>NC_086018.1:6287940-16022940 GCF_029281585.2 Gorilla gorilla gorilla | reverse complement strand
AAATCAGTGATACTCTGACCCAGAGGCCATCTTTAGTGTCCAGGCCATTTTGCTTAAGCTGCTGGTGAAATTGTGAAATTGGAGGCATGGCACTTGGGCTAAAATCTGTGCAGTAAATTTCTCAGTTTCTCCTTTAGGTGGCAAAATTGAAAATCTGATTCCTTTTTGGTCTTTAGCTTCCAGTGTACTTTAATGCAGTACATTGTGGGTGTGGTGGGGATGTGGTTCAGAAATTTACCTAAACTCTGTGGACTTCCCCCTCTCTCCAGCCATGCACTCTGTCATCTTTGGTTCCAGTCTTCAGAATTCAGCTCGGATCCCCTGGGTGATGGGTGGTGTCAGACACTCAGGTGCTTGGATTGCCCCAGTGGAGAGAACAGCATCCTGCCCCCATGGGCTTCAGTTGTACGTGACTTGCTGTTTTCTTGGAGGTGGGCTTTAGTCATCTCTAGCTATAAAGACACGAAAAAACTGGGAAGAATGACCAGGAAACTGTCACCCCAAGCCTTGCAGTTGATTGCATTTTTTTTTTTTTTTTTTTCTGAGACGGAGTCTCGCTCTGTGGCCCAGGCTGGAGTGCAGTGGCACGACCTCGGCTCACTGCAAGCTCCGCCTCCCGGGTTCACACCATTCTCCTGCCTCAGCCTCCCGAGTAGCTGGGACTACAGGCACCTGCCACCATGCCCGGCTAATTTTCTGTATTTTTTTTTTTTAGTAGAGACAAGGTTTCACCGTGTTAGCCAGGGTGGTCTCGATCTCCTTACCTTGTGATCCACTGGCCTCGGCCTCCCAAAGTGTTGGGATTACAGGTGTGAGCCACTGCGCCCAGCCTTTTTTTTTTTTTTTTTTTTTAAATTGAGACAGCATCTCACTCTGCCACCTAGGCTGGAGTGCAGTGGCGTGATCATGGTTCACTGCAACCTTGACTGCCTGAGTAGTTGAGACTACAGGCGTGCACCACCAAGCCTGGCTAATTTTTAAAATTTTTTGTAGAGATGGAGTTTTGCCACATTGTCCAGGCTGGTCTAGAGCTCCTGGGCTCAAACAATTTGCCTGCCTCAGCCTCTCAAAGTGCTGGGATTACAAGTGTGAGCCACCATGCCTGGCCCCATTGACATTTTCTCGTTGGTGAGTTCAACAGAGGAGAGATGATTGCCACAGTTTTAAAAAAGAAAAGAGGCCAGGTGTGGTGAGTCACGCCTGTAATCCCAGCCCTTTGAGAGGCCGAGGTGGGCAGATCACCTGAGGTCAGGAGTTCCAGACCAGCCTGGCCAACATGGTGAAACTCTGTCTCTACAAAAAAATACAAAAAATAGCCAGGTGTGGGTGTTGCACACTTGTATTCCCAGCTACTCAGGAGGATGAGGTAGGTGGATCATTTGAGCCTGGGAGGCCAAGGCTGCAGTGAGCGGAGATCGCACCACTGCATTCCAGCCTTGGTGACAGAGCAAGACCCTACTGTCCCCCAAAAAAAAAAAAAAGAAAGAAAAGGCTGGGTGCAATGGCTCACGTCTGTAATCCCAGCACTTTGAGAGGCTGGGCCAAGGTAGGAGTATTGCTTGAGGCCAGGAGTTTGAGACCAGCCTGCGCAACATAGTGAGACCCTGTCTCTACAAAAATTTTAAAAATTAGCCGGGCATGGTGGTGTACACCTATAGTCGCAGCTGCTCAGAAGGCTGAGGTGGGAGGATCACTTGAGGCCAGGAGTTTGAGGCTGCAGTGAGCTATAATCACACCACCGCATTCCAGTCTGGGTGACAGAGTGAGACCCTGTCTCTTAAAAGAAAAAGGGAGGACAGAAATCAGATTAAAGAAGAGAGAAGAAGTGAGACTGTTGGCTTATACCTTGATGAAAGGTGGAAGCGGAAGGGCAAGAGCTTCTGCTAAGTAGTGAGTACCTTGGCAAGGACAACAGTATCTTTTTCGTGTTCTGTTAGGCCATGTCTCTCTAGCGCCCAGCTCAGAGTGCATGTGTGTTATGTGTGAGGGAATCTAGTGAGGAGTCTTCCTGCATTAGGCACGTCTGCAGGTGTCTGTTGAATTGTATATCTGTTGAAGGATTCAGTCTGGTTAACTCTGGCAGGAGATTCGGTCTGGTTAACTCTGGCAGGAGAGGGATGGACAGCACAGCCATGTGGTTAACTAGTGGCTTTTATTGACTTTTCCTGTGTAAAGGCGAAATGAAACCTTAGTGGGTCCCAGGCTTCTCTTCTCTCCTGCCCATGCTTCTTTTTTTTCTTTCTTTCTTTTTTTTTTTTTTTTGAGACAGGGTCTTACTCTGTGGCCCTGGCTGGAGTGGCATGATCTCGGCTCACTGCAGCCTTGACCTCCCGGGCCAGGCCATCCCCCAACCTCAGCCTCCTGAGTAGCTGGGACTACAGGCCCACACCACCACACCCAACTAATTTTTAAATTTTGTGGAGAGACAAGCTCTCTCTGCGTTGCCCAGTCTGGTCTTGAACTGCTGGGCTCAAGCGATCCCTGCAAAGTGCTGGGATTACAGGCACCCCACTGCACCCAGCCCTCTGTCTCTTTTCTGTTGCCAGTTGAAGTCTGGAGGTAGCATGGGTCCCAGGAGGCCAGTGCCAGTGTTGGAAGCCAAGAGAGGAGGAGCAGCTTGGTCAGGGGGAAGATGCAGAGTGCTCACTCCTGGCACCTGGAGCCGCCAGGGGAATGGCAGCTACCCTTTAGCGTGGACTGTCCCCAGCCCACAGAAAGTCAGCTTACAGAGGTTCCAGCCATATTCCTCCCTCCTCCACCAACAAAGCTCCTTGTTGTGGCTGAGAATTGTCAGGCTGTGATGGGACAGGGACAGGGGTGGGAGAACAGCACCTGGCGCTGATGAGCACAGCAGCGATGGCAGCATCAGAGATGCTTAGAGACTGTTGGCCATGCCACACTCTGTCCTGAGTGCCCACGTGTCTTAACGCGCTCAGTCCTCACCACAGCGGACAGACGGGGTGCTGTTATGATCCCTGCTTTTCACACTAGGAAGTGGGGCACAGAGGGCTAAAAAAAGTGGTGGCATCAGGATTTAGATGAAGGCATTGGGTTTTGGACTTGTGGTGTCACAGACCAGTTGAGGGCAACTGACTTGGGCATATTCCACGGGGTTACCTCCGTCCTGGGGGGTCACGCCTTCCTGTCTTCAGACCCCTCCTCCATATTTCCCTCTCTTCACTCTTGAGTTCTCTCTCTGAAATGCCAGGAGAGGTGCATTGAGGTTAATTGGCATATTCCTTGAAATATTCCTGGCCTGCTTCTCAGGGGGCAGAGTCAGGAGGTAATTCTGAAGCACTGGGAGGAGAGTGTGGGCGCAGGGGGGCTTCCCAGGGGGGCACTTAGGACACTGTGTGTTCAGGAACCTGGGGGCTGTGCCTTGGGAATCCAGAGAGTGCTGAGGGCTGCCCTGCTCCTGGAAAAGATGAAGAAGCCCTTCCCTTCCTTCTGATTCCCAAGTTGTGGAACCCAAGCAGATCCATTATTGCCCCAGCTAAACTCCTTTGTGATGATTCTTTTAAGAGAATGAGCTGGGCCAGGGGTGGAGGAAGGCAAGTGGAGGGAGAGCATTAGGACAAATACCTAATGCCTGTGGGGCTTCAAACCTAGATGACAGGTTGACAGGTGCAGCAAACCACCATGGCACATGTATACCTATGTAACAAACCTGCACGTTCTGCACATGTATCCCGGAACTTAAAGTAAAATTAAAAAAAAAAAAGAGCCATCTGGGAATCCTAATCACTGTGTATAATTGGCACATGAACTTATGGAACAGAACCTTTTACCCAGTTTGGCCATGAGTAGTCAGAGTCATTCATTTCCCTGTGAAAAAGGAAAAAGGAAATATTTTAACTAGTGACATGGGCTTGGGTCAGTTTCTTTCCAAAACAGATAGGCTTTCTCAAAACCACCCTTGCAGGGGTAGGAAAAACAAATAAACTTTCTGCTTTTGGTATTCTAAGTACCTTTAGACAGTGGGGCCTGTGGACAATTATATAAGAAAGTCATAACAGTGATCGCTTCGCCTTACCGTGGCCAGACTGCGCACACATCATTTCTAGTCTTCAGGTAGGGTCCTTTCACCCCATTTTACAGCAGGGAAGCTGTTCCAGTGAGGTAAAGGGCCATAAACCCAATAATTTGCATAGCTAATGACTCCAAATCCCATGAGATAAATGTTCAGGGAGCAAAAGGAAGAGGAATGGGGCAGAAAAAGACAGTATGAGGCAGGGAAGAAATTCACAGGTGGCAGCTTGAAATCGGCCCTCCGGGTTTAGTGAGCACCGTGCTAGGCCCTAGTGAGGGGTGGGGACACAAACAAGCCCCTGGGCCTCAACCAACCTCAGGGAGCCAGGGAGCAGGGGGGATTCCTACTTCAGGAATCCTTTACACACTGACTTTTTTCAGCACATTTATTGAGCACCTGTTGTATGTCAGTGCCACGCGGTAAGACAGCCTGCGTCTGCAAGAGGTTGATATTTCTAAGAGGTTGGATGCATTGTCAGCCATGCAAGTGCAGTAACCTGGATTTAACTGGCCAGGAAGCCCTGCACATTGAGTGCTAAGCAAATTTATGCTAACTAGTAAAATATTCTTCTTGATTTGGTTTTGTTTATTTCTTGCACCTAAGACTGAGAATTTCTAGAACTTACTTACCCGCTGTGTCTGCTGTTTGTGGAATGTTTGTGTTTTGCAAACAGGATCATTTTGCAACTCCTTCCTGAGGACCAGCCCCGCACTTTGGCTGCAGGAAAGGCTGGGACCATTTCCCTTGCCTGCAGGCTGCCCTTGGGCCCGTCACCACTTTGGATCTGGTGCTCTCAATGTGCTTGTCCTTGCCCAGCTACTCATTGAGAGATATAGGTGCCCCCGGTGGACTGGGCAGCCCTTCCTAGAGGAGGGTTTTGCAGTCTGTGCCCTTTCCTAGGTGCTCTAGCAACGGTGGGTGGGAGCAGTCCTGGGCATGGAGGCGCCTCATCCATGCTCTGGGCATTAGATTGTTCATGCTGCTTCTAGAGCTCCTTTCTAACCCTAGGACCACGGTGCTGTGTCTACCACGGCCTCGAAGCTGGTTGGAGCCTTGTAATAATGTCATTAGCCAGCACAGTAGCAAGCCCCCCATTCCTCCATCTTCCTGAAGTATTTCTTTGTCATGTGCTGTATTTGGAAGCTGATGTGTTGTGGGAAAAGGCCTAATAGGACTTCTTACTGCTGGATATGATGAGTGAGATACCGTTTTGCTTGGGTTTTAACCTTTTATTTTCTAAGACCTTTGGTTCCATTTGATCAGGTCCATTCAAATAGAAATACTTACATCTTCTAGAAATGAGTTAAACACCTGATCTCTGCTTCCTGCTGTATTAATATAGCTGACTGGCTAACATGAAGGACACTTTTACATGCTGCTAATGACAAGTTCCCTCTGTGCATGACCACCAGCCCAGGGGAAGGGTTCATGGCTTTAAGGTGTCTCTTACCCTTCAGGCAAAATTGATGTATGGAAACGTGGATTTATCTTCAAAATAAACTAGTGTGTATCTGTACTTCTTGACTTGAAATTAAATTCTTCACAGTAAAAGAATTTTGCGACAATTCCTTCTGTAGGAATTTAAAAATTTACCTTGCTATAGACAACATTTTAGGCAGTCTGATATCCCACCATTGGTGGGAATGACTGCCTGTCACTTTCACCTGCCTGCCCCTCTTTGTCCCCCTACAGCACTTACACACACGCGGGCTGAGAGGCACAGGTGCTCCTGGCTCTGCCTGCAGCCTCCCAGGCCTGTCATCTGGGCCTGTTGGTGTGGCACATGGATCTAGGTGCTGTCACGGGCTGTCAGTTGTGGCACGTCCTGGCAGGGCCTGGCTGGCCCAGCCTCTGCTCATGCAGTATTCATCTGCACGCCAGGAGCCGTGTGGACCATCTCTGCTGCGCTGCCCCACTCAGCTCCGTGTGCAGTTGCTTTCCTTTAATGCTTGTCTCCAGGCCATTTTTGTAAGCTTTTATGAGGTCCAAATGCTTAGGCACAGGCAGGCAAGAAAATCCAGCAGGGCATACAGATCATTCCCAGTAGTAAAAGAGGTCAAGGGGTTTGGCCAAAAACCTCACTTATATTGGGATATGGGAAAAGTGGGAGGGAACTGATTTCTCAGGAGTCCGCTTCATAATATGTGTCATGGCATGATCGCCTTCAATCCTCATGACAATCTTACAAAGTTACCCGTATGAGGCCCACTTGAAAGATGAGGCGCAGTGAGGTTAGATGACTTGCCTGAGATCTCTCACCCGGTAAATGGTGGAGCTAAATCAGAGTAAGACACTCAAACTGCGTTGTGGTTAAGAGTTTGGACTCTGGAACCCGACTGTGCTGTACTATACCGGTTACTAGAGTGTGTGACCGGGAGTGTGTTCCTTATCCTCCCGAGACTCAGTTTCCTCATCTGTGCAATGAAGGGCGTAACAGTCCTACTCACCTCATATGGTCACAAGCATTTAGAATCCTCCCAGCACGTGGTAAGCGCCCAGTGAGCACCCCACGCATCAGCTGGTACTGTCACTGACTGGTGCTCATGAAACTTGGAATGGAATTCTGAGGCTTGGGACTTCCTGTCATCCAGAGACAGTCTTTAGGGGAGCATGCTGGGTCCAGACTATCCAGTGAGTCAGCACAGGTTTCTTTGCAGTGTTTGGATGGGTGAGAATGAACAGTACCCTCCAAGGGGGAGTTCTTTCCTGTCTTGCTGGTCCCCTCCTCATCCCACTTGCTCCCGCTCTCTAACTGCCTTTCTCATCAATATGAAAGCATCTGCAAAAGCCTGCTCTCTAGCTCACTCCTGATCCCCTGGGGCTTTGCATTTTTTTTTTTTTATTAGCAATTCTTTAAGCCTCCTGAAATAACTTATTTATTAAAGTTGTATCCGTTGGTCCCTTTTTCCACGTGTTGTGTTGTCCTGGGTTTTAGGGCAGGGGCGGCTTCATGAAAGTGTACTACGACCTTGTCTCTGCTCATGAAAAACCTGCCTCAGGAGAGCCAGGGTAATATACACAACAGTTATGGGGAAGAAAAGGGATGAAATAGGCATAGATGGTGTGGTTCAGGAAAACAAGCATGCTAACTATTACTTCTTGAAAATCTATTATATGCCAAGCACTGGTTCAGAAGCTTTATATGCGTTGTCAGCCCTGCAAGTTAGAGGATACTGAGTCATTCCCTCTTTACAGATGAGGACCCAGAGACAGAAGCATCTTGTGCAAGGGCACTCGGCACATGGGTGAGAGGAGTTGGGGGTTTGAACCTGTGACCATGTTGACTTCCGTGGGCCTAGGGAGGAAATGCAATTTGAACTGTGCCCAGGCCATGGTCGGATTGTCTTAAGTGAGATGTGGGGGTGCTGGGGTGAGCGCAGGCTCAGAGTTGAGCGTGAGCAGCATGCATTCAGGGGCAGTGAGGAGGCCAGCCTGGCCAGGCTGGGGTTGCGTTCAGCATTGATGAGCTGCTGTACCGGGTTCTGTCTGGGTGGTGGGAGATAAGTAAGATGTGTTCCTTGCCCTCTGGGATCTTGCTGCAGCTGGCGAGACAGACACACAAATAGTTGATTTCAGCGCTGAGTGGTAAGAGCTGTGATGAGGGTAAGTATAGGGAGCTGTGGGAGCAGAGCACAGGGAGCCGGGAGCATTCCCAGAGCCTTGCCCTGACTGCAAGGGCAAGGTAAGCAGCGGCAGGCTTAGCAGTGGAAGGCAGGAAGGGCTTCCTGAAAGGCAGAGAACAGCATGAGCAAAGGCATGGCCTTGAGGGCTTTCTTGTTTATTCTCCTGGTCAAATGGATGTCAGGGTACAGTGTGGGCTTTATGGGCATCGGGGAACCTGCCGGGGGTTTGAACACAGAGCGACGGCGGAAGTCGAGTTTTAGGTCAGTTAATCTTGTGGAGGCGGGAGAACTGAGTCAAGCAAGATCAGCCGGGGAGGAGTCAGCAAATTTGTTTCTGTAAAAGGCCGGAAGGTAAATGTTTTAGGTTCCATGAGCTGGTTGGACTCCGCGGCTGCTCCCCTCTGCTGTTGTGTGAAGGCAGCCACAGAGAGCACAGAAGTGGATAGCTGTGGCTGGATTCCAGTAATGCTTTTATTTGTGGCCTCTGAAACTTAAATTTTATGTCATTTTTACATGTCACAAAATAGCTTCCTTTTAATTTTTTTCCCCAGCCCTTTAGAAATATAAACACCAGGCCAGGCGCGGTGGCTCATGTCTGTAATCCCAGCACTTGGGGAGGCTGAGGCGGGTGGATTACGAGGTCAGGAGTTCAAGACCAGCCTGGCCAAGATGGTGAAACCCTCGTCTCTACTAAAAATACAAAAAATTAGCCGGGCGCGGTTGCAGGCGCCTGTAGTCCCAGCTATTTGGGAGGCTGAGGCAGGAGAACCACTTGAACTCGGAGGGTGGAGGTTGCAGTGAGCCGAGATTGCGTCACTGCACTCCAGCCTGGGCGACAGAGTGAGACTCCGTCTCAGGAAACAAAACCAAAAAAAAACCCAGAAATGTAAACACCATTCTTTGCCTGCAGGCTGGATCTGGCGTGTGGGTGGTGGTGTGCCCACCCCTGGCAGGTGGGGATGATTCAGGTGTGACATGACAAGGAACTGGAACAGGATGTTGGCAGTGGATGTGGAGTGGAAGGGACCTGATGCCAGATACATTTTGAGAAGAGGACACTGATAAGATAGAAAGGATAAGGAGAGGGCAGCGCCCCGGATAATGCTGGGTAGGTGCCTTTCCAGCCCCCTGTTGGTAAAGCTGGCCTTGTTTTCCAAGTGCCAGGAGGATGACTTGGTTCTGAAGAAAAACCCAAGAGATGTCGGATGCTCACAGACTTCCATCAGCATTGTTAGCTGTCCGCATGTCTCCCTGGGGGCAGTGCTGTGCCGGTTTCTCTGCTGCCTTGGCCTCGGGTGTTCTGGGCAGCAGGTGCCCCCCGCTGTGACTGGGGCAGCATGCCCGCCTGCTTGTGGAGCCACAGGTAGCCACCTTTAGGGCAACTCTATTTTGATATAATTTCCTGTTTACAGAGAAGTTGCAGGAGGAGTGCAGGCACTCCCCATCTATTACCTGGATTTATTAGATTTGATCATTTGACCCCATTTGCTTTATCATTCTCCCAGTGTGTAGATGCATTTTTTTCAGACCAATTTGAAAGTTGAAGACATTGTGCCCCTTTACCCTAAATAATTCAGTGTGGGTTTATGAAGAATAAGGATGTTCTTGTCCACACCACAGGACAGTGATCGAGAAAGTTCCCAGTGACAGTGCTGTTTCTGTCTTTGAAGCTAGCATCTTTCCAATTGCTCTTGCTCGGAGTACCTGCCATAGGTAAATAGTGACGTGGCAGCTGTTCCATACAGGTGGGTAGGTACCTGCCCGTCTCTGCACCCACACACCTGCAGCGGTTCCCCAGCACGCATGCTAGGCTGCCCAGGGGGCAGCAGGCCCAGCAGTGGCCTAGAGGGAGAGCAGGCCTAGAGCTCACGGATCACTTGTCTTGAGCATCTAAGCTGCAGAGGGCGGGGACCGTACTTTCCTTCACATAGCTCCTGCCAGTCCCTGCTGCCTCCAGGAGGAAGGCCATCTCCTGAACAGAACAGCCGCTCAGTTACAGTTTCAAACACCTTCTCTTTCAGCTTTCCTCTCCTCCATTGCCTGTCAGTCTGTGGAAAATGATTCTTCTTGTTTCTTTTTCTTTTTTCGAGATAGGGTCTTGCTCTGTCACCCAGGCTGGAGTGCGGTGGCATGATCATAGCTCACTGCAGCCTGGAACTCCTGGGCTCAAGCAATCCTCCTTCTTCAGTCTCCTGAGTAGCTGGGACTACGGGCATGCACCCCTATGCCTGGAAAATTTTTCTTTTATTTTTAGTGGAGATGGGGTCTCGCTGTGTTGCCCAGGCTGGCCTCGAACTCCTAGTCTCAATGATTCTCCTGCCTCAGCCTCCCAAAGTGTTGGAATTACAGATGTGAGCCACCACGCCCAGTCGAAAATGATTCTTCCAGGATGGATTTTTTTGTATGCTTACTCTAGAAAATAAAATGGAATTAAATTGGTGTAATCTACTTTGGAAATAAATGGGAGGAAAGAGGTGTCCTACCATTTCTGATGTAGGACAAAAAGGCATTTTCTTTTGGCTACTTTAAAGACTGAAACTAGAAATAGGGAAGTGTCTGATGCATATTCCTTAATTCCTTGTGAGTAGCCTGCATAGTTAAAGGGGAACTATGGGAAAGAAATCTGGGCATTCTGCGTGTGATGAGACAGGAGTAGAGGGATGCATTTTTCTCTGTGTGAAGTGGGTGACTCACTGCGTTTAGCTAAATTCTCTGTGACTTGATTAAATGCTCAGTCTTTGCCTTCAGCCTACTTAGATGGGATCGGGACCCTGTACTGTTCGGTCATTACTTACCTCTTTTTTTTTTTGAGACAGATTCTCGCTCTGTTGCCCAGGCTGGAGTGCAGTGGCACCATCTTGGCTCACTGCAGCCTCTGCCTCCCGGGTTTAAGCGATTCTTCTGCCTTAGCCTCCCAAGTAGCTGGGACTACAGGCGTGTGTTACCACACCCGGCTAATTTTTGTATTTTTAATAGAGACAGGGTTTCACCATGTTGGCAGGCTAGTCTCGAACTCCTGACCTCAGGTGATCCGCCCGTCTTGGCCTCCCAGAGTGCTGGGATTACACACATAAGCCACTGTGCCCGGACCAGTTATTACGGACCTCTTAAGAGTCATTCTTGTGGCCGGGCGAGGTGGCTCACGCCTGTAATCCCATCACTTTGGGAGGCTGAGGTGTGTGGATCACAAGGTCAGGAGTTCAAGATCAGACTGGCCAAGATGGTGAAACCCTGTCTTTACTAAAAATACAAAAATTAGCTGGGCATGGTGGCAGGTGCCTGTAATCCTAGCTACCTGGGAGGCTGAGGTAGAGAATTGCTTGAACCCAGGAGGCGGAGGTTTCAGTGAGCCGAGATTGCTGCCACTGCACTCCAGCCTGGGCGACAGAGTGAGACTGTCTCAAAAACAAAACAAAACAAAACAAAAAAACAAAAAACAAGAGTGATTCTTGTGTCCCAGCACATCTGAAATTCAAGAGTCATGAGTTCTGCAGGGCCTGGGGCTGGGCCTGAGAGAAGGTGGGTGGGTCCTAAAGGAGGGTGAAGATGCAAGTGGCCTCTGCAGACTCTGATCTCCCAGTCTAGATGAGAAAGCCTCGATTCTGCTGCTGCACAGTGAGTTCAGGTGAGTTACCTGATGATTTTGCCATTTGTCAAGTAGGGTGGAATTGGCTGCCTACCAGTTTAAAGGGGCCTACTGGGAATAAAATTTGAATATAGAATTGGGCAGGCAGGCTTTGAAAATACAGAATACAAGTGCCATTTACTTCTGCTTCCCCACCCCAGGCAGAGGCTACTGCTCACCACTAGTGTAGGAGGACCAGTGACAGAGGTGTCAGAAGCTTCCCTGGCAGGACCTGCTCATCCTCCTGGACCTTGTAGTTTTGTGGAATCTGCAAGGCAAGGCAGACAGATCCAGCAAACATCAGCTTGAAAGTACCAGGGACAAGCAGAGGGAGTAGAGGTTACGGGCTCTGTTCTCAGAGTTCATGGTTCATGTTGGAAGTCAAGGTGAATACTGAAAGAGCAGCACGGGCACCAGGGAGGCAGGGAATCAGGCACGCAGCACGCATGGGCATTCTGCTGCACAAAAGGCAGGGGCTGTCCCCTCCCTGGCCGGACCTTCCTCCCGTGCTTCAGGCACACCTTGCCTCAGGGCTGTGGGACAGACTCCCCCTCCCTGAAACACCCTTTCCTGCAGTATTGCATGCGCACTCCCTCAACTCTTGCATGGCTTTGCTCAGATGTCACCTCCTCTGGGAATCCTCATGCCTCCCAGTTTAAAATGTCAGTGTGTCTCCTTCCTTCCGTGCTCCGGATTCCCTTTACTCTGCTTTACTCTCCATTTTTCCTGGGCACTCACCCTCTAGCGTGCTGTGTTGCTCACTCATGCTTACTGAGAGGTGGAGGGCCTGGGCTCTGGAGCCAGGCTGCCTAGGGTTGAGTTGTGGCTTCACCACTTGCTACTCGTGTTGCTTTGGGTGGATTATTTAACCCCTTTGCCTTGGTTTCCTCATTTGTATGAACAATACCTAACTCAGAATTTTTGTGAGGATCAAATGAATTTATATTTATAAAATGCATAGC
The DNA here is from genome assembly GCF_029281585.2 of Gorilla gorilla gorilla. NCBI lineage: Eukaryota > Metazoa > Chordata > Mammalia > Primates > Hominidae > Gorilla > Gorilla gorilla. Next base: position 16,010,700 of record NC_086018.1, on the reverse strand, counting down.
ATAACACCTGCCATGGAGTCAGTGCTATAAGTGTTTAATAAATACAGCTTCTGTTGTCCATCTCCTCCCACAAAAATGGAAGCTTCATGAAGTCAGAAACCCTGTTTGTTTTGTTCTCTGACAGATCCCTAAGCATTTAGAGCAGGACCTGGGGGCAAAGCAGCCCATCTCTGTTCACTGAGCAAGTGACTGGGTGGGGCGTGGGGAGTGGGGGGGTGGTCTGGGAAGGCGTCAGGGAGCAGTGAGGTGTGGGTCAATGCTGTGGGTGGCACAGGCCACTGGGTCCCTGTTCCAGCTCTGCATCGGTGTCTGCGTAATCTTGGACCAGTGTCTTCATCTCTCCGAGTCTCCAGGGAGGCCTTCCTCGCAGAGGCGTTCGCAGGATTAGGTGAAACACTGTATGGTATGTGTCGAGTGCAGTGTTGGCCTGGCTGGCAGCAGGTGGTTGGGGAATGTTAGTTCCTTTCCTTCCTCAGCACCCCTGGAAGAAGTGAGTCAGGAACTGGCTCTCAGGGCAGTGGAGGAAGTGGGTTGGCAGGGAGGGACCAGGGAAATCCTGAGTCTAGGTGTTGAGAGTGGGGCAGAAACAAGATGTCAGATAGATGGAACTTGCCTGGCAGGAGTGGCTTCTAAGAAGAGCTGTTGATTGTTGAACTTTGACGCTAAGGTGAGGGTTTGGATTTTTTGGGGATAGCTTTATTTTGGTATAATTTCAGAAAAGTTTGAGAATAGTACACGAGTTCCTATTTACCCTTCACCTACAGTCACAATGATTTGCGTTTTGCCCCATTTACTTTTTCATATTTTTTTCTTCTCTTTGAATTTTTTTTCCCAGAACAATTTGTAAATTAGTGAAAGTGTCCCCCTTGACTCCTGAATCCTTCAGTGTCTGTTTCCTGGGAACAAGAATATTCTCTCGGAGTCTGATAGGGCACCTTTAGCATAGGGTTCTTCCATAGGAAGTGGCATGGTGTGAAGGTGTCCAGAGAGGATGAAGGTGTGGCGGGCAGTGTGGAATGGTGTCCACTGGAGGGTGGGGTGGTGAGGACAGGGTAGTGACTGGGGATGGAGAAGAGGCGTGGACCAGAAGACCTGGTGTGGGACAAGCAGCACTGCCTTCTAGGGAGGTAAGCCATGTGGAGACTCTGAGGAGGCAGATTTAGCTTCAGCCTTGTACTTGGGAGTACAGAGTCAGAGTTTGGAGGTGCAGCTGACTCTGAAGGACACTGCCGGTCTCCATCCTTGGGGCGCACAGGGTTCTGTCATGAGGATAATAGGTAGAGATGAGTGTGCCCATAGTCCCGTGTGGACTTAGGAGTTACTAGTGACAGCAGCAGGTGAAATTAAGACCCTTGGTTGTTAAAAGAGTGGGAAGGATGCTGGGAAGCCAAGGGCCAAAGCCAGCCTAGGGGGGTGCAGGGAGGGTCCCAGGGAAATGGGGAGGGGTGAAGACCCAAGGAGGTTGAAGGGAAGGTGGTGCAGCAATGTGAGAAGAGACAGATTTGGCCACGCGCAGCGGGTCACAGCTGTAATCCCAGCGCTTCGGGAGGCCGAGGCGGGAGAGACCAACCTGGGCAACAAAGTGAGACCCCTTCTCTAAAAAAAGAAAAAACAGTAGACAGAATGAGAGAGACCTGCTGAGCTAGAAGAGACCCATGGGGCCCAGAGGCATTCCCAGGCTGTGGCCTCAGCCCAAGGTCCTTCGGGTCTGAGGTACTTTTTGGACTCTGTCCTTTCCAGATGAGGAGCCGAGCTCACAAGCTTTAAGGAATACCCTGTGACTAACGCCACCCAGGGTGCTAAACCCAGTCAGACTGTTGAAGGATTTAAAATGTGCTTCCCTGCTGCCTAAGTGTTTCTGTGGAAGAAGTACCTCAGGGAGAATGTATTAAAACTTTTTTATTTTATTTTATTTTATTTTACTTTATTTTACTTTTTTATTTTATTTTAATGTTATGTTTGTTATGTTATGTTATGTTATGTTATGAATTTTTTTGAGACGAAGTCTTACTCTGTCGCCCAGGCTGGAGTACAGTGGTACAATCTTGGCTCACTGCAATTTCTGCCTCCTTGGTTCAAGCGATTCTCCTGCCTCAGCTTCCCAAGTAGCTGGGATTACAGGTGCCTGACACTGCGCCTGCCTAATTTTTGTATTTTTAGTAGAGATGGCGTTTCACCATCTTGGCCAGGCTGGTCTTGAACTCCTTTCCTCGTGATCCACCCACCTCTCCCAAAGTGCTGGGATTACAGGCATGAGCCACCGTGCCTGGCCAAGAAAACATTTTATATTTCAGCGTATGCTGAGTTTTTAAAATGGCATTTTCCCCCGTTTTTGAAAAGATAACGTGTTGCACATGCAGTTCCTCCAGTGCCCGGCTGTGGGAAAGCCTGCATTCCCTTTGGAGCACAGACTTCAGGAGTGAAGCCACTGCAGGTCTGTGCTGTGTTTCCACAAGTGCCGTCACCACCTTTCATGTACTGAATGCTGGGAATTCAGTAGTGAGCCGTGGCCTACCAGAGCCAGCTCTTAGCCTCTTATTAATTTTTTTTTTTAATTTTTTGAGACAAGGTCTTGCTCTGTTGCCCAGGCTGGAGCGCAGTGGTGCAGTCTTGGCTCACTGTAACCTCGACTTCCCAGGCTCAGGCGATTCTCTCACCTCAGCCTCCTAAGTAGCTGGGGCTACAGGCAAGCACCACTACTCCCTGCTAATTTCGTTAATTTTTTTGTAGAGGCAAGGTCTCGCTATGTTACCAAGGCTGGTCTCCAACTCCTGGGCTCAAGCGATCCTTGTACCTCAGCAGGTGTGGGCTACCTCACCTGTCTCTTAAGGAATTTTGCAAGTTGGTTGTTAACTGCCGCCATTATAATTAAATGAATTATAATAAAGGCAAAGGTAATAAATACTCAAAACTCATCACTTCTTGTTGACCTTAGCATCGCCTGTGCCGTCACACCTGCTGTGTCTGTGGTGGAGACACCAGGTAGTGCTGTGCATGCGCATCTGTTCCCAACTGTGTCTGCGCTCACATATGTCATGTTGGGGGCTGGACATTAGCCTTGGTGGGAGCATTTACACCACGGACACTCGCAAACACAACACATTAGGGCTGGGTTTATTGTTTTGTTCATTGTCTGAGAAAGTGATGAAAAAATGTTAACATTGCAGTTTAAACTTAGTGTTTTGTGTCTGTGACCATTATATTGTGAATAGTACAAGAAAATTGAGTAAATATTCTTCTGGTATTTGAAACTAGTGTCCAGTTCAGCGGAGAAGTTGCTTATATCATGATTGATCTTTATCTTCTTTCTTTCACTTTTGTTTTATTCCTTAGAGTCAATAGCCACAGATGTGAGAGTTGGACCAAATTAAAAAAAAAAAAAATCTAGGAAAGCATTCAGGGAGAATCAGGTGGCTCAGTGGAATTTACAGTGAAGAGTGTTACAGATTTTATTCCTATGTGCTTTATTACAGTGTATAATTGTGTATTTTATGATACGTATTTATTACTGTATTGTATATGTTATTACCATTGTGTGCTGCATATCTTTTATATCAGTAAAACTGAAAATAAATGTGTGTCCATATAAATACATGCACATGTTTTTGGAGACCAGTCTGTTAAGCATTTGCCAGCACAGTACTGCAGTGGGTGAAGTAAATACTGCCCTCCTGCTGTCCACAGTGTCTGGGGGGACGAATAGACAGACGATCACAGACACCTCCAAGTGTGCAGGGCACTGGTGGGGGCCAGGGCAGGCCCAGCGAAAGTGCAGGACCTGGCACTTAGTCGGAAGTGAGGGTGCAGTTGAGCAGGAACTGAGGGTGACGGGCCAGCACAGCCGCATCTGGGCGAGGCTGAGGCAGAGGAGCAGACGGGCAGCTGGTTTGCTGCCGCGGAATGATAAGACGGGCAGAATGATAAGACGGAAACTGTGGCACTCTGGAGAAAGTGGGTGTGGCTGGAGTGCACAGCTGCTCGTTGTAGGTTGCATGAAGGGCATGTTGACAGCCTGAGGATTCTGCCTCCATTTCTCCGTTGCCACAGATACTTATAGGCTTCAGAAAAGAGGTGTTAAAGCAGTAATTGTTGTGAAGTAAATACTTAAGTTCAGCAAATACAGACCGTCCAATTCCTGTGTTCAAGACTCTGCTGATGGTTTTCCAGGAGCCGAAAGTTGTCCTTGCCCACTAGGAAGGTATTCCATGGTAGGGAGCCGGACGTGTGTGCAGTCGGCTGTGATAGCAGGCGGATTTGAACAAAATGCTGTGGAGGAGGCCATTAATTCTGATTGCGGAATGGGGAAGGCAGGAAAGTAGTTTGCAGCAATTTCCTTTTGGAAGCCCAGAAGAATATCCCTCCTTCCACCAAAGGCCCTTTCTGTCTTTATTTCCCAGTTTATCTCCATTCCCCTGCCCTGAGCTGCTGCTGTTTCACGAATGCTAATTCGGCCTCTAGCCAGACTACTAGAGAGGACTACATCCCATGCTTCCTCCTGTTCCTCAAGAGCTCATATTACCCACTTTCAGAAAGACTTGCTGGGGGCCAGGTGCGGTGGTTCACGCCTGTAATCCTAGCACTTTGGGAGGCCAAGGTGGGAGGATCACTTGAGCCCAGCAGTTCCAGACCAGTCTGGGCAATATAATGAGACCCCTTTTCTATACAAAATTAAAATATTTGTTAGGTGTGGTGGCATGTGCCAATAGTCCCAGCTCCTCAGGAGGCTGAGGCCAGGAGGATTGCTTGAGCCCAGGAGGTCAAGGCTGTAGTGAACCATGATTGTGCTGTACTCCGGCCTGGGTGACAAAGTGAGACCCTGTGTCAAAAATTATAAAAAACCAAAAACAACAACAAAAAAAACCTGTGGGTTTTTTTTTGTTTGTTTGTTTCTTTGTTTTTTTAAATCCGCCAGTAAAGCCTCATAGCAGCACTCCAGTTGAGAAGAGACTTTAGACAGAGATCAGCCTGATTGGTGGTGTGCTGGGCTGGGAGAAGGTGCTGGAGGGATCTGTTTTCTCTAGGCTGGGACTGTTGTAGAAGGCGCTGGATGCCGTGGGGAATTCCGCTAATGAAATCTTTGGTAAAAAGACTCAACATCTCTATTCTTTTTACCAACGTTTACATACTTTTTTTGAGATGGAGTTTCACCTTGTTGTCCAGGCTGGAGTACAGTGGCTCGATCTTGGCTCACTGCAACCCTCACCTCCTGGGTTCAAGTGGTTCTCCTGCCTCACACTCCCGAGTAGCTGGGATTACAGGCGCCCAGCACCATGCCCAGCTAATTTTTGTATTTTTAGTAGAAACGGGGTTTTGCCATGTTGGCCAGGCTGGTCTTGAACTCCTGACCTCAGGTGATCCGCTCGCCTCGGCCTCCCAAAGTGCTGGGATTACAGGCGTGAGCCACTGTACCTGGGCCATTTACATACGTTTATACCTACTATATGGCAGGCCCTTTCGAGAATATGGTGACACATAAGACATGGTTACTCCCCTCAGGGTTTTTTTAGACAGGGTCTCATTCCTTTGCCCAGGCTGGAATGCAGCGGCATGATCACAGCTTACTGCAGCCACAACCTCCTGGGCTCTAGTGATCCTCCTGCCTCAGCCTCCCAAGTAGCTGGGACCACAAGTGTACCACCACACCCAGCTAAGTTTTGTATTTTTTGTAGAGATGGGGTTTTGCCGTGTTTCCCAGGCTGGTCTCGAACTCCTGGGCTCATGCAGTCCTCCCGCCTTGGCCTCCCAAAGTGCTGGGATTTATAGGCGTGAGCCACTGTGCCCAGCCAGTTTTTTTTTTTCTTTTAAACAGCTTTATTATATAATTCACATACCATTCATTCATTTTAAGTGTACCGCTCAGGCCAGGCACGGTGGCTCACACCTGTAATCCCAGCACTTTGGGAGGCCGAGGCGGGCAGATCACCTGAGGTCAGGAGCTTGAGACCAGCCTAGCCAACGTGGTGAAACCCCGTCTCTACTAAAACTACAAAAATTAGCTGGGTGTGGTGGTAGGTGCCTGTAATCCCAGCTACTCTACTCAGGAGCCTGAAGTAGGAGAATTGTTTGAACCTGGGAGACGGAGGTAACAGTGAGCTGAGATTGTGCCACTGCACTTCAGCCTGGGTGACAGAGGGAGACTGTCTCAAAAAAAAAAAAAAAGTGTACAGTTCAATGGTTTTATTATATGCAGAGTTTTGCAACCATCACTACAATCATTCAATTATAGAACATTTTTATCATCCCCAAAGAAGCCTTGTACCCATAGGAGTTACTCTCACCTTCTCCAGCCCCTCTCCTGAGCCATGGCCAACTACTCATCTACTTTCTTTCTGATTTGCTATTCTGAACATTTCGTGTAAATGTAGTCATACAATATTTGCCCTTTTGTAACTGGCTGCTTTCATGGTGTTTTCAAGATTCATTCATGTTGTAGCATGTGTCAGAATTTCATTCCTTTTCATGGCAGAATAATATTCCATTTTATGTATGCACCACATTTTCTTTATCCATTCAGTAGTTGATAGGCATTTGAGTTATTTCCACTTTTTGACTATTTGGATTATTGCTATGAATAGTCGTGTGCAACTTTTTGTGTAGGTGTAAATTTATTTTATTTTATTTTATTTTATTATTTATTTTTTATGAGACAGAGTTTCACTCTTGTTGCGCAGGCTGGAGTGCAGTGCTGTGATCTCTGCTCACCACAACCTCCGCCTCCCAGGTTCAAGTGATTCTCCTGCCTCAGCCTCCCGAGTAGCTGGGGTTACAGGCATGCACCACCATGCCTGGCTAATTTTGTATTTTTATAGAGACAGGGTTTTTCCATGTTGGTCAGGCTGGTCTCAAACTCCCAACCTCAGGTGATCCTCCTGCCTCGGCCTCCCAAAGTGCTGGGATTACAGGTGTGAGCCACTGTGCCTGGCCAGGTGTATATTTTTATTTCTCTTGAGTATATACCTAAGAGTGAAATTGCTGGGTCATATGGTAACTCTATGTTTAACTTTTTGAGGAGCTGTCAAACTTTTCCAAAGTTGCAGCACTATTTTACTTTCCCACCAGCAACATAGGAGGGTTCCAGTTTCCCCACATCCTTGTCAACACTTGTTATTGTCTGTCTTTTTTTTTTTATTATAGTCTTCCTAGTGGGTATGAAGTGATACCTCATTTGAGGGTTTGATTTGCATTTCCCTAATGGTTGCCGATGTTGAGCATCCTTTCATGTGCTTGTTGGCGTCTTTCTTTTCTTGTGCTTCTGGGTCTTCCTTAGATAAATATCTGTCCAAATCCTTTGGCTGTCTAAAAAGTTGGGTTACCTTTTTATTATTGAGTTGTAAGAGTTCTTTATGTATTCTGGATACAAGTTCCCTATCAGTTACCTGATTTGCAGATATTTTTCCCTGTTCTGTAGGTGTCTTTTCACTTTCTGGATGGTGTCTTTTATGCTTTGAAGCATACACGTTTTTAATTTTGGTGATGTCAAATCTACTCTCGATTCTTGAGTAAACCTGGATTTGCACATCAGTTTTCTGTGCTTTCAGATGTTTCTATTGTAGTTAAGTCTCTGCCGGGCGTGGTGGCTCACGCCTGTAATCCCAGCACTTTGGGAGGCGGAGGTGGGCGGATCACAAGGTCAGGAGATCGAGATCATCCTGGCTAACAGTGAAACCCCGTCTCTACTAAAAATACAAAAAATTAGCCGGGCATGGTGGCAGGCACCTGTAGTCCCAGCTTCTTGGGAGGCTGAGGCAGGAGAATGGCGTGAACCTGGGAGGCGGAGCTTGCAGTGAGCTGAGATCACGCCATTGCACTCCAGCCTGGGCGACAGAGCAAGACTCCATCTAAAAAAAAAAAAAAAAAAAGAAGTCTCTAGAACTAAGTAGTCTGTAACAGTCCCATAACCTTTAATACTCAGAACTTATGTTTGGTGACTGTTCTAGCTTTTGCAAACTTAAAATCCTTTGAAAGCAGAGACTAAGTCACAAAAGCTCTTTAAAGCTTGTAGTGAGCCGATATCGCACCAGTGTACTCCAGCCTGGGCGACAGAGTGAGACTCTGTCTCAAAAAAAAAAAAAAAAAATATATATATATATATATAAAGATATATATATAAAGATATATATATATAAAGATATATATATATAAAGATATATATATATAAAGATATATATATATAAAGATATATATATAAAGATATATATATATAAAGATATATATATATAAAGATATATATATATAAAGATATATATATATAAAGATATATATATATAAAGATATATATATATAAAGATATATATATATAAAGATATATATATATAAAGATATATATATATAAAGATATATATATATATAAAGATATATATATATAAAGATATATATATATAAAGATATATATATAAAGATATATATATACACACACACACATATATACACATATATACATGTATATTTTATTCATCATGCCACTGATTTAAAATAAAAAACCAGCCATAAACTGATGACTGCTGAACACAGTGATTGGTTCCAGGCTTCTGGGAATAGCTGGAGGTTGGATACAAGTGTACTGAGGTTATATTTAAGCAAAAGCCAAGAAGAGGGGGCAGTGCTGTTTCCCAGTGTAACCTTAACTCCCTCGTGTTATCTAATGAGATTTTCAGCTTTATTTACTCTAGTATAAGACACGGAATTTAACAGCAAGAAATGAATTTGGGCTATGTGGACAAGTTACCAGAATGAAAAACTTAAACTGTCTTCTACCCTGATCCCCACAACATATTTTGGCAGTCCATCTCTGCCTATATTGTTCAGATAAGATTAGAAAGAAATAAAACATTTAACTTACATACTAATGTTCTGTTGGCCGTCTTATTTGCGCCGGCGTTGAGCCATGTAGCACTCTTTTTTTTTTTTGAGACCCAGTCTGGCTCTGTCGCCCAGGCTGGAGTGCAATGGTGTTATCTCAGCTCACTGCAACCTCTGCCTCCCGGTTCTAGCGATTCTCCTGCCTCAGCCTCCTGAGTAGTGGGATTACAGGTATGTCCCACCACGCCCAGCTAATTTTTGTATTTTTAGTAGAGATGGGGTTTCACCATGTTGATCAGGCTGGCCTCAAACTTCTGACCTCATGATCCGCCCACCTCAGCCTCCCAAAGTGCAGCACTTTTTAATAGCAAATCCTGTGTCCCAAACATGAGGACATATGCCAGGAGGGTGTTCAGGAGAGTCTGTGTAACTCACTCTTGGGACAGTGCTGGGTTCTGTTTTTTTGGGGACACACTTGGGGTGACTTGAAAATGTGCTATTTCATACCTTGTTTGTTCTGTATCCCTTTTAGCTCTCTTTATCAGGTATTTCCATTTCTAAATTGGGGTAAATGAATTCGTTGAATTTTTTTCTTTGTGCGTAATCTGAACAAGTGAGTATAAGTCCTGTAGCTGGGGGGCCGGGTGTGGGGCATGGGAGCGGAAAAATATGGAAGGCAAGGGAAAGCTGGGTAAGGAAGAGTGCAGAGTATAAGAAGTTCTCAGAAATACCAGAAAGTTGTGGGAATTTGTTAGGAAGTCAGTCAAGTAGGGTATAAGATATTTTTTTTAAATTTGCGGGCTTGTTCATTCACTGTCAGCCGTGAGCCACCAATATCCTTGGGTGACTTTCTAGCAAGTGTAATTTTGAACTGAAGCGTGGTCCTGTTCCCATTCTGAGTAGAGCCACTTCCCATCACACGATGATTGTGGTGACTGCGGCTTGACTGCGGCTTCTTGCATTGTTCTGGCCTTTCCCTTCTGCAGAACTTAGAACCATTTTCTTGTGGGTTTGTGATCACAAGGCTGACCTGAGACTGACAGTTCTTTCAAAGAAGTCAGTCTTGAGCTGTTTTTGGAATCTGTGCTACGCTGGCCTTTGCCTGCTTTATTCCTGGGAATGTTTCCATGCTTTGAGGATGGGTGTGATGTGGTCCATGCTGGGGCTCCAGAGTCCAGCTGCCTGGGCCCAGCTCTGTCTTCTACCACATAGAAACCATACAACCTTGATAAATGACTCAATTTCTGTTTCTTCATCCACAGAATCTACCTCATGAGGTTATTGTGAGGACTGAAGAACTCTAGTGTGTAAAGTTCAAGAGAACAGCATGCACAGTAGTGCTCATCACACAGTAAGCACATATTACGTGCTACCACTGTGCTGTGAAATAACCAGGACTCAGTGGCACACAGCTTTTTTTTTTTTTTTTTTTTTTTAAAGACGGAATCTTGCTCTGTTATCCAGGCTGGAGTGCAGTGGTGCCGTCTCGGCTCACTACAACCTCTGTCTCCCAGGTTCAAGCGATTCTCCTGCCTCAGCCTCCCGAGTAGCTGGAATTACAGGTGCGTGCCACCATGCCCAGCTAATTTTTTATTTTTAGTAGAGACAAGGTTTTGCCATGTTGGCCAGGCTGGTCTGGAACGCCAACCTCCACCTCCCAGGTTCAAGCAATTCTCCTCCCTCGGCCTCCCAAAGTGTTGGGATTACAGGCGTGAGCCACCACACCTGGCCTCACACAGCTCTTATAAATGTATCAGGTTTGAGTAAAACATGAAATGTGGAAATAGCAGCAGTACTAGTAATTCCCATTTATTGAGCAACTTCTGTGTGCCAGGCCATGCAGCATAGGCTCTGCTGTACATACCATCACTTACTTCTCACAGCAGTCCCCTGAAGCCTGTTTTATCAGCACTGTTGAGGGTCAGGCCCAGGGCAGATGGCGGGGTGGTGGAGCTGGTCTTCCTCACAAAGCCCTAGGGAGCTGGGCTTTGCTCTTGACTGCCTCATCACTTTCCTTACCTGTGTTCACCCTGGGAGCCAGAGTAACAGGAAAGTCATTCTTTGCCCTGAGCCTGTAATTTTGGCAGCTCACATAAACCATGGCCCAGAGGGAAGTATGATTTCCAGGATATAAACCATTTTTGGGTGAGTCTTCAGTCTTTTCTGTTGTGATAAATAGGAGGAGGAGCTCAGGGGACTTGTTTTTTATTTATGTATCTTAAACATTTTTTAATTTAATTTTTTTTGAGACAGCGTCTCACTGTGTTGCTGGAGTGCAGTGGTGCGACCACAGCTTACTGCAGCCTCGACCTCCCAGGTGCAAATGATCCTCCCACCTCAGCCTCCCCAGTAGCTGGGACCACAAGTGCGTGCCACCATGCCTGGCTAATTTTTTGTAGAGACGGCGTCTCACCGTGTTGCCCAGGCTGGTGTCAAACTCCCGGGCTCAACTCATCTTCCTGCCTCGACCTTCGAAAGTGCAGGGATTTCAGGTGTGAGCCATCGCACTTGGCCAGCCTGTCTTTTCGAAAGGGCCCATGATTTGCCTGCGTCTAAGCCTGGCTCTGATTGGTCTCCCTTTTGCACACAGCAGACACCCAAACTCTGAACTGCCACCCCGATTCCACAGTGGGGCTGGAAGGGGTCGGTTGTGGCCATCAGCTTCACGCCCTGTGCTGCTTCCACTGTCATGACCTGTGTGTGGCTCCGTCCTGGGCCTCATGATGATCAAGCCGGTGTCCCAGGCCCTGTTGGGAAGGATCATATGCTCAGTTACATACCCTACAGAAGTAAGTCTCTTATCAGATTTCAGACTGGTAGAAAGTTTCTCCCATTTGGTAAGACGTCTTTTCTGATGTCCTTTGAACTACAACATTCCCTCCCCAGGCTCCCCCCACCCTTGTTTTCCCCATGGTGAGACTTGGCAAGTGTTGATGCCACAGGGCATGAGTGAAGAGGGTGGTAGCAGCGCCTCTGTCTGCATGCACACACCTCTCTTCTCCCTTTTCCCCCCATCTGGGTGGTGAAGGAGGCTTACTCACCCCACAGAAGAGTCAGAAGTAAAGACCCACAGCAAGTAGGCTTGGAGTCACAGGACGCTCCTTAAAGAACTGAGAACTATTGGGCATGGCTGAGGGCCCCCTGTAGCCAGAGGTGGGCAGCCCACGTGGGCCCGGCTGGGCAAGGCGCAACATGCCTGACGTGCAGGGGCCTGAGGGCAGGTCTGTGTGGGCATTGTAGGGGCTGCAGGCGCTTGGGGGCTGGCAGTGCCAAAGGCTACTTAAGCTGACGGGTCAGGTTACAGTTGCTGTGGGAACTGTGACCTTTGAATTTCCTGGCTTATGCATGGAATTTCAGTTGCACAATACTACAACAATTTGGATTATTTTTCCTCCCTTTCCTCTCCCTCCTTGGCACTTAATTTTTTATCCCAGTGAATGAGATCCATAGCTCTCTGCCCTTGCCCTTTTCCCTGGGGCAGACAGTCTTACTCACCTTCCTTCTCCTGCTGCCCCAAAGTGTGCCTGCCAGGAGACCAGCCCCGGGCCCTGACCTGTGGGAATCTTCCTTCTGCCTCCAAGGCCCTGAGGATGGGGGTGAGCTGCCCGGGATGGGCTGTTGTGTGTTGTAGGCGGGCTCAACCTTTCTGTGTGCTTACCCCTCCCCGATGTGCCTTGCTGTCCCTACTCCTGTACGTCCGTTCACCTGTTCCGTGTGCCTGGCCCACCCTCCCAGGTAGCTTAGCCTGGTTCGCCCCAGATTTCAGTTTCTACTTGGAGTCCCACCCTCTTTGGGAAACCCGTTGTCACCACCTTACCTGGGAATTATTTCCCCTTCCAGTGGACCATGTGACTTGAACATTTCATCTGGTGTTTAATCAGATACTGCTTCAGGATATATATTTTCTTGTCTCAAGATTTTTTTGTTTTTTGTTTGAGATGGGATGGTCTGGCTCCTTTTTTCTACAAACCAAATTATAAAGTTTGAGGGCCAAGATTTTAACAGTACCTTGCTTATTAAATAGCCACTGGTTTGTAACTGATTTGCTGAATTGAGCATGTGTTCTTAGTGTTTGCCTTGAGGAGCGCACTGGGCTTGGGAACAATGAAAGATGTAGGAAAAAGCAAGGTCCTTGCATCCAGATTCGTTAAGAGGCCTTGCCTGGCCTTGTGTGGAGTGGCCTGCCTGCCTTGCCATCCTCCTCTTCCTCTCTCACTGAGCCCTGAGCCCACTGGCCGGTGGTCCTGGAAGGCCATGTGCATTGTCGCCTGTGCCTGTGCACGTGTGCTGCTTCTGCCCCTGGAGCAAGCTCCTCCTTTCCCTGGGCGGGATCCTCCCTCCCGGGTCGGGCTGGATACCTCTTCATTACCACCTGAAGGGCCAGGGGGCCCCTTCCGATGTTCTGTCTTACGTTCTGCTGTTCTTTTTCTCACAGTGTGTAAGTATGGATGTATCTATATATTGACATTTTTACACCGATGGCTGTGTCCACCACTGTCCTTCCATCTCTGGGGCACAGGAGACATAGGAGTTCTGTTCACATTCTGTGCTTAGCCCCAACACAGTGTCTGGTGCTTGTGTATGCTAGATGAATGCTAGATGAATGCAGTCAATGCTAGATGAATGCAGTCAATGCTAGATGAATGATGAGGTTTTTTGTTTGTTTGTTTTGACATGGAGTCTTGCACTGTCACCCAGGCTGGAGTGCAATGGTGCGATCTCAGCGCACTGCAACCTCTGCCTCCCGGGTTCAAGCGATTCTCCTGCTGAGGCTGAGGAGGCCTCAGCCTCCCAAGTAGCTGGGATTACAGACACACAACACCATGCCCAGCTGATTTTTTGTATTTTAGTAGAGATGGGGTTTCACCATGTTGGCCAGGCTGGTCTCAAACTCCTGACCTCAAGTGATCTGCCTGCCTCAGTCTCCCAAAGTGCTAGGATTGAAGGCATGAGTGCCCAGCCCCCCCCCCCCGCCTTTTTTTCTGACACGGGGTCTTGCTCTGTTGCCCAAGCTGGAGTGCAGTGGTGCAATCTCAGCTCACTGCGACCTCCGCCTCTGGGGCTCCAGTGGTCTTCCCACCTCAGCCACCTGAGTAGCTGGGACTTACAGGCATATGCCACTGTGCCCAGCTAATTTTTTTGGCAGAGGCGGGGTTTTGCCATGTTTCCCAGGCTGGTCTCGAACTCCTGAGCTCAAGCAATCTGCCCACTTCGACCTCTCAAAATGCTGGGATCACAGGTGTGTGCCACTATGCCCGGCCTCCAGAAGACTTTTTAACAGCTCACAGGGCACAGTTTAGAAAGCACTGCCTGCAAATCGGGTAGGGTGCTGAAATCAAGGACAAGATAAATAGAATAGGAAAGACGTAACAGATAAAAAAATTTTCCACATTAAAAAAAAATGCTGCTCAATTAAATGGCTTGGAAAAACAGACTTAGCACCTTTTCTCACCAACCCCAATTCAAGGACCTGTTTAAGGCACCTACTGTGTGCCAGGAATATTACAGGTGTTAGAGGAGGGAACACAGACAGGAAGTGGTAGGGAATTACTAAATTCTGCTTCTGATTTTGGATTTTTTAAAATGTATACATGATATTAGTGCTGAAACCTGACACTTCTCAGGAAGTGAGAACTAAAAAGCACAGAAGCCCATCTGCCACATAGTGAGTCGGTCACAGCCGTGACTGCAGAGTTCTGTTATCTGACTCCCAAAGGGGCCTCCAACCAGTGGGCCCTGCGGCAGATCACGAAGATCCTCTGATCATGGCCCTGCAGCTGGTCAGCCGCTCACTCAAGGACCAGTGGGCCCTGGGGCAGACCACGAAGATCCTCTAAGCATGGGCCTGCAGCTGGTGAGCCGCTCACTCAAGGACAGACGGAATGGCAGATTTAGCACCTGGCGTCCATTCTCAAATCCCATTCAACAACATGGGTGGGGGACAGTGGAGGGGAAGCCATCTGTCCTCCCTTCTCACCAGGCTGAGAAAAGTGGGTGTTGAAGGTGGGACCGAGAGAAGAGCCCACAGACCCCACTCAGGGAGACTTCTCTGGGGACAGTGGCACAGAGCCTGCTAACCTGCTGGAGGGGCTGGAGCAACGGCCCAGTCCCTCTGCACACTGTGAATCCTGGCAGCCAGGGCAGAGATGTGGACCAAAGGGAAGTCTGATTACCGACTATGTGGCCTCAGAGTGCCCTTCTCCTCTGACGAGCTCCCAGTGCTTTCGTGGACGTGACCTCATGAGGCCCTCACACTCATTCCATAGGTATTTTCTCAGGCAAGTCACAGACGCATCCCAGCACACAGGGAGAGCTGAGAGCCTCAGTTCTCTCTAAAACATGAGGAAGCATGCACCCATCCCGGGGTGTCGGCAAAGAGGCCATCCTAGACGCTGCGCTTCTCACAGCTGTTCTGGCTAGCAGCATCGGCTGCTTCTCAAAAATGATTCTGAGAGCTTAGGAAAAAGCGAATACCTCCAAAGTCCCAAAATAAGTTTCTAGAATTCCACAGAACAGAGTAACAGTCCTGCCTCACCCTCCTCACAGATCAAGGGCCCGTGTTGCCTTAAGTCATTTCTAAGATAAACCAAAAAAGGAATAAAGGTGGCAGGGAAGAAGGAAGAAAGAAGGAAGAAAAAAAAAAAGCATGTGTCTTGCCTAGATCAAAGGAGTTCTCATTTTAATCTCAAGACGGACACTGTCATTCCACAACGCCTGTCGGCTCCAGACCAACCCAAGAAGCATGATCTGCAGACAAACTGCTCATTTTACATTTCTTTCTCGTCCCTTAGAGAAAAGTACATGTATTTCTACAAGAGTCCTCATTTGGCCAGGTGCAGTGGCTCATGCCTGTAATCCCAGCACTTTGGGAGGCCGAGGCAGGTGGATCACGAGGTCAGGAGTTCAAGACCAGCCTGGCCAATATAGTGAAACCCTGTCTCTACTAAAAATACAAAAAATTAGCTGGGTGTGGTGGCAGACGCCTGTAATCCCAGCTACTCGGGAGGAGCAGAAGAATTGCTTGAACCTGGGAGGCGGAGGTTGCAGTGAGCTGAGATCATGCTACTGCACTCCAGCCTGGGTGACAGAGTGAGACTCCATGTCAAAAAGAAAAAAAAAGTCTTCTGGAGAAAGTTAAAGAATGTTCTTAGTAAGTCATTGAATTTTACATATTTTTGACTTTGTGTGTTGGGGGATAATTTTGTTTATAAAGTCTTTAAAAACTGACCATTTTTTGCATTGGTTAATTTACCCATGAGACCATTTATTTGTAGTTAATAAAATACAAATCTATTAAAAATGTTGAATTCATAGTTTTTGGTCACAAGGCATGTTTAAAGTTTGTCGCCCCATGCTAATCTAAAAGCACCTAACTCCCCTCGAGCTCCTTTAGTATGCTTTCCATATATCCTACGTCAAACTGTTTGGTGGCCACATCTGTTTGAGGAAGGTGAGCTAAAGCGTGGAACCGGCCTTTCTTTCAGCGGCTCGGTGGGGCATTAGTGGTTGTGGTAATTATAATATCACTCTTTGAGTATCGGCTCTCAGTTGGACACTCTCCCAGGCATTTCAGGTTGGTTGTTTATTTGAACCTCACCTCAAAATCATTACATCCATAAGAGGCACATACTAATATATCTTTGTTTTGTGGTGGGGAAATGTAGCCTGAGGAAGCTTGCCTGAGCCAGGGTCTGGTGAGATCTCGGGTTTGAGTCTGCGACTGTGGAGCTCTGGCGCCTCAGCTCTTCCCAGAGCAGCTCCCGCTCCTGTGCTGCTCCCCCGTGGAGTGTCCTCACCTGTGAACACCTGCTCACCTGTGAGTGTCCCCTCAGTAGGGCGGGTCTGAGCTCTGGCAAGGTTGCTAGGCTTTTCTCGCTCCCCCAACGCTTCCACAGAGGCAGGGCTCGGCACATGGGCACGCTATCTGATTCCCCCTTTGCTCATGTGAATTCTCGCCATTTCCTTTCTTTCCTCTTCACTCTGCTGAGCTTGGTCTCATCCTTCAGGATCTCCTCAGATCCACCCTTTCTTCCGTGAAACTTGGATCTATTTACCTACTTTTACAAGCATCATTTAAGAATTATTTTTATTTAATTTTTAAATTTTACTCTTTTTTTTTTTTTTTGAGACAGAGTCTCGCTCTGTCGTCCAGGCTGAAGTACAGGGTGCAACCTTGGCTCACTGCAACCTCCGCCTCCCAGGTTCAAGCGATTCTCCTGCCTCAGGCTTCTGAGTAGCGGGGATTACAGGTGTGCGTGACCACGCCTGGCTAATTTTTGTATTTTTAGTAGAGACAGGGTTTCACCATGTTGGTGAAGCTGGTCTCAAACTCCTGACCTAGTGATCTGCCCACCTCGGCCTCCCAAAGTGCTGGGATTACAGGCGTGAGCCACCACGCCCAGCCAATTTTTACTCATTTTTACAATAGAGAAGGGGTTTCACTGTGTTGCCCAGGCTGGTCTCAAATTCCTGGTCTCAAGTGATCTTCCCATCATTGGCCTCCCAAAGTGCTGGGATTACAGGCGTGAGCCACCACACCTGGTCCTCATTTTTATTGTAATATGTACTTAAATGTATTGAACTGAATTTGTTAGAAGCCTGTCCTTAACCTTTACCTCTCTTCTGAGCTGTTGTCAGTGGGATCCCCATGCTGTAGGCATGAGTGGGTGTGTGTGTGTGTGTGTGTGTGTGTGTGTGTGTTTGTGTTTGCACGTACACTGCCCAGTGGCCAAGACTGTGAATCCATAGGGCAGATTCATCAAATATTGTCGCTTGAGTAAATGCCTCAAATATACGTGTTCTACTTTTTTTGCAGGGTATGTAGATGCCGTTGTGATGAACAGAATACAAATGCATGGGAAAATGTTGAATTCTTAGTGGCTTTTTTATTGTTAGGCATTATTTTCAGCCAATAGGTTGTATGGAATAGCCTCTATCACATAAAGATAACAAAATCACTGATGGTGAAAACGAGTAGTTATGCCAGGATAGACCAGGGATGCTGGCCGTCCTGTTCATTTGCATCTGTGCCACAGGTGTTCTGTTCTTTCAGCGCGTGTTGGTTGACTGCTTAGCTGGATGGTGGCCCTTGTCCATGGAACCTCTGTCTCACCTACCCTTGATGTCCCTTGCAGTGTGTGCACACATGGGTGCCCAGGAAGTACTTACAGATTTGACTTAGTCCTTGGATCCTATTTCCCCTGTTCCACTACCCATTCCCATCTGCTATTTCACTTTCTTGAATTCCCTCTTACTTTTCTTCCTTTGTCTAGTTCTCACAGATAACCCCTAACCTCCAATAATTTTCTGTCAATTAATTGCAGCTGCTTCCTGAGTTCCAGCTGCACATTTAGCAAGCCTCAGGCTACACTGGGGGCAGATACATAATCATTGAAATAATTACTCATGGACCATTTTTGCCAGGTATCATGGAAGATGCTTTAGAAATGCATTCTGTCATTTACTTCCTAGAAATAATCTAGACAGTTGGTACTGTCTTTATCACCATTGGCAGGGGAGTTAACTAGGAATTGGACAGCCAAGTGTGTGGCAGAGTCAGGATTAATCTCAGTCCAACTCCCAAGCCTGTGCTCTGAAGCCCTCTGCTACCCTCATCTCCTGAGGATTGGTCATGGTTCTTCCCCTGAGGAATTTTCCATTGGAGAAACAGAAACAATGCAAACAATACTGTCTGGATATGAATAAGGATTGAATTGTTTGGAACTGCAGAGGAGTGAGGAGGTGGAGGGGCTCAGAAAGGACGAGAAGAGATGGAGGCTTTGTGAAGAAGGCAGGTCTTCTGCGGGGTTCTGGAATAAGGCTGGAGAGGGGAGGAGGAGCGCTCAGGTGTGGGGAACCACACCCAGGCCCGAGGGAGTGGAATGTGCCCACAGGCCGTGGGGCCACTTTGGAGGGCAGTTATCTCAGGGAAAGTGGGAT
Organism: Gorilla gorilla gorilla; assembly: GCF_029281585.2. Lineage (NCBI taxonomy): Eukaryota > Metazoa > Chordata > Mammalia > Primates > Hominidae > Gorilla > Gorilla gorilla. The sequence goes on along the minus strand of NC_086018.1, from coordinate 15,991,962 downwards.
GAAGCTGGGTGGCCAGAGTCAGGGACTGGAAATTCGGTGGGAGGCATGAAGCAGTGGATGATAAGGAAACGTGTGTGGTTGTCAAGCAGGATGTGGCAGGATGAGGGTTCTGTCTGAGAATGATGAAGCTGGCAGCAGATGGCAGATCCTGCATGGCATGGAGTTGCCTCCGACTCCTCTCTAGTTCATGTGTGTTGACTCTTCATTGCCTGTGTGCCCTGTGGCCCAGTATTATTTCTTCTGATCCTGGGAACAGCTGTCTACATGGAAGTCCCACGGTGGTTGGTCTCGTGGTGGTTGGTCAGACCACCCTCGAGTGCAGTGTAGTGAAAAGGCATAGAATGTGGAGGTTGGAGACCTGGATTTTTGACTCCTGGCTTTATAGCTTACTAGTTGGACAAGTGATCTGACCTTTCTTAATTCTATTTTCCCCCTTATCTGTAACTTGCAGATAATTATAACTACTTACAGGGTGGTTTCTGGATTAAGATGATAGCAGATATCAGTAGAGAGGCTACTTAGTGTTCACGGTTCCAGGCTTCCTGGGATCAGGTGTCAGCTCTTACTGTGTGACTTGGGGCAAGTTATGTAGCCTGTCTGTCTCCTTTTTCTTGTCTATTACATGAGGCTGATCGCTGTATTAAATACTTAACTCACAGTGAGAATCAGTATATCAGTAGTAAGTGATGAATACATTATAGCTGCAGTTATTCCTGGGAGCCTCATCTTCATCAGCACCATTATTGCAGTCCTTGGGATGAATGGAGTCAGTGCTTTCTCTAAGGTAGGAGACCAAAGCATGAAGACTCTCTGATGTGTGGTAAGAAATGGTCTCTAATCATTGTGTTAGTGACATGCCTTCAGGGCCTCTCTTAAGCATTGAAATTATAGGCACCCTTGTGCCAGTTCCAGGGTCTTTTAGGGGTTCCGGGTATTATTGCAATCCTGTAAAAAGTCATTGCTTTCTGATACAGAAGGACTCTCGCAAGCACAGCCATTCTCAGGCACAGAAATAGTTCCCTTCTTTTTTTTTTTTTTTTTAGAGACGGGGTCTCACTGTGTTGCCCAGGCTGGTCTCAAACTCTCTTCTTTTTAAATAGAAGGGGAAGGAGGGAAAGAAGAGCAGCGGATGCATGGATTTCCTTTGGCCCAGTTTCCTCCCTCTGTCAGAGGACTTCCTACCGCAGGGAGTGGGAGACACCTGGGGGCAGGCCCGCACCTGCTCTGTGCCCTTTCAGCGATGGCGTTTCTGTTTTGGAGTGTTTGCTTTCCCCTTTTCCCAGACCTCCACCGCGCTTCAGTTTAGCAGTGCGCTTACGGTCGGCAGTGCCATGCGGCTGCTGCTTCTGAAAACCCCCAGCCCTCCTGAACCAGCCAGTGTCCCAGCATTTATCTGTGTAGAGCAATTCGGGGTTTTTGTTTTGCTTTGTTTTTTAAAACAAAACTCAAAATCATTGGACCTTATCCTCTGTAGATGAAGTGAGAGTTACTTTCTGAGGACTGGCTCGTACCAGAAACCAGCTGGTTTTAAGTTGCTGCAGATCTTTAAAGGGACAGCTTATTTGTGGACCAGATTTCCCTACTCACAGAAACTTTGAGGGTTCTAGTGTGGAGGTGGGTTACAGATGGCAGAAATGCCCGAGTTTGATTTTAAATTTTTAATCTTCACGTAGGGTCCAAGTCCTGTGGAGCTAATCTCTGACATCCCCACCCTCGCCCTGTTAGGGTTGGTCAGTGATACATGTGGACGTGTGCTGTGTGCGCAGATAGTGACAGGACCCAAAAGCAGATCACATAAGAGTCAGGGCTCTTCGCTGGGGCCTGTGGCGTTGGCAGCAGTGTCCTCAGCCAGCAGCTACTGTGTACATGGCTGGGAGACGGGGCTTTGCGTATTTGGCCTCAATCACATAAGGTAAGAATGTGAGGAGAGGGATGTGAGGGAAGAGCCTGGTGCTGTGGAATGCAGGGACAGAGGGCAACAGCAGGCTGGCCTTCTTCCTCTTGAGCTGAGGAGAGGCAGATTTTTTGGGTCTTGATTGGCTCTTTTCTTCATTCTTGTTAGAACACGGAATTCCAGCTCCAGTAGTAACACCATTTTGAATCCTTTGTTTGTAATGTCCTGGAGACTGAGATTAGGAAGCAAACCAACCTTTGTCTGCCTTTGGGGAAGGCCCAGAAGGAAGTCTCTCTGTTATTACCTTAATGGTACCAATTAGTTGGTAACCAATAATGGTTGTTATTGCCATTGTGTTACAAAATTTGCGAGGATCTCAGATTGTACTGTGTATTATAAATGCAGCAAGAGTAGGGACCACGTCCTTAAAATATGTCCCCACGACCTTGTGCCTATTTGACCCTCAGCTGGTAGCCTGATGGGTAAAGCGGCTCCTTGTCTGCACCAGGGCATCTTACCTTGCAAGGCAGTGATCGGCCTGTGGGATTCATGTGGGTGTGGAGTCGGAGGAGACGCAGAAGTGACCCTCCTGGCTGGATCAGCACGGGTGGCTGTGTCTTCAGTGAGGCCTATTATCCACTTGCGAAGTTTGTGGTGACTCCTATGGCTTATGGAGCACGTTGATGGGGTGCGGGCTCACAGGAAGAGTCTCATCTCAGTGCCAAGGGGTGTCAGAGATGCTCACTGCCCTCCTCTCCTTGGGGTTGCATGGAGGCAGGATGGCGCTTGGCCATGGCAGGGTAAGGAACCGGCGACGGAGGCCCATCACGTGTTCACAGCTCTCCTGCATCAGTGCTTGGGAGATAGGGACTGTCAGGTCCTTCGCCCGCATTTATGTGAAGGCAAGGGGAGCAAAATCATTGTCATTAAAGAATGGAGATGGCTGTCATTTCATCTCACGCCATGGGTGTCCGTAACAGTCTTCCTTTAAACATCCTGTGTCCAGCTTGGGCAACATGTTGAAACCCTGTCTCTACAAAAATACAGAAATTAGCCAGGCGTGATAACGCACGCCTGTAGTCCCAGCTACTTGGGAGGCTGAGGTGGGAGGACCACTTGAGCCTGGGAGGCGGCGGCTGCAGCGAGCTGAGATCACCCCACTGCACTACAGTCTGGGCGACAGAGTGAGACCCGTTTCAAAAATAAGTAAGTAAATCTGTGTCTAGGAAGGTTGTAGCTGAAGTTAAAGTATTGATTGGAATAGAAGTGTTTCTCGCTGGCTAGGTGTGGTGGCTCACACCTCTAATCCCAGCACTTTGGGAGGCTGAGGCAGGAAGATTGCTTGAAGGTAGGAGTTCGTGACTGCCTGGGCAACATAGTGAGACCCTGTCTCTAAAATTTTTTAAAAAAAATTTAGCTGGGCATGGTGGTGTGCTCCTGAGGCTAAGGCAGGAGGATCCCTTGAGGCCAGGAGTTGAAAACCAACCTGGGCACCTACAGAAAAACAAGTGTTTGTCACCTTCCTGCCCTTTCATAGGATACAGATAAGAAGGGAGTAACACCAGCAGCTGGTTTTTATGCCGCCCTGTGTAGCTCATTTGCTTCATTTCTGTTCAAAGGGTCCTTGGAAATTGCTTATTCCTAGCACCTAAAACTACACCTGCCATAGTTAGTGCTCCAAATTTGTCGAATAATTTTCCCTTTTTAAATTCTGGTTCCCACTGCTGCAGTTCTAACCCAATTCCTTTTTTCTTGTGCTCGAGCACCCCTGGATGTGGCCTGGCCGCAGTTACATCTTCCTTGATGCCACCCTCCTGGCTTCAATCAGGCGGTACTGCTTTGAAGGCTCCTGTCCTCCTCCCAGGTCCCACACCAGCTCTCCTGGCCGGCTCTAAGAGCCCTGGGTCAGCTGCCTGCCTGTGCAGCGCTGCTTCTCTACCTCTGCCCAGCCTGCGAGTGCCTGCTGAGTGCGTGCCTCTGGTGGCACTGTGCTTCCTCTCCCTGAGCGGCCCTCTCTGTTCCTTCCCAGATCCCAACTCTGTACCCCGACAGCCTGCCTGCCCAGTTGAGGACATGTTTGCTTGTTCGCTTTCGCACTTACGTTAGTTTTCCCCTTGAGTTCCAGGATCTTTAGCTTCTGGAGGGTTGGAATGATGTCTCGCTTTCCTCTCCCCGCAGTCGTCACACGCCATGTGATATGTGCAGTCAGCAAGCACTCGATTGACAGACCTACCCCTCTCTCCAGTCACTGGCCTTGAAAATTATCTGTAAGAAGCACTTTCCTATCTTTGCCTCATTTTGAACCCATTTTTCTGTAAGTCCTATAGTCTGTCTTAGTTTGAATGTTTAGGGAATAGGTTGTATGGATTTGCCTAGGAAAGGAAACCCCAAACAGATATTTTCAAAGGCTAATCTTGTGGTACTGCACAGCCCCGCCGCTTGCCCATTGGAAGGTGAGGTGGTGGTGAAGAGGAGCAACTGGAGGCAGGCAGGCCATGGCACTGGTGGCAGCAGCAGGGTTGGGGTGGGGTGGGCCTGCCTTGGAAGGGGTGCTAACTCTAGAATGGCTAAGGGCAGACCCAGCCCCAGAGTCGGTTAGGGTTACAGGCCTTGTTCTCCCACCCACACCCCAAGTCTGGGCCACCTCCTGCCATGTTGGAGATATGATTGCTTCCTGAAGTGGCACCCAGGAGTGTGTGTGGGAAGGAGACTCCAGGAGCTCTGCAGAGCTGTTCTGGACCTGTTCAAGCTTGGCAAGGGGCTCTGGGAGCAGATCCCATGGGTGTGAGACTATGTGCCCCTTCACTTAGGGAAGGACCATGGGGGTGAGAGGGTGGGGGGAAGGAGGCAGATTTGGAGACTGATGCCCTCTTGGTCAGATCTGAGGGGGAAGGGGCCTCCACTAGGTGTCTGTCGCCCGGGGCTGACGCTCCCCCAGTGAGAATGGCCGCGGGTTATTCAGTCCTTTCTGCTGCCTCTAGTAGGACCCAGCGGGAAGGAGATTTATGTTTCTGCTTTTGTTAGCTTGTTTTTCATTATCTCTTCAGTTCTCAGACCAGAAATCTTTGCATTTCTTTCTGGTTCTCACACCTCATGTTTTATCCATTAGCAGGTCCTGTGAGCCCTGCCTTCATGTTTGGCTTCTCATTACAACCTACACTGACTCCTAGGCCAGGCCACCGCCAGCCATCCTCTGGATTTTTGCAGGCACTTGCAGATTGGCTTCCCTGTGCCCACCCTGGTGTCCCTAGGTGTGCTGGCAGCTGGCAACCAGGAGCCCCTGGTAACACACGGTAGCGATGTCATTCTTCCCTGCTCAGACTCCTGCAGTGGTTCCCCTCGCACCCCAGTCAATGCCAAAGCTGCCAGGTGGCCTACCACGTCCCGCACCGTCTAGTTGCCCTGCTCACCTCGTGACCCAGCACCTCCTGCTGAGCTCGTACTCTTTCATGCCTGGAGGACTCCCAGTGACCCCGTGCTGGCTCCTTCGGTCCTTGCTCTGCTCCTGCTCGCCTCAGAATCTCCCTGGCACAGCTTAGCGCTTCCTCTCCTCCTTCCCCACTTTGCGGGCCCCCCTGGGTCAAATCTGACCCCGGGGCGGGTGTCTGTTTCCAAATCTGCCTCCTTCCCCCCACCCTCTCACCCCCATGGTCCTTCCCTAAGCGGACGGGGACACAGTCTCACACCCACAGGACCTGTTCCCGGAGCCCCTTGCCAATCCTGAACAGGTCCAGGTCCAGAACAGTTCGCAGAGCTCCTGGAGTCTCCTTCCCGCACACACTCCTGGGCGGGGTGTTCCAGGGTGCGTGTTTCCTTCCCATATGCTGGGTTCGCATGTGTGGTACCTGATCCCTCACTAGAACGAAGCTCCATGAGGACAGGAATTTTTGTTTTGTTCACTCTTCTGCCTTCAGTGCCTGGCACATAGAGTGAACAGTAAATATTTGCTGACTTCATTTATTCTGCATCCATTATGTCCTAGGACCAGGCTTCAGGACACATGCACACGCATGTACACAGAGGCCTACATACACACAGGGGAAGAGGACATGAATCGCTGACCCCCAGTGAGCTCACTGCCTAGCGCGGAGCCCGTAGCAACAGTGTAGTGAGAACAGCACCCATGAAGAGATGCGGAAGCTACTGTAGGAATGGGAGTGAGCTAGCCATGCTGGGGCAGGGAGCCACAGCCGAGCTCAGCCTGGAGGGAAGATGCCTTCCCGGAATTGTGGTGCTGCTTTCTGTGCACACCTTCTCTTCCTGTGTGCCCGTGAGGCTGAGAGAGAAGCCGCCTTTTGCTCATCAGTTTATCCACAGACGTTAAGTGCTCTTTGCTTACAGAGTCCACTCCTAGGCATTGGGATGCCATTGAGTCTTGAAGGTAGGGAAGGTATCATGAGCTTTTCGTCCATGTCAAATGAGTTCAGTTCCTTCAGCCTTGCCTTATAAGGTCTGTCTTCCATCCAGTTAAATTTTTTTTTTCTGTACCCTTTCCATGTTTCCCCCCCCCTTTCTTTGCCTTTATTTTTCTGTCCCAGAAGGATTCTGTTCTTATGGGCAGGGAGAGCTATCTGTTTCCCTAACCTACTTAATTCTTTACTAACAAAAACAGTCCTGACCCGCTCAACCCCACCATTTTCCACACGTAGGCAGTCATCTTTGTAAACCTCCACTGGTGCTGGCTGCGTTTAGAACATACTCCATATAAAACAGGCCCTGAGGTGTGGTGGCTCATGTCTGTAATCCCAGCACTTTGGGAGGCTAAGGCAGGCAGATCACCTGAGGTCAGGAGTTTGAGACCAGCCTGGCCAACATGGTGAAACCGTGTCTCTACTAAAAATACAAAAATTAGCCGGGCCTGGTGGCAGGTGCCTGTAATCCCAGCTACTCGGGAGGCTGAGGCAGGAGAATCGCTTGAACCTGAGGGTCAGAGGTTGCAGTGAACCAGGATTGCGCCACTGCACTCCAGCCTGGGTGACAGTGCGAGACTCTGTTTCAAAAAAACCCAGGCCGATGGCTGGGCGCGGTGGCTCACACCTGTAATCCCAGCACTTTGCGAGGCCGAGGCGAGCGGATCACCTGAGGTCAGGACTTCAAGACCAGCTTGGCCAACATGGTGAAATCCTGTCTTTACTAAAAATACAAAAAAATTAGCTGGGTGTGGTGGCAGACGCCTGTAATCTCAGCTACTCAGGAGGCTGAGGCAGGTGAATCACCTGAACCCGGGAGGTGGAGGTTGCAGTGAGCTGAGATCACGCCATTGCACTCCGGCCTGGGCAACAAGAGCGAAACTCTGTCTCAAAAAAAAAAAAAAAACTCAAAAACAACAGGCCCTGAGACCAGGCTGCCCTGCTTCAGCCCACTTCTTGTGGTCAGTTCTGGCCCTGCTGGCTACTGTGTGTTGGTGCTATGGTCCACTCCATGGGCGGATGATTCAGCTTGCCCTGTCGAGGGCTCCCTCTGGTTTTTGGGATAGGGGAGCCAGTTTTCTAGCTTTAACAGGGGATGAGGGTGAGGATGGGGTACAGCTGAGGCCCAAGGCCGGTGGAGGAGACTCCTTAGCAGGAAGGCAGAGCTGAGCTGTGACCCCACTGTCTTTTCTTTCTTCCGTAACTGCCTCTGGCCATCTGCCATCATCATCAGTGTGTGGAGTGCATTCAACTCAGTCTCTCTGATGGTTTTTAGGGAACAGAACACAAATAACAATGTGGCCTGAGGACCCAAAGTGGCCCTAGCAAGGGTGAGTCTTGGCCGATGAGGTAATGGACAGAGGAATTGGAGATTTGTTGAGTTCTATATAGGGAGGGTTTTTCTGCAGGAGGTAGTAGAAGATAAGCTATCCAAAAAGTGTCATAGGTTAATTGTAATGGGGTCCACGTTATTTTACTTGTTGAGAAAAATCTACAGGTTTATATCATCTGGGGTCCACTAAAGAGATCGTGTTATGCCACCTCATTGGGTCAGTTTTTCCTAAGATTTCAGTTATGGATAATGTGGAATTTTTAGGTTTTTTGGGATGAATCTTCCTTGGTCTAACTCCACGAGGAAAGCTCTGCTCTTTTCTCAGTAGCAGGGCTTGCCACTTAAGAAACTCCAGCCACCACAGCTGTCTTCCATATGCAGGCACCATTTGACAGGCTGCCGTGGTGGGATCTCTCCAGGCTCCCTGTGACTGTACCATTTCATCTTCTTCAGAGCTTCTCTTAGTAAAGAAAGAAAGTTTCTTTCTTAGTTTCTTTCTTTCTTTTGTTCTTTCATTCTTTCTCTCTCTCTCTTTCTCTCTCTTTTTTTTTTTTTTTTTTGACATAGTTTCACTCTTGTCGCCCAGGTTGGAGTGCAGTGGCTTGATCTCAGCTCACTGCAACCTCTGCTTCCTGGTTCAAGCGATTCTCCTGCCTCAGCCTCCTGAGTAGCTGGGATTACAGGCGCACGCGACCATGCCCAGCTAATGTTTTGTATTTTTAGTAGAGATGGGATTTTGCCATGTTGCCCAGACTGGTCTAGAATTCCTGGCCTCAAGTGATCCTCCCTCCCAAAGTGCTGGGATTATAGGCATGAGCCATCGAGCCCAGGCTCTCAGTAAAGAAGGCTTTCTATTCACATTTTTGTATCGGTTGAGATTAGTTTCAGTCGGAAATTGCAAAATGTGGCTTAGCATGAAAGAAGATTTTCTTTTTATGTAAAAGGACCCTAGAGATGGGAAGCCCGGAGCCAGTGTAGCCAGCTGCATGGCCATCAGGATTTTGTCTCGTTCCTTCTACCTGGACTTGCCAGCTAAAGCCTGGTGATTGTGTGGCCCACTCTATGGGTTGACAGGTAAGAGTTCAATTTGACCTAACTCCACTACCCTGGCACATAGCTTTCTCATCCTTAAGGTTACCTCATAACAAAGCATGGCTGCCAGAGCTCCAGCCGTCTTTCTTTTCTTTCTGGGTAGAACACCAAAGGGAGGAAATGTAAAGAAAGGCAAAATGTTTTTCTATGTGAGAGACTCCTTTAAAGGAGTCTTTCAGGAAGACCCACACACTTCTGCTTATATCTCATTAACCAGAACCTGGAAAACATGGTCACAGCTAGCTTCAAGGAAGTTTGAGAAATGCGGTTTTGTAAGTGAGTGCATCACTGGCTCTAGTAAGATTGGGGTACTGTTACTAAGAAGGAAATCTTTCTCCAGTTGGTGTCTGACTTCGTCTCTGTAGTGTCTCTCACGTGAGCACCTTCTGCTTCATGTGAGTCCACTTCTTCCTGCCCTGTATGCACGTAAGCAGTCCTCCCTCCAGACACAGGCTGGCTGTCCTCGCAGCTCTCCTTTGCTCTTCTTTTCTCGGAGCTAAGTCCTAGTCGCAGTGCAGGAGTCGGCTGTGCCCAGGCTGGAGTGCAATGGCGTGATCTTGGCTCATGGCAACCTCTGCCTCCCAGGTTCAAGCAATTCTCCTGCCTCAGCCTCCCAAGTAGCTGGGACTACAGGCATGTACCACCACACCTGGCTAATTTTGTATTTTTAGTAGAGACGGGGTTTCTCCATGTTTGTCAGGCTGGTCTCGAACTCCTGACCTGAGGAGGCCTGCCTCGGCCTCCCAAAGTGCTGGGGTTATAGCCGTGAGCCACCATGCCCGGCCGGTAGTGCATGGATTTCTGTAGGTACCATAGCAGTGTCAGTGCAAAGCTTGGCATACCTGGGAGGTTGCTGCCTCTGTGTTTCTGGGCTCTTCTCCCCATCCCCTTTCTGAAACTGTCTGTTTGGAAGTTGTGATCTTGACATGTGGCCCTTCTAGCCCCATGGCTTAGCACTGTGGGGCCCCAGAGGAGTGGGCTCTGAATGAGCATGCAGCACCCTTGAACATATTGGATTCAGCCAGTGTGGATGTCGGCATGAGACGCTGACACAGGCATGTGTGTGCCCTCTGCAGCTCCCTTCTGCAGCTGCCTCTCCTATAAGACCAGGAATTTCAGAGGACACTCTCTCAGGAGCCCCTCTTCCTGGACATTTTCTTCCCTTGTGCTCATAAACATTCATAAACACCATTTAATGGTCGAAGATTTTGGTTTATGACTAAAAATCTGAAATTCCTAAAATCTCTGTGGATTCAAGTCCTTAGGAAAGCTGGAGCAAACATGCAGCTGAGTGGGGAGTCGGAGATCTCTCAGATCTTTTCCCGGTCCAATCCTCAGCAGTTCTGTGATGCTGGCTGGGGCTTTTCAGGCATGAGATCTATTTCCACCTCCCACTCTAGGCTGGAAGTTGTCCAGGAAATTGTCACTGACATATTGAGGTGCATAGCAAATGCAGCTGTTAGAAGAAATGTGGGGTTCATCTTAGAAAATGCTGCTCCAAGGATCGGCTTGAGAAAGGGTTAATTTGTAAGAATTAAATGAGGATATTATGGGATGTTGGAAGGTGGGAATAAGTGTCTGAGTGAGTGTAGGTATCTCTTAGCTTTTCAGTGGTTCTCAGCCAGGGCTCTCTCTGGATGCAGTCTGCTTCCCCTGCCACACACAGCTTCCTCCAAGGCCTTGGCTAAGTACGGCCCATTCCTCAGCCTACTGATAGCTACGTCCCCTCCTGAGGGGGAGGACATGAGGAAGGTTCCCTGTGGAGAGTGGGATGGGGGAGCATGGATTTTACTGGAACAGATGGGTAAGAGTGGGTGTTGGGGCAGGGCAGACACACACCTGTTGTGGAGGGTTAGGATGGAACAGGCTGCAGTGTCTCTCCTGGACAGATCCTTGCATTCTTTATGGTGCCTGCTTTCCTCTTCTACCCGAAACCAGGGAGATTTTGAAGGAGTGGAGCAGGAGAAAGGAGGTGATCACAGTGAATAGCCACCATTTACTGAGAGCTTGCTGTGTGCTGGACATTCTCAGTGGCTAAATGCATTGTCATTTAATCCTTAACAAGAATCCTGCTATATGGGTATTAAGTATCAGAGAGGCTGAATAACTTGATTAAAGTCACACAGCTAGTAAGTAGTTAAAAAAAGACTTGAAGCTGGGTGCAGTGGCTCACGCCTGTAATCCCAGCATTTTGCGAGGCCGAGGTGGGAGGATCACTTGAGGTCAGGAGTTTGAGACCAGCCTAGCCAACATGGTGAAACCGCGTCTCTACTAAAAATACAAAAATTAGCTGGGCGTGGTGATGTCCGCCTGTAATCCCAGAAATTGCTTGAACCCGGGAGGGCGAGGTTGCTGTGAGCTGAGATCGCACCACTACACTCCAGCCTGGGCGACAGAGCGAGATTCCGTCTCAAAAAAAAAAAAAAAAAAAAAGGAAAAGACTTGAATCCAGTTTGTTTGACTCACTTGCCTCTGCCCTTAACCACACTGAGATTCTGCTGCTCTGTTTCATTTGTTCATCAAGTGTTGGAGTGTCCATGGTGTTCCAGGCATGGTTTAACGTTTGCCTGGCCAAACGTTAGCCAGCCTTTTGAATCTTTTGCTAGGCCCATCTATGTACTTCCTTGGAAAATCCAGTTTTAGCAAAGAACATTGCTGAGTTGGTTTAGCCAGAAACCCTCATTTTCTATATCTGATCCATTCCCTACCCTCCCCATGCCGCAGGTGATGTCTGATCACCCTGGCCCGTCTTCAGCAAGAATCCTGTTAGGTTGGCTGAGCCAGAATCTCCTTCCCCGTGATGTTGCTCTTGGTGATTTTTCATGCACTGACCCCACCTGCTCCTTGGCTCTGAATTCCCACTTGTCCATGCAGTGTTAGGAGTTGAACCTGATCTCTGTCCCCCACTACAAGTCCCCAATGCGATGGTCCCTGCACCTATCATAGTGGTGCTTCCTTACTGTATTCTCGTAAGTAGCACCAAATAATTTTTTCTTTAACAGGTTCTAGGTGCTAAGGATGATAACAGTAAGCCAGACAATAAAAGTTTCTGTACTCGTGGAACCTCTATTCTAGCAGGGGGAGTTTCCCACCTTCTTTCATAGTTTCCTGTATTACATCTCTCTCACCTCATATATTTCATATAAATGTCACACTGCTTCCCCAGAATGCCGTTTCTTTTCTTGAAATAAACTCTTCCTTTTCTTTTTCTTTTCTTTTCTTTTCTTTTTTTTTTTTTTTTTGAGATGGAGTCTTACTCTGTCACCTGAGTTGGAATGCAGTGGTGTGATCTCGGCTCACTGCAACCTCCCCCTCCTAGGTCCAGGCAGTTCTCCTGCCTCAGCCTCTCAAATAGCTAGGATTACAGGTACGCACCACTGCGTTCAGCTAATTTTTGTATTTTTAGTAAAGACGGGGTTTCACCTTGTTGGTCAGGCTGGTCTCAAACTCCTATCTCAGGTGATGTGCCCACCTAGGCCTCCCAAAGTGCTGGGATTACAGGCGTGAGCCACCACACCCGGCCAGTCTTCCTTTTCTCAAACACTAGAGCAAGGAGTTTCTTGTCTGTTGGACCTTGGGGTATTGATGTCCCCTACCCTGATGTCCCCTATAGCCCCCATGTCCCAGAGAGATCATGTCCAGACAGCAGGACAGCCAAGGTAGAGTACCTTCTAGGGGGCTTGGACATTCCCCCAGGCCTTAACATGGCCTTTCTGTACAGATCGTGTCCCATCTTCCCAGGGAAGGGTTCTCCTGGCTCACATCAAATTGCATTGCCCACCCCCACTGCTCGGAAGTTGTTTCAGAGGTGGGAAGGAGTAAAGGGCGTGCGATCATCCCTTAGCTGGGAGCTGACCTTAGGACTGGTTTCAGAGAGGTTCTTGTGTTCAATTTATTTTAGTGGGGTAATTTATTATTTTTCCTATGGAGTCTGGTTCAGGCCCTACAGGTAAAGAAAGCTTGGCTGAATGTTACTGTCTGCTTTCAGACCAGATTCAGGGACCTGGAGAGAGATGCCTCACTCTGATCGAGGAAAGATATGGGAGTGCTTCCTGCTGCAAACCGCGTGTGCAGGACTGGAGTGGCTGTGCACACCTTATGCTCCTAAGCCCTGCTGGGCAGAGGATTTTGGTTGAAGTTGCCATCACTTTCCCGATGTCAGGGATGAGAGGCAGAGTCGCTGTTGTGGTCGTCTCCAGCCTTTGTTGGATAGCTGCTCCGAGTCAGGCGCGGTAAAAGGCATTTTACATATGTTACAACCGTGCTCTGAGGTGGGTGTTGTCTTCTTTTCCCGGAAAAGGAAACAGAGAGGTTAAGAACTCCCCCAGAGCCACATGGACAGAGCTGGGATCGAACCGAGGCTCCAAGTCCCAGTGTTCTTTCCAGTACCTCATGCATAGACCAGTCTTTTCCTCATCAGGCAGATCCTGCAGAACTGGCACCTGGGTTGCACTCAGTGGCCTCTCTGACGCCCCGCCTGTGTGGACCTCGGTACCCCCTGCCTTGGCAGCAGGCCTTGGGAGCTCAGATGGCATATGATTAGCTGCTTGGTATTTTATAGCGCGTGATCGGCTGCTTGGTGTTTGTTTTATAGCTTTTGGTTGGCTGCTTTGTGTTTTATAGTGTGTGATTGGCTGCTTCCTGAGCCTCTTCTCTCTTTCTGTTTCCACTTCTCCCCACGCGGTGGACCCAGGTTGACTTAGTTCGGCCTCCTCAACTCCAGGCCTGTAGCGAGGGTGAGGCTGGGAGAGCAGGGTGGGGTGGAGCCAGGCTACTGAGATGCCACACACAGGCCCGTGGGCTGGATGCTGCAGATTTCCTTGGAGGTTTCTCAAGGAAATGAAAACACAAGGTTGTGTTGGAGGGGTCTGGCGAGGAGAGTGGGGTGATGGGGAGGTTGGGGGCACCTGCCCCTACTTAGAACAGTGCTTACTTGTTCTAGGTGTTAGGGATAGGCTGCTAACAAAGGGTTGAATCACTTAGTCCAGTCCTGTCTTTGTACAGAAAAGGAAACCAAATCCTTTCCCAGGATGGGTGGTCCAGTAAGCATGGAGCCAGTGCTGCAGTCCCGTTCCCATCCTTGCAGTTCATTCCACCCTGGGTGTTCATGCATCACATAGCAGCCCTTGAGTTCTAAGTGATTTGGCTCTTTGGGGGCACTTTTAAGAAATTTTACGCCCGGCACAGTGGCTCACGCCTGTAATCCCAGCACTTTGGGAGGCCGAGGCGGGTGGATCACTTGAGGCCAGGAGTTCGAGACCAGCCTGGCCAACATGGGGAAACCCTGTCTCTACTGAAAATACAAAAATTAACCGGGTGTGGTGGCGGGCGCCTGTAATCCCAGCTACTTAGGGGGCCAAGGCAGGAGAATCGCTTGAGCCTGGGAGGCAGAAGTTACAGTGAGCCAAGATCGCGCCACTGCACTCAAGCTTGGATGCCTGAGCGAGACCCTGTCTCAAAAAAAAAAAAGAAAGAAATTTTAAACACTGGTTTTCTAGAGGCAAGTAGTTAATAGATAATTCTCTAGTTATTCCATAATGGAAGACTGTTTGATTTCATGGCAACCCTGAGCAGTCATTTTATTCCTCAGCAGTCATGGATTTGGTGTTTGACCTGAACAAGGTCATGTTTGTTCTCTGTGCCCTGAGTTTTTCCTTTGGCAAAGCAGGGATAATGAATACTAGATCCGAACAGCAGCAGAGTGTGTCATGCGTCACACAGGGGCTCTTATCTCTCAGACCCTTTATGATACTTGCCAGTGTGTGAAGTACTTTCCATTGCTGAATTTCACCCACAATAGTAAGGTAGATGGAGCTTGGGTCATAGTTTGCATTTTGTAAGCATGAAGATGGACGTGGAGAGGTTGTGTGGCTCACTGAATGACGGACCCCAGGTCCAGATCCCTGTCTCCTGATCCTAATCCAGTGCTCCCGGCTATACCACCCTGCCTATTCACAGTGGGCACACTGCAGGGTTGCGGGTGACCTTTCCTTACAGTCTGGGCATTCATTTCTGGCTGTGGAGGAACTTGTTGAGTAAGGGCAGTGCCACTTTGAGACAGTGGAGGAAGTGGCCCAGCCAGAAAGCCGGGCCACATCACCAGATGCCCAGTTGGAGAGAGCAGTGCTTTGGCCCTTCTCCCGGAAGACCCGTGGTAGGAGACTGGCCCAGGGTAGGGCTGACAGTGGGATCAGGGTGGGGCTGACAGTGGGATTTCCTTTCCTGTTCTTTATGGGATGGTGGGTATTTAAAAATGTCTCATGAAGCATTCTTTGGCGAGAGGCTGTGGTGTGCCAGAGTTCATGGCTTTAGCCTCTGAGCCTTTCCAAGTAGTGGCTTTGGTGGGGCTGCCCTCCGCAAGACATCTGTCGTGAGTGTGACTCTTCCTCAGATCAGCAACAGCAGTCATTCCCTCCCCCGAACTCATTCTCAAGCCAGTCAGTAAGACTCTCTTCAAAGGGAGTTGTCCTGTAAGTCCTGGCAACCGAGTGGTGCAGTTTAGGAGTGCTGTTATGTGTTTGAAAATGGACAGCTGGCCGGGCGCAGTGGCTCACGCCTGTAATCCCAGCACTTTGGGAGGTCGAGGCGGGAGGGTCACTTGAGGTCAGGAGTTCGAGACCAGCCTGGCCAACATAGTGAAACCCTGTCTCTACTAAAAATAAAATTAGCTGGGTGTGGTGGTGGGCACCTGTAGTCCCAGCTACTTGGGAGGCTGAGGCTGGAGAATTGCTTGAACCCAGGAGGCGGAGGTTGCAGTGAACCAGGATCAATTGCACTCCAGCCTGGGCAACAAGAGTGAAACTTCGTCTCAAAAAAAAAAAAAAAACAAAAAAAACAAAAACAAAACGCCAGATGTGGTGGCAGGCGCCTGTAATCCCAGCTGCTTGAGAGGCCAAGGTACAAGAATCGCCTGAACCTAGGAGGTGGAAGTTGCAGTGAGCCAAGATAGCGCCACTGCATTCCAGCCTGGGTAACAGAGCGAGACTCTTGTCTCCAAAAAAAAAAAAAAAAAAAACAATAGACAGCTGTACCCTGTGAATGACCTGTGCATTTGTGCTTCTTCCTTGCCTGAGTTTTTCCCTCCTTCTGAAACACTGTTTCCTCTCTTCCTGATGACACACTGCCCACATTTCTCCAGATTCTACTTAGTCCTCTACAGGCTGTTTCTGATCACATCTCTCCCTTTCTAGACCACCCCAGGGAGTCTCTGGAAGCACTTTAGCTCCTGTTGGTCAGCAGCATGGGCTTGGCCCAGGAGCTTGTTAGAAGCACAGCATCTCTGGCCCTACCCAGGCCTGCTGGACCCAGATTCGCATTGTACCAGGCTCCCCAGGTGCTTTGTGTGCACACAGGGAGTATCTGCCCCTGCATCGTGTGTTGTCCTTATCATGTTTTATTAGGGGTCACTACCTGGCTGTTTCGTCCTCTGCTTTACAGATCCGTCTTTTGTTTGGACCCCTTTGTAGCACCTGACGCATCCTTGGCATTGAGCAGGCACTATGGTATTTGAGATTGACTGACAGTCCCCATTTATTTGAAAACTTGTCAGATCATATAGGGAATTGCAGGAGAGATGTGGCATGCACGCTTATAAAAGTTTATGACAGAGAGGGCAAGAAAAAGTAAGAGAGGGAATAGTTAATACATTTGAATCCACCAGGTAAGGCACCGTTTGGGGAGGGGCACAGGTGTTGGAAGCAGCCCACCCTTAGCAAAGCAGTTCTCCCTGCTTCGTCGCTCACTGTGTGTGAACTTCCTGAACCTTAATTTAGTTGCCTGATTTCTACAGTGGGGTAACATTATACTCATAATGTTGCTCGGAAGATAAAATGAGATAATGCAGGTGAATCATGTCACAGTGTTTGGCCATGAGTGGTAGCTGGGTGTATGTACTTAGCCAGAGCTAAGTGTTCAGTTATGTTAGTTGGATTCTTGTTAATCTTTGAGAAATCTTGTTATATTTATTTATTTATTTATTTTTGAGATAATTTCTCACTCTGTCACCCAGGCTTGAGTGCAGTGGCACGATCTTGGCTCACTACAACCGCCACCTCCTGGGCTCAAGCCATCCTCCCACCTCAGCCTCCTGAGTAGCTGAGACTACAGGCACATGCCACCATGTATGGCTAATTTTTGTATTTTTAGCAGAGATGGGGTTTCACCATGTTGGGCAGGTTGGTCTCGAACTTCAGACCTCAAGTGATCCATCCGCCTTGGCCTCCCAAAGGGCTGGGATTACAGGCACGACCCACCGTGCTGGCCAATTTTTTTTTTTTTTTTTGAGGCAGCATCTCACTTTGTCACCCAGGCTGGAGTGCAGTGGCACGATCTTGGCTCACTACAACTGCCACCTCCTGGGCTCAAGCTATCCTCCCACCTCAGCCTCCCAAGTAGCTGGGACTACAGGCACACGCCACCATGTGGGCACAGCTCATTTTTGTATTTTTTGTGAAGACGGGGTCTCACTCACCATGTTGCCCAGGCTGGTATCTGGAACTCCTGGGCTCTGAGATCCACCAGCCTCAGCCTCCCAAAGTACTAGGACTGCAGGTATGAGAAATCTTGTTTTTAAAAGGGACAAAATAGACAACTTTCTGAGACTCATATTCTGTCTTCCCCTATTGTTCCTTGATTTCCACGATGAGCCCAAGATTCTGAGGAGCAGGGTCTGTGTCTTGTGGGTGCCTGGTGTCAAATGCTCTGCAGCTGGTATGTGAGGACTGGGGAGGGGAGGAGCAGGAGCTGGGCAGGGAGAGCACTGCCACCTTGGCACACCCCGTCTCGGGACACCATCATGGCCCCCCGGTATCCATGCTGCACAAAACAAGCTACCAAGAGGTGGAGTCCACCAAAGTGACCATCCTGGGAGCTCTTGGGATTCCAGCTGGAGAGCCAGCAAGATTGTGGCGGCACTGTGGAAACATCCTCCCCAGCTCTTGTGCATCCTCCTGCGGGGGCACTTGCAGATTGCTGTGGAGGGAGTAAGGCCACGCCAGAGCAGGGCAGGCAGTGGGAGTGGGGACTTGCCAGACTGCAGTGTGATTTCTTTTCCAGTGGCAGGAATGGGAGGGAGGTGGATGACACAGGCATCTGGTAGATCAGCTCTGGAGCTTTCAAGCTCTCGTGCCTTGCTTTACAGGAGCAGAGGCTTGAGAACCCAGCACCTTAGAGTTGGTATCCTGGATCTGTACTGGCAGTTTTGTGGGTTTTTTTTTGTTTTAACCTTTTGCTATTAAACACATAATGTCTGTCTGGTAGGAGACATGGTATGTGTGGATGAATTCATAACTGTATTTGAAGCGGTTTGAAGATGAGCATTGTTAAGTTAGGCCAGGTACAGTAG
Organism: Gorilla gorilla gorilla; assembly: GCF_029281585.2. NCBI lineage: Eukaryota > Metazoa > Chordata > Mammalia > Primates > Hominidae > Gorilla > Gorilla gorilla. Next base: position 15,973,891 of record NC_086018.1, on the reverse strand, counting down.
CTCATTACCTTTAATCCCAGCACATTGGGAGGCTGAAATGGGAGAATCACTTGAGCCCAGGAAGTTTCACCTGGGTGACATAGCGAGACACCATCTCTACAAAAAATTTAAGAAAATATCAGCCGGGTGTGGTGGTGCACACCATCGCCTGTGGTCCCAGCTACTCGGGAGGCTGACGTGGGAGGATCACTTGAGCTCAGAAGTTGGATGTTAACAGTGAGCTATGATGGCACCACTGCACTCCAGCCTGCACAACAGAGCAAATAAAAGTAAGATAAAAATTTGATCTTCAGGGGATTGAGGCATCTTTTCTTTCATACTTTGATTTTACAATGATAGGTTGATGAAAAACCAGAATGAGCAGAATTCACTGTTCAGTTCATGTTGGTAATTCTATCTCAGTGGTGCGCACAGAACACGGTGAAGGTGAGAGAAAGCTGGACTGCAAATTGGAGTTTGGAGCAAGGCAGACACCGAGGTCTTTTCCTCTTTCCTTAAGGGATTTCCTTGTCCCATTTACCTCTTCATGAAGGGAAAACATTGTCTCATTGGCAGTTTGGCCATGCTGGGGGGGCCCACTGTCCTCTGGGTGTGTAGAGGCTGTCTTGGCGGGCACAGCCTTGCTGGCAGGGCCCAGGCTGCAAGATGAATGTGTGCAGCGGCTGTAGGCTGGCCTGGGAGAACGAAGTGGGGAGAGGGGGCCAATCCAGCCATGTGGCCTTGCAGCCCGGCTCTGATCTTAGATGGACAGCAGATATTTGGTGTGCTGCGTTTCTCTTCTGAAGTCTCACTCCTCCTTTCTTTGTGATTTAAACAATTTCTTCCCTCCCACTTTTGTCCAAATTCCTCAGTCCATACTCTTTGAAATCTGAAGTATGGAGAGGCGATACCAGGGCCCTCCCCACCCATCTTCCGGCTTGGCAGGGGTATCATGTGGTTCAGCTGGGCCCTTTGCTGGAGAGCAGAGGGGGAGTGTTCCCCAGGGAAGAGGGCAGGAAAGACCAGAGGTTAAAAATAGGCAGCTTGTAGGAACTTGCCCACCGCTCCCTCGGGTCCTGCTGTGATGTGCACACTTGGAGTAGAATGGCTTTGGAGCAGAGAAGGGGAAAATAGATCAGCCCTCACTTAAACATCACACTAGCAATTGGCTTTTCCTCTATGTTCCACATAAGAGGAACTTTCCCCAATCACCTGGTGGTTTTGGATTTGTGTCCCCTGGTACTTTGGGGATGTGTCCACATGTGTGTGCAGTGCCTCTGTCTGCATGTGTGTGGCGCTAAGATGACTCAGTGTCGCATGTGCTGAGACATTCCGGGGCTGCAGGTGGGTGTTCTCACAGAGGCTCGCTTGAGGGATCTTTTGCACATACAAAGATGTGTCCCATTTATAAGTTAGTTCCCTACACTAAATGAAATAACTCTCCGGGGTCGTGTGTGTGCAGTGAATACACATGTGGGTCGTTGTTTCACACGGGCGGTGTCCTGGTTGCAGGCAGAGTGTGAGAATGCAAGCTGTGCTGGATGCTCTGATATGGTCCACAAGCTATGAGGCAGCTTTTGTTCTCTTTTTGTTCTTTTCGGAAGTAGGGGTGCCTGCCCACCCCCGAAGCCAGGGAAAGTGCAGTCTTCTCTGGCCTCCTGGTCAGGTAGAGCTGCTCCGGTTAAAACTGTCAAGAGCATCCTGTCTCTGCTCCCTGGGACAGCCACAGGGGACTCCCAGGAATACCCAGCCAAGGACTTGAGATGCTGCCTGCTTTGTCATCTGTACCTGCTTGCCACACTCTCCTCCACTTAATACCCTGTTGTTACTAGCGAGGATTTCCTGTCCTGACTTTCAGTCTGGATTTTGAATAACTTGATAAGGTGATTGCTTTCGGATCCCTCTGGGCCTGTGTCTGCCCCTCCCTGTAAGCTGAGAGAGCAGCTGGGCCCTTCAGCTTCTATGGCCCTTCCGCCACCGAGTGAACATGCTCCTGTGGGGCTTGGCCTGTGTGACCCACCTCATCCCTTTTGTCTCGGTCTTCGTGCTAAATACAGCCTCTTCTCTCCCTCATCCCTTCTTTCTCTGCTCTCTGGGCAGAAGAGAAGCTTTGGCTGTAGTCTTTGATGTGGGAGGGTAGACTGGAAGGCATTCTGGGTGGGGGAGGGAGGTGCCTGGTGGAATTGGGGCTTGTGGGGGCTGTGTGGAGAGGGGCCCGCTGCCTTTACCCAGCCCCTCCCCTCCCTGGGCAGTAGGGCACGTGTTACCCCTTGCTCTCCACATCTCAGGGAGAAGAACCCAGGTCCTCATGTGAATCCTGCTGTTTTACTTGGGGACACCCGGGAGTGTGAATGTGTGAAGGTCTTCCTGGCTGGTGCCTTTGTTTCGGGTTGTTTTTCTTTGAGGTGCCTCTCCTACTCCCACAGGGCCTGTGCAGGGGTGCTCAGAGCCCACAGCGGATGTTGGCAGTGCGTGTGCAGGGAGCTGGCCAAGGACCCTGCTTTCTGTCTGGGCCAGCGCCCAAGGTGCCCTCTTAATTTAGATTTTCATGTGCATTAGTGGACGAGGGTGAAGGAGATGCAGGCCCTCGGCTGGCGGTCGTCTTAACGCCACCACCGGCTAGGCTGAAATGGGGAAAGAAATATGGGGATTGGGGGCTTCCTTATGGAGAAAGGTAAAGGCTGAAATGGTGTGTGAGAGAGGACTTGAGGCTTTTTTCCTGGGAGTCAGGGAGAGTTGGAGTTGACAGCACTCAGCCCTAATAGGTATAGACTGAGTCCAGCCTGAGGTATTAGACCCTATATTTATTGGCTTAATCTTAATTTTACACCTGGTCATACTGTTGAAAAAAAAAAAAAACGGTCCCCCAGTGTCTGAGTGCGAACTTCATATTTAGTGGCATTTGATAGTGTATTTATTATTTCTAGTAAGTTTGATGATCTCAGAGGTGTGCAGTGATGTTACTGGAAGTGAATAGTACAGCGGTCCCCAGGAACTGTGGGGAGAACCCTGCTCCACCTCAGCCTCTTCTCCCATCTGCTGCCGTGGCCTGCTCCACCCTCAGATGGCTGTTGGAGGACCCCGCAGCCTGTGCTTCTCTTAACATGTCCAGTTGTACCCTATTTTCAGTTAAAAATGCAGTTTCTCCCACCTGCTTTCCCCTGGAGTGGCACGTGAAAGGGTGTAGTGCCCTTCTCTTGACACCTGCCTGTCCCCGCAGTCCCATCGTCGGTGGGTGCGTGTGCTCACTGCTGCCTGGCACTGCTGGGTTCTTAGGAGGCCTGCACACCGAAACTTTGCATGGAATGTTGCCGTTGTGCCATTAGCAAAGCGGAGGCTGGGTCGGCTCTGCTCTCCCTGCCTCCGACTTCATTGTTCGGGACTTAATGTAATAATATGCTTGAACAGGCGGGAGATCACATTAGCTTGGCTCTGCAGTTGTAAACAATATTTGCTCTGTGAGCATTCTTCTTCACCCCCTGCTCTCCTGGAACCCTGCGCCCTCTCCTACTGCCACCCCCTCTCTCCTTGCATATTCTAACCTTGGCTAAACAGCTTCATTCATGAGATGGCCAGTGTTTTCTGGGAGGAAAGTGGCTGAAAATAATGAAGTCCCGAGAACCTCTAGCTATGACGCACAAGTAGACACTGGTTAGTTAGTTTCTGGATAGAGGTATTAACTGATGTGCATGTCAACCAAAGTCTTTTTCTCTCTCTCCACTGGAGTGGAACCCTGTTTGAAAACACACACACACATGCACTCAGGTACCAAAAACAGCTTTCCTAAGGCCCTGACTCTGTCCTTGGCAGGGAGCACTGGGCAGATGGGACAGAGGCTTCCACTGTTAGTGTTGGCAGGGGTGGGAGGTGGAGAGGGGCAGGAGTGCAGGTGCATCCCTGGGGTGCCTGTTTTTTTCCATAGAAAGGTTTTTGTCCTCTGCTTCTCACTCTCTTCTATAGTTTGATGTAGAAAAAGGTAAAAGAAAAACTCCATCTCTCACCTGCACTGCCTTTTCCAATTTAACAATTGCAGTGGTTGGTTTCACAGACAAAACCTGCTCCACCTTCTCTGTGCTGATTGGTGGCTGATGATGTCATGGCATAAAGCTCAAACTGATTGTTTTCTCTATGGGACAGGTCCCAAAACAGCAGACAGCAAAGCTATTATTGCTCTTTTGTTTCCTCCAGTTTACGCTATCAAACAAGATGGGAAAGGTGGGAGCAGAGCCATGGCTGCACATCGCCTGATCTATTCGTAAAGCTCAGCCTTGGGCACCTTGAGTAAGGAGGGCTTCTCACATCAGGAAAAAGCCTTTGTTTTTCACGAGAGCAACAATACTTTTTTCACTGGAGATATTTTGCCTGTCTGCTTTAATCTTCTCTGTTAAGAGAAGGATAGATGCAGCTCAGGGTGCGGTGGCTCATGCCTGTAATCCCAGCACTTTGGGAGGCTGAGGTGGGTGGATCACCTGAGGTCAGGAGTTCGAGGCCAGCCTGGCCAACATGGTGAAACCCCGTCTCTACTAAAAATATAACAAATTAGCCAGGCATGATGGCAGTTGCCTGTAATCCCAGCTACTCGGGAGGCGGAGTCAGGAGAATTGCTTGAACCCTGGAGGCAGAGGTTGCAGTGAGCTGAAATCGCGCCATTGCACTCAAGCCTGGGTGACAGAGCGAGACTCCATTTTAAAGAAAAAAAAGAAGGATAGATACAATTTCAAAGAAATCTCTTCTGGCCCAAGAAAGAGTAGGAAGAGGAGTTGATTTCAGGGAAATAAAAAATAATCAGAAGAATGTCACTCGGTTCCTTTGCAGAGCTTGGGAATTCTTCCTGCTGTCAGCATGTGTCCATCATGGAGGTGAACTGTAGTTCTGTAGCAGTGGCTGTGTTGTGTGAGTTCAGCATCGCCTGTGTTCTGAAGGGCCTGAGGGCAGAAGCTACGCAATGAGATCTGCTTTCACCTTGGACCTTGCTGGGTCTGCTGTGCTGTAGAGAGGACGGTCATGCAGCTGGGAATTCGGCAGAGCAGGCCTGGCCCAAGTCTCTTAGGGCAGCACCCATCAAGCTGGAGCCCTCTGGGACTGCCCTGGTTGAACTGCGGGCCTGGCTCACCCGGTGCTGCCCAGCAGCGTCACGGGCATCTCTAGGTGCTTGTCATCTATAGCTATTCAGACACTCTGGAAGCCTAGTGTGAGGCCAGGCTCCCTCAGAGGGCTTCCTCAGTGGCCCTACAGCAGTCCCCTACAGGAAGCTCCCTTTTCATCAAGGATCTGCTGGCGACTGTCTTCAGACTCGGTGAGGTCTCTGAGCGTCTGAAAGCCACTATCCTTAGATTTTACATATGACCATTGCCACTTCATGCCCATGGATCTGCACAGACCTTCACAGCTGTTTCTAGAAAGCTTGGCTGTTAAAGCCACACCACTCCGCTAAGTGGAGGAGGTGAGGCATGTCTGACAGGAGGTGGTACAGGCAGAGGACTGGATAAACCTCCCTCCGAACCCACAGAGCTGTTCTTGGTGGGGCTGGGCTCCATTTACCTTCTGGAGCACCCAGGGCTTTGATTTGTTGGGTGAGAGGAAACTCTACAGCTGGCTGGACAGCCACGGTCACTTGGTGCATGGACTTCCTTCGCCCACTTGGCTGTGCTTAATTCTGTGCCTCCCTGCAAGCATACAATCACCGGGCTATCTTTAGCCATGTTGCGGTGTGGCTGCACCTCTGGAGAGACAGAATGTTACAGCTGGTTCACATTTTCCTGAACAAAACAGACACGCTCCGAGATTAGGCAAGTCGTTTCCTTGAGTGCTGTGGCTGGGCGCCTCTCCTTGTTGTTGTCTTAAGGCTGGGGGTCGGAGGAATTTGCCACACAGGTGGTTGACGTGCAGGTAAGGGAGAAGGCCCACTTGAAGGTAGGTGAACCTCTGCCTGTTCCGCTGCCTGTGCTGCAGCCCCAGGCCTTCCTTCTGCTTTCCCCCTCCTGGGCCTGGAGGCACTTTAGAATGGGGGTGGGAGGGAGCGATTGACCACGCCTGCCCCAGGCCATCACAGATTCTGATTGGATGGGTCTGGATGGGGCCTGAACATTGGTGTAGTTTTAAAGTTCGTCGGTGATTCTAATGAGTTTTATGTATGCCCTGTGAAGGTCGACCAAACAGCTAACCTCACAGTATAGTAAAAATACATTTTTCTTCTTCACTTCTCAGTTCCTGTGGCATATGGAAAGTGGCATATGGAAAGCATGTGGCAGTTACTTCTCAAATTGAGAACTGCCTGAATTTTATGAACAATGACAGCTGTTGCTCTGGTGTAGCATTTGAAGCTCAACCTGTTTCTACTTTCCGTCTTTTGACTTCCGTCTTTGCAGGGGACCCCTTGTCTCCTGGGAAGAACCCAGTGGCAGGGTCTCCTGCAGGTCCTCATAATCCATTGGCTTCTCTCCAAGCCCCAGACACTTTTCTTCCAGAGAAGCTGAGAATGGGGATGTGCTCAAGATCACACCTGCCATCATCATTATCCACTGATTGACAGCCATCATCTCCACCCCAGAATGACTAGTTTTCAACTTGGCTGACATCGGTGCCGGTGTTGACATAGTTCACTTCTCTAATGATGGAATCTCTTTGGGCAGGGGTCTTTTGAGTCTCTTAGGGCAAATGCAGGCTGAGAAAAATGATGTGGAGCAGTTCTGAGTGAAGACTTGTTATGAGACGAAGAGAGCAGGTGAACCGTGAGGTCCAGCTGGTGTGGATGAAGCACCTGCTGTGTTTGAGACGGAGTGGAAGCAGTACTCTGCTTGGCCCATTCATCCCGTGGCCTAGGCATAACTGAGCATCTCATGCTTTCTTTAGTGGGTTCATCCCGTGGCCTAGGCATAACTGGGTGTCTGGTGCTTTCTTTAGTGGGTAGGTTGGGGAGGAGTGGATGGGCTTATAATTCTACCCAGGGCTCTGATATCACAGGAGTTTACATGGCATTTGGCCATGTGGGTAGGTTGGGGAGGAGTGGATGGGCTTATAATTCTACCCAGGGCTCTGATATCACAGGAGTTTACATGGCATTTGGCTTGTTTTGTGTAAATCATCCTACCCTGATTAAATACCTCTTGAGCTATTTGATGCTGGCCTGTCCTGTGAGGTAGGGCTTATAGCCTTTCCTTTGAGAAATTAGTCCGCAGATCTGGAAAAGGTTCTTTAACTGCTTGAGTATTCTCTGCCTGATTTTGACTGCCTCTTCTGCCTGGTTTCCCTTTCTGATCCTCTCTCTGGCTGCCATTGCTTTTGTTTTTATGATATATTCTTGGATTTACCCTACCTTTGCCTCTTTCCTTATAATGAGCTTATTTTTTATTCTTTTACTCTCAAAGTTGTCATATTCTTCCCTGTATTCTGCCACTAGACTATTTCATGGAACTAGTCCTTCACTGTTCCCTTTCATCTTTGGGTTTGTTTTGATAAAGTTGTGATGTATGGGTTTAACAGCCTTCATCAGAATCAGTTTTCTTATTCCTTCTTTTTCCTTCTTCCTCCTCCTCCTTCCTTCCTTCTTCAGACAGAGTCACACTATGTCACCCAGGCTGGAGTGCAATGGTGCGATCATAGCTCACTGCAGCATTGATCCCCTGCGCTCAAGCGATCCTCCCACCTCAGCCCCCTGAGTAGCTGGGGCTACAGGTGCATGCCACCGCGCCTGGCAGGATCAGTTCTCTTTATAGGCTGACTAACAAATACTTTTCACCATAAGAAGTCTTATTTTGGAAGTTGTATCCAACTGGCCCTGAAAGGGCAGATAGTAAAATGACAATTGATTGATGCATTGAAAATAACCAGATGGTGGCATTTCCTTGCCTCGGCTTTTGTCCTTAACTTCAGAGGGATGAAGTCCAGGGGCCTTCTCTGGTGATCTGAAGGCATGTTCTGGCCTAGGAGTGGTACAGGACTGCCGGCTGTGGTGCTTTGACTCTAGGGGATTATTAGTATCTTCAGTAAATACAGTAGGTACATACTTCTGTGCCTGCGGAAAAGGGCTCAGGTCATTAGTGTGCAGTAGTGTTGCTGGTCCCGATGTCTTTTAAATTGGTTATCCAAGTTTCCATGGTGTCTTGCGTAGAGTAGCTCTTTTTGGCGTTAGGTAGGCAGAAGTGACTGAGACTATTTGCTGTAGAGGAGGGCAGTTGCTCTAATTTAATGTAAAGATAGGAAGATAGGAGCCTGGTTTCCCAGTCACTCTCCAGCTAGGGAGGGCTTTTCATTTCTACATGTGGAAAAAAGTGTTTGTCTAGCTCCTTTGGAAATCATTGATGCCATCTTAACAGAATTGCAGAGAGAGGCAGGTCTGTTCTTCATAAGGTATAGAGGGTTGAGTCAGACCCTTCATGTGGCCAAATTCGCTATCCAGAATTCAGCCCAGTCTCCCAGGCTTCCCGCCCTGCCTCTGGAGTTTGGCCTCCTAGGGGGATGGCAGGGATACGTGGCTGCTACTTGCCCCTGCAGCACCTTTGTGAGAGGGCAGGAGGTGCAGCCCTTCTTCTTTGTGGCACTGGTCCTCAGCTGGTGTGTGACTTGCTGAGTTGGGTGCCGGCTGAATCTCAGGCCCTGTTCCCTGACCCGCTTTGTCTTGGTCTGTTTTCTGTTGCTTGTAACAGAATGCCTGAAACTGAGTGATTTATAAAGAAGTGAAATTTGTTCTTAACAGTTATGGAGGCTGGGAAGTCCAAGGTTGAGGGGCGGTGTCAGGGGAGGGCCTTTTTGCTGGTGGGGACTCTGCAGGCCGTGCAGGGCTGATCACGTGGCAAGGGAGCTGAATGTGCCAACTCAAGTCACTTTCTCCTCTTCTGAAGACACCAGTCCCACTCCCATGATAACCCATTAATCCACTAACTCATTAATCCATGAATGGATTAGTCATTAATCCCAATGACTTCCTGAAGGCTCCACCTCTCCATACTGCCACATTGGAGATGAAATTTCTACATGAATTTCAAAAGGAACAAACATTCAAACCACAACACCCCTTTACTGGGAGTTTGTATACTGTACATGGTAGCCAGGGGTGGGAGCAAGAGCCTGAGACTCACGCAGATCATGAGCTCTAATGCCTGTGTAGATGTGTGCTTCACCTTCACCACGTGTTACCCAGATGGTTTTTGCTGCACGTGCTGAATGACCTTGAGATGTCAGCTTGAGCCAGGAGCACTGGTGTGGAGGAGGGTGGGCTGACTTTCACAAGTGAGCAGTGGCCTCACCCTCTGCCACGCTTCCATTTAGTCCTTTAAGACTCTGGGTATCAAAGCGTCAGCTTAGACCAAGGGACTCCTCATTCATTTCAACACCCAAATCTGTTGTCCAGAATTGTGCTTGGTATCAAAGTGCAGCACAGTGGTCTGCCAAGTTTAAGCTCAGGAATGCACAGAATCCCAGCGGCCTAATACAACCTCCTCCATTCGTAAGGAGGAGCACTGGTAACACCGCAGCGTAGGGAAAAGGCAGCCCACCCCTACCAAATCTGTATTACCTGTGGAGCTGTGTTCATGGCTGAACCCTGCTGAGCTTGGCTGTATGTCCAGCTATTGAGTGATCTGAGTTCAAACCTACTTCCCTCCCGGTTGGTTGCTCTGGTCCCCCTGTGGAGGTATTAGTTTGTATTTCATTCTTGACACCTGTGAGTTCTTTGTGGGGAAGTGGACTAATTACGGCTTTAAAGTGAGGCACTCTTGAGTTTGAATGTTGTCATCCTCTGCTTATTAGCTGGCCAACTTAATTACCCTGTTATCCTGAGTTTTCTCATCTGTGCAGTGAGAATCATGAGTTCTTACTGGATTGTTGTGAAGATGAAGTGAAAATATTTCTGTGAAGTGCCCAGTACCATGCTTGACACTTAAAAAAATTTAATAAATAAAGATAGATACTATAATCAGCAAGACACGGCCGACAGACCTCTCATGCCTCCTCCTTGCAAGAAAGGGATGTTTGTAAAGTCTTGTACTGAGCTTGACATCTGACCTTGAAATATAACTGTTTGCCAGAAGGCGAAGAGAATATGTGCACTCTTGCAAGTAATTTGTTGGCTTCATTCATATCTTGACTGCTTTAATGCTGAAAAGATGAGACATGGTCCTCACTCCCAGGAACTCATGAATCTGGGGAGACAATCACGTAAACTGGTTATGAGAGAATAATTAAACTTTCCAGGTGTCATGATAGAGGTTAGTTTGAGGTATGGTGAAGTTAGCAATCTGTTTTTGATAGCAATCCATCTTTTTTATTATTATTAATTATTATTTTGAGACGGAGTTTCGCTCTTCTTTCCCAGGCTGGAGTACAATGGCGTGATCTTGGCTCACCGCAACCTCTGCCTCCTGGGTTCCAGCGGTTCGTCTGCCTCAGCCTCCTGAGTAGCTAGGATTACAGGGATGCGCCACCACGCCTGGCTAATTTTGTATTTTTAGTAGACAGTGTTTCTCCATGTTGGTCAGGCTGGTCTCAAACTCCTGACCTCAGGTGATCTGCCCACCTTGGCCTCCCAAAGTGCCGGGATTACAGGTGTGAGCCACCACGCCCGGCCCATCTTTTTTGTTAAATAAGTATGGGACTGAAGTAGATGGGGGGGAAAGCTACACTTTGGCCTTGTCCAATTTAAAATAACATCCTTGGAGAATTGATGGGTCCTCAGAAGGACCTGTGGTAGAACAGTTAGGGAGTATTTCTTTGGCATACTTAAAAGTAGTAATGATGGAAAGAAGCCAAAAGAGATAAAGCAGGTAATTTACCATTTAAGCAAGTGCAATTGGTAGCTTGCTGTGCGACTCAGGATGTTATTTCATCTCTCTTGACTTCTGTTTCTGCATCTGTCAAGAAGAGACATCAGCATCAGCCTTCCAGACTCATGGAACTACGAGTTGTAAGTGGGATAATCTTCATGGAAGTACTTGGAGAAGCATGAAGTGCTACCTACATACGTAGTGGGGTTGGGGACACGTGCGTAGTCATCACTGTGCTCTTGCAGAGGAAGGTGGCATCAGAGACGAGACCTACCAAAGGAGTCAAGACCAAGCACGTGCTGTTCCCTCTTGTCCTGCACACCTCTGCTTTAAGTTACTCAGAAAAGCTTCTCTGACTTAGGGCCTCTCCTACTATTTTTTGTTTGTTTGTTTTTGTTAATTTATTGGTTTAATGGTAATTTCTTTTTACAATAATGACTTTCAATTCTGGAGAATTTTTTAATTGAGGTAAAATTTTCATGCAAAATAATCCACAGATATTTTTAAGTCTTTAGGTGGGCATTGACAGATGAATATATATCCACATAATCTCCATAATCAAGATATAAACTCTTTCTGTTATCTCAGAAAGTTTCTTTTTTTTTTTTTAATTATACTTTAAGTTCTAGGGTACATGTGCACAACATGCAGGTTTGATACATAGGTATACATGTGCCATGTTGGTTTGCTGCACCCATCAACTCATCATTTACATTAGGTATTTCTCCTAATGCTATCCCTCCCCTAGTCCCCTACCCCACGACAGGCCCCGGTGTGTGATGTTCCCCGCCCTGTGTCCAAGGGTTCTCATTGTTCAGTTCCCACCTATGAGTGAGAACGTGCAGTGTTTGGTTTTCTGTACTTGTGATAGTTTGCTGAGAATGATGGTTTCCAGCTTCATCCATGTCCCTGCAAAGGACGTGAATTCATCCTTTTTATGGCTGCATAGTATTCCGTGGTGTATGTGTGCCACATTTTCTTAATCCAGTCTATAATTGATGGACATTTGGGTTGGTTCCAAGTCTTTGCTATTGTGAATAGTGCCGCAATAAACATACGTGTGCATGTGTCTTTATAGTAGCATGATTTATAATCTTTTGGGTATATACCCAGTAATGGGATTGCTGGGTCAAATGGTAATTCTAGCTCTAGATCCTTGAGGAATTGCCACACTGTCTTCCACAATGGTTGAATCAATTTACACTCCCACCAACAGTGTAAAAGTGTTCCTATTTCTCCACATCCTCTCCAGCATCTGTTGTTTCCTGACTTTTTAATGATTGCCATTGTAACTGGCATGAGATGGTATCTTATTGTGGTTTTGATTTGCATTTCTCTGATGACCAGTGATGATGAGCATTTTTTCACGTGTCTGTTGGCTGCATAGATGTTTTCTTTTGAGAAGTGTCTGTTCATATTCTTTGCCCACTTTTTGATGGGGTTATTTTTTTCTTGTAAATTTGTTTGAGTTCTTTGTAAATTCTGGATATTAGCCCTTTGTCAGATGGGTAGATTGCAAAAATTTTCTCCCATTCTGTAGGTTGCCTATTCACTCTGATGGTAGTTTCTTTTCCTGTGCAGAAGCTCTTTCGTTTAATTAGATCCCATTTGTCTATTTTGGCTTTTGTTGCCATTGCTTTTGGTGTTTTACTCATTAAGTCCTTGCCCATGCCTATGTCCTGAATGATATTGCCTAGGTTTTCTTCTAGGATTTTTATGATTTTAGGTCTAACATTTAAGTCTGTAATCCATCTTGAATTAATTTTTGTATAAGGTGTAAGGAAGGGATCTAGTTTCAGCTTTCTACATATGGCTAGTCAGTTTTCCCAGCACCGTTTATTAAATAGGGAATCCTTTCCCCATTTCTTGTTTTTGTCAGGTTTGTCAAAGATCAGATGGTTGCAGATGTGTGGCATTATTTCTGAGGCCTCTTTTCTGTTCCATTGGTCTATATCTCTGTTTTGGTACCAGTACCATGTTGTTTTGGTTACTGTAGCCTTGTAGTATAGTTTGAAGTCAGATAGCGTGATCCCTCCAGCTTTGTTCTTTTTGCTTAGGATTGTCTTGGCAATGTGGGCTCTTTTTTGGTTCCATATGAACTTTAAAGTAGTTTTTTCTAATTTTGTGAAGAAAGTCATTGGTAGCTTGATGGGGATGGCATTGAATCTATAAATTACTTTGGGCAATATGGCCATTTTCATGATATTGATTCTTCCTATCCATGAGCATGGAATATTCTTCCATTTGTTTGTGTCCTCTTTTATTTCATTGAGCAGTGGTTTGTAGTTCTCCTTGAAGAGGTCCTTCACATCCCTTGTAAGTTGGATTCCTAGGTATTTTATTCTCTTTGTAGCAATTGTGAATGGGAATTCACTCATGATTTGGCTCTCTGTTTGTCTATTATTGGTGTATAAGAATGCTTGTGATTTTTGCACATTGATTTTGCATCCTGAGACTTTGCTGAAGTTGCTTATCAGCTTAAGGAGATTTGGGGCTGAAACAGTGGGGTTTTCTAAATATACAATCATGTCATCTGCAAACAGGGACAATTTGACTTCCTCTTTTCCTAATTGAATACCCTTTATTTCTTTCTCTTGCCTGATTGCCCTGGCCATAACTTCCAACACTATGTTGAATAGGAGTGGTGAGAGAGGGCATCCTTGTCTTGTGCTGGTTTTCAAAGGGAATGCTTCCAGTTTTTGCCCATTCAGTATGATATTGGCTGTGGGTTTGTCATAAATAACTCTTATTATTTTCAGATACGTTCCGTCAATACCTAGTTTATTGAGAGTTTTTAGCATGAAGGGCTGTTGCATTTTGTCAAAGGATTTTTCTGCACCTATTGAGATAATCCTGTGGTTTTTGTCTTTGGTTCTGTTTATGTGATGGATTACGTTTATTGATTTGCATATGTTGAACCAGCCTTGCATCCTAGGGATGAAGCTGACTTGATCATGGTGGATAAACTTTTTGATGTGCTGCTGGATTTGGTTTGCCAGTATTTTATTGAGGATTTTCGCATTGATGTTCATCAGGGATATTGGTCTAAAATTCTTTTTTTTGTTGTTGTGTCTCTGCCAGGCTTTGGTATCAGGATGAGTTAGGGAGGATTCCCTCTTTTTCTGTTGATTGGAATAGTTTCAGAAGGAATGGTACCAGCTCCTCTTTGTACCTCTGGTAGAATTCGGCTGTGAATCCATCTGGTCCTGGACTTTTTTTGGTTGCTAGGCTGTTAATTACTGCCTGAATTTCAGAGACTGTTATTGGTCTATTCAGAGATTCAACTTCTTCCTGGTTTAGTCTTGAGAGAGTGTATGTGTCCAGGAATTTATCCATTTCTTCTAGATTTTCTAGAAGTGTTTATAGTATTCTCTGATGATAGTTTGTATTTCCGTGGGATCGGTGGTGATATTCCCTTTATCATTTTTTATTGCGTCTATTTGATTCTTCTCTCTTTTCTTCTTTGTTAATCTTGCTAGTGGTCTATCAATTTTGTTGATCTTTTCAAAAAACCAGTTCTTGGATTCATTGATTTTTTTGAAGGGTTTCTTTGTGTCTGTAATCTCTTTCAGTTCTGCCCTGATCTTAGTTATTTCTTGCCTTCTGCTAGCTTTTGAATGTGTTTGCTCTTGCTTCTCTAGTTCTTTTAATTGTGATGTTAGGGTGTCGATTTTAGATCTTTCCTGCTTTCTCTTGTGGGCATTTAGTGCTATAAATTTCCCTTTACACACTGCTTTAAATGTGTCCCAGAGATTCTGGTACATTGTGTCTTTGTTCTCATTGGTTTCAAAGAACATCTTTATTTCTGCTTTCATTTTGTTATGTAGCCAGTAGTCATTCAAGAGCAGGTTGTTCAGTTTCCATGTAGTTGTGTGGTTTTGAGTGAGTTTCTTAATCCTGAGTTATAATTTGATTGCACTGTGGTCTGAGAGACAGTTTGTTGTGATTTCTGTTCTTTTACATTTGCTGAGGAGTGCTTTACTTTCAATTATGTGGTCAGTTTTAGAATAAGTGCGATGTGGTGCTGAGAAGAATGTATATTCTGTTGATTTGGGGTGGAGAGTTCTCTAGATGTCTATTAGGTCTGCTTGGTGCAGAGCTGAGTTCAGGTCCTGGATACCTTTGTTAACTTTCTGTCTCGTTGATCTGTCTGATATTGACAGTGGGGTGTTAAAGTCTCCCATTATTATTGTGTGGGATTCTAAGTCTCTTTGTAGGTCTCTAGGGACTTGCTTTATGAATCTGGGTGCTCCTGTATTGGGTGCATGTATATTTAGGATAGTTAACTCTTCTTGTTGAATTGATCCCTTTACCATTATGTAATGGCCTTCTTTGTCTCTTTTGATCTTTGTTGGTTTAAAGTCTGTTTTATCAGAGACTAGGATTGCAACCCCTGCATTTTTTTGTTTTCCATTTGCTTGGTAGATCTTCCTCCATCCCTTTATCTGCAGCCTATGTGCATCTTTGTACATGAGTCTCCTGAATACAGCACACTGATGGGTCTTGACTCTATCCAATTTGCCAGTCTGTGTCTTTTAATTGGAGCATTTAGCCCATTTACATTTAAGGTTAACATTGTTATGTGTGAATTTGATCCTGTCATTATGATGTTCGCTGGTTATTTTGCCCATTAATTGATGCAGTTTCTTCATAGCATTGATAGTCTTTACAATTTGGCATGTTTTTGCATTGGTTGGTACTGATTATTTCTTTCCATGTTTAGTGCTTCCTTCAGGAGCTCTTGTAAGGCAGGCCTGGTGGTAACAAAATCTCTCAGCATTTGCTCGTCTGTAAAGGATTTTATTTCTCCTTCACTTATGAAGCTTAGTTTGGCTAGATATGAAATTCTGGGTTGAAAATTCTTTTCTTTAAGAATGTTGAATATTGGCCCCTACTGTCTTCTGGCTTGTAGGGTTTCTGCCCAGAGATCCGCTGTTAGTCTGATGGCCTTCCTTTTGTGGGTAACTCGACCTTTCTCTCTGGCTGCCCTTAACACTTTTTCCTTCATTTCAACCTTGGTGAATCTGCCAATTATGTGTCTTGGGGTTGCTCTTCTCAAGGAGTATCTTTGTGGTGTTCTCTGTATTTCCTGAATTTGAATGTTGGGCCTCTCCTACTATTCTAAGTCACCATCACCTGTGCATATCCTTCCTAGCACCCATAAGTTGTAATTATGTGCTTCCTTGCTTACTTGTTTATTGTCTGTATTTTCCACTAGACGGTAAGCTCCCCAAGGGCAGGCACTGTGTTTCCATTCACCACTGTAAGTTTAATTGCAAGCACGGATCTTGACATATACTGTGCACTCAATAAATAATGTGCCAAATGAGGTGAAAGGTGGCAAGACACGTGGGTCTCTGCCTGACACACAGCTGCTGTGGGGATGCTCAGGTGCACACCTCATTGGTATCTTCTCATGCAAAGCTGCGTGCACATCTGAGAAGGGTATCTGAGAACACTGCTGGTGCAGGTTCTAAATGCCACAGGCTGGATCTGTGACTCATCCCTGCCCTTCCTCCACATGTCCCTTTCTGCCCATTTGGGGATGCCAGACTCAGCTTGCATTCAGGGTGCACATTGAATTCTGTCAGTCTGTCCCTTCAGAAGGGACAAGTCACTCTGGACCTGGTTCCATGGAGTTGGTAGCTTGCTGGTAGTTTGCCAGGGAGGGAGCATGTGTCCTGTTGGCTATTTATATAGCACACAACCCTGGTCCTGGTCAGAAGCCACACCCCATTGGGCTCCCAGCTGTCTGCCAGATCTGATGCCAAGCAGTGGTGTGTGGTTCTTCCTTAGTATGTGAAGCCTGGTGCAGATTCCATTCACAGGCTGCTGGGTCCCTCAGATCACTGTTTTCTCAGACCACTTATGCGATACCCTTGTGGGGCTTTTGTTTTTAGTTTTTTTTCCAAATGGTGGTATAACATACATTTTATAAAGTGCACAAAGCTTGAGTGTGCAACTTGAATTTTTATATATGTGAACATCTGTGTGTACCCAGCAGGGTTTAGTCAGGGGAGTTAGGGATAAGGGACTTATTGCAAGAATTAGACTCTCCACAAGTTGGGGGACCAGGGGGTGTGGGGGTCCAGATGGTGGGGAGGTCAGAGAGGGGTCACTCACTGGTCGCCTGAAGCACTGGTGTGGTTGGACAGGCCAGAGCTCACAGGGATGCCCGGAACCCGGTCTGTTGCGGAGGTGGAGCCACCGGAGGAGGGGGTGTGGGGAGGCGCTGCCTCTGGGAAGCTGCTGTCAAGTTGGGTCCCCGGCCCAGTGACCGGTGGCAGGCCTGGGGCCTGTGATTGGCCAGCAGGGCCAGCGTGAGGAAGAGGAGCTGGCCACAGTGTGGAGAGTGGGGCAGGCTGGAACCTCCAGGTGCCCGTGTCTCTGTCCTTCACCTCATGGCCACTGCTTCAGTTCACCTTCCAAGCTTTACGGAACTTCCTGGCGTGGCCAATTCTAACTCAGACTCTAACTGGGGGCCCTGGGAGACAGTTCCCAGCTTAACCAAGTTGACACAGCACCACTGTCCAGATCAGGGTCCCAAGTCCCAGCCCTGCCCAGGTAGCCACTGTCTGAGCCGACTTCTGCACCATAGACATAAACTTTGTTCTTTTCTTTGTGTACATGGAGTCGTGCAGTATTTTCTGTCCTGTGTCTGCCCTCTCTTGCCCAGCACTAATCTGTGAGTTTCATCGGTGTGGCTGGATGTTGCAGTAGTTCGTTCCTCTTTCCTGCTGTGTGGTATTCCATTGTGTGACTGTAACTGCAGCTTATCATTTTGCTGCTGTTGGTCATTTGAATGTTTCCAATTTTTGAGTATTATGAATAAAGCTGCAATGAACATTCTTTTACTTGTCTTTTGGCTAACATAAGACATTCATCTCTGTTGGATGTATCCCCAAGAACAGAATTGCTGAGTTTTAGGGTAGATGTGTATGTAGCTTCAAGAACCACTGCTGAACAATTTTCCATAGTGGTTGTATGAGTTCACACGCGCATTGTCTGAGAGTTCCAGTTGTTCCCTATCATTGCCTACTCGTGGCATTGTCGGTCTTTAATTTTAGTTATTTTGATGGGTGATAGGATCTCATTATGGTTTTGATGGACTTCCTGTGACTAATATGTTAAACACCTGTTCACATGCCTTGGTGATTTGAGTGTTCTCTTTTGTGATATGCCTGATCAAATCTTCTGCCCGTTTTTCCTTTGGTGTCTGTTTTTTTCTGTATTGGTTTATACAGAATTTTTCTACATTCCAGATATGAGAGTTTTCTTGGTTACACATAGCCCTTTTGCTTTAAAGAGGTTTATTCCTTCTGAAATGGAGCATAGGGGCCGGGCGCAGTGGCTCACGCCTGTAATCCCAGCACTTTGGGAGGCCAAGGCGGGTGGATCACCTGAGGTCAGGAGTTCGAGACCAGCCTGGGCATCAGGTGAAACCCTGTCTCTACTAAAAATACAAAAAATTAGCCAGGCGTGGTGGCGGGCATCTGTAGTCCCAGCTACTCAGGAGGCTGAGGCAGGAGAATGGCGTGAACCCGGGAGGCGGAGGTAGCAGTGAGCCGAGATAGCGCCACTGCACTCCAACCTGGGCAACAGAGCAAGACCCTGTCAAAAAAAAAAAGAAAAGGAAAGAAAGAAAAATGAAATAGAGCACAGATGGGTTTCAGGCCTGTTTACAGAGGGAAGCCTTTGGAAAAAATGTTGTTACTTATCGGTCTTTTTTCAGGAATTGGAAGTTAAATAACCCAACTTACACATGGTTTTAAAAACAAAATATTGGAGGCTGGGCATGGTGGCTCATGCCTCTTAATCCTGGCACTTGGAGAGACCAGGACAGGAGGATTGCTTGAAGCCAGGAGTTTGAGATCAGCCTGTGCAGCAGAACTAGACTTTGCTTCTACAAAAAAAAAAAAAAAATTAGCCAGGCGTGGTGGTGCACATCTGTAGTTCCATCTACTTGGGAGGCTGAGGTAGGGGGAATTGTTTGACCCAGGAGTTTGAGGTTACGGTGAGCTATGATGGCATCACTACACTCCAGCCTGGCAGACAGAGGGAGACTCTTTCTTTAAAAAAGGAAAAAAAAAAAAAAAAAAGGGCCGGGCACGGTGGCTCATGCTTGTAATCCCAGCACTTTGGGAGGCCGAGGCGGGCAGATCACAAGGTCAGGAGTTCGAGACCATCCTGGCTAACACAGTGAAACCCCATCTCTACTAAAAATACAAAAATTAGCCAGGCGTGGTGGCGGGCGCCTGTAGTCCCAGCTACTTGGGAGGCTGAGGCAGGAGAAAGGCGTGAACCCGGGAGGTGGAGCTTGCAGTGAGTGGAGATCACGACACTGCACTCCAGCCTGGGTGACAGAGTGAGACTCCGTCTTAAGAAAAAAAAGTTCTAAGGGTGCCAGTCATTTGTCACATCAGGGTTGTGTCATTACAGTGATTGTGGTCAGCCCCCTATGGTGCATGTAACACAATATATAAAGCCACGGTATGAAACGTCTAAGTGTTCTGGTTGTTCATCGTATCAGGGCAGTGTTATTTCAAGGAGTGAATGTGTTCACCAAAGCGTGGTGCATGTACTGCATTACGTAAAGTTGGCTTTATGTTTCTTAAGTGCTCCTTGCACATGTGAATCACAGTAGTCTTATTTCAGTGAGGGAATGTGTTCACCACACTAGATATATCTCATACACTACATGAAGACGTATGCAGACAGGTGTTTCTTTCTTTCTTTCTTTCTTTTTTTTGAGACGGAGTCTTGCTGTTTCGCCCAGGCTGGTGTGCACTGGCGCGATCTTGGCTCACTGCAAGCTCCGCCTCCCAGGTTCACGCCATTCTCCTGCCTCAGCCTCCTGAGTAGCTGGGACTACAGATGCCCGCCACCACGCCCCGCTAATTTTTTGTATTTTTAGTAGAGGTGGGGTTTCACCGTGTTAGCCAGGGTGGTCTCGATCTCCTGACCTCGTGATGCACCCGCCTCGGCCTCCCAAAGTGCTGGGATTACAGGCGTGAGCCACCGCGCCCGGCCCACGGACAGGTGTTTCTAACAGTACTATTCCTCGCATCAGGTAGCGTTCCTGCAGTGGGTGAATGTGTCCACCACGCTATGCTGCATATAGTAAAGTATGGCAAGACACATGTAAATAAAACCCAATTTATCTGGAGTGCTCAGAGTACACAGTCAGAAGCCAAACCTTTAATTCACTCCCTAAAGATCTGAGTGTGTGTTGTGGGTCTGGCGCTGCTAAATGCTGGGAATAGAAACCAGACGCAGAGCCACTTGCTGTCTTGTAGGAGCCCGGCACCTGGTGGGAGGTGCTTGGAGAGCAGAGGTAAGATCTGGGTGTAGGAAGAAGGGAAGGGCAAAGTTGTTCTGGGAAGGGCTTGGAGGTGTGGCCCTAAAGCCCCGATGGATGAGTAGGTTCATGTTCGTCATCTGTCTTAGTTCAGAGAAGACCGAAGCAGCTCAGAGGACAAGCAGAGGTTCAGAGAAGTGTGTGCACGGGTGGGGAAAGTGTGTTCTAGGCTGTGAAAACAAACTGTGCCGGAAAGAACATGGGTGTTCCTGGAGCAGCAGGCAGATGTCGGGGGCTGAGTACAGGGGTGTTGGGAGGTTAAGGTGATGAGGGTGGAGGTGAAGCAGGACCTGCAGCCCCAAGGTTAGCCTGGCAGGGAAATGGTGTCTTTCAAAGTGTAAGCAAGGGGGTGGCTTAAGTAGATTTGTTTAGAAAGATCACTTTGGAAGAAACATAGTATGGGAATTGCACACTTGAGCAGGGTGTATTTGTGTCCCCATGTTTATGGCAGCATTATGCACAGTAGTCAGAAGGTAGAAACAGCCCAGTTGTCCATTGATGGGTGAATGGAGAAACTAAATGCAATGTGGACTACAATGGAATTATTATTCAGCCATAAAAATGAGTGAGGTCATGGTATATGTTACAGTGTGGATGAACCTTAAAGCCCTTATACTAAGTGAAATAAGCCAGACACAGAGAGACAAATACATGATTCTACTTATATGAGGTACCTGGAATAGACAGATACATAGAGCCAGAGTAGAATGGTGATAACCATGGGCTGAGGAAGGGGAAATGGGGAGCCAGTGTTTAATGGGTACAGAGTTTCTGTTGGGGATGACAAAAAAGTTCTGGAGATAGACAGTGGCGATGGTTGTGCAACATTGTGAATGGATTTAATACCACTGAATTGTACAATTAAAAATGGTTAAAAACAACTTTTATGTTATATATATCTTAACACAATAAGAAAATAAACCAAAATTACCTTGAAGAAGGGTCTACATTTAAGAGACTATTGCAAGGGTCCAGGTAGAGATAATGAAGTCCAATGCAGTGACGTTAGAAAGGAAGGAATAAATGGGCGAGGAATTTAGGAAGAGCAAATGCGAATATACCCTGCACTGTGCTGCCTCCCCACCATGCTTAGCATGGTACAGTTGCCTGCACGCCCACGCCTCCGGCCTTTTGCAGTGGGAAGTAGGAGCGGTGTGGAGGCCAACACCTGGAGTTCTGACTTAGGTAGATGGCAGTTTTACTAGAATTGAGATTCAGGGAGAGACATAAGTTTGGGAAGGAAGATGGGGTTCTATTTTTGAGTAACCTGAGTTGGAGCAGAATATGTATGCCCTGGCATATTCTGATGGAGATGTCCAGGGGACAGTTACAAAGATGGTGCTAGAACAAAATAGAAAGAGGGCCAAGGACAGAGCCCTGAGCATCCTCTCTACTTAGAAAGTGGCTTAAAAAGCTGGAGGAGCATGCACAGAGAAACCAGGGCAGGAGAGTTCAGCTATATAATCCTTTGTTCTCCACCAGGTTGGCTTTTCGGTTACTCTACAGATTCATGCTTCTCCCTTGGGATATTCCTTTTCCAAGCCAGGCTGTTTTTGGGAGGGCACAGACATCCTGGAATGCCAAGGTTGAGGATGGTGAAATGGACTCAGGGAAGTTGGATTGTATATCGGGAAGTTGTAGACCTTTAGTCTTCTAACCATTTCTGCTTTGTTGATTCCACTGTCCTTTCATTGCATCTTTGCTCATGTTCTACTGATGAAGAAAAATTGAGAGCTTTGACCAGCATCAAGGTCAAGATGAAAGACATCAGTAAGACCTTACAGTCCCATGGATACCATCACTTAAAATGCCTGTGCGTTTATGTTTTCCAAGTCAAAACATTTTTTTTCATAAATTTTATTTTATTTCTTTGATCAGTGATTTAGAAAATTTTTGGGTTTGGGACTCACAGCCTGTCATTTTGTACAGTATTTTTGAAAGCACCCAGCTGTCAGGAGGAAGGGACAATGCCTGTTTGAGGATTTAACTGAAACGTGTTTTGATTCCTTGGCTGTGGTGCTAAGATCTGTCATGGTGAAGAGAGATTTGTGCAGTAGTACCCTTCCGACACTGTGGAAGGAGGGGTGCCGGGAAAACATGGACAGATGAACGGGTTCTTCATTTTAGTTTGAGAAGCACTATTCTCAACAAGAGTTACTTAAAAAAAAAAATTGTTTAAGTTTCCAGGTCCTCCAGCCAAGCCCAGTTGAATGCTTTTCAGGCAGAGGCAAGATAGCTGTGACCTCCTCAGCTTTCTGCCTGCTCTGAGCTCCCTTCGTGTTGCTGAATTGGCAGCAACAAGTAGATATCAACTTCTTTTTTCACATTCCTCGTAAAACTGACTGAACCATAATCGTCTTCAGGTTTGGGAGATATTAAATATCCCCTCCAGGGTGATGGAGATGTAGTAGATTGTGGTGATGGTTGCACAAGTTGGCAGATTTACTAAAAATCACTGATTGTACACTGAAAACGGGTGACTCTTATTGTCTGTAAGTTACACCGCAATGAAGTGGTATAGAAAAACATGCCCTCCAGTCCTGAGAACAGTATGTTTTTCTGGCCTGGTGGTGCTTTTTGGGGAGCCAGAAGCCCTGCTCTGAGTCCTTTGGCTTCCTGGCCGAGCCCTTCAGAGGTCCTGATGTCAGGAACTTGGTACAGCTTGTGGCTCTCACCTGGCTCCCTTCCCCTTGCTCTCTCAGGTGCTCGGCACCTAGTGTGGTTGGAATATTTACCAGGAATGAGCCAAGCCCATTTTGGTTTCTGGCCAGAGGGTAGCTCTCCAGGATCCAGAGCCCAATATCCAGTTTGTGGCTTATTCAGATCCCAGGACTCTTTCCCCCCGTTGCTATTTGGTCAATTTCATTGTTCTGTTGGCACCCAGTTTGCAGGGTGTGTTAGGCCATTGTTGTGTTGTTATAAAGAAATACCTGTTGCCAGCAGGGATGGAAGCTTACTGTGAACAGTGGGTTGAGTTGCCCTGAGGAAGGAAGGTCAGAGCACTGGAGCTATTGTGGGCATGTTACTATGTCATCCTGCAGCAATGTTTATGAAATACCTGCTGTTCTCACACTGTGGCTTGAGATGCTCTGGGGCTTCTGGTTGCAGGTCTTCTGAAATACAGGGTTGCTTAATTAAGGCCCTTTAACAAAGTCTTTATGTCCATGGTGTTTAGCACAGGTTGAATATCTCTTCTGAAATGCTTGGGATCAGATGTGTTTTGGATTTCATATTTTTTTCAGGTTTTAGAATATTTGCACTATACCTACCAATTGAGCATCCCTAATTGGAAAATCTGCTATCAGAAATGCTCCATTGAGTGTTTCCTTTGAATGTCCTGTTGATGCTCAAAAACATTCAGATTTTGGAATATTTCCAATTTTGGATTTACAGATTTGAGATGCCCAACCTGTATCTATATCAAATATTTATTTAAGTTGAACAGAGTACATTGGCTTTTCCTTGCCCCAGTGAGTGGTATTTCTCAAGGTGGTATATTTAATCTGTACCTGAACTGGTCCAAGGGGTGAGATGTGCCTGATCCGCTGGCTGTGCCCTGGTGAGTTGGAGTCTGTGGAGCTTGGCTGCAGACACAGAGCTCTCCAGGATTTGTGAGAGGGCTGACGGTGTCCTTTGGTGGCCTTCCCATAAGGATGGTGATATGGTTTGGCTGTGTACCCACCCAAATCTCATACTGAATTGTAGCTCCCATATTCCCCACGTGTCGTGGGAGGGACCTGGTGGGAGGTAATTGAATCATGGAGGCGGTTACCTCCATGCTTTTCTTGTGATAGTGAGTTCTCATGAGATCTGATGCTTTTATAAGGGGCTTCTCTCCCTCTTCGCGCTGCACTTCTCCTTGTTGCTGCCATGTGAAGAAGGATGCGTTTGCTTCCCCTTCCACTATGATGATAAGTTTCTTGAGTCCTCCCCAGCCATGCTGAACTGTGAGTCAATTAAACCTCTTTCCTTTCTAAATTACCCAGTCTCAGATATGTCTTTATTAGCAGCATGAGAATGGACTAATACAGATGGCTTCCCTGGAGTTAGACTTGTGTAAGCCACAGTTGGCGAGAGGGTCACAGCAGTAACACTTTCTAATATCCCTTAGGGAACACTGGGGTTTGCCCAGATTTTAGGTTTCAGTCCTTGGAGCAAGCCAAAGAATGTGTATCCCAGAGCCAGCAGGCCAATGAACAGTAGTCCTGTGCCTGTAGCAAACTAGACAAGTGCTTTAGAAAACCAAGGGGTGGGCAAAGCCCAGCTCAGGACCTGAGACTGCCACTGGGCCCCAGCAGGTACCAGAAGGTGGCCTGGGCCTTTTGGCCATCAGGTGCTGGCATCTTAGGCCAGGGTAGATGTGGAATGGAGCCAGTAGCCCCTCTGGCTCTACACTGGCTAATCTTATTGGTGCTGAATTGAGTAAAGATTAATAAGTCTTCTGTAGAAAAAAAATGTGGTAGGTTGCTGGCTTGGAGCCCAGAGCAGTTGGAATTTTGGAGCCCAGAGAGGTCATGGCAGTTGGTTTTTGGCAACTGGTCTTTGGGAGAAAAGAAACCACAGTTTTGGCTATAGTTCAATATGCTCCGGACAGGGTAGGGTCACCCCTAGGGCAAGGGGTGCATAAGTGGGGAGAAGTTGTGGGCTGTGGACTTTCAAGACCCTGCCTGAGTGTAGCTTGGGGAATTTGCAGTATTCCTTGAGCAGAAGAAAGCAAGCTTGTTACTCTCTTTCTCTGAATGTTTCATTTCCAACCAATGGATCTCCTTCCCGTGGAAGTGGTGTGGTGAGGGGTGTAGCTGGGGGAGTGATCTCAGGGGTCAGCGGGAATCAGCAGAGGGAGAGGTTTGGCTTGGAGAAGCATTTGATCCACTGATGAATCGTGCCTAAGTCCCATACTCTTTTAAGCTAATTTCAAGGGAAAATACATTCCACTGAGCTGGTTTAGGGTCAGTTGTCTAGATTTATTTCTGCTTTGGAGAGAACAACTGAGATTTTCTCCATGAAAATAGTTGAAGAAAACCATGGCCTTGGAGCTAGCTAGCCCTCATTCCCCATTCCCTTCTGTGGCTTGGAACCAAGACACACTGTTTGGGTTTGAGCATGCACAGCTACCTTACTGGAGAATAAGGACCCTCCTGGAACAGGGCTGTGCTCACCAAGCCTGCGCCCTGGTGCATACACTTGAACCTGGTTTTCTTTCTTCCTGAGCCATTTGCATCTCTAAGAAGCCTGTGGGCATGAGTCTTCCCTTTAGCCATTCTAACTCTTGGGAGCTTCAACATCATAATACCAGTGACTTAGTGTCTGAAAAAGGTGAGGACCATCCTGGAATGTGAACAGAAAACAACAGTCCTGTTGTTTTCATAATTAGGAGCCATTCAGACTCCTAATATGCCTTAGGGAACTCAACTGTGGCTGCTTCCTGGTCCTTCTTACACCCCCTAAATTGTAACAAGTTAGTAACAAGTTAATCATCATGCAAATGCCCTTTCTCCTTTTGTGTAGTTCTGTGACATTAGATGTTATGGCCCAGGCGAGCCTTCTGTTTATCTTTTTCCTTCTTTCTTGGCATCTGCCCGCATCTGTACTACGTGCAAACACGAACGTGAATTCCTCTACCTAGCCAGACCCAAACACAAACGGGTAGGCAGACCTGGACTTAATTCCAGAGCAAGTGAGGAGTGTTGAAGGGGAGGCACGCACCCAGGTGGGAGGGAACACAGGGGAAAAGGTGATTGGCTGCTTGGGGCTGGGGTGGGCGGGGTCGCTTTAGTGAGGTCCGGAATGCTGAGCTGCAGTCTCAAGTGCAGGAGGGGCGTTGTAGGCAAAGGTGAGGAGGCGGCGGAGGTGAGGAACACGTAAAAGTGTGGTGCATGCTGGGAACCTGAGAGGATGGGTTGCATCTATTAATAGCAGTGAGAGAAGTCAGCTTTTTGGGCCTTGCTGAGGGTTTGGATTGTTTCCTAGTGTCAGCAGAGGCTGAAACGGGTCACATTGGCTCTTATAAAAGACCCCTCTGGCACTCGTGGAGGATGTATTGGAGCGAGTTTAGATTAAGGGACAGCTAGCCGGGCGCGGTGGCTCATACCTGTAATCCCAGCACTTTGGGAAGCCGAGGTGGGTGGATCACTTGAGGCCAAGAGTTCGAGACTAGCCTGGCCAACATGGTGAAATCCCGTCTCTACTAAAAATATGAAAATTATCCAGGTGTGGTCGCACATGCCTGTAATACCAGCTACTAGGGAGGCTGAGGCAGGAGAATCACTTGAACCCTGAAGATGGAGGTTGCAGTGAGCTGAGATCGCACCACTGCACTCCAGCCTGGGCAACAGAGCAAGACTCCATCACACACACAAAAGAAAAGATTAAGAAGCAGCTGTGCTAGTCCAAGCTAGTGTCAGTCAAGGGAAATGACCAAGGCCAGTCTCAAGTCTTAGTCATTTTAAGAGATTCATTTGCCAAAGTTAAGGATGCATACCCGGGAGACAGTTCTATGCCTTTCTCCGAAGATGATTTTGAGAGCTTCAGTATTTAAGGGAGAAAGAGTGGGATATTGTGAAATACACAGTTTTCATGTTGAGGGAAGGGAAAAATAGTCATTCATGCCTTTGACTCTGAATCTGCCTTTTTGCATGAGATAACATAGACAATAGAGCAGAGGAAACAATCAGATATGCCTTTGTCACAGGTGGGCAGAGAGATGACTTTGAGTTCTGTCTTATGTCCCCGTACCTGTGAAGATAAGCTATCAACTTACATTGCCATGGTGAATTTTAACAGAAATGCTTTAGGGTAAAGATCTTGGGGCCCACAAGGAATTTCCTTGTGGGCAAAATGCGAGGGAGTCATCTTTGTAGTCATCTTATATAGGAACCAGAATGGAAGGTGGGTTTGCATGATCCCTTTCCCAGCTTGGCTTTTCCCTTTGGCTTAGTGAGTTTGGGGCCCCAAGATTTATTTTCCTTTCACACTAGGAATCTCGGGGCTTCCACCAGGATCATGGTAGGGAGATGAACATTCTAAAGTTAGAATCAGCAGATTGGGTTGAGGAGTGGAGAACAGGGAAGGGTCTGAGATGACTCCAGATTTCCATTTGGTGGGTGGCGGGTTTGACTCCGTGTGGGGTAGACTTCATTGGTGGGAGGCACCTGTGGATGGCTAAATGGAGATGTTTAGTAGCTTTGGATCTCTGGAGCAAGGTCAGAATGATAAAAATCAAGGGCCATCCAATTTTTTGAGAGCGGCAGATGAAAGAATTGCAGCTGAGAGACTGGAGGCCGGTGTGGAGAGTGGGCAGAAGCAGGAGACAGAGCACAGCCAGGGGAGGGCGGGTTCCAGGAAGCGCTGCAGCCAGGGAGCTAGCCAGATAGGACCGGAACGCGTCTGAGCCTGTCTCACTTGAAAGCCACCGTCACCCTCAGTGGAGTGTTGGAGACAGAGGCCAGATTGGAGAGGGAGTGAAAAGATGACCGGAAGAGGGTCATTAGGAGAGTGGGGACGGGCTGGGGGCCCCAAGACACAGCGTCAGGCTGGAGGAACCAGTGGGGTATTGTAGAAGGCAGTATTGGGGCCCCACCTATGGGTGGAGATGACGGGGCAGGTACAGCCACATCAGTCCTCACTGCGGGGACTTGCAGAAAATATGCTTTTGTCCCACCCCCATTCCACTCCCAAGGCTGGTGTTTCACGCATGCAGCTTTCCCTCTCACTTGCCTCCTCCGTCACCGCCCAGCAAGTATGAAATGCGCAGTAACCCTTTGAGTCCTGTGTCCTCCTGCCTCAAATGAAGAAATGTTGCCTTGTCTGACACCTGGGCTTGTGGCAGCTTCGTGGCTTTCTCATGCAGATGTTAGCCATACAGGTAACTTGGAATCAGAAATGTTATGGGTCCTTCACTCGTCTCTGGGGTAGTGGGCTGGGGCTGTTGCATAGCATTTGCTGACACTGATACCGCAGTTCTTTTCTAGAAACCAGTTTCTTTTTATAGGGGACAGTTACACTGAAGCTATTTGGCTATTGAAACACAGCTGCTTCCAGGTCCTGGCTCCTGACAGGCTCTCTTCTGCTGGCAAGAACAGGTCCTGAGCTGGGTGTGGGGCCTGCTGGGCAGAGCCTGTGTGAGCCAGGTCCAGGGCCAGTCGTGGTCATGGAAAAAGGGCAGGTCTCCAGGGGAGCACCTCCCCCGCTGGGCAGAAGCCATCTGGACTCTCCTTGTAGGGGTCCCATTCTCTGTGACTCCCAGCCTGGTGCCACTGCCTGAAAGCACACAGTTCATTTTCATTTGATACGACTTCTGTCTCATATCCTAACTCAGTTCTGCCTGGAGAAGTTCATATACACAGCCGTTTGTTCATCAAGTGGCCCTCACTGTGCACCACCTGTTGTGGTCCAGGGACTGTTCCAGTTCCAGGTGCAAGGACGCAACAGTGAATAAAATGGCAAAAATCCTCACCCTTCCAGAACTTACATTGTAGCAGAAAGATGGATTGTAAGTCAATAACATTTAGAGGCTGAGTGTGGTGGCTCACACCTGTAATCCCAGTGGGAGGCCAAGGCAAGAGGATTGCTTGAAGCCCAGGAGTTCGAGACTAGCCTGGGCAACATAGGCCCTATCTCTACAAGTAAAAAACAATTAGCTATGCTTGGTGGTATGCACCTGTGGTCCCAGCTTCTCAGGAGGCTGAGGCAGGAGAATCGCCTGAGCTGAGGAAGCTGCACTGAGCTATGATTATGCCACTGCACTCCAGGCTGGGTGACAGAGTGAGCCTGTCTCAAAAAAAAAAAAAAAAAAAAAACCCACAAAAAACAAAAACATTTGGAGTATGTCAAGTTGTGGTAAGTGCTTTGGAGAAAACCAGGGAAAGAGGATGAGCAGGTTTAAACGGTGTGACCAGGGAAGTCCACACTGAGAAGCTGGCATTTGAATATATGTGTCAGCTGCATTAGAAGGCTCGTGCCCTGGAAGTCAGAGTTTGTTTTCTCTGTTCACTGCTGTTATTTCTGGAGCGTAGAAGAGTGCTCGGCCCATAATAGATGCTCAGTAGTATTTTTTGAGTGAACGGATCAGAGGGAAGAACATTTTTAGACAAAAGGAGCTGCAGATGCGGAGGCTGAGGTGAGAGCGTGTCTGGTAGGTGGGGAACATGGGGAGGCCATTGCGGCCAGCAGGGATGGAGAGGCTGGCGGCAGGAAAGGAGGCAACAGAGGGAAGGCGTGTGTATGGGTGCAGGTCTGGGGGGTGCTCCATGAGGTCAGAACTGTTTTTGTAATAATACTGAGTGCTATTATGTGCTTTTCCCACCCTCGTTTGCCCAGGTGTGTACAGTGGGCTTTTCTAGAGGCTACGTGATATGTGCTGCTGCTGCAGACAGAGCAGGCGGGAGAATCTGGCTGCCACACATTAAAGAGATTTGCAGAAATGTGGAAAACTGTCACTCTTCTCACTGAATTTCTGTCTTGGAAAGTAATTTTTTTTTCTTAAGATATGTTAATTGTTATTTTAAAGTGAATTAATGTTGAAATTTTGTCTCAGTTTTAATTTTACATATAGTAAATATTGATAGCTCTTTGGGTCCTCAATGTTTTTTTTTTAAGAGACAGTCTCGTTCTGTCCCCCAGGCTAGAGTGCAGTGGCATGATCGTAGCTCACTGCAGCCTCGAACTCTGGTCCTCCTTAGCTTTGAAGTGTATAAAGGAGTCCTGAGACCAAAATGTTTATGACACGTTTATAGGGCCTTGTAGGCCATTATTTTATATTTGCTTTTATGCTGGCTGAGATGGGAAGTCATGGCTGAATCAGCTGAGGAAATTTAGTGAAGACAGTTTACCAATTCCTGATTGTCCTTGAGGACAAAGCAGGTGTATCCGGGTGGGCGGCATGCTGTGGATGGGCACCTCAACAGGAGAAGGCTCTGGAGTCACTGTGTGCTCATGCTCTACTCCCTTCTCATAGCTGGGCTTACCTCTGCCAGGGGAGATAGAGGGAAGGGACAGGCTTTGTACACAGTTTCCACAGGATGTGGGTCGAGAGTGACGGGGCAGGGGCGGGGCCTTCTTCCCTGGGTGTGGTCAGCAGAGCTCTCTCTGATAAGGTGAGCCAAGACCTGAAGAGCGACGGGCACTCTGCATGGCTGGCCAGGGCAGCCCCACCCAGGGAGGCCTTGGTGAGCAGGAGAGAGGCCATGTGGCTGGGCCTAAGGGTGTTGGGGAGGGTGGCAGGACCTGACCTGGGGCTGGGATGTGGCAGTCAACGTGTCTGATGGGTGTTTTAAGTGGATGCTCTGGCTGCTTTGTGGAGTATTCTGGAGGGTGGGTTTGGAGGAGCAGAAGTAGGGGAGGCTCATGCAATGAGCAAGTGAGAGCTGGTGGTGTCTCAATGAGGATGATAGAGAAGACGTGGTGAGAAGTGGTTGGATTTGGCTGTATTTGAAGGTAGAACACAGAATTTTCTGAAGAACGGACCGTGGGATGTGACAGAAATGCAGACGGGGGCAAGGTTTTGGGTTGAGTGTCCGGGTAGCTGGCGGTGTTGTTTACCAAGATGCAGAACACTAGGGAAGGAACAGGCTCTGGCGAGCGGCATCAGAGTGTCGCCTCCAGTGCTTTAAGCTAGAGATGCCTGTCAAACATCCAGGTAGAAAAGTCACACAAGTGATTGGTCGCACAAGTTCAGGAGAGAGGAAATAAATATTAAGGCACCATTGGTTATTGATACTGTGTAGATAAATCTACGGGAGGGAGGATCCTCCAGGGCACAGCTTTCACAGTGGCTTGTGTCTCCGTGGGTCATGAAGTCAATACAGTGGGCACCAGCAATTTTCAAAAAACGAAATAGAATTGAAAACAATATCTCGGTAGTAAGGGCTGTTGTAAAATGTTTCCTTTTATGCCGACTGATAGGGGAATTTTGCCCTATGAAACATTTTTTAAAAATTAAATTTATGTGAAAAGAGAGCTGTGTCCTAGATCACAGTATGAAACTTTTATTTTTAACTGCAGATCACAGTTTAAAAGCCACTGATGTAGAAGGAGATGTAGTTTCAAAAGAGACCAGAGACTGAGTTGATTCCGGGGCCATTTCAACGTGCAGAGGCTTGGGATGGGTCTGGGACCAGCAAAGGACGCAGAGAGGGGCTATGAGGTCACAGCAGGACCCAGAGAGTAGTGTCCCCTTGTCCTGGAGGCTGGTGGGGTTGTGGGGGGGGCAGACGGTAGTGAGCTGTGACTTGTGCTGCAGACAGATTGAGGAAAACAAGGTTTGAGAATTGATCGTTGGATTGGACAGCATGGAAGTCATTCATGACCTTGATGAGGCATTTCTGTGGAGGGCTGAGGACAAGGTCTACTTGTTGGAGGTTCAAAGATAGTGGGAGAAGAGAAAGTTGTGAACAAAGCATTGACAATTCTTTCAGTGAGTTTTGCTGTCAAGGGGAGCAGAGTAAGTTAGTTGGAGCGGGTGGGGTGAGGACTGGGTATTGAAAGACGTGTCCTTGCTGAAGACAGTTCAGTGGGGTGAGGGAGGATCACTGCAGGGAAGGGACCAGTGTGGGAGGCAGCATGCTTGAGTAAGAACGGGGACAGGATCAGAAGCACAGGCAGAGGCTGGCTTCAGTGAGACATGTGGCAGATGTTGCTCGCTGTCATTGGAGGGAAGGCAGATGAGATGGGCATAGACGTTGATTACCGATAGAAACTTGTGGAAGAATGCCGAGAAGGTGGAGAAACTGAGAACCATGGCAGAAGAGAAATTGTGTTTTCGTTTTTTGTTGTTTTTTGGGGTTTTTGTTTTGTTTTTGTTTTTTTTTTTTGAGACTGGATCTCGCTCCGTCCCCAGGCTGGAATGCAGTGGTGCAACCATGGTTCACTGCAGCCTCGACCTCCTGGGTAGCTGGGATGACAGGTGTGCATCTATGCCTGGCTAATTTTTTAATTTTTTGTAGAGATGAGGGTCTTGCTATATTGCCCAGTCTGGTTTTGAACTCCTTCTGAAGCAATCCTCCTCCTTCAGCCTCCCAAGGGGCTGGGTTTACAGTCATGAGTCGCCACACCCAGCCTATTTTGGTCTTCTATACAGAAATCGAATCCTTGAGAAATGAACATTGATTGCAAGCTGCTCAGCTTGGTGCCATTGACATGTCATCGATAGGCAGGTGTGGGGTGGCTGGTGGGCCTAGATGACCTTTCAAATGGTGCTGAGCCTTGACTGCAGTGTATTTTGTGGTTCTGTGGCAGTGACGACAGGCAGGCGAGACACCTGAGAAACCCCATATTCTGTTCCAGGTTAGTCTCCTGCCAGCTGTGTTTTGGGCCAGCGTCGGAAAGCCTTAGCTGCAGGCTCTGCCCCTGCAAGAGGGAGGAAGCGACCTGACCCGAGTGCCTTGGTAGGACCTTGCATGTTCCCCGCAAGTTCTCCGGTCATCTCGTGAGGTATTTCTCTCCCTTCGGACTGCTGGAGCCTTGGCATTCTCTGAGCCCCTGTGTGCAGTGGCCTGGAGGTTGCCCTGTACGGCCTACCAACCAGCCAGCTTCCTGGGTCTGCACAAGTGTAGGTGACCGGGTAGCCCTTTAATCAGCAGAACCTTATTGAGCACCTGCTGTGTGCCTGGAACTGGGTACATGGTGCTAAGCAGAGTATTGGGTTGGTGCAAAAGTCAGTGCAGTTTTTGCTATTAAAAGTAATGGCAAAAGTAACTGCACTGACTTCTGCACTGACATAATAGATTGGATTCCAGCCCTTCCCTTGAGGAGAACAGCTTTTTTTTGGGATTCTCCTTTGGTTGTGTTTTCCCACATCCTCAATGAGGCTTTCTCCCCACCCAGAGGCCTTTCATCACCCCTGAGGGCAGGGCTCTTGGATTAATGGGTCAGGAAGGTGTGGGTCTTTTGGTCTGTACTGTTGACAGTGGGCAGGTTGAGGTCCACCTTCTGTCCTTCCCCAAGCTCCTACAATGGATGGAGTGGTATTAGGTGATTGGAAAATGTTTTGTCATTGACTCCTTATAGGCGTTGCTGATGGCTGGGGTGCAAGAGCCTGCCGCAGAATGCCGACTGATACGTACTGTGTTAGCACTGTTTTAGTTGCTTAGCCTTTTGGCAGCCAGTAAGAAGAATTACTGTGAAACCAGACTGCTCTCACTGCCATTTGGAAAGGGCTCCATTTCAAAGGAGCAGATGCAGTGAT
This sequence comes from Gorilla gorilla gorilla, assembly GCF_029281585.2. Classification (NCBI taxonomy): domain Eukaryota; kingdom Metazoa; phylum Chordata; class Mammalia; order Primates; family Hominidae; genus Gorilla; species Gorilla gorilla. The sequence continues at coordinate 15,940,611 of NC_086018.1, read as the reverse complement.
AAATCATGAGGAGAAAAAGAATCCTGTATTGTGTGTCCTTGCTAAATTTACTTGAAACTGCATATCCATTGCTAGCTGGGCAGCTATCTTCCTGGCAGGCAAGTTCCTGCTCTCGGGTGGTTAGAGACTGGAGGCATGCATTCTCATGAGCTTTCATTTCTCAAGCTGTATTCTCAGGTGGTTTTTCATGATGGCTAAGGACTTAGGCTCTCAACTGGACAAGTCTGGACCCAAAACATGCCTGCACTGCCTCCTTCTTGCTTTGTGACCTTTAAACTTCTTTAAGCTGCACTTTCCCCATCTGCAAAATGGAGGTCATACATCCTGCCTCGCGGGATGGTGGTGAAGATGCCGTAGGCGTGGATGTGGCACCGAGTAGTAACGACTCAGTATCTTCTATCTGTCTTGTTTCACACTACAGTTTGGCAGGACTTACACAGATCTTACTCCTTTAGCACCCCCCTCCACCCAATGCCATTCTCACGCTTTCTAGAACAGATGGAGTGGAGAGGGGAAGAGTGATAATGGAGCAGAGAAAGTTCCAAACCATTTTTCTTTCCTTCAAAAAACAAAACCATCTGAACCCTGTTGTTCCGTTTTTATTTAGACTGAGTATGCGCTTTCATTGCTGGAGTTTATTGATAAACTGCTGGATGATAACAGCGCTACTGTGGGTTGGTCCTTGCTCTGTTCCTGGCACTGATAAACATTTTACATTCATTACCTTACTTCCTACAAAACCCTGTGATTTTCATTTTACAGATGAGGAGACTGTAGGATGGTGAGCCTCAGGCATTCTTGATTGCTTGTTTTGGGGGTTACTTTGAACGTGAGTTGACGTCATCATCAGTGATTGTGTTTATTGGGTGCCTCGCTATGATTCAGACATTTTAATGTGTTTGGGGTGACAGAACTGCAAGGCAGAGGTCAGGTCACTTCTGACTCACTTCATTTCTCAGCTGCGTGGATCTTCTTAACTTGGTTTTCATGAAGAAATAGGTTGTTAGCAAAGAATAGAAATGAAAATTAGAAAAGATACAACATAAGTGTTAGGACTGTACTACGGTCCTGCAGAATTAGGGACTTGGAAGAGAACCCAGAGGCTATCTGGGTCTGGCTCTTCTCAGATGCCTCTAGAGAGGGGTCATCCACACCCAGCCAAGCAGAGTGCGGGTCATGAGAAAAATGCCACACTCTTGCAGTGTTCCTGTTAGACTGTCACTGCTCACCCAGGCTGACTGTTGCATTCCTGGATACCACGTTTTGGTAGCACATTGGAAGTCTTTCTCTAACATGTGTCCAGGTCTCCTTCACCTTCCGCAGCCACGCAGGCCAGGCTAGTGCTTTCCCCAGGACCGGTCCTTCAAGTACAGAGCTGCTGGGCTCCATCCTACCCTCATCACCTCCACAGAAACACGAATTATTTCTACTCCAGGTCGGGTTATAGCGCAGAGACCCAGTACCTGCCCTAAGGAAGTTCACAATGGAGGAGAGAGACATTTAAATAATGTCCTTGCAGAGTGGCAGGAGCAGATGAGGAGTGCAGCTGGTTGACAGGCAGGAGAGGGGAAGGGCACAGTGGTGGGGGGAGGAGCTGACTTCATGTTTCCTCTCCATCCTGCTGAGTGTCAGCTTGATGATAAATAGGATGGAGAGTCAGGATAGATCCCAGGATGCAATACATGTGGATTCAATACCTTCTCATGATAGAAATACTCACCAGACTAGGAATAGAAGAAAATTACCTTCACCTAGTAAAAGCCATATGCGAAAAACCATGGTACGTGTTATGTTCAACAGTGAGAGACAGAAAGCTTTTCCTCTTATGATCAGGAACAAGACAAAGATGCCCACTTTTGCCTCTTCTATCCAACATAATCCTGAAGTTCTATCCAGAGCAGTTAGGCCAGAAAAAGAAATTAAAAGGCATCCAAATTGGAAAGGAAGACAGTTATCTCCATTTGTAGATGATATGATCTTATGTGTAGAAAATCCTACAGATTCCACCAGAAAAGCCTGTTCAAGGCTAGTACATAAATCCAACAAAGTAGCAGGATACAAAGTTAATACACAAAAATCAGTTACATTTTTATATACTAATAGTGAACAGTCTGAAAAGGAAATGATGAAAATAATTGTTTACAGTAGCATCAAAAATAATAAAACACTTAGGAATTAGCCAAGGAGGTGAAAGCCTTGTACAGTGAAAACTAAAAAACATCACTGGAATAAATTAAAAGATAAATGAGAACAAATTCATGCTTATGGGTTGGAAGACTTAACTATTGTTAAGATGTCGCGATTACCCAAACAATACACATTCAGTGTAATCCCTATCAAAATCCCAATGATTTTTTTTTTTTTTTACAGAAATAGAAAAACCCATCCTAAAATTTACATGGAATCTCAAGGGACCCTGAATAGCCAAAACAGCCCTTCTAAAGGAGACCAAAGCTGGAGGACTCAACGCCTCCTGATTTCAAAACTTACTATAAAGCTATACTAATCAAAACAGTGTGGTACTGACATAAAGACAGACATATAAACCAATGGAATACAATAGAGGGCCCAGAAACATACCCTAACATATATGGTCAAACTATGTTTTGTTAAGAGGTGGGGTCTTGCTATGTTGCCCAGGCTGGAGTCAAGCTCCTGGGAGGATCAAATAATCCTCCTGCCTCAGCCTCATGCACCTCACTTACGGTCAAATTATTTTTGACAAGGATACCAGGACTACTCAGTACGGAAAGGACAGGCTTTTCAAATAATGATGCTAAGTTGCCTATGTTGAAGGAAGACAGATCAGGAGCCCGAGGCATGTTGGCAATTTGGGTCCTGGTTTCTGAGGGAAAATATGAGGGAATCTCAGTAATCCATAGTGCATTTTTCATCTAAGCTTCCTCCTGATGGCATTCCAAAGCAAGTGTTCCTCTCCACCTACTTTTTTCTTTTTTTGGTTTTTGAGACAGGATCTTGCTCTGTTTCCCAGGCTGGAGTGCAGTGGCATGATCATGGCTCACTGCAGCTTCGACCTCCTGGGCTCAAGCAATCCTCCCACCTCAGCCTCGCATGTAGGTGGGACCACAGGCGAATGCCACCACACCCAGCTAATTTTTTTGTTTTTGAAGAGACAGGATCTCACTGTCTTGCCCAGGCTGGTCTTGAACTCCTGGGCTCAAGTGGTCTTCCCACCTTGTCCTCCTAAAGTGCTGGGATTACAGGCATGAGCCACCTCACCTGGCCTTCCACCTGCTTTCAAGATCTATTTAGATGAAACATACCTCTGACTGAATGGGCTAGGGGAAGGCGCAGTTCATAGATTGCTGTGTAAGATTCAGAGATTTGCACGTTCGCTGGTGTGTTCATGGTGCATTGGCTAGGGAGAAAACTAAGCTTCACTCTGATGCCATACTCTTGAAGTGTCATTCTGTTTTGTTGTTTTGTTTCTTTTTTCTTTTTCTATTTTTAAACATGATTCTCCTTTCTACTCCCCCACAAACATCCAGCTACCTCTTCTAAGAGCTAGAGATTGAGTGTTCTCATAGCCAGCCAGAAGTCAGTGACAGCCTTCAACTATTGTTATAAATAGAAACATAACCATGTCCTGCGTGTGCTTCAGAGGCCGTCTCTGCAGTGCCGTCCTCCACAGCCAAGGCCCATGCGGGGCTTCTGAGTCAGCAGTCAGCTGCTGCGGACAAAACATGCAGGCTGGAGTCAGCTGGCAGAGACTCACAGATGCCTGGAAACCTGGCATCACCTCCTCTTCCTCCTCCCAACCCCCCAACCCGGCTCCTCACTTCCTCTACCCCTTCCTTGCACACCTTGGCTTTTCAGTTTCTGGGATTTCTGGCACCTTCCTGCCAGGTTTCCTGGTCTCCAGGTTCCTGTGATTATGAACTGTACACAGGGTGGTGCAGGACAGGACAGGAGGAGCATGATCTGGCTTTGACCTTAAGGAATGAGGGAAATGGGGGCGGTAACAGAAATAGCCCTGCTCTACTGTGCTTCCCGGCTGTTGTCAGAGCCAATGAGAATGCCGGGTAAGCCCCTTGCAGAGTGAGACAGGCCCAGCCCAGCAGAGCCACAGAGCAATGCTGTCACACTCTGGAGGAGTCTTTGCGCTGCAGTCATCATTCAGCTGCAAAGCAGGAAAAGTGAGGCAGCCCAAGGGAATTCATCTTGTGTCGTCTTACCTTGGGTGCCGGTCGCATTGTTCCAGGAGCCATCCTGCCTCTGTTCATCCATTGTCACCAGTGCCCTGCAGGTCGAAATCTCTTCGGCCGGGGAATTAAAACTTGCCTGCTGGTTGGCTCTGCAGCTCTCTGGGAGCTGTGGCTGACATCTGTTAATTTAAAAGTGTTTTCACTAGCAGAAGGATTGGGGACAGTTATTAGTGAAGCCGTTCCTCTGTAGTGGGGTTTGATTTGGAAATTCTTTGTGGCGGTTAGCAGCTCTTTGGAAGTGAATTATTTCAAACCGAGTGGGTTACAACCAGCCATGGGGTTGTTAGCTCACACGTAAGAACTCTTCTTGGGAAATAAGTGCCCAAGACCCTCTTTCAGGGTAGGTGTAAGCCAAGGCAGGCGCTATGACGGGAAGGATTTTGGAGTTATGGGTTGCAGGACCTTTAATGTATTGGCTTCAGCAAGAATGTCATGGTTCTGAGTGCTCTGAATCCTGGCAAGGAGTTGAAAGTGGCTACTGTTTAGAAACAAAGAAAAGTCATTTTCTTCTTTGACATGAGGTAGCGGTGGATCAGACCCAGTGTATGCAAAGCTTACCAAACACTGTGACTCTGGTGGAGTTCAGGTTGACTGTGAATGCAGGCAGGGCACACAGGGTCAGGATTGTGCCATGCTGTGTGCTTGTCAAAGAGCAAGTGAAGCCTCAGAAGTTCCACAAAGAGGTCAGGAGGCAAAGAGGGTCCCTGATGTAGAAAATGGTGTGGGACCTTTGTTTCTAGTCATGGGTTGTCAGCTGTCACCATTTCTCCTGCCTTCACATAAGCACATCTGCTCTTTCCTGCCCTACAAGCCATCTTTTGACTTTCTAACATTTCTAAGATAAGCCTTGGCTTGTAAGAGAAATAATGGGCCCTTTTTAGGAACTGTAAAGTATTTCTCTTGCTGCTACCTAGAATAAAACCTTTCTTTTTTGGGGAAACTGAATGTTAATTCCAGTTAACTCCATTTCTTGCTGGCCTCTTGGCCATGTGGCTATTGAGAGAAGCTATGTGTGTTAACAGTGTATTGTTTTTGTTTTGTTTTGTTTTGAGACAGGGTCTCACTCTGTCGCTGAGGCTGGAGTGCAGTGGCACAATCTCAGTTCACTGCAAGCTCCGCCTCCCGAATTCAAGCAATTGTCATGCCTCAGCCTCCTGAATAGCTGGGATTACAGGCGTGTGCCACCACACCTGGCTAATTTTTGTATTTTTTGGTAGAGATAGGGTTTCATCATGTTGGCCAGGCTGGTGTTGAACTCCTGACCTCAAGTGATTCACCCACCTCAGCCTCCCAAAGTGCTGGGATTACAGGCATGAGCCACCGCACTGGGCCAGCAGTGTAGTTTTTAATATCTAGAGCCAGGAGGGTTTGTTGAGTACGTGATATATTTGAGGTGAAAAGCCCAGCCAGTGTGTTCCATCTGCAATGTATCCTCCACATTATGTGACAAGTGTTGTGTCTGTTGACATAGAAAACATAAGGCGGAGAGGGCAGTTCCTTGTATTTAGTTACAACTTTCTCTCATGAAACTTAAGATGCATCTCATTTGGTTTGGTTTAATCCTGTGATACCATGGTGACGTGCGGAGAGAAGTGGCATGTCATTTCTACTTCACACTGCTGCTCAGTGTGCTTACCCAAAGTAAGAGCTTCAGGGCCTCTTCTGTATCATTCTGGAACATGGTGCCTGTCTTCCAAGAGTTGGTTTCAGCAGCACCTGCAGCTGAATAGTGGGCAGTTTCTTGCTTCTACATGCCTGCTGAACGTAGTGCATCAACCACTCCCTTCCTCTGTCTGCACCCAACCCCAAGGGTACATCTTTAAAGCAAAGTCCAGTCCAGTTGTGTTGGTCACTCTCGTGGTGAATTGGTGATGTGCCTGTGCAATGAGAGCACCAGGAGCAAGTGCTGTGGGCATGTGGATTTCTCAGCAGTAGCCTCGGAGAACTTCAGAAGTGAAAGTCTTGGCCAGGCTCACGCCTGTAATCCCAGCACTTTGGGAGGCCGAGGTGGGTAGATCACGAGGTCAGGAGATCGAGACCATCCTGGCTAACACGATGAAACCCCGTCTCTACTAAAAATACAAAAAATTAGCCGGGCATGGTGGCGGGTGCCTGTAGTCCCAGCTACTTGGGAGGCTGAGGCAGGAGAATGGAGTGAACCCGGGAGGCGGAGCTTGCAGTGAGCAGAGATCGCACCACTGTATTCTAGCCTGGGCAACAGAGCGAGACTCCATCTCAAAAAAAAGAAAAAAAAGAAAGTCTTAGGGGTGCTGTCTAACCTCCTTGTCTTACACACAAGGAAACTGAGGGTTCGTGCAACAGTGCTTACCGAGAGTTGTGCAGCGGGGTCGTGCAGCTGGGGTCTGGCTGTGTGGGCTCAGCCCTGTGGTCACACTCGTCTTGTCACCCTGACCCACTCTCTACTCTCTAGTTTTGTCCTTTGTCCTTTTGCCTCCCACCTTCCAATACAGTTCCAGTGGTGAGGTTTCATCAGATGTGACGCAAAAACGATTCTGCAGACTCACAGGAGCCGGTGGGTGCAGGAGTACACGCGGTGCCATCTCCCACCTCCCAGCCTCTGTCCAGCAGACTCACTGGGTGTAGGTGTGCGGACATTTCCGTAGGTGGAAGGCATAGATATCATCATTTACTGCTGTTCAATTCGATTCGGGGTGAAAATGGAATGACTGTGAAGTCTCCCGACCCTGTACCTTACGCAATAGCAGGACTTCTTCAGTTCTTTTAATCCCTGCCAACTTTGACACTCCTGAACTTTCTGCTCCTTAGACTTCTGTGATGCTGCTGGTTGGTTCTCTTCAGACCTCTCCCTACTGTTCCTCATCTTTTAAGAGGGCTCATCTTTCTCTCCCAGCCTCTTGAAGGTGGGGCCTCCTGGATCTCTTCCAGAGCCTGCAGCTCTTCTGCCCTGTGCACTCTCCTTTCGTGATCTTCCTGCTTTTCTATGCTTAGCTACTGCCCGTGTGCCAGCGACTCCCAAATCTGGATCTGCGTCCCCAGCCACTCCCTGAACTTCACATTAGTACCGACTGCCCGGTAAGCACCTCCACTTGGAGCTCACATGTGCAGGTGAGGAAGGGGCTCGCTGCTCCACTGGCACCAAGGAGTGCTTCTGTTTTTAATCCATTGGCCTGATGTCTCCGTTTAATCCGGGGCCTAAGCTGGAAACCTGGGAGTTATCCTTGCCTCTTTGATCTGTACGAGTCACTCAGGCCTGTCTGTGTCACTTTCCCATGTCCTGCACCTCTTCCCTGCCTGGCTAACATTTATGCTGAGAGACTCAGCTGTCACCTCTCAGAGGCTCGCCTTCAGTGGGGACCCCCCCCCCTTCACTGCCAATAGTGACTTAGATCCTCTTTCTCTGTTTCCGAGATCCCCTTGTGTCTCCCTCTCTAGTGGCACTTGGTACAGTCCATTGAGACATTCTGTGTCTGTGTCTGCCTCGTCTCCTAGACTGTCAGATCCTTGGGAGCAAGAACCATCCTGCTCACCTTTCCAGCCCCAGTGTTTCGTAGTGCCTGGAGTATTGCAGGTGTGCAGTCCACACTTATGGATGGATGACTGCGACACTTTAGAACTCCGCTTTGAAGAGGAGTATGTCTCCTGGAGAATGTTTGTAGACAGAGAAATGCTAACCATCTTTTTCTTTCTTTCTTTTTGTCAGATTAACGTGACAGTGTCAGGTGGACCCACAGCCATCCCACCTCCCCCTCTGGGGAGTGCTGAGAGTGAGGCAGCATGGAGGAGAGGAAGCATGAGACCATGAACCCAGCTCATGTCCTCTTTGACCGGTTTGTCCAGGCCACCACCTGCAAGGGAACCCTCAAGGCTTTCCAGGAGCTCTGTGACCACCTGGAACTGAAGCCAAAGGACTACCGCTCCTTCTATCACAAGCTCAAGTCCAAGCTTAACTACTGGAAAGCCAAAGCCCTCTGGGCAAAATTGGACAAACGGGGCAGTCACAAAGACTACAAAAAGGGAAAAGCGTGCACTAACACCAAGGTAAGCTTTGCTCCTGTTGGGCCCTGGGGTCACTGACGAGATGCCTTCTCCCTCAACAACGTCTTGCATCTCTGGCCATTCACCATACATGATCTGCGAGGTCTGGGTGCCAAGAAGTTCTATGGCAAGTTCTGTGCCAGAGCCATCGACCATATCCAGGTGCCAAAGAGGAGGATTGAGTTAGAGGTAGGCTGAGTGAGAACCAGGCAAAGTCTAGCCACAACCCAGCATAGGAAATCAGGCTTCAACCCTGTTGAAATTTTGTGGATGTCTAACCTCTTTTTGTTTGACTTGCATGACCCAGACCCTGTTTTAAGCATGTTTCATGTATTTACATATTGAGCATTCAAAGTTTCAAGTATTTAAGAACAACCAAAGTCAAGTGGCATGGGAACTTTTTATTTTGCTGAAGCTCTCTTTTGAACCTCACGTGGTTCGGAGGATGCAGGTCACTTAGCAGGGACATAGCCAAGCCCTGCTGGTATCCTGTCTGAACACGGCTTTGGGGTTCTTGGCATGTCCTCTTTCCAAAGTTCCATACTCAGTAGCTGGTAAGGTATACTGTTTGCGAACTTGGCATTTGCCACAAGCTTCCAACCTCTTCCCATCCATGTTCCAAAAGTCTGTTTTGATTCAGAAGCAAGGACTTTGTGAACCAAAGTATTTCTGTTGCTTTCTTCACCATGTGGAGAAATGGGGTTTCCACGAAGCAGGTAGGCCCAAGCAAAGACCTGAGTTATGCACTTGCCTTTGTCGGGGTAGGTGCGAGGAAGCGGATATGGAGAGGTACATTTCCTGCTTCCCTCCTTAGAAGAACACCTAGTGTGAGAAGTTTGGAACAAGCTAGCAGGGACACAAATTTGCAGATGACTTCATGGCTACGTTATGTTCTTTCACGAGCTTTAATTTGTGCAATAGGGGATACCTAGAGCCCCACCCCCAGTGGATTTGCATTTGGGTAGATATTCATCAGCAAAATTCAAGAACTGTAAAGGCATGACTTTCATGAGTGAGTACTGGACTCCACTAAGAACAAAACAAAAACAAAGCCAAAAGCATTGCACGTTTTCCTTCCGCACACACAGAGCAAACTACTTAAGATATGTGTCCAGTCTCCTGCTCAGTACTTCTCTGGAGTGTGGATTTTCGAGATCATGTTCCTGGACGTTCAGTCTAGAAATGGGGATTTTGGAACTCTTATCAGCACACAAAACTTTGGCTCTTGAAAATTGCTTCCCGGGAATCGTGTGTGGTAGACTCATTCCAGGAGGCTTGAGATTGCCTGGAGTATGTATGTAGTACTCTGTATCTCTTTGGACAGAAATCTGCCTGACCTACAAACCTTTGAAATGGTCCTCTCCTGTTGATGTAAGATTGTATTTGATTGTCATATCGTTTGTTGAGATGATGGCCACTTAAATATGCTGCAGATCAAGGGCCTTCCAGGCTGTCCAAGGTGAACAGGTGCCGAGCTTGTGTTTAGCACTGATGGTTCTGTCTTCTCCATTCATGGTGGTGATCACTAGCTCTTCTCTTAAGCCATGGCAGGTGCTCTGCTGTGACCCACGTAGGTGTGAAGGTTTCTTGGCAGTGGGGAGAATAGCCCTATTTCGGGGCTTTAGGGAGTGATGATCATACAATCATGAGACTTCTTGAGAATTGTTTGTTGGAAGTGCCGCCTGCCCTGAAAGCAGCTGTGTTTTTCAGTGTCTCATCATTGGGGCTGGCCCCTGTGGTCTCCGTACAGCCATCGACTTATCCTTACTGGGAGCCAAGGTGGTTGTTATTGAGAAACGAGATGCCTTCTCCCGCAACAACGTCTTGCATCTCTGGCCGTTCACCATACATGATCTACGAGGTCTGGGTGCCAAGAAGTTCTATGGCAAGTTCTGTGCTGGAGCCATCGACCATATCAGTAAGTAAAACTAGCTTTCCTGTAAGATTCCACCCTACCCCTTGCACGCTTGTTTAGTAGAAAGAGACAGGCAGATTAGCTGAGGAATTCATATGCCACGCAATTTCTTCTAATCTCATTACTGTCTTTCTTGTAGTAAGTGCACTCATCTTGAAGTAAAAACACCTGCTATGCGGTGGTTCTATAATTTAGGACTCTTAAATGTGAGTGTATCGATAACCTATGAAATGTGGGGTTTGGCTTGAGGATTTCTGTTAGGTCTTGGACTCTTCCTGAGCTCTTGCAGTTTGTGGGATGGGCACTGGGGCAGGCACTGGGGAAACGATGACCAGTTTGGGCCCAGACCCTCTGGTGTTCCTTCTTGCAGTGGCAGAAGTACACAGGCATGCAGCTGTCTGTGCTGTGACCTGATACATTCTCTACTAATGTAAGAACAAAGTGCTGTGGGGACACAGTCCTGGGGGGAGCCACACTTGCAGGAGGCGCAGAGCCCTGGCCTGGCCGTTAATGGCAAGGGGATAACGGCATTCCTCTGGTCAGGTGGTTCTTGTGCGGTCTGCAAGCTCTTGCTGTTCTTTTGTCACCTCTAAGCTCAGCCCGGGCCTTTGCTTTTCTGAGATCCTACAGGGTATGAATACAAGTTAATGCAATCAGCGGTGTTTGACTGTAAGTGGCCAGAAAAGCAATTCAGAACAGACAGTGGGCATTATGAAACTGAAAGCTTTTTATTGATTATCATTAATGCTTTCAGGAAAGCTTTATCAAGGAGCCTTTGTTCTGAGCTTCTCCAGATGTGTCCCGTAAACACAGTCAGTCATGGAACCTTTTGCTGTTTGCAGCAGCTGTGCCAATTTATCAGACGCTGGCTGGCAGTGACCACATTCCACTGGCAGAGGAAGCACTCTGCCCATCTGCTGGCTATAGTTTGTAAAGCATCTTGGGACCCACAGTTCTCTGCGAAAATACTGTGCTAGTGCAGAGCTTAACAAGTCTTTGGGAATGGGACTCAGAAGGGTGGTGGCTGTGGTAAACTGGGGAGAACAACCAAGATGACGTGAGGAGGATTTGCATTGCTCCTGGCACGTTAGTCACAGGCTCCAGTTAAGTTTGCTCTCAAGAGAGAACCAAGGGTCATTAACTCAGTGGATTTGTCTGCCTTAATCGTGGCAAGATTCATCTTAGGGTTGAGAGGGTCTTCTACCAGGGCCTAGATCTTTATCTCTGTACCTTAAGTCGCTGCCATGCCTGGTGCCTGCAGGTGCCCATGGACGTCGAATAAATCAATCAGTCTCACTATGAAAATAAGCAAGATTGTCAGTCATTCTGGCCTCAGTTTCCACAGCTATAGACCAGGAATGGGAGGGGGAATGGTAGGAGGATCTAGTTGGATTGTGATTTCCCTTCCTTGCCTTATAAGAATGTGTGATGATCAACCAGGGAATGGGCTGAAAGACGCCTGTGCACGGGGAGGTCATGCAGCAGCTCTGCATCTGACCGTGGGCTGCACCCTGTCGGTGCACATCTGCCTCCTAGCAGGATTGGAGATGCTGCCAATATGGCAGCCCCAAATTGGGAAGATGGAAAGGAACCTCCTGTAGGCCACAGTCCCATGTTGTCTCCGAGCTTTTGATTGTTTAAAACACTGAACCCAAGAGGTGGGAGTGTCCTGTGTGTTGCTCTAGAACAGCTCTTCCACTGGGTTATATTTGCCTTTAAGAAAGGAAGAAGTTACAGAGCGTGGCTTTGGAAGGTCTCCTGCTACAGCAGGCTTTGGGAATCTGAATGAAGGGGGCGTAGGTGGCGGGGTGGGAGCCTGAGCCGCGACACGGATGGGTACCCCCTTCTCCATGTGTTCCCATCAACGTCATCTCTGTATTCTCCCAGGTATCCGTCAGCTCCAACTAATACTTTTGAAAGTAGCCTTGATCCTAGGCATTGAAATCCACGTCAATGTGGAATTCCAAGGACTTATACAGCCTCCTGAGGACCAAGAGAATGAACGTAAGTTACACTGGAGGAGTGAAGAAGGCGTGAGAGGGTGTTGATGGGTGAGGAAGATGAGATTGAGGGAGCAAACCAAAGGCTCCTGAGGGCTGCTTCCAGAGCTAGCCAAAGCCTGTGCCTTTGGGGACTTGGCCTGGATGCAGCCTTAGATGTCGCAGGCGCACATGTGGTGGGAAGGGCCCCGTGAGCCCTCTGCAAGGCTTCTTTCCTTCTGTGGTTTGTCCCCACTGCTTTTTCTTTGTTAGACGAGAGTCTCACTCTGTCGCCTAGCCTGGAGTGCGGTAGCTCAATCTTGGCTCACTGTGACCTCTGAGCAATTCTCCTGCCTAGGTCTCCAGAGTAGCTGGGATTACAGGCATGTGTCACCATGCCTGGCTAATTTTTGTATTTTAGTAGAGACAGGGTTTCACCATGCTGGCCAGGGTGGTCTCGAACTCCTGGCCTCAAGTAGTCTGCCAGCCTCTGCCTTGCATAGTGCTGGGATTAGAGGCACGAGCCACCGTGCCCAGCCTGTGTCTCCACTGCTTCTACACATAGTGTTTTTGGCCCAGGGTTTTGTGCAGTTCACATGACTGGGTATCTAGAGATGGTCCTGGCTGTGAATGTGGTCTGGGTGGTGACCCCCATTTATTTGGTTTTGGTCCACAGGGATAGGCTGGCGGGCACTGGTGCACCCCAAGACTCATCCTGTGTCAGAGTATGAATTTGAAGTGATCATCGGTGGGGATGGTCGGAGGAACACCTTGGAAGGTATTGGTTCTGTGCTCCTCTGCCTGGCTCATAGCAGAGGGAAAGCTGATGCTATCCTACCCCTGGGGCGAGACTGTGCGTGACCAGCGTCCACCCTTTTGAGAGCCTGAATGTGTGCTTCCTGCCCTGATGGAATGGCAGGCCCCACCATCCTCTAGCCAGCTGGCAGTCGGGCTGCTGCTTTTATTTTATTTAATTATTTTATTTTTGAGACAGGGTCTCGTTCTTTTGCCCAGGCTGGAGTGCAGTATCATGATCACGCTCACTGCAGCCTCGATCTCCCTGGTCTCAAGCGATCCTCCCTTCTCAGCCTCCTGAGTAGCTGGGACTACAGGCGCGTGCCACCATACCCAGCTAATTTTTGTATTTTTTGTAGAGATTGGGTTTTCGCCATGTTGCATAGGCTGGTCTCAAACTCCTTGGCTCAAGCACTCTGCTCGCCTTTCCCAAGGTGTTGGGATTACAGGCGTGAACCACCTCACCTGGCCCAGGCTGCTGCTTACAGGGCACTCTTGCTGAGGCACTAGGAGACCAGCCATACCTTGAGTGGCTGGCACCTGTAGGACTTAATCTACATAGTAATAAGCAGGTGCTCCCCCCACGCATCCCTTTTTTAAAGAGGAATCCCTAGTACTGAGTAATATTCTTGCCAGTCAGATTTCAAATTGTTTGTTAATGGAGACTTTGACTTCTTTCCTGAATTTTCATATTCTTGGATAGGTAAATGCCTTATTTTCATCTGCAGAAGAGCTGCCCTAACTTTCCCATCAGTTCTCATCCCTGACTTTCCCTGTTGTCTTTATCAGCACCCCCACTTTATCTGAAGTGATCTTCCTTCTCTAGCCAATGATTATCACCTCTGAAAATTTATTTCCCTCCAGGGTTTCGTCGGAAAGAATTCCGTGGCAAACTGGCCATCGCCATCACGGCAAATTTTATCAACCGAAATACAACAGCAGAAGCTAAAGTGGAAGAGATCAGTGGTGTGGCTTTTATATTCAACCAAAAATTTTTCCAGGAACTGAGGGAAGCCACAGGTTGGTGTTGATGTCTCCGGAGCCCTAGGATAGAAACTTAAATAGTCCCTGGTGGCTTTTTCTTGGGGGATTGGTGGGGTGAGTGGCCGTCGGTCTCCCTCCTGCACTGTCTGCCCCTCCTGCTCTTTTCACTCCTGTTCCTTCTTCCTAGCGCAATGCTTCCTGCAGAACTTGTGTCCTCCTCTCGTATTCTTAACCTCCTCACAGTGACTGGGCGGCTCTGGGTTTTGTTTTTTGTTTGAGACAAGGTCTCGCTCTGTTGCCCAGGCTGGAGTTCAGTGGCGTGATCTCGGCTCACTGCAGCCTCGAACTCCTGGGCTCAAGTGATCCTCCCATCTCAGCCTCCTGAGTAGCTGGGACTACAGGCAAGCGCCACCATGCCTGGCTAATTTTTCGTATTACTTGTAGAGACGGAGTTTCACCATGTTGCCCGGGCTGCTCCCAAACTCCTGGGCTCCACCTGCCTCAGCCTCCCAAAGTGCTGGGATTACAAGCGTGAGCCACCACACCCAGCCTGAGGTTTTGTTTGTTCGTTTATTTGTTGTAAAGCATTCGTTCTGCCTCCACTAGTTCTTCCCAATGCCTGCCCTGTGCTGTGATGCTGAGGCATGCTGCTTGGTGTAGCTGCTGGCCGGTGGCTCCCTGGTTTGCTTGGGAAGCTGACTTTAGGCCTTTTAAGTATGTAGTCTTCTTCCTGAGTTCCGGCTCAGGCTTGAAGGCAAACCGTGTGTCAGATAGCGATGAGATTGTTGTATGATAGGTTTTGAATAGATCAACTTAGATATTTTGCTAAATGTGCCTTCATTCTCTTGTTTTCTAGAACTTGATTTCTTTCCATTACATCTATTTTTTAGATTAATTAAAAAGTCAGTAGTTCACTCTCTGCTTCCAGGCGTCAAGTTGTCTATCCTGTTCTTAAGAATCTAGGAGATTCCTCCAGCTTCCTTGATGACTGTCCCAAGAGGCTTAACCCGATAACTAATCCAAGCCCTCTTTAGAGGTTAGCCTCTTTTTTTTTTTTTTGCTTGTTTCGTTTTTATTCCCGTAAAAACAGTTCTGTTTACTATAAGTCATAGTTTTTAGGATTGTTTGGGGTGTTGAGTGAATACAGAGAAACAAAACTCCCTGTATTTCCATGAACTGATGATACAGGATGTGAGGATCTAGGCTTAGACGCCTTTCCCTGCCTGGAGCCTCAGGCCCTTGTCTCTGTAGGCCTGTGTGTAACCTTTCAGCCTGCCCTGATGCACCTTCATCTCAGCAAACTTACATGCACACGTTTGTCTTCTGGCCCCAGGTATTGACTTGGAGAACATCGTTTACTACAAAGATGACACACACTATTTCGTTATGACAGCCAAAAAGCAGAGTTTGCTGGACAAAGGAGTGATACTACATGTGAGCCACGGATTTCCTTCAAAACTCTTTCTTATTGAAGTGGTTAATATCACCAAGAGAAAGAATTGTCTGATGGGTTTTTCCTGCAAGGGAATGAAAATGAGCACTGAATGCATCTTCTGGTAACCCCTGATGTTTTCCAGTTTAGCGTGAACAACTCTTAACTATGGCTGATTTCAAATGTAAATAAAAACGGGGGGAGAATAGTGTAATGAACCCTCACGTACCTACCGTCCAGCTTTCACAGTTCTCAACACGTGGCCAGTGTTCTGTCAGTAATATTTCTGTGCACTCCTTCTTCACCACTGGATTGTTGCAAAGCAGGTTTCAGACAGCATTTCATACATAAATACTCAGTTTAATTTTAGGTGATTTGGTTTGTGGTTATTGTGATTTCCATATCTGACTGATGATTGGTTGGTTGAAGAGTTATCTTTTGGGAGGGGGAGTGATAGAGGGAAAGGAGTTTGACCAAGAAGCAATAATTGGTGTTTATGGGAGCTTGATGAGGATTGTGGTGTCACTGCGGATACAGTTTTCAGAGGTCCAGGCAGCACTGACAGGATCAGGCTACACTTAGGCCTCTTTATGACCACAGAACAGGTCTGAGCTCCATCATAGCCAGGTCCAGCTCAGCCTGTTTCTAGGTGACTGCATGGTGTGCCCTGAGATGATGGCCTGAAATATGAAGTCAGAAGACCACCGCGTGGATGGTCCCTGAAGGAGAGTTTTTTAAGTCTTTCCTGGTCTCACTGGTCTCAACGTGAGAATCACTGTCCCCATGCGATGAGAAAAACAGAAGCAGAGACACCAGTTGTGCTGATTCAGGCCTGTGCAGTTCCCACAAGAGACTCACAGCTGAATTTCAGGGAGTCCTTTGTCTTTGCAGGGTGATGTGAATGCAGTCACTTTAGTCTGAGCTACAGTACTACCTTATATGACAGCAGAGGGGGGAGTGAGCTGACGAGCATGTGCCGGTGGCAGAGAGCCCCCTCTTTCTACCCAGGAACCTTGCGTGTGTTTCTCAGCACAGCCATCCTGTGTGCTTTCAGGGAGAACCAGGACAAAGCTGTTTATACAGCCCACTTTCCCAAAAGCATAAGCAAGACATATCTGGTTAGATGCTTTCTAAAATTGCCTTGCTAATTATCTGGGACTACATCAGGGTTACATTGCTGTCAGTAAGAAATAGCCAGTGAAGCAGTTCGTACGCCTTGGGACAAGGTGAAGATTTAAATCTGCCACGCAGGCAGAACTGTGGTTGTCAGTCAAAATTTGATAGGAGCACTGTAGAGTGCCAAGAGACCTGGTTTACTTTGCCTTCATGTTTTTTTGTTTTTTTTTTAAGAGGGCAGGGGCCATGCCTTTGGTGTATGCTGTTAAATAGTAAACCCATGTGGCTACTTAGTATTGAGCAAACAGTCTTTCTAGGACCAACCTGAGTGTTTGTGTTTTGGCTTTAACATCTTGTAGTAGTGGCTGAAAGGACCATCACGGCCACTTAGAAACCGTAGGCCCCACTTTCAGAGAATAAAGACTTGGCTCAGTGTGCCAGGAACCTCCAAAACAGAAAAGGAGTTTTTCAGTCCTTTGTTCTTCCTTGTGGGTTTCTGTGGAGGCTTTCAGGTCTTACTTACTATTTTGAAAACCTCTGCTCCATTTTCAACATATTCCTTCCCAGCCTCCTGGACTACCATTGCTCCCACCTCCATGTCTTTTTGGCACTCAAGCTTTTTTGGGTTCTTCCTTTGGGTGTCATGAGTTATGCGAGGCTGAGTGTTTCACGTGGTCCCGTTTGACAAAAGCCATTTACTACCCAGAAGATAATGAAATGCCCTTTCAGTTCACAAAGTACTGTCAGGTATGTGATACTCAGAACAACCCTGAGACAGATTGGATAAGATCAAAGAAGTAGTCACTGTTCCAAGCAAATGGAAAAGCCATGACTGTGTGTTTAGGCAGCAAGGTCTACGTTCTCTCGGGAATAACCCACCCCCCAAACCCCTCTTTTTTTTTTTTTTTTTTTGAGTTGGAGTCTCACTCTGTCACCCAGGCTGGAGTGCAGTGGTGCTGTTTCAGCTCACTGCAACCTCCACTTCCTGGGCTCAAGCAGTTCTGCTTCAGCTTCCCGAGTAGCTGGGGTTACCGGCACACACCACCATGCCTGGCTGATTTTTGCATTTTTAGTACAGATGGGGTTTCATCATGTTGACCAGGCTGGTCTCGAAGTCACGTCCTCAAGTGATCTGCCCGCCTCAGCCTCCCAAAGTGCTGGGATTACAGGTGTGGGCCATTGTGCCTGGCTGCCTTTCCCCCCGCCCATTTTAATGGTATAAAAGTTTTGGTTTTGGAATGTGGAGTCACTTTAGGGGGAAGAAGAAGCTGTGGCCCTGGGTTGTGTAACATGGTTCTGGCTGAGTGCCAGAGCTTCTCCATCCCTACCCTCCTCTTTCTCTGGAGACAGGACTACGCCGACACAGAGCTCCTGCTTTCCCGAGAAAACGTGGACCAGGAGGCTCTGCTCAGCTATGCCAGGGAGGCGGCAGACTTCTCTACCCAGCAGCAGCTGCCGTCTCTGGATTTTGCCATCAATCACTATGGGCAGCCCGATGTGGCCATGTTTGACTTCACTTGTATGTATGCCTCCGAGAACGCCGCCTTGGTGCGGGAGCAGAACGGACACCAGTTACTAGTGGCTCTGGTCGGGGACAGCCTCCTAGAGGTGAGTGCTAAGCATGGCAGCACTCTGTGGTAGGGGCAGGAATAATTAGGAGTGAATCTGGACATCCTGGGTCTTGGAATGAGCGTCTGCAGTGTTGTACAGCACAGGTAAACTCCCTGCAGGAGTCACACCAGGAAGTAGGGGAGGGCTACAGGCCACTGGGAGCCCAGGCCTATTAAGTATGAGTGGAAATTCTGCCCCTTTTTGACTTGCTCCTTGCCAATCTGGGAAGGAGAGCAATTTGTTATTGAAACAGTTGCCAAACACTACTGTCAACAGCAAACTCTTTGTTCCTTAGTTTATTTTTCCCATTTTGAAAGGTGTGTTATTTTTTAATTATTTGTTTTATGTCTTATCTACAGCCTTTCTGGCCAATGGGAACAGGAATAGCCCGGGGCTTTCTAGCTGCTATGGACTCTGCCTGGATGGTCCGAAGTTGGTCTCTAGGAACGAGCCCTTTGGAAGTGCTGGCAGAGAGGTAATGGGAAGTAACCCGGGGTTCCTTTCATGAGAAAACTGGGAAGAAGGAGTGGTTTACTCTTCAGGCAGAGTGCAAGTTCTTCCTTCTTCTTTCTCTGCCTTCTTAATTAAAGATGTTTTCATGTGGAAAAGAGGAAAGGCAAGATAGGATTTCATAAAATCATAGAAACCTAAAGATGAGTCTCCTAGACTAAGTCTTCTCTTACCCCTTTCCAAGATAAATTTCTTACTGACAGAGAAGAAATTAAAAGTAGCTTTGAATTCAGAGGAAAACGCCAAACTGCTTATAAGTGTTTCTCAAACCCCTAAATGGGATATTTTGAAGCAGATTTTTGCAAATGCAATAAAAATCCTGTGATTTGCTTTCTGATAAAGAACTAATGCCTTAACCAGAAGAATTAGACAAGATTTCCCAGATGAAATTGGGAGTTGATATCATCTTATTTTGTCTCTTATTTAAGGTATTCTGACTAAATATAGTGATAATTCTTTTTTGTGTTGATTTTCTTTAAAATTGAAGTAAACATTGGGATGCTTGAAAAAAATAAAAGAGTAAATGTGTGGCCTTTTGAGTTGGAGGCAGCATCTGTGGGCGCTCACGGTTTTGTGCCTGCTCTCTCTCCTCGGCTCTTACCCGGTCGGTTCCTGTGGGATCACTGCGGGTGGGTGTGGGGAGCAGGGGCTGACGTAGGACTCAAGAAGACTGGTCAAGGATGAGGATTTGTCAGCATGTCAGGTGACTTGCTGCGCTGTCAGAACAATCATGAAACGAGAGGGAGATGTTCATGGTGCTGGTCCCGACTCTGAGTATATTGTTGTGTTATTGCAGGGAAAGTATTTACAGGTTGCTGCCTCAGACCACCCCTGAGAATGTGAGTAAGAACTTCAGCCAGTACAGTATCGACCCTGTTACTCGGTATCCCAATATCAACGTCAACTTCCTCCGGCCAAGCCAGGTAAGACCTTCTTGTCAGTATTTACATCTGGGCCCATCTGCAGGACCGATGAGAATTCTGATCTGTTGAGATGCGTGCATCTATTAATACCACACATACAAGGATACTTTTTTAGTCATCCAGGTAGATGTCTCTCTGAATTGGTAGAAGTAGATAGTATTTTCCATCAACAGATTGAGAGCTAAGGCATAGAGTTGTTAAATGACTTAGAGAAAATCAAACATGATAGGAATCCAGGCCTTTATGCCACGTCTTCTAATTCAAATTCTTACTTTAGGGAAGAGCACTTGCCCGTTAGTGAGGAGAGGTAACTTCCACCTGTGTTGTTGCTGCCGGTCACGTGTGACTTACATTGTCTGAACCTCAATTTCTTTACCTGAAAAACGGGAATAATAATCCCTGACTACTCACAGGATTATTGTGAGGACAAAAGAGATTGTTCACTTGAAAGAATTTGTTCTAGTGTAATTTTTTTTTTTTTTTTTTTTGAGATGGAATCTCGCCCTGTCACCCAGGCTGGAGTGTGGTGGCACGATCTTGGCTCACTGCAGCCTCCACTTCCTGGGTTCAAGTGATTCTCTTGCCTCAGCCTCCCGAGTAGCCGGGATTACAGGCACCCACCTCCACGCCTGGCTAATTTTTGTATTTTTAGTAGAGATGGGGTTTCACTGTGTTGGTCAGGCTGGTCTTGAACTCCTGACCTTGTGATCTGCCCACTGCGCCTGGCCCCTAGTGTAATTTTCTGTTCACCTTCTAGTTGAAGTTTATACCTTTAGGCCTTCTGTTAAGAGGCAGCATTATTAGTAGTCCAACCGAGACTCTTAGAGGGACCTCCATGACCGAGTAACTAATTTTTTCTCTTCTTTTTTCTTTTTTTTTTTTTTGAGACAGAGTCTTGCTTTGTTGCCCAGGCTCTCTGGGGTGTGGTGGCACTATCTCAGCTCACTGAAGCTTTGACTTCCTGGTCTCAAGGGATCCTCCCACTTCAGCCTCCCAAGTAGCTGGGACTACAGCTAATTTTTAAATTTTTTGTAGAGACAAGGCCTCCCTGTGTTTCCCAGACTGGTCTCAAACTCCTAGCCTTAAGCCATCTGCTGGCCTCGGCCTCTCCAACTATAGGGATTATAGGTGTGAGCCACCGCACCCGGCCCTGTGTAGCTGATTTCTAGCACAAAGTCCCACAGTTAAAATGTGTTTGTTTTTCTCAAACCCCACCTTATTTCATAAAAGATTTAAAGGTCGTCATCCTAACTTCTGTCTGAACTTTGCCCAGCCTTCTATCCCAGACTTTCCTTTCAGCCATTCTGCTCTTAGGTAGGAATTTGTTACTTGATATTTGATTTTCTTTCTGTTTGACTTTGTAAATTTCTGCCAGGTGCGCCATTTATATGATACTGGCGAAACAAAAGATATTCACCTGGAAATGGAGAGCCTGGTGAATTCCCGAACCACCCCCAAATTGACTCGCAATGGTGAGTTCTGGTGGTGGCTTTTTAAAATGCAGGCAGCCCCTTCAGAGAAGTCTGTACTCATTCCCTGAGCCACAAGGTGCGGTCCGAGGCAGTGGCTGAAGTACTGTCTGAGACAGTGGCTCTCAACCCAGGGTGATTTTGCCCTCCAGGGGATACTTGGTAGTTGTCTGGGGACATTTTTGATTGTCATGATTGGGAGTGGGTACTCCTGGCCTCGAGTGGGCAGGAGCCAGGGATGCTGCTAAACATCCTGCAGTGCACAAGACAGGTCTCCACCACACAGAATTACCTTGGCCTGAGGTGTTACGAGAGCACAGAGAGAAACCAGATACAGACGCTGGGCAGAGGGGAGAGAGGGAGAGAGTGTGAGAGCTAAGGTTTTGGGAGAAGACTTTGTGGAAAAAGTCTTTGGCTGGGTCCTGCAACATAGCCAGGATTCAGTGACAGGTGAGGACCACTCCAGATTTTGTATGTATTGAAGGCCCTGAATACTTTTTTGAAAGAGAATGACATGAGCACACCTGGTCAGCCACACGTGAGAGGGGATGGAGGAGGGAAGTACCAGAGGCAGGGAGAACAGGTAGAAAGACCTCGCCATAGTCAGGCTGAAGGTGGTGGAGGCCCAGATCTGGGCCTGATGCTGGGGATGAAGAAGGGAGGAGGCAGTGGAGGAGACCTCAGACTTTGGGCCAGGTGAAACTGGGTCCCAGGCCAAGCGCAACTGGGTCCCAGGCCAAGGTTTGCTGCTGGTGAATTGTGCGGCCTGGAAAAGGTGATTGAATAGCTCTGAACTTCAATTTCCTTGTCTGTGAAGTGGGGGCAGCAGTGTCTACCTCACATTGTGATCATGAGTGCCGGGCCTGTGGTGGATGGTCATTGCCATTGTTGGTTATGTGAGAGAGAATGGTAAGGAGGTGAAGTCGATGGGCAGGGGCAGTTGATCGCCTTGTGGGGCAAGAGGTAGGTGTTTGTAGATGGTGCTACATCAGTGTAGGCAAGGCAGAGGGAGGGCTGAGAGGGTTGAGAGGTTTGAGTCATTTGGACATTGTGAATTTGACGTGCCATTGGGATGCCAGGGTGGATGTGAGGACCAGCAGGCAGCTGGAAACATTTGCATTTTTCTCCACTGGAGCGTCTTCTCTTTGAAAGCAGAGAGTGTATCTTTATTCACTGTTTTTATTTTAGAGCATGGAATATTGAAGTTGCCTGTTACATATTGGATGGTTGGATATACACATAGGAGACAGATCTGAGTAAAAGCTCATTTCTGAGCCAAGAGATGGCACCAGAAGGTGGTTTTATGTGTTATCGCAGAATACATTTTCATGGCGAAAAACCTAAATGAAACAGGATTTTCATGATACTTGGTTTTTAGCTTATGTTCACAAATTACTAAATGACTTAGTACAAACTTCAGTTGCCCTCGGTAAGGGAACAGACTTTCTTGGATATAAATAGTTCGTAGATTCTCTTGAATGGCCGATATCAGAGCTCTTCTGATGTGATTAATAATAGGATTTTTAAAGAGGCTGTTCAGCTTTTAGAAGACGTTTCAATGAACTGTAAAAAGCATCCCAGCACATGTGTTTGCCTATTCAGTTTCTCAGGGTTGAGAATTCATAGTACAAGGTGCCAAGCTCTGTTCGGGGACTGTCTGGTCTGGGGCCACAGCGTTGTCAGTGGAGCCCTGCAGGGCTTCTTCTCTTGGCAAGTTATGCAGTGCCTTGGAAGTGCAAGGGCAAGGCCTGGGTGCTTTGGGTTGAACGTGCCACCCTATAGAATGGAGCCTTTTCTCCTCTCCTCTTCCCAGTGTTACTTTGGAGGGGGTAGGCTTCCTCAGCTAGGTGCCAGCGACTGTCCGGGAACTCAGAGCTGCTGTAAGCAGGCTGGCCACACAGTAGGTGGCGCTCCTCCACCTCAGTGCCGTGGGGACAGCGGCTTGTGGCTGTCAGGCTGTGGTCCCTCAGGGTACTGGGGGGTGGACGTTGACCTTACAGTCTGGATAAACTAGTAGTTTCTTTTCTTAGGATTCACTGTCATGATACCATTTGCATAACCTTATTCCTCACTGTTTTCTTTGCATGGAAACTAGTGTTGACTGTTTCGTCCCTACCCTCAGTAATTTTTCAAAGTGGACATGTGTCCTGCAAAGAGGATTCTCTGTCAGCATTACCAGGTGACCACACCTCCAATAATAATGTGTTTTGTTGTTTTAGAGTCTGTAGCTCGTTCAAGCAAACTGCTGGGTTGGTGCCAGAGGCAGACAGATGGCTATGCAGGGGTAAACGTGACAGATCTCACCATGTCCTGGAAAAGTGGCTTGGCCCTTTGTGCAATTATCCATAGATACCGCCCTGACCTGATGTAAGTTGTGATCAAACTTTGTGTTTTTTTATACTCCTCAAGGATCTCAGACCACTCTGCTATCAAGTAACATTTTGTCCTTTTTCCTAGAATGAGGTACATAGTAAGATACTTTCTCTAGAAGGCAGTGATTTTGATTTCACTATATTTGAAACTCTGTATGTCATGTATTATATAGCTCAACCCAGGAATGATTTTTATTTTTGTTTTTTTCCAATTTTTTTTTTGTGCTCCTATAGCTGAGTTTTAAAAATCACAACACTCATAAGTCAAAAACTGGTTTTGACACCCACCTGGGCCTGTTAGCTTCCCACAAAGGAAAACTGTTTATTGGCCCCGGTTGAACTCTTCATTTCGGCCAGCTATCTCTCAAATTCTGTGGGTCACAAGGGAAACCTGGCTAGAACATTTGGCCAGCTCAAGGCAAATGTGTCACTACTAACAAAGCAAAACATCATGAACAGTTGACCAATTTATGATGGTTCATTGGTATTTTCTCTGTGTTAAAGACTGCGTTTTTTACAGACATACTCTGTTGTCCTACCCACCTATCCCAGTGACATCTCCTTTGGCCATTCTCCACTCACCTGTCTACAGAATCAGAGTTCTAGGGTGACCCCAGGTCAGCTGTGGGGACCAGCACACCCAGGTTCCCCCATCGGCATTTGTTACCACGGAAGCCAAACAGAAGGATTCAGAAGCAGAGCATGTTGCATTATTTTGGTTTCCTGTCCTTTTCATCATTAGGTCCACTTAAGGGGCCAATTTCTGTTTGTTTTGTTTAATGATTGCTTAAGGAATCCTACAAGATACAGTTGCTATTTATATGATGGTTATAAACTGACGAGGCAAGAGCTGGTAAAAATAGCCTTGTGCAGTGTGGATTACAAATGGGGATTTCTGGTGTGCTTGGATGGAGGTAAGTGACCTCTGGTGCTCCTGTCACTTAGCTCACCCAGAAGTTGATAGCAAGTAAGTAAAAATAGGGCTTATTCACTCCTGCCAAAGAAAGGGGGTGGGGCAAGGAAGAGCAGCTTGGGAAAGATTGTGATCAGTGGCAGAGGATGGGCAGGTGAGTCAGCTCTGTTCCAAAGGGAACAGGCAGAAGTGGTTGAGGGAGCCTAGCAGGTGGGGGTGGAGGGGCGCCTGGAGAAGGTTAGGGGACCGTCTTCTAGGAAGGCAAAGCAGCACAGGGACAGCGCGGCACTGTTCAGCAGCAGTGAGGTCATAGTTTCAGAGGCTGAACCTACGGTGAGGAGGAGTTTGAGAAAATGGAAAATGCTGTGGGATCCTAGATTAACACAGAATTAAGGGCTGCTGGGTTAACCTGAAGTCATGTAAAGAAGAATGCGATCAGTCTTCTGAAAAGCAAGAGGCTTAAACCCAGTAGGAAATGGCCATTAATCTAAATAGGAAACTTAGCAATGGAAAAATTTTTTGAGGAGGATTTTGGAATTTCCCCTCCAGGAGAAGGCTAAGATTGATCAGAGCTGATTTAGTACCTTAACAGCTTGTCAGGTCTAAGGGCCATGGTGGGTGATAGTCCCAGGCCTGTAGGAGCAATCTGATCCAAATGGGAGATGTATCATGTTTTGACATTAGTTTAATGTAGATGGGCCATACACAAGGATCAAGATATATTAAAGATAGTTCCTATTATTTTTTATTTTTATTTTTGGAGACAGGTCCCGCCCTATTTCCCAGGATAGAGGGCAGTGGCACAGTCATAGCTCATTGCAACCTTGAACTTGCGGGCTCAAGTGATTCTCCTGCCTCAGCCTCCCAAGTAGCTAGGACTGTAGGCATATGCCGCCATGCCTAGCTAATTTTTAATTTGAATTAAATTTTTAATTTAAATTGAACTCCTGGGCTCAAGCAATTCTCCTGCCTCACTCTTCCAAAGTGTTGGGATCACAGGTGTGAACCACTGTGCCCAGCCAGTCCCTATTCTCGAGCTCACATTTTAGTAGTAAATTTGTGTTACTAGAAAAATGAGAGTCGTTTTTTGACTTTCTCCCTTTTTTTTTCTTTGGTGGGTAGACCTTTAATCACTTCCTGAGGTTGCTTTGCTTTTCCTCAGTAAAAAGAAAAAGAACAAGAGGTGAGATAAGACAGGTTTGCTCTCAGATGTCAGCGATGCACAGCACCCTGGATTTTAGCTGAAAACGGAGAAAGGACGATGACTCCAGGATACTGCGTTTCTGTTTAAGGACAGTCAGCCTATCTTGATATGTTTTCCTTGTCCTGTTTCTCAGAGATTTTGATTCTTTGGATGAGCAAAATGTGGAGAAGAATAACCAACTGGCTTTTGACGTTGCTGAGAAGGAATTGGGCATTTCTCCCATCATGACAGGCAAAGAAATGGCCTCCGTGGGGGAGCCTGATAAGCTGTCCATGGTGATGTACCTGACTCAGTTCTACGAGATGTTTAAGGACTCCCTCCCTTCTAGCGGTAAGGCCTGGGAGGAGCTGCTTTGCGGCCCCCTGCTGCTGTGCTGTGGCCCAGCTGTTCCTCCTTCCTTCCGACTGTCCCGCAGCAGTGCCACCAAACACAAAGTTACTCTGTGTTTTTACCAGTTAGCTGTCAGGGAAATCTCTGGAGCTTTGCTTCATTATTTCTCCCTTCTCTAGTAGTGTGTTCTCAACCCCTCCTTTCTTTCTCACTGCGTTTATAAAAATGCAGAAATCGTTCTTGTGCCGTCTTTTTCCATGACCACCACCTTCTAGTGCTCGTGCTCTCAGAGCCAGTCTTTTTGAAGAAGTGGTTTGTGCTTGTGGCCTCTGCTTCTGCACGGCCCAAACTTTGTAACGGGTTATAATCCGGCTTCTCTTCATACCGCGCTACTGCAGCTG
The DNA here is from genome assembly GCF_029281585.2 of Gorilla gorilla gorilla. Classification (NCBI taxonomy): domain Eukaryota; kingdom Metazoa; phylum Chordata; class Mammalia; order Primates; family Hominidae; genus Gorilla; species Gorilla gorilla. The sequence goes on along the minus strand of NC_086018.1, from coordinate 15,914,414 downwards.
TTCCCCAGTGAGGAGGATTCCCACCTCATACTCTTTTCTCAGTTCCCATCTCTCATGCACTTGCTTTTCTGCATTGTTGAGCACCGGAGAACGATGTCCCTTTTCATGGAATTATCTTGTCTCCTCTGTGTCTGTGATCCTGAACCACTCTTGTTCCCCTTCTTTCTCCTGTCACTGTGCATTCTCTGGCTTCTTTCTACTCCTACTTGTTAGCACTTCCCAAAAATCTTTGCTTGGCTCTCAGCTTGCTGCCTCAGGCTCTCATAGTGCTACAAAAAATATTCCTGTTGTCATTAATTGTCCCTTAGAGTAAGTGTAGGTTGAGGCTAGAGTGTTGGCTGTGGGGTCTGACCTGGATTTACAGTATCCCAGGCTTCCACTTGGCCTTAGGCAAGTTACTCAGTTTTCCTGTGTCTCACTTTCCGTCAACCTGTCTTGTAAAATGGGGTAACGGGTGTAAAATGGGGGTAATATGTATAATTACATTGTGATGTGCCAAGAAGGATGTTTGGCCAGTGGAAGTACTTAATAAATGTTAGTGATTTACTATGAATTAATGACTATTTTAAAAATTGCTGTTGTTACTAATGAAACATTGAAATCCAAAAAGCTTGTGTTACCACCCTCCAGTGCTTTCCAGCCCATATATTCTTGTAAGGATCTGTGGCTTTTCCTGGTTAGCCATGCCGTTCTTACAACAGAAAGCCACAGCTCTAACATCGACGTACCCATTCAGTGCCACCCCCATCTGTGTGCAGCTCAGAGTGTGGCATCTGCATACACTAACACCAGGAACCCTGAGTTCATCGCCTCTCTGCTTTTCTCTCTCCCTCCCTCTCTCTCTGTTCTGAAACTTTTGTCACAAAAACGAGCCTTCAGCACTCTGCTGTAACTAACAATCACAGCCAGCTTCCAACTTTTGAAAAGCAAAAGTGCAGGTTTTGGTAACTGTAGTAGATTGGGAAGAAGCGTCATTTTTGTTTATGTGGATGAACAAAAGAAGGCTCAATGTCCATACCCAAGTGTGCATTTCCTCCGTGGCGTTTCCTACTGAGACCACATGCTTGTCATGAAGCTGGTGAACCTTTAGAGCCTTCTGAGGCTCTGCGAACCATCCACGAGGGAGAGTAGTTTTGGTCAGGATTTTGCGGCGCCCTCAAGGGCTGTGCTTGAACATCACTGGTTTCTATTCCCAGACACCTTGGACCTAAATGCCGAGGAGAAAGCAGTCCTGATAGCCAGCACCAGATCCCCTATCTCCTTCCTAAGCAAACTTGGCCAGACCATCTCTCGGAAGCGTTCTCCCAAGGTATGTGGAGGAGTCTCTTGATTGGCTGCAAAGCTAATGGCAAGGTATGTATGGCTAGAATAATGCAGTTTCCCTCCTCCCTTGGTACAGGATAAAAAGGAAAAGGACTTGGATGGTGCTGGGAAGAGGAGAAAGACCAGTCAATCAGAGGAGGTGAGATTCACTTGGGGAATTGCTAGAATGGTCATGTGGAATAGCCCCTTTTGGTTAAAATTCTTCATTTCCACATTGGTATTGCTAGGTCTTTTCATATTCATCCTTTATGAGAATTTCTGTTGGGCTTTTTCTTTTCTTTTTTTTATTTTCTTTTTATTTTATTTTATTTTTTTTGAGACAAGAGTCTTGCTCCATTGCCCAGGCTGGAGTATAGTGGCGCGATCTGGGCTCACTGCAACCTCCACTTCCTGGATTTGGGTTCAAGCAGTTCTCCTGACTCAGCCTCCCAAGTAGCTGGGATTACAGGCATGTGCCACCACACCCAGCTAATTTTTGTAATTTTTTTTTGAGACAGAGTCTGACTCTGTTACCCAGGCTGGAGTGCAGTAGTGCAATCTCGGCTCACTGCAACCTGCACCTCCAGGGTTCAAGCGATTCTCATGCCTCAGCCTCCCAAGTAGCTGGGATTACAGGTGTGCATCACCATGTCCTGCTAATTTTTGTATTTTTAGTAGAGACGGATTTTCACCATGCTGGCCAGGCTGGTCTCGAACTCCTGACCTCAAGTGATCCGCCCACCTTGGCCTCCCAAAGTGCTGGGATTATAGGCATGAGCCACCACACCCGGCCAAATTGTTCTAATTTTTTAGTAGAGATGGGGTTTTACCATGTTGTCCAGGCTGGTCTCAAACTCCTGGCCTCAAGCAATCCACCCATCTTGGCCTCCCAAAGTCCTGGGATTACAGGTGTGAGCCACCATGCCTGGCCTCTCTGGTTTTTTCTGTGGATGTTTGCCTTTGTTTAATTTTCCAGAGCACACCAGGGATGCACACATGTGTACCAGGGCCTCCTTGTCTCTTTGGATCACACATGTGTTCGAGGGCAGTGGCTTCCTGGAATGTGGCAGTACCAGCACAGGTCCCAGTACTCTTTATACGGCCCTACCTCCCAGCTTGCTGTCTCCGTGTGGACACGGGAACCTTGAGAGCTGAGCCAGTCCACCAGCCCCCATGCCAGGTCCTGAGTGCACTTCTGTGAGGGAGGGGCATGGGGGGAGCCTCCTGTCACAGCGCCGGGTTCTTCGGGGTTGGCATTGACCAGGAGGAAGCTCCTCGGGGCCACAGAGGAGAAAGACCGACCCTGGTGAGCACTCTGACAGACAGGAGGATGGACGTTGCTGTTGGGAACCAGAACAAAGTGAAGTACATGGCGACCCAGCTGCTGGCCAAATTTGAAGAGAATGCGCCCACACAGTCCATCGGCATACGGAGACAGGTAAACCCAACCCGTGCCCTACCCACACCGATTTGGTCAGATCACACAAGAAGGGGGGATCTTTTCCATCCATTGAGATGGGCTGTGTCACAGACCCTGGCTGGCGTTCGTGGGCTGGCGTCTGGCTTTCCCTCGCCTGACTGCAGCAAAGAAGAGCCCTGTATATGCTTGCTTCAGGCTCTGAGGGTTGCTCCGTCCTCAGTGTTCAGGCCTGAGGTGTCCACTGACAAGAATCAGCAGAGGGATCTAAAAAAATCTGTATTCATATACCTGTACATCTGTACACGTTTGCAGACATATTTAAATTCTAGAGAAGTACACACTTACTGAGGAAAATGCTGAAAAGTACAGTAAAGGTAATTAAGCCACCTGTAATTCTATTAATTAATATTTTCCTGCCCTTCTTTCTGGTGTTTTTTTCAGTGTATTCTTGTTTTTGTAGATGAGGTCATTCTTAACATATACTTTTCGGTTCTCCTTTTTTCATTTAACCATAGGCATTCCCATGTTGTTCCTGACTCTTTACAAGCACCTTCTGGAATGTGTGGGCATCAGGCTTCTCTTAGCTGTTGCTCTACTGTTGGATGTTCGAGTTGTTTCTCATCTTTGGATAAACGTTCTTATGATAAAGCTTCTTTTGTGTGTTGCAGCTGTTTCCCGGGATATTTTCCTAGGAATATGAGCATTGAGTGCTAAGCAGCACTCCCACATGCCATGCATGCGAGTGCATGGCAGCAGCTTGTGGCTTGGGGTGTCTTGGTTAGGGCGTGTCTCTCCCCTTGCTTGTCTAAAAGTCACTCTGACTTCTTACAAGAGGCGGGGCTGGGATTTTGAAGATTCGCACTGAAAGTGTCTCATAAATCTCAATGATAACTGGAGAGAGCAGCCGGAGGGCAGGGCTGCTTCTCTGAATTTCCCTTCTCTCTCTCCGTCTTTTCCATGCCCATCAGCCATTCTTCCTATGGACCAGATGGGTGGGAGCAGCTTTGCTTGGAGTCTGGCCATAATTAACTACCTCCCACATCTAGTCTTTGCACGCCAGTCTTTTCATGCTATGGCTCACAGAAAAGGTGATGATATTCATTGATAAACAGTTGTGGTTGTCTGGAGGCTCTGGCAGCCCCAGGTGCCCCTACCTTGGGAAGGCTGGAATGCTGTCCGTTAGAGGAAGGTTGCCTCTAAGAGAAGGTTGCTTTCCTCATTTTGGATGGGAATATTAGTTTTCCAAATCAGAATTAGTGGCTTAGACTCAGAGAACATTTAGCTTGGAAAAGAGATGATGCGTATTACAGCTTCTGTCTTCCTTTTTCTGTTCTTTTGCATTTGCTTTTGGTTTGGGGGAGGCTGTTAGCTTTGCTTTAGAAGTGTAACTTTCTAAGAATGAATCCCCCTCTTCCCCACAGTTCACAGATATGGGGCTGTCGCCTGTGAGTTCTTTCTGTTCTTCTCCCACCTTAATGTATTTTTATTTTGTTTTGTCTCCATGTCCTGTCCCCACCCACACTTGGCCTGTGTGTCCCAGCTGACACAAGAGCGTGGGGCCAGCCAGCCGTCCTGCTGCCTGCCTGGGCAGGTTCGCCCTGCCCCCACCCCCCGGTGGAAACAGGTAAAGGAACTGCCAGGGCCAGGATGGGTGCTGTCTCTCCAGGCCTTCCTACCCCTCCTCCTGAGTCAGCCAGGGTTCAGGCCTGTGCTCTGGAATCCTAGCTCATGAGGGCAGGAAATCTCTGCTCATTCGAGTAGTAGCTCTGGGAAAACATTGAACAGGCAGTGCTGATTGATTGCATGATTTATGTAACTCCTGGGGATTTGAGAAAGTTAAAAGGGAGACTGTTGATTTGGTTTGAAACTCGCTGAAGCTGTGTGGTAGGTGGCTCACCCAAGGGTACCCGCGCTCTTGGGTTTGCTGTTGTCACGTTTGTCTCAAGTTGACTTTTTTCTAGCATGTTTCCTCGTGACCTTGGGAGAGAGAATTCTGAGTATGTCAGGCCTGAGAGTTGGGTTGTAGAGCCTTTAACATTAAATAGGAGAATGTTATCCAGGAAAATAGTCTGGAACTATGAGTTTGTGTTTGTTTTAAATCCTGGATGAAGGTATTCCTGGACATTTTCTTGGTGTTTTCTCTACATTTAAATTAATGTTTTTGGAAATTTTCACTAAAACCTTGGCAGGATCTCCTGGAAAGCTGCTTATCCTAAGTAGTACAGAATAGGGCAGGTGATGGCACACGCTTTCTAAGAGAAAACCCAGCAGAGGAATTGGGAGCCCCAGCTGCGTTTCCTCCGTGTCACAGCTGAGCAAGTCCCTGCTCTCGAGTGGAGCCAGGGTTGGCTACCTCGTTGTCCGATATCATTTAGGTCTGCTGAGATGCTGAGAGGGCCATGAGCTGGCCCTGGATGCCGTCAGTGCCTTCCGTAGTCGGTCTCCCCAGCCTCCTGTGCTGTAAAGTGAGTTTATTGTTAGGAGATACTGAGGAGTGGTGAGTTGGGTTTTATTTAAATTACTTACATTCAGGCAAAAATGTTCCTTTCTAACCATTCTTTGATAATATAGCACATTAAAGGCAGGTCCCAAAAGGCTGAGATGGAATTTTGGGAGCAGTGTCCAAACTCACAACAGAAGGCGAATTCACTCTTTCTCTGTGCATGAGGGAGGTCTTCTGAAAAATGTAATTGGAAGTTTACTTGCATTTTATTTTCTTAACCTTTGCCTTGATGTCTAGGTGGAAGATATGATTTGAAAGATGATGCTTAGTTGCGGATCTGTTGCAGGGGAAAGTGAACTCTAAATTGGATTCCAAAACCTCTTACAGTATTCATAACGGGTGCCTGAGGTGGGAGGAGCAGAGGGAGAGGGAGGTCAGGAGTGACATAGGCGAGTGGGGGAACAGGTGGTTGTGGCTGGAATGGCACTGAAGGGTCGCCAGAAGCACTCTCCCTGGAGAATGTTGGTAGTCCCTGCCAGCGCAGCTTGTCACCTGAGTCGGTATGGTCATGGTGGAGTAGGAGACTGGCAGGCTGTGTGGGCAGTGGAATAGAACCATGAAAGTCAAACGCAGGTTCTGTGGGATGGGCACCGGAGATTACAGTTGGAGACAGTGTAGCTGGGCAGATGTATAAATGAGACTTGATTGGTGAGAAATCGTTAGCGGTGAGAACCCCGTTAGGTTCTTTGGTACAGGGGATATCCAATAGGGATTTGCGAATTTACCAGGTGGCAGGGAGATAGCACTGTGAACCAGAACTCACAGTTCTTATGTCCATGTGAAATGTATAGTATTCACATAGAACTTCCTCAGCTCTAAATCATGCATTTGGGCCTTCTAAATTTATCTCCTGAAAGAGAGTTGGAGTTGCAGTGCCAGATACTTGCAGAAGCCTGGGACAGAGGAACTCCAGTGGTACCCAGGCCCTGTGTCTGATGCCTCCCATGGCTGGCCCTCCGCATCTCCCTTCAGGAAGCAGGGCTGACTGGCAGCATCCCATTGTGACTCATGGTGCTTCTCTGGAGGTGGTTCAGAGGCAGGAGGGCATTGCCTGGCAGGACAGTGATAGCTGAGTTGACAGAAGGGCCCGCTTCAGCCTAGGTCACCATATGGAAGAGGGAAAATAATAGCAGCTCAGCCTGCCAGTGGCTTCTCTTTATTTCCTTACTTTGTAAACACTGTGGCTCTTCCCTTCCCCACCCTTTTGCCTTTTGATCTCAGAAACACATCCTGAAGGCAAGCTCTGTGCGTTAACCAGCCCTAGTTTGGAAGTAGATTGTCATGGGAGCTCTGAGCGAGTACGGGGCTGTTTCCCCAGACCTCGTGGCTTCCCTGCTCCCCGGCTCCCTGCATGCTGCCCCATGGGTCACCTGGGCACAGGGAGATGAGACTTTCCTTGGAAGGTATCAGAGAGGCCTGGGAATGTGTGATTGTTTCTCAAATACCAGCGGCTTTGTAAATTGTAGACAGACTCTCAAAGGGAATACGGTGGAGGGGGCAGAAATGAGGGAAAAGCCAGGGACATGTATATGGCATTCAAATGTTAGTAAGACACATTTAATTTTGACATCATGCTCCTGCCTTTCTTGCATTTCCTTGTTAGTTTCCTGGAGCCCTTTGAGCGCAGGGACTGAGAGGAGGGCAGCAGTGCCAGCCACTATCACAGCTGCTCCCTGAAGGGGCTGCTGCTTCGCTGCATTGGATGCACGTGACCAAGCCCTTGAGAGGGGGTCTCTGTGTCCCCTCTTAGTGGTTGGCCTGTTTGCCCTCTCTGCTCATCAGCAAGCCTATTTCTTGTATCCCCAACTTCCCTGAGAAAACTGTTGCTCCCTGGCACCTGGAAAGTGCTGCACCACTGGTTCTCCCCAGTCCCGCAGATCACCCCTGTGGCTGTGCCTATCAGAAGGTGCACCTCCCACCTGGGGGCCCACGGGAGACCACTGGGCTGCCCTCTGAGAATGGAGGGGCAAGGAAAGGCCTCCCTGGGGTGCTTCTGACAAACACCCTTCAGTCCTCCCAGAACCAGCTTCCACGTGGCCACTGTTTGAATAATGTTCTCTCTGTTTGTGTCTGTTGGTGTAAAAGCAACGGGAAAAGGAGTGTTCTCGGACCTGCCCCAAAAAAGTGATCACCCTGTCTCCTCCCCCTACTCCACCTCCCTGTCGGGCACATGGCGGCCAGCAGGTGATCCTCTCTGCATGCTCCATGTTCCTGTCTCTGTCTGCCTGCCTGTCTGTGTAGGTGGCTAGTGTAGAGACCAAGTCACTTTCCCTCTTACCAGCAATAACTGTCAAGAAGAAAGGCCATGCGTAGAAACCGTTTGTGGTGGAAGCAACTTTTATGGCCCTCAGGATGGTGCATCCTACATTCACACCTGACCCTGGTCAGTCCCACCCACATCATGGAAACACGACTGTCCCACCATGAACTAGAAGTTCAACTGTAATTGATGTTTGTCATGCATCCGAGGCCCAGGAGCCCTGAGAGCAGCCTGTTTTTCTAAAACCCCACTGAAAGCAGCCCTTTTCTCTCGCTGCACAGTGAGGTGGAGTAAGGCCTTCGGGCACTGCCGCAGGGCTTCTCCACGTGAGTTTCGTTCCTTCTGATTCTGGGAGCTCTGCCTCTTGCCCGTTCAGCATCTTCCAACAAACACTCCTCCCCCCTGCACTTGCACGCCAGGCACAGCATTCAGGAGCAGCCCCATAGTCAGCCACAGCTGTGGCCAGTGAGGACAGCAGGCGTGTGTCTGCAGCATGTTTGTAGGATGGCATTGTTGACCTTCATGGTATGTTTCTATAAAATGTGAGTTTCAAGAGCAGGATCTATGGAAAGATATTTTCCCACCTAGGGTGGCCTGTTTAAAGTGTGACCGTATTAATGTGACTGATTTTAAAGGCCCCACCTGTGTCCATGGTTCTCAGAACTGAGCCGTTGCAGGTTGAGCAGCTGCTGGGTGCCTTCATCTACACAAGAGCTAGCCGTCCTCAGCGTCCGCTGTCGCCTGGGAAGCACGCTCAGTTCTTCTCAAGCTGTGTCTCCGTCAGTTCTCACAGTAACCCTGTGAGGCAGGTGCTGTTACTGGCTCCGTTTTACCAGGGAGGAGACTGAAGCATAGGGTGGAGAGGCCGGGTCACATGTCTGAGCCACATAGTAAGCAATGCAGCCAGACTCGAATCTGGCTTGTGGGACCGGGGCTATGCTCTGGCCTCCCTCTGCCCACACAGGCATTATGCTCACGGGTGCTAGATAGGAGCAGCCACGTCAGAGGCCTTGGGGCTGTTTTTCCACCCGCACGTGGCTGTAAGGTGAACCCTTAGCCAGCCAAAGAGTAATGCGAGGAGCCTTCCCTGGTCCTGTGATTGCCGCTTCTGGCTCCTCGGATGAGCAAGGCCATGTCCCTACCTGCAGGTCTCTACCCTTTCACATATACCTTCCTGTCCATTTGCCAAAACACATTCACTTCTCCCTTTAGTAAATTATGCTTTGGCCCGATGCTCCTATTCAGGAACCACTTCCCACTCTGGAGTTTCCTCTGGACTGCTGTCTTAGTCATTTATTCTAGCCAATTTCCACCTCCCCACCTTTGCTTTCTAAAATGTCTTGTTGTGGAATGTGTCACCCTTTTAACCTGCCTCTCCTTCTAAACCTTCCATTTGATGCCTCTGATCTTATGCCACTGTGTGAAAGAAATATGCTTGTTCCAGCTTTGTACTAACCATAGTTCTTTATCGATCCGTGTAGCTGGCCTCATCGGAGGCCGGTGGGGGGCGGAATGGCTGTGCAGAAAGTCGGCCTTGTGTCATGGGATTTGATACAGATGGGATTATGGTTACCTGGGGATGGGGTTAGTAGGGGAAGGCGATATGTGTTGAACTCTGCATTTCTGCCCCTGAATTTCCCACTGTCGTTTAGTAGGTCCAAATAGAGCGATATGCATGGAGCTTAAGTTTCTACTTTGTTGCCAACAGACATACAGGGATCTTGATGCTGACAACCGTGGCAAGCAGAGCCCCCACCATGAGAGGGTAAAAGAGCATGAACCCGTGGCATGGGATGCTGAGAGCCAAGCACACGGGGCACGCTGTGGTGGTGGGGCAGCGGGAAGGGATGTGGGGGACGGCCCCCTCCCCTTGCTTTTTGCACGCTCTTGTCACCCAGCCAAGAGCCAGAATTCTTTTTGCTAGCAGTGTTGACCAATGCAAATAGCATTCACTGTAAAGCAGTCACCCATCTGGCATTCAGATGGGATGCTGATCCTAAATGTGTGTGTTCTTGTAAAGGGCCTTAATGACTTCCCATTTCTGCCCACTGTTCCCCTTCCAAGACCATGCTATTTCTACCCCCAAACTATGTGCCAGTGATAGAGTAGTAGCATTGGACTGTCAGATACAACTTCTTAGGGAGAGGGTCTAAATCAGTATTCAAGTGGCATTCAACAGTCACGGATCTTGAAGTGGAAATCCTAAGAGAGCCAAAGCTCTTACCAGCGTGAGGATTTTTCCAGTGGGATGAGAATGAGGGGGAGAAAGGTAGGTGATGGCAAAATGGGGCTGTATCCGTGGAAAGCTTTAGTCTTTTCTGAAAAACTGAGGGGAGAAATTACTGATTGCAGCTGGCCATCGTATAATGTGAGGGATAGCCGAGATGCCCAGTTAAAGAAGCCGGCTTACTTTATGAAACTTTTGTTCTTGTTATTCCTACCCTTAAAGATCTCCAAGTGGGTACAGCTCTGCAGCTAGCGGGAAGAATCATCTCTAGTTGTTAATCTCACAAAAGCCATTTTGGTTTCTAACTCCCTTCTGCCTTTGCTCTCTGAGAAATGCAGTTATGGCCAAGCAGTAAATTAGGTTACCCCTCGGACCCGATAGGAGCTAATCATAGTGCCATCTTCCTGCGCCCTCTCACCAGGCTAGCAGCGGGCAATGTGTGTGCTGCCTGAACCTGGTGCTGGGTCGGGGAGTGGAGACTGGGCTGGAGGTGGGGGTCTTTCCCACCCCCTTTCCATGGCCTCGCCCCACTGTGCTCACCCTTTCTGGGGCTGCTCTCCCACAGCGCTGTGTGCCGAGCCTCTTTCTCCCTTCTTCCCAGGCTGTGTCCCCTCAAAAAGGAAAGCAGCCCTTTTCACTGAGCAGGGCAGTGCCCTCCATTTTGCGGATTGTGTATTTAATGAGATGCTGATAATGTCTAATGAAACAGCGCCTAAAAGAAGAAGGGAGGGGAAGGCCGGGTGCGGTGGCTCAGGCCTGTAATCCCAGCACTTTGGGAGGCCGAGGCAGGCGGATCATGAGGTCAGGAGATCGAGACCATCCTGGCTAACACAGTGAAAACCCGTCTCTACTAAAAATACAAAAAAATTAGCCGGGCATGGTGGCGGGTGCCTGCAGTCTCAGCCACTCGGGAGGCTGAGGCAGGAGAATGGCATCAACCCAGGAGGCAGAGCTTGCAGTGAGCCAAGATCGCGCCACTGCACTCCAGCCTGGGCGACAGAGCCAGGGCGACAGAATCAGACTCGGTCTCAAAAAAAAGAAGAAGGGAGGGGAGCATGTTGAATAGGAGAGACTGGCAGTGAGAAACAATTTGAAGTTTAGGGCTGCGGTGCAGAGAGGGGATGAGTTAGGGTTTTTGAGCTCAGGAGGCAATAAGGCTTGCAGAGATGTTTCTCTCTTTTTCCCTCTGAACTGGTTTCTGCACTCCTCAGTGCAGGGCTCCAGGCTGGATACTTTTGAGGACACTACTTAAGTTCTTTTCTTGGACTCTGCTGCCATCCTCCATAACCTCCCTAACCTCCATAACCTCCATAACTTCCCTAACCTCCCTAACCTCCATAACCTCCCTCACCTCCATAACCTCCATAACTTCCCTCACCTCCCTAACCTCCCTAACCTCCATAACCTCCCTAACCTCCATAATCTCCCTAACCTCCATAACTGCCATAACCTCCATAACCTCCATAAATTCCCTAACCTCCCTAACTTCCATAACCTCCCTAACCTCCCTAACCTCCATAACTTCCCTAACCTCCATAACCTCCCTAACCTCCATAACCTCCATAACTTCCCTAACCTCCATAACCTCCATAACCTCCCTAACCTCCATAACTGCCATAACCTCCATAACCTCCATAAATTCCCTAACCTCCCTAACTTCCATAACCTCCATAACCTCCCTAACCTCCATAACCTCCATAACTTCCCTAACCTCCATAACCTCCCTAACCTCCATAACCTCCCTAACCTCCCTAACCTCCATAACCTCCCTAACCTCCATAACCTCCATAACTTCCCTAACCTCCCTAACCTCCATAACTTCCCTAAATTCCCTAACCTCCATAACCTCCATAACTTCCCTAACCTCCATAACCTCCCTAACCTCCATAACTTCCCTAAATTCCCTAACCTCCATAACCTCCATAACTTCCCTAACCTCCATAACTTCCCTAACCTCCATAACTTCCCTAAATTCCCTAACCTCCATAACCTCCATAACTTCCCTAACCTCCATAACCTCCCTAACCTCCATAACCTCCATAACCTCCCTAACCTCCATAACCTCCATAACTTCCCTCACCTCCCTAACCTCCATAACCTCCATAACTTCCCTAAATTCCCTAACCTCCATAACCTCCATAACTTCCCTAAATTCCCTAACCTCCATAACCTCCATAACTTCCCTAAATTCCCTAACCTCCATAACTTCCCTAACCTCCCTAACCTCCATAACCTCCATAACCTCCATAACTTCCCTAACCTCCATAACCTCCCTAACCTCCATAACCTCCATAACTTCCCTAACCTCCATAACCTCCCTAACCTCCATAACCTCCATAACTTCCCTAACCTCCATAACCTCCCTAACTTCCCTAAATTCCCTAACCTCCATAACCTCCCTAACCTCCATAACCTCCCTAACCTCCATAACCTCCCTAACCTCCATAACCTCCATAACTTCCCTAACCTCCCTAACCTCCCTAACCTCCCTAACCTCCATAACTTCCCTAACCTCCATAACCTCCATAACCTCCCTAACCTCCCTAACCTCCATAACTTCCCTAAATTCCCTAACCTCCATAACCTCCATAACTTCCCTAACCTCCATAACCTCCCTAACCTCCCTAACCTCCATAACTTCCCTAAACTCCCTAACTTCCCTAAACTCCCTAACCTCCATAACCTCCCTAACCTCCCTAACCTCCATAACTTCCCTAAACTCCCTAACCTCCATAACCTCCCTAACCTCCCTAACCTCCATAACTTCCCTAAACTCCCTAACCTCCATAACCTCCCTAACCTCCCTAACCTCCATAACTTCCCTAAATTCCCTAACCTCCATAACCTCCATAACTTCCCTAACCTCCATAACCTCCCTAACCTCCCTAACCTCCATAACTTCCCTAAACTCCCTAACCTCCATAACCTCCATAACTTCCCTAACCTCCCTAACCTCCATAACTTCCCTAAATTCCCTAACCTCCATAACCTCCATAACTTCCCTAACCTCCATAACCTCCCTAACCTCCCTAACCTCCATAACCTCCATAACTTCCCTAACCTCCATAACCTCCCTAAACTCCATAACCTCCCTAACCTCCATAACCTCCCTAACCTCCATAACCTCCCTAACCTCCATAACCTCCCTAACCTCCCTAACCTCCATAACTTCCCTAACCTCCATAACTTCCCTAACCTCCCTAACCTCCCTAACCTCCATAACCTCCCTCACCTCCATAACCTCCATAACTTCCCTCACCTCCCTAACCTCCATAACTTCCCTAAACTCCCTAACCTCCATAACCTCCATAACTTCCCTAACCTCCATAACCTCCATAACCTCCATAACTTCCCTAAACTCCCTAACCTCCATAACCTCCCTAACCTTCATAACCTCCATAACCTCCATAACTTCCCTAAACTCCCTAACCTCCATAACCTCCCTAACCTTCATAACCTCCATAACCTCCATAACTTCCCTAAACTCCCTAACCTCCATAACCTCCCTAAACTCCCTAACCTCCATAACCTCCCTAACCTTCATAACCTCCATAACCTCCATAACTTCCCTAAACTCCCTAACCTCCATAACCTCCATAACTTCCCTAACCTCCATAACCTCCATAACTTCCCTAACCTCCATAACTTCCCTAACCTCCATAACCTCCATAACTTCCCTAACCTCCATAACCTCCCTAACCTCCATAACCTCCATAACTTCCCTAACCTCCCTAACCTCCATAACTTCCCTAACCTCCATAACCTCCCTAACCTTCATAACCTCCATAACCTCCATAACTTCCCTAACCTCCCTAACCTCCATAACTTCCCTCACCTCCATAACCTCCATAACTTCCCTAACCTCCATAACCTCCCTAACCTTCATAACCTCCATAACCTCCATAACTTCCCTAACCTCCCTAACCTCCATAACTTCCCTAACCTCCATAACCTCCCTAACCTTCATAACCTCCATAACCTCCATAACTTCCCTAACCTCCCTAACCTCCATAACTTCCCTAACCTCCCTAACCTCCATAACCTCCCTAACCTCCATAACCTCCCTAACCTCCCTAACCTCCATAACCCTGCATGTGTACTCGCCCTCTCTGCCCCACCCCTACCCAGTCCCCCACTCCTCCCCTTGGCTCTGACTGCTCTGCCCCCCAGGGGGCTACTGAGTCTCCCTCTTGCTTCCTTCTGGGGGCGGTGCTTACAGCCATCCTCTCCAGCTCCCTCTGGGGCCTGTGTTACTGAGCCCAGGGCCAAGGAGCTGGCTGAGTGTCTCAAGCAGAGGCTGTTGAAGTACCAGCTAACTGCCAGTCTATGTCGCCACCCCACGGAGCTATGAAGTGCACGTGGCTGAGGTAGGGAGTGTGACCGATCTGGCTTGGAGCTGGAGGAGCAGAGGGCTTCCTAGCATCATGACTTAATGCCGTCCTTCCCACCTGTAAATAGTTCATTCTGAACCTGGTGGGAAATGAAGCAGTTATTGGTTGCCAAAGCTTTCGGTCACTGCCTCACTCTCTGGGGACTGGGTTCCTAGCTGCATGGGCCCACGGCTAAGGGAGACCCTTGCCCAGTTTTGTTACGTGTGCTATGTGCAGTCTGCAGAGGATTTGGGCTCAAGTCTTTTCTCCTCATCTTTGCTTGGGATTCAGCTGGCTCTTTGGCAAGCAGAGCCTCTCTGAGCACTAAGTGGAAGGAAGAGATGCTGCATTCCTGGCCCTTCTGTAGAAGGAGCGAGCTTCACTCTAGATTTGCTGTCTCCGCTGCCTGCTACTTCTAAGGCCAATGGAGTGATAGGGTGGCGGGAGAATCTTTTTGCCCTGGAGAAATCCCAGCTCAGGCCGGGGGTTGCTCGGCAGAGCACAGAGCATGTGAGTCGACAAGCCATCCCCCTGCCCCTCCTGCGGGCTGCCTTACCCACTCAGAGGGAGGCCGAGGCTGTGCCGGGCGGCCCACAGCTGCGGGACCGCGTTCCAGGGTGTGCTCTGCTGCAAGCATGAGGGAAGGACAGTTAAAAGCAAAACGGAAGCCTTGCATGGGCCGCTTATGCTTCTGGAGCTACTTTTTTTTTTTTTTTTTTTTTTTTTACTACACATGGTATTTAGATAAAGGTCTAGAGTAAAAGGCTTTACAACTGCCAACCATCTTATGTTCAGAGGTCAGTGTGTGACTTAATTTAACATTTCCTTTACTTTTGTTTTTCTCCATCTTGTATTTTATAGCCAGAGCCTGAACCTCCTCGTCGATTTTTTGTCGACCAGTGGGAGCTTTCTCTTAGTCTCCGCTCCTCTGCCCGCCCCGCCTCTCCCTCCTCCGACTCCCTCCGACAGGTAGCATGGCCTAGGACTCACTAAAACTCTGCCCTCCACAGCCTCCACTCACATCACTTTCGCAAGTGTCATGTACCCCAGGAGGCTGCAATGTTCCTCACTTGGGCCCGTCTCCTGTAGGGAGCCGGCTGCATGTGTTGCTGTTTGCCTGTGTCGGTCTCGTGTGTGAGGTCTGTGGCACACTCCTCAGCTAAAGTGGCTGCTGGCTTTCATCCAACTGTATCTGACACGTCCAGGTCTGTTGATGTGAACCCGCTTTGATCCTATTTCAACTATATCAAATAATGATAAATGTTTTGCAGCCATTGGCTTTTTTAACTTCACATGTCTTCCAAAATAATATGTGTTAAAAAGTAGGAACCACAGTGTAATTAAATCACCTTAATGGAGGGGTGACGATGCGGTATTCTGGCTGCCTGTTGTCATCATTTGAGGAATGTACGCGGCTGTCACCTGAAGTAGCGCTGGTCCAGTTGTAGGGAGTTTCTAGAGAGATTGGAAGGTCTCTTTGCCGCTCCTACTGGTATTTCCCATGCCTGAGTTGACGCCAGACCTCACGTCCTATGTGCATGGTAGCATATGCACGCGTATGGTGTGCGGCGGGATCTGAAGTAGCACTGGTCCAGTTGTAGGGAGTTGCTAGAGAGATTGGAAGGTCTCTTTGCCGCTCCTACTGGTATTTCCCGTGCCTGGGTTGACGCCTATGTGCATGGTAGCATATGCACACGTATGGTGTGCGGTGGGATCGATCCCGCAATTGCCACATTTCTGCTATTTTTTATGAGTGATGAGAAGGAAACCATCGCTTTTCATGCCAGAAACAAATAGAACTTGAGTCTTCACCTCTCTTGCAGGGATGCTTGTCAGTGTTGCCAACTTGCTGAGAACTGAATGTGGCAGATGCCTTTGCACGGGCAGCCCCAGGTTTAGTTCAACTAAACCCAGATGGTTTAGTTCAGGAGAAAAGGGTCCTGGCTGAGCAGTGAGGGCCCAGGGCTGGCTTGGTGTCCTGGCCTCATACTTGGCATCTGGCCCACACTCCCCTGTGTCTGCTGCAGAATGAGAGAAATGCCATTTTCTGCTCCCTCAGTGTCAGCTGTTAAGTTACCTGCTCAGCTCTGCCTGGTGTCTGTCTGTCCCAAGCCTCAGTTTCTTTAGTGTCCCTAAAGAAGGTTTAGATCTGAGAGCCACGTGTTTGTCTTGACCACTAATAGGTATAATCTGTGACGTTAATGGGCAAATAGCACCAATCCTTGGGAATCTTATTTTTGAATTAAAAGCTATAATTGCTTCTTCAGTTCAGCTGAGCCTTGAGCTGAGCCACAAGAACGGCTTCGTCGTGTGTGCATCTGTGAGCCCCTCGAGCGCCTGCTTCCCCCTGCCCGGTGCTTCTGTGTTTCTTCCTCACACGAGGCCTTATGCGTCTGTCCATTCAGGCCATGTCCTAAGGGGGCTGTTGGCATCCCCGGGATAATGGCTTATGGTGAGTTTCTGAGTCAGAATTAGGGTCAGGTTCCCCCAGGGGGCAGGGAGCCCCCTTACTCCATGAAGTTCATGAGAGGAGCATCACCCACATGGTGGCATGGCCATCTCCACATGGAAGGGTGACTTGGTCGTGGGAGTCTCTAGAGGACTTCCTCTCGGGACAGGTCAAGGCAGGGCTGCCTGGGCACCCAGCTTAGGTGTGAGCAGGGCGGCTCATGATGGAGACGTGGAAGTTCTCCTGTGGTTTCAGTGTTGCCAGAAAGAGGCTTGAGTTGGTTGGGTTTTTTTCTCTTACCTTTCTTCAACCTCTAAAATAAGCCCTCCTGGCCTAGAACACATTCCCACCTCCCTGGGCTGGTGGAGCAGCTTGGCTGCATGGCCACACCTCGTGGCCAACATGCCCAGCCCAGTCTAGAAGGCTCTGGCCTCAGCACCTGGATGGGCCACACGGGCCTCATCATGCTGCCCTCAGACCCCCAATAACATCAGCAGGGAGAAAGGGCTGAGAAGGCTTCTTCCAAAACAGCCTGGGAGCATTCGCTGCCTGTGGCAGGCATTGTGGGGTCAAGCGTCAGGAAGCAGGAAGAGCTGGCGACGTGCGCTACCCACACAGAGGCGGCCTGTGCAGGAGTGAACATGGTTCCTTCTGAGTGAGGAGATGGCCTCCTGGACCGTGAAAGGCGGGCTCAGCCTGGGCACCACTGCGTGCATGGGGGTGCCCCTCGAGTTCTGTGAATGCAGCCCAGCTCTGCAGGACCCAGGCCCTGCCTGCCTGTCTCTGTGCGCGTTCGCCCTGCCTTCTACCACCATTCCCTGGAACTGTGCATTCCACAGAGATGGGAGAGACCCAGTTCTTCCCAAGGAAGACACTTTCCCTGCAGCCGTCCTGCCTGTGCCGGTACCCCTGTGTGGACACTGACGCGATGTTTTTCTTCCACCCGGTTTCCCTGCCTGTGAGCACTGTGTTGGCATGGTTTGCTGCTGCACCTTGTATTCAAATTGCACTTCCCAAAGATTTCTTTTTTTCCCCGTGTCTTCTTAATTTATGTATTTTTTTCCTTCTCATTTCCCTTCATTCTGGTCATTTTGTAATCTTCCACCGATAGAAGTGTATAAAGATGTACACGGGCGGAGTGAGCTCATTGGCTGAGCAGATAGCCAATCAGCTTCAAAGGAAAGAACAACCCAAAGCCCTTCTAGACAAGAAGGAACTGGTAAGAGACGCCTCCAGGCACTGTGTAGCTAGACCCAGCACAGCCATGGGAAACACACCTGTGTGCTGAGTCACTTATAGCTTGCGTAGCCCGTGTATGCTATGCGGTAATTGCTTTTGAGGTTGTCTGGGTTTTGATAACCAAATTCCTAAGACTGCAGTAGTTGTTGTGTGAGTCCAGGGACCCACATATATTCATGTGAACTATGTCAACACGGAATAGATACAGATACAGCTACCCTCAGAACAGAACTCTGCTAGCGTTTCCATTTGAGCTGGGGACCCTCGGGCCCCTTCCTGCCTTCTTCCATGTGTGTGTTTTCCATCATGCCCCTCCCACCCCTTCTCGCCCCTCTCCCTCCATTGCTCTTTCTCTAAGACTCTTTCTTGTCGATATTTCCCGGCGTCGCCAGGCTGTATCATAGCATTACTCAAGTCTGGTGTGAAGCACTGTGATGCTGGCTCCCTCGTCAGCAGCAGGCTGGCCCGGGCTTTCGCGGTTGTGCCAAGTGTTCTCTGTCAGTGCGTGGAGGCAGTGACTGTGGCGGTGCCGTCACTCTGTGGCAGAGCCAAGAGCACAGTTGACTGTAGCCAGTTAGAAGTCTGTCTCAAAGCAGACCCCTTAGTGAGGGTTGGCTTTGCTCTCGCAAGGCTGTGCCTCTAGGAGGGCCTGTGTGGCACTCCCTGAGGTGCTCCCCTTCCTCCCGACCGCCACTTCCTACAGGGCTCCATGAAGAAGGAGTTCCCGCAGAACCTGGGAGGCAGCGACACATGCTACTTCTGCCAGAAGCGGGTCTACGTGATGGAGAGGCTGAGTGCCGAGGGCAAGTTCTTCCACCGGAGCTGCTTCAAGTGCGAGTACTGCGCCACCACCCTGCGCCTCTCGGCCTACGCGTACGACATCGAGGATGGTGAGACACCCTGCGCCTCCGGCCCCACTGAGAAACTGCTTGGACAGTGTTTCCATCTGAGCTGGGCGCCTTTGGGCCCCTTCCTGCCTTATTCCATGTGCGTCTTTTCCATCATGCCTCTCCCAGCCTTTCTTGCCCCTCGCCCTCCATCACTCTTTCTCTAAGACTCTTACTTATCAGTATTTCCCAGCGTCACCAGGCTGATGAGAATGGCATGCATTTACCTAAGTCATTTCCCTGACTTCAGGGACACTTACTTGCTTTCTGACCTCAGGGTGGGAACTTGAGATAAAAGGAACACAATAAAAATAAGGTTTTTTGTCTTTACAGAAGGGGACTTGCACGTCCATAGACGTCACATATTTTGCCTAAGGTTGATGATGACAGCAAGTTGGAGCTGGGTCTCAGGCCCCTAGGTTCTCAGACCTTTGCTCTTGGAGATGTCTGCAAGGTGGCCCGTGTTAACACCTCTCTGGCATCTGTCTGATCTCTCTCTGGTGGATTGCGAACCATTGCACAGGGCCTGAATCTGATTTACTGTGGTGTTCAAGGCCTGGTCTTTGGCAACATGTGCTGCCAGTTTTTACAGTGAAAAGACCTTGATAAGGTAACAGTAGAGAATTCTGCACGCAGACGATAGAGCCATCGTGATGGGCAGAGGCAGGCTGGCCGCCATCTGAGGACCCTGCATTGATGACCCCCAGCCCCATTCCTATAGGATGCTGGAGGGACTTCGTGGGAGGCAGTCTTATAGATTCCAGAGTAATGAGGGGGCCTAGATTAATAGGAGAGGCAGTAATCTTTATAAGGTGGCATAAAGACCTTGACATTGATAGAAGATTGCGTGACTGTGAGATTATAAAGTGAGGTCATATAGGAGAGGGATGCCATGCCGTTAGGACCTAGTCACTTCAGCTGTCCTGAGGGTGAACAAACAGTCACCTCTGTTAGAAGGAGCAAGGAAGGAGCCCAGAGAGGTGAGCCGAGAAAGGCTGACTCCTGTCATGGTGCCTGGCCCTTCTGCTATGTTGGTAAAAAGCACTCCCGAGTCGGGGAAGAATGGAAGAATTAGGACGCTGTTTAGATAAGGCAGGCAGATTGTTTGCTGTCAAGTCTTCTGTTCCACCTCTCCCACACACCTGCTCTCTGGATAGCTCATTTGATCTCAAGGATGGGGCCTGGCAGAGGGAGCCACCCAACCTCGCTCAGCTGTCCCTGATGCTCAGGGTGTTCTAGTTAGCCTCTCACCGTGGAGTCTGCCCGGAAAGAAGATGTCGCAAGGTGCAGCTAATTGACCTACGGGTACTTTTGCCCATGGGTGTGTGTGTGCATCTTTGCTGCATTCTGTGAAAGATGCAGAAGTGTAATGTGTGCCTCCAGGAGCTCACTGTCCTATGGGGATGAGGCCCATGAGGAGTAGCAGGCGACACGAGTGTGTGCAGCGAAAGGCTCGGTTACACAGCCTAGGTTGTCGCTTTGTAGAAGCACAGGGGAGGGGGAAATCTGTGAAGTTCAAGAGCATCTTGGGATGACCTCCCTGACCCTTGGCTAGACTTTGAGCGAGAAGGGTATGGTGACTGAGTAGAGGGCAGAGGTGCGCACCTGGTGGGAGATCGGGTGGCAGTGAGAGGCCGAGACAGGATGAGGCCAGCCTGGTTGAGTGCAGTATTGTTAACACTGGAGCAGAGAAGACAGCCGTTCTAAACCAGCTCCCCAAATTTTAACCCAGATAAAATTTTCATCAGCTTAGCCCTCCACAGTCCTCCCCCTCGTCTGTCAGAGGACAGATGGACTAGAGCCAGGAAGGAACTTTCGGGGCACCGAAGTTTTAGCCTGTTTTTTATCCAAGTTGCCAAGTGTCTCAGAAATCTAACTGAAGAGGCTCAGAGAACAAAGAATAAGCTGGGGAGGTTGTGGCAGGAGGAAGTAACCGAGGCCTTGTGCTGCGCCCCAACACATCACGCCCTTTGTCCTCACAACAACCCCATTAGGTAACTTTTTATTACTGTAATTAGAAGTCAGGAAGCTGAGTTCAGAGAACTTGTATGTTGTTTGTCCAAATTGACACAACTAGTAATAGCTCACTTGCACCAAATGACACCTGAGATTTATTCCAGGTCAGAGATTCAGGGATTGTGACTCCAGGCCTGCTGCCAACTCCATACTAGTAAATTAAGAATCATATTTGAAGATGTCCCCATATTTTACTTGTGGTGCTATTTGTTCTGTCTTCAGCTCTTTCTGGAGGATGCCGTCTGCTCAAACACAGAGCTGCTGTTTCTTTTTTTGCAAAGCACTAGCTCATTTGTGATCGCTGCCAGCTCTTAAGACAAGGACTCAAAGTTAGTGTCAGGCCCTTCCCTGTCATCTTGAGAAGAGACATACGCTACCTCCACAGGTGGTGTGTGCAGGGTGGCCCTCGTCAGTGACGAGCCTGAGACTGTCTCCATCCCTGCAGCAGCCTCCAAGCCAGCCATGCATCTTCCACTTGGACCACTGGTCTCCTTGCCTCTGTTACACCCCAGTCTGTTTCCACAGAGCAACCGGAGGGATTTTAAAAGGTGTGACTTGGGTCTCACCAATGTCCTAGCCACTGCCGTGCAGACAGAGCCCACAACCTTGTCCCAGGTGGAGAGAGCATTGCGTGTCCACCCCAGCCTCTGCCATCAGCTGCCCCCAGCATGCTGCACTCTTTGCTCCAGTGTCTTTCCATCCCGTAAGCATGATGAAGCCACTGCTCCCTTAGGACGGGGCTCTGCTGTGTCCTCTCCTGGAGCACACCCCCTGGTCTCCACAGGGTGAGACGCCTGTGTTTCACATCTCCATGTGGCGCTCCTCAGAGAGGGGTCTGGCTCTTTTGATAGAGGGCAGCTGCCCAGGCACCGGTGCGCCTGTGTGGTTCTCCATGCAGGGCTCGCACTGTCTCATCCATGCGTCTGTGGAGAACCATTCTGTCTGCTTGCCTGGGGGCACTCAGTGGAGAACCAGTCTGTCTGCTTGCCTGGGGGCTCTCGGTGTTCAGATCGGTAGCTCTCATACAGCGGCACTCGGGCCTGGGTGAATGAATGAATGAACGGCCCACTTGACCTTGGGTTTGCCCTGTGGCCATCTGTTTTCTCCATTTCACTTTTCCAGTTACTCCCATATTCAGTTATCAGGATTCCTTAATTTGGATCATTGAGAATCAGTCACTTGACTGAATCACCCACAATTCGTAGCTAATTAAAAACATAGCAAGGCTGGGTTTACCACTGAGGCAAGCATAGTAGTGTCATGGTAGTGCAGGCTCTGGCACCAGCATCCTGGACCACATCCGCCTCTGCGGTTCACTGACTGTGGGACACGCTGGGCAGGTCACTCAGCCTCCTGTTCCTCGCTGAGAAAGAGGTGGGTACTAATGGCACCTGCCTCACCAGCTTGTTTGGGGATTAAATGAGTTGATAGATGGAAAGCAGTTAAAATAGTGTCTGGCACTTGGTAAATGTTAACATTAAAATTAGCTTTTTTTTTTTTTAATTTAAAAAGCAAAAAGTGCCATCGTGTTGAGTTTGGGAAGGCATATGGGGAGATGCGTACATGTGACTTGTGCCACCTCATTTAATATCTCCACCTATGAGGGGGGTACTGTGTTCTTCTCCATGGGAGGAGATATTTTCCAAAAGACAGATGAGTTCACACGGCTACTGAGCAGTGGAGACAGTGTTGGAACGGAGATCACACTTAGCGCTCACATTGCTCGCATCATCTATACTGCCTTCCTAGAGAAAACAGTTTTCTGGAACTTCTTGATTAGGCTTGGAGGACTTGTTTCTGAAATGTAAACCTCTTTTCTTTATTAGTTTAGGATACCAAAGCAGAGTTCAAGGAGGATTCAGTTGAGTTCAATTGAGTTATACTTTAAGATCTGGGATTCCACTTTTGCAAAAACAAGCAAATTAATGTAGGAAAAAAATAGAAGGAAGAAATGAAAACCATGATAACATTTTAGTTTTCTGTTACTGTAATAAGCAAGGCTCTTGGTTACAAGTAATAGAAACCCAATGCAGATGACAGTTGAAGCCTTAACTTTATAGCTTCCATCCAGATAGCAGTCCCCAGGGAAGGGCTGTCCCTTCCCTCACCTCCCTCACCATCCCCATAACGTCTCCAGCGAGCCTGCCTTTGGCCACATGCCAGTCCCCAGAGCACCCTGTCCTGGGTGGGGTGGAGGGAGTGAGTTGCCGAGCGGCCTGGGTCATGCGTTACTGGTGGTGGAAGGTCAGGCCACGTGGTTGCCAGCCCCTGTCAGTCTCATGGAGGAGGGAGGGGTATTTCTTAAAGAATGAGATACAAAACAGACCAAAACAAGTAGCTCATGATCCAAGCACTCATACATCTTATCTTATCCTAATTATTGGTGGCCAACATTTACAAAAGCTGAGTGGCTTATTCAGATGGGAAAAGGAAGTTGTGGCCAAGCTCCAGGCAACAACCTGTGGCTCCACTCCCCTGGTGGAGAAACAGGCGGTAAGACTGGCAGACTTTTGGCTGTCAGGTGTTGCCACTGTAGAGTCTCTGCATCCTGGCCAAGTGCCAGTGGCCAGTGAAACATTCTGTCTGAGAAAGTATACTAGGCATTATGAAAATTATTTAAAATTTGTGTCTTTCTAATAGATTTATTCAGCATTGGATAGGGAGTGCAGGTAAAACAAGTCAGTTTCTCTGAAGGAAAAGAAGAAAGATATAATCAGATCATCAGGGAAAGGGAAAGGGAAGAATGCCATCTTGCCTTTATTTTCTTTGACTTTTAGGTCCTCTTATTGTAGCTTTGAGATCAGGAAAGCTCATTTGTCTAAGAAGCACTCTCTACAAATGAGGAAAATGAAATGGGATTACTTCTGTTTCAACAGTTTCTATAGTAGGGTTTATCACTTGAGATTCAAAAGTCGTCAGTCGCTCTTTAAGTGAGAGTAAAAAAGAGTCAGAAAAAAATGACTGCGTGGGTTAATTCCATTACCAGAGTCATGGGAAAAGCCAAGTTCAGTGGTGTTCAGATTTTTCTGACGACACCCGCCACGGGGATGCACGTTACATTGAGACCCAGACACAGCTGCAAGTTCCAAGAAATAACGTTTTATTCTCATCATGCCACAGTACACTCTGCATTCGATTCTATTCTATTCTATTCTATTCTATTCTATTCTATTCTATTCTATTCTATTCTATTCTATTCTATTCTGTTCTATGCTGTTCCATTCCATCCTACTCATAGTCCATTGCAGTATTTTTTGTTTTCTAATGTCCTTTCCTGCTGATCCTGACCCTCTGAGGGGACTGGGAGGGGGTGAGAGATAGGGTGCGGGAGGGGGAGCAGCAGAGATGGGCCTGTCAGAGCCAATGCCAGGCGATGCCCCACCCCTGCAGCCTCCACGCCTCCACGCCTCCACCCCGCACTTGTATTCATTCTTGGTTTCCCCAGCAATGCTACTCCCAGCGTTTCATGTGACCACATCTTTGTTCCTCACACACTGCCACTTTGTTTGCTGGCCCTGCCACACAGGCCTCACATCTTTGCTCTGGGCACTGATTGGGTGATGGCTTAATGGCCTTCACATTCCCAAAGGAAAAGACCCCCTTCAGGCCAAGGGAGAGGAGAGCTAGAATCAAAGTTTACCCGGAGGAACTGGCTTCTCTGGACAAGAAAGCTGGGTCCAGGGAAGGCTGGGTGGCTTGATGGCCTCGTGAGGCTGGAGGAGATGGAAAGGAGTGGCTGAGACCAGGGAGGCACGTTCAGGATCCGTGCCTGGCTCATTGCCTCTGTCCCTGCCTCTTGCTGTCTGCAGGTAAATTCTACTGTAAGCCACACTACTGCTATCGACTCTCTGGCTACGCACAAAGGAAGAGACCGGCAGTGGCTCCCCTGTCTGGAAAGGTAATGGTGACTATCCTGTAAGTGGGGGAGAAGCAGTGGGTGTTGCAGCAGTGTGGCTATGGGCCGGGGGCGGCCAACCTGCAAATGCCCCTGCGTCCTTGCCTCTCCTGGGAACGGGGAGGGCCCGAAATGCAGTGGCAGTCCCGGGTGGAGAGGGAACCATCTTTTCATGGATGATCTGAGGTTGCCTCGCTAAGGTAAAGGCTCCACCTGCCGCCTGAGTCGGACCCAGGAGATGATGCAGCTCTCCATCTCAGCTGCGTAGACATCTGCCCTCGTCAACACACATCTTTCTGAGAGGACACCCTGCCACTGGGGTGATGCCGCCTCATGTTCCACATGATTAGAGCCTCCTCCAGAAGGGCAGGGTGGGAGAGGAGACTGTTGAGAGGATCCCTCGGTGGCCCCACCCTCACTCCCCACACCCAAAGGGCGCCCTGCCTGCGGGGCCTTTCACTAGTTCTGTGAGTTATTTGTCTGTGAATTTTTTCCTTCCTTATCCTCTTTTTAATGAGGGTGGTCCACCTGTCTTTGTCGCGGTGAACCCAGCAGTCTCTTCAGCATGGCTGCCACCTTGTCAGCACGCCTGCCTGTCAGTCCTCCTTGAGGGCTTCTGTTGCCTGCAGAGGGACTGGCAGGAAGAGGTGCACCTAGGTGGATCTAGACTTTGACTCCCGGTGACTCAGGAGGCTGAGGTGGGAGGATTGCTTGAGCCCAGGAGGTCGGGGCTGCAGTGAGCTATGATGATGCCGCTGCACACCAGCCTGGGTGCCAGCAAGGCCCTGTCTCTTAAATAAATAAATAAATAAAATTTAAAACCAGCGTGTCAGATTGTCAGTGCCTCTAGGGATTTGAGGATTTGAGTGCATCAGTCAGAGTCACTCTTCTTTTTCTCATGAACTTTCCTAGGAGGCCAAAGGACCCCTGCAGGATGGCGCCACCACAGATGCAAACGGACGGGCCAACGCCGTGGCCAGCTCCACTGAGGGAACCCCAGGTAGCCTCACTTCCTTGTTTGGCTGGGTGGCGCGTCACTCCCTCGGCCTCTGTGACAAGGCCAAGGGCATGAGCCAGCACCTCCAAAGCAACATTTCTTCATTCGGGCATCAAGTGGCCCAAAACCCTCTGGACTCCTTTTTCATGTGCCAGCTGCTTGCGTTCGGAGTCCCCTTTCTCTATGGCCTGTCAGAGGTGCTGGTGCAAATCAGAGGGGAGTTCCACTGGCAGGCTGTGGCCCAGTGATGGGGCCGTCCGGTGGGCGGCAGAGCCGTGAAGTGCTGTCCCTCAGCCCCGTCCCGCACCATCACACCTGAGGGCGGCCCAGGTCCTGTGTAGGTAGACAGGAGCTCGCAGGCGCTCAGACACTGCTCCCATCACCCGCCCTGGTGAGGCCAAGGCCACTCGGCCTTCATGCAGTTTGCTTCCAAGCTCCTCTGACGGTCTGGAGCTGTGTTGATTAAGCCCCGTGGTCTTGTTTTGGGTTCACCTTCACTTAAGATTCTGCGTCCTGTTCCCTGTCACTGTGTGTGGATGAGCTGTGGCTGCTCTCCTGTCTGCCCTGCACCGTGATGGGACATGCCCTGTCCTGACCCCTTGGCCACTGGGCTTGTCATGAGGTCCAAGCCCTCACCTGTCCCACTTTCATGACCACTTCCTTGTGTTGGGAGGTGAACAGTACCATCTCTACAAACACATTTATTCTTGTCATAGCATGACAGGACTCGCAGGGTTTGTGGGTACCAGGCCTGTTGGGAAGAATTATGTAGCTTTTTCCTTAAAATGGCCTCTCTCAGCAACTTGTAAAACTTGCCTGTGAGATGCGTCCAGAGCTCCACAAACTGCTGGGTGTTCTGAATGTCCCACATGCAGCTCCAGGTGGTTCATGGCCCAGGGTCACTGTGGCAAGAGGGGGCCAGCAGGGCTGTGTTTCTGTCTGTCACACTTTCCTCTTGTTCAAAACACATGTATCTCAAGCAGCTATATACAAAACTCATAAAAATTAAAGATGGTCAGCCAGTGCCAGGAACTGTGGAGGAGGAGTTGGTCATAGAATTTCCGTGGTGGGACAAGAGAATTACCCATTTGGCCTTCAACGAGAGGTTCCCAGAGTTGCATCCTTTCCCTTCCCTATCAGCTGGTTCATGTAGGCCTTGTGGTGCTCATTCTGGGAGAGGGAAGATGCGCCCAGAGGCTAGGCTGTGTGCCCTGGGAGCCATGAGAACCCAGCCAAGCCAGGTGAACGCAGCTTCTGCTACTGCACGTGCCCTTATTATCATCTGAGCAAGTTTTTTAAGTACCCTGCAGGTGGGACCAACATTTTATAGCCATGTTTCAACCATTAATGACTTTTAAACCTTCTACAATCTTGAAGATCTTTATAATCCATCTTTCTCGTGAAGTACCCACAGGCCTTTGCAGCTGACACTCTCAGAGCGTGGGCAGAATCACTGGTAGAGAAAAATAACCAAAGGGGTCTAGACAGAGACTTTGGCTTTATGCTATAGAATGTACATTCAGTTGGAGAGAGCACCACCTTGTTAGTCTGGGCCCTATTTCATCAGAGATGGATTTTCTGAGGAACCTGACTACTCAGTAGAACAACTCAAAAGAAACTAAAATTTCCATTTCGGTTTGGAGTACAGAACATTTTTTAAGAAGAATTAAACACAGTGAAGTTTAGGTTATTCCTGAATGATGCCAGGTTTGCTGACTTTCCCATCTGGTCAAGGTTGCCATTCTTGCCATCTAATTGAAAGTATAATGGGTTTCAGGTTTTTAGGAGTTCTAAAGAATTACGGGTTCCATAGAAAATAAGAGGAAGAATGTTCTACATAGTGGGGAGAGAGGATGAGAGTTGGCAGTGTGGTTAAAGAGCAAAACCACCAAGAAAGAGTCAGAGCCCTGAGGACGTCTCTGTCCACGTGGTTCTTGATTCTGAGCCAGAAGGTGACTTGGTATAGCACGGGAGTTCAAAATGTGGTGTCCCAAAGGAATCACAGTGTGGACCCTTACAGTTAATGACAGGCACTGTCCCCCAGCTTGGGTGGCAAAGGCCAGTGAGCTCAGGGCTGAGGGGCTTACCCTCCGGCAGCTCAGAGTCCGGAACATCTTAGTCCGGCAGCTCAGAATCCAGGGCACCTTGCTTCCCGGTGAGCTCACTCTGCTGCTAGCCTCAGTAGAAATGGAACAGAATTATGGGCAGTATTTTATGGCTGGCATGAAATAGATACCTTTTTCTCCTTTGATAGAGATTTCCTTCTTTAAATATGAAACTGAAGCTTTGAGGACTTAAGTAGACTTCCTTTTGAAAAGTTTCAGAAAAGCTCAGGTGTGGCCAGGCACAGTGGCTCATGCCTGTAATCCCAGCACTTTGGGAGGCCGAGGCAGGTGGATCACGAGGTCAGGAGATCGAGACCATCCTGGCTAACACAGTGAAACCCCGTCTCTACTAAAAATACAAAAAAATTAGCCGGGTGTGGTGTGGTGGCGGGTGCCTGTAGTCCCAGCTACTCGGGAGGCTGAGGCAGGAGAATGGCGTGAACCCAGGAGGCAGAGGTTGCAGTAAGTCGAGATCACACCACTGCACTCCAGCCTGATGACAGAGCAAGACTCCATCTAAAAAAAAAAAAAGAAGAAAAGGGAAAGCTCAGGTGTTTCAGGGTCCCAGAATGTATGTTGTAGAGAACAGTCATTAGCTCAGGCCCATGGTAACCGCCTCCACTGTGCACTCGACCAGTAGAGGCGATGATGACGGCACTTGATTCTCTTGTGTGTAACTCAGCCATCCTCCCTAGACCCACGTCCCCAGGAGGCAGGGCTGGTAAAGCTATGACTGGGCAGTGTTTGACCCAGCTGTGCTTTTACTCTGTGCCTCCTCTTTATATTGTGGCATTTCTCTCTTCTCCTTTATGTTCTTTTTCTTTTTATGCCAAAATTCTTGCTGTTGCCAAAACAAAAACAAAAAAACACACCCATACCCAATTACAACCCGCAGTTCAAAGAACCACTCTAGGTCGGCTTTAAAGTATTGTCTTTCTCTGGTAACCAAATCTGTACCTGCTGCCTAATTTAGTGTTTGGGGGCATTGTTTACAGTATTTCTGTTTGTAATGTGCTTTTAATATAGAAATCCTCTTTTTTGTTCTTAAATCTATGAATGCTGTGTTTCCAAGCTTATACTTACTACTGCGTGTTAGTGGTCCTGGCACAGATTTTCTTACCCTGGCCTTGTACTGTCCACCATGACTTTAGAAAAAGCTTGAACAATAGGCAGAGAAAGGAAATCCCCAAAAGGGATTATTTTCCCCTTGGACATGAGAAGTTTAGTTACAGGTTTCTTGAATTCGTTTTTGTCCAGAGGAATCCTCTTTTTATCTGATATGGTTGATGACCAAAAATGAAGCAGGGAAGCTGAAGGCATAGCCGGAAAGGAACAGAAGAGCTTTTTCCCCGAGTGCTCATCACCGGGTTCATTACCGGCCAGAGATGGACGGGGAGAAGCACGTTAGTTTCCTGTCATCTTATGGAAAAGATGATCTGAAGTTAAAAAGTGAAGGTCACAAGTGGCAGTTGCCTGACCCCTGTCCCCAGACATTCCTTGCCCGATAACCATGAGGTTCCATAGTTCGGATCCTGAATGGGCCTTTAGGAAATGCAGGCCTTTCCCACACCAGCTAGAAGGGTAGCCAGGCAGTAGAATTTCATTCAACCCTAGGGTTCCCACCTGACAGACGGAAGTTAGGAAGTCTTACTGCTTCCCACATCCCCTTCCCTTCTAGGCATTTATGGAAAGCCTTTTAGTGGAGCAAGAGAATTCTGCAATCCAGCTTACTTCCCACCTTACCCCAAGAGCCATAGCTGACGGTGATGTGTGAATGTTTATATATAGGTACACGTTTGTATGTATATAGATCTAATTGCACATATATGGGTAGATATTTATTTATATATTGCACCCTAAATTATAGTAATTATAATCATTGTGAAGCTGTTTCTAAAGCTGCTTGTTCCTGGTTCTGAGAACCACGGGAGCCTCACACTGGGGAGCCGTACTCCAGGTCAGGGCTTTGGGGATGCACAGCAGCATAAGAGCAGCACGCCTGTAAGGAGGTGAGTGGGTGGGTGTCTCAGAAAATGAGCAGCACGCCCCCAAGAAAGGGCCCCAAGAGCAGACTGGGAACGCAGGGGGCTGCTGCCGCCAGGGCACCACGGAGAGCCGGGCACCCGCATCACATGTCTCCTGTCTGGCTCCACTGAGTTAGCCGTTTGAGCCCACTCCTGTCTTTTGGTGGTTAGTGCATCTTCAGCTCTTTTCTGCAAGACACTGGAACATTCTTAGGCTGTCCCAAAAGGAGTTCCACCATAGCCTTTAAGGTCCGAGCAGGGCACCAAGGGGTTCACTTTTCTCCTGAGCCATTCAGCTTGGGGTGCCTGCGGGAGGGGCGGACAGCCAGCCGGCTTCCCGGCGGCGGTACGAGAGCCCAACAGGAGAGGATTAGCTGTGCCAAGGAACACGCCACTGCTGCCTGTCTACTGCCCGCCTTCTCTCAACTTTTATTTTTGCCTTTGTTTTTAACTTGTGCTCTTGTGAGTTCTTGGTGTGTTTCTTTGTGAGTTTTTATTTAATTGTGTAACTTTGTTTTTGCTGTTTACTGTGAAACCAAGGTGTCGTGCTTTTAATTTTTTTTTTTTAACAAATGTTACATTCTTATTTAAGAGAATAAATTCCAAACAATCTTCGGGTTTCTGAGTTTTTCTTTTCCTTCCCTTTCTCTTGACCAGAGGGTGGGAAAGGGGGAAGCTCAGGCAGGTCTTGGGAGTGAGCTTGAGGCCACTGTGGCTCAGGACTCCCACTCCGGGGGGTCAGCAAGACAGCAGAGGTGCAAATTGGGGGAAATAGGTTTTTATACCTGACATAGCTTCCCGTTAACAGAGGACTCCTGTGTAGGGGCTGGAGTGGTGCAAAGTTTTGCTTTGCAGCAGCTGCAAGTGGAGAAAAGCAAGAAGGATGCCACCTGTGCCCATGGGCCTCAGGTGCAGTCCACCAGCAGGAGGGCCCGCAGGCTGGGTGGATGGAGGGGTAGAAATGCCACACAGAGCCTGGTCAACCATAGGGACATAGAGCCAGGCACCTTCTTCCTGCCTCCAACTGTGGCAGGGAGCTGGGGCCAGGGGCGTGTCTGTCTTCTGCCTGGAGGCTCTGCCAGGCGTGCCCACAGGCACAACAGCCTTGCTCCTGGTAAGGTTGAAAGTTCTTGCTCTTTCTTCCTGAGCTGATTTCTCTCTCATGCTGTCTTTGGTGTGACCTGGACGCTAAGCTGGGATATCTGATTCTTTTTGGCCCTTCTCCAGCCTGGAGGGACTAGCCTGTATTAAAAACAGACTATTCCCTTCTCACACACACCGCTGCTGGCATTAGCAGCCATGGCACTGTTCCCACATTTTGCCAGCTGCAGTGGGCACAGGCCTAGCCTCATGCTGAATTGGCCCAAGAGAGGGCACTGTGCTGTGGTGGGCAAAGCACTCAGCCCCGAGTCTGCACCTGCCGGGCCCTAGGCACTTGGGTGTTCTCACATGAAAGAGCCCTCTCTGGCCTCCATCCCCCTGAAGCAGCTCTCTTGGAACGTGAAGAGGTCTTGGCTTCCCCATAGATCAGAGCAGCAGGGCCCTGGGGTCTGCTTGGCATTCTCGACAACCACAGTCCAGGTTAGGGAGGGCCTCACCCCCCAGTAGCTCACAGCTCTGCTGTGACACTGTCATTTTCCTCAGAGCCTTGATGGTTCCGAGAGTCTGGGCGGTGTCTCCTGGCCTGCTTATGTCCTTCCTCCCCTCAGCCCCCCAGGTCTGTAGCCTCTTGCTCCCCTTTCTCTGAAATAAGTCAGTCAGTATCCTAGTGCCTGCAGAAGGGAGAGAAGGAATTGGAATGTGGGGGGCGCAATAAGTGACAAATTAAGCGTCAGTAATAAAGATGGATACATACGTGTGCATAATTTTCAAATCTCAGCCCCTGGCTGCTGTTGCCTGCCCATCCCCCAGCAATAAAAGGGAGGGGACCACTGCTGTTCAGAGCGATGCCTGAGGCTTCCAGCAGGAAGGTGGGGACACCCAATGTGATTCTGTGCTGCCCATTGGGAACACCCCAGAAAATCCCCTTTGGATCTCAGTTTCCTTCTGAAACTTCTTGAAATCTGTTCTTTTTTCTCATAAATTCCCTGTCAGTTTCCCTAATTAACACACTGCCTAAGAGGGAGGCCGTGGCACAGACATGGAAGGAGAGCGGCTGTGAAAATGGGCCACTCTTATTTTTATGCTAAAAAATAGGGCAGGATGATGTCGTATAGGACCCGGTCCCACAAGTGCTCCCCAAGATAAAAACACCCATGTGGAGCTCTGAACGGCAGCAGCCAGGCAGAGATTTCAGAAGGAGTCTCTCCGAATTCCAGCCCCTTTCACGAAGCCCTGAAACCTCCTTGAGACTCAAAAACCAGCCCTTACCTTGCAGTTCACCCAGCCAAGCGCCTCACAAGTGCCAGCAAGTAGATTAGTCATAATGAAACAAGGGGTGGTGAGGCCCATTGGCACTCCTGCCCAGATCAGGTCATGGCACTGTGGGCTCCTCTCACCACCACCCGGAATTCTCAGCGCCCAACACCTCTTTCTTTATAATTGCTCCTTGTCTCCTCACCGCTTACCTTGGCAGGAGGGGGTGGTAGGCTTGAACGCAGAAACACGTTTCATTGCCCGGGAGGGGATGCGGGCCTCCAGGCGGATGGGACTCTCCATCAATTACTTCCGGGTTCTACCAGCCACGTGAACACCAGCTCCATTTTACTTCCTGTGGGCCAACTTCCACATCACTTTGCAAAAGCAGTTTATGAACACTTTCTGAACATTTTGGGGGCCCTTTAATGGGTCTCCAAGAAGGACAGTGGGCAAGAGGTTGAATCACTGCCAGCATCTTCACCCTAACTCAGGCTAGCTAAGCCCAACCTTGTCACTGATGTGCTTTTCCTCCCAGCAATAAGTATGCCGTGCATAGGCAGAATGTGCCTAAAACGGGAAGAAGGCACACGCCCCTCAGAAGGCCCTTGCTGGCATGAAAGGAAGTTTTGGAACACCCTTCCACAGACAGGGAATCTAGGGCCCCAGCTCTGCCTTGCTGCAGACTCTTGGGGCCATGCTGGGACAGCTACTAGAAAAATCCTTACAGAACTTCTCTTGGCCTCTTGTGTTTTCTTTATCTCTATTTCTTTCTGTACTTACCCAGCTCTTTGTGCTTCTACATTAATCACATGAGACTGCCCAGGTGTGACTGTTAAGTGACTGATTTCCTTATTCTGTGTTCTGTGAAACATCAGAGTTATTGCCGTTTGATCACTCTTATTTCATAGTCAGTGCAGCCTGATTTCTTTTAGGTCCATGCTTGGAACTGTTGGTCTTCAGTAATTGTTTTACATTGAGTAGTCCCTGTTCCCAGAAGAACCCAAAGCATTTCAGTCCAGTGCCTCCTGCCTCGCTGGGATTCCAGAGCCTTCTGCAAGGTTGGATTGTCCCTGCACCTGCATCTCAGTGTTACCCTGCCTCAGCCAGTGCCAATTCCCCAGGAAAGGAGAACCAGTGGAAGGGCACGGGCCCTGAGTTGTTCTGGTGACAGGCGCTCCTTAAGGTAGAATTAATTCCTGAAGACCAACACCAGGCAAGGTCCCAAGGGCACCAGAACTCAGGGCTTTCGTGGGTCTGGGTTTTCCTCAACAAAAACCTGGCAAAACCAGAGCCATTTTCCTGGCAGAGGCCTAAATGAGTATGTTTTCATGCTGTTCTCATGTTCTTCTGGGCTAATGAAGCTGGGAGCACTGTGTAAGAGAGCTCCAGAGAGGGGCGTAGCCCGGGCACTTGCTCGCTGCCCAGAGCTCAAATCTGAAAACTGAGAAGCATGAGAAGCCGACTCTCCTGCACCTGCGGGAGAAGAGCCACGCCGCAGGCCGTGTTCCCCAACCTTGCTGGCACCAGGGTCTGGTTTCGTGGAAGACAGTTTTTTCACAGGCTGGGGTGGGCAGTGGTTTTGGGATGAAACTCTTCCACCTCAGATCATCAGGCCTTAGTTGGATTCTCATAAGGAGCATGCGGCGTGGGTCCCTCACATGCTCACTTCACAATAGGTTCCCGCTCCTGGGAGAATCTCGTGCCGCCGCCGCTGATCTGACAGGAGGCGGAGCTCAGGCTGTGACACTCACTAGCCAGCCACTCCCCTCCTGCTATGCGGCCTGGTTCCTGACAGGCGGTGGGTCTATGACCCAGCCCGGGCCACAGCACAGGGGGTGGGGACTCCTGCCAGAGTAGTTTTCATGGACAAAGTACAACCTGGTGACCAAGGAAGAGCTGGTATCGATTAACAGGATTACGGCAGCAATTTATTTATTGTTGCCCTGTTCCCCAGAACTAAGACTCTAAAAAGACCAGGTTACAGTGAGACCAGCTATAAAATTTCTTTCCTACCATTTTACTACCAAGAGACTAGGTCAGTAGGTTCTTTTAAAAGTAAACATTTTCTTCTAGAGTTTCATCTAACGTGAATTACTCTGAACCAGCTGCTGCCTTCCTTTTGGCCAGTTCAGCCTTCTTGGGGCATTGGCGTTGGTAGAGGCACGGGAACGCTGGGGTGGAGGGTGCAGGGAAGAGGGCTCTGCGATCTCAGAGAAACAGGAAGCACTGGGTGCTTAGGAGAATGAAGGGCCAGGGAGGTAAAAGTCAGTCCGCACTGGCTTGCTCTGTTGCCGAGAGCCAGCAGCCATCCTTCATGCTGCTCAAAAGACCGTGCTTAGGGCTTGTCTGTGTTTGCAACCAAGAAAGCCCTCTTCTCTGCTGAAATACTTTCCCCAAATAAAAATCGACAGTAAAGCTTGCAGTGCCGTCACTCCTGCTGTTTTCCCCACATGTGACTGATGTTGATCAGTTAGCCCTGGGGGCCCTTGCCATACTCACTCACAGAAGACGATGCTGGGAGACACACAGTAGCGGCAGCAGCGGTCGCTAACATGTAGCACGCACTGTGCACAGGCCCTGAGCAGATGCTTTGTGTAGCTGACCTTGGATCCTCACAGCAGCCATAAGGGAGGCAGGCCCCATGTTGCACATGGGGAAACAGGCACACAGGAGTTAGGCAGGCTTGGCCAAGGCCACGTAACCAATAAACTCAGAGTTGGGCAGAGGCTGTGCAGAGGACACAGGAGCTGCCCTTCATCATTCTCTGCAGCCTGGGCTCGGCAGCGTGGGCGAGAGGCAAGAACCCTATGTGTAGATGCCCTGGAGAAGCCGGTGAGTTTCCATTTCATTATTCCTGGAAAATACAGGTCTCCCAATTTGACAACCATCCCAGAGTTGGGCATGTGCCTCTGGAAAGACAGCACATTAAATAAAGGCAAAGGATTTCATCACTGAGGTGCAATGGGGGAAGTCATTAAAGAAATGGAGGAAGAGAATGACAACCATCCGAATTGACTGTAAATAATATGAAATGGACTTTCTCTTCATTTTCTCTATATCGTCCTTCGTTTTGGTCCTCTCGAATCCAGCCTGAGGTTTTGTTATGAAGAGTAAGCCCTTCCTCCATCCGTCCGCCCTGCCAGTGATGTGGAGGATTGGGGAACATGCTTGGGGGATGTTTTTTCTTCGAGTTCTGGTGTAACTGCTTCTAGCTTATAAATCTGTTGGCTTTTCCTCTACCACCTCATTTTCTGATACATTTCAAAGGCCTGAGTGAAGGTGGAGCTGACACTTCCATTGTGTTACAGCTTCACAGCTGCCATTCACAGTCCTCTTAAGACATTGCCTGCCCTGGGCCTGTGTGGGGTTAGGGATAGGGGAAGGAAGGGATGATTTTGTACCTCTTTTCGTGCTGAATATGGACATTCTGATCTACTCAGGCTTGGGCCACTCTGTACTGAACTCACACGTAAAGTGACTGACTCGTAAGTCTTTGGGCTAAGTGTGCATGGGAAGTCCTGGTTGTGCCTGCCAGCTGCAACGTGGTTCAGCATAGAGAGGTTTTCAGGAAGCCTCCTGGGCATGTGTGGCACGGCCTGGCCTGACCTCGGCAAGGCACACTGTGGCAGGGGCCCTCAGAGCTCTCAGGTTGGAGGTTTCTGGAAAATGGGGAAAAAGAAGAGTTGAGGACACAGCACAAAGGTAGGTGTGTTTTTCCATGCCATGTTCTCCCGTCAGTTTTCTTCCTGGGTTTAGTGAGACGTCCTGCTGTAATGTCCAAGTGGAACGTTCTGTCTGTCAGAGGCTTCTAGCATCCAGCCAGGAGAAAATGAGTGAAAGGCGAGAAGCCCATCAGATTCATCTCTGGTGGTCTCCTTTAATTCCTGCGGCCTCATGCACATGACGAACATGGACGGAGGGGTAGGGGATGTGCAGGTGCCCTCCAGGGGCATTGCCAGGAGGAGCAGAATCACCTTCCATCAGTAGAGTCGCGTCATGAGACAAGGGAGAGTTCAGGCGGCTCATGCAGCTACTTGGGGTGCAGGTGCTCAGCGAGTGGCAGTGACCAAGTTTGTCACAGCATGCACCTCTCTCATGGATTTCCTGTCTGTGGACGGCAAGCCCAGAGCTACCTGTTCACCAGGCAGTTCTCGGTTGGTCCTCCATGTACTGCACTCCTGCTGGTCAGGCATCGCACCTTGGCAGCCACGGTGAAGGGTCGTGAGCTTACCACGTCAGACCTTGTGGAGAGTTGGTTGGTCGGCCTGTTTGGTAAGAGATTAGAAATAACTTGATATAACTTCTAAGCCAGGGCTTCTCCAGCTCAGCACTGTGGACGTTTTGGGCTGGATCCTGCTTTGCTGTGAGGGCTTCTTGTGCCTTGTGGTGTGTCAGGTGTGTCCCTGGCCTCTCCCCATCAGACATCAGTAGCACCCCCTCCCCAAGCTGTGTCAACAGAAAATGTCTCCAGACATTGCCAAGTGACCCAGGGGAAAAATCACCCCAGTTGAGAATCACGGATCCAGACTAAAGTTAGAAGAAAGGACATGACATTGACATGCTGTCAGCCTCAGTTATATTGTGGGAGAAGTGGGGGTGGGGTAGAGGAGGCCATCAGGATAGAGGACGGTGAGAATCAGAAAAGTGATCCTGAACAGTGTTGCCAGCTTCCAGCCCAGGCCTCCAGACCTGTCAGCCCCCACAAAACCGTGAACACACTTCCTAGTGGCTGTGCTTCCTCACACGTCGGGACCCCGTACGAAGACTGCATGCCGTAGGACGGACGGGTGCAGATCATTTTAGAAGGCAGACCTGCAAAATAAAAGCAGAGATCCTGTGTTGTTTCTGTACCCCAGTGGATGTGCACACCCTTTGGTGGTGGCCCCAGCCTCAGAGAGTGGAGCTGGGTCTCAATGGAACCAGCACAGATCTTGAAACAGAAGATGTGAATTTGAGTTTCAGTTCTGCCACCTGTCATGCTTGCCGTCATAACCTCTGTGAGCCTCAGTTTCACCAAGTGTAAAATTTTTAAATGAAGAAAAATGCGACCTGCTCCTCTGTCTGCTAAAGTTGTTGTGAAGAGCGCATAAGTTAAGATGTATGAAACTTGTTTATTTAAAAGCATTACAAGAATATCATATGTGATTGTCATTGGCAAGGATTCCAGGAAATTCTGGAAGAATTAGAGTGAGGGTGAATTAGAATCATTTCTACTGGCTGTGTACGGGCCTCCCTCTCTGGCCTGTGCCTGCTGTGGGGTTAGGACAAGGTGGCCCGTTGAGATATATCTTCAGCCAACAGAAGCTGGGGGAAGCAGAAGAGGTGAGAGCTTGGCTGTCTCCAGGCTGCAGCAGAGTGGGCTGGGGGAGTGGACCTTCGTTGCGTGCCAGCTGTTCTGAAGCACGGTTAAATCTCCATGGCTGCTTGGCTAAATTTGGCATTGCTTTTTCCCTCAGCCTGCGTGAATGGGATGTGAAGTCACCTACTGATTCCATGACACCCTAGGGGCTCTTCACTATAGTAACAAAAGCACAAACAGTCCTACACAGGATTTACATTGAGCTAAATATTCCTTTTTTTTTTTTGAGATGGAGTCTCGCTCTGTCACCTAGGGTGGAGTGCAGCAGTGCGATCTTGGCTCACTGCAGCCTCCATCTCCCAGGTTCAAGCGATTCTCCTGCCTCAGTCTCCTGAGTAGCTGGGATTACAGTCACATACCACCATGCCCGGCTAATTTTTATATTTTTAGTAGAAACTGGGTTTCACCATGTCAGCTAGGCTGGTCTTGAACTCCTGACCTCAGGTGATCCTCCCGCCTCAGCCTCCCAAAGTGCTGGGATTACAGGCATGAGCCACCAAGCCCTGGCCTTCATTAAGCTAAATTTTCAACTCCTAACCTGAAAGTTGGAAATGTGAGTAGGAGCCAGGTAGCTTTCTCTTAGGCAGAGCAAGGGTTTATGCGTGGTCCCAGGGCCTGTCTGGGGTTGCTGGTTAGACCCAGGAGCCTCAGGTGGCCTCTTTGGAGGAAAGGAGGGTACCTGATTTCCTCTTGGAATCAGTGCACCAGTGGGTGTTTTATGGGTGATGATAGACCCGCAGCTGCTCAGCTGCTGCTGATGCTGTAGAAAGGGTGCCCCGAGCCTGGGCTGTGCGCTCCTGCACCATCAGCCTTTGTTCTTAGTGTCTGTCTGCTTGTTTAGAGCCTCTCCATCCCGAGACACTAATGATTCTCTTCCAGGCCAGCCTCAGTGGCCCTCCGACAGGTGAAAACAGAAGTGTGACTGTGATCGATGTTTCTCTTCCAGGCCAGCCTCAGTGGCCCTCTGACAGGTGAAAACAGAAGTGTGACTGTGGTTGACGTTTTACAGGGTAGTCATGGGCACTGCGGCAGGCAACTTTAGTTTCTTTCCGAAAACACATCTGCAGCTAGCCAAGGGAGTATGTATATGTGATTTTGTGTCTTTAAAAGAAAGGCATCTGAACCTATTTAAGAGAAGCCTTTTGTTGGAACGTGGGTTTGTCTCTGTGGATCCTGCGATGTAGACCAAGCCTGCCTGAGGCTGTGTGGCTGCTCACAGGAGGGTCACATCAGAGCTGGCTTTGGATGCATTCTGGACTGAGAGTGTCAGGGGCACTCTGCTCTGGAGGACAGGAGGGTTGGAATAGAGCCTGGAGTCTTGGGGAAAGCACGTCAGCCTGGACTTGCTCGTGCTGACCCATGTCCTCCTCTGCCCTTCACCCGCCACGTGTCAACACTGGGCCCCTTTCTGGTGAGCAAGCTGCTTCCCAGAACCAAACTCCTCTCTACCGTGAAGTGAAGTGCTTGTGTCAGGACATCAAGCCATTCGAGGTAGTCTCTTTTCAGAACTTTGATGTCCTCTGTGCCATTGGCGTCTTCGTCAGAATTTCTCTCCTGAGTGCTGTGAGAACTGTTGCTGTCTTGGTAGACTTGCCCTTTTCATGAGGCGGCCGTTCCCATTTGTTCTTGGGGCCCTGCGTAGCACCGAGCTACCTGACAGGCATGGTGGTCATGAAGTCTCTCTGTTAAGATCAGGAAACCAAGGCCAGAATATGCTCAACATTATAGTGGAGCGAAGCTCAGACACAGGATTAGAATTCTTTATCCTGATCATTTATTCAAAACACTTTATTGACTGTCTACCCTGATGCACTGATGGCTTCAGGAACACAAAGATGATGAGAATAATCCCTCTCCCCAGCAGAGCCTCTGGTTTTAAAGTCCATTGAGACCTGAACAGAAGGGGAGAGATGCCCTAATAAAGACGTGTATAAAAGCCCTTCAAGGGTGTGAAGTGGAGCCAGAAGCAGGATCGGGTAATGACGGCAGAAGTAGGGGGGAAGCCATCCTTCCTGTCTTCACCTGCCCCTTAGGATTTGAGAGATCAGCCCTGCAACTATTGACTTGACAGATTACTTGTTATGTAACTGTATGGAACCTCCCGGTTCACGAGCCACGTATTTGAACCAAAGAGTTAAAATATTTCAAATCCCAGCGCATAACCGCTACCCTTTCTGAGATCTTACCCAGCTACATCCAGGTGGGCAGGTAATGAAGGTAGACAGCTAGAGCGCAGCACTCGTGCAATTTAAGAGGAGACCCAGCTGAATTCCAGTGCTTTAGACATGTCCACAGCCTCCCAACGCCAAGAAGCAGCCATCAGGAAGGATGGCCTGGCCAGTTGATACAAATCAAGTCAAGGTTTACCTGTGAGATGGTATAACACGTGAAAAATACGTTTTCAGGAGAGCCGCATGACACACTGGTGAGTTGTATGTTACTGGAGAGTCGGGTTTATAGCTTAAAAGAAACCTCTTTGCCTTGACCAGATACATCGATGTGTACCAGGATTTCCATTTGCCAAAAAGGCACCTTGGGAGATGATGTAATCATAACAGTAAAAATAACCTGACAGTAAAAAACTAACTCGGCCAGGCACGGTGGCTCATACCTGTAATCCCTGCACTTTGAGAGGCCGAGGCAGATAGATCACCTGAGGTCAGGAGATCGAGACCATCCTGACCAACATGGTAAAACCTCATCTCTACTAAAAATACAAAAATTAGCTGGGCATGATGGCAGGCGCCTGTAATCCCAGCTACTCAGGAGGCTGAGGCAGGAGAATCACTTGAATCCGGGAGGCAGAGGTTTGCAGTGAGCCAAGATCGCACCACTGCACTCCAGCCTGGGTAACAGAGTGAGACTCCATCTCAAAAAAAAAAAAAAAAAAAAAAACTAATTCAAAAGCAAAAGTTCCACAGGGTCACACAGAGTGAGAGCAAAGGACTGTGGTGATGAGGAGCTCTCGTCCACCCTAGCGGTGTCCTCACTGCAGGGGTGTCCTCGGCATGCTTGGGAAACAGTGTTTGGGTCTGAGGGGTGGCCCCCCTCCCATTTGGGTGGTTTTCCCTGGTACAGAACTGGTTTGTTCCCTATTGGGTTTTTTCCTCTTTGGCCTCTGTAGCATATTGTATTTAACTCAGAATTTCCCAATTCTTCTGATAAGTATCTTCAAAGCAACTGAATTTCCCAATGAGCCCATGTCACCTGCTTTCCCACTATTCTCAGTGCCCCGACATACAAGTAAAGTTACCCAAATGAAGAATAGTTCATGTGTAGCAGGCAGTTAAAAATTCCATCCTGGGGCCAGGCGCGGTGGCTCACATCTGTAATCCTAGCACTTTGGGAGGCTAAGGTGGGCGGATCACAAGGTCAGGAGTTCGAGACCAGCCTGGCCAACATAGTGAAACCCGTCTCTACTAAAAATACAAAAATTATCCAGCCTGATGGCGCGCGCCTGTAATCCCAGCTACTTCGGTGGCTGAGGAAGGAGAATTGCTTGTACCTGGTAGATGGAGGTTGCAGTGAGCCGAGATTGCACCACTGCACTCCAGCCTGGGTGACAGGGTGAGACTCCATCTCAAAAAAAAAAAAAAAAAAAAATATATATATATATATATATATACACACACACATACACACACACACACACACACACACACACACACATTCCATTCTGGGCCAGGCACAGTGGCTGATGCCTGTAATCCCAACACTTTGGGAAGCCAGGGCAGGAGGATCACTTGAGGCCAGGAGTTTGAGACCAGCCTGGGCAACATAGCAAGACCCCGTTTCTAAAAAAAATTCAAAAATTAGCCAGGCGTGATGGCGCACACCTGTAGTCTCAGCTACTCAGGAAGCTGAGATGGGAGGACCACCTGAGCCCAAGATTTTGAGGCTGCAATGAGCCATGATTGCACCGGTGCACTCTAGCTGGGACAATAGAGTGAGACCCTGTGTCAAAAACAAATTCTTTCCTGCATGATTGGTTGGAAGGACTCTTAGAGACTAGGGTTAGCCTTAGCTCTGGCTCATGTGAGTCTTTGGACATGTTATTCAACATCACTGACTCAGAGCCCTCAGTGTAATCACAGGGACTTGTGGGATTTGTGATGTTTAAGGCCGTGTGTAGAGCCTGCCTGTCGTCGTGCCCGGCACAGGTAGTCGCTCAACAAACACTGCTGCTTATCCCTCATCGCCCGCTTCACAAGCAAGAAATACCTCATACCATGTGATCTTGGAAAAACTCTTGTGAACACACTCTCCCTGCCAGTAGGAAGCCACAGAAGAAGTTTGTTGGAGGGCAGCGTGTGGGGATAGAAACCACCCTGACATAGCAGTGGCTTAGAAACTTCCTTTCCACACATGGCTCTGGGGCTTGCCCTCCTGGAATGAGAACATAGCTGTCAACGGTATAAAAATGTGAGCCCCATCAAGCAGCCTCTAAGGCTAGTGAATGGGGCAGCAGAGGAGAAAAGCCCAAGTTGGTGGCACCAGGTGCCTGAGAATAAGTGCAGGAAGACCTTTTGTACACTGTAGGGCCCTTTTAACAAGCCCTCTGAATCTTTCCTACCCGGGGTGACTTCTCCTAAAAATAGGCTAGAGCCCTTCTCCCGCAGATACCAGATGATGTGCAGCTTGACCAGAGGAGTGGTGAAGTCCCCGAGGCAGGTAGTGACCCATCCCACTACTTTAGGTTTCTAAGTCAGGATGGTAGCCATGTTGCCAGTGGGATCTCCTGTGGGAACTTTAGCTCAAAGCAAGATAGGAGTGAACCAGTATCCAAGCTGATTCTTCACTGTATTTTGACCAGCCCAGATCAAGGCA
Organism: Gorilla gorilla gorilla; assembly: GCF_029281585.2. NCBI lineage: Eukaryota > Metazoa > Chordata > Mammalia > Primates > Hominidae > Gorilla > Gorilla gorilla. The sequence continues at coordinate 15,872,176 of NC_086018.1, read as the reverse complement.
GTGGGGTCCCTCTGCAGCTTCATACATTCCATAGGCCTGGCCCTAAACTGGAAAATGTCTGGGCCAGACATGGTTCCGAATGTTTCGGAACAGCCACACTTCACGTGGTTTCATCCCCGTTTCCCAGTATGTGAGGACGTGTGGGAGAACATAGGGACTGTACTGTTTCCAACTTGAACGGGATCAAACAGATGGAGGCATGGATCCCGCTTACAGCCCTGTCCATGATCTGGACTCTGTGCGAAGAGGGCACCCCAGTTTCCCAGGGTGATTTTGTGAGTTTCTGAGAACTGTGGATCAGGCAGCATGAACGTCACTGTGACCGATTTTGCTGCAGATCTGGAAACTTAGGCTCATGCTGCCAACCTGGCCGTTTCTTCACATTTCTCTTCCTTACATCTCCCCTGAGACGTTGCGGTTCAGAATGGGTTCATGGCTTGGTGCTTCCTTTAGTTCAAGAAGATCGGGGCAGGGAAGGCTTTGGGTGGACATATGGGGAAGGTAGCTGAAATGACGTTAGCTGGGCTGGGTGTGGTGGCTCACGCCTATAATCTCAGCTACTTGGGAGGCCGAGCTGGGAGGATCGTTTGAGCCCAGGAGTTCAAGACCAGCCTGGGCAACATAGTGAGACCCTATTCCTACAAAAACGTAAATAAGAGAAATAACCAAGCTGAAATGATGTTAGTTGATCTTTCTTCAGAGTCACAGCGAAAATACCCAGTACCGCCTGGTAAAAGCAGTAGGAATGAGAGGGACTACTTAAGGAGAATCTCTGAATTCCAAAATGGCAGGAGCACACTTCTCAAATGGATGAGTCATTTCAGTCAGCGCCATTCTTGCAGGAAGGTGACACCGGAAGGTGGTCACTGTTGGCCCCTTTTATCTCCCTGAGGTCATCAGCCTCTCTTAGCAGATGGGTGACACCCATAGGCTATCAGAATGTGGGCTGCCCCAGGGCACAGATCTTGTCTGCTGTGTCACTGGTGTGCCTGAGCACCTGCAGGGTGTCTGGCTGGAAGCAGGTGGTAAAGAAACATTTGTTGAATCAGTGATTGGATGAATGAACCCCTGGAGCCATCCTACTTACAGATGTGGGAAACAGGATGGGAATCAGTCTGTGTACACAGCACCTTTCCTTCAGTCCTTGTCAGACTCGGATTCCATTCAAACTTTCCCAAGCTCATGAAGAAGGAAAGGAAAAAGGAGTGGGAGGACAGGCCAGAAAGAGGCAGAAGGAGGCCCTCGACATCCTGATTTCCTATGCGACACCCTTCTCAGTGGCCCGGAGCCCTGAAGTGTCCTCAGCAGCTGCTGTGCCGAGTACAGGGGGGCTTTGCCACCACTGCAGGGAGGAGGAAGAGGAGCTGCCTGCTGAGGCCCTGGGAAGACCCTGCCTCTTAGTATCCTCTGCACCCGCCGATGCCTCTCCAGGAGTCAGGTGGAAGCAAATAAAGCCCCCTGCCAGCTCTTGCCCATCAGCCAAGAGCAGGTTGTCCTGTTAGGAGAAACGTTTCTTCCAGAATGATGTATGGAGCTCATGCAGGCAGTGACTATTCCAAAACAGAACCTGAGGTGCGGCCCAGAGCCTTTTTCCTATTTAGGATATGGCCCAGATCCTGGGAGCTGTTTCCTTGTGGTATGTGTGGGGCTGTAATTGGCCTCCCTGTGACCTGAGAGCTGCCTGCCCTGACTTAGTGAAGACTTGGCCTTGGAAATTATTGCACATCTTTCATCCCGCTTTAAGCTGGAAAGTCCCTGTTGGGCTGTTGTTGCACTAAGGCATGTGAAGCAGAGGGCGGGAGGTAGGGCCAGCTAGCCTGACAGGCGGGGTGCACTTCGGCTTTGCAATCCAGCACCTTGCAAAGTGCTTGTTTACATCTGCACTCCTGCTCTCTCCTCCTGGGTTCTGCCATTAGTTGATGAGGGAGGAGGTCACAGGGCTGTCTTCGCTGCCCAGGCCCCTGCTGTTACCGCTCTCACTATCTTGGTTTCTCATCACCGCCTGATTCATCTGACAGAAAGCCCCTTGCTCAGGACAGAGAATCAAGGATGCTGATTGTTTCGATGTGTTTGTGTGTGTGGTTTTTTTTTTTAATTTCCCATGGTATTTTGAGGTGAAGGGCTGGGAATGTGGAGCATATTTTGGCAGTTGGTGAGTTTGGGGTCCTTGCCCAGTGTCCTCTGAGTACCACCTTCCCTTTGGAAACACTGAACCCCCGGGAATGGCCTGCCAGTGTGCTTCCGTGTCCTTGTCTCTCCACAGGGTGAGCTGGAGCTCTGTGTGGACCTGGCTCAATGGCCTGGTGGGTCTGGCACAGGAGAGGCAACTGCTGCCTCCCAGCTCCCCTTTTCCACCATCCCCAGCGCAGCATTTCTGCAGGCTTTCTCCAGGGACTGGCGTGTGAAGGATCTGAACAGTTCCCAGTGCTTCTGGTTTCTTTTTTGTTGGTTGTAGCCAAGCCCAAAATTAAATCAGCATTTCCCCTTCCAGAGCTCCGGCCCTGGGCTTGGACTGCCAAGTTCTGTTGCCTGACAACCCATTAGTCTGCGGGATTTGCAGAATCTCCAGGGCAATAACAGTGGGAAGACTGAGTGTCTGTCATTCCAGATGCCAGATTCTCTGCTCCAAGAAGCTTTCATGAAGTGCTGTGTCCCTCACCTAGAAAATTACAGTGGGGAGGAGACAGTGGTGAAGATGCCCAAAGGGGAAGGCAGATAGGGCTGTTGCGAACATGTGCCTGGTTTTTCTTCTCGTTGTAAGTCTTGGGACAGCATGGTGATCTCCTGAGTGATGCCTTTCCTCCTCATGTTCAGATCTTGGCTCCAGGGCTCACTAGCTGTGTGACCTGAACTTCAGTTACTTCATTTGCAAATGATAGTGCCTACCTCACAGAATGTTTTTTTTTTTTTTTTTTTTTGCAGCCGGCTAACTCCATATGCCTCCAGAACACCTTTCTTGACTCTGCCAGGTGTGCTGACTCACTCTCTCTCTATGTTTTCCCGTGAGTGCATACGTGGCTCATGGTACTTGACACGTGGTACTGAAAGGATTCCTGCAGGGCCCTCTCCCAGGTGCTACTGAAGCTCTTTTAGAGTAGAGAGTGTTTTAATCTGCTTTGTTTCCCATGGTCCTAGTAGAATTCTTGCCAGACAGTATGCGTTCCCCACGTTACCCACGTCAAACAGACACCTCTTGGATGTTTTCCTTCCCGAGTTTCGTTCACTCTACTGTAAAATCGCTTCCCTCTGAATTGATGGCTGTTAGTTGTTTGTTTCCCTGAAGTGGTAGTTCTTATCCTATTTTTCTTCTCCCATCTAAAAGAAATACCACTTTTTGTTCCGTATTTATGGAATTCCCAGAAAGCTGATTCTTGGGTAGTTGCTTGACTTTATCTCCCTTTCTCATCTGCTTTCCATTGAATGGCAGTTGTCAAAAATAAATGATGGAAAGAATCAAATGGCGCCACAGACAGTGTATCCTCAGCCCTCCCCTGTTCATTATGGGGTGGCCGCCATGGATTTTGATGAGGAGAAGGAAGGGATGGGAAGACTGGTATTTGGGAATGATGAGCTTGTGCAGTTAGGGCCTTTGCTGTCCCAGGCCTGGGAGGGCAGGTTTGGAGAAACTTGAGGCCGGATCTATCAGGATTGCTCTCTGCCTCTTTTCTGCCATTACCTGTAGTCCACATTTCCTCATCTTCAAGATGCCCTAGCCCAGCATCATAGCATATTCTTTTTGTGCCCTGAGCTCGGTGTTGAAGAATGGAGCATGATGTTTAAAAAGGTCCCCCAGCAAGGATGCAAAGGCTAAAACAAGTGGGCACGTGTACAGGGCACAAGTGAACTCAAGTATTCGTGTTTTGCCCCTTCATCACACCATTACCTGAATTTGTATATGAATACGCCACTGGATCTTGCTTTTTTAGTAAAGATTCTCTAGTAAATTCGAAAGATGCTATTTGGTGGAGGATGCCAGTAATTCCAACAGATGTGCCAAGACCTTATCCTGTGACTACCAGGGTTCGTTAAAAGCTCTTTCTGAGGCTGCCACAAAGACGTTCAAACACTGCACACAACAGAATTGCAGGCCTTCAGAAAACACTTTGTGCACAACCTGTCATGCCACAAAAATTGCTAAATCACCTGCCGCTTTCCTTTAGCCAGGTTTTGCCTGATGGACCACCTGTCTCTCAACACTGGCTTGTATGATGTGGCATGCCAAAACCCAGCGTTGTCTCCTAGAGCTTAGATTCCTAGAGCTTAGGAATCGGTGACCTGCCCAGCCAGGATGCCAGCCCAGTCATGACCTGCTCCCTCCAGCACCTCTGCCCCTTCTCTGCCTCCTTGAAGGTCTGGTAACACAGCCGGGCATGGTGGCTCCCGCTTGTAATCCCAGCACTTTGGGAGGCCAAGGCGGGCAGATCACGAGGTCAGGAGATTGAGACCATCCTGGCTAACATGTCTCTACTAAAAATACAAAAAAACTAGCCGGGTGTGGTGGCGGGCGCCTGTAGTCCCAGCTACTCGGGAGGCTGAGGCAGGAGAATGGCGTGAACCCGGGAGGCGGAGCTTGCAGTGAGCCGAGATCGTGCCACTGCACTCCAGCCTGGGCGACAGAGCGAGACTCCGTCTCAAAAAAAAAAAAAAAATGTCTGGTAACACCAGGCTGCTACCACATGGCACTGTGCCTCAGCCCTGTTTCTCAGTAACGACTGTTCGCTCTCCAGAGCCTGTGGATGCAGCTTTCCAGAAGTATGCACACAGTGGTGGGGAAATATTACTGGACACCAGACTTGCTGCTTCACTCATGTTTCCTGGGCACTCCCCAGGTGGCAGGCGTTAAGTGGAAGAGGAAGGTGACCGTGTGTGTGGGGTGCAGGGTCAACACGCACCCCCACATGTGTATGTGTGCGTCGTGTCACTCGGTGTCCATGACGGCTCTGGGAGGTGGGTGGTGCCATCATTTATCTATCAGGAAACGAGCTCTGAGGAGTTCTGTAAAGTTTCTAAGACCCTTCAGCCAACTACTGGTGGAGCCAGGCATCTGGAAGATGAGGAAATCCGACCTGGGGTTGCCCGCCTCCACCTGGACCCGGTGCTACTCATATTACAGGGGACACACCAGAGGACTCATGACAGCCTCCTCTGACCAGGATCAGGAGGACAAGGGACGTCAACAGAGAATAGTGGTGGTGATAAGGGAGGCAGCAGAACTGTTCCATGTTAAAGGAGACCAAAGCACAGTTGCAAAACACATTTTCAAAAATCCGAGTCCACAGCAGTACTTGAAAGTATAAAGTTAAAAATGGGAAAAGTGCTTCTTTACCAAAGAATGGTAGTGGAGGAGGAGTGATGGGATTTTTTTTTTTTTTTTGAGATGAAGTCTCGCTTTGTCACCCAGGCTGCAGTGCAGTGGCGCAATCTCGGTTCACTGCAAGCTCCGCCTCCCAGGTTCACACCATTCTCCTGCTTCAGCCTCCCGAGTAGCTGGGACTACAGGCGCCCACCACCACGCCTGGTTACTTTTTTGTATTTTTAGTAGAGATGGGGTCTCACTGTGTTAGCCAGGATGGTCTTGATCTGATCTCGTGATCCGCCTGCATCGGCCTCCCCAAGTGCTGGGATTACAGGCGTGAGCCACCGCACCCAGCCAGAGTGATGGGATTTTAAAATCACCTGGTGTGACGCCCTGTGCACACAAAGGACTCCCGCCAAGGTCGCCGACGATGCTGAAACCACAGGGTGAAAGGACGCAGGCAGGGCACCCCGTGGCTTCGGAAGCCCACGGAGGACTGATGGGGAAGTGTGCCTGTGCATTGCAGAGAGGCCTGGGTGCCACCTCTGTGAGCGGTTGGGCCTGGTGTCCTTCCTCTGAGCAGCAGTGCTGCGGTAGGGGCAGCATCGCCCACATGGCCTTATGAAACCGAAAGTGCCTTATCTAACTGTGAGGAGACAGATCCGCAGCATGAGACGTTCTTCAGGCAGCTGGCCAGGCCCCCTCAGTGGTGGGGCACGTGCCTGGTGGGGACTTGGATCCCAGGGCAGGCAGTGGGGGAGGCACCTGGTGGGGGCCTGGATCCCTGGGGCAGACTGCACCGGGGATGCCCTTCTCAGGCAAGGCTGCTTCAGGGGCACCTGGCTCCTGGCTGCCTGCGGTCTGGCCCACACCCCTCACCACCAGTCACTCTTGCGGGGAGACTGTGTCTCCCCTCTGGGGGCCGGGTTCAGGGTGATGAAGGAGAGAGAACGCTCTGACCTGGAGGGCAGACAAGGCCACCTTCCTTTCTCCTGCAGAGTGAAATTCCCACTCTCATGCCAGGGTCCTTCTCTGGCCTCTGGCAACTCTGCGAATGCTCTGACCTTTGTCCTGCCCCACATTCTGGCAGGAGGGCCTGCAGCCTGGGTGTCAGCCCCCACCCCCACGCCCCGTCTGTGGTTGGACCTCAGTGCAGTGCTTCTGTGCTTGTCTGCAGGTTCAGGCGTGAACGGCCTGGAGGAGCCCAGCATCGCCAAGCGGCTGAGGGGCACCCCAGAGCGGATCGAGCTGGAGAACTACCGCCTGTCCCTGAGGCAGGCTGAGGCACTGCAGGAGGTACCGGAGGAGACTCAGGCCGAGCACAACCTGAGCAGCGTGCTGGACACGGGCGCCGAGGAGGACGTCGCCAGCAGGTCAGCACGCAGGGCTGCAGGGCGCCCACCCGCCACACGGCCCTAAGAGCCTCCTCACCTCTCTGTGTCTCGGTTTCTTCTCAGTGAAGGGAGGCCTCCTGTCTTTCCTGCTGCCCGCAGTCCATTCTCCCCAGTCCCTTTTAGGTTCTTAGCCTCATCTTCTAGTCAGTGAGGACTCCTCCATCAGACTCAATTCAGAGATTCAGGAAGTATTTATTCCTTGAGGACCTGACATGTCCCCAGCTCCAGGTTTGTCATTGGGAAGGAAAGTGGCAGGCTCTGCCCCCGGGTTATTCACAGATTCAGCAGAGGGAAGGACGGGCACACGGGGAGGGACTCTGGGTGATTCAGCCACCAGTGCACCGGGCCGTCTTGAGGGAGGCCTAGTCCGTCTCCCCAGGCATCTTTTTTTCTCCTGTAGGTAAAGAAAGGGACTGAAAATGTGTGCCCCAGGGGCCGCATGCAGCACCAGTGGATGCATGCTTAGGCAGTTCCAGAGCTGTAATCACATCCAGCTGGGTGACACCTTTGGGGATGTGCATGCTATAACCCCAGGACTCCCTATATCCACTGCCCTGCACCCCAGGGCTTCCAGTATCAGCGGAGAAGGCTTCAAAGTGTTCAGCCGATTACAGATGATCAAGAGAGCCAAGAATCAAAAGGGGGGCTGGTGTCCTGCGGGGCTTCAGGGCAGAAACACAGGCTGCATCCCCGAGGGGCAGAGGCCTCGAGTGGCCTTGGAGAGCATTTGAATCACACACCAGGCACCTTGATTTAGCCATGATGAAGGGAACATGTGGGGATAAGGAGAGCAGAGCAGTTTTTTTAAGGTCCAAGAACGCTTTCCAGAAGGTGTTTGCTGGGCCGAGCTGCTTTCAGCTGCACCCGCCACCTCAGCCCTCATGTCACACACCCTCTGCCTAGATTCATTCTTGGGCTGCCTCACAGACCGCTCCTCCGTGCATGCCAGGGGCAGCCTCTGCCTTGGTGTCTGCAGTTCCAAAGCTGTCACTGATGGCACATCCTCATCCAGAACTCTGCTTCCCTATCCAGAGCACCCATGGAGGCCCCACTCTCCCCACTGTGCCCAGATGAGGGGGAGCCCACTCTCTCTCTACACTGACCCTGCAGTGAGGGTGAGAGATGCTGTGTGTCAAAATGCATTTATAAACCCTTGAGCAGAGCTACTGGCTTGACCTTGGGCTGAGTGTGGGTCAGCACCATTTTCTCCACTGTAATTTATAAATTGTGAGAGGCAGTAGGGCAGCAAGTTCATGTAATGTAGCAAGGACATTCCAGGAAGGCTAACCCCTGGCATTTATGGCAGGTATGACAGGAGGGCAGCACAGAAAACATGAAATCAGTCAGCATCTACGCAATGCAATACATGCCTCATCTTACTCAGATTGAAGTTAAAAAAAGATTTTAAAACTAGCATTCATGCTGGGTGCAGTGGCTCATGCCTGTAATCCCAGCACTTTGGGAGGCCAAGGTGGGCACATCACTTGAGGTCAGGAGTTCAAGAGCAGCCTGGCCAACATAATGAAACCCTGTCTCTACTAAAAATACAAAAATTAGCTGGGCATGGTGGTGCACACCTGTAATCCCAGCTACTTCGGAGGGTAAGGCATGAGAATTGCTTGAACCTGGGAGGCGGAGGTTGCAGCGGGCCGAGATCATGCCACTGCACCACTGCACTCCAGCCTGTGTGACAGAATGAGACTCCATCTAAAAAAAAAATTAAAATTAAAATCAAAAAATAAAATAAAGGCCAGGCACAGTGGCTCACACAGGAGAATCACTTGAACCCGGGAGGTGGAGGTTGCAGTGATCTGAGATCACACCAGTACACTCCAGCCTGGGAGATAGTGAGACTCCGTCTCAAAAAAAAAAAAAAAAAAGATAATTAAAAGTAGCATTCAGTGCTATACAGAATGAAAAACAGTCTCTTAAAAGTGAAGAGCCGGGTGCGGTGGCTCACGCCTGTAATCCCAACGCTTTGGGAGGCTGAGGTGGGCGGATCACTTGAGGCCAAAAGTTCGAGACCAGCCTGGCCAACATGGTGAAACCCCATCTTTACTAAAAATACAAAAAATTAGCCGGGCATGGTGGCGGTCGCCTGTAATCCCAGTTACTCGGGAGGCTGAGGCAGGAGAATCACTGGAACCCAGAAGGCAGAGGTTGCAGTGAGCCGAGATCGTGCCATCAAACTCCAGCCTAGGCAACAAGAGCGAAACTGCATCTTAAAAAAAAAAAAAAAAAAAAAAAAAAGTGAAGAGCCCAGCCAGGTGTGGTGGCTCATGCCTGTAATCCCAGCACTTTGGGAGGCTGGGGTAGGCAGATCACTTGAAGTCAGGAGTTCAAGACCAGCCTGGCCAACATGGTGAAACCCTGTCTCTACTAAAAATACAAAAACTTGCCAGGTGTGGTGGCACGCACCTGTAATCCCAGCTATTCAGGAGGCTGAGGCAGGAGAATCGCTTGAACCCAGGAGGCAGAGGTTGCAGTCAGCCAAGATTGTGCCACTGCACTCCAGCTTGGGCAACAGAGGGAGACTTTGTCTCAAAAAAAAAAAAAAAAAAAAAATGAAGAGCCCGGCCTGGTGCGGTAGCTCATGCCTGTAATCCCAGTACTCCAGGAGGCCAAAGCAGGCAGATCACCTGAGCCCAGGAGTTTGAGAGCAGCAGTAACATGATGAAACCCCGTCTCTACAAAAAATATGAAAATTATCCGGACCTGCCTGTAATCCCAACTACTCAGGAGGCTGAGGCAGGAGAACCACTTGAACCCAGGGAGGCAGAAGTTACAGTGAGCCAGGATCATGCCATTGCAATCCAGCCTGTGAGACAGAGCAAGACCCTGTCTCAAAAAAAAAAAAAAAAAAAAAAGCATCTAGGGGAAGGAGCTATAAATGTTGTCTTACTTTCCTGGGTGGCCGTAGGACACAGGACAGGAAGTGCGTGGTGTTTTTCTCTGTCTTCCCTACAGCACCAAGCACAGAATTGGGTGCCTTTCCAGCCGTCGGTCCTTCCTTGCTGAGATGTTAGACTGGAAGATGAGAAATGGCATCATTTTAAGGCATTAACCGTTCCAGCCAAGGAACTCTCATTTCACAAGTTCAGTGAACTCTTAACTTTGGCCTCTGCTGCAGGGGACAGCAGCGTGATGTTTCAGAACCTGACTTTGAAGTCAAACAAAGCCTGGATTTGAAGCCCAGTTCTGCCACCTGCTAGCTGTTGGCAATTTACTTAACCTCTCCCTGCCTCAGTTTCCTCATCCACAAAGGTGCTGCACTTCATAGGTTTGTTTTGAGGATTAAGGCGTATAAAGCACGGACAAAGCCTGATGCCCGGAGTTACTGCTCCTGTTACTCTCCTGGTGCAGCACAGGTCTCCCTCACCGCAGGGCCAGGGGCAGGGCCAGGCAGCCTTGTATTGGTTTCCTTAAACGGGATTGATGCCGGGACTTGGGCTTGGCTCAAGCTCACCCTGTCCGAGAACGTTGGTAACCAAGCTTTCCCATGCCAGAGTCACCCAGGGCTTGTGATGAAAGCACAACACATTGGGCTGAGTTTCTGATTCAGCGCCTCTGGGGTAAAGCCCCAGAATTTTTAGTTGTCAAAAGTTCCCAGGTGATGCTGTGGTCCAAAGACCACAATTTGAGAAACACCACTTTAATGTTTCTAAATTTCTCTGATAATAAACATCACCTGGGATGCTTGGTTAAAAATATAATTGCAGCCAGGCATGGTGGCTCACACCCGTAATCCCAGCACTGTGGGAGGCCAAGGCAGGAGGATTGCTTGTGTCTAGGAGTTCAAGATCAGACTCTGCAACAGAGCAAGATCCAGTCTCTACAAATTAGCCAGCGTGGTGGTACGCTCCTGTGGTCCCAGCTCCTCAGGAGGCTAAAGCAAGAGGATCGCTTGTGCCCAGGAGTTCGCTGCCTGGGTGACAGAGTGAGACCCTGGCTCAAAAACAAAACAAAACAAATGTAATTTCTAGGCGCTCCCTGGAGTATCTAATTCAGTGGGTTTGGGGTGGAGGCCAGGAATGTCAGTGTCCAACAGACCCCCCAGGTGAGTCTCATAATCAATTCATGGTTTAGTCACACAAGCGCCTGTAAATCCCAAGCCTTGTCACAGACCCTTGGCCCAGGCCTAATCAGCTTCATGCCTCTACCTTGCAGGCAAGGTGGGGCCTGTCTCCTGGAGGAGACCCTGGAAATAGCAGCTTTGTTTTCACTGGAAAGGCCAGTTGGCCAAAGCCAAGGGAGGGCTGGCTTTGTGATGTTTGTGTTGTTTTCCCTGACTGCCTTCCTTTCTGGAAGAATGTGCCCCGGGCAGCAAAGGCAGCTGGTGCAGTGCCCACGTGCTGAAGTTCTTTAGCATTTCCACATTCTTGGCTCTAGAGAGAAGTCAGGAGGGCTAGCACACACAGGTATGTTTTCTGATGGGACAGGCGAGGTCACAGAAAAGTGGATGGCAGGCGTTGCTGTCTGTCAGAATAACACGAAAGTGAGAGAAGGCCGCTCTTTCAGAATAACACCACAAGTGAGAGAAGGCCGCTCCCTCAGGGCTGGCTGTGAATAAATGGGGATTTCTGCCTGTTCTCTCCCTCCCGTCTCACTCCCTTTTCCTGCAGAGGCAGCTCCTGAGCCATTGCTGAGCAGGATGCTAGTTTTAGCATGGATTACATTTCCACCGTGTAAAGCCTGCTGCATGATGTGCATCTTCTCCAGCCGCCTCCTCAGCAGGAGAGGGTTTGCACAGTTGTCAGGGAAGGGAACCTAGGGGCATGGCCCAACAGGACAGAGGATTTGAGTCCCTCTGATTATGAGCGGGTTAATTTAAAAGTGAAAACCATGGTTCCCCATTGCCCTTTAAAAACCACCCAGGGGCCGGGCACAGTGGCTCATGCCTGTAATCCCAGCACTTTTGGAGGCCGAGGCAGGCAGATCACAAGGTCAGGAGATCGAGACCATCCTGGCTAACATGGTGAAACCCCGTCTCTACTAAAAAAGTACAAAAAATTAGCCAGGCGTGGTGGCGGGCCGAGTAGTCCCAGCTGCTCGGGAGGCTGAGTCGGGAGAATGGCGTGAACCTGGGAGGCGGAGCTTGCAGTGAGCCTAGATCGCACCACTGCACTCCAGCCTGGGTGACAGAGCACGACTCCATCTCAAAAAAAAAAAAAAACACCCAGGAACTTCAAGTGGTTCCTGGCAGCAGCCTGCTCTTTCATGGTAGGATCTGCTTGAATTCCTGGTCTGCACTTCTCAGGTTGCATCCAGGCAGGCAGGAGCTTGATCAAGACCTTCTTCCTGACAGTAGCCACCCTGACAGAGGCTACTGGCTGGGAACTCTTGGGTTCTGGGAGAACCACCCAGGAAGGCACAGCATGACTCCGTGTGGACCCTGGTGGGAATCCCGACTTCTCCTTATGCAAATGACCCAACTTCCTCAGGCTTCGGTCTTGTCATTTATAAAAGCAGCGCAGCCCCGTGACCTAGAGCATTTGTGCGATTAAATGAGCTACCCATGGGAAGCACTTTGTGCTGCGGGCACGCGGTCAGGGCTGCCCTCCGTCAATCACTGTCATCCTCGGATCCGCCCCTCTTGACACAGCAGAGGACTGCAGAGCACGTCAAGTGGAGCAAACCTTGTCTGTTTAGAATCAAGTGCATGTGCCTGTTGGATTTCTTTCCCATGCTAGGTCTGCCAGTGTCTCAGTGAGAAGACAGCTGGGGGGAAATTCAGAGCAGGTGCTTTGAGTTGAGTAGCTGGGTATAAACTGAGGCAAGGAGGGATTTTGCTGGACGCTCTTCTAACTGGAACAGCCAGCACCTTCTGATGGAGGCTTTACCGGGGGACAGTCGGGGTGCAACCTCTGACATCTCTGAAAGTAGCGTAAGCCTGCCCTGGCTTTCACCGCAGCCCCTGGCACATTCCTGCTGTCCTGGCCACACTTGGCCCTGTGAGGAGCACAGTGGTGACCCGGCACCTGCCCTTGGAGAGAGTGTGACCCTGGGGGAGGCAGACCCCAGTCAAGCAATCTCACAGGACAGTGCGTTGTCACCAGTGCCAAAACAGATCCTGTGAGGAGGGCAAGGTGATCCTGATGACTAGATCTGACCCCGTCCCTCCTGGGAGGCAGTTCTGAAAAGTCAGCCTCCCCAGAGGGAGGGAGAAGTTGTCTATGTTGCATCTGTTTCTGGTATAGTGATCCTCTGTGCTTAAGAAGTTTCCAGGCTAAGGTCCAAAGGGTCGGCCACACTGCAGGTTCCTCCCTCCTCTGCACCTTTCCTCCAGAGATGCAGGTGCTTGGAGCCTCAAGGTACTGAATTCACACTGCGAATCTTGTGTGTGACGCACAGGACCTGGGCCGACCCAGAGACTGCCCCAGTCCTTTGAAAATCATGGACTGGAAAGGAGTTGGAAATTCCTGCCGGGTTCCTCTGTGTCCTTCATGAAGAGAGGGTGGCCTGTCTGGGAGCTGCAGAAGCAAGCGCCAAGGTGTCTGGGAGGTGGGCTGGGTTTGCAGCTGATGCACGGAGGTGAGGGTTGCTTTCTGCTGTCTTCTGTGCTCCCGTGGTCCTTGAGCTGTTGTGAAACCAGCTGATGCGACACGGCTGTGGGCTGGCCTCGCTGGCCTCATCTCGGGGCATCTATTCAGTGCCCACATTGTGCCTGTGCAGCTATCCTCACGACATGGCACAGGGGGAGGATAGCCCTGTGCTGAGGCCCCCTCCCAGTGAACTGCAGTGCGGCCCTGCCCTGCTGCCAACTGCTGGGCAGCCTTGCACAGGCCCCGGCTGCTCAGCTGGGAAAGAGGAACCAGGGGGCCTTCCCTTGGCCCAGCGAAGATTTAAGATGAACATAGATGCATCCTTAGCCTTATTTTATGTTCAAACAGTGTTAAATGACATGCACTAGGTTATGTATTGTTGTTCATTAATAAGAAAGTAAATTAATGAAAGCACAAGCGTAAGGCAGAAAGAATACCAATAAAGGTAATGCTGAAAAATAACCAAAATCCAGATGCCAAGTTTTCCGTGGCCCAGATTCTTAGGTTTGCCCACTTTCGACCTCTCCTCCCGGCCCTCCGCCCACCGTGCTTGTGTTCTGCTGCGCTTTAGCATGATGTGCGTACACCTTTCCTTCCCTTGAGAATAAGGAGCTTTTGTTATTTTTAATTTATTTTTATCTTTATTTTTTGTAGAGACTGGGTCTCCCCATGGTTGCCCAGGATGGTCTCAAACTCCTGGGCTCAAATGATCCACCCACCTCAGCCTCCCACAGTGCTGGGATCACAGATGTGAGCTACCGGGCCCAGCTGAGCATAAGAGTCTTTTCTGTGTCACCTTTGTGTTCCCTACAGTGTCTAGCAAGTGCGTTGTGAGGGGAAGATAATTGAATAAATTTTATCCAGGTAAATGAACGAGTGAAGCTGATTCACTACCCTGAGCTCCTTGCAGTATATTCTTTTGTCCACTGGCTGAGCTGTAGGTGCTCAGAAATGTTCACCGAGTGAATGAATGAACGTGTCATTGAGCAAACTCAGAGAGCACAAATAATCAACTCACAGTCACACAGCCAGCCAGTAGCAGAGCTGGTGTGGCACAGTGAGGAAATGGCCAGCTGAAAAGAGGGAATACAGCCCACAAGACTGCCCCACTTCTGACCCCAGTGGCGAATTCCGGAGTCTCCCAGAATCACCCACAGGTTTGATAGTTTGCTAGAGCTCGCAGAACTCACTGAAAGCTGTTGTACTCATGGTTATGGTTCGTTACAGGAAAAGGGTACAGATGTCAGTGAGCCAAGGGAAGAAGTACATAGGGTGAGTCCGGGAAGGAACCAGACTCAGCTTCCATTGTGCTCACTGTGGGGCCAGGACAGCTGTACTCTCTTGGTCTCGATGTGTGACGATACGCCAGGAGTATTGCTCACCTGAGCAATACTGAGACCCTGTGTTTGGAGTTTTTATTACATAGGCAATGATTGATTGATTGATTGTCCACATGGTTGATCTCAGTCTCCGGGTCACTGGATACTGTGCGACCCAAAGCCTCACCCTAATCACATTCCTAGACTATGCAACATGAACCGGGGTCTCCGGCAAACAGTGACAGCCCCATAGGCAGGGCATCCCAGGCGTGTCTAGGTTACTTTCATGGAGCCAAGGACAAGGGCTGGGGTCCTCTCTTTGGACAAGGCGAGATTTCTTCACCTGGCAGCGATTGCCCTGGCAGTGCCCCTCAGTGCTCATCGTGGTGTATTCACTGGTTCGCCCTCTCACACACAAGCAGGCTGGGGGAGAGCCTGCCTGGGCAGAGAGAGGACACACCCTCGCAGGAGGTCAGGGCAGATGCCCCCTCGTGCCTGATGCTTCTTGGATTTTGTTGGGCCAGAGGTCGGGCCATGGCTTTAACGTGAAAGCTGATTTCCCCCGGCCTCTCACTGCAGGCAAGGCCTCTCCTGAAAAAGATGCTTTGGGAATTATCAGACCACGAAACACTCAGAAACATCTCCATTTGTGCAGCAGTGTTGGGGTTTTGCGTGTATTGGAGCCCCACAGGTTGCAAGGAACCCAGTTTTGTTCCTGTCCTGCCTCCCTCCACAGGGCAGGAGTGGGGTACACTGCTGCAGGAGGGTGGCCAGAGCGAGGAGCTACGGTTTGGGTAGTGTCCGTTGTGGCATGTGCATTCTTACAGGTGTGCGGCTTCCTATGTCAGCCGCGCTTGCCTGCAGCTGTGAGGGGAGTGCTTGGCAGTGCAGCAGCTGGCAGGAGCGACGGCCCTGGGGTTGGAGGTTTGTCTCCACCCTTTCCCCATCGTCTCTGTCCGGTGGCTTTGCAGTGAGCGATGCCTTTGCCGTCATTTCCCTGTGTCCCCACAGTGTCCTGCTCAGGGATTGGCACGTGGTAGGGTTCTGAGGAGTGCCAGGAAATGGAATCTGTCGCCCCACCCCAGCACACAGACCTTGATCATCAGCCAGTTAAGTCCAGGCCTTTCTGGGTCCCCCCTCCCCCCACCACACCCACAGCTCTCCTGAGAGGCTTCTGACAGGCCGCAGTCACACAGAATTGAGTTCCTCTAACTAGACAGTGGGCCAGGATGAGAGAAGACTTTCCATTCTCAATTCCCAGGGTCACGGGTTTATATCAGAATGAGTCCACTGCCCTGCTTGTGCCCTCAAGGCCGTCTATGAAACGTAAACCAGCGATCTCAGTGTTTGCTGCTTGAAGCACCCTGAGGGATGGGGCTGTGGCTTGAGTTTGAGCGGCTGCAGTCAGGAACTTCCATGGGCTCCGTGAGGAGCTGCTCTCCCAGTTCTGCACACCCCCCTCCACAGGCAGAGGCTGGGCCAGACCCACAGGCAGCCTTCGGTGGTCCCCTCCCCACCCCATCCACCTGAGGAGAAGTGCGTGAGGTCTGTGAGCAGGAGGCATTCTTCCCTTTGTCCCCTTAGTCGGGCTTGGGTAGGTGGCTTCTCATGCCCGGGTATCCTGTCCTGCTGATGCCGCTCTCTCCTCCCTCCTGTCTCTCTCCGCCTGCTCAGCAGCTGCTTTGCCTGACATGCATTGTTTCTGATGGTGGCCCTTCCCCTTCCCCTTCTCAGTTTTTCTTCATTCCCTCACTCTGGCTATGTGGTTATTTCCTCACAGTAGTTCCGAGTCTGAGATGGAGGAAGAGGAAGAGGAGGAGGAGGAGGAGCCTCGCCTGCCCCCATCTGACCTGGGTGGTGTTCCATGGAAGGAGGCTGTGCGGATCCATGCCCTTCTGAAAGGGAAAAGTGAAGAGGAGCTAGAGGCCTCGAAGAGCTTTGGGCCTGGGAATGAAGAGGAGGAGGAGGAGGAAGAATATGAAGAGGAGGAGGAGGAGGACTATGACGAGGAGGAGGAAGAGTCCAGTGAAGGTCAGAACAAAATCTCTGCTCCGAACTCTGCCCTGTCCCACAAAGTGATCTGTTTCATGCGTGAGTGTAAGAGGTTTCTGGGGCTGACGTCACACGGACGTGCCTCCTGCACAGCCCAGGGACCACCCCTCCTGACATAAGACATGGGGGGCAGAGGGGAGGACACCGTAGCGTTGAGCAGGCAGTTGGCAGTGGAAGTAATGTCCCTTGTGCACATTGGTTTAGAAATTGGAAGTGGAAGGCAGAGAGCCAGTCCAAGGACTCATCCAAGTTAGGCCACTCCTACTTGTCTCCACCTCGTTTTCTCTTTTTGCCCTGTAGTTTCAGTTGAAAAAATTAATAAGGAAAGGGAATTTAGCTTTCTAGAGGATTCCCTGATCCTAGTCTAGGGTTTCGGAGGTGGCTATGAGCTTAGTGCCCACTGGATGGGGCTCAGTTGATGGCACGCAGGGCAGCGTTTTGGGGACAGTGTCCTGAAGGGATACTCAGGCCCAGGGGCCAGCCACTCTGGCTGGTTCTGAAATAGTCTCTTGCCTTGGACTTGAGATTTTTCAATTCTGCCCCTATCTCTGGCTGTGTGTGGCCTCAAGTGATGAGGAGGGACTTGCTGGGCCTGTGCAGGAGAGAAGGCCATTCTTTCTCTGCTCCAGCAGTGCAGAAGTCTGGGGGGTGGTGAAGACGGAGCCAGGGCAGGTGGAGATCGGAGTCCCCAAAAGATAGATGTGGAATGAGCAGGAAGGACATGACCTTTAATTTCTGAGCACCAGTGACTCCCTGCAGCGGTCAGAGGAGCGGTTGAGTTCTCAGTGACCCCAGGCCCCGCAGAGCTGGCACTGTGCTCATCTCTGCTTCTCCTGGCACCTGTGGGCTTGCTGCCCAGTCCCAACCGGGGGTCTGTTTTCTCTGGCACACAGGGCTGAGCCCTTTCCTGACAGGGCTCATGTTCCTGATCCAGTCCCCCGGGAGCTGTGCAGCTCCAGGATGTTGGCCCCAGTGAGGTGGGTTGGCAGAAGGAACCGCACCCTTGGGCGTCCGCCAGAACAGCTGGCGTCAGGGACTTCCTCGGGCTCCCTAAGGACCTGCTCTCCCAGTTCTCTACTCTTCCCTCCGAGGCAGAGGCTGGGCAGGACCCAC
Source organism: Gorilla gorilla gorilla (assembly GCF_029281585.2). NCBI lineage: Eukaryota > Metazoa > Chordata > Mammalia > Primates > Hominidae > Gorilla > Gorilla gorilla. Next base: position 15,854,460 of record NC_086018.1, on the reverse strand, counting down.
AGGCAGCCCTTAGTAACCCGCACTCCACACCCTGTCCGCCGTAGGAGAAATGGGGTCTGTGAATCTGGGCTCTCCCTCCATGCTGCCGTGTCTGCGGAGCCAGGTTCTGCGTGTCCTCTGCTAGCCAGCGGAGTGAGCATGCACAGCTGGTCCAGGGCACAGTGTTTTGTTTGCATTGTTCCAGACATCGTCATCTCCATCTGATGATGATCACTCGGCAGCTTTGAGCCCTGGCACAGCTTAGGGTCGAAGCACGTTCCCTTTTCAGGAGAGTTGAGCCAAGCTTTCCTTCACGCAGACTTAATTTCCTGGACTTAGTGCTAACGTCAAGACCAAACCTGTAGGAAAAGAGCTTTAACTACACAAACACATACTGACAGATTCAGCCAAACTCTGAGAGTCCCGGACCGGAGCCTGTGTCCCTAGCGCAGGTGTGTCTGTTGGGCAGCCGACGGTGCCTGTGCAGGCAGTGGCTGGACACCACTACTCCCTTCTCTTCCCTCCCTGCTTGATCGCGCTGTGGGATTCCTGATGCTGTGTGGGTCTCTGGCTCCCCCTGCCGTAGAAGGGGAGTACTGCCCCTGGGACACAGAACTGCAAGGCCAGTGGCGCCAGGTACCTCCCACAGGAAGAAGATTTGAGGACATTTAAAGGTACCCACTTTACCCCGTGCCCACCTTCTACCCCAGCTCCCTGACAGCCATCCAAAATTTGCCTCCAAGAGCATGTCTCACAGACAAAGGTCTGTGTTTTATGGAACTGTGCTGACGGGCTCTGCACACATCTCACTGGACTACTCTCCCTGGTCCCAGCCTGCCCAGAGAGTCAGGCGCAAAGTAACATGTGAGTCAGAAGAGGTTCTGGAGGAAGTTGGAGAAGGCTCCAGAAGTGGCCTCATGGAATGCGGCCCCATCTATGCCGCATATGTTTTGCTGCAAGCTCATCTCCAGCCAAGACTTGGCTCCTTCTCTGATGCAGGAAACCTATCGCCAGCGCAGGTGCCTTTAATGTTTCTCTGAGAAAGGAGGAAATGCTGGCTTGTGCTGTCGATAAGTCCCCAAGGCTGCATGTATTAGCAGGAAGCACAGCAGGACTCTGAGAGAAGAACGCGTCTCTTCTCTTTGTTGCTGAGAAGGTAGAGAGAGGCCCTGCACTCTTTGACTTACCTTCCTCAGTCCTGTGCATCCAGGCTGTTAGGTGACTCTGCTGTGACTTAGTCCCACCCAGCACCATAAAGAAAGGCAAATTGACGGCCGGGTGCAGTGGCTCATGCCTGTAATCCCAGCACTTTGGGAGGCCGAGGCGTGTGGATCACCAGAGATCGGGAGTTTGAGACCAGTCTGACCAACACGGAGAAACCCTGTCTCTACTAAAAAATACAAAAAATTAGTCGGGCATGGTGGCACATGCCTGTAATCCCAGCTACTTGGGAGGCTGAGGCAGGAGAATTGCTTGAACCTGGGAGGCGGAGGTTGCGGTGAGCTGAGATCATGCCATTGCACTCTAGCCTGGGCAACAAGAGCGACACTTCATCTCAAAAAAAAAAAAAAAAGGCAAATTCACCTCAGAAAAAGTCCACAAATCTATAGAGACCAGCAGCATCTGTAGAGACCAGCAACTCCAACAAGGGGCTAATACCCCACATACGGCTTGCAGGGCCAGCAACAAATCTATAGAGACTAGCAGCTCCAACAACGGGCTGATACCCCACATACGGCAGAGCACAGGGCCAGCATCACACTGGGTGGTCTTGCTGGTCCTTTCTGCCCATTTCACATTCCCTGTTGCTTGAAGAGGCTGTCATAGTGACTGAAGCCAAGGCCAGATTGTCTGGTTAGACTCAGAGGAGGCATGTCACCCATTCCCAGATGGAAGCTGGCTCCTGGCAGGAACACGAATCCTTCAGATCAGGTGGCACCTGCTGAACAGCCACCTTCCCTTCCCAGTTGCTGGCTGTCCCTTTATCTTAACCCAACTGTGTGGCACGGTCCAAGCACTAAGTACAGGGATCCCACAGGGCAGGGATCCGGAGGGGCCACTGGTGAGTTTCCATGTAGCTGAGAAACCAGGCCTTGTTTCCAGAGGTGATAAGCAGGGCACCACATGGAGTTCTCAGGTGAGGGCTTTGACCTCAGAGACTGTTGGTCTCATTCTCGCCCGTGAAATTCCAAGGGTTTGGAAACGTACATGAAAGAGCTCTGCTTCCCCAGCCATCACCTCCCCTGACTCTACCCTCTGCTGGGATCCGTGTCCTTGCCTCAGACCCAGCATGCAGCATGAGGTCCACTAAGGGACGGGGACTTTTTCTCTCCAGCAGCAGCTCCAGCTGCAGAAGATGCAAACCGAAGTGCCAGCAAAGTCTATCTCTGTCCTGTGTGAGCTGGCCGGCTGGCGGCAGAATGACACAATCTCTTCCCACCTCTCTCGTCACCTGGCCATCAGCTGGGCGAGTGGTGGTGGGCACCTTGCTGTGTGACCAGCAGAGGGGCAGGATAGTGCATCCTGGGGTCTCACACTGTGCTAGGGACAAAGCAGGTCCTTGTGACCCCTTGGGGCTGGGCCTGCAGAAGCAGGCTGGAATCTGCTCTTTTTCCATCTTGGTGCATGGCCACCCTGAATGCAGCTCAGGGTGAAAGGAGCCTCAGAAAGGAACGTGTGATTCTCTTCACTGAATTGAATGGTACATATACGGCTGGAAATGACCAGGTCACACTGAATGAGCAGAAGGACTGTGCGTGTGTGTCTGTGTGTCCATGCGTCTGTGTGTGTGTGTGTGTGTACATGTGCATACATGTTCTTAATTTTTACTTCTTTCTGATTCATACTGACCCTGGCCAATGCTGTAACTTCTCTTTCTGTTTCCTTTCCCATGCTATTTCATGCCCTCCTTCCCCACCTCATTTCTCCACCCCTTGACCCTGGGACACTAGCCGGGAACCAGAGGCTCCAGCAGGTCATGCACGCGGCGGATCCTCTGGAGATCCAGGCTGACGTGCACTGGACTCATATCCGTGAGAGAGAGGAGGAAGAGAGGATGGCGCCGGCCTCTGAGTCCTCTGCTTCCGGAGGTAAACACTCCCAGCCCCAGGCCGCAGTGTGCCCCGAGCACCGCCCGCCTGCTGCCTCTGTCGCCACAGGGGGCCTTTCTGTCAGGGCAGAGCCACCCATGAGGTCACACACGGGAGCCAGGCGCATCCCGCTTTGCTGCTGTCAGTTGTGACACCTGTACTTTTCATCTGAGGATATGTAAAGTTCTCTGTGGATTAAGAGGTTGTGGACTCTTTCTCCATTGATGCAAAATGGTAAAATGAATCTGATCTTGGGTAAACCAAGAATTTTCTGTCTTTCTCTCATGTCTCTGGTCACCGCTGCTCTTTCCTCACTTCGTAAAACGTTCTGGTACTTTTCTCAGAGTGTGTCTGGACGTGAATGTGCGTTGGCAGGAAGGGGGCGGGAGGGGCATGTTTGGAAGTGAAATGAAGTCTTGGGAAGAGATTTCTGTCCAGGAGGCCTCCACAGTAGCATCGTCTCCAGCCCCAGGCTTTAGGTGTGACGGTCTGTGTCACACAGTAGGATGAGGATGAACCTTATTCTGGCTTTTTTAAATAAAGGAATAGCGATAAGAGAAGGACCGTGGAGACTGCTGAGGGACATGGTGGCTGCTGTGCCATCTTCCCTGGCGTGCTGTCTTCCAAATACCCACCCTCGGAGTCATCTCTGCTGTCACTCCTGTGTGTGCACATTTTCATTCAGCGCCGGTCACGGGCCACACCCCCTGCCAGGCTCTGAGCATACAAAAGGGGCATTTCCTGCCATCATGAAACAGCATCTAATAAGACGTTTGTTCCTCCGTGGCCCCAAATCTTCACCTGTAGGCAAGACCAACCTCCGTTTCCGGCTTCTGGTGGCACCATGAGCACCCGCATCACTGGGCTGGCCTGTGAGCTGGGGAGCGCTCTGCAGCCCTGGGCCGGCGGCGGCCCTACCTTGGGTTTTCCCTCTTCTCTTCTCATCCTGATTCTCCATCACACAGGCTAACAACAGGGCTCGCACCCCTTGTTGGTGCCGGACAGGCGTCTGTCCTGAATGCCTTCTCAGTTTCTTTCTCTTTGGGATTTTAAGGATGACCTTGGCTCTCCTCGTTGGGAACACATATTGCTGTGTAACTTTGTATTTGTCGTCTGTTTTAAATTCAGTGCCCGACCTTCCCTCCATACGCCACGCGGCGGTGCAGGCCTGGCTGGAGACGGTCTCCGGAGGTAGTCTGGTGATGTTCACTCTCTCCCCACTCACCGTAACCTCTCTCTAGGCGGCTCTGCTGGTACCTTAACACTAGACTCCTGGGCCTGTTGCAAGTGCATGCCAGGGCGGCAGAGGCGGGTGGGGGTACCTGCATGCCTTGCCAGACAGCCCGCCCTTGCATGGATCAGACGCACACCCCCCCCTTCAGGGCAGCTCGGAGGGAAATGTGAGGGCAGGCAGGACAGACACAGGCAGGTTTTTATTGATAGAGTCGGGTAAAAAGGCCAAAGCCAAAGGAACGTTTTTGGCACTGAGAGTTTTAAAATGTGTTGAGAATGAGGTGGTTACCGATTGAGTGTGAAAGGGGAGGAATCAGAAGATATTCCACAAGCCTACCAAGCTATCAGAGAAGGAGGCCGTCAAAACCAGGGGTTTATGGGAGGATGACGGTGGAGAGGGAAGAGCAGAGGATGGGCGGGTGCTATTCAGCAGAAAGTGGGGACAGGCTGGGTGTGACCAGGGGTGACACCAGCCAAATCCAGCCCGAGCTGCAGGCGTCTCTTCAAGTACAAGAGATCGTTGAGCAGCCTGAGTTGTCCTTCCTACATGTTTCTGGAAGTGTGTGTTTCTCACTGAGGGGCTACTGGCATTTGGGGCAGGACAGCTCTTTCCCTTGCAGAAGGTTTAACATTCTTGGCCTCGGCCCTTGGAGTGTCCGTGCAGCCTCCACCACCTATGAAGACACCAAAAATCCCTCCACGAGTTGTCAGACACTGCTGGAGGAAGGGCAGTGTTATCGCCAACAGCACCACTGTCCTAGCGGTCACTTCTGGGATGCGGACATGGGAGCTTGTGGGGCTTCAGCAGCCTGTCCTTGTGTCCTCCCGGCAGTGGGAGAAACAGGCACACACAGCCGCAGGGAAGGGCCACTGCTCTTTGCGCAGAGACGGCCGGCTCCTCTTCTAGATAGCTTGGGTCCCTAGGGCGGTGGGGCAAGAGCCTCCCAGCTGGCGGCTGAAGGAAACCAAGAGCTGAGCGGGTCAGTGGCTCCTGGCTTTCATAGCACATGGCTCATCAACCTGCGTGGCAGCTTCTAGCACCCTGCACTCCGTCTTAACCTGAATTTCACCCCCAGATCCACCCCTCAAGCTGTGTCTCTTTCAACACTGCTGCTGCTGCGTTGATATTTCTCACCTGTTTATTTTTTTTTTTTATCTGTGTGACGATTTTTCCTTTCAAGGTACTGCCAAGGAGTGTAGACTTCTCACCCGCCTGACTCTACCACAGGCATTTCTTAATAGAAAGTCTACAGGAGAGCCGCGTGAAGGACCCAGGCACCAGGGCGGGATCAGGCTAACCCAGGGTGCCCTGGGCTGTGCCCGGCTGGGAGGCCTGTTTGGGTCTCCTTGGTGCTGGCCTCCAGTTCCCTCGCCAGCAAGAGTGTAGAGTTGCCATATTGATCCCTGGGCACCCAGATTCACCCCAACAAATCTGTCAGGCACAGTGGCCCTCTCCATGGGATGGGCCAGATTCTGTTCCAAACGGGGCGTTTGTTCCTCCTTTTCAGAATCGGTGTAGTGCAGCCATGAATTCTTTTATCTTTGCTTCAGAAGTCCCACTCCCTGGTGTTTGATGAACTGTCTTCCTTGAGTGGCCAAAAGCAGTGTTCTCACACCGAGGTTTTAACCAATAGAAATACTTGAGGCATTTCACCCCTGCTTCCCCCAGCAGGTGCCGATGCTGTAGGATAGCATTTGGCATGGCCAGCAACGTGGGCCACTCTGGTATCTCAGGGAGGTACATGGCCCTAACTGTCAGCTAGTCTGGGAACCCGCCTATCTCTCCCTGTGACGTGGGCCGTCTGTTCCCTTCCAAACCTGTTTCATACAGTTCTTCAGACACTAGATTTGAACCGTCATCTTACAAACTGTGCATAAAAGATAAACATAAGCTTAAGGAATTATTAAAGAAACAGAAAATCATATAACTGCCACCCTGTTCAAGGGATAAAACGTTACCAGCATCTTCTAAGTGCCTGGCCTGTGGAGAGAAGATTACTTCCGAGGCTGCGCCCTCCCATTTCCACATGGCTTTTTAAGAAATCCACCTAACCGGGCGCCATCAGTTCCCTGCTCCCCAGCCTGGGGCTTTGATCCGTGCGGACTCTTGTATATGGACATCAGAGCATAACTCCTTTCTCCTGAAATTAAAACCCTTAGGGGTAATTTGAGGGTGGCTGGGCTTGAACCCTAGGAGAGCCCGCAGGCCCCCGGCCAGTGGTCCCGTGAGTCTCAGGTGGTGCGGGTCTCACAGTGTCCTCAGAGCAGAGCGTGCCGCCCTCTTCCTGCTGGTGCAAGTTCGGAGTGTGGGAGTGGGGGACGGTGTGTGCGTGCTTAGGGGCCGGCTCCTGGGGAGGGGAAGTTGTCGAGGGTTTTGCCTCATTTTGCAGCCCTGAAGGGCCACTTGGAGTCCAGAGGATGAACTTTACATACCTTCAGCCCCCAGTGCTCTCCCAAAGTATTAGTATTTCTCTAAATTATTGCAAGGGAAGCTCATCTGGTGCCCCTGCACACAGCGCTGTGGACAACCCCCTCAGCTGGCTGGACCTCAGACTTCTCGCTAAAGAAACGGTCCCTCTAATTATATTGCAGGCTGAGTGTTTCTTACCTGAAATGTTTGAGACCAGAAGTGTTTTGGATTTCGAATTTTTTTCAGATGTTGTAATCTCTGCATATACATAATGAGAGATCTTGGGGATGGGACACAAGTCTAAACACAAAATGTATTTATGTGTCATATATACCTTGTACACGGTAGCCTAAAGATAATTTTATATAATATTTTTAATAATTTTGTGCATGAAACAGAATTTTAGGTGTGACTGTCACCACGAGGTCTGCTGTGGAATTTTCCACTTGGCCTCTTGTCAGTGCTCAGAAAATTTCAGATTTTGGAGCATTTTGGATCTTGGATTTTCAGATTCAGGATGCTCAGCCTGCATTATGAGGGCTGAATGACCCATGGTGTGTGAGGCGGTCAGCACACAGCCAGGCTTTGGCAGATGCTGCTGGGCCGAGGCCCAGAGAAGCAGCATTTCCCCTTCCACCCTCCTCCAACTGAGGTTCCTACAGCAACCTTTGGGGGAAGAGGAACAATGCCCCCACCTTCAGCCGCTCTTCTCTTCCCACTTGGCCCCTAGCATTGAGAAATGCCCACCTCCTGTGTTTGGGGGCCCCGGGCCCCCCCAGCACCCATGCTACGTGTGGAGAGCCCCCTGGGCCTGGCAGCATCTCCCCTCTCCTGGGGCCTGCATGGCAGCGCCCTGAGAAAGGCAGTACCTCTCGCCCCCGTGAAGATGCAGCCTGTCTTGTCTGTCCTCCTTTTCTTCCTTCCTTTGAACCTTTCTGCTTTGCAGCCCCATTGGATGAGAATGACCTAGAGGAAGATGTGGACTCAGAACCAGCCGAGATACAAGGGGAGGCAGCAGAGGATGGGGACCCAGGGGACACTGGTGCTGAGCTGGATGATGGTAGGGGTCCGCCCTCCCCGCCCCTGTGGTGGGAGCTCAGGGAAGATGAAGGCAATATGCTTTCCAGCAAAATCAAGCTCAGTGAGGCCGCCGTTGGGCCTCCTGGTTCCTTCTTGGCTCCACCGTGGCTGGAATGCATCTCATTCCACCCAACCACCACCTACCCACGAGCACCAGGCGACTTGGCCTGCAGTCATCCAGCTGCAGCTGGGTGCCTGAGCCAACCTGTGGCTTTATACAAGGCCTTTAATTCTGCTGACTGGCTCCCAAAGCTACATACCTGGAGATGTGTTCTGCATCGCAGTCTGGTTGTGGGGGGCTGAGGGGGTCAGGGACGAGGCTGGGAAGAAGGAGAAGAACCCAAGCTTGCAAGGGGGCGCAGGCCTCAGCTGTGGAGTTGGAGTGGTGGTCAGGGCTACTGAGAGGAGGAGGTGCATAGAAGTGGGCCTGTGAGGCCAGGCCTGCCCTCCACAGGCACACCCTGTCTTTCTCTGTCGCAGCCCATCATGTGTGACTGTTGCTGTATTTTAAAAGAAACAGAGCCCCACAGGCTTTGTTGCGGCCCCGCATTGCAAAGGCAGGAGGGTGCTCTTGGCCGGGCCCCTCAGGAGCGGGGGTGGTCTGGTAGGCAGGTCTGTCCCTGCGTAAGAAGGGCCTCCAGGCCTGCACCTGAGCAGTTGTGTTGCAAATGAGCAAGTGGCGCGGCTGCTCTCAGGTGGAAAAGGAGTTGGCCTCACTTAGGGTGTGCACCCACTTCTGCCCCTTCCCTCTGCCAGATCAGCACTGGTCTGACAGCCCGTCGGATGCTGACAGAGAGCTGCATTTGCCGTGCCCAGCTGAGGGGGAAGCAGAGCTGGAGCTGAGGGTGTCGGAAGATGAGGAGAAGCTGCCCGCCTCACCGAAGCACCAAGAGAGAGGTGAGCCTGTCGTTGATGGGAGAAACAACTTTCAGAATTCCTACGAGGGCCATATGCACACAAGAGTGGCTCAGGGGCCAGGCGCTTCAGAGCAGAGCCACGGTGCACGCCAGCCTCCGAGGTGTGGGCAGCTCCTTGCCTTTTCCTCCTCTGTCCATCCTCCCTGTGCCACAGGCTGCTGCAGTTGCTTTGGCCAAAGGCCCTTTCCTTGCGTAGTTTGGGTCTGGGAGAAGGTAGAAGGTTTGTCCTGAAGCTCTGTGTGCAGAGTCTGCACATGGAGGAAGCCCACGGCCTGACCTGGTGTTGACAGGAGCACCTGCAGAGAGTGCCAGGCAGCCCCGGGAAGACAGTTCCAGGACCCTGGCCTCTGAGAGAACCTGTGCTTTCCAGGAGAACTGGGAGCAGACTCAGCGACTCGCCCTCTACCCTCCCCTCCACCCTCTGGGGCTGGCTGATAGGGGTGCCTTCCTGACACATGGGGGGGCTTCCTCTTGTAAGTCCCTGTGTTCATTCTTTTCAGGTCCCTCCCAAGCCACCAGCCCCATCCGGTCTTCCCAGGAATCAGCTCCTCTGTTCATTCCAGTCCACAGCCCCTCAACAGAGGTAAGGGTTTGGGGCTCGCTGTGGGGTACAGAGAACTAATGGGACCCCAAGGACACATAATAACTTCTCTGTTTCAGGGCCCATGGTGTGGGTCCCACCAAGACTGGGGCTAACATAGCCTGCTGGCCTCCTCATTCTGAGGAACACTGAAAACTATCATCCTCCTTGTACTAAGTGGAGCTGTTGATGACAGGAGTGGCCTTGGAGTTCCAGCTCAGTACTCTTGGGGATGAGGCCGTCTGGGTGGTACCTACTACCTCTGCCCCACTCTGATCCCAAACCTGAGTCGTCTACCCCGTGTCACTGTGTTAGGTCCACATACCACACACCATATGTTTAATTTAAACATAAATTTAGTAAAAATAAATAATTTATTATATTTAATAAATGTATAATAAACATAGGTGTATTAAAACTGTTTATAAATATAAATTTATTAAAATTTATGTTTATAAATATAAATTTATTAAAATTTATTAGAACAAATTTATTTTTTATAAATTTGTAATATTAAAAATAATATAATTATAATTTTTATGATAAATGGCATAAAACATTTGATAGTTTATTAAAAATAAATTTGTTTAAATTAAAGCAATAATATCGATGGGATGGTTGGTTTGATATGACAAATGCATTTTTAACATTATGTTAAAATAAATGTATAACCATTGAAATTTACAACATCTGGCCAGGCGCGGTGGCTCACGCCTGTAATCCCAGCACTTTGGGAGGCCGAGGCAGGCAGATCACGACGGTCAGGAGATCGAGACCATCCTGGTTAACACAGTGATAGCCTGTCTCTACTAACAATACAAAAAATTAGCCGGGCGTGGTGGCGGGCGCCTGTAGTCCCAGCTACTCAGGAGGCTGAGGCAGGAGAATGGCATGAACCCAGGAGGCGGAGCTTGCAGCGAGCCGAGATGGCACCACTGCACTCCAGCCTGGGCGACAGAGCGAGACTCCGTCTCAAAAAAAAAGAAATTTACAACGTCCATGCAGACAGCCTGTGGTGTGCGAACCGCATGGAGAATGCTGCGAAGCCAACTGTGACAGCAGGTCCTGTGGAACATGGTTTGGGAAATACTGTCTGCAGGCCAGATCAGGGAGAAAGCTGGAATATAAGGCCTGCATCTGCTTGATTTAGTCTTTGGGATTCTAGGAAGCATGGAACTATTCAGTGATTTTTTTTTTTTTTTTTTTTGAGAGAGGATCTCACTCTCTTGCCCAGACTGGCATGGGCAACAGTGCAGTGGCATGATCACGGCTCACTGCAGCCTCCCAACTCCTGGGCTCAAGCAGTCCTCCTGCCTCAGCCTCCCAAAGTGCTGGGATTACAGCATGAGCCACTGCGCCTAGCCCGTTCGCTGATTGGATTTTTTTTTTTTTTTTGAGATGGAGTCTCACACTGTCGCCCAGGCTAGGATGCAGTGGTGCGATCTTGACTCACTGCAAGCTCCACCTCCCGGGTTCACGCCATTCTTCTGCCTCAGCCTCCCGAGTAGCTGGGACTGTAGGCACCCACCACCACACCCGCCTAATTTTGTTTTTGTATTTTTAGTAGAGACGGGGTTTCACCGTGTTAGCCAGGATGGTCTCGATCTCCTGACCTCGTGATCTGCCCACTTCAGCCTCCCAAAGTGCTGGGATTACAGGTGTGAGCCACTGCGCTCAGCCGTCTGTGAAATGGGGAGGCTTTGTTTGAGGCTCTTGGATGGGGTGATATAAGGGCTGGTGCAGGAATCTCTGCACATCTTTGAGCTTCCTGGGGAGGACAATTTGATCATAATGCACCGTGATAAATAGCTATGGTAAGTCTTCTTACAGTCCTGGCCCCTCTGTACGTACGTCAGGGATCTTGGCGCTCTGGGGCCTCCTGGAGGGTGAGAACTGCATTCCTCTATGTCCTTTTGGCCAGTGTTCCTGTGAGTGGACAGAGAATATAGGATGTATTTGAGATGAACCAAATCCTGAAAACCCAGTTTGTCTAAACTAAGCAGAGTGGTTCTAAGGTTCTAAACACTGAACACCTGGAGCAGAAAGTGGAAAGGGTTCTCCTGGAGCTGTTCTAATAACAGCTGGAAGGACGGGGAAGTCCTGCAGCAGGCACAGGTGCAGGCACTTTGAGTGAGAAGGCTCCCCGAGGATGCTGCTGGCCGTGAAAGCCCGCACCTTCTCAGCGGCTTCTGTCTTCCTTCCCTGTAGGTGCCCCAACTCCCAACTGTCCCTGCCGCCACCCAGGAGAAATCACCTGAGGAGCGCCTTTTCCCTGAGCCTTTGCTCCCCAAAGAGAAGCCCAAAGCTGATGCCCCCTCGGATCTGAAAGCTGTGCACTCTCCCATCCGATCGCAGCCAGTGACCCTGCCAGAAGCTAGGACTCCTGTCTCACCAGGGAGCCCGCAGCCCCGGCCACCCGTGGCGGCCTCCACGCCCCCACCCAGCCCACTCCCCATCTGCTCCCAGCCCCAGCCTTCCACCGAGGCCACTGTCCCATCCCCTACCCAGTCCCCCATACGCTTCCAGCCTGCCCCGGCCAAAACATCCACCCCACTGGCCCCTCTCCCTGTCCAAAGCCAAAGTGACACCAAGGACAGACTGGGCAGCCCCCTTGCTGTGGACGAGGCCCTCAGACGGAGCGACCTGGTGGAGGAGTTCTGGATGAAGAGTGCGGAGATCCGCCGCAGCCTCGGGCTCACACCTGTGGACCGCAGCAAGGGGCCCGAGCCCAGCTTCCCCATGCCTGCCTTCAGGCCAGTGTCCCTCAAATCCTATTCCGTTGAAAAGTCTCCCCAGGATGAGGGACTCCACCTTCTCAAGCCTCTGTCCATCCCCAAAAGGCTGGGCCTGCCAAAGCCGGAGGGCGAGCCGTTGTCCCTGCCAACCCCCCGGTCCCCGTCCGACAGAGAGCTATGCAGCGCCCAGGAGGAGCGCAGGGAGCTGTCCAGCAGCTCTGGCCTGGGCCTGCACGGGAGCTCCTCCAACATGAAGACACTGGGCAGCCAGAGCTTCAACACCTCGGACTCCGCCATGCTCACGCCCCCCTCCAGCCCGCCCCCGCCGCCGCCCCCGGGCGAGGAGCCCGCTACCTTGCGGAGGAAGCTCAGGGAGGCCGAGCCCAATGCCTCGGTGGTCCCGCCGCCCTTGCCTGCCACCTGGATGCGGCCCCCCCGGGAGCCTGCTCAGCCCCCCAGAGAGGAGGTGCGGAAGTCGTTTGTGGAGAGCGTGGAGGAGATTCCCTTTGCTGATGATGTGGAGGACACCTATGACGACAAGACTGAGGACTCAAGCCTGCAGGAGAAATTCTTCACGCCCCCGTCCTGCTGGCTGCGCCCCGAGAAGCCTCGCCACCCGCCCCTGGCCAAGGAGAATGGGAGGCTGCCTGCTCTGGAGGGGACGCTGCAGCCACAGAAGAGAGGGCTGCCCTTGGTGTCCGCGGAAGCCAAGGAGTTGGCCGAGGAGCGCATGCGAGCCAGGGAGAAGTCCGTGAAGAGCCAGGCGCTGCGGGACGCCATGGCCAGGCAGCTGAGCAGGATGCAGCAGATGGAGCTGGCCTCAGGCGCCCCCAGGCCCCGCAAGGCGTCCTCAGCACCCTCCCAGGGCAAGGAGCGCCGGCCTGACTCCCCCACACGCCCCACTCTCAGGGGCTCCGAGGAGCCCACCCTGAAGCATGAAGCCACCAGCGAGGAGGTCCTCTCCCCGCCGTCGGACTCAGGGGGCCCAGATGGCTCTTTCACTTCATCCGAGGGCTCCAGTGGGAAGAGCAAGAAAAGGTCGTCACTCTTCTCCCCCCGCAGAAACAAGAAGGAGAAGAAGTCCAAAGGCGAGGGCCGGCCCCCGGAGAAGCCCAGCTCCAACCTCCTGGAAGAAGCCGCCACCAAACCCAAGTCCCTGTGGAAGTCCGTCTTCTCCGGGTACAAGAAGGACAAGAAGAAGAAGGCCGACGACAAGTCCTGCCCCAGCACCCCCTCCAGCGGGGCCACGGTGGACTCTGGAAAGCACAGGGCGCTTCCCGTCGTAAGGGCAGGTGCGTCAGCAGCCGGGTCTGCGTGCAGGCAGAGCGGGAGGGGTGCGGGAGGGGCTGGGGTCACTGGGGCTCTCAGGATCCACACTCACATGCTCCCCGCCGAGGGTTCTCAGGAGCCGTGCTGACCTGGAGAAGGGACCGAACCGTGGGTTCACAGGGCATAGCCAGCTTAGTAACAGAATTCTCAAAGCCAGCTTGAAACCGGACCAGGAAGACTGTGGAGGTTTGTGCCCTTCCTAAAGTCAGACGACCCCAGAGGGGCCCACTCGTGCACAGGGCAGAGGGCAGTGCTACCAGGAGGGGCTGGGCAGGCCTAGGTGCCACCCGCTTAGCGTCAGCTCTGCCCTGCCCAGGCAAAGGTTGGTGTCCCAGCTCCTGGCTCCCCAGGATGGGGGATGGATCCCTTAAACTAAAATGAATCCAGCCCCCCACCCGGCCTCCTTGGCTGCACATGGGAGCGTAGGAGCAGGAGAGGGCTGCGCCTGCTGTCTGGCGCCGTCCTCACGTGGCCTCCCTCTCTCCACAGAGCTGCAGCTCCGGCGCCAGCTGAGCTTCTCCGAGGACTCAGATCTCTCCAGCGACGATGTCCTTGAGAAGTCCTCACAGAAGTCCCGGCGAGAGGTGGGTAGTCAGGCAGGGGGGCTTCACAGGGCCTGGGGCCCTGTCTGTTCATTGTTGGGCTTTGGTGGGGTAGAGGAGAGGGAGAGCAAACCGGAAGCCAGGGATGGACAGCTAGTGGCGCATAGCCAGCTGACTGCTGACCCAGCCCTATGCACTGAGGCAGTCACGCTGGGCTTTCTACATGGGAGCTAGGGCCGTTGGCATCCACAGCAAGGGCTTCTGATTTCTTGTGAAGAAGAAAAGACTGGAGCCATTCCTGTGTCACACTCCCCTTCTCTGGAGGAGGCAGCCTGGCATTGTCTTTCTTCATAGGTGATCCCGCGGGGAGCAGCCCGCCAGCCCCAGGGCCTGGAGAACACTGCGCAGTCCAGGGCTGCTGGCAGGAGCTGGGACCTCAGGCACTGAGCATTGTGCCTGGTCCTGCCCGTTTGGTGGGTTTGATAGTTAGGGAGGGTTTGTCGTCTTAAAGGACTGGTCCGGGAACTGACCTGCAGGGCTGCTAGGTCTGACTCAGCCCCTCACTTTCCAGAGCCCAGGACTTTGGGTGGATCCAGTGAAGGTGGAGGGAGAGGAATCAGAGCACACTCTAACAGGCACCTGTCAGCATACAGGGTGGGCGGAGCTCTGCGGAGTGTCATGTCACCCCACCTCCACTGTCCAGCCCTGGGGCCTGTGCTCCTCCTCCTGGCTGGGGGCAACCCGGCTGTCTCCTGCTTCCTGCCTCCCTTTTGCGTGAAAAGCTTCCCCAGAATGTAGCATGCCTTCATTGCAAGGCTTCTGGGGCTTGGACTTGAGTCTGCCCTCTCCTGCCATCCAATAGCCCAGTCAGGGTGGGCCATGGTGCGCCTGAGCCCGTCACGTGCCCATTTGGTGAAGATGGCTCCTGCAGCCTGATCCAGTTCCTCTTTAAATAACTCGGCAAACTGGACGCTTTATTTCACATCCCCTCCTTGGTGCATTCGTCTCCCTTGGCCTTTCCAGCTCTTTGGCCCCTCTCCTAGAAGACTCTAGAGAGCCAGACCTCTCCTCCTGCTCCACCCTCTACAGAGCCAGGCTTCCTGGTGCCCCAGCCAGGCCAGCAACTGAGTTAGGGTTGGGATCTGCGCCTTCTCAGGGACCGGGAGAGTGTGCCTTCATCAAGGCTCCCAGTCGAGCTTTCCCAGTTGCACTGGGGCTGAGCTGAGAATTCCCCTGGGTTTCTATGTGGGTCCCTAAACACATCCCAATACTGGTGACGGGTGCTGCTTTAGGGGGTCAGCAAAGAATGGAGAATGTGGTCCCAAGCTCACTGCCTCAGTGGTGACAGTGTGGACATTCAACCTATTGTGTCAGCTTGGCCACCCACCTCCCTCATGTTGCTGTGGTGGGCAGTATGCCCACTGCTTCTCCATCCATGAAGCACCTACTGCCTGGGTTGGCTGTGCCAACGCTGGTACTTGGTGAGCCTCCCCAGGGCCCAGCAGATACGAGGAGCAAGGGAGAAACAGGAACAGGACCCCAGGAACAAGCTATGGACACCAGTCATGGAACCCTAGAGCCAGAGGGCGGCCTCTAAGGCCCCACGCTCCAGGGGCACCCACAGAGGCAAAGCCATTTGCTAGACGTCACATACGGAATACTAAAGCCAAAGCCAAGCCTGGGGGACAGACAGGCTAGCGGATGGCCGACCTAGAGGACGGCTGAGGACCGAGGAGACGGTCGAGCTAGGGGATGGATGACCTACGGGACGGCCAGGCTAGGGGATGGATGACCTACGGGACGGCCAAGCTAGGGGTTGGGTGACCTAGGGGACGGCCAGGCTAGGGGATGGATGACCTAGGGGACGGCCAGGCTAGGGGATGGATGACCTACGGGACAGTCGAGCTAGGGGATGGATGACCTACGGGACGGCCAGGCTAGGGGATGGATGACCTACGGGACGGCCAGGCTAGGGGATGGATGACCTACGGGATGGCCAGGCTAGGGGATGAATGACCTAGGGGAAGGCCAACCTAGGAGACAGATGACATGGGAGACAACCGAACCACGGGCAGCTGACCTGACTTCCGCATGGTGTGGAGTCAGCCTGAGCGAGGGCTGGGTGCTGTGCCTATTCAAGACATGGATGCTAAAGAGGAAAACAAACCAAACAAAAACAGCCATAAAGGACATTTTGGGAACAATTAAATTCAACTGAGGACTGGATGATAGTATAAATGTGTAATATTATCAAATTGTTAAGTTCCTTGCAAGTGATAAAGGCACTGTTAATGTACTTTTATGTAGGAAACTTATATAGGAAAATGTCTGAGTTCTTAGGAAGTCCATCCTAAAATGTTTAGGGACGAAGGGTCGTGGTATCTACCAATGATTCATTACAAAAGGTCATATAAAAGATGACATACAGATGAAGTGTGTGGCAAAATGGTAACCTTTGGCAGACACAGGTGAGAGGCATGTGGGTGTTCATTGTCTTCCTCTTTCAACTTTCCTGTGGGTTTAAATCTTTCAAAATAAGTGTGGGGAACAGGGGCTGTAAAGTGAGGATGGGGTTTGACCTGCCTCGGAAGGAGGAAGCCCCTTCTGCCAGGCCAGGATCCTGGGGCCACTCCAGCAGCAGACGCCTCCTCCCGCCTCACAGCATCTGTGAAACAAGAGCCTGGGTTTTGTTTTGTTATAAATTTTTAAACCAGTCAAAATACTTATTTTTTATTTAAAATGTTTATTATAGAAAATTTAGGATAATTCAGACTTTTAAAAAGTCACCTGTAGCCCAACCTACAAGAGAGAACTTGTGTTTACCTCTTTTCTAATTGCTCCCATTTGACTTTAAATACAAGCAATGCAGCTGCCTCTTGAGCCCTGCGGCCCACCAGGGTGTGGCCTGGGTACCCTGCCACCCCGCATCCAGATTCACAGCAGAACGTCAGCTCCTGTGGCTGGCCACCACCTCAGGCACACAGGGACGGGTGGTGACTTCGCCCCTCCCAGCCCGGAAAACGGGTAGATTGTGGGAAGGCAGCCACTGCCCCCCATTACTGTTGACATCAGCCATAGGTGAAGATGTTAGTGCTGTTCCTTGGGGTGTGGTCCATAGTTCCTGTGGGCTTTTTGCAAGCCGCTTCGGGAAATCATCTGTCTCTTTTTCTGAACCGGCTTGTTCTCATAACGACATTCTCTTGTTCTGATTTGTGGGAGAGGTGGGTCCACCTGAGGCAGGCGGGACACAGGTGCTCAAAGTCGAAGGAGGCAAATTTATTCTTCCCTCGCCTGTAGGCTTGGGAAGCACAGCTCCGCACAAGGCCGCCCCACAGATGGGATGGATGGAGCAACAGGGAGCGCGGCTGGGGTTGCAGCCTGCCTGGAATTCTCAGGACTTCCCTGTCTTGTGCGCCACCACACACCCTGGTTTCCTTAATGCCTTTCAGCCGTTTAATATGGCTGGTGAGACCACAAGAGCAGATGTGACTCACCTTGACCCTCAGAGCGGCTCTGCACAAGGTGTGATGGAATGAGTAGAGGCTCCTGCTGCTGCCTGACATGCTTTTGGTGAACAGCACTTACTGATGCTAGTTCAATTCCCTTTACCGGGCACAATCAAGAAATGGCAGCTGGGTGGCACACAGGAACACTGCCAGCGGAGGGCCTTTTGGGAGAGATGGGCGGTTTCCCTCCCAGTTTTGTTGTGTCTGTCTCTGAGAGCAGGACCCCCTTTCCTCCCGCACCGCACTTCCACTCCCCCGGAGCATTCAGCAGGAAGAAGTGGGCTGAATTTCCACAAGCACATGGTCACTCAAGGAGAAAAGCATCTAGAATCACATATTTTAACAGCTTTAACTTTACACAAGGGACAGTGAGATGAGGCGAGTTTTGGGGGTGGTGAGGAAGAAGCTGTTTCTTCCCAGTATAAGAGTGAACCCCGGCCGTATTCAAAACCGGGTCCACTCAGACACCGCCACTAGGATCTTCACACCCAGATTCCTACCTAGGCAGTCCTGTGTGACTTTGTGAAAAATAATCTCGTGTTTTAAGTCTTGTGTGTTTGTTTTCAACTTCTAACTTATTTTGCTCCATTTCTGTGTTCTTAATTTTTAATTTGTTAATCATTATTATTATTACTATTCTGTTTTGTTTTCTGATGCCATCCGCTTAAAAGTCGATTTATGTACCACACGCCTTGGCATTCAGGAGATCGTGTGCATCAAAGGTAGTGTCTCGTTCCCGTCAGCTGGTCACCGTTGCATGCATGTCTGTGATTAACCACCCGGCGCCGGTGCCGGCCCCGGCCCTCCAGCCACATCCTCACTAACTGTGTTTGTGCGTGCATGGGGCTGTGGCACACACTGGCAGCAGTACTTCCGTTAGCCACGTCATGAGTGGGAAGGAGGATGAGACACCTGCTCCTCACCGGCTGGAGTGCATGTGGTCATTTTGTTCCAGGTTCCTTGGGTCGGGACACAGCTGCCGCTGTGGGGCTGGGCACCCCAGAGAGGGGCAGTTCAGCAGTCCTCAGCTCTGATCAGCAAGGCGCAGCGCTGAAACACCACTGATGACCCTTAGGGACTGCCTGTTCAGGGGACCCTCTGTCATTTGAGCTCTTCAAGTGAAGATGATGAGTATAGACCCCAAGTCATGTTTGTCTTTGAAGTCTATAAAAGTTTTCTTGTTGGCCAGGTATGGTGGCTCACACCTGTAATCCCAGCATTTTGGGAGGCTGAAGTGGGAGAATCACTTAAGCCCAGGAGTTTAAGACCAGCTTGGGCAATATAACGAGATCCTGTCTCTACAAAAAAAAATTGTTTTAATTGTCCGGGCGAGGTGGCACACGCCTATAGTCCTGACTACTCGGGAGGCTGAGGCAGGAGGATCACGTGAGTCCAGGAGTTTGAAGCTGCAGTGAGCCATGATCGTATCACTGCCCCCCAGCCTGGGTGACAATGAGACCCTCTCTCAAAAAAGATCTTTTATATAGTCTCCTTGTTTCATTTTCTTAGAGGCAATAAAGAGGGTCTTATGAATAAAGGCAAATCCCCAACCTTTGCCCCTCTTGTTGCCCACGGTTTGTTCAAAGCATCTGATGCTCCCTTGAGCCCTTGGCACCCACGTAGGCAGGGGGCTGTGGCTGTCCAGTCCGTGGACTTGCACTGGATCAGGCCATTGCCTCCTCTGTTCTCGATGGCGCTAGGCGCAACAGCCCTGGCCAGGCCACAACCTCTCTTCTTCCTAGCGGCCAGCGGCTGCCTCTGCAGACCCCAGAGTCAGTCCAGGTTCGCCTCCACAATTCCTTCTTCAGACTGTACTTGACTTAAAAGAGAAACATCCTTGTTCTCTCTACTTGGGCGTCATTTCTTGGAAGACTCTCATGGATACTGCTGTTCTGAAGAAAGTGACCTTTGATACCAAACAGGAAAATAAAAGGATCCCGATTTCTCTCTTTGCTTCCCCTGTAAGCCTCCTAGAAGCAGGAGGCTTGGTGAAACAGCCTACCAATGTTTTTCCTCCCACAAAGTTTTAAAAAGACCAGACATCGTTATTTGGGAAGCAGGTGATCTCAGTGATAAAGGAGCGTGTGTCCCTTTATTGTTTTAACTGCCTAACAGTCGGTCCCCACTCAGCCTCCTGTGCCTGTGTAGAGGTGGGGAAATGTCTCACTCTGTGGATCTTAGGTGTGCCCGTGGCACTGAGGGCTGCTGCAGGCTGGGGACTCTGCAGACCTCATGCCTTCTGCCTATCAGCACCACCGTCCTCTTAGCACTCTACTCTACAGGGGACAGCTTGTCCTATCTGCCCGGGTACCAGCTCCGACATGGGGGACAGATCTCTCCAGGCCCCTGCTGGCCTGCTGCCCACCCCTGTCCCAGGCCTCCGTGCACCTGACTGAGGAAATTTCTCTTGTTCTCTCCAGCCAAGAACCTACACAGAGGAGGAACTGAATGCCAAGCTGACCCGGCGTGTGCAAAAGGCAGCTCGGAGACAGGCCAAGCAGGAGGAGCTTAAGCGGCTGCATCGAGCCCAGGTAAAACCTTGGAGGATGGGACCAGGGCACATGCATGGGAGGGTTGGGCAGCATCTCCCTATCCACCCAGCTGCTCCCTGCCACACAAGCACAGTGCAGAGCAGAGCAGAGGTAGACGGGCCTTCCTGCCATCCAGGTCACCTTTGGCTAGTGCAGCCACAGAGGCCCTGCCTTGGTGGAGCTGTCAGTCAAAAGGGAAGAGCAGGCCGGGCGCGGTGGCTCAATGCCTGTAATCCCAGCACTTTGGGAGGCTGAGGCAGGCGGATCACTTGAGGTCAGGAGTTCGAGACCAGCCTGGCCAACATGGCAAAACCCCGTCTCTACTAAAAAAACAAAAATTGGCTGGGTGCGGTGGCTCATGCCTATAATCCCAGCACTTTGGGAGGCCAAGGCGGGCGGATCACAAGGTCAGGAGATCGAGACCATCCTGGCTAACACGGTGAAACCCCCGTCTCTACTAAAAATACAAAAAATTAGCCGGGCGTGGTGGCAGGTGCCTGTAGTCCCAGCTACTCGGGTGGCTGAGGCAGGAGAATGGCGTGAACCCAGCAGGTGGAGCTTGCAGTGAGCTGAGATTGTGCCACTGCACCCCAGCCTAGGCGACACAGAGAGACTCTGTCTCAAAAAAAAAAAAAAAAAAATTAGCCAGGCATAGTGGCGGGCCCCTGTAATCCCAGCTATTTGGGAGGCTGAGGCACGAGAATCGCTTGAACCCGGGAGGTGGAGATTTCAGTGAGCCTAGATTGCACCATTGCACTCCAGCCTGGGTGAGAGGGCGAGCCTCCATCTCATAAAAATAAGAATAAAAATAAAAGGAAGAACCCTGCATTGAGTTTCCCGAATCCCTTGTTGTAGAATAATCATTGTAAGTCACCTCATTCAATTGTGAGGACTGTCACCAGGAGTCCATTTGTGGCCCCTCAGCCTCTGATAGGCCTGGGATTTTTGTGGGAAGAGGTCAGAGGTCAGAGCTCTCCTCCCATTCTCCAGCTTGTCTTCAGGCTGCACAGACCCTGAATCTAGACCATTGTAGATTTCTTTTGTTTTGTTTTGTTTTGTTTTTTTTGAGACGGAGTCTCACTCCGTGGCCAGGCTGGACGCGCAGTGGCGCTGAGCTCACTGCAACCTCTGCCTCCCTGGTTCAAGCGATTCTCCTGCCTCAGCCTCCCGAGTAGCTGGGATTACAGGCCTGTGCCACCACATCCAGCTAATTTTTGTATTTTTAGTAGAGACAGTGTTTCACCATGTTAGTGAGGAGGGTCTCGAACTCTTGACCTTGTGATCCGCCCACCTCAGCCTCCCAAAGTGTTGGGATTACACGGATGAGCCACCGTGCCTGGCCTTCTCTTTTAAATTTTTATCGTAAAGATGGGATTTCCACTGCACTCTTCAGGAACCCCCTCCAGCACTCTAGCAGTCTTGCCGTGAGAACAGTCTGAGGTTCTGGTACTCAGGCCTCTCCTGCCACAGATTACATCCACTTCCTGTCTCTGCAACACTCCTGGGAGGGTGGTCACTACTTGAGTCACGTCCACGCGCTTTGATGCTAACTAGCAAGGCCCGGAGCCTGGCGTCTACACAAGCTAGGTGGTTCTGGTGCAGGTGTTCTCCACGCCACACCCTGAGCGCACCGCCCACAGACTAGAGCCCTTTCCAGAGCGGCAGCTCCTTTGTTTCCCCTCATGTGGATGTGGAGTTGTGTGTCCTCCTGAAGCAGGGCTGGAGAGCCGGGTGCTCAGTCTGTGCTGTCTGTCATAGATCATCCAGCGGCAGCTGCAGCAGGTGGAGGAGAGGCAGCGGCGGCTGGAGGAAAGGGGCGTGGCTGTGGAGAAGGCGCTCCGGGGCGAAGCAGGTACTGCCGGGCTCCCTCCTAAGCTCTGCTCCTGGAGGAAGCCCTCCCTCCCGCCGTGGTAGGCTAGTTTTGCTTCACTTCACCTGGAATTCAGCTCCTTTTCCAGCAGGATTTTCTGGGGCCCTTCATCACTGAGATTTGGGGCTTCCTGTTAAGCAAAAGAAAATACCTGTCTGAGACAGCCCCAGGCCCATCCTGCTCCACAGCCCCTCTGGGCTGCCATTTCCCATAGAGTGAAACTCAGTCCCCGGCATGCTGATGGCGAGCGCTGGCTCTTCCCCCTCCTTCCCACCCCACCATTTACTCTAGGAGGGAATAACTGGGAGTGAGGGAGATTGAACCGCAAGGAACCATCACAGAACTGCACTGAGCAGGTCCCCAGCCTGCACCCCACAGACCCCCTCCTGTCGTTAGTTCCCTGGGACCTTCCTGCCCACAGAGCCCTCAACACCACTGGTGGGGGAGCATGTGGCCACCCTCGGCACACACAGATTTCCAGAGGGCACCCAGGCCCTGTGTCTGCTGAAGGCTGGTCACTTAGGGCAGGGCTGGAGAGGCTCAGGGCATGTGACCAGCCGACGTGGAGCAGACTCCGGGGAGTGGCTGGCAGGGCCCTGTGCTCGTGACTGCTGCTCCTGGCAGGGAAGCCCTGGAGAATGTGATGCGCTCATTCCTGCCATTCCATCCAGGGAACCTGCGCGGCTGCGCTCAGCATAGTTGGGCACAGAGAATGCAAGGGAGTGCCTGAGGCATCTCTGGCCCCACGGCCCAGGAAGTCCTATTGGTTCAGGACCTTGAAGCTGCAGGACCAGCCCTGGGGGTGCAGTGGCCACTCTGCCTTCTCAAACATCCACAAATCTTCGTCTAGTTTCTGGATGGGGGAACTTCCGTCTCTTTATAGCCTGCAGGTTCAGCGTTTAAATTGTGAGCTGGGGATGAAGAAAAGGAGTATCCTCTTACTTCCTCACTCTAGTGTGGCAGAGGGGAGCAGGGTGCCTCTGCTGACAGGCAGGCTCTCTGTGAAATGGAAGAACTGGGAGGAGGCGGCCAGGAGCAGGGCCAGCTGCTGCCATATGATCTTGCTCAAAGACTGACCCATGGGCTCATGGGAAGTGCCTGGTGTCAAGATGAATTCCTGTGGCCTGTAGGACTGAAGTTTGTGTGGTGGGGAGTGAGGGAGTCCAGAATGGAAGTAGGTCTCCTTTCCCAGGCCCTTTAAGGCCTGGAAATTGCAGCTTATCGGTCTACTCAGTGATGACCTTCAGTCAAAGAGATGGGATGGGGAGAAAGGTGAGGATGTGGATGTTCTTGGTTTGGGCTCACCTGATGCTGTTAATGCATGAAGTCCAGGCTACCAAAGGAAATGCAAAAACTTGAAGCACTTAGCATCCGATAGGCTGAGACGACTGGGATGTGTTACTGTGAGACAAGCACAGCAAGGAGATTTGGGTTCACCTAAGAAGGTCCGAGGTTTCCCAGCGAACCTGCGGTGCCCCTGCCCCCCTGCCCTGCTCTGCGCGCTCTGATTTGGCCTCCTCAGTTAAGCCTGAGCCCAGATGGAGTTGGCCCCAGCCCACCTGTGCCCGACTGCGTCCGGGCCTATGGGGCCCTGCCCTCGTGCCATTTCTCTTCTTGCAGAAGATATCAGGAGAGAGCCTAGGCTCATCTTCATTCCTTCTTGCCCTTCTCCACAAATCACTTCTGCCAAGATGGAAAGCAGTGGATAGATCTCAACACACAGACAGAATAACCACATTTCATGGTTTAAGCCCTTCAGGAAGAAGACAGCGCCCTGCCCTCCTTACTCATGAGGTTGAGGTGGTGGTGCCATCAAGGTTGGTGGTTTCTGTAAAGCACTTGAGCGCCTGTGGCCTCCGTGAAGTCTGAGTGTAAAACAGTGCTTCGATGCCCCTGTCACAGGCCCTGTTATTCCAGCTTCTGCCAAAGGGCCGGAAAATAATATACCATTGAAGATTGGCGTTAGGATTTTGCCAGAATTATTTCTTCTACTCATTAGATAATCACATTTCCTCAAACATATACAACCCAAATGCCGTCTAAGTCAGTGGTTTTCAAACTTGTTTTTCTAGCAGCAGAACCCTTTTTACAAGATGATAAGTTCAAGTTTAAAGTCAAAAAGAATTACTCTCAAATGTTAATAATTAACACAGATTTGAAAATACAGGTTATAGCAGAGAGTCGTGGACATGACCAAGCCCCGGCATCCAGCCAGTACACACAAGAACTGTAGTTGCTATAAGTGACAACACGGTTTTTTTTATTTGGTTGGTTTTTGGTTTTTTTAACAGCTTACTTGGAAATCTCAGGATTTCTGCAGTTTAAATGATGTAGACACTAGAAGTTTAAAATGAGGCAAGAGCTTTTTTTTTTTCCACAGTTGGATCATAGCAAATCTAACAGCAGTTCCTATTCCTCATGACAAACAAGTCTCAAACAAGAGGCTCCCAAACAAAGTGAACAAAAACCCAGCTATGCTGTAATACCGCAGCAAAACGTGTTACCCACCTACATAAAGGGACTCACTGACAGGCGTGCGTGCTGTCACTGAGCTGTAGCTCTCCTGGACAGACCCTGAACGGTGGCAGGTGAGCACTATGCTGCAGGCCAGAATTTAAATAAATAAATGAATAAAATGTCCTCTTCACTAACACATTTACAGGGAGTTCAGCCACTTACACACAGAGAGAGGTGGAAACTTGATCCTGAGGGCTCCACAAAATCAAGCTCACCTGGCAGCACAAATTATTGGGTTGATGGTCTCCAGTGGGTGAAAAGTTGGCATATAAAACATTTGGGCCGGGCGTGGTGGCTCACGCCTGTAATCCCAACACTTTGGGAGGCCGAGGTGGGCGGATCACCTGAGGCCGGGAGTTTGAGACCAGCCTGACCAACATGGAGAAACCCCATCTCTACTAAAAATACAAAAAATTAGCCTGGCATGATGGTACATGCCTGTAATCCCAGCTACTCGGGAGGCTGAGGCAGGAGAATCGCTTGAACCTGGGAGGTGGAGGTTGCAGTGAGCCGAGATCACACCATTGCAGTCCAACCTGGGCAACAAGAGCGAAACTCTGTCTCAAAAACAAAAACATTTGAAGATGGTGTGTCTTATTTTAATAAGGGCTCTTAAAAGAGCTACAAGTATTTGTACATCAGGTATTTGGGAGACCCCTTGGAATGCCTTTGGAAGAACCTTAGGGTTCCACAGAGGCTTGAAAACCACTGTTGTAGTGCAAACTCCTTCCTTTAGATGAGTCTTCAGCAGATATCTCTATCCAAAGATGTTTCTGTTCTGTTTTTCAAGACGGGCCTTAGTAGCTCTGTTGGGATATTTCGTTGTGATGCATTTGAGAAACTCTCTGGAATTTTCAGGAATTATGGTTCCTACCATAAGAATATAAGAATTTCCAAATATGTTCCTTCTCTTACGTGAATACATCCCTTCCAAGCTGGTCTCCCGTCACAGTTCCCCGTGGCCCTGCCCCTCCTTGGCCGATGCCGTCTCTGAAGCCCAGGTGTGCGTGCTGCTGCTGCTTTCTCTCCTGCTTCTGCGTCCCGTTCCTCTTCTTAGTCTTGTGGCACCTGGCTGAGCCCTGAAGAAGGCAGTGGCAGCTGGGCATGATAATAATCTGGAGTCTTCTCATCATGGCAATCTGCCCTTCCCTGGGGACTGTAGTAAACTGGCTGGAACCTGCCATCATCTCACTTGGGGGTCTCCAGCTTCCATCACCGTCTGAGGGCGTCAGACTTTGTTAGCCAAGCTGCCTTTCCAGAGAAGCGCTCTAGCATGGACCTGCCATCCCGTTCTCCGTTTGTCTAAGGTATGACGACGTATGGCCAGGCTGCAAGGATTAGCTTCAGCACCTTTGATCCTAGGGCCAGGCCACAACTTAGGTAATTTCCAGTCCTGGGGCACCTGGGAAGCCTTTTTGTTACAAAAACACTGACTCAGCCTTGAGCATGCATTGAAAAACTGGGGCAGGACCGCATTCTACCACTGTCTGCTGTGTCACTCTCAAGGGGAGGCCCTCAGGTGGGACCGGAGGCTGTGAGGATCTGCATTCAGAATGCGGGATTTGGAGAGAGGGCAACACCATGGCGGCCGAGTGCTGTGCTCTGTGTGTCTTTATGATTCTGGGGAGATGAGGACCGCCTGCTCAAGCCCAGCCTCTCGGCAGTGCCCAGTCTGCATCTCAGGCGTGGAAATTACATAGCGCTCTTGGCCAGACAGCTGTGGAACTACCAGGCTAGGAGTGCCCCAGGCCGGCACACCTCCAGGAGCCTTCGGCCGAGTGCCTGGGGGAAGAACTCTGCATGAGTCTCTGCTCGTTTCCTGTTGTTAAGAAGGCCCACTGAATTTGGAGGCCTAAGCCTCGAAACAGGATCCCCTTCCTCTCAAACCCATTCGGCAAAAGTGGGTCTGCAAGGCATTTGATAGAGTCAGCAGTGGGGTCGTGGGAATTCCTGGGAGAGCACTGACTGCATGAAACCTAAGGATTTCAGAGCTTCTGTAGGACGTTTACCTCCTGCCTCCAGCCCCTCAGCCTGGGGCTTCCAGTATCAGCAACTGACACGCAGGCAGCCCCGCTCTATTAACTCTTAGAGAAGGTTCAGTCCCAGGGGCAGGAGTTCCCAGCAAAGCCAAAGCCTCTGTCCTGGCTGATCCGTGGTGTACGTGGGATCATGTTGATAGTGACCATTGACTCCCCACAGTGGGTTTTAGTTACCGCCCTCCTCCCACAGCCACGCAGTATGCAGATACGGCATGTGTGGACATGCAGTATGTGATGCACTTAGGCACGCATGCTTTCCAGCCGTTCCTCTGCCGCCTCGCTTTGTCTGTGTTTCTTGCGCTCCATATCATTGATTGCTCCATATCATATCATTGATTGGGTATGGGGGGACAGGAGGGCTACCTGATGGAATAACTCTCTCTTCACCGATTCCTTGTTGTAGACTATTGGGGAGAGTCTTATTACAGTGACCTCATCGACTTGCATCTGGGTGGTATGTATGGCAGCGCCTGTGCTGACACTAACCCCGCTGACACCCTTTCTCCACCCACGCTTCCCAGTCCCTGCTCACAAAAACAAGGAGAAATCAACCCAATAACCAAATGGCAAAAGCACAGACCCTTTTCCAGCTCAAAACAGAGCAGCGTGCTGATCTCCCCGCTGCCCACATGTGCTCCAGAGGAAGATCTGAGCTTGCTTTTGCTGCCTGGGGTCGTTTTTAATTTTTTATAATAAAACTTTGCCCACCCGACTCCACCAGCCTTGCATCTGCGTCCTGGTCCCCTAAATACACACACTCCAACACAGCTTTTGCCCTGAATCTCATCTCTCACTGCTTGTAGGAATCATATCTGCTAGGGAGCTCACTGCCTGCCACACTTACGCAAAGAAGCAAACATGCCAAGATCTCAGCCCGACCATTTTCACTGGGTCGTGCTCTCATTTCTCCCAGAAGAGCTGAGTGCGAGGGAAAGGCTTCTCTGTAGTGATTTCTGCCCGGAGTCACCAAACTCAAAGCCAGGTTGACGGGTGCCCATAACAACGTCTCTCCCTCCTTGCTCTGTCCTGGGGCTCACTTCGTACTTCTTTTCAGTGAAGACAGGAAAAGCTCAAGGCCGTGGTTCTCAGTGTGGTCCCTGGACCAGCAGCAACATCACCTAGGAGCCTGTTAGGAAGGCACAGCCTCAGGCCCTGCCCCAGACCTGCAGAATCAGAAACTCTGGGGTGAGGCCTGGTTATCTGCTGTAACAGACCTTCTAGTGGGTTCTGATGCTCTCTAGAGCAGGAGAACCACTAGCTTAGAGGTTGCAATATGTTTGGCATCTTGCCATTTGTGTTAGTTCAGAGGAATGGCTGACCCCCATGTCTCATTTCTAAGCTTTGGGCAGCTTTTCTCCTGGGCAGCTGCCATTCTGTCGAGGGGAATCCTGGGGACTGTGGCTCCTCCTCCCTGTCCGTGTGTCCTTGATCTGGCAGTCTGCCCCCTTCATCTCCCCGTGGAGGCTCCATGCCTAGAGGTAGTCTTCAAACAGAAGAATGGCCAAGATAATTGTCTCATGTTTTACCCTGACCCCATTCCTTTAAGAGGGTCACTTCTTGGCCCATTCATTTAAAAACCAATGTCATAGTTCTGTGCTTCCACCTATCAGACAGTGCCACATCCAAGGCGGGGCTCTCACCTCCCTGGGAAGAGAGACTGTTGCTGTCTGTGCTTCCTGTGTTCTCCAATCCCACGCTCCCACGGACCCACGCCCTCGGAGACTCCCTCAGTGTCCCAGGGCTTCTGGTGTGTTCAGGGACCTCCACACTCAACGGCCACTGGTGCTGCAGAAGGGCCGGTGCTTACATTCCAATTAACAGACCCTTTTCCCATCTAATGCCTCTTGCCTTCTCCTAACACCACCTCGGGAGTGTTTATGTCTATGCTAAGTGAATTTCACTGTGTGAAAAAATTCACACCTGTTATCCCAGCAATTTGGGAGGCCAAGGCAGGTGTATCATTTGAGCCCAGGAGTTTGAAACTAGCCTGGGCAAGATGGTGAAACCCCGTCTCTATAAAGAAATTTTAAAAATTAGCTGGGCATAGTGGCACATGCCTGTAGTTCCATCTACTAGGGAGGCTAAGGTGGGAGGATCACATGAGCCCAGGAGTTTGAGGCTGCAGTGAGCTGTGATCGCACCACTGCTCTCCAGTCTGGGCAACAAAGCAAAACCCTGTCTCTTAAAAAAAAAAAAAAAAATTGTTTACATTCAGAATCTCCTGGAAGGGGCTGTCAGAACGCGTTTCTTTAGGATTGTAGCCACACTTCCCTCCCAGTTCAAGATGCCGTTAACACTCCCATCGCATCTCCTGCTTGCTTTGTTTTTTGGGTTTGTTGTTGTTGTTGTTGTTTGTTTGTTTTTTTGAGATGGAGTCTCGCTCTGTCGCCCAGGCTGGAATGCAGTGGCGCGATTTTGGCTCACTGCAAGCTCCGCCTCCCAGGTTCAAGCGATTGTCCTGCCTAAGCCTCCCAAGTAGCTGGGATTACGGGTACCCACCACCCCACCCGGCTAATTTTTGTGTTTTTAGTAGAGACGGGGTTTCACCATGTTGGCCAGGCTGGTCTCCAACTCCTGACTTCAGGTGATCCGCCCACCTCAGCCTCCCAAAGTGCTGGGATTACAGGCCTGAGCCACCGCGCCCAGCCCGCATCTCCTGCTTTCTTTACCCGCCCTTGCTCGAGTGAGAAGAGGTAGTGAGCTGCTTTCTCCTCTGGGTTCCCGGACTGCAGCTACTAGCTTTTTGGATTTAGAATTCCAGCAAGTTCCAGGGGGAAATGAAATAAATAGAAAAAGGAAACTCAGGATGCCTTGTGAATCAGACAGTGCCCCACCACTGACACTCATAACCCTTTGAAGGTGGGCTCATCAGCTCATCACTTCCCCTTTCCCAGACCGTTATGCTGTGTAAATTCAAGACTTCTCGGGTTCTGCCCACCACGTGGGGGCTGCTGCTCGAAGGGGACATTCCCCACTGCAGGGAGTCTCTTGTGGACTTCAGGCCCTGTTCTCGCCACGCCCATGAGGACGACGGCAATGCCAGAATTAGGTTTCTTTTCTGTTTCTGCTCTTGTGTCATTCTTAGAGCACTTAGTAATATTCGTTAATTGGAGGGAAAATCACCCTTTTGAGATCTGGAGCCTTATATGTAAAACCTGGTTGCCCTTGCCCCTCTGTGCTTGCATCCCCAAAAGGCCACCCCGAAGCCCCATTTCTGTGCCATAGCACCCATCTCATTTCTCCCATGGGCAGAGCAAAGCTCCAAGCAGCCCTCGGAGCATTGGGAATGCCACCTCCTGTCCAGAGGGGCCGACTCCTACCCCTGCCCCGTGCTCTGTGTGTCACGCTCCAGGCTCTTTCAGTGGCTCTCAGTGAACTACCTAAAGGCTCTGAAAGTTCCTTTTTTCAGCCACAGAGTATAAAGAATGAAGATTTCCCTTCCTCACATAGCTGGACCTTGTGATTTCCAAAGAAATCATTAAAAAGACTCAAAACAACCCTTGGACCAGAGAGGAAGGGTCCCCAGGTGGCCACTCCCCTTCTTTCTTCTTCCCTGGGACCCTGAACAGGCCCGGCCCAGCCTGCTTTATTGCACTAGAACAGACAGATGACTGGAAATCTAGAAGAAAACCACATTTCTTCTAAAACTGATTGAAAATACACACACATAATTTCTAGTTTTCGGGGACCTCATCTCTTGATTTATATGTCTCAAAGGAAATTTAAAGAACACAAAAGGTTTAGAAATGTAACATGAAGGACTGGAGGTGGCCTCTTGCTGTTGTGAGATGGAGGTGCAGGGACGCCAGCCCCTGCCCTTCTGAGCAGCCGTCTTCCTGTTCTCTCTGCTTCTCTGAGTTTCATGTTGATAGGTTCTTGGTTTGCCTGACCAGTCCACCATCAGCTTGGTTCTGCTTTGCTTAGGAACTTTGGAACCTGCAAGGTTTCCCAACGCGCGCGCGCGCACGCGTGTGTGTGTGTGTGTGTGTGTTTTAGAGCAAGGTTTCCCAACGCGCGCGTGCGTGTGTGTGTGTGTGTATTTTAGATTGTAATTCTTACATGCATTTGTTTGTTTTTTTGCCTTCACTTTTCCTCCCAACCTGGAGCTTTATCTCTGCACTAAGTCTGTGTAGCACCGGGTGTCTCCCAGCCCCACTATGTGTATGCTAGACTGGGCCTGCCGGACCAGCCTCACCCTGTCATGACAGCTGCTTGCATGTCTGCAGTATTGCACACCAGCCAGCTGGGACCCCTGTCAGGGCCATGGTGTTTGTCATCGCCCGAGGTTTTAGACTGGACCTCAGCCTTGCAGTGCCAAGGCTGCCCCAGGCCAGGAGCATGGCATTGGTGGTGCCCACCAAATAGGCTTCCTGGGTTGGGGACTCAGAATAGCCGACTGCCTTCTTAGTCAGCAACCCATTTGGTCAGTCTTCCCTCACACTTCCCAGGCTGCATAACCTGAGCAAGGCAGAGTGGAAAATCTACGGTGGCCCCACTCCGTAAACCTGAGCCGCCAAGGAATTCCAGCCCTGAGCACTTTGCTTTGTGAAAGTTTTTGAGACAGGGTCTGGCTCTGTCACCCAGGCTGGAACCCACCCAGTGGTGCCATCTCCACTCACTGCAACCCCCACCTCCCGGGTTCAAGCAATTCTCCTGCCTCAGCCTCCTGAGTAGCTGGGACTACAGGCGTGCGCCACCACGCCCAGCTAATTTTGTGTTTTTAGTAGAGACGGGGTTTCACCATGTTGGCCAGCCTGGTCTTGAACTCCAGACCTCAAGTGATCCACCTGTCTCGGCATCCCAAATGCTAGGATTACAGGTGTGAGCCACTGCACTTGGCTGCTTTCTGAAAGTTTAATCCAGTCAGTTGGGCATAGCCATGACAGGTAATGCCCCTTGTGTTTCCCAGGAAAAGGTGACAAAAGCTCTTTGGTGTCTCCGACAGGAGTTCAATAAAAAGGCATTGCTCTGGCCGGGCACGGTGGCTCACACCTGTAATCCCAGCACTTTGGGAGGCCGAGGCGGGCAGATCACAAGGTCAGGAGATCGAGACCATCCTGGCTAACATGGTGAAACCCCACCTCTACTAAAAATACAAAAAATTAGCTGGGTGTGGTGGCGGACGCCTGTAGTCCCAGCTACTCAGGAGGCTGAGGCAGGAGAATGACGTGAACCCGGGAGGCGGAGCTTGCAGTGAGCCGAGATCGCGCCGCTGCACTCCAGCCTGGGTGACAGAGGGAGACTCTGTCTCAAAAAAAAAAAAAAAAAGGCATTGCTCCAACACTATTTATCATTATAATATTTATGTTATTATTTATAGTGGTACTATATTTAGCAGTAAATATAGTGGCATCACCGCCAAAACAAGTGTGAGAAATGAGAGTCCAGAGAGTCCACCCTGGTAAGCTAAGGGCTGCACGTGGCTGCCCAGAGAGGCAGGAAAGTGGAGCCTCAAAATATGCCTGAGAATAAGCGAGCCTCTTTCCTGTCCCTGACGCCTTGGAGTGTGATCCTCAGAGACCAAAGGGAACTGAAAACCAAAAATGATCTCTATCTATGCAGGATGTTCCAAAAGTGTGGCTGAAAGGGGAAGACGTTAACCTTGGGGCTCTACAGAGTTTGTGTGTGCGTGAAACACACAACAGCATATCAGAAGGGAGGGTGTGGGGCCAGCCTCCACCTCTTGCAAGGCTGGTATTCTAAAACGCTTGCAAGCTGATTATTTGGGATTCTGTATTTTCATGTGGAAATACAGTTGTAAATGGTGGCTCGGCTCATAAAAAGCCCATTTTCCTCATTACACCTCTGTGTGTGGTACTAGTCTGGTGACACTCCAGGACCTAACCCGTGTTCCCTGGAGAAATGCAGCATTCCAGGCTGGGGCCTCTGGGCTCTAGAAGTCTCCCTCGTTGGCCCTCTTTTGGTCTGCTGGACACTGCTTTAGGGACCTCCCCAGCTCTGTGGTGATGGTGCCTTTGTCCAACCAGGGGGAGCTGGGAGCCTGTCTAGTGGGCAGAGGTGGAGACCAAGATGAGGCAGGTCCCCGGGGCCAGTTGTCCAGCAGGCCTGGAGGACGGCCCGCCGACGTGCCTGCCCACTGTGGCTGTGGCCACCTCTGTGTCCTCTGCTGGCTGCCACGTGGTTAGCGTTGGTGGCCGGTGCATTTGGGGTGCTCAGTAAACATTTCTGGCATAAATTATTAGTCTCCCGCATCATCCTTACCACAGGCCATGATTCATGTATGATATTGCTGTTTTTGATATCAGCATCCATGTAGAAGCCAGTGGGTTAAATAGAACCAGGCAGAATTGAATGATTGAGTCGGAAATGCAGAGCATCAAGCCAGCACCCACCGCCACACAGATTGTCACTGGTGGTTGTCGGGCTATGAACAGAGTTGGGCCTTTGTCTTGGCCCCTCTGGGCTATTACTACTTATTTATTTATTTTTTAGAGATAGGGTCTCACTCACCCAGGCTGGAGCGCAGTGGTGCAGTCACAGCTGTCTGCAGCCTTGACCTCCCAGGCTCAAGCAGCCCTCCCACCGTAGCCTCCTGAGTAGCTGGGACTATAGATACTCACACTACCACACCCAGCTAATTGTTGTAGAGACGGGGTCTCACTGCATTGCCCAGGCTGGTCTCGAACTCCTGGGTTCAGCAGTCATCTCACCCTCGCCTCCCAAAGTGCTGGGATCACAGGTGTGAGCCCCCGTACCTCCGAGCTTTCTGACCGTATCCTCACTAATCCTTGTGAGCAAGGCACTCAAGCCTCTGCTCCCCAGTCTCAGGGCTATGGCTCTTGGATTTCGAGTACCAGAAGGACTAAGGTAGGCCCTGCCTGCCTTCCAGATGACCATCTAGGTTCAGTGCATGGGCTCATCTGCTTGCTTGATTTTCCACCTGCCCGGGTGTCTTCTTGATGCAGTGTGCCAAGGTGAAGAGTCTTGGTTGGAGAGAAGGTGGGAATATAGAAGTACAAGTACAGAGAAGGGGACCTGCCCTACAGCTGGCCACTCTTTCCCCCACCCTGTTGGCCATTCTACCCCACACTGGGTCTTGGGCCCATGAGAGGCAGGGCCTGGAGTGAGGTGCTCGGTTGTGCTAAGGGCCAGGTGGTAGTGTAGGGGGTACCCCGACTTAGGAAGGCCGGGCCTGGATTCAGGTCCTGCCTTCACTGTCTCCCCAGGCACAGACAAAACAGACTCTACTTACCCTCTCAGGGCCTCTTCAGAAGACGAGGCAGGAAGGGACATCAGGCCTCCCTTCCAGGTGTGACATTCTGATCAGGGTCTGTGGGACTGCTCTTCCTTGAGCTGCCTGAGACGTCAGCATTTGTTACATTTGCCTGGAGCCTGTGTTGAAGAGGGCAAGCTCTGAGTTCAGAGTGGGCAAGAAGATTTGGCTTCTTTTCCAGGCTCTGCCACACTTAACTCCTTTGAGCCTCAGAACCCTCATTTGAATTTGCCCATCCTGGCAGCCACACCTGGCCGGTGTGAGGATCACGTGGGTGGTGCATGCGAGGGCGCCCTGAAGCCGGAGAGTGCCATCCGTGCCCATCTCACGCGCTGCTCTGGACAGGCCTCACTCCCTGGTGGTGTACTGTTGCTTTTTGAAATTTGGTGACAGGCACTGCCTGCCCGCCAGGTGTCAAGCGAGTGGCACTAAAGAGCCACCCCTGGGTCACACGTCCAAAGGAAGTGCTGCTTCAGAGGGAAAGATGGAGCCGATGTGCCCCCGAGTGTTGGGGACGCAGCAGAGTGCTCCAGGGAGGAGGGGTCCTCTGACCAGGACCCGCTCACTGCTCGGGAGCTCAGGAGGGGTGGCCAGCGCCCAGGGCACGCAGGAGTGCTTTGAGAAGTGGTAAATTATAGCACCTGTTAGCAACAGATGGAAACCCGTTACCCTGATGTTGAGAAAAACCAAAAAACTTCCATTTGCCAGAAGCTTGACAGCATCTTTGTTCTTAGAACCAGTGAACCAAGTCTTCTATTTCTTACATCCCCCTAAAAGGCAAAGCATTTACTATAAACCCCCCACCCCCGCCCCATGCATGCTCAGTCAGGTTCCAGTCGGGTGGAACTCCCCTTGTTGGATTGGTTTTTCCCTTCCACTTCTTCTTTTGAAAATTGTATTGATTGGGCATTTTTTCTGATTATAAAAGTAGCCTCGCCCGTTGTAGAAGTGTGGAGCGTACAGGGAAGTCCGAAGGTAGCGGCCCCGCAGTGCAGCTCGGACTCGCCGGCCGCTCACACGCGCTTCTGCCTCTTGCTAGGAGAAAGCCTTTTTGGCTTCTTTAAATGCTTGCTTTACCTGATGCTCCCTTTTTCTAATTTCATTTCCTAATTCTGTTCCCAGTATTCTGTTATATTGTTCTCTGTGTTGGGAAGGGCGTATGAGGATGTGGCCTACATAAAAACAGCTGAAAGCTGTATTTTGTGCTGTCCAGAAAGCAGAAACATATGTTGTAATTATTACCCGTGCAGACGCCTGCCTCTTCCTTTTGAGTGTGTTTGGTTGTGTATCACATGGGCGCTGTTCCGCTCCACAGCATGGCCTATTCACCTGTGACACCAGTCCCAGGAGGTGGCAGGGACTGTTCACTGATGTATTTGATGGGATTCATCCAGGTGTTCCAAGCCTCAAGACAGACTACACTTTGAAGCCGAGGTTGACTGTAGGTCGGCTGTAAGGCAGAGTGTATTGCTGAGGAAAGAAATCCTCCCTCGTACCCATGCATTCGGCCGGCTGTGCCGTGTGTGCTTAGCACACTGGGTACACTCAGCATTTCACACGCATGCACACTGTCCCTGGCTTTGGTTTTGAAGTTGTACCCAATAGCAGATTCAGTGTGCCCAAGGTACTATGCGCCACGCTGGAAGGGTTGAAAGACAGAAAACACCTGTATTCATGCAGCTGCACCGCTGAGTGGCCTCTCAGCCAGCTGTTTGTCTTGTTGGCCTTCTGTTGAGTAAAACAAGGCCATTTCTTCAACCCTGTTCTCTCTGTAAACCACACACTGCCCTCCCCGCGGGCCGAGGCCCCGTGTCTTCCTGGGCTCTGTTGTCCCTGTGTGTGCTCTGTGGTTCTGTGATGGTCCCTTGCCAAACTCCTCTCCCTCGTCCTTGAGTAGCCATCAGACCCCAGATCTAGAGATGTCTCTCTGCGCACTGTCTCTCGATGCCCCGTCAGCACTCCTCTCAGCATCGTTCCTGTAAGTTTTGGCGTGTCCTGTCAGCTCACCCCTTTGGTCTCACAATCCAGAGTGTGACAGCCCCCAGCTGCAGCATGGGGTCCCTGCACAGCCATAGAAGGGCCAGAAGGAAAGGGGGTGGTTGGCTCTCCCTGTTCCTGGGGGAGAGAGGGGACAGTGACACGGATGGGTGGAAGTCACCTCTGTGTTTGTACATTTCCCCAAAATTGTCCTGGCTCAGAATTTGAAGGAGCGCAGGTGTGAGCGTCCTGGAGGCCCGTCACAGGATGGCGTGCTGCCCCCACAGACTCAGAGGCCCCTCCTTGCCCTGCACTTGTCAAGGCCAGCTTTGCCTCAGGCACATACCTGTGGTGACATCTTAGAGGATTCCACGTGGGTCCGGGAGGTGACCCCAGGTTGTCACCTGCAAGCCTGGAAGCCATGTTGGCCACTTATTGAATGCAGTCTGTCTCAGAGCCAGGCAGACCTATCCAGGGGCTTTGAGGAGGGGGCCCAAGGCCCCAAAGGCCCCTGTATGACAACCCAGATGCCACTGCCCTCCTGATAAGGAGTAGAGGCAGGAGGGCCCTGTGGCCCGAGTGCTCCCGTCATCGTGTAGGGAACACATCATCCCTCTTGGAAGAATCCACACTGTGGCTCTGGCCCCACGCCCCCTCTGTGATGCTGCCAGAGCTGGGTCTGCTCTTGTTCAGTTCCGTGCTGAAAAAAGGACTTAATTCATTTGTAGACTTTGTTTCCCTTGTTTCTGCTTCTCCATTTCTTGTATTATTTTCTTTTCCTCCTGTTGTTCCTTTCTCACTTTTTATGCTTTTTGTCCTCTGCTTGTTTTTATTCCACCTTCTCCCTGTCCCTCTCCACTTCCAAATTCCTGCTCCTCTCCTCCTCTTCCTTTTTTGTCTTTCTCCGTCTCCTCCTCTTCCTTGCTTGGTCCCTTTTGAAGTTGAGCCCAGTGGCGGGACTCCACGACGTAGACCTCTCTCCTTCTGCCCTTGCTGTGTCCAGGAAGGTAACGTAACCTCGCCAACCCCATCCCCACTGCCTCGGAGGGGGTGTAGCAACACTAGTCAAACACAGAGCCAGAACCCACCTACCTCTCTCTCTTTCTTTCTCTCTGACCCTCAATAGTCCTGTTACAAAATGTCATGAGTCTGTGGCAGTTTCTAAAGGTACAGTATCCCTTTGACTGTCTATGGGGAGGACCAGGGTGCAGAGTAAAGCCAGAGAGCCTCCAGGTCTGGGTCCTTCAGGGCTGCAGCATTGGCTGGCCCTTCATGGCTGGGGCTTTAAGTCTCAGATCCATCAGATAGAGGGGCAGGGATGCAGGTGAGGAGCCTCCCGCCTGCGTGCAGCGATTTGGATGGGAGAGTCAAGGAATACTGTCCTTACAAAGACTGATCTACACCAGTGCCCTCGGGCCCCTTTCCAAACAACCACTGAAAGCAAACCTCTCTACCTCGTGTCTTGCTGAGTGTGTGTGTTTTAAGTTTGTCTGATTTGAAGTCTGTTGTGGTGATAAGATTGTCGTTGAAAGGCATGTGGGGGGTGTGGCCGTGACTAACCCTGCTAACTCTTACCTGCCGTCCACAGCGCTCACCCGACTCTCGCTCACACACCACAGCCCCTGCCCGGTGGCCGTGGGCGAGCTCTCCATAGCTAGTGAGCGCTGTCCGCACGTCTCCGGTGGCATTTTCTGTATCTTCGTGGGGAGGTGGGCAGCGGGAGAGACTCCCTGGTGCCGCCGTGGCCGGGCGCACTGGACAGCTTGCATGCCTCGGGCCCCTCCTCCACGGCCATGTGGGCACATTGTGCAGAGACGCTCCGAAAGCAATGCATGGAACTGAGTGGGGACTGGCTTAAAGGCCAAGACCCAAGCCTATTGGATTGGGTGAGGAGAGCGCTGGTCCCCTGACCCTCAGGCACACACTCCACAGTTGCAGGCTGGACAGGCTGGGGGGTTTCCGTCCTTCAGAGGAGGCTCAGGGGCAGGAACCCCCTTGGGAGCAGAACCGCATGTGCACTAGGGCACAGTACAGACACTAACCCCTGCTTGTTGAACATGGTGCATTTCTGCCTCCTTGGTGTGGCCACTGGGTAGAGACTAACTGTCTAGCAGACACCACTGCAGATAAGAGATGTGTCTGTGTACCGTGTGCCAGAAAGGCAGGTGGAGAAAGGCAGCTAGCAGTGAGGGAGGACTCGGGCTGTGGCTGGCCCTTCTGAGGCTGTGTTCCTCACACTCCTGGGCTTGTCTTAACTGGCCTAGAACGCCCCCTGCCAAGGGACACAGAGAGTGCAAGGGCCTCTGAAAGATGTCCCCATCTAGTGCCCCTTAACCTGAGGCCCATGGATGGACCCCAGGAAGCCCAGGAGCAGCTTGGAACTCTGCATCAAATGGTTTGCTCTGCACACATAAGCATTTTTCTAGGAAGAGAGTCCCTAGCTTTTATGAGATTCTCAAAGTGGTTTGTAATCCAAAAATATTGAAGAGCCACTGACACAGTATGTATTTTAGGCAGGACCATACTTTTGCCATGAACTTCTGTGCTCCAAGGAAAAGGACCTTGTTCTCTCCTTGGGTGGCTTGGTCCCTTGGAGACTTCTTCTGTCCTCCTGCCACAGTGAAGCCCAGCGGTCAGGCCGTCCCTAGGGGAGGTTTGGTATTGGCACCTGTTGGTTCAGGCAGCCTGAGCTAGCAGGCAGCCACCAGACACAGGCATTCTGTTGGATTGGACCAGGGCAGGGCGTGGCCACCTCCTTCCATCCCCAGGGGCTGCTAGTGTTTCTCTGCTCTTGGTGAGAAACCCTGCGGCCATCCTGAGATGCCCTGCATCGACCATGCGGGATCCAGCGGGAGAGCATCCGGAAGCTTGATAGGCCACAAGTTAAGGGGTGGTGTCTTCTCTTCCTGGTCAGGAGGTAAACAAATGACAAGGCATCTATTCTGGTGGCCCCTGCAGAGGGGCAGTAGCCCAAGAAAGAGCTGAGTTAAATGAGCATGACCTGAGGGCAGGGTGCAGTTTACAAATTCACATTTGTCTCGTTTACAAGACGGGTTTCCTCCAAGGAGACCTAGTACATAGCAAGTGCCAAATAAACATTGAGTGGCAAAAAAGAGGGAAAGCAATGTAAGTCATCCTAAGAGAGCACACAGAGCAGGAGGGGTAGAAACCTGCCCCGGGGAGGGCAAGGTCCCCGCTGGCGAGGTCGCTGACGGGGTGAACAGGGATGGCAGGACACGGGAAAGTGCAGGCCCCGGGAAGGGAGACGCCGGGGCCCCATGGCTGCAGGCAAACCTTGGGCCTGGCTTGGGAGTGGAAGTTCCGGCAGCATCTTGCTCGGCCCTCTTTGCACATTTGCCCTGTGTGATTCCTGCGGGCCAGGGTGGGCGCAGCACTCCCTGCACCCAACACAAGCGTTCTCTCGGCAGGCATGGGCAAGAAGGACGACCCCAAGCTGATGCAGGAGTGGTTCAAGCTAGTGCAGGAGAAGAACGCCATGGTGCGCTACGAGTCGGAGCTGATGATCTTGTGAGTGGCCTTGGGTAGGGGGCGTTGGCGCTATGCTTGTCACAGCAGGCATGGAGGTCCTTCCGGATTTGGGGGTGAGGGGTAGTCCCCAATCACTGTGGCTTGTCTCCCTCCTGCCCTGCCTCCTCAGTGCCCGGGAGCTGGAGCTGGAAGACCGGCAGAGTCGACTGCAGCAGGAGCTCCGGGAACGCATGGCAGTGGAAGGTGAGTGGGGTAAGGCACCCATGGAGGCCAGGGTGGGTGCCACCTCCAGGCCCCTCACCTCATGCCTTCTTCTCCTTCAAGATCACCTTAAGACTGAGGAGGAGCTGTCAGAAGAGAAGCAGATTCTCAATGAGATGCTGGAGGTGGTGGAGCAGAGAGACTCACTAGTGGCGCTGCTGGAGGAGCAGCGGCTCCGGGAGAGAGAGGAGGACAAGGACCTGGAGGCTGCCATGCTGTCCAAGGGCTTCAGCCTTAACTGGTCCTGAGCTCCTACCCAATGCTCCATTTTCTGTTGGCATCCGCCTGGCCAGGCAGTGGCATCCAAACCACCCGGAGCCGCGATCTGAGGAGGCCTGGCACCTCCTTGGAGTTTACGCTCAGATGCCCGTGTGCTGCTTGGAAAGTGGTCGAGTCCCGCATGCAGTGGGGAGCCCCAGGTGACAGTGGTTATCTGAGACGGCTCCACCTCCTGGGAGGAGGCCCACCTGGACCTCCCACTCAGAGGAGGAGCACGGCGTGTATGGCATGATGCAGGGGACCACCCCGTGCGCTCCCTGAGGATGTGCTGGCTGTGCCCCTTTTTTCCACTGGCACATTTGGTAAGAGAGGGAAGCTGCTCCCCGTCAGAACCACAGTGCGCCGTGCGAGGGGCACTGTCTTCTTCATGCTCCCTGGAGCACCACCAAAGAAACGTAAACAATACCCCATGAAAGCAGGGTCAGGGGTCAGGGTGCGATCGAGACCCAGGATGGGGGCGTCCAGTCATGCCCACCCCAGCATCACAGGAGACATGGAGGTGCGGGCAGGCTCCTGAATTATTATGCAAATTAGGAGGACGCAGGAGGGGTCTGCCCTCCAGCCGAACACCACACACTGGACCCTAAGTGGCCAAATGCCTGGGCCGCTTGCTGGCTGTGGCCTGAGGCTTGTGGGTTGCTGCATTTTGCTTGTAGTTCACAACCATTTTGACACTGGAAAATGCTGACTTTGGGGGACAGGATGAGGCCCTACATTCTAAGCCCCCAGTTGGCAGACAGGCATTGTCCCTGTTCCACATTTATGTCGGGACAGGAGATGACCTTTTCCTCGGTGTTTTTCCTGTGTTTGCACATTGAAATGAAGCTGACAACCTGGCAAGACGCTCAGCCGCTTCAAACCCTTTTTGTCAATTAACTTATTTTTTAATACTTGAAAAGAAGTAACTTCGTTTGTATATCTTTACTAGAGGAACTGATCACCTGCGCCCAGGTGCGGGAGCCACAGCGGTATCTGGTGCGTCCTACGCAACCTGGTCCTGGGCTGCCCAGCGCTCGTCACGTGCATCTATTTATTAGCCTTTCTCTTCGTATCACTGGCCTGGCTGGCATCAGGGAGCTGCCCAGAACCCCTGTGTGGGTCCTCCTCACAGCTTTCTGTCCCTCCTCCATCCGGTGCCTGCCTCACCCTGGCGCTAGACCATCTGGACCACTCATGTGATGAGGGTGCATTTCTGTTCTGTTTTGGGCCAGGCCAACAGCAGAGCTGCCACTCTCACCCTCCCAATGAGAATTCTGGCTCTGCAGAACTCCCCCTTGTCTCAGTTTGGGGGCCAGGGCATCACCTTCCTCCGCACATATGTTAAAGAAGGTTTCAGGATGGGCCCTCATCCACACAGGCCAAGAGGGTGCAAGGTGGGACCCTGGAATCATGTGGCTGGTGAGAATTCCCTCCTCCCAGCCTAAGATTCACCCAGACGGAAACGCGAGTGCTGCAGTGGATGCTGGGATGCAGGCTGGCGCCTCTCAAGCAGATCAGCGACTCCCGCCCTTCCTTCCAAAGGCGACGGGCACCTGCCTTGTGCCGGATCTTCATGGGGACATAAAGGGCGAGCCCCGAATCACTAGCTCCTATAGCCAAACCGTTCCTTTCTCACGGTTCCGCACCAGCCTGGCTGTGTACAGCTCATCGAACCACTGAGCTAATTGGGGTGGGGTGCTT
The DNA here is from genome assembly GCF_029281585.2 of Gorilla gorilla gorilla. Taxonomy (NCBI): domain Eukaryota; kingdom Metazoa; phylum Chordata; class Mammalia; order Primates; family Hominidae; genus Gorilla; species Gorilla gorilla. The sequence continues at coordinate 15,813,183 of NC_086018.1, read as the reverse complement.
GTCCATCAAAGCAGTTAGCACATAGCCCAGCGAGGAGCCATCCGGACCAGACCCGCCTGCCAGGGGCGCTCCAGCCGCCTGCCGCCTCCGTGGGCTGGGGCCAGCTGGGAGCAGAGGCCTGGCCCCTCCAAGGCGTCCCGCAGTGGAGCAGGCTGAGTGGCTGTGCTGACCTTGGGCTTTCCATGGGAACCACACTGTGCCTCAACTTGAACATTCATCCCAGCTGCAAAGGAGCAAAGAACCTGTGTCATCCTTGTCTGTCCAGAAGCTGCCATCTCTCTCCCATGCACATCCGGGAGATAACGCCGCTAGTGGCCGCCGCAGCGCTGATTCTCCACCTGTTCTCACATGAGGCAAAGGTCTCCTTTTCTTTTCTCTTTACTTAAAAAAGGGGAGAGGAGGGTTTCTAGATTCCATCTTCAAACCCCAGTCATCCCATAAAATTGGACGTGGGAAAAGACCTTCGCTGCCTGCGTGGCTTTTCCCAGACCTCCTCGAATGCCACAAAACCGGTCCAGCCCCGGCAGAGCCGCCTTCGGCCCTTGTAGCTCCTGCTGGCCCCACAACAGGCAAACAGTTTGCAAAGTGGCTTGGAAGGAGTGTGGCCTAGGGATCTGCTATAAGTGGCCAGACGTAGCAGGAGAGCCCAGTGTCACCTTCTGGTCCCGGTCAGCCTTAACACTGTGGCATCCTCCACAGCACACACGGCAGCCTGCAGTCTGGAAGGCGGACGCGAGCCTTTGCAGAGAGGTGCCACAGAGCCGCAGGCCTGCACAGCAGCCCCAGCCTTCTGCTCCTGACTGTGAGGACACCCAGTTCTAGTAGAGCACTTTTTTTAAAGCTCCCATTTTGTAACCACTAGTTTGCGGTTGACTTGAGTACTCTGGTGACTTCCTGCGTCAGGCGTTCTCAAGCTGTGAGAATGTGCGCAGCTCCAGACAGGTTTTCTCTCGGAGAGTTAAGTCTTCCCTTGAAGGCAGGGAAGCAGGATGGATACACATATATCACACGCATAAAACACCAGGCGCGGGAGCAGCCCAGACTCGAGGCTGACTAAACTGGAGGCTGAATACCATGGAGGTCCACATGCAGCTTCCCTGGAGGGCAGGCCGGAGGCGCTGCTGCCCCTGGGCTTGAGGATGCTGCACCCCGTGGGCTTCCAGGCCTGCCCAGATGATGCCTTCAGGCCTCTGCCCCTGGTGGCCATCCTCAGGCCGATTTTGACCAGCAATGATAGACTCTTCTTAACCCTTTCAAAATAAATTTTTCAGTGGGACAGAAAGGAGAGTTAAAAAACATTTTTTTAAAGGTGGTAACATCTGACCCACAAAGGGAATGGGTCTGTTTTATGCAAAATAAAAGTTTTTCAAATAAATAGTGTGTTTCTTAAGTCATTTTACTGTGTTTTTCAGGTGGATGGTGTAGGTGCAAGGTATGATGCATCTAGCTTGTGCCTGGGTGCGTGCAAGACGGTTTAAAGAATACACGGTTTTTTTTAAGTTTGTGCTTTTTTTTAGTCCTCCATAATATCCTGGCTCAGCCACCAACTGCTGTCACTTGAGTAAATGTCTTAGGCAGCCAAGTCTGAGAAGCAGCCACTCTTCAGACGAAGCCCCAGTAGCTTCTGGAAGGGAAGTGTGCTCTTTGAATTGGAGATACTCTGAGTCAGGGCGATGCTGTGGTCCTGGCAGCCCTCCTTCCAGCCCTGCCTGGCTCTGTCCTGCAGCACAGCTGACCCGGGAGTCCATGGCATGGGGTCTGCAGCACCCACGCCTAAACCTTTCAGATGTTTCAACGATCTCGAGGTCATTCAGTGCGTAGGGTCACTGCTCGTTAGCCTGAAAATTGTCCCCAGGAGATTACAGGGAACAGTCCTGGCCAGCTCCTCTTTCTTTGCTCTAAGAAGCCTCCGAGGCATGCTCCAGCTGTCTCTCTAACCCCTCCCTTGGTGTGTTGCATTGTTGGGAGCACGGCTGACCCTGTGACCATCCAGGGGCGCCATGCAGGGAGGTAAAGACCGCAGCAGCTGTGTGCACGTGAGCCACACCGCCTACAGGCAGCTGGAAGCCACTCAGTGGAAGCTGGCTCCCAGTCCTTCCAGCTGCGTTCCCAGCTATTCCAGAACAAAGAAAGGCCTGGCTGGGACAAATGTGGGTGTGTCAGGTAGAAGAGAGGACAAAAATGGATGAGCAGCTCAAAGTGCATATCCTGTGGCCCTAGAGGACATCCCGTACAAGGAGAGCTGGGTCACGTGCCTGTTGGGAAAGGAAATGGGGCTTGGTAGTCACCTGACCCCCAGGCTCTTGTTCCTCAGAAGGGCTTGCTTGTCAGAGCTGCACCAGGCAGCCTTGGGCTGCAGTTCACAGCCACCTCAGGTGGCAGGAAATGATAAGTATTGCTTTAGGGAGGACACCAGAAAGGAAGGCTGCTGGGCCAGGCCAGTGCCACTGTCAGAAGCACACAAAAAGGCCACACGCCGTGGCGCACGCCTGTAATCCCAGCACTTCTGGAGACCGAGGCATGAGGGTCACCTGAGGTCAGGAGTTCAAGACCAGCCTGGCCAATATGGCAAAACCACGTCTCTACTAAAAATACAAAAATTAGCTGGGTGTGGTGGCACACACCTGTAATCCCAGGAGAGCCTGAGGCAAGAGAATTGCTTGAACCTGGGAGGTGGAGGTTGCAGTGAGCCAAGATTGTGCCACTGCACCCTGGGTGACAGTGAGACTCTGTCAAAAAAAAAAAAAAAAGTATAGGCTTTATCATTTTTAAATTTTAAAAACTATCTTAAAACAAAAAACAAGAAGCTCTTCTTTCATGAACCACCACATCTAACAGCTCCAAAGTCCCTCCTGAACCCTGAATCCTCACATAGTCCCATCTTAAGAACCAGCCAAAAATGATGAAGGGACAAGACATGCCATTTTATTCCATTTTATAAGCTGGCCACACTGGCCCACGTACTAGACCCTCCCCTCTTCGTGTCCCCTGCTTGGATGACCTCCCCAGTGATGCCCAGTGAGGAGGGTGAGGCCATACCACCCAAATACTGGCCAGGGGCCGGAGCCTCCTGCCGCACACAGCACAGGAGCCTATGAGACCAGGCCCATGGCCCTCCCAACAGCCTGTGGCTGCTCAGCTTCACCAGGAGCTTTTTCAGCAGCCTCTTCGTGTGCCCCCTGCCCCAAGGTCTTCCTGCAGCGAGGGCTTTGCCGGGGAAGGCAGAGAAGTCCAGTTGCTGTGGGTAGGCCACATGTGCCACAGCCACTGCCAGAGAAGCCACCTACTGCCAGGACGGAGGAGGGAGACAGTCCCTGTGCTGCACACACAGCCCCTTTTCATGCCCCCGTGGCCTCCGAGCCACAGAGTGCACATCCAGTACTGGAGCAGGCTGTTTCCAGCCGTGGGGCCCGGGGTGGGGCCAGGGTGGAGTGGCTCAGGACTAGGTGGATGGGGCTGAGGGCCTCCCTGGACAGTCAACACCTGAACCGTGGTGAGGCTGCCAGTATTGAGTGGTCCCCAAAGTAGCCAGGGACAGCATCCTCCAGACGCGGTAGGTGCGTGTGGAGCTACCTCACGCAGCTGTGTGACACGAGACTGACTGCAGCTGCTGGTGTCTGCCCACCCACAAGAGGGCGGCAGGGAGCACAAGGTAGGTGAGCACCAGCTCAGTGTCCTGGCGGGATGTGTTCCTGTCTCTTCCCCCAACGTCAGCCTGGTCACAGCACTCACCTGGCCGGCGCCTCGCATTCCTCCCACCGACTTGGGACTGCTGACCAACTTAGGATGGGGAAGCACGTGGGAAGGCTGGAGGTTCCAGAGTCGGGGCCTGTGTAGATGCACAGATGCCTCCTGGTGGGAGAACCCTAGGAGGACTCGGGAGGCAGCCCCCTGCAGCTCGAGGCCAGCCTCCCTGTTTCACGAACTTGCTGGGCCCCTGTGGAGTCCGTGTTCCCAGAGCGTTCAGCCGGCCCCATTGCCCCAGCCACCCCTCCACCCAGGCAGTAGGTCAGAGCTGGTGTCCCAGCAGCAGCTCCAGGGACAGGCCACGGGTCCCTGGGTCTTCACAAGGCCATCGTCAAGGATGAGGGATTTGTCCAGATGGGTGCTGGAGTGTCAGCGTTGAGGGGCTGCTCAACCCACAGGCACCCGGCCCAGCAGGCGAGAGGAGCCTCTCAGTGGTCAGCCCCCATGAGTGTCCAGGGCCTGCCTTTCTTTTCTTTTTTCTTTTTCTTTTTTTTTTTTTTTTTTTGAGACAGTTTTGCTCTTGTTGCCCAGGCTGGAGTGCAATGGTGCGATCTCGGCTCACCACAACCTCCGCCTCCCAAGTTGAAGTGATTCTCCTGCCTCAGCCTCCTGAGTAGCTGGGGTTACAGGCACACGCCACCATGCCTGGCTAATTTTGTATTTTTAGTAGAGATGCGGTTTCTCCATGTTGGTCAAGCTGATCTCGAACTCCTGACCTCAGGTGATCTGCCCACCTCAGCCTCCCAGAGTGCTGGGATTACAGGCGTGAGCCACTGCGCCTGGCCCAGGGCCTGCCCCTCTAGCCCCCGGTTGTCTCCCCGGCAGAGTGGCTGCCAGGTCTTTCTTGGGAGAAAAGGAGAGAGAGGCACCTGGCAGCCAGCAGCTCCCTTTCCCCAGTGGGTCTCACTTCTTTTAAAAATGTTTTTAGAGAATTAAATACCTTTCAAAAATGTATCTCGGACCAAACTTGTTCCCTCGGGGGGCTGGGATGCGTTCCACCCGGAGGCCCCAGCACAGGGACCACCTGCCCAGCCAGACTGCCTCAGCAGGCAGCTCCTGCAGGTCCCGACTCTCTCGGCTCCTCCATGGCCAGTCATTCCCGCCCGTCCCCTGCGCTCTGTGTCTGTAGCTGCTAAGTTGCCGCTGCTGGCTGGTAAGAGAATTCTTCCTGTCCTTCCCCTGGTGTGGCCATGTATTTTGACAAGAAAAGACAAGCAGGAAATTGTCTTTTTCCCCAAGCTTCTTGCCCACGTCAAGGGCAGGCCTGCTCCACCAGCACCTGCCAATGCTTTGTTATTTCGGAGCAATCGCGTGCAGCTAATGGGAGGGGTCTCTGCTGTTGGAGAGGGTGGGATGGGAGGAGTCTCAGAATCAAGATCCAGGCAGGATCAGGGATAAAAAATTGGAAACCCACTTATTTCAAGCCAGGATTGTGATAAGAAGGACTTTGGTGAACAGCCCTAGGGTGAGGCCCACAAGCAGAAGCAATCGGATGGCACCAAAGACAGCACCGGCCCCCAGAACCCTGCAGAGCCTTGAGTAAGCGGGGAAGGTTTGCTGGCCTTCCCAGGCATGAGCATCCTATCCCTGGCCCCAGGGAGGGTGTAGTCTCTGCTCCCACCAGGTCAAGGTTTGGAGGAGGGTGAAGAACTTCGTGCATGAGACAAGGGGCATCAGAACAAGGTCCACCCCCAGCCTCCTCCCCCTAGCACCATCCTTTCCTCCTTCCTGGAGAGTCCTCCAAGGCCCCGGGGAGAACTAAAGCACAGCCACGCTCTTGGCAAGGCACCATGGCAGCAGAGCACGTAGGCGTAAGCACATGCGGTAGAGAGATTTGGTGTAGAGAAATAGAGATTAAGTAGGGCTAAGGCAGCTATAAACGTCATAGTTTTAGATGCATTTTCAGGTGCGAAAGAATTGCCCTTGGCTTTGAGAGCTGGACGGTGAGCTCAGCTGGGGCTGGGAGCCAGTGGCACCGTGTAGTACTGAAGCTTTCCCACACAGGGCCCAGGGGTGGCAGCGCCCCATCCAGGAAGTCCCCTGGGTGGATCCACCATTCAAAACTTTCCTGTCCTTTTCCTCCACGCCAGCGGAGATACAGGGTAAGAATCCCTAATGCAGGATTTCCTTTGAGCATCATGTCGGCAAAGATTCCAAAATCTGAAAAATTGAAACACCTCTGGTCCCAAGCATTCTAGATAAAAGGATACACACCCACCTGAAGGCCCCCCCTTTCTCCATCAGCACCTCTAAAGATGATCCCAAGAGCCTTCATCCCTCTCTCCAGGAAGATCTTTTACTGGAGGCCACGTGCCTGTGAGAACCAAGCACTAGACCAGGCGTCTGCCTGGCTGGCTGATGCCGGACGCGGCTCTCCAAGCCTGTTTCTACCTTTGAACCAGGAAAAGAACATCCACTTCTCTGCCCCGTAAACAGATCCTAGACGCTGAGCACTTTGGGTTTTGTGGGGTGCTGGGCCATCCCTCTGTGGCTGCCTGAGTTGGTCCCATACAGGCATCCCTTCCCTGAAGGCTGACCCGGCCCTGCCCACGGCACGCCTGGGAGCGGTTCCTGCCCAGGCCTATGGCCGGAAACGCCACAGTGGCTCCTCTGGCTGGCATGAACTTCACGATGACACCTGGGTCTCAGTGCAGTTTGTAGGAAAGGAAGGATGCCACGGGGTCAGATCGGGTGTGGGGGAGATTTGGTACACAAGCGAACACAGGAATGAAGATGGCAGAAACGTCACGTAAGGCGAGGCGTGTGTCTGCTGGCCTCTCGCCTATCGCAGGTCTGAACTGCGCACAGCATAAGGCTGCAGTGCTGAGACTCAGCCCCTCCCCGGGGGGCCACAGCCTGGGCCGTTCACTCTGCACGTGGCAGTCTTGGTTTCTGCATCTTTGAGCAGAATGCTAGACACAGCGGTGGTTTGCCCTCTGCTCAATATCCCTCTAACAAATCACCATGCAAAACATTCCAGCTGGGCACAGCCACCCCACGCCGGGACCCCCACACCGGGACCTCCACTCCCTTCCCTCTGCTGGGTGTGATTTGGCCAATATCCAAAGAGTTCACTTCAGAAAGGGCAGGGTGAGAGGAAGGATATCATGGGGGTCCCTGGGCTGGGCCAGCCCTGGGGCAGACGCCAAAGTGCCCAGCTCCCTCTGGGAAATCCTGCTCGCCCTGCCCCAGCACCCATTCTGAGCCACAGCCAGACTCTGGGAGGGCCGTGCTTGGAGTTTTCCAGCCCTTGGGCCTTAGGAGTTAGCCCTCTGAAAGTTGGTGGCGAGGGCTCACTAGCAGCTGAGGGTTGTTGGCATTAGATAGAGCAGTCCCAGGGAAAGGCTGCTTGAAGCAATATGGGAAACCCCAGACTGGTCTTTCTGCAACAGCTGAGTCATGCCAGCCTCCCAGAGCTTCTGCAGGGTCACACCCGCCCAGCAGCGGGGCTGGGGAATTCCTGGGGTCTACTTGCCTCCGCTCAGTGGGTGGGACTGGTCTTCACCATGGCCGTGATTTCACCATGGGGGTGAACATGATTTTCAGCCCTCCCAGGCTCTGGTCCTGCATCTCGCCATCTCTCCCCTCTCCTCTAGCAAGACTCTTGCCCTCACAACCCACCGGCCCTTCAAGGCCCAGCGCCTGGGGAAAGCACCTCCTAGGCAGGGAGCCACCCAGCCAGGCACCACCAGCCAGGCCCTTCTCTAGGCTGTCAGGGCAGAGCCCTGGGTCTAGGCAGAGAGGGGAGCTCTGTGGTCGGTGCTGACTTGGCCAGGAGCCACCAGCCCCGGTGCTGTGGCCCTTTGATGTTGGCTGAGAGCCCTGGGCCATCCCTGCAGCCCCAGTTCCTGGGGTACTAACTGCAGGGAGGGCTCTGTGCACCTGGCCTCCTGCCATGTGATGGTGTGCGTTCACTCTGTTTTTCCACCCCAGGTCTCGGGCAGGCGTTTATTGTCGGTTTCTGTCCCAGAGATGAGGGGAATGGGGTGGCCAGGAAGGAGGAAGCCTTCACTCCAGCAATCAGGCCCCCGCCAGTACTGGGGTGGGCTCCAGTTCAGGGGCTTAGGAGGCACCATGGAACGCATGGGCTTATTCCCAGGGGAGCAGAGGCCTTGTGCAGACCTCACCTCCTGCAGTGTCGGGGGATGAGATGCCTGGAAGGGCAGGAGGGAGAAATGGCCCACTTGGTAATAGCCATTACCGCGTGTCAGCCCTGGCCAGCAGGGGACAGGCCACCTCTGCCCCTGCCTCCCCAGCCCTGTCCTCCGGCCAGGAGGACACTGGCCCCTCCACCCCTCATTCCTTCTGCTTCTGAGAGCACCTGAGCTTCAGTGAGAGCACAGCAGCCTGGCCGGGGAATGAGCGGCACCTGGAGACAGCCCACCCTCAAGAAGAGCATGGAAGTGTCTGGGGCGGATGGTAGGGACAGGGGCTTCAGGACAGGGGAAGGCGGTGGGGGCAGCTGGCAGGGAGGGGGTGAAGTTCCAAGTGTGCACTGAGAAGGGGACTGGGGTGGAAGGGGAAAAGGGCAGTGCGTGGCAGCCCCTCTGCTCCTGTCTTTCTCCCCATGCCCCTCGGGAGCCGCCATCCAGCCTCCACTCTGAAGGACCTCCCACAGGGACCCCAGCCACCCCACTCACAGCACACAGAGCTGCTAGGAGCCTCCCACCGCACTGCCAGGTAATCACAAGCCACGCTTCCTGAGCGCATGCTGGGTGCCTAAGACCTTGCGTTTCATGTATTCATAGCCCGCCTCTGAGGAATGTACTATCATCTCTTTAATGACAGGAAATTGGGGCCCAAGAAACTTGATCTGGGGCCTCAGGATGCAGGGAGCTGGAGGCCAGCTTTTCTGGGGGCAGCCCCTGGCCAGTTACAGCTCACGAAGCTCTTCAAGGATAGAGCTGAGAAAACAAACTCTGAAGGCTGAGCTCTTAACCACCAAGCTAGAGGCCTCCCGCCCTCCTCTTGACCTCCGCCCTGGGAGGCCTGCCCAGACCCCCGTGCCCACGCTCCCTCTGCCCTCCAGATGCACAGATGCTTCTGGTCAGAACCACGCCCTGCTCTTCAGTGCACCAGTGTCCCTTGTAGAGTTCTCTGTCCTGGCTTCTATCCCAAGTCACTTGGGAGTAAGCTACGCGCACTGTCTCCCCATCTTCACCCAGGGATGTGAAGAGCTGATGACCGCAGAGACGCTGGATGGGACAGCATCAATCTCGGCACTCTTGGGAGGAGAACCTCAGAGGAAAGCCGGGACCCCGTCACACTGAGCTAGCAATATACCAGGTCCGGAGCTCCCAGTCTGTTACTGCAGCGAGCCTGCGGAAAGAGTCCGCCATCAGGAAGGTGGTGGACTTCTTTCTCCAGGTGCCGCCACTACTGCTCTGGAGCTGTGGGAATGCTGCAGTCTCCTTCCACAGAGAACGTGCTCTCCAGGTGCGTGGAGTGCCTCAGCCGACAGCCTCGGGCTGCAGCCACAGAGGCCACGTGCTCCAGGCACTGAGCCAGTGGTATGGGGGTCTGTCCCTTGCTCCTGCAACAGCATCCTTGGCCCCGAGCTGCTGTTGGTGTCGCAGCAGGGCCCTATCAGATCTGCTTCACAGCCGACCAGTTCTCTTCCTCCCTCTCTCCCCTCCCAGGGGTCCGATCCCCATTGTGATCTGAAGGCTGTCCCTGTCCAATCCCGCCCCTTCCTCTTGGGTGTCACCTCCCACCGAGCTTTGTCTCAGCATCTGCTTGCCGGAGGATGGAAACTGACACCTCTGTCCTCTGCTGAGTAATACCAAGACGAAACCCAAAGGACTTTTCTCTTTTGTTTTTTATTTTTATTTTAGAAACAGGGTCTCACTCTGTCGCCCAGGCTAGCCGTGCACTGACACGATCACAACTCACTGCAGCCTCCGCCTCCCGGGGTCAAGCCATCCTCCCACCTCAGCCTCCTGAGGAGCTGGGACCACAGGCACACACAAACATGCCTGGCTAATTTTTTATCTTTCTTATTTTTTGTAGAGATGAACATCTCACTGAATTGCCCGGGCTGGTCTTGAACTCCTGGTGGCCCAGTCTGGTCTCAAACTCCCAAAGGACTTTTGAACAAAAACTCTCAAACTCATTGTTCACCATGGAAATGCAAAATCAAAATAGCACCGAGCTATCATTTTGTACTATTAGACTGGCAAAGGTTTGGAGGCTAGATCCTGCCCAGTGCTGGTGGGGATGGAGCAGGGCGGCCTGCAAGCCCTGCTGTGGGATTAAAGTGTACCACTGGGGAGACCTCACCACAGGCCCACCTTAGATGGGAGCTCTGTCCCTACAGTTCGGTCCCCAGATATCTCTCTAAAGAAACCCTCATTTGGGCTCAGAGCACCGTGTTTGAGGATATGAATGAGAGTGGCTCGTCATGGCGGCAAGTTGGAGGTCACTGGGGTTCCATGGTTTGGGAAGCAGATGGGCAAAATGCAGGGCTGCCCACAGTGGGGACCCCATGGCACTGGAGGCACACGTGCAGCAATGTGGAGGGACCCAGCAGATGGAGCTGGGTGGAGAAAACATGCCAGCTCACATCTCAGTTAAAACACACGTGCACGAGCAACAGCACACTTGCTCGTGAGACTGCCTAGGAGCCAGTCCACGGCGCGGAGAGAGCCAGCAGCGCTGTCTCATTCACTGTCTCAGTCCAGCTTCCAGCCCTGCGCCATCCTCACGCGAGAGTCCCTCAGGTGTGCGGCAACCTCAGCTCTGCACAGCCAGCCTTGGACACCCACAGCGCAAACAGGGACCCTCCCAGAGCTTCCCCCAAGCCCTCCCCTGGCCTGTGTGCGGGCGTCTGAGCGGGTGGAGGCCAGCCATGGGCTCTGCTTCCCTGTGAGCCAGGGTCTGGGCTGAGTCTAACCTGGAGGCCCAGGGTGAGCTCCGGAGAGGTCACATCATTCCAGGAGTTTGGAGGGATCCAACACAGCTCCCCTGAAGTTGGCTGTGACTTGGGCCTGTCAGAAGCAGCCTGAGAGGAGGGTCGCAAGTGACCCAGACCTGGGAAGGAGGGAAAGGTTTGAATTTTGCAAAAAAAAAAAAAAAAAAAGATAACTTTGCCCTTTTCGCTTGACCTTGGGGAGACAAGATGGGCGTGACGCCTCCCGAGACCGGGAGAGGAAGGCCACCTGGCGAAGCTGCAGTCCCAGCATTATCTGTATGTTAAATTGATGTTTTAAATCAGAGTTGATATCCAAGTAATTAAAGAATAAATAACAAGCACAGGGACTAGTGAGAGGCTGGGCCAGATTCTCTGCAACCCATATGGCTTCACCTACTTTCCAAACCCCCGGTTCTGTGAGGACCGAAAATGACCATCCCAGACTATTCCAGAAACAGCCTGGGGATTCTGAAAGTTTCCCAGAGCATAGGCAGTGAAAGAGAGAGAAGCTCAGCCCTTCTGGAGGGGACGGGTGGCTCAGAACAGAAGGTGGAAAGGGAGAGAAGCTCAGCCCTTCCAGAGGGGATGGGTGGCTCAGAGCAGAAGGTGGGGATGCAGTTCTGCGGGCGCCATGGCCGAGCACCACAGACCGGGGACTTGCACAACAGAAGCGGGTTTCCTCACAATTCTGAGCCGGAAGGCGGAGAGAAATGCGTGGGCAGGGCTGGGTTCCCCGGACGCCTCTCTCCTTGGCGCAGAGACGATGTGTTGTTCTCCCCGGGTCCGTTCCTGTGTGGGTGTCCGTGTCCCCATCAGGACACCAGTCAGATAGGAGGAGGGCCATCCACTGACCTCACTTAACCTTAATCACCTCCGGAAAGTCCCTGTGTCCAAGCACAGTCACGTTCTGAGGTCCTGGGGGTCAGGGCTTCAACTTACGAATTTTGAGAGCACTCAAGTCAGCCCACAACAGTGGACTTTGAAATAACCTTTTAGGAACTGGACTCCTCAAGGACGCTTTAGAAAATGCCGGCCTCGTTCTGTTGCAAAGGGGTAACTGAGGAAGAGGGTCTGAATTTTCACAGGAAGACGAGCCCGGTGGCAGGAAGTGACAGTGAGAAACTGCAGCATAAAGCGGAAGCAAAGGCCGACTGTGACTATGTGGTCGCCAGCTCGCCTTCCCCGTGAAAACTTGCTGGATTTTGTGTTTCATTTTCGTTGCCAAAAACATCATTCAGGTCGGGTGCAGTGGTTCATGCCTGTAACCCCAGCACTTTGGGAGGCCGAGGTGGGAGGATTACCTGAGCCCAGGAGTTCAAGACCAGCCTGGGGAACACAGCAAGACCCTGTCTCAAAAAAAAAAAAAAAAAAAAAAAAAAGGCCGGGTGTGGTGGCTCACGCCTGTAATCCCAGCACTCTGGGAGTCCGAGGCGGGCAGATCACCTGAGGTCAGGAGTTCGAGAGCAGCCTGGCCAACATGGTGAAACCCCGTCTCTACTAAAAATACAAAAATTAGCCAGCCAGTCATGGTGGTGGGTGCCTGTAATCCCAGCTACTTGGGAGGCTGAGGCTGGAGAATCACTTGAACCCAGGAGGCAGAGGTTGCATTGAGCGGAAATCACACCATTGCACTCCAGCATGGGTGACGCAGCCAGACTCCGTCCAAAAAAAATTTTTAAAAAATTAGCCAGGCGTGGTGGTGCATGCCTGTAGTCCCAGATACTTGGGAGGCTGAGGCAGGAGGATCACTCGAGCCTGGGAGGTCAAGGCTGCAGTGAGCTGTAATCGCACCACTGCACTCCAGCATGGGTGACAGAGCTAGATCCTGTTTCAAAAAAAAAAATAAAGTCATCATTCTCTCATGTATGTGTATATTGTTTCATTTATTAAGGTATAATTTTACATACAGTAAAACTCACCATTCTTCGTGCAGAGTTCTCACAAAAGTGTACAATTGTGTGGCATCCACCACAATCCCTATATAGAAGAATCCCATCATCCCTGGAGTTTCCCTGGGCCTTTCCATAGCCCCCCAGTCCCTCACCCCCTGAATTGTTTTCTGGCACCCTGCCCCCCTTTCTTTTTGAAGTGGTTGTTTTGCAGGAAACATCACCCTCTCTCATTTTACAAATACTGCAGACAGATTTTGAAGCCCAAAGCATCATAGAGGCAGCAGATCAGGACAGGGAGGATTGAGGCGGGGTGGCTCTACCCTGACTGTAAGAAGCACTTGAGAGACCTGCAAAAAGCCAACAGGAGAGGCAGAGACTGTGGGGGCCAATTGGTACAGGTCCTGCCCTGCATGACAGGGCCAGTGGCCCCCACAGTGCTGAGGATAAAATCCAACTGCTCATCCAGGCTGCTGGAGCCTCCTGCCTTCAGGCCACCCCACTGGCCTCTTGCCCACTGTGCCCCACTGTCCAAGCTCTCGCCTGCCCTGGGAGGGGCCCCTGCAGCTTCTTGTGCCGAGGTGCACGTCCCTCTCTTTTCCCATCTGGGCGCCTGCTGACATTGTGCCGTGAATTTGAACACCACCCCGCAGATGACCTGGCCTCAGCCCATGAAGTTTCCCTTTCGTCTTCTGCAGGGCACCGGCCCCTGATGCCATCTGATGGTTTCCCTGCTCACAGGATCTTCCATTTGCTTAGCCCCCCAGAGTGCCCAGCCCGAGTGAAGAGCATGCAGGAAACAAGCCCCTGTCCTCGTGGAGGCTACATTCCGAGAGGGGAGGTAGGCAACGCACACACAAACGACTCCGTAGTATGTCATGCTGCGATGCTGGCTGTGGAGGAAAATGAAGTGAGGCCTGGTGAAAGCCAGAGGCCATGGGGCTGCCGAGGAGGAACAGGGACAGGGCAGGATTTGCTTAGAGCAGGGCAGGTCGCGTGGGACTCTGCGGGCCACTGAAAGGAACTTGGCTTTTATTCAGAGGATGTTAAAGCGTGAGTGACATCCTCTGACCTTTTATAAAAGAAGCAAGAGTCTAGGGAGCCCGGGTAGAAGTGAGGGCGTCTGGAGGAGCCACAGCGGGCTCAGGGAGTGAGCCCACGCGAGGGCGCAGAGCAACTGGACGCTCCAACAGGGCTGGTGGGAGTGCCGAACGGTGTGCATCACCTTGGAAAGCAGGCAGTTTTTAATACCATGAAGCTCGTCCAGCCCTATGATTCGCATTTCCACTCCTAGGTATCACACTCAAGAGAAGTGAAGACGCCCACAAAGGGCTCTGCAGCAGCACTGTCGGTGAGAGCTGCATCCGGGGATGCATGGACTGGCCTGTCATTCCAGCACTTTGGGAGGCCGAGGTGGGAGCATCGCTGGAGCCCAGGAGTTCGAGACCAGCCTGAGACCTCCAGAGGTGGAGACCACCCCCCACCACCACCTCCACTAAAAACTGAAAAAGAAATTAGCTGGGTGTGGTGTGCGCCTGTAGTCCCAGCATTATCTATATGTTAAACTGATGTTTTAAATCAGAGTTGATATCCAAATAATTAAAGAATAAACAACAAGCACAGGGACTGGTGAGGGGCTGGGCCAGATTCTCTGCAACCCACATGGCTTCACCCACTTTCCAAACCCCTGGTTCCGTGAGGACCGAGAATGACCACCCCAGACTGTTCCAGAAACAGCCTGGGGATTCTGAATGTTTCCCAGAGAATCATTAGGAATTATCCCAGCGGCGCTGGAGTAAGTGGCCAACTTAAAGTTAAACGACACTGTCTGAAACAGTCGCGTAAGGGGTAAGGGCGGAAACCCTGGTTCTCACTGCGCTGCCGGCCCCCCGCCCCGCTCCACAGCCCCGCGCCGGCGCGGGCTCCCCGGGTCCCCGCAAGCCGCCGGGGGCGGGCCGGGGCGGGCCGGGGCGGGCCCGGGCGTGGGGGGCCGAAGGAGGAAGCGCGCGGGGCGCCATAAGGAGGAAGCGGGTAGTCGACCGTGTCCGCGCGCCTGGGAGACGCTGCCTCGGCCCGGACGCGCCCGCGCCCCCGCGGCTGGAGGGTGGTGAGTGCCCCCGCGCCCCTCCCGGGGTACGCGCCGAGCCCCAGCCCGGGACCCCTGCCTGCCGCCTGCCCCGGAGTGGAGCTCAGGGCCCGCCGCCCGCCCTGGGCCCGACCGCGGTGGGAGCCAGAGGAGGGGAGGCGGGGGGTCAGAGCCCCCGGCCTCAGCAGCGACCTGAGGGCCGGGTCTCTCCCGCCTCCCCTCCGCCCGGGCGCCCTCCTCGGCGCGGCCCGCAGGTCGGTGCTGAGGGTCGGGTCCGCCTCGGAGGCGGGGAAGGCTTTGTTGTGTCCTCTCCACGTGGCCTGGGGACTCAGGGGACGGGTGCGGGGCGCGGGGAGGGGGAGGGGCCGAGGCCAGCCCCGGAGAGGAGAAAACCCGCGGGCCTGGCCGGGTGCAGGCCACCCTTGCCGGCGGATCCGAATCCCCGCCCACGCCGTGGTCTTTCCAGCACCGCAGACACCTGCCGGCTCCTCCCGAGCGGAGCTCAGGGCTGACAGAGCGCGGTCAGAGCGGCCGCTTACTGGGGCTCGCCCGCTCCTTAGAGCACTGGCAATGATGTGCGGATCCTCGCTGCTGCTGCTGGGAAACTGTTGAGTGGCTGAATGACCCCCGGGGACCCTGGGAGAGCTCTGAAGCCCTCAGCCACCAAGTGGCTGGGCTGGCAAGGGTTCATTCATTCATTCAACAAATACGAATGTGCAGCGGTGCTGCACATTCGGTCATGATGGCTCGGTGGGCAGCGAGGGGCCGGCTGGAGGAGCACAGTGCGGATTCTGTAAGTGGGCTGGGGGCTGGGCCTTCTGCGGCTGGACCGGCCTTCACCTGCAGGCAGGGTTGGGGCAGGTGAGGAGCAGATGGACCCACCCAGAGCTCTTCCACCTTCTCAGGCTTGCACCCCCTTCCTGGAGCCTTATCCACACCCTCAGTCCTCGCTCTCACTGTGGGGGAGCTGCAGAGGATGCAGTTTTTCCACATTCCATCTCCACCCACAGGAGGCTTTGAGATGGGGGGAGCTCTCCTGGGCCTGAATGTGTGCCGTCCTGGGGCCCTGCAGTCCCCTGGGAGTGATGACCGAGACCAGATTCCCTGAGCCGGAGTCTTAAGGGTGTGGGGAGCGCAGAGGGATCCTCTGGCATCAGGAGTTGAGGTAGACAGAGCTCCAGGGAGGAACTGCTGGGAGGAGGACCCTGGCCAAGCCTCTGCCTGCGGCCCGGGATGTGCGTCCCTGCCCCTTCTGCCCCTCTTGCCCAGGGAGGGAAGAGGAAATGCGGGGTCAGCAGTTCGTGGCTGGGGTTTAAAGGCAGGGATCTCCCAGGAAGGGCACAGGAGCATGAGGAAGCAGCTCGTGTCTCTGTTCATGAGATGTGAGAGTGGTGACTGAGACGAGGGGTGCAGAGACCTGCCGTGGCTGGGGCGAGGTGCTGTTAGTGCTTCTGAGGAGGTTGGGCAGGATAGACGGTGGCTGTCAGGTGGTCTCAGGGTTGTGCAGGAGCTTGCCAGAGAGGGAAGCGGGGCATGCCCCCAGGGTGGTATGGGGGATTCTAGGGGGAGGGTGCCTGGGTGGGAAGGGGTGTCGCATGCCCAGCTCAGAGGCCTTGCTTAGGGGTGCTCACAGGCTCGGCTGACGTGAGGATGCTGATCGAAGGAGCTGAGGGTCCCACTCATTTGCAAGGGGGAACTGTCTGCCCAGGAGCCCCAGCATCCCCAGCAGTGCCCAGGCCCCTGGACTGACAAGGATGGATGAGGGTGATGGAGGCGGATGGACATTTGACACTGGAGCCTGCCTTCCAGGCAGAAGGGCCGTGAGTCATCCTCTCTCCGGTGCCAAGTGGAGGGGCTGAGCAGGTCCTCGACGTGACCGAGGACTGTGCCCATTTTTTCAGGGGACCCGGAGCGCTGGCTCTGGCTGTCAGCCCATGAGAGACCTCCCTGCAGAGCTGTGGCCTCTGGAAATGCTTCCTGTCGTTGACATCTGGTCACCACTCTCCAGCTGGGGCTGTGGAGGGCAGCACAGGCCTGGAGTGTCCCCGAGAGCAGCTGGGCGTCTGCCCCTGCCCACCCCACAGGGCCTCCCACTCACAGGGCCTAATTAGCAGCTCCATGGCTGCCATACCTGGCGGACCGCCCTCAGCGGCCACATATATCCTTGCCCCAAGCCAGTGACAGGTCTGAAGAAGACACTGATGGAGCTGAAGCACAGGACAGAGACAAGCACCTGTGTGCCGGACGCTCACGGAGCACTTGATGTGTGCTGACTGGCTCACATCACGGTGGTCAGACGAGGGTAGCATCCCCATTCTCCAGATGGTGTAACTGAGGCAAGGAGAGGCTAAGTAACTTGTCCAAGGTCACACCCGAGGGAGCTGGACTTCAGGGTCTCAGCTCTGAGCATCAGGCACACTGCCCAGATTCCCCCTCCACATGTCACACCTGTTAGGCCACTGGGGGTAAGGAGCCTTTCTGTGGCCTCGCTCCCCTGTGAGCCCCTGGGAGGGAGGCAGCCCAGATTCCAAGGCAGCGAGTGACGTGTGTGGGAAAGGGGAAGCTTCCGGGGCAGGGGTTCAGAAACCTCGCAGTGGGGTTTTCCCCAAGAGCCACTGCTGGCAGGTTCCTACAGCCCCATCCAGCCCCAACACAGCCTGCCTCTTTTCCTTCCTCTTCCTCCTTTTCTCTTTCTGCCTGCGTTGGTCCAAAATGGGGAAGTTTCACATAAATGGCAAACAGGCCACAAAGCAGCTATTTCTGGAGGTACTGCTGCCTTGCAGATTGAATTCTTGGTTGGCATTTTAGGTGTTTGTTTTCAGGATCCTTTTCTGTAGAAGAAGCCAACAACTAAGAAAAGGAGGAAGTGGCTTTGGGAGGCTGAGACGGGAGGATTGCTCGAGCCCGGGAGGTCAAGGCTATAGTGAGCTGTGATTGCACCGCCGCACTCCTTGAATCCTATCAGCTTGGCCAGGGTGGGGGTGGGAAGTGAGGTCTTAAAGGGGAAAGACCAGCCGGGCGCGGTGGCTCACGCCTGTAATCCCAGCACTTTGGGAGGCTAAGTTGGGTGGATCATGAGGTCAGGAGATCAAGACCGTCCTGACTAACACGGTGAAACCCCGTCTCTACTAAAAATACAAAAAATTAGCTGTGCGTGGTGGCGGGCACCTGTAGTCCCAGCTACTCGGGAGGCTGAGGCGGGAGAATGGCGTGAACTCAGGAGGCGGAGCTTTCAGTGAGCCGAGATCGCGCCACTGCACTCCAGCCTGGGGGACAGAGCGAGACTCCGTCTCAAAAAAAAAGGGGGGGAAAGATCACCATCTGGATCATAGACCAGACCTGAAAGGGGGCTGATCACTTTTAGGTACGTAGAGTAACTGGAAAGACACACTGTCCTAGTGGAAGCCGTGGGTGGCCTCTGTGGCTGCTGTGGCCCCAGGGGAGGAGATACCTGTCTTCTGGGGCTGCGGCTCAGTCTGGCTCCGGGTCCGGATCACCAGGGAGCTTTCTGCAGAGCATCCTGCCTGGGCTTTGCCTGGTCTGCATGGGATCCCCCAGCCTGTGGCTCAGCCCGCTTCTATGCTCACAGCCATGCTGGCGCCGGGGGCAGTCCTTGGCTTCCCTCCTCGTTGGCTTAACAAACCCCCTTTGTTCAGAGGAAGGAAAGTGTGTGCCGTGGCCTGGTGGGACAGGCTGGGCTTGGAGGTGCCAAATGTCCTGTGTGCTTGGGGACAGCTGCTGAACCTCACCGCCGCCGTCACGGCCCTTGGCCAAGAGCTTTCATCCAAGGCTGGCAGTAGTTGCTCTATTTCTGTTATGGGGCACCTCTGCATCTGTGTTTGGTTTAATTTGTGTAACTGAACGTCTCATTTTATTCCTCACATTCATTCTGTGAAGTTTCCCTTGTCTGGGTGAGTGTTCAGGTGACTACAACCCTGGGTCCGGGATGGGCGGTGTTCCAGGAGCTCCTGCTTGGGCCTCTCCCATTCTCCCCCAAAACCAAAGAGAAGGGAAAACCCTTTGTAAGTGGATGTCACATGTCAGGTGCTTTTTCTGATACTGCATGTGATCCCACAAGGCAGGGAGTGTCTCCTTTTACAGACGGGGAAGGTGAGATCACATTGCAGGTTCAAAGCCCGACATGACCTGTCCACCTTTACAGCTTCCCTCTCTGGGCTGGGAGTGCGTGAGGGCTTCTTAAAATGCAGATGGACTTGGGGGATTGAGCTTCTCTGGGGTTCTGGTGTTTTTCTAGGGAGAGCCATCTGGGGTCAGGGCTGGGGTGGGGACAGCAGGAGAACAGGACAGGAGTGGCAACCCAGGGCCAGGGAAGGGAGTAGGCAGGGGTAGCATATGGGGGTGGAAAGAAAGGGGCCAGTGGCACGAAGGCCCCTGGGAGGCAGCAGCGTGTCCCTCCTGGGGGTAAGTCCAGGAAGGTGGCCATCCCCGAGGAGCTCCGTTCCTGTGACAATGAGGCTAGGCCTGAGGGCACCGGAGGCCAGCGGGCAAGTGCACACCCCCAAGCCTGGCGAGGCACCACGTGACCAGGCCTGGTATTGGGACTGGGAGTGGCTCCTGCACCAGCTGGCATCTCCCTAGAGACAGGAAGGTGGGTGCCTCCTGGGTTCAGCTGGGAACTCTGAGCTTTGGGTGCTGGAGGTCACTGTGTTTGGGATGGCTGCCTCCTGGACCCAGCTGCCTCTGTGTGTGGAGTCAGTAAGGCACCGTCCTGGCCGCGGAACTGAGGCAGGCATGCTATGAGAAGATAAAATTGCCTTAACAACTGTCCCCAGGATCCTTCCAGCAGGCACTTCCTTGCTGTGCCCTGGAAAAGCGGGGTGGCACTCTGGATGACAGCACAGCCTCAGGGTGCTTCTCTGTGGCCCACACACCCTTCCGGCCCAATGGCCACCTCCGTTCCTGTTTACCCAAGCCCCACTTCCCCTGAAATCCAGGCAGGGAGAGATGGGGCCTGGCTGTGAGAACCCTGGCCCCAGGTGTCACCATTTCCCCAAAAGCCTTGTTTCTCCCTCTGGGTATCCCTGAGGACCCCTGCAGACATCCAGCCCCAAACCCGGCCAACTGAGCAGGGAGCCCAGCTAGGGGCCTTTGTGGAAGGGTCACCCGTGTACTCACACCAGCAGCCAGCCGCTCCTGGGTCATCAGCCCCTCCATAGGAGAGGGGAGGCGTTTCTGCCAGGGGCTGGGTGGCATTTCTGCCAGGCAGGGGCATGGCGTTGGCACGGCACAGGCCCTGCTGTGCTCTGTGAGGCTCTGCCCTGACTTTGACTCTGCCTGGGACGTGGTGACAGCCTTGTTCTTTATTTAGTTAGTTAGTTATTATTTATTTATTTATTTATTTTTGAGACGAGTCTCACTCTGTCGCCCAGGCTGGAGTGCAGTGGCACGATCTCTGCTCACTGCAAGCTCCACCTCCCAGGTTCACGCCATTCTCCTGTCTCAGCCTCCTGAGTAGCTGGGACTACAGGCGCCCACCACCACGCCCGGCTAATTTTTTTTTTTTTTTTGAGACGGAGTCTCGCTTTGTCGCCTAGGCCAGAGTGCAGTGGCGCGATCAGGGCTCACTGCAAGCTCTGCCTCCCGAGTTTCACGCCATTCTCCTGCCTCAGCCTCCCGAGTAGCTGGGACTACAGGTGCCCACCACCATGCCGTCTAATTTTTTGTATTTTTAGTAGAGGAGGGGTTTCACTGTGTTAGCCAGGATGGTCTCGATCTCCTGACCTCGTGATCCACCCGCCTCGGCCTCCCAAAGTGCTGGGATTACAGGCGTGAGCCACCGTGCGGCCCAGCCTTGTTCTTTATGACAGAGTCTACAGAGAGTTCAGGGAGGGGCGGACCAGGAGGCTTACCAGAGGCTCACCAGGGATTCTGGAGTGGCTGAGGGATACCTGCCTTCCCCTGCCATCCACCATGCCCCACCCAGAAGCCCAGGGCCTGGGCAGGGGAGGGAGACAGGACTCCCGGGTCACGGAGACCTGGAGAATAGGGGTCCACTGACTTCCGGGGCCTGTGGTGGAGCCTCCGACCTCTGGGAGGGGGCCCCAGTCACCTGAAGAGGCTCTTGCCGCCTCATGTCTCCTCCTGCTGGCTGCCTTTTCAAAAACCATTTGATTGAGACATACTGCACATGCCATAAAATTCACCCATTAAAGGGTACAGTTCAGTGGCTTAGTGTATTCACAGTGTGCGACCATCACCACCGCCTACAGGCAGAACATTTCAGTAACCCAAAGAGAAGCTCCAGATACACTGGCGGCTCCTCCGCAGCCCTGGCAGCCCTAATCTTTCTGTCTATGGATTTGCACATTTAGGACATTTCATACTAATGGAATCACACACTACGTGGTCTTTTGTGACTGACTTCTTTCATGTAGCATATTTTCAACTCATGTTACAGTAGGTGTCAATGTATCATTCATTTTTTATTTTGTATTTTTTGTAGAGACAGGGTCTCACTGTGTTGCCCAGGTTTGCCTCAAACTCCTGGGCTCAAGTGATCCTCCTGCCTTGGCCTCCCAAAGTGCTGGCCTTTTCTTGGCTACCAGAGGCAAATTCAAGCAGCAATGGAACTTTTCACTTTGCGGACCGTTTCTCCGTTTTCTCTCCGTGTCTCTGTTTCCCCCGCCCCTGACTCTGTGTTCTGTTGGTTTCTGGCTTACCCATGGCTTGGTGGCATCAGTGATTGAGCATTGGTTTGTGGTCATATTGTTTTGCTCATCTTTGTAGGCGGATGACAGAGATCAGTTCTCTGTGGTCAGATACGGATAATCTGGATGATTGGACTTCGTTCTCTGTGTCCTTAGCCTCTTTTGAGCTCAATTCAATTCAGAATTTTGTGTCCACCAGGAAGAATACCTCTTTGACACCTGGTCCAGGGAGTTTTCCAGTTTCTGTGTTTACTCTTGCCCTGGGGCTGAAGTTGTAATTCAGAAAGGCCTTTGCCTCTCACTAAGTGAATGTGGAAAACTTTTTTTGAGTCATTGGGTAAGGTCATGAAGTGTCTTGAATTGGAGGAACTCTATTCTGATTGGTTCGTGATTAGCTTATGTAAGTAAATATTTCTAAGATTTCCAGAACGTAGGAAAATCGTACTTCTAATAATTTATTTCTTTATTATAATTTTTTTTTTTGAGATGGAATCTCACTCTGTCACACAGGCTGGAGTGCAGTGGCGCGATCTCGGCTAACTGCAACCTCTGCCTCCTGGGTTCAAGAGAGTCTCCTGCCTCAGCCTCCCAAGTAGCTGGGATTACAGGTGTGTGCCACCATGCCCGGCTAATTTTTGTATTTTTAGTAGAGATGGGGTTTCACCATGTTGGCCAGGCTGGTCTCGAACTCCTGATCTCAGGTGATCCTCCTGCCTTGGCCTCCCAGAGTGCTGGGATTACAGGCGTGAGCCACCACGCCTGGCTGTACTTCTAATAATTTTAATGCACTAGACTTTAAATTTAAAAAGAAATTCTTGGCCGGGCATGGTGGCTCAGGCCTGTAATCCCAGCACTTTGGGAGGCTGAGGCAGGCAGATCACGAGGTCAGGAGATCCAGACCATCCTGGTTAACACAGTGAAACCCCGTGTCCACTAAAAAATACAAAAAATTAGCCGGGCGTGGTGGCAGACGCCTATACTCCCAACTACTTGGGAGGCTGAGGCAGGAGAATGGCGTGAACCCAGGCTGCGGAGGTTGCAGTGAGCAGAGATCACACCATTGCACTCCAGCCTGGGCGACAGAGTGAGACTCTGTCTCAAAAAACAAACAGACAAACAAAAAAGGCTGGGCGTGAAGTGGCTCACGCCTGTAATCCCAGCACTTTGGGAGGCCGAGGCGGGTCGATCACCTGAGGTCGGGAGTTTGAGACCAGCCAGGCCAACATGGAGAAACCCCCTCTCTACTAAAAATACAAAATTAGCCCGGCATAGTGGTGCACGCCTGTAATTCCAGCTACTCGGGAGGCTGAGGCAGGAGAATCGCCTGAGCTTGGGAGGCGGAGCTTGCAGTGAGCTGAGATCGCACCACTGCACTCCAGCCTGGGTGACAAAGTGAGACTCCATCTCAAAAAAAAAAAAAAAAGAAAGAAAGAAATTCTTCTTACAGAAACAAACTGGAATATTTTAAGAATCTTAAGTTCAGGCCAGGTGCAGTGGCTCACACCTGTAATCCTAGCAATTTGGGAGGCTGAGGCAGTAGGATGTCTTGAGTCCAGGAGCTCGATACCAGCCTGGGCAACATGGCAAGACCTTGACTCTACAAAAAATGAAAGATTAGCCGGGCATGGTGGTTGTGCCTGTAGTCCCAGCTCTGGAGGCTGAGGTGGGAGGATCGCCTGAGCCCGGGAGGTTGAGGCTGTAGTGAGCTGTGACTGCACCACTGCAGTCCAGCCTGTGGAACAGAGCCAGACCCTGTCTCCAATAATAATAATAACAATAATCATCTAAGTTCACGTAATTGATGTAAATCTTTGGCAAATGAGACTAATAATTTGGGTTTAAAAAAGCTATGTCTTTTCTTCAGTTTTTTTTTTATTATTATACTTTAAGTTTTAGGGTACATGTGCACAACGTGCAGGTTTGTTACATATATATATATACATGTGCCATGTTGGTGTGCTGCACCCATTAACTCGTCATTAGGTATATC
This sequence comes from Gorilla gorilla gorilla, assembly GCF_029281585.2. Lineage (NCBI taxonomy): Eukaryota > Metazoa > Chordata > Mammalia > Primates > Hominidae > Gorilla > Gorilla gorilla. Next base: position 15,789,893 of record NC_086018.1, on the reverse strand, counting down.
TCCTAATGCTATCCTTCCCCCCTTTTCTTCAGCTTATCAGCATTAGCTATAATACAGGTGTACCTTTTATTCTACTTGGCTTCCTCCCCTAAACTTCTACGGGTTTACTTATCAAATCAGCTAATATTACTGTTACATAATGTTTAAGATTATGAAAAATATAAGTTTGTGTTCAAATAAATGTGTTCATTATTCTGAAAGTGTACTGTACCAAAATAAAGCTTAGGCAACTTAAAACCTTGGACTGATATTAAATGGAGTTGAGTAGGTATTCTTTGGATATCGACATACTTACTCGGTAAGACAGAATAGTAAAACATTGGTTACTAGGTATACCTAGGTTTTTTTCAGCTCTAAAAAGAGGCCGTATCTTGGCCTGCAGTCATGACCTTGGCAAGTCACTTCTTTCAATGCCTCAGTTCCCCATCTGTCAAATGGGGGTGATCACACTGACCTAGCTCACAGGGGTGTTGTTATGAGGCATTGTAAGTGAAAGTTAATAGAATACCACAGGGTGCTCTGTGGAGGATGTCTTGGGTGCTCTGTGGAGGATGTCTTGGGTGCTCTGTGGAGGATGTCTTGGGCCCTCTGTGGAGGATGTCTTGGGTGCTCTGTGGAGGATGTCTTGGGTCCTCTGTGGAGGATGTCTTGGGTGCTCTGTGGAGGATGTCTTGGGTCCTCTGTGGAGGATGTCTTGGGTGCTCTGTGGAGGATGTCTTGGGCGCTCTGTGGAGGATGTCTTGGGTCCTCTGTGGAGGATGTCTTGGGCCCTCTGTGGAGGATGTCTTGGGTCCTCTGTGGAGGATGTCTTGGGTGCTCTGTGGAGGATGTCTTGGGTGCTCTGTGGAGGATGTCTTGGGTGCTCTGTGGAGGATGTCTTGGGTGCTCTGTGGAGGATGTCTTGGGTGCTCTGTGGACGATGTCTTGGGTCCTCTGTGGAGGATGTCTTGGGTGCTCTGTGGAGGATGTCTTGGGTCCTCTGTGGAGGATGTCTTGGGTCCTCTGTGGAGGATGTCTTGAGCCGGACACACAAGCTTTGGTCCTCACTGAGCTGTCTCCAAGACTGAAACTACTTACTGACTCGGCAAATTCTCTACCCCCCACCCCTCATCAAATCTGCTAGTTCAGATGTTGACAGTGTTTTCACGAATGTTGGAATCTTACTAGTCCAGACTTACTTAGGATGTTGTTGGGGAAGGCACTTGGGATTTTCTGTGTCTTGCATTCACAGAGGGAGGCCATTTCAGATGCAGGAGCATTGGATTAGGGAATCGTGAGGCAGAGATGCTACTGCTTATTTCTCTCTGCAGGTTGGGGATGAAAGTTCCATTCCGCATGGGTTTGAAGCAGACTCAGACTGCTTTGTCTCCAGATCAAAGCAACCCTCAATGGTTTTGATTTATGTCATTGCTTACCACTCCCCAACCGATCCCAGGACAGCTGGGTCACTGTACCCCTTTGTGGTATCTGTACCCGGGCCTCTCCTTCCTCATAGGGACAGCTGATTCAATAAATGTGACCACCTTATTTCCACCCCCCCCAAAAAAAGCTACATTGGAATTATTTTTCCTAGAAATGTGTGTAACACTCAGAATTGGGCGTTGATCCTTAAAGCTTCATCTGATTCACTGTATTCAGCATCTGTGATCTCTTAGTGTCTGCAGTCTTAACCTAATCTTGACCTTTTTTCCCTCTGGTTTGAGAAAACTTTGGACACTATTTCTGCTTGCCCAGGTGTGGGCTCAAGAGCCTTACTCTTTCCATCTCAGTGTAGGGGCACAGCCAGCGCCTCTTCCCAATAGGGCTCTTTCTCCTTTCCCCCTCCTTGGCCCTAGATTTGTAATCCATGAAAAAGCACAAGGTCCTGGCTGCTTGCAGTCACATTCTGGTTCTCTGTGTTTTGTGGACTGTGCTCTCACTGTTCACCCAGCACTAGTAGTACCAGACGGTTCTGTGGAGTCCTGGGGAATGGAGAGAGCACAGTCTGACGCCCTGCCAAGTAGCCATGAGTTGACTTGCCCATGGTCCGCTGGCTTTCCCACCACTTCCTACAGGATGGGATCTAAGAGACTCAGTAGCTGGGTTTCTTTCAGCACGCTGTACTGTCCCAAGTAGCAAACAAATCACTCTGTAGCCAGATTTCTGAATGGAAATGAGAAATTGAATTCTCCATGGACTTTTAGGTTTATGGGGGAGTTTTGGTTGTGTTTCCTGGTTTTATTTCAGCCAAACATGTCTGCTTTTGATTTTTTTTAAAAAAAATTATAAGTGGTCTATATATATGTTCACCTTTTAAATGTCAATGTTTAAAAAGAGTAAGCATTTATGTGTTTCCATAACTGACATCTGATACAGACCTCATTCTCTCCCCCTCTTCTACCCTTCTCTTTTCCCTCTTTTCATACTCTTGTATTGGTTCTAATAAATGGTTGCTTTTCAAAAAAAAAAAAGTATGTTTTCATGTTGAGGAAGCATAGAAGGGTGCGAGTGGCTGTGAAGGCTATGGTGTGTGTGCCCACAGGCATCTGCTAAACATGTGTCTGGCAGACAGCTCTCAACTGTCAGCCTGCGGTTCTCTGTAAAATGGAAGTCAGTTACTTTGTTAAAAGTTATAATAAGGCCAGGCACGGTGGTTCACGCCTGTAATCCCAGCACTTTGGGAGACCAAGGCGGGCGGATCACCTGAGGTCAGAAGTTTGAGACCAGCTTGACCAACATGGAGGAACCCTGTCTCTACTAAAAATACAAAAATTAGCCAGGTGTGGTGGCGGTCACCTGTAATCCCAGCTACTCGGGAGGCTGAGGCAGGAGAATCACTTGACCCAGGAGACGAAGGTTGCAGTGAGCTGAGATTGTGCCACTGCACTCCAGCCTGGATGACAGAGCCAGACTATGTCTCAAAAAAAAAAAAAAGTTATAATTAATACAGATGATGGAGACAAACAGCTATGTAAATGCTTTTATTTTTCAAAGAAAAAATACAGGTGGCCAGGCGAGGTTTCTCACGCCTGTAATCCCAGCACTTTGGGAGGCTGAGGCGGGTGGATCGCCTAAGGTCAGGAGTTTGAGACCAGCCAGGCTAACATGGTGAAACCTCATCTCTACTAAAAATACAAAAATTAGCCAGATGAGGTGGTGCATGCCTGTAATCCCAGCTACTTGGGAGGCTGAGGCAGGAGAATCGCTTGAGCCCGGGAGGCGGAGGATGTAATGAGGCAAGATCGCGCCATTGCACTCCAGCCTGGGTGACAGAGTGAGACTCCGTCTTAAACAAACAAACAAACAAACAAACAGGTTTTGTTTTCTTTCCTCAAAGCAGCACTTCTCAAACTTTTTGGTCTCTAGATCCCTTTATATATAAAAATTATTGAGGAACCAAAAAGCGTTTGATTAAGTAGGCTTTTATCCCTATATTCTGTGTTAGAATTAAAACTGAGAAATTTTAAAAATAGGCCAGTCACAGTGGTCCTTACCTGTAATCCCAGCACTTTGGGAAGCTGAGGCAGGAGGATCACTTGAGCCCAGGAGTTTGAGGCTGTAGTGGGCCATGATCGTGCTACTGCACTCTAGCCTGCTTGACAGAGTGAGAGCCTGTCTCCAAAAAAAAAAAAAAAAAAAAAAAAAAAAAAAAAATTTGTTCATTCATTTGAAATTTGTGAAATTGTTTAATTAAATTAATTAATAATTAATTTTGAGACGGAGTCTTGCTCTGTTGACCAGGCTGGAGTGCAGTGGCCTGATCTTGGCTCACTGCAACCTCTGCCTTCTGGGTTCAAGCAATTCTTCTGCCTCAGCCTCCCGAGTAGCTGGGTTACAGGTGCACGCCATCATGCCCGGCTAATTTTTGTATTTTTAGTAGAGACGGGGTTTCACCATATTGGTCAGGCTGGTCTCAAACTCCTGACCTCAGGTGATCCACCTGCCTCGGCCTCCCAAAGTTCTGGGATTACGAGCGTGAGCCACCTCGCCTGGCCGACGTAACTATTTTATAAAACAAAACATTTCTATTGAGAAGAACAGCATTGCGTCAGTGTTTCTGCAGATCTCCTAGGTGTCTGACTGAATAGAGGATACCTGGACTCTCGGTTGTTGCAGTACCTCTTTTGCTCAGCCCCTGGGAAAGTCCACTGTACCCTCATGAGAGAATGACAGAAGAAACTGTGTTATGGAAGCTTTTCAACCTCACAGATTCTCTGAAAAGGGCCTCAGGCACCCTAGGATATCCTGGTCCACACTCTCTCCTAAAGCGATTTACCAGTGTTTTCCAGAATATGGTAAAAATGACAAAAAACATAGTGAAGGGCAAAACTAGGTATGTGCCTTTTATCATCATGGTACCTGAGTCTGAAAAGCAGCAATGAATTATGTCACAATTTTAGCAAAGTTTGCTGGCCTTGATGGTCTTGCCTTCTTTGTTTACTCATTAATGCCTTTGCCTTCAAAGTGAAAGATTATGGCCAGGCGCGGTGGCTCATGCCTGTAATCCCAGCACTTTGGGAGGCCGAGGCGGGTGGATCACGACGATGTCAGGAGATCGAGACCAGCCTGGCTAACACGGTGAAACCCCGTCTCCACTAAAAATACAAAAAATTAGCCGGGCGTGGTGGCGGGCGCCTGTAGTCCCAGCTACTCGGGAGGCTGAGGCAGGAGAATGGCGTGAACCCGGGAGGCAGAGCTTGCAGTGAGCCGAGATCGCGCCACTGCACTCCAGCCTGGGCGACAGAGCGAGACTTCATCTCAAAAAAAAAAAAAAAAAAAAGTGAAAGATTATTCTTTCCTTTCTGTGTAATGCACCTGGATGGCAGAGGTTCTGTATAGCAGAATCATTTTTGATTCTTTATGTTGACTTTATTATGTTTGTGCTTATTTAAGGGGAAAAAACAAAGAACAAAGGTTCATCACTTGTGAAAGATCAGGTTTGTTTTGTTAATGGATAATCAAGTCTTCTCTCTCAGACACCCGCGAGCCTGCCTTAAACAACTGTCCAGATTGCCTCTAAAACTGTCCCTGAGACTCTGAGTGCCCCTGGAAAATCACAAAGATTTGGTCATTCACCTTATAAAAAGAAAAATGCCATAGACATAATGAGGTTTGTTTTAAGCGTTATCTTGTAAGACCCGCACGGGAAGAGTGGTTGTCAAATCACGAGACGCTGGCCACAGCTCCTTGGTTCGGTGTGTATGTGTAAATGTTATTCATGGAAATAATTCAGAAGTTCTGGGCTTGGCGGGAGGCCCCGTGCTTGTCAGTGCCCTCCCTTGCTCTGTGTAAGATATTTTCATTCAGAAAATATCTGAATGAAATATTCAGAAATATCTGAATAACGCATCTGGCCAGATGCATTAGAAAATCGTTATGAAAAGAGACTTTGAGTCTTCCCATGCTGATGTTCCCCACGTGGGAAAGGATTGCCTGGTGCTTTCACCAGTGACTAATAGAGCCTCTGGGCCCAGGCTTGTGCACGGACATTACCTCAATGGCTCTCAGACCACCCCAGCGCGCCGGGCCAGGGCTTCGTGAGGCTGGAAGCTGGCTCCGAGTCCTGCAGAATGCGACGGGCTGCTGAGGGAACTGAATTGTGGTGGTTTGCTTAGAATATAGCTGATGTGTTCATTTCTGTTTTCTAGATGTAAGAGGAAATGCTTTCTCATTCTTAGTGTCTGTAATCCGTAATGATTTAGTAGGCTCTGCTCTGGTAGATGGATATGAAACTTTTTTTTTTTTTTTTTTGAGACAGATTCTTGCTCTGTTACCCAGGCTGGAGTGCAGTGGCACGATCTCACCTCACTGCAACCTCCGCCTCCTGGGTTCAAGCGATTCTTCTGCCTCAGCCTCTCGAGTAGCTGGGACTACAGTTGCCCATCACCTCACCCGGCTAAGTTTTTGTATTTTTAATAGAGCTGGGATGTAGAGTAGAGATGTTGGCCAGGCTGGTCTTGAACGCTTGACCTCAAGTGATCTGCCCTCATCAGCCTCCCAAGGTGCTGGTAGTATAGGCATGAGTCATTGTGCCCGGCCAGATATGAAACTTTTTTTTTTTTTTTTTTTTGAGATGGAGTCTCACTCTGTCGCCCAGGCTGGAGTGCAGTGGCACAATCTCGGCTCACTGCAAGCTCTGCCTCCCGAGTTCACGCCATTCTCCTGCCTCAGCCTCCTGAGTAGCTGGGACTACAGGCGCCCACCACCACGCCCGGCTAATTTTTTGTATTTTTAGTAGAGACTTAGGGTTAGCCAGGATGGTCTCGATCTCCTGACATCGTGATCCACCCGCCTTGGCCTCCCAAAGCGCTGGGATTACAGGCGTGAGCCACCTCGCCTGGCCGAAACATTTCTAAATGATATTGCTTTCTCGGTGAACCCCCATTCTCACTGTCTCCTTATTTTTTTGGTGATATAGTTATTTGCATAGGTTCAGTAAGAATCTGTCCTTTTTAAAATTGAAATTTGAAATTTAAAAAATTTTAAACTTTAATAATAATAATAATTTTTAGAGATGGGGCCTCACTATGTTGCCCACGCTGGCCTTGAGCTCCTGGGCTTTCAAGCAGTCCTCCCACTGCAGCCTTCTGAGGAGCTGAGATTACAGGTGCACACCACTACACCTGGCTCTGTTTTTTGTTTGTTTGTTTTGAGACGGGGTCTCACTCTGTCACCCAGGCTGGAGTGCAGTGGCATGATCTCGGCTCACTGCAACCTCCGCCTCCTGGGTTTAAGCGATTCTCCTGCCTCAGCCTCCTGAGTAGCTGGGATTACAGGTGCACGCCCGGCTAATTTTTGTATTTTTAGTAGAGACGGCGTTTTCTCCATGTTGGCCAGGCTGGTCTTGAACGCCTGACCTCAAGTGATCCACCTGCTTTGGCCTCCCAAAATGCTAGGATTACAGGTGTGGGCCACCGCACCCAGCCCACACCTGGTTCTTTTGTTTTTTTTTTTGTTTTTGTTTTGTTTTTTTTTTTTTTTTTGAGACGGAGTCTTTTTCTGTCGCCAGGCTGGAGTGTAGTGGCGTGATCTCGGCTCACTGCAACCTCCACCTCCCGGGTTCAAGTGATTCTCCTGCCTCAACCTCCTGAGTAGCTGGGACTACAGGCGTGCACCACCATGCCCAGCTAATTTTTGTATTTTTAGTAGAGACAGGGTTTCACCATGTTGGCCAGGATGGTCTCGATCTCTTGACCTTGTGATCCACCCACCTCGTCCTCCCAAAGTGCTGCGATTACAGGCATGAGCCACCACGGCCGGCCCACCTGGCTCTTTTTTAAGTGTATATTTTTTATCGTGGTAAAATAGATATAGCATAAGATTTCCCACTTTAAGCATTTTTAAGCGTACAGTTCAGTGGCATTCAGTACAGTCTCATTGTCGTGCAACCATTACCACCAACCATCTCCAGAACTTTTTCACCTTTCAAAACAGAAATGGCACCATTAAACGCTAACTTGCCACCCCCAGCCCTTGGCAGGTGCCTTTGTACTTTCTGATCCTTGTGAAGTTGACTACTCTGGGCACCCCTTGGAGATAGAACCACATGTATTTGTCCTTTCATGACTGGCCTAGTTCACCCAGCATAGTGTCTTCAAGTTCATCTGTGTTGTAGCGTGTGTCCATTGTATGTCACCCCATGTTTTATTTTTCCACTCATCTGTTAGACATCTGGACTATTTTGGCCTTTTGTTTGCTGTTAGCATGGGTGTGCAAATGTGTGTTTCAGGCTCTACTTTTCAGTTCTTCAGCATAATACCCAAAAGCTGAATTCTAGGTCAAATGGCAGTTCTAAGTTTAATTTTTTGAGGGACTGGCATCTGTGCCTTTTCTCAAACTAAAATATAACTGGATAAGTTCCTAGTGCAGCCAGGGCCTTCCCTGGAATGCCGTATTTGTGAAGGATGCTGACCAGCCACTTCTAGAGGAACTGAGGCGACCGTGGACTCAGTGCCTGCGAGGTCTCGGCCTCCTGGAAAGAGTAGCTCGGCCCCAGCTCACAGCGTGGCAGGAAGGTCACTTGCCAGCAGCTGGGGAACTTAAGCTCTTTGAGGGACCTGAATAAAAGAGACATGAGACTGAATGTACAAACAGACATGACTGGACCCCATTACCTTCAAGGACCCCCAGGAGGCCACAGGCCAGCTTGTGGAGCCGGGTGCTGTCACTAGCAACCATCCGGGAAGCCATGCAGTAACTAGAGTCTATGCTGTCAGCCCCACATGGCCAGGGCTTGATTGACTGGCAGCTTCCTGAAGTTTTGTCTCTGCTTCCATCCAACTTGAGACCAAGTAGAGAATCCATAGGTGCACGTAATGGATTGATGGGTAGCTTCCCTTGGAGCCTCTCCCAGGCAAACGCGAGTGACAGCGGCCGAGTCCCTTGCTGTTGGGAGCTCTGAGAACACACCCTCTCGCCTCACCTTTGGGTGGGCTTCACTCGCACAGGCACTACAGGAGAAACCTGCTGGAATTGCTTTTTTTCTTTTTTGAGACGGAGTCTCGCTGTGTCGCGCAGGCTGGAGTACAGTGGCGCTATCTCGGCTCACTGCAAGCTCCGCCTCCCGGGTTCATGCCATTCTCCTGCCTCAGCCTCCTGAGTAGCTGGGACTACAGGCGCCCGCCACCACGCCTGGCTAATTTTTTTGTATTTTTAGTAGAAACGGGGTTTCACCGTGTTAGCCAGGATGGTCTGGATCTCCTGACCTTGTGATCCGCCCGCCTCGGCCTCCCAAAGTGCTGAGATTACAGGCATGAGCGACCGCGCCTGGCATTTTTTTTTTTTTTTTTTTTTTTTTTTTGGGACAGAGTCAGGCTCTGTTGCCCAGGCTGGAGTGCAGTGGCGTGATCTCGGCTCGCTGTAACCTCCACCTCCCGGGCTCAAGCAATCCTTCCCCAGTAGCTGGGACTACAGGCACACGCCACCATGCCTGGCTAGTTTTTGTATATATTATAGAGACTGGGTTTCACCAGATTGCCTAGGCTGGTCTTGAACTCCTGGGCTCAGGTGATCTGCCTGCCCTGGCCTCCCAAAGTGCTGGGATTACAGGCGTGAGCCAGCGTGCCCGGCCAAAGCCTGGTGGTTTCTTAGGCTTAGTTTCCAGCCCTCCAAATAGCAGATTGTTGATGGTTGGTGTTCAAGGGCAATCTAAGATTCCTTTTGAAGATAGCCAGGGAGAAGCTGCTTTTGTGCCCTCATTGCTGTTTGACACTGCATGGCCCTAAATTAGTCAAAGAAGCATAAGGAGGCTTAGTTAAATTGAACTCTCACTGCACCATGTAATGGTCAGGTCAGTCTCATGAGTCCTTCCCTTTTGTGTTAAAGAATCCTTTGCGGCCGGCATAGTGGCTCACGCCTGTAATCCCAGCACTTTGAGAGGCTGAGGGGGGTGGATTGCAAGGTCAGGAGTTTGAGACCCGCCTGGCCAACATAGTGAAACCCCATCTCTGCTAAAAATACAAAAATTAGCTGGGCATGATGGTGCATGCCTATAGCCCCATCTGCTTGGGAGGCTGAAGCAGGAGAATCACTTGAACCCAGGAGGTGGAGGTTGCAGTGAGCCGAGATTGTGCCATTGCACTCCAGCCTGGGTAACAGAGCGAGACTCCATCTCAAGAAAAAAAAAAAAAGAAAGAAAGGAAAGGAAGGAAAGAAAGAAGGAGGGAAGGAAAGAAGGAAAGAGACAGAAAGGGAGAGAAACAAAGAAAGGAAAGAAAGAAAGAAAGAAAGAGAAAGAAAGAAAGAATGAAAAGAAAAGAAAAGGACAGAAAGAAATGAACTTTGCCCAGTGGAAAACGACCAGTGCCTTGTGGCTGTTGGGCCCAGTTTTGCGTCAGTTTGTGAACACATTTCCAGTTTCCCCGTTGCCTGCGCACACAGTTCTTGGACTCCTTTGAATGGTTTTAACATCGCTGTTTCCCCTGTTAAAAAATGAGTTAATAAAACCTTTCACAGGTGTTCACGTAAGAACAACAACAGGCCGGCTGCAGTGGCTCACGCCTGTAATCCCAGCACTTTGGGAGGCCGAGGGAGGGTGGATCATGAGGTCAGGAGTTCCAGACCAGCCTGGCTAACATAGTGAAACCCCATCTCTTCTAAAAATACAAAAATTAGTCAGGTGTGGTGGTGTGTGCCTGTAATCCTAGCTACTCAGGAGGCTGAGGCAGGAGACTTGCTTGAACCCAGAAGGCAGAGGTTGCAGTGAGCCGAGATCGTGCCATTGTACTCCTGCCTGGGCGACAGAGTGAGACTCCGTCTCAGAAAAACAAACAAACAAACAAAAAACCAAAAAAGGAAATCACCTTCTCCAAACCCTTTATTTTTCTTTTCTTTTTTTTTTTTTGAGACGGAGTTTGCTCTTGTCGCCCAGGCTGTAGTGCAGTAGTGCGATCTCTGCTCACTGCAACCCCCGCCTCCCAGGTTCAAGTGATTCTTCTGCCTTAGCCTCCTGAGTAGCTGGATTACAGGTACGCGCCACCACACCCGGCTAATTTTTGTATTTTTAGCAGAGACAAGGTTTCACCATGTTGACCAGGATGGTCTCAGTCTCTTGACCTCGTGATCCACCCGCCTCAGCCTCCCAAAGTGCTGGGATTACAGGCATGAGCCACCACGCCCGGCCTCCAAACCCTTTATTTTTCTGAAGACACCAAGGCCCAAAAAAGTGAAGTGTCAGGAATTCCTTTCCCTACCCCTCTGCTTTTCTGATTAATTCTTGGGCATTCTTCAGCCCTGACCCAAATGGCACTGCCCCTTCTCTGGGTCATCAATCTAGGCCATGGTCCATGTGTGTTCACATTTCCAGGTTGGAGCTTTCCTTGGCACTGCACGGAGCATGCTGTGAAGTTTGGTGGGTGGATCGACGTTCCTAGAGCAGCACGATGTTCCTAAATTAGCGGGCATGGTGCTGGGCGCCTGTAGTCCCATCTACTCGGGAGGCTGAGGCAGGAGAATGGCGTGAACCTGGGAGGCGGAGCTTGCAGTGAGCTGAGATCATGCCACCGCACTCCAGCCTGGGCGACAGAGCAAGACTCCGACTCAAAAAAAAAAAAAAGAAAAGAAAAGAAAAAAAGAAATTCAGGCTGGGTACGGTGGCTCACGCCTGTAATCCCAGCATTTTGGGAGGCCGAGGTGGGCAATCATGAGGTCAGGAGTTCAAGACCAGCCTGCCCAACATAGTGAAAGTCCGTCTCTACTAAAAATACAAAAATTAGCCGGGTGTGGTGGCACACACCTGTAGTCCCAGTTACTCAGGAGGCTAAGGCAGGAGAATCGCTAGAATCTGGGAGGCGGAGGTTGCAGTGAGCCAAGACCATGCCATTGTACTCCAGCCTGGGTTACACAGGTGAGACTCTGTCTCCAAAAAAAACACAAACAAAAACAAAAACAAAAAAACTGGAAAAGAAATTCAGTGAGTCAGCTGTTTCCTGTGAGTGGGACTAGGAAGACAGGGATGATGTTGACCAAGGAGAGGACTGCCCTGCAGAGATCTGGCCCTTAAAAATCTTCTTCTGGGAGCACCTGTGTGCTGTGCTTGTCCCTGTGTGGCCCATGCCTCTATCTAACCAACTGCATGGGTTTTCAATGAGTTCCAGGACATTTGGCTTCCAGAGTGCATGGGAGGCACATAGGCCTCAGAAGCAAAGCTGGCATCTGAGCATACTCGTGAGGGCCTGGCGCCCCCTGGCTCAGCAGCAGCGAAGCTGCCCCCTGCCCTCCCTGGGCACCCTGGAGCCTCAGTCGTGTCTCCGAAACCAGGGCAGAAGCGCCTTCCTGGCGAGGCTGCAGTGAGGATTGGAGGGGAGGCCTGCGGAGGGGCCTGGCGGTGCCTGCTGGGGTCCTTGTTGTCAGAGATGGTATTTGTCACCCCCGTCCGGCAAAGTCCTGGAGACTGGGGGAATGTCACCCCCATCCTGCAGTCCTGGAGACTGGGGGAATGTCACCCCCGTCCGGCAGAGTCCTGGAGACTGGGGGAATGTCACCCCCGTCCGGCAGAGTCCTGGAGACTAGGGGAATGTCACCCCCATCCAGCAGAGTCCTGGAGACTGGGGGAATGTCACCCCCATCTGGCAGAGTCCTGGAGAATGGGGGAATGTCACCCCCATCCTGCAGAGTCCTGGAGACTGGGGGAATGTCACCCCGGTCCTGCAGAGTCCTGGAGACTGGGGGAATGTCACCCCCGTCCGGCAGAGTCCTAGAGACTGGGGGAATGTCACCCCCATCCAGCAGAGTCCTGGAGACTGGGGGAATGTCACCCCCGTCCTGCAGAGTCCTGGAGACTGGGGGAATGTCACCCCGGTCCTGCAGAGTCCTGGAGACTGGGGGAATGTCACCCCCATCCGGCAGAGTCCTAGAGACTGGGGGAATGTCACCCCCATCCAGCAGAGTCCTGGAGACTGGGGGAATGTCACCCCGGTCCTGCAGAGTCCTGGAGACTGGGGGAATGTCACCCCCGTCCGGCAGAGTCCTAGAGACTGGGGGAATGTCACCCCCATCCGGCAGAGTCCTGGAGACTGGGGGAATGTCACCCCCGTCCTGCAGAGTCCTGGAGACTGGGGGAATGTCACCCCCGTCCTGCAGAGTCCTGGAGACTGGGGGAATGTCACCCCCATCTGGCAGAGTCCTGGAGACTGGGGGAATGTCACCCCCATCTGGCAGAGTCCTGGAGACTGGGGGAATGTCACCCCCGTCTGGCAGAGTCCTGGAGACTGGGGAAATGGCACATGCAGGGCTCGGCACCTCACCCTGCTCACTGCGAGGGCCTCGGGGATCCTGGCTGTGAGTGTCCTGGCATGAGGGCAGCCTCACTGAGGTGAGGCGGGGTATTTCCCGTTTCCCATCTGCCTGGCCGTCTTCCCACTGGCCCTTGGAAGAGAGAGGGCATGAACTCCTGGCTGCGTGAGTTTCCTTCTTACTGGCAACTTTGTTTAGGAGTTGGGGTGGGCATAGTGCCGCTATTGACGGGGGAGCCTCTGTGGTTTCCAGGGCGTCTGCATCCACGCCCTCCTAGGCCCACTCACAGCTGCAGTTGACTCATTGGATTTCTTCTTAAGTGACAAATGAAGCCAGAGGTTACCCGATGCAGGGCTGGTGCTCCACCTAAAGTTGACCAGCCAGGCCTAGGAATGCCGCTCCCTGCTCCTAAAGCCCTCCAAGACCGTTGCCTAGGGGAGGCGGCCTCATGTCCCAAGGGATGGGGCCCCCAGGGTCTGGGCCGTGTGGCCTCAAGGCACAGCCCAGGGGAGCTGCCCTCACTCTGTCCTCTCCCGAGACTGCCACAACACCTCGCCCCTCTGTTATCCCATATGATCATGGATTTGATAGAAAATGTCCCATTGGGGGGCTGGGCACGGTGCTTCACGCCTGTAATCCTAGCACTTTGGGAGGCCGAGGCAGGCGGATCATGAGGTCAGGAGATCAAGACCATCCTGGCTAACATGGTGAAACCCCGTCTCTACTAAAAATACAAAAAATTAGCCAGGCGTGGTGGCGGGCGCCTGTAGTCCCAGCTACTCGGGAGGCTGAGGCAGGAGAATGGCGTGAACCCGGGAGGCGGAGCTTGCAGTGAGCCGAGATTGGGCCACTGCACTCCAGCCTGGGTGACAGAGCGAGACTCCATCTCAAAAAAAAAAAAAAAAAAGACAGACCGGGCGTGGTGGCTCATGCCTGTAATCCCAGCACTTCGGGAGGCCAAGACGGGCGGATCACAAGGTCAGGAGATCCAGACCATCCTGGCTAACACGGTGAAACCCCGTCTGGACGAAAAATACAAAAAGTTAGCTGGGCGTGGTGGCAGGCACCTGTAGTCCCAGCTACTCGGGAGGCTGAGGCAGGAGAATCCCTGGAACCTGGGAGGTGGAGCATGCAGTGAGCCAAGATCATGCCACTGCACTCCAGCCTGGGCGACACAGTGAGACTCCGTCTCAAAAAAAAAAAAAAATGTCCCATTGGGGTACTCATCACAGCCCTGTCTTTAGTGGTGACAATGCTAAGCTATTCACATGCCCAACACTGGGGTTAGTGGTATTCACTGTGTATGTGACACAGCAGCATGGGTTAGTGGTATTCCTCCGTGATGTGACAACATCGGTATGGGTCAGTGGTATTCTGCTGTGTATGTGACACACCAGTTTGGATTAGTGGGTATTCTGCCATGCATATGACACTGGTATGGGTTAGTGGTATTCGCTATGTATATGAACACACTGGTATGGGACTTCGGCCCTGAGCACTAGTGACACTTTGAGCTGGATGAGTTGGTTTGAGCTGATGAGCGGTGCCCCCACTGCTACCTGCTAGGTGCCAGGAGCACACCCCCCATAAATGTCTCCAGACAGCTCCAGATATTTCCTGGGTATCCAAGTCGCCCTGGCAGAGAAACACTGCATGACACACAGCGTTAGGGTCTGGTGGGAGACTCACCGCGGTGCCAAGGTGGCTGCAGTTTGCTTGTGACGTGGGCGTGTATCTGAGTGTGAAGGAAGCTGGTTTTTGTGAGCTGCCTCCCGAGCTCGGAGGTGACAGTGGGCACTTTCCCCACAGAGACCCCTGAAGTTGTTCCTTGGAGAACAAAGTGGTGAGGGGCGGGGATTCCAGACCTTGAGGCGGAAGCTAGGGTCTGGTCCACTGTTCTGTGGACTGGGCAGTGGCCCTGGGAGGTGCCGTGGCCTCTGTGGCCTGTTTCCTGGGGTGGGGTCTGTCTTGCGCTTTGTCTCTTGTGGGTGCAGACTCCCCTTCCTCTGCTGTGGAGCCGGCAGATGGCCCCGGAGCCGGATCCTGGCGCCTCCCTGTCCACATGCAGCTCAGTCATTTGCTCTTGGTCCCTTCCTATGAAATGCACGGCCACACACAGCCAGGGTTTCTCCTGGGCTCCCCAGAGGGAGAGTAGGGTGCAGCCTGCAACAGTGCAGGGTCCCCAGGCCTGTGTGAGCCCCCAGGTGGGGAGGTGGGTGATGCGCCTGTCAGTGCTGCCTCCTGCCACCTCCTCTCTGCCTGGGCACAGGCTTTCTCCTCTGTTTGCTTTTTATTTCCTATGTATTCAGGAACCATGTGAAATTGCCAATGCTTGGTTTTGTCCTACAAAATGGCCATTTCATTTGGTTCAACCTGATATTGTGTCTACACACACACACGCACACACACACACACACACACAGGCAAATACTTTTTAAAACAGGATTATTCTATTCACAGTGTTCTGTAGAAATTTGTGTTCAGTCTTTTTAAGACAGCTTACTGTACTGATGCCGCACAGATCTTTTTTTTTTTCGAGACAGGGTTTCACTCTCGCCCAGGCTGGAGTGCAGTGGTGCGATCTCTGCTCACTGCAGCCTCCACCTCCTGGGTGTAAGTGATCCTCCTGCTTCAGCCCCCCAAGTAGCTGGGCCCACAGGGCTTGCATCACCACACCTGGCTAATTTTGTATTTTTGTAGAGATGGGGTTTCACCATGTTGGCCAGACTGGTCATTCTTTTTGAGATGGAGTCTCGCTCTGTCGCCCAGGCTGGAGTGCAGTGGCGTGATCTCGGCTTACTGCAACCTCTGCCTCCCAAGTTCACGCCATTCTCCTGCCTCAGCCTCCCGAGTAGCTGGGACTACAGGTGCCCGCCACCACGCCCGGCTAATTTTTTGTATTTTTAGTAGAGACAGGGTTTCACCGTTATTAGCCAGGGTGGTCTCGATCTCCTGACCTCATGATCCACCCGCCTCGGCCTCCCAAAGTGCTGGGATTACAGGCGTGAGCCACCGTGCCGGGCCTAATTTTTTCTATTTTTAATAGAGACGGGATTTCACCACGTGGCCAGGCTGGTCTTGAACTGACCTCAAGTGATCCTCCTGCCTCGGCCTCCCAAAGTGCTGGGATTACAGGCATGAGCTACTGCGTCCAGCCGGAAGATTTAATTTTTTAATTGTCAAATCCATTCTCTCTCTTTATAAACATTTTACATTTTATGATAATAAAATAATTTGTTGAGCCCACGGCCCGGTTTCCCTGATGCCTGAGGTCTTCCTGGGGCGGCATGAGAGGGCTGAATTCAGGTGCGGGGTCGGCCCCAGGGCACTGAGCGCCTGGGTGAGTATCTGGAATGAGGAAAACAAAGCTTGGCTCCGGCCAAGGAGAAAGAAACTCAGGATGCGCTGCTCAGGCCAGGACCTCGGCTCAGCTGCCATTTCTGGAGCACAGGCCAGCTTCGTCGTCCTCCCGAGGGGTCCTGACCAGGGCTTCCCAGGAGCAGCCGCCCACTCTGTGTGTCCCTTTCCAGGTCGCCACTGGGACACTGTGAACCAGGAGTGAGTCGGAGCTGCCGCGCTGCCCAGGCCATGGACTGTGAGGTCAGAGGCCAGATCCCCTGCGGGTGCCTTGTGGGGGGCGGGGTCGAGGGGTAAGGGCCTGCATGTCCCCCACCACGCATCCCTGAGGGCTGAGGCTGGGCCCGCCTGGCCCTTATCACAGCTCGGCACAGACGAACCCCGCCCAGCCCCTTCACTGAAGCAGGCGGGAGCCGGGAAGTCCTACCTTTCCCTGTCCTGCGCCTTCCTTGCACTCCGCTTGTGGTGCAGCCCCTCCACACCGCGCCTGGGGCTAACTGCAAGGGTGAGGGGCTTTTGGTTTAAGACCATTTAACAGCCATAGGCTGTGGGTCCCAGCACTTTGGGAGGCCAAGGCAGGAGGATTCCTTGAGGCCAGGAGGTCGAGGCTACAGTGAGCTGTGATTGTGCCAGTGCACTGCAGCCCTGTCCAAACAAACAAACACGAAAGAGATTTAAGAAGAAGAAAGTGGGCATTAGATAAGCACTTCATATAATTCTCTCAACTGTAAAAGCAAGACAATACTTATCTTGTCTAACCCATGCCATTGCTATGAGGAGCAAATAAATCAATAAAGCTCAAATAAAAGTACTGTAAACTGTAAGGTGTTTCAAAAATTTTTTAACCCACTGGATTTAAATTTCCCTTCATAGCTGGGCGAGGTGGCTTAGGCACATAATCCCAGTGACTTGGGAGGCAGAAGCGAGAGGATTGCTTGAAGCCAGGAGTTTGATTGAGACAAACCTGGGCAACATAGTAAGACCCCGTCTTTATAAAGATAAAAGCGGTGGAGTTCTGGGAGGGGAGCCCGGAGCCCCCGCCTTCAGCAGGACGCTCCCTGGATGCTTCCTTGTCTCTCCTTTCCTTTAAATGGTCTGGGGAGAGAAAAATCACAGCACACGGGTGCTCTCTCCCACCCGCTGCATCAGATCCTCCTCCCCTCCCTCCTGCCGAATTCTGCAGCCTCTGGGCGCCTCACGCTGTCCTGGCAGCCTCTGGGAAGGCATCTGCGAAGTCTAATGCCTTGGCACTTAGTGACTGCGTCGCAGTTCCTGAGCATGGAGAGCACCCGGCACCTAGGAGGTTCTCAAGCTGCCCCTACTGGGGGTCCTTTCCAAAGGTGGGGATGGTGTGGATTTCAGCGTGGTGGCTGGAGGGCTGAGGCAGTGGCTCGAGTTTGATATTAGTTACATAAACAGAGGAGATTGCAGGAGCTCCCCCGGCCCTGATCCAGGCTTGTTGTCAGTGTCCAAAAGACCACTCTGGGTGCCACTGTCCCTTCCCACCTGCCGCTGCTGTTCCGGCTTCGCGCTCTGGCGGCCTCCGCAGGTAGAACACCACCGTCACCCGCGCAGCGCCCTGACTCGCCGGAGGAGGCGCCTGCCCTCCCGCCCGCCTCTCCCCGGCCCCCTCAGTGAGGGAGGGTGGACGTCGCCACTCCCCTTTCTTGCCTTCGGAGTGAGGAAGCCGAGGCGGCAGTAAGGCAGCCCGCCCAGGGCCACAGAGCTGGGGTCACAGCGAAACACTCCGAAACTTTCTTTTCAATTATAGGGTTCAGCCTTTTTTCCCATCAGAACTTTAATTCTGTGTAGATACTTCTATTTTTTATTTTTATTTTTTTTTGAGATTGAGTCTCTGTGTCGCCCAGGCTGGAGTGCAGTGGCGCGATCTCCGCTCACTGCAAGCTCCGCCTCCCGGGTTCAGGCCATTCTCCTGCCTCAGCCTCCTGAGTAGCTGGGACTACAGGCGCCCGCCACCACGCCCGGCTAATTTTTTGTATTTTAGTAAAGACGGGGTTTCACCGTGTTAGCCAGGATGGTCTCGATCTCCTGACCTCGTGATCCGCCCGTCTCGGCCTCCCAAAGTGCTGGGATTACAGATGTGAGCCACCGTGCCCGGCCTTATTATTATTATTTTTTTGAGACGCAGTCTTGCTCTGTCGCCCAGGCTGGAGTGCAGTGATGTGATCTCCGCTCACTGCAAGCTCCGCCTCCCAAGTTCATGCCATTCTCCTGCCTCAGCCTCCCGAGTAGCTGGGACTACAGGCTCCCACCACCACGCCCGGCTAATTTTTTATATTTTAGTAAAGACGGGGTTTCACCGTGTTAGCCAGGATGGTCTCGATCTCCTGACCTCGTGATCTGCCCGCCTCGGCCTCCCATAGTGCTGGGATTGCAGGCGTGAGCCACCGCACCTGGCTAATTTTTGTATTTTTAGTAGAGATGGGGTTTCACCATGTTGCCCAGGATGTTCTCGACCTCTTGACCTCATGATCCGCCTGCCTCGGCTTCCCAAAGTGCTGGGATTACAGGCGTGAGCCACCGCACGTGGCCAGCACCATCTTTTCCTTTCCACTGGAACTGATCTTATTATTTTTGCCTCCATTAGATCATTTTTGTAACATGTCTTGCAGGATTTACTGTCTTGATCATTTCTCTTAACATATTTTTTTCCTGTGATCTAAAAAGATAAAAAACTATCAATTCTTTTATCAAAAGTGGATCTAGAGGCTGGGCATGGTGGCTCACGCCAGTAATCCCAGCACTTTGGGAGGCCAAGGTGGGCAGATCACCTGAGGTCAAGAGCTCCAGACCAGCCTGGCCAACATGGTGAAGCCCCATCTTTACTAAAAATACAAAAATTAGCCAGGCGTGGTGGCACGTGCCTGTAACCCCAGCTACTTGGGAGGCTGAGGCAGGAGAATCCACTGAACCTGGGAGGCGGAGGTTGCAGTGATCTGAGATGGCACCATTGTACTCCAGCCTGGGCAACAGAGTGAGACTCTGTCTCCAAAAACAAAGTGGATCTAGAAGATCAAAAAAGGGCATGGTTCCATATTGGCACAGCACAAGCTCTATTCTTGGAATTAAATGGCATCCATCTTCCGAGCCCACTCCTGTCCTGCAGGGCCGGCCCAGCCTGTCCCTGAGGCACTGGTCCAGACAGGAGCCTGTCCACACAGCTGTCCACTCAGTGGGCCCAGTGCTTGGCTTCACGGTCACTTGCGGCACCTGGACCTCCTCTGGCAGGTGCCATTCTTTCCTCTCCCTCCCTGCCGCCTCGAGTCTTTATTTTCTGTGGGATCTTGAGTTTGATAACCTGACCTGCCCTGGTGGCAGCGCCGCTCTGTGTCCAGATTCTGGATGCCAATTTACCAAGCGCAGGTCAAAAAGAAGTCCTTGGGCAGCGGCTGCCTGCGTTAGCTTCTTGGGGCTGCTGTAGGCGGTTCCAAGCGGGAGAGTGGCTTTAAACAACAGACACAGATCCCCTCCCGGTTCTAGAGGCCCAAAGGCTGGGATCCCATGTTGTCCGGCTGCTTCCTTCTGGGGTGCTCTCCCGGCTCCTGTGGCTGCCTCTGTCTTCACATGGCGTCCTCTCTGTGTGTCTCTGCTTAAATCTCCCTCTCCTTTCTCTTACAAAGACACCAGTCATTGGATTTAGGGCCCACCCTAATCCAATATGACCTAATCTTAACTTGATTACATCTGTAAAAACCTTATTTTCAAATAAGGTCACATTGACAGGTACTTGGGGTTAGGACTTGCGCTTTTCTTTTTGGGTGACACAGCTTAGCCCAGCACTGCTTGTGTCACCAGGACTGTCGCTTGAGGCAGGAATGAAGCACATCCTGTTTGTAAGCTGTCTTGTGCCATGCGGCTGCTCCATATAAGAATTGTTAGGAATTGATGCAGTGGAATTTTCCATACAATTTTTCTTGTCTTCAGAAACAACTTTGGAGGAGTAAAGGCTGAATAGCAATACACAAGCACCTTATTTTATTTTATTTTAGATTCAGGGGCACGTGTACATGTTTGTCACATGGGAATATTGTGCACTGGTGGGGACTGGGCTTCCGGTATCGCACGGAGAGGGACTCTTTCTGCGCTCCCCCGCCCCCGCCTCCCTACTGTAAAGTGCCCGGTGCCTGCTCTCTCCATCTTTGTGTCCATGGGCACCCATTGTTTAGCTCCCACTTATAAGTGAGAACAGTCAGTATTTGATTTTCTGTTTCTGAGTTAGCTCACTTAGGGTAATGGCCTCTAGCTCCATCCGTGTTGCTGCAGAGGACATGATTTTATTCTTTTTTATGGCTGCAGCAATACACAAGCTCCTTATTTTTATTTATTTATTTATTTATTTTTGTTGTTTGTTTGTTTGTTTTGAGATGGAGTCTGGCTCTCGTCCCCCAGGCTGGAGTGCAATGGCGCGATCTCGGCTCATTGCAACCTCCACTTCCCGGGTTCAAGCGATTCTCCTGCCTCAGCCTCCCAAGTAGCTGGGACTACAGACGCCCACCACCATGCCCGGCTAATTTTTGTATTTTTAGTAGAGACAAGGTTTTATCATGTTGGCCAGGCTGGTCTCAAACTCCTGACTTCGTGATCCGCCCGCCTTGGCCTCCCAAAGTGCTGGGATTACAGGCGTGAGCCACTGCGCCCAGCCAAGCTCCTTATTTTAAGCATTTTTTTTTTTCTTTTTTGAGACTGGGTTTCACTTTGTCACCCAGGTTGGAGTGCAGTGGTGTGATCATGGCTCATTGCAGCCTCAAACTTCTGGGCTCAAGTGACCTTCCCGCCTCAGTCTCATGAGTAGCTGGGACTGCAGGTGCATGCCACCTTGGCTAATTTTTATTTTTTGTAGAGATGGGGGTCTTGTTGCCAGGCTGGTCTCAAATTCCTGGGCTCAAACGATCCTCCTGCCTCTGCCTCCCAGAGTGCCGGGATTACAGGCATCACCTAGCAAAGCATTAAAACAATTTGCTGCCGGGCGCAGTAGGTCACACCTGTAATCCCAGCACTTTGAGAGGCCAAGGAGTTGGGGGGAGTTGGGGGGCGGGTGGATCACGAGGTCAGGAGTTCGAGACACCAGCCTGACCAACATGGTGAAACCTCGTCTCTACTAAAAATACAAAAATTAGCCGGGCATGGTGATGCACACCTGTAATCCCAGCTACTCAGGAAGCTGAGGCAGGAGAATCATTTGAACCCAGGAGGCGGAGGTTGTAGTGAGCTGAGATCACACCACTGCACTCCAGCCTGGGTGACAGAGCGAGACTCCATCTCAAAACAAAAACAAAAAAACAATTTGCCCTGTAAGAACTGTCCTCTAAAAGTTTTTGGTTTTTCTAATGAAAAATATTATGGACTTAGAGAATAGAAATAAATTTCTGCCTACACTTCCATCTTCCCTCCCACCCTTCTCTGGCAGCCCAGGAGGTCTTTTTGTGTGAATCTGCGCAGATCTCAGCGTCCCCGCCCTTCTTTGTGTTTTGTTCTCTCTTCCACCTTAGGTCTTTCTCTGGTCTGGGCACACCCAGCTGCAGGGCTCACCTTTGCCTGTAAGAATACAGCCCCCAAACACAGTCAGTACCCCCAGAACAGTCCCTGCCATCTGTGGCGGCACAGACGCTGGCCAAGCTGCAGCTGCCAGTGCTGCCCAGGGAGCTGGAGAGCTGTCGGTCAAGAGCCCAGCCCCTCTGGGTAGAGCAGGAGCCAGCGCCACCACTCCCTGTGGGGTTCGGATTAAGGACACACCCACCCAAAGTAAACCAAGCTTGGCCAAAGGCAGGTGCCCAGCTGTGGTCACCACTCCGCAGTAGTTACTGAAAATCTTCCATCTGCCCAATACCCTCCTGAGCCCGTGAAGGAGGTGAGCGGAAAGAGGCTCCGCCTGTTGGAAGCACAGCCAGGAAAGGTGGGCTCAGATTGCTGAAGCCTGCAGGGGAACTTGAAGAAAGCGTGCAAGCACAGGATGGCGGATGATGCCCACATGACACTCGCTCGCCTCCCCGGAACAGCCTGTGGCCTTCTCACCCAGTGGGAAGCTCCCCAGCCACGTGTTTCAGGAGGTCCAGCAGATTCCTCTGCAGAGGAATCCCTTTCTGCAGAGTCGGGGCTCGCTCCCTGCCATCTACGGGCGGTGCTGCTTAAAGCTGTGGCTGCAGACCTTGCCTCTGCCTGTTGAGACCTCCTGCAGGGCCCTCCAGCCCACAGGGTCCCTCAGCTCTCTGGGACCTGTGAGGCTCTTTGGGCCAGCTGCAACTGGAGCTCTTTGCAGGAGGGGCCTCTGGCCTGGCTGAAGTCCCGTCTTCCTGACTCCCCTTTCCCCTCAGGTCAACAACGGTTCCGGCCTCAGGGATGAGTGCATCACAAACCTACTGGTGTTTGGCTTCCTCCAAAGCTGCTCTGACAACAGCTTCCGCAGAGAGCTGGACGCACTGGGCCACGAGCTGCCAGTGCTGGCTCCCCAGTGGGAGGGCTACGATGAGCTGCAGACTGACGGCAACCGCAGCAGCCACTCCCGCTTGGGAAGAATAGAGGCAGGTAGGCGGCCGGCCCCACCTCCTTCCCCAAAGCTGGGCTTTTCTGTTGCCAGTAACATTCAGGGAGCCTCAGGGCTGGAAGGGACCCCCGGGCTCACTCTGCCTCTGCAGTTTCAGCTGCCACTTACGCTGGTATCACTTAATCACTTGACTGGTCTCTACTTGATTCCCTCCAGTGCTGCTGAACTCACTGCCTACCATTTTTGGGTGACTCTGTTAGAAAGTTCTTCCTTTCTGTTGAGCCAGAATCCCATGTACTGGTCTTGAGTCCCTTGTCTGGACCAACATAGAATGGTGTTTTTATCCAATTTTCCAAATGTGATTCTGATACAAAGATTGCAGACCACTTGTCTGGATTATATAACCCAAGGGGTTCTCACACTTGGCCTTGTATCGTTTCAAGGACCTGGAGCTTTAAATGCTGGTGCCTGTGTCTCACCTCCAGAGATTCTGATTGGTTGGTCTGGGCATTGCTGGGTCTGGGCAAAGCCCCCAGGTGGCACTACCGGTGCGGCCCCTGCCTCCCCAAGCAGGCCTGGCTGACTGTCCCATTGATTGAGGCCCACTGGTTTCACAGTGACTTTTGCACTGTCTATACCTGACATATTTCCTTTCATACATTATGCTCCGTGATTACCTATACAAGAACACAGAAGTATTTGGAACCTCATTTCCAGATGAGGAAACCCAGGTCCAGCAAAGGGTAAATGACTAGCTCCAGATCACACAGCTTGTGGCCATGTTACCACTGGGACATGGGGCCAGGCCCCTTCTTGAGGTGGGGCTCAGCCGCCCTCCCACTGTAGGGCACTGACTCCAGGTCACCATGGTTTCCAGACTGTTCACCTTTCCTGTTGCTGATCCCTGCGCTCTCCTCCAGCCTCCAGCTCCACTCTCCTTTGCCAAGGGGCTGCTTCTGCAGACAGGGGCTGTCCCAAGTGGAGGCTGGGGGCGAGTGGAGGCTCACCCACTTCCAGATCCGGCCCTGCGACGCTGGCTTTCAGTAGTGTGCACATTGGAATTACACGAGAAACCTTTTCCAAATGCAGGCCTTGGGCCCTACTCCAGCTGCCTGCATCAGGCTCTTTTAGGGCGGGAGACTGCCCAGAGGATTCTGACGCAGGTAGAATCCCTGCCCTGAAAGCCTGCAGGGATCTCCGGACCCTGGTCCAGGCCTTCCGAGCTCAAGGGTTGCGCTGCCCTCTGGTGGCTGTGGGGGAGACCAACAGCTGACCCAGCCTTCTGCCTCCCACCTGTCTTAGATCAGGTGCTTGAGGACGTGGCTGGAATTCCCCACTAGACCGGGGTAGGGGGAGGTGTCTGAGAATGTCTCTGCCTTCTAATCCAGCCAGCATATCTTCTGGTTCTCCCTGAACTGAGGAGAAACACCAGATCCCTTTGGGAAGGGCCAGGAAGGGCAGGAGTGGACGGGCACAGCTCTACTGTCAGCACTGCTGTGGGGGCGACTGTAGCCCCAGTCTGCCCTGGTGTTTTTCTCTCGCTCTTCTCCATGCCGGCCTTTGCCTCTAGACTGAGAAACCGGGGTTGACTCAAGTGGCACCTGCAAAAGTGATCATGGCAGTTCACTTAGCCTGCAGGTGACAGGGACTGTGAATCTAGTCCCTGGTGAGCCTGGAAAGAGGGGCAAGGTAGAGGCTCTGGCTGCCGGGGTTTCTTTGGTGAGTCCGTTCACTCAGCTGGACACAGACGGATCAGGAAAGATTCCTGTTGCTACTCGGCTGGTGGCCAGAGGGAGAGAGGATGTGTCCGTAACTGAAGCAAGGTGGATAAGCTTCGGGAACGAGCGAGGCACAGATTCGGTGCTGGGGGAGTGATGAGGTGCTGGAGGAGCTGGGTGCTCTGCTCTGCAGGGAATCAGGAAAACTTTGGGGCTGCAGCTCCAATTGAGCTGGGCCTTGGGGGTTGGGTATGTTTGGTTCCTTGGAAACTGGGAAGAGGGAATGGCCATCTTTTAAGCAAAAGCCCAGCGGCTATAAACGCTACAGTGAGGCTGGGTGCAGTGGTTCATGCCTGTAATCCCAGCACTTTGGGAGGCCAAGGCAGGTGGATCATGAGGTCAGGAGTTCAAGACCACCCTAGCCAAGATGGTGAAACCCCGTCTCTACTAAAAAAATAATATAAAAATTAGCCAGGCGGGGTGGCGGGCGCCTGTAATCCCAGCTACTTGGGAGGCTGAGGTAGAGAATTGTTTGAACCCAGGAAGCGGAGGTTGCAGTGAGCTGAGATTGTACCACTGCACTCCAGCTTGGGGAACAGAGTGAGACTATGTCTCAAAAAAAAAAAAAAGAAAAAAAAAAGCTACAGTGAGTAGTTGAGTTTGCCTAGGAAGCGTGGAAGTTAAGTCAGACGCACTTTCAGGCTGGGTCATGACTTGTCACTTAAGCAGAGATGAACACTTGAGAGGTTTTGAAGAGAAGTGATGTGGCAGCCTTACTGCATGTTCCATGGACAGACTCCAGGGAGGCCGTGAAACCCCCAGAGCACAGCTTCTAAGAACGTGCCCACTCCTTAGCACCTCACTTCTCCCAACCCTGCCCTGCTCTGAGGTCTGTGCTGTGAAGGTGGCCGAGTAGACTGGACGGCAGGGAGTGGGGCTGTCATCATCAGATGAGAGCTAAGGGGACCCCCACCAGGGTGGTGGCAATGGCAGAGGGTAGGCAAAATGCTTATATTTGCAACATAAGGTGAGATTTGACAGCTGACTGAGGGTGGGAGCAGCAGCCAAAACCAAAAAAGCCAGAGGGAAGTTGCAAGCACAGAAAAAATAGAAGATTTAATGGGAGAAATAACAATAGCTGGCATCTATTGAACACTTACTGGGAGCTAGGTACAGGGCCCATTCATTCATTCATGCAATTAAAACTTTTTTTAAGAAACGGGGTCTTGCTCTGTTGCCCAGGCTGGAGTGCAGTGGTGTGATCACAGCTCACTGCAGCCTTGAATTCCTGGCCTCAAGGAGTCCTCCCACCTCAGCCTCCTGTGTAGCTGGGATTATAGGTACGTGCGGTACACCTGGCTCCCTTTAAAAGTTTTTTGTAGAGGCAGGGCACAGTGGCTCACACCTGTAATCCCAGCACTTTGGGAGGCCAAGGCAGGAGGATCACAAGGTCAGGAGTTCGAGACCAGCCTGACCAACATGGTGAAACCCATCTCTACTTAAAATACAAAAATTAGCCGGGCGTGGTGGCGGGCGCCTGTAATCCCAGCTACTCAGGAGGCTGAACCGTGAGACTTGCTTGAACCCAGGAGGCGAAGGTTGCAGTGAGCCGAGATCGCACCACTGCACTCCAGCCTGGGTGACAGAACAAGACTCCGTCTCAAAAAAAAAAAAAAAGTTTCTTGTAGAGGCAGGGCCTTGCTTTGTTGCTGGTGCAATCACGGCTCACTGCATCCTCTAACTCCTGGCCTTAAGCAATCTTCTGTCCTCAGCCTCCCAAAGCACTGGGATTACAGGCATGCATGACCAACACCTGGTCCCTGCCATTGTTTATTGAGCACCTACTGAGTGCCATGTATTAAGTGCTGGGTATTTGTCAGTGGACAAAACAGATTAAAAAAATCACAGCCCTTAGGGAGCTTACCCTCTGGCAGGGGCGTCAGACAATAACACAGCAAGTGCTGAGGAAGAAACGGAGGCGGCAGGGAGCGTGGCAGTTGAGCGTGGCCTTCATGGAGCTGCGACAGTGGTACTCGGGCAGGGGCAGCACGGAGGCTGTGCGCCAGAGGAGGAGGACTGAGGGGCAAGGGGGAGAGCTCTGGTTGGAAAGGCAGGGGAGATTCTCCAGGGCCTTGCCGGTGCCAGTGACAACTGGGGTTTTCCTGAGACGGGACTGCGAGGAATGGGGGCTCTCAGGCTTGAGAGGGCAAAGGTGGGTCTGGGATGCCGTCTGCCCACAGGGCCCCTTCCCCAATGGCTGCCCAGGCCAAGGCCAACCCTGTTGGGTTGTGTGGTGTGAGCCATGAAGCCGCTGCCAGGCTTGTACCTCAGGCGTGGTCGTGATGCCCCAGCTTCACCGGCCCTGCCTGTGGGGACGTGGTGCCTGTGTGCGGGAGCCTGGGCCTCAGCCGAGGCCCTGAGCTCTGGCACTGCCCAGAACCCAGCTCAGCGCTGGTACTCAGCCCGCCCGCTGTGGCCCTGGTGGAGTGGAGCACGTGCCCAGTGGGGGCTGGCCTTGTCCCATCGCGGACCTGTCCTTTCCCGGGGCAGGGTGGTGTGGGAGAGGGTATCAGGGACATTTTCTGAGTCTGCTCTGTCTCTGCCGCCCCTGCCTGAACACACAGATTCTGAAAGTCAAGAAGACATCATCAGGAATATTGCCAGGCACCTCGCCCAGGTCGGGGACAGCATGGACCGTAGCATCCCTCCGGGCCTGGTGAACGGCCTGGCCCTGCAGCTCAGGAACACCAGCCGGTCGGAGGAGGTGAGTGAGGGCCTGAGGACCGCGTGGGCGGGCAAGTGAGCCAAGGGGGCCTGTCCCCTGCCTCTCAGGCAGCCCACTGTCCCGTGAGGCCACTCAACTCGTGACTGTCAGGTCCAGAACTCTGACGAAGTAACTGGACGTAGGGCATGGTTCATTGCCTTGCAGAAGATTTCAGCTGGTTGACATCGAGGAAACCTGAACCTTAAATCAGAGTAAAGAGTTTAGGGGTAAAAGCCTCTAAAAGATGAACGAAGCGTGTTTGGCCAACAGAAGAAACAGACGCTTCCTTTGGTTGTAGGGAGTTTAATAATGGTGCCAGTGAGAACCGTAAGCCCTGGGAGTGGTGCCTGCTGCTCTGCTGAGCTCCTTGGTTGGAACCCACACAACTTTCTGAGCTCTACCATCTGCTTGGCACTGTTGGGGATACAAGATTGGTCCGGGGCACTGTGTCCCCAGAACACTTAGCGGAGAGAACTACATCCTCCCAACTGCCAAATGCAGGCCTGTAGCGATAGGAGCTGAGAGGAGAGAAAGTTCCACTTTTTCGACTCTACCAGCTGAAAATGCAGGCGTCCTCACCTCCTAGAAATCCAATCATGCTTCTGTTCAGCGGGGCCAGCCTGTGATGTCCCAGCAGCTGCCTAGAACGCAGGAGTGGCTGGCGCACTCCCATGTAACTCTGCATATGCGCCGACCGCCTGACGGTCCTTGCCGGCCTCGTAGTCTGTGTCTAGTGTCCCCCAGGAACCCCCTTCCTCCTGTCCATTCAGCTAGGTCTGCACCAATAAAATGGGCCTAAGGCGTCGCAGGTGGTCACTAGTTCTGGACTCGAAGTGCCTTGGGCGCAGGGATGACCCAGGCTTCTTGTATCCCATCACCGTCTAACAGTGGGCACGTGGGCTCACCACACATGCGTTTGCTTACCGAGCCCCCTGCAGGGAGTGATCGCAGTCTTCCCTTTCCATTGCCTCTCAGAACTCAACTGTTTCTCATTCTTTCCGCCCAGGAGCCCTGGATACTTAATAAATACTTTGAAGTGCTTCTTCGTACTGGGGACTGTCTTTCCTTTGAGAGGGAAGAGTATTAGTAAACCAGGTTCTGTGTGCCCCTCTGTGCAGGACCGGAACAGGGACCTGGCCACTGCCCTGGAGCAGCTGCTGCAGGCCTACCCTAGAGACATGGAGAAGGAGAAGACCATGCTGGTGCTGGCCCTGCTGCTGGCCAAGAAGGTGGCCAGTCACACGCCGTCCTTGCTCCGTGATGTCTTTCACACAACAGTGAATTTTATTAACCAGAACCTACGCACCTACGTGAGGAGCTTAGCCAGAAATGTAAGAACCCTTGAGGTCAGCTCCTTCCCTGCCTGCTGCCCATGCCCTTTTCTCTGGAAGGTTGAGAAGCCCAGCAGGGCCCCTGCCTCTGATGCCAGCACAAGGGTTACAGGCTGTCCTGCTCGGGTTTGGTTTTGCTGTTGTGAGCTAGAAAGCTGTGTGTAGAAGGTGACGAAGAGCACCCAGAGTCCTTTGGAGCTTTAGCAGCTTACTATTGGAGACATGCTCCATTCAGAGGGGTGGCAAAGGCTCACGTCACACTCCTGGTGGGGTCCTCAAGGCACAAGCAGGTACAGAGTGGAAGGAAGGGGCTGGAGGGCTCACAATGAGCTTTTCAGACCTCTCACCTTGCCATAAAAAATAAGTGTAATGTGGCCGGTGCGGTGGCTCATGCCTGTGATCCCAGCGCTCTGGGAGGCCAAGGCAGGTGGATCACCTGAGGTCAGGAGTTCCAGACCAGCCTGGCCAACAGGGTGAAGGCCCGTCTCTACTAAAATACAAAAATTAGCCGGGCATGGGGGCACACACCTGTAGTCCCAGCTACTCAGGAGGCTGAGGCAGGAGAACTGCTTGAACCCTGGAGGCAGAGGTTGCAGTGAACTGAGATCGCACCACTGCACTTTAGCCTGGGTGACAAAGCAAGACTCCATCTCAAAAATAAAGGTGTAATGTGAACCAAAATGAGTAGTCAAAAAAGGGGAGGAACTGTCTGAAATCTTTTCCAGAGCACATCTGTCCCATAACCAGGTATTACAAGTCACAGTCTAAAGGCTGGGCATGGTGGCTCAAGCCTGTAATCCCAGCGATTTGGGAAGCAGAAGCAGCGGGATTGCTTGAGGCCAGGAGTTTGAGACAAAACTGAGTAACATGGCGAGACCCTGTCTCTAAAAAATTTATAAAAATAATTAGCTGAGGGCCAGGCGCGGTGGCTCACGCCTGTAATCCCAGCACTTTGGGAGGCCAAGGCAGGCGGATCATGAAGTCAGGAGTTCAAGACCAGCCTGGCCAAGATGGTGAAACCCCGTTTCTACTAAAAATACAAAAAAAATTAGCTGGGTGCGGTGGCGGGCGCCTGTAATCCCAGCTACTCAGGAGGCTGAGGCAGGAGAATCGCTTGAACCCTGGTGGCAGAGGTTGCAGTGAGCCGCAATCACGCCACTGCACTCCAGCCTGGGTGATGGGGTAAGACTGTCTCAAAAAAAAAAAAAAATTAGCTGAGCACGGTGGCGTACGCCTGTAGTTCACGCTGTCATGGAGGTTGAGGCAGCTCCTCAGGAGGCTGGGGCAGAAGAATCTCTTTGCTTGAGCCCAGGAGTTCAAGGCTGCAGTGAGCTATGATTGTGCCACTGCACTCCAGCCTGAACAAAAACAAGACCTGTCTCTAAAAACAAACATACAGTGTTCACAATGCTGCCCAAGAAGGGCCAGTTTTTGCAGCTGCCCCCATGTAGCAAAATCTGGTGCTTCTGTTTCATAGACCCAAATGGAAATTAAGTGGATGTGTCTTATTTGTAAATTTAAAAATATTAGTGAATGTTTGGGAATTTTTTTTTTTTTTTTGAGACAGAATTTTGCTCTTGTTGCCCAGGCTGGAGTGCAATGGCACGATCTCAGCTCACCACAACCTCCGCCTCCCAGGTTCAAGCGATTCTCCTGCCTCAGCCCCCCAAGAAGCTGGGATTACAGGCACACACCACCACGACTGGCCAATTTTGTATTTTTAGTAGAGATGAGGTTTCTCCCATGTTAGGCTGGTCTCGAACTCCCAACCTCAGGTGATCCGCCCACCTCGGCCTCCCAAAGTGCTGGGATTACAGGCGTGAGCCACTGCGCCCAGCCTAATGTTTGGGATTTTATGACATGTCAGAAGCATTACTTCAGGCTTTGGTTTTTAAGTAAAATAGCATCTAATCCTCTACTGAGAACTCATAAGAAAACATTCCTTATATGCTGTGGTCTTCAGTTATACAAGCATTTTAAAAACAGGAGAATGAATATAAATCTTAAATCAGGCATTAAACCCAGCTGAATTGTTGGAAGGAGGTAAGCCTGAGACCATTCCTGGACAGCTTTTACCAACACCCATGTAAAGGGGGAATGGGCGGGCAAGACGTGTGCAGCAGTCTGTATGGACAGCTTACCAGAGACTGAGGGCTGAGGCAGAATCGTGATTCCTCTGACCCAGCAGGGGCCTCCTGACACCGTCAGTGCCTTGGAGATGTGAATACCCACCTCACCGCCTGAACAGTCTGTTTTTGCAGTTGCCCCCATGTAGCAAAAAGTACGATGCACGGATAGGACTTTAGGGCTCTGGAGAACGTGTTTTTGCATAAACCCCAGCTTTGCTCTACTGTGGCACAGAGCTCTGGAGGCTGGTTTGTGAATGAGCCTAGCTGATTCTGGCTTTTTCTCCTTTCTTGCTCTAGGGGATGGACTGAATGGACAGTTCCAAAAGTGTGACTGGCTAAAGCTCGATGTGGTCACAGCTGTGTAGCTGCTTCCAGTGTAGACGGAGCCCTGGCATGTCAACAGCGTTCCTAGAGAAGACAGGCTGGAAGATAGCTGTGACTTCTATTTTAAAGACAATGTTAAGCTTATAACCCACTTTAAAATATCTACATTAATATACTTGAATGAAAATGTCCATTTACACGTATTTGAATGGCCTTCATATCATCCACACATGAATCTGCACATCTGTAAATCTACACATGGTGCCTTTATTTCCACTGTGCAGGTTCCCACTTAAAAATTAAATTGAAAAGCAGGTTTCAAGGAAGTAGAAACAAAATACAATTTTTTTGGTAAAAAAAAATTACTGTTTATTAAAGTACAACCATAGAGGATGGTCTTACAGCAGGCAGTATCCTGTTTGAGGAAAGCAAGAATCAGAGAAGGAACATACCCCTTACAAATGAAAAATTCCACTCAAAATAGGGACTACCTTAATACTAAGGAACCAACAATCTTCCTGTTTAAAAACCACATGGCACAGAGATTCTGAACTAAAGTGCTGCACTCAAATGATGGGAAGTCCGGCCCCAGTACACAGGGGCTTGACTTTTTCAACTTCGTTTCCTTTGTTGGAGTCAAAAAGAACCACTTGTGGTTCTAAAAGGTGTGAAGGTGATTTAAGGGCCCAGGTCAGCCACCGTTTACAAAATCAGGTAACTAACTGCATGCACTTTTTCTCTTTCCATGACATCAAGACTTTGCTAAAGACATGAAGCCACGGGTGCCAGAAGCTACTGCGATGCCCCGGGAGTTAGCCCCCTGGTAATAGCTGTAAACTTCCAATTTCTAGCCATACGCTCAGCTCATCCATGCCTCAGAAGTGCATCTGGAAAGAACAGGTTTCTAAGCATAAAAGATGAAAGAGCAGTTGGACTTTTTAAAAATTCAGCAAAGTGGTTCCCTCTCTTAGGGACAGTCAAAACCAAGTCACTTAGGTAGTACCAAAATAAATGAGGAAAAGCTTAGCTTTAGAAACAGTGCAACACTGGTCTGCTGTTCCAATGGTAAGCTATGTCCCAGGAATCAGTTTAAAAGCACGACAGTGGATGCTGGGTCCATATCACACACATTGCTGTGAACAGGAAACTCCTGTGACCACAACATGAGGCCACTGGAGACGCATATGAGTAAGGGCACTGACGGACTCATGATTTCTTCTTACCAGATGCTTTCCTGTTCTTTAAAAGAGTTTAAAATCATCAGAAAGGAAAAACAAACTCTATATTGTTCAGCATGCAATACATACCACGCTAGGGCTGGCTCAATTGAAAGTGGGCAAAAGCTTACAAATACTAAAAAGAAGTGCTGCCGCGCAGTGTGGAGGCCACTGTTTGGAAATAAATCTTCCTAACACTACGACTTTTCATGTTTTGGAGTGGACTTTTAAAAAAGTTTTCCAACCACAATGGAAACAGGTTGAACCACACTGCGCCTACACATCCATCCATCCATCAGCCATTATAATCAGATTCTCACTGGGGGAGGCGTTTTCTTCCCAAAGGGGCTGTATGCAGTCATCACCCGGAACTAATGGAGAAGTGTTCTTAAGCAGCAAGTGACTCTGGACCACCTCTCACACACTGACTCTTCCACAGCATCTTCACCTGCTTCTGTTTCACTTGAATTCATACAGTAGGCCACCATTTTGTAACAGGTCTTACTGTAAATTCTTCCAGACCAAGTCTGAGATAGTCTTGGTTGTAAAGCAAGACCGTCACCCCTTCTCCCAAAGCCAACATTATAATAAGAGTCCATTGTCTCAAACACAAATGTTCCAGTCTTGAGCACTTCCCAGCCGTGGTGACTCGGGCATATCCTGGCAGTTGGTGGATTTTGCCCTGTAACACAATCCTTGTGGATATGATTCAAAGGTGACTTTAATTCAGAGAATGTGTTTTCCTTTCTGTTTTAAAAATATTTGAATTAAGTGATGGAAATTCCTTTGTTAAACATCAAACGCTTTCTCCTTGAAAAGATGCTTGGTGTATCTCAAAGTCACGTGGGACATTTGGTGCATTCAGAAGGTCAAATCATTCCTGACCTCTCCTCTTAGGACCCAGCATTAACTGCTGCGATACTCAAGGCTTCCTTAAAGGATCACAGCACTGGCGCCTAGTTTTATTGTCCAACAACTTTATTAGTTGTGCTAGCTGAGAATTGGAATATAGAGTCCTTTGAATGTTACGATCTTGTTTTCAGAACCTGGAGTCAAACCAATTAAGTATGGACTTAACAAAGACAATTGATGATGTGAAATGATACCGCCTGTCAAGGGCATAGTTACCATGTGGATAGAAAGATGAATCCATTGATTATCTTCAAATCCCATGTATTCTCTCTAGCACGTTGCTTCTGACAGAAAGAATAACTCACAGATTTGAAGTTTGTTCCTTTCCCCTGATGAAGAGTAGATTGGCCAAAAGGTAGATGACAGGAAGGAGGAGGAGCCAGAATGACCCACAGTGATCAGTTCGGCAGCGCAGAGCGGCAGTGCAGAGGCTCATGGAACTCGCACGGAAAAAGGAAACACATGCTGCTTAAAATGCACGTTAATTATCCAGATTACCATTCAATTCCGGTATTTTTGAGATGAGAGCATTTGAGCCAACACTAAATTGACCTTAATTAAGGAATGAGGTAGGAAGAGGCACTTTTAATCTGGAGGAAGAAATAAATGGAAGACTGTAATAGGAAAAATACAGGTCTAGGAAAAAAATAATTTTTTTCCTTTGATGCTGGCCAAGGACCCCTCTACATAATACAGTTCTCCTGCTGGAAAGCATCAGGGACAAACAGTTATTCCAAGCTCTGCAACAGGGAAGACTGTACTTTGACCTTCTTTTCCTGGGGAAAGGGAACAACTAGTAATCTTTAAATGTCAAAACTTTTCTTCTAAATAGTACATTCATTAACCAGTTTCTTCTGGTGGTGCAAAGAACACTCACCACAGTGAGCAATACCACTATTCAATTTCCCCTTTGGAGAGGTGACAGCGGGGTAGAATCACCTGGAGTCAGCTGCTAGTCTTTAACTGATGACAAGGCCTTGCAAATACCCCTGAGAACAATTTCACTCTGAGCTCACAGGGAAGCAGCAGTCTGGTGTGGGCTCCTGTGGTGTAACCATCAAATGTGGAAGACCTGATGGTGTTAGTGTGTGGGGATGCCGGGCTGAAATTCAACAGCCTTGCAAAAAGAAAGGGAAGATGGGATGTGTTAATATTGTAGTGGCATGCACTTTCCAGGTCTCCATGAAGCTCTCTTTATATATGAGGTAATTGAATGTCACTATTCTGTACCATACAGCAGGTATTATCTAGCCAAGGTTATAATTACCATGAAGTGCTGTGGAATGTAGTAGGAGGCTTTTCACTGGGAAGATCCTCCAGGAGCTGACGTACTTGTGGCCATACCTGGTCAACCCTCCTAAGTCCCCAACCTCTTTGTCTGTCCAGAGGCCAAGCAATGCTTCCAGGTATTCCCCTACTTCACTCCACAGCCCCACCCTTATGATGGCGTACGCAGGGGAGAAGGGACGAACTCGAACAAACAGAAAAAGACCAAGAAATGCATCGTGGTGCTGTCTTCACCCCCCTCATTTAGCACTTTGTGATAACTGCTGGGACAGATTGCCTAACCTTGTCTACAAGCAAAAATATTTAATCAAGAAAGCTAATGAAAGCTCATCGGCAATGACTGTGAATTCTGTAACCACAAAGCATCTCACTCAACGTCTACAGGGAAAACAGCTACATAATTGGAAGCTGAGACCAGTCCTGGACCTAACCCTCACTCTTGTTTTTTTGTAGTAGAACATGCTTAATATTTAAGTGAGCCTATATGGTGCCTTTGTACAAATTGGAAAAATACTTCCCTTCTCCCACAGCCCACAGCATGGTGAGCAGAGCACAGGCTGCACGTCGGAATTTGTCCCCAGTCCGTCCTTATGCAGTAAACAACTGGCGCAACTGTTTGCAGGGGACCTGCCAATACTGCTTTGCAGTGCCAGGAAAATAAAAACCGGCAAAATCATTGCCTTGCCTCTCCTATGCTTGAGGACGTTAGAAAAACTAACTCTGGGCCGGGCACGGTGGCTCACGCCTGTAATCCCAGCACTTTGGGAGCCCAAGGCGGGTGGATCACGAGGTCAGGAGATCGAGCCCATCCTGGCTAACATAGTAGAGACCCCGTCTCTACTAAAAATACAAAAAAAGCAGCTGGGTATGGTGGCGGGCGCCTGTAGTCCCAGCTACTTGGGAGGCTGAGGCAGGAGAATGGCGTGAGCCCGGGAGGCGGAGCTTGCAGTGAGCCGAGATTGTGCCACTGCACTCCAGCCTGGGCGACAGAGCAAGGCTCTGTCTCAAAAAAAAAAAAAAGGAAAAAGAAAAAGAAAAACTAACAAACTCTGATTAGGTTCTTCATTCTGTAATATGGGAATAAAAGGAATACAAACAGCTATTACAACTGTGAAGGTGAAATAAGGTATGTGAGAGCACTAGAACCATCTCTGGCATGTTATAAATGCTCAACTAGTATTTGCTAAAATATAATTATCGACATGAATTTTTTTTAGGAAAAATTATACACCCTAAACTCAAATGGATGTCGTAATTGAGAGATTATCACTAAGGGCAGGTTTTGGTGCACCAGAGAAGAGGAAGCATTATTCTGGTATCCAGTATGTCGCTGAGGTGTTAAACGAGATAATGCTTGTGTGGGAATTTGGGCAGAAGCTCTAAGTCGTGTCTGTTAGCAATCAGCCTACAAGGCCGTCTTGATGGGTATGATCACCACCTCAAATTCTTGGAAAGATAAGTTTGTGTGGAAAGATGTAAGAAATTAACAGAAAGGGAAAATTCTTAGCTACAAAACGTTTTATTTCTATAAAACATCTCTTAAAATAATTCAAACACTGAAATGTCCACATCTCATACCTTTCAGGAGAAAGGCAAGGAGACTACTTGCCTTACTTTCATATTATTGAGGGAATCAGCGCAAAGCCTGAGGAAATGAACAGTAGCTGTGGGTCAAAGCCATGTCTCCAGGTTCACGGCTCACTCCCCCAGGACAAGCCTAGTTAGGTAGTGGCTGCATCTGGTATCCCTGGGACAGAAATGCAGGTGAGAAGGGGTATCAAGAATGCCTCGAGGGGGAGATGGGTGAACCAGAAGGTCAACAGTTGCATTTCTTGATCTAGAATGTTCTCTAGAAGGGAATGATGATCATGAGAGTCCCCTTAAGGCACACCGCAGGTACTGACTGATTTCTGTGGGCCCAGAATTACCACTTTAATACAGAGAGGATAAATTGGCGTTCTTTGTTTTTTTCCCCCAATAAATCATTACCTTCAACAGAGCAGTTGAGATGAGGTCTAAGGACTAACAAGAACTTTTCTATAAACAAGTTGGATTTATTCTGAATCTTTCCTTCACCTTAGACTTAGAGGGTATAAGTTGGAGGCGGAAGGAATGGCCTCCTACTATCAGCTCCTCCCCCCAAAAGGAGGGGAAGCTTGAGAAATAGTTTTTTAAATGTATGAGCAAAAAGCAGGAGCTGCAGTAGGAAGCAGTCCTCATGAGGGCTGTTCCCTTCCACTGCTGGAAGCAGAGGGTGAGGACGTGAAGGAAGAACAGGGATGCTGTCGCATCCTGTTAACTCAGGAGCTGACCAAGAGCTACCAGAGAAAGCCAATGGAAAACACTATCTAGTTCCATTACCGTGAAATGCAACTGGCCAAATCACTGTGGAGGAATGTCCAACAGGTGGGAAAATAAAGCAGCAAGTAGCCGCTTCCATACCACATTTCTTCCTTATTCTTTCCTTTTGTGGGCAACACAGGCTCCAATTTCCTAAGCCTCACACCTCCTTTCAGCAGCTCAGAGATGAACCTGGCTTCGATTGGTGCTTGAATGCGCTCAGCCAGTGGGGTGTGAGGATCCAGAACTGGCAAGTGTTAATACTGGAACTCATAGGATTTATTACTTTTTAAAAATCAAGATAACACACCAGTTTGCTCTTCACCTATGCAAACACAAATATAGCAATTAGAATACAGAACAATCAATGCAACTATCAGAGCCCATGAAGAAGAAAATCATTGCCTCAATAATCCCATTCCCCCCATTCACCTCTAATTACTTAATCCAAGTACACAAAAACCCTTAAAACATCACTCCCTAAATGGGACACTAAAACACAGAACAAAGACATGCTACAGGATAAAGCTGGAAAGACACACAAACATACTCCCAGACCTTGTTTTGACCAATTTTTAAATATTGCTTTAGGGAGATTTTATTTGAAAACATAAATTTCAAAAAGAAAGCACATTTAAAACATCAGGTTTTGGTGATCAGGGTAGGTAAAGTATTTTTATTATAAATTTCAGGATCTAAAAAATAATTTATTACATTTACTAAGATAAATCTAAGATGACCTTTTTAAACCAAGCCACGTGTGCCCTGCATAGTGACGTCGTGGCCCTCGGGCATGGAAAGACACAGGTCTACCCTTCCTTTAGGGCTGGAAAGACACGGGTCTACCCTTCCTTTAGGGCTGGAAAGACACGGGTCTACCCTTCCTTTAGGGCTGGAAAGACACGGGTCTACCCTTCCTTTAGGGCTGGGATCAGCCAGAGGAAAGAAAATTATGCCGATGCTCAACTAGCATATACTGATTAGGACTATTTTGGTTTATTACCCTGGCATTGAAGAATTCAGGTGAAGATGCCACCACTCTTGAACTCTGAAAGCCAAACTAGAATCTGCAGAGCAGCCTCAGTCTTAAAATTCAAGCTTCTTTTTCCTACTTTTTATTTCAGTGATATTTAGGACACTCTCTATTTCATAAGAGTTATGATCTAACTGGCTCTATAAGCCCAAGAATAAAAATCCTTACTCCCTAGCAAGAGACCCATAGAACTCATCAGTAGTAAGACTAAGGTCCCATATTGGAAAAAATATACTAGCCCAAGGTTATAGACAGGGACCATCCAGCAATAGAGATGTTGCTGGCAAGTAACCATAGTGGTGGGTGACAACTAGCGAAAAGGGCTGAAGAGACCTCAGAAGGTCATCCGGGTTATCCTCCTGCCTTGACACAAGACACATGTGTCTCTCTAGCCAGAGTTACTTGCAATTGCACTCACAAGTGGGGACCCCAGGTATCTTTCATGTTATTTTCTCTGTGTACATATTTCGAA
This sequence comes from Gorilla gorilla gorilla, assembly GCF_029281585.2. Classification (NCBI taxonomy): domain Eukaryota; kingdom Metazoa; phylum Chordata; class Mammalia; order Primates; family Hominidae; genus Gorilla; species Gorilla gorilla. The sequence goes on along the minus strand of NC_086018.1, from coordinate 15,751,796 downwards.
GATTCCCAAAGGCAGCATTTTTACAAGGTGGAGCTGCAGGAAGCTTCGGGGACTTGACAGGTCTGAGTCCAGAGCAAGCCCTCGCCCGTGGGATCTTAGCAGGAACCTGGGGGTGAAGAGGAACAGTGCAGTCCCTGAGAGGCAGCTGAGAGTACGGGCGAGCACCCTCACACTCCAGGATGAGGGGCGGGGGGGCAAAAAAAGAGTGGGTGCAGAGCCCAGCCTGCTCATCAAGAAAGATGAAATTCTAAGGAGATTAAGAGCTAACAAGTCAGTAGCTGAGGAGTCCACAGCTAAGTTCTCTCAGCTGGGAATTTCTATCCCAATTCTTCCTAAGTAAACCCTCTCCCGCTAAAGCAGTGGGTCTCAATAGGGGATGTTCACAGGGGACATTTGGCAATGTCTAGAGACATTTTCGTTTGTCATCTCTGGGAGGGGGTGCCACTGGCATCTAGTGGGTGGAGGCCAGGGGTGCTGCTGAACAGCCCACCACACCCAGGACAGCCCCAACACAGAGAACGGTCAGAACAGCACTAGTGCCAAGGCTGAGAAACCCGGTCCTGGAGGGGGTGCTTTACCCCTAAGATTCTCAATTTAGCATGAGCCGAGGCCCTTGGGATTTACAGTCAGATGAATGTGAATGCCCCACCTCAAGGCCTAACATGCCTAACATGCCACTGCCATGTTGAGCAGAAGTCCCCAATTATCCCAGAGTGTTCCACAAATGTCCAGACAGCTGCTGGAGGTTCAAATTCCAGCCAATACAACTCCAACCTTACATCCTTCTGTCTTTCTCTTCTGAAAAGCCTCCTATTTCTTTCTCAGAGCCAGGGCTACCCCGATGGCCACTGCCAGGATGGCAACAGCAGCAGCCCCTCCAAACAGCAGTATAGACTTGCCCTCAGACAGCGGCATGGGCTTCATCTCACCGGCGGGGGACAGTCTAGACTTGCCCTCAGACAGCGGCACGGGCTTCTTCTCGCTGGCAGGGGACAGCTCTTCCACAAGGCTCTCTTCCCTTGCATTTATCTCCTTCTCACTCAGCAGCGTTTCTGTGGGTTCCGGCGCGGGGACCACCTCCTCCACTTCAGTAGGTTCAGTTGTTGCTGCTTTCACCTCTTCTTCATCAAGTTCTACAAAGAGAGATGTAGCAGGGCTGGATTTCTCAACTGTGATCACTTCTGTGTCAGGTTCCCTTGTCCCCAGCAGGGAGGTGGCAGTGATATGTGGAAGCAAGGGAGCTGGGGCTTCAGGAAGTGCCTCTTGCAGCTCCCGTGCTGGCAAGACCACAGAAGCCACAGCAGCCTCTTCCATGCCCTCGGGTACCTCTTCTTTCTCCACGTGCACAATGTCAGAATTAGAGGAGTTGTTCTCACTCTTCTCTCCAGCTCCGTTGCTGTCTAAGCTTTTCACTTCTTCAGGATCCATTGCAATCTGCTGCCAGGACTCAGGGCCTAGTGACACTGGCAGGCTTTCTGTGTGCCAACTCTGGCTAGCTGACAGCGACACAGGTAAGCTCTCAGACTGCCAGGAAGTGGTCACAGTTGGAGACTCTGGGGGACTGACTTGTCCAGAGTTGTCGCTGGGCAGGATGTAAATGTCATTGCTATCTTCTGCAGTGATTCCAGGGTATTCCTCCTCCTCTGACTCAAGACTAAACACAGTGCCCTAGAAACGAAGGACAAGCGTCAATAATAAAGAATGGTCACTATTTAAAACATAAACATCAATCTGGAAAGCAAATTCTTTCCTAAACTGAAGTTCTAGGAATGAAATACTGTTTAAACCTACATAGTTTCTGAATGGAATGCATGTATTTGTAGGCCAATGCAGAGAAAGAATTTTTGACAGTCTTCTGAGCAGTTTCCTTGAAACTAAAAAATCCTAAGTTAATATACATTCAGTGTAATTCACATACAGGCTGAGAGCATCCTAATCTGAAAACCTGAAATCTGAAATGATCCAAAATCTGAGGTTTTTTTTTTTTTTTTTAAGATGGAGTCTTGCTCTGTCTCCCAGGCTAGAGTGCAGTGGCACAATCTCAGCTCACTGCAACCTCTGCGTCCCAGGTTCAAGCGATTCTCCTGCTTCGGCCTTCCCAGTAGCTGCAATTATAGGCACCTGCCACCACGCCCAGTTAACTTTTGTATTGTTAGTAGAGATGGGGTTTCACCATGTTGGCCAGGCTGGTCTGGAACTCCTGACCTTCAGTGATCCACCCGCCTTGGCCTCCCAAAAGTGCTGGGATTACAGGCGTGAGCCACTGTGCCCGGCCCAAAATCCGAAACTTTTTGAGTGCTGAAATGACATCACAAGTGGAAAATTCCACACTTGACCTCATGTGATGGGTTGCAGACAAAACACAGTCAAAAATCTGCTTCATGCACACAAAATATTATATATATATTTATGTTATAAATATTGTATATTTACAAATTAATATATTAATATTATATAAAATTACCTTCACTCTATATGTATAAGGTGCATACAAAAAGAAGTAAATGTCATGTTTGGGCTTTCCCATCCCCAAGACATCTCATCACATACACACAAACATTCCAAAATCAAAAAAAAAAAAAAATTAAAATCCAAAACACTTCTGATCCCAAGCACTTTGGATAAGGGATACTCACCCTGTATATTCAATGCAGTAATTAATGCAAAACAGCAGAGAAAACAAAGGCAAGACCTTGTGCTCAACGAATTTATCACTTAGTAGGGTATACAAATAATGCTATGTCATAGTCCAAGTGCTATTAAGAGTTCATATGGCAGTGCTGCTTTCCTTAGAAGAAGAAGAAAAAAAGTTCAGATGGGAAAAAGACCTCTTTGGGTAGAGGTCAGAGAAAGCAGGGAGATCACAGAAAGCTTCACGGAGGGACTAGCATTTATATCAGACATCTGAAGAATGGGTAAGATTTTGGCAGGCGAAGGGTACACAGAAGACACAATGCAGGCAAAAGCACAGAGACAGGAAAAAAAGAAGATAAGGACAGAGCCCTGTTTAATTAATGCAGAGTGCACATGAAGAGTAGAAGGTCAGTGAGGACAGGACCATGGAGGAACCTGAATGACAGCTAAGAAATATGGACTTTATCCAACAGGCGATGGTTTGTCACTGACATCTCTGAGGTACAAAATTATAATCAGAGCTTTGCTTTAAAATTCCTCTGATGGCAGAGCCAGAATGGAGAGATGCTGCAGACACAGAGACTCTTGCTTCTTTTGTCAGGAAGTCTGAGTGAAAGCAATAAAGCCCTACAGCACAGGCCTTGTGTCCATGTCTATTAATAACAGGCCACCGTGTGCCTACTGCTTATCAGGGTTGTGTCAGGCACAAGGGCTACGAGAAAGAATGGGTCTATTCTTACAGAATTTACTAGGCAGCTGTGAAGACTGACATATGAATAACTAACTTCAATATGATACAGAAAGCTTTATAACAGGTGTATGCACAAGGGGCTAGGCCAACCCAGAGGGTAAGGCGCAATAAAAGGACAGGAAGAGAACCAATGGAATGGAATGTCACAGAGATGTACAGAAATTGTCATACAAAGACTAGACAACACTCGTAAAAGCTACAGGGAATCTGAATGGAATATGTAAAGCAAATTAATTTCTACTTCATTTTATGATTATGGTTGCTATTCAACTGAAGTAGGATAATTTCATTCTTCAACCGAAACCAAAAACTTTCTACATACATCAAGGATCTAACATAAATCAAAAGTCTATCAGCCCCATAAAAAAGGAAATAAGAAATACAAATAAATCACACGACCATGATGTCGGCATCATACTGCACCACTTTCTACCTCAACCCTTGCTCCAGCCACTTCAGAGGCCCTGGTAAGCATCAAGGATGTTCTATGAGTATGGAATAAGCAGGGGGGTAAAATAATACAGTATGACCACAAAATTCACAGTCAAAAACAACTGGCTTGTATCCCAGCTCCAACTGTGTACCAGCTGTGCGAATGTGGATACCTTGCTTAAACTTTTAGACTTCAATTTCTTCACAAATAAAATGGGGATGACTGACTAGATAAGATTGTTTTTGTTGTATTTTTAGAGTTGGGGTCTCGCTCTGTCACACAGGCTGAAGTGCAGTGGCAGGATCACAGCTCACGGCAGCCTCAACCTTCTGGTCCCAAGGGATACTCTCGCCTCAGCCTCCTGAGTAGCTGGGAATAACAGCATGGGCCACTGCACTCAGCTAAGTTTTTTTATTTTTTGTAGAGACAGGTCTCTCTATGTTGCCCAGGCTGGTCTCAAACTCCTGGCTTCAAGCAATTCTCCCACCTCAGTGTCCCAAAGTGCTGAGATTATAGGTGTGAGCCACCACACCTGGACTTGAGTTCATTTTTAAAATGAGGTATAGTTTTTTTTTGTTTTTTTTGTTTTTTTTTTGAGACGGAGTCTCACTCTGTCACCAGGCTGGAGTGCAGTGGTGCGATCTTGGCTCACTGCAACCTCCGTCTCCCAGGTTCAAGTGATTCCCCTGCCTCAGCCTCCCGAGTAGCTGGAATTACAGGTGCACGCCACCATGCCCAGCTAATACTTGTATTTTTAGTAGAGACGGGGTTTCACCATGTTGGCCAGGATGGTCTCAATCTCTTGACCTCGTGATCCACCTGCCTCGGCCTCCCAAAGTGCTGGGATTACAGGCGTGAGACACCGCGCCCGGCCCGAGGTATAGTATTTATAGTGCTTAGATTAGTACTTTGTACATAGGAAGTAATCAGTAAGTTATGCTATTTCATAACTTGCTATTGTTTGTGTTGTCATTTTAATTGTTGTTTTTGGTGGTATGGTGGTAGGACAAAGAGCTATTCTAAAATACCAACTGGATGGGACAATAAGGAAGTGAAAACAATTGGAAACAATACCCTCCCTTGGCTAAAGAAGGTAATTTACAAACTTTTCCTTCCTCCTCCATCTCTTCTAAGCAGAGATAACACAAAACTGTAAAGTAAAATCTGTCTTTAAAAATTACAGTACTGCAGTATACAATTAGGAAAATTGGAGGGCCCATTGGCTTGGAAGAGAGAGAGGGCTTCTAGGCCTCCCAGCTTTTGAGGATGACAGCTTGCCCCAGCCTCAGGGTAAGGACCACTGGAATGGTCCAGAAGAGGATGCATTCAGGAGAGGGAGAGACGGAGAGGGAGAAAGAGAGAGGGAGAGAGGGAGAGGGACAGATAGAGAGAGACACAGGGAGGGTTTGGTTCAGCTAAGTAAGCAAAGACATGGAGATCCTAACCGGAAGCTGTAATCAGGTCTCAAGCTTACACATTTTGCAAGGATTTTCATTAGCATCATTTTTAATACAGAAGGATTTCAAACAGTCTTCAATACCCTCAGGAAAGTTTAAAAATATATATGGTTCATCCACACTATTTAACTACTATTAAAAAAGAAGTACATTTTTAAGTCCAATGTGGAAGGAAGCCCATATTGTACAATAACTCTACATAAAAAACTACAAAGTATTATTGAGAGAAATTAAAGATATCCCAAGGGGATATATATATCATGCTCATAGATTGGAAAACTATTGTAAAGATGTCAACTATTCCCAAATTAACCCTTTGGTTCAACACAATCTCCAATATAAAATCCCACCAGGTTTTTTCTTATGGAAATTGACAACTAATTAATTCTAAAATCTGTATAGCAATTTAAAAAGGCCAAGGAAATTAAGCTGATCTTGAAAAACAACAACGTTTGAGAGCTGACACTACCAGGTATCTACTCAACCCATTACAAAGGCACACTGATTGTATAAGCATGGTAAGAGCTTAAAAATAGGCAATTAGACCTGGCTGGGCACAGTGGTTCACACCTGTAATCCCAGCACTTTGGGAAGCTGAGGCAGGAAGATCATTTGAGGCCAGGAGTTCAAGACAAGCTTGAGCAACATAGTAAGACATCATCTCTACATACACACACACACACACACACACACACACACACGCACACACACACGCACCTGTAGTCCCATCTACTCAACTCAGGAGGCTGAAATGGGATGATCCCTTGTGCCCAGGAGTTTGAGTCTGCACTGAGCTATGATCGTGCCACTGTAGTCCAGCCTGGATGACAGAGCAAGACCTTGTCTCAATTCCAAAAAAAAACAGAGGCAATTAGACCAATTAAATAAAATAGAATCCAGAACTAGATATATAAGGTCACATGATTTGTGGCAAAGATAACTCTGTGGGAAAATGGATGGTATGATCCTATTTACTAAATGCACATATATACATATCTACTTATTTGCATATATTTATACATAATAAAATGTTTATATAAGCAAAACACATGTTTAGAAAAATGTACACCAAACCATTATGAGTTATTTCTAAGGGGCAAGGTAACAAGAAAAGTGTGCATCATAAAAATTTCTTGGCCGGGCGCGGTGGCTCATGCCTGTAATCCCAGCACTTTGGGAGGCTGAGGAGGGCGGATCACGAGGTCAGGAGATCGAGACCATCCTGGCTAACACGGTGAAACCCCGTCTCTACTAAAAACACAAAAAATTAGCCGGGTGCGGTGGCTCACGCCTGTAATCCCAGCACTTTGGGAGGCTGAGGTGGGTGGATCACCTGAGGTCAGGAGTTTGAAACCAGCCTGGCCAACATGGCGAAACCCCGCCTCTACTAAAAAATACAAAAATTAGCCAGGCGTGGTGGCGCATGCCTGTAATCCCAGCTCCTCGGGAGGCTGAGGCAGGAGAATTGCTTGAACCCGGGGAGCGGAGGTTGCAGTAAGCTGAGATCGCACCACTGCACTCCAGCCTGGGCGGCATTAAGACTTCCGTCTCAAAAAAAAAAAAAAAAAATTCTTATAAATGTCATGACTTAAAAAAAAACTATTTCTATTTATTTCAAAGAATGTATTTTTTTAACCACCCTGAAGCCCTCTCCCAAGCCCTGGACTAAATGGAATAAAGCTTTTTGCAGCATAACAAAATTTTTTAAATTAAAAAATAACAAAAATTTAAAAACTAAAAGAATGTAAATATGAACAGGGCTCTGCTACTTCCTGGGAACATGAGATTAGTAGATACTCAACAATCCCCACAGGAACTGTGGAACAATTTGAATCAGGTGAAGAGGCTCCTGAATGTCTGAATTTCGCACATCTCAAATGCAGCGTGGGGCACGTGGAAATTTTTTTTTTTTTTTTTTTTTTTTTTTTTTGAGACGGAGTCTCGCTCTGTCCCCCAGGCTGGAGTACGGTGGCACGATCTCGGCTCACTGTAAGCTCCACCTCCCGGGTTCACGCCATTCTCCTGCCTCAGCCTCCCCCCGAGTAGCTGGGACTACAGGCGCCCGCCACCATGCCTGGCTAATTTTTTGTATTTTTAGTAGAGACAGGGTTTCTACTATGTTAGCCAGGATGGTCTTGATCGCCTGACCTCGTGATCCACCCGCCTCGGCCTCCCAAAGTGCTGGGATTACAGGCGTGAGCCACCGCGCCCGGCCTATTATTATCAATTTTTAAAAACTTTTTATTCTTTTAGTATTGAGATTCATATTCATAAAATTCACATAACATAAAAATTCATAGCCAGGCACAGTGGCTCACACCTATAATCCCAACATTTTGGAAGTCAAAGGAGAGAGGATCACTTCAGCCCAGGAATTTGAAACCAACCTGGGCAACACAGTGAGATCCCGTCTCTAAAAAAAAAAAAAAAAATTAAGGCCGGGCATGGTGGCTCACGCCTGTAATCCCAGAACTTTGGGAGGCCGAGGCGGGTGGATCACGAGGTCAGGAGATCAAGACCATCCTGGCTAACATAGTAGAAACCCTGTCTCTACTAAAAATACAAAAAATTAGCCAGGCATGGTGGCACATGCCTGTAATCCCAGCTACTTGGAAGGCTGAGGCAGGAGAATCACTTGAATCTGGGAGGTGGAGGTTGTGGTGAGCCGAGATCGCGCCACTGCACTCCAGCCTGGACAACAAGAGTGAAACTCCATCTCAAAAAAAGAAAAATTAAAAAATTTAAAAAATTAGCTGGTCTTGGTGATGTACACCTGTAGTCCCAGCTACTCAGCTACTCAGGAGGCTGAGGTGGGAGAATCACTTGAGCCTGGGAGGTCAAGGCTACAGTGAGCCATGATCGTGCCACTGCACTGCAGCCTGAATGACAGAACGAGACCCTGTCTGTAAATAAAGAAATAAATAAATAAAATGAAACCCACAATTTCTAGGTGTACCATTCAGTGGTTTTTAGTATATTCATAGTGTTGTGCAACCACACCACAATTACCAGAAAATTTCCATCATCCCAAAAAGACACCCTTTGGTAGTCACTCTCCATTCTCCCCCTTTTCATCCCCTGGCAATCACTAATCTACGTTCTATCTCTACGGATTGCCTATTCTGAGAAGTAGAAATGGAGTCATACAATATAGCCTTTTGTATCTGGCTGCTTCCACTTAGCATAATGTTTTCAAGGCCCACCCATGTTGTAGCATGTATCCGTACTTCATTCTTTTTTTTTTTTTTTGAGATGGAGTCTCACTCTTTCGCCAGGCTGGAGTGCAGTGGCGTGATCTCGGCTCACTGCAACCTCCGCCTCCCGGATTCCAGCGATTATCCTGCCTCAGCCTCCTGAGTAGCTGGGATTACAGGCGCCCACCACCACGCCCAGCTAATTTTTGTATTTTTAGTAGAGATGCGGTTTCACCAAGTTGGCCAGGATGGTCTCGATCTCTTGACCTCATGATCCACCTGCCTCGGCCGTACTTCATTCTTCTTTATGGCTGAGAATAATATTTCATTGTATGTAGGCACGACATTTTACTTATTAATTAGCTGGTGAACATTTGGGTTGATTTTACCCTTTAGAATAGTGTTGTTATAAATGTCCATGTACTAGTTTTTGTTTGAATGCTTTTGTTATTTTGAATACAGCAGGAGTAAAACTGCCAGATCATATGGTAATTTTACGTCAAATTATTCTCCAAAAAACTTAGAAAAATATTTCCAAATATTTTTGGAATTCCAAAACATTTCTGAAAATAATGATGTTGAACATCTTTTCATGTGCTAATTGGCCATTTGTACATTTCCTTTAGAATGATGTGTAATTCAAATCTTTTACCCATTTTTAAATAGAGTTGTGTTTTTATGTTGGATTGTGAGAATTTTTTATTCTTTTTTTTTTTTTTTGAGACAGAGCCTTGCTCTGTCTCCCAGGCTGGAGTGTAGTGGTGCCATCTTGCCTCACTGCAACCTTGGCCTCCTGGGTTCAGGCAATTCTTCTGCCTCAGCCTCCCAAGTAGCTGGGATTACAGGCATGCACCACTGTGCCTGGCTGTTGTATTTTTGTAGATACGGGGTTTCAACCCCGTTGCCCAGGCTAGTCTTGAACTCCTGATCTCAAGTAATCCACCCACCTCAGCCTCCCAAAGTGCTGGGATTACAGACATGAGCCACCACACCTGACCGCGTTTTTAATTCTTAAATAAGACTGCTACAAAATTAGATACTGATATAATTGCAAGGTGCTTGTAATTGGGTTGAGACTAAATGAAACAGGGAGATAAACAAGGTATCCTAAAAAGCAGTTCTATGAGAGGAACTAGTAGTCTATGCTAATTAATAATTTTTAAAAATCTTCAAAAAGATCTCTGCCATTAGTGCCATTCCTCATATGGATTCCTTTCCCAGACTTCAAATCCCACATGGCTAAAACAGACTGTCACTGCTATAATCTTACGGGATTTCATCTCTTTCAAACTCTCATTACATTTTCATTAGTATAGGCATAATGTAAAACCATTACACATTTCTGGGACCATCATCAATAATGAATGCTAACAAAGAGTACCTCACAACCAAATGCAGTACTTAAAGTCTATATATCCATCAACTGCAGAACTCACGCAATACAGCCAGCCAGAAGAGAACGCTTGTCTTACTGAAGACTATAAACTACAAGTACTAACTCTACATCACTTCTGTCTTACCCCATACCTAATATTTTGGCTAGCATCTATCTCATCATTTTCCCCTCCTTTTATTTAATCATTAAGTACTAAATATATCTCAACGTATTTATTCCTAAATATATCTTCTAATATCTAAATACATCTCTTCCCTTCCATCAACATTTTCTGGTATTACTCTAATATAAGCAATCTTCTTTTCCCTCCCTCTCTCCCTGTATTACTCTAATATAAGCAATCTTCCCCTTCCCTCCCCTCCTGTTCTCTTCTTTTCTCTTCTCTTCTTTTTGAGACAGGGTCTCTCTCTGTTGCCCAGGCTAGAGTGCTGTGGCAAGAACACAGCTCACTGCAACCTCTGCCCCCAGGACTCAAGCAACCCTCCTACTTCAGCCTTCAGAGTAGCTAGGACCACAGGCATGCACCATCACGACTGGCTAATTTTTACATTTTTTGTAGAGACGGTGTTTTGCCATGTTGCCCAGGCTGGTCTCAAATTCCTGATCTTAAGCAATCTGCCTGCTTTGGCCTACCAAAGTGTTAGGATTACAAGTGTGAGCCACCACGCCTGGCCTCAATCGTTGTCTTTCATAAGAAGCAATGCAAAGACTCCTAAAAGCCTGCAATCCAACTTGGATGATACAAAAAAAACAGTAAGTTAAGCCAAAAATCTGGGAATCATATTGGGTTTCTCCAATTCCTGGCTTCTTATCAGGAACTGTGCTCTTTAGGTGCTGGTAATAAAACAATCTCTACCTTCAAAGAGTTTAAAATACAGTAACAGAGGCCGGGCATTGTTGTCTCACACCTTAAATCCCAGCACTTTTGGAGGCCCAGGCAGGAGGATAAGCTTGAGCCCAGGAATTAGAGACCACCTGGGTAAGATGGTAAGACCCCATCTCTACAAAAAAAAAAGAAATAGCATTGGAGACAAACAGGGTACTCTGGGAACATGACAGATTCACGGAAGAGGGAACAACAACATTGGATCTTTTTTTTTTTTTTTTTGGAGACAGAGTCTCACTCTGTTGCCCAGGCTGCCTGCCACCACACCTGGCTAACTCTTCTAATTTTTGTATTTTCACTGAAGATGGGTTTTCACCATGTCAGCCAGGCTGGTTTTGAACTCCTGACCTCAAGTGATCCACCCACCTCAGCCTCCCAAAGAGCTGGGATTACAGGTGTGAGCCACTGTGCCTGGCCAAAGTTGGATCTTAAAGAATGAAAGAGAAAACCAGCAGATCAAAGATGAGCAAGATATTCCAGGCAGAAGGAAAAGCATACACAAAAACATGGTGCTGAAAAGTATCATCATATATGCAGACTACTGGCTCTTCTGTATGCCAAAGCATAGGACAGGGGGTGAAGAAAGGCAAAGCTGGAGCTGGAGAAGGAGGAAAGATTAGGCCAATGAACGAGAAGTAAAATATCAGTACCTTTTCTGATATAAAACATTGCCTCTATCAGCCTCTGTCTCATAAAAGGTGCATGTTTCCCCCTCAGTCTTGCTGAGACATGAATTCAAGACCCTGTCCCACAATATGGCACCTCTTACACACCATCAATTACTTAGAGGAGAAAAGATGAATCTAAGGTACCATCCGGCCATTACATAAAGGCTCAGTTTGAATGTTACAAAATAAAGTAGTTCTACATTTGAAGTCTATTTATATTTTTCTGACTCAGTTAAAAAGCAAGCGGGCAAACTCATACAATATTTAGAATGATACATTATCCCTTCTTGAGCACATTAATGTTTTCCTAGGAAACCAAACATAAATTTTTGAAAGGCTACAGCACAGTGAAGGGCATTAGAGGAGGTAAAGTCAATCTTTCTTCTCTATTGCTAGGGCCATCATTTAACCCAAATCTCTCTGTAATTATGTGCTAGGTGTTTCCTATGGGAGGGGAGGCTTCTCCTGGCAGGTTACTCATTGTGCCCTACAAATGCCATACTAAATTCCCAAGCGCTGTCTCCTTATTCACACAGATACTGGTATTAACATTTTAGGGGAGCAGAAAAGGTTGTGCAAATATGATGAAAGGTATTAAGACCTCTCTCCCTTAAAACTGTGCTTTCACACAAAGCAGCATACCATTTTAGAGGGAATTCGAAACTCCCTGAGGCACATCTATGGACCCCAATTTAAGACCCTGACCTGGCTCCATCAGGGTCTGGCTGAAGTTCCACTGTACTTAATCTTCCTCTCTTATTCCTCCTGAACTCCCAGACCGCACTGAGTCTGGACCACACAAACTATCAAAATATCTGTTTTGTACCATACTTCTCACTAATTTTTTCACATGTATTAGTCATCTTCTCAATGACATCATAAATACTTCAAGGGAGAAAACATGCTTTAAACTTCTTTGTTATCCCCCAGGTAATGCCTAACATATGCTGAGCAAACAGTAATGCTCAATAAATGCTTGGATGATGGGAAAGTTGGTCCCATCTTTGATATAAAAGCTCTAAACATCAAGTACTGTTAGGTACGGCTCTTTATTCACCTCTGTATTTCCATACCTCTGAACTGTACCTGTGTCTTTGTTGTCCAAGGTCACACAGCACTGGTGCTAAAAACAATTCCAACCCCCAAACAGAATGACTGAAGTCACACTGTCCCATCAATCCAGAAAATCCAGAATGCTCTCCTAATTCTGCCCATCTGAATCCTTCTTGTTACTTCTAAACTCATAGGATTTATCTGTTACTCCTTGCTATAAAACATACAGGAAATAGTGTGGATCTGCCTTATAACTATAAGCTCCTGGAGACTAAGGATATATTCTTGTTGCACTGGTTTCACTTTTCTCAGCCACACTCTTCCCATGTGCCTCATAGGATTCAATACATATTTTATTATATTAATATAATGTTATGTATAGTTACATTAATATAGGCTGGGTGCAGTGGCTGACGCCTGTAATCCCAGCACTTTGGGAGGCCGAGGTGGGGGGATTGTTTGAGCCCAGGAGTTCGAGACTAGCCTGGGTGACATAGTGAGATCCTATCTCTACAAAAAATACAAAAATTGGCCGGGAGTGGTTGCGCATGCCTGTAGTCCCAGCTACTCAGGAGGCTGAGGTAGGAGGATTCCTAGAGCCTGGGAAGTGGAGGTTGTAGTGAGCCAAGTCTGCACCACTGTACTCCAGCCTGGGTAACCGAGACCCTACCTCAAAAAAAAAAAAAAAAAAAAATATATATATATATATATATATATATATATATATATATATATATATAATTAACACTGAAGTCTTTGGAAACTTAGTAAGGCTGGCCCAGTTCTTGAACCTGGGGTCTTTTCCACTGAATAGCTGTCACTTCTCTTTCTGCATCTTTGCCCACATTGATGAAACATTCTTTTCCTTTCCTTATGATTTTTAGTAGAGACGAGGTCTTGCTATGTTGCCCAGGCTGGTCTCAAATTTCTGGGCTTCAGTGATCCTCCCAAAGTGCTGGGATTACAGGCATGAGCCACCATGCCCGGCCAGAACACTCTTTATGTGCAACATAATGTGTACCATAACCTGCCGTTCTAGACCTGCAAGTCTCTCTGAAGAGGAAATATATGTTTTCCAACTTCTACTATAAACAAAGAAGAAAGACACTCAGTGGAGGTCTACACAAGACTGAATAATCTCAGATCATAACCAAAGCTCAGTTTAGGATATATCATAAACGGTTCAAATATACAAGATTCAAAACATAATAAACACCTTTCTACGTTCTAGTAGAGGTCTTTTGTTACTGTTGAGTCATGGTCCCCCCAAGCTACCTAAGCTGATCTAACGAATCCTTGCTGCTTTTCAACAAAAGTCCTTTACTTACTTCAAGATGTGACCATACTTCTTTACAGAAGCCTTTCCTGATTAAGCCCTACTTTACTTCACAACTACCATTTTTTTTTTTTTTTTTTTTGAGATGGAGTCTCACTCTGTCACCCAGGCTGGAGTGCAGTTGCACGATCTTGGCTCGCTGCAACCTCCGCCTCCCGAGTTCAAGCGATTCTCCTGCCTCAGCCTCCCAAGTAGCTGGGAGTACAGGTGTGCGCCATCATACCTGGCTAATTTTTTTTTGAGACGGAGTCTCACTCTGTTGCCCAGGCTGGAGTGCAGTGGCGCAATCTCTGCTCACTCCAAGCTCCACCTCCCGGGTTCATGCCTTTCTCCTGCCTCAGCCTCCCGAGTAGCTGGGACTACAGGCGCCCGCCACCACGCCCGGCTAACTTTTTGTATTTTTAGTAGAGACGGGGTTTCACCGTGTTAGCCAGGATGGTCTCAATCTCCTGACCTCGTGATCCGCCTGCCTCGGCCTCCCAAAGTGCTGGGATTACACGTGTGAGCCTCCGCACCCAGCCACACCTGGCTAATTTTTTTTAAAATACTTTTGGTAGAAATGGGGTATCACCATGGTGTTGGCCAGGCTGGTCTCGAACTCCTGACCTCAAGTGATTCGCCCGCCTCGGCCTCCCAAACTGTTGGGATTACAAGCATGAGCCACTGTGCCCGGCCCATTTTTTTTCTTTGTATAGACAGTCCCCAACTTATGATGGTTCCACTTACAATATTTTGACTTTACCATGGGTTTACCAGAGCATTAAATGCATTTTCGGCTGGGTGCGGTGGCTCATGCCTGTAATCCCAGCACTTTGGGAGGCTGAGGTGGGTGGATCACGAGGTCAAGAGATGGAGACCATCCTGGCCAACATGGTGAAACCCCATCTCTACTAAAAATACAAAAATTAGCCAGGCATGGTGGTGCATGCCTGTAGTCCCAGCTACTCGGGAGGCTGAGGCAGGAGAATCACCTGAACCCGGGAGGCGGAGGTTGCAGTGAGCTGAGATCATACCACAGCACTCCTGCCTGGGCGACAGAGCGAGACTCCATCTCCAAAAAAAAAAAAAAAAAATGCATTTTCAACTTATGATGGGTTTATTTATTGGAATGTGCCCCATCATAAATTGATGGGCTCTATATTCTACAATACCTACTAAAGAACTGTACTTTACCATGGCTTTCTTGATATTTGTTTAGTCTGAGCAACTAAATAATTGGCTCTTTTATGTTTAGGGTGTGTTTAACTAGTAAGTACAGAATCAGCATCTAATCAATTCATAGTCACATTCTTATGTTGAAGAGAGAAATGTAAGATTATTATAATCTCTGTTTCAAGAGTCTGTTATGCAGTTGGGGAGATTATGTAACATGGAGGTCTTCAAACTTTGCTACCTAGAAGCACATTACAACCCATAACAATTAAATTAGAATCCTTAATAAAGGTAGGACCCAGGCATTATATCTGGTTAAATGCAAAAGGGTATAATTCTGCTGTAATCGATTTAACCTTATTCTTGGTCTCTCCCATACCCGAAGCCCATACATACTCTGGCACAATGAACAGGCATAGGTAAGATGATTAAAACATTTCATTAACTCTTAAGGTAAATCGCTTCATCCACTGAATATTTACAATCACTTCAGTAATATCCCAAACTTTGCTGATTCTTGGTAAGTCACCAATAACAAAGAATGACAGTAGGCAACATGAATTAAAATAGCTACTGTTTACTTAGGGAAACATTTCTGTAATCTTCCTGAAAGACTGGAGGTCCAAGACGGAGGAGAACCCACTCACCAAAGCCATATCAACAGTTAAGCTAAATTTTCCTGTAAAGTTGTATTTACCTATCTTTTTGCCAGAACATAATCCGAATGAGTCATGCAGATCCTCTAACATCTGTTACTAAGGAATTACTGTGTCACATGATTTATATACCCAAAGGCTTATCTGTTTATTAAGTCATCTCTTCAAAAACCTCCATTTTGTGAAGATCAGAAAGAAAGGCTCAGGTACAGAGTAATTTTACAAGGAAGAAGAAAATGGTAGTATAAGGTAGCACAAAGTTCCCATTTGTCCCTT
Organism: Gorilla gorilla gorilla; assembly: GCF_029281585.2. Lineage (NCBI taxonomy): Eukaryota > Metazoa > Chordata > Mammalia > Primates > Hominidae > Gorilla > Gorilla gorilla. Next base: position 15,735,904 of record NC_086018.1, on the reverse strand, counting down.
ACTAACTGTAGTACACTTATGTTATTTATTTGCTCTTTCAAAATTTCCAAATGAGAAACCAATACTATGGCTTAGCAGCTTTGTAATCCTCCATCCTCAAATCTCTGTAATGTAATGTCACTAACAGGAAAGTGATGAGGCATTGTGGAGGATTAAACTTTTTTCATTATTGAAACTATCAACATTTTAAAACTAGGCTAAGTCTTTTTGTTAAATGAAGAAAAAGTTGGGAAAGTTAATATACAATACTGAGTAAATCTGTCACAGTCTCACCATGAGAGGATCATCCAATTTTATCAAATAATTTGCATTTCAGAGTTACGAAAAATAGTCAAAGAACATCAGTTACTTCACTACAAGTGGCTTAGAACAGTGTACTCTTCCTAGTCTTTCACTTACATTAAAAATTTACACCAAAAAAAAAACCCTTCAAAAAACGTTATTAAACTCCCACCTCCAAACTTGTGTTACCTGGAGACAAGGAACATAATTTCTTATGTTCTTTATTCTTAATCTTGGAGTCACCTCTGCTCTCACTTTCTATTCATACTATACAAGTTTTGTAATCTGTTTTCATGCCATGTCAAAAGATGTGCCTTACAATTACACAGTTCTTCAAACAGAAGGGTCATCCAGTGATCAGAGAGGTCTCAAGTGACAACTGATAGGAATTCTCAACAGGTTACTTATCTGCTCTTCTAAAAACAGAGCCTCTAATAGCAGTAACTGATTAAATAAGCAAAAACAAAAACAAGAGCCATAACGAAAACACTAAGAATTTTAGTTCTCAGTAAACAGACCTTTAGGGCTCTAAGCCAAGTAAGTAAAATGGAAATTTCAAAAGTACCATCATGGCTGGGCATGGTGGCTCACACCTGTAACCTTAGCACTCTGGGAGGCAGAGGCAGGCAATCACTTGAGCCCAGGATTTTGTGACCAGCCTGGGCAGCATGGCAAAATTGCATCTCTACAAAAACATACAAAAATTAGTTGAGTGTGGTGGTGCATGCCTGTGGTCCCAGCTACTCGAGAGGCTGAGGTGGGAGGATCGTTTGAGCCCAGGAGGTAAAGGATGCAGTGAGCCGAGATTGTGCCACTGCACTCCAGCCTGGCCAACAGAGTGAAACCCTGTCTCAAAAAAAAAAAAAAAAAAAAAAAAAAGGCCCATCATGAAGAAATAAGGGAAAAGTCAACAAACTGAAAATTAAAAGTAGAATGTCTCTTCCTTTTATGATTATTTTTTAATGAGGGTCTCACTCTGTCACCCAGGGGCTACAGTGCAGTGGCATAATCGTAACTCACTACAGCCTGAAAATCCTGGGCTCAATAGATCCTCCCACCTCAGCCTCTTGAGTTGCTGGGATTACAGGCATGAGCCACCCCACCACCACGCCTGGCCTTTCCCCGTATTTTTAACAGCTCAAAGTTAACAAAAGATTGAAGAACGTTCTTTGTTCCACATCTAGAGGATCTTTTCATCTCATCTAAGACATTAGATCAAGTTTGTCTGATCACAACTTTGGCGTAATATATTGTTTAAAAGCCAATTCAGATTTATTTATTATTTTTATTTTTATTTTTTTTGAGATGGAGTCTTGCTCTGTCGCCCAGCCTAGAGTGCAGTGGCTCGATCTTGACTCACTGCAAGCTCTGCCTCTTGGATTCACACCATTCTCCTGCCTCAGCCTCCCGAGTAGCTGGGACTATGGGTGCCCACCACCATGCCCGGCTAATTTTTTTGTATTTTTAGTAGAGACGGGGTTTCACCGTGTTAGCCAGGATGGTCTCGATCTCCTGACCTCGTGATCCGCCCGCCTCGGCCTCCCAAAGTGCTGGGATTACAGGCATTTATTTATTTTTTATTTTTATTTACTTTTTTTTGAGACAGAGTCTTGCTCTGTCACCCAGGCTGGAGTGCAGTGGCGTGATCTCAGCTCACTGCAACCTCCGCCTCCCAAGTTCAAGTGATTCCCCTGCCTCAGCCTCCGGAGCAGCTAAGATTACAGGTGTGCGCCACCATGCCCGGAGAATTTTTTTTTTTAATTTTTAGTAGAGACGGGGATTCACCATGTTGCTGGTCTCAAAGTCCTGACCTCAAATGATCTGCCTGCCTCGGCCTCCCGAAGTGCTGGGATTACAGGTGTGAGCCACTGCACCCGGCCAATTCAGATTAAATAGCTTTATGTCTTGCTGTCATGGCCTCCCTACCTTACAATGTATTTCTGTATTTAGGACATGTGACATTTTAATGAAGATTCACTGAACATTCTGTGCTGTTATGTAAGAAGTCTTACAAGAAAGAACAGATTACTAAGCTTTTACTCCTGGGGACCAATTCACATAAAACAAAAATATAAAAATAGCCTCTTTTTTCTTTTTTTTTTTTTTTAAGACAAGGTCTTACTGTTACCCAGGCTGGAGGTCAGTGGCACAATCTTGGCTTACTGCAGCCTTGACCTCCCAGGCTCAAGTGATCCTTCTGCCTCAGCCTCCTGAGTAAATGGGACCACAGATTACTTCCAGTTAATTTTTATATTTTTTGTAGAGATGGGCTCTCACTCACCATGTTGCCCAGGCTGGTCTTGAGCTCCTGGACTTGGGCAATCTGCCTGCCTCGGCCTCCCAAAGTGCTGGGATTACAGGAGTGAGCCACTGCACCCGGTCAATGTTTTCTTTTGTTTTAATAGCACTCTGTTGCCTAGGCTGGAGTGCAGCAGCACAATCTCAGCTCCTGGGTTCTGCAACCTGGGTTCAAGAGATTCTCCTGCCTCAGCCACCTGAGTAGTTGGGATTACAGGAACCCACCACCATGCCTGGCTAATCTTTCTATTTTTTATTTCATTTATTTATTTATCTTTCCTGAGACAGAGTCTCTCTCTGTTCACCCAGGTTGGAGTGCAGAGGCGCAATCCTGGTTCACTGCAACCTCCGCCTCCTGGGTTCAAGCAATTCTCCTGCCTCAGCCTCCCGAGTTGCTGGGACTACAGGCATGCACGACCATGCCTGGCTAATTTTTGTATTTTTCATAGAGATGGGGTTTCACCATGTTGGCCAGGCTGGTCTCGAACTCCGGACTTCAGGTGATCCGCCCACCTTGGCCTCCCAAAGTGTTGGGATTACAGGCGTGAGCCACCACGTCCAGCCTCAGTTTTATATTTTTGAGACAGGGTTTTGCTATGTCACCGGGCTGGAGCCTCTTTGTTTTGTTTTGTTTATGAGATGGAGTCTCACTCTGTCGCCCAGGCTGGAGTGCAGTGGCGCAGTCTCGGCTCACTGCAACCTCTGCCTCCTGGGTTCACGCCATTCTCCTGCCTCAGCCTCCCGAGTAGCTGGGACTACAGGTGCCTGCCACCACGCCCAGCTAATTTTTTGTATTTTTTAGTAGAGACGGGGTTTCACCGTGTTAGTCAGGATGGTCTCGATCTCCTGACCTTGTGAGTCACCCGCCTCAGCCTCCCAAAGTGCTGGGATTACAGGCGTTAGCCACCACGCTCGGCCGAGCCTCTCTTAATAATTAATGTCATAATGAAGAGCAGGCTTTCACTAAAAGAAAAAGAGCTGTTTTGGATAATATATTACTTACAACTTATCATATTAGAAGAATAATATCTACAAGTAGCCTCGGAACCATTCTAACAATCTAAATAGTTTTTAATACAAAATATTTGTGTTGTTGAGAGTATCTGTCTCTTTGGCTTCACTGACATAAAATGCAAAGGAGTAATTTCGAGGGCTCAAAAATATAAAACTCATGGGATAAACCATGAGTTTAAATATGCACAAAGAAGCAGAGAACTACGTCTTTTTTGTTTTTGTTTTTAAATAAATGAAGCCAAAGGGTTTGAGTAACTTGCCTAAGGTCCCTTAGCTTGCTATGACAAATTGGATAGCAATAATAGGTAACCCTTATATAATTCTTATCATGTGCCCTTCTAAAGTCTTCACTTCATCTATTGAAACCTCACAACAATGCTATGAGAGGATTATTATTACTTCCATTTCACAGACATGGAAACCAAAACAAGTAAAGAAGATAAGTAGTTTTCCCAAAGTAATAAAGCTGGGATTCAAGCCCAGGCAGTTTGCCTCCAGGGTCTGTATTTTTACCAACTATGCTGTCCTACCTCTTAGATGAAGTCCCTGATTGCTTTCTGGTGCTTTTCTGTCTGTAATATAGTACCTTTTGAGTTAATGGCCAGAAGTATTCATAGATAGAACATGTTATACTTGGTTTTTTTCAAGCAAACACACAGATACATGCATTAAACTCTTCAATTAAAAAGGGAAGTAGAGAAGAAACATAAGTAGATAAAAGGAATGTAACAAAATAAATGTAAAATAAAATACAAATATAACTTTGCTTTGGTGGTAGGAACTAAGTAAAAAACTAAGTAAAGGAATATATCAAAATAAATGTAAAATAAAATACAAACATAATTTTACTTTGGTGGTAGACCTAAGTAAAAATCAGGTTGACAATCGCTCAGAGACCTATTACAAAAATTGGCTGCATCATGATGTCTATATTGATTGTATTTTTTTGTTTCACTTTTTTTTGGTGGGGGCAGGGGTCACATCAGTTACAAATTATTCTGCCCCCTCAAGCAATATTTTACCTTCTGAGACACAGCTGCTGCTGAGCTGAGCTCCTATGAACTTAACTTTTCCATCTGAAGAAGCTTTGGCAAAATTCCAAAGCCCATCTACATTGGTAAATTTTCTAAGGACTCATTTCCCTTAAGATTTATGCCAACAAACCTCTAACATTACTTCTCAGACTTTATATATATATATCTGTCAAGAAAAAGAGCTGTTTTGGATAATACGTTAGTTACAACTTACATTAGAATAACATCTACAAGTAGTCTTAGAATGATTCTGACAATCTAAATCATTCTTAATATAAAATATTTGTATTGTTGGGAGTATCCATCTCTTTGGCTCCACTGACACAAAACACACAAAGGCTCCACTGACATTTTGTAACTTTGAGGGCTCAAAAATATATAACTAGCTGGGATCAACCAGCTAGTTTTATATTTTTGAGCCCTCAAAGTTGCAAAATGGAAACAGATCACTGCTTTGGACCCTTATAACCAAATGCGCCTCTCAGATCATTATTAACCTAAAATAAGAAAATGGAGAGTGTTGAAGAAATTACAGAGAAGTAATTTTCCACCCAACTTGATGAGGAAGATCCACAAAAAATACATTTCAGAGTATAACACAGTAAACATCCACACCCACATATACAGCAGGCAGATTTCCCAAAACAGTACTTACTCTTACTAAATTGATTTTAGCTGCAACCCACTTCATTAATTTCAGATCATCCCTGTGTGTCACCTCCCACAATATGAAAACTATTCTAACAAATTATTAACCTAAAAGCTTCCAAGAGATAGTCTTTAAATATCCTAGATTAAACAAACAAAAACCTATTCTAAAATCAGAAGCTTCATGTCAAGAGAAAATGACAAAGATTAATTTTATTCAAAATACTTAAATATTACAATAGACATTAGATGACATTCCCTCCAGTAATCTTTTATGGAATCTAAAAGTAAATCTTTCACAAGAAGTATTTATCGAGTGACGATGGAGAAAGTAAAATACAAGCCTTACCACAGTGGACTTGCTCTGCCCTTTCCAGGAGACAGACAGACTTCCAACGTAGCAACACAAGCCCAGGAAATGAAAAGAGAACGAGGAGGGAGGGAGCAAGGATGACTCAGGGAGAATCACAGCACATGAACCAGTCTGTGCCCTCACCGGGCTGCAGGGCAAATAAAAGTCAAAACTGAAACTAAGAGGAAACGGTGATCAGACTTAAGGAGAGGGAAAAAACCCACACTCTTCAGAGACGCATGTGAAAACCTGGCATTTGTAAAAGTGTGACATTTTCACAAAACACTTTCACATCATTATTTTTGTGAGACAGAGAAGCTATTCTTCCCTTTTTGTAGTTGAAACTGAGGTTCAGAGAAGTTAAATGAATCCTTCCAAAACACAGGGCTAGTATTTGGCAGAGCTGGGGCAAGAAACAAATCTTGTGATTTCTAATCCTTTTCTCAGTTCATCATTCGCCGGGTAAAAAGGCAGAGTGGAAAAAAAAAAAAACAAGGTAGAAAGAGAAAACAGGCTGGGCAAGGTGGCACATGCCTGTAATCCCAGCACTTTGGGAGGCCAAGGGGGGAGGATTGCTTGAGGCCAGGAGTTTGAGACCAGCTTGGGCAACATAGTGAAACCTCTCTCTGCAAAAAATAAGACAAGTGTGGTACTGCATGCACACCTGTGGTCCCAGCTACTAGGGAGGCTGAGGTGGGAGGATCACTTGAGCCCAGGAAGTTGAGGCTGCAAATGAGCCATGATCATGCCACTGTACTCCACCCAGGGCAACAAAGCAAGACCCTGTTTCTAAGTCCTAGCCATTTCTGTTAATAATTCAGAAAACAAAATATTATTTTTCTCCTTCAAATCTATATGTCCAAAGCCTGCCTGTTCCTAACTGACTATGTGCTATCACTCCATTCATCCAACAGATTATGGCTGCTGGCACCACCTCCTCTGCTGCAGGTTTTCAAAAGGAGCTGCACCTTGAGAGGTAGGCAGTTTGTTTCACTTGATGTTGTGTTCAAGTGACTAATGACAAATACATTCCCCGTGGAAATCATACCACAGGCTTTATATAACAGACATGCGATATCATGTGGTCAAATGATTCTCTTCTGGAAGGGTTTTAAGAGCTGTCAATGTAATGTTCAGCACACAGTATCTTAAGGAGATTCATGTTGACAGCTTATGTCACAGGATACATTTTCACCAACTGGCATTAAAAAAAAGCAATATCAGCCGGGCGCAGTGGCTCACGCCTGCAATCCCAGCACTTTGGGAGGCTGAGGTGGGTGGATCACGAGGTCAGGAGATCGAGACCATCCTGGCTAACACAGTGAAAACCCATCTCTACTAAAAATACAAAAAATTAGCCGGGTGTGGTGGCGGCCATCTGTAGTCCCAGCTACTTGGGAGGCTGAGGCAGGAGAATGGCGTGAACCTGGGAGGCGGAGCTTGCAGTGAGCCAAGATAGTGCCACTGCATTCCAGCCTGGGCGACACAGCGAGACTCCATCTGAAAAAAAAAAATGCAGTATCTTGGGTTTTGTTTGTTTGTTTGTTTTTTTGAGACAGAGTTTTCGCTCTTGTTGCCCAGGCTGGAGTGCAATGGCATGATCTCAGCTCACTGAAACCTCTGCCTCCCTGGTTTAAGCAATTCTCCTGCCTTAGCCTCCCAAGTAGCTGGTGTTACAGGTGCCTGCCACCACACCCAGATAATTTTTTTTTTTGATCAATCAAAACCTTTAATGCTCAGTTTTCACAAACACAATCAAGTCTATCAAATTTCCAGATTTACAGCAAAATGTGCCCCCTAAAAAAGTGTACATTCTTCAGTTTCTCCTGTACTTTTTTTTTTTTTTTGCCTATCTTTCAAAACTGAGCACTAGGTATTTTTAACATAAGCCATGTCATATGTACAGTTTAACTATGTTTCAGGAATAAACAAAATTCATGATATTTTAGTAACTCATAGTGTATTTATAGAATGAAAAGTTCTCTATCAAAACACTTTTCAGTGGGAAAAATAAATAAAATAGACAAATGGATCTACACAAAGTAAACATTAACTTTGGTAGATTTCAGTGCAGTTCATAATAAGCATATTTGCCCTTATTCCCCCAGAGCTGCTCAACTAAGAATTTTTTAAATACTTTAACTGAGATTTTACTATGTTGACATTTGTTTCTATTCCACATCATCTTCAGCCACACCCAGATGATTTTTGTATTTTTAGTAGAGACGAGGTCTCACCATGTTGGCCAGGATGGTCTCAAACTCCTGACCTCAGGTGATCCGCCTGCCTTGGCCTCCCAAAGTGCTGGGATTATAGGCATAAGCCACTGCACCCGGCCTAATATCTTAGTTTTAAACACAAGCAAATGGAGAGCTTAGACCTAACAATGTGAAATACAGATTGGACATTCAAATTTAGAGATAAAACACATTTGAAATATTAATGAAGGCCAGGTGCAGTGGCTCATGCCTGTAATCCCAGCACTTTGGGAGGCCTAAATGGGTGGATCACTTGAGGCCAGGAGTTTGAGACCAGCCTGCCAACATGGCGAAGCTCTATCTCTACTAAAAATACAAAAAGTAGCTGGTCATGGTGGCACACACCTGTAATCTCTGCTAATCAGGAGGCTGAGGCACAAGAATAGCTTGAACCTGGGAGGCGGAGGCTGCAGTGGGCTGCAATTGCGCACTGCACTCAAGCCAGGATGACAGAGCAAGACTGTTTCAAAAAACAAGAAGTATTAATGAACTAGTTATCCATGCAGTAGATCTTTTCTTTTGGCACAGATAGTGGAGTTGAATAATATACTTACTTTCTCTGTAACAAATTACAATCACCAAACAAACCTTGATGTACTACATCATCATAAAACTGAAAGTTGAGAAGGGAGTGCATAATATTCCCTGCATTTTTCTTCCCTTGTTGTAAAGCACCATATGGGATAAGTGGCAGTTAACCTGGGATGTCTCCTGGCTACCATACAAACCATACACTACAATGGCCAAAGGTTTTAAAAAGTACTAAAGTAGGAAGACAACAATAACAATAAATTGTCACAATTCTTATTTTTAAGAACAGCTCAAAAAATATTTTTATTTTCCTAAGACAAATGTTCAGGATTTTATTCAGTAAGCATTTACCAAGCACGTAAACCTAGTATGTTCGATATTAGTATCCATAGTAATTAAATTTACATATTTTAAAAATTAACTCAAACCTTCAGATGCATAGTGGCTAAAAAACAATAATGAGTAGTATACTTTATGAAAAGTACTCTCTCTACAGAATCACTGACTGTTGGGCAAATTACAAAAAATAAACTTAAAAACCATTTCTAGGCCCAAAGAAAGAAAGAGAGTCCGCATAAATGTCCAGGGGTCAATAATTACAACTTTTAGTCACCTACAATTGACAGAACTAAAGGGAAAATGGAAAATCTACCACCATAGTAGCAAATCGAACGTGTCTCTCTTAGTAAATAATTAGACAAAATAATTGGAAATGACTGAAAGATTTAAAATACGTAATTATTAAGACTGATTAAATGTAAATGGACACGTACAGACTTCTGCACCAACCATTAGAGAATATATGTTCTGAAACATACATATACATGTGTGTGTATATACATATACGTGTGTGTGTGTGTGTGTATATATATATAGTTGTTGTTGTTGTTGTTGTTGTTGCTCTGTTGCCCAGGCTGGAATGCAGTGGTGCCATCTTGGCTCACTGCAACCTCTGCCTCCCAGGTTCAAGTGATTCTCCTGCCTTGGCCTCCTGAGTAGCTGGGATTACAGGCACATGCCACCAAGCCCACTTAATTTTTTGTATTTTTTTGTACAGATGGGGTTTCGTCATGTTGACCAGGCTGGTCTTGAACTCCTGACCTCAGGTGATTCACCCACCTCAGCCTCCCAAAGCACTGGGATTACAGATGTGCACCACTGCACCCAGCCCTATATATATATTTTTTAAATTGATCATGATAGTAGGCTATAACTCAAGTTTCAATGCCATGATGGTCGTGCTTTCTGATGAAACAGAATTAAATTAGTAATTGAAAACAAAATTTTTAAACCTGTAAGTATTCAGAAATTAAAAAATACATTTCTAAGTAATTCAAGGGTCAAAGAACATATAAGGAAAATTTATAAACAACTGAATCAACTGAATAATAATAATAATTACATATCAAAAAGTATGGGATAGAGCACGGCACAGTGGTGGGCACCTATAGTCCCAGCCTGTGCTCTTGGCTATTCAGGACCTGAGGCAGGATCACTTGAGCCCAGGAGTTTGAGACTAAAGCCTGCCATGATAGTGCCAGCAATTAGACACTGCACTCCAGCCCGGGTAACACAGCAAGAACCCATCTCTTAAGAAAAACAAGAACAACAAACCTATTTTTTTTTCAAGAAAATATTTTTAATATATAACAGCTCATACCCAGCCACCTTGCTGAATGATGTACTCTGCCGAATAGTCCTCCAGATATGTCACGCCAAACTGCAGCAGTGCGCTCAAAGGTTCTTGACCACGTCTTGTCAATTCCAAAAGCATTTGTCGTAGCAAAACCAGAGGCACCAAAATCTTCAATGCAAAGATGAGAGAATAAAAAACCACACTGAAATTCTTATAATGTGTTTTATATGTTCAACTACTAGAAAATTATATTTAAATGCATCATTAAGGTATTTTATTTTCATTATATAAAGGAAATAAAACAGTAACTTCTATTAGGATTTTTCTGAATACTGCATGTAGGTTTTATACAATAGGCAGGTAGAAATAGTTATTGAAAATAATTAGGCATGTGTGCGCATGTATGTGTGTGACAGAAATAACATATATAGAAGGAAATTCACTGATGCATTATTAATTAATCGATTTCTTTTTCCTTTTCTTTTTTTTTTTTTTTTTGACATGGAGTCTCGCTCTTTCATCCAGGCAGTGGCACAGTCTTGGCTCACTGCAGCCTCCGCCTCCCAGGTTCAAGCAATTCTCTGCTCAGCCTCCTGAGTAGCTGGGATTACAAGTGTATGCCAGGACGCCTGGCTAATTTTCGTATTTTTAGTAGAGACGGGGTTTCACCATGTTGGCCAGGCTGGTCTCAAACTCCTGGCCTCAAGTGATCTGCCCACCTCGGCCTCCCAAAGTGCTGGGATTATAGGCGTGTGCCACCACGCCCAGCCTGAAGCATTATTTATAACAGCAGAAAACTAGAAAAACAACCCAACAGGGACTAGTTAAATAAATTATTGCCATCCAGTAAAATATATAGTTGTTAAAAAGACTTAGATTGCTTACTACCCAATCACCACGATTTACTTTAAGTGAAAAAAGGCAAGTTATAGAAGAATACATACAGTACCATTTGTGTAATAAAAACATATACACATATATATGTCTATATAATCCTACAGGGTCTCCAGAAAAATACGCAAGAAACTGGTAATAGTGGTTGCCTAAAAGGAAGGGAACTAGGTGACTGGCAACAAGGATGAGAGAAAACTTTTATTTTTCAAAGCATATCTTTCTGTACTTTTTTGCATTTTGTACCATGTGCTTTTATTATTTGAAAATAAGAACTTTTAAAAATTAAGAGCTATCTTGTAAAACTCATCAAAAGTCAAACATAAAAGATGCCATTACAATCTATACCTAATAACCATGTGGCTCAATACTTAAAAGTTGTCAAAAATTACAACAGAAACTAACTAGAGTCCCTGTCTTCCCTTAAAAAAAAATGCATATTGAAAAAAACTAAGTATTCAGGTAGCCATCTGCATGCAATCTCTTTTGTCTAAAACATCAAGAGGTCCATATGCCTGCAAAAGGAATGCAAAAGGAAATGAAACCAATTCCAGTTGCTTGTTAGTAGACTGCCAAGGAAATAACTGAGGGACGACAAAATACTTCTGCAGGAGGACAAACAAAAAACAGTGAGTTTATATTTCAAACTAATATTCCTTGGCTTCTAAAGAAAGGAAGAGAAAGCAGCCCTGGGGGAATCTCTATCAAAATCTGAAAGGAAGAATGCAATGAACACATAATATCTTTACTTCTTGACATTCTAAAGGCACTCCAGCCCAAAATATATTGAAAACTCCTTCTTAACAATGATGGAGTAGTATAGGGCTATAAAGAAGAATACATTAGGCATTTCCTCAGTAAGAAAACTTACACTATTAAACAAACAAACAAAAAACTGTTTATATTTTGCCTCGGGTAGAAGCAGGTAAGGAGTGGCTTATGAACCAGTGGTGCTAACCTGTATATCAACTTAAAGGCCCGGGATGTTCTGGACTTCAAAACATTCTAATTTCCCATAATAATCCACAATAATATAACATTTTAAAGTTATTCATGTTTAAGCTCTATTACCTCTTGGGGAAATGAGTTGTAAATATTTTATGCTTGTTATATAAAATACCACTTAGTTTTATTTGTTCCAAATTTAACTCTTTCATATATCGAAAAGCAGACACCCTAGTTTTACTATGTAAGAATCTAGTGATAAATCTGCAATTCTCTTTCACTCCTGGAAGAGGAGTGAAAAGCCTCATTCACTAGACTTCCAGTCTGAAATCCACTATTCTCTTATTCTGTTTTTCATATGGCCATTGCTCCATTGCAATGCAAAGTGATCCATTTGATCACTTAAGTTCCCTTTTCTGGATCTTCCCTATTGCAGTATCTTTCTTGAAACGCAGTAACCACAGTGCAGAAACGTCATTTTTCAGGACGGACATTTTCTATGCGGTTGGTAATACGCTTCTTGGTGGTACATGCTATGTCAGATGATTCGTTTTTTTCCCTTCATTCCTCATACAGTTATTAAATGACTACCATATACCAGGCTTACCTATTTGGCATGCTATCTTCAGGGACCTGTATGATGACGTCCAAGGCCACTGTACCGTTTAGATTGTCTTTAAGCAGCTAAATCCTAAGAGGATTTACACATAATCCTACACACAAAGCTCCATGAGTTAATTCTACAACTGACCTCCATCAACTTGACATTTTACTATCCACAAGAATTTTACATAATCTGCACAACTGATTTTTTTTGGACTCTCATCTCCCACATTACTTTTTTTAAATGTTAAAACAAAACTAGATCCCCAGGCATCCACTCCTAGAAGAACCCACGATTCACATGTCTAGGTCTAAAAAGTCAGCAAATAGTTTTATCTTTGATTCTTTCTCAAAAGTCATTTCCTTACTGGATAACAGTAATCCCCAAATCATATATAATTTTTTTCTTCAATTGTTTTTGCAATGAAATGCTAAAGTATTTTTGACCATCAAAACAGATTACCTCCACTGGCTTACCTTTATCCACACACTTATTTAATCTCCTGACATCTCTTCGTACACTATGTGGTCTCTTTGTTTAACAGGTTAGACCTACTTAAATTTAGGGACATTATCCTTTTATTAAATAATATATGAGCTTGCTTGGTGTAGAAATGAAACGTACTAATTTATAGTTCTGAGAGTCCCTTTCATTACAATGAATATTTATTTATGATAACAGTGACATATTTTGCTCTACCAATCTATTTAACCCTTCTGTGACTTAACAGTCCTAATAAAAATCATATTCTACAAATTTTATCTGTACTGAATTCATTGATTAGGTTTGTCTTTGATTTGTGTGCTTCAAAATACAATGTAAGAGACAACCAGATATTATATGTCACCCAGTGTGATGCAATAGGAAATAGATAAAACCACCCATTAGGTATTCTTGCCAAAAAGATTGAACCTGAATCTGATCAGGAAGGAAATACAGACACAGAAGAACATGTTAAGTGACATCTCAGTGATATAGTCAATAAAACCCAGAAACGAGAACATTTTACAGGAAAAATAACTTGTAACTGAATTAAAGAGAGGAAAAAAGAGGGAGGATAAGTCTACATATTAAAAGAGACTTCAATCACATATTATATTACTCCATTTATTTGAAATGTCCAGAAATGACAAATTCATTAAGACAGAAAGTAGAGTCATTGTTGTCGGGGGCTGGGAGGAGCAGGAAAGAAAATGGGGAGTAACTACTAACGGGTGGAGTGACTACTAATACGTACGGGCTTTCTTTTCTTTTTTTTCTGAGACAGTCTGGCTCTGTTGCCCAGGCTGGAATACAGTGGCATGATCTCGGCTCACTGCAACCTCCACCTCCCAGGCTCAAGCCACCCTCTCACCTCAGCCTCCCAAATAGCTCGGCTCGGAATACAGGTGCACACCACCATGTATAGCTTTTTTTTTTTTTTTTTAGAGACAGGGTCTTGCTATGTTGCCCAGGCTGGTCTCAAACTCTTGGGCATAAGCGATCCTCCCACCTTGGCCTCCTAAAGTGCTGGGATTACAGGTGTGAGCTACTGTACTGCATCCAGCCCTTTATAAAATCTATTTCAGGCCAGGTAGGGTGGCTCATGCCTGTAATCCCATCACTTTGGGAGGCCAACAGAGGCAGATCACCTGAGGTCAGGAGTTTGAGACCAGCCTGGCCAACATGGCAAGACCCTGTGTCTACTAAAAGTACAAAAATTAGCTGGGCATAGTGGTGGGCACCTGCAAGCCCAGCTACTTGGGAGGTTGAGGCAGGAGAATTGCTTGAACCCGGGAGGGAAAGGCTGCAGTGAGTGAGCCGAGATTGCACCACTGCACTCCAGGCCTGGGCAACAAAGCGAGACTCCAACTTGAAAAAAAAAAAAAGGCCAGGCACAGTGGCTCACACTTGTAATCCCAGCAATTTGGGAGGTTGAGGTGAGCAGCGGATCACGAGGTCAGGGTTGGAGACCAGCCTGGCCAACACAGTGAAACCCCATCTCTACTAAGAATACAAAAATTAGCTGGGCAAGGTGGCGGGTGCCTATAATCCCAGCTATTTGGGAGAATCGCTTGAACCTGGGAGGCGGAGGTTGCAGTGAGCCAAGATCAAGCCACTGCACTCTGGCCTGGGCGACAGAGTTAGACTCTGTCTCAAAATAAATAAATAAATAAAATAAGTCTATTTCAAATGTCTATATCAGAGAGAATATTTTCTCTTATTCCAAAAAAAACAAACAAGGCAAATAGATATCTTAACAAATTATGTACCGATAGGTAACATACTAATACTCTATTAATAGTGACTATTTGAGAATAAGGTCCCATGTGTTAAAGCTAATATAATAGCTGCTGTTTACTGAGCTTACTATGGTGCCTGATAATATGCTTAATAAGTACTGAACATGTATTATCTCATTTAATTCTAATAAAACTTATGAGACTAGTATTATTGTTTCCCATTTCACAAATGAGAAAACTAAGATTCAGAGAGCTTCCTATAACAAACCTGCACATACACGTCCCCTGAATCTAAAATAAAAGTTGAAACTTTTTTTTTTTTTTGAGACGGAGTTTCACTTTTGTTGCCCAGGCTGGAATGCAATGGCGCAATCTTGGCTCACCACAACCTCCGACTCCCGGGTTTAAGCAATTCTCCTGCCTCAGCCTCCTGAGTAGCTGAGACTACAGGCATGTGCCACCATGCCCGGCTAATTTTGTATTTTTAGTAGAGACGGTGTTTCTCCACGTTGGTCAGGCTGGTTGCAAACTCTCAACCTCAGGTGATCCGCCCACCTAGGCCTCCCAAAGTGATGGGATTACAGGCATGAGCCACTGCACCCGGCCGAAATTTTTTTTTTTTTTTTTAAAGAGAACCTACCCACAGACATATATCCAGTCCATGGCAAAGCTAAAATCTGAAACAAGTTTGGTTATGTACCTAATATACATCAATTAGGTACATAAGGTGACATGTCTGACTCATGACAAACAATTCCAAATAGAGGTAGGTGTCTGTAAAAGTAACTGTCCTGAATTTTCTCATCTCTAGCACTGTATCCCTCAGCGCTGCCCTTCTTTCTCATACCGCACTAAGCCACCCTATACTGCAGCCCCCTATACCCTGCCTTCTCAAGGTGCTAAGTAGATAATACAGTCTAAGATAGTAGATAAGCAATATGTACAGTGGAAAAAACAGAAGCTAGAATCAGATCTTAGCTCTAGTGTTGGTTCCAATATTGACTGGTCAAGGGATTCTAGGCAAGTCATTTAACTTTTCTTTCTGATTACCTACCTAACTAGCTAAGTAATAAACAAGACCTAATAAAATCCATTCTGTCTTATGCAAAGGATGGTTGGGATGCTCAAATGGTATGTGACACGAGACACTGTGTAAGTTATAAAACATAAATGGTATTATTCATCTAAGAGAACAGGAAGAGGCTACCTCCCAAGTGAAGTCTTTATTTATTCTTTTTCCCCAAGACACACTCACATGTTAATAAATATATAACCATCTGGAGATAAATGTTATGTCTAACACAGAGAAATGAAGAAATGATGGGAAAATTGGGACAGAAAGGAAGGGACCATACTATAGGACACATAATTTTGAGCCAAGCAGGACCTTGCAGCATTAATTGAAAAACCAGTTTAACCAAAAATATCCCCTTAACATAGATTTGTGCATTAAAGAATGAGCTCTAACAGTTTTCTGCTGATGATGCTAGCAATTCCTCCTACGTCTTATCATTAACACACTAAAATCTTTTAAGAGAAAAGATCATTGTGATGATACCTTATTCCAGCCGCTGGCATGAACTGTGGTCTCCAGTGTACATTCCCGAAATGCCTGATATGTCACTGGCCTGTAGAGATTTTTTTAAAAGTCTGTGTCACAAAGAAGGAAAATTCTATATTTCCAGATGAATACATATACAGTCACTATTCTGTTGAACTTTTTGCTAAACTGACAAGGATTATTCAACATACTGTTTTGTACAAGACGTGGCTTTTCACACTAGTATGCACTTTTTTCAAGCATTCTATAAGCTGTGATGCATGCCTGGGAAATAGTTAATAACATAGCAAGATAAATGTATATTCTAGTAATTTTTTTGTAACTGCTTGGAACTTACAGGATAGGATTTTTATGCTGCAAAGAAATACCTGAATTATTAATACAGGATAAAATAATAACAAAAATGATCTCATTAGCACAATGAAAACCAGAATTTTAACTTTTTTTAAAGGCAAAAAATCTAAAATATTTTAAGACTAAAGAGACATGTCACTGGAAGACTTTTCATATTGAGGAGACAAGAGTTGAAATAAATATCGCAATAAATTGAGTCCACTTTTTAAATTTTTAATTAAAAAAATTTTTTTTGGCCGGGCATGGTGGCTCATGCCTGTAATCCCAGCACTTTGAGAGGCCGAGGCAGGTGGATCACGAAGTCAGGAGATCAAGACTATCCTGGCCAACATGGTGAAACCCCGTCTCTACTAAAATACAAAAAATTAGCCAGGCGTGATGGTGTGTGCCTGTAGTCCCAGCAACTCGGGAGGCTAAGGCAGGGGAATCGCTTGAACCACGGAGGCGGAGATTGCAGTGAGCCGAGATCGCACCACTGCACTCCAGTGTTGGGAGTTTACAAGAAACGAAGGCTCAGGGAAGGCTGAACGTTACCATGCTAGATTTAACTATTGGCATGAATATTTTGGTCTTTCCTTCTTCCTGAGTATCCAGGAAAGTACATTTTCCAGCCCCTTGCAGTTAAGCAGGGCCATGTGGTTAGCCCAGCCAATGAAATGTGGGTGGAAGTGATGGGCGCCACTTCCTGGCTGAAGCAGGAAGAGACTTTCTGTAATTATCCAGTCTTTTTCTCTTTCTTGCCCTGGTGGTGGTAGACGAGGCTGTGTTGAGGTCCTGGAACCATAAGTTCCAAGTGGTTCCTCGCATTGCTACGTGGCCACACCTGTAGCAGATGTGCATGACGCCAAAGGAACTTTTCTCTCGTGAAGTCACTAAGATTGAGGGATTGCAGCAAATCTCAGCCTACTTCAATTAATACATCCTACAGCTGGGAAGTGGTGTGGCTGGGATTTGAACTCAGATCTCTCTGACCACAGACTGAAAACAGAATCAGGGAAGATGGTTGTAGATTCAGGGACACACATTTTCCCCACGACCTGCATTTTAACATTTTGAAATCAGGTTTCATCTGATAATCAATGGCACCTCACCACAGTTGTTGGCCTGTTGGATGTTAAGATTCTGACACATGCCATGACAATGTCTCGATGTCACATGTAGCTAATGAGCATTAGAAACGTGGCCAGTGTGCTGAAAGTATAATATACACACTAGATTTCAATGAGAAAGAAAAAACAATCTAAAATAGCTCAATAATTTTTGGTACTGAATACATGTTGAAATATTTGCACTGGTGACAGTGCAAGACTCCGTCTCAAAAAAAAAAAAAAAAAAATTTTTTTTTTTAAATGGAGTCACCTATGTTGCCCAGGATGGTCTCAAACTCCTTGGGCCCAACTGATGCCTCCTACCTCAGCCTCAGTGCTAGCTGGCATTACAGGCCTGTCCCACCACCCCTAGCTGGAGTCCTATTTCTAACTTGGAGTGTTATGATACAAGGGTAGAGAGATAAGCCTTTCTGATTATTTCTATGTAAGTCCTAGTCATACCAAAAACTCGAATCATTGATAACACTCACTCATTTGTTGAGTGACTTCAAGTACTTTATTTAAAGCACGGTTTCATGCATAAATTTTAAAAACAAAAGACTTGGGGACCAAGTAACATATGAAGGCATCAATTGTTCAGATAATAGATTTAAAATTTAAAAAATCTATTAATTAAAAATTAATAGATTAAAAATTTACCTTCCCTCCTTTTGGGCAAAGTATTAACAAACATGTTAAGAAAGAATGGGCTGGGTGCAGTGGCCCACGCCTGTAATCCCAACACTTTGGGAGGCCAAGGCGGGTGGATCGCTTGAGGTCAGGAATTCAAGATCAGCCTGACCAACATGGCGAAACCCGTCTCTACTAAAAATACAAAAATTAGAAAAAAAAAATACAAAAATTAGCCTGGTGTGGTGGCACTCTCCTGTAATCCCAGCTGCTCAGGAGGCTGAGGCAGGAGAATGGCTTGAACCCAGGAGGTGGAGGTTGCAGTTGAGCCGAGACTGCGCCACTGCACTTCAGCCTGGGCAACAAGAGCGAAACTCCATCTCAAATTAAAAAAAAAGAAAAGAAAAGAAAGAAGAGAAGGAGTCTCGCTTTTGCAGGGTTTTAAAATCCCACCCCAGCCAGGTGCTGTGGCTCATGCCTGTAATCCCAGCACTTTGGGAGGCTGAGGTGGGTGGATCACCTGAGGTCAGGAGTTCAAGACCAGCCTGGCCAACCCGGTGAAACCATGTCTCTACTAAAAATACAAAAATTAGCTGGGCGTGTTGGCGCATGCCTGTAATCCCAGCTACTCAGGAGACTGAGGCTGGAGAATTGCTTGAACCCGGGAGGCGGAAGTTGTAGTGAGCCGAGATTGCACCACTGCACTCCAGCCTGGGTGACAGAGTGAGACTCCGTCTCCAAAAAACAAACAAACAAACAAACAAACAAACAATAAATAAATAAATAAACTACCCCAAAGGCATTTTTATGCTCTGTCCACTGTGACCTATGACTTCCTTAGTTTAAGAATATTTAAGATTGATAATAGCTACCACTTACTGGTAGCTTATTATGTTAGGTTTTAATATTTTATATATTTATATTTTATATTACATATTATCATATCACATATTTGGAAACCAAAGCTCAGAAAAGCTCAGAAATTATCCCAAACCCACATAGCTGGAAAGCAGCAAGGCAGGAATTCACACTCAGATCTAGTATCAAACGCCATTATACTACTCCCATTTCAAGTTAAGATTCTGACACATGCCATGACAATGTCTTGATGTCACATGTGGCTAATGAGCATTAGAAACGTGGCCAGTGTGCTGAAAGTATAATATACACACTAGATTTCAATGACGAAGAAAAAACAATCCAAAATAGCTCAATAATTTTTTGTACTGAATACATGTTGAAATATTTTAGATGTACTGGGCTAAATAAAATATTAAAAATTTTAAATTTCATTTTATTTTTTACATGGCTGCTAGTTTTTAATTACATATTAAAACTACATTATATGTGACTTGCATTGAATTGCACTGGTCTAGATATTTCAGAAAAGAATCCTGATGACACAGGCATCATTCTTTCACCTAAGTCTGTATCAAATCAATACTACAGTGATGCTGAAAGGAAATGAGATACTAGAGATGGCCTCTGTAATGATGAAATGTATACAGCATATACTATCTTCCTGGCATCACCTTCCCATTAAAGTGAGCCTAGTACTTTTCAGATGCCTTGGGCTAAGTAGCAGATTCGTGTAAACCTTGAACTTCAGCAGATACTACACAGTCTACCTACCTATAGTCTCCCTGAAGCTTTACTTGCGTATATCAGTCCCCTCACTTCCTTTCCTGAACTGTTTGGTGCTGCTGGGGGTCACAGTAGTCCTTACTGGTTGTTTGTCTACCAGGCTAAAGTATTTTAGCATCGTTCTGAATGAAACATGATTTGAAACATCATATACACAGACATACATGCACAAAAAATGCAGCAGATTAAAACATTCAAAGGAAATCAAATACATAGAAAAGTAAGTAGCTCAATAACCAATCCTACCTAGTGAGCTATTAGAATAGAGCAAAGAAGAAAAGAGCGGGGCAGGATACCTTTTTGAAACAGCTGTTGTTCTTCTGTAAGAAGGGTTCGGCAATAACTTCCTACATTAACAAAACCTTTTGGAGGAATCAGTGGTATTTGCTACCTTACGATACTGCCTTCAACGTTTATAATACTTCTAGTTTATGTAGTTTATCATCCATTAGTTATTTTCAAGGTACTAGTAACAGAGCTTAAAACTTCTAAAAACAGATTTCTGAAAAAAGAAAGAGACCTGACTTTGATACATAATCAATTTCAAAAATAATTCTATCAAGATTTGGGAAAAAAATAAACATTCGTCCAAGCCAATTCTCCTTTAAATAGAATTTGCTGTGAGAAGACATCAATTTTTCCTGTAGATCATAAAAAGGACTTCAGAAACAATACTTTTAAAAACTTACATAACACTGTTTTTTGAAGAGCTTATACTACACCATAAAGTTAAAATTAACACGTGGAGAATTGAAACATTAAGGGTGACATGGTTTGCTCCAAGCCAAAGTCTGTATCAAATTTGGAAAAAGATTCTTTTTTTTTGTTTTTGAGACAGAGTCTTGCTCTGTCACCCAGACTGGAGTGCAGTGGTGCAATCTCGGCTCACTGCAAGCTCCGCCTCCCAGGTTCACACCATTCTCCTGCCTCAGCCTCCTGAGTGGCTGGGACTACAGACACCCGCCACCACGCTGGGCTAATTTTTTGTATTTTTAGTAGAGACGGGGTTTCACTGTGTTAGCCAGGATGGTCTCAATCTCCTGACCTTGTGATCCGCCCGCCTCGGCCTCCCAAAGTGCTGGGATTACAGGCGTGAGCCACCGCGCCCGGCCA
Source organism: Gorilla gorilla gorilla (assembly GCF_029281585.2). Lineage (NCBI taxonomy): Eukaryota > Metazoa > Chordata > Mammalia > Primates > Hominidae > Gorilla > Gorilla gorilla. Next base: position 15,714,799 of record NC_086018.1, on the reverse strand, counting down.
GGAAAAAGATTCTTTTAAAAGTCTGCACCTTTCACTTCATTATTTTACTCCTGGTCCAGATAACTTTTACATTTTTGTGGAGAGAGGAGTGAAGCAGCAAATTTCTTTCTTCAAGTCTTACATGTAACCTCAGAATATAAAATATATGAAAGTACACGTGCTCTGGTTAAGAAGAGTGGGAAAATAAATAAATAAGGCTAGGTACAATGGCTCACACCTGTAATCTTAGCACTTTGGGGAGGCTGAGGTGGGAGAGTTGCTTGAGGCCAGGAGTTATAAGACTAGTCTGGGTAACATAGTGAGACCCTCTCTCTACAAAAAATTTAAAATAAATAAATAAAAAAGAAAGAAGAGTGGAGAGGCCCTAATGAGCTTAACCCACTTACTATCTCTCACTTCTTCAGGACCCCTGCAGCACCTCTATGCCTAAGGCTCCATAGAACACTTTTTGAAAACAACTGCTGTAAATCCAAATTTCCTGTGTAAGTTTTATTTCCCAACACCCATATACTTCTCTCCATATTTATATTTAAGTTTTACTATATATTAGGTTAAGAAAATCCAAATATGACTTTTTTAATTTTTATTTTTAGAGACAAGGTCTTGCTCTGTTGCCCAGGCTGGAGTGCCACAGTGGTGTGATCATAGCTTACTGCAGCCTCAAACTATTGGGCTCAAGTGATCCTCCCACCTCAGCCTCCCAAGTGGCTGGGACTACAGGAACATGCCATCACACTGGCTAATTTTCTAAACTTTTTTTTTGTAGAGACAGGGTCTGGCTATGTTGCCCAGGCTGGTCTTTAACTCCTGGCCTCAAGCAGTCCTCCCGCCTGGACCTCCCGAAGTACTGAGATTACCAAATACGATTTCATTTCACTGTTTAAGCATAATTAGTATTTTTACATTTGCTCATTTCCCAATACTACGCAACAAAAAATCAAATTCTCCTAAAACCCAAATTACTTTCTTCTAACAAATGGTAATCGATATATACTTTGCTTACAGGAAAATAAAAAAAAAATTTTTTTTCTTTCAGATGGAGTCTCCCTCTGTCATCTAGGCTGGAGTGCAGTGGCATGATCTCAGCTCACTGCAACCTCTGCCTCCTGGGTTCAAGCAATACTCCTGCCTCAGCCTCCCGAGTAGCTGGGATTATAGGCACCTGCCACCATGCTCAGCTAATTTTTGTATTTTTACTAGAGATGGGGTTTCACCATGTTGGCCAGGCTGGTCTCCAACTCCTGACTTCCAGTGATACCTCCACCTCGGCCTCCCAAAGTGCTGGGATTACAGGCTGATTTTTAATATTTATAATAAATGATTTGGTTCTATTTTAATACTTTCCTTATTACTAGCTTCTTGCCTTTAGCTTTAATATGGTCAGAACCATAGCTAGGAGAGAAGTTCCTTCTATAAGAATGTAGAAGCAGTTCCATTGGCAGATGTGCAACCCTAAAGTTGAGCAACTTCTGGGTTACAGATATAACGGTTTTTTGGGGTTTTTTTTTTTTTTTTTTGAGATAGAGTCTCGCTCTGTCACCCAGGCTGCAGTGCAGTGGCAGGATCTCGGCTCACTGCAACCTCTGCCTCCCGGGTTCAAGTGATTCTCCTCCCTCAGTCTCTCGAGTAGCTGGGACTAGAGGCATGCGCCACCATGCCCAGCTAAGTTTTATATTTTTAGTAGAGACGAGGTTTCACCATATTGGCCAGGCTGGTCTTGAACTCCTGACCTCATAATCCGCCCACCTCGGCCTCCCAAAGTGCTGGGATTACAGGCGTGAGCCACCGTGCCCGGTCAATAAAATGTTAAATACAGAATTCTAAAACACAGATATAATGTTAATCCCACATTACAACGCACAAAACGCTAGCCATTATATTTATGTCACCACTAGAGGAAATGGCAGTAAAAAGTGGTCGGGGGAAGTGAAATAGCTTGTATTTACTACTTGGTAAAAGCATTCGTTGAAACCTGACAGCTCAACATATAAATACAAATTAACAAATCTATGTTGGAATAGCTAAATCACTCCTTTAAAGCAAAACTGTCATTCAAAACACAGAGATGCTTTGGGAAAGCAAATGAAGACAATGTAAAGAAAAGTGAGAAAAGAAGTGACACTGTTCACCTAAAACACAGCCCTAACCAATCCAGTGCTGCATGAGAGATCCAGAGACTACTTAAAGAAGCACATCCCACTCAGCAGTGTAACTCACTGGCTCAGGAGCATTTGCAATGCTTTATGGAGAGGCTCTTTCAGTTCCTGGGACACTTTTTCTCCAAGATGGGCCAAGCAGTCTTCCATTGAGCTTTCTGGATTGGCAGGGCTGAACACTGGAGAAGTGTGACGGTCAAAGCCTGTGCTGGTGAAGGCTGAAGATAGGACAAAAGAAAAACCTAATATAATAAACAATATCTATAAAATTAGCTGGGTGTGGTGGCACATGCCTGTAATCCCAGCTACTCAGGAGGCTGAGGCAGGAGAATCACTTGAACCCAGGAGGCAGAGGTTGTGGTGAGCCAAGATCACACCATTGCACTCCAGCCTGGGCAACAAGAGGGAAACTCCGTCTCAAAAAAAAAAAACAATAATATCAAAAGTTGTGCTATAAAAGGTCACAGGATTAAGACACCCACTATTAGGAACAAGCTAATCACTACAAGCCACTTAAAAAGGTCAGATAATCATTGTGGACATTAATCTTTGTTGGCACGTAAACACTGATAGGTCATAAATTTAGAGGTTCTTTTAGGTTTTGATGAAAAAGCTTAGATTTAAGAGAAAAGAAACAACTAAACTGACATGTTATAATAAGCTAATCGATTTAGTTTATGATTACTGACCAACAAGTATAATAATGATAAATGAGAAGCAATTCCTGGCTCTATTATCCTTCTCTTAAAATTCTGTTTTTAAGATTTTGTTTTACATTTATAAAACTGGCACTTATATTAGATTCTAATCATCCTCAGAGGATGAGTCCATTGCTTTCATTTCCTTATTAAAATGAACTTTCAACCTTAATATTACTACACATGGATAAATTTTCAAACTATTATATGAAGATTATACAAACAAGTATAAAAGTTGAACCAGAAGCCGAGCACAGTAACTCATGCCTGTAATCCCAGCATTTTGGGAGGCTGAGGTGTACAGATGGTTTGAGTCCAGGAGTTCGAGACCAGCCTGGGCAACATGGCAAAACCACATCTCTACTAAAAATACAAAACATTAAGGCTGGGCGCAGTAGCGCATGCGTGTAATCCCAGCACTTTGGGAGGCCAAGGCTGGGCAGATCACCTGAGGTCAGGAGTTCGAGACCAGCTTGACCAACATGGGGAAACCCCGTCTCTACTAAAAATACAAAAATTACCCGGGCGTGATGGTGCATGCCTGTAATCCCAGCTACTCAGGAGCCTGAGGCAGGAGAATCGCTTGAACCTGGGAGACAGAGGTTGCAGCGAGCCAAGATCGTACCATTGCACTCTAGCCTGGGCAACAAGAGTGAAATTCCTCAAAAAAAAAAAAAAAAAGGGGCCGGGTGCGGTGGCTCGCGCCTGTAATCCCAGCACTTTGGGAGGCTGAAGCGGGCAGATCATGAGGTCAGGAGATCGAGACCATCCTGGCTAACACGGTGAAACCCCGTCTCTACTAAAAATACAAAAAAAATTAGCTGGGCCTGGTGGCAGGCGCCTGTAATCCCAGCTACTCGAGAGGCTGAGGCAGGAGAATGGTGTGAACCCAGGAGGCAGAACTTGCAGTAGACCGAGACTGCGACACTGCACTCCAGCCTGGGTGACAGAGCGAGACTCTGGCTCAAAAAAAAAAATAATAATAATAATAATAATAATAGCTGAGTGCTGTGGCACACGCCTATAGTCCCAGCTACTGGGGGGCTGAAGTAGGAGGATCACTTGAGCCCAGGAAGTCAAGACTGCAGTGAGCCCTGATCATGACACTACACTCCAACCTGGGCAACAAAGTGAGACTCTGTCTCCCCAAAAAATAACCAAATTAATTAAATAAAAATAAAATAAAACTTGAATCCAGAAAAAGCAGTCATAACTTGTTGTGGAGACTTAACCATCCCCTAACTGCAGGAAGAGCAAGCAGAGTAACTTGTTCCAGAGTACATATGCGATGCAAGGCATCGGCTACCAGGAAAGCAGGCCGCTTGCACCCACTCCCAAGATTTAGCCGTCATCTGCATAAAGTATTTATTGCATTAATCTAACGTTTACTCCTATAAGGCTGCAAATTTTACTATAGAGATAAGTATGTGTTTCTTTATAAAGTGCTTGCCTCCGAGAAAGATGCAAATGGCTGCAAAGTTCACAAATACTTTGTTGTTTGAGCAAGCTGGAGAGGATCCATTTTAATGGTCTAACTTAGATAATATGGGGTTCAATAAGTGAACGTATTTAAACCTTTTGTTACTCTCTTCTTCTTTCTACCTTTTGCCCATTTTACTATGCAGCAGTGCTGTTACCAGAATATACGTGAAGAGAATCAGAAATTTAATCATTTCAAAATGTTGATAAAGAAATATAATGGTCGGGCACGGTGTTTCACACCGGTAATCCCAGCACTTTGGGAGGCCGAGGCGGGTGGATCACAAGGTAAGGAGATCGAGACCAGCCTGACCAACGTGGTAAAACCCCACCTCTACTAAAAATACAAAAATTAGCCAGGCATGGTGGCGGGCGCCTATTATCCTAGCTACTCAGGAGGCTGAGGTAGGAGAATCGCTTAAACTCGGGAGGCAGAGGTTGCAGTGAACTGAGATCGCACCACTGCACTCCAGCCTGGATGACAGAGCGAGACTCCATCTCAAAAAAAAAAAAGAAAAAAAAAGAAATATAAAAGACAAGACTAACATTAGGTTTCAGGATTATTTGTACATTTCTTTTTTTTTTTTAAATGGTCTCACTCTGTCACCCAGCCTGGAGTACAGTGGCATGATCTTGGCTCACTACAACCTATGCTTCCTGGGTTCAAGAGATTCTCATGCCTTAGCCTCCCAGGTAGCTGGAATTACAGGTGTGCACCACCATGCCTGGCTAATTTTTTTGTATTTTTATAGAGGCAGGGTTTCACTATGTTGGCTGGGGTCATCTCAAACTCCTGGCCTCAAGTGATCCACCTGCTTCAGCCTCCCAAAGTGCTGGGACTACAGGCACCGCACCTGGTCTCGGGATTATTTGTACATTTCTATCTGTATTTTTTCTCTACTAACGAGGAACTTGAGTTATAAACATAATTTATAATTTTGATCATTAAAAATTATTGGGCAGGTGGGGTACGGTGGCTCATGCCTGTAATCCCAGCACTTTGGGAGGCTGAGGTGGGCGGGTCACGAGGTCAGGAGATCAAGAACATCCTGGCTAACACGGTGAAACCCCGTCTCTACTAAAAATTACCAAAAGATTAGCTGGGTGTGGTGGTGGGCGCTGTAGCCCCAGCTACTCTGGAGGCTGAGGCAGGAGAATGGCATGAAGCCGGGAGGCGGAGCTTGCAGTGAGTCGAGATCCCGCCACTGCACTCCAGCCTGGGCAACAGAGCGAGACTTTGTCTCAAAAAAAAAAAAAAAAAAAAAAAAAGAAAAAGAAAAAATTATTGGGCAATATATGTCCACACAAAAACTTACACAAGAATATTCACAGCAGCATTATACATAATAGTAAACAAGTAGAAACAACCTAAATTTCCATTAACTAATGAATGAATAAACAAAATATGGCACATCCACACAGTGGAATATTATTTGACTGTAAAAAGTAATGAAGTACTGATACATGCTACAACATGGATGACCCTTGAAAACATTATGCTAAGTCGGCCAGGTGCAGTTGTTCACGCCTGTAATCCCAGCACTCTGGGAGGCCGAGACAGGTGGATCATTTGAGGTCAGGAGTTGGAGACCAGCCTGGCCAATATGGTGAAACCCCGTCTCTACTAAAAACAAAAATTAGCTGGGCGTGGTGGTGGGCACCTGTAATCCCAGCTATTCAAGAGGCTGAGGCTGGAGAATTGCTTGAACCTTAAAGTTGGAGGTTGCAGTGAGCCCAGATCATGCCACTGCATGCCAGCCTGTGCAACAGAGCAAGGCGATGTCTTAAAAAACAGCAACAACAACAAAAATACATTATGCTAAGTAAAAAATGCCAGTAACAAAAGATCACACAGTGGCCAGGTGCAGTGGATCGCGTCTTTAATCCCAGCACTTTGGGAGACCGAGGTGGGCGGATCACCTGAGGTCAGGAGTTCGAGACCAGCCTGAGCAACATGGAGAAACCCTGTCTCTATTAAAAATACAAAAAATTACAGGCCGGGCGTGGTGGCTCATGCCTGTAATCCCAGCACTTTGGGAGGCCAAGGCGGGCAGAAAACAAGGTCAGGAGATCGACGAGACCATCCTGGCTAACACGCTGAAACCCCGTCTCTACTAAAAATATAAAAAATTAGTCGAGTGTGGTGGCAGGCGCCTGTAGTCCCAGCTATTCGGGAGGCTGAGGCAGGAGAATGGCCTGAACCCAGGAGGCGGAGCTTGCAGTGAGCCAAGATCCCGCCACCGCACTCCAGCCTGGGCAAACAGCCAGACTCTGTCAAAAAAAAAAAAAAATACAAAAAATTAGCCAGGTGTGGTGGTGCATACCTGTAATCCTAGCTACTCAAGAGGCTGAGACAGGAGAATCATTTGAACCTGGGAGATGGAGGTTGCGGTGGGCCGAGATGGTGCCACTGCACTCCAGCCTGGGCAATGAGAGCGAAACTGCGTCTCAAAACACCACCACCACCACCACATAGTGAACTATTCTATTTATGTATATTTCCAGAATAGGCAAATCAATAAAAACAGAATGGAGATCAGTGGGTGCCTGGTGTGGGGTGGGGTTGGGGCCTGGGGCTAGTGGGAATGGGAAGTGGCTGCTAATGTGTATTGTGTTTAAGGAGGACTGAAAGTGTTCTAAATTTAGATCGTGGTGATAAATTCTGTGAATACACTACAACCACTGAATTGTACTTTATTATTATTATTTGTTTAATAAATAGAGACATGGTCTCCCTATGTTGCCCAGTGTGGTTTTGAACTCAGGGGCTCAAGCAATCCTCCTGAGGCCTTGGCCTCCCAAAGTGCTAGAATTACAGGCATGAGTCCCTGTGCCCAGACTGAACTGGACCTTTTAAGTGAATTTTATGGTATGTAAAATATATCTCAATAAAGCTGTAAAAATATATTTATATCATTGGGCAAGATGTTCAATGCAGCATTAGCTATGGAAGACAAAACCGGAAATAATGCAAATGCTGTGTAGTCGTCGTCCAGTGAAAAAAGGAATAATAATCCAAATGCTCCCCTCAATAATAAGGGAACAGGCCAGGCATGGTGGCTTACACCTGTAATCCCAGTGCTCACTACTGCACTCCAGCCTGGGCGACAGAGCAAGACCCTGTCTCTGAAATAGTAATAATAATAATAATAATAATAATAATAATAATAATGGAATGACAGAGTAAAAACATTTATTCAGTGAATGAAATTTCATGCAGTTAGTAGAGTAACTATTTTTAAAGTTTATGTTGTAATGTTAAGTGCAAAATAAAATGGCTATAAAGTTGAATGTACATTATAATTACAGTTATCTATAGTATATATGTATGCAAAAATAAAAGCGTATGCTTACTTTTTCCTTTTTATGTCGTTATTACTTATAAAGGTAATACTAAATACAAATCAAACCATAGTGAATGGAAAGAACCTTAACATGATCATTTATCCGATACTTAACATGAGAAACTGCTACATCTAACCTGTTAGGTATAGTTGGGGAACTTCCATCAACATATCCTCCAGGAAAGAAAAAAGGCTACCTTCTAGTTTTACCCTTATAAACTTCTACCAATGTATAATTGGTGTAAGTTGTTAACTGTTGAGAACACCCCACTGTAAAAATCAAATTAAACCAACAGTAAACCATAACAAACAGAATCTGCTTATTAACTAGAAAAATAAGAATAAACAGACCTTCAGAAATTTCTTTGTCCAGAGATTTTAGCTCTTCTTCAATTTCAGTTTTAACTTTTAATAAAATTTCTTGATCCAGAGATTGTGAAGCTGTATCTAGTTGAACCCCTAAAAGCAACAAAAAAGGTTATTATTGAAAGAGGGAGAGAGAAACCGTTAGAATATAATAGCACTTTTTTTTTTTTTTTGAGACGGAGTCTCGCACTGTCACTGGGGCTGGAGTGCAATGGCATGATCTCCGCTCACTGCAACCTCTGCCTCCTAGGTTCAAGCGATTCTCCTGCCTCAGCCTCCCAAGTAACTGGGATTATAGGCGCCTGCCACCACGCCTGGCTAATTTTTTTGTATTTTTAGTAGAGACAGGTTTCACTATGTTGGCCAGGCTGGTCTTGAACTCCTGACCTTGTGATCCGCCTACCTCGGCCACCCAAAGTGCTGGGATTTCAGGCGTAAGCCACCGCACGTGGCCCTACAATAGCAATTTAATTGTTAAGCCAAAAAATGCAAAATCAAAATTCATTATCAAAATTAGGGGCGGTAGGAAATCCTTTTTGCAATAATTAAAAAACAAAAATCAAAAACAACCTTTAGTAGAAATATTTGGGCCTATGGATTGAGAGTGAGTAAGTCTCCACCTTTCCAGATGTTTCTGCCAGAAACAGGGAAATTGAGCTGAATCCTCAGAAACACATTAACTCAAGAGGAGGTTGGGAAAGATGTATCAATAAGTCGGGCCAGTCCTCTCTTTTTGTAGACGATGTATCCTTTTTAAAAAGTATGAAGATGGAATATGATAAAAACAAAAAGAATTCATGTTATTAATATTTCAGTGGTGGTGGGAGATGTCCATTCCCCCCACTTCAAATTATATAGATCCCTAATTGTATCTCACTTTTGGACACATTTTTAGATGATATACTTCTAGCATTTTATACATGCTTTGTAATTTTCTTTCTTTTCTTCCCCCAACCCTGCCCACAACAGTTAGCTGACTGCTGCTTAAGTCCACAAAGCACACAACTGAGGCTAAAATTCCACCACTGTGGGCATAACGATTTCTTTGTACCAATCACATTAGATTTATGAGTTATGCTCATCATCAGTCTCTCATGCTTATTACTGGTTAATTCTATTTTGCTACTAAGTTTTCTAAATACAGCAAGATAATTATTTATCTTTGCAAGTACTAAGGTACAAAAAAAGATACTGCTGAAGCCTGAAAGCAGTATCTCTGTCATTTGACAGTCCAGTTTCACCCAAGTTAGTTTTAGTGATAACAATATACAATAATGGCTAATATCAAGTGCTGGGGGCACTATACTAAGCACTTTGTATGTACATGTACGTATGTATGTATGTATGTGTATATACACATATGCTCATTAAATGCTCCTAACAACCCTTTGAGATAGGTATTACTATTATCCTCAATTTGCAGGTGAAAAACCTAAGGCACAGGGAAGAAATGTGACCAAGGGTGCACCAACAGCAGAGCTCAGATACAAACCCAGGCAGTCAACTTTCAGGGTCTGGGCCCTAACCCCTGCACAATGTCGCCTCTCGCCATTCTTGCAAGCATGGACTATATTAAATCAAACACCCCAAAGTCCAGGCCTGCCTCTATGACAGTGATCACGGCACAGCAGTTCTTGTTCTTGGGCTTTTTGAGATTTCAGGCTCTTAAGAGAATGTCAATAAAATAATGGCCCCTCCTCCCACAATGTTTGGCAAGCAATTTTAGGGCATTCATGGACCCTCTCAGGACCTCTATAAGCCTTGGTTTAAACTCTTTACTAATTACCATCTAATTTTCCTTTTTTTTTTTTTTTTCAGACGGAGTCTCGCTCTGTCCCCCAGGCTGGAGTACAGTGGCGCAAGCTCTGCTCACTGTAAGCTCCGCCTCCCAGGTTCACACCATTCTCCTGCTCCCAAGTAGCTGGGACTACAGGCGCCCGCCACCACACCCGCCTAATTTTTTGTATTTTTAGTAGAGACGGGGTTTCAGCGTGTTAGCCAGGATGGTCTCGATCTCCTGGCCCCGTGATCCACCTGCCTCGGCCTCCCAAAGTGCTGGGATTACAGGTGTGAGCCACTGCGCCCAGCCCATCTAATTCTCCTTCTTTCCCCCTCCCTGAATCCACATACTCACACCCACTGCATAATATAGTCCTCTTTCATTTGGCTAATGTACTACAGTTTTGTACTATTGGGTAACCTGACTTAATGAGCAGTGGCCAATGATCACCAACCACTAAAAGGCTCCAGGAGACAGATCAAGACGAGTAATCGCGGGGCATGGAGGTGAGACAGAGTAGGAAATGGGACTTGGCCCCACCCCACTAATGTGTTTTTCCATACGTTCTCAGTGACCACCACACCCTACAGCACCACCCCAACTGGCACCATACCTGCTGACCAGACCTCGCAGGTATGGTATGAAGAAACTATAGGCAGCAGCCTGCCATAAATCTTACTCAAGGGAGTGAGCTCTACCACTCACACGAGCTCAAGGACAATGACCAATCCTAATCACCAGCCTCATTATAATACTAAAATCACCACCCAGGAAGACGCTTATCTGCCACTTTCTGATCATATGTTAGCACGATTCCTTACCGTGTCTGCACTCCACCCCACACACGTAGTGATGCTCACTTACCTCGTGAATCATGCATGTCACCCTCCTTAAGACACCGCAATGCACTCCCCTCAGAGAGCCAGCTGGAGAACCCCTCCTCCTGTGCTGTCTCCCTTATGTCCAACCTTTCTAGGTATGAGTCTTTTTTTTTTTTTGAGACAGAGTCTCGCTGTCTCCCAGGCTGGAGTGCAGTGCAGTGGCTTGATCTTGGCTCACTGCAAGCTCCACCTCCCAGGTTCACGCCATTCTCCTGCCTCAACCTCCCGAGTAGCTGGGACTAAGGCGCCTGACACCATGCCCGGCTAATTTTTTGTATTTTTAGTAGAAATGGGGTTTCACCGTGTTAGCCAGGATGGTCTTGATCTCCTGACCTCGTGATCCGCCCGCCTTGGCCTCCCAAAGTGTTGGGATTACAGGCGTGAGCCACCGTGCCCAGCCTTTTTTTTTTTTTTTTTGAGAGAGTTACGCTCTTGTTGCCCAGGCTGGAGTGCAATAGCACAATCTCGGCTGACTGCAACCTCCGCGCCCCCGGGGTTCAAGCAATTCTCCTGCCTCACCCTCCCGAGTAGCTGGAATTACAAGTGCCTGCCAACACGCCCGGCTAATTTTTTGTATTTTTAGCAGAGATGGTGCTTCATCATGTTGGCCAGGCTGATCTCGAACTCCTGACCTCAGGTGATCCGCCCGCCCCAGCCTCCCAAAGTGCTGGGATTACAGGCGTGAGCCACCGTGCCTGGCCCATAAGTCTTAATATAGCCTTGTCTGGGAAACCTGCTTGGCCTTGTGTCAATTTCTATTACACAGGAGCCTAAGAACCTGTGGTTGGTAATAAGGGGAAAAAACGAACAAAGAAAACATCTGTATCCAGAGACTAGAACATAAAGGAGACCAAAACGTTTCTCCTGAATTCAAAGTGGGCAAATTTGGGGGTAAAACAGCACAGTTCCTTTTAAAGCTTTAAAAGCTTATATAAAAAGCTCAAGTTCTCCCTACATTGCAAAAATATTCTTTCTTGAATAATTTTTTTTATTCTACTTTCAGGTGACTTCAGTACCACAGAGCATTTAAACAAAAAATTTAGGATAAAAAGAGCCAAACCAGCCAGGCGCAGTGGCTCACGCCTGTAATCCCAGCACTTCAGGAGGCCAAGGCGGGCGGATCACCTGAGGTCAGGAGTTCAAGACCAGCCTGGCCAACATGGTGAAATCCCGTCTCTACTAAAAATACAAAAATTTGCTAGGCATGGTGGCAGGCACCTGTAATCACAGCTACTCGGTAGGCTGAGGTGGGAGAATCACTTGAACCCAGGAGGCGGAGGCTGCGGTGAGCAGAGATCGCACCATTGCACTCCAGCCTGGGCCACAAGGGTGAAACTGTCTCAAAAAAAAAAAAAAAAAAAAAGAGCCAAACCAATTGACATATGCAGCAGAATCCACATTCCCGGGACATGGGCCAGATTCACAATCACATCAATAATCCCAGCTTGGTTTTTAGCCAGAAGCATTCAGGGAAGTCAAGATAATTCAGAGCCATCCTAGGAATCTCACTCATTTCTGGAACTTAAATTCCGGCTTACCTGAACACCCAGAGGATGCTGAATTGTATACTTAGCAACTAACCTTCTGTTAGAGGAGAGTGGTTTTTCATTTCCCTAAAGACTTGAGATAAGTAACTTGTGGGGACAATGAAGCCCCTACCTGGGTGTGGGGGAAGGGCCCTGCAATCAACTATAATACACCATGCAAGAATTTCAGCAGAAAAACCAAACAAGCAAACAAAAAGCAGCATGAACTGGGCCACCAAGTTGCAGGTCTACCTACTATTCATTTATCCACTGAAGAAACACTGACTACCTGCTATTTATCAGGTCTGTCCTGAAGCATCTACATAGCACAAAAATGAGTAAGATTTGTCCAGCACATGAAACTATTTATATAGACTGGGGAAGTTCAGGAAGGGCAGGACAACAGCAAGCATTTACAAAGTACCTGTTACTTAACAGGCACGGTAGTAAACATTTCCTATGTGTTATTTCATTTAATTTCCCAGTCAACCTTATGAGGGATGAAATAATAGTTCCATTTGAAGATGAGGAAACTGAAGCTTGGATAGGTTCTACCACTACCATAAAGAAGTTATAATTGGAACTCTGGTGAGTCTGACTACAAAATCGTTAATCCAGGCTGTGCTCTCGTCATCTTCTGGTTGGGTGGCTAGGAATGAAAGATCTCAGAAACATTTCTGACATGATTAAATAGTTAACAGAGAGCAGAAAGGTTGTCTATATCGGTGATACTGTCTTCTGACAGGGACTTTCATGTCCCCTTATTTAATCTTCACTTCAGTTGGGTGTGGTGCTCATACCTGTAATCTCAGCACTTTGGGAGGCCGAGGCAGGAGGATTGTTTGAGCTTAGGAGTTCAAGAACAGCCTGCACAACATAGCTAGACCTTGTTTCTACAAAAAATAAAAAAAACTAGCTGAGCATAGTGGCATGTTCCCATCGTCCAAGATACTCAGGAGCCTGATGTGTGAAGATCACTTGAGCCTGGGAGGTCGAGGCTGCTGTGAGCCATGACTGCACCACTGCACTTCAGCACTTCTATGTATTTTATGTTTCTAGACAGGGTCTCACCCTGTTGCCCAGGCTGGAGTGCAGTGGCACTATCATGGCTCACAAGAGCCTCAACCTCTTAGGCTCAAGCGATCTTCCCACCTCAGCCTCTCAAGTAGCTGGCACTACAGGTACACACCACCATGCCCAGCTAATTTGTGTGGGTTTTTTGTTTTTGTTGGTGTTTTTTTTTTGAGACAGAGTCTCGCTCTGTCGCCAGATCATGCAATGGCGTGATCTCGCCTCACTGCAACCTCTGCCTCCCGGGTTCAAGTGATTCTCCTGCCTCAGCCTCCCGAGTAGCTAGAACTACAGGTGCACACCACCACACCCAGCTAATTTTTGTATTTTTGGTAGAGACAGGGTTTCACCATGTTGGCCAGGATGGTCTCCATCTCCTGACCTCGTGATCCGCCTGCCTCAGACTCCCAAAGTGCTGGGATTACAGGTGTGAGCCACCACGCCCAGCTGTGTGGGGGTTTTTCTTTTTTTTGGTAGAGACAAAGTTTTGCCTTGTTGGCCAGGCTGGTCTCAAATTCCTGGGCTCAAGCAAGCCGCCCACCTTGGCCTCCCTCACGCTGGGATTACAGGCATGAGCCACCAGGCTCTGCCTATGTTTTCATTTTTTGCAACCAAATTAAAGAATCCCAAATTCTCAGATGGGCTTTGAATTAATTAATTCTATTAAGGTCAAGAAACTTGATTATTCTATCATCCACGGGTATTTAAAATACCTTTATAAAACAAAAGGTTAAACATTTTTATGTATCACAGATTCTGATTCATTTTCTACTTTTAAAGCTGACAAAAATAACATGGCTTTAAGCGACACAAAACACTTTCCTTATGAGCTGAGACTAACCAAAATAAAATTCAAACCCTTTTTTTTTTTTATTTTTTATTTTTTGAGAATAGGGTCTCACTATATTGCCCAGGCAGGTCTCAAACTCCTGGGCTCAAGCCATCCTCCTGCCTCTGCCTCCCTAAGTGCCAGGATCCTTAAAAGTTGAAATGTAACACAAAGGATCTCCTCAATGTCACCAATAGCATATACTTTGCTTAATGACATTTCACTTACTTCTGCCTAAGTAAATATCTTTGATAAACTACATTCATAAAAACTTGAAAATGTTACATAAAACAATCTATTACGCAAAAACTTGAGGCCAATTTATCCTAGAAAGATCCTATGCCAATTTATCCTAATCTTTATAAATTCTCATAAAACATAGAAGTCTACCTTTACAGATAAGCTTCTATTAAATCTCCATTACTGTTTATAATTATAACAGGTTTTCCCTTTAGAAGTAATTTGTAGTGTTGGATGGCTCTGCAACAGCTCTGATTAATATAACTGCACAAGATACAGTGATCTCCAGAATATATCATGACATTATTAAGGGAAATCAAACACAAGCTCAGAAATTAATTCACGGCCCATGCTATTTCTTGCAATAAAATTCTCTCTTTCCCTTCCAGCTTCCTGGAAAACAGCCATAAAGTGGTTGATAAGCTTTGGAGTCAGGCCTTCTAACTCTTCACTTGGTCAAGGAAAATAATCTTCTTGACCCTCTCCTCTTTATGATTATTTTTTTAATTGAGACAGAGTCTTGCTCTGTCACCCAGGCTGGAGTGCAGTGGTGCAGTCTCGGCTCACTGCAACCTCCACCTCCTGGGTTCAAGCAATTCTCCCACCTCAGCCTCCCAAGTAGCTGGGAGTACAGGTGTGTGCCACCACACCTGCCTAATTTTTTTGTTTTTAGTAGAGACAGGGTTCTGCCATGTTGGCCAGGCTGGTCTCGAACTCCTGACTTGAAGTGATCCGCTTGCCTCAGCCTCCCGAAGTGCTGGGATTACAGGCGTGAGCCACCGTCTCTCCTCTTATATAAAATGGGAAAATAATACCCACCATGAAGGGTTGTTGTGAAGAGTAATGAGATAAATGCCCAATCGACAGGTGCTCCCACTCCCCAATTCTTTTCATGCTCTAAAATTGTATTATTAGATAATTATCTTTCCTGGCCCCTTATCTCTGTGAACAGAAATTAGCTCATCACAGATTTTTAATCAAAGATGCTTATACAGAACCTGCTTTCCACACTGTGAAAGGTAGGAACAGCAGGACAACCTCTGTCAGTTTAGATAATGCCATGTAATATAAAAAAAGGCTGTTTTAACACAAACTAGGAGAAATCTTGACAGGCAGTTACTCTTGCTCTTCAATTGCTGCTAGAGAGAATGGCTTAATATGTGTTGCTTAAATTTGTTGGACATTGCACAACAAACTGATTGGGGAAGTTTTACTAAAAAGCTGTATTCCTGAATACCAGATATTCTGCAACCTGTTTCCAAGGGTGGCTTGCCTCTAATGGACTTGCCTTCAATTTTTTTCCAGGCTAAGGTAATCTCTGTCATACTCAACAATGTAAGAATTTTGATCAATCACTGTCATGAGCTACAGTGAATGAACATGCTTTTAAGAGAAATCAATCCTTCTTGTAGCTACTAACACTCCTTCAAACATACTTCAATGACAGAAACAGAAATAACAACCAGGCTGAAAAAAGTTAGCCCTCTATTTCACAAAAACATTTCTAACTTAATATCTATCATTCTACTCTTGACCTCCCCTTAATTAGAAACTCAGAACACCTAAACGTTTTAGACTTCTTGCAGATAATATAACCTATTGGATCCATTTTTCTACAAGGTTTGAATTGTAGACCTCATGATTTGCCCACCCTGGTCTCCCAAAGTGCTGGGGTTACAGGAGTGAGCCACCGCGTCTGGCCGATATTGACAACATTTTCTACTGCATTTCTGTGTCCTATGTTATAAAGCTCTTAGTGGGAAAAAAGAAATCTTTTAAAAAACTATTTTCCAACCAAAAGGAACTAGTATAGCTTCTAAATTATAGGGGGAAAAGATTCCTGGAACTAAATATACCCTCTGTTTTACAGTATATATATATGTGTGTGTGTGTATATACATATGTATGTATGTAGGTATTTGGCTTTGCCAAGAACCAAATTCACAGCTCAGCACTAGTATAATTGTAGAGGATCTCACAGACTACTTACCTATCTATGATCTGTTATTCCTACTATAGACATGTACAATTTTCCTACTCCTGATTTTTTTATTTACTATTTGGATTTTTCCATTATGCATCATTATAAGCCACATTAAATTATATGTGATAAGGAATTTTTTAAAAAAGTATTACTATTTGCATCCAGTATGAACTCACTGCCAATTTCTCACTATCTAACAAAACAAGCCAGATGCAGTAGCATGTTACAGTCCCAGCTACTTGGGAGGCCTAGGCAGGAAGACCCCTTGAGCTCAGGAGTTTGAGGCCATAGTGTGCTATAATCATGCCTGTGAGTAGCCACTGCACTCCAGCCTGGGCAACATAGCAAGAACTCATTTCTTTCTTTCTTTCTTTTTTTTTTTTTTTTTTTTGAGACAGAGTCTCACACGGTTGCCCAGGCTGGAGTGCAGTGGCGCGATCTCTACTCACTGCAACCTCCGCCTCCTGGGTTCAAATGATTCTCCCACCTCAGCCTCCCTAGTAGCTGGGATTACAGGCGCCCGGAACCATGCCTGGCTAATTTCCTATATTTTTAGTAGAGACAAGGTTTCACTATGTTGGCCAGGCTGGTCTTGAACTCCTGACCTTGTGATCCGCCCGCCTCGGCCTCCCAAAGTGCGTAAGCCACTGTGCCCAGCCAGCAAGAACCTATTTCTAAAAAACAAAACAAACAAAAACCTCAAACATATTATTCTACATTTTTGCTTAACATAAACTGCCCTTCTGTTTCCTGATAATTCAAATTCTGTCTATCCTTGAAAAACCAATGTAACTCTCTACTTCAAAATGTCTTCACTGACTACTATGTTTACAGGTCTATCACTGACCTTAAACATTTATACATTTAGTCTGTGTCACAAAGTTTAACACTTAAAAATACACTATCCTATGCTGTTTGATGATTTTGTACTTTATTATCATCATTCTAAACAGATTGCAAACACTTTGGGATATACTTCCTTTGTCCTAGACTTGTGTGAAATATGGACTAAAAAAATTTTCAAATACTTGACAGCTACCACTATCTACTATGATAAAAACTTAGAGTTACAATGTATAGATGTATATGTACAGAGGAAAAGCTCACTGTATTCTCTATGTATACATGGCAACCTCGCTAGGGAGAGGAGACACTTAAAAAAACACAATAAAATAAGAATTATAAATAAATTCAAAGGAATAAAAAAAAACAAAGTTCCCATTCCAGCAGGTGTAGCTTAAAAATACAAATAAATAAAAAATACAAAGTTATCAGTATATTTTGAGGACAGCTCAAATGACAAAAGGTAAAAGAAATAAGGCCGGGCGCGGTGGCTCACGCCTGTAATACCAGCACTTTGGGAGGCCGAGGCAGGCGGATCACGAGGTCAGGAGATCGAGACCAGTCTGGCTAACACAGTGAAACCCCATCTCTACTAAAAATACAAAAAAAAAAAAAAAATTGCCAGGCATGGTAGTGGGCGACTGTAGTTCCAGCTACTCAGGAGCCTGAGGCAGGTGAATGGCATGAATCTGGGAGGCAGAGCTTGCAGTGAGCCGAGATCGCACCACTGCACTCCAGCCTGGGTGACAGTGACAGAGTGACGCTCTGTCTCAAAAAAAAAAAAAAGAAAAGAAAATGAGAAGTCATATTGCATCAGGCAAATATGAGAACAGACCAACTGCATAGATAGGAAGATAAATAGAGCATTTACTTATGGCGATGAATCACGATGGAGATACTGAGAACTAGGAATGGAAAAAATAAGACCTCCACTATTACTTGCATACTTACGAGAGTTTAATCAGTGACTGAATCACAGAACTTTACAGGTTTATAGTCTGTAAAGGCTGTCAAGTCTATCCTCATTACATAAAGAATATGAGACTTCAGAGAATTTAATGACTAGCCCAAGTTCTAATAAATCACAGAGAAATAACATTAGAAACTACATATTCTGGTAAATAGAATTATTATTGACTCCCAGGACATACAACTATAATTTTTGACACACAGTAACAAGGAATACATGAATGCTTTATCTGCCATCTGTCATCTGCCCCTTTTTGGAAAATCTACATACCCACAACATACATACACCCACACACATCCAATCACACCACCATCAATACCACCATCATCCCACAAAGTAAATGACAAAAATGTCATGGTTACCATATGCCTCACCCCACCATATTACAGAAAAGCAGCTGATTAAAGGAGAGCTTATTCTCTTGAGACTAATGTGATGCTGATTACACATGACAAGTTGTCATACTTCATAATAAACCATGTGGAAAACCTAAACCAGAAAATGTCTGCTGCTGTTAGGACACAAAGGCTATTTATTTAGCTGACCAGTGACACAGAGAGATTCAGTGATTTGCATTTAATTAATCCTCTCCACCTAGTTTTTCTAAAGCACAGAGCTACACAGTGGGGCCAATGCTGCATAAATTCTGGACTATAAACCGAGATACAAATATTTCAAAGACAAACAGACTTTAGCACACTAAGTCCCACCCACTTGTTTCAAATGAAGTCAAGTGAGTCAGTAATCATTATATTCCAGCCCTAAAATTCATTCAGAGCTATCAAAGTGAATAGAAGATTAACAAGTTTAGCCAAGTTGAATGGACTAGAGCTCCCAGAGCAAAATACTTTCGAAATCTATGGTTCCCCAAACTGGAAACACATTTAAATTACCTATAAAACACATTAAATTATAGATTCCCAAGTCCTAGCATGCAGTATCTGGTCCTGCAGGTCTAGGGTAGAGCTCCATGATCTTTGTTTTAGCAAGTATTCAGGCAATTAGCCTTGCGATAACACTCTAGACAGTACAAATAATTACAATCAAATAAAAAAGGTCCACTGAACATATAGACAGAATGGTTCAATTGTTCATTAAATAGCAAAAACAAATACCTCAAAATATACCTTACTGGACCAGCAATTAAGAAACCAGATGTTGGCCGGGCACAGTGGCTCATGCCTGTAATCCCAGCATTCTGGGAGGCCAAGGCGAGCGGATCACCTGAGGTCAGGAGTTTGACACCAGCCTGGCCAACATGGTGAAATGACATCTCTACTAAAAATACAAAAATTGGCTGGGCGTGATGGCGCGCTCCTTTAATCCCAGCTACTCAGGAGGCTGAGGCATGAGAATTGCTTGAACCCAGAAGGCAGACGTTGCAGTGAGCAGAGATTGCACTACTGTACTCCACTCCAGCCTGGGAAAGAGTGTGAGACTCTGCCTGAAAAAGAAACCAGATGTTTGGGGCAGAGTGGCACTTTGGGAGGCTAAGGCATAAAGATCGCCTGAGCTCAGAAGTTTGAGACCAGCCTGAGGAACATGGCGAAACAAACGTCTCTACAAAAAAAATAAATAAATAAAGGAGCAAGATTTTTTTTTTTTTTTTTTTTTTTTGAGATGTAGCCTCACTCTGTTGCCCAGAATGGAGTGCATGGCGCAAACTCAACTCACTTCAACCTCTGCCGCCCAGGTTCAAGCGATTCCCCTGCCTCAGCCTCCTGAGTAGCTGGGACTACAGGCGCCCGCCACAACTCCTGGCTAATTTTTTTTTTTTTTTTTTTTGAGATGGAGTCTCGCTCTGTCACCCAGGCTGGAGTACAGTGGCATGATCTTGGCTCACTGCAAGCTCTGTCTCCCGGGTACACGCCATTCTCCTGCCTCGGCCTTCCCAGTAGCTGGGACTACAGGCACCCACCATCACACCCACCTAATTTTTTTGTATTTTTAGTACAGAAGGGGTTTCACCGTCTTAGCCAGGATGGTCTCGATCTCTTGACCTCATGATCTGCCCACCTCGGCCTCCCAAAGTGTTGGTATTACAGGTGTGAACCACCGTGCCCGGCCAATTTTTTGTATTTTTAATAGAGACGGCATTTCACCATGTTAGCCAGGATGGTCTCGATCTCTTGACCTCATGATCTGCCCGTCTCGGCCTCCCAAAGTGCTGGCATTACAGGTGTGAGCCACTATGCCCAGTCTTTTTTTTGTTTTGTTTTAAACAACCAAATTCCAGACAGCCAATCATGATTGCAGTTTTCAGGTTCTAGCGTTATCATACCCCCTAAGCATCTTGCAGATTGGGAGACAGACTGATGGAGGACAGATCTGAGGGAAAAGAATGCAGAATTCCACCATGCACCACCCAAGGTCTGGCTTCATAGTGGTCGAGATCAACCATCTCCTGTTCCTGATAGAAAAGCTAAGATAAGAATGAAACAGTACACATCTCTGGAAATAATATATTATGGCTCAATTTCAAATTGGGTTATACAAATCTGCCTTGAAAAGCTGATGTAAGCCGGGCGCAGTGGCTCATGCCTGTAATCCCAGCACTTTGGGAGGCCGAAGCAGCCGAGGTCAGGGGCTTGAGACCAGCCTGACCAACATGGAGAAACCCCATCTCTACTAAAAACACAAAATAAGCCAGGCATGATGGCACATGCCTGTAATCCCAGCTACTTGGGAGGCTGAGGCAGGAGAATCACTTGAACCTGGGAGGCAGAGGTTGTGGTGAGCCAAGATCGCGCCATTGCACTCCAACCTGGGCAACAAGAGCGAAACTCTGTCTTTAAAAAAAAAAAAAAAAAAAAAGCTGATTTGAGATAGCAGGACTCCCCAAATTGATCTACACATTAATGTAATCCCCATCAAAATTCCAACTCTGTTTTTTCCAGAAATAGACAAGCCAATCCTAAAATTAATATGGAAAT
Organism: Gorilla gorilla gorilla; assembly: GCF_029281585.2. NCBI lineage: Eukaryota > Metazoa > Chordata > Mammalia > Primates > Hominidae > Gorilla > Gorilla gorilla. The sequence goes on along the minus strand of NC_086018.1, from coordinate 15,693,699 downwards.
GCAAGAGACACAGAATAGTCAAAGCAATCTTGGAAAAGGAAGAACAAAGTTGAAGGGCTCACACTTCGTAATTTCAAAATTTACTACAAAGCTACAGCAATAAAAATAGTATGGTATAACAACAGGTATACAGACCAATGGAATTGAATTGAGAAGGGAAAAATAAATCCATACATATATGGTCAATTGATTTTTGAGAAAGGTACCAAGGTCAATCAATGGGAGAAAGAGTAACTTTTCAACAAATGGTGCTGAGACAACAAGAGATCCCCATGTGTATTAGTCCATTTTATTTTGTTTATGAAAGAATACCTGAAACTGGATAGTTTATAAAGAAAAGGAATTTATTTCTCACAGTTCTGGAGGCTGAGAAGTCCAAGGTTGAGGGGCTGCCTGTGACCTCAAACAGAGTCCCGAGGCAGCACAGAGTATTACATGGTGAGGGGGCTGAGCATGCTAATGTGTGAGCTCCAGGTCTCTCTTCCTCTTCTAATAAAGCCACTGGTTCCACTCACATAACTCATTAATCCATTAACCCACGAATGGATTAATCCATTTGTAACGGCTACTATACTTTGCTTTGTTTAAACCCTCCAAATCTCATGTTGAGAGTTGATCCCAAATGTTGGAGGTGGGGATTAATGGGAGGTGTTCGGGTCACGGGAGTGCATCCCTCATGGATGACCTGGTACCATCTTCAAGGTTCTCAGTGAGTTCTTGCTCAGTTCCTTTCTGCCAGAACTAGTGGTTAAAAAGAGCATGGCACCTCCCTTCCTATTCTCACTGGCCTCTGTTCTTGTCATGTGATCTCTGCACACATGAGCTTCCCCTTTCCACCATGAGTGGAAGCAGTTTGAGGCCCTCACCAGATGCAGACGCCAGTGCCATGCTTCTTAAACAGTCTGAAGAACCAAGAGCCAGGCCAGGTGCGGTGGCTCACGCCTGTAATCCCAGCACTTTGGGAGGCCGAGGCGGGCAGATCACGAGGTCAGGAGATTGAGACCATCCTGGCTAACATGGTGAAACCCCGTCTCTACTAAAAATACAAAAAACTAGCCGGGTGTGGTGGCAGGCGCCTGTAGTCCCAGCTACTCGGGAGGCTGAGGCAGGAGAATGGCGTGAACCTGGGAGGCGGAGCTTGCAGTGAGCTGAGATCGCACCACTGCACTCCAGCCTGGGCGACAGAGCGAGACTCCGTCTCAAAAAAAAAAAAAAAAGAAAGAAAGAAACAGGAGCCAAATAAACTTCTTTTCTTTATAAATTACCCAGCCTCGGGTGTTCCTTTATAGCAATATAAATGAACTAAGACAAGGACAACGTGCTCAAGATGCAATTACCTCTAAAAGCCCTCATCTCCTAATACTGCCACATTGGGAGCTAAGTTACAATATGAATTTGAGGGGACACTGAAACCACAGCACTATGCAGAAGAACTTATCTGAATCCCTACTTCAAACCATATGTAAAAATTAACTCAAAACAGATCAGGCCAAGCGCAGTGGCTCACGTCTGTAATCCCAGCACTTTGGGAGGCCGAGGTGGGTGGATCACAAGGTCAGGAGTTCGAGACCAGCCTGGCCAACATGGTGAAACCCCGTCTCTGCTAAAAATACAAAAATTAGCCAGGCATCGTGGTGCACGCCTGTGGTGCATGCCTGTAATCCCAGCTACTTGGGAGGCTGAGGCAGGAGAATTGCTTGAACCCAGGAAGGTGGAGGTTGCAGTGAGCTGAGATAGCACCACTGCACTCCAGCCTGGGCGACAGAGCGAGACTCCATCTCAGGAGAAAAAAAAAAACACAGATCAAAGACCTAAATTTAAACTAAAACTATAAAATTCTCAGAAGGAAACACAGATGAAAATGTACATGACCTTGTATTAGCCAATGGTTTCTTAGATAAGACACTCAAAGCATAATAAAAAAACGTAAGACAGGTCGGGCGTGGTGGCTCACGCCTGTAATCCCAGCACTTTGGGAGGCTGAGGTGGGCAAATCATCTGAGGTCAGGAGTTCAAGACCAGTCTGGCCAACATGGTGAGACCCCCATCTCTACTAAAAACACAAAAAATTAGCCTGGCATCGTGGTGTGCGCCTGTAATCCCAGCTACTTGGGAGGCTGAGGTGGAAGAATTGCTTGAAGCTGGGAGATGGAGGTTACAATGAGCCAAGATAGCGCCACTGCACTCCAGCCTGGGCGACAGAGCGAGACTGTCTCAAAAAAAAAAAGAATAGGCAACTACAAGCCCTTCCTCATGCTCTCAAAAAAAATAAATAAATAAAATAAAGACAAACTGGAATTCACCAAAATTAAAAATGTTCGTATGTCAAAGGATACTGCCAAGAAAGTAAAAAGACAAACTATAGCATGAATGAAAATATCTAGCAATCATGTATCTGATAAGAATCTGGTGACCAAAACATATAAAGAATTCTTACAACTGCCCGCGGTGGCTCACGCCTGTAATCCCAACACTTTGGGAGGCCAAGGCGGGCAGATCACTAGAGGTCAGGAGTTCCAGACCAGCCTCGCCAACATGGTAAAACTCCGTCTCTACTAAAAATACAAAAATTAGCCAGGTATGGTGGCAGACACCTGTAATCCCGGCTACTCAGGAGGTGGAGGCAGGAGAATCGCTTGAACCTGGGAGGCTGAGGTTGCAGTGAGCTGAGACCACACCACTATATTCTAGCCTGGGCAACAGAGCTAGACTCTGTCTCAAAAACAACAATAACAACAAAGACTTCTTACAACTCAATTTAAAAAAACTCAAGTAGGCCAAGTGCGGTGGCTCACGCCTGTAATTCCAGCACTTTGGGAAGCCAAGGCGGGCAGATCACATGAGGTCAGGAGTTCGAGACTAGCCTGACCAACATGGCGAAACCCCATCTGTACTAAAAATACAAAAATTAGCCGGGCGTGGTGGTGGGCACCTATAATCCCAACTACTCAGGAGGCTTAGGCAGGAGAATCGCTTGAACCCAGGAGGCGTAGGTTGCAGTGAGCCAAGACTGCGCCATTGCACTCCACCCTGGTGGGGTTGGGGGGAAACTAACTAAAAATTGAGCTACCATATGATCCAGCAATCCCACTGCTAGGTATATACCCAAAAAAAGGAATCAGTTTATCAAAGAGCTATCTGCACTCCTATGTTTGCTGCACACTGTTTACAACAGCCAAGGTTTGGAAGCAACCTAAGTGTCCATGAACAGATGAATGGATAAAGAAAATGTGGTACATATAGACAACGGAGTACTATTCAGGCATAAAAACAATGCGATCACCTGTAATCCCAGCATTTTGGGAGGCTGAGGCAGGAGGATCACTAGGTCAGGAGTTCAAGACCAGCCTGGCCAACTGGTGAAACCCCGTCTCTACTAAATATACAAAAATTAGCTGGGCATGGTGGCACATGCCTGTAAACCCAGCTACTCGGGAGGCTGAGGCAGGAGAACTGCTTGAACCGGGACCCAGGAGGCAAAGGTTTCAGTGAGCTGAGGTCATGCCACCGCACTCCAGCCTGTGCTACAAAGCAAGACCCTGTCTTAAAAAAAAAAAAAAAAAAAAAAGAATGAGGTCCTGTCATTTGCAACAACATGGATAGAACTGGAAGTCATTGTGTTAAGTTAAATAAGCCAGGCACAGAAAGACAAACATTGCATATTCTCACTTATTTCTGAGATGTAAAGAAACAACTGAACTCATGGACACAGAGAATAGAAGGATGGTTACCAGAACTAAGAAGGTTAATGGGGGTCTGGGGGACAGCAGGAGGTGGGGATGGTTAATGGGTTAAAAAAAATAAATAAATAAAGAATGACTAAGACCTACTATTCAACAGCCCATTAATTGTACATTTTAAAATAACTTAAAGAGTAACTGAATTGTTTGTAATTCAAAGGATAAATGTTAAGGGGACGGATACCCCATTCCCTATGATGTGTTTATTTCTCATTGCATGCCTGTATTAAAACATCTTATGTACCCCATAAATATATATATACACCTACTATGTACTCAAAAAATTTAAAAAAATAAAAAAAAATAAAAATACATTTAAAAATTAAAATTAAAAATAAAACCACAATGAGATACACTCAATGAGATTACAGCACATCCCCTAGAATAGCTATGTTGGCAAAGAGATGGAGAAACTCTTACATATTGTTGGCAGGAAGCAAAATGACATAATCACTTCATAAGACAGTTTAGCAATTCCTTATAAAACAAAATATATTCTTTTCACCATACGACCCAGCAGCTGTGCTCTCTGGTATTAACCCAAATGAGTTAAAAACTTACATACACACAAAAACCTACACACAAATGTTTATTCATAACTGCCAAAATTTGGAAGGAACTGAGATGTTCTTGAAAGGTGACTCAATAAACAAACTATGGTATATTCATACAACGGCATATTATTCAACAATAAAAAGAAATAAGCTACCACAATAAGGCACCACTTCACAACCTTTAGGATGGTTAATATTAAAAAAACAGAAAACAAATGTTGGTAAGAATATGGAGAAATCAGAACCTCTGTACACTGGTGATAGGAAGGTTATTTATGCTGTAACATAGATGAATCTTGAAAACATTGTGCAAATATGGTTTGGCTGTGTCCCAACCCAAATCTCACCTTGAATTGTAATAATCCCCATGTGTCAAGGGTGGAGCCAGGTGGAAACAAATAAATCATGGGGGTGATTTCCCCCATACTGTTCTCATACAGAAAATTGGTACTGGGAGTGGGGCACTGCTATAAACATACCCGAAAATGTGAAGCAACTTTGGAAATGGGTAACAAACAGGCAGAAGTTGGAACAGTGTGGAAGGCTCAGGAAAGAACAGGAAAATGTGGGAGAGTCTGGAACTTCCTAGAGACTTGTTGAATGGTTTTGACCAAAATGCTGACAGTGATATGGACGATACAGTCCAAGTTGAGGTGGTCTCAGATGGAGATAAGGAACTTATTGGGAACTGGAACAAAGGTGACTCTTGCTATGTTTTAGCAAAGAGACTGGTGGCGTTTTGCCCCTGCCCTAGAGATCTGTGGAACTTTAAACTTGAGACAGATGATTTAGGGTATCTGGCAGAAGAAATTTCTAAGCAACAAAGCTTCAAGAGGAAGCAAAGCATCAAAGTTTGAAAAATGTGCAGTCTGATGATGCAGTAGAAAAGAAAACTCCATTTTCTAGGGAGAAATTCAAGCCTGATACAGAAATTTGCACCAGTAACAAGAAGCCAAATGCTAATTGCCAAAACAATGGAGAAAATGTCTCCAAAGCATGTCAGAAACCTTCCAAGCAGCTCCTCCCATCACAGTCCTAGGAGGGAAACAGTTTCCTGGACGAGGGCCAGGGCCCCCTCCTGCTGTGTGCAGCCTCCGGACTTGGTGCCCTGCATCCCAGCCACTCCAGTCGTGGCTAAAGGGGCCAAGGTACGGCTCGGGAAATGGCTTCAGAGGGTGAAAAGTCCTAAGCCTTGGCAGCTTCCACATGGTGTTGGGCCTGCGGGTGCACCCAAGTCAAGAACCGAGGCTTGGGAACCTCTGCCTAGATTTCAGAAGATGTATGGAAATGCCTGGATGTCCAGGCAGAGGTGTGCTATAGGGGTGGAGCCCTCATGGAGAACCTCTGCTAGGGCAGTGCAGAAGGGAAATGTGGGGTGGGAACCCACACACAGAGTCCCCACTGAGGCACTGCCTAGTGGAGCTGTGAGAAGAAGGCCACTGTTAGCCAGACCCCAGAATGGTAGATCCACTGACAGCTTGCACTGTGCACCGGGAAGAGCCGCAGACACTCAATGCCAGTCTGTGAAAGGAGCCAGGGGGGTGGCTATATACGCTGCAAAGCCACACAGGTGGAGCTCTCCAAGGCCACGGGAACCCACCTCTTGCATCAGCACAACATGGATGTGAGACATGGAGTCAAAGGTCATTTTGGAGCTTTCAGATTTGACTGCCAGCTGGGCACGGTGGCTCACACCTGTAATCCCAGCACTTTGGGAGGCTGGGGGGGGCGGGGTGGATCATGAGGTCAGGAGTTCAAGACCAGCCTGGCCAAGATGGTGAAACCCCATCTCTACTAAAAAAAAATACAAAAATTAGCTGGGTGTGGTGGCGGATGCCTGTAAGCCCAGCCACTGGGGAGGCTGAGGCAGGAGAATTGCTCAAACCCGGGAGGCAGAGTTTGTAGTTGGGCTTACTTTAAATGTTATTAAAAACAACACCCATATTTTAAAAAACAAAACAAAATAAAAACTCCAAAGCAAGTAAACTCTCACAGATATATAATGTTGAGGTGGAAAAAAATTCTGTGCACAGAAGATGTCATCAAGCTAGCCAACCAGAGATACCCACTTTTTGTAGGCTTGTCTCCTACAAAAATACCTAAATAAATAAATAAAACTCAAAAAACAGGGCTGGGCATAGTGGCTCACACCTGTAATCCCAGCACTGTGGGAGGCTGAGGTGGGTGGATCACCTGAGGTCAGGAGTTTGAGACCAGCCTGGCCAACATGGTGAAACCCCATCGCTACTAAAAATGCAAAAATTAGCCGGGCGTGGTGGTGGGCACCTGTAATCCCAGCTACTCTAGAGGCTGAGGCGGGAGAATCACTTGTACCCGGGAGGCAGAGGTTGCAATGAGCTGAGATCATGTCACTCCATACTCCAGCCTGGGCGACAACAGTGAGACTCCGTCTAAGAAAAGAAAAAAAAAACCTCAAAAAAAACAAGAGATCCCAAAGAAAACGAAATCTATAAAAATGTTTGGAATTCAAATTAATGATCTTAAGGAAATTCACTGAGATACAAGAGAGTACAGACAATTCAACAAAATCCAAAATACAATTCATAATCTTAATTAGAAATTCAATAGAGATAATATAAGAAAAAACCAAACGGAACTGAAGAACTCAAAAGAATAAAATAAAAACTACAATTAAGAGCTTCAACAATAGAACAGAACAAGCAGAAGAGTTTTTTTTGTGTGTGTTTTTTTTTTTTTTTGAGATAGAGTCTCGCTCTGTCACCAGGCTGGAGTCCAGTGGTGTGATCTCAGCTCACTGGAACCTCCACCTCCCGGGTTCAAGCAATTCTCTTGCCTCAGCCTCCCGAGTAGGTGAGACTACAGGCACACGCCAACACGCCCAGCTAATTTTTGTATTTTTAGTAGAGACAGGGTTTCACGATGTTGGCCAGGATGGTCTCCATCTCTTGACCTCATGATACACCCGCCTCAGCCTCCCAAAGTGCTGGGATTACAGGCGTGAGGCACTGGGCCTGGCCAAGCAGAAGAATTTCTAAACTTGAAGACAGCTGTTTTGGAATAATCGAGTCAAGCAAACAAAAAAAGAATAAAAAGCCAGGCGCAGTGGCTCATGCCTGTAATCCCAGCATTTTGGGAGGCCAAGGGGGGCAGATCACCTGAGGTCAGGAGTTCAAGACCATACCAGCCAATGTGGTGACACCCTGTTTCTACTAAACATACAAAAATTAAGCAGGCATGGTTGTGGGTGCCTGTAATCCCAGCTACTTGGGAGGCTGAGGCAGGAGAATCACCTGAACCCAGGAGGCGGAGGTTTCAGTGAGCCGAGATCATATCATTGCACTCCAGCCTGGCAACAGGAGCAAAACTCCATCTCAAAAATAAATAAATAAATAAATAAAAGAATAAAAAAATGAAGAAAGCCTAGTAGACCTATGGAACATGATTAAGCAAACAAATATTCAAATAATGGCAGTTTGAAAACAAAAAGAGATGGGAAAATGCACAGAAAACCTATTTTGTGAATTAATAGCTAGAAACCATCAAAGTCCTGAAAGAAATGTGGACATCCAGATCCAGGACACTGAAAGGGTCTCAAATAGATTCAACCAAAAAAGGTCCTCTCCAAAGCACAATACAGTCAAACTGTTAAAAGTGAAAGACAGAATTATAAAAAAGCAGAAGTGTCAAGTCACATAGAAAGGAATCTCTATTAGGCTGGGCGCGGTGGCTCATGCCTGTAATCTCAGCACTTTGGGAGGCTGAGGCGGGTGGATCACAAGGTCAGGAGATCGAGACCATCCTGGCTAACATGGTGAAACCCCATCTCTATTAAAAAATATAAAAAATTAGCCGGGTGTGGTGGCGGGCACCTGTAGTCCCAGCTACTCAGGTGGCTGAGGCAGGAGAATCACTTGAACCCGGGAGGCAGAGCTTGCAGTGAGCCGAGATCGCACCACTACACTCCAGCCTGGGTGACAGAGCGAGACTCCATCTCAAAAAAAAAAAAAAAAAAAAAGAGAAAGGAATCTCTATTAGACAAAGAGCAGATTTCTCAAAAGAAATGTTGAGAATGGAATGATAAATCCAAAGTGTTACAAGAAAAAAACTGCCAAGCCAAGAATATTACACTCATGGAAGCTATTCTTTTTTTTATTATTATTTTTTTTGAGACAGGGTCTCACTCTGTCACCCAGGCTGGAGTGCAGTGGCATCATCTTGGCTCACTGCAACCTCCACCTCCCAGGTTCAAGCGATTCTCCCACTTCAGCCTCCCAAGTAGCTGGGATTACAGGCACGCACCACCACGCCCAGCTAATTTTTGTATTTTTAGTAGAGATGAGGTTTCACCATGTTGGCCAGGACATGGTCTCGAACTCCTGACCTCAAGTGATCTGCCCACCTTGGCCTCCCAAAGTGCTGGGATTACAGGCATGAACCAGGAAGTTATTCTTAAGAAACAAAGGTGAGGGCCGGGCGCAACGGCTCATGCCTGTAATCCCAGCACTTTGGGAGGCCAAGGCGGGCGGATCACAAGGTCAGGAGATCGAGACCATCCTGGCTAACACGCTGAAACCCCCTCTCTGCAAAAAAAAATACAAAAAAATCAGCCGGGCGTAGTGGTGGGCGCCTGTAGTCCCAGCTACTCGGGAGGCTGAGGCAGGTGAATGGCATGAACCCAGGGGACAGAGCTTGCAGTGAGCCGAGATCATGCCACTGCACTCCAGCCCGGGCGACAGAGAGAGACTCCATTTCAAGAAAAAAAAAAAAATAGAAATGAAGGTGAAATAGTCTTTTGCAGAAAAGCAAACTCTGAGAGAATGAATCACTAGACTGGCCTTACAAGAAATGCTCTAGGAAGTCCTACATCTGGAAGTGAAAGGACAGTAACTACCATCATGAAAACACAAGTAAGGATAAAACTCACTAGTAGCAAATTAAAAAGTGAGGCCTGGTGCAGTGGCTCACACCTGTAATCCTAGCACTTTGGGAGGCCAAGGCGGGTGGGTCACAAGGTCAGGAGATCGAGACCAGCCTGGCCAACATGGTGAAACCCCGTTTCTACTAAAAATACAAAAATTAGCCGGGCATCGTGGCGCACGCCTGTAATCCCAGCTACTCAGGAGACTGAGGCAGGGGAATTGCTTAAACCCAGGAGGTGGAGGTTGCAGTGAGCCGAGATTGCTCCAGCCTGGCGACAGAGCAAGACTCAGTCTCAAAAAAAAAAAAAAAAAGAGGAAGAGTAACTTGTGAGGCTGAGGCAGAAAGAGTTTGCCTGTGAGACTTTACCAGGTACTGCCTCATTTTGCAGGCTCCATTCTGCACTCCAGCAAGAACTTCAGTTGCTTCAGGTACAGTTCCAGCAAGCCCTTGTGTGGTATCCATTAGATCTCTAGGGGTACGGCTGCCGCTACCTAGATTTCAAAAGACAGGGCCTCCTGCGGAGCCATGGGCTCAGGAACCCAGCCCTCAGAGATCCACGAAGCCCAGAAAGGGGGCCAGACACAGAGCTGCCAGAGGGACAAGGTCACACAAAATCATGGAGGTTAGGGCCACCTGAAGCCTTGGGAATCCAACTCCTGCCCAGCAAAACTTCAAGGGTGGACTCCTGCCCTAGAGCGTCCAGAAGGTGGGATCACTGTTCCAGTGGATCAGGAAGAGACATTAGCTCCTGTGTGTCCAGGTGTGACTTCTGTTTCAGTGGGCTTGGGCAGCAGAACATTAAAAGGATTATTCTTAAGCCTTAAGCAATTCTAATGAAATTTCACCCCTTGGAATTTGGGCCTAAAATTCTTTTTTTCCCCCCAGGGATCTGCCACTTCGTGACCTAAAATTCTAATGGAATTTGACATGCTAGGTTTTGGGCTTGCTTGGGACCTGTCTCTCCTTTCTTCTTTCCTAATTATCCCTTTTGGAATGGGAACGTCTATCCTATGCCTGCTGCAGCATTGTATTTTGGAGGCACATAACTCATTCGGTTTCACAGGTTCACAGCTGAAGGGGAAACTGCCACAAATGAATTATACCTTGATTTTCGCTCATACCTAATTTAGATGATATTAAGATGAGACACTGGACTATGGACTTCTGAGTTGATGCTGGAACAAGTTAAGATTTGGGGGGCGGCCGAGCGCGATGGCTCATGCCTGTAATCCCAACACTTTGGGAGGCCGAGGTGGGTGGATCACCTGAGGTAGGGAGTTCGAGACCAGCCTGACCAACATGGAGAAACCTCGTCTCTACGAAAAATACAAAATTAGTAGGGCATGGTGGCACATGCCTGTAATCCCAGCTACTCAGGAGGCTGAGGCAGGAAAATTGCTTGAACCCGGGAGGTGGAGGTTGTGGTAGGCCAACATCATGCCATTGCACTTCAGCCTGGGCAACAAGAGCAAAACTCTGTCTCAAAAAAAAGAAAAAAAAAAAGATGTGGGGGACTATTGAGATGTAATGAATATATCCTGCATGCAAGAACATGAACTTGGGGTCAGGCACAGTGGCTGACACCTGTAATCCCAACACTTTGGGAGGCCAAGGCGGGTGGATCACCTGAGGTCAAAAGTTTGAGACCAGCCTGGCCAACGTGGTGAAACCCTGTCTCTACTAAAAATACAAAAGAAATTAGCTGGACATGGTGGCAGGTGCCTGTAATCCCAGCTACTCGGGACGCTGAGGCAGGAGAATCACTTGAACCCGGGAGGCAGAGGCTGCAGATCATGCCATTGCACTCCAGCCTGGGCAACAAGAGTGAAACTCTGTCTCACAAAAAAAAAAAAAAAAAAAAAAAAAAAAGAACATTAACCTGGAAAGGCCAGAGGTGGAATATATAACTTGTCTTGCTCTAATCCACTGAGTCTTTATATCTACTTTTGGTACCTGTGGAGTTCTATGAGGCTGAGGTATAAAAACCACACATTTCTCATAACATTAATTCCAGGAACCTTTACTCCCAAAATGAAATGCTGTATAGACACAATCCCTACTGTCGAGGTGCTAACCATTTATGCATTAATCACTGCAAGGCAACTGCTCAGTTAAGACTCCTTATAAATCCATCACTGAAAATGCCTGTTGAGTCTAAATACCTGAGTCTTAGAACAATGGAATCAAGCAGTTTTTAAGATGACATGTGAAAAATTAAAAAGATATGCTATGTGTATGATAATTCGTAGGCCACATATTTATTTTGCATAATAATCTCACCATAAAAATATGATTGCAGGCCAGGCACGGTGGCTCACACCTATAATCCCAGCACTTTGGGCGGCCAACATGGGTGGATCACGAGGTCAGGAGATCAAGACCATCCTGGCCAACATGGTGAAACCCCATCTCTAGTAAAATACAAAAAATTAGCCGGGCATGGTGGCGCACACCTGTAGTCCCAGCTGCTCGGGAGGCTGGGGCAGGGGAATCGCTTGAACCCGAGAGTCGGAGGTTGCAGTGAGCTGAGACTGCACCACTGCACTCCAGCCTGGCAACAGTGCAAGACTCCACCTCATAAAAAAAAAAAAAGAAAAAAAAATATATATACATATATGATTGCAGTTTGACTCAGTAGTTTGCCTCTAGGTAAGTTAGCAAAAGTAAACAACCGAACAAAAAAAAAAGGAACACATGGTAGAGGTGCTCTTAACTGACTTCCCTTTAAGTCATTTGCTGAATTAAGTGACCCACTATACGTTCTGTTTTTTGAGACAGGGTCTCACTCTGTCACCCAGGGTGGAGTCCAGTGCTGTGATCATAGCTCACTGCAACCTCTGTCCCCAGGGCTGAATCATCAATCCCCACCTCACCTTAGCTTCCCAAGGAGGTGAGACCACAGGCATGCACCACCACCTCCTGCTATTTTTTTTTTTTGTACTTTTAGTAGAGACGAGGTCTTGGCATGTTGCCCAGGCTGGTCTTGAACTCCTGAACTCAAGTGATCTGCCTGCCTTGGCCTCCCAAAGTGATAGGATTACAGATGTGAGCCACCATGCCTGGCTGGTTTTTCTATGAAACATATTAAATATTTCTATAGGAAACTGAACACATGCAGCTAGTAGACTACTCTCTCTGGGTTTTTTTTGTTTTTTTTTTTTTGAGACAGGGTCTCCCTCTGTCACCCAGGCTGGAGTGCAGTGGCACAATCTCAGCTCACTGCAACCTCTGCCTCCCAGGTTCAAGGGATTCTCCCGCCTCAGCCTCCTGAGTAGCTGGGATTACAGGTGCATGCCACCACGCCCGGCTAATTTTTGTGTTTTTAGTAGAGATGGGGTTTCACCACATTGGTCAGGCTGATCTGGAACTCCCGACCTCAGGTGATCCACCTGCCTTGGTCTCCCAAAGTGCTGGGATTACAGGTGTGAGCCACCGTGCCTAGCCAAGTAGACTACTCTCTAGGACACTTGAATAAATTCTATGCTTACCAACAATCACAGTTATTTTATCCCCAACTTGCTTATGAAAGTTAAAGTCATTGAAACTGTATAATTTATTTAAAATCATGGACATCACTGAAATAAGATTATGAAAAGAAACTTGATGTTTCTAAGAAAGTTAATATTTAAAACAAATTTCTAGATAATTTAGAAATTTTTTTTTTTTTTGAAAGAGAGTCTCTGTGTATCACCCAGGCTGGAGTACAGTGGCGTAATCTCGGCTCACTGCAACCTCCACCTCCCAGGGTCAAGTGACTGTCATGCTTCAGCCTCCCAAGTAGCTGAGATTATAGACACACACCACCACACCCGGCTAACTTTTGTATTTTTTGGTAGAGATGGGGTTTCACCATGTTGGCCAGGCTGATCTTGAGCTCCTGGCCTCAAGTGATCCACCCGCCTTGACCTCCCCAAGTGCTGGGATTACAGGCATGAGCCACTGCACCCAGCCAGATGATCTTAGAAGTTTAAATGAAATCCAATTTAAATGGTTTGGGAAGTTATTTTAAAACATCGTTATCAAATTGAGTGTGAGAGAAAAACTGTAAAACACAGGCAGTAAATCATAAAAATCTAGATGATTTTTCAGATTGTTTTATAAGTATCTTTATATTATTATTCTACTATAAACGAATTAGAAATCATAGGTAATAGACATGATTTATGCTAGAAACATGAAATTCCAATCAACAAATCCATATTCAAAGAAAAAACCTTGACCCAACGTCAAGATACAGAGACAGGGTCTTACTACGTTCCCCAGGCTGGTCTTGAACCCCTGGGCTCAAGTGATCCTCCCACCTTGGCCTTGCAACCTGGTACAGGCATGAGTCACTGCACCTGGCCAACCCTTTCAATTAAAGTCCTACTACCAACCCCAGTGATCTAGGTAAGAAGGCTTTTATGGTAAACTAAAAATTTAGAGCAGTGCCACCGACTTTTTTAAAAATTGGAAATCATTTAGTTGGTTACAAGAACTTGCCAAGAAGAAAGAGAAAACTGGCCGGGAGTGGTGGCTCCCACCTGTAATCCCAGCACTTTGGGAGGCCGAGGCAGCTGGATCACCTGAGGTCAGGAGTTCGAGACCAGCCTGGCCAAGATGGTGAAACCCCCAACTCTACTAAAAACACAAAAAAATGGCTGGGTGCAGTGGCTCACACCTGTAATCCCAGCACTTCAGGAGGCTGAGACAGGTGGGTCACCTGAGGTCAGGAGTCCGAGACCAGGCTGGCCAACATGGCGAAACCCTGTCTCTACTAAAAATACAAAAATTAGCCAGGCATGGTGGCGCGTGCCTGTAATCCCACCTACTAAAGGAGCTGAGCCAGGAGGATCACTTGGACCTGGGAGGCGGAGGTTGCAGTGAGCCAAGATCGTGCCACTGCACTCCAGCCTGGGCAACAGAGCGAGACTCCGTCTCAAAAAAAAAAAAAATTAGCCAGTCGTGGTGGCAGGCATCTGTAATCCCAGCTACTCAGGAGGCTGAGGCAGGAGAATCGCTTGAACTAGGCAGGTGGAGGTTGCAGTGAGCCAAGATCGCACCACTGCACCACTCCAGCCTGGGCAACAGAGCGAGACTCCATCTCAAAAAAAAAAGGAAAAATGTAAAAGATAATAATAAAAGGAAATCATTCAAACACACAATAAGGAAGATGAAGTACAGAACATGTAAATATGAAATGTTCCAAATTAAAACTGAATGAAAAGTAAAAATCACAATTGATTACAACTACATAAAACTGTATATACTGATAAAGATTAGAAAACAATAAAAGAAAAACAGTTCCTCTGGGAGTTTGATGAGATTATAAATATTTGGTATCGCATGATGTTTTATGACCTTTTAGTCATTTTGATATAATTTTGTTTAGATAGCCACCTATGTCAGGGCATTAAAATATGATTCAATTTTCAAAAGTAGAACACACCAACTAGTTACATTTAATTATTTACACTAGCTTTCTTAGGACACCATCTGTAATCCATACTACTGAATTCCATCATTTCTGAATTCTTACTACTACTCACTCTTAAGCTAGAATGGCAGCAGACAAATAATAGATACCTCCATTGCGGTGGTAGAAATTTATGGATAAGAATATTTAAGAAGGACAGATGCAATACCTCACGCCTGTAATCCAGCACTTTGAAAGGCCAAGGCAGGAAGATCACTTGAGCCCACGAGTTTGAGACCAGCCTGGGCAACACTGCAAGACCCTGTCTTTACAAAAAATGTAAAAATTAGCTGGGCATGGCGGTGCGCACCTGTGGTCCAGCTACTCAGGAAGCTGAGGTGGGAGAATTGCTTGAGCCCAACAGGTACAGGCCGTAGGGAGCTGTGTTCTCAACACTGCACACCAGCCTGGGCAAAAGAGAGACTCTGTGTCAAAAAACAAAAACAAATGAAAAGAATATTTAACAAGGTGATGTTACATTTTATTTATTTTATTTTTATTTTTTTTTTTTTTTTACAGTCTCGCTCTGTCACCTAGGAGTACAGTGGCATGATCTCAGTTCATTGCAGCCTCGGCAGACTGGGCTCAAGTAATCCTTCCACCTCAGCCTCCTGAGTAGCTGGGATTATGGGCGCGCACCACCATACCCAACTAATTTATTTTTATTTTTTGTAGAGGCGGGGTTTCGCCATGTAGGCTGGTCTCGAATTCCTGGGCTCAAGTGATTGGCCCACCTCGGCCTCCTAAAGTGTTGGGATTACAGGTGTGAGCCATGACACCCAGCCTGATGTTATATTTTAATGAAGAAGACTAATTCAGGTTTCAGTAAATTTTTTGTTTGTTTTTTTGAGATGGAGTCTCACTCTGTTGCCTAGGCTGGAGTGCAGTGGCACGATCTCAGCTCACTGCAACCTCCGCCTCCCGGGTTCACGCCATTCTCCTGCCTCAGCCTCTCAAGTAGCTGGGACTACAGGCACCCACCACCATGCCTGGCTAATTTTTGTTTTTTTCAGTAGAGACGAGGTTTCACTGTGTTAGCCAGGATGGTCTCGATCTCCTGACCTCATGATCCGCCCGCCTTGGCCTCCCAAAGTGCTGGGATTACAGGCGTGAGCCACCACGCCCAGCCCCTCAGTAACTGTTTTAAGCATGATTTAGGAAGCAAATTATTTGTTTAAAGGAAATATACAACTTCACAATACAAAGAATTGTGCTAAAAACTCTACCAGAAATATAAATTCATTGTGTAAATCTAATATCCCTGAAATAATGTCAATTAAAGTAACAATTATACTGTAAATTTTAAAATAATTATGCAATTTTTTTTTTTTCTGAGATGGAGTTTCACTCTTGTTGCCCAGGCTGGAGTGCAATGGTACGATTTTGGCTCACCACAACCTCCACCTCCCGGGTTCAAGAGATTCTCCTGCCTCAGCCTCCCCAGTAGCTGGGATTACAGGTGTGCGCCACCACACCCACCTAATTTTGTATTTTTAGTAGAGACAGGGTTTCTCCATGTGGGTCAAGCTTGTCTCTAATTCCCAACCTCAGGTGGTCCGGCTGCCTTGGCCTCCCAAAGTGCTGGGATCACAGGTGTGAGCCACCACACCCGGCACATAATTATGCAATTCTAATCATGTCATGGTAAGTGTGAAATCTCTAAGGACAGATGGATTTCTATTTATTTACGTGTACACAGTACATTTTTACTTGTACTAATGGCAATCATTTAAAACAGCAAGCTCTCAAAAAGCATTAAAAGCAGTTGCTTCTGAGGGGAAAAGTTCAGCCCTTTGACTGTCAGCCACTTCAAGAACCTCTGGGACAGAGGTTCAACCTTTATCCTTCACCTAGAGAAATTTTATTATAAAAAGAAAAGTTTACAACACTAGCTTAAAGTTTTTTAAAAAGTACCACTTAAAAAATGAAATGTTGGCCAGGCACAGTGGCTCACACCTGTAATCCCAGCACTTTGGGAGGCTGAGGCAGGTGGATCACGAGGTTAGGAGTTCGAGACCAGCCTGGCCAAGACAGTGAAACCCTGTCTCTACTAAAAATACAAAAATTAGCCAGGCGCAGTGGCGGGCGCCTGTAATCCCAGCTACTTGGGAGGCTGAGGCAGGAGAATTGCTTGAACCCGGGAGGCAGAGGTTGCAGTGAGCTGAGAACGTGCCACTGCACTCTAACCTGGGTGACAAAATGAAATGTCCAGCATTATCTCCAGAGAAGTTAAGAAAAAAGAAATGGAGCCGGGTGCAGAAGCTCATGCCTGTAATCTTAGCACTTGGGAGGCCAAAGCAGGCAGATTGCCTGAGCTCAGGAGTTCAAGACCAGCCTGGGCAACATGGTGAAGCCCCGTCTCTACTAAAAAAATACAAAAAAAAAAATTAGCTGGGCGTGGTGGCATGCATCTGTAGTCCCAGCTACTTGGGAGGCTGAGGCAGGAGAATTGCTTGAACCCAGGAGGTGGAGGTTGCAATGAGTCAAGATCGTGCCACTGCACTCCCACCTGACGAGAGCGAGACTGTCTCAAAGAAAAGCAAACAAATAAAGAAATGGAATAATAAAAAACATTACAAAAGTTGAAATAGTTGAATTAAATAAATGAGGTGTAGACTGGGTGTGGTGGCTCACACCTGTAATCCCAACACTTTGGGAGGCCAAGGTGAGTGGATCACTTGCGGTCCGGAGTTCAAGACCAGCCTGGCCAATGTGGCAAATCCCGATCTCTACGAAAAATACAAAAATTAGCCAGGTATGGTGGCGCGGGCCTGTTCGAGTACTTCCAGCTCCTTGGAGGCTGAGGCAGGAGAATCGACTGAGCCCAGAAGGTGAAGGTTGCAGTGAGCCAAGATCATATCACTACACTCCAGCCTGGGCACAAGAGCAAGGCTCTGCCTCAATCAATCAATCAATCAATCAGTAAGTGTAGAAATAAACCAATCTGATCAATTTATAAAAATACATTCCAAAAATAAGTTCCTCAACTGGTACAATGGATTGTCTTTAGTCAGTTTATCAAAAAATCAATTCTTGTTTCTTCGAACATTCTTGAAAATGCATAACTGCACATTTCTTTGGGGAAAAAAATCCGGAAATAAGCCACTGTTAAAAAAACAGTATTTTCCATCCCACAACTAGTGGATCTTAACAGTTCCTTTAAAATGTTTATATGTAGGCCAGGCGCCATGGCTCGTGCCTGTAATCCCAGCACTTTGGGAGGCCAAGGTGGGGTGGATCACCTGAGAACAAGAGTTCGAGACCAGCCTGGCCAACATGGTGAAAACCCATCTCCACTAAAAGTACAAAAATGAGCTCGGCGTAGTGGCACGTGCCTGTAGTCCCAGCTACTCGGGAGGCTGAGACTCAAGAAACGCTTGAACCCAGGAGGTGGAGGATACAGTGAGCCAAAATGGGACCACTACACTCCAGCCTGGGTGACATAGCAAGATTCTTGTCTCAAAAATAAATAAATAAAAATAAGAATAAATAAATTAAATGTTTGTATAAATGAAGATATCTAAGAGATTTTACTTTTCATATAAAGCTGTAGTGGAGTATCATTATTATCATGCTCACCTCTTCTCAGAACTAGACTGCAAATCCACTTTGTTGTTGCTTGTCATCATTTCAGGTTTCTTTCTTGTTTTTTTGTTTTGTTTTGTTTTCTTTTTTGACGGAGTCTCATCACTCTGTCGCCCAGGCTGGAGTGCAGTGGCATGATCTCGGTTCACTGCAAGCTCCACCTCCTGAGTTCACGCCATTCTCCTGCCTCAGCCTCCTGAGTAGCTAGGACTACAGGTGCCCGCCACCACACCCAGCTAATATTTTGTATTTTTAGCAGAGACGGGGTTTCACCATGTTAGCCAGGATGGTCACGATCTCCTGACCTCGTGATCCGCCCGCCTCAGCCTCCCGAAATGCTGGGATTACAGACGTGAGCCACCCAACCCAGCCAGTTTGTTTGTTTTTTGAGACGAAGTCTCGCTCTGTCACCCAGGCTGAAGTGCAATGGCACAATCTCGGCTCACTGCAACCTCTGCTTCCCAGGTTCAAGCAATTCTGCCACCTCAGCCTCCAGAGTAGCTGGGACTACAGGCATCCGCCAACATACCTAGCTAATTTTTGTATTTTTAGTAGAACCAGGGTTTCACCATATTGGTCAGGCTGATCTTGAACTCCTGACCTCATGATCCACCCACCTTGGCCTTCCAAAGTGCTGGGATTATAGGCGTGAGCCACCGCACCTGGCCTTTTTTTTTTTTTTTTTTTTTTTAGATGGAGTCTTGCTCTGTCGTCCAGGCTGGAGTGCAGCGGGGCGATCCCAGCTCACTGCAACCTCCGCCTCCCGGGTTCAAGCAATGCTCCTGCCTCAGTCTCCCAAGTAGCTGGGATTACAGGCGTGCACCACCATGCCCGGCTAATTTTTGTATTTTTTAGCAGAGACAGGGTTTCATCATGTTGGCCAGAATGGTCTCCAACTCCTGACCTCAGGCGATCCGCCCGCCTCGGCTTCCCAAAGTGCTGGGATTACAGGCGTGAGGCACCCTGCCCAGCCAGGAATATTAAATCTTAAAGCTAAGAAAAACCTCTGGTAATTATAGACCTCTAAGAAAACCACCATTACCAATACAAATATGAAATACACTAAAGGCTTTTGTTAATGTCTATGTGTATATAATACATACATATATATTCATGTATTCTTTCACATTTGCCAGTTGTTGAAAATTAAAAAACAGAATATACACAGATAAAAAATGAATTAAAATTTGCTATCTGGTGAAAAGTTTATTTAGCAGCTTAAAGAGAGATGAAGAAAGGGTGAATTGGATGATAAAGAAATGTCGGCCGGGCGTGGTGGCTCATGCCTGTAATCCCAGCACTTTGGGAGGCTGAGGAGGGCAGATCACGAGGTCAGGAGATCGAGACCATCCTGGCCAACATGGTGAAACCCCGTGTCTACTAAAATTTCAAAAATTAGCCGGGCTGGTGGCATGCGCCTGTAATCCCAGCTACTCGGGAGGCTGAGGCAGGAGAATTGCTTGAACCCGGCAGTCGGAGGTTGCAGTGAGCCAAGATCGCCATTGCACTCCAGCCTGGAGACAGAACAAGACTCATCTCAAAAAAAAAAAAAAAAAAAAAAAGAAATGTCAACCAGGTGTGGTGGCTCACGCCTGTAATCCTAGCACTTTCGGAGGCCGAGGCAGGCGGATCATGAGGTCAGATGATCAAGACCATCCTGGCTAACACAGTGAAACCCCATCTCTACTAAAAATACAAAAAAAAAAGTTATCCAGGCATGGTGGCACGCGCCTGTAGTCCCAGCTACTCGGAAGTCTGAGACAGAAGAATCGCTTGAACCCAGGAGGCGGAGGTTGCAGTAGCCGAGATCGTGCCACTGCACTCTAGCCTGGACAGAGCGAGACTCTGTCTCAAAAAAAAAAAAAAAAAAGAAAAAAAGAAATGTCACAGAGGGCTTCACAGACAGATAAATGGAGATAAACTAGGAAAATGATAGTGAGATATGGAGGAACAGACAAGATCATGTACGTCTTCTATAAACAGCATAATGTGCAATTGATTGTAGCACAAAGTAAAGTAGAGAAGATGAGGAGAGTATTCAAAGATACAATATTAAATAATTTTTCCAGAGTAAACAAATGAATTATTAAATTCAGGAAGCCAAACAATCCCCATTGTGGATGTGTAAAACATAAATTTTATTTGTTTTGGATGTGCAAAACACTTATTTTGGCTGCTTTTTAGAATTTCTCTGGCTTGGTGGCTGTTTCCCTAAGATGTGTTTAAGTTTGAAACACCAGCAAAGACGGAGAATCTCTAAAAAGCAGCCAAGCTGGCCTGGGGCTCACGCCTGTAATCCCAGCACTTTGAGAGGCCAAGGCGGGCGGATTGCCTCAGCTCAGGAGTTTGAGATCAGCCTGGGAAACAGGGTGAAACCCTGTCTCTACTAAAATACAAAAAACTAGCCGGGTGTGGCAGCGTGCGCCTATAGTCCCAGCTCCTTGAGAGGCTGAGGCAGGAGAATTGCTTGAATCCGGGAGGCAGAGGTTACAGTGAGCCAAAATCATGCCATTACACTCCAGCCTGGGCAACAGAGTGAGACTCCATCTCAAAAAAATAAGGCAGCCAAAATAAACTGTTTCATTATGATGGAACACTTAGTAGAATGACAACAGACTGCTCAACAATTGTAAGTGAAAGTATAACACAATAGACTGATATTTGTGAAGTATCGAAAAATGTAACTGCCAATAGAGGGCTGCAGGTGCTTTGGAAATATCTTTCAAATAGAATAAAATGAGTTAGGCGCAGTGGCTCACACCCATAATCCCAGCACTTTGGGAGGCCGAGGCGGGCGATCACCTGAGGTCCAGAGTTTGAGACCAGCCTGGCCAACACGGCAAAACCTCACCTCTACTAAAAATACAAAAATTAGCCGGGCATGGTGGTGTGCACCTGTAATCCCAGCTACTCGGGAGGCTGAGGCAGAATCGCTTGAACCGGGAAGGTGGAGGTTGCAGTGAGCCAAGATCATGCCACTGCACTCCAGCCTTAGAGAGAGAGTGAGACTCTGTCTCAAAAAAAAAAAAAAAAAAAAAAAAAAGAATAAAATGAAAAAAAAAAACTTCTGTTTTTTGCTTCTGGAAATGGAAAGAATGGCATAACAGGTTATTCTTTTTTGTGTGTTTTTGGTTTTTTTTTGAGATGGAGTCTCACTCTATTGCCCAGGCTGGAGCGCAGTGGTGTGATCTCAGCTCACTGCAACCTCTGCCTCCCGGGTTCAAGCGATTCTCCTGCCTCAGCCTCCTGAGTAGCTGGACTACAGGCACATGCCACCATGCCCAAATAATTTTTGTATTATTAGTAGAGGCAGGGTTTCACCATGTTGGCCAGGCTAGTCTCGAACTCCTGACTTCGTGATCTGCCCACATCAGCCTCCCAAAGTGCTGCCATAACAGGTGTGAGCCACCGCGCCCAGCCCTAACAGGTTATTCTTACAGGCTTATTAGTACTATTTGATAACCACACATATAAATTAGATACATATACTTTTATATATAAAGTCCTTATTACAATTTACTATAACCACCATAAGCCAAAGATAATACCTTGGGGTGAGGAAAGATGTTGCTCTTGCAGCTTCTCTTGAGAGACGAGTCCCAAGTAGCTAAGAACAACATACTTTGTTTCATAGTGAAATCCCAGAGGCACAGTAGAAGAGGACGCCATTGAATTGGCTGGTGAGGCTCCAAAAAGGTCTACTTATGGATGTGTAAAACCTAAGAACAAAAAAGTAATTTTTTCAGTTTAAAGTTTATTACATGCCACTTTAACAGTTGTTTCACACCAAAATGTCTTGTGCAACTCTGTTTCTTTTGAGGTAGAGTCTCGCTCTTGCCGCTCAGGCAGGAGTGCAGTAGCGCAATCTCAGCTCACCACAACCTCTGCCTCCTGGGTTCAAGCCACTGCACTCCAGCCTGGCGACAGAGCAAGACTCCGTCTCAAAGAAAAAAAAAAAAGTACTGCACATACAATTACATGCAGTACATAATACTTGATAATACTAGATGACTTACTGGTTTATGTATTTACTACACTTTTTATTGTTAGAGTGTACTCCTGCTTATTAAAAAAAAAAAAAAAGTGAACTGTAAAGCCTCAGGGCAGGTGGTCCTCCAGGAGGGATTCCAGAAGGCATTGTTACTGGAAATGTCAACTCCATGGGTGTTACTGCCTCTGAAGACTGTCCAGTGGGACAAGATGTGGAGGTGGAAGACAGTGATATTAACAATCCTGACTCTGTGTGGGCCTGGGCTAATGAGTCTGTTTGTGTCTTAGTTTTTAGGAAAACAGTTTAAAAGGAAAAGGAAAAAAAAAAAAAATTTAAAAACAGAAAAAAGCTTATAAAATAAGGATATAGGCAATGCATGGTGGCTCACGCATGTAATCCCAGAACTTTAGAAGGCTGAGGTGGGACGACTGCTTGAGTCCAGGAGTTCAAGACCAGCCTGGGCAATATAGCAAGACTCCATCTCTACAAAAAAATTTAAAACATTAGCTGGGCGTGGTAGGGCCTGCCTATGGTCCCAGTTACTCAGGAAGCTGAGGCGGGAGGATTCCTTGAGCCTAGGAGGTCAAGACTGCAGCGAGTTATAATTGCACCACTGCACACCAGCCTGGGGAACAGTGCAAGACCCTGTCTTAAAAAAAGAGAAGATAGGCCAGGCACGGTGGCTCACACCTGTAATCCTAGCACTTTGGGAGGCCGAGGCGGGCGGATCACGAGGTCAGGAGATCGAGACCATCCTGGCTAACACAGTGAAACCCTGTCTCTACTAAAAATACAAAAAAAATTAGCCGGGCGTGATGGCGGGCACCTGTAGTCCCAGCTACTCGGGAGGCTGAGGCAGGAGAATGGCATAAACCCGGGAGGGGGAGTTTGCAGTGAGCCGAGATCACGCCACTGCACTCCAGCCTGGGCGACAGAGCGAGACTCCATCTCAAAAAAAAAAGAAGAAAAAAAAAGAAAGAAGACAAAAAGCTAGGTGTGCTGGCTCATACCTGTAATCCCAGCACTTTGGGAGGCAGAGGCAGGTAGATTGCTTGAAACCGGCCTGACAACATGGTAACATGGTAAAACCTTGTCTCTAAATAAATGTTAAAAATTAGCCAGGCATCTGGTGCACACATATAATGCCAGCTACTCAGAAGCTGAGATGGGATAACTGCTTGAGCCCAGGAGGTAGAGGCTGCAGTGAGCCATGATCACGCCACTGCACTCCAGCCTGGGTGACAGAGCAAGACCCTGTCTCAATAACAAAAACAAAAATAAATAGAAGATAAAGCTTTCTGATAATTTTTTTGTGTTCATTCAACACACATTTATTAAGCTGCAAGGTACTCTATAGGCATTAGACATGAAGACAAACATGATAAATCACCAGACCTCAGGAGTTTTCATAGGAAACCAAAAATACATATAACAAAAATACAGACTGGAAAAAGAGGCAATGTTGGCAAAATTTAAGATCTGTGATAAGCAAACTAAGATAAATATCCTAGAATGATAAACAATTTTTAAAAATAGAAGCAGAATTTCAAATATACAAAATAAAATGGCTATAGATATAAGTGGCTGGCACAGTGGCGTATGCTTATAATTCCAACACTTTGGAAGGCCAAGGGAGGAGGATCACTTGACACCAGGAATTCAAGACCAGACTGGACAACACAGTGAGACCCTGTCTCTACAAAAAATGAAATTAGCCCTGGGTGTGGTGGCATGCGCCTGTAGTCCTAGTTACTTGGGAGGCTGATAGGGCAGGAGGATCACTTGAGCCCAGGAGCTTGAGGTTACAGGGAGCTATGATCACATACCAATGCACTGCAGCCTGGGTGACAAAGCAAGACCCTGTCTCAAAAAAAAAAAAAAAAAAAAAAAAAAATCATACCGGAGGTGGTAAGGAAGACAGACTGAAGAGTAGAGGCAAGGAGACAAGTTAGGAGAATATGGGAAAACCTCAGCAAGAGATGTAAGAAGGCATGAACTAGCATAGGAACAGAACACTGAAAAGGGAAGGATGGATAGGAAAAAGGTTAGGAATTCAAAGATCTATTGGTTAACTCAATGAGAGAGTGACCCAGGAAGCTGTAAGGTAAGTGGTATTACTCCTGTTTCTCAAATCAGATAATATAGGAAGAGTCGGTTTTGGGAAGGATAAGGAAATCACTTTAGGGTATACAGACAGTCCCCGACTTAACGACAGTTTGGCTTACAATTTTTTCACTTTATGACGGCAGTGCAAACGGGATATGCATTCAGTAGAAACTGAACTTGAAGTATCCATACAACCACTCTGTTTTTTCTCTTTTTTTTTTTGAGACTGAGTCTCACTCTGTCCCCCAGCCTGGGCAACAGAGTAAGACTCCGTCTCAAATAAATAAATAAATAAATAAATAAAGAGGTCTAGGCTGGAGATACAAAATTCTAAGTATTCTGTATAAGTCAATCAAATTACCTAAGAAGACTGAATGGCCCAGCGCCACGGCTCACGCCTATAATCCTAGCACTTTGGGAGGCCAAGGCGGGTAGATCACGAGGTCAGGAGTTCAAGACCATCCTGGCCAACATGGTGAAACCCTGTCTCTACTAAAAATACAAAAATTAGCTGGGCATGGTAGTGCATGCCTGTAATCCCAGCTACTCGGAAGACTGAGGCAGGAGAATTGCTTGAACCGGGACCCGGGAGGCAGAGGTTGCAGTGAGCCGAGATCGCGCCACTGCACTCCAGCCTGAGTTAAAGAGCTAGACTCCGTCTCAAAAAAAAAAAAAAAAAAAAAGAAGAGTGAATGGACGACGGAGTGTGGTGGCTCACACCTGTAATCCCAACACTTTGGGAAGCAGAGGCAAGAAGACTGCTTGAGGCCAGGGGTTCAAGATAGCCTGAAAGAAAATAAAATTAACTGGGCATGGTGGCACATGCATGTAGTCCCAGTTACTTGGGAGGCCGAGATGGGAGGATAGCTTGAGCCCAGGAAGTTGAGGCTGCAGTGAGCCTGGACTGCACCACTGCACTCCAGCCTGGGTGACAGAGCAAGATCCTATCTTTTAAAAAAAAACAATGTGAATGAACAGTGATTTTTAATGGGAGGGGTGTGTCAAAATGTCAGAGGGACTATAGTTTGTAAAAGAATATTCAATATACTTTCAGACTTGGAAAAGGAAAATCACCTATTATTTTCAGACTACAGACTATAGA
This sequence comes from Gorilla gorilla gorilla, assembly GCF_029281585.2. Lineage (NCBI taxonomy): Eukaryota > Metazoa > Chordata > Mammalia > Primates > Hominidae > Gorilla > Gorilla gorilla. Next base: position 15,668,264 of record NC_086018.1, on the reverse strand, counting down.
AGGTAAGGCTCAGTAAATTTTCAGTCTTCTTTGCAGCAGTGATTCTCAGTGCTGGGACAAGAAGGAAAAATAACGTGCCTCCCACCTCCAATGCCACCAGAATAGGAGCCACAGAAATTTTTATATACCTTATTTTAATAAAGGAGACATAGGCTACAAAACATGTTCAGAAATACTGGTATAATCTTAAAAAGAACACATTAGAATCCACTAACATTTAAGGGGTAGTCAAAAGATGAGAAGCTGGAAGAGGAACCCTTTCAGTCCAGATTGAAACAGAAAGGTAGAAAAAAAACCAGGAAAGACTGTAATCACAGAAGTCAGGGAGGCACTTCAATAAGAAGGCAGTGAACAACTGTGTCAAACGTAGTAACATGTCAAGAAGAATGAAAATAAGAAGAGCCAGCCGGGCGCAGTGGCTCATGCCTGTAATCCCAGCACTTTGGGAGGCTGAAACGGGCAGATCACCTGAGGTCAGGAGTTCGAGACCAGCCTGGCCAACATGGTGAAACCCCATCTCTTCAAAAATATGAAAATTAGCTGGGCATGATGGCAGGCGCCTGTAATCCCAGCTACTCAGGAGGCTGAGGCAGGAGAATCGCTCAGAGCAGGGAGGTGGAGGCTGCAGTGGGCCAAGATTACACATTGCACTCCAACTTGGATGACAGAGCAAAGCTCCATCTCAAAAAAAAAAAGAAAAAAAAGAGGGGAGAATAGATAAAATTAATAACAATCTAAGCTTTTGGAAGTCTCTTCAGCGGCCAGGCACAGTGGCTCACGCCTGTAATCCCAGCACTTTGGGAGGCCGAGGCGGGTGCATCACCTAAGGTCAGGAGTTTAAGACCAGCCTGGCCAACATGGTGAAACCTGGTCTCTACTAAAAATACAAAAATTAGCCAGACATTGTGGCAGGTGCCTGTAATCCCAGCTACTCAGGAGGCTGAGGCAGGAGAATCACTTGAACCCGGGAGGCAGAGGTTGCAGTGAGCCAAGATCGTGCCACTGCCCTACAGCCTGGGCGACAGAGCAAGACTTCGTCTCAAAAAAAAGTCTCTTTAGCAACAACCCTCTTTTGCTAGAAAATAAAAAAGTCTCAGTATTTCTTTGGTAGCAGGAAGAAGAAAGTATTTATATTTTGAATAAATGCTTTAAATTAAAAAATTGGCCCAGCGTGATGGCTCACGCCTGTAATCCCAGCACTTTGGGAGGCCGAGGCAGGCGGATCACCTGAGGACAGGAGTTCCAGACCAGCCTGGGCAACCTGGTGAAACCCCGTCCCTACTAAAATACAAAAATTAGCCAGGCGTGGTGGCACGCGCCTATAATACCAGCCACTCTGGAGGCTGAGGCAAGAGAATTGCTTGAGCCTGGGAGGCAGAAGTTGCAGTGAGCCGAAATCATACCACTACACTCCAGCCTGCGTGACAGAGCTAGACTCCGTCTCCCAAAAAAAAAAAAATTGAGCCGGGCACAAATTCATGCCCATAATCCCAACATTGTGGGAGGCTGAGGCAGGAAGCAAGCTTGACCCCAGGAGATTGAGGCTGCAGTGAGCCTGTGATAATACCACTGCACTCCAGCCTGAGCGACAGGGTAACACCCTGTCTCTAATTAAAAGAAAAAAAATTGATATTCTTGAATTTGTTGTATTCAAATTTGTTGTATTTATCAAGAATCCACATCACTGAAGTCGTTTGCCAACCCAAAAGCCAGAGACAAACTACAAATCACCAAGTTTCCAAATTTGATTTTTAGCCTAAGGTTCCTCAAATTTTCTTATAAAACCTGATTGTGTAACTATAAATGCAATCTTAATCATGAATTTCATCATCTTCCACCTTTAACTCTAGTATATATGCTAAAGCCCATATATCTATATATTTGGTGAAGGATTATATTTATTCATTTAAATGTAGTATACAGTTTTCAGACTTTAAATGCATAGTTGTCATTCTGGTTATAAACATACCAGACCTACAGTATAAAACAGCCATTCAACTTTTTTTTTTTTTTTTAATTTTTAAATTTTTTGTAGCGATGGAGTCTCACTATGTTGCCCCAGCTGGTCTCAAACTCCAGGCCCCAAGTGATCCTCCAACCTTAGCCTCCCAAATTGCTGGGATTACAAGCATGAGCCACCGTATCTGGCCCCAACTTCTAATTTAGCTTCAGCTTCCAGTTGTGTAGCAATGCAGCAGCTCCTTCAGGACTATGGTTAAATGGGGAAAAGTCAGATCCCAAGAACACTATTATATAACTAGCACATTTATATTAAATTATAGGACAAAGGTATTGATAACAGGCCAAGTGTAAACTCCACAGCACTACTACAGGGTTATGTCTCTAAGCACAAAATGGGAGAGGACACCCACTTCCTTTGCAACATTCTGCAGTGTCTAATAAGTATATTGCACAATGAACTTTTGCATTTCTTTTTTTTTTTTTGAGACAGAGTCTCTCTCGCCAGGAGTGCAGTGGCGTGACCTCGGCTCACTGCAACCTTCGCCTCCTGGGTTCAAGTGATTCTCCTGCCTCAGCCTCCCAAGTAGCTCGGACTACAGGGGTGTGCCACCAAGCCCGGATGATTTTTTGTATTTTTTAGTAGAGACGGGGGTTTCACCGTGTTAGCCAGGATGGTCTCGATCTCCTGATCTCCCGATCCGCCCACCTTGGCCTCCCAAAGTGCTAGGATTACAGGTGTGAGCCACCGCGCCTGGAGGGACTTTGGCATTTCTAATAAACATCATATATAAATTACATCTTCGTGACATCTGTTTCTAAAGCATTTTTCTATGTGTTGTCACAGTAATCCTCTATACTTGAATGAAAATTTTATAGATGGAGAAACAAGAACAATTTATTTGCCTAAAATCATACAGCTAGGTAACAGCACAACCACTTAATTGGGTACACCGTCTTCACTTCCTCTTAGACCTTAACTGTATTTATTCAACACATATTTACTACATGCCAGGTAATGTACTAGGTGAGAGGAATGCAGAGGTGAAAACACTAACACTAGTAATACGGAAGGATACGGTAGCAAAACAAGGTGGTTTTTATAGTATCACAGATCCAGAGTACTGAAAGAAGCAAATTTGTCAGTTTTGAGAATGGACAGGGGAAAAAACAAAAAGCTAGATTGGATGAAAGGTAATTATGACGCGGGACCATCACCTAAAGCTTTTGTAGAAGCACTGTGGGAGGCCAAGGCAGGCAGATCACGAGGTCAGGAGTTCGAGACCAGCCTGGCCAACACAGTGAAACCCCGTCTCCACTAAAAATACAAAAATTAGGCCAGGTGCGGTGGCTCATGCCTGTAACCCCAGAACTTTGGAAGGCCAAGGCAAGCGGATCACAAGGTCAGGAGATCGAAACCAGCCTGGCTAACATGGTGAAACCCTGTCTCTACTAAAAATACAAAAAAATTAGCCAGGCGTGGTGGTAGGCGCCTGTAGTCCCAGCTACTTGGGAGGCTGAGGCAGGAGAATGGTGTGAACCCGGGAGGCGGAGCTTGCAGTGAGCCAAGATTGTGCCACTGCATTCCAGCCTGGGTGACAGAGCGAGACTCCATCCCAAAAAGAAAAAAAAAAATATATATATATATATATATGTAGTTTATACACGCACACACACACAAATTAGCTGGGCGTGGTAGCAGGCGCCTGTAATCCCATCTACTCTGGAGGCTGCGGCAGGAGAATCACTTGAACCTGGGAGGCAGAGGCTGCAGTGAGCTGAGATCGCACAACTGCACTCCAGCCTAGGCGACAGAGCTAGACTCTATCTCAAACAAAAAAAAAAAAAAAAAAAAAAAGACAGATATTTCAAGATTCTTTTCAAATGATGAGAGGGACATATAGTTACCTTTACTCATTGAATTTTATCTAATAGGACCTCTTAAAATTCAAGTTAGTACAAGTGTTCTTGGTATCAAGAAGTGAGTAAATACATAGATGATCTTAACTATAAAAATTGCTATCTTGGCCAGGCGCAGTGGCTCATGCCTGTAATCCCAGCACTTTGGGAGGGTGAGGTGGGCGGATCACCTGAGGTCAGGAGTTCGAGACCAGCTTGACCAATATGATGAAACCCCGTCACTACTAAAAATACAAAAATTAGCCTGGCGTGGTGGCATGCACACCTGTAATCCCAGCTACTTGGGAGGCTGAGACAGGTGAATCGCCTGAACTAAGGAGGTGGAGGTTGCAGTGAGCCGAGATCGTGCCATTGCACTCCAGCCTGGGCAACAAGAGCGAGAAACTCTGTCTCAAACAAACAAACAAACAAAAAACCTGCTATAATTTGTACAATTCAAACTATTAAACATAATATGTAACCCATCTGTTTCTTTCTGTGCCTTACTCTTTTTACTTTGTTCCTCTATTAAGTTTCAAGTAGAGTTGTCCCTTGGTACCCATGTGGGATTGGTTCCAGGATACCTGCGGATACCAAAATCCTCAGATGCTCAAGTTCCTTATACAAAATGGTGTGGTATTTGTATATAACCTACTCACTTCCTCCCTCTCATATACTTTTAAGTCATTTCTAGATTACTTATAATACCTAAGACCATGTAAATGCCATTAAATAGCTGTTATACTGTATTGGTATCATTTGTATTGTTTTTATTGTTATTTGTGTTTTTTTTTCCCAAATATTCTCCAATCAAGACTGGTGGAATCTGCAGATATATGGAAACTGGATAAAGAGGGCCAACTGTGGTTGCCAGCCAAACAGCCTAAGGAAACCTAGACTAACTTCATGCTGTGTTTATGTATTCATTTGGTGTCATCTCCAAAACCAGCCACAAATAAAACATCCATGAACCTTTAACAACAAATGTATATCCACAATTCTACAATATATGGTTCATTTTCTTTTCTAAACTAGATTTCTATTACAAGTACCAGTCCAAGTTCCAGTATGCTACCAGTGCTGATTATATTGTAGAAATTAGACACATTTTATGAAACATAATCAGAAGGTACACAGCAGCTATTAAATCCTACTATAAACCCGGCATGGTGGCTCACGCCTATACTTCCCAGCACTTTGGGAAGCCAAGGTGGGTGGATTACTTGAGGCCAGGAGTTGGAGACCAGCCTGGCCAACATGGTGAAACCCTGTCTCTACTAAAAATTAAAAAATTAGCCAGGCGTGATGGTGTGTGCCTGTAATCCCAGCTACTCAGGAGGCTGAGGCATGAGAATCGCTTGAACCGAGAAAGCAGAGGTTGCGGTGAGCCTAGATTGCACTCCAGCCTGTACGACAGAGTGAGACTCTGCCTCCCAAAAAAAAAAAAAAAAAAAAAAAAATCCTACTATTTTCTTATGTAAAGCAAATACGCAGCAACATGACAGTCTTTTGTATTTGTTTCCCAAACTTGTCCCATCAAATTATTTTGGATGCCTATTTAAAAAGAAATTCCTAGGATGGGTGTGGTGGCTCATGCCTGTAATCCCAGCACTTTGGGAAGCCGAGGTGGGTGGATCACGAGGTTACGAGATTGAGACCATCCTGGCCAACATGGTGAAACCTCGTCTCTACTAAAAATACAAAAAATTAGCCAGGCATGGTGGCATGTGCCTATAATCCCAGCTACCCAGGAGGCTGAGGTGGGAGGATCCCTTGAACCAGGGAGTCAGAGGTTGCAGTGAGCTGAGATTGTGCCATTGCACTCCAGCCTGATGACAGAGCAAGACTCCGTCTCAAAAAGAAAAAAAAAAAAAAGAAATTCCTAGCACTCACATTAGATATACTAATTTAGAGTATCATACTGTATTCTCTAACCTCACAGAACGAAAACCAAAACACCCTATAGTTTAACACACTTTAATAAATTATTTCGAAAACCTGTTTTTAAATTTCCTTCCACTAAAATATTATAAGATTATTAAATGCAGTCGGGCGTGGTGGCTCATACCTACAATCCCAGCACTTTGGAACGCCAAGGCAGGCGGATCATGAGGTCAAGAGATTGAGACCATCCTGGCCAACGTGGTGAAACCCTGTCTCTACTAAAAATACAAAAATTAGCTGGGCGTGGTGGCACGCACTTGTAGTCCCAGTTACTTCAGGGGGCTGAGAGAGGAGAATGGCGTGAACCCAGGAGGCATAGGTTGCAGTGAGCCGAGATAGTGCCACTGCACTCCAGCCTTGTGACAGAGCAAGAATCCGTCTCAAAAAAAAAAAAAGAATTATTAAATGCTCCAGTAATACAGAGTTGAACACAACTATAATCCCAGTTTATAAAGAGAAAAATAAAAATTCACAGATAAATCCATCACAAATCAAAAATCTGTAATTTTAAACATTAAAAGACCAGGCAAAGTTGCTCATGCCTGTAATCCTAGCACTTTGGGAGACCAGATGGGCAGATCACCTAAGGTCGGGAGTTCGAGACCAGCCTGGCCAACATGGTGAAATCCCATCTCTACCAAAAATACAAAAATTAGCTGGGTGTGGTGGCTGCATTCCCAGCTACTCAGGAGGCTGAGCCAGGAGAATCAGGCTTGAGCCCAGGAAGCGGAGTTTGCAGTGAGCCGAGATCGCACCACTGCACTCCAGCCTGGACAACAGAGTGAGATTCTGTCTCAAAATAAAAAAGTTGGCCGGGCGCGGTGGCTCACGCCTGTAATCCCAGCACTTTGGGAAGCCAAGGAGGGTGGATCACAAGATCAGGAGATCGAGACCATCCTGGCTAACACGGTGAAACCCCATCTCTACTAAAAATACAAAAAATTAGCTGGGCATGGTGGCAAGTGCCTGTAGTCCCAGCTACACACCTCCTGGCATGAACCCAGGAGGCGGGGCATGCAGTGAGCCGAGATCGCACCACTGCACTCCAGTCTGGGCGACAGAGTGAGACTCCATCTCAAAAAATAAATAAATAAAATAAAAATAAAAAAGCAAACAACAACAAAACATTAAGTTTCTTGGCTATCAGCTCTTTAGTCTCATGACTCACTGGTGGCTTGAATAGGGAATTTTTTTTAAGTTCCACAAGTTAACATGGAGTCCAAATCTATTTTCTAATCCATGCTTTACCAGCTCCTATTGAATTGTAAGACTTTCTCTGAAAGAAAGAGAGTAAAATAATCCTAATAAAAATTATGAAATGGCCGGGCGCGGCAGCTCACACCTGTAATCCCAGCACTTTGGGAGGCTAAGGCGGGCGGATCACCTGAGGTCGGAAGTGAAGACCTCACAAGAGTGAAACTGCATCTCAAAAAAAAAATTATCAAATGGTAAAAAATTCACCCCACCCATCTGAAAAATGCAACTGGACAAGTATCATTTTTAAAACTCAGCAGACACTAGAACTCTAGTGTAGACACTACCCCCTTTCCAATTAAAACAGGCCTAATTGTTCAATCTTGTGTTAAGAGCTACCCAAAAATATATTCACTCAGCAGTTGGCATTTGCAGATAATTCAGAGAACTGCCTTACTTTCATCCCGTCCTAGATAATCTGACTTTCACAATAATTAGGCTTCCTGTATATGGCTTGTGTAAATGGAGGACATAAAATTCAGTTACTCTGTTCCACTTCCAGATATATACCAGAGAAAAATGAAAACGCGTCTACACAAAAATTTGCACATGAATGCTCAAAACAGCATTACAGACCAGGCGTGGTGGCTCATGCCTATAATCCCAGCACTTTGGGAGGCAGAGGCAAGAGGATCACTTGAGTCAAAGAATTTGAGACCAGCCTGGGCAACATGGAAAAACCCCATCTCTACAAAAAATACAAAAAAAATTAGCTGGGTATGGTGGTGTGTGCCCGTAATCCCAGCTACTTGGAAGGCTGAGGCAGAAGAATCGCTTGAACCCAGGAGGCAGAGGTTGAGGTGAGCTGAGATGGCACTATTGCACTCCATCCTGGGCAACAAGAGTGAAATGCCATCTCAAAAAAAAAAAAATGCCCATCAACTTATTTTTAAAATGTGGTATGTCCACACAATGGAATAGAATGCAGCAATAAAAAGGAATAAAGTACTGATACACGCTACATCTTTGATAAACTCTGAAAACATTATGCTAAGTGAAAGAAGCCAGACAGGCCGGGCGTGGTGGCTCACGCCAGTAATCCCAGCACTTTGGGAGGCCAAGGTGGGTGGATCACCTGAGATCAGGAGCTGGAGACCAGCCTAGCCAACATGGCAAAACCCCGTCTCTACTAAAAATACAAAAATTAGCTGGGTGTGGTGGCACGCACCTGTAATCCCAGCTACTCTGAGTTACAGTTACTGAGACTGAGTTACAGTCTCAGTCTACTTTGGGACTGAGTTAGGTTCAACCTGGGAGTCCAAGGTTGCAGTGGGATCGTGCCACTGCACTCCAGCCTGGCGACAGTGAGACTCCGTCTCAAAAAAAAAAAAAAAAAAGAGAGAAGCCAGACACAAAAGACCACATATTGGCCAGGCGCGGTGGCCCACACCTGTAATCCCAGCACTTTGGGTGGCTGACATGGGCGGATAACAAGGTCAGGAGATGGAGACCATCCTGGCTAACACAGTGAAACCCCGTCTCTACTAAAAATACAAAAAATCAGCCAGGCGTGGTGGCAGGCGCCTGTAGTCCCAGCCACTCGGGAGGCTGAGGCAGGAGAATGGCGTCAACCCGGGAGGCGGAGCTTGCAGTGAGTCGAGATGGCACCACTGCACTCCAGCCTGGGCGACAGAGTGAGACTCATTCTCAAAAAAAAAAAAAAAAAACAACACATATTATGTGATCCCATTTTTGTGAAATCTCCAGAATAGGCAAATCCATAGACAGAAAGTAGATCAGTGGTTGCCCAAGGATGGGGGTAGGAGGACCAGTAATAAAGAATGACTGCTAATGGGTATGGGAGTCTCTTTTTGAGGTGATGAAAATGATTGTGGTGGTGGGTGCACAACTCTGTGAATATACTAAAAAGTATTGAATTGTACAATGGTGAGTTGTATGGTATGTTAATTATATGTCAATAAAGTTGTTAAAAAAAATCAGCTACTCCAATCCTTTTGCGGTTCATAAAGAACCAAGATGACTGGGTTTCATGCTAATGCATGACATGTGCCTCCCTCAAATCATGTTGTCTCATGGGCTTATTGGCACATTACCGTCTGAGGAAGAACAAGAAAAAAAAATAAACCAATCTGAAAATACCACCCACCCCCACTTTGTATATATATTAAACAAGAACTCTTGGTGAACATTTATTTGGAATAAGATACAAATAATCCTGTCTGAAAAATGATAAATGCAGACTGGAACTACTAAGTGAATGTTTAACACTTGTGTTTTGTCTGCCTAAAGTATTTCACAATAAAATACATATCTATTTAGGCCGGGCGCGGTGGCTCACGCCTGTAATCCCAGCACTTTGGGAGGCCGAGGCGGGCAGATCACGAGGTCAGGAGATCGAGACCATCCTGGCTAACACGGTGAAACCCCGTCTCTACTAAAAATACAAAAAATTAGCCTGTCGCGGTGGCGGGCACCTGTAGTCCCAGCTACTCGGGAGGCTGAGGCAGGAGAATGGTGTGAACTCAGGAGGCAGAGCTTGCAGTGAGCCGAGATCACGCCACTGCACTCCAGCCTGGGCGACAGAGCGACACTCCGTCTCAAAAAAAAAAAAAAATTATATATATATATAAAAAATTAATAAATAAACATATATATATATTTTTTTGAGTCAGGGTCTCTGTCATCCAGACTGAAGTACAGTGGAGCAATCACAGCTCACAACAGCCTTGATCTCCCGGGCTCAAGCAGTCCTCCCTCTCGCCTCAGTCTTCCAAGTAGCTGGGACCTATGCCTGGCTAATTTTTTTTTTTTTTTTAATTTTTTGTGAAGACAAGGTCTCCTTATGTTGCCCAGGCTGGTCTCGAACTCCTGGGCTCAAGCAATGCTCCTGCCTGAGCCTCCCAAAGTGCTGGGATTACAGTGAGCCATCGCATACAGCCAAATGAAATGTTGTTAATGATTATTACTGTTGCAAACCACTTGTCCTAAAAGCTTAATGTGTGTGATATTTAATACATGTTGATTAGATTATGTGCTAGTAAACACAAGTCTGTTTTTTTACAAGACTGGTTGGATATAGCCTTAGGCATCTTTCAATTGAATTCAACTACTGGTCCTTGCTGTAGGAGACAACTTAAAATAAAATAAAAAGTGAATCCAACTACTGAATATACTCTTCCACATAAAAAATGAGCCATTGGAAAAAAAATACAGAACAGTACCTGACCATTCATAGTAAAAAGATTTTCAATACCCTTAACTGCCTATTACCAAATGAAGAATACTTCACTTGGGGGAGAGAGGGGGTTAAAAATGAAAAGAATACTTCATGCGGCGGCGCGGGGATGGTTAAAAAAAAGGTATCACCGTGCGCGGTGGCTCACGCCTGTAATCCCAACACTTTGGGAGGCTGAGGCGGGGGGATGACCAGAGATTGGGAGTTCGAGACCATCCTGACCAACATGGTGAAACCCCGTCTCTACTAAAAATACAAAATTAGCCCCGCGTGGTGGCGCATGCCTGTAATCCCAGCTACTCGGGAGGCTGAGGCAGGAGAATCGCTTGAACCCAGGAGGCGGAGGTTGCGGTAAGCCGAGATCGCGCCATTGCACTCCTGCCTAGGCAACAAGAGGGAAACTCTGTCTCAAAAAAAAAAAAAAAAAAAGAAGGTATTTGAAGGGTGTGGCAACTCATCCAAGGTCACACTAGTCAGGGCAGAGAGCAACATTCTGCTTTATACTAAACCTCCAGGGGAAATCTTATAATTTCGCCAAAGAAGTTTTTGTTTTGTTTTACGTAACAACAACAAAAAAATAAAAGTAAGGAGGGAGGGCTCTCAGCTTAGTTCAAACTTCTAAACAGAGACAGTGAGATAGCTATTTTGAATAAACAAACACTTGTGCAGGGAGTGGCTAAGAGCTAACCAAAGCCAGCAGTCAACAGCATGTGAACAACTGGCCAGATCCGTCCGATTTTCAACGCTAGGTTAGAGCCTCCACTCAGAAAGTCGGTTATGAAGGCAAGAAACAGGATCTTTACAGAATGTTGGGAGGATAAATCAAAAGGGGAAAATGACTCCGTGTGAACTGTACTGCCTCCAAGGGCAAGAAGGCAGTTTTTTTCTGAAAAAATAGGTGTCAGAACAGCAGTGAGTTAAGGTTAAGAAACAAGACTTCTAACAATCTCTGAGAAGAAACGACTAAGACTGGCAAAGCTAATCTTCAAGCGTTCTAAGTGAATCGCAGGAAAACCTTTCCCTCAACCAAAAAGAAGTCGCCGTTCCCCAGTTTAGCCCTAAAAATGGACCCGGGTTTTCCACGTGAAGCTGTCTGTGGGGAAGGACAGCGGCGTGGAGCCAGAGCCGAGCTCCTCCGCCTCCGGCACCCCACGCCGGGAGAAGCCTGCTCAGCGGCGGGGCCGCGCGGCCAGGTCCGGTCATGGTGAAGCGGACCCCTAAGCTCCGAGCACCTTCGGGCGAAGGAGCGCCGGTGTAGACACACACACTCAAACTCACGCGTCGTCGGAACCACTGGGGAGTCTGTGGCTCGATACGGTCTCTGGGCACTTTCCTACCCAGGTGAAAACCACCTCCTCACCCAGCTCAGCCTTCCCGGAACCCCACTCCCCTCACCTGGCCCTGGCCCCTGCCCCAGAAGAGATGAAAGAGGCGGCGGCGGCAGTTGCTTCCGACAGGGTCCCCCAGCGGCGGTGAGTGCTCCGACCCGCGGCCCTAATCTACCGCCGCCGCCATGTTGGAGGGTGAGGTCACCCCGGCGTGCCTTCGTCACGGCCGGCGTCGGGGCGGGACCAGAACTACCTGAGATCCGGAAGGGTATCCGGAGCGGAAGGACCGACCAACGGAGGCCGGAGGTCTCTCCGTGCAGATGTGACCTGAAGACCCAAACCCTCCTAGCCCGCCCAAATCTATAATTGCGACGTTCGGAAGTTCCGTCTCCCAGATCATTTCCGGAGTCGAGGGGTTGGGATTCTGACCGGCTGGTCGCTGTGTTGGAGGAAGGGCAGGCGATTCCAGGGAAAGAAACCTTGCTGCATGCACAGGCTATGTTCAGTTCCACAAACATGTATTGCGTTTCAAGTGTTTGCCAAGGGAGCAGGTCAAATAAGTATCTACACAGTCACGACAGCCTCGATGTTCGCCACTAGTTGGGGCAGATGGTCCTTGAAGGTTGGGAAGGAATTCCGGGGAGGGAATATAGCGGGGAGGTGTAGAGAGGTCCTCCTAGGCGAAGGGAACTGGCTGAGCAGAGGCGCCAGGGCATGAAGGAAGTCTTAACTAGTAACCCGCTTTTGTTAACAGTACCTGGAACACACAGCGCCTGGAACATACTTAACTTGTATTAATGGATGTTTGTTTACTTGAATCCGAGAGTTCTTTGGAGGAGTATCGGAAGGTATCTAGGAGAGAGGATACAATGTGTTTTAGGGAGATCAAATTGCCCGTGGTGTGTGTACTGAATTGGAACAAGGAGGGCATTGACAATAAGGAGTTAGAAGACTGAGCCAGATCAGAAGTGATAAAATCCTGATGGGGAGTGACTGCCAGTGGATACAGAGTTTCTTTTTGGGGTGATGGTGGCACGACTCTTTGAAATACTGAAAACTACTGAATTGTACACTATAGGTGAATTGTATGTTATGAGATCTATATCTCAACAAGGCTATTCTAAAGGAAGTGATAAAAGAGTTGAACTGCTATTGTGGGGCTGGTGCCACAGGATGCTTTTTAAGCCCGAGTGACTGAGGAAAGCATGGTGCCATTAATAGGGACATAAAATTTTGCAAAGGAAAGGCTTAGTGACCTTGGAAAACTAATAGTACAGGCCGGGTGTGGTGGATCACTCCTGTAATCCCAGCACTTTGAGAAGCCAAGGTGGGCGGATCACTTGAGGTCAGGAGTTTCAGACCTGCCTGGCCAACATGGTGAAACTCCCCATCTGTACTAAAAATACAAAAAATTAGCCGGGTATGGTGTCACGCGCCTGTAATCCCAGCTACTTGGGAGGCCGATGCAGGAGAATCGCTTGAGCCTGGGAGGCGATGGTTGCAGTGAAATGGGTAACCAAAAATGAAGACTTTTTGTTTGTTTGTTTGAGGCAGAGTCTCACTCTGTCGCCCAGGCTGGAGTGCAGGGGCGCGATCTCAGCTCACTGCAACCTCTGCCTTTCGGGTTCAAGCGATTCTCCTGCCTCAGCCTCCCGAGTAGCTGGGATTACAGGCATGTGCCACCACGACAGGCTAATTTTGTATTTTTAGTAGAGGCAGAGTTTCTCCACGTTGGTTAGGCTGGTCTTGAACTCCTGACTTCAGGTGATCCACTCGCCTTGGCCTCCCAAAGTGCTGGGATTACAGACGTGAGCCACCGTGCCTGGCTTTTTAAAAATTTTTAATAGAGACGGGGTCTCACCATGTTGGCCAGGCTAGTCTCCTACTCCTGACCTCAAGAGATCCGCCTGCCTCAGCCTCCCAAAGTGCTGGGATTACAGGCGTGCGCCACCGCGCCTGGCCCTAATTTTACTTTTAAGGTCTGTGCAGTTCACTGTATGTACACTTTACCTAAAAAAACTTTCAAAAATGTAACATGCAATAATTTATTTTGGGAGGTACTTATGTTACCAATTTGGTACATACTTAAGTTCATTTCTTTCACATTGCTCTCAGTCTTTTCCTTTATTTATTTATTTATTTTTTATTATTATTTTCTCGAGACAGAGTCTTGCTCTGTCACCCAGGCTGTAGTGCAATGGCGTGATCTCAGCTCACTGAACCTCACCTCCTGGGTTCAAGCGATTCTCCTGCTTCAGCCTCCTGAGTAGCTGGGATTACAGGCACCCACCACCACACCTGGCTAATATTTTTTTTTTTGTATTCTTAGTAGAGATAGGGTTTCGCCATGTTGGCCAGGCTGGTCTCCAACTCTTGGCCTTGGGTGATCAACCCTCTCGGCCTCCCAAAGTGCTGGGATTACAGTCGTGAGCCACCATGCCTGGTCTTACTTATTTATTTTTTTAGAGACAAGGTGTCGCTTCTGTTACCCAGCCTGGAGTGCAGTGGTACAATCATACCTCACTGCATCATGGACCTCCTGGGCTCACAATTGTTCCACCTCAGCCTCCCAAGTATCAAGGACCACAGGCTTGTGCCACCACACGTAGCTTTTTTTTTTTTCTTTTTTTTGAGACGGAGTCTCCCTCTGTTGCCTGGGCTGGAGTGCAGTGGCAGATCTTGGCTCACTGCAACCTCAGCCTCCTGGGCTCAAGTGATTCTCCTGCCTCAGCCTCCAAAGTAGCTGGGACTACAGGCGCGCACCACTATGCCTGGCTACATTTTGTATTTTTAGTAGAGACGGGGTTTCAGTGTGTTGGCCAGGCTGCTCTCGAACTCCTGACCCCAAGTGATCCACCCACCTCAGACTCCCAAAGTGGTGGGATTACAGGCGTGAGCCACCGCGCCAGGCCACACATGGCTACTTTTTAAAAAATGTTTTTGTAGGCCGGGCGTGGTGGTTCACGCCTGTAATCCCAGCACTTTGGGAGGCCAAGGGGGACAGATCACGAGGTCAGGAGATGGAGACCATCCTGGCCAACACAGTGAAACCCCGTCTCTACTAAAATACAAAAAATTAGCCGGGCATGGTGGCGCGCACCTTCAGTCCCAGCTACTGGGGAGGCTGAGGCAGAAGAATCACTTGAACCCGGGAGGCGGAGGTTGCAGTGAGCCGAGATCACACCACTGCACTCCAGCCTGGGCGACAGAGTGAGACTCTGTCTAAAAAAAAAAAAAAGATTGTTTTTGTGGAAATGGGTATGTTCCCCAGGCTGCTCAGAAACTCCTAGCCTCAAGCAATTCTCCCATCTTGGCCTCCTAAAGTTCCTGGCCTTCCCTTTTTAATTTTATTTTTTGAATATATATTTTGAGACTAGACATACAGGTCAATGGAACAGAACAGAAAACCTAGAATTGTTAACTAATTTTCAACAGAAGTGCTAAGGCATTTCAATGAGGAAAGAGATTGTCTTTTCAGCAAATTGCATAAAATAATATAGCCCTTTTATAGAAATTATTTGACTTTAATCACAGCAGTTTATGGTATTTGGAGTTTTTTTATTTAATTTGCTTTTGTTTTAGTAGAGATGGGGTTTCACCATGTTGGCTAGGCTGGTCTCAAACTCCTGACCTTGTGATCCGCCCGCCTCAGTCTCCCAAAGTGCTGGGATTACAGGTGTGAGCTACCACACCTAGCCCTTTTTTATTTAATTTTTTAGTTTTTTTTTGTAGAGATAGCGTCTTGCTGTGTTGTCCAGGCTGGTCTTGAACTTGTGGCCTCAAGTGATCCACCTGCCTTGGCCTCCTGAAGTGCTGGGATTATAGGCATGAGCCACTGCACCTGGTCAGTTTTCGGGGGAGTTTTGGACAGATTTTAATAGGCGCTACAGATCTCTAGCCTACAGGCTAATGTGGTTATCGACTCTAAACTAGACTCTATTCATTTTATTCATTTGCATTCATCAGTTGTTTGTTGCTTTTTTTTTTTTTCCTTTTGAGACAGAGTCTCCACTTCCACTCTGTTACCCAGGCTAGAGTACAGTGATGTGATCATGACTTACTCTAGCCTCGACTTCCCAGGCTCAAGCAATCCTCTGGCCTCATCCTCCCAAGTAGCAAGGACTACAGGCATGCACCAGAAAGCCTGGCTAATTTATTTAATTTTTTTTTGTAGAGGCAGGTGTCCCACTATGTTGCCCAGGCTGGTCTCAAACTCTTGGGCTCAAGTGATCCGCCTGCCTCAGCCTCCCAAAGTGCTAGGATTACAGGTGCCAGCCACCACGCCTGGCCAATCAATTGTTTATTGAATCCCTGCCATTAACCAGGCAGGGTGCTGGGTGCTAGCAAAAGCAATGATAAGTACATCAGACGTGGTCCCTCTTGTGAAGCTAACATCTTAGTTGGAAAACCAGAAAAGAAAAACATTGAAACAGAAAAAAGTAAAAATAATTTAAGATGATGGCATGGGCTGGGTGCAATGGCTCACGCCTGTAGTCCCAACACTTTGGGAGCCTGAGGCGGGTGGATCATGAGGTCAGAAGTTCCAGACCAGCCTGGCTAACATAGTGAAACCTCGTCTCTACTAAAAATACAAAAAATTAGCCGGGCATGGTGGCTCGTGCCTGTGGTCCCAGCTACTCGGGAGACTGAGGCAGGTGAATGGCTTGAACCTGGGAGGTGGAGGTTGTGTTGAGCCGAGATCACTCCACTGCACTCCAGCCTGGGCAACAGAGTGAGACTCCGTCTCAAAAAAACAAAACAAGACAAACAAAAAAAAGGTGGTGGCATGTCCTGAAACAGACAAGGGACTGGAATAGAGAAGAAGGTGAGAGAGTGACCAGGATAAGCTCTCCCCAAAGAGATTTTGAGACCTAAAGGATGAAAAACAAGTTAAGTGGTAAGTAGAGGAAAATAACTTCTCAAGCAGAAAAATAGATGTTTTCAAAAAAACTGAAAGGCAACCGGTAAAGCTTTGAGGTGGTGTGCAAAGGGAGGAGGGGTAATGAGGGCAGGCAAGTATACAGGGCCAGATCCAGTGGTGTCATCTACTAGAGCCAGCAGAAGGCTTCAGGAGCAAGCGGAAGCCATGACAGAGTTGTAAATTGGGGAGTGACTTGATGCCATCTGCCATCTAGGTTTTAAATCACTGTAGCATAGAAATTTGGTTGGAAAGAGGCAAAAAGTGCAGACACCTAAGTTAGAGTTACTATTTTTTGGCTACACTTTGTTTTTTCCTTTTCAAATTATTTGCTCAACATTTAAAGACACATGATTTACATTTACTTCTAGTCTTTCACGCTTTGTCCTCCTGAGCAAACTCCAGAGTTAGCTTATTTATCCTGCTGATTCAGTATCTAGTAAACCTGCCTGGGAGTAGGTGAGAGCACATGAACCGTCCCTTTCTGACTAACCTGACAGGAATCTAGGCCAGTGACTTTGGTGAAGCCACAAATAGGCTTATCTAGGAGGGAGTTTTTTGAAACTTGTCTGAAAATATGTTTTAAAGTGTCTCCACAAGGCCTAAGAATGTAGGAGAAAATTACATTTGGAAAACTACCAACTGGCTCATCTTTGCATGTATTCATAACAACTTTTTTCCCTCCAGAGGTTATCCCTGTAAAGCTTACCACATTCTTTTCAGACAGGACCTGGCCTGTTCCTTGGTGAATCAGCAAAACTGAAGAAAATTGAGTTTTAAAGAGAAACTAACATGGGGGAGAAGTGGGTGCTGCAAAAGGGGATAGTAACTATACCTACGATTTGTTTTTCAAGTGAAGTCTTGAAGTAAATGTGACAAATGTTAATTGTTAATTTTGGGTGGTGGTGCATGATATGGGAATAAATTATTCTTTGTACTTTTTTGTATTTTCTAATGTCTCAAAATAAAAATAAGTAAATCGTGGTCAGGCGCAGTGGCTCATGCCTGTAATCCTAGCACTCTGGGAGGCTGAGGCGGGTGGATCACCTGAGGCCAGGAGTTTGAGACCAACCTGGCCAACATGGTGAAACCTTGTCTCTACTAAAAATACAAAAATTAGCTGGGCATGGTGGCACGTGCCTGTAGTCCCAGCTACTCGGGAGGCTGAGGCAGGAGAATTGCTTGAACCCGGGAGGCAGAGGTTGCAGTGAGCCAAGATTGCGCCACTGCACTCCAGCCTGGTGACAGAGCAAGACTCCCATCTCCAAAAAAAAAAAAAAAAGAAGAAGAATCATAAAGATTATCACACTGTTTTCCAAAAAACAAAAGCACGGTTGATCTAGACAGTGCTACATCCGCTCCAGATATTAATTTCAGAAACAATTTGACATGTAGCATTAGACTGCTGCTTCTACTCCCCAAATCCTGTCATTTGCAGAACACTGTAAAAATACAGGAGAGATTGTAATCAAAATGCGTTAATTCCACCTCAACCTGACCTAGGGATGCTAGAGGGTGGAATGCTCCTCTAGCATATTCCATACTCCTGGAATCTGTTTTTTAGGACGATGAAGAATGAGGCTATTAATGCAAAAGATGAACAAAATTAGACAAATAATCCAATCTAGTTTAGCTCAATAGTGATCAAGTTAAGGTCAATTGCATCAGTTTCTCTTGCCCTGTGTTATTGTTCTGTGACTAAATCCTTCCTTTATCCAGCATTATCAGTACTCTCAAATATATATACCAATATGTACACCAATCTGTCCTACAAGGAACACTGTGCACTAGTACAAATGGAAAAAATGGCAGCATGTATTAATAAATATATTAATAAATGGCAACGTTTATTGTCCTGTGGGTAAATCTTTCCTTTATCCAGCATTATCAGTATTCTCAAATATGTATACCAAATATGTATACCAATCTGTCATACAGTACAAGGAACATTGTACACTAGTACAAATGGGGAAAAAATGGCAGCATGTATTAACAGCCTTCAAAATATGTGTACCGGCCAGGCGCCGTGGCTCACGCCTGTAATCCCAAGACTTTGGGAGGCCAAGGCGGGCAGATCACGAGGTCAGGAGTTCGAGATCAGCCTGGCCAATATGGTGAAACCCCATCTCTACTAAAAATACAAAAATTAGCTGAGTGTGGTGGCACACGCCTGTAGTCCCAGCTACACAGGAGGCTGAGGCAGAAGAATCACTTGAACCCGGGAGGTGGAGGTTGCAGTGAGCTGAGACTGCGCCACTGCACTCCAGCCTGGGCAACAATAGCGAAACTCCATCTCAAAAAAAAAAAAAAAAAAAAAAAAAAAAATATATATATATATATATATATATGTATGTACCATTCCTACTAAAAGGACAAAGAGCTGAGGTGGGAGGATCCCCTGAGCCCAGGAGTTCGAGACTAGCCTGACAAACACTGCAGGACTCTGTCTCAATTTTAAAAATAAAATTGAATAAAAGGGACAAACGGACATCATGTACTTTCTGATGTGTTGCAAAGAGGACACAATATTACACATGTAGTACTCCTGCTATAATGCGTAACCTGAATCTAATTATGAGGAAACTGTCAAAACCCAATTGAGGCTGGGCGTGGTGGCTCACACCTGTCATCCCAGCACTTTGGGATGCCAAGGCAGGCAGATCATCTGAGTTCAGGAGTTCCAAGAACAGCCTGGCCAACGTGGCAAAACCCTGTTTCTACTAAAAATAAAAAATTAGCGGGGCGTGGTGGCGGGCGCCTGTAATCCCAGCTACAGGAGAGGCTGAGGCAGGAAAATCTCTTGAACCAAGGAGGTGGAGGTTGCAGTGAGCCGAGTTTGCACCACTGCATTCCAGCCTGAGCGACAGTCTTCTTTCTCAAAAAAAAAAAATTGAGTGATTTTCTACAACTGGCCTATATTCTTCAAAATGTCACTACCAAGAAAGATAAGTCTGAGGAAACTCTTCCGTATTAAAGGAGACTAAAAAGACATGATCACTAATGCAGTAAGTGACCCTGGATCCAATCCAGGTTATAAAGGTTATAAAGTAAGGTTATAAGAAGGTTATAAAAGGTTAAAAAGTAAGGTTATTAAAAAAAGGTTATGGCTGGGCGCGGTGACTCACGTCTGTAATCCCAGCACTTTGGGATGTGGAGGCAGGCAGATCACCTGAGGTCGGGAGTTCAAGACCACCCTGGCCAATGTGTTGAAACCCCGTCTCTACTAAAAACGCAAAAATTAGCTGGGCGTGGTGGCAGATGCCTGTAATCTCAGCTACTGGGGAGGCTGAGGCAGGAGAATCAATTGAACCCGGGAGGCGGAGGTTGTGGTGAGCTGAGATTCTGCCACTGCACTCTAGCCTGGGCAACAGAGCGAGACTCCATCTCAAAAAAAAAAAAAAAAAGAAAAAGAAGGCCGGGTGCAGTGGCTCACACCTGTAATCCCAGCACTCTGGGAGGCCAAGGCAGGTGGATCACGAGGTCAGCAGTTCAAGACCAGCCTGGCCAACACAGTGAAACCTCATCTCTACTAAAAATACAAAAATTAGCCACGCATGGTGGCAGGCACCTGTAATCCCAGCTGCTTGGGAGGCTGAGGGAGGAGAAGCACTTGATCCCGGGAGGCAGAGGTTGTAGTGAGCTGACACCATGCCGCTGCACTCCAGCCTGGGCAACAGAGTGAGACTCTGTCTCAAAAAAAAAAGAAAGGGTTATAAAGTACATTGATGGATTGATGGGACAAAGGAATTTGTTTTTTGAGTTTTTTTTTTGAGACGGAGTCTCACTCTTATTGCCCAGGCTGGAGTGCAGTGGCATGATCTCGGCTCACCGCAACCTCTGCCTCCTGGGTTGAATCAATTCTCCTGCCTCAGCCTCCCCAGTGGCTGGGATTACAGGCACGCACCACCACGCCTGTTAATTTTGTATTTTCAGTAGAGACTGGGGTTTCTCCATGTTGGTCAGGCCGGTCTCGAAATCCCGACCTCAGGTGATCTGCCCGCCTCTGCCTCCCAAAGTGGTGGGATTACAGGCGTGAGCCACCGCGCCTGGCCTGGGACAAAGGAAATTAATGTTCAGCCTAGTAAACTAAATTTCCTGAATTTGCTACATCCTCGTTCTTATGACACACTAAAATAGGAAGTGTGTGTGTGTGTGTGTGTGTGTGTGTATGAAAATAAAGTGTTAATGTACATGTAGCAAAATGTTAACAATTGTTGAATCTAGGTGAAGGGAGGTCAATGCAGTATTCTTACAAGTTACTATATCTCAAATTTCTTCAAGATAAAAAGCTAATAAAAATGGTGGGTAACCATAGCACAGTAAAAAGAAAAAAGTGGGTGTACCATTTGACCTCTTATTCTACTATTAGGAGTCAGTCTATCCTAAAGATAAAGGAATTTTCAAAAGTTTTTGCCTTTAGGATTTTGGGGAAAAAAACGGGCTTGAGGTAAATCCAAATAAAAACAAATGAGCCTGGGGGGATTTCTGTCCTAATATTCCTCTAAATAGGACCTGGGAAGGCTTTTGAAAAATATATAGGCTATCTCAGAAAAGTTCCAAATAAATTATGTAGCTGCTCCACCCTAATAAGGAAGTTGAGCAAAGCTTCCCACTCCCTAGGTGTGGGCTTTGTATAGTGGCTTCCTTCCTAAGACTACGGTATGGAAAGGGGGTTAAAAAAGGTAACTTCAGAGTGGAGAAACCTACAAACCCTACTTTATTCAGGTAATCAAGGTTGACATGAATAGTCAGAAATCATGTATCCCTTTTTTTTTTTTCTTTTGGTAGAGACGGGGTTCCTCTATGTTCTCGAGCCTGGTCTCGAACTTGAGGTCAAGCGATACACCCGCCTTGGTCTCCCAAAGTCTCCGGATTGCAGGCGTGAGCCACCACGCCCGGCCAACAATCATGTACCCCTAAGCCCATAACCCTGTGTAATTATGCGAAAAATTCCAATAAAGGCGCATTCTCCAATATACCTAACCAGTACGCCTCAAAACAGCCCGACTAATTTCAGATAGAGGAACTCCTTATCTTTTCTTCCTCCTACCCAAGATCCCAGTTTAGGAAAAAAATACCGGTCAGGTCACGAGTCAGCGACGTAGAAGGACCCGAGGACGCGCCCACAGGCCGGGACAGTGCGGGACTTCCTGGGCGTCGCTCTCTTCCCATTGGCTGAGAAGGGTCATGAGGACGAACTGTGCAGTCACCTGGCAGGAACCGGAACCCGCGGTTATAAAGTAAAGGAACCCGAGATCTGCGCAGGGGTTCTCTTTGCCGATTTCTCTCACCTCACCTTTCAAACCTAAACTCGAGCCTGCTGCTCACCGGCCTAGCATTGCTCTCGCCATGGCTCTCAGCGATGCTGACGTGCAAAAGCAGGTGAGGGGCTTGGTTGGGTCTTGCGAAGCCGCGGCGGCAGTCCCGGGGAGTGGGCTGGAGCCCGGCTAGGGGAGGCCGCGGGCCTTGAGCCGCCCAGATGCCGCAGGAAGGTCCCTTGCTCCAAGTCACTAGATCCAAGAGGTCGGCCTGAGGACGGAGATTTGCCCCGCAGCTCATGTGACTTTTGCTCGGGTCTTGGGCACTGCCCGCTTGCCTGCGCGCTGCCTTCTTGAACGCCCTGGCTCTTTGCCTCCCACCTCAGCATTCCCTGTTTTCCAATGGTATTCACTGTGCCTAGTCGGACAGAGATCTGTGCAAGGATTGAAAACAGCCTTGTGGCCAGGGGCAGTGGCTCACGCCTGTAATCCCAGTAATTTGGGAGGCCGAGGCGGCCGGATCACCTGAGGTCAGGAGTCCGAGACTAGCCTGGCCAAAATGGTGAAACCCCGGTCTCTACTAAAAATAGAAAATTAGCCGGACGTGGTGGCGCGCGCCTGTAATCCCAGCTACTCGGGAAGCTGAGGAAGTAGAATCGCTTGAACCCGGGAGGCGGAGGTTGCAGTTAGCCGAGATCGCGCCGTTGCACTCCAGCAGGGGCGACAGGGCGAGACTCCCTCCGGAAAAAGAAAAAAAATAAAAAACAGCCTTGTCACTTTTTTTTTTTTTAACCCTGAGGGAAGTGCTTAAGGCTATATGATAGGAAAGAAACAGTGCGGGGGGAAGAGACCTGCTTCCAACCAGTGTTGTTTTGACAAGGTCGTTCACTTTATGAACCGTGTTTTTTTCTTTTTTTCTTTTCTTTTTTTTTTTTTTTTTTGAGACGGAGTCTCACTGTCACCCAGGCTGGAGTGCAAGGGCGCGATCTCGGCTCACTGCAACCTCCGCCCCGGGTTCAAGCGATTCTCCTGCCTCAGCCTCCCTAGAAGCTGGGATTACAGACTCGCGCCCCACGCCCGGCTAATTTTTGTATTTTTTTTAGTAGAGGCTGGGTCTCACCATATTGGCCTGGCTGGTCTTGAACTCCTGACCTCAGGTGATCTTCCCACCTGGGCCTCCCAAAGTGCTGGGATTACAGGCATGAGCCAACGCGCCAGGCCTGTATGTACTGTTAATCATCATTTTGGGGAAGTCCCCTCTATCATAATGGATTGTAATGATTGGTCTCCCACTAATGTGTGTGTTAACATTTGTGAAATACAGGCTGGGGCCGGGCACGGTGGCTCACGTCTGTAATACCAGCACTTTGGGAGGCTGAGGAGGGCGGATCACCTGAGGTCAGGAGTTCGAGACGAGCCTGGCCAGCATGGTGAAACCCCATCTCTATTAAAAATACAAAAAATTAGCCGGGCATGGTGGCGGGCGCCTGTAGTCCCAGCTACTCGGGAGGAGGCTGAGGCAGGAGAATGGCGTGAACCCGGGAGGCCGAGCGAGCCTGGGCGACAGAGCGAGACTCCGTCTCAAAAAAAAAGATTGTCTGGGCGTAGTGGGGTGCGCCTGTAGTCCCAGCTACTCAGGAGGCAGAGAAAGGAGAATCGCTTGAAGCCGGCAGGCAGAGGTTGCAGTGAGCCAAGATTGTGCCACTGCACTCCAGCCTGGGCGACAGAGTGAGACTCCATCTCAAAAAATTTTAATATTAATAAATACAAATACACGCCAGGTGTGGTGGCTCACACCTGTAGCCCCCAGCACTTTGGGAGGCTGAGGTGGGAGGATCGCTTGATCCCAGGAGTTCAAGACCAGCCTGGGCAACATAGACCTTATCTCTAAAAAATTTTTTCTTAAAAAATAAGCCAGGCTGTCTGGGCATGGTTGCTCATGCCTGTAATCCCAGCACTTTGGAAGGCCGAGGTGGGCGTATCACCTGCGGTCAGGAGTTCCAGACCAGCATGGCCAACGTGGCAAAACCCTGTCTCTACTAAAAATGCAAAATTAGTGGGGTGTGCTGGCATATGCCTGTAATCCCAACTACTAGGAGGCTGAGGCAGGAGAATTTCTTGAACCCGGGAGGTGGAGGTTATGGTGAGGCGAGATCACACCATTGCTGCCTGGGCAACAGAGCGAGACTGTCTCAAAAAAAAAAAAAAAAATTGCCAGGTGTGGTGGGGCACACATGTGCTCCTAGCTACTTAGGGAGGCTGATGTGGGAGAATCATTTGAGCCCAAGGGGTCAAGGCTACAGCGAGCTATGATCATGCCACTGTGCTCCATCCTGGGTGACAGAGCAAAAGACCCTGTCTCTAAAAAAAATAAAATAAATAAACAAAAATGTGTCAAATGGAAGACCGCTTTTTCTTTTCTTTCTTTCTTTATTTTATTTTTTTTTATTTTTATTTTTTGAGACGAAGTCTCGCTCTGTTGCCCAGGCTGGAGTGCAGTGGCATGGTCTTGGCTCACTGCAAGCTCCACCTCCTGGGTTCATGCCATTCTCCTGCCCCAGCCTCCCGAGAAGCTGGGACTACAGGCGCCCGCCACCACGCCTGGCTAATTTTTTCTATTTTTTATTAGAGATGGGGTTTCACCGTGTTAGCCAGGATGGTCTTGATCTCCTGACCTCGTAATCTGCCCTCCTCGGCCTCCCAAAGTGCTGGGATTACAGGCATGAGCTACCGCGCCTGGCCAGGACCCCTTTTGCTTACATTTAGGAGCCTCAGTGCCTAACGGTGTTTGGCACCAAGTAGATGTATCAGAGTTTATGGGAAAAAATTGTTGTGGAAGTTGTGAACCCACATCAGTTTTCAAAGTGTGTAATCAGTCCATCAGTCCTGGGAAACTTTTTTTTTTTTTTTAAGTGCCATACCTTCAAGTCTGTAGGTATTAAGAATTTTGTCATGCAAAAGACTCTCAGGGGAATATAGTAGCAGTTTATAAGCCTATAACTAACAAATCAGAATCCTTGCATTTAGTAATCATATCGCCGATAGATTTTTCAGAGAAGGAAGTTTAAGGCTGCAGTTTTAATTTGCACATAGTTTAGAGAACTAAGTCCTTTTTTTTCTGAAGTACTGTGCTAGGAAAATTCTCTTACTAAAGCACACTCACTGTCTTATGAATCTTCTGAGATGAGCAATAAAATTTTTTCCTGGCCGGCTCACGCCTGTAATCCCAGCACTTTGGGAGGCCAAGGCAGGCAGATCACCTGAGGTTGGGAGTTTGAGACCAGCCTGACCAACATGGAGAAACCCTGTCTCTACTAAAATTCAAAATTAGCCGGGCGAGGTGGTGCATGCCTGTAATCTCAGCAACTCGGGAGCCTGAGACAGGAGAATCGCTTGAACCCAGAGGTTGCAGCAAGCCGAGATTGTGCCATTGTACTCCAGCCTGGGCAACAAGAGTGAAACTCGGTCTCAAAAAAAAAAAAAAAAAAAAGTTTTTCCTTGGATGTTTCCATTTCCTTGAAAATGTCTTTTCATTTTATTCTTAACCTAATATGCACTAAGACGAGTGGGTATTTCTTCATTTTGTGGTTCTGCTAATGCCAAAGGGTAAATAGAGATGACAAAATTAGTATCTATGGAGAAGTTTAAGAAATCATACAATATTCTTACAGAACGAAAGGGTTTTTTTGAACCTTTTTCACTACTTCTTCTGTTCACTGCTTCTTCTGCTTCTTTCAATATAGGAAAAGCTTGATGCAGTGGAAAAGTAAAATGCCCTCCATATACTCTTAGTGGCCACAGTGCTAATTCTCTCCCTCTTGTTCCTTTTCTTCCCTCCTTGTCATAATATATTGAAGACTAAGGCTTCCATAGGAAAAGCTAGTATAAAGATAAAGCTATAGTTCCTTGGAATCTAGATCAAAATGATTTTTTTTTTTTGAGATGGAGTCTTGCTTTGTTGCCTAGGCTGGAGTGCAGTGGCGCGATCTCAGCTCGCTACAACCTCTGCCTCCTGGGTTCAAGCGATTCTCCTGTCTCAGCCTCTCCAGTAGCTGGGACTACAGGCGTATGTCACCACACCCGGATAATTTTTTTGTATTTTTAGTACACATGGGAATTCGCCACGTTGGCCAGGCTGGTCTTGAACCTCTGAAGTGGTGGGATTATAGGCGTGAGCCACTGCGCATGACTTATTTTTTCTTTTTTTTTGAGACAGTCTTGCTCTCTTGCCCAGGCTGGAGTGCCATGGCGTGATCTCAGCTCACTGCAGCCTCTGCCTCCCAGGTTCAAGCGATCCTCCTGCCTCAGCCTCCTGAGTACCTGGGATTACTGGTGCCTGCCACCACGCCCAGCTAATTTTTGTATTTTTAGTAGAGATGGGGTTTCACCATGTTGGCCAGGCTGGTCTCGAACTCCTGACCTCGTGATCCGCCCGCCTCAGCCTCCCAAAGTATTGGGATTACAGGCGTCAGCCACTGCACCTGGCCTATTTTTTATTTATGTAAAATTGAAAGAAGGAATCTTGTCTATTTCCTATAACCCTTCATGCTACATGAAAGCTTGATGAGGACAGTGTGTGTTGCTTACTGTATTCTCATAAGTAAATAGATGAAGCACCAAGCCCATAGTAGATGCTTAATAAATCCTGAATTCTCTGAGTTCTCCATTACACGAAAATATTTGTGTATATTTGCTTTTTTCCTGGGGAGTATGGTAATTTATTTCATCAAATTTACAAAGAAACCTGACTCTAAAAACCTTAATTACTGAGCAGGAAGAAGAAACTGTTTTTTTAAAGGTCAAATTTTCTGCCTTAGGGGTGGAGTTAAATGTCCTTAAGGGGTTGACTATATCTCTTCTTGGAACTCTTAAAAGAATATGATCATGTTAACTGTAAATAGGCTTCTGACCTGGGTTAGAATTAGTGCAGTTTGCTCTAGGCTGTGCTGGTCTGGTCAAATCTGGTAGCCAAGGGTTCAGCAGAGTGCTAAAGGCAGATAATCCAGGTCCAAATCAGGGTTCACCTTTAGAGGCCAAACTTGTAGCATTTATAAACACCGGTTTTGATTACTGTATTTAGTTAAATGACTTTTTTTTTTTTTTTTGAGACAGAGTCTTGCTCTGTCACCCAGGCGTGATCTTGGCTCGCTGCAACCTCCACCTCCCAGGTTCAAGTGATTCTCCTGCATCAGCCTCCTGAGTAGCTAGGATTGCAGGCGCCCGCCACCACGCCTGGCTAATTTTTGTGTTTTTAGTAGAGACCGGGTTTCACCGTGTTGGTCAGGCTGGTCTTGAACTCCTGACCTCGTGATCCACCTGGATTGGCCTCCCAAAGTGCTGGGATTACAACCGTGAGCCCGGCTAGTTAAATGACTTAAAATTCCAGATAGAATAAGTTCAGTGAGACTTCAAACTAAACTTGTAGACACCATTACCATGACCCCTCTCCATACTCCCAAATTTGTGGAGCTGATCTTTTAAGCAAGGTCAGTGATTTCCCACACACGTAGGTCTGGATTAGGTACCCCAAGTATTTCAAGGCTCAAGATACTGTAAGTACCGTGTTATCTATAACATAGGTTTGATCATCATAACTTTTTGGCTTCTTAAAAGTAGGATTGGAAACACGATGGTGGCCACAGAAGTTGGAATCCACTGAGTGTGTAACAACTCACCTGCCAAAATAAGAAAAAAAAGAAAAGTAGGGTGGCTCCAAGATTTTTGATAAAACAAAAAAACTGTCCCTTCTAAAATCCTCCTATATGTTTTTTGTTTCATTTTGTTTTGTTTTGTTTGAGATGGAGTTTCGCTCTTCTTGCCCAGGCTGGAGTGCAGTGGCACAATCTATGCCTACCACAACCTCCGCCTCCAGGTTCAAGTGATTCTCCTGCCTCAGCCTCCTGAGTAACTGGGAATACAGGCATGCACCACCACACCTGGCTAATTTTTTGTATTTTTAGTAGAGATGGGGTTTCTCCATCTTGGCCAGGCTGGTCTCAAACTCCCAACCTCAGGTGATCTACCCACCTTGGCCTCCCAGGGTCTTGGGATTACAGGCGTGAGCCACCATGCCCAGGCAGTAGTGTTTTCTTTTCTTTCTTTTTTTTGTTTCATTATACTTTAAGTTCTGAGATACATGTGCAGAATGTGCAGGTTTGTTACATAGTGATACGCGTGCCATGGTGGTTTGCTGCACCCATCAACCCATCATCTACATTAGGTATTTCTCCTAATGCTCTCCCTCCCCTAGCTCCCCACCCAGTAGTGCTTTCTTAATTCGTTTTGGTACACCTATGTATACTTAAGATTTATGATATCTTGTGTTATATGGAGAAGCTGCTATGGGGATCGTTTACAGATTGTTAAACCCTAAAAAGTACCTGGGATACCTTGTATTCCTTAGAAGTCTTGAAACTCCCAACAGATTTGCATTCATTCACAAATTTTTTTGAGCACCTCCTATGGTGGTGGTTGTTCCATGTTCTGGGTTCACACTGGCATAAAAGACAAGATCCCTGTACTCAGTGGTGCTTACCTTTTAGTAGGATAATTAATAAACAAAATGAATTAATGACCTAAAGATCCTATGTCAATTTTTAGCTTTTTTTTCCTTTTTGGATTTCATCACTCCCTTAGGAAATGAAGCTACCATCGCATCCCACAACCAGTGAGTTTGATGAGCTGTGTCAGTTGGATTTTTACTTGGGTATATTTTATATCTGCCACAAGAGATGATACTTCATTTATGAGTCTAAGTTGGATTATTTCCCAAGCCCCATTCGGAAGCCTTCATTGGACTTTATTCTCCAATTGTAGCCGGTGATCTAGGAACCTTTAACAAGTTCCTAGCCTCACAGTTCAGTTGAGGATAGGGACAAATAAGCAACAATTACAAGTTTAGGTGCCATGATAGAGGAAGTACAAAGTACTCTAGGTACAGGAAAGATTTCCCTAAGGAGGTGATAGTTATACAAGCTGAGGCCCAAAAAGTTAGAAGGAAGAATGTTCCAAATGGAAGGAAGAGCATGTTTGAAATCTTGGAGATGAGAAAGAATGGTGAGCTCAAGGAACTGAAATAAGTTTAGTATGGTAGGAACTAAGAGTCTGAAGATGGTGAGTAGTGAAGGGTTTGTTGTTTCATATGATGCTTGAAAGGTAAGCAGTGGGCCGAGTACGGTGGCTCACACCTGAAATCCCAGCACTTTGGGAAGCCAAGACAGGAGGATCGCTTGAGCCCAGTAGTTCAAGACCAGCCTGGGCAACATGGCAAAACCCCTCTCTACAAAAAATACAAAAATAAGCTGGACGTGGTGACACGCACCTATGGTCCCAGCTACGCGGGGATCGCTTGAGCTGTAGAAGGCGGAGGTCACAATGAGGCGGGATTGTGCCATTGCACTCTAGCCTGGGAGACAGAGACCCTGTCTCAAAAAAAGACAGATAAGCAGTGATAAGATCCTGTACCTTCTAAAATCTTTATCTTAAGTGGGGGTAGAGTGTTACATGATAAGATAGGCATTTTGAAAGCATCTCTCTGGTGGCAATGTAGAGTGGATTAGAAACAACAAGAATAGTGGCAGGAAGACAAATTTGGAAGCTGTTGTAGTAGTTTAGCTGAGAGGAGATGATGGCAAGGACTATGGTAGTCCATCCAACGATGGAGCGAGGTGGGCAAGGTAAAGAACTATTTTTTTTTTTTGAGACAGAGTCTCGCTCTGTCGCCCAGGCTGGTGTGCAGTGGCGCGATCTCGGCTCACTGCAAGCTTCGCCTCCCTGGTTCACGCCATTCTCCTGCCTCAGCCTCCCAAGTAGCTGGGACTACAGGCGCCCACCACCACGCCAGCTAATTTTTTGTATTTTTAGTAGAGATGGGGTTTCACCCTGTTAGCCAGGATGGTCTGGATCTCCTGACCTCGTGATCCACCCGCCTCGGCCTCCCAAAGTGCTGGGATTACAGGCGTGAGCCACCACACCCGGCCAGTAAAGAACTATTAAGAGAGAATTAATAGAACTTGGTGATTGCTTGGATATAAGGACTGAGGTAGGAGGAATAGTCACAGTTGGGTGTTGGTGCTAATCCCTGAGAGAGAGCTCAAAGTGAGAAGTGGGGAGAAGAGTGGTGAGCAGTTCAGTATTGAATGTGTTGAATTTAAATTACTATGAGTAGGATGTTCAAAAAGAGCTGTCTAGGAGGCAGAGTGGAAGAGTATGCCCCCAAAAGAGTGGAAGAGTATGGCCCCAAAGGAGACTGGAAAGGAGAACAGGAGGAAGTCATGGACGCAAAGGGAAGATTGTTAAAGAAGGGAAGGTTGCTCGCCGTGCGCGGTGGCTCACGTCTGTAATCCCAGCACTTTGGGAGGCTGAGGCAGGCGGATCACAGGGCCAGAAGATCGAGACCATCCTGGCTAACATGGTGAAACCCCGTCTCTACTAAAAATACAAAAAATTAGCCGGGCATGGTGGCGGGCGCCTGTAGTCCCAGCTACTCGGGAGGCTGAGGCAGGAGAATGGCCTGAACCTGGGAGGCAGAGCTTGCAGTGAGCCGAGATCATGCCACTGCACTCCAGCCTGGGTGGCAGAGCGAGACTCTGTCTCAAAAAAAAAAAAAAACAAAGGGAAGGTTGCTGAACACATCAACTGATGCTGAAAGATCAAGTAAGAAAAGGCCAAGATCAAGGGGCGAGGAGATTGTCACTTTATGAGAGAACTGTCAGTGGAGTACAGAGAAGGGTGCAAGTGAGACTGCAGTGTTGAGAGAATATAGATAGCTTTTCAGCATACTTTCTTACAGGTGGAGAAGAGAAAGGGAGGGTGCTGGCTGACTTGTATTCCAAGTTCCTTGAGAGGAGGATGAATGTCCTATTTATCTGTGTTATTGAGTATTGTATCTGGTCTATTTTCTTGAACAAATTTTACATCCTAAGTTTCCTGAGAATAGGAATGATCTCACTTATCCTTGTACTCAGAGCCTAGCACAATATGCATTCAGTAAGTGATTGACTTTTTAAAATTTTTAGTAGAGATGGGGTATCTGTGTTGTCCAGACTAGTCTCCAGCTCCTGGCCTAAAGCAATCCTCCCTCCTTGGCCCCCCAGAGTGGTAGGATTACGGGCGTGAGCCACTGCACCTACCTATGATTACTTGTTCAATGAATCAGAAAAGATATTTCCATATTTTTGAACTAAAAAATAAAACTTTTTTTCCTTATAGATAAAGCATATGATGGCTTTCATTGAACAAGAAGCCAATGAGAAAGCAGAAGAAATAGATGCAAAGGTGAGATTCATTTTCTAGTTTTAAGAAGTTATCAAGGTTTCCATATTGTTTTGCTTTGCTAAATAATATTGTTAGTAAAACTGCTTAACAACAGATTGCATCGGACTGATAAAAATGTCTCTTCCTTCCCTCCCTCCCCTCCTTCCTTCCTTCATTTTTTTTTTTTTTTTTTTTTTTTGAGACCAAGTTTCACTCTTGTCGCCCAGGCTGAAGTGCAATGGCGCGATCTCGGCTCACTGCAACCTCCGCCTCCCAGGTTCAAGTGATTCTCCTACCTCAGCCTCCCGAGTAGCTGAGATTACAGGCATGTGCCACCAAACCCAGCTAATATTTGTATTTTTAGTAGAGACGGGGTTTCACCGTGTTGGCCAGGATGGTCTCAATCTCTTGACCTTGTGATCTGCCTACCTCGTCCTCCCCAAGTGCTGGGATTACAGGTATGAGCCACAGTGCCTGGCCCCTTCTTTCATTTTGAGACAGTCTCGCTTCGTCACTGGGACTGCAGTGCAGTGGCCTGATCTCAGCTCACTGCAACCTCTGCCTCCCGGGTTCAAGTGATTCTCCTGCCTCAGCCTCCCAAGTAGCTGGGACTACAGGCATGCACCATCACACGTGTCTAATTTTTGTATTTTTAGTAGAGACAGGGTTTCACCATGTTGGCCAGGCTGGTCTTGAACTCCTGACCTCAGATGATCCACCCGCTTGGGCCTCCCAAAGTGCTGGGATTACAGGTGTGAAACACCGTGCCCAGCCCTATTTATTTACTATTTTTTTTTTTTTTTTTTGAGATGGAGTCTCGCTCTGTCGCCCAGGCTGGAGTGCAGTGGCCAGATCTTGGCTCACTGCAAGCTCCACCTCCCAGGTTCACACAATTCTCTTGCCTCAGCCTCCTGAGTAGCTGGAATTACAGACATCCGCCACCACGCCTGGCTAATTTTTTGTATTTTTAGTAGAGACAAGGTTTCACCACATTAGCCAGGATGGTCTCGATCTCCTGACCTCGTGATCTGCCTGCCTCAGCCTCCCAAAGTGCTGGGATTACAGGCATAAGCCACCACACCCGGCCTTTATTTACTTTTTAATTTAAATTTTACCTTAATAAATTCCTCATTGGAAATGTCTGTATCTTTAACATTAAAAAATAAATTTTCCTTTCTAATTGTTGTGATGCCAATAAGTGTCCTGAAATTTTATGTTAGAGGGTAGAAAAGTAATGTATGATTCATTTTCTCATGGAAACCAAAATTCAGATATTTAACAACCGTGGCGAACTGTGATAGGTGACTAGAGAAGGTTGTAGTGTTTCATTGTTTAGCTTTTTTGTTAATCTGTGCTCATTGCAAAAAAGTAAAGTTTGGGCCGGGATTGGTGGCTCACGCCTGTAATCCCAGCACTTTGGGAGGCCAAGGCAGGCGGATCACCTGAGGTCAGGAGTTCAAGACCAGCCTGGCCAACATGGTGAAACTCCATGTCTACTAAAAATACAAAAATTAGCTGGGCATGGTGGTGTGTGCCTGTCATCCCAGCTCCTCGGGAGGCTGGGGCGGGAGAATCGCTTGATCCCAGAATGCAGAGGTTGCAGTCAGCAGAGATCGTGCCACTGCACTCCAGCCTGGACAACAGAGTGAGACCTTGTCTCAAAAAATTAAAAAATAAAAAATAAAAAGTTTGGAAGTATATAGGGTATAAAATGAAAACCCCACCCATTACAAAGGTGACCTTCCATCAGCATTTAGAAGTTTTATATATATTTCCAGTTGCACATTGCTTATGCCAATTTATATTCCTTAACAGTATATCAAAATGTTCTTTTCCCAAGGTATAATCATAACACGCATTTTTTAAAGCTTGCCTTAAAAATATTACCAAAATATGGCCGGGGCGGTGGCTCATACCTGTAATCCCAGCACTTTGGGAGGCTGACACAGGTGGATCACCTGAGGTCAGGAGTTCAAGACCAGCCTGGCCAACATGTTGAAACCCCATCTCTACAAAAAATACAAAAATTAGTTGGGTGTGGTGGTGCACGCCTGTAGTCTCAGCTACTCAGGAGGCTGAGGCAGGAGAATCACTTGAACCCGGGAGGTGGAGGTTGCAGTGAGCTGAGATCGCACCACTGCACTCCATCCAGCCTGGGTGACAGAGTGAGACTCTGTCTCAAGAAAAAAATCAGTAAATAAAATATGACCAAGATATATTGTTTAATATTTTCATTGTCCTTTTAGTACAGCCTTAAATTTTTATGTGCCTGGTACTCTAGAAATAAAACTCTCTGAAACCTTGGGCTATTTGACTAGTTTATCATTTGAAGAAGAAAAGACTATTTTCCCTCTCACTAATACATAACAGCTGATAGGATATTGCTTAATATTGTTTTGATGGTGATAGTTTCTTGTATGACTCTTTCTGGATCAAATACAGAAGTCCTATTTCAGCTATTATTTCAGGAAATGCATTTCTTTTTTTTTTTTTTTTTTTGAGCTGGAGTTTCATTCTTGTTGCCCAGACTGGAGTACAGTGGCGCGATCTCGGCTCACCACAACCTCCACCTCCCGAGTTCAAGCAATTCTCCTGCCTCAGCCTCCCAAGTAGCTGGGACTACAGGCGCACGCCACCACGCCCAGCTAATTTTTTGTATTTTAGTAGAGATGGGGTTTTACTGTGTTGCCCAGGCTGGTCTTGAACTCCTGAACTCAGGCAGTCCACCTGCCTTGGCCTCCCAAAGTGCTAGGATTACTGGCGTGAGCCACCGCACCTGGCCTCAGTAAATGCATTTCCGTCTCAAATATTTATTTATTTTATTTATTTTTGAGACGGAGTCTCCCTCTATTGCCCAGGCTGGAGTACAGTGGTGCAATGTCGGCTCACTACAACCTCCACCTCCTGGGTTCAAGCAATTCTCTTGCTTTAGCCTCCTGAGTAGCTGGGATTACAGGTCCCTGCCACCATGCCCAGCTAAATTTTTTATATTTTTAATAGCGATGGGGTTTCACCATATTGGCCAGGCTGCTGTGGAACTCCTGACCTCATGATCCGCCAGCTTCAGCCTCCCAAAGTGCTGGGATTACAGGCATGAGCCACCACGCCCGGCTTTTGTTTGTTTGTTTGTTTGTTTGTTTTTTGAGATGGCGTCTTGCACTGTCGCCCGGGCTGGAGTGCAATGGCACGATCTCAGCTCACTGCAACCTCTGCCTTCCAGGTTCAAGTGATTTTCCTGCCTTAGCCTCCTGAGTACCTGGGACTACAGGCACCTGCCACCACGCCCAGCTAATTTTTTATATTTTTAGTAGAGATGGAGTTTCACTGTGTTAGCCAGGGTGATCTTGATCTCCTGACCTCACGATCCGCCCACCTTAGCCTCCCAAAGTGTTGGGATTACAGGCGTTAGCCACCGCGCCAGGCCAATTTTTGTATTCTTAGTAGAGATGGGGTTTCACCATGTTGGCCAGACTGGTCTCGAACTCTTGACCTCATGATCCGCCCGCCTCGGCCTTTCAAAGTGCTGGGATTGCAGGCGTGAGCCACCTCTGTCGCCCAGGCTGGAGTGCAGCAGCGTAATCTCTGCTCACTCTAACCTCTGCCTCCTGGGTTCAAGAGATTCTCCTGCCTTAGCTTCTGGGTAGCTGGGATTACAGGCGCCTACCCAGGCCCAGGTAATTTTTGTGTTTTTAGGAGAGACGGGCTTTCACCATGTTGGCCAGGCTCATCTTGGAACTCCTGACCTCAAGTGATCCGCCTACCTCGGCCTCCCAAAGTGCTGGGATTATAGGCGTGAGCCACTCTACCTGGCCTGTTTACGTATAATAAAATAACGTATAAAAAATTAATATTTTTTTTGGATGGAGTCTTGCTCTGTCACCCAGGCTAGAGTGCAGTGGCATGATCTCGGCTCACTGTAACCTCTGCCTCCTGGCTTCAAGCAATTCTCCTGCCTCAGCCTCCCAAGTATCTTGAACTACAGGCGCCCGCCACCACGCCTGGCTAATTTTTGTATTTTTAGTAGAGATGGGGTTTCACTATGTTGGCCAGGCTGGTCTTGAACTCCCGACCTTGTGATCCGCCTGCCTAAGCCTCCGAAACTGCTGAGATTATAGGCGTGAGCCATGGCGCCCAGCCCATAATTTATATTTTTAAATATATGCGACACTTACCCATGAGGGAAAAAAAATTTTTTTTTTTTTTTTGAAACGTCTCGTTCTGCTGCCCAGGCGTGATCTCGGTTCACTGCAAGTTCCGCCTGCCGGGTTCACGCCATTCTCCTGCCTCAGCCTCCCGAGTAGCTGGGACTACAGGCGCCTGCCACCACGCCCGCCTAATTTTTTGTATTTTTTAGTAGAGACGGTGTTTCACCGTGTTAGCCAGGATGGTCTCGATCTCCTGACCTCATGATCCGCCTGCCTCTGCCTCCCAAAGTGCTGGGATTACAGGTGTGAGCCACCGTGCCCAGCCAACTTTTTTTTTTTTTTAAGAAGAGTTCGCTTTTGTTGCCCAGGCTGGAGTGCAATGGCGTGATCTCAGCTCACTGCAACCTCCACCTCCTGGGTTCAAGCATTTCTCCTACCTCTCCCTCTTGAGTATCTGGGATTACAGGCACGTGCCACCATGCGCGGCTAATTTGTGTGTGTGTGTGTGTGTGTATTTTTAGTAGAGATGGGATTTCTCCATGTTAGTCAGGCTGGTCTCGAACTCCCGACCTCAGGTGATCTGCCCGCCTCAGCCCCCCAAAGTGCTGGGATGGCAGGCGTTAGGCCACCATGCCTAGCCTTTATTTTTTATTTTTATTTTTTTAGATGGAGTTTCCCCTCTTCTTCCCCAAGCTAGAGTGCAGTGGCACGATCTTGGCTCACCGCAACCTCCGCCTCCGAGGTTCAAGCGATTCTTCTCCCTCGGCCTTCCGACTAGCTGGGATTACAGGCATGCGCCGCCACGCCTGGCCAGTTTTATATTTTTAGTAGAGACGAGGTTTCTCTATGTTGATCAGGCCAATCTCAAACTCCTGACCTTAGGTGATCTGTCTGCCTTGGCCTCCCAAAGTGCTGGGATTACAGGCGTGAGCCACTGCGCCCAGCCAACTTTTTAATTTTTTTAACTTCATTTTACAAGAGAGGACACTAAGCCTGAGGTTACTCGACCACATTTTATGGGCAGTAATCTGGATCTTTGTGTTTTTTTGAGACAGAGTTCTGCTCTGTCGCCCAGGCTAGAGTGCAGTGGCACGATCTCCACTCGCTGCAAGCTCCGCCTCCCGGGTTCACGCCATTGTCCTGCCTCAGCCTCCTGAGTAGCTGGGACTACAGGCGCCTGCCACCGCGCCCGGCTAATTTTTTGTATTTTTAGTAGAGACAGGGTTTCACCGTGTTAGCCAGGACGATCTCGATCTCCTGACCTCATGATCCACCCACCTCGGCCTCCCAAAGTATTGGGATTATAGGCGTGAGGCACCGCACCCGGCCAGGATCTTCTAAACTTTCAAGTTCTGTGTCATATTTATTGGCCCACCAGTAAGCTAATGGATTAAGTTTCGAACGTGTGGTAATTTTTTTCATGAGCAGAATATTCTACCCAATTATATCCTTTAGTAACTTGTCGGTTACTGTTATCCTTGACGAAATTTTTAGTTTCCTAGTACGTCATTTATAATGAAAATTGCTGATCTTTCCTTTTGAATAAATTAGAATCCTTGAAAATGAATCACAATAAATTTTCTGTTTTATATATGAAATTAGTGTTCATAAGCAAGTAACGCAGGTCACCAGCTGTTTAAAACTGTTAATCAAAACTTGATGTAATGAATTAATATTGACTAATTTCCCTCTAGGCAGAAGAAGAGTTCAACATAGAGAAAGGTCGGCTTGTGCAAACCCAAAGACTAAAGATTATGGAATATTATGAGAAGAAAGAGAAACAGATTGAGCAGCAGAAGAAAATGTAAGTAGATCCTGGTGGCAGTAAGTATTAAGCTAAGAAGTTTTCTGAAGTCATGAGATGAAGACAGAGCAGGCGCTTTGGAGTCAGGCATATATAGATTCAGGTCTTAACTCGACCACCTACTACTAATCTGACAAACTGTTTAACTTCTCTTTCTTCATTTGTGAAAATTGAAGCTTGACAGTATTATTCAAAGATTAAACTGCAGGCTGGGCAAGGTGGCTCACGCTTGTAATCCTGGTGCTTTGGGGAGGCCAAGGGAGGAGGATTGCTTGAGCCCAGGAGTTCGAGTTCTTTCTCTACAGTTTTAAGTTGTTACTAACGCTATTTTTCAATACCGTTTTGCAGTCAGATGTCCAATTTGATGAATCAAGCGAGACTCAAAGTCCTCAGAGCAAGAGATGACCTTATCACAGTGAGTAATTAGCCCCTATTAGTTATAAAATTATTACATGTTTATTCATTTGCCTGTTGTAAATTACTAGTTAACATTAATTAAGGAGTTGATTGAATAATTTTTAGAGAGAAAACATTCCAATTATTATAATAAATACAAAAGTGAATAAGAGCCAAGGCCTGTATTGAAGGACCTTCTGATCTAAAGAGCATGTAAGACTCTCCTGGATTATAGCACACACTATGGGTGGACCGCACAGTAGTACATGAGGGTACAGGGACCAATGAGACTGGAACCATAGGATGGTTAATACAGAGGCCATGAGTGTGAGGCTGAAGAGCTTCACCTGTTTTCAACAGAAAGCCGTGGAAACTTTTGTATTATTTTGTGGAGAATATCATAAATAAGGCTCATGATATAAGCGTGCAGGCTAAATTTAACAGGGAAGAGGCTGGAAAAAAGAAAACCATATGGAAAGTATTATAGTCCTCTAAGGAAGAGGGCAGAAACCTTCAGAAGCATACCACTTCATTGAGAAAGTGTAGAGCTATTTGGATTATATTCATAAGCCAAACAGGGATGCCTGCTGTTTCCACTGTTACTCATTGTGACTGTGGAGGCCCTAGATTCCTTATGAGTTGGAGAAATGAGAGTTACATAAATATTGGGATAGAAGAAACAAAATTACCATCTTTGCAGATATGGTTATTCAAGCAGAAAATATAAGGTTCAAAAAACATAAGATCCTATAACTAATCCAGCAATGTGACTGGCTACAAACACAATAGGAAATGAATAGTTTTCCTGTATGCCAACAATAACCAGTTTGCAAGTAAAATAAAAAGTAGATCTCTCTATAATAGCTACTGAAATTATTAAATTACTAGGAGTAAGTCCTATATGAAAACAGCTATAAAACTAAAAATATAGAACTTGAAAAAATGGAAGACATACTGTTTTCTTAGATGAGAAAGAAACACAAACCAGTATTCCAAGTTGTCAGTTCTTATTAATTGATGGTGGCAGTGAGAACTGAGTAGCAGTGTTAGTGTTGATGGATTTTACAGGAAGACTTTCCAGACATTCATTGACTCTGCCTTTTCTTCCAAGTCCATCACTAAATTCTGAGTATCAGGTGTGGATAGACTAGGAGAATGGTGGCTCCATTAACAAAAATGGGAAGTCAAGATGCTGAAATGTTTCGTTAAGAAAAATAACTAGTTCTTTTTTCTGTTTGTTTGTTTTGGCATCCCTGGGTGGGCTGGACTTTTGGACATGTTTGAGGGACCAAGAAACCTCCAGACGTAAGTGTCAGTGAGGATGTTAAGTGTAAAGGACTGATATTTAGGACACCATAGAGATGATTTACTAACATAACTCCTATATTACTTCATATAATAAAAGTTGCCCCAAATTTAAGTGCTTTATCTGCTTTGAAACTCCAGGAATGTGAGAAAATACAAAATCTGTTGCCAATTTATCTTGCCACATGGGATTAGTTCATCCCCTTTAAAATACAAAAGAAAGAGTCAAGAGTTTCCTGGGGAAATGTTGCCTGCAAAATGTTACTAGCTCAGGACAACTGTTATTTTGCGTCTTCACTAAAGCGTCAATAATCAGGAGTTGATTTCCTTCCAGGGGATTCAAATTCCTTTAGCAACTTGGATTGACTGAATTAATTTATAACAGGCTTTTACAATAATAATATGTCTTAGGGAAGGTAGTTTGTTGTAGAAGGGCTTGGGGCTTAAGAGTCAGTCAGCTATGAGTTTAAATGTCAACTCTGCCATATTCGTTTGTCTAAATTACTGTTTCTGACCCTCGGTTTTCTCTTGTATTCATTATCTATGTTATGTATATTCATTATGATGTTTGGTTCAGAGTGCTTATGAGAATCGAATGAGAGAACACATTTAAGTCCTCTGGCATGTAACATTTGTCATATCGTGTTTAAAAAATGTTAGTTCCCTTTCTCCAACCCCATCTCCGTCTCCACCAGTGATAACCCTTCCTTCTAATAATAGGCCTGTGTAGATAAAATATTCTTAGCTTATTGGGTGCTAATGCCCAGAAAGCCTCTTGACTATAGTCTTTTCATTATTTATGCCCAAAGTAAGAAATGACAACTGTGACATCTACTGCATAGATATTATTATTTGTACAATTCAAAAAAGTTTAGAGGCATGTAATGTTAATGTCTTGGCAGCATTCCTAAATATAAGTAGCAAGGGCTATAACACACAAGGTTATAGCAAAAGATTATAGTCTTAGCTAGTTAATAGGCTTTGTAATTAGGTTTTTTATTTGGTTTGTTTTTTTATGCCACCTTTTTGAAGGTTAATAATATTAAGAGTGGAAAAGATTCTGAGAAAGATCATCTAACATATTATAGAAATGGTTTTGATGATACATTCTCTGATGCTGTCCTGCCTTAGATGGTATACCGACCTTTCATAACTGGATGTAAACAACCCATAGGTCTAGTGGATTTGACTTTACTTGTAATTTTAACTTGTTATTTATTGCCCTTATTTTCTCTTTGCTTTAATTTTTTAATCCACTTGTTTATATTTTATTAGTTATTTTTTCTAATTTGCTTTTTAAAAAACGTAATTAACGTTTTCATTAGATATACTTCTGTAAGCTGCCTTAAATCTATTAGAATATATAAATAATTACTAGTTGGCTTTTAGAAGGAATTTTTTTTTTTTTAAGAGGCATGGTCTGGCTATGTTGCCCAGGCTGGAATGCAATGGTGCAGTCATAGCTCACAAACTCCTGGGCTCAAGCAGTCCATCCCACCTCAGCCTCCTATGTAGCTGGGATTACAGGCAAGAGCCACCATGCCTGGCCTCAGAGGGAAAATTTGAAGTGGCATAGATAAGAAAACTTGACACCTAAAATTCAGATCATTCATTCATTTATCAAATACTTCAATGTCGGTGCTTCTCAACTTTTTTCCCTTCTCTCTGGAATATTCATATGGTTATTTTACATTTTAGTAACATCTCTCATGACACAGTGGTTTTCAAATTTTGAGGTGGAGGATATTAAAAGAAAGTGTGGGGCTGGGCGTGGTGGCTCAGGCCTGTAATCCCAGCACTTTGGGAGGCCGAGGCAGGCGGATCACGAGGTCAGGAGATTGAGACCATCCTGGCTAACAACGGTGAAACCACGTCTCCACTAAAAATACAAAAAATTAGCCGGGCGTGGTGGCGGGCGCCTGTAGTCCCAGCTACTTGGGAGGCTGAGGCAGGAGAAAGGCGTGAACCCAGGAGGCGGAGCTTGCAGTGAGCCGAGATCGCACCACTGCACTCCAGCCTGGGTGACAGAGCAAGACTCCGTCTCAAAAAAAAAAAAAAAAAAAGAGCAGGATGGGCATGGTGGCTCACGCCTGTAATCCCAGCACTTTGGGAGGACGAGGCGGATGGATCACTTGAGGCCAGGAGTTTGAGACCAGCCCGGCCAATGTGGTGCCCTGTCTCTACTAAAAATACAAAAAAATTAGCTGGGTGTGGTGGCGGGCGCCTATAGTCCCAGCTACTCGAGAGGCTGAGGCAGGAGAATTGCTTGAACCTGGGAGGCGGAGGTTGCAATGAGCTGAGATCCCGTCATTGCACTCCAGCCTGGGCGACAGAGTGAGACTCCGCTCAAAAAAGGGAAAAAAAAGGAAGTGCAGTTGTATGGAATGAATTTTTTTTTGTTTGTTTTGTTTTGTTTTGTTTTGTTTTTTGAGACGGAGTCTCGCTCTATCGCCCAGGCTGGAGTGCAGTGGCGTGATATCAGCTCACTGCAGACTCTGCCTCCCGGGTTCACGCCAGTCTCCTGCCTCAGCCTCCTGAGTAGCTGGGACTACAGGCGCCCGCCACTGCGCCCGGCTAATTTTTTGTATTTTTAGTACAGACAGGGTTTCACCGTGTTAGCCAGGATGGTCTCGATTTCCTGACCTCGTGATCTGCCCGCCTCGGCCTCCCAAAGTGCTGGGATTACAGGCGTGAGCCACTGCTCCCGGCCAATGAATGTGTTTTAATTTCAATTTAGGATAGTTTTCCAAAATACAGTAATCCATCATATTCTTTCAGAGATGGGCTAGCCAGCTGCCATGGCTCATGCCTGTGGTCACAGCACTTTATGAGGCCAAGGTGGGAGTGTGGCTTGAGGCCAAGAGTTTGAGACCAGTCTGATAAATATAGGGAGACCCTGTCTGTACAAAAAATTTTTTAAAATTAGCAAGGTGTGGTAGCGCATGCCTGTGGTCCCAGCTACTCTGGAGGCTGAGATGGGAGAATCACTTGAGCCCAAGAGTTTGAGGCTCCCGTGAGCTGTGATTATGCCACTGCATTCCAGCATAAATGACACAGGGACACCCTGTCTCTAAAAATAATAAATAATAGAAACAAAAAGAAATGGGCTAGAGAAAAATAATTCTTTTTATGACCTTGAAAGACAAAGCAGTCATTCAGTTTATACCACATGTCTTTCCCGGATTTAGTCACTCTGAGTTTGTCTGCTGACTTTAAAATTGTTGCAAACAAAATTCTGGTTTTGGTACTCATGTTATCCCTCAGTTGTCACTCTTCTATTTTCATGTCATAACTCAGTTGGGTTCCCTTGAGGCACTAAGCTGTTTGAATTTAACAGTACATTTATCCCATGCGTCCCGTATCGTGCTGGCCCCTCTAGGACTCTGCAGTCTAATAGGACCTGGACAAGATAATATATCTCCACTACAGCTGTTTGAGCATGACTTGAAGTATTAGTCATGGGATAGGATACAGAATGGAGAGAGCAGTGTGAGTGAAAAACCGAGACCTGAATTTGACA
The DNA here is from genome assembly GCF_029281585.2 of Gorilla gorilla gorilla. Classification (NCBI taxonomy): domain Eukaryota; kingdom Metazoa; phylum Chordata; class Mammalia; order Primates; family Hominidae; genus Gorilla; species Gorilla gorilla. The sequence goes on along the minus strand of NC_086018.1, from coordinate 15,626,083 downwards.
TGTGTGGGAAACGGAGGTAGTCTGGCAGAGTGGGGAGTGGGCAGAGAACAGGCCACATATTAGGGTCTAATTAGAAGGGCCTTGAGTGTCTGCTGAAGAATATGGACTTCATCCTTTTGGCTAATTCTCTAACTTTAATGGGCATAAAAATCACCTGGGGGACCTTGTTAAAATGCAGATGTTCATTCCCATTTCCAGAGACTTTTATATTCTAGTCAGGAGTCAGCATTTAAACCAGCAGCTCCGGGTAATCTTGGTGCAGGTAGTCTGAGAACCACACTTTGAGAAATAGTGTTTAATGGTTACATTTGTGTTAGAGAAACCTCACTGGTGACCATGTGGAGTAGAAACAAGGAGGGTATGGCTTACCTTCCAGGTCGAGAAGTAGAATGGTGGCAGCAGAAAGAGAAGACAGGCCTATTCCAGAGATCCTAAAAAGGTAGGAATCTGTAGGACTTGGTGACTTACAGTTGTGATGAGTGAATGCAAAGGAGTCAAGAATGACATAAGAGTTTGTAGTCTAGGCAACTGGTAGATGGAATGAAGATTAGAAATATGGGAAGAACAGGCTGGGCGTGGTGGCTCACGCCTGTAATCCCAGCACTTTGGGAGGCCGAGGCAGGCGGATCGTGAGGTCAGGAGATCGAGATCATCCTGGCAAACATGGTGAAACCCCATCTCTACTAAAAATACAAAAATTAGCTGGGCCTGGTGGGGGGTGCCTGTAATCCCAGCTACTTGGGAGGCTGAGGCAGGAGAATTGCTTGAACCAGGGAGTCAGACGTTGCAGTAAGCCAGGATCACGCCACTGCACTCCAGCCTGGCGACAGAGTGAGACTTCATGTCAAAAAAAAAAAAAAAAAAAAAAAAGAAATATAGGGAAGAACAGGTAAAGGATGGTGAAAAAAATCATTGTGTTTGAATTGCCTTAGGATTCCAGGTGAAGCTCTATGAGTCTGTTAGGAGAGAAGAGGAGTTTATGTGGAGACAACACAGAAGTCCCTGCTGGAGCTGTGGTTTTGGATGGAGAATTAGAAGAGAAGCGGACCAAAAAAACTGAGAAGCATCAGATTTAATAGAAAATAAATTGCTAAGGAAACGTGGGGGAAAGCAGTTATGTTGGAGAATACAGAGAAGCCAAGGGAATGGCAAACTCAAAATGGTCTCTAATACAGTGTTCAATGTTTGAGAGAATCACAGTGGGAAGAGCATGGTGGTCTTTGGATTTGGCAGTCAAGATGTCGTTTTTCACATTTGCCAGAGCAGTTTCATTGGACTGATGAAGGCAGAAAGCCAGATTGTTATGGCGTGAGAAGGGAGAAGTGCGTGTGAGGTGAGGAGCTGAAGGCAGCGTGCGTGGCCTGTTCACAAGCTGGGCTGTGTGTTTTAATCTCTTTTGGAACAAATCCAAGTATACTGTTGCATGCAACTTGAATTCAGTATATAGCTTGAGCTTTTATATTATTTCTCTGACTTATAATGAGAAGTTTGAGAAGATAAACATTTATGTAATTTCAGTTATTCTAAAGATACTTGTTTCTTTTTTAACCGCTTACAGTCTTAACTTCTTGCCATCATTGAACCCTGTAAATAAGAGATGTGGAGAGTTGAGGAAACAGACTGTGAAATGATACCGATCAAACAGGATTCAATCTGCATAAAAGCACACATACATGCTTTGAGTGGATTTTGCTATTTCTAAACTTTTTACTTCTAGTTTTATCCATAGAATAAGAAGTTGTGAAAGGAAAGGAAGTTGTCACGCAGTTAGAAAAGGATATTGACAAAAGATGGAAGGAAGGGGAAAAATACAGAACTGGGGTAAAAATTAAAAGAAAATAGGCAAGTTGTTTGGTGCTTTGGTCTAAGTTGCATAATCCTTTATAGATATTTTTCTGTGTTGATCCTTTTTCCTTGCCTGCCCAGGTGTTTTCCAGGATTAAGAGCGTACGCTTTGGAATTCCTTTGAGGTTTAAGTTCCATTTTTACCATTCCCAGCTGTTCAGTAGGCAGATTTTTAAACCCCATTTTACTCCTTTGAACCCTTCATTTCTTACTAAAAAGTAGGAGAAGGCCAGGCACCATCCCTCATGCCTATAATCCCCACACTTTGGGAGGCTGAGGCAGGAGGATAGCTTGAGCCCAGGCATTCAAGACCAGCCCGGGCAACACAGTAAGACCTTGTCTCTACTAAAAATTTAAAAAATGTAGCCAGGCGTGGTGGTGTCCCAGCTACTCTGGAGGCAGAGGCAGGAGGATTGAGCTATGATTGTGCCACTGTACTTCAGCCTGGATGACAGAGCAATGCCCTGTCTCAAAAAAAAAAAAAAAAAAGAGAGAAACATCTACCTAAAGCTTATTTAGAAAAAAATTAGATCACCTAGGTAAAGTGACTAGTATAATGCCTAAAACAAAATGAGTGTTGAGTGAATGATAGTTCTTTATTATCATTTCCCCAAACCGCAAAACTTACAAGTTTTCTTTTTTCTTTTTCTTTTTGAGACGGAGTTTCGCTCTTGTTGCCCAGGCTGGAGTGCAGTGGTGCGATCTCGGCTCACTGCAACCTCCGCCTCATGGGTTCAAGTGATTCTCCTGCCTCAGCCTCCCGAGTAGCTGGGACTACAGGCATGTGCCACCACGCCAGGCTAATTTTGTATTTTTAGAAGAGATGGGGTTTTTCCATGTAGGCCAGGCCGGTCTCAAACTCCCGACCTCAGGTGATCTGCCTGCCTCGGCCTGCCAAAGTGCTGGGATTACAGTCGTGAGCCACCATGCCTAGCCATAAGTTTTCTTTTCTTTTCTTTTCTTTTTTTTTTTTTTTTTTTTTTTGAGATGAAGTCTCACTCTTGTCCCCCAGGCTGGAGTGCAATGGCGTGATCTCAACTCACTGCAGCCTCCGCCACCCGGGTTCAAGCGATTCTCCTGCCTCAGCCTCCCCAGTAGCTGGGATTCACCATGCCCTACTAATTTTTTGTATTTTAGGTAGAGACCTCAAGTCAGGAGTTCAAGACTAGCCCGGCCAACATGGTGAAACTCCATCTCTACTAAAAATACAAAAATTAGCTGGGCGAGGTGGTGCACACCTGTAACACTCGGGAGGCTGAGGTGGGAGAATCGCTTGAACCCGGGAGGTGGAGGTTGCAGTGAGTTAAGATCAGGCCACTGCACTCCAGCCTGGGCGACAGAGCGAGACTCCGTCTTCAAAATAATAATAATAATGTTTCTTTAAAATAACTATCATACAGTATGATTACTTTTTCTCCATTTAACAAGTGGTGTGCTCTGTTTAACTTTACTTACAATTATAAATGAGTGAAAGTATGATTCATTGACCAATATATGGCATTAAATCTTGTTTGTTTTAGGGACAGAGTATGTATTATAAACCAAAATCTTAGAATAAATAAATAATGTTTAAGTGTTAAAAGGTTCTAAAGACAGAAACTATATTTATCACTTGGTATTTGGAATCTTTGCATTTGGGGCTTAAGAAAGTCAAATGGCCAGGTGTGGTGGCTCACGCCTGTAATCCCAGCACTTTGGGAGGCTGAGGCAGGCGGATCACGAGGTTAGGAGATTGAGACCATCCTGGCTAACACGGTGCAACCCCATCTCTACTAAAAATACAAAAAAATTAGCTGGGTGTGGTGGCGTGCGCCTGTAGTCCCAGCCACTTGGGAGGCTGAGACAGAAGAATTGCTTGAACCCAGGAGGCAGAGGTTACAGTGAGCTGAGATCGTGCCACTGCACTCCAGCCTGGGCAACAGAGCGAGACTGTCTCAAAAAAAAAAAAAAAAAAGACTTGAGTTTTCTTTTAGCCCTTAAGCCTTATTACTTAACAAATGATATCCAGTGTGTTCTCAGCCATATGAGATTTGTTTCCTGATAGTATTCCTATTTTAGTTATTTTTATTATAGAAGTCAGTGTTTATTGGAGACAGATTAGAAAATACAAACTAACCAAGAAAATTGAGGCTGGATATGTTGGCACACTCCTGTAATCCCAGCACTTTGGGAGATCGAGGTGGGAAGATCGCTTGAGGCCAGGAGTTCAAGAGCAGCCTGGGTAATATAGCAAGACTCCATCTCTATAAAAAATAAAATAATATTAGCTGGGTGTAGTGGTACACGCCTGTGGTCCCAGATATTGAGGAGGTTGAAGCGGGAAGATCACTTGAGCCTGGATGGTCAAGGCTGTAGAGAGCCATGATTGTATCACTGCATTGCAGCCTGGGCAACAGAGCAAGACCCTGTCTCAAAAACAAACAAAGAGGGCTGAGTGCGGTGGCTCATGCCTGTAATCCCAGCACTTTGGGAGGCCAAGGCAGGCGGATCACCTGAGGTCAGGAGTTAGAGACCAGCCTGGCCAACATGGTGAAACCTTGTCTCTACTAAAAATACAAGAATTAGCTGGGCGTGGTGGTGGGCGCCTGTAGTCTCATCTACTCAGGAGGCTGAGGCAGGAGAATTGCTTGAACCCATGGGCGGAGGTTGCAGTGAGCCGAGATTGCACCATTGCACTCCAGCCTGGGTTAGAAGAGCGAAACTCCATCTCAAAAACAAACAAACAAAATTGAAATTATTCGTAATCTGGCCTTCCAAAGGTAGACTGTTGGTATTTCGATCCATAGCCAGACATCTGTTTTTTTTTTCCTTAAAAAAAATGGGGTAATCTTGTATAACCGTTCAATAGCTTGATTTTCAAAGTTACATCGCACGCATCTTTCCATGTCAGTCACTTGTGTCGATTTCTGAACTGATGGTTACCTGAGCTATTCTCTGCTAGGCCGTGGACTCCCTGGGAGCAGAGATGGTGTTACATGCTTCCTTGTACCCAGCACAGCCCCTGCTTTATCTCAGATCTCAGGGAATGTGTGTTGAATGAAAATCCAGCAATAAAATGTGAGGCAGCTGAGCATGAGCCAGGATCAGCCTCACAGTGGGTTCTGAGCCGACTGCCCAGATGTGTAGATAACTTTTATTTTTTCTAATCTTTGTAGGACCTACTAAATGAAGCAAAACAGAGACTCAGCAAGGTGGTAAAAGATACAACCAGGTACCAAGTGCTGCTGGATGGACTGGTTCTCCAGGTACCCTCATAGACCAGATCTACTGTTGATAGCCACAGTTCTGAGAAAATTTAGAATGCCTGTTAGAGACCAGCTCTATTTTTTCCTGCTTTCTCATTTCTCTAGTTTTTTTCCTTTCACCCTTTTTTTTTTCTTTTAGCTTTTTTACTTTCACTCTTGACCATATCTAAAATGTGTGCTGCATAGGAAAATAGTAAATCTGTCTGGTTGGATAAGACTTCCAGGCCTACTACTCAATTATGTAGTCTTACATGACTTAAGGGTCAAATTTGCTTGCAATGGCTAGCTTTAAATTCCCTTAATTTGATTTTGCCACTAAAATACTTGCTTTAGATTTAGGATTCAGACCAAACACTGTATATGTTTTAATTGTTTACTGCTGAGCTGTGAATCCTTATTTTACTTATGTTAATTACAATAATATTTGTCCTCAGCTTGGTTGATGTAATATAAGATGTCTGCATGAATTTTGTTTCTATCACCAAAGGTTTGGGTTCATTTATCTGGTTTGGGATAGATAGATCTTTCCATGGTCTCATGTGGTATATGCCATCTGTTAGTGGAACTTAGCAGGGGAAATTTTTCCAACCTAAATGAAAGAACTGTAGAAGCATCTTATTTTACTGTTGCTTTATTTTATTTTATTTTTATTTTTGGAGACAGAGTCTCACTCTGTCAGCCAGGCAGGAGTGCATTGACATCATCTCTGTTTACTTCAACCTCCATCTCCTGGGTTCAAGCCATTCTCTTGCCTTAGCCTCCTGAGTAAGCTGGGATTATAGGCACATACCATCATGCCAGGCTAATTTTTTGTATTTTTAGTAGAGATGGGGTTTTGCCTTGTTGCCTAGGCTGGTCTCGAACTTCTGAGCTCAGGCAATCTGCCCGCCTTGGCCTTCCAAAGTGTTAGGATTACAGACCTGAGCCACTGTGCCCGGCCTGTTGCTTTGTTTTATAGTTTGCATTTTCTACTGACTGTATCTACTATTTCTTCCAGGGTTTGTACCAGTTGCTGGAGCCCCGAATGATTGTTCGTTGCAGGAAACAAGATTTCCCTCTGGTAAAGGTAAAGAACTTAGGATAATTTTTTCCCTCCCTCCCTCCCCCCTCCCTTTCTTCCTTCCCCTCTCTCTCTCTTTCTTTTCCTTCCTTCCTTCTTTTCTTTTTTTTTTTTGGTGGAGTCTCACTCTGTTGCCCAGGATGGAGTGCAATGGTGGGATCTCCACTCACCTGCAACCTCTGCCTGCCGGGTTCAAGCGATTCTCCTGCCTCAACCTTCCAAGTAGACTAGCTGGAATTACAAGCGTGCGCCACCATGCCTGACTAATTTTTGTATTTTTAGTAGAGGGGGGGTTTCACCATGTTGGCCAGGCTGGTCTCGAACTCCAGGCTGGTCCTCAAACTCAGGTGATCCACCCGCCTCGTCCTCCCAAAGTGCTGGGATTACAGGCATGAGCCACCGCGCCTGGCCGTAAAAACCCACTTCTATCTTTTATTCCAGGGATCTAGTTTCCTTTTTTTTTTTTTTTTTTTTTTGAGATGGAGTTTCGCTCTCATTTCCCAGGCTGGAGTGCAATGGTGCGATCTCGGCTCACTGCAACCTCTGCCCCCCCGGGTTCAAGCAATTCTCCTGCCTCAGCCTCCCAGGTAGCTGGGATTACAGGCATGCACCACCATGCCTGGCTAATTTTTTGTATCTTTAGTAGAGACAGGGTTTCACCGTGTTGGCCAGGCTGGTCTCAAACTCCTGACCTTGTGACCTGCCTGTCTCAGCCTCCCAAAGTGTTGGGATTACAGGTGTGAGCCACCGTGCCCTGCCTTTCTTTTTTTTTTTAATTGTGGTAAAATACACATACCATTTTAACCATACATTGTGCCATTAAGTACATTTACAATATTGTGCAGCCATCACCACCATCCATCTTCAGAACTTTTCCATTTTCCCGTACTGAAACTTTGTGCTCATTAAACACTAACTCTCCATTATTTCTCTTCTCTTCTCCCCCATTCACCTCATATAAGTGGAAACATTCAGTATTTGTCCTTTTGTGACTGTTTCATTTCACTTAGCATAATGCCTTCAAGGTCCCTGTAGTGTGGGTCAGAATGGCCTTCCTTTGTAAGGCTGAATAATATTCCACGGTATGGATGCCCCACGTTGTGTTTATCCGTTCATCTGTCACTGGACACTTGGGTTACTCCCACCTTTTGGCTGTTGTGAATAATGCTGCTGCAAACATGGGTATACGGATATCTGTCCTGCTTTCTATCCGTTTGTCTGTATACCCAGAAGTAGAATTGCTGGATCATGTGGTAATTCTGTACTTCATTTTTTGAGGACCTGTTATACTGTTACTTTGATAAGAACCATCCTTATGGGTATGGCATGGCACCGCTGTTTCTGGTGCCTGCTGTCTCCCCCTCATCTGCAACTGCCAGTTTAAGCTCATGTCAGCAGCCAAACTTCTCTTCCCTCCCTTCTCTCCTTACCTACCCCCAGCTTCTAACACTCTCAGTTGGGGGGAATAATGTATCTTCCTCCTGCTGATCCATGTTTCAAATCTAATAACTGCCTCTGGTGTGTTTAATCACCTGCCAAGCCCTGTTAAATCTTGACAGAAACCATTCACATCTCTTCCCTCCTGTGTGCAGACTGTCATTTTTCCTCAGTGGCCGTGCCGTTTTACATTCCCACCAGCGGTGCCTCTGTTCTTTTACATGGGATAAATGGAGGTATCCTTGCTTATATAGTCTGTTGAGTTTTTGGATACTTGCTTCATAGTTCCTAGTGACACCTCTCATTGTGTTCTATACTTCCAGGCTGCAGTGCAGAAGGCAATTCCTATGTACAAAATTGCCACCAAAAACGATGTTGATGTCCAAATTGACCAGGAGTCCTACCTGCCTGAAGACATGTAAGGAGTATTCCTGCTGCTAACAGCTACCTTCTCTCCCTGGGAGAGTGGCCTTTATACCAGGCCTTTTTTAAATGGTATTTTCACCAACACACTCTTAGACACAAGGCTAGAGCTGTGGTGTGTTCTACTTGCAGCCGTTCCTGTTGTTCTTGCAGTGCTCTCTTGCTCTCCCTTGCTGGCTGGCTACATATACTCTAAAAGTCTAGTTTGGCCGGGTGCAGTGGCTCACGCCTGTAATCCCAACACTTTGGGAGGCCGAGGCAGGCAGATCACAAGGTCAAGAGATCGAGACCATCCTGGCCAACATGGCCTAGGGAGCTAGACTCCCTATCATACCAGTCCACCCTCTGCTCAGTCCAGTCCTGTCTCTACTAAAAATACAAAAATTAGCTGAGCGTGGTGGCACGCGCCTGTAGTCCCAGCTACCCAGGAGGCTGAGGCAGGAGAATTGCTTGAATCCAGGAGGCGGAGGTTGTAGCGAGCCAAGAACACGCCACTCACTGGACTCCAGTATGGCGACAGAGCAAGACTGCATCTCAGAAAAAAAAACAAGTCTGGTTTATGGTCACTGCTTTCCTTCTGCGGGGAGGTGGCCCCCAGAATGAAAGCTAGGACCAGATCTCTGTATTGGATGCTGAGGTAGATACTCCCTCCTTCTAAGTAATAGTTACCAAAACAAGAATTGTGTATGCCTGGTAGTTAGGTTCCTTAGAGATAGAATTGCAAGTATGAGTGGTATTTTTATGACTGTGAGGAAATGACAGAACATTTCTGGGATCAGTGTTCCTAACAAGCTTCGTGTAGTTGGGGTAGGCGGTAGAAACTCCTGACAAGGGGAGAGCCAGTGCCATTTTCTCGATTTCACTGGCCTGTCTGAGGCCACCTAGCCACACTACTGACTAACATTGAAGAAAGTCCCTTGGACACTTTTTTTTTTTAAGATAGGCAGTCTCACTCTGTCACCCAGGCTGGAGTACAGTGGCATGATCTTGGCTCACTGCAACCTCTGCCTCCCTGGTTCAAGCGATTTTCCTGCCTTAGCCTCCTGAGTAGCTGGGACTACAGGCGCCTGCCACCACGCCCAGCTAATTTTTTTGTATTTTTAGTAGAGATGGGGTTTCACCGTGTTAGCCAGGATGGTCTCGATCTCCTGACATTGTGATCTGCCCACCTCGGCCTCTCAAAGAGCTGGGATTACAGGCGTGAGCCACTGCACTCAGCCTCTTTTTTTGTTGTTGTTGTTGTTTTTTGAGTCAGGGTCTCTTTCTATCACCCAAGCTGGAGTGCAGTGGTGTGATCTCGGCTTGCCGCAACCTCTGCCTCCTGGGTTCAAGCAATTCTCCTGCCTCAGTCTCTCAAGTAGCTGGGACTACAGGCACGCCCCACCATGCCCAGCTAATTTTTTATTTTTAGTGGAGACAGGCTTTCGCCATGTTGGCCAGGCTGGCCTCAAACTTGAGTTTGGGAGCACCTCGGCCTCCCAAAGTGCTGGGATTACAGGGGTGAGCTACCACGCCCAGCCAGCAGTGGCATCTTTTATCAGACACACATGCAGTTGTGATAGGGCCTCATCAGTAATGAGCAGGATTGGGCTTAAGAAAACATTCAGATGAGGACTGAGTGATTTGCAAACTGAGATGAAATCTTCTCTTTTTCATTTTGTTGGGGAGGGCTGGCTGTGATAATTAAAACAGGTTTTGTAACATAAAATCAAATTGACACAGGCTGGGCGCGGTGACTCACTCCTGTAATCCCAACACTTGTGGAGGCAGAGGTGGGCGGATCACCTGAGGTCAGGAGTTCAAGACCAGCCTGGCCAACATGGTGAAACCCCGTCTCTACAACAATACAAAAATTAGCCAGGCGTGATGGCAGGTGCCTGTAATCCCAGCTACTGGGGAGGCTGACGCAGGAGAATTGCTTGAACTCGGGAGGCGGAGGTTGCAGTGAGCCAAGATCGCACCATTGCACTCCTGCCTGGGCAACAGAGCGAGTCTCAAAAAAAAAAAAAAAACAAATTGACACATAGTGTCACTTGGTAAATGACAGTTATTGAGATGAATACAGTCAGTTCTCTGTATCTTTGGGGTCCACACCTGTGAATTCAACCAACTTTTTCTTTTCACTCCCTAAACATTACAGTATAACAACCATTTACATCGTATTAGCTATTTTAAGTGCTGTAGACATGATTTGCAGTATAGGGGAGGATGTGTGATGGTTGTATGCAAATACTGCACTGTTTCATATAATGGACATCTGGGCGGGGACTGGGGTTTCCTGAAACCAACTGTGCGTTACATCTTCAGAAGCTTTTTCAGTTCCTTTCAAGCCTGTTGCTTAGGTTGCGCAGTCTACACACCAAGACAAGGGCATTCCTCTGCGGGAGTAAAGGGTACCATGTATCTTTCTCAAGTCTTTGAAAATGATTATTTCCTGTGCTTTTTTTTTTGCAGAGCTGGTGGAGTTGAGATCTATAATGGAGATCGTAAAATAAAGGTTTCCAACACCCTGGAAAGCCGGCTGGATCTCATAGCCCAGCAGGTGAGTGTGGGGGTACTTCTTGGTAGTTGGTCTGCTGTTACTTTGAAGTGGGACAGAGAACATGTGTCCATTCACTGGTATTTGGGATTTGTTGCTGTCTTTCCACAGTTTTGGACATTTTCTCAAAAAAGAATGAGAATTGGGCATGTAGTAGCATTTGCTGAGGTGGTAACATTTACATGAGGGTGAATTTGGGGTCAGAACAAGGGTTTTGTTGACCTAGGATTCGAATATGTACATTTTACTACATGTAAGGTGCTGACAAATTCTTTCTCTAACAGGAGTGATGGGAACTAAAGGAAATACTTGTGTTTTTTTGTTTTGTTTTGCTTTTTTGAGATGGAGTTTCACTCTTTTTTGCGCAGGCTGGAGTGCAGTCTCGGCTCACTGCAACTTCCACCTCCCAGGTTCAAGCGATTCTCCTGCTTCAGCCTCCCAAGTAGCTGGGATTACAGGCACATGCCACCACACCCGGCTAATTTTGTATTTTTAGTAGAGACGGGGTTTCACCATGTTGGCCAGGCTGTTCTCAAATTCCTGACCTCAGGTGATCCACCCGCCTTGGCCTCCCAAAGTGCTGGGATTACAGGCGTGAGCCACCGTGCTCAGACACAAATACTTATTTAAAGGAATTATCATAAAGCTGCTGGCTTTTCAGATGTTTCCAGATTTGTACACAGGAACTCTAGGAAAGAAGCCAGGAAAATTCCATTTGTTCTAAAATGCTGGGCATCTTCTAGACTTCTAGTGGTAGTCTATTGCTGTGGCTGCCGACCTAGTTATTCCCTGACCTAGATATGCAGTTTACTGTTTATGCAGATACTTGTCTTATAACTAAAGCACTTTCACCTTGATTTTTTCATATTCGGGTAACTTAAACCTCAGAACATTGTTTCCTAGTAGCCACTGTCCCATCCAGTATCATAGCCACTACTCACTTACGGATATTTAATTAAACCGAAAAATTCAGTTTCTCAGCACACAATAACCACCTGTAGCTAGGACTGCCCTGTTGGACAGCCGAGCCTTGGAAGTCCAGGGTTAAGTTCTCCTGAGGATTCATCAGTGGCTGTAGCAAGTGCTTCCAGCCTAAGCTGGCATTGGAAGTGTTCTTTGCAGCTGCTGTGGCCATAGTAGGCACTCAGTAAATGTTTGTTGAAGAAAGAGTGTAGGTGACCCAGCATATTGTGGTGAGATGATTATGATGAGTTAAGTCTGAGATAGTAGTGACTTTAGGTTTTTGTTTTTGTTTTTTTTTTAATATGTCCCTTTTGTAAGCAGTCTGAACCCCAGATTTGGGATGAGTTAAGTTTCTCACCAAGGAATGTGTTACTTGCTTCAGGGAAGGAGAGGGTGGCTTTGATGTGCGTGGCTTTGTGAGTCCTTCCCAGCCACGTAGAGGTTCATGGCTTTCCACCTGTGGTTAAGATGTGCAGCACTCTGGCCAGGCTTGGTGGCTCACGCCTGTAATCCCAGCACTGTGGGAGGCCGAGGCGGGTGGATCACGAGGTCAGGAGATCGAGACCATCCCGGCTAACATGGTGAAACCCCGTCTCTACTAAAAATACAAAAAAATTAGCCAGGCATGGTGGCAAGCACCTGTAGTCCCATCTACTTGGGAGGCTGAGGCAGGAGAATGGCGTGAGCTTGCAATGAGCGGAGATGCGCCACTGCACTCCAGCCTGGGCGACAGAGCGAGACTCCGTCTCAAAAAAAAAAAAAAAAAGATGTGCAGCGCTCTACAACTTCTTCAGCTGACATTGCGTATTTATTACACTTTCTCTCCACAGATGATGCCAGAAGTCCGGGGAGCCTTGTTTGGTGCAAATGCCAACAGGAAGTTTTTGGACTAAGCCTTCAGGAGGTGGAGCTCGTCCTCAGCTCTCCTGCTGTGATGTGGAAGCTTCTGATATTTGAAGAAACACGAATGTCTCTGTAGCTTCCTCTTCACTGCCCCAGTATTGCTCTGTATTTATCAGCGATGCCCCTCTGTCACTCATGCCTTGCCTAATTGTTCACAATGGTGGAAAGCTTCATGTAATATGATCAGGACCCATCTCCAGTTCTTCTGAAAGTGTGACAGTGTCCAGCCGGTTCTGCAGCACTAGGGGAGGGGGCAGATGGTGGTTGCATGGGCTTCCTGGGTCTCCACTCTCCGTCTGGCCTAAAGGTGATGTATTTGGTGTTTGGCCCTGCAGTCCCCACTCTTGAGGCTTAAGGCGCATGTGGCACACCACTCCTTCCAGCAGTAGTCGCTTTACTGTTACCTGTTTAGGCCTAGAAGTTTTCCCTCATCTGTAAATGTGATTTAAAATCTAAGCCATGAATATGCTTTATTTATTAAAAGAGTTATGCGGATTTAATGTGATTTCTAGTGTAAGGCACTACAAATTTAGGTTTTGACAGAGTCAAATTCTTACTGAGGCACCTAGAAAAGAAGTATTTTCCCAATCCCCGTGGCACTTGATGGTGACAGCTGTCAGCACCTGGACCTGTTAACCCTCTGGGGGTCCCCTGGGCTGTTGCCCGTTGTTCCCAGCCCATCACCAGGAGCATTCTTTCCACCCTTGCAATCTTCCACACACCCCACATGGCTCTTCAGCGTGACCTGGCCTCTAGAAGGGCTGCACAACTTTATTGAGGAAATAGTTTTATTAGTGTTGCCCAAATGAGAAAAACCAAGTTGTTTGTTTTTTCTTTTTCTTTTTTTTTTTGAGACGGAGTCTTGCTCTGTTGCCCAGGCTGGGGTGCAGTGGTGCCATCTCGGCTCACTGCAAGCTCCGCCTCCCGGGTTCGTGCCATTCTCCTGCCTCAGCTTCCCGAGTAGCCGGGACTACAGGCGCCCGCCACCACACCCAGCTAATTTTTTGTATTTTTTGGTAGAGACGGGGTTTCACCGTGTTAGCCAGGATGGTCTCGATCTCCTGACCTCGGATCCGCCTGCCTCGGCCTCCCAAAGTGCTGGGATTACAGGCGTGAGCCACGGCGCCAGACCCCAAAAAACCGAGTTATTTTGGAGCAGGTCACTGTGTGCTGGAACCAGATCCTTTCACAGAGGCCCTGTTCTTCCTTCCCTGTCCCATGTTTTATTTTTCCGTAGGTGACGACTAAGAGCTGCCCAGGGCCTTACAGCTAGTACATGGTGGAGCTGGGACTTGAATTGAGGTCTGTCTCTAGGGCCCACACTCAAATGCAGTTCTCATAACAGAGAGTGAGGCCCCCAAGGCTGACCATGTTAGCACCATCCTCTTCCTTGTTAGCCCAGGTTTCGCAGTAGGTGGGACTATTGTAAACACCAGCTCCTGCAGAAGGTGCTGATTTTCTTAGGACTTGGCCCTGCTGCTGTGACATTATCTCTCCTGTAGCAGCCTTTGGGGGAGGAATCGAGGTGTGTGAGCAGGGCTCTCACAGCAAACTCAGCTCCTCAAGACGATTCACTTATGAAGGGATAGAATCAAGGCTTAAAACCCAGTGTCACTAACAAGCAGATATTTCCCTATGGCTGTGTTCCTCCACCCCCACAAGTAACAGTTTGAAGAGTGACGGGGGTCTGCTTCTATGCCCTTTTTAATGTTTGGTTTTGAAATGGACGTAGAAAAGTAGATGGTGACAGCATTCACTGCAGCCTCTCTGCTGTACCCACTGATGAACAGATGAGATTTTAGCCATTCACCTTTATTTCAAAGTGTTCCTTGGTTACAGGGAGGGGTGTGCAAGAGCCTGGGCTCTGGGGGAGGGGCTGGGCTGCCCAGTCAGAGCCAGCCTCAGCCCCCTCAGCCATCCAGGGATTCTAAAGGGTGCTTGGTCTCAAACTAGGTGCTGACTCTGAGGGCTTTCACGGTCCGTTGAACTTCTGATCCTCCTTTTCCTCAAAATCAGTGCTAGGACTCATAAGTTATGGAGTCCAAGATTAACAATGCTAAATCCTCAAGCTGACTGAAGAATGCCGAGTTTGACTGTGAAATAGAAATGTTAAAATACAGAAACAACCCTTCTATTGTGACTACCTGTTAAGGTCCTGCAATTAATACAACGAAAGTACCATTTTTGTTGAAAAGTAGGTGGTTAGGGGCTTCCAAAAGCCTCTGGTAGCTGTGCCCACAAAGGAAAACGAGCGTAGACACGAAGGGGAAGAAGGCTGTGCTCAACTTGTTAGAATATAGGGCTGTTTCTCCCGAGATTGAGGTAGCACTACAACGCAGAGGACCAGGCAGGCCAGAATGGCCCCACCTGCCCTTGCCCCCTCTAGGCTAAGTAAAACAGCTAGAGAGAGGGCGGCGAGCGCAGGGACTTGACCTCCAGCTCTGTCTAGTCAAAACACTTTAAGATGCGCTCTCCAATCCCAATAAAATAGACCCCTTGAGCAATCCCAAAGAGAGGTGCTATGACCAGTGCCCGGCAGCCAGCGCCTTTCATGAAGGCAGATGGTCCCTCCTGAATCCAGAGTTTCCTGGGGAGAAAGAAGAGCCAGTGAGCTGATGGGCAGGGGCGTTCTGCAAGCAGCCCTCAGTGGCAGCCTCTCCATTTGTGCACCTCTCATTTGAGAATAGTGCCTTCCACAACAAGAGCAGGAGGCCAACGGTGTGGGAGCTGTGCCTCGCCCGCTAGGTGCACGCAGGTTGGTTACTTATGCAGTTGGGTCAAGGCCTTGGAAACAGGCTTGATGTGGCTAGAATCTTTGGTGAGAGATGCTGTAGGGATGCCAGGAAGAAGAAAAAGGCTCCCAGTACATTCCGTTTTCTTTGAGAGGTGAGGGAAAGACAGACTTCAAAGAAACCCAGAGCCCAGCAATTCAAGTTGGTCTCTAAATCTGGTCTAGGCAGACACCCACGCAGAGGAACCTGTCCCAGGACCATTTGAGGGGCCACTGGCTCTCACCTGGCACAGTCGGTGATCCCACTGTATATGTCCTCACCCAGGCCTTTCTTGAGGGTTTGGATTCGAGTTTTCAGAACTAAATCAAGTAAAAGTTAAAGTAAGTAGTGAACAGCTTACTTTCGGTGTCCTCCCCTCAACACTAAGGGGCTGGGTCCTCCTTTAGAGCCACCAAATATAAAACTGACTCATAGGCTGGGCGCAGTGGCTCATGCCTGTAATCCCAGCACTTTGGGAGGCTGAGGTGGGCAGATCACAAGGTCAGGAGTTTGAGACCAGCCTGGCCAACATAGTGAAACCCCATCTCTACTAAAAATACAAAAATGAGCCAGGCATGGCACGTTCCTGTAGTCCCAGCTACTCATGAGGCTGGGGCAGGAGAATCGCTTGAACCAGGGAGGTGGAGCTTGCAGTGAGCTGAGATTGTACCACTGCACTCCAGCCTGGGCAACAGAGCAAGACTCCGTCTCAAAAACAAAAAAAAAGAAAAAAAAAACGGTCATGAGGCCAGTTCTGCCATTGTGTGATCTATAAGTGGAGGTCTTCCTCTTTGGGCCTCAGCTATAAAATAAATGAGTCATGTTACTGTGGCTTTGTTTGGTTTTGTTGAGACAGGGTCTCGTTCTGTTGCCCAGGCTGGAGTGCAGTGGCACAATCAGCTCACTGCAGCCTCAACCATCTGGGCTCAAGTGATCTTGCCACCTCAGCCTCCCAAGTAGCTGGGACTACAGGCATGCACCACCACACCCAGCTAATGTTTTCACTTTTTTTTTTTAGAGACAGGGTCTCACTTTGTTGCCCAGGCTGGTCTCAAATTCCTGGGCTCCTGTCTCGGTCTCCCAAAGTTTTGGGATTACAGGCATGAGCCGCCGCACCTGGCCAGGTTACTGTTGGTATAGGAAGTCTACCGGCAAGTTTAGGGAGCTGGAGGCAGCCCTAACATGGAGGGAAGCATTGTCTTCTCACGCTGCGTTTAGCTCCCACCATTAGCCCCAAATTTTATGTATTTATTTACTTTTTGAGATGGAGTCTTGTGCTGTCACCCAGGCTGGAGTGCAGTGGTGTGGTCTTGGCTCACTGCAACCTCCACCTCCTGGGTTCAAATGATTCTCCTACCTCAGCCTCCCAAGTAGCTGGGACTACAGGCATCCGCCACCACACTCTGCTAATTTTTTTTTTTTGCATTTTTAGTAGAGACGGGGTTTCACCATGTTGGCCAGGATGGTCTGAAACTCCTGACCTCAGGTGATCCAAAAGTGCTGGGCTCCCAAAGTGCTGGGGTTGCAAGCGTGAGCCACCACACCCGGCCAGCCCCAAATTTTAACACATCAGCAATAATTTATAGCTGGGGCTCACAACTCTTCTGAGGGGATGAAAAGCTAAAGCAATCAGCATCTTGAAGGTGAGGGATGTGTCAGGGATGAGAAACAGAAGGAAGGTCTCTTGGGACCCACTTTCTCCATGAGGGCCTCTAGTGAGCCTCTGCCAGCAGCCAGATTGCAACCCAGTATGACTTCCAGGGTCAGGCTGTTTCATCTATAAGTGCAAAATTACTGTTTATCCCATAGAAAGGACACATCTCCCAACTCCTTACCATCTAGAGGCGTCACTGCGACCGCAGCTACGGAACCTGCCACACAGCCTGACACAAAGGAATGTGCAAAGGACGCCTTACCGGCGAGCTCGTTGAACCCCAGGTTGTTAAGGTTGGCAAACAGTGGGAAGTAGATGATGGAGAAAGGAATGTCTCTGCAGAGGAGGAAGGAGAAACACTGAGCTCCGAGCTGCCCTGGGGCTGCCACCCAAGGTGAGACAATGAGCTTTGCTGTGAGCTGTGGGGCTTACAGTGAGAGGAGCCACGGGGACTCATCCCTTCTTTTGTGCCCCGTGAGCGTGGGTGAGGGACAGCAGGGGACAAAAGAGCTGTTGCCATCTGTTCCGCCCTCCCAGCTCCTTCCTCTGCCCTGCAGCACCTGCAGCCTCTTGACTGCCAGAGGCAAGTCCGAGGCGGGAAATGCATTCTGTACAGGGGCAGGCAGGCTAAGGGAAGATGAGGGGCCTGGCCACTCATTACTATGAACTCTGCGGTCCTCTGTAGACAGGGCTTTCTTAGGTGCCTTTGGGCCACAAAACACCCAGCCTTCCTGTGGGCCTGGTCATCACTATGCAAGCGGCCTAAAACTTTAGTCTTCTAGGTACCCATTCTGTGCCACCCTGGCCAGTTCCAGACAAAACAGGAAGCATGGAAATCGTTTGCTCACCTGGGTTTGGATATTCTGGGAAGGACACAGAGGCAGATAGGGACAACCAGCTCTCTGGCCCTCGTGCCCTCCCCCGTGCACTTGTCCTAGGGAACCGGAAGAAAGGCTCACCTGAGGAGAGTGGCACCCAGGCCCTTGTAGAGCCCAGCCAGGCCCTGAGTGCGGAGCAGCTCCCAGGCAATGAGGGTGGCAGAGGGGCGCCTGTGGGTGGAAGCCGAACCAGTTGTGTAGGACCTGGAGGTGGAGGGTGCTGAGGCCGAGCCCTGATGATGGACGGCTGGAAGGGAAAGGACAGACCTCATCACTACCTGGTCCCCAACAGATGCTACGAAACACTCCTGAGTGTGGCTCTCAATCTCTGCCCCTGGGACAGTTCAGAGGCCAGGCTGACACCTCAGCTGGCATCCAGAAGAATGTCCTAATTTTAGAATGTTAATTTTTGGCTCTGAGGATGTCTTCCTAAGGTCTACAGTATCTCAGGAGCTATCCCAATGCTGAGAACACTTCCCAAGAGCACAGCCACAGCCTGGCCCGCTTGCTTCTCCGCCACGTTCCTTAGGGCTCCATTCCTTACCCTCCCATTAAAACTGGTTTTGATCTGGCTTCCATTTCTAAACAATTTCTCAGCCTATGTAGGTCATTTTTATTTTTAGTTATTTTATTTATTTATTTTTTTGCAGTGGTGCGATCTCGGCTCACTGCAACCTCCGCCTCCTGGGTTCAAGTGATTCTCCTGCCTCAGCCTCCCTAGTAGCTGGGGTTATAGGCACGTGCACCACACCTGGCTGATTTTTGTATTTTTAGTAGAGATGGTGTTTCACCATGTTGGTCAGGCTGGTCTCAAAACTCCTGACCTCAGGTGATCCACCTGCCTTGGCCTCCCAAAGTGCTGGGATTACAGGCATGTGCCACCATACCTGGCTGATTTTTGTATTTTTAGTAGAGAAGGTGTCTTACCATGTTGGTCAGGCTGGTCTCAAACTCCTGACCTCAGGTGATCCACCTGCCTCCCAAAGTGCTGGGATTACAGGCATGAGCCACCGCACCCGGCCGGCATTTCTTAAAATCTTTAGGAGATCAAGTCTAATTGTGAAGAAAATGTGACAGAAGCCTTAAGTATTTTCTGACCCTCTGAATCAACATTCTCGTTTCTGCTATTTGTTCTAGAGCTGGCAGCATTGATGAAATGGGTAACCATAAATGAAGACTTTTTTTTTTTTTTTTTGAGACAGAGTCTCACTCTGTTGCCCAGGCTGGAGTGCAGTGGTGCAATCTCAGCTCACAGCAACCTCTGCCTCCCAGGCTCAAGTGATTCTCCTGCCTCAGCCTCCCGAGTAGCTGGGATTACAGGCATGCACCACCATGCCCGGCTAATTTTTGTATCTTTAGTAGAGATGGGGTTTTACCATGTTGGGCAGGCTGGTCTCGAAATCCTGACCTCAAATGATCCACCTGCCTCGGCCTCCCAAAGTGCTGGGATTACAGGCATGAGCCACCATGCCTGGCCAAAGACTTCTACCTGCTTGGAAAGTTGACTGGTCACACAGCCTAGCAAATGAGGTTGGGATGTGGGATGTGCCTGGTTCCAATCCCAGCCCTTTACTGTTCCCATAGGAGGTGGGGACAGGCCTCACCCAGGCGTCCAGCATCCTGCAGCTGAATCTTGAGCATTTCCATGGGACAGGTCACCACTACCTGGCACATCCCAGCCCCACACCCGGCAAGCATCTCCATCTTCAGGTTCCGCTGCATCCTATGGGAACAGGCGTCAGGCTCCTTCAGCCGCAGGCCACAGGCCTGCCCTGGTGCAGCTGCCCTCTTGTGAGAGGGGGACTTTCCCTGGATGGCACCCGTGGCTGCCACTCACTCAGCTGGTCAAGTCATCAGCTAGCCCTTAGGTGTGGTCTCTGTACGGACAGGGGACTAAGTTTAAAGCAAAGCCTGCTAGGGAGGTAGCACCGCATGGAAGCTGAAAACAGTGACAGAGAAAACTACCCAGACCAGGCGTTGTCCTTGATCCCTTCAGGAACATCACTGGGCAATGTGAGGCACAGAGAGAGCTAGAAAGTGTTTGGGGGCTGATTTGTTTTTCCCGAGATGAGGTCTCACTCTGTGACCTACGCCGAAGTGCAGTGGAGCCAACATGGCTCACTGCAACCTCGACCTCCTGGGCTCAAGCGATCCTCCTTCCTCAACCTCCTAAAGTGCTGGGATTACAGGCATGAGCCACTGCAGCTCAGCCACAGCTTGGTGGCTGATTTTTAAAAATTTATTGGCTAGTTGATGGATTTGTCTGTATATGCTATATGTTCGCTATATTATCTGTCACACTTCCAAAGTATACCAGCTCATTCTCTCCCTTCACTCTCCAGCAGCCCAAACACACACCAGCCCTCAGCCATGTGTGCACATATTTATATGCATGCAGGCAGGTATACTGAGGCACATTTGAAATCTTCTTCCTGCCATCTCTCCCAAAAAACACACAGTGAAGGATCCAACCCCACCCCACCTGGCCATACCCATCTTCCATGAGCAGCTGCCGGAAAAAGTCGTTGGCCGCCAGCTTGATGGCCTTCTCTGGAGTGACCAGAGTGAGGTTCACTGCAGCCCCTGGAAGTGAAGGACAAGATGGGGAGTCAAGGCCATCCCAGAAATAACAGTTCCCCGGGTCTGCCCTTCAGCCCTAGCCAGGCCAGTCACTGAGTGAAGGGCATTTTTGGGGCCAGGTGGGGCTCCTGAGCCTAATTCACTGAAATAACTTTCCATTCCCACTCCCTACCACATTCTCCTTTTTTTTTAGATGGAGTCTCGCTCTGTCGCCCAGGCTGGAGTGCAGTGGCGCGATCTCGGCTCACTGAAAGCTCCACCTCCCGGGTTCACGCCATTCTCCTGCCTCGGCCTCCCTAGTAGCTGGGACTACAGGCGCCCACCACCACGCCCGGCTAAATTTTTTTTGTATTTTTTAGTAGAGACGGGGTTTCACCGTGTTAGCCAGGATGGTCTCGATCTCCTGACCTCGTGATCCGCCCGCCTCGGCCTCCCAAAGTGCTGGGATTACAGGCGTGAGCCACCGCGCCCGGCCCCACATTCTCCCCTTTTTACGTATTTTTTTCTTACAGACTCCTCAGTTTGGTTATCAGGAAGCCATTTTATTTTTGTTGCTGCTGGTGGGGTCGCTGATGATAAAACAGCAGTTCCAGTGACAGGCGCCAGGCGCAGGGACTGGGGTTCCGCTCCTCTGTGCCGCACAAGCCAGTCCCATTGGCTGCTAGCTCGGGGCTGTCTAGGGTTTGTGTTTTGCTTCTCGGCGGCACAAGCATACGAGCTCCGGCTCAACTCCAGCTTGGGATCCATTGTCCAAGGTACCTCCTGGCTGGGGACCCCGCAGGGACCGCAGCAACGCTGGACCGAGCTGGGGAGGAGCCACCCAGAACTCCTTGCCAGGAGCTCAGGCCCCGTCGCTCAGTCCCTTTCAGCCTCTCTCTCTTCGCTTCTAGCCAGGCAGAGAGAGGCAGGCAGGTAGGGAGGGCTCGCCTGCTCTTACTGAGGCGGTGGCGGGGGGTGTGCTCTGTGGGTCTCCGGAAGCCTTACCAGGACCCAGAGTTGCCTCTGTCTCCACCCAAGAGCACAGAGCTCATCAGGAAGGACCCCCTGGCAGCCCTGGCCCCATCCCCGCAGTAACGGAAGGAACACCAGTTCCCCATGTCCCATACGCTCACACCTGCTGCCCAGCCTCCCAGGGGACCTGAGAAGCCCACCTCGGTACATGCCGAAGAAGCCCTCCGCCCGAGCCGTCTTCATCAGGCAGTCGATCCTGGAAGCAGAGGCCAGAGTAGGAGTAAGTGTGCAGCGGGCCTCCCAGCCGCCTCCATGCCCTGCTCCCGCGGGCACATCCCAGCTGATCAGATCCCCAGTCCCCAGGCTCACGCGCGCTGCCTGGAGACTGGAGGGAAGGGGGCCCCATCCCTCCCCCGGGCGCCTCTGCCCTCCACGCTCGCCTGCCAGCACCTACATTCCTTTGTACATGGCTTTCCCATGCTGGTTCTGCAGGCGAGTCTTGGCCAAGTCGATGGGGAACACGCAGGTCACCCCCACGAGCCCTGCTACACCTCCATTGATGAGTTTGGCTGTGATGCTAGGACAGGGGGAGGAGAGAGGCAGAGGGAGGGGCAGGTTAGGGAGCGGATGCAGCCAGGAATGGGCAGGGGCACAGACAGTGGGGAACCCCAGCCCCACAGGTGTCCAGAGACCCTCTTCAGCCTCCCTGGCCCAGGTCTGGTCCAGACAGGACAGCCGCACTCACCCGGGTGAGGCATCTTGCTGCAACCCGGGAAGTCCCTGGAGCTGGGACCTGCAGGGGCTTCTGGGAGGAGCCCAGCTCTGCCCCCATGGGCCGCCACCAGGGCACCGCTCTGCCCCAAGCTTCCCCGGCCCGTCCTCTGGCTCCTCCGCAGGCCTGGAGCCACGTGTGCAGTTCTCACACAAACGGACTGAAGGTCAGGCAGAACTGAGTTTGCATCCTGACTGTGACCTCTCCTCTCTGGGCCTGCATTCCCGTCTAACTCACTCCAGGGTTGCTGAGGACTATGGAAACCGTGCCTGTGGGGGAATGCCAGCTATTGTTCATAATAAGAGAACAGGCACTTCCCACAGTGAAGGCTTCAAGTCGGTCAGCCCTTGAGGTGACCTAGTTCCAGCCAAAAGTAAAGCCACAGTTTAGATAACATGGCCTCCCACCCTGCTGGGTATAGGAGCTTTGGAAGACGGGAAATAGAAAACAAAGCTTTCTCAGACTCCTTGGAACCCACCAAACTTTTCTTATCTTTCAGGCGGGAGGCAGACTGTGAACAAAATATTTGGAGATGGATTTACCTGGAAGTGGTAAGAGTAGATGATAGTGGGCTTTTCACAAAGGAAGAAACTTGGGACGATAAAGAGAACTGTGAACTTAATTTTGTAGTTAGAGAAGATGAACCCAAACAATTAAACCATGTTGAACAATAACATATATGTGCACAGATGCTTGTGTGTACGTTATTTGCTGCAGTAGATGTAGTGTATATGTTATACGGGGGACAGGGGTCTTGCTCTTCCCTAGGACTCAGCTTGTTCTTCAGAAACCTGGATGTGCTATCACCACAGCGACTCTCTGCCAGGCCCAGGGCCCAGGGCCTCAGGCTGCCCCAGCCGAGCTCACCTCAGATCCTGGTGGGTCATTCTGCAGGGGCTGGGGATCCCAGGACACAAGGCTGCTGGCTCCTTGGGGTAGCCGCTGTTGGGGCTGTCTGGGGGAAGAAGTGGAAGCTTCCTTGGCTCTGGCCCCGTAGCAGTGTGGACAGAGCACGGGTTTTGAGTGCAGCCTGGCCCGAGCCACCTTCCCGGCAAGTGACGACCTCCTTGGGCTGCAGCTTCCTCCCCTGCAAAGTAGTCAGAGAAACACTCACCTCACAGATGGGCGAGGACGCACGTCACTAGTGGGTTCATGCGGCCCGCTTGCTCCACTTTTTTCCCTTCCTAAACCTTTTGGACTTTGGGATTCAAATCAGAATCCTCGAACTTTTGGACTCTGGGGATCAGATAAGAAGGAAGGGGAATGAGAGAGAAGGATACAGCAGCCTGCTGAGGCTGGAGGAAAGGATGTCTGGGGCATTTTGGACAGAGGCATGGGAGTGGCGCCGGAGGAAGCAGAAGGGATGGAAAGGATTTTAAGAGGAGTTGCTATGAACTAGGAATCCCTCTCTTGGTGTCCAAGGACTACAATAAAATACTTAAGATGGCCGGGCGTGGTGGCTCATGCCTGTAATCCTAACACTTTGGGAGGCCGAGGCGGGCGGATTGCCTGAGCTCAGGAGTTCGAGACCAGCCAGGCCAACGTGGTGAAACCCCATCTCTACTAAAAATGCAAAAATTAGCTGGGTGTGGTGGTGGGCTAGTAATCCCAGCTACCTGGGAGGCTGAGGTAGGAGATTGCTTGAATCCAGGAGACAGAGGTTGTGGTGGAGCCGAGATCACACCACTGCACTCCAGCCTGGGCGACAGATCAAGACTGTCTCAAAAACAAACAAAAAACCCACTTAAGATGCTCCATAGTTACTTTTTGGCTATTAAACTGTGTTTTCTGAAATTCATGTGATCTTGTTGAGAAACCAAACTACATTATATTCCTAATTGACAAGTGGAAGCTACAACAATTATGACAGCTTCTGAGGAGGGGGCCTGCTATTTTTTTGAGATGGAGTTTCGCTCTTGTTGCCCAGGCTGGAGTGCAATGGCGTGATCTCAGCTCACTGCAACCTCTGCCTCCCAGGTTCACACCAGTCTCCTGCCTTAGCCTCTGGAGTAGCTAGGATTACAGGCATGTGCCACCACACCAGGCGAATTTTTGAATTTTTATTTTTGTATTTTTTCCGACCTCAGGTGATCCACTCGCCTCAGGCTCCCAAAGTGCTGGGATTACAGGTGTAAGCCACCATGCCTGGCCAGAGTGGGGCTGCTTTAACCCCAGAGGAGCGGTGTAAGGAGCAGCTCTCCGGACTCTCTCCGCTTGGGCGCAGGCTGGCCCGGGCCCTGAGGAGCCTCTTCTCTCCGGTGCCCTGAAGCTGCTTTAGGGTCCCCAGCTCTCCTGCACTCCTCACTGCTCTCCAGCAATTGAGAGACTGGTTGCCAGCAATTCTTTGCTGTCTCCAGCTATTTTGTTTTGGGTAAGAAAAGAGAGGAGAGGTGGGGGAGACATTAGTCTTTCTCTTGGTGCCACACTAATCCATTCAGGAAGACATTTGCTGAGTGCTGGGCACTGCTCCAGGTCTGGTGACATAGTAGTGAACAAAAGACACATTCTAGTTCTCAAGGACTTAAGTTTGGCCGGGAACAGTGGCTCACGCCTGTAATTCCAACACTTTGGGAGGCTGAGGCGGGTGGATCGCCTCAGCCCAGGAGTTCAAGACCAGCCTGGGCAACATAGTGAAACCCCGTCTTTACAAAAATACAAAAAATTAGCTGGCCATGGTGGCCCAGCTACTCAGGAGGCTGAGATGGGAGGATTGTTTGAGGCCGGGAGGTGGAGGTTGCAGTGAGTCAAGATCACACCACTACACTCCAGCCTGGGCAACAGAGCGAAACCCTATGACCCCTAAAAAAAAAAAAAGAAGCAGGGCGCAGTGGCTCATGCCTGTAATCCCAACACTTTGGAAGGCTGAGGACGGCAGATCACCTGAGGTCAGGAGTTCAAGACCAGCCTGGGCAACATGGTGAAACCCTGTCTCTACTAAAAATATAAAAATTGGCTGGGCACAGTGGCGGGAGGATCACAAGGTCAGGAGTTCAAGACCAGCCTGGCCAACATAGTGAAACTCCATCTCTACTAAAAACACAAAAATTAGCGGGGAATGGTGGTGCACGCATGTAGTCCCAGCTACTCAGGAGGCTGAGGCAGGAGAATTGCTTGTACCCAGGAGGTGGAAGTTGCAGTGAGCTGAGATCACGCCACTGCACTCCAGCCTGGGTGACAGAGTGAGACTCTGTCTCAAAAAACAAAAAACAAAAAACAAAAAAAAACCCCACAAATATTAGCCTGTGTGGTGGCGGGCGCCTGTAATCCTAGCTACTTGGGAGGCTGAGGCAGAAGAATCACTTGAACCTGGGAAGTGAAGGTTGCAGTGAGCAGAGACTGTGCCACTATACTCCAGCCTGGGCGATAGAGATTTTGTCTCAAAAAAGAAATAAATAAAACAAACAGTTTATATAAAGTAAAAAAATTTTTAAAAAGGACTTAAGTTGGCCAGGCGCGGTGGCTCACACCTGTAATCCCAGCACTTTGGGAGGCCGAGGCGGGCGGATCACGAGGTCAGGAGATTGAGACCATCCTGGCTAACACGGTGAAACCCCGTCTCTACTAAAAAATACAAAAAATTAGCCAGGTGTGGTGGTGGGTGCCTGTAGTCCCGGCTACTCGGGAGGCTGAGGCGGGAGAATGGCGTGAACCCGGGAGGTGGAGCTTTCAGCGAGACGAGATCGCGCCACTGCACTCCAGCCTGGGCGACAGAGCGAGACCCTATCTCAAAAAAAAAAAAAAAAGGACTTAAGCTCTGGATGAGGAGATGATGATAAACAAGATAAGGAAATCCTAAGGATAGCAGAGTGATAAATACTATGGAGAAAAAATATTCAGAAGGGAAGGAGACAGATGTCAGTGGAGGTTTGACCAGGGAAGGGATTGTTCCTAAGGAACCGAGGGAATGGGCCACAAAGGCCTCTGGGGGAGGAGCATTTGCAGTGGAGCAAGTGCAAAGGCCCCGAGAGCAGAGTAAGGCCCGCGAGCTATGGGGTCAGCAAGGCGGCCAGTGAGGAGTGAACCCGTGTAAGACAAAGCCACAGAGCGAATGAGCAGAGGCGTGACCATGGAAAGCCTCATGGGCCGTTGGCTTTTACTCTGAACAAAAAGAGAAGTTGGTCAGGCACGGTGGCTCATGCCTATAATCCCAGCACTTTGGGAGGCTGAGGCGGGTGGATCACGAGGTCAGGAGTTCGAGACCAGCCTGACTAACATGGTGAAACCCTGTCTGTACTGAAAATACAAAAATTAGCCGGGCATGGTGACATGAACCTGTAATCTCAGCTACTCAGGAGGCTGAGGCAGGAGAATCGCTTGAATCTGGGAGGTGGAGGTTGCAGTGAGCCAAGATCACACTATTGCACTCCAGCCTGGGTGACAGTGAGACTCCGTCTCAAAAAAAAAAAGAGAAGTTGGAGAGTTTTGTGCAGAGGAATGACATGCTCTTGCTAGGTGCATTTTGGATGCTGTTTTGAGATAGCAGAGGGGCAAAGAGAGAAGTAGAAAGAACAATGAAGTTACTGTAGTAATCTAGGCAGGGGGCGAAGGCTGCTCACCCCCGCGAGTGGTGGCGAGGAGTGGTTAAGGTTAAACTGTGGATATATGCTGAAGGCAGGGCAAACAGGATTTCCCCAAGGACCAGATGCAAGAGGGAGAAGAAGCAGCTAGGGGACAGTGCAGTTTCTGGTCTGAGAAACTGGAAGAATGGGCTTGTCACGTGGTGTTTGGACCCATAACATGCACAAATTGGATCTGTTGGCAGAGGAGAGGTAGCTGGTCCGTAGAGAAACATACAGAAAAGCAAAGCAGCACATCTGGAGAAGAAACAAAAATGGGGACATTCTGGGGTGGTTTAAATCCCCACTTCCAGTTCATTCCCAGTGGCAGTTGCATTCCTGTCCTTGGTTTCTGTGACACTCAGCTGTCACAAATTGACCTTATGCCTAACTTGATAGGACTGGAGATTAGTTCCTGATACTTTTTTTTTTTTTTTTTTCTGAGACAAGTTCTTGCTCTGTCTCCCAGGTTAGTGTGCAGTGGCACAATCGCAGCTCTCTGCAGCCTTGAACTCCTGGGCTCAAGGGATCCTCTGGCCTCAGCCTCCCAAGGAACAGGGACTACAGGTGTGCACCATCATGCTCACATAATTGTTTATTTTTTGTAGAGATGGGGTCTCACTATGTTATCCAGGCTGGTCTTGAATTCCTGAGTTCAAATGATCCTCTAGTCATAACCTCCCAAAGTGCTGGGATTACAGGTGTGAGCCACCATGCCCAGCTGGTTTCTGATACTTCTAATCAAATGTCTGATCCCCCAAATTAGCCCTAGGAGTGAGAATTTGGAAATTACACACCCCAGGGTGTGGAGCCAGCTGAGAGGAAGTAGGGCGCGGGCCGTGAAGCCCCGGGCAGGGTTGGCAGCTGGCAGCTCTTGGGCAGCTCCGTCTGTCATCTCTCGAGGCTCACCCCAAGTGCTTTAAAAGCTGGAGCTCTAGGGGGCTCAGTGGCAGAATGTCTGGAGTTAAAGTGCACAGGCTGCTCTGAGACATCTGGTAAGAGATTATGAGAGAAAGACATGCTCCAACTCCAAGTGGCTGCCTTAAAAATGGATAGGACACTGCCGGGTATGGTGGCTCACGCCTGTAATCCCAGCACTTTGGGAGGGCAAGGTGGGCAGATCACAAGGTCAGGAGATCGAGACCATCCTGGCTAACACGGTGAAACCCGTCTCCACTAAAAATACAAAAAAATTAGCCGGGTGTGGTGGCGGGCGCTTGTAGTCCCAGCTACTAGGGAGGCTGAGGCAGGAGAACGGCGTGAACCTGGGAGGCAGAACTTGCAGGGAGCCGAGATCGCACCACTGCACTCCAGCCTGGGTGACACAGCGAGACTCCGTCTCAAAAAAAAAAAAAAAAAAAAAAAATAGGACACAACTGTTTCTGTCTGAAGCCAGGGAGTCCAATAATTGAGAACATTGTGACTGCTCTTATAATCATATTCCCTGCTGTTTCTAGAACTAAATTACTACTTTAGAAACTGTGGGCCGGGCGCGATGGCTCACATCTATAATCTCAGCACTTTGGAAGGCTGAGGCGGGCGGATCACAGGGCCAGGAGATCGAGACCATCCTGGCTAACATGGTGAAACCCCGTCTCTACTAAAAATACAAAAAATTAGCCAGGCGTGGTGGCGGGCGCCTGTAGTCCCAGCTACTTGGGAGTCTGAGGTAGGAGAATGGCGTGAACCTGGGAGGCGGAGCTTGCAGTGAGCTGAGATCGCGCCACTGCACTCCAGCCTGGGTGACACAGTGAGACTCTGTCCCCCACCCCAAAAAAATTAGCCAGGTGTGGTGATGGGCGCCTATAATCCCAGCTACCTGGGAGGCTGAGGCGGGAGAAACGCTTGAACCCAGGAGGCGGAGGTTGCAGTGAGCCAAGATCACGCCATTGCACTCTAGCCTGGGCTACTGGAATAGGGGTATTTAACAGATGCCAGAGAAATTAGGGACACCCGAATCCCAGGGCCACTCCATAGCATAGCTAACAGATGTGATAATGTTTCCACCCACGGAGAGCACTTGGCTGGAGGGTGAGCCTCTCTACCCTGAGGCTGTACCAAGCTGCCGCAATTCCAGCCCCGGAAGTTCCCTTTAGCAGGCCTATGCTAATCAAAGCCTATGACTTGACAAGATTCCTGGCAGCAGTAAATGCATTAGTAACAGGCAACGAAGGCGAAACCATTAGCCAGGCAAGGTATGAAAGGAGTCATAGCACCATGAAAACCCCAAACCTGGCACCAGGGCCAATAACTGCCCCCCAAGGCAACCCACAAGCCTAAGTGTTAGTCACGCTACAGATATTTGTTGAGTGATTACTGTATGCCATTTGCAGTTCTAAGCAGCAGGGACACAGCTGGGGAACAAAGCAAGGCCTTGCCCTCCACAGAATTGAATTCCTACTGGTTCCGGCACTGATGGGAATAGACTTCTTTTTTTTCTTCTTTTTTCTTTGAGACGGAGTCTCACTCTGTCGTCCAGGCTGGAGTGCAGTGGTGCGATCTTGGCTCACTGTGTAACCTGTGCCTCCTGGGTTCAAGCTATTCTCCTGCCTCAGCCTCCTGAGTAGCTGGGACTACAGGCTCACACCACCACGAATGGCTAATTTTTGTATTTTTAGTAGAGATGGGGTTTCACCATGTTGGCCAAGATGGTCTCCATCTCCTCACCTCCTGATCTGCCCGCCTCAGCCTCCCAAAGTGCTGGGATGACAGGCTGGAGCCACCACGCCCGGCCCCCTCTACCTTCTTTTCTGAAGGAATTTAGAGTGTGTAGGGGGTATTGGGGTAGAAAAAATCATCTAAGTGCTGGGATGCAGAACAATGAGAAAACACATGTGGAACTCTTTGGAAACAAAGTGGGAAAGGACTAGAAAAACAGCCACCTGGAAGACAGAGGCTCCCTGTCACTGCCTTGGGATGCAGCATCTGGCCATGACATTGTGTCACTGTGCACTGGGAAGACAAGTGCATTCACAATTTACATGTGATAACTGAATCATATTGAGAAGAAGAAATTTGATACATGGGAAATAGCATGTTTGCATGTTCTTAGTGTCAAAAGGTGGAAATGCAGTGGGTGAGCATACCCCATTCTAGGACTTGCCCTTTCCCCCTTGCTATTCCAGGTTAGTTGCACTGGGAACTGCCATGTCCCTGGAACTCCATCCCCTGGCTACTGTTCACTGTGTAAGGATGGAGACCTGACTTAAGCTGAATGATTCAACCCCTTCCATAGGAATTTTTAAAGTGTATGCAGCCTCTTTTAGGGGCATTTTACCTGTAACAGATAAAACTTGGGGCCCATCAGCAAACTTGTCACATGATTGAGGAAACAGAGATAAATAAAGCAGACCCGCAGAGATGATGCAAGGCGGGAGAGACTTCTGCCTTATTGCTGCACAGTGATCCACTTTATTCCTGACCTTGACCACAAAAAGGGTCTCCCACTATGCTTCTAATGAGGTGACTTATTGTCTTAAGATAGTCGAGTTTTGTAACTTGGTAACCAAAGAGTCCTTAATAAATACCTTTTTTAAAACCCTCACATTCCATTTAATGGCAACTGAGCGGCTTAGACAGTGCGTGCTGAAAGGCTCAGAGGTGTGCAGAGTCACTAAGGGCTGGCTTGGAGAAGTGGGCCTTAAAGAGTAAGAGAGCACGGGGCACAGTGGCTCACACCTGTAATCCCAGCACTGTGGGAGGCCGAGGCAGGTGGATCACCTGAGGTCACGAGTTTGAGACTAGCCTGGCCAACGTGGTGAAACCCGGTCTCTACTAAAAATGTAACAATTAGCTGGGCGTGGTGATGCATGTCTGTAATCCCAGGTACTCAGAAGGCTGAGGCAGGAGAATCGCTTGAACCTGGGAGGCGGAGGTTGCAGTGAATTGAGATCGCACCACTGCACTCTAGCCTGGGTGACAGAGCGAGACTCCATCTCAAAAAATACATATATAAATAATAATAATAATAATAATAATAATAAAGGGAGCATTGGCCAGGCACGGTGGCTCACGCCTGTGATACCAGCACTCTGGGAGGCCGAGGGTGGGTGGATCACGAGGTCAGGAGTTCGAGACCAGCCTGGCCAACATAGTGAAACTCCGTCTCTACTAAAAACACAAAAATCAGTCAGGCGAGACGTGGTGGCACGTGCCTGTAATCCCAACTACTCGGGAGGCTGAGGCAGGAGAATCGCTTGAACCCGGGAGGTGGTGATTGCAGTGAGCCAAAACGACGCCATTGCACTCTAGCCTGGGCGACAGAGCAAGACTCCATCTCAAAAAATAAAATAATAATAAAAAAAAGAATAGGGAAGCATTTAAAAGCAGAAGGTGGGGCGTGCAGACCCTGGATGTGGGCTTGGTGTGAGCAGAGGGTTCAGGGAACAGAACTGTGGGAAAGAGGCTGTAAAGGCAGGTTAGGCCACACGTGGGGAGCCTGGGTGGCTAGAGACAGCATGTGCCCTCCTAAAAGGGAATTTTTTTGTTTTCTTTTTGATTGGCATTTTCACGACATGGAAAGTGAATTTTTAAATGTGATCCTGTAGGCAGTAACAAAACACTGAATACTTCTTTTTTTCAGGGGACAAGATCTGGCTCTGTTGCCCAGGGTGGAGCGCCATGGCGCAATCTCAGCTCACTGCAACCTCTGCTTCCCAGGCTCAGGCAATCCTCCCACCTCAGCCTCCCAAGGAGTTGGGACCATAGGCGTATGACACCATGTCAGGCTATTTTAAAAAAAAAAATTTTTGTAGAGATGGGTTTTGCCATGTTGCCCAGACTGGTCTTGAACTCCTGAGCTCAGCTGATCCGCACACCTCCACCTCCCGAAGTGTTGGGACTACCTGCGTGAGCCACACTGAATGCTTTTAAGGGGGAAAATACCGCATTGAATGTAGTATGAGGACAATTATTCTGGAAGAATGGGTTGCGGGGAGTCAGTGAGAGGCCAATTAGGAGACCCTTCAGAGTAAAACAATGAAGTGGAGAGGGAGGGATTAGGGAGAAGGGGTAGAGAACAAGGGTTACTGGGAGAGAACTTTGTAGAGAGCCTTGGTGACTGTCCAGGGCTGAACCGCAGAGAACCATGGAGCTGTCTCAACTCTGAGGAATGAAGGATGCAAGTTAGGAACCGAAGCTGCCTGCAGGGAAGGAGAGAGATGGGGTCACTGGGGCTTCAGGAACTCTCTCCTCAGCACTGTGGGAAGGAAGTCAGCCAGCAGGCACACCGGCTTGACAGAAAGAACACCTCAGCTGCAGACACCATGCTGCTGTGGTTGGCCTTGGGCTAGTCCTCCAGCCCCCAGGTGCCCCATTTCCAGGAGTATTTCCAGATAC
Source organism: Gorilla gorilla gorilla (assembly GCF_029281585.2). Taxonomy (NCBI): domain Eukaryota; kingdom Metazoa; phylum Chordata; class Mammalia; order Primates; family Hominidae; genus Gorilla; species Gorilla gorilla. The sequence goes on along the minus strand of NC_086018.1, from coordinate 15,594,169 downwards.
CGAGTCCTACCTCCTCACCACTCCAGACTCTATTTTTCAAACGTGGAGGTGGCTAAGGATGGTTCTGGTATAGAGTCAGAAGCAGACAGGTTTTGGGGGGAAGTGGGGAGGAAGTCAGAGAGGAGGTGCAGCATTGTCAACTGATCTCACCACTCAGCAGCATTCAGAGGCTGCTCCGGCCACCCCTGCCTGAATCCCACCACCAGAACTAACCTGTGGTCCACCCTGTCTGTTTTGCTAGAAAATAATGAGCTAAGGGGAATGATCCATGACTTTTTGTTACTAATGAACATCTGCTCCCTTTCTTAAAGTGCTTAAAGTAACAGAAAAAAAAGTAGAAAATCCAGAAGGTACAGAAAACTGTAAAAGGTCTCACTCTGTTGCCCAGGCTAGAGTGCAGTGGCGTGATCTTGGCTCACTGCAGCCTCAACTTCCTTGACTCAAGGGATCCTCCCGCCTCAGCCTCCTGGGTTGTTGAGACTACAGGTGTGCACCATCACGCCCGGTTAATTTTTAAAAAATTATTTGTAGAGGGCTGGGCGCCACGGCTCATGCCTGTAATCCCAGCACTTTGGGAGGCCGAGGCAGGCGGATCACGAGGTCAGGAGATTGAGACCACCCTGGCTAACACGGTGAAACCCCCGTCTCTACTAAAAAATACAAAAAAATTAGCCGGGCGTGGTGGCCGGCACCTGTAGTCCCAGCTACTCGGGAGGCTGAGGCAGGAGAATGGTGTGAACCCGGCAGGCAGAGCTTGAAGTGAGCCTAGATCGCACCACTCACTCCAGCCTGGGTGACAGAGCGAGCCTCCGTCTCAAAAAAAAAAAAATTATTTGTAGAGATGGGGTCTCGCCATGTTGCTAAGGCTGGTCATGAATGCCTGGGCTCAAACAGTAATCCCACCTCAACCACTCAAAGTGCTGGGATTACAGGCCTGAGACACCACACCCAGTGGAAAAGTGATTCTTTTTTTTTTTTTGAGATGGAGTTTTGCTCTTGTTGCCCAGGCTGGAGTGCAATGGCACGATCTCGGCTCACCGCAACCTTCACCTCCAGAGTTCAAGCAATTCTCCTGCCTCAGCCTTCTGAGTAGCTGAGATTACAGGCATGCGCCACCATGCCCACCTATATTTCTGTATTTTTAGTAGAGATGGGGTTTCTCCATGTTGGTCAGGCTGGTCTTGAACTCCCGATCTCAGGTGATCCGCCCACCTTGGCCTCCCAAAGTGCTGGGATTACAGGGGTGAGCCACCGTGCCCAGCCGATTCTCCTTTTTTGAGATGGAGTTTCACTCTGTTGCCCAGGCTGGAGTGCAGTGGCGTGATCTCGGCTCACTGCAACCCCTGCCTTCCAGGTTCCAGTGATTCTCCTGCCTCAGCTTCCTGAGTAGCTGGGATTACAGGCACGTGCCACCACACCTGGCAAAATTTTTGTTTTTTTTTTTCTGAGACGGGAGTCTTGCTCTGTTGCCCAGGCTAGAGTGCAGGGGCATGATCTCGGTTCACTGCAACCTCCGCCTCCCAGGTTCAAGCAATTCTCCTGCCTCAGCCTCCCAGTAGCTGCGATTACAGGCACGAGCCACCATGCCCGGCTAATTTTTGTATTTTAGTAAATACGGGGTTTCACCATGTTGGCCAGGGTGGTCTCAAACTCCTCACCTCAAGTGATCCGTCTGCCTTGGGCCCAGACTTTTTTTTTTTTTTTTTTCTTTTTGAGACAGTCTCACTGCATTGCCCAGGCTGGAGTGCGGTGGTGTGATCTTGGCTCACTGCAACCTCTGCCTCCTGGGTTCAAACAGTTCTGCCTCAGCCTCCCAAGTAGCTAGGATTACAGGCATGCTCCATCACACCCGGCTAATTTGTGCATTTTTACCCTGTTGTCCAGGCTGGTCTTGAACTCGTCAGCCTCAAGTGATCTGCCCACATCAGCTTCCCAAAGTGCTGGAATTACAGGCCTGAGCCACTGTGCCCCGGCTGGAGAAGTGATTCTTAATACATTGTAACTGAGGGTCATATTGTGAACAAGGCACACTATTTAGAGAAATGATACTAGCTGCTGAGCTGCAGGGAGGAGCGTGCTGGAGTTTTCCAAGCTCCTCAGATCACATCGCTTTTCGTTCTTCCTGTTTAAAAATGTCCCATTCCCTTGGCTTGACTCCTCTGGCTTCCCCTTCTGTGCAGCCACTGCTAGATCACCACAGATTGTCCCTCCGGATGCCTGAGGGCTCCTAACTCAGCTCCTTGCCTTCAGCCTTGTTGCCCTCAAATCCACCTTCCAAACGGCCAAGTGGGTGAAAGGGCGCGGGGGCTGCCTTCCCACGGCTCTCGGGACAGGCTCCCACTCCCGCACAACCTGCCCTGGTTTTCCTCTCCCTCACCCCCTGCTTTCAACTTTTGCTTTCGGAACACGTCAGTCTTGCATCCGAGTCTTGCACATACTGTCCCCTTCACCCAGGACACTCTTTCCGCATCCAAACCCAGTGATTTACAAACTGTTCTTTGGGCTTCAGCTCAGACGTCACCTCCTCCCACATGCCTTTCTGGAGTCACCCCATTCTTGGCTAGGAGCCCTCTCCTGTTAACCCATTGAATATTCAGTTGCAGCACTTACTGCATTACATTGACACTGACTTGCTTCCCCATGAAAATTACCAGTTATTTGTGAGTTAAGATGGTCTTGAGGCTGGGCACGGTGGCTCACGCCTGTAATCCTGCACTTTGGGAGGCCGAGGCGGGCAGATCACCTGAGGTTAGGAGTTCGAGACCAGCCTGGCCAACATGCTGAAGCCCCATCTCTACTAATAGAAAAAAAAAATTAGCCAGGCATGGTGGCATGCACCTGTAGTCCCAGCTACTCGGGAGGCTGAGGCAGGAGAATTGCTTGAACCCAGGAGGCGGAGGTTGCAGTGAGCCGCCATCATGCCACAGCACTCCAGCCTGGGCGACAGAGTAAAACTGTCTCAACAACAACAAAAAGTCTCGGGGCAGTATCCTGGCCATGGCGCAGAGGCATCCAGTAAGCATCCTCAAATCAAGAAGCCACAATGACTCCCCATCTGACTTTGTTGTCAGACTTGTCACGAGACTGCTGGCTCCACTGTAGAGCTGTGCTCATTTCTTCCCACTGTGAGGAGCTGGGTTGGGGGCCTCAGGGTGATGACCACGTCCCCGCCTACTTCCTCTTATTAGCAGAGCAAGGGTGAGTGTTCCCAGGAATGAGCCCCTCACACTAGTAGCCAGGAGCCAGTTCTTGACTTATTGCCAAGAAAATCACTTGCTTCCTGGCTTGGATGTTGCCTGGGATACCCCATGGTCAGGGGCGGCCACTTCCTCGTGCCCACCCCTTCTGACTCTATCCAACAAATGGGATGAGTGTCCCTGTCCCACTGGCTGCTCTTCCCCTTTCCCCCAATGGTTTATTTGCTAGAAGAGTCTTTTCCTACCAACTCTGAGCTTGATGCAGACAGACAAGACACTTACCTGCTTTCGGTAAGAACCTCTGCCTTTTCTGGAACCCAGGATATAGTTCAGATCGCTGCTGAGCTGCAGGGAGAGGTGGCTTTCAGTGTCAGCCAGCCTGGGCTGGTTTTCCCTTCTGTGGTCGGTTTCCCTCCCTCTGCCTCCCCCTCATCACCACTGCAGGGTTCCAGACTCTCACCGCACACTGCACCTTCAAATAGGCTGGGTTTGAAGCAAAACCCAAAGAGGCTACTATCCAGTCAAGCCACGCTGTACCTCCCCAGGTGGCAAGTAGGTTGCTGTTTACTTTGTTGCTAGTATGACTCGGACAAAAAGTCCAGGCTGGGAAAAGATTTTAACAAGGCAGCTTGGGGGTGAGGGGAGATTCACCGCCCACTCAGAGACCTGGAAGCCAGGGAGGAGGACAAACACTGAAAATCAATGCAACGCAAACACTTTTGCAAGACATTTGGTGCCAGAAGCAAATCTCTGCTTCTCAGTCTCATGCACTTTTCTTACTGCTGATAACCGGCTATTTCAATGATCCTGGGAGGCATCCTCCCTGCAGGAACACATTTTCCGTTCATTTTGCATGTATTTGTTGGGGGCTATCACGTGCTCAGCTGCAGGAGGGCTGCAATGTAGTTTTGGCACATTCTCAATGCTTAAGAATGTTACAAGTGTAAAAAGCAAAGAAGAGGGCTGGGCGTGGTGGCTCACGCCTGTAATCCCAGCACTTTGGGAGGCCGAGGCGGGCGGATCACGAGGTCGGGAGATGGAGACCATCCTGGCTAACACGGTAAAACCCCGTCTCTACTAAAAATACAAAAAATTAGCTGGGCGTGGTGGCGGGCGCCTGTAGTCCCAGCTACTCGGGAGGCTGAGGCAGGAGAATGGCGTGAACCCAGGAGGCGGAGCTTGCAGTGACCTGAGATCGCGCCACTGCCCTCCACCCTGGCTACAGGCTTGGCGACTCCATCTCAAAAAAAAAAAAAAAAAAAAAAGTAAAGAAGAGGTTCCTCTTAAAAGACTTTCCTCCCCATCTAATTAAAAATAAGCAGTAATTTCTCTTAAAAGCAAAATTTATTCAAAGACCTGTGCTAACATTCTTAAATATCTACCAGCCATAATAAAAAAAATCAATGTACTTTATACAGGCCGGGCACGTTTGCTCACGCCTGTAATCCCAGCACTTTGGGAGGCCGAAGCAGGTGGATCACAAGGTCAGGAGATTGAGACCATCCTGGCTAACACGGTGAAACCCTGTTTCTACTAAAAATACAAAAAATTAGTCAGGCGTGGTGGCAGGTGCGTGTAGTCCCAGCTACTCGGGAGGCTGAGGCAGGAGAATGGCGTGAATCCGGGACGCGGAGCTTGCAGTGAGCCGAGATCGCGCCACTGCACTCCAGCCTGGGTGACAGAGTGAGACTGTCTCAAAAAAAAAAAAAAAAAAAAAAGAAATCTATGTACTTTATATTCTCAGCTCCCACAGTTTAGCCTAAATATTTGCCCTGCCATACTTAATACTGGTCCAAACAAACATTAGGTCATAGCCTGTTCCTCTTCCTTATTTAAAGGTGTTTTTATCTTTCTTGATATTCCACAAGTTCCTTCCTCCTTCCTTTATTCTCCTCTGCTTTTTTTTTTTTGAGATGGAGTCTTGCTCTGTCACCCAGGCTGGAGGGCAGTGGTGCCATCTCGGCTCACTGCAAGCTCAGCCTCCCACGTTCACGCCATTCTCCTGCCTCAGCCTCCCGAGTAGCTGGGACTACAGGTGCCCACCACCATGCCCGGCTAACATTTTTGTATTTTTTTAGTAGAGACGGGGTTTCACCATGTTAGCCAGGATGGTCTTGATCTCCTGACCTCGTGATCCGCCCGCCTCAGCCTCCCAAAGTTCTGGGATTATAGGTGTGAGCCATCGCACCTGGCCTATTCTCCTCTACCTTTGCCTCTTTTAAAAAGTTGTAAGTTACTAGCCAATCAAAACAAATACAAAATATAAAGTCCCATTCCAGCCAAAAAAACCAGACACAGCAATAAAGTTGACCCATCAGGTTATAAACGACCCTGTCTCCTTTGTTCAGTATACTCTCGTGACAAAACTGCCAGCAAGTGTACCCTTTCTGCAGAAAGTATAAAAATGGCCTTACTAAAAAAATTAAATTTATATTCAAGTGCTATTTCTTTACGGCACCAAGGAACAAGCATTCCTACCACAAGTGAGTTGTGAACTCAATGCTGCTTGAGTTAAGGAAGGTTTCTTGGAGTTTTGGAGACATGGAAAGGTCTCAGGAAGAAAGTGGCAATTGATTTTGGGTTGGAGGAAAGGCAAAGATGTTGATGGAATTATAAAAGCAAGGATAGAGAGGTAAAATGGAGATCCACTGGCAAATTGTCTAATTTGGGGCAAAAGGCTGTTAAACCACGTTGGATCTAGATGAAACAGGGCCCTGCTGCCAGGCGAAGGATCTGGGAGAGGTGAAGAATCAGCATTGGATACTTTGAAGTCAGATGCACGTTCAGACTCCAGCTCCTAAATTATGAAGTAATACACTTTAGGCAAGCTACTTTAGTGCTTTTTTCATAAAAGGGGAATGGGACATCCATGTAACAGGATTGTAATTAATCTTAAATGAGGCTGTAGAGTGGACTTGAGAATAGGATTGCTTTTGAAATAGTTTGAATCTTAGTTTACTGCTTACTAGCTGTGTGACCTTAAACAAGTTACTTAAGTTGTCTGTGTTGCTTGTTCATCTATGACATGGGACTCATATCTAGATGTAGTGCACTTAGTACAGTGCCTGGCACATAAAAGGTATTCACATGCTAATTCTTTGTAAAATATACATTATTTTTGAGACAGTGTCTTGCTCTGTCGCCCAGGCTGGAGCGCAGTGTTGTGATCATGGCTCACTGCAGCCTTGACCTTCTGAGCTCAAGCCATCCTCTCACCTCAGCCTCCCAAGTAGCTGCGATTACAGGCATGCCACTATGCCTGGCTAATTTTTGTTATTTCTTTGTAGAGACGCGGTTTTGCCATGTTGCCCTAGGCAGGTGTACAACTCCTGACCTCAAGCCATCTGCCTGCCTCAGCCTATCAAAGTGCTGGGATTACAGGTGTGAGCCACCACGGCCGGCCCATGCTAATTTTCTTCCCACCTTTTCTGGTGGGCAATGGAAAGCTGATAGAGGATGCTATGGAGTAGGGACCCGACGGGACAGTTCAGGTCTCTGGCAGTGCCAAGTGGTTTGGACAAGTCAGGGAGATTACACAGTAAGCTAGGCAAAAGAGAAAATGACAGCCTGGGCCAGGCACGGTGGCTCGGGCCTGTAATCCCAGCACTTTGGGAGGCTGAGGTGGGCGGATCACCTGAGGTTGGGAGTTCGAGACCAGCCTGACCAACGTGGAGAAACCCCATCTCTACTAAAAATACAAAATTAACTGGGCATGGTGGCACATGCCTGTAATCCCAGCTATTTGGAAGGCTTAAGCGGGAGAACCGCTTGAACCCGTGAGGCGGAGGTTGTAGTGAGCCGAGATTGCGCCATTGCACTCCAGCTTGGGCAACAAGAGTGAGGCTCCAGTTGGAAAAAAAAAAAAGAAAATGACAGCCTGCTCACAGGAGGTAAGATATGTGAATGGTTTCTGTGAAGATTATACAGGGCTTGGCGGGTGATTAAACACGCCAGAGGCAGGTATCAGATTTGAAACACGCATCAGCAGGAGGAAGATACATTATCCCCCCATTGAGAGTGTTAGAAGCGGGGGTAGGTAAGCAGATGGGGAGGGAAGAGAAGTTTGGCAGCTGACATGAGCTTAAAGTAGCAGTTGCAGATGAGGGGGTGACAGCAGGCACCAGAAACAGCGGTGCATTGCCGTGTCACACCCACAAGCATGGCTCAAAAAAACAGAGATCGGCATTGGTGCGGATGTAGAGAATTGGAACCCTTGCTGGTGAGAATGTAAAACACGGCAGCCGTGGTGGAAGACAGTATGGCAGGTCATCAAAAAAGTAAACACAGAGGCCAGGTGCGGTGGCTGACGCCTGTAATCCTTGTGTTTTGGGAGGCTGAGGTGGGAGGATCACTAGAGCCTGGGAGTTTGAGACCAGCCTGGGAAACATCCAAGACCCCATCTCTTTATTTTTTGAGACGGAGCTTCACTCTTGTTGCCCAGGCTGGAGTGCAATGGCACTATCTCGGCTCACTGAAACCTCTGCCTCCTGGGTTCAAGTGATTTTCCTGCCTCAGCCTCCAGAGAAGCTGGGATTACAGGCATGCCCCATCATGCCTGGCTAATTTTGTGTTTTTAGTAGAGACGGGGTTTCTCCATGTTTGTCAGGCTGGTCTTGAACTCCCGATCTCAGGTGATCTGCCTGCCTCGGCCTCCCAAAGTGCTGGTATTACAGGCGTGAGCCAACACACCTGTCCAAAAAAATTTTTAAAAAATTACTCAAAAAAACCCCAAACAAAAAATTAGCCAGGCGCTGTGGTGTGTGTCTGTAGTTCTAGCTACTTGGGAGGTCGAGGAAGGAGGATCATTTGAGCCCTGGGGTTGGAGGCTGCAGTGAGCTATGATCATACCACTGCACTTCAACTTGGCAAGACCCTATCTCTATTAAAAAATAGAAAACTTGGCAGGGCGTGGTGGCTCACGCCTGTAATCCCAGCACTTTGGGAGCCCGAGGTGTGTGGATCACGAGGTCAGGAGATCGAGACCATCCTGGCCAACATGGCGAAACCCCGTCTCTACTAAAAAATACAAAAAATTAGCCGGGTATAGTGGCAGGCACCTGTAGTCCCAGCTACTCGGGAGGCTGAGGCAGGAGAATGGTGTAAACCCAGGAGGCGGAGCTTGCAGTCAGCCGAGATTGCACCACTGCACTCCAGCCTGGGCGACAGAGCAAGACTCCATCTCAGAAAAAAAAAAAAAAAGTCAAAAAAACTCCAAACAAAAACTTAGCCAGGTGCTGTGATGTGTGTCTGTAGTTCTAGCTACTTAGGAGGTTGAGGAAGGAGGATCATTTGAGCCCTGGGGTTGGAGGCTGCAGTGAGCTATGATCATACCACTGCACTTCAACTTGGCAAGACCCTATCTCTATTAAAAAATAGAAAACTTGGCAGGGCACGGTGGCTCACGCCTGTAATCCCAGCACTTTGGGAGGCCGAGGCGGGTGGATCACGAGGTCAGGAGATTGAGACCATCCTGGCCAACACGGTGAAACCCTGTCTCTACTAAAAATACAAAAAGTAGCTGGGCGTGGAGTGCTGGAGTGCAGTGGCAGGATCTCAGCTCACTGCAATCTCTGCCTCCTGGGTCCAAGTGATTCTCCAACCTCAGCCTCCTGAGTAGCTGGGATTACAGGCACCCGCCACCACACCTGGCTAATTTTTGTATTTTCTGTAGAGATGGGGTTTCACCATGTTGGCCATGCTGGTCTTGAACTCCTGACTTCAAGTGATCCACCTGCCTCGGCCTCCCAAAGTGCTAGGATTACAGGTGTGAGCCACTGTGCACGGCAAGAGTCAGTGTTTAACAGGGCAGAGCTTCAGCTGCAAATGTTCTGGAGATGGGGAGGGTGGATCATGATGGCTGCACATCAACATGAATGTACTTAACCACACTGAGATGCAGACTTCCAATGATACAAAAGGCAAGAAAGCTGGGTGGGTAATGAAGCTAGTAAGGTTACATGTAAACACAAATGTGCGGCACTAGGGTGTGAGGGGGAGGCGTTAGTATTAACGTAGCTTATAATCAAACGGCTAGGAAAGGACTTTTAAAACATTAGGCAAACTATAGGAAATACAGTCTGGAAATTAAATTGTAAATCATTTTAGTAATAAAAAATTTGGAACAGTGGCAAACAAATCCAAAGGACAAAACAACAGCAGCAGGCAACATCCAACAGGCATTTGGAAAAGGGTGGCCAGAGTATGGCAAAAAAATATGAATTAAAGACAGAATTAGGCTGGGCACGGTGGGCTCACGCCTGTAATCCCAGCATTTTGGGAGGCCGAGGCGGGTGGATTACGAGGTCAAGAGATGGAGACCATCCTGGCTAACACAGTGAAACCCCATCTCTACTAAAAATACACACACAAAATAATTAGCCGGGCGTGGTGGCAGGCGCCTGTAGTCCCAGCTACTCGGGAGGCTGAGGCAGGAGAATGGCGTGAACCCGGGGGGGGGGGGGGGGCGGAGTTTACAGTGAACTGAGATCATGCCACTGTACTCCAGCCTGGGTGACAGAGCGAGACTGTCTCAAAAACAAAACAAAACAAAACAAAAACAGAATAAGTCTGCACAGAGTGACAAATGAGGCTGCAGGCAGAAATAAGAGCATCCCCAGGGAGGGCTCCTGGGCTCAAGCGATCCACCCACCTCACCCTCCTGAGTAGCTGGGATCACAGGTGCACACCATCAACCTGGCTAATTAAAACAATTATTTTTTTGTGGAGGTGGGGCCTCATTATGTTGCCTAGGCCTGATTTTTTTTTTTTTTTTTTAGACAGAGTCTTGGCTCTGTCCCCCAGGCTGGAGTGCACTGGCTCAATCTTGGCTCAGTACAGCCTCCATCTCCCAGGTTCAAGTGATTTTCCTGCCTCAGCCTCCCGAGTAGCTGGGACTACCACACCTGCTACCACGCCTGGCTAATTTTTTGTATTTTTAGTATAGACGGGGTTTCACCATGTTAGCCAGGATGGTCTCCACCTCTTGACCTCGTGATCCGCCTGCCTTGGCCTCCCAAAGTGCTGGGATTACAGGTGTGAGCCACCGCACCCCAGCCAACTTAAGTCCTTTCTAAAAAAATTTTTTTACTTTATATAAACTGTTTGTATTCTTTCTTTTTTCTATGCTATGCCTCAGGTTTGAAGATGTTCAGCTCAGATTACCTGCATCTAAGGACCAAAATGTAAATGCCAGGGCCATTCTTCCAGGTCAGTTTGCATCAGAACCATGCAGGTTGCATCTGTTGCTAGTTACAAGAGAGAGCTGGGCCCTTCTTCAGTTTAAGGTCTTAGGCGGGATGCCAAAATCTGCATTTCCAGCAAGTTCCCAGATGATGGCCAGGCTACATTGTGAGAACATCACAATAGATCACGTGAGTGAGAATGATCAGGGCAGGCTGAGGTGGTGGGGAGAAGAACACCATCACTTCTCCCAAGCTGCAGTTTCTGCAGATCTATGCTGCCTTTGGGAAATGTTTAGCATCACACCGGACATAATTACTTGCGCTGCATTTTCTGAATTACGCAGTCTTCGTCTTAGAGTGGAGCCAGGGCAAAAGAGGAATTCAAGCTGGAACAAGGAGTCCGAGAAGACGCGACTGCTGGACAGAACAAGCGATGAAGCCAGTCCCCAAACTGATGAGCCTGCAGCTCCATCCAAATTAAATGGGCTGAGAACATCAACACTCCACCCTCCCGGTACGATTGCATTGCAGGGAGGAACCAAAAATATTTTTCCTTCATCTGCTATCTCAGCTAAGCAGTACACTCTTTCTAGCACCTCACTAGAGTCCAGTTTTTCTGTATTCTGTATTCACAATACAGGTTTATTATGAACTCTGAGCAGATGAGGCTATTTTTCCCCCTTTTGGTTTCTTAGTAACTAGGCAAAGTACAAGGCTCACGGTGGGTATTTAATAAATACTTACTGACAACTTGCCTGCAAGCGAGTCGACGTTCATCTCAGTTGTTGAGGCACTCACGGGCCAGGCTTCACTCGACTCTTCTCACTGCCCACTCAGTTCCTTCTCAAAGCAAAGCCCGTGGATATATCCAAGGAACTGGCTTCATTGCTTTTAAAAATTCTGTCCAGCTTTAACTGGCTAGAATAGGGGTCCTCGTCCTTGTCATATGCTGTCCAGAATGATGTCCAAATCCAGGATTCTGGGAGCATGTCATGCTTTCTCGAACCTGCAGGAGTCTCAAGGGCACCTGCATTGATATGCATGTCATGGCTGTAGAAGGGGGCTGGGACTGCAGCACACAATAGCCAAATCTGGGGATTTTCCAGATGGCTTCGCCTTCTTGGCTAGTATTTTGCAGTCCATTTTTCACTGAAGGTTTTTTATAAAACTGCTTAAGGAAACTAGGGGAGTGAGCATTGCTAGCAGAAAGGGGACTAAAATAGATGCACAGAGGTCCCTTAAAAGTCCAAAGGAACACCACAAGGCCAGGGAAACATCTGCAGGGTCAATGCAGAGAAATCAACAGCAGTTGTGGGGGAGGACAGTGAAGGCAGCCACACAGCAGGCAGCTGCTGCTGGGTCACCCAGGGCTCTGCCGCGGCTCCATGACCGCCCAGAAGGAAAGGTCCCATGATACCTCTTGCATAACAACTGCATGACATAGGCCGTCCACCTTCCAGGAAGATTCCAGGGTAAAGATCAGCCCCCAAATAGCCCGTCTGGATGGTTATTTTCTCAATTCCGTTGGTAGCACTCTCAGAGAACATAGAGTATAGCAAAACGGAGCCCACAAAGGGGCTGATTTATAAAACTTGCGTTGCCTTTCCTTCCAGTAACACGAATTGGTTTAGAGACAAGAGACATTAATCTTTAACAAGAGAAGCACCTATGGATGTCTCCAAATGTCAAAATAGAAAGTTGATCAGAACTTTTGAGACTAATCTACAGTAACAATGTATAGCTTCCTGTCTCCCTAAATCTTGCCCGAGTAGCTTTTATGCTCTTATTTTAAGAAGCTCACTAGGATTATCTGTGTAAGATATATTTACCCAGGATGCTTAACAAGCGTTAAACAGTAACAGTTCCAAAAATAGAGCCACATTTACACTGCCTACTGCACTGTTTTGAAACAGTTAACCAGTGGAAGATGCTAACTTTTGGTACATATATTTGTTGCTGGTTTTGGCCCGAAGAAGATAAATCTGGAAGCACTCTAAATGGCTAAGTTCCTTATAAAAAATAAAGGCCGGGCACAGTGGCTCACGCCTGTAATTCCCAGCACTTCGGGAGGCTGAGGCAGACAGATCACTTGAGCTCAGTTCTAGACCAGCCTGGGCAACATCGTGAGACAAAAAATTAGCTGGGTGTGGTGGGGTGCCCCTGTAGTCCCAGCTGCTTGGGAGGCTGTGGTGAGAGGACTGCTTGAGCCTGGGAGATTGAGGCTGCAGTGAGCTGAGACCATGCCACTGTACCTAGCCTGGGCAACAGAGTGAAACCCTGTCTCAAGAAAAATTAAAGCCTATCAATAGCTAAATATGTCAAAAAAAACATTCTGGCCTTTGTTTGGTGAGAATTCATGTCACGGTAGGAGGAAATCTGAAAGTTAGGAATCAAAGTTTGCATGCATTTTAAGGGTGTGCTACTGATATGCAAAGGGAGTGGGTTTGCTAATGCCATCCCAGCCACTGATGCAGCTGGACTGGGCTCTAGGAAAGCTGACAGAACAGTGAAGGAAGCCAGGCCAGAGTGGTGCTCCTCCCACCCACTGGAAGATTCCATCGAGATGCACAATTTGAGTAGCATCATGTCTGATCTGGGGTTTACTAGTGATTTTTTAAGACAGGACCTCACACTCTTGCCCAGGCTGGAGTGCAGTGGTGCGATCTCTGCTCACTGCAACCTCTGCCTGCAGGGTTTAAGCAATTCTCCTGCTTCAGCTTCCTAAGTAGCTGAGATTACAAGCGTGTGCCACCATGCCCGGCTAATTTTTGTATTTTTAGTAGAGACGGTTTCACCATGCTGGCCAGGCTGATCTCAAACTCCTGACATCAAGTGAGCCACCGTGCCCAGCCTGATTTTTCACTTTAAAGTTGATTTTTGTTTTGTTTCAGAAATTATACTGAAATGCAACTACTAAACAAGAAAAGTATGGTTGGCATAAAATGTTTTATCGGAGAAACACTTCATGGGAGAATAACTGAACAGTTTTAAAATAATACCAGGGTAAAAGGCTCAAAAATTTGTTAGCCAATAACAACAGAGTATCAGTGGGGACAATCAGACACCAAACAACTGGAGGTTAAAAGGAGAGTGAACAGATTACTGCCTAGAAAGGGACAGCCCCAAGCATGGGTTTGGAAACGGGTACTAATTGTGGTTAAATTTTTATGGAATGAGGATTACTTCCACAGCCAATTACAGATGCTCCTCAACTTCCAGTGGGGTCACCTCCAGATAAACCCATCATGAGTTGAAAATATTGTCAGCTGGAAATGCACTGAATCCACCTAACCCACCGAACATCACAGCTTACCCTGCCTCAAGCATGCTCAGCAAACTTATGCTAGCCCACAGTTGAGCCTCCTTTTTTATTTTTATTTTTTGAGACGGAGTCTTCCTGTCGCTCAGGCTGGAATGCAGTGGCGCGATCTTGGCCTCCTTTTTTATTTTTTGAGACGGAGTCTTCCTGTCGCTCAGGCTGGAATGCAGTGGCGCGATCTTGGCTCACTGCAACCTCCGCATCCCAGCTTCCAGCGATTGTCCTGCCTCAGCCTCCCAAGTAGCCAGGATTACAGGCACCCGCCACCACGCCCCGCTAATTTTTGTGTTTTTAGTAGAGGCAGGGTTTTGCCATGTTGGCCAGGCTGGTCTCGAACTCCTGAGCTCAGATGATCTACTTGCCTTGGCCTCCCAGAGTGCTGGGATTACAGGTGTAAGCCAGCACACCTGGCTGAGCCTCCTTTATAATACAGTGTTGAATATGTCATGGAGTTTATTGAATACCGTACAGAAGGTGAAAGAGAATTGTTGCACGAGGACTTGAAGTACAGTTTCTACAGAATGTGTCTCATTTTCAAAAACTCCTAAGTTGAATGATCATTAAACTGGGACGGTCTGCATTTAAGGACAAAACAGGAGTTTTGGTGTCTTAAGACTGTAGCTAATTTCTAAGAATGTAGCTACTTTCTTTTTTTGGGACAGAGTCTTGCTCTGTCACCCAGGCTGGAATGCAGTGGTGCGATCTCGGCTCACTGCAAGCTTCGCCTCCCGGGTTCACGCCATTCTCCCGCCTCAGCCTCCCGAGTAGCTGGGACTACAGGCGTGTGCCGCCACGCGCGGCTAATTTTTTGTATTCACCGTGTTAGCCAGGATGGTCTCAATCTCCTGACCTCGTGATCCGCCCGCCTCAGCCTCCCAAAGTGCTGGGATTACAGACGTGAGCCACCGCGCCTGGCTGAATGAAGCTACTTTCAAACTGTTCTCCCAGTAACTGGAAATAAAACATAAATGACCTTGGCAGGTATAAGATTGCCCGCTTGCTTAGGCTGGAGCTCCCACTTCTGGCCATGTGTGTGCACAGCGGGCTCCAGGCTGGAGCTGCCCCACTGCCCCACTGTATACTCCTTTCCCATCCCAGGCACCCTAAAGCCTGCAAGGAGAGAAGTCGTGCACCTCAGGTGTAGTAACCTTCTGAAAGCGGACGCCTTTACCAGTGAGATGCTGACGGCCGGGCCAGCTTTGCGAGGATCAGCTGTGAGGAGCGTTTTATCCCTGACATGGTTTAGAACTGCCAGTCAGTACATGACTGTTATGAAGTTCTCTGGAACCATATTCCTCTGTCCCATGCACAGGACCCGTGCCCCACCTCCATGGATTCTGGATGCATGAGAATGGACGAGGGGTGGCATTTCAGCTGGTGGCCTTGTGGCCTAGTTCACGCCTTCGTCCTGATGGAAGTCTGGGTTTGCCCTGATATGGAAATGACACATGGACAGACACACCACACACACAGAGGAGCCTTGCTATTTTAAGAATGTACTTTATACAAAATAACCAGTTCGTATGGAAATAAATCTACAGACCTCCAAGGATCAAAAAGCTTTTTAAAAAGTTCTTTTAAAAAATTATCCAACACACAATATTGAACTAACTATTGAGGTAAGTGTCGCTCTCAGTGAAACAGGGAATCAGCAGACCACGACAAAATATACACAATATAAAAATAAATAGCATTCCCCTTTCCAGTACTGGCCAGAAGGTTCACATGGTTTCTGCTTTTGCAGCAGGAGCAGAGGCTCCGGACACTGTGTGCCAAGGCTGGTGGAGACTGACCGGGGCCCCAGGAGCTATGCACAAGGCAGGAGAGTGAGGTACCTGAGCCCTGGCTAGGGAAGGGAAGGGAAGGGAAGGGAGGGGAGGGGAGGGGAGGGGGAGGGGGAGGGGGAGGGGAGGGAAGGGGCTGCATGGTTTCCTGAACGGGGGTCAGCATTTCAATAACTTATGCAATATCCATACCCCTGCTCCCACCCCACCCACCCCTTTCAAAAACACAAGCAGGACAATCAACTGCTCGTCAGCAGTTCTGACGTTAGAGTTCAGTTAGTCCTCTTGTGCAGGACAAGAGGGAGAAACTAGGTAGGAAAAGGTCAAGCCGAGCCCGGAACAGTCCCTCCGCACATCTGTCTAGCACAGAGCAGGATCAACATCCAGCCTGGAGGCAAAACTTGTGTCCCAGCTTAATCTAAAAAATGAAGGTCGGGTGTGTTGGCTCACGCCTGTAATCCCAGCACTTTGGGAGGCCAAGGCGGGTGGATCACCTGAGGTCAGGAGTTTGAGACCAGCCTGGCCAACATGGTGAAACCCCGCCTCTACTAAAAATACAAAAATTAGCTGGGAGTGGTGGTGCGCGCTTGTAGTCCCAGCTACTCGGGAGGCCGAGGCAGAAGAATCCCTTGAACCTGGGAGGTGGAGGTTGCAGTGAGCCGAGATCGTGCCATTGCACTCCAGTCTGGGGGACAAGAGCAAGATTTCGTCTCAAAAAAAAAAAAAAGAAAAGAAAAGAAAAAGAAAAACGGGATGCAGTAACATTCACCCAAACACTACTGTCCCAAGGGGAAAGTGCGTGAGGCTCGGTGTCCTATGGCTGCACGGCAGAGTCCAACCCAAAAAAGAAATAGGGAGCCCAGCTTTTTCTCACGCAGCAAATGGCAATCACATTCTTTGTGCCTATGCAGTGATGTGAGTCCACGAATAAAAGCCTCTGCATTCTCAACCGAAATAAGAAGTATCCTTACTGAAGCCAGTGTCCGGAGAGTCACCGGTGGACACACCACACCCCAGGAGCCCCCGGATTGGGCAGTACATGGCTCACTAATATATGGGACTGATTTTCTGCAATGCGGGTCCATGGAGAATCGCAGAGGGTGAACTGACTGACAGACAAAGACGGGCAACAATGCTAGAAAACCTTCAGCCTTTCCTTTCTATGGAAACCAAGGTTCTCTGCAAGCAGGTTGGGGTTCTGACACTACTCAACTGTCCTTACCTTGTGACTACAGGATTAGGCCTTCCTGTGAAATTTCAAATCAGGTCTTAAGAGCAGTGTAGTATTTACAGATTTGAACTTCCATTAAAAAAAAAAAAAATTGAACCAAGAAGTATGGATTGCAAACTTGTTTCTGACAGCTGTGGTGACTGCAACACTGGGATTTTGTGGGCCTGGGATGGCATCTGCCAGCAGTAATCAGCAAAAATAATATAATAACTATACAGCAGATAAATGGCATGGGATAATGACACCAAATGCTTAGTCACAAGAAGCACTTTCAGGGAACAAGCCAGAGTAAATAGACATTTAAAGCTGAGGTCTGACTGAACTGAGGGGCACAAACTGCAGGTCTTAAGGTTTTCACTAAGCCTAACGAAGAGGAGCATGAGAAGGCCTTCTGAGAGCATCTGGCCCGGGCTCAGCGAGAAGATACGAACTGTTGATGAGCAGCTCGTGTGTACGGCCAGGTAAACTAAACCAACCTGATGAAGGCTGGTGATGAAGGAGAGGCGGAGAGGTGGGATGGAAAGTTACGTCAACAAGAATCCTGCAGGGTTTGTTCTTATTTATTCTCCACATTCATTCACTGTAACAAATTTCAGCCAATAGCTCCTGCTACCTTTTAACTGAGGGGAAAAAGTAGCTGAATTAAAAACTATTTTTTAATTCTGAGGGGAAAACAAACCCAGAATCCTCCTAAGAAGCTCATCTTTTCTCTTGGGCCTCAGGGACACAAGTTTCTAACTTATTAACAACTCTACTAAAGGTGAGCCATGAGTGTTAAATCAAAGAGATGCAATGGTATTTCCCATTCTCCACGATCTCAGCTATCCCCATCCTCCTGGGGACCACTGAGAGCCGGCACGCTGACAAGGTGACAGTGACCCACAGGGTGAAATGTCCTTCTAGCTTGAGAGCAAACCTTTTCAGAATACCTTACACACTACTTCCTAAATATAACATATCACATAACCATCATTTTCCTAATGGAGAAGATGGCAAATGCATTTGCATCTGCTTTAAGACATTGCATCTGCTTAAGACACTTGGAAAGAGAAGTGCTAGAGGAGGAGGAAAAGGTGAGAAAAAGATCCTGCGTGGGGATGGGTGGACTAGGGGTTCACAGCAGCTCACGGTCCTGTGGATTCCTGCGACCTTGCAGCTCCAGACAGCTTACAGCAGATCTGCACTTCAAAGACCAGTGAAAGCTCAGGACACTCCCTGGACAATGGACGAAGCACTAGTACCTATAAGGCATGGACACATTCCCACACAGGACGCAGGAAGGCTGACAGTTCTGCTGCTGCTGTTGTTCTTGTTCACAGTGTTATAATACAGTAGTTCTATTTCCTATTGCTCTTCCTTAATATTTTCTGTCTAAAACCAAGAAGGGAGATTAAGGATAAAGGGATTTACTGACTTTTCCTGTATCGTTCACAGCATCGCTCTAGCAACAGCTGATTGGGGCGGTCACTGGGAGAGAGAGGAGACAGGATTACCTGGAAGAGTGTGCACACAACTGCTCAAGGACCACGAGGGCAGAAGGAAAGGGGGCAATGGCCCAACTGCTGCTTACAGCCACTCCCACCCAGGCCCCTGGGGTAGTCATGGGGAGAGGCCCACAGTGACAGTGCTCCTGTTAAGGAGAAGTGAGAGGCCTCTGATTCAAACCAGCATTACCAGGAAAAGAGAAAGGCTGTCAGTGGCCAAATTCTCTGGGCCTAGACCAGGTCTAACCAGCTCCAAACTAGCTTTTTTCCTCCTCCCTGCTTCTGCACAAACACAGAAACTGAAGTAGTAATGCCCCATGTTAGCGGATACCAGCTAAAGGGCAGACCCATCCACAATCCTTCTGTCCTCTTCACTCTTCTAAACCAGGTTATGCCAGTGATAGGTTTCTAACAAGAATTAGGATCCAGTGAGAACACAGGCTCAAAACTCAATCCACTTGCAAATACATCAAATTTAAAATTAAAACCTCTCTGAGAGAAAAATCTGTATTTTTGTGCATTATACCTTAGAGGCACCTGTGTTCCCTACTCAACTCTCAAATCTGCCTGAGCCCTAGGCAGCAGCACCAGGTTCAGCATTTGCGTACGGATATGAACTTCCATCATCCTGGAACTGGTGTCTTGGCTTTCATTTCTCTATATCATGCATGCTTCCGATTAGCTTCCTTTTCCACGGACAGCGTATGTTTAGCAAACTGTAAACATGACAGTTCCATGCTTCACTAGGAATCCTGGAATTGGAGGGAAAGACTCTACTGGCCCCTCCCACAGTTGAATTTATAAAGAAACTAGGGCAGATTAATATTTCATAGAGACTCTTCTACTATCCCAAAAGCATGCTTAAAAATATGCTATTCTTTACAAAGACCTGTAATTTCAGTATTTTCCTTAGTTTTTTCTTTTGTGGAATATTCAAAAGTTTAAAACATGGGTCCTAACTTTGGTGACCTTTCAGCTAAAATCAAATACAGAATGCTAACGAGGGAGAATCCAGTGTAATTCAACTCTACAACTGTAATAAAGTAATTTAATACTGTAAAATGGTTTCCTATCACAGATACAACAGATAATTCCAAGAACTTGTTCTTGATAGCTATTTTAAATCACCATGACTGATTTTACTATGATTCACTTAAAACGAATAAAAACTATATATACTGAAATATTCCTAAATTCAAACTGTAAATCTATAGAATACATTTTTCCTATTCAAACCTGTGCAATTCTTTATTGATACTAAAATATACAAACCTGAGTAGTCACTTCCACAAAATGTGATTCGTGCCAGAAAGCTGTGTGTGGTGCCTTCTAGATCACAGTCCTGACAGGGAGGTCTGTGATGAGGATGATTCATCTTCTAATACGTGAAACACTCTAGCGATCCCAATTCCTGATACTGGTTTACAACTATTCGGTAGGGCTGGTGGCAAAATCAGGAAGGGACACCACTTTCTCAAATCCAGGATTTGGGCCACCAGCGTGAGAGAGCAGCCTGTCTTCCAGGCTGAAGCTTCTAGTAGTCTCCTGAGAGCACTCTGCCTCCAACGGAGACACCAGGTGCTTAGGGGACAGGTGTTCTCTCTCAGGCTGACTGGAAGGAAGGAAGGCCTTTAGCTATTCTGAAGGCTTGCTGGCCACTAAGGAAACACAGTGACATATTACAAGATCAAACCTTTCCTACCCTCATCTCCGGCTCCCAGAAGTACTCAGTGTGACATGATTGTAAACAGATAAAAATCACTCCAGTGCTGTGTGCCCACCAGTTAGGACCCCCATTTCTTCCGCATCCCCACCCACCCTTCCCACTTTATGTACAATACATTCACCACCAACAAAAATTATTTTAAAAGGCAACATGAAAATTCTGTAAACTGGACCCAGCTCCAAAACCATTCATACTAAGAGTAGTCCCTTCCCCAAATATATACCTGAGTTTAGCTGCTCATCAAAGTTTAAAAGCACCACTCCATTCTTGAGTATACCCCCTCCCCCAAGTTTAAAGTGATTTTCCCTGAAAAGTGTCTCAGGATTTGGAAAAGTCATCACTAACTCCACGTTCATTAGTTTTGCCTGACTGTCTACATCAGCTGTGCAAGAGATCCCTGGCCGAGGACCTTTGCAATCTGTGGGTCAGTCATCTAAGGAGTGTCCTTTTAGGGCCCGTGACTGGCTCCAGCTCAAGTATGGCACGAGTGGGTCGCCGTGAAGGGGTGGAGCAGGTGATGGGAATAGAGCTGACAGGGCACTCCCCAGTTCTCCACATTCCAGTCTTCGTGTGCAGCTTTCCATTGCTTGGGGCTCATTTCCTCCTTGGACTAGCTCTGAAAGAAACAAAGACATTTTAAACAAAAATAAAAATTGGGTTGTTAAAAAAAAAAAAAAAAACTTAAGTTAAGCCAAAGAGTGTCCAAGCTCCTCATCTGTGAAAATGGCTTGATTCTGTTTCATCAGTTACAGTTTACTCCCAGAGGGTAGGTTCTAGAGTCCTGGACTTCTCAATTCAGATCCCAGTTCCAGTGCTTAACAGCAGTAAGGACTTGCACACTGGGAAATGATGACGATGCAGCCAATGAGAACTACTTTGTGGGGGTCAAGGGAAAGACTGCATGGGAGAGAAGCATTGCATGAGACAACGCATGGGAGAGAAGCAGCACTCAGAGGCAGCTATTACTACTTTAAAACCCACCAACTAGTCTCTCTCCAATGAGAAAGGTGGGAAGCATAAAACAGACAAGGGATCATGGCAGAAAAAATGTTTGCAGATGGCTTGGAAAAAATGAGGTTTAAATACTCACCAAATAGGTATACATTCCATATCACAATAGGAAAAAGAGACATGTGAGAGGTGACTTCCGAGGCCTCTTGCTCTTTTTCCGAGTGCCAAGGAAGCACGATACAGGCAAAGTTCCTGTATCCACAGGATACCTTAAAACATTTTTTCAGGACAGCAAGGGTGTCATATACTTACTTCCTACCACCTGGAGGAAGAAGAACAGCTCTAATTTTTAGTGATCCTTACCTGATCCAGGGGAAGTGTTGGAGGCTTATGAGGCGGCACCTCCTCCTGTGATGTTGCTGCTGTGGGGGTCTTTGGGAACGAGGCCTGCGACTGGACTGGGTGCATCTGCATTCTACAGCCATGAGAAAGAAGCAATGAAGAATTAATGAAGACGTGTTAACAACAAAAGAAACAAGACACTGTAGTCACGAGGGTACTGCCTTCATCACCCCGGTGATCAGGCCTGGAATCATCCATACAGGGACAACTCGACATTCTGTGCCCCCTGGAGCAGTAAGTGGCACGCACACGCACCACCTACTGCACTCCTGACAAAAGTGTTTAATCTGTTTTTTTTTTCTTTTAGAGACAGGGTCTTGCTCTGTCACCCTGTTAGAGTGTAGTGGCAGGATCATGGTTTACTGCAGCCTCAATCTTCTGGGCTCAAGTGCTCCTCCTGCCTCACCCTCCTGAGTAGTGTGTGCTACCATGCCTGGCTAAGTTCTTTATTTTCACTAGAGACAGGATCTCGCTATGTTGCTGAGGCTGGTCTCGAACTCCTGAGCTTAAGCAATCCTCCTGCCTCAGCCCCCGAAAGTGCTGGGATTATAGGTATGAACCACTGCACCTGGCAGAAGAGTTTCATCTACACACAAGGAGACTGTGTGATGAATCTGGAACACTCTCCATGATAACTGGCCTGGACTCTTTGGAAAACAAAACAAAGATATGACAACGGCTATAAATTAAGAGGCTAAACAGACACGGCAGCCAACTGCAAATCCATGAGCCTTCATTGGATCCTTTATCAGAAAAAAACAATAAAAATAAAACACAAAGAAACGGCTCTAAAAGACACTCTGGGGACAACTGAGGAAACAGAAACAAAAACTCTATTAGATACTGTTATTTGCCTTGAGTGTGGTAATCATTTTGAAATGGTGCTCCAAGGAATGTCCATTCTTAGGAGATGCATGCTCAAGTATTGAGGGGTTAAGGGCCATGATGTCTACAATTTACTTTCCAACAGCTTAGGAAAAAAAGCAAAGCAAAGAAAACAGGTATTTAGAGACATATAAAGCAAACACGACAAAATGTTAAATAGTAGAGAGGGTCTAGCAGTAAGATGACAGGATGGCACTGAGGAGGGGCACACTGGTTTTCATGCTGAATGGTACTGGTTTCAAGATTATGTTTCATAACTTTTTTTTTTTGAGACAGAGTCTCGCTCTGTTGCCCAGGCTGGAGTGCAGTGGCATGATCTTGGCTCACTGCAAGCTCCACCTCCCAGGTTCACGCCATTCTCCTGCCTCAGCCTCCCGAGTAGCTGGGACTACAGGTGCCTGCCACCACGCCCGGCTAATTTTTTGTATTTTTAGTAGAGACGGGGTTTCACCATGTTAGCCAGGATGGTCTCAATCTCCTGACCTCGTGATCTGCCCGCCTCGGCCTCCCGAAGTGCTGGGATTACAGGTGTGAGCCACCGCGCCTGGCCGCTTCATAACTTTCATTTGTATCTATGGATTTGAAAACTTCCTGGATGGCAGATCACCTAACTGGATCTGGAGAACAATACTAAACAAGCATGTGTGAAAGAAGTCTCATGGGGACTTGTTTGCATTCTGGATAAACCTGGTTTTCTCATTCAATGATAGGGTAAGAAACGAGAGGTATGTAGTAAAACTTCAATACTACATATGATCTCCTCTTCTATTCCTGGGTAGGCCTATTTTTTTTTTTTTTTTTACCTTGGTCAGAGTGTCTCCACATGGCAGCAATGTTGGTTGACACAGGCTTGCTTACAGCTCTCAAACTGTGGTTATTAAGTTTATAGTATCATACAAAACTCAGCCAGGTGTGGTGGCGGGCACCTGTAATCCCAGCTACTTGGGAGGATGAGGCAGGAGAATCGCGTGAACCTGGGAGGCAGAGATTGCAGTGAGCAGAGATCGTACCACTGCACTCCAGCCTGGGCCACAGAGTGAGACTTAATCTCAAAAATAAATAAATAAATAATAAATAAATAAATAAAGTTTACAATATCAAAATCTAAGTCATTTAAATGCCAGTTCATTTTCATGAGGGGAAAAAATTTCAAAGATCAAGTTGGGCTCTAAGTCTAATACCTTCCTACAGAGTGTACAACATCAATAATTCACATACTTTTTTTGTTCCTAGACCATTAACTGTTATCTTCATCTCTAAGGCCATTTTTCTGTTTAAAATGAACATCCAGGCCAGGTGTGCTGGCTCATGCCTGTAATCTCAGCACTTTGACAGGCTGAGGCAGGAGGATGACTTGCGCTCAGGAGACTAGGACCAGCCTGGGCAACACGGTGAAACCCTACCTCTACAAAAAAAAAAAAAAAAAAAAGTTAGCTGGGTGTGGTGGCACGTGTGTAGTCCCAGTTACTTAAACAGCTGATGCAGGAGGATCCTTGAGCCTGGGAGGTCGATGCCGCCGTGAGCCATGATCACACCACTGCACTCCAGCCTGGGTGACAAAGTGAGACTCTGTCTCAAAAATAAATACATAAAATAAACATCTGTTCTTTCTTTAGGGGGAAAAGCCTGAATGCAATCTTACCCTGATGGTCTGTACATTTCCTGGAAAGGTCCTCTTATTCCACTTCTAGTGCCAATTTGTTCCATCATCACAGCTTGAAAGTGACCCAGGCCTTCTTCCTGGCAGCGATAGATGGGACCCTCCTGAGAGAGGCCGTTGGGCTGGGTGGCCCCTGGGTGGTGAGGTGGGAGGGCAGCCACAGGGGAAGAGTAAGCCCTGGGCTGAAAGTGACTGGCCGGCCGCTGAGGGGTATAGGGAGGCCCCGTCTGCAGCATCACACCGTGGGGTGGAAATGCAGATGAACCAAATCCCATTCCTGAACTCAGAGGCGGAGGAGGAGTTCCATAGAGATACTCGCTGGCTGACAATGAGCTCTGCCGCTTGGTAGCTGCGTTATGGTTGTCCAGGTCTAAAAATTCTTTGGGACTCTCTGGCCTCTCCATAGATTCATCCAGCTTCTCTTCCTCTGGACCAGGATTCTGCCCGTCATTTGGGACTTTAGCAGCCACTGCATCCATACGGGTTGGAGAAGTTAAGGCAGCATTCAGTGTCTCACAGCCTTGCAGACTGGCCATGGCATTCTTATCTGAGAAGAGGGACCTCGGTGGGGGAGGCTGACTGGCTGGGGGTCCGCTTGGGCTTCCCTGGGGATGGAGAGGTCTCTGCCAGTCAGAAAAGCTCTGTGGACAGGCATAGTAAGGAGTTCGCTGATAGTGGTGGTAGGAAGGCTGTGGCGGTGGGTGGTAGGAATACCTCATTCCTTGTGGGGGGCGATACCGGGGAAAGCCTCCAGAATGTGGGTGGTTAGACTGAAAGCCCCTTGGGGGAAAATGCTGGGGATGGGATGCTGGGGACTTCCCTCCCATCACAGGGCCCACACCCTGCAGGCCTGGACTGATGTGGTAATGGGCAGCTGAATTTGGGTACTCTAGGCCAGGCATATACAGCGGGGGAAACTGGCTCACAGTTCCTCCCGTCAAACCGGGGTCTGTGCTGGGCGGTGTCGCTGCGTTCTGTCCCGTGCATGGCATGGTTTCCTGCAACGTTCTGCCTCTGGGGCAGAGCAGCTTTTCGGAACCACTGCTACCAAGGCCCTTCCCCTCCGATCCACAAGGAGATGCTTCCCCAATGACTCCGTTCTCGGATAGAGCGCCCCTGTCTGCCACCGTGGAGAGGTCTCTCACGCACCCTTGGGCGGCTGGGCCGGGGTAGCTGCTATCCGAGGGCCAGGGATTCTTGCCCTTCATTGCTTTACAGTTGTCCGCAGATTCGGAGGAGCTGCTTTTGAGCTCCGGGCCCACTGTTTCCCTTTCTTGTGGTGAGCTCTGCCTGGTACAGTCAGTCTGCAGGGGAGGTGTGGGGTGAGGTAGTTGTGTGAGGTAGACCCCCTCTGAAGTACCAACACCTGGTGGTTTCTCTTCAAGGCCAGGCAACGGCTCTGCTGCAAAAAAAAAAAAAAAAAAAAAAAGGAGAAAAAATAATTCAGTAGCTGAAATGACAGTATTAATGTGAAGAACATGCCTGAGTCAGATTAAGGTGGATGTGTGGTGATTCAAGCCCCACCTGGAAATTGTTTGAGTCCCTGAAAGAGGGCAGGACATTGGGGTCCCTGTACACTTCCTTTCACCCCTTTCATGGATACAAAGGTAAAACCTAGCACCTCTACATTCACTCTTACAGTGGGCCGGAGAATGGAAATGTCCTTAACCGTGGGTTGCCCGATTCGTAAGAGGCTGAGAGACGGCTTGTGGCTCACGGACTCTAGGCAGATGCATGTGAAACACACTGGGAGGGGATGGTTGTCATCGGAATCGCTGGCCATGCTGGGAAGCTCTAAAATGGGATGCAACCAGAAAGAACAGGGCATGACGGGCGCTCAGGAAGGCCAAATGCCTGGTTTCTGCTCCACGAGAATAAAAGCTCCACAGGAGGGACTTCTCCATCTCACTGTCCTCTCAGTTCATGCACACACAGACTCAATCACTTTGTTGAATGAATACATTCATTTTGTCTGCATGTCTTGAAGACAAGACGCCTACAACATGAAACTCAAAAGGCATCTTTAGGGGCCGGGCGCGGTGGCTCACACCTGTAATCCCAGCACTTTGGGAGGCCGAGGCGGGCAGATCACAAGGTCAGGAGATTGAGACCATCCTGGCTAACACGGTGAAACCCCGTCTCTACTAAAAAATATAAAAAATTAGCTGGGTGTGGTGGCGGGCACCTGCAGTCCCAGCTATTCGGGAGGCTGAGGCAGGAGAATGGCGTGAACCCAGGAGGCGGAGATTGTAGTGAGCCGAGATTGTGCCACTGTACTCCAGCCTGGGCGACAGAGTGAGACTCCATCTCAAAAAAAAAAAAGGCATTTTTAACATATTATGGAAATTTACTAAGCCCAATCAAATTAATTAGACTCCTATGCTTGTTTACATCCTCAGAATTCTTTAACTTACTATTCGACCTAAAAATAAGGTCTTAACTAAGACTACAATATACAATAGTGTGTAAGTGTGTGTATATATCTATATAAAATAATCTTTTTTTTTTTTTTTTTTTTTTTGAGGCAGAATCTCACTCTGATGCCCAGGCTGGAGTGCAGTGGCGTGATCTTGGCTCACTGCAACCTCCGCCTCCTGGGTTCAAGTGATTCTCATGACCCAGACTCCCAAGTGGCTGAACTTACAGGCCTGCACCACCATGCCCGGCTAATTTTTGTATTTTTAGTAGAGACAAGATTTCACCATGTTGGCCAGGCTGGTCTCAAACTCCCGACCTCAGGTGATCCACCCGCCTCAGCCTCCCAAAGTGCTGGGATTACAGGTGTGAGCCACCTCGCCCAGCCAAAATAATCTTTTTATTATCTTTCTAGGAGGACAGTTGTCCAGGTGTGATGAAATTACCATCCTGGTAACAGATCTGAAGCACAAGGTTAGAGATTCTTAACAACTTTTAAAGAGCTATTAACATAGCTCAGGCTACTTGAAGCTGGCCCTAAAGGGCAATGGTACAAATTACAATGAAAGTGAAAAACCGTACTTTTCATTATTCAGCCAACATTAAACTTAGCAACTAGATTTAACTGAACACGATTTTTTTTTTTTTTTTTTTGAGACAGAGTCTCGCTCTGTCGCCCAGGTTGGAGTGCAGTGGCGCGATCTCGGCTCACTGCAAGCTCCGCCTCCCGGGTTCACGCCATTCTCCCGCCTCAGCCTCCCGAGTAGCTGGGACTACAGGCGCCCGCCACCATGCCGGCTAACTTTTTTGTATTTTTAGTAGAGATGGGGTTTCACCGTGTTAGCCAGGATGATCTTGATCTCCTGACCTCGTGATCCACCCACCTTGGCCTCCCAAAGTGCTGGGATTACAGGCGTGAGCCACCGCGCCGGCCTAAACAGGATTCTTGTAAAGCTCTGAATTCCAGAACTCACTTGAAATCAATATTAGAAAATTCTGCTAGAGGTTGTGTTAACAAAGTAGGACTTTCCACAAAAGAAATACTAAAAGGTTTTTTTTCCCTAACCATTTTTTTTCTTTTTTTAAAAGAGTCGGAGTTTCAACTCTGTCGCCCAGGCTGGAGTGTAGTGGTGTGATTGTGTCTCACTGAAACCTCGAACTCCAGGGTTCAAGCAATCCTTCCACTTCAGACTCCCAAGTAGTTGCGATTACAGGTATGAGAAACACAAAAATTTAAATGAGTTCTAACCCTAACATCAATTTAATGTGGAATCTATTATCTTTTTTTTTTTTTTTTTTTGAGACGGAGTCTTGCTCTGTTGCCCAGGCTGGAGTGCAGTGATGTGATCTCGGCTCACTGCAACCTCAGCCTCCCGGGTTCAAGCGATTCTCCTGCCTCAGCCTCCCGAGTAGCTGGGATTACAGGCACCCACCACTGTTCCCGGCTGATTTTTGTATTTTTAGTAGAGACGGAGTTTCACCATGTTGGCCAGGCTAGTTTTGAACTCCTAACCTCATGATCCACCCACTGTGGCCTCCCAAAGTGCTGGGATTACAGATGTGAGCCACCGTGCTCAGCCAGGAATCTATTATCTTAAGTCCAAGTGTGTCCATTCTCCTGCCAGGTACTGAAGAAAATTACATGCATGCTAGATATTTATCTTAGAAATAAGCATTAATTGGAAAGTATTTTTTTTTTCCATTTTCTACCCTAGTTTAATGTTTATTCCTCTTAAACGGCATTTTTTTTTTTTTTTTTTTTTGAGACGGAGTCTCGCTGTTTCGCCCAGGCTGGAGTGCAGTGGCGTGATCTCGGCTCACTGCAAGCTCTGCCTCCCGGGTTCAAGTGATTCTTATGACCCAGCCTCCCAAGTAGCTGAACTTACAGGCCTCTACCATCACGTCCGGCTAATTTTTGTATTTTTAGTAGGGAAAAGATTTCACCATGTTGGCCAGGCTGGTCTCAAACTCCCAACCTCAGGTGATCCACCCGCGTCAGCCTCCCAAAGTGCTGGTATTACAGATGTGAGCCACTGTGCCTGGCCTAAATGGTATTTCTAAGAAACTGCTTCAAGATTTGCTAGATCTCACTATTGGCCATTCTTAATAAATCCAGGTATGTATCCAAGGAACAGAAATTCACTTGATAACTTTCAAGATGGTATTGAGACATGGTTTTGCTCTGTTGCCCAGGATGGAGTACAGTGGTGCAATCATAGCTCATTGTAGCCTTGACCTCCCTGGGTTCAGGTGATCCTCCCACCTCAGCCTCCCAAGTAGCTGGGACTATAGGCATGAACCATTTTTTTTTTTTTTTTTTGAGACAGAGTCTCACTTTGTGGCCCAGGCTGGAGTGCAGTGGTGTAATCTTGGTTCACTGCAACCTCCGCCTCCTGGGTTCCAGTGATTCTCCTGCCTCAGCTCCCTGAGTAGCTGGGACTACAGGCACCTGCCACTATGCCTGGCTAATTTTTGTATTTTAAGTAGAATGGGGTTTCGCCACGTTGGGCAGGCTGGTCTTGAACTCCTGACCTCAGGTGATCTGCCTGCCTTGGCCTCCTAAAGTGCTGGAATTACAGGCATGAAGCACCATGCCTGGCTAATTTTTAAAAATTTTTTTTTTTTTTTTTTTGAGAAGGAGTCTCGCTCTGTCGCCCAGGCCGGAGTGCAGTGGCACAATCTCGGCTCACTGCAACCTCTCCCTCCCAGGTTCACACCATTGTCCTGCCTCAGCCTCCGGAGTAGCTGGGACTACAGGCGCCTGCCACCACGCCCGGCTAATTTTTTGTATTTTTAGTAGAGATGGGGTTTCACCATGTTGGCCAGGATGGTCTCAATCTCCTGACCTTGTGATCTGCCTGCCTTGGCCTCCCAAAGTGTTGGGATTACAGGCATCAGCCACCGCGCCTGGCCATTTTTTAATGTTTTAGTAGAGACAGTCTTACTCTCTTGCCCAGGCTGGTCTCGAACTCCTGGGCTCAACTGATCCATTGGCCTTGGCCTCCCAAAATTCTGGGACTGCAGGCATGAGCCACCAAAACTACTGCCCGGCTGACAGTACTTTTTTAGAGGAACTATGATGATGCAGTGGGTAAAGCACAGATGCTGGATCTAGTCTGTCTGGGCCCAAATCTCAGCTCTGCTACTTACTAGCTGGCTGAGAGCAAATAATCTAACATTTCCATGCCTTGGATTTTTCATCTGTAAAAACAAGGATAGTAACAGTAGCTATCTCGAAGGCTTGTTCTGAGAATAAATGAGTTAACGTATAAAAGTCTCAGGAAGGCTCATGCCTGTAATCCTAGCACTTTGGGAGGCCAAGGCAGGCGATCACCTGAGGTCAGATGTTCAAGACCATCCTGGCCAACACGGTGAAACCTTGTCTGTACTAAAAATATAAAAATTAGCCGGGTGTGGTGGCATGCACCTGTAATCCCAGCTACTCAGGAGGCTGAGGCAGGAGAATTGCTTGAACCTGGGAGGCAGAAGTTGCAGTCAGCTGAGATCGTGCCACTCCACTCCAGCCTGGGCAAGAGTGGGACTCTGTCTCAAAAAAAAAAAAGTCTCAGGAGTGCCTGGCACAGCAAGCGCCCACCTGCGCAGAGTCAAAATTATGACCAGAAATGGGATCGACGGACCAAGAGAAGGACTGTGATTGGCCCAAATCTGAGAAGTTCAAGAAAGAGAAGCTGGGAAGGCCGGGCGCAGTGGGCCTGTAATCCCAGCACTTTGGGAGGCCGACGGGGGCAGGTCACAAGGTCACGAGATTGAGACCATCCTGGCCGACACGGTGAAACCCCGTTGCTACTAAAAATACCAAAAAAATTAGCCGGGCGTGGTGGCGGGCGCCTGTAGTCCCAGACACTCGGGAGGCTGAGGCCGAAGAATGGCGTGAACCCGGGAGATGGAACTTGCAGTGAGCCGAAATCACACCACTGCACTCCAGCCTGGGCGACAGAGCAAGACTCTGGCTCAAAAAAACAAAACAGAACAAAACAAAACCAAAAAATAAACAAAGAAAGAGAGGCTGGGAACCAGATTACACTTGGTTTGATATGCTGTGTAAAAAGATTACTCATGAAACAAGAGCTTAAAGAGCCCAAAGTGACAGTGTAAATTACCTTGGTCATTCTCAGGCTCTTGTGCTTCACTGTTCTCCGGTGCCCTCCCAGGGTTGCCCAGGGCAGGCTTGGGGGCTGACACAGTGACCGACATTGGGTGAGCTACCTGCGGAAAAGGGCCAGGTAAACGGGGGTGTGCAGGCTGGTGGGGGTGGTAAGGCACACCTGGGGGGCAGACGCGGGAGGAGAGCTGCTGCATCGCAATCATCTCTGGGCTGTCCATCATGGAGTCCCCTCCCTGCACCCCCCGCAGAGCCTGGGCAGGTGCTCCAAACAAAGAACTGGGTGCTGGCACTGGAGGTGGCTGTAACCGATGTCCAGCAGACTTGCAGGGCGGTCGCATGTACCCTGAGGAAGGAACTCCATGAGGTAGGAAGCCTGATTGGTCAGTCCACTGGTTGGGGGGGACAGGTGGTCTCATGACTCGGGAATCCATCACGTGACCGAGAGTGCGAGGCTGGTGAGAGGGTCCTGGCCCCAGGTGGGGCTTCTCATCTGGGCCCAAGGGTCCTTGGTTCGTAGCACCATGGTTCCCATTCCAGACAGCAGAGTGTACTCGATTCAGGTACTTGTACGATCGATACATATGGCTGGGAGGAATTTCTGAGCTTTCAGGAAAGTCTGGTGGCCGGGCTGGAACTCCCCCATGCCGGGGAGGAATGAATCCTGGCTGGAACTGAGCTGGAGCATACATGCTTCCATCCTGACTTGGGCCACTTATCTGCCCAAGCTGCAAGGATCCAGGGTGTGGGCCCATGTTAGAAAGGTGTGTCAGCCCCCCGCACATTTGCTTCTCCTCTGGTGTGCCTAGCCTGGGTCCTCGGAGGCTGTTAATTCCAACTGGAGGCTGGCAACGAGAAAAGGCAGCACAGTTACAGACTCACAGAATAAGGCACACTTTGTGACATGCTTCTCTATGGGAACAGACTCTTCGGGAAAGGACGCAATGAATGACATTTAACCTGGAAAGAGACTTTTTCTCTGAAATGTACCTGTGGGACCCCCTGCACCTGCACCTCCAGAGTAGGCTGCTTACCTGCATGGTGAAAGGCTGACGCTGCTGCACAGGCTCCCCGGGGTGTGGCTCCGGGACTCCAGAGGAGCCATACAAGGTGGCAGGATCTGATCCTCGCAGAGGGCCAAATGTTCCTGGTACTGCTGGCCTCTGCAGCACATTGAACAAAGCAAGAAGAGGAAAAAGGAAAGGCACAGACTTTAGGCTGACAACAAGGGTTTTCCTGAAGATGAACGTTCTACTAAAATAAAACAGACGACTAAACCTCGGCTGGAGACAGGGAGACTGTGAACACACGTGCTCACCCGCATCAGGGCTTGCCTATGAGCCTGAAGCAACTTCCCTCTCCAGGAGATACAAGATTAAATCAGTGTTTCTCAATCTCTTTTTTATTACTCCTCCTCCCAAGGATCCATTTTAGCCGTTTCTCCCCAGTTGCCTGCTACCATGAAATCTTATAATGTTGCAGATATACTGTACCTTTATGTACTACATGTATACCTGTGCTTTATACAATAAAGATTACATTTTTTTTCTTTTTTTTGAGACGGAGTCTCACACTGTTGCCCAGGCTAAGGTGCAGTGGCACGATCTCAGCTCACTGCAAACTCTGCCTCCTGGGTTCAAGCAATTCTTTTGCCTCAGCCTCCTGAGTAGCTGAGTAGCGCCAGCACACCTGACTAATTTTTGTATTTTTAGTAGAGACAGGGTTTCACCATGTTAGCTAGGCTGGTCTTGAACTCCTGACCTCGTGATCGCCCACCTCAGCCTCCCAAAGTGCTGGGATTGCAAGAGTGGGCCACCGCGCCCGGCCAGATTACATATTTTTTAATCCCAATTTTTGCCCACATTGAGAATACCTAATTCAAGTGATTGAGAAAAAGGAGGATTTAGAATAAAGGAACGGCTAGACACAGTGGCTCATGCCTATAATCCCAGCACTTTGGGAGGCTGAGGCAGAAGGACTACTTGAGGCCAAGAGTTTGAGACCAGCCTAGGCAACATAGCAACACTGTGTCTCTACTAAAAAGTAAACAAAATAAAATCACATGAACGAAGGACTCACAGGGAAAAAGATTCCATACATACACGGAAGTATTTTGCAGGAAGTACTAACTGAATGGACTCTACATTCCTATGAACTCAAACTAGGAGAAACCGCAACAGTCTCCACTCTATTCCTTACCATCTGGTTTAAAAAGGGTGCCTGGCTGGGTGTCCCACCACAATGCAGGGGATGAGAAAAACCTCGGCCATTGGAAGTGCCCACCTCCCGCGGGGGCTGTGTGGAGCTGCTGCTCTGATCGTCCCCAGAAGAGGGTGCTCGGCGTGTGGGGGGCAACGACTTTCCTCCATTCTCCATGGGCTGCTGTTTCCTGCTGGGCCCTTCTGGGTCCCTGGAGCGGGTCCAAACATGGCTCCCACCACTTCGCCCAGCCCGACTCCGTCTTTTCTCCCGCTTTTCATCCTCTCGAATCCAAAATTCTTCATCTGTGTCTCCATCTTCTCCAGGAAAATGTTTCATCATTGCCCGATGGAAACACCTCTCTAAATTATCAGACATCTTGGTATACTCTATAGGAAGACAGAGGATTGACTTCTAGGTATAGTTTACAGAAATTGTTTATAGAAACTATAGTTTATAGAAACTATAGAAACAGAACTATAGGTCACAAAAGACAATTCTAATAAATAGAAGATGCAACCTGGGTAAACTATGAGTTTAATTCACCTTTAGGGCACATTATATTGTAGAGCTATGGATGCAAGATGAAGAAGACATGGTTTCTATCCGTAAGATGCCCAAGGTTGTATGGTTGGGACAGGGCCTCTAGGACTATTAAGTCAAACCAGGCTGAGCACAGTAACTTATGCCTGTGATCCCAGCACTTTGGGAGGCCAAGGCAGGAGGATCACTTGAGCCCAGGAGTTCCAAGACTGGACTGGGCAAGAAAGCGAGACGCCCGTCCCTACCAAAAAGAAAACATTAGCCAGGTGTGGTGGCACATGCCCATAGTCCCAGCTACTTGGGACTGAGGGAGGAGGATCCCTTGAGCCCAAGAATTTGAGGTTGCAGTGAGTCATGTTTGCCCTACTGCACTCCTGCTTGGGTGACAGAGTGAAATCCTGCCTCGAGGTTAGTAAATAAAGAAAAAAAGAAGCCAGTAAAAATTTAATTCTTTAAGGCTAAACTGCAGAAATACTAAATAAAAAATGGCTGAACCTGCTGTTCTTAAGCAGGGCATTTTTAGTTAATGCATAAATGACCCAAAGTAGAAAGAGCCATTTCTTTTTTTTTATATATGTAGATATATATTTTTATTATACTTTAAGTTCTAGGGTACATGTGCACAACGTGCAGGTTTGTTACATATGTATACATGTGCCATGTTGGTGTGCTGCACCCATTAACTCGTCATTTACATTAGGTATATCTCCTAATGCTATCCCTCCCCTCTTCCCCCACCTCACAACAGGCCCCGGTGTGTGATGTTCAGAAAGAGCCATTTCTACTTTGATATTGGAGATCTACTACGCCAGCTTCCCCAGATGGTTGAAGAGTCAGCTCTATGTAGGGTCAGTCCCCTCGGTGGTTAAAGAGGCACACACAGTATAATCCAGACCCAGACTGGTCTCCAGGATGAGCCAGTTAGCTGCCAGCTGCACTCTATTGTCCTGTGGGGCAGGAGAGAATCCCTGGCAGATACTGTATAAGTGGCTGGAATGGTCAATCCCATGACTTTTCATACACATTCTGTTCACTGTCCTACAGAAAAGGCACTAGGATGTGTATTTGTAAAAGAGAAGGCATTTTATTCTTGATTACAGATATGTATCTAGCACAAACTCCTTCCCTGCTTACCACTACTTTCCCCATTATACTTTCGACAATTCCTGAACATGGTCTTCATGTCATTTACAAATTCCTCCTTGGTACAGTATAAACCTCCATTCAGTTTCTTCTCCATGCTGGAAATATCCATGGGGGCCTAAATGAGACACATAACTCTTTATAGTTAAAATATGCTGAGAGCAAACATTCCATAGAGAGAGAGAGACAGAGAGAAAATGAGAATTCAGCAATGCTGATCTGTAATGAATAACAGATAAAACGAGAAACATCACATGAACTTTTGACAGTTGAAAAGAAAAACATATCAAAAAATATATATATATATTTAACAAGAAACAAACGACAAAACCCAAGAAAGATATACACACTATAGTAGGCATTACTGGAAAGACAACTTCTACCTTAATAATCTGATAATAGTTAGGGGCATAAGATTCATCCACAGGTTCCAAGAAGGGCCAGGAATCCTTGTGAGCCTTTACCACGTCTAGAACTGAAAGCCAGAGAAGAGGTCTTAACACACTCACAGAGGAAAACTTCCATCACAAACAGAACAGTGGAGAATGGGAACTAACCTTTATACATAGCAGTGAAATCATCGTCCAACTCAAAGCTGTAAATCACAAAATAAGAAATTAATAGTAACTCTGACCACCTTCTCTCCTGAGCTCTCTCAGGTCTATCGCAGACACACCTGACTGAACTAAGATTTGGAATAGTCCTAATAGTGTGGTTTAGATGAGCCTGTGACACTGATAACACTCCCTGGAAATACAATGAGGGACAGTGGACCTTAGCAAAACTGGGAATGTCACTTTCCTCATCTATAAAATGTGGGGTTGGCCTGGATGATCCAGAACTTTATGGTTCTAGAATGTTTAGTTATTTAATTGCACATTCTTTATTTACTTATTTTGAGACAGGATCTTGCTCTGTTGCCTAGGCTGGAGTGAAGTGGTGTGATCACAGCTCACTGCAGCCTCCATTTCCTGGGCTCCAGCAATCCTGTTACCTTAGCCTCCTGAATAGTTGGGACTACGGGTGTGTGCTACCATGTCTGGCGAATTTTTGTATTTTGGGTAGAGGTGAGGTTTCACCATGTTGCCCAGGCTTTATAGCACAATCTTTTTTTTTTTTTTTTGGACAGAGTCTCACTCTGTCACCCAGGCTGGAGTGCAGTGGCACGATCTCAGCTCACTGCAACCCCCACCTCCTGAGTTCAAGTGATTCTCCTGCCTCAGCCTCCCGAGTAGCTGGGACTATAGGAATGTGCCACCTCACCCGGCTACTTTTTTTTTAAATTTTTATTAGAGACGGGGGTTTCACCATATTGGCCAGGCTGGTCTCGAACTCCTGACCTCAGGTGATCTGCCCACCTCAGCCTCCCAAAGTGCTGGGATTACAGGCGTGAGCCCGGCCTATAGCACATTTTTAACTAGGGTTTATTTTAGTTATGAATATTTTTGTGATCTAAAGAATAATCCAAAAAATCATATGATAAATGAGCTCATGAACACTGAATGTGTATCTGCCTCTTGAGTTTAGTAAGGAGTCAAGACAAAGGGTACCTAGTACTGTCACGGGAAGTAATTACTTTAAAAAGAATAAACTTCTATTCACATTTCCAAGGAGCTAATTTACATAATAATCAGATTCTGATTTCATTAAATTGAGGGGATGAAGAAAGAAGAGCTTAGTGTTAAGTATCACAGAGTGTGGCAGCAAGAGTGTCAGAGGCCAGGGTAGCTAGGCGTGTCTGTGTGTGCAGGGCCCGCCCTGTGCACTCACACATGGTGACCATGTTACCCAACAGGGCTGTTCTAAGGATGACATGGGGCAAGTGCCTGAATGCTTCATAAATGCTACCACTTGCTACTGCTGTTGTTGTTACTAAATACTCACAGGTCTTTAGTCTTTTTTTCCTCTCTCATGGGGGAACTGGGGTCCAGATGGGAAAGTTCTGGAGGGAGCTCCTTTCCTTGAGCCAGCAGCCATGCCCTTTCTTCCCTGAGCTTTCTCCTCTTCGCTCGATCTACAATGAACACAAAGGCTGAGTGAGCTAAGCACACTCCAGACACTGACATGGCGTGTTCCTTCATCACTGTGAGAGAAGGAAGAACCAGGCCACCAAAGCAGGATTATGAAGCAACTTCTGCTCCCTGTGCCACCCTCTTTTTGGTAATTAGGATGTTTCTACAGATGGAATGCTTTAAGACAAGGGTAAACTAATTGAACTTGTTTCCTCACTCACACTGAGCTCAAGGTGGGAGATGAAGGTGGCAGGGCAGGCACAGGGTGGGCAGGAGGGGAGGGAGCAAGGCAGAAGAAAACAGAAGAATGGCAGTCGAAGAAAAAGGAAAAAGTACAAGGTTGAATGAGGACTATCTTCTTGGATTACTTGAGGCCATTCTGATCTTTTACTTAAAAAAAGCAACATCCGCGAATCCTTTTTTAGGACCAGACTCTCAGTCCATACACACACAGATTTTAAACGCACGCCCCAGCTCTTGCCATTCTGCGTTTATGAAGGCATCCATGCAAGCAATGGTCTGCTCCCCACCCCACCCCCAGATCAGGCAGCAGGCCCTGCCGCCAGTGGGATTTTGGCTGGGAAGAGGGGAAAGATGCCAGCTGGGATTGGCAAGGAGCTGGAAGGCAGGGATGATGATTTTCTTCCTGGCTCCCAGCCACAGCCATGAGAAGCACACTTGGCATTCCACTCCCAGCCTGATGGGGCACTTACCACTTGCAGGGAACAAGGAGGTAGGGGCCAAAGAAAAGAGGCAAGGAGAAAAATGAGACTGCCAGACAGCAAGGCACAAAGATGGAAGGGAGGAGAAGCCAGCAAGAGCCTCTATTTTCTTTTCTTTTTTATTTTTATTTTTGAGACGGAGTTTTGCTCTTGTTGCCCAGGCTGGAGTGCAATGGCGCCACCTCGGCTCACCACAACCTCTGCCCCCTGGGTTCAAGCGATTCCCCTGCCTCAGCCTCCCGAGTAGCTGGGATTACAGGCATGCACCACCACGCCCAGCTAATTTTGTATTTTTAGTAGGGATGGGGTTTCTCCATGTTGGTCAGGCTGGTCTCGAACTCGTGACCTCAGGTGAACTGCCCACCTCAGCCTCCCAAAGTGCTGGGATTACAGGAGTGCGCCATGGCGCCCGGCCTGAGCCTCTACTTTCTTCCCCAGTTCTAGCTTCTGTTCCACAAGGGATAGGATCTTTGCCTGACTACTGCTGTGAGCAAGACACGATCCCTGTTGGGTTGCATTTGACTTGAGTTTTTGTTCCTAAATTATTTTCATTTGTGATGCTAATCTATATCTCCTTTAATCAATGAAAAGAAGTTTGCTATCACCAAATTTTAAGAAAAATTTTAAATTTTTAAAAATTATTTTGCTTTTTTTTCGACTTCTAAGAAAGTTCTCTAAACCAACTATTTTTTTTTTCTGGAAAAAAAAAGAAAAATTTCAACCATAAAGAAAACTGTAAATTAACGAATACGCATGTATCACCCAACCTGTCAAACTTTAAACATTTTGTCTTATTAATGTTAATACAGTATTTCATGGTATGATTATTCCACAGCGTAACAATCCATTATTCTCCTTGATTCCAGTTTTAGAAGTTTGTAAACAATAGTATCAACAAAGTTATTTTAAAACATGTCTTCTCAAGCATGTGTGTAAGGATTCTCTAAGATGTGAACCCAGCAGCAGAATGACCAGATAGAAGTAAAAAGTATATATGTAAACTTCATCAGGCACTGTCAAAGGGGTGTCCATCATTTCCAAAAAGGTTACAGAATTTTTTTTTTTTTTTTGAGATGGAGTCTCACTCTGTTGCCCAGGCTAAAGTGTAGTGGTGCGATCTCAGCTCACTGCAACCTCCGCCTCCCAGGTTCAAGCGATTCTCCTGCCTCAGCCTCCTGAGTAGTTGGGACTACAGGGGTCTGTCACCATGCCTGGCTAATTTTTTTTGTTTTGTTTTGTTTTGAGACGGAGTCTCACTCTGTCGCTCAGGCTGGAGTGCAGTGGTGCGATCTCGCCTCGCTGCAAGCTCCGCCTCCTGGGTTCACGTCATTCTCCTGCCTCAGCCTCCCGAGTAGCTGGGACTACAGGCACCCGCCACCACGCCTGGCTAACTTTTTGTATTTTTTAGTAGAGACGGGGTTTCACTGTGTTACCCAGGATGATCTTGATCTCCTGACCCTGTGATCCACCTGCCTCGACCTCCCAAAGTGCTGGGATTACAGACATGAGCCACCGCACCTGGCCTTTTTTTTTTTTTTTTTTTTTGAGACAGAGTTTCACTCTTGTTGCCCAGGCTGGAGTGCAATGGCATGATCTCAGCTCCCAGCACTTTGGGAGGCCGAAGCAGGTGGATCACGAGGTCAGGAGATGGAGACCAACCTGGCTAACACAGTGAAACCCTGTCTCTACTAAAAATACAAAAAAAAAGAAAAAAAAATTAGCCAGGCGTGGTGGCAGGTGCCTGTAGTCCCAGCTACTTGGGAGGCTGAGGCAAGAGAATGGTGTGAACCTGGGAG
The DNA here is from genome assembly GCF_029281585.2 of Gorilla gorilla gorilla. Taxonomy (NCBI): domain Eukaryota; kingdom Metazoa; phylum Chordata; class Mammalia; order Primates; family Hominidae; genus Gorilla; species Gorilla gorilla. The sequence goes on along the minus strand of NC_086018.1, from coordinate 15,555,396 downwards.
GCGGGGCTTGCACTGAGCTGAGATTATGCCACTGCACTCCAGCCTGGGCAACAGAGTGAGACTCTGTCTCAAAAAATAAATAAATAAATAAAGTAATCAAATATGTCAGTTCTCTCTCTTTCCTTATGGTTTTTGCTTTTTGTACTTAAAAATTCTTTTCTATCCCATCTACAACTTCTTCAGAAAGGTTCTGGCCTTTAGTGTATCTGCAACTTATATAAGGAGCAGGGATGTAAATTTTTTCCCTATAAATGAACAAGTGTCCTGGTACCACTGTTCTCTCCCAAGAGACAGGGGTCTCGGTCTGTTGGGATCATAGGTCACTGCAACCTTGAACTCCTGTGCATAACGGATCCTCCCAAATCAGACTCCTGAGTGGCTGGGACTACAGGCACACACCACCACGCCTGGCACTGTTTCTGAAAAACCCATGTTCTCTCTCAAGGTCTGTTTCTGGTCTCATTGTCTATCTCTATGCCAATACCATTCTCTCTCAATCACTGCAGATTTGATCTCATTATGTGGCATAATGATTGCCCCTATCGTATTGTTTTTGCAAGTTATCATGCCCTTTGCTTGGCCGGGCATGGTGGCTCACATCTGTAATCCTAGCACTTTGGGAGGCGGAGGCAGGCAGATCATCAGAGGTTGGGAGTTCGAGACCAGCCTGACCAACATGGAGAAACCCTGTCTCTACTAAAAATACAAAATTAGCCAGGCGTGGTGGTGCATGCCTGTAATCCCAGCTACTTGGGAGACTGAGGCAGGAGAATTGCTTGAACCCCAGAGGCAGAGGTTGCGGTGAGCTGAGATCACACCATTGCACTCCAGCCTGGGCAACAAGGGTGAAACGCCGTCTCAAAAACAAACAAACAAACAAACAAACAAACAAACAAACAAAGGCCCTTTGCTCTTTTATATGAATTTTAGGAACAGTGTGTTGAGATCCACAGATTCTTTTTTTTTTAGGAGACAGAGCCTCACTCTATCACCCAGGCTGGAGTGCAATGGTGTGATTTCAGGTCACTGCAGCCTCTGCCTCTCAGGTTCAAGCAATTCTCGTGCCTCAGCCTCCCGGGTAGCTGGGATTACAGGTATATGCCACTATGCCTGGGTAATTATTGTATTTTTAGTAGAGACGGGGTTTCACCATGTTAGCTAGGCTGATCTTCAACTCCTTAGCTCAAGTGATCCGTCCACCTCGGCCTCCCACGGTGCTGGGATTGTAGGTGTGAGCCACTGTGCCTGGCTATCATAATTTTTTTTTTTTTTTTTTGAGATAGAGTCTCACTCTGTTGCTCAGGCTGGAGTGCTGCAGTGGCACTATGTTAACACACTGCAACCTCTGCCTCCTGGGTTCAAGCGATTCTCATGCCTCAGCCTCCCAAGTAGCTAGCGGGGATTACAGAAGTGCACCAACATGTCCAGCTTATTTTTGTATTTTTAGTAGAGACGGGGTTTCACCAAGTTGGCCAGGATGGTCTTGATCTCCTGACCTCGTGATCTGCCCGCCTTGGCCTCCCAAAGTGCTGGGATTACAGGTGTGAGCCACCGCGCCTGGCCGGGTCATGCTATCTTTTAATAAAATTGTTCATGTTGACATTTATAGAATAATAATGAGCGGCTGGGTGCAGTGGATCATCTGAGGTCAGGAGTTCAAGAACAGCCTGACCAACATGGTGAGACCCCATCTCTACTAAAAATAACAAAAAAAATTGCCAGGCGTGGTGGCACATGCCTGTAATCCCAGCTACTTTGGAGGCTGAGGCAGGAGAATTATTTGAACCCGGGAGGCGGAAGTTGCAGAGAGCCGAGATTGCACCACTGCACTCCAGCCTGAGCAATAGAGTGAGACTCCATCTCAAAAAAAAAAAAAAAAGAATAATAATGAATATACCTACTTGGTGAATTTCTTAGCTGTAATAGTTTCCTGGGTGATTTTCTTGGAGTTTCAAGTCATACACCACTCCAAATATGTATACATACCTATGTATTTTTCTTTGTAGACACTAAATCCTTACAATACAATATTAAATGGAAACAATAGAGGAAATCCTTGTGTTTATCCTGACTTTAAAGGGAACACTTCTAATGTTTCCCCATCAAGTAGAAGGTCTGCCTAGATTATTAAGATATTGGCTGAGGAAGTTCCATTCTATTATTCTAAGTTTGCAGAAAACCCCAGGAAGGCCTGCAACTACTAGAAGCTGGAAAGGCCATGGACTCTCACCTACAGTCTTCAGAGAGTGAAACCCTGTCAATACCTAGATTTTGGATTTCTAACTTCCAGGACTATGAGAGAATAAATTTCTGCTATTTTATGCCACCTGGTTAATGTAGGTTGTTATGGTAGCCCTAAGGAACTAATAAAAAAATTCAAAATTCAAGCCACTACCCACCCCTTCCTTTTTTTGAGACAGGGTCTTGCTGTTGCCCAGGCTGGAGTGCTATGCACAACCACGGCTCACTGCAGCCTTGACCTCCTGGGCTCAAGTGATCCTCCTACCTCAGCCTCCCGAGTAGCTGGGACTACAGGCATGCACCACCATGTCTGGCTAATTTTTAAGATTTTCTGTAGAGATGGGGCCTCATTATGTTGCCCAGGCTGGTCTTGAACTCCAGGACTCAAGTAATTCTCCTTCCTTGGCTTCCCAAACTGCTGGGATTACAGGCATGAGCCACTGCACCTGGCCATCAATCCCATAGTCCCCTGAGGTCTGCTGTTGCTCCTATCTGCTATCACTATTAAGAACATCCTCTCAGGGTAATCCACCTTTTCTAAATTGGTTGTTTTAGGGAACAGAATGTTCTATAATTCAGTTCCATATGCCCACATATAATTTATATCCAGTTTATATCTCTTCTTGCTTTCTGTATCTGAGGATCAGGGTTTTTCATCAAACCAGAAAACTACTCAATCATTGTTTCTGAACATTCTCTTTGCCTTACCATATTGATTCTTTCCTTCTAGAACTTACAGTGAACACATACAGGACCTTTCATGCTTTCTGCCACCTGCATCTGTTATGAAGCCTTTTCTGATAGTTGCAAATCCAATTTTCATGTTCTGCTTTGTGATGCTGGGGCTGGGATCCTGCACATACAACTCCCTTCTCTGCTGGTTTTATATTCTACCAAAGGGAGCATCAGAGGGACCATGGGAGGCACGCTGAGGAGGACAGCGATTTCCTTCCATTTGCTTGCTGATGCCGTTCAACTCATCCTAGGATGGATGGTCCTGCATCTGCGAAGCCGCACTTGGCAGCGGGAGTTTGCCTGCCTTCATAGTGCTAGCAGTGGGGCTGCAGTCCCCCACCTCTGACAATCCCACTTCCTCCGTCTGTGTCACCACGGGGATCCCTTTAACCTTTTTTTTTTGTTTTGTAACTCCCATTTTACCAGAGTCATGTGATGTTTTCCCTGCTGAAGTAGCTAGTGTAGTTTTGGTTTTCAAGGCTGGACCCCAACTGATTAACTACAAGTTACTTCTTTCGTCATGGCCGGCTTCATCTCATTCTAGTTACCCAGACATATCACCCAAATGAGCATACAATTCAGTAGCATTAAGTGTGTAAGTAATGTTGTGGCGCCATCACCGGTATCCATTTCTAGAATCTTTTCATCACTCCAGTCTGTAACGTTAAACACTGACTCCCCATTTCCCTCTCGCCTCAGCCTCTAGTACAAAACATTTGTCCACGTGTGTCCTGCTGATATCACTTCGTGTAATACCTTCAAGGTTCATCCATGTTGTAGCATGTTTCAGAATTTCCTTCCCTCTTAAGGCTGAATAACACCCCATTCTAAGTGTACACTGCATTCAGGTTCTCCTTTTATCCACTGGTGGACACTTGGCTGTTTCACTTTTTGCCTTCTGTTTTGTTTTTTTTTTTCTTTTTTGAGGGGGACAGAGTCTCGCTCTGTTGCCCAGGCTGGAGTGCAGTGGCATGATCTCAGCTCACTGCAGCCTCTGCCTCCCGGATTCAAGCAATTCTCCTGTCTCAGCCTCCCGAGTAGTTGGGACTACAGGTGCACGCCACCATGCCCGGCTAATTTTTTTTTTGTATTTTTAGTAGAGATGGGGTTTCACCATGTTGGCCAGGATGGTGTCAATCTCCTGACCTCGTGATCTGCCTGCCTCAGCCTGCCAAAGTGCTGGGATGACAGGCGTGAGCCACTGCGCCTGGCCTTATTTTTTTTTTCTTAATCCACTTTCCTCCTTTCAAGTTTCTTTAAATAAATAAAAGCTCTGAGTCCTCTCCTTGAAAGTATGCAGTCATCTGCCGGGCGCGGCACCACTGCACTCCAGCCTGGGCGACAGAGCGACACTCCGTCTCAAAACAACAACAACAACAACAACAAAAGTATGGGTAATGTAACATTACAGGAGTTTTGAAAAAAAAAAAAATTCAGGGAACTCCAAGATGAGTGACCATCAGCACTGTTGAGATGCTAGAATATAAATACCAGCATACGACAGAGGAACTATTTACAGGTAAGATCTTCACATCATTATGAAATTTCTTCTCAGTCATTCCCAACACAAATATTACTCATTACGTTAAAAGGACCTGCAGAATAAAATCCTCTTAGAATGTCACACAAAGCTTGTTTCTCTGAATAAACTGTTGTAATTTTTAAAAGTGTCTGATTAGTACATAATTGATTATTTCTCTTTTTTTGTAGTTGGAAGCTACTAAAAAGTCTGGAAAAGGTTATTGTAAGTATCTTATGGCTTACAAAAATTCCTTCCATAAGAACTATCATGGGAGGCAGAGCGAGACTTTGTCTCAAACAAACAAAGAAAACTATCATTTGTGACTTTAAATGTGTGTCAGAGACTGTCCTGTTTTCATTTAATCCTTCCTCTTTTTTTTTTTTTTGAGACGGAATCTTGCTCTGTCGCCCAGGCTGGAGTGCGGTGGCGCGATCTCCGCTCACTGGAAGCTCCGCCTCCTGGGTTCACGCCATTCTCCCGCCTCAGCCTCCCGAGTAGCTGGGACTACAGGCGCCCGCCACCACGCCCGGCTAATTTTTTGTATTTTTAGTAGAGACGGGGTTTCACCGTGTTAGTCACGATGGTCTTGACCTCCTGACCTCGTGATTCGCCCACTTCGGCCTTCCAAAGTGCTGGGATTACAACCGTGAGCCACGGCGCCCAGCCCATTTAACCCTTCTAACAAGGTCTGCACAGCCCATCCCAATGCGACCCTGGGCTACCTGCTAGGACTCAATTCATGCCCAGCCAGCCTTCCTGTGCTTGCTCCGCTCCGCTCCGCTCCAGCCGCGCCGTGACTTCCAGCCAGCCTTCCTGTGCTTGCTCCGCTCCGCTCCGCTCCAGCCGCGCCGTGACTTCCAGCCAGCCTTCCTGTGCTTGCTCCGCTCCGCTCCGCTCCAGCCGCGCCGTGACTTCCAGCCAGCCTTCCTGTGCTTGCTCCGCTCCGCTCCGCTCCAGCCGCGCCGGGACTTCCAGCCAGCCTTCCTGTGCTTGCTTTGCTCCCCTCCGCTGCAGCCTCGCTCTGGACTTCCTGCTGCATATCCCTGCCTCGGTGCCTCTGCTCTTGTCTGCACTGCGCCTTCCGCTTCAGGCACTCACGGGTCAACCTCATTCACTTTATTTAAATGTCAAATCTTCAGAGAGGGCTTTCTTTTTTGTCTGAGACAGGGTTTTGCTCTATCACCCAGGATGTGTTCAGCAGGGGAAATCAGCGCTCACTGCAGCCTCGACCTCCTGGGCTCAAGGGGTCCTCCTGCCGCAGCCTCCCAAGTAGCTGGGACCACAGGTGGAGCCACCACGCCCAGCCATGTCACTCTTTACCTGTAAACCTGCCTAATTTTACTTCAGATCACTCACTACTATTATCCCACAATATTTGTCTACTCTCCACCTTCTCACCACTGGAATGAAAATAGTACTTCTGGCTGAGTGTGTGCTCACGCTTGTATTCCCAGCACTTTGGGAGGCTGAGGCAGATGGATCACTTGAGGCCAGGAGTTCAAGACCAGCCTGGCCAACACGGCAAAACCCCATCTCTACTAAAAATACAAAAATTAGCCGGGTGTGGTAGTGTACACCTGTAATCACAGCTACTTGGGAGGCTGAGGCATGGTAATCACTTGAACCTGAGAAGTGGAGGTTGCAGTGAGACCAGATCATGCCACTGCACTCTAGCCTGGGCAAAAGAGTGAGACTCTGTCTCAAAAATAACAAAAAAGAAAAGAAAAGAAAAGCCATACTTCTCTGCTGTGCTATCGAATGCCAGATCATATTCATTCATAATAACTATTTTTTTTGTACCCATTAACCATCCTACCTCTCCCCAACCCTCCACTATCGTTCCCAGCCTCTGGTAACCATCCTTTTACCCTCTGTCTCCACGGGTTCAATTATTTTGATTTTTAGATCCCACAAGTAAGTGAGAATATCCAATGTTTGTCTTTCTGTGCCTGTCTTATTTCATTTAAAATAATAACCTCCAGTTCTACCCATGTTGTTGCAAACGACTGCATCTTTCTGTTTTTATGGCTGAATAGTACTCCCTTGTGTATCAGTACCACATTTTCTTGATCCATTCATTTGCTGACGGACACTTAGGTTGCTTCCAAATCTTGGCTATTGTGAACAGAGCTGCAAAAAATATGGGAGTGTAGTTATCTCTTCAATATATTGATTTCCTTTCTTTTGGGTGTATACCCAGCAGTGGGATTAATAGATTTTATGGTAGCTCTCTTTTTAGTTTCCTAAGGAACATCTAAGCTGTTCTCCATAGTGGGGGACTAATTTATGATTTCCTCTTCTCATTCTCACCAGTATTTGTTATTGCCTGTCCTTTGGGTATAAACCATTTTAACTGTGTAAGATGATATCTCATAATAGTTTTGGATTTCCATTTCTCTGATGATCAATGATGCTGAGCACTTTTTTCATAAGCTTGTTTGCTTTTTTTTTTTTTTGAGACAGAATCTTGCTATATTGCCCAGGCCGGAGTGAAATCTTGGCTTGATCTCTGCTCACTGCAACCTCTGTCTCCCAGGTTCAAGCAATTCTCCTGCCTCAGCCTCCTGAGTAGCTGGGATTACAGGCGTGTGCCACCATGCCTAGCTAATTTTAGTATTTTTAGTAGAGGCAGGGTTTTGCTATCTTGGCCAGGTTGGTCTTGAACTCCTGATCTCAAGTCATCTGCCCGCCTCGGCCTCCCAAAGTGCTGGGATTACAAGCATGAGCCACCACACCTGGCTTGTTTTTTAATTTATTTTTATTTTTTTGAGACAGGGTCTCGCTCTATTGCCCAGGATGGAGTGCAGTGGCATGATCTCAGCTCACTGGAGCCTGGACCTCCCAGGCTCAAGCTATCTGCCCATCTCAGCTTCCCAAGTAGCTGGGACTACAGGTATGAACAACCGTGCTCAGTTAATTTTTGTATTTTTTGTAGAGATGGGGTTTTACCGTGTTGCCGAGGCTGGTCTTGAACTCCTGTGCTAAAACAATCTGCCAGCCTTGGCCTCCCAAAGTGCTGAGCTTACAAGCATGACTCAACATGCCTGGCCTCGTCTGCATTTGTATGACTTCTTTTGAGAAATCTCTATTCAAATATTTTGCCCATTTTAATATCCGATTATTAGACTTTTTCCTAAGAGTTGTTTCAGCTCCTTCTATATTCTGGTTATTCATCCTTTGTCAACTGGGCAGTTTGCAAATGTTTTCTCCCATTCTGTGGGTTGTCGCTTCACTTTGCTGGTTGTTTCCTTTGCTGTGCAGAAGCTTTTTAACTTGATGTGATCCCATTTGTCCATTTTTGCTTTGGGCGCCTGTGCTTGAAATCAATGTCCTAGAGGGTTTCTCCAACGTTTTTTCTGGTAGAGTTTCATAATTTGAGGTCTTAGATATAATTCTTTTTTTTTTGAGATGGAGTCTTACTCTGTCACACAGGTTGGAGTGCAGTGATACAATCTCAGCTCACTGCAACCTCTGCTGCCCAGGTTCAAGCGATTTTCCTGCCTCAGCCTCCTGAGTAGCTGGGATTACCAGTGCCTGCCACCGCGCCCGGCTAATTTTTGTATTTTTAGTAGAGACGGGGTTTCAACACCTTGGCCAGGCTGGCCTTGAACTCTTGACCTTGTAATTCACCCGCCTTGGCCTCCCAAAGTGCTGGGATTACAGGCATAAGTCACCACGCCCGGCCTTAGATATAATTATTTAATCCACTTTGATTTTATTTTTGTATGTGGCAGGAGATAGGGGTCTAGTTTCATTCTTCTGCTTATGGATATCCAGTTTCCCCAGCACCACTTGTAGAAGAGACTGTCTTTTCCCCAGTGTATGTTCTTAGCACATGTGTTGAAAATGAGTTCGCTGTACGTGTGTGGACTTGTTTCTGGATTCTCTATTCTGTTCCATTTGTCTGTGTGTTGTTTTTTATGCCAGATCCCCATATTGTTTTGGTCCCCACAGGTCTGAAGTATAATTTGAAGTCAGGTAATTCCTCCAGGTTTGTTATTTTTGCTTAGGACAGCTTTGCCTATTCTGGGTCTTTTGTGGGTCCATATAAATTAAAGGATTTTTTTTTTCTATTTTTGTGAAGAATGTCATTGGTATTCTGGTAGACATTGCATTGAATCTGTAGATTACTTTGAGTAGTATGGACATTTTAAGAATACTGATTCTTGTTATCCATGAATGTAGAAAGCTTTCCAGTTTTCGGGTGTTCTTTTCAATTTGTTTCATCCATGTTTTATAGTTTTCATTATAGAGCTCTTTCACTTCTTTGGTTAATTCCTAGGATTTAATTTTATTTGTGACTTCTGTAGATGGGACTACAATACAGGCATTATTAATCTTACATTACAGAAACTGAGCCATAAAAATGAGTTTTGGACCTGCCTATATAAATTAAAATGACAGGTGTACCCAATAAGGACCCTATTAAATAAAAAAACACAATTCCACTAAAAAAAATAAACAAATAAAAGCCAGTTATTATGTCCTGAGGAATTTAAATGTGGCACTGGACATAGCCAATTATGGAAGATCTTACAAGTGAGATATACTACATAGTATGACACAGGCTAAAGCTGTAGATTATATGCACTAAGGGTTGTTTTTTTTATTGAGACAGAGTCTTGCTCTATCGCCCAGGCTGGAGTGCAGTAGCACGATCTCGGCTCACTGCAACCTCCACCTCCGGGGTTCAAGCAATTCTCCCACCTCATCCTCCTGAGTAGCTGGGATTACAGGTGTGAGCTACCACGTTTGGCCATATTGGCCAGGCTGTCTCAAACTCCTGACCTCAAGTGATTCGGCCACTTTGGCTTCCCAAAGTGCTGGGATTACAGGCGTGAGCCACTGTGCCCAGCTATCATTTCTTTCTTTCTTTTCTTTTCCCTCCCTCCCTTCCTTTCTTTTCTTTTTTTTTTTTTTTTTGAGATGGAGTTTCACTCTTGTTGCCCAGGCTGGAGTACAATGGCACGATCTCGGCTCACCGCAACCTCCACTTCCTGGGTTCAAGCGATTCTCCTGCCTCAGCCTCCTGAGTAGCTGGCATTACAGGCATGCCCCACCACGCCCAGCTAATTTTTTGTATTTTTAGTAGAGATGGGGTTTCTCCATGTTGGTCAGGCTGGTCTCGAAAACCCGACCTCATGTGATCCGCCCCCCTTGGCCTCCCAAAGTGCTGGGATTACAGGCATGAGTCACTGTGCCTGACCCCTCATTTCTTTATTAATTCTAAAATCCTTAATGTGGGCAGGCACAGTGGCTCACGCCTGTAATCCCAGCACTTTGGGAGGCAGAGGCGGCAAGATCATTTGAGGTCAGCAGTTTGAGACCAACCTGCCCAACATGGTAAAACCCCATCTCTAAAAATACAAACATTAGCCGGGTGTGGTGGCACGCCTATAGTCCTAGCTACTCGGGAGGCTGAGGCAGAGGTTGCAGTAAGTGAAGATTGTGCCACTGCACTCCAGGTGCGCCACAGAGTGAGACTCTGTATCAAAAAAAAAAAAAGAAAAAAGAAAAAAAAGGGCCAGGCATGTTGGCTCATGCCTGTAATCCCAGCAATTTGGGAGGCCAAGGCAGGCAGATTACGAGGTCAGGAGATCGAGACCATCCTGGCTAACACAGTGAAACCCTGTCTCAACTAAAAATACAAAAAATTAGCTGGGCGTGGTGGTGGGTGCCTGTAGTCCCAGCTACTCGGGAGGCTGAGGCAGGAGAATGGCGAGAACCCGGGATGCGGAGCTTGCAGTGAGACGAGATCATGCCACTGCACTCCAGCCTGGGCGACAAACCGAGATGGAGTCTCAAAAAAAAAAAAAAAAAAAAGATCTTGGTAGGAATGAGGTGCACATAATAGGTTAAGTAACTTTCTGTTACTTAATAGGTACATAAGGCCAGAATACTTCAATTTTCTTAGCCAAAATTTACTGAAATCTTGCCCTGCAAAACACTGCATTCAAAAAGCCAAATCCATATGCTATGCTGTTGTATTGAAAAAGTAAAAATATTCAATACACTTATTTAAAAGGTAAATCTTGGACTATCTTCAATTACACCAAGTGATCTGTTATCACATGATTTTTCAGGTTGAACTTATAAATACAATTGTTATCTAAGAAAACATCTAAAGACAGTTATTATCCTTTGCTTGCAGAACTCTAAACAGAAAAAAAGTGGCCGGGTGCGGTGGCTCACGCCTGTAATCCCAGCACTTTGGGAGGCCGAGGCGGGTGGATCACAAGGTCAGGAGTTCTAGACCATCCTGGCTAACACGGTGAAACCCCGTCTCTACTAACAATACAAAAAATTAGCCGGGCGTGGTGGCGGGCGCCTGTAGTCCCAGCTACTTGGGAGGCTGAGGCAGGAGAATGGCGTGAACCCGGGAGGCGAAGCTTGCAGTGAGCTGAGATCACGCCACTGCACTCCAGCCTGGGCGACACAGCGAGACTCCGCCTCAAAAAAAAAAAAAAAAAAAAGAAATTGCTGGAAACAACTTGGATGCATGGCAGGACTTAGCTTGAGCTGGCTCTGGCTACAGGACGGCTGGTCGACAGACATGCACCTCTCCAGACCACGCGGACACTGCACATACCTTCCACTGCCTTGACCTTCTCCTCCAACTCGCGTTTCCTCTCTTCCTTTAGCATCTGCTCCTGCTCCTTCTTCTGCACTGCTAGAAGAATCTGACGCTCTTCTTCCTCCTCTTTGCGCTTTTGTTTTTCTATTCTGGTCAGCACAGGAGTCTCCTGTGAGGAGCCAATGAGCACATCCGGTCAGTACACAATCATGCAAGATAAGCTCTTTGCTCTCAGTTCATTGAATTCAATATTTTCAACAAATAATATTAGCTAGGGACTTTATATCACGAAAAGCTGATTTTGTTATCTGTAAAATACACATATGGATATACATAAATGTTAAAACATAAGGGAGATTCAAAACAGGGTAAAACTTTTGTGTCCAACAATTTATATAATTTGTGGTATTTAGGAGACAATCTTATGGATAATTTACTGGAGAGAAGAGAAACTGGGGCAGTTCAGAGATGTGTTTCTTTAGAGTTAACATCTGATAAAGGGAAGCTTTTTTTTTCTTTTTTTCTTTTTTTTTTTTGAGATAGAGTCTCGCTCTGTCGCCTAGGCTGGAGTGCAGTGGTGCGATCCTGGCTCACTGCAAGCTCTGCCTCCCGGGTTCAGGCCATTCTCCTGCCTCCGACTCCCAAGTAACGGGAACTACAGGCGCCTGCCACCACGCCTGGCTAATTTTTTGTATTTTCACTTGAGATGGGGTTTCACCATGTTAGCCAGGATGGGCTTGATCTCCTGACCTCGTGATCCACCTGCCTCAGCCTCCCAAAGTGGAGGGATTATAGGTGTGAGCCACCGTGCCCAGCCGATAAAGGTAAGTTTTAAAAAGCACTAGGAAGTTTTAAAAAGTATACTAGGATGAAAGACAGTCACTCAACAGAACACAGTTCCTTTTTTTTTTTTTTGAGATGGAATCTCACTCTGTGAGACTGGAGTGCAATGGTATGATCTTGGCTCACTACAACCTCTGCCTCCCAGTTCAAGTGATTCTCTCGCCTCAGCCTCCCAAGTAACTGGAGTTACAGGGTACCTGCCACCACGCCCAGCTAAGTTTTGTATTTTTAATAGAGATGGGGTTTCGCCATGTTGGCCAGGCTTGTCTCGAACTTCTGACCTCAGCCTCCCAAAGTGCTGAGATTACAGGCGTAATACTCCAACCTGGGGGACAGACTCCTGACCTCAGGTGATCCGCCCACCTCAGCCTCCCAAAGTGCTGGGATTACAGGCGTGAGCCATGGCACGTGGCCCAGTTAGTAGACTTCTCAATGTCATTTTCACCATTCAAAAATCTATGAGCCTGACTTTAGAAGAGTTTACAGGTAAAAATCTGGAATGAACAGGAGGGACAAAAATAAAAACTGCATACGTTAACACTGTACCCATAAGGTGTCTCAGTGTAACAAACAGAATTAAATAAAACCCACAAAATCTTTATCCTATAACCAGAGCAGGCCAGTTTCAATATGGTGGATGTTGATTCTGAAAAGGGGATGCTATGGACACTTGGCAAGGACGACTGTCCCGAAGACTGCAACTCTGGCCACTGCTTCCCGAATAAATGTCTGTCAAGCATCTTCCCTAAATTTTGCCATAATCCCTGCTCTCACTTCCACCCCACTTCCCAGGTTCTTAATTGTTCCAGCAACATCTTTACCCAGCTGAGATATGATGAAACTGCAGTTAACAAAGCAAAGTAAAACAAAACTATTTGCCTTTGCTCTTTTCAGATGTATACTGATGCCAAAAAAACACCATAAGGTATCAGTTGACTCACATGGGCAGGGGAGAGAGAGGAGGTAAGAACACTGAGCCTTGTCACTACAGTAACCAAAACAGCATGGTACTGGTACCAAAACAGAGATATAGACCAATGGAACAGAACAGAGGCCTCAGAAATAACACCACACATCTACAACCATATGATCTTTGACAAACCTGACAAAAACCAGTAACGGGGAAAGGATTCCGTATTTAATAAATGGTGCTGGGAAAACTGGCTAGCCATATGTAGAAAGCTGAAACTGGATCCCTTCCTTATACCTTATACAAAAATTAATTCAAGATGGATTAAAGACTTAAATGTAAAACCTAAAACCATAAAAACCCTAGAAGAAAACCTAGGCATTACCATTCAGGACACAGGCATGGGCAAGGACTTCATGACTAAAACACCAAAAGCAATGGCAACAAAAGCCAAAACAGACAAATGGGATCTAATTAAACTAAAGAGCTTCTGCACAGCAAAAGAAACTACCATCAGAGTGAACAGGCAACCTACAGAATGGGAGAAAATTTTTACAATCTACTCATCTGACAAAGGGCTAATATCCAGAATGTACAAAGAACTTAAAGAAATTAACAACAACAAAAAAAATCAAACAACCCCATGAAAAAGTGGGCAAAGGATATGAACAGACACTTCTCTCTTTTTTTTTTTTTTTTGAGATGGAGTCTCGCTCTGTCACCCAGGCTGGAGTGCAGTGGCGCCATCTTGGCTCACTGCAAGCTCCGCCATTCTCCTGTGTCAGTCTCCTGAGTAGCTGGGACTACAGGCGCCTGCCACCACGCCTGGCTAATTTTTTGTATTTTTAGTAGAGACGGGGTATCACCGTGTTAGCCAGGATGGTCTCGATCTCCTGACCTCGTGATCCGCCCGCCTTGGCCTCCCAAAGTGCTGGGATTACAGGCGTGAGCCACCGCGCCCGGCCGAACAGACGCTTCTCAAAAGAAGACATTTATGCAGCCAAAAGACACATGAAAAAATGCTCATCATCACTGGTCATCAGAGAAATGCAAATCAAAACCACAATGAGATACCATCTCACGCCAGTTAGAATGGCGATCATTAAAAAGTCAGGAAACAACAGATGCTGGAGAGGATGTGGAGAAATAGGAATGCTTTTACACTGTTGGTGGGAGTGTAAACTGGTTCAACCATTGTGGAAGACAGTGTGACAATTCCTCAAGGATCTAGAACTAGAAATACCATTTGACCCAGTGATCCCATTACTGGGTATATACCCAAAGGATTATAAATCATGCTACTATAAAGACACATGCACACGTATGTTTATTGCGGCACTATTCACAATAGCAAAGACTTGGAACCAACCCAAATGTCCATCAATGGACATCAATGATAGACTGGAATAAGAAAATGAGGCACATATACACCATGGAATACTATGCAGCCCAAAAAAACCAAAAAGACGAGTTCATGTCCTTTGCAGGGACATGAATGAAGCTGGAAACCATCATTCTCAGCAAACTATCACAAGACAGAAAACCAAACACTGCATGTTCTCACTCATAGGTGGGAACTGAACAATGAGAACACTTGGACACAGGGCGGGGAACATCATACACCGGGGTCTGTCAGAGGGTGGGGGACTGGGGGAGGGATAGCATTAGGAGAAATACCTAATGTAAATGATGAGTTGATGGGTGCAGCAAACCAACATGGCACATGTATGTATACCTATGTAACAAACCTGCACATTCTGCACATGTACTCTAGAACTTAAAGTATAATAATAATTTAAAAATCCTACTTACAATAAAAAAAAAAACCTGAGCCTTGTCAAAGGGAAGATTTCATTGAAAGAGAATTGTGATGCTTTATGTATGTCAGACCCCAAAATGAGAGGAAAACAGGTATATATATATATATCAAACATGAAAGTTATTTACATAATTACCTATGTGTATTCTGGCCACTCTCCCCCACAACAAAAGACAATAGGTGTAAACATGTGAAATATTCTTCTTTCGTCAGTACAGGGTACATTAAATAGAATCTAACATTTTAATAAGGACTGAGCAAATGCAAGCCAATTACTTATGAAATTGTAATGTTAAGTCACTCAAGACTTGATAATCTGGCCAGGCACAGTGGCTCACGCCTGTAATCTCAGCACCTTGGGAGGCCAAGGTGGGTGGATCATGAGGTTAAGAGATTGAGACCATCCTGGCAAACATGGTGAAACTCTGTCTTTACTAAAAATACAAAAATTAGCTGGGCATGGTGGTGTGTGCCTGTAGTCCCAGCTACTTGGGAGGCTGAGGCAGGAAAATCGCTTGAACCTGGGAGGCGGAGATTGCAGTGAGCCAAGATTGTGCCACTGCACTCCAGCCAGGCAACAGAGTGAGATTACGTCTCAAAAAAAAAACAGACTTGATAATCTAAACAAACATAGGAAGTGTTCATGTGTTAAGTCAGTGGAGGGGGAGAAAGAGAAAAAAGCCAAAAGCCAATAACCTAAATCTTACGAATATATAATTCTTTTTTTGTAATGAGTATGACTTATTATTCTTAATATGTAATATCTCACAATCAGTTAATAGTGCTCCCCTCAAACAAATGGAACACGAACACAAAACTCACAAACAATATACAAAGCACACGAGGGGCCGGGCATGGTGGCCCATGCCTGTAATCCCAGCACTGTGGGAGGCCAAGGTGGGTGGTTCACGAGGTCAGGAGATCAAGACCTTCCTGGCTAACGTGGTGAACCCTGTCTCTACTAACGATACAAAAAATTAGCTGGGCATGGTGGCGGGCGCCTGTAGTCCCAGCTACTCGGGAGGCAGAGGTTGCAGTAAGCTGAGATTGTGCCACTGCACTCCAGCCTGGGTGACAGAATGAGACTCCGTCTCAAAAAAAAAAAAAAAAAAAAAAAAAAAAACCACCTGAGGGAACTTTCCAGATGCTTGGTGTGAGGTGGAGGAGCAGTGGCTGCATGGACTGCATAGAACTACAGGCCCCTCCCCACTCCCCACCACCAGCCTCAGCCCACTCACTGGCTACAGAAAATTGTGAAAGAAACCACTTACTATGACATTTTGGGGGTCAAACCTAATGCTACCCACGAAGAACTGACAAAGGCTTAAAAATGGCTTTGAAGTAATACCCTGGTAAGAATCTAAATGAAGGAGAGAAGTTAAATGGATTTCTCAATCTTGAGAAGTTCTCTCTGATGCAGAGAATAGGGAATTCTATGACAAAGGAGGACAGGCAATTAAAGAGGGTGGGGCTGGTGGCAGTTCTCATTCCCCCATGGACATCTCTGCTAAGTTTTTTTGGGGGAGAAGGAAGGATACTGAGAGAAAGGAGAGGTAAAAAGTCCTACATCAGCTCTCAGTAGTCTTAGGAGATCTATACAATGGTGAAAAAAGAAAACTGGCTCTGCAAAAGAATATGATTTGTGACAAATGTGAAGGCAGAGGTGTTAAGAAGGGAGCAGGATCCTGCTGTGCCAACTGCTGAGGTGCTTGAATGCAAACAGTAATTCATCAATAAGACCTGGAATGGTTCAGCAGATTCAATCTGTGTGCATGGAGTGCCAAGCCCATGGGGAAACCATCCGTCCTAAAGATAGACGTGAAAGCTGCAATGGAAGGAAGACAGTTGCAGAGAAGGAGATTCTAGAAGTCCCTATTGACAAAGGCATGAAAGATGGCCAGAAGATAACATTCCGTGGTGAAGGATACCAAGACCAGAACTGGAGCCAGGAAACATTACCACTGGGGTAGAACAGAAAGACCATGCTGTTTTTACTTGACAGGGAGAAGACCCTTCCCTGTGTACAGACACACAGCTGGCTGAAACACTGTGTGACTCCCAAACGCTAACATCTACTTTCGAGACTGAACCATGGTCCAGGTCAGAATGTCAAGCACGGGGATATCAAGTGTGTGCTAAATGAAGGAATGCCAATTTACTGCACACCGTATGCAAAGTGTCGCCTCATCACTTAATTTATGTAAACGCTCCTCAGAATGGCTCTCTCTCCTAATAAACTCTCTTTGCTGGAAAAACTTCTACCTGGTAGAAAGGAAGTAGAAGAGACTGATGGGATGATCAAAAAGAACTGGTGGGCTCTGAGGCAAATCAGCAAAGATGGCAGCATTACAATGGAGAAGCATATGAGGGCAAGGAACACCATCTCCCAGAAGAGGTGGTCAGTGTCAAAGCCCTTAACTGGGCCAGTGAGTAACACTCACTGCTGGCATTTTATCTGCAACAGTGACTGAGTGAAGGCCTGTAACCATAATATGCTCACTGCTTCCTATTGTTCTAAATATTCAGCTAGAGAAGTGTTTTAAAGGTAAATGAAGAATAAAAGCAATGATAAAAGCTCTGACTTTGCCCTGTATGTACGATGACTTCGGTGTGCAAGACGAAATTTAATACCTGTAAAAACTACTTTAAGAAGCTCTCCTAGCATTTTAAGGCCAAGCCTTGTGACTGATTTCAGTTGTGTACGTGGATAAGTTTAGGCTGAAAAGCAATGCTAGGTATACGTACTGGCTTCGGTGTATGAACCTTCACCATTAACCTACGAAATTAAAACTGTATTTAACCGGCCATTAGAAAAAGACCCAAGCTAAATTTGTAGAGCAGTGTTGGTCTATATAGTTATTTGTATTAAGTGGGATTCATTGTAATGCCTTTGCATTTATTGTGTGGCTTCAAGTGTTACTCGAAGATGGCATAATATATAACTTAACCTGTGGTATCAGTGGTAGAAATGATACCGGTATTCCTCCGTTCTCACACTGCTATAAAGAACTACATGAGACTGGGATATATGAATGAAAGAGGCTTAATTGACTCACAATTCCACAGGCTGTATAGAAAGGATGACTGGGGGGCCTCAGGAAACTTATAATCATGGCAGAAGGTGAGGGGAAAGGAAGCACATCTTAGCACAGCGAAGCAGGAGAGATAGAGACAGAAAGCGCAAGTGCGCATGTGCGACGGGGGATGTGCCACACACTTTAAAACAACCAGATCTTGGCCAGGCGCGGTGGCTCACGCCTGTAATCCCAGCACTTTGGGAGGCTGAGGAGGGTGGATCACGAGGTCAGGAGTTCAAGACCAGCCTGGCCAAGATGGTGAAACCCCGACTCCACTAAAAATACAAAAATTAGCCAGGCGTGGTGGCAGGTGCCTATAATCCCAGCTACTCGGGAGGCAGAGGTTGCAGTGAGCTGAGATCACGCCACTGCACTCCAGCCTGGGCGACAGAGTGAGACTCCGTCTCAAAAAAAACCCGAAAAAACAATAAACAACCAGATCAGCCGGGCGCAGTGGCTCACACCTGTAATCCCAGCACTTTGGGAGGACGAGGCGGGCATTTCACCTGAGGTCGGGAGTTCAAGACCAGCCTGACCAACATGGAGAAACCCCGTCTCTACTAAAAATACAAAATTAGCCAGGCGTGGTGGCAGGTGCCTGTAATCCCAGCTACTCGTGAGGCTGAGGCAGGGGAATAGCTTGAACCCAGGACATGGAGGTTGCAGTGAGCCGAGATGGTGCCATTGCACTCCAGGCTGGGCAACAACAGCAAAACTCCGTCTCAAAACAAAACAAAACAAAACAAAACACCAACCAGATCTCCTGAGAACTCACACACCATCACAAGAACAGCAAGGGGGAAGTCCATCCCATGATTCATCACCTCCCACCAGGCCCCTCTCCTGACATGTGGGGATTACAATTTGAGATGACCTCTGGGTGGGGACTCAGAGCCAAACCATATCAAGACTTTTCTAAAGAAGGGATTTATCGTAATATGCCACTTCTTGAGGGCTTGCACTTCGAGATTTGTGTTCCCTTCCGCTGTGCCATCCATATGTATACACAGGCGCATGTACATACGTGTATATATGTATATATACATATAAAATGTATACACATACAAATATAATAAATGTGTATATGTATGTACATAACTGTAAATATGTGTGTGTGTATGGATATATATCCGTATATATATCTCTATATTTTGATCAATCCTGGTTATCTGTCCCTCTCCTCTTTGGACCATAAGCTCCTGAGTAGTGACTTCCAGAGCCAGGTAACATAGAAATTCAAGTGAAAAAACCTTTACACGAAGAAGTCACATACATATATAATATAGGAAGGTATTCCTTAGGTATGTTCAACAGGCTCACAGTTTAAACCATTTGACTTATGTCCCCAAAGTAACTAATTTAAGGCTGGTACTGGCCGGGCGTGGTGGCTCACGCCTGTAATCCCAGCACTTTGGGAGGCTAAGGCAGGTGGATCACGAGGTCAGGAGATCGAGACCATCCTGGCTAACACGGTGAAACCCCATTTCTACTAAAAATACAGAGAATTAGCCGGGCGTGGTGGCGGGCGCCTGTAGTCCCAGCTACTTGGGAGGCTGAGGCAGGAGAATGGCTTGAACCTGGGAGGTGGAGCTTACAGTGAGCCCAGATTGTGCCACTGCACTCCAGCCTGGGCGACAGAGCGAGACTCCGTCTCAAAAAAAAAAAAAAAAAAAAGGTTGGTAGTACAGCAAATTATGAACAGCTTTTATTGTATGCTTAAAAATCTCATCACATGTTCACATGCTTAAATCTGGGTATCAGAATTTAAACAATTCTTGAAATGTATGAATGTCTCAATATACTGATTACAAAGTATCTTAAATATAATGCTCAATAAGCAATAAATGCATAGAGGAAAAGCCTGAAGCAAATACGTAAAAACGTAAATAGTAATGATTCCTGAGTTGTGGGATTACCAGGTCTTTTACAGTTTTCTACATGTAGTCTCCACATTTTCTATAAAGACATGGTGGGCAGGTGGGAGCCTGCACTGGCCACGCCCAGCTGTGGCTTCTGCCCTTGCGGATGCCATCTGTCCCCCTAGTTATTGCTCCACCTGTCTCAGACCACTTTCTCCACAATCTGCCCCCTCCTCCAGCACGGCCCTGCACTTGCAAACACCTCCTGCTTAGCTGGATATGTCTGCCTCACATTTCTCTGGGCCTTTTTTCTTTCATCAGCATGGGTTACCATTTTACCATTTTAGCAGTTTCCCATCTGATGTGAATTCTCAACAATTACAATTTTACCTAAATGACATTAAACACATGAGAAAAAAAAAATAATCTATGTTGTGAACAACAAATCTGCTTTTCTTTCTTTCTTTCTTTCTTTTTTTTTGAGACGGAGTCTTGCTCTGTCGCCCAGGCTGGAGTGCAGTGGTGCGATCTTGGCTCACTGCAAACTCTGCCTCCCGGGTTCACGCCATTCTCCTCCCAAGTAGCTGGGACTACAGGCGCCCACCACCACGCCCGGCTAATTTTTTGTATTTTTAGTAGAGACGGGGTTTCATCGTGTTAGCCAGGATGGTCTCGATCTCCTGACCTTGTGATCTGCCCAACTCGGCCTCCCAAAGTGCTGGGATTACAGGCGTGAGCCACCGCGCCTGGCCCACAAGTCTGTTTTAAAATTCCTGTGCTGATTTTCAGCACTAGGCTGATGCAAGGTAAAGCAAGTCTTGATGAAAACACCACTAAAAAACAGGACTCACTTTTTGTAGTGTTTTAACTATTAAAGAACCAGTACAACCAAATGAATGACAACTGGCCAAGCAAAAATAAACCTGCACAGTTAACAAAAATGTGATACTGTCTTAGGCTGCAATTTTTTTCTTTAAAAGGTGAGGTCAGTTGCAAATGGGAGAGATGATGGTGTATGAATGCTTTACAGATAAGAGTCCTGCTAGAATCAAGGGGGTTTTTAATGAGAAGCTAATGAGAAACAACACTTTAAAATCCAGTCAAGGACAATTCAACAGAACCCCTGGTTTTAGCAATGCCCAACATGCTGTGCCCTTACACGCTCCCCTCTCTGAGGGCAGGTATCAGACTTGCTGGCACCCTTGCTCCTGTTAGCAGCACATTTGAGACGAACACCCAACAAACAGCTCCCTAGCAACAGCAACGACCAAAGTGTCCGGACAAAAATAACCACTGCATCCCAAATCCCTAAGTTCAGCGAGACAGTCTCCCCTCACTGATATTTTCCCCAAGAAGTCACAACTCAAAAAAAAAAAAGTCTTTTATCAGGCAATAAGTTTGGACTGCTGAGTGACCAATAGAGGTCAGAAACCCTGCCTCCATGCTTAAAAAGTCATGTCACCACTAAGGGTTTTTCTCCAGGATATCGGGGACCACAACAGATAGTTTACAGTCTCTGTAATACTGTGGTTTCTTTTTGTTCGAACTGAAGAGTAGAATAAAAGAAAGCTCAAACACTGCCAAGAATAAAAGAAGAAATTTTAGTGTTTGATGCCAAAGTTTTGCTTGGAGCAATGAAGGACGTTTCAGTCTATCCAGCCTGCTACGCAGTCTGAAGTGTAAGTTATGGCATCTAGGAATACTCAGTGCAGTGAACAGTAAACAGAAAACGGAGCTTGCAAGGAGGTGTGAACTGTCAAGGTAATAAAGACAGCAGAGAGAGCCCAACAAGGCCAGGCTAGAAAACCATTTGAGAACATGGCTGAATACCAGCGACCAAAGGCCACTCTGAAATTAGTGACTGCTAGGAGGAAGAGGATACTGGAGAATGGAGGTCAATCATGAATAGAATTGTCAACCCCCAGGTAATTAAACATCGGGCAAGACATATCTCTGAGTTAAAAAGAGACAGATGTGAAATCAAAATATACTGAAGTAAATACAAATTTATAAATTAGCTTTCTCTTTTCAGGGCTCAAGGTAGAATGTGTTTAGTTACTGACAAGATCTCTGTAATAGAACATCGTGTCGTCACTCAAATTTAAGATCCATGAAAATGTTACTGAAAGGCAAAAGGAAGGCTCCGTAACGTAACAATTCAAAGACATGGTCCAGAGTAAAACTACTGTCCCTTAACTCAAAACTCTCTACGATCACTGAACTGTTTAAATATTCGATGAAAGAGTGCCCAAAGGAGATAAACGGTTAAAAAGTGTTGTCCCTTCCTACAGTGTGATGTGATGTGATAAAGTAATTTAACTATTTTTTTTTCAGAGGTGGGGTCTTGCTATGTTGCCCAGGCTGGTCTCAAACTCCTAGGCTCAAGTAAATCTCCTGATTCAGGCTCCTGAGCTACATTACAGAATGAAAATGCCGAAACACAGTCAGCTCCAGAATGCTGCTTGGACAACTCCTTTAATTAGTGGTTGCACCAAATATTCTTTCTTCACCTAACATTATATCTCAAACTCCCACATGATGCCCTCTCTCTTTCATGTGACCTAAACATTTCCCTGCCCTCCCATTTATGTTGTTTTGCTTTGTGTCTTAGAAGAAATGTGATTATCTACCCTCCATGGCGAGGTCTTGACACCTAAGAATTTCATCTCCCCACAGATCAGCCAGATCCACGCTCTCTCATTCCTGGACCCTTTTCAGGTCCATGCTACATCTCCAATTAGAAACAAAACAACAAACTTGCCACAAACTCTCAGGTTTTCTTTTCTTTTTTTTTTTTTTTTTTTTGAGACAGAGTGAAACTCTGAAGTTGCCCAGGCTGGAGTGCAGTGGTGCGATCGCAGCTCACTGCAACCTCTGCCTCCTGGGTTCAAGCAATTCTCCTGCCTCAGCCTCCCGAGTAGCTGGGATTACAGGTGCCCGCCACCACACCCAGCTAACTTTTGTATTTTTAGTAGAGATGGGGTTTTGCCATGTTGGCCAGGCTGGTCTTGAACTCGTGAGTATAAGCAATCCACCTGCCTTGGCCTCTTAAAGTGCTCGGATTACAGGCATGAGCTACCTGTGCCTGGCTCTAATATATACTGTTTTTTGACCATATATATTTATATCATTTTATATAAATTTATATAATTTCCTGTCTCTGTGCTTTTGTTTCTACTACTCCTGTAGTGTGGGATGCCTTCTGCCCCACCTCTCCCACCCTCTTTGCTCTCCCTCCATCAATCCCAGCCATCTCAGGATTCAGGTCAAATATGGCTCTGCCTACTCAAATTCTCCTTCCGTTGCCCAGCTCTAAATCCTCCCATCTTTGCATTTGTGAACTGCTCCTATACATGCACCTATTGCAGTACGTATTCTTATTAAATGTGGACATGCCTACCATCCCAGGAGATTGTCAGAACCAGAGTGTGGCCTCACGTCTTCTAATTCTTTCTCTTTCTAGAAATGCATCCTAAGCATAAGATTGCTAAATAAACATTTGGGGTTTAGGAAAAAAAATGAAGGAAAATAAAAAGGCAGGAATGGAAGTACATGAAAAGGATCCGTCTCTTTCATCAGGAAAGCTCCTCCTCGCTACTCTCACACACACTCACCTCTTGCTTGACGGGTTTGATGGACAGGTGGTCAGACATCCACCTAGGATGCAACTCTGCCTTTGTGCGCTGTGGACGTTTTCCCTATAGTTAGAAGTGAAGAAGAGAAAGGAAAAGATAGATTAGGGTGTTCTCAACTACTGATGCTGCTGCTGCTGCCGCCGCCAGTAAAAAAGTGGCCAATGAGGCACACAGGTTAGGGCCAAAGGCTTCCTTAGGACAATCAGGAACCACTGCTCAGCTGTGTAGGGACAGAAGCCAGTTTATTCTCTTGAAAAAATAAAAACAAAAACTTGGAGACAAACAAGTGTCTTTTATAATATGTATCACTGGCAAAAAACTCCCTTAACAGTTTAAACAGTAAAAAAAAAAATTATCTTCCCAAATTACAAAGGGAAAGCCATGCTTTATCACCTTCAGCTGAAGGGGCGGCTCTGGGAGGGGGCATGAGGAGCAGCTGGAGGTGGGCTGCCGGGCAAAGGCAGCACAGTGGCAGCAGTGAGAAGTGAGAGCAGTTGCCCAGGAGGGGAAGCCAGGGAGAGAGCAGGGGTGGGAAAAGGGCTCAGCGAGCAGAATGCGGTGAGTGCCAAGGAAATGCACCAGGCTGGAAAGCAGTCCTTATAGGAAATTTCAAAGAAAGAGCATGGAGAACTACTTGTATCTAGGTTACTACTTTTGAAGGCCACGGTTTATTAGCACACGTAAGTTTTGCAATTTGTAAGGAATGAGCCCCATGGCTTCACCAACTGTAACCTACTACTAAAAGGTAACAAGCAAAGGCCTTCCCTTAAGATAACATAACTTCCGTGACTTCCGCATCAAAAATCTGCATTCTCCAGGGTCAGTTCTGGCACCACTTAATCCATTAGGTAAGGAATTATAGGATAGAAAATGACAAGAAGGGGTGGTTTATACAACTTAAACATACCGCAAAGCCACGGGGGTACATTTAATGAGTCAGCAACTTTAGAAAGCTTTTCTGTTTCGGGCTGGGTGGGGTGGCTCACGCCTGTAAACCCAGCACTTTGGGAGGCCGAGGTGAGCGGATCACGAAGTCAGGAGATCAAGACCATCCTGACCAACATGGTGACCAACATGGTGAAACCCCATCTCTACTAAACATACAAAAAAAAATTAGCCAGGCATGGTGGTGCGTGCCTGTAGTCCCAGCTACTCAGGAGGCTGAGACGAGAATTGCTTGAACCTGGCAGGTGGAGCTTGCAGTGAGCCGACATCATGCCACTGCACTCCAGCCTGGGTGACAGAGCGAGACTCCATCTCAAAAAAAGAAAGAAAGAAAGAAAGAGAATGACTAGTGCCTAATGCAAATGCAAGCCCAATTATCAAACGCTGTCATGACCTTCTTTAAGTACTTGTCCCGAAAAACCTAGCCCAGCAGTTTCCTGAAATATACCTATATGCTCTTTTTTTTTTCATAGGTTCTTGTTCTGTCGCCGAGGATGGAGTGCAGTGGTGCAATCATAACTCACTGCAGCCTCAAACTACTGGCCTCAAACAATCGTACCACCTTGGACTCCCAAAGCACTGAGATAGCAATTATTTTATAAGCCTCAAGACTCTAACAAGATCTCAACTTTAAATACAGTAAAAACTTATCAGGGAACAGCCTTCCAAAGGGATTATGCCAGTTTACCATGATAGTTGCAAAAATGACAATGCCAGCTTCACTTCAACCCTGCCAAATCAGATAAAAGCTACAAATGAGAAAAATGCTATTCTTGATACAGAACGTGAATGTTTCCCTACGCACTTTCCCATCGCCGCATCTGTAAACCATCTATACCCTTAGTCAATTTATTTGTTGAGAAATTAAAGTTTATAAAGCTGTATATTCTGTAACATGAGCAACAAGCTCTACCAGTATCTACATCGCCTTTTATTTAAACAACAACAAAAAAAAGGTTTAAGTAAACTTTTATATGGCCATCACAGCAGGACTTACCTTCTGATAATTATTTCAAAGTTTAGAGGACGATCATATAATACCTCCACAAAGATGTATCAAATCTTCTGATGGCGGACAGAGAAGGATTAATGTCATCCATTATTGCCTTTATGTTACTATAAAATGTGGGTTTAGTTTTCTATCAAGGTTTCTCATCAATTATCCACTACCATAAACAACGGGAGAGGACCGAGTGTCTTTTGATTGCCAAATACTATGCTCTGTACATTGACATGGGTTCTTTGTTTAATTCCCACAAAAACTTCTGTCAAGTGATAGCATTTCATTTTACTAATAAGAAAACTGAAATGGACCCCACTTCTACAAAAAATTAAAAAATTAACCGGGCGTGGTGGTGTGTGCCTATAGTCCAGGTACTCAGGAGGCTGAGGGAGGAGAATCGTTTGAGCCCAGGAATTCAAGGTTACAATGAGCTATGATCACGCTACTGCACTCCAGCCTGGGTAACAGAGTAAGGTCCCTGTCTCTGTTAAAAAAAAAAAAAAAAAAAGAAAAGAAAAGAAACAAGGTGAAATGGAATGGTATCAAGAAACTTATCCAAGGGACAGGACAGGCGAGTGCCACAATATAAGCAGGTTTGAAAGAAAAGCTCCTGACTCTTCCACATACCACATTAACCCCTCTTCCACTGCCCCGTTTCTTGTGCCTCCATTACACACTGCATTTTCTTTTCTTTTTTTTTCTCGATCTGTCGCCCAGGCTGGAGTGCAGTGGTGCGATCTCATCTCACTGCAACCTCTGCCTCCTGAGTTCAAGCAATGCTCCTGCCTCAGCTTCCTGAGTGGCTGGAATTACAGGCACCTGTCACCATGCCTGACTAATTTTTGCATTTTTAGTAGAGATGGGGTTTTGCCATGTTGGCCAGGCTGGTCTTGAACTCTAGACCTCAGGTGATCCACCCGCCTCGGCCTCCCAAAGTGCTGGGATTACAGGCATGAGCCACCACGTCCCTGGCCCCAGGTCAACATTTTTAAATGTTGCATCTTACTATTCTTTATTGTGTTACACTGTATAAGACTCCAAAACAGTATTACCAGTAAGATAGTCTCAAACATTACTCTTTTGGTAACAAGATAGCTTTTACTTCTCGCTATTAACAATCTGACACGCAGTCATGTGTTATACTTAACAATGAGGATACATTTTGAGAAACCACATTCTTAGGTGATTTTGTTATGTTTTCAACACTATAGAATTCAGGGACTAGATGGCATAGCCTACTACACAGCTAGGCTATGGGGTACAGCCTGAGGGTCCTAGATGGTATAGCCTACTACAATCCTAGACGGTGTAGTGTGCTACACACCTAGGTTATGGGGTATAGCCTATTACTCCTAGATGGTATAGTCTACTATATACAACCCTAGATGGTAGGGCCGACTACACACCCAGACTACAGGATATATAGCCTATTGCTCCTAGGTGGTGTAGCCTACTACTTACAATCCCAGACACACAATGGTAAAGTATTTGTGTATCTAAACATACATAAATAGAAAAGGTGCAGTAAAAATACAGTATAAAAGATTTAAGAACTGGCACACCGAGATAGGGCACTTATCATGAATGGAGCTTGCAGGACTGGCAGTTGCTCTGCTGAGTCCGTGACTGAGTGGTGTGAATGTGAAGGTTAGGACATTGCAGTACACTGCTGTAGACCTTGTAAACACAATGCACTCAGGCTGCACTCAATTTATAAAAAGAAATGGAATTGTGCTACAGTGTCATAAAGGCTATGATGATAGGAAATTTTCAGCTCAATTATAATCTTATGGGACCACAGTGGTATAAACGGTTTGTCATTGACCAAAACATGGTTACTCGGGGCATTATTGTATATACTATGGAATGAGGAGAGTATGTTTAATTTTATCAGGTATGGCGTTCAAAGATATCTGTATCAGAACGAACAGAGTAGCTTCCAGTTATTTCTTTCATTTTGGAAATGTTTGGAAGTTATCTTTTCCTTGAAGGTTTAGAAAACTTTACCTGTGAATAAATGGATCCTTCTGTGAGAACTCCCTAATTACTAGTCTGCTAAGATTTTCTACTTCCCAATTTAGATTTTTCTTACTATACTATTCTTCTGGTTAATAGGACTTCATTGAGGTTTTTGAACGTAAAAGCACTATCTATTTCTTTGAAAATATCAAATCCATTATTTCTTTCTGGTCTGCAACTCCATGGTTCTTGAAAATTGTATTTAAAGATTACCCTATTTAAGGGTTACCTTATTTGAATTTTTCTCCTTTTGAAAAGAATCAATGCTTGAAATTTTTAATCAAAATCATCAGTTTTATGCTTTAAGTTTTTTTTCCCCTTAATTCTTCTATCCCCCAAAATGTTAGGCTGAATATAGCAGTAAAAAAGCAGAAATGATAAAAGAAGGCTTAAGGTGACTGGGTATATTTCCAGATAATTTAATGTGCCATGACTGATGATATCAATAAAGTCATATGCAAGGTTACGCAAAGTCATAGAAACTATCTCTTTACATCATTGTTACTTTAAGAAAATTAGATTATATATTTTAATTCCTAGAAAAATTGTTGCAGTGAATTGCTGATCACAAAAACGGAATGCAATTATCGTACATGAACTTAAGTACACTGATGGTGAAACGGAGGTTTTCTGGATCATCCAGGACGGCGGAAGTCTTGAAGCACTGTTTGTAAGTTCCCGTTATTAGAGAAAGATAATTTCTAGGACTTTCCCTAAAGCATCAACCTGCTTAAGGGTTAGACACAGCACCAGATCTACAATAAATTAAATAATACATTTGACATGTTTGCCTCCCTGTAGGTACTGCAGTGATGATTTACAAATACTTTCTCTTCATATTTCACTGGCAAGTGGTCAAACATTTCTGGTCCTCTATTAACATGTATCAATAATCAGAAATATTATTATCGATATGAAATAAGCAAACTGAATAATTATCAACCAACCACCATAGAAAAGGCAAGGCAGGCTAAATGTTGTGGCTCACGCCTGTAATCATAACACTTGGGAGGCCAAGGTGGGTGGATCACTTGTGGCCAGGAGTCAAGACCAGCCTGGCCAACACAGCGAAACCCCATCTCTACTAAAAATATAAAAACATTAGCCAGGCATGGTGGCGCACGCCTATAGTCCCAGCTACTTGGGAGGCTGAGGCATGAGAATCGCTTGAACCCAGGAGGTGGAGGCTGCGGGGGGCCGAGATTGTGCCACTGCACTCCACCCTGAGTGACAGAGCGAGTCTCTGTCTCAAAACAAACAAACAAAAAAACAAGAAAAGAAATGACATTAAGTGTCGTGGCTGTTAAAAAGATGAGTAAGACATGGTCCTTGAGATGAAGAAGCCTGAACTCACAAAGATATAAAATAAGCATAAAGAAACATGTTAAGCGACAAAAGGCTGGGGGAAACAAGGACAGTTCATGGACGTAGTGACATTTAAGTAAGGCTTTTGAGAGAGTAGTATTTAAATGGGTAAGGAAGTAGAGAGGGGGCCAGGTGTGGTGGCTCACACCTGTAATCCCAGCACTTTGGGAGGCCGAGGCAGGAAGAGTGCTTCAGCCCAGGAGTTCAGGACCAGCCCAGGCAACATAGGGAAACCCTACGCACAGATAAAATTAAAAGATTAGCCAGGCGTGGTGGCATGTGCCTGCAGTCCCAGCTACTCGAGAGGATCACTTCGGCCTGGGAGGTTGAGGCTGCAGTGAGCTATGACTGCACCACTGTACTCCAGCTTGGGAAACAGAGCAAGACCCTGTCTTAAAGCAATAAAAGCTGGGCACAGTGGCTCATGCCTATAATCCCAGCACTCTGGGAAGCCAAGACAGGAGGACAGATTGAGGCCAGGAGTTTGGGACAAGCCTAGGCAGCAGAGCAAGACCTCGTCTCTACAAAAAATAAAAAATAATTAGCTGGGTGTGGTGGCATGAGCCTGTGTCCCCAGCTACTTGGGAGGTTGAGATGAGAGGATCACATGAGCCTGGCAAATCGAGGCTGCAGTGAGCTGTGACTGCACCACTGCATTCCAGTCTGGGCGACAAAGTGAGAGAGCTTGTCCTTAAAGAAAAAAAAAAAGGCTGGGTGCAGTGGCTCACACCTGTAATCCCAGCACTTTCGGAGGCTGAGGCGGTATATCACTTGAGGTCAGGAGTTCTAGACCAGCCTGGTCAAAATGGTGAAACCCCGTCTCTACTAAAAATACAAAAAATTAGCTGGGCGTGGTGGTGGTATGAGCCTATAATCCCAGCTACTCAGGAGGCTGAGGCAGGAGAATCGCTTGAACCTGGAAGGCAGAGGTTGCAGTGAACTCAGATTGCACCGCTGCACTGCAGCCTGGGAGACAGAGAGAGACTCAAAAAAAAAAAAAAAAAAGGAAAAAGAGGATGAAAGATGTTTGAAAATGCATGAAGTAGGGTGTACATGCATGATAATATGGGGCATATGGTTTATGAGACTATAGCTTGCCCTGAATTTGGTGAAGAGGACACAATCAGGTAGAGCCAGGCAAAGGGCTGGCAATGGAGCTACAAGGACAAAGACAAACCCACAAGATTTTTTTTTTTTTTAAAGCATTACACAGGGACTCAAGGAATGTTTCCTGAGGAGTGTATGGGAGAAGGAAAGTTGGTTCCAGGCTGTGAAAAGCCACCGTCACTATTGGTGGGTGGTAGACACTGAGGACTTTCTGGGGGAAGGAGAACATGATACGACCCACAGTGAAGGAGAGGGGGTGGCATGAGGTCCCATTCTAACACTGGAGTTCAGACAGGATGGAAGCCTGCACTATTTCCAGGACAGTGGGGTGTATGGGGAAGGTCTCATGAATAATCCTTAAATAATGCAGCATCAGGCCTAACACTGAGGAGGACAGAGCAGAGAGTGTGGCGCACCTTCTGGGCGATCATGTTGCAGATCTCAGGCAGGAAGTCCTCACTGAGGAGCTTGTAGAGCTGCCGTTCTCGAAGGGAGGTCCTCTCGCGAAAACTCTCAGTGACCTGTCTCCACTCTTCTTCTGTCTGGCACAGGAGCCACCAAGTACCTTGGCCTGGCCCTTGGGACCCTAGAAGATAAAGCAACGGATTCACTACAGGAGATCCTATGAGGACCTTTCCTTATTTATTCTCAATTTTGTTTCTACTGTGGGTCATGACTAAAATAAGGAACTCGGCCGGGCGCGGTGGTTCAAGCCTGTAATCCCAGCACTTTGGGAGGCCGAGGCGGGCGGATCACGAGGTCAGGAGATCGAGACCATCCTGGCTAACACGGTGAAACCCCGTCTCTACTAAAAATACAAAAAAAAAAAATTAGCCGGGCGCAGTGGCGGGCGCCTGTGATCCTAGCTACTCGGGAGGCTGAGGCAGGAGAATGGCGTGAACCCAGGAGGCGGAGCTTGCAGTGAGCCGAGATCACGCCACTGCACTCCAGCCTGGGTGACAGAGTGAGACTCCGTCTCAAATAAATAAATAAATAAATAAATAAATAAATAAATAAATAAAAATAAATAAAAAAATAAGGAACTCAAAAAAGAGACCTATTACTTTTTAATTTTATTTTTTTTTGAGACAACATCTGGCTGTATTGTACAGGCTGGAGTGCAGTGGTGCCATCTCAGCTCACTGTAACCTCTACCTCCTGGGCTCAAGCCATCTTCCCATCTCAGCACCCCCCAAGTAGCTGGGACTACAGGTGTGTACCAGCACATCCAGCTAAACTTTTGTATTTTTCGTAGAGACAGGGTTTTGCCATGTTGTCCAGGCTGGTCTCTAATTCCTGAGCTCAAGTGATCTGCCTGCTTCGAACTCCCAAAGTGCTGGGATTACAGGTGTGAGCCACTGCACCTGGCCTACTTTTAAATTTTATTTATTTATTTATTTAGAGGCAGAGTCCTGCTCTGTTGTCCAGGCCGGAGTTCAGGGGCACCATCTCAGCTCACTGCAGCCTCCGCCTCCTGGATTCAAGTGATTCTCCTGCCTCAGCCTCCCGAGTAGTTGGGATTACAGGTGCCTGCCACCACGCCCAGGTAATTTTTGTATTTTTAGTAGAGATGGGGTTTCACAATGTTGGCCAGGCTGGTCTCGAACTCCTGACCCTCAAGTGATCCATCCACCTCGACCTCCCAAAGTGCTGGGATTACAGGCATGAGCCCCCACAATGGCCTCTTTTTGACTTTAAAGTTGACAATGTATACTTCTGGTTTTCCTGTTAAAGTCATTGTTAACAACTAAAAAAAAATGTAATGTCTAAAGGCAATACAAATATAACTACTGTGAATTTAACAAGATAGATATTCACAGTCTAGAAATGATTAAATATATTGACAGAAATGGTTTTGAGTTTGAGTCTTTGCAGAGTCTACCCTGCCGCAACTACACTGTGCAAACTGGTATGTGCCTCCCATTTTTATGTTATTTGGATTACAAAATTAAAATCTAGGTAGGAAACCAGTATGTAGTAAACCTATAAGGAAACCATTGTGTCACGAAGCACTGACATTAAAAAGACCTCTCTTTGAGAAGCTGGTTATTCACTCCAACGTTAAGGTGTCTATTACACTGTCCCCAGTAAACAGGGCACTAGTGAAAAGATCTAGTTTTGATCTTAATCCTTAGTCAAATGATGAGCTGGGCACAGGATAAGGTGTGAGGAAGAGAACTGAAGAAGAGTACGGGGGGTAGGTAAAAGGCTATTGCAATAACCTTTACTTTGTATGACTCTAGAAAAAGAGTCAACACCCTAGCATAAATGAATCATATTCATTTAATTCTTTCTAAATGCCAGTAAAGAACATTACCATGTCTTGTCTGTGGCTCGGATGCCAAGGAATTTTCTTCCTGCTTTTCACTGAAACACAGGAAAAAGAGTTGCCAATTAAAACAAAGACAGGACCAAAATTGTTCTGTGCCACCCCAGGATGGTAGACCCCATTAATTTAACACAAAGAGAGTGTATGTGTGTGTGTTAAGGGGACAAGGCTTGGAGGCGGAACGCTGAATAAATGAACACTAAGATGCAGGCATGCTGGTCTAGGAGGGAAGTACTGACATACAGCTACCCTATGTTATGGCAACAGTATCAATGCATAAGAAAACAGTAACTTTTATTTCTTATTTTTATTTTTTTGAGACGGAGTCTTGCCCTGTCACTCAGGCTGGAGTACAATGGCGCGATTTCAACTCACTGCAACCTCCGCCTCCTAGGTTCAAATGATTCTCCTGCCTCAGCCTCCTGAGTAGCTGGGACTATAGGCACCCGCCACCAGGTCCAGCTAATTTTTTTATTTTTTAGTAGAGACGGGATTTCACCATGTTGGCCAGGCTGGTCTTGAACTCCTGACCTCATGATCTGCCTGCCTTGGCCTCCCAAAGTGTTGGGATTACAGGCGTGAGCCACCGTGCCCGGCCAGAAAACAGTAACCTTTAAAACTTTTTTTGGAAATCAAACAGATGCACTGTTTTTTTTGTTTGTTTGTTTTTGTTTTTTATCACTGCTCCAGTCAAGAGAGAGATGCAACTGTTAATAATTAAATGCCAAGAAAAAAGAACTGTAGGGATTCCAATGTCCTCCTCCCTGATTCAGGGCCGCACTGAAGACAGGTGTATTTATTATAATTGATCCTTACCTAAGGCAGAGGGTTAAGAGCATGGGTTCCGAAGGGGGAATGCCTCTATTCAAGCTGTGCCACTTACAATGTGACCTCAGGAAAGTTAATTAACTTTCCCCCAAAATGGAGCTATTAATAGTGCCTACCTCACAGGGATGTTGGAGATTAAATGACAAAATGCAAAGTGTATAACGCGTTAGGATGAAGTATCATTTTCACTTGTATCCCTGAAACAGAAAGGACACTCTGTGGACTTTTCGATTGTTTTCAATTAAAGTTTCTATGAGAATGAAAATGTTCTATATTGGCATTATCCAATAAACCATGTGGCTGCTGAGCATCTGAAACGTGGCCAGCGTGAACCAGAAACTGAATTTTAAATTTAATGAAAAAATATTAAAATACTGGCTTACACACACAGCTCTAAAGGAAAAAAGTCACCAGTAGAGGGTAGCACAAGTCCATGGATGCTTGTTAAAATGATTCTACAGTCCCAACCCTAAGCTACTGTGATTCTTGATACTTATGGGGAAACGGAGACAGGTATCACGCAGCTTTCTGAATATCAAAGGACGTGTGAAATCCTAACAAACCTGGAAACAGGTGTTGATACATAAAACGTTAAGTAATTACAGGACATTTGTCACAGAAACGGATAAGCAAGAAATAGGCAGCTGCAATCTGAAGCTGAACTTCTGTAAAGTTAAGTGGATGCTGACTGAGTTAAAATCAGGATCTGAGTGATCTACATTCTTTTTTTTTGAGATGGAGTATCGCTGTGTCGCCCAGGCTGGAGTGCAGTGGCATGATCTCAGCTCACTGCAAGCTCTGCCTCCCAGGTTCACGTCATTCTCCTGCCTCAGCCTCCCGAGTAGCTGGGACTACAGGCACCCGCCACCACGCCTGGCTAGTTTTTTGTACTTTTAGTAGAGACGGGGTTTCGCCGTGTTAGCCAGGATGGTCTCGATCTCCTGAGTGATCTATATTCTTAATCTGATTTCCCAGAAATATTTCTTAGTGGTTAAAAAATGACACGGTGAAATTCAGCCTAACTCAAGCATTTAGATTAAGTAGGAAGGGAAGAAGCCACTTGTCCTGAGTTATCAGAATTTTTAAGAATACAGCCTCACTTCACTAGGCTTAGTGATTGAGCTGATCCTTAAGTAAAAAGTGTATTTACACAGCATAGGTCAGATTTTGAAAAGTCCTATAGCAAGATTCACATGGTGAAATTTCCTAGACGATAATGACATATAAAAGAAAATCCCCCAAGTATCTTTTTCTTTGCTAAAATTAAATATAAAATTGAAGAACGAAAAAATTTGTCTTGTTCAATATAATCCTCATTAAGTGCACATCCATCGTCTAGTAAGAGGACTCGCTTAGAGAGGGGAGGTGACTTGCCAGATGTCACACACTAAGGGCTTCCTGACTGTACTGCACACGTGGTAATTTCATAAGGATTCAGTTTCAGGTTGCTATAATAATGTACTTCGCATGGCACAGGCAAAATAAAGAAAAAGGAATGAATGAATGAAGGTCCCTTCTGCCATGGTCTATGACCACAACTAACAAGATTTTCTTACCTCAACAGAATCTCCTCCTGCAGTTTCTTCCGTTTTGGGGGTCTTCCTCTTCTTTTTCCCGTTTTTCCAGGAATACTTGAGACATTTTTTTGTCCTTCACTTTCCCTAATAAATAATATTAAATAGAAATGTTCTGGCACAGGATTGGCATTGCTACATATGATTTTAAAACAGTATTTCTGGCCATGAGATTACCAAAAAGGATTAAATGTAGCAGTGAAAGGAAAAGGGAACAGCAACTTCCAGTCTTCATTATTAGACTGTGGATCTGAGGAAAACTAACATTTTGCAATACTAAAATGTGCTTAAGATCTAACACCTTCTGAAGAGCAAGCATGCTCCTAGCAATAAGAAAGCCTAAATAAGAGGTTAGCACTGTTTTGGGATGCTATGGAAATGCGGCCTCTTTCTTACTTAGTAAAGCTTATGTTTCAGGCATCATTTAAGTTCCTTCTGTTCTTAAACTGATGGATACTGACGTTCATAAACTACATCATTAAATTCTTTTTTTTTTTTTTTTTGATGGAGTCTCGCTCTGTCGCTCAGGCTGGAGTGCAGTGGCGCGATCTCGGCTCACTGCAAGATCAGCCTCCCGGGTTCACACCATTCTCCTGCCTCAGCCTCCCGAGTAGCTGGGACTACAGGTGCCCGCCACCACGCCTGGCTAATTTTTTGTATTTTTAGTAGAGACGGGGTTTCACCGTATTAGCCAGGATGGTCTCGATCTCCCGACCTCGTGATCCGCCTGCCTCGGCCTCCCAGAGTGCTGGGATTACAGGCATGAGCCACCGTGCCTGGCATAAACTACATCATTAATTCTAGTCGAAATAAGGAGATCTCAAGGACTGATGATGCAAGATGAAATTGTTACTGCAGTGAAATGATTGTGCTGCTGAGAAGAAACCTGCTATATTAAAATAGCCTGTGGCAAGAGGAGTGGCATTTCTCAGAAACCTCCTATCAAGAACTTCAGATTAAAAAAGTATATTTAACCCCTCTGGTAGCAGAGAATTAATTCCTTTGTTTTTGCATGAAGTATCTCCTTACCATCTCTTTGCAGGCATGCTTAGGGAATTCCTTCATTAGGAAAAAAAAAATTGTGCTGTAGAATTCTGATGCATTTAATCTTAATGACATTTTAATACAGTAGCTATCATGCCCTGACATTGAAGAACATACCTGCTCAAAGAGAGTTCTCCATTGGATTTTCCTTGCACCGGGTCCTCTTTGTACATTCGTGTTCCATAGAAATACCAATATAGTGCCCCAGAATTGTCTTCACCCAATGGCTCCACACGGAGACTGTCTGCATCCAGACCCTAGACAGAGCAAGAAAAAGGGGTTTGGGGAAATGGGGAACAAAATGCACCAGGAAAAAACCAAAACGAGGATTCCAAATTTACACTCAAGCATAGCTCAAATCTAAAAATGCCCAAGTATCGCTGGGCGCGGTGGCTCACGCCTGTAATCCCAGCACTTTGGGAGGCTGAGGTGGGCAAATCATGGGGTCAGGAGTTCAAGACCAGCCTGGCCAACATGGTGAAACCCCACCTCTACTAAAAATACAAAAAATTAGCTGGGCATGGTGGCACGCGCCTGTAATCCCAGCTACTCGGGAGGCTGAGGCAGGAGAATCGCTTGAACCTGGGAGGTGGAGGTCGCAGTGAGCCGAGATCATGCCACTGCATTCCAGCCTGGGCGACAAAGAGAGACTCTGTCTCAATAAATAAATAAATAAATAAATAAATAAAAATGTCCAAGTATCTTATGTAATTTTCAGTCGGCATAAGAAACATGGATATAATGGGAAGGTGGTACCTACTTTGAGGAACAAGAGATGGAAATATTACAATGCTCCCTATCCCCACCATTGTTCCCTTTTCAAAAAAGAGAGAATCCAACAGCAATCCTGATGAACAGTTTACAGATTTGGCTGGGAGCGGTGGTTGTTTTATGTGAGCACACACGAAAAGAAAGACAAGTACAACCGGGTGGATCAGGCACGGGGCAAGCTTTGCCCCATGGGATCCTCTGTGGCAGTTCCGGCATAACCTCCTGTGACCTCTCACTCCAGCTGAGCTCCAGTGACAGGGCTCCCAATTTACCTCGGGGGCTGACCTGTACTGGCCTTCTCACTGCTACTGAAGTCCTTGAGTCCTCAGCAAAGACTGTGCTAAATTACACAATGATTTTTTTATAATGTGCCCATAACCAGAGCTCAACCGAGAAGTCATCACCACATTTAATCACTGATGATGGAACAGGATTAGAAACTGACTTCCCTACGAGTGAAAGCAATAACCCACACTCTCCCTTGAGGATATACTTTTTGTTTTTTTAAAGACGGAGTCTCGCTCTGTCACCCAGGCTGGAGTGCAGTGGCGCAATCTAGGCTCACTGCAAGCTCCGCCTCCCGGGTTCACGCCATTCTCCTGCCTCAGCCTCCCTAGTAGCTGGTACTACAGGCGCCCGCCACCACGCCCGGCTAATTTTTTTTTACTTTTAGTGGAGACGGGATTTCACCGTGTTAGCCAGGATGGTCTCGATCTCCTGACTTCGTGAGCTGCCTGCCTTGGCCTCCCAAAGTGCTGGGATTACAGGCGTGAGCCACAGCACCCGGCCCCCTCTAGGATATACTTTTAAACAGATAACCACACCAAGGGGAAGAGAGAGGTGGCCACAGCTTCCTTCAACACATTTTTTGTAACGTGGATGTGTGTAGAGGATGACCTTCACTAGCATATACGGTTTCAAGTTCTTGGAGATTTCAGTAAATATTTCAATTATATTCAATCAAATTTACACCCTGAAAAATAAAATTCAGTGGCTGATTTAGTTGCAGGTTTGGCTGATGACAGAACAAACAGGGTCCTCTGGTTGTACCTATTGCAGATAGGACTCAGTGCACGTCAAGGAAGATGAAACCAGACTAGAAATTAGACCAAAACAACGTACTTCCATAGGGATGCACATCTTGCATCTCCGTGGCTACAGCAATCATGGTTTTCCACACAGTGTTATTGGCAACGAATAGTCCCAAGACTAGTACCACAAGCCAAACTCTGGCTTAGTATCTTTGGGTTTTACGTTCTGACTACATTTCTGCTTGCTGGCTTTTCACAGCTATGGGGAAAGGTTCGCCAGTTAAGCACACCTTTAGAAGATCGAAGACATCGTCTGCATCCAGCCGGTAATCACAGAGTCGGTGCAGGATCTCCACCCGTGTGCGAAGAGGCAGGTCCTGGAAACTGGCTTCCCTCAGAGGGTTGGGCTTCCCTTCTTCGAGCTCCCAGCGGTAGTTGATGATGTCCTCTAGGTAGCTGTGGAATGTCTGAGGCCTAGACCAGGGCCCCAAACACAAAAATACATTAATATAAAATATAGGTTGGTTGGGAGAAGGAGAGAGAGAGAGAACTCATGATCTGACAGCTAACAGATTTTTGTTTTTATACAGACAGGGTCTCGCTCTGTCATCCAGGCTAGAGCACAGTGGCAAGATCTCAGCTCACTGCAGCTCTCCTGGGCTCAAAAGATTCTCCCACCTCAACCTCCCAGGTACCTGGGACCACAGGCATGCACCACCACACCCAGCTAATCTTTGTATTTTTTGTAGAGATAGGGGTCTCCCTATGTTGCCCAGGCTGTTCTCAAGCTCCCAGGCTCACACGATCCGCCCGCCTTGGCTTCCCAAAGTGCTGGGATTACAGGGGTTAGGTAACACGCTTGGCCCAGTTGACAAATTTTACACAGAAAGCAGAAATGAAAAACAGTAACAGGAAGTCCCTCATGAAGTTTCAGCCTACTTACATGGATATTGTGTTTTGTCAACTATCAAGGAAGATAAATACATAAAGAGGGTTTTTCACAGAATAGGTTGACTTTAAAGCCCAAATAGCACATTCTGGTGGAATGGGTAAAAGCATAATCAAATGTGTAGGCTATGAAGCTGAGGCAAAAGTCTCACCCGCTACGCGTACAACTGAAGACACTCTGCGGTTCAGACAGTACAAAGTTGGGTTCGTGACTTAGGTGGCGAGAAAAAAGGAAAAAAGAAACGCATAGTTGGCCTAACCTAATTTATATTTCAGGTTAAGATACAAAGGCAGAAAGTCCTCCAGAATACAAATGGCTACACTGATATGCAACTATAATTTCATATTCTATTATACATGAACTTTAAGGCATGAACACTGCATTCTAAATTTTTTTTTCTTTGATTTTTCTTTCTTTCTTTTTTTTTTTTGAGACAGAGTCTCGCTCTGTCACCCAGGCTGGAGTGCAGTGGCTCGATGTCAGCTCACTGCAAGCTCCACCTCCTGGGTTCATGCCATTCTCCTGCCTCAGCCTCCCGAGTAGCTGGGACTAGAGGCGCCCACCACCATGCCCGGCTAATTTCTTTTTGTAATTTTAGTAGAGACCGGGTTTCACTGTGTTAACCAGGATGGTCTCGATCTCCTGACTTCGTGATCCACCCGCCTCGTCCTCACAAAGTGCTGGGATTACAGGCATGCGCCACCGCGCCTGGCCTTTCTTTGATTTTTTCAGAGATGGGGTCTCAGCATGTTGCCCAGGCTGGTCTTGAACTCCAGGGCTCAAGCAATCCTCCCATGTCTGTATATTAAAATTTGAAGATAGTTTTTCTGCAGAGAACATTTAAGACACCTAGAGGGCAATTTAAATTTTTTCTTCAGTACAGTCTGGAAATCCCATAATTGCATTAAATATATTTTTTCCCATATGGGGTCTCACTATATTGTCCAGGCTGGACTCAAACTCCTGAGCTCAAGCAATCCTCCCATCTTGGTCTCCAGAGCATCTGGACTATAAGTGCGTCTTACCACATCCAGGTGTAAATGCCTTTTTTTTTTTTTTTTTGAGACAGAGTCTTGCTTTGTCACCTAGGCTGGAGTGCAGTGGTGCGATCTTGGCTCACTGCAAGCTCCGCCTCCCAGGTTCACGCCATTCTCCTGCCTCAGCCTCCCGAGTAGTTGGGACTACAGGCGCCTGCCACCACGCCCAGCTAATTTTTTGTATTTTTAGTAGAGACAGGGTTTCACTGTGTTAGCCAGGATGGTCTCGATCTCCTGACCTCATGATCCACCTGCCTCGGCCTCCCGAAGTGCTGGGATTACAGGCGTGCGCCACCACACCCGTTTGTTTTTTTTTTTTTTTTTAATGGAGTTTTGCTCTTGTAGCCCAGGCTGGAGTACAATGGCGTGATCTTGGCTCACTGCAACCTCTGCCTCCTGGGTGCAAGTGATTCTCCTGCCTCAGTCTCCTGAGTAGCTAGGATTACAGATGCCCACCACCATGCCCGGCTAATTTTTGTATTTTTAGTAAAGACAGGGTTTTACCACGTTGGCCAGGCTAGTCTTGAACTCCTGACCTCAGGTGATCCGCTTGCCTTAGCCTCCCAGAGTGCTGGGATTACAGATGTGAGCCACTGTGCCCAGCCACGTATTTTGATTAGTACC
The DNA here is from genome assembly GCF_029281585.2 of Gorilla gorilla gorilla. Classification (NCBI taxonomy): domain Eukaryota; kingdom Metazoa; phylum Chordata; class Mammalia; order Primates; family Hominidae; genus Gorilla; species Gorilla gorilla. The sequence goes on along the minus strand of NC_086018.1, from coordinate 15,515,555 downwards.
TAAATATGCCTTCCACGTAATAATGTGCTGTTTGTTAGATGGTTATTTTACATCTCAACTATTAAGAATCAAGATCTAATTTACCTCATGCTTGATGTGAAAAGTTTTTTCTTATTAATAAGCAAAGAGGCCTAAAGAAGTTATTGGTATCATTTTAAAATTAGGCAACTACTATGTTGACTATGGTAGTTATATTTGCAGCAAAGTGAAAGGAAATATTTGTGGAAAAAATTAAGAAGGCTTAGGCAAATAAGAAATTAAACAGTTTGCCGGGCACGGTGGCTCACGCCTGTAATCCCAGCACTGTGGGAGGCTGAGGTGGGTGGATCACAAGGTCAGGAGTTCGAGACCAGCCTGGCCAATATGGTGAAATCCCATCTCTGCTATAAATACAAAAATTAGCCGGGCGTGGTGGCGTGTGCCTGTAGTCCCAGCTACTCAGGAGGCTGAGGCAGGAGAATTGCTTGAACCTGGGAGGCGGAGTTTGCAGTGAGCCGAGATTGCGCCCCTGCACTGTAGCCTGGGCAACAGAGTGAGATGCTGTCTCAAAAAAAAACAAAAAACCAAAAAAACACTTAAACAGTTTGCTTTTTCAAAGAGAGAAGAAACATCTTTCCCCTACTCTTACTATCTCACTGGGGAAAACATGAGTATGGCAGCTTTATCAAAATGCAGCGTAACAGTTCTAACGATCAGGGCTCTCACAAATCTCACTAGACTACAGCATTCACATTCAGCACACGAGCACCGGCCATTAATGAGTGCTTGAACCTTGCAGGGTTTGGACTGGCTGCCTCTCCATTGTCTGTGAAGTTGCTACCATCCCTTCCGGAGTGAGGAGCTGGGCAAAGAGTAGTTCAAACTCACATTAAAATGCAGACAGTGTCGTAACGGTGAATTTGAAAATGAAAAAGTTTGGCCGGGCGTGGTGGCTCACGCCTGTAATCCCAGCACTTTGGGAGGCCAACATGGAGAAACCCCGTCTCTACTAAAAATACAAAATTAGCCGGTTGTGGTGGCATATGCCTGTAATCCCAGCTACTCTGGAAGGCTGAAGCAGGAGAATCACTTGAACCCGGGAGGCAGAGGCTGTGGTGAGCCAAGATTGCGCCATTGCGCTCCAGCCTGGGCAAGAAGAAACGCCGTCTCCAAAAAGAAAGAAAGAAAGAAAATGAAAAAGTGTTTTTTTTTAAAAACTGCTTTTTTAGTAGCCAGAAGTGTGTAGAAGACAATCATCCTTTGGCAATAAATCTCTTTATCTACCGCATGCTTTTGAGAATTTCTAATGTACACCAAGTTCCACAAACACTAAAGTCTGTTTTTTCCTGCAATAAAATAAAACATGGAATCAGTGAAATCTGTATCATTTCACCAGAATAGCAGCTTCACTGGAGGATGTGCAGAAGATGCTGGGCCAGGGAGCGAGACCTTTCTTATTCCAATGTGAGGTTGAGAAAGTACAGGCATACCAGCCCACAAACACTGCGTGTGCATCCGCAGTGCTGCTCCTTTAGCCAACAGTCTGTCTGGAAGCCCTTACTTGTCTCAAACAATTCCATGTTTCAGATTCCTTCCCAACAGGCCTATTGTCCTACTCAGTTTAAATTACATCACTTTTGCTAAAAGCTTTCTTAAGGCATCTATCTCCATGCCACCTTAACTAGGAGACACCTGAGGGCCTACAATCCAAGACAATTCCATTTCCTTGTATGTAGATCAACCTTCTCCTAGAAATCTACATCTCCTTTTAAACATCAGAAAGTGAATAGGGAAAAATCTCTTGAGGGCAAAGGCACTGGCTAAGGGTGATTTGAAATAAAAAGGCTTCAGGAAGCTAAAAATCAGGCTAATTCTTTTGACTTACTGGTTCTTCATCTTCTATAGGACAGAAAACACTTAATAATTTGACAAAGACTACATACTTTCTCCCCCAGAAAAATGAGCACACAATTTTGCATGTACTTTCAGGTTTTACTATTTAAAGGAAAAAGAGGCCGGGCGCAGTAGCTCACGCCGGTAATCCCAGCACTTTGGGAGGCCGAGATGGGCAGATCACTTGAGGACAGGAGTTTGAGACCAGCCTGGCCAACACAGAGAAAGCCTGTCTCTACTAAAAATACAAAAATTAGCCAGGCATGGTGGTACGTGCCTGTAATCCCAGCTACTCGGGAGGCTGAGGCAGGAGAATCACTTGAACTCAGGAGGAGGAGGTTGCAATGAGCTGAGACTGCACCACTGCACTCCAGCCTGGGCAACAGAGCCAGACTCTGTCTCAAAAATAAAATAAAATAAAATATAAAGTAAAATAAAATAAAGGAAAAAGAACAGTGGCACTGTGCTGCTAAAAACGAATGTGTACATATTTTTAAGCTTCTCAAGTTTAGATTACCTGGAACATTCATTCACTTACTCATCCATTCATCTCCTTGCAACTCCCTCTTAATGACTTAGTAACTCTCATCATTCTGAAACTATCTTGAACTATAATAAAACATTTCATTTAAAAATAGTAATGCAAAGATCAAACCAAACGGAATTTCTCAGAACAACAAGGTCTGTTTTATCTCTTGTCTAGGAAAAGTTCCAAATACTCTTAAATGACCCATTTTCGCATTCATTTTCCATCCTACAAAACAGCAGTAAGAGACTGGCTCTTAATTACCTCTTTTTTTCCCTCTATGAGTGAAAGAGCAAGAAAGACTGAAAATAAGAATGAGTCAACAACCTTTCCAAACTCTTAAAGTTAGCCATTTCTTAGAGGCCCAGCAGAGAATTTCTCAGCTTGCTCCAGACAGAACATGCTTCTACTGCTGAGACCAAGGACGGCACGACCTGATTCAAGTGTTCCAGCACAAGCCTCTGCCGGCTGGAACTGGCAGAATTCTTCACTGTGTAGGACAACACATTGTTAATATCTGCACCCTGTTTGGGGAGATCACAAGAAGGCTCTTAAGTTCTTTGAGGCATGTGTTAGGGACATGAAAGGGCAGCCATGGTCTCTCTACAGGGGAGCAATAAAGGTTTGGCACCAGGCTTCCCAGAATGGAGATAAGATGAAAAATCAAATTGCATTCTCCCATTTGCTACAACAATTTGTGAAGCAAATGAAATACATGTACACACAGGCCACGTTTAACATGAGTACTGAATTGAGATAAATATTCTGGTTCTAGTAGTAAAGCAACAAGTAAAAGATTCTGTATGAATACTTGATAAAGCATTTATTCTCGAAGCTTATAAAAAGACCAGGCCAAAATAATTAAAATAACAGTTCTTCTTCTCTAGGGCTGTAGAATAGCTACTATATCCAACATACTAAAATCAACATGACAGCCAAGATAAGTTAAAATCATGGTTATTTCAAATTAAAGGAAAATATGGTTAAGGCAGAATCTGCAAAACATCTTTGCCTAGAGAAACATGTACATAATACAGATTTTTACATGTGTTTATGAATGTTTATGTTGGGTAACCAAGAAAGTGAATAAACCCCAAATGTATCTTTAAAATGATAAAGGCTATTTTTTTAATGGAACCTAAATACTGTACAGATGAAGTGAGAAGTCTCAAGTATCATGTATAAGGCATGAAGAGGTACAATAAAAATTCTGAATAGCTCTGGATAAAATTTAAGGATATATATTGTTTGCCCTACGACTGCTACACACACACACACACACACACACACACACACACACACACACACACAGAATAAGAAGCCAATAGTGGAAATAAAGTGATACACTTAAAACAAATTCATGTGCCTAAAAGAAAGCATTAAAGGACCAACAAAGGAACAAAAAGCAGAAGGCAGCAGAGAAGTTTCTCAACCTTAGCCACTTGGGAAATGCAAGTCAAAACCATAATGAGGTACCACCTCATGTCCACTATAATGGAGGACGTCAAAAAACACACAGTAACAAGTGCTGACCAGGATGCAGAGACACGGAATCCTCACACATGGCCGGTGGGAAGGCTAAGTGTGCAGCTGCTGTGGAAGTTTCGCAAAGTTGCACTGAACTACCAACCCAGCCACTCCAACTCCTAGGTGTACACCTCAGAGAAAAGGAAAACACATCCACACACAGACTTGCGCACAAATGTTCAAAGCGGCAGAATTCCTAACAGCCAAAAGCTAAAATCTGCGTACATACCCATGAACTGAAGGATTAAGTGTGTATCCACACAATGAAGTATTATTTTACCATAAAAATGAATGAAGTACTGATTCATGCTACAACATGGTTAAAACTTGAAAAATAACTCTAAGTGAAAAAAGCCAGATACAAAAGGACACTTCCCATATGGCTCCAGTTACTAGATGGGCCTACAACACTCAAACCTGTGGAGACAGTAAGAATAGTGACGCTGGGAAGTGGGGTGGGAGGAAACAGGGAATGATTGCTAATGGTACAAGGTGTCTTCTGTAGGGTAATTGAAGTATTCTGCAATTAGATAGTGGTGATGGTTGCACAATTTTGTTAATACATAAAAACCAATGAATTGTACACTTTAAAAAAACACAAGGAGGCCTGGCGTGGTGGCTCATGCCTGTAATCCTAGCACTTTGGGAGGCTGAGGTGGACAGATCATCATGAAGTCAGGAGTTTGAGACCAGCCTGGCCAATATGGTGAAACCCTGTCTCTACTAAAAATAAAAAATAAAAATAAAAAAAAAATTAGCCGGGCGTGGTGGCATGCACCTGTAATCCCAGCTACTCGGGAGGCTGAGGCAGGAGAATCGCTTGAACTCAGGAGGCGGAGGTTGCAGTGAGCTGAGATCACACCACTGCACTCCAGCCTGGGTGACAGAGCGAGACGCCATCTCAAAAAATAAATAAATAAAAATACAAAGATTAAAAGGATAGAAAATGATCTACCAGGCACAGTAAGCATGAGAAAGCTGAGGATTAATATGAGACAAAGCAGATGTGGAGACAGAGTGTCACATAAGAAGAAATGGAACAACTTCCCAGGACTATATAACAAAGCTACCGCTACACATCCAATAACAGGACACCACAACCCATGAGACAAAATGGGCACAACTAATGGGAGAAATAGATCCACAATCAGAGAGATTTTAATACTGGCTTCTCATTAATAGAACACACACACACACACACACACACACACACAAAACAGTAAGGAACAGATCTCAACAGTATTACCACTAACATACTAAATCACAAATTTAAATAATACACTTTTGGGTCACAAAAGAAATAAAGGAGAGCATGTTTTAAACAATAATATAAACATCAAAATTCGCAGGATGCAGCCAACCATGGGTTAGAAGGAAATTTAAAAGTTTTTTAGGGAAAATTTATAGCTTTAAATGCCTGTTTTTTGAAAAAAGGCTCAAAAACAGTACTCCAAAGAAGCAAAAAAAAAAAAAGAAGAGCAAACTAAAGCCAAAGTAAACAGAAGAAATAAAAAAGAGAAATCAATAAAATAAAAAAGCAAAGAGTAAAGAAAATTAATAATATAAAACAGTTCCTTAGTAAACATTTAAAAAGTTGATAAGGCCTGGAATGGCTGCTCACGCCTGTAATTCCAGCACTTTGGGAGGCTGAGGCTGGAGGACAACTTGAGGCCATGAGTTCAAGACCAGCCTGGGCAATATATCAAGACCTGTCTCTACAACAAATATGCTTTAAATAAGCAGGGTGTGATGGAGCATACCTATAGTCCCAGCTACTCAGGAGGCTGAAGCTGGAGGACTGTTTGAGCCCAGGAGGTCGAGGCTGCAGTGGGCTATGATCACAGCACTGCACTCCAGCCTGGGTGACAGAGTGGGAACCCTGTCTCAAAAAAGTCAATAAATAAATTAAATAAGCATCCCTAATTTAAAAGAAATAAGTAAAACACTTGGCCAAATATTTCATCAAAAAAGACATATACAAATATATGGTAAGCACATGAATAACCACTCCACATTACTAGTCATCGGGGAAATGCAAATTAAACCCACAATGAGCTGCCACTTTCAACACAATAGGATTAGTAAAATTAAAAACAGCAGATGTTGGCAAAGATAGGAAGTAACTAGGCCGGGCGAGGTGGCTCATGCCTGTAATCCCAGTACTTTGGGAGGCCGAGGCAGGTGATCACCTGAGGTCAGGAGTTCAAGACCAGCTTGATTAACATGGTGAAACCCCCTGTCTCTACTAAATACAAAAAATTAGCTGGCGCATGCCTGTAATCCCAGCTATTTGAGAGGCTGAGGCAGGAGAATCACTTGAGGTGGAGGTTGCAGTGAGCAGAGATAGCAAGCACCATTGCACTCCAGCCTGGGCAAAAAGAGCAAAACTCTTGTCTCAAACAAATAAATAAGTAAATAAAAATTTAAAAAGATACGAAGCAACTGGACTGTTCAGATATTGCTGGTGGAAACGTAAATGTGGCAAGTGTTTGGAAAATAATTTCACAGTTTAAGTCAAACATACTTTTACCATGTGACCCACCAGCAATTCCCAAGAGAAATGAAATTAAGTGCACACAAGCATTTGTAAGCAAATGTTCACAGCAGCTTCATTCATAATAGGCTCCAACTGGAAGCAACCTAAGTGCTGTCCCAAGAACAGATTCAATAAACTGTGATGTATTTTTCACTAGATGCAATTTAGTCCCCCACCCCCTCAAAGGAATAAACCACTGATACAAACAACGGCACGGGTGAATATCATACAGGCACTATGCGAATGAAAGAAGCTGGTGTGAGTTCATTTCACACTGTGTGATCCCATTCATACAGTTCTAGAACAGGTTAGGCTCCAACTATAGTGACAAAAATGTCGTCAGTGGTTGCCAGGTGTACAATGTAGGTATGGGGAAGACTGACTACAAAGGAAACTTTCTGGGAAGACAGAAATGTCTATTTTCTTCAGTAGGATAGTGACTATGTGGTGCCCTCATTTGTTACAAAACACTGGCCTATGTTAACAAAGACACGATGAACGTACTTAACAGAAGTATTGTCATTTCCAAAAAGATGACAGATATTTCTGTAAAGAGAACCCAAAACAATAAATGTTTGTTTATAAGGGACCTAAATTAGGGAATCTATTACGCAATGCTAGATCCGTAATTGAAAATTAAATGAGGCCGGATGCGGTGGCTCACGCCTGTAATCCCAGCACTTTGGGAGGCCAAGAGGGGGCGGATCACCTGAGGTCAGGAGTTTGAGACCAGCCTGGTCAACATGGTGAAACCCTGTCTCTACTAAAAATACAAAAATTAGCCGGGCATGATGGTGGGTGCCTTAATCCCAGCTACTTGGGAGGCAGAGGCAGAAGAATCATTTGAACCCGGGAGGTGGAGGTTGCAGTGAGTCGCGATCAGGCCATTGCACTCAAACCTGGGGGACAAGAGCGAGACTTCTCTCAAAATAAATAAATAAATAAATAAATAAATACATGAAAAACTGAATATACAATGTTGATGAATTACCGTTTCACCCACAGGACAGTGGGTGAAGACCATACTGAAGCACAAATCAGTCTGTGTTCTATAAAGAGCACTCTACTAAAGATGTACGGACAAAAGGAAAAACATTTTAGCAGTAAGTATTATCATCATGAGTATTTAATGAAAAAAAATTTTTTTGAGACACCCAGGCTGGAGTGCATGGCGCGATCTTGGCTCACTGCAAGCTCCGCCTCCCGGGTTCACACCATTCTCCTGCCTCAGTAGCTGGGACTACAGGCGCTCGCTACCAAACCCGGCTGATTTTTTATATTTTTTAAGTACAGACGGGGTTTCACCGTGTTAGCCAGGATGGTCTCTATCTCCTGATCTAGTGATCCACCCGCCTCCGCCTCCCAAAGTGCTGGGATTACAGGCATGAGCCACCGCGCCCAACCAATGAAAAATACTTTTACGCTGCTTAAACCGTAGCTCAAAACACAGTTTGATTCAATCGTAGCTTTACTTTGACAGCGAAGAGCAAATCAGAAGTTCCTATTTTCCACCCAGTGCTCAATTTGCCAGGTTACTTCCCAATGGACAATAAAGGTGCTGAAAGAGCCACCAGTTAAATTCCTAAAGTATTTTTATTGATACAGGACCATAAAACCCACTGACCAGATTTGCAATTCCAGGGAGAATATAGAAGAAAAAGTATGTAGTGTTGCAAAGAACGTGTTAGTATCAAATCAAAACTCTGCTTAAGTTTTATATTGAAAGAGAAAGGCAAAGAATTGTCAAAAATGAAGAATCCACTTTTCACCATCGAGCTGAAAAACAGAAAGTGAGCAATGCCTTAGATTAGTGACCTTCCAGCGAAGTCCTGGACCAGCAGCGTGCAGCATCAGCACCACCCAGAACTTGCACAGCATGCAGGTTCCCAGGCCCCAGCCCAAGCCTACGGAATGAAACGCTGGTGAGGCCCAGCGATTTGTGTCGTAACCACCCTTGGGTGATTGTGTTGTAAGGCTGGAGAATCACCACTTGCGCTTATTCATACCTTCTGTCTTCTCCCTGCTTACCAGGTATGATAACTTTCCTGAATTGCGATAAGCTTTCACTTGATCATCTTCGTTAAGTTTTCCATATATATGTATCCTTATTTGGTTCTCCTTGCCTTACACTTAATAAGTCACTGGTGTGTATGCTTCTGTGACTTGCATTATTTGCCTAACATTCTTTCTAATGGCCTAGTTTTTCCTGGGGAGAATGCACAGCTGTAGTAAGGTTTGCCCTCAGCTCCTCAAGGCCACCCGTGTTCCCAGCCATGTGGGCTTTCCCAGTGGCTGAAGCTTCATCCAAGCTGCAAGGGGTGTCTCCAAAGTGTGACAGTGAACACTAGCATGTGACTGACACGCCCCCAGTGGCGTGTCACATACAGGCACACAGGGTTCCACAGCATCACGGGGGCCTCCTCGGAGTCCAGCGCCACGCCTTACACCCAGGAAAATACCACTTTATTTTGGCAACAAAATGAACAAATTCCTGAAAAATCATTTGAATTGAGACTTTATTCTCGATGTCTCTCAGGCTTATACCAGTTTTGTTTTGCCTTCGTCTCCTCAGGTAAAAAAATAAACTACTTGATGATGAGCTTCCTTTTATGTCTAAGTTGTTGACTATGAACTGCAGATCAATCTAGGATTTAAAAACCCTTTTAGATGGGCACGGTGGTGCCTGCCTGTCATCTCAGCTACTTAGGAGGCTGAGGTGAGAAGATGGCTTGAGCCCAGGAGTTGGAGGCTGCAGTCAGCTACGACTGCGCCACAGCACTCAAGACTGCGCTGAAGAGTGAGATCTCGTCTTCAAAACAAAAACAAAACAAACAAAACCCACGTTTTAAAGCAGAGGTCCACAGAAATAACTGATTTCTACTGAAATCATATAGATACTGCAGATATTTCCAAATAGCACTTATGCTCACTGAGACCTGAAGACAGTAATTTTGGGAAATTAGCTCTGCTGTTAGATGAATACAACACTAACTATATCAAAAATTTCATTCTTCAATACTTTGCTTTCTTTTCTTTTTTTGAGACAGGGTCTCACTCTGCCACCCAGGCTGGAGTGCAGTGGCACCATCTCCACTGCAACCTCCGCCTCCTGGGCTCCACTGATTCTCCTGCCTCAGCCTCCCGAGTACCTGGGACTACAGGTACAGTGCGCCACTGTACCCCACTAATTTTTGTATAATACTTTTTGTAGAGCCGGGGTTTCACCATGTTGCCCAGGCTGGTCTCGAACTCCTGAGTCCATGTGAGCGGCCTGCCTCGGCCTCCCAAGAGTGTTGAGATTACAGGCGTGAGCCACCACGCCTGGGCAATACTTCACTACTTTTCAGTATAATTGGGTTCAGGTGTAATCTTATGATTTCAAAACATTATTTTTAGATGGGGTTCACAGGCTTCCTTAGTATGTCAAAGAGTTAAAAATCTTGTTTTCAAGGAAAACTGTTTTACTTAACATTTTTCTTCTATATTTCTCATTTACAGCATGGGGCTGCAGTTAGGAGTCAGAGGTCTAGGAAACAGATCTGTACCGTCTCAATTACCAGCTGTGTAACCTTGGGCAATTTATTTAACTTCTCTGTGCCTCAAATTCCTCATCCTTGATGGAAGGATGGGAGAGGACTTTCTATCAGAGGGGCTGTCGGAAGGATTAAATGAGTGTTCTTGAGAAGCAGTCGGCAGTGTCCAGGACATAGGACATGCTGGCCAGTATCATTTCCATGAGTAGACAGTGTTATGCTGTCCTGTAAGTGCAAAAACCTCAGGTTGGAGAGTACGGTTGAAAGGAAATGTGGCTTCTATATTTCAATTTTAAAGATTAGATTGAGTCAGTGGAACTGGAATAGTAACTAGCTTCCCTAAATACAGGCAGGAGTCAGAAAATTATAGCCCGAGGGCCAAATCTGGCCTGATGTCCTTTTTTGTTGAGACACACTTTCACTCTGTCGCAGAGGCTGGAGTGCTGTGGCATGATCTCGGCTCACTGCAACCTCTGCTTCCAGGTTCAAGCAATTCTCATGCCTCAGCCTACCGAGTAGCTGGGACGACAGGCGTCTGCCAATACACCCGGCTAATTTTTGAATTTTTAGTAGAGACGTGGTCTCGAACTCCTGACCTCAAGTGATCCGCCCACCTTGGCCTCCCAAAGTGCTGGGATTACAGGCTTGAGACGTTGCGCCAGACCTCCTTTAAAAACAAAACAAAACAAACAAACAAAAAACAGCCTATAATAATGGTTTTTATATTTTTTAATGGTGGGGGAAAAAAATTAAAAAAAAAACAACAATAGAAAAACAGTCTTTCCTGGCAGGTGAAAATGATACAAAAGTCAAACCTCAGTGATTAGAAAGTTCTAATAAGACACAGTCACTATTGGTTTTTCTGTATTGCCTATGGCTGCTTTCATAGTGACAGAGCTGAGTGGCTGCAACACAGAGCCTAAAATACAAGGTGGGTGTGCACCTGTAACACTAGTTCCTCAGGATCAGGAGGCTGAGGCAGGAAGATTGCTTGAATCTAGAAGTTCGAGGCTGCAATGGGTTAGGATTGGTCCAATGCACTCCAGCCTGGGGAACAGAGTGAGACTCTGTTGCAAGTGACAGCCTAAAATAGTCACGCATTGCTTAACATAAAGGATATTTCTAAGAAATGCATGGTTAGGTGATTCTGTTGCTGTGGAAACATCATAGTGTATTTACATAAACCTAGATGGTAGAGCCTACTACACACCTAGACTATATGGCATAGCCCACTGCTCCTAGGCTACAAACCTATACTGCACCTGACTGTACTGAATACTGTGAGCCACAGTAATGGAATGTTAAGGATTTGTGGGTCCAGACACATCTAAACATAGAAAAGGTATAGTAAGGACAAGGTACAAAAGATTTTTAAAATGGTGTATCTGTATAAAGCACTTGTCATGAGTGCAGCTTGCAGAACTAAAGTTGCTCTGGGTGAATCAGTAACTGAGTAGTAAATGAATGTGAAGGCTTGGCACATGACTGTACATCACTGTAAACTTTCTAAATGCTGTAAACTTAGGCTATACTATGTTTATTTTAAAAAAAACCTTTCCTTCAATAATAAATTTAGCTTACTATGACATTTAAAAATTCACAAACTTTTAACTTTTTGATTCTTTTGTAATAACAGCCTAAAACACTTTTTAGAGCTATACAAAAATATTTTTTTCTTTTTTTTTCTGCTCTGTAGCCACAGCTAGAGTGCAGTAGGGACCGTAGCTCACTGCAGCCTCCAACTCCTGATCCTCCCACCTCAACCTCCCTAGTAGCTTAGACTACGTGCATGCACCACCATGTCCAGATAATTATTTTAATTTTTTTAGTAGAGACAGGGGTCTTGCTATGTTGCCCAGCTGATTCATTTATTTTTATTTTTTAGTAGACACGGAGTCTTGCTATGTTGCCCAGGCTGGTCTCGAACTCCTGGCCTCAAACCGTCCTCTCACCTCATCCTCCCAGAGTGCTGGGATTACAGGCATGAGCCACTGTGTGGCGGCCTTCTTTATATCCTTATTCTACAAGCTGTTTTCTATTGTTGAAATTTTTTATTTTTTACATTTGATCTGTTTTGTTCAAAATGAAGACAAAAACACACACATCAGCCTAGGCCTACACAGGGTCAGGATCATCAATATTACTGTCTTCCACCTCGACATCTTGTCCCACTGGAACGTCTTCAAGGCAGTAACATGCACGGTGCTGTCATCTCCTGTAACAATGCCTTCTTCTGGAATCTGTTCTGAAGGACCACCTGAGGCTGTTGTATATTATAGTTAACTTTTAAAAAATAACTAGGCTGGGCGCGGTGGCTCACGCCTGTAATCCCAGCACTTTGGGAGGCCAAGGTGGGAGGATCACGAGGTCAGGAGATCGAGACCATCCTGGCTAATGCGGTGAAACCCCGTCTCTACTAAAAATACAAAAAAAGTAGTCAGGTGTGGTGGTGGGCACCTGTAGTCCCAGCTGCTGGGGAGGCTGAGGCAGGACACCGTCTCAAAAAAAAAAAAAAAAAAAAGGAGTTCAAAACCATCATGGCCAACATGATGAAACCCTATCTCTACCCCAAAATAAAGAAATTAGATGGGCCTGGTGGTGCACGCCTGGAGTCCCAGCTACTTGGGAGGCTGAAGTGGGAAGATCGTTTGAGACCAGGAGGTGGAGATTGCAGGGAGCCAAAACTGCGCCACTGCACTCCAGCCTGGGTGCCAGAGTGAGACCCCGTGTCAAAAAAACTAAACAAAACTAGAAGGAATACACTCTAAAATAATGATTTAAAGTACGGCATAGTAAATACAGAAACCAGTAAGAGTTGTTTACTATCAACTATTACGTAGTGTACATGACTGTATATGCTATGTCTTGTCTCGCTCTGTCGCCCAGGCTGGAGTACGGTGGCATGATCTTGGCTCACCGCAAGCTCTGCCTCCTGGGTTCACGCCATTCTCCTGCCTCAGCCTCCCGAGTAGCTGGGACTACAGGTACCTGCCACCACGCCCGGCTAATTTTTTGTATTTTCAGTAGAGACGGGGTTTCACCATGTTAGCCAGGATGGTCTCGATCTTCTGACCTTGTGATCCACCTGCCTCAGCCTCCCAAAGTGCTGGGATTGCAGGCGTGAGTCACCATGCCACGCCCTCTTTTTTTTTTTTTTTTTTTTTTGGAGACAGAGTCTCGATCTGTCACCCAGGCTGGAGTGCAGTGGCGTGATCTCGGCTTCCTGCAAGCTCCACCTCCCGGGTTCATGCCATTCTCCTGCCTCAGTCTCCCGAGTAGCTGGGACTACAGGTGCCGCCACCACGCCCGGCTATTTTTTTGTATCTTTAGTAGAGACGGGGTTTCACTGTGTTAGCCAGGATGGTCTTGATCTCCTGACCTCGTGATCCGCCCGCCTCGGCCTCCCAAAGTGCTGGGATTACAGGCGTGAGCCACCATGCCTGGCCTGTAAGTGCTAGGTCTTTATATGACTGGTAGCGCACTAGGTTTGTTTATACCAGCATCACCATAACCACATGAGTAATGCATGTGCAACCATGTTACAAGGGCAATAACATCTCTAGGGGATAAAAATTTTTGTGTCTATCACAACCTCGTGTGACCACTGTCGTACATGAGGTCTGCCACTGAACAAAATGACAGTATGTGATGCATGCCTGTATTGACTATCTGGCCCTTTACAAAAAACATTTGCTGGCCCCTGTTCTAAAACATGCAAACCACAACGGAAAAGGATACAGACAGTTGCTTGAGTCAAAATCTGTTTTCTGCTGAGCCTTTGGAGGAACTAGGCATAGTATTTCTATACATGATGATTACTCTCACTCATCATTTCGTTTAATCCTCATAATAACTTTACTGAATATTGTCACTAATTCCATTTTATAGATGAGGCGAATTATGCACAACTAAATGACTTTTTTTTTTTTTTTTTTGAGACAGAGTCTTGCTCTGTCACCCAGGCTGGAGTGCAATGACACGATCTTGGCTCACTGCAACCTCCACCTCCCGGGTTCACGCCATTCTCATGCCTTAGCCTCCCGAGTAGCTGGGACTACAGGCGCCCACCACCTCGCCCGGCTAATTTTTTGTATTTTTAGTAGAGACGGGGTTTCACTGTGTTAGCCAGGATGGTCTCGATCTCCTGACCTCGTGATCTGCCCGCCTCCGCCTCCCAAAGTGCTGGGATTACAGGTGTGAGGCACCGCACCCGGCCTTTTTTTTTTTTTTAAAGAGATGGAGTCTCGCTCTTTCGCCCAGGCTGGAGTGCAATGGTGCGATCTTGGCTCACTGCAACCTCCGCCTCCCAGGTTGAAGCAATTCTCCCACCTCAGCCTCCTGAGTAGCTGGGACTACAGGCGTGCACCACCACGCCTGGCTAATTTTTGTATTTTTAGTAGAGACCGGGTTTCATCACATTGGCCAGACTGCTCTTGAACTCCCGACCTCAAGTGATCTGCCTGTCTCGGCCTCCCAAAGTGCTGGGATTATAGGCATGAGCCACTGCGCCTGGCCGAAATTAAGTAACTTTTTAAGCTGCATATAACAGTTTAGTCTTGGAGGCGTAACAGGTAAACATTTACTTATCCAAATTTCTCTTTAGAATGAGATCAAAGTAGAACTTCAGACAAGAACGAGTGTACATTCACAGTAACTGCATGTGGAACCATCATTTTAGGCAATTCCCTTCAGGGAAAAAAGTAAAGTAGATTGTAGTGTTCTTTCTTGTCCGGGTTCTCTGTTACACAGGTGTGTTCAGTTTGTGAAAATTCATTGAGCTGTAGAATTAGGAAATGAGCACTTTTCTTTCTCTCTCTCTCTCTGTGTATCTGTGTGTGTGTGTGTGTGTGTGTGTTTGTATTATACATGAGTAGTAAGTTTCAAGATGACTGCTGTCACTGGTACCTTGATCACAGACCTGTAAGCTAACTCGAGCTAAACACACCAGTAGTGGTTTGTCCAGGCTCCTGACCCACAGAAACTGTAAGATTACACTTTTTGTGGTTTTAAGTTGCTAAGTTTTAGGGTAATTTGTTACTTAACAGTGGATAATACAGCTTGAAGCAGACATGACTATTAACACTGAAAAAAGAGATAGATAATAATCCTAGAGAGTCGAAAGAATACTAACTCAAGAAAAAAATCAAGGCCAATAAACTCTGCAAATTAAAGACAGATACAGGGATACGGTATTCTATTATTTAATAAATACTTGTAGGGGCAAGGCACAGTGGCTCACACCTGTAATCCCAGCACTCTGAGAGGCCAAGGCAGCAGGATCACTTGAGACCAGGAGTTCAAGACCAGCCAGGGAACACAGACCTTGTCTCTACAAAAATTGTTAAAAATCAGCTGGGGATGGTGGCACAGTCCTGTACTGAGCTACTCAGGAGGCTGAGGTGGGAAGACTGCTAGAGCCCAGGTTGAGGCTACAGTGAGACAGGATCCTGCCACTGCACTCCAGCCTGGGTGAAACAGCAAGACCCTGTCCCCCCCCCCCCCCCCAAAAAAAGAAAGACCACATTGTAGGGATGTCAATTTTGCCCACATTTCTTCATAGGTTTATTTGATTCTAGTTAGAATGATTAGATAAGGGGAGTTCTTAAAGAACAGGACATAACTTTGTAACCACTATCTGGAAGAACAAACAAGCAGAATTAGTTAAGATCAATTTTAAACAGAAGGACAAATCAGAGGGATGAACTCAGCCACGGAGGAATATCCTATGAGAGAAAACAGCCCATATGTGAAGGCTCAGTTCACAAGTCACTCTCTTACTCCAGGTTGTATGCTCTGTTAATATGTTGTATTTTTATTTCTAAGCACTTACTGTTGTAATTACATAACTGGCAAATATATAATCATTACTGTAATGATTCGTGGACCTCCCTGTCAGAACTGTGAACTCTAAGAGATCTGGTGAGTGTTTGTGCTGCCAGTACCTACTAGTCTGTGTACAGAGGGCTCACAAGGATCATCCAAGCAGACACTCTCACACACTGATCATTTAAGGCTAAAATACAACCACCTCTGTGACGGGAAACCTGGCAAAAACCTTTAAGCCTTGCTTAAAATGAAGATCTTAAATGGGCATATCTTTTGACTGAGTGATGTACTTCCAGGAACCTGGTGAATTTTGTACAAAGCTATGCATTATATATGTTTATAACAGCTAAAAGCTAGACATAACTTGTCAGCTACCAGACTGGATTATTTGACAATGACATTTAGAAAATGTGGTTATAAGAAAACTGATTGCTATAATGAAAAAAAATTCCAGGTTATGAAAATGTGGAATTAAACACAAGGTATGAATACAACAGTGCTTAAAAATTACAAACTCCCAAGTCTACATGCTAAATAGAGAACGGAAGAAAATATTCTAAGGTATATTTTATGTGTATTTTTATTTACAAATACAACCTGGGTATTCTAGGGGGAAAAGTCATTATACTTAGTGCAGGAGCAATAACTCTCCCCTAGAGAATGCAGACTTCCACCCTGAGAAAAACAGCATTTACATCTCCTTCTTACCTTGTCTACAACTTCACTGCACATTAACAACAAGCATCGTTTCCCAGCCCTAACAGAATTCATTAGAACAAAAATATCTGATACTTGGCCAGGCGCGGTGGCTCACGCCTGTAATCCCAGCACTTTGGGAGGTTGAGGCGGGCAGATCACGAGGTCAGGAGATCGAGACGATCCTGGCTAACACGGTGAAACCCCGTTTCCACTAAAAATACAAAAAATTAGCCGGGCGTGGTGGCGAGTGCCTGTAGTCCCAGCTACTCGAGAGGCTGAGGCAGGAGAATGGCGTGAACCTGGGAGGTGAAGCTTGCAGTGAGCCGAGATTGCGCCACTGCACTCCAGCCTGGGCGACAGAGTGAGACTCCGTCTCAAAAAAAAAAAAAAAAAAAAAAAAAAGATACCATTTTACCTATCTGAGAAAGGCAAACCATAACAACTCAAACCCCCTACATGGCATCAGAAGGCAAGAGACCGGGAAACCCATCGCATCTCACCTTTTTGTGAGTTTGCCCTGTAGTTCTGTCCTATATAGACACGTAGCAAAGAAATGTGTATTAAGTAAAGATCAAAACAAGAGGTCCTATCAGGACTCTCCTTTATTTGTCTCCATACATCACATTTTGCTCAACGTCTCTACACATCTCTTTTTTTTTTTTATTACATCACTGCTGCTGGCTATGTAAACAACAGAAGACACTCAAATGACAGAAAGGTAATAAAAACTAGTTTTGATTTCTTAGGCAATACTTTACCAATACTGCAAAATCAGAAAAAGGCAAATATAAGAAGAAATTCTACACTAAAATATGTTAGCTGGGGTATCCAAGAGTAAGTGATATGGATTTGTGAGAATGAAATAAACTCAAAGATTATGATGGAATAAAAACCCAACTGCAGAATGAGCCAAACACAGCCTGGAAATTTACGTGTACGTCCTCCATCTACACTGTCCCGTGATGCCTAATGATCGGTTCTGGTTTGTCACAGGAGACAGGAAACATCACTATGGTTGGTTAATTAGTTCTCGGCGCAAGAAATGCTTAGAAAGATCAGAATTACTCACGTGATATCTCTTCGTTGATAGCAGCCCTGAAGCAGGCAGGCAATCAGGTCACTGATAAACTCCACGTCATCTCTGTGAAGAGCGGCTTCTAACTCCTGAGGGAGGGAGAGAGGGAAGTTGAGAAATCAAACAGAGATTTCTTAAAATACACGCCCCTTCCTACCGCCAGCACAAGCCCTAAGAACTGAATGGTCCCAGCAGCGGAAGGACTTGCCAGAGATCAGCTCTGCCCTTCCTTCTGGCTACTGTGAGAAGAGCAACCAGATTCCGCGTTTTCTTTTTCCCAGGGTTTTATTTCTCTCACTACTCCCTCCCCATTCCTCTTACCGGCACATGAGAAGAAACACACATAACTCTTTTTGATAAATCAATGCTAGCTGCATAATTAAAGAGCTTAACTCTTTGATTATATATAATCGAGTATAAATACAAATGTGCTGTACTGCTATTTTAATCGCAAAAGAGGAAAGGAGTGCTCATGTAATTGTTTATGAAACATTTGTCATTTACTCAACCTTCTCAAGAGATAAACCATCTGCAACAGCTTTAAAGAACCACTGTATTTTGAATGGCATTTGTTAGTAAGTGATAATGACAATTTTTATTTTGGGATGCCACACCTACATGGCTGATGAAAGGTGATTGCGAGATCCAAGGCTAATCTTACATCATCTAAACAGAATGAGGTAACGTCTGTGTGAATGTCTTTGCTTTCCTTGGGGTTCAGCTTGCCTCGACACGGTATTCCAACAAGGAATTGTTTGGAAAGGGGCCACTGGACAAAAAATGGTGGTGGGGAACTTTAGGAGATCCTATTTCCCTTCCCAACACCCCCATCTTAGATGACAGAATATTTTCTAGGCCATCAAGTCTCCTACTAGAAAAGTTTGCCCACATTCTTTCAACCAGGATGCAATCTTCTGCATGCAAACCATTTCCCAAGAGTCTGCTCCCTATGGTTTGACTTGCTCATAACCAGATCAGTAATCCCCAGAAAAACCAAACTTCTGACAATCTTATTAACGGTTCTGAAAAGTACGAGATGTGCATAAGATGCAAGTTGTGATCTTAACAGCAATTACATGATAGCAGACACAAAACGGGGTGGGGTTTCCTTCTTATATAGAAATAATATGGCTCTGGCCAGGCATGGTGGCTCACTTGAGGTCAAGAGATTGAGACCAGTCTAGCCAACATGGTCATACCCTGTCTCTACTACAAATACAAAAATTAGCCAGGCATGGTGGCATGCACCTGTGATCCCAGCTACTAAGGCTGAGACACAAGAATCGCTTGAAACCAGGAGGCAGAGATTGCAGTGAAATGAGATCGTGCCAGCGTACTCCAGCCTGGGCGACAGAGTGAGACACTGTCTCAAACAAACAAAAAACACAAATCAATCAGTACTAGCAGATACAGAAAACACGCTATGGGAGCTGAGAAGAAAAGGGTTACTTCTGCTGTGGAACCCTGGGAGATTTCGTCAGATGGTAATTGTGACCGAGTGACAATGGAGAGAGGCAGGGCATGACCAGGTGCAGGAGGATATTAGGTTCAGTTTAACTATTCTGTAGATTATGTGAAGGGGAGTAATGTAAGCTGAGATTGACAGGCGATCCTGAATACCCAGCTAATGAGTTTGGCCTTTCTTCGGGAGACAATGGAGATCTACCTCAGTTTATTTCTATAGAGAGGCAAAGTGAGACTAATCTAGCTGCTGTGTATATACAAGGAATTCTAGTGGTAGAGGGTGGGAGGGGAGATGTTAGCCCAAGCAACAGCACAAGAGGAAGGTTCTGAAGGACTTACTAAATGAGAGAACGGAGAAATAGGAATTCAAGATCTGCCTCAAGTAAAGGCCAGCCGAGGCAAGGGAAGACTTGAATGGCTCATGTTTTAATCTGTGCACTGGGCAAGCCTCCCAGTGACTTATAACAGAAGCAAAATCTTCAAAGCCAAAAATCCCAGGCCAATCTCATTTGATAGGTAAGTCAGAATCAGCTAGAGCCAGAAATGAAACTACAGATCACGTATTTCCATTCTCTCAATTTAAAGATGTAGAAACTAGCCGGGTGTGGTGGTGCATGCCTACAGTCCCAGAGTCTTGGGAGGCTGAGGTAGGAGGATCACTGAGCCCAGGAGTTTGAGACCAGCCTGGGCCACACAGCAAGACCCTGTCTCTTTTAAGGGAGAAAAAACAACAACAGCAAGATAAACTAGGTCCAGAAAGGTTAACTGGCTTCTCCAAGGGCACTCAGCAAATCAGTGACAGAGCTGAGTGGAAACCCAGGTCACCGAGTTCAGTGTTCTTCCCACAACCAAGCTGCTCCCCCCGGCCAATGTTCTCCATTCTAGAAAGGCCTGATGGTTTCTACAATGACAGTGACCACCCCAACCACTGTGTCTTTTCTCTAACAGCCCTCACATGTACCATTCTCCCTAGGTGGAAATCCCGTCCCTCTGCCGAACTGTACTGCAGTTCTTTACGGGAGAAACTTTATCTGCAAAGTCCTCCCAGCCAAGCTCCCCCACGCTGCTCCCACCAGTGCTCACTGTCACTGTGGCGTCCATGCATCCCCATGTTTCTACACGTCCTGTTCTGTTCCCTTCCCTGCCATCACAAACTAAGAGCACAATCGGATCGTGACTAAAGGTGCTACAGTCTGTACTAACTGATTTCTCCTAAGATTTTTTTAAGCAAGGAAGTACCAAATTAAATAATAAAGGCAACACTGGAGGCTGAGATGGGAGGATTGCTTAAAGCCAGAAGTTCAAGACCAGGCTGAGGAACATAGCGAGACCCCATCTCTACAGAAATAAATAAATAACAAAGGCCACATTTGAGAAGATAAGCTAAGAACTGGGAGGGTGTTTTCAAGGAGGTGACTGCATAAAGTTTGCCGTATGGTTCATGTGGCATCTCCTTAGAGGATCACTTTTACTATGTGGTTTCCAAGAAATTTAATTACACCTTTTTCTCCATCTCCACCTTCGGCACACAGACATCCTCTTCTGGCTTCCGCCTTTATCATGGCCATTTTCATCAGCGCTGCCTAGGTTCTAGCTGGAATACTATCCTCCAAGGAGGCAAGACAAGCTTTCTACATTGTAGCAATAATGTCAGGAGTGCCTTTTCTTCTAACACAATAGAAAGTAGAATATCAGGGATGCTGGACTAGCTCTTCCAAGGAGAATCGAATAGGCTTAAATGGTCCCTCAAAGGACACACATAGGGAGAGGAACTCTGCGTCATTTATTAAATATTCCAACTCTTCTCCCTTACCTACCATATTCCCCATTTCACCATCCCTGGAATATAGTAACTAACTCATGAAGTCATTAAAAACAGGGTTCAACATGTAAAATTGCTTTTTAAATATAATTCTATGATATTATGTTTACTGTGTCAGAAGCCACCCAGAAAACCCACCAAAAAATTTGCAGGTCCAAGCTAACTTGTGAGGTGATGAAGACATTGCTGAACTTACCCCTGGAGCTCAGCAGAACTTAAAATGCAGAATCAGTAAAGATGAGAACCAAGAATAGGTGATGAACCCCTGGAGAGTAAAGCCTTTTCTCTTTCCCTTTAGTAACTATAAACCCCCACAGTTAGTACCAAATGGATAAACCAAAGCACAGTAAATACAAGCCCTGGTCTCACCATCCTGTGATGAAATACAGAGGAAGAATGTTCTATCAAAACAGCCAAGGAAAGAAACATGAGAGCTATTTTTAATCCTGCTGAACAGAAGAAATGGCCAAACAGTTAAAATGCTGGCTGATCAGTTAAAATGTTTCCCCATTATTTTAATGGGTATGGTGTTTCAGATATGTGGCTGGCATTTGGAAGACGAAACAGTTTTGGATATCTCTTTGACAACAATGTGAATCTACTTAATATTACTGAACTGACCACTTTAAAATGTGTTTACTACAATAAATTATTTTTCACATTAAAAGTGTCTATTTTCAAGGGTTGTAACAATTAAATGAAGCAATGGCACACAGTAAATGCCACATGAAAACATTTATCTTACAATTATTTCATCTTCCTCACAATGATAGTTTGTGGAAAAACAGCGAAGTGTCCTTTTCAAAATTCGGAGGTTTCTAAACGATAGAAATTCAAATGCTTTTAATATATGGCCTGCTGTGTTCATGTGCCAATAAAACTATCTGCAAGAACTATTTGGAAATCCAGGTTACTACTTACAAAGCTTTACCACTTAAGGTTTCAACCCAGAGCTTAAGTCTTAGACTAAGGCAATAAGGGACTCTACCAAAAATCTCCACCCCAACCTTTTCTCTCTTTTCTTCTCACTTTCTCTCCTCCTCTTTTGTATTTCCTTTTCACTGTGAGCATTGAGCTGTGAGCACAGAAATCTGAACTTTGCCAAGATGCTCTGGGACAGAAGAGGAAGGGGGGAAAAACAGCAGAAAAGGCAGCTAATCAGCATAGGGCAGGGAGACCAGTTACCACTGCCCCTCTGCAGCTTCAGAGAGTAGCTGAAGGGAGTAACAGGATTTGCCGCCTTTGCAGCTGGCATCACAGCTCATTAGGGAAAAGTCTGTTCAACATCCTTCCACCTTCTCCACCCTCAACGACAAATCCTTCGAGCCGTGCAGTGGCTGCTGGGAAAAGAACTCAGAAGTGAGCAAGGGGACTAGCCCCAACCTCTCACAGCAGCGGGAACAAGCAGAAGAAACAGGGCCTTTACATACCTCTTAAGAAAAGTAGTTTACCATTCTGCACTTCGGCAAGTCCTGCCGGCCTAATACACGAAGATAATTTCCAGACTGGAGACAGTCAAGTGACATATGCAGGATATTGCTAAATGCCTTTATTGTAACCCTAACAGCCCATTTAACACACCTTTTCTTAAATAACATTACAGGTACCTTTTCTTGTTTGATGTGTTTCTAATCCCTGCATAAATTTTCATTAATCTTTTGCTAAAGAGGTAGTAAAGAGAAACTCTTTTCTTCAACTTCTGATTAAGGATCGAGATCACAGATCTGTACTACTGCCATTCGGTCACTGTAATTCCTTTGAGTGTATTTAAGGAGGGGGAAAATGTTTAAAGAAAAAAAAAATCGTGTTTGTTGTATTTTATGTAAGAGGGTTACAAATCTTCCTAATTTGTACGGGGACCAACTACTACGTGGTATCTCTGTCAAAGGACAGAGATCTTCTGTATAGGACCCGGAACCGCAAGGACACAAAGGAGATGCAAAGCAGGCCTCTTGAAGGACTGTCCCAGCTGCTATCCAAGAGAGAATGCCTGGAGTGTGGGCTCAGAATACAGAAAGAAAAAAAGCACACTGGCCTCCAGAAGGCTCCCCTGACTTTGACAGCTGATGCTTTCTAACTTGGTATAAATTAATTTAATCCCAAAGGCATGCCCCATGCCAATTTACACTGTAAAGTATAAATCAGCTCAAGTGGGTATAATGGTGAGGGACCTGAAACCAGCTACATAACACTTTCAGTTGGCCAAGAGATGGATCCCAGGCGTCCCCAAAGGCTGGCCAGGTCCGTGTTGCTGCTTTGCTGGAACCATGTCATTCCTCTCAGCCTTGCATCAAACAGCTGTGTCACTGGCTCAATGCTGAGTAACACAGAAAGGAAACCAAAATAGCTCCTCCCCTCAAATATGACTACAACTCTAAATATTAGGTTAACTGGAAAACACTAATTATATCAATATATGTGTACATCTAGAATAGGTTTTCTGAAAATGTGTGAATTACTAAAACTGTCTCCAGAAGTTAAAAAAGGCTAAGAAGAAGTTCCATGAGTCTTCTCCCATAAAAAATGTCCATATGGCCAGGCGTGGTGGCTCACACCTGTAATCCCAGCACTTTGGGAGGCTGAGGCGGGTGGATCACCTGAGGTCAGGAGTTCGAGACCCACCTGGCCAACAATGGTGAAACCCTGTCTCTACTAAAATGCAAATATTAGCCAGGAGTGGTGGGGGGTGCCTGTAATCCCAACTACTGGGGAGGCTGAGGCAGGAGAATCGCCTGAACCTGGGAGGCAGAGGTTGCAGTGAGCCGAGATCACACCCACTGCCTTCTAACCTGGGCGACAGAGCCAGAGTGTCTCAGAAACAAACAAACAAACAAACAACAACAACAACAAAAAACCCCACACTCATATTAACAATTCCTGAGCACTGCGAAAGTTGGAAACTATGCAGCATGCTCTAGGTTTGTTTAATCCATTTTGATTATCCTTTCTTTGTTCAAAAGTCTTTGGTGTCTTCCAGTACCTAACACAATTTCCTAGGTGACTAGAACAATTATACTAGGTGACTAGTATACTGGACAAGCATGGCCAGAGACAAAATCTGGAAAAGCAGGTTCGCAGCTGACCACAGACAGCCTCAGATACCAGATGGAATCATCTGGACTTCATCGCTTAGACCCAATTTTCCAATTAGGATGTGAGTGTTCCCTGGGTTCCACGGTGTGTGGCTGGAATATAAAAAGCCACAGGGTAAAAATGGCACAGGTTCCTAGAGTTTTACTTCGACTTTGTATTGCTGTTGCTTGTTGTTTGGGATGATATTTTTACCTTAAATACTTGCATGACTCTTACAGATAAAATGGGAGATGTCATTAGAGAATTTATATTCAGAGCTGATTTGGAATACAGCTCCAGGCCTCTGAGGTTTGGAGTCATCATTCTCTGCTACTAGGAGATCACTGCTGAATTAGTTGGAAATTGTGTTAAGTACTGGGGAGTCACCAAAGACTTCTGAACAAAGAAAAGAAAGAATAATCAAACTTGGAAGGTTAATTTGGACGTGGTCTGCAGAACACACTGTTAGTTAGGGAGAGAGACTGGAGGGCGAGAAGAACCCTGGTCTAGTCTGGGAAGAGGTGACGGGGCCAGTGCTAGAAATGACAGTGGAAATGGAAAGAAATTATGGAAGAACAGTTTCAGACACACAGTCAGTAGGGTTTTGCAACTAACTGCAGGTGGAGAAAAACGGACAAGGAAAATTTTAGGTAAGTTTTAATCCTGTCCAGGAAAAGAAAAGATTATAGTATCTTTAACGGATAAACAGAAATAGGGGAGATAAAAGGTGGGGGGATGGTGAGTGATGCCAGAGATAAGGTCCTAGAAGTTTAACGTGGGACTTCATCTTCCGATGTTCTAGGTCTGGTTGCTCTTACATGATTGTGTCCTGGTCTCCTGTATAAGAATAATGAAAATGTGCATAGACAGAATTTTTTTTTCTTTTTTTTTTTTTTTGAGACAGAGTCTCTGCAACCTCCACCTCTCAAGTTCAAGCAATTCTCCAGCCTCAGCCACCCGAGTAGCTGGGACTACAGTCCTGCACCACCATGCCCAGCTATTTTTTTTATTTTTAGTAGAGATGGGGTTTCACCATGTTGGTCAGGCTGGTTTCAAACTCCTGACCTCAAATGATCTGCCTGCCTCAGCCTCCCAAAGTGTTGGGATTACATGCGTGAGCCACCATGCCTGGCCCACAGAAAATTTTATATACAATTTCAGTGTGTGTGTCTTTGAGTGTGGTAGGTTCCTGTGATTGAATCAATTCAATCAGCTCAGCATCTTAGGACCTGTGATAGTGGGAAGCCACACGAGCAGAAAGGCAGCTGTGGCATCTGAAGACATACTATGTGCCAGGCTCTGTTATGTGCTGGGGACACAAAGAAGAAAAAGAGGACCCTGCCCTCAAATAGCAAAGATCTAGGAGGGAGGACAGGCCAAAAACCAGTAACCTTTTCCATGCAATGTGATGGATGCCACGGCAGAGGCATGCTGCTATGAGGACAGCAATAGCTGAAAGGCCAGCTGAAATGCCAGCAGGCATGCAAGAGAAGAGGGCAACAGCACAGGACTCCAGCAACATGCAGGTCACCGCCAAGGAAGAAATGCTAAGGTGAACGTGTGAATGAAGATTTCCAGATATGCTTGAAATCCAATCAAGAAGAAATCTGGAAAGGTAGGACAATTAGGAACAGCCTGGGTAGGATTATAATGAAGAAAAGAGAACTGGATTCTTACTGAAAAAAAAAAACAATGTTATCATCAAAAGAGGATGCGCTGTATGCTGTCCATCATGGGAAAGAGGTCCCAAGATAAAGAACTGGCAGTAATCATCCCCCCTGCTCGGGGAGAGACAGTGATGACGCGCTGTCGCGGGCCAAGAATACTTTATCAGCCCTGGGAGAAATGACCCCGTCGAAACTAATTCTTCCCCTTCTAATTCTCAACTCCTAGTATTAGAAGGGTGGTGTGTGTTGAATGGCAGGTAAACGTGAGGACCATGAAAAGTACTGCTGGTCTCAGTGTGTCCCCCAAAATTCAAGTACTAGAAAGCTAATCCCCAATGCAACAGTGTAGGGAGGTAAGGTCAGCACATAACACAGAGCCTGGCACATGGTATGTCTTCAGATGCCACAGCTGCCTTTCTGCTTGTGTAGCTTCCCACTATCACAGGTCCATAAGATACTGAGCTGATTGAATTGATTTAATCACAGGAACCTACCACACTCACAGACACATACACACACTGAAATTGTACATAAAATTTTCTGCATAATCACTAACAAGAGGTGATTGGGTCAGGAGGGCTCTGAATGGATTAATGCCATCTTGGGAGTGGGGTAGTTATCAAGAAAGTGATTTCCTTATAAAAGTGAGTTTTGCCATCTTGCCCACTTCTCTCACCTTCTCTTGTCCTCCTGCCTCCCGCCATGGGATGACAAGGTGCCACACAACAGCCCTCACCAGATGCTGGCACTCTGATACTGAATTTCCCAGTCTGAAGAACTACGAGAAATACATTTCTTTATAAATTACTCAGTCTGTGATATTTTGTTACGGCAAAACAGTATGGACTAAGACAGTTACATATCCAATTTTAAATACATGAAATATAATTCTGAGACTTGGGGCCTATGGTCATCATGGGGCGGGGGGTTGCTGGTTTTTTGGAGAGACAGGGTTCTTGCTCTGTCGCTCAGGCTGAAATGCAGTGGTATGATCTCATTGCAGCCTAGACCTCCCAGGTTCAAGTGATCCACATCAACCTCTGAGTAGCTGGGACTACAGGCATGCACCAACAAACTCTGCTAATTAAAAAAAAATCTTTTGTAGAGACAGGATCTCACTATGTTGCTCAGGCTGGTCTTCAACGCCTGGTCTCAAACAATCCTCCTGCCTCAGCCTCCCAAACTGCTGGGATTACAGGTGTGAGCCACCACACCTGGGCAATATAGTTAACATCTTAAACCTACAAAGGTGAGGGCCAGACTTGGTGACTTGAACACAACCACAACAAAGCAAGACACAGATTACACAGAAATGAGGGGGCAGGGACTGAAAAAACTTTCTTTTATTCCCTAGTATCCCCATTTCCTTGAAAGACACCTTGAAAGAGCCCAAAACATGAGCCCACATATTACTTATTTTCAGTAAGATGCTTAAACAACAACAAAGGGCATACTCCCCTTTCTTCTACAAATCCCTTTTTCTTAACACAGGGACCTGCTGTTATCTTCCACAAACCTTTTGTATTTTAAGTACCTCCATAGCCAAAACAAAAGACAAGCCCCGTTTAAGGGGCTACAAAAGACGACTGCCCTCTCCTTCTACCAAGAAGGACCTAACTAATGACTGTCTTCTAGGAAACTGTTTCTGGGACAGTATACAGATCATATATGCAAAAACAGAACACATTTCACATCAGCTCATGGTCTCAAAAGATTGTGTGAATTCTCAGCAGTTCTC
The DNA here is from genome assembly GCF_029281585.2 of Gorilla gorilla gorilla. Lineage (NCBI taxonomy): Eukaryota > Metazoa > Chordata > Mammalia > Primates > Hominidae > Gorilla > Gorilla gorilla. The sequence goes on along the minus strand of NC_086018.1, from coordinate 15,488,198 downwards.
TTTCTGATGACCCATGGGGTAGTGTAGAAGAGAAAGCAGAAGCCAGCTCCCTTGGACTGGTTTAGTCTCCACTCTCTCTCTCTTTCTTTCTTTTTTTTGAGACTGAGTTTTGCTTTTGTTGTGCAGGCTGGAGTGCAATGGCATGATCTCAGCTCACTGCAACCTCCGCCTCCCAGGTTCAAATGATTCTCCTGCCTCAGCCTCCCAAGTAGCTGGGATTACAGGTACCTGCCACCATGCCCGACTAATTTTTGTATTTTTAGTAGAGACGGGGTTTCACCATGTTGGCCAGGCTGGTCTCGAACTCCTGACCTCGTGATCTGCCAGGCTCGGCCTCCCAAAATGCTGGGATTACAGGTGCGAGCCCGGGACCTTTTAAAAAGTGCCCTAGGTGAATCTGATTATCAGCCAGATTGCGGAATCTGCTCGGGAAGTAAGCACTGGATCTCAGTCCCTCCCCTTTGTTATCGCTGTGATGCTCACCCAAGTCCTGTCCTAAGGGTTTCATGGCATCTACAGATACGTTCCTCAAAGCGAGTCACCCAGCTGAGAGAGATCTCACATGTGTTCCGATTGTTCACTGGCTTCTCATAAGAGGATTATGCTGCCCATCATCACTGACATCAGACTTGTTCCTATGGCTTATGAAAATGTTCTGGTCAATGAAATATGAGTGAAGTGACATATACCACCTCTGAGCAGAAGCTTAAAAGATTATCACACTGTTCAAGTATAGCTGTTTTCCCCTTATCCCAAATAGGAACTGCTCCTTTAATCTAGACAGCGGAAGGAAGACAGAAAGCGCAGAGTCAACAGCTGATCTGGAAAAACTTTATGAACACTCCCCTGATGTTTCTGTGGCTGCTAAGTACTGAGCTTCTAGGACTGCTTGTTACTGCAGCATAGCCATGCAAAAGCACATACGGGAACGAGGAAGAGAGAAACACTGAATGTAAAGGAAAAAAATGAAAGGTTTTGGCCAAGCGCAGTGGCTCACACCTGTAATTCCTGCACTTTGGAAGGCCGGGGCGGGAGGATCACAAGGTCAGGAGTTCGAGACCAGCCTGACCAACATGTGAAACCCTGTCTCTACTAAAAATACAAAAATTAGCCAGGCATGGTGGCACGCGCCTGTAATCCCATCTACTCAGGAGGTTGAGGCAGGAGGATTGCTTGAACCCGGGAGGTGCAGGTTGAAGTGAGCTGAGATAGTGCCACTGCACTCCAGCCTGAGCAACAGAGCAAGACTCCCTCTCAAAAAAAAAAAAAAAAAAAAAGGCAAGGTTTTAAGTAACAATAGCGGTTACCATCTTGGGGACAGATACCAGGTTTCCATTCTTTGGCTTATTTACTCTGCACAAAACTCTTCAAAGTAGGTATTAATGGCATCATTTTACAGAAAACTAAACTATGGGCTGACATAAAGGGTTTTCAGTGTAATTATCTCTCACAAAATAGAGTTACCTTGAATCCAAATGCTTAGAAAGTTTCTTCTAAGATGCTCATTCAATTGTTTTAATTTTGAGTAATAGAAATTTGCTTAAAGAAATGAGGGAAACGACAATAAATAGCCTGAAACCAACCTCAATCAATACAGGTTATGGATTTTTACAGAGGTCACTTGATTGAATCCATTTTAAAAGGAGCGGAAGGCCAGGCGCTCTGGCTCATGTCTGTATTCCCACTTTGGGAGATCAGGAGTTCAAGACCAGCCTGGCCAACATAGCGAAACCCTGTCTCTACGAAAAATTTAAACCCTGGAGGCGGAGGTTGCAGTGAGCCGACGAGATCATACCACTGCGCTCCAGCCTGCGTGATGGTGCAAGACTCTGTCTCAAAATAATAATATAAATAAATAAATAAATAAAGGAGCGAGGGGTAGTTACTTTACCATGTTCAGTAAATGCTCTGAGGATTCAATAACACGTGTTGTATTCTCATTATTAAAATCACTTTAGGCAGCGTGCAGTGGCTCATGCCTGTAATCCCAGCAATTTGGGAGGCCGAGGTAGGTGGACTGCTTGAGGACAGGAGTTCAAGACCTGCCTGACCAACATGGCAAAACCCTGTCTCTACTAAAAATACAAAAATTAGGCTGGGCGTGATGGCTCATGCCTGTAATCCTGGCACTTTGGGAGGCTGAGGTGGGGGGATCACGAGGTCAGGAGTTCATGACCAGCCTGGCCAAGACGGTGAAACCCTGTCTCTACTAAAAATACAAAAATTAGCCAGGCATGGTGGCACGCACCTGTAATCCCAGCTACTCAGGAGGTTGAGCCAGGAGAATCGTTTGAACCCAGGAGGTGGAAGTTGCAGTGAGCCAAGAATGCACTACTGCATTCCAGCCTGGGTGACAGAGCAAGACTCTGTCTCAAAAAAAGGAAAAAAATAGGTGGTGAATGCCTGTAATCCCAGCTACTAGGGAGGCTGAGGCATGAGAATCACTTGAACTCAGGAGGTGGAGATTGCAGCGAGCTAAGACTGTGCCACTGTACTCCAGCCTGGGAGACAGAGTGAGACTAGGTCTCAAAAAAACAAAAAACAAAACAAAACACAAAAACAGTTTAAATAGAAATATTTGACCAGGCGCAGTGGCTCACACCTGTAATCCCGGCACTTTGGGAGGCCGAGGCGGGTGGATCACGAGGTCAGGAGATCAAGACCATCCTGGCTAACACGGTGAAACCCCATCTTTACTAAAAATACAAAAACTTAGCCGGGCATGGTGGTGGGCGCCTGTAGTCCCAGCTACTCAGGAGGCTGAGGCAGGAGAATGGCGTGAACCCAGGAGGCGGAGCTTGCAGTGAGCTGAGATCGCGCCACTGCACTCCAGCCTGGGCGACAAAGCGAGACTTCGTCTCAAAAAAAAAAAAAAAAAAAAAAATTTAAGTATTGATGTTTTAATGATCATGAATGTGCACCTACCTATAGGTCAAATACCCAACTGTCAAGTGAATTAGAAATTGTGACTTAGAAAAATTTTCAGAAAATACTATCAGAAGTACATTGAAAAACTTAATAGAGAGGCTGACGTGCTCTCGAAAACTGCACGTCAATACTTTCCTTCAAAAGGAAGTTCTGGACTGGGCACGATGGCTCATGGATGTAATCCTAGTGCTTTGGGGGACTGAAGTGGGAGGACTGCTTGAGTCCAGGAGTTTAAGACCAGCCTGGCAACTTTGTGAGATCTCATCTCTACAAAGAAATTTTTTTAATTAGCTAGGTATGGTGGTGCATGCCTGCAGTCCAAGCTATTCAGGAGGCTGCAGAGGGAGGACTGCTGGAGCCCAGGAGTTCGTGGCTGCAGTGAGCTATGAGCATGCCGCTGTACTCCAGTCTGAACGACAAAGCAGAGAAGAGAGAGACCTTGCCTCAAAAGAAAAAAAAAGACTTTTATTCCTTAAAAATGTAATAAGCATAACAAATGTTGGTAGCTGCCAATATTAACTGAATTGGGCCAAGATAGTGAGGGGTGGCAGAGCAAAGATGCCTTCTGTCAAACCCCTACTCGTCAGAGATAAGCAGCAGGGAGAATATGGCCACTTCTTTGACAACTTAAGAACTAGGAGTTTTCTTTTAATTATGTGGACACCTTTTTAAACTTGATACTAGTAAGAAATTTCATCAGTTGGCCTAAAGAGAAGAAATTCCTGCCTAAGCAATTACCTGTCTCAACTGATGAAGCAGTTAACTAGTGAAACTTCATTAAAATGATTGAAACCTCAGAGATGGTAACAAAAACTTCTATACAAAAATCTTAATGACAGTATTAGTGATGCAAACAAATTTTCATTCCCACCATTGTACTGCAACCAAGCCAAATTTAACAAATGGTTCTCAGCCTCCATCATACTAAGTTTAAAAGCAGCATTTAAGTTGATTCTATCTTAAAATAATTTCTTCTCTGGCTTTCAGGACACACCTACCCACCACCGCACTGCTATTTCTTTTCCGTCTTTGCTGTTTTCCTCGCCCTAACCCTCCAACTCTACTGCTGGAGAACTACCCCTTGGACCTCTTCTTTTCCCTGCTCTTGCTTCCCTTTCTGTTCTACACCCACTGACTCTTGATAGCTCTTTCAGCATCATGGCTCAAAATCCCATCCATTAGGCTGGCTCTCATTACACCTCCCCACCTCTCCTCAACTCCGGAGTCCCCTTATCCCAGTGCCCGTCCCCGACGTCAGCAATGAATGTCAAACAGGCAGCGCAAACTTAATAGAACCAAACCGAGCTTTGGATCTCACCTCTTCAAACCTGATTCCCTGTAACTCCCCAGTCTCAGTAAATGGCATATTTCTCCAGCAAAAACTTGAGGCATCCTTGACTCTTCCCTTTTTCTCTCTTTTCACATCTAGTCAATTAACAAATCCTGATGACTATATTCAAAAGAGATTCAGAAACCCCTCTCTTCTCACACCATCTCCATGGCCCATTTGTCTGAGCTTCATCCATTTAAAAGCTTCCTCACCAAACTCCCTGCTTCTCTCTGTCTGCTCCTCATATCAACAGCTAGTGAGCCTTCGAAACGTGAGTCAGAGCATTCCACCCCTTTGTACCAATGTCTCCTTTAGAACTAAATCCAAAGTTTATATGACCTCTAAGACCTCACCTGTCAGCCTCCTGCTGACACGCTAACATCGCTTCTCACTACTCTCATCCTTGATCACCTCCCTAACTCATACTGGCCTCTTACCTGCTCCTCAGACACACTCAGCACTCCCGACTGGGGCCTCTGCACTAGGTTCTGCCTGGAATAGCCTCTCCCTCACTTTCTATAGGTCCAGTCACTGTCTCGTCCCTCTACTCTGCTTTATTTTTCTAACTAACCTACCAGCTATTGATTATATGCATTTATTTTCTGTCTTCCACCACTATTAAGTAAACCCCTTGAGGAGCTTTGTCTGTTTTGGGTTTGTGGCTGTTTCCCCAAAATTGTATTTGCCCACAGTGAGTATTTAGTAAATTTTTTTTGAGACGGAGTCTCGATCTGTTGCCCAGGCTGGAGGGCAGTGGCACGATCTTGGCTCACTGCAACCTCCACCTCCCAGGTTCAAGCAATTCTCTGCCTCGGCCTTCTGAGTAGCTGGGATTACAGGTGCTTGCCACCACACCCAGCTAATTTTTGATTTTTAGTAGAGATGGGGTTTCACCATCTTGGCCAGGCTGGTCTTGAACTCCTGACCTCGTGATCCACCCGCCTTGGCCTTCCAAAGTGCTGGGATTACAGGCGTGACCCACTGCAGCTGGCCTAGGACAGGCAGGTTTTGATGACCTAAACTTCGCACCGGGACTTCCAAACTGGTTCCCCATATCCAATACAGACTAAACCTCTGCCCAGTTAAATTTGTTTAAATTCAATTCTGACGATATTGCTTTCGTGTAGAAGCCTCCAAAGACTCCTCGCAATTCATCAGATTAAGTCTGTATCCTGAGCTTAACATTCAAAGCCTCCCCAAATGACCTCAACCTACACCTTCTCAGTATTATCTTAAGATCTTTATCTTTTTTTTATTATTATTTCAGATGGAGTCTCGCTCAGTTGCCCAGCCTGGAGTGCAGTGGCACGATCTTTGCTCACTGCAAGCTCCGCCTGGGACTACAGGCGCCCGCCACCATGCCCGGCTAATTTTCTGTATTTTTAGTAGAGACAGGTTTTTACCGTGTTAGCCAGGATGGTCTCGATCTCCTGACCTCGTGATCCGCCTGCCTCGGCCTCCCAAAATGCTGGGATTACAGGTGTGAGCCACCGCGCCTGGTCAAGATCTTTATCTTAAAAAAAGTAACAGGTACTGCCGAGCATGGTGGCTCATACCTGTAGTCCCAGCACTTTGGGAGGCCAAGGCAGGTGGATCACGAGGTCAGGAGTTCGAGATCAGCCTGACCAACATGGTGAAACCCTGTCTCTACTAAAAATACAAAAATTAGCCGGGTTTGGTGGTGCGCACCTGTAGTCCCAGCTGCTGAGGAGTCTGAGGGAGGAGAATCACTTGAACCCAGGAGACGGAGGTTGCAGTGAGCCAAGGTTGTGCCATTGCACTCCAGCCTGGGCGACAGAGCGAGACTCCATTTCAAAAAAAAAAAAAAAAAGTAACGGGTACTTCCCAGTCTTGACTCATGTTGTTTCTTCTGTTGTCATAGGCATGGTTTCTTCACTCCCACCCAATCCCATCGCAGAGGAAAAACATGGGAAACATCTGGAACGAAGACTGACTTCTGTGTATTCTGGTGCACAAAGGCTTGCCCATGAGAAGGGCTCACACACTTGGGCTCACTGGAGAATGCGAATTGCTTTTACCTGGATAAATTGGTCTATTGATAACGAAAGCCATCAAACTCCTCACCAGGAGTTTCAGGAGAAAGTGCCTAGCAAATGATGGTAAATTCTAAATGAGTCCTAACCCCAACAGGAAGTACAGATGGGGTGGGAAATATAGGGAGTTTGTTGTATCTATTTTTCTGCCTGAGGCATCCACCATCTTTGAATACTTGAAAGAGAATGGGACTTGAAAAATACTGTCTCACAAACAGAATATTTAAAAGAGGATAAAGGAAATAACTTTCTTAAAAAAAAATCACCATTGTTTTAGGAGACTGGTGGGAATCAAACTTAATATCAATAAGTTGTGTATCAGCAGTTGCTTTGGATAAAAAAGAATAAACTCTGAACCAACAGAGAAAGAGAAGAGAAGCTTTCCTCATATCAGATTGACTAGGACCTACAATAAACAGAACGTCCCATTTCTACAAATAAGAGCTGCTAGAGCTGCTGGCAGAGCAGCACGACCAGGGAAACCCATCGCGGTAATGGGCGATTCCCTGATGCTGCGAATTAGGGAAGCAACCACAGGATTGACAGGTCTACAAAGAGACACACAGCACCCCCAAACAGGTCTCCAGGATGGAACTAAAGGCCAGCTAAGACTAAGCCAAACTTCGTTAGTTTTTGTGGGGATGAAACACTGCTGCTAACCCCAGAAGAGACCTAGAAAGGATGAAGTCCTAGGCAAGAAAATAAAGATTTGATATAAACATTAGAGATTTCCTTCCCCTCCACCCCAAAAATGAAGTTTCACTTTGTGGGAGAGAAAGCTGTGATGTGAAAAGATAGGCTGCAGCTGTGTAGATAGTGTTTATTAATGTGATTCAACGATTGGGACATAAGGATACCGGGGATGACAGGCACTGGCTAGAGGCAGAGACTCTCCATACAATCTAAGACTTGTCAACCTGAAGGTCTGAACTAAAATGAGAGGGGAAGAGAAAACTGATGGGGCAAGAAACTGAAGCCCCAGAATCAAGACACCTGGGTCACTGGGGAATACATGAATCACATGTGAATAACCTTCAATCCCTCTTAAGAATCCAAATCGAGACTGGGCGCGGTGGCTCACGCCTGCAATCCCTGCACTTTGGGAGGCCGAGATGGGTGGATCACCTGAGGTCAGGAGTTAGTGACCAGCCTGGCCAACATGGTGAAATCCTGTCTCTACTGAAAATAGAAAACTTAGCCGGGCATGGTGGCATACACCTGTAATCCCAGCTACTCGGGAGGCTGAGGCAGGAGAATTGCTTGAACCCAGGAGACAGGTTGTAGTGAACCAAGATCATGCCACTGTCCTCCATTCTGGGTGACAGAGCAAAACTCTCTCAGAAAATTAAATCTAAATTTTTTCCAAAGAAGAAACCTCAGAGAAGACTTCAAAGTTGCAAGTGTATACAGAGAGGTGTCATAGGTGAGGGGCTATCAAAGACACCAAACTGCCTTCTGGGCTGGAAGAGGAAGTTATAAAAATAAAGAAGTCCAGGCATGGTTACACGAATATGTAGTCCCAACTACTCAGAAAGCTGGAGAAAGGAAGAGGAAGAGAAGAAATAGATCAATGGAGTAGAATAAATACCCTGAGAAACACCCGCACAGCACATACTAAGCTGCTACTGGTATAAATACTTGTGGCCCTTCATAAACCCAGCTTACAAAGTTACATGCTCAGCTTAAGGAGTTAAAAGGATAAGAGGCTTCTGAAGAATTTGTTTCAAGACAGTTGCTTTAGGTTGCATATTTGGAAAACCCATGTGAAAAGCCAGGTTGCCTGTGTTGAAGATTTTCAAAGAGTGAAGGATGCACAACAGACTTCCATCACAAAGAAGTTCAGGAGTTTGCAAAGTGGCTACAAAGAAGCAACTATAATAATTTTGGCACGTGGCTTTCATTGTTCTCTTTTTCTATTTCTCTGTATTTTTGGTAGTATGAAATTGCATCTTTGGGCAGGTGCTGTGGCTCACACCTGTAATCCCAACACTTTGCGAGGCCGAGGCCGGGGGGAGTCCCTTGAACTCAGGAGTTCAAGACCAGCCTGGGCAGTGTGGTGAAACTCTGTCTTTACAAAACAAAATACACACACAAAAAAAATTGGCTGGGCGTTGTGGCGCTCAACTGTAGTCCCAGCTACTCGGGTGGCTGAGATGGGAGGATAGCTTGAACCCGGGAAGTTGCAGAGGCAGTGAGCTGTGGTCATGCCACTATGCTCTAGCCTGGGACACAGGGCTGGGACGCAAGGCCGGGCAGGGCAAAGGAAAAGAGGAAGAAAGAAAGAAAGAAACTGCATCTTTGCTCTGGATCTTTTTTCTAAAATATAAGCCCTAGAATGACCCCGGGGGTCCTTAGGCCCTGAGTATATCACCCTGCAGGTTCTTACTGTAACTGGAATATGCAACAGACAACTAAAATCAATCCTTTGGAATCTAGGCTTCCTTGGTCTGTCCTTGAAATACTTTTGTGTAACTCAATAATCAGAAGGGAGAGAAGTGCTTAGGGTAAGAAGGGATGATTTGCTTTTACTTTTTCCAAGTATAAGTTGCTTTCTTCTCAAAATGATGTAGTCAGTAATTCATAATGACTCATTTTCACAAAGCTATAGGTCACTATTATTTAAATGTGCTAACTTCACAATTTTTAAAGCTCCTGAAGTGAGATTTTTTTGCTCCTTTTAAAGGTATTTTAAAACTAAGTACCTAGACTTAGGTTAGACACACAGAGTAATACAAACAGTAAACTCAAGAAACCTGCTCCTTCATAACAAAAAAAGTCAGCAAAGTACTCTCTATTTTTAAATCAGTGCTTTCCAAGAATATTTGGTAATAATAACCCTGTAGCTTTAATTCTTCCTTGCATGATCCATATGTACCTAAGTGTTTTGTTAGATTTTACTATTCATTCTGTTTTTAAAAATAACACTTTTTACTTTGAAATAATTATAGATGTATTATATAAACACTGTATAGGGAAATCCCATGTGATCTTCATCAAAATTTCCCCAATGGTAACATCTTACATAACTATAATATTAAAAAGAAAAAAAAACTCACAATGGCACCATTTTACCCACTGTATTAAAACTGCACCAGTTTTACATGCAGTCACGTGTGTGTTGTGTGGTTCTATGCATGCTTTTTTTTTTTTTTTTTTTTTTTTTTTTGGAGACAGAGACTTGCTCTGTCGCCCAGGTTGTAGTGCATTGGTGCGATCTCGGCTCACTGCAACCTCCAACTCTTGGGTTCAAGCAATTCTCTGCCTTAGCCTCTCAAGCAGGTGGGATTACAGGCGCCCGCCACCACACCTGGCTAATTTTTGTATTTTTAGTAGAGATGGGGTTTCACCATCTTGGCCAGGCTGGTCTGGAACTCCTGACCTCGTGATCCACCCGCCTCAGCCTCCCCAAGTGCTGGGATTACAGGTGTAAGCCACCGCACCCGGCCAATTCTACGCAGTTTTATCATATGTATTGAGTCATGCAGCCACCCCCACAATTAAGATGAAGAACAGTGCTATCACCACAGGGCTCCCTTGTGTTACTTCTTTACAGCTATGTCCACTCTCCTCTCACCTTATCTCTAATCCTTGGCAACCACTAATCTTTTCTCTGTCTCTATAATGTTATTATTTCAATGATGTTACATGTAAATGAAATAGTATCATATATAAGCTTTTAAGATTAGCTTTCTTTCACTCAGCACAATTTCCTTGAAATGTCTCCTAGTTTTTGCATGAATCAATACTTCATCTCTTTTTATTGCTGAGGAGTAGTCTATGGAATGGCTGTACCATGCTTTTGTTAAGCATTCACCAACTGAAGGACATCTGGGTTTTTGCAACTTGAGAGGTACAGCAAATAAAATCGCTATGTGTATTCATTTACAGGTTTTTCCTTTGGCATAAATGCCCCAAAAGTGTAACCGCTGGGTCATATGGTAAATGGATGTTTATACTTAACAAATGTTTATTGAGCACTCGTGCAAGGCAACCGTCTAGGTGTTTGGGATACAGTGGACAAAATGGAGAAAGCTCCCTGCCCTTGGGGAGCTTATGCCTCAGTGAAGAGTTCCTGACAAAAAATAGGCTATAGCTCAAAAAATTTTACAAAATGATAGAATTTTATTAACGAAAGGTATTATGAATGAATTGCAAAAATATCACACACAAGAAAATAGAATTGAGCTAGATTCCAAGACCCTATTAGTTCAGAAAGGCCTAGACAGAGAGCAAGACAAAACTAGTAAATATAGGCCAGGCGCAGTGGCTCACGCCTGTAATCCCAGTACTTTGGGAGGCCGAGGCGGGTGGATCACTTGAGGTCAGCAGTTCCAGACCAGCCTGACCAACGTGGAGAAACCCCGTCTCTACTAAAAATACAAAATTAGCCAGGCGTGGTGGCGTATGTCTGTAATCCCAGCTACTCAGGAGGTTGAGACAGGAGAATCGCTTGAACCCGGGGGGGCGGAGGTTGTGATGAACAGAGATAGTGCCACTGCACTCCAGCCTGGGCAACAAGAGGGAGAAATTCTGTCTCAAACAAACAAACTAGTAAATATAAATTCCAATTAAATAACCTGACCAGATAGGGAGCAAATGAGATTAACAAGGATTAGAGACATAAACATGTACTACATGAAACTCTACCCTTATTCTAAATGTGTTAAAACATTTTTGCTCATCTTTCTTTTAAATATGGAAGAGTGCACATGAGGCCCCAGATGTAGAAGAGTAACAATATATCTACAACACAATGACATTTTTGTTACCTGTTTATTCTAAGATCTGAATTTATTTTAGTCCATCTCCATATTGTGATGCTGTAATAAATGAAGGCACTTTTACCCCAAGGCCAAGACAGAACAAGCTGGTTGTCCTTATATAAAACCAGTGCTTGAGGAAGGCTGTTACTCTTTTTTTAAAAAGGGGATGTTTCTGAAAATTTTCTGAGGAAAACAGGAATTTCTCAATTATACTTTGTGATGTACAATATCTACCATATTTTCTGAAACCATAAAAAAATTACAGTTTTAATTGTGGAATAAACAATTACTACTGTGACCAACTTGAAGGGCTTTTTGCAGATAAAAATGTAAATTGTTTCAAATTACAAATGACAAAATTATTAGGGCACTGAAAAGTAGATCACTTTGAGAAAAACAAAATTGATTCCAACAAATTTAATGTTCTATATTGCCTTTTCACCTCTTAGAAGAATGGCTGTGAGGAATTTGCAAACTAAGAGGAACCAAGATGGCCAGAAAATACAGCATATTATAAAATATAATAAAAGGGTGATTTAAACCTATGATGTTGGGATTAAATAAAATGGAAGAGAATGGAAAATCCAAAAGCAAACTCAACTATACATAACATTTTAGAATATAGTATTTTTATCAATGGTACAACAGTAGACTATTCAGTGTGTTGCAATAATAATAATAATAATTGACTAAACATTTAGGGGTGAGGTTTTGATTCTACCATGCATCACAGGGATTAAATAGTTAAATATTTAAAATACAATGGTGAAAACTAGAAGAAAATGTGGGTATCACAACCCACATGATTTTGGATCTGCTGATCCCTCCTCAGTTGAGCCCTGATATGAGACCACAGCCTCAGCTAATACCTTCACTGCAGCTGAGCCACAGAAAGTGTGAGGTCATAAATGTGTGCTGTTTGGGGCTGGGTGCCGTGGCTCACACCTATAATCCCAGGCGGATCACCTGAGGTCAGAAGTTCGAGACCAGCCTGACTAACATGGTGAAACCCCGTCTCTACTAAAAATACAAAAATTAGTCGGGCGTGCTGGTGTGCACCTGTAGTTTCCTGAGGGGAAAGCGAGGCAGGAGAATTGCTTGAACCCAGGAGGTGGAGGTTGCAGTGAGCCGAGATTGCGCCACTGCACTCCTGCATGGGCAACAGAGGGGACTCCGTCTTAAAAACAAAACAAAACAAAAAACAGTGTGCTGTTTTAAGCTGCCAAGTTGCGTACACCATACACATCAATGGATACCTAATACAGGCCATATGCAAGAAAGACATTATAATGATAGACCATGAACTATAAAGTGGGTCAGGAGAGTAGGGAGGAGAAAAGATGAACGATCAATATGTGTAAATCCTGGGAAGATGAAGATTGCCAGAGACAAGGTTCTAGGATGAGCTGTGTTTAAAAAGTAAAGTAGAGGTTCCTCTTCAAAGACTTTCCTCCCCATCTAATTAGGAGGAATAAATAGTAACTTCTCTTAGAAGCAAAATTTATTCAAACACTTGTGCTAACATTCTTAAATATCTGCTAGCCGTAATAAAAAAATCAATGTACTTTATGTTCTTAGCTCCCACAACTTAGCCTAATTATTTGCCCTGGCATGCTTATACTGGTCCAAGCAAGCATTAGGTCATAGCCTGTTCCTCTTCCTTATTTGAAGGTGTTTTTACCTTTCTCAGCATTCCACAAGTTACTTCCTCCTTCCTTTGTTCTCCTCTGCCTTTGCCTCTTTTTAAAAGTTCTAAGTTGCTAGCCAATCGGGACAAATACAGAATGTGAGGTCCTGTTCCAGCCAATGGAAACCGGACACAGCAGTAGGGTGGATGTGTCAGGTTATAAATGACCCTGTCTCCTTTGTTCGGTGTACTCTCATGGCACAACTGCTGGCGAGTGTACCCTTTCTGCAGAAAGTATAAAAATGGCCTTGCTGAGGAAATTAAATTTATGTTCAAGTGCTATTTCTTTATGGCACCGGGAAACAAGCATTTCAAACAGCTGGAAATGGTCAGAGTGGTATGCTTAAAATTAAAACTTTGTGGAATATGCAGTTTGTAAATAATAAGGCCTAGGTTTTTTCTCTTTGTGTCACATTCATAAGATACTAATATGTATTTGTACAGGCTCATGAAGGGCAACAGACCTGTTTTCTCCCTGCTGACTCAGACCTGCCCAGCTGCAGGGTTTTTTTTTTTTTTTTTTGAGATGGAGTCTCGCTGTGTCGCCCAGGCTGGAGTGCAGTGGTGTGATCTCAGCTCACTGCAAGCTCCGCCTCCCGGGTTCACGCCACTCTCCTGCCTTAGCTTTCCGAGTAGCTGGGACTACAGGTGCCCGCCAGCACACCTGGCTAATTTTTTGTATTTTTGGTAGAGAGGGGGTTTCACTGTGTTAGCCAGGATGGTCTTGATCTCCTGACCTCGTGATCCACCCGCCTCAGCCTCCCAAATCCCTCATACCTGCTGAGATTACAGGTATGAGCCACCACGCCTGGCCAGCTGCAGGTTTTTGTGACAGGGTCTCACTGTCATCCAGGCTGGGGTGCAGTGGTGCGATCATGGCTCATTGCAGCCTCAAAATCCTGGACTCAAGAAATCCTCCCACTTCAGCCTCCTGAGTAGCTGGGACTGCAGTCATGGGCCACCACACCTGGCTAATACTAACTAATTTGTATTGAGCTCTTATGTGCTAGACACTGTGCTAAACTCTTTACATGCATTGGTCCATTTTACAAATAAGGTAAAAAAAGACAGAGGTGCACTTCTGAGTGTACAGTGCTGGTAAGTGGCAAAGCCAGCATTTGGCCAGGCTGACACCTGGCACCTAAGTAACCATTCTTAACACAAACTCTTTATGACCACTCTGACCATTTCCAGCTGTTTGAAATGCTTGTTTCCCGGTGCCATAAAGAAATAGCACTTGAACATAAATTTAATTTCCTCAGCAAGGCCATTTTTATACTTTCTGCAGAAAGGGTACACTCGTCAGCAGTTCTGCCATGAAGCCCAGACACAACTCTTACATGACCGTCACTCATTTAAAGTTTTCAGGAATGTGAAATTTCAGACAAAACTTATCAAAGTATAAAATTCCTATCAAGGAAAAGTTTCTAAAACCAAAATATAATTCTTGTGCCAGTCATGTTGGTATCATTAATGGGAAGGAGAATTTAGGGTTGATGTATCCTTTTTATATACAGTAATAAACTATTCTAGATGTAAATGAGATCATCATGTACTGGCCAAATTTTAAGGAAACCGACACCCTCATAAATGGTATAAACCCTAAGGTAAGTTGGCAACACTTATTAATTTTTCAAATCCACGTACTACTCTAAATACAGTCATACTTTTTTTTTTTTTTGAGATGGAGTTTCGCTCTTGTTGCCCAGGCTGGAGTGCAATGGCACAATTTCGACTCACCACAACCTCCGCCTCATGGGTTCAAGCAGTTCTCCTGCCTCAGCTTCCCGAGTAGCTGGGATTACAGGCATACGCCACCATGCCCAGTTAATTTTTGTATTTTTAGCAGAGATGGGGTTTCTCCATGTTGGTCAGGCTGGTTTTGAACTCCCGACCTCAGGTGATCCACCCGCCTCGGCCTCCCAAAGTTCTGGGATTACAGGCGTAAGTCACTGTGACCGGCCCATACATATTTTTATAGCCTGCACGAAAAGACCTAAATATACAGCCATAGGTAAAATTATGGTATATTCATTCATACAATGTACCACAATGCGGTCATGAGGTGTGAGGGGAAAGATTCCTATATTTCAATAAATATCCGATAAACATTTGTGTGTCTATTATGTTTCATAAATAGGGTCTTGTCATGGTGGTCAATGAGAAAGACTCCTGCTTCCACAGGGCTTACTGCTAATGAGGAACACGGACATTAAAAAACCAAGATTTTAAAAAGTGTGTAAGATGTGATGAGTGACCTCTTCCTTTTATAGCTTCCTCCCTCCCTCCCTAGTGATCTCACCCTTCTTCAGCGCTTGAAGAACCAGCTATACTCTGAAGGCTCCAAAAATTACCTTCCCAGCTTAGAACTCTAGACTATATATACCCAGCTTCCTACTCAATGACCAATGCCTAATAAAAATATAAAACTTACTATTTCCAAAACCCGAATACAGATATCACTCACTCCACAAGTATTCCTCCCTTAGTCTTCCCCATCTCGGTCAATGGTACCTGCACCTCCATTCTTTCAGCTACTCAGCTCAAAAGCTTTGGTATCACCTTAACTCTTCTCTCTCACGCCATATCCCAGTCCAGCAAATCCACCTTCAAGAGACTGATTTTCACTACCTCTACCTTCACCACCACATTTTTTCCCCTATTCTCCCTCTTATACTTGATGGTCTATTCTCTCCACACATACCAGAGGGATCCTTTTAAAAAAGACTGCCACTACTCAGAATAAAATTCAGCCTGGAGTGGCAGCTCACGCCTGTAATCCCAGCACTTTGGGAGGCCAAGGCGGGTGGATCACTTGAGGCCAGGAGCTCGAGACCAGCTCTGGAGAACATGGTGAAACCCTGTCTCTACAAAAAATATAAAAATTAGTCTGGCGTGGTGGCTCACACGTGTAATCCCAGCTATTCCAGAGGCTGAGACAGGAGAATCACTTGAACCCAGAAGGCGGAGGTTGCAGTGATCAGAGATTGTGCCACTGCACTCCAGGCTGGGCAAAAGAGCCAGACCCTGTCTCAAAAATAAATAAATAAATAAAAATAACTTTCAAACTTCTATCATAGCTTGGAAGGTCCTAAGCGATCTGACGTCCCACAACTTAGGGTACTAATTCCTACTATTTCCCTTGACTTACATCAGGCCCACTGAACTTCCTGTCAGTCCACTAACAGGCCTCAAGTCCTTCACGTTTGTTTTGTCAAGCTAAAACTCCCATTATTTTGAGACAGTTGTATGATTTATCTTACTCTTTTTCTTTGAAGTAAAAAATAGCTATGGAATGCCATGGAGTTCATATACACCAAAGGTAGGAACTCTGGCTCACTGCTATATCCCTAATGGATTTTAATGCAAATAATTTGGGTAATTTGAGTTGTAACTGGTGAAGGATGCTTTGCTGCAATGATATTTAATTTGAGACCTTCAGGATGTGAAGCAGCCAGCCATACACTGGAAAGAACTTTCCAGGCAAAGGAAACCACCATTGAAAAGCCCTGGGCTCTGGTGCTTGGAGGAACGGAAGAATCCTGTGAGGCTGGAATGGAGCAAGCCCCATGGAACTGAGAAAAGAAAAGAACTCTTATCTGAGGAATGTGAGTCCTTCTAAATTTTCAGGCCCAGAGAGGCACTAAAATGAGATTGCAATCTCGTCCTAGCTTCCCCTTGAGCTATGCATTCATCTGGAAACTGCTTGCCATAGCCACAAGTAGGTATGCATATAAATTAACCTAATAATGCTACCTTCACCACACAATGTACAACCAATCCCTAATCAGTTATTTTTGTAAGCCAAAAAGAATTCCTGACAAACCACTTTGTATCAGTCCCACTCCCTGTCTCCCTTTTCACCTTTAAAAATCTACCTGTAATGGCTGCCAATTGAAGTGCAGATTCAGGGCAACTTGAGTCTATGCTCCTAGGCTGCAAGCCTCAAGCCTGGCCCACCTGAACTCTCTACTTAAATTAATTTTGCCTCAGCTTCTTCCTTTCAGGTAGATGAAGCTGGCAGGGGGCAAATCACAGAGGTGGATGTGTAAACCATGGCACCAAGTCTGTCCTCTTTGACACGGAGTGGGAACGCTTATAAGCAGGTCAGGCTCTGACACGTTCATTACTCTAGCTGCTGCTAGTGCATGGAATAGAAGGGACAACGAAAAGCAGAGGGACCAGTGAGAAGAGAACTGTAATAATCCAGGTATGAGATGAGGATGGTCTGGACTAGAGTGGCAGCAGGGATGAGATACAAGATCTGTGCTGACAGCAAAATCAACAGTTTAAGTGGTAAGGAGCAAGGTGAAAGAAAAGCAGAAAGCTAGGAAGACTAAGGTTTTTGTGTGGGCAAAATTTCAGTTGAAAGATGCCATTTATGATAATGGATAAAACTGGATTAGAGGTTGGGGAAACCAGACTGATGGAGTAATGTACTATTATTAAATAGAAGGAAGTACATTCACACAGATAATGGTTGTATACGCACAGATTATTTGTGGAAAGATAGGTTAACCAGGAAATCTTTTCACTGCATAGGTTTCATACTGTTTCAATGTTTTAAGTGAGGTGGGCTCACGCCTGTAATCCCAGCACTTTGGGAGGCCGAGGCAGGCGAATCATGAGGTCAGGAATTTGAAACCAGCCTGGCCAATATAGCAAAAACCTGTTTCTACTAAAAATACAAAAATTAGCCGGGCATGGTGGCATGCACCTATAGCCCCAGCTACTCAGGAGGCTGAGGCAGGAGATTCGCTTGAACACGGGAGGCAGAGGTTGCAGTGAGCCGATGTTGCGCCACTGCACTCCAGCCTGGCGACAGAGTGAGACTCCATCTAAAACAACAACAAAAAGTTAATATATCACTTTTTCCCATTAAAACCTAATTTTAAATAACAACAAATTACTTTTCCTCAAATGAATCTAAACTATTTCCATATATATTCCAAACTTAAGACTGTTCAAATTCCCTGTTAGAAATGGAGAGGAAATTCAGAAGGCTAAAAGGGCAAGTTCAACTACTCCCACTTGCTATTTACTGTTCTCATTCATTAAACCCAGAATAATCTGTTTATTACCAAACTGCTGCATTTGGGGATACCATCAGTTTACTCATTCATTTAGCTGGCATGCTGCAGTGCTGCCTGGACAAGAGCCTTGTCCTCAAGGAACCACACCTGATAGGAATGTGGCTACATGCGTCAAAGGAAGCATCACTCAGTGCCCTGTGGGCCTAGACTGGAGTGACTGACATTTCCGGGGGAAAAACTTATCAGACCACTGCAAGTGTCCAGACACTGAAGTACAGAACAGGTCAAAAATGTTAAGAAATAAGAATTGGTTGGGCTGGGCATGGTGGCTCACGCCTGTAATCCCAGCACTTTGGGAGGCCGAGGCGGGCAGATCATGAGGTCAGGAGATCGAGACCATCCTGACTAACACAGTGAAACCCCGTCTCCACTAAAAATACAAAAAATTAGCCGGGCGTGGTGGTGGGCGCCTGTAGTCCCAGCTACTCGGGAAGCTGAGGCAGGAGAATGGCGTGAACCTGGGAGGCAGAGCTTGCAGTGAGCCAAGATCATGCCACTGCACTCCAGCCTGGGCGACAGAGCGAGACTCTGTCTCAAAAAAAAAAAAAAAAAAAAAAAAGAACTGGTTACCAATTAGATGTGCGGAGCTGAAAAAAATGGGAGAACTCCTGAGACCCTGTCTTAGTTAGGTGAATAGTGGTGCCAATTACCAAGACAGTGCAGACAGGTGGAACAGCTGGTGTGTGAGTCTGGGTTTTCCCTAAGTGTCTGAGAAACAGACAAACAGGTGACAGCATCCAGTAAGAAGTGTAAAGCACGGGAGGCAGAGTTTGTATTCAAGCCACGGTCCTCTGCTACAGCTTCAGAGATTTTACCACTCTGGGCCGGAAAAAAGAACATTATCATTTAAATGGGGGATAAAAGAGGTGGGACGTGGTGGTTCACGCCTGTAATTCCAGCACTTTGGGAGGCAGAGGCAGGCAGATCCCTTGAGGTCAGTAGTTCAGGATCAGCTTGGCCAACATGGTGAAACCCCATCTCTAAGAAAAATACAAAAATTAGCCGGGCATGGTAGTTGCCACCTGTGGTCCCAGCTACTCGGGAGGCTGAGGCAAAAGAATCACTTGAATCCAGGAGGCAGAGGCTGCAGTGAGCCAGACCGTGCCACGGTACCTCAGCCTGGGCGACAGAGCGAGACTCCATCTCCAAAAAAATAAATAAATAATAAATAAATAAAAAAGAGGAATCTGAAAAGGAGAAAGAAGAACAGAAGGCTTGATAGTATTAGGAGGACAGCATCTGGGAATCCAGGATGGAGGGAAGGATCCACTATTACATTTAAGTGCTACAGAGTTCAAGATGAAAGGTGACTGATTTGGCAATAAGGAGTCAACAGAAAAGACAGTAGACTTAAGCTGGACAAAGGAAAACAGCAACGGATGGGGCCAGAGGATCACTATTCAGGTCCCAAAGTATAAATACACTGCTGATAATGTGGGCTGTCTCTTATGGAAAATCAACCGTGGAGAAAGCAGTGACTTAGGGCTTTATGTAAACAATTTCATTAATCCTCAGCAATGCTATGAGATAAATGCAAAAATGGGAATTCATCAGGAAAAACCAAAGGTCACATAACAAATGGAGGCAACTACTGCTAGTTGATGTCAAAGTTACCTTCCATTACTTTACTTCTTTCCATGCATCATATACGATAAATTATATTAATTATATTTACAAAAACTTAATGATAAAAGAATTATAACACAACAAAGTTGAAACTAGACTATTTTTATCAACTAATCTGCCCTGATTGTTCCTACTAGCCCACCTGTTTAATTTGCTGAAAGTAGTCATATCCAACCAGTTTTTAGTCATGGACGTGTAGTACACACATCTCACATCCTTCTCGTTTGAGCTAATTACATGTGGTAAAAGTATAGTGATTATTATCTGACATGAAAAGGAATTTAAAATACAGACGTTACTGGCAGTCTATTCATCTCCCAGTACCTAAATATCTATTTGTATTTTCTCCGGAAAACTATTTAAAAATAGTGTAAATCCATTCCTTAAAACTCTCTAAAAAATTGTTACCCAACATTATCTCAAAGTATTAAGATGGAAATTGCTCTAATGGACCTGTACCTGTTCTCTATTTGCACTGTCCAACACAGCAGCCACGAGCCACATAGCCACTTAAAAACAACAACAAACAAACAAACAAAAAAACACTTGAAATGTGGCTACCATGGCTAGAGAACTAATCTTTACATTTTATTTAAGGTAAACTTACATAGCTGCCAGTGGCTAATACATTGGACAACAGGGCTCTGAACAATGGTTCTCAATCCTGGCTGCACACTAAAACTGCCACGGAGAACTTTTTAGATCCTAATGAGTAAACTAAAGCCCCCCACCGCCCCCAACCCCCGGCTTTTCTTTTTTTTTTTTTAAGTCTCTGGGCATGGGACTCAGGCATAATATGTGATTTTATTTTATTTATTACTCCTATGTGATTTTATTTTATTAATTACTATTTATGAATGAACGAATGAATGAATGACAAGGTCTTGCTCTGTTGCCCAGGCTGGAGTGCAGTGGTACTGTAAACGCACCAGTCAGCACTCTGTGTCTAGCTAAAGGATTGTAAACAGCCGGGCACGGTGGCTCACGCCTGTAATCCCAGCACTTTGGGAGGCTGAGGTGGGTGGATCACGAGGTCAGGATATCAAGACCATCCTGGATAACACGATGAAACCCCATCTCTACTAAAAAATACAAAAAATTAGCTGGGCGTGGTGGCAGGTGCCTGTAGTCCCAGCTACTCGGGAGGCTGAGGCAGGAGAATGGCGTGAACCCAGGAGGCGGAGCTTACAGTTAGCAGAGATCCCGTCACTGCACTCCAGCCTGGGCAAGAGAGGGAGACTCTGTCTCAAAAAAAAAAAAAAAAAAATAGATTGTAAATGCACCACTCAGCACTCTGTAAAAATGCACCAATCGGCACTGTGTCTAGCTAAAGGACTGTAAACACACCAATCAGCACTGTGTAAAAATGCACCAGTGTTCTGTAAAATGGACCAATCAGCGCTCTGTAAAATGGACCAATCAGCAGGATGTGGGCGGGGCCAAATAAGGGAATAAAGCTTGCCACCTCAGCCAGCAGCGGCAACCTGCTCGCATCCCCTTTGTGGAAGCTTTGTTCTTTCAGTCTTCATAATAAATCTTGCTGCTGCTCACTCTTTGTGTCTGCACCAACTTTTTGTTTTGTTTTGTTTTTGAGACAGAGTCTCGCTCTGTCACCCAGGCTGGAGTGCAGTGGCAGGATCTCAGCTCACTGTAAGCTCCACCTCCCAGGTTCACATCATTCTCCTTCCTCAACCTCCTGAGTAGCTGGGAACACAGGCGCCCACCACCACGCCCGGCTAATTTTTTGTATTTTTAGTAGAGACGGGGTTTCACCGTGTTAGCCAGGATGGTCTCGATCCCCTGACCTCGTGATCCGCCCACCTCGGCCTCCCAAAGTGCTGGGATTACAGGCAAGAGTCACCGCGCCCTGGGGGTCCGCACCACCTTTAAGAGCTGTAACACTCACCGCTAAGTTCCGTGGCTTCATTCTTGATGTCAGTGAGACCAAGAACTCATCGGAAGGAACCAACTCTGGACACAGCACAATCATAGCTAATCATAGCTCCTAGGCTCACTCAATCCTCCTGCCCCAGCCTCCTGAACAGCTGGGACTATAGGCATGTGCCGCAACACCCGACTTGGGATTTTTAAATGTAGCTAAAATAAAACAACTACTGCTCCAGAACAGTGTTTTTCAGTGTGCACAGAATGCACCTCCCGAGTTTTTTTTAATGGCTATTTTGATTCATCTAGGTCTGGAGTGAGGTATCTGCAAACAAGCTCCTAGGTGATGCTGACACCATTGATCCAAGGACTGTGCAGTTCACCCTCCACATCCACAGGGCCCATGCTGGCAGATTCAACCAACCATGAACAGAAAACATTCGGGAATAATACAAATAAAAAACCAACATGGTGTAACAGCTATGTATATAGCATTATAGCATTTACACTGTGTAATGTAGAGATGGTTTAAAGTATACAGCAGTGGCCAGGTGCAGGGTCCTAGCACTTTGGGAGGCTGAGGCAGGAGGATCACTTGAGGTCAGGAGTTCGAGACCAGCCTGGCCAACATGGCAAAACCCCATCTCTACTAAAAATACAAAAATTAGCCAGGCATGTTGGTGCCCGCCTGTAGTCCTAGCTACTCAGGAGGCTGAGAGAGGAGAACTGCCTGAACCTGGGAGGCAGAGGTTGCAGTCAGCCAAGACTGCAGTCAGCCAAGATTGCACCACTGCACTCCAGCCTGGGCGACAGGGTGAACCTCTGCCTCAAATAATAATAATAATAATAATAATAATAATAATAATAATAATAAAGTATAGAGCAGAATGTGCATAGGTTATATGTAAATACTATACCATTTTATATAAGGAAATTGAGCATCCACGAATTTTGGTATCCACAGGGGTCGTGAAATCAATCCCCCATGGAAACTTAGAGATGACTGCACTTTGAACAGCAAGGCTCTTGAACCAATTAAACTGTTATGGCATCCAATTCATGAGTTCATTTATTATTTTCTAGAGGCAGGGTCTCGCTCTGTCACCTAGACTGGTCTCCTGGCCTCAAGCAATCCTCTGACCTCAGCCTCCCAAAGTGCTGAGGTTACAGGCAATGAGCTACCACACCTGGCTGCATCAAATTCTTCTCAAGGAAATGAAAACCTATAGATCTTAGGTCATAAAGTATAATGCTTCCTTTACATAAAACAATTAGACTTATAACTTAATATGAGGTATATGAATAGTCTAACAAATCCAAATTGTGAATATGTATTATAGTATTCAAAAGCATTTAAGGATATAAAAGTAGCAAAATAAAGAGAAAAATAAAATTATAGCTGTTTGAGAAGTCAAAGATCAAATCAGTTCTTCAAAGAGAAATCAGCACATTCTTTTTCATAGTAAGGATACTTGGTTTTTTTGCGGAATATTCTTTTTAGTTTAGCGATCAGATTATTATCTGTATCACCTTCCTGGAAAAGTACTGCTACTATCCTGATGTAATTAACACAGTAAACCCAACGGTGCTCCTACTGAAAGCTTTTACTAACCCTTTGATTTTAAGTAGAAGAAAAACATTTACTTCTGTTTAAGCCTTAGCTTGCCCTGACTAGTTCTTTCAGGATTAGTTCTAGGCTGGGTTCAGTTTGGTGTGAAAAGGACGCTATTGCAATTTCTCATTTTGTATGACTTCTCCCATGAGAAATCTTGATGGTGGTAGTTCAAGTTTTTTTTTTTAGGTGGAGTCTCACTTTGTCGCCCAGGCTAGAGTGCAGTGGCATGATCTCACTGCAACCTCCTCCCGGGTTCAAGCGATTCTCGTGCCTCAGTCTCCCGAGTAGCTGGGACTACAGGTGTGCACCACCACGCCGGCTAATATTGTGTATCTTTAGTAGAAATGGGGTTTTGCCATGTTAGCCAGGCTGGTCTCGAACTCCTGACCTTAACTGATCTGCCCGCCTTGGTCTCCCAAAGTGCTGGGATTACAGGCATGAGCCACTGCACCTGGCCAAGGCTATTTTTAATTACTCCTTACCAGCCTGACAACCTAGAAGAGTTGCTTATTCATATGTCACCTGGTGCTTCAGATGCCAGCTGAGGAATTAACACGAACTGTATTAGCCAGCAAACGCTTCACTGTCTGCAATCAACTATGGAAGTATACTGTGAAAAGAAACCACCAGGGCCTGAAAGAGAGGGTGACAAGATGACTGAGCTGTACTAAGCTCCAGGGGAGACCACAGACCGACTAACCAGAGGCCGGGTGCACTGCCAGTCCGACCAGCCAAGTGCGTATGTGTGCCTGCACATGCAAATACCTGGGAGGAAGGGTGAAGCCTACAGAGTTTAATTAATGTTTTAGTGGACCAAAAAAGGTGGTGAACTATCTAAACAACCTTGCCTTTACTTTAGTCATCTCATTCTGCTTTTTTACGGTACGGCTAAATTACTTTTGTTCTCTTCCGTCCTACGTTTCAAAATGTTTTCCCAGTCTGAATCTCCGTGCCTCTATCAACTTTTATGTCTCTCCTCAGCTTGTCAGGCTGATCTTAAGAGCTGACACCCCTCCATGCCTCCTGGAATCTGGTAAGTAACCTAAAAAGATAAAGTAGGCTAAACCAGGAAGGAGATTAGGAGGAGTGGGGAGTCACCCGGAAGTCGCTCTAAAGACAACAGTGGTGCACAGAACAGGCGATGTGAAGGTGCGGGGTGCTGCGGCAGAGAAAGGCCCGTCCTCGCTGCCTACTTCAGACAACTGAAGCTGCTAAGCCGGAGTCAATTTTAAGCAGTAACTTTTTTTCCATCTCTTCTTCTGGGTCAGAATTAGAGATGAGTAAACTCCTGGGACTGAATATGATCTTGTCTCCTCCCTGCTGGTGCCTTTCCACCATCTGCCCTTGGCTCCCAGGGAGTCTCTAAGACTCCTGCTGCTTAAAGGGATTCTGCCCTTTTTTCCTTTCTGAATATTCTAAGATTAATTCCACAGATAATAAAACTATGTAAAATATTATTACAATTACAACAAGTCACAGCCAAACAGAATTTTAATAGAGAAATTGCCCAGAGCAACATTATTGACTGTTAAAATTAAAAACGGGAAACTTACCTTAAAGCACATCAGCTCTAACTGGATGCCCAACATTCTACCTGCCTTGCTTTCCTGGGCATTATGGATTTAAGGATTTGTAGAATGGCTGCTAAGAGGTTTTGTTTGTCCTTTAAGAAAACGAGCTAGAGGGCAGGAAGAGACGCTCAGAAGCAAACAGTACAAAGAAACACACCAGGACATACCACTGGCAGACTGGACAGCAAGTAAATGGAGCCTGATGAAAGAATAGAAAAAGGTTCCACTATTCCAACAGAAGAAAGGGTTTTCTTCCAAGATAAAGTTTAAAAAATAAAACAACTGCAAATGCAAAATGCCATTAACACCTATGACTCATTCAGTCATGAAGCAAAAATGTGAATGATTCTAGGGAAGCCTGTGAATTACTATTATCATCTAGTGATTGGCCAGGCGCGGTGGCTCACTCCTGTAATCCCAGCACTTTGGGAGGCCAAGGAGGGTGGATCATGAGGTCAGGAGTTCAAGACCAGCCTGGCCAAGATGGTGAAACCCCGTCTCTACTAAAAATACAAAAATTAGCCAGGCGGTGGTGGCAGGCGCCTGTAATCCCAGCTACTCGGGAGGCTGAGGCAGAGAACTGCTTGAATCCGGGAGATGGAGGCTGCAGTGAGCTGAGACCGCACCACTGCACTCCAGCCTGGGCTACAGAGTGAGATTCCATCTCAAAAAACACAAAACAAACAAAAAAACCTGTGGTGTGATCAAAGCTCACTGCAGCCTTGAACTCCTGGGCTCCAGTGATCCTCCTGCCTCAGCCTCCCTAGTAGCTAGGACTACAAGATATGCATCAACTACGCCCAACTAATTTAAAAATATGTATGTATTTGTAGAAATGGGGGTCTCCCTATGTTGCTCAGGCTGCTCCAGAACTCCTAGCCTCAAGCTATCCTCTCCCACCTTGGCCTCCTGAAGTTCTGGGATTATAGGTGTGAGCCACCACGCCTGGCCTGATCTGCATTTTTTAACAAGCTTCCCTCACCATGGATTCCCAGGAGCTCCAAAGTGAATAGTGTTAAGGGGACCAAATTCTGAATTTCACACGGAACTCTTCTAGTATGACATGCTCTTGTTTTGCGGTTCTTTTTCTGTCTTTCCCACCTTGCATCTTCTTCTGAATTCAAAATAGGTAAAGCTGCTGATAATGTAAATAGCTTCCCAACTTTGTATAATTTCAAAGAGACCAGAGTTTGATTCTAGTAGAAGATGGTCAATGAAAATGAAGTCAACAGGTCTGCCACCCGCTTCCTGCAGAGAAATATGTTCAGAACATCCAAATCCTTTCCTTGTGAGAGACAAAAATTGTAAGACAGAGTATGGTGTGTGATATCACCTCCCTATGGAACTTTATTTTATACTTGAACATGTTCCATGAAATTCTTACCACAAGGTGAGTTATACATCTTAATCACATTTCTGTAAATTCTGTTTCATAAAGGACTTTAGCCAAACAATTATTTATCATCTTTCTTAATCTTGTTTCCATTTAAAATTCTTCAAACCAGAAATAATCTATCAAGACTGGAAAAACAATCTATTCATAGATCCAGGACTGAGACATCTAGATAACTTATTATCCTCTGGCAATATCCTCAAAAAAGAAGGATTCATTCATTCATTCAAGTAACGGGGGGTGGGGTCCACAGAGTAAGACACAGGGAAAGCATTTAACCCCTAGTCAATCTCCCCCGGCTACTTTTTAAAAGAAAGCTTTCATCACGTTAGAATAAATGATGCACTATTCTATACAAATCATGGTGAGTGATTTAAAACTGCCATACTACAATACAAATATTATTTGCTAAACTAAAATAAAATTGAAGGGCTCTGTGTTAAGATTATCAGCCTAGTACGGTATCACAGCTGTGCGTTCCATCATATTCCTCCTATATCTGGCAGCAGGAAAGATCTATCTAGGGCCATCCCAGATTCCCAACAACAACCAGTATACTTGCTCCCTCAACACGCATCATTTTAATGTGTTAATAGGCCAGGCATGGTGGCTCACGCCTGTAATCCCAGCACTTTTGAGAGGCCAAGGCAGGCGGATCACCTGAGGTCAGGAGTTCGAGACCAGCCTGGCCAATATGGTGAAACCCCGTCTCTATTAAAAATATAAAAATTAGACGGGCGTGGTGGCATGCACCTGTAATCCCAACTACTCTGGAGGCTGTGGCAGGGGAATCACTTGAACCCGGGTTGTGGTAAGCTGAGATCACTCCACTTCACTCCAGTCTGGGTGACAGAGTGAGACTCCATCCCGCCCCCTGCCCCCGCCCCTCCCCCCCAAAAACAGTGTTAATAAGACCTGACAGTCAGCTGAATACCCATGAAATTAGAAATATAACCATCAACAGATACAAGGCACTACACTTTCTTGAACATTTGGTTACTAAAAAAAAGTCCCAGAAAACACAGGGGATGTCTGTAATGATTGTATAATCATCATGTTGAGAAAGGAGTGGAGGGGTAGGGATCAGAGGGTGGTAGTCAAATTTCTGTTTCTAATAAATCTGTTCGGAGACTTGAAATCAAGTTTTTCTTGTTTTCTTACATCACTTTGCTATATAATGCTATATAACCTTCCCTCTCATTACTTCAAGTTAGATATCAGATCAATAAATCAATAAAAGTCCCAGCTTCACTTCAAGAGACAGGGAATAGACAGTGTGGAATATCATAATAAGTGTAAGGACAGACCTGAATTCCACTCAAATTTTAGTTCCTTAGTTACTAGTGAGACCTACAGAGAGTCATTTCTCTGAGGCATTTTGTCTTTTCCATAAAGTTTTTATGCCGTAACAGACAGAGAAAGAGTTCCATTTTTCAATCAACAAGGCAAAAAATAGGCCAAGTAATTGGGAATGTAATAAAGGTGAGCCTATTTTACAACATCGAGTGGGAGCTAGGAAGCCCTCTGACAAATCTTTAAGCTGATGGAGCCTGAATGACTAATGACTATTTTAGTTTTTCCTTTTAAAAAATGATGTGAATAAATACAGATACCCCCCACAACACACACACACACAGTTTTATATAAATTCAAAAAACAATCATACTATTCATTCTGGGGGTTGTTTGTATACAATTTTCTTTCCTTTTTTTACTCCCTACTTCAGTAACTCCCCTTATATACAAACAAGTATACTTTTTTTTTTCCATGTAATCATATTCATATATACATACATGCAGACACATGCATCAATGTATGGGCGTAGGCCTTTTCTAATAGACTGATACTACCCATGCTTGCCTGCACATTTTCTATCTTGTGCAAATCTCTCCAAGTCAAGTGGTATAGTGTAGGTCCATTTCATTCTATTAAAAGGTGAGCTAATACTCCACGGTACGCAGGTAACATCCTATTCAGCCACCCCACTAATGACGGGCTTTCACTCTGTTCTCCATTTTAGGCCACACAGAACCACGCTGCAATGACATTCCTTGTCCATTGCACAGCAGTTGTTTTGTACCCATTGATTAAAATTCCAGGACTGGCATTACTGGAGCAATGAGAGTACATACATTTATGTATTTTAAATTTTAATAGGTACTACCAGATTGTTTTCCAAAAAGGCTGATCAGTCTAATTTTTTTGTTAGTAAAGTATAAGAGTATTCCTTTTCCTTTCCAATCACAGATATTACTTAATAATTTTTGCCAGTCAGATCTTTTCAGATTTTTTTTTGTCATTAAGATTTATTCTTTTGTGACTTGCAACCTACTCATATCCTTTGCCCATTGTTCCACTGGGCTGTTTGTATATTATAATATTAACTGTCTGTCACCTGCTTTGCAAATACTTTTTTCTTAAATCTGTTGCTTGTCCATGTTTTTTTATGCCTTAGAACAGGAGGTTAGTAAGCTATGGTCTACCATCCATTAGTATAAATAAAGCTTTACTGAAACACAGCCTTCCTTGCCCATTCATTTTTGTAGTAAATTCGGTAACTGCAACAGAAATTATCTGGCACTCAGAGCCTAAAATATTTAATATCTGACCCTTTACAGAAAAAATTTGCCAATACTAGCTATATGGAACATCCAAAAAAAAAAAGGGAGTGTTTCTTCTCCCATAGAATTCATGTTCCAAAAGGATTTTTATGTGTCTTATTCACTGCTAGAAAAAATATCTAGCAAGTAGTACACATTAATTTTCAGAATTAATGCTAGGTCTTCTTGCTTTTATATATATATATACTTTAAAAAAAATGTGTAGAGATGAGGTCTCACTCTGTTGCCCAGGCTGGTCTCTAAGTCCTGGCCTCAAGTGATCCTCCCAACTTGACCTCCCCCAAAGTGTGGAATTCCATGCATGAGCCACCATGTCCAGCCAAACAGTATTAATATAAGAAAAAAAGAAAACAACTTTTTTTTCTTAGCGATTACAATTTTATTAAGTTTCACTGTGAAAAATCAGTAAGAAATAACACACTGAAGTTTTTCAGCTGGAAATCATCCCAATAATGACATACCTTATGACAGGGTTGTTCAATCTTTTGGCTTCCCTGGCCCACACTAGAAGAAGAAGAATTGTTTTGGACCACACATAAAATATGCTAACACTAATGATACCTGATGAGCTTTAAAAAAATTGCAAAAAAAAAAAAAATCTCATAATGTTTTAAGAAAGTTTACGAATTTGTGTTGGCCTCATTCAAAGCCGTTCTGGGCTGCAGGCGGCCTGCGGGCAGGTGGGTTGGACAAGCTTGCCTTATGGGAAAACATTTTGGGCTCATTTTGATGTTAAATTGAGTAAGTTGTTTTAAGAGACTCCATATACAGGAACCAAATCACGGTACTAAGGACAATTTACTCTCATTATAAACTACTTGTCAGTCGACAAGTCTCATCAAAGTGATTAAATATTTTCAACCCAAAACAAGTGATGAGAAAGGAAAACATTTTCCCCACTAAACTTCTCAATACTATACAACTTTAGGTTCTGGGCACAGCTTGTCTACAATAAACACAAGATAAGCCCTGTTCAGGTTGAAAGGGACTCATTTTAGAAATGTTCTGTTTGTAACGCATGTCATCTGGGGCATTTTTGTTGTTACTTTGCTTCCAAGCATAACTTTACAATGCATTACGATACTACTGCATGTTATATTCAGCTTGCTAAAGAAATGCATTTTTAAAACCCCAAATATAATGTACAATTCTTTCAACTTTTCTGTTCATTTGAAAGTTTTCATAATAAAATACTGGGAGGAAATATTCCTAGATCACAGAAAAAAATTTTCATTAACATTAAAGTCTCATTTCTATTACTCCACAAAAGAAACTTTGTCCTTTTAAACTATTAACTTACAGTAAGTAACATCCATCTTTCAAATTCATGGTCAACATTGGTTAACATTCACACTATACATCCTTGAAGTCGAAGGAAATTTTTCCTTTTATCTTTGTAGACACTATGGAAAACCTTCATCACTCCTGCTAAGAAGCAGTGATGCTCACCTTGCATTTTCAAGTCTGACAAACTTTAAAAATTTTTTTAATCCGTATACTATTTAGAAATTTCTATGGACAGTCAACAGTGTGACACCTTGATAAGTCAAAGCATACATAAAAAGAAGTCATAAAAAAGCAGGAACTCCTACTTACAAAGTATGTCTACAGTAATACACTATGAAAAATCTATTTCAGGTCCTCAATGACGGTATGGATGGGGAGGTACATAATGAAAAAGAAACATCACATGATCAAAAACATGTCGAGGAAGTGTATGTATGTGAGTTCCAATAAGCTGGAATTTAAATAGAAAGGTTGAAGTCACAGCAAGTAGATGAAAGGCGGCCCCTTTAACATTTGCTCCTGGAGTCCAGCAACTCTCAGCAGTTGGCTGGAGACTAAGCTGGCCGATCCTGTGGAGCTTCAACAAAGGGACGAAACAAACTGAGTCCCCAGGGCCCCCCTCCCGACAACGCGTGAAACAACTTGATAAATGATTGCTCTGTCAGGGGATGAGGAGATGGAGACGTCTGGGAGCAGAGGGGGAATGTATCTAATTTAGGAGGCCAAGGGGGAAGGGGAAGACAGGGAAGGCAGAAGCGCCGACAGGGGCAAGACCATCTAATGGCACTAACACTCAAGCAGAGAACTAGAAACAAACACCAGACAACCCAACAGCATCTCTGAGAGCTGCAGTCATCAGACTGCAGCAAGAGACTTGGCAGAGGCCAGTTCTCCCCAAGTCACTAGGATTTTAAAAGGAAAGTTTTCACCTTCCACAACCCATTCTCCAGCCTCAAGGCCAAGCTTCAGAAAGTGCTGCTCTCATATTACTTCATTCATTTGGGGATGACATGAAATACAAAATCCTTTTCCCCACCCCCAGTTCCTGCCTAAAGATTGCTGATTCAGGCCTGAAAGCCAGAGGCGCAAGAGCCCAAGGCTTAGCTCACTTAAGGAAACATTAATTACCCTGAAACAAAAATAGGAGTTCACATCTGGGGCTCAACACTTACCTTCTCCTCCGCCCCTTTTTCTAGAGTGTGAGCACCCGCTATTTATACAACCTCTTCCTGACCGAGGACTGATACTGGTCCCGCAGGACTTCCCTGTCTGGGGAGAACTTACTGGTGACAAACTCAGTCAGCATTGCACAGGCATTTCAGAAGTAGGAACAGAGGCAGCTCAACTTGAGAAAAAGGTTGTCAGAATTGGAAGTAGTACAAAAGCAGTTTCCCAAAGAGTAGCTGGTTAATTCATAAGGGATACTCTGGCAGCTTAAGCATCTGATGAAAGACCATTAAGGAAGTCTACAAGTCAAAGGTGGGAACAAGCAACCCAAGTCTTTCTTCTGTCACTCCAGTTTCTTATTTTATGAACTAGAGACAGCTAATGTTGTTGCTATAATAGAAGTGCTGTGTTGTATTATTGTGCATAGAACTTTATTTAAATGTTGAATTAAGCTTGGGCTGTAGTTGGCATAATTTAAGCTAACAGCAAATGGTACATCAAGAAACTAAAGGCTGGGTGCAGTGGCTCACACCTGCAATCCCAGCACTTTGGGAAGCTGAGGCGGGCAGATCACGAGATCAGGAGATCAAGATCATCCTGGCTAACACCGTGAAACCCCGTCTCTACTAAAAATATAAAAAATTAACCGAGCGTGGTGACACGCACCTGTAGTCCCAGCCACCCAGGAGGCTGAGGCAGGAGAATCTCTTGAACTCAGGGGGCGGAGGTTGCAGTGAGCTGAGATGGTGCCACTGCACTCCAGCCTGGGTGACAGAGCGAGACAGACAGAGGGAGGGGGGGAGGGAGGGAAAGAAAGAAGGTAAAGAAAAGAAAAGAAAGAAACTAAAGTTTCAAAAAATTTACCTTTGCTTTGCCCAGCACCCTTGGAGGATGACTGATAATTCACAGCTATGACCCCAAATCTAATTTAGTACAGTGTGTTTCAGAACATCTGATGTATTAATTAATTTGGCCAGAGAGACACTGTATAAGGGATGGGATGACTATGAAAAAAAATCACTGTTTCACTGGATTAAGTTGGATAGTCCTGCTCCTATTGTTTTTTTTTTTTTTTTTTTTTTTTAAGAATTAAAAGAGCTCTAGGGAGTCTATTCTAGACTCCCTAGAATGTGTTTGTGGCCTGTCCAGAATTTTCACTGGACCACACAAAAATAGAACTTGCTAATTCCCCAGACATCTTTCTTGTCAGGTTACACAGTTCAAAAGGTGCTCAGGGTTTCCTAAACTTAGAGATGAGAGAAGAGGCACTGCACCATGGATCTAACTTTTGTGAATTCTAATCAGCAATTCACAAAAGTGAGATCTTACAATTATAAAACCCGGTCTCCAAATTCTACCTTGCTTTCCGATCTTTCTGCCAAGGTCTGAGTCTTAGAAATATAAGCAAATTCCTGTTCATGGACTGTCAATCTGAAAAGACTGTCAACTAGTCAGTTTCATGGAATGCATAAGAAATTGCAAACTGGTAGCAGGCAGCAACGTTTGTTTTGGTCTGCAGTTTTGTTTTGCTTTTCACTGGTTGTCCAACATGAAAGAAAGAAAGAAAGAAAGAAAGAAAGAAAGAAAGAAAGAAAGAAAGAAAGAAAGAAAGAAAGAAAGAAAGAAAGAAAGAAAGAAAGAAAGAAAGAAAGAAAGAAAGAAAGAAAGAAAGAAAGAAAGAAAGAAAGAAAGAAAGAAAGAAAGAAAGAAAGAAAGAAAGAAAGAAAGAAAGAAAGAAAGAAAGAAAGAAAGAAAGAAAGAAAGAAAGAAAGAAAGAAAGAAAGAAAGAAAGAAAGAAAGAAAGAAAGAAAGAAAGAAAGAAAGAAAGAAAGAAAGAAAGAAAGAAAGAAAGAAAGAAAGAAAGAAAGAAAGAAAGAAAGAAAGAAAGAAAGAAAGAAAGAAAGAAAGAAAGAAAGAAAGAAAGAAAGAAAGAAAGAAAGAAAGAAAGAAAGAAAGAAAGAAAGAAAGAAAGAAAGAAAGAAAGAAAGAAAGAAAGAACTTTGGAGGAGCTTACATAAAAATCTGGGTATCTCCCTTTGCTTGAAAAATCAAGTCTGACTGATTCACAGTTCTTCATGACTCAGCTGGCACTAACAGGGGGCTGCCTCTTAGACTGGACATGGATCCTCCAACTCATTAACTGCACATCAGGCCCCATCCCCTCCATTAAGTTACCTGTCTGGCCCTGCAGGCTTCTGAGTTTCGACATTAGCCCTACATCAATGAGTAGCAGGTTAGCTCGTACTTCAACAATACCCCATGCGTGTTCCTTCCTTTCTTTCCATCAGTGCCAGATAATGCTGGCTGCTCTCAAGTCCCCCTTGACTTGACACTATCCTTTCACTGTAACACCCAGGATTCAACAAAATACTCTCTGACTAGGTAAAAAGATGAGACTCACTGCCTTTATTCTGAACAGCAGTAGGTAAAGGTATCCCACACCCAAAATGACCATAAAAGAAAGTGCTCAAGAAAATACACACAAACAGAACATAAAACAAGACAGGAGTGACAGCTTAGCTACGGGGAGCAGCAGAGGGGGTGCGGGCACAAAAAGAGTGGGGGGTTCTAATCCATGGTGGGGGTGAACTTATTTCTAGACTGCTGGGAAAGTGATTAAGGCAGCAGCCTGAAGGGTTAGTGTCCAAAAAGGAAAGTTAGACTACTAACTTAAGTTGCCCCTGAAGAAGGCCTACTGTACTGCCACCATGTAAAGCGGTGAATCCTAAAGCAAGATTCTTGCACTGCCTGCATCAGAGTCTCCAGAATCCGGCCTCAGAAGCTGCATTTCAAATTAAACAATCCAAGGTTCTCAAACACTCAAGTTTGGAAAACAACTAAATTCCACTACAGCTGCCTAGAAGGATGGGTCTGGACTCAGAGCATGACCTCTCCTGGATCCTTCCTCGCCTTCGTTCAAGCTGACTTAACGTGAGTGGCCTTTCCTCTGTGTTCCCACTCACCTTGACAGAACAATAGTCACACCATGCTTTAACTGTTCATTCTCCCAAGAGAAGCAAAAGGCCTCTTCATTTTTTTTTACCCTCATGGACAGAAAAAGTGGCCTGACACAGAGTAAGTACTGCTTATTTAACAAAATACGTTATTTCACTCTGTGCCTTACTTTAAAACACTGGGGGAAAAGGTCTGACTAAATGATTTCCAGTGACCTTAGTTATATTCTAGCAACTGTTTTATGCCCAGGGAACTATTTCTCAACCTATTTTTCATTACCACCCTTATAAGGAATCTTTTTAGATTCGCTCCCCATTGTCCCCAAACCATGAAATTTTAGTATGACAGAAACAGGTTGTGTATTGCAAAAACCATCATAATAGCTAAGCTTTTTTCATCACCTCCCCCTAAAAGAACCAATTTTCAGCAATAGCTCCTCCTTGATAATGCATTCAACTGTATTTGGATATTCACAGTAACACTGTGAAGACAGGAGGCCGGGTACAGTGACTCATGCCTGTAATTCCAGTACTTTGAGAGGGCGAGGTGGGTGGATCGCTTGAGTTCCAGAGTTCAAGACCAGCCCTGGGGAACACAGAAAAACCCTGTCTCTACAAAGAACACAAAAATTAGCCGGGCATCGCAGTGCGCACCTGTAGTCCCACCTACTTGGGAGGCTGAGGTGGGAGGACTACTTGAGCCCAGGAGGTCAAGGCTGCAGTGAGCAGTGATCGAGGCACTGTACTCCAGCCTGGGCAACAGAGCCAGAGTCTGTTTAAAGAACAACAATAAGGAAAACAAACACAATGGGATGACAGGGGAGAATGTAACTCTAAAACGTTAATTTTAACTTCTTTGAGCAAATCAACACATGGTTTGAGTTGACATGTGTTACTGACAACCTTTAAAATACCTTTATCAGTTCTACACATAAGCTTTCCCCAAACTGGGTATTATATTAACAGCATTCCTTTAAAATCTACACACTATTATTGAGACAGACTACATGTGAAAAGTGTTTCTAAAGATTTTTTAAATACAGCAATATGAGGCCTTCACACACATATTGACTTTAACCAGAAAGTGATATTGTTCGTATCAGTTCAAAGAATTAACTCTCCAGTTTGCCAACGACATAAGCGATAAACGATTCCACCCAAAAATCAGTGCAGTACTTAGGCAACCAGAAATGTAACACATGAGATGGGGATGTAGCTCGGTGATAAGAGTGCAAGCTTAGAAATGTACCAGGAAAAACACCATACAGAATGTGTTATATTTATGGGTAACAATAAAGCATCTGACTGTCACCAATACTGACATGAACAAGTCTGTTAAAGCCACACTCAGACAGAGCTGGGTGTGCTGGCTCACACCTGTAATCACAGGGTGAGGTGGGAGGATCACAGTGAGACCCTGCCTATACAAAAATCAAAATTAGCCGGGCATGGTGGCGCCTACACTCCTAGGTACTCAGGAGGCTGAGGTAGGAGGGTTGCTTGAGCTCAGGAGTTTGAGGCTGCAGTGAGCTTTGATCATGTCATGACATTCTAGCCTGTGCAACAGAGCAAAACCCCGTCTCTTAAAAAAATAAAAATAAAAAACAAGTGTTGGCGAGGATGTGGAAACACTGGAATCCTCATACACTGCTGGTGAGAATGTGAAGTAATGCAGTGACTTTGGAAAAGTCTGGCAGTTCTTCAAAAGGTTAAACACAGTAATCATATGACCCAGAAATTCAACTAGCTATAGACCCAAGAGAAATAAAAACCTAGGAGCACACAAAGAACTTTTACAGGAATATTCATAGCAGTATTATGGATAATAACCAAAAAGTAGAAACAACCCAAATATCCAACAACTGATGAACAGATGAACCAAATGTGGTATTACCCACACAGTGGAATGGTATCTGGCAATAAAGGAATGAAGTACTAATGACTGCCACAACATAAATAAACCATAAAAACATTCTGCTAAGTGAAAAAGCCAGGCACAAAGGGCCACAGTAGGGCTGTGTGATTCCACGTACAGGAAATGTCCAGAGTGGGCAAATCCATACAGGCACAAAGTGGGGCTGTGTGATTCCACTTACAGGAAATGTCAAGAGTGGGCAAAATCCATACAGGCACAAAGCTCAGTGGTTTCCAGAGGATGGGGAAAAAGTGAGTGGAGTGTGCCTGCTGAAAGGTCTGGGGTGTCGAAAATGTTCTAAAATTGACTGTGGTCATGGCTGCGCACTCTAAATATACTAAAACCACTGAACTGTACACTTCAAATGAGTTAACTGTACGGTTTGTGAATATCTCAATAAGCCGCGCCCCTCCCCAAAAAAAATCTGTGAAAAAATACGAGGGATACTAGAAAACGTGTTTGATGTTACAACACGCATCAGTAAGAATTACCACTTTAGTCTTTTTTTTTCCATTTTAAGTCATGCTCCAATGATACTATTCAAAATATAAATTCAAAATATAAATATAGTTTTCTTTGCTCCTATTTTAATTTATTGAATTCAGGTGAAACAGTAGTATATAAAAGCAAGGAACTGCTGGTAGTTATTCAAGATCTACATGCAAATAATTTTATGCCATAGCTCCAGATGGAATGGATCACTTTTAGAGCCGATGAAGTTCAAACAAAATATATGTTTTGAAGAGTGTTCTAGACCATAAATTTACTGAGAACAGGAAACATGTATGTACAATAACTTCTGTGTCAGGCACTATGACTCATGTTTTGCACAGACACTATAATCCTCCCATCAACCTTGTGAGGTGAGTAGTATTGCCTTCATTTGAAATAGCTCAAAACCAAATATCCTCAAGACCAGTTCAATTAATTACTGTAAGTTTCAGTTTCTTGACCTGTAAAAGAAACAGCAATCCTACATACATCAGAGTTGTAAGAGCTAAATGAAATAAGGTATATTAAATGCCTGATTAAATGGGCACTCAAATTTCAGAGTTTTCTTTTTTACCCCAGCTTTAGCAAAAACAGATACAGCATTCAGAAGCTAGCAAAATGTGTATGGATGAACAGGGTTATGATCAATACTCAAACATCAACACTGTCAGGTTCACCAAGATTCCCTTTAAGTTGTGAGCACTCGACCATGCAGCATGCACAAGAACTATAGAGACAGAGCACTCACAGACGAGGCACTGTTGTGATCAAATAAAACTAACAGAGTTAATCTGGTTTAATGATGTGCATTAGCATAATTATGGTAAATAATTATATATATATAAATAGTAGGCAATGATTTGACTATAACTATTATGACTTATGTAGCCAATGCAATTGTTTTCCAGGGTCATTTGAGAGCCAAGGAGTGAGCTGTTTTTAAAACCACCAAGAGACACTGCAGCCATGACCCAAAGGGATCATGCAACCTTGTTCTTTTCCCCAGCGAGTGTTTTCAAAGAAGCCTTGGCTGGATGCTGAGAAACAACTCCAGCTGTACAGAGTACAAGTCAGGCTTAGGATGAACCCTTCTTTCCTCAGCACTACAATCTGACAGGGCAGTCTAACCCAGAGAGAAAGCTGGCAGAAGGAGAAGGAAAATCAATCACACCCTGAGAGGCAGGAGCACTGTGGTGTGTGCTGGGAGTGGAGGTGGGAGAGGGTTAGAGATAATTGAGTGTGATGAACTACAAGGGCTGATGGAGAATAAATTGGCTGATAGAGCATCTTGAAGAATTAGGGGGTAGAATAAGTGTGCCAGATGGAAGGATGGCCAAAGGACATGTGGGAAGAGAGGGAGGGTGCAGAAAGGTAGGGCCCTTTCTACAGATACACATTTGCAATGTTCATCAGGAACCCGTGCACACCATCTTGCTAAACAAATGTGGGTATAGGTTATGTGCATTTTTCATATAGAACTGTACTGAAGTTTGACAACTGTAAGAGGCCTGACCTATGAAAGAAGTAATGCAGATAAAATGATAACAGCAGCATTTCAGAAGCCAGACATCACTGAATACAGGATGACGTGAATCAAGTTCCAATGTACCAATTATAAATCTAATAAAAAGGAAAACTATCATCAGCCCTGTGGTAAATAAAGAATGCCCCATATAGGAAATGAATACTCTCATACACTGTTGTTGGGGGCCTAAACTGGTTTAACCTCTATGCATAGCAATTTGGCAATATTCTCCTCTTTGTCGTAACTAAACTATTTTTTCTCCTAAGGAGAAAGTCCTTCCCTAGAGACTGCACTAATGGTGGCTTAGTCTTCCACCAGCCATATAGGACTTCTTACTGCCACTCTGACCATGAATGAAAACATCTTTTGAGGCTCATGCAATCAAGCTCTAGTTCTCTGCTTCTCCCTGTTATTCACTAATCTGCCCATTTCCTTATAATAAGCTGTAATCTCCTTCTGTCCCTCCCACCATCAACCTAAATGGTTGTGAAATCCTTACTTAGAACTCATCCAACGCTGTATAGTTCCTTTTTATCTTCCATAAGTCAACCCCCATTGATATAACTTACTCTGTATAAGCTAATCCAGAGATGCTGTCCTGTGAGATCTCTTTTTTCTTTTCTTTTCTTTGTTTTTTTTTTTTTTTTGGTAGAGATGGGGTTGTGCCCTACTGGCCAGGCTGGTCTTGAACTCCTGGGCTCAAGCGATCCAACTACCTCGGCTTCCCAAAGTGCTGGGATTACAGGTGTGAGCCACCGCGCCCGGTCTCCCTTGTGAGATCTTCATATGCCCTGCTCTCAAATCCTCACCTCCTGTCTTTTATCTTACTATGTCACATGTCATTCATATCCAAAATACCTATTCTGACTACATTGGAATCTCTAGTCCTTGCAATACTATATTTTCTTCCAATCTATTAGTTCCCTTCATCTATTAATTCTACCACATATTTACTGAGGACCTTCTTTGTACCAATCACTGTGCATTTCTCTTCATATCCACCCTAGACCATCCCCCCGCCACCATGATCAGTCACTTCAGTCATTCTCCCCATGATTCCAGACTCTGCTCTATCCCACCAATCCTTCTTTTACGCCTCCATGCAAAATCCCAACCCTGATGAACAATGATTGCATTTACATGTTCTCCTAGGCAGTTATCTGAGCACTGGAAAAATGAAAAACAATAGACTCACACATGTACACTGGTACCACTATAAGCTATCTCCATCATCAACCAAGCTCCACAACCCCTCTCCTGTTCTCCTAGAGGCCACTCCAAACATTTGTCTCTCTTGAGCACATTACCTCACCACGCCTATTCCCTGAGCATTCCCAGATGACTCTGCTGCCTTTATATATATATATATATATACACACACACACACACACACACACACACACACACACATAAAAACATTATTTTTCGCATCTGGGTGCAGTGGCTCACACCTGTAATCCCAGCACTTTCAGAGGCTGAGTCAAGAGGATCATTCGAGCCCAGGAGTTCGAGACCAGCCTAGGCAACATAGGGAGACCATGTCTCTATTTAATTTAAATTTAAAAAAGAAAGAAAAAGAAACAGTATTTTTCACTAGGAACAAACTCAATATTTTGAAAACTTTTATTGTGAAATAAGGGGGGAAATAATCATGCTTTTATCTTACCTATTTGAACTGTATCCAGGATAACCAAATGTTTGATGATAAGTTTCTCTTTATAAAGATATTCCAGTTATCTTTGAAGAATGAATGACCAAAAATTAAATTATCGCCATTGTGTAAGTACTGTGCACTCTGAAGGTACTAACGCTAAAAAGAAAAAAATCGCCACTGTGCAAGCCCTAAAAAATAATGGATCTAGGATCTAGGCAATAACAATCAATGTCTGCTCACATCTCAGAGACAGCAGACATTATGTGACTACTTCCATCACCATCCATTAACAATTTGTGTTCCCCCACTTTTGCAATCTAACCATCTGACAAAGGGCTAATATCCAGAATCTACAAACAACTTAAATTTACAAGAAAAAAACAACCCCATCAAAAAGCGGGCAAGGGATATGAACAGACACTTCGCAAAAGAAGACATTTATGCAGCCAACAGACACATGAAAAAATGCTCTTCATCACTGGTCATCAGAGAAATGCAAATCAAAACCACAATGAGATACCATCTCACACCAGTTAGAATGGCGATCATTAAAAAGTCAGGAAACAACAAATGCTGGAGAGGATGTGGAGAAATAGGAACGCTTTTACACCGTTGGTGGGAGTGTAAATTAGTTTGACCATTTTGGAAGACAGTGTGGCGATTTCTCAAGGATCTAGAACTAGAAATACTGAGAGATGTAGCCAGCTGGGCTTCTGGGTCAGGTGGGGACTTGGAAAACTTCTGTCTAGCTAGAGGATTGTAAATGCACCAATCAGCATTCTGTAAAAATGGACCAATCAGCATGACATGGGGCAGGGCCAAATAAGGGAATAAAAGTTGGCCATCCAAGCCAGCAGCCACAACCTGCCCTGGTCCCCTTCCGCACTGTGGAAGCTTTGTTCTTTTGCTCTTCATAATAAATCTTGCTGCTGCTCACTCTTTCGGTCCACACCACCTTTAAAAGCTGTAACACTCACTGCAAGGGTCTGC
This sequence comes from Gorilla gorilla gorilla, assembly GCF_029281585.2. Taxonomy (NCBI): domain Eukaryota; kingdom Metazoa; phylum Chordata; class Mammalia; order Primates; family Hominidae; genus Gorilla; species Gorilla gorilla. The sequence goes on along the minus strand of NC_086018.1, from coordinate 15,447,649 downwards.
GGCTTCACTCCTAAAGTCAGCGAGACCACAAACCCACTGGAAGGAACAAACCCTGCACGCGCCACCTTTAAGAGCTGTAACACTCACCATGAGGTCCACGGCTTCATTCTTGAAGTCAACGAGACCAAGAACCCACCAGAAGGAATCAATTCTGAACACAATACCATTTGACTCAGTGATCCCATTACTGGGTATATACCCAAAGGATTATAAATCATGATACTATAAAGACACAGGCACACATATGTTTATTGCGGCACTATTCACAATAGCAAAGACTTGGAATCAACCCAAATGTCTATCAATGGTAGACTGCTTAAAGAAAATGTGGCACATATACAGTATGGAATAATATGCAGCCATTAAAAAAAGGATGAGTTCATGTCCTTTGCAGGGACATGGATGAAGCTGGAAACCATCATTCTCATCAAACTATCACAAGGACAGAAAACCAAACACTGCATATTCTCACTCTTAGGTTGGAATTGAACACTTGGACACAGGGTGGGGAACATCACACACCAGGGCCTGTCGTGGGGTGGGGGGCTGGGGGAGGAATAGCATTAGGAGAAATACCTAATGTAAATGACGATGGGTGCAGCAAACCAACATGGCACATGTACACCTATATAACAAACCTGCACGTTGTGCACATGTGCCCTAGAACTTAAAGTATAATTTTAAAAAAAAATTTGTGTTCCCCCAACATAAATCTGAATTTGATCAAATTTAACCACCAATTTATAGGACATGGAGAGAACCGAAGACATGTTAAATGATTCAATGGAGATAAAATCAGCAACTTCCCAACTGGGAAAATCTACAGAAAAAGAGAAACCTGGTTTCTCCAAAACATAAACTGCAAGAAAAAGGGGAAAGCTATAGAATAAAAAAATATTTAGGCCGGGCGTAGTGGCTCACGCCTGTAATCCCAACACTTTGGGAGGCTGAGGCGGGCGGATCACCTGAGGTCAGGAGTTTGAGACCAGCCTGGCCAATATGGTAAAACCCCGTCTCTACCAAAAATACAAAAATTAGCTGGGCGTGGTGGTGCATGCCTGCAGTTGCAGCTACTTGGGAGGCTGAAGCAGGAGAATCCCTTGAACTTGGGAGGCGGAGGTTGCAGTGAGCTGAAATTGCGCCACTGCACTCCAGCCTGGGAGACAGAGAGAGACTCGTCTCAGGGAAGAAAAAAAAAAATTAAAAGAATAGAACCATTTACAACATATGGACTTTATTTGCATGTGACTTTAAACAAATTGTAAAAAGCAGGGAGGACCACTATGGAAATCTGAAATTTGACAACATTACGGAATTCTTTTTAATCTTTTTATGTGTGATAATGTATTGTGGGTTTTTGTTTTTTTAAAGACCAGTGTCTTTTGGATAGACAAATGGATACATTCATGGATGAAATGATATGATGTCTGGGATTTGCTTCAAATAATCTGGGTGGGGGGAAACAGATAAAACAAGACTGGCCTTCAGTTGGTAACTGCCGAAGCTATACATATGATGGGTACCTGAGGGTTTATTTCCTAATCTCTTAGCTTGATATATGGTTAAAAAAGGAAATTCCTCTGTATCTCAGCCACCCAAAGCAGAATTCTGGGAAGGAGCACAGACGCCTTTCCCACAGTCCCACTTTGAACTATTCACCAATTTCTGTAGATCTTATCTCCTTTCCTTTCTCTTTAACATCGCTTTTATGGCCCCTATTCTTTATTCCCACCACCACCAGTCTAGTTCAGAGTCATCATCATCTCTCATTTAATTAAGTGTTAACCTCCTATCTGGTTTATCTCTAGATTAGACCCTTGGTCTATCCGCCTAGACTAGAAACCAAGAGTCAAAATAGTTCCCACTGTCTAGAATGCTGCTTCTCCTCTAAGACCCATCAACTCTGCCCAAGCTAATTCCTGCACTTGCTTCTTCAACATTTAACTCAAGCTCTGCTGTCCTGGGAAGCTGTTCTCAATCCCAAGTCTCATTTAGATGTATTTGCTCAGTGTGCCCAAGGTATCCTTTTGCATAGTCCTATTCCTCTCAGAGCCCATATAGTAGTTTAGTTATCTTCAACTTATTTGACTTCCTATACTCAGCACCTAAAACCTGACATGTTATAGGCCCTCAATAAATATGTATTGAAAGTAAGAATTACAAAGCACAAGAAAAACCAGGACCAAATAGGACCAGAACAGAAGGCAGCTTGACGGCTCTAAGCACAGTTGTTCTCACACCAAAAATCATTCCAGGGTGCTGCTACATACATATTCACCTGTGTTCACATACATGAGATTAAGATCCTCTTCCTCAGATACTAGAGGCAATTTATAACCTCTGAAGACCATACCACACTACACTTGGACGCTAAAAGGAGAAGCAACCATATTCATCTTTCCAAACAAATTTACTAAACAAAATAACAAACCAAAAGTAGTGAGAACAAGCGCAAGACACTTTCTTAGCATTTTTCAAAAGGCAAGTAAATGCATAGTTAACGTAAAAGCCAAGCTTCAAGAATAGACACTGTAAAGAAAGAAGCCTTAATTTTAGATATTAGATTATATCATTCTGAAACACAAGGACTCCGCCTTGTCTTCGACCTCTCTGTTGTCTGGCAAAACACCTAGTAAAAAGCAAGCAATCAATATTTCTTACATTAATGTCTAGGGCAAAAACATGGCTTTAGAAGTAACCATGGAGAAGACTGGTCACAATTCATAGGAGCTGCCCAGAGGGAGACAACAGTATCACTGTTGCCCGTGCCCCACACATGGCCTGTGTCTTTGTCTACTGGTTCTTGCATGAGAGAGGGACACCAATCCTCCCTTTCGTCAACAACCCACAGCTGCAGGTGCATTTCCACAGGGGGACGATGAGCACTCAGACATCGCCTTCCATTTCTGAGTGTACTTTGGCCATTGGGTGATCATGAACAGCCATGAGTGTGGGCCTGGAAGTGTGAGGAGAGATCCAACAATATGCCCGTTGAGGATGGCAGAGTATTTGAGCTCCACATCATCGTGCTGGACAATGAATACCAGGCAATGCTAAACGGCCATCACTGTTACACAGCTTTGCCCATCGACTGCCGCCAGGGTCTGTGAAGATGGTCCAAGTGTGGAGAGATGTCTCCCTGAACTCAAGGTGTGTTTGCGATTGAGGGAGATGACCACACTCCCCATTGTGGAGGAATCCCTTTTTCTACATGACCATGAGATTCCCAGAGCCTGCTAACAGAGTAATCCCTACTCACTCCAACCCTTAGCCTTGGTCATTAAAACTTTACCAAACTTAAAAAAAAAAAGTAACCATGGCCGGGTGTGGTGGCTCACACCTGTAATCCCAGCACTTGGGGAGGCTGAGGCAGGAGGATTGCTTGAACCCAGGAGTTCAAGACTAGCCTGGTAGGTAACAATTATCTTCTCAAAGTTCATTTAATTACTTAGCATATTCTGGTAACATAATATAAAAATATTTTAAGATGTGCTTACAATGACAGAATCTCAAGAGCTATAGGCTCTGAATAGAAGATGCAGAGTGACAAAAAACAAAAAGAATGGAAAATATTAAGGTGGAAAAGGCAAATTATTATTTATGCATATTGAGGCTTTAAAACGATGCTAAATGGGATTCCGGTTCAGCGTGTGAGGAGTTTGGAAGTCCGACTTAACAAGTAAAAAGGTAAACACACTGAAGACGAAACAAGTCTTCTCAGATTCCTCAAAGAGATGACGTCACAGGGCAAATCACAGTGCCCAAAACTGGAGACAGCCGGGAATACCAAGCATCACAACTGACCAGAGAAGAAACCTACAAGGGAACCAGTGCCTCAGGGTGAACAAATCTGAGAGCTAAAAACTCCAGGGGAACCCACTCATGGTGTACAGGGGGCAATTCTTCTAAGATTTACCTCTGGAGTTCTACCAGGTTATCATGGTGAGTATCAGAAAAATCCTCTCTTGCCAGAAGCAGGAGACCACTCTGGAAAGGAGCCATTCTGAAACAGGCCAGAGCACTTAATTCTTCTTCTTTTTTTTTTTTTTGAGACGGAGTCTCGCTCAGTCGCCCAGGCTGGAGTGCAGTGGCGCGATCTTGGCTCACTGCAGCTTCCACCTCCTGGGTTCAAGCGATTCTCCTGTCTCAGCCTCCTGAGTAGCTGGGACTATAGGCGTGTGCCACCACACACAACTAATTTTTTGTATTTTTAGTAGAGAGAGGGTTTTATCAGAGCCTAACTGACGCAGGGGAAGGGAACACCCAACTCCAGTCCAGTCTAGCCATCTTGTCCCATGAAGGGTGGGGGGATGACGGAGAAGCATGTGTGAAGTTCGCCATCCAGAGGCAGGTGCTCACTAAAAGGCTGAGACCTAATCCTAAAACTAAAGAACGCTTCCTGCTTTCCCACCCCTCACCACCACATTGCTAAAGGCCTACTTCACCCAGTATATCCTGTCCAACTACCAAGAAAAACTGCAAGGCACACTAAAAGGCAAAAAGTAGTGTGAAGAGGCAGAACAAGCATCAGACCAGACTCATCGGAACCAGGCTGAGAGAGGGCAGGGAAGTGGAATTATCAGGCAGGAAATTGAAACCAACTCTGATTAATGTGAAGGACTCTAATGGAGAAAGTAGGCAGCTTGCAGGAACAGGTGGGCAGTGTGAGCAGGGAGATGGGAATTCTAAGAAAAAATGAAAAGAAGTGCCAGAGAGCAAAGCATGGTGACAGAAATGAAGAATGCCACTGATGGGCTCATTAGGAGAGTGGACACCGCTGAAAAAAAGAATAATCTCTGAGCTTAAGGATGTATCAATACAAACTGAAAACCAAAGGAAAAAAAAAAAGACCAAAAAAACAGAAGATAATACCCAAGAACTCTAGGACAGGTACAAAAGGTGTAATATAAACACATGAAAATACCAAGAGGAGAAGAAAGGAAGAGAAGAAATATTTAAAACAACGACTGAAGATTTATCCAAATTAATGTCAGACACCAAACCACAGATCTAAGGAAGTTCAGAGAACACCAAGCACAATAAATGCTCAAAAAACTACTCTAAGGCCAGGCATGGGATCCCAGCACTTTGGGAGGCTGAGGCAGGCGGATCACCTGAGGTCAGGAGTTCGAGATCAGCCTGGCCAACATAGTGAAACCCCGTCTCTACTACAAGTACAAAAAATTAGCTGGGCCTGGTGGCGCGCGCCTGTAATCCCAGCTACTCGGGGGGCTGAGGCAGAAGAACTGCTTGAACCCAGGAGGTGGAGGTTGCAGTGAGCCGAGATTGCGCCACTGCACTCCAGCCTAGGCCACAGAGTGAGTCTCCGTCTCAAAACAAAAACAAAAACAAAACAAAACTACTCTAAGCATGTCACATTCAAACTACAGAAAAATACACATAAAGAAAAGAAAGAAAACATCCTGCAAGAAGCCAGAGGGGGAAAAAAAAAACACCTTCTCTATAGACGATAAGAATTACAATATATCTGACTTCTCAGAAACCAGACAAGCAAGACAAGAGGGGAGTGAAATAAAGTGATGAGAAAAAACCCACCGACCTAGAATTCTGTACCCTGACAAAGAATCCTTGTGTAGTGAAGGAGAATAAAGACTTTCTGCAACAACAATTGAGGAGATGTGTAGACCTGCCTTGTAAGAAATTAAAAAAAAAAAAAAGTTTTTTTGTTTTTTTTTTTTTAGTAGAGATGCGGTTTTATCAGAGCCTAACTGACCCAAGGGAAGGGAACACCCAGTGCAAGACGGAGTCTCGCTCTGTCACCCAGGCTGGAGTGTAATGGTGGGATCTCGGCTCACTGCAACCTCTGCCTCCCGGGTTCAAGCAATTCTTCTGCCTCAGCCTCCTGAGTAGCTGGGGTAACAGGCGCCCGCCACCATGCCTGGCTAATTTTTTTGTATTTTTAGTAGAGACACAGTTTCACTATGTTGGCCAGGCTGGTCCGAATTGTGATCCGCCACCTCGGCCTCCCAAAGTGCTGGGATCACAGGTGTGAGCCACCGTGCCCAGCCAAGAAAAAGTCTTGAGAGAATGGAAATGATACAGGTCAGAAACTCCGATCCACATAAAGAAAAAGCACTGGAGAATGAATGAGGCTAAAATAAAAACTTAAAAAAAAAAATTCTTAGCTAATCGGTGTGTTCAAAATAGGAATGGCAACAATGTATTCTATCATATACATTGATGTGTACTTATACATGTCTCTAAGTAAAATGACGGACAGCAACGATACAGGGATGGGAGGAAGAATTAGGACTATAGTTATTACGAGGTCCTCATAATACCTCTCAATGTGGGTGAGGGACAGGGGTGATATAAGTTATGTAATCTCTGTATCTTCCTCTCCACTTTTGCTGCAAATCTAAAACTTTTCGAGAAATTAAAAGTTTATGTAAGATAATAAGAAAGTGATAAATGCATACGGATAAACATTAAAGTGATAAAAGTGTAAATAAGATAAGCAGAAAATCCCTAAATCAAAATGCTGAGGTACAACTTTACTGTTTTATCATGCCATAACACAACCTCATTTTTTTTCAAATACAAAGTTATATTTATTTTCAATAATGAAAACAACACAACAAAGTGGAGTCAATCCACTAATTTTTATAATCTAACACAATGGTTGGGACAAACTATGCTCAATAAATAACACACTAACCAAGTAAGCTTATTCTTGAGACTCCTTAGGGTTGCGTGCATGTTTTAAACAAAATTGAATGAGTGGTGGGTAAAGAAAGATATCCTACAGAATTAACTGAGAAGGGTTCCAAGAAAAGAACAGCCAAGGAACAGGGTCCCCAAATACTAAGTTAGCAAAATGAATATGGCATTTTCAAAGCAGTCTAGAACTCAGAGCTCACTGAGAGAAATGACAAGGGTCTGGGAATAATCCATGTTCAAGGCCTCATAATTAAATCTTCCCATATTTCTAAATTCTTTATTTGGAATCCATCACAATCTAAAGGAGCTTCTGCCAAAGGATAGGAGATTACTTATGCTGCCTGAAATGGCCTATGCCTCCTAAATTTCCTTTGACTTCGTCACTAATATAGCAAGGGTTCCATTCCAACAAAGGATTACTACTATGTAGACCAACCCCCCTCTGGTTTAAATCTTCCTTTCATAAATATTGAAACTTGTTCAAGGACAGCTGTAAATACATCCAATTTGTTTTCTTTTTATCCTCCCCTCTATAACTCTGCTTGGCTACAAAATCTAGGACTCACAGAGCAACAGCAGCAATGGTCAGAAGATAAGTGCCAGTTCCAATGCGAGAACTCTCTAAAGTTAAACGGTCACAATTTTTTTTTAACCACCTCATCTGCCATGACTTTTTTCTTTTGTCATTATCTTGCCAATTATTTCTTTCGAAACTCAATCCTCTAATCCTCTGAGCTATATTCTGAGCACCAAATTTTTTGACCAATGCCACTCTGTTATCCCCATCATCTTTTTACAAACCTATGTCATCTTGTTGGGACCAAATGGGTTATCCATCAGCTCTCTGACCGCACGCTATGAAGGAGGAAACAGCCTCCAGCTCGCCACTATTCTTTAGGAAGGCCTGTGTAACTGTTGATAGATCCAAGTTAAACTTCTCCATTAACTGCGGAATCATCATAATGGCAGCTCCCACCTCCAGTGGAGAAACTGTTTCTTCTTCTTCTTCTTCTTCTTCCTGATGAGGCTGTGTTTCTGAGTCTTCCTCAGGCGTGGGGGATCCTCATCACACATTGTTAAATGTATTTCCAAATCAGGGCTCTCATCCACCACAACCTCCTCCAATCCCCGGGTGGCTTCTGCAAGCATCTTTTACAGCGCTTCTTCACTCTCCTGGATTTCTACCTTCACATGCTCTTCCTTCAGGCCGATGTGGAGTTCTCGCACTCTGTGGTTCCCATTATCCGCAGCCCGGTGGCCTGCTCCAGTCTTCCGCGGGAGCTTCTGGGAGGAGGGGCGCCCCAGGCGTCCCCTGGCAAGTGCTCGTGCTCCTGGCCCCGCGGGGGCTTCAGGGACCGCCACCAGGGCTGCGTGGGCGAGTTGTCCACAAGCCGCTGCTCGTGATGGAGCTGGGCAAGCAGCCATTTTCCTTCCCGTCAGTCAGGACAGCCACGTCATCCGCGTCTGGGAAGGCGCCTCCGCGGTGCCCTTGGCCAGGGCCCCTGGCTTTGTCTCTGAGCAGTGTCCCCTGAGGCGAGGCGGGGCCCAGCCGATAGGCTCCAGCTCCAGCCTCTCGCTGGCTCCACCAGTCCAGGATGTACCTGTGGAAATGAAGTGGCCCAGGGCTTCGGCCCGCGCCTCCCAGGCTCCTGGACCTGACAGTGCGGTCACCCTGCAGGATGAGCTCGGCCGGGCTGGGCCCCACGTGGAAGAACACAGAGCTGCTGTCCTCCCTCTCTCGTCCTCCCTCTCTCCAACAGAGTCGAGGAATGGATGGGTCCATTGGGGTCTTTGCCCAAATCCATCGCCTCCGCCATGTCTGACGCCGGGCACTAGAGGAGCTGCCCCTCGCGAGTGTCTGGCACACAGCGAGACTGACCTAACCTCATTTTTATATAGCTCATCTGGAGACCAGAAAGACTAAACAATACTTAAACAAAGTTAGTTACATGGTTGCACAGCTCACAGCTAATTATAACAGAAACAGAAAACTATTAGGAAAGTATGTGAACGGATGCAAGTAAAAGGGAGTTGGTTTCTGACATGAGGTGCAATAGAAACCTCCCTCTCCCAGTACCTATGGGGCTACTACAGTTCCGGGCAAAGACAGACACAGCTCAACAGAACGAAAATGAACCACTAAGCTACAGCGCAGTGCAGTAACACATAGGCTTGAGGATGCACAATTACTGGGACTAGATAAAAGTATATCCCATACATTAGCCTGGGAAGGACAAGTAAAACGGCATATGTTATGATTGCACTTATTTTCCAGGACAGACAAATTTATCTGTAATGAGAGAAATCAGATCAGCCATTGCCTGGGGCAGGGTATGTGTGGTGGGGCAGATTTGACTGCACGCAGCATGAGAGAACTTTCTTGGGGAATGAAAATGATTTATATTTTTTGGGGGGTGGTGGTTATACACTTGTATACAGCTGTCAAAACTCAACTGTATACTTACAATCTGTGTAATTAATTGTATACAAATTATACCTCAAAGATGATTGGTTTTTATGTTTTTTTTTAAGGCTAGGAAGTATAATACGTTCTATCAAGATTCTTCTCAAAAGCGGAAAATTTAAAATTGAGGGCCGGGCACAGTGACTCACACCTGTAGTATCAGCACTTTGGGAGGCCAAGGCAGGTGGATCACTTGAGGTCAGGAGTTCAGGACCAGCCTGACCAATATGGTGAAATCCTGTCTCTACTAAAAATACAAAAAAATTAGCCGGGCATGGTGGCACGTGTCTATAGTCCCAGCTACTAGGGAGGCTGAGGCATGAGAATCTCTTGAACCCGGGAGGCAGAGGTTGCAGTGAGCCAAGATCACGCTACTGCACTCCAGCCTGGGTGAAAAACAAGGGTCTGTCTCAAAAAAATACTAAAATAAAATAAGAGGCCAGCCTGGGTGTTGTGGAATGCTGCCTATAGTCCCAGCTGCTCGTGTGAATGGCTTGAGGCCATGAGTTGGAGGGCAGCCTGAGGCAACATAGCGAGATGCTGTATCAATTTAAAAAAAAATTTTTTTTCAGGCCACAAGTAGTAAACTGTAGTAAACTCCATTATATGGAAATCTCAGCTATCCAGAAGATCTGCTTCCAAGTAAATTCCAGAGAGCCACAATTTTACTTTTCATCCTAAGTAGAAATCGTAGCAATAACACCTTTAACCTAATTATTTTTTCCTCCCTTTTTACAAGACTTGTCAAAACTTGACAGTGATTAATATTAGTTTCACTAAGTACAGCTTTTTAAGTTGTTATAAAGATAGTGTCACTCAATGGTTGTTGGTAGGCCTACATTTAAATTTATCTAAATGCCATTTCTATTCAAATGCCTACAACAGAAACTTGTGAAACGCATGGAGTAAAGCCAATCAAAAAATAAGTTTCTTCAAGAATTAACGAGGGTAAAACATCTACCACTGTATGTGATAAAGTTAAATTCTTAGATTTTTTTTAAAGTCCCTTTGTCGTAAAAAAAAAAAAAGAATCTGACAATGTTGATGTGATATACGTATCAAGAGACTTTAAAAAGATTCATACTGTGACACTTTTAAGGAGTTACTATATGGAAATAATCATAAATGTGCACATTTGGTATCCAATGGTGCTTTATTTATTTAAAAAGAGAAAAAGTAAAGCTACTGACACAATCTAAGGTTCCAAATTGGAAGAACCATGATCCATCTATAATAGTACGATCAATGCCAGGCGTGGTGGGTTGCACCTGTAATCCCAGCACTTTGGGAGACTGAGGCAGGCAGATCACTTCAGGCCAGCAGTTCCAGACCAGCTCGGCCAACATCATGAAACCGTGTCTACTAAAAATACAAAAATTAGCTGGGCATGATGGCACGTGCCTGTAATCCCAGCTACTAGGGAGGCTGAGGCACGGGAATTGCTTGAACCCAAGACAGTGCCACTGTACTCCAGTCTGGGTGACCAGCGCAAGACTCTGTCTCAAAATAACAATATAATAATAATAGTATGATCAAGATTTGAACTCCTATAGCCTAGATTGTGGGACCAAAATCCTAACCAACATACCCTATTTGGTTTTGCCCATTTTACCATTCAGAGCATTAATGAGGAGGATGCAATTTGTCAATATCTGAGGGCAAAGGAAACAAATACAAAAAAAGTCAGTGGCAATAAAGGTACAGAAAAAAACTAAACATATATATAATCCATCTTCTTGACTCACAAAGCAAAAAGAAATTCTAAATTCCATATTAGTAATCATTTTAAGGAAGCGATAAATATAAATCACTGCTCCTTTCTTCATGTCTCTAGCTTACCTTTGAACTCTATATATGCGAACATATTTTATAAGAGATCTGTCACTATTTAGAGAGCCATATTCAAAGCTTCCCTTTAAGGTATCTCACTAAGAAAGGCACCCAACTCCCTTCACATTGACTGCAGGCTTCATGTTGTCACCATTTTAATCCAACACAAAAATGGGAAGGGCCTGGAAACATTAATGGCAATCCTAAAAACAGTTTCTTCCCAGAAATCGTGAGTGTACTGGGAAACCTGGACCTCTGGATTTGGTGATGAGCCCTCAAATCTCCAGTGCACAAAAAATTAAATCTAAGAGAAAGGTGTGTTGCAGTGGATGCTACACAACGGACCAACGGATGGACGGATTGATGGGCTGATGAACAAACAACAGAGAGGTAAAAGTTTCAAATTATTTGTAGATGAAAGTAAAGAACAGATAAACCAAAATTGCTGAAACCAACATTTTAAAGTTCCAATTTCTGACCCACTTAAAAACACAAACCTTCCATTTCACGAAGATAGCCTAAGGCAAAAGTAAGTATAAGTCCTGATCCACCCAGGCCCAGGTTTTCCTGTCGGAGGCTTCCCTACACTCCTTTAAGACATCTCCCCATTTTATCCTATGCATGGTGTAAATACCAACTGTAGAAGGCACAGTAATTTAAATGAACTATTAAAAAACAGTAGGCCAGACATCGTGGCTCACGCCTGTAATCCCAGCACTTTGGGAGGCCAAGGCAGGAAGATTGCTTGAGCCCAGGAGTTTGAGACCAGTCTGGGCAATATGGCGAAACTTCATCTCTACAAAAAATACAAAAATTAGCCAGGCACGGTGGCGCGCCCCTGTCTGTGATCCCAGCTACTTGGGAGGCTAAGGTGGAAGGATGGCTTGAGCCTGGGAGGTGGAGGTTGCAGTGAGCTGAGATTGTGCCACTGCATTCCAGCCTGGGCGACAGAGACCCTGTCTCAACAAGAAGAAAGAAAGAAGAACAAAGAAGGAGAAGAAGAGAAACTTCATTTCAGCTGAAAAAATAAAGAAAAGTCAATAACTGAGACTACAAGCCATATGTCTGTTAACAGGTAAGGTTCATATTCATTCATGTAATGACTTTATAGTGCCCACCGCTAGGCACTGAAGGCACCAACACGAATGGCTTCTAAGTGAATTAACCATTCATCTTACACATAATCCTATGCCCCAAGTAAGAGACAATTTAGTAAACATGTATATCATATATTTTACACTGTCTAAAATTGATTCTCACTTTATAAACCACACCTCAGAAATTAATCACTGGAGACCAACAGATGCCTTAAACATGTAAGCATGCCCCCAAACAGATACACCACTAAGAAAGGCTCAAGATAAATCACACACAGGCTCTGGGGGGTACTAGCTATAATCTACTCCCACTGCCCCCAACGCCTCACCCCAACCATTTTTCTCCCGTCCTAGAGAGCATGTGAAAATGTGAGTGAGCACAGGTGGGAAATGAACAATGAGAACACTTGGACACAGGAAGGGGAACATCACACACCAGGGCCTGTTGTGGGGTGGGGGGAGGGGGGAGGGATACCATTAGGAGACATACCTAATATAAATGACAAGTTAATGGGTGCAGCACACCAACATGGCACATGTATACATATGTAACAAACCTGCACGTTGTGCACATGTACCCTAGAACTTAAAGTATAATAATAAAAAAAAAATCAGGAAAAAAAAAAGAAAACTGATATAATAAATGGGTTTTGTTCTAAAAAAAAAAGAAAAAAGAAACTGAGTGAGAAAATTACAAAAATAACTTTGCATCTACTCTAACTTTTTAGGTATATAATTTGCCAACTTAGGGAATTCACGATCAGTAATAAAGTACCTGCAATACGCTTCAAAACTCTGTCAACACTGAGAATCTGTCTCCTAGGGATCTAGAGTGATTAATAATCCTCCTTCCGCCGGGCGCGGTGGCTCATGCCTGTAATCCCAGCACTTTGGGAGGCCAAGGCGGGCGGATCACGAGGTCAGGCGATCAAGACCATCCTGGCTAACAGTGAAATCCCATCTCTACTAAAAATACAAAAAATTAGCCAGGCGTGGTGGCAGGCACCTGTAGTCCCAGCTACTCAGGAGGCTGAAGCAGGAGAATGGCGTGAACCTGGGAGGCGGAGCTTGCAGTGAGCGGAGATTGCACCACCACACTCCAGCCTGGGTGACAGAGCAAGACTCCGTCTCAAAAAATAATAATAGGCCGGGCGAGGTGGTTCACGCCTGTAATCCCAGCACTTTGGGAGGCCGAGGCGGGCGGATCACAAGGTCAGGTGATCGAGACCATCCTGGCTACCATGGTGAAACCCTGTCTCTACTAAAAATACAAAAAAATTAGCCGGGCGTGGTGGCAGGCACTTGTAGTCCCAGCTACTCGGGAGGCTGAGGCAGGAGAATGGCGTGAACATGGGAGGCGGAGCTTGCAGTGAGCTGAGATCCCGCCACTGTACTCCAGCCTGGGCGACAGAGCGAGACTCCATCTCAAAAAATAATAATAATAATAATAATAATCCTCCTTCCAAATGCACATGAAATTTGGACTATCTTTAGACCACACATCTAGCTTACAGAATAGTCTGGCGAGCAGGCCCAAAATGTCATACTGAATACTAAATGAAAGACTACAGGTAGAGTCCTGCAGTGAAGGACTCTACCTCTTTTCCCTGCTGCTAAGATCCCCAGGTCTGAACAATGTTAATGGAGTCCACAAGCCAGGCAGCTGCAGAATAGTGAGCTTAAGGAAGTGAGGTAATCACAGCCAAGACACAGCAATACATTAAGAACGTGCCTCAAAACAATTAAAAGCAACCAAAACAGACTGCAGATCTTACAGGGTATTTGCTTGGAAACAAAGAAATCCTGCAAAGGAGTATGTCATGCCCTCTGCTGCTGTCAGTGCCCTGTTTTCCTCCACACTCTCCAAGGTTAGAACCATCAACCTGCTCTCTTTGTTCTCCTCTGTGTTTTCCCCACAAGAATACTTTTCTGATACTACTTCCCTTATGGGAGGGTTCATTCCCCATCAGATAACCCTCATCCACCACCAGCCTCACCACTGACTCCAGGAAGACCAAAGGCTCTGCAAAAGGAGTATTCCCAACAAGGCCAAAGAAAGGCATGTGCGCCCCAAGAGAGGGTGGAGGACAGGGCCAGGCACTCTCAACCTCAGACCAGTTTTAAAGAGGATGTCAGGCATCTCCTGAGGAAAACTTAACAACGTCTAATCAAAAGTCCGACTGCAGCCTAGCCGCAAAAAAAGCAGCATCGTCTTCAAAGAACAGAATGTGGAGGCACAGATACACAGACTGGCTGCACCCGCACTGCCACGAGAAAGGAAAGGGGCGGCTCTGCACGATGCCTGCCAGAGGTGGTCATGGTTCCATCCCCCTCACCCAGAAGGCCGCCCGCCACCTGTCTCCACACAAAGACACAATACAAGGCGGATGGAGACTCAAGAATGGCTTCAAAGAGCTTTCCAGGCAGGCTGAGGGACAGTTTCCTCAGCCTCCGAAGTCCTAATTTTCCTTTAGCAAGAGCCTCTGGAAAGAGGGTTCTCCACCTTGTCTCTGACCCCATAGCAATACCCTTCCATCACTTACCTCTGGTGAAGGTAGGAGGGCGGAGACAGCCCTTATGTCTCCCCAGAATGTGAAAATCAGCAAATGCTACCGAATTAGGAGCTGGGAGCCAAAGGCCTCTTTAGCCCTAAGAATGGGAGCCAAGCCAAACCCAGGCATGCTTTGGGCACACAAAGTAGTGAAGAGTGTGGGGGTGGGGCGGGGAATGAACAAGGAAAGAAGAGCTAGAAACTGAAAATGACGCGCAACTGTAAGCAGCAGAATGACTTTACCAACTGGACTGAATCACATTATCAATGGTGACAACTTCTATTACTGTATTTTGCAAACCAGACTCAACAAATAGAAATGACACTTCCCCAGTCTTTTCTAGTTATAATAAACAGAACTGCAGCCACAGCTAAGGATCATTGTTTATTTGACATGCAGAAGAAATAAGGCAAGTTTTGAGAATATTAGCCATGATATTAGAGAATACTGGCCATTAGAATATTTTATAAATTTACCAGTACATGACTTTGAGATTACACACTCCACTATAAAGTTACATCCTAAGGAAAAAGTCATGTATACACTTACACAGAGATGTCATCTTAGCACTGTTAGTCCATTTAAGACTGGAAAAAACCTTGACGTCCAACAACAGGACATAAGTGACAGCATGGCCATATCTGAATTACAGTGGCATTAGATCTACATATTAACATGAAAAACATTTATTATATATTACCTTTAAAAACCCATAAAATATATATCATATGATACATTTTACATGTATCTGTATATATACATAGGTAGACCTATACAGGCTCGAAGTAATTATAATTATTTTCTTTTTGCTTCTCTCAATTTCCTAAAATGTTTACAATAATTTTTTTGAAAGAGAAAGGTACTGTTTTAAATTCTGAGGTTTATGTAAGATATTTTAATAAAAAACAAAAACAAGGACCAAGGTGCCAAGGGTCTGGATTTTACCAGATAAATGGGAATATAGGTCCTATATTAAGGATCTGCCTAACCCAAGTCTTGAGTTCTTCCCATCTTGTATCTTATATCTAACATTGCCAAGTCTATCCGACCCAGCCTGATAATTACTTTCAGTGAAACCCAGCTTGCACATCCCAGGCCCATTACATCACATTCTTGCACTCAAGGGAGGCCCAGATGGATCTTTCACACTGGATTGGACAGCAGGAACTGATGGACTCGTTCCAAAGTGCTAAGCCACCATCTGCAGCCTTCTGTTAATTTTCTCCATCTCATCTGTCCCATTCCCAATTCTTTTTACATACCCATTGTACAAGTAATCAAGATTTGCCCTCCAGGTGTCTCTTCCCATAAGGCAGGTAGAAATATATGAAATTAAATTATTTTCAACTAAAGCAATGCCTTCACATGACTCTCTCAATCCAAAAACATTACTCTGTGCCTAACGCTAAAGGCCATGCAAAGTACTAAAAGAGCATAATATAATACACGGCCAGTCATGACAAAGAACTTTAGAATCCAACTGATAAAACAGAACTCGTAAATATGAAACAATGAGAAAATGATTAAGTCTTGGGCTTCCTATTAACTGCTAGGCTTGGCTCTACTGGTTCTAATCCCAATTCAACTCACTACCTATTATATGACCTTGGGCAACATCCTCATCTGTAAAACTATGAGTTAAACCTAAATTATCTCTAACATCCTTTCCAGCTTTTACCTTCTGTAGCTCTAGAAACAATGAATCAGAGAAAAGAAAGACAAATGTGGGCTTCTAGAATGTGTTATAAATTACCTAGGCAGAGACAACCACCAAGTGAATCTGGCAAGGAAAAAAATTTCTAGTCAATTAAAGCTTGTTTTGGCCGGGCGTGGTGACTCATGCCTGTAATATTACCCAGCAGTTTGGGAGGCTGAGGCAGATCATGAGGTCAGGAGTTCGAGACCAGCCTGGCCGACATAGTGAAACCCCATCTCTGCTAAAAATACAAAAATTAGTTGGGTGTGGCGGCGTGCGCCTGTAGTCCCAGCTACTCAGGAGGCTGAGGCAGGAGAATCGTTTGAATTCAGGAGGTGGAGGTTGCAGTGAGCCGAGACTGCACCACTGCACTCCAGCCTGGGGGACAGAGTGAGACTGTCTCAAAAAACAAAAAACAAAAAAAAAAACAATGCTTGTTCTTATTATACAAACAGGGGGATCAGAAAGTAAATGAAAGAAAACTATAACCATTCTCCTCCCATTAGAAAAATCCTGACAAGGCTTACGCTATATAAACAAATCTACTGTCAGTAGAGTGCGGCAGTGACAACAAAAAAAATAGTTGACAGGGCCGGGCGCGGTGGCTCACGTCTGTAATCCCAGCACTCTGGGAGGCCGAGGCGGGCAGATCACTTGAGGTCAGGAGTTCAAGACCCTGGCCAACATGGTGAAAACCCATCTTTACTAAAAATACAAAAACTAGCTGGGTGCGGTGGTGCGTGCCTGTAATCTCAGCTACTCAGGAGGCTGAGGCAGGAGAATCGCTTGAACCCGGGAGGTGGAGGTTGCAGTGAGCCGAGATACTGCCACTGCACTCCAGCCTGGGTGACAGAGCGAGACTCTGTCTCAAAAATAAATAAATAAATAAATAAATAGCAGACAGCAAACACTTGATTGAATATGTGTGAAGCCCTTTACTAGACACAGTTCAGAACACAAATATGGATAAAACACAGTCCTTGCTTTTGGAAATTTTATTTCATTCATTCATTCACTCACTCAGTAAATATTTATTAAGTACATCTACTATGTATAGGACAATTCTAGGTACTGTAAATACAAGAATGCATAGGATAGAGAAGATCCCTGCTCTGATATAACTCACATTCTTAGGGAGAAAACAGACTAAAGTAAACCAAAAAGGTCACCCCAGAAGAAGAAAACAGAAAAGAGTTATATGACAGAGATTGACTGGGTTGGGAAGAGAGGCGAGGGTATACTTTTCACTGGGTGATCATGAACACAAAATGTTAATAATCACTGACACTGACAGGAATTCATTGTGTTACTCTCTTTATAAAACTTACTTAAAATTAGGCCAGGCGTAGTGGCTCATGCCTGTAATCCCAGCACTTTGGGAGGCTGAGGCAGGCGGATCACGAGGTCAAGAGATTGAGACCATCCTGGCCAACATGGTGAAACCCCATCTCTACTAAAAATACAAAAATTAGCTGGGTGTGGTGGGAGGCAGGCAGATCACGAGGTCAAGAGACTGAGGCCATCCTGGCCAACATGGTGAAACCCCGTCTCTATTAAAAATACAAAAATTAGCTGGGTGTGGTGGCGGGCGCCTGTAATCCCAGTTACTCAGAAGGCTGAGGCACGCGAATCGCTTGAACCCGCGAGGTGGAGGCTGCAGTGAGCCAACATCATGCCACTGCACTCCAGCCTGGTGACAGAGTGAGACTCCGTCTCAAAAACAAGCAAACAAACAAAAAAAAAACAAGAAAACAACAACATTTAAAATTAATAAAACAGCACAAGCTATAGATAGGCTGATCAGGGCATGTTTCATTCATTGAGATGAATCTGAGCTGAAAGCTGGAAACCATGAGCAGTTGCAAAGGCCCTAAGGAGTTCAGAGTCTTTATGAAAAGAAAAGAAAGCTGATGTAGCTAAAGCTAGGAGAGAATAGTACGAGGTAAGGAAGGTAGAAGATGCAGAAAGTTTCTGTGGGCCCCACTAAGCAATGGTAAGGGACTTAGACTATTCTAAATGCAAGAGAAAGCCACTGGAGGGCTTTATGCAACAATGGGAAGAGAGAAAGATACTATGCTTGCTTTTGTTTCATGAATACAAGGTTAATACAAGGTAGGTGCTAAATCAGGTAACCCAAAATATATTTATGTTTAGCTATGGGATGAACTAACATGTTGGTGACATCTTTACCTCGCTAACCTTTTATGTGAACTGATAGTAGCATTAACTTCTCATTCCAAGCACACCAATCCCAGGACACTAATGCAGGACCTGGAATAGTGCTTCGGAAACATCTTGGGTGAGAAAGCAATCAGTGTAGGATTAAAAATGTTGTTACGGATGTCCAACAAAAATGCTGAGCAAACAACATGTGGGCTAGAATTTCAGACTTTAAAGATCTTACTTAGAAAAAAATGGCATTCTGGCTACCATGACAGCTGCCACATAAATGAAAAGGAAACTGAGGCATACAACAGATGAATGACTTGCCCAAATCACACAGCAAGCAAGAGAAGAATGGAGACGTTGGGATGTGAAGTCCACTCTCCTGACTTCCTGACCAGGGTTCTTTCCAGAGCACCACAAAAAAGCAAACATAAAAATAATTTAGAATCCACAGACAGAAAGCAGACGAGTGGTTGCCAGGGGCTCGGGGGTGAGGGGGCTGAGGGGGGTACAGGGTCTCTCCTTTTGAGGTGATAAAAACGTCTTGGAACTAGATAGAAACGACAGCTGCACAACATATTGAATTCACTAAATGTGACTGAATCATACACTTTAAAATGGTTAATAGTTAATTTTACGTTATGTAAATTTTGCTACAATTTAACAAATGAACTTGAAAAAATAAAAATAATAATTTAGAGGGGATCACCAACAACTGATGACAAGATTATTAGTCACCAAAGGTACAGTTTCGGACACCCATGTTCTAATGAAAACTCAAGATAAGCTGGCTTCAGACCAGCGTTTCTCAATCTCAGCAGTACTGACATTTTGGACTAGATGATGTTTGCTGTTGTTCTGAAGAGCTCTCTTATGCACTGTAGGCTATTTGACAATATTCCTGACCTCTACCCACACCCCTCTTCCCCTGAGTTGTGGCAACCAAAACTGTCTCCAGACACCGCCAAAGTCCTCTAAGGGGGCAAATCACCCCGTTGAGAACCACTGTTAGACAAAGTGCCTAACTTCTCCTATCTTAATTTCCTTAATCATCCACCTAAAACCTGAGGCTAAAATAAGGCCCTCTATTCACGGCTTTTTTTTTTTTTTTGAGACAGAGTCTCACTCTATTGCCCAGGCTGGTGTGCAGTGATGCGATCTCAGCTCACTGCAATCTCCGCCTCCCAGGTTCAAGCGATTCTCATGCCTCAGCCTCCCCAGTAGCTGGGATTACACATGCCCGCCACCATGCCTGGCGAATTTTGTGTTTTCAGTAGAGATGGGGTTTCACTATGTTGGCCAGGGTGGTCTTGAACTCCTGACCTCAGGTGATCCACCCGCCTTGGCCTCCCAAAGTGCTGGGATTACAGGCGTGAGCCACCGCACCCGGCCTCTTTCAATTATAGCCCAGTACGGTATTCTCATTCACCAGCCTTGCTCTATATCTCACTAGGATGATGCAAGCTTATACTGAAATAACTAAGGAAATAATTTTACACTGAATGATCCTTAAAACAACAACAAACTCCTCAAAGACAGTAAGTGGCTATGAAAAGAGTTTATCTTAAGTTTCTATCCAAAGAAAGTATTGGTATAAAAGCTTCCCATTAAACTTCAAGAACACGGCTAATAAGCTAATACTCAAGTTATCAAAGGACTGGTAGTTTCTGAATCTGCATTTTTTGATTTGTACTTAAATGCTTCTTATACAAGGTGCTTCCCTTTGAAACTCATTGACACATCTGCTTGTTTACCTCACCAGTGTTCAAGAAGGATTTTAGGTTCCTCCCTTTTCACACGAGAATACCCCAGGCATGCCAGGCAGTAAAGGGTTAATTTAATTAGTTCTGTGTATGCTCAAAGAATTACAAGCAACTTCATTTAATTATTAAGCAGCCAATCAGGTAATCTCTGTGGTTGATTAGTGCACTAATGAAATAATGTCTTCCAGTTCAAAGCTGTCACTGCAATCAAGAGACAGCTCTTCAGCTAGAAGAAAGAGCTGGCAGGATTTCCAGACTCATGCTAAGAATCTGGGGAAGGGAAATGAATCATTTCATATTTCACCCCTATTGTATTAAAAGATAAAGAACTCTCTGAATTGACATTTATAAGATACTCTAGCCAAGAACAGCAGAATACACATTCTTTTCTTTTTTTTTGGAGGGAGGGGTGGGGGGAGGAACAGAATCCTGTTCTGTCACCCAGGCTGGAGTGCAGTGGTGTAATCTCAACTCACTGCAACCTCCTCCTCCTGGGTTCAAGTGATTCTCGTGCTTCAGCCTCCCCAGTAGCTGGGATTACAGGCGTGCGCCACCACGCCTGGCTAATTTTTGCATTTTTTTAGTAGAGACGGGGTTTCGTCATGTTGGCCAGGCTGGTCTCGAACTCCTGACTTCAGGTGGTCCTCCCGCCTCGGCCTCCCAAAGTGCTGGGATTACAGGCGTGAGCCACCATGCCCGGTCCTACACATTCTTTTCAAGTGAAAATGAAACATTTACCAAAAGACACCATATTCTGGGCCATAAAACAAGCCTCAATACATTTAAAAGGATGCAAGTTATACAAAATGTCTTGTCTGACTAAAGTGGGTTAAATTAGATATCATTAATAGAAAGCTCTCTGGAAAATTCCCAAATATTTGAAAACTAATATTCTTCACACTTCTAATAAGTAATACACTTCTAATGTATTCATATTTCTAAATAACCCATGGCTGCAGGAAGAAATAGAAAGGGAAAAGGGGAAGACCTGAATGCTTTTTCTCTAAGATGAGGAACAAGACCAGGATGTCTACTCTGGCCTCTACATTTTATGGTTGGCTCTAGACGGTGCACTAAGGTAAGAAAAAGTAGTGGCTTCCACATTGCAAAAAGATGCAAAACTATCTTTATTTACAGACAACATGATCATCTATGCAGAAAATCCAATGGAATCTACAAACAGGCTGCTAAAAGGGGGGAGTTTAGGAAGGTTACAGATACAAGAGTAATATAACTCAATGCTATTTCTAATCCTAGCAAACAATTGAAAAAAAAATTTTTTTTTTTTTTTTTTTTGAGATGGAGTCTCACTCTTTTACCCAGGCTGGAATGCAGTGGCACGATCTCGGCTCACTGCAACCTCTGCCTCCTAGGTTCAAGCGATTCTCCTGCCTCAGCCTCTGGAATAGCTGGGATCACAGGCGGCAGCCACCACACCCGTCTAATTTATTTTATTTTATTTTATTTTATTTTGAGACGGAGTTTCGCTCTCGTTGCCCATGCTGGAGTGCCATGGCGCAATCTCGGCTCACTGCAACCTCCACCTCCCAGGTTCAAGCGGTTCTCCTGCCTCAGCCTCCTGAGTAGCTGGGATTACAGGCGTCCACCACCATGCCCAGCTAATTGTTTTGTATTTTTTAGGAGAGACAAGGTTTCACTATGTTGGCCAGGCTGGTCTTGAACTCCTGACCTGAGGTGATCCACCTGCCTCAGCTTCCCAAAGTGCTGGGATTACAGGTGTGAGTCACCGTGCCTGGCCTAAAACTTTCAAAAATGTATAATAGCATCAAAAAGAATGAAATACTTTGGGATAAATCTGACAAAAGATGGGAGATACCTAAAGAGTTGAGAATTTGAATATAAAACTTTTCTGTCAGAAATCAAAGAAAACCTAGAGAGAGAGGTACCATCATCATGGGTCAAAAGACTCAATAGTGTTAAGAGGCCCATTTTCTACAAATTGACCTAGATATTCAATACAACTCCAATCTAAATGCTAGCAGGCTTTTTTTGTAGAAACTGATAAGCTAATTCTAAAATTCATATGGAAATATAAAAAATATAAAATAGCCAAAGCAACTTTGAAAATGAACAAAGTGAGAGGACTAACATTATTTGATTTCACTACTTATTAAAAGCTGCACTAATTAAGATACTGTGATATTGTCTTGAAAACAGAACAGAGTGAACAATGACATAGAACAGGGTCCAGAAATGAACCCACATGTATATGGAAAACTGACTTGGGCAACTAATAAAGGATAGTCTTTTTTTTTTTGGCGGGGGGGTCGGGGGGATGGGGACAGAGTCTCACGCTGTCATCCAGGCCGGAGTGCAGTGGCACGATCTCGGCTCACTGCAACCTCCACCTCCTGGGTTCAAGAGATTCTTCTGCCTCGGCCTCCCAAGTAGCTGGGAGTACAGACGTGCAACACGACGCCCAGCTAATTTTTGTATTTTTAGCAGAGACGGGGTTTCACCACATTGGCTGGACTAGTCTCAAACTCCTGACCTCGTGATCCGCCTGACTCCATCTCCCAAAGTGCTAGGATTGCAGGTGTGAGCCACTGCGCCCGGCCAGGATGGTCTTTTCTACAAATGCTACTAAACACATGCCCCCTCCCCACTCAAAAAAAACCCCACAAACTTCGATCAGTACTTTATATCATATGCAAATTATCAACCCAAAATGAAGCACAGACTTAAATGGTAAATCTAAAACAATAAAACTTCTAGAAGAAAATGTAAGAAACAAACCTTTGTGACCTTAGATTAGGAAAAAGCAAAACCAGAATATATAACAGCTCAATAGACAAAGAGTCCAATTTTAAAATGAGCAGAATACCTTAACTAGAAGATCACCAAAGATATAAATAGCTAACACAGAAAAAGGTGAACATTATTAATGATAAGGGAGATGCAGATCAAAACCACATTAAAATAGCCCTTCGCCCCCCACTAGTGAATAGTGATAAGCAAAAGGACAGGAAATAACAAGTATTGATGATGTGAAAAAACTAGAGCCCCTTATTCACTACTGTTGAAAACAAATTGGTGTGTTTACTTTGGAAAACAAGTTTGCCAGTTTCTTTAGAAGTTAAAACATAACTCCAATTCTACTCCTAAGTATTTGTCCAAGAAAAAAAGAAAGCACACAAACACTTACAAGCAAATACATGCAGCTATTATCTATAATAGCCCCAAACAAAAACAATCCAAAAGCAAAAACGATACATCATCTGGTGAATGGATAAAAAGCGGGTATAGCCAAACAATGGCAGTACCAAAAGAAAAAAATGAGGACATGTCTAAAGGAGAAAGGAGTCAACCTGAAAGAATTTCCAATGGCCAAAGCTTGAAATAATTTGAGCAGCTAAGTAAACAGTATTAGATTCAAACCCAAAGGATAAGTATCAATGAGTCCACACTGATGACAACAGACTTAAGGAGACATGCGATGTCAGGTGGAATGCAGGAACAAATCTTGAAATGAAAAGATGGGGAAACTGCCGGGTGCGGTGGCTCACGCCTGTAATCCCAGCACTTAGGGAGGCCGAGGTGGGTGGATTGCCTGAGGTCAGGAGTTCGAGACCAGCCTCAACATGGAGAAACCCTGTCTCTACTAAAAATACAAAATTAGCCGGGCGTGGTGGCACATGCCTGTAATCCCAGCCACTCAGGAGGCTGAGGCAGGAGAACTGCTTGAACCCGGGAGGCGGAGGTTGCAGTTAGCTGAGATTGCACCATTGCACTCCAGCCTGGGCAACAAGAGTGAAACTACATTTCAAAAAAAAAAAAAAAGAAGAAAGAAAGAAAGAAAGAAAGAAAAGAAAAGAAAAGATTGGGAAACTGTTGGAATCTAAACAGTCTGAAGTTTAGTTCATAGTACTGCACCAATGTGAATGTCTTAGTTTTAACAAATTTACCATGATTATAAGAGATTAAACATGAGAGGAAGCTGGGTGGAGGGTTTATAGAAGAGATCAGCAAACTACAATCCAAGGGCCAAATCCAGCCTACCACCTGTTTTTATAAATAATGTTTGACTGGAACACATCCATTCATTTACTCACTGTCTTATGGCAGCCTCTGCCCTACATCAGCACAGTAGTCTTAAGAAAGACCATTTAGTGTAAAATATTTATTATCTGGCTCTTGACAGGAAAAGTTTGCTGAACCCTGATATACATGAAGTCTTTCTCTGTGCTGTCATTGTAACTATTCTATAAATCTAAAATGATTCTAAAGTAAATTTATTTTTTTAAAAAGTTAAAATGTTGGCCAGGCACAGTGGCTCACGCCTGTCATCCCAGCACTTTGGGAGGCCGAGGCAGGTGAACTGCCTGAGCTCGGGAGTTCGAAACCAGCCTGGGCAACATGGTGAAATCCCGTCTCTACTAAAAATACAAGAAATTAGCTGGGCATGGTGGTGGGCACCTGTAATCCCAGCTACTCGGGAGGCTGAGGCAGGAGAATCACTTGGATCTGGGAGGCGGAGCTTGCAGTGACCTGAGACTGCGCTACTGCACTCTAGCCTGGGCAAAAGAGCGAGACTCTGTCTCCAATAAAAAAAGTTAAAATGTTGAGCTGGGTATGGTATTGAGCACCTGTAGCCCCAGCTACTCAGGAGGCTGAAGTGGGAGGAGTGCTTGTACCCAGGAGTTCAAGGCCAGACTGGGCAACACAGTGAGACCCCATCTGTTAAAAAAAAAGGCGGGGGGGGGGGGGGGTGTTAAATATTCACCTACCATATGACCCAGTCATTCTACTTACAGGTACTTACCCAAGAGAAACGAAGGCATGTGTCTAAAGAATGGTACACAAATTTTTGCCAATAGGTGAACTCAATAAACAAACTATAGTACTATCTATCCATAAACTGGCATAGTACTCAACAATAAAAAGGAATCAACTACTGACACATGCTACAGAATGAATGAATCTCTATTTGCACTGAGTAGAATGAACAGGAACAACATCAAAAGAGTGTATATCTCATGTAAAAGTCTAGGAAATGTAAACTAACATACAGTGACAGAAAGCAGATTGGGGGGGTCACCCTGAGAGAAACACAGGTTGGGGTGAGACAGGGGGTAAAGAGATTACAAAGGGACACAAGGATATCACACCCTCGCGTGGCGCTGGCGGACATGTTCATCTTGACGTGGTAATGGTTTCACTAGTGTGTATATATATGTCAAAACTTGCCAAATTGTGCACATAAATATTTGCAGTAGATTATGTCAGTTATACCTCAGTAAAGCTGTTTTTTAAAATAAGTTGCAAAAATATTCTTCTGGTCTTCTGATATCAAGCATTATGAATAAATAGACTAATCCATCAACAAACCTCTTCAGCTACCAGTTTCTGTCACCCGTCCCTCCTCACCTCTGGAACACTCTTTCTTTAGGGGAGATGAAGATTCTGAATTGTAGTCACACTTGTTCTAGAAGAAGTCTTTAGAAAATCCTGCAAGAATAAGACTCCCCTGGGGACTGGGCGCGGTGGCTCACACCTGTAATCCCAGCACTTTGGAAGGCCAAGGCGGGAGAATCTCCTGAGCCCAGGAGTTCAAGACCAGTCTGAGCAACATAGTGAGATCTCATCTCTACCAAACAACAACAACAACAACAACAACAACAAAAGTCAAAAAATTAGCCAGCCACGGTGGCATGCGCCTGTAGTCCCAGCTACTAAGGAGGCTGAGGCCAGAGGACTGCTTGAGCCCACGAGGTTGAGGCTGCAGTGAGCAAGAGATTATGCCACTGCACTCCAGCCTGCAACAAGGAGAGACCCTGTCTCAAAACAAACAAAAAAGACTCTCCTGGGATCCTGCCAACAAACTATACACAGGCAAGTGAGATCCCAATTACCTGGATAAGCATCAAGGTATTTACAGAACAAACCCTCTGACCTCCCTCTTCTCTGCCCTTCTCAGACTTTCTGTCTTTCCCTTCGCTCTTAAGCCTGGGAGAAATGAAGATGTCAGCCAGCCTGGGAGTCAGAATGCAGCTCCGCCATAAAACAAAGACTTCAGAAACGAAATGACTCACGAGAAAAAGGACATTTCTCAAGAGCCTCCTAAGGATAAAGAGAGTTGGCAGGTGTGCCTAACTTCTCTAACCTTATTCAACACCCGGCAAGCATCTTCACTGAGTGACTTTGTACCCTGCTATCCATTCCAGACCTCCTCATCCACTCCACACACCTCAGTGACTGGCTGCCACTAAGTTCTGCCCTTCCCAGAGAGCTTTGTTTTTAAAATACAAACTCCTCTTCTTCAGTCACTTCATCTGAATTTGGCATATAACAGTTGAGGGTAATCCTAAAGATTACTTTGAAACTACAGGAAATATAATGTAAATACAACACTTATATATAAAACGTATTACCCAATTCCTAAGTCACACTAATGTGTACTTTGGACATTGTCCCTGCAGGCAAAAGGAAGGAAAATGAGGAAATTAAGACTAATGGGGAAGCCAAATCTGCACTTCAGATTTTTTAAAAAGTAATGGTGCTTTAGAACTTAATATATTATAAAATACATCCAACTATGATATATAAATAAAATGCTAACTGCAGAATTACAATAAGCATAATAATGAAAAACCATACCATGTGAGCATTAGCATGTCATCATTAAATGTGAGGTCCAAAATTCAAAGAGATGCCAAAAGAATGTATTTCTTAAATTTCAAGATTTCTGGACAAATTTTCCCTTAAATTCAAATACTGAAAGTTGGGAAATGATGAAATTACACTAAAATTTTTACTGTAGTAAAATCCACAATTTTACACACATGGTATAATCGCATCTGAGTGTACTTGTGCTCATCCTCCCATAAAAAAATCACCATTACAGGTTGGGTGCGGTGGCTCATGCCTGTAATCCCAGCACTTTGGGAGCCCAAGGCAGGCAGATCATGAGATCAAGACCATCCTGACCAACACAGTGAAACCCCGTCTCTACTAAAAATACAAAAATTAGTTGGGCATGGTGGCGCGTGCCTGTAATCCCAGCTACTCAGGAGGCTGAGGCAGGAGAATCGCTTGAACCCGGGAGGCAGAGGTTGCAGTGAGCCGAGATCACGCCACTGCACTCCAGCCTGGAGACAGAGGGAGACTCCATCTCCAAAAACAAAAAAAAATCACCATTACTTCAACTCCTCCACTAATCCAACACTAATCCAAACCCTAAGCACCCTTCAAAAGAAGCATCTTCCCAGGAGAAGACTTTGGACTGAGAACCATAAAATGTGAGAGCTAAAAGAGAACTTGCCTCACCAAAATATGAGAAAACTGAGGTCTACAGAAAGAAAAAGACTGCAAGGTCCAAAAGCTAAAACTTGGAGCTAAAGCCAGGATGGGCATCTGGCGTCCCACCTCCTGAGCCTTTTACTATACCATTAATGAGGCCTCCAAGTTTTCTGTCCCTGCTGAACTTGACCAACTCAGATCTCTGAGCCAGTGCTTCTCACACTTTAATGTGCATAATAATCACCTGGGAACCTTGCTCAAATGCTGAATCTGATTGAGTAGACAGATCCAGGGTAAGGCCTGAGATTCTGCATTTCTAACACATTCCCAGGAGGTGCTCACCATGCTGGTCTGAGGACCTCAGAGGGAGCCCAATATCACCTGATTCAACCAGTCCAATTTAGCATTACTTTACTATTTATGACTCCCAAGTCTATATTAAACCTCCCTGAGCCTCAATTATCTCATAAAAATATTGTTTTGTAATGTAACTACCAAATGAGATAATTCTGTATTAACCATCCTTGGCACATACTGAATGTTTAGTGAATAGTAACAGCTAATTTGAGCACAATTTATAAGTTGGCACGATTTGGGTATTTTACAAACTTGAAGGTATTTAATTCTCACGTTAACTCCACAAGCAGTACTGTTTATTCCCATTTCTAAAGATGAGAAAACTGAGTGTAAGGGCTGTTAAGTAAACTGTCCAGTGTCACAGAGGCACTGTGGATGGCACCAGGAAACAGACCCCGTCTGGCTCCAGAATCTGCATTCTTCACCACCACTTCTCTCAATAAATGTTTCCTGTTATTTTCTCCCAGACAAAAACTCCCTTCTGAAGGCCACATCTCCACTCAACTGTCTACTGCATAACTCAAAGTAAATGTTTCACACAGACCTCAAATTCAACATGTCCCACACTTATGACCTCACATACTCATCACCCCAGACTCAACCCTCATTTAATTTTCCCATCTCAGTGAAGAGTAAGCAACATCTGAGCAGTCACTGAGCCAGATCCGACGAGTCATACCAGGCCGGCGGTCCAGCTTTCTTGGGCCCAATGCTCCCTCTTTATAACACGTATTTTATATTTTATAATACCCCCCCCACTTTGTTATACCAAAATGCAATTAACAGATGATACAAATTCCTACATTCATAATCAATGTATTCCTCAACTGTAATCAGAAGCAGACATACCATAAAATATATAATAAAATAAATGTCAAAATGAAAATGCTTAAGCATGACCTCAGCAGAAGATGAAAGACGGGCTTGTTCCTCCCCATGCAAGCTAAGAGTACAGAGGCCGACAGACAGTGTTGCATGAACAATCCAACAGGACCACTGACAAAGATGATGACATGGTACAGAATTTCCCAAAACGGTGGAAACTCGTGCTAATGTTCCAAACAATACTAAGCATCATCTTTCCTACATGCACACCACAGGTGCATTACTAAAAGTTTCCATTTATTTTAAAACACCACAAAAATTAATTTGTGTTGGCCGGGCACGGTGACTCACACCTGTAATCCCAGCACTTTGGGAGGCCGAGGCGGGCGGATCACGAGGTCAGGAGATCGAGACCATCCTGGCTAACACAGTGAAACCCCGTTTCTACTAAAAGTACAAAAAATTAGCCGGGCATGGTGGTGGGCGCCTGTAGTTCCAGCTACTCGGGAGGCTGAGGCAGGAGAATGGGGTGAACCCGGGAGGCGGAGATGGCAGTGAGCAGAGATAGCGCCACTGCAGTCTGACCTGGGCAAAAGAGTGAGACTCCGTCTTAAAAAAAATAATAATAATTTGTGTTTATACGTAGGGTTTGGATTTAGATTCAAATACAATTTTTTTTTAACCTATATAAAAGCTCAAGGCTGGATGCAGTGGCTCATGCCTGTAATCCCAGCCCTTTGGGAGGCGAAGGCGGGTGGATCACCTAAGGTCAGGAGTTCGAGACCAGCCTGGCTGAAACCACGCCTCTACTAAAATACAAAAAATTAACCACGTGTGGTGGTGCGTGCCTGTAATCCTAGCTACTCGAGAGGCTGAGGCAGGAGAATCATCGCTTGAACCTGGGAGGTGGAGGTTGCAGTGAGCTGAGATCACGCCACTGCAACCCAGCCTGGGCGACAGAGCCAGAATCTGTCTCACAAAAATAAATAAATAAAATAAATAAAAAAATAAAAGCTCTTTAGGAGGGAGCAAATTCTTCACTGTGGAGAATGTCCCATGCATTGTATGTAACACTGTATAACACCTAGCATGCAGGTCCCACCCACTAACTGCCACAGATTCCCACAACACTGCCTCGGGATGACACTGCCCTGAAGATGCACTGTGCTAGGCTTTTCCTCTCTCACAAGCCATTGTCCAACCACATGCAGTTAATTCTGTCTCCTACTCTCAAATCCATGCTCTCATTAGATGTGTTATCCTTTCTACTTCACGTCCTGTCATCTCTCACCTACCCTCGTAACTTGTCCTTCTGGTTCTGGGCTGTTCATTCTATACTAACAGTGAAGTGATCTTTCTACTCTGCGGAGATTACTTCTCCATTCACTCAGCAAATATTTATTGCACACAGGTTATATACCAGGAATGTTCTAAACACTCAACCACATCACTCAGCCCTGCTTAAACTTCAACTGCCATTACCACAGCAATTTTCAAACAGTGCTTCACTCTTACCCATTTTATATGTTCAGTTTCTACATAAAATTTCCTTTTAACAAAGTGATGCACAGTTTTTTTGTTTGTTTTTTGAGACAAGAGTCTCGCTCTGTCGCCAGGCTGGAGTGCAATGGTGCAATCCCGGCTCACCGCAACCTCCGCCTCCCGGGTTCAAGCGATTCTCCCTGCCTCAGCCTCCCAAGTAGCTGGGATTACAGGCGCCCACCACCACACCCGGCTAATTTTTGTATTTCGTAGTAGAGGCGGGGTTTTGCCACGTTGGCCAGGCTGGTCTCAAACTCCTGAACTCAGGTGATCCACCCGCCTTGGCCTCCCAAAGTGCTGGGATTACAGGCGTGAGCCACCGCGCCTGGCCTTGTTTTTTTTTTTTTTTTTTTTGAGAAAGGGTCTCACTCTTGTCGCCCAGGCTAGAGTGCAGTGGTATGATCATGGCTTACTACAGCCTCAACCTCCTGGGCTCAAGCAATCCTCCCACCTCACCCTCTCAAGTAGCTGGCACTGCAGTAACGCACCACCACAGCCAGTTGTTTTTTTTTTTTTATTTTCGTAGAGACGAGGTCTCGATATATTGCCCCGACTGGTCTCCAACTCCTAAACTCAAGTGATCCACCTACTTCAGCCTCCCAAAGTGCTGGGATTACAGGCATGAGCCAAAACGCCTGGTCTCAAAATATTTTTAATTAAAAATGTTTTTAGAAAGTGAAAGAACCCAGGAATGAGAAAGAATATTCATGATACTTTTATTAATGCAAATAAATTATTTCTAATCAATAATATAAAAATAAACAACTTATTACCCTTTTACAACAAAATAAAAACCATGATGAACTTTTTGTGATAAGGGAAAAAAATCTGGAATTGGACTTGCATTAGACAATATTACGAAATTTTTTTTCTGTAGAAATATGAATGTTAAGTGGTTGTACAGGATAATATTCCTACTCAATGCGTGCTTAAGTATTTAAGAGTCAAATGTCAGCTGGGCACGGTGGCTCACCCCTGTAATCCCAGCACTTTGGGAGGCTGAGGCGGGCGTATCACTTGAGATCAGGAGTTAGACACCAGCCTAGCCACGATGGTGAAACCTTGTCTCTACTAAAAATACAAAAATTAGCCCAGCATGGTGGCGTGTGACTGTAATCGCGGCTACTTGAGAGGCTAAGGCATGAGAACCACTTGAACTCAAGAGGTGGAGGTTGCAGTGAGCTAAGATTGTGCCACTGCACTCCAGCCTGGGCGACAGAGCAAGACTTCATCTCAAAAAAAAGGGTCAAATGTCATGATATATGCTGACAAAAAAGTGTGAATTTTGTGTTTTTTTATTTTTGAAATGGGGTCTCACTCTGTCATCCAGGCTGGAGTGCGGTGGCATGATCTTGGGTCACTGCGACCTCCGCCTCCCAGGTTCAAGTGATTCTCCTGCCTCAGCCTCCCAAGTAGCTGGGATTACAGGGACACGCCACCACCCCCACCCTAATTTTTGTATATTCAGTAGAGTCGGGGTTTCACCATGTTGGCAAGGCTGGTCTCAAACTCCTAACCTCAGGTGATCTGCCCACCTCAGCCTCCCAAAGTACTGGGATTACAGGTGTGAGCCACCAAGCCTGGCCTAAAAGTGTTCGACCTCTTGGGTTCAGGTGATCCTCCCACCTCAGCTTCCCAAGTAGCTGGGACTACAGGAATGTGCCACCATGCCTGGCTAATATTTTTTAAGAGATGGGGTCTCGCTGTGTTGCCCAGGCTGGTCTCAAAGTGCTAGGCTCAAGTGATCCTCCCGCCTCGGCCTCCCAAACTCTTTTGGGAGTCTTTTTGTAATCACGCTAGGATTACAAGTGTGAACCACCACGCCCAGCCTGTCTTTGCTTTTTAAATTATCCTACAACCAATTATTTCAATAGCCTGCTCTTTTCATCATTATCAAATTCCCTCTGGGATCCCAAAGGATACGAAACTAAGCCAAATGGATGCAAAACTAACATGTGGTAATGTGGATTCTTCTTCCGCACCACAACCAACCTCTGAGCAAAATCCCTTTCAGCAGCCTGAGAGGAAAGTTTGCCCTTTGCAATGTGGACTGATTCTCTATGCTCAGAATTAAGCTGGAAAAGGCAATCAGAACTTCGCCTCTAAGGGTTAGCCCACTAGACTGTCCCAGACTACAATTACGGAAATACCACCTACTTCTTGAAAATTAAATAAAGAGTAATTAAACTACTTCTTACACACTATCAACAACATTTCAGGACGGGCACGGTAGCTCATACCTGTAATCCAAGCACTTTGGGAGGCCGAGTTGGGTGGACCACTTGAGGTCAGGATTTCAAGACCGGCCTGGCCAACATGGTGAAACTCCGTCTCTACTAAAAACACAAATAAAAAAATAGCTGGATGTGGTGGTGCATGCCTGTAATCCCAGCTACTCAGGAGACTGAGCAGGAGAATTGCTTGAAGCTGGGTGGCGGAGGCTGCAGTGAGCCAAGATCATGTCACTGTACTCCAACCTGGGCAACAGAGCGAGACTGTCTCAAAGTACAACAACAACAAATCCCAAAGATTCCAAAAGCAACTTCAAAAGTAACCATAAAGCTTTTAGAACAACAACAACAACAACAAAAACGGCCGGGTGCAGTGGCTCACGCCTGTAATCCCTGCACTTTGGGAAGCCAAGGTGGGTGGATCACCTGAGATCAGTTCGAGACCACCCTGGCCAACATTATGAAACCCCATCTCTACTAAAAATACAAAAAGTTAGCCGGGTGTGGTGGCGGGCGCCTGTAATCCCAGCTACTCAGGAGGCTGAGGCAGGAGAATCACTTGAACCCGGGAGGCGGAGGTCATAGAAGAAATCTTCTGTGATCTCAGGTTTAGGCAAAGATCTCTGATACAAAATGTCAAAAGCTCAATCCATAAAACAAAATCTAGACAAATCTAGACTTTCTCAAAATTAAAAGTTTCTGCTCTTCAAGACACTGTTAAGAGAATGAAGCAAGCCATGTACCAGGAGAAATAGCAAATAAGAACTAAGTCCCAATACATGAAGAACTCTTAAAATGCACTATTAAGAAAACAGCCCAATTCTGAAAATTTTGAATGGTGGCACCCACCTGTGGTCCCAGCTACTGGGGAGGCTGAGATGAGAATTGTTTGAGCCTGGGATACAGAGGTTGCAGTGGGCTGAGACTGTGCTACTGCATTCCAGCCTGGGTAACAGAGACAGATCCCATCTCAAAAGAAAAAGAAAGAAAGAAAATAGCCAAGAGACTTCAACAGACATGTCGCTAAAGTTTACGGATGGCAAATAAGCATTTGGGAAGATGCCGAGTATTGTAAAATCCAACCACAAGGAAATAGTGTTACGCACCTCTTAAGATAGCTTCAAACAACAACTGATAACAAACTCTGGATGCAAAGGAACTGAAAAGTCGCACACATAGCTACTGGGAACATAAGAAACTGCAAAAAGGCTTTCCAAAATTAAACATGCATTTATTATAGGACTCAACAATCTTATTCCCAGGTATTGTCACAAACATCTGTACGTGGAAGCTTAAGCAGCTTTATTTATGATAGCCAAAACTAGAAACAACACAAATGTTCTTCCTTTAGTGAAGGAACAAACTGATGTCCGTCCCAACAATGGACTGTTATTTGGTAATAAA
Organism: Gorilla gorilla gorilla; assembly: GCF_029281585.2. NCBI lineage: Eukaryota > Metazoa > Chordata > Mammalia > Primates > Hominidae > Gorilla > Gorilla gorilla. The sequence continues at coordinate 15,413,781 of NC_086018.1, read as the reverse complement.
AAGGAATGAGGTGCTGATACATGCGGATGAATAGCAAATGCATGATGCCAGGTAAAAGATGCAAGACTCAAATGGCTACATATTATACATTTCCATTTATATGGCTCCAGCCTGGGCAACAGAGCGAGACTCCATCTCAAAAAGAAAAAAAGAAGAAAGTCATAGAAATGTACAATAAACAGGTGTGGGAGGGGGACTTTAATGTATACAAACTATGCCTCAATTAAAATAATAAAAAGTAAATTACTTGGAAAACAGTTTGGTCACTTAGACGTACACTTACATATGACGCAGCAATTTCACTGCTAGGTATTTACCCAAGAGAATTGAAAACACGTCTACGAAGACCTGTATGTGAATATACTCAGCACCCTTATTCATAATTGCCAAACCCTGTAAATAACTCAAATGTCCGCTAACAGGAAAATGAAAAACACCCAAATGTCTATCAATAGAAAGACAGACAAATTGCAGTATAGCAGTAAGAAAAATGAATCACTGATATACTGATACACACAATACTGCTGCATCTTAAAGTCATCCTGGTGAGTGAAAGAAGCCAGACACAAAAGAATACGTAAGATATGGCCGGGCGCGGCGGCTCACGCCTGTAATCCCAGCACTTTGGGAGGCCAAGACGGGCGGATCACAAGGTCAGGAGATTGAGACCAGCCTGGCTAACCCAGTGAAACTCCGTCTCTACTAAAAATACAAAAAATTAGCTGGGTGTGGTGGCAGGGGCCTGTAGTCCCAGCTACTCAGGAGGCTGAGGCAGGAGAATGGCGCGAACCCGGGAGGTAGAGCTTGCAGTGAGCTGAGATCGCACCACTGCACTCCAGCCTGGGCGACAGAGCGAGACTCCATCTCAAAAAAAAAAAAGACAGAATATATAAGATTCTATTCGAGCCGGGTGCGGAGGCTCACACCTGTAATTCTAGCACTTTGGGAGGCAGAGGTGGGTGGATTCCTTGAGCTCAGGAGTTTGAAACCAGCCTGGGAAATAGAGTGAGACCTCGTCTCTACCACAAAAAAGATTCTATGGATAGCAAATTCTAGAAAAGGTAAACTAATCTACAGTGACAAAAAGTAGATAAGTGATTGCCTGAGACCAGAGTAGGGATGGGGTCAACCGCCAAGGGACACAAGGAAACACTGGGGTTGGATACAAATGCTCTGTATCTTGACTGATGGTAGTTACAAGGATCCATGCATTTTTCAAAACTCACACTACATACTTAAAAGGAATGCATTTGATGTATTTAAATTATAGCTCAATAAAGTTGATTTTTAAAAAACAATTTTCAATGAACAATCTGAAAATGAAATAAGACAATTCTATTCACAACAAGATCAAAATAATAAATTTAACAAAAACAGCAAAAACCTATACTTGGAGAAGTATAAAACATTGTTGAAAGAAATCAAAGATCTAAATAAATGGAAAAACATCTCATGCTCATGGATTGGAACACTTAGCATTGTTAAAATGGTAACACTATCCAAACTCAACTACAGAGTCAATGTAATCCCTATCAAAATCCCAGTGGATGTCTTTGCAGAAATTGACAAAACTGATTCCAAAGGGACCCCAAATAGCCAAAATAATCCTGAAAAAGGAGGAGGACTCACACTTCCCAATTTCAAAACTCACAAGACAGCATTAATCAAGACATAGTGGTACTGGCACAGGGACAGATATATAGATCAATGGAACAGAACTAAGAACCTAGGCTGGGTGTGGTGGTTCACGCTCAAAGCTTTAGAAAACCTACGCAGGAGCATCACTTAAGGCCAAGAGTTCAAGGCCAGCCTGGATAGCATAGTAAGACCCCGTCTCTCCAAAAAAAAAAAAATAGAAAAAAATAGCTGGGCATGGTGGCACACATCTGTACTCCCACCTACTCAGGAGGCCGAGGTGGGAAGATTGTTTGAGCCCAGGGTTTAAGGCTGCAGTGAGCTATGGTCACGCCACTGCTTTGGCCTGGACGACAGAACCAGAAACCGTCTTAAAAAAAAAAAAAAAAGCAGCAGCAGCAGCTGGGCGCGGTGGCTCACGCCTGTAATCCCAGCACTTTGGGAGGCTGAGGCAGGTGGATCACCTGAGGTCGGGAGTTCAAGACCAGCCTGACCAACATGGTGAAACCCTGTCTCTGCTAAAAATACAAAATTAGCCAGGCCTGGTGGTGCATGCCTGTAATCCCAGCTACTCAGGAGGCTGAGGCAGGAGAATTGCTTGAACCCGGGAGGCAGAGGTTGCAGTGAGCTGAGATTGCGCCATTGCACTCCAGCCTGGGCAACAAGAGCAAAACTCCGTCTCAAAAAAAAAAAAAAAAAAAAAAAAAAGAATAAAAAAGAACTCTTACACCTCAATAATAAAAATACAAACAGCCCATTTTTTAAAACTGGCAAAGGATGTGAACAGACATTTCTCTACACAATATATAACAAATGGCAAACACATGAAAAGGTGCTCAACATCATTAAGCATGAGGGAAGTACAAATCAAGACCACATGGAGAAACCACTTCACACCAACTAGGATGGCTAGAACCAGTCAGATAATAAGTATTGGCAAGGATGTGGAGAAACTGGAACACTCATATACTGCTGATGGGCAAATAAAATAGTGCTGCCACTCTATAACCAGGCAGTTCACAGGTGAAGCCTCGTTACTGTATGACCCACCAATTCCACTTCTTAGTACATACCTAACAGAACTGAAAACACATGTCCTCACAAAAACCTGCACACAAATGTTTAGAGCAGCATTATTTATAACAGCCAAAAGGGGGAAATAACCTAAATGTCCACCAATGGGTAAATAAAATAAAAATTATTATATACAATGTATAGCTTTAAATATAGCTATAAAAAGGAATTATATACTGATACTTTCTACAACTTGGATGAAACTTAAAAACATTATGCTAAATGAAAAATCCAATCACAAAGGGGCACATACTACATGATTCTACTCATTATGAAGGCCCAAAAAGGAAAATCTATAAAAGCAGAGAGTAACTTGCTTAGGCTGGGGAAACAAGAGGTAGGGAGAGCTGGGGAGGCAGGGAGCTCAAGGGTACAGGGTTTCTTTTTGAGGTGATGAAAACCTTATAAAGGTATGGTTACGGTGGCAACAGTTGTACCTATTTGTAAATATACTAAAACCCACTAACTGGAACACTATTTTCTGAGACAGAGTCTCACTCTGTCACCCAGGCTGCAGTGCAGTGGCGTGATCTCAACTGACTGCAACCTCCACCTTCCGGGCTCAAGCCATTCTCCTGCCTCAGCCTCAAGAGTAGCTGGAATTACAGGCGCGCGTCACCACACCTGGCTAATTTTTGTATTTTTAGTAGAGACGGGGTTTCACCATGTTGGCCAGGCTGGTCTTGAACTCCTGACCTTGTGATCTGCCCACCTCGGCCTCCCAAAGTGCTGGGACTACAGGTGTGAGCCACCGTGCCCGGCCTACTTGTTGAACACTTTAAATGAATGAGTTGTATAGTATGTAAATAATATCTCAATAAAGCTTTTTTTTTTTCTTTGAGACAAGGTCTTGCTCTGTCACTCAGGCTGGAGTGCAGTGGTATAATTTCGGCTCACTGCAACCTCCATCTCCCTGACTCAACAACCTCTACCTCCCTGGCTCAAGCAATCTTCCCAGCCCAGCTTCCTAAGTAGCTGAGACTACAGGTATGCAACACCATGCCTGGTTTTGTTTTATTTTATTATTCTATTTTTGAGACGGAGTCTCACTGTCGCCCAGGCTGGAGTGCAATGGCACGATCTTGGCTCACTGCAACCTCCGCCTCCCAGGTTCAAGCGATTCTCCTGCCTCAGCCTCCTGAGTAGCTGGGATTACAGGCATGCACCACCATGCCTGTAATTTTGTATTTTCAGTAGAGACAGGGTTTCGCCATGTTGGCCAGGCTGGCCACTGCGCCTGGCCAATTAAAAAATTTTTTTGTTGTTGAGACACGGTTTTACTATGTTCCCAGGCTGGTCTCCAAGTCCTAACCTCAAGCAATCCTCCCACCTCGGCCTCCCAAAGGACTGGGATTACAGGCATGAGCTACCAAGCCACGCTTATTTTTTTAAACAAAAAACATTTGTATTCGGCCGGAAGCAGTGGCTCACACTTGTAATCCGAGCACTTTGGGAGGCCGAAGCAGGTGGATCACCTGAGTTTGGGAGTTCGAGAGTTCGAGACCAGCCTGGCTAACATGGTGAAACCCCGTCTCTACTAAAAATACAAAAATTAGCTGGGTGTGGTGGCACATGCCTGTAATCCCAGTTACTCGGGAAGCTGAGACGGGGCAATTGCTTGAACCTGGGAGACGGAAGTTACAGTGAGCGGAGATTGCGCCACTGTACTCCCGCCTGTAAGAGTGTGAGACTCCGTCTCAAACAAACAAAAGCATTTGTATTCAACAATCACTTTAATCCACATAAGCACACTATATTGGTATATTTTTACAATTTTACTTCATTATACTTTGATTTCAAAATAATATGTGATCATTCAATTTATTTGTCAGTTAATTCCTTTCTCCCAAATGATTATAATTTCCATATTATTACCATAATCAAAATCTAAAATGAAAGAAAATGTAACAATAATTACCAGTTGCTGAGATCTATGTGGGCCAGGCCCTCACATGCTTGGCTCATTCGAACCTCACCACAGCCCTATGGAACACGAGACAACCAAGATGCAGATGAACAAGCTGAGGCTCAACAGGGCTAAGTGACAGGTCCAGACCTTGGGCAAAGCCTGGACCAGAGCCAGGGTGATTCCAATCAACTCTCTGTTGTAATTACTTCACTAGTATCCCTGCAGCTTGAAATTTAAATCATTTTACCAATGTTTCCCGGTTTCCCTATATCTAGGATAACTGGGTTGGCTTCCGCCTGCCTAAAAACAATTCCCCTACCAATCAACCAGTGTGTAAACCAGGATGGAGGTGTGGTACATCTATAAAAGACACTGTGGGGACAACTGAGGATATTTCAGTGTGAACTGTTTACTGGATGTTATTACAGAATTACTGTTAATTTTCCTAAATGTGAGTATAACATTGTGGTCATATAAGAGAAAGTCCTTATTCATAGGAAGTACATGTACATGTGAAACTATGAAGGGGTAGACTGTCATGACACAGTCGACTTACTTTCAAATGGTTCAGCCAACGTGGCAAAAATGTTAACAATTGGTACATCTAGAGTAAAGGGTACGCAGGGGTTCACTTATCTTTGAACTTCACCGAACATCTGAAAATTCTCAAAATAAAATAGGAAAAGCTTTAAAAAGCTGAAGCTTTAAAAAGTAATTTCACTTTCTGAACATTGTTTATCAGTGTTCATCTACTTTAGATTAATTTTCAAAGTTAAAAAAATCAAAGTCTTTTTATAAATTATATTTTTATCAGATATTAAAAACAAATGGTTTTGGGTCAGGAGTGGTGGCTCACGCCTGTCATTCAAGCACTTTGGGAAGCGGAGGTTGAGGCTGCTGAGCTATGATGGTGCCACTGCACTCCACTTTCGGCAACAGACCAAGACCTGTCTCAAAAAAAACAAAACAAAACAAAATAAAAACACCTGGTTTAGAATCAAACACTTAAACTTTATGGATGAAAACTGCATGCCAACTTGTAAAAAGGAATCTGGCAACTGTGATGTAATCACTGATTCAGGCAATTCCTAACGGGTTAATTTGCAGAAGAAACAGGATGTTTGCAAAGTATCTCCCCACAACGTACTTGTTAATTATAAGAGAAAAACAGTAACTTTGCAGTGGAAAGCAGACATCACCCTAACCAAGTGATCAAAGTTAGTAACCACCACCAATAAAGGGCACAATGAAAGTGATGTAACGGCTGATACTATGCACCAAGGGCACGGGCCTCTTCAGCACTCCCACCAAAAACACATGACCCAAGCTATCCTGAGAGGACTTCCAACAAGCCCAAGTGGAGGGGCCGTCAATAAAATAAATGGCTTTTAGTCTTCCAAAAAGGTCAAGCTCAAGAAAGACAAACACTGAAAAACGGCTCTATTTTAAAGGAGACTAAAGAGACTCAACAACTAATGGAATGCCTGATCCTAGACTGAAAACCTGAACCAGAAACAATTTCTAAAATAATAATATATTTAAAATTCATAAAAATAATGTACAAATTATATATATTATTGGCTCAATTGGCAACATCTGATATACTATCATCTACAGATCTTACTCAGTATTAAGTTCCTGATTTTAATAATTGTACTTATACGTATAAGAGAATATTCCGGCCAGGCACAGTGGCTCATGCCTGTAATCCCAGCATTCTGGGAGGCCGAGGTGGGCGGATCATCTGAGGTCAGGAGTTCAAGACCAGCCTGGCTAACATGGCAAAACCCCATCTCTACTAAAAACACAAAAATTAGCCGGGCGTTGTGGCGCATGCCTGTAGTCCCAGCTACTTGGGAGGCTGAGGCAGGAGAACTGCTCTAACCCAGGAGGCGGAGGTTGCAGTGAGCCAAGATCGTGCCACTGAACTCCAGCCTGGGCAACAGAGTGAGACTCCATCTCAAAAATAAATAAATAAATAAAAAAGAATATCCCTGAGCTGGGCGTGGCGGCTCATGCTTGTAGTCCTAGCTACTTGGGAGGCTGAGTCAGAAGGATTGCTTGAGCCCAGGAGTTCAAGACCAACCTGGGCAACACAGCGTGAGACCCCACCTCAAAAGAAAAAAACAATGTTTTTAAGGCATAAAAACACTAAAATGTCAAGGAGTGAAAGGTATCACGTCTTCAACTTATTCTCAGTGTAGAAAAACAGTAATTACACAGCTAGAGATGCCTAGCTAGCTAGCCGGACAGGCAGGCAGGCAGTTGGGAGATAGAAGAGAATGGTACCAAAATTCATGTAACTTTTATGATAAAATATAAAACAAAAAGTAACTATGAAGAAAGCTTGGTGGGGAGAAACAGGGAGATGGCAGTAAAGCACATGGTGTAAAACTGAACACGTGGGGAATCTGGGTAGGGAGCTTAGGAATTCTGTGTACCAGCCTTCTAAGTTTCCGTTAAGTCTGACATTACTTAAAAATAAAGTTTTTAAGGCCGGGCGCAGTGGCTCACACCTGTAATCCCAGCACTTTGGGAGGCCAAGGAGGGTGGATCACTTGAATTCAGGGAGTTCGAGACCAGCCTGGCCAACATGGTGAAACCCCGTCTCTACTAAAAATACAAAAGTTATCCGGGCATGGTGGAGTGTGCCTGTAGTTCCAGATACTCGAGAGGCTGAAGCAGGAGAACTGCTTGAACCCGGAGGCTGAGGCTGCAGTGAGCCGAGATCGTGCCACTGCACTCCAGCCTGGGCGACAGAGTGAGACTCCACCTCAAAAAAAATACTAAAATAAAATAAACAAAATTTTTAAAAAACCCAACCCAGAGTTACAGTAGAGTGGAAAAATGATAAAAGGAGCTCTTAACAGTTATTAACATATTTTATAAGTAATTTAAGCAATTGAAGAAAAAACTGAATTGCTTTCACTTCTAAAATGTCTCCTGACTCAGTGTTCTTTGTAAATTGCGTAAAAGATTCCTTTCTAATACCACGACACTAGCTAAAATTTAATCTCACCCACCTTCCCATATACTCTCAAGAACCCGCACTGGATGTCAGTTTTCCTGTCTGACTAGCAGTACCGTTCAATTCATTTACCAAAAAATGCCTCCGCATTTTCCTGAAGTCTGCCACCCGCTGGGCATGTGGCCTTGGGTAAATCACTTCACTCTGAGCCTGTTTCCTACAGTGCTGTCACGGTGATGCCTGCCTCACGGGGGAATTAAACAGATGGGTCAGTTCGGGCATGAGAAACACTTGAGACAGTGCATGGCACCAAAATTCATGTAACTTTTATGATAAAATATAAAACAAAAAGTAACTATGAAGAAAACTTGGCCAGGAGTGGTGGCTCATGCCTGTAATCCCAGCACGTTGGGAGGCTGAGGCGGGCGGATCACCTGAGGTTAGGAGTTTGAGACCAGCCTGGCCAACTTGGTGAAACCCGTCTCTACTAAAAATATAAACATCAGCCAGGCATGGTGGAGTGTGCCTGTAGTTCCAGCTACTTGGGAGGCTGAAGCAGGAGAATTACTTGAACCTGGGAGGCGGAGGTTACAGCGAGCCCAGATGGCACCACTGCACTCCAGCCTGGGCGACAGAGACAGACTCCCTCTCGGGACAAAAAAAACAAACAAACAAAAAAAAAAACTCAAAACTTAACACCTCAAATATAGAATGTAATACTAACAGAAGTCTAATGATTAAAAACACTAATCCTATCTTAGAAAAAAAAAATTGTTCTGGTTCTTGGTTGTCATGATAGTAAACAACTACAGATAACCCAAACGCCCCTTGGCTAAATGAGAGTCCCTCTACCCGATGGGTATTCTGCAGCTACTGGAAATCATGGCGTGCTGTGATTGAAAGGGCATTCTGTTACATAACACTGTCAACAGAATAAAGCAGGATTCAGAAGCATATAGAAAAGTATGATCTTGTGTTTACAAGATACTTAACATGTTATGTGCACACAGACAAAAGTGAGGATGTGTTAGGCTCTTTGAGGGGCAGGGCATGGAAGACTCCCTCAGGTGTGGTGGCTCCTGCTGGACACACGCCAGCAGGCTGGAGCTGGGGCCTTCCTGTTAATTCCTCTATGGCTGGGTCTCTCCCAGGCTTGCTTCCTCATCTGTAAGATTCTGGCTGTGTCGTGGCTGCTCACCATGACCTTTCAGCTTCTTTTCCACGCTAACTCGATAATCCTTGTATTTCCTAGGTTACGCTCCCAAGAATGGAAATTTCATTGGCCCAGTTCATCTTTTCTTGCGAGATGTGTTATAGATTACTGGCCAAGATATAGATTTGCTTGACAAGGGCAAGGAGGGGCAGGTACAGCTGCCAGATAACCTCTGAAAATTTCTGTAGAACCAGTGGAGAAATGAGACAAAAGAAGGCTTTCTGTTGAGCTGTAACTCCCTCTGGCATGGGGAACCTGTTATTAAACATAACACAGAACATAAATACCTGAATAGCTTATTTGTATACAAATTCTCATTACAAAAGGATCACAAAGTAACATTTAGTAGTCCTACAAAACATTAAACATGTAACAGAGAGAAACTAAAAACTGAAGTATTCCAAACAATCAACAGTCAAACAAGAATAAATCTAAAATTCTAATGAAAGAAAGGCACATCTCTGACCAGGTACAGTGGCTCACACCTGTAATCCCAGCACTGTAGGAGGCTGAGGCGGGTGGATCACCTGAGTTCAGGAGTTCGAGACCAGCCTGACCAATATGATGAAACCCCGTCTCTACTACAATTACAAAAATTAGCTGGGCGTGGTGGCATGCGCCTGTAATCCCAGCTACTTGGGAGGCTAAGACAGGGCAATGGCTTGAACCCGGGAGGTGGAGGTTGCAGTGAGCTGGGATCCCGCCATTGCACTCGAGCCTGGACAACAAGAGCAAAACTCCGTCTCAAAAAAAAAAAAAAAAAAAGGCACATTTCTGTGGCTGGATTTTCATTTCCATTTTACTCAACAGAAAGCTAAAATACTGAGCAACTGACAGTCCTAGGGTGACATAACCACATCCCAACAATTAGAGAGCGGTGGCACAAAGAAGGGGATTGATTACTGGTATAAAACATGGCGCAGAGTTTGGAAACAGGCTGAGAAAGGGGGTCCTACAACTGACCTCTTCAATACAACACCAAATGAAGGAACTGAGATTAATTTAACTTCTTCTTGTTACAATCGCTATATATTCTTTGTGAAAAAAGTTTTTTTTAAAATGCCCTTCCTTTCTCACCATGCTCTTAAGCTTCTCTGTTTGACAGGTCTTGTCCTCTCTCCTTCCAGCAGAATGAAGTTTTTTTAAGTCTCAGCCTCTCCCTCTCTGGTCAGAGTAACTCAAATCCCTTCTCTGAAGTCATCTTTGACTCCTTCAAATCACCAACTCAAAGGCTCTTTTCCATTGTCATTTTCCTAATACTTCTCTGCATCACTCAGCAATGCAGACCTTGTCGCTGCGGAGTCTGTCCTGTGATCACGAGTGGTACCACCATATGAGGGCTCAATGACACCTACCATGGGGCCGCCTGGCCTGCCAGGAGCCCCATTCCTCCGGCTTACATGATGTAGGGTAATCCGCAGTGCTGAAGGCACTGTTATTCCATCATTCGCAGCCAAAAATATCCTAAGCGACGCAACCTTCATCACATGCTCCCACCCTGGGGGTCATCCAGTCCCACCTACTCTTTCTTCAATAGCACCAGTGAGAAATGTCCTTTCCTGTTACCACTACCATCAGCGGTTCATGCCCCTTCTGCTCTAATACAGGCCCACCTCGTTGTACTGTGTTTCCCTTTACTGAACATGCAGATATTGCATTTCTTACAAACTGAAGATTTCGTGCCGATCCTGCGAGAAGCAAGTCTATCAGGGCCATTTTTCCAACAGTATGTGCTCACTTCATGTCTCTGTGTCACATTTTGGTAATTCTCACAATATTTCAAACATTTTCATGATTATTATTAAATCTGTTATGTTGATCTGTGACTAGTGATCTTGGATATTACAACTGTAAATGTTTTGGGGCACCAAGGATTGTGCCCACATAAAACAGCAAACTCAATTGATAAATGTGTGTGTTCTGTCTGCTCCTCAGACTGGCCAGTTCCCTGTCTCCCTCTCCTTGGGCTTCCCTATTCCCAGAAGCACATTTAAACCAGGCCAATTAATAATCCTACAATGGCCTTTAAGTGTTCAAGTGTAAGGAAGAGTACCATGTCTCTCACTTTAAATCAAAAGCTAGAAATGATTAAGCTTCATGAAGAAGGCGTGCTGAAAGCTGAAACAGGCCAAAAGCTAGGCCTCTTGAGCCAGTTAGCCAAGTTGTGAATGCAAAGGAAAAGTTATTGAAGGAAATAAAAAGCACTGCTCCAGTGAACACAGTAATGAGAAGGCAAAACAGCCTTATTACTGATAAGGAGAAAGTCTGAGTGGCCTGGAGAACAGATCAAAGCAGCCACAACATTCCCTGAAGCCAAAGCCTAATCCAGAGCAAGGCCCTTACTCTTCAATTCTACGAAGGCTTAGAAAGGTGAGGAAACTGCAGAAGAAAAGCTGGAGGCTAGCAGAGGTTGGTTCGTGAAGCTTTAGGAAATGTAACGTAAACATGCAAGACAAGGCCTCAAGTGTGGATACAGAAGCTGCAGCAAGTTATCCAGAAGATCTAGCTAAGATCATTAACGAGGATGAATACACAACAGATTTTCACTGTAGGTGAAACAGCCTTTTATTGAAAGAAAATGCCACCTAGGACTTTAATAGCTAGAGAGGAGAAGTCAATACCCCACTTCAAAGCTTCAAAGGACAGGCTGATTCTCTTAGGGGCTGGTGACTTACCGGAAGCCAGTGCTCACTGACCATTCTGAAAATCCTACGGCCCTTGAAAACTGTGCTAATGTATTCTGCCTGTGCTCTCTAAATGGGAAAACAAAACCTGAATAACAGCACATCTGTTTACAGCATGGTTTAGTCAGTATTTTAAGCCTACTTTTGAGACCTACTGCTCAGAAAAAAGTCACTACTTTCAAAATATTACTGCTAACTGACAATATACTTTGTCACCCAAGAGCTCTGATGGAGATATACAAGGAGATTAATGTGGTTTTCATGTCTGCTGACACAACATCCATTCTGCAGCCCATGGATCAAGAAGTAATTTCAACTTTCAAGTCTTATTATTTAAGAAATACATTTTGTGGCTGGGAGCAGTGGCTCACACCTGTAATCCTAACACTTTAGGAGGCCAAGATGGGAGAACTGCGTGAGGCCAGGAATTCAAGACCAGTCTGGGCAACACAGCGAGACCCCATCTCTACAAAAAATAAAATAAATACATTTTGTAAGGCAATAGCTGCCATAGATCGTGATTCTTCTGATGAATCTGGGCAAAGCAAATTTAGAACCTCTCAGAAAGGATTCATGATTCTAGATGCCATTAAGAACATTCATAATTCATGGGAGGAGGTCCAAATATCCATATTAACAGGAGTTTGGAAGAAGCTGATTCCAACCTTCGTGGATGACTTTGAGGGGTTCAAGACTTCAGTGGAGGAAAGAAATACAGATGTGATAGATACAGCAAAACAAATAGAATTAGAAGTGGACCTGGGCCAGGCACAGTAGCTCACACCTGTAATCCCAGCACTTTGGGAGGCCGAGGTAGGTGGATCACCTGAGGTCAGGAGTCTGAGACCAGCCTGGCCAACATAGTGAAACCCTGTCTATAGTAAAAATCCAAAAAAAAGAAAATCAGCCAGACGTGGTGGTGCACGTCTACAATCCCAGCTACTCGGGAGGCTGAGGGAGGAGAACTGCTTGAACCCAGGAGGCGGAGTTTGCAGTGAGCTGAGAGCGTACTGCCACTGCGCTCCAGCCTGGGCAACAGAGCAAGACTCCACTTCAAAAAAAAAAAAAAAAAAAACAAGTGGACCTGAAGATGTGACTAAATTACTGCAACCTCATGATGAAACTGGAATGGAGGAGTTTTTTCTTTTCTTTTTTAACCTTGTCTGAACACTAGATTAAAAGGAGTTGCTTCTTATGGATGAACAAAAAAAGTAGTTTGTTGAGGCAGAATGTATTATTCCTGGTGAAGATGCTGTCAACATTGTTCAAATGACAACAAAAGATTTAGAATATTCTAAACTAAGCTGATAAAGCAGTGGCAGGGTTTGAGAGGCCCAACTTCAATTTTGAAAGAAGTTTTACTGTGGGTTAAATGCTATCAAATGGCATGGCATGCTATGGAGAAATCTTTCATGAAAGGAATATTCAGACATGACCCTGCACTGGCAAAAAGACTATGACTCGTTGAAGGCTCAGATGATCATTAGCATTTTTTTTCTTTTTTTGGAGACGGAGTCTTGCTCTGTTTCCCAGGCTAGAGTGCAGTGACATGATCTCGGCTCACTGCAAACTCTGCCTCCCGGGTTCAAGAGATTCTCCTGCCTCAGCCTCTGAGCAGCTGGGATTACAGGTGCCCACTACCGTGCCTGGCTAATTTTTGTATTTTTTAGTAGAGATGGGGTTTCACCACCTTGGCCAGGCTGGTCTCGAACTCCTGACCTCATGATCCACCCGCCTTGGCCTCCCAAAGTGCTGGGATTACAGGCGTGAGCCACCACGCCTGGCCAATCACTAGGATTTTTAAGCAATAGTTGTTTTGTTGTGTTTGTTTTGAGAAAAGGTCTCACTGCTGCCCAGGGTGGAGTGCAGTGTTGCAAACTTGACTTGCAACCTCTGCCTCCTGGACTCAAGCGATCCTCCCATCTCAGCCTCCCATATAGCTGGGACAACAGGTGCACACCACCACACCCAGCTGATTTTTGTATTTTTAGTAGAGAAAGCGTTTCACCATGTTGGCCAGGCTGGTCTCAAACTCCTGGGCTCAAGCCATTCGCCAGCCTCAGCCTCCCAAAATGTTGGGATTACAGGCGTGAGCCACTGTGCCCAGCCTAAAATATTTTTTAATTAAGGTATATACATTATTTTTTAAGACATAATGCTACTGCACACTTAACAGGCTATAGTATACTGTGAACATAACTTTTATATGCCCTGTGAAACCAAAAATTTCATGTGACTCACTTTACTGCAATATTCACCTTATGGCAATAGTCTGGAACTGACCCCAAAATATCTCTGAGGTATGCCTGTAGCTAAAACTAGTCTTTCTTCTTCCAGTCTGTTCTATTCCAGCTACCAAAACCAGACTTAACCTAAAACACTTAGTATACAGGACTTCTTACTCTAAAACTTGGTTTCCCCACTGCCTGAAGAAAAATGATCACCAGTGAGGCCAGTCTTCAAGGCTTGTTGCAATGTTGCCTCTATGATCTCTCTCTCTCAACCTCTTTTTCTATTAGTCTCTATAAGGAAGGGGCTTTCTGGCCAGGCGCGGTGGCTCACGCCTGTAATCCCAGCACTTTGGGAGGCCAAGGCGGGCGGATCACAAGGTCAGGAGATCAAGACCATCCTGGCTAACACGGTGAAACCTCGTCCCTACTAAAAAAAAAAAAAAAATTAGCCGGGCATGGTGGCAGGCACCTGTAGTCCCAGCTACTAGGGAGACTGAGGCAGGAGAATGGGGTGAACCCAGGAGGCGGAGCTCGCAGTGAGCCAAGATTGTGCCACTGCACTCCAGCCTGGGCGACAGAGTGAGACTCTGTCTCAAAAAAAACAAAAAAAAAAATGTGGGGGCTCTCTGACCTAGCTAACTACACTGACTTACTCAGCATGACCCCCAGAAGCATGATGCTTTCTCCAGGAAGCGTTTCACTCGCCATCTCTGCCTTCCTCTGAACTCTTACAGCAATTATATTCCCTATCGCTCACTGGGCAAACAACATAGGTTTCACAATACCACTGCTGCCCTGCCCCTTTTTGACAGACAAATTCCCCCAGGGCAGCAGCACAACAGGGACTCTGCCACATACCTCTGCAACCTTAATATTAATAATGATGACAATAACACAAGGAAGGCTGATTGGGTTTTGAGATTTTCCCTTTTTTAAAAACATTTCACTTTAACCTTAAAAATGTGCATGTTACAGAAATCCAAGCAGAGTCAGGGGTAAGGAAGATGGGTTCCATTGCTGAAAGCGATGAAAATCCAGGGTTATGCACTCACTCCAAGAGCACTTGCACTAAAACTGGCCTATGCAAGATGACATGCAGAGTCGTGAAGTGTTCCATGTTAAAAAACAAAAAAAAAAGTCTAGAGTTACGTGTCACAAGCATCCTCAACCAAGCATCCCCCTCCCAATCTTCAACATTCCTGTAAGGAGGGCTGGGGGGCTGCTTTAACACCACAAAGGAAAATGGGGGGAAAGTCTTTCAGAACCAATGTGAAAAGCATTAGTACATTCGTGTGGATACTAAACCAAATCAATGCCAGTATAAGAGTGGAAAATAATCCAAAATTAAATTCCTTTATTATGACAACAGGTGAAATTTTTTCTTTAAAGCACCTTCCCCCCTGCCCACCCCCGTGTACAACAATGTTCCCTGAACAAAGAACTCCAGGCCTCTGCTATAAAAATTGTCCCCACACCTAAAAGAATTCACAAACAACCTTTCAGGAAGACTGAGAGACATAATGGGGAATGGAGAAGAGAAAGGATTTGCTAAAGAAGTAGATCTGTTAATTTAACACATTTTCTGTCAAGCAAATCAACTGTCCTCAGTGCCATTGTTGCTGAGACAATGAACACTCAGGGTAGGGCTGTTCATTAAAAGGAACCGGCCAGGAGAAGAAAACACTCTTGCAGTCAACAAGACTGCTGAACAGCATTTTTCAATTCTAAGAACTTATCCATTCTCAGGAATTATTAATTGGGTGTGATTTAAAGTTCAACATTGAAAACGTGAAGCAGTGAGCTTAATTGTGGCCCCATGGCTTCCTCTATTTTCATCACTTACTTTTGGAGGTGATGGGTGGGGAGGAGCAAGGGAGGGTACACACAGTCTGTTCTGACAGCCACTCACACATTCAATTCAGGTGGCCACATGCCTCAGTGACACAATGCCAAGTCACACGTCACTCCAGCAAACCCACCCTAGGGAAAAAGTAGACCTGATTTAGCTCATAAAGAGTCTGGGCTGTAGAACCAAAGCTAAAAGCTGACCATTCCAGTGTGAAACTTATACGCATATGACATCATTTAAACTGGCCAATGTCTTTTGTAAAGGCCACATGAGGTCAGGGACTTTAAAAAGGAGAATGAAATACTATCTTCTATATATTTTTGCATAAACCATATTACAGTTTAAATGAGTGTATGGCTAACGAAGTACAAAAAAGAACACATGAGAGAATTATTCAGAGGGGTCATCTGCCCTCTAAAGAGGAGAAAACTGCTTTTGGCTGTAGAACTGATTGACTTCACACCAACTTATTTACACAAATTCTCGGATTTAACACCTTGCTGCAGGCCAGAAATTCTACCCCTCCTCCACTGATGCCCAGAACAAACCCTAGGGCGTGAGTAGAGCACAAGGGAGTAGAAGAGAAAACAAAAAAAACAATGGTCAGACCTTAGTTCCCAGCCAAAGAGATAAAGAATAAAAAACAAGACACAGGGTCTCTGTGGGGATTGAATACCCCAAGATGGAAAAGAAGGACTTGGAGATGGACATTCAATGAAAAACATCTTCAAAAGCCACAGATAAGTGATCTCATTTCCTTGAAGTTCTATGGTATCTTTCTTCCAAGAAGCTCAAAGCCCTTCACAGTGCACTAGACTGCTTGAGTCACACTCACAATACCGTTTTCTCCCCAAACCAAAATAAAAATCTATTTGAATCCATAAAATATTTCACCATGCTTGCTGAGAGCAAAATTAAACATGAAAAATCATTAAAAAACATTTAGAGCAGCTTCAAGCTTATGTGGTCGCTGTGTTCTACACTGAAAATTCTGACAGAATAATGAACTTTACATATGCATATATCGCAAACACACACACACACACACACACACACACACACCTTCAACGTAGGTCCCACTGAACTTTTGACCTGGTCATGGATAACGCCCTCCCCAGTACACCACTGCTCAATGCTCAAGAGATCTGTCAAGAGCCTTGTGCCCTGACAGGCAATGGCAGCCGCTCCAGCCCCAGGCTGCAGCACAAACACCCCTCACCCCTCCTCCCTGCGGCACTAGGCAGCCAGGCCCTGCTTCAGGGAGGCCTTTTGTAGGGGAAGGCCTTTCTTTATCAGCCTCAGTCAGCTTCGCAGTTCCCTCCCTACTAGCCCCAAACTCTCTTCTTTCCTTAAATGACGCTCTAGGAAAGAGAAAAAAATTAACAAGGCCAGGCGCGGGGGCTCAGGCCTGTAATCCCAGCACTTTGGGAGGCTGAGGTGGGCTGATCACTGGAGGTCAGGAGTTCGAAACCAGCCTGACCAAGATGGTGAAACCCCGTCTCTACTAAAAATACAAAAATTAGCCGGGTGTGGTGGCACACGCCTGTAATACCAGCTTCTTGAGAGGCTGAGGCAGGAGAATTGCTTGAACCTGGGAAGCAGACATTGCAGTGAGCCGAGATCGCGCCATTGCACTCCAGCCTGGGCCACAATAGCAAAACTCTGTCTCAAAGAAAGAAAAAAATTAACAAAACATCTGTTTCCCAGGTTTGTGACATGTACAATTGCTGATGACATTCACATCTGGGAGCAACTTTAACTTCCTTAAATTTCCATAAACAAAAATACTAAAGGTTTGCATTTAGGGGAAAAAATGCCCATCACAAGGAAAAATTCATCTATCTCACATAGGGTGTACCTTCTATACAATGACCAACACTGAAAAGTCATCTCTACCTCACACACTAAAGTAATGATTCTCAAAAGCAGGACAATTTCACCCCCCCCCACCGGAAATATTTGGCAATGTCTGGAGACATTTATATTTGTCATGACTGGGGGTGCTATTGGCACCTGGAGCATAGAGGCCAACAATACTGCTAAACATCTTAAAACGAGGGCCGGGTGGGCCGGCTCACACCTGTAATCCCAACACTTTGGGAGGCCGAGGAGGGGGTCAGGAGATTGCGACCATCCTGGCTAACACGGTGAAACCCCGTCTCTACTAAAAATACAAAAAATTAGCCAGGCGTGGTGGTGGGCACCTGTAGTCCCAGCTACTCAGGAGGCTGAAGCAGGAGAATGGTGTGAACCCGGGAGGCAGAGGTTGCAGTGAGCCGAGATCGTGCCACTGCACTCCAGCCTGGACAACAGAGCAAAACTCCGTCTCCCAAAAAAAACAAAAAAACAAAAAAACAAAAAAACAGCCCGGCGCGGCGGCTCACACCTGTAATCCCAGCACTTTGGGAGGCCGAGGCGGGCGGATCACAAGGTTAGGAGATCCAGACCATCCTGGCTAACACGGTGAAACCCCGTCTCTACTAAAAACACAAAAAATTAGCCGGGCATGGTGGTGGGCACCTGTAGTCCCAGCTACAGAGGCAGGAGAATGGCGTGAACCCAGGAGGCGGAGGTTGCAGTGAGCCGAGATAGCGCCACTGCACTCCAGCCTGGGCAACAGAGCGAGCCTCCGTCTCAAAAACAAAACAAAACAAAACGCATATAACATTCCTCATATAACAGCTTCCCACAACAGATTTTCAGATCAAACTATCAATAGTGCCGAGGCTGAGAAACCCAGAGGATTAAAGGAACACACAATCTGGAGCTCACTCTTACTTTCCAATCATTCATTCCTTTCTCAATCCTAAGAGCTGCTGAAAAATGACTGTCCCCAAGTTTTCCAATATAAATTGACTGATATTTGTTAGAGGCTAATATAAAGATATAATAAAAGCATCCAAGGGATAGCATCCCATGAAATATGCAAATATGGAGGAAGGGTAGCAGCCATCTGAAAAGGTTATAATAGCAAATGAAAGGCAAACCACAAGCCAGAAGCTGTAAGTGGATCTTATTCAGAGTTCTAGCTATTGATGACATGAGATATAAGAAACAGACTAAGTGAAAGGGAGCGAAAGGCAGTGGCATGTGCCTGGAGTCCCAGCTACTGGGGAGGCTGAGGCAGGAGGATCATTTGAGCTCAGGGGTTCAAATCCAGCCTGGGCAACATAGTGAGATACTGTCTTTTTAAAAAAAAAAAATGAAGTAAGAATCACATAATTCAATGCCTTCAGCCTCCAGAATTCCTCAAAATCTCAAAGCACAAAATCTTAGGTCACTTTAAGGACACTAGAGATAGTGAACATGTCAATCTTCAAGTCTCAAAAGCTACTTTCAAAGTAGCTTATTTGCAGACAAGATGCCAGAGAAAGAGAAAGAAAAAATTCCTATAATTTGCAAACACACCAAGTATGGATTTGCAGTTTTCACTTGGTACGTAATTAATTTGTAAGACATGGATCCTAACCATGACCCTAACTGGTGAGTCAGCAATTTTCTAGATTAGTTAAGGGTGTTATTTATGCATGCTGAGAAACATTTCTACAATCACAGAACTTTAGACATAGGAACACCTAGGAATCACTGAGTCTATAGATGGGGCACCTGAAACCCACAGTCGTCTGCCTAAGAACACAACTTAAAGACAGGTGGGCCCACAATCCAGCTTTCTGATTGCTGCCTTTTGAAAATGTGTTTAGGGGCTGGGAGCAGTGGCTCATGCCTTTAATCCCAGTACTTTGGGAGGCTGAGGAGGGCGGATCACGAGGTCAGGAGTTCGAGACCAGCCTGGCCAACACAGCGAAACCCCGTCTCTCCTAAAAATACAAAAATTAGCCAGGCAGATGGCACATGTCTGAAATCCCAGCTACTCGGGAGGCTGAGGCAGGAGAATCACCTGAACCCAGGAGGCAGAGGTTGCAGTGAGCTGAGATCACGCCACTGCACTCCAGCCTGGGCGACAAAGCGAGACTCCGTCTCAAAAAAAAAAAAAAGAAAGAAAATGTGTTTAGTCACATCAACTACATCTAAGACCATGTACTTAGAAGCTCCCCTTTGGCTCTGTTCACACACCACATTTTTACCTAAACCACCTTTGCACTGCAGTTTTCCACACTCTGCCAAGCGCACTGCATTCTGAGCCCCAGCACACCATGGAATCCCACACTGAGCTCCCTTGATCAAAGGGGCAGATGATCGGTAGTACTGAATGCTGCCAAGGTGTATTTTAGGCTTTCCTAAGTGTATTCCAGAACATTAAGCAACTTAACTTCCCTTGCAAAGCGAGCCATGTGCTAACGCAGGCCGCCCTTCAGAGATGAGAAGGGGCTGCCCCTTCTAAACTGCAGAAGATCCCAACTGTGAAGCCTTTGAAGCTTCACATGGTAGGCACACACACACACACACCAAAGCAGCAAGCCCTTCCTTTCAAAGCGTGGGTATAAATAGAAAGGGGGCCTGGTATTCACTTTTAAAGAGTTACATTATGATAGCACATTCTCCCCTTTCAGGATCTTAGCCTGCACAGATCTGTCCTTCTGTAATTCACATCCTGTTCTTTGGCTTTCCTCCTTGGTGAGGGTGCAGATCCTGAATCTTTAGAAGGCATTTTATCCTCTAGTATGTTACATTAAATAGATTAGTGTGACAAAGGACTATTTTTTTTTTTTTTAGATAGAGTCTCGCTCTCGCTCTGTTGCCCAGGCTGGAGTGCAATGGCGCGATCTCAGCTCACCGCAACCTCCGTCTCCCAGACCCAAGGAATTCTCCTGCCTCAGCCTCCCGAGTAGCTGGGATTACAGGTGTGCACCACCATACCTGGCTGATTTTTGTACTTTTAGTAGAGACGGGGTTTCATCATATTGGTCAGGCTGGTCTTGAACTCCTGACCTCATGATCCGCCTGCCTCGGCCTCCCAAAAGTGCTGGGATTACAGGCGTGAGCCACCAGCGACAAAGCACTATTTTAAAAATCACTTTAAATCACTCACCTCCTCAGGGAGGCCCTACTAATCACCCTGTTTTAAACAGCAACAATCTACACCTCACCATAGCCCTGTGCAAGCCTCCACCCCACTCTACTTGGGGCCTTTTGACATTATATACGTTGTCTGTCTCATTGCACTAAAAAACAAGCAGGTATTTTTCTATTATGTTCACAACCATATCGGCACCTAGTACACTGCCTAAGGTAGTAGATGCTTAATAAACATTTGGTGGCTGGGTGCAGTGGCTCATGCCTGTAATCCCAGCACTTTGGGAGGCTGAGGCGGGTGGATCACCTGAGGTCGGGAGTTCGAGGCCAGCCTGACCAACATCGAGAAACCCCCGTCTGTACTAAAAACACAAAAATTAGCCAGGCATGGTGGTGCATGCCTGTAATCCCAGCTACTTGGGAGGCTGAGGCAGGAGAATCGCTTGAACCCAGGAGGTGGAGGTTGTAGCGAGCTGAGATCACGCCACTGCACTCCAGCCTGGGCGACAGAGTGAGACTCTGACTCAAAAAATATATATATATATATATATTTGCTGAAATAAATGAATGAATACTTGAATTTGTCCCTTTGCACTTAGTTCAGAAGTTTTTTAAAAAGATCTTCTGTACCCCACACTATTAAGAGCCAAAGAACTCTAGAGGTGCACTGTGGAATCTGGCCATTCCATATGGGTCTGGCCCGTCATTTTAAAGATAACAAGACCTGCAGAAGCAGTGCGATGTGGTAGAAACAGGCAGAATTTGGCCTCAAAGAACCTGAGATCCAGGTGAGAGTCCCTGTGCAAGCATTAGCCTCTGTAGACTTTCAACTTCCACATCTGTAAAATGAGAATACCCCTGCCTCATGGTGATGGTTAAGGCCGGCTAAGGAGAAAATGGGATAACATTTTGAAAATGTACCAAGTACTACGCAGTGTCATTTATCATCACGTTATTCTGACCTGCCCAAAATCACAGTCAGTTACAGCAGCACAATCAGAATACAAGTTTCCTAACTCCTAGTGCAGCACATCTTGTGTCACAAAAGTAGGCTTCTGAACCCCTAATTGGGGCCAACTTACTCTTTCAACTAGTTCAGGGCTTCTTAACCTCGTATGGGTTGGGGGCTGCTTCCAGAATGTGATGAGAGCAATAGGCCCTCTCCTCCAGCAAAGTGCACACACGTACACCAAAACAAAGTCTCCTACCCTGGTGCCAGGTTTAGGAAGCACTGATATGATGGATGTACTTACAAGTTTCTTTTAGCTATTTCTATTACTTAATGTTTAACAATCCATGCATTCGGCACTTGATTAAGGGGCTGGATTCTTCAAGGATGCACCAAGGGTGGAATTCAAGAATCTGAATATTGCCCCTAGATCTCATGCTGATTAGGTAAGAGATCTTACCCACGTACAAACACAACCAGGAAGGAGACACAAGGAAGGCAAAGGATTAAGTACTCAAAGGCAGGACACTCAGGAAAAAAGGTAGACAGGACAGATCATTTTGATCATGCTGCTACTATACAAACCATTCAAATAATTCTACACGACCATTTTGCAATGGCCACCTACAGACACCAATGCAGCCCCACATCCATCATGATTACTGAAAATCATTCTGTCCTCCCTTACCTTACTCAAGTGAGACACTGTATTTACTGTACAGGGCATTTGGCTAGGGGGAAAACAGTAGTAAATCTTGGAGAGGTCAATTAGCCTTTCTTCTTTTCTTGAATCAGGACAAAACTTAGCCAACCTAAGCCACTAGAATGTTAAACAATTATAAAATACTTGATTTAACTGAAGTGGTATAAAATTGCTGGTTCTGAAATATTAACAGATAATCTTCTGAGGCAAAGGAGGCCAGGTAAGAGCTTCTTTGGTAAATCTCCAAGTTCCATGTTAAGCACAAAGTAGGGGCTTAATGATATCAACTACTGAATTCAGTGTCATCCATCTGTTTATATCAACTACTGAATTCAGTGTCATTCATCTGTTTTCCAGCTATACCTCAATCTCATCTGAAAAGCAAAAACATCTAACCTACAGAACAATTACACTGCGGGCATATTTAGGAATTTCTAAGTATGTTAACAGTGAATCACTTTTATCCCTGAGTGGAAGGATACAATGTTAACAGTTAACTTTTATCCCTGATTGGTGACCATGGGTGGTTTTAATTTTTACCTGTATTTTATGATAATTTTCACGTTTATATAATTTTTTTTAGTATTTTTACAACTAGGAATTTTGAACTGAGATAAGGCATTACTATTATATACTTGACAGGTTTCTTGTCTAAAACTAAGAATCAAGTATGTTGACTCTTCTAAAGCAATCCTGTATATTCAAGGTTGATTAACAGAGTAAAAAGTTTTTTTATAATACAAAAATTAGCCGGGTGTGCTGGTGCATGCCTGTAGTCCCAGCTACTCCGGAGGCTGAGGCGGGAGAATCACCTGAACCTGGCAAGTGGAGGTTGCAGTGAGCCGAGGTCGCGCCACTGCACTCCAGCCTGGGCGACAGTGAGACTCCGTCTCAGAAAAAAAAAAAAAAAATTTTATTTAATACACACAAAAATAAAAATATCCACGTTTTGGGGGCAGTTTTCTAAGTGGAAGGTCTTAATCTCTTGGAGAAGTGGGGAATGAATCCTGCCAGCCCTTCACCTGTCTTAGAGATTGCTTCACTTTAGGTAAATGGAAGCCGAGTCCTTGAAGACTCTGCTTCCTCAATTTTCTATAAATCCATGAGTTCAGCCTGGTGGGATCTTTCCCACAGCTGAAAACTGGTTTCCTGAAATAACTGATATCCAACTTCTACTACTTGCTATTATTTATCATTTTTACCTTTTAAAGTTGCAGAAAATTAAGACTGTAGGGCCCTTCCACATGGCCTAACAGGTACGGCTCGGCATTTGAATTTTTTATCTTTTAATTAATTAATATATTTATTTTGAGACGGAGTCTCGCCCTGTCGCCCAGGCTGCAGTGCAATGGCACGAGCTCGGCTCGCTGCCACCTCCGCCTACCGGGTTCAAGCGATCATCCTGCCTCAGCCTACGGATGTAACTGGGATTACAGGAGCGCGTCACCATGCCTGGCTAACTTTTTATATTTTTGGTAGAAACGGGGTTTCATCATGTTAGCCAGTCTCGTCTCGAACTCCTGACTTCAGGTGATCGGCCCACCTCGGCCTCCCAAAGTGCTGGGATTACAGGGGTGAGCCACCGCGTCAAGAAAATACATTCTTAAATATTAATTTTTAAATCTCACATATAATCATTCCTAACAAAATTCTAATTTTTGATAACTACTAAAAAGCTTAAGTTAAAATTTCCATTAGCCATATCAAAACACACCTGAGATGGATTAGACAAAAACTGCAGGTGAGAAAAGTCACTTTGTTATCCACTGACTGAACATCTCCAAATAAAAACGAGTGTGGATAGTTCTTAAAACCTGCATGTTTGAAGCCAAATATTCATTTCTGTTGCATGTATTTCAAACAGCATGTATTTTAGCCCCAAAAAAGTGTCATTTCCAAGAAACACTGGAGTCAAAAGAGAGGACAGTCATATCAAATAGCCTTGCTTGTTCACCATGTAAACTACAGTGATTTTTCATGTTATACATATAAATTTGACCTCTTTAATCAGTTTACATTTCCTTTAGGAATTAAACCAGCTAATTCTCAGAAACCACAAGTTTATTGCTTATAACAGAAGACAAGTTATTTACAGGTTACTCTAAATATGCTGCGAGTACTTAAGGCAAAATGAGTTACCTCTAGCTTTTCATCAACAAAATGGGAATACATGGATTTTGAGACATGAAGTTTTTCCAACAATATTTTTAGGATGGGTCTTTAAACTCTGAACTCGTAATCCCAGCATCACCTCAACTTTATCTCGCAAGGAAGAAAAGGGACCAGGTGCAAGTTTACCAGCACCCAAGATGGCCCTGTCACAGGCGGCACCTCCCACCACAGCCACCATTTTGACTGCAGGATATAATTAAACTACTCACGATTTTGTACCAACTGAAAGAAAACACAGGACATCAGAGTAACTGAGAAACATCCTTTGACCTTTAGGATTCCCAACTCTTTAGCTTCCGTGGCTCTGTTTCTCTTCTTTCGTCAATATTAACAGTTGTCTAAAGAAAATTTTCATTAATAAAATTATGCTTGCTACATTCACGTTCAAACTTTGAAAACAAACGCTGTGGCGCCACGTAAAATGCCCGTTATTACCTCTTCCTAAAAAGTGGAGAAGCCCACATTTCCTCATTGTTTTAATCAGCTTAAGGAACTAAGAATCGCCAAAAGCCAGTGAGTGGCCTACACTATCTGTCTACATTCCTCTTCATTCTCCCATCCCCAACGCTTTTGATCTTTTTATTTTCCTGATTTCATTAACTGCGACGAGAGCAAGTTCCCACACTTCATTCACAGAAGAAGCAACTGATATTTCAGCAAACACGACTAAATCTAAAAATAAAGGTGAGGCAAAGAGCTCTGAAATAAACGAGTTAAAATCAACCCGAAAATGGCACAAAGTAAGATCCGTGGGGCTGGGGAGGCAACAACAACGATTTGCTCTTCCAAAAGAGTGGCTTTAATTTTGATTACTGCGTCGGCGAACCCATCCGCAGAACAGAAAACAAAAACTGACCAACGCAGTTGCCATTCACCTTTGTCCAAAGGCAAAAGGTGAAAAGTCACGACACATATTGCCATAGAACAGAAGGCAATTCAACCTGCCAACCAATCGACTATTTCTCAGCTCCTTCCAAAAATAAAAATAAAAATAGGAGAAAGGGGGCTGCCGCTGGGCTGGCCGATGCCTGGCCGCCGAGTGCGCCGCGCTCCGCAAGCTCCCGCCACCCGCCGCGCTCCAGGACCCTCGGGTTTCGGCCCAGTTATCACAAAGCCCCGGGCTGGAAAACACCTCCGGCCTGGCCAGAACGGCCAGCCCGTCCTCCGCGCTCGCCCAGGGGCGGATAATGGTGGCGAGATCAACTCCAAGGGCTCCCGAGCCCCGCGATAAAGAGACTGGATATTACGGGAAAAAGGACGCTGTGGAAGAATAACGGAGTCCCAAACTTTCCTTCCACACCTCCAGAGCCCCCCGCGCCCAGGCCCGGTCCCCACCGGCCCGAAGTTGGCCGGAGCGCCTCCCGGGAGCTTGGGGCCTCCGGGAGCCCCCGCCACGCGCCCGCCCGCCAGAGCGGGGCTAGCCCTCCCCGCCGGCCGCGGCCGACTCCCGCCCGGGTCCGAGTTAATCCCGCGCGGGTCCCCCCCCCCCCGCGCCCGGCCCCGCCGGAGCAGCTGGCTCGCGCCTCAATGGCACCGGGCGGCGAGCGCGCGCAGCCCTCGCGCCCACACTCAGCCCCAGCCCACCGGAGAAGTCCCGGGAGGGTCGCCGGGTCCCGCTCCCGCTCCCTCTCCCACAAAAGCACGGGCCCGCCCCGCCCTCGCGGTGCCTGCTCCTCCACCCCATGAGCCGGCGTCCCCGGCCCGACGCCCCTCGGCACCCGGGCACAGCCCGGCGGCCCCCGCCCGCCCTCCTGCCCTTTTGCGCCCTCCTCCTGGCCCCCGACTCCCGGCCGAAGTCCCTCGGGCCCCGGCCCCTCTGCGCGACGGCCCGGGACACCCCGCGCGGGCAGGGGGAGCAGGGGGCGCAGCGCGCCGCCTCCCGCCCGCGCGGCCACTCACCTCGATCTCGAAGTCGGGCAGGCGGAACGCGGTGCGAAAGAGCGAGCAGAAGTGCGCGATGGCCGGGACCTCCCACCAGGAGCGGAGCTCGCCCAGCCCGGCCGCGCCGCCCTCCTCCGGGCACATCTCCCCGCTGCGGCACAGGCGGCGGCCCCTCGCTGCCCGCGCTCTGCCCGCCGACCTGGGACTCCCGCCGCGGCAGCGCCGCAGCCTCCGCGCGGTCCTCGGCGGGGGCGGCGGGGCGCTCCTCCCGCTGCTGCCGCCGCTCGGCGAGTGCAGGAGCCGAGGGCGGGCGCCGGGCGGGGGGCGGCGGCGCGGGGGCCCGAGCTACTGAGGCGGCTGCGGCTGCGGCTGCCCGCGGGGTCCGCGCGCTCGCCCCATCCCGCGGCTGCGGCGGCGGCCGCCCCCAGTCCCCTACAATATAATCGAGTCCCCGCCGGAGAAACAGATGGGGCTAGGGGCGGAGCGGCCGGACGCGGGGCCTGGGGGAGGGGCCGCCCACGAGGAGGGGGCGGGGCTGCCCGCGCCACAACAACAACCCCCGCCCCCGCCCCACCCCCGCCCGGACAGCTGCACCGCCAGGGAGGAGGAGGGGCGGGGCGCGCGCCCCCGGGCCCAGATCCGCAGGACCTAGGGGGCGCGGGCCGCACCCCCGAGAACTCTCACGCGGCGCCCTCCGCCTTCCAGGACTTTGGGACTGGGGAGTTGAAGCACTTTCCCAAGGGAGGACGGCCAGGAGCTCTCCCACCCCCACTTGGCCTGAGTGGTCGCGTCCTTTTAAAGGGCCCGCGGGGTGGTGCTTTCGGTCGGGCTAGAGACAGAAACGTGCACGTGTGGGAGTTCAGTTATTATTGATGCCGAGGGCAGAGCCGGAGCAGGAGCGGGCTGTCCACCCTAGAAATATGAAGCCTAGAGAAGTGAAGTGCTTTCCACCTGTTTCTTAACGCTTTTATTCCAGCCGAGAACGGCGCCCAAGGAGCTCTGAAGTGGCTTTTTTCTCCGAGGGAAGAAGGCGGTGGGGCTGATTGAGCTGGAACGAAGTAGGATGGAGGCTGGAGAGCGGCGGGAAGGGTGGGGTAGGGGGAGGCACCAATCAGCAGCCAAGCGGGAAGAGCGATCCCCTACCCCAGGGAATGGACACGTGTGACCGCCCCGGAGAAGACGAGCTCGGAGCTCTGCTACTGCCCGGCCGCTGAAAGAGCTGCCTGGAAGAGTGCGCACAATGTGCTTGGAAGGCGGGGGGATGGGGCAGAGGAGATCGGGAAGCCGGGGACTGTGGTCGGAGGGGAGGAGACCCCCACGCCCCAGCGGAGGAATTGAATGTACTGCGGCCGAAGGGTGTTGGGGTGTGTGCTTTAGAAATGCTAACTGCTGTAGCGCGGTGGAGTACTGCTAAATCCTAAGAAAAAAAATCACCCCAGAAGCAGGCTAGAAGTTTGGAAAAACTCCATTGAATGCTCAGATATTTGTATTGGTCGTTGCACTTGCATCCTGCTGGTCTCAGAGGGCCGCCTCTGAGTTCGGTGGTCCACCTTTCAGATAGGAAACACTGCTCCTGGCGCGTCCCCCAAATCAATCAACTATTTATTGAGTGACAGGCACAATCACAAAGTGTACAAGGGTTAAACTCAAAGATCCTCTTCTACCTTTAAGTAGTGTACAATCTGGAGATAATTTATATGATAGATTTTGGAATGGGCTGTCTGGATAATTACCCCTCCACTCTCCCTCACTTTATTATGATAATAACTTGTATTTTTTAAGGCAGCATTCAGAAACATATTTTTAAATGGTTAGAGTATGTTCACGTGCATCTTCTGTGAATCTAGTAATCTCAAAATACATCATCTTCTAACAAGGGTCTCCTCCGCCCCCCACCACTCTCTCCTGGCACAGAAAAAAAACCCAAAGTTCTGCTCTTTCATTCCCTGGAACTATTTGATGATTTAAAGTGCATCCTCAAATTCTACCATGCTTTTTATTTAATGTTTGGCAAAAATGAGCTCACATGTGACTGCTCCCAAAAAGCCAAGCCTACGTTTGTGTGTGTTGGTGAAGCACAGCTACCCCGTGAGTATTGCATTAGCAAGGGAGATGGGAGAGGGACACAGGCCACCCTGGAATTGTCACGTAACCTGAACGAGGTGCTTTCTGGACTTGCTTCTCCGTCTTTATTTCCTCACAGTTTGACTTTGCACACTTTTTCCTCCTTGTGTGTGTTGGCCGGGCGTGGTGGCTTACGCCTGTAATCCCAGCACTTTGGGAGGCCGAGGCGGGTGGTTCACCTTAGGTCAGGAGTTCGAGACCAGCCTGGCCAACATTGTGAAACCTCGTCTCTACTAAAAATACATAAAATTAGATGGGTGTGGTGGCAGGCGCCCGTAGTCCCAGCTGCTCGGGAGGCTGAGGCAGGAGAATCGCTTGAACTCGGGAGGCAGAGATTGCAATGAGCCGAGATCTCGCCATTGCACTCCAGCCTGAGCAATAAGAGTGAGACTCCGTCTCAAAAAATAAAAATAAAAAAAAAAGTGTTACTGCGTTTCCCTGCCTTTATCTTTTGTCATCGTTTAAGCTTCTTCCCTCGCCTCTCAGTTGTCACCACTAGCCATCCTAGTAATATTAGTGCCTAGGACATTAATGACACCAGGAAGCAGAGGGATGAGATGATTTGGCTACCTTTTAGTACGGTAGTGTGTTTAATGTCGTTTACAAACACCACCCCAGCCCCAATTTAAAGGCTGAGCCATTGTCTTCCTGCCTCCTCCGCCCACTGCCAAGCCCCGGAAATCAAGAAGACTGTCCGGGAACGGCACGCGCCCCCTGGTGCTGCTCAGAGATCCGCCCTGTCTCTCAGGGCTCCTCCTCCCTTCTGCTGCCCTTTCCTTCTGAGGGTCTTCTCTGTTCTGTGGCCCAGCACACCAACTTTAGACCCATTTCCTCCCACCATTCTCTAACTCTGTTTGTCTCTACAGTTTTTTCCCTAGTTCCTCCACCTACCCTGCTACTCTGGCCTCAACTACCCTCTGGAACGGATCCTGGCCCCAGGAGCTGAGGGGTCTCAAGTGTCTTGGAATCAACTGTAAATCTCAATCTTGAGTTCCCTGAGTTTGGGCTCCAACCAGAGCTTTTCCATTTGGACCTTCTCTGGCCCTGTTAGGATTGATACCCTGAATCTTTGACCCTGCTTTGGACATCTGTGCCACGCCTCCCCTTGGACTTAACTGCCTCGGATCTATTTTCTGGACTTCCAGCCTAACCTCCTAGAATCTAGATTAATGACCCCCTACCCATAGGCTGGCCACTCACCCTTCTTCCCTTCTCCCTTTGATTCGGAGTGCTATTGTACTTCTCCAGCCTGGCCCATTCTTTCACCCTCGAAACACTAGTTGTATCATCTTCCTTAAAAACACACAGTTTGCCGGGGCGGTAGGTGACGCCTGTAATCTCAGCACTTTGGGAGGCCGAGGCAGGCGGATCACGAGGTAAAGAGATCGAGACCATCCTAGCCAACATGGTGAAACTCCGTCTCTGCTAAAAATACAAAAAAATTAGCTGGGCGTGGTGGCACGCGCCTGTACTCCCAGCTACTCGGAGGCTGAGGCAGGCTGATTGGTTGAACCCGGGAGGCAGAGGTTGCAGTGAGCGGAGATCGTGCCACTGTACTCCAGCCTAGCGACAGAGTGAGACTCAATCTCAAAAAAAGAAAAAAGAAAAAACACAGCTCATATTTTCTTTCCCCTTCTCATTCGTGCTGTTTTCAGTTTGTGAGCCAGTGCCACTAACTTCAGATAGTATTAAAAGTAGCAAGAAGTAATTCTTTCATATTCTCTGACCCTGAGTTCCATAATCCTCTTTGAATCAAATGTTTTCTATTTAAAAATCCCACAATAATTCGTTTGGTTTTTCTGTTTTGCTTATTCATTAATATTGCAAAAATATTTATGTTTCCCATTGCAAAATATGAAGTAATGTTAGCTATGTTGGGATTTATATAGGTTCCTGGAGGATAATCTGGGAAATGAACCACCCTTTTATTTTTTTACATATGGGGTCTCCCTTTGTTGTCCAGGCTGCAGTGGAGTGGTGCAGTCATAGCTCACTGCCACCTTACTGAGCAATCCTCCTGCCTCAGCCTCCCAGACAGCTGGCACTACAGGCCAGGCTAACCACATTTTTTGGTTTGTTTTTGTTTGTTTGTTTGTTTGTTTTTCCGAGACAGTCTTGATCTGTCACCCAGGCTGGAGTGCAGTGGTGCCATCATGGCTCACTGCAAGCTCCGCCTCCCCGGTTCACACCATTCTCCTGCCTCAGCCTCCCGAGTAGCTGGGCGTACAGGCACCCACCACCACGCCTGGCTAATTTTTTTTGTATTTTTAGTAGAGACGGGGTTTCACCGTGTTAGCCAGGCTGGTCTCGATCTCCTGACCTCGTGATCCGCCCACCTTGGCCTCCCAAAGTACTAGGATTACAGGCGTGAGCCACTGAGTCTGGCCTAACCACCTTTTTTATGACATTGTTTCTTTGGGAAATACACTGTTATTTCCAAAGGATTAATTTAAAAATATGTGCTCTGCTTTATTATTACTGAACCTTGGAAGAGATGAACAAAGGAAAGTGTGGCTTCTTCATAACCATCGTTAACCAGGACAAGCATCCAAGTCTTTTTCTTTTTCCTTTTTTTTAGATGGAGTTTCACTCTTGTTGCCCAGGCTGGAGTGCAGTGGCATGATCTTGGCTCACTGCAACCTCCGCCTCCTGGGTTCAAGCAATTCTCCTGCCTCAGCCTCCCGAGTAGCTAGGTTTACAGGCACGCACCACCACGCCTGGCTAGTTTTGTATTTTTAGTAGAGATAGGGTTTCTTCATGTTGGTCAGGTTGGTCTCAAACTCCCGACCTCAGGTGATCCACCTGCCTCAGCCTCCCAGAGTGCTGGGATTACAGGCGTGAGCCACTGCGCCCAGCCAAGCATCCAAATCTAACTGTTCAGCCAGTTTTCTCTCTTTGGAATCATTCTACTTCTCTCTTCTTCTTCTTATTTTTTGTTTTTTTGTTTGTTTTTTGAGATGGAATCTCCCTCTGTTGCCGAGGCTGGAGTGCAGTGGTGTGATCTCAGCTCACTGCAACCTCTGCCTTCTGCGTTCAGGCGGTTCTCCTGTCTCAGCCTACAGGTGCGTGGCACCACTCCCAGCTAATTTTTGTATTTTTAGTAGAGATGTTTCATCATATTGGCCAGGCTGGTCTGGAACTCCGAACCTTGTGATCCACCCACCTCGGCCTCCCAAAGTGCTGGGATCACAGCACTTTGTAATCCCAGAGTGAGCAGGGTCACAAGGCGTGAGCCACTGTGCCCTGCCTCTCTCTTCTATTTAAATTGCCCTTTCTCTACCTTTGTTTGCCAACCTGACCTGGATACTTCTTGTTTCAGTGCCAGAATCAAATTGGACCAGGAGAGTGTAGTATAAACATTATGTTAGCACTTTAGTCAACTGTGTATAACTAAGCCCAAGTATGGCACAAATTCTTTTTTTTTTTTTTTTTTTGAGACAGAGTCTTGCTCTGTCGTCCAGGCTAGAGAGCAGTGGCGTGATCTCAGCTCACTGCAAGCTCCGCCTCCCAGGTTCACGCCATTCTCCTGCCTCAGCCTCCGGAGTAGCTGGGACTACAGGCGCCTGCCACCACACCTGGCTAATTTTTTGTATTTTTAGTAGAGACGGGGTTTCACCGTGTTAGCCAGGATGGTCTAGATCTTCTGACCTCGTGATCTGCCCACCTCGGCCTCCCAAAGTGCTGGGATTACAGGTGTGAGCCACTGCGCCCGGGAGTATGGCACAAATTCTTGACACCCCTTCATGAACAGCTCAGCTTTTCTCATTAAGGAGCTGCATTCCATAACTCCCTATTCCCAAAGAGGGCTATACACCAAGCTAATTTAAAATTTTTAGAAATTAGGCTGGGCATAGTGGTTCACACCTGTAATCCCAACACTTTGAGAGGCTGCAGTGGGTGGATCACTTGAACCCAGGAGTTCAAGACCAGTCTGAGCAACATGGCAAAACTTCATCTTTTCAAAAAATACAAAATTTAGCCAGGCATGTTGGTACACACTGTAGTCCCAGTTACTCCAGATGCTGAGGTGGGAGGATTGCTTGAACCCAAGAGGTGAAGGTTGGAGGGAGCTGAGATCATGCTACTGCACTCCAGCCTGAGCAACAGAGCAAGACCCTGCCTCAAAAATAAATAGGCCAGGTGTGGTGGCTCATGCCTGTAATTCCAGCATTTTGGGAGGCCAAGGCAGGCAGATCACCTGAGGTCAGGAGTTCGAGCCCAGCCTGGCCAACATAGTGAAACCCTGTCTCTGCTTAAAATACAAAAATTGGCCTGGCACGGTGACTCACGCCTGTAATTCCACCACTTTGGGAGGCCAAGGCAGGCGGATCATAAGGTCAGGAGTTTGAGACCAGCCTGGTCTCGATATGGTGAATGTCCGTGTCTACTAAAAATACAAAAAAATTAGCTGGGCATGGTGGTGGGCACCTGTAGTCCCAGCTACTCAGGAGGCTGAGGCAGAATTGCTTGAACCCAGGAGGCGGAGGTTGCAGTGAGCTGTGATCGCGCCACTGCACTCCAGCCTGGCGAAAGCGAGACCCCAACTCAAAAAAAAAAAAAAAAAAAATTAGCCAGGTGTGGTAGGGTGCGCCTGTAGTCCCAGCTACTCGGTAAGTCAAGGCAGAAGAATTGCTTGAACCCTGGAGGCAGAGGTTGCAGTGAGCTAAGATGGTGTCGCTGCACTCTAGCCTAGGCAATAGAGCAAGACTCCTCAAAAAAACAAAAAAAAAAAAGAAGAAGGAAATGGCTAAAATAGTGGGATGCAAAGGACGTGACACAGGATGGAGACCAGGGTTATCAAAAGGAAATGGAAGGTAAGAGGCATCTAAAGGAAGAACCAACAATTCTTGGACGTATTCTTTTTTTTTTGAGACAGAGTCTTGCTCTGTCGCCCAGGCTAGAGTGCAGTGGCACAATCTCGGCTCACTGCAACCTCTGCCTCCCAGGTTCAAGCAATTTTCCTGCCTCAGCCTCCCGAGTAGCTGGGATTACAGGCACCCACTGCTGTGCCCAGCTAATTTTTGTATTTTTCATAGAGACAAGGTTTCACCATCTTGGCCAGGCTGGTCTTGAACTCCTGAATTCATGATCCACCCCTGTTGGCCTCCCAAAGTACTGGGATTACAGGCGTGAGCCACCGAGCCCAGCCAGATATATTCTTAAATCCAATCTATCTAAAATATTATTATTTCAACATGTAATCAACACACAAAAAAAATGAACTAAAAAAATTATTTTTTCATGCCAAGTCTTTGCAATCTGGTGTATACTATATTGTATATTTACAGGACATCTCGGTTGGGACTAGTTACATTTTGCAGTTCAATTCACCACTGTGGTTAGTGGCTACTGTATTGGGCAGTGCTGGTCTATAGTAACCTAAATAATCAGTACTCACTTGGCCCCTCTAAATTATTGATTCTTGGGGCTGGACATGGTGGCTCATGCCTGTAATCCCAGCACTTTGGGAGGCCGAGGCAGGTGGATCACCTGAGGTGGGGAGTTTGAGACCAGCCTGGCCAACATGGTGAAACCCCATCTTTACTAAAAATACAAAAATTAGCCAGGCGTGGTGGCGGTGTGCCTGTAATCCCAGCTACTTGGGAGGCTGAGACACGATAATTGCTTGAACTCTGGAGACAGAGGTTGCAGTGAGCTGAGATTGTGCCACTGCACTCCAGCCTGGGCGACAGAGAGGGACTCTGTCACTAAAAAATAAATAAATAAAAT
The DNA here is from genome assembly GCF_029281585.2 of Gorilla gorilla gorilla. NCBI lineage: Eukaryota > Metazoa > Chordata > Mammalia > Primates > Hominidae > Gorilla > Gorilla gorilla. The sequence continues at coordinate 15,379,685 of NC_086018.1, read as the reverse complement.
AAATGATCAGTTATTGGCTTTTAAAGACTCCAGGCGAGGATTCCCTAACCACTATGGCCTACTGCAGTGTCTCCCAACTCACCCCTTCCACCTCTTTCTCTAACTAAATCACAGCTCTTCCACTGAGAAGAGCCCATAGGGCTGCTATGCTTCTGTTTTCTCCCTGCCCCCTTAGAGCAGTCTACAAATAATTGATCATAATAAATGCTTGTGGAATAGATGTGTAGTACATTACTAATCTTTAGCATTCACAGAAAACACTAGTCACTCTCTCTCTCTTTTTTTTTTTTTTAATTTGAGATAGAGTCTTGCTCTTTTGCCCAGGCTGGAGTGAAGTGGCTCAATCTCGGCTCACTGCAACCTCCCCCCAGCCCCCGGGTTCAAGTGATTCTCCTGCCTCAGCCTCCCGAGTAGCTAGAATTACGGGTGCCCGCCACCATGCCTGGCTAATTTTTATATTTTTAGCAGATTATACTTTATAAAGTGTCAACCCCCTTGCTATTACTATGTAACCTAGGTTGTTTTTTTTTTGGGTGGGGGGTGTTGTTTGTTTTTTGTTTTGTTTGAGATGGACTCTCACTCTGTCGTCCAGGCTGGAGTGCAATGGTGCACTGCAACCTCCGCCTCCAGGGTTCAAACAGTTCTCCTGCCTCAGCCTCCTGAGTAGCTGAGATTACAGGTGTCCGCCACCAGCCCGGCTAATTTTTGTATTTTTAGCAGAGATGGGGTTTTGCCATGTTGGCCAGGCTGGTCTCAAACTCCTGACCTCAATGATATGCCCACCTCGGCCTCCCAAAATGCTGGGATTATAGACGTGAGCCACTGCACCTGGCCTGTTCTTTTGTTTTGTTATGCTTTGTTTTGTTTTGCTTTGTTTGAGACAGGGTCTCCCTCTGGCACCGAGGCTGGAGAGCGGGGGCACAATCTCAGCTCGCTGCAACCTCCACCTCGTGGGTTCAAGTGATCCTCTCACCTCAGCCTGCCAAGTAGCTGGGACCACATGCACACACCACCATGCCTGGCTAATTTTTTTATTTTTTGTAGAGATGGGGTTTCACCATGTTGCCCAGGCTCGTCTTGAATTCCTGGGCTAAAGCAATCTACCCGCCTCAGCCTCCCAAAGTGCTGGGATTATAGGCATGAGCCACTGTACCTAGCCTAGTGGGTTTTTTGTTTGTTTGTTTGTTTTTTGAGACAGGGTCTCACTTTATTGCCCAGGCTGGAGTGCAATGGCAGATCTTGGCTCATGGCAACCTCCACCTCCTGGGTTCAAGTGATTCTTCTGCCTCAGCCTCCCAAATAGCTGGGATTACAGGCACATGTCACCATGCTTGGACTAATTTTTTTTTTTTTTTTCGAGATGGAGTCTAGCTTTGTTGCCCAGGCGGGAGTGCAATGGCACAATCTTGGTTCACTGCAACCTCTGCCTTCCAGGTTAAAGCGATTCTCCTGTCTTAGCCTCCTGAGTAGCTGGGATTACGAGCCACCATGCTTGGCTAAATTTTTGTATTTTTAGTAGAGATGGGGTTTCACCATATTGGTCAGGCTGGTCTCGAACTCCTGACCTGAACTGATCTTCCGGCCTTGGCCTCTCAAAGTGCTGGGATTATAGGCGTGAGCCACTTCACGCGGCCTAGTGTTTTGTTTTGTTTTGTTTTGTTTGTTTTTCAAATGGTGTCTCACGATGTTGTACAAGCTGGAGTACAGTGGTTATTCAGAGAAGCAATCATAGCTTGCTGTGTCCTTGAATTCCTCGGGCACAAGGGATCCTCCGGTAACAGCATCCCAAGTAGATGGGACTGCAGACGTGCCACTGCACCCAGCTCTGCGTAACTAATCACCGCATTTTAAGATTATGTTTAAGCCTTTCATGTATACTTGATTTTCTATTTCCACTTAGTTTCTCCACTTTTCAGTGATTTCCATAATCCTTTTTGGGATTGTTTCCTGATCCTGATTTTTCCCTTGTATTGTTATCAGGCTTTTGGTTTCTATTTTCATATCACCAAGTTCCACATACCTCTTCATTTCACATGGCGTCAAGCTAAGTACTATATAAGTGAAACCACACAGGTATTTGTTCATCCTTTTTCCTTTAAGGCCAACAGCACTGCCCTGGCATCTAGGGCAAACATGGGCTGTAAAGGAACAAAGGGTAAGTCATAAGGAATTCAACAAAATTTTCCTTTATCGTGTCACAGATGCTATCTGTGCTCATCTTCAGGTCTCCTTCCTGTTGCACAGCCTCCCAGCTTCTGTCCCGCTCTCCCTCCAAGCTGCCATGGACCCTGTGGTTCTTACACTCTATTACTTCCCCTTCCATGGGAAGTTTGTCAGCGTTGAATGTTCTGCAAAGCAAGTTTGAAAAGTGATTCACTGCGGGGAGGTTCCAAAAAGATTGACAGGCCACCAGCTGGGAAAGAAGATAACAGAGACTACTGGAGAGAGAAAATGGCAGAAAGTTTTTTTTTTTTTTTTTTTTTTTAAAAACATGTTGGGAAAAGTAGCCAGTCACTATAAGAATTCACCATGGATGGGACGTGGTGGCTCACGCCTGTAATCCCAGCACTTTGGGAGGCCAAGGCAGGTGGATCCCTTGAGTCCAGGAGTTCAAGACCAGCCTGGCCAACATGGTGAAACCCAGTCTCTGCTAAAAATACGAAAATTTGCCAGGCATGGTGCTGCATGCCTGTAATCCCAGCTATGCAGGAGGCTGAGGTGGGAGGATCACCTGAGCCTAGGAGGCCAAGGCTACAGTGAGCCATGATTACCACGCTGCACTCTAGCCTGGGGACAGAGCCAGACCCTATCTAAAAAAAAAGAAAAGAAAAGAAAAAAAAAAGATGGCTCCCACCTGTAATCCTAGCACACACTTTGGGAGGCCTAGGCAGGTAGATCCCTTGGGCTCAGGAGTTCATGACCAGCCTGGCCAACATGGGGAGACCCCATCTAAAAAAAAAAAAGAAAAGAAAGAAGGAAAAACAAAAAGAAAAAAGAAAAGATCATTCACTGCGAATAGAGAATCTGTCAGAAATTATTTGGCTAATCACACTGTGCTCTGTATCAATGTCCTCCCATTTCTAGAAATTTCTATAAGCATTTTTCCAGTTAATTACCTTTCCTAAAGCCCAGGTTGAAGTGGAAACATGCCTAACGTACTGTGGCTCTTCTTTCTACCTGGCCACAGCACTCTCAGCACTCCTTAGAACAGAGACTTTCATTACTGTGGATTTGTGGGGCTTGCAAGCCTCAACGTCCTTCCCTGGTGCTTTAGTAACAGCTGCAAGGCTGCCTGAGAGCAAGCCTACGTGAGCAGCTCTCTTTATTTTGGCCCTTAAGATTGGTAATTTGTTATTGCCGTGAAACCCAAGTGTCAAGCTTGAAAGCCTCCTGACCCTGGTTGAGAAAGAAGATCAGCCCGGAGAAAGGAGGCTGCTGCTTTCTGGAGTATTGCTTCTGTGCTCTGGCTCAAGCCAGCCTGCATCAGAGCTGGGGGCTGTATCCTAACAAATATGTTTTCACAGCCGGGCGCAGTGGCTCATGCCTATAATCTCAGCACTTTGGGAGGCCGAGAACAGCGGATCACCTGAGGTCGGGAGTTGGAGACCAGCCTGACCAACATGGAGAAAACCTGTCTCTGCTAAAAATACAAAATTAGCCGGGTGTGGTGGTGCATGCCTGTAATCCCAGCTACTCCGGAGTCCGAGGCAGGAGAATCGCATGAACCCAGGAGGCGGAGGTTGTGGTGAGCCGAGATCGCGCCATTGCACTCCAGCGTGGGGAACAAGAGTGAAACCCTGTCTCAAAAAAAAACAAAAACAAAAACAAAAAAACTAAAAAACAAAAACAAAAAACAAATATGTTCTCACACTACACGCAGCCATGGAGGAAATTAGTACAAATGTTAGTTCACTCAATACCCAGTGGTGGGAATAAAATGGGGCTGAGGGAGTCCTTTCTACTGTGGGCATCCACTTTGATTCAGGACCAAAGTCCTCACCAGATTTTATGTCCTGCTGAAGGGCTTTTGTTCAATTCTATTCTAAAAACCCTAAGAATCGGCTGTCTTGCTGCTCCTGGGTTGCTTAGTCCCTGTTTATGCTGCTCTGTTCCAGAATTCCTCTTTGAATTCCTGGAGTGTCCAGCTCTGGCCTATCTCATTGTGGCATCTTCCCTTGTGCTTGACACCAGGTCAAACAGCTTTGTAGCATCTCATTTCTCAGTGCCATTCAGAAGGTGGTGAATCTTAATGCGTTCTTCCTTAATCTCTTTTCAAAGGGGCTACAATCCAAATTTCTCTTTCTTTTTAATTATTTTAGGTCCTTGTGTCATTCCTTTGGCCTCCAACCATCCCTACTCAGTTTAAAGGTTGCATTATTTTGGTGGACAAAGTGCCCAGGGTTGTACACATCTGGACTCAAACTCTTTAACTGGGCCTGAGTTATTTCTTCAGTTCATTTCATTCAACATGGAAATACACATTGGGGTCGAAAATTGAGTCTCTGGTCTCAGGGAGTTTTTAATGCAATTGGTAAAATAGTAAGATTGTCTGTGTAGCATAGACTATAAGTATACTACATAGTGTTAAAGTTATAAAGTGTTAGAAATAATCTAGTCAATTGCTCCTTTTAGAGGAACTCAAAGAAGAAAATTCTTAGTGTGAGCTAGAATGTTTGGGAAACGCTTCATGAGGAAGATGGGGCTTGAATTGGTGAGAAACACAGTTAGCTATCTTTATCCAGGATTTTAAAACTTCAATAAAATTGTAGGCTGAGTGCAGTGCAGTGGCTCACGCCTATAATCCCAGCACTTTGGGAGGCCAAGGCGGGCGGATCACGAGGTCAGGAGTTCGAGACCACCCTGGCCAATATGGTGAAATCCTGTCTCTACTAAAAATACGAAAAATAGCTGGGCGTGGTGTTGGGTGCCTGTAATCCCAGCTACTCGGGAGGCTGAGGCAGGAGAATCGTTTGAACCCAAGAGGCAGAGGTTGCAGTGAGCACAGATCACACCATTGCACTCTAGCCTGGGCCACAGGGCGAGACTCCATCTCAAAAATAAATAAATAAATAAATAAAGATTGTATTAAATTCAAAAGCAATTAGTTTAGAAATAATTTTTAAACTTAAAGTGATATTTAGGCTGGGTGCAGTGGCTCATGCCTGTAATCCCAGAACTTTGGGAGGCTGAAGAGGGCAGATTACTTGACGTCTGAAGTTTGAGACCAGCCTGGTCAATATGGTGAAAGCCTGTCTCTACTAAAAATACAAAAATTAGCTGGGCATGGTGGCATGTGCTTGTAATCCCAGCTACTTGGGAGGCTGAGGCAGGAGAATTGCTTGAACCCGGAAGGTGGAGGTTGCAGTGAGCCAAGACTGTGCCACTGCACTCCAGCCTGAGCAACAGAGCAAGACTCCATCTCAGAAAAATAATAAAAATAATGAAGTGATATGTAGTAGAGAAGGCAATATAGTGAAAAGGCAAGAGCAGTCTTGTAGGATTCATTCAAAAGATCTGGCATTCTAGGCTCGCTGTGGTGGCTCATGCCTGTAATCCCAGCACTTTGGGAGATCAAGGTGAAAGGATCACTTGGGGTCAGGAGTTCAAGACCAGCCTGTCCAACATGGCAAAACCCCGTCTCTACTAAAAGTACAAAAAAATTAACTGGGCATGGTGGCACGTGTCTGTAGTCCCAGCTACTCCGGAAGCTGAGGCATGAGAATCATTTGAACCCAGGAGGTGGAGGTTGCAGTGAACCAAGATCATGCCACTGCACTCCTCCAGCCTGATCAACAGAGTGAGAGTCTGTCTCAAAAAACAAACGAAAAATCTGCGGGCCGGGCACAGTGGCTCTCACCTGTAATCCCAACACTTTAGGAGGCCAAGATGGGAGGATCGCTTGAGGCCAGGAGTTTGAGACCAGCCTGGTCAACATAGCGAGACCCCAGCGACCCCATCTCTATCTTTACTTTTTTTATTTTTTATTTTATTTTATTTTGAGATGGAGTCTTGCTCTGTTGCCCAGGCTGGAGTGTAGTGGTGCGATTTTGGCTCACTGCAACCTCCGCCTCCCGTGTTCAAGCGGTTCTCCTGCCTCAGCCTCCCAAGTAGCTGGGATTACAGGCACCTGCCACCACACCCGGCTAATTTTTGTATTTTTAGTAGAGATGGGGTTTCATCATCTTGGCCAGGATTGTCATGAACTCCTGACCTCATGATCCACCCGCCTCGGCCTCCCAAAGTGATGGGATTACAGGCGTGAGCCACCACGCCTGGCCACTTTTTAAATTTTTTATGTTTATTTTTGGAGACAGAGTTTCACTCTTGTTGCTGGAGAGCAATGCAGTCTCGGCTCACTGCAACCTCTGCCTCCCAGGTTCAATTGATTCTCCTGCCTCAGACTCCCGAGTAGCTGGAATTACAGGCATGCACCACCACACTAGGCTAATTTTTGTATTATTAGTAGAGACGGGATTTCACCGTCTTGACCAGGCTGGTCTCAAACTCCTGACCTCAGGTGATCCACTCCTTGGCCTCCCAAAGTGCTGAGACTACAGGCATGAGCCACTGCGTCCGGCCTATCTTTTTAAATTTTTTTTGAGATGGAGTCTCACTCTGTCACCCAGGCTGGAGTGCAATGGCATGATTTCGGCTCACTGCATCCTCCGCCTCCCGGGTTCAAGCAATTCTCCTGCCTCAGCCTCCTGAGTAGCTGGGATTACAGGCGCCTACCACACGGCCGGCTAATTCGGCTTATTTTTGTATTTTTAGTGGAGAATTACTTGAACCCAGGAGGCAGAGGTTGCACTGAGTGGTGCCACTGCACTCTAACCTGGGCTTAGAGAGTGAGACTCCGTCTCAAAAAAAAAAAAAAAAAGAGGAACATGGAAATTAACTTCCCTTGCTTTTAACTTAAGATGAGGAGTAAACAATTATATAGCCTAAAGCTACCTGCACGAATTACAGTAAAAACTATTTGTCTTATTTATTACAATACACAAAGTCCTAGTCTGTATAAGCTATACTCATTATTTTACCCCAAAAAGAAAAAATTTGGTCAGGCCTGGTGGCTCACGCCTGTAATCTCAGCACTTTGGGAGGCTGAGGTGGGCAGATCACTTGAGGCCAGGAGTTTGAGACCAGCCTGGCCAACATGGTGAAATCCTGTCTCTACTAAAAATACAAAAAGTAGCCGGCATGGTGGTGTGCACCTGTAATCCCAGCTACTCAGGAGGTTGAAGCAGGAGAATCATTGAACCCGGGAGGCAGAGGTTGCAGTGAGATCACACAACTGCACTCCAGTGGGGGTGAGAGAGTAAGACTCTGTCTCACAAAAAATAAAAATAAAAAAAAAGAAGGAAAGAAAAACATTTTCCTTTTTGTGAATACAACTGTGGGATTGACATTGTTTTCCAATTTGATTTCCCCAATCATATTTTTCCCCATATTTTGGGGAATAATAATATGAGTAATAATTTTCATATTATTCCCCCATAAATATTTACCAAACAGTTAATATGTTTTAAGCATTGTTGTAAGAGTTGAAGACCTAGAAATTCCTATGAACTTCAAATCTATTATGTGTATACTTTCATTATTTTTAAAGTTAATCAGGTTTCCCTATCACCTTCTATCTTCATTAACGACAACTGAAGCAGAGTCTGTGAGATTCTTGTCTTTGCATGGCTGAAAAACTAAAAGGTTTTTGGACATTTAGTAGGAAGAGACCTGTTGGTGAAAAAGGAAAAGGATGGGGGGCACCCTGTGACAACTGTGGTTATTCTTGTATAGAGATGGATATGATTATGCTGTTAGGTTTAATCATGCTAAAAAATATGGCATTCCTGGTAAATCGCAGTCAGTCCAGAAGACAGCTTCTGACGTGCCCTCCTAAACCACAGAAACATTAGCTAATGTGATGACCTCTAAAAACATTCTGGCTGCGCCGGGCGCGGTGGCTCACGCCTGTAATCCCAGCACTTTGGGAGGCCAAGGCGGGCGGATCACGAGGTCAGGAGATCGAGACCATCCTGGCTAACACGGTGAAACCCCATCTCTACTAAAAATACAAAAAATTAGCCGGGCGTGGTGGCAGGTGCCTGTAATCCCAGCTACTCGGGAGGCTGAGGCAGGAGAACGGCATAAACCCGGGAGGCAGAGCTGGCAGTGAGCCGAGATCGCACCACTGCACTCTAGCCTGGGCGACAGAGCGAGACTCCATCTCAAAAAAAAAAAAAATTCTGGCTGCACACACCAACATGGAACACGTATACATATGTCACAAACCTGCACGTTGTGCGCTTGTACCCTGGAACTTAAAGTATAATTAAAAAAATCAAAAAACAAAACAAAACGACAACAACAACAACAAAAATATTCTGGCTGCAGTGGCTCATGTCTATAATCTCAGCACTTTGGGAGGCCAAGGCAGGAGGATTGATTGAGCCCAGGGTTTCAAGAGCAGCCTGAGCAAAATAGTGAGACCCTGTCTCTACGGAAAAAAAAAACATAGCCAGGTGTGATAGCACATGCCTGCGGTCTCAGCTACATGGGGGGCTGAGGCGGGAGGATCAGTTTAGCTTGGGAGTTCTGGGCTATAGTTCACTATGCCAACTGGGTATTCACACTAGGTTCAACATCAGTATGGTGACCTCCTGGGAGCAGGGAACCAGGAGGTTGCCCAACGAGGGGTGAATGGGTTGAGGTCAGAAACAGAAGAGTCAAAGGTCCTATGCTGATCAGCAATGGCATTCTGCCTGTGAATAGCCACTGCACTCTGCCTGGGCAGCACAGCAAGACCTCATCTCTAAAAAGTAGTAAATAAATAAATAAAAATAAAAACACTCTGATCTAATGGCCCATCCCTGCCAGACTAAATAACAGGAGTTAGCAAGCTTCTTAATTAATGGTAGAAAAGACAAATCTCCAGAAACAATCTATTGCAAAGGTTGGGAACTGTGGAAATGTCTCTAACAGTTACAGGCCCCAAATGAGTCCCCTGGCCTCGTGAGCGCATCTCATGTGCCCATTTGAAACTCAACTGCAATCAAATTTCCTGGCTAAAGGCTGGATGGTGAAGTGTAAAAAATAGTGTCTTCACCTTAAAATTCATAACAAATGGCACAGAGTAGCATTTCTTTTTTTTTTTTTTTTGAGATGGAGTCTCACTTTGTCGCCCAGGCTGGAGTGCAGTGGCGTGATCTCGCCTCACTGCAACCTCTGCCCCTGGGTTCAAGCGACTCTCATTCCTCAGCCTCCTGAGTAGCTGGGATTACAGGCGCACACCACCATGCCTGGCTAATTTTTGTATTTTCAGTAGAGACAGGGTTTCACCATGTTAGTCAGACTGGTCTCAAACTCCTGACCTCGTGATCCACCCGCCTCGGCCTCCCAAAGTGTTGGGATTACAGGTGTAAGCCACCAAGCCCGGCCCAGAGTAGCATTTCTTGTTGGCAGTTGGGACTGAGGCCAAAATGGAGGTGACAGAACCATCAAAGTGGGGGGAGTTCTGGGGGGATGGTCAGTGATTGGTCAACAGTGGTTGAAGAATGAAAGATTGTATATAGGCCAGGCAGTGGCTCACGCCTATGATCCCAGCACTTTGGGAGGTCGAGGTGGGTGGATCATTTGAGGTCAGGAGTTCAAGACCAGCCTGGCCAACGTGGTGAAACCACATCTCTACTAGAAATACAAAAAATTAGCTGGGCACGGTGGCATGCGCTATAATCCCAGCTACTCGGGAGGCTGAGGCATGAGAATCATGTGAGCCCTGGAGGTGGAGGTTGCAGTGACCTGAGATCACACCACTGCACTCCAGCTTGGGCTACAGAGTGAGACTCCATCTCAAAAAAAAAAAAAAATATATATATATATATTAGCCGGGCTTGGTGGCGTGTGCCTGTAGTCCCAGCTACTCAGGAGGCTGAGGCAGGAGAATTGCTTGAACCCAGGAGGTGGAGGTTGCAGTGAGCCGAGATCATGCCACTGCACTCTAGCCTGGGTGACAGAGCAAGACTCCATCTCAAAAAAAAAAAAAAAAAAAAAAAAAAAGGCCGGGTGCGGTGGCTCACACCTGAATCCCAGCACTTTGGGAGGCCAAGGCGGGTGGATCATTTGAGGTCAGGAGTTCAAGACCAGCCTGGCCAATGTGGTGAAACCACATCTCTACTAGAAATACAAGAATTAGCCAGGTAGTACTTGCACGTGCCTGTAATCTCAGCTACTGGGGAGGCTGGGGCAGGAGAATCGCTTGAGCGTGGGAAGTGGAGGTTGCGGTGAGGGCATTCCAGCCTGGGCAACAGAGTGAGATGCTGTCTCAAAAAAAAAAAAGAAAGAAAGAAAGATTGTATATAAATGAAAAAGTGTTATTTTATTACTCTGACTTAGGACTTGCTCATTGCCTGGGTGAGTGGAAAAGGCCTGTACAATTGCTAAGTGTTTCTTGCCCTCTTGTGTGGAAAAGCAAGGACTTGGTATTTCCAGGTCTCCCATCCTATTGTTTTTTTTTTCTTGATATACAAGAGTTCATTAACTCCAGCAAATAAAAAGCAAACTTATGCTGGTTGACTGCTTGACACTGCACTGGTATCTGGAGCACTGTCATAAGCTAGCCTGTACCTGCAGGTTGTAGTCACTTAAGCATTAAGCAGGTAGCTGTTCTGGGTTGCTCTGTCTTAAGGTAACTATGGTAACTATAAAAAGGATACTGTGGGATACTAGATTAATTTCTTCCTCATTGGCTTCCCAATCTAATTGACTCCATCGACATGAAAGGGTGACTCCCAGCTGCTGGCACCCCTGTCAATCCAACCAGGATGTGAAACATCCAGCTGTGTTTTTTCAGCTCTTTCATCGTCTTCATCTGAGAGAAAGACTCTGCTCGGATTGGTAGTGATGAGCCAAGGGAAACAGCATCAGAGAGGCTGCATAGGGGTGCAAAGAGGATAAACGAGTTTCCAGATATGCTGGTGCATAATAGGGATAGGTTATGAAGGAAAATTAAGTGGAAAGGAAAAAAAATGATATGCATTAACTCTTTGAAATTAAGGTGTTAGTGAGATAAAGACTCCCATTGTGCAAAGGGTGTTTAGCAAGATGGAGCCTGAGAAGAATGAAAGTCAAAAGTGCATTGTGATTTCATGGTCCAGAGATGCCTTAAGGGGCATGTGGGTCAACCTCCCACCCACTGAGGAATGCCTCCTGACATCTCTGAGGACACGTCAGCCTGCACTTGATCACTTTCCATTTACAGCATTGGGAGTCACTGCATCGGGAGGCAGACGACTCTAGTTTTGGTCAATTCTAACTATTCAAAGAATCTTCTTTTACAGTGAAGTGAAATCTGCCTTTCTGTAAATTTAACTTGATGATTGAAGAGTAAGATTAAAATGTATTACTCGGCCGGATGCAGTGGCTCATGCCTGTAATCCCAACACTTTGGGAAGCCAATGCGGGTGAATCACCTGAGGTCAGGAGTTCGAGACCAGTCTGGGCAACATGGTGAAACCCCGTTCTCTACTGAAAATACAAAAAATTAGCCAGGTATGGTGGTGGGTGCCTGTAATACCAGCTACTTGGGAGGCTGAGGCAGGAGAATAGCTTGAACTTGGGAGGGGGAGGTTGTAGTGAGCCAAGATTGTGCCATTGCACTCCAGCCTGGGCAACAAGAGTGAAATTCCATCTCAAAAAAAAAAAAAAAAAAAATTAGCCAGGCTTGGTGGCAGATACCTATAATCCCAGCTACTTGGGAGGCTGAAGCAGGAGAATTGCTTGAACCTGGGAGGTGGAGGTTGCAGTGAGCTGAGATCATGCCACTGCACTCCATCCTGGGTGACAGAATGAGACTCCATCTCAAAAAAAAAAAAAAGTATTACTTTCTCTTCCACGTAATAATAGCCCCTTGAAGACGCTAGTCAGTGCCACTCTAAGATTTATCTCTTCTGCAAGTAAATACTCCCACTTCATTTATTTAATATTTATTTTTTCATTTATTCAGAGCAGGACCCAGGTGTGAATTGTTCATTATTGCATATCCAGCAACTAGAGCAGTGCTTGGTTGTAGTAAGCAGTAAATAAAACAAAACCAAAACGAAACCAGAAATCATTTATCGAAGGTCTTTTCTGTGCCACGCATGGTATCCAACTGTAGATTTAGATTTACGAAGTTCAGTAAACCAGGGTCCATGCAGTTCAGCAATTAAAGTCTAGAGAGGAAGGCAAACAAATAAATCAGAGATTAGAGATCTGCATGTAGGCACAATATGTTATGGGGAGCACGGACAAAGAACATCCACACTAAGCTAGGACACCAGAGGACGCTTCCTGGACATGGAGATGCTTCAGTGCAGCTTGAAGGACATGTGTCCTTTGGGTGGACAAGGGGGAAGCTAAGAGGTGCAGTGGCATAAAATAGTCGCGTCACTCGGAGTGTCTGGGGCAAAGCATATTTGTTGGTTGTGGTAGAAGAATGAGGCTACAGATGTAAACAGGATTCAGGTGAGGAAAGTCCTTTAGTGCTCAGCTCAGAGTTAAAGCTTCATGCTGACACATTTGGAGAAGCCACTGAAAGTTTAAGCAAGAAAATGATAGAAACTGTTTACGTTTAGAACATTGGCACAATGATGGAGAATGGCTTGAAGAAGCAAAGGGAACAAATAGGTTGTAGTCAGAAAGACGAGTTAGAAAATAGACTGAAGTCACAAAGGCTGAAGTCAGTAATTCAGGCAGGAAGCAGTGAGGTCCTAACCGAAGGCAACAGCAGAGGGCATGAAGAAAAGGAGGAGTCAGGACAATATTGTGCAGCTAGAACCACAGGCTTTGGTGACTGATGTGTGTTCTGCTTGAGAAATACGTGTCCTAGATTACTTGTGTTGGGAATAACACTTAAAATCTTAAGGAGATTGAACACTCAAACAAAGGATTCTTAGCAAAGCAATTTTACTTTTGCGCAGAGGGGTGCTTTTCCTTGGCCGGTCACCATGAGAGCACATCTGAACAAAGGCGCACGAGTCCTGATGCCAAGTCCTGCCCCTGTACCCTTTCCCCATTGGCCGGGGTCGGGTCGCACAAGCTGAACTAATCCCGGTTGGCTAGACATTTGAACTCTTTTTAGATAAGGTGGACACGTAAGGGAGAGAGGGGAAAAGGGGAAAGGGTATCTGTAACGAGTTAGCGAGCTAGTCTTTTTTTCTTTTCTTTTTTTTTTTTTTTTTGAGACGGAGTCTCGCTCTGTCGCCCAGGCTGGAGTGCAGTGGCGCGATCTCGGCTCACTGCAAGCTCCGCCTCCCGGGTTCACGCCATTCTCCTGCCTCAGCCTCCCGAGTAGCTGGGACTACAGGCGCCCACCACCACGCCCGGCTAATTTTTTTGTATTTTTAGTATAGACGGGGTTTCATCGTTTTAGCCAGGATAGTCTCGATCTCCTGACCTCGTGATCCGCCCGCCTCAGCCTCCCAAAGTGCTGGGATTACAGTCGTGAGCCACCGCGCCCGGTCATCTTTTTTTTTTTTTAATAGGGAAAGAATGTGAGCTGGTACTGATAAGCCTGGTACTGTGGCGTGTCTCGGCATGTAACAAAGGCAGAAAGGAAAAAAAGAGAAAAAGGAGAAAGGGGTTTGAGGGTATATGAATTAAAGAATAAAGGATTGATAGGGCTATTTGAAGAGAAACCTCATCATATCCCACACTCGCGTGACTGGGCGAGGGATGACCTCACTGCCTGAAATCCAGACTATGGCTCTTCAGAGAAAGTTGAAGCAAGCAGGTATACACGTTGTAACCCTGAGGCACGATGAGCTGATGACCAGCCGGATGCACAGGACCAGCAGGGAGGTCCCAGTGGACGTGGTGCGGGAGCCAGCAGGGTGTAGCAAGCCCTTGGGGAGGCTCCCCAGGGAGGACATGGGAAGGGAGGGGGGCCAAGAACTAAGGACAGAGCTGTGGTCCTTCCCTCGTTCCTTTCTCGCATAGCATGGATTCAAGACTTTTGTTGTTGTTGTGGTTGTTGTTGAGACAGAGTCTCGCTCTGTCCCCCAGGCTGGAGTGCAGTGGCGCAATCTTGGCTCACTGCAACCTCCGCCTCCCAGGTTCAAGTGATTCTCCTGCCTCAGCCTCCCAAGTAGCTGGGACTACAGGAGCGTGCCACCACGCGCGACTAATTTCTGTATTTTTAGTAGAGACAGGGTTTCACTATGTTGGCCAGGCTGGTCTCAAACTCCTGACCCCAGGTGATCCGCCTGCCTCAGCCTTCCAAAGTGCTGGGATTACACGCATGAGCCACGGAGCCTGGCCCAAGACTTCTTTTTTTTTTTTTTTTGAGGTGGAGTCTTGTTCTGCCACCAGGCTGCAGTGCAGTGGCGCGATTCCAAGACTTCTTAAAGTCCTGTTGAGCCTTCTCAAGGTTCTTCTTGGGATTGTACCTAACAAATAAAACAAAGCAAAAGTTATTTCACCAACGCCCAGTATGACAGTGTTGCTTCCTTCCCTTGAGCTGATAAGCATGTTTATCTTAAGACAACCAAGCTAGCATTAGGGTTTTGGCAGCTCATCACATCATTGGTTCACATTGAGTCCAGAGACAACAGAAACCCCCCAATTTTAAAATAAACAGTCAGGCTGGCTGGGCATGGTAGCTCACACCTGTAATCAAACCAGCACTTTGGGAGGCAGAGGCGAATGGATCACTTGAGGTCAGGAGGTCAAGACCAGCCTGGCCAACATGGTGAAACTCTACTAAGAATACAAAAATTAGCCAGGCATGATGGTGGGCACCTGTAATCCCAGCTACTGAGGAGGCTGAAGCTGGAGAATTGCTTGAACGGGGGAGGTGGAGGTTGCAGTGAGCTGAGATCATGCCATTGCACGTCAGCCTTGGCAATAGATCAAGACTCTGACTCAGATAAATAAATAAATAAATAAATAAATGGTCAGGCCAAGATCTCCTTCAACTACTTTTCTGTAATTGGTTTTTGGGATTTGATTACACAATTTTATATTTGCCTACTAGAAGATGACCCTTTCAGCCTGCATTAAACAGGCCTTCACTGCTGTCCGAATAAAGGTGCCACATGCCAGTATCATGTAGAGAATGTAAAGAAGCTTCAGAAAAACACTGGAAAATAATAGCACCTACAGGAAGAGGCTGATGAGATGATGCTGCATTGTTGTCGCTGGAGAAAAGTCATGTTAAATATGCTAATTGGCTCTGCCAAAAACAATTATGATTTTTCAGTCTCATATGAGAGACTTTAGAAATACAGAAATGTATAAACAAGAAAAATTTTGAAATCACCCATAAAAATGTTCATGTCATTACATTAAGGGGAAAAGAATACAAAATTATATATATAATTTTATTTTTATTAAAAAATATTTGTGTGGCTGGGCACGGTGGCTCAAGCCTGTAATCCCAGTACTTTGGGAGGCTGAGATGGGCAGATTGCAGTCAGGAGTTCGAGACCAGCCTGGCTAACATGGTGAAACCCCGTCTCTACTAAACATACAAAAATTAGCCAGGCGTAGTGGCACACTCCTCTAGTCCCAGCAACTCAGGAGGCTGAGGCAGGAGAATTGCTTGAACCTGGGAGGTGGAAATTGCAGTAGCAGAGACCACGCTACTGCATCCTAGCTTGGGCGATGGAGCAAGACTCCATCTCCAAAAAAAAAAAATTATGCAAGGCAGAGCACTAATCTTTAAAATAGGTAAAATAATACTTCTTCATAGTGTTGTGAGGATTAAATAAGCAAAGTATTCCTGGCACACAGTAAATTTTTTTAAGTAACTATTATTAAGGAAATATAGTAAAAATATTGTTTGTCTTTGGGCTATATGACAACGATGGCCACCTCCTCAACCTTCTTTCTATTTTTGTGCATTTCTCAAATATTCTATTACGATTATGTGTCACCTTTATATGGAAAAAGATAAATTTTAATGGAAAAACAATACATACTAATTGTAGAGATATAGAAATAAACTAAAACACAGTATTGTAGAAAACAAAATTGCCAGCTGGGCACAGTGGCTCACGCCTGTAATCCCAGCACTTTGGGCGGCCAAGGTGGGTGGATCACTTGGGGTCAGGATATATATATTTTGTTTGTTTGTTTGTTTGTTTGAGACGGAGTCTTGCTCTGTCCCCCAGGCTGGAGTGCAGTGGCGCGATCTCGGCTCATTGCAACCTCCACCTCCTGGGTTCAAGCGATTCTCCTGTCTCTGCCTCCTGAGTAGCTGGGATTACAGGCACATGCCACTATGCCCGGCTAAGTTTTGTAATTTTAGTAGAGATGGCATTTCACTATGTTGGTCAGGCTGGTCTGGAACTCCTGACCTCAGGTGATCCACCCACCTTGGCCTCCCGAAGTGCTGGGATTACAGGCGTGAGCCAACGTGCCCTGCCTTACATAAATTTTTTTTTAGAGACGGAGTCTTGCTCTGTCACCCATGCTAGGGTGCAGTGGGGTGTGATCTCTGCTACTGCAACCTCCACCTCCTAGGTTGAAGCAATTCTCCTGTCTCAGCCTCCTGAGTAGCTAGGACTACAAGTGTGTGCCACTATGCCTGGCTAATTTTTGAATTTTTTTTCTTTTTGAGACGGAGTTTCACTCTTGTTATCCGGGCTGGAGTGCAATGGCGCGATCTCAGCTCACCTCCGCCTCCTGAGTTCAAGCGATTCTCCTGCCTCAGCCTTCTGAGTAGCTGGGATTACAGGCATGCGCCACTACGCCCAGCTAATACCGTATTTTTAGTAGAGACTGGGTTTCTCCATGTTAGTCAGGCTGGTCTCGAACTCCTGACCTCAGGTGACCCACCTGCTTCGGCCTCCCAAAGTGTTAGGATTACAGGTGTGAGCCACTGTGCCTGGCCTAATTTTTGTATTTTTAGTAGAGATGGGGTTTCACCATGTTAGCCAGGCTGGTCTCGAACTCCTGACCTCAGGCAATCTGCCCGCCTCAGCCTCCCAAAGTGCTGGGATTACAGGCTTGAGCCACCGTGCTCGGCCACATAAATATTTTTTAATGAAAATGAAATTATATATATAATTTTGTATCCTTTTCCCCTTAATGTAATGACATGAGCATTTTTATGGGTGATTTCAAAATTTTTCTTGTTCATACATTTCTGTATTTCTGAAGTCTCTCATAATGACCATGTGTTATTTTAAAAATAGTATTCACTTTTACTAATCATAGTAATGTATGTCATATAATGAATAATATACTAGAATAATATATAATACATGCTCAATGTGTAAAACTTTAAAACTACAGAAAAATCCACATCACGTAAAGAAAAAGTAGCCGGGCTCAGGGGTTCATGCCAGTAAATCCAGCACTTTGAGAGGCTGAGGGGGTGCATTGCTTGAGCCCAGGAGTTTGAGACCACCCTGGCCAACATGGTGAAACCCTGTCTCTACAAAAAATACAAAAATTAGATAGGCATGGTGGCGCGAGCCTGCAGTCCCACATACTTAGGGGGTTGATGTGGAAAAATCGCTTGAACCCAGAAGGCAGTGGTTGCAGTGACCCAAGATTGCGCCTCTGCACTCCAGCCCTGGTGACAGAGTGAGACTCTGTCTGAAAAAATAAAATAAAATAAAAATTAGCTAGGTGTGGTGGTGTGCACCTGTAGTCCCAGCTACTCAGGAGGTGAAGGTGGGAAAATTGCTTGAGCCCAAGAGGTCGAAGCTCCAGTGAGCTGCAGTTGCACCACTGCACTCCAGCCTGGGCAGTGAAGTGAGGCGCTGTCTCAAAAAAAAAAAAAAAGGAAGTAAGAAAAATAAAAATAAAAAAAGAAATGAATAAAAAAAATTGTTGAGGCTGGGCACAATGGCTCATGCCTGTAATACCCAGCACTTTGGGAGGCCAAGGGCCAAGGTGGGAGAATTGCTTGAGGCCAGGAGGTCAAAACCAGGTATCACAGGGAGACCTCACCTCTACAAAATAATTTTAAGGCCATGGCCAGGCATGGTGGCTCACGCCTGGAATCTCAGCGCTTTGGGAGACCAAGGTGGGTGGATCACTTGAGGTCAGGAGTTTGAGACCAGCCTGGCCAACATGGTGAAACTCTGTCTCTACTGAAAATACAAAAATTAGCTAGGCATGGTTGCATGCACCTGTAATCCCAGCTACTTGGGAGGCTGAGGCAGAAGAATCACTTGAACCTGGGAGGTGGAAGTTGTAGTGAGCTGAGATCTCAACACTGCATTCCAGCCTGGGCAACAGAGCTAGACTCTGTCTCAAAAAAAAAAAAAAAATGCCAGGCGTGGTGGCTCACGCCTGTAATCCCAGCACTTTGGGAGGCCAAGGCGGGTGGATCACAAGATGAGGAGTTCAAGACCAGCCTGGCCAAGATGGTGAAACCCCATCTCTACTAAAAGTACAATAATTAAGCACCTGTAATCCCAGCTACTCGGGAGGCTGCGGCAGGAGAATCATTTGAACCTGGGCGGCAGAGGTTGCTGTGAGCCAAGATTGTGCCACAGCACTCCAGCCTATGTGGTGACAGAGTGAGACTCCGTCTCAAAAAAAAAAAATGGATTTTAAGGCCATAGCGGGTACAGTGGTTCATCCCTGTAATCCCAGCACTTTGGGAGGCCGATGTGGGAGCATCACTTGAGGCCAGGAATTCGAGACCAGCCTGGGCAAAATGGCGAAACCCCATCACTACATAACATACAAAAATTAGCTGGGTGTAGTGGCAAACACCTGTGGTCCTAGAGACTCGGGAGGCTGAGGCAGGAGGATCACTTGAGCCTAAGAAGTTGAGATTGCAGTGAGCTGTGATTGAGCCACTGCACCCCAGCCTGAGAGACAGAGAGGGAGACCCTGTCTCAACAACTAAAAAAAAAAAAAAAAAAACCATAAAAAATTCAAAACAAGAAAAACTGCATGTAATACCATTACGTACATATATTACCATTAACATTGTTGTACTTACTATTAACACTGTTGTACGTCGTTATACATGTCTCTCATGTATAACTTTTGTATTTGGAAGACAAAAATCTACACTCTGTGGTCTCTGCTCTGCCCCTCCTGGCCCCTGCCTGCTGCTTGTCCTCCCTCAGTGGAAGCCTGGAATTGTGTCCTGACTGGTGTCCTTGCCTGCAGGCTCTTCTTTCCAGGCCACCCTGCACACTGTTTCCAAGTATCTGATCCTGTCACTTCTCCGCTTGAAAACATTTCCTGTCTCTGCATTGCTTACAGGATAAGTTCCAAACTCCTTAGCTCTGCATGCAAGATTCTCTACACTCGATCCCACCTACCTGCCTCCACCTCAACTTCTCCAACACAAACATAGGCCAGGCCCCTACTCTCCTCTGAACAATACACACTTTCCCACCTCCGTGTGTCTGCTGACCCTGATTCCGGAAGTTCTTTTCCTACACATACTTGAGGAAATTGTACTTGTCCTTCAAGATGCATCTCAGGCCGGGCCCGGTGGCTCACGCCTGTAATCCCAGCACTTTGGGAGGCTGAGGTGGGTGGATCACGAGGTCAGGAGATCGAGACCATCCTGGCCAACATGGTGAAACCCCGTCTCTAGTAAAAATACAAAAAATTAGCTGGGCATGGTGGCGCGCACCTGTAGTCCCAGCTACTCGGGAGGCTGAGGCAGGGGAATCGCTTGAACCCAGGAGGCGAAGTTTGCAGTGAGCCGAGATCCAGCCACTGAACTCCAGCCTGGCGACAGAGCAAGACTCCACCTCAAAAAAAAAAAAAGATTCATCTCAAAGGAGACCTCTTTGGGCCACCCTCCCAGTACTCCTCTGGAAGAGTTATTTTATTGCATGGCAGTGCTGTGTGCATATTCACCTTCCCTAAAACTTTGTGTGTCACCTCCTACCAGAGCGCAATCTCATGTAATAATCTGTGCACTTCTCGCACCTAAATGGTGCCTGATGCGTGATAGCCTTTAGTTGAATGCAGAAAGGAACATCTGTATGTTTGTCTTTCACTCAGCTAATCAAGCAACTAGCATTTCTGAAGTATTTACCATGTGCTCAGCATGTGCAAGACTGTAGAACTGTCAAAAGACTCAACACTTTTTAATTTTCAAATTAAATTAAATATTAAATTAAACTTATTTTAGAGATAGGGCCTTGCTCTGTCACATTGTCCAGGGTGGAGTGCAGTGGCTTACTGTGTAGCCTCTAATTCCTGAGCTTAAGGGATCCTTGTGTTTCAGCCTCCCAATTAGCTGGGACTACTGGCGGTCATCACCACACCTGGATAATTTTTAAAATCCTTCCTTCCTTCCTTCTTTCCTTCCTTCCTTCCTTCCTTCCTTCCTTCCTTCCTTCCTAACTTTCTTTCTTTCTTTCTTTCTTTCTTTCTTTCTTTCTTTCTTTCTTTCTTTCTTTCTTTCTTTCTTTCAGACTGGGTCTCTCAGCCAGGTGCAGTGACTCATGCCTGAAATCCCAGCACTTTGGGAGGCTGAGGTGGGCAGATCACCTGAGGTCAGGTGTTCAAGACCAGGCTGGCCAACAGGTGAAACCCTGTCTCCATTAAAAACACAAAAATTAGCCAGGCTTGGTGGTGGGCACCTTTAATCCTAGCTACTCAGGGGCTGAGGCAGAAGAATCGCTTAAATCCGGGAGGCAGAGGTTGCAGTGAGCCAAGATTGTGCCATTGCACTCCAGCCTGGGTGACAAGAACAAAACTCCATAAAAAAAAAAAAAAATCAGGTCTCACTTTGTTGACCAGGCTGGAGTACAGTGGCATGAACACCGCTTACTGCAGCCTCCACCTCCTGGGCTCAAGTGATTCTCCCACCTCAGCCCCCTAAGTAGCTGAAACTAATTTTTGTATTTTTTTGGTATGTAGAAATGGGGTTTTGCCATGTTGCCCAGGCTGGTCTTGGGCTCGAGAGATCCTCCTGACTCCCAGCCTCCCAGAGACCTGGGATTATAGGCGTGAGCCACTGCACCTGGTCTTAACATTCTTTTGTAGAGGTGAGGTCTCACCATGTTGCTTGGTTTTGAACTCCTGGCTTCAAGTAATCTTCCCACATGCAGGATGAGCCGCTGTGCCCAGCCTCAACATATTTTTTAAAATTTTTATTCATTTTTTTCTTTTTTGTTCTTTTTTTCTTTTTTTTTTTTTTTTTGAGACGGAGTCTAGCTCTGTAGCCCAGGCTGGAGTGCAGTGGTGCAATCTCAGCTCACTGCAACCTCCACCCCCCAGGTTCAAGCGATTCTCCTGCCTCAGCCTCCTGAGTAGCTGGGATTACAGGTGCGTGCCACCATGCCCAGCTAATTTTTGTATTTTTAGTAGAGACGGGGTTTCACTATGTTGGTCAGGCTGGTCTCGAACTCTTGACCTCATGATCCACCCGCCTCAGCCTCCCAAAGTGCTGGGATCACAGGCGTGAGCCACCGGGCCCGGCCTTCTTTTTTTTTTTTTTTTTTTTGAGACAACATCTCACTCTGTTGCCCAGGCTGGAGTGCAGTGGCACAATCACAGCTCACTGAAGCCGTAACCTCTTGGGCTCAAGTGATTCTCCCACTTCTACCTCCTGAGTAGCTGGGACTAGAGGTGTGTGCCATCACACCTAGCTAATTTTGTTTATTTATTTATTTATTTTAGAGATGGGATCTCACTATGTTGCCCAGGGTGGGTTTGAACTCCTGGGCTCAAGCAACCCTCCCACCTCAGACTCCCAGAGTGCTGGGACTACAGATGTGAACCACTGTGCCCGGCCTCCAAAATTTTTAAAAAAATTAATACAACAAAGATTTTTTGAGTGTGTAATATTTGCTGTGAGAATATTAAAGAAGTAAAAGGCATGGTTTTTAATCTCAAGAGAGGCTTTCAATCTATTGTATAGGGAGATACAACTTTGTTCCATGGAATGAATGTAAATAATACAAGCAAATTCCTGTGAAATGTAAAGGCAAGTGGAGGAGAGATGGCATAATGCCTGTGACAGAACACTGGACCAGGAGCTGGGAGGCTTGGTTCCTGCTTATCACTTGCTACCCGAACAAGGTAACCTTGGAGAGATCGCTTAATCTCATTTGGTAAAATCAATGTTTTGATTTCATTGCCTACTGAGATTCCTCTCAGCTCTTTGATTCTATAAGTAAGTGCTATGGGATACCGAAAGGGAGCAATGACCGTGGCTTAGAGTTGCTGGAGGAAAGCTCATGGTGAAGGTGAAATCTGAGCTGAACTTAAACTAGAGGTGAGGTCTGGATAGCCAGGAGAGGAGGCGGAAAGGCATTTCAGATATGGGGAACAACATCAACAAAGGGACAGGCAGAGACAGGATTGGGCAGGCGTGCTTGTGGGGTGGACTACACAAGGCTATCTTCAGTGGAGAATGTTTGTTAGAGAAGATTGGGAAACAGCTCGGGTAGGTTGCCTAGGGCCAGGAGGGACTTAAGAGAGACATATTGAAAGCAGTGAAGCTATTTTAGGATACTTGCAAAAGCCAGGAATGAGGTAACGAGGGCAAAGATTAGCTTTGCACCAGTGGGAAGTCAGAGCAATGGGTGATGAGAAGCTGCAAAGATAGCATCAGGAACCTGGCTTGGCCATACAGGCCGCAGGAGAGGAAATTAGTCAAGAACACCTCTTAAGTTTTAGACCAGAGAAAGTGCACAGACCAGGTTCTGACCCAGGTTCCAGTGCCTCCAGGAGACAGAATGGGATTCCCCAGCAGTAGGAGTGAAGACTACTGAAGCTCTTCCATACGCCACACTCCCGAGGACTCCTGCAAAAAACCTTTTAGAGACTATGTTAATTTAGTTTTTGTTTTTAGACACAGGGTCTCTCTATGTCGCCCAGGTTGGATAGCAGTGGCTATTTACAGGAGTGATCATAGCTCACTGCAGACTTGAACTCCTCCCCTCAAGAGTTCCTCTCATGTCAGCCTTCTGAGTAGCTGGGGCTACAGGTGTGTGCCACAGTGCCCAGCTCATTTTTTATTTTTTAATAAGATTTTCTAGTGTACTTTAAAATTCTCTGAGCTTGTAATATATTTTGAAAGTTTCAAATTTAACTTAATCAAGGAACTCATATGATTTCCTCTAGTCTCTTTAGAAATTAAAAGGTGTATTAAATTAGTAATATCCAAACGTAAAGATCCGAGGAAGACAAACATTGGTTTTATATGGATGGATTTTGTTAAAATAACATTGCTGGCGTGTTTGCTTCAGGAAGGTGATCTGGGTTGCTATTGGCTAGAGGTGAAAGGAAGATGTATTACTTATTCCCAATAGAATATAGAATACTTAAAATAAAAATCTAAACTATGAAAGCATACTGAAGAGAAATATCTTTTTGTTTTTTCTGAGATCAGATCCCGCTATGCTGCCCAGGCTGGTCTTGAACTCACAGGCTCAAGCAATCCTTCCTCCTCAGCCTCCTGAGTAGCTGGGACTACAGGTGCATGTCACCACACCTGGCTAAAAGAAATACCTTGTTGGTTTATTACATTTATTAATTTACATGTATTCATTCTTCAACAAATACTCCTGGGTCAAAAGTTATGCTATGATGCTATAAGCTGCAAAAAAACAAACAAGAAAAAGGGCAATGTTTGTTACCTTCAGGAAACATACTCCAGGAAGGGAGACAGAAGTAAGCGAACAACTATGCTGTAATTTTATTAGTCATGGTCCAGCAAGATATAGAGGCACACTCCGATGGAATTCAGAGGAGAAGGAAACGAAGGACTTTTTACAGAGGGGGAGCAAGGTTAAAGGAACCGATGTGGGATGTTGAGGCACTCAGGAACCAGAAAAGACAGGGAGCCACTGTCACCGCCAGGCCTGAAGGGGCACGGGTGCGGACAGTGTGAATGGCACCCTAGAGAGAGATAGGAGAAGGGACTGCCCTGCCAGTGCGAGAGTCATGGAGAAATGTAGTCAGTGCCAGAGCTAAATACCAAAGCAGGAACACAGCAGAGCAGGAAACATCCCATCCCTCTCTCCTCCTGCCTTCTGAGCCCTCAGTGGTCCCTCCAAGTGGCCCAGCCACTTACCACCCATCCAACTGGCAAGGGAGCCCGAGTGATAGATCTGCAGGGATCAGACTGTTGCGATGGAGAAGAGGCAGAGAGAGGACGGCAAGGGCCAGAGAATAACCAGCTCAACAATGTACTATTCTATGACAAAGGCAGAGAGGACAGAAAGTCAGAAGACCCTGCCAGAGAGGGACCAGGCTGCTAGAGATGGGACCTAGGCACAGCTCTGGAAACCGCTTTTGTGAGCAGAGACAGACACAAGGGTGGAGGGATGGAGCACTTGCTAGGTTCAGGATTAACTTGGCTACAGGTAACAACAACAACAGCAGAAGTTACTTAAACAATATAAAATGTATTGTCACAAAGGAAGACGGGTGTGGAGCTCTACAGTAGGGAGAGGCCAGGCTCCTTCTAAGAGCCCTACTGCTCTACCGTCCTCAACACACAGTTTCTACCTCCCGATGCCATCAGCCCTTGTGTCCCATCAGCAGGAAGGAGAAGGAGCAGTTTCATGCCCAGTTGAAAATCAGGGCTTCTATTCTGAGGGAAGAAGGAGAGGATGGATGTTGGAAGATAATTTACAATTTCTGCCAAAGGAAGGGGTAAAGGTGGAGTGATTCCAAACAGATGCCTTGCCTGAGATGGTTAACCATTTAAAGTAAACTAGAACCAGGCGCAGTGTCTCACACCTGTAATCTCAGCACTTTGGGAGGCCAAGGCAGGAGGATTGTTTGAGCCCAGGAGTTCGAAACCACGCTGGGCAACATAGCAGGACAGTGTTTCTGCAAAACTTCTCTTTTAAATAGCTGGGCATAGTGATGCACGCCTGTGGTCCTCAGTACTAGGGAGGCTGAGGTGGGAGAATTGCTTGAGCCCAGGGGATTGAGGCTGCAGTGAGCTATGATCACGCCACTGCACTCCAGCCTGAGCAACAGAGCGAGACCTTGTCTAAAAAAAAAAAAAAAAGTTAATAAATAAACAAAGGCCAAGTGCTGTGTCTCATGCCTGTAACCCCAGCACTTTGGGAGATTGAGGAGGGTGGATTGCTTGAGGTCAGGAGTTCAAGACCAGCCCAGCCAGCATGGTGAAACCCGGTCTCTACTGAAAATACAAAAATGAGCTGGGCGTGGTGGCACGTGCCTGTAATCCCAGCTACTCAAGAGGCTGAGGCAGGAGAATCACTTGAACCCAGGAGGCGGAGGTTGTAGTGAGCTGAGATCGTGCCACTGCACTCCAGCCTGGGTGACAGAGAGAGACTCTGTCTCAAAAATTAAATAAATAAATAAATAAATAAATAAATAAATAAATACTAGAAGATTACTTAATACAAATGGAAAATCATTTTTCCGTTGACAAGGCAATAGGTATTATGGGAAAGTTGAAGAATCAGGAATCAGAAATGCTGAGTTCTAGTTCCCCGTTTGTTATTTACTAAGCAAGGGACCTTAAGCAAACAGTTCACTTTCTGCATCTCAATTTCCTCATCTGTAAAATGAGCAAGTTAGTCTGTCTCTTTAAAGGTTCCCCTTTCTGTGTTTGCCAAAAAAAAATGTTTTCTCTATGCTAATACCAAGATTCACAGACGCTGTAAAATAATAAGATTATAGTCAGTTTAAGGTGAAAAACCTTGAGTTGCCGTGTTAATATAATCAATTTAAATGATACAGGTTTAGTTTTTTTTTTTTTTTTTTGGTTCTTTGCTGCTCTGAAAGGTCCTCAAAAAGTCTAGAAACATTCCAATTATAATATTTTGGGAATGTATACACACCCAAATGAAAAAAAATGTATGTATGTGTTCTCAAAATATTTCTAGTGGAAAAATTTGAAAATTATACTGAATTTTTCAGAATGAAGTAAAAAAGTAGACACTACATTGATAGTTTAACAAGCAGTCCTTCTTTTTTTTTTTTTTAAGAGAAGTCTCGCTCTTGTCCCCCAGGTTTGAGTGCAATGGCTCAATCTTGGCTCACTGAAACCTCTGCCTCCCGGGTTCAAACGATTCTCCTGCCTCTGCCTCCCAAGTAGCTAGGATTAAGTCGCCTGCCACGCCCAGCTAATTTTTGTATTTTTTAGTAGAGACGGGGTTTTACCATGTTGACCAGGCTGGTCTCAAACTCCTGACCTCAGGTGACCCACCTGCCTCACTGTCCCAAAGTGCTGGGATTACAGGCGTGAGCCACCGCGCCCAGCCAACAAGCAGTCCTTCTTAAAAATGAGTTGACCATCTGGCCAGGTGCAGTGGCGGACGCCTGTAGTTCCAGCTACTCAGGAAGCTGAGGTGGGAGGATCACTGGCTAAGCCCAGGAGATTGCAGTGAACCGAGATTGCACGACTGCACTCCAAGCTGGGCGACAGAATCAGACCCTGTCTCAAAAAAAAAAAAAAAAAAAAAAAATTAGTTGACTAATAAGAGAATAGAAGTTAGTAAGAGTATCTGTTAGATATTATTTCCTATTCAAACTGGGTTCCTCCTGTTTATACCCAGAGCTGACCTGGAGCAAACTTTCTTTTTTGTTTGTTTGTTTGTTTTTGAGACAGAGCCTCGCTCTGTCACCCAGGCTGAAGTGCAGTGGCATGATCTCGGCTCACTGCAACCTCCACGCCGCACCCCCCACCACTGCCTGACCTGGGTTCAAGCGACTCTCCTGCCTCAGCCTTCCAAGTAGCTGGGATTACAGGCGTGTGCCACCACATCCAGCTAATATATATATATATATATATATAAGTAGAGACAGGATTTCCACATGTTCCCCAGGCTGGTCTGGAACTCCTGAGCTCAAGCAATTCGCCCGCCTCGGCCTCCCAAAGTGCTGGGATTACAGGTGTGAGCCACAGCATCTGACCTACCAGTATTAATCTTAAGGAACCTAGAGATGTATCTGGTAAGACATTGTCCCCATGTAGCCTAGAGAATCGCGGGGAGACATAAATAATTCAAATGAACGATTAAGCGTTCTCAATATTAAGGTAAGTGGAGGGCATGATGTGATCCCAGGAAATGAGCTTGATAAGTAACATAGACATTTCACTAAGGTAAGATTTTGCCACCAGCTCGGCCCAGTTGCACACTGTTTGGAAATACAGAGTCTTTCCATCCCAGAGTGGTATTGCGGTTGGTGATATGATATAGAAACAAATGCCTCCACACCTCCTGATCTGCTTTTGCAGACCTCCAGCCTCAGTCCCTGAAGTCGCCGACTCTCCTGCATTGCTGCGTCTAGAAAGGAATGCCTTCCAGGTGATCCAGGCTCTGATACTGTGGAATATAAACAGGTTAATCAATAATAGCCCAGAAATGGACAAACTCTCTGAGCTGCAGCGGACCTCCAGTCAGTCCCTCCTGTTGTTGATGACAAACGGGGGGTTTGCACTGGAGAGGCACAGGTGGCCCAGTCATTCGTGCAGGCTCTGAGCAGCCTGCCTGGGTTGTAGCTTGGCTCCAGCGCTCCTGCTAGCTGTGTAACTGAGGCCGATTACTTCATCCTGAACACTTCCAGTTCCTCATCTGTAGAACAGGAATAGCAGCAGCACTTGTCTCATGGGGTTGGTGAGGATTATTAATTATTACATGCACAACACCTGGAGCAATGCTTAGCACACAGTGAGCTCTCAACAAAGGACAGGGATTATTGTTATTGCTGGTGCGCTTGGTGCTGAGAAGCTTGCTCATACCCTGGGCCCAGAGGAGGAAAATGGGTGGTCTTTACCTCAGTGACATGAGCCCTATTCTTATAAAATACAGGCGATAAGGCCTCTGCTTCAGCACAGGTATAATTAAGGCAAAACAACATAAAACCAAAACAAACAAACTTCAATGTGTTAAGGCCCTGAAGAAAGGGAAGGAGAGAACTCATTTAACTCATTTTAAATTTTTAATTTTTGTGGGTATATAGCAGGTGGTATATATTGAGAACTAATTTTTTTTTGTTTTTTAGATGGAGTTTTGCTCTGTTGACCAGGCTGGAGTGCAAGGTGCGATCTCAGCTCACTGCAACCTCCAGCTCCTGGGTTCAAGCAATTCTCCTGCCCCAGCCTCCCGAATAGCTGGGACTACAGGCGCGTGCCACCATGCCTGGCTAATTTTTGTATTTTTAGTAGAGACAGGGTTTCACCACATTGGCCAGGCTGGTCTCGAACTCCTGACCTTGTCATCCACCCGTCTCGGGCTCCCAAAGTGCTGGGATTACAGGCGTGAGCCACCGCGCCGGGCCGGAGAACTAATTTCTATAGACTGTCTCCCATGGGCTGCATATGTGGGGTGGGGCTATCGCTAGCTCCTTTTTACATAGGAAGAAATTGAGAACCAAAGAGGTTTTTCAAGCATACGTAGCCAGCAGTATTGGCAAGTCTATAGCGACAAAAGATTAGTGGTTGCCTAGGGTGGGGGCTGAGGGAACTAGTGGGGGAGGTTTGGGGAAAGGGGGAGTGACATTAACAGGTATGGGATTCTTTTCTAGGGAAGAGGAAAATGTTATAAAATGGATTGTGGTGATGGTTGCACAACTCTGAATATACTAAAAACCATGTAATTTTATACTTTATATGGGTGAATTATATGGTTTGTGAATAATGAAGTGGTTTATTGGGAGGCTGAGGCGGGCAGATCACTTTAGGTCAGGAGTTTGAGACCAGCCTGGCCAACATGGTGAAACCCTGTCTCTACTAAAAATACAAAAAACAGCTGGACATGGTGGCGGGCGCCTGTAATCCCAGCTAATCAGGAGGCTGAAGCAGGAGAATCGCTTGAACTGGGGAGATGGAGTTTGCAGTGAGTTGAGATTGCGCCACTGCACTCTAGCCTGGGTGACAGAGCAAGATCCTGTCTCAAAAATAATAAAATAAAATAAAGTGGTTGAATAAGAAAAAGTCCCCAGCCAGGAGGCATCAAAGCCTGGATTCAGACTAGGGCCAGGCCTGGGCGCTTTTCATTCCTGTCCCTCTCACAGAGATTGGAGCATGGGAACCCGCTCCAGGAAACACTACGCAGAAAAATCGTTCTCCATCCTAGAGATGGGCGGTTAAAGAAGATGCTTAGGCGCCTCAGGAGATGAAGTCTGTGAGCCATCAGCCTTTTGTGGCTCATGGCTTTCTTAAGAATAGCCAGGAGAGTGGGCCTCACCCAGTCCCGCCTCTGTGGGGAACAGCCCTGCGTTGTAAAGGAGGGTTTCCTGGGAGGGGCCCAGCAAACTAGAAATGGAGTGGCTCGCGAGTGAGCTATTGTAAGCTCAGAAACCTGGACACCGCCTGTCGCCTCTGTGATTTTTATTTCTCTTGTTTATTTTCTTTTTGGCTTTCCTTAACTTTTAGGAAAGTTCCTTTGGTACATTCCCACTAGTCCAAACTATGTTCAGGAGACAGGAAGACTTGGTGTTTTCCATGCTTGGGCCAGAGGGAGGTGAGGAGGAGACTTACTACTACCGCGGGCCAGGGCAGCCAGAAGCAGCAGAGGGGCACCCAGCCCCTCAGGTGCGCCAGTTAGGAGGGCTTCCCAGTCAGCTGCAGACGCTCTGTGACCTCCCCACAGCGGCTGCCTCCCTCTGCAGGCCCCTGTGAAAAGGGAGGACGTCAGAAGACCACCCCTTTCATGATTCCGGAGGCAGGGCAGAATGGCAGTCATCTTTGTTGCACTGGCAAATTCATTCCCTTAGCCCAGTTTTATTCGATTTATTTGACCAAGGAGAGAGAATTTGGAAGTTAGTATTATGTTTAAGCCAAAACTAACAATACTGGAACTTTATATACTATTCATGACTTTTTGTTTGTTTATTTTGTTTTGTTTTTTGAGACAGTCTCTGTTGCCCAGGTTGGAGTGCAGTGGCGCAATCTCGGTTCACTGGCACAGCCACGCCTGTCTAATTTTCGTATTTTTAGTAGAGACTGGGTTTCACCATGTTGGCCAGGCAGGTATCCAACTTCTGACCTCGGGTGATCCGCCCCCCTTGGCCTCCCAAAGTGCTGGAATTACGGGCATGAGCCACCGTGCCTGGCCTATTTAGTAGTTTATTTAATTTATAATTGCCTCTTTTTTGTTTTCATTATTTTAATTTTTTTTTTTTTTTTGAGACAGAATCTCACTCTGTTGCCCAGGCTGGAGTGTAGTGGCACAATCTCAGGCTGGAGTGCAGTGGCACAATCTCGACTCACTACAACTTCCACCTCCCCAGTTCAAGTGATTCTTTGCCTCAGCCTCCTGAGTAACTGGGATTACAGGTGTGCACCACCACACCCGGCTAATTTTTGTATTTTTAGTAGAGACAGGGTTTCACTCTGTTGGCCAGGCTGGTCTCGAATTCTTGACCTCAAGTGATCCGCTCACCTTGGGCTCCCAAAGTGCTGGGCTTCTGGAGGCGGAGGTTGCACTGAGCGGAGATCGCACCACTGCACTCCAGCCTGGGCAACAGAGCGAGACTCTGTCTCAAAAATAAATAAAATAAATAATAAAGTAAAGAAAAACATTATTAAAAAAAAAAGCGCTGTGCTTACAGGCGTCAGCCACCGTGCCTGGCCTATTATTATTATTTTTTTGAACAGAATCTTGCTCTGTTGCCCAGGCTGGAGTGCAGTGGTGGCACAACGCCAACCTCAACCTCCTGGGCTCCAGTGATCCTCCAGCTTCAGGCTCCTGAGTAGCTGGGACTACAGGCATGTGCCAGCACACCCGGTTAATTTTTAAATTATTATTATTATTTTTTGTAGAGACAGAGTCTCACTATGTTCCTCAGGCTGGTCTTAAACTCCTGAGCTCAAGGGATCCTCCCCACTCAGCATCTCAAAGTGCTGGGATTACAGGCGTGAGCCACCACGCCTGGCTAATTTTAAAAAATATATACAAATACAGATGGTGGTTTTGCTATGTAAAACAGATGTTAACATGTAAAGAAGTGCTGCAATGAATTGTTTTGATGAGAAGAATCACCACTGAAAATGTATTGTACTTACACTTTTTTTTTTTTTTTTGAAACAGAGTCTTGCTCTGTCGCCCAGGCTGGAGTGCAGTGGTGGGATCTCCGTTCACTGCAAGCTCCGCCTCCTGGGTTCATGCCATTCTCCTGCCTCAGCCTCCCGAGTAGCCGGGACTACAGGTGCCGCCACCATGCCCGGCTAATTTTTTTGTATTTTTAGTAGAGACGGGGTTTCACCGTGTTAGCCAGGATGGTCTCGATCTCCTGACCTCGTGATCTGCCTGCCTCGGCCTCCCAATTTACACTTTTTATTTTCTTTTTCCTCTACCCAGGCTGGTCTCAAACTCCTGGGCTCAAGCAATTCTCCAGCCTCAAACTCCTAAAGTGCTGGGATTACAGGTATGAGCCACCATGCCTGGTCTTTTTGTTTAAGGTACCTTACATACATACAAAAAAAGAAGTTTGAAAGAATTGTACGAGTTAAATCATTGTAGGAATTTAAACATTTGAGAAAAGCAGATGCTAACATGTAAAGAAGTACTGCAATAAATTGTTTTGATGAGAATAATCAGCACAAAATGTATTGTATTTACACTTTTTATTTTCTTTTTATTTTCTTTTTATTTTTTTGAGACAGAGTCTCACTCTGTCACCCAGGCTGGAGTGCTGTGGTGCGATCTTGGCTCACTGCAACCTCCACCTCCCTGGTGCAAGCGATTCTCCTGCCTTAGCTTCCTGAGTTACACTTTTTATTTTCCAAATTATTCACAATAAGCATGAATAACATTTACAACAGGGAAATATTATTTTAAACTTAATTAAAATAACATCTCCTTTTATTATTTTTCAATTTTCTACTTTTCTTTTCTTTTTTTTTTCTTTTTGAGACGAAGTCTCCCTCTTGTCCCTCAGGCTGGAGTGCGATGGCATGATCTTGGCTCACTGCAACCTCCGCCTCCCGGGTTCAAGAGATTATCCTGCTTCAGGCTCCTGAGTAGCTGGGATTACAGGCGCCTACCATCACGCCCGGCTAATTTTTGTATTTTTAGTAGAGAAGGGGCTTCACCATGTTGGCCAGGCTGGTCTCGAACTCCTGACCTCAGGTGATCCATCCGCCTTGGCCTCCCAAAGGGCTGGGATTACAGGTGTGAGCCACTGCGCCCAGCTACTTTTTAAATTTTTATATATAAACATGTATTATATTTAAGCCTTCTATAAATTTGAATTTCAAACATGAAGGAAGGGTTCTGCGTCTATTAGCTGTCCCTGTGTACTCCCTGATTAGGCGATCATGGTGTCTCCTCTGCTAGGTAAGCATCTCTCTGGTTATCTCTGTGTGTCCTGCATATTCAGAGTCACTAAGTACCACCCAGAAGCTTGACCATTTTTTGAAGGGTAGGAACAAGTCAAGACTGGCTGCCCTTTGGTGTTTTGATTTCACCATGGGAAGCTTGCATCACGTTGCTAGTTATTTGTACACAGCCATCTGCCCTGCACTGGACAGAGCTACCCTGAAGTGTGTCAACAGGCTGAGCAGGTTTGTCAGCGGCTGCTGTTACTCAGTGGTACAGAACATTGCTTGAAGCTGAGCTTCTGGGGACAACCCACTCGCTGCCATCCTGTTTCCCACGCAGCAGTTGTGCATGTGTGCTCCTCTTAGTCAGCCTCTTCGTGTTGCGCTCAGCCAATGGAATTGCAAGGTATCTAGCTCCTGTGCAGGTAAACCAGCTGTGTTCTTCCACCTTTCTTGTTGTTGATCTTGTCTTGTTTATTAAGTAAGTATGACTCAGGAATGAAGTTGATGAAGCTGTTAGAGAAATTAGATATGAGGTCCAGGGAAGGCAGAAGTCATAAAAACATAAAACCTTATCTGGGCTGGGCGAGGTGGCTCACGCCTGTAATCCCAGCACTTTGGGAGGCCAAGGCAGGTGGATCACAAGGTCAGGAGTTTGAGACCACCCTGGCCAAAACGGTGAAACCTCATCTCTACTAAAAATGCAAAAATTAGCCAGGCGTGGTGGTCTGTGCCTGTAATCCCAGCTACTCGGGAGACTGAGGCAGGAGAATCACTTGAACCCAGGAGGTGGAGGTTGCAGTGAGCCAAGATCCCGCCACTTCATTCCAGCCTGGGCAACAGGGTGAGACTCTGTCTCAAAAAAACAAAAACAAACACAAGCAAACAAAACAAAGCAAAACAAAACAAAAAACCCTTATCTGGGCTCTATGGATCTTTAACATAGTCTGAAATTATATGTCAGCTATGTTGACACCATGCATACTGTATCTCTGCCAGCTCCCCCAAAGACAACCTGGTCCTTCCTCAGACTGTTTTCTACCTAGGTCTTTGGTGTATGCCTGGGCCCTAATTAAGTTCAGGGACTGTTTTTCAAATCTGTATTGCTTGCTCACGATTGTCCTTGGCTTTATGGATTTTTCCTGGCATATCTTGTCATGTCTCCTACATTTTTTAAAAATAGACTTTATTTTTTTGGAGCAGTTATTTTTCAGACTTTATTTTTTTAAAACAGTTTTAAGTTCACAGCAAAGTCGAGCAGAAGCTACAGTGATTTCCTATATACCCTCATCCCCTGCATGCGTATCTGTAGCCTCCCATGTCATCAACTTCTTCCACCAGAGGGGTGCATTTGTTACCATCAATTAACTGGCATTGACACATCTCTACCACCCAGAGTCCATGGTTTCCATTAAGGTTCACTCTTTTTTTGTTGTTTTTTTTGGGGACAGAGTCTCGCTCTGTCTCCCAGGCTGGAGTGCAGTGGCACGATCTCAGGTCACTGTAACCTCTGCCACCCAGGGTTCAAGCAATTTTCCTGCCTCAGCCTTGTGAGTAGATGGGATTACAAGCACATGCCACCACACCTGGCTAATTTGTGTGTGTGTCTGTATGTGTGTGTGTGTACATATATATATATATATATATATATATATATATATATATATATATATATGTGTTTGTTTGTTTGTTTGTTTGTTTGAGACAGAGTCTTGCTCTGTTGCCCAGGCTGGAGTGCAGTGCTGTGATCTTGGCTCTTTGCAACCTCCACCTCCCGGGTTCAAGCGATTCTTCTGCCTTAGCCTCCCGAGTAGCTGGGACTGCAGGCGCGTGCCACCATGCCCAGCTAATTTTTGTATTTTTAGTAGAGACGGGGTTTCACCATATTGGCCAGGCTGGTCTCAAACTCCTGACCTCGTGATCTGCCTGCCTCTGCCTCCCAAAGTGCTGGGATTACAGGCATGGGCCACTGCACCGGGCCCATTTTTTTATTTTTAATAGAGACGGGGTTTCACCATGTTGGCCAGGCTGGTCTCGAACTCCTGACCTCAAGTGATCTGCTCACCTTGGCCTCCCAAAGTGCTGGGATTACAGGCGTGAGCTACCATGCCTGGCCTCCGTTAGGGTTCATTCTTGACGTACATTCTATGGGTTTGGAAAAATGTATAATAACATCTATACACCATTATAATATCATATTACGTAGTTTCACTTTCTCAAAATTTTTATTTTATTTTTAATTTTTTGTGACAGGGCCTCACTCTGCTGCCCAGGCTGGAGTGCAGTGGTGCGATCTCAGCTCACTGCAGCCTCTGCCTCCTGGGCTCAAGATCCTCCCACCTCAGCCTCCTGACTAGCTGGGACTACAGTGCATGCCACCACGCCTGGCTAGTTTTTGTATTTTTTTTTTTATAGGGATGGGGTCTCGCTATGTTGCCCAGGCTGGTCTTCAACTCCTGAGCTCAAGCAACCCGCTGGCCTCAGCCTCCCAAAGTGCTGGGATTACAGGTGTGAGCCACCACACCCGGCCTTAGTTTTTCTTTCTTTCTTTCTTTTTTTTTTTTTTGAGACATAATCTCGTTCTGTCACCCAGGCTGGAGTGCAATGGCATGACTCGGCTCACTGCAACCTCTGCCTCCCAGGTTCAAGTGATTCTCCTGCCTCCGCCTCCCGAGTAGCTGGGACTACAGGCACCCGCCACCACACCCAGCTTATTTTTTTGTATTTTTAGTAGAGACGGGGTTTCACCATGTTAGCCAGGATGGTCTCGATCTCCTGAACTTGTGATCCACCTGCCTTGGCCTCTCAAAGTGCTGGGATTACAGGCATGAGCCGCCGCACCCAGCCCCAGTTTTTCTTTTTTGTAGTACATCATATGGTCAGAAGCACACAGTTTGGAGTCTTTATAGATTGGGTTCTTTTCACTTATTAGGTTGATGCAAAAGTTATGGCGGTTTTTGCCATTGAAATGATATTTAAATTTCCTCCATTTCTTTTCATGGTTTGATAGCTCCTTTCTTTTTAGAACTGAGTGATATTCCGTTGTGTGGATGTACCACAGTTTATTTTTCCATTCCCCTACTGAAGGACATCTTGGTTGCTTCCAAGTTTTGGCATTTATGAGCAAAGCTACTATAAACATCCCTGTGCAGGTTTTTGCATGGACAGAAGTTTTCAGCTCCTTTGGGTAAATACAATGGAGGTGGATCACAGGATCAAATAATAAGATAATATTTCTTTTTTTTTTTTTCAAATGGAGTCTTGCTCTGTTGCCCAGGCTGGAGTGCAGTGGCGTGACCTCAGCTCACTGCAACCTCCGCCTCCTGGGTTCAAAAGATTCTCCTGCCTCAGCCTCCCGAGTAGCTGGGATTACAGGCACCTGCCACCACACCCAGCTACATTTTTGTATTTTGAGTAAAGACGGGGTTTCACTGTGTTGCCCAGGGTGGTCTTGAACTCCTGAGCTCACGCAATCCACCCACCTCGGTCTCCCAAAGTGTTAGAATTACAGGCGTGAGCCACCGCGCCCAGCCCAAATGGTAAGATAATGTTTCCTTTTGTAGGAGACTGCCGGACTGTTTTCCAACATGGTGGTGCCATTTTGTATCCGCAGCAGCAATAGTTCTTGCTGCTCCACATTCTGTCAGCATTTGGTGTTGTCAGTGGACTTTGGCCACCCTAAAAGGTGTGTAGTGGTATCTTCTTGTTGTTTAATTTGCATTTCCCTAAGGACATTTGATGTAGCGCATCTATTCATATGATAATTAGCCATCTGTATACCTTCTTCGGTGAGGTATTTGTTACGGTCTTTGGTCCATTTTTAAATTGGGCTGTTTGTTTACTAATCATTGAGTTCTAAGAGCTCCTTGTATATTTTGAATAACAGTCCTTTATCAGACATGTCTTTTGTAAATTTTTTTTTCCAGTCTGTGGCTTGTCTTCTCATTCTTTTGATGGTATCTTTCTCAGAGCAGAAGTTTCTAATTTTCATGAAGTTTTTAAATCTTCATAATTATCAATTATATCTTTCATGAACCGTGACTTTGGTGTCAATGACTAAAAAGTCATTGTCAAACCCAAGGTCATCTAGATTTTCTCCTATGTTATATTCTTCTTTTTTTTTTTGTTTTGAAATGGAGTCTTGCTCTGTTGCCCAGGCTGGAGTGCAGTGGCGTGATCTCGGCTCACTGCAACCTCTGCCTCCTGGGTTCAAGCAATTCTCCTGCCTCCGCCTCCTGAGTAGCTGGGATTACAGGTGTGCGCCATCATGCTCAGATAATTTTTTTGTATTTTTAGTAGAGACAGGGTTTCACCATGTTGGTCAGGCTAGTGTCGAACTCCTGACCTCATGATCCACCTGCCTCGGCCTCCCAAAGTGCTGGGATTACAGGTATGAGCGACTGCACCTGGTCTGTTGTCATCTATGTTTTATAGTTCTGCATAGTTAGGTCTGCGATCCATTTTGAGTTTATTTTTTGTATAGGATGTAAGGTCTGTGTCTAGATTCATTTTTTTTGCATGTGGATGTCCAGTTGTTCCAGAACCATTTATTGAAAACACTGCCAGGCACAGTGGCTCATGCCTGTAACCCCAAAACTTTGGGAGGATGTGGCAGGAGGATCACTTGAGCCATCCTGAGTTCAAGGCCAGCCTGGGCAATTTGTGAGACCCCATCTCTACAAAAAATTTTAAAAATTACCCAGGCTTGGTGGTGTGCACCTCTGGTCCCAGCTACTTGGGAGGCTAAGGTGAGAGAATCGCTTGAGCCCAGGAGATTGAGCCTGCAGTGAGTCGTGACTGTGCCACTAGACTGCAGCCTGGATGACAGAGTGAGACTCTGTCTCAAAAAAAAAAAAAAGAAAAGAAAAGAAAAGAAAAGAAAAGAAAAGAACTCTCTCCATTGTATTGCCTTTGCTCCTTTGAAAAAGATCCATTAATTGTATCTATGCTTGTCTGTCTGGGCTGTCTATTCTGTTCCAGCTATCTGTTTTTCTGTTCTCTTAGCAATACCACACTTGCTTTTCCTGTTCTTTTAGCGATATCACACTGCCTTATAGTAAGTCTCTAAATTGGGTAGTGTCAATCCTCTGACTTTCTCCTTCTCCTTCAATATTGTGTTGGCAGGCTGGGCACAGTGGCTCACACCTGTAATCCTAGCATTTTGGGAGGCTGAAGTGGGCAGATCACATGAGGCCAGGGGTTCAAGACCAGACTGGGCAACATGGCAAAACTCCATCTCTACAAAAATACAAAAATTAGCCAGACATGGTGGTGCGCACCTGTAGTCCCCACTGCTTGGGAGGCTGAAGTGAGAGGTCACTTGAACCCAAGAGGTGGAGGTTGCAGTGAGCCGAGACTGCACCACTGCACTCCAACCTGGATGAGAGAGCCAGATCTTGTCTCAAAAAAAGCCAAAAAAAAAAAAGAAAAAGAAAAAAAACTTCTTTGCAGTTAACACTCCCACCAACAATATATGAAAGTTCCAGTTGCTCCATATCTTTGCTAATATTTAGTGCTGTCAATCTTTTTCATTTGATGGTATTGCATTGTGGTTTTAATTTGCATTTCAATAATGGTTTCTAATTTTTAGCATCTTTTCATGTATTTATTTCCCTTTCACGTATGTTTCTTTGTGACGTGTCCCTTCAAATATTTTGTCCAGTTTTTTAAGAAGCTGTTTTAATTAAATTAAATTAATTGATTAATTTAGAGACAGAGTCTCACTCTGTCACCCAGGCTGGAGTGCAGTGGCACGATTATAGCTCACTGTAGCCTCAAACTCCTGGGCTTAAGCGATCCTCCTGTCTCAGCCTCCCAAGGAGCCAGGATCACAGGTGCATGCCACCACACCTGACTACTTTTTTAATATTTTGTAGAGGCAGGGGTCTCGCTATGTTGCCCAGGCTGGTCTTGAAGTCCTGTGCACAAGCAATCCTCCCACCTCAGCCTTCCAAAGTGCTAGGAGCCAGGTTTTAATTGGGTTGTTTGTTTTTATAGAATTATAGGTATGGCATTCTTTATATATTCTGAATACAAGTCCTTTGTCAGATATCTATCTCTACACATTTTTTATTTTGAAGTAATTTTACACTTCCAAAATATTGCAAAATGGTAGTAGGAATTCCCATAGTCCCTTTACTCATATTCCCCAAATGTTAATGTTTTATCCTATTTGCTTTATCATTTATTCTGTCTATAAATATGTACATACTTATATATGTGCACATATATACAAACATATTTTTTAATATGTTTGAGAGTAAATTGCAGACAGGATGCCCTTTTACCTCTAAATTCTTCAAAGTGTATTTCGTTTTTAAAATATGTATCCTAGCTGGGCATAGTGGTGTACATCTGTAGCCCCAGCTACTCAGGGGGCTGAGGCAGGAGGATGGCTTCAGTAGAGGAGTCCAGCCTGGGCAATATAGCAAGACCCTGTCTCTTAAAAAATGAAATAAAATAACAATTTTTTAAATAATTAAAAAGTACATCCTCTTCATAACAGCGATACAATTATGCACATCAGGAAACTAACATTAATATAATAGTATTTATCTAAACTTTGACCTTCTTCATATTTCACCAGCTGTCTCATCGGTGTTCTGTGGTACTATCTGGGATCACATGCTGCATTCAGTTATTATATCTCTTTAGTCTCCTGTAATCTGGAACAGTTTTTCATATTTCTTTGTCCTTTACAACCTTGATACTTTTGAAGGGAATAGGCCAGCTGTTTTGCAGAATTTCCCTCGTTTTGTGTTTGTCTGATCTTTCTGCAGGATTAGATTGAAGATATGCATTTTTTTTTTTTTTTTTTTGCAGGAATACCACAGAAGGGAGATTGGGTCTTTCTCAGTGAAGCCTGTCATGATGTATGTGATGTCCATTGGTCCCATTACCGGTGATGTTAATTTAGGTCACACGGTTAAAAGTGGAATCTGCCAGATTTCTCCACTGTGAAGTTCCTATTTTTCTCTTTCTAACTAATAGGCATCTATTAGACATATGTTTTGCAATTTTTTTTCAGTCTGTGGCTTGCTTATTTTTTCTTTTCTTTTTCTTTCTTTTTTTTTTTTTTGAGATGGAGTCTCACTCTGTCCCTCAGGCTGGAGTGCAGTGGTGCGATCTTGGCTCACTGAAACCTCCGCCTGCTGGGTTCTAGCAATTCTTCTCCCTTAGTCTTCCAAGTAGCTGGGATTTACAGGTGCCCACCACCACGTCCGGCTAATTTTTGTATTTTTGGTAGAGATGGGGTTTCACGATGTTGGTCAGGCTGGTCTCAAACTCCTGACCTCAGGTAATCCACCTGCTTTGGCCTCCCAAAGTGCTGGGGTTACAGGCCTGAGCCACCTCGCCCAGCCCACTTATTCTCTTCTTAACAGTATCTTTTGATGAGTGGAAGTTTTTTATTTTGTGGAAGTCTAAATTGACAAGTTTTTTTTTTTTTGGTAATTATTGCTTTCCCTGTCTTCTGTAAGATATATTTGCCTACCCTTAAATCACAAAGACATTTTCTTATGGTTTTCTCTAGATGTTTTACTGTCATAGTACTAAAACTGAATAGTTTTAGGTCTCTAATCCATCTCAAATTAACCTTTGTGAATGGTGTGGGGTAAGTGGTCAAAGTTCACTTTTTCCCCGTATGTTAGTTTGATTTTTTTTTTTTTTTGAGACAAGGTCTTATTCTGTTGCCCACGCTGAAGTGCAGTGACACAATTACAGCTCACTTCAGCTTCGACCTCCCTGGGCTCAGGTGATCCTCTTGCCTCAGCCTCTGGAGTATCTGGGACCACAGGCACACATCACCACACTTAACTAATTTTTATTTTTATTTTTGTAGAGACAGGGTCTCACTATGTTGCCCAGACTGGTCTCGAACTCCTAGGTTCAAGTGATCTTCTTGCCTCAGACTCCTAAAGTGCTGGGATTACAGGCATGTCCATGCCTGGTCTTTTCCCCGATATGGGTATTTAGTTGTTCCAGCACCATTGGTTGAAAAAACTTTCCTTTCCCCACTAGATTTCTTGTTACATTTGTTGAAAATCAAATGATTGCAGTGTGGGTCTCTTTCTTAGTTCTCTGTTATCTTTCATTGATCTGATTACTCTTATGTCTAGGCCCAATTTTTACCCAAGTTATATATTGGCCAGCTCAACATAACTTCTCTATGCCTCACTTTCCCCACTCACACAATGAATTATTATACCTATAAAATTCCGTGACTCTCGGCTGGGCGCGGTGGCTTCCAGCACTTTGGGAGGCCGAGGCGGGCAGATCCTCTGAGATCAGGAGTTCGAGACCAGCCTGGCCAACACGGAGAAACCCCATCTCTACTAAAAATACAGAAATTAGCCAGGTGTTGTGGTGGGTGCCTGTAATCCCAGCTATTCAGTAGGCCGAGGCAGGAGAATTGCTTGAACCCAGGAGGTGGAGGTTGCAGTGAGCCGAGATTGTGCCATTGCACTCCAGCCTGGGAAACAAGAGTGAAACTCCGTCTCAAAAAAAAAAAAAAAAAAAAAAAAAAATTAAAAAATTTCTTGATTCTCCTATCCAAGACCTCACCAAAAAAATAAATAAATAAAAAAATTAAAAAATGCCATGATTCTTGGTTCTTAATACTCAACCACTCTATTTGTGCCAATTATTTTTTATACTGATTTGATAGCTTGCTGGTTTTAAAACAAGTTTTATTAATGTGAGGATCTGCCTGAATTCCCTTTTCCCCATAACTCTGTTATCTTATCTCAGAAGAATGGCTCCCTTTTTTTAATGTTGACTTGAGCTGGTAACCCACCCTGCTGTGTCCATCCATTTCTCTGGCAGGAATGTTTTGTAAACAGAGAAACCTACCTAATGTTAGGACCGGCTATGACAGTTTAGTGTTCTGCAAATAGGGTCACCATATACTTTATCCGTTAAACTAGGGCACATTTGTGATTGAAAGGGGTTATTATTATTATTATTTTGAGACAGAGTCTTGCTCTGTCACCCAGCTGGAGTGCAGTGGCTCACTGCAACCTCCGCCTCCTGGATTCAAGCGACTCTCCTGTCTCAGCCTCCTGGGTAGCTGGGATTACAGGCATGTGCCACTATGCCCGGCTAATTTTTGTATTTTTAGTAGAGATGAAGTTTCACCATGTTGACCAGGTTGGTCTTGAACTCCTGACCTCAAGTGATCCATCCACCTCGGCCTCCCAAAGTGCAGGCATGAGCCACCACGCCCGGCTGAAAGGGGTTATTATTAATATTGTTTATAACTCTGCCAGGACAACAGGTATAAACCAGCCTGCCCTGGGATCGATGGTGGGCCTGTCAATAAAGCTCTTAGAACTCAACCAAAATCATTCATTAACAGCCATTTTTCAAATACCTAAGTGCTAAGCACTGTTACAGGTGCTGGAGACTCTAAGACAAATAAACTGTATTTCTTGCTCTAAGGAGCTTTTAGTATAGCTGGGGAATCAAACAACAGACCATTACAATGGAGCTTTTCATTTCCATGGTAGGTGTTTGCACAGAGTTCCTTATGAAGCAAGCAGAAAACCAAGGATGATTGTAGGAGGTGGCAAAGGGTAAGCTGAGGAAGGCTTTTGGGTACCAGATGAACAGTTGGGATAATAACAATAACAGTATTAGTAACAATAAGTTAGATTGGCATAGCCCTTTAAATTGCCAAGAATTAGGACGTTTGCACAGAAGAAAACAGAGAGCCCCACAGTTGGCAAAGCTGGAAGAAATGACAACAGAAATTCATAAAAGACCTGAGCAGCTCCTCCTGCAATTTCCACAGAGGCCGATCAACAGCTGCTCCTCAGGGCTGGGCTCTCCACCCACTCCTCTTTCTCCATTCCGCCTGGATGAGCTTATTTATCCACACCCAGGGCCTCAAAGGACAGCTCCTGGCTGATGCCTCTTGAATGTGCATGCTGGCCCTGGGCTTTCTGCTGACCAGGGGTCTGAATATTCCCCTGTTCACTGACAGGCCCCATGGCGCTCAGACACAACACGTCCGTTTGCATTTCTCCCCTGCCCCCGTCTGCTCTCCTGTGTTCTCTATTTTACAGAACGACCTCTCTGTCCACCCTATTGCTTACATATCAAAACCTAGGAATTATCCTATAGATCTCCTTCCTAGCTCCATGACCTTCTGAATCTACCTTCTTTTATATCTCCTGAGCCTGTCCTCTCCCCTTTGTTCCCACTCTCACTTGGTGATGGCTCTTGTCACATCCAACCTGGATTATTGCCGCAGCCTCTTAATTCTTCTGCCCGTGGCCAATCTGATCCCATCCAGGCTGCCCTCCTTCCCACACCCAATGTGAGTTTCTTTAAAATGCACATCTAAGTAACTCACTCCCATGCTTAAAACCCTTCATTGACTCCCCTCATTAGCTTAGCAGCTAGGACCCTTGTCAGTCAGCACCATCCATGCCTGTCTCTCTGGCCGCGCTCCACACTCACATAGCTTTTAGTAGTCCAGCCGTTCAAAACCACTTGTCCTTCCTCCTGGGTCAAGCTGTTCACACCTCCACACCACTGCACTTGCTGTTCCCTTTCTCCTCGCACCCCCTCCTCCCTCCAGAATCCACTTGCACCTTCTGAAAAAGCCCTTTGGAAGCCACTCCTCTAAGTTTCAAGAACACACCTTTTCCGTAGCACATTTGAGTGTCCGTCTCTCTCTCCCATGAGCCCAGGGCTTGTCAACCCAGCACTATTGACATTTTGGGCTTAAACTTCCTTGTAGTGAGGACTTCCCTGTGCATTGCAGGATGTTTAGCAGGATCCCTGGCTTCTACCTACTACGTGCCAGTATGCCATTAGCAACCTCCCTCCAAAACATGTCTGTAGACGTTGCCAAATGTCCCTGGAGAGTAAAATCATCCCAGTTGAAAACCACTGCACCAGACTGTGAGTTCCAATGAGACAGAAACCAAATCTTATTTGATTCACATCCCTAGTACTTCCCATGGCGCCTAACAGGCACTAGACATTCAATAAATTGTATGTCATGAGAGAAAGAGAGAAGAAATACAGTTCAATGGTACAACCTCTAGGGAAGGCTGTTTAGTGATATCTAAAAAAATCACTAATGAGTACACCCTTTGATCTACCAATTCTTCTTCTAGGAGTTTCTTCTACAGCTAGACTCATACACAGGCAAAATGATAAATGTTCCAAGTTATTTATTTTACTATTTTATTTTATCTTGAGATGGAGTCTCGCTCTGTTGCCCAGGCTGGAGTGCAGTGGCGCCATCTTGGCTCACTACAAGCTCTGCCTCCCGGGTTCACGCCATTCTCCTGCCTCAGCCTCCCGAGTAGCTGGGACTACAGGCGCTCGCCACCGTGCCTGGCTAATTTTTTGTATTTTTAGTAGAGACGGAGTTTCACCGTGTTAGCCAGGCTGGTCTCGAACTCCTGACCTCGTGATCTACCCAGCTTGGCCTCCCGAAGTGCTGGGATTACAGACATGAGGCACCGTGCCTGGCCCCAGGTTATTTATTAAAGTGTTGTTTGAATAACAAAAATCTGGAAGCCTACTAGTCCATCAGAAGGAGACTTTTTTTTCTTTTTTGAGACAGAGGCTTGCTCTGTCACCCAGGCTGGAGTGCAGTGGCGTGATCTCAGCTCACTGCAACCTCTGCCCAGAGGGAGACTTTAAACAAATCATGGTCTTTCATACAGTAGAATGCTATGCAACCGTAAAATGGAATGAGAAACCCTCTGTTTCTGATAAGGAAACCTCCAAGAAAAAAAAAAATTTTTTTTGAGACAGTTTTGCTCTTGTCGCCCAGGCTGGAGTGCAATGGTGCAATCTCGGCTTACCGCAACCTTCGCCTCCGGAGTTCAAGCAATTCTCCTGCCTCAGCCTCCTGAGTAGCTGGGATTACAGGCATGTGCCGCCATGCCCAGCTAATTTTTAATAGAGACGGGGTTTCACCATGTTGGCTAGGCTGGTCTCGAACTCCTGACCTCAGGTGATCCGCCCGCCTCAGCCTCCCAAAGTGCTGGGATTACAGGCATGAGCCATCACATCTGGCCCCAAGAAAATTTTAAAAGCAAAATGCAAAATGTTGTAAAGGGTATGCTACCATTTGTATGAGAGGGGACAAGATAAGAATATATATTTATACTTTTTTTTTGAGATAGAGCCTCCCTCTGTTGCCCAGGCTGGAGTGCAGTGGTGCAATCACAGGGCTCACTGCAACCTCTGCCTCCCAGGTTCAAGTGAGTCTCCTGCCTCAGCCTCCCAAGTATCTGGGACTA
Source organism: Gorilla gorilla gorilla (assembly GCF_029281585.2). NCBI lineage: Eukaryota > Metazoa > Chordata > Mammalia > Primates > Hominidae > Gorilla > Gorilla gorilla. The sequence continues at coordinate 15,335,252 of NC_086018.1, read as the reverse complement.
CAGGTGCCCGCCACCATGCCCGGCTAGTTTTTGTATTTTTAGTAGAGAGGGGTTTTGCCATGTTGCCCAGGCTGGTCTCGAACTCCTGAGCACAGACAGTCTGCCTGCCTTGGCCTCCCAAAGTGCTGAGATTACAGGTGTGAGCCACTGCACCTGGTGGTATATTTATACTTAATATGATTTGGATCTGCGTCCCTGCCCAAATCTCGTGTGGAATTGTAATCCCCAGTGTTGGAGGTGGGGCCTGTGAGAAGTGATTGGGTCTGTGGGGACAGATTTCCCCTTGGTGCTGTTCTCCTGATAGTGAGTGAGTTCTCGTGAGAGCTGAGATCTGGTTGTCTAAACATGTGTAGCATCTTCCCCATCTCTCTTGCTCCTGCTCCTGCCATGTAAGATGCCTGCCCCCGCTTAGCCTTCCGCCATGAGTAAAAGCTCCTTGAGGCCTCCCCAGAAGCGGAGGCTGCCATGCTTCACAGCCTGCCGAACCGTGAGGCAATTAAACCTTTTTTTTTTTTTAAAGTTTTTGAGACAGGGTCTCACTCTGTCACCCAGGCTGGAATGTAATGGCACGATCTCAGCTCACCGCGACCTCCATCTCCCAGGCTCCAGCGATTTTCCTGCCTCAGCCTCCTGAGTAGCTGGGATTACAGGCATGAGCCACCACGCCCAGCTAATTTTTGTATTTTTAGTAAAGATGAGGTTTCACCATGTTGGCCAGGCTGGTCTCGAACTCCTGACCTCAAACGATCCACCCACCCCGGCTTCCCAAAGTGCTGGGATTAGAAGGGTGAGCCACTGCGCCCAGTCAAACCTCTTTCTTTATAAATTACCCAGTCTCAGGTATTTCTGTACAGCAGTGCGAGAATGGCCTAATACAACTTGTTTGTATATGCATGAAGAAACTCAGGGGGGATACCTAAGGTACTAATAATAGCAGTTTTGTGTGTGCAAGTGTGCTGAGGCTCCAGATGCCATCTGGGCAACAAAAGGACAAAGGGTGGGAAGAAGACTTTTCACCATGCATCTGTGTATACCTTCTTTTTTTTTAAATTTTTAAATTTTATTCAGACAGTGTCTCACTATGTTGTCCATGCTGGTCTTGAACTTCTGGGCTCAAGCAATCCTCCCACCTCTGCTTCCTAAAGCGCTAGAATTACAGGAGTGGGCCACTGCACACAGCCAATACAATCTGATTTTTAAATCTTATAAATGTATTGCCTATTTGAAGTAATTTTTTATAAGAAAGGCAGAACATTGTAATGGAATTTACATATAATAAAGTATACAAAATTCTAACTAATAATTAGTTAAGTCGGCAGATAGAATTTCATTACAATAATTATTACTACAAAGAAGAGTACATATTAAAATATAATAAAACCTTTTCCAAACCCATGCACATTCATGTCCCATGTGAAAATACTGAATTTATTTGGTTGTAATAAAGTTTGCTCTAAGAAAGTCTCTGTGCAACAAGTGTCTTGGCTAGTCTGATGTAATGGTCAGTAAGTTGCTCCTTTCTTCTTTATCAATTATACCTTCAAGTAGCCATTCCCTTCCACATTCCCCCAGTGTTTACTGGGAAGTTACTCGAGGACGCAGCAGCAGATTCTTTGAGACACTGAAATGAACAAGACACCTCTCTGCTCTACTCAGAGCATGTGCCCCCATGCCTCAACCCTTCACTTGGCTTAATAAGCCTTTGCTCAGACGTCTCCTCATACACTGATACCCTCTCTAAAATGGAACCCCTTTCTGCCCTCTCTCCGTCCCCTTACGCTCATTCATTTCTCTTTATGTCCCTCCTCACTATCTGACAGATGACACATTTACTTGATTAATGTGCCTCCTCTCCCACTAGAACAGCACCTGCCCCATAGTGGGCTCTCAGTACATGTTTGTCAAGTGAATAAATGAAGAAGTGCAAAAGAACGGAGAGGCTGCGGCATTCCAGACTGTAGGGGATGGTGTAAACAAAACACATGGTCAAATGAGATGAAGACATGCAGACTTGAAGAAGCCGTGATTACACGCATGAACTTGAGATGGGAAGGCCAGAAAACTGTCACAATGACATCGAGATCTGAGGTCTCCCGTGGGCTTCACATTGTCCAGGAAGAATCCTTAAACAGCTCCTAGAGGGCCAGATGGGTCTGCCCAACAGAAAGAATGTACACCTTGATTCTGTACTCAGGTCACTGAGTAGGATCAACAATTCAAGCCAAGGCAGTTGAATACCAGTGCCCCTGATATAAATTTACCTTAAAACTCAATAGCCCTCAAATGTTCTTGGAGGATAATGTTCTATTATCCTAATAAATGGGAAGTAGAACTCTCAGTGCTGCTTAAGCCCTGTTTAAATTCCCTTGATTGTAATATCCCTTTCCCTACCTTTCTTTGGCCTCAGCTAAAGAGGAGCCTGAAGCTTTCATTAGATTACTCTGACCTTTCATTAAAGGATCGCTCTGCGGACAGTTGGGGTTTGGATTACGTTCTTTTCGAACCACCTGACTGGCAGGTTGAATGGGTTTAATGGATCTAAGATGATGAGAGGGAAGGCTGGTGCTGAATGCATTTAGCCATCTTGTTTCCAGGACAATAATTTGAGTGAAAACCTTCTTGTCATGCTTGACCAGCCTTGTTAGAGGGAACCGGGCAGGTGTGAAGTCCAGTGCCAAGTATGCGCTTGTGCACACACACACGCTTGTGACAGCAGAGGCTCATTTTAGAATATCCCTTCCAGGTCTCAGTTCGTGGTAACCTGTCATCAGCACTGACACTTTCAACCTCCCCTGAACTTTTTTATCCCTTGATTTCAGTGGCCCAGCCCTCTACCCTGACTTTAGAGGCAGAATGGGCTGGACTCATGCTGCCTGTGTAGGACTCCGGGCTCTGAGCCTTGCCGCGCGAGCTTGGGCAAGAGGCTTAAGCTCTCTGGCTCTCACTTTCTTCAGGTAATGGTACTTTCCTCATTATGTGGTGAGGATCAAATGCATGAATACATGGACAGCACTTAGGAGGATAGTGCTGGGGTCATAAACACTCACCAACATAAGTAATAATTATTTTGTCTTTGAATTCTCTCTCTGGCTCGTTTTCCAGTTCCCTGACTATGACCCCAGATTTGCCTCTTATCTTCTTTCCTCTAGGTGTTTTCTTTTCTTTTCTTTTCTTTTTTCTTTTCTTTTCTTTGAGACAGAGTTTCACTCTTGTTGCCCAAGCTGGAGTGCAATGGCACGATCTCAGCTCACTGCAACCTCCAGCAACCTGGGTTCAAGTGATTCTCCTGCTTCAGCCTCCTGAGTACCTGGGATTACAGGTGCACACCACTACGCCAGGCTAATTTTTTGCATTTTTGGTAGAGACAGGGTTTCATCATGTTGGTCAGGCTGGTCTTGAACTCCTGACCTCGTGATCTGCCCACCTCGGCCTCCCAAAGTGCTAGGATTACAGGCGTGAGCCACTGCACCTGGCCTAGGTGCTTTCTTTCTTTTGGTACGTGACCCTCCCCCAGCTCACTCAGCTGGTGCACAGGGGAAGGGCTTGCACGGGAAGGACTCTGCTGGTTCTGACTTTCCTTCAGAGCTCCAGCCATATTTTGAGCGCCTGCCAGATGTTTACTGGGTTTTCCTGACAGCACCAAATCAACACAGCTACATCCCAACGCATCACCTCAGGAAAACGCATGCTTCCCCAGGCTTCCATGACCAAATAGTTAATGAATCCTTTGCTTACCTATACCCTTTCCATTTCTAACGCTACTGCCTAATTTCAGCCTCCTTACTTCACGCCTGGGCTATTCCCATGACTTCTAGCGTCTCCTACCCACACTTAACCACCAACTAATCACAAATCACACAGTAAAGGCCACATCGTTCTTTTACTCTGAAACCTTAAGATCTCCCACTTGTCTAACACACAAAATTCAAGCTCATGACTTAGCATTGAAGGCTTTCCTGGCTCTGGTTTTCAACTGTCTCCTCCTCCTGCACCCCTCTGCACACCTCGTGTTCTAACCACCTGGACTTCTGTGAGCTCTGTCTTTGCATATATCATCCAGTTTAAACAGCTCTTCACCCAGCTCTAGAGACGGGAATCCTGCTCATCCTTCAAAGCCCCATGTACATACTTCTTTCAGGAGGCCTTTTCTGACTTCTCACTCCTTTTAGTTCATTTAGACATTCTGACATTCTAATTATACATATCACATACTGCCTTGTATTGTAATTATTTGTTTCTGCAGTTTTGCTTTCCTGATAGATAGCAAACTATTTATGGGCAAGGATCATAGTCTGTGTACATCTTTGCATCAGACTTACCTTTCATATAGCAAATTCTTAATAAATGTGAATGAATAAATAAAATGATAGTGTTTTCAGCCCACGTCTATTTGTATCTGTGTGGAATTTTCCCTAAAGATTTGGTGGTAACAAATGTGGCAATCAAGTCATAATCTAAACCAGAAAGTACACTTTAGAGAATAATTTAATTTCCTTGGCTCATTAAATCTTGTAATTTGGGAAGTGGCTTCAGTAATGTGGTCATTTGCCTGCTAAGCCCCAAACCCAGACCATCAGTTCATGAGGAGACAACATGTGGAAATGTTTACCAGCCACTAACTACTGTCTTAGACAGAGTGGTTTTGCTGCTCCCCAACAACCAATCAGTGATATTGAGTTCTTCATCTCCGCGCCCAGAAGCTCATATAGGAATTAGGAGAGATGGAAAGGACTTTAAGACGTTATCCTTGCATAGAGGCTTTTGGTCTGATTGTGAGACAAGCTCAGCATACTTGAAATTATTCAAAAATAAGTAAGGCTAATGTGTAGGTATTGGCAGTAAGTGTCACAGGAATTTAGAGAAATAAAAATAATAATAGTTAACATTTGAGTGCTTAGTATTTGCCAACTTATTATTTCATATAATTTCCCCCCAAATCTTATGAGCTAAGCATTAATATTCTCATTTTATAAATGCAGAAACTTAAGGTAAAGAGGTTAGGTAATTTGACGAAGGTCTAGAAATGTAGCTGGAAAATGCTGCCATTTACCAGATGGGTTTCGAATCCAAGCTCTGAGGCCCCCCATCCAGACTGACTTCGCTCTCTGCAGCCCACCTCTGAAGCTGTGAATTACTCATCCGCACAAAACCTCCATAGTTCTTAGTTCACAGTGAGCAATACTATCCCACTTTGAATAGAAGGCATTTAAGGGCCTCCACAATGTGTCTACAACCTGCCCTTCCAGCCTGATGTCCAGGTACTTCCCATACTGTACTGTGGTTAAAGGGGTGTCTCAGAGCTCCCTCTTTTCATAAATTCCGATGTTTAGGGCTCTGGGTCTTGGTCAAACACTTTTGGTTTTTAGTAACTGAAACATACACGGATAAAACAAAAAAAGGGCAAAGCTCATTATAAGGATATGAGTAAATCTCATAAAACCAATGGTGGAACATCCGGTCAGGCTTCACAAGGAACAAATCGGAACCCGAGAAATGCTCACAGTCTCCATGGGGCGATGGCCTGCTCTTCTCTACTGTGAGCCTGGGTTCCGTTCTCCCTCTCCCGCATGCTTGGCACATGGTGGAGGCTCCTGTCCTAGATCCGCAAGTTTAAATCTTCAGTTGTAGAGAGTAACCAGCACCCATGAACCCCAATTCCAAGTTCACAAGTAAGAAGATCTGAGTAGCAGCTTGTGCCTGGTGTCACTTACGGCCAGGGAGGACGGAGTTTTAGCACAGACATGGCGGTTGCAGCCCTTCCCTGTGCACAGGGGCACGTGGAGGGGTGCATTTCTTGTAAAAGGCAGCTGAAGATTAATCCAACCAAACAGGCCCGCTGCGTTCATTCTACCTTTCCCACCTCACCCTAGAAAAATCCTGACCCTCTTTCTTTTTTTTTTCTTTTTGAGACAGAGTTTCGCTCATGCTGCCCAGGCTGGAGTGCAATGGCGCGATCTCGGCTCACTGCAACCTCTGCCCCCCGGGTTCAAGCGATTCTCCTGCCTCAGCCTCCTGAAGTATCTGGGATTACAGGCATACACCACCACGCCCAGATAATTTTGTATTTTTAGTAGAGACGGGGTTTCTCCATGTTGGTCAGGCTGGTCTCAAACTCCCGACCTCAGGTGATCCGCCCTCCTCGGCCTCCCAAAGTGTTGGGATTACAGCCGTGAGCCACTGTGCCCAGCCGATCCTGACCCTCCTTCTAATCCCAGCTCAAGTGCCACTTTAAAAATATCTTTTTCCTTCCTTAGGAAGACAAAACGTTGTATTCTGTCCCACTTTATTTATTTATTTATTTTTTGGAATGAAGTTTCGCTCTTGTTGCCCAGGCTGGAGCACAATGGTACGATCTCGGCTCACTGCAATCTCTGCCTCCCGGGTTCAAGCGATTCTCCTGCCTCAGCCTCCCGAGTAGCTGGGATTACAGGTGCCCGCCGCCACACCCAGCTAATTTTTGTATATTTAGTAGAGACAGGGTTTTACCATGTTGACCAGGCTGGTCTTGAACTTCTGACCTCAGGTGATCCGCCTGCCTTGGCCTCCCAAAGTGCTGGGATTATAAGCGTGAGCCACCACCCCCAGCTGTCCCACTTTATGACCTTCCTGATCACAGTTCCTTGAACATAACAGTTGCTCAGTAAACATAGGTTGCACTGAGTTGAGCTACGGTGGTAAAAGGCTTTGTGGGTGGGATCCAGCCCAGGCCTTAACAGGCGATGTGATTTCCATCAAGGAGGGTGGAGCACCACATCGCAGCCAGCAGGGATAATAAGCAGGAGCCGCTGGGGGCGGTGGCTCTCACCTGTAATCCCAGCATTTAGGAGGCCGAGGCGGGCGGATCACGAGGTCAAGAGATTGAGACCATCCTGGCCAACATAGTGAAACCCCGTCTCTACTAAAAATACAAAAAAATTAGCTGAGCATGGTGGCTGGTGCCTGTAATCCCAGCTACTCCAGAGGCTGAGGCGCAAGAATCGCTTGAACCCAGGAGGCAGAGATTGCAGTGAGCCGAGATCGTGCCACTGCATTCTAGTCTGGGACAGAGCGAGACTCCGTCTCAAAAAAAAAAAAAAAAAAAAAAAAAAAAAAAAAAAGACAGGAGCCCAGGAACTGGAGGGCAGCGAAGAGGTAGGTTGTCCAGATGGGAATGTGTGGGCCAGGGATGCTGAGGAGGAGGCTAAGGCTGTGAGAGGCTCTGCACAGAGGCATTGTGCCCAGTGCCACAGGCAACTGGGAGGCAGCATGACAACCGGAAAGTGGCTTGGTGAAATAGAGAGGCGACCAAGGAAAGTTGGTCTGGCTGCACATGGACAGAGCTGAAAGACAGGAGAAGGTGGTGTTGAGTGGGGCAGAGCCCACTTCTGGCACGAGAGCTGCCAGAAGACGGGGTCAGAGACTCAGGCACCCGCAGGTGAGGCCAGGCCCGGGAGTAATGAGAAGGAAAAATCCAAGAGAGATTTCAGATGAAGAAATGGTAGAAGTGGGTCTGTCATAGTCCCTGCCACGATTACTGATGCCATTCCAGGTTAGAGGCACTTCATAAAAATATTATCTGCACAGTAAGGTAGATTCTGTTGTCCCCTGTTTATGGATGAGGTGACTAAGGCCACACAGACAGTAGGTACTAGAGCCTGGAGTTGAGCCCACACATGTTTGAATCCAAACTGCCTGCTCCTGCCACTCTGCCACACTGTCTGGTTGTCATTACTGAGTTTCCGCAAAGCTGTTGGTTTGAGACAACGTGACTGCACAGGTGTCTCCCCAAGCTCCATCACATCCTTGAAGCGTGGTCCAACAGAAGAACATGTCCCCAAGTCTGTCCCTTTTCCAACCAGCTTTTCATGTTCACGGAGACCGGTGTGTGAGGTTCTCTGAGCAGGGGTCCAGCCAATTGTCCTGGCCATGGGTATTGTGGGGTTTGTAGGAGGCAGGCACGAAGTAGGGGTGAGGTAGGAGTAAGAGAGAAGGGGAGAAGAGCGCGGGAACGCCTGAGTGCAGACAGCCTTGTCAGGAGAGGGCCTGCACTTTAGACTGTAAAGAGCTGAAACTTGGGCTTGTGTTCAAGAGTAAGGCCAGTGTGTACATATGCATACATGTGCATGCATAAATAAGTACACACACATGCATATACATATGTACGTGTGCGCATATGCACACACGTCCATACACGTGTACATATATGTGCATGTGTGCGTGCATACACACATGTACATACATACCTCTTCGTGCACACATACATATGGATACATACACATGTATACATATACATGCATGCAGGCACATGTATACATGCATACATACACATGTATTTAAGCCGGAGATTGCACACTGGTGCCCTAAGAGCTGGATACTGGCCCAGATGTGTTTTCTTTGGTCTACATTAAATTTTTTTTTTCCTTTTTGAGACAGAATCTTGTCCTGTCACCCAGGCTGGAGTGCAGTGGCTTGATCTCGGCTCACTGCAACCTCCACCTCCCGGGTCCAAACGATTCTCATGTCTCAGCCTCTTGAGTAGCTGGGACTACAGGCATGAGCCACCACACCCAGCTAATTGTTATATTTTTAGTAGAGATAGAGTTTCACCATGTTGGCCAGGCTGGTCTCAAAGTCATGACCTCAAGTGATCCACCCACCTCGGCCTCCCAAAATGCTGTGATTACAGGCGTAAGCCACAGTGCTCGGCCTGTGTTTAAATTTTTAAATATTATTTATTTAACAAACACATGTAACATTTACTACGAATTCATTTAATCCTCATAATAGCATCATAAAGTAGGCACTATTAATAGCTTCTTTTACTGATGAGAAAATTTAGGCACAGAGAAGTTAAGTAATTTGCCCAAGGACACAGCTAATAAGAGCCAGGATTTGGACCAGGCGTAGTGACTCATGCCTGTAATCCCAGCATTTTGGGAGGCCAAGGCAGGAAGATCATTTGAGCCTAGGAGTTCAAAACCAACCTGGGCAACATGGTGAGACCTGTCTCTACAAAAAGAAAAAAAAAATCTATAGACAGATAGATAGATAGATAGATAGATAGATAGATAGATAGATAGATCTATATATATAGTGGGGCTCCTGTTTGAGCCCAGGAATTGGAGGCTGCAGTGAGCTACAATCTCCACTGCTCTCTAGCTTGAGCAACACAGCCAAAACCCTGACTCAAAAAAATAAAAAATTAAAAAAAAAAGAGACAGGATTTGAACCCTAGTTTCCTACTTCTCACTTATTGCTAAAGTTCTTCTGATCCATTACTGAACTTTAAAAATTAGAGTACTTTACACAATATCCCGTTTTTTGCCTCTCTGAGAGAATTGAGAAATCTGGCAGCATTGTAGCTGTCCTTTCCCCACATGCAGCTGTGGTCGGCCATTGCACTGGATGGGACATGGGCTCTGGTTCATGAGAGTTCCCAGCCAGCCCTCAAACATTTGTATTACCTGCCTGCCCCGGCCCCTGTAAGATACCTGTGTTTTCTTTTTTTTGAGACAGAGCTCGCTGTCTCGCCCAGCTGTGGGCCACAGCTCAGTTGCCAAACGGCATTCCCCTTGCCTTCTTCCTTCTGCCGCACCCCAGGCACCTGAAACCTTATCCCTACCCTGCAGAACAGTCTTCAGAAAATGGTCAGGTCAGCTTTGCAAGGAGAAGATGGCGGTGATTAGGTGAATTACCTCATCTTTCTGGGGCTCAAACGCCTCACTGATGAGAGGGGCGAAAGTGATGGGATGTCACTTCCGAGACTGGACTAAAACTCTAGCCCACATCTTGACTGCAACCTAAGGAGAGGCCACCTAAGCCATGCCTGGATTCCTGACCCTTAGAAACAGAGAAAAAATGAATAATTATTGTTTTAAGCAGCTTAATTTCTTTCTTTCTTTCTTTCTTTTTTGAGACGGAGCCTCGCTTTGTCGCCCAGGCTGGTGTGCAATGGCACAATCTTGGCTCACTGAAACCCCGCCTCCCGGGTTCAAGCAATTCTCCTGCCTCAGCCTCGCTAGTAGCTGGGATTACAGGCGTCCACCACCATGCTTGGCTAATTTTTGTATTTTTAATAGGGACGGGGTTTCACCATGTAGGCCAGGCTGGTCTCAAACTCCCGACCTCAGGTGCTCTGCCGGCCTTGGCATCCCAAAGTGTTGGGATTACAGGAGTGAGCCACTGCGCCTGGCCTTGCAGCTCAATTTCTAATCATCTGTTACACAGCAATAGATAACTGATAATACTCTGCGAGCTGACAAGATTGACAAGAATGTGATTCCACATTCTTGGGCCATGGTGGGGAAGGTCTGATGTGCTCTCTTCCTGTTAGTTAGTACTCTCTATTCAAAATATTAGAACACACAGGAGAGGAAACAAGCGTCAAGAGCAACTTGCCCCAGGTCCTGCAGCTCCTCATTGGTGGACCCAGGATTCAAACCAGGCAGTCTGATTCCAGAGAAAAAGTCTTAGGCACTGTTAGCTACTGCTAGTCAACAACCGTCACCGGCATACTTTTGGCTGATTGCAGAGTAAAGAAGACAGGAAATATACCCCCAACAAATCACAGTGGGATTTGTTTATCAACAAACATTAGGGCTCCCTACTGTGCAAGGCTCTTCAGGCCACCAGAGCTATTTCCAGTGCCAGTGTCTAGAACATCCCAGAGAAAGCAGTAGAAAATACTACCTTCATTCTTCAGCTAAGTTTTCTGATATATTTTCCAGATCAACACACAAAGACAATTGATCTCGAACCAGCTTCCTACACTATCGTGGTGAGTTTGGTGTTTCTTTGCTGATAAGGGAACTCTTAAAAGGGAGTAATGGGGTCCGGGCGCAGTGGCTCACGCCTGTAATCCCAGCACTTTGGGAGGCCGAGGCAGGTGGATCACTTGAGGTCAGGAGTTCGAGATCAGCCTGGCCAACATGGTGAAACCCCATCTCTACTAAAAATACAAAAATTAGCTGGGCATGGTGGCACGCACCTGTAATCCCAGCTACTCGGGAGGCTGAGGCAGGAGAATCGCTTGAACCTGGGAGGCAGAGGTTGCAGTGAGCTGAGATCACACCACTGCACTCCAGCCTGGGCGACAAAGTGAGACTCTGTCTCAAAAACAACAACAACAACAACAAAAACGAGGAGTAATGAGACTGTCACCCAGAAACTGCTCTTTCACTTCAAAGTTAGAAAACAAACAACAAACAAAAACTTCAGGTCTGGGCACGGTGGCTCACACCTGTAATCCCAGCACTTTTGGAGGCCTAGTCAGGAGGATCACTTGAGGTCAGGAGTTTGAGACCAGTCTGGCCAACATGGCGAAACTCCATCTCTACCAAAAAATACAAAAAAAAAAAAAAAAAAAAAAATTAGCTGGGTGTGATGGCGGGCACCTGTAGTCCCAGCTCTTTGGGAGGCTGAGGCACGAGAATCACTTGAACCTGGGAGTCAGAGGTTGCAGTGAGCCAAGACTGTGCCACTACACTCCAGCCTGGGTGACAGAGTGAGACTCTGTCTCAACAACAACAACTTAAAATGCAAACAAACAAATAAAATACCCATTGGGTCAGACACTTCTCAGCCCCTTTTATATATTTTTTCTTTTCTTACATACTAGAGTGTTCCCCGAGAAAACTAAGAGTAACTGCTAAACCCTTCTTAATGCACAAATCTCCTCACCCTTTCTAATTAAAACTTTGAGCTTCCTAATAATAGGCCCCATAAGTTAAAGTGTCCAGAATTCTTAATCAGAGGCAGAGGCTGGTAAATTATTAGAAGTCATCTTGTTTCTCTTCCAGATATTTGGCCTTTGAAGATGACACCAGACTGTTATCTGAACAAGTGAAAAGCCCCAAAAACAATTAACGTGGTTCCAAGGGGATGATCAAATGCTAGGAGCAGGGAAGAGATCAACCTGACAGGGTAGAAGAAACTTAAGTCAGAGAAAAGGGGAGCCTCCCTGGCTGCCTCATTCTCCCTAGCTTCTCCTGTTCTCCAAAAGTAGCATGCCAGCTTGCCTTGGCAGGGTGGTGCTGGGAGGGCCTGAGAGCCGTGCCCTTGAGCACTGGGCTCCGCAGTGGGGACTGGAGAGGCCTCCAGGGGACCATGATGCACTGTGCCTCTCAGGTAGTTCAGTAAGCATTTTCCTTAGAATTGAGCTCAACCATCTTAAAAAGTAATGCAATTATTCTAAAAATATTAAGCGGTCAGGTGTGGTGGCTCACACCTGTAATCCCAGCACTTCGGGAGGCCGAGGCAGGTGAATCACTTGAGACCAGCCTGACCGACATGGTGAAACCTGTCTCTACTAAAAATACAAAAATTAGCCGGGCGTGGTGGTGCGTGCCTGTAATCCCAGCTTCCCGGGAGGCTGAGGCATGAGAATCGCTTGAACCCGGGAGGCAGAGGCTGCAGTGAGCCGAGATTGCAGCACTGCACTCCAGCCTGGGCGACAGAGCCAGACTCTGTTCACCCCACCTCAAAAAAAAAAAAAAAAAGAAAGACAATGTATTTAGGTTCAAGATACTGTGACAGCTGCAGCTACTACCTACAACCGTGGTACATTCTACACTTGGGTCTTTCTGGCTTGGCACAAAAATTTGCGAAAATGACCCACTCTCTGAAAAATCATACAGAATGCCCCCAGTTTCGTTTTGATAGACTCGGGTTGTGTGCTAGTGCAGGGCACTAGCCTGTGGAGGCTACTGGGATAAAGACAGGCACAGCCCTTGCCTCCAGGGCTTTCAGGTCAGTGGATTAAACAGCCTTGTCAGTGACGCAGTCCAATAGCAAGAGGATGAATGTCAGTCAGTGCCAAGCACAGGGTAAAACAGCACACCGAAGCAGTCTGGAGGAAGGAAGGGCCACGTCCACTACCAGGCTTGGAAGCATAAGTAGGATGTAGGCAGGCAGGAGCGGCTGGGGGATCCGCTGGGGAATGGCCACAAAGGCACAGAGTGCCAGAGAAGCCCGGGAGCCTCCAGGAGTCAGCAGCGGCCTGGGGACGAGAGGACGATTAGGACAGGTGACCGTCACGGCCGTTCCCGGGTAACGAAGAACCCTCCTGTCCTGCTGGGACAAGGGGGGATGGGAGCTGGAAATGGCCACAGCCAGAACAGCCAGGCTCTCCCATGATCATGAAGTCAGAGCCAAGCACACAGAGAGATCACAGTTTCTCCATGTCGAAGGGAAAGAGGCTGAAGAAGAAACCTCATCTACTCATGATGAAATACCCTTCACCCCTAACGTAGGCGTCAGCACTAGGAAAGTCCCTTACGCCGATGCTTCCTGTGGTTCCATTCTCACCACAATGTACCCACCTGCAGCCTGCGGGCCCACTTGTCCTCACTCCCCCATGCTCTGCTCCAGCCTGTTTGGTCGGGAACCACATTTCCCCATTTCCCATGCTTCTGGCTGTTGGGGCACTGCAGAAGACTGGAGTGTGGGAGCCAGGAGGAAGGCAGGGTGTTCCTCCTCCTGCAAGGGCCCCATGTCGTGCAAAGGCAGTGTCTCCTGCACAGTTCCATCTCTAGTTGGACATCATCTCCCTTCCTGGTCCCAGCTTCCCTCATCACCTCCACCCACTAACACGGAACCCTGTCTTCGGGAGCCCGGCAACGTCATCTTCTACTGTGTCTTCCTAACCCTAGGAGTAGCAATGGCTTCCTGCGCTGTAAGTCCCTCAGCACCTGTGGAAACAGCTTGCTGCACTGGAGTGCCGATTTTCCTGGCTGAACACAAACTGATACGATGGAGAATACTGCTGCGGGAGGCGTGTCTTTGTCACATTATTCTTTGCTTAAAAAGTCAAGCGGGCCGCGTGTGGTGGCTCACGCCTCTAATCCCAGCACTTTGGGAGGCCAAGGCGGGTGGATCACCTGAGGCCGGGAGTTCAAGACCAGCCTGACCAACATGGAGAAACCCCATCTCTACTAAAAATACAAAATTAGCCGGGCGTTGTGGCGCATGCCTGTAATCACAGCTACTCAGGAGGCTGAGGCAGGAGAATCACTTGAACCTGGGAGGCAGAGGTTGTGGTGAGCCGAGATCACGCCATTGCACTCCAGCCTGGGCAATAAGAGGGAGATTCCATCTCAAAAAAAAAAAAAAAAAAAAAAAAAGTCAAGTGAATTGTGCATTGTATCCCATAATTTATCTGTATTTGTCCCAACATGAAAACAATGTTCCCTGCAAATCTTGGCATGAATTTGAAGCTCTCTAAAGGTGCCCCCATGTGTTCTGTGGCACCATTGCCCACAGCTTAGTGTACTGACAGAATCCTCCCCTGTAGCCATTGACTATCAGTACTAATCAACTGGGGCTGCTATCAAAAAATACCACAGACCTGGGGGCTTAAACAACAGAAATGTATTTGCTCAAAGTTCTGGAGGCTGGAAGTCCAAGATCAAGATGTTGGCAGGGTTGGTTTCTCCTGAGGCCTCTCTCCTTGGCGTGCAGAAGGCCGCCTCTGGCTGTGTCCTCACATGGCCTTTCCTCTTTGTGTGCACTCCTGCTGTCTCTTCTCTTCTTCTTACAAGGACACCCATTGTATTAGATTAGGGCCCCATCCTTAGAACCTCATTTAATCTTTTTTTTTTTTTTTTTTTTTTTGAGATGGAATTTCGCTCTTGTCCCTAGGCTGGAGTACAATGACATGATCTTGGCTCACTGCAGCTTCCACCTCCCAGATTCAAGTGATTCTTCTGCCTCAGCCTCCCGAATAGTTATGATTACAGGCACCCACCACCATGCCTGGCTAATTTTTGTATTTTTAGTAGAGACGGGGTTTCCCCATGTTGGCCACGCTGGTCTCAAATTCCTGACCTCAGGTGATCCACCCACCTCAGCCTCCCAAAGTGCTGGGATTATAGGCGTGAGCCACCTTGCCCGGCTGACTTCATTTCATTTTAATCATCTCCTTAAAAGTCCCTTCTCCAGATGCAGTCACATTGAGGGCCAGAGCTTCAACATTTGAATTTGTGGGCTGGAGAAGCCCACTTCAGTCTATAAGACCACCCTGGTCATCTTTGGGCAGAACTGCAGATAACTCATTTTCATGATAAAGATGATCATTCTGGCCATGTGCGGTGGCTCATGCCTGTAATCCCAGCACTTTGGGAGGCCAAGGTGGGTGGATCACAAGGTCAGGAGGTCAAGATCAGCCGGCCCAGATGGTGAAACTCTGTCTCTACTAAAACTATAAAAATTAGCCAGATGCGGTGGGGCACGCCTGTAATCCCAGCTACTCGGGAGGGTGAGGCAGGAGAATTGCTTGAACCCAGGTGGCAAAGATTGCAGTGAACTGAGATTGAGCCACTGCACTCCAGCCTGGGTGACAGAATGAGACTCCATCTCAAAAAAAAAAAAAAAAAAAAGATCATTCCTAGGTTTCCAGGCCTTTTACAATTCTGATAAGCAAAGCCATTGTCTACCCAGAAACCACTACTAAATATGAAATTGTTACCAAGAGCCCAAGAGTATCCAGTCTAGCATTCTCCTGTTTGCCCATTAGCAAAATACTTGTTTAGCAAATTACTACACAAAGAGCAGAACCCTGGGAAGAGAAAGGTTTATTGGGGTGTGGAGGTGGCAGAACAGGAATGAGCCAGGAGGAGGGGGGTTTAGAGGAGGAGTTGTTTGGGCAACAATCGGGTAGGCTAGGCTGGGCCAGGAACGGGACTATTGGATATTCTTTTCTCATTCTTCTCCAGTTTTTTTCTCTACCCTTCTTCCCTGCTCTGGCTAGCTCCTGCTGTAAGGAGCAGTACCCCAAACAAGGACGTCCAGGCATGGTGGTTCATGCTTGTAACCACAGTGCTTGGGAAGGATGGGGCAGAATGATCGCTTGAGGCCAGGAGTTTCAGGCCAGCCTGGGCAACATACAGAGCCCTCAACTCTACAAAAAATATATAACTTAGCTGGGGGAGGTGGTGAATGCCGGTGGTCCCAGCTACTCAGGAGGCTGAGGTGGGAAGATGGCTTGAGCCAAGGAGTTTGAGGCTGCAGTGAGCTGTCATTGCACCACTGCACTCCAGCCTGGGCAACAGAGTGAGACCCTGTCTCTGAAAAAAAAAACAACCAATCAACCAACCAAACAAGGAAAGATCCTCTCAGGCACTATCCTATAGGGGGCAGGTCACATGTCTGCTTGCTCTGGGCACAAGGTCATTGCCACACCTCTGTCTGGGTCCATCTCTTTCAAGCCAATCAATCGTTCCCAGCAAAGAGAGTGCTTACCTTCAGGCATAGCCCTGGCCTCTGATGCTACAACAAACAAGAGCTTTCAGTCTTGTTGAGAAACACAGCTCCCTCCTTAACTATTTTGGTAGGGTTCTTTTAATTCAGAACCTTAGAAAGCAAACAGAAGAATACCTTGAATCCCTAAATGAAATTAACCAAAGTCACTGTTTTGGGAAAATAAACCGAATTGAAAACAATATAAAGTCATAAACACAATGTAGAGATAATGTTATCTTCTCACTGGAAGATTAATTACCTTAACCAGGGATGACTAGGGCTAGGTCTCTGGCCCAGTACAGTCGTTTTGATACAGCCACAGCCCATACTGGTCTGGTTGCTTCTCACTATTGGTGTTTATTGCAGAGACATAATTGTTTATGGATTTTCTGCCTCCATTAATTATGTTTCTATTTCCACCATTCCTGTTCCGAATTTCTATTGTAGAAATGCTAGAGAACTCTCTAATGCAAATGTGTTTGGTATGAAGCTATAGAGTACAAGGGGTTTTACAGGGCTGCCCAGATTTAGGGAGGGTCTTCTCATATCACATAGAAACTTCTCATATCACATAGGAACTCCACACCCCAGCAATATTTTATTATCAAACAGTCCCTCTAGTAAAACAGCAAGGGTCAATGCTACCCTTTGTTTCAGACAGGGTCTTGCTCTGTCACCTAGGCTGCAGTGCAGTGGTGCGATCTTGGCTCAGGGCAACCTCAATTTCCTGGGCTCATGCGACCCTCCCACCTCAGCCTCTCAAGTAGCTGGGACTACAGGTGTGCATCATCATGCCCAGCTATTTTTATTTTTATTTTTTGTAAAGATGAGGTCTCACTTTGTTGCCCTGGCTGGTCTCAAACTCCTGGCCTCAAGCCATCCTCCCGCCAAGGCCTCCCAACATGCTGGGATTACAGGTGCGAGCCACCATACCCAACCCGATTTCATTTTCGACATTCATTTTGTCTTTTATACCTTTAAATCAAGTTGGGTAAAGTAAAATATGTGGATTTCATGTTTTAACCAACAAAAGGTGTGGGGTGACAAGAGCAAGAAGCATTTGTTAAGCATGAACACCATGCTAGGTGTCTTACTTATGTTGCCTTTATCTAATAATGCCTATAATGCTAAGAGACATTACTGCTGTCTGACAGCTGAAGACACTGAGGTCCAGGAGGGTGACAGGCAAGCGGGGAGCAGAGCCGGGACAGGAGGACAGCATGATCCAAGTCAGAGCCCATGTTCTTATATTATCCCAAATCTGGAGCAACAGATCACTTCTGTTTCCTTGATGGACTTAAAAAAGTTTTAGTGGTGATGGTCCGGATCCAAGATGGCCGAATAGGAACAGCTCCAGTCTGCAGCTCCCAGCGTGATTGACACAGAAGACAGGTGATTTCTGCATTTCCAACTGAGGTACCTATTCATCTCATTGGGACTGGTTGGACAGTGGGTGCAGCCCACGGAGGGTGAGCCAAAGCAGGGTGGGGCATCGCCTCACCCAGGAAGTGCAAGGGATCAGGGGATTTCCCTTTCCTAGCCAAGGGAAGCCATGACAGACGGTACCTGGAAAATCGGGACACTCCCACCCTAACACTGCGCTTTTCCAAGGGTCTTAGCAAACAGTACACCAGGAGATTATATCCTACGCCTGGCTCAGTGGGTCCCACTCCCACGGAGCTTTGCTCACTGCTAGCGCAGCAGTCTGAGATCAAACTGGGAGGCGGCAGCCTGGCTGGGGGAAGGGCGTCTGCCCTTGCTGAGGCTTGAGTAGGTAAACAAAGCAGAGGGGAAGCTCGAACTGGATGGAGCCCACCATAGCTCAACAAGGCCTGCCTGTCTCTGTAGACTCCACCTCTGGGGGCAGGGCACAGCTGAACAAAAGGCAGCAGCAGAAACCTCTGCAGACTTAAACGTCCCTGTCTGACAGCTCTGAAGAGAGTAGTGGTTCTCCCAGCACAGTGTTTGAGCTCTGAGAACAGACAGACTTCCTCTTCAAGTGGGTCCCTGACCCTCATGTAGCCTAACTGGGAGACACCTCCCAGTAGGGGTCGACTGACACCTCATACAGTCGGGTGCCCCTCTGGGACAAAGCTTACAGAGGAAGGATCAGGCAGCAATATTTGCTGTTCTGCAGCCTCCACTGGTAATACCCCGGCAAACATGGTCTGGAGTGGACCTCCAGAAAACTCCAACAGACCTGCAGCTGAGGGACCTGACTGTTAGAAGGAAAACTAACAAACAGAAAGGAATAGCATCAAAATCAACAAAAAGGACATCCGCACTGAAACCTCATCTGTAGGTCACCATCATCAAAGACCAAAGGTAGATAAAACCACAAAGATGGGGAGAAACCAGAGCAGAAAAGCTGAAAATTCTAAAAACCAGAGCACCTCTTCTCCTCCAAAGGATCGCAGCTCCTCGTCAGCAATGGAACAAAGCTGGATGGAGAATGACTTTGATGAGTTGAGAGAAGTAGGCTTCAGAAGGTCGGTAATAAACTTCCCCAGGCTAAAGGAGGATGTTTGAACCCATCACAAGGAAGCTAAAAACCTTGAAAAAAGATTAGATGAATGGCTAACTAGAATGAACAGTATAGAGAAGACCTTAAATGACATGATGGAGCTGAAAACCATGGCACGAGAACTACGTGACACATGCACAAGCTTCAGTAGCTGATTTGATCAACTGGAAGAAAGGGTATCAGTGACTGAAGATCAAATTAATGAAATAAAGTGAGAAGAGAAGTTTAGAGAAAAAAGAATAAAAAGGAAAGAACAAAGCCTCCAAGAAATATGGGACTGTGTGAAAAGACCAAATCTATGTTTGATTGGTGTACCTGAAAGTGACGGGGAGAATGGAACCAAGGTGGAAAAAGCTCTTCAGGATATTATCCAGGAGAACTTCGCCAACCTAGCAAGGCAGGCCAACATTCAAAGTCAGGAAATACAGAGAATGCCACAAAGATACTCCTCGAGAAGAGCAACCACAAGACCCATAATTGTCAGATTCACCAAGGTTGAAATGAAGGAAAAAGTGTGAAAGGCAGCCAGAGAGAAAGGCCAGGTTACCCACAAAGGGAAGCCCATCAGACTAATGGCGGATGTCTCAGCAGAAACTCTACAAGCCAGAAGAGGGTGAGGGCCAATATTCAACATTCTTAATGAAAAGAATTTTCAACCCAGAATTTCATATCCAGCCAAACTAAGCTTCATAAGTGAAGGAGAAATAAAGTCCTTTACAGACAAGCAAATGCTGAGATTTGTCACCACCAGGCCTGCCTTACAACAGCTCCTGAAGGAAGCACTAAACATGGAAAGGAACGACTGGTACCAGCCACTGCAAAAAGATGCCAAATTGTAAAGATCATCGATGCTAGGAAGAAACTGTATCAACTAACAGGAAAAATAACCAGCTAACATCATAATGACAGGATCAAATTCACACACAACAATATTAACCTTAAATGTAAATGAGCTAAATGCCCCAAATAAAAGACACAGACTGGCAAATTGGACAAAGAGTCAAGACCCATCAGTATGCTGTATTCAGGAGACCCATCTCACATGCAGAGACACACATAGGCTCAAAATAAAGGGATTGAGGAAGATCTACCAAGCAAATGGAAAACATAAAAAAGCAGGGGTTGCAATCCTAGTCTTTGATAAAACAGACTTTAAACCAACAAAGATCAAAAGAGACAAAGAAGGCCATTACACAATGGTAAAGGGATCAATTCAATGAGAAGAGCTAACTATCCTAAATATATATGCACCCAATACAGGAGCACCCAGATTCATAAAGCAAGTCCCTAGAGACCTACAAAGAGACTTAGAATCCCACACAATAATAATGGGAGACTTTAACACCCCACTGTCAATATTAGACAGATCAACAAGACAGAAGGTTAACAAGGATATCCAGGACTTGAATGCAGCTCTGCACCAAGCAGACCTAACAGACATCTACAGAACTCTCCACATCAACAGAATATACATTCTTCTCAGCACCACATTGCACTTATTCTAAAACTGACCACATAATTGGAAGTAAAGCACTCCTCAGCAAATGTAAAAGAACAGAAATCACAACAACCTGTCTCTCAGACTACAGTGCAATCAAATTAGAACTCAGGATTAAGAAACTCACTCAAAACTGCACAACTACATGGAAACTGAACAACCTGCTCCTGAATGACTACTGGGTAAATAACGAAATGAAGGCAGAAATAAAGATGTTCTTTGAGGCTGGGGGTGGTGGCTCATGCCTGTAATCCCAGCACTTTGGGAGGCTAAGACGGGCAGATCACCTGAGGTCAGGAGTTCAAGACCAGCCTGGCCAACATGGTGAGACCCCCGTCTCTACTAAAAATACAAAAAAATTAGCCGGGCATAGTGGCGGGTGCCTGTAATCCCAGCTACTCAGGAGGCTGAGGCAGGAGAATCACTTGAACTTGGGAGGCGGAGGTTTCAGTGAGCCAAGATCACACCATTGCACTCCAGCCTGGGCAACAGAGCAAGAATCTGTCTCAAGAAAAAAAAGAAAAGATGTTCTTTGAAACCAATGAGAACAAAGACACAACGTACCAGAATCTCTGGGACACATTTAAAGCAGCGTGTAGAGGGAAATTTATAGCACTAAGTGCCCACAAGAGAAAGCAGGAAAGATCTAAAATCGACACCTTAACATCACAATTAAAAGAACTAGAGAAGCAAGAGCAAACAAATTCAAAAGCTAGCAGAAGGCAAGAAATAACTAAGATCAGAGCAGAACTGAAGGAGATAGAGACACAAAAAACCCTTCAAAAAAATCAATGAATCCAGGAGCTGGTTTTTTCAAAAGATCAACAAAATTGATAGACCACTAGCAAGACTAATAAAGAAGAAAAGAGAGAAGAATCAAATAGACACAATAAAAAACGATAAAGGGGATATCACCACCAATCCCGCAGGAATACAAATTACCATCAGAGAATACTATAAACACCTCTATGCAAATAAACTAGAAAATTTAGAAGAAACGGATAAATTCCTGGACACATACACCCACCCAAGACTAAACCAGGAAGAGGTTGAATCCCTGAATAGACGAATAACAGGCTCTGAAATTGAGGCAATAATTCATAGCCTACCAACCAAAAAAAAGTCCAGGACCAGATGGATTCACAGCCAAATTCTACCAGAGGTACAAAGAAGAGCTGGTACCATTCCTTCTGAAACTATTACAATCAATAGAAAAAGAGGGAATCCTCCCTAACTCATTTTATGAGGCCAGCATCATCCTGATACCAAAACCTGGCAGAGACACAACAAAAAAAGAGAATTTTAGACCAATATCCCTGATGAACATCAATGCGAAAATCCTCAATAAAATATTGGTAAACCAAATCCAGCAGCACATCAAAAAGCTTATCCACCAAGATCAAATCGGCTTCATCCCTGGGATGCAAGGCTGGTTCAACATATGCAAATCAATAAACGTAATCCATCACATAAACAGAACCAATGACAAAAACCACATGATTATCTCAATAGATGCAGAAAAGGCCTTTGAAAAAATTCAACAGCCCTTCATCCTAAAAACTCTCAATAAACTAGGTATTGATGGAACATATCTCAAAATAGTAAGAGCTATTTATGAAAAACCCACAGCCAATATCATGCTGAATGGGCAAAAACTGGAAGCATTCCCTTTGAAAACTGTCACAAGACAGGGATGCCCTCTCTCACCACTCCTATTCAACATAGTGTTGGAAGTTATGGCCAAGGCAATCAGGCAAGAGAAAGAAATAAAGGGTATTCAATTAGGAAATGAAGAAGTCAAATTGTCCCTGTTTGCAGATGATATGATTGTATATTTAGAAAACCCCATCGTCTCAGCCCCAAATCTCCTTAAGCTGATAAGCAACTTCAGCAAAGTCTCAGGATACAAAATCAATGTGCAAAAATCACAAGGATTCCTACACACCAATAACAGACAGAGAGCCAAATCATGAGTGAACTCCCATTCACAATTGCTACAAAGAGATTAAAATACCTAGGAACCCAACTTACAAGGAATGTGAAGGACCTCTTCAAGGAGAACTACAAACCACTGCTCAACGAAATAAAAGAGGACACACACAAATGGAAGAACATCCCATGCTCATGGATAGGAAGAATCAATATTGTGAAAGTGGACATACTGCCCAAGGTAATTTATACATTCAATGCCATCCCCATCAAGCTACCAATGACTTTCTTCACAGAACTGGAAAAAAAAACTACTTTAAAGTTCATATGGAATCAAAAAATAGCCCGCATTGCCAAGACAATCCTAAGCCAAAAGAACAAAGCTGGAGGCATCACGCTACCTGACTTCAAACTATACTGCAAGGCTACAGTAACCAAAACAGCATGGTACTGGTACCAAAACAGAGATGTAGACCAATGGAACAGAACAGAGCCCTCAGAAATAACACCACACATCTACAACCATCTGACCTTTGACAAACCTGACAAAAACAAGAAATAGGGAAAGGATTCCCTATTTAATAAATGGTGCTGGGAAAACTGGCCAGCCACATGTAGAAAGCTGAAACTGGATCCCTTCTTTATACCTTATACAAAAATTAATTCAAGATGGATTAAAGACTTAATGTTAGACCTAAAACCGTAAAAACCCTAGAAGAAAACCTAGGCAATACCATTCAGGACACAGGCATGGGCAAGGACTTCATGACTAAAACACCAAAGGCAATGGCAACAAAAGCCAAAATAGACAAATGGGATCTAATTAAACTAAAGAGCTTCTGCACAGCAAAAGAAACTACCATCAGAGTGAACAGGCAACCTACAGAATGGGAGAAAATTTTTACAATCTACCCATCTGACAAAGGGCTAATATCCAGAATCTACAAAGAACTTAAACAAATTTACAAGAAAAAAATCAAACAACGCCACCAAAAAGTGGGCGAAGGATATGAACAGACACTTCTCAAAAGAAGACATTTATGCAGCCAAAAGACACATGAAAAAATGTTCATCATCACTGGCCATTAGAGAAATGCAAATCAAAACCACAGTGAGATACCATCTCACACCAGTTAGAATGATGATCATTAAAAAGTCAGGAAACAACAGGTGCTGGAGAGGATGTGGAGAAATAGGAACACTTTTACACTGTTGGTGGGACTGTAAACTAGTTCAACCATTGTGGAAGACAGTGTGGCGATTCCTCAAGGATCTAGAACTAGAAATACCATTTGATCCAGCCATCCCATTACTGGGTATATACCCAAAGGATTATAAATCATGCTGCTATAAAGACACATGCACACGTATGTTTATTGCGGCACTATTCACAATAGCAAAGACTTGGAACCAACCCAAATGTCCAACAATGATAGACTGGATTAAGAAAATGTGGCACATATACACCACGGAATACTATGCAGCCATAAAAAAGGATGAGTTAATATCCTTTGTAGGGACATGGATGAAGCTGGAAACCATCATTCTCAGCAAACTGTCACAAGGACAGAAAACCACACACCGCATGTTCTCACTCATAGGTGGGAATTGAACAATGAGAACACTTGGACACAGGGTGGGGAACATCACACACCAGGGCCTGTTGTGGGGTGGGGGGATGGGGGAGGGTTAGCATTAGGAGAAATAGGTAATGTAAATGACGAGTTAATGGGTGCAGCAAACCAACATGTCACATGTATACATATGTAACAAACCTGCACGTTGTGCACATGTATACTAGAACTTAAAGTATAATTAAAAAAAAAAAGTTTTAGTAGCATCCCCAAGGACTCACTACTGGTAAAGTGGCAGCACACAAACTGGGGAAAAAATCAGGTCTCCTGACCCCCAACTTGCTGTTAAACTTTAAAATGCAGCTCTCTTCCTTAAGATTCAAACTACTTTCTGGTTTTCTGTGTGAAAATCATTGTAAGCCAAGTGATCTTGTCCCCTATGTTGTTAGCTGCTGTGATGTCATGTATTATCATACTTCAGAAGAATATTCTCTTATTTTTTGGTTTTTACATAGTTGATCAAAATATCACAGACCAATTTTTTTTTTTTTTGAGATGGGATCTCGCTCTGTCTCCCAGGCTGGAGTGCAATGGTGTGATCATGGCTCACTGCAGCCTCAACCCCCCTGACTCAAGCGATCCTCCTGCCTCAGCCACCCAGGTAGGTGGGACTACAGGTGTGTGGGCCACCATGCCCATTGTAGAGACAATGTTTTGCCACATTGCCCAGGCTGGCCTCCCATTCCTGGGCTCAAGCGATCCACCTGCCTTGGCCTCCCAAAGTGCTGGGATTATAAGCATGAGCCACCGTGCTGAAGTATTCAAAATCCAGTCCCTCAATAGGAGGAAAAGGGCAACTCACTGCTGGCCTCATAAGAAGTTACCTGAGGGGCAGCCTCTCCTTTAGCAGCCAAGAGAAAAGTTTGCCTGCTTCTTTCCTGGATCCTGCTGGCCACTTGGCTGCTGAGCCAGAGGTGGCGGGTGATGTGATCTTACCTGGACACATACTGACTTCGGAGTATGGTAAGGCATAGGAAACTTCTAATGCTCCTTGTTTATTAAAAAAAAAAAAAAAAGGCCAGGTGCAGTGGCTCATGCCTGTAATCCCAGCATTTTGGGAGGCCGAGGCAGGTGGATCACCAGGTCAGGAGATTGAGACCATCCTGGCTAACACGGTGAAACCCCGTCTCTACTAAAACTACAAAAAATTAGTTGGGCGTGGTTGTGGATGCCTGTAGTCCCAGCTACTCGGAGGCTGAGGCAGAAGAATGGTGTGAACCCGGGAGGTGGAGCTTGCAGTGAGCCGAGATCGCGCCACTGCACTCCAGCCTGGGCGACAGAGTGAGACTCCGTCTCAAAAAAAAAAAAAAAAACTAGGGCAGGTGCGGTGGCTCATGCCTGTAATCCCAGCACTTTGGGAGGCTGAGGCAGGCGGATCACCTGATATCAGGAGTTCAAGACCAGCGTGACCAACATGGTGAAACCCCATCTCTACTAAAAATACAAAATTAGCTGGGTGTGGTGGCACATGCCTGTAATCCCAGCTACTTGGGAGGCTGAGGCAGGAGAATCGCTTGAACCCGGGAGGCAGAGTTTCCAGCGAGCCGAGATTGCACCATTGCACTCCAGCCTGGGCAAGAAGAGCAAAACTGTCTCAAGAAAAAAAAAACAAAAAACTGAACAAACCTATTTGCCTACCCTTAGAAAAGCTTATATTTAGCATAGTTTAAAAAAGAGAAATTTGGCTGGGCGTGGTGGCTCATGCCTGTAATCCCAGCATTTTGGGAGGCTGAGGCGGGTGGATCATGAGGTCAAGAGATGGAGACCATTCTGGCCAACATGGTGAAACCCGGTCTCTACTAAAAGTACAAAAACTAGCTGGGCGTGGTGGCGCTCGCCTGTAGTCCCAGCTACTCAGGAGGCTGAGGCAGGAGAATTGCTTGAACCCGGGAGGCGGAGGTTGTAGTGAGCCAAGATCGTGCCGTTGCATTCCAGCCTGGGCGACAGAGCGAGACTCTTGTCTAAAAAAAAAAAAAAAAGAGAGAGATTAAAAAAAAGAGAGAAATTATAAATATAATATCCATATTCATATATATATTTAACTGCTGTATCTTTTTTCTCTTTGGTAAAACTGAGATTAAAATTTTGTTACCAGGTCCGGGTAGTGGTAGGTAGCTCTCACCTATAATCCCAGCACTTTGACACGCCAAGGCGGGCAGATCATCTGAGGTCAGGAGATCGAGACCAGCCTGGCCAACATGGTGAAACCCCATCTCTAATAAAAATACAAAAAGTAGCTGGGTGTAGTGGTGCACACCTGTAATCCCAGCTACTGGGGAGGCTGAGGCAGGAGAATCACTTGAACCTGGAAGGTGGAGGTTGCAGTGAGCCAAGATTGTGCCATTGCACTCTAGCCTGGGCAACAGGAGTGAAAGTCAGTCTCAAAATAAAAAATTTTGTTATCAGGATTCTTCTATTATAAGCAACCGGAATGGATTCTGGCTAACTTGACTGGGAAGGAGGAGGGCAAAGGAGGGAGCACAGGAAGGAGGGCTCGTAGAATCAAAGGCAGAGTTCAGCGACCAGGCTTTAAAAGGACAGGTCTCAACTTAGATGGATCTTGGGCTCTGGCCCCACATTGTCTTCAGCCCCTCTGTTTCTGCTCAATCTTTATTTATTTGTTTATTTTCATTTTTAAGGTTTTTTTTTTTTAGAGACAGGGTCTCCCCTTGTCACACAGGCTGGAGTACAGTGGTGTGACTTTGGCTCACTGCAGCCTTGACCTCCTGAGCTCAGGCAATCCTCCCACTTCGGCCTCCCAAACAGCTGGGACTGCAGGCGAGTGCCACCACACCCAGCTAATTTTTGTATTTTTGTAGAGACGGGGTCTCACTATGTTGCCCAGAGCTGGTCTTGAACTCCTGGGCTCAAGCGCTCCTCCCGCCTTGGTCTCCCAAAGTGCTAGGACTACAGGTGTGAGCCATCACTCCTGACGTCCTGCTCCATATTTAAATTCCAGGGAAAGCCCCTCTGATTGGTGTGGGATGGGTCAAGTGTCCACCTTCATGGTAGGAGTGGGGCTGGCCCCTAAGACTGACACCCCCGCCAGAATTACATGAAATGTGGTCTATGGGATGGGGCTATTTCCCAAAAGAAAGGATGCTGGACAAAGAAAAAAAAAAGGCTCAGATGCCCACTACTGTGAGTAAACACAGCAACAGTGAGGGTGGAGGGTGTCGGGGGCAACGGCACCAGAGAAAGCCTGAAAACAACTCACAGCTGCAAGTCATTTGTAACTGAACTTCCAAGGTAAGAAACAAACAGCCGTACCACTTTGTGTGAGCTTGCAGGACCCAAGAAGAAAGTCAATGGCTCTTTTTGCTTCTTTCCCCTAGGGAGGAAGTTTGATGGGGCGTTTGTTGAGGCTGCACAGCTAGAGGTTGCAGCAGCCTCTGGCTGGGCACAGGATCAGGGGAATGGGGAATGGCCAGCCTTCCTGGGTCATGAGCAGCTCGGAACAAACGCTGGCCTCCTGGGCATAGCCCTGCTTCAACCAGCCTCTGACTGGAGCCACGGGAGGCAGTGGGGTGGAGGTTGCCCAGAAGTCCCTTTGACATTAACCTTAATGCTTAGAGGCACACTTTAAAATTGTGTTGTCCAATACAGAAGTCACAAGCCACTTACAATGTGGCTAGTCCAAATTGAGATGTGCTGTAGGTATGAAATGCAAATAGGATTTTGAAGGCTTACTGGAGAAAAATAAACACACATAACATATCTTAATAATTTTTAAAAATCAGCTGAGCGTGGTGGCTCATAGCTGTAATGTCAGCACTTTTGGAGACAGAGGCAGGAGGATCACTTGAGCCCAGAAGTTCGAGACCAGATGAGGCAACATAGCAAGACTCCGCCTCTACAAAACAAAATTTTAAATTAGCTGAGTGTGGTGGTGCAGACCTGGCATCCCAGCTACTAGGAAGTCTGAGTGGGGAGGATCACAGAGTCCAGGAGTCTGAGGCTGCTGTGAGCTATGATTGCGCTACTGCACTGCAGCCTGGACGACAGAGCGAGACTCCGTCTCTAACAAACAACTTGATTTTTTTAAAATTACTTGTGTGGTTCACATTCTACGTCTCCTGAAGAGCTGCACTTAATACCCTAGTGTTGCTTCAGAGTGCAGGTCTGTTTTTTATCCATTTTGTCTCCCCTGAACACTTGTCAGTGCCTTGCACAGAGCAGGTGCTCAATAAATTTTTGTGGGCAAATTAATAAATGACCACATTTATTCAAAGCAACGTTTATGCTGCATGTAGCATAGGCATGCAATATACACATGCCACATGTCTATGTACGAAGAGTAAACCTGTAACCCCAGCATGTACAAGGAATAAACCCTTCTCGAAATATCAAGACCAGGACACAAATAGCAAAGCTGGCAAACTGCTGTGCCCTCCCCTTTTCTTCGGTGGCCTTTTTTTATTGTCCCCTAAACTCACTCTGCTTCAACAAGAAGGCAGTCCTTTCAAGGTTTAGCAAGCTTAGCTGAAATGTGTGTTGTGTGTCAAATTAAGTGCTTTTATGGAAACGAAGAAGTGTCTATAAACCAGATTGTTGAATTACCAGGACAGATGAGGTTGTTTTCAGAGCACTCTGAGGCCTGGGGAGATTGATTCCATGAATAGCCCGAGGCCACGCAGTTACTGGTAGGGCTGGAACTAGACTCCCTGAATCTTTAAACTTCAACTTCACGCAGAGTAGAGGCTGTCAGGTATCAACTCCCTCAGCTTTCCTCCATGGGACATCCATGATATGTGTCTTTGTTCTTTCTTCCTGCTATCTCAGAGGAAGAAGGGGTGTCCTTACCCCTTTCCAGAGCTAATCTTGCCACCTGTGCCGGTCGCCCAGCCCGTCTGGGGCCACCCATCTGGGGCCTTGCTCCAGGAGTTCCCTCCTGTCCCTGATGTTTCCCTCTGTCTATCCATGGCTTGTCCATGGCCCTATCAGGATGCTCAAGACCTCCTTGCCCTCAAAACTGCTGCCCTTGTCCTGGTACTGCTGCCCTTGTCCTGGTCCTGTAACCCCTCCTGCTTGCTCCCTCTCCTCTGCATGTTCTCTCTCCGTCCTCTCCCGGGGTGACTCTTCAGTTGCCAGCTTCAGCTCCCTTCTCTCCTGACACTGATTTCACACTTCCTAAGAATAAGCTACAGATGGATCACTTGCATCTGCCACAGGGACCCAGCGTGTGTCACACACAGCTCATAGCTCCCATCTGTGCCCTGTCATCTACTCAGGATCACACCCTTTCACCCCTCTCTGACTTTCAGGCTTTCTCTCTCCTCCTTCCTCTGCTTTTCTGCTGGCTGCTGTTAGGTCCTTTCATCTCTTCTAGACCCCTGTGTTCACCAGTGCACTGAGTGCTGTGTGTTGTGCTGGGCTCAAAGGGCGTCGCAATGACCTAGGCAGGGGCCAGCACAGGGGCATCCAGCCTTCTCTGGGGAGGTTAGCGACGGCAAGAGGAAGACAGTCAGCTGAGACCTGAAGGAATGACCTAGGTGAAATGGGGATCAGAGAAACTAAGGACATTGCCTCGTTGCGTGAAGGACTAAAGGCAATCAAGACAGCAGGAAACATTGGGTGAGCTAAAGGCACTTGTGAGGACCAGAGTTTGGAGCTGCAGGTGGGGAGCAGGCATGAGTTGGCCAGACCACAAATGACCTTACCTGTCAGTTTAAAGCATCTAGGGCCTCTTATCCCAGCACTTTGGGAGGTCAAGGCAGAAGGATCACTTGAGTCCAGAAGTTTGAGACCAGCCTGAGCAACATAGGGAAGCCCTCTCTCTACAAATAATTTTAAAATTAGTTGGGTGTGGTGGTGGCACACACCTGTAGTTTCCCCTACTCAGGAGGCTCAGGCAAGAGGATGGCTTGAGCCCAGGAGGTTGAGGCTGCAGTGAACTGTGATCGTACCACTGGACTCCAGCTTGGGTGACAGAGCAAGACCCTGTCTCAAAATAAATAGATAAATAAATAAATAAAATAATAAAAACAAAAAATTTGTGGTGGCACATGCCTGCAGTCCCAGCTAGTTGGGAGGCTTGAGCCTGGGAGGTTGAGGCTGCCGTAAGTCATGATCACACAACTGCACTCTAGCCTAAACAACAGAGTGAGACCCTGTCTCAAGAAATAAAATAAAATAAAGAATATAAAGAATAAAGAAAGAGTTTGGAAGTCATTTGGAAGTCACAATGGTGAGCATTTGAAGGGTTTGGGGCAGGGAGAGACGTGAAAGGATTTGCACATTAGAAAGGTGGCTCTGGTCTCTCCCCAGTGTGGCAAACAGCAGGGAGGGAGGTAAGAGTCCAGGTGGGCTCCCAGCTATTAGTTAGCGCCTTGATCTAGGCGACAGACTGTGGCGTCTGGAGATGGGGAAGCAGCACGCACTCATTCATTTCCAATCTTGGTCAATTTTCTTGAGCACGGCCATAGCCCTGGAGGGAGCTGAGATGACGAGCTCTACTTCTGCACTGAGGAAGGCAGATTATTATTTGTTAAGTAAATAAAGGATGATACTGCAGTGTGACAGGTGCTAGAAGACAGGTGAGAACAAATGGCCATGGGGGTCAGAGCTACCAGGACTCTTCCAGGAGGAGGTTTCCCACTGAGAGCCACAGCTCTCATCTCCTTTCCTTCCATGGGAGGCCAGCTTTGTCCCCCAAGCCTGGGACAGGGCATCTTTGCCTCTTTTGGATCTAGTGATGCAAAAGTAAAATGTGGCTAAAAGTAGATAGGGCTTTGTAGGACCTAGGTGTCCAGCTTGCCACTTGCTGAGAAGGCCATACCTGAGACTTTGCAAGTACCTGCTCCACAGAGACTGTGCCTTGAAGCCAGCCTGAGTCCAGAACTTCCCTACCCAGGCATAAATTTGTTCCAAAGAGTTTTAGTCCCAAAGACTTTGTTAATACTTGTTTCACTGGGATCACTTCCTCTCCTCTGCCTCCCTGGCTCCTGTGCATTATTCAAAACCATGTTCAGATTCTCTCCAGCGGTGCTCCCTTTTTGGCAGTGAAGTATGCCCAAGTCTTTACCAACCCCAGACAACTCCTTCCATGAGCATGCACTACCCACCACCTGCGGTCTACTCTTCAGGCACCCAGAACACATAGCAGATAGAGTGTGAGCAGAGGAGCCTGTGAATCTATCATGCCCTTTCCCCAGGTCATTCCCGTCCTCGAAGTCTCTGCCTCTGTGATTTCTCACAGCTCTATATCCTTTCACATTGGCACTAATCACAGCTCTGACTTTTCCAGTGTGCTCCCACCCACCTTCAGACATGGTCTGGCTCAGCGCAGTCACTCCCCGGTTTGATGGTGAATCTTCCATGCAGCCACCACGGAGCTCTTTCAAAAATGCAAATCTAGGCCGGACACGGTGGCTCACGCCTGTATCCCAGCATTTTGAGAGGCCAAGTCGGGTGGATCACCTCAAGTCAGGAGTTTGAGACCAGCCTGGCCAACGCAATGAAATACAATGTGATGTTGTATTTTTCAGTCTCTACTAAAAAAATACAAAAATTAGCCAGGCATGGTGGCAGGCACCTGTAATCCCAGCTACTCGGGAGGCTGAGGCAGGAGAATCACCTGGGAGGCAGAGGTTGCAGTGAGCTGGGATCGCACCACTGCACTCCAGCCTCGGAGACAAGAGCAAGACTCTCTTTCAAAAAAAAAAAAAATATATATATATATATAGCAAATCTAGGCTGGGCGCAGTGGCTCATATCTGTAATCTCAGCATTTTGGAGGGCTGAGACAGGAGGATTGCTTGTGCCCAGGAGTTCAAGACCAGCCTGGGCAACATAGTCATCTGGGTTCTTCACTTAGGATTCTTTACTGCTCATGGAAAGGCCATTTTAAAAGGGCATAGGCAAAATGACATACTCAGTACAGGTGAATGAATGTCCAGTGGTTAAAGTTTAGGCATCAGTGGAGGGAGACAAAAGCCTAGCTCCTCCAATCACACTTCAAAGGCGACAAGAAACACTTAGAAGTAAATCTTGCCCTGCATGGCTGGTTTGTGTGGGAGACAATTCATGGATCCTTTTCACACTGAACAGAAAGTACTGGGAACATTAACATTGAGAGCAAGGGATGTCCCTGCAGGTCACCCAGAAGCAGAGAACAAATGAATAGCACTTGGGTATCTTCACCCATAAATTTTTCTCAAATTGCAAGTAAATGTTTATTGGGAGCCAATTATGTGACTGCTACCATAATAACATACATGGTGGGGGGGGCGGTGAAACATACAAATCTTGGACAACCAAGGCATTTGCAATGGTGTGCACACACACACACACACACACGAAATGGTAGAACGGGAACTGCAGGGAAGTGTCAAGCCAGAGTTGAGATGAAAGTCTGATGGCTGTGAAGCTTTGTAGGGGAAGTTCTGTAATGCTAGAGAAAAGTGCTGCAAATCATGGGATTTTCGAACTGACATTTCATCCATTAGAGTGTAATTTAGGTTTTCCATCTCTACCATCTGTGATAAGACTAGGAAACTGTGGGAAAATGAACTGGTTTGGTGATAGCAGCAAAGAGGATAATTAAATGAGCTACTTTATCTGGGAAATTCTGTGATTCATGAGATATCAAGGAGGCGGGTCTCCCAGTAATGTTAGGAGGCTAGGAGTGTTGATTTGTAGTTTTCTTGACCAGCTCTGTGCTCAACATGAAAAGTCACCTGAAACCCTTCATCCTATCTGAGTCCCTTCATTTCCCGCATGCGCCCTGGCGGCAGAGCCCCTCCTTCAAGCCTCAGCTGCTTCCCCAGAGTTCAGCCTTCACCCACCCATGCACCAAGAGCAGTCCTTCTCCTTCTGGATCGAGGCTGTTTCCACAGGGACTAAGAGGAAGGAAACTACAGATGCTCACCCATCATGTAACATGGGCGTCTTGCAGCTCTGTGTTTTACCCTGTGGCTCTGTACCTGCGCCTCTGTCAGCAATACGCTGTTTCATCCACATGGGATGGTAGCTCCACAAAACCTGGAGCAATCTTTTTTCCTGCCCTGGACCCACATAATATCAATTGGATTATTAATGAAATGTATGGCCCATTTTGCGAAGTGGTGACCACAGTTGCCTACCATGCAGTTTTAGATCATCAGGGGGAGAAAGTCACATAAAAGTAAAGCATTAACTTACAAAACACTTCCCTTTACAAAAAAACCTGTAAATACTTTCCCTTCTGTGGTTTTCTGCGTCACATGAATCCACTTCAATCCAAGGTACGTAGACCCATAAATACCAGGTATCCATAAAGTTCTAGGCAACTACAGCAACTGAACCTGACATTGTAACTTTGATTTTAAATAAAAATACCATCTTTTTTTTTTCCTGATTAGAGTAACTAGTATTGAATTTGACCAAAGTCAATAAAGTCTTTCTTAGAAAATAAACACTGTTTCTTTGGGTGCCAGGGCCTGTTTTCAGTGTTGCTTTATGCACTGTACAAATGGTATACTTTATATTTTCTCTTTATTGTGTTTTTTTCAATGTGATTTTAGGTTATATTTTTACATTGCACATACTGTGTTATTTAGTAACTGTCGGCCGGGCGTGGTGACTCACGCCTGTAATCCCAGCACTTTGGGAGGCTGAGGCAGGTGGATCACTAGGTTGGGAGATCGAGACCATCCTGGCTAACACGGTGAAACCCTGTCTTTACTAAAAATACAAAAAAAGTAGCCGGGTGTGGTGGCGGGTGCCTATAGTTCCAGCTGCTGGGGAGGCTGAAGCAGGAGAATGGTGTGAACCCGGGAGGTGGAGCTTGCAGTGAGCCAAGTTCACACCACTGCACTCCAGCCTGGGCAACAGAGCGAGAGTCCGTCTCAGAGAAAAAAAAGTAACTGTCAGTTATTGAAAACAAATTGTGTGGCATACATGTCTGATATATTGGCTCACTGATGCTTCTCAATAACCACGGGAGGTAGACGTTTCTGGGTCGTATGTTTGTGTCCCATATGAATTCTTATCAAAAGACCTCCACTTCATAAAAGGTGAGTGGGTGAGATGAGCTGCCCTGCGGATGTCAGGGGCCTCCTTCTCCATCACCCCAGGACTTGTGCAAAAGGTCACAGTGGCAGGAATAGAGATCTTGTGCTTTGTCAACAACACAAACCTTCTCTTATCAAAGTGGACCTGACGACCGCCACTGTTGTGAGCCTAATTCGCAGCATGCGGGCTCTCAGTCTCTGTTATGGTTCTAGTCATTGAGGAGACTAGCCAGCTACCTGGTGGCAGGTTTATTACATTACACCTTAGATTAAACATTAGACCCCTCCCACCAGGAAAGGGATGCCTCTGTGTCTTCACTGGACTAGACACTTAACCTGGATTTGTGTTTGCTTTCTTTGATTCTGCTACACATGAAATGTGAAATTAATGAATGCCTTGGGCTAGGCGCAGTGGCTCATGTAATCCCAGCACTTTGGGAGGTCAAGGCAGGTGGATCACTTGAGGTCAGGAATTCCAGACCAGTCTGGTCAACATGGCGAAACACCGTCTCTACTAAAAACACACCTGTGGCTGCAGGTGGTGGCTCACGCCTGTAATCCCAGCACTTTGGGAGGCCAAGGGGGGTGGATCACCCGAGGTCAGGAGTTTGAGACCAGTCTGGCCAACATGGTGAAACTTCAACTAAAAATACAAAAAATTAGCCAGGCATGGTGGCGGGTGCCTGTAATCCCAGCTATTTGGGAGGCTGAGACAGGAGAATCGCTTGGACCCGGGAGGCAGAGGTTGCAGTGAGCCGAGACTGTGCCACTGCACTCCAGCCTGGGCTCCAGAGTGAGACTCTGTCTCAAAAAACAAAAACAAAAACAACAAAACAACAACAAAAAAAACCCCACACCTGTGCTGGGCATGGTGGCCCACACCTGTATTCCCAGCACTTTGGGAGGCCGAGGTGGGTGGATCACCCGAGGTCAGGAGTTTGAGACCATCCTGGCCAACATGGTGAAACCCCGTCTCTACTAAAAATTAAAAAATTAGCCAGGCATGGTGGTGGGCACCTGTAATCCCAGCTACTCAGGAGGGTGAGGCAGGAGAATTGCTTGAATCTGGGAGGCGGATGTTGCAGTGAGTTGAGATCCGTGCCACTGCACTCCAGCCTGGGTAACAAGTCTGGGTGAAACTCTGTCTCAAAAACGAACAAACAAACAAAACTGCACCTGTAATCCCACCACTATGGGAAGCCAAGGCAGGAGGATTGCTTCAGGCCAGGAATTCAAGACCAGCCTGGACAACATAGTGAGATCCTGTCTTTATTAAAACTTTGAAAATTAGGGGCTGGGCGTGGTGGCTCACGCCTGTAATCCCAGCACTTTGGGAGGCCGAAGCGGGGGGATCACGAGGTCAGGAGATCGAGACCATCCTGGCTAACACGGTGAAACCCCATCTCTACTAAAAAAAAAAAAATACAAAAAAAAAAA
Organism: Gorilla gorilla gorilla; assembly: GCF_029281585.2. Classification (NCBI taxonomy): domain Eukaryota; kingdom Metazoa; phylum Chordata; class Mammalia; order Primates; family Hominidae; genus Gorilla; species Gorilla gorilla. The sequence goes on along the minus strand of NC_086018.1, from coordinate 15,300,023 downwards.
AAGAAGAAAATTAGCCAGGCACTGTGGTGTGTGCTTGTAGTTCCAGCTACTCAAGAGGCTGAGGTGGAAGGATGACCTGAGTTCAGGAGTTGGAGGCTGCATTGAGCCGTGATTGTGCCACCACACTCTACTCTGGGTGACAGAGCAGACCCCGTTCCCCCACCCCCTCAAAAAAAGAGTACCTTAAAGATCACCAAGGTGTCTTACAAACATTATTTTACAGTGAAAAAAGCAGGCAATGGCCGGGCGCTGTGGCTCACACCTGTAATCCTAGCACTTTGGGAGGCCAAGGCGGGCAGGTCACCTGAGGTCAGGAGTTCAAGACCAGCTTGGCCAACATGGCAAAACCCTGTCTCTACTAAAAATACAAAAATTAGGCGGGCGTGGTGGCACGTACCTGTAGTCTCAGCTACTCAGAAGGCTGAGGCAGGAGAATGGCGTGAACCCGGGAGCTGGAGGTTGCAATAAGTTGAGATCACACCACTGCACTCCAGTCTGGGCAACACAGCCTTCGAGACTCTGTATCAAAAAAAAAAAAAAAAAAAGAAAAAAAAGAAAAGAAGAAGCAGGCAATGGACTTACTGTCATGGGTTTCAATCATCTCGTCACATACCCTATTATCCAGAAGTCATAGAACAGTGACATGGCATGAGTTTCCAAAGACACAATGATAACACTTTCAGAGATTGGTGTGCTAGGTGGCAGGATGTAGTGTATGCTCTGAATCAGTAAAGAACACATGGTTTGGCCCCTCCCATAGCCAGAATACACAGAGCTAAGAAGCGGGAGGTGGAAGTGGATAAAGTTATACTGAATGATCCATTCGAGTTTTTTGCTTCCTGTCTTCACGAATCTGTTCTCAGCTGGTTTTGAGGCTTCAGTACCGAAGCGGGAAGTGCTTGCGCAAGGAGTCATGGTGAAAGGGAAGTGAATAGAGACACCTGGTATGTTGTCTCCTTGTGCCATCAGGCAAACAGAAAGAGGAGAGCTGAAGTGTTGGCTCGGGTCATTAACTGATCCCAATTACCAAAAGTTCTGACAGGCAATATGGACAGGGAGGTGCATGGCTTCTGGGAGCTCCTCCTGGAAAAGGGTTGCACGTGGGTACTGGGAATGAAAAAGTGGGCTAGAGTGGACTTGGGCCATTGCTTTGGTTGCCCTCTCCCCAACCCCTCATCCTATTTGTGAGTCTTCCTCAGTGAGGACGCCCGGGTGTGGGGAAGGGCTGCATCTTCCTTCACGAAAGGCTGAACGCATTCCCTCTTCCCCCAGGGAGTATGGGCATGGACAAATAGCCCAGTTTACCCATTGGAAACTCCTCCCAAGCCTTCAATTCTGGAGGGAGACCCACAAAGGTAAAGATGGTTAAAGCTGATGCACAGAAACACAGGCAAGGGTCCCTAGAGGCAGTACCCATAGGGGCTTATCAGCCAGGCTGTTCCTGACACTGGTCCTGGCTGGTGTCCTGTGTGCCTGGACAGCCTTGGTGTTTAGCCTGTTGTCCAAGCCTGGTTCTGTCCAAGCCTGGTTCTCCAGGCTTCCTAGAAATTACCTTTTTGTCAATTCCTTCTCTGCTCGAGTTACCCACAGTTGATGGTATTGCTTTCAGCCAACATCTCTGACTGGCACCATGGGGAAGGATGCACAAATGCCAATTCTCCTTCTGGTGTTACGATTCAGACCACACATGACTTTCCCTCCTTTCTGAAGCACTACATGTTTTGATTACTTAGGAGCTAGAATACATGCTGTAAAAATAACAGTGAGGGTAGAGAAGAAGCAAAACTTTAAGACATGAAAAGAAAATCTTTTTAGTAATAAGCAACCCAAAGTTAGCCAACATGTGTCTACATTGCACCTTGCACTTAAACTCATCAATGTCTAAAACACCTCAAAACAGCAGACAAGACAGAAAGAAAGCAAGAATGTGTAGGCTAAGAACTGAATTGAACCCAGATGTTAGCTTTCACCTTAATGGAAAATGAAACCAAGTTTCTTAAAAAAAAAATTCCATTGAAGAAGATTTTTTTTTTTTTTTGAAACGGAGTTTCCCTTTTGTCCCCTAGGCTGGAGTGCAGTGGCATGATCTCAGCTCACTGCAACCTCTGCCTCCCAGGTTCAAGTGAGTCTCCTGCCTCAACCTCCCGAGTAAGTGGAATTACAGGTGCCCGCCACCATGCCCAGCTAATTTTTTGTATTTTTTAGTAGAGACAGGGTTTCATCATGTTGGCCAGGCTGGTCTCGAACTCCTGACCTCAGGTGATCCACCCGCCTCGGCCTCCCAAAGTGCTGGGATTACAGGCGTGAGCCACTGCACCTGGACAAAGAAGAGTTTTCTTTTTTTCTTTCTTCCATTTCCTGGGTCCTTCTCCATGCCACTGCACTCCAGCCTGGGAGACAGAGCGAGACTCTGTCTCAAAAACAAAACAAAAAAAAAGGAAGTGGGGGTTTTTGTTTGTTTGTTTGTTTTGATACAGGGTCTCACTCTGTCACCCAGGGTGGAGTACAATTATGGCTCACTGCAGCCTCAACCTCCCAGGCTCAAGCATCCTCCCACCTCGGCCTCCCTAGTAGCTGGGATCACAGACAAACGCCACCATGACCAGCTGATTTTTGTATTTTTAGTAGAGACAAGGTTTCACCATGTTGCCAAGGCTGGTCTCAAACTCCTGGCCTCAATTGGTCCTCCCACTTCAGCTTCCAAAAGTGCTGGGATTACAGATGTGACAGATGTGAGCCACCGTGCCCAGCCAGAAGTGGCCTGATGGTATGAGAGGAGGAGGGGGGGTTGGCAATCTGCTCTTTTCCAAACAATGCTGATTCTTTTTGCAACCATGAGGACAAGGACTGCTGGAGAAATCCATCCCCATCTTTCCTTTAGAATGAGACTGTACTGCCTTGGATTGCTACTTTCATGTGCTCAGAAAAGAATCACGGAATGTAAAGTGAGTGTTAGAAACAGGAATACTACAAATACCACGCTTGTGGGAAGGTTCCCAGAGCTGATGTCCTCAGGGAGGATGATGGAGAGAACAAGGGACAGGGAAGGCAAAGGGAGAGGCCTGGAGTTGCAGGAAGGAAAAAAGGAGAAAAAGAAGGGTTCTCAAAGAGAAGTGTCAGTAGAAAAAGAAGCTGTTTGGGAAAACTGGCTTCTGATGGAGTGATGATTTAACTGACGGCCTAGGGAAGCCATAAAGGAGGTCAGTTAGGAAAAATGCTACAGCGTAAGCAGCCTCCATTCCGGAAAATTTCCTCAGGACCAGTGCAAAGAGCAAGGGAAGGGAAAGGAGCTAAAGAAAGCAGAGTAAGCCAGGCACAGTGGCTCACGTCTGTAATCCCAGCACTTTAGGAGGCTGAGGCAGGCGGATCACCTGAGGTTGCAAGTTCAAGACCAGCCTGACCAACATGGAGAAACTCCTGTCTCTACTAAAAATACAAAATTAGCCGGGCGTGGTGGCGCATGCCTGTAATCCCAGCTACTCAGGAGGCTGAGGCAGAAGAATTGCTTGAACCCAGGAGGCGGAGGTTGCAGTGAGCCAAGATCGTGCCATTGCACTCCAGCCTGGGCGACAAGAGCAAAACTCCATCTCAAAAAAAAAAAAAAAAAGAAAGAAAGAAAGCAGAGTAAGACTGGGCTTGGTGGCTGAAGCCTGCAATCCCACCACTTTGGAAGGCCGAGGCGGGTGGGTCACCTGAGGTCACGGGTTCGAGAACAACCTGGCCAACAAGGTGAAACCCCATTTCCATTAAAAATACAGAAATCAGCCGGGTGTGGTGGCACATGCCTATAATCCCAGCTACTCAGGATCTCCTGCCTCCTACTGAGGCAGAAAAATTGTTTGAACCCAGAAGGTGGAAGCTACAGTGAGCCAAGATTGTGCCACTGCACTCCAGCCTTAGTGACAGAGTGAGATTCCCTCTCAAAAAGAAAAAGAAAAAGAAAGCAGGGTAAACTCCAGAGAAGCCTGGACTCCAATAGGGGTTCCCCTGGCTTCTGAGAAGGCCGCTTGATCCTGGACCCTAATGATCCACAAGAAGGAAGTGCTCTGTGACTGCCTCAGAGCAGAAGGAGCGAGCCAGAATAAGGCAGGAATGCATCAAAAAAGGTGGATCTTAAAAAAAAAAAAAAAAAAAAAGAGGCAGATCTGTCTGCAGGGTGGCTCATACCCATAGCCACAGCACTTTGGGAAGCTAAGGCAGGAGGATCACTTGAGCCCAGGAGTTTGAGACCAGCTGGGCAACATAGCAAGATCCCATCTCTCCAAAAAATTAAAAAATAGCCGGATGTGTCTGGGTGCCGTGGTTCTGGCCTGTAACCCAGCACTTTGGGAGGTCGAGGCAGGCAGATCACCTGAGTCAGGAGTTCGAGACCAGCCTGGCCAAGATGGTAAAACCCCGTCTCTACTAAAAAATACAAAGGTTGGCCTGGCATGGTGGTGCACGCCTATAATCCCAGCTGCTTGGGAGACTGAGGCAACAGAATCATTTGAACCCAGGTGGTAGAGGTTGCAGTGAGCTGAGATCGTCCCACTCCACTAGAGTCTCTGGGTGATAGAGGGAGACTCAAAGAAAAAAAAATCTAATTTATTAGATTTACTTAGATTTATTACGTTTATTTATTTATCTATTTATTTTTGAGATGGAGTCTTCCTCTGTCACCCAGGCTGGAATGCAGTGGCACCATCTTGGCTCATGCAACCTCTGCCTCTTGGGTTCAAGCGATTCTCCTGTCTCAGCCTCCCTGAGTAGCTGAGATTCCAGGCACGCACCACCAGAACCAGCTAATTTTTTTTTTTTTTTTTTTTTTTTTTTTTGTATTTTTAGTAGAGACAAGGTTTCACCATGTTGGCCAGGCTACTCTCAAACTCCTGACCTCAGGTGATTCACCCGCCTCAACCTCCCAAAAGTGCTGGGATTACAGGCATGAGCCACCGCGCCTGGCCTAATGGCTTATTTTATAGAGCACTGTAGAATTTACAAACTGTTTTCAATTACACATCTTTACTTAATCTTCACATGTTTCCTACCGATGTTGGCATTATTATGCTTGTTTTATAGCTCCGGAAATGGGGGCTCAGAGGCTTTGGGACTTACCCGAGATGTCCTAGCTCATGACAGTCAGTCTGGGGTCTATGTTCTGTCCATCACGACTCACAAGCCTCCAGCCCATGGAGACTGTCCCCTAGAGATTTCTCACTCTAGAATGAATGAATAAACAGAGGAAGGATCCTGGAGGGAAATATGAGGGAAAGGAATCTTCTGCTAGATCCAAAGACCTGTGACACCTAGAAATCCTAGACTCTATGAGTGAGAAATGCGAAGACATTGTGAAGGTTTACTGAAGCCTTTCTTTCACATTGAAAATTTAATGTTTTGTGATATTTTTCTTAAGTGGTTTCATAAGCCCTATGGGCTTAAATCCACCTCCCAGCCATGTTTATGAGTATTTATTGCATAATTCAACAAATAGAGTGTGTTTGTAATTTTATTCACATTAGAACCATCAGTGGCCGGGCGCGGTGGATCGCACCTGTAATGCCAGCACTTTGGGAGGCTGAGGCAGGTGGATTGCCTGAGGTCAGGAATTCAAGACCAATCTGGCCAACGTGGCAAAACACCGTCTCTACTGAAAATACAAAAAAATTAGCTGGGTGTGGTGACATGCGCCTGTAATTCCAGCTACTGGGGAGGCTGAGGCAGGGGAAATGCTTGAACCAGGGAGGTGGAGATTGCAGTGAGCCGAGATTGCACCACTGCACTCCAGCCTGGTGACAGAGCAAGACTCTGTCTCAAAAAAAAAAAAGAAAAAAAAAAGGAACCGTGAGTATGCTGTCTCAAATTCACATATACACACACAAAGAGAACCATCAGGGACGTGTTGTTTTTCATTTTAAAGCAATTTTTACGAATATGGTATCTTAGTTATTTATTTTCTTCTTTTTTTTTCCTTTTTTTGAGAGGGAGTTTCTCTCTTGTTGCCCAGGCTGGAGTGCAGTGGCGCGATCTCAGCTCACTGCAACTTCCACCTCCCGGGTTCAAGCAATTCTTCTGCGTCAGCCTCCTGAGTAGCTGGGATTACAGGCACCTGCCACCACACCCGGCTAATTTTTGTATTTTTAGTACAGACAGGGTTTCACCATGTTGTCCAGGCTGGTCTTGAACTCCTGACCTCAGGTGATCCACCCGCCTTGGCCTCCCAAAGTGCTGGGATTACAGGTGTGAGCCACTGTGCCCAGCCTTTTTTTTTTTTTTTTTTTTTTTTTTTTTAGACAGGGTCTCACTCTGTCTCCCAGGCTGGAGTGCAGTGGCATGATCATAGCTCACTGCAGGCTCAATCTCCTGACCTCAAGCGATCCTCCTGCTTCAGCCTCCCACAGTGCTGGGATTACTGTCGTGAGTCACCGCATCTGGACAATCTTAGTTACCACAACCCTGGCAGGTGATTGTATTCCCCACTGTGTAGATGAGAAAACTGAGTCTTGTGTAGGGAAAGGTACTTGCCCAAAGACACACAGCTAACAAGCAGGTGGAGCTGGTACCTGAGACCAACCTTAGCTCTCTAAACCCATGAGATCAATGTACACATTTAGAAAGGCACCCCAGTGGAGAGGTTTAAAGCGGGCTTAGGGAGAAAGAAAGTATTTGCTTTGCTTTCAGGATGTTTGTGTTATATCCCATTCCCAGGGCGAGCACCATCAGGGGAGGGGAGGGACGGGAAGAAAGAAGGCACTGTTTAGAGAATGCTCTTCAGAGAAACCCCAAATGTATTTTTATTTGTTTTAAGTATTCAAAACAAGAGTGCACTGTGGGCTGGGCGCGGTGGCTCACGCCTGTAATCCCAGCAATTTGGGAGGCTGAAGCAGGCGGATCACCTGAGGCCAGGAGTTCGAGACCAGCCTGGCCAACATGGTGAAACCCAACCTCTACTAAAAATACAAAAATTAGCTGGGCGTGGTGGCACGCGCCTGTAATTCCAGCTACTAGGGAGGCTGAGGCAGGAGAATTGCTTGAACCTGGGAGACGGAGGTTGCAGTGAGCCGAGATTGCACCACTGCACTCCAGCCTGGGTGACAGAGCGAGACTCTGTCTCAAAAAAACAAAAAAGGGCCGGGTGCAGTGGCTCATGCCTGTAATCCCAGCACTTTGGGAGGCCAAGCAGGCCGATCATGAGGTTAGGAGTTCCAGACCTGCCTGGCCAACATAGTGAAACCTTGTCTCTACTAAAAATTAAAAAAAAAAATCAGCCTGGCATGGTGGTGGGCACGTGTACTTCCAGCTACTTGGGAGGCTGAGGCAGGAGAATCACTTGAACCCAAGAGGCAGAGATTGCAGTGAGCTGAGATCACGCCATTGCACTCCAGCCTGGGCGACAGAGTGAGACTCCGTCTCAAGAAAAAAAAAAAAAAAAAAAAAGAGTGCATTGTGGTTTTTAAATTAATATTTTCCCAAAGGATATGTATATATACATATATATATAATCACCATGTTGGCCAGGCTGGTCTCGAACTCCTGGCCTCAGGTGATCCACCTGCTTCAGCCTCCCAAATTGCTGGGATTACAGGCGTGAGCCACCGCGCCCAGCCCACAGTGCACTCTTGTTTTGAATACTTAAAACAAATAAAAATACATTTGGGGTTTCTCTGAAGAGCATCCTCTAAACAGTGCCTTCTTTCTTCCCGTCCCTCCCCTCCCCTGATGGTGCTCGCCCTGGGAATGGGATATAACACAAACATCCTGAAAGCAAAGCAAATACTTTCTTTCTCCCTAAGCCCCCTATATATATATTAGACACAGGGTCTCTCTCTGTTGCCTAGGCTGGAATGCAGTGGTGATCATGGCTTACTGCAGTCTCAACCTCCCAGGCTCAGGTGATCCTCACACTTCAGCCTCCTGAGTAGCTGGGACAATGGGCTTGCTCCACCACACTAGCCTTTTCTTTTTCCTTTGTAGAGGCAAGTTCTCACTATATTGTCCAGAGTGGTCTTGAACTCCTAGGCTCAAGCAATCCTCTTTCCTTGGCCTCCCAAAGTGCTGGGATGACAGGCATGAGTATCTGGCCACAAAAGGTATTTTAAATCCAGTTCAATATTAACGGTCAAGATCAGGCACAGTGGCTCATGCCTATCATCCCAGCATTTTGGGAGGCTGAGGCAGGTGGATCACCAGAGGTCAGGAGTTTGAGACCAGCCCTGCCAACATGGTGAAACCCTGTCTCTACTAAAACTACAAAAATTAGCTGAGCGGCAGGGCGCGGTGGCTCATGCCTGTAATCCCAACACTTTGGGAGGCCAAAGCGGGCAGATCACCTGAGGTCAGGAGTTTGAGATAAGCCTGGCCAATATGGTGAAACCCTGTCTCTACTAAAAATACAAAAATTAACTGGGCGTGGTGGCACGTGCCTGTAGTCCCAGCTACTGGGGAGGCGGAGGCAGGAGAATCGCTTGAATCAGGAAGCGGAGGTTGCAGTGAGCCGAGATCGAGCCACTGCACTCCAGCCTGGCGACAGAGAGAGATTCTGTCTCAAAAAAAAAAAAAAGAAAAAGAAAAAATTAGCCAAGGGTGATGGTGCATACCTGTAATCCCAGCTACTCTGGAGGCTAAGGCAGGAGAATCGCTTGAACCCAGGAGGTGGAGGTTGCAGTGAGCCAAGATCATGGCACTGCACTCCGGGCTGGGCAACGGAGTGAGACTCTGTCTCAAAAAAAAAAAAAAAAAATTAATGGTCAAATCTTTAAAAATTGTCAGAAAGTTCTGACTATTGGTTTCTTTTCTTTTCTTTTCTTTTTTTTCTTTGAGACAGAGTCTCACTCTGTCCCAGACTGGAGTGCAGTGGCACCATCTCGGCTCACTTCAACCTCCACCTCCTGGGTTCAAGCTATTCTCCTGCCTCAGCCTCCTGAGTAGTGGGAATTACAGGTGCATGCCACCATGCCTGCCTAATTTTTGTATTTTTAGTAGACATGAGGTTTCACCATGTTGGCCAGGCTGGTCTCAAACTCCTGACCTCGTGATCTTCCCGCCTTAGCCTCCCAAAGTGCTGGGATTACAAGCATGAGCTGCTGTGCCTGGTAGACTACTGGTTTTTCTTTTCTCTTCTCTTCTTTTCTCCCCTCCCTTCTCCTCCCCTCCCCTCCCCTCTTCTCTTTTCTTTTTTGAGACGGAATTCGCTCTGTCATCCAGGCTAGAGAGCAGTTACATGTCTCGGCTCACTGCAATCTCCTCCTCTGGGGTTCAAGTGATTCTCCTGTCTCAGCCTCCAGAGTAGCTAGGACTACATACACGTGCCACCATGCCCAGCCAATTTTTGTGTTTTTAGTAGAGACCGGGTTTCACCAATTTGGCCAGGCCGGTCTCGAACTCCTGACCTCAAGTGATCCACCCATCTCGGCCTCCCAAAGTCCTGGGATTACAGGCATGAGCCACTGCGCCCAGCTATTGTATTATTGTATTGGTTTATTTTCTTTCTTTCTTTCTTTCTTTTTTTTTTTTTTGAGACGGAGTCTCGCTTTGTCACCCAGGCTGGAGTACAGTGGCATGATCTCGGCTCACTGCAACCTCTGCCTCCCGGGTTCAAGCAATTCTCCTGCCTCAACCTCCTGAGTAGCTGGGATTACAGGCATGTGTCACCATGCCCAGCTAATTTTTGTAGTTTTAGCAGATATGGGGTTTCACCATGTTGGTCAGGCTGGTCTCGAGCTCCTGACTTCGTGATCCACCCGCCTCGGCCTCCCAAAGTGCTGGGATTACAGGCATGAGCCACCGCGCCCGGCCTATTGGTTTATTTTCTAAAATAAGACAAAATAAGGCCGGGCGCGGTGACTCAGTCCTGTAGTCCCAGCACTTTGGGTGGCCGAGGCGGGCGGATTACCTGAGGTCAGGAGCTGGAGACCAGCCTGGCCAACACGGTGAAACCCCGCCGCTACAAAAAAAATAAATAAATAAAAATAAAAAATTAGCCAGGCATGATGGCAGGTGCCTGTAATCCGAGCTACTCAGGAGGCCGAGGCGGGAGAAGCGCTTTAACCTGGGCGGGGCGGGGCAGGGCGGGGAGGGCGGCGTGGGGGCGGAGGTTGCAGTGAGCTGAGATCGCACCACTGCACTCCAGCCTGGGTGACAGAGCGAGACTCCGTCTTGAAAAAAAAAAAAAAAAAAAAAAAGGAAGAAAGGCTGGGCAGAGTGGCTCACGCCTGTAATCCCAGCACTTTGGGAGGCTGAGGCAGGTGGATCACGAGGTCAAGAGATGGAGACCATCCTGGCCAACATAGTGAAACCCCGTCTCTACTAAAAATACAAAAATTAGTTGGGCGTGGTGGTGCTGGCCTGTAATCCCAGCTACTCTGGAGGCTGAGGCAGGAGAATCCCTTGAGCCCAGGAGGCAGAGGTTGCAGTGAGCTGAGATGGTGCTACTGCACTGCAGCCTGGGCGTCAGAGCTAGACTCCGTCTCAAAAAACAAACAAACAAACAAAAAATAACTGGCGCGGTGGCTCACTCCTGTAATCCCAGCACTTTGAGAGGCCAAGGCCGATGGATCACTTGAGGCAGGAGTTCGAGATCAGTCTGGCCAACATGGTGAAACCCCGTCTCTACTAAAAATACAAAAATTACCTTGGTGTGGTGGCGGGTGCCTGTAATCCCTGCTACTCGGGAGGCTGAGGCAGGAGAATCACTTGAACCTGGGAGATGAAGGTTGCAGTGAGCTGAGGTTGTGCCACTGCACTCCACCCTGGGCAATACTCTGTCTCAATAAAAAAATAACAATAATTAAAAAAAGGAAATAATAATAATAATGAGGTCAGGCACGGTGGCTCATGCCTGTAATCCCAGCACTTTGGGAGGCCGAGGCGGGCAGATCACCTGAGGTCAGGAGTTCGAGACCAGCCTGGACAGCGTGGCGAAACATGGTCTCTACTAAAAATACAAAAATTAGCCGGCCATGGTGGCGGGTGCTTGTAATCCCAGCTACTTGAGAGGTTGAGGCAGGAGAATCACTTGAACCCGGGAGACGAAGGTTGCAGTGAGCTGAGATCGGGCCATTGCAGTCCAGCCTGGGCAAGAGTGAAACTCCATCTGAAAAAATAATAATAATAATAATACATCTAGTGTCAGTTTAATAAAATAACTAAAATAGGCCGGGCGCGGTGACTCATGCCTGTAATCCCAGCACTTTGGGAGGCGGAGGTGGGCGGATCACGAGGTCAGGAGATCGAGACCATCCTTGGTCAGAAGATCGAGACCATCCTGGTTAACACGGTGAAACCCTGTCTCTACTAAAAAAAAAAAAAAAGAAAGAAAGAAAATAACTAAAATAATTTAAGTGTTTTGTAAATAATTGAAGTGGAAGATTAAATGTTCTGACTCAAATTGTCAAATAGAAGATAACTGTGTGGTCAGAGAAGTAGCTTCTGTCTTTTTTTTTTTTTTTTTTGAGACGGAGTCTCGCATTGTCACCCAGGCTGGAGTACAGTGGCGCAACCTCAGCTCACTGCAAGCTCTGCCTCCCGGGTTCACACCATTCTCCTGCCTCAGCCTCCCAAGTAGCTGGGACTACAGGCTCCCGCAACCACGCCCGGCTATTTTTTTTTTCGAGACAGAGTTTTGTTCTTGTCTTTCCCAGGCTGGAGTGCAATGGTGTGATCTTGGCTCACCGCAACCTCCGCCTCCCAGGTTCAAGTGATTCTCTTGCCTCAGCCTCCCAAGTTGCTGGAATTACAGGCATGCACCACCACGCCCAGCTAATTTTCTATTTTTAGTAGAGACAGGGTTTCTCCATGTTGATCAGGCTGGTCTCGAACTCCTGACCTCAGGTGATCTGCCTGCCTTGGTCTCCCAAAATGCTGGGATTACAGGCGTGAGCCACCGCGTCCGGCCCTGGCTTCTGTCTTTAACCAGCCCTAAACACCTAAAGAGTGCTTATTAATTGCATTTTATTTCATAGGATTCTTCTAGTTTGAATTTTTCAACAAGGCAAGAGGGAGGGACGTCAAAGTCCCTGGAGACGCGAAAGCTACAGCACTCCACTGTGCACTGTGTTTTGCACCAGGGTGCACCTACAGATAGAACGCTGGGATTCGAGTCACCACAAAAACAGTACCTTCCACAGAAATTCCTATTTTGAGGGTGGACTTCAGTTCACAATTAGACACCAGCTCTAAGAAAACAGTTTTTGTGGTGTGTGTTTTCTCTTTTGTTTGGTTTATTTGTTTGTGGGTACATTGGACTATCCTTTATTTGGAGAGATGGCAGCCAGACCTAGAGAAAGCTGAAATTCTCACTTGCTAGTTAGATAAACATCGGTTCTTGTCACCCCAATCATCTAGACTGTGTGACAGATTTTGTCAGGGGCAGGCCTCACTGGAGTTCAGCTTTCAACAAAGCGGAGGGGATTGGTTGTGTCAAGGATATTTTAATTGGCTGTCTACATTGTGTGGACTCATTAGATAATTGCCAACCTTCTTCACTTTCTGTTGGGTAGACCTGGCCACAGAAGACAGCGTTTGGAAAAGAGATTAGTAAGAGGAGAGGCTGCTGGGCTGGAGAGCTCCTGGCAAAGGGGGACAAACTTGCAGGGAGGATTGGGGTGGAAAACAAAAGGCCCTGAGCTGGGGAGAAACATCAGGAGAGAACAGGAAGGACTCTGGCTGGGGGTGGGATTGGAGACTTCCTCAGAAATCAAGGTTCAAAGAAGACAGTGAGGAAGTACAAATAGACTCATCAGGTCAGGCTGGACCAGAGAAGCTGTGGCCGACGCAGGTGGTCACAGATGCCAGGGAAGAGGCCAGAGGGGCCTCCCTTAGGAGGTAGCTCCGTCCTAGAGAGTTGTTTGTCCCAAAGGCTCCAGAGAAAATGAAGGGGGAGGGGTGGGGAGTGCTCATTCCCAGAGGGAGGGAGGCAAGCTTGGCAAATTCCAGCCCTGCAAGGGTGAGCCCGGCCTATCAGTGTCGAAGGAGGGCTCAGAGGAAGCAGAGGGAGGTGTCTCATCACCACTGCACCAGGGGGTAGGGACTGGGGAAGCAGGGCTGGCCCAGGGGGCTAAGGTCATCCTAGCAGGAGGGGGCTGGCCCAGTAGCAAATGGGCCAAGGTTCCAAATAGGACTTATTACAAGAAAAACAAAAACAAATTCAACATCATTAGTGGTGGGTTCCTCATCTTTATCTGTTGTAAGTTTTCTAAAAAAAAAAAAATCTGAACTCCAACCCACCTTAAGTTCACCTTATTAGAAAGTCACCCTAGGTAAAATAGCACAAAAAAAAAAAAGAGAGAGAAATAAATAAAAGGTAAGGGGGACCCAAAATATCTATCAATAAGGAAATCGTTAAATAAATCATCACATCCTGGTGGATAAGAACTGTAATTGCAACTTTGGGAGGCCAAGGTGGGAGAATAGCTTGAGGTTGAGGGTTTGAGACCAGCCTGGGCAAAGCAGCAAGGCCCCATCTCTACCAAAAACATAAAATTTGGTGGCATGGTGGTGCATGCCTGTAGTCCCAGCCACTTAGGAGGCTGAGGCAGGAGGATCTCTTGAGCCTGGGAGGTCAAGGCTGCAGTGAGCCATGATCACACCACTGCACTCCAGCCTGGACAACAGAGCAAGACCCTGACTCTAAAAACATAAACAAACAAACAAGTAAATAAATTATGACATCCAGACTAAGTAAAACAATGAAGCAGTTAAAAACAAAGAGAGAGGCCGGGCATGGTGGCTCACGCCTGTAACCCCAACACTTTGGGAGGCAGAGGCGGGTGGATCACCTGAGATTGGGAGTTCGAGACCAGCCTCACCAACATGGAGAAACCCCATCTCTACTAAAACTGCAAAATTAGCCAGGCATGGTGGTGCATGCCTGTAATCCCAGCTGCTCTGGAGGCTGAGGCAGGAGAATAGCTTGAATGAGGGAGGCAGAGGTTGCAGTGGGCTGAGATAGCGCCATTGCGCTCCAGCTTGGGCGACAAGAACGAAACTCTGTCTCAAAAATAAATAAATAAATAAATAAAAATAATAAAAAATAATAAAAATAAAAACAAAGAGAGGGCCGGGCGCAGTGGCTCACGCCTGTAATCCCAGCACTTTGGGAGGCCGAGAGGGGTGGATCACGAGGTCAGGAGATTGAGACCATCCTGGCTAACACAGTGAAACCCTGTCTCTACTAAAAAAAATACAAAAAATTAGCCGGGCGTGGTGGCGGGCACCCGTAGTCCCAGCTACTCAGGAGGCTGAGGCAGGAGAATGGTGTAAACCCGGGAGGCGGAGCTTGCAGTGAGCCGAGATGGCGCCACTGCACTCCAGGCTAGGCGACAGAGCAAGATTCTGTCTCAAAAAAACAAAAAACCAAAAACGAAAAACAAACAAAGATAGAAGCACATATATTAATGGAAGATAAATTATTCAGTTAAAAGAAATTCTAGGCCAGGTGTAGTAGCTCATGCCTGCAATCCCAGCACTTTGGGAGGCTGAGGTGGGTGGATCACGAGGTCAGGAGTTCAAGATCAGCCTGGCCAAGATGGTGAAACCCCGTCTCTACTAAAAATACAAAAATTAGCCAGGCATGGTGGTGGGCAGCTGTAATCCCAGCTACTCGGGAGGCTGAGGCAGAGAATTGCTTGAACCCAGGAGGCGAAGGCTGCAGTGAACTGAGATTGAGCCACTGCACTCCAGCCTGGCGACAGAGCGAGACTCTGTCTCAAAAAAAAAAAAAAGAAAAAGAAATTCTAGAAGAAATGTATGATTCCCTTTGGCATGCATGCGTGTCTGAGTTCAACAGGGGCAGCGCACATGCGACTGTCCACAGTGGTCATGTGAGGGGAGGGGCAGGGATTGAGGCAGCAGAATTAGGAGTCAAACTCCAAATTTGCCAGATCATCTACCAGGAGGGAATGACAGAGCCTGGATGTGCTTGTGGGAACCCCTGCGGAGTCCAGGCTATGTCTGGGCAGGTGTCCTCTCCCAGAAGGCTCTTTATTTTGTGGAGAGGGTAGAAGCTGGAAATAACACGTTGTAATCGATAATAACAACGCAGGGGCTGGCAGTACTTTGGACGCCCAGTCTCCTCTCCTCTGGACAGCCACGCTGTCCAGGGAGAAATGAAGGGCTGTGGGTCAGGCCACAGGTAAGTCATGAGAAAGACCAGAATAAGAACTGTGAGTCAGCACCCACCTGGCTTCTTCAGACGCATAGTGGCTCCTGTCATCTTAGCGCCTTTGCTCTGATCGCCCCCGGAAGACAGTCCAGTCCTGGTTAAATTCTCTTCCTCTGAGCTTCAATGTCATTTCCTCCTGGCCCCCTCCAATCTCATTTACTTTGCTCTCGCTGTGGCGCATGTTCATGGAAGCCAGACCTTCTCCTCATGGTGCACCGTCTGTTGTACTGTCTGTGTGGTTTTGCAGTCCCTCCCCAGACGGTGACTGCAAGCACCACAGGTCGGACCAGGGACCTGCCCTGGCCAATTTGTTCACGGGCCACCTCCCCAGCCCTGCCATGGAGCAGTTGCTCAACAGATATTACCAGAGCTGGTAACTGCTGAAGCGAGCGCAGTCTCCACTGCGATCCCCTCTGTCTCAGACCTGGCATTGGGAACTTGGTGTTAAGTGGGTGTGGCTGCCAGGAAGGCACTGGAACAAAACCCTGCCCTGTGTTTCCTAAGCAGGTCAGCAGGTGAATGCGTGAACCCGCAGCGCAGCCCTGGCAAAACTTTAGTTGTCTGATGAGATAAACACCTGCCCACACCCAAGACTCCAGGCCCTCTGCTGCAAGCCTGGGTGGGTAGAAGTGGCATGGGGCGGGGGGGAGCAGAGGGAGAGAGAGGCACAAGTGACTATCTGTCACTGCATAGCCTCACTGGGCTCTGCAGCCAGCGAGCACACAAGGGACATAAGGGGTGCTGCCGAGGAGGGTGAATGTCACCTCTCCGCCCCACCCACACAGCATGGGAGTGACACTCTGAAAACCCCTGTCAGGCCAACAGGCATTTTCAGCTTTCCCCAGTTACCCTGGAGGAGGGTTCACCAAACTGCCACCTGGGTGTGTGATTTGGCTGAAGAGCTCTGCCGGGTCCTTCCCACCCACTAAATAAGGGGAAACAATGGCAGGGAGCAGATGTTTGCCCCCAAGCTCCTCAGGGTGGAGGCAGCTTCTCCTTCTTCTGCCTCTGTGTGGGAGTCAACTGAGGAAGATGGAGCCTCCCGGTGGGTGTAAAGGAGGGTGTAGAGTGAATGGGGAGGGGGGATGCTGTAAAAGCGTGCCCCAGGTGGTGTTGAGAGGAAAATCCCTGGGTTAGAGCTCACCATCCTGGCTCTGTTTCAGTGGCTGTCCCCCCACCTTCACCTTTCCTAGTTATACATCACAGCATCTTCGTCTGTAGAATTCTGGGGGTAGGAGGTGTGACCCTGAAGGCCCCACATCTTCCTCGGTGCACAGTCCCCCAGCACCCACCTCCCCAGAACCCCCACCTGCACCTGCACTGCCTGGCCTTCCTTCCTTAGCAAGACAGAATTCCTGACAGCCCCAGGGGTTAGGAACAGCTGCATGTGAAGCCCACAGCGGCCTGTCTGAAGCTTTACCCAAGTTCTGCTCCCTGGAGCCACATGGAAGGAAGTTCTGCCTGACAGCCTTTCCAGCACCCTGGGAAGCTGCCGATTTATTTTCTTTACCCCTGACTTCACTTATCTCAGATCCCAACAGAGACTGACAAAGCCAGAGACCCTGATGGTTTAGGATTCCAAGGTTTCTTATGCCTCTAGCTGCTCAGCCAGGAGCTTTCTTGATTTTGTGTTTTTCAAATGAGAAGCATCTTACCAGCTAAGTAAGTCTAAGAGTGTCATGACTCATGGACCTTGGAAACCAATGGTCAGTAGTTTGGGATTCTTTGGGTGGATCAAGAGATTTTCTTGGGGACCTAGGAGCACCTCGATGTGGGGAGGGCCTGAGCAGATGGACTAGTGCCCTCCTCTGGATGGAATTGGAGGTTACCCTTATGCCCCAATCCCTCCACCCCTGCCCTGGGGCTTTTTTTTTTCTTTTTTTGCTTGGTGGAATGGGAGAGTACTTTTCAAAGTTACAGTTACATAGAAAAGTTAAAATCACAGCACTATTGCATATCTGAGTGCCAAGAATTACGTTTGTCTTGCTGCAGGTGAGGGAAATGAGGTCACTTCTCAAGAAGTTTGCATTTTCTGAGAAAATGTGGACACAATGGAAAAGCCAAGGCATAAAACCATACACCTGAGAAGGCTGAAGCAAATTGCTCCAGGACTTAAAGCACAGTGGGTATGTGTTCCCCAGGTGAGAGGCAGCCTCTGCAGAGGCTGACAAGTCCTTTTTGGATGACACTGTGACTCAGCCCTCATATTCCCCTCTCCAGGGCGATGATCCACCCGGTGCTGTGGCTGCTGAGATTCTAGTCATCCTACTCGCTCTAGGCTGGTGTGATTCTTTTGTTTGTTTGTTTGAGATAAGTCTCGCTCTGACGCCCAGGCTGGAATGCAATGGTTTGATCTCAGCTCACTGCAGCCTCTGCCTTCCGGGTCCAAGCGATTCTTGTGCCTCAGGCTCCTGAGTACTGGGACTATAGGCGCCCAACAACACAACTGGCTAATTTTTGAATTTTTAGTAGAGACTGGTTTCACCATATTGGCCAGGCTGGTTTTGAACTCCTGACCTCAAGTGATCCGCCCACCTCGGCCTCCTCAAGTCCTGGGACTACAGATCTGAGCCACTGCGCCTGGCCTAGACTGGTGTCATTCTGACATTTCCAGGCCACGAAGCAGCCCCAGACTCAGCAGCCCTGGGCATCTGCCATAGCCCTGTTGTATGATCTGCTCTGCCGCTCATGAGGCATGACTCACCCTCCTACCCTCTCCGAGCCTCAGTTTACTCATTTAAATCTCAAAGCCTCCACAGATAATTGGGAAATGAAAGGAAAATCGTGTAAGTATGAATACCTTCCACAGATAGCGGGATCTCATTAATACTAGTTTCCCCTTTCCATACCTCCCAGCAAAGAAAAGTTGGTAACTGCAGGCCTCTGAACTAGTGCCCCACGTCGGAGATACCGGCCACTTCTTACTGAACATTTGCCTGTGCCTACTATAAGGATATAAGATCATCTCAACCTCCCAAGAAGCCGATATTAGCACCCCCATTTTTGCAGCTAAAGAAACTTAGGTGCAGAAAAATGAAATAGCATATTCAAGGTCACAGAATGACCTGGGGCAGAGCTACAGTCTAGACTCCCATCTGTCAGATATAAACCCCATTCTATGAACCCTCAACATTGCTACTCCCCTTCCAACGCCACTGGAGCACAAAGCTCCAAAACTGGGTGAAGCACATACAGCTCTATAGCAGGCAACCCCATTCCTGTGTTCCACCCAGTGAAGAACCAGGAGGTTGTGCATGACCAAGGTGGTTCAGGGTGAAGGTCAGGGGCTGGCTGAAAATGGAAGGCATCTCAGGCTGGGTCTTTGACTGTGATTATGTCAGGGTTGGGGCTGAAATATTGTGAGTGGTAACTGAGGTTTCAACCTCTTCCCTAGGAAAGAGTGGGGGTGGGGTGGTGAAGCTGGTTAATTGAGATGGGAGGGTTGGGGTGGGGGCAGGCAGAGCCTTCCAAGGCCTTCAGATCCGGTGCTGTTACCGTAAACAAGTGCAACCCTCAGCTCCCTGGAGGGCCTGGGGAGCAAATGCGTGCATCCCTGCTTCGTTCCCAGCAGCTGTTCACTGGAGGACGCAGCCTGCCATCCCCAGCCGACCTCCTCCACGGCCTTCCCCAGCCCCCAGATCAAGCCTCAGGAAGTGGCGCTGCTGAGAATCTCTCCTCCAGCCTGCCTCCTGCCGAGAGTGTCCTCAGCGCCAGCATTTCCTGGCCTAATTAAGCTGGGTAATGAGTAGCTAAGAGGAGGGGATAAAAGCCCTAGGCGGCTTAGAGCTGGGACAGTTTATGACAGGGGCGTCTGCAGCTGGTGACATTCCTAGGAAAATTATTTCTCATAACCCTGGGAAGTTGCGTGCTGTTTCCTTAGCAGCAGAGTAAGCCCCAAAGGTGAGCATGGGGAACATTGCATCTTAAGGGGGCCTGACTGGACGGTCCTAAAGGTGACAGGTGGGGGGTGCCGTGTGTCTGTAGGACTGATCAGAGCTGCAGAGCAGCTACAGGCCACCCGGGCTAATGCCCTTAGCTTAGTCCGAGGCCGGGGCATCCGTGGTGGCCACGTGACTCCCCAGGGCTTGGGTTTTGTGTTTCTTCTGAATGATAGGACTCTGCACAGCATGCAGTTTCTAAGACCGTATCCTTTCAGGGAAGGAAATCTGAGCTAGAGGCTCTGATCCTGACTCCTCCGCAGCCCACTATTAAGGGTGTGAAAATTGTGTTTTGGAAAATATCAGGCGCCCCAGCAGCCAGGAGTGGGTAGAAGAGCTCTCAGACAAGGGCCCTGGGGGAAAGGGGAAGGTGGGCACCAGGCGCTCTGGACGCCAGGGCCCACCCTTCCAGAGACACTCAGGAGCCCAGCGTTGATTATCCCCACTCCCACTCTGCAGCCACAGCCTCAGCCCCCAAATTCTCCTTCTTTGGCACTCAGTTTTGTTTGTTTGTTTTTTGCGTGAGTTCTGTTTGTTTTTGTTTTCTTCAGTCACCTTGCACTCCTTCCTTAGTTGGCCAGGGAACTTCGTGCTGTATGGGGTGGAGCAGGGCAAGGCCCAGGCTCTGGAGCTCGGCCCATCCCCAAGTCTCTGAGTGAACTTGGGAGATCAGGTGACCTCTCAGCCATGGTTTTCCCATTTGTAGAATGAAGGCATTAGTGATGTCTAGTGTCCAGTATGTTATGAACCGCAACCTCCACTTGGCCTGTGAGTGGCGAGCGAGGCTGAAATTGGGCCATGTTTCCCAGACCTTTCAAATTAGGTTACCCAGTTTCACCCAAGAACATTTTTGCCCCAATTATCCTGTAAAGCAGAGTCATAGCTAGTGAGTATGTATTTTATTATTATTATTACTGTTATTACTAGAAACAGGGTCTCATTCTGTCATCCAGGCTGGAATGCCATGGTGTGAACATGGTTCGACCTCCCAGGCCCAAGCAATCCTCCCACCTCAGCCACCCGAATGGCTGGGACCACAGACATGTCACCACACCCAGCTAATTTTTGGAATTTTTTGTAGAGACTGGGTTTCACCATGCTGCCCAGGCTGGTCTCAAACTCTTGGGCCCAAGCGATCCTCCTGCCTTTGCCTCCCAAAGTGCTGGGATTACAAGCGTGAGTCACTTCGCCTGGCTGAATACCTGTTTGTGATGATGGAAGGGCCCATTCTCCTGCACTCTTGTAATCAATATTTGTTCTTTTCCAATTTTCTAAACAAGACCTGTCTGGTGCAATGTCCTCTGAGCCCCGCTTCCTCCACGGCTGGAGCCGGGAGCGGCAGGGAATGTGTGGGCATTCCGTCTTTCCTTCTGATCGCCGCCCTTCACCCTCTGCCCTTGGCTGTTCCCACAGTCCCATCTATTCCCCTGGCCTCCTGCTTCTCTCTCTAAATGAGGAGATCACAAATAACCTGGTGTTTCCGTTTTTCCCTCTGGCGGTGGTTGCCCCTGGAGTGGAAGGAGACCTGGTGGCCAGATGCCTGACATGGCCGGGACAGCTGGTGCTCTCAGCATTCCTGGGGAAGGTCCCTGGGGATTGGACTTGAGGGGATCACACCAAGAAGAGGGGTGAGCAGGCCTGGCAGCTCACCCCTGTGACCCAGCCCACCTCTGGCTGGGCTGCCTGGCACGATCCCCCGGCCCGGCCGGCAGCAGCTGCGCAGGCCAGGGGAGCCAAATGGCTCCGCATGTGTAATCCTAGCTAAAAAGAGAAAGGGGAAAGATCTTGTAATTTCCCAGGACACAGACAACTGAAACCTGACACTCTTGCCAAGGAAGTCCTTTCACTGAGAGAGAGAGAGAGAGACAGAGAAGGAGGGAGGGAGGGGAGTGTGTGAGAGGCCACTCTGGAAGGTTCCGGGAGAGACAGAGAGAAGGAGGGAGGGCGGGGAGTGTGTGAGAGGCCATTCTGGAAGGTTCCGGGGCCAGCAGGAAGCCCTGAGCACAGCTCTCCTGTGAGCACCCCATGTGTCATCTGCCCTAGTCTCTGGCCTGAGCCAGGAGATGTGGCTGGTCTGCCCAGTGGGCACAGCAGTGGTGGCAGAGGCCCGGCCACCATCCGTCTCTGTTCCTTGGGAGCCGCTGTCCCTTCCTTTCCCTGCCTTTTGTGTCAGTGAGCCAGATTGTGCTGTTGAGAAAAATGTGCTCGAAGCCCTTCAACTCGGGCCAGGAAGAGGCCATTCTTTCTTCCTGTCGCCCAGCGCTTTATAAAACCAAATGTATGATCAGAGTGGAAGGAGTCCAGCCTGACTTGAACGGGTTAGGGTCATTCATCTTTGTTCAGCTATAAGGAATTGCAGGTGTTTGTTAGGCTAAAGCCACAGAAATTTGGGGAGGCCACTTTGTGACCAGCTCTGTGCTGGGTGCAGCTCTGGGGGACACAGGCATGTATGACAAGTGTCTGTCCTTGAGGTGTAGTTTGCCATCTGGCTGGAGCAACAAGACTTTCAGCCACAAGGATCAGTGAACGATACATGAAGGAGTCCAATCAAGAACCTGAAGGTGGGATACAGCCAGCCAGTGGTTCTGGGGGTCCGTCCTGGTGTGCTCTGTGGAGAAGCCTTCTTTTAGGTGAAATGTTCTCTGCCGCCATTCTGTGTCACCCGCTGTTGATTGCGCTCCTGTGATGTGCCAGGCGCTGACCGGGCACTAGGGATGCTGCCGCCCTGGCATAGCGCACTCTAAAGGCTCTGACTTCACTCTTATCTGTGCATGTTTGTATTTTATAGTTCATTTATTTATTTACACACCATGTATGTTCAGTGTATCCAAAAAGATTCAAGGCAGTTTATCATTAGTGGCACAAGTGCCAGAAACCCCAAAACCAGATTAAAGGTTGAGATCCAGGGTCTAGAGAAAGCTGGGGCTAAGGAATAAGTCCATCAGAAAAGTAGGATTCAAGGAAGTGCTGCAACATTTGAACCTAAAAGTTGGTTCCGAGCTGCCTGGTGGTTAGGTCAAAAAGGGAAATAGTGTGTCTAATATAAAGGAAACATTTCTTGTGTACGTCCCTTCTTTCTGACGCCAACCTTCAGACTCATTTCTTACCATCATCCCATGCACACTCCACCTTGCTTGACTGCATTCAGTTCTGCAGAAGCACTGAGGGTCGGGCTCATTGGCACCTGAGCTTCTCCCACCTCCCCACTGCTCTGTCTGCTTAACTCCGGTGAACACCACTGGCCCTGCTTCAACAGGCAGTGCGGTCATTACCTCACATGCCTGCCTGAGCCCGCAGTCAGGGCCTGCTGCCCTCCCCGTGTCGATGCCTCTCCTACCTGGCTCTGTCACGGCCCTCTCAGGGTACTGTCATTGCTCCCTGCTTCTTTCCCTACCTGCTGGTGAGTTGCTGCAGACCAGGAGTCCTGTCCCTCATCTCCACTATCCCAGGGCCTAGCACAGTGCCTGCTGCACTATAGCCAATAAATACTTGCCACTAACAATTATTTTGCACTTAATGATGTGACAACCACCATGGTAATTGTCTTACAAATATTATCTTTTCTTTTTTCCTTGTGGCAGGGTCTCACTCTATTGCCCAGGCCGGAGCTCACTGCAACCTCTTCCTCCTGGGTTCAAGCAACTCTCTTGCCTCAGCCTCCCAAGTAGCTGGGATTACAGGTGTGCACCACCAAGCCCTGTTACTTTTTGTATTTTTGATAGAGACTGAGTTTCGCTGCGTCGGCCAGGCTGGTCTCCAACTCCTGACCTCAAGTGATCTGCCCGCCGTGGCCTCCCAAAGTGCTGGGATTACAGGTGTGAACCATTGCACCAGGCCCATTTAACTCTTTTTTCTTTTTCCCCTGAGATGGAGTCTTGCTCTGTCACCCAGGCTGGAGCACAGTGGCGCAATCTTGGCTCACTGAAATCTCCACCTCCCAGGTTCAAGCAGTTCTCTGAGTAGCTGGGATTACAGGCGTGCACCACCACGCCTGGCTAATTTTTGTATTTTTAGTAGAGATGGGGTTTCACCATGTTGGCCAGGCTGGTCTCGAACTCCTGACCTCGTGATCCACCCGCCTTGGCCTCCCAAAGTGCTGGGATTACAGGCGTGAGCCACCGCACCCAGCCCATATATTATCTCATTTAACTCTTAAAATAACCCTGTGACACAGTTGTTATTATGCCCATTTTACAAGTAAAGAAACTGAGATTAAATGAGCCGAGTAACCCAAGGACTCCTAATGGTGGACCTAGCCTCAAACTCAGATCTTCCTGACTTTGAAGCCGGTGGAAAGGATGAGACATTTTGCATTTATGGCCTTTTATTGGAATTATTTTTATCTGTTATTAGATTATGAGCCCTCAGAGGAAAGGGGGAAAGACCTCCCCACATGCACAGCAGAGAGCACGTTGCTTCGCACACAGTAGGAACTCCTGAAGTATTTCTCAGCAACAAGAGTTCTTTTTTTTTTTTTTAGATGAAGTCTTGCTCTTGTCGCCCAGGTTAGAGTGTAGTGGCGCAATCTCGGCTCACTGCAACCTCCGTCTCCTGGGTTCAAATGATTCTCCTGCCTCAGCCTCCCGAGTAGCTGGGATTACAGGCGCTAGCCACCACGCCCAGCTAATTTTTGTATTTTTAGTAGAGACGGGGTTTCACCATCTTGGCCAGGCTGGTCTCAAACTCCTGACCTCAGGTGATCCACCTGCCTCGGCCTCCCAAAATACTGGGATTACAGGCATGAGCCACTGTGCCCGGCCAAGAGTTCTTAACAAAGACATGTGGAGAATTCTATCGCTGGCTTGCAGTAAGACTGAAACTTACAAGGCCCTCACCACCACCCAGTTGGCTTAATCACACTGCGGTATTCACAGGCCTTAGAACTTACAGCTGAAAAGGACCTTAGAAATCAGAGACTCCAACCCCCATGTTTCACAGCCCAAGAAACAGTTGCAGAGAGATCAAATGGCTCAACTAAGGTCATACAGCTCATTAGCAACAGCAAGGGCAGGGACAGATCTGACTCCAACTCCCCGGAATTGCTTTCCAATTTGGTTAAAAATTTTACCTGGATTCAGCAAACAAGGTGACAAAAGGCCAGAGCGGGGAAGCCCACCAAGGCAACACCCCTCGGGAGAGTCACGAGTGGGCACTGGCCTTGGCTCTCCAGCCAGCCTGCTCAACCGCAGGCAGGCTTCTCCCTTGCCCCTCCCCCAGCCACCATATTCCTTCCAGTAGCCACTCACCACCTCCTGCATGACCAGGTCTTTCTCAGGCATCTCTTGTTTGTGGGAAAGGTATTGGTGAATATCAGTCCTCCAACCTTCAGTGACTCCCTCCTGTGGACGCAGCCTTGGCTCAGACTCCTAAAGGAGGTGGGGCTCTGAGCTCTATAGCGGAGCTCACAGGGTGATTCTGCCCCCCTCCACCAGGACATTCTGATTGTCATAACTGCGGGAGGCAGACAACTTGCTACTTCACCTGGAGAGTAGAGGCTGACGATGCTGCTAAACATCCGACAGTGCACAGGACAGCCTCCAAACCAAAGAAATATCTGGCGCAAATGTCGGCAGTGCTGAGGATGAGAAGCCCTGCTGGACAAATGGGAAGAAGAGCTCTGCCCACTGATTCCTCCCGGCAGAAAAGTTCCCACTGGGCTCCTTTCTACCCTGCTCAGTGGGTCTGCAGGTACCTCTTCAGAGCCACTGGGTTTTTGGTCTCGTTTTTTCCTACCACTTCCACCAGCCATTTGGTGTTTCCGTTTTGTCTCCAACAAAACACCAAAAAAACGGCAATGATTTTATTGAGCACCAAATGGGTTCACGGCAGAATGCTTGGTGTTTTTGGTGTTTTATGTATCTTACATTAGCTTTGCCTTGTCACTTAATTCCACCTGAAAAACGAAAGAGTAATTTAACTCTGAGTCAGAGCCAGATATTGTTAACATTTTACCAATGAGAAGACAGGCTCCGGGAGGTCAAGTAACTTGTTCAAGGTCACTCAGCCATTAACTGTTTCAAACCCAGCTGTGAGCTATCCAGGCTACTGTTACTTTCCACACGAAACAGCAGCAGGCTGTGCAGACAGGTATGAGACAGTCAGCAAATTAAAGGTTGTGTTTGTCTTTCTCAGACACCAAATCCATCCCCTGCCTTGTCCACAAGCAGGAAAGATAGAGTTTTGGGGAAATGTGGTCTGGGCATGGTGGCTCACAACTGTAATCTCAGCACTTTGAGAGGCCAAGGCAGGAGGATCGCTTCAGGCCAGGAGTTTGAGACCAGCTTGGGCAAGATAGGGAGACGCTGTCTCTACAAAACACTTAAAAATTAGCTGGGTGTGGTGGTGTGCACCTATAGACTCAGGAGGCTGAAGCGGGAGGATTCCTTGAGCCCAGGAGTTCAATGCTGCAGTGAGGCAAGGTCACCCCACTGCACTCCAGCCTGGGAGACAGAGCGAGACTCTTACTTTTTCTTTCTTTCTTTCTTTTTTTCTTTTTGTTTGTTTGTTTGAAATGGAGTCTCACTCTGTCTGTCGCCCAGGCTGGAGTGCAGTGGTGCGATCTTGGCTTACTGCAGCCTCCGCCTCCTGGGTTCAAGTGATTCTCCTGCCTCAGCCTCCTGAGTAGCTGGTACTACAGGCACACGCCACCATGCCTGGCTATTTTTTTTTTTTTTTTTTTTTTTAGTAGAGACGGGGGTTTCACTATATTGGCCAGGCTGGTCTCGAACTCCTGACCTCAAGTGATCCTCCCTCCTCGGCCTCCCAAAGTACTGGGATTATAAGCATGCGTCACCATGCTCAGCCAAGACTCTGTTTCGTTTTTTTTGTTTGTTTGTTTTCTTCTTTTCTTTTTTTTTTCTTTTTTTTGAGATGGAGTCTAGCTCTGTCACCAGGCTGGAGTGCAGTGACACGATCTCGGCTCACTGCAACCTCCGCCTCCTAGGTTCAAGTGATTCCCCTGCCTCAGCCTCCCGAGTAGCTGGGACTACAGGTGCACACCACCATGCCTGGCCAATTTTTTGTATTTTAGTAGAGACAGGGTTTCACTATGTTGGCCAGACTAGTCTTGAACTCCTGACCTCGTGACCCAACCACCTTGGCCTCCCAGAGTGCTGGGATTATAGGTGTGAGCCACTGCGCCCGGCCGACTCTGTTTCTTAAAAAAAAAAAAAAAAAGAAAAAAAAGAAAAAAGAAAAGGGCCAGCCACGGTGGCTCACGCCTGTAATCCCAACACTTTGGGAGGCCAAGGCAGGTGGATCACTTGAGGTCAGGAGTTCAAGACCAGCCTGGCCAACATGGTGAAACCCCGTTTCTATTAAAAATACAAAAATTAGCTGGGCGTGGTGGTAGGTGTCTGTAATCCCAGCTACTTGGGAGGCTGAGGCAGGGGAATCACTTGAACCCGGGAGGCGGAGGTTGCAGTGAGCTGAGATCACACCATTGCACTCCAGCCTGGGTGACAGAGCTAGACTCCATCTCAAAAAAAAAAAAAGAAAGAAGGAAAGAAGGAAAGGAAGAAAGGAAGAAAGACAGACATAAGCTTGGGGGTGAAGACAGGCTGGTCCTCTGCCCCATCACCTTCCTAATTGCAGTGTCTTCACCTACATGCCTCAGAACTAAGGTGAGCCCTACTAACCCAGAGTTAAACTCTGAACTTCCAAGAAAAGCTCTGGAGGAGCTCCATCACCCAGCTCCTGGCACACACACCCCTCCCTGGGAGAAGGCACTCTGAGGTTCCCCTCCCCAACAGTTTGGGCCTCCATAGTGCCTACCATTGGCGCTGGGGACTTATTAAACAGCCCTGATGCAGGGCTTCCGACACCAAACCCAGAGTCTGTCGTGACAACCTTAACGTTGTTAATAAGAGGATACTATGTGCATGGTAACATGTGTGTATGAGTGTGTACGTGTGTGTGCATGCACACATGTGCATGCTACTGAAAAGGTGGCCTTCATTCAGGATTTAAACTGGGCCTTGGCCTCCTGGCCTCTTTGAGCTGCTTCCTGCTGACCTCCATCCCGGGGATGAGCATCCCCTGCAGTCGGGAATGGAGCTGGGCCCCTCCTGGCCTCCTCTGCTCAGATTAACCCCTTCCTCCCAGTTTGCCTGTGCCTGGCAGTGAGTGGGGCTCTGGGCCAAGGGGCCAGACACTCACTGGCTCCAGGGCTGGCGGATGCCATAAACCCGTTTTCCTTGGGGACTCCAGAGCTCCACATCTTACTTTCAGAAAGCACAAGTGTTTTGTTGGAAATGGCCTCAGGAGGAGGGAGAGCCCAGGGCTCTGTACACATGTTCCTCATTTGCCATTGGTGGGGCAGGGGCTGCGGCAGGGGACTGTGCTGGGGAGGCAGGCATGGGAGGGGAGAGAGCAGCTGCAGCTGCTGCCGGAAGTTTGGCTTCAGGGAGGAATGGAGGGAGAGAGTGCGAGAAGAAGGGGTGGGACTTGGGGACAGGGGCGGTGTCACGGGGGAGGAGGGAGCAGGTGGTGACTTGTTTATCTGCTCAGCTGTTTTGTTTCCAGGAGCCTGAGAGAGAGACAGAAGCAGCTGGGAGGAGAAAAATCAACGCGGCCAGGGGCCCTACTGGTCCTTCTGCCTTAGCCACAGGTTCTGAAACCAAAGCAAAACCACCAGAGAGTGATTCATGTGGGTATGGCCCTCCCTCCCCCTGCCCAGAAAGGTTTCTCTTGAGCCCATATGCTAGTTTCTGTCATGCAAACGCCCTGGCAATGCTTCCTTGCCTTGGCGCAATGGCTCTGATTGGGTAGGCATCTCCGGGGGTTAATACTGGCACAAACTCATGTAAATCTTCCTGGGCCTAAGTCTGGTGTACTCTCATATGTGAATTGGCATGGTCCTGGAGGGCTAGTCAGCTAGCTCCTAGCCTCGAGATCGGCCTGGACCAAACCAAAAAAAAAATCATCTCTGGTGAAACAGGATAGCCACCCCACCCCCTGCTCAGCATTCCCCAGTGCCTCCCTTCACAGTGGCCAGTTTGGATTCTTCTCACCAAACGCTCAAGACCTGTGCAGGTTACTTATTGGTCCCCTTCATGCCCCAGATGCAAATTTGGCATGTCTCATTTGCATTCTAAAGTGTTTGGAGGCAAGGCTGGGATGCAGGTTAATTTGCCCTGATGTCTTTTGACCAGGTTAGTAAACATCCCTCCAGCCCATCTCAGCACTTGAGAATCTGGAAGGCAGCTATGCTTTAATTACAGTGCGATTTCAGGAGTTTGCTTGCTGTTCCCCCTTGGCTCTTTGTCTAGCTTATTATTTTCATCTTGTTTGTTTGTTTGTTTAAATGAGAACTTTCGTAGACAATTCCCTCTCCCGCCTCCCACAGAGGCCAGTCTGTGTTGCTAGAGGACTTTTTCTGCCTCCCTCTTGGTTTACAAAGCCAGGGCATCTCTGTTGACAAAGGGTCTGCGATCTGGCACTGGGCCTGGCAGTTAGGGACTGTGTAAGAAATGCAGATGCCTTTTGCAGATGCCTGCCCTGCTCCTCCTCTAAGCAGCCAAAACATCCCGCACCACCTCGGGAAGACCCCACATCCCAGCTTGCTGGTCTCTGAGCACTCTGCCCCGCCAACCCTATAGCGCTAGGAAGGCAGGAAAGATGGAAAAGGCTGTGGGGGATTGAGTAAGGGATTCGGGAATGAGGGACAGTGACACTGTCTGTAGGTGGGTTGGCTTAGCAGGGGGATTGGGAGTGGCCGGCTGGAGTGGTGGAAAGAACTGGGGACAGGGAGTCAGGAAGCTGAGCTTTTATTCATCCCAGCTTTGCTGCTGACAAGTTAGGTGGTCTTGGGCCAGACTGGGCCAAGTCTGGGCCTTCCTGTGTAAAATGCATGCTCCCATCTCAAGGTCCTTTTCTACTTTACAGATTCTCTTGCTTTTAGAATGCTAATTTCATTGACTGTGGCCCGTTTCCTTCTCCAGAGACAGGATAACCCAATAAAATCGCCCCCTTAGGTGGGGTGTGTTGGCTCACACCTGTAGCCTGTAATCCCAGCACTTTGGGAGGCTGAGGCAGGTGGATCACCTGAGGTCAGCAGTTTGAGACCAGCCTGACCAACAAGTTGAAGCCCCATGTCTACTAAAAATAGAAAAATTAGCAGGGCGTGGTGGTAGGTGCCTGTAGTCCCAGCTACTTGGGAGGCTGAGACAGGAGAATTACTTGAACCTGGGAGGCAGAGGTTGCAATGAGCTGAGATCGTGCCACTGCACTCCAGCCTGGACGACAGAGCGAGACTCTGTATAAAACAAAAACAACAACAACAAAAAATTACCCCTTAATGGTGGTTGGTCAGACAGCCAGCTTGAATTGCTGTCTTTTTCCCAAACCCAGATTCCCTGGCTGAGGCACCAGTTAAAACTTTTATCTTAGGGAAGCTCTGGGAGTTGCCTCTTGCAGGTCAAGGGTTCCAAAGGGCAGAAGCTCCAGCATACCATCTTCTTGAGCATTTCCTGTTCAGATTTCTATGGGATTAATGGCTCCTCCACCTTCTACCTCCCAGGGAGGCTCCCTGAGCTCTGCTTTATATAAGGTAAGTGCTCTTGGGCTTCAGATGGATTCCATTTCATTTATCAAACGTTTCTTTAAGCACTTACTCTGTGACTGACATTGCTGGACCCAAAGGAATACAGAGATAACGGTTGACTTAGTCCTTATCCGAATAGAGTGGACCCACCTATTGGTGAAGCCAAATTTAATGGAACTCTCCGAAAACAATTCTGTCAAGGTTGGGCACGGTGGCTCGTGCCTATAATCCCAGCACTTTGGGAGGCTGAGGCGGATGGATCACGAGGTCAGGAGATTGAGACCATCCTGGCCAATATGATGAAACCCCGTCTCTACTAAAAATACAAAAATTAGCTGGGCGTGGTGGTGCGTGCCTGTAGTCCCAGCTACTTGAGAGGCTGAGGCAGGAGAATCGCTTGAACCTGGGAGGTAGAGGTTGCAGTGAGCTGAGATCGCGCCACTGCACTCCATCCTGGCTACAGTGCGAGACTCCATCAAAAAAAAAAAAAAATTCTGTCAAACATCTCCCATTTCTCCCTTCAACCTAAAGAACATGGGAAAATAAACCAAGTGGACTGATAAATGGATTCCAAAGGTGATAGTGGAATTTATTTGTTACATTTAAGAAACTTAGCCTTAAGAAATTTATTCTGGTAGATTGTACTTACAAAGGCTTTGTCGACTATAGTTGCAATAATAACAAGAATAATACCAGCTATTCTTTCTTGAGTGCCTGCTATATATGTATCATGCATTGTGGCAGAAGTTTTACATGCTTTATCCTATGGGATTATTTAGTGAGGGAGGCGCTATTAAAATCTCCATTTTTATTATTGTTTTAACCTTTTTTTTTTTTTTTTTTGAGACAGTCTTACTCTGTTGCCCAGGCTGGAGTGCAGTGGCGTGATCTCAGCTCACTGCAACCTCCGCCTCCTGAGTTCAAGCGATTCTCCTGCCTCAGCCTCCCGAGTAGCTGGGACTACAGGCGCGTGCCACCATGCCTGGCTAATTTTTATATTTTTGGTAGAGACGGGGTTTCACCATGTCGGCCAGGCTGGTCTTGAACTCCTGGCCTCAGGCAATCCACCTGCCTTAACCTCCCAAAGTGCTGGGATTACAGGCGTGAGCCACGCCACTTGGCCCTAACCATTTTTTTTTTTTAAAGACAGGATCTGGCTCTTTTTCCCAGGCTGGAGCGCAATAGCACAATCATAGCTCATTGCAGTCTTAAACCCCTGGGCTTAGGCAAGCCTCCTGGCTGCCTGGGACTACAGATATGCACCACTACACCCAATTAATTTTTTAAATTTTTTCTAGAGAAGGGGTCTCCCTACGTTGCCCAGGCTAGGCTTGAACTCCTAGGCTCAAGCCATAACTCCAAGGCTAGGACTGGCATTCTAGTGAAAATTCAAGCAGTCTCCTGGCGGGTGGGTTTTGCCTCAGCATCTGTGATGCCGTCAAATGTCCAAAGGCCTAGATCCCACCCATGTCTACTTCAGCCATTTACACCAGGTTAGATGAGAGAATCAAGAACTGATGAATTTTTAAAGTTTTTTTTTTTGGAGTACCTGTTTTGTGTAAGACCCCGTGATAGAGATGGGGGTTCTGGTGGGGAGATAGCAAGCCAGGCGTGGTTCTCCTCCTAAAGGAGCTTACAATCCTCAAAAAATATTCTTGGCCGGGCACGGTGGCTCATGCCTGTAATTCCAGCACTTTGGGAGGCTGAGGTGGGTGGATCACAAGGTCAGGAGTTCGAGACCAGCCTGGCCAATATGGTGAAACCCTGTCTCTACTAAAAAATACAAAAATTAGCCGGGCATGGTGGCGGCCACCTGTAATCCCAGCTACTCGGGAGGCTGAGGCAGGAGAATGGTGTGAACCCGGGAGGCGGAGGTTGCAGTGAGCCGAGATCACGCCTGAGAGAGACTCCATCTCCAGGAAAAAAAAAAATTCTTTCAGTCTATTTTTGCCACTTTTTTTGGTTTTTTTTGGAACAGGATCTCACTCCGTTACTCATGCTGGAGTGCAATGTCACGATCTTAGCTCACTGCAACCTCCGACTCCCAGGTTCAAGCGATTCTCCTGCCTCAGCCTCCCAAGTAATTGGGATTACAGGCGCCCACCACCATGCCTGGCTAATTTTTGTATTTTTGGTAGAGATGGCGTTTTGCCACGTTGGTCAGGCTGGTCTGGAACTCCAGACCTCAGGTGATCAGCCCGTGTTGGGCTCCCAAAGTGCTGGGATTACAGACGTGAGCTACCACACCCGGCTAACCTTTTATTCTTTTTTCTTTTTTTCTTTTTTGAGACGGAGTCTCGCTTTGTCCTCCAGGCTTGAGTGCAGTGACGCGATCTCGGCTCACTGCAAGCTCTGCCTCCCAGGTTCACACCATTCTCCTGCCTCAGCCTCCCGAGTAGCTGGGACTACAGGCGCCTGCCACCACGCCCAGCTAATTTTTTTTTTTTTTTTTTTTTTTGTATTTTTAGTAAAGATGGGGTTTCACCATGTTAGCCAGGATGGTCTCGATCTCCTGACCTGGTGATCTGCCTGCCTTGGCCTCCCAAAGTGCTAGTATTACAGGCGTGAGCCACTGTGCCCATCCTAAACTTTTATTCTTTTATCTCTCTTTCTCTCTCTCTTTTTTTTTTTTTTTTTTTGAGACAGTCTCACTCTGTCACCCAGGCTGGAATGCAGTGGCGCAATCTCGGCTTATTGCAACCTCTGCCTCCTTTGTTCAAGCGATTTTCCTGCTTCAGCCTCCCTAGTAGCTGGGATTATAGGCACGTGCCACCATGCCCAGCTAATTTTTGTATTTTTAGTAGAGACGGGGGTTTCACCATGTTGGCCAGGCTGGTCTTGAACTCCTGACCTCAAGAGATCTGCCTGCCTTGGTCTTCCAAAGTGCTGGGATTACAGGCGTGAGCCACCGCGTTCATTTCTCATTTTACCCTCTTTTCTCATTTTTACCCTTTGTAGCCAGGAATGATTTTGTACCCTTGTAAATGGCTCTAAATTCTGGGTCCGTCCTTGCTGCTAATCCTTTTACTGTGTTCCTCTTCACACTGGGAGAAATGCCCAGGAGGGACTCTCGCTTTTCTGTGTAGGGGCTGTGTCTCCCAAAGGCTGCCCTTATGGGAGACATGTTTGTCTTCATCTCTAATATACCAATTAAGAATCCTGCCTTAGTTGTCCCGCCCTAGATCCAGTGTTTCCTGGTCTGATTCTAGGGGCCCAGCAAGTCCCTAAACTCATTCAGGCCTCAGGGGATCCAGGCTGGAATAGCAGTGGGGCCAATATCTGGGCAGAAGACCAAGAGAGGGAACCAGGTAGGCAAACACCATCAGCTGAGAGGCCCTGTCTTTACATCTCCATCTAGTTTTCAAACTTATTATTACGGCAAATTTCAAACATAGAGAAAGTTAGAAAGAATATGCACATAATTGACTACCTAGATTCAACAAAGATAAACTTTTTACAATATTTGCCTATTTGGCCTCTCTCTCTGTTATTTTATTTTATTTTTTGAAAGAGTCTCGCTCTGGCATCCAGGCTGGAGTGCAGTGGCGGGATTTTGGCTCACTGCAACCTCCATCTCCCGGGTTCAAGCAATTCTCCTGCCTCAGCCTCCTGAGTAGTTGGGACTATAGAGGCGTGCTACCATGTCCAGCTAATTTTTGAATTGTTAGTAGAGACTGGGTTTCACCAGGTTGGCCAGGGTGGTCTTGAACTCCTGACCTTATGTGATCCGCCTGCCTCAGCTTCCCAAAGTGATGGGACTACAGGCGTTAGCCACCACGCCTGGCCAAAATATTTATTTATTTTTTAAATTGACCATATTAGCCATTTTATTTTATTTTATTTTATTTATTTTTAAATTTTTTTTCTTTCTTTCTTTTTTTTTTTCTTTGAGACGGAGTTTCACTCTTGTTGCCCAGGCTCACCGCAACCTTTGCCTCTGCCTCCCAGGTTCAAGCGATTCTCCTGCCTCAACCTCCCGAGTAGCTGGGATCACAGGCGCACACCACCATGCCTGGCTAATTTTGTATTTTTAGTAGAGACGGAATTTCTCCATGTTGGTCAGGCTGGTCTCAAACTCCCGGCCTCAGGTGATCCACCCACGTCAGCCTCCCAAAGTGCTGGGATTACAGATGTGAGCCACCGTGCCTGGCCTATTTTTAAATATTTTTTAGAGATAGAGTCTTGTTCTGTTGCCCAGGATAGAGTGCAGTGGTGTGATCATAGCTCACTGCAGCTTTGAACTCCTAAGTTAAAGAGATCCTTCCGCCTCAGCCTCCCAAATACCTAGAACTATGGGTGTGTGCCACCACACCTGGCTAATTTTTTTATTTTTATATTTTAATTTTTTCTTTTTTTCTTTTCTTTTTTTTTTGAGACAGAATCTCGCTCTGTCACCCAAGCTGGAGTGCAGTGGCCCGATCTCGGCTCACTGCAACCTTCACCTCCTGGGTTCAAGTGATTCTTCTGCCTCAGCCTCCTGAGTAGCTGGGATTACAGGTGCATGCCACCACGCCTGGCTAATTTTTGTATTTTTAGCAAAGACAGGGTTTCACCATGTTGCTCAGACTGGTCTCAAACTCCTGATCTCTTGATCCATTTGCCTTGGCCTCCCAAAGTGCTGGGATTACAGGCGTGAGCCACCATGCCTGGCCTATATTTTAATTTTTATATTTTTAGAGATAGGGTCTTGCTATGTTGCTCAGGCCGGTGCATGCGCCACCACAGCCCACTAATTTTTGATTTTTTTTTTTTTTTTTTTTTTTTTTTGTAGAGATAGGGTTTTGCCATGTTGCCCAGGCTCTTCTCAAACTCTTGGGCTCCAGTGATCCACCTGCCTCAGCCTCCCAAAGTGTTGGGATTACAGGCGTGGCTGGGCCCAAAATAATTATTTAATCAAATCGAATAACAAGGCCATATTCAAGTTTTCCCGTTTACCCCCAAATATCTCTTGTAGCTGGTTTACTTAAGCCAGGACCTAATCAAGGATCACATGTTGCATTTTATTGTTATTTTTCTTAAATCTATTTTAATCTAGAACAATCCCTTCACCTATAGACTTTTGAAGAAAGAGCTGTTTTAATGATCCACATTGTGAATTTGTCTAATTATTTCCCTGTCATGTTATTTAACTTGTTTCTTTATCTGCATATTTCCTGCAAACTGAAATTTAGATCTAAGATGCTTGATTTGATGCTGATAAAACATTTTTGGCAAGAACACATTCTGGATGTTGCCTGTGGTTCTGCTGTTCCACTGGAGGCTGTCACTGGCAGGCCATTTCCAGGGTGGAGGCTTGGGTCAGGCTTCCACTCCTAGGTGGAGAACAGGCAAGAGAGAGACAGAAGTGGCGGTAGGTGGAGCCTGGAGACTTCCCTCGGCAAGCTCCTATAACTAATCTCTGGATGTGCACCAAAGCAGGGAGTCCCACTTCCCCACCATGCTCAGGAGGCCGGCTCAGGCTCAGATTCTGGGGCAAGAACCCACAGCCAGAAATCAGTCACCCAGAGAGCATGGGCTGCAGCTGAAGGACCTACCAGGATCTTGACAACAGCTCTGGTCTCCTTGTCCTGGAACTGAGTAGCGGTGATGTGGCATCACATAAGGAAACAGCAGACTTTGGACACAGACTAAGCTCTGCAGTTTTTCAGCTTTTTAATTTTATTTTATTTTATTTTATTTTATATTTTATTTTATTTTTATTTATTTTATTTTATTTTATTATTTTAATTTTATGAGTCTCATTCTGTCACCCAGGCTGGAGTGCAGTGATGCGATCTCAGCTCACTGCAACCTCCACCTCCTGGGTTCAAGCGATTCTCCTGCCTCAGCCTCCCAAGTAGCTGGAATTACAGGCATCTGCCACCATGCCCAGCTAATTTTTTGTATTTTTAGTATTTTTAGTAGGGATGGGGTTTCGCTATGTTGGTCAGGCTGGTCTCAAACTCCTGACCTCAGGTAATCCACAAAATGTTGGGATTACAGGCGTGAGCCACCACACTTGGCCTCAGCTTTATTTTATTTTTTTATTTTATTTCATTTATTTATTTTATTTTATTTTATTATTTTATTTTATTTTTTTATTTTTTGAGACAGAGTGTCGCACTGTTGCCCAGGCTGGAGTGCAGTGGTGCCATCTCGGCTCACTGCAACCTCTACCTCCCAGGTTCAAGTGATTCTCCTGCCTCAGCCTCCCAAGTAGCTGAGACTACAGGTGCGCACCACCACACCCGGCTAATTTTTGTATTTGTAGTAGAGATGGGATTTCACCATGTTGGCCAGGCTGGTCTTGAACTCCTGACCTTAGGTGATCCACTTGCCTCAGCCTCCCAAAGTGCTGGGATTACAAGCGTGAGCCACCCGGCCAATATTTTTATTTTTTATTGAGACAGAGTCTCAATATTTTTTGAGACAGAGTCTCGCACTGTCCCCCAGGCTGGAGTGCAGTGGTGCCATCTCGGCTCACTGCAACCTCTACCTCCCGGGTTCAAGCGATTCTCCTGCCTCAGCCTCCCAAGTAGCTGAGACTACAGGCACACACCACCACGCCTGGCTAATTTTTGTATTTTTAGTAGAGATGGGATTTCACCATGTTGGCCAGGCTGGTCTTGAACTCCTAGCCTCAAGTGATCCACTTGCCTTGGCCTCCCAAAGTGCTGGGATTACAGGCGTGAGCCACTGTGCCCAGCCTAATTTTTCAGCTTTTAAAACATTTCATTTTATTTATTCAGTATTTATCTATTTAGAAACAGGGTCTTGCTCTTTTTCCCAGGCTGGAGTGCAGTCATGCAATCGTGAATCACTGCAGCCTCAAACTGCTGGGCTCAAGCCATCCTCCTGCCTCAGCCTCCTTAGTAGCTGGGACTGCAGGGATTTGCCATCATGTTCAGCTTAATTTTTAAAAAATTTTTATGGAGATGAAGTCTCCTTATGTTGTCCAGGCTGGTCTGGAACTCCTGGTCTCAAGTGATCCTCCCACCTCAGACTCCCAAAGTACTGGATTATAGGGGTGAGCTACCACATCCAGCCAATTTTTCGGCTTTTTGATCTTGGACAAGTCACTTAAGATCCTGAGCCTTGGTTTCCCTACCTTTAAAATGGCACAGGCTTGGCTGGGTGCAGTGGTTTACACTTGTAATCCCAGCCCTTTGGGAGGCCGAGGCAGGCGGATCACTTGAGGTCAGGAGTTCAAGACCAGCCTGGGCAACATGGTGAAACCCTGTCTCTACTGAAAATACAAAAATTAGCCAGTCCTGGTGGCACACAACTGTAGTCCCGGCTACTTGGGAGGCTGAGGCATGAGAATTACTTGAACTCGGGAGGCAGAAGTTGCAGTGAGCCGAGATTGTGCCACTGCACTCCAGCCTGGGTGACAGAGCAAGACTCCATCTCAAAAGGAAAAAGAAAGGCACAGGGTTGTGTTAGTGACGAGCAATGTGTTTGCACTGCTATAGTGGAATACCTGGGTAATTTATAAAGAAAAGAGGTTCTGGCTGGGTGCGGTGGCTCACGCCTGTAATCCCAGCACTTTGGGAGGCCGGGGTGGGCAGATCACGAGGTCAAGAGATCGAGACCATCCTACCTAACATGGTGAAACCTCGTCTCTACTAAAAATACAAAAATTAGCCGGGCGTGGTGGCGGGCGCCTGTAGTCCCAGCTACCCGGGAGGCTGAGGCAGGAGAATGGCGTGAACCCGGGAGGCAGAGCTTGCAGTGAGCCGAGACCATGCCACTGCACTCCAGCCTGGGTGACAGAGCGAGACCCCATCTCAAAAAAAAAAAAAAAAAAAAGAAAAGAAAAGAGGTTTTATTCGTCTCACGGTTTGAGACTGTCACAAAACAAAAAACAAAACAAAACAAAAGAAAACAAAACAATGGGAAAGCTGTGTTTTACCCTCTGCCATTCTCTTGGCTCTCCATTCATGGTCGCAGGGTGGCTGCTGCAGCGCCAATGGTTACATCCTATTGTGGCAAGAAACAAAGATGGCAAAACGGGAGGAGGATCTTTTCCAAGCTCCTCATCCCCTGCCAGCAAATGTCAGTGTCCGCTTATGCCTCTTTGAGTAGAATGGGTCATATGCCTACTCCTAAGCCAGTTACTGTCAAGGAAGCCTGGAATCCACAGAGTGAGCTATCCAATCACAAGGAAGCCTGGAATCCGCAGAGTTCTAGCCAATCACAAGGAAGGCTGGAATCCGCAGAGTTCTATCCAATCACAAGGAAGCCTGGAATCCACAGAGTGAGCTATCCAATCACAAGGAAGCCTGGAATCCGCAGAGTTCTATCCAATCACAAGGAAGCCTGGAATCCGCTGAGTTCTATCCAATCACAAGGAAGCCTGGAATCCACAGAGTGAGCTATCCAATCACAAGGAAGCCTGGAATCCGCAGAGTTCTATCCAATCACAAGGAAGCCTGGAATCCGCAGAGTGAGCTATCCAATCATAGTTCACTCCTTAGGGCTGGGTTCACCTTCCCTGAAAATATTGCCACTGTGAACAAAATAGTAAGGAACAAAGGAGGAACTGGGTGGACAACCAGCAGTGTCTCCCATAGTAACCGAAGATAGTCATTCTCTAATCAACCCTGTCAACAGCTCCCCAAAGGGCAGTGTGTCTGCATGGAGCCTAGCAAAGGAAAGCCAAAAAGCCAGGCTCGAGAAATGCCCGCTTTATGTGCAGGGAGAGATTGATGCCAAAGAGACAGCAAACTGTGAGCGTTCCTTTGCCACATCGTGTGTAAACCCTAATTGCGAAGCTTCATTACAAGACAGGTGACTTTGCTTTCAGAGAAGGTTGCCCAAGTAAAAAGAATAGCTCCTTTTTGGTGAGGATGAAGCACTTGCCTTTTTTTTTTTTTTTTTTTTTTTGAGACGGAGTCTCCCTCTGTCGTCCGTGCTGGAGTGCAATGGCGGGATCTCGGCTCACCGCAACCTCTGCCGCCCGGGTTCAAGCAATTCTCCTGTCTCAGCCTCCTGAGTAGCTGGGACTACAGGCGCACGCCGCCATGCCTGGCTAATTTTTGTATTTTTAGTGGAGACGGGGTTTCACCATATTGGTCAGGCTGGTCTCGAACTTCTGACTTCAGATGATCCGCCCGCCTCAGCCTTCCAATGTGCTAGGATTATAGGCGTGAGCCACTGTGCCTGGCCTAGCACTTGCTTTTGCTTTTTTTTTTTTTTTGAGACAGAGTCTAGCTCTGTCACCCAGGCCGGAGTGCAGTGGCACCATCTCGGCTCACTATAAGCTCCGCCTCCAGGGTTCACGCCATTCTTCTTCCTTAGCCTCCCAAGTAGCTGGGACTACAGGCACCTGCCACCACTCCCAGCTAATTTTTCTGTATTTTTAGTAGAGACGGGGTTTCACCGTGTTAGCCAAGATGGTCTCGATCTCCTGACCTCGTGATCCACCCGCCTTGGCCTCCCAAAGTGGTGGGATTACAGGCGTGAGCCACGGCACCCGGCAACACTTGCTTTTTCTAATAACAAAGTGCCGTGACTGCTCTGCCATCTGCCAAGAGCTGTGGAACCAAGGGTCTGGGCTGGAGGCTAGAAGGCCATGGTTCTGGGGACCCCGCTTGCACCCTCTTACTGATTTTATGGAGTGGACCCGAGAGCACCAGCTCTGTCTAAAGGGGGCAGCTACTGGTTTTGCCTTGTATGAAGAAGAGTCCCCTTTTGCCCAATATTCTGATTTTTTTTTTCTAGGAGAATTTAAAAATTTTAATACTATGTGATGTTGTCTCCTTTTTTTAAGGCTAGCAAAAAATTCAAAATAATATTTTATTTTATTTTGAGATGGGGTTTTGCTGTGTCACCCAGGCTGGAGTGCAGTGGCGTGATCTCGGCTCACTGCAATCTCAGCCTCCCGGGTTCAAGTGATTCTCCTGCCTCAGCCTCCAGAGTAGCTGGGATTACAGGCATGTGCCACCACACCTGGCTAATTTTTGTATTTTTAGTAGAGATGGGGTTTCACCACGTTGGTCAGGCTGGTCTCGAACTCCCGACCTCATGTGATCTGCCCGCTTCGGCCTCCCAAAGTGCTGGGATTACAGATTTGAGCCACTCCTCCCAGCCATCAAAAGAATATTCTAAATATGGTGGACCAAACACAACATCTGAAGGTTCTATTTTGACCTCCAGGTAGGTGTGCATGAGGGATCCTTTTGGGATACTGACAGTGTTCTATAATAAACTCTAGAAGTGATATCCCTGAAAGTATGGTCTTACTGGTAATGTTCTAAAATGTATTAAGGTAATGGCTGTGCAGTTTGGTAAATTGACTAAAATTATTGAATCGTACACTTGAAAGGGATGAATTATATATATAAAATATGCCTCGGCCAGGCGCGGTGGCTCATGCCTATAATCCCAGCACTTTGGGAGGCCAAGGCAGTCGGATCACAAGGTCAGGAGTTCGAGACCAGCCTGACCAAAATGGTGAAACCCCATCTCTACTAAAAATACAAAAATTAGCCGGGTGTGGTGGTGCGTGCCTGTAGTCCCAGCTACTCGGGAGGCTGAGGCAGGAGAATTGCTTGAACCCGGGAGGCGGAGGTTGCAGTGAGCCAAGATCGCGCCACTGCACTCCAGCCTGGGCGACAGAGCGAGACTCCATCTCAAAAAAAAAAAAAAATGCCTCAATAAAGTTGAAAAAAAATTGTCCTGCAGGCTGTAGTTTGTAGTCGAAGGCCTAGAATATTATTCCTAAGGCCTTTCTCCCTTCCTGATTGTGGTTTTGTAGAGGCACCAACCCTGCTGATAGTGAGAACTGACAACATCAGCTTCTAAGTGAGGGAGTGTGGCCCAGTGGTTCATACATGGGCCATGGAGTCACCTGAGTTCAATTCTGCTTTCCTCAACGACTAGCCATGTGACCTTGAACAAGTGATGTCCCCAGACTAGTCAGCTTTTCAGGACTCAGTTTTCTCATCTCTACAATGACAATGGTTATAATATCTGGAAGATTAAATGATGCCACACATGTAAAGCATCTGGCACAATGTAAGTCCTCAAGTAGTATTTCTCATTAGGAACTCTTGCCACTAAGCCCAGTGACCCGTTTAGTACCTGAACTAAATGAGGTGGAGCTTGCAGTGAGCCGAGGTCGCGCCACTGCACTCCAGCCTGGGCGACAGAGCTAGACTCTGTCTCAAAAAAAAAAAAAAAAAAAAGGATTTTAAAAAGGTGGTGAATTCAAGTTGTGTCTTCAGAAGTTCACATTTGGGCTTATTTTTCTTGGGTAATCTAGGAGGTTCAATTTTGCACTACCGATCTCCACTCCACCCCAACAAATGTTGCTCCTAAAATGGCCGTGGGACCTCCATTACTTTCTCAGCAAAAGTGAATTCTCGGCTGGGCGAGGTGGCTCACGCCTGTAATCCCAGCACTTTGGGAGGCCAAGGGGGGTGGATCATCTGAGGGTGGGAGTTCAAGAACAGCCTGACTAACATGGAGAAACCCCGTCTCTACTAAAAGTACAAAATTAGCCCAGCATGGTGGCGCATACCTATAATCCCAGCTAGTCAGGAGGCTGAGGCAGGAGAATCACTTGAACCTGGGTGTCAGAGGTCGTGTTGAGCTGAGATCGTGCCATTGCACTCCAGCCTGGGCAACAAGAGCAAAACTCCATCTCAAAAAAAAAAAAAAAGAAGTGAATTCTCACGTACTTGTTTCAGACAGGTTTTTTTTTTTGTTGAGACGGAGTCTTGCTCTGTTGCCCAGGCTGGAGTTAAGTGGCGCGATCTCGGCTCACTGCAAGCTCCGCCTCCCAAGGTTCACGCCATTCTCCTGCCTCAGCCTCCCAAGTAGCTGGGACTACAGGCGCCTGCCACCACGCCCAGCTAATTTTTTGCATTTTTAGTAGAGATGGGGTTTCACCGTGTTAGCCAGGATGGTCTCG
The DNA here is from genome assembly GCF_029281585.2 of Gorilla gorilla gorilla. NCBI lineage: Eukaryota > Metazoa > Chordata > Mammalia > Primates > Hominidae > Gorilla > Gorilla gorilla. Next base: position 15,258,510 of record NC_086018.1, on the reverse strand, counting down.
ATCTCCTGACCTCGTGATCTGCCCACCTCGGCCTCCCAAAGTGCTGGGATTACAGGCGTGAGCCACCGCGCCCGGCTCAGACAGGTTTTTAAGATACTGCTAATATAGCACTTGGAATGAAGGCACTCTGGCTGTCACTAGGGCGTGGTCACTGCCCAGGGACTCCTGCCCATAGAGGAATGAAGCCCTACCCAGAGGCACCCTCTGCACACCTGTGAAACCCCAGCAGGGGCTGCCATATTCCCTGGGTTATGGGTGCGGCAATGTGAACCGGGAATAAAACCTGGGGCCTTTCAGAGTGGCAGAGGAGGCTGAAAAGAGGTGGAGAGAGCCCAGCTGCACTCACGGGCCAACACGGACCCCTGGTCTAAAAGGAGTCCCCCAGAATGGGTCAGGCCAGAAATCCGTTCTAGTCCTCAGTTCCCCATGTTCTCTGTCCTCTGTGTCTCTCGCCAATTGCATAGGCTCCTCTTGTCTTTCTCTCCTTCCCTCCCCTGCCTGCATCTTCTCAACAGATGCCCTGTGCCGTCAATAAGTAGCCACGGGCCCCCCAAGCAAACGGGCATTCTCACCAGTATCTGAGTGCTCCCAAAGGGCTGTGGGGTCCGATTAGGTGGGAATGGGGCACAGATGGGGCTCATTCGCCTGGCCTGTTGGTTGAACTTGCCCCCTGGGGTGTGGCCATAGAGTTGTGGTGGGGAACCCCTTTTTCATGTACCCTGAGTAGGGGAAGCTGAGTGGAGAAAGTGGGGGGTAGGACTCTGCTGAGCAGGGCGAGGCCCACGGTTGTCTCATGACATTAGAAACATGAAATGAAACTCGAGGTCTTGAGTCATCCCTGTGACTGAGGCTTTTGGACTGGCTTTTTTTTTTTTTTTTTTTTTTGAGATGGAGTTTAGCTCTTGTTGACCATGCTAGAGTGCAATGGCGTGATCTCAGCTCATTGCAACCTTTGCCTCCTGGGTTCAAGAGATTTTCCTTCCTCAGCCTTCCTGAGTAGCCGGGATTACAGGCACGCGTCACCACGCCCGGCTAATTTTGTATTTTTAGTAGAGACAGGGTTTCTCCATGTTGGTCAGGTTGGTCTCGAACTCCCAACCTCATGTGATCCGCCCGCCTCAGCCTCCCAAAATGTTGGGATTACAGGCGTGAGCCACCGTGCCCAGCCTCGGACTGGCTTTTACCATTTTGAACAGAAAGTCTGCAGCGTGAACAATGGCTCAGGCTGATGAATGCTTCAGTCTAAGTGATTTAGCTGGTGCTGACCCGCTCCCTCATTGATCTTCCTCATTCCCAATTCCAGCAGCAATTGAAGTCTGCACCACACAATTTAGGACTCAGTTGTATATCACCTGCTGCTGTTCCTGTTGTTTCCTATGAGTTGGTCTTGCCTTTCCAGCAAGAATTACAAGCTCCTTCAGGACTGGGATCAAGTTTGTTTGATACTCCTTTAACCTTCAACGCCACTCAATAAATACCCCTTGATTAGATCAGATAATATCTGCATTGCAGTGAGCCAACTTGGCACAGAGAGGCACTCAATAAATGCTTGCATGAAGGAGTGATTTTTTTCTGTTGACAAAGGACAAGACAGATCTTTCTGAAATTTTGCAGGAGGTACTTACATCTAAACTTGGTCTGCTGATTATGACAAATCTCAGCCCCCTCTTCTGAAATCACTTCCCTCAACTAGTGAAATAGGTTGGTATTAGTATTCCATACTTACAGTGTTGCTGGCTGAGTGGTGTCTCCCCCAAAATTCATGGGTTTGTTTTGTTTTGTTTTGTTGTTTTGTTTTGAGACAGAGTCTTGCTCTGTTGCCCAGGCTGGAGTGCAGTGACACGATCATAGCTCACTGAGCCTCGACCTCCTGGGCTCAAGGGATCCTCCCATCTCAGCCTCCCAATGTGTTGGGGTTATAGGTGTGAGCCACCACTCCTGGCCCAAAACTCGTGTGTTGAAGCCTTAATGCTCAGTACCTCAAAAGGTGACTGTACTTGGAGATAGGACCTTTAAAGAGGTGATTAAATTAAAAGGAGGCCCTTAGGGTGGGCCTAATCTAATCTGACTGGCGTCCTTATGGGAACAGGAAATTCGGAGTGGGAAGAGACAGCAAGGGTCCTTGTTGGCACACTGAGGCCTCAGAAGAAACCAAGCTTGTCAACACTTTGATCTTGGACTTCCACCCCACGGAACTGTGAGGAAATAAGTTTCTGTTTTTTGAGTCACCAAGATTGTGATATTGTGTGATGGCAGCCTCAGCCAACTAACACAGAGAGAAGTTGAGGTCTCCAGAAGGGAAGTATCTTCTGTCATGGAGTAAGCCCCTAAGCTGTCCAGAATTCCCCAAGGTCATGTGTCCCTAAGTGCGGGCACTCCCAAAGGGGTGCCACAGTCTAGCCGTGTCCTGGATTTACTCCTTCTTGTGCTCCCTTCATACCAAGCCAAGGGTCTCTGTCTCCGTGGGGCATTCTCCCCTGGATCCTGGCCACTCCACACCCCTCCCCACCCTCTCACATTCCCACCTCCACATCCCTGCAAGCACCCATGTGAGATGTGCCCTGCCACACTGCAAGGAAGTGCAAGGCTCACACGGTGTTTTGTTGGGGTGACTCCAGAGAGCCTTCTTCCAGGGCTCCATTCTCTTTGCATGGGAGGACAGCATCAGGCAGTTCCATCCATGGGCTGCCTAGTCTGAGCAGTTGTTAGCGTCAGGGTAGGGCAGACCTCTGAGGCCAGGCCAGTGGGCGGGCAGAAGCCACGCTCCCAGGCACCAGCCAGGAAGCTGGATCTAGGGGTGGGCATGTGGAGGTGGGAATTCCAACAATGTCTGGGAGAAAGACAGGCGAGGCACAACAGTCAGAGGACCAGAAGGAAACCAATGAGTGGAGGCCTGGTCGGGCCATCTGGGCAATTGCCTGTTTGTTTAAGAGATCCAACTCTGAGTGTATGGAATTGAGAGACCTGGGCCCAAGGGGCAGAGGGTAGGGGACTCCCATGCAGTTTATGCCCTGGAGTTCTTTTTTTTTTTTTTCTTTTGAGACAGAGTCTCACTCTGTTGCCGGGGCTGGAGTGTGGTGGCGTGATCTCAGTTCACTGCAACCTCCGCCTCCCAGGTTCAAGCGATTCTCCTGCCTCAGCCTCTGAAGTAGCTGGGATTACAGGCGCCCGCCACCATGTCCAGCTAATTTTTTTGTATTTTTAGTAGAGACAGAGTTTCACCATGTAGGCCAGGCTGGTCTCAAATTCCTGACCTCATGATTTGCCCGCCTCAGCCTCCCAAAGTGCTGGGATTACAGGCGTGAGCCATCGTGCCTGGCCAACACCCTGGAGTTCTCTCTTGTGTATCTGTCAGATTTTGTTTGCCCCCTTTCTCCTACCTGCACCTAGAAAACTGTTTTTCACCTGGATTCCCGTTTTCCAGTGTCAGCTATGTGTCACACTTTGCCAGCTTTTGCCCAACCACGTAGGATGTGATCTGAGCACACAAACACCTTCCAGGTTTTAAAAAACTGTTCACAGTTAATCATTGCAGGCACGTCTTGGTTACTGAGGCCGGCCTTTGTCTGGAAGTGTCTTCTAGGTAGACTTTGACTAGCAGAGAGTAGCACCTTTGAGGCTGGTGTGGACTGCCTCATTGCATGGTGCCCACCTTCCGTGCATGGCCCCTCAGTGTGATACCCAGGGGGCTTTGTCTGTGGGTGGGGTGTGATAGCAAACCCTCTGTGAAAGGGAGGCTGCCACTCCCCTTCGCTACCCGCCACTTTGATCTAACCTAGCTGGGTGCACTGTTGTCCTTGGTTTGCTTCTCCAACACTGCAGTTTCTGTGTCACCTTAAGCCCTTGAAACCTAGTGACCCACCTTCAGAAATGCCTCTGCAGCTCCATCACTCATCCTAGAAAGACGGCATTATCCATCCTCAAGGAAGATATCCATCCTAAAGGAAGATTCAGCTGGGATGTACAATGCTTCTCAAACTTGACCATGCACGAGGATCACTGGAGGGGTGGTTAAAGCAGATTCCTGAGTCCCCGCCCTGGAGTTTCTGAGTCGGGAGGTCTGGGAAGGTGAGGCTGCTGAGTCTGGCCAGGGGCCGTGCTCTGAGACCCACAGAGCTAGGATTACAGACTGTGCCATCTCTCTGAGTGTGTGTGACTGAACACTTGCTTTTAACCATTCTTTCTCAAACACTCTCTTGCGAATGTTGAGGAGAGCCTGGATCAGGGTCCTGGATAAGAGCTGATGAAATAGAACCAACAGTGGGTCTCTGGGCCTAGTTAGCCCTGAAATGTAGTTGGGGCTGAGCCTGATATTTCACAGGCTGCTTCTTGACTCATGTTTGAAATTTTTTTTTTTAATCCAGTGTTATTTATTCTTTCTTTGAGACAAGGGCTTGCTCTGTTGCCCAGGCTGGAGTGCAGTGGCACAATCATAGCTCACTGTAGCGTTGACCTCCTGGGCTCAAGTGATCCTCCCACCTCCCAAAGTGCTGGGATTAGAGGTGTTAGCCACCACACCCAGCCAAACTCTAACAAAATACTGTAGAGAATAAATCACAATAAAGCAGGTGCAGTGGCTCATGCCGGCAATCCCAGCACTTTGGGAGGCCAAAGCAGGAGGATCGCTTGAGCCCAGGAGTTCAAGACCAGCCTAGGCAACATAGCGAGACCTCATTTCTACAAAAAAGTTTTTCAAAAATTAGCCAGGCATGGTGGCACGTGCCTGTGGTCCCAGCTGCTCAGGAGGGAGACTGAGGTGAGGGGATCCCTTCAGCCTGAGAGGTCCAGGCTCCAGTGAGCTATGAATGTTTGCACCATTGCACTCCAGCCTGGTGGGGCAGAGCAAGGCCCTGTGTCTAAATTAAAAAATAAGAAGTCCAGGGAGGCTCAGCTGAGTTCTCTGTTTAAGATCTTGCAGGCTGAGATCAAGGTGCTGGCAGGGCTGCATTCCTGACCGGAGGCTCTGGAGGAGTCTTCTCCTACACTCATGCAGGTTGTGGGCTAACGTCAGCTCCTGGAGGTTGTGGGACTGGGACGCCTCTTTCCTTGCTGGCTGTCAGCTGGGGAAAAGTCTCTGCTCCTGGAGGGTGCCTGCTCTCCCTGTCGTGCTTTCTGTCAGCACTGAGTCCCTCCCACCCTTCAAATCTCTGGCTTTTTATGTTGAATCTCTCAGGCTCCAGCCATATACAGCTCTCTGCTTTTAAGGGATCATGGGATTAGATTGGGTCCACCTGGATAATTCCGGCTAATCTCCTCATTTAAAGGTCCATGACCTTAATTAGATCTACAAAGTTCTCTGTGCTGTATATAATACAACATATTTTCAGGATTAGGGCACAGAGATCTTTAGGAAGACATTCTGCCTATCACAAATAGGTAACACGGTTGAAAAAAAAATGAGAATACCATCTAAGTGATGACAGTGAAGTCTTATTCCAACTCCCTGTCCTTTCTGCCTGATTCTTCACCCATCTGAACAGCTTGCCACTTGTATTAGTCTCTTGCGTATCCTTCCAGAGTTTCTTTTTTTGAAAACATAGCCATGAATAGCTTAGATGTGGTGGCTCATGCCTGTAATCCCAGCAGTTTGGGAGGCAGAGGCAGGCGGATCGCTTGAGCCCAGGAGTTCGAGACCAGCAACATGGTGAAATCCCACCTCTACAAAAGCAATACATAAATGAATAAATAAAATTAAGGCCAGGCGTGGTGGCTTACGCCTGTAATTCAGCACTTTGGGAGGCTGAGGCGAGTGGATTACCTGAAGTCAGGGGTTGGAGACCAGCCTGGCCAACATGGTGAAACCCAGTGTCTACTATTTTTTTTTTTTTTTTTTGAGATGGAGTTTCACTCTTGTTGTCCAGGCTGGAGTGCAATGGCGCAATCTTGGCTCAAGGTAACCTCCGCCCCCCCGGGGTTCAAGTGATTCTCCTGCCTCAGCCTCCCAAGTAGCTGGGGTTACAGGTGTCTGCCACCACGCCTGGCTATATTTTTGTATTTTTAGTAGAGATGGGGTTTTACCATGTTGCTCAGGCTGGTCTCGCACTCCAGACCTCAGGTGATCCACCCGCCTTGGCCTCCCAAAGTGCTGGGATTACAGGCATGAGCCACCGCGCCCGGCCGCCTTTTTTTTTTTTTTTTTTTTGGAGACAGAGTCTCGCTCTGTGGCCCAGGCTGGAGTGCAGGGGCACAATTTCAGCTCACTGCAATCTCTGCCTCCTGGGTTCAAGCAATTCTCTTGCCTCAGCCTCCCAAGTAGCTGGGACTACAGGCGCCTGTCACCATGCCCGGCTAATTTTTATATTTTTAGTAGAGACGAGGTTTCACTGTTGGCCAGGCTGGTCTCGAACTCGTGACCTCGTGATCCACCCGCCTTGGCCTCCCAAAGTGCTGGGATTACAGGCGTGAGCCACCGTGCCCGGCGAAGGTTTTTTTATAGTGCGTAGAAAAAGTTCTTCATCTATCTTTATAAAACATAGGACTCGGTAAATGGGTACCATAATTTACTTAACCGGCCTCTTATTCACAGACTATTGGTCTATTCCTGATATTCTGCCATACACTTTGTAGCCACCTGTGCTAACTTCATACACACACATCATTCCTTACATGTGACCACTGATTTTTGTTTTTTACTCTAACATCTCTAAGGCTAGAGGCAAGTTGGGGTGGTAACAGTCTCTTGTGGGTACACAACTTGTCCATGGGCAGTTTGATGGCCCACAAAATGGAGGCTTTTGCTTAAATCTGTGAATCTGTGTCATTGCCGAACCTAAATGTTGTCTCAGTGCTGCCAAAGCATTCTCAGCTTTTCTGTAGGACACTGGTCAGCCCCAGTGCACACCAACCCAGTCCATGTGAACGGTGCCTGTCAGGTGCAGCCACCAGATGGGCAAGCTGCCACTCAGCCCCAAGCCCCTGCACCCACCCGCCTTGACACTCTGACCAGAGGACATTCCTCTTGCAGGGCCTGAACTGTCATCCCCGCTCATCTTCTGGGTGGTGTTTATGCTCTTGCCCACAAGGGCCCTTTCCTTTGGCCCTTTGGAGGCCTCCGGCTCCCTGGCCAGTCCCTCCTCCTCTCCTGTTTTCTGCGTTGTCGTCAGGTGTCTGAAGATTCATAAGCTGATTCTGAAGGCTGATCTCCTCACCTAAAATAGCAAGCTCAGCTGACTGCAGGGCTTGGCCTCTCAAGGCATGCACATTAAGGGTCTTGGCTGCAGCCAATTTCCTGCCCCCTCCCCACCACCCAACCTCAGCCCCTGGACCAGAAGTTTTCTGTCCTTCCTATTTTATTCCGTAGAGGTCTCAACTTTCAGTTTCATTATGAGACACAAATGAGTGACGTCTCCTGAAGGGCTCTCTGATGACTGACTGGGGATGAGTACCCACCCCTCCAAGCCTTCTATCACCACTGCAAAAAACTCACAGTGGGCAGTGACTGCACATTCATCATCAGACAGACATCCATCCATCCAGAGACCCAGGGCTGTCCCCCAGGCTGGGTTCAGGGGCTGGGGAGAAGCAGACTGAGAAGCCAAGGCAGGGCCTAGAACTCTGGGAAGATCAGGAAAGCACAAACCATGGCTTTAATAAACAATAAAATAGATTTAAGAGCTATTTCGGGCCGGGCGTGGTGGCTCACACCTGAAATCCCAGCACTTTGGGAGGCCAAAGGGGGGCGGATCGCCTGAGGTCGGGAGTTTGAGACCAGCCTGACCAACATGGAGAAACCCCGTCTCTACTAAAAATACAAAATTAGCTGGATGTGGTGGAGCATGCCTGTAATCCCAGCTACTTAGGAGGCTGAGGCAGGAGAATCGCTTAAACCTGGGAGGCGGAGGTTGCGGTGAGCTAAGATCACGCCATCGCACTCCAGCCTGGGCAATGAGTGAAACTCCCTCTCAAAAAAAAAAAAAAAAAAAAAGGAGCTGTTTCAATCCACTGGGATGGATTTCTTTCTATTCTCTCTGCATCAGATGGAGCAGAGCTTCCAGATGGGGGTTAATATGAGCTGTCACTTCTCACTTGGCATCGCATATTCTTTACTCACTTTCCTTTTTTTTTTTTTTTTTTTTTTGAGATGGGGTCTCACTCTGTCACCCAGGCTGTAGTGCAGTGTGCGATCATGGCTCCCCACAGCCTTGAACTCCTGGGCTCAAGGGATCCTCCCACCTCAGCCTCCTGAGTAGCTGGGAGTACCTGGGACTATAGATGCGTGCCACCATGCCTGGCTAATTTTTTAATTTGTTTGTAGAGATGTGGTCTCCCTGTGGTGCCCAGCCTGGTCTTAAACTCCAGTCCTCACGTGATCCTCCTGCCTGGGCCTCCCAAAGTGCTGGGATTGTAGGTGTGAGCTACCATGCCCAGCACACCACTTTTCTTTGCTACCCCCCCATCCCTCTTTCAGTTTCTTAAACTTTTCACCTCAGGACCTTTGAACACACTTTCCCCTGGGCCTGAAAGGCTGCTTCTCCTGCTGGCCAACTCCTATCCATCCTGCATCTCTTTGTGAATGTCATTTCTGGTGGGAAACAATCCTGCACCCCCTGCCCTGGGTTGGGTCTCCCTCCTGTGTTGTTCCTTTCCTTCCATATCCTAAATGTATTTCCGTGTAATTTATTTAATCCATCATTTATTCATGTTCTGTTTGTAAACGTCATGAGGACAGAGACCACACCCCCAGTACCTGCTATGTTATTACATTGTCTGGAAATGAGAGTTAAAACACTGAGCGTGAGAAGTGCTGGGGACGCGGAAGCCCCGGTGCTAAGGTGTTTTCCTTGAGCTCCTGCATCCAGTTTCTGAGATAGTGCATCCCAGTCCTATTTTTGTCCCAGAGGGCCCCTTGGGGTCCTCCATTGTCATCCTTAGTTACTGACCCCAGGAATCTGGTCCTCTTTCTGCACGCCGGCTTGCCCCTAGAACTTCTCAGTCCACTCTCCTAGGTGCTTGCATCCCCTTTCGGTCTTTTTCATCTCTGCTCTGGTTGTCTTTTCTTTATCCCATGCTGGCGCCCACCCAGGAGGCCTCCTTTCCTCCAGTCTTAGTCAGCTCATCATCCTGACAATAACTGCGTTTAAAGATCCATTATTTTCATTTGCATGTAAAAGGTCATCCTTTTGGCCCCCGGACAATCTGTTTCTTGTATTACAACTTTAAAAATATTTATGACTCCTGAATTTACATTTTAACACAGACCTCGCCAGGTTCCGTGTTTGGGGGATGGAGTCACCCAAATCTCACCATTTGCGCTGGGGGTGAAGAGATGCCGCCTAGGAGGCTGCTCTGGCATACCTATAGAACAGTTTCAGATGCAAATTGATGTTCTTGGTTGAATGGGGGTGGCAAGGGCCATACACACAGGCATGCACAGACCCCAGTCCTTAATCTTCGTCCCACAGAGACAGACCCTGACCTCATCCCCTGCTTGGCCAAGAAGCTGGGGAAATATCAGGGGGGTCTTTGGTCGATTTTTTTTTTTTTTTTTTTTTTTTTTTAGAGACAGGGTTTCACCATGTTGGCCAAGCTGGTCTCAAACTCCTGACCTTGTGATTTGCCTGCCTCGGACTTCCAAAGTGCTGGGATTACAGGTGTGAGCCACCGAGCCTGGCCTATGGTCGATCTTATTCCAAGCCCTGTTTGGGGTTGTTTTGAAGGCGGAGATGGCCCTGTTCCCCATCTGGACCCACTTCCTCCATGGCAGCCGTCAGTTGAACTTTTGCAGATCTCTAGGGTAATTTACCCTCAGCTTGGAACTTCCTGGTGTATCCCTGTCCACAGATTGTTTTTCCTTGTGAGCCTCAGTTTCTCTCTATAAAACGGGGCCAAAAGTCTACCCCTTACCTGCTCTTCACATGGGAGGAGGTAAAGGCACACTTTTAATTTTTTTGTAGAGATGGGGTCTCACTTGTTGGCCGCGCTGGTCTTGGACTCCGGGGCTCAAGCGATCCTCTTGCCTCTACCTCTCAAAGTGCTGGGATTACAGGCTTGAGCCACTATTGGCCTGAAGGCACACTTTCATCATCACAAGGAGAGGGGAGGAAAGAGGGCACTGTGCATCAAGGCTGGCCCAGGGGCACAGGCACAATACCCATGCCAAGGGGAGCCAAGCATTGTCCTCCGGAGTGCAGTTCCCAGTTGGATGCGCTAGACGGAGGGATTTCTCGTGGTGGTGAAAGCAGGAGCTTCTTGGAGGCGGGCAGGGAACACCCATGCTCTTTGAGGAAGAGGGGTGGAGCCACTGGGAAGAGGTGGCAGGGGCTGCTCTCCATCCCATCCTCTCCTCCTCTGGAGTCTCCTTCCTCTTTCTCCTGGACTCCCTCGGGGTCGCCTTCAGGAGGGAGTCGCCAGCGCCCAGGTGTGACTTTCGAGGAATCTGAATCTTAATGTGTGTAGATGATGCCGAATGTTGCTATTCAACTTTTTCGTGTGAACCTGTGTCCGGAAATGTGGTGGCTTTGAGTCCTCTGTGAAGAATAATCACTAGGGAAGCTTTTAAAATATACCAGACCACTCCCCTGCACCCCCAAATATACCAGAGCCCAAGTCCAAGGAATGTGACTTAATGGGCCTGGGGCGGGGCCTAGACACCTGTGGCTTGTAAAAGTTTCCCAGGTGATTCTAAGGTGCAGCCCAGGCTGCATCCAGCCTGCATTCAGTTGGGCCTTCTGCAGTCTGTGTAGACGGAGGTGCTGCTCAAGTGATCCTTTGGAAAGTGAGCAGCTGAAACTGGCCCCTGGGCAAAAGTGGGAGAAGGGCAAATAGAAGTGTCTAGTAGGAAGGTGGCAGGTGAGGTGTGGTTGGAGTTCCAGCATGTTCAGTGCAGGGAGCAGAGGCTGAGAAGGGTGTGTGATGCACCTGCAAATACAGCCACCAGGGGCCAGGAAGCCAAGGTCGCCTTGCAGTCCTGCTCCAGAACTTTCTCCCTCTCAATTGGCCTTTTCCCGCTTCTGTTTTCTCTCTCCTCCCCTAGGAGGCTGTAAGCGAAGGACAGGTTTAGTGTCGTGGGCCTGACTCAGCCACTTGCTGGAACCTGGATCCAGGGTATTAGCTTCTCTGAAGTCAGGTTTTTCATCTGTTGAATAGGGGGAAAGTGCTTGCCCACCTCATAAGGCGACTGAGGCTTACACCAGGTCATCTGTGGAGCTCAGCTGTGGCTGTTCTTCTTACCTGGTCTTCCTCTTGATGGCTGCGGAACTGAGTGTCTGTTGGCTATTGAACCCGTGAGGCCCGCGTTTCCACATCTTCTACAATAGGGACAGTAATAGGTGGTGCACAGAGTGGGAGGGAGTTAGAGGGGAAAGGACAGAGCACAAAAGAGGCAGCTGAGAAGTTGGGTTCCTCTGCCCTTCCTCCCTCTGTCTCAGCGCCATCCCCCCCACTACTCTTTCCCCTCAACAGCGCTCCTCTTGCGGTCCTGCTGAATAGCCATCCATTTGGAGGCTCTGGATGGAGCTTTTGGTTTAAAGAGGAGGCCAGGAGATGTAGAACAGCGATAAGGAAATGCACATTAGAGATAAAGGACCTGCTTAAATCAGTCACAAAGACCTGTCAAAGAACAGTTGTGAGTGCTTGTTCCTAATGCTCCCTCCGTGGCAGGACTGGAGCCCCAGGGAGAGAAGGGAACTAAGCAGCTTCTCGCATCCATTCATTCAACCACTGGGCAAACATTGACCGAGCAGTTATATAGAGAGCGGCACCCACAGCATTTGGTGACGAGACTGCCTCTGCCATTGGGAGGTGTATCCCAGTGATAGAGGCACTCAGGTCCTGGAGCATTTCAACACAGTGCGCCACATGCTGAGACAGGGGCTCAGCCCAGGGAGGCCACCTGGCCTTCGTGAAGCGGGAAGGGAAAGGTCTTCCAGGCCCAGCGGGTGTGTGCACCTGTGCAAAGGCCTCTGCAAAGCACGAGCCTGGCCGGTTTGGAGAACTGCAAAGAGGTCAGTACGAGGGGCTGGAGGCTGTGCAGGGGGGCAATAAAGAGAGGCCAGTGCGGCGGGGGCGGGGGGAGCTTTTGGAATTTTCCCACCAGAAGGGAAGTGATACGATCTGATTTGCTTTCCTAAGGTCTCTCATCCAGAGTGCAGAAAACACTGGCAGGGATTGTGGCTGGAGAAATGAAACGGAATCCTGGGTGATGCAGGTCCTCAGACAGCAGGGCTTTTAAAAGATTCTGAGACAGCCAGTCCTCCCCTCCCTGCTGCTGGAGGAAGGCTCTTGAGAACAACACAGCAACCGTCAGACCAGGAAGGGCAGGCAGTCCTCCTGCTGTCCTGTCAACAGGTGGAAATAAAAGTCCTTCACCCCAACAAGGCCACGGACCCCATGTCTGACGTATAGAAAAGGCTGGCCAAAACATGCACAATCACACGAGAGGCCTTTTTTTTCCTACTTTTTTTTTTTTTAAAGTTTTTATTATTATTATTTTTTAGAGATATGGTCTTGCTCTGTCGCCTGGACTGGAGTGCAGTGGTGTGATTATGGCTCACTGCAGCCTCAAACTTCTTCAAGAGCCTCAAACACTGCAGCCTCAAGCAATTCTTCTGGTTCAGCCTCCCAAAGTGCTGGGATTACAGGTGTGAGCCACCACGTCTGGCCCAGAGGGCCATCTTTTGTCTTTGGATTCAGAGCCCACTTTGAAGGTGGCAAGTCACAGATGTTGGCATAATTGATGATGATTCCTGGGGCAGCCAAAGGAAAGGACCAAAATACAGACAGTCTCACCAGGCATGACAGCAGTGATAAAGAAAAAGCCACTCCCTTTTCCCCGCAGAAAAGAAAATGAAAAATAGGAATGGAAGAAAGAAAACTACGGAGAGTTGTAAAGATAAATGTCGGTGCTTACAAAGTATGGGAGTCTGGGCGTGGTGGCTCACGCCTGTAATCCCAGCACTTTCAGAGGCTGAGGCGGGTGGATCAGTTGAGATCAGACGTTCGAGACCAGCCTGGTCAACATGGTGAAACCTCCTCTCTACTAAAAATACAAAAAGTAGCCAGCAGGCTAATTTTTATATTTAATTTTTAAATTAGTGGCGGGTGCCTGTAATCTCAGCTACTCAGGAGGCTGAGGCATGAGAACCACTTGAACCCGGGAGGTGGAGGTTGTGGTGAATGGAGGTGGCACCACTGCACTCCAGCCTGGGTGACAGAGCGAGATTCCCATCTCAAAAAAAACAAAAAAAGAGTGTGTGGGAGATGAGAAACAGAAAGATGGGAGGCAAGTGGCTTGGGCTTGATCCCTCGGGATGTTTCAGTGTTGCACTGAAAATGAGGAGCTAGGCCGGGCGCGGTGGCTCATGCCTGTAATCCCAGCACTTTGGGAGGCCAAGGTGGGTGGATCACAAGGTCAGGAGTTCAAGACCAGCCTGGCCAAGATGATGAAACCCCATCTCTACTAAAAAATAGAAAAATTAGCCTGGTGTGGTGGTGGGTGCCTATAATCCCAGCTACTTGGGAGGCTGAGTCAGAGAATTGCTTGAACCCGGAAGGCAGAGGTTGCAGTGAGCCGAGATTGCGCCATTGCACTCCAGCCTGGGCGACAGAGCGAGACCCCATCTAAAAAATAAAAATAAAAAATAAAAAAATTAAAAAAGCCGGGTGCGGTGACTCATGCCTATAATCCCAGCGCTTTGGGAGGCTGAGGCGGGCAGATCGCCTGAGGTCGGGAGTTCGAGACCAGCCTGACCAACATGGAGAAACCCCATCTCTACTGAAAATGCAAAATTAGCCGGGCGTGGTGGCGCATGGCTGTAATCCCAGCTACGTGGGAGGCCGAGGCAGGAGAATTGCTTTGAACCCAGGAGACGGAGGTTGCAGTGAGCTGAGATCGTGCCATTACACTCCAGCCTGGGCAACAAGAGTGAAACTTCGTCTCAAAAAAAAAAGAAAAGAAAAGAAAAGAAAAAAAAGAAAATGAAGAGCTAAATGCATACAAACAAGAAGACCTTGCCCAGGGTTATCCATTTGCTGTTGGCATTTATCATGATCTCTAAGATTGTGGTATGATTGCACAAGTAGAGTGCTGCCCGATTCCAGGAGGCACTGTGTACACTGCTGGCATTGTAGGCTCATCTATTTATGACAAGTTTTGGCCAATGGCACACAAGAAGCCACACAGTGAATGGCTGGGCTGATTGGCCACTCCTTGCAAGGCACCCTGGTGTCATTTGCCTCTTCTCTGTTACACCAGGTTGAGGAGACCTAAATGTCTAACAAACACTCATACACTCAAACACCCACTCTTTTCCTCCATACTTTCAATCATGCGTGCCTTCCCGCAGCAGACGTTTGGGTCCTTCCTCTGAGCCTGGCACTATGAAGACCCCAAGGTAAACTACAGCTTTCCATCTGCTATGCGAATATATATGAAACGAACAGTCATAGAAATCTATGAATACAAAATCACAAGCTGTGATACATGTTGTGGAAGAAGATAAAAGAGTATTGTGAAGAGTGGAACCGGGGCTAACTTCCTATAGGGGTGTTCCCTAAAGCCCTCCCCAGGAAGACACATTTCCATCGGGATCTGAAGGATGGGTGGGAGCTGCACTGGTCAAGGAGGGGAAGGAGCTCCCCCGTAAAGGGGATTGCACGGCAGTGCCTTGGAAGTGAAGGGCCCCCTCACTTGAGAGGCCACAGGAAGGCTGGCCAGCAGGTCGGGAGCTGGGGGAGAGGGTGGAGACATGGTCTCCAGGCCAGATAAGGCTGGCCCAGCAGGCCAAGAAAAAGAGCTTGCATTTTACTCACTGTGTAGTAGGTAGACTTTGAAAGGTTTTCAGCAGGAAGGAACATGAGGGGCATGCTAAAATTTGTGTTTTTAGATCTGCAGAGTGGAAAATTAATGGAAAGGGGACAAAAGTAGAAGCTGCTGAAGTGAGCAGCTGAGGGATGATGGGGCCTTGCATTGGGTTGCAACTGTGGAGATGGAAGGAGTGGGCAGGTTGAAGGGTAAACATGGGGGCCTGGTGGAGATTTGGGGTGGGAGATGTGGAAGATATCCGCTAACTCCTCCTCATTTTCTAGAGTGGAAATCAGGTTTCTGGCAGAAACTGGGTGGATGGAGGTGCCACTCACTGGGAAGGGGAAAGTTGGAAGAAGAACAGCTTTTGTGGGGAGGGAAAATGGAAAAGTCAATATGGGCCAAGTTGAGTTTGAGATCTCATTGTTGGCCTATTCCCTGTCACAATATGAGGACAGAGACAAACTCACCAGCTCCTCTCTCACTGAGTATATGTTTGAGCATTTGCATTCCCAAAAAAAGGACAATCAAAACAAATATTTATTGGGCAGTTTCTGGGAGTTCAGCAGGGAGAAGCAACAAGGAAGACTGGAACAGAGCCATGGGCAGCATGGCCCCAAGACTGCCTCCCCAGTTCCAATATTTTACTTAGTGGGTCCTGGACTTCTGCATCTGTAAAATGGGCAGATCACCTACCTCACAGACTTGTCCTGAGGACCGCATGAGATGGCGTAGACCACGACCTTTACTTACTATGTCCAGCACATAGTAAGTGCTCACTAACTGTGAGCAACTTTTGAGCAAATACTTAATGAGTGTTGCAATCGAATGGGGAAGCTGGACAGGGAGCAAATAGCTTCAAGAGTCATGAGTTGCTGCAGGCCTCAGTCTTACTTTTCAGTTTGCCTCTTAGAGTCATGAAGTCAGGAGTTCTCCCCTCCTGGGTTAGTGATGGTCTGTTGGGTTCTGCTCGGGTGTAGCATCTGTGGTTTGTGTATAACACCGTTCATTTCTCCATTCTGCTCCAAGGTCACCTTATCAGCATCTCAACAGCCAAAAGCAGGAAGAAGGCCCCTAACTGGGGCTGTGCACTCAACGTCCATGGTTTAAAGAGTCAGGTTCCCAAGGGTCGACCCCAATACCAAACATTGTTAGCTTCTTAGAGGCAGTGATTTTCAAGTTCTTGAGTTGAATCTTTCAGTATCTCCCTCCATATCATCAGTAACTGTTTATATTGCTATTCTTGATTTTTTTGTCCATTTTAGGCATTATCTGCTGGCTTCCAACTGTAGAAATGAAGATCCTCTTCCTACCCCGACCAGCACAAACACATTTTCTGACTCTCTATCATCCCAGTCTATTTGTCATAATTTTGTGAGCTCTATATTCATTGGTTATCTTCATGTGCCTGTGTAGACACCACTGAGTTAAGGATAACTTCTGCTTTCCTGCACAATTCTCTGTATTTCATAGAATTAACAGTTGTCATATTTTTTCTTTTACTTTGTTTTCTATGTCTTCTTCATTTATTCAAACTCTCCCTTGGTTATGTGAAACTCTTATGAATAATGAATACAATCAAACACCTTAGGTATTATGCCAATTTCATCTTGAAAAACTTTTCTTCCTGAGGGTTTTTACCATCTCCAGCTGATCAAGGACCAATTGTTCTTAGGTCTGGTGGACAGCTCTGGACTTCAGATCTTCCTTTATCACCAATCTGGGAATTTCCTTTGCCTTTTCTTTTGATTTATATTTATTTCTTTAATTTTTTTTTTTTTTTTTGAGACAGTCTCACTGTTGCCCAGGCTGGAGTGCAGTGGCGTGATCTTGGCTCACTACAACCTCTGCCTCCCGGGTTCAAGTGATTCTCGTGCCTCAGCCTCCCGAGTAGCTGGGACTGCAGGTGTACACCACCACGCTTGGCTAATTTTTTGTATTTTTAGTAGAGATGGGGTTTCACCATGTTTGCCAGGCTGGTCTCGAACTTCTGACCTCGGGTGATCCGCCCACTTTGGCCTCCCAAAGTGCTGGGATTACAGGCGTGAGCCACTGCACCCAGCCTGATTTATATTTATTGATTTATTTCTAAGATGGTTTTTGTTTTTTTTTTTCTTCTGAGACGGAGTCTCGCTCTGTCACCCAGGCTGGAGTGCAGTGGCATGATCTTGGCTCACTGCAAGCTCCGCCTCCCGGGTTCACACCATTCTCCTGCCTCAGCATCCCGAGTAGCTGGGACTACAGGCGCCCGCCACTACGCTCAGCTAATTTTTTGTATTTTCGGTAGAGATGGGGTTTCACCATGTTAGCCAGGATGGTCTCAATGTACTGACCTCGTGATCCCCCCACCTCGGCCTCCCAAAGTGCTGGGATTACAGGCGTGAGCCACCACGCCCGGCCCTAAGATGGTTTCTCACTCTGTTGCCCAGGCTGGTCTCAAACTCCTGGGCTCAGAGATCCTCCTGCCTCTGCCACCCAAGTAGCTGGGATCCTCTGTTTCCTGGATCCCTAAATTCCTTTTTCCGGGTTTACCATCTTATTTTGAATGACTTCTCTTTTTTTTTTTTTTGAGACAGAGTTTTGCTCTTGTTGCCCAGGCTGGAGTACAATGGCGCGATCTCAGCTCACCCTGCAACCTCTGCCTCCCAGGTTCAAGCAATTCTCCTGCCTCAGCTTCTTGAAGTAGGTGGGATTACAGGCATGTACCACCACGCCTGGCTGATTTTGTATTTTTAGTAGAGATGAGGTTTCTCCATGTTGGTCAGGCTGCTCTCAAACTGCCGACCTCATGTGATCCACCCACCTTGGCCTCCCAAAGTGCTGGGATTACAGGCGTAAGCCACTGCGCCCGGCCTGAATCATTTATTTGATGATTTTCTCCAGTCTGTCTTCTCTTTCTGGAACATGGAATTTTCTTTCTTTCTTTTCTTTTTTTTTTGAAACAGGAGTCTTGCTTTGTCGCCCAGGCTGGAGTGCAGTGGGCGATCTCGGCTCACTATGACCTCCATCTCCCGGGTTCAAATGATTCTCCTGCCTCAGCCTCTCGAGTAGCTGGGACTACAGGCCAGCTACCACCACACTCAGCTAATTTTTGTATTTTTAGTAGAGACAGGGTATCACCATATTGGCCAGGCTGCTCTCAAGCTCCTGACCTTGTGATCCGCCCACTTTGGCCTCCCAAAGTGTTGGGATTACAGGCGTAAGCCACTGCGTCCAGCGCTTTTTTTTTGAGATGGAGTCTCACTCTGTTGCCCAGGCTGGAGTGCAGTGGCACGATCTCGGCTCACTGCAACCTCCTGCCTCCCGGGTTCCAACGATTCTCCTTCTCAGCCTCCTGAGTAGCTGGGAGTACAGGTGTGGGCCACCATGCCTGGCTAATTTTTGTATTTTTAGTAGATACAGGGTTTCACCATGTTGGCCAGGCTGGTCTCAAACTTGTGACCTCAGGTGGTCCACCCGCCTTGGCCTCCCAAAGTACTGGGATTACAGGTGTGAGCCACCACACTAGCCAGAGTGTTCATATATTGGATTTCTTGAACTGTTCATCCTTTTAAAAAATCTTTTCCTTTCATTTTATTTTCTTTGTTCTTTCACTCTACTTTCTGGGAGATATCCTTACCTGTGTCATTGAACTCTTTTTTTTTTTTGAGACAGAGTCTTGCTCTGTCACCCAGGCTACAGTGCAGTGGCACCATCTTGGCTCACTGCAACCTCTACCTCCTGGGTTCAAGCGATTCTTCTGCCTCAGTCTCCCGAGTAGCTGGGACTACAGGCACGAGCCACCATGCCCGGCTAATTTTTGTACTTTTGGGTAGAGACGGGGTGTCACCATATTGGCCAGGCTTATCTCAAACTGCCGACCTCAGGTGATCTGCCCGCTTTGGCCTCCCAAAGTGTTGGGATTACAGGCGTGAGCCACCGCGCCCGGCTACCCTTTTTTTTTTTTTTTTTTTTTGAAACGGAGTTTCATGCTTGTTGCCCAGGCTGAAGTGCAATGGCATGATCTCGGCTCACCACAACCTCCACCTCCCGGGTTCAAGCGATTCTCCTGCCTCAGCCTCCCAAGTAGCTGGGATTACAGGTATGTGCCACCACGCCTGGCTAATTTTTGTAGTTTTAGTAGAGACGGGGTTTCTCCATGTTGGTCAGGCTGGCCTCGAACTCCCTACCCCAGTTGATCAGCCTGCCTCGGCCTCCCCAAGTGCTGGGATTACAGATGTGAGCCACTGCGCCCAGCCACCATTCAACTCTTTTGTTGTTTTTCGTTTTTAGTCTCTTATTGTTGTTTCCAGAACATCTTTTTCATTCTTTTTTTTTTTTTTTTTTGAGACAGAGTCTCTGTCGCCCAGGCTGGAGTGCAGTGGCATAATCTCAGCTCACTGCAAGCTCCGCCTCCCGGGTTCATGCCATTCTCCTGCCTCAGCCTCCCAGGTAGCTGGGACTACAGGCGCCCGCCACCACGCCTGGCTAATTTTTTGTATTTTTAGTAGAGACGGGGTTTCACCGTGTTAGCCAGGATGGTCTTGATCTCCTGACCCTGTGATCCACCCGCCTGAGCCTCCCAAAGTGCTGGGATTACAGGTGTGAGCCACCGTGCCTGGCCCCAGAACATCTTTTTCATTCTTTGCCTATTCCTTTTCTGTAGAATCCTGTTGTTGTTTTGTGGGTATAATATCTTTTATATCTCTAAGGCTAATAATCTTAGATAAAGTTTTCTTCTCCCTCTTATTCTTTTTCTTCTGAGATGCTCTTTCTCTGTCATAAAATAGTATTTCTCAAATGTAGTAACTCTTGGCTGTCTGCTTATATTTAAGAGTAGGGTACTAAAAGGATGTTATAAGCTCTTTGTATGTGGGAAGAGCAGGGAGAGAGGAAGCTATGTTGCCATGAGTTTTACTAGATCGTGACCTGGTACATCCCTTTAAATATCATTAGGTCTTTCCAGTGAGGCTGGATAAAGCCCTAGAGAAGGCTTTTCCCTCTTCTTGACTGTGGATATAAGTTGCTGATGTTTGGGAGACTAATAGGGGAGAAAGTCTTGGAAGACTCAGTGTTCAATATGCAAAATTTAAAAAAAGTCTTCATTTTTAGTATGATAACCCCATCCTTAACTAGGCCAGAAACTCTGTTTTACCTTTCCCTGAAAACAAATCTTCACTGCTGTGCTGAAGAGGGAGTGGGAGGAATGTCTGTGGCTCTAGGTTTTTGTTAAAAAGGCTTTCCAACCATTCCTCCATTTCTCCTGCTTTGGACTTACCTTCAGCCTCACTTTCACAGGTATCCGAGGTTTCTTTCGTCACTGCTGGTTTCAGATTCAGTGTTTTTTGTTTGTTTGTTTTTTTGTCTTCTAAACTATTAGCACTTGTTTATGTACCTTCCATCTTCCAAGTTTTTTTTTGCTATTTTCTCCTTTCTTGCTTTCTTCAACCTTGTGAATATATGCTTAATTTTTTTTCCCACTGTCATTTTAGTGCAGGTTTTGGAGAGGAACTAAGGTTAATTCATGTGTTCAGCCTGCAATCTCTAATTGAGAATCCATCCGTGCACTTGTGAATATGCCCCAACTCATAGAGCAATTGAAGGGGCTCTCACTGGTACTGTTGGAGTATCTTGTTCTTCAGTCCCTAGACCACAAGAAGTAACGCATTAGAGGGAGAGGATTGCTGGAATTTAGACCTACCCAGAATGGCAAGTGAACTGCATAGGAAGGGACAGAAAAATTATATAAAAATACATACAAGCAGAGCAGTCTGAAGCCATTTAGGACAGGGGCAAACAAAGCTCCACACCTCACTGGCATTGGAAATAGAGTGACAATGCAATAGCAATAGAAAGTATTATGATAAATGCTCATAATAATGATACCAAGTCCTCAAAAAAGATCAAATTATGTTCACTGCACCCTAAGAAGCCAGAAAAAATACTAGAAAGATTTGTGCAAGGAAAATTACTTATGCTGGGCTGGGCACGGTGGCTTACACCTGTAATCCCAGCACTTTGGGAGGCCGAGGCGGGCAGATCACCTAAGGTTGGGAGTTGGAGACCAGCCTGACCAACATGGAGAAACCCTGTCTCTACTAAACAAAACAAAACAAAACAAAACAATACAAACAAACAAAAATTAGCCAGGCGTGGTGGCACATGCCTGTAATCCCAGGTACTCGGGAGGCTGAGGCAGGAGAATCACTTGAACCCGGGAGGTGGAGGTGGTGGTGAGCCGAGATCATGCCACTGCACTCCAGCCTGGGCAATAAGAGTGAAACTCCTCAAAAAAAAAAGAAAAAAGAAAATCATTTATGCTGTGTAATTGTATAGTTGCTTTATAGTTTTAAAAATATTTTCAGCCAGGCACAGTGGCTCACGCCTGTAATCCCAGCACTTGGAAGGCTGAGGCAGGCGGATCACGAGGTCAGGAGTTCAAGACCAGCCTGGCCAAGATGGTGAAACCCCGTCTCTACTAAAAATACAAAAAAAATTAGCCAGGCGTGGTGGCAGGTGCCTGTAATCCTGGATACTCGGGAGGCTGAGGCAGAGAATTGCTTGAACCTGGGAGGCAGAGGCTGCAGACAGCCAAGATTGTGCCACTGCACTCCAGCCTAGGTGACACAGCGAGACTCTGTCTCAAAAAAAATTTTTCACATATATTATTTCATACATACACACACAAAAAAACTTACTTAGAAAAAAAAAACTTAGTAGGAGGCACATGACATTTTTTCCTTCTTGCCGATTAAAGCTTTGAGTTTCATGGATATTAGGACATTTTCTTCAAAACCACATAGCAGTTCAATGAAAGAGCTAACTTTTCTGCTTCCTATAAATACTTTGGTGTTTCAAAACACAAGCTCCCAGTGTCTGGAAAAATCACTTATGCCTGGTAACGTCTATTCCTGGGCTCCACCTTTGCTAATTGTGTGTTCCTCCAGGGATCTGCTTCCTTGTGCCCGGTGACTCCCCCACTACTTCAAAAACCTTCCATTTCCTTGCTGCCAGGGAAAGCGGTGTGGTGGAACCCACCTGGGCCTGCAAGGCCATGCTATGCTTGTTACTAGCTGTGTGACCTTGGGCAAGTTACCTTACTGCCAGGTGCTTCAGGGTACGCCTCTCTCAAGTGGGGATTGCAATAGTCCCTACCTTATAAGATTGCTGCAAGGATTAAATGAGTATATATATATATATATATACACACACACACACACACATATTTGTATATACTCATTTATAGGTATATATTGCTGTAGGGATTAAATGTTATATATATATATATATATACACACATACATATATAATTCTTAATATGCCTTAGCAATTATTATTTCCATTTTCTTAACTCTGGGGGTCAGAGAATCTTATTTACCTCATATAACAATCATATATGCAGCACTTTAAACCACTGGTAACTCTGCTATACTCTGTTATAGGTTGTGCATAGCATATAATTCATGATATTGGTGTGAAGAAAGGGATGTTTTAATGAAAATACTTCTCAAATGTTTGTGTAGCCATAGATGATCTTTAATTCTGAAAACCTCTCCTGTCTCCAATTCTGAGGTCATAATCCACCTGTCTCTTCAGGCATCTTTCTGTTGAGGTTTAGTTTTGCAGTCACTAAAAGATGCCTTTGTCCTGTTTTTCTGCCCTGCAGATTTTCAGGTTCTGAACACAAGCCCAGTTTCTGCTTCTGATGATCATTTTCAATAGAGCATAAAAAACAGAGCCATGTTCCACGTTTTTACGGCCTCTGCACTTGGCAAAATATTCTTCCCGAATGGCCTCACGTGTGCTCCCTATCGTCACGCCTTTTCAGCTAGGCAACGCTCAGAGTCACACCTGAGTGGAGGCCGACGCCCCTTTGGAGGCGACTCCAGCCATAAAAAGTCCTGCTTGGAGCTGGTTTTAGCCACAGAGGGCCAATAAATGGCCCCTTCTGAATGAGGTGCCCCTGCACCTCTGCAGAGCCTGCTGCCAGCCTCCGGGATCTAACTGGGCTCTGATTCACCGCTCCCAACCCCACATCCAGGTAAGTGTGCCCAGCTCTTGTCTCTGCTTCCACCTCAAGATCTGAGTCTCCACTCCCCGGAACCCGGCAGGTTCTGCCTGACAAGGACCTGCAGTCCTCAGCCAGCTGCCACACCCTTGCCAAGGTGTGACTTGGAGTCCTGGAGCCACCTTTGGAGATGTGAAAATTAGCTCCTACTTTTAGCTAAAGCGTTTGGAAAGAAAAGCTTGATCTTTAGCTTTGACCTGGTCTTTAAAAAAACCCTTCAAGGGGAACATCACACACCGGGGCCTGTCAGGGGGGTCGGGGGCTGGGGGAGGGATAGCATTAGGAGAAATACCTAATGTAAATGATGTGTTGATGGGTGCAGCAAACCAACATGGCACAGGTATACCTATGTATCAAACCTGCACATTGTGCACATGTACCCTAGAACTTAAAGTATAAAAAAAACCCACAAAAAACCCTTCACATGATTTACTTTCAGAACTGGTGGTTTCCCTTTGTGCGGCGCTGGAATCAATCTTGTTTCTCCTTATTACTTGCGGTGCATTCTGCTTCCTCTAACTTTCAAAAAATTAGTGTTAAACTCTTTTTTTTTTTTTTTTTTGAGACAAAATCTCACTCTGTCACCCAGACTGGAGTGCAATGGTGCAATCTCAGCTCACTGCAACCTCCACCTCCCGGGTTCAAGCAATTCTCCTGCCTCAGCCTCCTGAGTAGCTGGGATTACAGGTGTGCACCACCACACCTAATTTTTGTATTTTAGTAGAGGCTGGTCTCGAACCCCTTCCATTGTGATCCACCTGCCTCGGCCTCCCAAAGTGCTGGGATTACAGGCATGCACCACTGAGCCCGGCCTAGTCTTGAACTCTTGATGAGGGAATCCCTGACCCCTCTGTGTTTTCACTTTGGGATTTCTTCCTGTTTATTAAATGAATGACCTTGGTACTTTTTGGAGAAAATGACAAAAAGGAGCATCAAGGCTCCAGATGTATGGGAGCTGCAGAACTGAAACTGCCGTGGGCTTTTGGGGGTAGATTTGGGGTCTGGGGGTAGATTTGAGTGGGACTGGGGAGGAGTGGGGTGCAATCGAGTGTTTAGACCGTGCGTGTGACATGGAGGTCCCTGGTGTAGCCTCCCATGTCTGCATTTCTAATTGGCTTGGATGAGGCATCCCAATTAGATAATAAAGCTCTAATATTTATCAAGAGCTTTCTATGTGGCAGGTACTTTGCATGTGTTTTTCCTTTAATTCTGACAATGGACCCTCTGTGGTGGGTGCTTTTATTATCCACATTTTCAGATGAAGAAACTGAAGTATAGAGAGTTGAAACAACTTGGTCGAGGCCCCACTGCTACAGTGCTAAGGCCAGCTACAAAGCGAGGTCTGACTCCGACCGTCCTGGGTACAGGAGCCTTGTCTGCTCCACTTGTCCCTCGGAGCGTTGTTCTTGCTGGTCCTCTTCACACCCCAGCTCTTGTCTCCTACCTCCTGCCCCCTCTACTGTCCTGTCCCCACATCCCTGATTTCCCCCCTAAAACATATATTTTATTATAGCTACTTTTTACCCTCTGTGTAATGGGTTGCCCCACAGTCCACAATCACATTTTGAGGAAGGAGAACTTCCCAGAGTTCATGAACAGATTTTGGAGTGCCTCTTTGCGGTGCTTGTTTCCAAAACCAACATGCTGTGGACCTTTCAAAGACACAGTACACACAAACACACACACACCCTCCCTCCAACACAAATAAACCCACATGCGGCTGGGCATGGTGGCTCACGCCTGTAATTCCAGCACTTTGGGAGGCCGAGGTGGGCGGATCACCTGAGGTCAGGAGTTCGAGAGCAGCCTGGCCAACATGGTGAAACCCCATTTCTACTAAAAATACAAAAAAGCAGTGGGGCATGGTGGCGCACGCCTGCAATCCCAGCTACTCGGGAGGCTGAGGCAGGAGAATTGCTTGAACCCAGGAGGCGGAGGTTGCAGTGAGCTGAGATTGCGCCATTGCACTCCAGCTTGGGCAACAAGAGTGAAACTCTGTCTACAAAAAAAAAAAAAAAAAAAAAAAAACAAAACCCACATGCACATAAACCGAAACACACACGAACACACAAACACCCACATGAACATGCGCACAAGCCCCCCACATCAAACTCAGATGCACACAGCAAGCATGCATGCAAGCCACACACTTGCCACTCCGGCTGCCTCAGCGCTGCAGAGCCCCTCTCCCCGGCCTCTAGTCGGATCCCTGGTGCACACTGGAGGGAAATAAAACCTACCCCAACAGGAAGTGAAACAGTTGGTGAGCTTTTCCGGTACTCTGCACAGATGCTGGGGCACTGAGCAAACAGCCCTCAGTTTCTGGAGCTGTTCCGAGGTAACTGGGGTCCTTTGGGAGCTGTGGGATGATGAGGTTCAGGAGGTAGCTGGGAAGTCCGGAGCTTGGGCTTGATCCACCTGCACCTCTCCCTGTCTCCATCTGAGATGGGTCTGAGACTCTCAGTGGAGGAGTAACAGGCTTTCTCCCAACAGGCTTTTGAAAATGGGCCCAAGGGCATTTACTTATGACCACAGATGCATGTGGCCTACTCCACTGTCACCAGGCTGGAGTGTGGTGGCACGATCTCGGCTCTCTGCAACTTCTGCCTCTCGAGTTCAAGCCATTCTTGTGCCTCAGCCTCCCTAATAGCTGTGATTACAGGTGCCCACCACCACGCCTGGCTAATTTTTGTATTTTTAGTAGAGACGGGGTTTCACCGTGTTGACCAGGCTGGTCTTGAACGACTGACGTCAGGTGATCTACCCGCCTCGGCCTCCCAAAGGGCTGAGATCACAGGCAGAGCCACCACACCCAGCCTCCTTTCTTCTTAGTCTGGAAGCAAACTACTTTATGAAGTTTTCATGCATCCTCTTTTAAAAGTAAAAGGAAAATCTTGTGGAGGAGAGAAGATGAAGTAGATACAGCAATAAATTGTGAACAGGGATTGTTTTTTCTAGTATTCAACCAGGCAGGTCTTGACCAGCATTAGATAAACTTCTGTCTGGCAGCCTGGAAAAGTTCACAGTTGCTGGGACACAAATGCTTTTGGGGTCCTTCTTGGAGAGGATGGAGTTGAAGATTTGGGAGATTGATGGCCTTTGTTATGTGTCACCAGGGAGACAGGGACAAGGGCGGGGCTGTTGATGGAGAATGTGGCATGGGGTAGGTGGGATGGTGACATAGAAGTCACCGTGCTCCTGCCCTAGAGATTTTAGTAGCAGGCAAACACCGTGGTCAAAAAAGAGAGTCAAGGACTTAATGAAGTTAAAGGGGTTCTGCTGAAGTCCAGCACTCTGATTTTGGGGGTACAGCTTCTGCCATAACTGCATATTGCTGATACTAGTTCCTTCTTAAAATTTTCTTTGCTATCTGATATACCACAGAATAACTGAGCTGGGAAGAATCTTGGATATTAAAATGATTTAATGAGTAGCAAACTTTCCATTTTTGTCATATCCTTGCACCTCTATTTACTTAATATTTTTCTTTAACTTAAAAATTTTTCAACAAAAACAATAATAGTTATGATATCATGGATTTGATGTGCTAATACATGTTTTAAAATTACCTGTCAACATAACCCCTATCCATTTGTGAGCCACCTAAGATTGTATTTATGCCACTGATGATATTCATGTTGCACTTGGAAAACCACTGATCTTGTCCAAGTTACCTTTTTTGTAGGTAAGGACACTGAGATCTGGAGACGTTAGTGATTTGCCCAAGGTTGCACAGTTAGAATGATACTAATTTGAGGCTGTTCCTAAGGTCTCCTAATTTACAGTCTTGACATGTTCCAGTATGCTGTATCATACTTTCAAGTGTAGAGAAACAATCGTTTTATTTTCATTTTTAAAATTTTATTTATGTATTTATTTTTGAGACAGAGTCTTGCTCTGTCACCCAGGCTGGAGTGCAGTGGTGCAATCTAGGCTCACTGAAACCTTCTCCTCCCAGGTTCAAGAGCTTCTCATGCCTCAGCCTCATGAGTAGCTGGGACTACAGGTTCAATACACCACACCTGGCTAATTTTTGTATTTTGGTTTTGCTATGTTGCCCAGGCTGGTATCGAACTCCTGGGCACCAGTGATCTGCCCACCTCAGCCTCCCAAAGTGCTGGGATTATAGGCGTGAGCCACTGCCCCTTCTTAAATGTAATTCAAATAGATAACCCAGGTAAAGGAGCAGCATAGAGCCTTGTGTGAGGAGATGCTGAATACATTACCTTCCTTCAGTCCCTGCTCGTTGCCACCCTGAACTGGCTGCTCTCTGCAAGTTTTGATAATCCTTTCTAATGCTAATGCTCTGAAATACCAAGATGCTATACCTTGGTGTGGCCACAGAATGATTGACTGTGCTGTGCAAGGTACTCAATCTAAAGACTGTCAGTTCTGGGGCAATTTCCTGTATTCCTTATTGGCTTATTTCCTTCACCTGTTTTTTTTTTCTTTTTCCTTCTGAAATGTCTGTTATTTGGGTGTTGGATTTCTTCAACCAATAATCATCTCATTTTCTTTTCTCCTATTTTGCTTTACTTTTAAAAATATTTTCTTTAACTTCATTTTTAATATTGCTAGTGAATTTTTAAACATTCGGCTTTGCTGTTTTTAATTTCTGGAAGTTCTTTCTAATTCTCATTTTTTTAATCACCTCCTATTCCTGTTTTACACACACAATGTTTTATGTCTTTAAGGATGTTAATCACAGTTCTTTCAGATTTTTCTTTCATTTCCTGTGTTGCTTTGTTTCCTCTCAGTTCCTTATCTCTGTGTGTTTTGTTTTGGTTTCTTTCTCAGGTTGAAGCATGTCTTATGATCTTGTGCTCTGGTTATATTTGTTATTTATTTATTTATTTTAACTTTAATCCATTTTATTTGAGTCTCTCTCTATATATATATATGTGTGTGTTTTTTTTTTTGTTTTTTTTTTTTGAGGTGGAGTCTTGCTCTGTCACCCAGGCTGGAGTGCAGTGGCACCATCATGGCTCACTGCAGCCTTGACCTCCCAGACTCAAGTGATCCTCCCACCTCAGCCTGCTGAGTAGCTGGGAGTACAGGTGTGTACCACCACACATGGATAATTTTTATTATTATATTTATTTATTTATTTTGAGATGAAGTCTTGCTTCTTCCCCAGGCTGGAGTGCAGTGGTGCGATATCGGCTCACTGCAACCTCCGCCTCCCAGGTTCAAGCGATTCTCCTGCCTCAGCCTCCTGCGTAGTTGGGATTACAGGTGCACGCCACCACGCCTGACTAATTTTTGTATTTTTAGTAGAGATGGGGTTTCACCATGTTGGTCAGGCTGGTCTCGAACTCCTGACCTCGTGATCTGCCTGCCGATAATTTTTAAATTTTTTGTAGAGATGAGGGTCTCGCTTTGTTGCCCAGGCCAGTCTTCAACTTCTAGGCTCAAGTGATTCTCCTGCTTCAGCCTCTTGAAGTGCCTGTCTATTTGTACCCATAACCAACTTCTCTTCATCCCCTGTGTCTACCCCAACCCCTCATAGTCTCTGGTGTCTATGTTTCTATTCTCTATGTCTATGAGATCAACTTCCTTAGCTCTCACACATGAGTGGGAACATACGGTGTTTGTCCTTCTGTGTCTGGCTTATTTCATCTAACATTATGTCTTCTAGTTCCATGCATGTTGGTGCAAATGACGTGATTTCTTTTTTTTTTTTTTTTGAGACGGAGCCTTGCTCTGTCGCCCAGGCTGGAGTGCAATGGCACGATCTCGGCTCACTCCAACCTCCGCCTCCTGGGTTCAAGCAATTCTCCTGCCTCAGCCTCCTGAGTAGCTGGGATTACAGGCGCCCGCCACCACACTCAGCTAATTTTTGTATTTTTAGTAGAGACGGGGTTTCACCATGTTGGTCAGGCTGGTCTCGAACCCCTGACCTCGTGATCCACCTGCCTCGGCCTCCCAAAGTGCTGGGATTACAGGCGTAAGCCACCGTGCCCAGCCCGTGATTTCATTTTTTAATGGCTGACTAGTATTCCATTGTGTATATATGCCACATTTTCTTTCTTTTTTAAATAACTGGCTTCTGCTTTCTTGTGTAATTTACACAGGAGAACCCCAAATTCCACACTTTGTTTTTCTCTTCTGCCTCCGTTATTCTTTCAATATGTATGTCCACAGAGATCGTTTCTCCCAATAGCATATGCGGTTTGATCCTCAACCAGGACACATAGGCCCTACAAAATCCCAGCCCTCCAAGACGGATGCCTGGGCCCTCCCATTTGACTGCACCCATGTCTGTTTGTACTGGGGCTCTGCCCTGGTCCTGTCACCCCTGAGATGTCCTTAGGGTAGGAATGCCAGACAGGCTCCGTGTGATATGTCAACTCTGAATAAATACAAGAGGCTGCTGGGAGCCCCCAGCTGAGGATTGACAGGCAGGCTATATCTGGGCTCCATTTCAAAGAATGCTGTGATCCATTAGCAAGGTCTGCCATGGCAATACCCATTAGAAGTACCTGGAAGGAGGGTTTTGGGGAATGGGCTCAGAAGGGAACAAAGTGTGTCCATTCCATTCTTGCCTTAGGTGGCTGTTCTGCCACCCAGGCTGTGCTGTTTCAGTGGCCAGTGGCTGAGGAGGAAGTCTGAAGGCCACAGAGTTGCAAATGGCTTCCCTGGGGCCTGCAGGACCAGCATAGGCCCCAAGCTAGAGGAAGCTTGGAGGGGCACCCATGCTGGGTCCTGTGGAGCTCTGCATACTACAGGCCACCCTGGCATTAGCTCCTTATCCTCTGGAGTCCATCTGATCCTGGAGAAGACAGCTGGCTGGCCTCAGAGCGTTAGATGCAACTCGGGGATAAAAACATTTTTACATGGTACGGACACAGAAATGGGCTTTACCTCTGAATAAACTTAGAAACTTTCCATCCGAACTAAAAGGGTGTATCTTCTATATGTTGCCAAGAAACCTAAATTGAGTACAAGGACAATTTTACTTTAATCAAGTTCCAGAATGAGGGTACACAGCTTCGAAAAGCAGTTTGTAGCAGAAGATGCGAGGGTGTGTGTAAAGCCATGTTTCTAGAATATACCAAAGGAAACACACACAACCCCAGCATGGCCTTTTGCCAACCCTCGATGCTGCTCCCTCCTGGGGGCAGGCGGCTATTTCGTCCAGCTGACTCTGGGAATGTAATGCTCCGTGAGTGTGTCCAGGTGTCTGTTGAAGTCCTCCACTCTCTGCTTGTGGGTTTTGGATGCTCTATTTTTTTTTTTTTTTTTGACAGAGTTTCGCTCTTGTTGCTCAGGCTGGAGTGCAATGGAACAATCTTGGCTCACTGCAACCTCTCCCTCCCGGGTTCAAGCGATTCTCCTGCCTCAGCCTCCTGAGTAGCTGGAATTACAGGCACACACCACCACGCCCAGCTAATTTTTCGTATTTTTAATAGAGACGGGGTTTCACCGTGTTGGCCAGACTGGTCTTGAACTCCTGACTTCAGGTGATCTACCCGCCTCAGCCTCATGAAGTGCTGGGATTACAGGCGTGAGTCACCAAGCCTGGCCTGGATGCTTTCTTGAGGATCCTTTCCATTGCCGCTTCTCCTGCATTTTCTCAAAGGCTGCGCGGGCCGGGGTCCACTTGTCCAGGCCGTGCTGCTTCTCCTCCTCGTTCTTTTTGTTCATTCCCATTGATTCCGGGAGTTTAGCTTTGTCTTTGTCCTTGTTTTTCTTCTTCCGCTTGGTCACTCTGAGCTCTGCGACGCCTTTCAGCTTTAGAAGTCCTTTTTGGACCTGCTCGTAGGCATCCACGACACTCCCCGGTGCTTCGGTAGATGGACTTGCCACGTTTTCTTTATCCGTTGATCTGTTGGTGGACACTTGGGTTGTTTCCATAACTTTGCTATTGTGAATAGTGCTGCAATAAGCATCCGAGTACAGGTATCCCTTTGACATACTGATTTCCTTCCCTTTGGACAGATACCCAGTAATGGGATTGCTGGATCGTATGGTAGTTCTATTTTTAGTTTTTCAAGAAATATCCATACTGTTCTCCATAGTGGCTGTACTAGTTTACACTCCCACCAGTGGTGTAAGGAGCTCCCTTTTCTCTACATCCTCACCAGCATCTGTTATTTTTTGCCTTTTAAGTAATAGCCATTTTTTGAGATGGGGTGAGACGATCTCATTGTAGTTTTGATTTGCACTCCCCCAATGATTAGAAAAAATGTTGGCTGGGCCTGGTGGCTCAGATCTATAATCCCAGAATGTCGGGAGGTAGAGGCAGGAGGATCACTTGAGCCCAGGAGTTTGAGACCAGCCATGGCAACATAGTGAGACCCTGTCTCTACAGAAAAAAAAAAATAAAAAAAATTAGCTGAGTGTAGTGGTACTACACTCAGCTACTCAGGAGGCTAGGGTGGGAGGATTCCTTGAAGCTGGGAGGTTGCTCCTGCAGCGAGCTTTGGAGTCCAACCATGTGGACTCACGCTACTGCATTCCAGCCTGGGCAACAGAGTAAGACCTGTCTCAAGGAAAAAAAAAAAAAAGAAAGAAAGAAAGCAAGCAAGCAAAGCAAAGAAAAAAATTTGGGCATTTATTCGTATATGTACTGGCCATTTTGTATGTCTTTGGGTCTTTGGCCATTTTGTATGTCTTTGGGTCTTTGGCCATTTTTTAAGTGAGATTTTTTGTCCTTTTACTGTTGAGTTGTTTGATTTCCTTATATAGTCTGGATATTAGCTCTCCATCAGATAATTAATTTGTAAATATTTTCTCCTATTCAAGAGATTGGCCGGGCACGGTGACTCACGCCTGTAATCCCAGCACTTTGGGAGGCTGAGGCAAGAGGATCACCTGAGGTCAGGAGTTCAAGACCAGCCTGGGCAACATAGTGAAACTCCATCTCTACTACAAATACAAAAAAATTAGCCGGGCCTGGTGGCACATGCCTGTAGTCCCAGCTACTCAGGAGCTGGGAGGCTCAGGCAGAAGAACTACTTGGACCTGGGAGACGGAGGTTGCAGTGAGCCAAGAAAAGGCTGGGCACAGTGGCTCATGTCTGTAATGCCAGTACTTTAGGAGTCCGAGGCCGGTGGATCACCTGAGGTCAGGAGTTCGAGACCAGCCTAACCAACGTGGTGAAACCTCGTCTCTATTAAAAATACAAAAAAATTAGCCGGGCGTGGTGGCACGTGTCTGTAATCCCAGCTACTCAGGAGGTTGAGGCAGGAGAATCGCTTGAACCTGGGAGGAGGAGGTTACGGTGAGCCGAGATCGCGCCATTGTACTCCAGCCTGGGTGACAAGAGCGAAACTCCGTCCCCCCCTAAAAAAAAGAAAAGAAAAAAAAAATAGGTTGTCTCTTCATTCTGTTGTTTCTTTGCTATTTAAATAATTAATTAATTAATTTTTTTTCCCTCTTTTTTTGAGACGGAGTCTCACTCTATTGGCAGGCTGGAGTGCAGTGGCACGATCTCGGCTCACTGCAGCCTCTGCCTCCCGGATTCAAGCAATTCTCCTGCCTCAGGCTCCTGAGTAGCTGGGACTACAGGTGCATGCCACCACGCCCAGCTAATTTTTGTATTTTCAGTAGAGACGGGGTTTCACCATGTTGGCCAGGATGCTCTCGATCTCTTGACCTCGTGATCCGTCCACCTCAGCCTCCCAAAGTGCTGGGATTACAGGGGTGAGCCACTGCGCCTGGCCAATTCATTTATTTATTAGAGAGGATATGACTATGTTACCCAGGTTGGATTGCAGTGGCGCAATTTTGGCTCATTGCATCCTCGATCTCCCAGGCTCAGGTGAACTTCCCACCTCAGCCTCCCCAGTAGCTGGGACTTCAGGTGTGCACCACCATGCCCAGCTAATTTTTGTATCTTTTGTAGAGATGGAGTTTCAACATGTTGCTGAGAATGGTCTTGAACTCCTGGGCTTGAGCAATCCACCTGCTGTGCCAGCACCTGGTCTTATTTTAATTTTATTTATTTATTTTGAGATTGAGTCTTGCTCTGTTGCCCAGGCTGGAGTGCAGTGGCACGATCTCAGCTTATTCTAACCTCTGCCTCCTGGGTTCAAGTGATTCTCCTGTCTCAGCCTCCCAAACAGCTGGGACTACAGGCATGCGTCACCATGCCCAGCTAATTTTTGTATTTTTAGTAGAGATGGGTTTTCATCATATTGGCCAGGCTGGTCTCAAACTCCTGACCTCGTGATCCACCCGCCTCGGCCTCCTGAAGTGTTGGGATTACAGGCGTGAGCCACTGTGCCCAGCCGTATTTTTATTTTTTAATAAAAAAAAATTTTTTTTAGAGACAAGGTCTTGATCTGTTGCCAAGGCTGGAGTGCAGTGGTGAGATCAAAGCTCACTGCAGTCTCAAAGTACTGGGCTCAAGTGATGCTCCCGCTTCAGCCTCCTGAATAGCTGGGACCACAGGCATGCTGGTTATATTTAAAAGTAAAACACTGGCTGTGCGTGTTGGCTCATGCCTGTAGTCCCAGCACTTTGGGAGGCTGAGATGAGTGGATCACTTGAGGCTAGGAGTACAAGACCAGCCTGACCAATATGGTCTCTATTAAAAATACAAAAATTAGCTGGGTATGGTGACGCGTGCCTGTAGTCCCAGCCACTTGGGAGGCTGAGGCACGAGAATCGCTTAAACCCTGGAGGCGGAGGTTGTAGAGGGCCAAGATCACGTCACTGCAGTCCAGCCTGGGTGACAGAGCAAGGCTCTGTCTTAAAAAAAACAAAAATTAAAATAAATAAAATAAAATAAAAGTGAACCACTAAAAATCAGATTGCAGTGTCTTTATGCATGAGCCAGGGCTTGTTTGACCTCATGGTGACCTTTAATTTGGGAAAACCTGCCGGGCGCGATGACTCATGCCTGTAATCCCAGCACTTTGGGAGACTGAGGCTGGCGGATCACCTGAGGTCAGGAGTTCGAGACCAGCCTGACCAACATGGAGAAACCCCGTCTCTACTAAAAGTACAAAATTAGCCGGGCGTGGTGATGCATGCCTGTAATCCCAGCTATTTGGGAGGCTGAGACAAGAGAAGCACTTGAACCTGGGAGGCAGAGGTTGCAGTGAGCCGAGATCACACCATTACATTCCAGCCTAGGCAACAAGAGTGAAACTCCATCTCAAAAAAAAAAAAAAATGCCAGGTGGTGCAGTGGCTTACGCCTGTAATCCCAGCACTTTGGGAGGCCGAGGCGGGCAGATCACGAGGTCAGGAGATCGTGACCATCCTGGCTAACACAGTGAAACCCTGTCTCTACTAAAAATACAAAAAATTAGCCGGGCATGGTGGCGGGAACCTGTAGTCCCAGCTACTCGGGAGGCTGAGTCAGGAGAATGGTGTGAACCCAGGAGGCGGAGATTGCAGTGAGCCGAGATTGCACCACCGCGCTCCAGCCTGGGCAGCAGAGCGAGACTCCGTCTCAAAAAAAAAAAAAAAAAAAAAAAATTGGGAAACCCCTACCTGTCTGTACCTATAGGTCTTTTCTCTGGGGTCTGGAAGAAGAATCCTTCAATATCTTGCCTTCTGGTAATCTGAGAGCAGGGCGAGAAAAAGAAGATCAGAGTTCCACCCTTAAATCTGTAGGTTTTCACTCCCCCACTCTCCTTTGCAGTCCCGTGGAGTCTCCATCTGAGCCCTTTCCTCGTCCAGGCATCCCGATGTTGGTGGATGGCCCATCTGAGCGGCCAGCCCTGCGCTTCTTGCTGTTGGCTGTGGCAATGTCTTTCTTCGGCTCAGCTCTATCCATAGAT
This sequence comes from Gorilla gorilla gorilla, assembly GCF_029281585.2. Lineage (NCBI taxonomy): Eukaryota > Metazoa > Chordata > Mammalia > Primates > Hominidae > Gorilla > Gorilla gorilla. The sequence goes on along the minus strand of NC_086018.1, from coordinate 15,223,986 downwards.
GAAACACGGGCGCATCTCTTGTTGAAAGAAAAGATGATGCGGCTGGGGGGGCGGCTGGTGCTGAACACCAAGGAGGAGCTGGCCAATGAGAGGCTCATGACGCTCAAAATCGCTGAGATGAAGGAGGCCATGAGGACCCTGATATTCCCACCCAGCATGCACTTTTTCCAGGCCAAGCATCTCATTGAGAGAAGTCAAGTGTTTAATGTTCTAAGGATGATGCCAAAAGGTAAGGTTTGGAAAGGGGTGGCTTGGGGTGCTGGGAAGGTAGAGGGACTCATCTTGGGGCTATTACTGTGCTTGCGGCTGTTGCTATTCTAGATGGAGCAGAGAAAGCCTCACTCAGCTGTTCTGCTCCTCTGTCCTTATGGGTAGACTAGGAAAAGGGTGTTGAAAACCAAAACCCCTGCTTCCTGGGGGACTCGCAGACAGACAGGATTGGAAAAGCATCCAGCCCTGAGACTTTGCTATTCCCTTTTTAGTTTTCCCAGGGGCTAAGCTACCACATAGGATACAATGTGATATAGCATCCTGGAATAGTATAAACACACCTCCATGAAACATGAAATAATTAGCGTCCTGCACATAAAAATAGCCAGGGGTGGTGGTGCACCTGTAATCCGAGCTACTCTGGAGGCTCAGTGGAGAGTATCGCTTGAGCCCAGGAGGTGGAGTTTGCAGGGAGCTATGATGGCACCTCTGCACTCCAGCCTGGGCGACAGAGCAAGACCCTGTTCCCCAAAAAATGTTAATTTTTTTTTTATTAAAAAAAATTTTTTTTGAGACAGAGTCTCACTCTGTTGCCCAGGCTGGAGTGCACTGGTGTGATCTTGGCTCACTGCAACCTCTGCCTCCCAGGTTCAAGTGATTCTCCTGCCTCAGCCTCCTGAGTAGCTGGGATTACATGCATGAACCACCACACCTGGATAATTTTTGTACTTTTAGTAGAGACGGGATTTTACCATGTTGGCCAGGCTGATCTCGAACACCTGAGCTCAGGCAATCCACACTCCTCGGCCTCCCAAAGTGCTGGGATTACAGGTGTGAGCCACTGCACCCGGCCAAAAATGTTAATTTAAAATGTAAAAATAATAGCAGCTTGCAGTTTACAAAGACTTTTCAACACCTGTTTTTTTTTTTTCTTTTTTTCTTTTTTTTTTTTTTTGAGACGGAATCTTGTTCTGTCGCCCAGGCTGGAGTGTGGTGGCGCGATCTCAGCTCACTGCAACATCCTTCTTCCAGGTTCAAGCAATTCTCCTGCCTCAGCCTCCCGAGTAGCTGGGATTACAGGCGCACGCCACCATGCCTGGCTAATTTTTGTATTTTTAGTAGAGATGGGGTTTCACCATGTTAGTCAGGCTGGTCTCGAACTCCTGACCTTGTGATCTGCCTGCCTCGGCCTCCCAAAGTGCTGGGGTTACAGGAGTGAGCCACTGTGCCCAGCTGTTTTTCTTTCTTTTAATGTTATAAATAGAGATTTAAAAAATAATAATCGTGAGGTCAGTAAAGTAGCATCCCCAGTTGCTGGGAGGCATAAGAGGCATAAGAGGCACTATAGCTCATGCAGCTGGGACAGCTGTCTGGGGGCTCGTGTCAGGGCCAGGGGCTGGATGGGCGCAAGAAGCGCAGAGGGACAGCATGCACTGTGCCTAGGGGAGCAAGGGACACAGCTGGTGTCTGGTGGGGAGGACAAGCATGGGGATTCAACTGGCAAAGCCTGCAGGCCAGAAGCTGCACAGACACAGGCCCAGCGCAGGGGATGAAAAGCCAGTGGGAGAGGAGTTGAAGGGCAGGATGAGAGGATGGAGGACAAGTGTGTGAAAAGGACCGTGGCCCTGGGGCTCATCCCAGTGTATCCCGTCATGCAGTGTTGGGTGGCCTCATTGAAAGGCTTGGGCTCCCATCGGAGAGCTAGAAGCCAATGGAGCCCCGACTTGAACCTCAGTTCTCTGGTTCCAAGCCTGATGCCCTCTCACTCTCCCATGCTGCCCCTCTTGGACAAGATCACCCCTGGCTCCTGATTAGTGAGGCATGGAAGCCCCATCCTTAAACTAGAGCCTTAAACAAGTTCCGAGAAACATGTCTGGACAGAAATCCTTCTGCTTGCACGTCTTCTTGTGATCCACACCGTCCCCAAGCCCCGGAGCCCTGGGATGGGACTTCACCCCTTTGTCCCCAAGCCCCGGAGCCCTGGGATGGGACTTCACCCCTTTGTCCCCAAGCCCTGGAGTCCTGGGATGGGACTTCACCCCTTTGTCTTCACCGTTCTTCTTCCCTCTCCAGGGGCTGCCTTGCACCTCCATGACATTGGCATCGTGACTATGGACTGGCTGGTGAGGAATGTCACCTACAGGCCTCACTGCCACATCTGTTTCACCCCAAGGGGGATCATGCAGTTCAGATTTGCTCACCCAACTCCCCGTACATCAGAAAAATGTTCCAAGTGGATTCTGCTGGAGGATTATCGGAAGCAGGTGCAGAACGTCACTGAGTTTGATGACAGGTGAGTAGTAGTTCAGAAAGCACATGTCCCAGGCCTGTCATGGGGTGGCAGTGGGTAGGTGTCTCCCTTGGTACAAACCTATAGATAAAAATCTGGCTTTAATAAAACATGAGGCAAGGCTGAGTGCGGTGGTTCACGCCTATAATCCCAGCACTTTGGGAGGCCAAGGCAAGCGGATCACTTGAGCCCAGGAGCTGCCAGTCTGGTCAACATGGTGAAACCCCATCTCTACCAAAAATACAAAAAATTAGCCAGGTGTGGTGCTGCACCTGTAGTCCCAGGTACTTGGGAGGCTGAGACAGGAGGATCACTTTTTAACCCAGGAGGTTGAAGCCACAGTGAACTGAGATGGAGCCACTGTACTCCAGCCTGAGTGACAAAATAAAACCCTATCTCAAAAAAAAAAAAAAAAAAAAAAAAACCACGAGCACCTTTTTCTTTTAACCTTGCAGGATACTTTGCTCCACAAAAGCATTCAACACCTTTTCTATCCATAGTAGTTTTCCGGTGCATTTAAAATCTACAAAAAGCATTATCAGCAACACTATTTTTGTTTGTTATTATTATTGTTATTTATTATTATTATTATTATTTGAGACAGGGTCTTGCTCTGTCACCCAGGTTGGAGTGTAGTGGCGTGATCTTGGCTCACAGCAGCCTCTGCCTCCTGGGTTCAAGCGATTTTCCTGCCTCAGCTTTCTGAGTAGCTGGGATTACAGACATGTGCCACCATGCCTGGCTAATTTTTGTATTTTTAGTAGAGACAGTTTCACCATGTTGGCCAGGCTGGTCTTGAACTCCTGACCTCAGGAGATCTGCCCATCTCAGCCTCCCAAAGTGCTGAGATTACAGGCATGAGTGACCGTGCCTAGTCAGCAACACTATTGCTGTAGCAATTGAGATTTGTCTGATGCTCAATAAGACCAGAGAGAATAAAAGTTCCTAGCTCTGAAGTGATGACAATCTAGCTGGAAGATAAATCTTCTTGAAAATCTGATGCAGCAACTTCCTAACAGACTTGTATAGTATCATTATTATTATTACTATTTAAGACAGGGTCTCATTCTATCATCTAGGCTGGAGTGCAGTGGCACAATCTCGGCTCACTTCAGACTCAACCTCCCAGGCTGAAGCAATCCTCCTGTGTCAGCCTCCTGTGTCAGCCTCCTGTGTCAGCTGAAGCAATCCTCCTCTGTCAGCACACTAGAGGTGTGCACCATCATGCCCAGCTAATTTTTCTATTTTTTGTGATATGGGGTTTTGCCGTGTTGCCCAGGCTGGTCTTGAACTCTGCGGCTCAAGCCGTCCTCTCACCTTGGCCTCCCAAAGTGCTAGGACTACAGGCATGAGCCGAGCCATTGTGCCTGGCATTGTATAGTAATATTATAAGTGACAATTAATTTGATCACAGAAATGTCTACAGAGTGCTCCCCTGAGGTTACTTCCCTTTATGAAATGAGAAACGTGAAGCTAAGCAAGGTTAATTAGCTTATGCAAGGACACACAGCTGGTAAATGGCCAGTTGGGGATACAAACCTGGGTGCTGATTCGAGTTATTTCCATTCCACTCCCTTCATTAACCTGCTCGAGCTGCCATAACAGAATACCACAGGCTGGGGAGCTTAAACAATAGGAACCGATTTTCTCAAGCCAGGCACACTGGGTCATGCCTGTAATCCTAGCACTTCGGGAGGCTGAAGTGGGAGGATCACTTGCACCCAGGAGTTCAAGACCAGCCTGGTGGCCGGCGTGGTGGCTCATGCTTGTAATCCTAACACTTTGGGAGACCGAGGTGGGCGGATCACTTGAGGTCAGGAGTTCAAAACCAGCCAGGCCAACATGGTGAAACCCTGTCTCTACTAAAAATACAAAAAAATTAGCCGTGCATGCTGGCAGCCACCTGTAATCCCAGCTACTCGGGAGGCCAAGGCAGGAGAATCACTTGAACCTGGGAGGCGGAGGTTGCAGAGAGCTGAGATCATGCTACTGCACTCCAGCCTGGGCGACAGAGCAAGATTCTGTTTAAAAAAAAAAAAGAAAGAAAGAAAGATCAGTCTGGGCAACATAGTGAGATCCCCATCTCAACAAAAAATAAAAAATTAACCAGATGTGGTGGTGTACACCTATAGTCTCAGCTACCCCAGGGGGCTGACATAAGAGGATTGCTCGAGCCTGGGAGATTGAGGCTGCAGTGAGCTGTGATTGTGACACTGCACTCCAGCCTGGGCAACAGAGTGAGACCCTGTTTCAAAAAAAAAAAAAAAAAAGAAGGAATTGATTTTCTCATGGTTCTGGAGGCTGGAAGTCTAAGATCAAGGTGCCAGGGCAGGGGTGGTTCCTCCTGAGACCTCTGTCCTTGGCGTGCAGAAGGCTGCCTCTGGCTGTGTGCTCACATGGCCTTTCCTCTGTATGTGCACTCCTGCTGTCTCTTCTTCTTCTTCTTTTTTTTTTTGAGATGAGTCTTGCTGTGTCGCCCAGGCTGGAGTACAGTGGTGCGATCTCAGCTCACTGCAACCTCCACTTCCAGGGTTCAAACAATTCTCTTGCCTCCCTAGTAACTGGGATTACAGGGACAAACCACCACGCCTGGCTAATTTTTGTATTTTAGTAGAGATGGGGTTTCACTATGTTGGCCAGGCTGATCTCGAACTCCTGACCTCAAATGATCCACCCATCTTGGCCTCCCAAAGTGTTGGGATTACAGGCGTGAGCCACCACGCCTGGCCTCCTCTTCTTACAAGGACACCCATCTTATTAGGGTAGAGCCCCATCCTTACAACCTCATTTAGTCTTAATCATCTCTTTAAAATTCCCTTCTCCAAATGAGGGCTAGGGCTTCAATATTTGAATTTGGGGGTTTGGTTTGAGGACACAAGTTAGTCCATAACATTCCCCAAAAAGAGCTTGGTCTAGTTTCCTGTCAGTGGGTATAGGAAGAAAAAAAGAGAGAGAGAGAGAGCTTTTTGGTCTAGAAAGTACAGTGGGGTCAGACTGGCCAAGCATACAGAGGGAGGACACGAGCCAGGAGAGACTGGCTGGTGAGCTCTCATCTTAAGCAGTCTCCTGCGTTTGGGGTTTGGGTTTAAGCAGGCAGTGGGCTGCCTGGCCACAGGACCCATGCTTATATCGTGAGCCTGGGAATGCTCCCCTTTGCCCCTTCCTTATCTCCACTCTAGGGTGGATCCGGTGAGCTGCTAGCTGGGATATGCAAGGTGGGTAGCAGTCCTATGGGTGCCCGGGGGCAGTGTCCTGGATCATGCCTCTGCCACTCCCCACTTCGTGTCTTGGACAGCTTGCTGAGGAATTTCACTCTGGTGACCCAGCACCCGGAGGTGATTTACACAAACCAAAATGTTGTCTGGTCGAAATTTGAAACCATCTTCTTCACCATCTCTGGTCTCATCCATTACGCACCAGTGTTCAGAGACTATGTCTTCCGGAGCATGCAGGAGTTCTACGAGGACAACGTGCTGTACATGGAGATCAGAGCCAGGCTGCTGCCGGTGAGCCCAGCTCTCCTCTCTGTTCCTCCCACCTCCTTTGCTCTGGGCTGACTCAGATCTTAGCTGGTAGAAAACTGAATGCTCATGAATTGACCACCCAGGTCTCTGGTGCAAGGGATCATGTGCCTTTCCAGGGGCCATCATGAGCAAGGAAACCTGAAATGGACTGGGCAGGCTCCAGCAAAACTGGGAACACATTCCGTGCTGCCCTTTGCCCCCATTTCTCATGGTTCCCCGTTCTCCCCTCTGCCATGATACTCAGGGCCTCGTGACACAAGCTGAGAAGGAGAACTGGGATAGAGCCATCTTAGGCGCCAAAACAAGGGGTTTGAAAAATAAAAGGAGCCACATGGCAGGGTGAGGGCAAGAGACATGCAGATGGATAATTGTCCATGGGATTTGGAAATTACAAGGTCACCTTTGAGCAGTTTCAGTAACATGCTGAGAAGAGAAACCCCATTTCTGGGAGTAGAAAAATGAAATACACGGCCGGGCATGGTGGCTCACATCTGTAATCCCAGCATTTTGGGAGGCCGAGGCGGGCAGATCACAAGGTCAGGAGTGTGAGACCAGCCTGGCCAATATGGTGAAACACTATCTCTACTAAAAATACAAAAAATTAGCCGGGCATGGTAGCAGGAGCCTGTAGTCCCAGCTACTTGGGAGGCTGAGGCAGGAGAACACTTGAACCTGGGAAGCAGAGATTGCAGTGAGCCAAGATCGCACCACTGCACTCCAGCCTGGGTGACAGAGTTAGATGTTGTCTCAAAACACACACACACACACACACACACACACACAAAAGAAAGCAAGAAAGGAAAAGAGAAAGAAAAATGAAATACAGGTGATGAATTGGAGCCAGGTTTGGCTGATTAAAGGCTCTGAGTGTGATTTGAGAGAAAGAGCATCGAGATAGCTGGAGGGAACCACAGGGGCCACAGGTTTCTTTTTAGGATGGAGAGACTTGTTTTGCACACAGAAGGAAGAAATGTGGAGAGGTTAAAAAGAGAGGGGAGGCCAGGTGCATTGGCTCACGCCTATAATCCCAGCACTTTGGGAGGCTAAGGCTGGTGGATCACTTGAGGCCAGGAGTTTGAAACCAGCCTGGTCAACATGGCAAAATTCCATCTCTACTAAAAATACAAAAATTAGCTGTTGGCCGGGCGAGGTGGCTCATGCCTGTAATCTCAGCACTCGAGGAGGCTGAGGCAGGCGGATCACGAGGTCGAGATCGAGACCATCCTGGCCAACATGGTGAAACCCTGTCTCTACTAAAAATACAAAAATTAGCTGGGCGTGATGGCGCATGCCTGTACTTCTAGCTACTTGGGAGGCTGAGGCAGGAGAATTGCTTGAACCTGGGAGGCGGAGGTTGCAGTGAGCAGAGATTGAGTCATTGCACTCTAGCCTGAGTGACAGAGTGAGACTCTGTCTCAAAAAAAAAAAAAAAAATTAGCTGGCATGGTGGTGCGCACCTGTAATCAGCTACTCGGGAGGCTGAGGCGGGAGAATCACTTGAACCCAGGGGGAGGAGCTTGCAGTAAGCAGAGATACCGCCATTGCTCTTCAGCCTGGATGACAGAGCGAGACTCCGTCTCAAAAAAAAAAAAAAAGAAAAGAAAAAAGAGAAAAAAAATTTGATTTTAAGGAAGGAAGTTTGGAGAGAGTGAAATGGAAAGGAGTAGAAAGAGTCCAAAAGAAGGGAGCATCATCAAAAAAATCTGATTTTTGGGTCTTGCATTTTGGCCAGAAGCAAAGGATAACTGAGGTTAGGTACTCTGAGATGGACTGACACCAGGCTCCGTGTTGGTAGGGGAGGGATCTTTCGAGGAGAGCAGCCCTAGGTGCTCAAATACTGCTAGAGTTTTATTTCAGTGAGTTTATTGGAGAGAACTTTCCTGAGGATGTTTTTGTTGGGCTGAGGGAGATGTGGTATTGTGGGAGTGGGCAGGATCCCTGGGTGTTCTATGTGGTGAGCTCAGATGGGTTTGAGCAGGTTAAAGGTTATCAGTGGCTTGGGGAAAGTGACCTTTGGTAGAGTCTTCTCCACATTGTATCCAAGAGAGTCTGCTCGTTCATTTACATATTGATCAGATACACAAATGCCTTGGGGACTGACAGTTAAGCTTGTGGAAAGGCCCACATGGTGGCAGTATTTTAGTTTTGTTAGCATATTCTGTAGTCTTTTATACGCTCCGAAGTTTACTGTTTGTAGACCCAGAAAGTTTACTGTTTGTAGACCCAGAAGTGATAGGACTCCACAGGATCAATACACACTGAAAAAATTCATAAGGGATAGATGTGTAAACAAGAAAGTCGGAATGCTGTTATCATTCGGACCAGACACTTATGCTTCATCAGGAAATTCTCCTCTTTTCTTTCTTCTTCTTCTTTTTTTTTTTTTTTTGACAGAATTTCTGTCGCCCAGGCTGGAGTGTAGTGGTATGATCTTGCCTCACTGCAACCTCCACCTCCCAGGTTCAAGCGATTCTCGTGCCTCAGCCTCCCGAGTAGCTGGGACTACAGATGCACACCACCATGCCTGGCTTATTTTTTGTATTTTCAGTAAATGGGGTTTCACCATGTTGGCCAGGTTAGTCTTGAACTCCTGACCTCAGCTGATCCACTCATTATTCAAGTTATTCCAGTTTGTGGGTCTCAACTCTCCCTTTGCTTGGCATCCTGGACTGACCCACCTTTTTCCTTAGATATGTTTTTTTTTTTTTTTTTTTTTTGAGGCAGAGTTTCGCTCTTGTTGCCCAGGCTGGAGTGCAATGGCACCATCTTGGCTTACTGCAACCTCCGCCTCCTGGGTTCAAGGGAACCTCCTGCCTCAGCCTCTGGAATAGCTGGGATTACAGGCGTGCACCACCACACCCAGCGAATTTTTGTATTATTAGTAGAGACAGGGTTTTACCATGTTGGCCAGGCTGGTCTTGCACTCCTGACCTCAGGTGATCCACCCACCTCGGCCTCCCACAGATTACGAGCCACCATGCCCGGCCTTTTCCTTAGATATGTTAATAGCCTTGGTGAGTTTAGCGGCAAGGCTGGATCCTGGAGAGTCCGATCTCTTGTGTGATCTGCATGTCTCCACTTGGATCTGTTGCTTGTTTTCTATTTTAACTCTCTGAGTGCAGAGTTATATTTCCATTTCTGAGTTCTTGAGAAGTGGGAGGGGAACGTTAACTTTGCCTTGCAGTGGAGCTTTCATCAGTTTTGTGGACAGAGCAGACAGATAAGACACAGGACACAAATCATCCTTTTAAAAGAAAAGAGAGGGTCTCATCTTTTATTGAGAAAAGAATTTCTGAAAAGGGAGGCGCTGGCAAAAATTGATGAGCTGACTTTGCTCCTGGCCTAGGTAGGCTGGAAGAAACTGCACTTCCCAGAGAAGGTGATTCTTGTGTTTGTTTGTTTGTTTGTTTTTGAGACATTCTGTGTTGCCCAGGCTGGAGTAAAGTGGCGTGATCTTGGCGCATTTTAACCTCCGCCTCCCGGATTCAAGTGATTCTCCTGCCTCAGCCTCCCGAGTAGCTGGGATTACAGGTGTACACCACCGCACTCAGCTAATTTTTGTATTTTTAGAAGAGATGAGATTTCACCATATTGGCCAGGCTGGTTTCGAACTCACGACCTCAAGTGATCCAACCACCTTGGCATCCCAAAGTGCTGGGATTACAGGCGTGAGCCACCGCGCCTGGCGAGATGGGGTTTTACCGTATTGCCCAGGCTGGTCTGGAACTCCTGAGCTCAGGCAATACACCCACGTCGGCCTCCCAAAGTACTAGGATTACAGACGCGAGCCATGCCCAGCTATTAATTCATCTTACTGATGTCGAAACTAAAGCTTGGAAAGGTCAAAGAGCTTGATGAAGGTCACATAGGTAGTAAGGGGTGGCTGGACCCAGACCAGGGCTCCTAAGTTCGTCGCTTTCCTCACCGCGCTGGGCTCTCTGAGCGTCCTAATAGCCACGCCCACCTCAAATGGCGATCCCAGAGAGCATCTGGCTTCAATTTTCCTTTTTCTGGAGGGGAGATGGATTCCCTGGAATGGAACTGGGCTCTGGTAGGGGAGAACTTCCTGTTGGGCAAATCCTGACAACTGTCTTGGTGTGGGAGTGCATAGGGAACTCCGACCCTTGCAGAACCCTGGGATCTTCGTGGGTGGAGGGGAAGAGGATAGAGGAGGGGAGGGAGGAGACGCTGAGACAGAGGCTTTCATCTTGAGCCTGGTGGGGAGGCATGTGGGAGAAGTTGCTGAGCGGTTGGATCGGAGGGAGGAAGAGAAGGGCCAGAGCACTGGCTTCCTGTTCCATCTTCCCCCTTGTTCTGCAGGTGGCCATTTTGTCCTTCCAGAGCCGGAGGTGGAGAGACTTGGGGGCCTGCCCAGCTCCAGTCCTCTGTCCTCACTCTGCCCGTCTCCGCCCGTCCCCCAGCCAACCTTTGGAGAAGGTGCTGGGCTGCTAGGATTTGGGATTCTTGTGGAGGGGGAGGGGGAGGGGATGTGCCCATTTGTTCGGGTCTGACCCTGGAACAAAGGCTTTTGCCACGGAGAGTCTAGGTCTTAATGCCCCCCATTAGCCAGAGTGGGGGGGCCACCAACACATTAACAACTAAAAACAGTCTTCACTGGAATCCTTTTGCTGAGCCGCCTCGCCTGCCCCTGCCTGGTCGCAGGCTAATTCCGGCCTGGGCTGCTGTGGACGGACTATCCTGGCCGCTGAGCCTCCCATTGTGTTCCTAATGCTCAGTAACAAAGGCTGCTCGCCGGTAGCAACAGTCGCTAGGCGGGTCTTATCTCCTGGGCTCCGGCCCCTTCCCCCACGGCAGAGTCTGAGGCCCAGACTGGGTCCCCTGAGTCTTTAGCATGGGGCTCTTCCAAGACCCCGGAGGGTTATCCACAGGGGATGGCCCTGCTGGCACTTATGGAGGGGAGAGCTTATGGGAGACACGTCGGTGGCAGAGAACTTGTGACAGTCGTTCCCAGACGTTTTCTAAGACGTTGTCGTTCATACAATAAGCATTTCTAGTGCTCCCTGTACCCGTGCTCCCCAGCCCCCATGCTTTTGCCTGGATTCTTAGCAGACCGTTCATTCAGCAGACCGTTCATTCAAAATTCCATTTGGCTCCTTGCTGAATGAAGCGAACCCTGTGTCATGTTGCTGGTGTCGCTTTACGAGAACACGCACCCTCTTAAGTGCTCCCTTTTTGACAGGACTCATCCGACTATGCTGTCATTGTGCTATTTACTTGTCTGTCGATTGGAACAGTGGCAGATCTTCAGCCCAGCTGTATATCGCACCCTAGCACCACCTGGGAGATTACAAACACCAAGCTTCTACCCCACAGATTCTGATTTGGTTGCTCTGAGGTGGGACACAGGCATTTTTCCTCTCCTTGAGTGATGCCAATGTGCCGCCAAGGCTGAGATGTCACTCTAGTGACTGTCACCTTTCTACAGGAGGGGGCAGGGGCCTCCTGATGACAGGAGACAACTCAGGGCAAGCAAAATTCTGAAATGTGGTCGGCCTCCAGCCCCACTAATTGTGCAGGGGTACTGAGTTTCTCAATTTTTTTTTTTTTTTTTTTTTTTTTTTTTGAGACGGAGTTTCGTTCTTGTTGCCCAGACTGGAGTGCAATGGTGCAATCTTGGCTCACCGCAACCTCTGCCTCCCGGGTTCAAGCGATTCTCCTGCCTCAGCCTCCCGAGTAGCTGGGAATACAGGCATGTGCCACCACACCCGGCTAATTTTCTATTTTTAGTAGAGACGGGGTTTCTCCATGTTGGTCAGGCTGGTCTCGAATTCGTGACCTCAGGTGATCCGCCCGCCTTGGCCTCCCAAAGTGCTGGGATTATAGGCGTGAGCCACCGTGCTCAGCCTTCTCAAACTTTTAAAGCCTCAAAATCCTTATCTGTAAAATGAGACCTACCTCATAGTGTAGTTTTGAGGGTTAAATGAGATTATGGCATAAAGCCCCCTGCATATGCCTGGCATATAGTAAAAGCTCAACACTTCTTAAGTGAATGATACTCTGGTAGTGAAAGCTGAGTGAAACTGCCAGTACTGGCCAGGTGCGGTGGCTCATGCCTGTAGTCCCAGCACTTTGGGAGATGGTGGCAGGTGAATCCCTTGAGCTCAGGAGTTCGAGACCAGCCTAGGCAACATGGCAAAACCCTTGTCTCTACAAAACAGGACAAAACAAAATAATTAGCCAGGTGTGGTGGTATGCACCTGTGGTCCCAGTTACTCAAGAGGCTGAGGTGGGAGGATCACCTGAGCCTGGAAGTTCAAGGCTGTTCAAGATCATGCCACTGCACTGCAGCCTGGGCGGCAGAGTGAGACCCTGTCTCAGAAAAAAAAAAAAAAGAAAAAAAAGAGAGAAAAAAAGAAATTCTGAGTCCTTGTTTCTGTTCTGATACAAACCAGTTGTATGACCTTTACAGCACTCTGCTCCCAAATTTCCCCATGAACCAATCTGTTGTCCAGGCTGGAGTGCAGTGGTGCGATCTTGGCTCACTGCAACCTCTGCCTCCTGGGTTCAAGTGATTCTCCTGCCTCAGCCTCCCGAGTAGTTGGGATTACAGGTGCCCATCACCACGCCCGGCTAATTTTTGTATTTTTAGTAGAGACGGGGTTTTGCCATGTTGGCCAGGCTGCTCTTGAACTCCTGACCTCAGGTGATTCGCCTGCCTCGGCCTCCTAAAGTGCTGGGATTACAGGCATAAGCCACCATGCCAGGCCTCAGAGATCTTCTTTTAAGCAGAGTTGTCATTTGTTAATATTTTTTAAAGGTTATTTCTTTTGTCTCCCTTCTATTCTGCTAGCATGACTCCACCTACCACTCCGCCAACAACTGTCTATTTGCCCTTGCTGCCTGGGCCTTAGTACTTTTAAAACTCCTGTGGACAGCACTCTCCTTGAATTAATATTTATTTATGGAGCTCCTGCTCTGGTGCCATAGGAGAGGAGGTGGGGAAAGTAAAACTGCAAGGACTCTATCCTGGAGGAGCCTCCAATCTAGCTGGGGGGTGTGGGCAGGAGACTCAGTAATGACAGGGTGGTCAAGGTCAGGACAGAACCCTATTCTTCCCTGCTGTGAACCAGCTGGATGAGTCCAAGACAACTGCAGGTAACAATTGTGGGTTGGGTTAACACAGTGGTTCTCCAACTTTCTGGTCCCAGAACCTGTTTATATTCTTAAAAATTTTTGTTAATTTCAAACGCCTTTTATTTATGTGGATTATATCTATTGATATATCCTGTATTAGATGTTAAAATTAAGAAATTTTCCTTTTTTTTTTTTTTTTTTTTTGAGATGGAGTTTCACTTTTGTTGCCTAGGCTGGAGTACAATGGCACACAATCTTGGCTCACTGCAACCTCCGCTTCCTGGGTTCAAGTGATTCTCCTGCATCAGCCTCCCGAGTAGCTGGGATTACAGCAAATTTTTGTATTTTTAGTAGAGAAGGGGTTTCACCATGTTGGCCAGGCTGGTCAACTGACATCAGGTGATCCACTTGCCTTGGCCCCCCAAAGTGCTGGGATTACAGGTGTGAGCTATTGCACCCAGCCAAAATTAAGAAATTTTCTTGCCGGGCGCAGTGGCTCATGCCTGTAATCCCAGCGCTTTGGGAGGCTGAGGCGAGCAGATCATGAGGTCAGGAGTTCAAGACCAGCCTGACCAGCATGGCGAAACCCCGTCTCTACCAGAAATACAAAAAAATAGCCAGGCATGGTGGCACGTGCCTGTAATCCCAGCTACTCGGGAGTCGTGCTTGAACCCAGGAGGTGGAGGTTAAAGTGAGCCGAGATCGCACCACTGCACTCCAGCCTGGGTGACAGAGCGAGACTCTGTCTCAAAAAAAAAAAAAAAAGAAAGAAATTATTCTAAATACAAACACATAATCCATTATTGGCATTATCGGTCAGAGTGATATGACACATGATGCAGCTTCAGGAAAATTCTACTGTACATCCATGAGAGAATAAGAGTGAAACAGACAGTGAACCAAGATTGCGCCACCACACTCCAGCCTGGACGACACGGCAAGACTGTTGCAAAATAAAAGTTTAAAAAAATTTTTTTGTTTTGTTTTGTTTTTTTTGAGATGGAGTCTTGCTCTGTCGCCCAGGCTGGAGTGCAGTGGCGCGATCTCAGCTCACTGCAACCTCCAACTCCCGGGTTCAAGCAATTCTCCTGCCTCAGCCTCCCCAGTAGCTGGGATTACAGGCGCCCACCACCACGCCGGGCTAATTTTTGTATTTTTAGTAGAGATGAGGTTTCACCATGTTGGCCAGGCTGGTCTTGAACTCCTGACCTCAGGTGATTTGCCCGAGGTGATCTGCCTCCACCTCCCAAAGTGCTGGGATTACAGGCATGAGCCATCACACCCGGCCTAAAAATTTGCTATGTGCACAGATAGATGGAGGCCTTCCTTGAAAAGACGTGAAGCACCAAAGAAGTTAGAGTGGGGGCTTATATTCCATTTTAACAACTGGTAATAAATTGTGAAGAAGTGACAAGATGAAGGAAAAGGGGTTTGGGCTTCTAGGGACAGTAAATTGTGGGCAGGCAAACATATGGGGGAAACTAATGGAAGATAAGGGCAATTTTATAAGGCTGGTTTGTGCAGACCCATCTTGGTAACAACTTTCTGTTTCCAGTGGTAAGGGTGATTCTCTGGTACGGGAGAGGGGAGGGCGACACCTTCACAAAGGGAAATTTAGGCAGATGAGGTGGGCAAAGAGCTCTTTCTTCCTTTGCTGCTTCTTAATTGCCTTCAGCTAAAAATATTTCTTCTGCTAAAGTGGCCTATTGGGTGACATATTCTGACCCTCTTCAGTAAATAATAGTAATAATAGACAATACTAGATCCTGAATGAACAGTACCCTTAGGTACTTAGGTTCTTCCCTCTGGCACGCTCTGGCAGCCTTAAAGTTCAGTAGCCCTTAGCATGGCTGTGCCAGGTCAGGCAGTCAGGGAAACTGCCCGAGCAGAGTGAGTGGCCTGGCCAGGTGCAGGTTGTGGGGGGCTGTGTGACGTGCCAGGTTTCATGGGGGCAGCAGAGGAAACAAGAGCAAAGACCAGTGGAGAACCTCACTGCCTGCTCCCCCACTGCGCCTGCCCAGGCAGCGGGGCAGCACCCTGGAGATGAGAGAGCAGCAGTACTGTTCTGCAGGCCTGGGGGAATGCGGGGATCTGAAGGACTGCCCAGAGACAAAGGACACACAATGGCCGCAGCCTGGAGGGGTGTGGGAGGCCCCTAGGCTGGGGAGACAGGAGTGAGGCAAGGGGCTGGTGGGAAATGAGCAGAGGAGGTGGACTCCCAAGGGCCCATTTCCTGAGATGCCACAGAGGCAAGAGCCGACTCCCAGGAGGAGGAAGAGCATTTCTCCCTTAGTGAGGGGACAGCTCCTGGCTCCCACTGCAGCTCTCAACCTCGGCTCCTTGAACCCCCGCCCCCAGGCAGCTCTTGGCTCTGTGTGGAGCCACCATTCCCTTGGTCAGGACTAGCAACCTTCTCTGACCCATCCAGTCACAACAAACTGCTTCTTCTTTTGAGAGGTCATGTGCTTCTCTTTAGCACTTATTCTATTGTTTCTTTTTTTTTTTTTTTCATTCCTTTTTACAGACAGGAACTCACTCATTGCCCAGGCTGGTCTTGACCTCCTGGGCTCAAGTGATCCTCCTGCCTCGGCCTCCCAAAGTGCTGGGATTACAGGCGTGAGCTCTTTTTAGTGGGTCAGGTCTATCTCTCTGACCCTATTGTCACTCCTGAGGGCAGCTATCTTGTCTATTAGCATTTTTTCATCCCTTCCAATGCCCAGCCCTGTTCCTTTTATATCATAAGGGCTTAACTGATGCCATGGAAGTAATCGACATCTCCATATTATTGCTCCCTGTCTCCTTCACCCCACAGTCTCTGCAGAAATTCCCACATCTTTTTTTTTTTTTTAGTTTTTTTTAAGGTGGAGTCTCGCTCTGTCACCCAGGCTGGAGTGCAATGGCGCGATCTTGGCTCACTGCAACGTCTGCCTCCTGGGTTCAAGCGATTCTCCTGCCTCAGCCTCCCGAGTAGCTGGGACTACTACAGGCACGCACCACCACACCCGGCTAATTTTTGTATTTTTAGTAGAGACGAGGTTTCACCATATTGGCCAGGCTGGTCTCGAACTCCTGACCTCGTGATCCGCCCACCTCGACCGCCCAAAGTGCTGGGATTACAGGCGTGAGCCACCGCGCTCAGTCCTTTTTTTTTTTTTTTTTTTTTTTGCAGTTTTTACGGTTTTATTTAAACACAAAACGTGCACATGAGCTGTCTACTCATTTTCTTTGCTGCGCGTCCTGGCATTGGGGTTGGTGACTCTGATGACCAGCTGGGCAGCTCTTTCCACGATGGCTTCGTGGTTCTTAGAGGAAACGTTGTGAGCGATGTCAGCACAGGGAGATTGTTGCACATCAGCAGCACTTCCAGCTCCTTGATGTTGTGGACCAGGAACTTCTGGAAGCCACTGGGCAGCCTGTTCTTTGTTTTTTTTTGTTGCTCCCATAACCACTGTTGGGCATCGAGATCTGGCCCTTGAACCTTCTATGAACCCTGTTGTGAATACCTCTGGGTTTCCGCCAGTTACAGTTAATTTTGACGTATTGGTCAGACCGGTGCCAGATGAACTTTTTGGTTCTCTTTTTGACAATCAGGCTTCACAAGGGGTCTGAGGGCGGCCGTGATGCCAAAGAGGAGATGGCTGCCACCTCTGTAGGCAGCGCCGAGGAAGAGAGAGGGCCCCCCCCCTTTTTTTTTTTCGAGACAGAGTCTTGCTTTGTCGCCCAGGCTGGAGTGCAGTGGTA
This sequence comes from Gorilla gorilla gorilla, assembly GCF_029281585.2. NCBI lineage: Eukaryota > Metazoa > Chordata > Mammalia > Primates > Hominidae > Gorilla > Gorilla gorilla. Next base: position 15,207,126 of record NC_086018.1, on the reverse strand, counting down.
TGATCTTGGCTCACTGCAACCTCTGCCTCCCGGGTTCAAGCGATTCTCCTGCCTCAGCCTCCCCAGTAGCTGAGATTAACAGGCACATGCCACCATGCCCAGCTAATCTTGTATTTTTGGTAGAGATGGGGGTTTTACCATGTTGGCCAGGCCGGTCTTGAACTCCTGACCTCAAGTGATCCCCCTGCCTTGGCCTCCCAAAGTGCTATGATTACAGGTGTGAGCCACCTTTCCCCATTACACACCTCCCTTCCCTTAGCTTCCTTGTCACCTGCCCACTCCCAACTCTCCCCACTCTGCTCTCACTGTGTCCCCCTTGCTGTCCCTGGTGGCAGTGGCCGCCTTGCAGCTGCTGCACCTGGAGTTAGGGTAGCAGTGGGGAGGTAAGCAGGTAGTGGGGAATGACGTCATTCTCAGATCACTCTTTCTAGCTTTCATCCTCTCCCCCCGTGACCTGCTCTTCAACCATTATGCAAATGCTTAATGGGCACCTACCTTCGCGTGTGCCAGGTGCTGTTTTAAGTGCAGTGACCCAGCAATGAAGGAGACAGGTGGGCATCAGCATCAGGGTTATCCCAGAGCCAGCTAGGAATTCCCCGTGCAGCAGCAGAGACAATGCCCGAGGCCGTAGAGGACCTGAACAAGGGAAGCACAAGTCCAGCCTGGCTGGACTTTTGGGAACAAGGCCACTTGACCTAATCCAAACACAAATAAAACTGTTTTGTGTGTCCCCTGACCCCATCTACTTTTCCCAGAGCTCGCTGATGGCTGGGAAGGAGTTGACTGGGAAGGAGGTGGCTGGGCAAGGGTGGCTGGGCAGGGGTGGCTAGGCAAGGGTGGCTGGGAAGGGGTGGCTGGGAAGGGGGTGGTTGGGCAGGGGTGGCTGGCCAGGGGTGGCTGGGCAGGGGTGGCTGGGTAAAGGTGGCTGGGCAGGGGTGGCTGGGAAGGGGGTGGCGTCTCTTGCTGCTCACCTGACGGCTCCTGGTTGTGCTTTCTTCCCAGGTGTATGAGCTCAGTGGAGAGCACCATGACGAAGAGTGGTCAGTGAAGACTTACCAGGAAGTAGCTCAGAAGTTTGTGGAAACTCACCCTGAGTTTATTGGAATCAAAATCATTTATTCGGATCACAGGTGAGAGAAAATATTGCTGAAAATCTCGGGTTGGGAGGCTGGGATGCAGGCAGAGCTACTAGGCTGGGAGGGGAGGGGTGAGAAGTGGGGCTGGGAGGCCGGGAGAGGCCCAGCACTGGTGCCAAGGAGCTGTGCTGTGCCTGTGTGAGAGCACAGTCCTAGGTAAGTGCGGTGACCCAACAGTGAATAGCTGCCTGAAGCCACTTCTAGTTCAGGTCTTCACCCCCAAACTGAAATGAAGAATGTGTGAATTTCCCAGATAATTCTCGGCTGTGACCCCACATTGGCCTGGTGACTCATTTATGAGCATAATGATTTTGCCTGAATGTTTGGATAATTGGCCCGTTTTTGGTTTCAATTTGCCTCTGGTTTCTGTGTGTGGTTGTGTGTGAGTCCTTGATCACGGAGACACCCTGAGTGGCACTGGCTCAAGTCTGCGTGTGGGGACCTCCAGTAGTACCATGTGCGTGGCCTGGCACGTGGGTGAAAGACCCACTCTTTTTCCCAGGGAAGCACAGAGAGCTTTGCAGCTTAATTGTCCTTCTGACTTTACCAGACAAGACCCCTCCCCTCACTTTAAAGAGCAGCCAGTCTAAGGCTGGGACCTGTCCATGGTCGCAGCCGCAAGGGCAGCAGCCAGTGGGGTCCCTCGGAGTCAGGCACGGGGCGGGCACCGAAGGGATCCGGCAGCGGCTCCCTCTGCTCAGCTCACCCACGAGCCTGGGCTCTGGAGGGCACTGACTCCCCAGGAGCCTCCTCCCATGCCCAGTCTTCCTGAGTCCCCTTCCCTTCCATGGGGCCTGGGGCCTGGAGGAGCTAAGCTCTGGCTTTGTGCCGGTCCCCCTAGGAGGGAGCTTGCGGGAAGGGCCCACGTTCTGCTCAGAGACTCCCTGGTGCCAGGTGCCCCTTCCCAGGGCCAGTGGCAGGAGGGTGTGAGGGCTGAGCTGAGTGCATCAGTGCCCCCAGGTTTGCCTAGGCTCTGGGGAGAGGCCATGGGTGGGGCAGGCCAGGAAGGCTTTATCCCCACAGAGCCGAGGATTGGAGCAGGAGAGCCAGTGGCAGGGCAAAGACCTTGAGCCTGTCGTGGGCTTGCGCCAGACCCTGTGTTTTGGGGCTTTTGTTGTCATGCTGCCTGCCTTGCCCCTGTAGGGTTCTGCAGTGCCCAGGATCTTGCTGACTTAATCAGCAAGAGGCCAGATAGTTACTGGGTCCAGCCGACCCATCAGGGACTTGGGTGACCTGTGGCCCTTTGCAGGTGTCCAGTGGACAGAGAGCTGCCCCTGAGCTGCATCCATGTCTACACCCCCGACAGAGATGCAGGGAGAGCTGGGAACAAGGCCACCTGGCCTCCTCTAAACGCAGACAAATAAAACTGTTCCCGTGGGTCCTCTGACCCCATCTACTTTTCAGAGACTACAGGTGCCCCCAGAGCCAGCAAGGGTCTTTGATAAGAATGGATTTGGGCTACATATCTCTCAGGGATCACAATGGCCTGGTCAGGGTGGGGTCAGGAGGGCAGGGGTGCCTCAGGTTTGGGAAACGGGTCCTGCACACTTGGAGCCGGCCCAGCCCTGCACGGAGGTCATGCCCTGGGGTTTGTGCTCTGTCGGTGCTGGGCACTGTCTCCTGGCTTCTCTGTCTGTCTCACAGATCCAAAGATGTGGCTGTCATCGCAGAATCCATCCGAACGGCCATGGGGCTCCGAACCAAGTTCCCCACGGTGGTGGCAGGGTTTGACCTGGTAACCCATGCTGTGAACGGAAGGGCTGCCTGTTAAGGGGGCATGCGAGGATGCCTGTCTGGGTGGAGCGGCAACTCCCTGGGAAGGGAGCGCAATGTGCCTGTTGGTACCCTGACATCCCAGGGCAGGCTCAGGCTGCTCAGAGCTGAGCAGGGCTGCTCAGAGCTCAGCGCTGACCCTCTTCAGAGGCCTACAGGGGACGGCCGTCACTGGAGAAGGGAGAGCAGACAGCCAGTTCTAACAAGCTAACAAGGAAAGTTCCAGAATAAGGATGGCATTCAGGCAGTTTGGACCACAGTTATGGGCTCCTTCCCCATGGCCCTGCCTGTACCCTTTTTTCTATCCCACACTGCTCACCTAGATGTGGGTCTTAAAACCCTCACCAGCCCCTGTAGCACGCGGGGTGGGGACTCGGGGTAATGTCTGGAAACAGAGTCCAGGACGGAGCCAGGCCTTTGCAAATCCTCAAGGTAGTGATATTTGTCCCTCCCTCTCCAGCCCTCATGCCTGGCCACACCAGTTTTTGAAGCTACACATTCGTAGGTGTTGTCATTGTCCCACACCTCCCCACCAAATCAAAGCACAACCAGGACATTTCTAGGGTGACAGCTCGGCAATCTCATAAAGAATCTAGGCCGGGTGCAGTGGCTCATGCCCTCAGCACTTTGGGAGGGCGAGACAGGTGGATCACCTGAGGTCTGAAGTTCAAGACCAGCCTGGCCAACATGGAGAAACCGCATCTCTACTAAAAACACAAAAATTAGCCAGCCGTGGTGGCCTGCACCTGTAATCCCAGCTACTTGGGAGGCTGAGGCAGAATCACTTGAACTCAGGAGGCAGAGGTTGCAGTGAGCTGAGATTGCACCATTGCACTCCAGCCTGGGCGACAGAGCAAGACTCCATCTCAAAAAAAAAAAAAAAAAAAGAATCTAGATTAGGCCAGGGCCGTGGCTCACGCCTGTAATCCCAGCACCTTGGGGGGGCCAAGGTGGGAGGGTCACCTGAGTCCAGGAGTTCTAGACCAGCCTGAGCAAATCGGTGAGACCCCGTCTTTACAAAATATATATATATATATTTTTTGCTCTTGGCCAGGCTGTAGTGCATTGGTGTGATCTCAGCTCACTGCAAGTTCTGCCTCCTGGGTTCATGCCATTCTCCTGCCTCAGCCTCCCAAGTAGCTGGGACTACAGGCACCCGCTACCACACCTGGATAATTTTTTGTATTTTTAGTAGAGATGGGGTTTCACTGTGTTAGCCAGGATGGTCTCGATCTCCTGACTTCGTGATCTGCCTGCCTCGGCCTCCCAAAGTGCTGGGATTACAGGTGTGAGCCACCGCGCCTGGCCTGCTCCTGGTCATTCTTAAAAGGCTGTGTGACAAAGGTCCCGGCAGTGGTGGCAGGGTACAAGGAAGGGTGTGCACAGGCTGCAGGGTGCGCCATCAGCAAGTGAGGCATGCACCCTGCAGACACCTCCCTGTCCCTCTCTGTCCTGCAGGTGGGGCATGAGGACACTGGCCACTCCTTGCATGACTACAAGGAAGCTCTGATGATCCCCGCCAAGGATGGCGTTAAGCTGCCTTACTTCTTCCACGCCGGAGAAACAGGTGAGCCTGCAGGATGCGAGCAGAGGCAGTGGAGGTGGTCAATGGGAAAGCGCCTGGCCACAGGCCCATGCCTCAGGGTTAGAGCCTACAGGCGTTTCCACAGCCCTTTCCTGTGCTCTATCTCACTCAATCCTGACAACAGCCCCATGGAGAAGGAATAACAAGGATAATAGAATCAGCCACTTTACATGTATTATTTCTAGTTTCTCTTTCTTCTTTCCTTCCTGTTTTCTTTTCTTCTTCTTCTTTTTTTTTTTTTCTTTTTTTTACGGAGTCTCCCTCTGTCGCCCAGCTCACTGCAACCTTGGCTTCCCAGGTTCAAGAGAGTCTCCTGCCTCAGCCTTCCAAGTAGCTGGTACTACAGGCACCTGCCACCACGCCTGGCTAATTTTTTGTATTTTTAGTAGAGACGGGGTTTCACCGTGTTAGCCAGGATGGTCTTGATCTCCTGACCTCGTGATCTGCCCGCCTCGGCCTCCCAAAGTGCTGGAATTACAAGGGTGAGCCACTGCGCCTGGCCTCTTCTAATTTATTTCTGATTGTTTCCCCAGTTTTTAATCTCCATTTGATAGATGAAGAGCCCAAGGCTCCAAACATAGTGGTCCAGGGTTAAAGAGCTGGTACGCAGTGGAGTCTGAATTTGAATCCTTCTTCTTCTTTTTCTTTTTTAAATTTTTCATGGTAGGGGCATAATCCTGCAAACTCACATCATCCTACTTTGGCTACAAAAATTCGTTTTAGGCTGGGCACAGGCACAGTGGCTCATGCCTGTAATCCTAGCACTTTGGAGGCTGATGTGGGTGGATCTCTTTAAACCCAGGAGTTTGAGGCCAGCCAGGGCAACATGGCAAAACTTTGTCTCTACAAAAAAATACAAAAATTAGCCAGGCATGATGGTACACACCTGTGGTCCCACCTACTTAGAGGCTGAGGTGGGAGGATTGCCTGAGCCCAGGCTCACTGAACTCCAGCCTGGGTGACAGAGCTAGACCCTGTCTCAAAAAAAAAAGTGTTTTAGCCAGGTACAGTGGCTCACATCTGTAATTCTAGCACTTAGGGAGGCAGAGGCAGGAGGATCACTTGAGCCCAGGAGTCTGAGACCAGTCTGGGCGACATAGTAAGATCCCATTCTACACAAAAAGGAAAACAATTTTTTTTTTTCGAGATGGAGTCTCGCTCTGTGGCCCAGGCTGGAGTGCAGTGGCATGATATCGGCTCACTGCAAGCTCCGCCTCCTGGGTTCATGCCATTCTCCTGCCTTAGCCTCCCAAGTAGCTGGCACTACAGGTGCCTGCCACCACGCCCGGCTAATTTTTTGTATTTTTAGTAGAGATGGGGTTTCACCATGTTGGTTAGGCTGGTCTTGAACTCCTGACCTCAAGTGATCGACCCACCTCAGCCTCCCAAAATGCTGGGATTACAGGCTTGAGCCACGGAAAAAAATTCTTTTGAGACTGAGTCTCACTGTATTGCCCAGGCTGGAGTGCAGTGGTGCGATCTCGGCTCATTGCAACCTCTGGCTGCCAGGTTCAAGTGATTCTCGTGCCTCAGCCTCCCGAGTAGCTGGGATTACAGGCGCCCACCAACACACCTGGCTAATTTTTGTATTTTTAATAGGGATGGGGTTTCACCATGTTGGCCAGGCTGGTCTTGAACTCCCAACCTCAAACAATCCACCCGCCTCGGCCTCCCAAAGTGCTGGGATTACCCGGCCTCGTGATATTTTGATGCCTGTATATAATGTGTATGAATTGGAACCCTTTCTGACGCTCCCCATCCTCCGAGTGAATTGTGCTTGAGAGGTTAACTGATCTGCCTAAAGCCACACAGCTGGAAATTGGCAGAAGAGGGAGAAGAACCATGTCTGCTCCTTGTCTTTAGGATGTTCTGTCCCGCATTATCGTAGGAGAGGAAACCCTGCCCTGCCCCATGCAGGCCCTGGCTGCTGTTCCTCCTGAAATGCCATTAGCCCAGCCACATCTTTCTTTCCCAGAACTCCATCCTTGGGCTCGCTCAGTCATCTCAGCCCCTCCCGTATTCCAGTCCTTAAAATGTGTAAACCCTAACTAGGAAAGATCACGGCTGCAATTTCAGATCCAAAGGAAGATTTGGGAGGAGGCTGTTCACATGGAGGCCGGGACCAGGAGGGCAGCTCTCTTCAGCATCCCACCTGTCACCCTTGGAAGACCAAGGAGGGGTGGAGAGAGTGGTGGGCAGTTTCATTTCCCACCCAGGCTTAAGCTCTGCTCTATCACACCATCTCAGAGAAAGGGACCTTGTGCATTAATCTCTTTTTCCTGACATTTCGAGTCAATTTAGATCCAATTTAGATCAAAGTCTGCTCTAGGAGAGCAGAAGAATTGTTTGAGGGGAGGGGGTTGGGCGAGGGTGTTGTTAACCTTGAAGAGCTTGTGGTCTGGTTGGGGAAAATCATACTTATGTGTGTGAAATAATTCTGGCCCTACAAAACATTGCAGCACAGGACCTAACAGGTTCCAAGATGTATGGTCCTTGGAGATGATTTTGCCAGGACTTGGGTATCTAATACCTAAAAGTAATGTCCTTATTTTTATTTTTTTATTTTATTTCATTTTATTTATTTATTTTTTTTTTTGAGACGGAGTCTTGCTTTGTCCCCAGGCTGGAGTGCAGTGGCACGATCTCAACTCACTGCAAGCTCCGCCTCCCAGGTTCATGCCATTCTCCTGCCTCAGCCTCCCGAGTAGCTGGGACTACTCGGGCGCCTGCCACCACGCCCGGCTAATATTTTTTGTATTTTTAGTAGAGACGGGGTTTCACCATGTTGGTCATGCTGGTCCGGAACTCCTAACCTTGTGATCCGCCCACCTTGGCCTCCCAAAGTGCTGGGATTACAGGTGTGAGCCACCACACCCGGCCAATATCCTTATTTTTAAAAAGAAAAAGAAATCTCTAAAAACCAGTGAAAATCCACCAAAACACATGTGCTACATAGCAATGGAAATTCTTGAGTTTTATTTCTATCAGGAAAGTGGAGTTTTCATATATATATATATTTTTTGACATGGGCACTCTGTCACCCAGGCTAGAGTGCGGTGGCGTGATGACAGCTCACTACAGCCTCCACCTCTGTCACCCAGGCTAGAGTGTGGTGGCGTGATCACAGCTCACTACAGCCTCCACCTCCTGGGTTCAGGTTATCCTTCCACCTCAGCCTCCTAAGTAGCTGGGACTGCAGCCACATGCCACCATGCCTGGCTAATTTTTGTATTTTTTGTAGAGACAGGGTGTCTCTATGTTGCCCATGGCTGGCCTTGAACTCCTGGGCTCAAGCAATCCTCCTGCCTCAGCCTCCCAAAGTGCTGCGATTACAGGTGTGAGCCACCACACCCAGCCAGATGTTCATATTTTATATGTGAATCCATTAGAATGCTTATGGCTGCAAGAATAGAGTACATGCATCCCACCGATTTTACAATAAGGACATTTGTTATCTCACGTAAGAAGCAATCTGTGCTATGCCCATTGCGTGGGTGATTCTGCCCCACTTGGTTGTCGGATGGTGAATCACATTTGGGGTGACCACATCCAGTGAAGCAAAATAGGAGACAGCCTCCCAGTGGATCTCCTTTTATCAGGGAGGAATCCCCCAAAGCTCCCCAACAAATAACCTCCCAGTCCAGCGTTAAGGCTATTTTAGCTGTAAGGGAGACTGAGAAAGGCACATCTGACCTTTCATCCTCTACCGAGGGCCCTAGCTGTAAGAAAGGTGTGATGGGGCCGGGCGCGGTGGCTCACGCCTGTAATCCCAGCACTCTGGGAGGCTGAGGCAGGTGGATCATAAGGTCAGGAGATCGAGACCATCCTGGCTAACACAGTGAAACCCCGTCTCTACTAAAAATACAAAAAAAAAAAAATCAGCTGGGTGTGGTGGCGGGCACCTGTAGTCCCAGCTACTTGGGAGGCTGAGGCAGGAGAATGGCATGAACCCCAGGAAGTGGAGCTTGCAGTGAGCCGAGATTGCACCACTGCACTCCAGCCTGGGTGACAGAGCGAGACTCCATCTCAAAAAAAAAAAAAAAAAAAAAAAGAAAGGTGTGATGGGGATGGCAGGGGAGAAGGGAGGCCACAAGAATGTCTGCGGTCACCTAGCGAGTGATAACATCTCGACAGTACTATTAAATATAGAAATTAAAGTGAGCACATAGAGGTAGTTATACTGATGTTGTCAATAAGAGAACCTGTAACACATTGTTGTAAAGATCATAAGCATAAGAGTCCCAGAGCCTGGTGCGGTGGCTCATGCCTATAATCACAGCACTTTGGGAGGCCTAGGCGGGTGGATCCCCTGAGGTCAGGAGTTTGAGACCGGCTTGGCCGACATGGTGAAACCCCGTCTCTACTAAAACTACAAAAAATAGCCGGGCATGGTGGTGGGCACCTGTAATCCCAGCTACTCAGGAGGCTGAGGCAGGAGAATCCGCTTGAACCCGGGAGGCGGAGGTTGCAGTGAGCCAAGATTACGCCACTGCATTCCAGCCTGGGCGACAGAGCAAGACTCCGTCTCAAAAAAAAAAAAAAAAAAAAAGAGTGCCACAAAAGAGGAAGAAGGAAAGCGGACTGTGGGGTCAGAGAGGCCAAGGTTTAAAACTCAGTTTTGCAGGCCAGGTGTGGCGGCTCACACCTGTAATCCCAGCACTTTGGGAGGCTGAGGCAGGTGGATCACGAGGTCAAGAAATCAAGACCATCCTGGCCAACATGGTGAAACCCTGTCTCTACTTAAAATAAAAAAAATTATCTGGGCGTGGTGGTGTGTGCCCGTAGTCCCAGCTACTCAGGAGGCTGAGGCAGGAAAATTGTTTGAACCTGGGAGGTGGAGTTTGCAGTGAGCTGAGATCGTGCCACTGTACTCCAGCCTGGTGACAGAGCAAGACTGTGTCTCAAAACAACAACAACAACAACAACAACAAACTCGGTTTTGCTACTTACTGTGTGAACATCCTTGGTCAATTTATAGAAGCTATTAAGTTTCAACTTTCTCATTAGAATGATAAACTAATAAATTAGATGATTAATTTAATAAAGCCATATCATACCTCTCTTTAGCATTGTTAAAAGGAAACTGTGTGTGTGTGTATTTGTGTTAATGTTAATTTCTCTTCATTTTTGTGCTTGGGGGGCTGTTTATTTGAGGATGGTCGGGGGGCAGGTGGGTCAGACCCATCCATCCCCCATGGAAGACCAGACCCATCCATCCCCCATGGAAGACCAGACCCATCCATCCCCCATGGAAGACCAGACCCATCCATCCCCCATGGAAGACCAGACCCATCCATCCCCCATGGAAGACCAGACCCATCCATCCCCCATGGAAGACCATTCCCGTGTGTTCAGACTGGCAGGGTACTTCCATAGACAGGAACATTCTGGATGCTCTGATGCTGAACACTACCAGAATCGGCCATGGATTTGCTTTGAGCAAACACCCCGCAGTCAGGACTTACTCCTGGAAAAAGGACATCCCCATAGAAGTCTGTCCCATCTCTAACCAGGTATGTGTGACCCATGCGGCTAATCCCATATGATCTCCCCTAACCACAACCTCTGCTCTCTTAAACTTTTTGCTGTATAACTTATCTCTCCTTAACTCTCTTGTTACCTACATCCCCCCACTCTCCTACCCCTGTTAGTAAAGTTATTCAGGAGGGGCCTTTTGCCTAAGCCACCAATAAGAATGAGGCAGCAGTGAGGGTCCCCAGTGGGGTGGAATTTTGGGCAAGACTGTAGACAAAGCAAAAAGGACACGGGGGGAGGCCAGTGAAGTGGGACGGACCATGGGATGCTGCTCCCTATGGTTTCTTGGGGTCCTTTGTGTCTGTGTTCAGTTAGCGCTTCTCTGAGCAGGAACAGAAGTGACCAGATGTTTGCGGTGCTGATGAAACATGAGGAGGAGCATGAGGACTGACTCTGTTCCTTATGTCTCCTTGTGACTCTGCCCAGAAGTCATCCCCATACTGGGGAGATAGTGATGGGAAGATGAAGGGAGCTGATGGGGCTCAAGGTCTCACCTCACTTGTGACTACTCTTTTTAGGGATCAGAGTTCATCTTTCTCCCTTCTCTCCTATTGGGCAGGTGCTGAAACTGGTGTCTGACTTGAGGAACCACCCTGTAGCCACTCTGATGGCCACTGGGCACCCCATGGTGATCAGCTCTGATGACCCAGCTATGTTTGGTGCCAAAGGCTTGTCCTACGATTTCTATGAGGTCTTCATGGGCATTGGGGGGATGAAGGCTGACCTGAGGACCCTCAAACAGCTGGCCATGAACTCTATCAAGTGAGTGTCCCGTGTCCTCCCAGGTCCCCCGCCTCCTTCCAGCCCGCAGCTTGTGTTTGCCTCTCTGGAGGCTTGAGGCAGATGCCTCGATGGTTCCTGTGGGTTCCTTCTCATCATGGCTGTTTAGTCCTTGCCGCTGGCATGGGGAGAGTGCTCTGCAAGGCTCTAATGTCCTCTCAGGCTCCCTGCCCCGTTCCCCAACCCCTGCCCTGAGGCTGACCTGGGCTCCTCCTCTTCCTGCAGGTACAGTACCCTGTTGGAGAGTGAGAAAAATACTTTCATGGAAATCTGGAAGAAGAGATGGGATAAGTTCATAGCAGATGTGGCTACAAAGTGAGGAGAAGCTAGTCAGCCCTCTACAAGCTGTCTTGCACACGCTGTCACTTCCTCTCACTCGTTCTTGAATCAGCTCCATGTGCCCATGAAATCAATGGCCTCTGTATGGAGCGACCCTGTGAGAAGCACTTGGCTGGCTGAGCAAATTCATCCGCTGGAAATATTCTCTCTCAGCCACAGTGACATTGACCCTCTTGGTTTTCTCCTCTCTCTGGCCATTTCTTCCAGTTTCCCTATTTCAGAGTCTTCTCCTCTCTCTGATCTCTGTGCTGTTTCCTCAGGACTCAGTCCTGGGCTCTCTTCTATTCTGGTCTCTTTATTTTTTTATTTTTGTATTTTTTCGAGATGGAGTTTTGCTCTTGTTGCCCAGGCTGGAGTACAATGGTGCGATCTCAGCTCAGTGCAACCTCTGCCACCCGGGTTCAGGCAATTCTCTTGCATCAGCCTCCCGAGTAGTTGGAATTATAGGCATGTGCCACCACACCCAGCTGATTTTTGCATTTTTAGTAGAGACAGGTTTTCACCATGTTGGCGAGGCTGGTATCCAACTCTTGACCTCAGGTGATCCACTCGCCCCTTGGCTCCCAAAGTGCTGGAATTACAGGCGTTAGCCACCATGCCTGGCCTATTCTGTTCTCTTTAACTCTCTCCTCTTTATTGCTCTTCTCTCTCTGTACACTTTTCCTGGGTGGTCTCATCCATTCCTTTGCTTTTTCATGCCATTTATTTGTTAATGATTCCCACATTTATTTATGCACTTGGAGAGCTCACAGGAATCTCAGAAACTGATGAGGTACAATTCTGAACCCTCAGTCTCTTCCCTTTAAACCTTTCTTTTTCTCTACTTTAATTTTTCTAAAGAGTGTCTTGCTATGTTGCCCAGGCTGGTCTCCAACTCCTGGCCTCAAGTGATCCTCCTGCCGCAGTCTCCCGAAGTGCTGGGATTACTGACATGAGCCACCACACTCAGCCCTTTAAACCTCTCCCTGGCCTTTCCCATAGCTGGTGAAGGACACCTCCATCCATTCCACCCAGTTGCTCAAAGCAGAAATTTTCAGTGCAAGTCTTGATGCTGCACCGTCCCCCACTCCCTACATCAGAACGCATCCCGCATCCAGACTCCAGCGGTGGCTTCTTGATGCTGCGCCGTCCCCCACTCCCTACATCAGAATGCATCCCTCATCTGGACTCCAGCGGTGGCTTCTTGATGCTGCGCGGTCCCCCACTCCCTACATCAGAATGCATCCCGCATCCAGACTCCAGCGGTGGCGCTCTACCTGCACGCTGTTGCCAAGTCCAAGCTACCATACTCCTGCCTGAGCTATGACAACAGCCTCCTCACTGATCTCCCCTTTCTTCCCTTTGCCTCCTCCAGCTCATTTTTCACAGTGTAGAATGACATTTTGCTTGTTTGTTTTGTTTTGTTTGAGATGGAGTCTCGCTCTGTTGCCCAGGGTGGAGTGCAGTGGTGCGATCTTGGCTCACTGCAACCTCCACCTCCCGGGTTCAAGCGGATTCTCGTGCCTCAGCCTCCTGAGTAGCTGGGATTACAGGCATGCACCACCATGCCCGGATAATTTTTGTATTTTTAGTAGAGATGGGGTTTCACTATGTTGGCCAGGCTGGTCTTGAACACCTGACCTCGTGGTCCACCTGCCTCGGCCTCCCAAAGCACTGGGATTACAGGCGTGAGCCACCCGGCCTGGCCTAGAATGACTTTTAAAAGATCAAATTAAATCAGGTCACTCCTTTGCTTACAACGCAGTGCGTTTAGAGGCACACCCCATGTCTCCACAGGGCATACAGCATCCGATTTAATCTGGATCCATTCCAGCGCCTTCCTCTCCCAGTCACCCAGAGGGCCCCAACCCCGGCAGCCCTTTCCTCCTCAAATGTCCTCGGCTCTATACCGTGCCTGGGTCTTTTCTCTTTCTCTCTGCCTGGAACATTCCTTCTTTCCCCTTTTGTCTTGCCCACTCCTGTTTACCCTTCAAGTTTCAAGTTCATGTCACTGTCTCAGAGAGGTTTTCCTGTGCTCGCCCTGTTTCTCTCAGGAAGCCTTGCTCTTTTCCATCATGCCTCTAATCACAGTTTATAATCGGATATTTATTTCTGTGTCTACAGTCTTGCCCTGCCAGACTGTAAGCCCCATGTGGGCAGGCGCTCATGATTGTTTCTGATTGTTTCACGCATGCTGCTAACCCAGAGCCTGGGCCCAAAGCTAGTTAGTACTCAATAAACAATGCATTGAATGAGTGGCTGTCACTGTGTCTGTTCAGCCAGCTGCCAAGGCAGAGGGGAGTAGAGCAGAGCCGCCCCAAATAAAAGACCTCATGTGATCAGAGTCCAGCTCCTCACCTGGCCTTGGAAGAAGGATGCAAGAAGCCACCTCTGTCCTCACCCAACTCAAGGATGGCAGGGAATCAAAGAATTCCTCAAAAGCCCCAGGTGAATGTCCTCTCATCCATCTTCCATGACCTGTACCTGAGCTCTCAGACAGCAGCAAGCCCTCTCTCCATTCCTAGTTTATCACCATTTGGTTCCTGGAACTGGGAAAAAACAGCAACCATAAGCTGTGCCTGGATGGAAGAAGACAACCTCTAGGGTCCTGTCTAACTCTGCAGGTGATTCAGTGCCTTACCCAATCCCTGAAGATCTTTTAGGTCCCAACTCCGCAGGGGACCTCCAACACAGGCAGACGCAAACAGCCTCTGGCCTGGACTTGCTGTGATCTCTGATTTGGCAAAATGAACCAGCAATAGTCTTGCCTTTGTGCTTTGTGTCCAGTTCTTCCTTCTTTTTTTTTTTTTTTTTTGAGACAGAGTGTCACTCTGTTGCCCAGGCTGGAGGGCAGTGGCGCGACCTCGGCTAACTGCAACCTCTGCCTCCCGGGTTCAAGCGATTCTTCTGCCTCAGCCTCTCGAGTAGCTGGGTTTACAGGCACCTGCCATCACGCCTGGCTAATTTTTGTATTTTTAGTAGAGACGGGGTTTCACCGTGTTGGCTAGGCTGGTCTTGAGCTCCTGACCTCATGATCTGCCCGCCTCGGTCCCAAAGTGCTGGGATTACAGGTGTGAGCCACCACACCTGGCCTTTTTTTTTTTTTTTTTTTTTTTTTGGAGACAGTGTCTCACTATGTTGCCCAGGCTGATCAGCTGATCTCAAACTATGGCCTCAAGTTATCCTCCTGCCTCAGCCTCCTGGATACCTGGGATTACAGGCACTAGCCACCACATCCAGTCTTTAAGCTTTTAAATTCAACTTACAAAGCTTGCTAGTTCTTCCTTCTTGACTTTATTCCTCATTGCATAGGCCTAGTCCTATTGAACTAAATGTCCATGGAGCATTTATCTGATCATTTTGAAATAATTTCAAACAAGTTGCAAGAATAGTACAAAAAACTCTTACCAGGCCAGGCACAGGGGGTCACGCCTGTCATCCCAGCACTTTGGGAGGCCGAGGCGAGTGGATTGCTTGAGCCCAGGAGTTCGAGACCAGCTTGGGCAACATGGCCAGACCTCATCTCTACTAAAAATACAAAAATTAGCTGGGCATGGTGGGGCATGCCTGTGGTCCTAGCTACTCAGAAGGCTGAGGTGGGAGGATCGCTTGAGCCCAGGAAGAGGAGGTTGTAGTGAACTGAGATCGCACCACTCCACTCCAGCCTGGCCAGTAAAGCGAGACCCTGTCTCAAAAAAACAAAACAAACAAAAATAACAACAACAACAACACAAACCTCTAACATTCTCTTTGCCCAGGTTCCCCCAGTTATTAACATTTTACAACATTTGATTCCATATATCATTCTTTCTCTGTCTCTAATTGCTCTCTATATATATCCTATTTTTTTCTAACCACTCGCGACTAAGTTGCAGATATTATGCCTTTTATTCCTAGATTCTCCAGTGCACATTTCCTAAAGACAGTGGCTCCTATGGAGCCACAGTACATCCAACCAAATCAGAAAAGTTTTAACATTGAAAAGATGCTAGTATCTGGCTCTGGCCCTGCTGAGCTTTGTTTTGTTTTGTTCTTGGTCCAGAACCCAATCCAGGATCACAAGTTACATTTAGCTGTCAACTCTCTAGTCTCTTTCAGTCTGAAACAGCTTCTTAGTCTTCCTTTGTGTTTTGGAACCTCATTTTTGAAGAGTACTGGCCAGTTACTTCATAGACTATCCCTCATTTCAGGTTCATCTAATGTTTCCCTAGGAAGAGGCTCAGGGGATACATTTTTGAGAGGAGCACCTTAGCAGCAAGGCTTTGTCCTTCTCAGTGTACACACCAGGGGCACATGAATGGGGCCAAGTGTTATACTTCCAGCTTGTTGTTAAACCTTTAGGAGTCTGGAATTGGTCTTGATGGGAATTTTTTTTTTTTTTTTTTTTTTTTTGAGACAGGGGTCTCACTCCATTGCCTAGGCTAGAGTGCAGTGGCAGGATTGCTGCTCATTGTAGCCACTACCTCCTGGGCTCAAGCAATCCTCCTGCCCAGCATCCAAAGTAGTTGGGACTACAGGCGTGCACCGCCACCTCGGCTAAGTTTTCTTTATCTTTTTACTTTTTGTAGAGATGGGATCATGCTATACTGTCTAGCCTGTCTCAAACTCCTGGCCTCAATCCATCCTCCCGCCTCGGCTTCCCAAAGTGCTGGGATTACAGGCATGAACCATGACATCAGGCTTGTGGGAGTTTTTGTGCCACAAAAATCAGCAAATGTTACAAATCCATGTCCCCACCAGCCAGCTGTTACACATTTGCCAGCATACTGATGCATACAATGTTAATTTGTCTCAATATGATACTGACTTTGATCGCTTAAGTTGATTTCTGCCAGAATTTGCCATTGCGAAGTTACCATTTTTCCCTTAGTAATTAACACATATTTGGAGAGGAGACACTTTATGTAAAAGTCTTCACTCCTCCTTAAAACTTTACCCATTAGTGCTTGCATCCACTGAGGACTTTTGTCTAAATCTGCTATTACTATCATGGTTGCTGTTCCGTTTATTGCTGTGTAGCAAATTATCCCAAAACGTAGTGGTTTGAAACAAAAATAAAAATTTATGGGGCCAGGCGTGGTGGCTCACACCTTTAATCCCAGCACTTTGGGAGGCCGAGGCGGGCGGATCACCTGAGGTCAGAAGTTTGAGACCAGCCTGACCAACATGGGGAAACCCCGTCTCTACTGAAAATACAAGATTAGCCAGGCATGGTGGTGCACGCCTGTAATCCTAGCTACTTGGGAGGCTGAGGCAGGAGAATAGCTTGAACCCGGGAGGCGGAGGTTGCAGTGAGCCGAGATGGTGCCATTGCACTCCAGCCTGGACAACAAGAGCGAAACTCCATCTCAAAACCAAACCCAAAACAAACAAACAAATTTATGATCTCTCCCAGTGTCTGTGGGTCAGAGGTTTGGGCAGAGCCCAGCTGGACAGTTCTGCTCTGGGTCTCTCGTGAGGTCCTTGTCACAGTGGAGGCAGAGCTGGAGCTGACGGGCCGCCAGGGGTCACCTCTCTGCACAGCCCCAAGGCTCAGCTGGTGCTCTCCTATGGCTAGTTTGGGCTTCTTCCCATTGGCCTCAACTTCTGGGGTAAGTAGTCCACGGAATAAATGGAAGATTCTGGAAGTCACATGGCATTATTTCTGCCATACTTTGTTGGTCCCAACAGTAACAAAAAACACCTGGTTTTAAGCGGAGGAGACAGAGATCCCAACTTTTGATAGAAGATTGTCAAAGTCACATTATAAAAAAGAATATATAGGATAAGAGAAGTCGTTGGAAAACATTTTGGAAAATACAACCATCAAATGGTGATTTTTTTTTCCTTCCTTCCTTCCTTCCTTCCTTCCTTCTTTCCTTCTTTCCTTCTTTCTTTCTTTTTCTGGGTCTCACTCTGTCACCCAGGCTAGAGTGCAGTGGTATGATCACGACTCACTGCAGCTTTGACCTGTTGGGCTCAAGTAATCCTCCAGCCTCAGCGTCTCAAGTAGCTGGGACTACAGGTATGCATCACTGCAACCAGCTAATTAAAACTTTTTTTTTGATACAAACAAAGTCTCACTATGTTGCCCAATATGGCTCAAACACCTGGGCTCAAGCAATCCTCTCACCTCAGCCTCCCAAAGCATTGGGATTATAGGCGTGATCCACTGTGCCTGGCCAAAATGGTGATTTTCTAATTCTACCATTTCTTCTGTATTAGTTGCCATTTTGCTGCAAGGAAGAACAATTCCTTCCCTCCCAGCTTCCTTTTTACCATTTTTTTTTTTTTTTTTTGAGACAGAGTTTTTGCTCTTGTTGCCCAAGCTAGAGTGCAATGGTGCAGTCTCGGCTCACTGCAACCTCCACCTCCCAGGTTCAAGTGATTCTCCTGCGTCAGCCTCCCAAGTAGCTGAGACTTCAAGCGCCTACCACCACGCCTGGCTAATTTTTGTATTTTTAGTAGAGACAGGGTTTCACCATGTTGGCCAGGCTGGTCTCGAACTCCTGACCTCAGGAGATCCGCACGCCTCGGCCTCCCAAAGTGCTGGGATTATAGGCGTGAGCCACTGTGCCCGGCCCCTTTTTTCCTTCTAGCAGTACGACTCAGGGATTCAGGTTGTATTCAATGAGCTATAATCCATTACTAGCACTATTTATTGTGATGCTTACACTATTCCAGATCTGGCCATGGGAGCCCTGTTAAGCTGGCTGCTGATAAAGTTCTATAATTGAGAACTTTCTTACTTTTTCCTTTTTTTTTTTTTTTGTGACAGGGTCTTGCTCCATCCCCCAGGCTGGAGTACAGTGGCACCAGCACAGCTTATTGCAGCCTTGACCCCACAGGCTCAAGAGATCCTCCTACCTCACCCTCCCTAGTAGTTGGGACTACAAGCACGTACCACCACCACGTCTGGCTAATTTTTGTATTTTTTGTAGAGATGGGGTTTTGTCATGTTGCCCAGGCTGGTCTCAAACTCCTGAGCTCAAGCAATCTGCCCACCTCAGCCTCCCAAAGTGCTGGGATTATAGGTGTGAACCACTGCGTCTGGCCATTCTTCCTTACTTTCTTACGCAATAAAATGTTCTACATTCATTTTGTACTTTCCCTGTGTCATGCCTGAGCTCAGCCATTTCTCCAGGGAGCTCTGTTCCTTTCAGTAGAGAATAATATTTAGTAGCCCTGATCTAGGCACTAGATGTGCTCATTGTTACTGGAGTGTGTGTGTGCGTGTGTGTGTAGACACAGAAATACAATTTATGCATATTAAAATGGGAATATTATGGCCAGGCATGGTAGCTCACCCCTGCAATCCTAGCACTTTGAGAGGCTGAGGCGGGTGGATCACTTGAGGTCAGGAGTTCGAAACCAGCCTGGCCAACATGGTGAAACTCCGTCCCTACTAAAAATAAAAAAAATTAGCCGGACATGGTGGCGGGCACCTGTAATCCCAGCTACTCAAGAGGCTGAGGCAGGAGAATCGCTTAAACACAGGAGGCGGAGGTTGCAGTAAGCCAAGATCATGCCACTGCACTCCAGCCTGGGCGAGACTCCGTCTCAAAAACAAACAAACAAGCATCCAAAACAAAACAAATAAAAAAAATGGGCAGGAAGAGGGAAAGAGTTGAAAAAAGAAGAGAAAACGATGGAATTGTTAGACTGGAATGGAGGGCTCGGCTACCTTAGCAGCGCTCCCGAAGCTGCCATTTCAGAGGAAATGTGTGTTAGTCAGATTTTATTCTTTTTTCCTTAAGAAGACCCTTCAAATACGTATAAACCTCAGGACTGCCCCAAAATCTGGATCTGCGCCTGCTCTAGATCAGCTCTTCATTCGGAAGGAGGAAAGCGAGGTGGAGGTGTGTTCGTTTGAAAAGACTAGCTGAAAAGAGAAAACTTACAGGAGCCTCAGCTTGCGAGGGACCTTGAAAGACTATGCAACCAGCCTCACCTTCAGGAAGAGCAGCCCGAGCCTTCCTCAGGAAGATGTCCCTGTTTCTTTTTCTTTTCTTTTTTTTGAGACTGAGTCTCACTCTGTCGCCCAGGCTGGAGTGTAGTAGCACGATCTCGGCTCACTGCAACCTCCACCATCCCAGTTCAAGTGATTCTCCTGCCTCAGCCTCCCTAGTAGCTGGGATTACAGGCACGCACCACCACACCTGGCTAATTTTTGTATTTTTAGTAAAGTCGGGGCTTCACCATGTTGGCCAGGCTGATCTCGACCTCAAGTGATCTGGCTGCCTCGGCCTCCCAAAGTGCTGGGATTACAGCCGTGAGTCACCGCACCCGGCGCCTGTTCCATTCTTAAAGCTCACCAGAACGCGATTCTGTAAACTGCTTCAGCCACCCATTCCGGAATCCCAAATGACCCTTTCCCATGGTCAGGATTTCAATGACTGGTGTCATCCTTGGCTCTCACAGGAATTGATCCCTTGGGGAGGACTGTATGAAAATGCATCTGTAAGCTCAGATGAAGTCAGCATGCTAGGGTTGGAAATATTATTTTCACATACATAGTCTAGGTTACTTAATTTATTGTTTTGAGACAGGGTCTCACTGCCCAGCCTGGAGGGCAGTGGTGTGATCATAGCTCACTATAATCTTGAACTCCTGGGCTCAAGGGACCCTCCCGCCTCAGCCTGCCTCTCCAGTAGTTGGGACGACAGGCGCGCACCACCACGCCCGGCTGTTTAATAGAGATGGGGGGTCTCCTTTTGTTGCCCAGGCTAGTATTGAACTCTTGGCCTCAAGTGATTCTCCTGCCTGTATCTCCCAAGGCACTGGGATTACAGGCCAGAGCCACCTTGCCAGGCCAGTATGTTACTTTAAATAGCAGTCGTCCTAAAAATAGCTTACCCTCCTCTGTCCTTCCCTGCCTGGAAAGGGTGTAAAAATAACATTTGGGGGCTGTAAATGCTGCCTAGATCTCTGGAGCTAGGTAGGTGCAGAGGTGTGATTTGGGTTTGGCTGTGCTCCGAAAAAACCAGGGCCGAGCTGCTGGTTTTGAATTTGTCCAGGCTTTTTAGCCAATAGCCTCTTCCTCCGCCGGGAAGGGGTGGGACCCAGCCTTCCAAAACACCTTTGCTGAGGAACCGTGCAAAGACCTTGGATGAGGGCCCCAGCTCAGCCAGGCCTCCCTGAAGCGAAGCCAGCCCGGGGTGGGGACTGGTGGAGGGACTAGAGTTTCTTAGATTCACAGAATAGCAGAGCTGGGAGAGGCCTAAAGACCATCTTATCTACGCGTTTGTGTTTCTGATGACTGATTAAGGCCCAGAGAGGGTCAGTAACTCTTCCAGGTCGCACAGTGGGTGACAGTAGGTATGTGCTCGTCCTGGGACACAGAGCTGTTTTCTTCGCTTGTCTGGAGTGGGTTTCGGGGGTCGGCACTTGCCTCCCAGTGAGCTCCCGGCGCCTGCCAGTCCTGGCTGAGTGGGATCGGTCGGCCTCCACCCCTAATCTCCCCCGCTGCACAGCCAAAGCACACCGGCCTCCAGGGGGCGCCGCCTCCGGGACGCGCCGACTCTCCCGAGCCCTGCTCTCTCTGGCCGGGGTCAGCCCCGGAAACAGCTTCAGTTTCCTGTCCCTTCCCTCCCGGGGAGCAAAGATGTAGGCGCCCAGACCCCGCCCGCGGGCTCCCTTCGTCCGGCGTCCCTAGCGGCCCGCCCGGTCCCGCCGCCCCGCGGCTTGCGGATGGCTGCGGCCCCCCGAGCCCCGGGTGGCTGCGGTGGCGGGGAAACGGCAGAACGCAGGCGGCGATTCGCTGGGGACGGCGGCCGGAGGGAGGGGATGGCCCCAGGCTCGGCGCACCTGTGGAACTGCGCGGGCGGCGCGGCGCTGCTGCCCCCTGCCGGCCGCGCCCGGTCCCACTCCCGTGTCCACCCCGGCCCGGGTGCCCTCGGAGTCCCTCGCGTCACTGTGGGCAGCGCCAAGCTACGGCTTCCCATGGCGGAGCGGGGTGGGGCCGCGGGACGGCACAGAGCTCCCCTGCCGCGAATACGCCGGTTTAGTTGCTTCCCACAGATCACACACGGTCTCGCCTGTCCGCAGGGTCCCCTCCCGGCCTCAAGCCCCTGCCAGGCAGCATGGGCAGCTGGTGACCTTGGGTCATCCTGGCCTCTATGCATTTAGAGTAGAGGCCGGGTGGTGGCGGCGCCTGTAGTCCCGCATTCTGGGAGGCCCAGGCGGGGCGCTAGAGCCCAGGAGTTCTAGACCAGCCTGGGGAAAACAGCGAGACTCTGTCTCTTCAAAACAAAACAAAAACAAACAAACAAAAAAGGGTAGAGCCCATAGTACAGGATGAGAGAGTAATGCCGTAATGAATTTTAAATTTTAATTACATTTAAAATTAAAATGTGAATCTATATACAATCACATTTCAAAAATTCAAAAAGTATGAAAAGGAACACATTCGAAAGGCTTGTATCCACCTCTGTTTTCCACTGTCCTCTTTCCCATCCCACCCATTCTCCCACCAGGCTTAGTTTCTTGTGTTTCTTTATGCAAAATAAACAAAAGCAAATATATATATTTTTTCCTGCTCTGATATAAAAGGCAGCACAGTATCCACACTGTTCTGAACTCTTTTTTTTTTTTTTTTTTTGAGACAAGGTCTCACTCTGTTCCCCAGACTGGAGTGCAGTGGCACAATCTCAACTCACTGCAGCCTCCACCTCCTGGGTTCAGGCTATTCTGCCTCATCTGGACCACAGGCGCACACCACCATGCCCGGCTAATTTTGTATTATTATTTTTTTCGAGATGGAGTCTTGCTCTGTCGACCACAGCTGGAGTGCAATGGTGCGATCTCGGCTCACTGCAACCCCTGCCTCCCGGGTTCAAGCAATTATCCTGTCTCAGCCCCCCGAGTAGCTGGCATTACAGGTGTGCGCCACCACACCTGGCTAATTTTTGTATTTTTAGTAGAGACGGGGTTTCACCATGTTGACTAGGCTGGTCTTGAACTCCTGACCTCATGATCTGCCCACCTCGGCCTCCCAAAGTGCTGGGATTACAGGCGTGAGCCACCACGCCCTGCCTAATTTTTTTTATTTTTATTTTTTATTTTTTTGAGATGAAGTCTTTGCTCTTGTCGCCCAGGCTGGAGTGCAATGGCACCATCTTGGCTCACTGCAACCTCTGCCTCCCAGGTTCAAGCAATTCTCCTGCCTCAGCCTCCCAAGTAGCTGGGATTACAAGTGCACACCACCACGCCCGGCTAATTTTTGTATTTTTAGTAGGCCAGGCTGGTCTCGAACTCCTGACCTCAGGTGATCCAGCCACCTCCCAAAGTGCTGGGATTATAGGCATGAGCCAACGTGCCCAGCGAATTTTTGTATTTTAGTAGAGACGGGGGTCTCACCATGTTGTCCAGGCTGGTCTTGAACTCCTGACCTCAAGTGATCTGCCTGCCTCAGCCTCCCAAAGTGCCAGGATTACAGGCCTGAGCCACTGCGCCCCGCCTGGATCTCAAGTCTTGATAAGATTTAGGATTGATTCTTTCAGCAGTACTACTTAACAGGTGGTGTGCCTTCCAATTTGCATCCCAACCGTATTAGGGTTCTCCAGAGAGACAGAACCTATAGCATGCAGATAGATAGATAGATAGATAGATAGATAGATAGATAGATAGATAGATAGATAGAGATATGAGACAGATAGATGAGAAGGGATTTATTAGGTGAATTGGCTCCACGTGATTATGGAGGCCTGAGAAGTCCTACGACAGGCCGCCTGGAGACCTGGGGCTGCTGGGAGCATGGCTCAGTTCAAATCTGAAAGCCTCTGAACCAGGGGAGCTGAAGGTGTGACTCAGTCTGAGACTGAAGGCCTGAGAACCTGGGGGGCTGCTGGTGCAAGTCCCAGCATCTAAAGGTCAAGACCCTTAGACTTCTGATGTCCAAGGGCAGGAGAAGAAGGCTGTCCCAGCTCCAGGAGAGAGACAGCAAATTTGCCCTTCCTCTGCTTTTTTGTCCTACTGAGGCTCCCAGCTGATTGGATGGTACCCTCCCATATTGACAGGGCGTCTTCCCCACTCAGCCTACCAACTCATACGCCAGTCTCCTCTGGAAGCAGTCTCACAGGACACTGCTTTACCAGCTATCTAGGTGTCCCTCAATCCAGTCAAGTTGACCCCAAAAAGTAACCATCAAATCCAATGAAGTGCAGCCAGTCAAAGGCTGGGACCCATCCATGGCTGGAGCCACAGGGGCGGCAGCCAGTGGGGTCACTCGGAGTCAGGGCATGGGGAGACAGCATCAGGCAGTGGCTCCATCTGCTCAGCCCACCCGTAAACCTGGGCTCTGGAGGGCAACTGACTCCCCCAGGAGCCTTCCCTCTGTCTATCCCTGGAGTCCCCTCCCCTCCTATGGGAGTCTGGGGGCCTTCAGGAGCTGATCCCCTTGCCTGCATGCCAGTCTCCCTAGGAAGGATCTTGCAGAATGAGCCCAGGTTCAGCTCAGAGACTCTCTGGTGCCAGCTGCCCCTTCTCAGGGTCAGTGGCAGGAGAGTGTGAGGGCTGAGCTAAGTGCATCAATGCCCCGTTTGCCCCTAGGATTCGGAAGAGGCCGTGGCAGGAGCTGTATTTGGAGGGTCCAGGCACTGCCCTGACTGGGAAGTGCAGTGCAGCCTAGGGATGGGCCAGGGAGCTCACAATGCCAAGAGGGCAGATAGCAGGGAGTCTATCTGCCCTCCTGGGGAACAGCCACCAGGTACCAAGCAGGGAGGCTAGCAGCTCAGCCCAGGGACTTGCGTGGACTTCGCATGCTTCCCACATGCTTAGAACTCTGTCAGGGGCCAGGCACGCTGGCTCCAGCCTGTAATCCCAGCAGTTTGGGAGGCCAAAGCGGGTGGATCACTTGAGGTTAGGAGTTCAAGACCAGCTTGGCCAACTTGGTGAAACCCCATCTCTACAAAAATTCGCCAGGCATGATGGTGGGAGACTGTAATCCCAGCTACTCCAGAGGCTGAGCGGGGAGAATCACTTGAACCCGGGAGGCAGAGGTTGCTCTGAGGCGAGATTGTGCCATTGCACTCCAGCCTGGGCAACAGAGTGAGACTCTGTCTCAAAAAAAAAAAACAGAACAAAACAAAACAAAACACAAAACAAACAAAAAAAGAACTCCGTCAGACTGGGTGCAGTGGTTCATACTCTTGTAATCCCAGCACTTTGGGAAGCCAAGGCGGGTGGATTGCTTGTGCTCAGGAGTTTGAGACCAGCTTGGGCAACATGTCGAAACCCCATATCTGCCAAAAAATACAAAATTTAGCTGGGTGTGGTGGGGAGGCTGAGGTAGGAGGATTGCTTGAGCCCAGGAGGTCGGGGCTGCAGTGAGTCGAGACTGAGTGACTGCACTCCAGCCTGGGCAACAGAAGGAGACCCGGTCTCTAAAAAAAAAAAAAAAGAAAGAAAGAAAGAAAAAGAAAAGAAAAAGAACTCTGTCTATTGATGTTTCTGATGTTTCTGATATTTCCTTCCTCCCTCCTCTTCATCTCTTTGGGTTTTAAAATTTCCTTGATCAAGCTTCTCTTGCCCTTCCTTTTCTTTCTTTCTCTCTAGCTTCTCCTTTCTCACATTCCCTCCTCTCCTCTCCTTTTTATTGCCCCTTTCCCACAAGAAACCAGCCTGTCTTCAACGTGGATACAGTGGACTGGGCAGAAGGAGCCAGCCTGGCGCAACTGGCCCTGGGGGCAACTCAGAGCCTGAATCTCTAGGGCTCTCTCCTCTGCCTGCACTCGGAGCCATGACCCAGCCTGACCCTGCACAGGGACCGTGCCAAGGGCTCTGTCCCTTGCCAGCATTTCAGGCGCTTTGGGCCAGCTGGCCTCTTTTGGGCCAGAGTTCCCTGGAGCAAGTGACGATGGGCGGGGAGAGGACGGTACTGACACAGGAAGGGAACAGGGGGACATGGCAAAGGCAGAAGCTGGGGATGGGAGCACCCCATCAGGAGCACTGGGCTGAGGAGCGGTGTCTGTTTGGCCAGGAAGCTCCCTGAGTTACTTTTTCTTTTTTTTTTTTTCTGTTGAGACGGAGTCTCACTCTGTTGCCCAGGCTGGAGCGCAGTGGCGCGACCTCGGCTCACTGCAAGCTCCACCTCCCGGGTTCATGCCATTCTCCTGCCTCAGCCTCCTGAGTAGTTGGGACTACAGGTGCCTGCCACCACGCCCGGCTAATTTTTTGTATTTTTAGTAGAGACGGGGTTTCACCATGTTAGCCAGGATGGTCTCGATCTCCTGACCTTGTGATCTGCCCGCCTCAGCCTCCCAAAGTGCTGGGATTACAGGCGTGAGCCACCGTGCCCGGCCTCCCTGAGTTACTTTCTTCTATACATGGGTCAGGATGTTGGAAGGTCACCCTTCCACCCCTGCCCCCCAGCTATGGCAAGGAGCGTTGAGGCCAAGGGTGAGGGTGGATGCGCTCAGTGACAGAGTGTTCAGCCTGGGAGGTGCCTCATCTTTTCTATAAATGTCACCTGCCTATGAATCAGGGCCACACATTACATCTCAGACTGGGTCACCATCCCAGCTTACTGACCAGGACCCCAGCCCCAGTCCACTGCAGCCCTAGCACACATATCTCTGGCAAGTCTTGGAAGCACCTCATTCATCACCTCTTTTTCCCAATGCCTGGGCACAGCCATAAAGGGGCCTGAGAGTTTGGGAGTCAAAATCTTGTTACCCTCAGCCCAGAATTAACATGGCCATGTCCTGGACCTGACTTTTTCTAAGCAGGAGAGACAGGTGGGCTTGATAACATGAAAGAACTTGTCCCAAAATCTGTGCAGTGTGTAAGCTTGCCACTGGAGCCCTCCGGCCTGTCTCTGCCTGTCGCTTCGCCTTGTCATTCTCATAGTGCCCCTTGCCTTTGCCTTCCTTGCCACGTGCAGAGTTTATGTTCAGGATAGGACCAAGTGTCATGTATTGATGCCACAGAGGGAATGAGCTCAACTTTTAGCATTCTCTGTTCTCCCTGTGGTTCTTGCCTTCAGAAGGGACCTGGGGAGTCAGGGAAGAACGGTCCCGAGATGGCATGGGCACCTGAACTCTCATTACCACAGAGGTGCCAGTTATCCTGCTCATCTGCAGGGGATGGGAAGGTGCAGTAGGGATCTCTAGTATGGGGCTGGTGGGGAAAGAGGCTGTTGGAGTTTTAGGAATAAATCACTTTCGGAGGCCAAGGCGGGAGGACTGTTTAAGGCCAGGAGTTGAGACCAGCCTGGGCAACATAAGGAGTCCCCATTTCCAAAAAACATTAGCCTGGCACAGTGGCATGTGCCTGTAGTCCCAGCTACTCAGGAAACTAATGTGGAAGGATTGCACCAGTGCACTCCAGCCTGGGTGACAGTGAGAACTTGTCTCTTTAAAAAAAAAAAAAAAAAAGAGGCCAGGTGCAGTGGCTCGTGCCTGTAATCCCAGCACTTTGGGAGGCCAAGGTGGGCGGATCACTTGAGGTCAGGTGTTCAAGACCAGCCTGGCCAACACGGTGAAACTGGAGCCCATGGTAAAAACTTGTCTCTACTAAAAATGCAAAAATTAGCCAGGTGTGGTGGCCCACGTCTGTAATCCCAGCTACTCTGGAGGCTGAGGCAGGAGAATCGCTTGAACCCAGGAGGTGGAGGTTGCAGTGAGTTGAGATCGTGCCACTGCACTCCAGCCTGGGTGACACAGTCAGACTCCATGTCAAAAAAAAGGCAAGGTATGGTGGCTCATACCTGTAATCCCAGCACTTTGGGAGGTGGAGGCAGAAGAATTACTTGAGGCCAGGAGTTCTAGACCAGCCTGAGTGACATAGTGAGACCGTGTCTAGAAAAAAAATATTCGCTGGGCATGGTGATGCACGCCTGTGATCCCAGCTACTTGGAGGCTGAGGTGGGAGGATTGCTTGAGGTCAAGGCTGCAGTGAACTTTGATCGCGCCACTGCACTCCATCCTGAGCGACAGAGACCCTGTCACACACATACAAAAGGAACCCAGGCTTTCCTGCTTAAATCTAAACCATTGAAAAAGAGACAAGGGACATATGAGAATAAAACTGTCAGCTTTATTACTGCTAAAAGCTTGTTGGAGAACACCACTTATTTGGGAGACAACACGGACTTGCTGATGCTACCCTTGGTGTCCTTGGCACAGGTATAAAGCCCAGCCCTCCGTGCTGCAGGGACAGGCAGAACACAGACTTCTGGTGGACCAGCTGGCTCCTAAAGAGGAGAGGGGACTAAATCATGTATGCTTGGTTCTTTCTTCCCAGCTTCTCTCAGGTAACTCACGTTTCCTCTTCCCCAGGTAGAGAGAGGCCAGGAGTATTATTAACAGAAGTCCCATTTTCAGGGAAACATGACTAGTAGGAAATATGTATCCCTTCCCTACAGAGAACTCCACCTTCTCAGAATTCTCCCTCAGCAAGACTGAGTGTGTATGTGTGTGATGAGAGAGATGGAGAGAGACAGACAGAAAGAGAGAGAGAAAGAGAGAGAGACACAGAGAGAGAGAGAGACAGTGAGCAGTAAACCCTCCTGCAAGCCCTTCCTGACCCCAGCCAGGGGGACCTGCCCATCTCTCTGTGGCCTGTTGGCCATCATCCACCCCTGTTCTTCCAGCCACAGCTTCCCTGCCATTCCTGTACTGGGAACCAACTTCTCTTTTCTTTCGTCTGCCTCCTACTGGTGTGAGGTAGGATATGCCAGTTTCCCTCCCTTTATCCTTTATTCCTTCTCATGTGGAAAAGCAACCATGACTTTTAGCCAGTCATAAGGCTATATTTTCTAGCCTTCTTTGCTGCTAGGCATGACCATGTGGTTAAGTTTCGGCCAATGAGGTGTAAGCAGAAGTGGTATAAGAGACTCCTTGGAAGTGCACCTGTAGGGAAATGGGATACCCCTTTTTGTCTCTTTCCTGGTGGCTGGAATGTGAACATAAGGGCTGGAGCCTGAGCAGCTATCTTAGACCATGAAGTGGCAGCTGTGCAGTGAAGGCCGTGAAGGAGCAAAATAGGAGCCTGGGTACCTAACAAGTTTGTGGAACCACAATACCAAGGCTGTGTTGTTCTCTCCCAACTACTTCGTTTATGTGAGAGAAACACATTTCTTTCTTATCTAAGCCACTGCTCTTTGGAGGTTTCTGTGTCTTACAGCCAAACCTAATTCTAACTAATAGAAAATGTGTGTGGGTGTTAGCAGGTTTACAGACGTCTAGATGCAGACACATTTGTACAAGTTTGTGGAGAAAGTGGGAGTATGAACAGTCATTCACCTGTTGCTTTTTTTTTTTTTTTTTTCTGAGATGGAGTCTCACTCTGTTGCCTAGGCTGGAGTGCAGTGGCACAGTCTCGGCTCACTGCAACCTCCACCTCCCGGATTCAAGCGATTCCCCAGCCTCGGACTACCGAGTAGCTGGGATTACAGATGCGTGCCACCATGCCCAGCTAATTTTTGGATTTTTAGTAGAGACGTGGTTTCACCTTGTTGGCCAGGCTGGTCTCGAACTCCTGACCTCAGGTGATCTGCCCGCCTCCACCTCCCAAAGTGCTGGGATTACAGGCCACCGTGCCTGGCCTCACCTGCCTATTAATGTTAACTGAGCACCCGTCATGTGCAAGGCATCATGCATGACAGGACTGTGAGGGAGACAGAGGTGAATCAGAGAGACACTGCCCTCAAGCAGCTTAGAGTCCAGGGCATCGAGCTTGTACACGTGTGAGGCCGGAACTTCCCACAGTGTATCTTCTGTTCTGCTACCTTTCCTGAAAAGAACTGGCTCACCTCGGATTCCTGCCAGGAATGGCTGCTGTTTTATGGGGTTTGGGCCACAACTGAGGATAAGCGAAAGCAAGGTAGGCCTGGGAGAAAAATATGGATCACTTGAGATGAGCAGGGCCCACAGATATTAGTGCTGGGCACCAGTTGAACAGAACTGTGGTCATATAGGTGTGGCTGGGGGCTGGGGATAGAGAACAGGGAGCAGCATCTGTTCTGGGATGGGAAGTGCATGGTCTCCAGAACATACTGGTCCAGCGTCTGCTCAGAGACATGCTAACTCCTAAAGGAGAGCTTCCTAAAGTGGGTCAGCAGCATGAGCATCCTGGGGAGCTGATCAGATATGCACATCCGAACTCCAAAGGGAGCGCCATCAATCTGGGTTTTTAGGAGACCTCCAGGTGATTCTGATGGATGCTCAAGTTAGAGAATCCTGGACTTCTGAAGCCAGGTAGCAAGGTGGGGCAAGTCAGTGCATAGAAGGCTACAAATTCCAAATATAGTGTAATCCAAGCACCGAAGCCCCCTCTGAGACAAAAGCTGATTTAACAAACCCCACGAGTAACATGTGATTGAAGACTGGCGAGGCCCTTCTAATTAACATCCACGGTCCATTTGTACAACAGACGGTACAAAACATAATCTGGATAAACTCAGAAGACGTGCTCATATAAAGATTTGGGAAGTCTCCAAATTCAATCAAGTGAGCAGAGCAAATATTCTGAACCTGAATATGAAAGAACACCTTAATGTGATTGTGTCGTAACACGACTGGGAATCAAAATAAAGATGCGTTAAGTAACAGCAGGGCAGGGGTTCTGCTTACAATGTCAGCCACAGAGCCTGAGTTTGTTAGTGTTTATTCAGCACTGCCCAAAGGATAGAGCTAGGGGTGGCAGAATATGTGCTCCGTGCATCCGGCAGGATGGGAAGACACCTAGAATAGTACAGGGTAGACGTGAGTGCCCTTGTTCCTGGAAGTGCAAACTCTTTAACATGGCAAGCCTTAGCTGTGAGATTTCTCCTTAGAGGATGGTTCTTACCTTTTACTGGCTTATGAACCTAGAGAATCTAATAAAGACTTATCACATACACACACAGTCTTTGATTCAATAATCACGTTGGAATCTCCCACAGTGCACCTTCTGTCATCTTTCCCCGAAACAAACAGACAAACAAACCAAACCAACTAAAACAACAGCAAAACCCTGCCCATTTCTGGTTCCTGCTTTGGATGGGCTGGAATGGTCTTATGACATTCAGTCCACAATGGAGGAAGAATGAAAGCAAGGCAGGCCCATGTGGGGAACACTGCTGACTTAGGCTGAAACTCCTGAAGATCAATAACACTAAGTATGACACAGTCCTGATCACCAAGAATATTAGTTATCTTTTGCTGTATAACGAATTATCCCAAAGTGTAATGACTTAAAACAACAAACCTTCATTATCTCCCTGTTTCTGAGGGTTAGGAATTCAGGAGTGACTTAGCTGGGTGGTTTTGCCTCAGGGTGGTTCATGAGGTTTTGGTCAAGGGTTCTGCCAGGAATGGAAGCTCCACCTCCAAGAAGATTCTCTCTCCTGACTACTGGTAGGATGCCTCAGATCCTCACCATGTGGGCCTTTCTATAGGGCTGCTTGAATGGCCTCACCACATGACATCTCTACTATGCGTCTAGCTTTCCTAGAATGAGTTATCTAAATGAGGGCAAGGTGGAAGTCACAGTATCTTTTATGACCTAGCCTTGGAAATCAACTACACTCACTTCTGTCCCATGTTATTTATTAAAAAGTCAGTGAAGTCCAGCCCACACTCAATGGGAGGGGAATTAGAATTAGACTCCAACTTTTTTTTTTTCTTTTTTTTTTTTTTTTGAGACAGAGTCTCACTCTGTTGCTCAGGCTGTAGTGGCACAATCTTGGCTCACTGCAACCTCTGCCTCCTGAGCTCAAGCGATCCTCCCACCTTAGCCTCCTAGAATAGCTGGGACTACAGGTGTGTGTCACTATGCCTGGCTAATTTTTTTTTTATATACATATTTTGTGGAGACAGGGTTTTGTCATGTTGCCCAGGCTGGTCTGGAATTCCTGGACTCAAGTGATCCATCTGCCTCGGCTTCCCAAGTGTTGGGATTACAGGCATGAACCACCATACCCACCCAACTCCAGCTTTTTTTTTTTTTTTTGGAGACATAGTTCCGCTCTGTCGCTCAGGCTGGAGTGCAGTGGCTCAATCTCAGCTCAGCTCTCTGCAACCTCTGCTTCCCAGGTTCAAGTGATTCTCCTGCCTCAGCCTCCCAAGTAGCTGGGATTACAGGCACACACCACCATGCCTGGCTAATTTTTGTATTTTTAGTAGAGACAGAGTTTCACCATGTTGGCCAGGCTGGTCTCGAACTCCTGACCTCAGATGATCCACCTACCTCGGCCTCCCAAAGTGCTGGGATTACAGGCATGAGCCACTGTGACCGGCCTTTTTTTCTTTCTTTCTTTTTTTTTTTTTTGAGATAGAGTCTTACTCTGTTGCCCAGGCTTGAGTACAGTGGCACGCTCTCAGCTCACTGCAACCTCCACCTCCCAGGTTCAAGCGATTCTCCTGCCTCAGCTTCCCAAGTAGCTGGGATTACAGGTGCATGACGAGCTAATTTTTGTATTTTTAGTAGAGACGGGTTTCGCCATGTTGGCCAGGCTGGTCTTGAACTCCTGATCTCAGATGATCCGCCTGCCTTGGCCTCCCAAAGTGCTGGGATTACAGGTGTGAGCCACCACGCCTGGCTATGCTTTTGAGGAGCCGATTGTCAAAAAAACTGTGGGCATGTTTAAAAGCCATCATACCAAGAAATTTCTAATGACTAAATCAGTTTCTAGGTAGTTTAATAGAAGGAAGGGATTAGGAACATTGCAATCCTAGAGAGCTATGTCCCCTGGCAGGGTTTAAGTGTCGGGCTATTGTGAGTTTGACTGACTTGAATCAGTCTTCCAAATTCTGATTAACTGTAGTTGAACTGAATTAAGATCTTGCCCTTCAAACCTGAGGACCAAAGGACACCGCTAACTACTTCTTCATTTTATTATTATTATTTTCTTTTTTCAAGACGGAGTCTCACTCCGTCACCCAGGCTGGAGTGCATTGGCGCAATCTCGGCTCACTGCAACTTCTGCTGCCTGGGTTCAAGCGATTCTCCTGCCTCAGCCTCCCGAGTAGCTGGGACTTGAGGTGCCTGCCACCGCGCCTGGCTAATTTTTGCAGTTTTCAGCAGAGACGGGGTTTCACCATCTTGGCTAGGTGGTCTTGAACCCCTGACCTCCTGATCCACTCGCCTCAGTCTCCCAAAGTGCTGGGATTACAGGTGTGAGCCACCGCACCCGGCCCTATTTTATTATTTTTAAAATAGAGAAGGGGTCTCCCTATGTTGCCCAGGCTGGTCTGGAACTCCTGGACTCAAGTTTTCCTCCCACCTTGACCTTCCAAAGTTCTGGGATTACAGGGGTGAGCCACCACACCCTGGCCTGCTAATGTGTGAGCTAGTGCAGTCTCTGTCCATATCCTCAACTCCCTCTCTGCTAGTGGTAAGTACATTGTAGGGTCCCGCGTTTTTAGCGTAGCTATACCTATGAATGGGCCAAAGAATCTGAGGGCATCCTACACATTTCAAACGGTGGGAATGGAGACTTCTCTTTCCTCCAGCAGAATCTGCCCTCATGACCGGGGGACTACCAGATCCAGCTCTGCTAAGGGCCTCCACGGACGGAGTCCGCTACCTCTCCACTTTCCGTGACCGAAATCCATTCTTTGTTCATTCACCCTTGTGTCTACTCCGGGATCCGCGCAGCGGACACAGTCGTGTTCCCTAAGTGTTTGCTGACTTAGTCATCTGGCCCTCTCTGGAGTAGTTATTTTGTACATTGTACTACATTCCTGCCTCTACCTCTCCGCAGTGCGCGCGGGGGCGGACGCACGTGCGCAGTCTCCCTATGCGCTGGGAGGGGGTCAGCAGGTTTACAGAAACAATGAAAGACTTAACAATTGGCGCGCGACGAGCGTCCCTTGACTGGCAGGGGCCCAGAGGACCTGAACATCACTAAGGGTCTGCCCCAGCGACCCGGCCCTGAAGTCAAGGTTGAGACCCCCGGCCCAGACAGTCCGCGAAGCTGAGGGAGGCCGGCCTGGGGCCTGCCGCGCAATGTTACCAGGATCCGCAGGCGCAGGGCGATAGTGCAGGCGCCGCCGCCCAGGCCGTGCCCATTGTGCGCCGCGGCCCGCTCACCGCGATCTCGGTCTAGGAGGCGGCGGGACCCCGCACTTCTTCCTTGCAACGGAGCCCCTTTGGCCTGCGGGTCGAGTTCCATAGGCGCCCGACCGGCTCCGCGCGCTTACAGGACTACAACTCCCGTGATGCCGCGCGCGCCGACCGCTGATTGGCTTGCAGCGGACGGACT
Source organism: Gorilla gorilla gorilla (assembly GCF_029281585.2). NCBI lineage: Eukaryota > Metazoa > Chordata > Mammalia > Primates > Hominidae > Gorilla > Gorilla gorilla. The sequence continues at coordinate 15,173,834 of NC_086018.1, read as the reverse complement.
CGCGGGGGGGGGGGCCGCACGCTATGCACGTGCGCACGGCGACGGCCGGATGGCTGCGTGGGGCTGGGTGGCTGCGCTCGGCGCGGCGCGCGGGCTTTGCTGGCGAGCGGCGCGCGCGGCTGCGGGGCTCCAGGGCCGCCCCGCCCGCAGGTGCTATGCTGTGGGCCCCGCTCAGGTGAGGACGTCCGGGTTCCGGCCGAGCCACTCGCCACTCAGGGCCGGAGGCGGGGCGGGGAGCCGCGGGGAAGGAGGGGCGGCCGGGCTGGTATCCCCGCCTCCCGGGAACTGCCTGGACCGTCGTCGCGCCCGAGTGCATCGCGTTCTTGCTGGAGGGCGGATGTGCCCTGCCTTCCCCTGACTGGCTGGCGGCCTCGGAAACGCTACTCCCGCGGGAGAGCGCTCGTCGGGACGGCCTGGGCCAGGCTGCTTGTCAGCCCCTGCGCTTCCCGGCAGTTTCCGCGTCCCTGTTTTCCCTGCGCGTCTTCTGATTTCCACCATGAGGACGTTTGGGTCGTGATTTTCATCTGCATGTGGAGGAAACTGGGCCGCGCGCCGGGAGCCGCGCCTGCGGGTGCTCCGCCCCCAAGTGCGTGTGGGTTTGGTGCGGGCCTTGGGTTCAGTTCAGCTCGCTGTGACCTCGACTGAGCGCTGGAGGCTCCGCGGGCGGGAGCAGGAGGGCTGGAGCCGGCGCCTGCTGTGTGCCCGGCGCGGTAGTGATGTGTGAGCCTCCCCGCAACTTCTGAGAAGGTGTGGCCTTGTGTGGTCAGGAAGCCGAAGCTTGACGAGTTTTCAAGTACGTTTTCTCAGGTCCTGCAGCTGGGAGACGGCACAGGACACTAAACCAGGTTGGTCAGATCCACGGCTCTCACGCTCCCTTGGGCCGTTTTGCCTTTTTTGGAAAAAGGAATCACTTTGTCTTCTAAACGCACAAGTAATATTTCACATTAACATACGGATTTCACAGTAATCCTTGCATTTTTTTTTTTTTTTTAGACGGCATCTCTGTCACCAGGTTGGAGTGCAGTGGCGCAATCTCTGCTCACGGCAACCTCCGCCTCCCGGGTTCAAGCGATTCTTCTCTCTCAGCCTCCTGAGTAGCTGGGATTACAGGCACCCGCCACCACATCCGGCTAATTTTTGTATTTTTAGTAGAGACAGGGTTTCACCATGTTGGCCAGGCTGGTCTCGAACTTTTGACCTCAGATGATCCGCACGTCTTGGCCTCCCAGAGTGGTGAGATTACAGGCGTGAGCCAGTGCACCCGGCCAAATTACTTGCATGAAAAAAACACATAGTGCTTACTTTGTGCCAGGCACTGTTCTAAGTACTTCACAGTTATTCGTATAATCTTTATAACAACTCCGAGGAAAGTACTATTATTAGTCTTCCCATTTTATAGATGGAGCAGAGGCACAGAGAGGTTAAGCAGCTTACCCAAGGGCACACAGCTGGTAAGTGGCAGAATCTGGAACTCAGGTAGTCTGGTGCCAGAGTCTAAGCTCTTAACAGCTGTATTATTTTTATGATTTTTAAATATGGAGCAGCTAAGGTTCAAAGCAGCTGAGTGACTTGGCCAGTGTCACATAGCTAGAAGTGACCACGGTGGAAGTATGAAATTAGAATATGTTGATAAAAGGACTTACAAACTGTCAGGATATAAAAATAAGGAAATATCGCCCTTATTTATAACTATTGTGTTGGCTCTAGCATCTCTGCAGAGTCCCTAAATGTCTCCAAGTGACTCTTCCGGTAGAGCAGAAAAAGAAGAATGCAGGATGACAGAGTTTGAGCACGAGCTTTAGAATTGAATCCTGTGCAGTCTGTTAGCGGCTTCACTTAAGGCAATTTACATAGCTTTCCAAGCTCAGTTTCCCCATCTATGTATATTACTTGTAATCCCAGCTACTCGGGAGGCTGAGGCAGGAGAATCCCTTGAACCTGGGAGGGAGGTTGCAGTGAGCGAAGATCGGGCCGTTGCACTCCAGCCCGGGCAAGAGAGCCTGACTCTATCAAAAAAAAAAAGAAGAAAACCTTAGTTTAACTTTCTTGCTTTACCAAGTTTTTAATTTTTAAAATTTTTTACTCTTTTGTAATAGCACTTAGTTTATAACACAACACATTGTACAGCTGTACTAAATATATCTTCATTTATATCATTGTTCCATAGCTTTTTTCTTTCGTGTGTGTCTCGGTCCACTGCAACCTCTGCCTCCCGGGTTCAAGTGATTCGCCTGCCTCAGCCTCCCAAGTAGGTGGGATTACAGGCACCTGCCACCACGCCCAGCTAATTTTTGTATTTTTAGTAGAGACGGGGTTTCACTGTGTTGGCCAGGCTGATCTCGAACTCCTGACCTCATGATCCGCCTGCCTTGGTTTCCCAAAGTATTGGGATTAGAAGCATGAGCCACCGTGCCCAGCCAGCTTTTTTTTTTTTTTTTTTTTTTTGAGACGGAGTCTTGCTCGCTCTGTTGCCCAGGCTGGAGTGGAGTGGCGTGGTCTCGGCTCACTGCAAGCTCTGCCTCCTGGGTTCACATCATTCTCCTGCCTCAGCCTCCGGAGTAACTGGGAGTATAGGCGCCTGCCACCACGCCTGGCTAATTTTTTGGATTTTTAGTAGAGATGGGGTTTCACTGTGTTAGCCAGGATGGTCTCGATCTCCTAACCTCGTGATCCGCCCTCCTCGGCCTTGCAACATGCTGGGATTACAGGCAGCTTTTTTCTATTAAAAAAAATTACAGGTGTGCACCACCACGCCCGGCTAATTTTTTGTATCTTTGGTAGAGATGGGGTTTCACCACGTTGGCCAGACTGGTCTCGAACTCCTGACCTCATGATACGCCCGCCTTGGCCTCCCAGAGTGCTGGGATTACAGGCGTGAGCCACAGTGCCCTACCTTAAAAAAAATTTTTTTTTAACTTTTGTTAAAAATGAAGACACAAACACCTACTAGCCCAGGCCTACATAAGGTCGGGTCAGGTAATTGATATCACTGTCTTCTGCCTTCACACCATGTCCCATTGGAAGGTCTTTAGGGGGCAGTCATATACATGGAACTGTCATCTGTGATAACAGTGCTTTCTTCTGGATATCTTCTGAAGGACCTCTCTGAGGCTCTTGAGGTGTCACTCTTATCAGAAATATGTCCATTGTGGTTTGCTTGGTTTCTTTTTTTTTGTCATAGGTTTGCTTGTAAACAGATAATGTACCATAAACATTCTTCTCTAGTAATGAAAACCTTTTGGCGTTGGAGTTCATGTTTCAGACTTTTTAAGGAACTTGAGGTCTGTAAAAGCTGCTGAACCCTTCACTGTGAATTTTCTTGGATGTTCTTTTCTTTCTGTGGCTACCTTTTCTCTTGCCTCTTCTTCAGCTATGAGTTCCTGTTCCATTATAATCTTAAGGGACCATTGTATATGCAGTGTGTCATTGACTGAAACATCGTTATGGTGCGTGACTGTATTACCATCTTGCATTAGTGTGGTACATTTGTTATAATTGCTGTACACCTTCACTTTTTATGGTACTGGGTGCCTGGTTCTCTGTGTACATCGTGAAGGTTGGGGAGGGGTTGGAGTGATGGGTGAGGGAGCCTTATGGATATTGCTCAATTTTCCTGAAAACCTTGCTGTTCTAAGTAGCAGGGGCTATGGATTCTTATTTTTAAGAAAGCAGATCTTGGGCCGGGCGCGGTGGGTCATGCCTGTAATCCCAGCACTTTGGGAGGCCGAGACGGGCGGATCACGAGGTCAGGAGTTTGAGACCAGCCTGGCCAATATGGTGAAACCCCGTCTCTACTAAAAATATAAAAAATAAGCCGGGTGTGTTGGCGCGCGTCTGTAGTCCCAGCTACTTGGGAGGCTGAGGCAGGAGAATCACTTGAACCCAGGAGGCGGAGGTTGTAGTGAGTCGAGATTGCACCACTGCACTCCAGCCTGGGTGACAGTGAGACTCCGTCTCAAAAAAAACCAACCAAACAAAAAAAAATAAAAAAGGAAAGCAAATCTTGTGACTATTTAGGCAATGACCGTTAAAACTATGTATGGTAAATTTGGCAACCATTGTACAAATGAGCTGTTTTTTTTTTAACTATGTAAGTTTTCAAAAATTCAAAAATGGGGAATAATATGAACCCCTGTGCCCATCTCCCAGATTGAGCAATGATTAACATTTTTCCACACCTGCTTTGCTTATCTCCCTCCTCCTTTTTTTGTGGCTCTAAGATTTTAAAGTAAATCTCTGATTTCTTGTCATTTCAAACCTAAATTCTTCTGTGTGTACCTCTAAGAAAATAAGGACATTCTGGCTGGGTGCCATGGCTCACACCTGTAATCCGAGCACTTTGGGAGTTGGAAGGATTACTTGAGCCCAGGAGTTCCAGACCAGCCTGGGCAACATAGGGAGACCCTGTCTCTACAAAAGAAAAAAAAAAAATTAGCCAGGCATGTGGTGGCACATGCTTGTAGTCCCAGCTACTTGGGAAGCTGAAGCAGGAGGATCCTTCGAGCTCAGGAGGTTGAGGTTGCAGTGAGCTGAGATGACACTAGTGCACCCAGCCTTGGTGACAGAGTGCGACCCTGTCTTGGCTCAGCCAAAAAAAAAAAAAAGAAAATAAGGACATTCTGAACATAACCACGATGCCAGTATCATACCTAACAACATTAGTAATTCCTTAATATCACTTAAAATCTAGGCCTTTTAAAAATTTATTTATTTATTTTTTGTTTTTATTTATTTATTTTTTGAGATGGAGTTTCCCTCTTGTTGCCCAGGCTGGAGTGCAACGATGTGATCTTGGCTTACTGCAAACACCATCTTCCGAGTTCAAGCAATTCTCCTGCCTCAGCCTTCCGAGTAGCTGGGATTACAGGCATGTGCCACCACACCCAGCTAATTTTGTATTTTTAATAGAGACAGGGTTTCTCCGTGTTGGTCAGGCTGGTCTCGAACTCCCAACCTCAGTGTTGGCTGGGCGCAGTGGCTCACGCCTGTAATCCCATCACTTTGGGAGGCCGAGGTGGGCAGATCGCCTGAGGTTGGGAATTCGAGACCAGCTTTGAGACAAGACTAACATGGGGAAACCGCGTCTCTGCCAAATACAAAAATTAGGTGGGTTTGGTGGTGCGCGCCTATAGTCCCAGCTACTTGGGAGGCTGAGGTGGGAGGATCGCTTGAGCCCAGGTGGTGGAGGTTGCGGTGAGCCAAGATCACGCCACAAAAAAGTGTTGGAATTACCCAGTCCTTAAGGGACTTACTTTCTAAGAGCCACTCTTTTCCTTCAGAAAGGGATAGGGTGGTCGGGAAGTGTCTATTTCTCCCTAACCGTTTATCCTTTGGGTCATTCAGCATCCAGTCAGCCTTTGTCGATCACCTGTGAGTCTAAGCACTGTGTCAGGTATGGGGGTAAAGGGCAAATCACATCCCCTCCTCCCTTTAAGCCCAGGTAGTGATTCTCCTTGAGAAGAATAAGAAAATGAAATGTGAAAAGTGCTATGGTTACTTTTCCCAGGAAAAATGCTTGTAGTGTTTAAAGGGGATTTATGGCCATCCTGAAATCTATCTGTGGGCCTAGGTTAGGACCCCCATTCTAGTGAGATTTCTTGGGGAATAGGGAGGGGCTCCAGGGATCCTCGAGGGTACATGAGTGTATTGAGAGAGAAGAAATGGAACTCACAGCTGGGAGCTGGCAGGAGGTGGGGGAAGCAGTCCTGGGGTCCCCTGTTTTCTCTGAGGTGCTGCCGAGTTGCCAGCTGAATTTGAGGCTGAATCCTGAATCCAGCACTTGTGAACTGGGTGACCCTTGCTGAGTTCTTTTTGAGGTTGATGTCTTATTTGTCCAGTCAGGTAATTTAGTGCCTGTATATTGAACACCTTGTATAACCCAGGCACATTTTGCTAGGCAAGGCCATTTGGAGATGCTGACACTTCCTCAAAGGGCTGCCAAAAAGAATACATAAAAATGCCTTTGTTACATGTCTGGCTGAGTGCTTGGGACAGTGACAGGTCTGGGTGCAACAGCATAAGCTTGTGAAGCCAAGGGTTAGAGGCACCATTTGTCCAGGCATTTCCTGTGTGGCGTGTGGGGCTTGGTCAGTTTTCTCTTGGCAGCTGTCTTTTGGTGTTCAGGTGTGATATCTTGTTGACTCGAGTTGCTTCCTCCTGTTTTTCCAGGGTCCCTGCCCTCCTCCTGCTTGGCTCTATAGCTGTCATTGTCCAAGCTTGGAGGGCTCGTGTACAAGCTAACATGGAGGAGGAGCTGGAAGATTGCCTCTCCCAGGGGTCTTGCCTGTTCAGTGGAAAGAAGATGGGATCATTGCAGCCACTCCAGTCCCTGTTTTGCTGGACCCGAGACATACCTCAGCTTCCTGGACCCCACATGCTCTTGGTTTTCCTCCTTGCACTGTCTTTTGCTGGCAGGTCTTGTGTGGTCCATTATTAAGTAGTGTTGTTCTTCCTGGTTCTCTGAGAGGCAAGACCTTCCAAAATTTTCATCTCCAGGACCTGTCCAGTGCTGATGTCTCCACTTGCCTGTCTCCCAGGTCCAAAGTGGGACTTAACCTTGTATCCTCCAATGACCTCTCGCTGCCCGCTCCTACTGTGCCCTTTGATTCAGTGACTCATACCCGCATCCACCCTCCCGGGTTCCCAGACCAAAATAAAAAAGCATGGGAGTCCGTGTGGCTCCCTCTTCCCTCCACCCCTGTATCTGGATGGTTTACCAAGTCATGACTGTTCTGTCTCTGATAATGCCCCCTGAGCTCCATTCTTACCACCACTCTCCCAGGTAAATCCTCCATCTTCTCTGTCTTGGGTTGCATTTGGTCCCACCTGGTCTTCTTTCAGTTAACTCCCTTCAGTCCACCCAATGCAGTCTTTTCTCTGCAGCCAAATTTTTTTCTATAGTTCAGGTCTGATGATACCACTTTCCATTTTCAAACTCCTTAAATTGGCCTAGGAGACCTGTGATGGCCAATCTTCCCCACCCCTGTGGGTCAGGTTCCTCTGGTGTGGGCCTATCTCTTAGTGCAAGGCTCCCTGTAGACTGTCCTGGGGCTGCTTGTCTAATTGTCTTCTCATTGAACCAGGTAGGCAGGCAGGAACCACTCATCTAGTCTGGGGGTGACTGGGGGGTGCAAAGAGTTTTGTTACAGGATGTATTTAACACTTTCATTGTCTGGCTCAAAATTCTCTCTGAAGAAACTGCCTTTGTTTAATTCTGTTTATTTGTTTAGAACTTACCTAGAATTGATTTGCACTTGCAAAAATGCTGCTGTTTTATTAGAGTTTGCTTTCTAGGCTGGTTGCTTGCTCTGTCACCTTAGCTAAAAAACTAGGGACTGGAGCGCCTCTTCTCTTCTCTTCTCTTCTCTTCTCTTCTCTTCTTTCTTTCTTTCTTTCTTCTTCTTTTTTTTTTTTTTAGTGGAGTCTAGCTTTGTCGCCCAGGCTTAAGTGCAGTGGCACGATCCCGGCTCACTGCATCCTCCGCCTCCCAGGTTCAAGTGATTCTCCTGCCTCAGCCTCCCGAGTAGCTGGGATGACAGGCGCCCACCACCACGCCCAGCTAATTTTTGTATTTTTAGTAGAGGCGAGGTTTCACCATGTTGGCCAGGCTGGTCTTGAACTCCTGACCTCAAGTGATCCACCCCCTTGAGCCTCCCAAAGTGCTGGGATTACAGGCGTGAGCCACCACACCTGGCCTGTAGCGCCATTTGTGTTTCTGGTTGCTCTTTATAAAGGGAGCTCTGTGTGTAGAGTAGGTGTGTCAGTAAGAATGACTTGACCTAGTTGGCACCAACAAAAGAAAAATAGCAAACAAGTTAGGTTAGGTTTTTTTGACGATTGAGGAACATCTTGTATGTTAACAGGCAGTTTATAAAATGAGAAATGGAATGATTTTTAAAAACAGCATTCAACTTTATAAATCCAGGAAATGCAGATAGAAAAGAGAGAATTTTTTTACCTTTAAATTATAAAAAAGTTTGATAATTAACAGTTGTGAAAATCAATATTGTAAGGGTAAAGTACATTGCCAGTGGACATGTTTTTGAACAGCAGTTTGTCAGTTGGTGTTTATGTAATTACATTTGCTCTCTCTGATTTATTACTCCTATTTTTAAGAATCTAGCTCAAGGAAATACCCATAATATGGGAAAAAAATCAGTATTCCTGAAGAGGTTCCTTGTAGCATTATTTTTCATAGCAAAATTGTGGAAAAACCTAACTGTCCAAAATATAGAGAACAATATTAGTGAATTATTCACTCAGAATAGTATGTAGCCAGAAATGATGTTTAAGAAATAGAGCTATGCATAATTAATATGGAATGATAGGGCAGGGTGCAGTGGCTCAAGCCTGTAATCCCAACACTTTGAGAGGCCAAGGTGGGTGAATCACCTAAGGTCAGGAGTTGAAGACCAGCCTGGTCAACATGGCATAACCTCGTCTTCACTAAATATACAAATATTAGGTGGGAATGGTGGGGCGCACCTGTAATCCCAGCTATTCGGGAGAGTGAGGCAGAAGAATCACTTGAACGTGGGAGGCAGAGGTTGCGGTGAGCTGAGATCACGCTGCTGCACTCCAGCCTCGGCGACAGAGCAAGGCTCTGTCTCAAAAAAAAAAAAAAAAAAAAAAAAGACAGCCAAGAGATACCAACTAAAAAAGTAAGATGGAAAACAAAGTCAACATGATTCTATGTGTGTGTTAAGATTAGAAAGGTGTGTATACTATAGATTTATAAAAGCCTTCTGGAAATTACGCAGGACAGGAATAGGACTAAGTAAGTTGGAGACAAGAAGCTTTTGAAACATTTTTATATTGTCTGTAGTGATTGAGGTTATTTTGTTTTTAACTTTTTGCTATAATAAAATCTTAAAAGATGGTTATAAAGACTATTGTAATCCATAAAAATATTTATGATATGTCAAGCAAAAAAGAACGAGATGATGTAAAATAGCATATGGCTCATTTGTAGCTACAAGACAAATATGAGAATAGAGAAAAAAGGGGAACTATTAATTGGTTGTTTTAAAGTGTTGGGATTAGGCTGGACTCGGTGGCTCATGCCTAATAATCCTAGCATTAAATTCAGGAAGCTGAGGCGAGAGGATCCCTTGAGCCCAGTGGGTCAAGGCTGCAGTGAGCCGTGATCATGCCACTGTACTCCAGTCTGGGCAACGGGAAGACTCTGTAAAAACGAATGATTAAAAATAAGTGTTGGGATTATATTTTCTTTGGATTTCTCTATTTTCTATTTAAAGATTGCCCTATCAGAATCCCGTCTTCATTTTTTTGTTCTTTCTGACATAGGTTTTCAAGGGACATGAGTGACCCGAGGATGGTGTTGAGCCTCTCTTTGTAAGGGTTGTTTCTTTGTTACTCACGTACTGGTAATTATCTTACCATCTCTGCAGAGCCCACCCACCTTTGGGTTCCTGTTGGACATCGATGGAGTGCTTGTGCGGGGCCACAGAGTGATCCCTGCTGCTCTGAAAGCCTTCCGAAGGCTGGTGAACTCCCAGGGGCAGCTGCGGGTGCCCGTGGTTTTTGTTACAAATGCTGGGAACATCTTACAACACAGCAAAGCCCAGGAGTTGTCAGCCCTGCTGGGGTGCGAGGTGAGAAGGCAGCCAGAGGCATGGAAGCCCAAGGACCTGGTTCCTAATGGAGCCGCTGCCCCAGCTGCAAGTCCCTTTCCCCTGGGTTGGGATATGGAATCACCTAGTCCTAGGTCATGGCCACAGCTGAACACAGAAATCCTGCCTGTGTATTTGGCAGTTGTAGATTATGTCCTTGTATCTGTTTCTTTTCTTCTGGGCATTGGGGGTGTGAGTCCCTGGAAAGCAAAGGTCACACACATGTCTAGAACTCTGCATAGCAGGAATAGCAGGTGTGGCTCTGGAGTCACACCTTGGCTTTCCTGGGTGTGATGTGTACACCTGAAGGAGTGCTGTCCTCTTCAGCCACCTGCAGCCCTGCACCATATCCCAACTTTGATGCATTCTTGTTTGTTGAGGGTGAATTCAGCTTTTGGAAAGAGTCCTTTGGAACCAGGAGAGTAAATAAAATAGCTGATTGATTAGATGATGCTGCTCAAAGTTGCATGTAAAATGTGACGGAATAAAATTGGTTCCTTGCTGTGATTTCCAGAGAGAATTCCAAAAACCTTCCAAGTAAAGGCTGCATTGTTAGGGTTAGTATAAATGTTAAGCAGCTAAATCTTAGCAGAAATGAAAATAGAAAGTAAAAGACCAGTTTCTGCGACAGTGACAGGGAGCACACATGAACCCTATGGCTTCCAAGTGGGGGCTTGGGAAATCCAAACTGAACCTGACGGGGTGGTGGTGGCAAGTGGTCAGAACCCACATCTGTGGCATTTCTGGTCTCTTGTGTGGCAAGAACTAAATGAGACAGGTTCTTCTCAGATCTGTTTGGGTGCCTTTCAGAAGTGCTGCTGGGTGCTAGAAAGGGCTTTGCTCCCCGTTCTTTTTCTGAGTGGGTTTTTCCCTTCCCTAGGCTAAAGGACCTGCCACCTGTCTCATTATTTCCCTCAACAGTTCTGTCTTCCTCTGCCCTCCCCTGTCTTGGCTGTCCCTACAGGTGGATGCAGACCAAGTTATCCTCTCTCACAGCCCCATGAAGCTCTTCTCCGAGTACCATGAGAAGCGGATGCTGGTGTCTGGACAGGGGCCCGTGGTGGAAAATGCCCAGGGGTATCCTTTTGGTCTTAACTCTGGCTGAAGGGAAGGGGCAGGGCTGGGGTGTTTCCTCCCTTAGCTGAGTGGGGACTGTAGTGAGGAGTGCTGGGTGCTGGGGTACACAGGCGATGTTGTGGGCTCGGGGGAGGGAGGACAGCTCCCGACTGTGGTCAGTCCTCATGTCTGGTGGTTTCCAAAAGCCAGTTCTCATACCCCTGCATCAGAATCCTCTGGGGAGCTTAAAATACAGATTCCAGGGTATCTGCGCTGGAGCCTTAATTCACTAGGTCTTGGGTAAAACTCAGGAATCTGTATTTTTTAAAAAACAAAACACCTCTCTTAGTGGTTCTGTAACTGGGTTTGGGAACCCCTGCTCTAGCCTCTTCCTTGGGGTGCCCAGTCAGTTTATTAGCCAGTGGTAGTGAAGCAGCTACCAGGAGCCTGTCTCTGGGAGCTTGCGGAATAATACCTGGCCCGTTTCAAGCAACTGTTGTGCTGAGCACGTCCTGTGTACCAGCGGTCTGCCGCACACTCTGAATGGGACGAGGACGAGGATGAGGGCGTAGGGCTTATGAATCAATCAAGGGCTTGTGCTTGAGGCAAGAATAACACCATGAGCAGTAAAGGAGCGTGTGCGATGGCATGTGATCGAAGGCCGGTAAGCTCACAGGAGTGTGCCACAGGTGTGGGGCGTGTGCGATGGCGTGTGATCGAAGGCCGGTAAGCTCACAGCAGTGTGCCACACGTGTGGAGCGTGTGCGGTGGCGTGTGATCGAAGGCCGGTAAGCTCACAGGAGGGCGCCACAGGTGTGGGGCGTGTGCGATGGCGTGTGATCGAAGGCCGGTAAGCTCACAGGAGGGCGCCACAGGTGTGGAGGGGAGGGCTTGGAGTATCCCTGGGGCAGGAGTTGCCTGTGGCTTCTTGGAGGGGTACAGCGGAGCCCCAGGAGATGGCTAAGCTCCTAGGCAGGGGAAGTAGGAGGTTGGGAATGGGATAGGGAGAGGAAGGAAAGAACAGGAAGGGTGGTGCCAGGTCGTTGGGAACCTTGGAAGTAAACTTGAGGAGTCTGACCGACTTCTCAGGGCAGTGGAAAGCAGGGCACGCTTTATTGCTGATGGGGCAATCTGATAGAATCAGGATTTTGGGGAAATTCATTTTGAGAGTAATCAAACCATGTCCAGTTAAGATTGCAAGTTGGAAGTGAGGATAGGAAAATGGAGGCAGATCTTAGAGGAGATAGGCTGAAGCTGGCTTGCCCCTCCCCAAGGCCTCCTCTTCCTTGATGATTTGGGTTCATCCTTTAAAATTTTAGCTCCAGCACTACTTCTCCATGACTCCTCTGGACTCCCCAGCCCACTGAGGAGTCTCTTCTGAGCTCAGCACTGACTGGCAGCACTGTTCTCAGAGAACACTGGTTTTGATGGGCTCTAAATGTGCTAGGCTCCTTGGGGACAGAGTTTTTTGTTTTTTTTTTTGAGACAGGGTCACACTCTGTTGCCCAAGTTGGAGTGCAGTGGTGCAATCATAGCTCACTGTAGCCTTGACCTCCTGGACTCAAGTGATCCTCCTGCCCCAGCCTCCTGAGTAGACTACAGGTGTGCACCACCATGCCTAGCTGACTTTATTTGTAGAGACAAGGTCTCACTATGTTGCCCATGCTGGCTGGAACTCCTGGGCTCAAGCCATCCTCCTGCCTCAGCCTCCCAAAGTGCTGGGATTTCAGGCATGAGCCACTGCACCCAGCTGGGGACAGAGATTCTTATGTGCCTTTGCCCCCTAGGCTGTGCCCAGCATAGGACCTGGTAGCTGGCATGTGCCTGGTGACTGCTGGTGGGTTGCCCAGGAGCTGCTCTCTCTACTCTGCCTGTGCAGTTACAGCCTGCCTGCCAGCACCTGCAGGATTTGTGCCATCCTTGCTGGGCTCTGCTTGGTGCCCTCCTGCCTGGCTTGATCAGGAGTGGGTTGTGTTCCCTTCACTTGTGATTTGATGCATTCAGAAAGGCATCTTCCCCAAGAACTGTCCAGCATTACTTCCTGAGCTTGCTCCAGACTGGGCTTCCGAAATGTCGTCACCGTGGATGAGCTGCGGATGGCCTTCCCTCTGCTTGACATGGTGGACCTGGAGCGGCGGCTAAAGACCACGGTAATAAGGAGCATGGGTTGGGCTGTGTCATCCTTCACTCCTCCAGTGCCCTGCATTGGCTGTGTCGCTGACCTTGCAAGCCCTCCTGCAGAGCTGTGATTTGTCCATGCTTCTTTGGAGGCACATCTGGCTAAGGGTTTTGTTCCCTGAATTTATGAGAATGGCCCAGAGGCTGGCTGCGGTGGCTTACACCTGTAATCCCAACGCTTTGGGAGGCTGAAACAGGAGGACTGTTTGAGCCCAGGAGTTCAAGACCAGCCTGGGCAACATAGTGAGACCCCGTCTCTACAAAAAAATTTAAAAAATTGGCCAGGCATGGTGGGTCACACCTGTAATTCCAGCACTTTGGGAGGCCAAGGCGGGTGGATCACCTGAGGTCAGGAGTTCCAGACCAGCCTGGCCAACATGGTGAAACCCCGTCTCTACTAAAAATACAAAAATTAGCTGGGCACAGTGATGGATGCCTATAATCCCAGCTACTCGGGAGGCAGAGGCAGGAGAATAACTTGAACCTGGGAGGCGGAGGTTGCAGTGAGCTGACATCACACCATTGCACTCCAGCCTGGGCAACAGAGCGAGACTCTGTCTCAAAAAAAAAAAAAAAAAAAGCCACATATGGTGGCGCATGCCTATAGTCCCAGCTACTCAGGAGGCTGAGGCAGGAGGGTTGCTTGAGCCCAGGCGTTGGAGGCTGCAGTGAGCTGTGATCACTGCACTCCAGTCTTGGCGGCTGAGTGAGACCCTGTCTCAAAAAAAAAAAAGGAAAAAGCCCAGAGAAGCGAACGGCTTTATGCCCTGTCCTCTCTGTATTGCTTATAATTAGCTGGGAACCGGTTTCAGAGCCACAGCATCCCGTCCAACAAGGAGTTCCAGACTTACTGGCTGGCCTTCCCAGTGCTGCCCAGGAGAGCTGGCCATTGTGAAGTTAGCAATCCTGAGGCCTGGCACTGAGCTGCCCTCGGGAGAGGCAGCTTGCTTGCAGAGGAAGCACTGGTCAGTCTGCACATCTGCCCAGGTGCCCTGTGCACTGGGCTCATTTTTGAGCACTGACTTTGTCCCCTGTCTCATCTGATCCCTTGGTGATCCTCTGCAGCATGACTGCCGTCTGTTGAGGTGCCTGTTGGCTCACTTTCTCCTCATCGCACCGTCTGTGTATCACATAGCCCAGGTCTTGAGTCAGACCATTCTCACAGTTTGACGACATGCAGTTATAAACAGATAACTTACTTTTTATTTGCTGATATAGCTTAAGTCCTTCCTCCTCCAGCGCTTTCTGATGGAACAGAGCACTCCCTCCCTTGTGAGGGCTTTCTCCCTGACCTGTGCAAGTTCTGTGGAGAACCAGAATGTCAGAATTGGAACAGATCTCAGAATAGCTCAGAGACAGCCCCACACAGGGGCGTGACCTGTCCCGGGTCACATAGTTGTTTAGTGGCAGAGCCAAGACTACCATGGCCTGGGGATGGAGTGGACCCTCGAGGCTGGTCGAGTGAAGCTGCCTGCTCAAGAACCTACATGAGGAGAAATGGCCCATCAGGCATGATGCCGCCTTCGTCTCCACAGCCTCACCTTAGCTGCGTGATTTTAGACTCTTGCTTGGCTATATCTTGTGTCCTCTCCCACCAGAGAAAGACAGCTGACCACCCTTCCTCCTGGTGACTTCACCCATGGTGTCCTGCCTGTTCTGTGGCCCCACCTGGCCATTGTCTTTTCGCCTTTCTTGCATCTTTCTCAGTCCTCTCCAGCTTTCCCTTGGCTTGGGCTTGACCACGGGTGTGGGGTCTGTGGAGTGTGTCTCCCCTCCCCTCCCAGCACCCTGGAGGTGGGGTTGTGGTTCTCCAGGAGTGGAAGGCGACTTGTGTTGATAGCCTCTCCTTTGTCTCTCTGCAGCCCCTCCCGAGGAATGACTTCCCCTGCATTGAAGGTAAGAGAGGTCCTCTTTGATGAGTTGTGAGGTCTTTTCTCCCTCTCCTCTGTGGCCCTCAGGCTGTCTCAGTGTGACTGCCTGCAGCCTGGTTCAGCAGCAAGGGGGCCTTGGAGTCAGGACACCTGGGCTCTGGTCTGGATCTGCCACTCACCACCTCTGAGACTGTTGTTAGTCTTTCCTTCCCCATGCCACTCACTATTCCAGGAAAACCGTAAGCTTAGAGAATCTTAGTGGTGGAAAGACACCTAGAGGTGATCTAGTCTAGTGTTTCTCAACTTTTAAACCCAGTTCTCCCCTTTTTATACCAAGAACATTGGAATATCCCCTTTATTATCCTGAAGTGAAATTCATAGGTAATATAACTTCTGTACACACATATTAAAAATTAGTTGAGTATAAAGCCCTAACTGTAATAGGGGGATATAAAAGAAACATTTTTAGTAAGATAATGTATTTCAGTATGTAGTAGTTATCCAAGAAGTAAAATGGTTGCACTAAACAGAATCACCATGAATGTTAACAGCTACAAATGCAGGCTGCTGTGTGTTTATAGGTGTGACAGGCGTGTTTTACTGGTGACTCAGAAATTAGGGGCAGCATTGCCATTGGTCAAGTGATTTTCCAAAATAGGGAACAGTTCTTGGTAGTTTTGAAAAGGCAAAGTACAGTCTTCTCTTGACTTACACGATAGTTGTATTTTTGGAAAAATCTGGTTGTATTTTTGGAAAAATTGATGTTTATTGAAGCTGTACAAAAATACTTTGTGATTGTATGTAAAATAGAATTGTTCAAGTAATTCTGAAAAGGTTGTTCACCTATGTGGATATCAGGATATCAGGTGGGACATTCAAATGTTATGAGGACATGGGAAAGTTTTTTCTTTTTCTTCTTGTTGTTTTGTAGAGACGGGCTCTCACTATGTTGCCCAGGCTGGTCTCAAACTCCTGAGCTCAAGCAATCCTACCACCTTGGCCTCCCAAAGTGCTGGAATTACAGACACAAGCCACCGCACGCAGCCATGGGATGGTTTTTTTAAAAATTAATTTTAATGTGGGATAGTTTTTGATTGCACAGGATTGTCCTGAGTATGTAGCATCCCTGGCCCCCTCCCACAGCCTTCACTTGCTAGCTTCTAGTCATTGTGACAACTAAAATTGCCTCTGATTTGTAAAGCACCTCAGCAGGGGCGGTGCTGCCTGATGGAGAATCACTGGTCTGGTGCAGTTCACCGGCCCTGTACCTTAGTGTCAGCAGTGTCCTTTGCCTAGTGCTTACTGTGTGTCTAGTCCTGGGCTGTTTACTGATGATGTGGCTCATTTTTATCCTCACAATAGCTAAGTGCTGTTGCTGTTATGTAGTTGCAGTTGAGGAAACTGAGGCTTAAGAGAAGAGAAGTTACTTGGCCACAGTCATACAGGAGAATCGGTGGAGTCCAGGTTAGGGTTCAAGTCTCTATCACTCCACACCCCCTGTCCTGGCTGTTAGGTTCTGCCAGTCCCTGGGGCTCAGAGAGAAGTGACTGAGGGAACAGGAGCCCTTGCTAAGTCATGTGAGGGAGAGTGTGGTGGCAGAGTCCCAGCCAGCAAGGAGAAGTAGCCCTGAGACATGCTGCTTTTGTTTTGTAACCTCTTCTGTGAAGCACCGGTGGACTGAAGTCAGAATGGGAGCCCTCAGGAATCTCCTTCCTGGGCCCTGGGCCTTGTGCACCCAGGGTGGATGGGTAAGGGGCTCTACTAGGCTTGTTGGGGAGCTGTGCCCCTGCCCAGCTGGGTGCACCATGGGTGGAGGGCTTGTGGATGGGTAGCCCTAGCTGGCATCCTGAGGGCCTGCTGCCTGCCATCTGCCCTGCAGCCCTCACCTGCGCCTCTGTTCTTTAAAGGGGTGCTCCTCCTAGGGGAGCCGGTCCGCTGGGAGACCAGCCTGCAGCTGATCATGGATGTCCTCCTCAGCAATGGGAGCCCTGGGGCTGGCCTGGCAACACCCCCCTACCCCCACCTCCCTGTCCTTGCCAGCAACATGGATCTCCTGTGGATGGCTGAAGCCAAGATGCCCAGGTGAGGACACAAAGCTCCCAGCCTTGGCCTGGTGGTCTACTCCTGGCTGCTGCCTGGGCAGTCCTGCAGGCAGTTCCCGTCCATCCTGACACCCCAGGTGCTGGGACCTAACTTAGGTAGGCCCTGTTGTTGCTGCAGTAACCTGGCCTTTGGAAGGGCTTTCAAGGACCACTCCACATATTAGTTACTAAACCTAAACTACAGATTATGGAGTCTGAGGATGTATTGAGAGGATGTTTCACACGTGACCCCTGCCCCCTATAATCTTTACAGAGCATGCTTTTCGTCTCTGGTGGATCCCAAACCATGGGCACTTTTTGTACCGTATCTGTGCACATTATTCAGTTGCTCTTCCTTCCTTGGTTCCACCCTGTAGCATTGGTTCTTTGACTTTCTGGTTTCCTTTTACCCTTAAGACATAAGGCAGGAGGAAGCAAGGATTTGTCGTTTTTTTGTTTGTTTGTTCTGTTTTTTTGCGGGGACAGTGTCTCACTGTCTCATCCAGGCTGGAGTGCAGTGGTGCAGTCATAGCTCACTGCAGCCTTGAACTCCTGGCCTCAAGTGACCCTCCTGCCTCAGCCTCCAAAAGTGCTGGGATTACAGGCATGCACCATCATGCCGGCCAAGGATTGTTCTGATAGTCATATAGACCAGAGAACTGAGACCCAGCAGATAAGTGGCTTTCTCAGGGGCATGCAGGTGCCTACACTCCCTGCTCAGCTGTGTTGGTATCATCTGTCCTGTCTTATTCTGGGGCTAGCACAGATAGAGGCAGCCCTTTTTTGGCCCTCAGGGTGCTTACTTGAAGGCCAGCTGACAGCTGCTGTGTACTGTTCGGTTGCTGTTATCTGCATGGCCAGTCTCTTGAGTCTCAGCCTGCTGTTGACCCCCAGTCAACAGTGCTCGTCAGCAGAGGGTGGGCACGGCCCAGTACTGCCTCAGGGCCCGTCTCAGTAGTCCCAGAGAGACGGGGTATGGTATGCTCTTGTCACTTTTAAAGTGTATGTCTGTGGCTCGAGGCTTGGCATTGTCTCTGAAGTATTATTCCTAGAGGCGGGTATGCTGACACTAGATCAGTGGGCTTGGTTGGTTATGTCAGTGAACTGAAAAGCAAGGGGCAGATTTCAATTTACAAACCAGATTTTAGATGAACTTTTCGAATTAAAAATAGAATTCTTTACATAAATGACACTGAAAAATGTGGTGGCTCATGCTTGTAATCCCAACACTTCGGGAGGCCGAGGTGGGTGGGTCACCTGAGGTTATCAGCCTGGCCAACATGGCAAAACCCCGTCTCTACTAAAAATATAAAAATTAGCCGGGCATGGTGGCGGGTGCCTGTAATCCCAGCTATTTGGAGGCTGAGGCAGGAGAATCCCTTGAACCCGGGGGGTTGGAGGTTGCAGTGAGCTGAGATTGTACCCAAGCGCCAGCCATCATATCAGCATTCCAGGTGTCAAGAAGGAGTTGGGGAGGGCAGAGAGGGCAGAGAAGAATACCCTGTCCCCAGTTTGTTTGTTTGTTTTTTGTTTTTTTTGTTTGTTTGTTTGTTTTAGACGGAGTCTCGCTCTTTTGCCCAGGCTGGAATGCAGTGGTGCAATCTTGGCCCACTGCAACCTCCGCCTCCTGGGTTCAAGTGATTCTCCTGCCTCAGCCCCCCAAGTAGCTGGGACTACAGGCATGTGCCACCACACCCAGCTAATTTTTGCATTTTTAGTAGAGACAGGGTTTCACCATGTTGGCCAGACTGGTCTTGAACTCCTGACCTCAGGTGATCCACCTGCCTTGGCCTCCCAAAGTGCTGAGATTACAGGCATGAGCCACTGCGCCTAGCTGCCTGTCCCCAATTTTAAGGATGCTTATTGAAAATTTAGCCCAGCATTTCTGCTT
Source organism: Gorilla gorilla gorilla (assembly GCF_029281585.2). Taxonomy (NCBI): domain Eukaryota; kingdom Metazoa; phylum Chordata; class Mammalia; order Primates; family Hominidae; genus Gorilla; species Gorilla gorilla. The sequence continues at coordinate 15,155,125 of NC_086018.1, read as the reverse complement.
TCCTTGACTGTAGCTTAGTCACATGGCCACGCCTCGCTGGAAGGGAGGCAAGGGAAGGTCTTTTTCACACCTAGTGGCAATATGGTCAGCTGAAAATGGACACCAGCAAAGAAGGGGAGAAGCGCAACCGTAGTCTGCCTCAGCTCTACAGCAGGATTTAAGCTCTGGAGTCAGACTGAGTTGTAATCCTAGCTCTGCCCTCTTGAACAAGTTACTTAATCTTGCTGTGCCTTGGTTTCCTCATTTTACAAATAGTGTCATCTCATAGAGTTTTTCTGAGAGGGAAATGTGAAATGCTGCCTCCAGTGCCTGCACAGTGTCTGCTACATGTCAGCTCTTACCCTGGGGAAAAGGCTGGTCTGTGTGTTTGCTGCTTAGACAGTGGCAGTCGTGTTCTGTAGAAGAGCCTGGAGATCAGGAAGACTGAACTGCTGCGTGCTCGTTTCTGGCAGGTTTGGACATGGCACCTTTCTGCTATGCCTGGAAACCATTTACCAGAAAGTGACGGGCAAGAAGCTGAGATACGAGGGCCTGATGGGCAAACCCAGCATCCTCACTTACCAGTATGCCGACGACCTGATCAGGCGACAGGCGGAGAGGCGGGGCTGGGCCGCCCCCATCCGGAAGCTCTATGCTGTGGGGTAGGCTCTGCTCTCCCTCCTTTGTCCCTTTTATGACATCCCCTTCCCTCCCTCCTTCTCTACTCTCACCCCCATTTCCCTTTATCTAATTCACTCTTCTGCCCCGAAACTCTTCTCTGCTCCCTTTGCTTTGCAATATCGATTTAGGGTTTTTTCTCCTTTTTCCTTTTCCGATGTGGCTGCCCCTGCCAGTGATAACCCTATGTCTGACGTATACGGCGCCAACCTGTTCCACCAGTACCTGCAGAAGGCAACGCATGATGGGGCGCCAGAACTAGGGGCCGGGGGCCCACGGCAGCAACAGCCCTCAGCAAGCCAGAGCTGCATCTCCATCCTGGTGTGTACAGGCATTTACAATCCCAGGAACCCACGGTCCACGGAGCCTGTCCTTGGAGGAGGGGAGCCTCCATTCCACGGGCACCGAGACTTATGCTTCAGTCCAGGGCTCATGGAGGCCTCCCACGTGGTGAATGACGTGAATGAGGCTGTGCAGCTGGTCTTCCGCAAGGAGGGCTGGGCTTTGGAGTGAGGGCAGTGCGGTGGAGGTGAGGGGGTGAGCCTGGACCTGTGGGCGAGTCCCATTGGCTGGACTCTGGCCTGATCACTGGGCTCAGGTCAGGGCTTGGTTCCCTTGCCACCCTTCTTGCTGCCCCATGAGTGTAGCATTACTGGTCACTTGGAAGAAGACAGTGACTCTTTTTCCCTGCTGGGTAGCATTTTGTATGGAATGGTTGGAATTTTCTGGGCCCAGTTCCCATGTGCCTTTCCTGGCAGTCTAACCTCAGGCCATTCTCTTCCCCTGTGTGCCTCAGTGTCCTTCTCATTTCAGTAGGGACTTCTGAAATGGGGGAGGCAGTGTGAAATACTGTGGACGTCTGTGCAGAGCCTTTGCCGGCACTGAAGGCATGCAGCCTGTCGGCAGAGTGTCTTAACACCAGATGCTACTTTTTACTGTATTGTAGTTTATTGCCCGGAGATGTGGGGCTTTTTTTTTTAATAAAATAATCATAATAAATGTTCATGATGCTGTCTCTTGTGAAGCTCTGTCTGGAGTGCACTAAAAGTCCTGTGGGGAAAGGAGAAGGAGTGAGTGGTGTGGCGGCCCAGGGGCTGGGAGATGGGTGGCATTTCAGCTCCACGAGGTGCCCACATCTCCTTTCCTACCTCCCGCCCCCAAGTCCACACCCATTCTGGGCTGTGAAGCCTGAGGCTGTCTAGGAATGAGTATGCCTGGCTTTGGCATATACTTAGCAACTTCCCTGGTGTGGAAAAGAAGAGGGATCTTGTTACTGGTTTGTTCTAAAGGAAGCAGCTCTTCCTGCAGTGATTCTAGAAAACATGCCGCTTCTTGCATCCCTTCCTCTAGGAGTAACCAACTTCATTTCTTCATTTGTCTGTGTCACCCATGGCCTCAGCATCTGCAAATCCCCCAGTCAGTTCTTGTCCTCATTTTACTCCAGTAGCTGTTTGTGTTTGACATAGCTGATGCCTCCCTCCCTTGTTCTTTTTTTATTTTTTAGAGACGGAGTCTTGCTCTGTCACCCAGGTTGGAGTGCAGTGGCACGATCATGGCTCACTTGAACCTCCCGGGTTCAAGCAATTCCACCTCAGCCTCCTGAGTACCTGGCACTAGAGGCACATGCCACCACGCCTGGCTAATTTTTTTTTTTTTTTGGTAGAGACAGGGTTTCACCATGTTGGCCGGGCTTGTCTAAAACTCTTGGCCTCAAATGATCTGCCTGCCTTGGTGTCCCAAAGTGCCGGCATTACAGGCGTGAGCCTCCACGCCCGGCCTCCTTCCCTCATTCTTAAAGCCCTCTTGGCTCTCTCCACCTGACTACTCTTTTTTTTTTTGAGATGGAGTCTCACTCTGTCACCCAGGCTGGAGTGCAGTGGCATGATCTCGGCTCACTGCAGCCTCCACCTCCAGGTTCAAGCAATTTTTGTGCCTCAGCCTCCCGAGTAGCTGGGATTACAGGTGCCCGCCACCACGCCTGGCTAGCTAATTTTTGTATTTTTGGTAGAGACGGGGTTTCGCCATGTTGGCCAGGCTGGTCTCAAACTCCTGACCTCAAGTGATCCACCCTCCTTGGCCCCTCAAAGCGCTGGGATTACAGGCGTGAGCCACTGCTCCCGGCCTAACTGATTTCTTTCTTTTTTTTTTTTTTTTGAGACGGGAGTTTTGCTCTTGTTTACCAAGCTGGAGTGCAATGGCGTGATCTTGGCTCACTGCAACCTCCACCTCCCGGGTTCGAGCGATTCTCCTGCCTCAGCCTCCTGAGTAGCTGGCATTACAGGCACGTGCCACCACACCCAGCTAATTTTTTGTATTTTTAGTAGAAATGGGGTTTCACTGTTAGCCAGGCTGGTCTCAAACTCCTGGCCTCAGGTGATCCACCTGCCTGACCTCCTGAAGTGCTGGGATTACAGGCATGAGCTACCGCGCCCGGCCCTCAGCTGATTTCTTGACACCTTTGCTTGGATGCCTCAGAGGTGTTTAGAGGTCAGGGAGCAAAGGAGGTTGAGAGAGTGGCTATGAAACAGGAGAGCCGGTGTCTTGCAGGCTGAGTGGCTGAGTGCTGAGGAGCTGTGCTCATTCCCTCGGTGTAAGTGTTGCTGTGTCCACGACCAGACACTGAGCGCAGTCCACACCTCCTGCTTAACTGTCTTCCCCAGCTTAGGTGGCTGCGGCAGCTCCCTCCTCTGCTTGTCTAGGCCGAGGGCCTGGCGTCCTGCTGAGCTCCTCTTAATTTCCCAAGTGAGCTCTGCTACCCACCACGCCCCACCCCAGCTAGGCCCCTGGCCCCACCTGAGCTGTTACAGCCACACTTCATGGCCTCCCTGCCTCTGCCCTTTTCTCTCCCACCTGCTCTGCTCACTCATTGGCAGATCACGTGGTCTGTTCTCTGATGAAAGCCCTCCAGTGATGTCTGAGTCAGAGCAAAAGCAGTGATTTCTTACCATGGCACAAATGCCTCTTCATCCTGTCCCACCGCTACCCCCGGGACCTCACCTGCTGCTTTCCCCATCATCATTCACACCCGCCACCCTTCTCCACGTTCACTCCTGCCTAGGGCCTCTCGCAGCCCCTCTGCTGGGCCACAGTGTCCATGTGCCTCATGCCATCCCTTCCTTTTCCTTCTTTTTTTGAGACGAAGTCTCGATCTGTGCCCCAGACTGGAGTGCAATGGCGAGGTCTCGGCTCACTGCAACCTCCGCCTCCTGGGTTCAAGCGATTCTCCTGCCTCAGCCTCCCAAGTAGCTGGGACTACAGGTGCATGCCACCACACCTGGCTAATTTTTTGGTTTTTAGCAGAGACGGAGTTTCACTATGTTGGCCAGGCTGGTCTCGAACTCCTGACCTCGTGATCTGCCCGCCTCGGCCTCCCAAAGTACTGGGATTACAGGTGTGAACCACTGTGCCTGGCCAAGCATCTTTCTTTTCTTCCCAGACCCACTTATGGGTCTGATGGATGGATGTGCCATTCCAATTTCCTTGACTTTGTGTAAACATAGCACCATCATCCTTACCCTACTTAATGTTTTCATGGAACCTACCGCCCCATGACCCACATATACTTGCTGATTCTATGTCTTCTACTACTCTATGGACTCTGTCCATATTGGTTCATAACTGTGTCCCCACACCTGCATGCCTGGCACTTGGCAGGCTTCAAAAGATGATAGTAGATGGCCCCTGAGACCCTCCTATGGTGAGTCCTCCACAGGGCCCTTGGACATGAACACGCCTCCCTCTGCCTTCACTCCCTAGGGAGTGTGGCAGAAGTGAAAGGACTGCAGGCCTGGCGATGGAGTCCCAGCCTGGCCATCCACTAGCTATAGGGCCTTGGGCAACTTCCTTCACTCCTCCAAGCTTCCATTTTCTCACCCGTGAAATTGCCATTGGCAATGTTTGTTTCATAGGACTATCTGAGAAATAAATGAGCTGTTATAAGTACAGTTCTGTATAATTTCAGATTATGTTCTGTTCCTAACAGAAATCTTTTTGGTCTTTTTCTTTTAGAGTCTGGGGTCTTGCTGTGTCACCCAGGCTGAAGTGCAGTGGCACAATCACTGCTCACTGCAGCCTCTACCTCTCAGGCTCAAGTGATTCTCCCACCTCAGCCTCCTGAGTAGCTAGGAGTAGAGGTGTGCCCCACTGCACCCAGCTAATTAATTTTTTTTTTTTTTAAGAGATGGGGTCTCACCATATTGCTCAGACTGGTCTTGAACTGACATCAAGTGATCCTTCCACCTTGGCTTCCCAAAGTGCTGGGATTGCAAGCATGAGCCACTGCACCTGGCCTCTAACAGAAGTTTGATTGGTGGCTTGACCCAACAGGAGGTTATTTTTCTAAGTGATGGGAAGGTCAGAAGTGGCATGTCAGGGCTGGGAGCAGTGCCAGGCTATCCTGGAGGACTCAGTGCCCACCCCACCATCCTCAGCACGTGTGCTTTGTCCAGTGGCAAGGTGGCCCCCTTACATGTGCAAGCCCCTCAGCCCCACTGAGAAGGGGGAGGGAGGGAAGGGCCCAGAGCAGAGCTCATGGAGCTTCATCCCCAGGAGTGCCCCCTTCTGACCTCCAGTTCTGCAGGTGATGATGAGGGGGTCACACAGACACCCCCAGTGACAGGCAGGGACTGGCACATTGTCGCTCAAACAAAATTCGGGTTGTGTGTGAAAGGCTCATGGGGTGCATGTTGGGCAGGTGCCTCGTGGCGCCAACAGCACGAAGGCACTGAGCTGGGTTATTCTGTCAATCTGGGTGGTGAGGTTGACCTGTTGACCTATCTGACCTGAGAGCTCATCTGGGCTGCACCCAGAGCAGCTGCTCCAGGACATGACGCAAGTCTCTGAGTCTCTGAAGACCAGCCCTGGCCTCCGAAGCACCTTTGTGTTGGCCATCTGAGCTGCTGGCCAGGACACAGTCTTGCTGGCTCACATTTGCATGGTGGTTAGCATTTTCCAAAGCATTTTGAAACAGGTGTCATCCGTTCCTACTTTGTTAGAGCCTCACAAAGCCCCTCATGGAGAGAGAATTCTTATCTATGCCATTTTCAGAAATGAAGGCACAAAGTCAGAAACCATTCATTCTTTCTCATTTAATTTCACTTTTTTATTTATTATATTTTGAGATGGGGTCCCACTATGTTGACCCAGCTGGTCTTGAACTCCTGGGCTCAAGCAATTCTCCCGCCTCAGCCTCCTGAAGTGCTGGGATTACAGGTGTGTACCACCACACACCACACACTCTGGCTGGAGTGCAGTGGTGTGATCATGGCTCACTGCAGCCTTGACTTCCTTGGGCTCTAGTGATGCTCCCACCTCACCCTCCCAAATAGCTGGGACTACAGGTGTGCACTACCACGCCCAGCTAATGTAATTTTTTTTTTTTTTTTTTGAGACGGAGTCTCGCTCTATCGCACAGGCTGGAGTGCAGTGGCGCAATCTCGGCTCACTGCAACCTCCGCCTCCCGAGTTCAAGTGATTCTCCCACCTTGGCCTCCCGAGTAGCTGGGATTACAGGCGCCTGCCACCACACCCAGCTAATTTTCTGTATTTTTAATAGAGATGAGGTCTCACAATGTTGGCCAGGCTGGTCTCAAACTTCTGACCTCAGGTGATCCACCTGCCTCAGCCTCCCAAAGTGCTGGGATTACAGGCGTGAGCCACCGCGCCCAGCCTGTAATTTTTTTATTGAGACAGGAACTTGCTATGTTACCCAGGCTGGTCTGGAACTCCTGGGCTCAAGTGATACCCCTGCCTCAGCCTTCCAAAGTGTTGGGATACCAGGCGTGAGCCACAGTGCCCAGCCCCCTATTTATTACTTGTTTGGGTTTCCTAAAGTAAAGATATCATAAGCTATTTTAGGCTGGGTGCAAAAGAGCAAGTGTCCTGCCACATGACTTATGCAAATCTAGAGAGCAGGGCCAGCCACTCAGCTCTGATTCCAATTTTGTCCCTTAGGGGCTTTGTCTAAACCCTGGAACCAAAACTCATCCAGCTGCTTTCATTTGCTCAATCCCAAATGAATGACAATGTTATCTTTTTGTGTTTTGATGGAGCCGAGTGAATAAAAAAAAAGACTGTGAGTGCATCGAATAGGATGTAAGGCCATATTTTTAATGAAATTATTAACATGGGACAAAACTTCATCAGGTTGCACATTGAACAGATAAAATCCCCTTGGGTCTGAGCCATTACCTTGGAATCAGAACACGGGCATTTCCTTGGTGTTCCCCTTGGCGGCAGCCGCCTGCTCTCAGCCTGAGGCAGGTGCAGGGAGCCTGCTGGTAATCGGGACACCCTGCAGAGCTGGGGTTGCTGTAGCAACCAGATGCTGCCTGGAGGGCGGAATTTTAAAATAGCTATAATAGTTTTTTTCACATTCTGTCACTTCCCCAGTGCTGCATCATACTGCTGAGGTGGGCCATGCGGGGACACAGGGGCCCTTGGGTGGCAGCTTCTGTGGGTGTTGGAAGTGGGAAGATGGTCTCAGGGTGTTAACTGCTGGGCAGCTGACAGCCTCAGCTTTCGCTTCCAGGTTCCTCCAGCTCTTGGTTCCAAAGCCTCGTGTCATTTTCTCTCTTTTTGGGGTGACAGAGGGGATGGAGAGAGAGAATAGGAGTCTAGCTTGAAACTCCTTCCCTACCTCCTCCCCCTCTGACTTGAGCTTTCTGGCTCTGCATCCCTAGGCGAGCAGCCTTGGCGTTCTTGGAGCTGTCTCTTTGGAGAGGGGAGGGGTGTTCCTTCTTCCTTTCTTGTCTGCTTCTTCCTTTGGTCTTTCTTTTTTTTTTTTTTCTTGAGACGGAGTCTCGCTCTGTCGCTCAGGCTGGAGTGCGACTCACTGCAAGCTCCGCCCCCCGGGTTCACGCCATTCTCCTGCCTCAGCCTCCCCAGTAGCTGGGACTACAGGCACCCGCCACCACCCCCGGCTAATTTTATTTTTTTAATTTTTAGTAGAGACGGGGTTTCACTGTGTTAGCCAGGATGGTCTCCATCTCCTGACCTCGTGATCCGCCTGCCTCGGCCTCGCAAAGTGCTGGGATTACAGGCGTGAGCCACCGCGCCCGGCCCCTTTGGTCTTTCTAACTTCCTCTATTCGGCTTCATTTATTCACATATAAATGACTGTTGCTCTCCTACCAAACGCAGTGTTAAGAAATGAGGCCGGGCTCGGTGGCTCACGCCTGTAATCCCAGCACTTTGGGAGGCCGAGGCAGGCGAATCACTTGAGGTTAGGAGTTTGAGACCAGCCTGGCCAACATAGTGAAACCCTATCTCTACTAAAAACAAAACAAAACAAAAATTAGCCAGGCAGGTGGCACGTGCCTGTAATCCCAGCCACTCGGGAGGCTGAGGCAGGAGAATCACTTGAAACCGAGAGGCAGAGGTTGCAGTGAGCCGAGATTGCACCATTGCACTCCAGCCTGGGTGACAGAGTGAGACTCCATCTCAAAAAAAAAAAAAGAAAAAAAAAGAAAGAAAGAAAGAAAGAAAGAAAGAAAGAAAGAAAGAAAGAAAGAAAGAAAAGAAACGAGAAATTCCCTTGTTCTAGAGGAATTCATCCTGTCTTGACCCTGGACTTGCCTATCAGATATCAAGCATTTTTATAAAGTTACAGTAATTAAGACACTGTTCTACTGGCAGAGGGAGAGACACAAACCAATGGCACAAAGGAGAGTACCCAGAAACAGACCTACACGTGTATGAAAATGTGGCTTCACAAAATCTTTCTTTCTTACTCATTTCATAGCCTGATATGGGTCAGGTGGCCACTCTTGACCTTTTCGCTTCAAGTGGTGACTTGGGGATCCAGGCACCCTCCAGTTGGTGATGCTGTCATCTTCCACACATGGGACCAAGGTCTGTGGGAGAGAGTGTGAATGGATAGCTGTGAAGGGATTTATGGCCGAACCAGGCTGTGGTGGGTGCCACATGTGTGCATGTTTATTGGCTAGCCACATGGTTCTAATGTGACTACAAAGAGGATGGGAAATGTGGTCTTTCTCTGTCTAGGAAGAGGAAATGGGATTGGACAGCATCTAGTCTGTCTCTGTTGCCATATTACTATTTACTAGGAATAAAGAAATTCTGGCCAGGCTTGGTGGCTTACACCTATAATCCCAGCACTCTGGGAGGCAGAAGCAGGAGGATCTCTTGAGTCCAGGAGTTTGAGACTAGCCTGGGCAACATAGGGAGAGCCTCTCTCTACAAACAAACAAAAAAAATAGCTGGGCGTGGTGGCACATGCTTGTAGTCACAGCTACTTGGAAGGCTGAGGCAGGAGGGTTGCTTGAGCCCAGGATTCAAACCTGCAGTGAACTATGATTGTGCCACTGCACTCTGGTCTGGACAACAGAGCAAGACCAATAGAGCAAAAAATTTTGTTTTGCTCAATTTTTGTTGAAATTCATGAATAGATATTAAATGTTTGTTTCTCTGTATTTGTTGAGTTGATCTTAAGTGTTCTTCTCCTTTAATCTGTTAATATGGTAAACTATGTTAATATATTTTGTTTTTATCTTTTTTTTTTTTTTTGGAGACAGGGTCTCTCTCTGTCACCCAGGTTGCAGTACAGTTGCGCAGTCCTGGCTCACGGCAGCCTCGACCTCCCGGGCTTAAACAATTCTCCCGCCTCAGCCTCCCAAGTAGCTGGGACTACAGGTATGTGCCACCACACCCCAGCTAATTTTATTGTTTAATTTTTTGTAGAGGTGAGGTCTTGCCATGTTGCCTAGGCGGCTCTCAAACTCCTGGGCTTCAAGCGCTCCTCCCACCTTGGCCTCTAGAATGTTGGGATAACAGGCGTGAGTCACTATGCCCAGCACCTGTTGTCATCTTTAACTCTTTCTTTCATCCCTGGGATAAAACTAAATTGGTTATGTTACATGTTGCTGGCCGCTACTGCTGGTAATTTGTTCAGGAGTTCTTTGTCTATGTTCATAAGTGCAATTGGTCTATGTCTTAGTCCATTCAGGCTATTAGAAGACCATAGACTGGGTGTCCTGTGAAAACAGAAATTTATTTCTCATACTTTTGGAGACTGGACAGTCCAAGATCAAGGCATCAGCAGATTTGGTGTCTGGTGAGAGCCTAATTCCTGCTCCTTGGTTGGCCTGGACCAGAGAGGTGGCCAGCCTTTGAATCTGCTCTGCACTGTGGGTCCTTGCACTCTGGGCTGGTGATGGGAGTGCCAACTCTCATGATCTCTGAATTGCCTTCAGGGTCCTTCTTCCATTATCTTGGAGAACAGCTCCTAGCTTCTGTTGCAATGGCTGATCCATACTAATCTTACTAAAGGAGCTTGGCAACAGAGCAACACCGTTAGTGTTCTCTCCAAACTGGGTTCTCGTTCTTTTCTATATGGATGGGCTGATCATTTTTCAGAATTTCAAGTTCTTATTACTTTTTGCTTAACGGTTCTGTCTTTAAGTCATTTATGTCTCTCTTGAATTTTATTGGAAGCAGTCAGAAGGAGCTAGGTAACTCCTTCAATACTTTGTTTAGAGATTTCCTAAGCCAAACATCCAATTGCAAGTTTCATTGCTTGCAATTGTTACCTCCACAAAATGATAGAACATGAACACAATTTAGCTAAGCTCTTTGCTTCTTCCTAACAAGGATGGCCTTTTGTCCAGCTTCCAGTAAGTGTTCTTCATTTCCATCGGTGGCCCCATCAGAATGGCCTTACTGCCTGTAATCCCAGCACTTTGGGAGCTCAAGGCGGGTGGATCACTTGAGGTCAGGAGTTCTAGACCAGCCTGGTCAACATGGTGAAACCCCGTCTTTACTAAAAATACAAAAATTAGCCGGGTGTGGTGGCATGCAGCTGTAGTCCCAACTACTCGGGAGGCTGAGGCAGGAGAATCACTTGAACCCAGAAAGTGGAGGTTGCAGCAAGATCACACCACTACACTTCAGCCTGGGCGACACAGTGAGACTCTGTTAAAAAAAAAATAAATTAAAAAAAAAAAATAAAGAATGGCCTTACTATATATTCCCACCAGCATTCTGTTCAGGATTACTTAGGTATTCTCTAAGAAGACTGAGGTTTCGCTACAGCTCTCCTCTTTTCTTTCTGAGTCCTCATCAGGATCACCCTTAATGTCCACATTTCTAGCACACACCTCAAAACTCTTTCAGCCTCTACCTGTTACCCAATTTGAAAGTTGATGCCTTGGCCTCTCAAAGTGCTAGGATTGCCAGGTGCGGTGGCTCACGCCTGTAATCCCAGCACTTTGGGAGGCTGAGGCTGGCAGATCACGAGGTTAGGAGATCAAGACCATCCTGGTTAACATGTTGAAACCCCGTCTCTACTACAAATACAAAAATTAGCCGGGCATGATGGCGTGTGCCTGTAGTCCCAGCTACTCAAGAGGCTGAGGCAGGAGAATTGCTTGAACCCAGGAGGCAGAGGTTGCAGTGAGCTGAGATCGCACTACTGCACTCCAGCCTGGGTGACAGAGTGAGACTCCATCTCAAAACAAAACAAACAAATAAACAAACAAACAAAAAACAAAGTGTTAGGATTACAAGCATGAGCCACCATGCCCAACCATATTTCCTTCTTTGTGTTTTCATTGTACTTGCTTTTCTTTCTCCAACTTTTATTTATTTATTTTGAGACAGGATCTCACTCTGTTGCCTAGGCTGGAAGTGGTGTGATCGTGGATCACTGTAGCCTCAAACTGCTGGGCTCAAGAGGTCTTCACCTCGGCCTCCCAAGTAGCTGGGGCTACAGGCATGTACCATCATGCCTGGCTAATATTTTAATTTTTTATAGAGACAACATCTTGCTATGTTACCCAGGCTGATCTCAAACTACTAGCCTCAAGTGACCCTCCTGCCTTAGCCTCCCAAAGTGCTGGGATGACAAGCCACTGTGCTCAGCCAATTTATTAAGTTGGATGTTTACCTTATTAAATGTTCAATTTTCTCCTTTTGTAACACAAACATTTAAGGCTATAAATGTTCTTCTTCTGCTTTGGCTATGTCCCATCCATTTTGACAGGTGGTATTTTCATGTTCATTTAGTTCTAAATATTTTCTAATTTTTGGATGATTCATTTGGAAGTATGTCTTTAAACTTCCAAATATGTGGGGGGTGGTTGGTCGTTGTTTTGTTATTTTATTCTAATCTAATTGTTGTGAGGTCAAAGGATTGGTCTGTACATGGTCAGGCTTTGTAAATGTTGCATGTAAAATTGTAAACAATGTGTAGTATCTAGTTTTGGAGGTACAGAGCTCTGAATTCAGCCATTTAGATCAAGCTTGTTAATGATATGGTTCAACTTGTATACATCTGTACCAATGTTTTATCTGTGTGAACTATCAATTACTGAGAGATGTGTTTATATTTCTCACTATCATTAGGTTATTTGCCAGTGTCTCATAAATATTACCCATTTTTATTTATATATTTTAGGGCAATGTTATTGAATACACATACATTCAGAACTATGGTCTTTCTGGAACTTGGTCCTTTTACAGCAGCAAATATGTACATAGCACTTTGTGCTGAGAACTTTCTATCTATTAATTCATTTACTCCTCATAACAACTCTGTGAAGGGGGTACTATTATTTTCCCCATTTTCTAGTGGGAAAATCAAGGAAAGAGAGATTAAGTAATTTGCCTAAGGTCACTCAGCTTCTAAATGGTGGAGTCAGCCAGGCGCGGTGGCTCATGCCTGTAATCCCCGCACTTTGGGAGGCCGAGGTGGGCAGATCACCTGAGGTCAGGAGTTCAAGAACAGCCTGGTCAACATGGTGAAACTCTGTCTCTACTAAAAATACAAAAAAAAATTAGCTGGGTGTGGTGACGGGCGCCTATAATCCCAGCTACTTGGGAGGCTGAGACAGGAGAATTGCTTGAACCTGGGAGGAAGAGGTTGCAGTGAGCCGAGATCGTGCCACTGCACTCGAGCCTGGGTGACAAAGTGAGGCTCTGTCTCCAAAAAATAAAAAAAATAAATAAAAATAAAATAAAACTAAATGGTGGAGTCAGGGTTTGAATCCAGGTAGTCTGGCTATAGAGTATGTGCCCTTCACTACTATGGCGTACTGTCTTCTATCATTACATAGTGAACTTCTTTATCCCTAAGAATATTCTTTGTCATATAGTTTATTTTTTTGGTATTAATATTGCCAAACCCACTTTTTAAAGTTGATATTTGCCTAGTTTAATTATATACATGCATTAAATTATATTTGTGTATTTTTTCTTCAGCCCTTTTTTACTTTGTTTGTCTTTATATTTTAGGGATGTTTCTCTTTTTCTTTTATTTATTTATTGTTGAGACAGGGTCTTGCTCTGTCACCCAGGCTGGGGTGCAATGGCGTGACCATAGCTCACTGCAACCTCCAACTCCTGGGCTCAAGGGATCCTCCCACTTCAGCCTTCTGACTAGCTGGGACTACAGGCGTGTATTACTACACCTGGCTAATTAAAAACGATTTTTTGAAGGCCGGGCATGGTGGCTCATGCCTGTAATCCCAGCACTTTGGGAGGCTGAGGTGGGAGGATCACCTGAGGTCGGGAGTTTGAGATCAGCCTGACCAACATGGAGAAACCCTGTCTCTACTAAAAATACAAAATTAGCTGGGTGTGTTGGCGCATGCCTGTAATCCCAGCTACTCGGGAGGCTGAGGCAGAAGAATCACTTGAACCTGGGAGGAGGAGGTTGTGGTGAGCTGAGATCTCACCATTGCACTCCAGCCTGGGCAACGAGAGTGAAACTCCATTAAAAAAAACAAAAACAAAAACAAAACCCGCCTCCCTCAAAAAAAAAAATGAATTTTTTTTTTTTTTTTGGTAGAAATGGCATCTCATTTTGTTGCCCAGTCTGGGCTCTAGGGTTCCTTCTGCCTCAGTCTCCCAAAGTGCTGGGATTACAGGCGTGAACCACCGTGCCAGGCCATGGGATATTTCTTATAAAAGCCTATAACTGGACATTTAAAAAAAAATCCATCTGATCATGTGTTGTTTAATATGACATCTATTGTGATTACTGATTATTTAGCTTTATTTCTACCATCCACTGCATTCTGACTTCTGTTATTTCTGATGAGAAGTCTGCCATTAATCTAATTGTTGTTTGTTGTAAGTAATTTGTTTTTTTACTGTTTGATTTCTCTTAAGATCTTTTTCTTGTCTAGAGTTCTACAATTTTACTTGAAAACATCTCGGAGCATGTTTATTTTTATTCATCCTGTTTAGGATTCATTGCAATTCCTAAATCTGTGGGTTGGAGAAGTTCTTTCACCAATTTTGGAAAATTCTCAGTTCAAATTTCTGTATTGTCTTTCCCTTATTCTTTTATATTCTCCTTCTGGAGCTTCTGTTAGACATATTTTGGATATTCCAATCTATCTCTCATGTCTCTTGTCTCCTAGATATTTTCAGTCTCTAGCTCTCTGTACTACATTCTAGAGAATGTCTTCATATATATTGTTAAATTTACTCACTTCAGTTGTGTCTAATTTGCTGTTGAGCTCATCCATTAATTTTTCAGTGACTATACAGCAGTCTCTCCTATTTGCAGTTTCACTTTTCATGGTTTCAGTTCCATGGTAAAGCACTGTCTGAAAATATTAAGATATTTTGAGATAGAGAGGCACCACATTCACATACAATTTTATTATAATATATTGTTATAATTGTTCTATTATTAGTTACTATTCTTAATCTCTTATGGTACCTAATTTATAAATTAAACTTTATCATAGGTATGTATAGGAAAATAAACATAGTATATGTATATCTTCAGTTTCAGGCATCCACTGGAGGTCTTGGAATGAATCCCTCATGGATAAAGGGAGGACTACTATATACTTGAAATCTAAAGGTTTCTTTTCTTTTCTTTGAGACAGGGTCTTGCTCTGTCACCCAAGCTGGAGTACAGTGGCATGATCATAGCTCATTGTAACTTCGAACTCCTGGCCTCAAATGACCCTCCCACTTTAGCCTCCTGGGTGGCTAGGAGTCACAGGCACATGCCACCACGTCTGGCTACTTAAAAAAAAAATTATTTTTATGGCCAGGTGTGGTGGCTCATGCCTGCAATCCCAGCACTTTGGGAGGCTGAGGCATGCAGATCACCTGAGGTCGGGAGTTCGGGACCAGCCTGACCAACATGGAGAAACCCTGTCTCTACTAAAAATACAAAAATGAGCTGGGTGTGGTGGCGGGCGCCTGTAAGCCCAGCTACTTGGGAGGCTGAGGCATGAGAATCGCTTGAACCCGGGAGGCGGAGGTTGCAGTGAGCCGAGATCGCACCACTGCACTACAGCCTGGGGGATAGAGCAAGATTCTGTCTTGAAAAAAAAAATTATTTTTAGAGATGAGGTCTTGCTATCTTGCCCAGGCTGATCTCGAATGTGCCCGGCCAGGTTTTTTGTTTGTTTGTTTATTTTTGAGCACCTCAGGTAGGACTGAAGTGTTTGTTTGTTTGCTTTCCCCCCAGACGGAGTATTGGTGAAACACCATATTGATCAGGCTGGTCTTGAACTCCTGATCTCACCCTGCCCCACATGGGTGGACCCTGGCCCCAACTGGCACCCTGAATGTCTCACACTGTGAGCCTGAGAAGACCAGCTCCAAGAATCAGTGCTCCTAACCATGGCAGCTTTGTTCCTGGGCACTTACCAAAGTGCAACGCTACTGGGGAGCAGAACTCAGAGTCCAGGCAGAAAACAGCCATTGGTGGCGCCTGCTATGAGTCGATGTTCCCTGGGAGGCTAAGGCATGGGCTAATGGAATGATGATAACACAGAGACCTTTAACTGAGCATGGACTCTGAGCCAGGGACTGGCTCTGTCATCGAAGAGAGATTACACACATGATCTCTCTTCATACTCACAACCATCCCTTAAGGTAGGAGTGAGGTCCTTTTTTTTTTTTTTTTTTTTTTTTTGAGATGGAGTTTTATTCTTGTTGCCCAGGCAGGAGTGCAATGGCACAATCTTGGCTCACTGCAACCTCTGCCTCCCGGGTTCAAGCGATTCTCCTGCCTCAGCCTCCCGAGTAGCTGGGATTACAGGTGCGTGCCACCACCCCTGGCTAATTTTCGTATTATTAGTAGAGGCGGAGTTTCACTGTGTTGGCCAGGCTGGTCTCAAACTCCTGACCTCAGGTGATCTGCCCGCCTCTGCCTCCCAAATTGCTGGGATTATCACCGTGCCCGGCTAGTTTTGTATTTTTAGTGGAGATGGGGTTTCTCCATGTTGGTCAGGCTGGTCTCAAACTCCCGACCTCAGGTGATCCGCCCGCCTCGGCCTCCCAAAGTGCTGGGATTACAGGCGTGAGCCACCGTGCCCGGCTGGGGTGGGGTCCTTTTTACAGATCAACATTCTGAGGTGAAATATTCAGGCTAAGACCACAAAGGTGTTAAGTGGCACAGGTGGGATGGCGGCCCCAGAGCTCCTGCCCTCACCACCATGCCAGCTTTCCAAAGGTGGTGTGTGGGGGGGAGGTGGAGATGGTGCAGGTTCTAAATTGTATATTTACCAGGGATTGGCTGTGCAGACTGACCTCCAGGGAACTGGAAAAGGCAGGTTTGGCTGAAACTGACTCTTATTTAAGAGGCAGATTTAGGGGCGAGGCCTGACTAACCCCTGCGGCTCCACTGCATACAGCTCCCTCACACTGCATGGTGTTATCACGCTGCAAGCTGTTACCTAGGGGAGATGAGCCCGCAGCAGCAGCTTCAAAGGTCATGAAATCAGGGAGCCCACAGGCCCCACAAGGGTGCGGAGGCCAATAGGGCAGGCAAGCTTTCTGCCTTGTTTTCATGGGGCTGGGAATGGGATGTTTCCATTATTGGTGAACCTCAGATTGTTTTTGAGCCCCAACTGCTCTAGTCATTTCCTTCTCCCTTAAACCCCTAAAGGCAGCACTCTACCTTCTGCCTTCCAGAGTTGCTGCATCGACATCCAGCCCCAGCCTTGGATGAGTCCTGGGGTGAGCTGGTGTGCTCTCTCCTGAGCCTGTCTACGCAGGGCCACTGACTGCATTCCTTCCTTGGTGTCTCTGTCTACTGTGGTGGGCTGTAACCCTCACCATCATCCCTTTGGAGCCTTTGTTTTCATCCAGGTGCCCACACCTCTAAATGCCCCTTTATTTTACTCTCTGCTAGACACATCTTCCTATTACGTCCCATTCTGCTTTAAAAACCTTTGAGAAGCCCGCTGGGCGGATGCCACTTGCCCAATCCCGTTCCCTCGTCTCTCCTCCCAGGCAGGTGTTTTCAGGGAACTTCTCCATCCGCTGGAATCGGGTCGTCCCTGAGATGGCTCGTGACCCCAGGGCTGGGTACATGGATATTTAGGACTATAGGTCTGGGGCTGCTGCCCGAGCCCTTTTTGCCAACATAGCCTGACTCCTCCACTGGTTTTTAGTGCCTTAGGGAGAGGCGGATGGCCCCATGGGAAGGGCGCTGGACGGAGGGTGGAGGCGAAGCTGCCCACTGCCTGCCTCAGAGCTGAGAAGGCCAGGTGCAAAGCCCGCCCTGTAGCTTGAGCCCATCGCTTGGGGGCACCGAAGCCATCTAGGTACTAACGCCCTGCGGTACAGCCGGTGGGATTCCCAGCGACTTCCTTAGGAGTCCGCGCTCCATGGGAGTCCTCCCGCACCGGTTCGCCTCGCCCTGGCGGCTGCCCGCGCCTCCTCCCGCTTCCTCCAGGCCACCGGGCTCCCGACCCGACTGTGACGCACTGCACCCCCGCCCCTTCTCTTCCCGTTGATCCAGCGTGCCGCGCTTTCTCCTCCTCTGGTCTCGCTGCTTCCTCTCCCCCTCGAATCCAGTCCTGGTTTCCCCGCCGCCAGCCTCCCTCCCTCCCGGCGGGACTCGCTCCCCGCCCCGCCCCGCCCCCGCCTCGCCTGTCTTCACCGCGGTCCGCTCGGTTCACCGCCTGCCCCCTCTCCTTGCCTCCCGGCCCGGCTCGCCCAGTCCAGTGGCTCCAGTCCGGATCTCGCCGCCGCCCGGCCCAGGTGCGAGTCCCCACTGCTGGGGAGGCGGCGGGCCCCGGCTCCCCTCGGCCGCCTAGCCCGCCTCGCCCGCCCGGGGTTGGCGGGGAGGGAATAGCTGGGCGGCCCCAGAGCTCCTCGGAGGACAATGCGCCCGGCGCTCGGCCACCCTCGCTCGGTCTCCTCCGCGTCCGGTTCCTTCCCGCCGCCCCCGGCAGCCGCCCGGCTGCAGCCCCTCTTCCTCCGCGGGGGCTCCTTCCGCGGCCGGAGAGGCTCCGGCGACAGCAGCACCAGCACCAGCACCAGCCGCGGGGGAGGCGGCGGCAGACGCGGCGGGGGCGGCGGCTCCCCGAGCAGCAGCACGGGCGCCGAGCGCGAGGACGACGACGAGAGCCTCAGCGTCAGCAAGCCTCTGGTGCCCAACGCCGCGCTCCTGGGGCCGCCGGCTCAGGTGGGCGCCCCGGCCGGCCCCGCGCCTGTCGCCTTCTCCTCCTCAGCCGCCACCTCCTCCTCCACCTCCACGCCCACCTCCTCCTGCAACATGACAGCCGCGGACTTCGGCGGGGGCGCCGCGGCCGGGGCCGTCGGGGGCCCCGGGAGCCGCTCGGCGGGGGGCGCGGGCGGCGCCGGGACCGGCAGCGGCGCCTCCTGCTGCCCGTGTTGCTGCTGCTGCGGCTGCCCGGACCGCCCCGGCCGCAGGGGTCGGCGCCGCGGCTGCGCCCCCAGTCCCAGGTGCCGCTGGGGCTACCAGGCGCTGTCCGTGGTGCTGCTGCTGGCGCAGGGCGGCCTGCTGGACCTGTACCTCATCGCCGTCACCGACCTGTACTGGTGCTCCTGGATCGCCACTGACCTGGTGGTGGTGGTGGGCTGGGCCATCTTCTTCGCCAAGAACAGCCGGGGCCGTCGGGGCGGCGCAGCCAGCGGCGCGCACAACCACCACCTGCACCACCACCACGCCGCGCCGCCCCTGCATCTGCCCGCCCCCTCGGCCGCTACCGCTGGGGCAAAGGCACGCGGAGCCCGCGGGGGCGCCGGCGGCGCGGGGGGCGGCCTGGGGGCGGCCGCGGCAGCGGGCGAGTTCGCCTTCGCCTACCTGGCCTGGCTTATCTACTCCATCGCCTTCACTCCCAAGGTGGTGCTGATCCTGGGCACGTCCATCCTAGACCTCATCGAGCTACGCGCGCCCTTCGGCACCACGGGCTTCCGTCTCACCATGGCGCTGTCGGTGCCCCTGCTCTACAGCTTGGTGCGGGCCATCAGCGAGGCGGGCGCGCCCCCGGGATCGGCAGGACCCCTGCTGCTGCAGCCCCAGCGGCACCGCGCGGCCGGATGCTTCCTGGGCACGTGCTTGGACCTGCTCGACAGCTTCACGCTGGTGGAGCTGATGCTGGAGGGCCGCGTGCCGCTGCCCGCGCACCTGCGCTACCTGCTTATCGCCGTCTACTTCCTCACCCTCGCCTCGCCGGTGCTCTGGCTCTACGAGCTCAACGCCGCGGCCGCAGCGGCTGCATCCTGGGGCCAGGCCTCCGGGCCTGGCAGCTGCAGCCGCCTTCTGCGCCTGCTGGGCGGCTGCCTGGTGGACGTGCCCTTGCTGGCGCTGCGCTGCCTCCTGGTGGTCAGCTACCAGCAGCCCCTCTCCATCTTCATGCTCAAGAACCTCTTCTTCCTCGGCTGCCGGGGCCTGGAGGCCCTGGAGGGCTGCTGGGACCGGGGCAGTCGGGCCTCCCCGAGTCGGGCCAGAGGGGGCTACGGTGCTCCGCCCTCCGCCCCTCCACCACCTCCGCCACCACCTCAGGGAGGCTCCCAGCTGGGCCACTGCATCTCGGAGAACGAGGGGGGTGCTCATGGCTATGTCAACACCCTGGCTGTGGCCTCTCAGAATTGAGGGTGAAGGGCACGGGTCCTTGGTTTTGGGTTGAGAGTCCCCAACCCCCTTGTCTTCTACCTTCTGTCACCTAGATTTGATCAGGGTCTATTTGGAAGAGGTAACCCTTTTCAGGGCTAAGGGCCAGGGTGTCCTTCTGCACCCCTGGGGTGAGGACGGCTTGGAGGGAGACCAGCAGTTAACGGTGAGGGAGGTAGGTGCACTTACCCTCTCCTCTCTTCTCCTATCCTACCCCAATCCTGACCTCCAAGGGGCTGGTACCTCTGCTTCTTGCTTTGCCCACCTCCACTCTAATTCCCATCCATTAGGAGGAGAGGGGTGCTGGGCTTTGGACCTTCTCCCTTGCTTAGAAGTGCCAGCCTCTTTTAGGCTGTGGTTAGTGGCCATTGTCCCATGCCTTGAAATTGACCCAGAACCCACTTTCCACTGATGTGTCTATTGGATTTCTTCCAGGTGATAGATACAAAGTGTATGTCTCTGTGTGTGTAGTGTTTTCTCGTGTCCACCCTGTGGCCCTTTGCAATGGGTAGGAGATCTGGGGAGGCCCTGCCCCCTACACCATACTTATCACCACCCTCCTCTTTTCTGCCTGGATTTGTGACTATGAATTCCCAGGAAGAGCTGGGCCCCTGGGAGCTGCCCAGGTACTCCCCTTGAAGGGAGAATCTCACCCAGGATCTTCCTCAATACTGCTCCTCTCTTCTCAGCTCAGGGAGAGGAGGGGATCCATTCTCTAAGGACCAAACTGCACCCTTTGTTGGGTGAGTGAGCATTTCTACCTCCGTGCTTTCAACTTTTGTTGCATCATGCACTGATGCTGCTTGCAAAAAATGAAGACAAAATACTCAGAAGTTGCATTTGCCATGGCCACTGGCTCCAGCTGGGGTTTGGTGCCAGTGTTATTACAGGGTCTGCGGAGTATCAGCCATTGGCTTGGCCTCTCTCTGTTCCTCCCTCTGCACCTAGAACTCTTATCCTTCCTGTGGTTTGGTGCCGACTGGGTCGGATCTGGGCTTAGAGTAATAGCTTTGGTGGGGTTCCTGGATGGATGTGAAGTTGGGCCTCCCATGGGCCCAAGGGAATAGGAAGCCCCATTCCCCACCTGTCCTTCCTCTAGGAAGCGTAGATCAGAAAGTGAGGTGGTGACCTCCCACCTCTGGTCTGGTTAAGAGTCTCACTAGGGCCAAGGCAGGCTGCAGAACTTTCCCTCTTCCTCTCATTGAGGGTGATGACAAGAGACATCCGGGGACTGTGCACTTACAGTCGGTGTGGAATGTCACTCTTGCAGTCTTTGAGGCAGGATAAGTACTTTTACATATTTTAAGGGTGCAGGAGGACAGCAGCTAACAAGGCCAGGAAATACTCACTTCCCTCCACCCTCAACAGGATGTGGTGGGGGTGAAACTTGAAGAATTTTTGTTTCCCCTTCTCCCTTCTTACGTTTGGGAAGTTTTATGTAGTGTAATAAACTCTAGACGAGTTACCAGAAGATGTGGATTCTAGTTCTGATTCTGTCACTCATTGGCTTTGAGTGACATATTTTTATTTCCTGGGCCTGTTTTCTCACATTAAAAAAGTAGAAGTTAGATGAGTGATCTCTAAGGTTGAAGGTAATTTCAGCTCTCACATTCTTTTGAGTTTGTGGCTCTTGAAAGCCCTGGTCCTGATGCTCCCTGTAAAGGTGGCTGGGAGAGAAGCCAGCCAGGCTGCACTTGCAGAACATTCCCTGCTCTGCACTGGGTGTGTGAAGCCCCAGCAGAGAAGGCCGGAGGAAGGGCTTGGGTTCCTGGGCTGGGTGTGGGGCAGGGCCTGGCACAGCTGCAGAGTGCACAGGGAGGGCCAGAAGTGCCAAGTCACTGGCCGTTAACTCAGCACCCAGGCCAAGCCCCCACCTCCCGCTTGAAGCCCCCTCTTCCAACTGTTTTGGGGGCTTGGAGCAGAAGACACCCTTGTAGACAGACATGAGAGGGGCAGAAGGCTTGACCAGAGTTCTCTTGAGCCTCCTCATGCTCTCAGAGCAGGGAACAGCGGGGGAAAATGTTTACACTCCATGCACAATCTGTGCTTCCAGTCCCTCACCCTATGTGGCCCAATAGCTGGCTGGATTTCACACTTAATTGGTATTTTTTTCTGCCTTCTTCCCCTGCCCCCACTGACTCCTCTCCTCTCCCTTTGATTGTACTCAAGGTTCTGGGGCCTGGGCCCTGGGTGGGTACCAACAGCTGCTCCCTGTTCCCATGTCCTCTCTCCAGCTTTGCTCTGTTTCTCTGCTACCTAATCTCAGTGACTGTGAAAGGACATTGTGTCTGAGCCATGGCCAGCCACTGGCTGGCCCCCTGATCTGCCCCCCTTCTATTGTTTGGATGGCCATCTCCTGCTGGGCCTCCCTGACTGTATAATCTCTGTACTGTTAGGTTTTTGGTGGGAGGCTGTGATAAGTTCCAATGAGCTGCCACTTCCCTGGATATGTCAAGAAGCTGATGGCAACTTGGCCAATTCTGCCAGACATCAGGCCCCCAGTTCAGCCCCAGTCACCCTCTTTTACACATGTGGGTCAACCACTGTGTGCTCAGAGGGTCAGTCCCTTCCTCTGCTGTGTTTTTCTTGAGTCCTTGCACTCACTTCCCCTGCCCCAGTCACGATGACCCCTAAAGCTTCCTTTGCCCTTGCTTTCTAGGGCATCCCTAGTGAAGGGGCATACCTGAGATTTCTCCATGGACCTGACAGCCAAGGCAGGGCACTGTCTCCTGAGGCCAGTGCCAGCACGTGCATGGTTCACAGAAAAGGATCCTGGGCTCAGAATCTCGAGAACCGCCTGCTCCTAACATTTCAGTAAGTCAGGGGCTTCCTCTCTGTTAGTCCCCAAATCCTTACTTATTTTAAAAAGACTAGACCCTCTCTAAAGACTGTTCCATTTTAACATGTCCTGATTCTGCATCCGTGGGTTTTGTGAAAGAGAGCTAGCTGGCGGTTAGAGCCTGGAAGAAGGAGGGAAGTGGCACCTCACTAGCATTTATCACTTTTTTCCTTCTCTTTTTAAAAATAAAACCAGACTCTGTTCTGAAAATAAAAAACTTGAGACTTGTGACAAGCTTCCTGTGTGGTTTGTTTTAAGATCTTTTCTGTCCTGGTTTCCTTACAAAATTCTTAAATGTCACTGTGACATTCGCCATTATTTTATAAGTTTGTGTTAACATTTTGGGTACACCTTGGCCCTTTCCTTCTAGGCAGTTGGCATGTTTTTCAGGGAGGCAGTGAAGCTGTGGCCTGGAGCTGGTGAGTGTCTTGACATGCTTTGTTGGCACAGCCAGCTCAGCTCTAATGGACTCAGCGTGAGAACGATTTTTTCTCATCACCCTAGGCTCTCTCTCACTTTTCTTTCCTTCCTTCTTTCTTTTTCTTTCTTTTTGAGACAGGGTCTCACTCTGTCACCCGGGCTGGAGTGCAGTGGCGCCATCATAGTTCACTGCAGCCTCAAACTCCTGGGCTCAAACAATCCTCCTGCCTCAGCCTCCCACGTAGCTGGGACTACAGAAGTGTGCCACCACGCCCGGCTTCCCATTTCTTTCTAAGAGTAGCTTTCCAAAGGGGGAACATCTTGAGAAACTAATTTTTAAATACTGTGCCCTCCTCTATCACTCTTGCCCCAGCCAGAAGCACAAATTCTTACGTATGAATAAGAAGAAGGCCATGGGTTTTTGTTTGGTTTTATTTTAACATGAAGGGTAGTATTAAGTCTAAGCAAGAACACTGGGTCTGCACCAAAATAAACACCCAGTGATTTTTTTTCTTAGTACAGAGGCAGCCAGTATTACACAGCCCCTCTCTGTGTTGTGACCCTAGCTTGCTGCTTCTGGCTGTGCCAAATGCTAAGCAGGGGTTTGACTCAGGACAGCCCGGGAGGCAAGGTCTGAGAGTGGAAGCTCCTGGGAGCCTGAGCTCTCTCTGCCTTTTGTTAGCTGTGGCTTTGGCCATCAACTGGAAGTATGTCATTATTTATAAAACAGGAGCAATCACAGGGCTGTGGTGAGAATCACATGAGGTGACACATGTGAAATGGTCCTTTCCCCTAAGACACGTATAATTGTAACAAGGAACAAAATTTACATAGAAAATAATTACAGAACAACGTAGGACCATGTCTTCATTTCTCCCTGGAGCGGATGTAAAATAAGGTGATTGATTTGAGCAAGCATGTTATGAATATTTAGAAATGTCTTCTAGGGAAGCAAGCTGGCGCGCACCGATTTTGGTTTGCCAGGCATATCAGAAGGCACTTTGTGACAGGTGCAGTAGGGACGCGGAGTGATCTCTTCACGTGTAGGCAACGCCCAGCCCACACCTAGGCCTTGCCTGAGTCTGGCCATGCAGTTCTTGCCCTAAGGAAGAACAGGAAAATATAGCGCGTGGTTGACTATCAGGCCCTCTGCCCCTTCCCTCGTCACAGCCACCTTCAGGGCTGCTTTCTCTCCATTTTCCTGAGGCCCAGAAAGAGGAGGTAGCTGGCACAATGCCACATTGCAGTCAGGAAGAAAAGCCAGTGTGCACCAAGGCCCTTCTTCCTCCCACATCTGCACTGCTCCAGGCAACCTTTGGTAGTCGGCTGTTGCTTGGGTCCAGCTTCCTTTCCATGAAAGCTCAGCCACTCTAGCAAAAAAGCAGGGGCTGTTTTCATCTTCTGAGAGAATCCCATGACACTGGTGAGCAGAGGCGGCCAGTGGGACACCCATGCAGGGAAGCAGGCAAATGCAGGGACCAGCCACCCGCATCCCTCCTTTCTACTCCCTCTCCTCCTCCTACCCGGTCACTGTGTACCTTCTTCCTGTCTCATCAGAGAGGAAGGATCCAGTGAGCGAACTCATCTTATAGTCAATGACCTACGGGTTATTCCTCCTGGGAAGGACTCCAGGGGGAGGTGGGCTGGGCCAGGCTTCCTGGCACACTTCAAACCATGAGACAGGAGACTGCATGTTCCTCCCACAGGCAAGACTGGCCCACCCGGGTGACTGCCTGCCTTCATCAACCTAAATGGACAGGGCGAGAGTGTGGACCCAGTGCTAGGATCTGGGAGAGGCGATGGGGCATGGAGAGCCATGCAGAGGTGGAGGGCAAGATGGACCTGGATGCCATTTCAGAGTGAGGGGAGGCCCCGTGGGAAAAGCGTCGGGTACAGAATTAACATGAAAAGCTTGTGCCATGGGTTTAGGGGTAGCTGCTTTTCTTCATATTCTTCTATAAAATATACCCATGGAATCCATATTGTTGCCATTTTTCCACAATGGACATGTTCACTCAGCCAAGTACTTCCTGAGCTCCTGAGAGATGCCAAATATGGGAACGCATATTACTTTTATAATCTGAAAAGGCAAACACCGGAGGGAGAGAGCAATACCTAATAGCAGGGAAAGAGGATCAGTGGTACCTCAGGGGGCACAAACTGCTCTGCCCCAGAAGCAGGCTGGTGCCACTCGGGGATACTGCAGGCTTGCCAGGACCCCATGAGGTGGGAACTCCTGCCCCACACACTTTACAGATGAGCAAGCTACCTAGGGCGGACGAGCAGCTGGCCAGCCCCCAACCCTGCTGCCTCTTCTTTGTAAGGATCCTCTGTCCGACACACTTGACTTGTGGGATGCAGGCCCGGCTGCTGGAGCAGCGGCCCTCCATCTCACTCTGCCCTCAGGTGCCCCGGGCCTTGCTGGAGTCCCAACTGGCAGGGCGCTAAGGCAGAAGAGGGCCCTGCATACACCTCGTTTATTTAGGAAGGGGAGCACCAACCACAGAGCCCAAAGGCTATAGAGTTAAAACCACCCACTGCATTGTAAGTACATCTTCTTCTCTCTTATGCCCTATTTAATTTTCAAAGATAAACAGGAAAGGCCAGGCACGGTGGGCTCAGGCCTATAATCCCAGCACTTTGGGAGGATGAGGCGGGCAGATGGCTTGAGCCCAGGAGTTCGTGACCAGCCTGGACAACATGGTGAAACCCCATTTCTACAAAAAAGTACACACACACACAAATTAGCCGGGCACAGTGGTGCACGCCTGTAGTTCTAGCCACTGGGCAGGCTGAGGTGGAAAGATGGCTTGAGCCTGGGAGGTCGAGGCTGCAGTGAGCCATGATTGCACCACTGTAATACAGCCTGGTGACAGAGAGACCCTGACTTAAAAACAAACAAAAAACCAAAACACAACAAAAGCAAGAAAGAAGTATATCCATCACACCCTTGCATTCAGAGATCCCAGCTCAAACTGCTGAATGGATGTTCCAGAGACTGAACACCACCCTTTTTAGACCCTAAACACCTTCAAGGACCTTCCTATGCAGAAAAGAGAAACTGGTTTTGAATCAAAGTAATTATTCCTTAAAAAAAAAAACTAGGACCAAGATAGTAGGCAGGAAAAAGTCATGAAACTCTACGCGGGAGTTGGGAGCTTGTTGGTGGCTGCGTGCATAATCGGCCTGGACACAGGCATGGTTAGATGCTCCGCTGCTTCCTTCCCAACTGGAAGCACCTCTGCACACTCAGGAGACGAGCTGAAGAGGTGGGAGGGGCACAGCGTGGAGGGCATCTGTTCTGAGACATTTCTTGGTGAAACAATTTATTAGCCACGGTTCAGAATAATACAAAAATAAAGGTGTGGCTTTATTTACACACACTCTTGAAGCTCTTGGCATTCAGCGGACAGCAAACACCATACTCAAAGTGACGGAATTAATAGCATTTAGGGTAAGCAAGGACCAGTGTGAGACTGGGCCCAGGCAACGGGGAGGGAATGTGAGGAGAAACAGGGAATGACATTAAAGAAGAAATAGACACCTTGAAGAATTTATGACTCCTTTCTCTATGTCATGTCCAGAAGAGGCAAGTCTACAGAGATCAAAGTAGCCTAGGGGTGCCTAGGGATGGGGAGGTTGGGGTGGTGACTAAGGGGGGCTGGATTTCTTTTGGGGGTAGTAAACTCTAAGACTGACTGTGCTGATGGCGGCTGAACTGTGACTATACTAAACCGGCATCAAATTGTGCAGGGTCAATTGTGGATTGTATGGTAAGTGAACTGTACTCCAATAAAGCTGTTAGGAGAACAAAGGCAGCTGCCCTGGAGATAGTAGGCAATGCCCATCAGGACATTTACTGGCATGGGCTCAAAGGTCAGCAGAGCTAGAATTCAAGGTTCCTGAGGAATGGGAGCAGATGGGAACATGTGCTCTACGCAGGAAGAGTGCATTGTGGTATCCTGTACTCTGGGCGTCGAACAGTTATTTATTGGAAGCTAGGGAAAGGTCACAGAATGCATGGTAGGTGTCCAGACCCAACGAAGCCCCTCTCCAGGATTATTGGAGAGACTGAGCCCAAAAGGCTAGTGGCTGGGAGGCTTCCGCTCCTGTTCTCCCTTGCCTGGTCCTTTGCTGCTGTTGGGTGGATTATGGGCCATACACCATCTGGGACACAGAGCTTTGGTGGCCCTGCTGCCACTAGGTAAAGTCTAACTGCAAGAAAAAACTCCGCAACTAGCAACTTCTTGACCTACGATAAGTGGCTCGACCTTCCTGCTAGAAACTCTTACCAGATCAACAAATTTATGCACTTTTATTGATAATCTTTCACGTACATGTATGTGTGTACACACACACGCGCACACACACATGCAAACTGTCCTGTTTGCTCTCCTGTCACATTTCCGAATCTTCTCCTCCTCACCGGAGGTTGGAAATATAGTTAAGGACTCAGGCATAGGAATGAAGGGCACCCTATTCCAGTGTCAGACGGCACCTCAATGTGTTCTTCAGGACCCTGAAGCCAGAAGCCTCCAGCCTACCCCCAGGAGGTACTTCAGCAACAAATTCTTCAAACACTGGCTTCAGAGCCTCTTTTCAAATGCTGTCTTTGGACCTCAGACCCTGAAGTCACAGCAGCACCCCTTCCCCACACAAGGTCTGCCCAGATCTTCACTGACCCACCACCCCTCATTTCCTTGCCCTTGCACCCTGGGGCTTCCTGAGCTCAGGGGAGCTCCAGCCCAGCTGCTCTGAAGAATCCTACGTGCTAACAGCTCCCCACTGATAGTCGGAACGTGGGTGCAGGGCTTCAGACTCACCTTCCTGCCAGATGCTTTTACGTTTCACCTCCACATTTCTCTCTTCCTATAAATGAACTCAGGTGACATCCAGCTGTGTTTAGCCCTCAGCCTCTCTCCATGCAGAGGCTCATCAGATGAAAGGTGCCCCAGGCCTCAGGACTGATGCGCACAAGGCTGTCCCCACCCTGAGCTCTGGCGACATCCCCCCAACCCCCACCCCTGATCTCTCTCACTGCCTCCCTCCTTCCCCTCCAGGCTCCACCAGCAGCTCCCTGACAAGCTCACTCCACTCACCTCCCAGCACTTACCCACAAGCTGCTTCCTTGCTGGGACTACGCTTTCCCCAACCACAATCCTTCAGCTCAGGCATCTCCTCGGGGATCCCCCCTGACCTGGGTGCCTTTCCCGTGCATGCTCACAACCCTGGGCAGGCTTCCACTCCATCTTTCTACTTTTTTTTTTTTTTTTGAGACAGGGTCTCACTCTGTTGCCCAGGCTGGATTGCAATGGTACCATTATAGCTCACTGCAGCCTCTACCTCCTGGGCTCAAGTGATCATCTGGCATCAGCCTCCCGAGTAGCTGGGACTACAGGCATGTGCCACCATGACTGACTAAAAAAAAATTTAGGTAGAGATGAGGTCTCACTATGTCGCCCAGGCTGGTCTTGAACTCCTGAGCAAGCAATCCACCTGCCTCGCCTTCCCAAAGTGCTGGGATTACAAGCATGAACCACTGCACCTGGCCCATTCAGCGTTTACATCCCGCGTGACCATCTTTTTTTTTTTTTTTGAGATGGAGTCTCACTCTGTCATCCAGGCTGCAGTGCAATGGCACAATCTCGGCTCACTGCAACCTCTGCCTCCCAGATTCAAGCAATTCTCCTGCCTCAGCCTCCCAAGTAGCTAGGACTACAGGCATGTGTCACCATGCCCGGCTAATTTTTCTATTTTTAGTGGAGATGGGGTTTCACCATGTTGGCCAGGCTGGTCTCAAACTCCTGACCTCAGAGTGATCCACCTGCCTCGGCCTCCCAATGTGCTGGGATTACAGGCGTGAGCCACCGTGCCCAGCCCATCCTGTTTGTTTAATGTGTCCTCGGCACTAGCGGTTAAGTTCCTTCATGGCTGGGGCCATGCCACATGCAATTTATCTTGGTATCCCAAATGCCCGGCACATAGTAGGTGCACAATAAATGCTGAATGAACGAATGACGGCGCCTCAAGGACGCTCTACCATTAGCTCCTGGGAGCGGGCTGTGTGGATTCCCCTGGGGATAGACGATAACCAGACCGCTGCACAAAGAAAAGTTAGGAGGGATGCCTGGGATTAAAATCCAGACATTTACACTTTAAAGCCTACATTTCACACACGAACATATACACATGCAGACATGTACACACAGATGAATACGTGCACACACACTCCTCTCTCAAGGCTGGGATCTGGGCGGTCCCCGGGGAGCCGCCCTCATGCACTGGGCCTCTCTGACTCTGACCCCATCGTGTCCCAGCCCGAGTTCTTCTGCAGCTGGCGGAAAAGCAGCTGCCGCTGGAGGCTCCTCAGGCTCTCCAGGTCCTCGGGAGAGAGTGGCAGGGCCGGCTTCCCTGGGTCCTGCTCCTCTTCTTCCTCTTCCTCCATTTCCGTGAGTCCCTCGGGGGGCTGCGGGGAGCTCCTGGAGATGTAGCCCTGGTCAGACTGCACTGACTGCCGCTGCTCCTCCTCGTAGGGCGTGTGCGGGTCTGTGAGGACCATGGCGGGTCTACTGCAGCCCCCCGGGGCCTGGCAGCTCAGACTC
Organism: Gorilla gorilla gorilla; assembly: GCF_029281585.2. NCBI lineage: Eukaryota > Metazoa > Chordata > Mammalia > Primates > Hominidae > Gorilla > Gorilla gorilla. The sequence goes on along the minus strand of NC_086018.1, from coordinate 15,125,752 downwards.
TGCTGGAAGAGCGAGAGCATCAAGCCTTCGAGGTGCTCCCTCACGTCCTCTGGAAGGAGGTCAGGAGACGCCATGGGGGTGCTGCCAAGGGGCGAGTCCTCGGGCTCCACAGGGAGGAAGAGGACGCTATTTCGCCCAGCGCCCGGGCTGCCCAGCAGCGGGCAGGCCTCGCCCTCCCCCGCCAGTGCCAGCCGGACTGCGGCACCGTCAGCCAGGGGCCCAGGCTCCACCGCGGCCACCAGGGCCCCCTCCTCTGCGGCGAGCACCAGGGTGTGGAGGGGCTGCGGCGCTGGCTGACCCCGGGGCAGCAGGTGAGGTTCTAGCTTTGCCACTGCTGCTCCTCCTTCCTCCCTGACCAGCGGGTCTATGGCCAGGCAGGCCTGGGAGCCAGGCTCGCGCACCAGGGGCGCCCGCTTCACGATGCCGGTTCCCGGAGGCAGCAGTGGCTCCTCAAACACCTCTTCGTCCAGGGACGGGGCATCCTGGTCATCTGCCGAGTAGAGGTTCTCACGTTCGAACCAGTCGGGACAGCGGACCTGCCAGTCCCGGAACCTGTCCAGGGCGGCGCGGAGCTGCCTGCCGCCCGGGCTCCGCAGGTAGTTGTCCCCCGACAGCTCCCCTACGCGGTGCATGCGGCCCGGCTGGAACATCTCCAGGTCCTGGATGCGGAAGTACACCTCCTCGAACCTGTCCATGAGCGGGTACCGCGGCGCCGCGCCGAACAGGTCGGGGACGTCGCCATCACAGCTGACCTCGCTGAAGTAGCAGACTACGTAGGTGCCGAAGCAGGCTGGCCTCTTGAAGTCCGGGAGGATCATGTTCATGGCTGCAGTGAACAGGTCCCCCACGGGCTTTCCGTGGTCGCAGCGCAGCCGCACAGGCGCCCCCCGGCCCAGGAGCGCCTGCCACTTGGCGCGCGTGCCGCGGGAGCACAGGACGATGATCTTAGAGTTGCTCTCCACCATCTCCTGCTTCTGACGGCCCACCCAGGTCATGACTCCTGCCTCCGAGATGGCCTGCTCTTCCAGCAGGTCCAGGGCCACTTCCGTGCCGCAGGCGGTGAGCAGGAACTGGGCGAATTTCAGGACCACGTCCACGTAGAGGGGGTGGTCGGCTGAGTAGATGATCCAGACCTTCCTGGGCTTCAGCGGTGGGGGGATCAGGTCAGCCGCAGGCAGGCCATCTAAGGAAACAAGACCACACATGCTGACCCTCACCCCAGGGCCCAGGGCAGCTCTGTGCCTGCCAGCCCAGGAGGGGCCTGGACCAGGACACAGAGCTTGGCTCCCTCCCTAAGCTGAGAAACCCAACTGAGGCCTGTTGGAAAAACCCAGATGTTACTATTCCACCTTTGGCTGCCTGAAAAAAATCAGTCTGCTGCCTTGTGGGAAAAAGAATCTCTCAACGTTCCTAGCTGGTCTTTAGCCTATACTTTAATTAAGAAAAGAAAAAGAGGCACCAAGCTCTGTTGGTCTGCTCCAGGGAGGACCTTTGTTCACAAAATACTTACCTTTCTTTCCTTGTCTGAGTGATTCAAAAAATGGCACCCAGGCCTTGTTATTGGGGGCCCTTCTGAGTGGGGTACTGGAAGGGGGTTTCTAAGGTGGGGTCTCCTGAAGGGACTTGGGAGTTAGAGCACAGGAGGCGACCCACGCACTTATCCCAGGAGAACCCTCCACTGCTTTAAAAATAAGCAAACATGCAAACCAGGAAATACTGACCGGTGTATTTGGTGTCATCACTGTATTTTTCACTTCCAGGCCCTGGAAAGGAAAAGAAATACACTGGAGTGGTTCTTTGGGAAGAGAAATAGAAACCAGCTCACAGGGTGTCTGCCCCATCCCTGACAAAGGGTGAAGGGTAAGGGGGCAGCCCCGAGACTGAGCAGGGAGGCCGTGCTAGGTGGTCGCACAGGCATGAGTCCTGGGTCTGCCACTACGAGCACTATGACCTGGAGCAGTTACTAGTGCCTCTGAAATGCAGCTTCTGCCTCTGTGAAGTGGGTCTGTATTTGCTCTTGTTTAATGGGTATTATTAAATGAGTGTGTGTATGTGAAGTGCCTGGCACGTTGTACATAATCAATTGGGATCACAGTTATTTTGTAGCACTGATCCAGCTGGGACCCCCAGTGCCGGGGGGCAGGGGGTGGGGTCCATTCTGGTTCCTCATTACGGTCCTGGTCTGCCCTGTCTCCCTGAAATTTGGCCACCCCAAACTGACTCCACATGAGGGAAAGCTCTTCCCCAGAAGTGTCTTTACAGAAGACATGCATCTTACCACATTTCTTTCCAGAAGCAGCCCCATCAGGCTGCTTGCAACATTTCCTCCTGGTATTTTTGAGGTGAGGAAGGGGAACCCACATACTTAAGCAATTGTTCCCCGCAGAGATGTGATGAAAAAACTGCTCTGCGGGGGTTAACTCCTTAGCGACAACTGGGAGGATTGAGATCCACAGATGACTGAGCAAACGACTTAGAACCTTAATCTCAATCCTAACCCTTTCAGTTCTTCCCCAGAACTGTCAAAAGACAGCCAAATAACAGCGAGGCTCCTCTTGCCTTCACCCTGTGGCGCGGGACACTTCGGAAAACAGAAGCTCAACAGCAGAAAAGAAACCAAAAGCACCGCCGCCGCCCAGCCCCAAACCTTTAGAGAGCTGCACCGCCTGTGGAGCACTGGCCAAGATGCTACTGAATGTTATCGGAACCTCCCATAGGTCCTCCCATGCCTGGCTGGTTTTCTTTCTACCACATAATGATTAACACCTAATCCTGACGAGCCTAGGGAAGGGTGGAAACAGCTTCCCAGATGACGGAAGGAGCAGCCTAGGGTCATGGTGGGCCAGGCAAGGGCTGAGGCCCCAACCGGAAGGCCTGTGTTCTCCCGGCTTAGGACTTGGCCAGCAGAGGGCTGCAGGTGGGAGAAGACACTGGTATGTACTAATCCCCACCAGCAAGCACCTTCCTCAGCTACTCATTTAACCTTCGTCACACCCTTAGAGGGAGGCATTATCAGTACATTTTACAGAAAAGTGAATCCATGGTGTGTTAAGTAACTGGCCTGTGACTACAAGGGTAATGAGGTGGGGCTGGGGTCCACCCCTGTGGCTCAGGGCAGCCGGAGCCTTCTCTATCACCCGATGCTGACCCTCACTATTCTCCCTGACCCCAGGTGTCCACGTCTGGCAGCTGCAGGATGGGGTTGTTCAGGCTGCTCCACCTGCCTGGATGATCATTCCTGACACAGGGAAACTTTACTCTGACTCCTTCCAAACTACTGATTTTAATAATACTACATTTAATAACAACAAATATAATCGTGGCTAACAGATACTGTGCAAATAGCACATGCCAGGTTCTGTGCTAAGAATTCATGTGTCTTATTTCACTCAGTCCTTACAACAGCTTTATGACGTGGTTCTCAAGCAAGAAGCTGAGGCTCAGAGAATAAAGCGATTTGCCTTGGTAGTGAGTGGTGGTGCTGGTATTAGAGCCTGACTCCAGGACAGCCAGAGCCCCAGCGCTTACCAGCTAGCCTCCAGGTCATGCAGACGATGAGCAGGATGACGGAGCCCACCAGCAGGATGGAGATGCCCGTGATAAACAAGTACACCCACAGGGGCATGTAGTCTGCGGTGAGCAGAACAGCGTGAGTGATGCGGCAGGGCCTGCCCTGCCCACCCTGAGGCCCCCAGCCCTGCTCCCCAGCCCCAGGCTCTGTCCTCTCTGGCCCCACCACGACAAACCATGGTCTCACCCCCCGCTGGGCTGGCCTCGGTTCAGCCTTGTCTGCCTGGCTGAGGCAGAGACTTCTCAAGTGGCCACTGGGGAATGTCCCCTGAGGGCTGCAGTGCTGTCGGAGAGAGATCCAAGCTTACCTGGAATTGGTTCTGCAATGAAAACAGAGGAAAAAGGGAAAATAGCATTCTTAACCCTTCCCAGTCATCACAAAAAACACAACTGACGTCCCTTGAGGGCTTTAATGATGCTGGCCCTGCACCAGGCACTCTAGATCCAGGTTGAACTTAATGAAACCATCTACAAGAGACGCTTGAGTTGCTGGTCTAAGAAGAGACACCTTGCCTCCTCCTTGGGAGGCTGGGCTCTCCTTCCAGCCTGGCTCCATGTCTGCGCCTTGCCTTCTGGTGAGCATGTGGCCACAGCCTCCCGTGCATTAGGGCATGCGACTTTTGAAAACAGCATCCCTGCTGTGTGATCTTGGACAAGTTATTCAACATCTCTGTGCCTCAGTTTCCTTATCCAGGAACCTGGGGTTTGGGGTGGGGGGATCCTCTGCTTCATAGTACCGTGACTCACAATGAGTGAGGATAAAAAAATGGACGGCATGCTGGAGCACTGCGCTCAGTGCGTGGTGCAGAACTAGGGCTCTAGGATAAAAACCACCTTATTTTCCAGTCAAGAAAGTTGAGGATCAAAAAGATTAAGTATTTTGCCTAAGGCTACATAGCTAATGAAAGACAGCCAGGAGTCCAGCCCCGGGGAGTGACACTCTAAAGCCCCACTCCACACTTCAGGCCTGAAGGACTCCAAGTTAAACTAAACTCTCCTCCCTAACCACCCCTCAGAACCAGGTAAGGACGCAGCACAGGCTGGGGGCCTTCAGCCACTTGTTCTCCCAGTATGGCCTAGGACAGCCGCATGTCCCCTACCTGGAGTGTCTGGCATTTCTGGGCAGGAAACAGTCATGGAGTGTCTGAGGCAGTCATTGAGGCAGCTGCTGAAGAAGGGCTGGATCTGCGGGCAGAGAGGGCAGGAAAAGGGCTCCAGAACTGTAGAGCGCCCATGCCTTCCAGCCAGCAGCGGCAATGGGAGAGGAGGGGATCCTGGCTGGCTACACCACGATCTCCAGGTGGCCATCATCTCCCTCCAGCAAGGGCGGGTCAGAGAACCCCTGCCCAGGTGAGGGTGGGAGAACCAGACAGGAGAAAGGCAGGGGCAGTGCCTTACCAGGCAAGGAATCCTGACTGGTAGTGGTGCTTGGTGCCACAGAGAGGACAAGCTTTCCCCTGTCCACTAGCAAGAATGCCAGACTGTGCACGCTCCCCACTCCCGTCCACACCACACTCTCCACCTGTGCACGCTCCCCACTCCCGTCCACACCTCTCTCCACCTGTGCACACTCCCCACTCCCATCCACACCTCTCTCTCCACCTGTGCACGCTCCCCACTCCCAGCCACACCACTCTCTCCACCTGTGCACACTCCCCACTCCCATCCACACCTCTCTCTCCACCTGTGCACGCTCCCCACTCCCAGCCACACCACTCTCTCCACCTGTGCACACTCCCCACTCCCATCCACACCACTCTCTCCACCTGTGCACGCTCCTCACTCCCAGCCACACCACTCTCTCCACCTGTGCACGCTCCCCACTCCCAGCCATACCACTCTCTCCACCTGTGCACGCTCCCCACTCCCGTCCACACCACTCTCTCCACCTGTGCACACGCCCCACTCCCGTCCACACCACTCTCTCCACCTGTGCACGCTCCCCACTCCCGTCCACACCTCTCTCTCCACCTGTGCACGCTCCCCACTCCCAGCCACACCACTCTCTCCACCTGTGCACACTCCCCACTCCCGTCCACACCACTCTCTCCACCTGTGCACGCTCCCCACTCCCAGCCACACCACTCTCTCCACCTGTGCACGCTCCCCACTCCCAGCCATACCACTCTCTCCACCTGTGCACACTCCCCACTCCCAGCCACACCACTCTCTCCACCTGTGCACGCTCCCCACTCCCATCCACATCACTCTTCACCTGTGCACACTCCCCACTCCTGTCCACTCTATAATTGCCACCTGTTTTGCTCCCTGCACCTGTCCACACCACACTCACCCACCTGCACTTGGTGGCGACAGCACCCTTTAAGGTTGCGTAGAGTGAGTGTGACGTTGGATCGCTGGTGGAACTCTTCTGGTCTGGGCTGAGGAGAGAGGCGAGGATGGGTAAGGCTAGTTGGGATGGGTAAGGCTAGTTGGGTAAGAACACGCTGTGGCACTGCCATGGAGAGGCTGTCCAGAGCACCCCTTAGGAAGGCCAGGGGAGAAATGCTTTTCAGGTTTCTATTCCAGAAAAAAACTCTGTTTTTGCATGGAAGCTGGTTTGTTGTAAATCCTTAAGTACGTGTAGTAACTGGTAAGTCTCTCTTTGCTTTGGCTGCTGGGAATTGGGGCAACAAATCTGTGTTCATGGACACCAGTTGTACAGAACCACACAGCACACGTTTCCTGCACTGAGCTGGCTTCATCGTATTGCCTTTATTTCTTTTTTTTAGAGATGGAGTATCACTCTTGTCACCCAGGCTGGAGTGCAGTGGCACAATCTCAGCTCACTACAACCTCTGCCTCCCAGGTTCAAGTGATTCTTCTGCCTCAGTTTCCCAAATTGCTGGGATTACAGGCGTGTGCCAGCACATCTGGCTAATTTTTGTACTTTTAGTAGAGATGGGGTTTCATCATGTTGGTCAGGCTGGTCTCGAACTCCTGACCTCAAGTGATCCACCTGCCTTGGCCTCCCAAACTGCTGGGATTACAGGCGTGAACCACTGTGCCTGGCATATTTTATGTCATTAATTTACTTTATTTATTTTTAAATTTTTATTTTCTTTTTTAGAGACAGGGTCTCGCTCTGTCCCCCAGATTGGGTGCAGTGGTGCCATCATGGCTTACTGCAGTCTCGAACTCCAACTTCAAGCTATTCTCCTGCCTTGGCCTCCCAAAGTATTGGGATTACAGGTGGGAGCCACTGCGCCTGGCCTTATTTCCTTATCTTTAGTTCCCCTTTGTCTCTATTTTCACATTTCTTTTTTTTAAATCCTCAAATCCTTTTTGTAATAAACAAAGCAAAACAAAAAGAGAACAAGGGAGCATGTGGGGGAGGAAAGAACAAAAAGGACTGAGTCATGGGCAGGACGCAGTCAACTGCCTTTCTACCAAGCGTAAGATCACTGGGGAAGAAAAAGGGCAAGGCGCCATGATCACTATGGACTAAGCACAGCCCTGAGTCGCGAGCTTCTAGCAACGCAGTTCTGTCAGACCAGCAGAGAAGAGACTCGGGGCTTGGAGGGGTGGTCCTGAGCCATGCTAGAGGGGTCAAAAAGAGCAGAGTTACCGCAGGTATGTGGTGCATGTGCTCAAAGCAACTGTGGTTCTCCATGTGCGGAAAACTGGTCAGCAGGATCTGGTAATGGGTAGATTCGTTCCACAGGGTGAAGCTCACACGCAGCTGGTGGGCCTCCAGGGTCTCCACGGTAATGTTGGGGTCCCACAGGCTGCCTGCCAAGGTCACACACGCAGGCTGGGAGTGAGGAGGGGCACGCACATGTGCATGTGTGTGCATCCAAATAAAGCTCTCCCGGGCCAGCCGTTACCTGAGCTCATGCATGGCGTGGTTACCTTCATCCTGGCGTGCTCACAGTCTGTCGACCCAGAAAAAAGGAAACTCATTAAGCCTCTGCCTTCGGAAATCTGTTCTTCCAGACTCCTGACACCAAGAACAACAATCTTTTCCCCACTGGGAGCCTGTCCACAGGTGGCCCCTTCAGAGTGAGCTCCAGGGCTGGACCCATCTTGGCATGGGTGCCAGCCTGCTTGTCTGATCCTCATCTCTCAGGGAACCCTCCTGATGCAAGTGCATTCCTGAGCTTGCTGTGGGTGACCAAGCAATCTTGGTCCCCTCCAGTTCCTTCTCTGCCCACCCACAGCTTCTTGTCCCCGGCTGCCCCTGTCTTTGCACAGGCTGAGAAGACATGTGACAGGCGTGAATCACCATGGAGGGACAGGGACTGAGTCAGTCAACTTTAGGAACAGAAGCGAGAACTGAGGAGATTCACTCCTTCAACAAATACATATTGAGCACCAACTATGCACCAGGCCCTGTTCTTGGCACTGGAGGTACAGTGGTAAACAAGACAAAGCCCTGCCCCCTGGAGATTGCAACCCAGTAGAAGAGACCAATAAAAGCAAACACACAGCATGCAGTACCAGTCAGGGAGTGATGAGCCACACGCGGTGACATAAAGCAGGGTAAGCACAGAGTGTGTGTGCACGCGTGTGTGCAGGGTGGTCCCAGGATGAAGAAGGTCAACACCATCCTTAACAAGCATTTCTTGACCAACCTACTATAATATGCAAGGCAATTCGTGAGGTTCTGGAGATTACAAAAATGGGCAGAAGACCCAGGCTTTGTTTTCAAGTGGGCTTCCTGACATAGCTGGCTATGGACAGAGAATTGTAGAGAGACTGAGGCAGGAGAATCGCTTGAGCCCAGGAGTTCGAGGCTGCATTGAGCTAGGATAGCAAAATTGCACTATAGCCTGGGTGACAAAGCAAGACCCTATCTCTATTAAAAACAAAAAGAGAGAAATGTAGGTAATAGCTGAGCTTCTGGGGAGGACAGAGAAGTAGAAGGTACATGTACATCAAAGGATGCCTGAGAAGAAAAGCCTGGCGGTAATCACAGGCAGGGTGGATAGGCATGGGGAGTAGAGCGCCATGCATGGGATGAGTGTTGGATGATGCAGGCGGAATGTAAGGTGGAAGGAGAAGAGCAAGCCACGGAGGCTGGGACCAGGCTGGGGGCAGAGGCTGCAACTTCCCCACGAGTGGCTTGTGGCTTGCCTTTATGCTATTTTCTGGGCAGGCTGGGTGCTTCTCTAGATAGAGGGAGGTGCTCTGGTTCCCATAAAACTCCTGGGATCTTGGGCCACCGTCCACTGTTGTGCCAACAGAGAATGGCCTCTGCCTCAGGGAATGGAGGTTGCAGCACACACCAAAGCACTCCCAGTCTTGGCCTCTGTTTGTTCTGTGGGTCCCAGGTGCTGGCAATGCCAGCCACTGTCTTGCTGAGCAGGGAGGCTGGCATCTGTGCCACCTGGTGCTTCCTTCTCACAGAGGCCATTGGGGAGGGAATGTCTTGGGAGGATGCTCTTACCAGGCACAAGGAAATTCTTGGACTGGTGGTTTGGGTCCCCATCAGGGATGGGCTTGGGCAGGTGGTGAACGGTCACCTCATATTCCTGGTCAGGGTCGACCACAAAGTGGCTGAAGGTAAAACGCCACTGAAGAGAAGGGAGGAAGGAAAGGTGGATGGATTACACACACCTCTGTCACCCATCTATGCCCAAAGACCCCCGTTCCCACCCACTCCTGAATATTCAGCCAAAAATAAGAACAAAGCAACAACCACGGCCAAATCCAAGGTCAGGGAAATCAGTATCTTTGTTTTTTGTTTCCTCTGGTCCTTTCTGCCTGTTTTTTTTTTTTTTTTTTTTTTTTTTAAACCTGGATCTGGCCTCATCAGTAGACAGTGAATAAGGCAAAAGAATTTGGGGAAAGTGGAAGTAGTCCCACCCCTCCCACCTGCCCTCTCAAATTCTAGGACAATGGGTATGAGAGGGCGGAGCCAGGGGACTTGGGGCTATGGAGATCTGGCACACGCCAGGCAGGTAAAAACTATTTGTCAAATGATTCTTCCTCCTCAAATGGGAAAGCCAGGGACCTCTTGAGACCATTATGGAGTAAAAAGGTGCGAAGGACAAGCTAGAGACCCCCACTCACCCTGGGCCAGCAGGCACCTTAGTTGCAATGATATTTGAATTTGTGCTAAGTTATTTTCTGGGTGTTAGAGATTACAGACATCGACTCCAACCCCCATTCTAGTTACCCTGGTGGAGGGGCAGGGGTCCTTTGCTTCTAAGTGGATGGAGGAACCTGGTTGTCACCATTCGCATAGCAGTCAAGTTTGGGGGTCCTAATTTAACATCGGAGAGGGGTTCTGCCTTTGCTGCTTGAGTTTGTGGGAGATCTAACTTGTTTTCAAGTGGCCATTTGCAGATTTAAACCAGTAGTCTTCAAACTAAGGCTTGCATCGTGATTACTTGAGGGTTAAGCACCAGTTGCTGGACCCCACCCTAAGAGTTTCTGGCCTGGGAAGTCTGGGGTGGGGCCAAACATCTCTACCAAGTTCCCAGGTGAGGCTGAGGCTGCTGGTCTACGGACCACACTTTGAGACCCACTGCTTTAAACAAACTTAAACAAGAATCAACATTTCACCATTTAGCTGTGAGCAGCAAAATGAGACTAAGCTGTTTTAGTGCTCATTTGCCCACCTACAGCAGTTCTTTGGTCTGGGCGGTTTTTTCTTCCTGAAGGTAGGCCCCAGCTTAATCCAAGTTACACATGAAAGATGTTACACAAAGTTACACAAAGATGGCAGGAGGTAGGGCTGTGGAAGCTGCCTTCCAATTCAACTTCCTTTCAGAACGAATAGCTAGGTAAAGTTGGAAGAAAAACCAGGGGTGAGTATGTGAGGGACGCTTTCAAAAATACGCTCTGTCCCTCACTATTGCTCACGGTGGCCACACCACTTCTCTTTTGACTTCTGCCCATCTCAGGCTGCCATTCTGAATTCCACAGACTCCCTCAGCACCTCTGGGTCTTCCCCACTCTAAATCAGGGTCTGAATTTGGGGACAAGAAGTCTGTACTGGTGTCATCAGTGGAACATAATCCACTCAGGAGCTGTGTTCTTACCCGCCTGTGGTGATGCCTCAGTTTGGACAGAAACTCAAACCTGACGCACAAACGTTCATTGGTGTTCAGCTGCAGGACAGATAACTCTGCACCCTCAAGGTACAGGATGCTGGCTGAAGGAGAGGGAGAAGAGAAGACAAACAGATACCGATCAGCCAAGACAAGTGCTGGGTGTGTCACTTCCCTATCTGTTGCGGTTGTTCACTCCTAAAAGAAAATCTGCCCTGTCTTACCCAACTCTCCACATCCTGTTCCTTTCAGTTCACTCTCTGGCCTCAGCCTACCGCCTTGCAGACAGTTATTTCCCAGCTGGGCAAGGAAAAATGACACTTTACACTGGGCTAGAAGTAAAGACTTTGCAAACTTGTGGTGAGGGCTTTGACAATCTCTCATGGGTGTCAAACACAGCCATCCCCACCATCCTCACGAGGTTGTGGCTGTCAGCAGGAGCACTGAGGGCGGGGACTTCCAAAAAGAACTTCCCCCATGCCCCGTTCACAAATCTGGGGCTAGTGCTCATAAGCCCCAATCGTCCCAATTCTGTAACATAAACTCTCCATTCCTGAATAGGCTTGGGGGACGTTTTAAAAGTGCTGGCCCCTAAATTCAGGGAACAGGTTGACAAATGTGTTGCCATTTTCCACTTCATTTTTGGTACTGTAGTCACAAAATTAACTGCTTGCTTTTTTTTTCCTCAGGATGCTAAAAATGTTAGGTTGAAGGAAGTCCTTTCATGAAGAATGGTGTGATGAGAAGGTATCACTGTGGGTTAATATCTAAAATGCTGAACAAGTATTTGACTGCATGAAATGACGGATCCTTATAGCACTAAATTTGAACCCCCATGTCTGAGCACAGGACTGGGAGCCCAATCCTGAGCCTGACTGGGAGAGCCACTTGGAGGCAGGGAGAATCCCCCAGGGCCCTGCTGGCATGCCCACTCACCGTCTGTCTGCAGCGTCCATTCGATGTGAGCCACGGGGAACAGGCCTCCTTGTTGGGTGTGGGCAAAGTGCAGCTGGATCTGCAGGTCCTTTGGGGAGGAGGGGGTCAGGTTTCGAGGGTGAATCCAGCTGTCATCCAGGCAGGTACCTGGCAGCCAGGGAAAAACAACATTCAGAGACTTATAGCCGAGACCCTGAGATGCCCCAGCAGCAGGTACAGACAGCTAGACAGCAAACAGCTCAGGGGCCCGCGGCCTTCCAGCCTGTGGCCCTTGGCCGGGTCCTCAGCTTTACTGTCCTGCTCCCTCTTTTCTAATGTTTACTGGGGTCACTGCAAACCTCTCAAGTCTAAAGGGAATTTTAGGAGAGATGACAAAGTACACAAGTTGATTTTGAGAAGAAGTTGTGATTGGGAATAAGGGCGCAGGAGGGATGCAGTTGTAGTAAGAGTTGCTTTATTGTTATATGTCAGGGGTCTCTAATTGGCTCAGACACTTGAATATGTGCCTCTTTGAATTAAAACAAAACAAAATCAACAGCACAGATGTCTCTCACTTTACAGTGACAAGCTGTGGCAAATCAAATTATATTATAGATACAGTAGGGCAGCACCCCAGAGAATACTTTCACAATCCAAATGACAGTTCTGTTTCTCCTTTCCTGACTTTTGCATAATGAATGTTCTTGACAGGAAGTGCAGGTGCACGCATCCACAATTCTCCGGGAACCCTCCTGCGGATGGCTGTAGCTCACAGCCTGAACCTGGAGTGGCGTGGCAGGACTTCTGTCAGAAGTTGGCAGCAGGCTCTCACTTGATTAAGAAGTCAACAAGAAGAACAGAAAAAGATGACTTACTATTCTTGACCGTGCAGTTTAGCCCCTGTGGAAAAAAGAGGGTGGTTATTACAGCTGGGAAAGGGCTTGAATTTACATGCCAGGGCCAGATGCTCTCCACTGGCTCATTCTCAGGAATGCCATCTACACAGCCTGCCCTTCTCACTTTTTGGGGAATAGGATGAGGAGTGAGTCCAGGGTATGGCAAAGGGAATGGTGCTTTTTTTTTTTTTTTTGAGATGGAGTCTTGCTCTGTCGCCCAGGCTGGAGTGCAGTGGCGCGATCTCAGCTCAGTGCAAGCTCCGCCTCCCGGGTTCATGCCATTCTCCTGCCTCGGCCTCCCAAGTAGCTGGGACTACAGGCGCCCGCCATCACGCCCGGCTACTTTTTTGTGTTTTTAGTACAGACGGGATTTCACTGTGTTAGCCAGGATGGTCTCGATCTCCTGACCTCGTGATCCGCCTGCCTCAGCCTCCCAAGTGCTGGGATTACAAGCGTGAGCCACCGCGCCCGGCACAGGAATGGTATTTTATGAGGAACTGCTACGAGCTGGGACCTTGACAATTTTAAAAGACACTGAGAGGGTTCTCTTGGAGTGCCCTGAGAAAAGGGCCCCTTCATCTCCTAAGGTTTCCAACCTTCCTGGATAACACTGCTGCAAGAGGTGCGGAAGGGGTGAAGGGCAATATTTACAGTTTCTGTGACAGATCTGTTGGGGAACATTCACTAAGTCCCTACAAAGCCGCTAGGGAAAGTATGCCAGGCCCTGTTCCGGGTGACCGTGACGAGGTCTTATCCTCAGCCCATTCTGCAGATGAGGAGGCTGAGGCACCCATATTACATTATATTGCCTCCCTCTTGGGCAGTATGTGTTAACCTTCCAAGCCTGAGGAAATCCTGATGGCCAAATTTAGAAGCCCTAGTGACAAATGCTACCAGGGAAATGTAACCATTAGGAAGGAGCTCAGGCTCAGGTGTCTCCAGTTCTCTAACTGGCAAAACAGACCAAACGCATCCCGGGGTGGAAAGTCAGATGCCGAGGCAGACCAGAAACACAATCTCAAGGCCAACAAAGTGACTGGTGTGAGTAGGGTGCCAGGGCTGACACCCTCCTCTCTCTTGAGAGGGAACAGAGAGGTAGGGCTAAGCACAGGAGAAGACCCCGTGCCACCAGGGTTCATTTATAGAGTGGTCACACACAGGATGACATCTGCACGCACCTAGGATTGACTCTAGCAAGCTACTTCACCAGGATCCTCCTTCTCTGGGACCCCAGTTCATAAGTGCTTCTCGCCCTGTTCAGCTCCTGAATTCTCCCCTACAGGTCCCGGGCTAGCATCACCACCCCACTAGGGGGCTCCGCACATGTTCCCAGCAAAATCCATCTGGCTGCCTAGGCTCACACTAATAAATGTCACTCTTTCCTAAACGGCGAGAAGATTAACTCCCCTGAGTCCTCTCATTTTTCCTCTCCCTTAAAATTCCTAGGATGTGGAGGATAAAAAAAAGCGGTTATTTCACCTTGAGATGGGGAACTCTTCTAGAGAAGGCAAACAGATACATCATTTGGAGTAACTTCCTACTAGCCACTGGGAGCTACTCAAAAACACTGCAGGATGATGCCCATGATGAAAAGCTCTTGTCTTCATGAAGACCACGAGGAAAGTGGAAGGGTCTGACAACACAGTCGGTTGATTCCCAGTGGTGCAGGCAGGTGTCCTCTCATTCCCGAGATGGAGGGAAATAGTTTGGTATGCCCTATGGAATACTGTTTTTGGTCTTGGTTTCTGATAGTTGTGGTTGCATATAAGTCTTTTCCTTCAGTTACTATTAGGTTTATAGTTTTCATTCAAAACAGCTCTGAACCTCATCATATACCTCTCCAGCACTGATTAACAAACAAGGTTTGTTAATGCACCACTAGATTATGGTGCATTGTTCTTTTGATATTCTGCTAGATTACATTTGCTAATATTTTATTTAGAATTGCATGGATTTATGTTCATAAATGAGATTGGTCCATAGTTTTTCTTTTTGTATAAGATTTGTCAAGTTTTAGAATTAAGCTTATACTAGCTTTAAAAAAAATGGACAGCTTTCCCTCTTTTTCTGTGGTACTGAATGGTCATCAATAGAGAATGGCTGAATTAAGGTGAGATCTAGTTTAAATCTAAATGTCCATCAAACTAGAAATGGTTGAATAGATTGCTATCTACTATGGAATATTATGCAAATATTAAAGAGAATGAGAATTAGTTGCATAGACATCTGTTGACCTGCAGATGGCTGGAATGTGTTGATGAGAGAGGAAAATAAGTTTCAAATAACTTTTTATAGTATGATCCCAATTTCTATGGAAATAAGTCATGAAAAAGATCTCCCTGAATATATATATATATATATATATATATATATATATATATATAGAGAGAGAGAGAGAGAGAGAGAGAGAGAGAGAGAGAGAGAGAGAGAGGGAGAACGACTAAATGAGAATAGAAACATGTTAACAGGTGTTAACACAGTTTGCTGGGGGCAAAGGGGACAGAAGCAGAGGAGATGGCATGAGGGAAGATAAGGGGAAAAAAGATTTAATCAAAACTGAAAAATATACATATAGGTGAAATATAGAACAACAATTCTATTAGAGGTAATAGCGCATTGACCATATACACATATTTTCTCCCTCTCTCCAAACAATATAACAATTATAGGAAAGAAAATTTTTTTTTGTAAATTCTCAAACTCAAAGAGCCAAACTCAGTGGACAAAAGATGTGAACAAAATTTTAAAAGTCCTTTCCAACTTGGCCCCAGCAGCATAGCTCCTGTAAAGAAGAGTGTTGGCTGGGCGCAGTGGCTCATGCGTGTAATCCCAGCACTTTTGGGAGGCTGAGGTAGGTGGATCACCTGAAGTCAGGAGTTCAAGACCAGCCTGGCCAAGAGATGGTGAAACCCTGTCTCTACTAAAAATACAAAAATTAGCTGGGTGTGGTGGCATGTGCCTGTAGTCCCAGCTATTTGAGAGGCTGAGGTGGGAGAATTGCTTGAACCTGGGAGGCAGAGGCTTCAGTGAGCCAAGACTGTGCCACTGTACTCTATCCTGGGCGACAGAGCGAGACTCTGTCTAAATAAAATAAAATAAAATAAAGTAAGATAAAATAAAATAAAAGGGCTATTCTGTCACCTGCCACCAATGAGGTGGTGACACCAGAATATGCCATCAGCATCCACAAGCACACCCATGGAGGGGACGTCAAGCAGTGTGCCCCTTGGTCACTCAAAAAGTCCCAGAACTTTGCCATGAAGGAGATGGGGACTCCAGATATGCTAACACCAGGCTCAACAAAGCTGTCTGGACCAAAGGAATAAGGAAAGTTCCATACTGTGTCCATGTGCAGCTGTCCAGAAAGCATGAGGATGAAGATTCACTAAACAAGCTCTATACTTTGGTTACCTGTGTACCCATTACCACTTTCAGAAACCGACAGTCAGACATTATGGATGAGAACAAACTGTTGATGTCAAATAAAATTATAAAACCTCAAAAATGAACAAATGAATGAATAAATAAATAACTGTCCAAGTGGCAGCAGAGTAGGCAGCTGGCTTGTGCTGAGTGGAGGAACTTCTGTCTGAATGCTACAAAAGGGAGTTATTGATAAGGAGGCCAGGGGCCCCTCAGAACCTTATAATGTTCAGGGCTTAGGGGCAGGGAGAATTAAGTGAAGGTCTACATATGGAGTGTTGGGAACCTTATCCTCTCTTTCCGTGCTCTGATCTCAGAATGCTGGCAGCCAGGCCCAAAAAAAAGACCTCCAGATTTCAGCATTTGGAGGTCACCCAATAGGCCAGGTTCACCATTAGCCTGACCTCCTATACAGTAAAGTCCAATGTTCAATAAACCTTAACTACACAGAGCATTTAATCAGCTTTTAGGACTTCATTCTTAAAATATTCTCAGACAGCCAAGGAGTACCAGATATTTGAGATAGGTTTTCTGTATGAAAAATAGATCAAAACAATTAAAAAATGCTCCTGGAAGGAAAAAAAAATGCTGTTAACACAATTAAACCAAACAAGTAAAATTATTATAGCCCTGAAGAGATACAACACTGCATCTGTAAGACAGGGGCAGGACACCGTGGACAAATGAGCAGGCAGAGAATGAAAACTGAACCTTGAAACTCAATAGAAGAAGTTCTACTAAATAAAAATTCAATAGAAGGGTTAGTCTATGAAATTGAGGACATTTCTCTGAAAGTACAAATAGAATAGGAAAAAATATATGATCATTAGAGATTCAATTTAGGAAACAAAATATGATTGACTAGATTTCTAGAAGGAGATTAACAAAAAAACAGAAGGAAGAAGTTATTTTTTAAAAAAGGAAAGAAAGAAAGAAAATATTCTGGAAGAGAAGGACACATATTCCCCGAGAGTGTGGAAAAACTCAAGCTGTATTTTTCCTCTGCCCTCACATCACCACAACAATCAACAGAAGTCACAGAAGACTTCTGTGACTACATATGGGGGGGGTGGTTTCTTCCCACCACCAAGCAAGCAATCAATTCGGCAGCAGACACCAGCTGGGTATCCTCCAATTTAATTCTGACACTATTTGGAGATAGCATCAGATCCCACAGGTTGAGTGCTCAGTCCCCAAGACCGCCCACCCCCTAGACACCAGTGGTAAGTCTGGGCCTCCAGAACTTCTAAGACCAACCGGGTTCAACGTGAGATTCTCATGCTCCTCTCTTTCAGTTCAATTAATTTGCTAAAGCTGCTCAGAGAACTCAGCGAAACACATTTCCCAGTTTATTTTAAGGATATCACAAATAATACAGAAGAAAAGGTGAGGTATAGGAGAAGGAGTACTAAGCTTCCATGCCCTCCTCAGGTGTGCCACCCTCCAGGAACCTCCACATGTTCCACTACCTGGAAGCTCTCTGAACCCCGTTTTTATGGAGGCTTCATGTGAGCATGATTGATTAAACCACTGGCCATTGCAACTTCAGGGGGCCTTCAGTTCCCTCTCCCCTTCCCAGATGTGATGGGTAAAGGGGCGGGGCTAAACGTCCCAGCCCCCTAATCCTACCTTGGTCCTTCCCGGGACCAGCCCCCATCCTGAAGCTGCCTAGAGGCTGCCAGCCACCAATGAATCATTAGTATATAAAAGATACAATTTTGGAGATTCTAAGGATTTTAGGAGTTCTATGCCAGAAAAAGGGGTTGAAGACTAAATACATATTTCACAGTATCACGTTGCCAAATTAAAAAGGTTACTAAATGGCCTGCACAAAAACAACAACAAAGACCCAGACCAAGGCCCCAAATCTTGAAACTGTTGTAATATCAGGAATAAAAAGAAGATCCTAAAAGTTTCCCAGAGAGAAAAAAATAAGTGTCATAAAAACCGATAAGACACATAATAACATTGACTTTTTTTTTTTTTTGAGACAGAGTCTCGCTCTGTCACCCAGGCTGGAGTGCAGTGGTGCGATCTCAGCTCACTGCAAGCTCCGCCTCCCAGGTTCCCCCCATTCTTCTGCCTCAGCCTCCCAAGTAGCTGGGACTACAGGCGCCACCACCACGCCTGGCTAATTTTTTTGTATTTTTAGTAGAGACGGGGTTTCACTGCGTTAGACAGGATGGTCTCAATCTCCTGACCTCATGATCCGCCCGCCTCGGCCTCCCAAAGTGCTGGGATTATAGGCGTGAGCTACGGCGCCCGGCCAATAACATTGACTTTCTTAGCATCTGTACTGTTTGCTAGAAGGCAATAAAGCAATGCTTTCACAATTCTGAGGGAAAATTATCTTTAACACAGAATTTTCACACCCAGCCAAATTATCAGAAAAAGGTATGAGGGTAGAATAAAGATATTTTGACATGAAAAGACTTAACATATATGTTCCTGATATATATGTCTATATCCATCCCTCATACATATGCTTAGGGAATTACAGGATGATATTCTCCAGCAAAATGAGGGAGTAACCCCTGAGGAAGAAGACACAGGATCCAGGACATGGGAGATTAGACCATGACAGGATGTCTGTTCTGGTCTAGACCTGTTGTGCCACAGGTCTAGAGAGCACAGACCTTGTTGGGGCTGGAGAACAGAGTGCTCTAGGAGGAAGTTCTCTGGGAAAGGGGGGGATGGAATTGATGGAATATCTGATGATTTGGAGGGAAATGATATGACAAGTCTGATAGAACAAAACTAAGACTAGTTACATGAAACATTATGCAAGTGAAGAATTAAAGCAATTATTATCTCTGGGGCAGGAGGGGAGGGGAATTGTAGCAGAAAAAATATATAATCAAAGTACACTTACTTGCCTCAGCAGTGAAGATTACTTAATTGTTATATAAATGCTGAGTATTAATTTAACTAAAATCATGATTTAACTATAATAAAAAACAGGGAGAAGTGGTGGCAGAAAGATAATGTAATTTTCATCTATTAGAAGTCAATAGATAATATCTAAAATTAACAAATGAATTAACAGTATAAGTATGTTTAGAAATATGGAGGTATATCTCAGAAGAATTAACTAAAGGAATCATATTTGGGGAGCAGGTTTAGGGGTGGCGCAGGGATCTACTGCTTTTTGTTTTAAACATCTTAGTACCATTTTTAAAGGAGGATCACCATACGTAACTTGACAAAAATTAATTAAAAGATAGAAGTTTATCTATGATGTAATGCCAAACAAATGAAAGGACTGAAAAGTAAGATAAATGAATGAAAACATTAATTTGTTTAGTGGAAGAAAGAGTAGACATTTTTTTCCTTATAATTTAATTTCATGGCTCACGCCTGTAATCCTAGCACTTTGGGAGGCCGAGGCAGGTGGATTGCCTGAGCTCAGGAGTTCGAGACTGGCCTGGCCAACAACGGTGAAACCCCATCTCTACTAAAATACAAAAAATTAGCCAGGCATGGAGGCGTGTGCCTGTAGTCCCAGCTACTCGGGAGGCTGAGACAGGAGAGCTGCTAGAACCCAGGAGGCGGAGGCTGCAGTGAGCAGAGATTGCGCCCCTGCACTCCAGCCTGGGTGACAGAGCGAGACTCCGTCTCTAACAAAAAAAAAATTTATAGAATTACATAACATTTTAAATAAAGCAAAAAAAAAAGTGTTCGGGATCTTCTTAGGATATTACTAAGACATCTCTTGTCTTGTCCAACAAATTCCTCTCCAATAGTCATCCCTAATTTCAAACCCCTCATTCGTTTTTTTTTTTTTTGTTTTTTTTGTCTTTTTTGAGACAGGGTCTCACTCTGTCATGCAGCGGCATGCTCAGGGCTCAGTGCAGTGTTGACCTCTTGGGCGCACGAGATCCTCCCACTTCGGCCTCCTCAGTAGCTCAGACTAGAGACATGCGCCACCACACCTGGCTAATTTTTGTAGAGACAGGGTTTTGCCATGTTGCCCAGACTGGTCTTGAACTCCTGGGCTTAAGTGATTCCCTTGCCTCAGCCTCCCAAAATGCTAGGATTACAGGCGTGGGGCCACTGCCCATTCTTTAAAACTAGTAGAATCAGAATATTATCTATGAGCTACCTGCTTGTGAATGGCATTACGTGAGGCATCTTGCAGAAATCAGAGGGGGGATTGTCATGACAATGAAGGTGATGGCAGCTGATGTTTATTGAGCTCCTCTTTTGTGTCTGGCATCATGCTAAGCACTTTGTACATATATCTCATTTGATCTTGACAACAATCCTATGAGCTAAGCACCCTTATCCCAACTGTACTGATGAAAAAACTAAGACCCAGGGAGGTTGGGTAAGTGGCCCAAGGTCCCACAGAGCTGGCATTTGCATGACGAAGTTTTGCTCCAGAATACATGATCTTAATCACTGCTGCCTTGTCTCTCTAAATAACAAAAGGGGCCAGGTGCAGTTGCTCACACCTGTAATCCCGACATTTTTGGAGGCCGAGGTGGGCAGATAAAGAGTTCGAGACCAGTCTGGCCAACCTGGTGAAACCCTGTCTCTACTAAAAAAATTAAAAAATTGGCCAGGCGCATTGGCTCACGCTTGTAATCCCAGCATTTTGGGAGGCCGAGGCAGGTAGATCATTTGAGGTCAGGAATTCGAGACCAGCCTGGCCAACATGGTGAAACCCCGACTCTACTAAAAATACAAAAATTAGCTGGGAGTGGTGCTGAGCACCTGTAATCCCAGCTACTTGGGAGGCTGAGGCAGGAGAATCGCTTGAGCCTGGGAAGTGGAGGTTGCAGTGAGCTGAGATCGCACCACTGCACTCCAATCTGGATGACAGAGTGAGACCTTGTCTCAAAAAAAAAATAAAAATAAAAAAATTGGCCAGGTGCGGTGGCTCACACCTGTAATCCCAGCACTTTGGGAGGCCGAGGTGGGCAGAACACTTGAGGTCAGGAGTTCCAGATCAGCCTGGCCAATATGGTGAAACCGCATCTCTACTAAAAATAACAAAAATTAGCTGGGCATCATGGTGCACGCCTGTAGTCCCAGCTACTTGGGAGGCTGAGGCAGAAGAATCGCTCAAACCTGGGAGGTGGATGTTGCAGTGAGCCGAGATCGTGCCACTGCACTGTAGCCTGGGCGACAGTGACTTTCTGTGTCAAAAAAACAAGAAACAAAAAACAAAAATCGGCTGGGTGTAGTGGTGGGCGCCTGTAATCCCAATGACTCGGGAGGCTGAGGCACAAGAATTGCTTGAACTCGGGAGGCGGAGGTTGCAGTGAGCTGAGATCGCACCACTGCACTCCAGCCTGGGCGACAGAGCAAAACTCTCTCAAAATATAAATAAATAAATAAATAAATAAATAAATAAATAAATAAATAAATAAGGGATACCTCCAATAGGCCACTATTCTCTACCCACAAGGTGAAGGTTAAGAGGAAGAAATGGAAGATTGCATTCAATTCTGTGCCTCAGTGAACACTACTGAGTGCCTGATAGAGAAAGTGGGCTTTGAACTTACAAGCACAGCCTGCTCTCAATCTCACCTTAGCACTCATTAGCTGTGCGACCTTGGGCCAATAACCCAGCCTCTCAAAAGCAGGTTCATCCTGCCAACCTTGTAAGCTGTCGTTGAGTATGGGATGAAGGAATACTTGTGAACCACCGGCACAGTGCCTGGCACAAAGAACACAACTTTGTAGCCTCTGGAAGAGTGGCATGATGAAAGTGGCTTCTGGCAAGCAAAAGATAAAGGGGTTAAACTGAGCAGCTGTTCTACAACCACAAGTCAAAACCGCAAACGCTCAGGAAAAAAGACTCTGTAATGAAATACACATCCTGTCTATGAAATTACGTGTTAACATTTACCCTGACCAACTCTTAAGTTGCTACTGTCTTTCCTATGGGCATTCCTCCAGGCTGGCGGTCATGGGAAACCTGCATGAAGCCTAGGCAGCGAGAATGGCTAACCAAAAGGAAACTCCCAGGGAAATGCAATTATTGATGGTTTCTCGTGTAATGATTTCTGTGGGGAAATCAGTCATCTGGGTTTTGAGGTGCTAACCCCAAGCATCTGGAACCAGTGCTATGGTTGGTCTCAGCTTGCCACTACCTTCCAAGCAGAGCTGACCGTTCTTTCCTTCATTCATGCATTCTTTTGTTCAGTCAACACATATGTATCAAACAGCCCCCGCATCCTGTGCTCCAGCACTGAGCTAGGAACAGGCCAGGTGTGCAGAAGCCTCCTCCCTGTCTGAGGATAGTTATGGAGGGCTAAATCGAACTAGGCTTTGGACAGACACTTACATTCTGGAAGGTGGCATGGACTTACTTTGAGAAGGCTCACCCAGTCCTGCCTTTGTGGAAATGAGGGAACCCAGGCCCAGGCAGCCTCAAAGCCCGACTGCAGAGACAGTAAGTGCAATGCTGCCTGCAAATCCAGGTCCTCTGGCCACCTCTGTGGCCTTCCCTCCCCTCACTATACCACATTGCATCCACTAAAACACCAGTGAGGGACAGAAATTTGAAGGATGTGTTTTCTTTCTTTTTAAAAGAACTAGTCAATGGAGCCCAGAGCTGTCTATCTCTGGAGAAGAGCTGTCTGTGAGGCAGGTGTATACAGAAGAGAGAGAGGAAGGAAGAGAACGAGAGACTGCAGACAAATATGAACAGCAAGTGTCTCTCTCCAGCCCTCCCTGGAGCCAGGCTGTGCTTCTGCTCCTGACTTACAGTTGCTTCACTGTGCAGTGAAAGTCAGAGCTTGGCTCCCACGCCACACACAGGAGAGTCCCATCCCCGCTTCTGGCACCTTTTCTCACTGTCCTATTACACAGACCCTCCATTCCGGCCACACACCGTACCCTGTCCCACCTAAGGACCTTGGCTCAGGCCCTTTCCACCACCTGGAATGCTCCTGCTACCCCCACAGGGCTGCCCAAATGCCTTTTCCATGAAGGACACCCCAACTGGAAGCAATTTTTCTTTTTCCTGGAATTCCGTACACTTATCAGTTGTGCAAGCAGCTTTGCTAGACAGTTCCCTAACTTCAAGCCTTGTTCCTCCCGTAGATGGGTTAGGTCTCTGGATATTAGGGTCCCCAGAGTATTTATTTATAGTTCCAGTTCCCAGTATGGCGCCCTGTACTCTGCAGGCACCTGACCAATGGCTGTCAACCCAGGCGCACCAACCCTCCATATCAGAACGCTTCATACACAGCCTGCAGGAGGGACTAGCAGGGCAGAGGGACCAGCAGGGCAGAGGGACCTGCTTTGCCCAACAGTGGAAGTCACAGGACATTTCTCAACATCATTCACGATAAAAACATCTTTTTTTTTTTCTGCGACACAGTCACTCACCCTCCACCCTCTTTCGGTAAATCCTCCATAAAACTACATAAGGAGAAATATCCCTTTGTTTTACATCCTGTGACTCAGATACTGAGCATTATTCCTTGGGGTCAGCGGTGGAGGTGGAGGTGGAGGTGGAGGGGAGGAAAGATCCCCTTGGGGATGCGGGGAAGAGGAGAGTATATTGTGGAGGAGCACAGCGTTTTGCTCTTTTTTTTTTTCCTTAAGATGGTCCTGGCTCACAGAAAGGCCACTACCTGGCAGGCGGGTGGGTCACTTCCTGTGGGCGCAGCGGGGCTACGACTTGACAGCTACAAACGTTCGACTCTCCGACTGCGCTCTCACCGGGTTCCCAGACCCAGGTGGTGGTAGTGGGGGGTGGGAGTGGCGGGAAGGGCGCCGTCTTAAGAACCATCTGCCCATCCTCAGGGCTTCGCGCCTCTGGGGAGGTGGCCCTTAGCCGCCCTCGGCAGAGCTCTCCCCGAAACATGGTGCCTCGTCTCAGCGCTCCGGCCCCCGCGTGGCTCTACGACAGCGGAGTCCCTCTGGGGGCCGCGGGTGAGGGACTCCACCTTCCGCACGGACGACGTGGGCTCGCCCGGCTCCGTCGGCGGCATGAAGGGCACGGCTTGAGGGAAGCTCCCGAGGGCGCGATGGGCCTCCCGAGGGCCGACCGTGCCCCGCCGGTGTACGTGAGGGGCGCACGGCGTGGAGCTGGGTCCAGACCCGTCCTGGCTCCTCCCCGGGCCCCTTCTCCACAGCCCCTTTCTATCAGCCCTGGCCCCCCCTCCGGCCTGGCCCAGCGCCGCGCCCTCCTTCCCCGAACTCCGCGGCCCGGGCGGAGGTGTCACTCCCGCCTCCAGTCACGACGGCGGGCCAGGTTGTGCAACACGCGCCGCGCGATGTGCCACCCCCCTCTCCCCCTATTCCACACCGCAACTCCCACCGCTCCGAGGGTCCTCCCCAGGCGCCGCGATATCTGTGCCCAAGGCTCTGAGCCCCTCTGAGCCCGCGGTGCGGACTTCCTGCCTCCCCAGCCCGGGCGCGTAGTCCCGACCGTCCGGCCCTCCGCGACCTTGCCCCGCGTCCGCAGCATCCTGGCGGCTACCGCTCCCCACGTCGAGTCTCACCGGCTGGGAGCAGACCAGCGCCCGGTGGTCCAGGAGTCGCAGGGAGGCGCCACCCGGGGCCAGCACGCCCAGGAGCAGCAGGAGCAGCCCCAGCAGGGGCCCCGGGACAGCGGACGGCGGGCTGCGTGCGGCCCCCATGGCCCCGGTGGCGTCGCGGAGGGCTCGGCCCCGGCTGGGGACGCAGCGAGCGAACGTTCTGAGGCTTTCTTTTCCGCGGTGGAGTTCGAGTCGGCTCCACTTTGCTCGCTTCCGGCTTCCAGCCCGGGCCCAGGGGCGGGCCGGGCCGAGGGGCGGAGTTTAGTCTGGGACGGGGAGGGGTTTAGGGTGAGACAGGGCCCTCCCCCCGTTCCTCCTTGCGCCCCTCCTCTCGGCCCTACGCTCAGTCCTCCCGCCGTCCCTCCCCAGTCCTTCCGGCGTCCCTCCCCGGCCCTCCTCCGCCCGCGCGCCCCAGGTGCGCTTCTCCCGCTGCTCCTGGGCCTGGCCCGTCGCGCCTCCAGTTGCACCCGCGTCGGGCTAGCGTCAACTCCAGCTGGAGCCTCGCCTGCCCCACATGCACCCTCCACCCTGGCCGTGCCGCAGCAACTGTCGATTTTAATCCTCCGCCCCCACTCACTTGATTCTTGGCCCTGTTCAGACTTCTTGCTTCTCTTGTGGGTCACTGGACGTGAAATCCCAACTAGGGATTTCAGGAAGTCCGTTTTCTTAGTCTCTGTCCCTTTTATTTTTGTTTTTTATTTTACTTTATTTTTAGACAGGGTCTCCCTCTGTCTCCCAGGCTGGAGTGCAGTGGTGCAACCGCAGCTCACTGCAGCTTCGGCCTCCCGGGCTCAAGCGATCCTCCTGCCTCTGCCTCCTGAGTAGATGGAAGCGCGGGCCCTATCCCATTTTATTGTCCCCACCCCTTTGCCTGGTTCTGCTCGCTCTGCTTTCCTTGGCTTTGCTTTCTCTTTCTCAAGACAAGGACAGCTCCGGGCTCCAGGGAGGATGGGACAGCAGTCACTTCCAGCCTCCTGGCTCGGACTCGGGGACACTTGAGTTCCTGGAGGGCAGGCAACTTACCTGGTCTGTGAGACTGTGTCCCAGCCGCACCTAAGAGAGTCGTTACTCCCCAGAGGCTCACTCCACGGCCGCGGAAGCTGTCGCCAGCGAATTACACATTTCATGAGTCTCCTTCTTAGCACGCGTGCAGCCTGCGTCCTCTCCTCTCCGGACCATGGAGGACCCTCCCAAGCCGGCCCGCGCTGCCCCTATCCTAGGTTCCTGCTTCGAGCCCGTCCTGCCCTAGTGCATCCACACGCTCCTGCCCATTCGCCTCTCCTCTCTTCCTCCCAAGACCACCATCGTCCGCTTTTCCTTGCCTATCAAGTGCGCCTCTGCCTGGCCTTGACACGCACGGAGTCTACACTCAAGTGGCTTTTCCCTGTATTTTCCACTGCCCTCGAGAGGTGGGTTTTTTCGCTGTCCGAAGCACCCGCTAACCCCCAGCGACATCTCTATGAGCCCCGCCCGCAGACACGACCCAGCTGAATGAAGCCTGAAGCTCAGTGGCCTTCAAATTGTCTGTTTCTAAAAGAATTTTGGAAAACTGCATCCTCTCATGCATTTTAAAGATGACATCTAAAATTCTCCATCCTAAGTCTAAATAGATGTAGAAGATGTAACTGTTACTTAAAAATCAGCGGTTGTCGTAGGCAGCTTCTAAGATGTGTTCTAGGATCCCACCCCCTGGGAGTCACGACCTTCTGAATCCTCCTTGCGGAGTGTGGGATGGACCCAGAGGCTTGGTTCTAACAATAGAATATGAATAGAAGAAGACAAAAATGATGGGATGTCACTTACAAGATTAAGTTACAAAAAGATCCTGACTTCTGTCTTGCCCAGCCCCTCCCTCTGAGCTCCTAGCTCTTAGGGAAGCCATGCTGGGGCCCAAGTGGCAGAGAATGAGAAAGGCCTCTGCCCAGTGCAAGACACTGAGATCCTCATTTCATCATTGCCATTATTAGTACATAATTGATAAAAAATAATGTAAACATAATACATGTTAATAATTAAACATGAATTACTTGAAATTCATTTTATTCCTAATTAGTTGATGTATCTGTGAACAAATATTGCTTATTCATAGAACAAAGCAACATTCAGCATTTAAAAAATATTTTCTTTTTCTTTTTTTTTTTCTTTTTGAGATGGAGTCTTGCTCTGTCACCCAGGCCGGAGTGCAGTGGCGTGATCTCGGCTTACTGCAAGCTCCGCCTCCCGGGTTCAGTCCATTCTCCTGCCTCAGCCTCCCGAGTAGCTGGGACTACAGGCACCTGCCACCACGCCCGGCTAATTTTTTGTATTTTTAGTAGAGGCGGGGTTTCACCGTGTTAGCCAGGATGGTCTTGATCTCCTGACCTCATGATCCGCCCGCCTCGGCCTCCCAAAGTGCTAGGATTACAGGCGTGAGCCACCATTTTTCTTCTTTTTAAAACATTGAGACAGGGTCTCACTATGTTACCCAGGCTGGTCTTGAATTCCTGGGCTCAAGTCATCCTCCTGCCTCAGCTTCCCAAAGTACTAGGATTACAGGCACGAGCTACCACCCCAGGCTAAAAATATTTTAGATGTAAGCCTTAAAAAATTGCTTACATAAATAATTATATTTGTTTCATCAATTCTTTGAACCAGTTTTCAGTCATATGCAAAGATCACATAGCCATCTTGTCACCTTTTTTTTTTTTAAATAGGGTCTCACTAAGCTGCCCAGGCTAGACTCAAACTCCAGGGCTCAAGAGGTCCTCTCATCTCAGCCTCCCAAGTAGCTGTGATTACAGGTTAGCACCACTGTGCCCAGTCAAATATTTTTATTGATTTGGCAACTGACAACTTGATTGGGTCCTCCTTCAATTTTAGTAAGGCAATATTTGGAACCTACCTCACCTGCAAAAAATAGATGTCTGTCTGTCTATCTATCTATCTATCTATCTATCTCTGTGTATACTATACACATATCTATCGATATGTGTATATAGCTATCCTGTGATCAGAGTCCTATTACACAATGGTATCTGGTGCTGTTGCTGTCTAGTGCCCAGGAGCTTATTTTATTTTATTTTATTTTATTTATTTTTTTTTCTGAGATGGAGTCTTGCTCTGTCGCCCAGGCTGGAGTGTAGTGGCAACCTCCGCCTCCCAGGTTCAAGCAATTCTCCTGCCTCAGCCTCCTGAATAGCTGGGATTACAGGCACATGCCACCACGCCCAGCTAATTTTTGTATGTTTAGTAGAGACGGGGTTTCACCATGTTGGCCAGGCTGGTCTCGAACTCCTGACCTTGTGATCTGCCCTCCTCGACCTCCTAAAGTGCTGGGATTACAGGGGTGAGCCACTGCTCTGGGCCCCCAGGGGCTTTTTTACACATTCTAAAATGTGTCCCCCAAATTTCACATGTTAGAAACTTAATACCCAGGACTGATGAGAGGCCTACCTTTCTTTTGAAAGTGGGAGAAGGACAAGTAGGAAACAAAAGTGTGGGGAAGGAAGGGAGCCTCCACCCACACTTGACATCTTCACAGCTGGTACCTTTCCTGGCAGGCAAGTGTCTGGAAGAGGACATGGGGATGTTGAGATTCTGGAGGTCCATTCCCTTCAAATCTATTCCCTTCAAGCCAGGGCCAGCAAGTTTTTTTTTTCTGGAAAGTATCAGATAGTAAATACTTCAGGCTTTGCCAACCATATAGTTCTATCCCAACTATTCAACTCTGCCCTTGTAGCAGCCATTGACAATATGTAAACAAAGGAGTGTGTCTGTGTTCTAATAAAACTTTATTTATGGACACTTACATTTAAATTTCATATAATTTTCATTTGTCCCAACATATTATTTCCCTTTTGATTTTTTCCCCTGACCATTTGAAACTGTAAAAACCAACTTAGCTCCCCGGAGGGTACAAAAACAGGCAGTAGAACAGATTTGGGCCATAGGCCCTAGTTTACTGATGTGTGCCCTAAACTTTCCAAGGCGTGCCCCTTGGAAAGTCTTCATGTAACCTCAGGGTAATGTGTACTCTCATTTGAAATTGCTATCCTGGTTCTCAACTCTGCCTACGTATTAGAATCCCATGAGGTGCTTTTTGAAATACCAATGTACAGCCACACCCTTCCACACTGATTCTGTTGGTCTGCGGTGGGGTCTGGGCATAAGTATTTTTGAGTTTCCCAGGTACGTCTAATGTGTAGCCTGACCTTGGACCACTGTTCTAATTGCTATAGGCTCTGCACACCTCTCAGGGCACAATGCTGCTTTGTGCTGTTGTTACTGTATTTCATCCAATGATCCAAAATCATTGAAAGATAAAGCCTAATTTAGGAATTTTAAAATGTAGAAAATGGGTGTCTTCAACTGGATGAAATATAGTTTTTCCCTATCTGTAAGATTGGTCCTCCCTGATGGTAAGGACCCCGGCTTCCTCACTCTTGTGTTGCTCTCACCTGCAGTGCTTGGCTGGGTGTTAGGTGGTCTGTGAATACTTGCCAAGCGCATGTCAACATTAGGCTGCTTTGCTTATTGCTTGTTCTCTGGGTTCTTACTTTTCCCCTGACAGAGCCTCATCCTGAGGAGATAGTAGATATCCAAAAAAAATTTTTTTGATTCATTGACTGATTATACAAGGAACAATAGATTGATGTCAGGAATCAGAGTCAGGGATTGGAGAACTTGGTGGTGTCTTTGGCTATGAGAAAAGGGAAATGGCCACGGATTTCATTCCAGGACAGTGAGAGAGGGGACAGAATATCCTTTGCCATGAGAAAGATGGGGTTAGGAGCTAGTCTCTGATTGACTGAGCTTTCTGTGTCCATTCTCTGAAATGATGTTGTTTGTTTATTTGACTTTTCCTCTGTGTCCTCTGCTAGTATATAATCTCAGTGAAAGAAGAGACTGCAAATCATTTTTCACCATTGCTATTCTTTGAATGTATCCCCCAAATTTCACATGTTACAAACTTAATCCCCAAATTCATATGTTGATTGGAGGTGAGGCCTTTGGGAAGTAATTTGAATGAGATCATCAAGGTGGGGGCCTCCATAATGGGACTGGTGTCTTTATATGAAGAGGAAGATAGGCCGGGCGCGGTGGCTCATGCCTGTAATCCCAGCACTTTGGGAGGCCGAGGCAGGCAGATCACGCGAGCTCAGGAGTTCACAGACCAGCCTGGGCAACATGGTGAAAACCTGTCTCTACCCAAAATACAAAAATTAGCCAGATGTGCCTGTAGTCCTAGCTGCTCGAGAGGCTGAGGCTTGAGCCTGGGAGGGAGGCAGAGGTTGTGGTTTGCTGACATTGTGCCACTGCACTCCAGCCTGGGAGATGGGAGTGAAATCCTGTCTCAAAAAAAAGAGTAACAGACCTGAGCTGACCTGCACACTCTTACCCTCTCTCCCTATGATCGCCTCTGCCGTGTTTTGACACAGCAAAGAGGCCCTCACCAAATGCTGGTGCCATGCTCTTAGACTTCCTGGCCTCTAGAATTGTGAGCTAAATAACATTTTTTTCTTTATAAATTACTCAATCTATGGTATTTTCTTATAGCAACAGAAAACAGACTAAGACAACCATATTCCCAGTGCTTAGAACAGCCTCTGTTTCACAGGAGATGATCAATAAACGTGTTTTGAATAAACTGTTGAATAAATGTGTCAACTGAGATTTACTAAGTTCAAGAGGGGTTTTTGTGGGCGGAATTTTTTTCCTTTTTTTTTTCCCAGACAGAGTCTCACTCTGTCACCCAGGCTGGAGTACGGTGGCTCCATCACAGCTCACTGCAGTCTTAACCTCCTGGGCTCAGGTGATCCTTCTGCTTCAGTCTCCCAAGTATGTGGGACCACAGGTGTGCGCCACTATGCCTGTCTAATTTTTTTTTATTACTTGTAATATGTAATATCTATGTTTCCCAGGCTGGCCTCAAACCCCTGGGGTCAGGAGATCCTCTCACGCCTGGCCTCAGAAATTTTTTTTACGACAACTTTTATTTTTATTCTTACATTGAGTTGCAACATTTAAATTGTAGTTCTTCTCAAGCATTATTTATTATTATTATTTTTTTGAGATGGAGTTTCACTCTGTTGCCCAGGCTGGAGTGCACTGGTGTGATCTTGGCTCACTGCAACCTCCACCTCCCAGGTTCAAGCGATTCTCCTGCCTCAGTCTCCCGAGTAGCTGGGATTCAGGCGCCCGCCACCACGCCTGGCTAATTTTTTGTATTTTTAGTAGAGAGGGGGCTTCACCATGTTGGCCAGGCTGGTCTTGAACTCCTTACCTCATGATTCACCCACCTCGGCCTCCCAAAGTGCTGGGATTACAGGCGTGAGCCACTGCACCCAGCCTTTGTTTTTTGTTTTGTTTTTTTTTTTTTTAGAGACAGTGTCTCACTATGTTGCCCAGGCTGGTCAGCTGATCTCAAACTATGATCTCAAGTTACCCTCTTGCCTCAGCCTCCTGGATACCTGGGATTACAGGCACTAGCCACCACATCCAGTCTTCAAGCTTTTAAATTCAACTTACAAAGCTTGCTAGTTTATTTATTTATTTAGTTGCTTACTTATTTAAACAGGTTCTAGCTCTGTTATGTAGGCTGGAGTGTAGTGGCACAATCACGACTCACTGCAGCCTCAACCTCCTGGGCTCAAGTGATCCTCTAGCCTCAGCCTCCACAGTAGCTGGAACTCCAGGTGTGCACCACCATGCCCGGCTAATTTTATATTTTTTTTGTAGAGTCAGGGTCTCACTATGTTGCCCAGGCTGACCTCAAACTCCTGGGCTCAAGTGATCCTCCCACCTCAGCTTCCCAAAGTACTGGGATTACAGGCATGAACCACCATGCCCAGCTCTAGTCCATTTATTAATCTGATAATATTGGTATAAAATAAGAACAATCACTTTTACTTGTTCTTTGATTCATGTGCTATTAACTCATAAATGTAAGAGACTAAATCTTCCTTAAACACTTAACACTACTTCAAACTTGATTCATTACATTTCCTAAGACATTTCAAACCACATCGCAAATTTTATGTGCATGTTTCTCTTAAAAGTTTCAAATGCTGACTGCTAGACTTACAAATTTAATACAAAAATATTTCTAAGCATCTATACAACACCTGAAAAAGCTAATAAATCAAACTGTTAACAAGTTGTAATAAGTTATTAAAGTAATGGCCCTCAGTTTGTTCACACCAATTCTCCTGCCTCAGCCTCCTGAGTAGCTGGGACTACAGGCGCACGCCATCATGCCTGGCTAATTTTTGTATTTTTAGTAGAGATGGGGTTTCACAGTGTTAGCCAAGATGGTCTCGATCTCCTGACCTCCTGATCCGCCCGCCTCGGCCTCCCACAGCGCTGGGATTACAGGCGTGAGCCACCGCGCCCGGCCTGCCTAGACCACTTATCTTAGAGCACAGGACTTTCCAGAATCCTGATTTTCAGAATGTGGCTGAGAGATGTCAGCGCCATTTTTCTGAGAGGTGAGCTCTTAGCAGAGATAGAAATTGTTTCTTTTCTATTTTTATTTCTAAGAGGAATTAGAGTTAGAGCCAGAGAGAGCTATTTAATTAAAAGGATGGGGGGCCAGTCCAAGGATTGTTAAACTGAAGTCCATAGATAGGCTCTAGGAAGTTTGTAAACACTTGGAAATAATTTGAAAAATGTTTGTGTGAGTGTGCTTTTCTCTGGAAAGAGAGTTCATAAATCTCATCAGATTTTTGAAATAGTTTTGGCATTAACAAAACTAAACCAAACCACCACCACTACACAACCAAACTACAACACTGAGGCTCTGATAGAGAAATTTTGTGACTGATGCCACACAGGTAGTCAGTGGCAGAGCCCAGGATAAAGAGAGCCAGATGGTGTGCTTGGTAAAGAAGTTAGAAGTTTTTAGCTCTCAGGCTAGGGGGTCTTCCTGTTGCATGAAGCCAGACTGAGAATAATTACATGCAGGAATAGCAATTAAATTTATATTTTAAAGAAAAGGTACATTGGTGGGGCGTGGTGACTCACACCTGCAATCCCAGCACTTTGGGAGGCTGAGGTGGGCAGATCACTTGAGGTCAGGAGTTCGAGACCAGCCTGGCTAACATGGTGAAACCCTGTCTCTACTAAAAATGTAAAAATTGGCCAGGCGTGGTGGCTCACACCTGTAATCCCAGCATTTTGGGAGGCCAAAGTGGGCGGATCAGGAAGTCAGGAGTTTGAGACCAGCCTGGCCAACATGATGAAATCCCGTCTCTACTAAAAATACAAAAATTAGCTGAGCGCATGGCATGGTGGCGGGAGCTTGTAATCCCAGCTAGTCGGGAGGCTGAGGCAGGAAAATTGCTTGAACCTGGGATGCAGAAGTTGCAGTGAGCTGAGAACGTGCCACTGCACTCCAGCCTGGGTGACCCAGCAAGACTTCATCTCAAAAAAATTAGCCGGGCGTGGTGGCGGGTGCCTGTAATCCTAGTTACTCGGGAGGCTGAAGCGGGAGAATCATTTGAACCCAGGAGGCATAGGTTTCAGTGAGCCAAGATCACACCACTGCACTCCAGCCTGGGTGACAGAGTGAGATTCCGTCTCAGAAAAAAGAAAAGAAAAGAAAAGAAAAGGTACATTGAGAATTGAAGAAACAGAGGAGAGGGTTGTAGGTGACTGACTAGAAATAATGTTACGGGAGGAAGAGTGAATGATGTGGTGAAGGGTATAGAACTATGAGAAAGTCCTTGTCAATCACATGGCTAGAGAATGGTGATCATTGAAAAGGAGGTAAAATATAAAAACATTTGCAGAATATTTCTCAATTGAAAATTTCACTAGGGGTTCTAAAATGGTGCTGCGGAAGCAAGCTGGCTTTACTTCCCCAACAGAAAACTGAAAAGAAACACATAGCACCAAGATCATCACCAGCAATGTTCCAGAACTCAGATATGAAGATGAGACAGTTCCTGGGGCCACATATGAAAAAAACTTTGAGACATTGTCAAGAGAATCAGACTTAAAGAAAATTTTTTTTAAAGATGGGGTCTCGCTCTATTGCCCAGATTGGAGTGCAGTGGCTCACTGCAACCTGTACTTCCCGGGTTCAAGCAATTCTCCTGCCTCAGCTTCCTGAGTAGCTGGGGTTACAAGTGTGCACCACCACGCATGGGTAATTTTTGTATTTTTAGTAGAGAGGGGTTTCACCATGTTGGCCAGGCTGGTCTTGAACTCCTTACCTCAGGTGATCTGCCTGCCTCGGCCTCCCAAAGTGCTGAGATTACAGGTGTGAGCCACTGTGCCTGGCTGAGACTCAGACTTCTATATCCATCATGCCCCTCCCTCAAATCTGCCCCACACCAAGCATGCAGAAAACTCGCTGACTCATGCATTCTTCACTGGAAAAAGTGAGATCGAGATGGCCAACCAGCTTCTCCATCATCGTGGGTTCACTGGCAGGAAACCTGTCCCTGACTCAACCCACAGAAAGCAACCCACAGAAACTCAACCCACAGAAAGGCACAGAAAGAAAGTGTGCCTGGAATAAGAAATATCCCAGAGGACAGCCAGAGACAGAGTGGGGAGGCAGGACCACCATCCCCACCCCTGAACACTCTGCTCTAATTTGGCCAAAGGAGACAGCAAATCAGCGTGGCTGTTAAGCAGCACCATGTGGTAGGTTTGTTCCACAGGTCCTAACCATCCTTCCCACACTACTGAAATGTCCCCTTTGAGACCTCCCTTATCCTGATGGGTGGCACTCTTTTGTTTTGTTTTGAGATGGAGTCTCACCCTGTCACCAGGCTGGAGTGCAGTGGCACGATCTTGGCTCACTGCAACCTCTGCCTCCCGGGTTCAAGCGATTCCCCTGCCTCAGCCTGCCGAGTAGCTGGGACTACAGGCGGGTGTCACCACACCCAGCTAATTTTTGTATTTTCAGTAGAGACAGGGTTTCACTATGTGGGCCAGGATGGTCTTGATACCTTGACCTCGTGATCCGCCCGCTTCAGCCTCCCAAAGTGCTAGGATTACAGGCATGAGCCACAGCGCCCAGCCGGGTGGCACTAATTGCTTTCCAGAACCAAGGCAAACCTGGGCTTATGCCACCATCTAGTGTCAAAAAGGAGGCAGTGACCTAGCTGGAAAAAAAGAAAAATAAAATAAATAAATAAATAAATAAAACCAACAGGTAAATTAAAAATAAAAACCCCAAGCAAACATATCAAATAAAAACTGAAACAAGCCAGACAGAGAAGATTGAAATAAATAACAAATCCTTTAATGCAAAGACATAGACTCACATCACAGGAAACAATAGCAAAGAAGGAATCATGACTCCAAATGGACAAAGTGAGGAAACAGTGACTGACCTTAATGAGTCAGCAATCTGTGAACCTCTGACCAAGAATTCAAAATATCTGTTTTGAGAAAACTCAGTGATATCCAAGATAACATACAAAAGTAATTCAGAAATTTACAAGAGAAATTTAATACAGAGATTGAAATTTTGAATAATCAAACAGAAATCTTGGAGCTGAGAAATAAATTCACTCAACTAAAAAATTCATGGCCAGTCGTGGTCGCTCACACCTGTAATCCCAGCACTTTGGGAGGCCAAGGTGCCTGAGCTCAGGAGTTCGAGACCAGCTTGGGCAACATGGTGAAACCCCGTCTCTACTAAAATACAAAAAATGAGCTGGGCATGGTGGCATGTGCCTGTAGTCCCAGCTACTCGGGAGGCTGAGGCAGACGTATTACTTGAACCCAGGAGGCGGAGGTTGCAGTGAGTCAAGATCATGCCACTGCACTCCAGCCTGGGTGACAGAGTGAGACTCTGTCTCCGAAAAAAAAAAAAAAATCATTAGAGGCTCTCAACCAGCAAAATGAATCAAGCAGAGGGAAAAAACCAGCAAGCTCAAAGACAGGCTTCTAAAAAATACACAGAGGAGCAAAAACAAAAAAAGAATAAAATGCAATAAAAATTGTCTCCTAAATATAGAAAATTACCTCAAAAGACCACATCTAAGAATTCTTGGTGTTCAAAAGGGAGTTGAGCAAGAGCAAAGGGTGGAAAGCTTATTCAAAATCAAACACGGACACTCAAAAAACTTTCCAAACTTGAGAAAGAGACAAATAGCCACATACAAGAAGATCAGAGAACACCAAACAGGTTCAACCCAAATAAGACTACCAAAAGGCATATAATAACGAAATGCTCAATGGTCAGGGGTAAAGAAAGGATTCTAAAAGCAGCAAGAGAAAAGAAACAAATAACATATAAAAAAGCTCCAATTTGTCTGGCAACAGATTTCTCAATTGGAACTATACAGATCAGAAGGGAATGGGATGGCATTTTCAAAGTGCTGAAAGAAAAAAACTGCCATTTAAGAATACTGTATTGGAAAAGTGTCCCTTCAAATATGGAGAGGACATAAAGTCTTTTCTGGACAAACAAAAGATGAGAGAGTTCACTACCGCCAGACCTGTGTTACAAGAAGTGCTAAGGAGAATTCTTCAATCAGAAAGAAAGAAAAAAAAAACACTAACATGCAAAAAGAAAATATGTAAAGGTATGAAACCTGCTGGTAAAATTAAGTACATGAACAAACCCAGAATACTCTAATACTATAATTTCAATGTGCAATCTACTCATAACTAGTATGCAGCCCAAAAGACAAATCTATCAAAAACAACAATACCTACAGCAATCTGTTAGGAGACGGACATTATAGAAATACACATACATTGAGACAACATAAAGTCAGAATGTGGGGGATGGAGTTAAATTGTAAAGTTAAACTCTTTTTTCCGTGTTCATTTTTATTTTCTTTAAGCTGTTATCTCTTTAAAATAACCTGTTATATCTATAAAATGTTTTTGGTAAATCTCATGGTAATCACAATGCACAAACCTAAAATAGATTCATTAAAAATAAAAGCAATGAGTTAAAACATACTACCAGAGAATATCACTTAACCTCAAAGAAAGACAGGACTAAAGAAAGATAGGAAGAAAGAAAGAAAGGAAGCAAGGAGTTACAAAATGATCAGAAAACAAGCAACAAAATGGCAGTAGTAATAATATCAATAATAACCCTGCATGTAAATGGACTCAATTCTCCAATTAAAAGCCATGGGTTGGCTGACAGGATAAAGAAACGAGACCCAACTATATGCTGCCTACAACAAACCCATCTCACCTATAAAGACACACCAAGACTGAAAGTGAAGGGATAGCAAAAGACATTCCATGCAACTGGAAGCCAACAAAGAGCAGGAGTAGTTATTCTTATATCAGATAAAATAGACTACAAATAAAAGACTGTAAAAAGAGATAAAGAAGGTCACTATAGAGCCTTGGACAATACACAACACATGGAAACAAAACAACATGCTCTTGAACAATCAATAGGTCAATAAAGAAATTAAGAAGGAAATTTTAAAAAGTTGAAACAAATGGAAATGGAAATACAACAAGCCAAAATCTATGGGATACAGCAGAAGCAGTAACAAGAGGGATGTTTATAGCAATAAATGCCTATAAGAAAAAAGTAGATTCCAAACACTGTGAAATCAAGAAAAAAAAAGGTAGAAAGACTTCATATAAACAACCTAATGATGCACCTCAAGGCACTAGAAAAGCAAGAGCAAACCAAAGCCAGAATTAGGAGGAAAGAAATAATAAAGATCAGGGAACTAAATGAAATTGAGACTAAAGAAATTACAAATAATCAATGAAACAAAAAGCTGGCTTTTTGAAAAGATAAACAAAATAAACCTTTAGCTAAACTAAGAAAAAAAGAGCAAAAATTCAAATAAATAAAATCAGAAATGAAAAAAGAGACATAACTGAGACAACAGAAGTACAAAGAATCATTAGAAACTACATAAACAACTATACACCAACAAATTAAAAAACCTAGAAGAAATGCATACATTTCCGGACATACACAATGCATCAAGATTGAACCATGAAGACAGCTGGGCACAGTGGCTCATGCCTGTAATCTCAGCACTCTGGGAGGCCGAAGTGGGTGGATCACTTGAGTTCAGGAGTTAGAGACCAGCCTGGCCAACATCATGAAACCCCACCTCTACTAAAAATACAAAAATTAGCCAAGCTTGGTAGTGGGCACCTGTAATCCCAGCTACTCGGGTGGCTAAGGCAGGAGAATCATTTGAACCCAGTAGGCGGAGGTTGCAGTGAGCCAAGGTCACACCACTGCACTCCAGCCTGGGTGACAGAGCAAGACTCCATCTCAAAAAAAAAAAAAAAAAGATTGAACCGTGAAGAAATAGAAAACTTCAACAAATCAATAATGAGTAATGAGATCGAAGCAGTAATAAAAACTCTCTCACCAAAGAAAAGCCAGGTGAGCATGGGGACTCACGCCTGTAATCCCAGCACTTTGGGAGGCTGAGGTAAGCAGATCACTTGAGGACAGGAGTTCGAGACAAGCGTGGCCAAATAGCAAAACCCTATCTCTACTAAAAATATAAAAATTAGCTGGGCGTGGTGGCACATGCCTGTAATCCTAGCTACTCAGGAGGCTGAGCACAAGAATAACTTGAACCTGGGAGGCAGAGGTTGCAGTCAGCCGAGATTGCCCCACTGCACTCCAGCCTGGGTGATAGAGCAAGACTATGTCTAATTAATTAATTAATTAATTAATTAATAAAGCCCAGAACCTGATGGCTTCACTGCTGAATTCTACCAAACATTTAAAGAAGAAATAATATCCTGCCAGGCACAGTGGCTCACACCTGTAATCCCAGCATTTTGGGAGGCTGAGGCAAGTGGATCACTTCAGGTCAGGAGTTCAAGGCCAGCCTGGCCACCATGTTGAAACCCTGTCTCTACTAAAAATGCAAAAATTAGCTGGGTGTGGTGGCGGACGCCTGTAGTCCCAGCTACTCAGGAGGCTGAGGCATGAGAATCCCTAGAACCCAGGAGGTGGAGGTTGCAGTGAGCCCAGATGGCGCCGTTGCACTCCAGCCTGGGCGATGGAGTGAGACTCTGTCTCAAAAAAAAAAAAAAAAAAAAAAGAAATAATACTAATTCTATTCAAGAAAGTGTTTCAAAAAATTGAAGAGGAGGGAATACTTCTAAACTTATTCTAGAAAGTCAGCATTACTCTGATACCAAAACCAGACAAAACACACAAAAAAGAAAACCACAGGCCAATATCAAGCATAAACATAGATGCAAAAATTCTCAACAAAATACTAGTGAACTTCAACAACATGTTAAAAAATAATTCACCATGATCAAGTAAAATTCATCCCAGGAATTCAAGGATGATTCAACATACGCAAATCAATAAATGTGATACATCACATTAACAGAACCAAGAACAGAAGCCATATGACCATTTCAATAGATATTGAAAAATCATCCAATAAAATTCAACATACCTTTATAGTAAAAATCCTCAGCAAACTGGGTATAGAAGAAACATACCTCCAAATAACATAGGCCGTAGATGACAAACACACAGCTAACATTGTATATTGAA
Source organism: Gorilla gorilla gorilla (assembly GCF_029281585.2). Classification (NCBI taxonomy): domain Eukaryota; kingdom Metazoa; phylum Chordata; class Mammalia; order Primates; family Hominidae; genus Gorilla; species Gorilla gorilla. Next base: position 15,086,979 of record NC_086018.1, on the reverse strand, counting down.
AGCCTTTCTTCTAACATCTGGAATAAGACAAGGATGCTCACTTTTCACCACTTTTATTTAACATAATATTGGAAGTCCTGGCAGAGCAATTAGGCAAGGGAAAAAATAAAGAGTACTAAAATCGGAAAGAAAGAAATCATAGATTCTTCACAGATGACATGAACTTACACTTAGAAAAACCTAAAGACTCTACCAAAAAACTGCTAGAACTGGTAAAACTAATTCAGTAAGTTGCTGGATAGAAACTCAACATACAGAAATTAGTAGCATTTATATATGTCAATGGTGAATAATCTGAAAAAAGAAATCAAGAAAGCAATCTCATTTATAATAGCTACAAAAATATGAAATACATAGGAATCAATTTAGACAAATAAATGAAAAATCTTGATATGGTTTAGATGTTTGTCCCCTCCAAATCTCATGTTGAAATGTGACCTCCAGTGTTGGAGGTGGGCCTACCGGGAGGTGTTTGGGTCATGGGGATGGAGTCTTCACAAATGACTTGGTGTTGTCCTGCAGTAATGAATGAGTTCTCACTCTATGACTTCATGCGAGATCCGGTTGTTCAAAAGAGCCTGGCATTTCCTCCCGCTCACTCTTGCTTCCTTTCTCACCATGATTTGCTTCCTCCCTCTTTGCCATATGCCATGATGGGAAGCTTCCTGAGGCCCTCATCAGAAGCAGATGCTGGTGCCATGCTTCCCTTACAACCTGTAGAACCATGAGTCAAAATAAACCTCAGGAGGGACCACTCTGGAAGTAGACCCAGCTGTTCTGATGCAATTCAGAAACTCTAACTAAACTGAAATCTGTAACCCATCTCAGTTCCAAATTTTGGACTGAGCAGCCCCAGCCAAACTGAGACAGTAATTCTGATCTCCTTAAAGTGGTAAGCATAGGAAAATGCTGTGAAGGTGTAGAAATAAGCATTGTGGTAAGAAAAATGTCTACCAAATCCGTGATGTTACTGCTTTGCATTAGGTTTAGAAAAAAACTGAAATCATCATGGTAATTTGTATGTATTATTTGTTTCTTAAGGCATCTGAAATATTTTGGAGAATTTCATGTTAGAGAATCTGGCATATTATGGTTGTGATATTAATTTGAAATAGTTAAGAGGATTTGATATTCATCTTGTGACTTATTTTGAAATATTAAAAAAGTTGAATGATAATAGATTCAAATGTTTTTAAATGTGTAAAATAATTTGATTATTTTGTAATCAATATTGAGATTTTTCCAAATAATTTGATTTATGAAAATTTTAAATTAAGACTTAAGTTCTGGGTAAGGAATTTAAACGCTTAGGGTGGTTTTGTCATAAAGAAATGAAAGCTTGTCTTATTAGGACTTTGATGAGAAGGTAGGGTACATTATGTTGGTGACTATGGTTTGACGTGCTCAGGAAACCCAATTATCCAATTTCATTAACATATCTTCCAAAAACAGATGTTAAATACCTTTTAAAGAAGAACTCTGCTGTTAGCTGCTAAGGTTAAAAACTTAAAAATTTTCAGGCTGGGTGTGGTGGCTCATGCCTGTAATCCCAGCACTTCGGGAGCCCAAGGTGGCTGGATCACCTGAGGTCAGAAGTTTGAGACCAGACTGGGCAACATGGTGAAATCCCATCACTACTAAAAATACAATAATTAGCTGTTGAACCCTAGAGGTGGAGGTTGCAGTGAGCTGAGATCATGCCACTGCACTCCAGCCTGAGCAACAGAGTAAGACTCCGTCTCAAAATAAATAAATAAATAAATAATTTCACAATCAAAGTGATTTGAGGAATGGGGATAAGCGGAAGTTCCCTTGTGTTTGCTGGAATCTGAAAGGCTTTTTGATGGAGTGACTTTTGAGAAGGGTCCTGAGGAATGAGACAGTGGGTGGAGGGGGAGAAGGGCATTTTAGGCAAAGGAAAGGCATAGTTTTTTTCAGGGGATGCAAGAGGTCTAATGTGACTGGATTGGCTGATGGGTTACAGCAGAGGAGTTGGGCTGTGAGGAGCCATGGGTGTGTGTTGGGCAAGAAGGAGACATTCTGATTTCACAAATACTTATGGAGCTTGATGAGCCATGCACAGCACAGGCACTAGACTCAAAAGGCCACAGGAGGGAGAGCTTCAGAGGCTCCACGGGGCCTTTGACAACGCTGAGGTGGGGGATCCAAGTCAGATCCCAAGGAGAAAGTGGCTATTGTGGAGGTGGAGCTCCCATGCAAAGCAGGCCTGACTTAACAAATCTTAAAAATAGCAGAAAAGCCAGTTTCAGTGTGGGGGCTCGAAGGGGCAGCAGAGGAACCCCCTTGCAATTCCGAGTAGAGTTTTGCGTGGCCATGACCCTTTCCTCTGCCTCCCACACATCACATTCTTGTCCTCTCTTCATGTTTTTTAGCCCCTCAGGCTGTAGCTCTGTTTGTTCAGCACAGGTTTGCAGATAAGCTCAGGAAACCTGAAGCCCAGGTGACAGGGGAGGAGAGGAACCCAGTATTTGCTGAGCACCGACCAAATGCCAGGTCCTGGTTGTCTTGTTTAATCCTTACAACCCCCTGTGAGGTGGGCATTTTATAGAAGAGCAAACAGGCCAGAGGAGTTGAAGTGCTGTCATGCATTGCTTAACGGCGGGGAAAGGTTCTGAAAAATGCATTGCTGTTGTGGGAATATCAGCATGTACTTCACAAACTTAGATGGTAGAGCCTACTCCACCCCGGCTAGACAGCATAGCCTACTGCTCCTGGGTGGCAAACCTGCACGGTATGGGACTGTGCTGAATACTGTAGGCCGCTACAACACAGTGGTAAGTAGTCAGGTATCTAAGCATACCTAAACATAGAAAAGGCACAGTCAAAATACGGTTCTAGGCCAGTGGCTCACGCCTCCCAGCACCCTGGGAGGCCGAGGCGGGTGGATCACTTGAGGTTAGGAGTTTGAGACCAGCCTAGCCAACATGGCGAAACCCCATCTCCACTAGAGTTACAAAAATTAGCTGGGCATGGTGGTGCATGCTTGTAGTCCAGCTACTCGGGAGGCTGAGGCAGGAGAATCATTTGAACCCGGGAGGCAGACGTTGCAGTGAACAGAGATAACGTCACTGCACTCCAGCCTGGGCGACAGAGTGAGACTGTGTCTCAAAAAACAAAAAACAAAATACGGTATTATCACCTTCTGGGACCACCAGATGGGTCCCTCATTGACCAAAACACAGAGTGGGACTGTAATTTGCCCAAGATCATGTTTTGAGGAAGATGGCAAAGTTCTTCCCGCTTTCCCACACCTGCACTACTCCTATTCTTGGATCTCCTGGAGGTCTTCAGTTCCTTGAACCTTCCTTTTTTTTCCCCCTCCCAGTCTTACTGCTCGCTTTGGCCTCTTTTCCTTTTCTACCCAGCCTAAATTCAAGGTTGGTGACAGGGACTCTCACCAGTGTCAAACCAGGCAGACCACCTCTGCTGACCGGGGCTTGGGACTGTGACAACGCCCACTGGGAGCCCTTGGGGTCAGGGGTTCCACAGTGCACAATTCCAGGAAGTGCCATCACTGATGTAGTCCATGTGAATGGCATCTCCTGGCGTTATTCAGTTTACAGCCTAAGCCCCTGTATGCCAGGTCCCTGCCAAGGCTCTTTCCTTCTTCCCTCCCTCCCTTCCTTCCCTCTTCCTTTCCCTTTCCCCGTTTTCTTTCTTTTCTTTTCTTTCTTGCCTTCCTTCTTCCTTTCTCTCCTTCCTTCCCTTCCTTCCTTCCTTCCTTCCTCTCTCTCTTTCTTTCTGGAACCAGTAAACAAGATGGGGAAAGGACATATGTGAGATCAAGGCTATGGCCTACATGATAGGACCTGGCTACCTGGTGCATCCTTGCTCCTTACAGAAGCACAGCTGAAGTTCATTCTCCTTTTCTGTTTTTTTTTGTTTTTGACGGAGTCTCGCTCTGTTGCCCAGGCTGGCGTGCAGTGGTGCGATCTTGGCTCACTGCAACCTCTGCCTCCCTGGCTCAAGCGAGTCTCCTGCCTCAGCTTCCTGAGTAGATGGGGTTACAGGTGCCCACCACAACACCCAGTTAATTTTTAAATATTTTTAGTAGAGACGAGTTTTCACCATGTTGGCCAGGCCGGTCTTGAATGAAATTCATTATTATATGCAGTCTGTACAGAGCAAGAAATCTTCCAGGCCAGGGAACCAGAAGCATAGGCCTGCTGCCTTTCACACACTTTTTTTTAGGCTAACAGGTACCAGAAACCCAGAGCCTTCTATTTTGTACAAATCTCTAGTGAATGTACTTCTCAGTCAGGGCTGTGGGGACCAAAGCTTCCCCAACCTGATGCATGCCATCCTGCAGCTCTCCAGATGGGTGGGACGCACGGGTGTGGTTCCCCTCAGAGTGTCTGACTATGGGGTGACAGCTATGTGGTCTGCCTTTATATCTGACTGACAGTTTCCTTATCATGTCCCTTAGCAAGATTTTTTTCCATCCCCTTGCGGTTTTTTTTTCTTTTTTTTGACAGGGTTTCGCTTTTGTTGCCTAGGCTGGAGTGCAATGGCACCATCTTGGCTCACTGCAACCTCCGCCTCCCAGGTTCAAGCGATTCTCCTGCCTCAGCCTCCCAAGTAGCTGGGACTATAGGCATGCACCACCACATCCAATAATTTTTTATTTAGTAGAGATGGGGTTTCACCATGTTGGTTAGGCTGGTCTCGAACTCCTGACCTCAGATGATCCACCCGCCTAGGCCTCCCAAAGTGCTGGGATTACAGGTGTGAGCCACCGAGCCCAGCCCCTCTTGCAGTTCTTCGAGTGTTCCTAATCAGCCCTCATGGGTGGGGCTCGCAGGTTCACGCTCTCCTGGCTCCCAGATACCGTGGAAGCCACTGCCAGCTCAGGACGCTGTGGCAGTGAGATTTTCAGCAGTGGCACAGGGCCGGCACCCAGCATGAGACTCCTCCCTCCCTGATTGATTCTCTGGGGAAATATTTGATTGCAGAGGCCAACAGATGACCGTCTACTCCCCTTGCAGCAATATCATCATTAGATTGCAATTTGTATTGTCCTTGATCTCCCTCTCTTTATTTTTAGAGACGATGTTTTGCCATGCTGACAGGCTAGTCATGAACTCCTGGCCTCAAGCGATCTGCCTGCCTCAGCCTCCCAAAGTGCTGGGATCAGAGGCATGAGCCACTGTGCCTGGCCTTGTCCTTGATCTCTTTCTGCCACCCACTCTGTTCTCTGGATGCTCTGAAATGACCTGTCAGGCTGCCCATCCTTTGGTGAGGATAGGCATTACATTACATTAGTTGGATGTAAATTTGGCCGGGGCAAAAGAGACCCAGAATAAATTGGTTTAAAACAAGAGAACTGGTTTTCTTCTGTGTGTAGAAGTTTGAGTTGGTATGGAGGCTCTGCCTCACAGAGCCATCAGTGGGCCAGGCTCCTTCTATCTTTCCATTCCACCTTTCCAGGGTCATGTCCTTGTCTGTGTGTGGGGGTGGTATTCCAGCCAGTGGGAAGGGGAAAGAAAAAGAGAAGAACACTTTCCCTGTGAGTGTGTGACCTGGAAGTGATGCGAAGCACTTATGTTCACATCCCATTGAGGAACGTTTCTGTCTGTGAGAGAGAGTGGGAAGTGTGGTCTTATTCAGGGGAGCAGGTGCCCACCTAATCATTCTAGTCTCTGCCACAGGCCAGTTCCGTAGTGTTGGGCTGTGCTCTCAGGACCTCTGTTTCCATAGGTTGGGCTTGCAGGCTTCCCTCTGGTTGTGCAACAAAATTACTGCCTCCTCCCGAGAGCCTGGTGACATCTCCTCTGCCAAAGATTCTCTCCTTGTCCAAACTTCGGCTGGGCTCCTCTGAGCCCCCTTCTCTATTAGGCCTCAACCTTGGCTTATAAGGACTTGAACAAACACTATCATAGTCTCTAACAGCTCACCCCTGTGATGACCTGAGGGCCCCTGTCACCGCCTGCTTAAAGTGCCTACTTGAGAAAACTCAAGGCTGTCAGAAGAATTTACTGTTTGTTCCAGCCAACAACTGAAGGCAGGGCCCCTGTCTTCCAGTCTCTGTGGGAATACAGGAGCCTAACTTCAATAAGCCCGTCAGCAAACCCAGATGGGTTTCCCATGGACAAAGCCCTCTCCCCACATTCTATAATTTCTCACTTCCATGACTTGCTTACCCTCTCCCCATCCCCTCATTCTTTCTTTCTTTCTTTATTTAGAGATGGAGTCTTGCTCTGTTGCCCAGACTGGAGTGCAGTGGTGGGATCTCGGCTCACTGCAACCTCTGCCTCCCAGGTTCAAGCGATTCTCCCACCTCAGCCTCCTGAGTAGCTGGGACTACAGGCTGTGTCACCACAGCTGGCTAATTTTTGTTTTTTTGGTAGAGATGGGAAAAAAAATGTTAGCCAGGCTGGTCTCAAACTCTTGATCTCAAGTGATCCGACCACATTGGCCTCCCAAAGTGCTGGGATTACAGGCATGCATGAGCCACCACACCTGGTCCCCTCAGTCTCCCTTGAAAGCACCCAGTCACCTCTGCACAAATCAAAATCAGCTCGTGCTGGACTCCTTTCCTGATTGCAATAGTGCATTACTGGCAAAAATCTGTCCTTGTCATTTACTAGTGTCCGGCGTTGTTTGTCATTGACATGTCCCCCCATCCTTCCCTTGGCAGGGCTGGATTTCAAGATTTTGAAATCTTGAATCAAGTCAAAGGAATGAGAAAAAGTTTGAGAGAGAAAGTAGGACCAGGGAGCCATCGTGAGGGTGGAAGCTGCAAAGGCCCCGAGCTCTGGGAGCCCACGCTATTTATTGGTGCTCAAAGAAACAGGTGGTGAGAATGTGGAGGTTGAAAGGAAACAGTGTATCAAGTGAATGAGAAACATATGACTGCTTGAGATAATGGGAGTGCTAGAAGCAAGGAGCCAGCAAGTCTAGCAGACATGCAAGCCCTGCCTTAGCTTCTCTCCCAACACTCAGCTTTTCTCCCAACAGGAAGCTGCTGGAACATTCTTGTACACATTGTATTGTAGAAATCTGCTTTCATTTCTCTTGGATAAACACCTAGGGGAAGTATTACTAGGTCCTATGTTTGACTTTATAAGGAACTGTTAAACTGCTTTCCACAGTAGCTGTGCCATTTTGTGTGTCTGCCAGCAGCACGTGACAGTTCTGCCTGCCCTGCAGCCTTACCAGAAATCTTTTGATTTCACTTCTTCTAGTGGGGATGCAGTTATTGTATCATCGTGGTTTCAATTTGCATTTCCTTAATGAAGTACGATGTTCCACATCTTTTCATGAACTTTTTTGCCATTTTGTCTGTCTTCTCTGGTCAAGTGTCTGCTCAAACCTTTTACCATTAAAAAAGTTTAACTGGGGCCAGGCGCGGTGGCTCACTCCTGTAATCCCAGCACTTTGGGAGGCCGAGGCGGGTGGATCACCTGAGGTTGGGAGTTCGAGACCAACCTGACCAACATGGAGAAACCCCATCTCTACTAAAAATACAAAATTAGCCAGGTGTGGTGGTGCATGCCTGTAATCCCAGCTACTCCGGAGGCTGAGGCAGGAGAATCGCTTGAACCTGGGAGGCGGAGGTTGCAGTGAGCTGACATCAAACCATTGCACTCCAGCCTGAGCAACAGAGCGAGACTCCGTCTCAAAAAAAAAAAAAAAAAAAGTTTAACTGGGCTGGGTGCGGTGGCTCACAGCTGTAATCTGAGAACTTTGGGAGGCCTAGACAGGTGGATCACTTTAGGTCAGGAGATCAAGACCAGCCTGGTCAACATGGCGAAACCCTGTCTCCACTAAAAATACAAAAATTAGCCGGTTGTGGTGGCACGTGCTTGTAGTCCCAGCTACTTGGGAGGCTGAGGCAGGAGGTGGAGGCTGCAGTGAGCCAAGATTGCACCACTCTACTCAAGCCTGGGCGACAGAGCAAAACTGAGTCTTAAAAAGAAAAGTTAAACTGTTTTCTTATTGATTTATAAGATATAAGCCAGCTGTAGTGGTGTGTGCCTCTTGTCCCAGCTACTTGGGAGACCAAGGCAGGAGGATTGCTTGAAACTTGAGCTCAGGAGTGTAAGGTCAGCCTGGGCAACATAGTGAGAGACTCTGTGTATAAAAGATAAACAAAAAATTTAAAAATGCATGTATATCTCACTGTGCCAGGCTGAATGATGGTCCCCCAAAGATGTTCACATCCTAATCTCCACAACCTGTGAATTTCTGACCTTACCTGGCAAAAGGGACTTTGCAAATGTGATTCAACTAAGGATCTTGAGGGGGGAGATTATCCTGCATTACTTACGTGGCTCTGGTAATGTAATCACAGGAGTCCTCAAAAGAGGGACTCTGGAGGGCCAGAGTCAAAGATGGAGATGTGGCCACAGAAGCAGAAGTCCATGTGCTATGGGACCATAAGCCAAGGAACTCATGAAGCCTCTAGGAGCTGGGAAAGGCAAGGGAGCGACGTCTCCCAGGAGCTCCAGAACGAGCCAGCCGTGCTGACACTGTGACTTCAGCCTGGCTGAGGCTAACTGTGGACGTCGGGCCTCTGTAACTGTAAGATGGTTAACTTTATGTTCGTTTGTGGGATTATGCAGGCACTCTCTGTTTAGTGGAGGACTTGAAGCTACCTCTTCTGTGCTGCTTCTGTTCCTACCATTGTTCGGGGTGGAAAGGAGCAGGATAATTCAGGTGGTGGGGACGGTGTGAGGAAGTCCAGGTAAACATGAGCGTTGCAGCCCAGGGAGCAGGCGAGTCTCAGTTACAGCAGAATGTGCGGGGAGAGTGGGAGGTAAGGCCCATTGGGTGGATCCACTAGGCTCTGGAGGCAGAGTTTGGGCTGCAGATGGTGAGAAACCACGTAGCAGTTGGAGCACTTAGGGATTTGTCAGAAGGGTCAGGGCCACTGGCCCAGGCAGGAGCAGGTGCTGGGGAGACAGCGCTCACCTGCCCCCTCACTGGGCTCTGATGGGAGGCATGCCTAGTGGGCTGTTCATTATTATTGAACAGCGCTCCCCATCTCCATGGACCAAGCTGCTTTTGTGAGTGAGGGGTGGGGAATCCAGGCCAAGGCCATCTCATCTCTCAGGGACCCTCTGGCTCATTGGACAGCTCCATCTCTCAATATTCTCCAAACTATTGCTGGCCTCGCTGAGGACGTTCTGAGCTGGTGCTATCATCCTGGGCTGCACTTCACTCCAGTCCACCTGCACTTTATTATCTTGCACCCTGAAAAGGTGTTATCGAAGGGGGCCTTGTGCATTGGAAGCCAAGTGCGCCTCTGTCTGGGAGCTGCAAAGTATGCAGTGGTCGTCTTTGCTGCTTCTGCCCCAGTGCCACACTCTCAAGAGTGAGAACATGGGCAGGATTGTCAATGGCTTCACTCCCCTGTCTCGCCACTGGGATCTCTGGCTGATGCTGGTCCAAGGATTCAGGATGCCTCCAGACCATGGGACAATGAATTTTCCGTTCTGTTTTCTACTTCTTCCCAGCCTAGGGCAGCTCAAAGCCAGCTTCTTTCAGGAAGCCTGCCCTGATAGCACCACCTAACTAAAAACACAGATTTTCTGTGCTGCTCATTTTCAGTGGTAAGTGGTTGTGAATTCAGTGTTTCATTGCACATGGTCTCATGTGGCTCTCTAGTGGTCCTGGAGAAGCAAGTGTGAGATGGATGCCTCGTCTGGTGAGGTTACAGACTTCCTGAGGACTGAACAGTTTTTCTTCCTTTGTGCCATGTCCCACAAAATAGATGATAAACCACCGGAGGGCAGGTACTGTTTGACATGAAAACAAAGTTTACGGTGCCCAATCATTGTTCAGTAAACTTTCCAAGGAAAGAAGGAGTGGAGAGGCCATTTGTTAATTGAAAATATATTTCCTGTCTAGTGGGGTAGATTCCTAAATTTATGGCTAAACGTGCCATGCAGGTCTAATTTTCTGCATCGTGCAAAGACAGTCCCTTTTGCTTCTTTTGTGTACTCTCTTTGCATTTGTTCCATAGACACCTGATGTTTATAGAATGCCCTGTGCAATAAAGATGGAGGATTCAATGGTGAATGACAGGTGATTTTTCTCTGCAGGTGACTATCTTAGCCACTCCAAGACTTTAACTATCTCTGTGAACATCACTCACAAATCTCCAGCTACAGACTCAAGCTCCTTCCCCAAATCTATTTCCTATTTTAGGGGTTAGGCAACCTTTGCAAACGTTAAGATGCAGACGGTTAGACCTGCAGCCCCAAGAGGAGCTGAGGTAATGCTTCTCTTTGCCAGGAGGGGTGCATGACATCACCTGACCCATTGAAGCAGTGGGCACCATGGGGGTCGGGGGCTGCTAACAGGCACAGCTGGCCCTCCTCACCCGTGGATTCCACATCTGTGGGTTCTGGATTCAACTGGGGATTCAACCACCTGGGGTAAAAATATTTGAAAAATATTGTGGCTTTACTGTGAAGGGGTGGTCTGCCCCTCCCTAGAAATACCTGTGGGTATTTCTAGTCGGGTGGGATGAGGGACTGAGAAAAGAAATAAGACACAGGGACAAAGTATAGAGAAACAACAGTGGGTCCAGGGGACCGGTACTCAGCACACCAAGGACCTGCACCGGCACCGGCCTTTGAGTTCGCTCAGTTTTTATTGATTATTATTTTCATTATTTCAGCAAAAAGGAACGTAGTAGGAGAGCAGGGTGATAATAAGGAGAAGGTCAGCAAAATACATGTGAGCAAAAGAATCTGTGTCATGATTAAGTTCAAGGGAAGGTACTATGCCCGGATGTGCATGTAGGCCAGATTTATGTTTCTCTCCACCCAAACATCTCAGCAGAGTAAAGAATAACAAGGCAGCATTGCTGCAAACATGTCTCGCCTCCCACCATAGGGCGGTTTTTCTCCTATCTCAGAATTGAACAAATGTACAGTCGGGTTTTATACCGAGACACTCAGTTCCCAGGGGCAGGCAGGAGACTGAGGCCTTCCTCTATCTCAACTGCAAGAGGCCTTCCTCTTTTACTAATCCACCTCAGCACAGACCCTTTACGGGTGTCGGGCTGGGGGACAGTCAGGTCTTTCTCATCCCACGAGGCCATATTTCAGACTATCCCACGGGGAGAAACCTTGGACAATACCCTGCTTTCAAGGGCAGAGGTCCCTGCGGCTTTCCGAAGTGCATTGTGCCCCTGTTTTATTGAGACTAGAGAATGGCGATGACCTTTACCAAGTATACTGCTTGTAAACATTTTGTTAACAAGGCACATCCTGCACAGCCCTAGATCCCTTAAACTTTGATTTTATACAACACATATTTTTGTGAGCTCCAGGCTGGGTCAAAGTGGCTAGGGCAAAGTGGCTGGGGCAAAGCTACAAATTAACAACATCTCAGCAAAGCAACTGTTTAAAGTACAGGTCTTTTTCAAAATGGAATCTCTTATGTCTTCCCTTTCTACATAGACACAGTGACAGTCTGATCTCTCTTTCTTTTCCCTACATACTGAACATGTACAAAATTTTCTTCGTCATTATTCCCTAGACAACTACTGACATAGCATTTACATTGAATTAGGTATCAGAAGTAATCTAGAGCTGATTGAAAGTGCATGCAGTGTGTACACAGGTTGTCTGCAAATGCTGCGCTGTTCTCTATCAGGGGCTTGGGCACCTGCAATGTTGGTATCTTCAAGGGAGGTTCCTGGAACCAATCCCCTACGGATACCGAGGAATGACAGTATTTGGGTTTTGATAGAAAGCTGAGAAACCCAGAACAGAGATAACCTCCTAGCAGTAGAAAGCTGAGTTAAAATCAGGAGAAGGCAGTGGCTAAATTCACAGTCATTTTACACACAAGAGCAAAACACATGTTTTACAACAATGGAGGAAAAACTCAGTGATCGCCCACTGAAGTGAATAAAAGTTACAGTGATAGGTACAACAACACAGCAGTCGGGTATACTGAGAAGGAAGATGTCCTTCAAGAGTTTAGGGTTTTGCTGGGGGAGCCAGAGCCTCTCTCAGGATGCACCCTCCTTTGGAAGCACTGACTTGGCCCCTGGGCCCATGACATGGGAATAGCGTGTGAGCCGGCAGAGTCCCAGCAACCCCTCGATTCAGTTTGTCTCCTTAGACAGCATCCACCTCCCCAGTCCTCCATCAGCTCCTTTTCCAGTTTCCCCCATCCTGCACTTGTGCAAGGCAGGGAGGGAGTTGTCTGTGCTCAGGACAATTCCTCACATTGCCAGGAGAGGGCAGCAGATCACTGTCCCATCCCAGTTGCTGCCTTGGCGCTGTCCAGAATTCCAGTCATTTTTCAAGGGTTATTGAGAGCTTATGGAATAGGAGACCATTCCAGCCTCAGTTTCGGCCAGGCACTGGGAATGCAAAGCTGACTGAGATATGGGGTCCCGCTCTGCAGGAGCCCGTGGTCTAAGAAGGCGAGGCAGCCATGGAAACAGAAACAGGTCTAAAGAGTGGGGTGAGGCACTGGGGCAGAAGGCTCTTCAGGGGACTGTGGGGTCCCCATGAGGTGGTGAGAGGGGGGGCATTGGAAAACACCCAGCAGGAAGAGGTGCTAGAGCTGAGTCTTGGAAGCAGGTAAGTTTTCCCAGTTCCTAGGCCAGGCAAGGCACCCCAGGCAGAGGAGCTGGGCCTTCTGCGACACCACAGGGCGGGCTTGGACTCAAACACAGGGTGCTGGGGCAGGAGGAGCATCTCAGGGAGGGGAGGATCATGGAGGGCTGTCCTCCCTGGCCATGCTAAGGAATCTGTACCAGGACCCAAAGGGAACCGGGAAGCCACTGAAGGGTTTAGGAGAAGGACCAAAGCAGACCTGCACTTTTACATGACAGCTTCCTGTTCTGCCTGTGGAGGATGGACACGGCAGGATGGAGAAGGGAAGGCTTGAAGGCCACTGGCCAGGTCAGCTTGGCTTGAACTGGGTAGGAGAACGACGGTGGTGGTCTGAACTAAGGCAGGAGCAGTGGGAGTGGAAAGCGGGGTGGGCGTGAGGTTGAAATGACAGGTCTTTGGCTGGATGGGGGCTGGGCCAGATGAGGGCAGAGGTCTTTCAACTTTCTGGCTTTAGTGGCTGGAGTGAGTGCTGGTGGCAGCTGATGAGACAAAGAACACAGGGGAGGAAGACATCTCTGGAGAAAGACTATGAGTCATTGACAAATATGGGGCATCACCCAGTCCCCCATTTCATTCCCACTATACCCCCTAATCTAGATCCTTGCTATTTTTCATCAGTTCTGAAATACTGGCTTCTTGTTGGGTCTCACAAGGTCCAGTCTCTCTGTTGGAGGTGCCTGGGAATTCTATATTTCAATACGTGCTTATGAACAACCTGTCTGGGGCAGGCACTGTGATGAGTTCCTTCTCCCACAGAGCTTATGGCCTAGTGCAGAGGGAAGGTAGTGAAGGAAGAGACAGACGGTGAAGCTCATGGTTGAAGTCCAGTGTGCAGCACGGTCTCATGAGTGAAGAACAGGCTGCAAGGAGAACATTCCAGGTGGGGCCTGCGATCTGGACTTCGGAGTGTCGAGGAGGTTTCCTAAAGGAATGCCATCTGGGCTCAACTGGATGTGCAGGGGCTCCCCGGTGAGGGGGTCGGGTGGCAGCAGGCCAGGGCTGGGGAGAGGGGCTCCTGTGGGGCTGGAAGGGGTGGGTGCAGTGCCTGACCCTGCGGCGGAGGACATGAGAAGCAGGCAGCCTCCACTTGAGAGGACACTGGGGGTGGTCAGCAAGGATAACATTGGCAGGGCCTGATAGGGTTAGCTTGCACCAAGCTGAGTGGGGAATGAGTTGTGCCAGGCCTCCTGTGGGTGGATGGATCCTCAGGCTTGGAGGGGTGTCCTTCTGAAGGAGACTTCCTAGTCTCTGACAGATTTGGGAATCTGTCAGATTCCCTCTCTCTGGGAAGAGGCTACAAACTCTAGGCTAGGCATGGGCAAACTGCAGCCAAGTTTTGTTTTACCAGAACACGGCCATGCTTCTTCACGGATGTGTTGTCCATTGTTGCTTTAGTGAGTTGAGTAGTTGCAAGAGACCACATGTTCTGCAAAGCCTCAAACATTTCCTAACTGGCTCTTCATGGAAAAGGTTTGCTAACCCTTGCTATAAACTGGCAGGCAGCTTTCTTGAATAGAGTTCAGGCCTGGTCTGCATGTGCTGAGACAGTGAGCCCATATCCTAAAGTTGGATCTCCCAAAATGCACGTCCTTCTCAGGTCTTATGAATCTGTGAGTCGCTGAGCATATGAAAATGCATATGGTCATGTTTCAATGTGCACATGGTGATGTGTGAACATGCATATGACTGTGCATTAGCATGCATGTGGCCACGTGTAAACGTGCACATGGTCGTGTGTGAACATGCACATGGTTGTGTGAACATGCATATGACTGTGTGTGAACATGCACATGGTTGTGTATGAATGTGCACATGGCCATGTGATGTGAACTTGAAGGTGCAGTGCCAGGCGGGGATAGGCCTTCCATGAGTGGTCCCTGGGCTTGGCCACTTGCTGCAAGAGGCCTCTTCCGGAATCTTGTCCTAAGCCTGTTAGCCCTTGCTTGGCACCATGGAGTGACTCTCTTGCTACTGAATGGGATTCAGATGCCTGAACCTGACCTTCTCCATACAGGGCCCTAGGAGACCATTCCAGCCTCAGTTTCCACCTCTCCCCAAATGCCTGCTTGCTTCAGCCAAACCTGACTACTCCCCACTCTGCACACATTACTTTCTCCACCTTGGTGGCTGAATCCTTTGGGGCCCGGCCCACCTCTCACATTCTGCTCCCTGTTCTTGGTTATTTGGGCTTTTGTATTGTGTGCTCTGTCAGGTTCTAGGCTTTGTAAGGGTGAATTCCAGGTCTCCACTCATTTATATGTGCCCAGTAGGGCTGGCTCTTGGGAGGGTCTTCATGGGGACTGAGGCCATGGATCCTTTGCACTGTTCCTTGAATTCACTTGGCACTTAAATTCTCATCCTGAAATGATGCTTTGAAAGTGATGCTTCCAGTCAATTATAGGTTCACTGTATTATGGATCCCTAACACCCAATACCTGGCACATAAGAAATGAATGAAAAATAGTGAATGAATGAGTGAATGAACTCAAGTATGCCTACAAGGTGAGAGGAAAGTGATCCTACTTACTAGGTGTGCTAGGAAGGCATTTGGGACTGTTGGCTTTGCTGTTGCATAGTAAGCCTGGGGCTCTGAAGGCTGGCATTTCCTCATTCTAAACCCCAAATTTCAATAAATTACCACCAAGTGGACAAAGGTCCATGGGCCAGAGCTCTTAGTGTGAATAACATACCTTTTTTGGATGTGATTAATGGACGGGGAGTATACAAAACTAAAAACAATGTGTGCTGACTACCTGTAAGCCATGGTTATAAAGCACTCTGTATACATGATCTTATTCAATGCTTGCTACAAACCCATGAAGTGGATTTTCAGACACACTTTCTATTCTGGAGCATTTTAAACAAGAGGCTAGTGTAGTGAGCTTTCACCTACTCATCAGCAGATTCAGATATTTGTCATCTCGTGGCCAATCTTGTTTCATGTACACTCCTGCATGCTTCTCTTCTTCCTCTCGTTATTTTATAGCAAATCCCACATATCAGATAATTTCCTCCCTGAATGTCTTGGTATATGTCTGTAAAAGATAAGGATTCTTGTTTTGTTCTTTCAAGATAAGGCCTCTGTCGCCCGGGCTGGAATTCAGTGGCACGATTATGGCTCACTGTGGCCTTGACCTCTCCTGCCTCAGCTTCCTAAGTAGCTGGGACTATAGACCCACGCCCCCATGCCCAGCTAATCTTTAATTTTTATTTTAGTAGAGACAGGGTCTTGCTATGTTGCCCAGGCTGGTCTAGAATTCCCAGCTTCAAATGATCTTCCTGCCTCGGCCTCCCAAAATACTGAGATTACAGGTATGAACCACTTTCCTGGTGACAAGAACTCTTTTAAAAACATAATCCCAATACCATGGTCAACCAACCATCCCACACCATTGCTCTTTAATATTGTCAACTCCCCTGCTAGCTCCAAATTTCCAGTAATTTTATATATTTTTTGTTTGTTTGAATCAGGATCCAAATAAAGTCTCTCTTTTGGATTGCTTCATTCGTATCTTAGCTTTTTTTTGATCCTGAAAGCTTCCTCATTTGATCTCTTTTTTGTCTCTTGCAGTTTATTTAATAAATTAGGCAGTTTCCCCATAGTTTGGATTATGCTAACTGTATTCTCATGCTGTTTCTGATAGTTTGAATTTGGCTAATTGTATCCTTGTGATGTTGATTAACTTGTTCTTCACTTTGTTCTAGTTTTGATAAATTAGTAGTTTGATCTGAAAGCTTGATCAGATTCATGTTGGATTTGAGGGGTCAAGGCAAAAAGACTGTGCTAAGTTCTTCCAGCAGGAGGTGTGTACTCTCTGGCCATCTTTTTTTTTTTTTTTTTTTTTTAATAATGTTAACAGCCAGTGATCAATTATGGATTGAACAATGATGGTACTGTTATATCATTCCTTCTTCATTTATGAGCTGCCATACTTCCAGAAAGAGATATTGCTACCCTGAGAAGGGCCTCCCATGAAGAAAAAAAAGTAAATATAAAAAAGAGATGCAGCTTCTTATAAATTATTGTGCTACCTAGTTGTACAATTTATATAGAAAAGGCCAGTTAGTGGCTTGATTTGTTCTTTTTGTTTACCATTTTTCAAAATGACGGTCTGTTTCATTTATATCCTTTGATGGTGACCACTTTTATTTGTTTATTTATTTAGACAGGGATGGTCTAGCTCTGTTGCTCAGGTTGGCATGCAGTGGGACAATCATGCCACCACAGCCTCAAACTTCTGTGCTCAGGCAATCCTCCCATCTCAGCCTCCTGAGTACCTGGGACCACAGACATGGGCCCTTAAGCCTGAGTAATTTAAAACATTTTTTGTAGAGACAGGGTCCCCCTGTGTTGTCCAGGCTGGTCTTGAACTCCTGGGCTGAAGTGATTCTCCTGCCTCGGCCTCCCAAAGGCATGAGCCACTGTCCCCAGCCCACATTTATTTATTTATTTATTTCTTCTTTTTTTTTTTTGAGATGGAGTCTTGCTCTGTTGCCCAGGCTGGAGCGCAATGGCGAGGTCTTGGCTTACTGCAACCTCCACCTCCTGCGTTCAAGTGATTCTCCTGCCTCACCCTCCCGAGTAGCTGGGATTACAGGCATGCACCACTACACCCAGCTAATTTTGTACTTTTAGTAGAGATGCGGTTTCACCAGGTTGGCCAGGCTGGTTGCGAACTCCTGACCTCGGGTGATCTTCCTGCCTTGGCCTCCCTAAGTGCTGGGATTACAGGCATGAGCCCTTGTGGCTGGCCAACCCACTTTTATTTTTTATAAAGAATCATTATGAATGCAGACATTCAAACACATCTGATGTATTTCAATCCACTGCAATTATCCTTATTAATGTACAAAATGTCCTATCTTTGGTTAGAAGGAGTCCCTTCAGATTGGCTCTTCAGGCGTGTTGAAAGCATCCTAATCTTTGATAGATTCCTTGCTATCCAGAGTGACAGTGTTCCAGGCTTATCTTATACATTTCTGGCCTAGACCTGGAATCAGCACTCTCTCCAGGAAGGCTTGTTTTCTTTTAGTGGTATTTTGAGACAATCTTGGTGCTAGGGGTAAATATTGTAATATTAAAACTTAAAAAAATTGCCCGGTGCAGTGGCTCACGCCTGTAATCCCAGCACTTTGGGAGGCTGAGGTGTGTGGATCATCTGAGGTCAGGAGTTCGAGACCAGCCTGGCCAACATGGTGAAACCCTGTCTGTACTAAAAATACAAAAAATTAGCTGGGCTTCATGGCAGGAGCCTGTAATCCCAGCTACTTGGGAGTCTGAGGCAGGAGAATCGCTTGAACCTGGGAGGCGGAGGTTTCAGTGAGCTGAGATCGTGCCATTGCACTCCAGCCTGGGCAACAAGAGCAAAACTCTGTCTCAAAAAAAAAAAAAAAGAAAAAAAGAAAAAAAAAACCTTAAGAAAATTAACAACTTTAGAGAGGTCTAATTTACATACTAAAATTCACCCATTTTAAGTGTACAATTCAATGATTTTTGTGTGTGTGTGTGTGAGAGACAAGATCTCACTCTGATACCAAGGCTGGAGCATAATGGTGCTATCATGGCTCACTGCACCCTCAACCTCCTGGGATCAGGTGATCCTCCTGCCTCAGCTTCTTGAGTAGTTGAGACTACAGGCTTGTGCCACCACACCTGTTTAATTTTAAAAAAACTATTTGTAGAGATGGAGTCTCTGTGTTTCCCAGAGAGGTCTTGAACTCCTGGGCTCAAGTGATCCTCTTGCCTTGGCCTCCCAAAGTGCTGGGATTACAGGTGTGAGCCACTGTGCCTGGTCCAATTCAACGACTTTTAGTATATTTATGGAATTATGTAACCATCACTGAAATCTAGTTTTAGAACATTTTGTCATCCCAAGAAAGAAACTTGTGCCTATCAGAGTCACTTTTCAGTCTTATTCCCAGCCCTCAACAACCAGTAATCTGCTTTCTGTCCCTATATGAGGCTGTTCTGGACATTTCATATAAACTGAATCATGCAATGTGTGTTCTTTTGCATCTGGCTTCTTTCATGAAGCATTGTGTTGTTGAGGTTGATCACTGTGGTAGTGTGCCTCAGAACTTCCTTTTGATTGTTGAGTAGTATTCCTTTGTATATCCCACATTTTAATCCCTTTGTCAGTAGATGGGCATTTGGGTTGTCTCCACCTTTTGATTCTTGTGAATGGTGTTGTGAATATTCACATACAAGTCTTTGTGTCGACATACATTTTTATTTTCCCTGGGTAGATACCTAGAAGTAAAGTTGCTGGGTTTAAAGCAGTTTTATTTTTAACATTTTAAGAAACTGACATACTGTCTTCCAAAAAAGTGGCTGCACCATTTTATATTCCCACTGGCAGTGTATGAGGGTTTCGATTTCTCCACCTCCTCTCCAGCACTTGGCGTTATCTGTCTGATTGGTTGTATTCATTCTAGTGGGTGTAAAGCGACATCTCATTGTGGATTGATTTGCATTTTCCTAGTGACTGATGTTAAACACTTTTTAATGTGCTTATTGGACATTAATATATCATCTTTGGAGAAATGTCTATTCATGTTCTTTTCCCATTTTTAAGCTGGATTGTCTTTTAATATTGAATTGTAAGAGTTCTTCTGGATATATCACTTATTAGACATATGATTTATAAATATTTTCTCTCATTCTGTGGGCTGTCTTTCCCTTTTTTGATTGTATCCTTTGATGTGCCAAAGTTTTAAATTTGGCTGATGTTCAATTTGCCATTTTTCATTTTCTCACTTTTTCCCTTTCCTCCTTTTCCAGGTCTCATTATTTAGCCCCAGCTGGTCTTGAACTGTGCTTTTGACATTGTATCTAAGACATCAGTGCCTTACACAAGATCACAAGGATTTACTCCTATGTTTTTTTCTAAGAGTTTTATAGTTTTAGTTTTTACATTTAGGTCTGTGATCCATTTTCAGTTAATTTTTGTGTATGGTGTTAGGCAGAGACCCAAATTAATTTATTTGCACATGAATATCCAATTGCCCCACCACCATTTGTTGAAAAGACTATTCATGGTTGGACATAGTGGATCATACCTGTAATCCCAGCACTTTGGGAGACCAAGGCAGGAGTATTGCTTGAGTCCAGGAGTTTAAGATAAGCTTGGGCAACATGGTGAGACATGTGTCTCTACAAAATGAAAAACAACAAAAAAAGAAAAGACTATTCCTTTCCAAATGAAGTTTCTTGACCCCTTTGTCAAATCAATTGACTTTAAATGTAATGGTTTCTGTCCAGGATTTCAATTATTTTTCAGTTAATCAATTCATTTTTTTTCGAGACAGGGTCTTATTGTGTTGCCCAGTCTGGAGTGCAGTGGTGTGATCATAGCTCACTGCAGCCTCAAACTCCTGAGCTCAATTCATCCTCCTGCCTCAGTCTCTTAAGTAGCTGGGACGACAAGTGTGTGCCACCATACCTGGCTAATTTTTTTTTTTTCTTTTTGAGACAGAGTCTCCCTCCGTCACCCAGGCTGGAGTGCAGTGGTGTGATCTCAGCTCACTGCAACCTCTGCCTCCCAGGTTCTAAGTGATTCTCCTGCCTCAGCCTCTGGAGTAGCTGGTGTTACAGGCACACACCACCACGCCTGGCTAATTTTGTATTTTTAGTAGAGAAGGGGTTTTGCCATGTTGGCCAGGCTGGTCTCGAACTCCTGACCTCAGGTGATCCACCCACCTCAGCCTCCCAAAGTACTGGGATTACAGGCATGAGCCACCACACCCAGCCATAGTTTTAAATTAAATTTAATTTAATTTTCATAGTTACAGAGTCTTGTTATGTTGCCCAGGCTGGTGTCAAACTCCTGGTTTCAAGGGATCCTCTCTCCTTGGCTCTTTAAAATTTTGGGATTACAGGCATAAGACACCACACTTAGCTTTATTTTCTTTTACAGATACGTTTTCTCTCTCTTCCCCAGGTTGGAGTGTAGTAGCCAATCATAACTCACTGCATTCTCAGATTCCTAGGCTCAAGAGATCCTCCCACCTCAGCTTCCTGACTAGATGGGACAGCAGGCCTGTACCACCATGCCTGGCTAATCAAATTTGTCTTTAATTTTTATTTTTTTAGACAGGTCTCACTGTCTATGTTGCCCAAGCTGGTCTTGAATTCCTGACCTCAAAGGATCCCCCGACCTCAGCCTCCCAAAGTGCTGCAATTACAGGCATGAGCGCCCAGCCTGAGCTTTCAACTATATTCCAGTGACCTATACATCTGTCCTTAAGACAGTACCATACCCTCTTGATTACTTTGTAGCAAGTTTTGAAATTAGGAAGATAAGTCCTCCAATCTTATTCTTCTTTTTCAGGATTATTTTGCTTATTCTGTGTCCTTTGCATTTCCATATGAATTTTAGGATCACCTTGTCAATTTCCGCAGAAAAGGTAGCTGGGATTTTGATAGGAATCAGGTTGATCCTGTAGACTAATTTGATGAGTACTGACAATAATATTTAGTCTTCTGATCCATGAACATGGAATATCTTTCATTTATTTAGTTCTTTTTTAGTTTCTTCCCACAGTGAGTGCTTTATTCTTTGGGATGCTATCATGAATGGAATAATTTTCTGAATTTCATTTTTGGATTTTTCATTGCTAGTGTACAGGAATACAATTGATTTTTGTATGCTGATTTTGTGAACTTGCTGAACTAGTTCTAGTTTTGTTTTTTTTTTAAACTGGATGCCTTAGGATTTTCTGTATACAAGATCATGACATTTGGGAGTAAGACAGTTTTACTTTTTCCTTTCTAATCTGGATCCTTTCATATATCAATTGCCTAATCATCCTGGTCAGAACCAAGGCTGAATAGACCTGCTGAACATGGCCATCCTTGTCTTGTTCCCAATCTTAGGGGAAAGCATTCAGTCTTGCACCATTAAATCTGTTAACTGTTAGGTTTTCACAGATGCTTTTCATCATGTTGATGAAGTTCCCTCCTGTTTCTAGTTTGTTGAGGGTTTTTTTTCATGCATGGGTAGATAATTTTACTCTCATTTACAGAAAAGGAAACTGTCATTCAGGCAGTCTGCCTTCAAAGATCAAGCCCTGGATCACAGTGCTATCTCTCCAGCACACTCTTCCATTTAATTTTCCCTCTGGCCCTCCTCTGAATTCTCTCTTTCAGCTCACTTGGGAATGTTGGTGTTCTCCAGGAATCTCAGCTCTTTGCTCATGTGCTTCTCTCCTGAAGTGGGAGAATGGCTTCAGCTGTCACCTGCAAGCTGATGACTCCACACTCCCTATCTTCTTGCCCTCACTGAGCTCTGGTGTGGCCTCATGCTTCCAAGACTTTTCCACTTGGATATGTCAAGAAATCTCAAACCCATCCTGTCCTAGAATGCTCTGTTATCCCTCTCCACTCAAGAAGGCTCCTCTGACTCTATTTTCAATATTGGATGCTTCTGCCATTTGTCCTGTTCCAGCCTGAAACCTGGCCGTGATCCCACACGTTTCCCTCTCCTTGGCTCCTCCTCTCACCTTTTCTAATTGGTGGCCAAGTTCTACCTATGTTCTTTCTTCACCTGCACTGGTACTGCCTTGCTCCTGCCTCCAGTCTCATTCTCCTCAAATTCACCCTCCAGGTAACCCACAGAGTGATTTATCTGAATTACAGGTCCTCTGATACTTAGCCCTTCACCAGTTCCCTATTCCCACAGCATGGGAACCAAGGCCTTTTCTCATCTGTTCCATTTCATACACTAGGAACTTCCACCAAAGACTGAAGTTACTAAATGCACTTTCTCATGTCAGTTTTAAGAGCTGTATGCTACTTTCATCATTTGGAGACATTAGAAATTATGTTACTAGTTCAACTTTACTATCTTTTGCATGTCATGTTGTCTCATGCCTCAGTGCTTCTTGTTTACTCTGTTGTCTTTTTTAAATATATTAAACTTATTTAAATAGAAACAGGGTTCTTGCTGTGTTGCTCAGGCTGGTCTCAAATTCCTGGGCTCAACTGATCATCCTGCCTCAGCCTCTCAAAGTGCTGGGATTACAGGTGTGAGGCACCAAGCCCAGCCCTGTCTTGTTTTGAGAGGTTCTTCCTCTTTCCACATCATCCCCTCTATTCCTTTACATCTTGAAAATGCCTACTCACTAGGCCCTCCTCTTTGAACCTCCTCCTAACTCTTGCAGAGTTAATTATGCCCTCCTCTGTGTTATTTCAGAACATTGCATGTGCTTGTAATATCGCATGGGCTGTCCTATAAGTATTTGTCATTTTCTTACTCTCCTGAGTTCAGCATTTATACTAGATTTATCTTAAACACTCTTATAAATTGCCAGCATATAGAAAGTGCTTAAGAAATATTTGTTGTAATCACCTGAATTAGGATTTATCTATGTCTCCTTGCTTTTAATAGATCATTTTCTAATTTGTCAGTTTAAATACATTTTTAAGAGAACACCCCATCCCTAAGCCAAATTGCTTCTTATGCAGAAAAAAAAGCCACTACTGTGAGTGTCCAAGCTTCCCCCTGCACAGCCACCCTAGGAGACATGGGGCAGGAGTACTGGGAACTGACCCCTTCCATCTGCCCTCACTTAGCTTCCATGGGTACTTACATGGGGCTGTCACTGACTTTACATGCTGCTGCAGCTCCTTAGTCAGCTGGTCCTTGTCATGGGACAGAAACTGTGGGGTCAGGACAATCAATGCCTTCACCACCTGCAGAACAAGGGCAGAGGCTCATGATGAGTGTCAACCTATTACATAGCATAAAAAGTCACTATTTATTGAATGAGTGGAAAAACAAGGTGACGTTGGACCCTACAGTAGTTTTGGAAAAGAAGAGGACCAGGTGCAAATGCCTGTACTTCCAATGTCCACTCCATGCCTTGAAAAGTTACTTGACCTCTCCTTAACCTCAGTTTCCTTCTCTGTGAAATGAGAATAATAAAGATTCCATTCCTCATTTGGTTTCTTTAAAGTTTCCATGAGATAATACATATAAAACATCCAGGTAGTTTACATTATTATCCCTGTCATCAGTACTTTCATCATTATTTTTACTATTATTATATATACCACCCTGTGCCTGTAACCCAGTGGGTATTTGATAATTATTGACAATTTATTATTCATATATTAGTAGTGTTATCCCCATTTTATTGTACAAGGCCTTGCATATAGAAGGTGCTCAATAAACACTTTTTAATAAACAAATGCATGTATGTTCTTCAGCCACGTTGCTGAAATGCCATTCTGGCTCCACCCCTTAGTAGCTGTGTGATGTGGACAGATTACTTAACTTCCTTCTGCTCCTCTTTCCTCATCTACAAAGAGTAGAAGAGCTCTTAGATTATTACATTTTGTGAGAGTTAAATTATTTGGCATGTATTAAGTGCTCACTAAATATAATCTGTCATCTTTATCTTCAGAGCCACAGAGAGGCCGCAGTGCCCCCAAGTCACTATACTGTGTAAGTGCACAGGCACACTATGCCCTCCTTCCCCCAAGGTTGCCCAGGTAAGGCCTGGAAGTTTCCCGGGCGTTTGCTTTCCTAGTGCCCATGTACAGACACAATGATCTCTGCCCTCCTCACTTCCCCTTGAATCGGGTCTGGGCTGCTCACCGTGGCTGACTCTGCCACCACTGAGTGGTCCACCAAAGCACGTTGCACCTCTGTAGGCCCAATGCCGTACCTGGAGGATGAAGGGTTCTGGGGTAGATGCCAGGGCTGGGGTGAAACAAGTCCTCAAATCTCCTGCTTTGGAGAGTCACAGCTTCCCTTGGCACAGAGGGCAGAGGTCATAGGGACCCAGAGACTCCTGATCTGTCTGTGCCACGGGCCCAAAATTTGAAGACCTGGACATTGTAGGTGCTCCCAGGGCTTCTCGCCTCACTGCCTTTATTGACAAAGAAGGGCAAATGCTTAGTTCCCTGGGCCCTTGGCCCATGCAGCTTCGCCAGACACGAAATCTCTTGGAAGCCTCAAACTTGGTCTTAAACATTTGTGCAAATTCTGCACACTATTTCCCATTGTATCAGCATGATTTTTGGCATTTATTAAGTATATTCAAGGCATAAAACATGATGTTTTGATGTACATATACATAGTAGCATGATTACTACACTCAGGCTCTCGTATATCCATTATCTCACATAATTACCTCTTTTTTTTCTTTTGTGGTAAGAGCATTTAAAATCTACTCTCTGCAAATTTCCAGTACATCACATTTCAGAAATTTAAAAAAATCACATCCATTTCTCTAAAATATCCAAGAGAAATTGTTACTGTAGTGTAATGTATCTTTTTAAAAAATCATGTAGGGGTTACGGACAGGGGCTCAGAGCCAGCCTGCCTCAGTTCAAATCTGGATTGCACCCTGTGCTATCTTTGAGACTTCAGGCAAATTTCTTCACTGGTCAGCCACCCAGTTTCCTCATCAGTAAAATAGGGGTAATAATCGCATCTCCCTTCCAGCATTGAGAGGTAAGTTATATAAAGCATTAAGAACAGTGCTTTCACATAGTAAGTACTCCAGGTTAGCTAAATAATTATAACAAATAATAGATTTATAATAATCTATCTTAATAGATTTGTTGTATTCATAGATTTATAATAGAATAATAAATAAAAAATAAACAATAGCTAAAGGTTAGTTATTATTATTACTATGTTTGTTCTGTGACATCCTGTGCTGCATTAGAGGAGCACACACATGAAATAAGCTCCCTGAACCTATGGGGACCAAGACAGAGTCTTCCTTCTCAATCTCATTCCAAGGCCCTTCTCTAAATTGCACAGTGTCTTATTATGTCTTCAAGATCCTCTTGAATTTCATTTTGATTGATTCTTCTGTATGCAGGGGTTAGGGAGGTGCACCAAAACCTGGGATCAGGGCATTGTAGACATGGCTCTATTCAAATTGGGCTGAGGGTCCTGTCACCAATGCATGAAAGACTGTCTGGGCAAGCAAGATCCCAGGAGGCATATGAGGATGACAACAGCCAGCCTGGCATCAGTCACACCTACCCAGAGGCATTGATAGTGTCATGACTCCTCCCCAGGAACCAGATGTAGCCCTCTTCATCCATAGTTGCTCTGTCCCCGGTGTCGCAGACGTCCCCACATTCCACTTTGGCTGTGTTCTCTGGGTTACCCTACAAAGGGGAGAGAGCTTCTTTGTTGAAGGCAGTGAATTTAGAGATGATGAGCCACAACCTTGGGTTCCAATCTGGGTTTCAATTCTGCCTCTGGTTCTACCTGGTACCTAGGCAAATTTTGCCATCTCTCTGAGTCTATTTTCATTACACGTAGGCACGCGATGCATGCTACTGTTCTATGAGTGGTCGTGATTATACCAATTTCAATGACAAATTAAAAAATATCAATTCACTTTTATGTGACACTATACTAGAAGGAAATTTCTATTATAGTGTGAACTTTGTTCCCTGCTGTAAGCTCAGCATTCACACAGTGTCTGGACAGATGAGAGGGGTCAATAAACATTTGCTGAGTGAATTTTCTTCCCTAAATACTATCTCATTTGATCCTCACAGAAAGCCTATGAGGGTGGTACTTTTAAAGTTAACTTTTCATTTTAAGATAATTGTGGACTTGCATGCAGTTATAAAAAATAATACAGATTGATGCCCCTGTACTCTTTAGTAGTTTTCCATAGTGGCAACGTCTTGCAAACTATAGTTCAGTATCTCAGCCAGAATCCTGATGTTGATACAATCCACCAATCTTCAGATCTCCCATTTCACTTGTACCTGTGTGTGTGTATGGGTGTATTTATTTTTATGCAGTTTTATCACATATGTAGGTTTGTGCATTCACCAGCACATCAGGAAGATCTCTGATGTTGCTCTTTTATAACCACATCCACCTCCTTCTTCTTCTCTTTTCCTCTCCTCTCCCCATCCCTAACCCCTTGCTAACAACTACTCTGTTCTCTATTTTTATAATTTTGTTGTTTCAAGCATGTTATATAAATATAATTTAATAGTGTACAACTGTTTGGGATTGTTGGGTTTTTTTTTAGCATAATTCTCTAGAGACTCATCCAAGTTGTGTGCATCAATGGTTTGATCCTTTTTATTGCAGAACAGTATTCCATGTTGTGGGTGTACCTCAGTTTTTGTTTAACCATTTACCTACTGAAAGGCATCTCCAGGCCTTTCAAAACCTGGGTTGTCTCCAGGTTTTGGTTATTTTTGAGTAAAGCTGCTATGTACATTTGCATACATGTTTTTGTGTGAAGCTGGCACTTTTTTGTAGCCCATTTTAAATAAGAAAAACTTCATGCTCAGAGAGGCACATTCACTTCCTCAAAGTCACTCAGCTGCTCACTGAGAGGGTTGGTATTTAAATTTAATTCTTGCTTCACAACCTATTCACTTGAACCATAAGCAGTATCTCTTGTGGAACATGAAATGGTTTTAAGAGCTATCTGAAAAATCATTTTAAAAACATTGAATCACCTCCCTTTTTGGATTCACTTCCAATTGTTCTGAGTATATCAGGTTGACTCTTAGTTTAGTGCTGACATACTTTGAACTCTCTGGAAGTCCCAAGAGGAAGATACACTTCAGGATCAGAGCTTTCAATGGGAATAGGATTTAGGTAGAATATGAGAAAATTGTTTGTTTTTTAAAAAAAACCTATAGTTATAATTGTCTTCTGTTTATGGCAGGTAATACTGTTTTCCACTTGTGATACTAGATCAACGTGAGTGCCTTTGTGGACTAAGTTGGTAGGCACAAGATTACATCAACAATATAAATGGAAGACTGTACATGAGTAGAGTTTTTTTTTGTTTGTTTGTTGTTTTTTGAGACAGAGTCTCACTCTGTCACCCAGGCTGGAGTGCAGTGGTGAGATCTTGGTTCACTGCAACCTGGGTTCAATCCTGGGTTCAATCCTGGTTTCAAGTGATTCTCCTGCCCCAGCCTCCTGAGTAGCGGGGATTACAGGCGCATGCCACCACGCCTGGCTAATTTTTGTATTTTTAATAGCAATGGGGTTTCACCATGTTGGCCAGGCTGGTCTTGAGCCCTTGACCTCAGGTGATTCGCCCACCTTGGCCTCCCAAAGTGCTGGGATTATAGGTATAAGCCACCATAAGTTTTTGTATGCAATTGAAGTTAAGTAGGTATTAATTCAAATTAGATTGTTACAACCTTAGGATGTTGCATGTAATATTCATAGTAACTATGAAGAAAATATTTATAGAATATAAACAAAAGGAAATGAGAGGGGAACAAAATATGTCACTACAAAAAACAAACAAACAAAAAAACAGAATACTAAACATAGGCCAGTTGCAGTGGCTCACGCCTGTAATCCTAGCACTTTGGGAGGCTGAGGCGGGCAGATCACCAGAGGTTGAGAGTTCGAGATCAGCCTGGCTAACAGGTGAAACCCCGTTTCTACTAAATACATAAAATTAGCTGGGCATGGTACTGTGCGTCTGTAATCCCAGCTATTTGGGAGGCTGAGGCAGGAGAATCACTTGAACGCAGGAGGCGGAGGTTGCAGTGAGCTGGGATCGTGCCACTGCACTCTAGCCTGGGTGACAGAGTGAGACTTGGTCTTGGGGGAAAAAAAAAACTAAACATAAAAGAAGGCAGTTATAAAGGAAATGAGGGCCAGAAAATATTAAGCCATACGAAAGACAAATAACAAAATGGCAGAGGTCCTTTCTTATCAATAGTTAAGTGGAGTAAACTCTCCAGTCCAAAGGCAGGAATTGGCTAAATGAATAATAAAACATGATCCAAATATGCACTGTCTACAAGAGCCTCATTTTAGATTTAAAGACATGAATAGGTTGAAAGTTAGAGGTTGCAAACTATATTCCCCACAAATAGTAACCAAAAGAGAGCTTGGGTTGTTATACTAATATCAGACAAAATAAACTTTATGTCAAAAACAATTGCAAAAGATAAAGAAGGATATTATATATTAATAGAAGGGTCAGTTCATCAAGGAAATATAATAATCATAAACATATATGCAATAAACTTCAGAGCTCCAAAATACATGAAGCAAACATTGACAGAATTTCAGGAAGAAATATACAGTTCTACAAAATAGTTGGAGACTTTAATACGGCAATTTTTTTTTTTTTTTTTTAGACAAAGTCTTGCTCTGTCATCCAGGCTGGAGTGCAATGGTGTCATCTTGGCTCACCGCAACCTCTGCCTCCCAGGTTCAAGTGATTCTCCTGCCTCAGCCTCCTAAGTAGCTGGGATTACAGGTGCCTGCCACCATGCCTGGCTATTTTTTTTGTATTTTTAGTAGAGATAGGGTTTTGCCTTGTTGGCCAGGCTGGTCTTGAACTCCTGATATCAGGTGATCCACCCACCTTGGCCTCCCAAAGCGCTAGGATTACAGGTGTGAGCCACTGAGCCGGGCTCTAATATGCCACTTTTAACAGTGAGTAGAAAAACTAGACTGAAGATCCCTAAGAAAATGAAGAACTTGAACAACATCATAAACCAATTGGACTTAGCAGACATATATAGAACACTCCATCCAACGGCAGAAGAACACACATTTTTCTCAAGTGCACATGGAACATTCTCAAGGATGGACCATATATTAGGCCAGAGGAGAAGAATTAATCAACTTTAAAAGACAGAAATTATACAAGGCATATATCCAGTCATATGAAATGAATTAACAGAAGAAAACTTTTTAAAAAATCACAAATTTTTCCAATGTTTGAAAAATTAGACCAGGTATGGTGGCTCACACCTGTAATCCCAGCACTTTGGGAGGCCGAGGCAGGCAGATCACTTGAGGTTGGGAGTTCGGGACCAGCCTGGCCAACATGGTGAAACCCCGTCTCTATTAAAAATACAAAAATTAGCTGGGCATGGTGGCAGGCACCTGTAATCCCAGCTACTTGGGAGGCTGAGGCAGGAGAATTGCTTGAACCTGGGAGTCAGAGGGAGGTTTCAGTGAGCAGAGATCGCACCACTGCCCTCCAGCCTGGGTGACAGAGTGATAGCCTGTCTCAAAAAGAAAAAAAAAAAAAGAAAAATTAAACGACATACTCGTAACTAACCAATGGATCAAAAAAGAAATCACAAGGGAAGTTAGAAATTATCTTGAGATAAAAGAAATAAAAAACATAACATACCAAAACTTACAGATTGCAGCAAACACAGTGCTAAGAAAGTAATTTACACACATACTGTCTTAGCCCATTCAGGCTGCTGTAACTAAATGCCATAAACTGGGTGGGTTATAAACAACAGACATTATTAGAGTTCTGGAGGCTGGGAATTTAACATCAAGTCACCAACAAATTTGGTGTCTGGTAAGGGTTCATAGATAGCTGTCTTGTTGGGGCCTCGGCCGGGCACGGTGACTCACACCTGTAATCCCAGCACTTTGGGAGGCCGAGGTGAGTGGATCACCTGAGATCAGGAGTTTGAGACTGACCTGACCAATATGGTGAAACCCCATGTCTACTAAAAATACAAAAATTAGCCGGCTGTGGTGGCGGGCACCTGTAGTCCCAGCTACTCTGTAGGCTGAGACAGAAGAATTGCTTGAACCCAGGAGGCGGAGGTTGCAGTAAGCTGAAATTGTGCTCAATTTTTGAGACTCCGTCTCAAAAAAATAAAAAAGAAAAACACTTTGGGACGCTGAGGTGGGCGGATCCCAAGGTAAGGAGATCCAGACCATCCTGGCTAACATGGTGAAACCCCGTCTCTACTAAAAATACAAAAAATTAGCCGGGTGTGGTGGCAGGTGCCTGTAGTCCCAGCTGCTCGGGAGGCTGAGGCAGGAGAGTGGCATGAACCCGGGAGGCGGAGCTTGCAGTGAGCCGAGATAGAGCCACTGCACTCCAGCCTGGGTGACAGAGTGAGACTCCATCTCAAATAAATAAATAAATAAAATAAAAAGATACCTGTCTTGTGGCCTCATATGGAGAATGGAACAAAGAAACTATTGGAGTCTCTATTTAAAGGGCACTAACATCACTAATCACCAAGGAAATGCAAATTAAAACCACAATGAGATATGACCTTACTCCTGCAAGAATTGCTACAATTAAACAGTAAAAAGACAATAGATGTTGGCTTGAATGTAGTGAAGAGGGATCACTTTTACGCTGCTGGTGGGAATGTAAATTAGTACAACCAGTATGGAAAACAGTATGAAGAGTCCTTAAAGAACTAAAAGTAGAACTACCATTCTATCCAGCAATCCCATTACTGGGTATCTACCCAAAGGAAAAGAAGTAGTTATATGAAAAAGACACAAAGACACATGCACATGCATGTTTATAGCATAATTTGCAATTGCAAAGATATGGAAACAACTTAAGTGCCCATCAACCAATGAGTGGATACAGAAAATGTGGTATATATACACCATGGGATACTACTCAGCCATAAAAACTGATGAAATAACGTCTTTCACAGCAACTTGGATGGAGCTAGAGGCCATTATTCTAAGTGAAGTAACTCCAGAATGGAAAACCAAATATCGTATGCTCTGTGACTTTACTTGATACCACTGAATTGTACACTCAAAAATGGTGAAAATAGTACATTTTATGTTATATTTTACATAAATAAGGAGACAAAACAAGTCTCAATGGAGGCATGCCAACATTTCATGGACACATAGGTGTGGGTATATGTTAGGACATCTTTGGAAAAAAAATATGTTATACTCAATCAAAAAAAAAAAATTAGCTGGTGCAGTGGCTCAGGCCTGTAATCCCAGCACTTTCAGAGACTGAGGCAGGGGGACTGCTTGAGCCTGGGAGTTTGAAACCAGCCTGGGCAACATAGTGAGACCTCATCTCTACAAAAAATGAAAAATTAGCTGGGTGTGGTGGTGCACGCCTGGGTCCCAGCTACTTGAGAGGCTGAGGTGGGAGGATCACTTGAGTCCAGGAGGTCCAGGCTTCAGCGAGCTTTAAACACACTACTGCACTCTAGCCTGGGTGACAGAGCAAGACCCTGTCTAAAAAGAATAATAATTATAATTGCTTTGGACTGCTCCCATTTCAGCTCAACCAGAATCTCTCTTTTTTTTAAATCAAGCCAAGAACTTCCAGTTTTTATTTTTTAAACATTATTTAACAAGAAAAACATTCAACCAAATTAAAAAGAATTAGGTTGGATTAATTTACCATAAAATAATCAACCATATCAGCCCTTCCATTTAGGGCCAGGGAGGCCAATAGTTCCTGTTTAAACAGCAGAATTGCACTATTGATATTTTTACCTATATTTGATGGCACAAAAACATAAAAGTCTTACAATGTCCACCGACATCCTTCTCTCCCTCCAGAGTAGAGTTCATATAATTGCATCTTAGGTACTCAGGCTTTTAAAAATCATCTTACATTTTGAAATATAATACAACTGCTCTGGTAACAAAAATATTTTAAAACAATTCTTATAGAAAACGAATACCTTAGATAATTGTGAAGAAAAACCTCATTGACAATTAAATGCTTTGTTACTGATGCATATTTTCTAATATGGGTGACCACAATGACACGCATAAAACGCAAAAAAAAAAAAATATGGGACTACATCAAAGTGAAAAGTTTCTGCATAGCAAAGAAAACTACTTTCCAAATAAAAAAGCATCCTATAGATTACGCAAAAATTTCAGGCAATCATGTAATTCACGAGGAGTTGTCAACTAACGTGTACACAAAAAACACTACAAAGTAGAAAAAGAATCCAATCTAATATTTCGCAAAGAACTTGAACAGACAATTCTGCACAGATATAAAATCGAACAACAAATAAGAGATAAGGTCCTCAAAATTAACTATTCATTAGAATACTGTAATTCAAAACCACACGCAGATAATCTCAGTTATTGAATATTCCTAGAAAAAATTTTTAAAAATAAGAGGGGCTGGGAGCCGTGGCTCACACCTGTAGTCCCAGCACTTTGGGAGGCCGAGGCGGGCGGATCACCTGAGGTCAAGTTTCAGACCAGCCTGACAAATATCCTGAAACCCCGTCTCTACTAAAAATAAAAATACAAAAATTAGCCAGGCGTGGTGGCGGGCGCCTGTAGTCCCAGCTACACAGGAGGCTGAGACAGGAGAATTGCTTGAAACCGGGAGGTGGAGGTTGCAGTGGGCCGAGATGGCGCTACTGCACTCCAGCCTTGGAGACAGAGCGAGACTCCGTCTCAAAAAAACAACAAAAAAAAATTGGAATGGGGGTTTGGTTTTGGAGAAAGGGGAGCTCATACACTGTAGGTGGAAATGAAAATTAGGGTACACACCATGGAAAACAGCTAAATAGCTGGAAACTCCTCAAAGAATTGAAACTACAGATGTCCTCTGCTCTAGCGAGGTCTCTTTCTAAAGGTTCCGAGGCATAAAAAATAACCCTAGACCCCAGCTCAGAGGCCCGTGGGGCTCGGAGGGACCCAGTCCAGCGCTTCACCGCCGGCTCTGGGCCAGGGCGATCCTATAGGCTGGACGCGGGTCGGACAGGGGCATAGCCTTCCCGGCGGGGTGCGGACGCTGCCGCGGCCAGGATCCCACAACCGCCCCGACCCTGACGACTCGGGCCCAGAAGCCCACTTAGAAGTCAGGGCCCGAAAGCAGGGAGCGGCCGGGAAGGAGTAGGGAGACCCAGAGGGTTCCCGGTGGGGTTCATCCCCCTCCACTTACCGCCGAGACCTGCCACCTCCTCCACCAACAAACGGAAGCCACCACATCTTCTCCGAGACTCGCTCTAACCACGCCGCCGACGCTGCCCGGGCCTCGCACGAAGCGCAGTCTCGGCTTCCGTCGGGGCCTGCATGTTGGCAGCGACCCTGGCGCCAGGCTGAAGCACCACCCCCTCTTAAAGGGGCCGCGGCTGGGACTGGGCAGAAGCAGGTTCGGGTTGCACAGGCTGAGCGTCTGCCCAGCCCCAGGGGTGGACGAAAGGCCCCCAGTCTCTCATCCTCCCGGGCTCTAGGGCCCTAGAGGTCGCAGAAGCGCCTCCTGTGACCCCAGCCCCTAAATCGGCTCCCTTTGCCTGAGGAGCGCCCGGGACCTGCCCCTGCCCTCCTCGGGACCTCAGCTTCACCATCCGCAAAGAAAGCGGCCTGGCTGGAGCTCTGGGGTCCCTCAAGCTCGGCGCCTCAGGATCCAGGGTGGGCTCCCCTGCCCCTCTGCAGAGGGGGCCCAATAACCACGGAAAGCTGGGGGCTGGAGGGACAGTCCCGAGGGCAGCAGGGCGTCCTTGGCCTCACCGTCTACATTCGTCCTGTGGGAGCCCGGGGGCGTCGCTAGGGCCCAGACTCCTGCGGCCTCACCAGGGCTGCCTGGGTCATCGGGCTCCCCAGGAGGCAGGCAGGGGCCCTAGGGTCCAGCGCTGCCCCCACCTCAACTCCATTCTGCGTCAGCATCCGCGAGGGCGTCCTACGGACTGGACCCAGACTCACTCCTTCCCGGGGAGAGGGACCGGTATCGGTCTCTGTGACACCCACGGGAGGGGCCGTGCTGACCTCTCCCGGGGATCTGGGGGCGAGGTGGGGGAATCTCGGCCACCTCTTGAAGCTCGCTGAGCCCCCCACCCCAGAGAGCGCGCAGGAGCAAAGCAAAGGACGGAGAGCCCACACATTTTCAATCTTTCATTTCCGTTTTTTCTTTTTTTCCCCCCTCCAAAATGAAAGACGTGTGTAGCTTTGTCCCCTGTACATCATCCATTCCCCAGGGCCGCTGTGCGGATCCAGCCCGCTGGTTGCCTCTAGGGTCCTGGGCGCCCGGCGGTCCGCATGCGGCCCGGGACCTGCCCAGGTGAGGTCTGCGGCCGCCACAGCGCTGAGGTCCCGCCTGGCCGGGGAGCACGAGCCGCTGGGGATGCTGGCTGCGAGGCTCCCGGGAGGTGGAGCGGGAGGTTGCCCCAGACCCTGGCTGCAGAGCTCTTGATGTCACGCCTGGCACCCTCCGTCCACCGCCTCGGGGCAGCGCTTCAGAGCCCCGGCAGAGGCAAGAAGTCGATCACTTCGTTCTTCATTCGTTGGAAAAATTTAAAAGCACATTATAATCCCTGGAACAACCACGTCAGAGATAGAGCAAAAAATTAAAATAGGATTGTAAATGACACACTGACATAAGTTTATTTTAAAAATGGTAGTCAATGGAAAAACAGGATCAGAAGACAGGAGAGACAGGGAAAACAAGTAAGTTATCTGACTGAAACAGAATTAGAAACTAACAACAGTAAGAAATATTGGACATCTGAAAATATGTGAAAATTTAACAACCCACCTCTAAATCATTGGATCAAAAAAAAATCACAAGATAAATTGGAAAATATTTTGAGCTGCACTCCAGTTTGGGTAACAGACTGAGACCCTGTTTCTAAGAAAACAAAACAAACTTCAAAAAGCTATAAAATTAAATGCCAACTTTCCCCTTTACCCAAACTCTCCGTGGCTCTCCTTTGCCCTCAGAGTCAAGCCCATGCTTCTCACTGTGGGCTCCAGGACCTAGGTGGCCTGACCAGTGCACACCCTATCACAATCCCCTCCTCTGCCCACTTGCTCACGCTGTCCAGTCACACACACTCTTTATTTTTCCAAATGCCAAGCTCCTGATCACCGCTGGGCCTTTGCCACCGCAGTTCCGCCTGCCAGGACCAGTCTTTCCCTAGACCTTCCCATTCCTGCCTCTTCCTGGCTTGGCTGCCTCTTTCTGGTGCTTCAGGTCTCAGATCAAATGTCACCTCTTCAGAGAGGATTTCCTTGAAATCTCTGCCTAACACAGCCTGTATCAAGGTCAACACTTTTCTCTTTTTAGACTTAGGTTTTGATATAAAGAAGTTTCATAAAAATGACTTGGGCAGCTATCATCTGTTTAAAAGGTCTGACTTTGTTGAAATAATTTGGGCTTTCCTGTTCTTTGAGCTTTGATAAAACAACTGTAAAATCATCTGCCTTTTTTAAAAAAATTGAGATTGATGCATACTTTCTGTTATTACTATTTTTTTTTACATTCTGTCTCCCAGGCTGGAACACAGTTGCTCATAGCTCATTGTAGCCTCAAATTACCTTGCCTTTGTAACAGTAGGTCCTCAGTCACCTTTCTCATCTACAGATGTTGGTTTACTTAAGCTTTCTAATTACTTGGAGGTCAACTTAGCTCAGTGGTTAGCACAAGTTGCTAATAAATGCTCAAGTATGAGGGTGCAAAGAAAGGGGTAGGGAGGTGCAAGACTCTTGGCTTCAAATGCCCAGTCCCCACTCATCTGCTCAGGCCCCTGTCTAGCCTCTGCATCTAAGCCAAACTACACGCCTCCTCCCCTGAGAAGCCCTCTTGGATTTCTCCTGTCCTGTCTTCCCTGCTCTATCCTCGGGTGAGTGGATCCACCCATCTGCCTCTGTGCTGGGCAGATGCCACTGCTCTCTGCTTTCTGGCTGGACAAGGCAAGGGGGCAGGTGTGTGTGTAGAAGTCCCCCTAAACCTTGGCCTTTGCCTCATGCCTGGCACATTCAACCTTTGCTGACACCTCCGCAGAAATACCAACCTCACCAACATCTGCAGAATGGGCCGCCAGGGTCTGTCTGGAGCTTGGGTGGGATTTTCACTTGACTACAAATACACACACACACCCTAGGCTTCCAGGTCTGCATTCCTTGGCTGGCTCTTCACACCTGAGTCCAAGACAGGTCAATGGTTAGTGGCTGGATTTGCAAGCATGTGTGTTTCTGGGCAGGATATCAGCTGGGGCAGTCTGAGAGGAAGCTGTCAAGGGAAGCTAAAGAGGAGGGAGTCAGTCACGTCTCTCTTCACCTGTTGCACTCTCTAAATTTTACTGTCCACTCCTAGGCCTGATCTAGAGGGCTGTCTAGTCTAGGGGAGACAAAGTTGGATGTATCTACTGCCAGCCCCATGGGGTCAGAACTACAGGGGAAGGATGGGGACTGTGGGATTCCAGAGGAACAACAGGGAGGGCTTCTTGGAGGAATGCTTGTTCTTGAGCTGAGTTTTTTTTTTTTCTCTGTAGCTCAGTCTGAAATGCAGTGGCACAATCACTGCTCACTGCAGCCTTGACCTTCCGTGCTCAATTGATCCTCCTACTGCAGGGTGGGACTACAGGCACATGCCACCACACACAGCTAATTTTTGTATTTTTTGTAGAGATGGGGTTACATCATGTTGTTCAGGCTGGTCTCAAACTCCTGGGTTCAAGTAATCCTCCTGTCTTGGCCTCTCAGAGTGCTGGAATTACAGGCATGAACCACCTCATCTGACCTGAGCTGAGTTCTGAAGTGTGAATAGGAGTTGGCTAGGTGAAGAAGGGAAAAAAGGACCTTCTAGACAGAAATATTTGTCAAAGATAGAGAGAAGTAGGCAGGAGCTGATTAGGGCAAGGTGTTTGAATGTCAGGCTGGATGCAGAAATTTTCTCACAAGGCCAATGTGGAACCATGGAGAATGTGTGAGCAAGGGAGGCCATGATTAGAGCTTGATCTCTCAGGGGCAGAGTGGGGGACAGCTTGGTTCTTTGGTGATGGGATCAGGAGAGTTCCAGTGTCATGGGGGGTCAGGAGAGTTAAGCCCCGCATCAACTCATCTGCACCTGTCACCTCGCACCAGAGTTGGTGGGGGACCTCCCGATGTTCTGGAGGGCCAAATAAGCCGTGGGATCCAGTGACTTACAGTGTGAGGTACAGACCAGCACAGAGAGGGTACCGCCACAGGCTCTGCTCAGATGGACACAGCCCTGACCTCATCTCCAGCCTCCTGCCATCTCCACCCCAGCCCTGAAAGTCCTGCTTTCCATGGTAGCCATGAGCTGCGTGTTAAAATGATAAATCAGCCCCATCCCTTCTCTCCTCAAAACCCTCTCATAGCTCGTCTTTGCTCTTAGACTAAAACCCAGAGCCTCCTGCAGCTCAGAAGACCCAGTGTGGCCCAGCCTCTGTGGCCTCTTGCCCTCCCCACCCACTCCAACCTCACTGCTGTTCCTCTCCCCCTTGGGATCCTTGTACCTGCTGTTTCTTCTCCATGGAATTCACTTCCTGTCTCAGCCCTAGGACATCAGTCCAGAAAGGCCCCCAGCTTCCTGCCTCTCGGGGTCCCCCTGTCACGTGACCTCTGCACTAGCCATAGTGTCCCTATAACTAAAATTGAGACAGATTGAGAAGGGGCTTAGTTGAGCCTTCTATGCTCAAGAGACTCAGGCCCAAGCTCAGCCCCAGTCCCTGCTCTCATGAGACCACGGGCATAGGGGTCATTTGGGGGATTATCTTGGCACTGGGTCCTGTGGGATGGTGTCACCCCCAGCCTCCAGGGACCCATCCTAGCCATGGGAATGTGTCCAATTCCTGCCCAGGATTAAAATTAGCCCTGGAGATTACATTTAGTAAGTCAAGCTGGAAGTCAGGGGCTGGAGCCCACAGCCTGGGCTCTGCAGAGCTGTGGCGGCTCAGAGACTCAGCCCAGAGAACATGGAGATATGCTTGGGGTCACACAGTGGGCCACAAGTGCCACCTGAGGTGTCAGATACTTGTGGGCCTGGGACACCTGGATGATGAAGGGTCCAGCATGGGCTGGAGCAGTGCCAGGGGTTGGGGTTCTGAGAAGCATCTGTGGCCACTCCCAGAGAATGACCTGAATTTCCTGAGAGTTTGTTGCCAGGCCTTGTGGTGGGCGCTTGGCATTTCATGCCTGCAATAGAGGTCTGTTACCTGTCCCATTCACAGAACAGCACATAGAGGCCTAGAAATCAGCCTCCTATGCTGAGAGCCACCTCAAGGGTCATAGAAGAGGCTGGGACCCAAGCATAGGCCCATGTGACTCTGGGGAGTCACTCATCTGAAGCCTCAAGTCATCTGTGACATGGCAGAGGCTGGGAGGTGGAGTGTGTTCACACAGTTGGCAGAGCGGGGATGTCCCCTGGGGGTCTCAGGGGCCTGGGATGGCATGCCTGCTGTGGAACGGGCAACATGATTTCTTTCTATTGAGGAACCTTGCATGGGGGTGCCGGAGAAAGCCTTGTCCCTGCCGTGGCCCAGCAGCCTCCTGCTTCTGAGACCCCCACCGGGGGATCCAAGATTCCTTGAGGTGGGGTCCAGGGTTTCTCCTGAGTCACCAAGTGGACCCCTGGACCTAAACTCTGGTTTGAGGGCTCCAAGCCAGAGTCTTTCCAGGGAATCCCTGTACTCTCTCACTGGAACAGGGTGGGGTTTCCATCATTCTCTTTAAAAAAAAAAAAAATTAGCAGAAATAATTCACTGGTGGTTGGGGGGAATTGGAAGATTCAGATAATCAAAGAGTTAAAACAGCCTGGGTGTGGTGGCTCATGCCTC
The DNA here is from genome assembly GCF_029281585.2 of Gorilla gorilla gorilla. Taxonomy (NCBI): domain Eukaryota; kingdom Metazoa; phylum Chordata; class Mammalia; order Primates; family Hominidae; genus Gorilla; species Gorilla gorilla. The sequence continues at coordinate 15,048,084 of NC_086018.1, read as the reverse complement.
TAATCCCAGCACTTTGGGAGGCTGAGGCAGGCTGATCACCTGAGGTTGGGAGTTCGAGACCAGCCTGACCAACATGTAGAAACCCAGTCTCACTAAAAATACGTAATTAGCCACGTGTGGTGGTGCATGCCTGTAGTCCCAACTACTTGGGAGGCTGAGGCAGCATAATTGCTTGAACCTGGGAGGTGGAGGTTGCAGTGAGCCAAGGTTGTGCCATTGAACTCCAGCCTAGGGGACAGAGCGAGACTCCATCTAAAAAAAACAAAAATTGGAAAATTGTTGGGAATATAATCCACACAAAAATATCCTCAATCACGTTAGAGTGGCCAACATGCCAATTCAAGAAATTTAGAGTACCTTTGTGAAGTACTATACAGGACAACAATCACCAAGACACAGTTATCCGATTCTCCAAGGTCAACATGAAAATAAAAGCCTTAACAGGAGTTAGAGGAAAGGGTCAGGTCACTTACGAAGGGAACTCTATTAGGCTAACAGTAGACCTATCAGCAGAAACCTCACAATCCTTAAAATCTTAGGAGTCTATTTTCAGCATCCTTAAAGAAAATAAATTCCAACCAATAATTTCATATCCTGCCAAACTAAGCTTCATAAGCAAAGAAGAAATAAAATCCTTTCCCGGCAAGCAAATGCTAAGAGAATTTGTTACCATTACACTAGTCTTACAAGAGGTTCTTTAGGGAAATGAAAAATAAAACCTGCTAATATAAAACACACTTAAATACATAGCCCAAAGACCCTGTAAAGCAGCTACACAGTTGAATCTACAAAACAACCAGCTAACAAAACAATGACAAGATACAAATCTCACATATCGATATTAACCTTGAATGTAAATGGTCCAAACACCCCACTTAAGAGGGACAGAGTGGTAAGTTGGAAGACTCAACCATATACTGTCTTCAAGAGACCTATCTAATATGTAATGCCATCCATGGGATGAAAGGAAAGGGTTGGAGAAAGATCTCTCATACAAATGAAAAACAAAAAGACCAGAGGTTGCTGTTGCTATGTCATATAAAACAGACTTTAAACCAACAACAGTAAAAAAAAAAAATAAAAAGCATTACATAATGATGAAGCATTTAGTTCAACAAGAAGACTTAAAAATCCTGAAAATATAGGCATCCAACATTAGAGCACTCTGATTCATAAAACAAATACTTCTAAACCTGCAAAAAGACTTAGACAGCCACACAATAATAGTGGGGGCGAGTTACTGGGTGCAGCACACCAACATGGCATGTGTATACGTATGTAACTAACCTGCACGTTGTGCACATGTACCCTAAAATTTAAAGTATAATTTAAAAAAAAAATAGTGGGGGATTTGAACATCCCACTGACAGCTTTAGACAGATCAATCATTGTAATGAAAACTAACAAAGAAATTCTCTTTTTTAAAAATTTATTATTATTATTATTATACTTTAAGTTTTAGGGTACATGTGCACAACGTGCAGGTTTGTTACATATGTATACATGTGGCATGTTGGTGTGCTGCACCCATTAACTTGTCATTTAGCATTAGGTATATCTCCTAATGCTATCCCTCCCCCCTCCCCCCACCCCACAACAGTCCCTGGTGTGTGATGTTCCCCTTCCTGTGTCCATGTGTTCTCATTGTTCAATTCCCACCTATGAGTGAGAACATGTGGTGTTTGGTTTTTTGTCCTTACAATAGTTTGCTGAGAATGATGGTTTCCAGCTTCATCCATGTCCCTATAAAGGACATGAACTCATCATTTTTTATGGCTGCATAGTATTCCATGGTGTATATGTGCCGCATTTTCTTCATCCAGTCTATCATTTTTGGACATTTGGGTTGGTTCCAAGTCTTTGCTATTGTGAATAGTGCCACAATTAACATACGTGTGCATGTGTCTTTATAGCAGCATGATTTATAATCCTTTGGGTATATACCCAGTAATGGGATGGCTGGGTCAAATGGTATTTCTAGTTCTAGATCCCTGAGGAATGGCCACACTGACTTCCACAATGGTTGAACTCGTTTACAGTCCCACCAACAGTGTAAAAGTGTTCCTATTTCTCCACATCCTCTCTAGCACCTGTTGTTTCCTGACTTTTTAATGATCGCCATTCTAACTGGTGTGAGATGGTATCTCATTGTGGTTTTGATTTGCATTTCTCTGATGGCCAGTGATGATGAGCATTTTTTCATGTGTTTTTTGGCTGCATAAATGTCTTCTTTTGAGAAGTGTCTGTTCATATCCTTCGCCCACTTTTTGATGGGGTTGTTTGTTTTTTCTTGTAAATTTGTTGGAGTTCATTGTAGATTCTGGATATTAGCCTTTTGTCAGATGAGTAGGTTGCAAAAATTTTCTCCCATTCTGTAGGTTGCTTGTTCACTCTGATGGTGGTTTCTTTTGCTGTGCAGAAGTTCTTTAGTTTAATTAGATCCTATTTGTCAATTTTGGCTTTTGTTGCCATTGCTTTTGGTGTTTTAGACATGAAGTCCTTGCCCACGCCTATGTCCTGAATGGTATTGCCTAGGTTTTCTTCTAGGGTTTTTATGGTTTTAGGGCTAACATGTAAGTCTTTAATCCATCTTGAATTAATTTTTGTATAAGGTGTAAGGAAGGGATCCAGTTTCAGCTTTCTCCATATGGCTAGCCAGTTTTCCCAGCACCATTTATTAAGTAGGGAATCCTTTCCCCATTGCTTGTTTTTCTCAGGTTTGTCAAAGATCAGATGGTTGTAGATATGCGGCATTAATTCTGAGGGCTCTGTTCTGTTCCATTGGATTATATCTCTGTTTTGGTACCAGTACCATGCTGTTTTGGTTACTGTAGCCTTGTAGTATAGTTTGAAGTCAGGTAGTGTGATGCTTCCAGCTTTGTTCTTTTGGCTTAAGATTGACTTGGCAATGCAGCTCTTTTTTGGTTCCATATGAACTTTAAAGTAGTTTTTTCCAATTCTGTGAAGAAAGTCATTGGTAGCTTGATGGGGATGGCATTGAATCTACAAATTACCTTGGGCAGTATGGCCATTTTCACGATATTGATTCTTCCTACCCATGAGCATGGAATGTTCTTCCATTTGTTTGTATCCTCTTTTATTTCATTGAGCAGTAGTTTGTAGTTCTCCTTGAAGAGGTCCTTCCTATCCCTTGTAAGTTGGATTCCTAGGTATTTTATTCTCTTTGAAGCAATTGTGAATGGGAGTTCACTCATGATTTGGCTCGCTGTTTGTCTGTTATTGGTGTATAAGAATGCTTGTGATTTTTGCACATTGATTTTGTATCCTGAGACTTTGCTGAAGTTGCTTATCAGCTTGAGGAGATTTTGGGCTGAGACAATGGGGTTTTCTAGATATACAATCATGTCATCTGCAAACAGGGACAATTTGACTTCCTCTTTTCCTAATTGAATGCCCTTTATTTCTTTCTCCTGCCTGATTGCCCTGGCCAGAACTTGCAACACTATGTTGAATAAGAGTGGTGAGAGAGGGCATCCCTGTCTTGTGCCAGTTTTCAAAGGGAATGCTTCCAGTTTTTGTCCATTCAGTATGATATTGGCTGTGGGTTTGTCATAGATAGCTCTTATTATTTTGAGATACGTCCCATCAATACCTAATTTATTGAGAGTTTTTGGCATGATGCGTTGTTGAATTTTGTCAAAGGTCTTTCCTGCATCTATTGAGATAATCATGTGGTTTTTTCATTGGTTCTGTATATATGCTGGATTATGTGTGTTGATTTGCGTATGCTGAACCAGCCTTGCATCCCAGGGATGAAGCCAGCTTGATCTTGGTGGATAAGCTTTTTGATGTGATGCTGGATTTGGTTTGCCAGTATTTTATTGAGGATTTTTGCATCAATGTTCATCAGGGATATTGGTCTAAAATTCTCTTTTTTTGTTGTGTCTCTGTCAGGCTTTGGTATCAGGATGATGCTGGCCTCATAAAATGAGTTAGGGAGGATTCCTTCTTTTTCTATTGATTGGAATAGTTTCAGAAGGAATGGTACCAGCTACTCTTTGTACCTCTGGTAAAATTCGGCTGCGAATCCATCTGGTCCTGGACATTTTTTGGTTGGTAGGCTATTAATTATTGCCTCAATTTCAGAGCCTGTTATTGGTCTATTCAAGGATTCAAATTCTTCCTCGTTTAGTCTTGTGAGGGTGTATGTGTCGAGGAATTTATCCATTTCTTCTAGATTTTCTAGTTTATTGCATAGAGGTGTTTATAGTATTCTCTGATGGTAGTTTGTATTTCTGTGGGATCGGTGGTGATATCCCCTTTATCATTTTTTATTGTGTTTATTTGATTCTTCTCTCTTTCCTTCTTTATTAGTGTTGCTAGCGGTCTATCTATTTTGTCGATCTTTGCAAAAAACCAGCTCCTGGATTCATTGATTTTTTGAAGGCTTTTTGTGTCTCTATTTCCTTCAGTTCTGCTCTGATCTTAGTTATTTCTTGCCTTCTGCTAGCTTTTGAATGTGTTTGCTCTTGCTTCTCTAGTTCTTTTAATTGTGATGTTAGGGTATCGATTTTAGATCTTTTGTGATCTCTCTTGTGGGCATTTAGTGCTATAAATTTCCCTCTACACACTGCTTTATATGTGTCCCAGAGATTCTGGTATGTTGTGTCTTTGCTCTCTTTGGTTTCAAAGAACATCTTTATTTCTGCCTTCATTTCGTTATGTACCCAGTAGTCATTCAGGAGCAGGTTGTTCAGTTTCCATGTAGTTGTGCAGTTTTGATTGAGTTTCTTAATCCTGAGTTCTAATTTGATTGCATTGTTGTCTGAGAGACAGTTTGTTGTGATTTCTGTTCTTTTACATTTGGTGAGTAGTGCTTTACTTCCAACTATGTGGTCAATTTAAGTATAAGTGAGATGGGATGCTGAGAAGAATGTATATTCTGTTGATTTGGGGTACAGAGTTCTGTAGATGTCTGTTAGGTCCACTTGGTGCAGAGCTGAGTTCAAATCCTGGATATCCTTGTTAACTTTCTGTCTCGTTGATCTGTCTAATGTTGACAATGGGGTGTTAAAGTCACCCATTATTATTGTGTGGGAGTCTAAGTCTCTTTGTACATCTCTAAGGATTGGCTTTGTGAATCTGTGTGCTCCTGTATTGGGTGCATATATATTTAGGATAGTTAGCTCTTCTTGTTGAATTGATCCCTTTACCATTATGTGATGGCCTTCTATGTCTCTTTTGATCTTTGTTGGCTTAAAGTCTGTTTTTCCTGAGACTAGGATTGCAACCCCTGCTTTTTTTTGTTTTCCATTTGCTTGGTAGATCTTCCTCCATCCCTTTATTTTGAACCTATTATGTGTCTCTGCATGTCAGATGGGTCTCCTGAATACAGCACACTGATGGGTCTTGACTCTTTATCCAATTTGCCAGTCTGTGTCTTTTAATTGGAACATTTAGCCCATTTACACTTAAGGTTAATATTGTTACATGTGAATTTGATCCTGTCATTATGATGTTAGCTGGTTATTTTGCCCATTAGTTGATGCAGTTTCTTCCTAGCATCGATGGTCTTTACAATTTGGCATGTTTTTGCAGTGGCTGGTACTGGTTGTTCTTTCCGTGTTTACTGCTTCCTTCAGGAGCTCTTGTAGGGCAGGCCTGCTGGTGACAAAATCTCTCAGCATTTGCTTGTCTATAAAGGATTTTCTTTCTCCTTCACTTATGAAGCTTAGTTTGTCTGGATATGAAGTTCTGTGTTGAAAATTATTTTCATTAAGAATGTTGAATATTGGCCCCCACTCTCTTCTGGCTTGTAGAGTTTCTGCTGAGAGATCCGCTGTTAGTCTGATGGGCTTCCCTTTGTGGGTAACCCGACCTTTCCCTCTGGCTGCCCTTAACCTTTTTTCCTTCATTTCAACCTTGGTGAATCTGACAATTCTGTTTCTCAGGGTTGCTCTTCTCATAGAGTATCTTTGTGGTGTTCTCTGTATTTCCCGAATTTGAATGTTGGCCTGCCTTGCTAAGTTGTGGAAGTTTTCCTGGATGATATCCTGAAGAGTGTTTTCCAACTTAGTTCCATTCTCCCCGTCAATTTCAGGTACACCAATCAGAAGTAGATTTGGTCTTTTCACATAGCCCCATATTTCTTGGAGGCTTTGTCCATTTCTTTTTACTCTTTTTTCTCTAAACTTCTCTTCTCACTTCATTTCATTCATTTGACCTTCAATCACTGATCCCCTTTCTTCCACTTGATCAAATCGGCTACTGAAGCTTGTGCATGCATCACGTAGTTCTTGTGCCATTGTTTTCACCTCCATCTGGTCATTTAAGGTCTTCTCTATGCCGTTTATTCCAGTTAGCCATTCATCTAATCTTTTTTCAAGGTTTTTAGCTTCCTTGTGATGGGTTCGAACATCCTCCTTTAGCTTGGAGAAGTTTGTTATTACCAACCTTCTGAAGTCTACTTCTGTCAACTCATCAAAGTTATTCTCCATCCAGCTTTGTTCCATTGCTGTGGAGGAGCTGTGACACTTTGGAGGAGAAGAGGTGCAGTGGTTTTTAGACTTTTCAGCTTCTCTGCTCTGGTTTCTCTCCATCTTTGTCATTTTATCTACCTTTGGTCTTTGATGATGGTGACCTACAGATGGGGTTTTGGTGTGGATGTCCTTTTTGTTGATGTTGATGCTATTGCTTTTGTTTGTTAGTTTTCCTTGTAATAGATTCCTCAGCTGCAGGTCTGTTGGAGTTTGCTGGAGGTCCACTCCAGACCCTGTTTGCCTGGGTATCACTGGCAGAGGCTTCAGAACAGCAAATATTGCGGAACAGCAAATGTTGCTGCCTGATCTTTCCTCTGGAAGCTTTGTCTCAGAGGGGCACCTGGCTGTGTGAGGTGTCAGTTGACCCCTACTGGGAGGTGTCTCTCAGTTAGGCTACTTGGGGGTCAGGGACACACTTGAGGAGGCAGTCTGTCCATTCTCAGAGCTTAAACTCCATTCTGTGGGAACCACTGCTCTCTTCAGAGCTGTCAGACAGGGAAGTTTAAGGCTGTAGAAACTTCTGCTGTAGAAAGTTTCTGCTGCCTTTTGTTCAGCTATGCCCTGCCCCTAGAGGTGGAGTCTACAGAGGCAGGCAGTCCTCGTTGAGTTGTGGTGGGCTCCACCCAGTTCAAGCTTCCCGGTGGCTTTGTTTACCTAGTCAAGCCTCAGCAATGGCGGATGCCCCTCCCCCAGCCTGTCTGCTGCCTCCCAGTTCAATCTCAGACTGCTGCGCTAGCAGTGAGCAAGGCTCCATGGGCGTGCGATCCTCCGAGCCATGTGCGGGATATAATCTCCTGGTGTGCCATTTGCTAAGACTGTTGGAAAAGCACAGTATTAGGGTGGAAGTGTCCCGATTTTCCAGGTACCATCTGTCATGGCTTCCCTTGGCTAGGAAAGGGAAATCCCCCAACCCCTTGTACTTCCTGGATGAGGTGATGCCCCACCCTGCTTCAGCTCACCCTCTCTGTGGGCTACACCCACTGTCCAACCAGTTCCAGGTACTTCAGTTGGAAATGCAGAAATCATCTGTCTTCTGTGTTGATAGTGCTGGATCTGTAGACCAGAGCTGTTCCTATTTGGCCATCTTGGTGCCTCCCCTTGTTTTTTTTTTTTTTTTCTGATTTCAACTTGACAGCAGAACTCAACCATGCTGATGGTGCAGACGCATGTTGGTGGGAACTTTTCATTGTTTGATTCTGACATTTATGATAAATGGATTCACTTACTAAAGTTTTGTAGAGAGAGTAATAACCATTTAATCACCTAGATGATATTTCCTTTATAAAATCAAACATATCTGGTGGTTTTAGAGCAATATTTTTTACCTCAGTCACTTGTGTTTATTAGACAAGAATACTAAGTGTCAAGATGTTTGCATTGCCTTTCATATTTTTATTTAGGGGACAGTTTAATGATAAATGACTTTGAATATATAACCAGACACACCTTCATCCCCCACCCAAATCTGTGCTAATTTACTGTTTTTTATATTTCATGCATGAAGCTAAATTTTTTTTACCCATGGGTTAAAGCAAAATGATACAATGATACCTGAATCCTGGCCAAATAACATGAAATGGCAACTGCAAAATTGTTGTGCAAAATTTTACAAGGTATTATGGTATTGAGGATATCCCAAGAAAACTTGAGAGGCATTATCTTTCTCATTGGAGACTGACATTCCTGTATCAAGTAAAGTCTCAGGAAAAAGAACTATGTGTGACTATTTTAATGCAACCTCTTGGTTGAAATAAAATGATTAAAAGTAGTGTTTATCTTGTTGATAACTGAGAAGCAAATATTAAAAATTTTGTTCTGAGACGAAGAGAGTTCACATGATAAGTCTCTGGGATGTGAACTAAACTGGGAAAGCACCAGGACCATTTCTAAGACATACAGTTAATTAGGGTTTGGATAAACAGAATAATGTTCCCCACTCTCTAAAAAAGATATTTACGTCCAAGTTCTTAGATACTGGAAATACATTACAATTCATGGCAAAGAGAATATAAGGTTGCAAATGGGATCAAAATTGCTGATATGCTGATGAAAAATAAGAAGACTATTATGAATTATCATGGTGGGCCCAGTAGAATCATAAGCATCAAAAACCATGGAAGAGTGAAGAATAAACCATATCAAAGTGATAGATCATGAGAAAGACTCAATTGGATATATTTTTAATTGTTTGCTTTAGTGAGTCTTTCCACTTTAGCATACATTTTATTCAATTCGACTGTGCAAATGTGATTCATTTTATATGCCTGTCACTGAATTGGGTGCTAAAAATAAAATGAGAGAACACAAAATAACAAAAATTGATTTCTAAAGATGGAGGGCAAAGGGCATTAGGAATATAGATAGTGTGCACCCTATACAGGCATGATTGTAAATGTATTCATTATATATAGAGAGTAACAATTATATATATATAATTATTTGGCTTAGAAAAGAGTGCAGGGGGTACATTATCAAGAATTTAGCATCAAGGTTAATCAAGAATAAGTGAGTAAAATAAAAATAATAATGATGGTAATAATTTCAAACACTGAAGAAAGAACATTGGTGATATGAAGTCATTTTTTTTCAGATCTACAAAGTATGTTTCTTCTATGCCATTAGGATGAACACAGTTTTCACTTATGTTATCTTTTAAAAATGCCTTTAATTGTCAAGCTAGCATTAGAATCTCAGCCAACATCTTCCATCTTCTCTTCCACATTTTTACATTCTTTCAGGATCACAGGCCTAAGACCCATGACCTGGTCACCTGTCATTTAGCCTTTGTGCACCTAGTAATGCTCTTCACTGCAATGGAGTTTTTGTCTCCAGACATGTTTGAGTCACTGAATTTTCAGAATAACTTTAGATGTAAAGCTTTCTTTTCTTTTCTTTTTTTTTTTGGAGACAGAGTCTCGCTCTGTTGCCCAGGCTGGAGTGCAGTGGCGCGATCTCAGCTCACTGCAAGCTTCACCTCCCGGGTTCACGCCATTCTCCTGCCTCAGCCTCCCAAGTGGCTGGGACTACAGGCGCCTGCCACCACGCCCGGCTAATTTTTTTTTGTATTTTTTAGTAGAGACGGGGTTTCACCGTGTTAGCCAGGATGGTCTCGATCTCCTGACCTCATGATCCACCCGCCTCGGCCTCCCAAAGTGCTGGGATTACAGGCGTGAGCCACTGCGCCCGGCCTAAAGCTTTCTTCTATTTGCAGAAGGTGATGAGCGGCCTCTCCATCTGCACCACCTGCCTCCTGAGCATGCTCCAGGCAATTACCATCAGCCCCAGCACCTCCTGGTTGGTGAGATTTAAACATAAATTTACAAAATACGATATCCTGGGGCTTATTCGTTTTTTGGTTTAGCAATTTGTCTTTCAGTAGTGACATGATAATCTACACTGTAGGTTATTCCAATGACCCAGATAATTTTGAATATCAGCAAATATTGCACATTTTTCCCAATGAATGTCCGCATCAGGGCACTATTTCTTGTGCTGTCATTATCCAGAGATGCCTTCTTCATAGGAATCACGCTGCTCTCAAGTGTATACATGGTCATTCTTTTGTCCAGGCATCAGAGGCACTCCCAGCACTTTCACAGCAGCAGCCTTATATTAAGGACCTCTCTAGTGAAAATGGCCACCAAGACCATCCTGATGCTGGTGAATTTCTTTGTGCTGATGTACTCAGTGGACTTCATCCTCTCATCATCCACAATGCTGTTATGGGTAATTGGCCCTGTTACCTATGGTGTCCACAAGTTTGTGGTCAATGCCTATGCCACTGTCAGTCCTCTGGTGCTAATCAGATCTGATAAAAGAATCATCAATATTCTGCAAAAGTTTCAATGGAAGTGTCATCTATTTTTAACAAGTTGGTGATAAAATTTTCTAAAAATTATTTCTTTGTAATCAATTAAATTATACAAAAAGCACATAATTTTCTTTCTGATTTAAATAAAACATGTGAATTGTACTTATATAATATCTCAATATCTTTTAATTTTTTGGTGCCAAGAACTATGTGCTTTCCTCAGTTCAATGTCCACTATGATTTTGTATTCTCAAGGTCTGTCTCTCACCCCTTCATTTTAATTTTACCTTTATACAGGAAAATGTTATTTTCTTCTTGAGTACACTCTTATGCGGCTCCTATTGGCAAGCAAATCTCTTAGTTTTAATTTTTGAAATTATTTTAATTTTTCTTATTTATTGAAGATATTTAGCTATATTCAAATTCTAGCTTGAATAAAAAATTTTTTAAGCATAATTTTAAAATTTGTTTTTAATTGAAAATAACATTGTGTAAGTTTATTATGTATGTTTTGAATTACATATACATTATAAAATGATTAAATCTAGCTAATTAACAAATGCATGATCTAAAAGTTATTGTTTTTTGTGGTGAAAACACTTAACATCAACTACCTTTTCATTTTTCAGGACTGCAATATATCATAATTAAGTATGTCTGCCGTGCTGCATAACAGATCTTGTAAAATATATTTCTTCTATCTAATAATAATTATGTTTCCTTTGACCAACATCTTTCCATCCTGTCCTCCCCACTAACCACTGCAGGCTCTGATAACCACCATTCTACTCTCTACTTCTAAGAGATAAGCTTGTTTAGATTCCACATTTAATAAATTCCTGTGTTATTTGTCTCTCTGTGTCTGGCTTATTTCACTTAACGTAATGTCCTTCAGGTTCATCTATGTTGTCTTAAATGGCAGAATTTTATTCTGCCATTTATTTTATTATGCCATATATTTGTGGCCAAATAGCATTTCATTATGTTTACATGCCATGTTGTCTTATCCATTTATTCTTTGATGGGCACTGTGATTGATTCCATATCTTGGCCATTGTCAATAGTGCTGTAACAAACATGGGAGGGTAGCTATCTCTTTAATATACTGATTTTATTTCTTTTGGCTATATGCCCAGTTGTGGAATTGCTGGAACATACAGTAGTTCCATTTTAGGTTGAGAAACTTCCATACTTGTTTTTCATAGTGGCTGTATTAATTTGTATTCAAACCAACAGTTTATAAGAGTTCCCTTTATTCCACATCCTTGCCAACACTTGTTCTCTTTTGTCATTTCGACTATGGCCATTCTAGTTAAGATAAGGTAATATCTGGTATTGTTTTGATTTGCGTCTCCCTGGAGGTGATAAGCGCCAAGACAGAGAAACTGGGAGATACAAGAGGACAGAAATGACTCAGTGATAGACACCATGGAGTCTCATCCACAGTCGGCACACTCTGATCCTCTAACCAAATGACAAGCCACAGTTCAACTTCTCCTTTTAAAGAAAAATGAGAAAAAAAATCTCTAAAATCGAGGACAGGCAAGGAGAGTGTCCCCCTTTGGGCACCCCAGCTGGTTTTATGTGTGATAATTATAGCACCTCTTCTTGCAAACATTTGTGTAAAGGGAGGATTTTACTAAGGACGACCAACGTCTAAGGTTCCCAAAGCGAAGAACTTTAGATATTCCCAAACTGGTCTTCTCGTATGCTAAATTAGAGAAGTTAGGTTTCTGCATCAAGGAAAATAAATGAGGGTTGTATTTTAGCTGGCACCTAAAAACATGCAAAAGTAGAAATGATAAACTTATTTCTTTCCAGAAAGGTAGCAACAAAATATTTGAAACTACCTCAGCATTAAAGAAAAGTAGCAAAATCAGCTTCTAAAATCAGGAAGCTGCCAGAAACTGTCTCTTCTTTTTCTTCTCCTAAACTTCTGCTTTCTAAACTTCCTTGCCTGGATGATTTCATTTTTTTTCTCTTTCTCCTCCCTGTATTCCTTCTTAAACCACAGAGGGTCCAGAAATAGCTACAGGAGAAGACAAAATAGTAGTCATTTCTTTTAAAACAAAACCCACAGGAAGAGTGGGTTCAAACATAAGATATACACCTTACACCAAGTCAGAATTAAGTGCTCTGATGTTTGGATTTCCTGATCTGACTCAAGACACCTTAGGTTTGCCAACGAATTCCAAATAATGCTTAAGACCCATGATTCAGGGTTTTCAAACCAATATCAGCTAACTGATTTACTAGTCCTCCAAAACAAAGCCAAAGAATGCTACAAAGTAGTGAATTAGAAACAGCTTTAGCAGATTTTAACAAACTAAAGTGCAAATGGGAGAGAGAAGTGTAGGGAGTTTTGCAACTGCCTCTGTGGGAATTTACCACAGCTATTCCCCCTAATCCTATAGACTAGGCAAAATACAACAATGTAATATATACCCCAGCAAAACCATACCTGATTATTATATCACATTTATTTTTATTTTTTGTGGGTATACAGTAGTTGTGTGTATAAATGGGGTACATGAGATCCTTTGATACAGGCATGCAACGTGTAACAATCACAGCATGGTAAATGGGGTATCCATCTCCTCAAGCATTTACTCTGTATTACAAAAATTGAATTATATGATTTCAGTTTTTTAAAAGGTACAACTAAATTATTATTGATTATAATAATTGTCAATTATTGACAATTGCAGTGTTGTGGTATCAAGTACTACTGTTGTGCTACCAGTACAAACTGTGCTATCAGTACAAATACTACTGTTGTGCCATCAGTACAAACTGTGCTATCAGTACAAATACTACTGTTGTGCTATCAGTACAAATACTACTGTTGTGCAATCAAATAGTACCTCTACCTCTTATTCATTCTTTTTAACTATTTCTTGTACCCATTAGCCATCCTCACTTCCCTCCATGGCCCTACCAAACTGCCCCCTACTATGCTTCTCAGCCTCTGGTAACCATCCTTCTACTCTCTATCTCCGTTGAGTTCAACTCAATGGGATCCTTAGCGCCCATAAATAAGTGAGAACATGCAAAGTTTGTCTTTCTGCGCCTGGCTTATTTCATTTTACATAATAACCCTCATCCATGTTGTTAAAAATGACAGAATCTCATTCTTTTTTTCTGGTTCCACTGTGTATACATACTACATTTTCTTTGTCCATTCATCTGTTGATTGACACTTACATTGCTTCCAAATCTTGGCTATTTTCAACAATGCTGCAACAAACATGGGAATGTAGACATCTCTTCAACATACTGAGTTCCTTTCTTGTGAGTATATACTTAGCAGTGAAATTGCTGGATTATATGGAAGCTCTAGTTTAGTTTTATGAGGAACCTCCAAGCTGTTTTCCATAGTGGTTGTACTAATTTACATTTCCACCAACAGTGTACCAGGCTTCCCATTTCTCCACATTCTCACTAGCATTTGCTGTTGCCGGACTTTTGGACAAAATTCATTTTAACTGGGATAAGATGATATCTCATTGTAGTTTTGATTTGCATGTTTCTGATAATATAACTGCTTGCAATTCATATGTCTTCTTTTAAGAAATGTTTATTGAAATATTTTGCCCATTTTAAAGATCAGATTACTAGATTTTTTTCCTATACAGTAGTTTGAGCTGCTTATCTGTTCTAGTTATTAATCCTTTCTCAGGTGAATAGTTTGCAAATATGTTCTCCTATTCTGTAGGTTGTCTCCTCACTTTATTGATCATTTCCTTTGACATGCAGAAGATTTTTAACTTGATGTAACTTCATTTGTCCATATTTGCTTTGGTTGCCTGTGCTTGTGGGGTATTACTCAAGACATTTTTGCCAAGACCTGGAGAGACTTTCCCCAATGTTTTCTTGCAGTAGTTTTTTAATTCGAGGTCTTAGATTTAAGTATTTAATCCATTTTGATTTGACTTTTGTATATGGCAAGAGTTGGGGTTATAATTTCATTCTTTTGCATGTAGATATCCAGTTTTCCAAGCACAATTTATTGAAGAGATTGTCTTTTCCCTAATTTAAGTTCTTGGCACCTTTGTTGAAAATGAGTTCAGTGAAAATGTATAAAATTTTTTTCTGGGTTATCTGTTCAATTCCATTGGTTTATGTGTCTATTTTTATGCCAGTACCAGGCTGCTACAGTTACTATAGCTTTGTAATATAATTTGAAGTCAGTTAATGTGATTCCTGCATTTAATCTGTGAATTGCTTTGGGTAATATAGACATTTTAACATACTAACACTATCAATCCATGAACATGGAATATCTTTCAATTTTTGTGTCTTCAATTTATTTTATGATTGTGTTATAGTTTTTGTTGTAGAAATCCTTTACTTCTTTGGTTGATTTCCATGTATTTAGTTCTATTTGTGGCTATGATAAATGGTATTTCTTTTTAAATTCTTTTTCAGATTGTTCACTCTTGGCATATAGAAATGCTACTGATTCCTGCTGGGCGCAGTGGCTCACGCCTGTAATCCCAGCACTTTGGGAAGCCGAGGTGGGCAGATCACGAGGTCAGGAGATCGAGACCATACTGGCTAACACGATGAAACCCCGTCTCTACTAAAAATACAAAAAAACTTAGCCAGGCATGATGGTGGGTGCCTGTAGTCCCAGCTCCTTGGGAGGCTGAGGCAGGAGAATGGTGTGAACCCAGGAGGCGGAGCTTACAGTGAGCCAAGATTGCACCACTGCACTCCAGCCTGGGTGACAGAGCGAGACTCTGTCTCAAAAAAAAAAAAAAAGAAATGCTACTGATTTTTATATATTGATTTGTATCCAGAAACTCTACTGAATTTATCAGTTCTAGTAGTTTTTGTGGAGTCTTCAGGTTTTTTACAAATATAAGATTATATCATCTGCAAAACAAGGATAATTTGTCTTCTTCCCTTTAGATGCCCTTTATTTCTCTCTCTTGTCTGATTGCTTTTGCTAGGACTTCCAGTACTATGGAGAATAACAGTGGTGAAAGTGGGCATCCTGGTCATGTTCCAGATCTTAGAGAAGGGGATTTCAGTGTTTCCCCTGTCAGTATGATACTAGCTGTGGGTATGTCATATATGGCTTTTATTATGTTAATAATGTTCTTTCTCTACCCAGGTTTTTGAGGGTTTTTAATCATGATGGGATGTTGAATTTTATCAAATGCTTTTTTTAAATGCCTTAATTTAAATGATTATATAATCTTTTCCTTCATTTTGTTGATGTGATGTATCATTTGGATTGATTTGCAACCATTCTTGCACCCTTGTGATAAATCACAAGGGTGTGATAAATCACACATGATCATGAAGAATGATATTTTTAATGTATTGCTTAAAGGTTTGCTAGCATTTTGTTGAGGATATTTGCATCAATATTAATTGGAGATATTGTAGTTTTCTTTTTTTAAAGTGTCTTTGATTTTGGTATAAAGGTAATTCTGGTGTTATAGAATGAGTTTGGAAGTATTCCCCATCTCTATTTTGTGGAATAGTTTCAGTAGGATTGGTGTTAGTTCTTTAAATGTTTGTTAGAATTCAGTAGTGAAGCCATAGAATATTGGGGCTTTTCTTTACTGGGAGACTTTTTATTACAGCTTTGATCTCATTATTTGTTTTTGGTTTGTTCATGTTTTGTATTTCTTTGTGTTTCAATTTTGGTGTGTTTCTTGGCCCTAGTCTGGTCCACTCAGACCTGCTCCATGCTCACCATCAGGCAGCTGGTGGTCCTTCTTGAAGAGTGAGTGCAGCAGGGACCAGCGGTTGGGCTGAAGCCCCTTCGCCTCATTGAACTTCATGGTGAGGGACAGAGGACCCACCCTGGCTCTCAGCGGGAGAGCAGGGAGTTCTTGTTCAAGGAAGTGGGGCTGCCACAGGAGGCAGCCCTTGGGAAAAAGCGCCCAAGGCCCCCCTCAACCGGCCATCCTGCCTCCTCTGCAGGACCTTCTCTTCCCCTCTTTCCCTCCCTCCTGAGGTGAAAAGGAGGGGAGGAGACCACAGAGCCCACTGTGTCAGGGAAACCTGGCCCTCCCTTTTGAGCGTCCAGGGGACTCGCATGCGTCTCGCCCCTTCTCCAGGACCTGGAAGCTTCTCTCTCTGAAGAGCCCTGAGTTCCAGTCTCAAGTGTCTCATTCCCCATTGCCTCCTGCTTCTCCTTTCATCCCCGCCACCACCACCTGGGGCTCACACTCCCTGCCTTTGGGCTTCAAATGTTGTACTACGTGCTTGACGCACTAGCCTGCTTAATCTTCAAAATCACTCTATCAAAAAGACATTTTAGGCTGGGCATTGTGGCTGATGCCTGTAATCCCAGCACATTGGGAGACCCAGATGGGCTGATTACTTGAGTGTATGACTTACAGACCAGCCTGGGAAACATAACAAGATCCTGTCTCTACAAAAATAGAAAAAAATTAGTGGAGTGCTGTGGCACATGTCTGTAATCCCAACTACTTGGGAGGCTGAGGTGGGAAGATTGCTTGAGCCTGGGATGTCGAGGCTGCAGTGAGCTGAGATCATGTCACTGCACTCCAGCCTGGGCAACAGACTGAGACCCTGTCTCAAAATAAAAATAAAAATAATTAAAAAGGGAAATTGCCGAAATCATTCATTTAACCAATAAGATGAGCACCTACCTATCAGGGACAATAAAAGTTTAAAGGTGCCAACAATTATGAAGGCAGTACTGAATTCACTCGAAATATGAAGAACACCACATTGGGTGAATTTAGATAGGAAGGCCAAGGAGATATTCCTAGGAATATCATTATATATGGAAAACACTGAAAAAAGACACTGCAGTGTTTGAGAAAATAATGGCCATAGAAACAGATTTCATGGACCTTCCAGCTTATGAAAAAATCAACTGAAATTGTTCAACATTAGGTTAGAACATTAAAAAGGAAAAATAAGCCATTATAGAAGGAGAGAATTGCAATAGGGGACAGGAATGACCCATTTCCCAGTCTCTGCCTAGAACAAGGCTGGGGAAAAATCTGTGGTCATCACATTCACCATTGCATAAACACATATTCTTTCTATATGTCAGCAAGGAGCAAGTGCTACCAAGACAAGGCAAGGAAAAGGAATAGAGAATATTGCTGGGTGCTTTTCTGTAGGGTGATCAGGAAAGGCCTCACTGAAAAAGAGACATTAGAGCAGAGCAAGTGAGAGAGAGAGAGTCATAGAGAGATCTGTGGGAAGAGCATTCCACGTGAGGGCAACAGACACTGCAAAGGCCCCGAGGCAGGGAGTGCTTGGCATGTCTGAGGAGCCAGAAAAAGGCCAGCGGGGCTGGAATGTAGTGAGTGAGGAGTAATAGGGGCAGAACACATATGGCCTTAGACATCATGGCTCTAGGTGTTTTGTTTTATTTTCCAATTTTTAAAATTGTGTTAAAATACACATAACATAAACTATAGTAGTTTAACCTTGCTTAAGTGAACAGTTCAGTAATATTAACATTCATATGGTTGTGCAACCATTACCACCATCCATCTCCAGAATTCTTTTCAACTTGTAAAACTGAAACCCTCTGTCATTAAACAATAGCTCTCTGTTCTCCCTTCCACCCAGCCCCAGGCAAGCACCATTCTACTTTCTGTCTCTATGCATTTGACTATTCTTGGGACCTTATAACAGCAGAATCTATGGTATTTGTCTTTTCTGACTTATTTCACTTACTCTAATATCTTTAGGGTTATTTTAATATTATTTGTCAGAATTACCTTCCTTTTGAGAAATGAAGAATATTCCATTATGTGTATAGACCACATATCCATTCATCTGTCATGGACATTAGAGTTGTCTCCACATTTAAGCTATTAGTGAATAATTCTGCTATGACCATAGATGTACAAAGACTTCTTTGACTCTGCTTTGAATTTCTTTGTGTAGACACCCAGAAGGGAAGTGCTGGATCATGTGAGCCACCAACCCACTGTCTGCAGTTGTCCTTGCGCCTCCACTCCGCCGTCCCCAGAGCTGTCATTGATGTTCCATCCTACTATCTTGGAGCTGGTCTGAGTCTGCACCCTGCTGTTCTTGGAGCCTAGAAAGCCCACCAGGGCTGGCCAAACTCCACCCCTCCCTTGGTCTCTCCTCCCAGGCATCAGCACTTTGGAAAAGCCATTATGTACCTTTTAATATCTACGAAAGGTGCCTCAGGAAGGCATGGAGAGGTCACCACTTCCAGGTTATGGTGTCTCACCTGTGTCCACTGGCCCCATGCTGGCCCTTTAAGGGGTAAGAGCAGAACAGGCTGGGAGACTACACCTCTTTTCTCAGAGTGGCTATAGATAAAGCCAGAAAGGGGACAGGAGAACGTGGTGCTGTGGGCAGGATGCTGAGGGCAGAGGCCCCTCCCCACAGGTGCTGAGCAGGTCGGGCAAGGAGGAGCTTCCAGCCTCCATCCAGGCAGGACTTCTGACCACTGCTAGAGGCCCCTTCTCAGGAGGTCCTGTCCCAGCCAAGGGCCAGCTCCAGAGACTTTTGTCCATCTTCCCTAAGATGGACACGATGCAGGTGGCCGTGTCTGGGCCCTAGAAATTTCAGGACTGAGCCATGGTGAAGACAGGAGGGGATTGTGGGCCCTGGATGTCCCTGTGCAGCCCATGCCTCTAGCTTGGACCATTCACTGCCCAGGTACCTCCTCGCTAGGTCTCCAAGCCCCACTGGTCATGTGAAAGGCCACGGGGCAGGGCTGGGATGGGTTCAGGGCTCCATGTGCTTCCTGAGAGGGCTGAAGGGTTGCATCCCCCCAGAGCAGCCCAAGGCATAGTAGCCACTGCTACCCCACTCAGTCTCGGTGAGCAGGCTTGTCGGGGATGTAGGGGCCTGGTCCTCCAGTGGCAGGTAGGCAGGCAGCGGTGCCTCTCACTCCTCACACTCTGCTGGCAGCATATCCTCCAAACTTGGGGCCCCTAGGAGGTGTCCCCATGCCCTCCTGCTCTCCTCCAGGCTCACAGATTTCCAGGGACATGCTGAGTCACAGGTGAGTACTGCAGTGGCCTCTCGCACACTGAATTCCAAGGCTCCTTGTGAGGTGCTGGCACAGTCCTGGCTCGGCTGCACGCTGGCCCTGTGGGCCCCCATCCAGGTCAGAAGCAGAGTATGGGATGAGGAAAGGGATCAGGCAGCATGATCAGAACTCACCCTGGGAGTGGCAGCCTCCTCCTCAGCAAGCCCTCCCTCCTCCTCCAAGAAGCCCTCCTGATGTCCACACCCAGAGGCCAAGCAGCACCTGTGCCAGGAGCATTCTGTCTTCCTTACTATGTGCCAGCTCAGCCTCAACATGGGACCCTGAGTCTCTTCAGTCCCCTCACTGCTCCCCTAGCACAGAGCCTGGTGCTCACAGCAGCCTGCACCAGGGTACAGATGGTGACATGTGCTGAGGAAAAAACAAACACTTGGCAGCATGCAGCATGTGTCCCAGGGCCTTTCAGCAGTTACAGAGACTGGGTACCCCCACCTGAACAATTTTCTCTGTCTCTCTCTCTCACACACACATAGCATGACGGACAGGTGACACGAAGACTGGTGACTTTCAAGGTGCTTGGGAAAGGCCAGCAGACCTGAATCCTTCTGTGGGGACACAGGAGACCTCTGCTTCCAAAAGGAAGCTCTTCCCTAGGTGGGACCAGAAGTATCCATCCAACACGCCACACACACACCACACCCTCCATCACTGCACTGCTCCCTGCCAGACCCTCACCCAAGGCCTAAATAATCCCTGGCAGATGCCCTGGTTCTATAGAGAAGGGCTGGTGCCTGCAAGGGGATGACACAGGCCAGGGTACGATCACAACCTCTGCCCCGCTCAGACTTGTCCTCAGCTGCCCAGGCTCTTGACAGTCACATCTGCCACTGTGAGGAAAGACAGGAACTCTGCCAAGACCCAAGTGCTCAGTTTTAAACTTTAAATTACATTTTTGAACAACAATCCTAAGAACTGGGCTTCCTGTTGAAAGGGAAAATGATTTTTCTACATAATATGCTGGCAATACTGTGTGGAGGGGATATCTCTGCCGCACAGGGTCCAGGGAAGCCCTGCAGCACCAGGAAAGGAGATCCTGGTGTCACCCTACAAGGAAGAAGCTGAGACAAAGTTAATCTTAGTAGAGAGTTTATTTGAGACAAACTTCAGGATTGCAACTCTGGAGCATAGATTCAAGTTATCCTGAATATACATTGCAATTAGCAGCAGTTATGAGCTGATTTTTAAAGGCAAAACAAGGGGGACAGGGAAGGGGCAGATACAATTCCTCAGGAATTTTAGTTGGTTCATAGCAATAACACTGCTTAGTGATGGGCCGTACACTGTTAAGCTATAGGGTGTGGGGTATAGCGTCTGGTGTGGCATTATGAGGTAAATTCATAGTTACTTCTGGCAACAGCAGTATCAAGAAATGAATACACAGCTCAATGTGAGGGAGTAGGACATGACTGTGGTCTCATTTTAATGCCTCTTTCTGGGCCTGATAATTAAAGCACTTGCATTTCTCAGATAAAAGTTATTTTATTTTCCTGACTGGTAAAGACCCAGGTCAGCTTGGTCCAGACCCCAGGGAGAGGCCCTCATGCCCTGTGTCCTTTGCCCAAAGTGAGAAGCCTGAGGGAGTACACTGGAGCCCACCCCTGGAGCTCTCCCTCTGCCCTTCCTCCTACCCACGGGGCATGAACTGCCAGTTCAGCAGGGAGGGGAGGGTCCTATGTGACCCCCAAGTAGTTTGCTGATACATGGGCTGTGGGAGCCAGACGAAGCCCACAGAGGGGGAAATGCAGAGCCCATTCCTGACTCTGGTGCCAATGTGTGACCCCAGGGGAATCGAAGGGGTGGGCAGACCAGGAGCCCAGGGTCAGTGAGGGTCCCAAGGGCAGCACAAGTGCTAGAGACCCTCCCCCACAGCCACCGGACAGACATTCACAGAAGGAGGAGGTGAGACCCATGGTGGGCACAGATAGCTGCAAAGCAGAGGAAACAGAGATAAGTTATGAGAAACTTATATATTTTTTCCATCAACCATGGAATGGAAGACACAAGAAAAATAAATCATCAATGGAAAATAAAGTGGTTTTTTTTTGTCCACTTGAGACACAGAGGATAAATTTAAATTCACTGTATACACACACAAAAAGGCTCAGAACACTCATAAGTCGCCCACAGTGGCCCCCAACCGTCATCAAAGCCAACATCCTGGGCAGGCTAGACCTTGGGGCAACACCTGCCTTCCACGCCCTGTGGCAGTCTCTGCACTCTCCTGAAGTTCCCATTGTGTGCACTGTAGGGGGCTGGAAGAATGTTGCTGGAGAGGACATATTCTGGAAGAGGGTTCTTTCCACCCTGAGGCCAGGAGAAGACAGTCAGAGGCCCACGTGGACCCAGGTCGGGGCTCCTGCTGAGGCCCCAGTCGGCATGAGGTCACTGCAGGGGCTGAGCTCCCTTCCATCCAGGAAGAGCTCATCTGCCTCATTCCTGCCACTGCCTCTCTCCCGTCTCACCCCATCCAAACCTACTCTCATCTCAGGGCAGGATCCAACTGGGTACCCTGTGGCCTCGTTGGCTAACTGATTTATGCTAAGGTATGTGTCCTTTACAGTGTGAGCTGTGATGGTGAGTTTAGAATTGACTCGCCATGACTGCAGCCTGCAGAGGGAGCCAGCACCTCCAGGAACCCCATTCTTGCCATCAGCAGAGGGTCTATGGCTCCCACCTCATCCAGTGTCTCCCTGAGCACCATGTCTGCCTGACCAGGACCCAGTGGTCCTCCCATGAGGATGCTGCCTAGGGCTCCAACCCAATAGGTCCAAATACACCTCACCAACCTCCCCTCGGGGCTGTCCCCCCATTCCCCACCTCAGGGTCGGGTCACTACTCATATCTCATCCACCCACATGTCTCCTCAGTCTCAAGACTCTGCAATTTCCTCCATGTGGCTCCATCTCCACTTTTCTCACCAGCTCAAGCCAAATCTTATCTCTATGGACATCCCATTGGCCCTCATCAGGTCCCCCATGTCTGCTTGTTCCTGCAATCCATTCTCAAAACATAAAGCATAACATGTCACAAAGTTTCACACTCTTCAGCACTTTCCTTTGCTCTGAGGAGAAGCCAGGCACCCACTCACCTGGCCCCACCCAGCACCCCCATCCCCACACACTCTTCCTTGCATCCTCCCTGCTACCTGATGGGGCCCCTGTGCCCCTCTTGTAAGCTGACATGCAGTGCACATTGGGGATGGCTTACTGAAGAGTCCCCTTGTCTGTCCTGTTCTCTAAAACATCTGCAGAGGCAAGAACAGATCCTGTGCATATCACATGCCCCCAACTGTGCTTTCACACAATGTGTGAACAAAGAAGCAAACCAAGCTCCTCCAGAGGCAGGAGACAAGGACCTCCGGCTTCCTGGTCCCTGTGACACCGGGTCTGGTTGAGGCCAAGCTGCCCTCATCTTCGACCTGTTCTCTCCTTCCCTTCTCTCCCCAGGCAACATGAGAACCTCCAACTGGCCCAGGGAAGGAACTTGTAAAGCCCACCCCAACCAGGATAAGACAGTGGGGCATAAATGGGAGGAGAGGGGTTGGCTGTCGGTGCCACACTCAATGAACACTCACACATGCACACACTGATGCGTGCACACACGTGACATAAGTACACACGGTGACATCCCAATACATTCACAAACATACACAACACAAACAGGCCCAAACCCTCACTCTGAAACCTAACCCCACCCCCAAACTGCAACCCGGAACTCAAGTCCTAGCCTGAACCTTGACCCCAAACCCCACCTCAAGTCAGAAGGTAAACCATGGGCCGAATCCCGAACTGGAACTCAAACCCCAGCAGGAACCTGAACTCTTCCATTGTCTTTCCTCATCTGGCGCATGGGACTCAGCACCTGAGACTCTGTTGTGGCCCTCTGAATGAGCTGCACCCCTCGTTCTTGTCCTACCCACCAGCTGCGCTCCCTGTCCCTCCTCTCCCAAGGAGCCACCCAGCCCATGTCCCCCGCTCCGGTGGTCCCGATGAGATGCACCCAGGCTGACCCAGGGTGCAAATCCCCACCCCAATCCCCAACGCAAACCCTGAACCAGAGGCCTCGTCTAAACTTTAATCCCAAACTCCACCTCAAATTGGAACCGGAATCACAGATGGAAGCCTGAACCGGAACTCAAAGCCCAGCTGGAACCTGAACCCCGCCCTCGCCTGTGAGCGCCTGCGCCCGGGTCTCGCCCTCCCCACGAGCTTCACCTCTGACCCCGACCTCCCCTAGAACTGCGCTTTCTACCCCGCAGTCCCAGGGTATCGCAAGCCGTCCCTCACACCCCACCTCCAGCAACGCCCTCTCGCCCTGTCTCCCCCACCTTCACTGTGAGCTGCAGCCCCCATGTCCCTGCCGTCCCCCTCACTCTCCCGGGAGCTGTGCCCACCTGACCCGGCATTTGCGCCTTTGTCTTTGTGGCCCGGAAGTGGCCCCGCCGGCGGAAGCACAAGAAGTGGCCACGTGCTGTACAGCGGCTGGCTGAGGAAGTCGCCCCCCGAGAAGAAGCTGAGGCTCTTTGTGAGTGCGGGCAGTGGGGGCGGTACCAGGAGCGCCACGGAGGGTCTGGGGACTCCCGGAGGGGCGTGGGGGAGGCGGCCTGGGTCCACGGGAGGAGCTGCGGGTGGAGGCGACTTCTCTACGTCTGCATGCGAAGGCGACTCCCCGCCAGTGAGAGACAGGGTCCAGGTTTGTGTGGGTTGCGTTCGGAGACCCAGGGAGTTGATTCCAGGGCTGGGGACCCTATTACCTTGAGCGCCGTGGGCCTGCAGGTCGGAGAGTGGGCGGGAAAGGGGACACAGCAGGCTCCGCAGCCTCGCAAAACGGCAGGAACCTCGCACCCGCTCCCCTTCCCTCCCAGGCCCTGAGAATGGCGGGCACCTCGCACCCTCTCTCCTTCCCTCCCAGGCCCCAAGGAAGGCAGGCGCCTTAAACCTGCTCACCTTCCCTCCCAAGCCCCGAGAAGGCAGGCACCTCACACCCTCTCCCTTTCCCTCCCGGGCCCCAGGAAAACGCGGGCACCTCGCACCCGCTCCCCTTCCCTCCTCACCCGCCACTCCCGGGGTCGTTCGCGTCCTTCCATGCCACCACGCCTGCTGAGGGACAGTGTGCACTGCAGTGTAGTTTTCTATATATTAATTCATGTGGTTAAACGATTTAGAAAAAAAGAAGATTGGTTGCCCTTTCCCCTAGTGGCTAATTTGAAGAGTGTTGTTCTAAATTTCAACAATTTTATTGAGGAAGCGGTAATTGTTAGGAGTCACTATGATTATACCAAGGTACATAGAAGAGGCTTTTCTCTCCTGTTCCTTAGCCCCAGGTCCAGCCCTTCAAGAATCTATTCCAGAATAAGCTGATCCTATAGTCATCTTCCCTTTCCTCTGCTTCCCTGAGGTATGGGTTATGATCAATTCTGCGTTCTTGTCTTTCTCCATTTGTTTTTTCAATTTTTTATTATACTTTAAGTTCTGGGATACATGTGCAGAACGTGGAGGTTTGTTACATACATATACACGTGTCATGGTGGTTTGCTGCACCCATCAACCCATCATCTACATTAGGTATTTCTCGTAATGCTATCCCTTCCCTTGCCCCCCAACCCCAATAGGCCACATTGTGTAATGTTCCCGTCCCTGTGCCCATATGTTCTCAATGTTCAGCTGCCACTTATGAGTGAGAACATGCGGTGTTTGGTTTTCTGTTCCAGTGTAAGTTTGCTGAGAATGATGATTTCCAGCTTCATCCATGTCCCTGCAAAGAACATGAACTCGTTCTTTTTTATGGCTGCATAATATTCCATAGTGTATATGTGCCATATTTTCTTTATCCAGTCTATTATTGATGGGCATTTGGGTTGGTTCCAAGTCTTTGCTGTCGTGAATAGTGCTGCAATAAACATACGGGTGCACTTGTCTTTATAGTAGAATGATTTGTAATCCTTTGGGTATATACCCAGTAATGGGATGGCTGGGTCAAATGGTATTTCTAGTTCTTCATCCTTGAGGAGTCGCCACACTGTCTTTGACAATAGTTGAACTAATTTACACTTCAACCAACAGTGTAAAAACATTCCTATTTCTCCACATCTTCTCCAGCATCTGTTGTTTCCTGACTTTTTAATGATGGCCATTCTAACTGGCGTGAGATGGTATCTCGTTGCATTTCTCTAATGACCAGTGATGATGAGCATTTTTTCATGTTTGTTGGCCACATAAATATCTTCTTCTGTTAAGTGTCTGTTCATATCCTTTGCCCACTTCTTGATAGTGTTGTTGTTTTTTTCTTGTAAATTTGTTTAAATTCCTTATACATTCTGGATATTAGCCCTTTGTCAGATGGATAGATTGGAAAAAATTTCTCCCATTCGGTAGGTTGCCTGTTCACGCTGATGATAGTTTCTTTTGCTATGCAGAAGCTCTTTAGTTTAAATAGATCCCATTTGTCAATTTTGGCTTTTGTTACCATTGCTTTTGGTGTTTTAGTTATGAAGTCTTTGCCCATGCCTATGTCCTGGATGATATTGCCTAGGTTTTCTTCTAAGGTTTCTATGGTTTTAGGTCTTACGTTTAGGTCTTTAATCCATCTTGACCCCGACCTCCTTCAGAACTGAGTTAATTTTTGTATAAGATATAAGGAAGGGGTCCACTTTCAGTTTTCTGCACATGGCTAGCCAGTTTTCCCAACACCATTTATTAAATAGGGAATCCTTTCCCCATTGCTAGTTTTTGTCAGGTTTGTCAAAGATCAGATGGTTGTAGATGTGTCGTGTTATTTCTGAGGCCTCTGTTCTGTTCCATTGGTCTATATATCTGTCTTGGTACCAGTAACATGTTTTGGTTACTGTAACCTTGTAGTACAGTTTGAAGTGAGGTAGCGTGATGCTTCCAGCTTTGTTATTTTTGCTTAGGATTGTCTTGGCTATACGGGCTCTTTTTTGGTTACATGTGAAATTTAAAGTGGATTTTTCTAATTCTGTGAAGAAAGTCAATGGTAGCTTGATTGGAATAGCATTGAATCTGTAAATTACTTTGGGCAGTATGGCCGTTTTCACAATATTGATTCTTCCTATCCATGAGCATGGAATGTTCTTCCATTTGTTTGTGTCCTCTCTTATTTCCTTGAGCAGTGGTTTGTAGTTCTTGAAGAAGTCCTTCACATCTCTTGTAGGTTGTATTCCTAGGTATTTTATTCTTTTGGTAGCAATTGTGAATGGGAGTTCACTCATGATTTGGCTCTCTATTTGTCTATTATTGGTGTATAGGAATGCTTGTGATTTTTGCACATGGATTTTGTATCCTGAGACTTTACTGAAGTTGCTTACCAGCTTCAGGAGTTTTTGGGCTGAGATGATGGGGTTTTCTAAATATACAATCATGTCATCTGCAAACAGAGACAATTTAACTTCCTCTCTTCCTGTTTGAATGCCGTTTATTTCTTTCTCTTGCCTGATTGTCCTGGCCAGAACTTCCAATACTATGTTGAATAGGAGTGGTGAGAGAGGGCATCCTTGTCTTGTGCCGGTTTTCAAAGGGAATCCTTCTAGCTTTTGCCCATTCAGTATGATATTAGCTGTGGGTTTGTCATAAATAACGTATTATTTTGAGATATGTTCCATCAATACTTAGTTAATTGAGAGTTTTTAGCACGAAGGGGTGTTGAATTTTATCGAAGGCCTGTTCTGCATCTATTGAGATAATCATGTGGTTTTTGTCATTGGTTCTTTTTATGTGACGGATTACGTTTATTGATTGTTTGTCATAAATAACTTATTATTTTGAGATACGTTCCATCAATACTTAGTTTATTGAGAGTTTTTAGCACGAACGGGGTGTTGAATTTTATGGAAGGCCTTTTCTGCATCTATTGAGATAAACATGTGGTTTTTGTCATTGGTTCTTTTTGTGTGATGGATTACGTTTATTGATTTGCATATGTTGAACCAGCCTTGCATCCCAGGAATGAAGTCGACTTGATCGTGATCGATAAGCTTTTTGATGTGCCTGGGTTTGGTTTGCCAGTATTTTATTGAGGGTTTTTGCATTGATGTTCATTAGGGATATTGGCCTGAAATTTTATTTTTTTGTTGTGTCTGTGCTAGGGTTTTGTATCAGGATGATGCTGGCCTCATAAAATGAGTTAGGGAGGAGTCCCTCTTTTTGCATTGTTTGGAATAGTTTCAGAAGGAATGGTACCAGCTCGTTTTTGTACTTCTGGTAGAAATCGGCTGTGAATCGGTCTGGTCCTGGGCTTTTCTTGTTGTTGTTGATAGGCTATTAATTATTGCTTCAATTTCAGAATTTATTATTGGTTTATTCAGAGATTTGACTTCTTCCTGGTTTAGTCTTGGGAGGGTGTATGTGTCCAGGAATTTATCCATTTCTTATGAATTTCCTAGTTTATTTGCATAGAGGTGTTTATAGTATTCTCTGATGGTAGTTTGTATTTCTGTGGGATCAGCGGTGATACCCCTCTATCATTTTTTGTTGTGTCTATTTGATTCTTCTTTGTTGTGTCTATTTTATTCTTTATTAGTCTGGCTAGCGGTCTATCTAATTTTTTAAAAAACAGCTCCTAAACTTAACTGATTTTTTGAAGGGTTTTTTTGTGTCTCTATCTCCTTTAGCTCTGCTCTGATCTTAGTTTGTGTTCTGCTAGCTTTTGAATTTGTTTGCTCTTGCTTCTCTAGTTCTTTTAATTTTGATGTTAGGGTGTCAATTTTAGATCTTTCCTGCTTTCTCTTGTGGGCATTTAGTGCTATACATTTCCCTCTAAACACTGCTTTAGCTGTGTCCCAGAGATTGTGGTACATGGTGTCTTTGTTTTCATTGGTTTAAAAAAAATCTTTATTTCTGCCTTGATTTTGTTATTTACCCAGTAATCATTCAGGAGCGGGTTTTTCAGTTTCCATGTAGTTGTGCATTTTTGAGTGAGTTTCTTAATCCTGAGTTCTAATTTGATTGTACTGGGGTCTAAGAAACTGTTAAGATTTCCATTCATTTACATTTGCTGAGGAGTGTTTTACTTCCAATTTTGTAGTCAATTTTAGAATAAGTGAATGCTATGTGGTGCTCAGAAGAATGTATATTCTGTTGATTTGGGGTGGGGAGCTCTGTAGATGTCTGTTAGGTCCACTTGGTCCAGAGCTGAGTTCAAGTTCTGAATATCCTTGTTTCATTTCTGTCTTGTTAATCTGCCTAATATTGACAGTGGGGTGTTAAAGTCTCCCACTATTACTGTGTGGGAGTCTAAGTCTCTTTCTAGGTCACTAAGAACTTGCTTATGAATCTGGGTGCCCCTGTCTTGGGTGCATATATATTTAGGGTAGTTAGCTCTTCTTGTTGCATTGATCCCTTTACCATTATTTAATGCCCTTCTTTTCGTTTTTGATGTTTGTTGGTTTAAAGTGTGTTTTATCAGAGACTAGGATTGCAAACCGTGCTTTCTTTTGGTTTCCATTTGCTTGGTAAATATTCTTCCATCCCTTTATTTTGAGCCTATGTGTGTCTTTGCACATCAGATGGGTCTCCTGAATACAGCATACTGATGCATCTTGACTCTATCCAATTTGCCAGTCTGTGTCTTTTAATTGGGGCATTTAGCCCATTTACATTTAAGGTTAATTTTTTTTTATTATACTTTAAGTTTTTGGGTACGTGTGCACAATGTACAGGTCTGTTACATATGTATACGTGTGCCATGTTGGTGTGCTGCACCCATTAACTCATCATTTAACATTAGGTATATCTCCTAATGCTATCCCTCCCCCCTCGCCCCCTACAACAGGCCCCAGTGTGTGATGTTCCCCTTCCTGTGACCATGTGTTCTCATTGTTCAATTCCCACCTATGAGTGAGAACATAAGGTTAATATTGTTATGTGTGAATTTGATCTTGTCATTATGATGCTAGCTGGTTATTTTGCCTGTTGGTGCAGTATCTTCATCCTGTCGGTGGTCTTTACATTTTGGTATGTTTTTGCAGTTGCTGGTACCAGTTTTTCCTTTGCATATTTAGTGCTTCCTCCAGAGCTCTTGTAAGGCAGGCCTGGTGGTGACAGAATCCCTTAGCATTTGCTGGTCTGTAAAGGATTTTATTTCTCCTTCGCTTATGAACCTTTGTTTGGCTGGATATGAAATTATGGGTTGAAAATTCTTTTCTTTAAGAATGTTGAAAACGGAGGTTCCAAGATGGCCAAATAGGAACAGCTCCAGTCTATAGCTCCCAGCATGAGCAATGCAGAAGATGGGTTATTTCTGCATTTCCAACTGAGGCACTGGGTTCATCTCACAGGGGCTTGTCAGACAGTGGGTGCAGCCCACGGAGCAGGGTGGGGCATTGCCTCACCCGGGAAGCACAAGGGGTCAGGGAATTCCCTTTCCTGGCAAAGGGAAGCCATAACAGATGGTACCTGGAAAATCGGGACACTCCCACCCTAATACTGCACTTTTCCAATGGCCCTAACAAACAGTACACCAGGAGAATATATCCCACGCCTGGCTCGGGGGGTCCCATGCCCATGGAGCCTCGCTCACTGCTAGCACAGCAGTCTGAGATCAAACTGCGAGGCTGCAGCCAGGCTGAGGGAGGGGCGCCCGCCATTGCTGAGGCTTGAGTAGGTAAACAAAGCGGCCTGGAAGCTTGAACTGGGTGGAACCCACCTCAGTTCAAGGAGGCCTACCTGCCTCTGTAGACTCCACCTCTAGGGGCAGGGAAAAGCTGAAAATTCTGAAAATCAGAGCGCCTCTTCTCCTCCAAAGGAAAGCAGCTCCTCTACAGCAACGGAGCAAAGCTGGACAGAGAATGACTTTGACGAGTTGACAGAAGAAGGCTTCAGACGATCAGTAATAATGAACTTCTCCGAGCTAAAGGAAGATATTTGAACCCATCGCAAAGAAGCTAAAAATCTTGAAAAAAGATTATGCAAATGGCTAACTAGAATAAACAGTATAGAGATGTCCTTAAATGACCTGATGGAGCTGAAAATCATGGCACGAGAACTACATGACACGCACAAGCTTCAGTAGCCAATTTGATCAAGAGGAAGAAAGGGTATCAGTGATTGAAGATCAAATGAATGAAATGAAGCAAGAAGAGAAGTTTAGAGAAAAAAGAGTAAAAAGAAACAAAGCATCCAAGAAACATGGGACTATGTGAAAAGACCAAATCTACGTCTGATTTGTGTACCTGAAAGTGACGGGCAGAATGGAACCACGTTGGAAAACACTCTGCAGGATATTATCCAGGAGAATTTCCCCAACCTAGCAAGGCAGGCCAAAATTCAAATTCAGGAAATACAGAGAATGCTGCAAAGATAATTTTCGAGAAGAGCAACTCCAAGACACATAATTGTCAGATTCACCAAAGTTGAAATGAAGGAAAAAATGTTGAGGTCAGCCAGAGAGAAAGGTCAGATTACCCACAAAGGGAAGCCCATCAGACTAACAGCTGATCTCTTGGCTGAAACTCTACAAGCCAGAAGAGAGTGGAGGCCAATATTCAACATTCTTGAAGAAAAGAATTTTCAACCCAGAATTTCATATCCAGCCAAACTAAGCTTCATAAGTGAAGGAGAAATAAAATCCTTTACAGACAAAAAAATGCTGAGTGATTTTGTCACCACCAGGCCTTCCTTACAAGAGCTCCTGAAGGAAGCACTAAACATGGAAAGGACAACCTTTGCACAGCCACTGCAAAAACATCCCAAATTGTAAAGACCCTTGATGCTAGGAAGAAACTGCATCAACTAACGAGCAAAATAACCAGCTAACATCATAATGACAGGATCAAATTCACACATAACAATATTAACCTTAAATGTAAATGGGCTAAATGCTCCAATTAAAAGACACAGACTGGCAAATTGGATAAAGAGTCAAGAGCCATCAGTGTGCTGTTTTCAGGAGACCCATCTCACGTGCAGAGACACACATAGGCTCAAAATAAAGGGATGGAGGAAGATCTACGAAGCAAATAGAAAACAAAAAAAAAGCAGGGGTTGCAATCCTAGTCTCTGATAAAACAGACTTTAAACCAACAAAGATCAAAAGAGACAAGGCCATTACATAATGGTAAAGGGATTGATTCAACAAGAAGAGCTAACTATCCTAAATATACATGCACCCAATACAGGAGCACCCAGATTCATAAAGCCTATACTTAGAGACCTAGAAAGAGACTTAGACTCCCACACAATAATAATTGGAGACTTTAACACCCCACTGTAAACATTAGACAGATCAACAAGACAGAAAATTAACAAAGGTATCCAGGAATTGAACTCAGCTCTACACCAAGCGGACCTAATAGACATCTACAGAACTCTCCACCCCAAATCAACAAAATATACATTCTTCTAAGCACCACATCACACTTATTCCAAAATTGACCACACAGTTGGAAGTAAAGCACTCCTCAGCAAATGTAGAAAAACAGAAATGATAACAAACCATGTCTCAGACCACAGTGCAATCAAACTAGTACTCAGGATTAAGAAACTCACTCAAACCCGCTCAACTGTATGGAAACTGAACAACCTGCTCCTGAATGACTACTGGGTACATAACAAAAAGAAGTCAGAAATAAAGATGTTCTTTGAAACCAATGAGAACAAAGGCACAACATACCAGAAGCTCTGGGACACATTCAAAGCAGTGAGTAGAGGGAAATTTATAGCACTAAATGCCCACAAGAGAAAGCAGGAAAGATCTAAAATCGACACCCTAACGTCACAATTAAAGGAACTAGACAAGCAAGAGCAAACACATTCCAAAGCTAGCAGAAGGCAAGAAATGACTAAGATCAGAGCAGCACTGAAGGAGATAGAGACACCAAAAACCCTTCAAAAAATCAATTAATCCAGGAGCTGGTTTTTTGAAAAGATCAACAGAATTGATAGACCTCTAGCAAGACTAATAAAGAAGAAAAGAGAGAAGAATCAAATAGATGCATTAAAAAGTGACAAAGGGGATATCACCACCAATCCCAGAGAAATACAAACTACCACCAGAGAATACTATAAACACCTTTATGCAAATAAACTAGAAAATCTAGAAGAAATGGATAAATTCCTGGACACATGCACCCTCCCAAGACTAAACCAGGAAGAAGTTGAATCCCTGAATAGACCAATAACAGGTTCTGAAATTGAGGCTATAGTTAATAGCCTACCAACCAAAGAAAGTCCAGGACCAGATGGATTCACAGCCAAATTCTATCAGAGGTACCAAGAGGAGCTGGTACCATTCCTTCTGAAACTATTCCAATCAATAGAAAAAGAGGGAATCCTCCCTACTTCGTTTTATGAAGCCAACATCATCCTGTTACCAAAGCCTGGCAGAGACACAACAAAAAAAAGAGAATTTTAGACCAATATCCCTGATGAACATCAATGCAAAAATGCTCAATAAAATAGTGGCAAACCGAACCCAGCAGCAGATCAAAACGCTTATTCACCACGATCAAGTTGGCTTCATCCCTGGGATGCAAGGCTGGTTCAACATAACGCAAATCAATAAATGTAATCCATCATGTAAAGAGAACCAGAGACAAAAACCACGTGATTATCTCAATAGATGCAGAAAAGGCCTTCGACAAAATTCAACAGCACTTCATGCTAAAAACTCTCAATGAACTAGATGGGACATATCTCAAATTAATAAGAGCTATTTATGACAAACCGACAGCCAATATCATACTGAATGGGCAAAAACTGGAAGCATTCCCTTTGAAAACTGGCACAAGACAGGGATGCCCTCTCTCACCACTCCTATTCAACATAGCATTGGAAGTTCTGGCCAGCACAGTCAGGCAAGAGAAAGAAATAAAGGGTATTCAGTTAGAAAAAGAGGAAATCAAATTGTCCCTGTTTGCAGATGACATAACTGTATATTTAGAAAACCCCATCGTCTCAGCCCAAAATCTCCTTAAGCTGATAAGCAACTTCAGCCAAGTCTTAGGATACAAAATCAATGTGCAAAAATCACAAGCATTCCTCTACACCAATAACAGACAAACAGAGAGCCAAATCAAGAGTGAACTCCCATTCACAATTGCTTCGAAGAGAATAAAATACCTAGGAATCCAACTTACAAGGGATAGGAAGGACCTCTTCCAGGAGGACTACAGAACACTGCTCAGCAAAATAAAAGAGGACACAAACAAATGGAAGAACATTCCATGCTCATGGGTAGGAAGAATCAATATTGTGAAAATGGCCACACTGCCCAAGGTAATTTATAGATTCAGTGCCATCCCCATCAAGCTACCAATGACTTTCTTCACAGAATTGGAAAAAACTACTTTAAAGTTCATATGGAACCAAAAAAGAGCTGCATTGCTAAGACAATCCTAAGCCAAAAGAACAAAGCTGGAGGCATCACACTACCTGACTTCAAACTATACTACAAGGCTACAGTAACCAAAACAGCATGGTATTGGTACCAAAACAGAGATATAGACCAATGGAACAGAACAGAGCCCTCAGAAATAATACCACACATTTACAACCATCTGATCTTTGACAAACCTGAGAAAAACAAGCAATGGGGAAAGGATTCCCTATTTAATAAATGGTGCTGGGAAAACTGGCTAGCCATATGTAGAAAGCTGAAACTGGATCCCTTCCTTGTACCTTATACAAAAATTAATTCAAGATGGATTAAAAACTTAAATGTTAGACCTAAAACCATAAAAACCCTAGAAGAAAACCTAGGCAATAC
This sequence comes from Gorilla gorilla gorilla, assembly GCF_029281585.2. Taxonomy (NCBI): domain Eukaryota; kingdom Metazoa; phylum Chordata; class Mammalia; order Primates; family Hominidae; genus Gorilla; species Gorilla gorilla. The sequence goes on along the minus strand of NC_086018.1, from coordinate 15,014,018 downwards.
CATTCAGAACATAGGCATGGGCAAGGGCAAGGACTTCATGACTAAAACACCAAAGTAATGACAACAAAAGCCAAAATAGCCAAATGGGATCTAATTAAACTAAAGAACTTCTGCACAGCAAGAGAAACTACCATCAGAGTGAACAGGCAACCTACAGAATGGGAGAAAATTTTTACAATCTACCCATCTGACAACAGGCTAATATCCAGAATCTACAAAGAACTTAAACAAATTTACAAGAAAAAATCAACCCCATCAAAAAGTGGGCAAAGGATATAAACAGACACTTACCAGAAGAAGACATTTATGCAGCCAACAGACACATGAAAAAATGCTCATCATCACTGGCCATCAGAGAAATGCAAATCAAAACCACAAGGAGATACCATCTCATACCAGTTAGAATGGCAGTCATTAAAAAGTCAGGAAACAACAGGTGCTGGAGAGGATGTGGAGAAATAGGAAGGCTTTTACACTGTTGGTGGGAGTGTAAACTATTTCAACCATTGTGGAAGACAGTGTGGTGACTCCTCAAGGATCTAGAACTAGAAATACCATTTGACCCAGCAATCCCATTACTGGGTATATACCCAAAGGATTATAAATCATTGTACTATGAAGACACATGCACACGTATGTTTATTGCGGCACTATTCACAATAGCAAAGACTTGGAACCAACCAGACTGGATAAAGAAAATGTGGCACATATACACCATGGAATACTATGCAGCCATAATAAATGATGAGTTCATGTCCTTTGTAGGGCCATGGATGAAGCTGGAATCCATCATTCTCAGCAAACTATTGCAGGGACAGAAAACCAAACACCGCATGTTCTCACTCATAGGTGGGAATTGAACAATGAGAACACTTGGACACAGGGTGGGGAACATCACACACCAGGGCCTGTTGTGGTGTGGGGGGAGGGGGGAGGGATAGCATTAGGAGATACACATAATGTAAATAGTGAGTTAACAGATGCAGCACACCAACATGGCACATGTTTACATATGTAACAAACCTGCACGTTTTGCGCATGTACCATAGAACTTAAAGTATAATAATAATAAAAAAGAATGTTGAATATTGGCCCTCACTCTCTTTTGACTTGTAGGGTTTCTGCAGAGAGATCTGCTCTTAGTCTGATGGGCTTCTCTTTGTGGGTAGCCCGACCTTTCTCTATGGCTGCCCTTACCATTTTTTCCCTTCATTTCAACCTTTGTCAATCTGACAATTACGTGTCTTGGGGTTGCTTTTCTCGAGGAGTATCATGGTGGTGGTCTTTGTATTTCTTGAATTTGAATGTTGGCTTGTCTTGCTTGGTTGGGGAAGTTCTCCTGGATAATATCCTTAAGAATGTTTTCCAATTTGGTTCCATTCTCCCTGTCATTTTCACATATACCAATCAAACATAGATTTGACCTTTTCACATAGTCCCATATTTCTTTGAGGCTTTGTTCATTCCTTAAGTTTTTTTTTCTCTAATCTTGTCTTCATGCTTTATTTCATTAAGTTAATCTTCAATATCTGATATCCTGTCTTCTGCTTGATCAATTCGGCTATTGATACTTGTTTATTTTTCACGAAGTTCTCGTACTGTCTCTTTCGGCTTCATGAAGTCATTTATGTTCTTCTCTAAACTGGTTATCCTAGTTAGCAGTTCCTGTAACCATTTATCAAGGTTCTTAGCTTCCTTGCATTGGCTTAGAACATGCTCCTTTAGCTCGGAGGAGTTTGTTTTTACCCATCTTCTGAAGCCTACTTCTGTCAGTTTGTCAAACTCATTCTCCATCCAATTTTGTTCCCTTGCTGGCAAGGGGTTGTGATCTTTTGGAGAAGAGGCATTCTGGATTTTGGAATTTTCAGGCTTTTTGCCCTGGTTTTTCCTTATCTTTGTGAATTTGTCTGTTTTTGGTCTTTGATGTTGGTGATCTTTGGATGGGGTTTTTGCGTGGGTGTCCTTTTTGTTGATGTTGGTGCTATTGCTTTCTGTTTGTTAGTTTTCCTTCTGACAGGCTCCTCTTCTGCAGGTCTGCTGGAGTTTGCTGGAAGTCCACTCCAGACACTGTTTGCCTGTGTATCACCAGTGGAGGCTGCAGAACAGCAAAGATTGCTGCCTGCTCCTTCCTCTGGAAGCTTCATCCCAGAGGGGCACCTGCCAGATGCCAGCTGGAGCTCTCCTGTATGAGTTGTCTGTCAACCCCTGCTGGGAGATGTCTCCTAGTCAGGAGGGACAGGGGTCAGGGACCCACTTGAGGAGGCAGTCTGTCCCTTAGCAGAGCTCAGGTGCTGTGCTGGGAGATACGCTGTGCTCTTCAAAGCCACAGGCAGAACGTTTAAGTCTGCTGAAGCTGTGCCAACAGCTACCCGTTCCTCCAGGTGCTCTGTCCCAGGGAGATGGGAGTTTTATCTATAAGCCCCTGACTGGGGATGCTGCCTTTCTTTCAGAGATACCCTGCCCAGAGAGGCAGTATCTAGAGAGGCAGTCTGGCTACAGCAGCTTTCCTGTGCTGTGGTGGGTTCTGCACCATGTTCAAACTTCCCAGTGACCTCTTTCTCTGTTTTTACCTTGGGCGGGCCATTGTCCCTTTTTATGAGGATCCTTAGCCATTAGACTGCATTCTGCTGGCCTGATGTAGAGACGAACACCACAGGTCAACACAGGGTACCAGGGCTCAACTGAGGCCCTGAAAGGAGGCAACTCCAGCAGCAGTAAATATTAAATATATTAATAAATAAATATTAAATATATTTATATAAATATAAATAATAAATATAAATATTTATATATTAATATATAACATATATAAAAATATATATAAAATATAAAAATATAAAAATATAAATATATATGTGTATATAATTATATAATTATTTAATATATATTTATATATAATTATATAATTATTTAATATATATTTATATAATTTTTTTTTCTTTTTTTTCTTTTTTTTTCTTTTTTTTTTTATTATACTTTAAGTTTTAGGGTACATGTGCACATTGTGCAGGTTAGTTACATATGTATACATGTGCCATGCTGGTGCGCTGCACCCACTAACTCGTCATCTAGCATTAGGTATATCTCCCAATGCTATCCCTCCCCCCTCCCCCCACCCCACAACAGTCCCCAGAGTGTGATATTCCCCTTCCTGTGTCCATGTGATCTCATTGTTCAATTCCCACCTATGAGTGAGAATATGCGGTGTTTGGTTTTTTGTTCTTGCGATAGTTTACTGAGAATGATGGTTTCCAATTTCATCCATGTCCCTACAAAGGACATGAACTCATCATTTTTTATGGCTGCATAGTATTCCATGGTGTATATGTGCCACATTTTCTTAATCCAGTCTATCATTGTTGGACATTTGGGTTGGTTCCAAGTCTTTGCTATTGTGAATAATGCCGCAATAAACATACGTGTGCATGTGTCTTTATAGCAGCATGATTTATAGTCCTTTGGGTATATACCCAGTAATGGGATGGCTGGGTCAAATGGTATTTCTAGTTCTAGATCCCTGAGGAATGGCCACACTGACTTCCACAATGGTTGAACTCGTTTACAGTCCCACCAACAGTGTCAAAGTGTTCCTATTTCTCCACATCCTCTCCAGCACCTGTTGTTTCCTGACTTTTTAATGATTGCCATTCTAACTGGTGTGAGATGATATCTCATAGTGGTTTTGATTTGCATTTCTCTGATGGCCAGTGATGATGAGCATTTTTTCATGTGTTTTTTGGCTGCATAAATGTCTTCTTTTGAGAAGTGTCTGTTCATATCCTTCGCCCACTTTTTGATGGGGTTGTTTGTTTTTTCTTGTAAATTTGTTTGAGTTCATTGTAGATTCTGGATATTAGCCCTTTGTCAGATGAGTAGGTTGCGAAAATTTTCTCCCATGTTGTAGGTTGCCTGTTCACTCTGATGGTAGTTTCTTTTGCTGTGCAGAAGCTCTTTAGTTTAATTAGATCCCATTTGTCAATTTTGTCTTTTGTTGCCATTGCTTTTGGTGTTTTGGACATGAAGTCCTTGCCCACGCCTATGTCCTGAATGGTAATGCCTAGGTTTTCTTCTAGGGTTTTTATGGTTTTAGGTCTAACGTTTAAATCTTTAATCCATCTTGAATTGATTTTTGTATAAGGTGTAAGGAAGGGATCCAGTTTCAGCTTTCTACATATGGCTAGCCAGTTTTCCCAGCACCATTTATTAAATAGGGAATCCTTTCCCCATTGCTTGTTTTTCTCAGGTTTGTCAAAGATCAGATAGTTGTAGGTATGCGGCGTTATTTCTGAGGGCTCTGTTCTGTTCCATTGATCTATATCTCTGTTTTGGTACCAGTACCATGCTGTTTTGGTTACTGTAGCCTTGTAGTATAGTTTGAAGTCAGGTAGTGTGATGCCTCCAGCTTTGTTCTTTTGGCTTAGGATTGACTTGGCAATGCAGGCTCTTTTTTGGTTCCATATGAACTTTAAAGTAGTTTTTTCCAATTCTGTGAAGAAAGTCATTGGTAGCTTGATGGGGATGGCATTGAATCTGTAAATGACCTTGGGCAGTATGGCCATTTTCACGATATTGATTCTTCCTACCCATGAGCATGGAATGTTCTTCCATTTGTTTGTATCCTCTTTTATTTCCTTGAGCAGCGGTTTGTAGTTCTCCTTGAAGAGGTCCTTCACATCCCTTGTAAGTTGGATTCCTAGGTATTTTATTCTCTTTGAAGCAATTGTGAATGGGAGTTCACTCATGATTTGGCTCTCTGTTTGTCTGTTGTTGGTGTATAAGAATGCTTGTGATTTTTGTACATTGATTTTGTATCCTGAGACTTTGCTGAAGTTGCTTATCAGCTTAAGGAGATTTTGGGCTGAGACAATGGGGTTTTCTAGATATAAATATAAATATATATGTGTATATAATTATATAATTATTTAATATATATTTATATATAATTATTAAATAATTATTTAATAAATATATAATTATATAAATAATTATTTAATAAATACAAATATATATTTATATAATTATATAAATAAATATTTATATAATTATATAAATATATATTTATATAATTATAAATATATATTTATATATATAAATATTTATATAATTATAAATATATTTATATATTTATATATATAATATATATATTATATATAGTTATATATAAATATATATTTATAATTATATAAATATTTATATAAAATAAATAAATAAATGTTAAATATATTAAATATTGACATAAATCTGAAATACAGATGCAGTTTTAGAACCAAGAGCTACTAGACAAAGGAAGAAATTAACAAGAAATTCTGGCTTTCTGGGACAAAGCCGAGTTCAGAATAAAGGTAATCCTGATCTGAAGTCCCATAGTGCAAAACATTTCCCTCACAGTCACCTTATTCAGAAGAGTCTCTTAGAAGTCTGGGTGCATCTTCTGTTCATAGCCAGGTGCTTCTCCAGGGAGGTGGAGATGATTCTTGGACAAATGATTGTATTTAGCCTGACCTGAGGTAATGTATAGTTATGGCCTGAATTTTGCAGGCAGTCCACCTGGTTTGAATCGTGGCTCTACCTAATAGCTGTGTATCATAGGCAGATTTACTTAGTGAATGAAGCTTCACTTTCTACAAAATGTGGGGGGCAAATAATATGTATCACAGGTGACCGTTGTATTAAGAAATTGTATAACGTAAGGTTGATACAAGGCATTGAGCTCAATCCCTGAGGTAGAGTTAGCTATCAAATAAACTGCTTGGTGTGGCATGTGCTACCTTCCAAATTTCCCATACCACACTGTCCCATCTCTCACTGGAAAGAGCCAAGTTCTTCCCCACTTAGGGCCTTTGCACTTGCAGTTCCCTCTTCCTGGAACACAGCAGCTTCCTCCACCACTTTCACATGCCTGGCTCCTTCTCATTCTTCTAGTATCGGCGGGTCTTTTCAAGCAGTGTTGTAAGGTGATTGAGAGCATTTGCTCTGGCTTCAAATTTTGGCTCTACCACTCACTGGCTCTGTGACTTTGAGCAAGTTACTTCTCTGCACCCCAATTCGTAAACTGTTCATTGGAGTTGTAATATCTATTTGACTAGGTCGTTGTGAGGATTAAATAAATTCATATATATGTGTACATACACACACATGTTTAGCATTTAGAATGGTGCTCGGTGTGTAGTAAGGCTCTGTAGAAGTGATTGCTATTATAAAATGTCACTACCTCGGAGAGACCTTCCTTGCCCAGGTCATCTAGCAGTCTCCCCCAGACTGCTGTGATTACTGTCATATTTGGATATGTAACTACTGACATTCTTGGGTATATTTCTGTTATCTTATTTCATGCTATTTATCTTGCTTGAAAAAAAATGAATTGAAAGATGAATAGGCACTTTGTGAGATGGTATCATGAAATTGAACATATGTATAACTGAAGTTCCAGAAAGAGGATGAGGGAGAGGAGAGAAAAAATACTTGAAGAAATTTTAGCTGAAGTTTTGCCAAATTTGGTCATAAACAGTAGTCCACAGCTCCTAGAAGTTCAGCTAATTCCAAGCAGGATAAACAAAGGAGAATATACCTAAGCTCATCATAATCAAATCGCTAAAGACAAAGATAAGGAAAACAAGGCAGGAGAATTGCTTGAGCCTGGGAGGTGGAGGTTGCAGTGAGCCAAGATTGCACCACTGTACTCCAGCCTGGGCAACAGAGCAAAACTCTGTCTAAAAATAAAAAAAGCAGCCAAAGGGGTAATACACACTGTACCAGAATGACAGCCAGCTTTTATCAGAAACAGTGGAGGCCAGAAGACAGTGCACTGACATGTCAACAGCCCTGGAGGAAGAAAACCATCATCTGAGATTCTGCACCCAGTGCAATTTTCTTTTTAAGTGAAGACACTATAAAAACATTGTCACATTTTTTAAAAAGCTAAGCAGGGTGTTATCAGAAAGCATGCAATATAAGAAATGCTAAAATAAATACTTCAGGCTCCTGGAAACCATGAGCTGTGGCTTTTATCCTATATATAGTCTGCCTAACAGAATCTGATCACTGTAGGCATGCATTTGTTTTTCTTTAAGTGTTCATTGAATACTGGCTAGGTGTGAAGCACAGTACCAAGGCTTTTATCTGAGTGACTTCATATAGCATAGGCACAGTATTGTCCTCATTTCTCAGGTGAGGAAGTGAAGACATGAAGAACACAGGCCATGACACAGTCTGTGGTGCCATCATCCTAGATTCTCTGTCCAGTGGAAATTTCTGTTTTAAAATATGAAGGCCAAAGAAACACACTGTCAGAGCATCAGATAGAAAACAGCAACAACCCAGCAAACTAAGACAATATGTTACCAGACAACCCACAATACGAAAAATGCTGAAAGAAATACTTCAGCAGTATGCTTCTAGGGAGTGTAATGATATTGATACACAGCATGGATGGAGGATTTCCAGTAAATTACAGGCACTGGAAGAAAGTGTTGGGAGGATGAAGACTGGAGCCGGAGCAATCCACAGCTTTCAAGGATCTGCTTACAGATTTGGGAAACCGTATTCCATTATCCGCCCAACTGTCTTTGCAGAGTCATCCTCATCACTGTTCCCTGTCCTCTACCCTCAGCCCAAATTCTACATGTAAAGCAATATTGGTGAGAGAACAAGCAGAGCCCGTGAAACCAGGCTGCTGGGCTTGAAGTCTTGCTCTGCCACTTTATGACCAAGGCGTTTATAGGATGAATGCAAAGTTGGCTTAACGTTTAAAAACAGGCCAGTGCAATTCATCACATTAAGAGAATAAAGAAGAAAAATCACCTGCTCATCTGAATAGATGCAAAAAAGTATTTGACCAAATTTCAACAAACCATAGAAAATTAGTCGTATCTATGAAAAACCTACAGCTAACAACATTCTTAATCATAAAATACTGAACGTTTTACCCTAAGATCATGAACAAAGCAAGGATGTCTGTGCGTATGACTTTTATGCAGTGTTGTACCAAAGGGTCTAGTCAGTGTAACAAGCATTAAAAAGAAATGAAAGTCATACAGATTGTAAAAGATGAAGTAAAATTGTCTTTATTCTCAAAAGACATGATTGGATATACAGGAACTTCTAAGAAATCTACTTCAAAAAACCCTCCCAGAGCTAGGTGAATATAGCAAGATCACAGAATTTAGGGTGAACATATAAACTTAATATATGGAAATACAGCTGCATAATTTACACAAAATTGAAATAATGCAGTAGCATAAAAACCCTTACAATATATGAGAGTAAACACCAGCTAGAGTAGTAACAGTACACCTGCTATGCTCACACTACATGTATATACATAACACCTGCACCATGCACACGCAGAATCATGAAGGCAGCAGCCTCGGCAAGACTTCAGGTGACTGTAAATAAGTAGCATTTATTTTTATGTTCCTCAGCTCTATCCTGTCTGGCTATGCCTCAATCTTCAATCTTTTTCAGTCCAAGGCTTATTGGGTACGGTTTATGCTGGGAGATTAAGTGAGGCCCAGGAGTTGATATAGCAGCAATGAAGTCTTTGGGACCTTCCATGAGTCATTTTAGTGGTGTAGAAGGGGAACAGCCTGATTAGAGTGATTTCACAAAACAGGAGAGGAGGAAATGAAGATTAGCAGTGAGGAAACTTCAGAGTTTTAAGGTAAAGAGGGTAGAAAAACTGGGCCATAGTTGGAAGAGAATGCGGGCTGAAACCAAATTTTTAATTTTTTTTTCTAAGATGGGAGAAATTTGTGTCTTGATGGGAATGATCCTAGTAGAGGTGGAGAACTGTTGAAGTGATGTCCGTTTGTGAGCGAGAGGGTGTTCACAAATGCAAGAAGGTTGGCCTTAGAATGGATGAACTCTCTCTGCTCCCCAGTGACAAGGTCCAGGGCTATAGGCACAGGCAGGCTGGTGGGTGTGGAGGCGGATCAGGTGCAGATTCTCTTTGCATTGCTTATATTTTCTCATGGAATAAGAAGCAAAGAAATAGGGGTGTTGGAGGTTTAAAGGGAGAGAAGTTGAGAAATTGTTGCAAAACACTAGGAGAAAACCATGAACTAGGTAAATATGGTAGGACATTGGGCCACATGAGGGCCCCTTGAAGTTAAAGTGAGACCAGGCAGCATGGTTGTGTATTTCTCTCCAGCTGTTCACAGCTGAATGGGAACAGGTGGAGTAGGCAAAGCATTAGGCTTAGCCAGGGGCTGTGGTTTTGCCAGATAAATAAGAGGAATGGAGAAAGAAGCAAAGGTATGATTATAATAGAGCCATGGAAAGGAAGTTTGATAAGGGGGAAAATAACAGGGGTAAAAGGTGAGTGGGAAAAGGTGGTAGGAGTCCTAGAGTGTAGGACTCTCTTGGGTTCTAAAGAGTTGTGATAATAACCCAATTCTTGGCATCTGTAGTCCTTCAGGGTTGTATAGCAAGTGGTTCGAGTTTGTTTGCATAATAAAACTATGAGGTACTTAGGGCAGGTGGTGGTGGTGGTGATTCCAATAGCCGAGACAAGCTCCAAAGAGGTAAATGGCTTACTGGAAAGTCACACCTGGAGTCAGTGGAGAAGCATAGACTCATCCACAGTTCTCTACTATGGGTAGTCTTTTATCCCTGTGTGTGGTGTCTGCTCATGGATCACTCAGTCTTGTTGAAGAGGTGGAAGGTAGAAGACAGCCTAAGACAGAATGTAATAATGCATTCAATTCTATGGGATGGAGCAGTATAAGGAGTTTATCTGATCAGTAATACTATTATAAGTACTAGGGATATAGCAGTGAACAAGATAGAAAAAAGGTCTCTCAGTGCTTTGGGAGGCGGAAGCAGGAGGATCATATGAGGCCAGGAGTTGAAGATGAGCCTAGGCAACATAGTGAGACCCCATCTCTGCAAAAAAATATATTAAAGAATTAGCTAGGTATGGTGGTGTATGCTCTAGTCCCAGCTACTTAGGAGGCTGAAGTGGGATGATTACCTAAGCTCAGGAATTAGAGGCTGCAGTGAGCTGTGACTGTGCCACCATTGCACTCCAGCCTGAGTGACAGAGTAAGACTGTGTCCCTTAAAAAAGAAGCATCCTGAAGTCCTGTGCTTCAGAGAAGTTTTAGAAGGGTTTCTCTGTGACTCTTCTAAAGCATCATGATATGGTAAAAAGCACATTTTACTAAAAGTTGGGAAACATGTTTTTCTGCTACTTGTTTACTGCTACTACTTCTGCTTCTGACATTGTTGCTTCAACTCACCATGCTTAGTGGAGGTCCCCATCTATCAACTAAGGTGTTGTGGCTTTGAGAGTTCTACTCTGTCTAAAAGTGCTATGCATTGAGGTCAGTGTTCTAGCCTAATGAAATTGTTGATATAAAGTGTCCTCACCCAACCTCCTGCTCTAAAGTGTGGAAATGCACATCTTATTTTGTAGTGATGAGACTCTGTTGACATAGTGAGATGCTGCAGTAAAATGCATTCAAAGTCACTCTCCACCTTTGAAACTGGGGAAATCCGAAAGGGAGACATAGGCTGAGTGCAGGTCCGAGTCCCATCCTTAACTTAGTGATGTCTCAGACCTGTTAAAAGCTTTGTAATAACAAATGAATGCTTCCCCTCTTCTTACTCCTTCCTTAGGCCTGGAGGAAACGCTGGTTTATCCTGCGGAGGGGCCAGACTAGCAGTGACCCAGATGTTCTGGAATACTACAAGAATGATGGCTCCAAGAAGCCCCTGCGCACCATCAACCTGAACCTCTGTGAGCAGCTGGATGTTGGTGTGACTCTGAACTTCAACAAGAAGGAGATTCAGAAGGGCTATATGTTTGACATCAACACCAGTGAGCGTACCTTTTACCTGGAGGCTGAGACCAGGGAGGACATGAACGAGTGGGTCCAGAGCATCTGTCAGATCTGTGGCTTCAGGCAGGTTGAGGAAAGCACAGATATGGGAGCACACACAGCCCTGTCTCAGGAGGGGCTGAGATGAGGCCCTCCAATCTCCAGCAAGGAGGGCAGCTCTAGCTGCCAACACTGCCAAGAAGTGTTGGGCTCGTGATGAAGCTAAAGGCATTTTTGGTGTTTCTTCAGACACCTCGATACCACTACCATCCTCAGTCCTCCACCTCTCCCCCTTCCCTGAGCTCTCTGCACTTTGCCCTGTCACCTCTCAGCCACCTGTAGGGAAGACCTCTCCTTCGCCTTCTACTGATCCATCTCTGGCTGTTCTGGCCCTACTTCAGACCACCTGGCACAGTTGCACTTGACCCTTGGTGGGTTTGTTTGGGGTTGCTTTTTGATTCTTACTGATTTATAATCACTTAGGAGGGGACAGGTGAGAGGAGCAAATACAGACTTATGCTTGGGTTTTAATAACCTTCACAAAAGAGTAGTTCAGCTTTTTAAAATGAGTTGTAAGTTGCAGAAATGCACCTTCACATTTGTTCAGGCTCATCCTCTACTCACCAGGAAGGTTGAGGAGCAGCAGGCTTTTTTTTTTTTTCCTGAGGCAGATGTATGGTCTAAATTGGCCATTCTTGAACCTGGTTGCACATCAGAATTAAGGAGGGACATTTGTAAAACGTTGATGCCAAGGACCTGTGCCAAGTGAGTTACCCAGGAATCTCTTGGGTGGCGGACCCAGGCATTAGTGTCTTTTGGAAGCTCCACTCTTTCCCACTTTTTTTGGGAGGATAAAATTGAAAAAGTAAGGCTTCATTTTGAGTAGCAAGGGTCCAGGGCTCAGCAGATACTTCCTGTAAATATTTTAGATTTTGAAGGCCACAGATAGTCTCTATTTTATATTCCTATTTTTTTAATGTTACAATCCTTTGAAAATGTAAAAACCATTCTCAGCTCATCAGCATCAGCATCACCTGGGAACTTGTTAGACCTGCACATTCTCGTGAGAATGTCAGTAAGTAATTCATTCTTGTAAGTCAGTCTGCACCCCACTCCAGACTTACTGAATCAGAAACTCTGGGACAAAACACAGCAGTCTGGTTTTAAGAACTCTCCAGGCAATGTTTATTGCCAGAACTGCTTTGAAAGGATGTTTCTGGAGCTATAGCCCATTTGAGAGAGCTGACCAATTTTATAGCCATGGCTTGGTGCTGATAGACCCCCAGGTCTGCATATAAATGGACTCTGGGTCATGGATAGGACTCTACTGCCCGAGTGCTAGACAGGGGCTTTGGAGGTGAGGGTGAGTCACTCTTTCATCCTCACAGCCCACACATACAACTGGGGGCATGAAGGATGCATGGGGTGACAGGACAGGGTTAGTGGGTTGTGGAAAAGTGGCCTTTCCTACCAGACTGAGGAGCCTGGACTTTATTGGGAGGGCAATGAGGAGCAGAGACTGTCACCAGGGGAGTAGTTCCTTACTATACTACATCCTTTGTTTGATCAACACATACTGTGTTACACACTGGGCTTGATTCTGAGAACAAAAGCATTTCAAAAAGAGATGAAATCTCTGCCCTCACTGAGTTTTGAGCTGAATGTATGGGGTGATGAGAAAGAGGTTGGTATTTTACTAGAATTCCATTTGAAACACGAGGAATTACTGGCAAGAAACTGGTTGAAGAAATAAACAGAAATATGGTTTTAGAAAGAGAGAGAGTGCTTTGTGAGTCATCTTAAGGATGCAGCGCACTGTGGAAGAGCTTTCCATGAGCAATGCCATAAGGACAGGACATGGTTGGTGGGAAAGAGTGAAGAGTCACAGTGATGCCTGGGCTCTGGCTTAGAGAGTGCAGTGGACAGTCATGCTGATGTGCCTCACCGAGAGGGAACACAGGCATGCGAGGGGCTCACTTGGAGCATTGGGGCACTTGCTTGTGGGGTGTCTGCCTTGCGGCAGGGAGCCCCAGAAAGGCCTGAGCTGCAGGTTCAGATTTTAGAGTTGCCATCACTTAGGTGGTCCTGGGGGCTGTGGGAGGACAGGATCACCCTGCGGTATCCGGAGTCAGGGTGAGGCTGAGGAGGGTCTAGAGCAGAACCCTGAAGAATACCTCCATTGAAGGCAGAGGAAACAGATCCAACAAGATGGCAGGAGCAGAGGCTCAGCAGAGCTTCCCAGGCTGCACCCTCCCTGGGCAGCAGCTGTGTTCATCCTTGGTGCTGTGGCTGCTTGGCCCCCTAGCATAGACCCTTGCTCCTCCACTGGTAGAGCATTCATCTTGCAGGTCTTTTGGAGCTACAAGGCCATTGATTCTGTTAGCAGACATCCCACTCACCAGGAGACCTGCATGGGAGCTCATCTTGGAGTGCACATAGCTGTGAGTGGAGCCATCTTTCCCAGAGCCCTGCCATATGTTTCTGTTGCTCACTGGCAGAACGTGTCTTGCCTAGCATCAGAAACAGCTGGAGAGGAGCAGACACTCAGGGGCATTAGCCAGCTGGGGTTCCTGCCTCAGGCCATGAGGTGGCACAGCCAGAAATAGGCCAGATATCAGGGGGCAGAAAGAGAACTCTGCCCCCTCTGATATGACTTGAACCCTTAGAAAGCCACCATCAACACCACCCAAACATAACCCCACTTAGCGATCACATCATTTGAAATTACACCTGTAGACCTTCATTTCTTTTGAACAAGAAGTTTTGCTGTTGGGGTTTTTGATTGCTGAAAGTATGTTTTTATTTATTCTGCAAACACAAACTAAAAACTATCTATGTACCTGGCTTCTGTTGGGTAAATGCTTGGGCTGTGGAGGTAACAACATCAGTAGCGGTTCTCAAAAACCCATGGACTGGGCAAGGAAGTGCCTATGATGGGATCACGCATGTAACGGGAACATGGGCCAAGTGCTGTGACACCCAGAAGAAAGTCGGTCCCTGAAGTTTCAGAGAGAATATGATATTTGAGCAGGGTCTTAAAGTCTGCATGTGAATTTGAGTAGAAGTGAAATCCAGGCAGAAGGAACAGCATAAGCCAAAGCAAAGAAGCCTGAAAGAGGCCGGTGTGTGCAGGATGGCTGATGCTGCCATATACCTTGGTCGTGGGTATAGGAAAGCAGGAAACAGGTCAGACTGTGAAAGGCCTTGTAGGTTCTGCTGAGTAGTGTGGACAGGTCCTGGAGAGCAAGCCAGATGAACAGTGTGCTGGGCTTGGGGTGCAGCAAAGTACCACCTGTCCATGATACCTCTCTTCCTTGCCAACACCACAGGAGAGTCTGAGATGCCATGGAAGGACAGGCAGGAAAGCTGGGTTTCCAAGAATGCGGCTTCAGTTGGCAAGCCTCGCTTCACCCAGACAGCCTTAGCTTTGAGGGAGGCCATGACAGAGGAGCCACCATGGAGGAGGGAGGTGGCAGCACTCACCACTGCAGAGGCTGTCTTGCCTGGGGGCCTGGACCACACTCCTGGACTGTGGGGAACCACGCCGTCTGGGAGTGGAGCAGTCAGGGCCCAGGGCACTATGAGGCCTCCAGGCTGCTCCAGGGTAGGAAAGAGGCAGAGCGTCTGCTCCTCAGCCAGGATAGCCAAGAGGCCCCAGCCCTCCTCTGGGAGGACAGAGGAGGCAGGCATGTGAGAGGACGAGTGCTGGTGCTGGATTACCGCCACTGTCTTCATGTGTTTCTGCCTCTAGCAGCCCACTTTAGGACAAGGATGCCCTTCCTTCCTGTTTCATTCACAGGCTTCCTGGGAAACATTTCCTCAGCCAGTCACGGCGCCTGCTCTTCTCCAGCTGAGCCCAGCCGCTCCCATCAGCACCTCCCCCAAGAACAAGAACCCACATCTGAGCCCCCGGTGTCTCACTGTGTGCCGCCCACCTGGCCCATCCCTGCACTTCCGGGGTGTCTCCGCTCGCACCAGCACGCCAGCCAGAGAGCAGAACATGCAAGGTAGGGGGCTACTATGGCCAGTGGGGGCAGTGACCCCCACAAGGTCTTGTTCTATTCAGTCCCTGATTTTTTTAAATTTCAAAGAGAAGGACATAAAATATTATATCTTTCCAGGTAAGCAAACATATATAACAACATTTAATTTTTTGTTTATGTAGCCTTCACATTTTATTTGTTTTATTTGTGTTGCTACAAAGTGATAATTGGATTCCTAAGAAACCTACCATTATAAAAAAACCATGCCATGAAAATTTTGTTTGATTGTGGGGAAAAAAGCATTAGAGGCTAGAGTTTCAGAACTGCAAATAACAAAGTCGGTTTATGTGTTGGCCTTAAGAGGACAGCTATGAAACCTTAAGATTGATGACCAGATCCATAGCTCAGTTGAATTCTAAGCTGTGCTGCTCCACAGTAGCTGCAGTCATGGCTATTTAAATTTAAGCTAATTAAAATTAAATTAAATTTTGAGTTCAGTTTCTCAGTTATAGTAGCCACAAGTCAAATGCTCAGTAGCCACCAAAGTGACTAGCAAAGATAGGCAGCATGTCCATCATCACAGATGGTTTCACAAGTAACTCCTTGCTCTGGAACCATGACCTCTGCTTCTCTGACACCACTGGCTCTCTCACAGGGGCAGGGCCTGCACCAGTTTTATCACCTGTTATTCCCAGTGTAAGGTCAGGCAAATGTGCAGAGGGGATGGGCTTGGCCAGAGCTGGTGCTCAGTTGCTACTGTGGCACACAGATCACAGTCACATTCCTTGGTTTGTTAGTTTAGAAATACCTAAATCATGCTGTGAAAATGAAGGCAGACAGATAAATGGCTGTGTTAATAGATGACTTCATGACATCTGTGAGAATATTTTCATACATAATCTCACTTGAACCAGTCAAACATATGAGAGATAGCTAGGAAGATCATTTATCTCCATTTTATAGGTGAAGCACCTGAGGCTCACAGCTATCAAATGGTAGAGGCGGGACTAGAACCCAGGTGTCCTCACATCTGTCCTGAACTCTTTGCCCCACACTTTGCTGCACCCCTGGTTTACTAATCCTTTTTCTGTAACATGGCAGGGGCTCCAGCACTCAATCTGAAGGCTAGTTCCATCACCCATTTTCCTGAAGCAATGCGATTCCTTCGTTTGTGAACTTTCAGCAGTTCCACCTTCATCAACTGATACATGAAGATCTGTGTTCTAGAAAGATAGAACAAATTAACCAAGATCACTAAACTAGTTAGTGGCAGAACCACACCAGTACCTGCCTCTCCTGAGTCCCAGACCAGGGATAGGCAGTACAGTGCAATGGAAAGCATGGCACAGGCTTGGCATCGGCCAGATATGGTTTCAAATTGAGGTTCTGCCACTTTTCTTGGAATCTTAGGCCACTTATTTAACCTCTTTGACCTTCAACTTCCTTATCTTCAGAATGGAAATGACTAACTCAAAGGCTGATGGGTGTAAGGTGGCAGAACACACATGAAGTGCACAGTGGCAGATGCCCAGTCCATGTTACCTGTGGTTCTCCCTGTGCCCCTTTCCCTCTATTGCATGTATGAATGCCTGGACAGAGAGAACTGAGGTCTTCCAGTCGTTGTTCTTGTAAAAAACACAGTGCTTCGTGTTGGTGCCCTTCATACTTTCACATGCACATGGAACACCTGGGGAGCTTGCTGAGATGCTTGTTTTCATCAGCGAACCTAGGGTGGGTCCTACAGTCCTGCCTTGCTGACACAGACTGAGGATACCAGTGCAGCTCATCTGCAGGACACACTTTATGTAGAAGGCTTGGTATACTAACAGCCACCACCACCTGTACTCCCATGACACAGCTGAAGCAAAAGGAGACAGACAGGTAAATGTCTGCCTGCATGAGCAGTGAGGGTACACTTTCTGTATTCCTTCCTCCTCTGTGAAATTCCTGTTAGTCTTACCAGCAGGAGTTGGTTTCTTTGAATCACCACAGCAGTTTTTTATGTTCTCTCTCCCAGCATTTGGGGCTGTCTGCCTCATGTTAATGGATTTCTGTGTTAAGATGTTCTGGATGTTATGGAGGTCGTGTTATGGATTTCTGTGTTAAGATGCTCTGAGGACACAAGGCAGGGCATATAGTATGTCTTTATCAGTACGTGATCAGCGTTTGATGGTCGTGTGCTGTAGTCAGATGGCACATTTGAGGAGAAAGAACTGTCTAAAGCTTAGGAACAGCACTGCCATGGGCCCTTGGCCAAGCTGTGCTGTCCTCTTTGTTTTCGCTTGTGTGGATGAGGGAGTGAGAGGACAATTAGCAATATCTCAGTGTAGTTTCTACAGAAAAGTTAGACACTGTTTGCCAAATTCCAAGGGGAGATAGAGAATAGGAAGGAAGCTTTCTTAAGTCCTGAAAGATGATATTGTTTCTGATGGTAGTGGCATAGCTTGCATCATACTAAACCTACTGAACAGTTAGAAACTGAGACATTAGAAAACAATTGTTTGAAGGCACTGAAGAACAATCAAAACTCTGGAACAGATTTGACTCTTGAAAGAACTGAGATTCAATTTCCGTGGCTTTTCCTAGAACAGATCCCAGATATTCAGTATCCAATGAAAAATTACTAGCCGTATGAGTAAATGGTAAAAGTTGACCCACAGTTTAGAGAACTCAGTACATAGAAACAGACCAGAATAGACCCAGATTTTGGAGCTAGCCTACAAAGACTTTAAAATAAGTATGTTAACTTTTTAAATCTGTGGGCAAAAAATGTATGTAATGGGTGAAGAGATGATGGATTTTGGGAGAGATACAGGGACCCTGGTAAAGGACTTAGGAGTTCCAGCTCCACTGTGGTGGCAGACCCACTGCAGGATATCATTCCCAGATCACAGCTTAAAACTCTGGACACATACAAAGTACAATTACCCAAAGACCCTGGGAGGTAAATGAAAGGAGCCAGGGTGTGGACTGGAGAAAAACTTGGAGCAGCAAATACACAGAGGTCAATTTTCTGTCTTCCATGGATTTGCCTCCAGGGTGCACCCACACAAAGCAGCACAGTGGGGCCAGTGGTTAAAACTTTCCTGGAAACTCTATCTTTCTAGGTAGAGGAACCAGGAAAGAGCCCAATGGAGCTGGAAAGGATTCTAGAGCAGAGTGAGCTGGAGAAGGGATCTGCTAATTCTGAGCACAAAACCACCCAAGTCTTATGTTCACCTTGAGCTACATGTGTGTAGAAAGTCCCAAACCAGTGTAACAGAGCTATATGAACTGAGCACAGCTTGGAACTGCCACACATAGGAGAGATGGAACTTGCAGTCTCAACCTAACCAGCTTGATTTCCTGCAGAAACCAAAACATCAACATTCTCCCAAGGATTATGGCAACCCACAGTCTACACAAAACACAACATGCACAACATTCAGGATGTAATTCACATTTTCTCAGCTTACGGAGAACTAGCAGAATTTAACCAGTTTTAATTGGAAGACACAGATGTGAACCTCAAGATAATACAGATGTTGGCTATATACCCAGCAGTGAGATTGCTGGATCATATGGTAGTTCTAGTTTTAGTTTTTTGAGGAACCTCCATATTGTTTTCCATAGTGGCTGTGCTAATTTACATTCCTACAAAGAGTATATAGAGCATTCCCATTTCTCCATGCCCTTATCAGCATTTGTTATTATCTTTTTGATAATAGCCATTTTAACTGGGGGAGATGATATCTCATGTGGTTTTGATTTGCATTTTCCTAATGACTAGTGATGTTGATAATTTTTTCATTTACCTGTTGGCCATTTGGATGTCTTCTTTGGAGAAATGTCTATCCAGATCTTTTGTCCATTTTGTAATCTGATTATTTGATTTTTTTGTCCATTGAGTTGTTAGAGTTCCTTATATGTTCTATTAATTTCTTATTGGATGAATAGTTTGAAAATACTTTCTCCTATTGTGCAGATTGTTTCTTTACCTTATTAATTTTTTCCTTTGCTATACAGCAAAGCTTTTTAGCTTGATATAATCCCATTTGTCAGTTTTTGCTTTGATTACCTGTGCATTTGAGGTGCTATTCAAGAACGTATGGCTAGACCAATGTTTTGAAGTGTTTTCTCAATGTTTTCTTCTACATGTTTCATGGTTTCAGGTCTTGCATTTACATGTTTAATCAATTTTGAGTTGATTTTTGTATAGGGTGAGAGATAGGGCTCTAGTTTCATTCATACATTCATATGGATATTTATTTTTCCCAGCACCATTTATTGAAGAGACTGTTCTTTCCCCAGTGTATACTCTTGGCATCTTTGTTGAAAATGAGTTGACTGTAAATGCATGAATTTATTTCTGAGATCTGTGTTCTGTTCCATTGGCCTGTGTGTCCATTTTTAAGTCAGTGCCATGCTGTTTTGGTTATAGCTTTGTAGTATATTTTGAAGTCAGGTAATATGAGTCCTCCAGTTTTGTTCTTTTTTGCTCAGGGTTGCTTTGGCTGTTCTGATCCTAGTGTGGTTTCATATAAACTTTAGAGTTTTTATTTCTATTTCTGTAGAAAATACAGAATGGTATTTTGATAGGCATTGACTCTGCAGATTTCTTTAGGTAGTGTTGGGGTGATCAGATGCAACACCAGACCATGAGGGCTATGAAGTCTGGTGGAGTGAAAGGAATGAGAAAAGACAAGAGTGAAAGTGGGACCAGGGGGCCAATGCTAGTATGGAGGCTGTGAAGGCTCTGAGCTCTGGGAGCCCATGCTATTTATTGGTGATCAAAGAAACAGGTGGTGAGGATGTGGGGTTGAAAGGTAGTGATGCATCAAGCGTATGATCTACACCTGTGACGGTTTAGCATTTTCTTTGAAGCATATGGAACACGTTCTGCTACTTGAGATAATGGAAACATGTTCTTCTAGTTTAAGATACAATCAACCTGTGATCCTGGGAATGCTAGAAGCAAGGAGCCAGCAAGTCTAGACACATTCCAGAGGCCACTAGGGGTTTTATGCCCTGAGCCCTGGATTCCATCCACGCCACGAGGGGTTTTATGCCCTGGGCTTAGATTATGGTGCGGCAGGGCAGCCTTCCACCCTTTGGCACAGAATTTGGTGTTCCAAAGGCCGAGAGGGGTTTTAGACCCTGGACCCTGGACATGTTCCGAGACTCTTTTACATTATGTCAGACATGCAAGCCCTGCCTCAGCTTTTTTCCCAACACTCAGCTTTTCCCCAACAGAAGTCAGGTAATATGATTCCTCCAGTTTTGTTCTTTTTGCTCAGGGTTGCTTTGGCTGTTCTGATTCTTGTGTGGTTTCATATAAATTTTAGAATTTTTGTTTCTATTTCTGTAGAGAATACTGAATGTATTTTGATAGGCATTGATTCTGCAGATTAGGTGGTGTGGACATTTTAACAATATTAATTTCTGCAATCATTATCATGGGATATTGTTCCATTTTCATGTCCTTTTTAATTTCTTTAATAAATATTTTATAGTTTCATTGTTGAGATCTTTTACTTCTTTAAGATTATTTCTAAGTATTTTTTGTAGCTACTGTAAATGGGATTGCTTTCTTAATTTCTTTTTTAGACTGTTTGTTGTTGACATATAGAAATACTACTGATTTTTACACATTGATTTTGTATCCTGCATCTTTTCTGAATTTATCTGTTCCAACAGCCTTTTGGCATTTTTAAGTTTTCCTAAATATAAGATTATATTGTCTGCAAACAAGGACAATTTTACTTCTTCCTTTTCAATTTGGATGCCCTTTCTTTCTTGCTTCTCATTGCTCTGGCTAGGACTTCTAGTGGGCATTCTTGTCTTGTTCTAGATTTTAGAGGAAAGGATTTTCATTTTTCCCTGTTCAGTATGATGCTAGCTGTGGGTTTTGCATGTAAAGCCTTTATTGTTTTGAGGCATGTTCCTTCTATACCCAGTTTGTTGAGAGTTTTTATTGTCAAGGGATGTAGCATTTTATCAAATAACTTTTTGTCATATTTTGAAATGATCATATGGTTTTTGTTTTTGAATCTATTAATGTGGTGTATCATGTTCATTTCTTTGCATATGTTGAACCCTCCTTGCATCCCTGAAATGAATCTCACTTGATCAAGATTAATTATCTTTATAATATATTGTTATAAACATCAGGGATGTTTTCTTTTTTTGTTGTATCTTTGTCTGTTTTTGGTATCAGGATAGTGCTTCATAGGATGAGTTTAGAAGTATTCCATCCTCCTCAACATTTTGGAATAGTTTGA
Source organism: Gorilla gorilla gorilla (assembly GCF_029281585.2). Classification (NCBI taxonomy): domain Eukaryota; kingdom Metazoa; phylum Chordata; class Mammalia; order Primates; family Hominidae; genus Gorilla; species Gorilla gorilla. The sequence goes on along the minus strand of NC_086018.1, from coordinate 14,992,956 downwards.
GAAGAATTGATGTTAGTTCTTCATATGTTTGGTAGAAATCAGCAGGGAAGCCATCAGGTCTTGGGTTTTTCTTTGATGGGAGTTTATTACTGTGTCTATCTTGTGACTTCTTGGTCTGTTCAGGTTTTCTATTTCTTCATGATTCAACCTTGCTAGGTTGTATTTGTGTAGGAATTAATCTGTATCTTCCAGGTTTTCCAATTTTTGGCATATTGTTGCTCATAATAGTCTCTGATGGGCCTTTGAATTTTTGTCTTATCAGATGTAATGTCTCCTTTTTTGGCTCTGATTTTATTTAAGGCTTGATTCATTTTTTGTTAATCTAGCTAAAGGATTATCAATTTTTTTATCTTTTCAAAAAAGCAAAGTTTTTGTTTCATTAATATTTTATTTTTTTCACTCTAAATTTTATTTATTTCTGCTATGAACTGTAATATTTATTTCCTTCTAATTTGGGGTTTGGTTTTTTCTTTTCAACTTTTTTAAGGGGCATCATTTAGTTTTTTTCTACTCCTTACTATATTTTATATTTATATTTATTTATTTATTTTTATTATACTTTAAATTCTGGGATACATGTGCAGAACGTGCAGGTTTGTTACATAGGTATACACGCACCATAGTGGTTTGCTGCACCCGTCAACCCATCATCTACATTAAGTATTTCTCCTAATGCTATCCCTCCCCTATCTCCCCACCCCTTGACAGGCCCCGATGTGTGATGTTTCCCTCCCTGTGTCCATGTGGTCTCATTTTTCACCTCCTACTTATGAGTGAGAACATGTGGTGTTTGGTTTTCGGTTCTAGGGTAAGTTTGCTGACAATGATGGTTTCCAGCATCATTCATGTCCCTGCAAAGGACGTGAACTCATTCTTTTTTATGGCTGCATAGTATTCCATGGTGCATATGTGCCACATTTTCTTTATCCAGTCTATCATTGAGGGGCATCCAGGTTGGTTCCAAGTCTTTGCTATTGTGAATAGTGCTGCAATAAACATACGGGTGTACTTGTCTTTATAGTAGAATGATTTATAATCCTTTGGGTATATACCCAGTAATGGGATTGCTGGGTCAAATGGTATTTCTGGTTCTAGATCCTCGAGGAATCGCCACACTGTCTTTCACAATGGTTGAACTAATTTACACTGCCACCAACAGTGTAAAAGTGTTCCTATTTCTCCACATCCTCTCCAGCATCTGTTGTTTCCTGACTTTTTAATGATCACTATTCTAACTGGCATGAGATGGTATCTCATTGTGGTTTTGATTTGCATTTCTGTAATGACCAGTGATGATGAGCTTTTTTTCATGTTTGTTGGCTGCATAAATGTCTTCTTTTGAGAAGTGTCTATTATCCTTTGGCCCCTTTTTGATGGGATTGTTTGGATTTTTCTTGTAAATTTGTTTTAAGTTCCTTGTAGATTCTGGATATTAGCCCTTTGTCAGATGGATAGATTGCAGAAATATTCTCCCATTCTGTTGTTTGCCTGTTCACTCTGATGATAGTTTCTTTTGCTGTGCGGAAGCTGTTTAGCTTAATTAGATCCTATTTGTCTATTTTGGCTTTTGTTGCCATTGCTTTTGGTGTTTTATTCATGAAGTCTTTGCCCATGCCTGTGTGCTTAATGGTATTGCCTAGGTTTTTTTCCACGGTTTTTGTGGTTTTAGGTCTTACGTTTAAGTCTGTAATCCATCTTGAGTTAATTTTTGTATAAGGTGTAAGGAAGCGGTCCAGTTTCAGTTCCCTGCATATGGCTACCCAGTTTTCCCAACACCATTTATTAAATAGGGAATCCTTTCCCCATTGCTTGTTTTTGTCAGCCTTGTCAAAAGTCAGATGGTTGTAGATGTGTGGTGATTTCTGAGGCCTCTGTTCTCTTCCATTGGTCAGTATATCTGTTTTGGTACCAGTCCCATGTTTTGGTGCCTGTAGCCTCATAGTATAGTTTTAAGTCAGGTAGCATGATGCCTCCATGTTTGTTCTTTTTGCTTAGGACTGTCTTGGCGATATGGGCTCTTCTTTGGTTCCTTATGAAATTTAAAGTAGATTTTTCTAATTCTGTGAAGTCAATGGTAGCTTGATGGGAATAGCATTGAATTTGTAAATTTCTTTGGGCAGTATGGCCATTTTCACGATATTGATTCTTCCTATCCATGAGCATGGAATGTTTTTCCATTTGTTTGTGTCCTCTCTTATTTCCTTGAGCAGTGGTGTGTAGTTCTCCTTGAAGAGGTCCTTCCCATCCCTTGTAAGTTCTATTCCTAGGCATTTTATTCTCTTTGAAGCAATTGTGATTGGGAGTTCACTCAGGATTTGGCTATTACTGGTTTGTAGGAATACTTGTGATTTTTGCACATGGATTTTTTATTCTGAGACTTCACTGAAGTTGTTTATCAGCTTAAGGAGATTTGGGGCTGAGACAATGGGGTTTTCTAAGTATACAATCATGTCATCTGCAAACAGAGACAACTTGACTTCCTCTTTTCCAAATTGAATACCCTTTATTTCTTTCTCTTGCCTGATTGCCCTGGCCAGAACTTCCAATACTATGTTGAATAGGAGTGGTGAGAGAGGGCATCCTTGTCTTGTGCCAGTTTTCAAAGGGAATGCTTCCAGCTTTTGCCCATTCAGTATGATATTGGCTGTCAGTTTGTCATAAATAGCTCTTATTATTTTGAGATACATCCCATCAATACCTAGTTTATTGAGATTTTTTAGCACGAAGGGGTGTTGAATTTTATTGAAGGCCTTTTCTGCATCTATTGAGATAATCATGTGGTTTTTGTCATTGGTTCTGTTTATATGATGGATTACGTTTATTGATTTTCGTGTGTTGAACCAGCCTTGCATCCCAGGAAAGAAGCCAGTTTGATCATGGTGGATAAGCTTTTTAATGTGCTGCTAGATTCAATTTGCCAGTATTTTATTGAGGATTTTCGCATCGATGTTCATCAGGGATATTGGCCTGAAATTTTCTTTCTTTGTGTGTCTTTGCCAGGTTTTGGTGTCAGGATGATGCTGGCCTCACAAAATGAGTTAGGGAGGAGTCCATCTTTTTCTGTTTTTTGGAATAGTTTCAGAAGGAATGATATCAGCTCCTCTTTGTGCCTCTGCTAGAATTCGGCTGTGAATCCATCTGGTCCTGGGCTCTATTTGGTTGGTAGGCGATTAATTACTGCCTCAATTTCAGAACTTGTTATTGGCCTATTCAGGGATTCGACTTCCTTCTGGTTTAGTCTTGGGAGGGTGTATGTGTCCAGGTATTTGCCCATTTCTTCTAGATTTTCTAGTTTATTTGCATAGAGGTGTTTATAGTATCCTCTGATGCTAGTTTGTATTTCTGTGGGGTCAGTGGTGATATCCACTTTATCGTTTTTTATTGTGTCTATTTGATTCTTCTCTCTTTTCTTCTTTATTAGTCTGGCTAGTGGTCTATCTAATTTGTTAATCTTTTCCAAAAGACAGCTCGTGGATTCATCGATTTTTTGAAGGTTTTTTTGTGTCTCTGTATCCTTCAGCTCTGCTCTGATCTTAGTTATTTTTTGTCTTCTGCTAGCTTTTGAATTTGTTTGCTCTTGCTTCTCTAGTTCTTTTAATTGTGATATTAGGGTGTTGATTTTAGATCTTCCCTGCTTTCTCTTATGGGCCTTTAGTGCTGTAAATTTCCCTCTGAACATTGCTTTAGCTGTGTCCCAGAGATTGTGGTACATTGTGTCTTTGTTCTCATTGGTTTCAAATAACTTATTTATTTCTGCCTTATTTTTGTTATTTACCCAGCAAATAAATTCAGGAACAGGTTGTTCAGTTTCCATGTAATTGTGCATTTTTGAGTGAGTTTCTTAATCCTGAGTTCGAATTTGATTGCACTGTGGTCTGAGAGACTGTTTGTTATGATTTCCCTTCATTTGCATTTGCTGAGGAGTGTTTTACTTCCAATTATGTGGTCAATTTTAGAATAAGTGAGTGCTATGTGGTGCTCAGAAGAATGTATATTCTGTTGATTTGGGATGGAGAGTTCTGTAGATGTCTGTTAGGTCTGCTTGTTCCAGAACTGAGTTCCAGTCCTGAATATCCTTGTTAATTTTCTGTCTCATTGATCAGTCTAATATTGACAGTGGGGTGTTAAAGTCTCCCATTATTATTGTGTGGGAGTCTAAGTCTCTTTGTAGTCTAGAAGAACTTGCTTTATGAATCTGGGTGTGCCTGTATTAGGCACATATATATTTAGGATAGTTAACTCTTCTTGTTGAATTGATCCCTTTACCATTATGTAAAGCCCTCTTTGTCTCTTTTGATCTTTCTTGGTTTAAAGTGTGTTTTATCAGAGACTAGGATTGCAACCCCTGCTTTTTTTTTTTTTGCTTTCCATTTGCTTGGTAAATCTTCCTTCATCCTATTATTTTGAGCCTATCTGTGTCTTTGCACGTGAGATGGGTCTCCTGAATACAGCACACCGATGGGTCTTGACTCTTTATCCAATTTGCCAGTATGTGTCTTTTAATTGCGGCATTTAGCCCATTTACATTTAAGGTTAATATTGTTATGTGTGAATTTGATCCTGTCATTATGATGCTAGCTGGTTATTTTGACTGCTAGTTGATGCAGTTTCTTCCTAGCATCGATGGTCTGTACATTTTGGTATGGTTTTGCAGTGGCTGGTACTGGTTTTTCCTTCCCATGTTTAGTGCTTCCTTCAGGAGATCTTGTAAGGCAGGCATGGTGGTGACAAAAATCTCTCAGCATTTGCTTGTCTGTAAAGAAATTTATTTCTCCTTCACTTACGAAGCTTTGTTTGGCTGGATATGAAATTCTGGGTTGAAAATTCTTTTGTTTAAGAATGTTGAATATTGGCCCCTTCTCTCTTCTGAGTTGTAGGGTTTCTGCAGAGAGATCTGCTCTTAGTCTGATGGGCTGCCCTTTGTGGATAACCCAACCTTTCTCTCTGGCTGCTCTTAGCATTTTTTCCTTCATTTCACCCTTGCTGAATCTGACAATTATGTGTCTTGGGGTTTGCTCTTCTCAAGGAGTATCTTGGTGGTGTTCTCTGTATTTCCTGAATTTGAATGTTGGCTTCTCTTGCTAGGTTGGGGAGGTTCTCCTGCATGATATCCTGAAGAGTGTTTTCCAACTTGGTTCCATTTTCCCTGTCATTTTCACATACACCAATCAAACGTAGCTTGGTCTTTTCACATAGTCCCATATTTCCTTGAGGCTTTGCTCATTTCTTTTAATTCTTTTTTCTCTAATCTCATCTTCATGCTTTATTTCATTAAGTTGATCTTCAATCTCTGATATCCTTTCTTCTGCCTGATGGACTTGTCTATTGATACTTGTGTATTCTTCATGAAGTTCTCATGCTGTGTTTTTCAGCTCCATTAGGTCATTTATGTTCTTCTCTGAACTGGTTATTCTAGTTAGCAGTTCCTGTAACCTTTTATCAAGGTCTTTAGCTTCCTTGCATTGGGTTAGAACATGCTCCTTTAGCTCAGAGGAGTTATTACCCACCTTCTGAAGCCTACTTCTGTCAGTTGGTTAAACTCATTCTCTGTGCAGTTTTGTTCCCTTTCTGGTGAGGAGTTGTGATCCTCTGGAGGAGAAGAGGTGTTCTGGCTTTTCAGCCTTTTTGCACTGTTTTTTCCTCATCTTCGTCAATTTGTCTACCTTTGATCTTTGATGTTGGTGATCTTCGGATAGGGTTTTTGTGTGGATGTTTTTTTTGTTGTTGTTGATGCTATTCCTTTCCGTTTGTTAGTTTTCCTCCTAACAGTCAGACCCCTCTGCTGCAGCTCTACTGGAGTTTGCTGGAGGTCCACTCCAGACTCTGTATCACCAGCAGATATCACCAGTGGAGTATCACCAGTGGAGACTACAGAACAGCAAAGATAGATGCCTGTTCCTTGCTCTGGAAGCTTCATCCCAGAGCGGCACCTGCCAGATGCCAGCTGGAGCTCTCCTGTATGAGGTGTCTGTCGATGCCTGCTGGGAGGTTTCTCCAGTCAGGAGGGACAGGGGTCAGGGACCTGCTTGAGGAGGCAGTCTGTCCCTTAGCAGGGCTTGGGCGTTGTGCTGGGAGATATGCTGCTTTCTTCAGAGCCACAGGCAGAACGTTTAAGTCTGCTGAAACTGCACCCACAGCTGCCCCTTCCCCCAGGTGCTCTGTCCCAGGCAGATGGGGTTTTATCTATAAGCCCCTGACTCGGACTGTAGCCTTTTTTTCAGAGATGCCCTGCCCAGAGAGGAAGAATCTAGAGAGGCAGTCTGGCCACAGTGGCTTTGCTGAGCTGTGGTGGGCTTTGCCCAGTTAGAACTTCCTGGAGGGTTTGTTTACACTGTGAGGGGAAAACCGCCTATTCATGCCTCAGTAATGGCGGATGCCCCACCCCCACCAAGCTTCAGTGTCCCTGGTTGACTTCAGACTGTTGTGCTGGCAGCGAGAATTTCAAGCCAGTGGATCTTAGCTTGCTGGTCTCCATGGGGGTGGGATCCCCTGAGCTAAAAACCACTTGGCTCCCTAGCTTCAGCCCCATTTTCAGGGAAATGAACAGTTCTGTCACTCTGGCATTCCAGACGCCACTAGGGTATGGAAAAAAACTCCTACAGCTAGCTCGGAGTCTGCCCAAAAAGCTGCCCAGTTTTGTGCTTGAAACCCAGGGCCCTGGTGGTGTAGGCACCCGAGGGAATCTCCTGGTCGTGAGTTGTGAAGACCATGGGAAAAGTGTATCTGGGCCAGAATGCACCATTCCTCACAGCACAGTCCCTCTCGGCTTCCCTTGGCTAAGGGAGGGAGTTCCCCAACACTTTGTGCTTCCCTGGTGAGGTGACGCCCCACCCTGCTTCGGCTCACCCTCTGTGGGCTGCACCCACTGTCTAACCAGTCCCAGTGAGATCAGCCAGGTATCTCAGTTGGAAATGCGGAAATCACCCACCTTCTGTGTTGATCTCGCTGGGAGCTGCAGACCAGAGCTGTTCCTATTTGGCCATCTTGCCAGCCACCCATCATTTAGATTTTTAAAGTGTTTATTTATTTAAATGCAGTGACCAAGTGCAAAAGGAAGTGGCTACAAAACCTAGGAAACCATTTTTAAAAGTCAGGGGAGAGCTCTGGGTTGATATTGACACCAAAGAATATGCAGGAGGTGGTGTGACAGCCTCACATGCCACCAGCCTCTGTGCAGCCAGAAGCCTAGGACAGGAGGGCAGGTGCACTGCGCTGCTGGCTGGAGTGAGTGTTTACTCCCAAACTACTTGCTGACTCCAGGAAGCACCCTGCACACTAGTGCTTTAGTGTCTCCCTGTACCAACTTGGCCATTTCTGCCTTCCTCATCTGCTATGCAGGGGTAACGTGTTTCTCAGACCTATTAGGAAGATTTAAAGTGGCATCACATGTCATGCACCTGACACAGGGTCTTACCTGTTTTATGCAGCTTCTGTCAGCCTGCAGTCCTGGAAGACAAGCGTCTCTCCAAATCCACTGCTCCCAGTTATCCGTCCAACAAAAGCAATGCAGGACATCATAGTAACATTGGCCTCACATGGGTGTGCATGGCAGTAATGGAGTCCCCAGGACCTCTGAGTCCTCAGAGTTCTCCTCCTGATTCTTGCCCAAGGGGAGCACACTGCAGCAGGGATTGAGCAGGGTGTCCAGAGCCCTGGGTGTTGGCACGGTGCTCCTGTTCTTTTAGTAGGTAATTTCAGGCATGTTGGCTTCCCTTGATTACCTTTTACCTGATATAGTCCTGCTCAAAATGCATCAGTGTCATCTACCATAAGCCAGGCATAATTCCATGGGACAGGATGTGGCCGTCTGCTGTCTTGGAGGACATGGTTGGCTAGGAGTAGAGAGACACAGACCCAGAAACCAACACAAGACAGAGCAAGGTCCATGTTCTAATGGGAGCCCAGGTGCTGTGGGAACAGGGAGGAAGAGCACAGGGTCTGCTGGGAGTGGGGAGACTCACACTGATAACACACGCCAGACAGAGTGAGTGCATGTACTGATGGGAGCCCAGGTGCTATGGGGGCACAGAGAAGGGTATGCTTAAGATGAGAGGGAGAATTAGGGACCAGTAATTCTTTTGTAGATGGAAAGTCTTTTGGACTTGGTGTAACATTTTGATGCATCAGAGAGAAGCATTCCAGGGCGAGGTGAGGCATGTACACCCAGGGATGGGGTTTAGACCATGTGGGACCTACTCAGGGGTGAGTATCTGAGCTGGAGTAAAGGACCTGGGGCAGGCGGATGTTGGGACATAAGAAAGTGGGGTTTAAGGAGGAAGAGTTTGGATCTGCTGGTCCAAAGTGTTTGGGCCAAGCTCAGGAAAAAGGATGGCAGCACCCCACTTTTCTTTATTTACTTTTTCATTCATTTGCTTGTTCCTTCAGCAAACATTTATTCATTATTTGCTATGTGACAAGCACTAACCTGGGTGCTGAGGAAAGAAAGATGAATAAAACAGGGTTTCCTTCCTCAGGGAAATCATAGTCTGGTGGAGAAGATAAATAACAATGGAGTGTGACTCAGATAGCAATTTGCTGCTGCTCCAAGAACAGTTATGCAGGTGATTGGTTATGCTTGGAGATAGAGGATCTAAGACAGGCTTTTAAAAATGTGCCTTTTGAGCTGAATTTGAAGGATAAGTGGAGTAGGAGCTTGCCAGAGGGACCTCAGAAGCCATCCAGGGACAGCTGACAACAGGACAAAGCCCAGAAGTGTGACTGAGAGGAGCACGCTGGGGACACAGTGACGTCTGGTTTGAGTGGATCCTAGGTGGGAAGGGTAACTAGGAAGAAAAGACTGGAGAGATGGGATGGAATAAAGCTGGGGGTTTTTCATCCTAAAAGCACTGTGACAGTGGTGGAGATGTTTAAGCTGGGAGGTTAGGAGGGTAATAGCAGGATGGAGAGAGCTGGAGAGGCCCTGGGAAGATGTGAGGAAGTCGTGTTATGAGACCTTTTGTGGTCCAGAGGAAGGATCAGGAGGAAATGAGTAGGGTGGGCTCACTAAGGCTGACTGGTGAGTGAGTGAGAGTGTGGGTAACTCCAGTGTTTTGGGCTTGAGAGGCTGGAGCCAATCCCAAGACAGAACAGTCAGGAGAAGTAGATTTCAGGAGGAAGATGATGGGCATATTCTGAATATGCGTGAGATTACAGCAGGACACCTGAGGTGCTTTCCCCCACCCCATCGCCACCTTGACATCCTTCCGAAGCTCTTGATCCCTTCAGTGCTGGCCTGGCCCCTCCACTGTCATCTCTCAGCCTGAGCAGCTTGCAGCCCCTTGAACTGCCAGGCTGTGTTCTGCATCTTGCTGTTTCCAAGTGGAACAGCTTTTCCCTTGTCTCAACTTTTGTCTGGCCAGCTGCTGCAGATCCTTCCGGGCTCACTCAGATGGAAGGCTTTGCATAAGGCTTTCCTGGCACTCTTGACCACCACCAGGGAGGGCTCATCCAGATCTGTCTGCAGCCGTGTGCTCATCCCACCTGATTGTGGTGGTGTGTGTTCATGACACCTCCTCCACTGCTGTGATGCCTGTCCTGCAGGGCAGGTGGCGTCTGTGTCCACTGTGCCTGGCCCAGATGGAAAGTGGGGCGTGAGCAAACATTACAGGAGCAAATCCAGGTGGCATATCGACCAGAGAGCTGGAAACTCCAAAAGACCAAGTGAAAGGCACCAAAGACAAATATAAACACGAGGATCCTGCATCTTCCCCTGCTCTCCTGTCTGCTGGTGAAGCACAGCATGCTCTAGAGATGTGTTCAGTTATGGAGGCCCATGCTGTTGGCTTGGTCTTGTGTGTGGAGAGGAATAGAAAGGGAGAAGGAATGCAGAGGCCCAGGAAGGAAGGCTGTGAAGCTCGGTGGCCCATGTTGGCAGAGGAGGTAGCCTGGCCTGCACACCTGCTTCCCTTCATTTTTCTAAGCTTCTGGGCCAGCTGTGGCCATGTCCCCAAGGAACAGCTCCCCACAGGCTGAGAGCATACCAGTGAGGCAGTTCCATGGATTGGTCTCAGAGGGCTGTGACCCCTAGAAACCGCATGCAAATGTGCATGTGTGTGAGACGTGCCTCATTCTGGGGAGACACCCCAAGAGCTTTTGCTCAGCTTTTCAAAGATGCCTATGGCCATCAAGAGGCTGAGAACTGCTGCTATAAGGATCCAGTCTTACTTTTTTCCCCACATTAAATCCTAGGAGGAATAATAATATAAAAGATAGGGAAGAAGACCTAGATCCATACTTGCTCAGAACTACATCCTGCAATTTCCTAGAGCGCCCACACAGAACGTAGAACCCAGTTCCAAAACCACTCTCATAAAGCCGAAGGCTGTAGAGTTGCAGAGCAAGATGGACCCTTGGAAATCACTGTGATGCTGGGTCGTGTCTGGGGTGATCAGAAAGGCACACAGAGCTTATCGGTGGCAGCGCTGGAACCTGCCACAGCTCCCTCCTCATTCATTGATTCTCTTTTTACTACTTGCCTTATCTCCCAAAACTTAACGTTTTAATAATTCAAAACTTTTTCTTTTTTCTTTTTCCGAGGTAGGGTCTGGCTCTGTTGCCCAAGTTGGAGTACAGTAGCATGATCTCAGCTCACTGCAGCCTCGGCCTCCTGGGCTCAAGCCATACTCCCACCTCAGCCTCCCAACCAAGTAACTGGGACTACATCACCATGCCTGGCTAATTTTTTTTTTTTTTTTTTTTCAAGAGACAGGTTTTTACCATGTTGTCCAGGCTGGTCTCGAACTCTTGAGCTCAAGCCATCTGCCTGTCTGGGCTTCCTAAAGTGCTGAGAATACAGGTGTGGGCCACCGTGCCTGGCTTCAAACCTTTTTCTATCCAAATAGAGTTGCCAAACAGGAAACAATTTTTTCTATAGATGTTTAGGTTTCTGGGGAGAGAAACTTTTCCTTCGAATTGCCTCTCTAACCACCGTAAAACCTGGTAGAAGATGGATCTGTTGCTTATGTCTGAATAGTTCTTTATAACTTACCCATTGACACCCATGAGCTGGTTTACTTTAGAGGGGAACACTGACACTCAGAGATGAGATGACCCGCTTGCTGCTTCCTGCCACCCACTTCAAAGCTCTCCCCACTGTCTCTCAGCCTGGGCATTCAGTTGTGCACATTCTGCAATGCTCACAGCAGGGAACCAGTAGCCAGTGTACCTGGCTTGCTGCTCTGTTTTGTGGGGGTGAAACTGACCACCCTGCTAATCACAGCCATTGGGGAAGAGGAATAAGGTCTTGCCTTGATTGAATTAGACTCTAGATATACTAGAGTCTGATTTCTAAGCAACCTGCAAAGTGAGTTTTTAATCACCATTTTACAGATGGAGAAACTAATTCAGAAAGGGAAAATACTCAAGGCCACAAGGTAGTAAGCTCCCAAACTAGACAAATCTCAGGTCTGCCCAATTCCTCTTCCTGTTTTTTCCCCATATCATCTCACTACATGGGGCTGTGAACTTCCCCGCCTGCCTCCCTGGGGCAGTCCTGGCCTCCTCTCACCCCTGCCCCTTCCCTTCTTTCTCTCTCTTAGGAGTGCCAGCTTCTCCCAGGGTTCTGAGGCCCCATTCATCATGAGGAGAAACACAGCCATGCAAAATCTTGCCCAGCACAGTGGATACAGTGTTGATGGGGTCAGCGGTCACATCCATGGCTTCCATAGCCTTTCCAAGCCGAGCCAGCACAATACAGAATTCAGAGGCAGCACCCACAGAATCCCCTGGAGCCTGGCCTCCCATGGCCACACCAGAGGCAGCCTCACAGGCTCTGAGGCGGATAATGAGGGTGTGTACCCCTTCAAGGCACCCAGAAGCACCCTGTTCCAGGAGTTTGGGGGCCACCTGGTGAACAATAGTGGTGTTCCGGCCACCCCACTCTCAGTGCACCAGATTCCTAGGACAGTCACGTTAGACAAGAACCTCTATGCCATGGCGGTGGCCACTCCTGGGCCCATAGCCTCCCTTCCCCTGCCCAAGGCAAGTCAGGCAGAAGCATGTCAGTGGGGCAGCCCTCAGCAGAGACCTTTAGTCAGTGAAAGTAGCAGGTGGTCTGTTGCTGCTGCCATCCCCAGGCGGAATACCCTTCCTGCAGTAGACAACAGCCGATGTCACCAAGGTCAGTATGAGCCCTCACTGAGACCCAGAGGGAGAGGGGAGGTGGCACCGGGTTCTCAGTGGTTAGCTAGTCCTTGGTCTCCCATGGCCAAGGGAGACTTGGGAGCCACTCAGGTCACTGATAGTCAAGTTCATCTCCTGCATGGACCTTGACCACTGGGTACCCCAGCACTGGAGGCTGCTAATAGATACCCAGTGGCAAGACTGGCAGACTTGGCCTCCACTAAGGGAGACAGAACATTCTTAGTTACAGTACAGCACATTATGGGTTTGGAATTCTAAATCATCATAGTGTATGTATGTTTAAATCCGAGTAAAGACTTAAAACAGAAGTTTAGGAGATCAGTCCAAAACTAGAGCCAAACCAGTGTGGACTAACAGACTGTTGAAACAAAATGAGATCGTCAAAATATTTTCCAGCCTATATTTGGGACTCTTTGTTTGAAGCCTAAACTTGTATTTGAAATACCTAGATTCTTTTCTCGTTTGTTTTCCACTGAGAGTATTTTATATCTGCATATAACCTCCTCTCCTCAATGAAAAAAAATAGATCAATAGTAACTCCTTTCCTTTTGCATCCATTCTTATACCTTGCAAAGCCTTTGTTTATTCTTCCTGTTATGAGAGAGTCTGGTGGGGCAAAGCCTTGTTTTCTCCATTTTATATGAGGCCCATGGTACTTAGGCTTATTCAGGGTTGAAAGTCATAAGTGGTAAAGATGAGCCTCACCCTGAGGTCCTGGATCCTGGGTTAGAGTTCTTTGCAGTCTTTTTAGTGTTTCAGCAATTTGAGCAAGGCCCTCGTGCTGTGAAATTGAAATGATAGAGGTATATATAAAACATGTTTGCTGTTCAGAGCTCACATTTATGTATAAAATAAAATGAAACCGACATGCAGAAGTCAGTATAAGCACTCTTTACTATTCCTGGAGGTGGCAGGTGGGTGAAAGGGATGGGTGGTGGGTGCTGTAGGAGTTGAAGGAAAAGGTGTGTCCTGAGGGCAGGTGTCCAGGAGGGACACTGTGTGGGTAACACTGGAGCTGGACCTGGAAGCCCAGGAGTTGTGGTAGGGAGCAGGGATGTGTTAGAGGTAACGCTTTGTCATTTGGGGTTGAGAGTCATGTCCTCTAGAGCATCAGTGAGACCCTAAGCAGCACTGGGGAGGGCGTGGGAGGCATCAACACATGGATCAGCTGTGATGCATGTGGATCTCCTTCCTCTGTCGTAGCTTCCTCCGGCAAGTACACCCAGCATGGTGGAGGGAATGCCAGCCGGCCTGCTGAGTCCATGCATGAGGGAGTCTGTTCTTTCCTGGTGAGTATGGCTTAACCAGGGGTCCCCAGACTGGCTCAGGGAGGTAAAGGTCACACTCCATGGAACTAAAAGCACATCCCCCAAAGGGTGACAGCATCTCCCTCCTAGGAGCCTGCCTAGGTTCTTGCCTCAGTTCAGAACCATAGGTTCAGTTTTTGGATAAGTGAGATACAGGTATCCAGGTCTGGAAGAAAGTGAGTACTTAAGTAGATGGGATCACAAGTCTTACCAGCCCTGTGGGTAGCAGAGGGTGCAGAATGCTGGGGTTCTGGGTGCTCTAAGCAGGTGCTCTAACCCATGAGGTCCCCTGGAGCAGGAGTGCTTCCCTGTGAGCCTTTGGTATGGGTAGGCAGAGGGGACAGGCTGCTGGGGTGGTGGGTGATCTGATTCAGCAACCTTATCCAGGAGATCCTCTGGAGCAGGGGTGCTTCTGTGTGAGCCTCAAGGCAAGGGCAGTACTCAGAGTCAGGTGAGGTGGATGGATTCCAGGCTGCCACCTGGAAAGGGTAACCACAGTTCTCCAAGGTGTCAGACAAGCAACAAGGCCTGGCGTCAGGCTTCTTACAAAGATGGTGGGAATTAGGTAACCAAGGCAGAGGGCAGATGAGGCAGGAGCTGGAGGAAGGCTGTACCTAGGTCTGCTGCATTGCGCAACTCTGTGGCAGCTCTGCCTGCAGCTTGGTGGTCACCCAGGAGCCCGAGTGAGCCCCAGGCTCTCTATACCTCCCTGATACCTTGTCTGCTAATCACAGCCATTGGGGGAGAGGAATCTCCTTGTCTGGGGAAGTGCACCTCACCCCATACGTCACCTTCCAGGGCCAAGACATCTGATGTGTGATCCTTGCCTTGATCAGGGCCTGAGATGCTGACCTGCCAGTGCCGAGTCAGGACTTGAGGTGGATGGTGGGTCTCGAGGCCACATCTGCGTGGTGCATGGCCTGTGCTGCCTTCTGCCTGTCTCCCGTATCCGGAAACCCACGTGGACATTGGGTGCTGAGCCACATCTGCATGGTGCATGGCCTGTGCTGCCTTCTGCCTGGCTCCCGTATCTGGAAACCCACGTGGACATTGGGTGCTGAGCCACACCTGCGTGGTGCATGGCCTGTGCTGCCTTCTGCCTGGCTCCCGTATCCGGAAACCCACGTGGACATTGGGTGCTGAGCCACACCTGCGTGGTGCATGGCCTGTGCTGCCTTCTGCCTGGCTCCCGTATCCGGAAACCCACGTGGACATTGGGTGCTGAGCCACACCTGCGTGGTGCATGGCCTGTGCTGCCTTCTGCCTGGCTCCTGTATCCGGAAACCCACGTGGACATTGGGTGCTGAGCCACACCTGCATGGTGCATGGCCTGTGCTGCCTTCTGCCTGGGCCCAGCATCCAGAAACCTGAGTGGACCCAGCCACTAAAGATATTTTATCCTATAGATTTGTCACAAATTGTAGTTGGACCCCAAGGGGTCCTGAGAGCTAGAAGTGCCCAGACGTCTCATTTTTTTCTTGCCTTTACTTTGATTTCAGAGTCTTTCCAAGGTCACTCTGATAGCTTCAAAGTGTAGCCCTCCCCATGTAGTGAAGGCTTATAATTGTATGCTGCCTTGGCATCCACATCGAATGGAGGTTTAACTTTCTCAGACCAGAGGCAGAGGACTTAGTCTCCCTGATGGTTTCCAGTTCTACACCACACCCATGTGGCTTCAGTCAGTGGCCAGAGATAGGAATTTAGACTTACCTCCCCCATGCAGCAGACTGGGCTCGCCACTTTCTTGCTGCTCCCTTTAAATGGACCATCCAGGCATTTACTCCGACCTTAATTAAGTGATCCCACACCCCATTCTGCAAGATACACTTACAGTTGCCACCCTCTCTCCTCTTACTCCCTAACCTCCCAGGACCTGTAAGAACTGAAAACTCTTCCACTTTTACATGTTGACTGTGTCATGGAAGCTGCTCCAAAGTCTGACCCCTGAGGCTGCCCAGAGGGGCCCCATGCATGGGGTTCCTGGCTGGAGCACTTCTATCTGGGCCGCAGGTGGCTGCTGAAGACAGCAGCCCCCAGCCAAGGTGATCAAAAGTTTCGTTCAAAACACCCCGTCATGACTCTTTTTGGCCTTGTCTAGAAATTCTCATTCCTATCTTGTTCTTGCTGGTGATAGCTGTGTTTCTTTCACTGTGCTCTTCCTAGCCAGGAAAAACACTTGTGGGCCTGTCAGACAGCATTGCTTCTGAGGACAGCTGTGTGCCCATGAACCCAGGCTCCCCGACCCTGCCGGCTGTGAAGCAAGCAGGCGATGATTCCCAGGGTGTCTGCATCCCTGTGGGCTCATGTCTTGTTCGCTTTGACCTGCTTGGCTCCCCACTCACAGAGCTTTCTATGCACCAAGACCTCAGCCAGCGACATGAGGTCCAGCTGCCCCCTGTCAACCGCAGCCTCAAGCCTAACCAGAAAGGTAAGTCTTTCCCCATTCTATTTCTTGACAATGTCCAGGGACTCTGCATTCGCTTAGGTGTCAGGTGGATCCTGGATGTGGAACGTCTGACTCTGGCAAGTCATGTGAATTCTCTGAGCCTCAGTTTTCTCGTCTGTGAAATGGAGATAGTAACTCCTACTTCCCGGGTTTGTTTGGAAGGAGAGTGTCTGGGACAGTGGCCCTGGCTCACAGCAGGTGTCCAGTGAAGTTTGGTCTGTGCCCTCCACATGTAGACCAGGAAGAAGAGCTAGAGCTCAGGTTCCAGGCTGCCATGACCTCACCCTGTGGCCTTGGCCCAGCACGGGGTTCAAGGAAGGAGTGGGATAACTGGGTGGGGATCAGTCCTGTGGGTCTGGCCACAGGGAACCAGACCCAGCAAGTGGCGCTGGAGCCTCAGCACCTCATGGTGTCTACCTGCTTCCACAGTGGGCTACACAGCCCTGTCCAAGGCAAGCAGGGGCAGGCATGGGGACTAAATCCATTTCAAACATTGTGTCTGTTTTTTATATCAAGTCAAATTTAGGCAGAAAAATCTATTGTCAGACTATGAGTCCCCATTTTGGATTCTGAAAATACAGTGGCTATAGATACAGTGGGAGGAGCATACGATCTGGAATCTGAGAACAGAACTCTAAGGCCCTTCAGCATGACCCAGCCGATAGAGCCTTGCCAAGCCTCAGTCCCCCGCACACAGCTGGGTGGACTGGGTGGACGGGGTGGGCCTTTCTAAGCACACCTGGGCCTTGTAGCAAAGTGGAGATGGGTGTGGTGTCATCACTGGCTGATGACTGAAGGTTCTTTTCCTGCTCCAGCAAACCCAACACCGCCCAACCTGAGAAACAACAGGGTCATCAATGAGCTCTCCTTCAAGCCACCTGTCACAGAGCCCTGGTCTGGGACCAGGTGAGTGTCTGTCAGTGGAAACAGGAGCTTGGGACCGGGCCGGTGGAGGAGTGAGTGGGATGGTCATTGGCTTGTGGTCAGGATAACTGGATGCTGATGTTGATGTGGACATAGCTGATCCTGTCTCCCTCTCATGAGGCGTGACGGCCTTCTCATCTGTAAAGGGGGAATAATGATCCCTGTCCCTATCAGTTCTTGATCTGGTAACAGTGTGAGGCCTGGATGCTTGAAGTCAGGGCCCAGCTGGAGGCTGGAGCCCTGACAGCAGCCCTGAGCCCCACCCAGGATGTACTCCTTGCCTTCTTCCCATGACAGCCACACCTTTGACTCCAGCTCCTCCCAACACCCCATCTCCATGCAGAGCATCACCAACACAGACTCAGAAGACAGTGGAGAGAGGTATCTTTTCCCGGTGAGTCCTTGGGGGTCACTGTAAGGCTCCTATCAGAGTCCCCTGGGACCCACACTCATGTCCCCGCTTCCCAGCTTAGCTACCTCAGCTGACTCACCCCAGCCCAGTCAGGTGTGATTTGGTCTCCTATTGCAAGCTCTTCTTGAGCACAGGTGTATCAGGCAATCATTAGGGTTAGGAAGATGATGGTCTCCCCTCAAGGAAGTCTGGAACTTGAAGAGCAGAGGCAGCCCACCTCGCCCTCATGACGGTGATACAGGTGGTGCCCTGCCCTGGAAGAGGCAGAGTTGGAGGTGTCTGCTTCGCCATGGGGAGACACACATGTACATGCTTCACCCTGGTGAGGGCTGTGAGAGATGTGGAGATGCAGGTGGAACACAGGATGCCCCTTAGATTGGCACTGAAGAGGGCATCATGACCAACATTTGATAGTTGCTGCATAGATATTGGAAGAATGAGCCAGCCAGCAAAGCAGCCAAAACCCAGAGCCCAGGGCGGCCACTTTTCTCACCAGAGCCGGACTTCAGGAATGTCCCAGCAAGGTGGCAGCCTTCTAGAGAGGAGGCTGCGGGACCCCGCGTGTCTCCTGGAGAGCTGCCAAGGGGGCAGGCTCCATGCAGCCTCAGGTGGTGGGCACTGCCGATCTCTGGGAGCTGGAGGGGGAGGCAGCTGCTTCATAGTATGGACCTACTCTGGGCCATGGGTGGGAGTTGCAGATGACTGACTGGGTGCAGCATCCAGTGTGTGAAGGAGAGGCACAGTAGTAACACCTGGCTCACAGGACTGCTGAGAGGGTTTGAATGAGCAGAGAGTGCCCCAGTGCATGGCTCAGAGTAGGACCCAGTGGGCTCGTAGCTACGCCCACAGGTGTGTTCCACTGGGTGCTGGGTCTGTGTCCTGAACTCGTTTGCAGGATTTTCCTCCTTGTGACAGCAGAACCCGGCATCTGCATTTCCTGTTTCCGGTGGCACCAGCAGTTCAGCCCCGCCGAGGAGCACTGGTAACATCCACTACGTGGCCCTGGACTTCCAGCCGAGCAAGGTGCCTGGGGTGGAGCTGGGGTTGGGCAGAGCCCTTGGGCCCTGGGGGAGAGACTGTGGGGCCAGGCCCTTCAGCACTGGCAGCACCGGGCTGCTGGGCTGCCACTCCCAGCCCAGTGCCTGGCTCTTATGCTCAGTGGTGCTCTGATCTGGATCTCGGGGCTCCTGTTCCTTCCCTCTCAGCGTGGTGCCTTCATCAGCCTGCCCCGACTCC
The DNA here is from genome assembly GCF_029281585.2 of Gorilla gorilla gorilla. Lineage (NCBI taxonomy): Eukaryota > Metazoa > Chordata > Mammalia > Primates > Hominidae > Gorilla > Gorilla gorilla. The sequence continues at coordinate 14,974,490 of NC_086018.1, read as the reverse complement.
CCATAGAGACAGATGACTGTGTGGAGACCTGATCTGTGGAGGTTGTGGAATAAATCAGGAGAGACCCAGGACCGGCAACCTGGCTCCAGGCCAAACTCTTCTGTGAGGAGAACTCACTGTGTGGGAGGGTTCTAGAGCCCGGCCATTGATGGGGGGGACCTCAGAAGGAACTCCTGGGTCCAGGAAAGCCTCCCGAGAAAGCACATATAGCCAGCCTGTCTAGACAGCAGGGTGGAGAGCTCCATCTCTGTGCATTGCGCCCCTTGGGGAGATAGGGCTCACCGAGGGCACCCCTGGAAAGGCCTAGGCTGGTGCTTGTTGACACCTGGGAAATTTCCTGCCATGGATGAGTGTTTAGAGGGGAAGGCCTTGGCCAGTCCTTGGGCCAGAGAAGGGCCTGGCTCTTCCTGCGAGGTGGGAGTTGAGAAGTGCTGGCCAGGGCTATGGCATCCAGCAGGAGAGGTTAGCCTGGAGTTGAGGCTTTAAAGCCCAGGCCCCCCCAGGCTGCTGAGAGCAGGAGGCAGAGGTTCCTTTCCCCCTGAGAAAGTTTGGGAGAGCCCACTCCTTGGCCTGCCCTTCCTCACCAGGAACTCACAGACACTGCCACTCCCACTTCCACCCTCTGTCCCTCAGCCATCCATAGGCTCTGTCACGTCCGGCAAGAAGGTGGACTATGTCCGGGTGGATCTGGAGAAGACCCAGGCCCTGCAGAAGACCATGCATGAACAGATGTGCCTGCGGCAGTCCTCGGAGCCTCCCAGGGGCGCCAAGCTGTGACTCGGGCCACCAAAACCAGAGTGGGGCCAGGACAGTGCCTCAGAGCTGCTCCTCCACACTCTAAAGCTCTGTAATACCAGGGACCGCATCCCTTACATAGAGAGCAGAGGCCTGATCAATATACATCCTTTGCCTGCTTGGGGCCCACCTGTGCCTTTGGCTCTGTGCCAGGCCATGTTTCCTTCTCACTTCGCCCTCTTCCTTGGCGTTCCAGTGCCACATTGGACTCAAACTTGGCTATGGGGACAGGAGAAGCCAGTCTCCTCCTCCTGTGACTTGAGAGATTCTCAGATCGCAGGTTCAGAAGGTAGGCCCTCACCCAGGGCTTCTTGTGCCAAAGTTCAGGTAGGGATCTGAATTTTTTGTTGAAAGTTTTTGACCAAAATTTCGAAGGGTTTCAGAATGAACAGGGCAGAGCGGACACTTCATCCTACCTTGGGGTGAACAGACTTTCCTCCTCCAAAAAATGACTGCCCATAGGGTTTGATGGAGGCGGCCTCCACACCCTGTCAGCACCTGTGAGCACCACATTTCACCAGACCAGGGGCCTGGCTGGCTTCTGGGGATCCATCCCTCAGCAGGAGCCCTCTCCCCTGGCAGCTCAAAGGCTCAGGTGGCAAGGCCCCAGGCTTAGGCACTGAGGACACGGGGAATCTATCAGACCTTTTCCCAGACGTGACAAGGTCACATCAGTGAGGGAAAGGACAAGGACACAGACAGTGGTGATGGCCAAGATAGGCTGAAGATGCTGATGGGGTGCACAGGAAGTGAAAACTCCTCAGGGAGTGGAGGCAGAGAAGGTGGTTTTTAGGACAAGGGGTGCCTGAATTAGTCTTGAGAGGTTAGGTCAGATTTTTGCAAGGAAGGAGGGCAGGGCCAGGCTGCAGTGGAGGAAGGAACGACAGACTGGAAAAGCCTGTGCTGAGGGGCCACAGGAGCTTTGGAGGGCAGGTCCAGCTGCTCAGAACTGCAGGGGCCGGGCCTTTGTGCTCCCACGGGTGGAATGGTGATGGCCGTGTGACCACACTGGGCAGAGCGTGCAGGGTGCTGGCTCACTGGCCCAGCCCTGACTGTGTCCCTGTAAGGTCCTCTACAAGGGGTCCCATACAGCGCAGCTCTTAACTGCCATCCACTGTCCTCAGCTGACTACAGTGGGGCCCAGTATTGATCTCAGCTCCCAGCCCAGCCACCTTCCCTGTTGATCCCAGGCTGCTAAGAAAGTGCTGCATGTTCTGAGTGTGCATGGTGTGCATGAACCTGGTGGAGGCTTCAGAGACTGAGGTGTTCAAGTCCCATCTCCAGAGGGGTTCCTTCCAGCTCTTGGTTCCTGTGACCACCAAACCCTGAGGGTGAAAGTAGGGGTGGAGATGGAAAGAAGGACAAGAGAAGAGGACACTGGCCTATTGGAAGCAGAGCTCTACTCCCAAGCCTGGACTCCAGCCATGTCTAGCATCTAGCATGTATCCCCCCCTCCACCCACCATCCCAGAAGGAAAAGTCAACTCAGCTTAATACAGGGGTCCTTGGACCTATCTTGAGGTTAAAGTCCACCTCCCCTGGTGGCCTGGCCAGGACTGAGACCCCAAAAAGGGACACCTCAGCCAATGCAGCTCACATGGGGGCTTGTCCTGCTGGGCTCTCCAGGGGAGCCGTCTTCACCCACCCCCACCACCTGCAAAGTTAGAGAGCAGTCAGGTGGGAACAATGAGAAACGGGCAAGGACATCTCCCTAGGACTTTGCTTTCCCATCTGTGGAGTGGGTGGTTGGATTCGATGTTGTCTGGCCCCTTCCTAGGCTGAGGCTCTGCTGGTCTCGGAGCTCCTTGCTCTGTTACTTCTCTCTGGAGGCTCTGGTCCAGGGAAGCTGCCATGACCCCTGCTGGGCACCAGGAGGCCCCGCCTGCCAAGCTCCCCTCTGCCTCGTAAACAGGAGGCCTCTCCTGCCCCTGGGCTCTGGCCTGGTCACCTGCATGGTCTGCAGTCTCCTGTGTTCTCCTATTGGCCAGTCGAGGGAGAGGCTGTGAGTTGCACGGAGGAACCTCACCCCTTTCCTTCCCACCTCCCAAACTCCAGGGAGCTCAGCTGTGTTACCTTGAGAAGTTGAGGTGAGTCTCTCGCACCAGGTGGCTGAGTCTGCGGAAGGCCCTGGAGTCCCAGTGGAGGTTGCTGTTGAACAGATGCTGCTTCTGGTACATGGGGTTGTGGCTGGCCGAGCGGTCTGGGGGATGAATGCAGGGCTGGGCTAGGTTCCAGAGCCCATCTCAGCCCCACTGCTGAGCAACTAGGTCCAGGGATGGACCCAGTATCTGTCCTCAGAAGAGTGAGGGGAACTGAGGTATGCTTCCCATGAGATGACACGATTCACCCTGTCATGCCTGTGATGGTGCATTTAATGATCTTGGTGCCAGGGCAAGCCCTCCTCCCTCTGCCTACAGAGGTCACTGGCACACAGAGGGCATGCTCTCAGCAGAGCCACCAGGCACCACACCTTTCGTGGTGATCATGGTCAATGCCCTGGCCTTCTCCTTTGTTTGTGTCCTCTCTTATTCCCTTGAGCAGTGGCTTGTAGTTCTATTTGAAGAGGTTCTTCACACCCCTCATTAGCTGTATTCCTAGGTATTTTATTCTGTTTGTAACAATTGTGAATGGGAGGCTTTGTGCAGAGTCTTTATTTGAAGCTGACTTTCTAACTTTTTCTTTTTCATGAATTTGGAGACATTTATGAGAGTTTATAATATTGATTTCAAGTTGAGAATATTTTTAATATAGTAGCTTTCTCTTGAAATTCCTCACTGTTTGACTTTTTATTCATTCATTGAACAGGACAAGTTTTCTATGGGGCAGATGAATATAGTAAATATTGTGTGTTATAACAATGCAGGGTTATTGGTTGTTACAAGAGAATAGAATTGACAGACATATCATGGTGCCTGATGGCAACTAGCATCAGCTCTAATATATGCAGTTTTTGTCTCTCTTGTCAGGATTGTTTTGGTAGGCAAACTTTCAGAACTCTTCCATTAGATTTCTTCAAAATTGTTTAGGGTTCCTCTCAAGTTTTGTTCAGATGTTTATAAGCTTATTGACTTTCCCATGGCAGTTTCTTGGAATGAGAAATGTCTCGAAGTAACCACTTCTTTCTCTTCCCTTCTCCATTTTCTTCTCTTCTTTCCTCTTTCCCCTTTTTCCTCTCTCTTTGCTTTTCTCTCCTCTTCCCCTTCTCCCTTCTCTCTCCTTCCTTCTTCCTCCTACTCCTTTTCCTTCTTTTTTAAGTAAGATATGAGGACATGTTTTGCTTTGTCTAGGAAAATGTTTGCATTTTCTCTTTCACATTAGTTTATGAATAGAGAGGAGGAAAGTAAAGTAATATAAAGCAGATTGGACCTAAAAGACTTGGGTTTAAGCTCCAGTTCTGCCACTATTTGTGTTTCTTAATGCTTCAGGCTTAGTTTTTTCATTTGTAAAATGAGGATTGTTATAAATAGCCATCTTAACCATGGAGGATTTTGTAAGGAACAAAGAGACACTATGTGCAAAAATGATCTGTTTAACTATAAAGTGCTTTCTAAGTGTAACCTCTGTGTGTTTTATGCCTTCTGCTTCTTGGGCTCCATCAGAGACTCAAATTATTACTTCCAGATTGTTGTTTTCCATCACCACTATTCAGTAGTACTCTACTGGTAAAGCCCTGCCATGGAAATTATTTGAAATTCAAGTAGTAACTTCCAAGTTTTCTTATCCAAACAAGTAGTAATAGCATGTTTCTTAATTTACCATAGTAAAAGGAAAAGCCTAAATTTCTATGACACTTCTTCTGTGTCCTGATCATCTAGAAATTGTGTAGTCCCTTGTGATTTCTGTGGGATGCTGGCATTGAGATATTATTTTTCCATCGAAATACTTTATTCATAGCTCAGTATTAAATAATGCCTTGAATCATGATGCTATATGTTTCTGTTAGTGATATCAATTTAAATTATAAACTAATTATTAAAACTATTACATATGATCTTACTAGAAATTCCTAAACAGTAGACTGTTGTCTTTTTAAGTAAACAACATAATAAATATACTGTCTTCTAATTAGTGCAGATCATAGCAGTTCTGTGCTGCGTGCAGTGGCTTGTGCCTGTAACCCCAGCTACTCAGGAGGCTGAAGTGGGAGGATCACTTGAGGCCAGGAGTTTGGGACCAGCCTAGGCAACATAGCAAGACCCCATATCTAAAAAAAAAAATTTTTTTTTTAATTAGCCATGTGTGATGGCACACACCTGTAGTTCCAGCTACATGGGAGGCTGAGGAAGGAGGATCGCTTGAGCCCGGGAATTTGATGTTGCAGTGAGCCATGATCATGCCACTGCACTCAAAAATTTTTTCAGTTTTGGCTGGGCATGGTGGCTCACACCTGTAATCCCAGCACTTTGGAAGGCTGAGACAGATGGATCACTAGGTCAGGAGATCGAGACCATCCTGGCTAACATGGTGAAACCCCGTGTCTACTAAAAATCCAAAAAAAATTAGCCGAGCCTGGTGGCGAGTGCCTGTAGTCCCAGCTACTCGGGAGTCTGAGGCAGGAGAATGGCGTGAACCCAGGAGGCGGAGCTTGTAGTGAGCCAAGATCGCGCCACTGCACTCCAGCCTGGGTGACAGAGCAAGACTCTGTCTCAAAAAAAAAAAAAAAAAAAAAAAAGAATTTTTTTTTTTTAGTTTTTTTGGAAAAAATATTTCTAAGCAAATCACTGGTTTTAACAGTTTTGCTTATTTTTTACATTATATTACATTAATTTTCACAGCTATACTCAAATAGCTATATGCCGAAAAGGACTTTAACAACCTAATTCTGTGTAGCAGTGAATAAGCATAACTTATTGCATTCTATAGGGAAAGCTGAAAGTTATCCTATTAAAATGTCAAGTAGAACAAGTTTTAAAAATGTTATTTTATTTTATTTCTTTTCCTTTTTTTTTCTTTTTTTTTTTTTGAGACAGAGTTTCACTCTTGTTGCCCAGGCTGGAGTGCAATGGTGCAATCTCAGCTGACTGCAACCTCCGCCTCCCGGGTTCAAGCAATTCTCCTGTCTCAGCCTCCCAAGTAGCTGGGACTACAAGCATGCACTGCCACACCCGGCTAATGTTGTATTTTTAATAGAGACAGGGTTTCTCCGTGTTGGTCAGGCTGGTCTTGAACTCCTGACCTCAGGCGATCCGCCTGCCTTGGCATCCCAAAGTGCAGGGATTACAGGTGTGAGTCACTGCACTTGGCCCTTATTTTTCTTTGCCATCATTATTATCAGTATTCTCGTCATCACCAGTTAAGTGTAATAACAACCCAGAGACTATACATGTATGTAAAAAGTGATCAGTTTCAAACTGTGTGAAGCCTAACTTCTGCAGAAGCATTTAGTCTCCACATTCAGGAACTTTAGGAGGAAAAAGAATGGAACTAAGAGCTAGTAACTATTTTTTTAGCCACAGTATAAAGAATCCCACGTCCGTTTGTGTCGTGGCCCTCCTAATGGTTTTTGAAGTGACAGTTTATTCATTTTTCTAATCTACTTAGGCATCCTATGCAACCCATAACTTCTTTGGTTTTCTGTTAATTTCTTAAATTGATTTATAAGCTCACTGAAGGTAGAAGTGGAGTGGAACCTTCTATGTCAGGAAGAAAAGTAATACATGCTTATTATTACAAACTCTACCCCTTCCTATTCTAATCCTGTTCTCCAATGGTAACACAATTCATTTTCTTCTACACCTAAACATTAAAAGCAGACGACTTTTGGTTTATTTATTTAAAGTAGGATACTTAGTAAATAGTAATCTGCAATGACAGTAATAAATGTCATTTATCTTTATTCTTTGTAAGGTTATACTGAGGCGATGAGACTAGAAACAAGCTTTTCCCCCCAAGAGTTGCTTTTATTACTTAATACCATATTTAATGTTGAAAATACATTCATACTTGCAATTTGAGGTTCCACATGCTTCTTATGGATTTTGCCTGTTCTTTTTGTCAGGCAGTGAGAACAAGGACTCTGTCTGTAAGATGTTGGTGATGGTCCCTCTGAATTACAGCTGGCAACTCATCAGAGTCTAGAAGATGGAGGGATTAAGCCTCTAGGGTAAAAGAAGGTAGATTAGGCAATATATTTATATGTGGAACTCTGAGAGTTGGGGTGTCCTGTTGGCATAACTCTTCAGATACACCTTTTTTTTTTTTTTTTTTTTTTTTTGAGATGGAGTCTTGCACTGTCACCCAGGCTGGAGCGCAGTGGCGGGATCTCGGCTCACTGCAAGCTCCGCCTCCTGGGTTCACACCATTCTCCTGCCTCAGCCTCCCGAGTAGCTGGGACTAAAGGTGCCCACCACCACGCCTGGCTGATTTTTTTTGTTTTGTTTCGTTTTTGTTTTTTTTGTATTTTTAGTAGAGACGGGGTTTTCACCATGTTAGGCAGGATGGTCTCCACCTCCTGACCTCGTGATCTGCCCATCTCGGCCTCCCAAAGTGCTGGGATTACAGGCGTGAGCCGCCATGCCTGGCCCAGATACACCTTTCTACCTTAGTCTGGCTACCTAGGGAAAATTAGAATAGATTATTAGAATATGGTTTGTATTTATAAAAGAATACACATTCAGCACGGGTTTTCTGTTCCCAGTCTGCCACACCGATCTTGCTTTTTTTGTTTGTCTAATAGATTTGCTAGATGTTAGAGTGGGAAGTGCTGTAAGCATAGAAGTATTTCTTGATTTTAGGAAAATATCCCACATAGTTAAACAAATTATTGTAGCATCATTAAATAATCCTTTGATTTCTCCTATCCAGTTGTGTTTTGTGTTTTTTTTTTTTTTTTTTTTTTTTTTTTGAGACAGCCTCACTCTGTCGCCCAGGCTGGAGTGCGGTGGTGCAATCTCGGCTCACTAGCTCTGCCTCCCAGGTTCACGCCATTCTCCCGCCTCAGCCTCCCGAGTAGCTGGGACTACAGGTGCCCACCACCACGCGTGGCTAATTTTTTGTATTTTTAGTAGAGACGGGGTTTCACCGTGTTAGCCAGGATGGTCTCGATTTCCTGACCTCGTGATCCACCCACCTCGGCCTCCCAAAGTGCTGGGATTACAGCCGTGAGCCACCGCGCCCGGCCACTCCTATATAGTTTTTATATGTACCAGGGCAGTTAAGGCTAGATAGGATTTATCTATGATGCCACCTTTGTTCTGTTGGTAGTGGCTTCTTGGAGTGCTGTGCTGAGAAGGATTTCTGAGGCTGTATCTTGTCTTTGAAGAAGAATGCTGTGATTGATGAATGATACCAATTAACAGCATGGGAACAGGGCTATATAAGTCACGTGTTTGTCATCTCTTGGGGTCTACTTCTCAACTCTCTAGTCCATCCTATTGGTCTGTCTGTAAAACTTTTATAATTTTAAGCCACTCATAATAGCCCAGCGATAACATTTGATCATATCATGTTATTTCTGTTTTGCATGAAGTGAAGAAGCTGAAGTCTAGAGAAACTCAGATATTGAAATTTTATTCAAAGAAAATGCAAACCTAGCATCCTAATTTCTCTAGGCCCATGTTGGTAAAGGTGACTGAGATGGAGACAGTTCATAAAGAGCTTAGGCATGTAGATCACAAAAACTGTCTCTGCATGTATTCAGCTTAAGTTTTAGCCCTTCAATTGGAGTTGTGATTCCAGAGTTATTTCTAAATATAGGAAAATGAACCATAACAGCCTTTACCAATTTGTTGTTAAATCTAAGTTAGATACACTCTGAAAGATCAACACTAATACCCAGTACCTATAGTCACTTAATGTCTGGAACACAATAATGAAGAAGTAAAGTTTCTTTTGAAAATGGCTTAAAGTCAAGCAGTTTTCTTGCTGAACATCAAACTTTATTATTCCAGGAAACTAAGATTTAGATAAGACAAAAAGAAATACCAACCCTAATTTAAATTATGTCTTCAAATCTATAAAAATAAAAGATTAGAAGTCTGTGGTCAGTTTGAAATTAGGTTTTAGAGAGTTGGTATGAAACTTTACCCAGACCACTGAAAAATTATTTAAAATGGTGCTCATTTTAATAAGGTAACACTTCTTAATTAAGAAAAACATTTATGGAACAAAATTCTGTGAAAGATATTTGGGTCTCTGGTTATAATATAAATTCTTAGAAATTTAAAACAAATACTCCTTAAGACAGAGCTGACGTGTATTTCCGAAGGATAATGGAAACTGGATCAGTATTTTGTTGAAATAAGACCTATTATAAAATTGCACTTGGAAGATTTTCAATGAGTCAGAATCCAGATTCTTTAGTAATAGATTATAAAATTGTTTCTGGAAAGCTTGTCAATGAGTCTTAATCAAGTTCTTTAGTAGTCAAGTCAGCAGAATTGTAGCTAATATTAGCATTATTGAAAAATATTTTCTTACTGGCTCAGGAAGTTAATTGGCCCTGGACTTGGGAAGAAAAGATAATTTGTAAAGTCAGTATGAGAATCACATTATCTTTGAGCCAAAGTTTAACAAATGTCAGCTGTCAGAATTGGAACTTCACACCAATTTCATTTTATTTTCTATGTAGATAATACTTATTTTAGGATAGATGGCATATATGTGAATTTATGGTCTCATCTTTTGATGCTGGCATGTCACAGGTACCTATTCAAGGAGTATAACATATTCCATAGAGTGTCTTGGTAGAAATCCTCTAGCGATAAATATGAACCTTCCACAAATTTCCAAAGTATGAACAATCATTTTGTCAAAGTGTTGCCTTTTAAAATGATTAACATGAAACTGCCAGTATTTGCTCTTAAAAGCCCAGCAGCTTGAGACATAAAGCGAGGTGTTTGAACGTCTGCGTTAGTTTGGTGGGATAGGCATCTGTACTGCAGAGCAGTTGTCTGATGATGTGTCAGAGCTGTAAATGCATTGGCTGAAACACTGTGGCAAATATTTGTGTGTAAAAATTAAGTTATTATTTGTACTGAGACTGGATATCTTGCAGTTCCTGTTCTTTCTTTGCTTTGATATCCTGGTAAGCCTGCATTTTGCTAGCATCCAAGTAAGCCCAGTTAGAAAACTGTATCATGAGAAAGTGGATCTTGAAGGGAAGGGTAAGCATGATGGCTAGTGAGCATATGAGAAGGCAAAGCGAGGTGCTAGTTATATTAGATGGACTTGACTTTAAAGAGGATGAGGGCTACTCTGTATTAATACTTGCTCTCCTAGCAGAGCTGTCAAATCATTAAAGCATGCTATACTAGTTGGCTTCACCTTAAAAGGCTGATGAAAAGTTAGTACACAAACATTGCAAAGTATTTTAATTAACCACTAAATAATGTCTGTATACTCGTCAGTCTAGATGACTGATACATTAAACACCTCTCACTACAGTTGGGACTTGTCTACATAAATGGATGTCCATCAAATTTGCCTCAGGCATATATCGAGACAATGATACTGAGGCATTTAAATTTGTGACTGTTATATTATCTTTAAATTTTTTTCATATTTTGATATTTCATATTTTGTCTGTCACCTGTTATCTATAATTGTCCCTCTTTATTCCTTGCATTTTTTCTAAAATTCTCTTTTGCCTAATATAATACGAGTGGCCTAACTTTTTTGATAAATACTTGTTAGTTTTCTCTAAACCTTTATTTTCAATATTTCAGTGTGATTATTCCTAGGCAGAAGAAAATTTTTACCAATCTAATGTTTAAACATAAGTTTAAACAGTTTACATCTAATATGGTTACTCTTTTATCTACATAACTTATACCTGCTTAGACAGTTTTTTATTTACCCTAGATTTTTTTGTTTCTGCCTTTGCCTCCTATCTGCTTTTGTTTTTCTCTGTCTCCCCACCTGCCACCTGTTTTTCTAATTTTATTGATTTACTTTTCTTACTCATATTTATTTCTTTTCCTGCTTTTGACATTAATCACCATATGTCTCTACTTTCTGTAGTTAATCAGAAGGACCCAGTTAGTTGACTTTTTTTAAACAAGCTAAAACATATTTCTAGCCCTCTTAGAAAAAATTCTTGCATACCTCTTTCATTTTGAGATTTATTTTTCTGTTTGCTAAAAAAAAAACTTTTATACTTGTTTTCCATGGCCTTTTCATAAGTCTTTAATATTGGCATAATCTTCGTGAGTTGAAAAATGTTATTAAATGTTATTAAATGATAACTTATGTGGAATAATATCCTGGGTAGAGATTATTTTCATAATTTGCATGTTGCCCTTTTTATACATTTTTGTCTTCTAGTGTTTCTTATGAATATATAAAAGTGTCGAGTTCATCTTTCCTAACTTCTGTTTTATGTATGGTCACCAGATATAATACAGGATTACCAGTAACATTATCATTTTAAATAAGCAACAAATAGCCTTTAATATAATTTTCAATATTCTAGTAATTTAGCACTATTCTAAATATTGCATGGGACAGGTTTATACTCAAAATAAATTCTTTGTTTTTTGTCAACAAATTATCAAATTTCAAATTGAAATGTGATATTTAAATTCTTGAATTTTCCCCCTACACCTGGCAAACTTACTTTCAGATCTACTTAGGAAATTACTCGTTCTTTCTATATTTGTGCTGAATCTACTATATAAGAAACAAACAAACAAAAATTGCGTTCCTTTAGTATATGGTTCATTTTTCAATGACGTGTAATTGTCTATTTAAAAAATGTATTTTTGTCCTCCTACCCACCTGTTTTGCCTTTAGATCCCATTTATTGGTCTCAGAGAACACCTAAACTACTTATTATGATGACTTTTTTGACTCCACTTTTTATCCTTGAGTGTGACCCTTAAGTGTGTCTTCCTTGGCTATCTCTTAGGGCATGGAATGTCCATCCATGAATTAGTAATGTTGCCTTTGAGGTGGTAAAGCAATCTTAAGTTCTTAAATGTAAATTTATTCTTGGGGGGGCAGTTTTATGTTAATCTTTCCAGGTTTTTAAGAACTTAATTATTCAATCTAGTATGTTATACCAGTTTCTGCTTTTCAGGTAGTTATATAATATAGGTAATATGGAAAATCTAACCTCAATCTTGAATATCACACAGGTCAGAGGTTGTGATATGAATCTTTCTTCTCATGGCTTTGAATGAAAACTTCATTCTGTGTTAGATCCTAGTATCCATGGGCAATGACTTTCCAATTGACACAAATATTTCAGCTAAATGTCTGAACAACACTTTCTTTCACCAATTATTTAGGCAGGGAGCCCAGCCCCATTGGACACAGAAATGGTCTCTTTCTTGGGAATATATCCAAATTTACTTCTCAATTAACTATTTCAATGAACTGCGAAGTTTAATCTCAAATTAATAGTATTGGAGTCCAAACCTCAGAGCTGTTTTCTTTCTTGATACCCAGTTTGATTTTTTAAAAAAGAATTTTCTTTCGTAATCTCTGGCTTTCATAAGAGTTGCTTTTGCAATTGTTCACTTTGCAACAGAGACCTAGAAATGAGTGCTTGGTTTCTATTAAATCATGTGTTACTTAACAAATAAAACCTGTGAGAAAGGTGTTATTACTATATCTCTACTGCAGTTGAAAAAGAACACGTTTTTGGTTATATTTTCTGGAAGCAGTGCTGACACTGTTTTTCTCCCAAGTGTATGGCAGGTATTTCATTGGGTCTTCATTGACCTATATTATTTATGTGCTAAAAATCATTGGCTTTTTCACATATATTATAAAGACTTTGAGATTTTTTAATTTTAGTGAAGACTTTATTTTATAAAATCACTTCACTGTAGATGTATCATTTTATTCTCTGTAATCATATCTTCCCACATTTTGCTTTATGGGATTTGGTTTGCATGGTACTTTAAAAGCCTTCCTAGGACTTCCAGTTACAATGCAGTACCCCAGTGTTTCCTTGTAACAGCTAAAACACCACAGACATAACAACAAGAAACAAAGACAGACTCTGAAAGGTACAAAGAGGAAGACAGCTTGTCTAGGGTCTTTAGGAATTGAAGAGTGATACTAGGGTAAATTTGCTGGATTTTCTTATTGCCTTCAATGTATCCCAGGTGATGGACTATAGAAGCTTCCAATACAGAATCTCCATTAGGCACAGACTTCAAGGAAATCCTGTTCTCTCCCAGCCAAAGGAACAGGAGAGGATGACCTAACCACACACAATGACTCAAAACCCTTCTACGGGAATAACCAAGCTATTCCAGACAACCAAGCTATTCCAGACAAACACCACAGAAAAAAGTACTACAGCGGTTTCTGTGGAGCCATGTAGAGAGACAAGCTTCTCCCAGATCAGTGATGCTCTGATTCCCTCTAAAGGCAGAGTAGGCATTTAATCTTTTATTACCCACCTGGCATGAACAGAGGACAGCAGTCCAATTCCCTAACCAGTGTCAGCAGAGTCCAGTAGCAAGCTGAGCATCCCGGTCAACCCAATGACAACAGTTTTTAAAGAGCCAGATCTAAGTAGGGTTCATTGCACTGTGCTTCTTACCTGCCCTCCCCGCTATCCTATGTTATCCGGTCACCAGGCTCCAGTGAGGGAGTTAAGCATCTACCACCACCCAACCTCCTAGGCACTGAACAGTTGAAGTGAACCTAAACTAGTCAGCAATCTGCTATTTCCCCGTGCCACAGGTCAGCAGTACCCCAATTTAGCAACAGTACCATCTACAACTGCTCCAAAGAACGTGAAATGCTTTGTTGTACATTAAAACAAAACAAAACAGATATGGGATCTGTATGCTGAAACATATAAAACACTGGTGAAAGAAATCAAAGCAGAAATAAAGGGAGATACACTATGTTCATGGATGGGAAGACTGAATATGTTGTGTTAGTTTTCCCTAGCTTGGTCTATATATTTGATGCAATTCCTATAAAAATCTCAGCAAGAATTTTTGCAGACAAAGCAAACTTACATCCTTGGATAGCTAAGACAATTTTGAAAAAGAAGTATAGAGTGGGAGGAATCCATCAGTATTTCAAGGACTTACACACAGCTAAAGTAATCATGACAGTGTGGTATTGGCATAGGGATAGATTCATATAAAAATGGATCCAAAGAGAAAGCCTAGAAATAGAGCCACATTGGTATGGCTATTACCAATTGATACATCACAAAGCTGGCAAACACAAATCAGTGGAGGAAAAATAGCCTTTCAACAAATGGTGCTAGGGCAAGTGAACGTCAATAGGCTAAAGAAAAAAAGCCTTAACATAAACCTCACACTACAGAAATTAACTCAAAATGCTTATGAACTTGAATGTAATATAAAATTATAACAGTTTTTATGAAACATTTTAGAAAAAACTCATAAAGAAAATTCAAGCCTCTTAGGTGTAGCAAAGAGTTATTACATTTTATACCAAAGGTATAAGACATAAAAGGAAAACTGATAAACTGGATCAAATCTAAATTAAAAACTTCGCTTTGTGAAAGAACTTATGAAGAGACTAAAAAGCCAATCTGCTACAGAAAAGAGTACTTTTCCTGCTGATAGCTGGGGACAATGGGAGGACCAGCCGCAGAGAGCAGTACCTTCTCTGCTGAGAGCAGCAGCTGCAGCAGAGAGCTTCAGAGACCTGCAGAGACATTTAAAGAACTTGCCTGCAGAGAGAAGACACCCTCTCCAGGGCCTCCTCTCTGCTGAGAACTGAATGCTCCATGGGAGGAGCTGCCTATAGAGAGGAGCTACCCACTCCTCTGAGCTCTTTTAATACTAAATAGAACTCTTCTTCTTCACCCTTTGCTTGTCTGTGTACCTCATTCTTCCTGCATGCAGGACAAGAACTTAGGCAAAGGCGCAATGGCCACAGAGGTTTCCTGCCGGAAAAATCAACATCTCATGGATCTTGTAACAATAGCACTGAAATTTCTGTGTTTATATTTATCATGTTATTTCATTGATGTGCAGGGCTTCCTCTTTCTTGCCAAGATGAGAGATTTTTATTTTCAAGTTAAACATTTGGGAGACTACTAGGAGACTCTGGATCTTATTATGACATTCTATTTTTCATGTGTAGCTGGCTTTGTCTGAAACCAACCTAACAGAGGAAAGGGTATGCTTGTCAAGTAGGGGCACAATTCCAATTTCCCTTTTTCTCTTTGACACAAAAGGCAGGGCTCCTCATTACTGACAAATAAATATCCAGATTGTAGCTTCACCCTAGGCCTTACTTGTACCTCCCTGTCTAGGAGGGGAAGGGTGTCTTGTTACTACATGGCAGGGTTGAAAACTCTAGCTCTTTACTCTACCTTCTCTAATTCCACTCCAGCAGGGGATTGGGATGCTTCATTACTGCCTGGTACAATGGATGTTCCGACTTGGACTTTGTTGTCCTGGCTAGGTTTTTTATTTTCCTTTGTTTTGTGCTGTGTAGTTTGGCTAAAGTAGGATGGTTATTATAAAAATTATCTTTGCCTTAGTAAAATGTTCGTTTCCTAGCCTTTGGCTATAAAAATTGGGCTTTTAGGGGAAATTTTTGTCTTGGCTTACTGCAACCTCTGCCTCCTGGGTTCAAGCCATTCTCTGGCTTCAGTCTCCTGACTAGCTTGAATTAAAGGTGCCCACCATTATGCTTGGCTAATTTTTGTATTTTTAGAAGAGATGGGGTTTCACCATGTTGACCTGGCTGGTCTCAAACTCCTGACCTCAGGCGATCTACCCGCCTCGGCCTCATAAAGTGCTGGGATTACAGTCGTGAGCCACCGTGTTTGTCCCAGTTTTTTTTTCTTTTTACCATTCTTCATGTTCAGCATTTAACCGTGTATATCACAGTACCCTCTGAAAATACAGTTTTGAGAACTAAAATGTGGTATATATCGTAATACCCTGTGGACATAGGTGAAATGACCATTGTCTTGTGTCACGGTATGCCAGGATAAAGAATCAGTATTCCCCGTGTACATAATTGATTCTGAACTTTTTCTACTTAGGCATAACTTGAAAATATATGTGTATGGTAGGATGGCGGCAGTAGGTTTCCAGCCTGAGGAATATGGCTGTCCAAATTCATACCCAATTCTAACCCCATTCCAACCCCAGCTTTCCCAGAAAACTGAGTGATAAATCATGTCAGGCCTTAGCTTGTGACACCAGAAGTTGTATAGTACACCAAATCCACCATGAATGCTGCTTCTGAAAAGCTGCGCAGCTGGGATTCTCAGTGTAATCCATTTCGGCACAACAGCTGGTTATTTCTGCTGCAAATAAAGGAAGGAGTAGTAAGCACACACCTAGTTATTTCAGGCAAAGACTGCGAGTCAAAGCAGAAGATGAAAAAGAAATTTTAGAAGAAGCAGGGGAAAATCAGAACTAGACCTAAAAAGAAAGTGTGATAGTTGAAGTGATAACTAGTGACAGTAGTTTTAGTAAGTCAAAATTATTGCCTCTCTAATGAACACTACTGTGACCTAATCTTTAAAGAAAAGTTCTGGTGAAGAACGAAGAGTAAAGTGTAATGCCGCAACACCAGGAATGTTTGTTTTTGACAATAAAGATAGATTTTATGGTTTTAACTCCACAGTCATCATTGACTAATACACATACATACATACATACATCAGGTACTGTGTTACATCAGTACTGAGTGTCCAAGACAGACGAGAAAACTAATCTGATAGATAAGAAGCACCTCCTGGAAGAAGTGATGTCTGTGCTATAGGAGTCTTAAGTAGGCAAAGAGGGAGAGAGTTTTTATCTCCAGGAAAGAAATGGGGGCAAAGTTACCAGATGATAAAAGGCATGGCTGAAAGTGGAGTTGCCTGAATGTTGCTTCAAATAGGACGGTGATGAAACAGAAACACATGAAGCTGCAAGGCAGACAAATATCAGGTCTTGAAGGGATTTGTTCAGTTATGCTGGGGATATAGGCTCATAATCTAGAAAGTATTAAATGCCAACAAAAGAATTTAAATCAGATTTTGGATGGAGCATGAAACCAGTGTGATGAAAATGTGCATTTAGAGGCCGGGTGTCATGGCTGAAGCCTGTAATCCCAGCACTTTTGGAGGCTGAGGTGGGTGGATCACCTGAGGCGAGGAGTTCAAGACCAGCCTGGCTAACATGGTGAAACCCCATCTCTACTAAACGTACAAAATTTTGCACGGTGTGGGTGCACATCTAATCCTACTTACTCAGGAGGTTAAGGCACAGAATTGCTTGAACTCAGAGGTTGAGGATGCGGTGAGCTGAGATTATGCCACTACACTCCAACCTAGGCAACACAGCAAGACTGTCTCAAAAGAAAAGAAGGAAAATGTGCATTAGAAAACATGAAAGGTGGACTCTTACAGGAAGTAATTAAAGGCACAAGCTTTGATGGAAGATCAAAAAGGTCTATTGATAATGCCAGCTATAAAATTCTACCATGTGCCTACAGTGATACAATCCATGAGTAAAATATGTGAAGTTTATTGCGCAAGTGATGGCACAAATAATTGTGATCATGGTTACTGAGCTCACTAGGTATGAATTGTAATGAAGAAAATCTTTGCCAACTAAAATCCAAGTTTAAAATAACTGAGAAAAAGTGAGAAAATGCTGAAGTATATAGTGTGTGTTAATGTTTCTCTAGATTTTCTGTGTGTGCGTGTGTGTGTGCACATCTTTTCTTTTTGTGCCATCGTAATTTAGGCCCTCATTTGATTTATGCCAGACTACTTGAGAAGTCAGTTATTACTCTTTTCTAACTCCAATTCCTTCTTTTTCCCTTGCCTGCTGCCATGGTTTTGATATATAAACATATGTATGTGAATTAGCCAACGTTGACTGTGGACTTAGAAACCATAAAATCATGAGTGTGCACCCTCATGGCCGGATTGATAGCATTATCTGGCGAACAGGTTAGTTATTGTGTGAGTGGGCTTTGGAACAAAGGATGAGTTTGGCCCTGATTTTCTGTTTATCACATGTCCTTTACCGTAGGATGGCCTCCTGCCATGTTGCAACATAGAAAGAAGATCTCACCAGATGCAGCCCCTTGGACTTTCCAGCCTTCAGAATAATGAGCAAAATAAGTCATCTTACAAATTACCCAGTCAGTGGTATTGTGTTGTTGCAGCAGCAAATGGACTAAAACACTCTATTATTTCTTCCTCTTTAGATAATTAAATAAACTAGCTTACAAAGGGCCATGTCACATTTCCCATCAAATGATAAAAAAGCACATATATATTTTTTAAAATGCAGTACAGTAGCCTGCCACTGAAACAAAGCCCCATTTTACTCCTAACTGTATTTTTAGAAATAAAGGAAAAGCAACCATAAAGGTCAACATGTAATTTTATTGTTCAGTAAGATTATTGCAGGAATTTTTAATGTTCTTGTCAACATAAATTTCAGTCTCTGTTGTCATGCATAATCTGGTACTCTTTTAGTGGAAGATCAGTTGTAACTAGGGTGATATTTTTCCAGTAAAGATGGTTGAAGAGCTGGCCTGTAACGAAAGGCAACTGATGTATCAGCTATCGCAGTCATTTACAACCACAGGTTGCCTGCTGGTAGCAGGTTAGAATGAGGAGCCTCATTGGCTAATACCTCAGGATATCTGGTGGGAAAGAGTAGATGGTTTCACTATCAGCCCCAAAGGAGGGAGATATGATGTAGTATTGAGAAACTGTGGTTGTAACAAAATTCACAACGTGGCCATTTGCTTACATGTTGGTGCTATGAGAGTGCATGTGAATATTTGTCAATTGATTTAAAATAGCATGTTGATTTGTTGTAATTTGTTCTGATTGTCCAACTGAGGTTGAAATGGAAGAGGAGGGAAACCACTTCTAATTGGGTCAGGTGAACCAGCAATTCCCTGGCTGACAGAAGATTTCCTTGTTAGAGTCATATTTAAATTTGTAGATGTTGAAAATGAACTTTCTTCACTAGTTTCAGCAGCTAAGACAGAATTATGTTTATCTGTGTTAGCCCCTGCTCTAAAGTGTTTCTTGAAATATTCAGTGAAGTAGATACAAGAGAAGTGTTTTTAATCTGAATTCTTCTTTTCGTTCTTATTAAAAGTTGGGGACAGCCACGTTTGAAATTCGGATGATAATACAACTTTAACTAAAACCAAGGAGAAGGTAATTCAGTGCCTTTTTAAACCAAGAGACAAGTAACAATAACAAACATAACACATACAATCTCAGATTTCTGTTTTATCACACAAAGTTAATATCATCAAATAATGAATGAACATTGTTTACTATTTTTAAGAACATGCTTGTTGAGAAAAAAAAAACACTCAAGTTTTGAAGCCCTCTGGTGAAAACATGTTATACATTTAATAGTAACATTTCACTAAGTGGCTTTGGTATCTTTATTTGGAGTTCACTGGTAAGACTGAATGTTGTTAGCAACATTTCTTAAAACCTGAAAGTTTAATGCTCAGCCTGCACTCAATAATTTCAAAAAAATTAAGTAATTTTTACCTTAATATTTGATATAATTTTTAAAATCTGATCTTACTGCATGTATTAACATAGTTACTGATATATAAAATGAAATTACATATATACTCAAAGTGGTAACTGAAATATTTTGAATACCTTGCTTAAAACAGAAATTTCTTTTTCTTCTGCCAGGAAGTTGGCTAGAAAAGCAGATCTGTGAAAATTCTGTTGAATTTTACTAAATCCATAAAGGTTGAGCTGTCAAATTAAGCTTTTCATACTGTCAGTTTGAAATATTCTGTAAGGAGCCTTTATTTCCAAATTTTCTTTCTTGAAAAGTTCTTCATTAATCACTATGCAAGTTTCATTCTTATCCCATGAATTAGACTTGAATTGGTCACTTTCAGCTATTTTCCAAAGTTTACTGGGAAAGGTCAGAGAAGGAAAATCATAATCTTTATCTGGCTCAGAGACATAAAGTGTAATGTGGCCTTTTTATCAAGGATCCTTGTGGCAAAACCTGAAAATCATTTATTCAGTCATTGACCTTAAGTCTGAATCCCCAGGGATTATGTGTTCACACAATGGAGACCCAGAGGAGGCTTCTGAACCAGTTGATTCATCTTTAGGAGAAACATCTTGAGTTTCTGCAGAAACATGTGCCATCTCAAATAAGTAATTCTTTAGCTACTTTTCCAGCTTGCATGTGTTTCAAGACTGCAGCTTCAAATGCTGCTTCAGTAGCCTACTCAGGTAAAGTAATCGAGATCACCACAGTGGTTTCCAACCTGAGTAGCAACGGCATCACAAGAGGACTTTGGTCACCTAGCAACAAACATAAAAATTTGGCCAAGACTGTTTACTTCCCAGTCTCAGAAATGTATCTGGTAAAAATAAAGTATAGAATGATTACTTACACAGTTTATTCTGTGAAAGTTTCATGCCTGCAGAATCTTTTAAATTAATAAGGAGGGCCAGGCATGGTGGCTCATGCCTGCAATCCCAGTGCTTTGGGAGGCCGGGACAGGCGGATCATGAGGTCATGAGTTCGAGACCAGCCTGACCACCATGGTGACACCCTGTCTCTACTAAAAATACAAAAATTAGCCAGGTGTGATCCATGTGCCTGTAGTCCCAGGTACTCGGGAGGCTGAGGCAGAAGAATTGTTTG
The DNA here is from genome assembly GCF_029281585.2 of Gorilla gorilla gorilla. Classification (NCBI taxonomy): domain Eukaryota; kingdom Metazoa; phylum Chordata; class Mammalia; order Primates; family Hominidae; genus Gorilla; species Gorilla gorilla. The sequence goes on along the minus strand of NC_086018.1, from coordinate 14,954,134 downwards.
AACCCAGGAGGCGGAAGCTGCAGTGAGCTGAGATTGCGCCACTGCACTCCAGCCTGGGCAACAGAGCAAGACTCTGTCTTAAGAAAATAATAAATAAATAAATAAATAAATAAATAAGGAGATTAATATCCTCAATCCCTGAAATAAACATAATTTTCTCCTTGACACACACAGTCTTACTAGATTGGTGTGAGGAGCATAGGGCCTGGTAATTGGATGGTGCAAAAAAATAAAAATAAATATTTTAAAAACTCTCTCAGCTTGGCATGTTGGATTGAAAACTGATGCAGTGTAAAACATATATGGTAAAAAGACATGGCCATATAGACAAAAGGTAGGTTAATGGTTGTCAGGGGCTGGGGAATAGAAAGAACTGTTAAGTAGATATGGGGTTTCCTGTTTGATGATAGAAATGTTTTAATAATATAATTTTGAATAATGTAATTTTATATTATGTGATACATACCTTAAAAAATTAAAATAAAATCAAATATGAATAAAACTGATTAGATTTCAGAATAAAAAGTTATTCATGTATGTATCTATTCAAAACATTTTTTATTCATATCATAGAATAAATAATACTTTCATTTGGTATGTCTGTAAATATCTGACATGTTAATTATGTAAGATTTTAAAAGCAAGTGACCTACTTATAAGGAGATCCCAAAGAGTGGGAGATTTAAAAATGTAATAATAACAAGAAAGTGTTTTAAGTAAAGTAAATTTGTATGTATGTCTAAGCAGAGAATTTTATTATTTGGTTCCAAGAGCCAAATATCTATTTAAAAAATATTTCTTAAGGAATAATCTCTGTGTCCTGCAACGTAAAGTTATCATTATAAAACAGGAGTCAAATTTGTGAATTAATCTTAGAATTGAATAAAATATTTCTTCTCTTTGAAAAATAATCATGCCCCATTTACAGTAAGAATTTTTATATGTTCATCGTTGAGAGGTGGTATATTAAAATTCTAATGCCTTGGCTTTGGTAAGTGTTGAATATGTGTGGAATAAAAAAAATAATGATTTTGATATTTCTTATACTGTAGGAGGCAGTTCTCTCATACTGGAAAGAGGTGTCATTGTTAGAAGCTTGTCTTGGTTTAACATAGTTTAAGTTTTGGGGGTGTATTTTGTTTAGTTCAAAATTTTCCATATTAGCAGTAAGTAACAAAAATGTCCAGATCAGAAAACTCTTTGTGAAAATAAAACAGGTGCTCCTACCAGATGTGGTTCATCAATTTTGACAGAATTTTCATTTAAAAAATGCAAAATTAAAATTTGTTTAATTGTTTGCTTTCTGGGGAATTTTCTTGTTGCTCTGTCTGAAGGAAGTACAGACTTCTTTTGTGATGGGAGGGGATGAATGGCTACTAGACAGCAGCAAAAGATGGGCCATGGGTGTGAAGAAAAGAGGGAGTTAATGGGAGAATCAGAAAAATATCACCTTAAATGTAGGACAATCGAAGTCAAACTGTGGCTGAGCGTTTTGGGGAGCTAAGATGTGTGACTGTGTAGGGAGGAAGAATGCCTTGGTGTTTTCAGGGGAAGATGGCTCAGCTAGTGTAGTCACCTGACTCCAAACTGCAAGCCTACTTTAGTCATAAAAAGGCAAGAAAATAAGCAATTTTACCTGCAAAGCAAAGGACGTAGTATTGAAAACGAGACCAGAAATGGTGCTGTTAAAGAGGTGAACAAAAGCATTTACTTTTTGAACAAGTTTCAAAACTGTGAGGGTGGCAAATAGGAAAGGTAGGTAGGAGCAGCCCTCGACCATCTCAAATCAGCTACTTCAGCCTACCTTGACCTCTGCCTGTCTCAGCTGGGGATCTTAACATAAATCTCTGGATATCAGGGGTGGCTTTTCCCGAGTCTTGAGCCTAGAAACTCCCTCTCTTGATTCTGATTTTCAGAGAAGGGAAGCAGCTGCTTAGCATTTGGGTGGGACAGTGGTTGTCACTAATATATTACAAATTTCAGCATGTTTTTAAACATCAGAAGGAGAAAGTGCTTCGTATTTAAGTGAAATCTCAAAGGGGCAGAAATCTACCATATTCTTTGTTATTCAGATGCAGTGAGGCACTGGCTATGTGAGTACAAGAAACAAGTTCACTTAATCACAAACACATGCCTAAATTCCATTGTTCAGTGACTTTCACTTTCTACCTTGAATTTTAGACTCTGGAAGACCCATTTCTAAACTCTGTGGCCCTTTTCATATGTGCATATTTTCATAAGTGTTTTCCAGAAATAAATTATAGAGGTCCTTCTGTGAGTCGAAAGGAGAAGGAAGTGGTTGGGGCAGCCAGAAAGATGCAATCTGCATTAATATCATATTCGATGTGTGGATTGCTGGGGAGAGAGTGGGATATATTTCTTATAATGTTGGATATATTTTTCCCCTATCCTGAGGCCCAGAAACTCTGATGTCTCTGCAGTTGTCTTTCCATGCTTTCCTTTATACCCCTTGCCTACTTCTGTAATTTCTCTCTCTACTCTCCCTCCTCCTTCCCACTCTTTTTCTTTCCATTTGTGCTCTCTCCCTCCATTCCTTCTTTTTCCCTTTTCTTTCTTTTTGTGGGTATCTGGTAGCTGCAACTTATTTTCTTTCTGCTTTTCTTACTCACTTACTCTATTTACTAGGTATTTAACAATTGTCTTTAAAAGTAACATCCTTTCTTTCTTAAAATTTTATCCCTAATGGACATTATTTGGGGAAAAAACATTTTTATGGTGCCTCTAGATAAGTAATTATATCATCTGCACATGATTCCCGTATTTTCTTACATGCCCGTTCCTCGTAGGTGGAAATGGGTACTTCATTGTACTCTTTTCTCTTTATTTACAAGAGTGTTTTTTCTGTGTCATCCCTTTAAATAACACATTGTCTCTCTTTTTGTGACATTGAATTAATTACATCAGATGCGATTTTTCTCATCTATTCATTTGAAGACTGTTTCATATTGCTTCTAGGGCCTATTTGCAAGCAACAAATTATTTTGTTGTTGTTGTTTTGTTTTGTTTTTTAATTTTTGGACTATTTGTCTCATCACTCCAACAAGCAAGAATTAGTTCTCATCATTAAGATCCCTTCAAGATTTCATTCACTTGTTTCAGCAGCCTTGAATTATCATCACCTGGACCTGTTGTTACATCAAGAATCTCTAATTTCTAATGTTCTACTTTGGACACTCTGTTACCTGTGAGTTTGTTTACATTTAAAAAAAAACCTTTTAGTACTTGAGTACCCTAAAGTTTCATATTTTGAATTGGTGTCAGATTTATTATTATTGATCTCTCCATTGCTGGAGAAAACTAAGCAATAGGTAAACTCTATTCTTTTGGTAATTTGTATTTTCTGAATGTTTCACAGTAAATGTTTACTAGTCTTGTGATGCTGCAAATTGGCAATCAGATATATTTTAAAGTGACAAGGTTGCCCTGTTCATCACCAGTTATGTACATCACACAGATCAAAAGTAAGGTGTTTAAGTTTATTTTAAATGTTTTTCCCAAAAATTCTGCTTCCACCACTTTTCCAAGCTCTACCAGATGGATACTCAAGAATTGACCAAGGCAATCTCTTCTCTCATATTTCACTGTCAACTACTCTTAATCAGTGAGTCCTGTCAATTCTGTGTTTCTAAGAAATGATGATGGTGGTCATGATTATAATGATATCAATAGGAACACCTTTCCAAACTTCACTGTGTACCACAAACTCTTCTTCCTGCTGCCGATGTATTATTTTCTCTACACTACTATCTCCCCAGGAAGATTCTAATGATGTTATTATTGTACAGATGCGGAAACTGTAGCTTATTAGGTTTTAATTTTGCAATTCAAGGAAATGACAGGATTCTGGCAGTGTGGTAGCTCATGCTTGTAATCCCAACACTGGAAGGCTGAGGCAGGTGGATCACTTTAGCTCATGAGTTTGAGACCAGGAAGATGGTCAAACCCCATATCCTCAAAAAACACAAAGATTAGTGTACATGGTGGCACGCACCTGTGGTCCCAGCTACTTGGGAGGCTAAGGCAGGAGGATCATTTGAGTCCTGGAGGTTGAGGCTTCAGTGAGTCTAGGTCATGCCACTACACTCCAACCTGGGTGACAAGGGCAGATCATGTCTTAAAAAATAAACAAATAAATACCCACCACAACCAAAAGCAAAGAAAGCAAGCATAATAAGCTAGTTAATATGCTTGTTAGAAATGTGGACATTTATTTTATAGTTAAAAGAAAAAAATAGAAGTGACAGTATTGTAACTCAGAAAGTCTGGTTCCAGAGTTTGTACTGCTAACCAGAACAACTTGAGCATCAGTTGATATTTTCCATTTTTTTGCTCTACTTTGTCTGATATTAATATAGCCATTCCAGCGGTCTTATCACTAGGGTTAGTAGTGCACAGCTTTATTCCATCTCTTCTGTAGTAATTGTGTCTTTATGTCAAATATGTGTTTCCAGGAGACAACATATAACTGGATTTTACTATTTTTATTTCTCTTATAGGCTTTACCTTTTAGTTGTGGTATATAAGCCATTTACAGTTAATGTGCTCATTGATGTAGCTTTCTGTTTTCTCCATGTGTTATTTGTTCCATTTTCTCTTATCTGTCTTCTTTTCTATTATTTATTTATTTTTTAATTTCCTATTATGGCCTTTGTTGGTTTCTTAGCTGTTACTGTTACTTTAGTTCTTGCTTTGAGGTTTGTAGTGTACATCTCAAATTTACCACAACCTACCTTGAAGAGGTATTACACTTCTCTATGGACAATGTTAAAACACTAAAATAACATGTACCATTCTCCCCTCTCAGCCTCTGTGCTACATGCACTTTTAAAATTATATAACCACAATATTTTATTATTTCAACAGTCAATTGCATTTTTCAAAGAGTTGATTAAAGAAAAAAGTCTAAAATTAACATACGAAATTGCCATTTTCAGTTTTTGTCATTTTATAAGATCTGTTATATCTTTGTGGCACCTATCACAGCCATTTGATAAATTAATTTGTAGATACAGTAAGAATGTCATGTATTTATTAAAGTTTTTAATAGTGATTTTAAAGTTTCTTATTAGGTGGCAAAAAATAATAAAAATAAATGCCCAGAACGAGTATGTTATAAAACTAAACTGTAACTGCATGTAACAGCTATAGCACAGTTTGTTTGAACTGAAATTCACATAAAATAATCATATTGAAGTCCAAAAAATTTAAAGATGTAGTGTAAATTCAATTTATATGAAATTGAAGCACGAGGTTTCCTAGATACCTGCTGCCTACAGAGTTAGAATCTAATTCTTCTGATTATTCTTGTAACAAAATCTTTTGAAATTCTAAATTCTGATGCAGAACGTATCAGTGAAACTCCTTCCCACTGTCTCTTGTATTAGCATCAAGGAAGCGAGAAAAAATAAGGTAAAAAAAATTTCTGCTGTGTTTATTTTTTTACCTTCCAAATCTTGCTGAGTATTACTGTTCAACAAATGAAAAAAAATTCTCATCAGTTGTACCTGTTTATTGCCAATATACCTGGAAAGCAAATTCACTTTGTGTACAAAGTTGCAGCTGTTTCCAGGTACTTGAAACACAGTAACCAATAAAAATACTCCTTATAATTAGGCTCCTGATTTTTGAGATGCTTTGTTTATCTTCTATAGTACTCTTAAGATAATCTGTTAGAATTATTTTAAGTATTCTTTCTATTGATATTTTTCTTAAGTTTGGCTGTACTGTCATAATAGAGCTTTCTAGAAGGAAAGCAAGTAAAGTTGCTTAACAGCTTTGATATATACATTTTTTCAGTTAAGGTCAATGCTATCATAGAAAATTACATTTTATTTTTAAATTGTGGGTTGAAAGTCTGATTTGTGACTCTTAAACATGAAGATATTGCTTAATATTATTAGTCTTAAACTTGAGCATCAGATAACATCAGAGTTGAAGACTTAACTCTAACATCTTTGTATAATATTTCCATTTACTTGAAATCTATGTCAGTCATATATCTTATTTGTCTTAGTCATAATTGTTTTATGGATGATAATAGTTTGTGTTTTAGTTTTCAAACGGGAAAAAGGGTATTCTATCACAAAAGAGGGGTATTCATGAAGGAGTTATAACTTACAAGAGATTGTGAAACAGTCATCCTATTTCTAGCATCTGTTAGGTTTGCTTTCTCATCTATAACTGTGCATGACATTTCAGGGGTAACATCAAATCTTTTTTAAAAAATGAGTATATTATTTACCTGTCATCACAATTCTTTCCTGATTACTCTGTCATTTCTTAGATATTATGCAACTGTTTTTTTGTTAAGTAAGCATAGTAAGTGACTGAATGAAAGAATGGTCTCTGTATTATATACTGGAGAGGGATGTCAACAAGATGGCATACTAGGAAGTGTCAGGCCTTCAAGCCTTCACAGAGTCAGTGAATTAATAACAATATTTGGACCACAATACCTTTGTGAGAGCTCCAGAGACCAGTTGAGAAGCTGCAGCACCCAGGTCCATGTTAAATATGAAGGAATCCAGCAAAAGGAGTATGAACATTCATGTCATTTTACTTGTCAGTAGATCTGTTTCCATCTCCCTGTGTTGCATAGTGTGGCAGAAACAGGAGGAACACTTCCCTGCCAAGACTCCTCACTCAGTTTAACTCCCTGGGATTCTTCCAATTATACATGCTAATAGTCTATTTCATTTTTATTGCTGAGTAGCAACCCATGGTATAAATGTACCACAGCTTGTTTGAACATTCACAATTGAAGAACACAAGGGATGTTCTTAGTTGAGTTGCCTTATACCTTCATGTACGGTTTTTTTGCGTAAGTTTTATTTTCTCTAGGATAGCTGCACTGAGTTGCAAGGTTGTCTGACAGCTGCATGGCAAACAGTTTTGGACTGACCCTACCATTTTACATGCCACCAAACAACGCATGAGTGGCTTGTTATTTCTACATCTTCACCAGCATTTGGTGTTGTCATTACTTGTTAAAATTGTAGTGGTTTTAATAGATGCAGTGATGTAGCTAGTAATGTTCAGTGACTTTTTGTGCATTTATTTCCCATGTTTATATCCTTCTTAATGAAATGTCTTTGTACCCTTTGTTCATTAGCTAATTAATTTTTACCTAGGTATAGTAATTGGGTACACATTTCATATATGCTTTCTTCCATCTGCACATTGGCTTTCTAGTCTCTTCATAAGTTATTTCACAGAGCAGAAGTTTTAAGTTTTGATTTGATCTAATTTATCAGATTTTTTCATGGCTTGTATTTTTGGTATCAAATCCAATAACTCTTTGCCACACCTAAGAGGGTTGAATTTTCTTTATTATTTTTTAAAGTTTCCTAAAAAGTGTTAGAATTTCAGATTGCATTGAAGTTCATGAACCATTTTGCATTAATTTCTGTAGGGTGAGTTTTATGTTAAGGCTATTTTTCCTTAACCTATGGATGTCCACCTGCCCTAGCACAATTTGTTAAAAGGCTATTTTTCCTCCACTGATTTGTGTTTGCCAGCTTTGTGAGATATTGCATCATATTCAAATCAGTGTGACTCTATTTCTGGGCTTTCTCTTCTACATTTTTTATGAATCTATCCGTAGGCAAATACCACACTGTCATGATTACTTTGGCTGTGTAATAAGTCTTTAAAACATTGTTGACAGATTCCTCCCATTATATACTTCTTTTTCAAAATTGTCTTAGCTATCCAAGGATGTAAGTTTGCTTTATCTCAAAAAATCCTTTTCGAGATTTTGATAGGAATTGCATCAAATATATAGATCAAGCTGGGGAAGATTAACACAACATATTGAGTCTTCCAATCCATTAACACAATGTATCCTTCTTTATTACTACTTTGATTTCTTTCACCAGTGTTTTATATGTTTCAGCATACAGAGCCAGCCCATACCTGTTTTTTTTTAATGTATATCAGAGCATATCACATTTTTTGGAGCAGTTGTGGATGATTCTGTTGCAAATTTGAGGTCCTCCTGACCTGTAGCATAGGGAAATAGCAGATTGCTGACTAGTTTAGATTCATTTCAACTGTTCAGAGGATAGGGGGTTGGGTGGTGGTAGATGCTTAACTCCCCAGCGGAGCCCACTGACAGAATAGGGTAGGGTAGTGGAAAGAGCAGTCAAGAAGCACAGTGCAATCATCTCTACTTAGATCTGGCTCTTTAACCACTATTGTTGTTGGGTGGACCTGGGTGCTCAGCTTGCTATTGGACTCTGCTGACACTGGTTAGGGAATTGGAATTGGAATGCTGTCCTCTGTTTTAGCTGGTTGGGAAATAGAAGATTAGCTGCCTCCTCTGACTTTAGAGGGAATCAGAGCATCACTGACCTGGGAGAAGCTTGTCTCTGTACATGGCTGCAGAGAAACTGAAGTAGTAGTTTTTTTTCTGTGGTGTTCGTCTGGAGTAGTTTGGTTATTCCCCATAGAATGGTTTTGTGTAGTTGTTTGTAGTTAGGTTATCCTCTCCTGGTCCTTGGGCTCGGAGAGAACAGGATTTTCTTGAAGCTCTTTTTGTCTGTGCCTATTGGAGATTCAGAATTGGAAACTTCTATAGTCCATTATGTGGGATACATGGAAGGCAATAAGAAAACCTAGTATCTTTACCATAGTATCACTCTTCAAGTCCTGAAATCCCTAGACAAGACCTTTCAGAGTCTGTCTTTGTTTCTTGTCATTATGTCCGTGGTGTTTTAGTTGTTCAGAGGAAACACTGGGGTGTTGCATTGTACCTGGAAGTCCTAGGAAGTCAAAGTTTGAGGAAGGCTTTAAAGTACAAAGCAAACCAAATCTCATAGAGCAAAACATGGGGAGGTATGATTGCAGAGAATGAAATGATATGATTTACCTATAATAAAGTGATTTTATAGAATAAACTTTTCACCAAAATTAATCTCGAAGAAGTTTTATAATATATGTGAAAAAGCCAATGATTTATAGCATATAAATAATATAGGTCAATGAAGAACAGATGAAATACCTGCCATACACTTTGGAAAAAAATAAAGTTGGCAGTGCTTCCAGAAAATATTACCAAAAATATGTTCTTTTTCAACTGCAGAAGGGATATAGTAATAATGGCTTTTCATAGGTTTTATTTGTTAAGTAACAAATAATTTAATTGAAATCAAGCACTTGTTTCTAGTTCTCTGGGGCAATGTGAGCAGTTGCAAAACCAAATATTATGAAAACCAAAGATTAAAAGTGTAATATAATATTCTTTTTTAAAAAATAAAAATGGCTGTCAAGAAAGAAAACATCTGTGAGATTTGAACTCCAATATCACTAATTTGGGATAAACTGGATAGTTCATTGAAATAGTCAGCTGAGGAGTAAATGTGGATATATTTCCAGGGAAGAGACCATTTCTGAGTCCAGTGGGGTTGGGCTTCCTGCCTAAATAATTTGTTAAAGAAAGTGTTGTTTAGACATTTAGCTGGAATATTTGAGCCAATATAGAAAGCCATTGACCACAGATACTAGGATCTAACACAGAATGAGGTTTTTATTCAAAGCCATGAGGGGAAAGTTCATATCTCAACCTCCATCCTATGTGATATTCAAGACTGAGGTCAGATTTTTTATATTACGTACAAGATATAACTACCTCAAAAGCAGAAACTGATTGATTGGTGGACGTTCGATGCCCTAAGAAACAGCCAAAAAAGACACACTAAGGGGAACACTCAAGGATAAAAATTTGAATTTAAAGATTCTTCATAATAAGTAGGTTTTGGTGTTCTCTGAGATGAATAAATGGAATCTAAAGGCAAAACAGGTGAGTAGGAGTACAAAAATAAATTTTTTAAATAGAGAATTATACCTCGTTGAAAAATGAACCATATAGTAAAAAGTCAAACAAATTTTTGTTTCTTTGTTTCTTGTATAGTAGATTCAGCACAAATATAGCAAGAATAAGTAATTTTCTAAGTGGATCTGAAAGTAAGTTTGCCAGTTGTGGGGGAAAATACATAAATGTAAATGTCACATTTCATTTTGAAATTTGATAGTTTGCTGACAAACAACATATAATTTGTTTTTGGTATGAGTCTCTTCCTTGCAATATTGAGAATATAATTATACTAAAATGCTATTTATTGTTTATTTAAAATGAAAATGCAACTGGGAATTCCATGTTATATCTGATAACCATACATGAAAGATAAGTTAATAAAAATTGAGCTCAGAGTAGACAACTTTCATATTAAATTACAAGATACACCAGAAGGAAAACATGTATAGAAGGGCCAAAGGGCAGAATATGAAAATAAATTCTACACTGGATATTATTCCACATAAGTTGTCATTTAATAAAAATACGTTTTTCAACTCACAAAGATTAAGCAAATATTAAAGACTTAGTGAAAGCCAAAGGAAAAGAAGTATAAAACCTATTATTTTTATTTTTTAGCAGGGACAGAAACAAATATCAAAATTAAAATGGTACGTAGGAATTTGTGTGGGTTTTTTTTGTGGGGGCTAGAAATACATTTTACATTTTTAGGAAAAAAATGTCAACTAACTGGGTCCTTTTGATTAGCTACAGAAAGTGTAGAAATATGGTAGTTAATGTCAAAACCAGGAAAAATGAATATTTTTTCAAAAAAAGAATAACTACAGAAAGTGTAAAAATATGGTAATTAATGTCAAAAGCAGGAAAAAATAAATTTCTGCAAGAAAAATAATACAATTAGAAAAAAAGGTTCAGGGTAAGGAGAGGGATTGAACAACAGGCTGAAAAAGAGGCGGCAAAGGCAGAGAGAAAATCTTGGGTAAATAAAAAGATATCTAATCAGATATTATGTAGATAAGAGAGTAATCATATTAGATGCAAATGCTTCCAAATTATGTGTTAAAATATTAAATACTCTAACACTGGCTTGAGAAAATATGCTTTTACTTGGGAATAATCACACTGAAATATTAAAACAAAGGTGTAGAGAAAATTAACAAATATTTATTTAAAAAGATAGGCCACTACAATTGTATAAGACAGAAGAGAATTTTAGAAAAAATGCAAGCAATAAGGAGGGACAATAATAGATAACAGAAGAGGTGACAGGCAAAATGTGAAATATCAAAATGTGAAAAAATTTTAAAGATATATAACAGTCACAAATTTAAATGCCTCAGTAGCATTGTCACAATATATGCCAGAATTAAATTTGATGGATATTTATTTATATTGACAAATCACAATTGTAGTGAGAGGTGATTAATATATCAATCATCTAGACTGATGAGTATACAGACATTTAGTTGTTAATAGGAATACTTTGCAATTAACAATTAACAATCCTTTTATATGTATATAAATGTTGCTACCTTCACTCTTAAAAAGTAAATATGTGTCTTAACCACTATATACCTTCTACTTACCAAGAAAGCATTCTTTTTTAATGATGATTTACTTGGTTCAAAAATGTGATCTCAACAAGTTTTAGATAGATAATTTCATATAGATCTGATTTTATGGTTAAATGTAACCAATATAAAATTAACAGACTTTCCAGCTCATTCTAAGAGGCAAGTAGTACTCTGATAACAAAACTAGAGAAAGATTGTAGAAGAAAAGAATGTTACAGACAAATATATTTCATGAATACAGACAAAAATTCCCAAGGAAATACTAGCAAATCAAATCCAGCAATATATGAGAAGAGGTACATTTCATAACCAAGTAGGATTTATCTCAGGAATGCAAGGTTAGCTTAATATTCAAGAATCAGCTATGCAATGCTGATACAATTAAGGAACCCAAACCATATGACAATCTCAACAGACGTGGTAAAATATTTTATAAAATCCAACACCTTTCTACGATAAAAGCACTCAACTAGGTGGGAATAGAAAGAAAATACCTCAGCCTGAAAAAAGGCATCTACACAAACCCCAAATCTAACATGAAACTTAATGCAAAAACCTGAATGCATTTTCCTCATGATCCAGAATAAGGCTAGGATGTCCACTGCTGCCACTTCTCTTTGACATTTTACTGGGAGTTTGATTTTGATGAGGGACAATTGGGCAAGAAAATTAAAAAAAAAAAAGCCATCTAAATTGGAAGGGAAAAAAGTGAATCTATCTCTGTTTGCAGATGACATGATCCTGTATACAAAAAAATCTGATAAATCAGAACTAATAATTAAGTCCAGCAGAATTGCAGATAACAAGATCAGTATACAAAAGTCAATTATATACCTACACAGTAACAAAGAGCAATCCAAAAATAAAATGAGATTAAGAAAAACATTTCACAAAGATAACAAGAGAATAAAATACTCAGGAATGAATTTAACAAATATGCAAACATTATAATCTAATAACTAAAATATTGTTGAAAGACATTAAAGAAAATTGAAATCAATGGAAAGATATCGAATATTCATGGATTGGAAGATAACATTAAGTGACAACACCGCAAAATTGACCTACAGTTTCAATTAAGTCTCTACCAAATCCCAGGTGGCTTCTTTATAAAAATAGCTATGGCAATTCTACTATTCTTATGGACTTTCATAGGATGCAGAATAGCCAAAACAATACACTTTCCATTCAAAATTTACCACAAAGCTGCAGTAAAGATAGTGTGGTACTGACACAATACACCAATGAAATAGAATTGAGAGTTCAGAAAGAAGCCTTCCCACCTGTGTGCAATTGATTTCCAACAAAGGTACCAAGATAAGTAAATGGGGAAACATAGTCAAAATCTCAAGAAATGGAGCTGAGACAACTAGATATTCATGTGAAGTTGGAACCCTGTCTTTTACCACAGTTATCTCAAAATGTATCAAAAACCTAAATTCAGGAGCTGAACACAATAAAATAAAACTCTAGAAAAAAGGTAGACGTTAATCTTTGTGACCTTAGATTAGGCAAATGTTTCTTCACTATGTAACCAAAAACACAAATAATAAACATCAATTAAATTGAACTTCATTGAAATTAAACTTCTGTGCTTCAAAGAGATTATGAAGTAAAATGACACTATGGGAGAAAAATATTGTCACATCATATCTAGAGCTAAGCATAGGAAATGATATTTAGCTATCAGAAAAATGAAAATCAAACCACAATGAGATACAATGAATCTCAAACCACAATGAAATATATTGAATAGAATGGAGTGTAATCAGAAAGAAATAACAGATGTTGGTGAATACATGGAAAAATTGGGAACCTCATCCAATTGCTAGCGGGAACATAAAGTGAGGTTGCTTCTTTAGAAAACAGTCTGGTAGTTTCTCAAAAGATTGGACATACATTCACCATATGTTCCTAAAATTAAGATATAATTGTGAACATTTGTATATGAATGTTACTAGTAGCATTATTCACAATATAAATGTTTCCATCAACTCCAGATGTGGAGGTGGGCCTAGGTTGATGTTACCCTTGCAGTGGGTTTGCATCATACATTCACTCACCATATATCTGATATAATTGGTGCAAATCCACATATTCTATAATAAAACCACCAAGATAAAGAATTTGGACAAATTACTTAAACTTTCTTGCCTCAGTATGCTCGGCTTAAAAATCGGACAGAATAGCAAGCCAGTTATAGAAATCTCGAGTTTAGGAAACCCCAGCCTTTTAAAGGGAGGTAACAGCAAACCTGCTTAACTTCTGCCTCAGAAAGAGGCATTATCTTTATCTTCTTCTTGTTTTTTTTTTTTGTTTTTTGTTTTTTGTTTTTTGTTTTTTTTGAGCCAGAGTCTTGCTCTGTCGCCCAGGCTGGAGTGCAGTGGTGCAATCTTGGCTCACTGCAAGCTCCGCCTCCCAGGTTCACGCCATACTCCTGCCTCAGCCTCCCGAGTAGCTGGGACTACAGGCACCTGCCACCACGCCCGGCTAATTTTTTGTATTTTTAGTAGAGACAGGATTTCACCGTGTTAGCCAGGATGATCTCTATCTCCTGACCTCGTGATCCACCCACCTCGGCCTCCCAAAGTGCTGGGATTACAGGCGTGAGCCACCGCGCCCGGCCCATTATCTTTATCTTCTACAGTGATTGTTATACACAGCTCCATGAAGATAATTTACAACAAAAGGCTGTAAATCACGAACAGCTTCTATTGTATGAGTCTGTTTATATTAAGTGTCTGTAATAGGCAAATCCACAGAGACAGAAAATGGCTTATTGGATACCAAGGGCTCTAGGAAAGGGGGAAGCTGGTATAGAATGCTAATGGTACAGAGTTTCTCATTAAGGTGATGAAAATCTTCTGTATGTAAGTAGTGGTGATGTTTGTACAACTTTGTGAATACCTTGAAAATCACCGAGTGTGTACTTTATTTTATTATTATTACTTTTTAGATGGATTCACACTCTGTCTCCCTGCCTGGAGTGCAGTGGTGCAATCTCAGCTCACTGCAACCTCTGCCTTTAGGGTTCAAGTGATTCTCCTATCTCAGCCTCCTGAGTAGCTGGGATTACAGGTGCACATTACCATGCCCAGCTAATTTTTCTATTTTTAGTACAGACGGGGTTTCACCATGTTGGTCAGGCTGGTCTCAAACTGCAGACCTCGTGATCTGCCTGCCTCAGCCTCCCAAAGTGCTGGGACTACAGACGTGAGCCACCGCGCCCAGCAAGTGTGTACTTTAAAATGGCTAATGTTATACTATGTGAGTTATCTATCTCTCAATCCAAAAAGTGTTTAAATCTTGGTTAAAGTTGTGTGCACTACCAGCCTTAACAGGAATGTATATGCGGGTTAAACACACAAACAAAAGTACTGAATGTGCCCCAGTGACATAAAGGGGCAGGGAAGTGAACAACTGGAAAACAGTGAGAGCTAAACTCAAAATTGGCATTGAGTATGAAAGAATGCTTTCTCCAGTCTATGTAGGAAAAACTGGAGGAAGTGGCCATGTAGTTGGATAATTTTTCACTTATAACAAATGCCTGTAAATATGCCCCTAAATATTAAACCTTTTTTTGTTTTGTCTTCGTTTGTTGTTTTTTGTTTGTTTTGTTTTTTGAGACAGAGTCTTGCTCTGTCGCCCAGGCTGGAGTGCAGTGGTGTGATCTCAGCTCACTGCCAGCTCTGCCTCCCGGGTTCACACCATTCTCCTGCCTCAGCCTCCTGAGTAGTTGGAACTACAGGTGCCCGCCGCCATGCTGGGATCATTTTTTTGTATTTTTAGTAGAGACAGGGTTTCACCATGTTAGCCAGGATGGTCTCCATCTCCTGACCTCGTGATCCTGCTGCCTCAGCCTCCTAAAGTGTTGGGATTTCAGGCATGAGCCACCGTGCCCGGCCATATTAAATCATTTTTTTAATAAGAAAGTGAAGTTCAGAATCTAGAAAGGAGTTGGCAGTACCAACATTAAATTATAAATTGTTCAGCGTACATATGAAGAATATAACTTACATTTTAGTTCATGTTATACATACATATAAGCAAACAGAGTTTTCTATTTTGATAACAAAACCACCAGGATAAAGAATCAAGTCAAATTACTTAATCTTTTCTTGCTTTAGTCTCCTTAGTTTAATAAGAAGACCGAATAGTAAGCCTGTTACAGAAATTAAGTCTGTGAACCTTTTAGAATAAAGATCAGGCCAGCCACGGTGGACTCAGGGTGAATCCAAACACTTTGGTGGGGCCAAGGTGGGTGGACCACCTGAGCTCAGGAGTTCGAGACCAGCCTGGCCAACATGGCAAAACCCCATCTCTACTAAAATTACCAAAAAAAAGTAGTCAGGTCGGGTGGTGGGCGCCCGTGGTCCCAGCTACTGAGAGGCTGAGGCAGGAAATCACCTGAACCCAAGAGGCAGAGGTTGTGTGGTGAGCCAAGATCCTGCCACTTCTGCCTGAGCAACAGAGCAAGACTTTGTTACTTCCTATTAAAAAAAAAAAAGAAGAAAGTGAAAAAGAAAAAAAAGATCAAAGTGAACTGAAAATATATCACGTATTGTTTTCCACAGTTCACCTGACAAAAGACAAATATCCATGTACTGATAGAACTTACATTTTGGCTTTAGTAGGAAGCAGTGACAACAACTAGTGACTTTTAAGTAAGAAGCATAAGGCTCGTGGGTTCATGTATATGCAGGTGCATAATATAAACTCAAAGGAGATTTGAGCAAATTTTTTGAAATGGCAAGGAGAGCAGAACCTCTGAGGTTGTAGTATGTATTGGGGCCTTGACCAAGAAAAAGAATGGTAGAAGAAGATATGTAAAAGTGAATAAGAATAAAATTACATATGTGTTTTTGTTACATTATAAGGACCATGGTTTTAGCTTAGGAAAGGGGGAGGCTGGGATTGAATGCTAATGGGTAGTTTCTTTTTAAGGTAATGGCAACATTCTATATATAAATAGTGTTGATCTTTCCTGTAACTTTGGGAATACCCTAAAAATCACTAAATGTGTACTTTAAAATGGTTACTTTTACAGTATCTGAGATACAACTCACATAACATAAGAGGTAATCGAGGAAGGTAGGGGATCACTAAAGAAGCTGAGTTAATCGCCTGAGAAATGTGGATGGCCTGCATCTGGGTGATAGCAGGAGGAACAGGGAAAAGTGGCTAGATTCTGCATGTGTCTTAAAAGTAAAACATGCAGAATTTGATGATTAATAGAAATGATGCAATGAAAAGAAAAGCATTAAGGATGACCTTATGTACCTTAGCAGCAGGACGTAATTATTATCAG
Source organism: Gorilla gorilla gorilla (assembly GCF_029281585.2). Taxonomy (NCBI): domain Eukaryota; kingdom Metazoa; phylum Chordata; class Mammalia; order Primates; family Hominidae; genus Gorilla; species Gorilla gorilla. Next base: position 14,937,417 of record NC_086018.1, on the reverse strand, counting down.
GTGAAATGGGAAACATATGGGGAAAGTTGTTTGGAAAGTGGATCAGAATTCAGTTTGTAGCCTTGAGTTCAAATTGCCGATTAAACTCGAATATGTACAACAGACTCCTATAAGTTTGGGGCATTGGTAAGAGACTGGCTGGAGATATAAATATGGGACTCAGTACCATTCAGAAATCCATTGTACAGGAAAAGATAACCAGGAGATTGAGAGTAAATGCATCAGGAATAATTCAAGTAAGAGGGAGACTGAAAAATAACTCTTATAATTGGCCAGGTGTGGTGGCTTGCACCTCCAATGCCAGCAGTTTGGGAGCCTGAGGCGGGCAGAAGGCTTGAGCCCAGGAGCTCGAGACCAGCCTGGGCAATATGAAGAGACCCTGTCTCTACAAAAATACCAAAGTTAGCTAGGCCTGGTGGCCTGCAGTCACAATCACCCGGAAGGTGAAGTGGAAAGATCACTTGAGCTTGGGAGGTTGAGGCTGCAGTGAGTCCTTGATCGCACCACTACATTCCAGCCTGGACAACAGAACCAGACCGTGTCTCAGTAAACAAACAATGATAGGAATTAAAAAAAAAAACTATTATATTTGGCAAAAAGAAAGTTAAATATAGTACTTTTGGTGGACTGTTGGGGATGAAAGCCTGACTGGTTAAGGTAAGTGGAATGTTCAAATGAGAGCATATTATCAATGGCAAAAATATTCAACTGAAGTTTAAGGTAACAGATTACATTTAGCAATTAGGGTGTCACTGATGACTTTTGAGAAACCACTGTGACTTCACTGTTGTGGGATAAAACCTGAGAAATAATAAGAAGTGATGGAAAGGAAATAACTAATAGAAATTCTCTGTGGCAATTAAAAGCAGAGAAAAAGTTCAGCACCATGAGAGACAGTTTTTGTTTTGAATTGTAAAATATGGTTTTTTAAATACATGTTTGACAAGGAAATCAGAGCACTGACGAGGAGAATAAAATAAATTACACAAAAGAGAAAAAGATCAATCATATTGATGGATTGGGTCCAGGAGGACATATTTTAAAATGGGATGAAAGTTTTGTCTTTGAATAAATAAGTGCATATAGATAAAGCTGTGATTTAGATCAGAATAACAAACAAAAGAAGTTGAGGAATTTAATATTCTGCAGCATAAAATTTAAAGAATTTGAGGAATATTTATGATAAATTATGACAAAGCAATGCAAAGAAAGTTCAAGAAATGAACAACTTATCAAATAAAATAGATAACTTCCTGCTTCTTCCCTCCCACTTTTTTTAACTACTGCTTTTACTTTTCCCATTAATGTATTTTTAAAAACGACCAGCATCTTCTGGGGAAATATTATCTTTCTTTCTGGAAATTTGCATTAGATGCTTACTCATTTTTTGTGCTTTCAATATATTAACAGCATTTTTAGTCAGAAAAATATTTCTCTAAAACAATTTCATTTTAATATTTACTTGATTTAAAAGTACTGTTGCCTTTTATCTTCCTTCTTATTCATTTTGTTTTATATTGCTTCCCACACATAGTGACTAATTGATGTTCACAGTATGTCAGTAATTTTTCTGGCGGTTTGTCTACAGAGAACCTAAAATGAGCTGTTTTTCCCCCCAACAAAAGAGAGTTTAAATCTACTATTGCCGTGCAGTCTGGATTTTACATCTATTTAAATTGAAACTTTACTAGATTAATAACTTTCATGGAGTTAAGTTCAGCCAAGAAACAGTATTTTAAATGCAAATAACCAACATCTAGCAATAAATGGAACTTAAAGGCCTCACTATTCTGTATTCTTTTACTAATCAGGAATATCTGGGGATAGTTTTCTTAGTGTCATCATGGTTAGACTTGGCTTAGATTGTGCCGTTTTATTTTAGTGGATGTCAGCTGCAGACATTGGCTGAAAAGCACAAAAAGAAAACTTATGAGTAATGAACATTTCTTTCATACTACTTGGAGATAGGACTATCATCTCAGTGCTAAGAGGTAGTTGATGCCTCATAGAAGTTTGATCGTCTACTTCTTTAAAACAATGTTTTCTGAAGAAATAGTATGTCAAATTAGACATCATAGTTCAATATTCCCTAAACCAGACATAGATTTTTCTATTCTGATTAGTGATCCATATCTACCTGTTAACATTTTCTATGAATAGTGAATTATAGAGAATCTTGTTTACTTCTGTTTAAATTTAATACGGAACTCTACTGGATTCACTGACAAGATGACTTTGAATTAGCAGCACCCTGAGAATGGAGACAGTGTTTGAAGAGATGGATGAAGAAAACACAGGAGGAGTTTCATCTTCGAAAGAAGAAATAGTCCTTGGCCAGAGACTCCATATAAGCTTTCCTTTTAGCATTATCTTCTCAACTGTTCTCTACTGTGGTGAGGTTGCCTTTGGTTTATATATGTTTGAAATTTATCGAAAAGCTAATGACACATTCTGGATGTCATTTACCATCAGCTTTATTATTGTGGGGGTAATTTTGGATCAAATTATCCTGATGTTTTTCAACAAAGACTTGAGGAGAAATAAGGCTGCATTACTTTTTTGGCACATTCTTCTTTTAGGACCTATTGTGAGGTAAGTGACACAAATATTTCTCATTCACTGCCTCCAACAAGTAAATTGAATATAAATAGATGGCTAAAAAGATTAAGGATGCCATAATTATCGTTTACTGAATGGAAATATTTCCCTCTTTAGATTTATTTAGTTTTCACACTTTCGTAACTGTTCCTATTTAATTGTCATCAGTTATAAGGTAATGATAGTTTTTTAAAAATGCAAATGGGAATAAGTCAGTCATTTCTTCTATTCTTTCCATGTATGTGTTGTAGTCCAGTCTTTACTGTTTTTCTCATTCGGCCTAACGGGCATTTTAAATAGTTACGAGGCCTAGAAATATAACCTTAAATTAAGGAATGAGAGTAGAGTGAGTGAGAAGAGAGAAAGGCTTGAAAATAATCTCATAAATTTTATTTGTCAACTGAAGCGAATTGAACTTTTTAGTGGTAATTTTCCAGACATCCTGGAATTTGTAGCTGTGACTTGGAATATCAAAACATAGCTTAGCAATTCATTTCCATATCACTTCTGTCTGTTACTACACTGATTTGCATGAGTACTGTAAATTTTGTTATGTTAATCTGTCTTACTCATAGTTCTAAATTCTTAGTTACTATATATGTGAATAAACAAAAAATTTGGCAGGTAAATTCTTTCTTTTATAACTTTCTTTTCACTGAGTGTTTTAGGTAAACTCAAGTTTATTTTTCTGTGTGAATTTCAGAGCTAGATGTTGATAAATTTTATTTTATCCAATTAAACTTATAGATTAACTTTAGGAAAGACTAACGTGCTTTGAAAGAACAATTCTTCATATTTATGGACCACATAGGAATTAATATTTATTTAAGATTGATGTATCTTAAGTGGTTTTTTTTGGTGTGTTTTCTTTATTGAAGTTTTTATATTTTTTAGGATTCTTGCATCATGGATTTACATTTTAGGTTAATACAATGCAAAGTATATTTTCATTTTACTTTTTATTATTGTTAACTGTTTTGTTATTGATTTAAAACTTAACTGTAGGTTGGGCGTGGTGGCTCATCCCTGTAATCCCAGCTCTTTGGGAGGCCAATGCAGGCGGATCATTTGAGGTCAGGAGTAGAGTCCAGCCTGATCAACATGGTGAAAAACCGTCTCTGCTAAATACCAAAAAAAATAGCCGGGCGTGTTGGTGCATGCCTGTAATCCCAGCTATTTGGGAGGCTGAAGCCAGAGAATCTTTTGAAACTGGGAGGCAGAAGTTGCGCCTAGGCAACAGAGCAAAACTCTGTCAAAAAAAAAAAAAAAAAAACCTTAACTATATTCCATCACAAAATGTGATCTGCATTATAAAGTGGAAATACATGTTTATATATGAATTATATAAACATGTAAATTTAAAAATATAAATATATAAAGGGAGCCTTGAACTATTACCAGATGTGATGTCAGATGTTACAAAGGTTTTTCACATGAGCTAAATAAGAAAGTATTGCTTAACTGACTTTTTTCTTTTCTTTTTTTTTTTTTTTGAGATGAACTATCATTCTTTTTCCCGAGGCTGGAGGGCATTGACACAATCTTGGCTCACTGCAACCTCTGCCTACAAAGCTCAAGAGATTCTCCTGTCTCAGCCTTCCAAGTAGCTGGAATTACAGGTGCCCACAACCACGCTCAACTGATTTTTATACTTTTATTAGAGATAGTGTTTCACCAGGTTGGCCAAGCTGGTCTCCAACTCCTGACCTCTAGTGAGGAATTGGCAGACTGTCAGACTGACATTTGAGAAACTCTCAGGCTGTTTACCAAAGTAACTGTACTTCCTCACCCTTACCTCCCTCTAGCAATAATTAGGGGTTCTTATGTCTCCACTCCTACTGTCTCTTTAAATCATAGCTCCTAATGCGAATGAATAAAATTTCATTGTGATTTTGGTTTCTATTTGATTTTTGAATGGTCCTGGCAGCCTTGTTGAAAATCAGCTGACGGTAAATATGAGTGTATATTTTGGAGTGTCTTATCTATCCCATTGATCTATGTATTAATCCTTATTACCAGTTTGATGAATAATGTTTTGTAATAAGTTTTTAAGTCGAACGTATTAATTAACAAATTAATTAAGTTGATAATATTATTTTTGCAAAATTGTTTGGCTGTGTGGAGTCCTTTGCATTTCCCAACTGATCAGTTGTTTGTTTCTGCCAAATATTGTGAATAATAATAACAACAATAAAGGCAATGAATTTTGATATGGAATGAATTGAATCTGTAGATAAGTTTGGGGAGTATTGTCATCTTAATAATATGAAGTCTTTCAACTCACGGTCCTGTGATGTATTTCCATTTACTTAGGTCTTTAACTTCTTTTGTTGATGTTTGGTAGTTTTAAATGTACAGGTCTTACAGTTACTTGTCAAAGTTATTTCTAAATATTTTCTTTTTTAGGTTATTATAAATAAGGTTTTTAAAGCATCATTCTCAATCGTTCATTGCTAGTATGTAGAAATACAAATCATTTTTGCATACAGATGTTGTGTACTGAAACTATGCTGAAACTATTTACTAGCTTTAATGTTTTTTTGTGTGGATTCCTCCAGATTTTCTATATACAAATTATGCCATCTTGAATAGAGGTAGTTTCACATCTCCTTTTTTTAATCTGTTTGCCTTTCACATCTTCCCTAACTAATTGTTTTGGTCAGAACCTCTAGTACTATATTGAAAATGAGTTTACATGTTTCACTTATTTTTGATATAAGGGAGAAAGTTTTCAGTCTTTGGTCGATGAAGAGAGTTAAACTCTGTAAAATATTTTGAAGGGATTTATTCTGAGCTAAATGTGAGTGACCATGGGCTATGATACTGTTCCCAGGAAGTCCTGAGTACATGTGCCCAATGTGGTCAGGGTACAGCATGGTTTTATACATTTTAGGGAGGCATGAGACATCAATCAAATAAACTAAGAAATACATTGGTTTGTTCCAGAAAGGCTTGACAGCTCAAAACAGTGGGGTGGTTGGGTGGATTCCAGGCTATAGGTAAATTTAAACATTTTCTGGTTGACAACTGGGTGAGTGTGTCTAAACAGCTGGGATGATAGAAAGGAAATAGGTTAAGATAAAATATTGTGGAGACCAAGGTTCTTTTGAAGTCTCATAATGGCTGCCCTTAGAGAATACATGACAAATGTGTTCTATTCACACCTTTTAAAAGTGCTAGACTTTCAGTTAATCTCTTCAGATTTGGGAGGGCCTGGAAGTAAAAGATCTGGGGAAATTTATAGAGATTCCGTGCAGATCCAAATTTTCCCCCACATAGGACAGCTTTGTAGGGCCATTTCAAAACATGCGGGGAAAAAAAACATGTTTTGGGGTAAAATATTTTTACTTTCTTCTTTATTTTGTTTTGTTATGCCAGAGTCAGACTAGAAAGTAAGTCACATTATATAGGGTTAATTAGAATCCATCTGATGAGAATTTATGGTTTGTAGGGCATTAGTACCCAGACCCCTTATATAGGGATTTGGGCAAGATTACAAAATGAGAGCTTAGTCCTCATTTTTGGCATGAAATATTGTACTAGCTTTTTTTTTCTTAATTGATGGCCTTTGCTAGTCTGAGAAAGTACTGTTTGTTGAGTGTTTTTATTTTGAGATGTGTTGGATTTTGCAAAATGATTTTTTCTGCCTGTTGAGATGATCCTGTGATTTTTGTTCATTATTCTGTTAACATGATGTATTTCACTGATTTTTATATGTTGCATCTGTTATGGGAAAGTGGTCCTGATCCAGACCCCAAGAGAGGGTTCTTGGATCTTGTGCAAGAAAAAATTCAGGGCAAGTCCACAATGTGAAGTGAAAGCAAGTTTATTAAGAATGTAAAGGAATAAAAGAATGGCTACTCCATAGAGAGAGCATGCCCGAAGGCTGCTGGTTGCCCATTTTTATGGTTCTTTCTTGATGGTATGCTAAACAAGGGGTGGATTATTCATGCCTCCCCTTTTTAGCCCTTATAGGGTAACTTCCTGATGTTGCCATGGCGTTTGTAAACTGTCATGGCACTGGTGGGAGTGCAGCAGTGAGGACGATCAGAGGTCACTCTTGTGGCCATTTTGGTTTTCGTGCATTTTGACTGGCTCCTTTGCTGCAACCTGTTTTATTAGGAAGTTCATTATGACCTGTAGTTTTTATTACACACATTTTAGAACACATTTGCCATGTATTCTCTAAGGGCAGCCATTATAAAACCTCCTTTTTATCCTGTAACTTAGAATGCTTTAAATATCTGGGAATGCAGCCCAGTATGTTTCACATTCATTTTTCCTAGCTCCTGTTTAAGATGGAGTTGCTCTAGTTCACATGCCTCTGACAAATCTCTTCTTGTTGCGGAAATAAATCCTATTTGGTTGTTGTGTATTATCATTTTTTATATGTCGCTGAGTGTGGCTTTCTAGTGTGGTGTTGAGGACTTTTTTGTCTGTGGTTCATAAAGGATATTGGTCTGCAGTTTCTTCTAGTTTTTTCTCATTTTTGACAGGCTATAGCATTTTTAATAGATTTTATTATAGTTATGCCTTAAGACAACAAAACAAGTGTATGCAAAAGTGGAAAGGTAATTTATGAAAACATAATGATTGTTAAATTCTGGTCTACTGTAACTAAGGAAAATTGTGTGTATATATATATATATGTCAATTGAGGACACTACCAACCTTAAGATGGATTGACATGGAAGTCCCTGATTAACATAACTTTACAGCTTAACATCCTTTCCACGATCTCCACAAGGTTTTAGAAAGTCTTACTTTCATGGCCAACTTTTTAACTTGTGTGACTATTTTATTTCTGCAAAGCTGTCTTAATGTCTTATTTTAATGTCAAAAAAATAAAAAGAAAAGGATGAAGGAAAAACCTTTTTTTGTTTTTCACAAGCATCACCTTTGGTGTCAGTTAATGAGTTTGTAGGAAGACTGGGATGACTGCTGGGCGCAGTGGCTCATGACTGTAATCCCAGCACTTTGGGAGTCCCAGGCAGGCAGATCACAAGGTCAAGAGATCGAGACCATCCAGGCCAACATGGTGAAACCCTGTCTCTACTACAAACCCAAAAATTAGCTGGGTTTGGTGGCACCCACCTGTAGTTCCAGATACTTGGGAGGCTGAGGCAGGAGAATCACTTGAACCTGGGAAGGAGAGGTTGCAGTGAGCCAATATCATGCCACTGCACTCCAGCCTGGCAACAGAGCAAACTCTGTCTCAAAAAAAAGAAAGACTGGGTTGGTTTACATGAATTATCTGTTAGGATTAAATATTAGACATTCTACCTCTAAATGTTGTCAGTTATCTTCTTTCTTTCCTTTACTCCTTACCTTCTTTCTTTTTCCTTTTTGAAGCTAAGACAATTCAATCAAGTATCTATAAATTTTTCATTCCCCAAACCCTGATAAAATTCTTCATATAAGATAATGAAAGACAAGGGATGGGAGAAAAACTGTTTTCTATTTGGTCAGAAGATAGAGATAATAAATGATAGTATGTACTTAAAGGTCAAAAGTATCTAAAAGGTATAGTGATATGATTTTCTAGTTAATTTATCATGCGTTTCATAATTGCTAAAGAAGAGCTAGTTAATAGGGTCTAATGAAATGATATATTATGGCCATTGGATTATGTGGTGAGAGAGAGGTACAACAGTAGACAATGACAGAGGAGACTTTGGAGATATTGAAAATATTCTGTTTGTTTAAAGAAGGGTGTTACTTACATTAATGATTTTTTTTATAAATTTTAACAATGTCTCCTTTTTGGAAAATTGCAGTTTGTATTAGAGAAAATGGGCTCCATACCAGTCACATACTTTTCTTTTAGATTTGTGCTGGATTTGTTCATTTTTGCAAGTTATTGGGTGTATAGAAGCTTAAAATTAATACAGTTTTCTGACAAAATAATATTTTGCACTGACCTTTATTATGCTGATGATGCTTTTTTTGCATTGAAATGTTTCTTCTGATTTTATAAAAGCACAAACAGCCTTTTCTGCCTTTTCTGTTGTTTGCTTTTTTTTTTGCTGATAGCTTTTATTTCTTGTTCTTATGCTTTAATTATAACTCTTTAACACCTGACAACTTGTAGTTCTGAACATGTACGTTTAGTCTATTTGCCCGCATTGCATTATTTTAAAACTTACACTTACTTATATATTTATTTTTTTGAAATGGCATCTTGCCTTGTTGTGCAGTTTGGAGAGCAGTGGTGCAATCTCAGCTCACTGCAATTTCTGCCACCCAGGCTCAAGCGATACTCCTGCCTCAGCAATAACTGGGACTACCTACAGTCACGCACCACCACACCAGGCTAATTTTTGTATTTTTAGGTGAGATAGCGTTTCATCATGTAGCCCAGAATGGTCTCCAACTCCTGAGCTCAAGGGATCCGCCCCTTCTTGACCTCCCAAAGTGCTGGGATTCCAGGCATGAGCCAGCGAACCTGGCCACACTTATTTAATTTTATTCTTTATAAATCTTTTCTGCTTAGGATATATAAGACTTCCTTAATCTGAGAATTCATGATTGTAACAATTTGAAACTCTTTTTCTAGTCATTATTTTAAAAATACTGCCACTTCCTGTATTCTTTTAAAATTCTGATCAGAAGTGTAGGCTTTGTCACTCTTTTCTTAAATGCCCTATAATCTCCATCATATATTAGATGCTTCTTTCTCTCTTTGCTACATTTTTTTGTAATTTTGTTAAAGTTATTTATTTTTCAATTATCGAATTAGCTTTCAACTATTTAATTTACCCAGTGTTTTTTATATTTTGTTTTCTAGAGATTCTGTTGGTTCTTTTTAATACTTGCTCATCATTGAGAAGCATTATTTTTTCATACTTCTGAAGTACTCCATTATTTCTTCAAAAAGTAAATATTTTTTGGTTTGGTAAATTTTACATAGGAAATACGTTGGGGTCATCCTGTGCTTCTTATTCATGGTATCTTGCTTTTATTCATGTTTTGTGATTTTTTATAAAGATCTGCTTATTTCCCATAGATTTTTATTTGTGAAAGTTCTTTGAGGACTACTTTGAAGTTAAACTCCACTATAGATCATATCTGTGTATGTTTTTGTCACTTACGTGTGGCTGTTTTAAGCATTCATTGAGTTTTTTTAGACTGCTGTCTTAAAATAATGCTAAATGAGCTAAATTTCATCACTAGAGAAAAATCATAAGTCAAAATGTGTTCCAATGAAAATTTGGGGTCCTTCCTTTGAGGCAGTTGACACTTGTATCATGGGAAGAACACCTAAAAACATTGATGTCTTTTAAAAGTTGTCAGAATAGTATGTTTCTGGAGAAATAGCTTTTGTATGTGTCAGAATATTAATGCATTAGAAAAACATTGTGATATTATTTAATCAAACTGACCTTGAGAAAGTGAATTGAATTGTGTATGAATGAGGAAATTTTTACTTTTCATCTGCTGTTTGAATTTTTGTTTATCAGACTGCAGTTATGTATTATTTGAAGTTGAAAATGAGGGGAAGAACTACCATAAATAATAATATTAGAAACTGTTAGAAACTTATTTTTTATCCAGAGTGATTAATATTTGCCATTTGATAGTATAATTTCAAAATTAAGAGTTCCTCTCCTGATAAACTTTCAAATATTTCTAGATGTCTGTCACCAATAAATGTTAATCTTGGATGTTACTTCATGTTAACAGGTGTTTGCACACCATTAGAAATTACCACAAATGGTTGAAAAATCTTAAACAGGAGAAGGAAGAGACTCAAGTTAGCATCACAAAGAGAAACACGATGCTGGAAAGGGAGATTGCATTCTCAATCCGGGATAATTTCATGCAGCAGAAGGCTTTCAAGTACATGTCAGTGATTCAGGCTTTTCTCGGTTCTGTTCCACAATTAATTTTGCAGATATATATCAGTCTCACTATACGAGAATGGCCTTTGAATAGAGGTAAGTTGAGTTACTTGATGCTGAAAGACACACAAAGGTCAATAAGGTGTACTAGTATAATAGAAATTGAGAAGTTGAAATATGTAATCCCATAATTGCACTAAATTTTTTATAAGATTGAGTTTCTATGAATTTATTTGATTAGCAGATTATAAAAAGATGCTGCTGGAATCCATAGAAATTTAATATAATTAAAAGTTAGCATCAATTTATTTTATTGACCCTGAAGAGTTAAATTAAGCTTGATATAATATTTAGAGATGAAGCGGAGGAATAAGTTTTTATTTAAAACATATTTTTGTTATAATCTGCCTTGTATAAACAGCATTGCTTTTTTTTTTTTTTTTTTTGAGACATAGTCTCACTTTGTCGCCCAGGCTGGAGTTCAGTGGCCCGATCTCGGCCCACTGCAAGCTCCGCCTCCCAGGTTCACGCCATTCTTCTGACTCAGCCTCCTGAGTAGCTGGGACTACAGGTGCCCGCCACCACGCCCGACTAATTTTTTCATATTTTTAGTAGAGATCGGGTTTCACTGTGTTAGCCAGGATGGTCTCGATCTCCTGACCTCGTGATCCACCTGCCTTGGCCTCCCAAAGTACTGGGATTACTGGCATGAGCCACCGCGCCCAGCCAAAAAGCATTGCTTTTAATAGAAGTCGAAACTGCATGAAAATTAGAATGTGCCTAAGACTATAAAATTGTATAAAAGTCACCAGGCAAATAGTTCTGTATATTTTATTTTAAATTTTTACCTTAGATACAGGGAGTATATGTACAGTATACGTACAGGTTTGTTACATGGGAATATTGTGAGATACTGAGGTTTGGAGTGTGGATCCCATCACCCAGGTAGTAAGCATAGTACACAATAGGGAGTTTTTCTTAGGCCACCCTGTTCTTCTCTCCACCCAATAGTGGTTGACAATGTTTGTTATTTCCATATTTATGTTCAGGTGTGCTGAATGTTCAGCTTCTGCTTATGAGTAATAAATCTATTTGGTTTTCTATTCCTGCATTGATTTGCTTAGGATAATGGCCTCCACCTGCATTTATGTTGATGCAAATGACATGATTTATTTATTTTATATGGCAGCACAGTATTCCACATACACATACATGGAATACTATGCAACCATATGAAAGAAATTAATCAGTTATTTTCCTTATCCAGTGTACCATTGATGGGCACCTGAGTTGATCCCATGTCTTTGCTATGGTGAATAGTGCAGCAATGAACATATGACTGCATGTGTCTTGGACCTAGAATGATTTATATTCCTTTGGGTACATACCCACTGATGGGATTGCTGGGTTGAAATGGTAGCTCTGTATTAAATTCTTTGAGAAACTTCCAGAGTGCTTTCCACAATGGCTGATCTAACTTAGACTTCTATCAGCAGTGTGTAAGCATTCCCCTTTCTCAAAAGCATCCTCACCCAACATGTGTTGGTTTCTGACATTTTAATAGTAGCCATTTTTGCTGGTGTGAGATACTATCTCATTGTGGTTTCAATTTGCATTTCTCTGATGATTACTGATGCTGAAATCGTGGGGGTTTTTGTTGTTGGTTTTTTTTTTTTGAGATGGAGTTTCACTCTTGTTGCCAAGGCTGGAGTGCCCTGGCATGATTTTGACCCACTGCAACCTCCACCTCCCAGATTCAAATGATTCTCCTGCCTCAGCCTCCCAGGTAGCTGTGATTACAGGCATGTGCCAACATGCCCAGCTAATTTTTACATTGTAAAACCTTGTAGAGACAAGGTTTTGCTATATTGGCCAGGCTGGTCTTGAACTCCTGACCTCAGGTTATCCACCCACCTCAGCCTCCCAAAGTGCTGGGATTATAGGGGTGAGCCACCGCACATGGACTTATGCTGAGCAGATTTTCATATGCTTGTTGGACACTTGTATGTCTTCTTTTGAGAAGTATCTGTTCATTTTCTTTTACCTATTTTTTTTTTTTTTTGAGACAGAGCCTCACTCTGTCGCCCAGGCTGGAGTGCAGTGGTGCAATCTTGGCTCACTGCAAGTTCTGCCTCTTGGGTTGACACCATTCTTCTGCCTCACCCTCCCAAGCAGCTGGGACCACAGGCGCCCACCACCATGCCCAGCTAATTTTTTTGTATTTTTAGTAGAGACGGGGTTTCACCATGTTAGCCAGGATGGTCTTGATCTCCTGACCTCGTGATCTGCCCGCCTCAGCCTCCCAAAGTGCTGGGATTACAGGCGTGAGCCACTGCGCCTGGCCACTTTTACCTATTTTTTAACAGAGTTATTTGTTTTGTGCTTGTTGATTTAAGTTCCCTATAGATTCTGGATCTTAAGCCTTTGCTGGATGCATAGTTTGCAAATATCTTCTCCCATTGTGTAGGTTGTCTGTTTGCTGTGTTTACAGTTTCTTTTGCTGTGCGGAAAACCTTTAGTTTAATTAGGTCCCAATTTTCTATTTTTGTGTTTTATGCAAAATTGCATTTGGGGACTTAGCTAAAATTTTTTTGCCACTATCAGTGTTTAAAATAATGCTTCCTAGGTTATTTTCCACAATTTTTATAGTTTGAGGTCTTACATTTAAACATTTCATCCATTTTGAGTTAATTTTTGTATATGGTGAAAGGTAGGAGTTCAGTTTAATTCTTCTACGTATGGCTAGCCAGTTATCCTAGATTCATTTATTTAAAAGGGAATCCTTTTCCCATTGCCTGTTTCATTGGCCTTGTCAAAGATCAGATGGTTGTAGGTGTGTGGCTTTATACCTGGGTTCCCTGACCTGTTTTCTTGGTCTCTGTGTCTGTTTTTGCCCCAGTGCAAAGCTGTTTTTGCTACTGCAGCTTTTAAGTGTAGTTTGAAGTCAGGTAGTGTAACATCACTGAGTTTGTTATTTTTGCTTATGATTGCTTTGACTAATTGGGCTTCTTGTTGTTGCTGTTCCACATGAAATTTAGAATAGAATTTTTTTCTAATTTTGTGAAGAATGACATTGGCAGTTTGACAGGGATAGCATTAAATAATTTGCGCTTCTGCCCATTCAGTATGATGTTGGCTATGGGTTCATTATAGAAGACTCTCATTATTTCAAGTACATTCTTTTGATGCTTAATGTGTTGAGTTTATCATGAAGAGATGTTTGATTTTATCAATCCCTTTTTCTGTTTTGGTTTTTACTTTTGATTCTGTTTATGTGGTGATCACATTTATTGATTTGGATATGTTGAGCCAGCTTTGCATTCCAGGAAGAAAGCCTACTGTGATTGTGGTGTACTAGCTTTTTGATGCACTGTGAGATCCAGTTTGCTGAGATTTTGTTAAGGATTTTTGCATCTGTGTTCATGAGGGCTATTGGCCAGAAGTTTTCTTGTGTCTCTGCCAGGTTTTGGTATCAGGCTGATGCTGGGCTCATAGAATCTGGACTCATTGAATGAGATGGGAAAAAGGCCCCTCCACCATTTGTTTGAATTATAATAGCGTTGTTATGAATTCTTTGTACATCAGGAAAAATTTGGCTATGAATTCATCTGCTCCAGGGATTTTTTTTTTAAATATTGTAGGTTCTTTATTACCTAAACAATTTAAGGCATAGATAATGGCCTATTCAGTTTCAATCTCTTCTTGATTTAGTCTTGGGAGATTGTGTGCTTCCAAGAATTTATCTGTTGCCTCTGGATTTTCTAATTTGTGTGCATAGAGTTGTCCATAGTTGTCTCTGAGGATCTTTTGTATTTCTGTGGGATCAGTCATATATAGCCTATATTCTTTTGATTGTGCTTCTTTGGATTTTCTGGTCCCTTTTTTTTTGAGACTGAGTTTTTTTCTGTCACCAAGGCTGCAGTTCAGTGACATGATCTTGCATCACTGACACTTCCACCTCCCAGGTTCAAGCAATTCTCATGCCTCAGCCTCCTGAGTAGCTGGGATTACAGGCATGCACCACCATGCCTGGTTAATTTTTCTATTTTTAGTAGAGACAGGGTTTTACCATGTTGGCCAAGCTAGTCTCAAACTCTTGACCTCAAGTAATCCTCCCATGTCAACCTCTGAAAGTACTGGGATTACAGAGGTGAGTCGTCATACGCAGCCTTTTTTTTTTTGTCTTTGTTAATTTAGGTAGCACACTACCCATTTATTTATTTATTTTATTTTCAAAGGCCAACTCTTGGTTTGGTTTAAGTGATCTTTTATATTTATTTTGCATCTCAGTTTCATTAACTTCTCTAGCTTTAGTTGTTTTCTTCTGCTAGATTTGGTGTTGGTTCCCCCTCCCTCCCAGTTCTTTTAGGTGCAAAGTTAAATTGTTAATTTGAGATTTTTCTAACTTCTTGATGAAGGCATTTTAGGGCTATAAACTTTCCAATTAACTCTGCTTTGATTGCATCCCAGAGATTTGGGAAAGTTTTTCCTATTTTCATTTATTTCAAATAATTATTTTAATTTCTGCCTTAATTTTTATATTCACCTGGGAGTTATTCTGGTGTAAGTTGTTTGATTTCCCTGTATTTTTGTATTTTGAGAGATCTTCTTGGTATTGATTTCTATTTTTATTGCACCATGGACCAAGAGTGTGTGCTTTGTGTGATTTGTTTCTTTTGAATTTAATGAGGCTTGCCTTAGTAAATTGCTCAGAGTCCATCTTAGGCTATATTCTGTGCAGATGAGAAGAATGACAATTTTTCATTTGTTGGGTGGCATGTTCATTCTGTAGATGTCTGTTAGTTCCATTTGGTCAAGTGTTGAGTTTAAGTTCAGAGTTTCTTTTTTAGTCAAGAACTTGTTCTACAAATCGGTGCTCCATTTTTGTATGTATGTGTATTTAGGATAGTGTTTGATTGTACCCATTATTATTATGTAATGACCTTCATTGTCCTTCTCAATTTTCACTGGTTTCACATCTGTTTTCCTGCTCTCTTTGTTTTCCATTAGCATGATGGATCTTACCCGCTCCTTTACTTTGAGGGTACAGGTGTCATTGGATGTGAGATGAGTGCCTTGAAGACCACAGATGGTTGGGTTTGTCTTTTTATTCAGCCTACCACTGTGTGTCATTCAAAGTTAGTACTGATATGTGATTTTGATCCTGTTATGTTGTTAGCTGGTTGTTAGGTAGACTTCATTGTGTAGCTGCTTTAAAGTGCATGTGGGCTTGCGCTTAAGTGTGCTTTTGTGAGAGCAGATACCATTCTTTCAAATGCACATTTGGCATTCCCTTGAGGATGTCTTGAAAGCCTAATCTACTTGAAGTGTATGCCCTTAGCATTTGTTTGTCTGAGAATAATTGTATTTCTTTTTTCCTTATGAATCTTAGTTCGGTGGGATATAAAATTCTTGGATTTTTTTTTTTAATGTTGAAAACAGGCCACCAGTCTCTGGTTTCTGCTAAGAGGTCTGCTGCCATCCTGATGGTGTTCTCTCTGTAAGTGACCTGCCACTTCTCTCTAGCTGCATTTATATTTTCGCATTTGTTTCCTTTCTTTTGTTTGTTTGTTTGTTTCTTTTTGCACTGACCTTGGTGAATCTGATGACCATGTGCCTTGGGAATGGTCATCTTACATAGCATCTGGCTGGGGTTCTCTATTTTATTTGGATTTGGATGTTGACCTCTCTAGTGTGATGAGGAAGACTTTCATGACTGTCTCCTCAAATTTCTTTTTCAAGTTGCTTATTCTTCCTCCTTTTCTCTCTGGAATGCTGGTGAGTCAAGTCATAGATTTGGTTGCTTTATTACGTAACCCCATATTTCTTGGATGTTTTATTCATTTTGAATTATTTTTGCTTCATTATTATTTGACCAAGTTGATTTGAAGAACCAGTCTTGGAGCTCTGAAATTCTTTTCTCAGCTTGGTCTATTCCCCTCTTAACACTTCCATTTGTATTATAATGTTCTTATTGTGAAGTTTTCAGCTGAAGAAGTCAAGTTTTGGTGTTTCTTTAAGTGGCTATTTCATCTTTCAGCTCTTGAATTTCTTTGTTGCATTGCTTGGCTTCCTTGGGTTGATTTGAAATTTTAGTAACTTGCAGTAAATGTTGAAAGAGACCCAAAACGACATGCTGACTTTAGATATTCAGAAAATTTGATTCTAAATTCCCAGGCAAGGAGTTTTGCCTCTTTGACAGCCTATTTGATGGTCACCAGGTGGTCTTTGCTCCCATTTAAATTCCTCAGATAAGAAGTTTTGTCTCTTGGTGGTCTGTTTTATGGTCACCAGGAGATTTCTGCTCTCTTCAATAACATGATTGTAGTGGCAGTTACCTGCATCTACACCTAAATAACATGAAATAGAACCCCCAACACACACACTGAACCAATGTCAGTTTTCTCTTAACCCGTGTACTGGAATTACGCAAAATTATTTAAAATGCAGCCTTTGGGGGAATATGTAAGTGTACATTGAACATGTCTGCACTGTCTTTGCACCTTTTCATTACCCTATCATGTCAAATTCAAAAAATAGTCACCAGGGCCAGGGGCAGTGGCTCACGCCTGTAATCCCAGCCCTTTGGGAGGCCGAGGCGGACGGATCACCTGAGGTCAGGAGTTAGAGACCAGCCTGGCCAACATGGAGAAACCTTGCCTCTACTAAAAATACAGAATTAACCGGGCGTGGTGGAGCATGCCTGTAATCCCAGCCACTGGGGAGGCTGAGGCAGGAGAATCGCTTGAAACCGGGAGGCAGAGGTTGCGGTGAGCCAAGATGGCACCATTGCACTCCAGCCTGGGAAACAAGAGCAAAACTCTGCCTCAAAAAATAAATAAAATAAAATAAAAAATAAAAAATAGTCAGCAGGAATGTAGACATTTAGATATATGCCATTCAAGTATACGTGAATAGGAAGATAACTAGTTGAACCAGACGCATGTTGATTATCTGCAAAGGTAAAATAAAATCAAAACATTTTTATTTGGCGTTGAAGAGGGAAGTGCTGGTTGCAACATGTAAAAGGAAGGTAATCATTTTTTATTTTCGGAGTTGATAAATATAGACTTGAACAAAACATCACTAAAAGACATGAAATATACAGTATTTTATTACAAAGATGTCATTTGACATCAGATGTCATTTGAAATTCTTTCATAACAAGGGAAGTTTTTAGCATATATGTGAACAACAAACTAAGACTAAGAAGTTGTTTGCCAAATCAATAGATATTTGACAAGTGGGCATTCAAACCAAATGAGAAGCAGTTAGGTACATGTTTACATGTGTCCAAAATTATTGAATTATATGGGACCTTCAGCAGTAAAACAAATGATGGCTGAATAAACCTATAACTATACAACCACAACCATATCCCATGGGATAGGATCTATAGTTGGAAATTTTTTTACAAATAAGTTCTACTAGCTTCATGGCATTAGATGCAGTTTTCATTGTACGCACAGATCTGTAGACTGCGTGTATTTGTGTGTTCACTTTTCCTATTACCACTAATTTTTTTAACAAGGTTCATAATTATTTGCTTTCTATTAACTGACAAAATGTAGACGGACACCTATTTATAAACATATGAAAATTGTGTCAGTGTAGGCCGGGCATGGTGGCTCACACCTGTAATCCTAGCATTTTAGGAGGCCAAGGTGGGTGGATCACATGTGGTTAGGGTTTCAAGATTAGCTTGGCCAACATGGTGAAGTCCTGTCTGTCTCTACTAAAAATACAATAATTAGCTGGACATGGTAGCAGGTACCTGTAATCTCAACTATTCAGTAGGCTGAGGCAAGAGAATGGCTTGAACCCAGCAGACGGAGAATGCAATGAGCCGAGATAGTGCCATTGCACTCCAGCCTGGGGAACAAGAGCAAACCTCCATCCCCTCCAACAACAACAACAAAAGCAAAAAACAAGAAAAAAAACAAAAAGAAAATGGTACCAGTGGTCAGTGTAATACAATTTTATGGTGTGGCTGTTTTTCCCCTTTAGTCTCAGAGTCAGTCTCTCTCTCTCTCTCTCTTTCTGTCTCTCTCTCTCTCTCCCTCTCTCTCCCTCTCTCTCCCTCTCTCTCCCTCTCTCTCCCTCTCTCCCTCTCTCTCCCTCTCTCTCCCTCTTTCTCCCTCTTTCTCCTTCTCTCCCTCTCTTCTCTCTCTCTCCCCCCCGCCTCCTTTCTTTCTCTATTTTTTTTTTACATCGACAGGTTACATTGTATGTTTTTATTGTGTACAAGATGATGTTTGAAGTATATATATAACATGGAATAGTTAAATCCAGAGAATTAACAAATGCATTTTCTCACGTAGTTATCTGTTTTTTTTTATTTTGGTAAGAGCAATTAATATCCATTCTGTGTACATATTTCAACAATATACCTTCACTAACTGTAGTGACCCTGCTATACAATAGATCTCTTTAAATTTATTACTCCTATCTGAGTGTAATTATAAATCTTTTGATAAAATTCTCCTCATTCTTTCTTTTTCTGTAACCACTCCAGTCTCTGGTAACCGTTGTTTCACTCTCTATATCTACAGAGTCTTTTTTTTTTAAGTTTTCTCATAAAAGTGAGACCATTTTTTTTTCACTCAATGTAATGTCCTCCAGGTTCATCCCTGTTGCTGCAGATGAGAATTTCATTCTTTTTTATAGCTGAATACTCTTCCATTGTGTATATGTACCACATTTTCTTTATGTATTCATTCACTGATGGACACTTGAGGTGATTCTATATCTTGGCTACTGTGAATAATGCTGAAATAAACATGAGAGTATATATATCTCTTCAACATACTGGATTCAATTCCTTTTGATACATTCTCAAAAGTGGAATTTCTGGATAATGCATTAGTACTAATTTCTAATTTTTGAGGAAGCTCCAAACCGTTCATGGAGTAAAATGGGTTTAGTGATGTAAAATGGGTGTAATAATTTACATTATCACCCATAATGTGCAAGAGTTTTCGTTCCTCCATATTCTTTTTTTTTTCCAACGTTTCTTTTTTCTTTTTATTCTTTAAATAATGACTGTTCCAACCAGGATGAGGTGAAGTCTCATACAGGTTTTGATTTGCATGTCTTCTTTTGAAAAATGCCTTTTGAGAGAGGCCTATTAAGAGACCTGCTTTCTTTACGGAGAATTGTTTATTTTTTTCTTTCTAATTTTTAAAATTTAACTTCTATTTTAGTTTTAGGGCTACATATGCAGGTTTGTTATATAAGTAAACTTGTATGCTAGGGGTTTGTTGTACAAATTATTTCATCACCCAGGTATTAAGCCTAGTGTCCATTAGTTGTTTTCACTGATGTTCTCCCTCCTCCCACTCTGTAGCCTCTAATGGGCCACAGTGTATGTTGTTTCCCTCTATTTGTCCATGTGTAATCATAATTTAGCTCCCAGTTATAAGTGAGAACACGTGGTATTTGTTTGTTTTGCTTTTGAATATTTTTAAGTTCCTTGTATATTTTAATTAACCCCTTGTCTGATGTATAATTTGCAAATATTTGCTCTCATTCTATCACTCTGTTTTGTTTTGTTTTTTTTCTGCGTGGAAGCTTTCTAGTAGGATGAAACCTCATTTGTCTGTTGGTGGTTTTGTTGCTTGTGGTTTTGAAATCTTATCCAAAAAAAAAAAAAAAATCCTTGCCCAGACCAAGGTCATTAAGTTTGCCCTGTGTTTTATTAGGTTTGACAGTTTAGGGTTTTCATTACATATTTATTTTTAAACGTTTTTAAAAATGTATTTTTACAGATGAGGTCTCACTGTATTGCCTAGGGTTAGTGCAGTGGCATGAGTGTGGCATGCTACAGCCTTGAACTCCTAGGTTCGGGTGATCCTCCTGACTCAGACCCCAGAGTAGCTGGAACTATAGGTACATGCCACTGCACTATAGGCTTTTAGTGCATTTGAGTTATTTTTTGTATGTAGTAAGAGATAGGGTTCTGATTTTGTTTTTCTGCATGTAGCTCTCTTGTTTTCCCAGCACCACTTATTGAAGAGACTGACTTTCCTCATTTTGTGTTCTTGGCACCTCTGTAGAATATCAGTTGGCTATCCATGTGTGGATTTATTTGTGCTCACTATACTCAGTTGCATTGGTTTATAGCATTGTGATGCCTCCAGCTTTATGGATTCACTCCCCAAACCTATGGCCATCTTCAGGATTGCTTTGGCTATTCAGGGTTTTTTTTCTGCGGTTTCATATTAATTTTGAATTTCTTTCTATTTCTGTGAAAAATGCCATTGGTGTTTTGATAGAGATTGCATTTAATCTGTGGACCTATTTGGGTCCTATAAACATTTTAACCACTTTACTTTTTTCCAATCAATTAGCATAGATATCTTTCCATTGATTTATGTTATTTTAATTTTTTTATTAATACTTCATAATTTTCAGAATGCAGATTATTTTCTACCTCCTTGGTAAAATTTAAAGGTTTTTTGTTCACTCATTTGTTTTCCCATAGCTATTGTAAATGGGATTATTTTCTTGAGGTTTTTTTGGTAGACATTTTCGTATTAGTATATGAAAATGCTACTTAATTTATATGTTGATTTTGTAAACTGAAACTTGACTGATTTTCTGAAATAGTTCTAACTGCTTTTTAGTGGTGTGTTTAGGGATTTCCATATAATATCATTAGGAAATATGGACAATTTTACTTCTTTCTTTCCAATTTGGGTACCTTTTCTTTCTCTTGTCCAGTTGCTCTGGCTAAAGACTTTCAGGATTATGTTAATATAAGCAGCTAAAGTGAACTTCTTAGTCTCCTTTCAGATCTTCAGAGAGAAGCTTTCAACTTTGAACTCCCACTGAGTGTGATGTTAGCTATGGGTTTGTCATGTAGAGCATTATTTGGTTATTCTCGTTTATGTCATTTGTTGTGTTGAGTTACAATTGTTCTATGCATAATTTGTTGAGAGATTTTATTATAAAAAGGTGGAATTTTGTCAAATGGCTTTTTTATTTATTGAAATGACCACCTAGATTTTGTTATTTATTTTGTTGATGTAATGTATGATACTTAATGATTCTTGTGTATTAAACCATTCCTGTATTCCTGTAATCTCACTTGATCATGGAAAATCATGAATGATTTTCTAAATGTGTGTTATAACTCAGTTTCCCAGTATTCTGTTGAGGATTTTTACATTATGTTAATCAGGTATATTAGCCTGTAGTTTTCTCTTCTTTGTTGTGTCCTTGACTGGTTTTGTATTGAGCATATTGCTGGCCCCACAGAATGAACTGGAACAGTTCACTTATCTTCTTTTTTTTATTTTTTTCCACTAGGTTAAAAAGAATTGATAGTAGTTATTTTTTAGTGGTAGGTAGAATGCAGCAGTTAATCTATCAGGTCCTGGGCTTTTCTTTAATGGGTAACTTTTTATTGCTGATTTGATTTCTTACCATTAATTTGTTTCTGGGTGTCAGTTATGACATCTCCTTTTTTGTCTCTGATTATATTTATTAGTGAGTTTTTATACTTTTGATTTTAGCTTTTTGTTTTTCTAATTCTTTGGTTTGGTGTATTTCGTATCTTCTTTTTGATGAAGACATTTATTGCCATAACTTTCCCTTTAAAACTGCTTTGGTCATATCCAGTAGGTTTTGATGTGTTCTGTTTCTATTTTTGTCTCAAGAAATATGGTATTTTCTGTGTAATGTCTTCAATGACTCACTGGTTGTTCAGGAGTATGTAATTTAATTTTCATGTACTTATGAATTAGTGATATTAGAAGAGATACCCTGTATGACTTTGATCTCTTCGAATTCATCAAGATGTGTTTTTTGGCCTAATGTATGATATATCCAGGAAAATGTTCCATGTATGCAGTAGAGAAGAATGTGTATTCTATAACTCTTGGATGGATAGTTCTGTAACTGTTTTGTCCGTTTGCCCTACAGTGCATTTTAATCTGATGTTTACTTACTGATTTTCTGTCTGCATGATCTATTCATTTCTGAAAGTAAGGTGCTGAAGTTTTCTATTAGTACCTTGTAGTTTTTTTCTCCCTTTGCATCTATTAATATTTACATTACATATATGCATATATTAAATATATCTGTATATTCCTGATATGATATTTTCTTTTTTATCCTGCTTAATTCTGTATGCTCTTTGTCTTTGATATTTGTTGGTTTGATTATATTAAGCCATGGCGATATTATTTGGATTTAATCTTATTGGAAGACTTCAATATTCCTTTACCTGAATATTTATATTTTTATTTAGATTTGGAAAATTTTTTGTTATTATTTCTCTAAATAGACTTTTTACTTTTTTTTCCTACAATACGCTTATTATTTTTTTTTAATTTGAGATGGAGTTTTGCTCTTGTTGCCCAGGCTGGAGTGCAATGGCATGATCTTGGCTCAATGCAACCTCCGTGTCCTGGGTTCCGTGATTATCCTGCCTCAGCCTCTTGAGTGGCTGGGATTACAGGCGTCCACCAACCACACCTAATTTTTGTATTTTTAGTAGAGACACAGTTTCACCATGTTGGGCACTCTGCTCTGAAACTCCTGACCACATGTGATCCACCTGCCTCCGCCTCCCAAATAGCTGCCATTACAGGTGTGAGCCATTGCACCCAGCTTTTCCTTGAACACCAGTGACTAATACATTTGTTCTTTGGATGTTATCACATAAATCCTATGAACTTTCTAGATTTCTTTTTTTTTCTTCTGACTGTATATTTTTAATTGATCTGTCCTTGAGTTTTTCTGCTTGGCCACTTCTGTCAATGCTCTCAACTGCATTTTTTTTATTTTATTGTGTTTTTATCTTCAACATTTTTATTAGTTTTTTCCTCCCATTATTTCAATCTCCTTGCTAAGGTTCTCTGATAAATTTCTGAATTGTTTGCGTTTTCCTTAAGTCCACTACATTGTCTTAAAATAAGTATTTGAATTTTTTGTCAGGCTATGTGTCCATGCCCATCTCTTTCGGGTCACTCACAACTGGCACCTTATTTTGTCCACTTGGCGCCATGATGTTCTCGTCATTGATCCTGATCTTTGTGGCTACGCATTGTTATCTGCACAATGATATAGGTGCCTGATTCAGTGTTCATGTCTGGGCTCTGTTTGGAAGCTTCTTTCTACAGTAAGCCTGTCCAGAGATTCAGGGCAAGAAGAAGAAGGAAATTAAGGTCTTTAAGTCTATGATAGCTTCAGCCCTGGTAGAAGTAGGGGGAATCCTAATGCCTAGACTTTGATGGCTAAAGTAATTTGACCACCAAAGCTGACTCAGTGCCAGGTTGCACCTGTAGCCCACAGTAGAGCACTGGATGCACTCAAGGCCTGCAGCTGCCATGGTCTTCCCTCTGAGGTTTATTCAGTCAACCAGTAGGAACGTTGACTGGAACTCGACTCCATCCTGCTGAGGCCACAGTTTCTCATCTGTTGTCGGGATGTGTCTAGAAGTTTGCCCCTTGATATCATCCTCCCAAAGTGCTGGGGTGAAGGCACAGAAAAATAAAGACCCAAGTGAAAGTCCTATGTTTACTTCCTGGGCTCAAGCAATCCTCCCACTGCAGCCTCCTGAATAGCTGGGACTACAGGCATGTGCCACCATGCCTGGCTAAATTTGTGTATTTGTGTGTGTGTGTGTGTGTGTGTGTGTGTGTGCGCACGTGTTTTGTAGATACAGGTTTTCACCATGTTGCCCAGGTTGATCTTGAACTCCTGGGCTCTAGTGATCCATTCACCTCAGCCTCCTAAAGGTAGGATTACAGGTATGAGTCACCATACCTGGCCAAATTTTACTTTCAAACATTTAATTTTTAGGTCATTTATTATATTCAGTCTCATTTCTCATAAATGCAGTTACAATGCTAATGTTTTAGAGTTTCACTTTGTGTATTCCTTAAGGAATAAATGGAGTGTTAATATTCATTTTCTAAATGGTGTTAGAAAGTGAATAATAAATTTAGACGAGGAATGACTATTTTGCTATTTGGCCTCTTTTTGTTTTCTGGCTTAAGTTCATTGTGTATGAAGAGTGTTTTTTGTTAGTGTTTATTTGTTTGTTTGTTTTTTGAGATGGAGTCTCGCTCTGTTGCCCAGGCTGGAGTCCAGTGGCGCTATCCTGGTTCACTGCAACCTCTGCCTCCTGGGTTCAAGTAATTGCCCTGCCTCAGCCTCTCGAGTAGCTGGGTCTATGCCCGGCTAATTTTTTGTATTTTCGGTAGAGATGGGGTTTCACTGTGTCATCCAGAATGGTCTTGATCTCCTGACCTCTTGATACACCCACCTCAGCATCCCAAAGTGCTGGGATTACAGGTGTGAGCCACTATGCCCAGCTGAAGAGTGTATTTTTTTTTAACCTGCATGTATATGTAAAATGAATTTTTTCTCTTTCAACTGAATGTAGTACAAAAGTGCTTAAACCAATTATTCAACTACTTCATAATTTTGGTTTTCTTCCATGTGCTTATTTGTCTAATTGTTGAGAGAACAATGTTGAAATTAAAATAATTTTTCTTATGAAAAAGTTTCTCATAAAGTTGCATGGATACATACAATCACACACATGCACACACACACACTTCTTTTTTTTTTTTTTTTTTTTTTGAGATGGAATCTCGCTCTGTCGCCCAGGCTGGAGTGCAGTGGCGCGATCTCAGCTCACTGCAAGCTCCGCCTCCCGGGTTCACGCCGTTCTCCTTCCTCAGCCTCCCGAGTAGCTGGGACTACAAGTGCCCACCACTACGCCCGGCTAATTTTTTGTATTTTTAGTAGAGACTGGGTTTCACCGTGTTAGCCAGGATGGTCTCAATCTCCTGACCTCGTGATCCGCCCGCCTCGGCCTCCCAAAGTGCTGGGATTACAGGCGTGAGCCACCGCGCCCGGCCACACATACTTCTTAATTTCTGTAACTTTTTATTTTTTTCTGCTTCTCTAGTACCTTGTATTCCATCACTCAGCAGAATCTGTCAGCTCCACTTCCAGGATTTACTTTAACTCCACAGCTTATTTCTTCTTTTCTGTTACCACCATAGTCTAAAACACAGTCTATATTACATTAGTCTCCTATTTCACATGCTAACTTCCTAGTTGACACTCTTAACTTTCTATAAAGAATGGAACTGTCTTTTCAGTGTCTAATTCAGGTATTTTTTTTAATTGAGACTGCTTTATATGTGCTGTCACACCTTATAGCATCAGATCTGAATGTGTCTCTTCCATTTTATCTGTGCCAGTCTTCTCTTTGAGGGAATGTGTATATACATGTATAAATGTAGATATGTATGTATTTGCTTATTATTTGTTTTTCCAAGGTGCAATATATGTTTTGCATGCCTATACTTACTGTGTCCCTGAAAATGGAAGATTAACAAACCTTTCTTTTTATAAGTAAATGATTTTCTAAAGGAGGTGGGTGAGGAAGAATATATCTTAAAATGGCAAGTTTAAAAAAGAAAGTGGTCATTACTAATGAAAAATATTCTCTAACATTTTCATGTTTGTCTTTAATAGCATTACTGATGACATGTTCCCTGTTATCAGTTACTTATGGGGCCATTCGCTGCAATATACTGGCCATCCAGATCAGCAATGATGATACTACCATTAAGCTACCGCCGATAGAATTCTTCTGTGTCGTGATGTGGCGTTTTTTGGAGGTTATCTCACGTGTAGTGACTCTGGCATTTTTCATTGCATCTCTGAAACTGAACAGCCTACCCTTTTTGTTAATCATATATTTTGTATCATTGTTGGCACCGTGGCTGGAGTTTTGGAAAAGTGGAGCTCATCTTCCTAGCAACAAAGAAAATAATTCCAATATGGTGGGTACAGTACTGATGCTTTTCTTGATCACACTGCTATATGCTGCCATCAACTTCTCCTGCTGGTCAGCAGTGAAACTGCAGTTGTCAGATGACAAAATAATTGATGGGAGACAGAGGTGGGGCCATAGAATCCTACACTACAGCTTTCAGTTTTTAGAAAATGTGATAATGATATTGGTATTTAGGTTCTTTGGAGGGAAAACTTCGCTGAATTGCTGTGATTCATTAATTGCCGTGCAGCTCATCATAAGCTACCTATTGGCCATTGGCTTTATGCTCCTCTTCTATCAGTATTTGTACCCATGGCAGTCAGGCAAAGTGTTGCCAGGACGTACTGAAAATCAGCCAGAAGCACCGTACTATTCGAGAAAACTGAAAAGAATAAAAATAAGCAGCTGAGGAATTACTGTCACTCCTGCAGTAGGGTTGGATATTTTTCAATCAGAAAAAGTATGACATATTCATAAAATATACATATATACTTTCACAGAACAATGAGTAAAGATGCTGAATGTGACTTGTTAAGAGGCTCTTAAATTTAAAAAATATACACAGCAAAATCTTGGAAGTGGTTTCTAATAAAATTCATTTATGTTCTCCTGTGAATGTGCATTAGTAATTTTTGTTTTCTTAACTATAATTATACAATTCATTAAATAAAACAAAATAAAAAATCTATCTGGATCCAAAAACTGAGCAGGAAAAATAACCGTAATGCATTTTTCACCTAGTACATTTTTGGAATGCCTTTAACAAGTGTTTGTAGTGTATACATTATCAGTGAACATGTTTTCTTCAGAAAGAGTATTTACCACAGGTTTTATTCTGTACTTAAGGAGAATCTGAAAGGCAAGTCTTATGAGACTGCTCCTATTTATATTAATTTAGGGTAACTAAGGCATTTCTCATTGAACTTTGACTAACAGAAAGCAACTCATATTAATGCATCTCAAGGCACAAAAACTTTTCAACTAAAAATAAATAATCATGTTAATAATTTGAAATACGAATTTACATTCCTACCAACAGTGCACAAGGATTCTCTTTGCTCTACATTCTCAATAACACTTGTCATCTTTCATCTTCATGATAATAGCTATTCTAACATTTTTGAGAGAAGGTGCATTGTTGGTTTTAATTAGCATTTCCCTGATGATTGGTGGTGAAGCATCATTAAATATACAGTTGTTCAAAAATTGGCCAGGCACAGTAGCACACACCTGTAATTCCAGCTACTAGGGAGGCTGAGGCAGGAGAATTGCTTGAACCTAGGTGATGGAGGTTTCAGTGAGCCAAGATCGCACCACTGCACTCCAGCCTGGGCGACAAAGTGAGACTCTGTCTCCAAATAAATAAATAAATAAATAAATGAATAAGGCCGGGCTTGATGGCTCACGCCTGTAATCCCAGCCCTTTGGGAGGCCAAGATGGGCAGGTCATGAGGTCAGGAGATGGAGACCATCCTCACTAACACGAAGAAACCCCGTCTCTACTAAAAATACAATAAAAATTAGCTGGGCGTGTTGGCATGCACCTATAGTCCCAGCTACTCAGGAGGCTGAGCCAGGAGAATCGCTGGAACCTGGGAGGCGCAGGTTGTGGGGAGGTGAGATCGCGCCACTGCACTCCAGCGTGGGTGACGGAGTGAGGCTCCATCTCAAAATAAATAAATAAATAAATAAAATAAATGAATAAATAAAATTAAACATAGTTAAACATAGACTTGACCATTTTTGTCTTTTTTTGAGAAACGTAAATTCAGGTCCTTTGCCCATTTTTAATAGGCTTACTTGATTTGTTGTTGTTGAGTGGTGTGAGTTTCTTGTATGTATTTATTATTCACCATTTATCATATATATGATTTGCAGACATTTCCTCCCAGTGTAGGGGTTGTCCCTTCACCCTCTCTGCTAATTGTTTCCTTTGCTGTGCAGAAACTTTTTAGTTTGATGTGATGCAATCCAATTGCTGTTTTTCTTGTGCTTTTGTAGCCTGTGCTTCTGGGGTGATAGAACTGAGGTTTCAAAAATTAAATTAAAAATAGAATTACAACATGGTCCAGCTACTCTACTTCTGAATATGTACTCAAATGATATAAATTAGTATTTCAGAGAGATATTTGCATACCTATATTCATGTCAGCATTATTCACAATAGCCAAGATAAGGAAACAACCCAAGTGCTCATCAACAGATCAGCAGATAAAGTGTGGCACATATACACAATGGAATATACTATACAGCCTTAAAAAAAGAGAAAGTGCTGTTATTTATTTATGATAAAATGAATGGAATTGGAAAACATGCTCAGTGAAATAAGACAGGCACAGAAAAACAAATATAGCATGGTCACAATTATATGTAAAATCTAAAAACGTTGAACTCATAAAAATAGTGAATATGCTAAGTGTGGTGACTCATGTCTGTTATCTCCAGCACTTTGGGAGGATGAGGCGGTTGGATCACTTGAGTTCAGGTGTTTGAGGCCACAGTGAGCCATAGTTGTGCCGCTGCACTCCAGCCTGGGCAACACAGCAAGATCGTGACTCTTTATACAAATACACAGAAAGTAGTCAGAGATTGGAGTGTGGGGTAGTGATAGGAATACATACGGAAGGGATGACATTTGTCAAAGGGTAAAAAATTTCTGTGAGGCCGGAAGTAGTTCTGGTGATCTGTTGCACAGAATGGTGATCACAGTTAAAAAATGTACACTTCAAAATTGCTGAAAAAGGCAGGCATGGTGCCTCATGCCTGTAATCCCAGGACTTTGGGCGGCCATGGCAGGCAGATCACTAGAGGTCAGGGGTTCAACACCAGCCTGGCCAACATGGTGAAACACCGTCTCTACGGAAAATACAAGAACTAGCTAGGTTTGGTGGCACACACCTATAGTCACAGCTACTCAGGAAGCTGAGGCAGAAGAATCACTTGAAACCGGACAGTGGAGGTTGCAGTGAGCCAAGCTTGTGCCACTGCACTCCAGCCTGGGCGACAAAAGCGAAACTCCATCTGAAAAAAAAAGTTGGAAAAGTAGAGTTTAAATATTCTCACCACAACGAAATGATAAGTGTGTGAGGTGATGTACATGTTAACTAGCCCAATTTATTTTGCAGTGTATACATGTATTATAAAATCACTTTGTGTCCCATAAATCTTTACAATTGTTAATTTAAAATAAAATTTCTGAAAGAACGAATTAAAATTAAACTTGGCTTGATATACGTAGACAGTAATATATGCCTATGTGTCC
Source organism: Gorilla gorilla gorilla (assembly GCF_029281585.2). Lineage (NCBI taxonomy): Eukaryota > Metazoa > Chordata > Mammalia > Primates > Hominidae > Gorilla > Gorilla gorilla. The sequence goes on along the minus strand of NC_086018.1, from coordinate 14,907,911 downwards.
TTCTATTTTGACTATTTTGCTTCTGTTATTTCTTGGGGAAACAATCACCATGATAAATGATGAAGAACACTAAAGCTTAATATTGTATAATTCTCATTATTTTGTTGTTTTTGTTTTTCCTCCTACTTTTTTCTACCAAAGCAATGTGGACAATTTTCTTATTCATACTTTCTTTTATGTTTTTTTTTTTCTGATGAGAAATCACCACCAAAAGTTAAGCTCATGTGGATTTGTGTAATTTTTCCTGCTCCTGTGACCATCTTTACCTTTACTTTAGATTTCACAGCTTCTTAAAACACTTATTTACTTATTATTTATTATCTCCCTGTATCATTACTTTTTCTTTTCTTTTCTTTTCTTTTTTTTTTTTTTTGAGAAGGAGTTTCACTCTTGATGTCCAGGCTGTAATGCAATGGTGTGATCTAGGCTCACCGCAACCTCTGCCTCCCAGCTTCCCCGGTTCAAGCGATTCTCCTGCCTCAGCCTCCTGAGTAGCTGGGATTGCAGGCATGCGCCACCACGCTCGGCTGATTTTTTGTATTTTTGGTAGAGACAGGGCTTCACTGTGTTAGCCAGGATGGTCTTCATCCTTGTGATCCACCCGCCTCAGCCTCCCAAAGGGCTGGGATTACAAGCATGAGCCACTGTGACCAGCCAACTATTTGTTATTAAATGAAAGAGAGAATGGCTCTCATAATAATGATGGATGCAGCCTTGTATGAAATCTTACTAAACAGGCTGAACGCCGCCTTAACATTAAAAAGCAAGGTAAATTTAAGCAAGTTTGTATTTTATGCTGTCATTACATTTAATTGGGTTAAAAATTAAGGGGTATAAGGCAGAGAAAAAAACCTCAGACTTGACTCTTGGAGCTCTGAAGTCTAATAACATAACTCACGGGAGTGGTTAAAGAAGACCTTACCCCTGAGTTTAGGCAAGACAGTGTGTGTCTTTTTTTTTTCTTCGTCTTCTTCTTTCTTTTTTTTCTGAGACAGACTCTCCCTCTGTCACCCAGGCTGGAGTGTAGTGGTGCAATCTCGGCTTACTACAACCTCTGCCTCCTGGGTTCAAGCGATTCTTCTGCCTCAGCCTCCCGAATAGCTGGACTACAGGTGCGTGCCACAATGCCTGGCTAATTTTTTGTATTTTTAGTAGAGACAGGGTTTCACCGTGTTAGCCAGGATAGTCTCAGCCTCCTTACCTGGTGATCCACCTGCCTCGGCCTCCCAAAGTGCTGGGATGACAGGCGTGAGCCATTACGCCCAGCCAGTATGTGGTATTTTAACTGTCCATTATCACCCACTCCATGACTTCATGGCAACAGTGAAGAAGACTAAGTTCTAGGTGCAGCTTTTGATGCATGTGGGAAAAATATGGAGCTTATCTCAAAGAATTGTGGTTGTCATGGCAAAACCCTGTCTCTACTAAAACTACAATAATTAGCTGGGCCTGGCAGCAGAAGCCTGTAGTCCCAGCTACTGGGGAGGCTGAGGCAGGAGAATCACTTGAACCCAGGAGGTGGAGTTTGCAATGAACCGAGATTCTGTCACTGCACTCCAGCCTGTGCAACAGATTGAGACTCTGTCTCAAATAATAATAATAATAGTAATAATAATAATGATTGTATGATTTGAACTCTCTGAAGTTATCTTGAAGATTATTAGCTCAGATTCTTTAGCCCACCTCATAGCTTTCTTGGGGTGAGAAGTCAACTCCCAAGAGGCCTTTGCGGAAGGGAAATGTACTAGTGAGAGCCACCTGGCACTCAGGTCAAGCAGTACACAAAGAAAATGCCTGGAAGGAAGAGGTTGGGGAAGGAAATTGCTGTGGAAAATCAGCTTTGAAAAACTCTCACAGTTTGTTGTTGTTGTTTGCTTTGGTTTTGTTTTTAAATAGAGACAGAGCCTTGCCCTGTGGCCCAGGTTGGAGTCATGAGGCATGACCCTGGCCCACTGCAGCCTCGACCTCCCTGGGCTCAAGTGATTTTCCCACCTCAGTTTCCTCAGCAGCTCAACCTTTCTGGATTCCGTGATCCTCCCACCTCAGCCTCCCACAGTGCAGGCATGGGTCACCACACACAGCTTATTTTTGTATGTTTTATAGAGATGAGATCTTGCCATGTTGTCAAAACTGGTCTCAAACTTCTGGGCTCAAGTGACTTGTTCACCTCAGCCTCCCAAAGTGCTGGGATTACAGGTATGAACCACCATGCCCAGCCTCCTACTGGTATATTTAGAAGGTTATAAATATTTCCAGTATTGGATGTATGCACAGAGAAGCTCCTGAAGCTTTCACTTTTCCCTGACTTTGGGCTAAACACTGGGGTTCCTCAAAAAGTCAATCTGCAAAGTCTGGGCAGTTTTTCTTTCCTTTCTTTTCTCCTTTTCCTTTTCTTTGCTTGGAGTGTTCTAAAAATTTGTCAAAAACTGTAGATGGCAAACACAGTGACAGAACACAGGTTAAGTGTCCATACATGACAAAGAATACAGGATACAAAAATAGCTTTAGAGGGTTGCAAAACAAGTAAATGACCCCCAAAACTAAGCAATTGTGGAGGGCAGGAATATGTTTTCTGGATATGCTGAATGATTTCCAAAGTGTTCACTGTTCAACAATAAAATACAAGGCATTCAAAAGGACAAAAAAATGGCACCCTCAATGGGAAAATAATGAAAAGAAACTGTACTTCAGGAATCCCAGCCATGGTATTTACTAGGCAAATATTTTAATTTACTTGACTTCAATGTTCTCAAATACCTAAGAGAAGCCAGGAGAACAGTGTTTCAAAAATGGAAAATACCAATAAAGACCTACAAATTATTTTTAAAAATGAAATTCATACCCTGTAACTAGAAAGACTGAAGAGTATGCATGAGCATGCAGGAAGGATAATCAAGGAACTTGAAGATGAATTGTTTGATATTCAGTCTAAGGAAGGTATAAGAAGAGAAAAACAAGAAAAATGAATAAAACTAAGGTAGCCATGGAACAACATCAAGTATATCAACATATTCATAATGGGAGCCCCATAGGAAAAGGAGACATAGAGATAAAAAATAATAATTTGAAGAAGCAATGGCTGAAACTTCCCAAATGTGCTGATAGATACAAATTTACTTATTCAAGAATCCCAGAAGAACAAAAATACTCCTAGAAGAATAACCTCAAAGATATCTACACTGAAACACATACACTGAAATTGACAAAAGATAAATTAATAGAGAACTTTAAAAGAAGCAAGACAGAAGTAACTGATCACATGCAAGTTATCCTCAATGATATTAACAGCCAATTTCTCATTAAAATTTATGGAAGGAAGAAGTCACTGGGGTGACATATTTAGAGTGCTGAAAGAAAACATAAATCAGTCATAAACTCAATATCTGGCAAAACCGAACTCAATTACTCAATTTATGAGTAAGGCATTTCCAAGCAAACAATTAAAGAGAGTACATCACGATTAGATTGGCCTTACAAAATATGATGAAGTAAGGAATGTAAGAACAATACACAGTAACCCATGTGCAAATAAATAAATAACATCAATAAAGTAATTACACCAGGAAATAGAAAAGCCAATATCATTGTATTTGGGGGTTTCTGTGACTTTATTTTTCTACTAGATTTAAAAAGTGGTAAGGCACAGTATTTCACATCTGTAATCCCAACCAAGGTGGGAGGTTTGGTTGAGCCCAGGAGTTTGAGACCAGCCGGGGCAACAAATTGTGACCCTGTCTCTACAGAAAATAAAATTAGCCAAGTATGGTGGCATGAACCTCTAGCCCCAGCTACAAGGGAGGTAGAAGTGGGAGGATCCCTTGAGGCCAGGAGCTCAAGGCTGTAGTGAACCATGTTTAGCCTGCATGATTGAAACCATGTCTCAGTAAAGTAAAATAAAATAAAACAATAAAATAAAGAAATGACATATAATAAAACAAGAATTATATATCTGTGCTGTTAGCACATATTGAATAAGAAGCAATTTTTGACAAAACGTAGGAATGGAGGGACAGCAGTATGGGAAAATATTTTTATATAATGTAAATAGTTGTTATAATTCACACTATATTATTATAAATTTAAGATATTAGTTATAATACCCTTAATGACCACTAAGAAAATAACTGTTAAAATATACTAAAGAGAAATGAGACAGTCAAAATGGTACCCTAGAAAAACAATCAAATGTAAAAATGAGCAGTTTTTGGAGGAATTGAATAACAACCACAACAACAAATTTGTAGAAAACAAGGACAAAAATAGCAAAATCTTTCTTATCAGTAATTACCTTAAATGCAGATAAATTAAACTCCAGTTAAAAGTCAAAGATTGGCAGAATGACTTTTTACATGTTTTAAAAGGGACGGGAAAATTAATTCAAACAGTAACCAAAATAGAGCTAGAGGTACTATACAAATATCAAGAATGTTTAATTCATCAAAAAGATATTATCCTTACATATTTACCTAATAAAAGATCCTCAGGATATATGAAACAAAGACAAACAGATTTGAAGAGGTGGACAGTTCTGCAATAATAGCCGGTGATTTCAACATCCCACTTTCAACAGTGGATGAAACAACCAAACAGAAGTTCAGTAAGAAAACAAATGTCTTAAACAGCATTATAAACCAAATGAGGCTATTAGACATATACAAAACACTCCACTCCACAAGTGGATTAAATATTCTTCTAAAGGGTTTATAGGTCCAGAATAGTCTTCACGGTAGGCCACAAAGCAAGTCTCATATTTAAAACTATTGAAATCACACATAATGCTTTTTCCAACCACAATGGAATAAAACTAGAGACTGCCCCCCCTCTTTTTTTTTGAGATGGAGTTTTGCTCTGTCACGCAGGCTGGACTGCAGTGGCACAATGTCAGCTCACTGCAACCTCTGCCTTCCATGTTCGAGTGATTCTACTGCCTCAGCCTCCCAAGTAGCTGAGACTACAGGTGCCCACCACCACACCTGGCTAATTTTTATAATTTTAGTAGAGATGGAGTTTCACGATATTGATCAGTCTGGTCTTGAACTCCTGACCTCAAGTGATCCATCCCCCTCAGCCTCCCAAAGTGCTGGGATTACACGCACGAGCCACTGTGACCGCCTGAGCCCCATTTTCTAAAAACTGAAAAATGTATAATATTTGGAAACTAAACAATACACTCTTCAACAACCTACGGCTAATTGAAGAATCTGCAAGAAATTAAAGAATCCTTGCAGATAAATGGAAAATTAAAGCATATTGAAACTTCTGGGATGCAGCAAAATCAATACTGAGAAATATATAGTTGCAAACATAGATACATAAAGAAGAAATGTAAAATTATAAATTCACACACAAGGAAGTAGAAAAAGTGCAAACTAGAGAAGAGTACTTTTACAAAAAAAATGACATAGTAAAGGAAGCTGGCATGTTTCCCCACCAACCCTAGCTCCCCCTCCCCCCAAGAACACATACAGGAAACCAAAAACCGATATACATTGCATAGGTTATCACCAGCAATAATTCAGAACTCAAATATGAGGATGAGGCAGCTCCTAGGGTGACAGAGAAGTGAAGAAACCAGGCAGATGATGAGAAAGTTTGGCTTTTATATTCATGACACCCTTCCCCTGGTCTGCTGGCAACCAAGTGTAAAAAAAAAAAAAATCCTCTGTCTCATGGTTACTACACTGGATTAAATAAAGTTGAAGTGGACAACACAAGCCACTTTTGATTTCCTGGCAGGAAACCTGTTCCTGTCTTAACCCACAGGAAGCCTTGTGAATGCCTGAAAGAAGAAGAATTCCTGAGGACAACCAGGGACAAGGCAGAAAGGCAGGACTACCACCTCCACCCTTGATATCTCAGCCATAGGAGATGCCAAACCAGAGTGCCTGTGCAGCAGTACCATGAGGTAGGAGGTATATTTCATAATTTCCCTAGGCACAAATTTATAGCCAGCCTTCCCTCACTGTTAGCATATCCCCTTCAGGATCTCTCTGACGGGACTGGCAGCAATCCTAAGCTTGCTAGAGCTGAGGCAAACCTTGGCTTAAGGCACCATCTACTGTCAAAACAAAGGAACTGACGTAGCTGAACGCAAGCAAACAAAACCCCACCATAGGTGTGTCTAAAAAAACCTCAACGCAAATATATTCAGTAAAACACAAAATAATACAGAGAAAAGAATGAACTAAATAACTAGTCCTTCAATAAAAAGATGTAGATGTATAACCACTAGAAATAATACCGAACAACGAATCATAATCTTCCCAAATGGACAAAGCACTAAACCATTGACCAGTGCTAACTAATGTGATGGCTATCAGTGAGTTCTCTTATCAAGAATTCAAAATGGCGGTTTTCAGGAAATTCAGATCTCTAAAATGACAGAAAAGGAACTAATAAACTTCTGAGAGAAATTTTTAAAAATGAAATAATTAAAAAATTAAAAAAATCCTGGAACTAAGAAACACATTGGCTGAAGTGAAAAATTCAAGAGACTCTCACCAGCAAAACAGATCAAACAACAAAAAAATCAAATGTGATTTTTAGAGTGAGCTCTAAAACAGGTTATTAGGGCCAGGTATGGTGGCTCACGCCTGTAATCCCAGCACTTTGGGAGGTTGAGGTGGGTGGATCACTTGCAGTCGGGAGTTCAAGACCAGCCTGGACAACATGGTGAAACCCTGTCTCTGCTAAGAATACAAAAACTTAGCTTGGCATAGTGGTGCACACCTGTAATTCCAGCTAGGTATTAGATCTCCTATAGAATCGGTAATCTTGTCTCATTTGCTAGAAGCACAATTTAGATAAAATATAAAATGGATATAAGCCAGTGAGTTTTATATTACTCTATTGCTTTATTCATGGGTAAATTTTGTCAGGGCTATAAAATCTGCTTGCCTTTATCTATATTTTTAGCATATAGATGAACTGTGTGTGATATATTTCTACCTCTGGATGTTAGTACCAAGTTAATTTTTAATATCACTTAAAAGGGTGCTATCCAAATTGGCTAAGAGATAAATGAGCATTATTGTGAATTACATACTCCTAAAAATCCTAGAAATAGACAATCAAGTTCACATGACTCATGAAAATGTTTAGTAAATGAGATTAGTTTAAAATAGTTTATTGTACACAGCCACAGATTACAAGTTATTGTTATCATTAACTGCAAGAATACATTTGCGGGCCAGGCATGGTGGCTCACACCTGTAATCCCTGCACTTTGGGAAACCAAGGCAGGTGGATCATCTGAAGTCAGGAGACCAGACCAGCATGGCCAATATGTTGAAATGCCATCCTTACTAGAAATACAAAAGTCAGCCAGGAAAGGTGGTGCACACCTGTAATCCTAGCTACACAGGTGGTTGAGGCAGGACAATTTTTTGATCCCAGGCGGCAGAGGTTGCAGTGAGCTGAGCTCACACCACTGCAGTCCAGCCTGGATGACAGAGGGTGACTCTGTCAGAAAAAACAAACAAAAAACACGAAAAAAGGGAATACACTTGATTTGTATACTTATTGGATTTCCTAAAGTAGTAATTGAGCTGTGATATACTCACTGGACATTTAAGATTTTATAAAGATTTTTATGACAACAGAGAAATTTCTGCAGTTTAGTAAAAATGCATTTGAATAGAACATAAGTAGAAAGTGGTTTTATAACCAAGTCTTGTCTGAAATATCAAATATGTTTAAGAATGATTTCCATAGAATCAGATATAACCAGGTAGCATTAAGAACTAAAGTTGACCGTGGGGGCAATACTTATAAAGCCTTCATGGAAAAACCAACCTGGTAATTGGTTACAGAGTTCCTAGCCTACAAGATAAGAAAGGTCACTTCTGGGCAAGCTCTGGAACCTCACGATATTTGAAGACTTTGAGAGGAGCAGAATTCAACCAAATCTACAGGTTCTGATAGGGAAGTCAGTGGCAAGTTCCTGGCTTGGCTTCTAGTCCCAAGGCTTCAAAAAATATAATCTGAGACTAGTTACAGAAATTTTCAAAAATGAAACTGGAAAGGCCTCTGTGGCCAGGATGGTGGGTCACACCTGTAATCGCAGCACTCTCACAGGCTGAGGTGGGAGAGGCACTTGAGCCCAGGAATTCACGACTAGCCTAGACAACATGGTGCAACCCCATATCCAGATACAAACAAACAAACAAAACAAAACACAAAATTAACCAGCCATGATGGTGTGCTCCTATGGTCTCAGTTACTCAGGAGGCTGAGGTGGGAGGACCACTTGAGCCCAGGAGGTTGAGAATGCAGTGAGCCAGACACTGTCTTTCATTTAAAAAGTGTATAATGAATAAACGAAGAAATAAAGAAAGGTGTTTGTGGTCAGTGACCATTCTTATTGCACTCAGGTAAATAATGCCAAAACTAGTAAGGCCAGACTGATTTTCTGAACAAGAGTAAAGAGAAGTACCACAGAGAGAATTTTGTTTCAATGGAAAATTAGAGGACACCCACGTGAGATGTTTTACAAATTTTATTAGTCTACATTTTTCAGTTCTTGTTTTATTCAATATATAGCTACAACTCTGTAAACTAAAATTTCAACATTGTGTCCCCCTTTTCATGGTTTAGCATCACTGAAAACTAAAACTGCCCAATTTTCCCCAGACCTTGTAAGCTGAAGCTGGATAACTAGGTATCAACATTTTATTTTTATTATTTTTTTATTATTATTATACTTTAAGTTTTAGGGTACATGTGCACAACGTGCAGGTTTGTTACATATGTATCCATGTGCCATGTTGGTATGCTGCACCCATTAACTCGTCATTTAGCATTAGGTATATCTCCTAATGCTATCCCTCCCCCCTAACCCCACCCCACAACAGTCCCCGGTGTGTGATCTTCCCCTTCCTGTGTCCCTGTGTTCTCACTGTTCAATTCCCACCTTTGAGTGAGAATATGCGGTGTTTGGTTTTTTGTCCTTGCGATAGTTTGCTGAGAATGATGATTTCCAGTTTCATCCATGTCCCTACAAAGGACATGAACTCATCATTTTTTATGGCTGCATAGTATTCCATGGTGTATATGGGCCACATTTTCTTAATCCAGTCTATCGTTTTTGGACATTTGGGTTGTTTCCAAGTCTTTGCTATTGTGAATACTGCCGCAATAAACATACATGTGCATGTGTCTTTATAGCAGTGTGATTTATAGTCCTTTGTGTATATACCCAGTAATGGGATGGCTGGGTCAAATGGTATTTCTAGTTCTAGATCCCTGAGGAATTGCCACACTGACTTCCACAATGGTTGAACTAGTTTACAGTCCCACCAACAGTATAAAAGTGTTCCTATTTCTCCACATCCTCTCCAGCATCTGTTGTTTCCTGACTTTTTAATGATCACTATTCTAGCTGGTGTGAGATGGTATGTCATTGTGGTTTTGATTTGCATTTCTCTGATGGCCAGTGATGATGAGCATTTTTTCATGTGTTTTTTGGCTACATAAATGTCTTCTTTTGAGAAGTGTCTGTCTGTTCATGTCTTTGCCCACTTTTTGATGGGATTGTTTGTTTTTTTCTTGTAAATTTGTTTGAGTTCTTTGTAGATTCTGGATATTAGCCCTTTGTCAGATGAGTAGGTTGCAAAAATTTTCTCATATTTTGTAGGTTGCCTGTTCACTCTGGTGATAGTTTATTTTACTGAGCAGAAGCTCTTTAGTTTAATTAGATTCCATCTGTCAATTTTGGCTGTTGCTTCCAGTGCTGTTGGTGTTTTAGTCAGGAAGTCTTTGCCCACACCTATGTCCTGAATCGTATTGCCTAGGTTTTCTTCTAGGGTTTTTATAGTTTTAGGTTTTACATTTATGTTTTTAATCCACCTTGAGTTAATTCTTTTATAAGGTGTAACGAAAGGGTCCAGTTTTTCTTTTCTGCATATGGCTAGCCAGTTTTCCCAGCGCCATTTATTAAATAGGGAATCCTTTCCCCATTGCTTGCTTTTGTCAGGTTTGTTGAAGATCAGATGGTTGTAGATGTGTGGTGTTATTTCTGAGGCCTCTGTTTTGTTTCATTGGTCTATATATCTGTTTTGGTATTAGCACCATGCTGTTTTGGTTACTGTAGCTTTGTAATACAGTTTGAAGTCAGGCAGCATCGTGCCTCCGGCTTTGTTCTTTTTGCTTAGGTTAGTCTTGGCTCCACAGGCTCTTTTTTGCTTCCATATGAAATTTAACATAGTTTTTTTCTAGTTCTGTGAAGAAAGTCAATGGTAGCTTGATGGGAATAGCATTGAATCTATAAATTACTTTGGGCAATATGGCCATTTTCATGATATTGAGTCTTGCTATCCATGAGGATGGAATGTTTCTCTATATGTTTGTGTCCTGTCATTTCCTTGAGCTCTGGTTTGTAGTTCTCCTTGAAGAGGTCCATCACATCCCTTGTAGGTTGTATTCCTAGGTATTTTGTTTTCTTTATAGCAATTGTGAATGGGAGTTTACTAATGATTTGGCTCTCTGCTTGTCTATTATTGGTGTATAAGAATGATTGTGATTTTTGCACATTAATTTTAAATCCTGAGACTTTGCTAAAGTTGCTTATCAGGTTAAGGAATTTTTGGGCTGAGGTGGTGGCATTTTGTAAATATACAATCATGTCGTCTGCAAACAGAGACAATTTGATTTCCTCTCTTCCTATTTGCATACCTTTTATTTCTTTCTCTTGCTTGATTGCCCTGGCCAGAACTTCCAATACTATGTTGAATAAGAGTGGGGAGAGAGGGCATCCTTCTCTTGTGCCAGTTTTCAAAGGGAATGCTTCCAGCTTTTGGCCATTTAGCATGATATTAGCTATGCATTTGTCATAAATAGCTCTTATTATTTTGAGATATGTTTCATCAATACCTAGTTTATTGAGAGTTTTTAGTATGAGGGGTGTTGAATTTTATTGAAGGCCTTTTCTGCATCTATTGAGATAATCATGCGGTTTTTGTCATTGGTTCTGTTTATGTGATGGATTATAGTTATTGATTTGCGTATGTTGAACCAGCCTTGCATGCCAGGCATGAAGCCAACTTGATCGTGGTGGATAAGCTTTTTGATGTGCTGCTGGATTCACTTGCCAATATTTTATTCAGGATTTTCGCATTGATGTTCATCAGCAATATTGGCCTGAAATTTTCTTTTTTTATTGGGTCTCTGCCAGGTTTTGGAATCAGAATGATGCTGGCCTCATAAAATGAGTTAGTCCCTCTTTTTCTATTGTTCAGAATAGTTTTAGAAGGAATGGTACCAGCTCCTCTTTGTACCTCTGGCAGAACTCGGCTATGTGTACATCTGGTCCCGGGCTTTTTTTGGTTGGTAGGCTGTAATTACTGACTCAATTTCAGAACTTGTTATTGGTCTATTCAGGGATTTGACTTCTTCCTGGTTTAGTCTTGGGAGGGTGTATGTGTCCAGGAATTTATCTATTTCTTCTAGATTTTCTAGTTTATTTGTGTAGAGGTGTTTACAGTATTCTCTGATAATAGTTTGTATTTCTGTGGCATCAGTGGTGATATCCCCTTTATCATTTTTTAATGTGTCTATTTGATTTTTCTCTCTCTTCTTCCTTATTAGTCTAGCTACCGTTCTAACTATTTTGTTAATCTTTTCAAAAAACCCACTCCTGGATTAATTGATTTGTTTGAAGGTTTTTTCGTGTTTCTCTCCCATTCAGTTCTGCTGTGATCTTAGTTATTTCTTGTCTTATGCTAGGTTTTGAATGTGTTTGCCATTGCTTCTTTTGATTGTGATGTTAGGGTGTCGATTTTAGATCTTTCCCACTTTCTGATGTGGGCATTTAATGCTATAAATTTCCCTCTAAACACTGTTTAACCTGTGTCCCAGAGATTCTGGTATGTTGTGTCTTTGTTCTCATTGGTTTCAAAGAACTTATTTATTTCTGCCTTAATTTTGCTATTTACCCAGTAGTCATTCAGAAGCAGGTTGTTCAGTTTCCATGTAGTTGTGCAGTTTTGAGTGAGTTTCTTAATTCTGAGTTCTAATTTGATTACACTGTGGTTTGAGAGATTGTTTGTTATGATTTTCATTCTTTTGCATTTGCTGAGGAGTGTTTTACTTCCAATTATGTGGTTGATTTTAGAATAAGTGCTATGTGGTACTGAGAAGAATGTATATTCTGTTGATTTGGAGTGGAGAGTTCTGTAGATATCTATTAGGTCTGCTTGGACCAGAGCTGAGTTCAAGTCTGAATATCCTTGTTAATTTCCTGTCTTGTTGATCTGTCTAATATTGATAGTGGGTTGTTAAAGTTTCCCACTATTATTGTGTGGGAGTCTAAGTCTCCTTGTAGGTCTCTAAGAACTCGTTTTATGAATCCTGGTGCTGCTGTATTTGGCGCATATATATTTAGGACAGTTAGCTCTTCTTGTTGCATCGATCCCTTTACTACTATGTAATGCCCTTCTTTGTCCTTTTTTATCTTTGTTGGTTTAAAGTCTTTTTTATTAGAGACTAGGATTGAAACCCCTGCTTTTTTTTCTTTCTTTCCATTTGCTTGGTAAATATTCCTCCATGCCTTTATTTTGAGCCTATGTGTGTCCTTGCAAGTGAGATGGGTCTCCTGAATACAGCACACGTATGGGTATTGAGTCTTATCCAATTTGGCAGTCTATGTCTTTTAATTGGGGCATTTAGCCCATTTATATTTACAGTTAATATTGTTATGTGTGAATTTGATCCTGTCATCATGATGCTAGCTGGTTATTTTGCACATTAGTTGAAGCAGTTTCTTCCTAGTTTCATTGGTTTTTATATTTTGGTGTGTTTTTGCAGTGGCTGGTAATGGTTTTTCCTTTCCATATTTAGTGCTTCCTTTAGGAGCTCTTGTAAGGCAGGCCTGATGGTGACTAAATCTCTCAGCATCCGCTTGTCTGTAAAGGATTTTATTTCTCATTCACTTATGAAGCTTAGTTTGGCTGGTTGTGAAATTCCATATGCACATCATGAAAATGAGTGCATGTGATATACATGCATACATACACACACACACACATTGCATACTTTCATTTTTATGTCCATTACTTTTCTGATTTCATCATCAGCCAACTAAAGAAAATAGAAAAAAAATTGGTAATTTGATCTTTCATGTTCTGCATCTTCCAGCTTCACACTTATAGTTTTCTATTTTTATTGTTATTGTGATCAGAATGAAAAAGTATACTATAGAATCAGAATCAGGTCAGAATCAACAAATATACTATAATGTTTGTACATGCTTTCAGTGCAGTTTGTCTCTGCAAAGGGTGTGTTTGTTTCTATGCACATGTGCATGTACACAAGTGTGTACATAAGTGTTTTATTCATGATGGAGAAAGACTGGTCAAAATTATTCTGAATGAGGTAGCACCACTACAGCAGACAATTAGGTATCTAGCAATAAAACAAATCATTAAACATGTTTCTAAGCATCTACTCAGTATCTGGCACAATGTTAAGTAGTATAAACATAATCATAAGCAAAATTCAGCTTCTACCCTCAATGGTATATGTGCAGAACAAATTGGTAAAGCTGGAGTACATTTCAGGACCAAAAACAGTTTCTGTATAGTTCCCACTTCATCAAGACCATGTTGTATACTACTCATACACTTAAGCCATAAGGAAGCAATTCTTCCATCCACCCTTTTACAGGGTAGTGGTGGGGAAGAAGAGCTGACTGTCATGCTTGAATTCACATAATTTCATAATTAAATAATTTCATGTTACATAATCTCAAGAAACCTAAAATCCAATATATGATAAAGGTAGTGTTTCAAATCAGTTGGTAAGTGATAAATGGTTCATAAAATAGTGTTCAGATAATTGGCTATATGTATTTTATAGTTGCACAAAGGTATAATATGTCATTCATAATACTAATTCCAAATACACTTTTTTTCAAAATATAAAGAAAAAATACCATAGACAAATATCACTTGCAACATTACAGTTAAAATTAAATATCTAAACATAGCACTAACCAATAACAGAAAATTTTTTTAAAAAATTCATGGATTGGAATTTGTTAAAATATAAAACTTTTCTATTTCAGAGGATACCATGAATATGTGTAAAAAGCAAATATCAAATCAGCAGCAAGTGTTTGCAATTCACTTGACATATTTAACATATGAGTAGTTCCAACAAATCATAAATAAATGATTAGTAGTCCAATAAAAAAAGACAAAGTACATTGACAGGAAACTGTATGAAACTCATGAACACTAAATGTATTAGATTCTCTATTGTTAAAAAGATGCAAAAACAATAGAGAGCATTATTGATATGGAGTTAATATTTTAACAAAATTATTAATTTTATCCATGTTATAAGTAAATATATACATCCAAAAACCCTTATTTTCTCTGAAAGTTTTCACTTATGAGTCTATTTTGAAAATGTTTAAAGAATAGTAATTAATTAAATTTAATAAATAGGTATTCCTATTGAGGGAAAACAGACATTTCCATAATTTTTCTTCTGTTTCTAATATAGTAGATGGTAGGAAAATAATGACAAATGCATGTTCCTAGCTGGATAATACGCATTCCATTAGTTCTTTTAAACTTTTGCATTCTCAAAACTATATTGATCCCTCAAAGCATACCCTTTGTTGTTGAAAGCAGCCTTTCAAGTATAAAGACACACACATCACTTTCCTTAAATCTTATATAAGGCAAGGGCGTAGATGCCTATCAGAAAATGTATTTCAAGAATGCTTTTTTAGTAGTTCCTGTGGCCTTATCTTATAGAGGAAGGTTTTTTTTTTTTTTTAAAAAGAAATACACACAGTTTTTGATGCACGTTTTTATTGGGAAGAGCTTTTATTTCCTTAAATGTTTTGTTGTCTAAGTGTGAAAAGTATCCTGCAGTGGAATTTAGTGGAACAGATGCTTATTGTGATAGATGAGATGAACTTGCTTCCCCAAGCATGCATGGGCATGAAATGCATCTGGCTTCTGTACATAAAAGTCAGTTATGTTCCCAAATGTGTTGCTTCATTTACACAGACATTTAGGGGCAGACACCCTACTATTCCCTCAAAAGGCGGCTCTGCTTAATTATGAAGTTCAAGTTAGACCAGAAGTTGGAAAATACTAAATTCCACATTGCAGACAGAGCCTGAGCAGGTGATGTCACCACGGCATACTAAGGTGGCAAGTCCTCAGAGAAGTCACTTATCACCTTACCATGGAGAAAAATAACTGTGTCCAGAACACAAGAGGATGCTGTAAAGTAGTGTACAATCAAGTGTGCAAACCTGTGCAATATATACCAGATGAAATCCAGTTCAGAGGAGGAAATAAGGGTAGGCTCAGGAAAACAAATAAATGAGGATATGCTTTAAAAAGTAGGACTTCATATAAACAGTCGTGAGAGTAAAGACTATTGCTAAGCACATAGGAAACACAAACCAGGCTTTCAGGGAGGAGTTTGGCACATGTGTGCACTGGTAGGAGGTGTAATGTGCAGAAATCCAGCCTTTTGTGGCATAGCAACTAAAGTTCCTTTTCTATCGTCCAGATAACCTTAAATATTCCTTTATAAAGTAATATTTTTAAAAGGCCATCTACTGTGCACAGTGTGTTACCATCAAGGACATGAAATTTATCTGGAATATACCAAAACTTTAATCAATAGACTAGGACCAAAGCTTTTAAAAATAGTTTTTTTTAGATAAATCATTATAATTTATTATTTCCTTGCCATAGGTAAGGCATGATACATAACTTTACTCTTTTCTCAGTTACTTAGTGTGTAGGTAGAATAATGACCCTTAGTGGGATGACCTTTTGAATATGTTGTTAGGCAGCATGGGAGCATTATGGTTGCAGGTGGAATTCAGATTGCTAATCACCTGACCTTAAAATGGAGAGATTATCCTGAATTATCTAGGTGGGCCCACTGTAGTCACAAAGAACCTTCAAACAGGAAGGCCGAAAGACCAGAGTGAGTAGAAGAGCTTGGGGAAACTGGAGCAAGATAGAATACACTTTTTCTCTTTGTCTCAACATCAGGGCTCTAAGTATGTTGTAAAAGTATAGCACCTTTTCTTCTCCAGGCCAAATATTTCCAGTTTTTTCTGTAGTTTTTTTGTTTTATTATTATTTTTGTTGACATTTAACTGTATGTATTTACTGGTGACAGTGAGATATTTCAATACATGTGTACAGTGTGTAATGATCAAATCAGGGTAGTTAGTATATCTCTTCCCTCAAACATTTACCATTTCTTTGTGTTGGGAACATTCAAAGTCTGCTCTTCCAGCTACTTGAAAATATACAATAAACTGTTGATAATTATAGTCACCCTGTGGTGCTACAGAACACTAGAACTTATCCCTCCTCTTTGTGTAGTTTTCACTTGTTTCTCACTCATTCATAACTACTTTTTCAGAACTTGTTGCATGTTGCACTCCATGATGGGTGAACATGGAAACAGGTGAGACATATCTTCCTGGTTACATTTATGATAGAGCAGAATTCTGCCCAGCCTGGTCTGAATAGGCTGCGGTTCTCCAGGCAAGGGGACTCACCTGCCCAGAGGCAGGCAGTTCTATAACATTCCCTCCTTGGACCCCTACACCTCCATTGGTGGAGCAGTGTACCTGGCTCCTTTCTCTGCTTCTACACTTGTTGGGGACAGCGATAGTTCCCACCAGTGATCTCAGGGCCAAGGCTGCCTGATTCCCACTTCTGCCCTTGGCGGACTATGTGACATGGGCATGTTGCCTCTCTTTGTTTCCATAGCTCCAAATAAAATGGGGCCAGCAAGGAAGCTCAGGAGTAGGGCTTGGCAATGGCAAGGCTTTGCTGCTCACCTCGGGCCTCCTCTGAGTCTCTGTCCCACTCCTCCTCCTCTCCCTTGAATGCCCTCTGCCTCCATTGCCACCAGGAACGTTCCCCTTTCCCCTGAGCCAGAGAGCATGCCCCTGGGCTTGACGGTGCTCATCCCTCAACTTGTCTCTCAAGGAGAAAGTGTGTGGCCTGTGTGGGAATTTTGATGGCATCCAGAACAATGACCTCACCAGCAGCAACCTCCAAGTGGAGGAAGACCCTGTGGACTTTGGGAACTCCTGGAAAGTGAGCTCACAGTCTGCTGACACCAGAAAAGTACGTCTGGGTCTCTGTGTGGACAGAGCCTGAGAGCTTGCTTCCTGGAATGTTCCTCTGTCCCCATTCTCATGGGGGCTGGAAGGGGTGTTGTGGGTGGTATGACCTTCAGGTGGCTGCAGGGTGGGAAGGAGGATCTCTTGGATCCTTCTGGGCTGAATAACCCCAGTTTGACCAGCTGACGGCTGGCCTATCTCTTGCCTGGTTCCCAGGTGCCTCTGGACTCATCCCCTCCCACCTGCCATAACAACATCATGAAGCAGACAATGGTGGATTCCTCCTGTAGAATCCTTAACAGTGACATCTTCCAGGACTGCAACAAGCTGGTGAGGACCTTGAGGGTAGTGGGAAGCAGATGGTCCCAAGGCTTGGCCCAGTGGTATGGACACAGTGTGACCTTCTAACGTGGACACTACCCTTGTGTCTTGACATGATCTGCACCAAGACACCACTTCAGCTTTTTTTTCTTGGCTTTCAATCTGGGAAACAAAAAGTAAAATCAACAGTTTCTAGGGGAAGCAATGCCTGGCAAAACATTTCCTTCTGCATGAGAAGTAACTCCGCTTGGCATGTGCCAACGTTTCTCTTTCGGCCCCAGTCTTAGGATTTGTTCTCTTATGGAAGTATCTTGTTTTCAACACCAGAGCCAGAGATTTCCTTTTCCTGTCACTGCTGCATTTGTCCAGACCAAAAGACCTTCCTCTCCCACCCCTCAAAACCCCTTGGTGCCCATTTCTTGTCTCACAGAAATTCTTTTCTGGCCTTACTTTTGGTGATTTTGAGTCCTCGTATTATGACTGATTTTTGTGTCTTCATCTCTAATGAAAAGGAGGAATTCCCCAGGGTTAAGTGCAGTTGTCTCTCTTTTTTTTTTTTTTTTTTTGAGACAGAGTCTCGCTCTGTCACTCAGGCTGGAGTGCAATGGCATGATCTTGGCTTAGTGCAGCCCCTGCTTCCCGGGTTCAAGCGATTCTCCTGCCTCAACCTCCCGAGTAGCTGGGATTACAGGTACCCGCCACCACACCCAGCTAATTTTTGTATTTTTAGTACAGACGAGGTTTCACCACGTTGGTCAGGCTGGCCTCGAACTCCTGACCTCAGGTGATCTACCCACCTGAGCCTCCCAAAGTGCTGGGATTACAGGTGTGAGCCACCATGCCCGACCATAGTGTGGTTGTCTCTTATCTGCTGCATGTATGTGTGTACACACATGTGGACATGGGCTTGTACATGGACATATGTGACTACAGAAGTCTATGTACACACACAGCCATGCACACATACACGCTGCTGTGTAGCACCACCAATGTGGGAGAGACTGGTTGAAAACATGGATCTCAATTCTCTTTCTATCTATGCAGTGATTTTCAGTTTCTGAGGACTCCAAAGGATACTTACCTTCCCTGGTTTGGTGGAAATCCTGGGCATCTGAGTTGGAAGAGTGAGGACAGGGGAGGAGTTGGGGACATTGGGACTGTTGGAACGTCTTGGAAACAATGACCCACTCAGTGTCTGAATTCATTTTCTGTCATAACTGCCCTGAAAAAGTCCAATGTGTTTAGAGGCGTGTTTTGGGATGAGGAAGGGTGGGAACTGGTTGAACTGGATTTGGAATCAGAGTCTAGGCCCTATTGTCCTGCATACCTGCCCCATAGCACTGCAGTGAGGCAGCTGCAGGGCTTGATGTATTTCCCCATTCTGCTTGCTGAATTGAGGCAAAGAAAGACAGTGACCAGCACATATGTGTGTTTGTGTTTTTGTAAAAACACCCACATGCTCATGAGGCTAAGAGTGGGTTGTGAGGACAGATGGGTGGCTGAGCAGGGAGACAGGCAGAGGGACAGAGGGAGTGTTCTTCTGGAATATCCTCAGGCTCATTGTGTTCTGCAGAAGGCCAGCAGCACTGCATTATTCAACTCTTCTTGCTGGAATGCAGATTAGAAACTAAGAATCTTGCCTTCCCACTCATTCCCTCTTTGAGACCATTGAGCTACATTTCTCCTTCTACCTGGACGCCCCTTATCCTTAAATTGACCATCAGAACATTTGCACCCAGACTAAGAGCCAGAGTTTCTGACACTTGGCCATAGGGCTGGGCCACCTGAGGCTGCCTTTGCAGGTGGACCCCGAGCCATACCTGGATGTCTGCATTTATGACACCTGCTCCTGTGAGTCCATTGGGGACTGCGCCTGCTTCTGTGACACCATTGCTGCCTATGCCCACATGTGTGCCCAGCATGGCAAGGTGGTGACCTGGAGGACGGCCACATTGTGCCGTGAGTCCTGACGCCCTCATGTTCTCAGATGCCCTCCCTTCTTCCCATGTGTCTATGCTTGAAGACCTTGTGAGTGCAGGGGGATATATTCATGGGCGAGAGAAGACAGAGTGCTAGTATGGGACTGGATGGCCAAGGGCTAAGGAGGGTTAAGACGTTGGCTGAGTAAGAAGTTTATATTATGGACTTCGAGGCGGGACATGGATTCAAAGCATGAACATGTGGATACTTTTCTTCTGGAGAGATTCTGGCAGAGGAGAAGAGGGAATACTGATGAAAAGAAGGAAGTTGATTTATGTCTTTAATTAGGCGTGATTATATTTGCCAATATGAGTGATCAACTCATACATTCATGTCTATAGAATCTTCCTTCTTTGGACATAAGCAACTTAATGCTTTTATGTAGAAAACTGGGCCGGGCACAGTGACTCACACCTGTAATCCCTGTGTTTTTGGAGGCTGAGGCCAGAGGATTCCTTGAGCCCAGGAGTTCAAGACCAGCCTGGGCAACATAGCAAGACCCCATTTCTACAAAAATTAAAAAAAGAAATGAATTCAGAACCAATAGATTCTGGTTTAGGTGCTTCAACAATCCGGAAGTCCCTAATATTGGTGACGCCCATAGTCCCCTAGTTCCCCAACATTCCCTCCAGGTGGCGCAGGCCATCACCACGTGGGTCTGCAGTCCTGGAGGCTTTGCCTGTTGTGGCCACAGCCTTGTCTCCTGTCTACACAGCCCAGAGCTGCGAGGAGAGGAATCTCCGGGAGAATGGGTATGAGTGTGAGTGGCACTAGAACAGCTGTGCACCTGCCTGTCAAGTCACGTGCCAGCACCCTGAGCCGCTGGCCTGCCCTGTGCAGTGTGTGGAGGGCTGCCATGCCCACTGCCCTCCAGGTGAGGCCTCTATCCCTGGGGGTCGGGCTGGTGGGATGGGATAGGGATAGATGGAAAGGTGCTTCTAGGTCTTGCTTCATCTCAGCCTCCACCTGCCACGTCCCATCTCTGACCTGCAAGCCTGCCGCCCCACCTCTGACCTGCAAGCCTGCCGCCCCACCTCTGACCTGCAAGCCTGCCGCCCCACCTCTGACCTGCAAGCCTGCCGCCCCACCTCTGACCTGCAAGCCTGCCGCCCCACCTCTGACCTGCAAGCCTGCCGCCCCATCTCTGACCTGCAAGCCTGCCGCAGGTTCCATGGGTTCTTTCATCAGAGTCAGGCCAGTTGTGATTTTTCTCAAGTCGAGCTCCTCCAAAATGCTTTTCTGTGCCTATTTGTGGCATTCTCATCTAAAGCAGCCCCTGCCGATAGAACTTTCTGCAGTGGGGGAATGTTGTATTGAATGTAACTGTGACAAGTGTGTCTGAGGAACTGAATTTTTGAATTTTATTGAATTTTACTTAATTTAACTTAAATAGCCACATGCAGTTTATGACTATCCTATGGTACAGCACAGCTCGAGAGTTACTGAAGGTGTTATTCAGAAGAGCAGAAAGAGCCCTGGAGATAAGATTTCATTTGTCCTGAGGCTTGGGGAGGTGAGGTAGGGTGAAGGAATCCCCGCTCCCAGTTTTGCAGAGGGATCAATCAAGGCACAAGGAGGAGAGATGCTCCTTGAGTGGCAGGGTGACCCCTAGGGGTGCAGGCAGGAGGAGTTGGCTTCTAGGGCAGGAGGAGGAGTTGGCTCCTCCCTTTTAGTTAAAAATGAGGCTTCCTTGTGGGAAAGGGGAGCGTTTTGGTTCCTAATGAGAGCTTTCTTTTGCAGGGAAAATCCTGGATGAGCTTTTGCAGACCTGCGTTGACCCTGAAGACTGCCCGGTGTGTGAGGTGGCTGGCTGGTGTTTTGCCTCAAAAAAGAAAGTCACCTTGAATCCCAGTGACCCTGAGCACTGCCAGATTTGGTAAAACAGATGCCTGGGTTGTTTGAAGTGACGAATCTTATTGCTTCTCCAGGGGCCAGCTCAGAGACTAGGTTTTGGGTAAAAAGTCCTAGCCACATGAGTTGAGAGACTGAGTTTATTTTATTTATTTATTTAATTCATTATTTAGTGTAGTTTATTGTTTTGTTTGTTCCTAGGGTTTGCTTCTTTTTCTTTAAGGATGGACTAGACTGCTTCCTCCACATATATTCCTCTACAATGTTTTTGCTCTTAATAGGTTTTTAAGTCCTAACAGGTTTTTGCTTTTCTCACTGAAGGTGGGGGTATGGTCACTTATTGTCCTTGTAGGTCATGACTAGTCTGAGCACAGGTGTCCATATACTGGAGGTGGGGACTCAGGAGAGGAAAGTGAGATGGAACGCGGGGCCCTCAGGGTAACATGAACGTCATGGGGGCCATAGTCAAGGTGGCAGGGTGTGGCTGTCATAATGGGGAGGGGAGGTGCTCGTTGCTCTCACCCTGGGTTCTCACTGGACTTGCCTCTGGGAAACTGGCCTTTGGGGAGGTGAGAAGGAGTCCTCAGGGTGAGCTCTGAGCCCTCTGAAGTCCTGCTCATAAGTAGGGAACATTTAATAAAATCCACATCTATTCAACACCACTCCCTGACACTGATCAGGCCTTCTGGGAGCTTAAACTTGAGAATGTAAATTCGCTGGGGAGGGGCTATGGTCACAGCTGCCAGAGTCAGATCCTGCCACCACCATCTGCACAAACAAGAACGAACACTGCCTGGGGTGAGTTTTCTAGCAAACACAGGAAACTAGAAAGTATGTCACTCACGCACCGTTAACCAAGGATTGAAGCAATAAATCTCGTGGATCACGGGAAGGAGGAATTAACTTCCTAGTAAGACTCTACCTGCGCACACTCTTTATGCTGAAACAGGGACTGTAGGGAGCAAAGGATTGGGTGATTCTGATGCTGGCTTGGGGTTCTGTGCCAAAAGGGCATGAGAGCTTCGAGCCCTCTCCCCACCTCCTTTGCAGGCACACGGGCAGGGGCAGCTGCCACGGTGCACGCTGAAGCTGCAAGCAGTGTGTGGACAGAAGTCCCACAGCAGGCTGGGGGCATCACCTGGTATCAAGCCACAGGGGGACACTTCCCAGGCTCAGGGCACTGCTGCCTTGTCAGCTTTACTGGGAGTGCTGAAGGCCAGGTGCCTCCAAGGCTGAGAGTCCAAAGAGGAGATGGTCCTGGCCCATATTGGTCTCCACCACACGGCCACTTGATTTCACCTGTGGGCTGGCAGGCCGTGCCACTTTCCGGGACACTGGCAAAAAGGTGATGTTACCAGCAGAGCCTCGAAATTTGGCATGGTAGTGTAGGAATTTGTGTGTGTGGGGGGCCACTGCTCTACTACAGACTTGTGGTGTGTGCTTGGGACTGGGCACAGAGCCTGGCCAATACCTGGCACATGAGAGGTGCTCACCTATGTCTGCTGGAAGAATGAGTGAATGTCTTTTCTTAGGCCTAACACCTTGGGGACCCCTGTCTGCTACTCCCAAATAATTTGTTCTGCTAGATAAAGCTGGGGTTTTGAATCTTTATTCATCTTTCCACAATGTTTTTGCTCCAATTATTTCTCTCTTCGTTAGGGCCTAACATATTAAACATGTTTTAAAACTCATGCAATTTACATTCTGTTAGAATATGTACTGTAAAGCATTTATCTTCAGCAGAACATGTACAAGCACAGGTTAGCGTCTACATTTTAGTAACATTTGTTCTTGGAGACACTTGTAAGAAGGCTTGGATTATAATTAAGTATTCACATTGCTAAAGATGTAGGTTGAAAAGAAATCAGCTTTGAGTAGCTGTGTGGATGGCCTAGAACAACGAGTATATTTTTTCATATCCTAGGATGGGCTAAAGCTTTGGTTTCTAGAATCAAAGGAAGTCGGCTATGTGTGTGTTTTGAAGGGGGGGGGGCATGCTATTTGGGGACAGATGTTAAACAGTGACATCTCACTTGGGTGTGGAATGGTCCATGGGATCTCAAGTTCAGGTGGAACAGAGGAGATTCTGTGGGAATATGGAAGTGGTCATATACTGTAGGGCTCAGAAGTGTCCATAGGTTCTCTCGGAACCATTTTAATTTCTTCGCTCTTTTCTGCAGCCGCTGTGATGGTGTCACCCTCACCTGTGAAGCCTGCCAGGAGCCGGGAGGCCTGGTGGGGCCTCCCACAGATGCCCCGGTGAGCCCCACCACTCTGTATGTGGAGGACATCTCAGAACCGCCGTTGCACGATTTCTACTGCAGCAGGCTCCTGGACCTGATCTTCCTGCTGGATGGCTCCTCCAGGCTGTCCGAGGCTGAGTTTGAAGTGCTGAAGGCCTTTGTGGTGGACATGATGGAGCGGCTGCGCATCTCCCAGAAGTGGGTCCGCGTGGCCGTGGTGGAGTACCACGACGGCTCCCACGCCTACATTGGGCTCAAGGACCGGAAGCGACCGTCAGAGCTGCGGCGCATTGCCAGCCAGGTGAAGTATGCGGGCAGCCAGGTGGCCTCCACCAGCGAGGTCTTGAAATACACACTGTTCCAAATCATCAGCAAGATCGACCGCCCTGAAGCCTCCCGCATCGGCCTGCTCCTGATGGCCAGCCAGGAGCCCCAACGGATGTCCCGGAACTTTGTCTGCTACGTCCAGGGCCTGAAGAAGAAGAAGGTCATCGTGATCCCGGTGGGCATTGGGCCCCGTGCCAACCTCAAGCAGATCCGCCTCATTGAGAAGCAGGCCCCTGAGAACAAGGCCTTCGTGCTGAGCGGTGTGGATGAGCTGGAGCAGCAAAGGGACGAGATTGTTAGCTACCTCTGTGACCTTGCCCCTGAAGCCCCTCCTCCTACTCTGCCCCCCCACATGGCACAAGTCACTGTGGGCCCGGGGCTCTTGGGGCTTTCGACCCTGGGGCCCAAGAGGAACTCCATGGTTCTGGATGTGGCATTTGTCCTGGAAGGATCGGACAAAATTGGTGAAGCCGACTTCAACAGGAGCAAGGAGTTCATGGAGGAGGTGATTCAGCGGATGGATGTGGGCCAGGACAGCATCCACGTCACGGTGCTGCAGTACTCCTACATGGTGACCGTGGAGTACCCCTTCAGCGAGGCACAGTCCAAAGGGGACATCCTGCAGCGGGTGCAAGAGATCCGCTACCGGGGTGGCAACAGGACCAACACTGGGGTGGCCCTGCTGTACCCCTCCGACCACAGCTTCTTGGTCAGCCAGGGTGACCGGGAGCAGGTGCCCAACCTGGTCTCCATGGTCACCAGAAATCCTGCCTCTGATAAGATCAAGAGGTTGCCTGGAGACATCCAGGTGGTGCCCATTGGAGTGGGCCCTAATGCCAACGTGCAGGAGCTGGAGAGGATCGGCTGGCCCAATGCCCCCATCCTCATCCAGGACTTTGAGACGCTCCCCCGAGAGGCTCCTGACCTGGTGCTGCAGAGGTGCTGCTCCAGAGAGGGGCTGCAGATCCCCACCCTCTCCCCTGCCCCTGGTATGCTGGCACCTTGTGTGCAGGTGGGAGGGCTGGGCGAGGGCTGGCATGGCCTTGGTGCTACATGCATCTGCCAATATATGACTCGGGTTCTAATCCTGGCTTCCCTGGTCTGTGTGCCCTTGGTTGAAACTTGCCTTCAAAGGGCCTGTGTTTCCTCACGTCCCTGGCAGGGAGACAAACTGTGATCCTTTTGCGGGGGAAGATCTTTTCTTATTGTGTGTGCTTCTATAAATTCAAAGGTAATGGAAGCCTATTGTTAACATTTAAACAATGCCACTAAGGAGTAAAAACAAAAAATGCAAGTCTTACTTTATCACACAGCCTCTTCCCCACCCAATTCCACCCTCCACCTTCAAGGTAACCTCTGTTAAAGGTGGTGATGATAAGCTTCGTTTTGACCACACTGGGTGGGTGAAATTATTCTGAGTAGCTGACATTCTTCAGGGCGAGACCAGGATGTCAGGTGCCAGGTAGCAGGTGCAGTCTTCAGACACTGGAGTGAGACTGCCTTAGTTTGAATCTTATCTCTGCCACTTGCTAGCTGGGTAATTTTGGGCAAATACTTAACCTCTTTGTATATCAGTCTCCTCATCTATAAAATGGGGATAATAATGGCACCTACTTGCTTAAAATAGTATCTGGCACATGACAGTGCTCAAAAAAAATGCTTGCTCCCACTGCTGTTATTACTACCTTTTACTGACACTGGCGTCTAATCCATTCCTAGTTCCTGCACATCTTTATTCGGTGTGTTTGGGACCATCTCAGAATAATAAGCCTTCTTTTAGTATCTTTTGAGTCTCACACTTGTCAGTACTTTTGTTTCCTTGTTTTTGTTTTTATTCATGGCCATAGATTTATTTAAATTCTTGTAATATTTCTGCTGAGGAAAACAACAATTACATCATTTCATCAAATCTCAGATGTGCTCAGACACTAACAGGAGCACTAGGCATTTATAGCTGGAAGAATCACAGTACGTTCACCTGCCCTGCAAGATCTGAGGACACAGCAGCTCATTGTCCAGGGAGGGGCTGCTGCTCCATTTCCTTTTGCAGTCTCCTTGTATTGCCAGGCCAGTATTTTACTCATTTCTAGAAGAGTGGCGGCCCCTTCTTACCGAGGAAGCCCATGCCTGCTGCTTTTATTTGTAGACATTTAAGCTTCCTTTGGGTAGAATTGGAGTCTTCTCAGTGTCTCCAAACCTGAGGTAGTCCAGCCCCAGGAACTCCATCTCCCCTATTCCCTCCTCCCTGGCCCACATTGCCCTTGCACTCATGAAGGCACCCCCCGCCCCCCTTGGTGGTGCCACGTGGTCAGCACGCCCTGCAGATCCTATGGGATGTCAGGTTGTAGGCCTGGCGGCCAGTGTCCCTGCTGGCACCTGTGTGCTCACCTTCCTGGTTATCTTTGCAGACTGCAGCCAGCCCCTGGACGTGATCCTTCTCTTGGATGGCTCCTCCAGTTTC
Organism: Gorilla gorilla gorilla; assembly: GCF_029281585.2. NCBI lineage: Eukaryota > Metazoa > Chordata > Mammalia > Primates > Hominidae > Gorilla > Gorilla gorilla. The sequence continues at coordinate 14,881,612 of NC_086018.1, read as the reverse complement.
CCAGCTTCTTCTTTTGATGAAATGAAGAGTTTTGCTAAGGCTTTCATTTCAAAAGCCAATATAGGTGAGTGAGTGAGGCACCTGAAGCAGCAGGTGACGAAGAGGCTCTTTTTGGGGCTCCACTTGATTCAGAATAATCCCCATTTTCTCGTTCCGTTTAGGGCCTCATCTCACTCAGGTGTCAGTGCTCCAGTATGGAAGCATCACCACCATTGACGTGCCATGGAATGTGGCCCCGGAGAAAGCCCATTTGCTGAGCCTTGTGGACGTCATGCAGCGGGAGGGAGGCCCCAGCCAAATCGGTAACGTTGGTGCCACGGGCTGGATGCAGAAGCTGCATTCTGGTTCTTATTTTTGGCATAAGTGACTGTGTGACCTCGGCCAGTCACTTTGCTCCTTGGCCTTAGTTTCTTCTCCTGGAAAGTGAGGGGCTAGATGCTCTTCCACGTCTCTCCAGATCTCAACTGGGTATTCCTTGGAGTCTCTGAATCATTCAGCTTTTAAGTGACTTAAGGATCCACCGTAAGACAGGGTGTCCAGCCGCAGTCAGTACTGACCTGGTGTGATCTGTTCTCCATCCTCAGGGGATGCCTTGGGCTTTGCTTTGCGATACTTGACTTCAGAAATGCATGGTGCCAGGCCGGGAGCCTCGAAGGCGGTGGTCATCCTGGTCATGGATGTCTCTGTGGATTCAGTGGATGCATCAGCTGATGCCGCCAGGTCCAACAGTAAGAATCTGGTGTACAGTCCTCAATTCAGGAGAGCGAGACTTCAGAAATGATAGAGGATTAAAAGTGGCCTGGGGTTACTTTTGGATGTTGTGGCTGATATTAAATATGCTCAGTACCAACCTCTGTCCTGGTTTCAAACAGCAGGAAATTATCCAATCACGATGTGATTAGGAAACCAAACAATAGTAAGTGTGTGTTGATCCTATATCTTTATAACTAATTATAACCTTTTAATTTCTCCACATTTTCCCTTTGTGTCCAGGAGTGATCATACCTGTATGCCCTTTCTTTCTAAAGTAGGATTCGTGGTCTTTTACTAAAATATCATGTCTGAGGCCAGAGTGATTCATTGTGGGGCCTTGAGAACCAATGGGGACTTTCATGTATTTAGAGTCCTTTCCTGGTACCAGGTAATGGGCTTGGCAGGGTTGATGGATGAGAGACAAAGGATCATGCTGTAGGAAAGGGAAGGATCCAGATGTCCAGCCTTGTGCTCCATTAGAACATGTGCTTATCATGTTCTTAATATCAACAGGATGTGAGCTGGGACAGGTGGTAGAGTCTGAGGGACCACCTCCCAGCTGAAGGAGGTCTGGGTGAGTGGAGTGACATTGAGTCCCCTCGTGGCCACCTGGAGAACTGTTCATCTTTCAGAACCCTGCCTAGGAGTGCTGTCAGAACCCTGTCTTTTCTCTGCTGTCTTCCTGATGTTCTTCCTGAGGAAGTTATTTGCTCCGTTCTCTATGTCACATATGAGCTACTCAAAATGTGCAAATCGTATTGTATTGTATTTGTAACATATCTATTCCTTGCAAAAAACTGGGAGTTCTTTGAAGGCAAGGGAAGATCTTGCTTATTTTTGTATCATCTGTGTATGATGCACAAAATAGGTGACCATTTAATGTTTGTTGAGTGAATGAATGTGACATGTTTATGAAATCTATAATTTTAGGGTAAAGGACACTAAAAGGGAAAGGATATATATTTGGATAATATAACGAACTTACAAGGGCTGAAAAGCTGCTAGTAGAAAATCCATTCCAACCTGAAGCACATTGCAAATTCCTAGAACTTTCTGGAGAGCTGAATTGAGGAATTTCAGGATGGAGATTTTTTCTCCTTTAGTATCAAGAATCCAAAGAAAGATTTTCACTGGGAAAGGAAGCAGTTGTGGTCTTGAGGAAGCAGATATGATCCAGAGCACGTCATTTAACCATCTAAAGCCTCGGTTTCTCATGTGTAAATGAGCATGCACATTCTCTGGGCTCAGCCCTGTGATATTTTCTCTTCTCTTCTTACATATACCCTGTTGGTGGTCTAGTTCAGTGTCATGGGTCTGAATATATTTATACATCTCTGACTTTGAAATTCGTATCTCCAGCCTCACCTCAACTCAGCTTGCATGCTCTAACAGGCAAAACTAAACTCCTGATTTTCACATCCGTCTTTCTTATCTTAGAAAATGGCAATTCCAACCTTCCAGTTGTTCAGTTCAAAAAGCTCAGCATCCTTGATTCTTCTTCCTTTTTCCTGATACCTCCATGCAAGCCATGAACAAACTATACCTCCATCTTCAAAATACTTAGAGAGTTGCACCTCTCCACACCATGTCCACCAGGGTCACCTCAATCTGAGTCCCCAGCATCTCTCACCTGGACTATTGAAATAGCTGTCTAACTGGAACCCCAGCTTCCACCTTTGTCCCCTGCAGCTCATTCTCAGCACAGCAGCTGCAGTGGCCCTTTAATATCAAAGTCAGCTCCTGTCCCTCTGCTCTGTAGTCTTGGCTGGTTTGTTTCATTCACAGAACATGGTGAGCCCTTACTGTGGCCAATGGAGCATTGCCTGATCCACGCCCTTTCCCTCTCTTGCTTGTCCCTCTCTCCCCAGCCCCTGGGAGCATGCAGTCACACTTCTACTCTGGGGCCTTTGCACTCACTCTTCTCTCTGCTTGGGATGTCCCTCCCTCAGACATCCTCTTGGCTCCTTCCCTCCTTACATCAGGTCTCTGCTCAGATGCCGTCTTTTCACCAAATGCTTCTCCAACTGCCATATTTACAACGATAACCCACACCTCAGCCCTGGGCATTCCCATCCCCCTTATCTCATTTTGTTTTTTTCCTAAGCATTTATCCACATCTGAAATTCTATATATTTACTTTGTGTGTTTGTTGTCTATCTCTCCATGAGGATGGGGGACAGGGAGGGACTTTATGTGCTTGGTTCACTGCTGTACCCCTATTGCTTACAATAGTACCTGACACAGAGTAGGAGCTCATTAATATCTGTTGACTGAACATCTTCCTCATAGGGCTGGTGTATGTGACCAGCCTGGAAAACATGAGGCTGTATTCAGATGCTGGATATAACGTCAGGCCAGTCCATTTTGAACCTTCTTGCCCACAGATCCTTTCTTGTCTCTTTGCTGACTCTAGGAGTGACAGTGTTCCCTATTGGAATTGGAGATCGCTACGATGCAGCCCAGCTACGGATCTTGGCCGGCCCAGCAGGCGACTCCAACATGGTGAAGCTCCAGCAAATCGAAGACCTCCCTACCATGGTCACCTTGGGCAATTCCTTCCTCCACAAACTGTGCTCTGGTGAGTCTTATAATACCTTTCTTACTTCCCTCAAAAAAAGTTCCAAAACAAACCCGCCAAAGAAACAAAAATACTATTCAAGAGACCCCAGGGTGCCCATGCATAAGATTTGGCCTTGAATGAAGATTATTATATAGACCAGGACATTCAAGTTTCTGCTCATGGGAGGTGTATACCACAAGCCCCCATGGGGCCAGCAGAAAGCTTTCTGTGTATGGTCCTATTTCCACTCTAATTGGCCATGTGAACTTGGCAGAGAGCCTAAGCTTATTTGTGTAGAGGGATCTTGGACAAAAGAATCAGAAGACATAAGCAAGGAACCCCAGAGTTGCGTAGATATAGTCTTCTTCCCCATGGGCCTAGACTCACTCTCAACATGGGTATAAAGGGCTTTAGACATACAATAACATGGAGACTCATATCAAAGTACCATAGTTTAAGTTGATTTTAGGTTAGAAACTTAAAAAATATGCTTTTGGCCAGGCACGGTGGCTCATGTCTGTAATCCCAGCACTCTGGGAGGCCGAGGCGGGTGGATCACGAGGTCAGGAGATCGAGACCATCTTGGCTAACACAGTGAAACCCCGTCTCTACTAAAAATACAAAAAATTAGCCGGGCATGGTGGCGGGCACCTGTAGTATCAGCTACTTGGGAGGCTGAGGCAGGAGAATGGCGTGAACCCAGGAGGCGGAGCTTGCAGTGAGCCGAGATCGCGTCACTGCACTCCAGCCTGGGCGACAGAGCAAGACTGTCTCAAACACACACACACACACACACACACACACACACACACACACACACGCTTTTTTTGGGGGGAGGCCTGGGTTTATATATTTTCCCGTTATTAGATGTAAGTCAAAACCTGCATAAAGCTACTGTCTTTCAGGGGAATAAGTCAATGCAAGTTTGCCCTTAAAGGGCAATAACTCTACGCAAGTTTTGACTTATAGCAAATCACATTAGCTGTACAGAGAGATGGCAGCTCTCCTGGTAGGAATCTTCAAGTAGATCTCTTTCAGGTTTCCAGGATCTTGCTTCATCTCCCCACCTTCCCCATTCCTGGCGTGATCTACATGTGAACCAAGATAATGACAGCGTAAGCTGTAGTTATTGCCATATTATCGCTGTTGTTGGCATCATAATTATTAACAACCGCAGAGCATGTCTGAAGAACCACAGGATGACCACCTCAGCCTCATGTCCCTAGGTCTCCACTGTGAACCTTGTTCAGATTCTTTTCAGAGTTGAGTTGACTTCAAAAACTAGACCAGGTCTTTTAAGCAGACATTGTGAATGGTTCAGAATTTCTGGGTGAAAGATGGGAACTAAGGTCTTATTTGTGTCTGTTGCAGGATTTGTTAGGATTCGCATGGATGAGGATGGGAATGAGAAGAGGGTAAGTTCCTTTCTGTTGACTTTGAAAGAAAGATTAGAGATGTGTTTGGGGCTCTTGTTCCTACTGGTTAATTTTTCCTCCTTTGGTCTTAGTCCAGCGCTTCCTCTTACTATTATCTTGTTTTTGATGGTCCATCTGTACGTCTTGTGTTTTGCTTCCTGTCTCATGTACAGGAGGCCTCCTTGCTGTGTAGGCCCGTGTTCAATTCTAGGGGTCAGTTGTCTGGCAGATGGGCTTAGAGTTGGAGTACCTCATCTTATTCCCTGCCTGAATCTGCTGTTTTCTTCTGCAGCCCGGGGACGTCTGGACCTTGCCAGACCAGTGCCACACCGTGACTTGCCAGCCAGATGGCCAGACCTTGCTGAAGAGTCATCGGGTCAACTGTGACCGGGGGCCGAGGACTTCATGCCCTAACAGCCAGTCCCCTGTTAAAGTGGAAGACACCTGTGGCTGCCGCTGGACCTGCCCCTGTGAGTCCTTTGCTTCCCCAGCCAGGGCAGCGTCAAAGGGGCAGTGCTTTTAGCTTGGCTGTGCAGCAAAGTAGAGCAGGCACCCATTAGCCCAGAAGTACCCTTTCCCTCATCACCACATGCACAGTGCTACCTTCACTCACCTTCCTTTCCTCCTGTGCTCTTTGGACATGCATGCAGCCAGTCTCAGGGATCACTGCCCTCTTTCTCTGTCTTTGGAAGGCACTTCCCCAGATTATGCATAACTGGAAGGAAGAATTGCTTTTCTGAGGTCAGTGCTCAGCTTGGCTGTTGGCAAGTCAACCTTTAGGAATCTATGTATTCAGGGTGTAGCAGTGGAAGTATAGCAGTGAGAGAGATGCTTCCAGAAAACTCTCCAACCACACCTATAGCAACAGTACATCACCAAGGTGGCCTGAATTAAGAAGAGGAAATACTTAAAGTCCATCTCATGTACACTTGTGGAGAGCATTTCATCCATGGGCTGGGTTAGCCTTCTGTCTCATGTTTGGGAGCAATGACTGCTTATGGTGACCATGACTCAGCAGTGGATTGTAACTTTATGCTGAACAGGCATAACTGGTGGGATGCAATCAAAACTGTATGTTATAGCTCATTCCCCCTTTAGAATTTATTTAGTGAGATAAATTTCCCTCTTGGTCTAGCTGAAAACTCCATCAGACTTTAGGTTTCTTCTGTTTATTCATAAAGAATTCTATAGTTACTTTGTCAGAAGACAAAGTCTCAGTTGATAATTAGATACCCACTCTTGTGTAATAATCAAAACTTTGAATTTGATTAGAGTTAAAACACCTCCCAGTTCCAATTTGCGCTGCCTGCCTCTGGGAAGGAGGGTATGGTCAGCTTTCCTCTGTACAAAGAGCATTGCCTTTTGTGATTAAAAGCATACCCTGGAAATTACCCGATGTCATTTCAAAGAGAGCTTCTTAATACTTCACTGTGTACCATAGGTTACCCAACTGTTCTTCTATGGATGTGCATTTAGGCTGTTTCCAGTGTCTTGTAATGACAAGCAATGCTGCAATGAGTAAACCTGCACATACGAATTGTCATATGGTGGAGGTGTGTCTTCAGGGTAGATTCCTAGAAGTGAGATTCTTGGGTCAAAAGATAAGTGCATATGAAGTTCCCCTTAGATATTCCCAGATTCTCCTCTAACAGGTGAGATGTGGTTGTGCAAAACTGGAATGTCCATCAGTTTGCTTTTCGATCAGCGAGGTATGAGAGTGTATACTTCTCCATGGCCTTGCTGAGTGCATTGTTACAGTGTTTATTTTTTTTTTTGCAAATTTCTTACTTTTCAGGAAAGAAATAGTATCTGAGTGTACTTGAAATTCATTTCTCTAATGATGAGTGAGGGTAAACATTTTTTCATATGTTTAATTGCCATTTTTTGGTCTAATTTTATGAATTTTCTGCTCATGCCTTTCCCCATTTTCCCATTAGAAAAGTTGTGATAAAAAACACATGAGATCTACCCTATTAATAAATTTTCCAGTGTACAATACAATATTGTTAGCTATTTGCAAGTTGTTGTACAGCAGACCTTTAGAAGTTTTTGTTTTGTGTGACTGAAACTATGCCCATTGAACAGCAACTTCCCATTTTCCCCTTCCCCTAGCCCCCGCAACCACCATTCTGCTTTTTGCTTCTATGAATTTGACGATTTTAGATACCTCCTATAAGTGGATTCATGCAGTAGTTATCCTTCTGTGACTGGCTCATTTCACTTAGCTTAATGTCCTCAAAGTTCATCTATGTTGTGGCATATGAAAGGATTTCCTTCTTTCTAAAGACTGAATAGTATTCCATTGCATGTATATACCACATTTTCTTTATCCATTTGTCCACTGATGTGCATTTGGATTGTTTCTAACTCTTGGCTATTGTGAATAATGTTGCAGTGAACATGGAAGTGTACGTATCTTTTTGAGATCCTGATTTCAATGCTTTTGGATGAATACCCAGAAGTGGGATTGCGGGGTCATATGCTAATACTAGTTTTAATTTTTTGAGGAACCTTCTTACCGTTTTCTGTAGTGGCTACACCACTTTACATTCCTACCATCAATGCACAAGGGTTTCAGTTTCTTCACATTCTTGTTAACACTTGGTATTTCCTGGTGTGTGTGTGTGTGTGTGTGTGTGTGTGTGTGTGTTTGATAATGGCCATTCTAGCACGTATGAGGTAATACCTCATTATGGTTTTGATTTGCATTTCCCTGATGATCAGTAATGTTGGATATTTTTTCATATAATTGACTTTTTAGATGTCTCTTTGGAGGAATGTCTTTTCAAGTTCTTTGCTCATTTTTAAATTGGGTTATTTGCATTTTTTTTTTGCTATTGAGTTGTATGAGTTCCTAATATATTTTGGATATTAACCTTTTATCAAATGTACAGTTTGCAAATATTTTCTTCCATTCTGTAGGCTGCCTTTTTATTCTGTTGATTGTTTCTTTGGGTGCACAGAAGCTTTTTGGTTTGATGTAGTCCCACTTGTCTATTTTTGCTTTTGTTGCCTTGTTTTTGGCAACGATATCCAAGAAATTGTCGCCAAGACCAATGTTGCAAAGTTCTTGTGTTTTCTTTTAGGAGTTTTATAATTTCAGGTTTTACGTATCAGTGTTTAAGTTTGATTTTGGGTTAACTTTGTGTATGGTATAAGATAAGGGTCCAACTTCATTCTTTTTCATGTGGACAGGTCATTGTTAGTGTATAAAAACAAATGGTTTTGTATGTTGATTTTATATTCTGCAACTGAATTTGTTTCAACTTTGCTGAATTTGCTAACAAATTTTTGGTGAAATCTTTAGAGTTTTCTACACATAAGATTATGTCATCTGCAAATTGAGATAATTTTACTTCTTTTTTGATTTGGGTGATGTTTATATCTTCTTGATTCATTGCTCTAGCTAAGACTTCTGATACTATGTTGAATAGAAGTGGTGAGAGTGGGCATCCTTGCCGTCTTCCTGATTAGAGGAAAAGCTTTTAGTTTTGCACTATTCAGTGTGATGTTAGCTGTGGTATTTTCATTAATGGCCTTAATTTTGTTGAGGTAATTTCCTTCTATTCTTAGTTTGTTGAATGTTTTAATCATGAAATGGTGTTTGAATTTTGACAAATGCTTTATCTGCATCTATTGACATGATAGTATGATTTTTATCCTTTGTTCTGTTAATGCTGTGTATCACATTTATTGATTTTTAGATGCTGAGCCATTCTCCCATCTGGGGGATAAATCCCACTCAGAGTGTATGATCCTTTGATTGTGCTGTTGAATTCAGTTTGCTATCATGTTGTTGAGAATTTTTGCATCTATGTTCATCAGGAATATTGACTTGTAGTTTTCTTTAACGTAAAGTCTTTGGCTTTGGTATCAGGGTAATTCTGGCTTCAGGTTTCCCACTTCAATGTTTTGGAAGAGTTTGAGAAAGATTGGCATTAATTCTTCTTTAAATCTTTGGTAGAATTATCCAGTGAAAGCATCTGAGCTCTTCTTTGTTGGGAGATTATGATTATTAATTTGATCTCCTTACTAATTGTGGGGCTGTTCAGATTTTCTGTTTATTCATCATTCAGTCTTGGTAGGTTGTATGTTTCAGGGATTTATTCATTTCTTTAGGTTATCCAATTTGTTAGTGTGTAGTTGTTCATAGTAGTCTCTTACTAACCTTTTTATTTCTGTGCTATCAATTGTAATATAACCTCTTCTATTTCTGATTTTACTTGAGTCTTTTTTTGTCTTGGTTAATCTAGCTAAAGATTTGTTAGTTTTGTTGACCTTTAAAAAACCAATTCTAAGTTTTATTGATATTTTGTATTCTATATTTCATTTATTTTTCCTCAAATCTTTATTATTTCCTTCCTTCTGCTAACTTAGGGCTTAGTTTATTCATTTTCTAGTTCCTTATGTTGTAAAATTAGGTTGTTTGAGATCTTTCTTACTGTAGACATTTACTGCTGTAAACTTTCCTTTTATTGCTTTTGCTGTTTCCCATAAGCTTTGCTATGTTGTGCTTTAGTTTTTGTTTTTCTCAAAATATTTTCTGATTTTTCTTTTGATTTCTTCTTTGACCCATTGGTTGTTCAAGAGTGTTTTTTAATTTCCACATATTTGAGAACTTTCTGAAATTATTTCTATTAGCAATGTCTCATTCCGTTGTGGTCAGACAAGATACTTGGTATGATTTTAGTCTCCTTAAATTTGTTAAGATTTGTTTTGTGGGCTAGCATGTGAACTATTCTGGAGACTGTTCTATGTGTGTTTGAGGAGAATGTATAATTTGCTGTTGTTGGGTAGAATATTCTGAGTTTGTTTGATAGGTCCACTTGGGCCATAGTGTTGTTTGAGTTCTCTGTTTCCTTATTGATCTTCTGTCTGGATTTTTTATCCATTATTGAAAGTGAGATATTACAATTTCTCACTATTATGTTGTTCTATATTTATCATCACTTCTGTCAACATTTGCTTCTTATATTTGTGTGCTTTAATGTTGGGTGCAATGTATTTATAATTATATCTTCCTGGTGAATTGATGCATTTATCACTATATAATGTCCGTTTTTTTGTCTCTTGTGACCATCTTTGACTTAAAGTTTAATTTGTCTAAGTATGGCTACCTCTTTTAGTTAACATTGGCATGAAATATCTTTTTCCATCTCCTCACTTTCAACCTATGTGCATTCTTAAATCCAAAGTGAGTCTCTCTCTTGTAGACAGCACATAGTTGGATCTTGTTTTATATTTATTTATTTATTTATTTATTTAATTTATTTAGATGGAGTCTTGCTCTGTTGCCCAGGCTGGAGTGCAATGGCTCGATCTCGGCTCACTGCAATCTATGCCTCCTGGGTTCAAGTGGTTCTCCTCCCTCAGCCTCCTAAGTAGCTGGAACTAGAAGCGCATGCCACCACTCCTGGCTAATTTTTTGTATTTTTAGTAGAGACGGGGTTTCACTGTGTTAGCCAGGATGGTCTTGATCTCCTGATCTCTCATGATCTGCCTACCTCAGCCTCCCAAAGTGCTGGGATTACAGACGTGAGCCACCACACCTGGCTGTTTTATTTTATTTTTAAAAATTCATTTCAGCCACTTCATAGCTTTTGATTGGAGTGTTTATTCTATTTATACTTAAAGTAACTACTGATAGGGAAGGACTTACTGTTGCCATTTTGGTAATTATTTTCAGTCAGTCTTGTAGCTTTTTTGTCCCTCTTTTCTACTGTTACTGCCCTTCTTTGTGTTTCACTGATGTTTTTTGGGTAATGATGAGATTTGATTCCTTTCTCATTTCCTTTTGTGTATCTTCTATAGATATTTTCTTCGTGGTTACCATGAAGCTTACTTAAAACAGCCTATACTTATAACAGTCTATTCTAAGCTTATAACAACTTAATTTCAATTGCACACAAAAACTCTGCTTTTTTACTGCCTCTCCCCCACTTTATGTTATTCATGTCACAAATTATATTTTTTAATGTTGTGTATTCATTAACTGATTTTTATAGTGAGTTATTTTTATAACTTTGTCTTTTAAGTACTATACCAGAATTCCAAGATTTACACATTGTCGTTATAGTATTAAAATATCCTATATTTGTTTATATATTTACCTTTACAAGGAATTTTACCTTTCATATGTTTTGATGTTGCTGCCTAGCATTCTTTTATTTCAACATGATGGACTCCCTTTAGCATTTCTTATAAGGCAGGTATAGTGGCGATGAACTCTTTCAGCTTTTGTGCACATGAGAAAGTCTTTATTTCCCTTCCATTTTTGAAAGACAGGTTTGCTAGAGAGAGTATTCTTGACTGCCCATTGTTTTCTTTTGAATATATCATCCATCTCCCTTCTGGCTTGTAAGGTTTCTGCTGAGAAATTTGTTAATAGTCTCATCGTGGCCCCCTTTTATATGAAAAGTTGCTTTTCTCTTGCTGCTTTCAAAATTCTGTTTTTGTCTTTGACTTTTGACAAATTATTATAATATATCTTGTAGTGGACTTCTTTAAATTAATTCTAGTTGGAGTCTTTTGGACTTCTTGAAGCTGGATGTCTATTTTCTTCCCTAAATTTGTTCATTATTTCTACTTTCCATTGGGTTTTAATCTTATTCTTTATTTTAAATATTGGAACTATTAGCTCATTATCCATGATATAGGTTGCAGTACTATTTATTGACATGTCAATATTTGCCCCAGTGATGTGAGATAACACTTAATAATAATCATAAATCAAATTTTCATGTGTGCATGGGCTTATTTCTGAATTTTTTTCTGATTCCACTTGTTGTAAGCTATTCATATACCAAAGCCACATTGTCTTAATTACCACACTGTCTTAATTAGAGGAAATACCTCTAATATTTTGTCATTAAAGGCTTTATAGTATGTTTTATTGTCTGGTAGGACTAGTACCTCCGCATAGCTTTATTCTAAAATGTTTTCCTGGCTATTATTTATGTTTGTTTTTTCCGTATAGACTTTAGTGTCAACTTGTTTACCTCCATAAGAAGTTTGTTGGTATTTTTATTGGAATTGCATTAAATTTATACGTTAACTTTGGGAGAACAAGCATTTTTATGGTGTTAAATCATCCTATCCAAGAACAAGTTTGTCCACTTATTCAAGTTGACTTGTCTGTCTTCTAGAAGTGTTTTAAGGTTTATTCATTTGGGTTTTGCATATTTCTTGCTAAGTTTATTCCAAGTATTGAATCTTCCTTGTTGCTATTGTAAATGAGACTTTTTTCTTCTCCATTATGTTCTTTAACTACTTATTGTTTGTGTATATAAAGGGTATTGGTATCAATATATATAACGTATATGTATATATCTAACATATATATATATATCTGTATATGTTAATTCCATATCCTATAGCTTTACTGAATTCTTTTAATACTGAGTTAGTTTTATCATGGATTCTCTAGGGTTTTCTGGGTATGATGGTGTATCATTTGCAAATAGAATTGTTTTTCTTCTTTGTCAATTTTTGTGCCTCCAATTAATTTCTCTAGTATAATTCCATTAATAAACTTTTTAGTACAATGTTGAATAGCAGTGGAGTATCTTGCACACACACACACGCACACACACATGCACACACATTATCATATATTTTATCATATTATGAAAGTATCCCTCGATTCTCATTTTTGAGTTTTTTTTATCAAGAGTGATTGTAGAATTTTGGTGTTGGTGAAGGCTTTTTCAGCATCTATGGAGATAATCTCTTGATTTTTTTTTCTTTAAATATATTGATATTATTTGAAGGAATTTCCTAATGTTGATCCCACTTGGCTATGGTTTGTTATTTTCATAATGTGGTGTTGGATTCTGTTTGGTTATATTTTATTTAGTACGTTGGTTTTGACATTCATAAGTATTTTTGGTCTGCAATTTTAACCCTACTTATTTAAATTTTCAGTAATATACATATAACATAACATTTATCCTTTTAACTATTTTTAAGTATATATCCAGTGACATTATCACGAGGTCGGGAGATCGAGACCAGCATGGCTAACACACGGTGAAACCCCGTCTCTACTAAAGATACAAAAAATTAGCTGGGCGTGGTGGCAGGTGCCTGTAGTCCCAGCTACTCGGGAGGCTGAGGCAGGAGAATGGCGTGAACCCGGGAGGCGGAGCTTGCAGTGAGCCGAGATCACACCACTGCACTCCAGCCTGGGCGACACAGCAAGACTCCGTCTATTGCCAGAACTTCTTTCATCTTGTAAAACTGAAATGCTTTATTCATTAGACAATGATACGCCATTTCCCACTTCCTCCAGCCCCTGGCAACCGCCATTTTGCTTTCTGTCTCTGTGGATGAGACTACTCTAAGCACCTCTTTTGAGTGGGATTATACATTTTTCGTATTGGGACTGGCTTATTCTGCTTAGCATAATGTCTTCAAGGTTCATCCATGTTGTCACCCTTTGTGTTTGGTTGATTTTTTTTTTTTTGTAGTGAAACGTTTTAACTCCCTTTTCCATTCTTTTGTGTATATTCTATAGCTATTTTCTTTATGGTTACCATGGGGATTACATTTAACATCGTAAAGTTATAACGCTGTACTTTGAATTTATACCAGCTCAACTTCGGTAACAGACAAAACTCTGCTCTTATACAGCTCTGTCCCCACACTCTTTCAGTTATTGATGTCATAAAAATCACATCTTTATACATTGTGTGTTCAAAAACATAGACATATATAAAGTTTAATGCATTAGTCTCTTAAATCATGTAGAAAACAAAAAGTGAAGTCACAAACTAAGATTACAATAATATCCAGAACTTTTTTGGTTCCTTTTTATGATTTCAATTTCTTTATTGAAATTTCCATTCTGTTCATACATCATTTTCTTGATTTTGTCTACATCTTCTTTTAGCTCTTTGAGAATTTTTAAGACAGTTGTTTTAAAGTCTTTCTTTAGTAAAGCTACCATCTGGTCTTTCTCAGGGATAGTTTCTGTTGATTTACTACATGAGACAGATTCTGCCAATGCTATTGTTGTCTAGGTGGGGAGACAGATATTTGGTGCTTCTTACTCCACCATCTTCCCCATCTCCCACCCTGTAGGTTTTGTTTTTTTGTTTGTTTGTTTGTTTTGTGGTGGGGGAATACTGTCTTGATCTGGTTTAGATATTGGTGTTAAAACTGGTTTCATTAAAAGCTTTAAGAAGTTTTCTCTCCTTTTCAGTACTCTGGAACAATTTATGGAGCATTGGGACTATCAGGTCTTTGGAAGTTTAGGAAAATTTCCTTGTGAAATCATTTGGGGTTGGTATTTTGTTTTTTGTTTCTTTTTTTTGGTGGAGTAACTTTCTTTAATTCCTACTAACTTACTCTAATTCTTCCATGTAAATTGGTGTGCTTAAGATTTGTCTTTTATTTACAGGAGTTAATTTTGTTAATCTCCATTTTCCTAGAAATTTATCTATTTCATCTAGATTTTCACATTTATTGTATAGAGGTCTTCAAAGTAGTCTTTTTTTAAATTAAAATTTTGTTTATTGTTTGTATATACTCTAGGGTACAAGTAAAATTTTCACAGTAATCTTTTATAATATTAAAAATTCTTTTTAAATAGTGATTTTCTTTTGTCATTTGTTAATTTATATACATGTCTATTATCTTTTTTCTTGATCAAATTAACTCATGATTTGTCTTTCTGGATTTTTTTAAAAATCAGGATTTCAATTTATTAATTATGTTTACTGTTTTTATATTCTCTACTTTATTGATTTCTGCTTTTATCCTTGCTATTTTATGACTTCTTTCCTTGAATTTTCTTTTAGTTTACCTTTTGTGCTTTTCTATTTAACTGGAACTGGGAATTTCATTCATTTTCATTGTTTTATTTTTATTGACAGAAATGTTTACTGTTATGAATTTTTCTAGGATCACTTTATATGTATCCCAATGAGTCTGATATGTAGTATATTTATTATCATTATTTTCAAAAGAAATTCTGTACTATCTGTTTTTATTGCCCCTTTCACCCAGGATTTATATCATAAATTAAAAAAATTTCCAAGTGTAAAGATCTTTTTAAACAATAATTGTTTAAAAATTATAGTTGAGTTTTCGGATTATTTATTGTCCTGTGAAGTATGAGTGTTTTGGGCCTGGCTCTTGGGATTGGACCCTCTTCTGGGCACTTTGTGAACAGCAGGCTTGGTTTCTCCTCATCTTTTTCTATCGTGTCCCCCCCACCGCTCGCCACCCCTTGGTCTTAGGAAGTTTCCTAGCACACATCCATTTTTTTCATTATTCCACTAAATACTTTAGAGGGGACCTCTGCAGATCTCCAGGGTTTGTTTCCTCTGCTGCTTTCTCCTCTCCAGTGTTCTGTCCTGTGATTTCTCTCTGCTTTTGTTTTACCGGATTCTTAGCGTCACCGCCCCAGCTCAGGGAATCTATGTCAGATTTTCTCTCTTTGTCATGGCCTGGGAGCTCTGTCAACCAAAGAAGCTCTGTCAACAAAAAGGCCTACATTTGTTTCCTGTCTTTTAGTGATGACCATCTTCATTGTCTGAAGTCCACTGTGTTGAAAATCATTGTTGAATATATTTTGTCTGTGTTGTTTTTGGTAGTTTCAGGTAAGGAGGAAAATCAGCACCCGTTGCTCCCTCTTGGCTGGAAGCAGATTGCCACAGAGCTCCAGCACGTGCAGCAGACTAGCCAGAGTGCTTTGCTTCCTCCTTTGCTCAACTGCTTCCTTCTCATTTTTTATTTTTCAGTGTATCCTTCTCTTCCTCAGGGAAATCTTCCCTGAGCCAAATATAGGTCAGATTCTCTTACGTGACTAAAACAACTATGTATTCTTATAGCATCTATCCGAATTTGTAATTGTCACATTTTTGTCTGTGTTCTTTACTACACTTGAAGCTAAACAAGATCAGATGTGTTGTCTGTTTTATATGAAGAGCTTTCTAAAATATTTTCCACATTGCAAGCACTTAATATATACATATTCATTCAGTGTATCAATGAGTGCCATGTTGAAATGCATAGTCCTTTATATTTAAAAACCTACTCATGTATTTTATCTCTATTTTGTCTTCTCCTGGTTACAGATTTTGTTAACCTATCGAAAATCAAGAATGCAACAGCTGCATGCGAAGGATCAATAGAGGATAAAAAGTGTTACTGTGAACGACTTAAAGTAAAATTTCAAAAAATGAAAAATAATATTAGCATACTACAAAAGGTACTATCTGAAACAGACAAAACCAAATCACAGTTAGAGCATCAGAATCTTGAAAGGAAAAAAAAAACTCTGTAATTTGAGGTATCACATTCTAGTTTTAAAGAAATATTTGAACTATTTATACTAAGGATATATAGGATAATTTTTGTAATAGCTGACTTACCTTCTAGGGTTTAATAGAGAAGAAAACCTCTTAAAATTGTGGAATGTGAAATTTTTGGATAAAAAAATCACAAGTTAATTGTGAATACTTCTCTAATAATTAATTGCATATTCCTTTAAATCATTATTTTAATGGCTATATAGAATTCCCACCCTATGGAAATTTCATTATTTAATAAATTGAAATTGGGGGTTTTAATTTTTTGTATTAATGCTGTAAGAAACATCTTGTATATCCATAGTTGTCTACATTTCTATTTCTTTACTTTGGATAAATTTTTCAAAATAGAGCTATCTGGTTAGAGTATAGGAGCTTTTTAAAAGAGATCTTTGATTAATATTACTAAGTTGTTCTTAAGAAAGTTTATAATTTATAATTTGAGTATGAAATGTATACTTTTCTCCACCCAGAGTGATTATTTTTAAAATTAACCAGTTTTTTTTTTTTTTTTTGTCCTTTTGAGACAGTCTTGCGCTGTCACCCAGGTTGGAGTGCAGCAGCGAAATCTTGGCTCACTGCAGCCTCTGCTTCTGGGTTCAAGCGATTCTTGTGCCTCGGCCTCCCAAGTAGCTGGGATTACAGGCACATGTCCCCATGCCTTTCTAATTTCTTTTTTTTTTTAAGTAGAGGTGAGGTTTTGCCATTTTGGCCAGACTGGTCTCAAACTCCTGACCGCAAGTTATCTGCTGGCTTTGGCCTCCCGTAGTTCTGGGATTACAGTGTGAGCAATCACGCCTGGCCCAGTTTTAATATGCAGCGAATGAAAAGTAAAATGGAAAGTGATTACTGATTAGCTTAGTGAACATCTGTCTCTGCTACAGAGTTTAAATTAATTCAAACTTCTATGCGGAAGGCAGATATTATTCTTTATTGTTTAAATATTAGATCTTGTCTTGAGAATGGATTTTAAAATTGTTTGTAAAATACATACTAATCAACAGAATAAGTCAAAAGTGTTATCAGAAAAAGAAACATAAAACGTATGGGGTAACATCTTAGATTCCTTAGCTTAGTCTTGGATTATCGTCATCTGGAGATACATGTTGCAAGAAGGCATCTGAAGGTGCTATCTTACAATGTAAATCATGTTTAGGGATAGCTGCAGTATTTCATGAAGATGAAAATTTATTTCTAGTGAAGGTATCAACTTGTTTATAAAAGATAACTTTTTTTAAATTAGCTAACTCTAAATGATTCATCCTGACTGAGGAGTAATTATTACTGTGTGAAGAAAAGGTAATTTTTAACTTGTAACTTTACCTAATAATTTTCAACATCCTTTTCCATAATATTTACTAGAATTACTAGTAACAGAAGCTAATCAATTAGCAGGATGTTCATTCCTTACTACCTTTCAACTTATATGTCTTCTTTGGAAGACACCGAAGTGAGAAATTAATATGAAAACTAGAAAGAAAAAATATTCAAGAACATGGGCACTTTATTAGGATAATAAACCAGCATATGAGTGTTTTGTTTTTAAAGGATTTTAAGATAAGTATATTTAACTACAGATTTATCTTACAACAACAAGAAGAAGAAAGAATAAAGGCTGAAGAGTTGTATGAAAAAGATACAGAAGAGTTAAAAATAATGGAAGAGCAATATAGGACACAAACTGAAGTGAAAAAACAATCTAAACTGACTCTCAAATCATTGGAAGTGGAATTGAAGACTGTAAGAACTAACTCAAATCAGGTAAATTAATGTTTGGTAAAATTTTACATTTCTAATTTTATTTTATTAATATTACTTAGAATATCCCTTTGACTTAGTTCTAAAACAAACCACAAATTTTATTTCATCTTAAAAATAAATGATACTTATAGCTACAATTATTTATTATAAATCTTGGCTTCAAAGTTATATTTTATTTCAGCTCAAAGACCTTTGGAAAACAATGATATCCCATAATATATATACTTAGTGATATTTTGTCGGTAAGTAATTTTTTCCTAGTGACATAGTTCAGTGTAGTTTTCCCTATTTTGCATTAATTATGGTCTCAAACATTGTGAAAAGGAAATAAAAGTTATCATAATAGTACATAATCTCAGGATTTCCTAAGAAGAGCTTTATAAATTTTATCTTCTTTGGTGTTTTGAAAGAAAAGTTTTCTATTGTATTTGTATATCTACCCCGTGGAAGTAACTGTGATCTGATGGAGGAGCACTAGAAGCAGTCAGAGGACCTAGGAAAAATCCAGCAGCTTGCTTCTATTTTTAACCTTTCCCTGCAGAATTGTGATAACTACATGAATTTATTGATGTATGCATACCAAAGTGTTTAGTACAATGCCTAGATCTGTCATTTATCAATACATGTCATTGTTAAAACTGCCTCTAAAAATGTAAGAAAAGTAGAATTATCTACAAAATATTCACAGGAAAAAGAAACAAGGAATTTGGAAAATTTTATCTGTCCAGATATCTGCAGAGCTAAGGCTCTTATTATAGGGAAAGTAAAGGTTAGATATTAGTGTGTAAACCCAGTTTCTAAATGTAGTCATAGTTATTAATCATTTATGTTTTTTGGGTTTGTTGAAATTCAGTAAAAGCCTTTTTTTAAAAAATCAGATTCTTAAAGAATTTCTAGTGGTTTCTTTTTTTTTGCTTTCATAGATTCATTGTCTTCAAATACGTTTTTGAACTTTTGAGAATTTATGCTCTAAAAGGTTTGAGGTTTTGATTCAACTTTTTTTTTCCAGTTGGATATCCAGATAGCAACTCTTTCATTGTATAAATGTACAGGTTATTACTTATTTAGTTTCAGAAGAAATCATAATATGTCATTTTATTGGGTGCTACTTGAAAGTTTTCTTTGTTTTATTTAGAATTCTCATACTCATGAAAAAGAAAGAGACCTGTGGCAGGAAAATCACTTGATGCGGGATGAAATTGCCAGACTCAGGCTGGAAATAGACACAATAAAACATCAGAACCAGGAAACTGAAAATAAATATTTCAAAGATATTGAAATTATAAAGGAAAACAATGAAGACCTTGAAAAGACTCTAAAGCTGAATGAGGAAACATTAACAAAAACAATAACCCGGTATAGTAAAGAGCTTAATGTTCTGATGGATGAGAATACAATGCTCAATTTTGAGCTAGAGAAGGAAAAACAAAGCACCCCAAGACTGGAAACAGAAATGGAATCATACCGTTGTAGACTGGCTGCTGCCCTATGTGATCGTGATCAATGTCAGTCATTGAAAAGAGACCTACAGCTTGCTTTCCAGAGCACAGTGAATGAATGGTGTCATTTACAAGAAAATACTAATTCTCACATTCAGATTCTTTCTCAGCAACTTTCTGAAGCTGAGAGTACATCCAGTGGCCTGGAAACTGAGCTCCGTTATGAAAGAGAGGCTCTCAAAGAAAAGACGTTGGGTATAGAACACATGCAAGGAGTCCTAAGCCGAACACAGTGTCGATTGAAGGACATTGAATACATGTACCAAAATGACCAACCTATTTTGGAAAAATACGTGAGAAAGCAGCAATCTATAGAGGATGGACCATTTCAACTACAAAGCCAAAATCTGTTGTATCAACAGCAATGTAATGATGCTCACAAGAAAGCTGACAATCAGGAAAAAACAATAATTAATATCCAAGTCAAATGTGAAGATACTGTAGAAAAACTTCAAGCTGAGTGTAGAAAGCTAGAAGAGAACAATAAGGGGTTGATGAAGGAATGCACTCTTTTAAAAGAAAGACAATGCCAATATGAAAAAGAGAAAGAAGAAGGAGAAGTAAGTATCAAGAAAAATAAGTATTTTTCAAACTTCCTGAAGTAAAATTTAAAGTATATTTGGTTATGGCTAAACACTGAATCTAGTTGAATATCAAAATATATATACATGATAAACAGTTCTGCCATATCACCTTAGAAGCTGAATTTGTTTCCAGCAAATAAAAGTTAGAGCTAGGAGATGCTTTCCTTTGAGTAAAGACAATGTGACACTTAGGAAATTTTAAACGTTTCAGTTGCAAAATGTTAATATAGACTAACATTTATAATGTAGTCTTACACTGCTGAAATAATTTTAATGTCTGTATGTTGCCACATTTTAGGATTATAATAAAGCAGATATAAAGAAATATTCATACCTAAAGTGTTATTTTGAAATAGATTCAATTAATTAGATTACTTTGACAGTTAATTCCAGATTTCCCAGATGAACTAAAGTGTATTTCCTATTTTATAATTATTCTTCCTCAATAGCTTTTAATGTATCTTAGTTGGTATAATTTTATTTTTATTCATGTCAATTTGACTTAAATCTGAAAATAATTCAGTCTCAAATTATATATTGATACAACCATTCCATTCTTTAAAGACATCTTTCTTACATTATAATATGGGGAAAATGTGGTAAATGTTAGCCAAACCATATTTGATTTAATCTTCCCACTGGCATTTATAACTTACTTTCAATTTTTCAGTCAAAAATATGGTCATAATTTTTATTTCAAGGCTCAATGACTCTCATTTGGATATAAGGTTGTCCGGTACAAAGATCAGCTTAGCTGTCTGTGATTTATTAGTTTCACATCGGATCCTCATTTTTAGACTAATGAGGGGTGGTAGGAACGGTGGGAGTAGGGGAGAGAGACATAGCAGCTGGGGTCAGGGAGGGAAGTGGAAGCCAGGTTAACTAGAGCCTCTAAGGCCATTGGAATGTTAGTTTTCTTCTGAGATGGAAATCTGTTGGAAGGATTTGAGCTGGTGACTCAATATGTGAGGAACTCTGAGGTTGATTTGAGCTTCTTCTTATAAAAAAGAGGGAAAACACTGCAGTGTAAAATTCACTGCCACCAGTCCCACCCACATACCTGTTTCTTTTTGAGACTTCAGAAGGTTTTTAAGCATTGCGCATTCATCAGTGCACTGAATGTGTTGTATGAGTAACACAGCACCAGTTTGGCACAAAGATAACGCCTTCTTTATCCTTAACTGGATTCAGTAATAAACAGGAATGTGTACACATGAGGAGGAGGAGAAGAATCAGTGTGTGGTGGTATTTTTCAAAGTGTATATATTAGAGTTAAATATTATTAACAAAATTTAATAATAAGGTTATATGTAAAATCAGTAATAAAAATAACATCTTACCAGGTAGTCGTGAGATAGCTTTAACGAGAAGTGGGTGATGCCCTGAACAAACATTTGCTGTCAGAAGCTAGGCTAGAGATTTCATCACAACGTCGTGTTAATTTAGAAGATGAGACACGAAGTTCAAAAAAGAAATTAGGCCAGATGAGAAGTCAAGTATGTATGAAACTTAGCATGTCAACAGTTACTCTGTAGCTGGTTAAATAATATCAAGTGTTTCAGGACACTAGTTTCAGTGGAGAGCTTTCTTTTGTATTTTCATTATAATTTTATTAAAGTTTGATTATCTTTATAATACACCCATTTCTCAATCTCTGCCATGTTTTATAATTATAAATATTTTTCTAACACTATTTCCCCTTATGAAAGTTGAGAATTACACATCATTTCTCACAGAAGATTAGAGAATTCTTTTTTCTTTTTACAGTATATTTTTAGTGATTTCTTTCATTGCCACGTGGAGACAAGCCAGATTAATTCAGAGGATAATGTCTAATGGAATGTTTCAGAAAATTTTCTTTTTTTAATCTCTACTTTTCTGTGTGAATAAAGACTTATGCTTACTTATTGCATGGGTTTCTGGTTAACTGGTACAGAAAGGCCATTCTGCAGAATAAATTAATATTTTGATGAAAATCCTTACTCTGACTTTATATCGGGCTATAGTCATAGTCATATGACTATGGACAGTTAGCATTTGCCAACATGTATGTGTCTACTTTCTCTTGTTTAAAACAAAAACAAAAAACTTTACAAATGGGGTTATAGAAGGTCAGCAAAGGGTAGGTTTGAGATGTTTGGGTGGGTCAAGTGGGCATTTTGATCACGTGGCTTCTCCTCTGGCATGTCAGTGGACATCCCTGCATTTTAAGATGACACTTTTAAATAAATTCTCTCCTAATGATGACATGAGCCCTGCCACTCTATAGGAGAATCTATCTATTTTAATTATTTTTCTGTTTATTTAAAAATTTTCTTGTGGTTTCCCTGGAAAGGAAAGATGATGCTTAGTTTTAAATGTTAAAAATGGGTCGGTGGATCACCTGAGGTCAGGAGTTTGAGACCATCCTGGCTAACATGGTGAAACCCCATCTCTACTAAAAAAGATACAAAAATTAGCTGGGCATGGTGGTGGCGCACGCCTGTAGTCCCAGCTACTCGGGAGGCTGAGTCAGGAGAATCACTTGAACCTGGGGGGTGGAGGTTGCAGTGAGCCAAGATGGTGCCACTGCACTCCAGCCTGGGTGGCTGAGCAAGACTCCGTCTTAAAAAAAAAAAGTGCAAGTTTTCTTGCTACAACAAAAATTAAATGCATACAGACAAAAAATAAATGAAATTATAGTTGATATAGTGGTGTTTGGAATTGAAAAATATAAATGCTTGCTATAATTTCCTATGTTTCCCCATTTTACCAATTTTGTAAATTTGAGTATCTGATAAAATATAAATTAAAAAAGAAAAATATTGTGTTTTAATCCTAGAGCATAGGCAGTAAACTTTTCTGTAAAGGGCCAAGTAGTATTATTTGAGACTTTGTGAGCCATAAGATCCCTGTTGCAACAACTCAACACTACAGTTACAGCACAAAAGTAGCCGTAAACAATATGCAGACTGAAGGGGTGTGGCTGCATTCCAGTAAAATTCAGTTAAAAAACAGGCAATAGGGGCCGGGAGCGGTGGCTCACGCCTGTAATCCCAACACTTTGGGAGGCCAAGATGGGCGGATCACGAGGTCAGGAGATCCAGGCCATCCTGGGTAACACGGTGAAACCCTGTCTCTACTAAAAACACAAAAAATTAGCCAGGCGTGGTGGCAGGCACCTGTAGTCCCAGCTACTCGGGAGGCTGAGGCAGAATGGTGTGAACCCAGGAGGCGGAGCTTGCGGTGAGCCAAGATGGTGCCACTGCACTCCAGCCTGGGCGACAGAGCGAGACTCTGTCTCAAAAAAAAAAAAAAAAAAAAAAAAGGTAATAGGTCTATTTGTCTTAGATTATCATTTTTTAATAAAATAGATTGTGATAGTCTAAAACCAGTATTTTATATATAACCATATTTTGTTCATTCATTCACCTATTGATGGGCATTTGGGTTATTTCCACACCTAAAGGTTGTTTTTAATTCTGTTTTAGTTGCAAGAAATGCAGGATCAACGCACAGAGACTCTAAGATGTGCTGAGGAGATGCCAGACCACATGCAAAAGTACAATTTAAAGCAACATACAAAATAAAGTCTTGAGTATTTACAAAGCACATGAGTAGTGTAGTAGAATTGTATCAGTTAAGATAATAAGTATGTCTATGTGAAGCCAAGGAAAAATTTCAGTTTTAGGCTATTTTGAAATGCATAAATTTTCTACATTATTTTTAATTTTATACATCATCCACAAAACAAAGGTAGAAAAATAACAACGGTTTCTCAATTTTCTACTTTTCAAATGTCTCAGAATATATATAATTATTCCTTCAGATGTTTGTTCAGAATGTATATGATTTAAAAAAATTATATCTGAGAATAATTATTTTAAAATATATATTTTAGGCTTAAAATAGAAAATGCCATGTTAAAAATTAGAATGAGAAACCGAGTGGACAAAATTGAGCAGCTTCAGAAAATTTTGGTAAGTTCAAGTTCAATAAGTCAATCTTTTATTTTCTGTCACACTGAAAAGGAATTTTATTTTTCTAGAATATCCCTTGTCCAAAATGTTTGGGAGGACCAAAAGTGGATTTTTTCAGATTTTGGAATATTTGTATACACCTAATGAAATACCTTAGGGATGGTACCCAAGAGTAAACGTGAAATACATTTATGTTTCATATATACCTTATGCATATAGCCTGAAGATAATTCTACACAATGTTTTACCTTTTTTTTGTTGTTTTTTTTTTTGCCCGGGGTTGGGGGTGCAGTGGGGCACAGAGTCTTGATCTGTCACCCAGACTGGAGTGAAGTGGTGTGATCTCAGCTCACTGCAACCTCTGCCTCCCAGGTTCAAGCAGTCCTCCTGCCCCAGCCTCCCAAGTAGCTGGGACTACAGGTGCGTGCAGCCACACCAGGCTAATTTTTGTATTTTTAGTAGAGATGGTTTCACCATGTTGGCCAGGCTGGTCTTGAACTCCTGACCTCAGGTGATCCACTTGCCTCAGCCTCCCAAAGTGCTGGGGTTACAGGTGTGAGTCATCACATCTGGCCTGTACAATGTTTTACAAAAATGTTTTGCATGTAACAAACTTTTAACTGTGTTTCCACCACAGCCTGTCACATGAGGTCAGGTGTGGACCTTTCCCGTTGTGGTATCATGCGTGTGCTCAAAAAGTTTCAAACTGTACAGCATTTTGGATTTCAGATTTTCAAGTTAGTGTTGATCAACCCTCCTTAACATAAAATAGGGCTACATGATAATGTCTCTTGTTTAACTTAAACATTATTAATAATATTTGACTGTTTCAGATGCAGCAGGTGTACAAGGAAACATAACTGTAGAAGTAGCTGAAGGTATGTTGCCAAAAATTATGAATTAAATTTAAATCATGGATTTCTGAAATAAATATAAATAGTGAGTGGGTTGCTTGGTTAACAAATACCACATTAAATACTTTTTCTTATACACATTACTGAAAGATGTGAAAACATTAACATCCATAATGAAAAGTATACTTATGCCTCATTAGTTTATCATCTTCCATAGCTTTAAAAAAAGTCTTAAGAAGTCTGTGTGTATCCCTTTTTTTTTCTGGCTCTACACTTGTTCCATCTCTATGGAACTTTCAGCTTCCACACTGAAACTGTTCTCAGAAAACAAAGGCATCATCAGCTTCTCAAGGTTATGGTAGTGATTAAAGGCCAAGAGATGCTAGACTCATGTATCAAGCAATTATAGTTCATAAGCAGTCACTTGACCAGCCATATTTTAAGAGAGAGAGAGAGAGAGAGAGAGAGAGAGAGAGAGTGTGTGTGTGTATGTGTTTTATGTATACTTGGTTTCTGGACTCTGTTCTGTTCTATTGAT
Source organism: Gorilla gorilla gorilla (assembly GCF_029281585.2). Classification (NCBI taxonomy): domain Eukaryota; kingdom Metazoa; phylum Chordata; class Mammalia; order Primates; family Hominidae; genus Gorilla; species Gorilla gorilla. The sequence continues at coordinate 14,856,374 of NC_086018.1, read as the reverse complement.
CTCTTTATCTTTATGCCAAAATCACACTGTTATGATTTTTGTAGCTTTGTAATAATTCTTCAAACTGGGTTGTATTTTTCCTCTAAATTTATTCTCTTGTTTTTTTCAGAGTTACTGCACATTTCTGTGTCATCTACATGCCATGAAAGTCTTAAAATCAATTGTCAATTTCTACAAAATACCTGCTTGGATTTGAACTGTGATTGCATTATGTCATGAGAAAGAATGAACATCTTAACAATGATGAGTCTCTCAACTCGTGAATAAGGTATTTTCTTAGATCTTCTTTGATTTTTCTCAACAATACTTTTTAGTTATCATTGTACAGATATTTTGCATAGTGTCAGATATATTCCCAAGAATTTTATATGTTAATGCTATTATAAATAGTATTATTTTTAAAATTTCAATTCCTAGCAGTTTATTTCTAACATATAGAATTACAATTGATTTTTATATATTGATCATGTATCCTGCAATGTGGCAAAACTCATTGGTGCCAGTAACGTTGTAATTGGTTTCACTTGGTTTTCCACATAGATGATTATGTCTGTGAATAAAGATAGTTTTACCTATTTCTTTTCAGTCTAGATGCCTTTCGTTTTCCTCCATTTCTTCCTTCCTCCCTTCTTTCTTCCTTTTTTCTTCCTTCTCCCAACTCCCTTTTAAAAAGTGATTACAGTGGCTCGAATTTGCAGTACAGTGTTGAATAGAAGTGGTAAGAGCTGACATGCCTTCTCGATCTTAGGGGAAAGCATTCAGTCTTTCATCATTACATAGAATGTTAGCATTAGGTATTTTAAAGATGCCCTTTGACATGTCGAGGAGATTCTCTTGTATCTCCAGTTTGCTGAGATTATTTTGTTAATGAAAAGTGTTCAATTTTCTCAAATGCTTTTTCTGCATCTAATACATAATCATATGGTTTTTATGTTGTTAATATAATTATAAGATTAATTGATTTGGGGGAGAAGGTTAAGTTGATATTTAATTTAAAATAATTTTTAAATGTAGTTTTTTCTTGAATTTTTTAGTTCAAATCTTGTATACTGTTTAAAATGCTCTAAACTTTGTCAATTCTTTTTGAAAGTTCTGGTGAAATATACATAACATAAAATTTAGCATTTTAACAATTTTTAACTCCATAGTTCAGTGGCATTATGTACATTTACAATGTCATACAACAATCACTACTATCCATTTCTAGAATTTTTTCATAATCCCTAATAGAAACACTGTACCCATTAAATATCTTCCCATAATCCTTCTCTTTATCCCTAGTAACCTGTATTCTACTTTCTGTCTCTATGAATTTACCTATGCCGGGTATATTATATAAGTGAAATCATAAAACACTGGCTTTTTGTGTCTGGGTTATTTCACTTAACATAATGTTTTCAAGACTCATCTATATCGTACAGCATGTATCAGTAGTTTATTTCCTCTTATTTGCAATTAATTTTCTATTGCTGAGAAATACCACATTTTATTTAATAGTTGATGGACATTTGTATTGTTTCCATGTTTTAACTATTATGAATAATGTACTGTGGACACATATATGGACATATGTTCCTCTTGGGTAAATACTCAAGTGGGAATCGAGGTCGAATAGTAACTGTGTTTAATCTCAAGGAACTATCAGGCTGTTATTCAACACAGCTGTACAATTTTACATTTCCACCGGCAGTGTATGAGGGTTCCAATTTCTTCACATCTTTTCCAGTATTTATTTTTCATCTTTTTTATTATAGGCATTCTAGTGGTGTGAAGTGGTACCTCATTGTGGTTTTGATTTGCCTTTCCCTTTGATGTTGACCATCTTTTCATGTGGTTACTGGCCATTGTCTATGTTCTTAGATGAAAAACCTGGTCGTTATCCTTTGACCATGTTTTAATTGATTGCCTTTTTGTTGTTGATTTGTAAGAGTTCTTTATATATTCTGAACAAGAATGTATTTTTTTACACTTTTTTCATAAACTTTGTTCTAAATCTTGTATTCTTTGTTTCTGCGTTTTAAAATTTTGTTTTATCAGCCTCTTTTCTCAAGAATTTACCATGTATATTAGTATCATATTTCTGTATTCCAATCTTCTTTTCATGATTTGCTTCCTTGCCCCAAAGAAAAAAATATATTCTCATTACCCAAATAATTTCCCACTTTACTCACACCCACTATTTTTCTATAATCCACATTCTCTCCTGGGGCAAAAGATTGGGAAGATTTATCTTACTGAGGGAACTTCCTTTATATTGTTCAGGAATAGCTTTAATGAATTTTACATACTTGGAGACATCAGGAGAAAGCATGTATGTCACTGCTTTTCTCAGGAGCACTGGCTCACATGCCTTGAAAGGATTTAGTAGACGTTTAATAAATGGCATAAGATACTAACAGCTGCCATGTCATTAAGCATCACATTTACTTATCAAGAAAATAATTTGGAATTTACCTGTGAAAACCTACTACAAAGATGGCACGTATTTGACTAAAACTGCAGTGTTTGTCCCTGTTGACATAACTATAGTCCCTGCCTTTCTCATCTGTTTTCCCTTTTTTTTTATTATTATACTTTAAGTTTTAGGGTACATGTGCACAACGTGCAGGTTTGTTACATATGTATACATGCACCATGTTGGTGTGCTGCACCCATTAATTCGTCGTTTATATTAGGTATATCTCCTAATGCTATCCCTCCCCCCTAACCCCACCTCACAACAGGCCCCAGTGTGTGATGTTCTCCTTCCTGTGTCCAAGGGTTCTCATTGTTCAATTCCCACCTATGAGTGAGAACATGTGGTGTTTGGTTTTTTGTCCTTGCAATAGTTTGCTGAGAATGATGGTTTCCAGCTTCATCCATGTCCCTACAAAGGACATGAACTCATCATTTTTATGGCTGCGTAGTATTCCATGGTGTATATGTGCCACATTTGCCTAATCCAGTCTATCATTGATAGACATATGGGTTTCTTCCAAGTCTTTGCTATTGTGAATAGTGCCACAATAAACATACGTGTGCATGTGTCTTTATAGCAGCATGATTTATAATCCTTTGGGTATATACCCAGTAATAGGATGGCTGGGTCAAATGGTATTTCTAGTTCTAGATCCCTGAGGAATGGCCACACTGACTTCCACAATGGTTGAACTAGTTTACAGTCCCACCAACAGTGTAAAAGTGTTCAATTTCTCCACATCCTCTCCAGCACCTGTTGTTTCCTGACTTTTTAATGATCGCCATTCTAACTGGTGTGAGGTGGTATCTCATTGTGGCTTTGATTTGCATTTCTCTGATAGCCAGTGATGATGAGCATTTTTTCATGTGTTTTTTGGCTGCATAAATGTCTTCTTTTGAGAAGTGTCTGTTCATGTCCCTTGCCCGCTTTTTGATGGGGTTGTTTGTTTTTCTCTTGTAACTTTGTTTGAGTTCTTTGTAGATTCTGGATATTAGCCTTTTGTCAGATGAGTAGATTGCAAAAATTTTCTCCCATTCTGTAGGTGGCCTGTTCACTCTGATGGTAGTTTCTTTTGCTGTGCAGAAGCTCTTTCGTTTAATTAGATCCCATTTGTCAAGTTTGGCTTTTGTTGTCATTGCTTTTGGTGTTTTGGACATGAAGTCCTTGCCCATGCCTATGTCCTGAATGTATTGCATAGGTTTTCTTCTAGGGTTTTTATGATTTTAGGTCTAACGTTTATGTCTTTAATCCATCTTGAATTAATTTTTGTATAAGGTGTAAGGAAGGGATCCAGTTTCAGCTTTCTACATATGGCTAGCCAGTTTTCCCAGCACCATTTATTAAATAGGGAATCCTTTCCCCATTGCTTGTTTTTCTCAGGTTTGTCAAAGATCAGATAGTTGTAGATATGTGGCATTATTTCTGAGGGCTCTGTTCTGTTCCATTGGTCTATATCTCTGTTTTGGTACCAGTACCATGCTGTTTTGGTTACTGTAGCCTTGTAGTATAGTTTGAAGTCAGGTGGCATAATGCCTCCAGCTTTGTTCCTTTGGCTTAGGATTGACTTGGCGATGCGGGCTCTTTTTTGGTTCCATATGAACTTTAAGGTAGTTTTTTCCAATTCTGTGAAGAAAGTCATTGGTAGCTTGATGGGGATGTCATTGAATCTATAAATTACCTTAGGCAGTATGGCCATTTTCACGATATTGATTCTTCCTACCCATGAGCATGGAATGTTCTTCCATTTGTTTGTATCCTCTTCTATTTTGCTGAGCAGTGGTTTGTAGTTCTCCTTGAAGAGGTCCTTCGCATCCCTTGTAAGTTGTATTCCTAGGTATTTTATTCTCTTTGAAGCAATTGTGAATGGGAGTTCACTCATGATTTGGCTCTCTGTTTGTCTGTTATTGGTGTATAAGAATGCTTGTGATTTTTGCACATTGATTTTGTATCCTGAGACTTTGCTGAAGTTGCTTATCAGCTTAAGGAGATTTTGGGCTGAGACGATGGGGTTTTCTAGATATACAATCATGTCATCTGCAAACAGGGACAATTTGACTTCCTCTTTCCTAATTGCATACCCTTTATTTCCTTCTCCTGCCTGATTGCCCTGGCCAGAATTTCCAACACTATGTTGAATAGGAGTGGTGAGAGAGGGCATCCCTGTCTTGTGCCAGTTTTCAAAGGGAATGCTTCCAGTTATTGTCCATTCAGTATGATATTGACTGTGGGTTTGTCATAGATAGCTCTTATTATTTTGAGATATGACCCAGTAATACCTAATTTATTGAGAGTTTTTAGCATGAAGGGTTGTTGAATTTTGTCAAAGGCCTTTTCTGCATGTATTGAGATAATCATGTGGTTTTTGTCTTTGGTTCTGTTTATATGCTGGATTATGTTTATTGATTTTCGTATGTTGAACCAGACTTGCATCCCAGGGATGAAGCCCACTTGATCATGGTGGATAAGCTTTTTGATGTGCTGCTGGATTTGGTTTGCCAGTATTTTATTGAGGATTTTTGCATCAATGTTCATCAAGGATATTGGTCTAAAATTCTCTTTTTTTGTGGTGTCTCTGCCAGGCTTTGGTATCAGGATGATGCTGGCCTCATAAAATGAGTTAGGGAGGATTCCCTCTTTTCCTATTGATTGGAATAGTTTCAGAAGGAATGGTACCATCTCCTCCTTGTAACTCTGGTGGAATTCGGCTGTGAATCCATCTGGTCCTGGACTTTTTTTGGTTGGTAAGCTATTAATTATTGCCTCAATTTCAGAGCCTGTTATTGGTCTATTCAGAGATTCAACTTCTTCCTGGTTTAGTCTTGGGAGGGTGTATGTGTCGAGGAATTTATCCATTTCTTCTAGATTTTCTAGTTTATTTGCATAGAGGTGTTTGTAGTATTCTCTGATGGTAGCTTGTATTTCTGTGGGCTCATTGGTAATATCCCCTTTGTCATTTTTTATTGCATCTATTTGATTCTTCTCTCTTTTCTTCTTTATTAGTCTTGCTAGCGTTCTATCAATTTTGTTGATCTTTTCAAAAAACCAGCTCCTGGATTCATTGATTTTTTGAAGGGTTTTTTGTGTCTCTATTTCCTTCAGTTCTGCTCTGATCTTAGTTATTTCTTTCCTTCTGCTAGCTTTTGAAGTTCTCTAGTTCTTTTGCTTGCTTGCTTCTCTAGTTCTTTTAATTGTGATGTCAGGGTGTCAATTTTAGATCTTTCCTGCTTTCTCTTGTGGGCATTTAGTGCTATAAATTTCCCTCTACACACTGCTTTAAGTGTGTCCCAGAGATTCTGGTATGTTTTGTCTTTGTTCTCATTGGATTCAAAGAACATCTTTATCTCTGTCTTCATTTCGTTATGCACCCAATAGTCATTCAGGAGCAGGTTGTTCAGTTTCCATATAGTTGAGCGGTTTTGAGTGAGTTTCTCAATCCTGAGTTCTAGTTTGATTGCACTGTGGTCTGAGAGACAATTTGTTATAATTTCTGTTCTTTTACATTTGCTGAGGAGTGTTTTACTTCCAACTATGTGGTCAATTTTGGAATAGGTGTGGTGTGGTGCTGAAAAGAATGTATATTCTGTTGATTTGGGGTGGAGAGTTCTGTAGATGTCTATTAGGTCCACTTGGTGCAGAGCTGAGTTCAATTCCTGGATATCCTTGTTAACTTTCTGTCTCGTTGATCTGTCTAATGTTGACAGTGGGGTGTTAAAGTCTCCCATTATTATTGTGTGGGAGTCTAAGTCTCTTTGTAGGTCTCTAAGGAGTTGCTTTATGAATCTGGGTGTTGCTGTATTGGGTGCATACATATTTAGGATAGTAAGTTCTTATTGTTGAATTGATCCCTTTACCATTATGTAATGGCCTTCTTTGTCTCTTTTGATCTTTGCTGGTTTAAAGTCTGTTTTATCAGAGACTAGGATTGCAACCCCTGCCTTTTTTTGTTTTCCATTTGCTTGGTAGATCTTCCTCCATCCCTTTATTTTGAGCCAGTGTGTGTCTCTGCACATGAAATGGGTTTCCTGAATACAGCACACTGATGGGTCTTGACTCTTTATCCAATTTGCCAGTCTGTGCCTTTTAATTGGAGCATTTAGCCCATTTACATTTAAGGTTCGTATTGTTATGTGTGAATTTGATCCTGTCATTATGATGTTAGCTGGTTATTTTGCTCGTTAGTTGATGCAGTTTCTTCCTAGCCTTGATGGTCTTTACAATTTGGCATGTTTTTGCAGTGGCTGGTACCGCTTGTTCCTTTCCATGTTTAGTGCTTCCTTCAGGAGCTCTTTTAGGGCAGGCCTGGTGGTGACAAAATCTCTCAGCATTTGCTTGTCTGTAAAGTATTTTATTTCTCCTTCACTTATGAAGCTTAGTTTGGCTGGATATGAAATTCTGGGTTGAAAATTGTTTTCTTTAAGAATGTTGAATATTGGCCCCCACTCTCTTCTGGCTTGTAGAGTTTCTGCTAAGAGATCCGCTGTTAGTCTGATGGGCTTCCCTTTGTGGGTAACCCGATGTTTCTCTCTGGCTGCCCTTAACATTTTTTCCTTCGTTTCAGCTTTGGTGAATCTGACAATTATGTGTCTTGGAGTTGCTCTTCTCGAGGAGTATATTTGTGGCATTCTCTGTATTTCCTGAATCTGAATGTTGGCCTGCCTTGCTAGATTGGGGAAGTTCTCTTCGATAATATCCTGCAGAGTGTTTCCAACTTGGTTCCATTCTCCCCGTCACTTTCAGGTAAACCAATCAGATACAGATTTGGTTTTTCACATAGTCCCATATTTCTTGGAGGCTTTGTTCATTTCTTTTTATTTTTTTTTTCTCTAAACTTCCCTTCTTGCTTCATTTCATTCATTTCATTCATTTCATCTTCCATCGCTGATACCCTTTCTTCCAGTTGATCGCATCGGCTCCTGAGGCTTCTGCATTCTTCACATAGTTCTCGAGCCTTGCTTTTCAGCTCCATCAGCTCCTTTAAGCACTTCCCTATATTGGTTATTCTAGTTATACATTCGTCTAAATTTTTTTCAAAGTTTTCAACTTCTTTGCCTTTGGTTTGAATTTTCTCCTGTAGCTCGAAGTAGTTTGATCGTCTGAAGCCTTCTTCTCTCAACTTGTCAAAGTCATTCTCCGTCCAGCTTTGTTCTGTTGCTGGTGAGGAACTGCGTTACTTAGGAGGAGGAGAGGCGCTCTGCTTTTTAGCGTTTCCAGTTTTTCTGCTCTGTTTTTTCCCCATCTTTGTGGTTTTATCTACTTTTGGTCTTTGATGATGGTGATGTACAGATGGGATTTTGGTGTGGATGTTCTTTCTGTTTGTTAGTTTTCCTTCTAACAGACAGGACCCTTAGCTGCAGGTCTGTTGGAGTTTTCTAGAGGTCCACTCCAGACCCTGTTTTCCTGGGTATCAGCAGCGGTGTCTGCAGAACCACGGATTTTCATGAACCGCAAATGCTGCTGATTGTTCCTCGGAAGTTTTGTCTCAGAGGAGTACCCGGCTGTGTGAGGCGTCAGTCTGCCGCTACTGGGGGGTGCCTCCCTGTTAGGCTGCTCGGAGGTCAGGGGTCAGGGACCCACTTGAGGAGGCAGTCTGCCCGTTCTCAGATCTCCAGCTATGTGCTGGGAGAACCACTGCTCTCTTCAAAGCTGTCAGACAGGGACATTTATGTCTGCAGAGGTTACTGCTTTTTGTTTGTCTGTGCCCTGCCCCCCAGAGGTGGAGCCTACAGAGGCAGGCAGGCCTCCTTGAGCTGTGGTGGGCTCCACCCAGTTCAAGCTTCCCGGCTGCTTTGTTTACCTAAGCTAGCCTGGCCCCTCCCCCATCCTCGCTGCCGCCTTGCAGTTTGATCTAAGACTGCTGTGCTAGCAATCAGTGAGACTCCATGGGCGTAGGACCCTCCGAGCCATGTGTGGGATATAATCTCCTGGTGCGCCGTTTCCTAAGCCCATCGGAAAAGCGCAGTATTTGGGTGGGAGTGACCTGATTTTCCAGGTGCCGTCTGTCAGCCCTTTCCTTGACCAGGAAAGGGAACTCCCTGACCCCTTGCGCTTCCTGAATGAGGCAATGCCTCGCCCTGCTTCGGCTCATGCACCCACTGTCCTGCACCCACTGTCTGGCACTCCCTAGTGAGATGAACCCGGTACCTCAGATGGAAATGCAGAAATCACCCGTCTTCTGCATTGCTCACGCTGGGAGCTGTAGACCTGAGCTGTTCCTATTCGGCCATCTTGTCTCCTCCCCCCATATATTCTTAATTGTAAGACAAAGTTTTGGTTTTTTTTTTTTCCTTCCCTAAAACCACTTTTTGGCTGTGTGCTGTGGCTCATGTCTATAATCTCAACACTTTGGGAGGCCAAAGTAGGAGGATCACTTGAGTCCAGGAGTTGGAGGCTACAGTAAGCTCTGATCACACCCACTGCACTCCAGCATGACAGAGTGAGCCCCTGTCTCTCAAAAAAAAAATGGAGCTTGCATTTTTAAAATAAAAATGATTGTTAATTCTGAGTTCAACACATGTAAACATTCATTTTTCAATTTTGATATTTCATAATATAGTAAAATATCTTGATTAGGATACCTGTAGGTACTAACCACTAGAAATAACTTGATACACCAGTGTAACTGGTTATAACTGTTGTTTATCTGTTGAATATTTAGGTTTACTCTTCTAAGCTATTTGTAACAAGAGCCTAAAAACTGGGTTCCTTTCATTGAACTTCATGGCTCTCTGGTTATTGAAGATGGCAAGCGAGGGGCACTCTGGATACAGGTCAGTTTCCTGACAACCATCAGGATAGTATGATAGGCACACGGTTCCAACCATCCTCATTTATTTAAATAGCAAGCTAATTAAGGACCTTGAAGAGTATTAGAGAGTTTCACGATCTGCTCATGTCCTGTGATTTAATTGTATTATAATTCTTTAATGGGAATTTTATAAACAGGCAGTTTGAGATGCAGAGTTTCCAACAGACTTAACGGAATTTTTTCCCCTTTAGGTATAAAATGAAGAGAATGTCTCCTGGACCTAATTGCCACAGTGGGATACTACAGTTTATTCGCACCAGGGTGGAAAAAAAGGGAGTAGTGTTCAAATCACTGATGGAACTGGATGATGCTTCTATTTCCAGGTGGCTTTAACTATAGTATTACGCAACTTATTTATATTTTCAACTATTTATTTAATAAACCTTACTAACAAGCTACAGGGAATTATCTTACATGTGTAGACTACTTTATAAGTATGTAGGAAGATAATTTGTTTGCAGGTGACAGCTTGCCCCAGTCTCCTGTGGCGGGCAGGGCTTATGTGGTATTTGTGCCTTGGGCTCCACAGGAAATGGGCTCAAAGAGTTTCAGTGCAGCTCTCCCTGGAGCCCGGCGCTTCTGGCTCTGGATATGGTACTTTTCACTGCAGTGTGCTGATCCTGGGTGCCTCCAGAAGACCCACAATGTGACTGTTGGGCCCAGCCCTGTTCCCAACAATGGCAGGGCCTGGGACAAAAATAATACAAGTATTTAAAGTTTATAACTTTATAGTTTATAACAATACAAGTATTTAAAAAGTTATAAATCAAACTAGCAAACTATTAGATTAAGAAGTGTCTCCTAATCTCGTCCCTTGGCAAATACAACTTCATAACCACCTGGAAGGCCAGGTTCAAATTCAGCCCTTGGCTGACCCCTAGCATCCTAAGAGGCCTTGCCTGCACACATGAATACCCCATCCCACCCATCAAAATGCCATCCAGACCCCATGCCAGTGCCCCCTCACCCCAGCCACCTTGCAGCACCAGTGAGATGGCAGCACTGTTCAAACTCAGGATGACAGACCAGGGAAGACCCTGGAAGTGGACTCAGGGCCATGTGGTCAGGAACGCTGGAGTTGCAGGGTCTAAAAAGGAGGATGTGGGCTCTGGGGTGGGCACATTCTCTTGTCCCTACAGACCCTCCACCCCATGGCGAGAGGGGCATGACCAGAGTAGGATCCCTCTGACATACATATATATGTATATACATACACATATGCACGTACATACACATATACACATATACACGTGCACATGCATACACATATACACATGTATATATATAAGTATATACATACACATATGCACATACACATGTATAACTATATACATACACATATGCACATACACATGTAGATATATAAATATATACATACACATATGCACATACATACACATATACACATATACATACACATATGCACATGCATACACATATACACATATACATACACATGCACACACATACATATACACATATACATACACATGCACATGCATACACATACACATATACATATATGCACATGCATACACATATACACATGTATATATAAGTATATACATACACATGCACATACACACATACACATGTATATATATAAGTATATACACACATATGCACATACATACACACATATGTAGATATATAAATATATACATACACATATGCACATACATACACATATACACATATACATACACATGTAATTGGCTTATGTTCATTTAAAGGCAAGATAAGGGGAAAACTAATCAAACTAATAAAAATACTGTTGCAAGGGAGGTTTGGTAGAGAGGACAAGGATGGAAGCTAGGTTTCTCCTAGTGTGCTTTGTTTTGCAGTTTTGACTTTGGAACTATGTAAATATTTTATGTAATAATGGATAAGATTGATATTTATTTATTTGTTGAGACAAAGTCTGGCTGTATCACCCAGGCTGGAGTGCAGTGGTACAATCTCAGCTCACTGCAACCTCCGCCTCCTGGGCTCAAGCCATCCTCCCACCTCGGCCTCCTAAGTAACTGGGACTACAGGCATGCACCACCATGCACTGCTAATTTTTGTATTTTTTGTAAAGACAGGGCTTCACCATGTTACCCAGGCTGGTCTCGAACTCCTGAACTCAAGCAATCCTCCTGCCTCAGCCTCCCGAAGTGCTAGGATTACAGACGTGAGCCACCATGCCCAGCCTGGGAATTAATTTAAGATGACTTTAAAACATAGTAAATAATTTGACTGTGTCAAATTATGTCAAATCCCCTAGTGGGATAGTGCCTAAGGATTAAAAAATATTACAAAGAAATCTCACTGCGAGTAGCCATGGTATTAATAACACTTTTGATTTGTTATTTTGGAAGGTGGATACTAATATTGTTAGAAACTAACATGTATAAAATCAAACAAGTTAAATGAAACCCCTTGATTTCTAAACTTGAATTAGATTAGAGAATAGAGGAACATGTTATGTGACACCATGCAAATGCAGTCAGCAAAGTCTGGAATGTGGGGAAATAAATGGCAAGAGAAAAAAAGGGTTGAGGAGCGAACCTATAAATAAACTTTTAGAGAAATGTCAACCAAAAGCAAGGATAGACCTTGTTTAGATCCTGGTTTGAACAAAACCCACGGCATTTTAAAAAATGAGACAGGGAAAATTAAACACTACCTGGATATTTTATGATATTTAAAGAAATACTGATAACTGTTTTTTTTTTTTTTTGAGATGGAGTCTTGCTCTGTCACCCAGGCTGGAGTGCAGTGGTGCAATTTTGGCTCACTGCAAGCTCTGCCTCCCGGGTTCACACCATTCTCCTGCCTTAGCCTCCCAAGTAGCCAGGACACAGGCACCCGCCACCATGCCTGACTAATTTTTTTATATTTTTAGTAGAGACGGGGTTTCACCATGTTAGCCAGGATGGTCTCGATCGCCTGACCTCGTGATCTGCTTGCCTCAGCCTCCCAAAGTGCCGGGATTACAGGTGTGAGCCACGGCGCCCGGCCTGATAACTATTTTTTAAGTGTAATGATTAAGAAAAAGTTCTTGAACACAAAACAGGTGTTCAGGAATTTATGGATTAGGCACATTGGCTCATGCCTGTAATCCATGCACTTTGGGAGGCTGAGACAGGAGGACCAGTTGAGCCCAGCAAGATCAAGCCCAGGAGTTTAAGACCAGCCTAGGTAACCAATGAGACCACCATCTCTACAAAAAAACTTTTTTTTAATTACCCAGGCATTGCTGGGCACAGTGGCTCACACCTGGAATCCCAGCACTTTGGGAGGCCAAGGCAGGAGGATTGCTTGCTTCGAGGAGTTCAAGAGCAGCCTTGACCACATGGCAAGACCCTGTCTCTACAAAAAAATTAAGAATTACCCGAGTGTTATAGTGTGTGACTACTCAGGAAGCTGGGAGGGGGGGCAGGCCGGGATTGCTTGAGCCCAGGAGGCCAAGGCTGCAGTGAGTTGTGATCATGCCACTGCACTCCAGCTGGGGCAACAAAGCAAGACCTTGTCTTATAAAAAAAAAGGAGAATCATAATTTACTATATGTAATTTATACTTCCATTTTTTAAAAAGCAATACCTTCTCATTAGTTTGCCAAGAAAGATGAGAATTTATTCTTTTTTCTATTTGGGGGGTTTTCTTTTTTTTTTTGTATTTATTTATTTATTTATTTATTTATTTATTTATTTATTTATTTATTGAGGCAGGGTCTCGTTCTCTTGCCCAGGCTGGAGTGCAGTGGCATGATCTCGGCTCACTGCAACCTCTGCCTCCCAGGTTGATCACTTGAGCCCAGCAAGACCAAGTCCAGGAGTTTAAGATCAGCAATTCTCGTGCCTCAGCCTTCCGAGTAGCTGGGATTACAAGTGCGCACCACTGTGCCCAGCTAATTTTTATATTTTTAATAGAGATGAGGTTTCGCCATGGTGGCCAGGCTGGTCTCAAACTCCTGGCCTCAAGTGAAAATAAACCAGTGCCACTTGCCAAGAGAATTAAATAAATATCAAAGAAAAAACACTTTGAACAGCTACGAGATGGGACTAAAAAATTAGTATGTGACTTAATAGGCACATCCAAAGAGGTACTTATTCTATTTATATTGTTCCTAATTAGTAATATTATAGCTGTTAGAACAAGTATAAACTTTGAACCCGCTTTTGAACTGTAATACCACAAAGTATTAAAGTAAGATTTTCAAAACTGATCAAGTATATTCAAGCATATAGCTCTTACTACATTACTGCTATGGTGCTAGCAAAATGGTTTGCTGGCACTTGAGTACATAAGACAATACGATTTTAGGCCAGGCGCGGTGGCTCACGCCTATAATCCCAGCACTTTGGGAGGCTGAGGCGGGAGGATCACAAGGTTGCAGTGAGCTGAGATTTGTGCTCCTGCACTCCAGCCTGGCAACACAGTGAGACTCTGTCTCAAAAAAAAAAAATTAAATATTTTTTATTTCCTGTTTATTGCATGTTTGAAACTTTTTTCTGTATTTTCTGTTCTGGGATGTACGTTAACATTGGTGCAGAAGTACATTACCTGGGGGTGTAGGCACAAGATTTTCTTACTAGTGGAATGTGAACCAAAAAGTGTAGAGGCCACTGGACTAAAGGAGGCCGGCTGAATTAGTGAAAATATTCAAAGCCAGTTTTGTTGTTTTCAGCAGTCAGTAACTGTCAGTAGACGAACATTTACCAGGAAATGTCGGTCTTTTAAACACTTTGGGCATGCTTCTTATTTAGTATGTTCATTCTATCATGACATTCAGTGAACATTTATTAAGTGCCTACTGGGTACCAGGGATTAGTATGCACATTAAATTTATAAGCTTTGTTGATTTCCACCACAAACCCATAGGACCTCATGTTATTCTCATAATTGAAGAAACTGAGATTCCCAGTGTTGAATGAAAGCCACACAGTATCACATGGCCAATATCATGTGATTGCAGAGTCAGGACTCAAACCCAGCTCTTCACCATCACACTATACTGACGGCCCTTTCCCAGTTCACAGGGAAAAATCAGGAACAGGGAGAGAATTTTCAAAATATTAAGTTTCCCCATAGAATTTTCTGAAGAACTTTGGTGTATGTTGCCACTTGTTCACTAACAAGTTCTAGCAGATGACAGAACAAATGAGGAAGTAGCTAATTAATATTAATGAACAACCTCAGAATTTTTCTGAGTGTTGAATAGACTTGAATATTCAACAGTCTCAAATATTTGACACCATTCAGTGGACACACACACGACTCGATATGCTTATTCTACCAAGTTGTTCCTGGTTTATGTGACACAGCTGAACAGATGCCAGTTTCATGCAGGACTGTCAGATATTCTGAAGGTACCTAATCAAGTCAGTACAGTGGGAAGGAGAGAGAAACAGAAGCCTCGTTTGTGAAATACTACTTGAGTTTGTGCATGAAGAATGGATAGGATTTAGACTGCAAAGCGTGGAAAGGGGACAACCACAAAAAACTGTAGAAAGGCTGGAACCTGAGCTGTCCTGTAGGCAGCAGGGATGCCTGGAGGCACATGGAAGCCAGGAGGTGGGGGGCACAGGACACTTGACAATGCAGTGCATAAGCTCAAGTTCAGATGGTTAGAAGAACTTCCGTAAGATGTCAAGGAAAACTGCTTTTATTAAATATCTTAGTTTTTGGCAGAATCATTTTGTCTGATATAATGTGATGGGTTTAGTACCACATTACATTTCACATGTTATATTCTGAAATCTGAAACATTTATTTTTTTTAACCTAAGAATATTCCCTGGGCTTTTGAAGCAATAAAGAAAGCAAGTGAATGGGTAAGAAGAACTGAAGGACAGTACCCATCTATCTGCCCACAGCTCGAACTGGGAATGACTGGGACTCTGCCACCAAGCAGTTACTGGGACTCCAGCCCATAAACATTGTGTCCCCTCTTCATAGAGTCCTTCATTACAGTCAAGGCTAAGTCAAATGAAACTGAATTTTAAACTTTTTGCATGCTTCTATGTAGAAAATAATCAAATGATAATAGATACTTATAATGAAACTCCATTAAGGTTTTATTCAGTGTAGCAATTAGTGTCTTTAAAAATAAAGTGGAAGCAGAATTACTTTAATCAACTAACAAGCAATCATGAAACAAAATATTTCAGTTTTCTGTCTCATTTTTTGTTATTTTTTATATTTTTTATTTTTTTGAGACGAAGTTTTGCTCTTGTTGCTCAGACTGGAGTGCAATGGCATGATCTCAGCTCACTGCAATCTCTGCCTCCTGGGTACAAGCAATGCTCCTGCCTCGGCCTCCCGAGTAGCTGGGATTACAGGTGCGTGCCACCATGCCCTGCTAAATTGTATTTTTAGTAGAGACAGGATTTCACCACGTTGCCCAGGCTGGTCTCGAACTCCTCATCTCAGGTGATCCACCTGCCTCGGCCTCCCAAATTGCTGGGATTACAGGCATAAGCCACAGCACCTGGCCTGTTGTTGTTTTAGAGATGGTCTCAATCTGTCGCCCAGGCTGGAGTGCGGTGGTGCGATCATACTCCACTGCAGCCTCAAACTCCTGGGCTCAAAGAATAGTCCCGCCTCAACCTCCTAATTAATTGAGACTATAGGCATGTGCCACCACACCCAGGTAATTTTGGGGTGTACTTTTTGTAGAGATGGGGTCTTGCTATGCTGCCTAGGCTGGTCTTGAATTCCTGGCCTCAAGCAATCCTCCCACCTCAGCCTCTGAATGTGTTGGGATTACTTGCGTGAGCCTCTGCACCCAGCCAGTGTTTCAGAGCTTTAAGGTGATGAGAGATGCTTCTGGATGGTCCTGGGAGCCTGTGTCCTTCTCACATTCAGGAGTCCAGTGGAAAGCTGGCTCAGCTGGACTGAGCAAGCTGAGAAGAAACATGGTCTTTTGTAGGGGATCTGTCAGGGTGGTGGGAGAAATTATAAAAATTAAGTTGTAGGAAATAGACACAAAACTTCTTGGAAGGCTGGGAGGTTTGCATACCTTCAGTAAAAGATTTGGCTGAAGGCAGCTGAATTCTCTTAAAAGCTTAGGGCGTAGATACATAGGAATGTAGAGGAGTTTATCTAAATAGCTTGTTTACTCATGTGGTCCTGAAACAGACCTTTGATCATTTGCAGGCACATGACTGCTCTCTACTCAGGAGGTCAGCAGTGTTAATTACCCTCTAGTGGTGTGGTGTTTACTTGAGACCTTTGTCGTTAAATCTGTACTGAATAAATGCCTGGAGCCCCAGCCTGACAGGGCTGTGCCTGCTGACTCTTTACAGCACCCTCCTCAGTGTCTGGGACCTGCCCAGTCCCCTACCCCACTCTTTCACGGGATACCTGTGTCTGAGTGCATTTCTTCATCCATCACGCAGCCAGGGTCTGCAGGTTGGACCCAGCAAGTTATTGACAGAGTTTGAAAATTATACAGGATTGGTTGTTGAGTTGGATATTTTAGTCAACATTTATTAAGCCCATGCCTCAGCAGTAGTTGGCTTTTGTCTAAAGGGAGAGAAAGAAATTCTAGTTTTCCCAAACGTCCAAGGCTCCAAACAAAACATACTGAATTAAGATTTCCAGAAGAAAGTCCTGGCAACTTGGATATTTAATAGGTGCTCCAGGTTATCAAGCACATTAGAACATAATGGCCCAGGTGCTATATCTCAAAGTGTGAGTCTGTGGACTGGCATTGTCTGCCTCACTCGGGAACTCAACAAGAGAGGCAGAATCTCTGGTCCTGTTTGAGACTATTGAATCAGAAGTTGCATTTTATTTAGCAAGATCCCCAGGTGACTCCTATGCATGTTTATAGTTGAAGGGCTAGTGGAATGTGGTGACAGGAACATATTTGGTGCTTGTTCAGGGCCTTGTTTTAAGAACCCATGATGCTTGTGCCCAGTGGAGCAACCCATCAGTCCAATTGTTGGGAGAAAAGCTGAGGCAAGACTTGCTAGTCTGACATAATATGAAAAGAGCCTTGGAACATGTCCTGGGTCCAGAGTTTAAAACTTCTTGTGGCCTATGGAACACCAGGTTCTGTGCTTAAGGGTGGAAGGCTGCCCCGCCGCACTACAACCTAAGCCCAGGGCATAAAACCCCTCGTGGCTTGGATGGAATCCAGGACTCAGGACATAAAACCCCTCGTGGCCTCTGGAATGTGTCCAGACTTGCTGGCTCCTTGCTTCTTGCTCTCCCAGGATCATAAACTGATTGTACCTTGAGGTAGAAGGAAATGTTCAACATTATCTCGAGTAGCAGAACATGTTCCATATGCTTCAAAGAAAATGCTAGACCGACACAGCTATAAACACTTGATGTGACTGCTTCCTTTTGACCAGCACGTCGTCACCACCTGCTTCTTTGTTTAATCTCCAATAAATGGTGTGGGCTCCCAGAGTTCAGGGCCTTCACAGCCTCTATACTAGCGTTGGCCCCCTGGACCCACTTTATGTACTATTAGCTTGTCTTGTCTCATTCCTTTGACTCCGCCGGACTTTGTAGCCCCCACGGCCTGGTGTTGGGTTTGATCACCTCAACACCAATGTGGCTATTTGTGACTGCGTTTGTTTTATAATATTTTTATTATTCACCTTGTACAGATGAAGACTTCCAGCTGTAGAGGCCGAAGGGGCCACACTGCAGGTAGAGCAGGCATTCACCAAGGCGTTTGTGATCCTGGGGTGCAGCTCCCACCCTTGGCTGCCTGGGTGCTTCTTTCCAGACCTACTGTCTTGTGATGTCCCCTTAGGCACGCAGCACAGGCTGCTTTCTGATTTAGAAGTGAGCCTGTTCAGTTGATGGCTCAGCGCAGGCCTCTAAAAAAGCAAGCCTGATGTGGGTTAGTACATCTGTGGTTGGCTTATTTGGTGTTCATTTTTTCAGTTTTCAGAAAGGTCAGTTGAAGTGCTGCTGGTGGCTGTAGAATTGATATGCAGGGGAGGTTTTTGATCTGTGAGCTTTCTAAGGGACAATTGCTAAGCTGCACTGATACCTTGAGCCCCTTTCCTTTGGAACAATGTAGAGCCCAGTTCATGGCTCCCAGAAGTTTAGGTCCAGTAATTTGGCTGCAGGCCTAGAGAATGGGAGGCTGCAGACTTGGACTAATGGTGAACTCTTGCCTCCCCCCAGGGATATGTGGTGCCTGTCATAAGCTCCAGAGAGCTGCCTTCCATGAGACCAGCAGAAGAGTGGGCAAACATGAAGTCCAATCCCCCTATCCAGGCTGCCATTGACCTCATGGCAGGGGCTGCAGTTACAGTCCTGTGCTTCATAACCATGTTTCTGTTGGTGATGGATGGTGTATCTTATGGTGGTCCCATGAGATTATACCATCTTTTACTATACCTTTTCTGTGTTTATATACGTTTAGATACACAAATACCACTGTGTTATAGTTGCCTACAGTATCCAGTACAGTAACATGCTGTACAGGTGTGTAGCCTTGAGCAACAGGCCATACAGTACAGCCTAGGTGTGGAGTAGGCTATGCCATCTAGGGTTGGGTGTGTATGCTCTATGATAGCACAATGATGAAATTGTGTAATGACAGATTTTTCAGAACACGTCCCAGTCGTTAAGAAATGCCTAAGTATAATCCCAGAGAAAACCCAGTCTTCTCTATTCCTCAAGTACCTTCTAAATGAGATCAAATGAAAGTGGTATGAAAACATTACCTTTCTCCCTCTAGAAGTGATGGGCTTTACCTTTGGGATGAATCCATTTGATGGAAGTGTGGTATTGTTCAGAGTGTGGCAGAAGGTAGAGAAGTGACCATTATTGCTAACACCTTGTGAGTAAGGGTGAGGGGAGGAATGTGCCCAGTGCAGCTGGAAAACAGCTCAGAGGTGAAGCCCCTTGTCCATTGTCACCTGGCTGGGATTCTTCACTTCAAGCCTGGCAGTCTTCAGAGCCCTTGTAGTGCAAAAATAACACCATAGCATCTCCCAGGAAACATCACTTATTGTCCCTGCCAGTGTTGGGAAAGAAAGGAGGACACTCTTTAGAAATGTCTTGTACAATGAGACTGATAGTGGACTGTGTCTTAGAGCCATGAAAGGAAAGGAGAAGTTGTAGGATTTCCTGGGAATGTCAGCTAGCCTGAGCCTAGGGGCCTGAGTCCAAGGGCAGACTGAGGCTCCCCCAGAACAGGGAGGTGCTGCCTGTGACAAGGGGGTAGTGCTGGCACAGTGCAGGCTACTCCCTAGAAAGATCAGCTTGAATATGCAGGAAGAGCAGGACCCTCGGGCTGAGGCACAGGTGGAATGGGAAGTGCATGGTGGTAATTTAGTTCTCCAGAGGCCAGAAGTAGGAGGAGCGGTTGGAATGCTGATGGCCCAAAGGGAAACCCTGGACTACCCTGGACTACCTTGGCCTCCCACAGGACTCTCATAGTAATTGCGGCTCCCTGCAGTGGGGAGGCCAGAAGGAGTGTTGCCCAATGCTGTCCTCATCCAGTCCACCCCCCACCCACCACCAACAGATGAGTATGGTCATGAGTGTGGTCACCTCATCAGTCATTTGCTCAGTTGTGAAAAATAAATTGTTCAGAGAAGAGCAAAGTGTTTTTCCATGAGCCAAAGGTCGGTCAAGGTATGCTAATGAGGAGGACAGGAGACAGCGCGTCACAGACACCGAGAAGGAGCACTGGGCAAGGGCACTTCTCCCAGGGCAGAGCCCACAAGGAGCGTCCTGGCACCAGACGCTCAGGGAACTGAAGGCTGGCAGGGGCCCGCCCAGTAGTCTCCTGCCCGCTGCATGCCTTTAGGCTACAGCCTCCCAGGCCCTGTGCCCCCTCCCCTCCCCCATGCCACACTGGGGAGGATGCTGACCCTGAGAGTGGTGCAACCATCTGCCTGCCCCTGGCCACCACCTCTCACCAGCACGTGAATGCTCTTGGGCTCAGTTCTGTATCTGCAGTAGGAAGGCGTTTAGCCACATGAGAGAGTCTCACCTTTTGACATTCTATGTCTTTCAGTCTGTCAAAGATCTAGAACATATTGTGATGGAATTAGAACGTTTACTTTTGGCTGGGCAAGGCTGCTCAAGCCTGTAATCTCAGCACTTTGGGAGGCTGAGGCGGGTGGATCACTTGAGGTCAGGAGCTCAAGACCAGCCTGGCCAATATGGTAAAACCCCGTCCCTACTAAAAATACAAAAATTAGCCAGATGTGGTGGTACACGCCTGTAATCCCAGTTACTCAGGAGGCTGAGGCAGGAGAATTGCTCGAACCCAGAAGGCAGAGGTTGAAGTGAGCGAAGATTGTGCCATTACGCTCCAGCCTGGGTGACAGAGCGAGAATCCACCTAAAAAAAAAAAAAAGTTTACTTTTTCCTATTTATGTGCATACAGGTATTTGGGTACCACATTTGTAATTTGCAGTGAGTTTGAAAGATAGAAATTGTAACAGTATGGTTGGGAGCCAGGTATGTAAGGCAGTTGCCAGTGGGCATGTTTTGAACTTGTATTGGGCCCTTATATGTATGATCTCTGTGATCCCATCATTACTGTTCATTTCTTCCAGGAGAGGAATGACACACTTGTCATTTTAATTGCCAGATTATCTCCAATTCTGAATCAGTGGAATATAATTTAATATGATTTTACTATGATTGAGTCATTCTCTCCCAGGTACTGCTGGGCTAGGATAAAATGAGATCTGAATTACATTAAAATAATTATTCCAAGAGAAGAGGTGACAATGTTTTAAGTGTGTGTGTAATTTAGATAACCTAGATGTGGATAAGCTGAATAAAGCATTTAATCCAGCACATTCGTATTTTAACTTGATCATCAGCAATGGGAGTTGGAAACCCAATTGCAGCTGCAGGTCCCACACAACTGAATTTGGTTCCGTATGCATAGCAGTGTTCGCTGGACATGCCTGGAGGTCTGAAGGTGTGCCCTTTTATAGGCAGGAATTCCACCAGGATGGGTATAGCTTGTTTTTTTAAAAGGCTTGGGACTGGATACAATTGCCCAAGAAGACAGTGTAGACAGCGAGGAGGGCTGAGCATGAATGGGATGACCTACCTGCACAAAAAGGGCAGGCAGGAAGGCAGTAAAAAAATGAGTAGGGCCCAAACCAGGAGAGTGTGGCATGTCACGATGGAGACTGAACAGAAACAAAACCACGGGCGACTGTAGTGTTGTTCCCTGTTGAAGGAGAGACACTCTTATTACAGAAGACCTAGACTTCAGTTCAGTTCAGTTTCCTTAGCAAAGGACAAAATGGGGAGAGAAGACAGGGAATCAGGGAAGAAAAACTCATTCACTTATGTGAGGCAAACATCGCATGCAGTCGTACCAACCAACTAAACATGATAAGCTACAAAGAACTATGGTTTTCGCTACTCTCAAAACGCTACTGAGATTACCAACTTTTAAGCTTATTTCAAGATTATTTATAGGTGATTCCCCAACTGGGAAAGTCACTTCTGAATTTCTTCTCTTCTAAAACAGATCTAGAAAAATTAACAAACCTTATTCCAGTAAGAAAGTTTGGGATGTACTGCTTCAGCCCCTGTCCTAAGGAAATTATCAAGCCTGGAGGGTGGGGTGCTATCAACTCCCTGCCAACATGTTACCTTCTGGCATCCAGAAGCTTCCCTGTGCCAGATGGAGCCACCAATGTGGGGAGGAGAGCACAAAGAGCAGAGAATCCGCAGAAACCATACCTGCAGGGAGCAAACACCATCACACCCCACTGCTGTGAATGCAAATGCATTTACCTGTTCTTACCATCTCCCTCAGCATTTTGAATCTATTCTGGGATTAGACAAGCTCCCAGACTTAGCTGCTATGTTTAATAAAAACATGGTAAAGGAAGAATCGGGGCTATTAAAATGCTTAAGAATGAGAAAGTTGAAAAAAGAAAAAAAGACATAGATTGTGTTTGGCCTGTCTTCTCCCCACCGTAAGGGGTTGCCACTCAGCTGGAGGCCTGCTGGTTCGTGTGGGCCAGCCCTCGACACCTCAGTGACCAAACGAAATACAACCCTCACTAGAGCTTCTTGTACTTGGCAAGACCTAGACGTAGACCTGGGCTACCAAACAAAACCTTGTGTTCTTAGAGCCTGGGAACAAGAGCTTTGACAGTTTCCACAAAGAACTCTTCCGCAGCATTAGCATTTCTATTTGCACCTACCTGCAGCCATTACTACATTGACCTCTGGAAATGTCACATCAGCTGTTCTTGAGATAAAATACCATTTTTTTTTTCTCTAGGCCCTGTCCCTTTGATGTTAAGTGGTGGAGGGAGTTGGCGGGATTTGCCTCTGGCTTGCGGTGTATCCAGTGGATTGTATCAAATCCAGAATTCAAGTTCTTTCCATGTCTGGAAAACAGGCAGGATTTATCAGAACCTTTATAAATGTTGTGAAAAATGAAGGTGAATAAACATCTGTTTTTCCAGCATCTAGTATACATCTTAAAATCTGAGATGTGAACTGCTCTGTTTTGATTGTAAAAGGAAAGAGAACAGTAACACAGAAACTTTGTGTCCCAAATAGAGCACAGATAACTTGTCTATTACTCATAGTAATCCTCCCTTAAATTTGTATAACGTGAAGTTTTACAAAGTACTTATACCTCCCTTATCTAATTCAATCTTCGTAACCACCCTGGGCAGTACTAATATTATAAACCAGTCTCCAACCTCAAGGTTGGTGCTCTTGCCACTGCCCAGGTGAAGCTGCAAAGCTGTGGCCACCTCTGTCTCCATAGCTGCATCTGTCTGGCCGTCTCAGGCCTCGACGCTGCCCCATCCATGTACTAAGAGTTAACCAAGCATGGAATTGGGGTATGTTACCTGAGCATCAGTCAGTTTTGCCAGGAGACCTGATACTTGTCCTTGTTTCTGTTGGTCTATTTAGGGAAAGCTGGGAATGCGTCCTTCCATGACTTGTTGGTTTTGAGCACTCTTGTCTGGATTTGCATGTGTAAATATACCTGTGCTATGCAGCTGCGTGGGTGTCCTCAAAGGAGGGACTGTTGCAGTCTTTGCTTGCCCTTTTGTCTTCTAGGAATAATGGCCTTATATTCTGGACTGAAACCTACTGTGATTTGAGCATTCCTTGACAATGGAGCACTCTTTTTGGCCTACGAATATACCAAAAAATTGATGACGAGCCAGTTGGAAGCATACTGAAGTGTCTTGGAGGGCCTGAGCCAAGCACAGGTGTTTGAGTACTACAGTTCATCTCAGGGTTTCTTGTAGTACAAGACCATTGTGAAGTTATTCTGATTTCTTGGGAATTTTGCTTTTTCATCTTCCCTTATACCCTACATCTTAAATTGTATGGAAGAACCTCTATTTTGCATCATGTCATTTCTGCCCATAATTGTACTGAAATAGAGAAGTCACTGCCCTTTCCCTTGGTAAAACAGAGAGTGGTCAGTAGCCTTATGCACCTAATTCAAAAGACTGAGTACAGTTCTGTCAGGGCTTTTACATAAACCTCTACTTGCACATGCAATTTGGACATTTATATGCTGAGGGAAATACAGTTTGGTTCCATGTTTATTTCAAATATTACCAGAAAAACCCAGAGGTGATCATTTCTCATGAAGATGCTTACAAATGGTTGCTTAACCCATTCTAGATGTAGGATCTGCTTAACGTGTATTACTATTCTAAGTGGTTGATTTTTTTTTTAAATATGGAGTCTCACTCTCTTGCCAGTCTGGAGTGCAGTGGTGCAGTCTCGGCTCACTGCAACCTCTGCTTCCTGGGTTCAAGCAATTCTCCTGCCTCAGCCTCCCAAGTAAGTAAGTGGGATTACAGGGGTGCTCTACCACACCTGGCTAATTTTTGTATTTTTAGTACAGACAGGGTTTCACCATGTTGGTCAGGCTGGCCTCGAACTCCTGACCTCGTGATCCACCCGCCTCGGCCTCCCAAAGTGCTGGGATTACAGGCATGAGCCACTGCACCTGGCCAAATAAAACATATTTTTAACCAATAAAAATTAAGGACAAAGAAGAGCATTCCTTATGGAATGATAAAGGACACAATTCAACCAGAAGACCTAGCCTAAATATGTACACACCCAACACTGGAGCACCCAAATTCATAAAACAAGTTTTTCTTGGCCTACAAAAAGATTAGACACACAATAACAGCAGGAGACTTCAACAACCCACTGACAGCAATAGACAGATCATTGAGGCAGAAAACTAACAAACTCTGTACTTGCACTTGACAGTTGACCAATTGGACCTGATAGACATCTACAGAACGCTTTGCCCAACAAACACAGAAGATACATCCTTATGTGCACACAGAACATATTCTAAGATCAAGCACACGCTAGGCCATAAAGCAAGCCTCAATACAAAAAGTTTGAATCATACCAAGCACACACTCTGACCACAGTGAGACAAAAATAGAAATCAGTATCAAGAAGATCTCTCAAAACTACATAAATACATGGTAATTACACAATTTGCTCCTGAATAGCTCCTGGGTGAAAATCTAAATTCAGGCAGAAATAAAAAAATTCTTTGCAATTAATGAAGAAAATAGGGACACAACATACCAGAATCTCTGGGATGCAGCTAAGGCAGTGTTAAAAGGAAAGTTTATAGCACGAAATGCCTTCATCAAGAAGTTAGAAATATCTCAAATTAACTTTCCTACTTTGCACTTAAGGGAACTAGAAAAAAAGAATAAACTAACTCCAAAGCTGGCAGAAGAGAAATAACTAAAATTAGAGAAGCACTGAATGAAGTGCTTTTTGAAGTGCTGTTTTATTTAGACTAGATGCAAAAATCCACACAAAAGATCAATGAAACCAATAATTAGTTTTTCAAAAAATAAACAAGATGGATAGCCTGATAGCTAAACAAAGAAAAAAAAGAAGAGCCAAATAAGTACAATCATAAATGACAAAGATGACATTACAAACAATCCCACAGAAATACAAAAGATCCTCAGAGAATACTATAAACAACTCTATGCACACAAATTAGATAATCTAGAGGAAATGGAGAAATTCCTGGAAACATGCAATCTCCCAAGATTGAATTAGAAAGAGATTGAAACCTTAAATAGACAAATACCGAGTTCCAAAATCAAATCATTAAAATCTACCAACAAGGAAAAGCCCTGGACCAGATGAAGCAACACCTGAATTCTACCAGATGTACAAAGAACCGGTACTAGTTCTATTGAAACTATTCCAAAGAACTGAGGATGAGGGGCTCCTCGCTAACTCAGTCTATGAAGCCAGCATCAGCCTAATACCAAAATCTGGCAGAGAAACACACAAAAAGAAAACTTCAGGCCAATTACTCTGATTAACATAGACACAAAAATTCTCAACCAAATACTAGGAAACAGAATCCAGCAGCACATCAGTAAGTTAATCCACCACAATCAAGGCTTCAGTACAGGGATGCAAGGCTGGTTCAACATACGCAAATCACTAAATGTGATTCACCACATAAACAGAACTAAAAGAAAAACCATATCATCATCTGAATAGATGCAGAAACAACTTTTGATAAAATCCAACATCCCTTCATATTAAAAACCTCAACAGACTCAGCATCAAGGGAACATACCTCAAAATAATAGGAGCCATCTATGACAAGCTCACAGCCACCAACCTACTGAATGGGTACAAGTTGGAACCAATCCCCATGAGAAATGGAGCAAGACAATGATGCCGACTCTCATCACTCCTATTCAACATAGCACTGGAAGTCCTACCTAGAGAACTCAGGCAGGAGAAAGAAAGAATAGGCATCCAAATAGCAAAAGAAGAAGTCAAACTATCTCTCTTCACTGATGATATGATTCTATATCCAGAAAAGCAAAGACTCTGCCAAAAGGCTACTAGAACTGATAAATAATTTTAAAGTTTCAGGATAAAAAAATCAATGTATAAAAATCAACAGCATTTCTATACACCAATAATGTCCAGGCTGAGAGTTAAATCAAGAACAGAATCCCATTTATGGTAGCGACAAGGAAAATGAAATAACTAGGAATACAGCTAACAAAGGATGTGAAAGATCTCTACAAGAACTATAAAACACTGCGGAAAGAAATCAGAGATAACACAATTAAATGGAAAAACATTCCATGCTCATGGATTGGAAGAATCAGTATCATTCAAATGGCCATACTGCCCAAAGCAATTGATAGATTCAGTGCTATTTCTATCAAACTACCAATGTCATTCTTCACAGAGTTAGAAAAAAGTATTCTAGAAGTCATATGAAACCAAAAGGGGACCTCAATAGCCTAAGCAAATCTAAGCAAAAGGGCAAAGCCAGAGGCTTCAAACTATAAGGCTATAGTATCCAAAACAGCATGGTACTGGTACAAAAGCAGACATATAGACCAATGGAACAGAATAGAAAACCCAGAATAAAGCCTTACACTTAAAACCACCTGATATTGCAAGGCTGACAAAAACAAGCAATGGGGGAAGGACTCCCTATTCAATAAATGGTGTTGGGGTAACTGGCTAGCAATATGCAGAATAATGATACTCGACCCATACCTTTCATCATAAACAAAAATTAACTGGAGATAGATTAAAGATTTAAATGTAAGACCTCAAGTGATAAAAATCCTAGAAGAAAACCTCAGAAATACCCTTCTTGACATTGGCCTTGGGAAAGAATTTTTAACTAAGTCCCCAAAAGCAACTGCAATAACAACAAAGATTGACAAGTGGGACCTAATAAAGCTAAAGCGCTTTGGCACAACAAGAGAAATGATCAACAGAGCAAACAGATAACCCAGAGAATAGGAGGAAACATTTGCAAACTATGCATCCAATAAAGGTCTAATATCCAGAAACTATAAGGAACTTACACAAATCCACACGCAGAAACCAAATAACCCCATTAAAAATGTGGAAAGAACATGACACATACTTCTCAAAAGCAGACATACAAGTGACCAATGAGCATCTGGAAAAATGCTTCACTTCACGAATTGTCAGAGAAGTGCAAATCAAAACCACAATGAGATACCCTCTCACACTAGTCAGAATGGCGATTAATAAAAAGTCAAAAACAACAGATGCTGGCAAGGCTGCAGAGAAAAGGGAACGTTTATACATTGTTGGTGGGAGTGTAAATTAGTTCAGCCACTGTGGAAAGCAGTCTGGAGATTTCTCAAAGAACTTAAAACGAGCTACCATTCGACCCAGTAATCCCACTATTGGATATATACCCAATGGGAAAAAGACCATTCTACCAAAAGACACACACACTGATATGTTCATTGCTGTGCTATTCACAATAGTAAAGATATGGAATCAACCTAGGTGCCCATCAGTGGTGGATTGGATAAAGAAAATGTGGTACATATACACGATGGAATTCTACACAGCCATAAATATGAGTGAAATCAGGTCTTTTGCAGCAACATAGATGGAGCTGGAGGCCATTATCCTAAGCAAATTAATGCAGGACCAGAAAACCAAATACCACATATTCTCACCTATGAGAGCTAAACAACAGGTACCCTTGGACATAAGGTTGGGATAAGTAAGGACTTACTCCTGCCATTTTGTTATTTGTTTTCTGGTTGTTTTGGGGTCTTCTCTTCCTTCTTTCCTTCCTGTCTTTCATTAGTGAAGGTAATTTTCTCTGGCGATATGATTTAGTTTCTTGTTTTTTATTTTTTATGTATCCATTGTTATGTTTTTTGCTTTGAGGTTACCATGAGGCTTGTAAATACTATCTTATAATCCATTATTTTAATCTTATAGTAAGTGTTCATAAACAAGTAAAAAGAAAACTAATAAAAACTCTACAACTTTGTCTCCCTATTTTTTAACTTTTTATTTCTATCTTATTATACCATCTATGTCTTGAAAAGTTGTAGTATTTTTGATTGGCTCATAGTTTAGTCTCTCTACTTAGAATAAGAGTAGTTTATACATCATAGTTACACTGTTGTAACATTCTGCATTTTTCTGTATACCTACTATTACCAGTGAGTTTTATACCTTCAGGTTGTTACTTATTGCTCATTAATGTCCTTATCTTTCTGATTGAAATACTCCCTTTAGCATTTCTTCTAGGACAGGTCTGGTGTTGACAAAGTCCCTCAGCTTTTGTGTGGAAAAGTCTTTATTTCCCCTTCACTTTGAAGGATATTTTCACTGGATACACTGTTCTAGGGTAAATGTTTTTTTCCTTCAGCACTTTCAATATGTCATGCCACTGTCTCCTGGCCTGAAACGTTTCTACTAAAGAGTCTGCTGCCAGATATATTGTAGCTCCATTGTATATTATTGGTTTCTTTTCTCTTGCAGCTTTTAAGATCCTTTCTTTATCCTTGATCTTTGGGACTGTGATTATTAAATTCCTTGAGGTAGTCTTCTTTGAGTTACATCTGCTTGGTGTTTTATAACTTTCTTGTACTTGGATATTGATATCTTTCTGTAGGTTTGGGACGTTCTGTTACTATCCCTTTGAATACACTTTCTACACTCCCCACCTCCTCTTTAAGGCCAATACCACTTAGATTTGTCCTTTTGAGGCTATTTTCTAGATCCTGTAGGCATGCCTCATTGTTTTTTATTCTTTCCTTTGTCTCCTCTATGTATTTTGAAATAGCCTGTCTTCAAGCTCATTAATTCTTTCTTCTGGTTTATCAATTCTGCTATTAAAAGACTCTAATGCATTCTTTGGCATGCCAATTACATTTTTTGGCTCCAGAATTTCTGCTTGATTCTTTTAAATTATTTCAATCTCTTTGTTAAACTTATCTAATAGAATTATGAATTCTTTATCTGTGGTATCTTGAATTTCTTTGAGTTTCCTCAACACAGCTATTTTGATTTGTCTGAAAGGTCACATATCTCTGTTTCTACTGGATTGGCCCCTGGTGTCTTATTTAGTTCATTTGGTGAGGTCATGTTTTCCTGGATAGTGTTGATGCTAGCAGATGTTCTTTGGTGTCTGGGCATTGAAGAGTTAGGTATTGATTGTAGTTTTCACTGTATTTATTGTACTTTTCACTGTCAGGGCTTGTTTGTACCCATCGTTCTTGGGAAGGCTTTCCAGATATTTGAAAGAACTTGGATACTGTGATCTAATCTCTATCTGCTTTAGGGGGCATCCCAAGCCTCCTAAACTCTGGTTCTTGCAGACTCATAGTGGCCTTAATGGTCTTGGACAAGATCCAGGATAATTCTCTGTATTACCAAAAAGAGACTCTTGTTTTCTTCCCTTGCTTTCTCCCAAACAGAGTCTCTCTCTCTGTTCTGAGGCACCTAAAGCTTGGTGTTGAGTGACATAAGCACCTCTGTGGCCACCACTACTGTGACTGCATTGGGTCAGACCTGAGGCCAGCACAGCATGGGGTCTTGCCCAAGACCTGCTGTAACCACTCCTTAGCTATTGCAGGAGTTTGCTGAAGGCCCTGGGGCTCTACAGTCATCACATGGTAAAAACAGCCAGGCCTGTGTCCTTCCCTTCAGAATGGCAAGTTCTCCTAGCCTCCAGGTGGATCCAAAGGTGCTGTCTGGGAATCAGGGCCTAGATCAAAAACTGTAAAAGTCTACCTCGTGTTTTATTGTGCTATGGCTGAGCTGTCACTCAAACCACAAGATGCAGTCCCTCCCACTCTTTCCACCCCTGTCCAAAGGCAGAGGAGCATCAATCCATGGCCACCTCAAACACAGGCCATGGGGTGGGGGTACTGCCAGACTACCACCAATGTTCTCATAAGGCCCGAAGGCTCTTAACTCTTAAGTCAGTTTGTAGTGAATGCTCCTGTTAATTATTTTAAAATGTTTTTTTTTTTTTTTTTTTTTTTGAGATGGAGTCTCACCCTGTCACCCAGGCTAGAGTGCAATGGCATGATCTCGGCTCAATGCAACTTCTGCCTCCCAGGTTCAAACGATTCTCCTGCCTCAGCCTCCCAAGCAGCTGGGATTACAGGCAACCACCACCACGCCCAGCTAATTTTTGTATTTTTAGTATAGACGGGGTTTCACCATGTTGGCCAGGATTGTCTCGAACTCCTGACCTTGGGATCCTCCCACCTCAGCCTCCCAAAGTGCTTCTTATAAAAGTACAAAATAGCTTAATGCATTATAAAAATAATCAAACTTACCCTTCTACAAATACTCGAAGAAGAACATCCATGAGAAAAAATAAGGCAATAGCTAGAGAAATAGAACGATACTCCAAAGGAATATAAAGTTTGCTGTCAGTGAAAATTAGGTCGGCAAGGACGAGAGTGACATCCAGTAAGACCAGGAAAACTCTAAATAGTCTAAAACAAATAAATAAATAAATGCAAAGATAAAGGGGCATTTGTCCCTATAGCTATACTATATTTAAGCCACTGTTCAGGTACCAAAATGTTATTATTTAGTATTAAGCTGCCCAGTGGCAGGAAAAACCGTAATGCCATAGAATCTCAGAAAAATCATTGTTTTCACCCAATAGAAGCAGTTCTTAATAAACAAAATTCTCACCAAACCACTTCACAAGATATTACCATGGCCTTTTATAGTAGACACATCAGACCAACACCTCAAGAGAGAAAAGTAAAACTGAATTAAAATCACCTGTGTCTGTTTACAAACTCTTCTTAAAATTTGAGAATTTCATAAGAAGTTTATACCAATTTCTCATAAAAAATAAACCCTCATTAATCTGGATAATTCTAAAGAATTTATTAATAAAAACCAAATGAAAGCATGAGTAACATAAGCTCTTAAAAGACCAAGATTTTTCATCAGTGACATTTTCAACAAGTACATGATTTCATATTTATGGGTGCTTCTAGCAGAGTGATGGGCACATGAGTCTTGAACTCTAAAGTACCTCCTGCCACTTGCTGTTACATATTCTAAATACATTCTCCAGAAATTGATTAGACTATTTGCCTTATGTATGAAGGTGAATTAGTCTTTGAAGTACTTTTTTAAAAACTTGCAGCTCAAATTCAAATATTATTAATTCAAAAGGAAACAATTATATTGCATAAATCTATATCATAGTATGAAATCTTACTCTTATGTAGAGAAGAGTCTAAGTAAATTGTTTCCAGAATTAGAGTAATTCCAGATGTATAAGGTACTAATAAAACACTTTACTAATAATTATAGAATTTTAACATTTGATTTTCATTAATGTTACTTTTGCAGATGGAAGAAAAACAATATTAATATGTTACTATTAATCTTAGGCAAAAGCCATTTATTTGCAATTCTTAATGTCCAGCTTAAACCAAAATTCCATGATAAATTAGATTACATTAGATGGGGCACACAGCTACTTAGCAACTGATGGACAGTGGAAATGCTTTTTTGTTATTTTATTTCAGTGTTTCTCATTGAAGTATTAAGTCTCATGTATATATGTATGTATAGATACATATGAGACTCATATATTTTTTCTTTTTTTTTTACATGGAATCTTGCTGTGCCACCAAGGCTGCGGTGCAATGGTGCAGTTTCAGCTCACTGCAACCTATGCCTCCTCGGTTCAAGCAATTCTTCTGCCTCAGCCTCCTGAGTAGCTGGGATTACAGGCACCCACCATTATGTTTGGCTAATTTTTGTATTTTTAGTAGAGATGGGGTTTCACCATGTTAGCCAGGCTGGTCTTGAACTCCTGACTTCATGTGATCCGCCCGCCTCGGCCTCCCAGAGTGCTGGGATTACAGGCGTGAGCCACCGTGCCCAGCCAAGTCTCAGATATATTTAATACATGGTGTTTTCTATGTCTCACATACCCAAATGCAAAGGATGATATAATCGAATGCACAATTTTCTCAATCTTGCTGCTACAAAAAGAAGTAAAAATAAAATTAATCAGATTTCTTCTAACATATATTGTAAATTTAACCAAAAAACAAAGGCCCTTATAAATATAATTTTAAAAGAAAATTATTCAGAAGTTGTATAACAAAATGCTTTTTACTAATAGCTAAAATTTTATTCTTCCTGCTCCATGAGTATTTTACTTGTTTACTATGCTATCCAGAAGACAGTAAACTTTGGATGTTTAGTAACATTTCCATTGCATGCAAAGCCCCAACCCCAACTTTACGGCAATATTAAACTTAAACTTGTGGTCATCATCTCAAGGAGTATAGCATGAAGACAGAAAAGGGCGGTAGAAGAGAACTGTATTTTAATGCCAGCCTGGGCAAATCATCAAACTTTGGCCAGATCTCAGTTTCCACTGCAATAAAATAAGGTGTTTCAGGAATGAGCATAGGGAGTAAATGATGCTCTTGTCATCTCCTCAAACTAGACACCTAGTGAACAGGTACACATTAACAAGAGTCGCATATGAGGTTGCAAATGAACTTCAGAGGTAAGACATTTTAGTAAGATATACTTCAAAGGAGAAACACCCGAAAGACTGGGCTCCTTCCATTAATCAAAGGAAGGAGAACCTGTTTGATGGAGCCTCCAATAATGCCTCACTTTACCTTATGGCTGGAGACAAGGTAGCTCATGAGGAACAATTTTTTTTTGTCCTACTGAAGCCTCCTGTGTTGGAGGCTCTTCAGAAGGAGAAGCCTCCAACACAGGAGGCTTCAGTAGAAGAAGACTTCAGGAAGTTTCTGTCATACTGAAGCCTCCAACACAGGGCTCAAATTCCACCCCAAGAGCCATGAATTCTAAGACAATGCTCACAGCCTGTGCCTAAGACTGGAGAAGAAAGAGGGCAGATACTGAGCAGAACTGGGGCACTGACAATTGGCCTTTGACGTGAACAGACATTTCTCAAAAGAAGACATACATGTGGCCAACAAGCATACGAAGAAAAGCTCAATATCACAGATTAGAGAAATGCAAATCAAAACCACAATGAGATACCATTTCACACCAGTCAGAATGGCTATTACTAAAAAGTCAAAAAATAACAGATGCGGGCAAGGTTGCAGAGAAAAGGGAACACTTATACATTGTTGGTGGGAATGTAAATTAGTTCAACCACTGTAAAAAGCAGTATGGCAATACCTTGAAGAGCTAAAAGCAGAACTATTTGACTGAGCAATCCCATTACTGAGTAGATACCCAGAGGAATATAAATCATTCTACTATAAAGATACATGCATATGAATGTTCACTGCAGCACTATTTACAATAGCAAAGACATGGAATCAACCTAGGTACCCATCAATGACAGATTGGATAAAGAAAATGTGGTACATATATACCATGGAATACTATGCAGCCATAAAAAAGAATGAGATCATGTATTTTGTGGGAACATCGATGGAGCTGGAGGCTCTTATCCTTAGCAAACTAGTGCAGAAACAGAAAACCAAATACTGAATGTTCTCACCTATCAGTGGTAGCTGAATCATAAGGACTGATGAACACAAAGAAGGAAATAGACACTGGGGACTACTTAAGTGGGGAGGGTAGGAGGAGAGAGGGGAGCAGAAAAGATAACTATTTGAGTACTGAGTTTAATACCTGGATGATGAAATAATATGTTAAAAAAAAAAACCTCGCTGACACAAGTTTACCTACATAACAAACCCCACGTGTACCTCCAAACCTAAAATAAAAGTTAAAAAAAACAAAATTGGCCTTTGATGAATGATGTTAGGTTAACCTGAGATAAAGGAAATCCCCAATCCTTCTAATCTTCCCCTCTCCACCTGGACCCGCCACCTCCACCCAGGCTTGGGGAGTTAAGGCTGATGTAGATGGAGGATCAATTGGCCAAAAGAGGTGAATTCTCTCCTCAAGTTGCCATTCCCTTACTACAAGAACCTCTGATCCCACACAGTCTACTGGATCTCTGGGTATCAAGGAAATGTCATAAATCTGAACTCACTTGACAATATCACCATACAGAACCAAGTCTGACAGATTATGAAGGCATGAAGAAGTGGCTTGGGTGGCTTTAGCCCCTTAATCTGTTTCAGTGTCCCCTGAAACTATACCAAGTAAATACACAATTGAGACTTTTTTGGTTAAAAAAGGTGTACTATGTAAATGCAGCTTCAAGCAGTTATGTGCAGAGTTTGCAGGGAAGTAACTATGACTCAGTAAATCCATACGAAAAAGTACTGTTCACACTTGGGAGCAACAGACAGACACTCCAACATGAAGCAACACGAAGCATAGCCTCCATGTACCTTTCCTAAAAACTATTACTCAAAGTGCTTGAGTCAGCTGAGCAATGAATCAAAATGAAGAACATAGAAATAAGGAAGATGACTTACAGAGAAAAGATGGTAAATAATATAAACTCAAAATTAGGTAAGTCTAAATAATAATTGTTAATGTAGCATAAAAATGTAGCAGGTGAACAAAAGCAATGGCAACAAAAGCCAAAATTGACAAACAGGATCTAATTAAACTAAAGAGCTTCTGCACAGCAAAATAAACTACCATCAGAGTGAACAGGCAACCTACAGAATGGGAGAAAATTTTTGCAATCTACTCATCTGACAAAGGGCTAATATCCAGAATCTACAAAGGACTCCAACAAATTTACAAGAAAAAAACAAACAACCCCATCAAAAAGTGAGCAAAGGATATGAACAGACACTTCTCAAAAGAAGACATTTATGCAGCCAACAGACACATGAAAAAATGCTCATCATCACTGGCCATAAGAGAAATGCAAATCAAAACCACAATGACATACCATCTCACACCAGTTAGAATGGTGATCATTAAAAAGTCAAGAAACAACAGGTGCTGGAGAGGATGTGGAGAAATTGAACACTTTTACACTGTTGGTGGGACTGTAAACTAGTTCAACCATTGTGGAAGACAGTGTGGCGATTCCTCAAGGATCTAAAACTAGAAATACCATTTGACCCAGCCATCCCATTACTGGCTATATACCCAAAGGATTATAAATCATGCTGCTATAAAGACACATGCACACATATGTTTATTGCGGCACTATTCACAATAGCAAAGACTTGGAACCAACCCAAATGTCCAACAATGATAGACTGGATTAAGAAAATGTGGCACATATACACCATGGAATACTAAGCAGCCATAAAAAAGGATGAGTTCATGTCCTTTGTACGGACATGGATGAAGATGGAAACCATCATTCTCAGCAAACTATCGCAAGGTCAGAAAACCAAACACTGCATGTTCTCACTCTTAGGTGGGAATTGAACAATGAGAACCCTTGGACACAGGAAGGGGAACATCACACACCAGGGCCTGTCATAGGGTGGGGGGATGGGGGAGGGATAGCATTAGGAGATACACCTAATGTAAATGATGAATTAATGGGTACAGCAAACCAACATGGCACATGCATGAATATGTAACAAACCTGCACATTGTGCACATGTACCCTAGAACTTACAGTATAATAATAAAAAAAAGTAGGTGAAAATGTAAATAAATGATTCTAAAAGTAAAGATAAATAATATAAAATCATGAATAATAGCATTGATTTGAATTTTTAGGCATTCTTACACTAGGATTCAAGGTGTGGAAGAAGATAGAAGTAAAGGCAGGTTGCATTTCTTATCTTTCACAGGTACAAGTCCAGTTTTATTCTCGATATTGATGGATAAAATGGTATAATTATGTTTTCTAAACATTTAAATATAAACATTGAAAGACTAGAAATGGGCTTCTGACTTGCATGTCAACAAAAAATGCAAGGGATAAAAACAAATCAATTAATAGCAAAATATAGACAAATTTACAAACAAAATATCAAAGTATTTTTAAAAAAGAAAAAGATGATAAATAAAACCAAACATACCAGAAATCATAAACACAAACATATTACTCTCATATTGCATATTGAGAAATACTCTCAGATAACTTTGAAATTAAAGGCATTACATGCTATACACGAGAGACAAAAACTAAATTTAAATGACAATCCAAAAATAAAGAGATAGAGACCAGGTGCGGTGGCTCACGCCTGTAATCCCAGCACTTTAGGTGGCCAAGGTGGGTGGATAATGAGGTCAAGAGATTACAGGTGTGAGCCACCGTGCCCAGCCTCTATATTGATTTATTTCTGTCTCACAGTTCAATGATAGCTCCATTCCAGGGTACTGATTTGAATTCAGACTTGGCAGTGCTACAGAATTTAAATATATATATGTATCGTCCAACACCAATATGACATCCTACACTACACTTTCCGGTTTGAATTACTCACAAGCGATGTCTAGTTCTTTACAATTGAATGAAGCACAAACTAAGCATTTGGTGGTTTACTTTATTTCAAATTCAGCTGCAGTTTCTATATACAAATCCCCTTGACCTCATCTCATTTCCTGACACTAAAATTCCTTCATGAGCGCCTTGTTTTTGCCATTATAGGTGTCTTCTCTGCTCTCACACAGGGTCAAGAAACTGCCCCATACAATGTGATGATGGGTGTGGGCTTGCAGTGTTAGCCATATTTCCCTTTTCTCCATAGGCCTGAAAGCGCTT
The DNA here is from genome assembly GCF_029281585.2 of Gorilla gorilla gorilla. NCBI lineage: Eukaryota > Metazoa > Chordata > Mammalia > Primates > Hominidae > Gorilla > Gorilla gorilla. The sequence goes on along the minus strand of NC_086018.1, from coordinate 14,819,712 downwards.
GAAATGTCCACTTGCAGATCCTACAGAAAGAGTGTTCCAAACCTGCTCTAAGAAAGGGAATGTTCAGCTCTGTGAGTTCAATGCAGATATCACAAAGTAGTTTCTGAGAGTGCTTCTATCTAGATTTTAGATAAAGATATTCCCGTTTCCAATGAAATCGCTAGAGCTATCCAAATATCCACTTGCAGACTCTACAAAAAGAGTGTTTCCAAACTGCTGTATCAAAGGAAAGCTTGAACTCTGTTGAGGACACACATTACAAAAAAGTTTCGGAGAACGCTTCTGTCTAGATTTTATATGAAGATATTCCCATTTCCAAAGAAATCTTCACAGTTATTCAAATATCCACTTGCAGATTCTACAAAAAGAGTGTTTCTAAACTGCTACTGTATCAATAGAAAGGATCAACTCTGGTAGTTGAGGACACACATCCTAAATAAGTTTCTGAGAATCATTCTGTCTCTTTTTTATGGGAAGATATTTCAGTTTTCACCATAGGCCTGAATGCGCTCGAAATGTCCACTTCCAGATAGTACAGAAAGAGTGTTTCAAACCTGCTCTATGAAAGGGAATGTTCAGCTCTGTGACTTGAATGCAGATATCACAAAGTAGTTTCTGACAGTGCTTCTGTCTAGAATTTCGATGAAGATATTCCCGTTTCCAACGAAATCGTTAGAGCTATCCAAATATCCACATACAGATTCTACAAAAAGAGTGTTTCCAAACTGCTCTAACAAAAGAAAGGTTTAAGTCTGTTAGTTGAGGACACACATCACAAAGACGTTTGTGAGAATGCTTCTGTCTAGATTGTACATGAAGATATTCCCGTTTCCATCGAAATCTTCACAGTCATCCAAATATCCACTTGCAGATTCCACAAAAAGAGTGTTTCCAAACTGCTGTATCAAAAGAAAGGTTCAGCTCTGTTAGTTGAGGACACACATCCCAAATAAGTTTCTGAGAATGCTTCTGTCTCGTTTTTATGGGAAGATATTTCCCTTTTTACCATAGGCCTGAAAGCGCTCGAAATGTCCACTTGCAGATACTACAGAAAGAGTGTTCCAAGCCTGCTCTAAGAAAGGGAATGTTCAGCTCTGTGAGTTGAATGCAGATATCACAAAATAGATTCTGAGAGTACTTCTGTTTAGATTTTAGATGAAGATATTCCCGTTTCCAACGAAATCTTCACAGTTATCGAAATATCCACTTGCAGATTCCACAAAAAGACTGTTTCCAAACTGCTGTATCAAAGGAAAGGTTGAACTCTGTTAGTTCAGGACACACATCACAAAAAAGTTTCTGAGAATGCTTCTGTCTAGATTTTATATGAAGATATTCCCATTTCCAACTAAATCTTCACAGTTATTCAAATATCCACTTGCAGATTCTACAAAAAGAGTGTTTCCAAACTGCTGTATCAATAGAAAGGATCAACTCCGGTAGTTGAGGACACACATCCTAAATAAGTTTCTGAGAATCTTTCTGTCTCATTTTTACGGGAAGATATTTCAGTTTTCACCATAGGCCTGAATGCGTTCAAAATGTCCACTTCCAGATAGTACAGAAAGAGTGTTTCAAACCTGCTCCATGAAAGGGAATGTTCAGCTCTGTGACTTGAATGCAGATATCACAAAGTAGTTTCTGACAGTGCTTCTGTCTAGAATTTAGATGAAGATATTCCCGTTTCCAACGAAATCGTTAGAGCTATCCAAATATCCACTTACAGATTCTACAAAAAGAGTGTTTCCAAACTGCTCTATCAAAAGAAAGGTTGAACTCTGCTGGTTGAGGACACACATCACAAAGAAGTTTCTGAGAATGCTTCTGTCTAGATTTTATAAGAAGATATTTCAGTTTCCAACGAAATCTTCACAGTTATCCAAATATCCACTTGCAGGTTCTACAAAAAGAGTGTTTCTAAACTGCTGTATCAAAAGAAAGGTTCTACTCTGTTAGTTGAGGAGACACATCCCAAATAATGTTCTGAGAATGCTTCTGTCTCGTTTTCATGGGAAGATATTTCCTTTTTCACCATAGGCCTGAAAGCGCTCGAAATGTCCACTTGCAGATACTACAGAAAGAGGGTTCCAAACCTGCTCTAAGAGAGGGAAGGTTGAGCTCTGTGAGTTGAATGCAGATATCACAAAGTAGTTTCTGAGAGTGCTTCTGTCTAGATTTTACATGAAGATATTCCCGTCTCCAACGAAATCATTAGAGCTATCCAAATATCCACCTGCAGATTCTACAAAAAGAGTGTTTCCAAACTGCTGTATCAAAGGAAAGGTTGAACTCTGTTTGTTGAGGATACACATCACAAAAAAGTTTCTGAGAATGCTTCTGTCTAGATTTTATATGAAGATATTCCCATTTCCAGCGAAATCTTCACAGTTATTCAAATATCCACTTGCAGATTCTACAAAAAGAGTGTTTGCAAACTGCTGTATCAAAAGAAAGGTTGAACAGTGTTAGTTGAGGACACTCATCACTAAGAAGTTTCTGAGAACGCTTCTGTCTAGATTTCCTATGAAGATATTCCCGTTTCCAACGAAGTCATTAGATCTATCAAAATATCCCCTTACATATTCTACAAAAAGAGTGTCTCCAAACTGCTCTATCAAAAGAAAGGTTCAAATCCGTCAGTTGAGGACACACATCCCAAATAAGTTTCTGAGAATGCTTCTGTCTCGTTTCTATGGGAAGATATTTCCCTTTTCACCATAGGCCTGAAAGCGCTCGAAATGTCCACTTGCAGATAATACAGAAAGAGTGTTCCAAACCTGCTCTGAGAAAGGCAATGTTCAGCTCTGTGAGTTGAATGCAGATATGACAAAGTAGTTTCTGAGAGTGCTTCTGTCTAGATTTTAGATGAAGATATTCCCGTTTCCAACGAAATCGTTAGAGGTATCCGAATATCCACTTACAGATTGTACAAAAAGAGTGTTTCCAAACTGCCCTATGAAAAGAAGGTTGAACTCTGTTAGTTGAGGATGCACATCACAAAGAAGTTTCTGAGAATGCTTGTGTCTAGATTTTATATGAAGATATTCCCATTTCCAACGAAATCTTCACAGTTATCCAAATATCCAGTTGCAGATCCTTCAAAAAGAGTGTTTCCAAACTGCTGTATCAAAAGAAAGGTTCAACTCTGTTAGTTGAGGACACTCATCAGTAAGAAGTTTCTGAGAATACTTCTGTCTAGATTTCATATGAAGATATTCCCGTTTCCAACTAAAACTTAACAGTTATCCAAATATCCACTTGCAGATTCTACAAAAAGAGTGTTTCCAAACTGCTGTATCAAAGGAAAGGTTGAACTCTGTTAGTTGAGGACACACAACACAAAGAAGTTTCTGAGAATGCTTCTGTCTAGATTTTATATGAAGATATTCCGGTTTCCAACGAAATCTTCGCCGTTATCCAAATATCCACTTGCAGATTCTACAAAAAGTGTGTTTCCAAAGTACTGTATCAAAAGAAAGGTTGAACTCTGTTAGTTGAGGACACACATCCCAAAGAAGTTTCTGAGAATGCTTCTGTCTAGATTTTATATGAAGACATTCCCGTTTCCAACGAAATTTTCACATTAATCCAAATATCCACTTGCAGATTGTACAAAAAAGTGGTTCCAAACTACTGTATCAAAAGAAAGGTTGAACTCTGTTAGATGAGGACACACATCACAAAGAAGTTTCTGAGAATGCTTCTGTCTAGATTTTATGGGAAGATATTCCCGTTTCCAATGAAATCTTTACATTTAACCAAATATCCACATGCAGATTCTACAAAAAGAGTGTTTCCAAACTGCTGTATGAAAGGAAAGTTTGAACTCTGTTAGTTGAGGACACACATCACAAAGAAGTTTCTGAGAATGCTTCTGTCTAGATTTTATATGAATATATTCCCATTTCCAACGAAATCTTCACTGTTATTCAAATATCCACTTGCAGATTCTACAGAAAGAGTGTTTCCAAACTGATGTATCAATAGAAAGGATCAACTCTGGTAGTTAAGGACACACATCCTAAATAAGTTTCTGAGAATCCTTCTGTCTCTTTTTTATGGGAAGATATTTCAGTTTTCACCGTAGGCCTGAATGCGCTCGAAAAGTCCACTTCCAGATATTGCAGAAAGAGTGTTTCATACCTGCTCTATGAAAGGGAATGTTCTGCTCTGTGACTTGAATGCAGATATCACAACGTTGATTCTCACAGTGCTTCTGTCTGCAATTTAGATGAAGATATTCCCGTTTCGAACGAAATCTTTAGAGCCATCCAAATATCCACTTACAGACTCTACAAAAAGAGTGTTTCCAAACTGCTCTATCAAAAGAAAGGTTGAACTCTGTTAGTTGAGGACACGCATCACAAAGAAGTTTCTGAGAATGCTTCTGTCTAGATTTTATATGAAGACATTCCCGTTTCCATCGAAATCTTCACAGTTATCCAAATATCCACTTGCAGATTCTACAAAAAGAGTGTTTCTAAACTGCTGTATCAGAAGAAAGGTTCAATTCTGTTAGTTGAGGACACACATCACAAATAAGTTTCTGAGAATGCTTCTGTCTCGTTTTTATGGGAAGATATTTCCCTTTTCACCATAGGCCTGAAGGCACTCGAAATGTCCACTGGCAGATAATACAGAAAGAGTGCTCCAAACCTGCTCTAAGAAACGGAATGTTCAGCTCTGTGAGTTGAATGCAGATATCACAAAGTAGTTTCTGAGAGTGCTTCTGTCTAGATTATAGATGAAGATATTCCCGTTTCCAATGAATTCGTTAGAGCTGTCCAAATATCCATTTGCAGATTCTACAAAAAGAGTGTTTCCGAACTGCTGTATCAAAGGAAAGGTTGAACTCTGTTAGTTGAGGACACACATTACAAAAAAGTTTCTGAGAATGCTTCTGTCTAGATTTTATATGAAGATATTCCCGTTTCCAACGAAATCTTCACAGTTATTCAAATATCCACTTGCAGATTTTTCAAAAAGAGTGTTTCCAAACTGCTGTATCAATAGAAAGGATCAACTCTGGTAGTTGAGGACACTCATCACAAAGAAGTTTCTGAGAATGCTTCTGTCTAGATTTCATCTGAAGATGTTCTCGTTTAAAACGAAATCTTCACATTAAAGCAAATATGCCCTTGCAGATTCCACGAAAAGAGTGTTTCCAAACTGCTGTATCAAAGGGAAGTTTGAACTCTGTTAGATGAGGACACACATCACAAAGACGTTTGTGAGAATGCTTCTGTCTAGATTTTATATGAAGATATTCCCGTTTCCAACGAAATCTTCACAGTTATTCAATTATCCACTTGCAGATTCTACAAAAAGAGTGTTTCCAAACTACTGTATCAAAAGAAAGGTTGAACTCTGTTAGTTGAGGACACACATCACAAAGAAGTTTCTGAGAATGCTTCTGTCTCATTTTTCTGGGAAGATATTTCCCTTTTCACCATTGGCCTGAAAGCGCTCGAAATTTCCACTTGCAGATACTACAGAAAGAGTGTTCCAAACCGGCTCTAAGAAAGGGAATGTTCAGCTCTGTGAGTTGAATGCAGATATCACAAAGTAGTTTGTGAGAGTGCTTCTGTCTAGATTTTAGATGAAGATATTCCCGTTTCCAACGAAATTGTTAGAGCTATCCAAATATCCACTTGCAGATTCTACGAAAAGAGTGTTTCCAAACTGCTGTATCAATAGAAAGGATCAACTCTGTTAGTTGAGGACACACATCCTAAATAAGTTTCTGAGAATCCTTCTCTCTCGTTTTTATGGGAAGATATTTCAGTTTTCACCGTAGGCCTGAATGCGCACGAAATGTCCACTTCCAGATACTACAGAAAGAGTGTTTCAAACCTGCTCTATGAAAGGGAATGTTCAGCTCCATGAGTTGAATGCCGATATCACAAAGTAGTTTCTGACAGTGCTTCTGTCTAGAATTTAGATGAAGATATTCCCGTTTCCAATGAAATCATTAGAGCTATCCAAATATCCACCTACAGATTCTACAAAAAGAGTGTTTCCAAACTGCTCTATCAATAGAAAGGTTGTACTCTGTTAGTTGAGGTCACGCATCACAAAGAAGTTTCTGAGAATCCTTGTGTCTAGATTTTATATGAAGATATTCCCGTTTCCAACGAAATCTTCACAGTTATCCAAATATCCACTTGCAGATTCTACAAAAAGACTGTTTCCAAACTGCTGTATGAAAAGAAATGTTGAACTGTGTAAGTTGAGGACACTCATCACAAAGAAGTTTCTGAGTATACTTCTGTCTAGATTTCATAGGAATATATTCCTGTTTCCAAGGAAATCATTAGAGCTCTCCAAATATCCACTTACAGATTCTACAAAAAGAGTGTTTCCAAACTGCTCTCTCAAAAGAAAGTTTCAACTCCGTTAGTTGAGGACACACATCAAAAATAAGTTTCTGAGAATGCTTCTGTCTAGATTTTATATGAAGATATTCCCTTTTCCAACGAAACTTTCACAGTTATCCAAATATCCACTTGCAGATTCTACAAAAAGTGTGTTTCCAAACTACTCTATCAAAAGAAAGTTTGAACTCTGTTAGTTGAGGACACTCATCACAAAGAAGTTTCTGAGAATGCTTCTGTCTAGATTTTATATGAAGATGTTCCCGTTTCCAACGAAATCTTCACATTAATCCAAATGTCCACTTGCAGATTCTACAAAAAGAGTGTTTCCAAACTGCTGTATGAAAGGAAAGGTTCAACTCTGTTAGTTGAGGACACACATCACAAAAAAGTTTCTGAGAATGCTTCTGTCTAGATTTTATATGAAGATATTCCCGTTTTCAATGAAATCTTCACAGTTATTCAAATATCCACTTGCAGATTCTACAAAAAGATTGTGTCCAAACTGCTCTATCAATGGAAAGGATCAAATCTGTTAGTTGAGGACACACTTCCAAAATAAGTTTCTGAGAATCCTTCTGTCTCTTTTTTATGGGAAGATATTTCAGTTTTCACCGTAGGCCTGAAAGCGCTCGAAATGTCCACTAACAGATACTACAGAAAGAGTGTTTCAAACGTGCTCTATGAAAGGGAATGTTCAGCTCTGTGACTTCAATGCAGATATCACAAAGTAGTTTCTGACAGTGCTTCTGTCTTGAATTTAGATGAAGATATTCCCGTTTCCAACGAAATCGTTAGAGCTATCCAAATATCCACTTACAGATTCTACAAAAAGAGTGTTTCCAAACTTCTCTTTCATAAGAAAGGTTGAACTCTGTTAGTTGAGGACACACATCACAAAGAAGTTTCTGAGAATGTTTCTGTCTAGATTTTAGATGAAGATATTCCGGTTTCTACCGAAATCTTCACATTTATCGAAATATCCACTTGCAGATTCTACAAAAAGCGTGTTTCTAAACTGCTGTATCAAAGGAAAGTTTGAACTCTGTGAGTTGAGGACACACATCCCAAAGAAGTTTCTGAGAATGCTTCTGTCTAGATTGTAGATGAAGATATTCCCGTTTCCAACGAAATCGTTAGAGGTATCCAAATATCCACATGCCGATTCCACAAAAAGAGGATTTCTAAACTGCTGTATCAAAAGAAAGGTTCAACACTGTTAGGTGAGGACACACATCCCAAATAGGTTTCTGAGAACGCTTCTGTCTCGTTTTTATGGGAAGTTATTTCCCTTTTCACCATAAGCCTGAAAGCGCTTGAAATGTCCACTTGCAGATACTACAGAAAGAGTGTTCGAAACCTGCTCAACGAAAGGGAATGTTCTGCTCTGTAAGTTGAATGCAGATATCACAAAGTAGTTTCTGAGAGTGCTTCTGTCTAGATTTTAGATGAACATATTCCCGTTTCCAACGAAATCGTTTGAGCTATCCAAATATCCACTTGCAGATTCTACAAAAAGACTGTTTCCAAACTGCTGTATCAAAAGAAAGGATGAACTCTGTTAGTTGAGGACACACATCACAAAGAAGTTTCTGAGAATGCTTCTGTCTAGATTTTATATGAAGATATTCCCGTTTCCAATGAAATCTTCACAGTTATTCAAATATTCACTTGCAGATCCTACAAAAAGAGTGTTTGCAAACTGCTGTATCAATAGAAAAGATCAACCCTGGTAGTTGAGGACACACATCCTAAATAAGTTTCTGAGAATCCTTCTGTCTCGTTTTTATGGGAAGATATTTCAGTTTTCACCATAGGCCTGAATGCGCTCGAAATGTCCACTTCCAGATACCACAGAAAGAGTGTTTCAAACCTGCTCTAAGAAAGGGAATGTTCAGCTCTGTGACTTGAATGCAGATATCACAAAGTAGTTTCTGACAGTGCTTCTGTCTACAACTTAGATGAAGATATTCCCGTTTCCAATGATATCGTTAGAGCTATCCAAATATCCACTTACAGATTCTACAAAAGGAGTGTTTCCAAACTGCTGTATCAAAAGAAAGGTTCAGCTCTGTTAGTTGAGGACACTCATCACAAAGAAGTTTCTGAGAATGATTCTGTCTAGATTTCATAGGAAGATATTCCCGTTTCCAATGAAATCATTAGAGCTATCCAAATATCCAATTACAGATTCTACAAAAAGAGTGTTTCCAAACTGCTCTATCAAAAGAAAGGTTCAGCTCCGTTAGTTGAGGACGCACATCACAAAGAAGTTTCTCAGAATGCTGCTGTCTACATTTTATATGAAGATATTCCCGTTTCCCATGAAATCTTGACAGTTATCCAGATATCCACTTGCAGATTCTACAAAAAGTGTGTTTCCAAACTACTGTATCAAAAGAAATGTTGAACTCTGTTAATTGAGGACACACATCCCAAAGAGGTTTCTGAGAATGGTTGTGTCTAGATTTTATATTAAGATATTCCGGTTTCCAACGAAATCTTCACCGTTATTCAAATATCCACTTTCAGATTCTACAAAAAGTGTGTATCCAAACTACTGTATCAAGAGAAAGGTTGAACTCTGTTAGTTGAGAACACACATCATAAAGAAGTTTCTGAGAATGCTTCTGTCTAGATTTTATATGAATATATTCCCGTTTACAACGAAATCTTCACATTAATCCAAATATCCACCTGCAGATTCTACAAAAAGAGTGGTTCCAAACTACTGTAATGAAAGAAAGGGTGAACTCTCTTAGATGAGGACACACATCACAAAAAAGTTTCGGAGAATGCTTCTGTCTAGATTTTATATGAAGATGTTCCCGTTTCTAATGAAATCTTCACATTAAACAAAATACCCACTTGCAGGTTCTACAAAAAGTGTGTTTCCACACTGCTGTATCAAAGGAAAGGTTGAACTCTGTTATTTGAGGACACACATCACAAAAAAGCTTCTGAGAATGCTTCTGTCTAGATTTTATATGAAGATATTCCCTTTTCCAACGAAATCTTCACAATTATTCAAATATCCACTTGCAGATTCTACAAAAAGAGTGTTTCTAAACTGCTGTATTGAAAGAAGGGTTGAACTCTGTTAGTTGAGGTCACGCATAGCAAATAAGTTTCTGAGAATGCTTCTGTCTCGTTTTTATGGGAAGATATCTCCCTTTTCACCGTAGGCCTGAAAGCGCACGAAATGTCCACTTGCAGATACTACAGAAAGAGTGTTCCAAACCTGCTCTAAGAAGGGGAATGTTCAGCTCTGTGAATTGAATGCAGATATCACAAAGTAGTTTCGGAGAGTGCTTCTGTCTAGATTATAGATGAACATATTCCCGTTTCCAACGGAATCGTTAGAGCTATCCAAATATCCACTTGCAGATTCTACAAAAAGAGTTTTTCCAAACTGCTGTCTCAAAGGAAAGGTTGAACTCTGTTAGTTGAGGACACACATCACAAAAAGATTCTGAGAATGCTTCTGTGTAGATGTTATATGAAGATATTCCCGAATCCAGTGAAATCTTCACAGTTATTCAAATATCCACTTGCAGATTCTACAAAAAGTGTGTTTCCAAACTGCTGTATCAATAGAAAGGATCAACTCTGGTAGTTGAGGACACACATCCTAAATAAATTTCTCAGAATCCTTCTGTCTCCTTTTTATGGGAAGATATTTCAGTTTTCACCGTAGACCTGAGGGCGCTCGAAATGTCCACTTCCAGATAGTACAGAAATAGTGTTTCAAACCTGCTCTATGAAAGGGAATGTTTAGCTCTGTGAGTTGAAAGCAGATATCACAAAGTAGTTTCTGAGAGTGCTTCTGTCTAGATTTTAGATGAAGATATTCCCGTTTCCAAGGAAATCGTTAGAGCTATCCAAATATCCACTCCAGATTTCACAAAAAGAGTTTTTCCAAACTGCTGTATCAAAGGAAAGGTTGAACTCTGTTAGTTGAGGACACACATCACAAAAAAGTTTCTGAGAATGCTTCTGTGTAGATTTTTTATGAAGATATTCCCGGTTCCAATGAAATCTTCACATTAATCCAAATATCCACTTGCAGATTCTTCAAAAAGAGTGGTTCCAAACTAGTGTATCAAAAGAAAGGTTGAAGTCTGTTAGATGAGGACACACATCACAAAGAAGTTTCTGAGAATGCTTCTGTCCAGATTTTATATGGAGATGTTCCCGTTTCCAGCGAAATCTTCACATTAAACTAAACATCCACTTGCAGGTTCTACAAAAGGAGTGTTTCCAAACTGCTCTTTCAAAAGAAAGTTTTAAGTCTGTTAGTTGAGGACACACATCACAAAGAAGATTCTGAGAATGCTTCTGTCTAGATTTTATATGAAGATATTCCCGTTTCCCAAGAAATCTTCACAGTTATCCAAATATCCACTTGCGGAACCTTCAAAAAGAGTGTTTCCAAACTGCTGTATCAAAAGAAAGGTTCAAATCTGTTAGCTGAGGACACTCATCACAAAGAAGTTTCTGAGAATGCTTCTGTCTATATTTCATATGAAGATATTCCTGTTTCCAACGAAATTATTAGACTTATCCAAATATCCACTTACAGATTCATCCAAAAGGGTGTTTCCAAACTGCTCCATCAAAAGAAAGGTTGAACTCCGTTAGTTGAGGACACACATCACAAAGAAGTTTCTGAGAATGCCTCTGTCTAGATTTTATATGAAGATATTCCCTTTTCCAAAGAAATCTTCACAGTTATTCAAATATCCACTTGCAGATTCTACAAAAGAGTGTTTAGAAACTCCCGTATCAATAGAAAGGATCAACTCTGATAGTTGAGGACACACATCCTAAGTAAGTTTCTGAGAATCCTTCTATCTCTTTTTTATGGGAAGATATTTCAGTTTTCACCGTAGGCCTGAATGCGCTCGAAATGTCCACCTCCAGATACTACAGAAAGTGTGTTTGAAACCTGCTCTATGAAAAGGAATGGTCCGCTCTGTGACTTGAATGCAGATATCACAAAGTAGTTTCTGACAGTGATTCTGTCTAGTATTTAGATGAAGATATTCCCGTTTCCAACGAAATCGTTAGAGCTATCCAATTATCCACTTACAGATTCTACAAAAAGAGTGTTTCCAAGCTGCTCTATCAAAAGAAAGGTTGAACTCCGTTAGTTGAGGACACACATCACAAAGAAGTTTCTGAGAATGCTTGTGTCTAGATTTTATATGAAGATATTCACGTTTCCATCGAAATCTTCACAGTTATCCAAATATCCACTTGCAGATTCTGCAAAAAGAGTGTTTCCAAACTGCTCTATCAAAAGAAAGGTTGAACTCAGATGAGGACACACATCACAGAGAAATTTCTGAGAATGCTTCTGTCTTGATTTTATATGAATATATTCCCGTTTCCTACGAAATCATTAGAGCTATGAAAATATCCACTTACACATTCTACAAAAAGAGTGTTTCCAAACTGCTCTATCAAAAAAAAGTTCAACTCCGTTAGTTGAGGACACACATCACAAAGAAGATTCTGAGAATGCTTCTGTCTAGATTTTATATGAAGATGTTCCCGTTTTCAACGAAATCTCCACAGTTATCAAAATATCCACTTGGAGATTCTACAAAAAGTGTGTTTCCAAACTACTGTATCAAAAGAAAGGCTGAACTCTGTTAGTTGAGGACCCACATCACAAAGAAGTTTGTGAGAATGCTTCTGTCTAGATTTTATATGAAGATACTCCCGTTTCCAACGAAATCTTCACAGTTATCCAAATATCCACTTGCAGATTCTACAAAAAGAGTGTTTCTAAACTGCTGTATCAAAAGAAAGGTTCAACTCTGTTAGTTGAGGACACACATCCCAAATAAATTTCTGAGAATGCTTCTGTCTCGTTTTTATGGGAAAATATTTCCCTTTTCACCATTGTCCTGAAAGCGCTCGTAATCTCCACTTGCAGATACTCCAGAGTGTTTCAAACCTGCTCTAAGAAAGGGAATGTTCAGCTCTGTGAGTTGAATGCAGATATCACAAAGTAGATTCTGAGAGTGCTTCTGTCTAGATTTTAGATGAAGATATTCCCGTTTCCAACGAAATCGTTAGAGCTATCCAAATAACCACTTGCAGATTCTACAAATAGAGTGTTTCCAAACTGCTGTATCAAAGGAAAGGTTGAACTCTGTTAGTTGAGGACATACATCACAAAAAAGTTTCTGAGAATGCTTCTGTCTAGATTTTATATGAAGATATTCCCATTTCCAACGAAATCTTCAGAGTTATTCAAATATCCACTTGGAGATTCTACAAAAAGCGTGCTTCCAAACGGCTGTATCAATAGAAACGATCAACTCTGGAAGTTGAGGAAACACATTCTGAATAAGTTTCTGAGAATACTTCTGTCTCGATGTTATGGGAAGATATTTCAGTTTTCACCGTAGACCCGAATGCGCTCGAAATGTCCACTTCCAGATACTACAGAAAGAGTGTTTTAAACCTGCTCTATGAAAGGGAATGTTCAGTTCTGTGACTTGAATGCAGATATCACAAAGTAGATTCTGACAGTGCTTCTTTCTAGAATTTAGATGAAGATATTCCCGTTTCCAACAAAATCGTTAGAGCTATCCAAATATCCAACTACAGATTCTACAAAAAGAGTGTTTCCAAACTGCTCTATCAAAAGAAAGGTTTAGGTCTGTTAGTTGAGGACACACATCACAAAGAAGCTTCTGAGAATGCTTCTGTCTAGATTTCATATGAAGATATTCCCGTTTCCAACGAAATCTGCACAGTTTTCCAAATATCCACTTGCAGATTCTTCAAAAAGAGTGTTTCCAAACTGCTGTATCAAAAGAAAGGTTCAACTCTGTTAGTTGAGGACACTCATCACAAAGAAGTTTCTCAGAATGCTTGAGTCTAGATTTCATCTGAAGATGTTCCCGTTTCCAACGAAATCTTTCCATCAAAGCAAATATCCCCTTGCAGATTCTACAAAAAGTGTGTTTCCTAACTGCTGTATCAAAGGAAAGGTTGAACTCAGTTACATGAGGACACACATCACAAAGAAGTTTCTGAGAATGCTTCTTTCTAGATTTTATATGAATATATTCCCGTTTCCATCGAAATCTTCACAGTTATCCAAATATCCACTTGCAGATCCTACAAAAAGAGTGTTTCTAAACTGCTGTATCAAAAGAGAGTTTGAAGTCTGTTAGTTGAGGACACACATCCCAAAGAAGTTTCTGAGAATGCTTCTGTCTCGTTTTTATGGGAAGATATTTCCCTTTTCACCATTGGCCTGAAAGCGCTCGAAATGTCCACTTGCAGATACTACAGAAAGAGTGTTCCAAACCGGCTCTAAGAAAGGGAATGTTCAGCACTGTGAGTTGAATGCAGATATCGCAAAGTAGTTTCTGAGAGTGCTTCTGTCTAGATTTTAGATGAAGATATTCCCGTTTCCAATGAAATCGTTAGAGCTATCCAAATATCCACTTACAGATTCTGCAAAAAGAGTGTTTCCAAACTGCTGTATGAATAGAAAGGATCAACTCTGTTAGTTGAGGACACACATCCTAAATAAACTTCTGAGAATCCTTCTGTCTCTGTTTTATGGGAAGATATTTCAGTTTTCACTGTAGGCCTGAATGCGCACGAAATGTCCACATCCAGATACTACAGAAAGTGTGTTTAAAACCTGCTCTATGAAAGGGAATGTTCCGCTCTGTGACTTGAATGCAGATATCACAAAGTAGTTTCTGACAGTGTTTCTGTCTAGAATTTAGATGAAGATATTCCCGTTTCCAATGAAATCGTTAGAGCTATCCAAATATCCACTTACAGATGCTACAAAAAGAGTGTTTCCAAACTGCTCTATCAAAAGAAAGGTTGAACTGTGTTAGTTGAGGATACACATCACAAAGAAGTTTCTGAGAATGCTTGTGTCTAGATTTTATATGAAGATATTCACTTTTCCATCGAAATCTTCACAATTATCCAAATATCCGCTTGCAGATACTGCAAAAAGAGAGTTTCCAAACTGCTGTATCAAAAGAAAGGTTGAACTGTGTTAGTTGAGGGGACTCATCAGAAAGAAGCTTCTGAGAATGCTTCTGCCTAGATTTCATATGAAGATATTCCCGTTTCCAACGAAATCATTAGAGCTATCAAAATATCCACTTACAGATTCTACAAAAAGAGTGTTTCCAAACTGCTCTATCAAAAGAAAAGTTCAACTCCGTTAGTTGAGGACACACATCACAAAGAAGTTTCTGAGAATGCTTCTTTCTAGATTTTATATGAATATATTCCCGTTTCCAATGAAATCTTCATAGTTATCCAAATATTCACTTGCAGATTCTACAAAAAGTGTGTTTCCAAACTACTGTATCAAAAGAAAGGTTGAACTCTGTTATTGAGGACACACATCCCAAAGAAGTTTCTGAGAATGCTTCTGTCTCGTTTTTATGGGAAGATATTTCCCTTTTCACCGAAGGCTTGAAAGCGCTCGAAATGTCCACTTGCAGATACTACAGAAAGAGCGTTCGAAACCTGCTCTATGAAAGGGAATGTTCAGCTCTGTGAGTTGAATGCGGATATCACAAAGTAGTTTCTGAGAGTGCTTCTGTCTAGATTTTAGATGAAGATATTCCCGTTTCCAATGAAATCGTTAGAGCTATCCAAATATCCACTTGTAGATTCTACAAAAAGAGTGTTTCCAAACTGCTGTATCAAAGGAAAGGTTGAACTCTGTTAGTTGAGGGAACTCATCGCAAAGAAGTTTCTGAGAATGCTTCTGTCTAGATTTCATATGTAGATATTCCCGTTTCCAACGAAATCATTAGATGTATCAAAATATCCACTTACAGATTCTACAAAAAGAGTGTTTCCAAACTGTTCTATCAAAAGAAAGGTTCAATTCCGTTAGTTGAGGACACACATCACAAAGAAGTTTCTGAGAATGCTTCCGTCTCGTTTTTATGGGAAGATATTTCCAATTTCACCATAGGCCTGAAAGCGCTCGAAATGTCCACCTGCAGATACTACAGAAAGAGTGTTCCAAACCAGCTCAAAGAAAGGGAATGTTCCGCTCTGTGAGTTGAATGCAGCTATCACAAAGTAGTTTCTGACAGTGCTTCTGTCTAGATTTTAGATGAAGATATTCCCGTTTCCAACGAAATCGTTAGAGCTATCGAATTATCCACTTACAGATTCTACAAAAAGAGTGTTTCGAAACTGCTGTATCAAAGGAAAGGTTGAACTCTGTTAGTTGAGGACACACATCACAAAGAAGTTTCTGAGAATGCTTCTGTCTAGATTTTATATGAAGATATTCCCGTTTCCAACAAAATCTTCACAGTTTTTCAAATATCCACTTGCAGATTCTACAAAAAGTTTGTTTCCGAGCTGCAGTATCAACAGAAAGTATCAAATCTGGTAGTTGAGGACACACATCCTAAATAAGTTTCTGAGAATCCTTCTGTCTCGTTTTTATCGGCAGATATTTCAGTTTTCACCGTAGGATTGAAAGCGCTGAAAATGTCCCTTTCCAGATACTAGAGAAAGAGTGTTTCAAACCTGCTCTAAGAAAGGGAATGTTCAGGTCTGTGAATTGAATGCAGATATCGCAAAGTAGTTTCTGACAGTGCTTCTGTCTAGAATTTAGATGAAGATATTCTCGTTTCCAACGAAATCTTTATAGCTATCCAAATATCCACTTACAGATACTACAAAAAGTGTGTTTCCAAACTGCGCTTTCAAAAGAAAGGTTTAAGTTTGTTACTTGAGGACACACATCACAAAGAAGTTTCTGAGAATGATTCTGTCTAGATTTTATATGAAGATATTCCCGTTTCCAATGAAATCTTCACAGTTATCCAAATATCCACTTGCAGATTCTGCAAAAAGTGTGTTTCCAAAGTACTGCATCAAAACAAAGGTTGAACTCGGTTAGTTGAGGACACACATCCCAAAGAAGTTTCTGAGAATGCTTCTGTCTCGTTTTTATGGGAAGATATTTCCCTTTTCACCATTGGCCTGAAAGCACTCGAAATGTCTGCTTGCAGATACTATAGAAAGCGTGTTCCAAACTGCTCTAAGAAAGAGAATCTTCAGATTTCTGAGTTGAATGCAGGTATCAAAAAGTAGTTTCTGAGAGTGCTTCTGTCTAGATTCTAGATGAAGATATTCCCGTTTCCAACGAAATCGTTAGAGCTATCCAAATATCCACTTACAGATTCTACAAACAGTGTGGTTCCAAACTATTTTATCTAAAGAAAGGTTGAACTCTGTTAGATGAGGACACACATCACAAAGAAGTGTCTGAGAATGCTTCTGTCTAGATTTTATATGAAGATGTTCCTGTTTCCAAAGAAATCTTCACATTAAACAAAATATCCACTTGCAGGTTCTACAAAAAGAGTGTTTCCAAACTGCTGTATCAAAGGAAAGTTTGAACTCTGTTCGTTGAGGACACACATCACAAAAAAGTTTCTGAGAATGCTTCTGTCTAGATTTTATATGAAGATACTCCCGTTTCCAACGAAATCTTCACAGTTATTCAAGTATCCACTTGCAGATTCCACAAAAAGAGTGTTTCCAAATTGCTGTATCAATAGAAAGGATCAACTCTGCTAGTTGAGGACACACATCCTAAATAAGTTTCTGAGAATCCTTCTGTCTCTTTTTCATGGGAAGATATTCCAGTTTTCACCGTAGGCCTGAATGCGCTCGAAATGTCCACTTCCAGATACTACAGAAAGAGTGTTTCAAACCTACTCTAAGAAAGGGAATGTTCCGCTCTGTGACTTGAATGCAGATATCACAAAGTAGTCTCTGACAGTTCTTCTGTCTTGAAGTTAGATGAAGATATTCCCTTTTCCAACGAAATCTTTAGAGCTATAAAAATATACACCAGCAGATTCTACAAAAAGGGTGTTTCCAAACTGCTCTATCAAAAGAAACGTTGAACTCTGTTAGTTGAGGACACACATCACAAAGAAGTTTCTCAGAATGCTTGTGTCTGGATTTTATAAGAAGATATCCCCATTTCCAAAGAAATCTTCATAGTTATCCAAATATCCTCTTGCAGATTCTACAAAAAGACTGTTTCCAATCTGCTGTATCAAAGGAAAGTTTGAGCTGTGTTAGTTGAGGACACTCATCACAAAGAAGTTTCTGAGAATGCTTCTGTCTTGATTTCATATGAAGATATTCCCGTTTTCAATGAAATCATTAGAGCTATCCAAATATCCACATACAGATTCTACAAAAAGAGTGTTTCCAAACTGCTGTATCAGAGGAATGGTTGAAGTCTGTGAGTTGAGGACACACATCACAAAGAAGTTTCTGAGAATGCTTCTGTATAGATTTTAGATGAAGATATTCCCGTTTCCAACAAAATCTACACAGTTATTCAAATATCCACTTGCAGATTCTACAAAAATGTGTTTCCGAGCTGCTGTATCAATAGAAAGGATCAACCTTGGTAGTTGTGGACACCCATCCTAAACAAGATTCTGAGAATCCTTCTGTCTCGTTTTTATGGGCAGATATTTCAGTTTTCACCGTAGGCCTGAAAGCGCTCGAAATGTCCACTTCCAGATACTAGAGAAATAGTGTTTCAAACCTGCTCTAAGAAAGGGAATGTTCAGCTCTGTGACTTGAATGCAGATATCGCAAAGTAGTTTCTGACAGTGCTTCTGACTAGAATTTAGATGAAGATATTCCCGTTTCCAATGAAATCATTAGAGCTATCCAAATATCCACTTACAGATTCTACAAAAAGAGTGTTTCCAAACTGTGCTATCAAAAGAAATGTTTAAGTCTGTTAGTTGAGGACACACATCACAAAGAAGTTTCTGAGAATGCTTCTGTCTAGATTTTATATGGAGATATTCCCGTTTCCAATGAAATCTTCACAGTTATCCAAATATACACTTGCAGATACTTCAAAAAGAGTGTCTCCAAACTGCTGTATCTAAAGAAAGGTTCAAATCTGTTAGTTGATGACACTCATCACAAAGAAGTTTCTGAGAATGCTTCTGTCTAGATTTCATATGAAGACATTCCCGTTTCCAACGAAATCATGAGAGCTATCCAAATATCCTGTTACAGATTCTACAAAAAGAGTATTTCCAACCTGCTCTATCAAAAGAAAGGTTGAACAGCGTTAGTTGAGGACAAACATCACAAAGAAGTTTCTGAGAATGCTTCTGTCTAGATTTTATATGAAGATATTCCCGTTTCCAACGAAATCTTCACAGTTATTCAAGTATCCACCTGCAGATTCTACAAAAAGAGTGTTTCCAAACTGCTGTATCAATAGAAGGGATCAACTCTGGTAGTTGAGGACACACATCCTAAATAAGTTTCTGAGAATAGTTCTGTCTCTTTTTTATGGGAAGGTACTTCAGTTGTCACCGTAGGCCTGAAGGAGCTCGAAATGTCCACTTCCAGATACTAGAGAAAGAGTGTTTCAAACCTGCTCTAAGAAAGGGAATGTTCTGCTCTGTGACTTCAATGAAGATATCACAAAGTAGTTTCTGACAGTGCTTCTGTCTAGAATTTAGATGAAGATATTCCCGTTTCCAATGAAATCGTTAGAGCTATCCAAATATCCAATTACAGATTGTACAAAAAGAGGGTTTCCAAACTGCTCTTTCAAAAGAATGGTTTAAGTCTGTTAGTTGAGGATACAAATCACAAAGAAGTTTCTAAGAAAGCTTCTATCTAGATTTTATATGAAGATATTCCCGTTTCCAACGAAATCTTCACATTTATCCAAATATCCACTAGCAGATTCTTCAAAAAGAGTGTTTCCAAGCTACTGTATCAAAAGAAAGGTTCAAGTCTGTTAGTTGAGGACACTCATCACAAAGAAGTTTCTGGGAATGCTTCTGTCCAGATTTCATATGAAGACACTCCCGTTTCCAACGAAATTATTAGCCCTATCTAATCATCCACTTACAGATTCTACGAAAAGAGTGTTTCCAATCTGCTCCATCAAAAGAAAGGTTGATCTCCGTTAGTTGAGGACACGCATCACAAAGAAGTTTCTGAGAATGCTTCTGTCTAGAATTTAGATGAAGATATTCCCGTTTCCAAAGAAATCCTCACAGTTATCCAAATATCCACTTGCAGATTCTACAAAAAGTGTGTTTCCAAACTACTGTATCAAAAGAAAGTTCAATTCTGTTACTTGAGGACAAACATCACAAAGAAGTTTCTGAGAATGCTTCTGTCTAGATTTTATATGAAGATATCCCGGTTCCAACGAAATCTTCACAGTTATCCAAATATCCACTTGCAGATTCTACAAAAAGAGTGTTTGCAAACTGCTGTATCAAAAGAAAGGTTGAACGGTGTTAGTTGAGGACACTCATCACTACGAAGTTTCTGAGAATGCTTCTGTCTAGATTTCATATGAAGATACTCCCGTTTCCAACGAAATCATTAGAGCTATCCAAATATCCACTTACAGATTCTACAAAAAGAGTGTTTCCAAACTGCTCTATCAAAAGAAAGGTTGAACTTCGTTAGTTGAGGACACACATCAGAAAGAAGTTTCTGAGAATGCTTCTGTCTAGATTTTATATGAATATATTCCCTTTTGCAACGAAATCTTCACAGTTAGACAAACATCCACTTGCAGCTTCTACAGAAAGAGTGTTTCTAAACTGCTGTATCAAAAGAAAGAGTTAACTCCGTTAGTTGAGGACACACATCACAAAGAAGTTTCTGAGAATGCTTCTGTCTCGTGTTTATGGGAAGATATTTCCCATTTCACCATAGGCCTGAAAGCACTCGAAATGTCTACTTGCAGATACTACAGAAAGAGTGTTTTAAACTTGCTCTAAGAAAGGGAATTTTCAGCTCTGTGAGTTGAATGCAGCTATCACAAAGTAGTTTCTGACAGTGCTTCTGTCTAGATTTTAGATGAAGATATTCCCGTTTCCAACGTAATCGTTAGAGCTATCCAATTATCCCCTTACAGATTCTACAAAAAGAGTGTTTCCAAACTGCTGAATCAAAGGAAAGGTTGAACTCTGTTAGTTGAGGACACACATCACGAAAAAGTTTCTGAGAATGCTTCCGTCTAGATTTTATATGAAGATATTCACGTTTCCAATGAAATCTTCACAGTTATTGAAATATCCACTTGCAGAATCTACAAAAAGAGTGTTTCCAAACTGCTGTATCAATAGAAAGGATCAACTCTGGTAGTTGAGGACACACATTCTAAATAAGTTTCTGAGAGTCCTTCTGTCTCGTTTTTATGGGAAGATATTTCAGTTTTCACCGTAGGCCTGAAAGCGCCCTAAATGTCCACTTCCAGATACTAGAGAAAGAGTGTTTCAAACCTGCTCTAACAAAGGGAATGTTCAGCTCTGTGACTTGAATGTGGATATCACAAAGTAGTTTCTGAGAGTGCTTCTGTGTAGAATTTAGATGAAGATATTCCCGTTTCCAACGAATTCTTCAGATCTATCCAAATATCCACTTACAGATTCTACAAAAAGAGTGTTTCCAAACTGCTGTATCAAAAGAAAGGTTCAACCCTGTTAGTTGAGGACACACATCCCAAATAAGTTATTGAGAATGCTTCTGTCTCGTTTTTATGGGAAGATATTTCCCTTTTCACCATAGGCCTGAAAGCACTCGAAATGTCCATTTTAGATACTACAGAAAGCGTGTTCCAAACCTGCTCTAAGAAAGAGAATCTTCAGCTTTCTGAGTTGAATGCAGGTTTCACAAAGTAGTTTCTGAGAGTGCTTCTGTCTAGATTCTAGATGAAGATATTCCCGTTTGAAACGAAATAGTTAGATCTATCCAAATATCCACTTGCAGATTCTACAAAAAGAGTGGTTCCAAACTACTCTGTCTAAAGAAAGGTTGAACTCTGTTAGATGAGGACACACATCTCAAAGAAGTGTCTGAGAATGCTTCTGTCTAGATTTTATATGAAGATGTTCCCGTTTCCAACGAAATCTTCACATTAAACAAAATATCCACTTGCTGGTTCTACAGAAAAAGTGTTTCCAAACTGCTGTATCAAAGGAAATGTTGAACTCTGTTAGTTGAGGACACACATCACAAAAAAGTTTCTGAGAATGCTTCTGTCTAGATTTTATGTGAAGATACTCCCGTTTCCAACGAAATCTTCACAGTTATTCAAGTATCCACCTGCAGATTCTACAAAAAGAGTGTTTCCAAACTGCTGTATCAATAGAAAGGATCAACTCTGGTAGTTGAGGACACACATCCTAAATAAGTTTCTGAGAATAGTTCTGTCTCTTTTTTATGGGAAGGTACTTCAGTTTTCACCGTAGGCCTGAAGGCGCTCGAAATGTCCACTTCCAGATACTAGAGAAAGAGTGTTTCATACCTGCTCTAAGAAAGGGAATGTTCTGCTCTGTGACTTCAATGAAGATATCACAAAGTAGTTTCTGACAGTGCTTCTGTCTAGAATTTAGATGAAGATATTCCCGTTTCCAATGAAATTGTTAGAGCTATCCAAATATCCAATTACAGATTCTACAAAAAGAGTGTTTCCAAACTGCTCTTTCAAAAGAAAGGTTTAAGTCTGTTAGTTGAGGATACAAATCACAAAGAAGTTTCTGAGAAAGCTTCTGTCTAGATTTTATATGAAGATATTCCAGTTTCCAATGAAATCTTCACATTTATCCAAATATCCACTAGCAGATTCTTCAAAAAGAGTGTTTCCAAGCTACTGTATCAAAAGAAAGGTTCAAATCTGCTAGTTGAGGACACTCATCACAAAGAAGTTTCTGAGAATGCTTCTGTCCAGATTTCATATGAAGACACTCCCGTTTCCAACGAAATTATTAGCCCTATCTAATCATCCACTTACAGATTCTACGAAAAGAGTGTTTCCAATCTGCTCCATCAAAAGAAAGGTTGATCTCCGTTAGTTGAGGACACGCATCACAAAGAAGTTTCTGAGAATGCTTCTGTCTAGAATTTAGATGAAGATATTCCCGTTTCCAAAGAAATCCTCACAGTTATCCAAATATCCACTTGCAGATTCTACAAAAAGTGTGTTTCCAAACTACTGTATGAAAAGAAAGGTTCAATTCTGTTACTTGAGGACAAACATCACAAAGAAGTTTCTGAGAATGCTTCTGTCTAGATTTTATATGAAGATATCCCGGTTCCAACGAAATCTTCACAGTTATCCAAATATCCACTTGCAGATTCTACAAAAAGAGTGTTTGCAAACTGCTGTATCAAAAGAAAGGTTGAACGGTGTTAGTTGAGGACACTCATCACTACGAAGTTTCTGAGAATGCTTCTGTCTAGATTTCATATTAAGATAGTCCCGTTTCCAACGAAATCATTAGAGCTATCCAAATATCCACTTACAGATTCTACAAAAAGAGTGTTTCCAAACTGCTCTATCAAAAGAAAGGTTGAACTTCGTTAGTTGAGGACACACATCAGAAAGAAGTTTCTGAGAATGCTTCTGTCTAGATTTTATATGAATATATTCCCTTTTGCAATGAAATCTTCACAGTTAGACAAACATCCACTTGCAGCTTCTACAAAAAGAGTGTTTCTAAACTGCTGTATCAAAAGAAAGAGTCAACTCCGTTAGTTGAAGACACACATCCCAAATAAGTTTCTGAGAATGCTTCTGTCTAGATTTTATATGACGATATTCCGTTTCCTATGACATCTTCACATTTATCCCAATATCCACTTGCAGATTCTACAAAAAGTGTGTTTCCAATCTACTGTATCAAAAGCAATGTTGAACTCTGTTAGTTGAGGACACACATCCCAAATAAGTTCTTGAGAATGCTTCTGTCTCATTTTTATGGGAAGATATTTCCCTTTTCACCATAGACCTGAAAGCGCTCGAAATGTCCACTTGCAGATTCTACAAAAAGTGTGTTTCCAATCTACTGTATCAAAAGAAAGGTTGAACTCTGTTAGATGAGGTCACACATCCCAAATAAGTTATTGAGAATGCTTCTGTCTTATTTTTATGGGAAGATATTTCCCTTTTCACCGTAGGCCTGAAAGCGCTCGAAATGTCCACTTGCAGATACTACAGAAAGCGTGTTCCAATCCTGCTCTGAGAAACGGAATCTTCAGCTTTGTGAGTTGAATGCAGATATCACAAAGTAGTTTCTGAGAGTGCTTCTGTCCAGATTTTTGATGAAGATATTCCCGTTTCCAACGAAATGATTAGAATATCCAAATATCCACCGGCAGGTTCCACAAAAAGAGTGTTTCTAAACTGCTGTATCCAAAGAAAGGTTCAACTCCGTTAGTTGAAGACGCACATCCCAAATAAGTTTCTGAGAATGCTTCTGTCTCGATTTTATGGGAAGATATTTCCCTTTTCCCCATAGCGCTCGAAATGTCCACTTGCAGATACTACAGAAAAAGTGTTCCAAACCTGGTCTAAGAAACGGAATTTTCAGCTCTGTGAGTTGAATGCAGATATCACAAAGTAGTTTCTGACAGTGCTTCTGTCTAGATTTTAGATGAAGATATTCCTGTTTCCAACGACATCGATAGAGCTATCCAATTATCCACTTACAGATTCTACAAAAAGAGTGTTTCCAAACTGCTGTATCAAAGGAAAGGATGAACCCTTTGAGTTGAGGACACACATGCCAAAATGTTTCTGAGAATGCTTCTGTCCCGTTTTTATGGGCAGATATTTCAGTTTTCACCGTAGGCCTGAATGCGCTCGAAATGTCCACTTCCAGATGCTAGAGAAAGAGTGTTTCAAACCTGCTCTAAGAAAGGGAACGTTCAGCTCTGTGACTTGAATGCAGATATCGCAAAGAAGTTTCTGAGAATGCTTCTGTCTAGATTTTATATGAAGATATTCCCGTTTCCTACGAAATTTTCACAGTTATCCAAATATCCACTTGCAGATCCGTCAAAAAGAGTGTTTCCAAACTGCTGTATCAAAAGAAAGATTCAACTCTGTTAGTTGAGGACACTCATCACAAAGAAGTTTCTGAGAATGCTTCTGTCTAAATTTCATATGAAGATATTCCCATTTCCAACGAAATCATTAGAGGTATCCCAATATCCACTTACAGATTCTTCAAAAAGAGTGTTTCCAAACTGCTCTATCGAAACAAAGGTTCAACTCCGTTAGTTGAGGACACACATCGCAAAGAAGTTTCTGAGAATGCTTCTGTCTGCAATTTCGATGAAGATATTCCCGTTTCCAATGAAATCTTCACAGTTATCCAAATATCCACTTGCAGATTCTACAACAAGTGTGTTTCCAAACTACTGTATCAAAAGAAAGGTTCAGGTCTGTTAGTTGAGGACACACATCACAAAGAAGTTTCTGAGAATACTTCTGTCTAGATTTTATATGAAGATATTCCCGTTTCCAACGAAATCTTCACAGTTTTCCAAATATCCACTTGCGGATTCTACAAAAAGTGTGTTTCCAAACTACTGTATCAAAAGAAAGGTTGAACTCTGTTAGTTGAGGACACACATCACAAAGAAGTTTCTGAGAATGCTTCTGTCAATATTTTATATGAAGGTATTCCGGTTTCGAATGAAATCTTCACCGTTATCCAAATATCCACTTGCAGATTGTACAAAAAGTGTGGTTGCAAACTACTGTATCAAAAGAAAGGTAGAACTCTGTTAGATGAGGTCACACATCACAAAGAAGTTTCTGAGAATGCTTGTGTCTAGATTTTATATGAAGATGTTCCCATTTCCAACGATATCTTCCCTTTAAACCAAATATCCACCTGCAGGTTCTACAAAAAGTGTGTTTCCAAACTGCTGTGTGAAAGGAAAGGTTGTACTCTGTTAGTTGAGGACACACTTCACAAAAAACTTTCTGAGAATGCTTCTGTCTAGATTTTATATGAAGATATTCCCGTTTCCATCGAAATCTTCACAGTTATCCCAATATCCACTTGCAGATTCTACAAAAAGAGTGTTTCCAAACTACTGTATCAAAAGAAAATTTCAATTCTGTTAGTTGAGGACACACATCCCAAAGAAGTTATTGAGAATGCTTCTGTCTCATTTTTATTGGAAGATATTTCTCTTTTCACCATAGGCCTGAAAGCGCTCGAAAAGTCCACTTGCAGATACTGCAGAAAGCGTGTTCCAAACCTGATCTAAGAAAGGGAATCTTCAGCTGTGTGCATTGAATGCAGATATCACAAAGTAGTTTCTGACAGTGCTTCTGTCTAGATTTTAGATGATGATATTCCCGTTTCCAATGAAATCATTAGAGCTATCCAAATATCCACTTGCAGGTTCCACAAAAAGAGTGTTTCTAAACTGCTGTATCCAAGGAAAGGTTCAACTCCGTTAGTTGAAGACACACCTCCCAAATAAGTTTCTGAGAATGCTTCTGTCTCGATTTTATGGGAAGATGTTTCCCTTTTCACCATAGTGCTCGAAATGTCCACTTGCAGATACTACAGAAAGAGTTTTCCAAACCTGGACTAAGAAAGGGAATGTTCAGCTCTGTGAGCTGAATGCAGATATCACAAAGTAGTTTCTGACAGTGCTTCTGTCTAGAGTTCAGATGAAGATATTCCCGTTTCCAATGAAATCGTTAGAGCTATCCAATTATCCACTTGCAGATTCTACAAAAAGAGTGTTTCCAAACTGCTGTATCAAAGGAAAGGTTGAACCCTGTGAGTTGAGGACACACATATCAAAAAAGTTTCTGAGAATGCTTCTGTCTCGTTTTTATGGGAAGATATTTCCCTTTTCACCATAGGCCTGAAAGGGCTCGAAATGTCCACTTGCAGATACTACAGAGAGAGTGTTCCCAACCTGCTCTAAGAAAGGGAATGTTCAGCTCTGTGAGTCGAATGCAGATATCACAAAGTAGTTTCTGAGAGTGCTTCTGTCTAGATTTGAGATGAAGATATTCCCGTTTCCAACGAAATCGTTAGAGCTATCCTAATATCCACATGCAGATCCTACAAAAAGGGTGTTCTCAAACTGCTCTATCATAAGAAAGGTTGAACTCTGTTTGTTGAGGACACACATGGCAAAGAAGTTTCTGAGAATGCTTGTGTCTAGAGTTTATATGAAGATATTTCCATTTCCAATGAAATCTTCACAGTCTTCCAAATATACACTTGCAGAGTCTACAAAAAGACTGTTTCCAAACTGATGTATCAAAAGAAAGGTTGAACTGTGTTAGTTGAGGACACTCATCCCAAAGAAGTTTCTGAGAATGCTTCTGTCTGGATTTCATATTAAGATATTCCAGTTTCCAACGAAATCATTAGAACTATCCAAATATCCACTTACAGATTCTACAAAAAGAGTGTTTCCAAACTGCTCTATCAAAAGAAAGGTTCAACTCCGTTAGTTGAGGACACACATCACAAAGAAGTTTCTGAGAATGCTTCTGTCTAGATTTTAAATGAAGATATTCCCGTTTCCAACGAAATCTTCACAGTTATTCAAATATCCACTTGCAGATTCTACAAAAAGAGTGTTTCCAAACTGCTGTATCAATAGAAAGGATCAACTCTGGTAGTCGAGGACACACATCCAAAATAAGTTTCTGAGAATCCTTCTGTCTCTTTTTTACGGGAAGATATTTCTGTTTTCACCGTAGGCCTGAAGGCGCTCGAAATGTCCACTTCCAGACACTACAGAAAGAGTGTTTCTAACCTGCTCTAAAAAAGGGAATGTCCTGCTCTGTGACTTGAATGCAGATATCACAAAGTAGTTTCTGACAGTGCTTCTGTCTAGATTTTAGATGAAGATATTCCCTTTTCCAATGAAATCGTTACAGCTATCCAAATATCCACTTACAGATTCTACAAAAAGAGTGTTTCCAAACTGCTGTATCAAAAGAAAGGTTCAATTCTGTTAGTTGAGGACACTCATCACAAAGAAGTTTCTGAGAATGCTTCTGTCTAGATTTCATATGATGATATTCCCGTTTCCAACGAAATTATTAGACTTATCCATATATCCACTTACAGATTCTACAAAAAGAGTGTTTCCAAACTGCTCCATCAAAAGAAATGTTGAACTCCGTTAGATGAGGACACACATCACTAAGAAGTTTCTCAGAATGCTTCTGTCTAGAATTTAGATGAAGATATCCCCGTTTCCAACGAAATCTTCACAGTTATCCAAATATCCGCTTGCAGATTCTACAAAAAGTGGGTTTCCAAACTGCTGTATTAAAAGGAAGGTTCAACTCTGTTAGTTGAGGACACCCATCACAAAGAGGTTTCTTAGAATGCTTCTGTCTAGATTTTATATGAAGATCTTCCCGTTTCCAACGAAATCTTCACAGTTATCCTAATATCCACTTGCAGATTCTACAAAAAGAGTGTTTGCAAACTGCTGTATCAAAAGAAAGGTTGAACAGTGTTAGTTGAGGACACTCATCACTAAGAAGTTTCTGAGAACGCTTCTGTCTAGATTTCCTATGAAGATATTCCCGTTTCCAACGAAGTCATTAGATCTATCAAAAAATCCCCTTACATATTCTACAAAAAGAATGTCTCCAAACTGCTCTATCAAAAGAAAGGTTCAAATCCGTCAGTTGAGGACACACATCCCAAATAAGTTTCTGAGAATGCTTCTGTCTCGTTTTTATGGGAAGATATTTCCCTTTTCACCATAGGCCTGAAAGCGCTCGAAATGTCCACTTGCAGGTACTACAGAAAGAGTGTTCCAAACCTGCTCTAAGATAGGGAATGTTCAGCTCTGTGAGTTGAATGCAGATATCACAAAGAAGTTTCTGAGAGTGCTTCTGTCTAGATTTTAGATGAAGATATTCCCGTTTCCAAAGAAATCGTTAGAGCTATCCAAATATCCACTTGCAGATTCTACAAAAATAGTGTTTGCAAACTGCTGTATCAAAGGAAAGGTTGAACTCTGTTGTTCAGGACACATATCACAAAATTTTCTGAGAATGCTTCTGTCTAGATTTTATATGAAGATATTCCCGTTTCCAACGAAATCTTCACAGTTATTCAAATATCCACTCGCAGATTCTACAAAAGGAGTGTTTCCAAACTGCTGTATCAATAGAAAGGATCAACTCTGGTAGTTGAGGACACACATCCTAAATAAGTTTCTGAGAATCCTTCTGTCTCGTTTTCATGGGAATATATTTCAGTTTTCATGGTAGGCCTGAATGCGCTCGAAGTGTCCACTTCCAGATACTACAGAAAGGGTCTTTCAAACCTGCTCTATGAAAGGGATTGTTCAGCTCTGTGACTTGAATGCAGATATCACAAAGTAGTTTCTGACAGTGCTTCTGTCCTTAATTTAGATGAACATATTCCCGTTTCTAACGAAATCTTTAGAGCTATCCAAATATCCACTTACGGATTCTACAAAAGGGGTGTTTCCAAACTGCTCTATCAAACGAAATGTTGAACTCTGTTAGTTGAGGAAACACTTCACAAAGAAGTTTCTGAGAATGCTTGTGTGTAGATTTTATATGAAGATATTCCCATTTCTAACGAAATCTTCACAGTTATCCAAATATCCACTTGCAGATTCTACCAAAAGGGTGTTTCCAACCTGTTGTATCAAAAGAAACGTTGAACTGTGTTAGTTGAGAATACTCATCACTAAGAACTTTCTGAGAATTCTTCTGTCTAGATTTCATATGAAGATATTCCCGTTTCCAACGAAATCATGAGATCTATCAAAATATCCACGAACAGATTCTACAAAAAGAGTGTTTCCAAAGTGCTCTATCACAGGAAAGGTTTAAGTCTGTTAGTTGAGGACACACATCAAAAAGAAGTTTCTGAGAATGCTTCTGTGTAGATTTTATATGAAGTTATTCCCGTTTCCAACGAAATCTTCACATTTATCCAAATATCCACTGGCAGATACTTCAAAAAGTGTGTTTCCAAACTGCTGTATCAAAAGAAAGGTTCAGTTCTGTTAGTTGAGGACACTCATCTCAAAGAAGTTTCTGAGAATGCTTCTGTCTAGATTTCATTTGATGATATTCCCGTTTCCAATGAAATTATTAGACTTATCCATATATCCACTTACAGATTCTACAAAAAGAGTGTTTCCAAACTGCTCCATCAAAAGAAAGGATGAACTCCGTTAGATGAGGACACACATCAGAAAGAAGTTTCTCAGAATGCTTCTGTCTAGAATTTAGATGAAGATATTCCCGTTTCCAACGAAATCTTCACATTAAACGTAATATCCACCTGCAGATTCTACAAAAAGAGTGTTTCCAAACTGCTGTATCAAAGGAAAGTTTGTACTCTGTTAGTTGAGGACACACATCACAAAGAAGTTTCTGAGAATGCTTCTGTCTAGATTTTATATGAAGATATTCCCGTTTCGAACGAAATCTTCACAGTTATCCAAATATCCACTTGCAGATTCTAGAAAAAGTGTGTTTCCAAACTACTGTATCAAAGGAAAGGTTGTACTCTGTTAGTTGAGGACACACATCACAAAGAAGTTTCTGAGAATGCTTCTGTCTAGATTTTACATGGAAATATTCCTGTTTCCAACGAAATCTTCACAGTTATCCAAATATCCACTTGCAGATTCTACAAAAAGTGTGTTTGCAGACTGCTGTATCAAAAGAAAGGTTGAACTGTGTTAGTTGAGGACACTCATCACTAAGAAGTTTGTGAGAATGCTTCTGTCTAGATTTCATATGAGGATATTCCCGTTTCCAACGAAATCATTAGATCTATCGAAATATCCACTTACAGATTCTACAAAAAGAGTTTTTCCAAACTCCTCTATCAAAAGAAAGGTTGAACTCCGTTAGTTGAGGACACACATCACAAAGAAGTTTCTGAGAATGCTTCTGTCTATATTTTATATGAAGATATTCCCTTTTCCAACTAAATCTTCACAGTTATCCAAATATCCACCAGCAGCTTCTAAAAAAAGAGTGTTTCTAAACTGCTGTATCAAAAGAAATGGTCAACTCTGTTAGATGAGGACACACATCCCAAATAAGTTTCTGAGAATGCTTCTGTCTCGTTTTTATGGGAGGATATTTCCCTTTTCACCATAGGCTTGAGAGCGCTCGAAATGTCCACTTGCTGATGCTACAGAAAGAGTGTTGCAAGCCTGCTCTAAGAAGAGGAATGTTCCGCTCTGTGAGTTGAATGCAGATATCATAAAGTAGTTTCTGAGAGTGCTTCTCTCTAGATTTTAGATGAAGATATTCCGGTTTCCAATGAAATCGTTAGAGCTATCCAAATATCCACTTGCAGATTCTACAAAAAGAGTGTTTCCAAACTGCTGTATCAAAGGAAAGGTTGAACTCTGTTAGTTGAGGACACACATCCCAAAAAAGTTTCTGAGAATGCTTCTGTCTAGATTTTATATGAAGATATTCTCGTTTCCAACGGAATCTTCACAGTTATTATAATATCCACTTGCAGATTCTACAAAAAGTGTGTTTCCAAACTGCTGTATCAATAGAAAGCACCAACTCTGGTAGTTGAAGACACACATCCTAAATAAGTTTCTGAGAATCCTTCTGTCTCCTTTTTACGGGAAGATATTTCAGTTTTCACCGTAGGCCTGTATGCGCTCAAAATGTCCCCTTCCAGATACTACAGAAAGAGTGTTTCAAACCTGCTCTATGAAAGGTAATGTTCAGCTCTGTGACTTGAATGCAGATATCACAAAGTAGTTTCTGACAGTGCTTCTGTCCTGAACTTAGATGAAGATATTGCCGTTTCCAACGAAATCTTCAGAGCTATCCAAATATCCACTTACAGATTCCACAAAAGGGGTGTTTCCAAACTGCTCCATCAAAAGAAAGGTTGAACTCTGTTAGTTGAGGACACACTTCACAAAGAGGTTTCTGAGAATGCTAGTGTCTACACTTTATATGAAGATATTCCCATTTCGAACGAAATCTTCACAGTTATCCAAATATCCACTTACAGATTCTACAAAAAGAGTGTTTGAAAACTGCTGTATCAAAAGAAAGGTTGAACTGTGTTAGTTGAGGACACTCATCACTATGAAGTTTCTGAGAATGCTTCTCTCTAGATTTCATATGAAGATATTCCCGTTTCCAACGAAATCATTAGATCTATCAAAATATCCACTTAGAGATTCTACAAAAAGGGTGTTTCCAAACTGCTCTATCAAAAGAAAGGTTCAACTCCGTTAGTTGAGGCCACACATCACAAAGAAGTTTCTGAGAATGCTTCTGTCTCGCTTTTATGGGAAGATATTTCCCTTTTCACCGTAGGCCTGAAAGCGCTCGAAATGTCCACTTGCAGATACTACAGAAAGAGTGTTCCAAACCTCCTCTAAGAAAGGGAATGTTCAGCTCTGTGAGTAGAATGCTGATATCCCAAAGTAGTTTCTGAGAGTGCTTTTGTCTAGATTTTAGATGAAGATATTCCCGTTTCCAATGAAATTCTTAGAGATATCCAAATATCCACTTGTAGATTCTACAAAAAGTGTGTTTCCAAACTGCTGTATCAAAGGAAAGGTTGAACTCTGTTAGTTGAGGACAGACATCACAATAAAGTTTCTGAGAATGCTTCTGTCTAGATTTTATATTAAGATGTTCCTCTTTTCCAACGAAATCTTCACATTAAACAAAATATCCACTTGCAGGTTCTACAAAAAGAGTGTTTCCAAACTGCTGTATCAATAGAAAGGATGAACTCTGTTAGTTGAGGACACACATCCCAAATAAGTTTCTGAGAATGCTTCTCTCTCGTTTTTATGGGAAGATATTTCGCTATTCACCATAGGCCTGAAAGCACTCGAAATGTCCACTTGCAGATAGTACAGAAGGAGTGTTCCAAACCTGCTCTAAGAAAGGGAATGTTCCGCTCTGTGAGTCGAATGCAGATATCCCAAAGTAGTTTCTGAGAGTGCTTCTGTCTAGATTTTAGATGAAGATATTCCCGTTTCCAATGAAATCCTTAGATCTATCCAAATATCCACTTGCAGATTCTACAAAAAGCGTGTTTCCATACTGCTGTATCAAAGCAAATGTTGAACTCTGTTAGTTGAGGACACACATCACAAAAAAGTTTCTGAGAATGCTTCTGTCTAGATTTTAAATGAAGATATTCCCGTTTCCAACGAAATCTTCACAGTTATTCAAATATCCAGTTGCAGATTATACAAAAAGAGTGTTTCCAAACTGCTGTATCAAAAGAAAGAATGAACTGTGTTAGTTGGGGACACTCATCACAAAGAAGTTTCTGAGAATTCTTCTGTCTAGATTTCATATGAAGATATTCCCGTTTCCAACGAAATCTTCACAGTTATCCATATATCCTCTTGCAGATACTTCAACAAGTGTGTTTCCAAACTACTGTATCAGAAGAAAGGTTCAACTCCGTTAGTTGAGGACACACATCACAAAGAAGTTTCTGAGAGTGCTTCTGTCTTGAATTTAGTTGAAGATATTCCCGTTTCCAACGAAATCTTCACAGTTATCGAAATATCCACTTGCAGATACTACAACAAGTGTGTTTCCAAACTACTGTATCAGAAGAAAGGTTCTACTCTGTTAGTTGAGGACACACATCACAAAGAAGTTTCTGAGAATACTTCTGTCCAGATTTTATATGAAGATATTCCCGTTTCCAATGAAATCGTCACAGTTTTCCAAATATCCACTTGCAGATTCTACAAAAAGGGTGTTTCCAAACTGCTGTATCAAAAGAAAGGATCATCACTGCTAGTTGAGGACACACATCCTAAATAAGTTTCTGAGAATCCTTCTGTCTCTTTTTTATGGGAAGATATTTCAGTTTTCACCGCAGGCCTGAATGTGCTCGAAATGTCCACTTCCAGATACTACAGAAAGAGTGTTTCAAACCTGCTCTATGAAAGGGAATGTTCAGCTCTGTGACTTGAATGTAGATATCACACAGTAGTTTCTGACAGTGATTCTGTCTTGAATTCAGATGAAGATATTCCCGTTTCCAATGAAATCTTTAGAGCTATCCAAATATCCACTTACAGATTATACAAAAAGAGAGTTTCCAAACTGCTCTATGAAAAGAAAGGTTGAACTCTGATAGCTGAGGACACACATCCCAAATAAGTTTCTGAGAATGCTTCTCTCTCGTTTATATGGGAAGATATTTCCCTTTTCACCATAGGCCTGAAAGCGCTCGAAATATCCACTTGCAGATAATACAGAAGGAGTGTTCCAAACCTGCTCTAAGAAAGGGAATGTTCCGCTCTGTGAGTCAAATGCAGATATCACAAAGTAGTTTCTGAGAGTGCTTCTGTCTAGATTTTAGATGAAGATATTCCCGTTTCCAACGAAATCGTTAGAGGTATCCAAATATCCACTTACAAGTTCCACAAAAAGAGTGTTTCTAAACTGCTGTATCCAAAGAAAGGTACAATTCTGTTAGTTGAGGACACATATCTCAAATAAGTTATTGAGAATGCTTCTGTCTCGTTTTTATTGGAAGATATTTCCGTTTTCACCTTAGGCCTGAAAGCGCTCGAAATATTCACTTGCAGATACTGCAGAAAGAGTGTTCCAAACCTGCTCTAAGAAAGGGAATCTTCTGCTCTCTGCATTGAATGCGGATATCAGAAAGTAGTTTCTGAGAGTGATTCTGTCTAGATTTTAGATGAAGATATTCCCGTTTCCAACGAAATCGTTAGAGCTATCCGAATATCCACTTGCAGGTTCCACAAAGAGAGTGTTTCTAAACTGCTGTATCCAAAGAAAGGTTCAACTCCGTTAGTTGAAGACACACATCCCAAATAAGTTTCTGAGAAATCTTCTGCCTCGATTTTATGGGAAGATATTTCCCTTTTCACCATAGCGCTCGAAATGTCCACTTGCAGATACTACAGAAAGAGTGTTACAAACCTGGTCTAAGAAAGGAAATGTTCAGCTCTGTTAGTTGAATGCAGATATCACAAAGTAGTTTCTGGCAGCGCTTCTGTCTTGAATTTAGATGAAGATATTCCCTTTTCCAACGAAATCTTTAGAGCTATCAAAATATCCACTTATAGATTCTACAAAAAGAATGTTTCCAAACTGCTCTATCAAAAGAAAGGTTAAACACCGTTAGTTGAGGACACACATCACAAAGAAGTTCCTGAGAATGCTTCTGTCTAGAATTGATATGAAGATATTCCCGTTTCCAATGAAATCTTCACAGTTATCCAAATATCCACTTGCAGATTCTACGAAAAGTGTGTTTCCAAACTACTGTATCAAAAGAAAGGTTGAACTCTGTTAGTTGAGGACACACATCCAAAGAAGTTTCTGAGAATGCTTCTGTCTGGATTTTATATGAAGATATTCCCGTTTCCAACGAAATCTTCACAGTTATCCAAATATCCCCATGCAGATTCTACAAAAAGACTGTTTCTAAACTGCTGTATCAAAAGAAAGGTTGAACTGTGTTAGTTAAGGACACTCATCACAAAGAAGTTTCTGAGAATGCTTCTGTCTAGATTTTATGTGAAGATGTTCCCATTTCCAACGAAATCTTCACATTAAACAAATTATCCACTTGCAGGTTCTACAAAAAGAGTGTTTCCAATCTGCTGTATCAAAGGAAAGGTAGAACACTGTTAGTTGAGGACACACATCTCAAAAAAGTTTCTGAGAATGCTTTTGTTTAGATTTAACATGAAGATATTCCCGTTTCCAATGAAATCTTCACAGTTATTCAAATATCCACTTGCAGATTCTACAAAAAGTGTGATTCCGAGCTGCTGTATCAATAGAAAGGATCAACACTGTTAGTTGAGGACACACATCCTAAATAAGTTTCTGAGAATCCTTCTGTCCCTTTTTTATGGGAAGATATTTCAGTTATCACCGTAGGCCTGAATGCGCTCGAAATGTCCACTTCCAGATACTACAGAAAGAGTGTTTCAAACCTGCTATTTGAAAGGGAATGTTCCGCTCTGTGACTTGAATGCAGATATCACAAAGTAGTTTCTGACAGTGCTTCTGTCTAGAATTTAGATGAAGATATTCCCGTTTCCACTGGAATCGTTAGAGCTATCCAAATATCCAATTGCAGATTCTAGAAAATAGTGTTTCCAAACTGCTCTATCAAAATAAAGGTTGAAATCTGTTAGTTGAGGACACACATCACAAAGAAGTTTCTGAGAATGCTTCTGTCTAGATTTTATATGAAGATATTCCCGTTTCCATCGAAATCTTCACAGTTATCCAAATATCCACGTTCA
This sequence comes from Gorilla gorilla gorilla, assembly GCF_029281585.2. Lineage (NCBI taxonomy): Eukaryota > Metazoa > Chordata > Mammalia > Primates > Hominidae > Gorilla > Gorilla gorilla. The sequence goes on along the minus strand of NC_086018.1, from coordinate 14,784,184 downwards.
CATTCTACAAAAAGAGTGTTTCTAAACTGTATCAAAAGAAAGGTTCATTTCTGTTAGTTGAGGACACACATCCCAAATAAGTTATTGAGAATGCTTCTGTCTCGTTTTCATTGGAAGATATTTCCGTTTTCACCATAGGCCTGAAAGCGCTCGAAATGTCCACTTGCAGATACTGCAGAAAGAGTGTTCCAAACCTGATCTAGGAAAAGGAATCTTCAGCTCTCTGCGTTGAATGCAGGTATCACAAAGTTGTTTCTGAGAGTGATTCAGTCTAGAGTTTAGATGAAGATATTCCCGTTTCCAACGAAATCTTTAGACCTATCCAAATATCCACTTACAGATTCTACAAAAAGAGTGTTTCCAAACTGCTCTATCAAAAGAAAGGTTGACCTCCGTTAGTTGAGGACACACATCACCAAGAAGTTCCTGAGAATGCTTCTGTCTAGAATTGATATGAAGATATTCCCGTTTCCAACGAAATCTTCACAGTTATCCAAATATCCACTTGCAGATTCTACAAAAAGTGTGTTTCCAAACTACTGTATCAAAAGAAAGGTTGAACTCTGTTAGTTGAGGACACACATCACAAAGAAGTTTCTGAGAATGCTTCTGTCTAGATTTTATATGAAGATATTCCCGTTTCCAATGAAATCTTCACAGTTATCCAAATATCCCCTTGCAGAGTCTACAAAAAGACTGTTTCTAAACTGCTGTATCAAAAGAAAGGTTGAACTGTGTTAGTTAAGGACATTCATCACAAAGAAGTTTCTGAGAATGCTTCTGTATATATTTTATATGAAGATGTTCCCATTTCCAACGAAATCTTCACATTAAACCAATTATCCACTTGCAGGTTCTACAAAAAGAGTGTTTCCAATCTGCTGTATCAAAGGAAAGGTTGAACTCTGTTAGTTGAGGAAACACATCTCAAAAAAGGTTCTGAGAATGCTTTTGTCTAGATTTAACATGAAGATATTCCCGTTTCCAATGAAATCTTCACAGTTTTTCAAATATCCACTTGCAGATTCTACAAAAAGTGTGTTTCCAAGCTGCTGTATGAATGGAAAGGATCAACTCTGTTAGGTGAGGACACACATCCTAAATAAGTTTCTGAGAATCCTTCTGTCCCTTTTTCATGGGAAGATATTTCAGTTTTTACCGTAGGCCTGAATGCGCTCGAAATGTCCACTTGCAGATACTACAGAAAGAGTGTTTCAAACCTGCTCTAAGAAAGGGAATCTTCAGCTCTGTGCGTTGAATGCAGATATCACAAAGTAGTTTCTGAGAGTGCTTCTGTCTAGATTTTAGATGAAGATATTCCCGTTTCCAATGAAATCGTTGGAGCTATCCAAATATCCACTTGCAGGTTCCACAAAAAGAGTGTTTCTAAACTGCTGTATCCAAAGAAAGGTTCAACTCCGTTAGTTGAAGACACACATCCCAAATAAGTTTCTGAGAATGCTTCTGTCTCGATTTTATGGGAAGATGTTTCCGTTTTCACCATAGCCCTCGAAATGTCCACTTGCAGATACTACAGAAAGAGTGTTCCAAACCTGGACTAAGAAAGGGAATGTTCAGCTCTGTGAGTTGAATGCAGATATCACAAAGTAGTTTCTGGCAGTGCTTCTGTCTAGATTTTAGATGAAGATATTCACGTTTCCAACGAAATCGTTAGAGCTATCCAATTATCCACTTACAGATTCTACAAAAAGTGTGTTCCCAAACTACTGTATCAAAAGAAAAGTTGACCACTGTTATTTGAGGACACACATCACAAAGAAGTTTCTGAGAATGCTTCCGTCTCTTTTTTATGGGAAGATATTTCAGTTTTCACCGTAGGCCTGAATGCGCCCGAAATGTCCAGTTCCAGATACTTCAGAAAGAGTGTTTCAAACCTGCTCTATGAAAGGGAATGTTCAGCTCTGTGACTTCAATGCAGATATCACAAAGTAGTTTCTGAGAGTGCTTCTGTCTAGACTTTATATGAAGATATTCCCGTTTCCAATGAAATCATTAGAGCTATCTAAATATCCACTTGCAGATTCTACAAAAAGAGTGTTTCCAAACTGCTGTATCAAAGGAAAGGTTGAACTGTGTTAGTTGAGGACACTCATCACAAAGAAGTTTCTGAGAATGCTTCTCTCTAGATTTCATATGTAGATATTCCCGTTTCCAACGAAATCGTTTGAGCTATCCCAATATCCACTTACGGATTCTTCAAAAAGACTGTTTACAAACTGCTCTAACAAAACAAAGGTTTATCTCCGTTAGATGAGGACACAGATCACAAAGAAGTTTCTTAGAATGCTTCTGTCTACAATTTAGATGAAGATATTCCCGTTTCCAATGAAATCTTCACAGTTATCCAAATATCCACTTGCAGATTGTACAACAAGTGTGTTTCCAAACTACTGTATCAAAAGAAACGTTCAACTCTGTTAGTTGAGGACACATATCACAAAGAAGTTTCTGAGAATACTTCTGTCTAGATTTTATATGAAGATATTCCCGTTTCCAACGAAATCTTCACATGTATCCAAATATCCACTTGCAGATCCTACAAAAAGACTGTTTCCAAACTGCTGTATCAAAAGGAAGGTTGAACTGTGTTAGTTGAGGACACTCATCCCAAAGAAGTTTCTGAGAATGCTTCTGTCTAGATTTCATATTAAGATATTCCCGTTTCCAAAGAAATCATTACAGATATCCAAATATCCACTTACAGATTCTACAAAAAGAGTGTTTCCAAACTGCTCTGTCAAAAGAAAGGTTCAACTCCGTTAGTTGAGGACACGCGTCACAAAGCAGTTTCTGAGAATGCTTCTGTCTCGTTTTTATTGGAAGATATTTCCCTTTTCACCACAGGCCTGAAAGCGCTCGAAATGTTCACTCGGAGATACTACAGAAAGAGTGTTCCAAACCTGCTCTAAGAAAGGGAATGTTCAGCTCTGTGAGTTCAATGCAGATAACACAAAGTAGTTTCTGAGAGTGCTTCTGTCCAGATGTTAGATGAAGATATTCCCGTTTCCAACGAAATCGTTAGATCTATCCAAATATCCACTTGCAGATTCTAGAAAAAGTGTGTTTCCAAACTGCTGTATCAAAGGAAAGGTTGAACTCTGTTAGTTGAGGACACACATCACAAAAAAGTTTCTGAGAATGCTTCTGTCTAGATTTTATATGAGGATATTCCGGTTTCTAACGAAATCTTCACAGTTATTCAAATATCCTCTTGCAGATTCTACAAAAAGAGTGTTTCCAAACTGCTGTATCAATAGAAAGATCAACTCTGGTAGTTGAGGACACACATCGTAAATAAGTTTCTGAGAATCCTTCTGTCTCTTTTTTATGGGAAGATATTTCATTTATCACCGTTGGCCTGAAAGCGCTCGAAATATCCACTTCCACATACTACAGAAAGAGTGTTTCAAACCTGCTCTATGAAAGAGAATATTCCGCTCTGTGACTTGAATGCAGATATCACAAAGTAGTTTCTGACAGTGCTTCTGTCTAGAATTTAGATGAAGATATTCCCGTTTCCAACGAAATCGTTAGAGCTAACCAAATATTCACTTACAGATTCTACAAAAAGAGTGTTTCCAAACTGCTCTATCAAAAGAAAGGTTGAACTCCATTAGTTGAGGACACACATCCCAATTAAGTTTCTGAGAATGCTTCTGTCTAGAATTGAGATGAAATATTCCCGTTTCCAACGAAATCTTCACAGTTATCCAAATAACCACTTGCAGATTCTACAAAAAGTGTGTTTCCAAACTACTGGATCAAGAGAAAGGTTGAACTCTGTTAGTTGAGGACACACATCCCAAAGAAGTTTCTGAGAATGCTTTTGTCTAGAGTTTATATGAAGATATTTCCATTTCCAACGAAATCTTCGCAGTTATCCAAATATCCACTTGCGTATTCTACAAAAAGAGTGTTTCTAAACTGCTGTATCAAAAGAAAGGTCCAACTCTGTTAGTTTGGGATGCACATCCCAAATAAGTTTCTTAGAATGCTTCCGTCTCGTTTTTATGGGAAGATATTTCCGTTTTCACCATAGGCCTGAATGCGCTCGAAATGTCCACTTCCAGATACTACAGAAAGAGTGTTTTAAACCTGCTCTATGAAAGGGAATGTTCCGCTCTGTGACTTGAATGCAGATATCACAAAGTAGTTTCTGACAGTGCTTCTGTCTAGAATTTAGATGAAGATATTCCCGTTTCCAACGACACCGTTAGAGCTATACAAATATCCACTTACAGATTCTACAAAGAGTGTTTCCAAATTGCTCTATCAAAAGAAAGGTTGAAATCTGTTAGTTGAGGACACACATCACAAAGAAGTTTCTGAGAATGCTTCTGTCTAGATTTTATATGAAGATATTCCCGTTTCCATGGTAATCTTCACAGTTATCCAAATATCCACCGGCAGATTATACAAAAAGAGTGTTTCCAAACTACTGTATCAAAAGAAATGTTTAATTCTGTTAGTTGAGGACACAAATCCCAAATAAGTTATTGAGAATGCTTCTGTCTCGTTTTTATTGAAAGATATTTCCCTTTTCACCATAGGCCTGAAAGCGCTCGGATTGTCCACTTGCAGATACTACAGAAAGAGTGTTCCAAACCTGCTCTGAGAAAGGGAATGTTCAGCTCTGTGAGTCGAATGCAGATATCAAAAAGTAGTTTCTGAGAGTGCTTCTGTCTTGATTTTATATGAAGATATTCCCGTTTCCAACGAAATCGTTAGAGCTTTCCAAATATCCAATTGCGAATTCTACAAAAAGAGTGTTTCCAAACTGCTATATCAAAGGAAAGGTTGAACTCTCTTAGTTGAGGACACACATCCCAATAAAGTTTCTGAGAATGCTTCTGTCTAGATTTTACATGAAGCTGTTCCTCTTTGTCCACGAAATCATCACATTAAACAAAATATCCACTTGCAGGTTCTACAAAAAGAGTGTTTCCAAACTGCTGTATCAAAGGAAAGTTTGAACTCTGTTAGTTGAGGACACAGATCACAAAAAAGTTTCTGAGAATGCTTCTGTCTAGATTTTATATGAAGATATTCCCGTTTCCAATGAAATCTTCACAGTTATTCAAATATCCACTTGCAGGTTCCGAAAAAAGGGTGTTTCCAAGCTGCTCTATCAATAGAAAGGATCAACTCTGTTAGTTGAGGACACACATGCTAAATAAGTTTCTGAGAATCCTTCTGTCCCTTTTTATGGGTAGATATTTCAGTTTTCACCGAAGGCTTGAATGCGCTCGAAATGTCCACTTCCAGATACTACAGAAAGAGTGTTTCAAACCTGCTCTATGAAAGCAAATGTTCCGCTCTGTGACTTGAATGCAGATATCACAAAGTAGTTTCTGACAGTGCTTCTGTCTAGAATTTAGATGAAGATATTCCCGTTTCCAACGAAATCGTTAGAGCTATCCAAATATCCACTTACAGATTCTACAAAATAGTGTTTCCAAACTACTCTATCAAAAGAAAGGTTGAAATCTGTTAGTTGAGGACACACATCACAAAGAAGTTTCTGAGAATGCTTCTGTCTAGATTGTATATGAAGATATTCCCGTTTCCATCGAAATCTACACAGTCATCCAAATATCCACAGTCAGATTCTACAAAGAGTGTTTCTAAACTGCTGCATCAAAAGAAAGGTTCAATTCCGTTAGTTGAGGACACACATCCCAAATAAGCTATTGAGAATGGTTCTGTCTCGTATTTATGGGAAGATATTTCCGTTTTCACCATAGACCTGAAAGCGCTCGAAATGTCCACTTGCAGGTACTGGAGAAAGAGTGTTCCAAGCCTGCTCAAAGAAAGGGAGTCTTCAGCTCTGTGCGTTGAATGCAGATATCTCAAAGTAGTTTCTGAAAGTGCTTCTGTCTAGATTTTAGATGAAGACATTCCCGTTTCCAATGAAATCGTTAGAGCTATCCAAATATCCACTTGCAGGTTCCACAAAAAGTGTGTTTCAAAACTGCTGTATCGAAAAAAAGGTTCAACTCCGTTAGTTGAAGACACACATCCCAAATAAGTTTCTGAGAATTCTTCTGTCTCGATTTTATGGGAAGATGTTTCCCTTTTCAACATAGCCCTAAAAATGTCCACTTGCAGACAGTACAGAAAGAGTGTTCCAAACCTGGTCTAAGAAAGGGAATGTTCAGCTCTGTAAGTTGAATGCAGATATCACAAAGTAGTTTCTGACAGTGCTTCTGTCTAGATTTTAGATGAAGATAATCCCGTTTCCAACGAAATCATTAGAGCTATCCAAATATCCACTTACAGATTCTACAAAAAGAGTGTTTCCAAACTGCTCTATCAAAAGAAAGGTTTAAGTCTGTTAGTTGAGGACACACATCACAAAGAAGTTTCTGAGAATGCTTCTATCTAGATTTTATATGAAGATATTCCCGTTTCCAATGAAATCTTCACATTAAACCAATTATCCACTTGCAGGTTCCACAAAAAGAGTGTTTCCAATGTGCTGTATCAAAGGAAAGGTTGAACTCTGTTAGTTGAGGACACACATCAGAAAGAAGTTTCTGACAATGCTTCTGTCTAGATTTTATATAAAGATATTCCCGTTTCCCTCGAAATCTTCACGGTTATCCAAATGCCCACTTTCAGATTCAACAGAAAGTGTGTTTCCGAGCTGCTGTATCAATAGAAAGGATCAACTCTGGTAGTTGAGTACACACATCCTATATAAGTTTCTGAGGATCCTTCTGTCTCGTTTTTATGGGCAGATATTTCAGTTTTCACCGTAGGCCTGAATGCGCTCGAAATGTCCATTTCCAGATACTGGAGAAAGAGTGTTTCAAACCTTCTCTAAGAAAGAGAATGTTCAGCTCTGTGACTTGAATGCAGATATCGCAAAGTAGTTTCTGACAGTGCTTCTCTCTAGAATTTAGATGAAGATATTCCCGTTTCCAACGAAATCGTTAGAGCTATCCAAATATCCTCTTACAGATTCTACAAAAAGAGTATTTCCAAACTGCTCTATCAAAAGAAAGGTTGAACTCCGTTAGTTGAGTACACACATCATAAAGAAGTTTCTGAGAATGCCTCTGTCTAGATTTTATATGAAGATATTCCCGTTTCCAACGAAATCTTCACAGTTATCCAAATATCCACTTGCAGATTCTACAAAAAGACTGTGTCCAAACTGCTGTAACAAAAGAAATGTTGAACTGTGTTAGTTGAGGACACTCATCACAAAGAAGTTTCTGAGAATGCTTCTGTCTAGATTTCATATGAAGATACTTCCGTTTGCAACGAAATCATTAGAGCTATCCAAACATCCACTTACAGATTCTACAAAAACAGTGTTTCCAAACTCCTCTATCAAAAGAAAGGTTCAACTCCGACAGTTGAGGACACACATCACAAAGAAGTTTCTGAGAATGCTTCTGTCTAGATTTCATATGAAGATATTTCCGTTTGCAACGAAATCATTAGAGCTATCCAAATATCCACTTACAGATTCTACAAAAAGATTGTTTCCAAACTCCTCTATCAAAAGAAAGGTTCAACTCCGTTAGTTGAAGACACACGAACCAAAGAAGTTTCTGAGAAATCTTCTGTCTCGATTTTATGGGAAGATGTTTCCCTTTTCAACATAGCGCTCGAAACGTACACTTGCTGATACTACAGAAAGAGTGTTCCAAACCTGGTCTAAGAAAGGGAATGTTCAGCTCTGTGAGTTGAATGCAGATATCACAAAGTAGTTTCTGACAGTGCTTCTGTCTAGAATTTAGATGAAGATATTCCCGTTTCCAATGAAATCTTCATAGTTATCCTAATATCCACTTGCAGATTCTACAAAAAGTGTGTTTCCAAACTACTGTATCAAAAGAAAGGTTGAACTCTGTTAGTTGAGGACACACATCCCAAAGAAGTTTCTGAGAATGCTTCTGTCTAGATTTTATATGAAGGTATTCCTGTTTCCAATGAAATCTTCACCGTTATCCAAATATCCACTTGCAGATTCTACAAAAAGAGTGGTTCCAAACTACCGTATCAAAAGAAAGGTTCAACTCTGTTAGATGAGGACACACATCACAAAGAAGTTTCTGAGAATGCTTGTGTCTAGATTTTATATGAAGATGTTCCCATTTCCAATGACATCTTCACATTAGACCAAATACCTACTTTCAGGTTCTACAAAAAGAGTGTTTTCAAACTTCTGTGTCAACGGAAAGGTTGAACTCTGTTATTTGAGGACACGCATCAGAAAAAAGTTTCTGAGGATGCTTCTGTCTAGTTTTCATATGAAGATATTCCCGTTTCCAACGAAATCATTAGATCTATCAAAACATCCACTTACAGATTCCACAAAAAGAGTGTTTCCAAACTGCTCTATCAAAAGAAAGGTTCAACTCCGTTAGTAGAGGACACACATCCAAAGAAGTTTCTGAGAATGCTTGTGTCTAGATTTTATATGAAGGTATTTCCTTTTCCAATGAAATCATCACAGTTATCCAAATATACACTTGCAGATTCTACAAAAAGACTGTTTCCAAACTGCTGTATCAAAAGAAAGGTTGAACTGTGTTAGTTGAGGACACTCATCCCAAAGAAGTTTCTGAGAATGATTTTGTCTAGATTTCATATGAAGATATTCCCGTTTGCAACGAAATCATTAGAGCTATCCAAATATCCACATACAGATTCTACAAAAAGAGTGTTTCCAAACTGCTCTAACAAAAGAAAAGTTGAACTCTGTTAGTTGAGGACACACATCTCGAAGAAGTTTCTGAGAATGCTTGTGTCTAGATTTTATATGAAGATATTCCCATTTCCAACGAAATCTTCACAGTTATCCAAATATCCACTTGCAGATTCCACAAAAAGAGTGTTTCCCAAGTGCTGTATCAATAGAAAGGATCAGCTCTGCTAGTTGAGGACACACATCCTAAATAAGTTTCTGAGAATAGTTCTGTCTCTTTTTTATGGGAAGATATTTCAGTTTTCACCATAGGCCTGAATGCGCTCGAAATGTCCACTTCCAGATTCTACAGAAAGAGTGTTTCAAACCTGCTCTGAGAAAGGGAATGTTCTGCTCTGTGACTTGAATGCACATAGCACAAAGTAGTTTCTGACAGTGCTTCTGTCTAGAATTTAGATGAAGATATTCCCTTTTCCAATGAAATCGTTAGAGCTATCCAAATATCCACTTACAGATTCTACAAAAAGAGTGTTTCCTAACTGCTCTTTCAAAAGAAACGTTTAAATCTCCTAGTTGAGGACACACATCACAAACAAGTTTCTGAGAATGCTTGTGTCTAGAGTTTATATGAAGATATTTCCGTTTCCAACGAAATCTTCACAGTTATCCAAATATCCACTTGCAGATTCTACAAAAAGGCTGTTTCCAAACTGCTGTATCAAAAGATAGCTTGAACTGCGTTAGTTGAGGACACTCATCCCAAAGAAGTTTCTGAGAATGCTTCTGTCTAGACTTCATATGAAGATATTCCCCTTTCCAAAGAAATTATTAGACCTATGCAAATATCCTCCTACAGATTCTACAAAAAGAGTGTTTCCAAACTGCTGTATCAATAGAAAGGATCAAATCTGGTAGTTGAGGACACACATCCTAAATATGTTTCTGAGAATCCTTCTGTCTAGATTTCATATGAAGATATTCCCGTTTCCAACGAAATTATTAGACCTATGCAAATATCCTCCTACAGATTCTACAAAAAGAGTGTTTCCAAACTGCTCCATCAAAAGAAAGGTTTAACTCCGTTAGTTGAGGACGCACATCATAAAAAAGTTTCTGAGAATGCTTCTATCTAGATTTTATATGAAGATATTCCCGTTTCCAACGAAATCTTCACAGTTATTCAAATATCCACCTGCTGATTCTACAAAAAGTGTGTTTCCAAACTGCTGTATCAATAGGAAGGATCAACTCTGTTAGTTGAGGACACACATCCCAAGTAAGTTTCTGAGAATCCTTCTGTCTCTTTTTTATGGGGAGATATTTCAGTTTTCACCGTAGGTCTGAAGGCACTCGAAATGTCCACTTCCAGATAGTACAGAAAGAGTGTTTCAAACCTGCTCTATGAAAGGGAATGTTCAGCTCTGTGACTTGAATGCAGATATCACAAAGTCGTTTCTGAAAGTGCTTCTGTCTACAATTTAGATGAAGATATTCCCGTTTGCAATGAAATTGTTAGAGCTATCCAAATATCCACTTACAGATTCTACAAAAAGAGTGTTTCCAAACTGCTCTATCAAAAGAAAGGTTGAAATCTGTTAGTTGAGGACACACATCACAAAGAAGTTTCTGAGAATGCTTCCGTCTAGATTTTATATGAAGATATTCCCGTTTCCATCGAAATCTTCACAGTTATCCAAATATCCACTTACAGATTCTACAAAAAGTGTGTTTCCAAACTGCTGTACCAAAAAAAATGTTCAATTATGTTAGTTGAGGACACACATCCCAAATAAGTTATTGAGAATGCTTCTGTCTCGTTTTTATGGGAAGATATTTCCGTTTTCACCATAGGCCTGAAAGCGCTCGAAATGTCCACTTGCAGATAGTACAGAAAGCGTGTTCCAAACCTGCTCTAAGAAAGAGAATCTTCAGCTTTCTGAGTTGAATGCAGATATCAAAAAGTAGTTTCTGAGAGTCCTTCTGTCTAGATTTCAGATAAAGATATTCCCGTTTCCTACGAAATCGTTAGAGCTATCCAAATATCCACTTGCAGATTCTACAAACGTGTGGTTCCAAACTACTCTATCAAAAGAAATGTTGAACTCTGTTAGATGAGGACACACAGCACAAAGAAGTTTCTGAGATTGCTTCTGTCTAGATTTTATATGAAGATACTCCCGTTTCCAATGAAATCTTCACAGTTACTCAAGTATCCACTTGCAGATTCCACAAAAAGAGTGTTTCCAAACTGCTGTATCAATAGAAAGGATCAAATCTGCTAGTTGAGGACACACATCCTAAATAAGTTTCTGAGAATCCTTCTGTCTCATTTTTATGGGAAGATAGTTCAGTTTTCACCGTAGGCCTGAATGCGCTCGAAATGTCCACTTCCAGATACTACAGAAAGAGTGTTTCAAACCTGCTCTATGAAAGGGAATGTTCAGCTCTGTGACTTGAATGCAGATATCACACAGTAGTTTCTGACAGTGCTTCTGTCTTGAATTTAGATGATGATATTCCCTTTTCAAACGCAATCGTTAGAGCTATAAAAATATCCACTTGCAGATTCTATAAAAAGGGTGTTTCCAAACTGCTCTATCAAAAGAAAGGTTGAACTCTGTTAATTGAGGACAAACCACCCAAAGATGTTTCTGAGAATGCTTGTGTCTAGATTTTATATGAAGATATTCCCATTTCCAAAGAAATCTTCACAGTTATCCAAATATCCACTTGCAGATTCTACAAAAAGACTGTTTCCAAACTGCTGTTTCAAAGGAAAGGTTGAACTGTGTTTCTTGAGGACACTCATCACAAAGAAGTTTCTGAGAATGCTTCTGTCTAGATTTCATATGAAGATATTCCCGTTTCCACCGAAATCATTGGAGCTATCCACATATCCACTTACAGATTCTACAAAAAGAGTGTTACCAATCTGCTCTATCAAAAGAAAGGTTCAACTTCGTTAGTTGAGGACACACATCACAAAGAAGCTTCTGAGAATCCTTCTGTCTAGATTTTATAAGAAGATATTCCCGTTTCCAAAGAAATCTTCACAGTTATCCAAATATCCACTTGCAGATTCTACAAAAAGTGTGTTTCCAAACTACTGTATCAAAAGAAAGTTTGAACTCTGTTAGTTGAGGACACACATCACAAAGAAGTTTCTGAGAATGCTTCTGTCTAGATTTTATATGAGGATATTCCCTTTTCCATCGAAATCTTCACAGTTGTCCAAATATCCACATGCGGATCCTACATAAAGAGTGTTTCAAAACTGCTGTAGCAAAAAAAAGGTTGAACTCTGTTAGTTGAGGACACACATGCCAAATAAGTTTCTGAGAATGCTTCTGTCTCGTTTTTGTGGGAAGATATTTCCCTTTTCACCATAGGCCTGAAAGCTCTCGAAATGTCCACTTGCAGATACTACAGAAAGAGTGTTCGAAACCTGCTCTAAGAAAGTGAATGTTCAGCTCTGTGAGTCGAATGCAGATATCACATAGTAGTTTCTGAGAGTGCTTCTCTGTAGATTATAGATGAATATATTCCCGTTTCCAACGAAATCGTTAGAGCTATCCAAATATCCACTTGCAGATTCTACCAAAAGAGTGTTTCCAAACTGCTCTAACAAAAGAAAAGTTGAACTCTGTTAGTTGAGGACACACATCTTGAAGAAGTTTCTGAGAATGCTTGTGTCTAGATTTTATATGAAGATATTCCCATTTCCAAAGAAATCTTCACAGTTATCCAAATATCCACTTGCAGATTCTACAAAAAGAGTGTTTCCAAACTGCTGTATGAAAAGAAAGGTTGAACTGTGTTAGTTGAGGACACTCATCACTAAGAAGTTTCTGAGAATGCTTCTCTCTAGATATCATATGAAGATATTCCGGTTTCCAATGAAATCATTAGATCTATCAAAATATCCACTTACAGATTCTACAAAAAGAGTGTTTCCAAACTGCTCTGTCAAAAGAAAGGTTCAACTCCGTTAGTTGAGGACACACATCACAAAGAAGTTTCTGAGAATGCTTCTGTCTCGTTTTTATGTGAAGATATTTCCCTTTTCACCATAGGCCTGAAGGCGCTCGAAATGTCCACTTGAAGATACTATAGAAAGCGTGTTCCAAACCTGCTCTAAGAAAGGGAATCTTCAGCTTTGTGAGTTGAATGCAGATATCACAAATTAGTTTCTGAGAGTGCTTCTGTCTTGATTTTAGATGAAGATATTCCCGTTTCCAACGACATCGTTAATGCTATCGTAATATCAACTTGCAGATTCTACAAAAAGAGAGGTTCCAAACTACTCTATCTAAAGAAAGGTTGTACGGTGTTAGAAGAGGACACACATCACAAAGAAGTTTCTGAGAATGCTTCTGTCTATATTTTATATGAAGATATTCCCGTTTCCAACGAAATCTTCACAGTTATCCAAATATCCACTGGCAGATTCTACAAAAAGACTGTTTCCAAACTGCTGTATCAAAAGAAAGGTTGAACTGTGTTAGTTGAGGACTCTCATCACAAAGAAGTTTCTGAGAATGCTTTTGTCTAGATTTCATATGAAGGTATTCCCGTTTCCAACGAAATCTTTAGATCTATCAAAATATCCACTTACAGAATCTACAAAAAGAGTGTTTCGAAACTGCTCTATCAAAAGAAAGGTTCAACTCCGTTAGTTGAGGACACACATCACAAAAAAGTTTCTCAGAATGCTTCTGTCTTGATTGTGTATGAAGATATTCCCTTTTCCAACGAAATCTTCACAATTATCCAAATATCCATTTCTAGCTTCTAAAAAAGAGTGTTTCTAAACTGCTGTATCAAAAGAAAGGGTCAGCTCGTTTAGTTGAGGACTCACAACGCAAATAAGTTTCTGAGAATGCTTCTGTCTTGTTTTCATGGGAAGATATTTCCCTTTTCACCATAGGCCTGAAAGCGCTCGAAATGTCCACTTGCAGATACTTCAGAAAGAGTGTTCGAAACCTGCTCTAAGAAAGGGAATGTTCAGCTCCCTGAATCGAATGCAGATATCACAATGTAGGTTCTGAGAGTGCTTCTGTCTTGATTTTAGATGAAGATATTCCCGTTTCCAACGAAATCGTTAGAGCTATCCAAATATCCACTTGCAGATTCTACAAAAAGAGTTTTTCCAAACTGCTGTATCAAAGGAAATGTTGAACTCTGTCAGATGAGGACACAGATCACAAAGAAGTTTCTGAGAATGCTTCTGTCTAGATTTTATATGAAGATGTTCCCGTTTCCAATGAAATCTTCACATTAAACAATATATCCACTTGCAGGTTCTACAAAAAGAGTGTTTCCAAACTGCTGTATCAAAGGAAAGGTTGAACTCTGTTAGTTGAGGACACACATCAGAAAAAAGTTTCTGAGAATGCTTCTCTCTAGATTTTATATGAAGATACTCCCGTTTCCAACCAAATCTTCACAGTTATTCAAGTATCCACTTGCAGATTCCACAAAAAGAATGTTTCCCAACCGCTGTATCAATAGAAAGGATCAGCTCTGCTAGTTGAGGACACACATCATAAATAAGTTTCTGAGAATCCTTCTGTCTCTTTTTTATGGGAAGATATTTCAGTTTTCACCATAGGCCTGAATGCGCTCGAAATGTCCACTTCCAGATACTACAGAAAGAGTGTTTCAAACCTGCTCTAAGAAAGGGAATGTTCTGCTCTGTGACTTGAATGCACATAGCACAAAGTAGTTTCTGAAAGTGCTTCTGTCTAGAATTTAGATGAAGATATTCCCTTTTCCAATGAAATCGTTAGAGCTATCCAAATCTCCACTTACAGATTCTACAAAAAGAGTGTTTCCTAACTGCTCTTTCAAAAGAAAGGTTTAAATCTCCTAGTTGAGGACACACATCGCAAACGAGTTTCTGAGAATGCTTGTGTCTAGATTTTATATGAAGATATTTCCATTTCCAACTAAATCTTCACAGTTATCCAAATATCCACTTGCAGATTTTACAAAAAGGCTGTTTCCAAACTGCTGTATCAAAAGATAGCTTGAACTGCGTTAGTTGAGGACACTCATCCCAAAGAAGTTTCTGAGAATGCTTCTGTCTAGATTTCATATGAAGATATTCCCCTTTCCAAAGAAATTATTAGACCTATGCAAATATCCTCCTACAGATTCTACAAAAAGAGTGTTCCCAAACTGCTGTATCAATAGAAAGGATCAAATCTGGTAGTTGAGGACACACATCCTAAATAAGTTTCTGGGAATCCTTCTGTCTAGATTTCATATGAAGATATTCCCGTTTCCAACGAAATTATTAGACCTATGCAAATATCCTCCTACAGATTCTACAAAAAGAGTGTTTCCAAACTGATCCATCAAAAGAAAGGTTTAACTCCGTTAGTTGAGGACGCACGTCATAAAAAAGTTTCTGAGAATGCTTCTATCTAGATTTTATATGAAGATATTCCCGTTTCCAACGAAATCTTCACAGTTATTCAAATATCCACCTGCAGATTCTACAAAAAGTGTGTTTCCAAACTGCTGTATCAATAGGAAGGATCAACTCTGTTAGTTGAGGACACACATCCCAAATAAGTTTCTGAGAATCCTTCTGTCTCTTTTTTATGGGGAGATATTTCAGTTTTCACCGTAGGTCTGAGGGCGCTCGAAATGTCCACTTCCAGATAGTACAGAAAGAGTGTTTCAAACCTGCTCTATGAAAGGGAATGTTCAGCTCTGTGACTTGAATGCAGATATCACAAAGTCGTTTCTGAAAGTGCTTCTGTCTACAATTTAGATGAAGATATTCCCGTTTGCAATGAAATTGTTAGAGCTATCCAAATATCCACT
Source organism: Gorilla gorilla gorilla (assembly GCF_029281585.2). Lineage (NCBI taxonomy): Eukaryota > Metazoa > Chordata > Mammalia > Primates > Hominidae > Gorilla > Gorilla gorilla. The sequence continues at coordinate 14,768,667 of NC_086018.1, read as the reverse complement.
TACAGATTCTACAAAAAGAGTGTTTCCAAACTGCTCTATCAAAAGAAAGGTTGAAATCTGTTAGTTGAGGACACACATCACAAAGAAGTTTCTGAGAATGCTTCCGTCTAGATTTTATATGAAGATATTCCCGTTTCCATCGAAATGTTCACAGTTATCCAAATATCCACTTGCAGATTCTACAAAAAGTGTGTTTCCAAACTGCTGTATCAAAAGAAATGTTCAATTATGTTAGTTGAGGACAGACATCCCAAATAAGTTATTGAGAATGCTTCTGTCTCGTTTTAATGGGAAGATACTTCCGTTTTCACCATAGGCCTGAAAGCGCTCGAAATGTCCACTTGCAGATAGTACAGAAAGCGTGTTCCAAACCTGCTCTAAGAAAGAGAATCTTCAGCTTTCTGAGTTGAATGCAGATATCAAAAAGTAGTTTCTGAGAGTCCTTCTGTCTAGATTTTAGATGAAGATATTCCCGTTTCCAACGAAATCATTAGAGCTATCCAAATATCCACTTGCAGATTCTACAAACGTGTGGTTCCAAACTACTCTATCAAAAGAAATGTTGAACTCTGTTAGATGAGGACACACAGCACAAAGAAGTTTCTGAGATTGCTTCTGTCTAGATTTTATATGAAGATACTACCGTTTCCAATGAAATCTTCACAGTTATTCAACTATCCACTTGCAGATTCCACAAAAAGAGTGTTTCCAAACTGCTGTATCAATAGAAAGGATCAACTCTGCTAGTAGAGGACACACATCCTAAATAAGTTTCTGAGAATCCTTCTGTCTCATTTTTATGGGAAGATAGTTCAGTTTTCACCGTAGGCCTGAATGCGTTCGAAATGTCCACTTCCAGATACTACAGAAAGAGTGTTTCAAACCTGCTCTATGAAAGGGAATGTTCAGCTCTGTGACTTGAAAGCAGATATCACAAAGTAGTTTCTGACAGTGCTTCTGTCTTGAATTTAGATGAAGATATTCCCTTTTCAAAGGAAATCGTTAGAGCTATAAAATTATCCACTTGCAGATTCTATAAAAAGGGTGTTTCCAAACTGCTCTATCAAAAGAAAGGTTGAACTCTGTTAATTGAGGACACACCGCCCAAAGAAGTTTCTGAGAATGCTTGTGTCTAGATTTTATATGAAGATATTCCCATTTCCAAAGAAATCTTCACAGTTATCCAAATATCCACTTGCAGATTCTACAAAAAGACTGTTTCCAAACTGCTGTTTCAAAGGAAAGGTTGAACTGTGTTTCTTGAGGACACTCATCACAAAGAAGTTTCTGAGAATGTTTCTGTCTAGATTTCATATGAAGATATTCCCGTTTCCACCGAAATCATTAGAGCTATCCAAATATCCACTTACAGATTCTACAAAAAGAGTGTTACCAATCTGCTCTATCAAAAGAAAGGTTCAACTTCGTTAGTTGAGGACACACATCACAAAGAAGCTTCTGAGAATGCTTCTGTCTAGATTTTATAAGAAGATATTCCCGTTTCCAAAGAAATCTTCACAGTTATCAAAATATCCACTTGCAGATTCTACAAAAAGTGTGTTTCCAAACTACTGTATCAAAAGAAAGTTTGAACTCTGTTAGTTGAGGACACACATCACAAAGAAGTTTCTGAGAATGCTTCTGTCTAGATTTTATATGAGGATATTCCCTTTTCCATCGAAATCTTCACAGTTGTCCAAATATCCACATGCGGATCCTACATAAAGAGTGTTTCAAAACTGCTGTAGCAAAAAAAAGTTGAACTCTGTTAGTTGAGGACACACATCCCAAATAAGTTTCTGAGAATGCTTCTGTCTCGTTTTTATGGGAAGATATTTCCCTTTTCACCATAGGCCTGAAAGCTCTCGAAATGTCCACTTGCAGATACTACAGAAAGAGTGTTCGAAACCTGCTCTAAGAAAGTGAATATTCAGCTCTGTGAGTCGAATGCAGATATCACAAAGTAGTTTCTGAGAGTGCTTCTCTGTAGATTATAGATGAATATATTCCCGTTTCCAACGAAATCGTTAGAGCTATCCAAATATCCACTTGCAGATTCTACAAAAAGAGTGTTTCCAAACTGCTCTAACAAAAGAAAAGTTGAACTCTGTTAGTTGAGGACACACATCTCGAAGAAGTTTCTGAGAATGCTTGTGTCTAGATTTTATATGAAGATATTCCCATTTCCAACGAAATCTTCACAGTTATCCAAATATCCACTTGCAGATTCCACAAAAAGAGTGTTTCCCAAGTGCTGTATCAATAGAAAGGATCAGCTCTGCTAGTTGAGGACACACATCCTAAATAAGTTTCTGAGAATAGTTCTGTCTCTTTTTTATGGGAAGATATTTCAGTTTTCACCATAGGCCTGAATGCGCTCGAAATGTCCACTTCCAGATTCTACAGAAAGAGTGTTTCAAACCTGCTCTGAGAAAGGGAATGTTCTGCTCTGTGACTTGAATGCACATAGCACAAAGTAGTTTCTGACAGTGCTTCTGTCTAGAATTTAGATGAAGATATTCCCTTTTCCAATGAAATCGTTAGAGCTATCCAAATATCCACTTACAGATTCTACAAAAAGAGTGTTTCCTAACTGCTCTTTCAAAAGAAACGTTTAAATCTCCTAGTTGAGGACACACATCACAAACAAGTTTCTGAGAATGCTTGTGTCTAGAGTTTATATGAAGATATTTCCGTTTCCAACGAAATCTTCACAGTTATCCAAATATCCACTTGCAGATTCTACAAAAAGGCTGTTTCCAAACTGCTGTATCAAAAGATAGCTTGAACTGCGTTAGTTGAGGACACTCATCCCAAAGAAGTTTCTGAGAATGCTTCTGTCTAGACTTCATATGAAGATATTCCCCTTTCCAAAGAAATTATTAGACCTATGCAAATATCCTCCTACAGATTCTACAAAAAGAGTGTTTCCAAACTGCTGTATCAATAGAAAGGATCAAATCTGGTAGTTGAGGACACACATCCTAAATATGTTTCTGAGAATCCTTCTGTCTAGATTTCATATGAAGATATTCCCGTTTCCAACGAAATTATTAGACCTATGCAAATATCCTCCTACAGATTCTACAAAAAGAGTGTTTCCAAACTGCTCCATCAAAAGAAAGGTTTAACTCCGTTAGTTGAGGACGCACATCATAAAAAAGTTTCTGAGAATGCTTCTATCTAGATTTTATATGAAGATATTCCCGTTTCCAACGAAATCTTCACAGTTATTCAAATATCCACCTGCTGATTCTACAAAAAGTGTGTTTCCAAACTGCTGTATCAATAGGAAGGATCAACTCTGTTAGTTGAGGACACACATCCCAAGTAAGTTTCTGAGAATCCTTCTGTCTCTTTTTTATGGGGAGATATTTCAGTTTTCACCGTAGGTCTGAAGGCACTCGAAATGTCCACTTCCAGATAGTACAGAAAGAGTGTTTCAAACCTGCTCTATGAAAGGGAATGTTCAGCTCTGTGACTTGAATGCAGATATCACAAAGTCGTTTCTGAAAGTGCTTCTGTCTACAATTTAGATGAAGATATTCCCGTTTGCAATGAAATTGTTAGAGCTATCCAAATATCCACTTACAGATTCTACAAAAAGAGTGTTTCCAAACTGCTCTATCAAAAGAAAGGTTGAAATCTGTTAGTTGAGGACACACATCACAAAGAAGTTTCTGAGAATGCTTCCGTCTAGATTTTATATGAAGATATTCCCGTTTCCATCGAAATCTTCACAGTTATCCAAATATCCACTTACAGATTCTACAAAAAGTGTGTTTCCAAACTGCTGTACCAAAAAAAATGTTCAATTATGTTAGTTGAGGACACACATCCCAAATAAGTTATTGAGAATGCTTCTGTCTCGTTTTTATGGGAAGATATTTCCGTTTTCACCATAGGCCTGAAAGCGCTCGAAATGTCCACTTGCAGATAGTACAGAAAGCGTGTTCCAAACCTGCTCTAAGAAAGAGAATCTTCAGCTTTCTGAGTTGAATGCAGATATCAAAAAGTAGTTTCTGAGAGTCCTTCTGTCTAGATTTCAGATAAAGATATTCCCGTTTCCTACGAAATCGTTAGAGCTATCCAAATATCCACTTGCAGATTCTACAAACGTGTGGTTCCAAACTACTCTATCAAAAGAAATGTTGAACTCTGTTAGATGAGGACACACAGCACAAAGAAGTTTCTGAGATTGCTTCTGTCTAGATTTTATATGAAGATACTCCCGTTTCCAATGAAATCTTCACAGTTACTCAAGTATCCACTTGCAGATTCCACAAAAAGAGTGTTTCCAAACTGCTGTATCAATAGAAAGGATCAAATCTGCTAGTTGAGGACACACATCCTAAATAAGTTTCTGAGAATCCTTCTGTCTCATTTTTATGGGAAGATAGTTCAGTTTTCACCGTAGGCCTGAATGCGCTCGAAATGTCCACTTCCAGATACTACAGAAAGAGTGTTTCAAACCTGCTCTATGAAAGGGAATGTTCAGCTCTGTGACTTGAATGCAGATATCACACAGTAGTTTCTGACAGTGCTTCTGTCTTGAATTTAGATGATGATATTCCCTTTTCAAACGCAATCGTTAGAGCTATAAAAATATCCACTTGCAGATTCTATAAAAAGGGTGTTTCCAAACTGCTCTATCAAAAGAAAGGTTGAACTCTGTTAATTGAGGACAAACCACCCAAAGATGTTTCTGAGAATGCTTGTGTCTAGATTTTATATGAAGATATTCCCATTTCCAAAGAAATCTTCACAGTTATCCAAATATCCACTTGCAGATTCTACAAAAAGACTGTTTCCAAACTGCTGTTTCAAAGGAAAGGTTGAACTGTGTTTCTTGAGGACACTCATCACAAAGAAGTTTCTGAGAATGCTTCTGTCTAGATTTCATATGAAGATATTCCCGTTTCCACCGAAATCATTGGAGCTATCCACATATCCACTTACAGATTCTACAAAAAGAGTGTTACCAATCTGCTCTATCAAAAGAAAGGTTCAACTTCGTTAGTTGAGGACACACATCACAAAGAAGCTTCTGAGAATCCTTCTGTCTAGATTTTATAAGAAGATATTCCCGTTTCCAAAGAAATCTTCACAGTTATCCAAATATCCACTTGCAGATTCTACAAAAAGTGTGTTTCCAAACTACTGTATCAAAAGAAAGTTTGAACTCTGTTAGTTGAGGACACACATCACAAAGAAGTTTCTGAGAATGCTTCTGTCTAGATTTTATATGAGGATATTCCCTTTTCCATCGAAATCTTCACAGTTGTCCAAATATCCACATGCGGATCCTACATAAAGAGTGTTTCAAAACTGCTGTAGCAAAAAAAAGGTTGAACTCTGTTAGTTGAGGACACACATGCCAAATAAGTTTCTGAGAATGCTTCTGTCTCGTTTTTGTGTGAAGATATTTCCCTTTTCACCATAGGCCTGAAAGCTCTCGAAATGTCCACTTGCAGATACTACAGAAAGAGTGTTCGAAACCTGCTCTAAGAAAGTGAATGTTCAGCTCTGTGAGTCGAATGCAGATATCACATAGTAGTTTCTGAGAGTGCTTCTCTGTAGATTATAGATGAATATATTCCCGTTTCCAACGAAATCGTTAGAGCTATCCAAATATCCACTTGCAGATTCTACCAAAAGAGTGTTTCCAAACTGCTCTAACAAAAGAAAAGTTGAACTCTGTTAGTTGAGGACACACATCTCGAAGAAGTTTCTGAGAATGCTTGTGTCTAGATTTTATATGAAGATATTCCCATTTCCAAAGAAATCTTCACAGTTATCCAAATATCCACTTGCAGATTCTACAAAAAGAGTGTTTCCAAACTGCTGTATGAAAAGAAAGGTTGAACTGTGTTAGTTGAGGACACTCATCACTAAGAAGTTTCTGAGAATGCTTCTCTCTAGATATCATATGAAGATATTCCGGTTTCCAATGAAATCATTAGATCTATCAAAATATCCACTTACAGATTCTACAAAAAGAGTGTTTCCAAACTGCTCTGTCAAAAGAAAGGTTCAACTCCGTTAGTTGAGGACACACATCACAAAGAAGTTTCTGAGAATGCTTCTGTCTCGTTTTTATGTGAAGATATTTCCCTTTTCACCATAGGCCTGAAGGCGCTCGAAATGTCCACTTGCAGATACTATAGAAAGCGTGTTCCAAACCTGCTCTAAGAAAGGGAATCTTCAGCTTTGTGAGTTGAATGCCGATATCACAAATTAGTTTCTGAGAGTGCTTCTGTCTTGATTTTAGATGAAGATATTCCCGTTTCCAACGACATCGTTAATGCTATCGTAATATCAACTTGCAGATTCTACAAAAAGAGAGGTTCCAAACTACTCTATCTAAAGAAAGGTTGTACGGTGTTAGAAGAGGACACACATCACAAAGAGGTTTCTGAGAATGCTTCTGTCTAGATTTTATATGAAGATATTCCCGTTTCCAACGAAATGTTCACATTAAACAAAGTATCCAATTGCAGGTTCTACAAAAAGAGTGTTTCCAAACTGCTGTATCAATAGAAAGTATCAACTCTGTTTGTTGAGGACACATATCCTAAATAAGTTTCTGAGAATCCTTCAGTCTCTTTTTAATGGGAAGATACTTCTGTTTTCACCGTAGGCCTGAAGGCACTCGAAATGTCCACTTCCAGATACTACAGAAAGAGTGTTTCAAACCTGCTCTAAGAAAGGGAATGTTCTGCTTTGTGACTTGAATGCAGATATCACAAAGTAGTTTCTGACAGTGCTTCTGTCTAGAATTTAAATGAAGATATTCCCTTTTCCAATGAAACCGTTAGAGCTATCCAAATATCCACTTGCATATTCTACAAAAAGAGTGTTTCCAAACTGCTTTATCAAACGAAAGGTTGAACTCTGTTAGTTGAGGACACTCATCGCAAAGAAGTTTCTGAGAACGCTTCTGTCTAGGTTTCATATGAAGATATTCCAGTTTCTAACGAAATTATTACAGCAATCCAAATATCGACTTACAGATTCTACAAAAAGAGTGTTTCCAATCTTCTCTATCAAAAGAAAGGTTCAACTTCGTTACTCGAGGACAGACATCACTAAGAAGTTTCTGAGAATGCTTCTGTCTAGATTTTATATGAAGATATTCCCGTTTGCAACGAAATCTTCACAGTTATCCAAATATCCACTTGCAGATTCTACAAAAAGTGTTTTTCCAAACTACTGTATCACAAGAAAGGTTGAACTGTGTTAGTTGAGGACACACATCACAAAGAAGTTTCTGAGAATGTTTCTGTCTAGATTTTTTAAGAAGATATTCCCTTTTCCATGAAAATCTTCACAGTTATCCAAATATCCACTTGCGGATTCTACAAAAAGAGTGTTTCCAAACTGCTGTATCAAAAGAAAGCGTCAACTCTGTTAGTTGAGGACACACATCGCAAAGAAGTTTCTGAGAATGCTTCTGTCTAGATTTCATATGAAGATATTCCCGTTTCCAAAGAAATCATTAGATGTATCAAAATATCCACTTACAGATTCTAGAAAAAGAGTGTTTCCAAACTGCACTATCAAAAGAATGGTTCAAATCTGTTAGTTGAGGACACTCATCGCAAAGAAGATTCTGAGAATGCTTCTGTCTAGATTTCATATGAAGATATTCCCGTTTCCAACGAAATTATTACAGCTATCCAAATATCCTCTTACAGATTCAACAAAAAGAGTGTTTCCAATCTGCTCTATCAAAAGAAAGGTTCAACTTCTTTACTTGAGGACACACATCACAAAGAAGTTTCTGAGAATGCTTCTGTCTAGATTTTATATGAAGATATTCTCGTTTCCAACGAAATTTTCACAGTTATCCAAATATCCACTTGCAGATTCTACAAAAAGTGTGTTTCCTAACTACTGTATCAAAAGAAATTTTGAACTCTGTTAGTTGAGGACGCACATCACAAAGAAGTTTCTGAGAATGCTTCTGTCTAGATTTTATATGAAGATATTCCCTTTTCCATCGAAATCTTCACAGTTTTCCAAATATCCACTTGCGGTTTCTACAAAAAGAGTGTTTCTAAACTGCTGTATCAAAAGAAACGTTCAACTCTGTTAGTTGAGGACACACATCCCAAATAAGTTTCTGAGAATGCTTCTGTCTCGTTTTTATGGGAAGATATTTCCCTTTTCACCATAGGCCTGAAAGCGCTCGAAATGTCAAATTCCAGATACTACACAAAGAGTGTTTCAAACCTGGTCTATGAAAGGGAATATTGAGCTCTGTTCCGTGAATGCAGATATCACAAAGTAGTTTCTGACACTGCTTCTGTCCAGACTTTAGATGAAGATATTCCTGTTTCCAACGAAATCTTCACAGTTATTCAAATATCCACGTGCAGATTCTACAAAAAGAGTGTTTCCAAGGTACTGTATCAAAAGAAATGTTCAACTCTGTTTGTTGAGGACACACATCCCAATTAAGTTTCTGACAATCATTCTGTCTCGTTTCTCTGGGAAGATAATTCCAGTTTCACCGTATGCCTGAATTGGCTCCAAATGTCCACTTCCAGACACTACAGAAAGAGTGTTTGAAACCTGGTCTATGAAAGGGTAGGTTCAGCTCTGTGACTTGAATGCAGATATCACAAAGTAGTTTCTGACAGTGCTTCTGTCTAGATTTTAGATGAAGATATTCCCGTTTCCAACGAAATCATTAGAGCTCTCCAAATATCCACTTACAGATTCTACAAAAAGAGTGTTTCCTAACTGCTGTATCAAAAGAAAGGTTGAACTCTGTTAGTAGAGGAAACGCATCACAGAGAAGTTTCTGAGAATGCTTCTGTCTAGATTTTATATGAAGATATTCCCGTTTAAAACGAAATCTTCACCGTTATCCAATTATCCACTTGCAGATTCTACAAAAAGAGTGTTTCGAAACTTCTGTATCAAAAGAGAGGTTGAATTCTTTTAGTTGAGGACACACATCACAAAGAAGTTTCTGAGAATGCTTCTGTCTAGATTTTATATAAAGATATTCCCGTTTCCAAAGAAATCTTCTCAGTTATTCAAATATCCAATTGCAGATTCTACAAAAAGTGTGTTTCCAAACTGCTGTATCAAAAGAAATGTTCAACTCTGTTAGTTGAGGACACACATCACAAAGAAGTTTCTGAGAATGTTTCTGTCTAGATTTTATATGAAAATATTCCCGTTTCCAACGAAATCTTCACAGTTATCCAGATATCCACTTGTAATTTCTACAGAAAGAGTGTTTCCAAACTGCTGTATCAAAAGAAGGTTGAACTCTGTTAGTTGAGGACACACATCCCAAACAAGTTTCTGACAATCCTTCTGTCTCCTTTTTATGGGAAGATATTTCCTTTTTCACCGTAGGCCTGAATGCGCTCGAAATGTCCACTTCCAGATACTACAGAAAGAGTGTTTCAAACCTGCTCCATGAAAGGGAATGTTCAGCTCTGTGCCTTGAATGCAGGTATCACAAAGTAGTTTCTGACAGTGCTTCTGTCTAGATTTTAGAGGAAGATATTCACGTTTCCAATGAAATCGTTAGAGCTATCCAAATATCCACTTACAGATTCTACAAAAAGAGTGTTTCCAAACTGCTCCATCTAAAGAAAGGTTGAACTCTGTTAGTTGGGGACCCACATCACAATGAAGTTTCTGAGAATATTTCTGTCTAGATTTTAAATGAAGGTATTCCCTTTTCCAATGAAATCTTCACAGTTATCCAAATATCCACTTGCAATTTATTCAAAAAGTGTGTTTCCAAACTGCTGTATCAAAAGAAAGCTTGAACTCTTTTAGTTGATGACACACATCCCAATTAAGTTTCTGAGAGTCCTTCTATCTCATTTTTATGGGAAGATATTTCCGTTTCACCATAGGCCTGAAGTCGCTAGAAATGTCCACTTCCAGATACTACAGAAAGAGTGTTTCAAAACTGCTCTACGAAAGGGAATGTTCAGCTCTGTGACTTGAATGCAGATATCACAAAGTAGTTTCTGACAGTGCTTCTGTCTAGATTTTAGATGTAGATATTCCTGTTTCCAACAAAATCTTCACAGTTATCCAAATATCCACTTGCAGATTCTACAAACAGAGTGTTTCCAAACTGCTGTATCAAAAGAATGGTTGTACTCTGTTAGTGGAGGACACCCATCACAAAGAAGTTTCTAAGAATGCTTATGTCTAGATTTTATATAAAGATATTCCCATTTCCAACGAAATCCTCTCAGTTATCCAAATATCAACTTGCCGATTCTACAAAAAGAGGGTTTCCAAACTGGTCAATCAAAAGAAAGGTTGAACTCTGTTAGTTGAGGACACTCATCAGAAAGAAGTTTCTGAGAATGCTTATGTCTAGATTTTATATGAAGATATTCCCGTTTCTAATGAAATCGTTAGAGGTATCCAAATATGAACTTACAGATTCTACAAAAAGAGAGTATCCAAACTGCTGTATCAAAAGAAAGATTGAACTCTGTTATTTGAGGACACAGATCACTAAGAAGTTTCTGAGAATGTTTCTGTCTAGATTTTATATGAAGATATTCCCGTTTACAACGAAATCTTCACAGTTATCCAAATATCCACTTTCAGATTCTACAAAAAGTGTGTTTCCAAACTGCAGTATCAAACGAAAATTTGAACTCTGTTAGTTGAGGATACTCATCACAAAGAAGTTTCTGAGAATGCTTCTCTCTAGATTTCATATGAAGATATTCCCATTGCCAACGAAATCTTCTCAGTTATCCAAATATCAACTTGCCGATTCTACAAAAAGAGGGTTTCCAAACTGCTGTATCAAAAGAACGGTTGAACTCTGTTAATTGAGGACACTCACCCAAAGAAGTTTCTAAGAATTCTGTCTAGATTTTATACGAAGATATTCGCGTTTCCAACGAAATCTTGACAGTTATCCAAATATCCACTTTCTGATTCTACAAAAAGTGTGTTTCCAACTGCTGTATGAAAGGAAAGTTTGAACTCTGTTAGTTGAGGACACACATCCCAAATAACTTTATGAGAATCCTTCTGTCTCCTTTTTATAGGAAGATATTTCATTTATCACCACAGGCCTGAAAGCGCTCGAAGTGTCCACTTTCAGATACAACAGAGAGTTTCAAGCGTGGTCTATGAAAGGGAATGTTCAGCTCTGTGACTTGAATGCAGATATCACAAAATAGTTTCTGACAGTACTTCTGTCTAGATTTTATATGAAGATATTCCCGTTTCCAACGAAATCATTAGAGGTATCCAAATATCCACTTACAGATTCTACAAAAAGAGTGTTTCCAAACTGCTCAATCTAAAGAATTTTGGAACTCTGTTAGTTGAGGAAACACATCACAAAGAAGTCTCTGAGAATGCTTCGGTCTAGATTTTATATGAAGATATTCCCGTTTCCATCGAAATCTTCACTGTTACCCAAATATCCACTTGCAGATACTACAAAAAGGGTGTTTCCAAACTGCTGTATCAAAAGTAAGGTTCATCTCTGTCAATTGAGGACACACAATCCAAAGAAGTTTCTGAGAATAATTCTGTGTCGTTTTTGTGGGAAGATATTTCAGTTTTCACCATAGGCCTGAATGCGCTGAAAATGTCCACTTCCGGATACTATAGAAAGAGAGTTTCAAACGTGGTCTATGAAAGGGAATGTTCAGGTCTGTGACATGAATGCAGATATCAAAAAGTAGTTTCTGACAGTGCTTCTGTCTATCTTTTAGATGAAGATATTCCCGTTTCCAACGAAATCGTTAGAGCTATCCTAATATCCACTTAGAGATTCTACAAAAAGAGTGTTTCCAAACTGCTCTATCAAAAGAAAGGTTCAACTCTGTTAGTTGAGGACACACATCCCAATTAGGTTTCGGAGAATCATTCTGTCTCGTTTCTATGGGAAGATAATTCCGTTTTCACCGTAGGCCAGAATTGGCTCGAAATGTCCACTTCCAGACACTACAGAAAGAGTGTTTCAAAACTGGTCTATGAAAGGGAATGTTCAGCTCTGTGACTTGAATGCAGATATCACAAAGTAGTTTCTGACAGTGCTTCTGTCTAGATTTTAGATGAAGATATTCCCGTTTCCAATGAAATCGTTAGAGCTATCCAAATATCCACTTACAGATTCTACAAAAAGGGTGTTTCCAAACTGCTCTATCAAAAGAAAGGTTGAACTCTCTTAGTTGAGGACACACATCACAGAGAAGTTTCTGAGAATGCTTCTGTCTAGATTTTATATGAAGAAATTCCCATTTCCAACCAAATCTTCACAGATATCCAAATATCCACTTGCAGATTCTACAAAAGGAGTGTTTTGAATCTGCTGTATCAAGAGAAATGTTCAACTCTGTTAGTTGAGGACCCACATCCCAAATAAGTTTCTGAGAATCCTTCTGTCTCGTTCTTATGGGAAGATATTTCCGTTTTCCCCTTAGGCCTGAATTAGCTCGAAATGTCCACTTTCGGATATACAGAAAGAGTGTTTCCAACGTGGTCTATGAAAGGGAATGTTCAGCTCTGTGACTTGAATGCAGATATCAAAAAGTAGTTTCTGACAGTGTTTCTGTCTATCTTTTATATGAAGATATTCCCGTTTCCAACGAAATCTTCACAGTTATCCAAATATCCACTTGCAGATTCTAGCAAAAGAGTGTTTCCAAAGTGCTGTTTCAAAAGAAAGGTTGTACTCTGTTAGTGGAGGACACACATCACAAAGAAGTTTCTCAGAATGCTTCTGTCTAGATTTTATATGAAGATATTCCCGTTTCTAAACAAATCGTTAGAGGTATCCAAATATCCACTTAGAGATTCTACAAAAAGAGAGTATCCAAACTGCTGTATCAAAAGAAAGCTTTAACTCTGTTACATGAGAACACACATCACAAAGAAGTTTCTGAGAATGCTTCTGTCTAGATTTTATATGAGGTTATTCCCGTTTCCAACGAAATCTTCACAGTTATCCAAATATCCACTTGCAGATTCTACGAAAAGAGTATTTCCAAACTGCTGTATCAAAAGAAAGGTTGTACTGTGTTAGTGGAGTACACACATCACAAAGCAGTTTTTGAGAATGCTTCTGTCTAGATTATATATGAAGATATTCCCGTTTCCAAAGAAATCTTTAGAAGTACTCAAATATCCACTTACAGATTCTACAAAAAGCGTGTTCCCAAACTGCTGTATCAAAAGAAAGTTTGAACTCTGTTAGTGGAGGACACTCATTACAAAGAAGTTTCTGAGAATGCTTCTTTCTGGATTTTATATGAAGATATTCTCTTTTCCAACGAAATCTTCACAATTATCCAAATATCCACTTGCAGATTCTACAAACAGTGTGTTTCGAAACTGCTCTATCAAAAGAAAGGTTGAACTCTGTTAGTTGAGGACACACATCACAAAGAAGATTCTGAGAATGTTTCTGTCTAGATTTTAGATGAAGATATTCCCGTTTCCATAGAAATCTTCTCAGTTATCCAAATATCCACTTGCAATTTATACAAAAAGGGTGTTTCCAAACTGCTGTATCAAAAGAAAGGTTGAACTCTGTTAGTTGAGGACACACATCCCAAACAACTTTATGAGAATCCTTCTGTCTCGTTTTTATAGGAAGATATTCCCTTTTTCACCACAGGCCTGAATGCGCTCGAAATGTCCACTTTCAGATACAACAGAAAGAGAGTTTCAAACGTGGTCTATGAAAGGGAATGTTCAGATCTGTGACTTGAATGCAGATATCACAAAGTAGTTTCTGACAGTGCTTCTGTCTATCTTTTATATGAAGATATTCCTGTTTCCAACGAAATCATTAGAGGTATCCAATATCCACTTACAGATTCTACAAAAGGAGTATTTCCAAACTGCTCTATCAAAAGAAAGGTTCAACTCTGTTAGATGAGGACACACATCACCAAGAAGTTTCTGAGAATGCTTCTGTCTAGATTTTATATGAATATATTCCCGTTTCCAATGAAATCATTAGAGGTATCCAAATATCCACTTACAGATTCTACAAAAAAAGTGTTTCCAAACTACTGTATCAATAGAAAGGTTCAACTCTGTTAGTTGATGACACACATTCCAATTAAGTTTCTGAGAATCCTTCTGTCTCATTTTAATGGGAAGATATTTCCGTTTTCACCATAGGCCTGAATGCGCTCGAAATGTCCACTTCCAGATACTGCAGAAAGAGTGTTTCAAACCTGTTCTATGAAAGGGAATGTTCAGCTCTGTGACTTGAATGCAGATATCACAAAGTAGTTTCTGACAGTGCTTCTGTCTAGATTTTAGATGAAGAAATTCCGCTTTCCAAAGAAATCTTCACAGATATCCAAATATCCAGTTGCAGATTCTACAAACAGAGTGTTTCCAAACTGCTCTATCAAAAGAAAGGATGAACTCTGCTAGTTGAGGAAACACATCACAAAGAAGATTCTGAGAATGTTTCTGTCCAGATTTTATCTGAAGATATTGCCGTTTCCATAGAAATCTTCACAGTTGTCCAGATATCCACTTGCAATTTCTACAGAAAGAGTGTTTCCAAACTGCTGTATCAAAACAAAGGTTGAACTCTGTTAGTTGAGGACACACATCCCAAACAAGTTTCTGACAATCCTTCTGTCTCATTTTTATGGGAAGATATTTCCTTTTTCACCGTAGGCCTGAATGCGCTCGAAATGTCCACTTCCCGATACTACAGAAAGAGTGTTTCAAACCTGCTCTATGAAAGGGAATGTTCAGCTCAGTGACTTGAATGCAGATATCACAAAGTAGTTTCTGACAGTGCTTCTGTCTAGATTTTAGAGTAAGATATTCCCGTTTCCAATGAAATCGTTAGAGCTATCCAAATATCCACTTACAGATTCTAGAAAAAGAGTGTTTCCAAACTGCTCAATCTAAAGAAAGGTTGAACTCTTTTAGCTGAGGACACACACCACAAAGAAGTTTCTGACAATGCTTCTGTCTAGATTTTATATGAAGATATTCACCTTTCCGACAGAATCTTCACAGTTATCCAAATATCCAGTTGCAGATTCTACCAAAAGTGTGTTTCCAAACTGCTGAATCTAAAGAAAGGTTGAACTCTGTTAGCTGAGGACACACATCACAAAGAAGTTTCTAAGAATGCTTCTGTCTAGATTTAATATAAAGATATTCCCGTTTCTAACGATATCGTTAGAGGTATCCAAATTCCACTTACAGATTCTACAGAAAGAGAGTATCCAATCTGCTGTATCAAAAGAATGTTTGAACTCTGTTAGTTGAAGACACACATCACAAAGAAGTTTCTGAGAATGCTTCTGTCTAGATTTTATATGAAGATATACCGTTTCCAATGAAATCTTCACAGTTATCCAAATATGCACTTACAGATTCTACAAAAAGAGTGTTTCCAAACTACTGTATCAAGAGAAAGTTTCAACTCCGTTAGTTGAGGACAGACATCCCAGTTAAGTTTCTGGGAACCTTTCTGTTTCGTTTTTATGGGAAGGTATTTCCGTTTTCACCATAGGCCTGATTTTTCTTGAAATGTCCACTTCCGGATACTACAGAAAGAGTGTTTCAAACCTGTTCTATGAAAAGGAATGTTGCGCTCTGTGACTTGAATGCAGATATCACAAAGTAGTTTCTGACAGTGCTTCTGTCGAGATTTTTGATGATGATATTCCCGTTTCCAATGAAATCGTTAGAGCTCTCCAAATATCCACTTACAGATTCCACAAAAAGAGTGTCTCCAAACTGCTCTATCTAAAGAAAGGTTCAACTCCGTTAGTTGAGGACACACATCACAAAGAAGTTTCTGAGAATGCTTCAGTCTAGATTTTACATGAAGATATTCCCTTTTCCAACAAATTCTCCACAGTTATCCAAATATCCACTTGCAGATTCTACAAAAACAGTGTTTCCAAACTGCTCTATCAAAAGAAAGCTTGAACTCTGTTAGTTGAGAACACACATCACCAAGAAGTTTCTGAGAAAGCTTTTGTCTACATTTTATATGAAGATATTCCCGTATTCAACGAAATCTTCACAGTTATCCAAATATCCACTTGCAGGTTCTACAAAAAGAGTGTTTCCAAACTGCTGCATCAAAAGAAAGGTTCATCTCTGTTAATTGGGGACACACATTCCAAATAAGTTTTTGAGAATAATTCTGTGTCGTTTTTATGTGAAGATATTTCCGTTTTCACCATAGGGCAGAATGCGCTCAAAATGTCCACTTCCAATTAAAACAGAAAGAGAGTTTCAAACGTGGTCTATGAAAGGGAATGTTCAGATCCGTGACTTGAATGCAGATATCACAAAGTAGTTTCTGACAGTGCTTCTGTCTATCTTTTATATGAAGATATTCCCGTTTCCAACGAAATCGTTAGAGCTATCCAAATATCCACTTACAGATTCTACAAAAAGTGTGTTTCCAAACTGCTGTATCAATACAAACGTTCAACTCTGTTAGTTGAGGAAACACATCCGTATTAAGTTTCTGAGAATCCTTCTGTCTCGTTTTTATGGGAAGAGATTCCAGTTTTCACCTTAGGCCTGAAATCGTTCGAAATGTCCACTTCCAGATTCTACTGAAAGAGTGTTTCAAACCTGGCCTATGAAAGGGAATGTTCAGCTCTGTGAGTTCAATGCAGATATCACAAAGTAGTTTCTGAGAGTGCTTCTGTCTAGATTTTAGATCAAGATATTCCCGTTTCCAACGAAATCTTCACATTTATTCAAATATCCACATGCAGATGCTATAAAAAGAGTGTTTCCAAGTTGCTGTATCAAAAGAAAGGTTCAACTCTGTTAATTGAGGACACCCATCCCAATTTATTTTCTGAGAATCCTTCTGTCTCGTTTTTATGAGAAGATATTTCCGTTTTCACCGTTGGCCGGAATTCGCTCGAAATGTCCACTTTCAGATACAAAAGAAAGACAGTTTCAAACGTGGTCTATGAAAGGGAATGTTCAGTTCCGTGACTTGAATGCAGATATCACAAAGTAGTTTCTGACAGTGCTTCTGTCTAGATTTTATATGAAAATATTCCCGTTTCCAACGAAATCTTTAGAGGTATCCAAATATCCACCTACATATTCTACAAAAAGAGTGTTTCCAAAGTGCTCTATCTGAAGAAAGGTTGAACTCTGTTAGTTGAGGACACACATCACAAAGAAGTTTCTGAGAATGCTTCTGTCTGGATTTTATATGAAGATATTCCCGTTTCCATTGAAATCATTAGAGGTATCCAAATATCCACTTACAGATTCTACAAAAACAGTGTTTCTAAACTGCTCTATCAAAAGAAAGGTTGAACCCTGTTAGTTGAAGACACACATCACAAAGAAGTTTCTGAGAATGCTTCTGTCTAGATTTTATATGAAGATATTCCGTTTCCAACGAAATCCTCACAGTTATCCAAATCTCCACTTGCAGATTCTATAAAAAGAGTGTTTCCAAACTACTGTATCAATAGAAAGGTTCAAGTCTGTTAGTTGAGGACAGACATCCAAATTAAGTTTCTGAGAATCTTTCTGTTTCGTTTTTATGGGAAGATATTTCCGTTTTCACCATAGGCCTGATTTCGCTCGAAATGTCCACTTTCTGATACTACAGAAAGAGTGTTTCAAACCTGGTCTATGAAAAGGAATGTTCAGCTCTGTGACTTGAATGCAGATATCACAAAGTAGTTTCTGACACTGCTTCTGTCCAGATTTTAGATGAAGATATTCCCATTTCCATTGAAATCATTAGAGCTATCCAAATATCCACTTACTGATTCCACAAAAAGTGTGTTTCCAAACTGCTCTATCTAAAGAAAGGTTGAACTCTGTTAGCTGAGGGCACACACCAGAAAGAAGTTTCTGACAATGCTTCTGTCTAGATTTTATATGAAGATATTCCCGTTTCCAACGAAATCTTCACAGTTATCCAAATGTAAACTTGCAGATTCTACCAAAAGAGTGTTTCCAAACTGCTGTATCAAAAGAAAGGTTGTACTCTGTTAGTGGAGGACCACATCACAAAGAAGTTTCTAAGAATGCTTCTGTCTAGATTTTATATAAAGATATTACCGTTTCCAACGAAATCTTCTCAGTTATCCAAATATCAACTTGCCGATTCTACAAAAAGAGGGTTTCCAAACTGCTCTCTCCAAAGAAAGGTTGAACTCTGTTCTTTGAGGACTCTCATCAAAAAGAAGTTTCTGATAATGCTTCTGTCTAGATTTTATATGAAGATATTCCCGTTTCTAATGAAATCGTTAGAGGTATCCAAATATCCACTTACAGATTCTACAAAAAGAGAGTATCTAAACTGCTGTATCAAAAGAAAGGTTGAACTCTGTTAGTTGAGGACACATATCACAAAGAATTTTCTGAGGATTCTTCTGTCTAGACTTTATATGAAGATATTCCGTTTCCAACAAAATCTTCACTGTTATCCAAATATCCACTTGCAGATTCTACAAAAACAGTGTTTCCAAACTGCTGTATCAATACAAACGTTCAACTCTGTTAGTTGAGGACACACATCCATATTAAGTTTCTGAGAATCCTTCTGTCTCGTTTTTATGGGAAGAGATTCCCGTTTTCACCTTCGGCCGGAAAACGTTCGAAATGTCCACTTCCAGATTCTACTGAAAGAGTGTTTCAAACCTGGCCTATGAAAGGGAATGTTCAGCTCTGTGACTTGAATGCAGATATCACAAAGTAGTTTCTGACAGTGCTTCTGTCTAGATTTTAGATCAAGATATTCCCGTTTCCAACGAAATCTTCACATTTATACAAATATCCACATGCAGATTCTACAAAAAGAGTGTTTCCAAGGTGCTGTATCAAAAGAAAGGTTCAACTCTGTTAATTGAGGACACCCATCCCAATTTATTTTCTGAGAATCCTTCTGTCTCGTTTTTATGGGAAGATATTTCCGTTTTCACCATAGGCCGGTATTCACTCGAAATGTCCACTTTCAGATACTACAGAAAGAGAGCTTCAAACGTGGTCTATGAAAGGGAATGTTCAGCTCTGTGACTTGAATGCAGATATCACAAAGTAGTTCCTGAGAGTGCTTCTGTCTAGATTTTATATGAAGATATTCCCGTTCCCAACGAAATCTTTAGATGTATCCAAATATCCACCTACATATTCTACAAAATCAGTGTTTCCAAACTGCTCCATCTAAAGAAAGGTTGAACTCTGTTAGTTGAGGACACACATCACAAAGAAGTTTCTGAGAATGCTTCTGTCTAAATTTGATATGAAGATTCTCCGTTTCCAACGAAATCTTCACAATTATCCAAATATCCACTTGCAGATTGTACAAAAAGAGTGTTTCAAAACTACTGTATCAATAGAAAGGTTCAAGTCTGTTAGTTGAGGACAGACATCCCAATTAAGTTTCTGAGAATCTTTCTGTTTTGTTTTTATGGGAAGATATTTCCGTTTTCACCATAGGCCTGATTTCGCTCGAAATGTCCACTTCCGGACACTACAGAAAGAGTGTTTCAGACCTGGTCTATGAAAAGGAATGTTCAGCTCTGTGACTTGAATGCTGATATGACAAAGTAGTTTCTGACCGTGCTTCTGTCGAGATTTTAGATGAAGATATTCCCGTTCACAACGAAATTCTTAGAGCTATCCAAATATCCACTTACAGATTCCACAAAAAGAGTGTTTCCAAACTGCTCTATCTAAAGAAAGGTTCAACTCGGTTAGTTGAGGACACACATCACAAAGCAGTTTCTGAGAATGCTTCTGTCTAGACTTTATATGAAGATATTCCCGTTTCCTACAAATTCTTCACAGTTATCCAAATATCCACTTGCAGATTCTCAAAAAACAGTGTTTCCAAACTGCTCTATCAAAAGAAAGCTTGAACTCTGTTAGTTGAGGTCACACATCACCAAGAAGTTTCTGAGAATGCTTTTGTCGAGATTTTATATGAAGATATTCCCGTATCCAACGAAATCTTCACAGTTATCCAAATATCCACTTGCAGGTTCTACAAAAAGAGTGTTTCCAAACTGCTGTATCAAAAGAGAGGTTCATCTCTGTTAATTGGGGACACACATTCCAAATAAGTTTCTGAGAATAATTCTGTGTCGTTTTTATGGGAAGATATTTCCGTTTTCACCATAGGCCTGAATGCGCTCAAAATGTCCACTTCCATATACTACAGAAAGAGTGTTTCAAACATTGTCTGTGAAATGGAATGTTCAGCTCCGTGACTTGAATGCAGGTATCACAAAGTAGTTTCTGACAGTGCTTCAGTCTAGATTTTAGATGAAGATATTCCCGTTTCCAACGAAATCTTCACAGTTATTCAAATATCCACATGCAGATTCTACAAAAAGAGTGCTTCCAGGGTGGTGTATCAAAAGAAAGATTCAACTCTGTTAGTTGAGGACACACATCCCAATTAAGTTTCTGAGAATCCTTCCATCTCGTTTTTATGGGAAGATATTTCCGTCTTCACCACAGGCCTGAATTCGCTCGAAATGTCCAATTCTAGCTACTACAGAAAGAGTGTTTCAAACCTGCTCTATGAAAGGGAATGTTCAGCTCTGTGACTTGAATGCAGATATCACAAAGTAGTTTCTGACAGTGCTTCTGTCTAGATTTTAGATGAAGATATTCCCGTTTCCAACGAAATCTTCACAGTTATCCAAATATCCACTTGCAGATTCTATAAACAGGGTGTTTCCAAACTGCTCTATCAATAGAAAGGCTGAACTCTGTTAGTTGAGGACACACATCACAAAGAAGTTTCTGAGAATATTTCTGTGTAGATATTAAATGAAGATATTCCCGTTTCCAATGAAATCTTCACAGTTATCCAAATATCCACTTGCAATTTATACAAAAGGGGTGTTTCCAAACTGCTGTATCAAAAGAAAGGTTGAACTCTGTTAGATGAGGACACACATCCCAAATAACTTTATGAGAATCCTTCTGTCTCGTTTTTGTAGGAAGATATTCCCTTTTTCACCGCAGGCCTGAAAGCGCTCGAAATGTCCACTTTCAGATACAACAGAAAGAGAGTTTCAAACGTGGTCTATGAAAGGGAATGTTCAGATCCGTGACTTGAATGCAGATATCACAAAATAGTTTCTGACAGTGCTTCTGTCTAGATTTTATATGAAGATATTCCCGTTGCCAACGAAATCTTCTCAGTTATCCAAATATCAACTTGCCGATTCTACAAAAAGAGGGTTTCCAAACTGCTCTATCCAAAGAAAGGTTGAACTCTGTTAGTTGAGGACACTCATCTCAAAGAAGTTTCTGAGAATGCTTCTGTCTAGGTTTTATATGAAGGTATTCCCGTTTCTAATGAAATCGTTAGAAGTATCCAAATATCCACTTACAGA
Organism: Gorilla gorilla gorilla; assembly: GCF_029281585.2. Classification (NCBI taxonomy): domain Eukaryota; kingdom Metazoa; phylum Chordata; class Mammalia; order Primates; family Hominidae; genus Gorilla; species Gorilla gorilla. The sequence continues at coordinate 14,747,308 of NC_086018.1, read as the reverse complement.
TTCTACAAAAAGAGAGTATCCAAACTGCTGTTTCAAAAGAAAGGTTGAACTCTGTTATTCGAGGACACACATCACAAAGAAGTTTCTGAGAATGCTTCTGTCTAGATTTTATATGAAGATATTCCCGTTTCCAATGAAATCTTCTCAGTTATCCAAATATCCACTTGCAGATCCTACAAAAAGAGTGTTTCCAAACTGCTGTATCAGGAGAAAGGTTCATCTCTTTCAATTGAGGACACACATTCCAAAGAAGTTTCTGAGAATAATTCTGTGCCGTTTTTATGGGAAGATATTTCCGTTTTCACCATAGGCCTGAATGCGCTCAAAATGTCCATTTCTGGATACTACAGAAAGAGAGTTTCAAACGTGGTCTATGAAAGGGAATGTTCAGCTCTGTGACTTGAATGCAGATATCAAAAAGTAGTTTCTGACAGTGCTTCTGTCTATCTTTTAGATGAAGATATTCCCGTTTCCAACGAAATCGTTAGAGCTATCCAAATATCCACTTACAGATTCTACAAAAGAGTGTTTCCAAACTGCTCTATCAAAATAAAGGTTCAACTTTGTTAGTTGAGGACACACATTCCAAATAAGTTTCTGAGAATAATTCTGTGTCGTTTTTATGGGAAGATATTTCCGTTTTCACCATAGACCTGAAAGCGCTCAAAATGTCCAATTCCAGATACTACACAAAGAGTGTTTCAAACCTGGTCTATGAAAGGGAATATTGAGCTCTGTGCCGTGAATGCAGATATTACAAAGTAGTTTCTGACACTGCTTCTGCCTAGACTTTAGATGAAGATATTCCCGTTTCCAACGAAATCTTCACAGTTATTCAAATATCCACATGCAGATTCTAGAAAAAGTGTGCTTCCAAGGTGCTGTATCAAAAGAAAGATTCATCTCTGTTTGTTGAGGACACACATCCCAATTAAGTTTCTGAGAATCCTTCCATCTCGTTTTTATGGGAAGATATTTCCGTCTTCACCACAGGCCTGAATTCGCTCATAATGTCCAATTCCAGACACTACAGAAAGAGTGTTTCAAACCTGCTCTATGAAAGGGAATGTTCAGCTCTGTGACTTGAATGCAGATATCAAAAAGTAGTTTCTGACAGTGCTTCTGTCTATCTTTTAGATGAAGATATTCCCGTTTCCAACGAAATCGTTAGAGCTATCCAAATATCCACTTACAGATTCTACAAAAAGAGTGTTTCCAAACTGCTCTATCAAAAGAAAGGTTCAACTTTGTTAGTTGAGGACACACATTCCAAATAAGTTTCTGAGAATAATTCTGTGTCGTTTTTATGGGAAGATATTTCCGTTTTCACCATAGACCTGAAAGCGCTCAAAATGTCCAATTCAAGATACTACACAAAGAGTGTTTCAAACCTGGTCTATGAAAGGGAATATTGAGCTCTGTGCCGTGAATGCAGATATCACAAAGTAGTTTCGGACACTGCTTCTGTCTAGACTTTAGATGAAGATATTCCCGTTTCCAACGAAATCTTCACAGTTATTCAAATATCCACATGCAGATTCTACAAAAAGTGTGCTTCCAAGGTGCTGTATCAAAAGAAAGATTCAACTCTGTTAGTTGAGGACGCACATCCCAATTAGGTTTCTGAGAATCCTTCCATGTCGTTTTTATGGGAAGATATTTCCGTCTTCACCATAGGCCTGAATTCGCTCAAAATGTCCAATTCCAGACACTACAGAAAGAGTGTTTCAAACCTGCTCTATGAAAGGGAATGTTCCGCTCAGTGACTTGAATGCAGATATCACAAAGTAGTTTCTGACAGTGCTTCTGTCTAGATTTTAGATGAAGATATTCCCGTTTCCAACGAAATCTTCACAGTTATCCAAATATCCACTTGCAGATTCTACAAACAGGGTGTTTCCAAACTGCTCTATCAAAAGAAAGGTTGAACTCTGTTAGTTGAGGACACACATCTCAAAGAAGTTTCTGAGAATATTTCTGTCTAGATTTTAAATGAAGATATTCCCGTTTCCAATGAAATCTTCACAGTTATCCAAATATCCACTTGCAATTTATACAAAAGGGGTGTTTCCAAACTGCTGTATCAAAAGAAAAGTTGAACTCTGTTAGTTGAGGACACACATCCCAAATAATTTTATGAGAATCCTTCTGTCTCGTTTTTATAGGAAGATATTCCCTTTTTCACCTCAGGTCTGAAAGCGCTCGAAATGTCCACTTTCAGATACAACAGAAAGAGAGTTTCAAACGTGGTCTATGAATGGGAATGTTCATATCCGTGACTTGAATGCAGATATCACAAAATAGTTTCTGGCAGTGCTTCTGTCTAGATTTTATATGAAGATATTCCCGTTTACAACGAAATCTTCACTGTTATCCAAATATCCACTTTCAGATTCTACAAAAAGAGTGTTTCCAAACCGCTCTACCAAAGGAAAGTTTGAACTCTGTTAGTTGAGGACACTCATCACAAAGAAGTTTCTGAGAATGCTTCTGTCTATTTTTTATATAAAGATATTCCCGTTTCCAACGAAATCTTCTCAGTTATCCAAATATCAACTTGCCAGTTCTACAAAAAAGAGGGTTTCCAAACTGCTCTATCAAAAGAAAGTTTGAACTCTGTTAGTTGAGGACACTCATCACAAAGAAGTTTCTGAGAATGCTTCTGTCTAGATTTTACACGAAGATATTCCCGTTTCTAATGAAATCGATAGAGGTATCCAAATATCCACTTACAGATTCTACAAAAAGAGAGTATCCAAGCTGCTGTATCAATAGAAAGGTGGAACTCTGTTAGTTGAGGACACACATCACAAAGAAGTTTCTGAGAATGTTTCTGTCTAGATTTTATGTGAAGATATTCCCGTTTACAATGAAATCTTCACAGTTATCCAAATATCCACTTTCAGATTCTACAAAAAGAGTGTTTCCAACCTGCTGTATCAAAAGAAATGTTCAACTCTGTTAGTTGAGGACACTCATCACAAAGAAGTTTCTGAGAATGCTTCTGTCTAGATTTTATATGAAGATATTCCCGTTGCAAACGAAATCTTCTCAGTTAACCAAACATCAACTTGCGGATTCTACAAAAAGAGGGTTTCCAAACTGCTGTATCCAAAGAAAGGTTGAACTCTGTTAGTTGAGGACACTCATCACAAAGAAGTTTCTGAGAATGCTTCTGTCTAGAGTTTATATGAAGATATTCCCGTTTCTAATGAAATCGTTAGAGGTATCCAAATATCCACTTACAGATTCTACAAAAAGAGAGTATCCAAACTGCTGTATCAAAAGAAAGGTTGAGCTCTGTTAGTTGAGGACACACATCACAAAGAAGTTTCTGAGAATGCTTCTGTCTAGATTTTATATGAAGATATTCCCGTTTCCAACGAAATCTTCACTGTTATCCAAATATCCACTTGCAGATCCTACAAAAAGAGTGTTTCCAAACTGCTGTATCAAAAGAAAGGTTCATCTCTGTCAATTGAGGACACACATTCCAAAGAAGCTTCTGAGAATAATTCTGTGTCGTTTTTATGGGAAGATATTTCCGTTTTCACCATAGGCCAGAATGTGCTCAAAATGTCCATTTCTGGATACTACAGAAAGAGAGTTTCAAACGTGGTCAATGAAAGGGCATGTTCAGCTCTGTGACTTGAATGCAGATATCAAAAAGTAGTTTCTGACAGTGCTTCTGTCTATCTTTTAAATGAAGGTATTCCCGTTTCCAACGAAATCGTTAGAGCTATCCAAATATCCACTTACAGATTCTACAAAAAGAGTGTTTCCAAACTGCTCTATCAAAAGAAAGGTTCAACTTTGTTAGTTGAGGACACACATTCCAAATAAGTTTCTGAGAATAATTCTGTGTCGTTTTTATGGGAAGATATTTCAGTTTTCACCATAGGCCTGAAAGCGCTCAAAATGTCCAATTCCAGATACAACACAAAGAGTGTTTCAAACCTGGTCTATGAAAGGGAATATTGAGCTCTGTGCCATGAATGCAGATATCACAAAGTAGTTTCCGACACTGCTACTGTCTAGACTTTATATGAAGTTATTCCCGTTTCCAACGAAGTCTTCTCAGTTATCCAAATATCAACTTGCCTATTCTACAAAAAGAGTGTTTCCAAACTGCTGTATCAATACAAACGTTCAACTCTGTTAGTTGAGGACACACATCCGTATTAAGTTTCTGAGAGTCCTTCTGTCTCGTTTTTATGGGAAGAGATTGCCGTTTTCACCTTAGGCCTGAAATCGTTCGAAATGTCCACTTCCAGATTCTACTGAAAGAGTGTTTCAAACCTGGCCTATGAAAGGGAATGTTCAGCTCTGTGACTTGAATACAGATATCACAAAGTAGTTTCTGACAGTGCTTCTGTCTAGATTTTAGATCAAGATATTCCCGTTTCCAGCGAAATCTTCACATTTATTCAAATATCCACAAGCAGATTCTACAAAAAGAGTGTTTCCAAGGTGATGTAACAAAAGAAAGGTTCAACTCTGTTAATTGAGGACACCCATCCCAATTTATTTTCTGAGAATCCGTCTGTCTCGTTTTTATGGGAAGATTTTTCCGTTTTCACCATAGGCCGGAATTCGCTCGAAACGTCCACTTTCAGATACAACAGAAAGAGAGTTTCAAACGTGGTCTATGAAAGGGAATGTTCAGATCTGTGCCTTGAATGCAGATATCACAAAGCAGTATCTGACAGTGCTTCTGTCTAGATTTTATATGAAGATATTCCCGTTTCCAACGAAATCTTTAGAGGTATCGAAATATCCACCTACATATTCTACAAAAAGAGTGTTTCCAGCTGCTGTATGAAAGGAAAGGTTGAACTCTGTTAGTTGCGGACCCACATCACAAAGACGTTTCTGAGAATATTTCTGTCTAGATTTTAAATGAAGATATTCCCGTTTAAAATGAAATCTTCACATTTATCCTAATATCCAATTGCAATTTCTACAGAAAGAGTGTTTCAAAACTGCTGTATCAAAAGAAAGGTTGAACTCTGTTAGTTGAGGACACACATCCCAAATAAGTTTCTGACAATCCTTCTGTAACATTTTTATGGGAAGAAATTTCCTTTTACACCGTAGGCCTGAATGCGCTCAAAATGTCCAGTTCCAGATACTACAGAAAGAGTGACTCAAACCTGCTCTATGAAAGGGAATGTTCTTCTCTGTGACTTGAATACAGATATCACAAAGTAGTTTCTGACAGTGCTTCTGTCTAGATTTTAGAGGAAGATATTCCCGTTTCCAATGAAATCGTTAGAGATATCCAAATATCTACTTACAGATTCTACAAAAAGTGAGTTTCCAAACTGCTCTATCTAAGGAAAGGTTGAACTCCGTTAGCTGAGGACACATACCACAAAGAAGTTTCTGACAATGCTTCCGTCTAGTTTTTATATGAAGATATTCCTGTTTCCAACGAAATCTTCACAGTTATCCAAATATCCAGTTGCAGATTCTACCAAAAGAGTGTTTCCAAACTGCTGTATCAAAAGAAAGGTTGTATTCTGACTGTGGAGTACACATCACGAAGAAGTTACTAAGAATGCTTCTGTCTAGATTTTATATAAAGATATTCCGTTTCTAAGATATCATTAGAGGAATCCAAGTATCCACTTACATATTCTACAGAAAGAGAGTATCCAAACTGCTGTATCGAAAGAAAGGGTGAACTCTGTTTTTTGAGGACACACATCACAAAGAAGTTTCTGAGAATGTTTCTGTCTAGATTTTATATGAAGATATTCCCCTTTACAACGAAATCTTCACAGTCATCCAAATATCCACTTGCAGATTCTACAAAAAGAGTGTTTCCAAACTACTGTATCAATAGAAAGGTTCAACTCTGTTAGTTCAGGTCAGGCATCCCAATTAAGTTTCTGAGAATCTTTCTGTTTCGTTTTTATGGGAAGATATTTCCGTTTTCACCATAGGCCTGATTTCGCTCGAAATGTCCACTTCTGGATACTACAGAAAGAGTGTTTCAAACCTGGTCTATGAAAAAGAAAGTTCAGCTCTGTCACTTGAATGCAGATATCACAAAGTAGTTTCTGACAGTGCTTCCATCTAGATTTTAGATGTAGATATTCCCGTTTCCAACGAAATCGTTAGAGCTATCCAAATATGCGCTTACAGATTCTACAAAAAGAGTGTTTCCAAACTGCTCTATATGAAGAAAGGTTGAACTCTGTTAGTTGAGGACACACAGCACAAAGAAGTTTCTGACAATTCTTCTGTCTAGATTTTATATGAAGATATTCCCGTTTCCAACGAAATCTTCACAGTTATCCAAATGTAAACTTGCAGATTCTACCAAAAGAGTGTTTCCAAACTGCTGTATCAAAGGAAAGGTTGTACTGTGTTAGTGGAGGACACACATCACAAAGAAGTTTCTCAGAATGCTTCTGTCTAGATTTTATATGAAGATATTTCCGTTTCCAATGAAATCTTTAGAAGTACTCAAATATCCACTTACAGATTCTACACAAAGCGTGTTCCCAAACTGCTGTATCAAAAGAAAGTTTGAACTCTGTTAGTTGAGGACACACATCACAAAGAAGTTTCTGAGAATGCTTCTGTCTAGATTTTATTTGAAGATATTCCCGTTTCCAACGAATTCTTCACGGTTATCCAAATATCCACTTACAGATTCTAACAAAAGTGTGTTTCCAAACTGCTGTATCAATAGAAAAGTTCATCTCTGTTAGTTGACGACACACAACCCAATTAAGTTTCTGAGAATCCTTCGGTCTCATTTTTATGGGAAGATATTTCCGTTTTCAGCATAGGCCTGAATTCGCTCGAAATGTCCACTTCCAGATACTACAGAAAGGGTGTTTCAAACCTGCTCTATGAAAGGGAATGTTCAGCTCTGTGACTTGAATGCAGATATCACAAAGTAGTTTCTGACAGTGCTTCTGTCTAGATTTATATGATGATATTCCCGTTTCCAACGAAATCTTCACAGTTATCCAAATATCGACTTGCAGATTCTACAAACAGAGTGTTTGCAAACTGCTGTATCAAAATAAAGGTTGAACTCTGTTAGTTGAGGACACACATCCCAAATAAGTTTCTGACAATACTTCTGTGTCGTTTTTACGGGAAGATATTTCCTTTTTCACTGTAGGCCTCAATGTTCTCGAAATGTCCACTTCCAGATACTACAGAAAGAGTGTTTCAAACCTGCTCTATGAAAGGGAATGTTCAGCTCTGTGACTTGAATGCAGATATCACAAGGTAGTTTCTAACAGTGCTTCTGTCTATCTTTTATATGAAGATATTCCGGTTTCCAATGAAATCATTAGAGGTATCCAAATATCCACTTACAGATTCTACAAAAACAGTGTTTACAAACTGCTCTATCAAAAGAAAGGTTGAACCCTGTTACTTGAAGACACACATTACAAAGAAGTTTCTGAGAATGCTTCTGTCTAGAATTTATATGAAGATATTCCGTTTACAACGAAATCTTTACAGTTATCCAAATATCCACTTGCAGATTCTACAAAAAGAGTGTTTCCAAACTACTGTATCAGTAGAAAGGTTGAACTCTGTTAGTTGAGGACACACATCCCAATTAAGTTTCTGAGAATCCTTCTGTCTCATTTTTATGGAAGATATTTCCGTTTTCACCATAGGCTTGAATTCACTCGAAATGTCCACTTCTAGATAGTACAGAAAGAGTGTTTCAAACCTGCTCTATGAAAGGGAATGTTCAGCTCTGTGACTTGAATGCAGATATCACAAAGTAGTTTCTGACAGTGCTTCTGTCTAGATTTTAGATGAAGATATTCCCGTTTCCAATGAAATCTTCACAGTTATCCATATATCCACTTGCAGATTCTAGAAACAGAGTGTTTCCAAACTGCTCTATCAAATGAAAGGTTGAACTCTGTTAGTTGAGGACACACATCAGAAAGAAGTTTCTGAGAATGTTTCTGTCTAGATTTTATATGAAGATATTCCCGTTTCCAAAGAAATCTTCACAGTTATCCAGATATCCACATGCAATTTCTACAGAAAGAGTGTTTCGAAACTGCTGTATCAAAAGAAAGGTTGAACTCTGTTAGTTGAGGACACACATCCCAAATAAGTTTCTGACAATACTTCTGTCTCGTTTTTATGGGAAGATATTTCCTTTTTCAACATAGGCCTCAATGCCCTCGAAATGTCCACTTCCCGATACTACAGAAAGAGTGTTTCAAACCTGCTCTATGAAAGGGAATGTTCAGCTCTGTGACTTGAATGCAGATATCACAAAGTAGTTTCTGACAGTGCTTCTGTCTAGATTTTAGAGGAAGATATTCCTGATTCCAACGAAATCGTAAGAGCAATCCAAATATCCACTTACAGATTCCACAAAAAGAGTGTTTCCAAACTGCTCTATCTAAAGATAGGTTGAACTCTGTTAGCTGAGGACACACATCACAAAGAAGTTTCTGAGAATGCTTCTGTCTAGATTTTATATGAAGATATTCCTGTATCCAATGAAATCATTAGAGGTATCCAAATATCCACTTACAGATTCTACGAAAACAGTGTTTCCAAACTGCTCTATCAAAAGAAAGGTTGAACCCTGTTAGTTGAAGACACACATCACAAAGAAGTTTCTGAGAATGCTTCTGTCTAGATTTTATATGAAGATATTCCGGTTTCCAATGAAATCATTAGAGGTATCCAAATATCCACTTACAGATTCTACAAAAAGAGTGTTTCCAAACTGCTCAATCAAAAGAAAGGTTGAACCCTGTTAGTTGAAGACACACATCACAAAGAAGTTTCTGAGCATGCTTCTGTCTAGAATTTATATGATGATATTCCGTTTCCAACGAAACCTTCACAGTTATCCAAATATCCACTTGCAGATTCTACAAAAAGAGTGTTTCCAAACTACTCTATCAAAAGAAAGGTTGAACTCTGTTAGTTGACGACACACATCCCAATTAAGTTTCTGAGAATCCTTCTGTCTCATTGTTATGGGAAGATATTTCCGTTTTCACCATAGGCCTGAATTCGCCCGAAATGTCCACTTCCAGATACTACAGAAAGAGTGTTTCAAACCTGCTCTATGAAAGGGAATGTTCAGCTCTGTGACTTGAATGCAGATATCACAAAGTAGTTTCTGACAGTGCTTCTGTCTAGATTTTAGAGGAAGATATTCCCGTTTCCAGCGAAATCGTTAGAGCAATCCAAATATCCACTTACAGATTCTACAAAAAGAGTGTTTCCAAACCGCTCTATCTAAAGAAAGGTTGAACTCTGTTAGCTGAGGACACACATCAGAAAGAAGTTTCTAAGAATGCTTCTGTCTGGATTTTATATAAAGATATTCCCGTTTCTAACGATATCGTTAGAGGTATCCAAATATCCACTTACAGATTCTACAGAAAAAGAGTATCCAAACTGCTGTATCACAAGAAAGGTTGAACTCTGTTAGTTGAGGACACACATCACAAAGAAGTTTCTGAGAATGTTTCTGTCTAGACTTTATATGAAGATATTCCCGTTTCCAATGAAATCTTCACAGTTATCCAAATATCCACTTGCAGATTCTACAAAAAGTGTGTTTCCAACTGCTGTATGAAAGGAAAGGTTGAACTCTGTTCATTGAGGTCCCACATCACAAAGAAGTTTCTGAGAATATTTCTGTCTAGATTTTAAATGAGGATATTCCCGTTTCCAATGAAATCTTCACAGTTATCCAAATATCCACTTGCAATTTATTCAAAAAGGGTGTTTCCAAACTGCTGTATCAAAAGAAAGGTTGAACTCTGTTAGTTGAGGTCACACATCCCAAACAACTTTATGAGAATCCTTCTGTCTCGTTTTTATAGGAAGATATTCCCTTTTTCACCACAGGCCTGAATGCACTCGAAATGTCCACTTTCAGATACAACAGAAAGAGAGTTTCAAACGTGGTCTATGAAAGGGAATGTTCAGATCTGTCACTTGAATGCAGACATCACAAGGTAGTTTCTAACAGTGCTTCTGTCTATCTTTTATATGAAGATATTCCGGTTTCCAATGAAATCATTAGAGGTATCCAAATATCCACTTACAGATTCTACAAAAACAGTGTTTACAAACTGCTCTATCAAAAGAAAGGTTGAACCCTGTTACTTGAAGACACACATTACAAAGAAGTTTCTGAGAATGCTTCTGTCTAGAATTTATATGAAGATATTCCGTTTACAACGAAATCTTTACAGTTATCCAAATATCCACTTGCAGATTCTACAAAAAGAGTGTTTCCAAACTACTGTATCAGTAGAAAGGTTGAACTCTGTTAGTTGAGGACACACATCCCAATTAAGTTTCTGAGAATCCTTCTGTCTCATTTTTATGGAAGATATTTCCGTTTTCACCATAGGCCTGAATTCACTCGAAATGTCCACTTCTAGATAGTACAGAAAGAGTGTTTCAAACCTGCTCTATGAAAGGGAATGTTCAGCTCTGTGACTTGCATGCAGATATCACAAAGTAGTTTCTGACAGTGCTTCTGTCTAGATTTTAGATGAAGATATTCCCGTTTCCAACGAAATCTTCACAGTTATCCATATATCCACTTGCAGATTCTAGAAACAGAGTGTTTCCAAACTGCTCTATCAAATGAAAGGTTGAACTCTGTTAGTTGAGGACACACATCAGAAAGAAGTTTCTGAGAATGTTTCTGTCTAGATTTTATATGAAGATATTCCCGTTTCCAAAGAAATCTTCACAGTTATCCAGATATCCACATGCAATTTCTACAGAAAGAGTGTTTCGAAACTGCTGTATCAAAAGAAAGGTTGAACTCTGTTAGTTGAGGACACACATCCCAAATAAGTTTCTGACAATACTTCTGTCTCGTTTTTATGGGAAGATATTTCCTTTTTCACCGTAGGCCTCAATGCACTCGAAATGTCCACTTCCCGATACTACAGAAAGAGTGTTTCAAACCTGCTCTATGAAAGGGAATGTTCAGCTCTGTGACTTGAATGCAGATATCACAAAGTAGTTTCTTACAGTGCTTCTGTCTAGATTTTAGAGGAAGATATTCCTGATTCCAACGAAATCGTAAGAGCAATCCAAATATCCACTTACAGATTCCACAAAAAGAGTGTTTCCAAACTGCTCTATCTAAAGATAGGTTGAACTCTGTTAGCTGAGGACACACATCACAAAGAAGTTTCTGAGAATGCTTCTGTCTAGATTTTATATGAAGATATTCCTGTATCCAATGAAATCATTAGAGGTATCCAAATATCCACTTACAGATTCTACGAAAACAGTGTTTCCAAACTGCTCTATCAAAAGAAAGGTTGAACCCTGTTAGTTGAAGACACACATCACAAAGAAGTTTCTGAGAATGCTTCTGTCTAGATTTTATATGAAGATATTCCGGTTTCCAATGAAATCATTAGAGGTATCCAAATATCCACTTACAGATTCTACAAAAAGAGTGTTTCCAAACTGCTCAATCAAAAGAAAGGTTGAACCCTGTTAGTTGAAGACACACATCACAAAGAAGTTTCTGAGCATGCTTCTGTCTAGAATTTATATGATGATATTCCGTTTCCAACGAAACCTTCACAGTTATCCAAATATCCACTTGCAGATTCTACAAAAAGAGTGTTTCCAAACTACTCTATCAAAAGAAAGGTTGAACTCTGTTAGTTGACGACACACATCCCAATTAAGTTTCTGAGAATCCTTCTGTCTCATTGTTATGGGAAGATATTTCCGTTTTCACCATAGGCCAGAATTCGGCCGAAATGTCCACTTCCAGATACTACAGAAAGATTGTTTCAAACCTGCTCTATGAAAGGGAATGTTCAGCTCTGTGACTTGAATGCAGATATCACAAAGTAGTTTCTGACAGTGCTTCTGTCTAGATTTTAGAGGAAGATATTCCCGTTTCCAGCGAAATCGTTAGAGCAATCCAAATATCCACTTACAGATTCTACAAAAAGAGTGTTTCCAAACCGCTCTATCTAAAGAAAGGTTGAACTCTGTTAGCTGAGGACACACATCAGAAAGAAGTTTCTAAGAATGCTTCTGTCTGGATTTTATATAAAGATATTCCCGTTTCTAACGATATCGTTAGAGGTATCCAAATATCCACTTACAGATTCTACAGAAAAAGAGTATCCAAACTGCTGTATCACAAGAAAGGTTGAACTCTGTTAGTTGAGGACACACATCACAAAGAAGTTTCTGAGAATGCTTCTGTCTAGATTTTATATGAAGATATTCCCGTTTCCAACGAAATCTTCACAGTTATCCAAATATCCACTTGCAGATTCTACAAAAAGAGCGTTTCCAAACTGCTGTATCAAAAGAAAGGTTGAACTCTGTTAGTTGAGGACTGTCTTCACAAAGAAGTTTCTGAGAATTTTTCTGTCTAGATTTTATATGAAGATATTCCCGTTTAAAGCGAAATCTTCACAGTTATCCAAATATCCACTTGTCGATTTTACAAAAAGTGCGTTTCCAAACTGCTGTATCAAAAGAAAGGTTGAACTGTTTTAGTTGAGGACACTCATTGCAAAGAAGTTTCTGAGAATGCTTCTGTCTAGATTTTATATGAAGATACTCCCGTTTCCAAAGAAATCCTTAGAAGTATCCAAATATCCACTTACAGATTCTACAAAAAGAGTGTTTCCAAACTGCTGTATCAAAAGAAAGGTTGAACTCTGTTAGTTGAGGACACACATCACAAAGAATTTTCTGAGAATGTTTCTGTCTAGACTTTATATGAAGATATTCCCGTTTCCAATGAAATCTTCACAGTTATCCAAATATCCACTTGCAGATTCTACAAAAAGTGTGTTTCCAACTGCTGTATGAAAGGAAAGGTTGAACTCTGTTCATTGAGGTCCCACATCAAAAAGAAGTTTCTGAGAATATTTCTGTCTAGATTTTAAATGAAGATATTCCCGTTTCCCATGAAATCTTCACAGTTATCCAAATATCCACTTGCAATTTATACAAAAAGGGTGTTTCCAAACTGCTGTATCAAAAGAAAAGTTGAACTCTGTTAGTTGAGGTCACACATCCCAAACAGCTTTATGAGAATCCTTCTGTCTCGTTTTTATAGGAAGATATTCCCTTTTTCAACACAGGCCTGAATGCGCTCGAAATGTCCACTTTCAGATACAACAGAAAGAGAGTTTCAAACGTGGTCTATGAAAGGGAACGTTCAGATCTGTGAATTGAATGCAGACGTCACAAAGTAGTTTCTAACAGTGCTTCTGTCTATCTTTTATATGAAGATATTCCGGTTTCCAATGAAATCATTAGAGGTATCCAGATATCCACTTACAGATTCTACAAAAACAGTGTTTCCAAACTGCTCTATCAAAAGAAAGGTTGAACCCTGTTACTTGAAGACACACATCACAAAGAAGTTTCTGAGAATGCTTCTGTCTAGAATTTATATGAAGATATTCCGTTTACAACGAAATCTTCGCAGTTATCCAAATATCAATTTGCAGATTATACAAAAAGAGTGTTTCCAAACTACTGTATCAATAGAAAGGTTGAACTCTGTTAGTTGAGGACACACATCCCAATTAAGTTTCTGAGAATCCTTCTGTCTCATTTTTATGGAAGATATTTCCGTTTTCACCATAGGCCTGAATTCACTCGAAATGTTCACTTCCAGATAGTACAGAAAGAGTGTTTCAAACCTGCTCTATGAAAGGGAATGTTCAGATCTGTGACTTGAATGCAGATATCACAAAGTAGTTTCTGACAGTGCTTCTGTCTAGATTTTAGATGAAGATATTCCCGTTTCCAACGAAATCTTCACAGTTATCCATATATCCACTTGCAGATTCTACAAACAGAGTGTTTCCAAACTGCTCTATCAAATGAAAGGTTGAACTCTGTTAGTTGAGGACACACATCACAAAGAAGTTTCTGAGAATGTTTCTGTCTAGATTTTATATGAAGGTATTCCCGTTTCCAAAGAAATCTTCACAGTTATCCAGATATCCAATTGCAATTTCTACAGAAAGAGTGTTTCGAAACTGCTGTATCAAAAGAAAGGTTGAACTCTGTTAGTTGAGGACACACATCCCAAATAAGTTTCTGACAATACTTCTGTCTCGTTTTTATGGGAAGATATTTCCTTTTTCACCGTAGGCCTCAATGCACTCGAAATGTCCACTTCCCGATACTACAGAAAGAGTGTTTCAAACCTGCTCTATGAAAGGGAATGTTCAGCTCTGTGACTTGAATGCAGATATCACAAAGTAGTTTCTGACAGTGCTTCTGTCTAGATTTTAGAGGAAGATATTCCTGTTTCCAACGAAATCGTAAGAGCAATCCAAATATACACTTACAGATTCCACAAAAAGAGTGTTTCCAAACTGCTCTATCTAAAGAAAGGTTGAACTCTGTTAGCTGAGGACACACATCACAAAGAAGTTTCTGAGAATGCTTCTGTCTAGATTTTATATGAAGATATTCCTGTATCCAATGAAATCATTAGAGGTATGCAAATATCCACTTACAGATTCTACGAAAACAGTGTTTCCAAACTGCTCTATCAAAAGAAAGGTTGAACCCTGTTAGTTGAAGACACACATCACAAAGAAGTTTCTGAGAATGCTTCTGTCTAGATTTTATATGAAGATATTCCGGTTTCCAATGAAATCATTAGAGGTATCCAAATATCCACTTACAGATTCTACAAAAACAGTGTTTCCAAACTGCTCAATGAAAAGAAAGGTTGAACCCTGTTACTTGAAGACACACATCACAAAGAAGTTTCTGAGAATGTTTCTGTCTAGAATTTATATGAAGATATTCCGTTTCCAACGAAACCTTCACAGTTATCCAAATATCCACTTGCAGATTCTACAAAAAGAGTGTTTCCAAACTACTGTATCAAAAGAAAGGTTGAACTCTGTTAGTTGACGACACACATCCCAATTAAGTTTCTGAGAATCCTTCTGTCTCATTTTTATGGGAAGATATTTCCGTTTTCACCATAGGCCTGAATTCGCCCGAAATGTTCACTTCCAGATACTACAGAAAGAGTGTTTCAAACCTGCTCTATGAAAGGGAATGTTCAGCTCTGTGACTTGAATGCAGATATCACAAAGTAGTTTCTGACAGTGCTTCTGTCTAGATTTTAGAGGAAGATATTCCCGTTTCCAACGAAATCGTTTGAGCAATCCAAATATCCCCTTACAGATTCTACAAAAAGAGTCTTTCCAAACTGCTCTATCTAAAGAAAGGTTGAACTCTGTTAGCTGAGGACACACATCAGAAAGAAGTTTCTAAGAATGCTTCTGTCTGGATTTTATATAAAGATATTCCCGTTTCTAATGATATCGTTAGAGGTATCCAAATATCCACTTACAGATTCTACAGAAAAAGAGTATCCAAACTGCTGTATCACAAGAAAGGTTGAACTCTGTTAGTTGAGGACACGCATCACAAAGAAGTTTCTGAGAATGCTTCTGTCTAGATTTTATATGAAGATATTCCCGTTTCCAACGAAATCTTCACAGTTATCCAAATCTCCAATTGCAGATTCTACAAAAAGAGCGTTTCCAAACTTCTGTATCAAAAGAAAGGTTGAACTCTGTTAGTTGAGGACACTCTTCACAAAGAAGTTTCTGAGAATTTTTCTGTCTATATTTTATATGAAGATATTCCCGTTTCCAGCGAAATCTTCACAGTTATCCAAATATACACTTGTCGATTCTACAAAAAGAGCGTTTCCAAACTGCTGTATCAAAAGAAAGGTTGAACTGGTTTAGTTGAGGACTCTCATTACAAAGAAGTTTCTGAGAATGCTTCTGTCTAGATTTTATATGAAGATACTCCCGTATCCAAAGAAATCGTTAGAAGTATCCAAATATCCACTTACAGATTCTACAAAAAGAGTGTTTCCAAACTGCTGTATCAAAAGAAAGGTTGAGCTCTGTTAGTTGAGGACACACATCACAAAGAATTTTCTGAGAATGCTTCTGTCTAGACTTTATATGAAGATATTCCCGTTTCCAATGAAATCTTCACAGTTATCCAAATATCCACTTGCAGATTCTACAAAAAGTGTGTTTCCAACTGCTGTATGAAAGGAAAGGTTGAACTCTGTTAGTTGAGGACCCACATCACCAAGAAGTTTCTGAGAATATTTCTGTCTAGATTTTAAATGAAAATATTCCCGTTTCCAATGAAATCGTCACAGTTATCCAAATATCCACTTGCAATTTATACAAAAAGGCTGTTTCCAAACTGCTGTATCAAAAGAAAGGTTGAACTCTGTTAGTTGAGGTCACACATCCCAAACAGCTTTATGAGAATCCTTCTGTCTCGTTTTTATAGGAAGATATTCCCTTTTTCAACACAGGCCTGAATGCGCTCGAATTGTCCACTTTCAGATACAACAGAAAGAGAGTTTCAAACGTGGTCTATGATAGGGAATGTTCATATCTGTGAATTGGATGCAGACATCACAAAGTAGTTTCTAACAGTGCTTCTGTCTATCTTTTATATGAAGATATTACGGTTTCCAATGAAATCTTTTGAGGTACCAGATATCCACTTACAGATTCTACGAAAACAGTGTTTCCAAACTGCTCTATCAAAAGAAAGGTTGAACCCTGTTACTTGAAGACACACATCACAAAGAAGTTTCTGAGAATGCTTCAGTCTAGAATTTATATGAAGATATTCCGTTTCCAACGAAATCTTCGCAGTTATCCAAATATCCATTTGCAGATTATACAAAAAGAGTGTTTCCAAACTACTGTATCAACAGAAAGGTTCAACTCTGTTAGTTGATGACACACATCCCAAATAAGTTTCTGAGAATCCTTCTGTCTCATTTTTATGGGAAGATATTTCCGTTTTCATCACAGGCCTGAATTCGCTCGAAATGTCCACTTCCAGATACTACAGAAAGAGTGTTTCAAACCTGCTCTATGAAAGGGAATGTTCAGCTCTGTGACTTGAATGCAGATATCACAAAGTAGTTTCTGACTGTGCTTCTGTCTAGATTTTAGATGAAGATATTCCCGTTTCCAATGAAATCTTCACAGTTATCCATATATCCACTTGCAGATTCTACAAACAGAGTGTTTCCAAACTGCTCTATCAAATGAAAGGTTGAACTCTGTTAGTTGAGGACACACATCACAAAGAAGTTTGTGAGAATGTTTCTGTCTAGATTTTATATGAAGATATTCCCGTTTCCAAAGAAATCTTCACAGTTATCCAGATATCCACATGCAATTTCTACAGAAAGAGTGTTTCGAAACTGCTGTATCAAAAGAAAGGTTGAACTCTGTTAGTTGAGGACACACATCCCAAATAAGTTTCTGACAATACTTCTGTCTCGTTTTTATGGGAAGATGTTTGCTTTTTCACCGTAGGCCTCAATGCGCTCGAAATGTCCACTTCCCGATACTACAGAAAGAGTGTTTCAAACCTGCTCTATGAAAGGGAATGTTCAGCTCTGTGACTTGAATGCAGATATCACAAAGTAGTTTCTGACAGTGCTTCTGTCTAGATTTTATATGAAGATATTCCCGTTTCCAACGAAATCGTAAGAGCAATCCAAATATCCACTTACAGATTCTACAAAAAGAGTGTTTCCAAACTGCTCTATCTAAAGAAAGGTTGAACTCTGTTAGTGGACGTCACACATCACAAAGAAGTTTCTAAGAATGCTTCTGTCTGGATTTTATATAAAGATATTCCCGTTTCTAACGAAATCTTCACAGTTATCCAAATATCCACTTGCAGATTCTACAAAAAGAGTGTTTCCAAACTGCTGTATCAAAAGAAAGGTTGAACTCCGTCAGTTGAGGACACTCTTCACAAAGAAGTTTCTGAGAATTCTTCTGTCTAGATTTTATATGAAGATATTCCCGTTTTCAATGAAATCTTCACTGTTATCCAAATATCCACTTGTCGATTCTACAAAAAGAGGGTTTCCAAGCTGCTGTATCAAAAGAAAGGTTGAACTGTTTTAGTTGAGGACACTCATTACAAGGAAGTTTCTGAGTATGCTTCTGTCTAGATTTTATATGAAGATACTCCCGTTTCCAAGGAAATCGTTAGAAGTATCCAAATATCCACTTACAGATTCTACAAAAAGAGAGTATCCAAACTGTTGTATCAAAAGAAAGGTTGAACTCTGTTAGTTGAGGACACACATCTCAAACAACATTATGAGAATCCTTCTGTCTCGTTTTTACAGGAAGATATTCCCTTTTTCACCACAGGCCTGAATGCGCTCGAAATGTCCACTTTCAGATAGAACAGAAAGAGAGTTTCAAACGTGGGCTATGAAAGGGAATGTTCAGATCTGTGACTTGAATGCAGACATCACAAAGTAGTTTCTGACAGTGCTTCTGTCTATCATTTATATGAAGATATTCCGTTTCCAACGAAATCTTCAGAGTTATCCAAATATCCACTTGCAGATTCTACAAAAAGAGTGTTTCCAAACTACTGTATCAAGAGAAAGGTTCAACTCTGTTAGTTGACGACACACTTCCCAATTATGTTTCTGAGAATCTTTCTGTCTCATTTTTATGGGAATATATTTCCGTTTTCACCATAGGCCAGAATTCGCTCGAGTTGTCCACTTCGAGATACTACAGAAAGAGTGTTTCAAACCTGCTCTATGAAAGGGAATGTTCAGCTCTGTGACTTGAATGCAGATATCACAAAGTAGTTTCTGACAGTGCTTCTGTCTAGATATTAGATGAAGATATTCCCGTTTCCAACGAAATCTTCACAGTTATCCATATATCCACTTGCAGATTCTACAAACAGAGTGTTTCCAAACTGCTCTATCAAATGAAAGGTTGAACACTGTTAGTTGAGGACACACATCACAAAGAAGTTTCTGAGAATGTTTCTGTCTAGATTTTATATGAAAATATTCCCGTTTCCAAAGAAATCTTCACAGTTGTCCAGATATCCACATGCAATTTTTACAGAAAGAGGGTTTCGAAACTGCTGTATCAAAAGAAAGGTTGAATTCTGTTAGTTGAGGACACACATCCCAAATAAGTTTCTGACAATACTTCTGTCTCGTTTTTATGGGAAGATATTTCCTTTTTCAGCGTAGGCCTCAATGTGCTAGAAATGTCCACTTCCAGATACTACAGAAAGAGTGTTTCAAACCTGCTCTATGAAAGGGTATGTTCAGCTCTGTGACTTGAATGCAGATATCACAAAGTAGTTTCTGACAGTGCTTCTGTCTAGATTTTAGAGGAAGATATTCCCGTTTCCAACGAAATCATTAGAGCAATCCTAATATCCACTTACAGATTCTACAAAAAGAGTGTTTCCAAACTGCTCTATCTAAAGAAAGGTTGAACTCTGTTAGCTGAGGACACACATCAGAAAGAAGTTTTTAGAATGCTTCTGTCTGGATTTTATATAAAGATATTCCCGTTTCTAACGATATCATTAGAGGTATCCAAATATCCACTTGCAGATTGTACAGAAAGAGAGTATCCAAACTGCTGTATCAAAAGAAAGGTTGAACTCTGTTAGTTGAGGACACACATCACAAAGAAGTTTCTGAGAATGCTTCTGTCTACATTTTATATGAAGATATTCCCGTTTCCAATGAAATATTCACAGTTATCCAAATATCCACTTGCAGATTCTACAAAAAGAGCGTTTCCAAACTGCTGTATCAAAAGAAATGTTGAACTCTGTTAGTTGAGGACACTCTTCACAAAGAAGTTTCTGAGAATTCTTCTGTCTAGATTTTATATGAAGATATTCCCGTTTTCAGTGAAATCTTCACAGTTATCCAAATATCCACTTGTCGATTCTACAAAAAGAGCGTTTCCAAGCTGCTGTATAAAAAGAAAGGTTGAACTGTGTTAGTTGAGGACACTCATTTCAAAGAAGTTTCTGAGAATGCTTCTGTCTAGATTTTATATGAAGATACTCCCGTTTCCAACGAAATCGTTGGAAGTATCCAAATATCCACTTACAGATTCTACAAAAAGAGTGTTTCCAAACTGCTGTATAAAAAGAAAGGTTGAACTCTGTTAGTTGAGGACACACATCACAAAGTATTTTCTGAGAATGCTTCTTTCTAGGCTTTATATGAAGATATTCCCGTTTCCAATGAAATCTTCACAGTTATCCAAATATCCACTTGCAGATTCTACAAAAAGTGTGTTTCCAACTGCTGTATGAAAGGAAAGGTTGAACTCTGTTAGTTGAGGACCCACATCACAAAGAAGTTTCTGAGAATATTTCTGTCTAGATTTTAAATGAAGATATTCCCGTTTCCAATGTAATCTTCACAGTTATCCAAATATCCACTTGCAATTTATACAAAAAGGGTGTTTCCAAACTGCTGTATCAAAAGAAAGGTTGAACTCTGTTAGTTGAGGACACACATCCCAAACAACTTTATGAGAATCCTTCTATCTCGTTTTTATAGGAAGATATTCCCTTTTTCACCACAGGCCTGAATGCGCTCGAAATGTCCACTTTCAGATACAACAGAAAGAGAGTTTCAAACGTGGTCTATGAAAGAGAATGTTGAGATCTGTGACTTGAATGCAGACATCACAAAGTAGTTTCTGACAGTGCTTCTGTCTATCTTTTATATGAAGATATTCCCGATTCCAACGAAATCGTTAGAGGCATCCAAATATCCACTTACAGATTCTACAAAAAGAGTGTTTCCAAACTGCTCTATCAAAAGAAAGGTTCAACTCTGTTAGATGAGGACACACATCACAAAGAAGTTTCTGAGAATGCTTCTGTCTAGATTTTATTTGAAGATATTCCCGTATCCAATGAAATCATTAGAGGTATCCAAATATCCACTTACAGATCCTACAAAAACAGTGTTTCCAAACTGCTCTATCAAAAGAAAGGTTGAACCCTGTTAGTTGAAGACACACATCACAAAGAAGTTTCTGGGAGTGCTTCTGTGTAGATTTTATATGAAGATATACCAGTTTCCAATGAAATCATTAGAGGTATCCAAATATCCACTTACAGATTCTACAAAAACAGTGTTTCCAAACTGCTCTATCAAAAGTAAGGTTGAACCCTGTTAATTGAAGACACACATCACAAAGAAGTTTCTGAGAATTCTTCTGTCTAGATTTTATATGGAGATATTCCCGTTTCCAATGAAATCTTCACAGTTATCCAAATATCCACCTCCAGATTCTACAAAAAGAGTATTTCCAAACTGCTGTATCAAAAGAAATGTTGTACTGTGTTAGTGGAGGACACACATCACAAAGAAGTTTCTGAGAATGCTTCTGTCTAGATTTTATATGAAGATATACCCTTTTCCAACGAAATCTTTAGAAGTACTCAAATATCCACTTAGAGATTCTACAAAAAGCGTGTTCCCAAACTGCTGTATCAAAAGAAAATTTGAACTCTGTTAGTTGAGGACACGCATCACAAAGAAGTTTCTGAGAATGCTTCTGTCCTGATTTTATATGAAGATATTCCCGTTTCCAAAGAAATCTTCACAGTTATCCAAATATCCACTTGCAGATTCTACAAAAATAGTGTTTCCAAACTACAGTATCAATAGAAAAGTTCAACTCTGTTAGTTGAGGACACACATCCCAATTAAGTTTCTGAGAATCGTTCTGTTTCGTTTTTATGGGAAGATATTTCCGTTTTCACCATAGGCCTGATTTCGCTCGGAATGTCCACTTCCGGATACTACAGAAAGAGTGTTTCAAACCTGGTCTATGAAAAGGAATGTTCAGCTCTGTGACTTGAATGCAGATATCACAAAGCAGTTTTTGACAGTGCTTGCGTCTTGATTTTAGATGAAGATATTCCCGTTTCCAACGAAATCGTTTGGGGTATCCAAATATCCACTTACAGATTCTACAAAAAGAGTGTTTCCAAACTGCTCTATCAAAAGAAAGGTTGAACTCTGTTAGTTGAGGACACACAGCACAAAGAAGTTTCTGACAATGCTTATATCTAGATTTTATATGAAGATATTCCCGTTTCCAACGAAATCTTCACAGTTATCCAAATATCCACTTGCAGATTCTACCAAAAGAGTGTTTCCAAAGTGCTGTTTCAAAAGGAAGGTTATACTCTGTTAGTGGAGGACACACATCACAAAGAAGTTTCTCGGAATGCTTCTGTCTAGATTTTATGTGAAGATATTCCGGTTTCTAAGGAAATCGTTAGAGGTATCCAAATATCCACATACAGATTCTACAAAATGAGAGTATCCAAACTGCTGTATCAACAGAAAGGTTTAACTCTGTTACTTGAGGACACACATCACAAAGAAGTTTCTGAGAATGCTTCTGTGTAGATTTTATATGAAGATATTCTGGTTTCCAACAAAATCTTCAGTTATCCAAATATCTACTTGCAGATTCTACGAAAAGAGTATTTCCAAACTGCTGTATCAAAAGAAAGGTTGCTCTGTGTTAGTGGAGGACACACATCACAAAGAAGTTTCTGGGAATGCTTCTGTCTAGATTTTATATGAAGATACTCCGGTTTCCAGTGAAATCTTTAGAAGTACTCAAATATCCACTTACAGATTCAATAAAAACCGTGTTCCCAAACTGCTGTATCAAAAGAAAGTTTGAACTCTGATAGATGAGGACACGCATCACAAAGAAGTTTCTGAGAATGCTTCTGTCTAGATTTTATATGAAGATATTCCTGTTTCCTCCGAAATTATTAGACCTATCCAAATATCCACTTTCAGATTCTACCAAAAGATTGTTTCCAAACTGCTGTATCAAAAGAAAGGTGTGAACTCTGTTGGTTGAGGACTCTCATCACAAAGAAGTTTCTGAGAATGCTTCTATCTAGATTTTATATACAGATATTCCCATTTCCATCGAAAACTTCTCAGTTATTCAATTATCAACTTGCCGATTTTACAAAAAGAGGGTTTCCAAACTGCTCTATCCAAAGAAAGGTTGAAATCTGTTAGTTGAGGACACTCATTGCAAAGAAGTTTCTGAGAATGCTTTTGTCTAGATTTTATATGAAGATATTCCCGTTTCTAATGAAATCTTTAGAGGTATCCAAATATCCAATTACAGATTCTACAAAAAGAGAGTTTCCAAACTGCTGTATCAAAAGAAAGGTTGAACTCTGTTAGTTGAGGACACACATCCCAAACAACTTTATGAGAATCCTTCCGTCTCGTTTTTATAGGAAGATATTTCCTTTTTCACCACAGGCCTGAATGCGCTCTAAATGTCCACTTTCAGATACAACAGAAAGAGAGTTTCAAACGTGGTCTATGAAACGGAATGTTCAGATCTGCGACTTGAATGCACATATCACAAAGTAGTTTCTGACAGTGCTTCTGTCTATCTTTTACATGAAGTTATTACCGTTTCCAACGAAATCGTAGGAGGTATCAAAATATCCACTTACAGATTCTACAAAAAGAGTGTTTCCAAACTGCTCTATCAAAAGAAAGGTTCAACTCTGTTAGATGAGGACACACATCACAAAGAAGTTTCTGAGAATGCTTCTGTCTAGATTTTATATGAAGATATTCCCGTTTCCACTGAAATCATTAGAGGTATCCAAATATCCACTTACAGATTCTACAAAAACAGAGTTTCCAAACTGCTCTATCAAAAGAAAGGTTGAACCCTGTTAGTTTAAGACACACATCACAAAGAAGTTTCTGAGAATGCTTCTGTCTAGATTTTGTATGAAGATATTCCGTTTCCAACGAAAACTTCACAGTTATCCAAATATCCACTTGCAGATTCTTCAAAAACAGTGTTTCCAAACTACTGTATCAATAGAAAGGTTCAACTCTGTTAGTTGAGGACACACATCCCAATTAAGTTTCTGAGAATCTTTCTGCTTCGTTTTTATGGGAAGATATTTCCGTTTTCACCATAGGCCTGATTTCGCTCGAAATGTCCACTTCCGGATACTACAGAAAGAGTGTTTCAAACCTGGTCTATGAAAAGGAATGTTCAGCTCTGTGACTTGAATGCAGATATCACAAAGTAGTTTCTGACAGAGCTTCCGTCTAGATTTTAGATGAAGATATTCCCGTTTCCAATGAAATCGCTAGAGGTATCCAAATATCCACTTACAGATTCTACAAAAAGAGTGTTTCCCAACTGCTCTATCAAAAGAAAGGTTGAACTCTGTCAGTTGAGGACACGCAGCACAAAGAAGTTTCTGACAATGCTTCTGTCTAGATTTTATAAGAAGATATTCCCGTTTCCAACGAAATCTTCACAGTTATCCAAATATCCACTTGCAGATTCTACCAAAAGAGTTTTTCCAAAGTGCTGTTTCAAAAGAAAGGTTGTACTCTGTTAGTGGAGGACACACATCACAAAGAAGTTTCTCAGAATGCTTCTGCCTAGATTTTATATGGAGATATTCCCGTTTCTAAAGAAATCGTTACAGGTATCCAAATATCCACTTACAGATTCTACAAAAAGAGAGTATCCAAACTGCCGTATCAACAGAAATGTTTAACTCTGTTACTTGAGGTCACACATCACAAAGAAGTTTCTGAGAATGCTTCTGTCTTGGTTTTATATGAAGATATTCCCGTTTCCAAAGAAATCTTCACAGTTATACAAATATCCAGTTGCAGATTCTACAAAAAGAGTGTTTCCAAACTACTGTATCAATAGAAAGGTTCAACTCTGTTAGTTGACGACACACATCCCAATTAAGTTTCTGAGAATGGTTCTGTTTCGTTTTCATGGGAAGATATTTCCGTTTTCACCATAGGCCTGATTTCGCTCGAAATGTCCACTTCTGGATACTACAGAAAGAGTGTTTCAAACCTGGTCTATGAAAAGGAATGTTCAGCTCTGTGACTTGAATGCAGATATCACAAAGTAGTTTCTGACAGTGCTTCCGTCTAGATTTTAGGTGAAGATATTCCCGTTTCCGACGAAATCGTTAGAGCTATCAAAATATCCACTTACAGATTCTACAAAAAGAGTGTTTCCAATCTGCTCCATCAAAAGAAAGGTTGAACTCCTTTAGTTGAGGACACACATCACAAAGAAATTTCTGAGAATGCTTCTGTCTAGAATTTAGATGAAGATATTCCCGTTTCCAACGAAATCTTCAGAGTTATCCAAATATCCAGTTTCAGATTCTAAAAAAAGTGTGTTTCCAAAATACTGTATCTAAAGAAATGTTGAACTCTGTTAGCTGAGGACACACACCACAAAGTGGTTTCTGACAATACTTCTGTCTAGATTTTATAGGAAGATATTCCCGTTTCCAATGAAATCTTCAGATTTTTCAAAATATCCACTTGCAGATTCTACCAAAAGAGTGTTTCCATGCCGCTGTATCAAAAGAAACGTTGTACTCTGATAGTGGAGGACTCACTTCACAAAGAAGTTTCTAAGAATGCTTCTGTCTAGATTTTATATAAAGATATTCCCGTTTCTAACGATATCGTTAGAGGAATCCAAATATCCACTTACAGATTCTACAGAAAGAGAGTATCCAAACTGCTATATCAAAAGAATGGTTGAACTCTGTTAGTTGAGGACACACATCACAAAGAAGTTTCTGAGAATGTTTCAATCTCGATTTTACATGAAGATATTCCCGTTTACAACGAAATCTTCACAGTTATCTAAATATCCACTTTCAGTTTCTACAAAAGAGTGTTTCCAAACTGCTGTATTAAAAGAAAGGTTGAACTCTGTTAGTTGAGGACACTCATCACAAAGAAGTTTCTGAGAATGCTTCTGTCTAGATTTTATATAATGATATTCCCGTTTCCAAAGAAATCTTCTGAGTTATCCAAATATCAACTTGCCGATTGTATAAAAAGAGGGTTTCCAAACTGCTCTATCCAAAGAAGGGTTGAACTCTGTCAGTTGAGGACACACAGCACAAAGAAGTTTCTGAGAATGCTTCTGTCTACATTTTATACGAAGATATTCTCGTTTCCAAAGAAATCTTCACAGTTATCCAGATATCCATTTGCAATTTCTGCAGAAAGAGTGTTTCCAAACTGCTGTATCAAAAGAAAGGTTGAACCCTCTTAGTTGAGGACACACATCCCAAATAAGTTTCTGACAATACTTCTGTCTCGTTTTTATGGGAAGATATTTCCTTTTTCAGCGTAGGCCTCAATGTGCTAGAAATGTCCACTTCCAGATACTACAGAAAGAGTGTTTCAAACCTGCTCTATGAAAGGGTATGTTCAGCTCTGTGACTTGAATGCAGATATCACAAAGTAGTTTCTGACAGTGCTTCTGTCTAGATTTTAGAGGAAGATATTCCCGTTTCCAACGAAATCATTAGAGCAATCCTAATATCCACTTACAGATTCTACAAAAAGAGTGTTTCCAAACTGCTCTATCTAAAGAAAGGTTGAACTCTGTTAGCTGAGGACACACATCAGAAAGAAGTTTTTAGAATGCTTCTGTCTGGATTTTATATAAAGATATTCCCGTTTCTAACGATATCATTAGAGGTATCCAAATATCCACTTGCAGATTGTACAGAAAGAGAGTATCCAAACTGCTGTATCAAAAGAAAGGTTGAACTCTGTTAGTTGAGGACACACATCACAAAGAAGTTTCTGAGAATGCTTCTGTCTACATTTTATATGAAGATATTCCCGTTTCCAATGAAATATTCACAGTTATCCAAATATCCACTTGCAGATTCTACAAAAAGAGCGTTTCCAAACTGCTGTATCAAAAGAAATGTTGAACTCTGTTAGTTGAGGACACTCTTCACAAAGAAGTTTCTGAGAATTCTTCTGTCTAGATTTTATATGAAGATATTCCCGTTTTCAGTGAAATCTTCACAGTTATCCAAATATCCACTTGTCGATTCTACAAAAAGAGCGTTTCCAAGCTGCTGTATAAAAAGAAAGGTTGAACTGTGTTAGTTGAGGACACTCATTTCAAAGAAGTTTCTGAGAATGCTTCTGTCTAGATTTTATATGAAGATACTCCCGTTTCCAACGAAATCGTTGGAAGTATCCAAATATCCACTTACAGATTCTACAAAAAGAGTGTTTCCAAACTGCTGTATAAAAAGAAAGGTTGAACTCTGTTAGTTGAGGACACACATCACAAAGTATTTTCTGAGAATGCTTCTTTCTAGGCTTTATATGAAGATATTCCCGTTTCCAATGAAATCTTCACAGTTATCCAAATATCCACTTGCAGATTCTACAAAAAGTGTGTTTCCAACTGCTGTATGAAAGGAAAGG
Organism: Gorilla gorilla gorilla; assembly: GCF_029281585.2. Classification (NCBI taxonomy): domain Eukaryota; kingdom Metazoa; phylum Chordata; class Mammalia; order Primates; family Hominidae; genus Gorilla; species Gorilla gorilla. Next base: position 14,720,103 of record NC_086018.1, on the reverse strand, counting down.
TTGAACTCTGTTAGTTGAGGACCCACATCACAAAGAAGTTTCTGAGAATATTTCTGTCTAGATTTTAAATGAAGATATTCCCGTTTCCAATGTAATCTTCACAGTTATCCAAATATCCACTTGCAATTTATACAAAAAGGGTGTTTCCAAACTGCTGTATCAAAAGAAAGGTTGAACTCTGTTAGTTGAGGACACACATCCCAAACAACTTTATGAGAATCCTTCTATCTCGTTTTTATAGGAAGATATTCCCTTTTTCACCACAGGCCTGAATGCGCTCGAAATGTCCACTTTCAGATACAACAGAAAGAGAGTTTCAAACGTGGTCTATGAAAGAGAATGTTGAGATCTGTGACTTGAATGCAGACATCACAAAGTAGTTTCTGAGAATGCTTCTGTCTATCTTTTATATGAAGATATTCCCGATTCCAACGAAATCGTTAGAGGCATCCAAATATCCACTTACAGATTCTACAAAAAGAGTGTTTCCAAACTGCTCTATCAAAAGAAAGGTTCAACTCTGTTAGATGAGGACACACATCACAAAGAAGTTTCTGAGAATGCTTCTGTCTAGATTTTATATGAAGATATTCCCGTTTCCACTGAAATCATTAGAGGTATCCAAATATCCACTTACAGATTCTACAAAAACAGAGTTTCCAAACTGCTCTATCAAAAGAAAGGTTGAACCCTGTTAGTTTAAGACACACATCACAAAGAAGTTTCTGAGAATGCTTCTGTCTAGATTTTGTATGAAGATATTCCGTTTCCAACGAAAACTTCACAGTTATCCAAATATCCACTTGCAGATTCTTCAAAAACAGTGTTTCCAAACTACTGTATCAATAGAAAGGTTCAACTCTGTTAGTTGAGGACACACATCCCAATTAAGTTTCTGAGAATCTTTCTGCTTCGTTTTTATGGGAAGATATTTCCGTTTTCACCATAGGCCTGATTTCGCTCGAAATGTCCACTTCCGGATACTACAGAAAGAGTGTTTCAAACCTGGTCTATGAAAAGGAATGTTCAGCTCTGTGACTTGAATGCAGATATCACAAAGTAGTTTCTGACAGAGCTTCCGAGTAGATTTTAGATGAAGATATTCCCGTTTCCAATGAAATCGCTAGAGGTATCCAAATATCCACTTACAGATTCTACAAAAAGAGTGTTTCCCAACTGCTCTATCAAAAGAAAGGTTGAACTCTGTCAGTTGAGGACACGCAGCACAAAGAAGTTTCTGACAATGCTTCTGTCTAGATTTTATAAGAAGATATTCCCGTTTCCAACGAAATCTTCACAGTTATCCAAATATCCACTTGCAGATTCTACCAAAAGAGTTTTTCCAAAGTGCTGTTTCAAAAGAAAGGTTGTACTCTGTTAGTGGAGGACACACATCACAAAGAAGTTTCTCAGAATGCTTCTGCCTAGATTTTATATGGAGATATTCCCGTTTCTAAAGAAATCGTTACAGGTATCCAAATATCCACTTACAGATTCTACAAAAAGAGAGTATCCAAACTGCCGTATCAACAGAAATGTTTAACTCTGTTACTTGAGGTCACACATCACAAAGAAGTTTCTGAGAATGCTTCTGTCTAGATTTTATATGAAGATATTCCCGTTTCCAACGAAATCTTCACAGTTATCCAAATATCCACTTCCAGATTCTGCGAAAAGAGTATTTCCAAACTGCTGTATCAAAAGAAAGGTTGTACTGTGTTAGTGGAGGACACACATCACAAAGAAGTTTCTGAGAATGCTTCTGTCTAGATTTCATATGAAGATATTCCCTTTTCCAACGAAATCTTTAGAAGCACTCAAATATCCACTTACAGACTTTACAAAAAGCGTGTTCCAAAACTGCTGTATCAAAAGAAAGTTTGAACTCTGTTAGTTGAGGACACACATTACAAAGAAGTTTCTGAGAATGCTTCTGTCTTGGTTTTATATGAAGATATTCCCGTTTCCAAAGAAATCTTCACAGTTATACAAATATCCAGTTGCAGATTCTACAAAAAGAGTGTTTCCAAACTACTGTATCAATAGAAAGGTTCAACTCTGTTAGTTGACGACACACATCCCAATTAAGTTTCTGAGAATGGTTCTGTTTCGTTTTCATGGGAAGATATTTCCGTTTTCACCATAGGCCTGATTTCGCTCGAAATGTCCACTTCTGGATACTACAGAAAGAGTGTTTCAAACCTGGTCTATGAAAAGGAATGTTCAGCTCTGTGACTTGAATGCAGATATCACAAAGTAGTTTCTGACAGTGCTTCCGTCTAGATTTTAGGTGAAGATATTCCCGTTTCCGACGAAATCGTTAGAGCTATCAAAATATCCACTTACAGATTCTACAAAAAGAGTGTTTCCAATCTGCTCCATCAAAAGAAAGGTTGAACTCCTTTAGTTGAGGACACACATCACAAAGAAATTTCTGAGAATGCTTCTGTCTAGAATTTAGATGAAGATATTCCCGTTTCCAACGAAATCTTCAGAGTTATCCAAATATCCAGTTTCAGATTCTAAAAAAAGTGTGTTTCCAAAATACTGTATCTAAAGAAATGTTGAACTCTGTTAGCTGAGGACACACACCACAAAGTGGTTTCTGACAATACTTCTGTCTAGATTTTATAGGAAGATATTCCCGTTTCCAATGAAATCTTCAGATTTTTCAAAATATCCACTTGCAGATTCTACCAAAAGAGTGTTTCCATGCCGCTGTATCAAAAGAAACGTTGTACTCTGATAGTGGAGGACTCACTTCACAAAGAAGTTTCTAAGAATGCTTCTGTCTAGATTTTATATAAAGATATTCCCGTTTCTAACGATATCGTTAGAGGAATCCAAATATCCACTTACAGATTCTACAGAAAGAGAGTATCCAAACTGCTATATCAAAAGAATGGTTGAACTCTGTTAGTTGAGGACACACATCACAAAGAAGTTTCTGAGAATGTTTCAATCTCGATTTTACATGAAGATATTCCCGTTTACAACGAAATCTTCACAGTTATCTAAATATCCACTTTCAGTTTCTACAAAAGAGTGTTTCCAAACTGCTGTATTAAAAGAAAGGTTGAACTCTGTTAGTTGAGGACACTCATCACAAAGAAGTTTCTGAGAATGCTTCTGTCTAGATTTTATATAATGATATTCCCGTTTCCAAAGAAATCTTCTGAGTTATCCAAATATCAACTTGCCGATTGTATAAAAAGAGGGTTTCCAAACTGCTCTATCCAAAGAAGGGTTGAACTCTGTCAGTTGAGGACACACAGCACAAAGAAGTTTCTGAGAATGCTTCTGTCTACATTTTATACGAAGATATTCTCGTTTCCAAAGAAATCTTCACAGTTATCCAGATATCCATTTGCAATTTCTGCAGAAAGAGTGTTTCCAAACTGCTGTATCAAAAGAAAGGTTGAACCCTCTTAGTTGAGGACACACATCCCAAATAAGTTTCTGACAATACTTCTGTCTCGTTTTTATGGGAAGATATTTCCTTTTTCAGCGTAGGCCTCAATGTGCTAGAAATGTCCACTTCCAGATACTACAGAAAGAGTGTTTCAAACCTGCTCTATGAAAGGGTATGTTCAGCTCTGTGACTTGAATGCAGATATCACAAAGTAGTTTCTGACAGTGCTTCTGTCTAGATTTTAGAGGAAGATATTCCCGTTTCCAACGAAATCATTAGAGCAATCCTAATATCCACTTACAGATTCTACAAAAAGAGTGTTTCCAAACTGCTCTATCTAAAGAAAGGTTGAACTCTGTTAGCTGAGGACACACATCAGAAAGAAGTTTTTAGAATGCTTCTGTCTGGATTTTATATAAAGATATTCCCGTTTCTAACGATATCATTAGAGGTATCCAAATATCCACTTGCAGATTGTACAGAAAGAGAGTATCCAAACTGCTGTATCAAAAGAAAGGTTGAACTCTGTTAGTTGAGGACACACATCACAAAGAAGTTTCTGAGAATGCTTCTGTCTACATTTTATATGAAGATATTCCCGTTTCCAATGAAATATTCACAGTTATCCAAATATCCACTTGCAGATTCTACAAAAAGAGCGTTTCCAAACTGCTGTATCAAAAGAAATGTTGAACTCTGTTAGTTGAGGACACTCTTCACAAAGAAGTTTCTGAGAATTCTTCTGTCTAGATTTTATATGAAGATATTCCCGTTTTCAGTGAAATCTTCACAGTTATCCAAATATCCACTTGTCGATTCTACAAAAAGAGCGTTTCCAAGCTGCTGTATAAAAAGAAAGGTTGAACTGTGTTAGTTGAGGACACTCATTTCAAAGAAGTTTCTGAGAATGCTTCTGTCTAGATTTTATATGAAGATACTCCCGTTTCCAACGAAATCGTTGGAAGTATCCAAATATCCACTTACAGATTCTACAAAAAGAGTGTTTCCAAACTGCTGTATAAAAAGAAAGGTTGAACTCTGTTAGTTGAGGACACACATCACAAAGTATTTTCTGAGAATGCTTCTTTCTAGGCTTTATATGAAGATATTCCCGTTTCCAATGAAATCTTCACAGTTATCCAAATATCCACTTGCAGATTCTACAAAAAGTGTGTTTCCAACTGCTGTATGAAAGGAAAGGTTGAACTCTGTTAGTTGAGGACCCACATCACAAAGAAGTTTCTGAGAATATTTCTGTCTAGATTTTAAATGAAGATATTCCCGTTTCCAATGTAATCTTCACAGTTATCCAAATATCCACTTGCAATTTATACAAAAAGGGTGTTTCCAAACTGCTGTATCAAAAGAAAGGTTGAACTCTGTTAGTTGAGGACACACATCCCAAACAACTTTATGAGAATCCTTCTATCTCGTTTTTATAGGAAGATATTCCCTTTTTCACCACAGGCCTGAATGCGCTCGAAATGTCCACTTTCAGATACAACAGAAAGAGAGTTTCAAACGTGGTCTATGAAAGAGAATGTTGAGATCTGTGACTTGAATGCAGACATCACAAAGTAGTTTCTGACAGTGCTTCTGTCTATCTTTTATATGAAGATATTCCCGATTCCAACGAAATCGTTAGAGGCATCCAAATATCCACTTACAGATTCTACAAAAAGAGTGTTTCCAAACTGCTCTATCAAAAGAAAGGTTCAACTCTGTTAGATGAGGACACACATCACAAAGAAGTTTCTGAGAATGCTTCTGTCTAGATTTTATTTGAAGATATTCCCGTATCCAATGAAATCATTAGAGGTATCCAAATATCCACTTACAGATCCTACAAAAACAGTGTTTCCAAACTGCTCTATCAAAAGAAAGGTTGAACCCTGTTAGTTGAAGACACACATCACAAAGAAGTTTCTGGGAGTGCTTCTGTGTAGATTTTATATGAAGATATACCGGTTTCCAATGAAATCATTAGAGGTATCCAAATATCCACTTACAGATTCTACAAAAACAGTGTTTCCAAACTGCTCTATCAAAAGTAAGGTTGAACCCTGTTAATTGAAGACACACATCACAAAGAAGTTTCTGAGAATTCTTCTGTCTAGATTTTATATGGAGATATTCCCGTTTCCAATGAAATCTTCACAGTTATCCAAATATCCACCTCCAGATTCTACAAAAAGAGTATTTCCAAACTGCTGTATCAAAAGAAATGTTGTACTGTGTTAGTGGAGGACACACATCACAAAGAAGTTTCTGAGAATGCTTCTGTCTAGATTTTATATGAAGATATACCCTTTTCCAACGAAATCTTTAGAAGTACTCAAATATCCACTTAGAGATTCTACAAAAAGCGTGTTCCCAAACTGCTGTATCAAAAGAAAGTTTGAACTCTGTTAGTTGAGGACACGCATCACAAAGAAGTTTCTGAGAATGCTTCTGTCCTGATTTTATATGAAGATATTCCCGTTTCCAAAGAAATCTTCACAGTTATCCAAATATCCACTTGCAGATTCTACAAAAATAGTGTTTCCAAACTACAGTATCAATAGAAAAGTTCAACTCTGTTAGTTGAGGACACACATCCCAATTAAGTTTCTGAGAATCGTTCTGTTTCGTTTTTATGGGAAGATATTTCCGTTTTCACCATAGGCCTGATTTCGCTCGGAATGTCCACTTCCGGATACTACAGAAAGAGTGTTTCAAACCTGGTCTATGAAAAGGAATGTTCAGCTCTGTGACTTGAATGCAGATATCACAAAGCAGTTTTTGACAGTGCTTGCGTCTTGATTTTAGATGAAGATATTCCCGTTTCCAACGAAATCGTTTGGGGTATCCAAATATCCACTTACAGATTCTACAAAAAGAGTGTTTCCAAACTGCTCTATCAAAAGAAAGGTTGAACTCTGTTAGTTGAGGACACACAGCACAAAGAAGTTTCTGACAATGCTTATATCTAGATTTTATATGAAGATATTCCCGTTTCCAACGAAATCTTCACAGTTATCCAAATATCCACTTGCAGATTCTACCAAAAGAGTGTTTCCAAAGTGCTGTTTCAAAAGGAAGGTTATACTCTGTTAGTGGAGGACACACATCACAAAGAAGTTTCTCGGAATGCTTCTGTCTAGATTTTATGTGAAGATATTCCGGTTTCTAAGGAAATCGTTAGAGGTATCCAAATATCCACATACAGATTCTACAAAATGAGAGTATCCAAACTGCTGTATCAACAGAAAGGTTTAACTCTGTTACTTGAGGACACACATCACAAAGAAGTTTCTGAGAATGCTTCTGTGTAGATTTTATATGAAGATATTCTGGTTTCCAACAAAATCTTCAGTTATCCAAATATCTACTTGCAGATTCTACGAAAAGAGTATTTCCAAACTGCTGTATCAAAAGAAAGGTTGCTCTGTGTTAGTGGAGGACACACATCACAAAGAAGTTTCTGGGAATGCTTCTGTCTAGATTTTATATGAAGATACTCCGGTTTCCAGTGAAATCTTTAGAAGTACTCAAATATCCACTTACAGATTCAATAAAAACCGTGTTCCCAAACTGCTGTATCAAAAGAAAGTTTGAACTCTGATAGATGAGGACACGCATCACAAAGAAGTTTCTGAGAATGCTTCTGTCTAGATTTTATATGAAGATATTCCTGTTTCCTCCGAAATTATTAGACCTATCCAAATATCCACTTTCAGATTCTACCAAAAGATTGTTTCCAAACTGCTGTATCAAAAGAAAGGTGTGAACTCTGTTGGTTGAGGACTCTCATCACAAAGAAGTTTCTGAGAATGCTTCTATCTAGATTTTATATACAGATATTCCCATTTCCATCGAAAACTTCTCAGTTATTCAATTATCAACTTGCCGATTTTACAAAAAGAGGGTTTCCAAACTGCTCTATCCAAAGAAAGGTTGAAATCTGTTAGTTGAGGACACTCATTGCAAAGAAGTTTCTGAGAATGCTTTTGTCTAGATTTTATATGAAGATATTCCCGTTTCTAATGAAATCTTTAGAGGTATCCAAATATCCAATTACAGATTCTACAAAAAGAGAGTTTCCAAACTGCTGTATCAAAAGAAAGGTTGAACTCTGTTAGTTGAGGACACACATCCCAAACAACTTTATGAGAATCCTTCCGTCTCGTTTTTATAGGAAGATATTTCCTTTTTCACCACAGGCCTGAATGCGCTCTAAATGTCCACTTTCAGATACAACAGAAAGAGAGTTTCAAACGTGGTCTATGAAACGGAATGTTCAGATCTGCGACTTGAATGCACATATCACAAAGTAGTTTCTGACAGTGCTTCTGTCTATCTTTTACATGAAGTTATTACCGTTTCCAACGAAATCGTAGGAGGTATCAAAATATCCACTTACAGATTCTACAAAAAGAGTGTTTCCAAACTGCTCTATCAAAAGAAAGGTTCAACTCTGTTAGATGAGGACACACATCACAAAGAAGTTTCTGAGAATGCTTCTGTCTAGATTTTATATGAAGATATTCCCGTTTCCACTGAAATCATTAGAGGTATCCAAATATCCACTTACAGATTCTACAAAAACAGAGTTTCCAAACTGCTCTATCAAAAGAAAGGTTGAACCCTGTTAGTTTAAGACACACATCACAAAGAAGTTTCTGAGAATGCTTCTGTCTAGATTTTGTATGAAGATATTCCGTTTCCAACGAAAACTTCACAGTTATCCAAATATCCACTTGCAGATTCTTCAAAAACAGTGTTTCCAAACTACTGTATCAATAGAAAGGTTCAACTCTGTTAGTTGAGGACACACATCCCAATTAAGTTTCTGAGAATCTTTCTGCTTCGTTTTTATGGGAAGATATTTCCGTTTTCACCATAGGCCTGATTTCGCTCGAAATGTCCACTTCCGGATACTACAGAAAGAGTGTTTCAAACCTGGTCTATGAAAAGGAATGTTCAGCTCTGTGACTTGAATGCAGATATCACAAAGTAGTTTCTGACAGAGCTTCCGTCTAGATTTTAGATGAAGATATTCCCGTTTCCAATGAAATCGCTAGAGGTATCCAAATATCCACTTACAGATTCTACAAAAAGAGTGTTTCCCAACTGCTCTATCAAAAGAAAGGTTGAACTCTGTCAGTTGAGGACACGCAGCACAAAGAAGTTTCTGACAATGCTTCTGTCTAGATTTTATAAGAAGATATTCCCGTTTCCAACGAAATCTTCACAGTTATCCAAATATCCACTTGCAGATTCTACCAAAAGAGTTTTTCCAAAGTGCTGTTTCAAAAGAAAGGTTGTACTCTGTTAGTGGAGGACACACATCACAAAGAAGTTTCTCAGAATGCTTCTGCCTAGATTTTATATGGAGATATTCCCGTTTCTAAAGAAATCGTTACAGGTATCCAAATATCCACTTACAGATTCTACAAAAAGAGAGTATCCAAACTGCCGTATCAACAGAAATGTTTAACTCTGTTACTTGAGGTCACACATCACAAAGAAGTTTCTGAGAATGCTTCTGTCTAGATTTTATATGAAGATATTCCCGTTTCCAACGAAATCTTCACAGTTATCCAAATATCCACTTCCAGATTCTGCGAAAAGAGTATTTCCAAACTGCTGTATCAAAAGAAAGGTTGTACTGTGTTAGTGGAGGACACACATCACAAAGAAGTTTCTGAGAATGCTTCTGTCTAGATTTCATATGAAGATATTCCCTTTTCCAACGAAATCTTTAGAAGCACTCAAATATCCACTTACAGACTCTACAAAAAGCGTGTTCCAAAACTGCTGTATCAAAAGAAAGTTTGAACTCTGTTAGTTGAGGACACACATTACAAAGAAGTTTCTGAGAATGCTTCTGTCTTGGTTTTATATGAAGATATTCCCGTTTCCAAAGAAATCTTCACAGTTATACAAATATCCAGTTGCAGATTCTACAAAAAGAGTGTTTCCAAACTACTGTATCAATAGAAAGGTTCAACTCTGTTAGTTGACGACACACATCCCAATTAAGTTTCTGAGAATGGTTCTGTTTCGTTTTCATGGGAAGATATTTCCGTTTTCACCATAGGCCTGATTTCGCTCGAAATGTCCACTTCTGGATACTACAGAAAGAGTGTTTCAAACCTGGTCTATGAAAAGGAATGTTCAGCTCTGTGACTTGAATGCAGATATCACAAAGTAGTTTCTGACAGTGCTTCCGTCTAGATTTTAGGTGAAGATATTCCCGTTTCCGACGAAATCGTTAGAGCTATCAAAATATCCACTTACAGATTCTACAAAAAGAGTGTTTCCAATCTGCTCCATCAAAAGAAAGGTTGAACTCCTTTAGTTGAGGACACACATCACAAAGAAATTTCTGAGAATGCTTCTGTCTAGAATTTAGATGAAGATATTCCCGTTTCCAACGAAATCTTCAGAGTTATCCAAATATCCAGTTTCAGATTCTAAAAAAAGTGTGTTTCCAAAATACTGTATCTAAAGAAATGTTGAACTCTGTTAGCTGAGGACACACACCACAAAGTGGTTTCTGACAATACTTCTGTCTAGATTTTATAGGAAGATATTCCCGTTTCCAATGAAATCTTCAGATTTTTCAAAATATCCACTTGCAGATTCTACCAAAAGAGTGTTTCCATGCCGCTGTATCAAAAGAAACGTTGTACTCTGATAGTGGAGGACTCACTTCACAAAGAAGTTTCTAAGAATGCTTCTGTCTAGATTTTATATAAAGATATTCCCGTTTCTAACGATATCGTTAGAGGAATCCAAATATCCACTTACAGATTCTACAGAAAGAGAGTATCCAAACTGCTATATCAAAAGAATGGTTGAACTCTGTTAGTTGAGGACACACATCACAAAGAAGTTTCTGAGAATGTTTCAATCTCGATTTTACATGAAGATATTCCCGTTTACAACGAAATCTTCACAGTTATCTAAATATCCACTTTCAGTTTCTACAAAAGAGTGTTTCCAAACTGCTGTATTAAAAGAAAGGTTGAACTCTGTTAGTTGAGGACACTCATCACAAAGAAGTTTCTGAGAATGCTTCTGTCTAGATTTTATATAATGATATTCCCGTTTCCAAAGAAATCTTCTGAGTTATCCAAATATCAACTTGCCGATTGTATAAAAAGAGGGTTTCCAAACTGCTCTATCCAAAGAAGGGTTGAACTCTGTCAGTTGAGGACACACAGCACAAAGAAGTTTCTGAGAATGCTTCTGTCTACATTTTATACGAAGATATTCTCGTTTCCAAAGAAATCTTCACAGTTATCCAGATATCCATTTGCAATTTCTGCAGAAAGAGTGTTTCCAAACTGCTGTATCAAAAGAAAGGTTGAACCCTCTTAGTTGAGGACACACATCCCAAATAAGTTTCTGACAATACTTCTGTCTCGTTTTTATGGGAAGATATTTCCTTTTTCAGCGTAGGCCTCAATGTGCTAGAAATGTCCACTTCCAGATACTACAGAAAGAGTGTTTCAAACCTGCTCTATGAAAGGGTATGTTCAGCTCTGTGACTTGAATGCAGATATCACAAAGTAGTTTCTGACAGTGCTTCTGTCTAGATTTTAGAGGAAGATATTCCCGTTTCCAACGAAATCATTAGAGCAATCCTAATATCCACTTACAGATTCTACAAAAAGAGTGTTTCCAAACTGCTCTATCTAAAGAAAGGTTGAACTCTGTTAGCTGAGGACACACATCAGAAAGAAGTTTTTAGAATGCTTCTGTCTGGATTTTATATAAAGATATTCCCGTTTCTAACGATATCATTAGAGGTATCCAAATATCCACTTGCAGATTGTACAGAAAGAGAGTATCCAAACTGCTGTATCAAAAGAAAGGTTGAACTCTGTTAGTTGAGGACACACATCACAAAGAAGTTTCTGAGAATGCTTCTGTCTACATTTTATATGAAGATATTCCCGTTTCCAATGAAATATTCACAGTTATCCAAATATCCACTTGCAGATTCTACAAAAAGAGCGTTTCCAAACTGCTGTATCAAAAGAAATGTTGAACTCTGTTAGTTGAGGACACTCTTCACAAAGAAGTTTCTGAGAATTCTTCTGTCTAGATTTTATATGAAGATATTCCCGTTTTCAGTGAAATCTTCACAGTTATCCAAATATCCACTTGTCGATTCTACAAAAAGAGCGTTTCCAAGCTGCTGTATAAAAAGAAAGGTTGAACTGTGTTAGTTGAGGACACTCATTTCAAAGAAGTTTCTGAGAATGCTTCTGTCTAGATTTTATATGAAGATACTCCCGTTTCCAACGAAATCGTTGGAAGTATCCAAATATCCACTTACAGATTCTACAAAAAGAGTGTTTCCAAACTGCTGTATAAAAAGAAAGGTTGAACTCTGTTAGTTGAGGACACACATCACAAAGTATTTTCTGAGAATGCTTCTTTCTAGGCTTTATATGAAGATATTCCCGTTTCCAATGAAATCTTCACAGTTATCCAAATATCCACTTGCAGATTCTACAAAAAGTGTGTTTCCAACTGCTGTATGAAAGGAAAGGTTGAACTCTGTTAGTTGAGGACCCACATCACAAAGAAGTTTCTGAGAATATTTCTGTCTAGATTTTAAATGAAGATATTCCCGTTTCCAATGTAATCTTCACAGTTATCCAAATATCCACTTGCAATTTATACAAAAAGGGTGTTTCCAAACTGCTGTATCAAAAGAAAGGTTGAACTCTGTTAGTTGAGGACACACATCCCAAACAACTTTATGAGAATCCTTCTATCTCGTTTTTATAGGAAGATATTCCCTTTTTCACCACAGGCCTGAATGCGCTCGAAATGTCCACTTTCAGATACAACAGAAAGAGAGTTTCAAACGTGGTCTATGAAAGAGAATGTTGAGATCTGTGACTTGAATGCAGACATCACAAAGTAGTTTCTGAGAATGCTTCTGTCTATCTTTTATATGAAGATATTCCCGATTCCAACGAAATCGTTAGAGGCATCCAAATATCCACTTACAGATTCTACAAAAAGAGTGTTTCCAAACTGCTCTATCAAAAGAAAGGTTCAACTCTGTTAGATGAGGACACACATCACAAAGAAGTTTCTGAGAATGCTTCTGTCTAGATTTTATATGAAGATATTCCCGTTTCCACTGAAATCATTAGAGGTATCCAAATATCCACTTACAGATTCTACAAAAACAGAGTTTCCAAACTGCTCTATCAAAAGAAAGGTTGAACCCTGTTAGTTTAAGACACACATCACAAAGAAGTTTCTGAGAATGCTTCTGTCTAGATTTTGTATGAAGATATTCCGTTTCCAACGAAAACTTCACAGTTATCCAAATATCCACTTGCAGATTCTTCAAAAACAGTGTTTCCAAACTACTGTATCAATAGAAAGGTTCAACTCTGTTAGTTGAGGACACACATCCCAATTAAGTTTCTGAGAATCTTTCTGCTTCGTTTTTATGGGAAGATATTTCCGTTTTCACCATAGGCCTGATTTCGCTCGAAATGTCCACTTCCGGATACTACAGAAAGAGTGTTTCAAACCTGGTCTATGAAAAGGAATGTTCAGCTCTGTGACTTGAATGCAGATATCACAAAGTAGTTTCTGACAGAGCTTCCGAGTAGATTTTAGATGAAGATATTCCCGTTTCCAATGAAATCGCTAGAGGTATCCAAATATCCACTTACAGATTCTACAAAAAGAGTGTTTCCCAACTGCTCTATCAAAAGAAAGGTTGAACTCTGTCAGTTGAGGACACGCAGCACAAAGAAGTTTCTGACAATGCTTCTGTCTAGATTTTATAAGAAGATATTCCCGTTTCCAACGAAATCTTCACAGTTATCCAAATATCCACTTGCAGATTCTACCAAAAGAGTTTTTCCAAAGTGCTGTTTCAAAAGAAAGGTTGTACTCTGTTAGTGGAGGACACACATCACAAAGAAGTTTCTCAGAATGCTTCTGCCTAGATTTTATATGGAGATATTCCCGTTTCTAAAGAAATCGTTACAGGTATCCAAATATCCACTTACAGATTCTACAAAAAGAGAGTATCCAAACTGCCGTATCAACAGAAATGTTTAACTCTGTTACTTGAGGTCACACATCACAAAGAAGTTTCTGAGAATGCTTCTGTCTAGATTTTATATGAAGATATTCCCGTTTCCAACGAAATCTTCACAGTTATCCAAATATCCACTTCCAGATTCTGCGAAAAGAGTATTTCCAAACTGCTGTATCAAAAGAAAGGTTGTACTGTGTTAGTGGAGGACACACATCACAAAGAAGTTTCTGAGAATGCTTCTGTCTAGATTTCATATGAAGATATTCCCTTTTCCAACGAAATCTTTAGAAGCACTCAAATATCCACTTACAGACTTTACAAAAAGCGTGTTCCAAAACTGCTGTATCAAAAGAAAGTTTGAACTCTGTTAGTTGAGGACACACATTACAAAGAAGTTTCTGAGAATGCTTCTGTCTTGGTTTTATATGAAGATATTCCCGTTTCCAAAGAAATCTTCACAGTTATACAAATATCCAGTTGCAGATTCTACAAAAAGAGTGTTTCCAAACTACTGTATCAATAGAAAGGTTCAACTCTGTTAGTTGACGACACACATCCCAATTAAGTTTCTGAGAATGGTTCTGTTTCGTTTTCATGGGAAGATATTTCCGTTTTCACCATAGGCCTGATTTCGCTCGAAATGTCCACTTCTGGATACTACAGAAAGAGTGTTTCAAACCTGGTCTATGAAAAGGAATGTTCAGCTCTGTGACTTGAATGCAGATATCACAAAGTAGTTTCTGACAGTGCTTCCGTCTAGATTTTAGGTGAAGATATTCCCGTTTCCGACGAAATCGTTAGAGCTATCAAAATATCCACTTACAGATTCTACAAAAAGAGTGTTTCCAATCTGCTCCATCAAAAGAAAGGTTGAACTCCTTTAGTTGAGGACACACATCACAAAGAAATTTCTGAGAATGCTTCTGTCTAGAATTTAGATGAAGATATTCCCGTTTCCAACGAAATCTTCAGAGTTATCCAAATATCCAGTTTCAGATTCTAAAAAAAGTGTGTTTCCAAAATACTGTATCTAAAGAAATGTTGAACTCTGTTAGCTGAGGACACACACCACAAAGTGGTTTCTGACAATACTTCTGTCTAGATTTTATAGGAAGATATTCCCGTTTCCAATGAAATCTTCAGATTTTTCAAAATATCCACTTGCAGATTCTACCAAAAGAGTGTTTCCATGCCGCTGTATCAAAAGAAACGTTGTACTCTGATAGTGGAGGACTCACTTCACAAAGAAGTTTCTAAGAATGCTTCTGTCTAGATTTTATATAAAGATATTCCCGTTTCTAACGATATCGTTAGAGGAATCCAAATATCCACTTACAGATTCTACAGAAAGAGAGTATCCAAACTGCTATATCAAAAGAATGGTTGAACTCTGTTAGTTGAGGACACACATCACAAAGAAGTTTCTGAGAATGTTTCAATCTCGATTTTACATGAAGATATTCCCGTTTACAACGAAATCTTCACAGTTATCTAAATATCCACTTTCAGTTTCTACAAAAGAGTGTTTCCAAACTGCTGTATTAAAAGAAAGGTTGAACTCTGTTAGTTGAGGACACTCATCACAAAGAAGTTTCTGAGAATGCTTCTGTCTAGATTTTATATAATGATATTCCCGTTTCCAAAGAAATCTTCTGAGTTATCCAAATATCAACTTGCCGATTGTATAAAAAGAGGGTTTCCAAACTGCTCTATCCAAAGAAGGGTTGAACTCTGTCAGTTGAGGACACACAGCACAAAGAAGTTTCTGAGAATGCTTCTGTCTACATTTTATACGAAGATATTCTCGTTTCCAAAGAAATCTTCACAGTTATCCAGATATCCATTTGCAATTTCTGCAGAAAGAGTGTTTCCAAACTGCTGTATCAAAAGAAAGGTTGAACCCTCTTAGTTGAGGACACACATCCCAAATAAGTTTCTGACAATACTTCTGTCTCGTTTTTATGGGAAGATATTTCCTTTTTCAGCGTAGGCCTCAATGTGCTAGAAATGTCCACTTCCAGATACTACAGAAAGAGTGTTTCAAACCTGCTCTATGAAAGGGTATGTTCAGCTCTGTGACTTGAATGCAGATATCACAAAGTAGTTTCTGACAGTGCTTCTGTCTAGATTTTAGAGGAAGATATTCCCGTTTCCAACGAAATCATTAGAGCAATCCTAATATCCACTTACAGATTCTACAAAAAGAGTGTTTCCAAACTGCTCTATCTAAAGAAAGGTTGAACTCTGTTAGCTGAGGACACACATCAGAAAGAAGTTTTTAGAATGCTTCTGTCTGGATTTTATATAAAGATATTCCCGTTTCTAACGATATCATTAGAGGTATCCAAATATCCACTTGCAGATTGTACAGAAAGAGAGTATCCAAACTGCTGTATCAAAAGAAAGGTTGAACTCTGTTAGTTGAGGACACACATCACAAAGAAGTTTCTGAGAATGCTTCTGTCTACATTTTATATGAAGATATTCCCGTTTCCAATGAAATATTCACAGTTATCCAAATATCCACTTGCAGATTCTACAAAAAGAGCGTTTCCAAACTGCTGTATCAAAAGAAATGTTGAACTCTGTTAGTTGAGGACACTCTTCACAAAGAAGTTTCTGAGAATTCTTCTGTCTAGATTTTATATGAAGATATTCCCGTTTTCAGTGAAATCTTCACAGTTATCCAAATATCCACTTGTCGATTCTACAAAAAGAGCGTTTCCAAGCTGCTGTATAAAAAGAAAGGTTGAACTGTGTTAGTTGAGGACACTCATTTCAAAGAAGTTTCTGAGAATGCTTCTGTCTAGATTTTATATGAAGATACTCCCGTTTCCAACGAAATCGTTGGAAGTATCCAAATATCCACTTACAGATTCTACAAAAAGAGTGTTTCCAAACTGCTGTATAAAAAGAAAGGTTGAACTCTGTTAGTTGAGGACACACATCACAAAGTATTTTCTGAGAATGCTTCTTTCTAGGCTTTATATGAAGATATTCCCGTTTCCAATGAAATCTTCACAGTTATCCAAATATCCACTTGCAGATTCTACAAAAAGTGTGTTTCCAACTGCTGTATGAAAGGAAAGGTTGAACTCTGTTAGTTGAGGACCCACATCACAAAGAAGTTTCTGAGAATATTTCTGTCTAGATTTTAAATGAAGATATTCCCGTTTCCAATGTAATCTTCACAGTTATCCAAATATCCACTTGCAATTTATACAAAAAGGGTGTTTCCAAACTGCTGTATCAAAAGAAAGGTTGAACTCTGTTAGTTGAGGACACACATCCCAAACAACTTTATGAGAATCCTTCTATCTCGTTTTTATAGGAAGATATTCCCTTTTTCACCACAGGCCTGAATGCGCTCGAAATGTCCACTTTCAGATACAACAGAAAGAGAGTTTCAAACGTGGTCTATGAAAGAGAATGTTGAGATCTGTGACTTGAATGCAGACATCACAAAGTAGTTTCTGACAGTGCTTCTGTCTATCTTTTATATGAAGATATTCCCGATTCCAACGAAATCGTTAGAGGCATCCAAATATCCACTTACAGATTCTACAAAAAGAGTGTTTCCAAACTGCTCTATCAAAAGAAAGGTTCAACTCTGTTAGATGAGGACACACATCACAAAGAAGTTTCTGAGAATGCTTCTGTCTAGATTTTATTTGAAGATATTCCCGTATCCAATGAAATCATTAGAGGTATCCAAATATCCACTTACAGATCCTACAAAAACAGTGTTTCCAAACTGCTCTATCAAAAGAAAGGTTGAACCCTGTTAGTTGAAGACACACATCACAAAGAAGTTTCTGGGAGTGCTTCTGTGTAGATTTTATATGAAGATATACCGGTTTCCAATGAAATCATTAGAGGTATCCAAATATCCACTTACAGATTCTACAAAAACAGTGTTTCCAAACTGCTCTATCAAAAGTAAGGTTGAACCCTGTTAATTGAAGACACACATCACAAAGAAGTTTCTGAGAATTCTTCTGTCTAGATTTTATATGGAGATATTCCCGTTTCCAATGAAATCTTCACAGTTATCCAAATATCCACCTCCAGATTCTACAAAAAGAGCATTTCCAAACTGCTGTATCAAAAGAAATGTTGTACTGTGTTAGTGGAGGACACACATCACAAAGAAGTTTCTGAGAATGCTTCTGTCTAGATTTTATATGAAGATATACCCTTTTCCAACGAAATCTTTAGAAGTACTCAAATATCCACTTAGAGATTCTACAAAAAGCGTGTTCCCAAACTGCTGTATCAAAAGAAAGTTTGAACTCTGTTAGTTGAGGACACGCATCACAAAGAAGTTTCTGAGAATGCTTCTGTCCTGATTTTATATGAAGATATTCCCGTTTCCAAAGAAATCTTCACAGTTATCCAAATATCCACTTGCAGATTCTACAAAAAGAGTGTTTCCAAACTACAGTATCAATAGAAAAGTTCAACTCTGTTAGTTGAGGACACACATCCCAATTAAGTTTCTGAGAATCGTTCTGTTTCGTTTTTATGGGAAGATATTTCCGTTTTCACCATAGGCCTGATTTCGCTCGGAATGTCCACTTCCGGATACTACAGAAAGAGTGTTTCAAACCTGGTCTATGAAAAGGAATGTTCAGCTCTGTGACTTGAATGCAGATATCACAAAGCAGTTTCTGACAGTGCTTGCGTCTTGATTTTAGATGAAGATATTCCCGTTTCCAACGAAATCGTTTGGGGTATCCAAATATCCACTTACAGATTCTACAAAAAGAGTGTTTCCAAACTGCTCTATCAAAAGAAAGGTTGAACTCTGTTAGTTGAGGACACACAGCACAAAGAAGTTTCTGACAATGCTTCTGTCTAGATTTTATATGAAGATATTCCCGTTTCCAACGAAATCTTCACAGTTATCCAAATATCCACTTGCAGATTCTACCAAAAGAGTGTTTCCAAAGTGCTGTTTCAAAAGGAAGGTTATACTCTGTTAGTGGAGGACACACATCACAAAGAAGTTTCTCGGAATGCTTCTGTCTAGATTTTATGTGAAGATATTCCGGTTTCTAAGGAAATCGTTAGAGGTATCCAAATATCCACATACAGATTCTACAAAATGAGAGTATCCAAACTGCTGTATCAACAGAAAGGTTTAACTCTGTTACTTGAGGACACACATCACAAAGAAGTTTCTGAGAATGCTTCTGTGTAGATTTTATATGAAGATATTCTGGTTTCCAACAAAATCTTCAGTTATCCAAATATCTACTTGCAGATTCTACGAAAAGAGTATTTCCAAACTGCTGTATCAAAAGAAAGGTTGCTCTGTGTTAGTGGAGGACACACATCACAAAGAAGTTTCTGGGAATGCTTCTGTCTAGATTTTATATGAAGATACTCCGGTTTCCAGTGAAATCTTTAGAAGTACTCAAATATCCACTTACAGATTCAATAAAAACCGTGTTCCCAAACTGCTGTATCAAAAGAAAGTTTGAACTCTGATAGATGAGGACACGCATCACAAAGAAGTTTCTGAGAATGCTTCTGTCTAGATTTTATATGAAGATATTCCTGTTTCCTCCGAAATTATTAGACCTATCCAAATATCCACTTTCAGATTCTACCAAAAGATTGTTTCCAAACTGCTGTATCAAAAGAAAGGTGTGAACTCTGTTGGTTGAGGACTCTCATCACAAAGAAGTTTCTGAGAATGCTTCTATCTAGATTTTATATACAGATATTCCCATTTCCATCGAAAACTTCTCAGTTATTCAATTATCAACTTGCCGATTTTACAAAAAGAGGGTTTCCAAACTGCTCTATCCAAAGAAAGGTTGAAATCTGTTAGTTGAGGACACTCATTGCAAAGAAGTTTCTGAGAATGCTTTTGTCTAGATTTTATATGAAGATATTCCCGTTTCTAATGAAATCTTTAGAGGTATCCAAATATCCAATTACAGATTCTACAAAAAGAGAGTTTCCAAACTGCTGTATCAAAAGAAAGGTTGAACTCTGTTAGTTGAGGACACACATCCCAAACAACTTTATGAGAATCCTTCCGTCTCGTTTTTATAGGAAGATATTTCCTTTTTCACCACAGGCCTGAATGCGCTCTAAATGTCCACTTTCAGATACAACAGAAAGAGAGTTTCAAACGTGGTCTATGAAACGGAATGTTCAGATCTGCGACTTGAATGCACATATCACAAAGTAGTTTCTGACAGTGCTTCTGTCTATCTTTTACATGAAGTTATTACCGTTTCCAACGAAATCGTAGGAGGTATCAAAATATCCACTTACAGATTCTACAAAAAGAGTGTTTCCAAACTGCTCTATCAAAAGAAAGGTTCAACTCTGTTAGATGAGGACACACATCACAAAGAAGTTTCTGAGAATGCTTCTGTCTAGATTTTATATGAAGATATTCCCGTTTCCACTGAAATCATTAGAGGTATCCAAATATCCACTTACAGATTCTACAAAAACAGAGTTTCCAAACTGCTCTATCAAAAGAAAGGTTGAACCCTGTTAGTTTAAGACACACATCACAAAGAAGTTTCTGAGAATGCTTCTGTCTAGATTTTGTATGAAGATATTCCGTTTCCAACGAAAACTTCACAGTTATCCAAATATCCACTTGCAGATTCTTCAAAAACAGTGTTTCCAAACTACTGTATCAATAGAAAGGTTCAACTCTGTTAGTTGAGGACACACATCCCAATTAAGTTTCTGAGAATCTTTCTGCTTCGTTTTTATGGGAAGATATTTCCGTTTTCACCATAGGCCTGATTTCGCTCGAAATGTCCACTTCCGGATACTACAGAAAGAGTGTTTCAAACCTGGTCTATGAAAAGGAATGTTCAGCTCTGTGACTTGAATGCAGATATCACAAAGTAGTTTCTGACAGAGCTTCCGTCTAGATTTTAGATGAAGATATTCCCGTTTCCAATGAAATCGCTAGAGGTATCCAAATATCCACTTACAGATTCTACAAAAAGAGTGTTTCCCAACTGCTCTATCAAAAGAAAGGTTGAACTCTGTCAGTTGAGGACACGCAGCACAAAGAAGTTTCTGACAATGCTTCTGTCTAGATTTTATAAGAAGATATTCCCGTTTCCAACGAAATCTTCACAGTTATCCAAATATCCACTTGCAGATTCTACCAAAAGAGTTTTTCCAAAGTGCTGTTTCAAAAGAAAGGTTGTACTCTGTTAGTGGAGGACACACATCACAAAGAAGTTTCTCAGAATGCTTCTGCCTAGATTTTATATGGAGATATTCCCGTTTCTAAAGAAATCGTTACAGGTATCCAAATATCCACTTACAGATTCTACAAAAAGAGAGTATCCAAACTGCCGTATCAACAGAAATGTTTAACTCTGTTACTTGAGGTCACACATCACAAAGAAGTTTCTGAGAATGCTTCTGTCTAGATTTTATATGAAGATATTCCCGTTTCCAACGAAATCTTCACAGTTATCCAAATATCCACTTCCAGATTCTGCGAAAAGAGTATTTCCAAACTGCTGTATCAAAAGAAAGGTTGTACTGTGTTAGTGGAGGACACACATCACAAAGAAGTTTCTGAGAATGCTTCTGTCTAGATTTCATATGAAGATATTCCCTTTTCCAACGAAATCTTTAGAAGCACTCAAATATCCACTTACAGACTCTACAAAAAGCGTGTTCCAAAACTGCTGTATCAAAAGAAAGTTTGAACTCTGTTAGTTGAGGACACACATTACAAAGAAGTTTCTGAGAATGCTTCTGTCTTGGTTTTATATGAAGATATTCCCGTTTCCAAAGAAATCTTCACAGCTATACAAATATCCAGTTGCAGATTCTACAAAAAGAGTGTTTCCAAACTACTGTATCAATAGAAAGGTTCAACTCTGTTAGTTGACGACACACATCCCAATTAAGTTTCTGAGAATGGTTCTGTTTCGTTTTCATGGGAAGATATTTCCGTTTTCACCATAGGCCTGATTTCGCTCGAAATGTCCACTTCTGGATACTACAGAAAGAGTGTTTCAAACCTGGTCTATGAAAAGGAATGTTCAGCTCTGTGACTTGAATGCAGATATCACAAAGTAGTTTCTGACAGTGCTTCCGTCTAGATTTTAGGTGAAGATATTCCCGTTTCCGACGAAATCGTTAGAGCTATCAAAATATCCACTTACAGATTCTACAAAAAGAGTGTTTCCAATCTGCTCCATCAAAAGAAAGGTTGAACTCCTTTAGTTGAGGACACACATCACAAAGAAATTTCTGAGAATGCTTCTGTCTAGAATTTAGATGAAGATATTCCCGTTTCCAACGAAATCTTCAGAGTTATCCAAATATCCAGTTTCAGATTCTAAAAAAAGTGTGTTTCCAAAATACTGTATCTAAAGAAATGTTGAACTCTGTTAGCTGAGGACACACACCACAAAGTGGTTTCTGACAATACTTCTGTCTAGATTTTATAGGAAGATATTCCCGTTTCCAATGAAATCTTCAGATTTTTCAAAATATCCACTTGCAGATTCTACCAAAAGAGTGTTTCCATGCCGCTGTATCAAAAGAAACGTTGTACTCTGATAGTGGAGGACTCACTTCACAAAGAAGTTTCTAAGAATGCTTCTGTCTAGATTTTATATAAAGATATTCCCGTTTCTAACGATATCGTTAGAGGAATCCAAATATCCACTTACAGATTCTACAGAAAGAGAGTATCCAAACTGCTATATCAAAAGAATGGTTGAACTCTGTTAGTTGAGGACACACATCACAAAGAAGTTTCTGAGAATGTTTCGATCTCGATTTTATATGAAGATATTCCCGTTTACAACGAAATCTTCACAGTTATCTAAATATCCACTTTCAGTTTCTACAAAAGAGTGTTTCCAAACTGCTGTATTAAAAGAAAGGTTGAACTCTGTTAGTTGAGGACACTCATCACAAAGAAGTTTCTGAGAATGCTTCTGTCTAGATTTTATATAATGATATTCCCGTTTCCAAAGAAATCTTCTGAGTTATCCAAATATCAACTTGCCGATTGTATAAAAAGAGGGTTTCCAAACTGCTCTATCCAAAGAAGGGTTGAACTCTGTCAGTTGAGGACACACAGCACAAAGAAGTTTCTGAGAATGCTTCTGTCTACATTTTATACGAAGATATTCTCGTTTCCAAAGAAATCTTCACAGTTATCCAGATATCCATTTGCAATTTCTGCAGAAAGAGTGTTTCCAAACTGCTGTATCAAAAGAAAGGTTGAACCCTCTTAGTTGAGGACACACATCCCAAATAAGTTTCTGACAATACTTCTGTCTCGTTTTTATGGGAAGATATTTCCTTTTTCACCATAGGCCTGAATGCGCTCGAAATGTCCACTTCCAGATACTACAGAAAGAGTGTTTCAAACCTGCTCTATGAAAGGGAATGTTCAGCTCTGTGACTTGAATGCAGATATCACCAAGTAGTTTCTGACTGTGCTTCTGTGTAGATTTAAGAGGAAGATATTCCCGTTTCCAACGAAATCTTCAGTTATCCAAATATCCACTGGCAGATTCTACCAAAAGAGTGTTTAAAACTGCTGTATCAAAAGAAAGGTTGTACTCTGATAGTGGAGGACACACATCACAAAGAAGTTTCTGAGAATGCTTCTGTCTAGATTTTATATAAAGATATTCCCGTTTCTAATGATATCGTTAGAGGAATCCAAATATCCACTTACAGTTCTACAGAAAGAGAGTATCCAAACTGCTGTATCAAAAGAAAGGTTGCACTCTGTTAGCTGAGGACACACATCACAAAGAAGCTTCTGAGAATGTTTCTGTCTAGATTTTAAATGAAGATATTCCCGTTTACAACAAAATCTTCACAGTTATCCAAATCTACACTTTCAGATTCTACAAAAAGAGTGTTTCCAAACTGCTGTATCAAAAGAAAGGTTGAACTCTGTTAGCTGAGGCCACTCATCACAAGGAAGTTTCTGAGAATGCTTCTGTCTAGATTTTATATGAAGATATTCCCATTGCCAACGAAATCTTCTCAGTTATCCAAATATCAACTTGCCGATTCTACAAAAAGAGTGTTTCCAAACTGCTCTATCCAAGGAAAGGTTGAACTCCTTTAGTTGAGGACACACATCACAAAGAAATTTCTGAGAATGCTTCTGTCTAGAATTTAGATGAAGATATTCCCGTTTCCAACGAAATCTTCAGAGTTATCCAAATATCCAGTTTCAGATTCTAAAAAAAGTGTGTTTCCAAAATACTGTATCTAAAGAAATGTTGAACTCTGTTAGCTGAGGACACACACCACAAAGTGGTTTCTGACAATACTTCTGTCTAGATTTTATAGGAAGATATTCCCGTTTCCAATGAAATCTTCAGATTTTTCAAAATATCCACTTGCAGATTCTACCAAAAGAGTGTTTCCATGCCGCTGTATCAAAAGAAACGTTGTACTCTGATAGTGGAGGACTCACTTCACAAAGAAGTTTCTAAGAATGCTTCTGTCTAGATTTTATATAAAGATATTCCCGTTTCTAACGATATCGTTAGAGGAATCCAAATATCCACTTACAGATTCTACAGAAAGAGAGTATCCAAACTGCTATATCAAAAGAATGGTTGAACTCTGTTAGTTGAGGACACACATCACAAAGAAGTTTCTGAGAATGTTTCAATCTCGATTTTACATGAAGATATTCCCGTTTACAACGAAATCTTCACAGTTATCTAAATATCCACTTTCAGTTTCTACAAAAGAGTGTTTCCAAACTGCTGTATTAAAAGAAAGGTTGAACTCTGTTAGTTGAGGACACTCATCACAAAGAAGTTTCTGAGAATGCTTCTGTCTAGATTTTATATAATGATATTCCCGTTTCCAAAGAAATCTTCTGAGTTATCCAAATATCAACTTGCCGATTGTATAAAAAGAGGGTTTCCAAACTGCTCTATCCAAAGAAGGGTTGAACTCTGTCAGTTGAGGACACACAGCACAAAGAAGTTTCTGAGAATGCTTCTGTCTACATTTTATACGAAGATATTCTCGTTTCCAAAGAAATCTTCACAGTTATCCAGATATCCATTTGCAATTTCTGCAGAAAGAGTGTTTCCAAACTGCTGTATCAAAAGAAAGGTTGAACCCTCTTAGTTGAGGACACACATCCCAAATAAGTTTCTGACAATACTTCTGTCTCGTTTTTATGGGAAGATATTTCCTTTTTCAGCGTAGGCCTCAATGTGCTAGAAATGTCCACTTCCAGATACTACAGAAAGAGTGTTTCAAACCTGCTCTATGAAAGGGTATGTTCAGCTCTGTGACTTGAATGCAGATATCACAAAGTAGTTTCTGACAGTGCTTCTGTCTAGATTTTAGAGGAAGATATTCCCGTTTCCAACGAAATCATTAGAGCAATCCTAATATCCACTTACAGATTCTACAAAAAGAGTGTTTCCAAACTGCTCTATCTAAAGAAAGGTTGAACTCTGTTAGCTGAGGACACACATCAGAAAGAAGTTTTTAGAATGCTTCTGTCTGGATTTTATATAAAGATATTCCCGTTTCTAACGATATCATTAGAGGTATCCAAATATCCACTTGCAGATTGTACAGAAAGAGAGTATCCAAACTGCTGTATCAAAAGAAAGGTTGAACTCTGTTAGTTGAGGACACACATCACAAAGAAGTTTCTGAGAATGCTTCTGTCTACATTTTATATGAAGATATTCCCGTTTCCAATGAAATATTCACAGTTATCCAAATATCCACTTGCAGATTCTACAAAAAGAGCGTTTCCAAACTGCTGTATCAAAAGAAATGTTGAACTCTGTTAGTTGAGGACACTCTTCACAAAGAAGTTTCTGAGAATTCTTCTGTCTAGATTTTATATGAAGATATTCCCGTTTTCAGTGAAATCTTCACAGTTATCCAAATATCCACTTGTCGATTCTACAAAAAGAGCGTTTCCAAGCTGCTGTATAAAAAGAAAGGTTGAACTGTGTTAGTTGAGGACACTCATTTCAAAGAAGTTTCTGAGAATGCTTCTGTCTAGATTTTATATGAAGATACTCCCGTTTCCAACGAAATCGTTGGAAGTATCCAAATATCCACTTACAGATTCTACAAAAAGAGTGTTTCCAAACTGCTGTATAAAAAGAAAGGTTGAACTCTGTTAGTTGAGGACACACATCACAAAGTATTTTCTGAGAATGCTTCTTTCTAGGCTTTATATGAAGATATTCCCGTTTCCAATGAAATCTTCACAGTTATCCAAATATCCACTTGCAGATTCTACAAAAAGTGTGTTTCCAACTGCTGTATGAAAGGAAAGGTTGAACTCTGTTAGTTGAGGACCCACATCACAAAGAAGTTTCTGAGAATATTTCTGTCTAGATTTTAAATGAAGATATTCCCGTTTCCAATGTAATCTTCACAGTTATCCAAATATCCACTTGCAATTTATACAAAAAGGGTGTTTCCAAACTGCTGTATCAAAAGAAAGGTTGAACTCTGTTAGTTGAGGACACACATCCCAAACAACTTTATGAGAATCCTTCTATCTCGTTTTTATAGGAAGATATTCCCTTTTTCACCACAGGCCTGAATGCGCTCGAAATGTCCACTTTCAGATACAACAGAAAGAGAGTTTCAAACGTGGTCTATGAAAGAGAATGTTGAGATCTGTGACTTGAATGCAGACATCACAAAGTAGTTTCTGACAGTGCTTCTGTCTATCTTTTATATGAAGATATTCCCGATTCCAACGAAATCGTTAGAGGCATCCAAATATCCACTTACAGATTCTACAAAAAGAGTGTTTCCAAACTGCTCTATCAAAAGAAAGGTTCAACTCTGTTAGATGAGGACACACATCACAAAGAAGTTTCTGAGAATGCTTCTGTCTAGATTTTATTTGAAGATATTCCCGTATCCAATGAAATCATTAGAGGTATCCAAATATCCACTTACAGATCCTACAAAAACAGTGTTTCCAAACTGCTCTATCAAAAGAAAGGTTGAACCCTGTTAGTTGAAGACACACATCACAAAGAAGTTTCTGGGAGTGCTTCTGTGTAGATTTTATATGAAGATATACCGGTTTCCAATGAAATCATTAGAGGTATCCAAATATCCACTTACAGATTCTACAAAAACAGTGTTTCCAAACTGCTCTATCAAAAGTAAGGTTGAACCCTGTTAATTGAAGACACACATCACAAAGAAGTTTCTGAGAATTCTTCTGTCTAGATTTTATATGGAGATATTCCCGTTTCCAATGAAATCTTCACAGTTATCCAAATATCCACCTCCAGATTCTACAAAAAGAGTATTTCCAAACTGCTGTATCAAAAGAAATGTTGTACTGTGTTAGTGGAGGACACACATCACAAAGAAGTTTCTGAGAATGCTTCTGTCTAGATTTTATATGAAGATATACCCTTTTCCAACGAAATCTTTAGAAGTACTCAAATATCCACTTAGAGATTCTACAAAAAGCGTGTTCCCAAACTGCTGTATCAAAAGAAAGTTTGAACTCTGTTAGTTGAGGACACGCATCACAAAGAAGTTTCTGAGAATGCTTCTGTCCTGATTTTATATGAAGATATTCCCGTTTCCAAAGAAATCTTCACAGTTATCCAAATATCCACTTGCAGATTCTACAAAAATAGTGTTTCCAAACTACAGTATCAATAGAAAAGTTCAACTCTGTTAGTTGAGGACACACATCCCAATTAAGTTTCTGAGAATCGTTCTGTTTCGTTTTTATGGGAAGATATTTCCGTTTTCACCATAGGCCTGATTTCGCTCGGAATGTCCACTTCCGGATACTACAGAAAGAGTGTTTCAAACCTGGTCTATGAAAAGGAATGTTCAGCTCTGTGACTTGAATGCAGATATCACAAAGCAGTTTTTGACAGTGCTTGCGTCTTGATTTTAGATGAAGATATTCCCGTTTCCAACGAAATCGTTTGGGGTATCCAAATATCCACTTACAGATTCTACAAAAAGAGTGTTTCCAAACTGCTCTATCAAAAGAAAGGTTGAACTCTGTTAGTTGAGGACACACAGCACAAAGAAGTTTCTGACAATGCTTATATCTAGATTTTATATGAAGATATTCCCGTTTCCAACGAAATCTTCACAGTTATCCAAATATCCACTTGCAGATTCTACCAAAAGAGTGTTTCCAAAGTGCTGTTTCAAAAGGAAGGTTATACTCTGTTAGTGGAGGACACACATCACAAAGAAGTTTCTCGGAATGCTTCTGTCTAGATTTTATGTGAAGATATTCCGGTTTCTAAGGAAATCGTTAGAGGTATCCAAATATCCACATACAGATTCTACAAAATGAGAGTATCCAAACTGCTGTATCAACAGAAAGGTTTAACTCTGTTACTTGAGGACACACATCACAAAGAAGTTTCTGAGAATGCTTCTGTGTAGATTTTATATGAAGATATTCTGGTTTCCAACAAAATCTTCAGTTATCCAAATATCTACTTGCAGATTCTACGAAAAGAGTATTTCCAAACTGCTGTATCAAAAGAAAGGTTGCTCTGTGTTAGTGGAGGACACACATCACAAAGAAGTTTCTGGGAATGCTTCTGTCTAGATTTTATATGAAGATACTCCGGTTTCCAGTGAAATCTTTAGAAGTACTCAAATATCCACTTACAGATTCAATAAAAACCGTGTTCCCAAACTGCTGTATCAAAAGAAAGTTTGAACTCTGATAGATGAGGACACGCATCACAAAGAAGTTTCTGAGAATGCTTCTGTCTAGATTTTATATGAAGATATTCCTGTTTCCTCCGAAATTATTAGACCTATCCAAATATCCACTTTCAGATTCTACCAAAAGATTGTTTCCAAACTGCTGTATCAAAAGAAAGGTGTGAACTCTGTTGGTTGAGGACTCTCATCACAAAGAAGTTTCTGAGAATGCTTCTATCTAGATTTTATATACAGATATTCCCATTTCCATCGAAAACTTCTCAGTTATTCAATTATCAACTTGCCGATTTTACAAAAAGAGGGTTTCCAAACTGCTCTATCCAAAGAAAGGTTGAAATCTGTTAGTTGAGGACACTCATTGCAAAGAAGTTTCTGAGAATGCTTTTGTCTAGATTTTATATGAAGATATTCCCGTTTCTAATGAAATCTTTAGAGGTATCCAAATATCCAATTACAGATTCTACAAAAAGAGAGTTTCCAAACTGCTGTATCAAAAGAAAGGTTGAACTCTGTTAGTTGAGGACACACATCCCAAACAACTTTATGAGAATCCTTCCGTCTCGTTTTTATAGGAAGATATTTCCTTTTTCACCACAGGCCTGAATGCGCTCTAAATGTCCACTTTCAGATACAACAGAAAGAGAGTTTCAAACGTGGTCTATGAAACGGAATGTTCAGATCTGCGACTTGAATGCACATATCACAAAGTAGTTTCTGACAGTGCTTCTGTCTATCTTTTACATGAAGTTATTACCGTTTCCAACGAAATCGTAGGAGGTATCAAAATATCCACTTACAGATTCTACAAAAAGAGTGTTTCCAAACTGCTCTATCAAAAGAAAGGTTCAACTCTGTTAGATGAGGACACACATCACAAAGAAGTTTCTGAGAATGCTTCTGTCTAGATTTTATATGAAGATATTCCCGTTTCCACTGAAATCATTAGAGGTATCCAAATATCCACTTACAGATTCTACAAAAACAGAGTTTCCAAACTGCTCTATCAAAAGAAAGGTTGAACCCTGTTAGTTTAAGACACACATCACAAAGAAGTTTCTGAGAATGCTTCTGTCTAGATTTTGTATGAAGATATTCCGTTTCCAACGAAAACTTCACAGTTATCCAAATATCCACTTGCAGATTCTTCAAAAACAGTGTTTCCAAACTACTGTATCAATAGAAAGGTTCAACTCTGTTAGTTGAGGACACACATCCCAATTAAGTTTCTGAGAATCTTTCTGCTTCGTTTTTATGGGAAGATATTTCCGTTTTCACCATAGGCCTGATTTCGCTCGAAATGTCCACTTCCGGATACTACAGAAAGAGTGTTTCAAACCTGGTCTATGAAAAGGAATGTTCAGCTCTGTGACTTGAATGCAGATATCACAAAGTAGTTTCTGACAGAGCTTCCGAGTAGATTTTAGATGAAGATATTCCCGTTTCCAATGAAATCGCTAGAGGTATCCAAATATCCACTTACAGATTCTACAAAAAGAGTGTTTCCCAACTGCTCTATCAAAAGAAAGGTTGAACTCTGTCAGTTGAGGACACGCAGCACAAAGAAGTTTCTGACAATGCTTCTGTCTAGATTTTATAAGAAGATATTCCCGTTTCCAACGAAATCTTCACAGTTATCCAAATATCCACTTGCAGATTCTACCAAAAGAGTTTTTCCAAAGTGCTGTTTCAAAAGAAAGGTTGTACTCTGTTAGTGGAGGACACACATCACAAAGAAGTTTCTCAGAATGCTTCTGCCTAGATTTTATATGGAGATATTCCCGTTTCTAAAGAAATCGTTACAGGTATCCAAATATCCACTTACAGATTCTACAAAAAGAGAGTATCCAAACTGCCGTATCAACAGAAATGTTTAACTCTGTTACTTGAGGTCACACATCACAAAGAAGTTTCTGAGAATGCTTCTGTCTAGATTTTATATGAAGATATTCCCGTTTCCAACGAAATCTTCACAGTTATCCAAATATCCACTTCCAGATTCTGCGAAAAGAGTATTT
This sequence comes from Gorilla gorilla gorilla, assembly GCF_029281585.2. Classification (NCBI taxonomy): domain Eukaryota; kingdom Metazoa; phylum Chordata; class Mammalia; order Primates; family Hominidae; genus Gorilla; species Gorilla gorilla. The sequence continues at coordinate 14,689,886 of NC_086018.1, read as the reverse complement.
CCAAACTGCTGTATCAAAAGAAAGGTTGTACTGTGTTAGTGGAGGACACACATCACAAAGAAGTTTCTGAGAATGCTTCTGTCTAGATTTCATATGAAGATATTCCCTTTTCCAACGAAATCTTTAGAAGCACTCAAATATCCACTTACAGACTCTACAAAAAGCGTGTTCCAAAACTGCTGTATCAAAAGAAAGTTTGAACTCTGTTAGTTGAGGACACACATTACAAAGAAGTTTCTGAGAATGCTTCTGTCTTGGTTTTATATGAAGATATTCCCGTTTCCAAAGAAATCTTCACAGTTATACAAATATCCAGTTGCAGATTCTACAAAAAGAGTGTTTCCAAACTACTGTATCAATAGAAAGGTTCAACTCTGTTAGTTGACGACACACATCCCAATTAAGTTTCTGAGAATGGTTCTGTTTCGTTTTCATGGGAAGATATTTCCGTTTTCACCATAGGCCTGATTTCGCTCGAAATGTCCACTTCTGGATACTACAGAAAGAGTGTTTCAAACCTGGTCTATGAAAAGGAATGTTCAGCTCTGTGACTTGAATGCAGATATCACAAAGTAGTTTCTGACAGTGCTTCCGTCTAGATTTTAGGTGAAGATATTCCCGTTTCCGACGAAATCGTTAGAGCTATCAAAATATCCACTTACAGATTCTACAAAAAGAGTGTTTCCAATCTGCTCCATCAAAAGAAAGGTTGAACTCCTTTAGTTGAGGACACACATCACAAAGAAATTTCTGAGAATGCTTCTGTCTAGAATTTAGATGAAGATATTCCCGTTTCCAACGAAATCTTCAGAGTTATCCAAATATCCAGTTTCAGATTCTAAAAAAAGTGTGTTTCCAAAATACTGTATCTAAAGAAATGTTGAACTCTGTTAGCTGAGGACACACACCACAAAGTGGTTTCTGACAATACTTCTGTCTAGATTTTATAGGAAGATATTCCCGTTTCCAATGAAATCTTCAGATTTTTCAAAATATCCACTTGCAGATTCTACCAAAAGAGTGTTTCCATGCCGCTGTATCAAAAGAAACGTTGTACTCTGATAGTGGAGGACTCACTTCACAAAGAAGTTTCTAAGAATGCTTCTGTCTAGATTTTATATAAAGATATTCCCGTTTCTAACGATATCGTTAGAGGAATCCAAATATCCACTTACAGATTCTACAGAAAGAGAGTATCCAAACTGCTATATCAAAAGAATGGTTGAACTCTGTTAGTTGAGGACACACATCACAAAGAAGTTTCTGAGAATGTTTCAATCTCGATTTTACATGAAGATATTCCCGTTTACAACGAAATCTTCACAGTTATCTAAATATCCACTTTCAGTTTCTACAAAAGAGTGTTTCCAAACTGCTGTATTAAAAGAAAGGTTGAACTCTGTTAGTTGAGGACACTCATCACAAAGAAGTTTCTGAGAATGCTTCTGTCTAGATTTTATATAATGATATTCCCGTTTCCAAAGAAATCTTCTGAGTTATCCAAATATCAACTTGCCGATTGTATAAAAAGAGGGTTTCCAAACTGCTCTATCCAAAGAAGGGTTGAACTCTGTCAGTTGAGGACACACAGCACAAAGAAGTTTCTGAGAATGCTTCTGTCTACATTTTATACGAAGATATTCTCGTTTCCAAAGAAATCTTCACAGTTATCCAGATATCCATTTGCAATTTCTGCAGAAAGAGTGTTTCCAAACTGCTGTATCAAAAGAAAGGTTGAACCCTCTTAGTTGAGGACACACATCCCAAATAAGTTTCTGACAATACTTCTGTCTCGTTTTTATGGGAAGATATTTCCTTTTTCAGCGTAGGCCTCAATGTGCTAGAAATGTCCACTTCCAGATACTACAGAAAGAGTGTTTCAAACCTGCTCTATGAAAGGGTATGTTCAGCTCTGTGACTTGAATGCAGATATCACAAAGTAGTTTCTGACAGTGCTTCTGTCTAGATTTTAGAGGAAGATATTCCCGTTTCCAACGAAATCATTAGAGCAATCCTAATATCCACTTACAGATTCTACAAAAAGAGTGTTTCCAAACTGCTCTATCTAAAGAAAGGTTGAACTCTGTTAGCTGAGGACACACATCAGAAAGAAGTTTTTAGAATGCTTCTGTCTGGATTTTATATAAAGATATTCCCGTTTCTAACGATATCATTAGAGGTATCCAAATATCCACTTGCAGATTGTACAGAAAGAGAGTATCCAAACTGCTGTATCAAAAGAAAGGTTGAACTCTGTTAGTTGAGGACACACATCACAAAGAAGTTTCTGAGAATGCTTCTGTCTACATTTTATATGAAGATATTCCCGTTTCCAATGAAATATTCACAGTTATCCAAATATCCACTTGCAGATTCTACAAAAAGAGCGTTTCCAAACTGCTGTATCAAAAGAAATGTTGAACTCTGTTAGTTGAGGACACTCTTCACAAAGAAGTTTCTGAGAATTCTTCTGTCTAGATTTTATATGAAGATATTCCCGTTTTCAGTGAAATCTTCACAGTTATCCAAATATCCACTTGTCGATTCTACAAAAAGAGCGTTTCCAAGCTGCTGTATAAAAAGAAAGGTTGAACTGTGTTAGTTGAGGACACTCATTTCAAAGAAGTTTCTGAGAATGCTTCTGTCTAGATTTTATATGAAGATACTCCCGTTTCCAACGAAATCGTTGGAAGTATCCAAATATCCACTTACAGATTCTACAAAAAGAGTGTTTCCAAACTGCTGTATAAAAAGAAAGGTTGAACTCTGTTAGTTGAGGACACACATCACAAAGTATTTTCTGAGAATGCTTCTTTCTAGGCTTTATATGAAGATATTCCCGTTTCCAATGAAATCTTCACAGTTATCCAAATATCCACTTGCAGATTCTACAAAAAGTGTGTTTCCAACTGCTGTATGAAAGGAAAGGTTGAACTCTGTTAGTTGAGGACCCACATCACAAAGAAGTTTCTGAGAATATTTCTGTCTAGATTTTAAATGAAGATATTCCCGTTTCCAATGTAATCTTCACAGTTATCCAAATATCCACTTGCAATTTATACAAAAAGGGTGTTTCCAAACTGCTGTATCAAAAGAAAGGTTGAACTCTGTTAGTTGAGGACACACATCCCAAACAACTTTATGAGAATCCTTCTATCTCGTTTTTATAGGAAGATATTCCCTTTTTCACCACAGGCCTGAATGCGCTCGAAATGTCCACTTTCAGATACAACAGAAAGAGAGTTTCAAACGTGGTCTATGAAAGAGAATGTTGAGATCTGTGACTTGAATGCAGACATCACAAAGTAGTTTCTGAGAATGCTTCTGTCTATCTTTTATATGAAGATATTCCCGATTCCAACGAAATCGTTAGAGGCATCCAAATATCCACTTACAGATTCTACAAAAAGAGTGTTTCCAAACTGCTCTATCAAAAGAAAGGTTCAACTCTGTTAGATGAGGACACACATCACAAAGAAGTTTCTGAGAATGCTTCTGTCTAGATTTTATATGAAGATATTCCCGTTTCCACTGAAATCATTAGAGGTATCCAAATATCCACTTACAGATTCTACAAAAACAGAGTTTCCAAACTGCTCTATCAAAAGAAAGGTTGAACCCTGTTAGTTTAAGACACACATCACAAAGAAGTTTCTGAGAATGCTTCTGTCTAGATTTTGTATGAAGATATTCCGTTTCCAACGAAAACTTCACAGTTATCCAAATATCCACTTGCAGATTCTTCAAAAACAGTGTTTCCAAACTACTGTATCAATAGAAAGGTTCAACTCTGTTAGTTGAGGACACACATCCCAATTAAGTTTCTGAGAATCTTTCTGCTTCGTTTTTATGGGAAGATATTTCCGTTTTCACCATAGGCCTGATTTCGCTCGAAATGTCCACTTCCGGATACTACAGAAAGAGTGTTTCAAACCTGGTCTATGAAAAGGAATGTTCAGCTCTGTGACTTGAATGCAGATATCACAAAGTAGTTTCTGACAGAGCTTCCGAGTAGATTTTAGATGAAGATATTCCCGTTTCCAATGAAATCGCTAGAGGTATCCAAATATCCACTTACAGATTCTACAAAAAGAGTGTTTCCCAACTGCTCTATCAAAAGAAAGGTTGAACTCTGTCAGTTGAGGACACGCAGCACAAAGAAGTTTCTGACAATGCTTCTGTCTAGATTTTATAAGAAGATATTCCCGTTTCCAACGAAATCTTCACAGTTATCCAAATATCCACTTGCAGATTCTACCAAAAGAGTTTTTCCAAAGTGCTGTTTCAAAAGAAAGGTTGTACTCTGTTAGTGGAGGACACACATCACAAAGAAGTTTCTCAGAATGCTTCTGCCTAGATTTTATATGGAGATATTCCCGTTTCTAAAGAAATCGTTACAGGTATCCAAATATCCACTTACAGATTCTACAAAAAGAGAGTATCCAAACTGCCGTATCAACAGAAATGTTTAACTCTGTTACTTGAGGTCACACATCACAAAGAAGTTTCTGAGAATGCTTCTGTCTAGATTTTATATGAAGATATTCCCGTTTCCAACGAAATCTTCACAGTTATCCAAATATCCACTTCCAGATTCTGCGAAAAGAGTATTTCCAAACTGCTGTATCAAAAGAAAGGTTGTACTGTGTTAGTGGAGGACACACATCACAAAGAAGTTTCTGAGAATGCTTCTGTCTAGATTTCATATGAAGATATTCCCTTTTCCAACGAAATCTTTAGAAGCACTCAAATATCCACTTACAGACTTTACAAAAAGCGTGTTCCAAAACTGCTGTATCAAAAGAAAGTTTGAACTCTGTTAGTTGAGGACACACATTACAAAGAAGTTTCTGAGAATGCTTCTGTCTTGGTTTTATATGAAGATATTCCCGTTTCCAAAGAAATCTTCACAGTTATACAAATATCCAGTTGCAGATTCTACAAAAAGAGTGTTTCCAAACTACTGTATCAATAGAAAGGTTCAACTCTGTTAGTTGACGACACACATCCCAATTAAGTTTCTGAGAATGGTTCTGTTTCGTTTTCATGGGAAGATATTTCCGTTTTCACCATAGGCCTGATTTCGCTCGAAATGTCCACTTCTGGATACTACAGAAAGAGTGTTTCAAACCTGGTCTATGAAAAGGAATGTTCAGCTCTGTGACTTGAATGCAGATATCACAAAGTAGTTTCTGACAGTGCTTCCGTCTAGATTTTAGGTGAAGATATTCCCGTTTCCGACGAAATCGTTAGAGCTATCAAAATATCCACTTACAGATTCTACAAAAAGAGTGTTTCCAATCTGCTCCATCAAAAGAAAGGTTGAACTCCTTTAGTTGAGGACACACATCACAAAGAAATTTCTGAGAATGCTTCTGTCTAGAATTTAGATGAAGATATTCCCGTTTCCAACGAAATCTTCAGAGTTATCCAAATATCCAGTTTCAGATTCTAAAAAAAGTGTGTTTCCAAAATACTGTATCTAAAGAAATGTTGAACTCTGTTAGCTGAGGACACACACCACAAAGTGGTTTCTGACAATACTTCTGTCTAGATTTTATAGGAAGATATTCCCGTTTCCAATGAAATCTTCAGATTTTTCAAAATATCCACTTGCAGATTCTACCAAAAGAGTGTTTCCATGCCGCTGTATCAAAAGAAACGTTGTACTCTGATAGTGGAGGACTCACTTCACAAAGAAGTTTCTAAGAATGCTTCTGTCTAGATTTTATATAAAGATATTCCCGTTTCTAACGATATCGTTAGAGGAATCCAAATATCCACTTACAGATTCTACAGAAAGAGAGTATCCAAACTGCTATATCAAAAGAATGGTTGAACTCTGTTAGTTGAGGACACACATCACAAAGAAGTTTCTGAGAATGTTTCAATCTCGATTTTACATGAAGATATTCCCGTTTACAACGAAATCTTCACAGTTATCTAAATATCCACTTTCAGTTTCTACAAAAGAGTGTTTCCAAACTGCTGTATTAAAAGAAAGGTTGAACTCTGTTAGTTGAGGACACTCATCACAAAGAAGTTTCTGAGAATGCTTCTGTCTAGATTTTATATAATGATATTCCCGTTTCCAAAGAAATCTTCTGAGTTATCCAAATATCAACTTGCCGATTGTATAAAAAGAGGGTTTCCAAACTGCTCTATCCAAAGAAGGGTTGAACTCTGTCAGTTGAGGACACACAGCACAAAGAAGTTTCTGAGAATGCTTCTGTCTACATTTTATACGAAGATATTCTCGTTTCCAAAGAAATCTTCACAGTTATCCAGATATCCATTTGCAATTTCTGCAGAAAGAGTGTTTCCAAACTGCTGTATCAAAAGAAAGGTTGAACCCTCTTAGTTGAGGACACACATCCCAAATAAGTTTCTGACAATACTTCTGTCTCGTTTTTATGGGAAGATATTTCCTTTTTCAGCGTAGGCCTCAATGTGCTAGAAATGTCCACTTCCAGATACTACAGAAAGAGTGTTTCAAACCTGCTCTATGAAAGGGTATGTTCAGCTCTGTGACTTGAATGCAGATATCACAAAGTAGTTTCTGACAGTGCTTCTGTCTAGATTTTAGAGGAAGATATTCCCGTTTCCAACGAAATCATTAGAGCAATCCTAATATCCACTTACAGATTCTACAAAAAGAGTGTTTCCAAACTGCTCTATCTAAAGAAAGGTTGAACTCTGTTAGCTGAGGACACACATCAGAAAGAAGTTTTTAGAATGCTTCTGTCTGGATTTTATATAAAGATATTCCCGTTTCTAACGATATCATTAGAGGTATCCAAATATCCACTTGCAGATTGTACAGAAAGAGAGTATCCAAACTGCTGTATCAAAAGAAAGGTTGAACTCTGTTAGTTGAGGACACACATCACAAAGAAGTTTCTGAGAATGCTTCTGTCTACATTTTATATGAAGATATTCCCGTTTCCAATGAAATATTCACAGTTATCCAAATATCCACTTGCAGATTCTACAAAAAGAGCGTTTCCAAACTGCTGTATCAAAAGAAATGTTGAACTCTGTTAGTTGAGGACACTCTTCACAAAGAAGTTTCTGAGAATTCTTCTGTCTAGATTTTATATGAAGATATTCCCGTTTTCAGTGAAATCTTCACAGTTATCCAAATATCCACTTGTCGATTCTACAAAAAGAGCGTTTCCAAGCTGCTGTATAAAAAGAAAGGTTGAACTGTGTTAGTTGAGGACACTCATTTCAAAGAAGTTTCTGAGAATGCTTCTGTCTAGATTTTATATGAAGATACTCCCGTTTCCAACGAAATCGTTGGAAGTATCCAAATATCCACTTACAGATTCTACAAAAAGAGTGTTTCCAAACTGCTGTATAAAAAGAAAGGTTGAACTCTGTTAGTTGAGGACACACATCACAAAGTATTTTCTGAGAATGCTTCTTTCTAGGCTTTATATGAAGATATTCCCGTTTCCAATGAAATCTTCACAGTTATCCAAATATCCACTTGCAGATTCTACAAAAAGTGTGTTTCCAACTGCTGTATGAAAGGAAAGGTTGAACTCTGTTAGTTGAGGACCCACATCACAAAGAAGTTTCTGAGAATATTTCTGTCTAGATTTTAAATGAAGATATTCCCGTTTCCAATGTAATCTTCACAGTTATCCAAATATCCACTTGCAATTTATACAAAAAGGGTGTTTCCAAACTGCTGTATCAAAAGAAAGGTTGAACTCTGTTAGTTGAGGACACACATCCCAAACAACTTTATGAGAATCCTTCTATCTCGTTTTTATAGGAAGATATTCCCTTTTTCACCACAGGCCTGAATGCGCTCGAAATGTCCACTTTCAGATACAACAGAAAGAGAGTTTCAAACGTGGTCTATGAAAGAGAATGTTGAGATCTGTGACTTGAATGCAGACATCACAAAGTAGTTTCTGACAGTGCTTCTGTCTATCTTTTATATGAAGATATTCCCGATTCCAACGAAATCGTTAGAGGCATCCAAATATCCACTTACAGATTCTACAAAAAGAGTGTTTCCAAACTGCTCTATCAAAAGAAAGGTTCAACTCTGTTAGATGAGGACACACATCACAAAGAAGTTTCTGAGAATGCTTCTGTCTAGATTTTATTTGAAGATATTCCCGTATCCAATGAAATCATTAGAGGTATCCAAATATCCACTTACAGATCCTACAAAAACAGTGTTTCCAAACTGCTCTATCAAAAGAAAGGTTGAACCCTGTTAGTTGAAGACACACATCACAAAGAAGTTTCTGGGAGTGCTTCTGTGTAGATTTTATATGAAGATATACCGGTTTCCAATGAAATCATTAGAGGTATCCAAATATCCACTTACAGATTCTACAAAAACAGTGTTTCCAAACTGCTCTATCAAAAGTAAGGTTGAACCCTGTTAATTGAAGACACACATCACAAAGAAGTTTCTGAGAATTCTTCTGTCTAGATTTTATATGGAGATATTCCCGTTTCCAATGAAATCTTCACAGTTATCCAAATATCCACCTCCAGATTCTACAAAAAGAGCATTTCCAAACTGCTGTATCAAAAGAAATGTTGTACTGTGTTAGTGGAGGACACACATCACAAAGAAGTTTCTGAGAATGCTTCTGTCTAGATTTTATATGAAGATATACCCTTTTCCAACGAAATCTTTAGAAGTACTCAAATATCCACTTAGAGATTCTACAAAAAGCGTGTTCCCAAACTGCTGTATCAAAAGAAAGTTTGAACTCTGTTAGTTGAGGACACGCATCACAAAGAAGTTTCTGAGAATGCTTCTGTCCTGATTTTATATGAAGATATTCCCGTTTCCAAAGAAATCTTCACAGTTATCCAAATATCCACTTGCAGATTCTACAAAAAGAGTGTTTCCAAACTACAGTATCAATAGAAAAGTTCAACTCTGTTAGTTGAGGACACACATCCCAATTAAGTTTCTGAGAATCGTTCTGTTTCGTTTTTATGGGAAGATATTTCCGTTTTCACCATAGGCCTGATTTCGCTCGGAATGTCCACTTCCGGATACTACAGAAAGAGTGTTTCAAACCTGGTCTATGAAAAGGAATGTTCAGCTCTGTGACTTGAATGCAGATATCACAAAGCAGTTTCTGACAGTGCTTGCGTCTTGATTTTAGATGAAGATATTCCCGTTTCCAACGAAATCGTTTGGGGTATCCAAATATCCACTTACAGATTCTACAAAAAGAGTGTTTCCAAACTGCTCTATCAAAAGAAAGGTTGAACTCTGTTAGTTGAGGACACACAGCACAAAGAAGTTTCTGACAATGCTTCTGTCTAGATTTTATATGAAGATATTCCCGTTTCCAACGAAATCTTCACAGTTATCCAAATATCCACTTGCAGATTCTACCAAAAGAGTGTTTCCAAAGTGCTGTTTCAAAAGGAAGGTTATACTCTGTTAGTGGAGGACACACATCACAAAGAAGTTTCTCGGAATGCTTCTGTCTAGATTTTATGTGAAGATATTCCGGTTTCTAAGGAAATCGTTAGAGGTATCCAAATATCCACATACAGATTCTACAAAATGAGAGTATCCAAACTGCTGTATCAACAGAAAGGTTTAACTCTGTTACTTGAGGACACACATCACAAAGAAGTTTCTGAGAATGCTTCTGTGTAGATTTTATATGAAGATATTCTGGTTTCCAACAAAATCTTCAGTTATCCAAATATCTACTTGCAGATTCTACGAAAAGAGTATTTCCAAACTGCTGTATCAAAAGAAAGGTTGCTCTGTGTTAGTGGAGGACACACATCACAAAGAAGTTTCTGGGAATGCTTCTGTCTAGATTTTATATGAAGATACTCCGGTTTCCAGTGAAATCTTTAGAAGTACTCAAATATCCACTTACAGATTCAATAAAAACCGTGTTCCCAAACTGCTGTATCAAAAGAAAGTTTGAACTCTGATAGATGAGGACACGCATCACAAAGAAGTTTCTGAGAATGCTTCTGTCTAGATTTTATATGAAGATATTCCTGTTTCCTCCGAAATTATTAGACCTATCCAAATATCCACTTTCAGATTCTACCAAAAGATTGTTTCCAAACTGCTGTATCAAAAGAAAGGTGTGAACTCTGTTGGTTGAGGACTCTCATCACAAAGAAGTTTCTGAGAATGCTTCTATCTAGATTTTATATACAGATATTCCCATTTCCATCGAAAACTTCTCAGTTATTCAATTATCAACTTGCCGATTTTACAAAAAGAGGGTTTCCAAACTGCTCTATCCAAAGAAAGGTTGAAATCTGTTAGTTGAGGACACTCATTGCAAAGAAGTTTCTGAGAATGCTTTTGTCTAGATTTTATATGAAGATATTCCCGTTTCTAATGAAATCTTTAGAGGTATCCAAATATCCAATTACAGATTCTACAAAAAGAGAGTTTCCAAACTGCTGTATCAAAAGAAAGGTTGAACTCTGTTAGTTGAGGACACACATCCCAAACAACTTTATGAGAATCCTTCCGTCTCGTTTTTATAGGAAGATATTTCCTTTTTCACCACAGGCCTGAATGCGCTCTAAATGTCCACTTTCAGATACAACAGAAAGAGAGTTTCAAACGTGGTCTATGAAACGGAATGTTCAGATCTGCGACTTGAATGCACATATCACAAAGTAGTTTCTGACAGTGCTTCTGTCTATCTTTTACATGAAGTTATTACCGTTTCCAACGAAATCGTAGGAGGTATCAAAATATCCACTTACAGATTCTACAAAAAGAGTGTTTCCAAACTGCTCTATCAAAAGAAAGGTTCAACTCTGTTAGATGAGGACACACATCACAAAGAAGTTTCTGAGAATGCTTCTGTCTAGATTTTATATGAAGATATTCCCGTTTCCACTGAAATCATTAGAGGTATCCAAATATCCACTTACAGATTCTACAAAAACAGAGTTTCCAAACTGCTCTATCAAAAGAAAGGTTGAACCCTGTTAGTTTAAGACACACATCACAAAGAAGTTTCTGAGAATGCTTCTGTCTAGATTTTGTATGAAGATATTCCGTTTCCAACGAAAACTTCACAGTTATCCAAATATCCACTTGCAGATTCTTCAAAAACAGTGTTTCCAAACTACTGTATCAATAGAAAGGTTCAACTCTGTTAGTTGAGGACACACATCCCAATTAAGTTTCTGAGAATCTTTCTGCTTCGTTTTTATGGGAAGATATTTCCGTTTTCACCATAGGCCTGATTTCGCTCGAAATGTCCACTTCCGGATACTACAGAAAGAGTGTTTCAAACCTGGTCTATGAAAAGGAATGTTCAGCTCTGTGACTTGAATGCAGATATCACAAAGTAGTTTCTGACAGAGCTTCCGTCTAGATTTTAGATGAAGATATTCCCGTTTCCAATGAAATCGCTAGAGGTATCCAAATATCCACTTACAGATTCTACAAAAAGAGTGTTTCCCAACTGCTCTATCAAAAGAAAGGTTGAACTCTGTCAGTTGAGGACACGCAGCACAAAGAAGTTTCTGACAATGCTTCTGTCTAGATTTTATAAGAAGATATTCCCGTTTCCAACGAAATCTTCACAGTTATCCAAATATCCACTTGCAGATTCTACCAAAAGAGTTTTTCCAAAGTGCTGTTTCAAAAGAAAGGTTGTACTCTGTTAGTGGAGGACACACATCACAAAGAAGTTTCTCAGAATGCTTCTGCCTAGATTTTATATGGAGATATTCCCGTTTCTAAAGAAATCGTTACAGGTATCCAAATATCCACTTACAGATTCTACAAAAAGAGAGTATCCAAACTGCCGTATCAACAGAAATGTTTAACTCTGTTACTTGAGGTCACACATCACAAAGAAGTTTCTGAGAATGCTTCTGTCTAGATTTTATATGAAGATATTCCCGTTTCCAACGAAATCTTCACAGTTATCCAAATATCCACTTCCAGATTCTGCGAAAAGAGTATTTCCAAACTGCTGTATCAAAAGAAAGGTTGTACTGTGTTAGTGGAGGACACACATCACAAAGAAGTTTCTGAGAATGCTTCTGTCTAGATTTCATATGAAGATATTCCCTTTTCCAACGAAATCTTTAGAAGCACTCAAATATCCACTTACAGACTCTACAAAAAGCGTGTTCCAAAACTGCTGTATCAAAAGAAAGTTTGAACTCTGTTAGTTGAGGACACACATTACAAAGAAGTTTCTGAGAATGCTTCTGTCTTGGTTTTATATGAAGATATTCCCGTTTCCAAAGAAATCTTCACAGCTATACAAATATCCAGTTGCAGATTCTACAAAAAGAGTGTTTCCAAACTACTGTATCAATAGAAAGGTTCAACTCTGTTAGTTGACGACACACATCCCAATTAAGTTTCTGAGAATGGTTCTGTTTCGTTTTCATGGGAAGATATTTCCGTTTTCACCATAGGCCTGATTTCGCTCGAAATGTCCACTTCTGGATACTACAGAAAGAGTGTTTCAAACCTGGTCTATGAAAAGGAATGTTCAGCTCTGTGACTTGAATGCAGATATCACAAAGTAGTTTCTGACAGTGCTTCCGTCTAGATTTTAGGTGAAGATATTCCCGTTTCCGACGAAATCGTTAGAGCTATCAAAATATCCACTTACAGATTCTACAAAAAGAGTGTTTCCAATCTGCTCCATCAAAAGAAAGGTTGAACTCCTTTAGTTGAGGACACACATCACAAAGAAATTTCTGAGAATGCTTCTGTCTAGAATTTAGATGAAGATATTCCCGTTTCCAACGAAATCTTCAGAGTTATCCAAATATCCAGTTTCAGATTCTAAAAAAAGTGTGTTTCCAAAATACTGTATCTAAAGAAATGTTGAACTCTGTTAGCTGAGGACACACACCACAAAGTGGTTTCTGACAATACTTCTGTCTAGATTTTATAGGAAGATATTCCCGTTTCCAATGAAATCTTCAGATTTTTCAAAATATCCACTTGCAGATTCTACCAAAAGAGTGTTTCCATGCCGCTGTATCAAAAGAAACGTTGTACTCTGATAGTGGAGGACTCACTTCACAAAGAAGTTTCTAAGAATGCTTCTGTCTAGATTTTATATAAAGATATTCCCGTTTCTAACGATATCGTTAGAGGAATCCAAATATCCACTTACAGATTCTACAGAAAGAGAGTATCCAAACTGCTATATCAAAAGAATGGTTGAACTCTGTTAGTTGAGGACACACATCACAAAGAAGTTTCTGAGAATGTTTCGATCTCGATTTTATATGAAGATATTCCCGTTTACAACGAAATCTTCACAGTTATCTAAATATCCACTTTCAGTTTCTACAAAAGAGTGTTTCCAAACTGCTGTATTAAAAGAAAGGTTGAACTCTGTTAGTTGAGGACACTCATCACAAAGAAGTTTCTGAGAATGCTTCTGTCTAGATTTTATATAATGATATTCCCGTTTCCAAAGAAATCTTCTGAGTTATCCAAATATCAACTTGCCGATTGTATAAAAAGAGGGTTTCCAAACTGCTCTATCCAAAGAAGGGTTGAACTCTGTCAGTTGAGGACACACAGCACAAAGAAGTTTCTGAGAATGCTTCTGTCTACATTTTATACGAAGATATTCTCGTTTCCAAAGAAATCTTCACAGTTATCCAGATATCCATTTGCAATTTCTGCAGAAAGAGTGTTTCCAAACTGCTGTATCAAAAGAAAGGTTGAACCCTCTTAGTTGAGGACACACATCCCAAATAAGTTTCTGACAATACTTCTGTCTCGTTTTTATGGGAAGATATTTCCTTTTTCACCATAGGCCTGAATGCGCTCGAAATGTCCACTTCCAGATACTACAGAAAGAGTGTTTCAAACCTGCTCTATGAAAGGGAATGTTCAGCTCTGTGACTTGAATGCAGATATCACCAAGTAGTTTCTGACTGTGCTTCTGTGTAGATTTAAGAGGAAGATATTCCCGTTTCCAACGAAATCTTCAGTTATCCAAATATCCACTGGCAGATTCTACCAAAAGAGTGTTTAAAACTGCTGTATCAAAAGAAAGGTTGTACTCTGATAGTGGAGGACACACATCACAAAGAAGTTTCTGAGAATGCTTCTGTCTAGATTTTATATAAAGATATTCCCGTTTCTAATGATATCGTTAGAGGAATCCAAATATCCACTTACAGTTCTACAGAAAGAGAGTATCCAAACTGCTGTATCAAAAGAAAGGTTGCACTCTGTTAGCTGAGGACACACATCACAAAGAAGCTTCTGAGAATGTTTCTGTCTAGATTTTAAATGAAGATATTCCCGTTTACAACAAAATCTTCACAGTTATCCAAATCTACACTTTCAGATTCTACAAAAAGAGTGTTTCCAAACTGCTGTATCAAAAGAAAGGTTGAACTCTGTTAGCTGAGGCCACTCATCACAAGGAAGTTTCTGAGAATGCTTCTGTCTAGATTTTATATGAAGATATTCCCATTGCCAACGAAATCTTCTCAGTTATCCAAATATCAACTTGCCGATTCTACAAAAAGAGTGTTTCCAAACTGCTCTATCCAAGGAAAGGTTGAACTCTGTTAGTTGAGGACACTCCTCACAAAGAAGTTTCTGAGAATGCTTCTGTCTAGATTTTATATGAAGATATTCCCGTTGCCAACGAAATCTTCTCAGTTATCCAAATATCAACTTGCCGATTCTACAAAAAGAGGGTTTCCAAACTGCTCTATCCAAAGAAAGGTTGAACTCTGTTAGTTGAGGACACTCATCACAAAGATGTTTCTGAGAATGCTTCTGTCTAGATTTTATATGAAGATATTCCCGTTGCCAACGAAATCTTCTCAGTTATCCAAATATCAACTTGCCGATTAAAGAAAAAGAGGGTTTCCAAACTGCTCTATCCAAAGAAAGGTTGAACTCTGTTAGCTGAGGACATTCATCACAAAGAAGTTTCTGAGAATGCTTCTGTCTAGGTTTTCTATGAAGATATTCCCGTTTCTAATGAAATCGTTAGAGGTATCCAAATATCCACTTACAGATTCTACAAAAAGAGAGTATCCAAACTGCTGTATCAAAAGAAAGGTTGAACTCTGTTAGTTGAGGACACACATCGCAAAGCAGTTTCTGAGAATATTTCTGTCTAGATTTTAAATGAAGATATTCCCGTTTCCAATGAAATCTTCACAGTTATCCAAATATCCACTTGCAATTTATACAAAAAGGGTGTTTCCAAACTGCTGTATCAAAAGAAAGGTTCAATTCTGTTAGTTGAGGACAGACATCCCAATGAAATTTCTGAGAATCTTTCTGTTTCGTTTTTATGGGAAGAGATTTCCGTTTTCACCATAGGCCTGATTTCGCTCGAAATGTCCACTTCCGGATACTACAGAAAGAGTGTTTCAAACCTGGTCTATGAAAAGGAATGTTCAGCTCTGTGACTTGAATGCAGATATCACAAAGTAGCTTCTCACAGTGCTTCCGTCTAGATTTCAGATGAAGATATTCCCATTTCCCATGAAATCGTTAGAGTTATCCGAATATCCACATACAGATTCTACAAAAGGAGTGTTTCCAAACTGCTCTATCTAAAGACAGGTTGAACTCCGTTAGTTGAGGACACGCATCACAAGAAGTTTCTGAGAATGCTTCTGTCTTGATTTTATATGAAGATATTCCCGTTTCCAAAGAAATCTTCACAGTTATCCAAATATCCACTTGCAGATTCTACAAAAAGAGTGTTTCCAAACTACAGTATCAATAGAAAGGTTCAACTCTGTTAGTTGAGGACACACATCCCAATTAAGTTTCTGAGAATGGTTCTGTTTCGTTTTCATGGGAAGATATTTCCGTTTTCACCAAAGGCCTGATTTCGCTCGAAATGTCCACTTCCGGATACTACAGAAAGAGTGTTTCAAACCTGGTCTATGAAAAGGAATGTTCAGCTCTGTGACTTGAATGCAGATATCTCAAAGTAGTTTCTGACAGAGCTTCCGTCTAGATTTTAGATGAAGATATTCCCGTTTCTGACGAAATCGTTAGAGCTATCAAAATATCCACTTACAGATTCTACAAAAAGAGTGTTTCCAATCTGCTCCATCAAAAGAAAGGTTGAACTCCTTTAGTTGAGGACACACATCACAAAGAAATTTCTGAGAATGCTTCTGTCTAGAATTTAGATGAAGATATTTCCGTTTCCAAAGAAATCTTCAGAGTTATCCAAATATCCGGTTTCAGATTCTAAAAAAAGTGTGTTTCCAAAATACTGTATCAAAAGAAAGGTTGAACTCTGTTAGCTGAGGACACACACCACAAAGTGGTTTCTGACAATACTTCTGTCTAGATTTTATATGAAGATATTCCCGTTTCCAACGAAATCTTCAGAGTTATCAAAATATCCACTTGCAGATTCTACCAAAAGAGTGTTTCCATGCTGCTGTATCAAAAGAAACGTTGTACTCTGATAGTGGAGGGCTCACATCACAAAGAAGTTTCTAAGAATGCTTCTGTCTAGATTTTATATAAAGATATTCCCGTTTCTAACTATATCGTTAGAGGAATCCAAATATCCACTTACAGATTCTACAGAAAGAGAGTATCCAAACTGCTATATCAAAAGAAAGGTTGAACTCTGTTAGTTGAGGACACACATCACAAAGAAGTTTCTGAGAATGTTTTGGTCTAGATTTTGTATGAAGACATTCCCGTTAACAACGAAATCTTCACAGTTATCTAAATATCCACTTTCAGTTTCTACAAAAGAGTGTTTCCAAACTGCTGTATTAAAAGAAAGGTTGAACTCTGTTAGTTGAGGACACTCATCACAAAGAAGTTTCTGAGAATGCTTCTGTCTAGATTTTATATAATGATATTCCCGTTTCCAAAGAAATCTTCTCAGTTTTCCAAATATCAACTTGCCGATTCTACAAAAAGAGGGTTTCCAAACTGCTCTATCCAAAGAAGGGTTGAACTCTGTCAGTTGAGGACACACAGCACAAAGAAGAAGTTTCTGACAATACTTCTGTCTCGTTTTTATGGGAAGATATTTCCTTTTTCACCATAGGCCTGAATGCGCTCGAAATGTCCACTTCCAGATACTATAGAAAGAGTGTTTCAAACCTGCTCTATGAAAGGGAATGTTCAGCTCTGTGACTTGAATGCAGATATCACCAAGTAGTTTCTGACTGTGCTTCTGTCTGTCTTCTATATGAAGATATTCCCATTTGAAAGGAAATCGTTAGTGGTATCCAAATATCCACTTACAGATTGTACAAAAAGAGTGTCTCCAAACTGCTCTATCGACAGAAAGTTTCTACTCTGTTAGATGAGGACACACATCACAAAGAAGTTTCTGAGAATGCTTCTGTCTAGATTTTATATGAAGATATTCCCTTTTCCAACGAAATCTTTAGAAGTACTCAAATACCCACTTACAGATTCTACAAAAAGCGTGTTCCCAAACTGCTGTATCAAAAGAAAGTTTGAGCTCTGTTAGTTGAGGACACACATCACAAAGAAGTTTCTGAGAATGCTTCTGTCTTGATTTTATATGAAGATATCCCGTTTCCAAAGAAATCTTCACGGTTTTCCAAATATCCACTTGCAGATTCTACAAAAAGAGTGTTTCCAAACTACAGTATCAATAGAAAGGTTCAACTCTGTTAATTGATGACACACATCCCAATTAAGTTTCAGAGAATTGTTCTGTTTCGTTTTTATGGGAAGATATTTCCGTTTTCACCATAGGCCTGATTTCGCTCAAAATGTCCACTTCCGGATACTACAGAAAGAGTGTTTCAAACATGGTCTATGAAAAGGAATGTTCAGCTCTGTGACTTGAATGCAGATGTCACAAAGTAGTTTCTGACAGTGCTTCCGTCTGGATTTTAGATGAAGATATTCCCGTTTCCAATGAAATCGTTAGAGCTATCCAAATATCCACTTACAGATTCTACAAAAAGAGTGTTTCCGAACTGCTCTATCTAAAGAAAGGTTGAACTCTGTCAGTTGAGGACACACACCACAAAGAGGTTTCTGACAATGCTTCTGTCTAGATTTTATATGAAGATATTCCCGTTTCTAACGAAATCGTTAGAGGTATCCAAATATCCACATACAGATTCTACAAAAACAGAGTATCCAAACTGCTGTATCAACAGAAAGGATTAACTCTGTTACTTGAGGACACACATCACAAAGAAGTTTCTGAGAATGCTTCTGTCTAGATTTTATATGAAGATATACCCGTTTCTGATGAAATCGTTAGAGGTATCCAAATATCCACTTACAGATTCTACAAAAAGAGAGTATCCAAACTGCTGTATCAAAAGAAAGGTTGAACTCTGTTAGTTGAGGACACACATCACAAAGAAGTTTCTGAGAATATTTCTGTCTAGATTTTAAATGAAGATATTCCCGTTTCAAATGAAATCTTCACAGTTATCAAAATATCCACTTGCAATTTATACAAAAAGGGTGTTTCCAAACTGCTGTATCAAAAGAAAGGTTCAATTCTGTTAGTTGAGGGCAGAGATCCCAATTAAATTTCTGAGAATCTTTCTGTTTCGTTTTTATGGGAAGATATTTCCGTTTTCACCATAGGCCTGATTTCGCTTGAAATGTCCACTTCCGGATACTACAGAAAGAGTGTTTCAAACCTGGTCTATGAGAAGGAATGTTCAGCTGTGTGACTTGAATGCAGATATCACAAAGAAGTTTCTGACAATGCATCTGTCTAGATTTTATATGAAGATATTGCCGTTTCCCACGAAATCTTCACAGTTATCAAAATATCCACTTGCAGATTCTACAAAAAGAGTGTTACCAATCTGCTCTATCTAAAGACAGGTTGAACTCTGTCAGTTCAGGACACACAGCACAAAGAAGTTTCTGACCATGCTTCTGCTAGATTTTATATTAAAATATTCCCGTTTCCAACGAAATCTTCACAGTTATCCAAATATCCACTTGCAGATTCTACCAAAAGTGTGTTTCCAAAGTGCTGTTTCAGAAGAAAGGTTGTACTCTGTCAGTGGAGGACACACATCACAAAGAAGTTTCTCAGAATGCTTCTGTCTAGATTTTATATGAAGATATTCCCGTTTCTAACGAGATCATTAGATGTATCCAAATATCCACTTACAGATTCTACAAAAAGAGAGTATCCAAACTGCTGTATCAACAGAAAGGTTTAACTCTGTTACTTGAGGACACACATCACAAAGAAGTTTATGAGAATGCTTCTGTCTAGATTTTATATGAAGATATTCCGGTTTCCAACGACATCTTCACAGTTATCGAAATATCCACTTCCAGATTCTATGAAAACACTATTTGCAAACTGCTGTATCAAAAGAAAGGTTGTACTGTGTTAGTGGAGGACAGACATCACAAAGAAGTTTCTGAGAATGCTTCTGTCTAGATTTTATATGAAGATATTCCCGTTTTCAACGAAATCTTTAGAAGTACTGAAATATCCACTTACAGATTCTACAAAAAGTGTGTTCCCAAACTGCTGTATCAAAAGAAAGTTTGAACTCTGTTAGTTGAGGACACGCATCACAAAGAAGTTTCTGAGAATGCTTCTGTCTAGATTTCATATGAAGATATTCCCGTTTCCAACGAAATTATTAGACATATCCAAATATCCACTTACAGATTCTACAAAAAGAGTGTTTCCAATCTGCTCCATCAAAAGAAATGTTGAACTCCTTTAGTTGAGGACACACATCACAAAGAAATTTCTGAGAATGCTTCTGTCTAGAATTTAGATGAAGATATTCCCGTTTCCAATGAAATCTTCAGAGTTATCCAAATATCCAGTTTCAGATTCTAAAAAAAGTGTGTTTCCAAAATACTGTATCAAAAGAAAGGTTCAACTCTGTTAGAGGAGGACACACATCACAAAGAAGTTTCTGAGACTGCTTCTGTCTAGATTTTATATGAAGATATTTCCGTTTCCAACGAAATCATCACAGTTATCCAAATATCCACTTGCAGATTCTACAGAAAGAGAGTATCCAAACTGCTGTATCAACAGAAAGGTTGAACTGTGGTAGTTGAGGACACTCATAACAAAGAAGTTTCTGTGAATCCTTCTGTCTAGATTTCATATGAATATATTCCCGTTTCCAGCGAAATCATTAGAGCTATCCAAATATCCACTTACAGATTCTACAAAAAGAGTGTCACCAAACTGCTCTATCAAAAGAAAGGTTCAACTCCATTAGTTGAGGACACACATCACAAAGAAGTTTCTGGGAATGCTTCTGTCTAGATTTTATATGAAGATACTCCGGTTTCCAGTGAAATCTTCAGTTATCCAAATATCCACTTACAGATTCAATAAAAAGCGTGTTCCCAAACTGCTGTATCAAAAGAAAGTTTGAACTCTGATAGATGAGGACACGCATCACAAAGAAGTTTCTGAGAATGCTTCTGTCTAGATTTTATATGAAGATATTCCCGTTTCCAACGAAATCTTCACAGTTATCCAAATATCCACTTTCAGATTCTACAAAAAGAGTGTTTCCAAACTGCTGTATCAAAAGAAAGGTGTGAACTCTGTTAGTTGAGGACACTCATCACAAAGAAGTTTCTGAGAAAGCTTCTATCTAGATTTTATATACAGATATTCCCGTTTCCAACGAAATCTTCTCAGTTATCCAATTATCAACTTGCCGATTCTACAAAAAGAGGGTTTCCAAACTGCTCTATCCAAAGAAAGGTTGAAATCTGTTAGTTGAGGACACTCATCGCAAAGAAGTTTCTGAGAATGCTTCTGTCTAGATTTTATATGAATATATTCCCGTTTCAAATGAAATCGTTAGATGTATCCAAGTATCCAATTACAGATTCACCAGAAAGAGAGTTTCCAAACTGCTGTGTCAAAAGAAAGGTTGAACTCTGTTAGTTGAGGACACACATCCCAAACAACTTTATGAGAATCCTTCTGTCTCGTTTTTATAGGAAGATATTCCCTTTTTCACCACAGGCCTGAATGCGCTCTAAATGTCCACTTTCAGATACAACAGAAAGAGAGTTTCAAACGTGGTCTATGAAAGGGAATGTTCACATCTGTGACTTGAATGCACATATCACAAAGTAGTTTCTGACAGTGATTCTGTCTATCTTTTACATGAAGTTATTCCCGTTTCCAATGAAATCGTTAGAGGTATCAAAATATCCACTTACAGATTCAACAAAAAGAGTGTTTGCAAACTGCTTTTTCAAAAGAAAGGTTCAACTCTGTTAGATGAGGACACACATCACAAAGAAGTTTCTGAGAAAGCTTCTGTCTAGATTTTATATGAAGATATTCCCGTTTCCACAGAAATCATTAGAGGTATCCAAATATCCACTTACAGATTCTACAAAAACAGTGCTTCCAAACTGCTCTATCAAAAGAAAGGTTGAACCCTGTTAGTTGAAGACACACATCACAAAGAAGTTTCTGAGAATGCTTATGTCTAGATTTTATACGAAGATATTACGTTTCCAATGAAATCTTCACAGTTATCCAAATATCCACTTGCAGATTCTACAAAAAGAGTGTTTCCAAACAAATGTATCAATAGAAAGTTTCAACTCTGTTAGCTGAGGACACACATCCCAATTAAGTTTCTGAGAATCCTTCTGTCTCATTTTTATTGGAAGATATTTCCGTTTTCACCATAGTCCTGAATTCGCTCGCAATGTAAACTTCCAGATATTACAGAAAGAGTGTTTCAAACCTGCTCTATGAAAGGGAATGTTCAGCTCTGTGACTTGAATGCAGATATCACAAAGTAGTTTCTGACAGTGCTTCTGTCTAGATTTTAGAGGAAGATATTTCCGTTTCCAACGAAATCTTTAGAGCTATCCAAATATCCACTTACAGATTCTACAAAAAGAGTGTTTCCAAACTGCTCTATCTAAAGAAAGGTTGAACTCCGTTAGCTGAGGACACACACCACAAAGAGATTTCTGACAATGCTTCTGTCTGAATTTTATATGAAGATATTCCCGTTTCTGATGAAATCGTTAGAGGTATCCAAATATCCACTTACAGATGCTACAAAAAGAGAGTATCCAAACTGCTGTATCAAAAGAAAGGTTGAACTCTGTTAGATGAGGACACACATCACAAAGAAGTTTCAGAGAATGCTTCTGTCTAGATTTTATATGAAGAGTTCCCATTTCCAACGATATCTTCACATTAAACCAAATATCCACTTGCAGGTTCTACAAAAAGAGTGTTTCCAAACTACAGTATCAATAGAAAGGTTCAACTCTGTTAGCTGACGACACACATCCCAATTAAGTTTCTGAGAATCCTTCTGTCTCATTTTTATTGGAAGATATTTCCGTTTTCACCATAGTCCTGAATTCGCTCTCAATGTAAACTTCCAGATACTACAGAAAGAGTGTTTCAAACCTGCTCTATGAAAGGGAATGTTCAGCTCTGTGACTTGAATGCAGATATCACAAAGTAGTTTCTGACAGTGCTTCTGTCTAGATTTTAGAGGAAGATATTTCCGTTTCCAAAGAAATCTTTAGAGCTATCCAAATATCCACTTTCAGATTCTACAAAAAGTGTGTTTCCAAACTGCTGTATCAAAAGAAAGGTTGAACTCTGCTAGTTGAGTACACTCATCTCAAAGAAGTTTCTGAGAATGCTTCTGTCTAGATTTTATATGAAGATATTCCCGTTGCCAACGAAATCTTCTCAGTTATCCAAATATCAACTTGCCGATTCTACAAAAACAGGGTTTCCAAACTGCTCTATCCAAAGAAAGGTTGAACTCTGTTAGTTGAGGACCCACATCACAATGAAGTTTCTGTGAATATTTCTGTCTAGATTTCAAATGAAGATATTCCCGTTTCCAATGAAATCTTCACAGTTATCAAAATATCCACTTGCAATTTATACAAAAAGGGTGTTTCCAAACTGCTGTATCAAAAGAAAGGTTGAACTCTGTTAGTTGAGGACACACATCCCAAACAATTTTATGAGAATCCTTCTGTCTCGTTTGTATAGGAAGGTATTTCCTTTTTCACCACAGGCCTGAATGCGCTCTAAATGTCCACTTTCAGATACAACAGAAAGAGAGTTTCAAACGCGGTCTATGAAAGGGAATGTTCAGATCTGTGACTTGAATGCACATATCACAAAGTAGTTTCTGACAGTGCTTCTGTCTATCTTTTACATGAAGTTATTCCCGTTTCCAACGAAATCGTTAGAGGTATCAAAATATACACTTAGAGATTCTACAAACAGAGTGTTTCCAAACCGCTCTATCAAAAGAAAGGTTCAACTCTGTTAGATGAGGACACACATCACAAAGAAGTTTATGAGAATGCTTCTGTCTAGATTTTATATGAAGATCTTCCGGTTTCCAACGACATCTTCACAGTTATCCAAATATCCACTTCCAGATTCTACGAAAAGACTATTTGCAAACTGCTGTATCAAAAGAAAGGTTGTACTGTGTTAGTGGAGGACACACATCACAAAGAAGTTTCTGAGAATGCTTCTGTCTAGATTTTATATGAAGATATTCCCGTTTTCGACGAAATGTTTAGAAGTACTGAAATATCCACTTACAGATTCTACAAAAAGTGTGTTCCCAAACTGCTGTATCAAAAGAAAGTTTGAACTCTGTTAGTTGAGGACACGCATCACAAAGAAGTTTCTGAGAATGCTTCTGTCTAGATTTCATATGAAGATATTCCCGTTTCCAACGAAATTATTAGACATATCCAAATATCCACTTACAGATTCTACAAAAAGAGTGTTTCCAATCTGCTCCATCAAAAGAAATGTTGAACTCCTTTAGTTGAGGACACACATCACAAAGAAATTTCTGAGAATGCTTCTGTCTAGAATTTAGATGAAGATATTCCCGTTTCCAATGAAATCTTCAGAGTTATCCAAATATCCAGTTTCAGATTCTAAAAAAAGTGTGTTTCCAAAATACTGTATCAAAAGAAAGGTTCAACTCTGTTAGATGAGGACACACATCACAAAGAAGTTTCTGAGACTGCTTCTGTCTAGATTTTATATGAAGATATTTCCGTTTCCAACGAAATCATCACAGTTATCCAAATATCCACTTGCAGATTCTACAGAAAGAGAGTATCCAAACTGCTGTATCAACAGAAAGGTTGAACTGTGGTAGTTGAGGACACTCATAACAAAGAAGTTTCTGTGAATCCTTCTGTCTAGATTTCATATGAATATATTCCCGTTTCCAGCGAAATCATTAGAGCTATCCAAATATCCACTTACAGATTCTACAAAAAGAGTGTCACCAAACTGCTCTATCAAAAGAAAGGTTCAACTCCATTAGTTGAGGACACACATCACAAAGAAGTTTCTGGGAATGCTTCTGTCTAGATTTTATATGAAGATACTCCGGTTTCCAGTGAAATCTTCAGTTATCCAAATATCCACTTACAGATTCAATAAAAAGCGTGTTCCCAAACTGCTGTATCAAAAGAAAGTTTGAACTCTGATAGATGAGGACACGCATCACAAAGAAGTTTCTGAGAATGCTTCTGTCTAGATTTTATATGAAGATATTCCCGTTTCCAACGAAATCTTCACAGTTATCCAAATATCCACTTTCAGATTCTACAAAAAGAGTGTTTCCAAACTGCTGTATCAAAAGAAAGGTGTGAACTCTGTTAGTTGAGGACACTCATCACAAAGAAGTTTCTGAGAAAGCTTCTATCTAGATTTTATATACAGATATTCCCGTTTCCAACGAAATCTTCTCAGTTATCCAATTATCAACTTGCCGATTCTACAAAAAGAGGGTTTCCAAACTGCTCTATCCAAAGAAAGGTTGAAATCTGTTAGTTGAGGACACTCATCGCAAAGAAGTTTCTGAGAATGCTTCTGTCTAGATTTTATATGAATATATTCCCGTTTCAAATGAAATCGTTAGATGTATCCAAGTATCCAATTACAGATTCACCAGAAAGAGAGTTTCCAAACTGCTGTGTCAAAAGAAAGGTTGAACTCTGTTAGTTGAGGACACACATCCCAAACAACTTTATGAGAATCCTTCTGTCTCGTTTTTATAGGAAGATATTCCCTTTTTCACCACAGGCCTGAATGCGCTCTAAATGTCCACTTTCAGATACAACAGAAAGAGAGTTTCAAACGTGGTCTATGAAAGGGAATGTTCACATCTGTGACTTGAATGCACATATCACAAAGTAGTTTCTGACAGTGATTCTGTCTATCTTTTACATGAAGTTATTCCCGTTTCCAATGAAATCGTTAGAGGTATCAAAATATCCACTTACAGATTCAACAAAAAGAGTGTTTGCAAACTGCTTTTTCAAAAGAAAGGTTCAACTCTGTTAGATGAGGACACACATCACAAAGAAGTTTCTGAGAAAGCTTCTGTCTAGATTTTATATGAAGATATTCCCGTTTCCACAGAAATCATTAGAGGTATCCAAATATCCACTTACAGATTCTACAAAAACAGTGCTTCCAAACTGCTCTATCAAAAGAAAGGTTGAACCCTGTTAGTTGAAGACACACATCACAAAGAAGTTTCTGAGAATGCTTATGTCTAGATTTTATACGAAGATATTACGTTTCCAATGAAATCTTCACAGTTATCCAAATATCCACTTGCAGATTCTACAAAAAGAGTGTTTCCAAACAAATGTATCAATAGAAAGTTTCAACTCTGTTAGCTGAGGACACACATCCCAATTAAGTTTCTGAGAATCCTTCTGTCTCATTTTTATTGGAAGATATTTCCGTTTTCACCATAGTCCTGAATTCGCTCGCAATGTAAACTTCCAGATATTACAGAAAGAGTGTTTCAAACCTGCTCTATGAAAGGGAATGTTCAGCTCTGTGACTTGAATGCAGATATCACAAAGTAGTTTCTGACAGTGCTTCTGTCTAGATTTTAGAGGAAGATATTTCCGTTTCCAACGAAATCTTTAGAGCTATCCAAATATCCACTTACAGATTCTACAAAAAGAGTGTTTCCAAACTGCTCTATCTAAAGAAAGGTTGAACTCCGTTAGCTGAGGACACACACCACAAAGAGATTTCTGACAATGCTTCTGTCTGGATTTTATATGAAGATATTCCCGTTTCTGATGAAATCGTTAGAGGTATCCAAATATCCACTTACAGATGCTACAAAAAGAGAGTATCCAAACTGCTGTATCAAAAGAAAGGTTGAACTCTGTTAGATGAGGACACACATCACAAAGAAGTTTCAGAGAATGCTTCTGTCTAGATTTTATATGAAGAGTTCCCATTTCCAACGATATCTTCACATTAAACCAAATATCCACTTGCAGGTTCTACAAAAAGAGTGTTTCCAAACTACAGTATCAATAGAAAGGTTCAACTCTGTTAGCTGACGACACACATCCCAATTAAGTTTCTGAGAATCCTTCTGTCTCATTTTTATTGGAAGATATTTCCGTTTTCACCATAGTCCTGAATTCGCTCTCAATGTAAACTTCCAGATACTACAGAAAGAGTGTTTCAAACCTGCTCTATGAAAGGGAATGTTCAGCTCTGTGACTTGAATGCAGATATCACAAAGTAGTTTCTGACAGTGCTTCTGTCTAGATTTTAGAGGAAGATATTTCCGTTTCCAAAGAAATCTTTAGAGCTATCCAAATATCCACTTTCAGATTCTACAAAAAGTGTGTTTCCAAACTGCTGTATCAAAAGAAAGGTTGAACTCTGCTAGTTGAGTACACTCATCTCAAAGAAGTTTCTGAGAATGCTTCTGTCTAGATTTTATATGAAGATATTCCCGTTGCCAACGAAATCTTCTCAGTTATCCAAATATCAACTTGCCGATTCTACAAAAACAGGGTTTCCAAACTGCTCTATCCAAAGAAAGGTTGAACTCTGTTAGTTGAGGACCCACATCACAATGAAGTTTCTGTGAATATTTCTGTCTAGATTTCAAATGAAGATATTCCCGTTTCCAATGAAATCTTCACAGTTATCAAAATATCCACTTGCAATTTATACAAAAAGGGTGTTTCCAAACTGCTGTATCAAAAGAAAGGTTGAACTCTGTTAGTTGAGGACACACATCCCAAACAATTTTATGAGAATCCTTCTGTCTCGTTTGTATAGGAAGGTATTTCCTTTTTCACCACAGGCCTGAATGCGCTCTAAATGTCCACTTTCAGATACAACAGAAAGAGAGTTTCAAACGCGGTCTATGAAAGGGAATGTTCAGATCTGTGACTTGAATGCACATATCACAAAGTAGTTTCTGACAGTGCTTCTGTCTATCTTTTACATGAAGTTATTCCCGTTTCCAACGAAATCGTTAGAGGTATCAAAATATACACTTAGAGATTCTACAAACAGAGTGTTTCCAAACCGCTCTATCAAAAGAAAGGTTCAACTCTGTTAGATGAGGACACACATCACAAAGAAGTTTATGAGAATGCTTCTGTCTAGATTTTATATGAAGATCTTCCGGTTTCCAACGACATCTTCACAGTTATCCAAATATCCACTTCCAGATTCTACGAAAAGACTATTTGCAAACTGCTGTATCAAAAGAAAGGTTGTACTGTGTTAGTGGAGGACACACATCACAAAGAAGTTTCTGAGAATGCTTCTGTCTAGATTTTATATGAAGATATTCCCGTTTTCGACGAAATGTTTAGAAGTACTGAAATATCCACTTACAGATTCTACAAAAAGTGTGTTCCCAAACTGCTGTATCAAAAGAAAGTTTGAACTCTGTTAGTTGAGGACACGCATCACAAAGAAGTTTCTGAGAATGCTTCTGTCTAGATTTCATATGAAGATATTCCCGTTTCCAACGAAATTATTAGACATATCCAAATATCCACTTACAGATTCTACAAAAAGAGTGTTTCCAATCTGCTCCATCAAAAGAAATGTTGAACTCCTTTAGTTGAGGACACACATCACAAAGAAATTTCTGAGAATGCTTCTGTCTAGAATTTAGATGAAGATATTCCCGTTTCCAATGAAATCTTCAGAGTTATCCAAATATCCAGTTTCAGATTCTAAAAAAAGTGTGTTTCCAAAATACTGTATCAAAAGAAAGGTTCAACTCTGTTAGATGAGGACACACATCACAAAGAAGTTTCTGAGACTGCTTCTGTCTAGATTTTATATGAAGATATTTCCGTTTCCAACGAAATCATCACAGTTATCCAAATATCCACTTGCAGATTCTACAGAAAGAGAGTATCCAAACTGCTGTATCAACAGAAAGGTTGAACTGTGGTAGTTGAGGACACTCATAACAAAGAAGTTTCTGTGAATCCTTCTGTCTAGATTTCATATGAATATATTCCCGTTTCCAGCGAAATCATTAGAGCTATCCAAATATCCACTTACAGATTCTACAAAAAGAGTGTCACCAAACTGCTCTATCAAAAGAAAGGTTCAACTCCATTAGTTGAGGACACACATCACAAAGAAGTTTCTGGGAATGCTTCTGTCTAGATTTTATATGAAGATACTCCGGTTTCCAGTGAAATCTTCAGTTATCCAAATATCCACTTACAGATTCAATAAAAAGCGTGTTCCCAAACTGCTGTATCAAAAGAAAGTTTGAACTCTGATAGATGAGGACACGCATCACAAAGAAGTTTCTGAGAATGCTTCTGTCTAGATTTTATATGAAGATATTCCCGTTTCCAACGAAATCTTCACAGTTATCCAAATATCCACTTTCAGATTCTACAAAAAGAGTGTTTCCAAACTGCTGTATCAAAAGAAAGGTGTGAACTCTGTTAGTTGAGGACACTCATCACAAAGAAGTTTCTGAGAAAGCTTCTATCTAGATTTTATATACAGATATTCCCGTTTCCAACGAAATCTTCTCAGTTATCCAATTATCAACTTGCCGATTCTACAAAAAGAGGGTTTCCAAACTGCTCTATCCAAAGAAAGGTTGAAATCTGTTAGTTGAGGACACTCATCGCAAAGAAGTTTCTGAGAATGCTTCTGTCTAGATTTTATATGAATATATTCCCGTTTCAAATGAAATCGTTAGATGTATCCAAGTATCCAATTACAGATTCACCAGAAAGAGAGTTTCCAAACTGCTGTGTCAAAAGAAAGGTTGAACTCTGTTAGTTGAGGACACACATCACAAAGAAGTTTCTGAGAATGCTTCCGTCTAGATTTTATATGAAGATATTCCCGTTTCCATCGAAATGTTCACAGTTATCCAAATATCCACTTGCAGATTCTACAAAAAGTGTGTTTCCAAACTGCTGTATCAAAAGAAATGTTCAATTATGTTAGTTGAGGACAGACATCCCAAATAAGTTATTGAGAATGCTTCTGTCTCGTTTTAATGGGAAGATACTTCCGTTTTCACCATAGGCCTGAAAGCGCTCGAAATGTCCACTTGCAGATAGTACAGAAAGCGTGTTCCAAACCTGCTCTAAGAAAGAGAATCTTCAGCTTTCTGAGTTGAATGCAGATATCAAAAAGTAGTTTCTGAGAGTCCTTCTGTCTAGATTTTAGATGAAGATATTCCCGTTTCCAACGAAATCATTAGAGCTATCCAAATATCCACTTGCAGATTCTACAAACGTGTGGTTCCAAACTACTCTATCAAAAGAAATGTTGAACTCTGTTAGATGAGGACACACAGCACAAAGAAGTTTCTGAGATTGCTTCTGTCTAGATTTTATATGAAGATACTACCGTTTCCAATGAAATCTTCACAGTTATTCAACTATCCACTTGCAGATTCCACAAAAAGAGTGTTTCCAAACTGCTGTATCAATAGAAAGGATCAACTCTGCTAGTAGAGGACACACATCCTAAATAAGTTTCTGAGAATCCTTCTGTCTCATTTTTATGGGAAGATAGTTCAGTTTTCACCGTAGGCCTGAATGCGTTCGAAATGTCCACTTCCAGATACTACAGAAAGAGTGTTTCAAACCTGCTCTATGAAAGGGAATGTTCAGCTCTGTGACTTGAAAGCAGATATCACAAAGTAGTTTCTGACAGTGCTTCTGTCTTGAATTTAGATGAAGATATTCCCTTTTCAAAGGAAATCGTTAGAGCTATAAAATTATCCACTTGCAGATTCTATAAAAAGGGTGTTTCCAAACTGCTCTATCAAAAGAAAGGTTGAACTCTGTTAATTGAGGACACACCGCCCAAAGAAGTTTCTGAGAATGCTTGTGTCTAGATTTTATATGAAGATATTCCCATTTCCAAAGAAATCTTCACAGTTATCCAAATATCCACTTGCAGATTCTACAAAAAGACTGTTTCCAAACTGCTGTTTCAAAGGAAAGGTTGAACTGTGTTTCTTGAGGACACTCATCACAAAGAAGTTTCTGAGAATGTTTCTGTCTAGATTTCATATGAAGATATTCCCGTTTCCACCGAAATCATTAGAGCTATCCAAATATCCACTTACAGATTCTACAAAAAGAGTGTTACCAATCTGCTCTATCAAAAGAAAGGTTCAACTTCGTTAGTTGAGGACACACATCACAAAGAAGCTTCTGAGAATGCTTCTGTCTAGATTTTATAAGAAGATATTCCCGTTTCCAAAGAAATCTTCACAGTTATCAAAATATCCACTTGCAGATTCTACAAAAAGTGTGTTTCCAAACTACTGTATCAAAAGAAAGTTTGAACTCTGTTAGTTGAGGACACACATCACAAAGAAGTTTCTGAGAATGCTTCTGTCTAGATTTTATATGAGGATATTCCCTTTTCCATCGAAATCTTCACAGTTGTCCAAATATCCACATGCGGATCCTACATAAAGAGTGTTTCAAAACTGCTGTAGCAAAAAAAAGTTGAACTCTGTTAGTTGAGGACACACATCCCAAATAAGTTTCTGAGAATGCTTCTGTCTCGTTTTTATGGGAAGATATTTCCCTTTTCACCATAGGCCTGAAAGCTCTCGAAATGTCCACTTGCAGATACTACAGAAAGAGTGTTCGAAACCTGCTCTAAGAAAGTGAATATTCAGCTCTGTGAGTCGAATGCAGATATCACAAAGTAGTTTCTGAGAGTGCTTCTCTGTAGATTATAGATGAATATATTCCCGTTTCCAACGAAATCGTTAGAGCTATCCAAATATCCACTTGCAGATTCTACAAAAAGAGTGTTTCCAAACTGCTCTAACAAAAGAAAAGTTGAACTCTGTTAGTTGAGGACACACATCTCGAAGAAGTTTCTGAGAATGCTTGTGTCTAGATTTTATATGAAGATATTCCCATTTCCAACGAAATCTTCACAGTTATCCAAATATCCACTTGCAGATTCCACAAAAAGAGTGTTTCCCAAGTGCTGTATCAATAGAAAGGATCAGCTCTGCTAGTTGAGGACACACATCCTAAATAAGTTTCTGAGAATAGTTCTGTCTCTTTTTTATGGGAAGATATTTCAGTTTTCACCATAGGCCTGAATGCGCTCGAAATGTCCACTTCCAGATTCTACAGAAAGAGTGTTTCAAACCTGCTCTGAGAAAGGGAATGTTCTGCTCTGTGACTTGAATGCACATAGCACAAAGTAGTTTCTGACAGTGCTTCTGTCTAGAATTTAGATGAAGATATTCCCTTTTCCAATGAAATCGTTAGAGCTATCCAAATATCCACTTACAGATTCTACAAAAAGAGTGTTTCCTAACTGCTCTTTCAAAAGAAACGTTTAAATCTCCTAGTTGAGGACACACATCACAAACAAGTTTCTGAGAATGCTTGTGTCTAGAGTTTATATGAAGATATTTCCGTTTCCAACGAAATCTTCACAGTTATCCAAATATCCACTTGCAGATTCTACAAAAAGGCTGTTTCCAAACTGCTGTATCAAAAGATAGCTTGAACTGCGTTAGTTGAGGACACTCATCCCAAAGAAGTTTCTGAGAATGCTTCTGTCTAGACTTCATATGAAGATATTCCCCTTTCCAAAGAAATTATTAGACCTATGCAAATATCCTCCTACAGATTCTACAAAAAGAGTGTTTCCAAACTGCTGTATCAATAGAAAGGATCAAATCTGGTAGTTGAGGACACACATCCTAAATATGTTTCTGAGAATCCTTCTGTCTAGATTTCATATGAAGATATTCCCGTTTCCAACGAAATTATTAGACCTATGCAAATATCCTCCTACAGATTCTACAAAAAGAGTGTTTCCAAACTGCTCCATCAAAAGAAAGGTTTAACTCCGTTAGTTGAGGACGCACATCATAAAAAAGTTTCTGAGAATGCTTCTATCTAGATTTTATATGAAGATATTCCCGTTTCCAACGAAATCTTCACAGTTATTCAAATATCCACCTGCTGATTCTACAAAAAGTGTGTTTCCAAACTGCTGTATCAATAGGAAGGATCAACTCTGTTAGTTGAGGACACACATCCCAAGTAAGTTTCTGAGAATCCTTCTGTCTCTTTTTTATGGGGAGATATTTCAGTTTTCACCGTAGGTCTGAAGGCACTCGAAATGTCCACTTCCAGATAGTACAGAAAGAGTGTTTCAAACCTGCTCTATGAAAGGGAATGTTCAGCTCTGTGACTTGAATGCAGATATCACAAAGTCGTTTCTGAAAGTGCTTCTGTCTACAATTTAGATGAAGATATTCCCGTTTGCAATGAAATTGTTAGAGCTATCCAAATATCCACTTACAGATTCTACAAAAAGAGTGTTTCCAAACTGCTCTATCAAAAGAAAGGTTGAAATCTGTTAGTTGAGGACACACATCACAAAGAAGTTTCTGAGAATGCTTCCGTCTAGATTTTATATGAAGATATTCCCGTTTCCATCGAAATCTTCACAGTTATCCAAATATCCACTTACAGATTCTACAAAAAGTGTGTTTCCAAACTGCTGTACCAAAAAAAATGTTCAATTATGTTAGTTGAGGACACACATCCCAAATAAGTTATTGAGAATGCTTCTGTCTCGTTTTTATGGGAAGATATTTCCGTTTTCACCATAGGCCTGAAAGCGCTCGAAATGTCCACTTGCAGATAGTACAGAAAGCGTGTTCCAAACCTGCTCTAAGAAAGAGAATCTTCAGCTTTCTGAGTTGAATGCAGATATCAAAAAGTAGTTTCTGAGAGTCCTTCTGTCTAGATTTCAGATAAAGATATTCCCGTTTCCTACGAAATCGTTAGAGCTATCCAAATATCCACTTGCAGATTCTACAAACGTGTGGTTCCAAACTACTCTATCAAAAGAAATGTTGAACTCTGTTAGATGAGGACACACAGCACAAAGAAGTTTCTGAGATTGCTTCTGTCTAGATTTTATATGAAGATACTCCCGTTTCCAATGAAATCTTCACAGTTACTCAAGTATCCACTTGCAGATTCCACAAAAAGAGTGTTTCCAAACTGCTGTATCAATAGAAAGGATCAAATCTGCTAGTTGAGGACACACATCCTAAATAAGTTTCTGAGAATCCTTCTGTCTCATTTTTATGGGAAGATAGTTCAGTTTTCACCGTAGGCCTGAATGCGCTCGAAATGTCCACTTCCAGATACTACAGAAAGAGTGTTTCAAACCTGCTCTATGAAAGGGAATGTTCAGCTCTGTGACTTGAATGCAGATATCACACAGTAGTTTCTGACAGTGCTTCTGTCTTGAATTTAGATGATGATATTCCCTTTTCAAACGCAATCGTTAGAGCTATAAAAATATCCACTTGCAGATTCTATAAAAAGGGTGTTTCCAAACTGCTCTATCAAAAGAAAGGTTGAACTCTGTTAATTGAGGACAAACCACCCAAAGATGTTTCTGAGAATGCTTGTGTCTAGATTTTATATGAAGATATTCCCATTTCCAAAGAAATCTTCACAGTTATCCAAATATCCACTTGCAGATTCTACAAAAAGACTGTTTCCAAACTGCTGTTTCAAAGGAAAGGTTGAACTGTGTTTCTTGAGGACACTCATCACAAAGAAGTTTCTGAGAATGCTTCTGTCTAGATTTCATATGAAGATATTCCCGTTTCCACCGAAATCATTGGAGCTATCCACATATCCACTTACAGATTCTACAAAAAGAGTGTTACCAATCTGCTCTATCAAAAGAAAGGTTCAACTTCGTTAGTTGAGGACACACATCACAAAGAAGCTTCTGAGAATCCTTCTGTCTAGATTTTATAAGAAGATATTCCCGTTTCCAAAGAAATCTTCACAGTTATCCAAATATCCACTTGCAGATTCTACAAAAAGTGTGTTTCCAAACTACTGTATCAAAAGAAAGTTTGAACTCTGTTAGTTGAGGACACACATCACAAAGAAGTTTCTGAGAATGCTTCTGTCTAGATTTTATATGAGGATATTCCCTTTTCCATCGAAATCTTCACAGTTGTCCAAATATCCACATGCGGATCCTACATAAAGAGTGTTTCAAAACTGCTGTAGCAAAAAAAAGGTTGAACTCTGTTAGTTGAGGACACACATGCCAAATAAGTTTCTGAGAATGCTTCTGTCTCGTTTT
Source organism: Gorilla gorilla gorilla (assembly GCF_029281585.2). NCBI lineage: Eukaryota > Metazoa > Chordata > Mammalia > Primates > Hominidae > Gorilla > Gorilla gorilla. The sequence continues at coordinate 14,655,450 of NC_086018.1, read as the reverse complement.
TGTGGGAAGATATTTCCCTTTTCACCATAGGCCTGAAAGCTCTCGAAATGTCCACTTGCAGATACTACAGAAAGAGTGTTCGAAACCTGCTCTAAGAAAGTGAATGTTCAGCTCTGTGAGTCGAATGCAGATATCACATAGTAGTTTCTGAGAGTGCTTCTCTGTAGATTATAGATGAATATATTCCCGTTTCCAACGAAATCGTTAGAGCTATCCAAATATCCACTTGCAGATTCTACCAAAAGAGTGTTTCCAAACTGCTCTAACAAAAGAAAAGTTGAACTCTGTTAGTTGAGGACACACATCTTGAAGAAGTTTCTGAGAATGCTTGTGTCTAGATTTTATATGAAGATATTCCCATTTCCAAAGAAATCTTCACAGTTATCCAAATATCCACTTGCAGATTCTACAAAAAGAGTGTTTCCAAACTGCTGTATGAAAAGAAAGGTTGAACTGTGTTAGTTGAGGACACTCATCACTAAGAAGTTTCTGAGAATGCTTCTCTCTAGATATCATATGAAGATATTCCGGTTTCCAATGAAATCATTAGATCTATCAAAATATCCACTTACAGATTCTACAAAAAGAGTGTTTCCAAACTGCTCTGTCAAAAGAAAGGTTCAACTCCGTTAGTTGAGGACACACATCACAAAGAAGTTTCTGAGAATGCTTCTGTCTCGTTTTTATGTGAAGATATTTCCCTTTTCACCATAGGCCTGAAGGCGCTCGAAATGTCCACTTGAAGATACTATAGAAAGCGTGTTCCAAACCTGCTCTAAGAAAGGGAATCTTCAGCTTTGTGAGTTGAATGCAGATATCACAAATTAGTTTCTGAGAGTGCTTCTGTCTTGATTTTAGATGAAGATATTCCCGTTTCCAACGACATCGTTAATGCTATCGTAATATCAACTTGCAGATTCTACAAAAAGAGAGGTTCCAAACTACTCTATCTAAAGAAAGGTTGTACGGTGTTAGAAGAGGACACACATCACAAAGAAGTTTCTGAGAATGCTTCTGTCTATATTTTATATGAAGATATTCCCGTTTCCAACGAAATCTTCACAGTTATCCAAATATCCACTGGCAGATTCTACAAAAAGACTGTTTCCAAACTGCTGTATCAAAAGAAAGGTTGAACTGTGTTAGTTGAGGACTCTCATCACAAAGAAGTTTCTGAGAATGCTTTTGTCTAGATTTCATATGAAGGTATTCCCGTTTCCAACGAAATCTTTAGATCTATCAAAATATCCACTTACAGAATCTACAAAAAGAGTGTTTCGAAACTGCTCTATCAAAAGAAAGGTTCAACTCCGTTAGTTGAGGACACACATCACAAAAAAGTTTCTCAGAATGCTTCTGTCTTGATTGTGTATGAAGATATTCCCTTTTCCAACGAAATCTTCACAATTATCCAAATATCCATTTCTAGCTTCTAAAAAAGAGTGTTTCTAAACTGCTGTATCAAAAGAAAGGGTCAGCTCGTTTAGTTGAGGACTCACAACGCAAATAAGTTTCTGAGAATGCTTCTGTCTTGTTTTCATGGGAAGATATTTCCCTTTTCACCATAGGCCTGAAAGCGCTCGAAATGTCCACTTGCAGATACTTCAGAAAGAGTGTTCGAAACCTGCTCTAAGAAAGGGAATGTTCAGCTCCCTGAATCGAATGCAGATATCACAATGTAGGTTCTGAGAGTGCTTCTGTCTTGATTTTAGATGAAGATATTCCCGTTTCCAACGAAATCGTTAGAGCTATCCAAATATCCACTTGCAGATTCTACAAAAAGAGTTTTTCCAAACTGCTGTATCAAAGGAAATGTTGAACTCTGTCAGATGAGGACACAGATCACAAAGAAGTTTCTGAGAATGCTTCTGTCTAGATTTTATATGAAGATGTTCCCGTTTCCAATGAAATCTTCACATTAAACAATATATCCACTTGCAGGTTCTACAAAAAGAGTGTTTCCAAACTGCTGTATCAAAGGAAAGGTTGAACTCTGTTAGTTGAGGACACACATCAGAAAAAAGTTTCTGAGAATGCTTCTCTCTAGATTTTATATGAAGATACTCCCGTTTCCAACCAAATCTTCACAGTTATTCAAGTATCCACTTGCAGATTCCACAAAAAGAATGTTTCCCAACCGCTGTATCAATAGAAAGGATCAGCTCTGCTAGTTGAGGACACACATCATAAATAAGTTTCTGAGAATCCTTCTGTCTCTTTTTTATGGGAAGATATTTCAGTTTTCACCATAGGCCTGAATGCGCTCGAAATGTCCACTTCCAGATACTACAGAAAGAGTGTTTCAAACCTGCTCTAAGAAAGGGAATGTTCTGCTCTGTGACTTGAATGCACATAGCACAAAGTAGTTTCTGAAAGTGCTTCTGTCTAGAATTTAGATGAAGATATTCCCTTTTCCAATGAAATCGTTAGAGCTATCCAAATCTCCACTTACAGATTCTACAAAAAGAGTGTTTCCTAACTGCTCTTTCAAAAGAAAGGTTTAAATCTCCTAGTTGAGGACACACATCGCAAACGAGTTTCTGAGAATGCTTGTGTCTAGATTTTATATGAAGATATTTCCATTTCCAACTAAATCTTCACAGTTATCCAAATATCCACTTGCAGATTTTACAAAAAGGCTGTTTCCAAACTGCTGTATCAAAAGATAGCTTGAACTGCGTTAGTTGAGGACACTCATCCCAAAGAAGTTTCTGAGAATGCTTCTGTCTAGATTTCATATGAAGATATTCCCCTTTCCAAAGAAATTATTAGACCTATGCAAATATCCTCCTACAGATTCTACAAAAAGAGTGTTCCCAAACTGCTGTATCAATAGAAAGGATCAAATCTGGTAGTTGAGGACACACATCCTAAATAAGTTTCTGGGAATCCTTCTGTCTAGATTTCATATGAAGATATTCCCGTTTCCAACGAAATTATTAGACCTATGCAAATATCCTCCTACAGATTCTACAAAAAGAGTGTTTCCAAACTGATCCATCAAAAGAAAGGTTTAACTCCGTTAGTTGAGGACGCACGTCATAAAAAAGTTTCTGAGAATGCTTCTATCTAGATTTTATATGAAGATATTCCCGTTTCCAACGAAATCTTCACAGTTATTCAAATATCCACCTGCAGATTCTACAAAAAGTGTGTTTCCAAACTGCTGTATCAATAGGAAGGATCAACTCTGTTAGTTGAGGACACACATCCCAAATAAGTTTCTGAGAATCCTTCTGTCTCTTTTTTATGGGGAGATATTTCAGTTTTCACCGTAGGTCTGAGGGCGCTCGAAATGTCCACTTCCAGATAGTACAGAAAGAGTGTTTCAAACCTGCTCTATGAAAGGGAATGTTCAGCTCTGTGACTTGAATGCAGATATCACAAAGTCGTTTCTGAAAGTGCTTCTGTCTACAATTTAGATGAAGATATTCCCGTTTGCAATGAAATTGTTAGAGCTATCCAAATATCCACTTACAGATTCTACAAAAAGAGTGTTTCCAAACTGCTCTATCAAAAGAAAGGTTGAAATCTGTTAGTTGAGGACACACATCACAAAGAAGTTTCTGAGAATGCTTCCGTCTAGATTTTATATGAAGATATTCCCGTTTCCATCGAAATGTTCACAGTTATCCAAATATCCACTTGCAGATTCTACAAAAAGTGTGTTTCCAAACTGCTGTATCAAAAGAAATGTTCAATTATGTTAGTTGAGGACAGACATCCCAAATAAGTTATTGAGAATGCTTCTGTCTCGTTTTAATGGGAAGATACTTCCGTTTTCACCATAGGCCTGAAAGCGCTCGAAATGTCCACTTGCAGATAGTACAGAAAGCGTGTTCCAAACCTGCTCTAAGAAAGAGAATCTTCAGCTTTCTGAGTTGAATGCAGATATCAAAAAGTAGTTTCTGAGAGTCCTTCTGTCTAGATTTTAGATGAAGATATTCCCGTTTCCAACGAAATCATTAGAGCTATCCAAATATCCACTTGCAGATTCTACAAACGTGTGGTTCCAAACTACTCTATCAAAAGAAATGTTGAACTCTGTTAGATGAGGACACACAGCACAAAGAAGTTTCTGAGATTGCTTCTGTCTAGATTTTATATGAAGATACTACCGTTTCCAATGAAATCTTCACAGTTATTCAACTATCCACTTGCAGATTCCACAAAAAGAGTGTTTCCAAACTGCTGTATCAATAGAAAGGATCAACTCTGCTAGTAGAGGACACACATCCTAAATAAGTTTCTGAGAATCCTTCTGTCTCATTTTTATGGGAAGATAGTTCAGTTTTCACCGTAGGCCTGAATGCGTTCGAAATGTCCACTTCCAGATACTACAGAAAGAGTGTTTCAAACCTGCTCTATGAAAGGGAATGTTCAGCTCTGTGACTTGAAAGCAGATATCACAAAGTAGTTTCTGACAGTGCTTCTGTCTTGAATTTAGATGAAGATATTCCCTTTTCAAAGGAAATCGTTAGAGCTATAAAATTATCCACTTGCAGATTCTATAAAAAGGGTGTTTCCAAACTGCTCTATCAAAAGAAAGGTTGAACTCTGTTAATTGAGGACACACCGCCCAAAGAAGTTTCTGAGAATGCTTGTGTCTAGATTTTATATGAAGATATTCCCATTTCCAAAGAAATCTTCACAGTTATCCAAATATCCACTTGCAGATTCTACAAAAAGACTGTTTCCAAACTGCTGTTTCAAAGGAAAGGTTGAACTGTGTTTCTTGAGGACACTCATCACAAAGAAGTTTCTGAGAATGTTTCTGTCTAGATTTCATATGAAGATATTCCCGTTTCCACCGAAATCATTAGAGCTATCCAAATATCCACTTACAGATTCTACAAAAAGAGTGTTACCAATCTGCTCTATCAAAAGAAAGGTTCAACTTCGTTAGTTGAGGACACACATCACAAAGAAGCTTCTGAGAATGCTTCTGTCTAGATTTTATAAGAAGATATTCCCGTTTCCAAAGAAATCTTCACAGTTATCAAAATATCCACTTGCAGATTCTACAAAAAGTGTGTTTCCAAACTACTGTATCAAAAGAAAGTTTGAACTCTGTTAGTTGAGGACACACATCACAAAGAAGTTTCTGAGAATGCTTCTGTCTAGATTTTATATGAGGATATTCCCTTTTCCATCGAAATCTTCACAGTTGTCCAAATATCCACATGCGGATCCTACATAAAGAGTGTTTCAAAACTGCTGTAGCAAAAAAAAGTTGAACTCTGTTAGTTGAGGACACACATCCCAAATAAGTTTCTGAGAATGCTTCTGTCTCGTTTTTATGGGAAGATATTTCCCTTTTCACCATAGGCCTGAAAGCTCTCGAAATGTCCACTTGCAGATACTACAGAAAGAGTGTTCGAAACCTGCTCTAAGAAAGTGAATATTCAGCTCTGTGAGTCGAATGCAGATATCACAAAGTAGTTTCTGAGAGTGCTTCTCTGTAGATTATAGATGAATATATTCCCGTTTCCAACGAAATCGTTAGAGCTATCCAAATATCCACTTGCAGATTCTACAAAAAGAGTGTTTCCAAACTGCTCTAACAAAAGAAAAGTTGAACTCTGTTAGTTGAGGACACACATCTCGAAGAAGTTTCTGAGAATGCTTGTGTCTAGATTTTATATGAAGATATTCCCATTTCCAACGAAATCTTCACAGTTATCCAAATATCCACTTGCAGATTCCACAAAAAGAGTGTTTCCCAAGTGCTGTATCAATAGAAAGGATCAGCTCTGCTAGTTGAGGACACACATCCTAAATAAGTTTCTGAGAATAGTTCTGTCTCTTTTTTATGGGAAGATATTTCAGTTTTCACCATAGGCCTGAATGCGCTCGAAATGTCCACTTCCAGATTCTACAGAAAGAGTGTTTCAAACCTGCTCTGAGAAAGGGAATGTTCTGCTCTGTGACTTGAATGCACATAGCACAAAGTAGTTTCTGACAGTGCTTCTGTCTAGAATTTAGATGAAGATATTCCCTTTTCCAATGAAATCGTTAGAGCTATCCAAATATCCACTTACAGATTCTACAAAAAGAGTGTTTCCTAACTGCTCTTTCAAAAGAAACGTTTAAATCTCCTAGTTGAGGACACACATCACAAACAAGTTTCTGAGAATGCTTGTGTCTAGAGTTTATATGAAGATATTTCCGTTTCCAACGAAATCTTCACAGTTATCCAAATATCCACTTGCAGATTCTACAAAAAGGCTGTTTCCAAACTGCTGTATCAAAAGATAGCTTGAACTGCGTTAGTTGAGGACACTCATCCCAAAGAAGTTTCTGAGAATGCTTCTGTCTAGACTTCATATGAAGATATTCCCCTTTCCAAAGAAATTATTAGACCTATGCAAATATCCTCCTACAGATTCTACAAAAAGAGTGTTTCCAAACTGCTGTATCAATAGAAAGGATCAAATCTGGTAGTTGAGGACACACATCCTAAATATGTTTCTGAGAATCCTTCTGTCTAGATTTCATATGAAGATATTCCCGTTTCCAACGAAATTATTAGACCTATGCAAATATCCTCCTACAGATTCTACAAAAAGAGTGTTTCCAAACTGCTCCATCAAAAGAAAGGTTTAACTCCGTTAGTTGAGGACGCACATCATAAAAAAGTTTCTGAGAATGCTTCTATCTAGATTTTATATGAAGATATTCCCGTTTCCAACGAAATCTTCACAGTTATTCAAATATCCACCTGCTGATTCTACAAAAAGTGTGTTTCCAAACTGCTGTATCAATAGGAAGGATCAACTCTGTTAGTTGAGGACACACATCCCAAGTAAGTTTCTGAGAATCCTTCTGTCTCTTTTTTATGGGGAGATATTTCAGTTTTCACCGTAGGTCTGAAGGCACTCGAAATGTCCACTTCCAGATAGTACAGAAAGAGTGTTTCAAACCTGCTCTATGAAAGGGAATGTTCAGCTCTGTGACTTGAATGCAGATATCACAAAGTCGTTTCTGAAAGTGCTTCTGTCTACAATTTAGATGAAGATATTCCCGTTTGCAATGAAATTGTTAGAGCTATCCAAATATCCACTTACAGATTCTACAAAAAGAGTGTTTCCAAACTGCTCTATCAAAAGAAAGGTTGAAATCTGTTAGTTGAGGACACACATCACAAAGAAGTTTCTGAGAATGCTTCCGTCTAGATTTTATATGAAGATATTCCCGTTTCCATCGAAATCTTCACAGTTATCCAAATATCCACTTACAGATTCTACAAAAAGTGTGTTTCCAAACTGCTGTACCAAAAAAAATGTTCAATTATGTTAGTTGAGGACACACATCCCAAATAAGTTATTGAGAATGCTTCTGTCTCGTTTTTATGGGAAGATATTTCCGTTTTCACCATAGGCCTGAAAGCGCTCGAAATGTCCACTTGCAGATAGTACAGAAAGCGTGTTCCAAACCTGCTCTAAGAAAGAGAATCTTCAGCTTTCTGAGTTGAATGCAGATATCAAAAAGTAGTTTCTGAGAGTCCTTCTGTCTAGATTTCAGATAAAGATATTCCCGTTTCCTACGAAATCGTTAGAGCTATCCAAATATCCACTTGCAGATTCTACAAACGTGTGGTTCCAAACTACTCTATCAAAAGAAATGTTGAACTCTGTTAGATGAGGACACACAGCACAAAGAAGTTTCTGAGATTGCTTCTGTCTAGATTTTATATGAAGATACTCCCGTTTCCAATGAAATCTTCACAGTTACTCAAGTATCCACTTGCAGATTCCACAAAAAGAGTGTTTCCAAACTGCTGTATCAATAGAAAGGATCAAATCTGCTAGTTGAGGACACACATCCTAAATAAGTTTCTGAGAATCCTTCTGTCTCATTTTTATGGGAAGATAGTTCAGTTTTCACCGTAGGCCTGAATGCGCTCGAAATGTCCACTTCCAGATACTACAGAAAGAGTGTTTCAAACCTGCTCTATGAAAGGGAATGTTCAGCTCTGTGACTTGAATGCAGATATCACACAGTAGTTTCTGACAGTGCTTCTGTCTTGAATTTAGATGATGATATTCCCTTTTCAAACGCAATCGTTAGAGCTATAAAAATATCCACTTGCAGATTCTATAAAAAGGGTGTTTCCAAACTGCTCTATCAAAAGAAAGGTTGAACTCTGTTAATTGAGGACAAACCACCCAAAGATGTTTCTGAGAATGCTTGTGTCTAGATTTTATATGAAGATATTCCCATTTCCAAAGAAATCTTCACAGTTATCCAAATATCCACTTGCAGATTCTACAAAAAGACTGTTTCCAAACTGCTGTTTCAAAGGAAAGGTTGAACTGTGTTTCTTGAGGACACTCATCACAAAGAAGTTTCTGAGAATGCTTCTGTCTAGATTTCATATGAAGATATTCCCGTTTCCACCGAAATCATTGGAGCTATCCACATATCCACTTACAGATTCTACAAAAAGAGTGTTACCAATCTGCTCTATCAAAAGAAAGGTTCAACTTCGTTAGTTGAGGACACACATCACAAAGAAGCTTCTGAGAATCCTTCTGTCTAGATTTTATAAGAAGATATTCCCGTTTCCAAAGAAATCTTCACAGTTATCCAAATATCCACTTGCAGATTCTACAAAAAGTGTGTTTCCAAACTACTGTATCAAAAGAAAGTTTGAACTCTGTTAGTTGAGGACACACATCACAAAGAAGTTTCTGAGAATGCTTCTGTCTAGATTTTATATGAGGATATTCCCTTTTCCATCGAAATCTTCACAGTTGTCCAAATATCCACATGCGGATCCTACATAAAGAGTGTTTCAAAACTGCTGTAGCAAAAAAAAGGTTGAACTCTGTTAGTTGAGGACACACATGCCAAATAAGTTTCTGAGAATGCTTCTGTCTCGTTTTTGTGTGAAGATATTTCCCTTTTCACCATAGGCCTGAAAGCTCTCGAAATGTCCACTTGCAGATACTACAGAAAGAGTGTTCGAAACCTGCTCTAAGAAAGTGAATGTTCAGCTCTGTGAGTCGAATGCAGATATCACATAGTAGTTTCTGAGAGTGCTTCTCTGTAGATTATAGATGAATATATTCCCGTTTCCAACGAAATCGTTAGAGCTATCCAAATATCCACTTGCAGATTCTACCAAAAGAGTGTTTCCAAACTGCTCTAACAAAAGAAAAGTTGAACTCTGTTAGTTGAGGACACACATCTCGAAGAAGTTTCTGAGAATGCTTGTGTCTAGATTTTATATGAAGATATTCCCATTTCCAAAGAAATCTTCACAGTTATCCAAATATCCACTTGCAGATTCTACAAAAAGAGTGTTTCCAAACTGCTGTATGAAAAGAAAGGTTGAACTGTGTTAGTTGAGGACACTCATCACTAAGAAGTTTCTGAGAATGCTTCTCTCTAGATATCATATGAAGATATTCCGGTTTCCAATGAAATCATTAGATCTATCAAAATATCCACTTACAGATTCTACAAAAAGAGTGTTTCCAAACTGCTCTGTCAAAAGAAAGGTTCAACTCCGTTAGTTGAGGACACACATCACAAAGAAGTTTCTGAGAATGCTTCTGTCTCGTTTTTATGTGAAGATATTTCCCTTTTCACCATAGGCCTGAAGGCGCTCGAAATGTCCACTTGCAGATACTATAGAAAGCGTGTTCCAAACCTGCTCTAAGAAAGGGAATCTTCAGCTTTGTGAGTTGAATGCCGATATCACAAATTAGTTTCTGAGAGTGCTTCTGTCTTGATTTTAGATGAAGATATTCCCGTTTCCAACGACATCGTTAATGCTATCGTAATATCAACTTGCAGATTCTACAAAAAGAGAGGTTCCAAACTACTCTATCTAAAGAAAGGTTGTACGGTGTTAGAAGAGGACACACATCACAAAGAGGTTTCTGAGAATGCTTCTGTCTAGATTTTATATGAAGATATTCCCGTTTCCAACGAAATGTTCACATTAAACAAAGTATCCAATTGCAGGTTCTACAAAAAGAGTGTTTCCAAACTGCTGTATCAATAGAAAGTATCAACTCTGTTTGTTGAGGACACATATCCTAAATAAGTTTCTGAGAATCCTTCAGTCTCTTTTTAATGGGAAGATACTTCTGTTTTCACCGTAGGCCTGAAGGCACTCGAAATGTCCACTTCCAGATACTACAGAAAGAGTGTTTCAAACCTGCTCTAAGAAAGGGAATGTTCTGCTTTGTGACTTGAATGCAGATATCACAAAGTAGTTTCTGACAGTGCTTCTGTCTAGAATTTAAATGAAGATATTCCCTTTTCCAATGAAACCGTTAGAGCTATCCAAATATCCACTTGCATATTCTACAAAAAGAGTGTTTCCAAACTGCTTTATCAAACGAAAGGTTGAACTCTGTTAGTTGAGGACACTCATCGCAAAGAAGTTTCTGAGAACGCTTCTGTCTAGGTTTCATATGAAGATATTCCAGTTTCTAACGAAATTATTACAGCAATCCAAATATCGACTTACAGATTCTACAAAAAGAGTGTTTCCAATCTTCTCTATCAAAAGAAAGGTTCAACTTCGTTACTCGAGGACAGACATCACTAAGAAGTTTCTGAGAATGCTTCTGTCTAGATTTTATATGAAGATATTCCCGTTTGCAACGAAATCTTCACAGTTATCCAAATATCCACTTGCAGATTCTACAAAAAGTGTTTTTCCAAACTACTGTATCACAAGAAAGGTTGAACTGTGTTAGTTGAGGACACACATCACAAAGAAGTTTCTGAGAATGTTTCTGTCTAGATTTTTTAAGAAGATATTCCCTTTTCCATGAAAATCTTCACAGTTATCCAAATATCCACTTGCGGATTCTACAAAAAGAGTGTTTCCAAACTGCTGTATCAAAAGAAAGCGTCAACTCTGTTAGTTGAGGACACACATCGCAAAGAAGTTTCTGAGAATGCTTCTGTCTAGATTTCATATGAAGATATTCCCGTTTCCAAAGAAATCATTAGATGTATCAAAATATCCACTTACAGATTCTAGAAAAAGAGTGTTTCCAAACTGCACTATCAAAAGAATGGTTCAAATCTGTTAGTTGAGGACACTCATCGCAAAGAAGATTCTGAGAATGCTTCTGTCTAGATTTCATATGAAGATATTCCCGTTTCCAACGAAATTATTACAGCTATCCAAATATCCTCTTACAGATTCAACAAAAAGAGTGTTTCCAATCTGCTCTATCAAAAGAAAGGTTCAACTTCTTTACTTGAGGACACACATCACAAAGAAGTTTCTGAGAATGCTTCTGTCTAGATTTTATATGAAGATATTCTCGTTTCCAACGAAATTTTCACAGTTATCCAAATATCCACTTGCAGATTCTACAAAAAGTGTGTTTCCTAACTACTGTATCAAAAGAAATTTTGAACTCTGTTAGTTGAGGACGCACATCACAAAGAAGTTTCTGAGAATGCTTCTGTCTAGATTTTATATGAAGATATTCCCTTTTCCATCGAAATCTTCACAGTTTTCCAAATATCCACTTGCGGTTTCTACAAAAAGAGTGTTTCTAAACTGCTGTATCAAAAGAAACGTTCAACTCTGTTAGTTGAGGACACACATCCCAAATAAGTTTCTGAGAATGCTTCTGTCTCGTTTTTATGGGAAGATATTTCCCTTTTCACCATAGGCCTGAAAGCGCTCGAAATGTCAAATTCCAGATACTACACAAAGAGTGTTTCAAACCTGGTCTATGAAAGGGAATATTGAGCTCTGTTCCGTGAATGCAGATATCACAAAGTAGTTTCTGACACTGCTTCTGTCCAGACTTTAGATGAAGATATTCCTGTTTCCAACGAAATCTTCACAGTTATTCAAATATCCACGTGCAGATTCTACAAAAAGAGTGTTTCCAAGGTACTGTATCAAAAGAAATGTTCAACTCTGTTTGTTGAGGACACACATCCCAATTAAGTTTCTGACAATCATTCTGTCTCGTTTCTCTGGGAAGATAATTCCAGTTTCACCGTATGCCTGAATTGGCTCCAAATGTCCACTTCCAGACACTACAGAAAGAGTGTTTGAAACCTGGTCTATGAAAGGGTAGGTTCAGCTCTGTGACTTGAATGCAGATATCACAAAGTAGTTTCTGACAGTGCTTCTGTCTAGATTTTAGATGAAGATATTCCCGTTTCCAACGAAATCATTAGAGCTCTCCAAATATCCACTTACAGATTCTACAAAAAGAGTGTTTCCTAACTGCTGTATCAAAAGAAAGGTTGAACTCTGTTAGTAGAGGAAACGCATCACAGAGAAGTTTCTGAGAATGCTTCTGTCTAGATTTTATATGAAGATATTCCCGTTTAAAACGAAATCTTCACCGTTATCCAATTATCCACTTGCAGATTCTACAAAAAGAGTGTTTCGAAACTTCTGTATCAAAAGAGAGGTTGAATTCTTTTAGTTGAGGACACACATCACAAAGAAGTTTCTGAGAATGCTTCTGTCTAGATTTTATATAAAGATATTCCCGTTTCCAAAGAAATCTTCTCAGTTATTCAAATATCCAATTGCAGATTCTACAAAAAGTGTGTTTCCAAACTGCTGTATCAAAAGAAATGTTCAACTCTGTTAGTTGAGGACACACATCACAAAGAAGTTTCTGAGAATGTTTCTGTCTAGATTTTATATGAAAATATTCCCGTTTCCAACGAAATCTTCACAGTTATCCAGATATCCACTTGTAATTTCTACAGAAAGAGTGTTTCCAAACTGCTGTATCAAAAGAAGGTTGAACTCTGTTAGTTGAGGACACACATCCCAAACAAGTTTCTGACAATCCTTCTGTCTCCTTTTTATGGGAAGATATTTCCTTTTTCACCGTAGGCCTGAATGCGCTCGAAATGTCCACTTCCAGATACTACAGAAAGAGTGTTTCAAACCTGCTCCATGAAAGGGAATGTTCAGCTCTGTGCCTTGAATGCAGGTATCACAAAGTAGTTTCTGACAGTGCTTCTGTCTAGATTTTAGAGGAAGATATTCACGTTTCCAATGAAATCGTTAGAGCTATCCAAATATCCACTTACAGATTCTACAAAAAGAGTGTTTCCAAACTGCTCCATCTAAAGAAAGGTTGAACTCTGTTAGTTGGGGACCCACATCACAATGAAGTTTCTGAGAATATTTCTGTCTAGATTTTAAATGAAGGTATTCCCTTTTCCAATGAAATCTTCACAGTTATCCAAATATCCACTTGCAATTTATTCAAAAAGTGTGTTTCCAAACTGCTGTATCAAAAGAAAGCTTGAACTCTTTTAGTTGATGACACACATCCCAATTAAGTTTCTGAGAGTCCTTCTATCTCATTTTTATGGGAAGATATTTCCGTTTCACCATAGGCCTGAAGTCGCTAGAAATGTCCACTTCCAGATACTACAGAAAGAGTGTTTCAAAACTGCTCTACGAAAGGGAATGTTCAGCTCTGTGACTTGAATGCAGATATCACAAAGTAGTTTCTGACAGTGCTTCTGTCTAGATTTTAGATGTAGATATTCCTGTTTCCAACAAAATCTTCACAGTTATCCAAATATCCACTTGCAGATTCTACAAACAGAGTGTTTCCAAACTGCTGTATCAAAAGAATGGTTGTACTCTGTTAGTGGAGGACACCCATCACAAAGAAGTTTCTAAGAATGCTTATGTCTAGATTTTATATAAAGATATTCCCATTTCCAACGAAATCCTCTCAGTTATCCAAATATCAACTTGCCGATTCTACAAAAAGAGGGTTTCCAAACTGGTCAATCAAAAGAAAGGTTGAACTCTGTTAGTTGAGGACACTCATCAGAAAGAAGTTTCTGAGAATGCTTATGTCTAGATTTTATATGAAGATATTCCCGTTTCTAATGAAATCGTTAGAGGTATCCAAATATGAACTTACAGATTCTACAAAAAGAGAGTATCCAAACTGCTGTATCAAAAGAAAGATTGAACTCTGTTATTTGAGGACACAGATCACTAAGAAGTTTCTGAGAATGTTTCTGTCTAGATTTTATATGAAGATATTCCCGTTTACAACGAAATCTTCACAGTTATCCAAATATCCACTTTCAGATTCTACAAAAAGTGTGTTTCCAAACTGCAGTATCAAACGAAAATTTGAACTCTGTTAGTTGAGGATACTCATCACAAAGAAGTTTCTGAGAATGCTTCTCTCTAGATTTCATATGAAGATATTCCCATTGCCAACGAAATCTTCTCAGTTATCCAAATATCAACTTGCCGATTCTACAAAAAGAGGGTTTCCAAACTGCTGTATCAAAAGAACGGTTGAACTCTGTTAATTGAGGACACTCACCCAAAGAAGTTTCTAAGAATTCTGTCTAGATTTTATACGAAGATATTCGCGTTTCCAACGAAATCTTGACAGTTATCCAAATATCCACTTTCTGATTCTACAAAAAGTGTGTTTCCAACTGCTGTATGAAAGGAAAGTTTGAACTCTGTTAGTTGAGGACACACATCCCAAATAACTTTATGAGAATCCTTCTGTCTCCTTTTTATAGGAAGATATTTCATTTATCACCACAGGCCTGAAAGCGCTCGAAGTGTCCACTTTCAGATACAACAGAGAGTTTCAAGCGTGGTCTATGAAAGGGAATGTTCAGCTCTGTGACTTGAATGCAGATATCACAAAATAGTTTCTGACAGTACTTCTGTCTAGATTTTATATGAAGATATTCCCGTTTCCAACGAAATCATTAGAGGTATCCAAATATCCACTTACAGATTCTACAAAAAGAGTGTTTCCAAACTGCTCAATCTAAAGAATTTTGGAACTCTGTTAGTTGAGGAAACACATCACAAAGAAGTCTCTGAGAATGCTTCGGTCTAGATTTTATATGAAGATATTCCCGTTTCCATCGAAATCTTCACTGTTACCCAAATATCCACTTGCAGATACTACAAAAAGGGTGTTTCCAAACTGCTGTATCAAAAGTAAGGTTCATCTCTGTCAATTGAGGACACACAATCCAAAGAAGTTTCTGAGAATAATTCTGTGTCGTTTTTGTGGGAAGATATTTCAGTTTTCACCATAGGCCTGAATGCGCTGAAAATGTCCACTTCCGGATACTATAGAAAGAGAGTTTCAAACGTGGTCTATGAAAGGGAATGTTCAGGTCTGTGACATGAATGCAGATATCAAAAAGTAGTTTCTGACAGTGCTTCTGTCTATCTTTTAGATGAAGATATTCCCGTTTCCAACGAAATCGTTAGAGCTATCCTAATATCCACTTAGAGATTCTACAAAAAGAGTGTTTCCAAACTGCTCTATCAAAAGAAAGGTTCAACTCTGTTAGTTGAGGACACACATCCCAATTAGGTTTCGGAGAATCATTCTGTCTCGTTTCTATGGGAAGATAATTCCGTTTTCACCGTAGGCCAGAATTGGCTCGAAATGTCCACTTCCAGACACTACAGAAAGAGTGTTTCAAAACTGGTCTATGAAAGGGAATGTTCAGCTCTGTGACTTGAATGCAGATATCACAAAGTAGTTTCTGACAGTGCTTCTGTCTAGATTTTAGATGAAGATATTCCCGTTTCCAATGAAATCGTTAGAGCTATCCAAATATCCACTTACAGATTCTACAAAAAGGGTGTTTCCAAACTGCTCTATCAAAAGAAAGGTTGAACTCTCTTAGTTGAGGACACACATCACAGAGAAGTTTCTGAGAATGCTTCTGTCTAGATTTTATATGAAGAAATTCCCATTTCCAACCAAATCTTCACAGATATCCAAATATCCACTTGCAGATTCTACAAAAGGAGTGTTTTGAATCTGCTGTATCAAGAGAAATGTTCAACTCTGTTAGTTGAGGACCCACATCCCAAATAAGTTTCTGAGAATCCTTCTGTCTCGTTCTTATGGGAAGATATTTCCGTTTTCCCCTTAGGCCTGAATTAGCTCGAAATGTCCACTTTCGGATATACAGAAAGAGTGTTTCCAACGTGGTCTATGAAAGGGAATGTTCAGCTCTGTGACTTGAATGCAGATATCAAAAAGTAGTTTCTGACAGTGTTTCTGTCTATCTTTTATATGAAGATATTCCCGTTTCCAACGAAATCTTCACAGTTATCCAAATATCCACTTGCAGATTCTAGCAAAAGAGTGTTTCCAAAGTGCTGTTTCAAAAGAAAGGTTGTACTCTGTTAGTGGAGGACACACATCACAAAGAAGTTTCTCAGAATGCTTCTGTCTAGATTTTATATGAAGATATTCCCGTTTCTAAACAAATCGTTAGAGGTATCCAAATATCCACTTAGAGATTCTACAAAAAGAGAGTATCCAAACTGCTGTATCAAAAGAAAGCTTTAACTCTGTTACATGAGAACACACATCACAAAGAAGTTTCTGAGAATGCTTCTGTCTAGATTTTATATGAGGTTATTCCCGTTTCCAACGAAATCTTCACAGTTATCCAAATATCCACTTGCAGATTCTACGAAAAGAGTATTTCCAAACTGCTGTATCAAAAGAAAGGTTGTACTGTGTTAGTGGAGTACACACATCACAAAGCAGTTTTTGAGAATGCTTCTGTCTAGATTATATATGAAGATATTCCCGTTTCCAAAGAAATCTTTAGAAGTACTCAAATATCCACTTACAGATTCTACAAAAAGCGTGTTCCCAAACTGCTGTATCAAAAGAAAGTTTGAACTCTGTTAGTGGAGGACACTCATTACAAAGAAGTTTCTGAGAATGCTTCTTTCTGGATTTTATATGAAGATATTCTCTTTTCCAACGAAATCTTCACAATTATCCAAATATCCACTTGCAGATTCTACAAACAGTGTGTTTCGAAACTGCTCTATCAAAAGAAAGGTTGAACTCTGTTAGTTGAGGACACACATCACAAAGAAGATTCTGAGAATGTTTCTGTCTAGATTTTAGATGAAGATATTCCCGTTTCCATAGAAATCTTCTCAGTTATCCAAATATCCACTTGCAATTTATACAAAAAGGGTGTTTCCAAACTGCTGTATCAAAAGAAAGGTTGAACTCTGTTAGTTGAGGACACACATCCCAAACAACTTTATGAGAATCCTTCTGTCTCGTTTTTATAGGAAGATATTCCCTTTTTCACCACAGGCCTGAATGCGCTCGAAATGTCCACTTTCAGATACAACAGAAAGAGAGTTTCAAACGTGGTCTATGAAAGGGAATGTTCAGATCTGTGACTTGAATGCAGATATCACAAAGTAGTTTCTGACAGTGCTTCTGTCTATCTTTTATATGAAGATATTCCTGTTTCCAACGAAATCATTAGAGGTATCCAATATCCACTTACAGATTCTACAAAAGGAGTATTTCCAAACTGCTCTATCAAAAGAAAGGTTCAACTCTGTTAGATGAGGACACACATCACCAAGAAGTTTCTGAGAATGCTTCTGTCTAGATTTTATATGAATATATTCCCGTTTCCAATGAAATCATTAGAGGTATCCAAATATCCACTTACAGATTCTACAAAAAAAGTGTTTCCAAACTACTGTATCAATAGAAAGGTTCAACTCTGTTAGTTGATGACACACATTCCAATTAAGTTTCTGAGAATCCTTCTGTCTCATTTTAATGGGAAGATATTTCCGTTTTCACCATAGGCCTGAATGCGCTCGAAATGTCCACTTCCAGATACTGCAGAAAGAGTGTTTCAAACCTGTTCTATGAAAGGGAATGTTCAGCTCTGTGACTTGAATGCAGATATCACAAAGTAGTTTCTGACAGTGCTTCTGTCTAGATTTTAGATGAAGAAATTCCGCTTTCCAAAGAAATCTTCACAGATATCCAAATATCCAGTTGCAGATTCTACAAACAGAGTGTTTCCAAACTGCTCTATCAAAAGAAAGGATGAACTCTGCTAGTTGAGGAAACACATCACAAAGAAGATTCTGAGAATGTTTCTGTCCAGATTTTATCTGAAGATATTGCCGTTTCCATAGAAATCTTCACAGTTGTCCAGATATCCACTTGCAATTTCTACAGAAAGAGTGTTTCCAAACTGCTGTATCAAAACAAAGGTTGAACTCTGTTAGTTGAGGACACACATCCCAAACAAGTTTCTGACAATCCTTCTGTCTCATTTTTATGGGAAGATATTTCCTTTTTCACCGTAGGCCTGAATGCGCTCGAAATGTCCACTTCCCGATACTACAGAAAGAGTGTTTCAAACCTGCTCTATGAAAGGGAATGTTCAGCTCAGTGACTTGAATGCAGATATCACAAAGTAGTTTCTGACAGTGCTTCTGTCTAGATTTTAGAGTAAGATATTCCCGTTTCCAATGAAATCGTTAGAGCTATCCAAATATCCACTTACAGATTCTAGAAAAAGAGTGTTTCCAAACTGCTCAATCTAAAGAAAGGTTGAACTCTTTTAGCTGAGGACACACACCACAAAGAAGTTTCTGACAATGCTTCTGTCTAGATTTTATATGAAGATATTCACCTTTCCGACAGAATCTTCACAGTTATCCAAATATCCAGTTGCAGATTCTACCAAAAGTGTGTTTCCAAACTGCTGAATCTAAAGAAAGGTTGAACTCTGTTAGCTGAGGACACACATCACAAAGAAGTTTCTAAGAATGCTTCTGTCTAGATTTAATATAAAGATATTCCCGTTTCTAACGATATCGTTAGAGGTATCCAAATTCCACTTACAGATTCTACAGAAAGAGAGTATCCAATCTGCTGTATCAAAAGAATGTTTGAACTCTGTTAGTTGAAGACACACATCACAAAGAAGTTTCTGAGAATGCTTCTGTCTAGATTTTATATGAAGATATACCGTTTCCAATGAAATCTTCACAGTTATCCAAATATGCACTTACAGATTCTACAAAAAGAGTGTTTCCAAACTACTGTATCAAGAGAAAGTTTCAACTCCGTTAGTTGAGGACAGACATCCCAGTTAAGTTTCTGGGAACCTTTCTGTTTCGTTTTTATGGGAAGGTATTTCCGTTTTCACCATAGGCCTGATTTTTCTTGAAATGTCCACTTCCGGATACTACAGAAAGAGTGTTTCAAACCTGTTCTATGAAAAGGAATGTTGCGCTCTGTGACTTGAATGCAGATATCACAAAGTAGTTTCTGACAGTGCTTCTGTCGAGATTTTTGATGATGATATTCCCGTTTCCAATGAAATCGTTAGAGCTCTCCAAATATCCACTTACAGATTCCACAAAAAGAGTGTCTCCAAACTGCTCTATCTAAAGAAAGGTTCAACTCCGTTAGTTGAGGACACACATCACAAAGAAGTTTCTGAGAATGCTTCAGTCTAGATTTTACATGAAGATATTCCCTTTTCCAACAAATTCTCCACAGTTATCCAAATATCCACTTGCAGATTCTACAAAAACAGTGTTTCCAAACTGCTCTATCAAAAGAAAGCTTGAACTCTGTTAGTTGAGAACACACATCACCAAGAAGTTTCTGAGAAAGCTTTTGTCTACATTTTATATGAAGATATTCCCGTATTCAACGAAATCTTCACAGTTATCCAAATATCCACTTGCAGGTTCTACAAAAAGAGTGTTTCCAAACTGCTGCATCAAAAGAAAGGTTCATCTCTGTTAATTGGGGACACACATTCCAAATAAGTTTTTGAGAATAATTCTGTGTCGTTTTTATGTGAAGATATTTCCGTTTTCACCATAGGGCAGAATGCGCTCAAAATGTCCACTTCCAATTAAAACAGAAAGAGAGTTTCAAACGTGGTCTATGAAAGGGAATGTTCAGATCCGTGACTTGAATGCAGATATCACAAAGTAGTTTCTGACAGTGCTTCTGTCTATCTTTTATATGAAGATATTCCCGTTTCCAACGAAATCGTTAGAGCTATCCAAATATCCACTTACAGATTCTACAAAAAGTGTGTTTCCAAACTGCTGTATCAATACAAACGTTCAACTCTGTTAGTTGAGGAAACACATCCGTATTAAGTTTCTGAGAATCCTTCTGTCTCGTTTTTATGGGAAGAGATTCCAGTTTTCACCTTAGGCCTGAAATCGTTCGAAATGTCCACTTCCAGATTCTACTGAAAGAGTGTTTCAAACCTGGCCTATGAAAGGGAATGTTCAGCTCTGTGAGTTCAATGCAGATATCACAAAGTAGTTTCTGAGAGTGCTTCTGTCTAGATTTTAGATCAAGATATTCCCGTTTCCAACGAAATCTTCACATTTATTCAAATATCCACATGCAGATGCTATAAAAAGAGTGTTTCCAAGTTGCTGTATCAAAAGAAAGGTTCAACTCTGTTAATTGAGGACACCCATCCCAATTTATTTTCTGAGAATCCTTCTGTCTCGTTTTTATGAGAAGATATTTCCGTTTTCACCGTTGGCCGGAATTCGCTCGAAATGTCCACTTTCAGATACAAAAGAAAGACAGTTTCAAACGTGGTCTATGAAAGGGAATGTTCAGTTCCGTGACTTGAATGCAGATATCACAAAGTAGTTTCTGACAGTGCTTCTGTCTAGATTTTATATGAAAATATTCCCGTTTCCAACGAAATCTTTAGAGGTATCCAAATATCCACCTACATATTCTACAAAAAGAGTGTTTCCAAAGTGCTCTATCTGAAGAAAGGTTGAACTCTGTTAGTTGAGGACACACATCACAAAGAAGTTTCTGAGAATGCTTCTGTCTGGATTTTATATGAAGATATTCCCGTTTCCATTGAAATCATTAGAGGTATCCAAATATCCACTTACAGATTCTACAAAAACAGTGTTTCTAAACTGCTCTATCAAAAGAAAGGTTGAACCCTGTTAGTTGAAGACACACATCACAAAGAAGTTTCTGAGAATGCTTCTGTCTAGATTTTATATGAAGATATTCCGTTTCCAACGAAATCCTCACAGTTATCCAAATCTCCACTTGCAGATTCTATAAAAAGAGTGTTTCCAAACTACTGTATCAATAGAAAGGTTCAAGTCTGTTAGTTGAGGACAGACATCCAAATTAAGTTTCTGAGAATCTTTCTGTTTCGTTTTTATGGGAAGATATTTCCGTTTTCACCATAGGCCTGATTTCGCTCGAAATGTCCACTTTCTGATACTACAGAAAGAGTGTTTCAAACCTGGTCTATGAAAAGGAATGTTCAGCTCTGTGACTTGAATGCAGATATCACAAAGTAGTTTCTGACACTGCTTCTGTCCAGATTTTAGATGAAGATATTCCCATTTCCATTGAAATCATTAGAGCTATCCAAATATCCACTTACTGATTCCACAAAAAGTGTGTTTCCAAACTGCTCTATCTAAAGAAAGGTTGAACTCTGTTAGCTGAGGGCACACACCAGAAAGAAGTTTCTGACAATGCTTCTGTCTAGATTTTATATGAAGATATTCCCGTTTCCAACGAAATCTTCACAGTTATCCAAATGTAAACTTGCAGATTCTACCAAAAGAGTGTTTCCAAACTGCTGTATCAAAAGAAAGGTTGTACTCTGTTAGTGGAGGACCACATCACAAAGAAGTTTCTAAGAATGCTTCTGTCTAGATTTTATATAAAGATATTACCGTTTCCAACGAAATCTTCTCAGTTATCCAAATATCAACTTGCCGATTCTACAAAAAGAGGGTTTCCAAACTGCTCTCTCCAAAGAAAGGTTGAACTCTGTTCTTTGAGGACTCTCATCAAAAAGAAGTTTCTGATAATGCTTCTGTCTAGATTTTATATGAAGATATTCCCGTTTCTAATGAAATCGTTAGAGGTATCCAAATATCCACTTACAGATTCTACAAAAAGAGAGTATCTAAACTGCTGTATCAAAAGAAAGGTTGAACTCTGTTAGTTGAGGACACATATCACAAAGAATTTTCTGAGGATTCTTCTGTCTAGACTTTATATGAAGATATTCCGTTTCCAACAAAATCTTCACTGTTATCCAAATATCCACTTGCAGATTCTACAAAAACAGTGTTTCCAAACTGCTGTATCAATACAAACGTTCAACTCTGTTAGTTGAGGACACACATCCATATTAAGTTTCTGAGAATCCTTCTGTCTCGTTTTTATGGGAAGAGATTCCCGTTTTCACCTTCGGCCGGAAAACGTTCGAAATGTCCACTTCCAGATTCTACTGAAAGAGTGTTTCAAACCTGGCCTATGAAAGGGAATGTTCAGCTCTGTGACTTGAATGCAGATATCACAAAGTAGTTTCTGACAGTGCTTCTGTCTAGATTTTAGATCAAGATATTCCCGTTTCCAACGAAATCTTCACATTTATACAAATATCCACATGCAGATTCTACAAAAAGAGTGTTTCCAAGGTGCTGTATCAAAAGAAAGGTTCAACTCTGTTAATTGAGGACACCCATCCCAATTTATTTTCTGAGAATCCTTCTGTCTCGTTTTTATGGGAAGATATTTCCGTTTTCACCATAGGCCGGTATTCACTCGAAATGTCCACTTTCAGATACTACAGAAAGAGAGCTTCAAACGTGGTCTATGAAAGGGAATGTTCAGCTCTGTGACTTGAATGCAGATATCACAAAGTAGTTCCTGAGAGTGCTTCTGTCTAGATTTTATATGAAGATATTCCCGTTCCCAACGAAATCTTTAGATGTATCCAAATATCCACCTACATATTCTACAAAATCAGTGTTTCCAAACTGCTCCATCTAAAGAAAGGTTGAACTCTGTTAGTTGAGGACACACATCACAAAGAAGTTTCTGAGAATGCTTCTGTCTAAATTTGATATGAAGATTCTCCGTTTCCAACGAAATCTTCACAATTATCCAAATATCCACTTGCAGATTGTACAAAAAGAGTGTTTCAAAACTACTGTATCAATAGAAAGGTTCAAGTCTGTTAGTTGAGGACAGACATCCCAATTAAGTTTCTGAGAATCTTTCTGTTTTGTTTTTATGGGAAGATATTTCCGTTTTCACCATAGGCCTGATTTCGCTCGAAATGTCCACTTCCGGACACTACAGAAAGAGTGTTTCAGACCTGGTCTATGAAAAGGAATGTTCAGCTCTGTGACTTGAATGCTGATATGACAAAGTAGTTTCTGACCGTGCTTCTGTCGAGATTTTAGATGAAGATATTCCCGTTCACAACGAAATTCTTAGAGCTATCCAAATATCCACTTACAGATTCCACAAAAAGAGTGTTTCCAAACTGCTCTATCTAAAGAAAGGTTCAACTCGGTTAGTTGAGGACACACATCACAAAGCAGTTTCTGAGAATGCTTCTGTCTAGACTTTATATGAAGATATTCCCGTTTCCTACAAATTCTTCACAGTTATCCAAATATCCACTTGCAGATTCTCAAAAAACAGTGTTTCCAAACTGCTCTATCAAAAGAAAGCTTGAACTCTGTTAGTTGAGGTCACACATCACCAAGAAGTTTCTGAGAATGCTTTTGTCGAGATTTTATATGAAGATATTCCCGTATCCAACGAAATCTTCACAGTTATCCAAATATCCACTTGCAGGTTCTACAAAAAGAGTGTTTCCAAACTGCTGTATCAAAAGAGAGGTTCATCTCTGTTAATTGGGGACACACATTCCAAATAAGTTTCTGAGAATAATTCTGTGTCGTTTTTATGGGAAGATATTTCCGTTTTCACCATAGGCCTGAATGCGCTCAAAATGTCCACTTCCATATACTACAGAAAGAGTGTTTCAAACATTGTCTGTGAAATGGAATGTTCAGCTCCGTGACTTGAATGCAGGTATCACAAAGTAGTTTCTGACAGTGCTTCAGTCTAGATTTTAGATGAAGATATTCCCGTTTCCAACGAAATCTTCACAGTTATTCAAATATCCACATGCAGATTCTACAAAAAGAGTGCTTCCAGGGTGGTGTATCAAAAGAAAGATTCAACTCTGTTAGTTGAGGACACACATCCCAATTAAGTTTCTGAGAATCCTTCCATCTCGTTTTTATGGGAAGATATTTCCGTCTTCACCACAGGCCTGAATTCGCTCGAAATGTCCAATTCTAGCTACTACAGAAAGAGTGTTTCAAACCTGCTCTATGAAAGGGAATGTTCAGCTCTGTGACTTGAATGCAGATATCACAAAGTAGTTTCTGACAGTGCTTCTGTCTAGATTTTAGATGAAGATATTCCCGTTTCCAACGAAATCTTCACAGTTATCCAAATATCCACTTGCAGATTCTATAAACAGGGTGTTTCCAAACTGCTCTATCAATAGAAAGGCTGAACTCTGTTAGTTGAGGACACACATCACAAAGAAGTTTCTGAGAATATTTCTGTGTAGATATTAAATGAAGATATTCCCGTTTCCAATGAAATCTTCACAGTTATCCAAATATCCACTTGCAATTTATACAAAAGGGGTGTTTCCAAACTGCTGTATCAAAAGAAAGGTTGAACTCTGTTAGATGAGGACACACATCCCAAATAACTTTATGAGAATCCTTCTGTCTCGTTTTTGTAGGAAGATATTCCCTTTTTCACCGCAGGCCTGAAAGCGCTCGAAATGTCCACTTTCAGATACAACAGAAAGAGAGTTTCAAACGTGGTCTATGAAAGGGAATGTTCAGATCCGTGACTTGAATGCAGATATCACAAAATAGTTTCTGACAGTGCTTCTGTCTAGATTTTATATGAAGATATTCCCGTTGCCAACGAAATCTTCTCAGTTATCCAAATATCAACTTGCCGATTCTACAAAAAGAGGGTTTCCAAACTGCTCTATCCAAAGAAAGGTTGAACTCTGTTAGTTGAGGACACTCATCTCAAAGAAGTTTCTGAGAATGCTTCTGTCTAGGTTTTATATGAAGGTATTCCCGTTTCTAATGAAATCGTTAGAAGTATCCAAATATCCACTTACAGATTCTACAAAAAGAGAGTATCCAAACTGCTGTTTCAAAAGAAAGGTTGAACTCTGTTATTCGAGGACACACATCACAAAGAAGTTTCTGAGAATGCTTCTGTCTAGATTTTATATGAAGATATTCCCGTTTCCAATGAAATCTTCTCAGTTATCCAAATATCCACTTGCAGATCCTACAAAAAGAGTGTTTCCAAACTGCTGTATCAGGAGAAAGGTTCATCTCTTTCAATTGAGGACACACATTCCAAAGAAGTTTCTGAGAATAATTCTGTGCCGTTTTTATGGGAAGATATTTCCGTTTTCACCATAGGCCTGAATGCGCTCAAAATGTCCATTTCTGGATACTACAGAAAGAGAGTTTCAAACGTGGTCTATGAAAGGGAATGTTCAGCTCTGTGACTTGAATGCAGATATCAAAAAGTAGTTTCTGACAGTGCTTCTGTCTATCTTTTAGATGAAGATATTCCCGTTTCCAACGAAATCGTTAGAGCTATCCAAATATCCACTTACAGATTCTACAAAAGAGTGTTTCCAAACTGCTCTATCAAAATAAAGGTTCAACTTTGTTAGTTGAGGACACACATTCCAAATAAGTTTCTGAGAATAATTCTGTGTCGTTTTTATGGGAAGATATTTCCGTTTTCACCATAGACCTGAAAGCGCTCAAAATGTCCAATTCCAGATACTACACAAAGAGTGTTTCAAACCTGGTCTATGAAAGGGAATATTGAGCTCTGTGCCGTGAATGCAGATATTACAAAGTAGTTTCTGACACTGCTTCTGCCTAGACTTTAGATGAAGATATTCCCGTTTCCAACGAAATCTTCACAGTTATTCAAATATCCACATGCAGATTCTAGAAAAAGTGTGCTTCCAAGGTGCTGTATCAAAAGAAAGATTCATCTCTGTTTGTTGAGGACACACATCCCAATTAAGTTTCTGAGAATCCTTCCATCTCGTTTTTATGGGAAGATATTTCCGTCTTCACCACAGGCCTGAATTCGCTCATAATGTCCAATTCCAGACACTACAGAAAGAGTGTTTCAAACCTGCTCTATGAAAGGGAATGTTCAGCTCTGTGACTTGAATGCAGATATCACAAAGTAGTTTCTGACAGTGCTTCTGTCTATCTTTTAGATGAAGATATTCCCGTTTCCAACGAAATCGTTAGAGCTATCCAAATATCCACTTACAGATTCTACAAAAAGAGTGTTTCCAAACTGCTCTATCAAAAGAAAGGTTCAACTTTGTTAGTTGAGGACACACATTCCAAATAAGTTTCTGAGAATAATTCTGTGTCGTTTTTATGGGAAGATATTTCCGTTTTCACCATAGACCTGAAAGCGCTCAAAATGTCCAATTCAAGATACTACACAAAGAGTGTTTCAAACCTGGTCTATGAAAGGGAATATTGAGCTCTGTGCCGTGAATGCAGATATCACAAAGTAGTTTCGGACACTGCTTCTGTCTAGACTTTAGATGAAGATATTCCCGTTTCCAACGAAATCTTCACAGTTATTCAAATATCCACATGCAGATTCTACAAAAAGTGTGCTTCCAAGGTGCTGTATCAAAAGAAAGATTCAACTCTGTTAGTTGAGGACGCACATCCCAATTAGGTTTCTGAGAATCCTTCCATGTCGTTTTTATGGGAAGATATTTCCGTCTTCACCATAGGCCTGAATTCGCTCAAAATGTCCAATTCCAGACACTACAGAAAGAGTGTTTCAAACCTGCTCTATGAAAGGGAATGTTCCGCTCAGTGACTTGAATGCAGATATCACAAAGTAGTTTCTGACAGTGCTTCTGTCTAGATTTTAGATGAAGATATTCCCGTTTCCAACGAAATCTTCACAGTTATCCAAATATCCACTTGCAGATTCTACAAACAGGGTGTTTCCAAACTGCTCTATCAAAAGAAAGGTTGAACTCTGTTAGTTGAGGACACACATCTCAAAGAAGTTTCTGAGAATATTTCTGTCTAGATTTTAAATGAAGATATTCCCGTTTCCAATGAAATCTTCACAGTTATCCAAATATCCACTTGCAATTTATACAAAAGGGGTGTTTCCAAACTGCTGTATCAAAAGAAAAGTTGAACTCTGTTAGTTGAGGACACACATCCCAAATAATTTTATGAGAATCCTTCTGTCTCGT
Organism: Gorilla gorilla gorilla; assembly: GCF_029281585.2. Classification (NCBI taxonomy): domain Eukaryota; kingdom Metazoa; phylum Chordata; class Mammalia; order Primates; family Hominidae; genus Gorilla; species Gorilla gorilla. Next base: position 14,628,459 of record NC_086018.1, on the reverse strand, counting down.
TTTTATAGGAAGATATTCCCTTTTTCACCTCAGGTCTGAAAGCGCTCGAAATGTCCACTTTCAGATACAACAGAAAGAGAGTTTCAAACGTGGTCTATGAATGGGAATGTTCATATCCGTGACTTGAATGCAGATATCACAAAATAGTTTCTGGCAGTGCTTCTGTCTAGATTTTATATGAAGATATTCCCGTTTACAACGAAATCTTCACTGTTATCCAAATATCCACTTTCAGATTCTACAAAAAGAGTGTTTCCAAACCGCTCTACCAAAGGAAAGTTTGAACTCTGTTAGTTGAGGACACTCATCACAAAGAAGTTTCTGAGAATGCTTCTGTCTATTTTTTATATAAAGATATTCCCGTTTCCAACGAAATCTTCTCAGTTATCCAAATATCAACTTGCCAGTTCTACAAAAAAGAGGGTTTCCAAACTGCTCTATCAAAAGAAAGTTTGAACTCTGTTAGTTGAGGACACTCATCACAAAGAAGTTTCTGAGAATGCTTCTGTCTAGATTTTACACGAAGATATTCCCGTTTCTAATGAAATCGATAGAGGTATCCAAATATCCACTTACAGATTCTACAAAAAGAGAGTATCCAAGCTGCTGTATCAATAGAAAGGTGGAACTCTGTTAGTTGAGGACACACATCACAAAGAAGTTTCTGAGAATGTTTCTGTCTAGATTTTATGTGAAGATATTCCCGTTTACAATGAAATCTTCACAGTTATCCAAATATCCACTTTCAGATTCTACAAAAAGAGTGTTTCCAACCTGCTGTATCAAAAGAAATGTTCAACTCTGTTAGTTGAGGACACTCATCACAAAGAAGTTTCTGAGAATGCTTCTGTCTAGATTTTATATGAAGATATTCCCGTTGCAAACGAAATCTTCTCAGTTAACCAAACATCAACTTGCGGATTCTACAAAAAGAGGGTTTCCAAACTGCTGTATCCAAAGAAAGGTTGAACTCTGTTAGTTGAGGACACTCATCACAAAGAAGTTTCTGAGAATGCTTCTGTCTAGAGTTTATATGAAGATATTCCCGTTTCTAATGAAATCGTTAGAGGTATCCAAATATCCACTTACAGATTCTACAAAAAGAGAGTATCCAAACTGCTGTATCAAAAGAAAGGTTGAGCTCTGTTAGTTGAGGACACACATCACAAAGAAGTTTCTGAGAATGCTTCTGTCTAGATTTTATATGAAGATATTCCCGTTTCCAACGAAATCTTCACTGTTATCCAAATATCCACTTGCAGATCCTACAAAAAGAGTGTTTCCAAACTGCTGTATCAAAAGAAAGGTTCATCTCTGTCAATTGAGGACACACATTCCAAAGAAGCTTCTGAGAATAATTCTGTGTCGTTTTTATGGGAAGATATTTCCGTTTTCACCATAGGCCAGAATGTGCTCAAAATGTCCATTTCTGGATACTACAGAAAGAGAGTTTCAAACGTGGTCAATGAAAGGGCATGTTCAGCTCTGTGACTTGAATGCAGATATCAAAAAGTAGTTTCTGACAGTGCTTCTGTCTATCTTTTAAATGAAGGTATTCCCGTTTCCAACGAAATCGTTAGAGCTATCCAAATATCCACTTACAGATTCTACAAAAAGAGTGTTTCCAAACTGCTCTATCAAAAGAAAGGTTCAACTTTGTTAGTTGAGGACACACATTCCAAATAAGTTTCTGAGAATAATTCTGTGTCGTTTTTATGGGAAGATATTTCAGTTTTCACCATAGGCCTGAAAGCGCTCAAAATGTCCAATTCCAGATACAACACAAAGAGTGTTTCAAACCTGGTCTATGAAAGGGAATATTGAGCTCTGTGCCATGAATGCAGATATCACAAAGTAGTTTCCGACACTGCTACTGTCTAGACTTTATATGAAGTTATTCCCGTTTCCAACGAAATCTTCTCAGTTATCCAAATATCAACTTGCCTATTCTACAAAAAGAGTGTTTCCAAACTGCTGTATCAATACAAACGTTCAACTCTGTTAGTTGAGGACACACATCCGTATTAAGTTTCTGAGAGTCCTTCTGTCTCGTTTTTATGGGAAGAGATTGCCGTTTTCACCTTAGGCCTGAAATCGTTCGAAATGTCCACTTCCAGATTCTACTGAAAGAGTGTTTCAAACCTGGCCTATGAAAGGGAATGTTCAGCTCTGTGACTTGAATACAGATATCACAAAGTAGTTTCTGACAGTGCTTCTGTCTAGATTTTAGATCAAGATATTCCCGTTTCCAGCGAAATCTTCACATTTATTCAAATATCCACAAGCAGATTCTACAAAAAGAGTGTTTCCAAGGTGATGTAACAAAAGAAAGGTTCAACTCTGTTAATTGAGGACACCCATCCCAATTTATTTTCTGAGAATCCGTCTGTCTCGTTTTTATGGGAAGATTTTTCCGTTTTCACCATAGGCCGGAATTCGCTCGAAACGTCCACTTTCAGATACAACAGAAAGAGAGTTTCAAACGTGGTCTATGAAAGGGAATGTTCAGATCTGTGCCTTGAATGCAGATATCACAAAGCAGTATCTGACAGTGCTTCTGTCTAGATTTTATATGAAGATATTCCCGTTTCCAACGAAATCTTTAGAGGTATCGAAATATCCACCTACATATTCTACAAAAAGAGTGTTTCCAGCTGCTGTATGAAAGGAAAGGTTGAACTCTGTTAGTTGCGGACCCACATCACAAAGACGTTTCTGAGAATATTTCTGTCTAGATTTTAAATGAAGATATTCCCGTTTAAAATGAAATCTTCACATTTATCCTAATATCCAATTGCAATTTCTACAGAAAGAGTGTTTCAAAACTGCTGTATCAAAAGAAAGGTTGAACTCTGTTAGTTGAGGACACACATCCCAAATAAGTTTCTGACAATCCTTCTGTAACATTTTTATGGGAAGAAATTTCCTTTTACACCGTAGGCCTGAATGCGCTCAAAATGTCCAGTTCCAGATACTACAGAAAGAGTGACTCAAACCTGCTCTATGAAAGGGAATGTTCTTCTCTGTGACTTGAATACAGATATCACAAAGTAGTTTCTGACAGTGCTTCTGTCTAGATTTTAGAGGAAGATATTCCCGTTTCCAATGAAATCGTTAGAGATATCCAAATATCTACTTACAGATTCTACAAAAAGTGAGTTTCCAAACTGCTCTATCTAAGGAAAGGTTGAACTCCGTTAGCTGAGGACACATACCACAAAGAAGTTTCTGACAATGCTTCCGTCTAGTTTTTATATGAAGATATTCCTGTTTCCAACGAAATCTTCACAGTTATCCAAATATCCAGTTGCAGATTCTACCAAAAGAGTGTTTCCAAACTGCTGTATCAAAAGAAAGGTTGTATTCTGACTGTGGAGTACACATCACGAAGAAGTTACTAAGAATGCTTCTGTCTAGATTTTATATAAAGATATTCCGTTTCTAAGATATCATTAGAGGAATCCAAGTATCCACTTACATATTCTACAGAAAGAGAGTATCCAAACTGCTGTATCGAAAGAAAGGGTGAACTCTGTTTTTTGAGGACACACATCACAAAGAAGTTTCTGAGAATGTTTCTGTCTAGATTTTATATGAAGATATTCCCCTTTACAACGAAATCTTCACAGTCATCCAAATATCCACTTGCAGATTCTACAAAAAGAGTGTTTCCAAACTACTGTATCAATAGAAAGGTTCAACTCTGTTAGTTCAGGTCAGGCATCCCAATTAAGTTTCTGAGAATCTTTCTGTTTCGTTTTTATGGGAAGATATTTCCGTTTTCACCATAGGCCTGATTTCGCTCGAAATGTCCACTTCTGGATACTACAGAAAGAGTGTTTCAAACCTGGTCTATGAAAAAGAAAGTTCAGCTCTGTCACTTGAATGCAGATATCACAAAGTAGTTTCTGACAGTGCTTCCATCTAGATTTTAGATGTAGATATTCCCGTTTCCAACGAAATCGTTAGAGCTATCCAAATATGCGCTTACAGATTCTACAAAAAGAGTGTTTCCAAACTGCTCTATATGAAGAAAGGTTGAACTCTGTTAGTTGAGGACACACAGCACAAAGAAGTTTCTGACAATTCTTCTGTCTAGATTTTATATGAAGATATTCCCGTTTCCAACGAAATCTTCACAGTTATCCAAATGTAAACTTGCAGATTCTACCAAAAGAGTGTTTCCAAACTGCTGTATCAAAGGAAAGGTTGTACTGTGTTAGTGGAGGACACACATCACAAAGAAGTTTCTCAGAATGCTTCTGTCTAGATTTTATATGAAGATATTTCCGTTTCCAATGAAATCTTTAGAAGTACTCAAATATCCACTTACAGATTCTACACAAAGCGTGTTCCCAAACTGCTGTATCAAAAGAAAGTTTGAACTCTGTTAGTTGAGGACACACATCACAAAGAAGTTTCTGAGAATGCTTCTGTCTAGATTTTATTTGAAGATATTCCCGTTTCCAACGAATTCTTCACGGTTATCCAAATATCCACTTACAGATTCTAACAAAAGTGTGTTTCCAAACTGCTGTATCAATAGAAAAGTTCATCTCTGTTAGTTGACGACACACAACCCAATTAAGTTTCTGAGAATCCTTCGGTCTCATTTTTATGGGAAGATATTTCCGTTTTCAGCATAGGCCTGAATTCGCTCGAAATGTCCACTTCCAGATACTACAGAAAGGGTGTTTCAAACCTGCTCTATGAAAGGGAATGTTCAGCTCTGTGACTTGAATGCAGATATCACAAAGTAGTTTCTGACAGTGCTTCTGTCTAGATTTATATGATGATATTCCCGTTTCCAACGAAATCTTCACAGTTATCCAAATATCGACTTGCAGATTCTACAAACAGAGTGTTTGCAAACTGCTGTATCAAAATAAAGGTTGAACTCTGTTAGTTGAGGACACACATCCCAAATAAGTTTCTGACAATACTTCTGTGTCGTTTTTACGGGAAGATATTTCCTTTTTCACTGTAGGCCTCAATGTTCTCGAAATGTCCACTTCCAGATACTACAGAAAGAGTGTTTCAAACCTGCTCTATGAAAGGGAATGTTCAGCTCTGTGACTTGAATGCAGATATCACAAGGTAGTTTCTAACAGTGCTTCTGTCTATCTTTTATATGAAGATATTCCGGTTTCCAATGAAATCATTAGAGGTATCCAAATATCCACTTACAGATTCTACAAAAACAGTGTTTACAAACTGCTCTATCAAAAGAAAGGTTGAACCCTGTTACTTGAAGACACACATTACAAAGAAGTTTCTGAGAATGCTTCTGTCTAGAATTTATATGAAGATATTCCGTTTACAACGAAATCTTTACAGTTATCCAAATATCCACTTGCAGATTCTACAAAAAGAGTGTTTCCAAACTACTGTATCAGTAGAAAGGTTGAACTCTGTTAGTTGAGGACACACATCCCAATTAAGTTTCTGAGAATCCTTCTGTCTCATTTTTATGGAAGATATTTCCGTTTTCACCATAGGCTTGAATTCACTCGAAATGTCCACTTCTAGATAGTACAGAAAGAGTGTTTCAAACCTGCTCTATGAAAGGGAATGTTCAGCTCTGTGACTTGAATGCAGATATCACAAAGTAGTTTCTGACAGTGCTTCTGTCTAGATTTTAGATGAAGATATTCCCGTTTCCAATGAAATCTTCACAGTTATCCATATATCCACTTGCAGATTCTAGAAACAGAGTGTTTCCAAACTGCTCTATCAAATGAAAGGTTGAACTCTGTTAGTTGAGGACACACATCAGAAAGAAGTTTCTGAGAATGTTTCTGTCTAGATTTTATATGAAGATATTCCCGTTTCCAAAGAAATCTTCACAGTTATCCAGATATCCACATGCAATTTCTACAGAAAGAGTGTTTCGAAACTGCTGTATCAAAAGAAAGGTTGAACTCTGTTAGTTGAGGACACACATCCCAAATAAGTTTCTGACAATACTTCTGTCTCGTTTTTATGGGAAGATATTTCCTTTTTCAACATAGGCCTCAATGCCCTCGAAATGTCCACTTCCCGATACTACAGAAAGAGTGTTTCAAACCTGCTCTATGAAAGGGAATGTTCAGCTCTGTGACTTGAATGCAGATATCACAAAGTAGTTTCTGACAGTGCTTCTGTCTAGATTTTAGAGGAAGATATTCCTGATTCCAACGAAATCGTAAGAGCAATCCAAATATCCACTTACAGATTCCACAAAAAGAGTGTTTCCAAACTGCTCTATCTAAAGATAGGTTGAACTCTGTTAGCTGAGGACACACATCACAAAGAAGTTTCTGAGAATGCTTCTGTCTAGATTTTATATGAAGATATTCCTGTATCCAATGAAATCATTAGAGGTATCCAAATATCCACTTACAGATTCTACGAAAACAGTGTTTCCAAACTGCTCTATCAAAAGAAAGGTTGAACCCTGTTAGTTGAAGACACACATCACAAAGAAGTTTCTGAGAATGCTTCTGTCTAGATTTTATATGAAGATATTCCGGTTTCCAATGAAATCATTAGAGGTATCCAAATATCCACTTACAGATTCTACAAAAAGAGTGTTTCCAAACTGCTCAATCAAAAGAAAGGTTGAACCCTGTTAGTTGAAGACACACATCACAAAGAAGTTTCTGAGCATGCTTCTGTCTAGAATTTATATGATGATATTCCGTTTCCAACGAAACCTTCACAGTTATCCAAATATCCACTTGCAGATTCTACAAAAAGAGTGTTTCCAAACTACTCTATCAAAAGAAAGGTTGAACTCTGTTAGTTGACGACACACATCCCAATTAAGTTTCTGAGAATCCTTCTGTCTCATTGTTATGGGAAGATATTTCCGTTTTCACCATAGGCCTGAATTCGCCCGAAATGTCCACTTCCAGATACTACAGAAAGAGTGTTTCAAACCTGCTCTATGAAAGGGAATGTTCAGCTCTGTGACTTGAATGCAGATATCACAAAGTAGTTTCTGACAGTGCTTCTGTCTAGATTTTAGAGGAAGATATTCCCGTTTCCAGCGAAATCGTTAGAGCAATCCAAATATCCACTTACAGATTCTACAAAAAGAGTGTTTCCAAACCGCTCTATCTAAAGAAAGGTTGAACTCTGTTAGCTGAGGACACACATCAGAAAGAAGTTTCTAAGAATGCTTCTGTCTGGATTTTATATAAAGATATTCCCGTTTCTAACGATATCGTTAGAGGTATCCAAATATCCACTTACAGATTCTACAGAAAAAGAGTATCCAAACTGCTGTATCACAAGAAAGGTTGAACTCTGTTAGTTGAGGACACACATCACAAAGAAGTTTCTGAGAATGTTTCTGTCTAGACTTTATATGAAGATATTCCCGTTTCCAATGAAATCTTCACAGTTATCCAAATATCCACTTGCAGATTCTACAAAAAGTGTGTTTCCAACTGCTGTATGAAAGGAAAGGTTGAACTCTGTTCATTGAGGTCCCACATCACAAAGAAGTTTCTGAGAATATTTCTGTCTAGATTTTAAATGAGGATATTCCCGTTTCCAATGAAATCTTCACAGTTATCCAAATATCCACTTGCAATTTATTCAAAAAGGGTGTTTCCAAACTGCTGTATCAAAAGAAAGGTTGAACTCTGTTAGTTGAGGTCACACATCCCAAACAACTTTATGAGAATCCTTCTGTCTCGTTTTTATAGGAAGATATTCCCTTTTTCACCACAGGCCTGAATGCACTCGAAATGTCCACTTTCAGATACAACAGAAAGAGAGTTTCAAACGTGGTCTATGAAAGGGAATGTTCAGATCTGTCACTTGAATGCAGACATCACAAGGTAGTTTCTAACAGTGCTTCTGTCTATCTTTTATATGAAGATATTCCGGTTTCCAATGAAATCATTAGAGGTATCCAAATATCCACTTACAGATTCTACAAAAACAGTGTTTACAAACTGCTCTATCAAAAGAAAGGTTGAACCCTGTTACTTGAAGACACACATTACAAAGAAGTTTCTGAGAATGCTTCTGTCTAGAATTTATATGAAGATATTCCGTTTACAACGAAATCTTTACAGTTATCCAAATATCCACTTGCAGATTCTACAAAAAGAGTGTTTCCAAACTACTGTATCAGTAGAAAGGTTGAACTCTGTTAGTTGAGGACACACATCCCAATTAAGTTTCTGAGAATCCTTCTGTCTCATTTTTATGGAAGATATTTCCGTTTTCACCATAGGCCTGAATTCACTCGAAATGTCCACTTCTAGATAGTACAGAAAGAGTGTTTCAAACCTGCTCTATGAAAGGGAATGTTCAGCTCTGTGACTTGCATGCAGATATCACAAAGTAGTTTCTGACAGTGCTTCTGTCTAGATTTTAGATGAAGATATTCCCGTTTCCAACGAAATCTTCACAGTTATCCATATATCCACTTGCAGATTCTAGAAACAGAGTGTTTCCAAACTGCTCTATCAAATGAAAGGTTGAACTCTGTTAGTTGAGGACACACATCAGAAAGAAGTTTCTGAGAATGTTTCTGTCTAGATTTTATATGAAGATATTCCCGTTTCCAAAGAAATCTTCACAGTTATCCAGATATCCACATGCAATTTCTACAGAAAGAGTGTTTCGAAACTGCTGTATCAAAAGAAAGGTTGAACTCTGTTAGTTGAGGACACACATCCCAAATAAGTTTCTGACAATACTTCTGTCTCGTTTTTATGGGAAGATATTTCCTTTTTCACCGTAGGCCTCAATGCACTCGAAATGTCCACTTCCCGATACTACAGAAAGAGTGTTTCAAACCTGCTCTATGAAAGGGAATGTTCAGCTCTGTGACTTGAATGCAGATATCACAAAGTAGTTTCTTACAGTGCTTCTGTCTAGATTTTAGAGGAAGATATTCCTGATTCCAACGAAATCGTAAGAGCAATCCAAATATCCACTTACAGATTCCACAAAAAGAGTGTTTCCAAACTGCTCTATCTAAAGATAGGTTGAACTCTGTTAGCTGAGGACACACATCACAAAGAAGTTTCTGAGAATGCTTCTGTCTAGATTTTATATGAAGATATTCCTGTATCCAATGAAATCATTAGAGGTATCCAAATATCCACTTACAGATTCTACGAAAACAGTGTTTCCAAACTGCTCTATCAAAAGAAAGGTTGAACCCTGTTAGTTGAAGACACACATCACAAAGAAGTTTCTGAGAATGCTTCTGTCTAGATTTTATATGAAGATATTCCGGTTTCCAATGAAATCATTAGAGGTATCCAAATATCCACTTACAGATTCTACAAAAAGAGTGTTTCCAAACTGCTCAATCAAAAGAAAGGTTGAACCCTGTTAGTTGAAGACACACATCACAAAGAAGTTTCTGAGCATGCTTCTGTCTAGAATTTATATGATGATATTCCGTTTCCAACGAAACCTTCACAGTTATCCAAATATCCACTTGCAGATTCTACAAAAAGAGTGTTTCCAAACTACTCTATCAAAAGAAAGGTTGAACTCTGTTAGTTGACGACACACATCCCAATTAAGTTTCTGAGAATCCTTCTGTCTCATTGTTATGGGAAGATATTTCCGTTTTCACCATAGGCCAGAATTCGGCCGAAATGTCCACTTCCAGATACTACAGAAAGATTGTTTCAAACCTGCTCTATGAAAGGGAATGTTCAGCTCTGTGACTTGAATGCAGATATCACAAAGTAGTTTCTGACAGTGCTTCTGTCTAGATTTTAGAGGAAGATATTCCCGTTTCCAGCGAAATCGTTAGAGCAATCCAAATATCCACTTACAGATTCTACAAAAAGAGTGTTTCCAAACCGCTCTATCTAAAGAAAGGTTGAACTCTGTTAGCTGAGGACACACATCAGAAAGAAGTTTCTAAGAATGCTTCTGTCTGGATTTTATATAAAGATATTCCCGTTTCTAACGATATCGTTAGAGGTATCCAAATATCCACTTACAGATTCTACAGAAAAAGAGTATCCAAACTGCTGTATCACAAGAAAGGTTGAACTCTGTTAGTTGAGGACACACATCACAAAGAAGTTTCTGAGAATGCTTCTGTCTAGATTTTATATGAAGATATTCCCGTTTCCAACGAAATCTTCACAGTTATCCAAATATCCACTTGCAGATTCTACAAAAAGAGCGTTTCCAAACTGCTGTATCAAAAGAAAGGTTGAACTCTGTTAGTTGAGGACTGTCTTCACAAAGAAGTTTCTGAGAATTTTTCTGTCTAGATTTTATATGAAGATATTCCCGTTTAAAGCGAAATCTTCACAGTTATCCAAATATCCACTTGTCGATTTTACAAAAAGTGCGTTTCCAAACTGCTGTATCAAAAGAAAGGTTGAACTGTTTTAGTTGAGGACACTCATTGCAAAGAAGTTTCTGAGAATGCTTCTGTCTAGATTTTATATGAAGATACTCCCGTTTCCAAAGAAATCCTTAGAAGTATCCAAATATCCACTTACAGATTCTACAAAAAGAGTGTTTCCAAACTGCTGTATCAAAAGAAAGGTTGAACTCTGTTAGTTGAGGACACACATCACAAAGAATTTTCTGAGAATGTTTCTGTCTAGACTTTATATGAAGATATTCCCGTTTCCAATGAAATCTTCACAGTTATCCAAATATCCACTTGCAGATTCTACAAAAAGTGTGTTTCCAACTGCTGTATGAAAGGAAAGGTTGAACTCTGTTCATTGAGGTCCCACATCAAAAAGAAGTTTCTGAGAATATTTCTGTCTAGATTTTAAATGAAGATATTCCCGTTTCCCATGAAATCTTCACAGTTATCCAAATATCCACTTGCAATTTATACAAAAAGGGTGTTTCCAAACTGCTGTATCAAAAGAAAAGTTGAACTCTGTTAGTTGAGGTCACACATCCCAAACAGCTTTATGAGAATCCTTCTGTCTCGTTTTTATAGGAAGATATTCCCTTTTTCAACACAGGCCTGAATGCGCTCGAAATGTCCACTTTCAGATACAACAGAAAGAGAGTTTCAAACGTGGTCTATGAAAGGGAACGTTCAGATCTGTGAATTGAATGCAGACGTCACAAAGTAGTTTCTAACAGTGCTTCTGTCTATCTTTTATATGAAGATATTCCGGTTTCCAATGAAATCATTAGAGGTATCCAGATATCCACTTACAGATTCTACAAAAACAGTGTTTCCAAACTGCTCTATCAAAAGAAAGGTTGAACCCTGTTACTTGAAGACACACATCACAAAGAAGTTTCTGAGAATGCTTCTGTCTAGAATTTATATGAAGATATTCCGTTTACAACGAAATCTTCGCAGTTATCCAAATATCAATTTGCAGATTATACAAAAAGAGTGTTTCCAAACTACTGTATCAATAGAAAGGTTGAACTCTGTTAGTTGAGGACACACATCCCAATTAAGTTTCTGAGAATCCTTCTGTCTCATTTTTATGGAAGATATTTCCGTTTTCACCATAGGCCTGAATTCACTCGAAATGTTCACTTCCAGATAGTACAGAAAGAGTGTTTCAAACCTGCTCTATGAAAGGGAATGTTCAGATCTGTGACTTGAATGCAGATATCACAAAGTAGTTTCTGACAGTGCTTCTGTCTAGATTTTAGATGAAGATATTCCCGTTTCCAACGAAATCTTCACAGTTATCCATATATCCACTTGCAGATTCTACAAACAGAGTGTTTCCAAACTGCTCTATCAAATGAAAGGTTGAACTCTGTTAGTTGAGGACACACATCACAAAGAAGTTTCTGAGAATGTTTCTGTCTAGATTTTATATGAAGGTATTCCCGTTTCCAAAGAAATCTTCACAGTTATCCAGATATCCAATTGCAATTTCTACAGAAAGAGTGTTTCGAAACTGCTGTATCAAAAGAAAGGTTGAACTCTGTTAGTTGAGGACACACATCCCAAATAAGTTTCTGACAATACTTCTGTCTCGTTTTTATGGGAAGATATTTCCTTTTTCACCGTAGGCCTCAATGCACTCGAAATGTCCACTTCCCGATACTACAGAAAGAGTGTTTCAAACCTGCTCTATGAAAGGGAATGTTCAGCTCTGTGACTTGAATGCAGATATCACAAAGTAGTTTCTGACAGTGCTTCTGTCTAGATTTTAGAGGAAGATATTCCTGTTTCCAACGAAATCGTAAGAGCAATCCAAATATACACTTACAGATTCCACAAAAAGAGTGTTTCCAAACTGCTCTATCTAAAGAAAGGTTGAACTCTGTTAGCTGAGGACACACATCACAAAGAAGTTTCTGAGAATGCTTCTGTCTAGATTTTATATGAAGATATTCCTGTATCCAATGAAATCATTAGAGGTATGCAAATATCCACTTACAGATTCTACGAAAACAGTGTTTCCAAACTGCTCTATCAAAAGAAAGGTTGAACCCTGTTAGTTGAAGACACACATCACAAAGAAGTTTCTGAGAATGCTTCTGTCTAGATTTTATATGAAGATATTCCGGTTTCCAATGAAATCATTAGAGGTATCCAAATATCCACTTACAGATTCTACAAAAACAGTGTTTCCAAACTGCTCAATGAAAAGAAAGGTTGAACCCTGTTACTTGAAGACACACATCACAAAGAAGTTTCTGAGAATGTTTCTGTCTAGAATTTATATGAAGATATTCCGTTTCCAACGAAACCTTCACAGTTATCCAAATATCCACTTGCAGATTCTACAAAAAGAGTGTTTCCAAACTACTGTATCAAAAGAAAGGTTGAACTCTGTTAGTTGACGACACACATCCCAATTAAGTTTCTGAGAATCCTTCTGTCTCATTTTTATGGGAAGATATTTCCGTTTTCACCATAGGCCTGAATTCGCCCGAAATGTTCACTTCCAGATACTACAGAAAGAGTGTTTCAAACCTGCTCTATGAAAGGGAATGTTCAGCTCTGTGACTTGAATGCAGATATCACAAAGTAGTTTCTGACAGTGCTTCTGTCTAGATTTTAGAGGAAGATATTCCCGTTTCCAACGAAATCGTTTGAGCAATCCAAATATCCCCTTACAGATTCTACAAAAAGAGTCTTTCCAAACTGCTCTATCTAAAGAAAGGTTGAACTCTGTTAGCTGAGGACACACATCAGAAAGAAGTTTCTAAGAATGCTTCTGTCTGGATTTTATATAAAGATATTCCCGTTTCTAATGATATCGTTAGAGGTATCCAAATATCCACTTACAGATTCTACAGAAAAAGAGTATCCAAACTGCTGTATCACAAGAAAGGTTGAACTCTGTTAGTTGAGGACACGCATCACAAAGAAGTTTCTGAGAATGCTTCTGTCTAGATTTTATATGAAGATATTCCCGTTTCCAACGAAATCTTCACAGTTATCCAAATCTCCAATTGCAGATTCTACAAAAAGAGCGTTTCCAAACTTCTGTATCAAAAGAAAGGTTGAACTCTGTTAGTTGAGGACACTCTTCACAAAGAAGTTTCTGAGAATTTTTCTGTCTATATTTTATATGAAGATATTCCCGTTTCCAGCGAAATCTTCACAGTTATCCAAATATACACTTGTCGATTCTACAAAAAGAGCGTTTCCAAACTGCTGTATCAAAAGAAAGGTTGAACTGGTTTAGTTGAGGACTCTCATTACAAAGAAGTTTCTGAGAATGCTTCTGTCTAGATTTTATATGAAGATACTCCCGTATCCTAAGAAATCGTTAGAAGTATCCAAATATCCACTTACAGATTCTACAAAAAGAGTGTTTCCAAACTGCTGTATCAAAAGAAAGGTTGAGCTCTGTTAGTTGAGGACACACATCACAAAGAATTTTCTGAGAATGCTTCTGTCTAGACTTTATATGAAGATATTCCCGTTTCCAATGAAATCTTCACAGTTATCCAAATATCCACTTGCAGATTCTACAAAAAGTGTGTTTCCAACTGCTGTATGAAAGGAAAGGTTGAACTCTGTTAGTTGAGGACCCACATCACCAAGAAGTTTCTGAGAATATTTCTGTCTAGATTTTAAATGAAAATATTCCCGTTTCCAATGAAATCGTCACAGTTATCCAAATATCCACTTGCAATTTATACAAAAAGGCTGTTTCCAAACTGCTGTATCAAAAGAAAGGTTGAACTCTGTTAGTTGAGGTCACACATCCCAAACAGCTTTATGAGAATCCTTCTGTCTCGTTTTTATAGGAAGATATTCCCTTTTTCAACACAGGCCTGAATGCGCTCGAATTGTCCACTTTCAGATACAACAGAAAGAGAGTTTCAAACGTGGTCTATGATAGGGAATGTTCATATCTGTGAATTGGATGCAGACATCACAAAGTAGTTTCTAACAGTGCTTCTGTCTATCTTTTATATGAAGATATTACGGTTTCCAATGAAATCTTTTGAGGTACCAGATATCCACTTACAGATTCTACGAAAACAGTGTTTCCAAACTGCTCTATCAAAAGAAAGGTTGAACCCTGTTACTTGAAGACACACATCACAAAGAAGTTTCTGAGAATGCTTCAGTCTAGAATTTATATGAAGATATTCCGTTTCCAACGAAATCTTCGCAGTTATCCAAATATCCATTTGCAGATTATACAAAAAGAGTGTTTCCAAACTACTGTATCAACAGAAAGGTTCAACTCTGTTAGTTGATGACACACATCCCAAATAAGTTTCTGAGAATCCTTCTGTCTCATTTTTATGGGAAGATATTTCCGTTTTCATCACAGGCCTGAATTCGCTCGAAATGTCCACTTCCAGATACTACAGAAAGAGTGTTTCAAACCTGCTCTATGAAAGGGAATGTTCAGCTCTGTGACTTGAATGCAGATATCACAAAGTAGTTTCTGACTGTGCTTCTGTCTAGATTTTAGATGAAGATATTCCCGTTTCCAATGAAATCTTCACAGTTATCCATATATCCACTTGCAGATTCTACAAACAGAGTGTTTCCAAACTGCTCTATCAAATGAAAGGTTGAACTCTGTTAGTTGAGGACACACATCACAAAGAAGTTTGTGAGAATGTTTCTGTCTAGATTTTATATGAAGATATTCCCGTTTCCAAAGAAATCTTCACAGTTATCCAGATATCCACATGCAATTTCTACAGAAAGAGTGTTTCGAAACTGCTGTATCAAAAGAAAGGTTGAACTCTGTTAGTTGAGGACACACATCCCAAATAAGTTTCTGACAATACTTCTGTCTCGTTTTTATGGGAAGATGTTTGCTTTTTCACCGTAGGCCTCAATGCGCTCGAAATGTCCACTTCCCGATACTACAGAAAGAGTGTTTCAAACCTGCTCTATGAAAGGGAATGTTCAGCTCTGTGACTTGAATGCAGATATCACAAAGTAGTTTCTGACAGTGCTTCTGTCTAGATTTTATATGAAGATATTCCCGTTTCCAACGAAATCGTAAGAGCAATCCAAATATCCACTTACAGATTCTACAAAAAGAGTGTTTCCAAACTGCTCTATCTAAAGAAAGGTTGAACTCTGTTAGTGGACGTCACACATCACAAAGAAGTTTCTAAGAATGCTTCTGTCTGGATTTTATATAAAGATATTCCCGTTTCTAACGAAATCTTCACAGTTATCCAAATATCCACTTGCAGATTCTACAAAAAGAGTGTTTCCAAACTGCTGTATCAAAAGAAAGGTTGAACTCCGTCAGTTGAGGACACTCTTCACAAAGAAGTTTCTGAGAATTCTTCTGTCTAGATTTTATATGAAGATATTCCCGTTTTCAATGAAATCTTCACTGTTATCCAAATATCCACTTGTCGATTCTACAAAAAGAGGGTTTCCAAGCTGCTGTATCAAAAGAAAGGTTGAACTGTTTTAGTTGAGGACACTCATTACAAGGAAGTTTCTGAGTATGCTTCTGTCTAGATTTTATATGAAGATACTCCCGTTTCCAAGGAAATCGTTAGAAGTATCCAAATATCCACTTACAGATTCTACAAAAAGAGAGTATCCAAACTGTTGTATCAAAAGAAAGGTTGAACTCTGTTAGTTGAGGACACACATCTCAAACAACATTATGAGAATCCTTCTGTCTCGTTTTTACAGGAAGATATTCCCTTTTTCACCACAGGCCTGAATGCGCTCGAAATGTCCACTTTCAGATAGAACAGAAAGAGAGTTTCAAACGTGGGCTATGAAAGGGAATGTTCAGATCTGTGACTTGAATGCAGACATCACAAAGTAGTTTCTGACAGTGCTTCTGTCTATCATTTATATGAAGATATTCCGTTTCCAACGAAATCTTCAGAGTTATCCAAATATCCACTTGCAGATTCTACAAAAAGAGTGTTTCCAAACTACTGTATCAAGAGAAAGGTTCAACTCTGTTAGTTGACGACACACTTCCCAATTATGTTTCTGAGAATCTTTCTGTCTCATTTTTATGGGAATATATTTCCGTTTTCACCATAGGCCAGAATTCGCTCGAGTTGTCCACTTCGAGATACTACAGAAAGAGTGTTTCAAACCTGCTCTATGAAAGGGAATGTTCAGCTCTGTGACTTGAATGCAGATATCACAAAGTAGTTTCTGACAGTGCTTCTGTCTAGATATTAGATGAAGATATTCCCGTTTCCAACGAAATCTTCACAGTTATCCATATATCCACTTGCAGATTCTACAAACAGAGTGTTTCCAAACTGCTCTATCAAATGAAAGGTTGAACACTGTTAGTTGAGGACACACATCACAAAGAAGTTTCTGAGAATGTTTCTGTCTAGATTTTATATGAAAATATTCCCGTTTCCAAAGAAATCTTCACAGTTGTCCAGATATCCACATGCAATTTTTACAGAAAGAGGGTTTCGAAACTGCTGTATCAAAAGAAAGGTTGAATTCTGTTAGTTGAGGACACACATCCCAAATAAGTTTCTGACAATACTTCTGTCTCGTTTTTATGGGAAGATATTTCCTTTTTCAGCGTAGGCCTCAATGTGCTAGAAATGTCCACTTCCAGATACTACAGAAAGAGTGTTTCAAACCTGCTCTATGAAAGGGTATGTTCAGCTCTGTGACTTGAATGCAGATATCACAAAGTAGTTTCTGACAGTGCTTCTGTCTAGATTTTAGAGGAAGATATTCCCGTTTCCAACGAAATCATTAGAGCAATCCTAATATCCACTTACAGATTCTACAAAAAGAGTGTTTCCAAACTGCTCTATCTAAAGAAAGGTTGAACTCTGTTAGCTGAGGACACACATCAGAAAGAAGTTTTTAGAATGCTTCTGTCTGGATTTTATATAAAGATATTCCCGTTTCTAACGATATCATTAGAGGTATCCAAATATCCACTTGCAGATTGTACAGAAAGAGAGTATCCAAACTGCTGTATCAAAAGAAAGGTTGAACTCTGTTAGTTGAGGACACACATCACAAAGAAGTTTCTGAGAATGCTTCTGTCTACATTTTATATGAAGATATTCCCGTTTCCAATGAAATATTCACAGTTATCCAAATATCCACTTGCAGATTCTACAAAAAGAGCGTTTCCAAACTGCTGTATCAAAAGAAATGTTGAACTCTGTTAGTTGAGGACACTCTTCACAAAGAAGTTTCTGAGAATTCTTCTGTCTAGATTTTATATGAAGATATTCCCGTTTTCAGTGAAATCTTCACAGTTATCCAAATATCCACTTGTCGATTCTACAAAAAGAGCGTTTCCAAGCTGCTGTATAAAAAGAAAGGTTGAACTGTGTTAGTTGAGGACACTCATTTCAAAGAAGTTTCTGAGAATGCTTCTGTCTAGATTTTATATGAAGATACTCCCGTTTCCAACGAAATCGTTGGAAGTATCCAAATATCCACTTACAGATTCTACAAAAAGAGTGTTTCCAAACTGCTGTATAAAAAGAAAGGTTGAACTCTGTTAGTTGAGGACACACATCACAAAGTATTTTCTGAGAATGCTTCTTTCTAGGCTTTATATGAAGATATTCCCGTTTCCAATGAAATCTTCACAGTTATCCAAATATCCACTTGCAGATTCTACAAAAAGTGTGTTTCCAACTGCTGTATGAAAGGAAAGGTTGAACTCTGTTAGTTGAGGACCCACATCACAAAGAAGTTTCTGAGAATATTTCTGTCTAGATTTTAAATGAAGATATTCCCGTTTCCAATGTAATCTTCACAGTTATCCAAATATCCACTTGCAATTTATACAAAAAGGGTGTTTCCAAACTGCTGTATCAAAAGAAAGGTTGAACTCTGTTAGTTGAGGACACACATCCCAAACAACTTTATGAGAATCCTTCTATCTCGTTTTTATAGGAAGATATTCCCTTTTTCACCACAGGCCTGAATGCGCTCGAAATGTCCACTTTCAGATACAACAGAAAGAGAGTTTCAAACGTGGTCTATGAAAGAGAATGTTGAGATCTGTGACTTGAATGCAGACATCACAAAGTAGTTTCTGACAGTGCTTCTGTCTATCTTTTATATGAAGATATTCCCGATTCCAACGAAATCGTTAGAGGCATCCAAATATCCACTTACAGATTCTACAAAAAGAGTGTTTCCAAACTGCTCTATCAAAAGAAAGGTTCAACTCTGTTAGATGAGGACACACATCACAAAGAAGTTTCTGAGAATGCTTCTGTCTAGATTTTATTTGAAGATATTCCCGTATCCAATGAAATCATTAGAGGTATCCAAATATCCACTTACAGATCCTACAAAAACAGTGTTTCCAAACTGCTCTATCAAAAGAAAGGTTGAACCCTGTTAGTTGAAGACACACATCACAAAGAAGTTTCTGGGAGTGCTTCTGTGTAGATTTTATATGAAGATATACCGGTTTCCAATGAAATCATTAGAGGTATCCAAATATCCACTTACAGATTCTACAAAAACAGTGTTTCCAAACTGCTCTATCAAAAGTAAGGTTGAACCCTGTTAATTGAAGACACACATCACAAAGAAGTTTCTGAGAATTCTTCTGTCTAGATTTTATATGGAGATATTCCCGTTTCCAATGAAATCTTCACAGTTATCCAAATATCCACCTCCAGATTCTACAAAAAGAGTATTTCCAAACTGCTGTATCAAAAGAAATGTTGTACTGTGTTAGTGGAGGACACACATCACAAAGAAGTTTCTGAGAATGCTTCTGTCTAGATTTTATATGAAGATATACCCTTTTCCAACGAAATCTTTAGAAGTACTCAAATATCCACTTAGAGATTCTACAAAAAGCGTGTTCCCAAACTGCTGTATCAAAAGAAAGTTTGAACTCTGTTAGTTGAGGACACGCATCACAAAGAAGTTTCTGAGAATGCTTCTGTCCTGATTTTATATGAAGATATTCCCGTTTCCAAAGAAATCTTCACAGTTATCCAAATATCCACTTGCAGATTCTACAAAAATAGTGTTTCCAAACTACAGTATCAATAGAAAAGTTCAACTCTGTTAGTTGAGGACACACATCCCAATTAAGTTTCTGAGAATCGTTCTGTTTCGTTTTTATGGGAAGATATTTCCGTTTTCACCATAGGCCTGATTTCGCTCGGAATGTCCACTTCCGGATACTACAGAAAGAGTGTTTCAAACCTGGTCTATGAAAAGGAATGTTCAGCTCTGTGACTTGAATGCAGATATCACAAAGCAGTTTTTGACAGTGCTTGCGTCTTGATTTTAGATGAAGATATTCCCGTTTCCAACGAAATCGTTTGGGGTATCCAAATATCCACTTACAGATTCTACAAAAAGAGTGTTTCCAAACTGCTCTATCAAAAGAAAGGTTGAACTCTGTTAGTTGAGGACACACAGCACAAAGAAGTTTCTGACAATGCTTATATCTAGATTTTATATGAAGATATTCCCGTTTCCAACGAAATCTTCACAGTTATCCAAATATCCACTTGCAGATTCTACCAAAAGAGTGTTTCCAAAGTGCTGTTTCAAAAGGAAGGTTATACTCTGTTAGTGGAGGACACACATCACAAAGAAGTTTCTCGGAATGCTTCTGTCTAGATTTTATGTGAAGATATTCCGGTTTCTAAGGAAATCGTTAGAGGTATCCAAATATCCACATACAGATTCTACAAAATGAGAGTATCCAAACTGCTGTATCAACAGAAAGGTTTAACTCTGTTACTTGAGGACACACATCACAAAGAAGTTTCTGAGAATGCTTCTGTGTAGATTTTATATGAAGATATTCTGGTTTCCAACAAAATCTTCAGTTATCCAAATATCTACTTGCAGATTCTACGAAAAGAGTATTTCCAAACTGCTGTATCAAAAGAAAGGTTGCTCTGTGTTAGTGGAGGACACACATCACAAAGAAGTTTCTGGGAATGCTTCTGTCTAGATTTTATATGAAGATACTCCGGTTTCCAGTGAAATCTTTAGAAGTACTCAAATATCCACTTACAGATTCAATAAAAACCGTGTTCCCAAACTGCTGTATCAAAAGAAAGTTTGAACTCTGATAGATGAGGACACGCATCACAAAGAAGTTTCTGAGAATGCTTCTGTCTAGATTTTATATGAAGATATTCCTGTTTCCTCCGAAATTATTAGACCTATCCAAATATCCACTTTCAGATTCTACCAAAAGATTGTTTCCAAACTGCTGTATCAAAAGAAAGGTGTGAACTCTGTTGGTTGAGGACTCTCATCACAAAGAAGTTTCTGAGAATGCTTCTATCTAGATTTTATATACAGATATTCCCATTTCCATCGAAAACTTCTCAGTTATTCAATTATCAACTTGCCGATTTTACAAAAAGAGGGTTTCCAAACTGCTCTATCCAAAGAAAGGTTGAAATCTGTTAGTTGAGGACACTCATTGCAAAGAAGTTTCTGAGAATGCTTTTGTCTAGATTTTATATGAAGATATTCCCGTTTCTAATGAAATCTTTAGAGGTATCCAAATATCCAATTACAGATTCTACAAAAAGAGACTTTCCAAACTGCTGTATCAAAAGAAAGGTTGAACTCTGTTAGTTGAGGACACACATCCCAAACAACTTTATGAGAATCCTTCCGTCTCGTTTTTATAGGAAGATATTTCCTTTTTCACCACAGGCCTGAATGCGCTCTAAATGTCCACTTTCAGATACAACAGAAAGAGAGTTTCAAACGTGGTCTATGAAACGGAATGTTCAGATCTGCGACTTGAATGCACATATCACAAAGTAGTTTCTGACAGTGCTTCTGTCTATCTTTTACATGAAGTTATTACCGTTTCCAACGAAATCGTAGGAGGTATCAAAATATCCACTTACAGATTCTACAAAAAGAGTGTTTCCAAACTGCTCTATCAAAAGAAAGGTTCAACTCTGTTAGATGAGGACACACATCACAAAGAAGTTTCTGAGAATGCTTCTGTCTAGATTTTATATGAAGATATTCCCGTTTCCACTGAAATCATTAGAGGTATCCAAATATCCACTTACAGATTCTACAAAAACAGAGTTTCCAAACTGCTCTATCAAAAGAAAGGTTGAACCCTGTTAGTTTAAGACACACATCACAAAGAAGTTTCTGAGAATGCTTCTGTCTAGATTTTGTATGAAGATATTCCGTTTCCAACGAAAACTTCACAGTTATCCAAATATCCACTTGCAGATTCTTCAAAAACAGTGTTTCCAAACTACTGTATCAATAGAAAGGTTCAACTCTGTTAGTTGAGGACACACATCCCAATTAAGTTTCTGAGAATCTTTCTGCTTCGTTTTTATGGGAAGATATTTCCGTTTTCACCATAGGCCTGATTTCGCTCGAAATGTCCACTTCCGGATACTACAGAAAGAGTGTTTCAAACCTGGTCTATGAAAAGGAATGTTCAGCTCTGTGACTTGAATGCAGATATCACAAAGTAGTTTCTGACAGAGCTTCCGTCTAGATTTTAGATGAAGATATTCCCGTTTCCAATGAAATCGCTAGAGGTATCCAAATATCCACTTACAGATTCTACAAAAAGAGTGTTTCCCAACTGCTCTATCAAAAGAAAGGTTGAACTCTGTCAGTTGAGGACACGCAGCACAAAGAAGTTTCTGACAATGCTTCTGTCTAGATTTTATAAGAAGATATTCCCGTTTCCAACGAAATCTTCACAGTTATCCAAATATCCACTTGCAGATTCTACCAAAAGAGTTTTTCCAAAGTGCTGTTTCAAAAGAAAGGTTGTACTCTGTTAGTGGAGGACACACATCACAAAGAAGTTTCTCAGAATGCTTCTGCCTAGATTTTATATGGAGATATTCCCGTTTCTAAAGAAATCGTTACAGGTATCCAAATATCCACTTACAGATTCTACAAAAAGAGAGTATCCAAACTGCCGTATCAACAGAAATGTTTAACTCTGTTACTTGAGGTCACACATCACAAAGAAGTTTCTGAGAATGCTTCTGTCTAGATTTTATATGAAGATATTCCCGTTTCCAACGAAATCTTCACAGTTATCCAAATATCCACTTCCAGATTCTGCGAAAAGAGTATTTCCAAACTGCTGTATCAAAAGAAAGGTTGTACTGTGTTAGTGGAGGACACACATCACAAAGAAGTTTCTGAGAATGCTTCTGTCTAGATTTCATATGAAGATATTCCCTTTTCCAACGAAATCTTTAGAAGCACTCAAATATCCACTTACAGACTTTACAAAAAGCGTGTTCCAAAACTGCTGTATCAAAAGAAAGTTTGAACTCTGTTAGTTGAGGACACACATTACAAAGAAGTTTCTGAGAATGCTTCTGTCTTGGTTTTATATGAAGATATTCCCGTTTCCAAAGAAATCTTCACAGTTATACAAATATCCAGTTGCAGATTCTACAAAAAGAGTGTTTCCAAACTACTGTATCAATAGAAAGGTTCAACTCTGTTAGTTGACGACACACATCCCAATTAAGTTTCTGAGAATGGTTCTGTTTCGTTTTCATGGGAAGATATTTCCGTTTTCACCATAGGCCTGATTTCGCTCGAAATGTCCACTTCTGGATACTACAGAAAGAGTGTTTCAAACCTGGTCTATGAAAAGGAATGTTCAGCTCTGTGACTTGAATGCAGATATCACAAAGTAGTTTCTGACAGTGCTTCCGTCTAGATTTTAGGTGAAGATATTCCCGTTTCCGACGAAATCGTTAGAGCTATCAAAATATCCACTTACAGATTCTACAAAAAGAGTGTTTCCAATCTGCTCCATCAAAAGAAAGGTTGAACTCCTTTAGTTGAGGACACACATCACAAAGAAATTTCTGAGAATGCTTCTGTCTAGAATTTAGATGAAGATATTCCCGTTTCCAACGAAATCTTCAGAGTTATCCAAATATCCAGTTTCAGATTCTAAAAAAAGTGTGTTTCCAAAATACTGTATCTAAAGAAATGTTGAACTCTGTTAGCTGAGGACACACACCACAAAGTGGTTTCTGACAATACTTCTGTCTAGATTTTATAGGAAGATATTCCCGTTTCCAATGAAATCTTCAGATTTTTCAAAATATCCACTTGCAGATTCTACCAAAAGAGTGTTTCCATGCCGCTGTATCAAAAGAAACGTTGTACTCTGATAGTGGAGGACTCACTTCACAAAGAAGTTTCTAAGAATGCTTCTGTCTAGATTTTATATAAAGATATTCCCGTTTCTAACGATATCGTTAGAGGAATCCAAATATCCACTTACAGATTCTACAGAAAGAGAGTATCCAAACTGCTATATCAAAAGAATGGTTGAACTCTGTTAGTTGAGGACACACATCACAAAGAAGTTTCTGAGAATGTTTCAATCTCGATTTTACATGAAGATATTCCCGTTTACAACGAAATCTTCACAGTTATCTAAATATCCACTTTCAGTTTCTACAAAAGAGTGTTTCCAAACTGCTGTATTAAAAGAAAGGTTGAACTCTGTTAGTTGAGGACACTCATCACAAAGAAGTTTCTGAGAATGCTTCTGTCTAGATTTTATATAATGATATTCCCGTTTCCAAAGAAATCTTCTGAGTTATCCAAATATCAACTTGCCGATTGTATAAAAAGAGGGTTTCCAAACTGCTCTATCCAAAGAAGGGTTGAACTCTGTCAGTTGAGGACACACAGCACAAAGAAGTTTCTGAGAATGCTTCTGTCTACATTTTATACGAAGATATTCTCGTTTCCAAAGAAATCTTCACAGTTATCCAGATATCCATTTGCAATTTCTGCAGAAAGAGTGTTTCCAAACTGCTGTATCAAAAGAAAGGTTGAACCCTCTTAGTTGAGGACACACATCCCAAATAAGTTTCTGACAATACTTCTGTCTCGTTTTTATGGGAAGATATTTCCTTTTTCAGCGTAGGCCTCAATGTGCTAGAAATGTCCACTTCCAGATACTACAGAAAGAGTGTTTCAAACCTGCTCTATGAAAGGGTATGTTCAGCTCTGTGACTTGAATGCAGATATCACAAAGTAGTTTCTGACAGTGCTTCTGTCTAGATTTTAGAGGAAGATATTCCCGTTTCCAACGAAATCATTAGAGCAATCCTAATATCCACTTACAGATTCTACAAAAAGAGTGTTTCCAAACTGCTCTATCTAAAGAAAGGTTGAACTCTGTTAGCTGAGGACACACATCAGAAAGAAGTTTTTAGAATGCTTCTGTCTGGATTTTATATAAAGATATTCCCGTTTCTAACGATATCATTAGAGGTATCCAAATATCCACTTGCAGATTGTACAGAAAGAGAGTATCCAAACTGCTGTATCAAAAGAAAGGTTGAACTCTGTTAGTTGAGGACACACATCACAAAGAAGTTTCTGAGAATGCTTCTGTCTACATTTTATATGAAGATATTCCCGTTTCCAATGAAATATTCACAGTTATCCAAATATCCACTTGCAGATTCTACAAAAAGAGCGTTTCCAAACTGCTGTATCAAAAGAAATGTTGAACTCTGTTAGTTGAGGACACTCTTCACAAAGAAGTTTCTGAGAATTCTTCTGTCTAGATTTTATATGAAGATATTCCCGTTTTCAGTGAAATCTTCACAGTTATCCAAATATCCACTTGTCGATTCTACAAAAAGAGCGTTTCCAAGCTGCTGTATAAAAAGAAAGGTTGAACTGTGTTAGTTGAGGACACTCATTTCAAAGAAGTTTCTGAGAATGCTTCTGTCTAGATTTTATATGAAGATACTCCCGTTTCCAACGAAATCGTTGGAAGTATCCAAATATCCACTTACAGATTCTACAAAAAGAGTGTTTCCAAACTGCTGTATAAAAAGAAAGGTTGAACTCTGTTAGTTGAGGACACACATCACAAAGTATTTTCTGAGAATGCTTCTTTCTAGGCTTTATATGAAGATATTCCCGTTTCCAATGAAATCTTCACAGTTATCCAAATATCCACTTGCAGATTCTACAAAAAGTGTGTTTCCAACTGCTGTATGAAAGGAAAGGTTGAACTCTGTTAGTTGAGGACCCACATCACAAAGAAGTTTCTGAGAATATTTCTGTCTAGATTTTAAATGAAGATATTCCCGTTTCCAATGTAATCTTCACAGTTATCCAAATATCCACTTGCAATTTATACAAAAAGGGTGTTTCCAAACTGCTGTATCAAAAGAAAGGTTGAACTCTGTTAGTTGAGGACACACATCCCAAACAACTTTATGAGAATCCTTCTATCTCGTTTTTATAGGAAGATATTCCCTTTTTCACCACAGGCCTGAATGCGCTCGAAATGTCCACTTTCAGATACAACAGAAAGAGAGTTTCAAACGTGGTCTATGAAAGAGAATGTTGAGATCTGTGACTTGAATGCAGACATCACAAAGTAGTTTCTGAGAATGCTTCTGTCTATCTTTTATATGAAGATATTCCCGATTCCAACGAAATCGTTAGAGGCATCCAAATATCCACTTACAGATTCTACAAAAAGAGTGTTTCCAAACTGCTCTATCAAAAGAAAGGTTCAACTCTGTTAGATGAGGACACACATCACAAAGAAGTTTCTGAGAATGCTTCTGTCTAGATTTTATATGAAGATATTCCCGTTTCCACTGAAATCATTAGAGGTATCCAAATATCCACTTACAGATTCTACAAAAACAGAGTTTCCAAACTGCTCTATCAAAAGAAAGGTTGAACCCTGTTAGTTTAAGACACACATCACAAAGAAGTTTCTGAGAATGCTTCTGTCTAGATTTTGTATGAAGATATTCCGTTTCCAACGAAAACTTCACAGTTATCCAAATATCCACTTGCAGATTCTTCAAAAACAGTGTTTCCAAACTACTGTATCAATAGAAAGATTCAACTCTGTTAGTTGAGGACACACATCCCAATTAAGTTTCTGAGAATCTTTCTGCTTCGTTTTTATGGGAAGATATTTCCGTTTTCACCATAGGCCTGATTTCGCTCGAAATGTCCACTTCCGGATACTACAGAAAGAGTGTTTCAAACCTGGTCTATGAAAAGGAATGTTCAGCTCTGTGACTTGAATGCAGATATCACAAAGTAGTTTCTGACAGAGCTTCCGAGTAGATTTTAGATGAAGATATTCCCGTTTCCAATGAAATCGCTAGAGGTATCCAAATATCCACTTACAGATTCTACAAAAAGAGTGTTTCCCAACTGCTCTATCAAAAGAAAGGTTGAACTCTGTCAGTTGAGGACACGCAGCACAAAGAAGTTTCTGACAATGCTTCTGTCTAGATTTTATAAGAAGATATTCCCGTTTCCAACGAAATCTTCACAGTTATCCAAATATCCACTTGCAGATTCTACCAAAAGAGTTTTTCCAAAGTGCTGTTTCAAAAGAAAGGTTGTACTCTGTTAGTGGAGGACACACATCACAAAGAAGTTTCTCAGAATGCTTCTGCCTAGATTTTATATGGAGATATTCCCGTTTCTAAAGAAATCGTTACAGGTATCCAAATATCCACTTACAGATTCTACAAAAAGAGAGTATCCAAACTGCCGTATCAACAGAAATGTTTAACTCTGTTACTTGAGGTCACACATCACAAAGAAGTTTCTGAGAATGCTTCTGTCTAGATTTTATATGAAGATATTCCCGTTTCCAACGAAATCTTCACAGTTATCCAAATATCCACTTCCAGATTCTGCGAAAAGAGTATTTCCAAACTGCTGTATCAAAAGAAAGGTTGTACTGTGTTAGTGGAGGACACACATCACAAAGAAGTTTCTGAGAATGCTTCTGTCTAGATTTCATATGAAGATATTCCCTTTTCCAACGAAATCTTTAGAAGCACTCAAATATCCACTTACAGACTTTACAAAAAGCGTGTTCCAAAACTGCTGTATCAAAAGAAAGTTTGAACTCTGTTAGTTGAGGACACACATTACAAAGAAGTTTCTGAGAATGCTTCTGTCTTGGTTTTATATGAAGATATTCCCGTTTCCAAAGAAATCTTCACAGTTATACAAATATCCAGTTGCAGATTCTACAAAAAGAGTGTTTCCAAACTACTGTATCAATAGAAAGGTTCAACTCTGTTAGTTGACGACACACATCCCAATTAAGTTTCTGAGAATGGTTCTGTTTCGTTTTCATGGGAAGATATTTCCGTTTTCACCATAGGCCTGATTTCGCTCGAAATGTCCACTTCTGGATACTACAGAAAGAGTGTTTCAAACCTGGTCTATGAAAAGGAATGTTCAGCTCTGTGACTTGAATGCAGATATCACAAAGTAGTTTCTGACAGTGCTTCCGTCTAGATTTTAGGTGAAGATATTCCCGTTTCCGACGAAATCGTTAGAGCTATCAAAATATCCACTTACAGATTCTACAAAAAGAGTGTTTCCAATCTGCTCCATCAAAAGAAAGGTTGAACTCCTTTAGTTGAGGACACACATCACAAAGAAATTTCTGAGAATGCTTCTGTCTAGAATTTAGATGAAGATATTCCCGTTTCCAACGAAATCTTCAGAGTTATCCAAATATCCAGTTTCAGATTCTAAAAAAAGTGTGTTTCCAAAATACTGTATCTAAAGAAATGTTGAACTCTGTTAGCTGAGGACACACACCACAAAGTGGTTTCTGACAATACTTCTGTCTAGATTTTATAGGAAGATATTCCCGTTTCCAATGAAATCTTCAGATTTTTCAAAATATCCACTTGCAGATTCTACCAAAAGAGTGTTTCCATGCCGCTGTATCAAAAGAAACGTTGTACTCTGATAGTGGAGGACTCACTTCACAAAGAAGTTTCTAAGAATGCTTCTGTCTAGATTTTATATAAAGATATTCCCGTTTCTAACGATATCGTTAGAGGAATCCAAATATCCACTTACAGATTCTACAGAAAGAGAGTATCCAAACTGCTATATCAAAAGAATGGTTGAACTCTGTTAGTTGAGGACACACATCACAAAGAAGTTTCTGAGAATGTTTCAATCTCGATTTTACATGAAGATATTCCCGTTTACAACGAAATCTTCACAGTTATCTAAATATCCACTTTCAGTTTCTACAAAAGAGTGTTTCCAAACTGCTGTATTAAAAGAAAGGTTGAACTCTGTTAGTTGAGGACACTCATCACAAAGAAGTTTCTGAGAATGCTTCTGTCTAGATTTTATATAATGATATTCCCGTTTCCAAAGAAATCTTCTGAGTTATCCAAATATCAACTTGCCGATTGTATAAAAAGAGGGTTTCCAAACTGCTCTATCCAAAGAAGGGTTGAACTCTGTCAGTTGAGGACACACAGCACAAAGAAGTTTCTGAGAATGCTTCTGTCTACATTTTATACGAAGATATTCTCGTTTCCAAAGAAATCTTCACAGTTATCCAGATATCCATTTGCAATTTCTGCAGAAAGAGTGTTTCCAAACTGCTGTATCAAAAGAAAGGTTGAACCCTCTTAGTTGAGGACACACATCCCAAATAAGTTTCTGACAATACTTCTGTCTCGTTTTTATGGGAAGATATTTCCTTTTTCAGCGTAGGCCTCAATGTGCTAGAAATGTCCACTTCCAGATACTACAGAAAGAGTGTTTCAAACCTGCTCTATGAAAGCGTATGTTCAGCTCTGTGACTTGAATGCAGATATCACAAAGTAGTTTCTGACAGTGCTTCTGTCTAGATTTTAGAGGAAGATATTCCCGTTTCCAACGAAATCATTAGAGCAATCCTAATATCCACTTACAGATTCTACAAAAAGAGTGTTTCCAAACTGCTCTATCTAAAGAAAGGTTGAACTCTGTTAGCTGAGGACACACATCAGAAAGAAGTTTTTAGAATGCTTCTGTCTGGATTTTATATAAAGATATTCCCGTTTCTAACGATATCATTAGAGGTATCCAAATATCCACTTGCAGATTGTACAGAAAGAGAGTATCCAAACTGCTGTATCAAAAGAAAGGTTGAACTCTGTTAGTTGAGGACACACATCACAAAGAAGTTTCTGAGAATGCTTCTGTCTACATTTTATATGAAGATATTCCCGTTTCCAATGAAATATTCACAGTTATCCAAATATCCACTTGCAGATTCTACAAAAAGAGCGTTTCCAAACTGCTGTATCAAAAGAAATGTTGAACTCTGTTAGTTGAGGACACTCTTCACAAAGAAGTTTCTGAGAATTCTTCTGTCTAGATTTTATATGAAGATATTCCCGTTTTCAGTGAAATCTTCACAGTTATCCAAATATCCACTTGTCGATTCTACAAAAAGAGCGTTTCCAAGCTGCTGTATAAAAAGAAAGGTTGAACTGTGTTAGTTGAGGACACTCATTTCAAAGAAGTTTCTGAGAATGCTTCTGTCTAGATTTTATATGAAGATACTCCCGTTTCCAACGAAATCGTTGGAAGTATCCAAATATCCACTTACAGATTCTACAAAAAGAGTGTTTCCAAACTGCTGTATAAAAAGAAAGGTTGAACTCTGTTAGTTGAGGACACACATCACAAAGTATTTTCTGAGAATGCTTCTTTCTAGGCTTTATATGAAGATATTCCCGTTTCCAATGAAATCTTCACAGTTATCCAAATATCCACTTGCAGATTCTACAAAAAGTGTGTTTCCAACTGCTGTATGAAAGGAAAGGTTGAACTCTGTTAGTTGAGGACCCACATCACAAAGAAGTTTCTGAGAATATTTCTGTCTAGATTTTAAATGAAGATATTCCCGTTTCCAATGTAATCTTCACAGTTATCCAAATATCCACTTGCAATTTATACAAAAAGGGTGTTTCCAAACTGCTGTATCAAAAGAAAGGTTGAACTCTGTTAGTTGAGGACACACATCCCAAACAACTTTATGAGAATCCTTCTATCTCGTTTTTATAGGAAGATATTCCCTTTTTCACCACAGGCCTGAATGCGCTCGAAATGTCCACTTTCAGATACAACAGAAAGAGAGTTTCAAACGTGGTCTATGAAAGAGAATGTTGAGATCTGTGACTTGAATGCAGACATCACAAAGTAGTTTCTGACAGTGCTTCTGTCTATCTTTTATATGAAGATATTCCCGATTCCAACGAAATCGTTAGAGGCATCCAAATATCCACTTACAGATTCTACAAAAAGAGTGTTTCCAAACTGCTCTATCAAAAGAAAGGTTCAACTCTGTTAGATGAGGACACACATCACAAAGAAGTTTCTGAGAATGCTTCTGTCTAGATTTTATTTGAAGATATTCCCGTATCCAATGAAATCATTAGAGGTATCCAAATATCCACTTACAGATCCTACAAAAACAGTGTTTCCAAACTGCTCTATCAAAAGAAAGGTTGAACCCTGTTAGTTGAAGACACACATCACAAAGAAGTTTCTGGGAGTGCTTCTGTGTAGATTTTATATGAAGATATACCGGTTTCCAATGAAATCATTAGAGGTATCCAAATATCCACTTACAGATTCTACAAAAACAGTGTTTCCAAACTGCTCTATCAAAAGTAAGGTTGAACCCTGTTAATTGAAGACACACATCACAAAGAAGTTTCTGAGAATTCTTCTGTCTAGATTTTATATGGAGATATTCCCGTTTCCAATGAAATCTTCACAGTTATCCAAATATCCACCTCCAGATTCTACAAAAAGAGTATTTCCAAACTGCTGTATCAAAAGAAATGTTGTACTGTGTTAGTGGAGGACACACATCACAAAGAAGTTTCTGAGAATGCTTCTGTCTAGATTTTATATGAAGATATACCCTTTTCCAACGAAATCTTTAGAAGTACTCAAATATCCACTTAGAGATTCTACAAAAAGCGTGTTCCCAAACTGCTGTATCAAAAGAAAGTTTGAACTCTGTTAGTTGAGGACACGCATCACAAAGAAGTTTCTGAGAATGCTTCTGTCCTGATTTTATATGAAGATATTCCCGTTTCCAAAGAAATCTTCACAGTTATCCAAATATCCACTTGCAGATTCTACAAAAATAGTGTTTCCAAACTACAGTATCAATAGAAAAGTTCAACTCTGTTAGTTGAGGACACACATCCCAATTAAGTTTCTGAGAATCGTTCTGTTTCGTTTTTATGGGAAGATATTTCCGTTTTCACCATAGGCCTGATTTCGCTCGGAATGTCCACTTCCGGATACTACAGAAAGAGTGTTTCAAACCTGGTCTATGAAAAGGAATGTTCAGCTCTGTGACTTGAATGCAGATATCACAAAGCAGTTTTTGACAGTGCTTGCGTCTTGATTTTAGATGAAGATATTCCCGTTTCCAACGAAATCGTTTGGGGTATCCAAATATCCACTTACAGATTCTACAAAAAGAGTGTTTCCAAACTGCTCTATCAAAAGAAAGGTTGAACTCTGTTAGTTGAGGACACACAGCACAAAGAAGTTTCTGACAATGCTTATATCTAGATTTTATATGAAGATATTCCCGTTTCCAACGAAATCTTCACAGTTATCCAAATATCCACTTGCAGATTCTACCAAAAGAGTGTTTCCAAAGTGCTGTTTCAAAAGGAAGGTTATACTCTGTTAGTGGAGGACACACATCACAAAGAAGTTTCTCGGAATGCTTCTGTCTAGATTTTATGTGAAGATATTCCGGTTTCTAAGGAAATCGTTAGAGGTATCCAAATATCCACATACAGATTCTACAAAATGAGAGTATCCAAACTGCTGTATCAACAGAAAGGTTTAACTCTGTTACTTGAGGACACACATCACAAAGAAGTTTCTGAGAATGCTTCTGTGTAGATTTTATATGAAGATATTCTGGTTTCCAACAAAATCTTCAGTTATCCAAATATCTACTTGCAGATTCTACGAAAAGAGTATTTCCAAACTGCTGTATCAAAAGAAAGGTTGCTCTGTGTTAGTGGAGGACACACATCACAAAGAAGTTTCTGGGAATGCTTCTGTCTAGATTTTATATGAAGATACTCCGGTTTCCAGTGAAATCTTTAGAAGTACTCAAATATCCACTTACAGATTCAATAAAAACCGTGTTCCCAAACTGCTGTATCAAAAGAAAGTTTGAACTCTGATAGATGAGGACACGCATCACAAAGAAGTTTCTGAGAATGCTTCTGTCTAGATTTTATATGAAGATATTCCTGTTTCCTCCGAAATTATTAGACCTATCCAAATATCCACTTTCAGATTCTACCAAAAGATTGTTTCCAAACTGCTGTATCAAAAGAAAGGTGTGAACTCTGTTGGTTGAGGACTCTCATCACAAAGAAGTTTCTGAGAATGCTTCTATCTAGATTTTATATACAGATATTCCCATTTCCATCGAAAACTTCTCAGTTATTCAATTATCAACTTGCCGATTTTACAAAAAGAGGGTTTCCAAACTGCTCTATCCAAAGAAAGGTTGAAATCTGTTAGTTGAGGACACTCATTGCAAAGAAGTTTCTGAGAATGCTTTTGTCTAGATTTTATATGAAGATATTCCCGTTTCTAATGAAATCTTTAGAGGTATCCAAATATCCAATTACAGATTCTACAAAAAGAGAGTTTCCAAACTGCTGTATCAAAAGAAAGGTTGAACTCTGTTAGTTGAGGACACACATCCCAAACAACTTTATGAGAATCCTTCCGTCTCGTTTTTATAGGAAGATATTTCCTTTTTCACCACAGGCCTGAATGCGCTCTAAATGTCCACTTTCAGATACAACAGAAAGAGAGTTTCAAACGTGGTCTATGAAACGGAATGTTCAGATCTGCGACTTGAATGCACATATCACAAAGTAGTTTCTGACAGTGCTTCTGTCTATCTTTTACATGAAGTTATTACCGTTTCCAACGAAATCGTAGGAGGTATCAAAATATCCACTTACAGATTCTACAAAAAGAGTGTTTCCAAACTGCTCTATCAAAAGAAAGGTTCAACTCTGTTAGATGAGGACACACATCACAAAGAAGTTTCTGAGAATGCTTCTGTCTAGATTTTATATGAAGATATTCCCGTTTCCACTGAAATCATTAGAGGTATCCAAATATCCACTTACAGATTCTACAAAAACAGAGTTTCCAAACTGCTCTATCAAAAGAAAGGTTGAACCCTGTTAGTTTAAGACACACATCACAAAGAAGTTTCTGAGAATGCTTCTGTCTAGATTTTGTATGAAGATATTCCGTTTCCAACGAAAACTTCACAGTTATCCAAATATCCACTTGCAGATTCTTCAAAAACAGTGTTTCCAAACTACTGTATCAATAGAAAGGTTCAACTCTGTTAGTTGAGGACACACATCCCAATTAAGTTTCTGAGAATCTTTCTGCTTCGTTTTTATGGGAAGATATTTCCGTTTTCACCATAGGCCTGATTTCGCTCGAAATGTCCACTTCCGGATACTACAGAAAGAGTGTTTCAAACCTGGTCTATGAAAAGGAATGTTCAGCTCTGTGACTTGAATGCAGATATCACAAAGTAGTTTCTGACAGAGCTTCCGTCTAGATTTTAGATGAAGATATTCCCGTTTCCAATGAAATCGCTAGAGGTATCCAAATATCCACTTACAGATTCTACAAAAAGAGTGTTTCCCAACTGCTCTATCAAAAGAAAGGTTGAACTCTGTCAGTTGAGGACACGCAGCACAAAGAAGTTTCTGACAATGCTTCTGTCTAGATTTTATAAGAAGATATTCCCGTTTCCAACGAAATCTTCACAGTTATCCAAATATCCACTTGCAGATTCTACCAAAAGAGTTTTTCCAAAGTGCTGTTTCAAAAGAAAGGTTGTACTCTGTTAGTGGAGGACACACATCACAAAGAAGTTTCTCAGAATGCTTCTGCCTAGATTTTATATGGAGATATTCCCGTTTCTAAAGAAATCGTTACAGGTATCCAAATATCCACTTACAGATTCTACAAAAAGAGAGTATCCAAACTGCCGTATCAACAGAAATGTTTAACTCTGTTACTTGAGGTCACACATCACAAAGAAGTTTCTGAGAATGCTTCTGTCTAGATTTTATATGAAGATATTCCCGTTTCCAACGAAATCTTCACAGTTATCCAAATATCCACTTCCAGATTCTGCGAAAAGAGTATTTCCAAACTGCTGTATCAAAAGAAAGGTTGTACTGTGTTAGTGGAGGACACACATCACAAAGAAGTTTCTGAGAATGCTTCTGTCTAGATTTCATATGAAGATATTCCCTTTTCCAACGAAATCTTTAGAAGCACTCAAATATCCACTTACAGACTCTACAAAAAGCGTGTTCCAAAACTGCTGTATCAAAAGAAAGTTTGAACTCTGTTAGTTGAGGACACACATTACAAAGAAGTTTCTGAGAATGCTTCTGTCTTGGTTTTATATGAAGATATTCCCGTTTCCAAAGAAATCTTCACAGTTATACAAATATCCAGTTGCAGATTCTACAAAAAGAGTGTTTCCAAACTACTGTATCAATAGAAAGGTTCAACTCTGTTAGTTGACGACACACATCCCAATTAAGTTTCTGAGAATGGTTCTGTTTCGTTTTCATGGGAAGATATTTCCGTTTTCACCATAGGCCTGATTTCGCTCGAAATGTCCACTTCTGGATACTACAGAAAGAGTGTTTCAAACCTGGTCTATGAAAAGGAATGTTCAGCTCTGTGACTTGAATGCAGATATCACAAAGTAGTTTCTGACAGTGCTTCCGTCTAGATTTTAGGTGAAGATATTCCCGTTTCCGACGAAATCGTTAGAGCTATCAAAATATCCACTTACAGATTCTACAAAAAGAGTGTTTCCAATCTGCTCCATCAAAAGAAAGGTTGAACTCCTTTAGTTGAGGACACACATCACAAAGAAATTTCTGAGAATGCTTCTGTCTAGAATTTAGATGAAGATATTCCCGTTTCCAACGAAATCTTCAGAGTTATCCAAATATCCAGTTTCAGATTCTAAAAAAAGTGTGTTTCCAAAATACTGTATCTAAAGAAATGTTGAACTCTGTTAGCTGAGGACACACACCACAAAGTGGTTTCTGACAATACTTCTGTCTAGATTTTATAGGAAGATATTCCCGTTTCCAATGAAATCTTCAGATTTTTCAAAATATCCACTTGCAGATTCTACCAAAAGAGTGTTTCCATGCCGCTGTATCAAAAGAAACGTTGTACTCTGATAGTGGAGGACTCACTTCACAAAGAAGTTTCTAAGAATGCTTCTGTCTAGATTTTATATAAAGATATTCCCGTTTCTAACGATATCGTTAGAGGAATCCAAATATCCACTTACAGATTCTACAGAAAGAGAGTATCCAAACTGCTATATCAAAAGAATGGTTGAACTCTGTTAGTTGAGGACACACATCACAAAGAAGTTTCTGAGAATGTTTCAATCTCGATTTTACATGAAGATATTCCCGTTTACAACGAAATCTTCACAGTTATCTAAATATCCACTTACAGTTTCTACAAAAGAGTGTTTCCAAACTGCTGTATTAAAAGAAAGGTTGAACTCTGTTAGTTGAGGACACTCATCACAAAGAAGTTTCTGAGAATGCTTCTGTCTAGATTTTATATAATGATATTCCCGTTTCCAAAGAAATCTTCTGAGTTATCCAAATATCAACTTGCCGATTGTATAAAAAGAGGGTTTCCAAACTGCTCTATCCAAAGAAGGGTTGAACTCTGTCAGTTGAGGACACACAGCACAAAGAAGTTTCTGAGAATGCTTCTGTCTACATTTTATACGAAGATATTCTCGTTTCCAAAGAAATCTTCACAGTTATCCAGATATCCATTTGCAATTTCTGCAGAAAGAGTGTTTCCAAACTGCTGTATCAAAAGAAAGGTTGAACCCTCTTAGTTGAGGACACACATCCCAAATAAGTTTCTGACAATACTTCTGTCTCGTTTTTATGGGAAGATATTTCCTTTTTCAGCGTAGGCCTCAATGTGCTAGAAATGTCCACTTCCAGATACTACAGAAAGAGTGTTTCAAACCTGCTCTATGAAAGGGTATGTTCAGCTCTGTGACTTGAATGCAGATATCACAAAGTAGTTTCTGACAGTGCTTCTGTCTAGATTTTAGAGGAAGATATTCCCGTTTCCAACGAAATCATTAGAGCAATCCTAATATCCACTTACAGATTCTACAAAAAGAGTGTTTCCAAACTGCTCTATCTAAAGAAAGGTTGAACTCTGTTAGCTGAGGACACACATCAGAAAGAAGTTTTTAGAATGCTTCTGTCTGGATTTTATATAAAGATATTCCCGTTTCTAACGATATCATTAGAGGTATCCAAATATCCACTTGCAGATTGTACAGAAAGAGAGTATCCAAACTGCTGTATCAAAAGAAAGGTTGAACTCTGTTAGTTGAGGACACACATCACAAAGAAGTTTCTGAGAATGCTTCTGTCTACATTTTATATGAAGATATTCCCGTTTCCAATGAAATATTCACAGTTATCCAAATATCCACTTGCAGATTCTACAAAAAGAGCGTTTCCAAACTGCTGTATCAAAAGAAATGTTGAACTCTGTTAGTTGAGGACACTCTTCACAAAGAAGTTTCTGAGAATTCTTCTGTCTAGATTTTATATGAAGATATTCCCGTTTTCAGT
Organism: Gorilla gorilla gorilla; assembly: GCF_029281585.2. Lineage (NCBI taxonomy): Eukaryota > Metazoa > Chordata > Mammalia > Primates > Hominidae > Gorilla > Gorilla gorilla. The sequence goes on along the minus strand of NC_086018.1, from coordinate 14,591,529 downwards.
GAAATCTTCACAGTTATCCAAATATCCACTTGTCGATTCTACAAAAAGAGCGTTTCCAAGCTGCTGTATAAAAAGAAAGGTTGAACTGTGTTAGTTGAGGACACTCATTTCAAAGAAGTTTCTGAGAATGCTTCTGTCTAGATTTTATATGAAGATACTCCCGTTTCCAACGAAATCGTTGGAAGTATCCAAATATCCACTTACAGATTCTACAAAAAGAGTGTTTCCAAACTGCTGTATAAAAAGAAAGGTTGAACTCTGTTAGTTGAGGACACACATCACAAAGTATTTTCTGAGAATGCTTCTTTCTAGGCTTTATATGAAGATATTCCCGTTTCCAATGAAATCTTCACAGTTATCCAAATATCCACTTGCAGATTCTACAAAAAGTGTGTTTCCAACTGCTGTATGAAAGGAAAGGTTGAACTCTGTTAGTTGAGGACCCACATCACAAAGAAGTTTCTGAGAATATTTCTGTCTAGATTTTAAATGAAGATATTCCCGTTTCCAATGTAATCTTCACAGTTATCCAAATATCCACTTGCAATTTATACAAAAAGGGTGTTTCCAAACTGCTGTATCAAAAGAAAGGTTGAACTCTGTTAGTTGAGGACACACATCCCAAACAACTTTATGAGAATCCTTCTATCTCGTTTTTATAGGAAGATATTCCCTTTTTCACCACAGGCCTGAATGCGCTCGAAATGTCCACTTTCAGATACAACAGAAAGAGAGTTTCAAACGTGGTCTATGAAAGAGAATGTTGAGATCTGTGACTTGAATGCAGACATCACAAAGTAGTTTCTGAGAATGCTTCTGTCTATCTTTTATATGAAGATATTCCCGATTCCAACGAAATCGTTAGAGGCATCCAAATATCCACTTACAGATTCTACAAAAAGAGTGTTTCCAAACTGCTCTATCAAAAGAAAGGTTCAACTCTGTTAGATGAGGACACACATCACAAAGAAGTTTCTGAGAATGCTTCTGTCTAGATTTTATATGAAGATATTCCCGTTTCCACTGAAATCATTAGAGGTATCCAAATATCCACTTACAGATTCTACAAAAACAGAGTTTCCAAACTGCTCTATCAAAAGAAAGGTTGAACCCTGTTAGTTTAAGACACACATCACAAAGAAGTTTCTGAGAATGCTTCTGTCTAGATTTTGTATGAAGATATTCCGTTTCCAACGAAAACTTCACAGTTATCCAAATATCCACTTGCAGATTCTTCAAAAACAGTGTTTCCAAACTACTGTATCAATAGAAAGGTTCAACTCTGTTAGTTGAGGACACACATCCCAATTAAGTTTCTGAGAATCTTTCTGCTTCGTTTTTATGGGAAGATATTTCCGTTTTCACCATAGGCCTGATTTCGCTCGAAATGTCCACTTCCGGATACTACAGAAAGAGTGTTTCAAACCTGGTCTATGAAAAGGAATGTTCAGCTCTGTGACTTGAATGCAGATATCACAAAGTAGTTTCTGACAGAGCTTCCGAGTAGATTTTAGATGAAGATATTCCCGTTTCCAATGAAATCGCTAGAGGTATCCAAATATCCACTTACAGATTCTACAAAAAGAGTGTTTCCCAACTGCTCTATCAAAAGAAAGGTTGAACTCTGTCAGTTGAGGACACGCAGCACAAAGAAGTTTCTGACAATGCTTCTGTCTAGATTTTATAAGAAGATATTCCCGTTTCCAACGAAATCTTCACAGTTATCCAAATATCCACTTGCAGATTCTACCAAAAGAGTTTTTCCAAAGTGCTGTTTCAAAAGAAAGGTTGTACTCTGTTAGTGGAGGACACACATCACAAAGAAGTTTCTCAGAATGCTTCTGCCTAGATTTTATATGGAGATATTCCCGTTTCTAAAGAAATCGTTACAGGTATCCAAATATCCACTTACAGATTCTACAAAAAGAGAGTATCCAAACTGCCGTATCAACAGAAATGTTTAACTCTGTTACTTGAGGTCACACATCACAAAGAAGTTTCTGAGAATGCTTCTGTCTAGATTTTATATGAAGATATTCCCGTTTCCAACGAAATCTTCACAGTTATCCAAATATCCACTTCCAGATTCTGCGAAAAGAGTATTTCCAAACTGCTGTATCAAAAGAAAGGTTGTACTGTGTTAGTGGAGGACACACATCACAAAGAAGTTTCTGAGAATGCTTCTGTCTAGATTTCATATGAAGATATTCCCTTTTCCAACGAAATCTTTAGAAGCACTCAAATATCCACTTACAGACTTTACAAAAAGCGTGTTCCAAAACTGCTGTATCAAAAGAAAGTTTGAACTCTGTTAGTTGAGGACACACATTACAAAGAAGTTTCTGAGAATGCTTCTGTCTTGGTTTTATATGAAGATATTCCCGTTTCCAAAGAAATCTTCACAGTTATACAAATATCCAGTTGCAGATTCTACAAAAAGAGTGTTTCCAAACTACTGTATCAATAGAAAGGTTCAACTCTGTTAGTTGACGACACACATCCCAATTAAGTTTCTGAGAATGGTTCTGTTTCGTTTTCATGGGAAGATATTTCCGTTTTCACCATAGGCCTGATTTCGCTCGAAATGTCCACTTCTGGATACTACAGAAAGAGTGTTTCAAACCTGGTCTATGAAAAGGAATGTTCAGCTCTGTGACTTGAATGCAGATATCACAAAGTAGTTTCTGACAGTGCTTCCGTCTAGATTTTAGGTGAAGATATTCCCGTTTCCGACGAAATCGTTAGAGCTATCAAAATATCCACTTACAGATTCTACAAAAAGAGTGTTTCCAATCTGCTCCATCAAAAGAAAGGTTGAACTCCTTTAGTTGAGGACACACATCACAAAGAAATTTCTGAGAATGCTTCTGTCTAGAATTTAGATGAAGATATTCCCGTTTCCAACGAAATCTTCAGAGTTATCCAAATATCCAGTTTCAGATTCTAAAAAAAGTGTGTTTCCAAAATACTGTATCTAAAGAAATGTTGAACTCTGTTAGCTGAGGACACACACCACAAAGTGGTTTCTGACAATACTTCTGTCTAGATTTTATAGGAAGATATTCCCGTTTCCAATGAAATCTTAAGATTTTTCAAAATATCCACTTGCAGATTCTACCAAAAGAGTGTTTCCATGCCGCTGTATCAAAAGAAACGTTGTACTCTGATAGTGGAGGACTCACTTCACAAAGAAGTTTCTAAGAATGCTTCTGTCTAGATTTTATATAAAGATATTCCCGTTTCTAACGATATCGTTAGAGGAATCCAAATATCCACTTACAGATTCTACAGAAAGAGAGTATCCAAACTGCTATATCAAAAGAATGGTTGAACTCTGTTAGTTGAGGACACACATCACAAAGAAGTTTCTGAGAATGTTTCAATCTCGATTTTACATGAAGATATTCCCGTTTACAACGAAATCTTCACAGTTATCTAAATATCCACTTTCAGTTTCTACAAAAGAGTGTTTCCAAACTGCTGTATTAAAAGAAAGGTTGAACTCTGTTAGTTGAGGACACTCATCACAAAGAAGTTTCTGAGAATGCTTCTGTCTAGATTTTATATAATGATATTCCCGTTTCCAAAGAAATCTTCTGAGTTATCCAAATATCAACTTGCCGATTGTATAAAAAGAGGGTTTCCAAACTGCTCTATCCAAAGAAGGGTTGAACTCTGTCAGTTGAGGACACACAGCACAAAGAAGTTTCTGAGAATGCTTCTGTCTACATTTTATACGAAGATATTCTCGTTTCCAAAGAAATCTTCACAGTTATCCAGATATCCATTTGCAATTTCTGCAGAAAGAGTGTTTCCAAACTGCTGTATCAAAAGAAAGGTTGAACCCTCTTAGTTGAGGACACACATCCCAAATAAGTTTCTGACAATACTTCTGTCTCGTTTTTATGGGAAGATATTTCCTTTTTCAGCGTAGGCCTCAATGTGCTAGAAATGTCCACTTCCAGATACTACAGAAAGAGTGTTTCAAACCTGCTCTATGAAAGGGTATGTTCAGCTCTGTGACTTGAATGCAGATATCACAAAGTAGTTTCTGACAGTGCTTCTGTCTAGATTTTAGAGGAAGATATTCCCGTTTCCAACGAAATCATTAGAGCAATCCTAATATCCACTTACAGATTCTACAAAAAGAGTGTTTCCAAACTGCTCTATCTAAAGAAAGGTTGAACTCTGTTAGCTGAGGACACACATCAGAAAGAAGTTTTTAGAATGCTTCTGTCTGGATTTTATATAAAGATATTCCCGTTTCTAACGATATCATTAGAGGTATCCAAATATCCACTTGCAGATTGTACAGAAAGAGAGTATCCAAACTGCTGTATCAAAAGAAAGGTTGAACTCTGTTAGTTGAGGACACACATCACAAAGAAGTTTCTGAGAATGCTTCTGTCTACATTTTATATGAAGATATTCCCGTTTCCAATGAAATATTCACAGTTATCCAAATATCCACTTGCAGATTCTACAAAAAGAGCGTTTCCAAACTGCTGTATCAAAAGAAATGTTGAACTCTGTTAGTTGAGGACACTCTTCACAAAGAAGTTTCTGAGAATTCTTCTGTCTAGATTTTATATGAAGATATTCCCGTTTTCAGTGAAATCTTCACAGTTATCCAAATATCCACTTGTCGATTCTACAAAAAGAGCGTTTCCAAGCTGCTGTATAAAAAGAAAGGTTGAACTGTGTTAGTTGAGGACACTCATTTCAAAGAAGTTTCTGAGAATGCTTCTGTCTAGATTTTATATGAAGATACTCCCGTTTCCAACGAAATCGTTGGAAGTATCCAAATATCCACTTACAGATTCTACAAAAAGAGTGTTTCCAAACTGCTGTATAAAAAGAAAGGTTGAACTCTGTTAGTTGAGGACACACATCACAAAGTATTTTCTGAGAATGCTTCTTTCTAGGCTTTATATGAAGATATTCCCGTTTCCAATGAAATCTTCACAGTTATCCAAATATCCACTTGCAGATTCTACAAAAAGTGTGTTTCCAACTGCTGTATGAAAGGAAAGGTTGAACTCTGTTAGTTGAGGACCCACATCACAAAGAAGTTTCTGAGAATATTTCTGTCTAGATTTTAAATGAAGATATTCCCGTTTCCAATGTAATCTTCACAGTTATCCAAATATCCACTTGCAATTTATACAAAAAGGGTGTTTCCAAACTGCTGTATCAAAAGAAAGGTTGAACTCTGTTAGTTGAGGACACACATCCCAAACAACTTTATGAGAATCCTTCTATCTCGTTTTTATAGGAAGATATTCCCTTTTTCACCACAGGCCTGAATGCGCTCGAAATGTCCACTTTCAGATACAACAGAAAGAGAGTTTCAAACGTGGTCTATGAAAGAGAATGTTGAGATCTGTGACTTGAATGCAGACATCACAAAGTAGTTTCTGACAGTGCTTCTGTCTATCTTTTATATGAAGATATTCCCGATTCCAACGAAATCGTTAGAGGCATCCAAATATCCACTTACAGATTCTACAAAAAGAGTGTTTCCAAACTGCTCTATCAAAAGAAAGGTTCAACTCTGTTAGATGAGGACACACATCACAAAGAAGTTTCTGAGAATGCTTCTGTCTAGATTTTATTTGAAGATATTCCCGTATCCAATGAAATCATTAGAGGTATCCAAATATCCACTTACAGATCCTACAAAAACAGTGTTTCCAAACTGCTCTATCAAAAGAAAGGTTGAACCCTGTTAGTTGAAGACACACATCACAAAGAAGTTTCTGGGAGTGCTTCTGTGTAGATTTTATATGAAGATATACCGGTTTCCAATGAAATCATTAGAGGTATCCAAATATCCACTTACAGATTCTACAAAAACAGTGTTTCCAAACTGCTCTATCAAAAGTAAGGTTGAACCCTGTTAATTGAAGACACACATCACAAAGAAGTTTCTGAGAATTCTTCTGTCTAGATTTTATATGGAGATATTCCCGTTTCCAATGAAATCTTCACAGTTATCCAAATATCCACCTCCAGATTCTACAAAAAGAGCATTTCCAAACTGCTGTATCAAAAGAAATGTTGTACTGTGTTAGTGGAGGACACACATCACAAAGAAGTTTCTGAGAATGCTTCTGTCTAGATTTTATATGAAGATATACCCTTTTCCAACGAAATCTTTAGAAGTACTCAAATATCCACTTAGAGATTCTACAAAAAGCGTGTTCCCAAACTGCTGTATCAAAAGAAAGTTTGAACTCTGTTAGTTGAGGACACGCATCACAAAGAAGTTTCTGAGAATGCTTCTGTCCTGATTTTATATGAAGATATTCCCGTTTCCAAAGATATCTTCACAGTTATCCAAATATCCACTTGCAGATTCTACAAAAAGAGTGTTTCCAAACTACAGTATCAATAGAAAAGTTCAACTCTGTTAGTTGAGGACACACATCCCAATTAAGTTTCTGAGAATCGTTCTGTTTCGTTTTTATGGGAAGATATTTCCGTTTTCACCATAGGCCTGATTTCGCTCGGAATGTCCACTTCCGGATACTACAGAAAGAGTGTTTCAAACCTGGTCTATGAAAAGGAATGTTCAGCTCTGTGACTTGAATGCAGATATCACAAAGCAGTTTCTGACAGTGCTTGCGTCTTGATTTTAGATGAAGATATTCCCGTTTCCAACGAAATCGTTTGGGGTATCCAAATATCCACTTACAGATTCTACAAAAAGAGTGTTTCCAAACTGCTCTATCAAAAGAAAGGTTGAACTCTGTTAGTTGAGGACACACAGCACAAAGAAGTTTCTGACAATGCTTCTGTCTAGATTTTATATGAAGATATTCCCGTTTCCAACGAAATCTTCACAGTTATCCAAATATCCACTTGCAGATTCTACCAAAAGAGTGTTTCCAAAGTGCTGTTTCAAAAGGAAGGTTATACTCTGTTAGTGGAGGACACACATCACAAAGAAGTTTCTCGGAATGCTTCTGTCTAGATTTTATGTGAAGATATTCCGGTTTCTAAGGAAATCGTTAGAGGTATCCAAATATCCACATACAGATTCTACAAAATGAGAGTATCCAAACTGCTGTATCAACAGAAAGGTTTAACTCTGTTACTTGAGGACACACATCACAAAGAAGTTTCTGAGAATGCTTCTGTGTAGATTTTATATGAAGATATTCTGGTTTCCAACAAAATCTTCAGTTATCCAAATATCTACTTGCAGATTCTACGAAAAGAGTATTTCCAAACTGCTGTATCAAAAGAAAGGTTGCTCTGTGTTAGTGGAGGACACACATCACAAAGAAGTTTCTGGGAATGCTTCTGTCTAGATTTTATATGAAGATACTCCGGTTTCCAGTGAAATCTTTAGAAGTACTCAAATATCCACTTACAGATTCAATAAAAACCGTGTTCCCAAACTGCTGTATCAAAAGAAAGTTTGAACTCTGATAGATGAGGACACGCATCACAAAGAAGTTTCTGAGAATGCTTCTGTCTAGATTTTATATGAAGATATTCCTGTTTCCTCCGAAATTATTAGACCTATCCAAATATCCACTTTCAGATTCTACCAAAAGATTGTTTCCAAACTGCTGTATCAAAAGAAAGGTGTGAACTCTGTTGGTTGAGGACTCTCATCACAAAGAAGTTTCTGAGAATGCTTCTATCTAGATTTTATATACAGATATTCCCATTTCCATCGAAAACTTCTCAGTTATTCAATTATCAACTTGCCGATTTTACAAAAAGAGGGTTTCCAAACTGCTCTATCCAAAGAAAGGTTGAAATCTGTTAGTTGAGGACACTCATTGCAAAGAAGTTTCTGAGAATGCTTTTGTCTAGATTTTATATGAAGATATTCCCGTTTCTAATGAAATCTTTAGAGGTATCCAAATATCCAATTACAGATTCTACAAAAAGAGAGTTTCCAAACTGCTGTATCAAAAGAAAGGTTGAACTCTGTTAGTTGAGGACACACATCCCAAACAACTTTATGAGAATCCTTCCGTCTCGTTTTTATAGGAAGATATTTCCTTTTTCACCACAGGCCTGAATGCGCTCTAAATGTCCACTTTCAGATACAACAGAAAGAGAGTTTCAAACGTGGTCTATGAAACGGAATGTTCAGATCTGCGACTTGAATGCACATATCACAAAGTAGTTTCTGACAGTGCTTCTGTCTATCTTTTACATGAAGTTATTACCGTTTCCAACGAAATCGTAGGAGGTATCAAAATATCCACTTACAGATTCTACAAAAAGAGTGTTTCCAAACTGCTCTATCAAAAGAAAGGTTCAACTCTGTTAGATGAGGACACACATCACAAAGAAGTTTCTGAGAATGCTTCTGTCTAGATTTTATATGAAGATATTCCCGTTTCCACTGAAATCATTAGAGGTATCCAAATATCCACTTACAGATTCTACAAAAACAGAGTTTCCAAACTGCTCTATCAAAAGAAAGGTTGAACCCTGTTAGTTTAAGACACACATCACAAAGAAGTTTCTGAGAATGCTTCTGTCTAGATTTTGTATGAAGATATTCCGTTTCCAACGAAAACTTCACAGTTATCCAAATATCCACTTGCAGATTCTTCAAAAACAGTGTTTCCAAACTACTGTATCAATAGAAAGGTTCAACTCTGTTAGTTGAGGACACACATCCCAATTAAGTTTCTGAGAATCTTTCTGCTTCGTTTTTATGGGAAGATATTTCCGTTTTCACCATAGGCCTGATTTCGCTCGAAATGTCCACTTCCGGATACTACAGAAAGAGTGTTTCAAACCTGGTCTATGAAAAGGAATGTTCAGCTCTGTGACTTGAATGCAGATATCACAAAGTAGTTTCTGACAGAGCTTCCGTCTAGATTTTAGATGAAGATATTCCCGTTTCCAATGAAATCGCTAGAGGTATCCAAATATCCACTTACAGATTCTACAAAAAGAGTGTTTCCCAACTGCTCTATCAAAAGAAAGGTTGAACTCTGTCAGTTGAGGACACGCAGCACAAAGATGTTTCTGACAATGCTTCTGTCTAGATTTTATAAGAAGATATTCCCGTTTCCAACGAAATCTTCACAGTTATCCAAATATCCACTTGCAGATTCTACCAAAAGAGTTTTTCCAAAGTGCTGTTTCAAAAGAAAGGTTGTACTCTGTTAGTGGAGGACACACATCACAAAGAAGTTTCTCAGAATGCTTCTGCCTAGATTTTATATGGAGATATTCCCGTTTCTAAAGAAATCGTTACAGGTATCCAAATATCCACTTACAGATTCTACAAAAAGAGAGTATCCAAACTGCCGTATCAACAGAAATGTTTAACTCTGTTACTTGAGGTCACACATCACAAAGAAGTTTCTGAGAATGCTTCTGTCTAGATTTTATATGAAGATATTCCCGTTTCCAACGAAATCTTCACAGTTATCCAAATATCCACTTCCAGATTCTGTGAAAAGAGTATTTCCAAACTGCTGTATCAAAAGAAAGGTTGTACTGTGTTAGTGGAGGACACACATCACAAAGAAGTTTCTGAGAATGCTTCTGTCTAGATTTCATATGAAGATATTCCCTTTTCCAACGAAATCTTTAGAAGCACTCAAATATCCACTTACAGACTCTACAAAAAGCGTGTTCCAAAACTGCTGTATCAAAAGAAAGTTTGAACTCTGTTAGTTGAGGACACACATTACAAAGAAGTTTCTGAGAATGCTTCTGTCTTGGTTTTATATGAAGATATTCCCGTTTCCAAAGAAATCTTCACAGCTATACAAATATCCAGTTGCAGATTCTACAAAAAGAGTGTTTCCAAACTACTGTATCAATAGAAAGGTTCAACTCTGTTAGTTGACGACACACATCCCAATTAAGTTTCTGAGAATGGTTCTGTTTCGTTTTCATGGGAAGATATTTCCGTTTTCACCATAGGCCTGATTTCGCTCGAAATGTCCACTTCTGGATACTACAGAAAGAGTGTTTCAAACCTGGTCTATGAAAAGGAATGTTCAGCTCTGTGACTTGAATGCAGATATCACAAAGTAGTTTCTGACAGTGCTTCCGTCTAGATTTTAGGTGAAGATATTCCCGTTTCCGACGAAATCGTTAGAGCTATCAAAATATCCACTTACAGATTCTACAAAAAGAGTGTTTCCAATCTGCTCCATCAAAAGAAAGGTTGAACTCCTTTAGTTGAGGACACACATCACAAAGAAATTTCTGAGAATGCTTCTGTCTAGAATTTAGATGAAGATATTCCCGTTTCCAACGAAATCTTCAGAGTTATCCAAATATCCAGTTTCAGATTCTAAAAAAAGTGTGTTTCCAAAATACTGTATCTAAAGAAATGTTGAACTCTGTTAGCTGAGGACACACACCACAAAGTGGTTTCTGACAATACTTCTGTCTAGATTTTATAGGAAGATATTCCCGTTTCCAATGAAATCTTCAGATTTTTCAAAATATCCACTTGCAGATTCTACCAAAAGAGTGTTTCCATGCCGCTGTATCAAAAGAAACGTTGTACTCTGATAGTGGAGGACTCACTTCACAAAGAAGTTTCTAAGAATGCTTCTGTCTAGATTTTATATAAAGATATTCCCGTTTCTAACGATATCGTTAGAGGAATCCAAATATCCACTTACAGATTCTACAGAAAGAGAGTATCCAAACTGCTATATCAAAAGAATGGTTGAACTCTGTTAGTTGAGGACACACATCACAAAGAAGTTTCTGAGAATGTTTCGATCTCGATTTTATATGAAGATATCCCCGTTTACAACGAAATCTTCACAGTTATCTAAATATCCACTTTCAGTTTCTACAAAAGAGTGTTTCCAAACTGCTGTATTAAAAGAAAGGTTGAACTCTGTTAGTTGAGGACACTCATCACAAAGAAGTTTCTGAGAATGCTTCTGTCTAGATTTTATATAATGATATTCCCGTTTCCAAAGAAATCTTCTGAGTTATCCAAATATCAACTTGCCGATTGTATAAAAAGAGGGTTTCCAAACTGCTCTATCCAAAGAAGGGTTGAACTCTGTCAGTTGAGGACACACAGCACAAAGAAGTTTCTGAGAATGCTTCTGTCTACATTTTATACGAAGATATTCTCGTTTCCAAAGAAATCTTCACAGTTATCCAGATATCCATTTGCAATTTCTGCAGAAAGAGTGTTTCCAAACTGCTGTATCAAAAGAAAGGTTGAACCCTCTTAGTTGAGGACACACATCCCAAATAAGTTTCTGACAATACTTCTGTCTCGTTTTTATGGGAAGATATTTCCTTTTTCACCATAGGCCTGAATGCGCTCGAAATGTCCACTTCCAGATACTACAGAAAGAGTGTTTCAAACCTGCTCTATGAAAGGGAATGTTCAGCTCTGTGACTTGAATGCAGATATCACCAAGTAGTTTCTGACTGTGCTTCTGTGTAGATTTAAGAGGAAGATATTCCCGTTTCCAACGAAATCTTCAGTTATCCAAATATCCACTGGCAGATTCTACCAAAAGAGTGTTTAAAACTGCTGTATCAAAAGAAAGGTTGTACTCTGATAGTGGAGGACACACATCACAAAGAAGTTTCTGAGAATGCTTCTGTCTAGATTTTATATAAAGATATTCCCGTTTCTAATGATATCGTTAGAGGAATCCAAATATCCACTTACAGTTCTACAGAAAGAGAGTATCCAAACTGCTGTATCAAAAGAAAGGTTGCACTCTGTTAGCTGAGGACACACATCACAAAGAAGCTTCTGAGAATGTTTCTGTCTAGATTTTAAATGAAGATATTCCCGTTTACAACAAAATCTTCACAGTTATCCAAATCTACACTTTCAGATTCTACAAAAAGAGTGTTTCCAAACTGCTGTATCAAAAGAAAGGTTGAACTCTGTTAGCTGAGGCCACTCATCACAAGGAAGTTTCTGAGAATGCTTCTGTCTAGATTTTATATGAAGATATTCCCATTGCCAACGAAATCTTCTCAGTTATCCAAATATCAACTTGCCGATTCTACAAAAAGAGTGTTTCCAAACTGCTCTATCCAAGGAAAGGTTGAACTCTGTTAGTTGAGGACACTCCTCACAAAGAAGTTTCTGAGAATGCTTCTGTCTAGATTTTATATGAAGATATTCCCGTTGCCAACGAAATCTTCTCAGTTATCCAAATATCAACTTGCCGATTCTACAAAAAGAGGGTTTCCAAACTGCTCTATCCAAAGAAAGGTTGAACTCTGTTAGTTGAGGACACTCATCACAAAGATGTTTCTGAGAATGCTTCTGTCTAGATTTTATATGAAGATATTCCCGTTGCCAACGAAATCTTCTCAGTTATCCAAATATCAACTTGCCGATTAAAGAAAAAGAGGGTTTCCAAACTGCTCTATCCAAAGAAAGGTTGAACTCTGTTAGCTGAGGACATTCATCACAAAGAAGTTTCTGAGAATGCTTCTGTCTAGGTTTTCTATGAAGATATTCCCGTTTCTAATGAAATCGTTAGAGGTATCCAAATATCCACTTACAGATTCTACAAAAAGAGAGTATCCAAACTGCTGTATCAAAAGAAAGGTTGAACTCTGTTAGTTGAGGACACACATCGCAAAGCAGTTTCTGAGAATATTTCTGTCTAGATTTTAAATGAAGATATTCCCGTTTCCAATGAAATCTTCACAGTTATCCAAATATCCACTTGCAATTTATACAAAAAGGGTGTTTCCAAACTGCTGTATCAAAAGAAAGGTTCAATTCTGTTAGTTGAGGACAGACATCCCAATGAAATTTCTGAGAATCTTTCTGTTTCGTTTTTATGGGAAGAGATTTCCGTTTTCACCATAGGCCTGATTTCGCTCGAAATGTCCACTTCCGGATACTACAGAAAGAGTGTTTCAAACCTGGTCTATGAAAAGGAATGTTCAGCTCTGTGACTTGAATGCAGATATCACAAAGTAGCTTCTCACAGTGCTTCCGTCTAGATTTCAGATGAAGATATTCCCATTTCCCATGAAATCGTTAGAGTTATCCGAATATCCACATACAGATTCTACAAAAGGAGTGTTTCCAAACTGCTCTATCTAAAGACAGGTTGAACTCCGTTAGTTGAGGACACGCATCACAAGAAGTTTCTGAGAATGCTTCTGTCTTGATTTTATATGAAGATATTCCCGTTTCCAAAGAAATCTTCACAGTTATCCAAATATCCACTTGCAGATTCTACAAAAAGAGTGTTTCCAAACTACAGTATCAATAGAAAGGTTCAACTCTGTTAGTTGAGGACACACATCCCAATTAAGTTTCTGAGAATGGTTCTGTTTCGTTTTCATGGGAAGATATTTCCGTTTTCACCAAAGGCCTGATTTCGCTCGAAATGTCCACTTCCGGATACTACAGAAAGAGTGTTTCAAACCTGGTCTATGAAAAGGAATGTTCAGCTCTGTGACTTGAATGCAGATATCTCAAAGTAGTTTCTGACAGAGCTTCCGTCTAGATTTTAGATGAAGATATTCCCGTTTCTGACGAAATCGTTAGAGCTATCAAAATATCCACTTACAGATTCTACAAAAAGAGTGTTTCCAATCTGCTCCATCAAAAGAAAGGTTGAACTCCTTTAGTTGAGGACACACATCACAAAGAAATTTCTGAGAATGCTTCTGTCTAGAATTTAGATGAAGATATTTCCGTTTCCAAAGAAATCTTCAGAGTTATCCAAATATCCGGTTTCAGATTCTAAAAAAAGTGTGTTTCCAAAATACTGTATCAAAAGAAAGGTTGAACTCTGTTAGCTGAGGACACACACCACAAAGTGGTTTCTGACAATACTTCTGTCTAGATTTTATATGAAGATATTCCCGTTTCCAACGAAATCTTCAGAGTTATCAAAATATCCACTTGCAGATTCTACCAAAAGAGTGTTTCCATGCTGCTGTATCAAAAGAAACGTTGTACTCTGATAGTGCAGGGCTCACATCACAAAGAAGTTTCTAAGAATGCTTCTGTCTAGATTTTATATAAAGATATTCCCGTTTCTAACTATATCGTTAGAGGAATCCAAATATCCACTTACAGATTCTACAGAAAGAGAGTATCCAAACTGCTATATCAAAAGAAAGGTTGAACTCTGTTAGTTGAGGACACACATCACAAAGAAGTTTCTGAGAATGTTTTGGTCTAGATTTTGTATGAAGACATTCCCGTTAACAACGAAATCTTCACAGTTATCTAAATATCCACTTTCAGTTTCTACAAAAGAGTGTTTCCAAACTGCTGTATTAAAAGAAAGGTTGAACTCTGTTAGTTGAGGACACTCATCACAAAGAAGTTTCTGAGAATGCTTCTGTCTAGATTTTATATAATGATATTCCCGTTTCCAAAGAAATCTTCTCAGTTTTCCAAATATCAACTTGCCGATTCTACAAAAAGAGGGTTTCCAAACTGCTCTATCCAAAGAAGGGTTGAACTCTGTCAGTTGAGGACACACAGCACAAAGAAGAAGTTTCTGACAATACTTCTGTCTCGTTTTTATGGGAAGATATTTCCTTTTTCACCATAGGCCTGAATGCGCTCGAAATGTCCACTTCCAGATACTATAGAAAGAGTGTTTCAAACCTGCTCTATGAAAGGGAATGTTCAGCTCTGTGACTTGAATGCAGATATCACCAAGTAGTTTCTGACTGTGCTTCTGTCTGTCTTCTATATGAAGATATTCCCATTTGAAAGGAAATCGTTAGTGGTATCCAAATATCCACTTACAGATTGTACAAAAAGAGTGTCTCCAAACTGCTCTATCGACAGAAAGTTTCTACTCTGTTAGATGAGGACACACATCACAAAGAAGTTTCTGAGAATGCTTCTGTCTAGATTTTATATGAAGATATTCCCTTTTCCAACGAAATCTTTAGAAGTACTCAAATACCCACTTACAGATTCTACAAAAAGCGTGTTCCCAAACTGCTGTATCAAAAGAAAGTTTGAGCTCTGTTAGTTGAGGACACACATCACAAAGAAGTTTCTGAGAATGCTTCTGTCTTGATTTTATATGAAGATATCCCGTTTCCAAAGAAATCTTCACGGTTTTCCAAATATCCACTTGCAGATTCTACAAAAAGAGTGTTTCCAAACTACAGTATCAATAGAAAGGTTCAACTCTGTTAATTGATGACACACATCCCAATTAAGTTTCAGAGAATTGTTCTGTTTCGTTTTTATGGGAAGATATTTCCGTTTTCACCATAGGCCTGATTTCGCTCAAAATGTCCACTTCCGGATACTACAGAAAGAGTGTTTCAAACGTGGTCTATGAAAAGGAATGTTCAGCTCTGTGACTTGAATGCAGATGTCACAAAGTAGTTTCTGACAGTGCTTCCGTCTGGATTTTAGATGAAGATATTCCCGTTTCCAATGAAATCGTTAGAGCTATCCAAATATCCACTTACAGATTCTACAAAAAGAGTGTTTCCGAACTGCTCTATCTAAAGAAAGGTTGAACTCTGTCAGTTGAGGACACACACCACAAAGAGGTTTCTGACAATGCTTCTGTCTAGATTTTATATGAAGATATTCCCGTTTCTAACGAAATCGTTAGAGGTATCCAAATATCCACATACAGATTCTACAAAAACAGAGTATCCAAACTGCTGTATCAACAGAAAGGATTAACTCTGTTACTTGAGGACACACATCACAAAGAAGTTTCTGAGAATGCTTCTGTCTAGATTTTATATGAAGATATACCCGTTTCTGATGAAATCGTTAGAGGTATCCAAATATCCACTTACAGATTCTACAAAAAGAGAGTATCCAAACTGCTGTATCAAAAGAAAGGTTGAACTCTGTTAGTTGAGGACACACATCACAAAGAAGTTTCTGAGAATATTTCTGTCTAGATTTTAAATGAAGATATTCCCGTTTCAAATGAAATCTTCACAGTTATCAAAATATCCACTTGCAATTTATACAAAAAGGGTGTTTCCAAACTGCTGTATCAAAAGAAAGGTTCAATTCTGTTAGTTGAGGGCAGAGATCCCAATTAAATTTCTGAGAATCTTTCTGTTTCGTTTTTATGGGAAGATATTTCCGTTTTCACCATAGGCCTGATTTCGCTTGAAATGTCCACTTCCGGATACTACAGAAAGAGTGTTTCAAACCTGGTCTATGAGAAGGAATGTTCAGCTGTGTGACTTGAATGCAGATATCACAAAGAAGTTTCTGACAATGCATCTGTCTAGATTTTATATGAAGATATTGCCGTTTCCCACGAAATCTTCACAGTTATCAAAATATCCACTTGCAGATTCTACAAAAAGAGTGTTACCAATCTGCTCTATCTAAAGACAGGTTGAACTCTGTCAGTTCAGGACACACAGCACAAAGAAGTTTCTGACCATGCTTCTGCTAGATTTTATATTAAAATATTCCCGTTTCCAACGAAATCTTCACAGTTATCCAAATATCCACTTGCAGATTCTACCAAAAGTGTGTTTCCAAAGTGCTGTTTCAGAAGAAAGGTTGTACTCTGTCAGTGGAGGACACACATCACAAAGAAGTTTCTCAGAATGCTTCTGTCTAGATTTTATATGAAGATATTCCCGTTTCTAACGAGATCATTAGATGTATCCAAATATCCACTTACAGATTCTACAAAAAGAGAGTATCCAAACTGCTGTATCAACAGAAAGGTTTAACTCTGTTACTTGAGGACACACATCACAAAGAAGTTTATGAGAATGCTTCTGTCTAGATTTTATATGAAGATATTCCGGTTTCCAACGACATCTTCACAGTTATCGAAATATCCACTTCCAGATTCTATGAAAACACTATTTGCAAACTGCTGTATCAAAAGAAAGGTTGTACTGTGTTAGTGGAGGACAGACATCACAAAGAAGTTTCTGAGAATGCTTCTGTCTAGATTTTATATGAAGATATTCCCGTTTTCAACGAAATCTTTAGAAGTACTGAAATATCCACTTACAGATTCTACAAAAAGTGTGTTCCCAAACTGCTGTATCAAAAGAAAGTTTGAACTCTGTTAGTTGAGGACACGCATCACAAAGAAGTTTCTGAGAATGCTTCTGTCTAGATTTCATATGAAGATATTCCCGTTTCCAACGAAATTATTAGACATATCCAAATATCCACTTACAGATTCTACAAAAAGAGTGTTTCCAATCTGCTCCATCAAAAGAAATGTTGAACTCCTTTAGTTGAGGACACACATCACAAAGAAATTTCTGAGAATGCTTCTGTCTAGAATTTAGATGAAGATATTCCCGTTTCCAATGAAATCTTCAGAGTTATCCAAATATCCAGTTTCAGATTCTAAAAAAAGTGTGTTTCCAAAATACTGTATCAAAAGAAAGGTTCAACTCTGTTAGAGGAGGACACACATCACAAAGAAGTTTCTGAGACTGCTTCTGTCTAGATTTTATATGAAGATATTTCCGTTTCCAACGAAATCATCACAGTTATCCAAATATCCACTTGCAGATTCTACAGAAAGAGAGTATCCAAACTGCTGTATCAACAGAAAGGTTGAACTGTGGTAGTTGAGGACACTCATAACAAAGAAGTTTCTGTGAATCCTTCTGTCTAGATTTCATATGAATATATTCCCGTTTCCAGCGAAATCATTAGAGCTATCCAAATATCCACTTACAGATTCTACAAAAAGAGTGTCACCAAACTGCTCTATCAAAAGAAAGGTTCAACTCCATTAGTTGAGGACACACATCACAAAGAAGTTTCTGGGAATGCTTCTGTCTAGATTTTATATGAAGATACTCCGGTTTCCAGTGAAATCTTCAGTTATCCAAATATCCACTTACAGATTCAATAAAAAGCGTGTTCCCAAACTGCTGTATCAAAAGAAAGTTTGAACTCTGATAGATGAGGACACGCATCACAAAGAAGTTTCTGAGAATGCTTCTGTCTAGATTTTATATGAAGATATTCCCGTTTCCAACGAAATCTTCACAGTTATCCAAATATCCACTTTCAGATTCTACAAAAAGAGTGTTTCCAAACTGCTGTATCAAAAGAAAGGTGTGAACTCTGTTAGTTGAGGACACTCATCACAAAGAAGTTTCTGAGAAAGCTTCTATCTAGATTTTATATACAGATATTCCCGTTTCCAACGAAATCTTCTCAGTTATCCAATTATCAACTTGCCGATTCTACAAAAAGAGGGTTTCCAAACTGCTCTATCCAAAGAAAGGTTGAAATCTGTTAGTTGAGGACACTCATCGCAAAGAAGTTTCTGAGAATGCTTCTGTCTAGATTTTATATGAATATATTCCCGTTTCAAATGAAATCGTTAGATGTATCCAAGTATCCAATTACAGATTCACCAGAAAGAGAGTTTCCAAACTGCTGTGTCAAAAGAAAGGTTGAACTCTGTTAGTTGAGGACACACATCCCAAACAACTTTATGAGAATCCTTCTGTCTCGTTTTTATAGGAAGATATTCCCTTTTTCACCACAGGCCTGAATGCGCTCTAAATGTCCACTTTCAGATACAACAGAAAGAGAGTTTCAAACGTGGTCTATGAAAGGGAATGTTCACATCTGTGACTTGAATGCACATATCACAAAGTAGTTTCTGACAGTGATTCTGTCTATCTTTTACATGAAGTTATTCCCGTTTCCAATGAAATCGTTAGAGGTATCAAAATATCCACTTACAGATTCAACAAAAAGAGTGTTTGCAAACTGCTTTTTCAAAAGAAAGGTTCAACTCTGTTAGATGAGGACACACATCACAAAGAAGTTTCTGAGAAAGCTTCTGTCTAGATTTTATATGAAGATATTCCCGTTTCCACAGAAATCATTAGAGGTATCCAAATATCCACTTACAGATTCTACAAAAACAGTGCTTCCAAACTGCTCTATCAAAAGAAAGGTTGAACCCTGTTAGTTGAAGACACACATCACAAAGAAGTTTCTGAGAATGCTTATGTCTAGATTTTATACGAAGATATTACGTTTCCAATGAAATCTTCACAGTTATCCAAATATCCACTTGCAGATTCTACAAAAAGAGTGTTTCCAAACAAATGTATCAATAGAAAGTTTCAACTCTGTTAGCTGAGGACACACATCCCAATTAAGTTTCTGAGAATCCTTCTGTCTCATTTTTATTGGAAGATATTTCCGTTTTCACCATAGTCCTGAATTCGCTCGCAATGTAAACTTCCAGATATTACAGAAAGAGTGTTTCAAACCTGCTCTATGAAAGGGAATGTTCAGCTCTGTGACTTGAATGCAGACATCACAAAGTAGTTTCTGACAGTGCTTCTGTCTAGATTTTAGAGGAAGATATTTCCGTTTCCAACGAAATCTTTAGAGCTATCCAAATATCCACTTACAGATTCTACAAAAAGAGTGTTTCCAAACTGCTCTATCTAAAGAAAGGTTGAACTCCGTTAGCTGAGGACACACACCACAAAGAGATTTCTGACAATGCTTCTGTCTGAATTTTATATGAAGATATTCCCGTTTCTGATGAAATCGTTAGAGGTATCCAAATATCCACTTACAGATGCTACAAAAAGAGAGTATCCAAACTGCTGTATCAAAAGAAAGGTTGAACTCTGTTAGATGAGGACACACATCACAAAGAAGTTTCAGAGAATGCTTCTGTCTAGATTTTATATGAAGAGTTCCCATTTCCAACGATATCTTCACATTAAACCAAATATCCACTTGCAGGTTCTACAAAAAGAGTGTTTCCAAACTACAGTATCAATAGAAAGGTTCAACTCTGTTAGCTGACGACACACATCCCAATTAAGTTTCTGAGAATCCTTCTGTCTCATTTTTATTGGAAGATATTTCCGTTTTCACCATAGTCCTGAATTCGCTCTCAATGTAAACTTCCAGATACTACAGAAAGAGTGTTTCAAACCTGCTCTATGAAAGGGAATGTTCAGCTCTGTGACTTGAATGCAGATATCACAAAGTAGTTTCTGACAGTGCTTCTGTCTAGATTTTAGAGGAAGATATTTCCGTTTCCAAAGAAATCTTTAGAGCTATCCAAATATCCACTTTCAGATTCTACAAAAAGTGTGTTTCCAAACTGCTGTATCAAAAGAAAGGTTGAACTCTGCTAGTTGAGTACACTCATCTCAAAGAAGTTTCTGAGAATGCTTCTGTCTAGATTTTATATGAAGATATTCCCGTTGCCAACGAAATCTTCTCAGTTATCCAAATATCAACTTGCCGATTCTACAAAAACAGGGTTTCCAAACTGCTCTATCCAAAGAAAGGTTGAACTCTGTTAGTTGAGGACCCACATCACAATGAAGTTTCTGTGAATATTTCTGTCTAGATTTCAAATGAAGATATTCCCGTTTCCAATGAAATCTTCACAGTTATCAAAATATCCACTTGCAATTTATACAAAAAGGGTGTTTCCAAACTGCTGTATCAAAAGAAAGGTTGAACTCTGTTAGTTGAGGACACACATCCCAAACAATTTTATGAGAATCCTTCTGTCTCGTTTGTATAGGAAGGTATTTCCTTTTTCACCACAGGCCTGAATGCGCTCTAAATGTCCACTTTCAGATACAACAGAAAGAGAGTTTCAAACGCGGTCTATGAAAGGGAATGTTCAGATCTGTGACTTGAATGCACATATCACAAAGTAGTTTCTGACAGTGCTTCTGTCTATCTTTTACATGAAGTTATTCCCGTTTCCAACGAAATCGTTAGAGGTATCAAAATATACACTTAGAGATTCTACAAACAGAGTGTTTCCAAACCGCTCTATCAAAAGAAAGGTTCAACTCTGTTAGATGAGGACACACATCACAAAGAAGTTTATGAGAATGCTTCTGTCTAGATTTTATATGAAGATCTTCCGGTTTCCAACGACATCTTCACAGTTATCCAAATATCCACTTCCAGATTCTACGAAAAGACTATTTGCAAACTGCTGTATCAAAAGAAAGGTTGTACTGTGTTAGTGGAGGACACACATCACAAAGAAGTTTCTGAGAATGCTTCTGTCTAGATTTTATATGAAGATATTCCCGTTTTCGACGAAATGTTTAGAAGTACTGAAATATCCACTTACAGATTCTACAAAAAGTGTGTTCCCAAACTGCTGTATCAAAAGAAAGTTTGAACTCTGTTAGTTGAGGACACGCATCACAAAGAAGTTTCTGAGAATGCTTCTGTCTAGATTTCATATGAAGATATTCCCGTTTCCAACGAAATTATTAGACATATCCAAATATCCACTTACAGATTCTACAAAAAGAGTGTTTCCAATCTGCTCCATCAAAAGAAATGTTGAACTCCTTTAGTTGAGGACACACATCACAAAGAAATTTCTGAGAATGCTTCTGTCTAGAATTTAGATGAAGATATTCCCGTTTCCAATGAAATCTTCAGAGTTATCCAAATATCCAGTTTCAGATTCTAAAAAAAGTGTGTTTCCAAAATACTGTATCAAAAGAAAGGTTCAACTCTGTTAGATGAGGACACACATCACAAAGAAGTTTCTGAGACTGCTTCTGTCTAGATTTTATATGAAGATATTTCCGTTTCCAACGAAATCATCACAGTTATCCAAATATCCACTTGCAGATTCTACAGAAAGAGAGTATCCAAACTGCTGTATCAACAGAAAGGTTGAACTGTGGTAGTTGAGGACACTCATAACAAAGAAGTTTCTGTGAATCCTTCTGTCTAGATTTCATATGAATATATTCCCGTTTCCAGCGAAATCATTAGAGCTATCCAAATATCCACTTACAGATTCTACAAAAAGAGTGTCACCAAACTGCTCTATCAAAAGAAAGGTTCAACTCCATTAGTTGAGGACACACATCACAAAGAAGTTTCTGGGAATGCTTCTGTCTAGATTTTATATGAAGATACTCCGGTTTCCAGTGAAATCTTCAGTTATCCAAATATCCACTTACAGATTCAATAAAAAGCGTGTTCCCAAACTGCTGTATCAAAAGAAAGTTTGAACTCTGATAGATGAGGACACGCATCACAAAGAAGTTTCTGAGAATGCTTCTGTCTAGATTTTATATGAAGATATTCCCGTTTCCAACGAAATCTTCACAGTTATCCAAATATCCACTTTCAGATTCTACAAAAAGAGTGTTTCCAAACTGCTGTATCAAAAGAAAGGTGTGAACTCTGTTAGTTGAGGACACTCATCACAAAGAAGTTTCTGAGAAAGCTTCTATCTAGATTTTATATACAGATATTCCCGTTTCCAACGAAATCTTCTCAGTTATCCAATTATCAACTTGCCGATTCTACAAAAAGAGGGTTTCCAAACTGCTCTATCCAAAGAAAGGTTGAAATCTGTTAGTTGAGGACACTCATCGCAAAGAAGTTTCTGAGAATGCTTCTGTCTAGATTTTATATGAATATATTCCCGTTTCAAATGAAATCGTTAGATGTATCCAAGTATCCAATTACAGATTCACCAGAAAGAGAGTTTCCAAACTGCTGTGTCAAAAGAAAGGTTGAACTCTGTTAGTTGAGGACACACATCCCAAACAACTTTATGAGAATCCTTCTGTCTCGTTTTTATAGGAAGATATTCCCTTTTTCACCACAGGCCTGAATGCGCTCTAAATGTCCACTTTCAGATACAACAGAAAGAGAGTTTCAAACGTGGTCTATGAAAGGGAATGTTCACATCTGTGACTTGAATGCACATATCACAAAGTAGTTTCTGACAGTGATTCTGTCTATCTTTTACATGAAGTTATTCCCGTTTCCAATGAAATCGTTAGAGGTATCAAAATATCCACTTACAGATTCAACAAAAAGAGTGTTTGCAAACTGCTTTTTCAAAAGAAAGGTTCAACTCTGTTAGATGAGGACACACATCACAAAGAAGTTTCTGAGAAAGCTTCTGTCTAGATTTTATATGAAGATATTCCCGTTTCCACAGAAATCATTAGAGGTATCCAAATATCCACTTACAGATTCTACAAAAACAGTGCTTCCAAACTGCTCTATCAAAAGAAAGGTTGAACCCTGTTAGTTGAAGACACACATCACAAAGAAGTTTCTGAGAATGCTTATGTCTAGATTTTATACGAAGATATTACGTTTCCAATGAAATCTTCACAGTTATCCAAATATCCACTTGCAGATTCTACAAAAAGAGTGTTTCCAAACAAATGTATCAATAGAAAGTTTCAACTCTGTTAGCTGAGGACACACATCCCAATTAAGTTTCTGAGAATCCTTCTGTCTCATTTTTATTGGAAGATATTTCCGTTTTCACCATAGTCCTGAATTCGCTCGCAATGTAAACTTCCAGATATTACAGAAAGAGTGTTTCAAACCTGCTCTATGAAAGGGAATGTTCAGCTCTGTGACTTGAATGCAGATATCACAAAGTAGTTTCTGACAGTGCTTCTGTCTAGATTTTAGAGGAAGATATTTCCGTTTCCAACGAAATCTTTAGAGCTATCCAAATATCCACTTACAGATTCTACAAAAAGAGTGTTTCCAAACTGCTCTATCTAAAGAAAGGTTGAACTCCGTTAGCTGAGGACACACACCACAAAGAGATTTCTGACAATGCTTCTGTCTGGATTTTATATGAAGATATTCCCGTTTCTGATGAAATCGTTAGAGGTATCCAAATATCCACTTACAGATGCTACAAAAAGAGAGTATCCAAACTGCTGTATCAAAAGAAAGGTTGAACTCTGTTAGATGAGGACACACATCACAAAGAAGTTTCAGAGAATGCTTCTGTCTAGATTTTATATGAAGAGTTCCCATTTCCAACGATATCTTCACATTAAACCAAATATCCACTTGCAGGTTCTACAAAAAGAGTGTTTCCAAACTACAGTATCAATAGAAAGGTTCAACTCTGTTAGCTGACGACACACATCCCAATTAAGTTTCTGAGAATCCTTCTGTCTCATTTTTATTGGAAGATATTTCCGTTTTCACCATAGTCCTGAATTCGCTCTCAATGTAAACTTCCAGATACTACAGAAAGAGTGTTTCAAACCTGCTCTATGAAAGGGAATGTTCAGCTCTGTGACTTGAATGCAGATATCACAAAGTAGTTTCTGACAGTGCTTCTGTCTAGATTTTAGAGGAAGATATTTCCGTTTCCAAAGAAATCTTTAGAGCTATCCAAATATCCACTTTCAGATTCTACAAAAAGTGTGTTTCCAAACTGCTGTATCAAAAGAAAGGTTGAACTCTGCTAGTTGAGTACACTCATCTCAAAGAAGTTTCTGAGAATGCTTCTGTCTAGATTTTATATGAAGATATTCCCGTTGCCAACGAAATCTTCTCAGTTATCCAAATATCAACTTGCCGATTCTACAAAAACAGGGTTTCCAAACTGCTCTATCCAAAGAAAGGTTGAACTCTGTTAGTTGAGGACCCACATCACAATGAAGTTTCTGTGAATATTTCTGTCTAGATTTCAAATGAAGATATTCCCGTTTCCAATGAAATCTTCACAGTTATCAAAATATCCACTTGCAATTTATACAAAAAGGGTGTTTCCAAACTGCTGTATCAAAAGAAAGGTTGAACTCTGTTAGTTGAGGACACACATCCCAAACAATTTTATGAGAATCCTTCTGTCTCGTTTGTATAGGAAGGTATTTCCTTTTTCACCACAGGCCTGAATGCGCTCTAAATGTCCACTTTCAGATACAACAGAAAGAGAGTTTCAAACGCGGTCTATGAAAGGGAATGTTCAGATCTGTGACTTGAATGCACATATCACAAAGTAGTTTCTGACAGTGCTTCTGTCTATCTTTTACATGAAGTTATTCCCGTTTCCAACGAAATCGTTAGAGGTATCAAAATATACACTTAGAGATTCTACAAACAGAGTGTTTCCAAACCGCTCTATCAAAAGAAAGGTTCAACTCTGTTAGATGAGGACACACATCACAAAGAAGTTTCTGAGAAAGCTTCTTTCTAGATTTTATATGAAGATATTCCCGTTTCCTCTGAAATCATTAGAGGTATCCAAATATCCACCTACAGATTCTACCAAAAGAGTGTTTCCAAAGTGCTGTTTCAGAAGAAAGGTTGTACTCTGTTAGTGGAGGACACACATCACAAAGAAGTTTCTGAGAATGCTTCTGTCTAGATTTTATATGAAGATATTCCCGTTTTCAACGAAATCTTTAGAAGTACTGAAATATCCACTTACAGATTCTACAAAAAGTGTGTTCCCAAACTGCTGTATCAAAAGAAAGTTTGAACTCTGTTAGTTGAGGACACGCATCACAAAGAAGTTTCTGAGAATGCTTCTGTCTAGATTTCATATGAAGATATTCCCGTTTCCAACGAAATTATTAGACATATCCAAATATCCACTTACAGATTCTACAAAAAGAGTGTTTCCAATCTGCTCCATCAAAAGAAATGTTGAACTCCTTTAGTTGAGGACACACATCACAAAGAAATTTCTGAGAATGCTTCTGTCTAGAATTTAGATGAAGATATTCCCGTTTCCAATGAAATCTTCAGAGTTATCCAAATATCCAGTTTCAGATTCTAAAAAAAGTGTGTTTCCAAAATACTGTATCAAAAGAAAGGTTCAACTCTGTTAGAGGAGGACACACATCACAAAGAAGTTTCTGAGACTGCTTCTGTCTAGATTTTATATGAAGATATTTCCGTTTCCAACGAAATCATCACAGTTATCCAAATATCCACTTGCAGATTCTACAGAAAGAGAGTATCCAAACTGCTGTATCAACAGAAAGGTTGAACTGTGGTAGTTGAGGACACTCATAACAAAGAAGTTTCTGTGAATCCTTCTGTCTAGATTTCATATGAATATATTCCCGTTTCCAGCGAAATCATTAGAGCTATCCAAATATCCACTTACAGATTCTACAAAAAGAGTGTCACCAAACTGCTCTATCAAAAGAAAGGTTCAACTCCATTAGTTGAGGACACACATCACAAAGAAGTTTCTGGGAATGCTTCTGTCTAGATTTTATATGAAGATACTCCGGTTTCCAGTGAAATCTTCAGTTATCCAAATATCCACTTACAGATTCAATAAAAAGCGTGTTCCCAAACTGCTGTATCAAAAGAAAGTTTGAACTCTGATAGATGAGGACACGCATCACAAAGAAGTTTCTGAGAATGCTTCTGTCTAGATTTTATATGAAGATATTCCCGTTTCCAACGAAATCTTCACAGTTATCCAAATATCCACTTTCAGATTCTACAAAAAGAGTGTTTCCAAACTGCTGTATCAAAAGAAAGGTGTGAACTCTGTTAGTTGAGGACACTCATCACAAAGAAGTTTCTGAGAAAGCTTCTATCTAGATTTTATATACAGATATTCCCGTTTCCAACGAAATCTTCTCAGTTATCCAATTATCAACTTGCCGATTCTACAAAAAGAGGGTTTCCAAACTGCTCTATCCAAAGAAAGGTTGAAATCTGTTAGTTGAGGACAC
Organism: Gorilla gorilla gorilla; assembly: GCF_029281585.2. Taxonomy (NCBI): domain Eukaryota; kingdom Metazoa; phylum Chordata; class Mammalia; order Primates; family Hominidae; genus Gorilla; species Gorilla gorilla. Next base: position 14,565,111 of record NC_086018.1, on the reverse strand, counting down.
TCATCGCAAAGAAGTTTCTGAGAATGCTTCTGTCTAGATTTTATATGAATATATTCCCGTTTCAAATGAAATCGTTAGATGTATCCAAGTATCCAATTACAGATTCACCAGAAAGAGAGTTTCCAAACTGCTGTGTCAAAAGAAAGGTTGAACTCTGTTAGTTGAGGACACACATCCCAAACAACTTTATGAGAATCCTTCTGTCTCGTTTTTATAGGAAGATATTCCCTTTTTCACCACAGGCCTGAATGCGCTCTAAATGTCCACTTTCAGATACAACAGAAAGAGAGTTTCAAACGTGGTCTATGAAAGGGAATGTTCACATCTGTGACTTGAATGCACATATCAAAAAGCAGTTTCTGACAGTGATTCTGTCTATCTTTTACATGAAGTTATTCCCGTTTCCAATGAAATCGTTAGAGGTATCAAAATATCCACTTACAGATTCAACAAAAAGAGTGTTTGCAAACTGCTTTTTCAAAAGAAAGGTTCAACTCTGTTAGATGAGGACACACATCACAAAGAAGTTTCTGAGAAAGCTTCTGTCTAGATTTTATATGAAGATATTCCCGTTTCCACAGAAATCATTAGAGGTATCCAAATATCCACTTACAGATTCTACAAAAACAGTGCTTCCAAACTGCTCTATCAAAAGAAAGGTTGAACCCTGTTAGTTGAAGACACACATCACAAAGAAGTTTCTGAGAATGCTTATGTCTAGATTTTATACGAAGATATTACGTTTCCAATGAAATCTTCACAGTTATCCAAATATCCACTTGCAGATTCTACAAAAAGAGTGTTTCCAAACAAATGTATCAATAGAAAGTTTCAACTCTGTTAGCTGAGGACACACATCCCAATTAAGTTTCTGAGAATCCTTCTGTCTCATTTTTATTGGAAGATATTTCCGTTTTCACCATAGTCCTGAATTCGCTCGCAATGTAAACTTCCAGATATTACAGAAAGAGTGTTTCAAACCTGCTCTATGAAAGGGAATGTTCAGCTCTGTGACTTGAATGCAGATATCACAAAGTAGTTTCTGACAGTGCTTCTGTCTAGATTTTAGAGGAAGATATTTCCGTTTCCAACGAAATCTTTAGAGCTATCCAAATATCCACTTACAGATTCTACAAAAAGAGTGTTTCCAAACTGCTCTATCTAAAGAAAGGTTGAACTCCGTTAGCTGAGGACACACACCACAAAGAGATTTCTGACAATGCTTCTGTCTGGATTTTATATGAAGATATTCCCGTTTCTGATGAAATCGTTAGAGGTATCCAAATATCCACTTACAGATGCTACAAAAAGAGAGTATCCAAACTGCTGTATCAAAAGAAAGGTTGAACTCTGTTAGATGAGGACACACATCACAAAGAAGTTTCAGAGAATGCTTCTGTCTAGATTTTATATGAAGAGTTCCCATTTCCAACGATATCTTCACATTAAACCAAATATCCACTTGCAGGTTCTACAAAAAGAGTGTTTCCAAACTACAGTATCAATAGAAAGGTTCAACTCTGTTAGCTGACGACACACATCCCAATTAAGTTTCTGAGAATCCTTCTGTCTCATTTTTATTGGAAGATATTTCCGTTTTCACCATAGTCCTGAATTCGCTCTCAATGTAAACTTCCAGATACTACAGAAAGAGTGTTTCAAACCTGCTCTATGAAAGGGAATGTTCAGCTCTGTGACTTGAATGCAGATATCACAAAGTAGTTTCTGACAGTGCTTCTGTCTAGATTTTAGAGGAAGATATTTCCGTTTCCAAAGAAATCTTTAGAGCTATCCAAATATCCACTTTCAGATTCTACAAAAAGTGTGTTTCCAAACTGCTGTATCAAAAGAAAGGTTGAACTCTGCTAGTTGAGTACACTCATCTCAAAGAAGTTTCTGAGAATGCTTCTGTCTAGATTTTATATGAAGATATTCCCGTTGCCAACGAAATCTTCTCAGTTATCCAAATATCAACTTGCCGATTCTACAAAAACAGGGTTTCCAAACTGCTCTATCCAAAGAAAGGTTGAACTCTGTTAGTTGAGGACCCACATCACAATGAAGTTTCTGTGAATATTTCTGTCTAGATTTCAAATGAAGATATTCCCGTTTCCAATGAAATCTTCACAGTTATCAAAATATCCACTTGCAATTTATACAAAAAGGGTGTTTCCAAACTGCTGTATCAAAAGAAAGGTTGAACTCTGTTAGTTGAGGACACACATCCCAAACAATTTTATGAGAATCCTTCTGTCTCGTTTTTATAGGAAGGTATTTCCTTTTTCACCACAGGCCTGAATGCGCTCTAAATGTCCACTTTCAGATACAACAGAAAGAGAGTTTCAAACGCGGTCTATGAAAGGGAATGTTCAGATCTGTGACTTGAATGCACATATCACAAAGTAGTTTCTGACAGTGCTTCTGTCTATCTTTTACATGAAGTTATTCCCGTTTCCAACGAAATCGTTAGAGGTATCAAAATATACACTTAGAGATTCTACAAACAGAGTGTTTCCAAACCGCTCTATCAAAAGAAAGGTTCAACTCTGTTAGATGAGGACACACATCACAAAGAAGTTTCTGAGAAAGCTTCTTTCTAGATTTTATATGAAGATATTCCCGTTTCCTCTGAAATCATTAGAGGTATCCAAATATCCACCTACAGATTCTACCAAAAGAGTGTTTCCAAAGTGCTGTTTCAGAAGAAAGGTTGTACTCTGTTAGTGGAGGACACACATCACAAAGAAGTTTCTGAGAATGCTTCTGTCTAGATTTTATATGAAGATATTCCCGTTTTCAACGAAATCTTTAGAAGTACTGAAATATCCACTTACAGATTCTACAAAAAGTGTGTTCCCAAACTGCTGTATCAAAAGAAAGTTTGAACTCTGTTAGTTGAGGACACGCATCACAAAGAAGTTTCTGAGAATGCTTCTGTCTAGATTTCATATGAAGATATTCCCGTTTCCAACGAAATTATTAGACATATCCAAATATCCACTTACAGATTCTACAAAAAGAGTGTTTCCAATCTGCTCCATCAAAAGAAATGTTGAACTCCTTTAGTTGAGGACACACATCACAAAGAAATTTCTGAGAATGCTTCTGTCTAGAATTTAGATGAAGATATTCCCGTTTCCAATGAAATCTTCAGAGTTATCCAAATATCCAGTTTCAGATTCTAAAAAAAGTGTGTTTCCAAAATACTGTATCAAAAGAAAGGTTCAACTCTGTTAGAGGAGGACACACATCACAAAGAAGTTTCTGAGACTGCTTCTGTCTAGATTTTATATGAAGATATTTCCGTTTCCAACGAAATCATCACAGTTATCCAAATATCCACTTGCAGATTCTACAGAAAGAGAGTATCCAAACTGCTGTATCAACAGAAAGGTTGAACTGTGGTAGTTGAGGACACTCATAACAAAGAAGTTTCTGTGAATCCTTCTGTCTAGATTTCATATGAATATATTCCCGTTTCCAGCGAAATCATTAGAGCTATCCAAATATCCACTTACAGATTCTACAAAAAGAGTGTCACCAAACTGCTCTATCAAAAGAAAGGTTCAACTCCATTAGTTGAGGACACACATCACAAAGAAGTTTCTGGGAATGCTTCTGTCTAGATTTTATATGAAGATACTCCGGTTTCCAGTGAAATCTTCAGTTATCCAAATATCCACTTACAGATTCAATAAAAAGCGTGTTCCCAAACTGCTGTATCAAAAGAAAGTTTGAACTCTGATAGATGAGGACACGCATCACAAAGAAGTTTCTGAGAATGCTTCTGTCTAGATTTTATATGAAGATATTCCCGTTTCCAACGAAATCTTCACAGTTATCCAAATATCCACTTTCAGATTCTACAAAAAGAGTGTTTCCAAACTGCTGTATCAAAAGAAAGGTGTGAACTCTGTTAGTTGAGGACACTCATCACAAAGAAGTTTCTGAGAAAGCTTCTATCTAGATTTTATATACAGATATTCCCGTTTCCAACGAAATCTTCTCAGTTATCCAATTATCAACTTGCCGATTCTACAAAAAGAGGGTTTCCAAACTGCTCTATCCAAAGAAAGGTTGAAATCTGTTAGTTGAGGACACTCATCGCAAAGAAGTTTCTGAGAATGCTTCTGTCTAGATTTTATATGAATATATTCCCGTTTCAAATGAAATCGTTAGATGTATCCAAGTATCCAATTACAGATTCACCAGAAAGAGAGTTTCCAAACTGCTGTGTCAAAAGAAAGGTTGAACTCTGTTAGTTGAGGACACACATCCCAAACAACTTTATGAGAATCCTTCTGTCTCGTTTTTATAGGAAGATATTCCCTTTTTCACCACAGGCCTGAATGCGCTCTAAATGTCCACTTTCAGATACAACAGAAAGAGAGTTTCAAACGTGGTCTATGAAAGGGAATGTTCACATCTGTGACTTGAATGCACATATCACAAAGTAGTTTCTGACAGTGATTCTGTCTATCTTTTACATGAAGTTATTCCCGTTTCCAATGAAATCGTTAGAGGTATCAAAATATCCACTTACAGATTCAACAAAAAGAGTGTTTGCAAACTGCTTTTTCAAAAGAAAGGTTCAACTCTGTTAGATGAGGACACACATCACAAAGAAGTTTCTGAGAAAGCTTCTGTCTAGATTTTATATGAAGATATTCCCGTTTCCACAGAAATCATTAGAGGTATCCAAATATCCACTTACAGATTCTACAAAAACAGTGCTTCCAAACTGCTCTATCAAAAGAAAGGTTGAACCCTGTTAGTTGAAGACACACATCACAAAGAAGTTTCTGAGAATGCTTATGTCTAGATTTTATACGAAGATATTACGTTTCCAATGAAATCTTCACAGTTATCCAAATATCCACTTGCAGATTCTACAAAAAGAGTGTTTCCAAACAAATGTATCAATAGAAAGTTTCAACTCTGTTAGCTGAGGACACACATCCCAATTAAGTTTCTGAGAATCCTTCTGTCTCATTTTTATTGGAAGATATTTCCGTTTTCACCATAGTCCTGAATTCGCTCGCAATGTAAACTTCCAGATATTACAGAAAGAGTGTTTCAAACCTGCTCTATGAAAGGGAATGTTCAGCTCTGTGACTTGAATGCAGATATCACAAAGTAGTTTCTGACAGTGCTTCTGTCTAGATTTTAGAGGAAGATATTTCCGTTTCCAACGAAATCTTTAGAGCTATCCAAATATCCACTTACAGATTCTACAAAAAGAGTGTTTCCAAACTGCTCTATCTAAAGAAAGGTTGAACTCCGTTAGCTGAGGACACACACCACAAAGAGATTTCTGACAATGCTTCTGTCTGGATTTTATATGAAGATATTCCCGTTTCTGATGAAATCGTTAGAGGTATCCAAATATCCACTTACAGATGCTACAAAAAGAGAGTATCCAAACTGCTGTATCAAAAGAAAGGTTGAACTCTGTTAGATGAGGACACACATCACAAAGAAGTTTCAGAGAATGCTTCTGTCTAGATTTTATATGAAGAGTTCCCATTTCCAACGATATCTTCACATTAAACCAAATATCCACTTGCAGGTTCTACAAAAAGAGTGTTTCCAAACTACAGTATCAATAGAAAGGTTCAACTCTGTTAGCTGACGACACACATCCCAATTAAGTTTCTGAGAATCCTTCTGTCTCATTTTTATTGGAAGATATTTCCGTTTTCACCATAGTCCTGAATTCGCTCTCAATGTAAACTTCCAGATACTACAGAAAGAGTGTTTCAAACCTGCTCTATGAAAGGGAATGTTCAGCTCTGTGACTTGAATGCAGATATCACAAAGTAGTTTCTGACAGTGCTTCTGTCTAGATTTTAGAGGAAGATATTTCCGTTTCCAAAGAAATCTTTAGAGCTATCCAAATATCCACTTTCAGATTCTACAAAAAGTGTGTTTCCAAACTGCTGTATCAAAAGAAAGGTTGAACTCTGCTAGTTGAGTACACTCATCTCAAAGAAGTTTCTGAGAATGCTTCTGTCTAGATTTTATATGAAGATATTCCCGTTGCCAACGAAATCTTCTCAGTTATCCAAATATCAACTTGCCGATTCTACAAAAACAGGGTTTCCAAACTGCTCTATCCAAAGAAAGGTTGAACTCTGTTAGTTGAGGACCCACATCACAATGAAGTTTCTGTGAATATTTCTGTCTAGATTTCAAATGAAGATATTCCCGTTTCCAATGAAATCTTCACAGTTATCAAAATATCCACTTGCAATTTATACAAAAAGGGTGTTTCCAAACTGCTGTATCAAAAGAAAGGTTGAACTCTGTTAGTTGAGGACACACATCCCAAACAACTTTATGAGAATCCTTCTATCTCGTTTTTATAGGAAGATATTCCCTTTTTCACCACAGGCCTGAATGCGCTCGAAATGTCCACTTTCAGATACAACAGAAAGAGAGTTTCAAACGTGGTCTATGAAAGAGAATGTTGAGATCTGTGACTTGAATGCAGACATCACAAAGTAGTTTCTGAGAATGCTTCTGTCTATCTTTTATATGAAGATATTCCCGATTCCAACGAAATCGTTAGAGGCATCCAAATATCCACTTACAGATTCTACAAAAAGAGTGTTTCCAAACTGCTCTATCAAAAGAAAGGTTCAACTCTGTTAGATGAGGACACACATCACAAAGAAGTTTCTGAGAATGCTTCTGTCTAGATTTTATATGAAGATATTCCCGTTTCCACTGAAATCATTAGAGGTATCCAAATATCCACTTACAGATTCTACAAAAACAGAGTTTCCAAACTGCTCTATCAAAAGAAAGGTTGAACCCTGTTAGTTTAAGACACACATCACAAAGAAGTTTCTGAGAATGCTTCTGTCTAGATTTTGTATGAAGATATTCCGTTTCCAACGAAAACTTCACAGTTATCCAAATATCCACTTGCAGATTCTTCAAAAACAGTGTTTCCAAACTACTGTATCAATAGAAAGGTTCAACTCTGTTAGTTGAGGACACACATCCCAATTAAGTTTCTGAGAATCTTTCTGCTTCGTTTTTATGGGAAGATATTTCCGTTTTCACCATAGGCCTGATTTCGCTCGAAATGTCCACTTCCGGATACTACAGAAAGAGTGTTTCAAACCTGGTCTATGAAAAGGAATGTTCAGCTCTGTGACTTGAATGCAGATATCACAAAGTAGTTTCTGACAGAGCTTCCGAGTAGATTTTAGATGAAGATATTCCCGTTTCCAATGAAATCGCTAGAGGTATCCAAATATCCACTTACAGATTCTACAAAAAGAGTGTTTCCCAACTGCTCTATCAAAAGAAAGGTTGAACTCTGTCAGTTGAGGACACGCAGCACAAAGAAGTTTCTGACAATGCTTCTGTCTAGATTTTATAAGAAGATATTCCCGTTTCCAACGAAATCTTCACAGTTATCCAAATATCCACTTGCAGATTCTACCAAAAGAGTTTTTCCAAAGTGCTGTTTCAAAAGAAAGGTTGTACTCTGTTAGTGGAGGACACACATCACAAAGAAGTTTCTCAGAATGCTTCTGCCTAGATTTTATATGGAGATATTCCCGTTTCTAAAGAAATCGTTACAGGTATCCAAATATCCACTTACAGATTCTACAAAAAGAGAGTATCCAAACTGCCGTATCAACAGAAATGTTTAACTCTGTTACTTGAGGTCACACATCACAAAGAAGTTTCTGAGAATGCTTCTGTCTAGATTTTATATGAAGATATTCCCGTTTCCAACGAAATCTTCACAGTTATCCAAATATCCACTTCCAGATTCTGCGAAAAGAGTATTTCCAAACTGCTGTATCAAAAGAAAGGTTGTACTGTGTTAGTGGAGGACACACATCACAAAGAAGTTTCTGAGAATGCTTCTGTCTAGATTTCATATGAAGATATTCCCTTTTCCAACGAAATCTTTAGAAGCACTCAAATATCCACTTACAGACTTTACAAAAAGCGTGTTCCAAAACTGCTGTATCAAAAGAAAGTTTGAACTCTGTTAGTTGAGGACACACATTACAAAGAAGTTTCTGAGAATGCTTCTGTCTTGGTTTTATATGAAGATATTCCCGTTTCCAAAGAAATCTTCACAGTTATACAAATATCCAGTTGCAGATTCTACAAAAAGAGTGTTTCCAAACTACTGTATCAATAGAAAGGTTCAACTCTGTTAGTTGACGACACACATCCCAATTAAGTTTCTGAGAATGGTTCTGTTTCGTTTTCATGGGAAGATATTTCCGTTTTCACCATAGGCCTGATTTCGCTCGAAATGTCCACTTCTGGATACTACAGAAAGAGTGTTTCAAACCTGGTCTATGAAAAGGAATGTTCAGCTCTGTGACTTGAATGCAGATATCACAAAGTAGTTTCTGACAGTGCTTCCGTCTAGATTTTAGGTGAAGATATTCCCGTTTCCGACGAAATCGTTAGAGCTATCAAAATATCCACTTACAGATTCTACAAAAAGAGTGTTTCCAATCTGCTCCATCAAAAGAAAGGTTGAACTCCTTTAGTTGAGGACACACATCACAAAGAAATTTCTGAGAATGCTTCTGTCTAGAATTTAGATGAAGATATTCCCGTTTCCAACGAAATCTTCAGAGTTATCCAAATATCCAGTTTCAGATTCTAAAAAAAGTGTGTTTCCAAAATACTGTATCTAAAGAAATGTTGAACTCTGTTAGCTGAGGACACACACCACAAAGTGGTTTCTGACAATACTTCTGTCTAGATTTTATAGGAAGATATTCCCGTTTCCAATGAAATCTTCAGATTTTTCAAAATATCCACTTGCAGATTCTACCAAAAGAGTGTTTCCATGCCGCTGTATCAAAAGAAACGTTGTACTCTGATAGTGGAGGACTCACTTCACAAAGAAGTTTCTAAGAATGCTTCTGTCTAGATTTTATATAAAGATATTCCCGTTTCTAACGATATCGTTAGAGGAATCCAAATATCCACTTACAGATTCTACAGAAAGAGAGTATCCAAACTGCTATATCAAAAGAATGGTTGAACTCTGTTAGTTGAGGACACACATCACAAAGAAGTTTCTGAGAATGTTTCGATCTCGATTTTACATGAAGATATTCCCGTTTACAACGAAATCTTCACAGTTATCTAAATATCCACTTTCAGTTTCTACAAAAGAGTGTTTCCAAACTGCTGTATTAAAAGAAAGGTTGAACTCTGTTAGTTGAGGACACTCATCACAAAGAAGTTTCTGAGAATGCTTCTGTCTAGATTTTATATAATGATATTCCCGTTTCCAAAGAAATCTTCTGAGTTATCCAAATATCAACTTGCCGATTGTATAAAAAGAGGGTTTCCAAACTGCTCTATCCAAAGAAGGGTTGAACTCTGTCAGTTGAGGACACACAGCACAAAGAAGTTTCTGAGAATGCTTCTGTCTACATTTTATACGAAGATATTCTCGTTTCCAAAGAAATCTTCACAGTTATCCAGATATCCATTTGCAATTTCTGCAGAAAGAGTGTTTCCAAACTGCTGTATCAAAAGAAAGGTTGAACCCTCTTAGTTGAGGACACACATCCCAAATAAGTTTCTGACAATACTTCTGTCTCGTTTTTATGGGAAGATATTTCCTTTTTCAGCGTAGGCCTCAATGTGCTAGAAATGTCCACTTCCAGATACTACAGAAAGAGTGTTTCAAACCTGCTCTATGAAAGGGTATGTTCAGCTCTGTGACTTGAATGCAGATATCACAAAGTAGTTTCTGACAGTGCTTCTGTCTAGATTTTAGAGGAAGATATTCCCGTTTCCAACGAAATCATTAGAGCAATCCTAATATCCACTTACAGATTCTACAAAAAGAGTGTTTCCAAACTGCTCTATCTAAAGAAAGGTTGAACTCTGTTAGCTGAGGACACACATCAGAAAGAAGTTTTTAGAATGCTTCTGTCTGGATTTTATATAAAGATATTCCCGTTTCTAACGATATCATTAGAGGTATCCAAATATCCACTTGCAGATTGTACAGAAAGAGAGTATCCAAACTGCTGTATCAAAAGAAAGGTTGAACTCTGTTAGTTGAGGACACACATCACAAAGAAGTTTCTGAGAATGCTTCTGTCTACATTTTATATGAAGATATTCCCGTTTCCAATGAAATATTCACAGTTATCCAAATATCCACTTGCAGATTCTACAAAAAGAGCGTTTCCAAACTGCTGTATCAAAAGAAATGTTGAACTCTGTTAGTTGAGGACACTCTTCACAAAGAAGTTTCTGAGAATTCTTCTGTCTAGATTTTATATGAAGATATTCCCGTTTTCAGTGAAATCTTCACAGTTATCCAAATATCCACTTGTCGATTCTACAAAAAGAGCGTTTCCAAGCTGCTGTATAAAAAGAAAGGTTGAACTGTGTTAGTTGAGGACACTCATTTCAAAGAAGTTTCTGAGAATGCTTCTGTCTAGATTTTATATGAAGATACTCCCGTTTCCAACGAAATCGTTGGAAGTATCCAAATATCCACTTACAGATTCTACAAAAAGAGTGTTTCCAAACTGCTGTATAAAAAGAAAGGTTGAACTCTGTTAGTTGAGGACACACATCACAAAGTATTTTCTGAGAATGCTTCTTTCTAGGCTTTATATGAAGATATTCCCGTTTCCAATGAAATCTTCACAGTTATCCAAATATCCACTTGCAGATTCTACAAAAAGTGTGTTTCCAACTGCTGTATGAAAGGAAAGGTTGAACTCTGTTAGTTGAGGACCCACATCACAAAGAAGTTTCTGAGAATATTTCTGTCTAGATTTTAAATGAAGATATTCCCGTTTCCAATGTAATCTTCACAGTTATCCAAATATCCACTTGCAATTTATACAAAAAGGGTGTTTCCAAACTGCTGTATCAAAAGAAAGGTTGAACTCTGTTAGTTGAGGACACACATCCCAAACAACTTTATGAGAATCCTTCTATCTCGTTTTTATAGGAAGATATTCCCTTTTTCACCACAGGCCTGAATGCGCTCGAAATGTCCACTTTCAGATACAACAGAAAGAGAGTTTCAAACGTGGTCTATGAAAGAGAATGTTGAGATCTGTGACTTGAATGCAGACATCACAAAGTAGTTTCTGACAGTGCTTCTGTCTATCTTTTATATGAAGATATTCCCGATTCCAACGAAATCGTTAGAGGCATCCAAATATCCACTTACAGATTCTACAAAAAGAGTGTTTCCAAACTGCTCTATCAAAAGAAAGGTTCAACTCTGTTAGATGAGGACACACATCACAAAGAAGTTTCTGAGAATGCTTCTGTCTAGATTTTATTTGAAGATATTCCCGTATCCAATGAAATCATTAGAGGTATCCAAATATCCACTTACAGATCCTACAAAAACAGTGTTTCCAAACTGCTCTATCAAAAGAAAGGTTGAACCCTGTTAGTTGAAGACACACATCACAAAGAAGTTTCTGGGAGTGCTTCTGTGTAGATTTTATATGAAGATATACCGGTTTCCAATGAAATCATTAGAGGTATCCAAATATCCACTTACAGATTCTACAAAAACAGTGTTTCCAAACTGCTCTATCAAAAGTAAGGTTGAACCCTGTTAATTGAAGACACACATCACAAAGAAGTTTCTGAGAATTCTTCTGTCTAGATTTTATATGGAGATATTCCCGTTTCCAATGAAATCTTCACAGTTATCCAAATATCCACCTCCAGATTCTACAAAAAGAGCATTTCCAAACTGCTGTATCAAAAGAAATGTTGTACTGTGTTAGTGGAGGACACACATCACAAAGAAGTTTCTGAGAATGCTTCTGTCTAGATTTTATATGAAGATATACCCTTTTCCAACGAAATCTTTAGAAGTACTCAAATATCCACTTAGAGATTCTACAAAAAGCGTGTTCCCAAACTGCTGTATCAAAAGAAAGTTTGAACTCTGTTAGTTGAGGACACGCATCACAAAGAAGTTTCTGAGAATGCTTCTGTCCTGATTTTATATGAAGATATTCCCGTTTCCAAAGAAATCTTCACAGTTATCCAAATATCCACTTGCAGATTCTACAAAAAGAGTGTTTCCAAACTACAGTATCAATAGAAAAGTTCAACTCTGTTAGTTGAGGACACACATCCCAATTAAGTTTCTGAGAATCGTTCTGTTTCGTTTTTATGGGAAGATATTTCCGTTTTCACCATAGGCCTGATTTCGCTCGGAATGTCCACTTCCGGATACTACAGAAAGAGTGTTTCAAACCTGGTCTATGAAAAGGAATGTTCAGCTCTGTGACTTGAATGCAGATATCACAAAGCAGTTTCTGACAGTGCTTGCGTCTTGATTTTAGATGAAGATATTCCCGTTTCCAACGAAATCGTTTGGGGTATCCAAATATCCACTTACAGATTCTACAAAAAGAGTGTTTCCAAACTGCTCTATCAAAAGAAAGGTTGAACTCTGTTAGTTGAGGACACACAGCACAAAGAAGTTTCTGACAATGCTTATATCTAGATTTTATATGAAGATATTCCCGTTTCCAACGAAATCTTCACAGTTATCCAAATATCCACTTGCAGATTCTACCAAAAGAGTGTTTCCAAAGTGCTGTTTCAAAAGGAAGGTTATACTCTGTTAGTGGAGGACACACATCACAAAGAAGTTTCTCGGAATGCTTCTGTCTAGATTTTATGTGAAGATATTCCGGTTTCTAAGGAAATCGTTAGAGGTATCCAAATATCCACATACAGATTCTACAAAATGAGAGTATCCAAACTGCTGTATCAACAGAAAGGTTTAACTCTGTTACTTGAGGACACACATCACAAAGAAGTTTCTGAGAATGCTTCTGTGTAGATTTTATATGAAGATATTCTGGTTTCCAACAAAATCTTCAGTTATCCAAATATCTACTTGCAGATTCTACGAAAAGAGTATTTCCAAACTGCTGTATCAAAAGAAAGGTTGCTCTGTGTTAGTGGAGGACACACATCACAAAGAAGTTTCTGGGAATGCTTCTGTCTAGATTTTATATGAAGATACTCCGGTTTCCAGTGAAATCTTTAGAAGTACTCAAATATCCACTTACAGATTCAATAAAAACCGTGTTCCCAAACTGCTGTATCAAAAGAAAGTTTGAACTCTGATAGATGAGGACACGCATCACAAAGAAGTTTCTGAGAATGCTTCTGTCTAGATTTTATATGAAGATATTCCTGTTTCCTCCGAAATTATTAGACCTATCCAAATATCCACTTTCAGATTCTACCAAAAGATTGTTTCCAAACTGCTGTATCAAAAGAAAGGTGTGAACTCTGTTGGTTGAGGACTCTCATCACAAAGAAGTTTCTGAGAATGCTTCTATCTAGATTTTATATACAGATATTCCCATTTCCATCGAAAACTTCTCAGTTATTCAATTATCAACTTGCCGATTTTACAAAAAGAGGGTTTCCAAACTGCTCTATCCAAAGAAAGGTTGAAATCTGTTAGTTGAGGACACTCATTGCAAAGAAGTTTCTGAGAATGCTTTTGTCTAGATTTTATATGAAGATATTCCCGTTTCTAATGAAATCTTTAGAGGTATCCAAATATCCAATTACAGATTCTACAAAAAGAGAGTTTCCAAACTGCTGTATCAAAAGAAAGGTTGAACTCTGTTAGTTGAGGACACACATCCCAAACAACTTTATGAGAATCCTTCCGTCTCGTTTTTATAGGAAGATATTTCCTTTTTCACCACAGGCCTGAATGCGCTCTAAATGTCCACTTTCAGATACAACAGAAAGAGAGTTTCAAACGTGGTCTATGAAACTGAATGTTCAGATCTGCGACTTGAATGCACATATCACAAAGTAGTTTCTGACAGTGCTTCTGTCTATCTTTTACATGAAGTTATTACCGTTTCCAACGAAATCGTAGGAGGTATCAAAATATCCACTTACAGATTCTACAAAAAGAGTGTTTCCAAACTGCTCTATCAAAAGAAAGGTTCAACTCTGTTAGATGAGGACACACATCACAAAGAAGTTTCTGAGAATGCTTCTGTCTAGATTTTATATGAAGATATTCCCGTTTCCACTGAAATCATTAGAGGTATCCAAATATCCACTTACAGATTCTACAAAAACAGAGTTTCCAAACTGCTCTATCAAAAGAAAGGTTGAACCCTGTTAGTTTAAGACACACATCACAAAGAAGTTTCTGAGAATGCTTCTGTCTAGATTTTGTATGAAGATATTCCGTTTCCAACGAAAACTTCACAGTTATCCAAATATCCACTTGCAGATTCTTCAAAAACAGTGTTTCCAAACTACTGTATCAATAGAAAGGTTCAACTCTGTTAGTTGAGGACACACATCCCAATTAAGTTTCTGAGAATCTTTCTGCTTCGTTTTTATGGGAAGATATTTCCGTTTTCACCATAGGCCTGATTTCGCTCGAAATGTCCACTTCCGGATACTACAGAAAGAGTGTTTCAAACCTGGTCTATGAAAAGGAATGTTCAGCTCTGTGACTTGAATGCAGATATCACAAAGTAGTTTCTGACAGAGCTTCCGTCTAGATTTTAGATGAAGATATTCCCGTTTCCAATGAAATCGCTAGAGGTATCCAAATATCCACTTACAGATTCTACAAAAAGAGTGTTTCCCAACTGCTCTATCAAAAGAAAGGTTGAACTCTGTCAGTTGAGGACACGCAGCACAAAGAAGTTTCTGACAATGCTTCTGTCTAGATTTTATAAGAAGATATTCCCGTTTCCAACGAAATCTTCACAGTTATCCAAATATCCACTTGCAGATTCTACCAAAAGAGTTTTTCCAAAGTGCTGTTTCAAAAGAAAGGTTGTACTCTGTTAGTGGAGGACACACATCACAAAGAAGTTTCTCAGAATGCTTCTGCCTAGATTTTATATGGAGATATTCCCGTTTCTAAAGAAATCGTTACAGGTATCCAAATATCCACTTACAGATTCTACAAAAAGAGAGTATCCAAACTGCCGTATCAACAGAAATGTTTAACTCTGTTACTTGAGGTCACACATCACAAAGAAGTTTCTGAGAATGCTTCTGTCTAGATTTTATATGAAGATATTCCCGTTTCCAACGAAATCTTCACAGTTATCCAAATATCCACTTCCAGATTCTGCGAAAAGAGTATTTCCAAACTGCTGTATCAAAAGAAAGGTTGTACTGTGTTAGTGGAGGACACACATCACAAAGAAGTTTCTGAGAATGCTTCTGTCTAGATTTCATATGAAGATATTCCCTTTTCCAACGAAATCTTTAGAAGCACTCAAATATCCACTTACAGACTCTACAAAAAGCGTGTTCCAAAACTGCTGTATCAAAAGAAAGTTTGAACTCTGTTAGTTGAGGACACACATTACAAAGAAGTTTCTGAGAATGCTTCTGTCTTGGTTTTATATGAAGATATTCCCGTTTCCAAAGAAATCTTCACAGCTATACAAATATCCAGTTGCAGATTCTACAAAAAGAGTGTTTCCAAACTACTGTATCAATAGAAAGGTTCAACTCTGTTAGTTGACGACACACATCCCAATTAAGTTTCTGAGAATGGTTCTGTTTCGTTTTCATGGGAAGATATTTCCGTTTTCACCATAGGCCTGATTTCGCTCGAAATGTCCACTTCTGGATACTACAGAAAGAGTGTTTCAAACCTGGTCTATGAAAAGGAATGTTCAGCTCTGTGACTTGAATGCAGATATCACAAAGTAGTTTCTGACAGTGCTTCCGTCTAGATTTTAGGTGAAGATATTCCCGTTTCCGACGAAATCGTTAGAGCTATCAAAATATCCACTTACAGATTCTACAAAAAGAGTGTTTCCAATCTGCTCCATCAAAAGAAAGGTTGAACTCCTTTAGTTGAGGACACACATCACAAAGAAATTTCTGAGAATGCTTCTGTCTAGAATTTAGATGAAGATATTCCCGTTTCCAACGAAATCTTCAGAGTTATCCAAATATCCAGTTTCAGATTCTAAAAAAAGTGTGTTTCCAAAATACTGTATCTAAAGAAATGTTGAACTCTGTTAGCTGAGGACACACACCACAAAGTGGTTTCTGACAATACTTCTGTCTAGATTTTATAGGAAGATATTCCCGTTTCCAATGAAATCTTCAGATTTTTCAAAATATCCACTTGCAGATTCTACCAAAAGAGTGTTTCCATGCCGCTGTATCAAAAGAAACGTTGTACTCTGATAGTGGAGGACTCACTTCACAAAGAAGTTTCTAAGAATGCTTCTGTCTAGATTTTATATAAAGATATTCCCGTTTCTAACGATATCGTTAGAGGAATCCAAATATCCACTTACAGATTCTACAGAAAGAGAGTATCCAAACTGCTATATCAAAAGAATGGTTGAACTCTGTTAGTTGAGGACACACATCACAAAGAAGTTTCTGAGAATGTTTCGATCTCGATTTTATATGAAGATATTCCCGTTTACAACGAAATCTTCACAGTTATCTAAATATCCACTTTCAGTTTCTACAAAAGAGTGTTTCCAAACTGCTGTATTAAAAGAAAGGTTGAACTCTGTTAGTTGAGGACACTCATCACAAAGAAGTTTCTGAGAATGCTTCTGTCTAGATTTTATATAATGATATTCCCGTTTCCAAAGAAATCTTCTGAGTTATCCAAATATCAACTTGCCGATTGTATAAAAAGAGGGTTTCCAAACTGCTCTATCCAAAGAAGGGTTGAACTCTGTCAGTTGAGGACACACAGCACAAAGAAGTTTCTGAGAATGCTTCTGTCTACATTTTATACGAAGATATTCTCGTTTCCAAAGAAATCTTCACAGTTATCCAGATATCCATTTGCAATTTCTGCAGAAAGAGTGTTTCCAAACTGCTGTATCAAAAGAAAGGTTGAACCCTCTTAGTTGAGGACACACATCCCAAATAAGTTTCTGACAATACTTCTGTCTCGTTTTTATGGGAAGATATTTCCTTTTTCACCATAGGCCTGAATGCGCTCGAAATGTCCACTTCCAGATACTACAGAAAGAGTGTTTCAAACCTGCTCTATGAAAGGGAATGTTCAGCTCTGTGACTTGAATGCAGATATCACCAAGTAGTTTCTGACTGTGCTTCTGTGTAGATTTAAGAGGAAGATATTCCCGTTTCCAACGAAATCTTCAGTTATCCAAATATCCACTGGCAGATTCTACCAAAAGAGTGTTTAAAACTGCTGTATCAAAAGAAAGGTTGTACTCTGATAGTGGAGGACACACATCACAAAGAAGTTTCTGAGAATGCTTCTGTCTAGATTTTATATAAAGATATTCCCGTTTCTAATGATATCGTTAGAGGAATCCAAATATCCACTTACAGTTCTACAGAAAGAGAGTATCCAAACTGCTGTATCAAAAGAAAGGTTGCACTCTGTTAGCTGAGGACACACATCACAAAGAAGCTTCTGAGAATGTTTCTGTCTAGATTTTAAATGAAGATATTCCCGTTTACAACAAAATCTTCACAGTTATCCAAATCTACACTTTCAGATTCTACAAAAAGAGTGTTTCCAAACTGCTGTATCAAAAGAAAGGTTGAACTCTGTTAGCTGAGGCCACTCATCACAAGGAAGTTTCTGAGAATGCTTCTGTCTAGATTTTATATGAAGATATTCCCATTGCCAACGAAATCTTCTCAGTTATCCAAATATCAACTTGCCGATTCTACAAAAAGAGTGTTTCCAAACTGCTCTATCCAAGGAAAGGTTGAACTCTGTTAGTTGAGGACACTCCTCACAAAGAAGTTTCTGAGAATGCTTCTGTCTAGATTTTATATGAAGATATTCCCGTTGCCAACGAAATCTTCTCAGTTATCCAAATATCAACTTGCCGATTCTACAAAAAGAGGGTTTCCAAACTGCTCTATCCAAAGAAAGGTTGAACTCTGTTAGTTGAGGACACTCATCACAAAGATGTTTCTGAGAATGCTTCTGTCTAGATTTTATATGAAGATATTCCCGTTGCCAACGAAATCTTCTCAGTTATCCAAATATCAACTTGCCGATTAAAGAAAAAGAGGGTTTCCAAACTGCTCTATCCAAAGAAAGGTTGAACTCTGTTAGCTGAGGACATTCATCACAAAGAAGTTTCTGAGAATGCTTCTGTCTAGGTTTTCTATGAAGATATTCCCGTTTCTAATGAAATCGTTAGAGGTATCCAAATATCCACTTACAGATTCTACAAAAAGAGAGTATCCAAACTGCTGTATCAAAAGAAAGGTTGAACTCTGTTAGTTGAGGACACACATCACAAAGCAGTTTCTGAGAATATTTCTGTCTAGATTTTAAATGAAGATATTCCCGTTTCCAATGAAATCTTCACAGTTATCCAAATATCCACTTGCAATTTATACAAAAAGGGTGTTTCCAAACTGCTGTATCAAAAGAAAGGTTCAATTCTGTTAGTTGAGGACAGACATCCCAATGAAATTTCTGAGAATCTTTCTGTTTCGTTTTTATGGGAAGAGATTTCCGTTTTCACCATAGGCCTGATTTCGCTCGAAATGTCCACTTCCGGATACTACAGAAAGAGTGTTTCAAACCTGGTCTATGAAAAGGAATGTTCAGCTCTGTGACTTGAATGCAGATATCACAAAGTAGCTTCTCACAGTGCTTCCGTCTAGATTTCAGATGAAGATATTCCCATTTCCCATGAAATCGTTAGAGTTATCCGAATATCCACATACAGATTCTACAAAAGGAGTGTTTCCAAACTGCTCTATCTAAAGACAGGTTGAACTCCGTTAGTTGAGGACACGCATCACAAGAAGTTTCTGAGAATGCTTCTGTCTTGATTTTATATGAAGATATTCCCGTTTCCAAAGAAATCTTCACAGTTATCCAAATATCCACTTGCAGATTCTACAAAAAGAGTGTTTCCAAACTACAGTATCAATAGAAAGGTTCAACTCTGTTAGTTGAGGACACACATCCCAATTAAGTTTCTGAGAATGGTTCTGTTTCGTTTTCATGGGAAGATATTTCCGTTTTCACCAAAGGCCTGATTTCGCTCGAAATGTCCACTTCCGGATACTACAGAAAGAGTGTTTCAAACCTGGTCTATGAAAAGGAATGTTCAGCTCTGTGACTTGAATGCAGATATCTCAAAGTAGTTTCTGACAGAGCTTCCGTCTAGATTTTAGATGAAGATATTCCCGTTTCTGACGAAATCGTTAGAGCTATCAAAATATCCACTTACAGATTCTACAAAAAGAGTGTTTCCAATCTGCTCCATCAAAAGAAAGGTTGAACTCCTTTAGTTGAGGACACACATCACAAAGAAATTTCTGAGAATGCTTCTGTCTAGAATTTAGATGAAGATATTTCCGTTTCCAAAGAAATCTTCAGAGTTATCCAAATATCCGGTTTCAGATTCTAAAAAAAGTGTGTTTCCAAAATACTGTATCAAAAGAAAGGTTGAACTCTGTTAGCTGAGGACACACACCACAAAGTGGTTTCTGACAATACTTCTGTCTAGATTTTATATGAAGATATTCCCGTTTCCAACGAAATCTTCAGAGTTATCAAAATATCCACTTGCAGATTCTACCAAAAGAGTGTTTCCATGCTGCTGTATCAAAAGAAACGTTGTACTCTGATAGTGGAGGGCTCACATCACAAAGAAGTTTCTAAGAATGCTTCTGTCTAGATTTTATATAAAGATATTCCCGTTTCTAACTATATCGTTAGAGGAATCCAAATATCCACTTACAGATTCTACAGAAAGAGAGTATCCAAACTGCTATATCAAAAGAAAGGTTGAACTCTGTTAGTTGAGGACACACATCACAAAGAAGTTTCTGAGAATGTTTTGGTCTAGATTTTGTATGAAGACATTCCCGTTAACAACGAAATCTTCACAGTTATCTAAATATCCACTTTCAGTTTCTACAAAAGAGTGTTTCCAAACTGCTGTATTAAAAGAAAGGTTGAACTCTGTTAGTTGAGGACACTCATCACAAAGAAGTTTCTGAGAATGCTTCTGTCTAGATTTTATATAATGATATTCCCGTTTCCAAAGAAATCTTCTCAGTTTTCCAAATATCAACTTGCCGATTCTACAAAAAGAGGGTTTCCAAACTGCTCTATCCAAAGAAGGGTTGAACTCTGTCAGTTGAGGACACACAGCACAAAGAAGAAGTTTCTGACAATACTTCTGTCTCGTTTTTATGGGAAGATATTTCCTTTTTCACCATAGGCCTGAATGCGCTCGAAATGTCCACTTCCAGATACTATAGAAAGAGTGTTTCAAACCTGCTCTATGAAAGGGAATGTTCAGCTCTGTGACTTGAATGCAGATATCACCAAGTAGTTTCTGACTGTGCTTCTGTCTGTCTTCTATATGAAGATATTCCCATTTGAAAGGAAATCGTTAGTGGTATCCAAATATCCACTTACAGATTGTACAAAAAGAGTGTCTCCAAACTGCTCTATCGACAGAAAGTTTCTACTCTGTTAGATGAGGACACACATCACAAAGAAGTTTCTGAGAATGCTTCTGTCTAGATTTTATATGAAGATATTCCCTTTTCCAACGAAATCTTTAGAAGTACTCAAATACCCACTTACAGATTCTACAAAAAGCGTGTTCCCAAACTGCTGTATCAAAAGAAAGTTTGAGCTCTGTTAGTTGAGGACACACATCACAAAGAAGTTTCTGAGAATGCTTCTGTCTTGATTTTATATGAAGATATCCCGTTTCCAAAGAAATCTTCACGGTTTTCCAAATATCCACTTGCAGATTCTACAAAAAGAGTGTTTCCAAACTACAGTATCAATAGAAAGGTTCAACTCTGTTAATTGATGACACACATCCCAATTAAGTTTCAGAGAATTGTTCTGTTTCGTTTTTATGGGAAGATATTTCCGTTTTCACCATAGGCCTGATTTCGCTCAAAATGTCCACTTCCGGATACTACAGAAAGAGTGTTTCAAACATGGTCTATGAAAAGGAATGTTCAGCTCTGTGACTTGAATGCAGATGTCACAAAGTAGTTTCTGACAGTGCTTCCGTCTGGATTTTAGATGAAGATATTCCCGTTTCCAATGAAATCGTTAGAGCTATCCAAATATCCACTTACAGATTCTACAAAAAGAGTGTTTCCGAACTGCTCTATCTAAAGAAAGGTTGAACTCTGTCAGTTGAGGACACACACCACAAAGAGGTTTCTGACAATGCTTCTGTCTAGATTTTATATGAAGATATTCCCGTTTCTAACGAAATCGTTAGAGGTATCCAAATATCCACATACAGATTCTACAAAAACAGAGTATCCAAACTGCTGTATCAACAGAAAGGATTAACTCTGTTACTTGAGGACACACATCACAAAGAAGTTTCTGAGAATGCTTCTGTCTAGATTTTATATGAAGATATACCCGTTTCTGATGAAATCGTTAGAGGTATCCAAATATCCACTTACAGATTCTACAAAAAGAGAGTATCCAAACTGCTGTATCAAAAGAAAGGTTGAACTCTGTTAGTTGAGGACACACATCACAAAGAAGTTTCTGAGAATATTTCTGTCTAGATTTTAAATGAAGATATTCCCGTTTCAAATGAAATCTTCACAGTTATCAAAATATCCACTTGCAATTTATACAAAAAGGGTGTTTCCAAACTGCTGTATCAAAAGAAAGGTTCAATTCTGTTAGTTGAGGGCAGAGATCCCAATTAAATTTCTGAGAATCTTTCTGTTTCGTTTTTATGGGAAGATATTTCCGTTTTCACCATAGGCCTGATTTCGCTTGAAATGTCCACTTCCGGATACTACAGAAAGAGTGTTTCAAACCTGGTCTATGAGAAGGAATGTTCAGCTGTGTGACTTGAATGCAGATATCACAAAGAAGTTTCTGACAATGCATCTGTCTAGATTTTATATGAAGATATTGCCGTTTCCCACGAAATCTTCACAGTTATCAAAATATCCACTTGCAGATTCTACAAAAAGAGTGTTACCAATCTGCTCTATCTAAAGACAGGTTGAACTCTGTCAGTTCAGGACACACAGCACAAAGAAGTTTCTGACCATGCTTCTGCTAGATTTTATATTAAAATATTCCCGTTTCCAACGAAATCTTCACAGTTATCCAAATATCCACTTGCAGATTCTACCAAAAGTGTGTTTCCAAAGTGCTGTTTCAGAAGAAAGGTTGTACTCTGTCAGTGGAGGACACACATCACAAAGAAGTTTCTCAGAATGCTTCTGTCTAGATTTTATATGAAGATATTCCCGTTTCTAACGAGATCATTAGATGTATCCAAATATCCACTTACAGATTCTACAAAAAGAGAGTATCCAAACTGCTGTATCAACAGAAAGGTTTAACTCTGTTACTTGAGGACACACATCACAAAGAAGTTTATGAGAATGCTTCTGTCTAGATTTTATATGAAGATATTCCGGTTTCCAACGACATCTTCACAGTTATCGAAATATCCACTTCCAGATTCTATGAAAACACTATTTGCAAACTGCTGTATCAAAAGAAAGGTTGTACTGTGTTAGTGGAGGACACACATCACAAAGAAGTTTCTGAGAATGCTTCTGTCTAGATTTTATATGAAGATATTCCCGTTTTCAACGAAATCTTTAGAAGTACTGAAATATCCACTTACAGATTCTACAAAAAGTGTGTTCCCAAACTGCTGTATCAAAAGAAAGTTTGAACTCTGTTAGTTGAGGACACGCATCACAAAGAAGTTTCTGAGAATGCTTCTGTCTAGATTTCATATGAAGATATTCCCGTTTCCAACGAAATTATTAGACATATCCAAATATCCACTTACAGATTCTACAAAAAGAGTGTTTCCAATCTGCTCCATCAAAAGAAATGTTGAACTCCTTTAGTTGAGGACACACATCACAAAGAAATTTCTGAGAATGCTTCTGTCTAGAATTTAGATGAAGATATTCCCGTTTCCAATGAAATCTTCAGAGTTATCCAAATATCCAGTTTCAGATTCTAAAAAAAGTGTGTTTCCAAAATACTGTATCAAAAGAAAGGTTCAACTCTGTTAGAGGAGGACACACATCACAAAGAAGTTTCTGAGACTGCTTCTGTCTAGATTTTATATGAAGATATTTCCGTTTCCAACGAAATCATCACAGTTATCCAAATATCCACTTGCAGATTCTACAGAAAGAGAGTATCCAAACTGCTGTATCAACAGAAAGGTTGAACTGTGGTAGTTGAGGACACTCATAACAAAGAAGTTTCTGTGAATCCTTCTGTCTAGATTTCATATGAATATATTCCCGTTTCCAGCGAAATCATTAGAGCTATCCAAATATCCACTTACAGATTCTACAAAAAGAGTGTCACCAAACTGCTCTATCAAAAGAAAGGTTCAACTCCATTAGTTGAGGACACACATCACAAAGAAGTTTCTGGGAATGCTTCTGTCTAGATTTTATATGAAGATACTCCGGTTTCCAGTGAAATCTTCAGTTATCCAAATATCCACTTACAGATTCAATAAAAAGCGTGTTCCCAAACTGCTGTATCAAAAGAAAGTTTGAACTCTGATAGATGAGGACACGCATCACAAAGAAGTTTCTGAGAATGCTTCTGTCTAGATTTTATATGAAGATATTCCCGTTTCCAACGAAATCTTCACAGTTATCCAAATATCCACTTTCAGATTCTACAAAAAGAGTGTTTCCAAACTGCTGTATCAAAAGAAAGGTGTGAACTCTGTTAGTTGAGGACACTCATCACAAAGAAGTTTCTGAGAAAGCTTCTATCTAGATTTTATATACAGATATTCCCGTTTCCAACGAAATCTTCTCAGTTATCCAATTATCAACTTGCCGATTCTACAAAAAGAGGGTTTCCAAACTGCTCTATCCAAAGAAAGGTTGAAATCTGTTAGTTGAGGACACTCATCGCAAAGAAGTTTCTGAGAATGCTTCTGTCTAGATTTTATATGAATATATTCCCGTTTCAAATGAAATCGTTAGATGTATCCAAGTATCCAATTACAGATTCACCAGAAAGAGAGTTTCCAAACTGCTGTGTCAAAAGAAAGGTTGAACTCTGTTAGTTGAGGACACACATCCCAAACAACTTTATGAGAATCCTTCTGTCTCGTTTTTATAGGAAGATATTCCCTTTTTCACCACAGGCCTGAATGCGCTCTAAATGTCCACTTTCAGATACAACAGAAAGAGAGTTTCAAACGTGGTCTATGAAAGGGAATGTTCACATCTGTGACTTGAATGCACATATCACAAAGTAGTTTCTGACAGTGATTCTGTCTATCTTTTACATGAAGTTATTCCCGTTTCCAATGAAATCGTTAGAGGTATCAAAATATCCACTTACAGATTCAACAAAAAGAGTGTTTGCAAACTGCTTTTTCAAAAGAAAGGTTCAACTCTGTTAGATGAGGACACACATCACAAAGAAGTTTCTGAGAAAGCTTCTGTCTAGATTTTATATGAAGATATTCCCGTTTCCACAGAAATCATTAGAGGTATCCAAATATCCACTTACAGATTCTACAAAAACAGTGCTTCCAAACTGCTCTATCAAAAGAAAGGTTGAACCCTGTTAGTTGAAGACACACATCACAAAGAAGTTTCTGAGAATGCTTATGTCTAGATTTTATACGAAGATATTACGTTTCCAATGAAATCTTCACAGTTATCCAAATATCCACTTGCAGATTCTACAAAAAGAGTGTTTCCAAACAAATGTATCAATAGAAAGTTTCAACTCTGTTAGCTGAGGACACACATCCCAATTAAGTTTCTGAGAATCCTTCTGTCTCATTTTTATTGGAAGATATTTCCGTTTTCACCATAGTCCTGAATTCGCTCGCAATGTAAACTTCCAGATATTACAGAAAGAGTGTTTCAAACCTGCTCTATGAAAGGGAATGTTCAGCTCTGTGACTTGAATGCAGATATCACAAAGTAGTTTCTGACAGTGCTTCTGTCTAGATTTTAGAGGAAGATATTTCCGTTTCCAACGAAATCTTTAGAGCTATCCAAATATCCACTTACAGATTCTACAAAAAGAGTGTTTCCAAACTGCTCTATCTAAAGAAAGGTTGAACTCCGTTAGCTGAGGACACACACCACAAAGAGATTTCTGACAATGCTTCTGTCTGGATTTTATATGAAGATATTCCCGTTTCTGATGAAATCGTTAGAGGTATCCAAATATCCACTTACAGATGCTACAAAAAGAGAGTATCCAAACTGCTGTATCAAAAGAAAGGTTGAACTCTGTTAGATGAGGACACACATCACAAAGAAGTTTCAGAGAATGCTTCTGTCTAGATTTTATATGAAGAGTTCCCATTTCCAACGATATCTTCACATTAAACCAAATATCCACTTGCAGGTTCTACAAAAAGAGTGTTTCCAAACTACAGTATCAATAGAAAGGTTCAACTCTGTTAGCTGATGACACACATCCCAATTAAGTTTCTGAGAATCCTTCTGTCTCATTTTTATTGGAAGATATTTCCGTTTTCACCATAGTCCTGAATTCGCTCTCAATGTAAACTTCCAGATACTACAGAAAGAGTGTTTCAAACCTGCTCTATGAAAGGGAATGTTCAGCTCTGTGACTTGAATGCAGATATCACAAAGTAGTTTCTGACAGTGCTTCTGTCTAGATTTTAGAGGAAGATATTTCCGTTTCCAAAGAAATCTTTAGAGCTATCCAAATATCCACTTTCAGATTCTACAAAAAGTGTGTTTCCAAACTGCTGTATCAAAAGAAAGGTTGAACTCTGCTAGTTGAGTACACTCATCTCAAAGAAGTTTCTGAGAATGCTTCTGTCTAGATTTTATATGAAGATATTCCCGTTGCCAACGAAATCTTCTCAGTTATCCAAATATCAACTTGCCGATTCTACAAAAACAGGGTTTCCAAACTGCTCTATCCAAAGAAAGGTTGAACTCTGTTAGTTGAGGACCCACATCACAATGAAGTTTCTGTGAATATTTCTGTCTAGATTTCAAATGAAGATATTCCCGTTTCCAATGAAATCTTCACAGTTATCAAAATATCCACTTGCAATTTATACAAAAAGGGTGTTTCCAAACTGCTGTATCAAAAGAAAGGTTGAACTCTGTTAGTTGAGGACACACATCCCAAACAATTTTATGAGAATCCTTCTGTCTCGTTTGTATAGGAAGGTATTTCCTTTTTCACCACAGGCCTGAATGCGCTCTAAATGTCCACTTTCAGATACAACAGAAAGAGAGTTTCAAACGCGGTCTATGAAAGGGAATGTTCAGATCTGTGACTTGAATGCACATATCACAAAGTAGTTTCTGACAGTGCTTCTGTCTATCTTTTACATGAAGTTATTCCCGTTTCCAACGAAATCGTTAGAGGTATCAAAATATACACTTAGAGATTCTACAAACAGAGTGTTTCCAAACCGCTCTATCAAAAGAAAGGTTCAACTCTGTTAGATGAGGACACACATCACAAAGAAGTTTATGAGAATGCTTCTGTCTAGATTTTATATGAAGATCTTCCGGTTTCCAACGACATCTTCACAGTTATCCAAATATCCACTTCCAGATTCTACGAAAAGACTATTTGCAAACTGCTGTATCAAAAGAAAGGTTGTACTGTGTTAGTGGAGGACACACATCACAAAGAAGTTTCTGAGAATGCTTCTGTCTAGATTTTATATGAAGATATTCCCGTTTTCGACGAAATGTTTAGAAGTACTGAAATATCCACTTACAGATTCTACAAAAAGTGTGTTCCCAAACTGCTGTATCAAAAGAAAGTTTGAACTCTGTTAGTTGAGGACACGCATCACAAAGAAGTTTCTGAGAATGCTTCTGTCTAGATTTCATATGAAGATATTCCCGTTTCCAACGAAATTATTAGACATATCCAAATATCCACTTACAGATTCTACAAAAAGAGTGTTTCCAATCTGCTCCATCAAAAGAAATGTTGAACTCCTTTAGTTGAGGACACACATCACAAAGAAATTTCTGAGAATGCTTCTGTCTAGAATTTAGATGAAGATATTCCCGTTTCCAATGAAATCTTCAGAGTTATCCAAATATCCAGTTTCAGATTCTAAAAAAAGTGTGTTTCCAAAATACTGTATCAAAAGAAAGGTTCAACTCTGTTAGAGGAGGACACACATCACAAAGAAGTTTCTGAGACTGCTTCTGTCTAGATTTTATATGAAGATATTTCCGTTTCCAACGAAATCATCACAGTTATCCAAATATCCACTTGCAGATTCTACAGAAAGAGAGTATCCAAACTGCTGTATCAACAGAAAGGTTGAACTGTGGTAGTTGAGGACACTCATAACAAAGAAGTTTCTGTGAATCCTTCTGTCTAGATTTCATATGAATATATTCCCGTTTCCAGCGAAATCATTAGAGCTATCCAAATATCCACTTACAGATTCTACAAAAAGAGTGTCACCAAACTGCTCTATCAAAAGAAAGGTTCAACTCCATTAGTTGAGGACACACATCACAAAGAAGTTTCTGGGAATGCTTCTGTCTAGATTTTATATGAAGATACTCCGGTTTCCAGTGAAATCTTCAGTTATCCAAATATCCACTTACAGATTCAATAAAAAGCGTGTTCCCAAACTGCTGTATCAAAAGAAAGTTTGAACTCTGATAGATGAGGACACGCATCACAAAGAAGTTTCTGAGAATGCTTCTGTCTAGATTTTATATGAAGATATTCCCGTTTCCAACGAAATCTTCACAGTTATCCAAATATCCACTTTCAGATTCTACAAAAAGAGTGTTTCCAAACTGCTGTATCAAAAGAAAGGTGTGAACTCTGTTAGTTGAGGACACTCATCACAAAGAAGTTTCTGAGAAAGCTTCTATCTAGATTTTATATACAGATATTCCCGTTTCCAACGAAATCTTCTCAGTTATCCAATTATCAACTTGCCGATTCTACAAAAAGAGGGTTTCCAAACTGCTCTATCCAAAGAAAGGTTGAAATCTGTTAGTTGAGGACACTCATCGCAAAGAAGTTTCTGAGAATGCTTCTGTCTAGATTTTATATGAATATATTCCCGTTTCAAATGAAATCGTTAGATGTATCCAAGTATCCAATTACAGATTCACCAGAAAGAGAGTTTCCAAACTGCTGTGTCAAAAGAAAGGTTGAACTCTGTTAGTTGAGGACACACATCCCAAACAACTTTATGAGAATCCTTCTGTCTCGTTTTTATAGGAAGATATTCCCTTTTTCACCACAGGCCTGAATGCGCTCTAAATGTCCACTTTCAGATACAACAGAAAGAGAGTTTCAAACGTGGTCTATGAAAGGGAATGTTCACATCTGTGACTTGAATGCACATATCACAAAGTAGTTTCTGACAGTGATTCTGTCTATCTTTTACATGAAGTTATTCCCGTTTCCAATGAAATCGTTAGAGGTATCAAAATATCCACTTACAGATTCAACAAAAAGAGTGTTTGCAAACTGCTTTTTCAAAAGAAAGGTTCAACTCTGTTAGATGAGGACACACATCACAAAGAAGTTTCTGAGAAAGCTTCTGTCTAGATTTTATATGAAGATATTCCCGTTTCCACAGAAATCATTAGAGGTATCCAAATATCCACTTACAGATTCTACAAAAACAGTGCTTCCAAACTGCTCTATCAAAAGAAAGGTTGAACCCTGTTAGTTGAAGACACACATCACAAAGAAGTTTCTGAGAATGCTTATGTCTAGATTTTATACGAAGATATTACGTTTCCAATGAAATCTTCACAGTTATCCAAATATCCACTTGCAGATTCTACAAAAAGAGTGTTTCCAAACAAATGTATCAATAGAAAGTTTCAACTCTGTTAGCTGAGGACACACATCCCAATTAAGTTTCTGAGAATCCTTCTGTCTCATTTTTATTGGAAGATATTTCCGTTTTCACCATAGTCCTGAATTCGCTCGCAATGTAAACTTCCAGATATTACAGAAAGAGTGTTTCAAACCTGCTCTATGAAAGGGAATGTTCAGCTCTGTGACTTGAATGCAGATATCACAAAGTAGTTTCTGACAGTGCTTCTGTCTAGATTTTAGAGGAAGATATTTCCGTTTCCAACGAAATCTTTAGAGCTATCCAAATATCCACTTACAGATTCTACAAAAAGAGTGTTTCCAAACTGCTCTATCTAAAGAAAGGTTGAACTCCGTTAGCTGAGGACGCACACCACAAAGAGATTTCTGACAATGCTTCTGTCTGGATTTTATATGAAGATATTCCCGTTTCTGATGAAATCGTTAGAGGTATCCAAATATCCACTTACAGATGCTACAAAAAGAGAGTATCCAAACTGCTGTATCAAAAGAAAGGTTGAACTCTGTTAGATGAGGACACACATCACAAAGAAGTTTCAGAGAATGCTTCTGTCTAGATTTTATATGAAGAGTTCCCATTTCCAACGATATCTTCACATTAAACCAAATATCCACTTGCAGGTTCTACAAAAAGAGTGTTTCCAAACTACAGTATCAATAGAAAGGTTCAACTCTGTTAGCTGACGACACACATCCCAATTAAGTTTCTGAGAATCCTTCTGTCTCATTTTTATTGGAAGATATTTCCGTTTTCACCATAGTCCTGAATTCGCTCTCAATGTAAACTTCCAGATACTACAGAAAGAGTGTTTCAAACCTGCTCTATGAAAGGGAATGTTCAGCTCTGTGACTTGAATGCAGATATCACAAAGTAGTTTCTGACAGTGCTTCTGTCTAGATTTTAGAGGAAGATATTTCCGTTTCCAAAGAAATCTTTAGAGCTATCCAAATATCCACTTTCAGATTCTACAAAAAGTGTGTTTCCAAACTGCTGTATCAAAAGAAAGGTTGAACTCTGCTAGTTGAGTACACTCATCTCAAAGAAGTTTCTGAGAATGCTTCTGTCTAGATTTTATATGAAGATATTCCCGTTGCCAACGAAATCTTCTCAGTTATCCAAATATCAACTTGCCGATTCTACAAAAACAGGGTTTCCAAACTGCTCTATCCAAAGAAAGGTTGAACTCTGTTAGTTGAGGACCCACATCACAATGAAGTTTCTGTGAATATTTCTGTCTAGATTTCAAATGAAGATATTCCCGTTTCCAATGAAATCTTCACAGTTATCAAAATATCCACTTGCAATTTATACAAAAAGGGTGTTTCCAAACTGCTGTATCAAAAGAAAGGTTGAACTCTGTTAGTTGAGGACACACATCCCAAACAATTTTATGAGAATCCTTCTGTCTCGTTTGTATAGGAAGGTATTTCCTTTTTCACCACAGGCCTGAATGCGCTCTAAATGTCCACTTTCAGATACAACAGAAAGAGAGTTTCAAACGCGGTCTATGAAAGGGAATGTTCAGATCTGTGACTTGAATGCACATATCACAAAGTAGTTTCTGACAGTGCTTCTGTCTATCTTTTACATGAAGTTATTCCCGTTTCCAACGAAATCGTTAGAGGTATCAAAATATACACTTAGAGATTCTACAAACAGAGTGTTTCCAAACCGCTCTATCAAAAGAAAGGTTCAACTCTGTTAGATGAGGACACACATCACAAAGAAGTTTCTGAGAAAGCTTCTTTCTAGATTTTATATGAAGATATTCCCGTTTCCTCTGAAATCATTAGAGGTATCCAAATATCCACCTACAGATTCTACCAAAAGAGTGTTTCCAAAGTGCTGTTTCAGAAGAAAGGTTGTACTCTGTTAGTGGAGGACACACATCACAAAGAAGTTTCTGAGAATGCTTCTGTCTAGATTTTATATGAAGATATTCCCGTTTTCAACGAAATCTTTAGAAGTACTGAAATATCCACTTACAGATTCTACAAAAAGTGTGTTCCCAAACTGCTGTATCAAAAGAAAGTTTGAACTCTGTTAGTTGAGGACACGCATCACAAAGAAGTTTCTGAGAATGCTTCTGTCTAGATTTCATATGAAGATATTCCCGTTTCCAACGAAATTATTAGACATATCCAAATATCCACTTACAGATTCTACAAAAAGAGTGTTTCCAATCTGCTCCATCAAAAGAAATGTTGAACTCCTTTAGTTGAGGACACACATCACAAAGAAATTTCTGAGAATGCTTCTGTCTAGAATTTAGATGAAGATATTCCCGTTTCCAATGAAATCTTCAGAGTTATCCAAATATCCAGTTTCAGATTCTAAAAAAAGTGTGTTTCCAAAATACTGTATCAAAAGAAAGGTTCAACTCTGTTAGAGGAGGACACACATCACAAAGAAGTTTCTGAGACTGCTTCTGTCTAGATTTTATATGAAGATATTTCCGTTTCCAACGAAATCATCACAGTTATCCAAATATCCACTTGCAGATTCTACAGAAAGAGAGTATCCAAACTGCTGTATCAACAGAAAGGTTGAACTGTGGTAGTTGAGGACACTCATAACAAAGAAGTTTCTGTGAATCCTTCTGTCTAGATTTCATATGAATATATTCCCGTTTCCAGCGAAATCATTAGAGCTATCCAAATATCCACTTACAGATTCTACAAAAAGAGTGTCACCAAACTGCTCTATCAAAAGAAAGGTTCAACTCCATTAGTTGAGGACACACATCACAAAGAAGTTTCTGGGAATGCTTCTGTCTAGATTTTATATGAAGATACTCCGGTTTCCAGTGAAATCTTCAGTTATCCAAATATCCACTTACAGATTCAATAAAAAGCGTGTTCCCAAACTGCTGTATCAAAAGAAAGTTTGAACTCTGATAGATGAGGACACGCATCACAAAGAAGTTTCTGAGAATGCTTCTGTCTAGATTTTATATGAAGATATTCCCGTTTCCAACGAAATCTTCACAGTTATCCAAATATCCACTTTCAGATTCTACAAAAAGAGTGTTTCCAAACTGCTGTATCAAAAGAAAGGTGTGAACTCTGTTAGTTGAGGACACTCATCACAAAGAAGTTTCTGAGAAAGCTTCTATCTAGATTTTATATACAGATATTCCCGTTTCCAACGAAATCTTCTCAGTTATCCAATTATCAACTTGCCGATTCTACAAAAAGAGGGTTTCCAAACTGCTCTATCCAAAGAAAGGTTGAAATCTGTTAGTTGAGGACACTCATCGCAAAGAAGTTTCTGAGAATGCTTCTGTCTAGATTTTATATGAATATATTCCCGTTTCAAATGAAATCGTTAGATGTATCCAAGTATCCAATTACAGATTCACCAGAAAGAGAGTTTCCAAACTGCTGTGTCAAAAGAAAGGTTGAACTCTGTTAGTTGAGGACACACATCCCAAACAACTTTATGAGAATCCTTCTGTCTCGTTTTTATAGGAAGATATTCCCTTTTTCACCACAGGCCTGAATGCGCTCTAAATGTCCACTTTCAGATACAACAGAAAGAGAGTTTCAAACGTGGTCTATGAAAGGGAATGTTCACATCTGTGACTTGAATGCACATATCAAAAAGCAGTTTCTGACAGTGATTCTGTCTATCTTTTACATGAAGTTATTCCCGTTTCCAATGAAATCGTTAGAGGTATCAAAATATCCACTTACAGATTCAACAAAAAGAGTGTTTGCAAACTGCTTTTTCAAAAGAAAGGTTCAACTCTGTTAGATGAGGACACACATCACAAAGAAGTTTCTGAGAAAGCTTCTGTCTAGATTTTATATGAAGATATTCCCGTTTCCACAGAAATCATTAGAGGTATCCAAATATCCACTTACAGATTCTACAAAAACAGTGCTTCCAAACTGCTCTATCAAAAGAAAGGTTGAACCCTGTTAGTTGAAGACACACATCACAAAGAAGTTTCTGAGAATGCTTATGTCTAGATTTTATACGAAGATATTACGTTTCCAATGAAATCTTCACAGTTATCCAAATATCCACTTGCAGATTCTACAAAAAGAGTGTTTCCAAACAAATGTATCAATAGAAAGTTTCAACTCTGTTAGCTGAGGACACACATCCCAATTAAGTTTCTGAGAATCCTTCTGTCTCATTTTTATTGGAAGATATTTCCGTTTTCACCATAGTCCTGAATTCGCTCGCAATGTAAACTTCCAGATATTACAGAAAGAGTGTTTCAAACCTGCTCTATGAAAGGGAATGTTCAGCTCTGTGACTTGAATGCAGATATCACAAAGTAGTTTCTGACAGTGCTTCTGTCTAGATTTTAGAGGAAGATATTTCCGTTTCCAACGAAATCTTTAGAGCTATCCAAATATCCACTTACAGATTCTACAAAAAGAGTGTTTCCAAACTGCTCTATCTAAAGAAAGGTTGAACTCCGTTAGCTGAGGACACACACCACAAAGAGATTTCTGACAATGCTTCTGTCTGGATTTTATATGAAGATATTCCCGTTTCTGATGAAATCGTTAGAGGTATCCAAATATCCACTTACAGATGCTACAAAAAGAGAGTATCCAAACTGCTGTATCAAAAGAAAGGTTGAACTCTGTTAGATGAGGACACACATCACAAAGAAGTTTCAGAGAATGCTTCTGTCTAGATTTTATATGAAGAGTTCCCATTTCCAACGATATCTTCACATTAAACCAAATATCCACTTGCAGGTTCTACAAAAAGAGTGTTTCCAAACTACAGTATCAATAGAAAGGTTCAACTCTGTTAGCTGACGACACACATCCCAATTAAGTTTCTGAGAATCCTTCTGTCTCATTTTTATTGGAAGATATTTCCGTTTTCACCATAGTCCTGAATTCGCTCTCAATGTAAACTTCCAGATACTACAGAAAGAGTGTTTCAAACCTGCTCTATGAAAGGGAATGTTCAGCTCTGTGACTTGAATGCAGATATCACAAAGTAGTTTCTGACAGTGCTTCTGTCTAGATTTTAGAGGAAGATATTTCCGTTTCCAAAGAAATCTTTAGAGCTATCCAAATATCCACTTTCAGATTCTACAAAAAGTGTGTTTCCAAACTGCTGTATCAAAAGAAAGGTTGAACTCTGCTAGTTGAGTACACTCATCTCAAAGAAGTTTCTGAGAATGCTTCTGTCTAGATTTTATATGAAGATATTCCCGTTGCCAACGAAATCTTCTCAGTTATCCAAATATCAACTTGCCGATTCTACAAAAACAGGGTTTCCAAACTGCTCTATCCAAAGAAAGGTTGAACTCTGTTAGTTGAGGACCCACATCACAATGAAGTTTCTGTGAATATTTCTGTCTAGATTTCAAATGAAGATATTCCCGTTTCCAATGAAATCTTCACAGTTATCAAAATATCCACTTGCAATTTATACAAAAAGGGTGTTTCCAAACTGCTGTATCAAAAGAAAGGTTGAACTCTGTTAGTTGAGGACACACATCCCAAACAATTTTATGAGAATCCTTCTGTCTCGTTTGTATAGGAAGGTATTTCCTTTTTCACCACAGGCCTGAATGCGCTCTAAATGTCCACTTTCAGATACAACAGAAAGAGAGTTTCAAACGCGGTCTATGAAAGGGAATGTTCAGATCTGTGACTTGAATGCACATATCACAAAGTAGTTTCTGACAGTGCTTCTGTCTATCTTTTACATGAAGTTATTCCCGTTTCCAACGAAATCG
This sequence comes from Gorilla gorilla gorilla, assembly GCF_029281585.2. Lineage (NCBI taxonomy): Eukaryota > Metazoa > Chordata > Mammalia > Primates > Hominidae > Gorilla > Gorilla gorilla. Next base: position 14,530,521 of record NC_086018.1, on the reverse strand, counting down.
TTAGAGGTATCAAAATATACACTTAGAGATTCTACAAACAGAGTGTTTCCAAACCGCTCTATCAAAAGAAAGGTTCAACTCTGTTAGATGAGGACACACATCACAAAGAAGTTTCTGAGAAAGCTTCTTTCTAGATTTTATATGAAGATATTCCCGTTTCCTCTGAAATCATTAGAGGTATCCAAATATCCACCTACAGATTCTACCAAAAGAGTGTTTCCAAAGTGCTGTTTCAGAAGAAAGGTTGTACTCTGTTAGTGGAGGACACACATCACAAAGAAGTTTCTGAGAATGCTTCTGTCTAGATTTTATATGAAGATATTCCCGTTTTCAACGAAATCTTTAGAAGTACTGAAATATCCACTTACAGATTCTACAAAAAGTGTGTTCCCAAACTGCTGTATCAAAAGAAAGTTTGAACTCTGTTAGTTGAGGACACGCATCACAAAGAAGTTTCTGAGAATGCTTCTGTCTAGATTTCATATGAAGATATTCCCGTTTCCAACGAAATTATTAGACATATCCAAATATCCACTTACAGATTCTACAAAAAGAGTGTTTCCAATCTGCTCCATCAAAAGAAATGTTGAACTCCTTTAGTTGAGGACACACATCACAAAGAAATTTCTGAGAATGCTTCTGTCTAGAATTTAGATGAAGATATTCCCGTTTCCAATGAAATCTTCAGAGTTATCCAAATATCCAGTTTCAGATTCTAAAAAAAGTGTGTTTCCAAAATACTGTATCAAAAGAAAGGTTCAACTCTGTTAGAGGAGGACACACATCACAAAGAAGTTTCTGAGACTGCTTCTGTCTAGATTTTATATGAAGATATTTCCGTTTCCAACGAAATCATCACAGTTATCCAAATATCCACTTGCAGATTCTACAGAAAGAGAGTATCCAAACTGCTGTATCAACAGAAAGGTTGAACTGTGGTAGTTGAGGACACTCATAACAAAGAAGTTTCTGTGAATCCTTCTGTCTAGATTTCATATGAATATATTCCCGTTTCCAGCGAAATCATTAGAGCTATCCAAATATCCACTTACAGATTCTACAAAAAGAGTGTCACCAAACTGCTCTATCAAAAGAAAGGTTCAACTCCATTAGTTGAGGACACACATCACAAAGAAGTTTCTGGGAATGCTTCTGTCTAGATTTTATATGAAGATACTCCGGTTTCCAGTGAAATCTTCAGTTATCCAAATATCCACTTACAGATTCAATAAAAAGCGTGTTCCCAAACTGCTGTATCAAAAGAAAGTTTGAACTCTGATAGATGAGGACACGCATCACAAAGAAGTTTCTGAGAATGCTTCTGTCTAGATTTTATATGAAGATATTCCCGTTTCCAACGAAATCTTCACAGTTATCCAAATATCCACTTTCAGATTCTACAAAAAGAGTGTTTCCAAACTGCTGTATCAAAAGAAAGGTGTGAACTCTGTTAGTTGAGGACACTCATCACAAAGAAGTTTCTGAGAAAGCTTCTATCTAGATTTTATATACAGATATTCCCGTTTCCAACGAAATCTTCTCAGTTATCCAATTATCAACTTGCCGATTCTACAAAAAGAGGGTTTCCAAACTGCTCTATCCAAAGAAAGGTTGAAATCTGTTAGTTGAGGACACTCATCGCAAAGAAGTTTCTGAGAATGCTTCTGTCTAGATTTTATATGAATATATTCCCGTTTCAAATGAAATCGTTAGATGTATCCAAGTATCCAATTACAGATTCACCAGAAAGAGAGTTTCCAAACTGCTGTGTCAAAAGAAAGGTTGAACTCTGTTAGTTGAGGACACACATCCCAAACAACTTTATGAGAATCCTTCTGTCTCGTTTTTATAGGAAGATATTCCCTTTTTCACCACAGGCCTGAATGCGCTCTAAATGTCCACTTTCAGATACAACAGAAAGAGAGTTTCAAACGTGGTCTATGAAAGGGAATGTTCACATCTGTGACTTGAATGCACATATCACAAAGTAGTTTCTGACAGTGATTCTGTCTATCTTTTACATGAAGTTATTCCCGTTTCCAATGAAATCGTTAGAGGTATCAAAATATCCACTTACAGATTCAACAAAAAGAGTGTTTGCAAACTGCTTTTTCAAAAGAAAGGTTCAACTCTGTTAGATGAGGACACACATCACAAAGAAGTTTCTGAGAAAGCTTCTGTCTAGATTTTATATGAAGATATTCCCGTTTCCACAGAAATCATTAGAGGTATCCAAATATCCACTTACAGATTCTACAAAAACAGTGCTTCCAAACTGCTCTATCAAAAGAAAGGTTGAACCCTGTTAGTTGAAGACACACATCACAAAGAAGTTTCTGAGAATGCTTATGTCTAGATTTTATACGAAGATATTACGTTTCCAATGAAATCTTCACAGTTATCCAAATATCCACTTGCAGATTCTACAAAAAGAGTGTTTCCAAACAAATGTATCAATAGAAAGTTTCAACTCTGTTAGCTGAGGACACACATCCCAATTAAGTTTCTGAGAATCCTTCTGTCTCATTTTTATTGGAAGATATTTCCGTTTTCACCATAGTCCTGAATTCGCTCGCAATGTAAACTTCCAGATATTACAGAAAGAGTGTTTCAAACCTGCTCTATGAAAGGGAATGTTCAGCTCTGTGACTTGAATGCAGATATCACAAAGTAGTTTCTGACAGTGCTTCTGTCTAGATTTTAGAGGAAGATATTTCCGTTTCCAACGAAATCTTTAGAGCTATCCAAATATCCACTTACAGATTCTACAAAAAGAGTGTTTCCAAACTGCTCTATCTAAAGAAAGGTTGAACTCCGTTAGCTGAGGACACACACCACAAAGAGATTTCTGACAATGCTTCTGTCTGGATTTTATATGAAGATATTCCCGTTTCTGATGAAATCGTTAGAGGTATCCAAATATCCACTTACAGATGCTACAAAAAGAGAGTATCCAAACTGCTGTATCAAAAGAAAGGTTGAACTCTGTTAGATGAGGACACACATCACAAAGAAGTTTCAGAGAATGCTTCTGTCTAGATTTTATATGAAGAGTTCCCATTTCCAACGATATCTTCACATTAAACCAAATATCCACTTGCAGGTTCTACAAAAAGAGTGTTTCCAAACTACAGTATCAATAGAAAGGTTCAACTCTGTTAGCTGACGACACACATCCCAATTAAGTTTCTGAGAATCCTTCTGTCTCATTTTTATTGGAAGATATTTCCGTTTTCACCATAGTCCTGAATTCGCTCTCAATGTAAACTTCCAGATACTACAGAAAGAGTGTTTCAAACCTGCTCTATGAAAGGGAATGTTCAGCTCTGTGACTTGAATGCAGATATCACAAAGTAGTTTCTGACAGTGCTTCTGTCTAGATTTTAGAGGAAGATATTTCCGTTTCCAAAGAAATCTTTAGAGCTATCCAAATATCCACTTTCAGATTCTACAAAAAGTGTGTTTCCAAACTGCTGTATCAAAAGAAAGGTTGAACTCTGCTAGTTGAGTACACTCATCTCAAAGAAGTTTCTGAGAATGCTTCTGTCTAGATTTTATATGAAGATATTCCCGTTGCCAACGAAATCTTCTCAGTTATCCAAATATCAACTTGCCGATTCTACAAAAACAGGGTTTCCAAACTGCTCTATCCAAAGAAAGGTTGAACTCTGTTAGTTGAGGACCCACATCACAATGAAGTTTCTGTGAATATTTCTGTCTAGATTTCAAATGAAGATATTCCCGTTTCCAATGAAATCTTCACAGTTATCAAAATATCCACTTGCAATTTATACAAAAAGGGTGTTTCCAAACTGCTGTATCAAAAGAAAGGTTGAACTCTGTTAGTTGAGGACACACATCCCAAACAATTTTATGAGAATCCTTCTGTCTCGTTTGTATAGGAAGGTATTTCCTTTTTCACCACAGGCCTGAATGCGCTCTAAATGTCCACTTTCAGATACAACAGAAAGAGAGTTTCAAACGCGGTCTATGAAAGGGAATGTTCAGATCTGTGACTTGAATGCACATATCACAAAGTAGTTTCTGACAGTGCTTCTGTCTATCTTTTACATGAAGTTATTCCCGTTTCCAACGAAATCGTTAGAGGTATCAAAATATACACTTAGAGATTCTACAAACAGAGTGTTTCCAAACCGCTCTATCAAAAGAAAGGTTCAACTCTGTTAGATGAGGACACACATCACAAAGAAGTTTCTGAGAAAGCTTCTTTCTAGATTTTATATGAAGATATTCCCGTTTCCTCTGAAATCATTAGAGGTATCCAAATATCCACCTACAGATTCTACCAAAAGAGTGTTTCCAAAGTGCTGTTTCAGAAGAAAGGTTGTACTCTGTTAGTGGAGGACACACATCACAAAGAAGTTTCTGAGAATGCTTCTGTCTAGATTTTATATGAAGATATTCCCGTTTTCAACGAAATCTTTAGAAGTACTGAAATATCCACTTACAGATTCTACAAAAAGTGTGTTCCCAAACTGCTGTATCAAAAGAAAGTTTGAACTCTGTTAGTTGAGGACACGCATCACAAAGAAGTTTCTGAGAATGCTTCTGTCTAGATTTCATATGAAGATATTCCCGTTTCCAACGAAATTATTAGACATATCCAAATATCCACTTACAGATTCTACAAAAAGAGTGTTTCCAATCTGCTCCATCAAAAGAAATGTTGAACTCCTTTAGTTGAGGACACACATCACAAAGAAATTTCTGAGAATGCTTCTGTCTAGAATTTAGATGAAGATATTCCCGTTTCCAATGAAATCTTCAGAGTTATCCAAATATCCAGTTTCAGATTCTAAAAAAAGTGTGTTTCCAAAATACTGTATCAAAAGAAAGGTTCAACTCTGTTAGAGGAGGACACACATCACAAAGAAGTTTCTGAGACTGCTTCTGTCTAGATTTTATATGAAGATATTTCCGTTTCCAACGAAATCATCACAGTTATCCAAATATCCACTTGCAGATTCTACAGAAAGAGAGTATCCAAACTGCTGTATCAACAGAAAGGTTGAACTGTGGTAGTTGAGGACACTCATAACAAAGAAGTTTCTGTGAATCCTTCTGTCTAGATTTCATATGAATATATTCCCGTTTCCAGCGAAATCATTAGAGCTATCCAAATATCCACTTACAGATTCTACAAAAAGAGTGTCACCAAACTGCTCTATCAAAAGAAAGGTTCAACTCCATTAGTTGAGGACACACATCACAAAGAAGTTTCTGGGAATGCTTCTGTCTAGATTTTATATGAAGATACTCCGGTTTCCAGTGAAATCTTCAGTTATCCAAATATCCACTTACAGATTCAATAAAAAGCGTGTTCCCAAACTGCTGTATCAAAAGAAAGTTTGAACTCTGATAGATGAGGACACGCATCACAAAGAAGTTTCTGAGAATGCTTCTGTCTAGATTTTATATGAAGATATTCCCGTTTCCAACGAAATCTTCACAGTTATCCAAATATCCACTTTCAGATTCTACAAAAAGAGTGTTTCCAAACTGCTGTATCAAAAGAAAGGTGTGAACTCTGTTAGTTGAGGACACTCATCACAAAGAAGTTTCTGAGAAAGCTTCTATCTAGATTTTATATACAGATATTCCCGTTTCCAACGAAATCTTCTCAGTTATCCAATTATCAACTTGCCGATTCTACAAAAAGAGGGTTTCCAAACTGCTCTATCCAAAGAAAGGTTGAAATCTGTTAGTTGAGGACACTCATCGCAAAGAAGTTTCTGAGAATGCTTCTGTCTAGATTTTATATGAATATATTCCCGTTTCAAATGAAATCGTTAGATGTATCCAAGTATCCAATTACAGATTCACCAGAAAGAGAGTTTCCAAACTGCTGTGTCAAAAGAAAGGTTGAACTCTGTTAGTTGAGGACACACATCCCAAACAACTTTATGAGAATCCTTCTGTCTCGTTTTTATAGGAAGATATTCCCTTTTTCACCACAGGCCTGAATGCGCTCTAAATGTCCACTTTCAGATACAACAGAAAGAGAGTTTCAAACGTGGTCTATGAAAGGGAATGTTCACATCTGTGACTTGAATGCACATATCACAAAGTAGTTTCTGACAGTGATTCTGTCTATCTTTTACATGAAGTTATTCCCGTTTCCAATGAAATCGTTAGAGGTATCAAAATATCCACTTACAGATTCAACAAAAAGAGTGTTTGCAAACTGCTTTTTCAAAAGAAAGGTTCAACTCTGTTAGATGAGGACACACATCACAAAGAAGTTTCTGAGAAAGCTTCTGTCTAGATTTTATATGAAGATATTCCCGTTTCCACAGAAATCATTAGAGGTATCCAAATATCCACTTACAGATTCTACAAAAACAGTGCTTCCAAACTGCTCTATCAAAAGAAAGGTTGAACCCTGTTAGTTGAAGACACACATCACAAAGAAGTTTCTGAGAATGCTTATGTCTAGATTTTATACGAAGATATTACGTTTCCAATGAAATCTTCACAGTTATCCAAATATCCACTTGCAGATTCTACAAAAAGAGTGTTTCCAAACAAATGTATCAATAGAAAGTTTCAACTCTGTTAGCTGAGGACACACATCCCAATTAAGTTTCTGAGAATCCTTCTGTCTCATTTTTATTGGAAGATATTTCCGTTTTCACCATAGTCCTGAATTCGCTCGCAATGTAAACTTCCAGATATTACAGAAAGAGTGTTTCAAACCTGCTCTATGAAAGGGAATGTTCAGCTCTGTGACTTGAATGCAGATATCACAAAGTAGTTTCTGACAGTGCTTCTGTCTAGATTTTAGAGGAAGATATTTCCGTTTCCAACGAAATCTTTAGAGCTATCCAAATATCCACTTACAGATTCTACAAAAAGAGTGTTTCCAAACTGCTCTATCTAAAGAAAGGTTGAACTCCGTTAGCTGAGGACGCACACCACAAAGAGATTTCTGACAATGCTTCTGTCTGGATTTTATATGAAGATATTCCCGTTTCTGATGAAATCGTTAGAGGTATCCAAATATCCACTTACAGATGCTACAAAAAGAGAGTATCCAAACTGCTGTATCAAAAGAAAGGTTGAACTCTGTTAGATGAGGACACACATCACAAAGAAGTTTCTGAGAATGCTTCTGTCTAGATTTTATATGAAGAGTTCCCATTTCCAACGATATCTTCACATTAAACCAAATATCCACTTGCAGGTTCTACAAAAAGAGTGTTTCCAAACTACAGTATCAATAGAAAGGTTCAACTCTGTTAGCTGACGACACACATCCCAATTAAGTTTCTGAGAATCCTTCTGTCTCATTTTTATTGGAAGATATTTCCGTTTTCACCATAGTCCTGAATTCGCTCTCAATGTAAACTTCCAGATACTACAGAAAGAGTGTTTCAAACCTGCTCTATGAAAGGGAATGTTCAGCTCTGTGACTTGAATGCAGATATCACAAAGTAGTTTCTGACAGTGCTTCTGTCTAGATTTTAGAGGAAGATATTTCCGTTTCCAAAGAAATCTTTAGAGCTATCCAAATATCCACTTTCAGATTCTACAAAAAGTGTGTTTCCAAACTGCTGTATCAAAAGAAAGGTTGAACTCTGCTAGTTGAGTACACTCATCTCAAAGAAGTTTCTGAGAATGCTTCTGTCTAGATTTTATATGAAGATATTCCCGTTGCCAACGAAATCTTCTCAGTTATCCAAATATCAACTTGCCGATTCTACAAAAACAGGGTTTCCAAACTGCTCTATCCAAAGAAAGGTTGAACTCTGTTAGTTGAGGACCCACATCACAATGAAGTTTCTGTGAATATTTCTGTCTAGATTTCAAATGAAGATATTCCCGTTTCCAATGAAATCTTCACAGTTATCAAAATATCCACTTGCAATTTATACAAAAAGGGTGTTTCCAAACTGCTGTATCAAAAGAAAGGTTGAACTCTGTTAGTTGAGGACACACATCCCAAACAATTTTATGAGAATCCTTCTGTCTCGTTTGTATAGGAAGGTATTTCCTTTTTCACCACAGGCCTGAATGCGCTCTAAATGTCCACTTTCAGATACAACAGAAAGAGAGTTTCAAACGCGGTCTATGAAAGGGAATGTTCAGATCTGTGACTTGAATGCACATATCACAAAGTAGTTTCTGACAGTGCTTCTGTCTATCTTTTACATGAAGTTATTCCCGTTTCCAACGAAATCGTTAGAGGTATCAAAATATACACTTAGAGATTCTACAAACAGAGTGTTTCCAAACCGCTCTATCAAAAGAAAGGTTCAACTCTGTTAGATGAGGACACACATCACAAAGAAGTTTCTGAGAAAGCTTCTTTCTAGATTTTATATGAAGATATTCCCGTTTCCTCTGAAATCATTAGAGGTATCCAAATATCCACCTACAGATTCTACCAAAAGAGTGTTTCCAAAGTGCTGTTTCAGAAGAAAGGTTGTACTCTGTTAGTGGAGGACACACATCACAAAGAAGTTTCTGAGAATGCTTCTGTCTAGATTTTATATGAAGATATTCCCGTTTTCAACGAAATCTTTAGAAGTACTGAAATATCCACTTACAGATTCTACAAAAAGTGTGTTCCCAAACTGCTGTATCAAAAGAAAGTTTGAACTCTGTTAGTTGAGGACACGCATCACAAAGAAGTTTCTGAGAATGCTTCTGTCTAGATTTCATATGAAGATATTCCCGTTTCCAACGAAATTATTAGACATATCCAAATATCCACTTACAGATTCTACAAAAAGAGTGTTTCCAATCTGCTCCATCAAAAGAAATGTTGAACTCCTTTAGTTGAGGACACACATCACAAAGAAATTTCTGAGAATGCTTCTGTCTAGAATTTAGATGAAGATATTCCCGTTTCCAATGAAATCTTCAGAGTTATCCAAATATCCAGTTTCAGATTCTAAAAAAAGTGTGTTTCCAAAATACTGTATCAAAAGAAAGGTTCAACTCTGTTAGAGGAGGACACACATCACAAAGAAGTTTCTGAGACTGCTTCTGTCTAGATTTTATATGAAGATATTTCCGTTTCCAACGAAATCATCACAGTTATCCAAATATCCACTTGCAGATTCTACAGAAAGAGAGTATCCAAACTGCTGTATCAACAGAAAGGTTGAACTGTGGTAGTTGAGGACACTCATAACAAAGAAGTTTCTGTGAATCCTTCTGTCTAGATTTCATATGAATATATTCCCGTTTCCAGCGAAATCATTAGAGCTATCCAAATATCCACTTACAGATTCTACAAAAAGAGTGTCACCAAACTGCTCTATCAAAAGAAAGGTTCAACTCCATTAGTTGAGGACACACATCACAAAGAAGTTTCTGGGAATGCTTCTGTCTAGATTTTATATGAAGATACTCCGGTTTCCAGTGAAATCTTCAGTTATCCAAATATCCACTTACAGATTCAATAAAAAGCGTGTTCCCAAACTGCTGTATCAAAAGAAAGTTTGAACTCTGATAGATGAGGACACGCATCACAAAGAAGTTTCTGAGAATGCTTCTGTCTAGATTTTATATGAAGATATTCCCGTTTCCAACGAAATCTTCACAGTTATCCAAATATCCACTTTCAGATTCTACAAAAAGAGTGTTTCCAAACTGCTGTATCAAAAGAAAGGTGTGAACTCTGTTAGTTGAGGACACTCATCACAAAGAAGTTTCTGAGAAAGCTTCTATCTAGATTTTATATACAGATATTCCCGTTTCCAACGAAATCTTCTCAGTTATCCAATTATCAACTTGCCGATTCTACAAAAAGAGGGTTTCCAAACTGCTCTATCCAAAGAAAGGTTGAAATCTGTTAGTTGAGGACACTCATCGCAAAGAAGTTTCTGAGAATGCTTCTGTCTAGATTTTATATGAATATATTCCCGTTTCAAATGAAATCGTTAGATGTATCCAAGTATCCAATTACAGATTCACCAGAAAGAGAGTTTCCAAACTGCTGTGTCAAAAGAAAGGTTGAACTCTGTTAGTTGAGGACACACATCCCAAACAACTTTATGAGAATCCTTCTGTCTCGTTTTTATAGGAAGATATTCCCTTTTTCACCACAGGCCTGAATGCGCTCTAAATGTCCACTTTCAGATACAACAGAAAGAGAGTTTCAAACGTGGTCTATGAAAGGGAATGTTCACATCTGTGACTTGAATGCACATATCACAAAGTAGTTTCTGACAGTGATTCTGTCTATCTTTTACATGAAGTTATTCCCGTTTCCAATGAAATCGTTAGAGGTATCAAAATATCCACTTACAGATTCAACAAAAAGAGTGTTTGCAAACTGCTTTTTCAAAAGAAAGGTTCAACTCTGTTAGATGAGGACACACATCACAAAGAAGTTTCTGAGAAAGCTTCTGTCTAGATTTTATATGAAGATATTCCCGTTTCCACAGAAATCATTAGAGGTATCCAAATATCCACTTACAGATTCTACAAAAACAGTGCTTCCAAACTGCTCTATCAAAAGAAAGGTTGAACCCTGTTAGTTGAAGACACACATCACAAAGAAGTTTCTGAGAATGCTTATGTCTAGATTTTATACGAAGATATTACGTTTCCAATGAAATCTTCACAGTTATCCAAATATCCACTTGCAGATTCTACAAAAAGAGTGTTTCCAAACAAATGTATCAATAGAAAGTTTCAACTCTGTTAGCTGAGGACACACATCCCAATTAAGTTTCTGAGAATCCTTCTGTCTCATTTTTATTGGAAGATATTTCCGTTTTCACCATAGTCCTGAATTCGCTCGCAATGTAAACTTCCAGATATTACAGAAAGAGTGTTTCAAACCTGCTCTATGAAAGGGAATGTTCAGCTCTGTGACTTGAATGCAGATATCACAAAGTAGTTTCTGACAGTGCTTCTGTCTAGATTTTAGAGGAAGATATTTCCGTTTCCAACGAAATCTTTAGAGCTATCCAAATATCCACTTACAGATTCTACAAAAAGAGTGTTTCCAAACTGCTCTATCTAAAGAAAGGTTGAACTCCGTTAGCTGAGGACACACACCACAAAGAGATTTCTGACAATGCTTCTGTCTGGATTTTATATGAAGATATTCCCGTTTCTGATGAAATCGTTAGAGGTATCCAAATATCCACTTACAGATGCTACAAAAAGAGAGTATCCAAACTGCTGTATCAAAAGAAAGGTTGAACTCTGTTAGATGAGGACACACATCACAAAGAAGTTTCAGAGAATGCTTCTGTCTAGATTTTATATGAAGAGTTCCCATTTCCAACGATATCTTCACATTAAACCAAATATCCACTTGCAGGTTCTACAAAAAGAGTGTTTCCAAACTACAGTATCAATAGAAAGGTTCAACTCTGTTAGCTGACGACACACATCCCAATTAAGTTTCTGAGAATCCTTCTGTCTCATTTTTATTGGAAGATATTTCCGTTTTCACCATAGTCCTGAATTCGCTCTCAATGTAAACTTCCAGATACTACAGAAAGAGTGTTTCAAACCTGCTCTATGAAAGGGAATGTTCAGCTCTGTGACTTGAATGCAGATATCACAAAGTAGTTTCTGACAGTGCTTCTGTCTAGATTTTAGAGGAAGATATTTCCGTTTCCAAAGAAATCTTTAGAGCTATCCAAATATCCACTTTCAGATTCTACAAAAAGTGTGTTTCCAAACTGCTGTATCAAAAGAAAGGTTGAACTCTGCTAGTTGAGTACACTCATCTCAAAGAAGTTTCTGAGAATGCTTCTGTCTAGATTTTATATGAAGATATTCCCGTTGCCAACGAAATCTTCTCAGTTATCCAAATATCAACTTGCCGATTCTACAAAAACAGGGTTTCCAAACTGCTCTATCCAAAGAAAGGTTGAACTCTGTTAGTTGAGGACCCACATCACAATGAAGTTTCTGTGAATATTTCTGTCTAGATTTCAAATGAAGATATTCCCGTTTCCAATGAAATCTTCACAGTTATCAAAATATCCACTTGCAATTTATACAAAAAGGGTGTTTCCAAACTGCTGTATCAAAAGAAAGGTTGAACTCTGTTAGTTGAGGACACACATCCCAAACAATTTTATGAGAATCCTTCTGTCTCGTTTTTATAGGAAGGTATTTCCTTTTTCACCACAGGCCTGAATGCGCTCTAAATGTCCACTTTCAGATACAACAGAAAGAGAGTTTCAAACGCGGTCTATGAAAGGGAATGTTCAGATCTGTGACTTGAATGCACATATCACAAAGTAGTTTCTGACAGTGCTTCTGTCTATCTTTTACATGAAGTTATTCCCGTTTCCAACGAAATCGTTAGAGGTATCAAAATATACACTTAGAGATTCTACAAACAGAGTGTTTCCAAACCGCTCTATCAAAAGAAAGGTTCAACTCTGTTAGATGAGGACACACATCACAAAGAAGTTTCTGAGAAAGCTTCTTTCTAGATTTTATATGAAGATATTCCCGTTTCCTCTGAAATCATTAGAGGTATCCAAATATCCACCTACAGATTCTACCAAAAGAGTGTTTCCAAAGTGCTGTTTCAGAAGAAAGGTTGTACTCTGTTAGTGGAGGACACACATCACAAAGAAGTTTCTGAGAATGCTTCTGTCTAGATTTTATATGAAGATATTCCCGTTTTCAACGAAATCTTTAGAAGTACTGAAATATCCACTTACAGATTCTACAAAAAGTGTGTTCCCAAACTGCTGTATCAAAAGAAAGTTTGAACTCTGTTAGTTGAGGACACGCATCACAAAGAAGTTTCTGAGAATGCTTCTGTCTAGATTTCATATGAAGATATTCCCGTTTCCAACGAAATTATTAGACATATCCAAATATCCACTTACAGATTCTACAAAAAGAGTGTTTCCAATCTGCTCCATCAAAAGAAATGTTGAACTCCTTTAGTTGAGGACACACATCACAAAGAAATTTCTGAGAATGCTTCTGTCTAGAATTTAGATGAAGATATTCCCGTTTCCAATGAAATCTTCAGAGTTATCCAAATATCCAGTTTCAGATTCTAAAAAAAGTGTGTTTCCAAAATACTGTATCAAAAGAAAGGTTCAACTCTGTTAGAGGAGGACACACATCACAAAGAAGTTTCTGAGACTGCTTCTGTCTAGATTTTATATGAAGATATTTCCGTTTCCAACGAAATCATCACAGTTATCCAAATATCCACTTGCAGATTCTACAGAAAGAGAGTATCCAAACTGCTGTATCAACAGAAAGGTTGAACTGTGGTAGTTGAGGACACTCATAACAAAGAAGTTTCTGTGAATCCTTCTGTCTAGATTTCATATGAATATATTCCCGTTTCCAGCGAAATCATTAGAGCTATCCAAATATCCACTTACAGATTCTACAAAAAGAGTGTCACCAAACTGCTCTATCAAAAGAAAGGTTCAACTCCATTAGTTGAGGACACACATCACAAAGAAGTTTCTGGGAATGCTTCTGTCTAGATTTTATATGAAGATACTCCGGTTTCCAGTGAAATCTTCAGTTATCCAAATATCCACTTACAGATTCAATAAAAAGCGTGTTCCCAAACTGCTGTATCAAAAGAAAGTTTGAACTCTGATAGATGAGGACACGCATCACAAAGAAGTTTCTGAGAATGCTTCTGTCTAGATTTTATATGAAGATATTCCCGTTTCCAACGAAATCTTCACAGTTATCCAAATATCCACTTTCAGATTCTACAAAAAGAGTGTTTCCAAACTGCTGTATCAAAAGAAAGGTGTGAACTCTGTTAGTTGAGGACACTCATCACAAAGAAGTTTCTGAGAAAGCTTCTATCTAGATTTTATATACAGATATTCCCGTTTCCAACGAAATCTTCTCAGTTATCCAATTATCAACTTGCCGATTCTACAAAAAGAGGGTTTCCAAACTGCTCTATCCAAAGAAAGGTTGAAATCTGTTAGTTGAGGACACTCATCGCAAAGAAGTTTCTGAGAATGCTTCTGTCTAGATTTTATATGAATATATTCCCGTTTCAAATGAAATCGTTAGATGTATCCAAGTATCCAATTACAGATTCACCAGAAAGAGAGTTTCCAAACTGCTGTGTCAAAAGAAAGGTTGAACTCTGTTAGTTGAGGACACACATCCCAAACAACTTTATGAGAATCCTTCTGTCTCGTTTTTATAGGAAGATATTCCCTTTTTCACCACAGGCCTGAATGCGCTCTAAATGTCCACTTTCAGATACAACAGAAAGAGAGTTTCAAACGTGGTCTATGAAAGGGAATGTTCACATCTGTGACTTGAATGCACATATCACAAAGTAGTTTCTGACAGTGATTCTGTCTATCTTTTACATGAAGTTATTCCCGTTTCCAATGAAATCGTTAGAGGTATCAAAATATCCACTTACAGATTCAACAAAAAGAGTGTTTGCAAACTGCTTTTTCAAAAGAAAGGTTCAACTCTGTTAGATGAGGACACACATCACAAAGAAGTTTCTGAGAAAGCTTCTGTCTAGATTTTATATGAAGATATTCCCGTTTCCACAGAAATCATTAGAGGTATCCAAATATCCACTTACAGATTCTACAAAAACAGTGCTTCCAAACTGCTCTATCAAAAGAAAGGTTGAACCCTGTTAGTTGAAGACACACATCACAAAGAAGTTTCTGAGAATGCTTATGTCTAGATTTTATACGAAGATATTACGTTTCCAATGAAATCTTCACAGTTATCCAAATATCCACTTGCAGATTCTACAAAAAGAGTGTTTCCAAACAAATGTATCAATAGAAAGTTTCAACTCTGTTAGCTGAGGACACACATCCCAATTAAGTTTCTGAGAATCCTTCTGTCTCATTTTTATTGGAAGATATTTCCGTTTTCACCATAGTCCTGAATTCGCTCGCAATGTAAACTTCCAGATATTACAGAAAGAGTGTTTCAAACCTGCTCTATGAAAGGGAATGTTCAGCTCTGTGACTTGAATGCAGATATCACAAAGTAGTTTCTGACAGTGCTTCTGTCTAGATTTTAGAGGAAGATATTTCCGTTTCCAACGAAATCTTTAGAGCTATCCAAATATCCACTTACAGATTCTACAAAAAGAGTGTTTCCAAACTGCTCTATCTAAAGAAAGGTTGAACTCCGTTAGCTGAGGACGCACACCACAAAGAGATTTCTGACAATGCTTCTGTCTGGATTTTATATGAAGATATTCCCGTTTCTGATGAAATCGTTAGAGGTATCCAAATATCCACTTACAGATGCTACAAAAAGAGAGTATCCAAACTGCTGTATCAAAAGAAAGGTTGAACTCTGTTAGATGAGGACACACATCACAAAGAAGTTTCAGAGAATGCTTCTGTCTAGATTTTATATGAAGAGTTCCCATTTCCAACGATATCTTCACATTAAACCAAATATCCACTTGCAGGTTCTACAAAAAGAGTGTTTCCAAACTACAGTATCAATAGAAAGGTTCAACTCTGTTAGCTGACGACACACATCCCAATTAAGTTTCTGAGAATCCTTCTGTCTCATTTTTATTGGAAGATATTTCCGTTTTCACCATAGTCCTGAATTCGCTCTCAATGTAAACTTCCAGATACTACAGAAAGAGTGTTTCAAACCTGCTCTATGAAAGGGAATGTTCAGCTCTGTGACTTGAATGCAGATATCACAAAGTAGTTTCTGACAGTGCTTCTGTCTAGATTTTAGAGGAAGATATTTCCGTTTCCAAAGAAATCTTTAGAGCTATCCAAATATCCACTTTCAGATTCTACAAAAAGTGTGTTTCCAAACTGCTGTATCAAAAGAAAGGTTGAACTCTGCTAGTTGAGTACACTCATCTCAAAGAAGTTTCTGAGAATGCTTCTGTCTAGATTTTATATGAAGATATTCCCGTTGCCAACGAAATCTTCTCAGTTATCCAAATATCAACTTGCCGATTCTACAAAAACAGGGTTTCCAAACTGCTCTATCCAAAGAAAGGTTGAACTCTGTTAGTTGAGGACCCACATCACAATGAAGTTTCTGTGAATATTTCTGTCTAGATTTCAAATGAAGATATTCCCGTTTCCAATGAAATCTTCACAGTTATCAAAATATCCACTTGCAATTTATACAAAAAGGGTGTTTCCAAACTGCTGTATCAAAAGAAAGGTTGAACTCTGTTAGTTGAGGACACACATCCCAAACAATTTTATGAGAATCCTTCTGTCTCGTTTTTATAGGAAGGTATTTCCTTTTTCACCACAGGCCTGAATGCGCTCTAAATGTCCACTTTCAGATACAACAGAAAGAGAGTTTCAAACGCGGTCTATGAAAGGGAATGTTCAGATCTGTGACTTGAATGCACATATCACAAAGTAGTTTCTGACAGTGCTTCTGTCTATCTTTTACATGAAGTTATTCCCGTTTCCAACGAAATCGTTAGAGGTATCAAAATATACACTTAGAGATTCTACAAACAGAGTGTTTCCAAACCGCTCTATCAAAAGAAAGGTTCAACTCTGTTAGATGAGGACACACATCACAAAGAAGTTTCTGAGAAAGCTTCTTTCTAGATTTTATATGAAGATATTCCCGTTTCCTCTGAAATCATTAGAGGTATCCAAATATCCACCTACAGATTCTACCAAAAGAGTGTTTCCAAAGTGCTGTTTCAGAAGAAAGGTTGTACTCTGTTAGTGGAGGACACACATCACAAAGAAGTTTCTGAGAATGCTTCTGTCTAGATTTTATATGAAGATATTCCCGTTTTCAACGAAATCTTTAGAAGTACTGAAATATCCACTTACAGATTCTACAAAAAGTGTGTTCCCAAACTGCTGTATCAAAAGAAAGTTTGAACTCTGTTAGTTGAGGACACGCATCACAAAGAAGTTTCTGAGAATGCTTCTGTCTAGATTTCATATGAAGATATTCCCGTTTCCAACGAAATTATTAGACATATCCAAATATCCACTTACAGATTCTACAAAAAGAGTGTTTCCAATCTGCTCCATCAAAAGAAATGTTGAACTCCTTTAGTTGAGGACACACATCACAAAGAAATTTCTGAGAATGCTTCTGTCTAGAATTTAGATGAAGATATTCCCGTTTCCAATGAAATCTTCAGAGTTATCCAAATATCCAGTTTCAGATTCTAAAAAAAGTGTGTTTCCAAAATACTGTATCAAAAGAAAGGTTCAACTCTGTTAGAGGAGGACACACATCACAAAGAAGTTTCTGAGACTGCTTCTGTCTAGATTTTATATGAAGATATTTCCGTTTCCAACGAAATCATCACAGTTATCCAAATATCCACTTGCAGATTCTACAGAAAGAGAGTATCCAAACTGCTGTATCAACAGAAAGGTTGAACTGTGGTAGTTGAGGACACTCATAACAAAGAAGTTTCTGTGAATCCTTCTGTCTAGATTTCATATGAATATATTCCCGTTTCCAGCGAAATCATTAGAGCTATCCAAATATCCACTTACAGATTCTACAAAAAGAGTGTCACCAAACTGCTCTATCAAAAGAAAGGTTCAACTCCATTAGTTGAGGACACACATCACAAAGAAGTTTCTGGGAATGCTTCTGTCTAGATTTTATATGAAGATACTCCGGTTTCCAGTGAAATCTTCAGTTATCCAAATATCCACTTACAGATTCAATAAAAAGCGTGTTCCCAAACTGCTGTATCAAAAGAAAGTTTGAACTCTGATAGATGAGGACACGCATCACAAAGAAGTTTCTGAGAATGCTTCTGTCTAGATTTTATATGAAGATATTCCCGTTTCCAACGAAATCTTCACAGTTATCCAAATATCCACTTTCAGATTCTACAAAAAGAGTGTTTCCAAACTGCTGTATCAAAAGAAAGGTGTGAACTCTGTTAGTTGAGGACACTCATCACAAAGAAGTTTCTGAGAAAGCTTCTATCTAGATTTTATATACAGATATTCCCGTTTCCAACGAAATCTTCTCAGTTATCCAATTATCAACTTGCCGATTCTACAAAAAGAGGGTTTCCAAACTGCTCTATCCAAAGAAAGGTTGAAATCTGTTAGTTGAGGACACTCATCACAAAGAAGTTTCTGAGAATGCTTCTGTCTAGATTTTATATGAATATATTCCCGTTTCAAATGAAATCGTTAGATGTATCCAAGTATCCAATTACAGATTCACCAGAAAGAGAGTTTCCAAACTGCTGTGTCAAAAGAAAGGTTGAACTCTGTTAGTTGAGGACACACATCCCAAACAACTTTATGAGAATCCTTCTGTCTCGTTTTTATAGGAAGATATTCCCTTTTTCACCACAGGCCTGAATGCGCTCTAAATGTCCACTTTCAGATACAACAGAAAGAGAGTTTCAAACGTGGTCTATGAAAGGGAATGTTCACATCTGTGACTTGAATGCACATATCACAAAGTAGTTTCTGACAGTGATTCTGTCTATCTTTTACATGAAGTTATTCCCGTTTCCAATGAAATCGTTAGAGGTATCAAAATATCCACTTACAGATTCAACAAAAAGAGTGTTTGCAAACTGCTTTTTCAAAAGAAAGGTTCAACTCTGTTAGATGAGGACACACATCACAAAGAAGTTTCTGAGAAAGCTTCTGTCTAGATTTTATATGAAGATATTCCCGTTTCCACAGAAATCATTAGAGGTATCCAAATATCCACTTACAGATTCTACAAAAACAGTGCTTCCAAACTGCTCTATCAAAAGAAAGGTTGAACCCTGTTAGTTGAAGACACACATCACAAAGAAGTTTCTGAGAATGCTTATGTCTAGATTTTATACGAAGATATTACGTTTCCAATGAAATCTTCACAGTTATCCAAATATCCACTTGCAGATTCTACAAAAAGAGTGTTTCCAAACAAATGTATCAATAGAAAGTTTCAACTCTGTTAGCTGAGGACACACATCCCAATTAAGTTTCCGAGAATCCTTCTGTCTCATTTTTATTGGAAGATATTTCCGTTTTCACCATAGTCCTGAATTCGCTCGCAATGTAAACTTCCAGATATTACAGAAAGAGTGTTTCAAACCTGCTCTATGAAAGGGAATGTTCAGCTCTGTGACTTGAATGCAGATATCACAAAGTAGTTTCTGACAGTGCTTCTGTCTAGATTTTAGAGGAAGATATTTCCGTTTCCAACGAAATCTTTAGAGCTATCCAAATATCCACTTACAGATTCTACAAAAAGAGTGTTTCCAAACTGCTCTATCTAAAGAAAGGTTGAACTCCGTTAGCTGAGGACACACACCACAAAGAGATTTCTGACAATGCTTCTGTCTGGATTTTATATGAAGATATTCCCGTTTCTGATGAAATCGTTAGAGGTATCCAAATATCCACTTACAGATGCTACAAAAAGAGAGTATCCAAACTGCTGTATCAAAAGAAAGGTTGAACTCTGTTAGATGAGGACACACATCACAAAGAAGTTTCAGAGAATGCTTCTGTCTAGATTTTATATGAAGAGTTCCCATTTCCAACGATATCTTCACATTAAACCAAATATCCACTTGCAGGTTCTACAAAAAGAGTGTTTCCAAACTACAGTATCAATAGAAAGGTTCAACTCTGTTAGCTGACGACACACATCCCAATTAAGTTTCTGAGAATCCTTCTGTCTCATTTTTATTGGAAGATATTTCCGTTTTCACCATAGTCCTGAATTCGCTCTCAATGTAAACTTCCAGATACTACAGAAAGAGTGTTTCAAACCTGCTCTATGAAAGGGAATGTTCAGCTCTGTGACTTGAATGCAGATATCACAAAGTAGTTTCTGACAGTGCTTCTGTCTAGATTTTAGAGGAAGATATTTCCGTTTCCAAAGAAATCTTTAGAGCTATCCAAATATCCACTTTCAGATTCTACAAAAAGTGTGTTTCCAAACTGCTGTATCAAAAGAAAGGTTGAACTCTGCTAGTTGAGTACACTCATCTCAAAGAAGTTTCTGAGAATGCTTCTGTCTAGATTTTATATGAAGATATTCCCGTTGCCAACGAAATCTTCTCAGTTATCCAAATATCAACTTGCCGATTCTACAAAAACAGGGTTTCCAAACTGCTCTATCCAAAGAAAGGTTGAACTCTGTTAGTTGAGGACCCACATCACAATGAAGTTTCTGTGAATATTTCTGTCTAGATTTCAAATGAAGATATTCCCGTTTCCAATGAAATCTTCACAGTTATCAAAATATCCACTTGCAATTTATACAAAAAGGGTGTTTCCAAACTGCTGTATCAAAAGAAAGGTTGAACTCTGTTAGTTGAGGACACACATCCCAAACAATTTTATGAGAATCCTTCTGTCTCGTTTTTATAGGAAGGTATTTCCTTTTTCACCACAGGCCTGAATGCGCTCTAAATGTCCACTTTCAGATACAACAGAAAGAGAGTTTCAAACGCGGTCTATGAAAGGGAATGTTCAGATCTGTGACTTGAATGCACATATCACAAAGTAGTTTCTGACAGTGCTTCTGTCTATCTTTTACATGAAGTTATTCCCGTTTCCAACGAAATCGTTAGAGGTATCAAAATATACACTTAGAGATTCTACAAACAGAGTGTTTCCAAACCGCTCTATCAAAAGAAAGGTTCAACTCTGTTAGATGAGGACACACATCACAAAGAAGTTTCTGAGAAAGCTTCTTTCTAGATTTTATATGAAGATATTCCCGTTTCCTCTGAAATCATTAGAGGTATCCAAATATCCACCTACAGATTCTACCAAAAGAGTGTTTCCAAAGTGCTGTTTCAGAAGAAAGGTTGTACTCTGTTAGTGGAGGACACACATCACAAAGAAGTTTCTGAGAATGCTTCTGTCTAGATTTTATATGAAGATATTCCCGTTTTCAACGAAATCTTTAGAAGTACTGAAATATCCACTTACAGATTCTACAAAAAGTGTGTTCCCAAACTGCTGTATCAAAAGAAAGTTTGAACTCTGTTAGTTGAGGACACGCATCACAAAGAAGTTTCTGAGAATGCTTCTGTCTAGATTTCATATGAAGATATTCCCGTTTCCAACGAAATTATTAGACATATCCAAATATCCACTTACAGATTCTACAAAAAGAGTGTTTCCAATCTGCTCCATCAAAAGAAATGTTGAACTCCTTTAGTTGAGGACACACATCACAAAGAAATTTCTGAGAATGCTTCTGTCTAGAATTTAGATGAAGATATTCCCGTTTCCAATGAAATCTTCAGAGTTATCCAAATATCCAGTTTCAGATTCTAAAAAAAGTGTGTTTCCAAAATACTGTATCAAAAGAAAGGTTCAACTCTGTTAGAGGAGGACACACATCACAAAGAAGTTTCTGAGACTGCTTCTGTCTAGATTTTATATGAAGATATTTCCGTTTCCAACGAAATCATCACAGTTATCCAAATATCCACTTGCAGATTCTACAGAAAGAGAGTATCCAAACTGCTGTATCAACAGAAAGGTTGAACTGTGGTAGTTGAGGACACTCATAACAAAGAAGTTTCTGTGAATCCTTCTGTCTAGATTTCATATGAATATATTCCCGTTTCCAGCGAAATCATTAGAGCTATCCAAATATCCACTTACAGATTCTACAAAAAGAGTGTCACCAAACTGCTCTATCAAAAGAAAGGTTCAACTCCATTAGTTGAGGACACACATCACAAAGAAGTTTCTGGGAATGCTTCTGTCTAGATTTTATATGAAGATACTCCGGTTTCCAGTGAAATCTTCAGTTATCCAAATATCCACTTACAGATTCAATAAAAAGCGTGTTCCCAAACTGCTGTATCAAAAGAAAGTTTGAACTCTGATAGATGAGGACACGCATCACAAAGAAGTTTCTGAGAATGCTTCTGTCTAGATTTTATATGAAGATATTCCCGTTTCCAACGAAATCTTCACAGTTATCCAAATATCCACTTTCAGATTCTACAAAAAGAGTGTTTCCAAACTGCTGTATCAAAAGAAAGGTGTGAACTCTGTTAGTTGAGGACACTCATCACAAAGAAGTTTCTGAGAAAGCTTCTATCTAGATTTTATATACAGATATTCCCGTTTCCAACGAAATCTTCTCAGTTATCCAATTATCAACTTGCCGATTCTACAAAAAGAGGGTTTCCAAACTGCTCTATCCAAAGAAAGGTTGAAATCTGTTAGTTGAGGACACTCATCGCAAAGAAGTTTCTGAGAATGCTTCTGTCTAGATTTTATATGAATATATTCCCGTTTCAAATGAAATCGTTAGATGTATCCAAGTATCCAATTACAGATTCACCAGAAAGAGAGTTTCCAAACTGCTGTGTCAAAAGAAAGGTTGAACTCTGTTAGTTGAGGACACACATCCCAAACAACTTTATGAGAATCCTTCTGTCTCGTTTTTATAGGAAGATATTCCCTTTTTCACCACAGGCCTGAATGCGCTCTAAATGTCCACTTTCAGATACAACAGAAAGAGAGTTTCAAACGTGGTCTATGAAAGGGAATGTTCACATCTGTGACTTGAATGCACATATCACAAAGTAGTTTCTGACAGTGATTCTGTCTATCTTTTACATGAAGTTATTCCCGTTTCCAATGAAATCGTTAGAGGTATCAAAATATCCACTTACAGATTCAACAAAAAGAGTGTTTGCAAACTGCTTTTTCAAAAGAAAGGTTCAACTCTGTTAGATGAGGACACACATCACAAAGAAGTTTCTGAGAAAGCTTCTGTCTAGATTTTATATGAAGATATTCCCGTTTCCACAGAAATCATTAGAGGTATCCAAATATCCACTTACAGATTCTACAAAAACAGTGCTTCCAAACTGCTCTATCAAAAGAAAGGTTGAACCCTGTTAGTTGAAGACACACATCACAAAGAAGTTTCTGAGAATGCTTATGTCTAGATTTTATACGAAGATATTACGTTTCCAATGAAATCTTCACAGTTATCCAAATATCCACTTGCAGATTCTACAAAAAGAGTGTTTCCAAACAAATGTATCAATAGAAAGTTTCAACTCTGTTAGCTGAGGACACACATCCCAATTAAGTTTCTGAGAATCCTTCTGTCTCATTTTTATTGGAAGATATTTCCGTTTTCACCATAGTCCTGAATTCGCTCGCAATGTAAACTTCCAGATATTACAGAAAGAGTGTTTCAAACCTGCTCTATGAAAGGGAATGTTCAGCTCTGTGACTTGAATGCAGATATCACAAAGTAGTTTCTGACAGTGCTTCTGTCTAGATTTTAGAGGAAGATATTTCCGTTTCCAACGAAATCTTTAGAGCTATCCAAATATCCACTTACAGATTCTACAAAAAGAGTGTTTCCAAACTGCTCTATCTAAAGAAAGGTTGAACTCCGTTAGCTGAGGACACACACCACAAAGAGATTTCTGACAATGCTTCTGTCTGGATTTTATATGAAGATATTCCCGTTTCTGATGAAATCGTTAGAGGTATCCAAATATCCACTTACAGATGCTACAAAAAGAGAGTATCCAAACTGCTGTATCAAAAGAAAGGTTGAACTCTGTTAGATGAGGACACACATCACAAAGAAGTTTCAGAGAATGCTTCTGTCTAGATTTTATATGAAGAGTTCCCATTTCCAACGATATCTTCACATTAAACCAAATATCCACTTGCAGGTTCTACAAAAAGAGTGTTTCCAAACTACAGTATCAATAGAAAGGTTCAACTCTGTTAGCTGACGACACACATCCCAATTAAGTTTCTGAGAATCCTTCTGTCTCATTTTTATTGGAAGATATTTCCGTTTTCACCATAGTCCTGAATTCGCTCTCAATGTAAACTTCCAGATACTACAGAAAGAGTGTTTCAAACCTGCTCTATGAAAGGGAATGTTCAGCTCTGTGACTTGAATGCAGATATCACAAAGTAGTTTCTGACAGTGCTTCTGTCTAGATTTTAGAGGAAGATATTTCCGTTTCCAAAGAAATCTTTAGAGCTATCCAAATATCCACTTTCAGATTCTACAAAAAGTGTGTTTCCAAACTGCTGTATCAAAAGAAAGGTTGAACTCTGCTAGTTGAGTACACTCATCTCAAAGAAGTTTCTGAGAATGCTTCTGTCTAGATTTTATATGAAGATATTCCCGTTGCCAACGAAATCTTCTCAGTTATCCAAATATCAACTTGCCGATTCTACAAAAACAGGGTTTCCAAACTGCTCTATCCAAAGAAAGGTTGAACTCTGTTAGTTGAGGACCCACATCACAATGAAGTTTCTGTGAATATTTCTGTCTAGATTTCAAATGAAGATATTCCCGTTTCCAATGAAATCTTCACAGTTATCAAAATATCCACTTGCAATTTATACAAAAAGGGTGTTTCCAAACTGCTGTATCAAAAGAAAGGTTGAACTCTGTTAGTTGAGGACACACATCCCAAACAATTTTATGAGAATCCTTCTGTCTCGTTTTTATAGGAAGGTATTTCCTTTTTCACCACAGGCCTGAATGCGCTCTAAATGTCCACTTTCAGATACAACAGAAAGAGAGTTTCAAACGCGGTCTATGAAAGGGAATGTTCAGATCTGTGACTTGAATGCACATATCACAAAGTAGTTTCTGACAGTGCTTCTGTCTATCTTTTACATGAAGTTATTCCCGTTTCCAACGAAATCGTTAGAGGTATCAAAATATACACTTAGAGATTCTACAAACAGAGTGTTTCCAAACCGCTCTATCAAAAGAAAGGTTCAACTCTGTTAGATGAGGACACACATCACAAAGAAGTTTCTGAGAAAGCTTCTTTCTAGATTTTATATGAAGATATTCCCGTTTCCTCTGAAATCATTAGAGGTATCCAAATATCCACCTACAGATTCTACCAAAAGAGTGTTTCCAAAGTGCTGTTTCAGAAGAAAGGTTGTACTCTGTTAGTGGAGGACACACATCACAAAGAAGTTTCTGAGAATGCTTCTGTCTAGATTTTATATGAAGATATTCCCGTTTTCAACGAAATCTTTAGAAGTACTGAAATATCCACTTACAGATTCTACAAAAAGTGTGTTCCCAAACTGCTGTATCAAAAGAAAGTTTGAACTCTGTTAGTTGAGGACACGCATCACAAAGAAGTTTCTGAGAATGCTTCTGTCTAGATTTCATATGAAGATATTCCCGTTTCCAACGAAATTATTAGACATATCCAAATATCCACTTACAGATTCTACAAAAAGAGTGTTTCCAATCTGCTCCATCAAAAGAAATGTTGAACTCCTTTAGTTGAGGACACACATCACAAAGAAATTTCTGAGAATGCTTCTGTCTAGAATTTAGATGAAGATATTCCCGTTTCCAATGAAATCTTCAGAGTTATCCAAATATCCAGTTTCAGATTCTAAAAAAAGTGTGTTTCCAAAATACTGTATCAAAAGAAAGGTTCAACTCTGTTAGAGGAGGACACACATCACAAAGAAGTTTCTGAGACTGCTTCTGTCTAGATTTTATATGAAGATATTTCCGTTTCCAACGAAATCATCACAGTTATCCAAATATCCACTTGCAGATTCTACAGAAAGAGAGTATCCAAACTGCTGTATCAACAGAAAGGTTGAACTGTGGTAGTTGAGGACACTCATAACAAAGAAGTTTCTGTGAATCCTTCTGTCTAGATTTCATATGAATATATTCCCGTTTCCAGCGAAATCATTAGAGCTATCCAAATATCCACTTACAGATTCTACAAAAAGAGTGTCACCAAACTGCTCTATCAAAAGAAAGGTTCAACTCCATTAGTTGAGGACACACATCACAAAGAAGTTTCTGGGAATGCTTCTGTCTAGATTTTATATGAAGATACTCCGGTTTCCAGTGAAATCTTCAGTTATCCAAATATCCACTTACAGATTCAATAAAAAGCGTGTTCCCAAACTGCTGTATCAAAAGAAAGTTTGAACTCTGATAGATGAGGACACGCATCACAAAGAAGTTTCTGAGAATGCTTCTGTCTAGATTTTATATGAAGATATTCCCGTTTCCAACGAAATCTTCACAGTTATCCAAATATCCACTTTCAGATTCTACAAAAAGAGTGTTTCCAAACTGCTGTATCAAAAGAAAGGTGTGAACTCTGTTAGTTGAGGACACTCATCACAAAGAAGTTTCTGAGAAAGCTTCTATCTAGATTTTATATACAGATATTCCCGTTTCCAACGAAATCTTCTCAGTTATCCAATTATCAACTTGCCGATTCTACAAAAAGAGGGTTTCCAAACTGCTCTATCCAAAGAAAGGTTGAAATCTGTTAGTTGAGGACACTCATCGCAAAGAAGTTTCTGAGAATGCTTCTGTCTAGATTTTATATGAATATATTCCCGTTTCAAATGAAATCGTTAGATGTATCCAAGTATCCAATTACAGATTCACCAGAAAGAGAGTTTCCAAACTGCTGTGTCAAAAGAAAGGTTGAACTCTGTTAGTTGAGGACACACATCCCAAACAACTTTATGAGAATCCTTCTGTCTCGTTTTTATAGGAAGATATTCCCTTTTTCACCACAGGCCTGAATGCGCTCTAAATGTCCACTTTCAGATACAACAGAAAGAGAGTTTCAAACGTGGTCTATGAAAGGGAATGTTCACATCTGTGACTTGAATGCACATATCACAAAGTAGTTTCTGACAGTGATTCTGTCTATCTTTTACATGAAGTTATTCCCGTTTCCAATGAAATCGTTAGAGGTATCAAAATATCCACTTACAGATTCAACAAAAAGAGTGTTTGCAAACTGCTTTTTCAAAAGAAAGGTTCAACTCTGTTAGATGAGGACACACATCACAAAGAAGTTTCTGAGAAAGCTTCTGTCTAGATTTTATATGAAGATATTCCCGTTTCCACAGAAATCATTAGAGGTATCCAAATATCCACTTACAGATTCTACAAAAACAGTGCTTCCAAACTGCTCTATCAAAAGAAAGGTTGAACCCTGTTAGTTGAAGACACACATCACAAAGAAGTTTCTGAGAATGCTTATGTCTAGATTTTATACGAAGATATTACGTTTCCAATGAAATCTTCACAGTTATCCAAATATCCACTTGCAGATTCTACAAAAAGAG
Source organism: Gorilla gorilla gorilla (assembly GCF_029281585.2). Lineage (NCBI taxonomy): Eukaryota > Metazoa > Chordata > Mammalia > Primates > Hominidae > Gorilla > Gorilla gorilla. Next base: position 14,503,480 of record NC_086018.1, on the reverse strand, counting down.
TGTTTCCAAACAAATGTATCAATAGAAAGTTTCAACTCTGTTAGCTGAGGACACACATCCCAATTAAGTTTCTGAGAATCCTTCTGTCTCATTTTTATTGGAAGATATTTCCGTTTTCACCATAGTCCTGAATTCGCTCGCAATGTAAACTTCCAGATATTACAGAAAGAGTGTTTCAAACCTGCTCTATGAAAGGGAATGTTCAGCTCTGTGACTTGAATGCAGATATCACAAAGTAGTTTCTGACAGTGCTTCTGTCTAGATTTTAGAGGAAGATATTTCCGTTTCCAACGAAATCTTTAGAGCTATCCAAATATCCACTTACAGATTCTACAAAAAGAGTGTTTCCAAACTGCTCTATCTAAAGAAAGGTTGAACTCCGTTAGCTGAGGACACACACCACAAAGAGATTTCTGACAATGCTTCTGTCTGGATTTTATATGAAGATATTCCCGTTTCTGATGAAATCGTTAGAGGTATCCAAATATCCACTTACAGATGCTACAAAAAGAGAGTATCCAAACTGCTGTATCAAAAGAAAGGTTGAACTCTGTTAGATGAGGACACACATCACAAAGAAGTTTCAGAGAATGCTTCTGTCTAGATTTTATATGAAGAGTTCCCATTTCCAACGATATCTTCACATTAAACCAAATATCCACTTGCAGGTTCTACAAAAAGAGTGTTTCCAAACTACAGTATCAATAGAAAGGTTCAACTCTGTTAGCTGACGACACACATCCCAATTAAGTTTCTGAGAATCCTTCTGTCTCATTTTTATTGGAAGATATTTCCGTTTTCACCATAGTCCTGAATTCGCTCTCAATGTAAACTTCCAGATACTACAGAAAGAGTGTTTCAAACCTGCTCTATGAAAGGGAATGTTCAGCTCTGTGACTTGAATGCAGATATCACAAAGTAGTTTCTGACAGTGCTTCTGTCTAGATTTTAGAGGAAGATATTTCCGTTTCCAAAGAAATCTTTAGAGCTATCCAAATATCCACTTTCAGATTCTACAAAAAGTGTGTTTCCAAACTGCTGTATCAAAAGAAAGGTTGAACTCTGCTAGTTGAGTACACTCATCTCAAAGAAGTTTCTGAGAATGCTTCTGTCTAGATTTTATATGAAGATATTCCCGTTGCCAACGAAATCTTCTCAGTTATCCAAATATCAACTTGCCGATTCTACAAAAACAGGGTTTCCAAACTGCTCTATCCAAAGAAAGGTTGAACTCTGTTAGTTGAGGACCCACATCACAATGAAGTTTCTGTGAATATTTCTGTCTAGATTTCAAATGAAGATATTCCCGTTTCCAATGAAATCTTCACAGTTATCAAAATATCCACTTGCAATTTATACAAAAAGGGTGTTTCCAAACTGCTGTATCAAAAGAAAGGTTGAACTCTGTTAGTTGAGGACACACATCCCAAACAATTTTATGAGAATCCTTCTGTCTCGTTTGTATAGGAAGGTATTTCCTTTTTCACCACAGGCCTGAATGCGCTCTAAATGTCCACTTTCAGATACAACAGAAAGAGAGTTTCAAACGCGGTCTATGAAAGGGAATGTTCAGATCTGTGACTTGAATGCACATATCACAAAGTAGTTTCTGACAGTGCTTCTGTCTATCTTTTACATGAAGTTATTCCCGTTTCCAACGAAATCGTTAGAGGTATCAAAATATACACTTAGAGATTCTACAAACAGAGTGTTTCCAAACCGCTCTATCAAAAGAAAGGTTCAACTCTGTTAGATGAGGACACACATCACAAAGAAGTTTCTGAGAAAGCTTCTTTCTAGATTTTATATGAAGATATTCCCGTTTCCTCTGAAATCATTAGAGGTATCCAAATATCCACCTACAGATTCTACCAAAAGAGTGTTTCCAAAGTGCTGTTTCAGAAGAAAGGTTGTACTCTGTTAGTGGAGGACACACATCACAAAGAAGTTTCTGAGAATGCTTCTGTCTAGATTTTATATGAAGATATTCCCGTTTTCAACGAAATCTTTAGAAGTACTGAAATATCCACTTACAGATTCTACAAAAAGTGTGTTCCCAAACTGCTGTATCAAAAGAAAGTTTGAACTCTGTTAGTTGAGGACACGCATCACAAAGAAGTTTCTGAGAATGCTTCTGTCTAGATTTCATATGAAGATATTCCCGTTTCCAACGAAATTATTAGACATATCCAAATATCCACTTACAGATTCTACAAAAAGAGTGTTTCCAATCTGCTCCATCAAAAGAAATGTTGAACTCCTTTAGTTGAGGACACACATCACAAAGAAATTTCTGAGAATGCTTCTGTCTAGAATTTAGATGAAGATATTCCCGTTTCCAATGAAATCTTCAGAGTTATCCAAATATCCAGTTTCAGATTCTAAAAAAAGTGTGTTTCCAAAATACTGTATCAAAAGAAAGGTTCAACTCTGTTAGAGGAGGACACACATCACAAAGAAGTTTCTGAGACTGCTTCTGTCTAGATTTTATATGAAGATATTTCCGTTTCCAACGAAATCATCACAGTTATCCAAATATCCACTTGCAGATTCTACAGAAAGAGAGTATCCAAACTGCTGTATCAACAGAAAGGTTGAACTGTGGTAGTTGAGGACACTCATAACAAAGAAGTTTCTGTGAATCCTTCTGTCTAGATTTCATATGAATATATTCCCGTTTCCAGCGAAATCATTAGAGCTATCCAAATATCCACTTACAGATTCTACAAAAAGAGTGTCACCAAACTGCTCTATCAAAAGAAAGGTTCAACTCCATTAGTTGAGGACACACATCACAAAGAAGTTTCTGGGAATGCTTCTGTCTAGATTTTATATGAAGATACTCCGGTTTCCAGTGAAATCTTCAGTTATCCAAATATCCACTTACAGATTCAATAAAAAGCGTGTTCCCAAACTGCTGTATCAAAAGAAAGTTTGAACTCTGATAGATGAGGACACGCATCACAAAGAAGTTTCTGAGAATGCTTCTGTCTAGATTTTATATGAAGATATTCCCGTTTCCAACGAAATCTTCACAGTTATCCAAATATCCACTTTCAGATTCTACAAAAAGAGTGTTTCCAAACTGCTGTATCAAAAGAAAGGTGTGAACTCTGTTAGTTGAGGACACTCATCACAAAGAAGTTTCTGAGAAAGCTTCTATCTAGATTTTATATACAGATATTCCCGTTTCCAACGAAATCTTCTCAGTTATCCAATTATCAACTTGCCGATTCTACAAAAAGAGGGTTTCCAAACTGCTCTATCCAAAGAAAGGTTGAAATCTGTTAGTTGAGGACACTCATCGCAAAGAAGTTTCTGAGAATGCTTCTGTCTAGATTTTATATGAATATATTCCCGTTTCAAATGAAATCGTTAGATGTATCCAAGTATCCAATTACAGATTCACCAGAAAGAGAGTTTCCAAACTGCTGTGTCAAAAGAAAGGTTGAACTCTGTTAGTTGAGGACACACATCCCAAACAACTTTATGAGAATCCTTCTGTCTCGTTTTTATAGGAAGATATTCCCTTTTTCACCACAGGCCTGAATGCGCTCTAAATGTCCACTTTCAGATACAACAGAAAGAGAGTTTCAAACGTGGTCTATGAAAGGGAATGTTCACATCTGTGACTTGAATGCACATATCAAAAAGCAGTTTCTGACAGTGATTCTGTCTATCTTTTACATGAAGTTATTCCCGTTTCCAATGAAATCGTTAGAGGTATCAAAATATCCACTTACAGATTCAACAAAAAGAGTGTTTGCAAACTGCTTTTTCAAAAGAAAGGTTCAACTCTGTTAGATGAGGACACACATCACAAAGAAGTTTCTGAGAAAGCTTCTGTCTAGATTTTATATGAAGATATTCCTGTTTCCACAGAAATCATTAGAGGTATCCAAATATCCACTTACAGATTCTACAAAAACAGTGCTTCCAAACTGCTCTATCAAAAGAAAGGTTGAACCCTGTTAGTTGAAGACACACATCACAAAGAAGTTTCTGAGAATGCTTATGTCTAGATTTTATACGAAGATATTACGTTTCCAATGAAATCTTCACAGTTATCCAAATATCCACTTGCAGATTCTACAAAAAGAGTGTTTCCAAACAAATGTATCAATAGAAAGTTTCAACTCTGTTAGCTGAGGACACACATCCCAATTAAGTTTCTGAGAATCCTTCTGTCTCATTTTTATTGGAAGATATTTCCGTTTTCACCATAGTCCTGAATTCGCTCGCAATGTAAACTTCCAGATATTACAGAAAGAGTGTTTCAAACCTGCTCTATGAAAGGGAATGTTCAGCTCTGTGACTTGAATGCAGATATCACAAAGTAGTTTCTGACAGTGCTTCTGTCTAGATTTTAGAGGAAGATATTTCCGTTTCCAACGAAATCTTTAGAGCTATCCAAATATCCACTTACAGATTCTACAAAAAGAGTGTTTCCAAACTGCTCTATCTAAAGAAAGGTTGAACTCCGTTAGCTGAGGACACACACCACAAAGAGATTTCTGACAATGCTTCTGTCTGGATTTTATATGAAGATATTCCCGTTTCTGATGAAATCGTTAGAGGTATCCAAATATCCACTTACAGATGCTACAAAAAGAGAGTATCCAAACTGCTGTATCAAAAGAAAGGTTGAACTCTGTTAGATGAGGACACACATCACAAAGAAGTTTCAGAGAATGCTTCTGTCTAGATTTTATATGAAGAGTTCCCATTTCCAACGATATCTTCACATTAAACCAAATATCCACTTGCAGGTTCTACAAAAAGAGTGTTTCCAAACTACAGTATCAATAGAAAGGTTCAACTCTGTTAGCTGACGACACACATCCCAATTAAGTTTCTGAGAATCCTTCTGTCTCATTTTTATTGGAAGATATTTCCGTTTTCACCATAGTCCTGAATTCGCTCTCAATGTAAACTTCCAGATACTACAGAAAGAGTGTTTCAAACCTGCTCTATGAAAGGGAATGTTCAGCTCTGTGACTTGAATGCAGATATCACAAAGTAGTTTCTGACAGTGCTTCTGTCTAGATTTTAGAGGAAGATATTTCCGTTTCCAAAGAAATCTTTAGAGCTATCCAAATATCCACTTTCAGATTCTACAAAAAGTGTGTTTCCAAACTGCTGTATCAAAAGAAAGGTTGAACTCTGCTAGTTGAGTACACTCATCTCAAAGAAGTTTCTGAGAATGCTTCTGTCTAGATTTTATATGAAGATATTCCCGTTGCCAACGAAATCTTCTCAGTTATCCAAATATCAACTTGCCGATTCTACAAAAACAGGGTTTCCAAACTGCTCTATCCAAAGAAAGGTTGAACTCTGTTAGTTGAGGACCCACATCACAATGAAGTTTCTGTGAATATTTCTGTCTAGATTTCAAATGAAGATATTCCCGTTTCCAATGAAATCTTCACAGTTATCAAAATATCCACTTGCAATTTATACAAAAAGGGTGTTTCCAAACTGCTGTATCAAAAGAAAGGTTGAACTCTGTTAGTTGAGGACACACATCCCAAACAATTTTATGAGAATCCTTCTGTCTCGTTTTTATAGGAAGGTATTTCCTTTTTCACCACAGGCCTGAATGCGCTCTAAATGTCCACTTTCAGATACAACAGAAAGAGAGTTTCAAACGCGGTCTATGAAAGGGAATGTTCAGATCTGTGACTTGAATGCACATATCACAAAGTAGTTTCTGACAGTGCTTCTGTCTATCTTTTACATGAAGTTATTCCCGTTTCCAACGAAATCGTTAGAGGTATCAAAATATACACTTAGAGATTCTACAAACAGAGTGTTTCCAAACCGCTCTATCAAAAGAAAGGTTCAACTCTGTTAGATGAGGACACACATCACAAAGAAGTTTCTGAGAAAGCTTCTTTCTAGATTTTATATGAAGATATTCCCGTTTCCTCTGAAATCATTAGAGGTATCCAAATATCCACCTACAGATTCTACCAAAAGAGTGTTTCCAAAGTGCTGTTTCAGAAGAAAGGTTGTACTCTGTTAGTGGAGGACACACATCACAAAGAAGTTTCTGAGAATGCTTCTGTCTAGATTTTATATGAAGATATTCCCGTTTTCAACGAAATCTTTAGAAGTACTGAAATATCCACTTACAGATTCTACAAAAAGTGTGTTCCCAAACTGCTGTATCAAAAGAAAGTTTGAACTCTGTTAGTTGAGGACACGCATCACAAAGAAGTTTCTGAGAATGCTTCTGTCTAGATTTCATATGAAGATATTCCCGTTTCCAACGAAATTATTAGACATATCCAAATATCCACTTACAGATTCTACAAAAAGAGTGTTTCCAATCTGCTCCATCAAAAGAAATGTTGAACTCCTTTAGTTGAGGACACACATCACAAAGAAATTTCTGAGAATGCTTCTGTCTAGAATTTAGATGAAGATATTCCCGTTTCCAATGAAATCTTCAGAGTTATCCAAATATCCAGTTTCAGATTCTAAAAAAAGTGTGTTTCCAAAATACTGTATCAAAAGAAAGGTTCAACTCTGTTAGAGGAGGACACACATCACAAAGAAGTTTCTGAGACTGCTTCTGTCTAGATTTTATATGAAGATATTTCCGTTTCCAACGAAATCATCACAGTTATCCAAATATCCACTTGCAGATTCTACAGAAAGAGAGTATCCAAACTGCTGTATCAACAGAAAGGTTGAACTGTGGTAGTTGAGGACACTCATAACAAAGAAGTTTCTGTGAATCCTTCTGTCTAGATTTCATATGAATATATTCCCGTTTCCAGCGAAATCATTAGAGCTATCCAAATATCCACTTACAGATTCTACAAAAAGAGTGTCACCAAACTGCTCTATCAAAAGAAAGGTTCAACTCCATTAGTTGAGGACACACATCACAAAGAAGTTTCTGGGAATGCTTCTGTCTAGATTTTATATGAAGATACTCCGGTTTCCAGTGAAATCTTCAGTTATCCAAATATCCACTTACAGATTCAATAAAAAGCGTGTTCCCAAACTGCTGTATCAAAAGAAAGTTTGAACTCTGATAGATGAGGACACGCATCACAAAGAAGTTTCTGAGAATGCTTCTGTCTAGATTTTATATGAAGATATTCCCGTTTCCAACGAAATCTTCACAGTTATCCAAATATCCACTTTCAGATTCTACAAAAAGAGTGTTTCCAAACTGCTGTATCAAAAGAAAGGTGTGAACTCTGTTAGTTGAGGACACTCATCACAAAGAAGTTTCTGAGAAAGCTTCTATCTAGATTTTATATACAGATATTCCCGTTTCCAACGAAATCTTCTCAGTTATCCAATTATCAACTTGCCGATTCTACAAAAAGAGGGTTTCCAAACTGCTCTATCCAAAGAAAGGTTGAAATCTGTTAGTTGAGGACACTCATCGCAAAGAAGTTTCTGAGAATGCTTCTGTCTAGATTTTATATGAATATATTCCCGTTTCAAATGAAATCGTTAGATGTATCCAAGTATCCAATTACAGATTCACCAGAAAGAGAGTTTCCAAACTGCTGTGTCAAAAGAAAGGTTGAACTCTGTTAGTTGAGGACACACATCCCAAACAACTTTATGAGAATCCTTCTGTCTCGTTTTTATAGGAAGATATTCCCTTTTTCACCACAGGCCTGAATGCGCTCTAAATGTCCACTTTCAGATACAACAGAAAGAGAGTTTCAAACGTGGTCTATGAAAGGGAATGTTCACATCTGTGACTTGAATGCACATATCACAAAGTAGTTTCTGACAGTGATTCTGTCTATCTTTTACATGAAGTTATTCCCGTTTCCAACGAAATCGTTAGAGGTATCAAAATATCCACTTACAGATTCAACAAAAAGAGTGTTTGCAAACTGCTTTTTCAAAAGAAAGGTTCAACTCTGTTAGATGAGGACACACATCACAAAGAAGTTTCTGAGAAAGCTTCTGTCTAGATTTTATATGAAGATATTCCCGTTTCCACAGAAATCATTAGAGGTATCCAAATATCCACTTACAGATTCTACAAAAACAGTGCTTCCAAACTGCTCTATCAAAAGAAAGGTTGAACCCTGTTAGTTGAAGACACACATCACAAAGAAGTTTCTGAGAATGCTTATGTCTAGATTTTATACGAAGATATTACGTTTCCAATGAAATCTTCACAGGTATCCAAATATCCACTTGCAGATTCTACAAAAAGAGTGTTTCCAAACAAATGTATCAATAGAAAGTTTCAACTCTGTTAGTTGAGGACACACATCCCAATTAAGTTTCTGAGAATCCTTCTGTCTCATTTTTATTGGAAGATATTTCCGTTTTCACCATAGTCCTGAATTCGCTCGCAATGTAAACTTCCAGATATTACAGAAAGAGTGTTTCAAACCTGCTCTATGAAAGGGAATGTTCAGCTCTGTGACTTGAATGCAGATATCACAAAGTAGTTTCTGACAGTGCTTCTGTCTAGATTTTAGAGGAAGATATTTCCGTTTCCAACGAAATCTTTAGAGCTATCCAAATATCCACTTACAGATTCTACAAAAAGAGTGTTTCCAAACTGCTCTATCTAAAGAAAGGTTGAACTCCGTTAGCTGAGGACACACACCACAAAGAGATTTCTGACAATGCTTCTGTCTGGATTTTATATGAAGATATTCCCGTTTCTGATGAAATCGTTAGAGGTATCCAAATATCCACTTACAGATGCTACAAAAAGAGAGTATCCAAACTGCTGTATCAAAAGAAAGGTTGAACTCTGTTAGATGAGGACACACATCACAAAGAAGTTTCAGAGAATGCTTCTGTCTAGATTTTATATGAAGAGTTCCCATTTCCAACGATATCTTCACATTAAACCAAATATCCACTTGCAGGTTCTACAAAAAGAGTGTTTCCAAACTACAGTATCAATAGAAAGGTTCAACTCTGTTAGCTGACGACACACATCCCAATTAAGTTTCTGAGAATCCTTCTGTCTCATTTTTATTGGAAGATATTTCCGTTTTCACCATAGTCCTGAATTCGCTCTCAATGTAAACTTCCAGATACTACAGAAAGAGTGTTTCAAACCTGCTCTATGAAAGGGAATGTTCAGCTCTGTGACTTGAATGCAGATATCACAAAGTAGTTTCTGACAGTGCTTCTGTCTAGATTTTAGAGGAAGATATTTCCGTTTCCAAAGAAATCTTTAGAGCTATCCAAATATCCACTTTCAGATTCTACAAAAAGTGTGTTTCCAAACTGCTGTATCAAAAGAAAGGTTGAACTCTGCTAGTTGAGTACACTCATCTCAAAGAAGTTTCTGAGAATGCTTCTGTCTAGATTTTATATGAAGATATTCCCGTTGCCAACGAAATCTTCTCAGTTATCCAAATATCAACTTGCCGATTCTACAAAAACAGGGTTTCCAAACTGCTCTATCCAAAGAAAGGTTGAACTCTGTTAGTTGAGGACCCACATCACAATGAAGTTTCTGTGAATATTTCTGTCTAGATTTCAAATGAAGATATTCCCGTTTCCAATGAAATCTTCACAGTTATCAAAATATCCACTTGCAATTTATACAAAAAGGGTGTTTCCAAACTGCTGTATCAAAAGAAAGGTTGAACTCTGTTAGTTGAGGACACACATCCCAAACAATTTTATGAGAATCCTTCTGTCTCGTTTTTATAGGAAAGTATTTCCTTTTTCACCACAGGCCTGAATGCGCTCTAAATGTCCACTTTCAGATACAACAGAAAGAGAGTTTCAAACGCGGTCTATGAAAGGGAATGTTCAGATCTGTGACTTGAATGCACATATCACAAAGTAGTTTCTGACAGTGCTTCTGTCTATCTTTTACATGAAGTTATTCCCGTTTCCAACGAAATCGTTAGAGGTATCAAAATATACACTTAGAGATTCTACAAACAGAGTGTTTCCAAACCGCTCTATCAAAAGAAAGGTTCAACTCTGTTAGATGAGGACACACATCACAAAGAAGTTTCTGAGAAAGCTTCTTTCTAGATTTTATATGAAGATATTCCCGTTTCCTCTGAAATCATTAGAGGTATCCAAATATCCAACTACAGATTCTACCAAAAGAGTGTTTCCAAAGTGCTGTTTCAGAAGAAAGGTTGTACTCTGTTAGTGGAGGACACACATCACAAAGAAGTTTCTGAGAATGCTTCTGTCTAGATTTTATATGAAGATATTCCCGTTTTCAACGAAATCTTTAGAAGTACTGAAATATGCACTTACAGATTCTACAAAAAGTGTGTTCCCAAACTGCTGTATCAAAAGAAAGTTTGAACTCTGTTAGTTGAGGACACGCATCACAAAGAAGTTTCTGAGAATGCTTCTGTCTAGATTTCATATGAAGATATTCCCGTTTCCAACGAAATTATTAGACATATCCAAATATCCACTTACAGATTCTACAAAAAGAGTGTTTCCAATCTGCTCCATCAAAAGAAATGTTGAACTCCTTTAGTTGAGGACACACATCACAAAGAAATTTCTGAGAATGCTTCTGTCTAGAATTTAGATGAAGATATTCCCGTTTCCAATGAAATCTTCAGAGTTATCCAAATATCCAGTTTCAGATTCTAAAAAAAGTGTGTTTCCAAAATACTGTATCAAAAGAAAGGTTCAACTCTGTTAGATGAGGACACACATCACAAAGAAGTTTCTGAGACTGCTTCTGTCTAGATTTTATATGAAGATATTTCCGTTTCCAACGAAATCATCACAGTTATCCAAATATCCACTTGCAGATTCTACAGAAAGAGAGTATCCAAACTGCTGTATCAACAGAAAGGTTGAACTGTGGTAGTTGAGGACACTCATAACAAAGAAGTTTCTGTGAATCCTTCTGTCTAGATTTCATATGAATATATTCCCGTTTCCAGTGAAATCATTAGAGCTATCCAAATATCCACTTACAGATTCTACAAAAAGAGTGTCACCAAACTGCTCTATCAAAAGAAAGGTTCAACTCCATTAGTTGAGGACACACATCACAAAGAAGTTTCTGGGAATGCTTCTGTCTAGATTTTATATGAAGATACTCCGGTTTCCAGTGAAATCTTCAGTTATCCAAATATCCACTTACAGATTCAATAAAAAGCGTGTTCCCAAACTGCTGTATCAAAAGAAAGTTTGAACTCTGATAGATGAGGACACGCATCACAAAGAAGTTTCTGAGAATGCTTCTGTCTAGATTTTATATGAAGATATTCCCGTTTCCAACGAAATCTTCACAGTTATCCAAATATCCACTTTCAGATTCTACAAAAAGAGTGTTTCCAAACTGCTGTATCAAAAGAAAGGTGTGAACTCTGTTAGTTGAGGACACTCATCACAAAGAAGTTTCTGAGAAAGCTTCTATCTAGATTTTATATACAGATATTCCCGTTTCCAACGAAATCTTCTCAGTTATCCAATTATCAACTTGCCGATTCTACAAAAAGAGGGTTTCCAAACTGCTCTATCCAAAGAAAGGTTGAAATCTGTTAGTTGAGGACACTCATCGCAAAGAAGTTTCTGAGAATGCTTCTGTCTAGATTTTATATGAATATATTCCCGTTTCAAATGAAATCGTTAGATGTATCCAAGTATCCAATTACAGATTCACCAGAAAGAGAGTTTCCAAACTGCTGTGTCAAAAGAAAGGTTGAACTCTGTTAGTTGAGGACACACATCCCAAACAACTTTATGAGAATCCTTCTGTCTCGTTTTTATAGGAAGATATTCCCTTTTTCACCACAGGCCTGAATGCGCTCTAAATGTCCACTTTCAGATACAACAGAAAGAGAGTTTCAAACGTGGTCTATGAAAGGGAATGTTCACATCTGTGACTTGAATGCACATATCACAAAGTAGTTTCTGACAGTGATTCTGTCTATCTTTTACATGAAGTTATTCCCGTTTCCAATGAAATCGTTAGAGGTATCAAAATATCCACTTACAGATTCAACAAAAAGAGTGTTTGCAAACTGCTTTTTCAAAAGAAAGGTTCAACTCTGTTAGATGAGGACACACATCACAAAGAAGTTTCTGAGAAAGCTTCTGTCTAGATTTTATATGAAGATATTCCCGTTTCCACAGAAATCATTAGAGGTATCCAAATATCCACTTACAGATTCTACAAAAACAGTGCTTCCAAACTGCTCTATCAAAAGAAAGGTTGAACCCTGTTAGTTGAAGACACACATCACAAAGAAGTTTCTGAGAATGCTTATGTCTAGATTTTATACGAAGATATTAAGTTTCCAATGAAATCTTCACAGTTATCCAAATATCCACTTGCAGATTCTACAAAAAGAGTGTTTCCAAACAAATGTATCAATAGAAAGTTTCAACTCTGTTAGCTGAGGACACACATCCCAATTAAGTTTCTGAGAATCCTTCTGTCTCATTTTTATTGGAAGATATTTCCGTTTTCACCATAGTCCTGAATTCGCTCGCAATGTAAACTTCCAGATATTACAGAAAGAGTGTTTCAAACCTGCTCTATGAAAGGGAATGTTCAGCTCTGTGACTTGAATGCAGATATCACAAAGTAGTTTCTGACAGTGCTTCTGTCTAGATTTTAGAGGAAGATATTTCCGTTTCCAACGAAATCTTTAGAGCTATCCAAATATCCACTTACAGATTCTACAAAAAGAGTGTTTCCAAACTGCTCTATCTAAAGAAAGGTTGAACTCCGTTAGCTGAGGACACACACCACAAAGAGATTTCTGACAATGCTTCTGTCTGGATTTTATATGAAGATATTCCCGTTTCTGATGAAATCGTTAGAGGTATCCAAATATCCACTTACAGATGCTACAAAAAGAGAGTATCCAAACTGCTGTATCAAAAGAAAGGTTGAACTCTGTTAGATGAGGACACACATCACAAAGAAGTTTCAGAGAATGCTTCTGTCTAGATTTTATATGAAGAGTTCCCATTTCCAACGATATCTTCACATTAAACCAAATATCCACTTGCAGGTTCTACAAAAAGAGTGTTTCCAAACTACAGTATCAATAGAAAGGTTCAACTCTGTTAGCTGACGACACACATCCCAATTAAGTTTCTGAGAATCCTTCTGTCTCATTTTTATTGGAAGATATTTCCGTTTTCACCATAGTCCTGAATTCGCTCTCAATGTAAACTTCCAGATACTACAGAAAGAGTGTTTCAAACCTGCTCTATGAAAGGGAATGTTCAGCTCTGTGACTTGAATGCAGATATCACAAAGTAGTTTCTGACAGTGCTTCTGTCTAGATTTTAGAGGAAGATATTTCCGTTTCCAAAGAAATCTTTAGAGCTATCCAAATATCCACTTTCAGATTCTACAAAAAGTGTGTTTCCAAACTGCTGTATCAAAAGAAAGGTTGAACTCTGCTAGTTGAGTACACTCATCTCAAAGAAGTTTCTGAGAATGCTTCTGTCTAGATTTTATATGAAGATATTCCCGTTGCCAACGAAATCTTCTCAGTTATCCAAATATCAACTTGCCGATTCTACAAAAACAGGGTTTCCAAACTGCTCTATCCAAAGAAAGGTTGAACTCTGTTAGTTGAGGACCCACATCACAATGAAGTTTCTGTGAATATTTCTGTCTAGATTTCAAATGAAGATATTCCCGTTTCCAATGAAATCTTCACAGTTATCAAAATATCCACTTGCAATTTATACAAAAAGGGTGTTTCCAAACTGCTGTATCAAAAGAAAGGTTGAACTCTGTTAGTTGAGGACACACATCCCAAACAATTTTATGAGAATCCTTCTGTCTCGTTTTTATAGGAAGGTATTTCCTTTTTCACCACAGGCCTGAATGCGCTCTAAATGTCCACTTTCAGATACAACAGAAAGAGAGTTTCAAACGCGGTCTATGAAAGGGAATGTTCAGATCTGTGACTTGAATGCACATATCACAAAGTAGTTTCTGACAGTGCTTCTGTCTATCTTTTACATGAAGTTATTCCCGTTTCCAACGAAATCGTTAGAGGTATCAAAATATACACTTAGAGATTCTACAAACAGAGTGTTTCCAAACCGCTCTATCAAAAGAAAGGTTCAACTCTGTTAGATGAGGACACACATCACAAAGAAGTTTCTGAGAAAGCTTCTTTCTAGATTTTATATGAAGATATTCCCGTTTCCTCTGAAATCATTAGAGGTATCCAAATATCCACCTACAGATTCTACCAAAAGAGTGTTTCCAAAGTGCTGTTTCAGAAGAAAGGTTGTACTCTGTTAGTGGAGGACACACATCACAAAGAAGTTTCTGAGAATGCTTCTGTCTAGATTTTATATGAAGATATTCCCGTTTTCAACGAAATCTTTAGAAGTACTGAAATATCCACTTACAGATTCTACAAAAAGTGTGTTCCCAAACTGCTGTATCAAAAGAAAGTTTGAACTCTGTTAGTTGAGGACACGCATCACAAAGAAGTTTCTGAGAATGCTTCTGTCTAGATTTCATATGAAGATATTCCCGTTTCCAACGAAATTATTAGACATATCCAAATATCCACTTACAGATTCTACAAAAAGAGTGTTTCCAATCTGCTCCATCAAAAGAAATGTTGAACTCCTTTAGTTGAGGACACACATCACAAAGAAATTTCTGAGAATGCTTCTGTCTAGAATTTAGATGAAGATATTCCCGTTTCCAATGAAATCTTCAGAGTTATCCAAATATCCAGTTTCAGATTCTAAAAAAAGTGTGTTTCCAAAATACTGTATCAAAAGAAAGGTTCAACTCTGTTAGAGGAGGACACACATCACAAAGAAGTTTCTGAGACTGCTTCTGTCTAGATTTTATATGAAGATATTTCCGTTTCCAACGAAATCATCACAGTTATCCAAATATCCACTTGCAGATTCTACAGAAAGAGAGTATCCAAACTGCTGTATCAACAGAAAGGTTGAACTGTGGTAGTTGAGGACACTCATAACAAAGAAGTTTCTGTGAATCCTTCTGTCTAGATTTCATATGAATATATTCCCGTTTCCAGCGAAATCATTAGAGCTATCCAAATATCCACTTACAGATTCTACAAAAAGAGTGTCACCAAACTGCTCTATCAAAAGAAAGGTTCAACTCCATTAGTTGAGGACACACATCACAAAGAAGTTTCTGGGAATGCTTCTGTCTAGATTTTATATGAAGATACTCCGGTTTCCAGTGAAATCTTCAGTTATCCAAATATCCACTTACAGATTCAATAAAAAGCGTGTTCCCAAACTGCTGTATCAAAAGAAAGTTTGAACTCTGATAGATGAGGACACGCATCACAAAGAAGTTTCTGAGAATGCTTCTGTCTAGATTTTATATGAAGATATTCCCGTTTCCAACGAAATCTTCACAGTTATCCAAATATCCACTTTCAGATTCTACAAAAAGAGTGTTTCCAAACTGCTGTATCAAAAGAAAGGTGTGAACTCTGTTAGTTGAGGACACTCATCACAAAGAAGTTTCTGAGAAAGCTTCTATCTAGATTTTATATACAGATATTCCCGTTTCCAACGAAATCTTCTCAGTTATCCAATTATCAACTTGCCGATTCTACAAAAAGAGGGTTTCCAAACTGCTCTATCCAAAGAAAGGTTGAAATCTGTTAGTTGAGGACACTCATCGCAAAGAAGTTTCTGAGAATGCTTCTGTCTAGATTTTATATGAATATATTCCCGTTTCAAATGAAATCGTTAGATGTATCCAAGTATCCAATTACAGATTCACCAGAAAGAGAGTTTCCAAACTGCTGTGTCAAAAGAAAGGTTGAACTCTGTTAGTTGAGGACACACATCCCAAACAACTTTATGAGAATCCTTCTGTCTCGTTTTTATAGGAAGATATTCCCTTTTTCACCACAGGCCTGAATGCGCTCTAAATGTCCACTTTCAGATACAACAGAAAGAGAGTTTCAAACGTGGTCTATGAAAGGGAATGTTCACATCTGTGACTTGAATGCACATATCACAAAGTAGTTTCTGACAGTGATTCTGTCTATCTTTTACATGAAGTTATTCCCGTTTCCAACGAAATCGTTAGAGGTATCAAAATATCCACTTACAGATTCAACAAAAAGAGTGTTTGCAAACTGCTTTTTCAAAAGAAAGGTTCAACTCTGTTAGATGAGGACACACATCACAAAGAAGTTTCTGAGAAAGCTTCTGTCTAGATTTTATATGAAGATATTCCCGTTTCCACAGAAATCATTAGAGGTATCCAAATATCCACTTACAGATTCTACAAAAACAGTGCTTCCAAACTGCTCTATCAAAAGAAAGGTTGAACCCTGTTAGTTGAAGACACACATCACAAAGAAGTTTCTGAGAATGCTTATGTCTAGATTTTATACGAAGATATTACGTTTCCAATGAAATCTTCACAGGTATCCAAATATCCACTTGCAGATTCTACAAAAAGAGTGTTTCCAAACAAATGTATCAATAGAAAGTTTCAACTCTGTTAGTTGAGGACACACATCCCAATTAAGTTTCTGAGAATCCTTCTGTCTCATTTTTATTGGAAGATATTTCCGTTTTCACCATAGTCCTGAATTCGCTCGCAATGTAAACTTCCAGATATTACAGAAAGAGTGTTTCAAACCTGCTCTATGAAAGGGAATGTTCAGCTCTGTGACTTGAATGCAGATATCACAAAGTAGTTTCTGACAGTGCTTCTGTCTAGATTTTAGAGGAAGATATTTCCGTTTCCAACGAAATCTTTAGAGCTATCCAAATATCCACTTACAGATTCTACAAAAAGAGTGTTTCCAAACTGCTCTATCTAAAGAAAGGTTGAACTCCGTTAGCTGAGGACACACA
This sequence comes from Gorilla gorilla gorilla, assembly GCF_029281585.2. Classification (NCBI taxonomy): domain Eukaryota; kingdom Metazoa; phylum Chordata; class Mammalia; order Primates; family Hominidae; genus Gorilla; species Gorilla gorilla. The sequence continues at coordinate 14,486,677 of NC_086018.1, read as the reverse complement.
CCACAAAGAGATTTCTGACAATGCTTCTGTCTGGATTTTATATGAAGATATTCCCGTTTCTGATGAAATCGTTAGAGGTATCCAAATATCCACTTACAGATGCTACAAAAAGAGAGTATCCAAACTGCTGTATCAAAAGAAAGGTTGAACTCTGTTAGATGAGGACACACATCACAAAGAAGTTTCAGAGAATGCTTCTGTCTAGATTTTATATGAAGAGTTCCCATTTCCAACGATATCTTCACATTAAACCAAATATCCACTTGCAGGTTCTACAAAAAGAGTGTTTCCAAACTACAGTATCAATAGAAAGGTTCAACTCTGTTAGCTGACGACACACATCCCAATTAAGTTTCTGAGAATCCTTCTGTCTCATTTTTATTGGAAGATATTTCCGTTTTCACCATAGTCCTGAATTCGCTCTCAATGTAAACTTCCAGATACTACAGAAAGAGTGTTTCAAACCTGCTCTATGAAAGGGAATGTTCAGCTCTGTGACTTGAATGCAGATATCACAAAGTAGTTTCTGACAGTGCTTCTGTCTAGATTTTAGAGGAAGATATTTCCGTTTCCAAAGAAATCTTTAGAGCTATCCAAATATCCACTTTCAGATTCTACAAAAAGTGTGTTTCCAAACTGCTGTATCAAAAGAAAGGTTGAACTCTGCTAGTTGAGTACACTCATCTCAAAGAAGTTTCTGAGAATGCTTCTGTCTAGATTTTATATGAAGATATTCCCGTTGCCAATGAAATCTTCTCAGTTATCCAAATATCAACTTGCCGATTCTACAAAAACAGGGTTTCCAAACTGCTCTATCCAAAGAAAGGTTGAACTCTGTTAGTTGAGGACCCACATCACAATGAAGTTTCTGTGAATATTTCTGTCTAGATTTCAAATGAAGATATTCCCGTTTCCAATGAAATCTTCACAGTTATCAAAATATCCACTTGCAATTTATACAAAAAGGGTGTTTCCAAACTGCTGTATCAAAAGAAAGGTTGAACTCTGTTAGTTGAGGACACACATCCCAAACAATTTTATGAGAATCCTTCTGTCTCGTTTTTATAGGAAAGTATTTCCTTTTTCACCACAGGCCTGAATGCGCTCTAAATGTCCACTTTCAGATACAACAGAAAGAGAGTTTCAAACGCGGTCTATGAAAGGGAATGTTCAGATCTGTGACTTGAATGCACATATCACAAAGTAGTTTCTGACAGTGCTTCTGTCTATCTTTTACATGAAGTTATTCCCGTTTCCAACGAAATCGTTAGAGGTATCAAAATATACACTTAGAGATTCTACAAACAGAGTGTTTCCAAACCGCTCTATCAAAAGAAAGGTTCAACTCTGTTAGATGAGGACACACATCACAAAGAAGTTTCTGAGAAAGCTTCTTTCTAGATTTTATATGAAGATATTCCCGTTTCCTCTGAAATCATTAGAGGTATCCAAATATCCACCTACAGATTCTACCAAAATAGTGTTTCCAAAGTGCTGTCTCAGAAGAAAGGTTGTACTCTGTTAGTGGAGGACACACATCACAAAGAAGTTTCTGAGAATGCTTCTGTCTAGATTTTATATGAAGATATTCCCGTTTTCAACGAAATCTTTAGAAGTACTGAAATATGCACTTACAGATTCTACAAAAAGTGTGTTCCCAAACTGCTGTATCAAAAGAAAGTTTGAACTCTGTTAGTTGAGGACACGCATCACAAAGAAGTTTCTGAGAATGCTTCTGTCTAGATTTCATATGAAGATATTCCCGTTTCCAACGAAATTATTAGACATATCCAAATATCCACTTACAGATTCTACAAAAAGAGTGTTTCCAATCTGCTCCATCAAAAGAAATGTTGAACTCCTTTAGTTGAGGACACACATCACAAAGAAATTTCTGAGAATGCTTCTGTCTAGAATTTAGATGAAGATATTCCCGTTTCCAATGAAATCTTCAGAGTTATCCAAATATCCAGTTTCAGATTCTAAAAAAAGTGTGTTTCCAAAATACTGTATCAAAAGAAAGGTTCAACTCTGTTAGATGAGGACACACATCACAAAGAAGTTTCTGAGACTGCTTCTGTCTAGATTTTATATGAAGATATTTCCGTTTCCAACGAAATCATCACAGTTATCCAAATATCCACTTGCAGATTCTACAGAAAGAGAGTATCCAAACTGCTGTATCAACAGAAAGGTTGAACTGTGGTAGTTGAGGACACTCATAACAAAGAAGTTTCTGTGAATCCTTCTGTCTAGATTTCATATGAATATATTCCCGTTTCCAGTGAAATCATTAGAGCTATCCAAATATCCACTTACAGATTCTACAAAAAGAGTGTCACCAAACTGCTCTATCAAAAGAAAGGTTCAACTCCATTAGTTGAGGACACACATCACAAAGAAGTTTCTGGGAATGCTTCTGTCTAGATTTTATATGAAGATACTCCGGTTTCCAGTGAAATCTTCAGTTATCCAAATATCCACTTACAGATTCAATAAAAAGCGTGTTCCCAAACTGCTGTATCAAAAGAAAGTTTGAACTCTGATAGATGAGGACACGCATCACAAAGAAGTTTCTGAGAATGCTTCTGTCTAGATTTTATATGAAGATATTCCCGTTTCCAACGAAATCTTCACAGTTATCCAAATATCCACTTTCAGATTCTACAAAAAGAGTGTTTCCAAACTGCTGTGTCAAAAGAAAGGTGTGAACTCTGTTAGTTGAGGACACTCATCACAAAGAAGTTTCTGAGAAAGCTTCTATCTAGATTTTATATACAGATATTCCCGTTTCCAACGAAATCTTCTCAGTTATCCAATTATCAACTTGCCGATTCTACAAAAAGAGGGTTTCCAAACTGCTCTATCCAAAGAAAGGTTGAAATCTGTTAGTTGAGGACACTCATCGCAAAGAAGTTTCTGAGAATGCTTCTGTCTAGATTTTATATGAATATATTCCCGTTTCAAATGAAATCGTTAGATGTATCCAAGTATCCAATTACAGATTCACCAGAAAGAGAGTTTCCAAACTGCTGTGTCAAAAGAAAGGTTGAACTCTGTTAGTTGAGGACACACATCCCAAACAACTTTATGAGAATCCTTCTGTCTCGTTTTTATAGGAAGATATTCCCTTTTTCACCACAGGCCTGAATGCGCTCTAAATGTCCACTTTCAGATACAACAGAAAGAGAGTTTCAAACGTGGTCTATGAAAGGGAATGTTCACATCTGTGACTTGAATGCACATATCACAAAGTAGTTTCTGACAGTGATTCTGTCTATCTTTTACATGAAGTTATTCCCGTTTCCAATGAAATCGTTAGAGGTATCAAAATATCCACTTACAGATTCAACAAAAAGAGTGTTTGCAAACTGCTTTTTCAAAAGAAAGGTTCAACTCTGTTAGATGAGGACACACATCACAAAGAAGTTTCTGAGAAAGCTTCTGTCTAGATTTTATATGAAGATATTCCCGTTTCCACAGAAATCATTAGAGGTATCCAAATATCCACTTACAGATTCTACAAAAACAGTGCTTCCAAACTGCTCTATCAAAAGAAAGGTTGAACCCTGTTAGTTGAAGACACACATCACAAAGAAGTTTCTGAGAATGCTTATGTCTAGATTTTATACGAAGATATTACGTTTCCAATGAAATCTTCACAGTTATCCAAATATCCACTTGCAGATTCTACAAAAAGAGTGTTTCCAAACAAATGTATCAATAGAAAGTTTCAACTCTGTTAGCTGAGGACACACATCCCAATTAAGTTTCTGAGAATCCTTCTGTCTCATTTTTATTGGAAGATATTTCCGTTTTCACCATAGTCCTGAATTCGCTCGCAATGTAAACTTCCAGATATTACAGAAAGAGTGTTTCAAACCTGCTCTATGAAAGGGAATGTTCAGCTCTGTGACTTGAATGCAGATATCACAAAGTAGTTTCTGACAGTGCTTCTGTCTAGATTTTAGAGGAAGATATTTCCGTTTCCAACGAAATCTTTAGAGCTATCCAAATATCCACTTACAGATTCTACAAAAAGAGTGTTTCCAAACTGCTCTATCTAAAGAAAGGTTGAACTCCGTTAGCTGAGGACACACACCACAAAGAGATTTCTGACAATGCTTCTGTCTGGATTTTATATGAAGATATTCCCGTTTCTGATGAAATCGTTAGAGGTATCCAAATATCCACTTACAGATGCTACAAAAAGAGAGTATCCAAACTGCTGTATCAAAAGAAAGGTTGAACTCTGTTAGATGAGGACACACATCACAAAGAAGTTTCAGAGAATGCTTCTGTCTAGATTTTATATGAAGAGTTCCCATTTCCAACGATATCTTCACATTAAACCAAATATCCACTTGCAGGTTCTACAAAAAGAGTGTTTCCAAACTACAGTATCAATAGAAAGGTTCAACTCTGTTAGCTGACGACACACATCCCAATTAAGTTTCTGAGAATCCTTCTGTCTCATTTTTATTGGAAGATATTTCCGTTTTCACCATAGTCCTGAATTCGCTCTCAATGTAAACTTCCAGATACTACAGAAAGAGTGTTTCAAACCTGCTCTATGAAAGGGAATGTTCAGCTCTGTGACTTGAATGCAGATATCACAAAGTAGTTTCTGACAGTGCTTCTGTCTAGATTTTAGAGGAAGATATTTCCGTTTCCAAAGAAATCTTTAGAGCTATCCAAATATCCACTTTCAGATTCTACAAAAAGTGTGTTTCCAAACTGCTGTATCAAAAGAAAGGTTGAACTCTGCTAGTTGAGTACACTCATCTCAAAGAAGTTTCTGAGAATGCTTCTGTCTAGATTTTATATGAAGATATTCCCGTTGCCAATGAAATCTTCTCAGTTATCCAAATATCAACTTGCCGATTCTACAAAAACAGGGTTTCCAAACTGCTCTATCCAAAGAAAGGTTGAACTCTGTTAGTTGAGGACCCACATCACAATGAAGTTTCTGTGAATATTTCTGTCTAGATTTCAAATGAAGATATTCCCGTTTCCAATGAAATCTTCACAGTTATCAAAATATCCACTTGCAATTTATACAAAAAGGGTGTTTCCAAACTGCTGTATCAAAAGAAAGGTTGAACTCTGTTAGTTGAGGACACACATCCCAAACAATTTTATGAGAATCCTTCTGTCTCGTTTTTATAGGAAAGTATTTCCTTTTTCACCACAGGCCTGAATGCGCTCTAAATGTCCACTTTCAGATACAACAGAAAGAGAGTTTCAAACGCGGTCTATGAAAGGGAATGTTCAGATCTGTGACTTGAATGCACATATCACAAAGTAGTTTCTGACAGTGCTTCTGTCTATCTTTTACATGAAGTTATTCCCGTTTCCAACGAAATCGTTAGAGGTATCAAAATATACACTTAGAGATTCTACAAACAGAGTGTTTCCAAACCGCTCTATCAAAAGAAAGGTTCAACTCTGTTAGATGAGGACACACATCACAAAGAAGTTTCTGAGAAAGCTTCTTTCTAGATTTTATATGAAGATATTCCCGTTTCCTCTGAAATCATTAGAGGTATCCAAATATCCACCTACAGATTCTACCAAAATAGTGTTTCCAAAGTGCTGTCTCAGAAGAAAGGTTGTACTCTGTTAGTGGAGGACACACATCACAAAGAAGTTTCTGAGAATGCTTCTGTCTAGATTTTATATGAAGATATTCCCGTTTTCAACGAAATCTTTAGAAGTACTGAAATATGCACTTACAGATTCTACAAAAAGTGTGTTCCCAAACTGCTGTATCAAAAGAAAGTTTGAACTCTGTTAGTTGAGGACACGCATCACAAAGAAGTTTCTGAGAATGCTTCTGTCTAGATTTCATATGAAGATATTCCCGTTTCCAACGAAATTATTAGACATATCCAAATATCCACTTACAGATTCTACAAAAAGAGTGTTTCCAATCTGCTCCATCAAAAGAAATGTTGAACTCCTTTAGTTGAGGACACACATCACAAAGAAATTTCTGAGAATGCTTCTGTCTAGAATTTAGATGAAGATATTCCCGTTTCCAATGAAATCTTCAGAGTTATCCAAATATCCAGTTTCAGATTCTAAAAAAAGTGTGTTTCCAAAATACTGTATCAAAAGAAAGGTTCAACTCTGTTAGATGAGGACACACATCACAAAGAAGTTTCTGAGACTGCTTCTGTCTAGATTTTATATGAAGATATTTCCGTTTCCAACGAAATCATCACAGTTATCCAAATATCCACTTGCAGATTCTACAGAAAGAGAGTATCCAAACTGCTGTATCAACAGAAAGGTTGAACTGTGGTAGTTGAGGACACTCATAACAAAGAAGTTTCTGTGAATCCTTCTGTCTAGATTTCATATGAATATATTCCCGTTTCCAGTGAAATCATTAGAGCTATCCAAATATCCACTTACAGATTCTACAAAAAGAGTGTCACCAAACTGCTCTATCAAAAGAAAGGTTCAACTCCATTAGTTGAGGACACACATCACAAAGAAGTTTCTGGGAATGCTTCTGTCTAGATTTTATATGAAGATACTCCGGTTTCCAGTGAAATCTTCAGTTATCCAAATATCCACTTACAGATTCAATAAAAAGCGTGTTCCCAAACTGCTGTATCAAAAGAAAGTTTGAACTCTGATAGATGAGGACACGCATCACAAAGAAGTTTCTGAGAATGCTTCTGTCTAGATTTTATATGAAGATATTCCCGTTTCCAACGAAATCTTCACAGTTATCCAAATATCCACTTTCAGATTCTACAAAAAGAGTGTTTCCAAACTGCTGTGTCAAAAGAAAGGTGTGAACTCTGTTAGTTGAGGACACTCATCACAAAGAAGTTTCTGAGAAAGCTTCTATCTAGATTTTATATACAGATATTCCCGTTTCCAACGAAATCTTCTCAGTTATCCAATTATCAACTTGCCGATTCTACAAAAAGAGGGTTTCCAAACTGCTCTATCCAAAGAAAGGTTGAAATCTGTTAGTTGAGGACACTCATCGCAAAGAAGTTTCTGAGAATGCTTCTGTCTAGATTTTATATGAATATATTCCCGTTTCAAATGAAATCGTTAGATGTATCCAAGTATCCAATTACAGATTCACCAGAAAGAGAGTTTCCAAACTGCTGTGTCAAAAGAAAGGTTGAACTCTGTTAGTTGAGGACACACATCCCAAACAACTTTATGAGAATCCTTCTGTCTCGTTTTTATAGGAAGATATTCCCTTTTTCACCACAGGCCTGAATGCGCTCTAAATGTCCACTTTCAGATACAACAGAAAGAGAGTTTCAAACGTGGTCTATGAAAGGGAATGTTCACATCTGTGACTTGAATGCACATATCACAAAGTAGTTTCTGACAGTGATTCTGTCTATCTTTTACATGAAGTTATTCCCGTTTCCAATGAAATCGTTAGAGGTATCAAAATATCCACTTACAGATTCAACAAAAAGAGTGTTTGCAAACTGCTTTTTCAAAAGAAAGGTTCAACTCTGTTAGATGAGGACACACATCACAAAGAAGTTTCTGAGAAAGCTTCTGTCTAGATTTTATATGAAGATATTCCCGTTTCCACAGAAATCATTAGAGGTATCCAAATATCCACTTACAGATTCTACAAAAACAGTGCTTCCAAACTGCTCTATCAAAAGAAAGGTTGAACCCTGTTAGTTGAAGACACACATCACAAAGAAGTTTCTGAGAATGCTTATGTCTAGATTTTATACGAAGATATTAAGTTTCCAATGAAATCTTCACAGTTATCCAAATATCCACTTGCAGATTCTACAAAAAGAGTGTTTCCAAACAAATGTATCAATAGAAAGTTTCAACTCTGTTAGCTGAGGACACACATCCCAATTAAGTTTCTGAGAATCCTTCTGTCTCATTTTTATTGGAAGATATTTCCGTTTTCACCATAGTCCTGAATTCGCTCGCAATGTAAACTTCCAGATATTACAGAAAGAGTGTTTCAAACCTGCTCTATGAAAGGGAATGTTCAGCTCTGTGACTTGAATGCAGATATCACAAAGTAGTTTCTGACAGTGCTTCTGTCTAGATTTTAGAGGAAGATATTTCCGTTTCCAACGAAATCTTTAGAGCTATCCAAATATCCACTTACAGATTCTACAAAAAGAGTGTTTCCAAACTGCTCTATCTAAAGAAAGGTTGAACTCCGTTAGCTGAGGACACACACCACAAAGAGATTTCTGACAATGCTTCTGTCTGGATTTTATATGAAGATATTCCCGTTTCTGATGAAATCGTTAGAGGTATCCAAATATCCACTTACAGATGCTACAAAAAGAGAGTATCCAAACTGCTGTATCAAAAGAAAGGTTGAACTCTGTTAGATGAGGACACACATCACAAAGAAGTTTCAGAGAATGCTTCTGTCTAGATTTTATATGAAGAGTTCCCATTTCCAACGATATCTTCACATTAAACCAAATATCCACTTGCAGGTTCTACAAAAAGAGTGTTTCCAAACTACAGTATCAATAGAAAGGTTCAACTCTGTTAGCTGACGACACACATCCCAATTAAGTTTCTGAGAATCCTTCTGTCTCATTTTTATTGGAAGATATTTCCGTTTTCACCATAGTCCTGAATTCGCTCTCAATGTAAACTTCCAGATACTACAGAAAGAGTGTTTCAAACCTGCTCTATGAAAGGGAATGTTCAGCTCTGTGACTTGAATGCAGATATCACAAAGTAGTTTCTGACAGTGCTTCTGTCTAGATTTTAGAGGAAGATATTTCCGTTTCCAAAGAAATCTTTAGAGCTATCCAAATATCCACTTTCAGATTCTACAAAAAGTGTGTTTCCAAACTGCTGTATCAAAAGAAAGGTTGAACTCTGCTAGTTGAGTACACTCATCTCAAAGAAGTTTCTGAGAATGCTTCTGTCTAGATTTTATATGAAGATATTCCCGTTGCCAACGAAATCTTCTCAGTTATCCAAATATCAACTTGCCGATTCTACAAAAACAGGGTTTCCAAACTGCTCTATCCAAAGAAAGGTTGAACTCTGTTAGTTGAGGACCCACATCACAATGAAGTTTCTGTGAATATTTCTGTCTAGATTTCAAATGAAGATATTCCCGTTTCCAATGAAATCTTCACAGTTATCAAAATATCCACTTGCAATTTATACAAAAAGGGTGTTTCCAAACTGCTGTATCAAAAGAAAGGTTGAACTCTGTTAGTTGAGGACACACATCCCAAACAATTTTATGAGAATCCTTCTGTCTCGTTTTTATAGGAAGGTATTTCCTTTTTCACCACAGGCCTGAATGCGCTCTAAATGTCCACTTTCAGATACAACAGAAAGAGAGTTTCAAACGCGGTCTATGAAAGGGAATGTTCAGATCTGTGACTTGAATGCACATATCACAAAGTAGTTTCTGACAGTGCTTCTGTCTATCTTTTACATGAAGTTATTCCCGTTTCCAACGAAATCGTTAGAGGTATCAAAATATACACTTAGAGATTCTACAAACAGAGTGTTTCCAAACCGCTCTATCAAAAGAAAGGTTCAACTCTGTTAGATGAGGACACACATCACAAAGAAGTTTCTGAGAAAGCTTCTTTCTAGATTTTATATGAAGATATTCCCGTTTCCTCTGAAATCATTAGAGGTATCCAAATATCCACCTACAGATTCTACCAAAAGAGTGTTTCCAAAGTGCTGTTTCAGAAGAAAGGTTGTACTCTGTTAGTGGAGGACACACATCACAAAGAAGTTTCTCAGAATGCTTCTGTCTAGATTTTATATGAAGATATTCCCGTTTCTAACGAGATCATTAGATGTATCCAAATATCCACTTACAGATTCTACAAAAAGAGAGTATCCAAACTGCTGTATCAACAGAAAGGTTTAACTCTGTTACTTGAGGACACACATCACAAAGAAGTTTATGAGAATGCTTCTGTCTAGATTTTATATGAAGATATTCCGGTTTCCAACGACATCTTCACAGTTATCCAAATATCCACTTCCAGATTCTACGAAAAGACTATTTGCAAACTGCTGTATCAAAAGAAAGGTTGTACTGTGTTAGTGGAGGACACACATCACAAAGAAGTTTCTGAGAATGCTTCTGTCTAGATTTTATATGAAGATATTCCCGTTTTCGACGAAATCTTTAGAAGTACTGAAATATCCACTTACAGATTCTACAAAAAGTGTGTTCCCAAACTGCTGTATCAAAAGAAAGTTTGAACTCTGTCAGTTGAGGACACGCATCACAAAGAAGTTTCTGAGAATGCTTCTGTCTAGATTTCATATGAAGATATTCCCGTTTCCAACGAAATTATTAGACATATCCAAATATCCACTTACAGATTCTACAAAAAGAGTGTTTCCAATCTGCTCCATCAAAAGAAATGTTGAACTCCTTTAGTTGAGGACACACATCACAAAGAAATTTCTGAGAATGCTTCTGTCTAGAATTTAGATGAAGATATTCCCGTTTCCAACGAAATCTTCAGAGTTATCCAAATATCCAGTTTCAGATTCTAAAAAAAGTGTGTTTCCAAAATACTGTATCAAAAGAAAGGTTCAACTCTGTTAGATGAGGACACACATCACAAAGAAGTTTCTGAGACTGCTTCTGTCTAGATTTTATATGAAGATATTTCCGTTTCCAATGAAATCATCACAGTTATCCAAATATCCACTTGCAGATTCTACAGAAAGAGAGTATCCAAACTGCTGTATCAACAGAAAGGTTGAACTGTGGTAGTTGAGGACACTCATAACAAAGAAGTTTCTGTGAATCCTTCTGTCTAGATTTCATATGAATATATTCCCGTTTCCAGCGAAATCATTAGAGCTATCCAAATATCCACTTACAGATTCTACAAAAAGAGTGTCACCAAACTGCTCTATCAAAAGAAAGGTTCAACTCCGTTAGTTGAGGACACACATCACAAAGAAGTTTCTGGGAATGCTTCTGTCTAGATTTTATATGAAGATACTCCGGTTTCCAGTGAAATCTTCAGTTATCCAAATATCCACTTACAGATTCAATAAAAAGCGTGTTCCCAAACTGCTGTATCAAAAGAAAGTTTGAACTCTGATAGATGAGGACACGCATCACAAAGAAGTTTCTGAGAATGCTTCTGTCTAGATTTTATATGAAGATATTCCCGTTTCCAACGAAATCTTCACAGTTATCCAAATATCCACTTTCAGATTCTACAAAAAGAGTGTTTCCAAACTGCTGTATCAAAAGAAAGGTGTGAACTCTGTTAGTTGAGGACACTCATCACAAAGAAGTTTCTGAGAGAGCTTCTATCTAGATTTTATATACAGATATTCCCGTTTCCAATGAAATCTTCTCAGTTATCCAATTATCAACTTGCCGATTCTACAAAAAGAGGGTTTCCAAACTGCTCTATCCAAAGAAAGGTTGAAATCTGTTAGTTGAGGACACTCATCGCAAAGAAGTTTCTGTGAATGCTTCTGTCTAGATTTTATATGAATATATTCCCGTTTCAAATGAAATCGTTAGATGTATCCAAGTATCCAATTACAGATTCACCAGAAAGAGAGTTTCCAAACTGCTGTGTCAATAGAAAGGTTGAACTCTGTTAGTTGAGGACACACATCCCAAACAACTTTATGAGAATCCTTCTGTCTCGTTTTTATAGGAAGATATTCCCTTTTTCACCACAGGCCTGAATGCGCTCTAAATGTCCACTTTCAGATACAACAGAAAGAGAGTTTCAAACGTGGTCTATGAAAGGGAATGTTCACATCTGTGACTTGAATGCACATATCACAAAGTAGTTTCTGACAGTGATTCTGTCTATCTTTTACATGAAGTTATTCCCGTTTCCAACGAAATCGTTAGAGGTATCAAAATATCCACTTACAGATTCAACAAAAAGAGTGTTTGCAAACTGCTTTTTCAAAAGAAAGGTTCAACTCTGTTAGATGAGGACACACATCACAAAGAAGTTTCTGAGAAAGCTTCTGTCTAGATTTTATATGAAGATATTCCCGTTTCCACAGAAATCATTAGAGGTATCCAAATATCCACTTACAGATTCTACAAAAACAGTGCTTCCAAACTGCTCTATCAAAAGAAAGGTTGAACCCTGTTAGTTGAAGACACACATCACAAAGAAGTTTCTGAGAATGCTTATGTCTAGATTTTATACGAAGATATTACGTTTCCAATGAAATCTTCACAGGTATCCAAATATCCACTTGCAGATTCTACAAAAAGAGTGTTTCCAAACAAATGTATCAATAGAAAGTTTCAACTCTGTTAGTTGAGGACACACATCCCAATTAAGTTTCTGAGAATCCTTCTGTCTCATTTTTATTGGAAGATATTTCCGTTTTCACCATAGTCCTGAATTCGCTCGCAATGTAAACTTCCAGATACTACAGAAAGAGTGTTTCAAACCTGCTCTATGAAAGGGAATGTTCAGCTCTGTGACTTGAATGCAGATATCACAAAGTAGTTTCTGACAGTGCTTCTGTCTAGATTTTAGAGGAAGATATTTCCGTTTCCAACGAAATCTTTAGAGCTATCCAAATATCCACTTACAGATTCTACAAAAAGAGTGTTTCCAAGCTGCTCTATCTAAAGAAAGGTTGAACTCCGTTAGCTGAGGACACACACCACAAAGAGATTTCTGACAATGCTTCTGTCTAGATTTTATATGAAGATATTCCCGTTTCTGATGAAATCGTTAGAGGTATCCAAATATCCACTTACAGATGCTACAAAAAGAGAGTATCCAAACTGCTGTATCAAAAGAAAGGTTGAACTCTGTTAGATGAGGACACACATCACAAAGAAGTTTCAGAGAATGCTTCTGTCTAGATTTTATATGAAGAGTTCCCATTTCCAACGATATCTTCACATTAAACCAAATATCCACTTGCAGGTTCTACAAAAAGAGCGTTTCCAAACTGCAGTATCAATAGAAAGGTTGAACTCTGTTAGTTGACGACACACATCCCAATTAAGTTTCTGAGAATCCTTCTGTCTCATTTTTATTGGAAGATATTTCCGTTTTCACCATAGTCCTGAATTCGCTCTCAATGTAAACTTCCAGATACTACAGAAAGAGTGTTTCAAACCTGCTCTATGAAAGGGAATGTTCAGCTCTGTGACTTGAATGCAGATATCACAAAGTAGTTTCTGACAGTGCTTCTGTCTAGATTTTAGAGGAAGATATTTCTGTTTCCCAAGAAATCTTTAGAGCTATCCAAATATCCACTTTCAGATTCTACAAAAAGTGTGTTTCCAAACTGCTGTATCAAAAGAAAGGTTGAACTCTGCTAGTTGAGTACACTCATCTCAAAGAAGTTTCTGAGAATGCTTCTGTCTAGATTTTATATGAAGATATTCCCGTTGCCAACGAAATCTTCTCAGTTACCCAAATATCAACTTGCCGATTCTACAAAAACAGGGTTTCCAGACTGCTCTATCCAAAGAAAGGTTGAACTCTGTTAGTTGAGGACCCACATCACAATGAAGTTTCTGTGAATATTTCTGTCTAGATTTCAAATGAAGATATTCCCGTTTCCAATGAAATCTTCACAGTTATCAAAATATCCACTTGCAATTTATACAAAAAGGGTGTTTCCAAACTGCTGTATCAAACGAAAGGTTGAACTCTGTTAGTTGAGGACACACATCCCAAACAATTTTATGAGAATCCTTCTGTCTCGTTTTTATAGGAAGGTATTTCCTTTTTCACCACAGGCCTGAATGCGCTCTAAATGTCCACTTTCAGATACAACAGAAAGAGAGTTTCAAACGCGGTCTATGAAAGGGAATGTTCAGATCTGTGACTTGAATGCACATATCACAAAGTAGTTTCTGACAGTGCTTCTGTCTATCTTTTACATGAAGTTATTCCCGTTTCCAACGAAATCGTTAGAGGTATCAAAATATACACTTAGAGATTCTACAAACAGAGTGTTTCCAAACTGCTCTATCAAAAGAAAGGTTCAACTCTGTTAGATGAGGACACACATCACAAAGAAGTTTCTGAGAAACCTTCTTTCTAGATTTTATATGAAGATATTCCCGTTTCCTCTGAAATCATTAGAGGTATCCAAATATCCACCTACAGATTCTACCAAAAGAGTGTTTCCAAAGTGCTGTTTCAGAAGAAAGGTTGTACTCTGTTAGTTGAGGACACACATCACAAAGAAGTTTCTGACAATGGTTCTGTCTAGAGTTTATATGAAGATATTCCCGTTTCCAACGAAATCTTCACTGTTATCCAAATATCCACTTGCAGACTCTACAAAAAGAGTGTTTCCAAAGTGCTGTATCAAAAGAAAGGTTGAACTCTGTTAAATGAGGACACTCATCACAAAGAAGTTTCTGAGAATGCTTCTGTCTAGGGTTTTATATGAAGATATTCCCGTTGCCAACGAAATCTTCTGAGTTATCCAAATATCAACCTGTGGATTCTATAAAAAGAGTGTTTCCAAACTGCTCTATCCAAGGAACGGTTGAACTCTGTTAGTTGAGAACACTCATCACAAAGAAGTTTCTGAGAATGCTTCTGTCTAGATTTTATATGAGGATATTCCAGTTGCCAATGAAATCTTCTCAGTTATCCAAATATCAACTTGCCAATTCTACAAAAAGAGGGTTTCCAAACTGCTCTATCCAAAGAAAGTTTGAACTCTGTTAGTTGAGGACACTCATCACAAAGAAGTTTCTGAGAATGCTTCTGTCTAGATTTTCTATGAAGATATTCCCGTTTCTAATGAAATCGTTAGAGGTGTCCAAATATCCACTTACAGATTCTACAAAAAGAGAGTATCCAAACTACTGTATCAAAAGAAAGGGTGAACTCTGTTAGTTGAGGACACACATCACAAAGAAGTTTCTGAGAATATTTCTGTCTAGATTTTAAATGAAGATATTCCCGTTTCCAAAGAAATCTTCACAGTTATCCAAATATCCACTTGCAATTTATACAAAAAGGGTGTTTCCAAACTGCTGTATCAAAAGAAAGGTTCAATTCTGTTAGTTGAGGACAGACATCCCTATTAAATTTCTGAGAATCTTTTTGTTTCGTTTTTATAGGAAGATATTTCCATATTCACCATAGGCCTGATTTCGCTCGAAATGTTCACTTCCGGATACTACAGAAAGACTGTTTCAAACCTGGTCTATGAAAAGGAATGTTCAGCTCTGTGACTTGAATGCAGATATCACAAAGTAGCTTCTGAGAGTGCTTCCGTCTAGATTTCAGATGAAGATATTCCCGTTTCCAATGAAATCGTTAGAGCTATCCAAATATCCACTTACAGATTCTACAAAAAGAGTGTTTCCAAACTGCTCTATCTAAAGACAGGTTGAACACTGTCAGTTCAGGACACACAGCACAAAGAAGTTTCTGACAATGCTTCTGCTATATTTTATATTAAGATATTCCCGTTTCCAACGAAATCTTCACAGTTATTCAAATATCCACTTGCAGATTCTACCAAAAGAGTGTTTCCAATCTGCTCCATCAAAAGAAATGTTGAACTCCTTTAGTTGAGGACACACATCACAAAGAAATTTCTGAGAATGCTTCTGTCTAGAATTTAGATGAAGATATTCCCGTTTCCAACGAAATCTTCAGAGTTATCCAAATATCCAGTTTCAGATTCTAAAAAAAGTGTGTTTCCAAAATACTGTATCAAAAGAAAGGTTCAACTCTGTTAGATGAGGACACACATCACAAAGAAGTTTCTGAGACTGCTTCTGTCTAGATTTTATATGAAGATATTTCCGTTTCCAACGAAATCATCACAGTTATCCAAATATCCACTTGCAGATTCTACAGAAAGAGAGTATCCAAACTGCTGTATCAACAGAAAGGTTGAACTGTGGTAGTTGAGGACACTCATAACAAAGAAGTTTCTGTGAATCCTTCTGTCTAGATTTCATATGAATATATTCCCGTTTCCAGCGAAATCATTAGAGCTATCCAAATATCCACTTACAGATTCTACAAAAAGAGTGTCACCAAACTGCTCTATCAAAAGAAAGGTTCAACTCCGTTAGTTGAGGACACACATCACAAAGAAGTTTCTGGGAATGCTTCTGTCTAGATTTTATATGAAGATACTCCGGTTTCCAGTGAAATCTTCAGTTATCCAAATATCCACTTACAGATTCAATAAAAAGCGTGTTCCCAAACTGCTGTATCAAAAGAAAGTTTGAACTCTGATAGATGAGGACACGCATCACAAAGAAGTTTCTGAGAATGCTTCTGTCTAGATTTTATATGAAGATATTCCCGTTTCCAACGAAATCTTCACAGTTATCCAAATATCCACTTTCAGATTCTACAAAAAGAGTGTTTCCAAACTGCTGTATCAAAAGAAAGGTGTGAACTCTGTTAGTTGAGGACACTCATCACAAAGAAGTTTCTGAGAGAGCTTCTATCTAGATTTTATATACAGATATTCCCGTTTCCAATGAAATCTTCTCAGTTATCCAATTATCAACTTGCCGATTCTACAAAAAGAGGGTTTCCAAACTGCTCTATCCAAAGAAAGGTTGAAATCTGTTAGTTGAGGACACTCATCGCAAAGAAGTTTCTGTGAATGCTTCTGTCTAGATTTTATATGAATATATTCCCGTTTCAAATGAAATCGTTAGATGTATCCAAGTATCCAATTACAGATTCACCAGAAAGAGAGTTTCCAAACTGCTGTGTCAATAGAAAGGTTGAACTCTGTTAGTTGAGGACACACATCCCAAACAACTTTATGAGAATCCTTCTGTCTCGTTTTTATAGGAAGATATTCCCTTTTTCACCACAGGCCTGAATGCGCTCTAAATGTCCACTTTCAGATACAACAGAAAGAGAGTTTCAAACGTGGTCTATGAAAGGGAATGTTCACATCTGTGACTTGAATGCACATATCACAAAGTAGTTTCTGACAGTGATTCTGTCTATCTTTTACATGAAGTTATTCCCGTTTCCAACGAAATCGTTAGAGGTATCAAAATATCCACTTACAGATTCAACAAAAAGAGTGTTTGCAAACTGCTTTTTCAAAAGAAAGGTTCAACTCTGTTAGATGAGGACACACATCACAAAGAAGTTTCTGAGAAAGCTTCTGTCTAGATTTTATATGAAGATATTCCCGTTTCCACAGAAATCATTAGAGGTATCCAAATATCCACTTACAGATTCTACAAAAACAGTGCTTCCAAACTGCTCTATCAAAAGAAAGGTTGAACCCTGTTAGTTGAAGACACACATCACAAAGAAGTTTCTGAGAATGCTTATGTCTAGATTTTATACGAAGATATTACGTTTCCAATGAAATCTTCACAGGTATCCAAATATCCACTTGCAGATTCTACAAAAAGAGTGTTTCCAAACAAATGTATCAATAGAAAGTTTCAACTCTGTTAGTTGAGGACACACATCCCAATTAAGTTTCTGAGAATCCTTCTGTCTCATTTTTATTGGAAGATATTTCCGTTTTCACCATAGTCCTGAATTCGCTCGCAATGTAAACTTCCAGATACTACAGAAAGAGTGTTTCAAACCTGCTCTATGAAAGGGAATGTTCAGCTCTGTGACTTGAATGCAGATATCACAAAGTAGTTTCTGACAGTGCTTCTGTCTAGATTTTAGAGGAAGATATTTCCGTTTCCAACGAAATCTTTAGAGCTATCCAAATATCCACTTACAGATTCTACAAAAAGGGTGTTTCCAAGCTGCTCTATCTAAAGAAAGGTTGAACTCCGTTAGCTGAGGACACACACCACAAAGAGATTTCTGACAATGCTTCTGTCTAGATTTTATATGAAGATATTCCCGTTTCTGATGAAATCGTTAGAGGTATCCAAATATCCACTTACAGATGCTACAAAAAGAGAGTATCCAAACTGCTGTATCAAAAGAAAGGTTGAACTCTGTTAGAGGAGGACACACATCACAAAGAAGTTTCAGAGAATGCTTCTGTCTAGATTTTATATGAAGAGTTCCCATTTCCAACGATATCTTCACATTAAACCAAATATCCACTTGCAGGTTCTACAAAAAGAGCGTTTCCAAACTGCAGTATCAATAGAAAGGTTGAACTCTGTTAGTTGACGACACACATCCCAATTAAGTTTCTGAGAATCCTTCTGTCTCATTTTTATTGGAAGATATTTCCGTTTTCACCATAGTCCTGAATTCGCTCTCAATGTAAACTTCCAGATACTACAGAAAGAGTGTTTCAAACCTGCTCTATGAAAGGGAATGTTCAGCTCTGTGACTTGAATGCAGATATCACAAAGTAGTTTCTGACAGTGCTTCTGTCTAGATTTTAGAGGAAGATATTTCTGTTTCCCAAGAAATCTTTAGAGCTATCCAAATATCCACTTTCAGATTCTACAAAAAGTGTGTTTCCAAACTGCTGTATCAAAAGAAAGGTTGAACTCTGCTAGTTGAGTACACTCATCTCAAAGAAGTTTCTGAGAATGCTTCTGTCTAGATTTTATATGAAGATATTCCCGTTGCCAACGAAATCTTCTCAGTTACCCAAATATCAACTTGCCGATTCTACAAAAACAGGGTTTCCAGACTGCTCTATCCAAAGAAAGGTTGAACTCTGTTAGTTGAGGACCCACATCACAATGAAGTTTCTGTGAATATTTCTGTCTAGATTTCAAATGAAGATATTCCCGTTTCCAATGAAATCTTCACAGTTATCAAAATATCCACTTGCAATTTATACAAAAAGGGTGTTTCCAAACTGCTGTATCAAACGAAAGGTTGAACTCTGTTAGTTGAGGACACACATCCCAAACAATTTTATGAGAATCCTTCTGTCTCGTTTTTATAGGAAGGTATTTCCTTTTTCACCACAGGCCTGAATGCGCTCTAAATGTCCACTTTCAGATACAACAGAAAGAGAGTTTCAAACGCGGTCTATGAAAGGGAATGTTCAGATCTGTGACTTGAATGCACATATCACAAAGTAGTTTCTGACAGTGCTTCTGTCTATCTTTTACATGAAGTTATTCCCGTTTCCAACGAAATCGTTAGAGGTATCAAAATATACACTTAGAGATTCTACAAACAGAGTGTTTCCAAACTGCTCTATCAAAAGAAAGGTTCAACTCTGTTAGATGAGGACACACATCACAAAGAAGTTTCTGAGAAACCTTCTTTCTAGATTTTATATGAAGATATTCCCGTTTCCTCTGAAATCATTAGAGGAATCCAAATATCCACCTACAGATTCTACCAAAAGAGTGTTTCCAAAGTGCTGTTTCAGAAGAAAGGTTGTACTCCGTTAGTTGAGGACACACATCACAAAGAAGTTTCTGACAATGGTTCTGTCTAGAGTTTATATGAAGATATTCCCGTTTCCAACGAAATCTTCACTGTTATCCAAATATCCACTTGCAGACTCTACAAAAAGAGTGTTTCCAAAGTGCTGTATCAAAAGAAAGGTTGAACTCTGTTAAATGAGGACACTCATCACAAAGAAGTTTCTGAGAATGCTTCTGTCTAGGGTTTTATATGAAGATATTCCCGTTGCCAACGAAATCTTCTGAGTTATCCAAATATCAACCTGTGGATTCTATAAAAAGAGTGTTTCCAAACTGCTCTATCCAAGGAACGGTTGAACTCTGTTAGTTGAGAACACTCATCACAAAGAAGTTTCTGAGAATGCTTCTGTCTAGATTTTATATGAGGATATTCCAGTTGCCAATGAAATCTTCTCAGTTATCCAAATATCAACTTGCCAATTCTACAAAAAGAGGGTTTCCAAACTGCTCTATCCAAAGAAAGTTTGAACTCTGTTAGTTGAGGACACTCATCACAAAGAAGTTTCTGAGAATGCTTCTGTCTAGATTTTCTATGAAGATATTCCCGTTTCTAATGAAATCGTTAGAGGTATCCAAATATCCACTTACAGATTCTACAAAAAGAGAGTATCCAAACTACTGTATCAAAAGAAAGGGTGAACTCTGTTAGTTGAGGACACACATCACAAAGAAGTTTCTGAGAATATTTCTGTCTAGATTTTAAATGAAGATATTCCCGTTTCCAAAGAAATCTTCACAGTTATCCAAATATCCACTTGCAATTTATACAAAAAGGGTGTTTCCAAACTGCTGTATCAAAAGAAAGGTTCAATTCTGTTAGTTGAGGACAGACATCCCTATTAAATTTCTGAGAATCTTTTTGTTTCGTTTTTATAGGAAGATATTTCCATATTCACCATAGGCCTGATTTCGCTCGAAATGTTCACTTCCGGATACTACAGAAAGACTGTTTCAAACCTGGTCTATGAAAAGGAATGTTCAGCTCTGTGACTTGAATGCAGATATCACAAAGTAGCTTCTGAGAGTGCTTCCGTCTAGATTTCAGATGAAGATATTCCCGTTTCCAATGAAATCGTTAGAGCTATCCAAATATCCACTTACAGATTCTACAAAAAGAGTGTTTCCAAACTGCTCTATCTAAAGACAGGTTGAACACTGTCAGTTCAGGACACACAGCACAAAGAAGTTTCTGACAATGCTTCTGCTATATTTTATATTAAGATATTCCCGTTTCCAACGAAATCTTCACAGTTATTCAAATATCCACTTGCAGATTCTACCAAAAGAGTGTTTCCAATCTGCTCCATCAAAAGAAATGTTGAACTCCTTTAGTTGAGGACACACATCACAAAGAAATTTCTGAGAATGCTTCTGTCTAGATTTTATATGAAGATATTCCGGTTTCCAACGACATCTTCACAGTTATCCAAATATCCACTTCCAGTTTCTACGAAAAGACTATTTCCAAACTGCTGTATCAAGAGAAATGATGTACTGCGTTAGTGGAGGACACACACCACAAAGAAGTTTCTGAGACTGCTTCTGTCTAGATTTCATATGAAGATATTCCCGTTTCCAACGAAATTATTAGACCTATCCAAATATCCACTTACAGATTCTACAAAAAGAGTGTTTCCAATCTGCTCTATCAAAAGAAATGTTGAAGTCCTGTAGTTGATTACACACATCACAAAGAAATTTCTGAGAATGCTTCTGTGTAGAATTTAGAGGAAGATATTCCCGTTTCCAACGAAATCTTCAGAGTTACCCAAATATCCAGGTTCAGATTCTAAAAAAAGTGTGTTTCCAAACTACTGTATCAAAAGAAAGGTTCAACTCTGTTAGATGAGGACACACATCACAAAGAAGTTTCTGAGACTGCTTCTGTCTAGATTTTATAAGAAGATATTTCCGTTTCCAACGAAATCATCACAGTTATCCAAATATCCACTTGCAGATTCTACAAAAAGACTGTTTCCAAACTGCTGTATCAAAAGAAATGTTGAACTGTGTTAGATGAGGACACTCATCACAAAGAAGTTTCTGTGAATCGTTCTGTCTAGATTTCATATGAATATATTCCCGTTTCCAATGAAATCATTAGTGCTATCCAAATATCCACTTACAGATTCTACAAAAAGAGTGTTACCAAACTGCTCTCTCAAAAGAAAGGTTCAACTCCGTTAGTTGAGGACACACATCACAAAGAAGATTCTGAGAATGCCTCTGTCTAGATTTTATATGAAGATATTCCCGTTTCCAATGAAATCTTTACATTAATACAAATATCCACTTGCAGATTCTACAAAAAGAGTGATTCCAAACTACTGTATCAAAAGAAAGGTTGAACTCTGTTAGATGAGGACACACATCACAAAGAAGTTTCAGAGAACGCTTCTGTCTAGATTTTATATGAAGAGTTCCCATTTCCAACGATATCTTCACATTAAACCAAATATCCACTTGCAGGTTGTACAAAAAGAGTGTTTCCAAACTACTCTATCAATAGAAAGGTTCAACACTGTTAGTTGATGACACACATCCCAATTAAGTTTCTGAGAATCCTTCTGTCTCATTTTCATTGGAAGATATTTCCGTTTTCACCATAGGCCTGAATTCGCTCACAATGTCCACTTCCAGATACTACATAAAGAGTGTTTCAAACCAGCTCTATGAAAGGGAATGTTCAGCTCTGTGACTTGAATGCAGATATCACAAAGTAGTTTCTGACAGTGCTTCTGTCTAGATTTTAGAGGAAGATATTCCCGTTTCCAACGAAATCGTTAGAGCTATCCAAATATCCACTTACAGATTCTACAAAAAGAGTGTTTCCAAACTGCTCTATCTAAAGAACGGTTGAGCTTTGTTAGCTGAGGACACACACCACAAAGAGGTTTCTGACAATGCTTCTGTCTAGATTTTATATGAAGATATTCCCGTTTCCAATGAAATCTTCAGAGTTATCAAAATATCCACTTGCAGATTCTACCAAAAGAGTGTTTCCATGCTGCTGTATCAAAAGAAACGTTGTAGTCTGATAGTGGAGGACTCACATCACAAAGAAGTTGCTAAGAATGCTTCTGTCTAGATTTTATATAAAGATATTCCCGTTTCTAATGATATCATTAGAGAAATCCAAATATCCACTTACAGATTCTACAGAAAGAGAGTATCCAAACTGCTATATCAAAAGAAAGGTTGAACTCTGTTAGTTGAGGACACACATCACAAAGAAGTTTCTGAGAATGTTTCGGTCTAGATTTTATATGAAGATATTCCCGTTTACAACGAAACCTTCACAGTTATCCAAATATCCACTTTCAGTTTCTACAAAAAGAGTGTTTCCAAACTGCTGTATCAAAAGAAAGGTTGAACTCTGTTAGTTGAGGACACTCATCACAAAGCAGTTTCTGAGAATGCTTCTGTCTAGATTTTATATAATGATATTCCGGTTTCCAAAGATATCTTCTCAGTTATCCAAATATCAACTTGCCGATTCTACAAAAAGAGGGTTTCCAAACTGCCCTATCCAAAGAAGGGTTGAACTCTGTTAGTTGAGGACACTCATCACAAAGAAGTTTCTGGTAATGCTTCTGTCTAGATTTCATATGAAGATATTCCCGTTTCTAATGAAATCGTTAGAGGTATCCAAATATCCACTTACAGATTCTACAAAAAGAGAGTTTCCAAACTGCTGTATCAAAAGAAAGGTTGAACTCTGTTAGATGAGGACACACATCACAAAGAAGTTTCTGAGAATGCTTCTGTCTAGATTTTATATGAAGATATTCCGGTTTCCAATGACATCTTCACAGTTATCCAAATATCCACTTCCAGTTTCTACGAAAAGACTATTTCCAAACTGCTGTATCAAGAGAAATGATGTACTGTGTTAGTGGAGGACACACATCACAAAGAAGTTTCTGAGACTGCTTCTGTCTAGATTTCATATGAAGATATTCCCGTTTCCAACGAAATTATTAGACCTATCCAAATATCCACTTACAGATTTTACAAAAAGAGTGTTTCCAATGTGCTCTATCAAAAGAAATGTTGAACTCCTGTAGTTGATTACACACATCACAAAGAAATTTCTGAGAATGCTTCTGTGTAGAATTTAGATGAAGATATTCCCGTTTCCAACGAAATCTTCAGAGTTACCCAAATATCCAGGTTCAGATTCTAAAAAAAGTGTGTTTCCAAACTACTGTATCAAAAGAAAGGTTCAACTCTGTTAGATGAGGACACACATCACAAAGAAGTTTCTGAGACTGCTTCTGTCTAGATTTTATAAGAAGATATTTCCGTTTCCAACGAAATCATCACAGTTATCCAAATATCCACTTGCAGATTCTACAAAAAGACTGTTTCCAAACTGCTGTATCAAAAGAAATGTTGAACTGTGTTAGATGAGGACACTCATCACAAAGAAGTTTCGGTGAATCGTTCTGTCTAGATTTCATATGAATATATTCCCGTTTCCAATGAAATCATTAGTGCTATCCAAATATCCACTTACAGATTCTACAAAAAGAGGGTTACCAAACTGCTCTCTCAAAAGAAAGGTTCAACTCCGTTAGTTGAGGACACACATCACAAAGAAGATTCTGAGAATGCTTCTGTCTAGATTTTATATGAAGATATTCCCGTTTCCAACGAAATCTTTACATTAATACAAATATCCACTTGCAGATTCTACAAAAACAGTGATTCCAAACTACTGTATCAAAAGAAAGGTTGAACTCTGTTAGATGAGGACACACATCACAAAGAAGTTTCAGAGAATGCTTCTGTCTAGATTTTATATGAAGAGTTCCCATTTCCAACGATATCTTCACATTAAACCAAATATCCACTTGCAGGTTGTACAAAAAGAGTGTTTCCAAACTACTCTATCAATAGAAAGGTTCAACACTGTTAGTTGATGACACACATCCCAATTAAGTTTCTGAGAATCCTTCTGTCTCATTTTTATTGGAAGATATTTCCGTTTTCACCATAGGCCTGAATTCGCTCACAATGTCCACTTCCAGATACTACATAAAGAGTGTTTCAAACCTGCTCTATGAAAGGGAATGTTCAGCTCTGTGACTTGAATGCAGATATCACAAAGTAGTTTCTGACAGTGCTTCTGTCTAGATTTTAGAGGAAGATATTCCCGTTTCCAACGAAATCGTTAGAGCTATCCAAATATCCACTTACAGATTCTACAAAAAGAGTGTTTCCAAACTGCTCTATCTAAAGAACGGTTGAGCTTTGTTAGCTGAGGACACACACCACAAAGAGGTTTCTGACAATGCTTCTGTCTAGATTTTATATGAAGATATTCCCGTTTCCAATGAAATCTTCAGATTTATCAAAATATCCACTTGCAGATTCTACCAAAAGAGTGTTTCCATGCTGCTGTATCAAAAGAAACGTTGTAGTCTGATAGTGGAGGACTCACAGCACAAAGAAGTTGCTAAGAATGCTTCTGTCTAGATTTTATATAAAGATATTCCCGTTTCTAACGATATCGTTAGAGAAATCCAAATATCCACTTACAGATTCTACAGAAAGAGAGTATCCAAACTGCTATATCAAAAGAAAGGTTGAACTCTGTTAGTTGAGGACACACATCACAAAGAAGTTTCTGAGAATGTTTCGGTCTAGATTTTATATGAAGATATTCCCGTTTACAACGAAACCTTCACAGTTATCCAAATATCCACTTTCAGTTTCTACAAAAAGAGTGTTTCCAAACTGCTATATCAAAAGAAAGGTTGAACTCTGTTAGTTGAGGACACTCATCACAAAGGAGTTTCTGAGAATGCTTCTGTCTAGATTTTATATAATGATATTCCCGTTTCCAAAGATATCTTCTCAGTTATCCAAATATCAACTTGCCGATTCTACAAAAAGAGGGTTTCCAAACTGCCCTGTCCAAAGAAGGGTTGAACTCTGTTAGTTGAGGACACTCATCACAAAGCAGTTTCTGAGAATGCTTCCGTCTAGATTTTATATAATGATATTCCCGTTTCCAAAGATATCTTCTCAGTTATCCAAATATCAACTTGCCGATTCTACAAAAAGAGGGTTTCCAAACTGCCCTATCCAAAGAAGGGTTGAACTCTGTTAGTTGAGGACACTCATCACAAAGAAGTTTCTGGTAATGCTTCTGTCTAGATTTCATATGAAGATATTCCCGTTTCTAATGAAATCGTTAGAGGTATCCAAATATCCACTTACAGATTCTACAAAAAGAGAGTTTCCAAACTGCTGTATCAAAAGAAAGGTTGAACTCTGTTAGATGAGGACACACATCACAAAGAAGTTTCTGAGAATGCTTCTGTCTAGATTTTATATGAAGATATTCCGGTTTCCAATGACATCTTCACAGTTATCCAAATATCCACTTCCAGTTTCTACGAAAAGACTATTTCCAAACTGCTGTATCAAGAGAAATGATGTACTGTGTTAGTGGAGGACACACATCACAAAGAAGTTTCTGAGACTGCTTCTGTCTAGATTTCATATGAAGATATTCCCGTTTCCAACGAAATTATTAGACCTATCCAAATATCCACTTACAGATTTTACAAAAAGAGTGTTTCCAATGTGCTCTATCAAAAGAAATGTTGAACTCCTGTAGTTGATTACACACATCACAAAGAAATTTCTGAGAATGCTTCTGTGTAGAATTTAGATGAAGATATTCCCGTTTCCAACGAAATCTTCAGAGTTACCCAAATATCCAGGTTCAGATTCTAAAAAAAGTGTGTTTCCAAACTACTGTATCAAAAGAAAGGTTCAACTCTGTTAGATGAGGACACACATCACAAAGAAGTTTCTGAGACTGCTTCTGTCTAGATTTTATAAGAAGATATTTCCGTTTCCAACGAAATCATCACAGTTATCCAAATATCCACTTGCAGATTCTACAAAAAGACTGTTTCCAAACTGCTGTATCAAAAGAAATGTTGAACTGTGTTAGATGAGGACACTCATCACAAAGAAGTTTCGGTGAATCGTTCTGTCTAGATTTCATATGAATATATTCCCGTTTCCAATGAAATCATTAGTGCTATCCAAATATCCACTTACAGATTCTACAAAAAGAGGGTTACCAAACTGCTCTCTCAAAAGAAAGGTTCAACTCCGTTAGTTGAGGACACACATCACAAAGAAGATTCTGAGAATGCTTCTGTCTAGATTTTATATGAAGATATTCCCGTTTCTAATGAAATCTTTACATTAATACAAATATCCACTTGCAGATTCTACAAAAACAGTGATTCCAAACTACTGTATCAAAAGAAAGGTTGAACTCTGTTAGATGAGGACACACATCACAAAGAAGTTTCAGAGAACGCTTCTGTCTAGATTTTATATGAAGAGTTCCCATTTCCAACGATATCTTCACATTAAACCAAATATCCACTTGCAGGTTGTACAAAAAGAGTGTTTCCAAACTACTCTATCAATAGAAAGGTTCAACACTGTTAGTTGACGACACACATCCCAATTAAGTTTCTGAGAATCCTTCTGTCTCATTTTTATTGGAAGATATTTCCGTTTTCACCATAGGCCTGAATTCGCTCACAATGTCCACTTCCAGATACTACATAAAGAGTGTTTCAAACCTGCTCTATGAAAGGGAATGTTCAGCTCTGTGACTTGAATGCAGATATCACAAAGTAGTTTCTGACAGTGCTTCTGTCTAGATTTTAGAGGAAGATATTCCCGTTTCCAACGAAATCGTTAGAGCTATCCAAATATTCACTTACAGATTCTACAAAAAGAGTGTTTCCAAACTGCTCTATCTAAAGAACGGTTGAGCTTTGTTAGCTGAGGACACACACCACAAAGAGGTTTCTGACAATGCTTCTGTCTAGATTTTATATGAAGATATTCCCGTTTCCAATGAAATCTTCAGAGTTATCAAAATATCCACTTGCAGATTCTACCAAAAGAGTGTTTCCATGCTGCTGTATCAAAAGAAACGTTGTAGTCTGATAGTGGAGGACTCACATCACAAAGAAGTTGCTAAGAATGCTTCTGTCTAGATTTTATATAAAGATATTCCCGTTTCTAACGATATCGTTAGAGAAATCCAAATATCCACTTACAGATTCTACAGAAAGAGAGTATCCAAACTGCTATATCAAAAGAAAGGTTGAACTCTGTTAGTTGAGGACACACATCACAAAGAAGTTTCTGAGAATGTTTCGGTCTAGATTTTATATGAAGATATTCCCGTTTACAACGAAACCTTCACAGTTATCCAAATATCCACTTTCAGTTTCTACAAAAAGAGTGTTTCCAAACTGCTGTATCAAAAGAAAGGTTGAACTCTGTTAGTTGAGGACACTCATCACAAAGCAGTTTCTGAGAATGCTTCTGTCTAGATTTTATATAATGATATTCCCGTTTCCAAAGATATCTTCTCAGTTATCCAAATATCAACTTGCCGATTCTACAAAAAGAGGGTTTCCAAACTGCCCTATCCAAAGAAGGGTTGAACTCTGTTAGTTGAGGACACTCATCACAAAGAAGTTTCTGGTAATGCTTCTGTCTAGATTTTATATGAAGATATTCCCGTTTCTAATGAAATCGTTAGAGGTATCCAAATATCCACTTACAGATTCTACAAAAAGAGAGTTTCCAAACTGCGGTATGAAAAGAAAGGTTGAACTCTGTCAGTTGAGGACACACATCCGAAACAACTTTATGAGAATCCTTCTGTCTCGTTTTTATAGGAAGATATTACCTTTTTCACCAAAGGCCTGAATGAGCTCGAAATGTCCACTTTCACATACAACAGAAAGAGAGTTTCAAACGTCGTCTATGAAAGGGAATGTTCAGATTTGTGACTTGAATGCAGATATCACAAAGTAGTTTCTGACTGTGCTTCTGTCTATCTTTTACATGAAGATATTCCCGTTTGCAAGGAAATCGTTAGTGGTATCCAAATATCCACCTACAGATTCTACAAAAAGAGTGTCTCCAAACTGCTCTATCGAAAGAAAGATTCAACTCTGTTAGATGAGGACACACATCACAAAGAAGTTTCTGAGAATGCGTCTGTCTAGATTTTATATGAAGATATTCCCTTTTCCAACGAAATCTTTGGAAGTACTCAAATATCTCCTACAGATTCTACAAAAAGCGTGTTCCCAAACTGCTGTATCAAAAGAAAGTTTGAACTCTGTTAGTTAAGGACACACATCACAAAGAAGTTTCTGAGAATGCTTCTGTCTAGATTTTATATGAAGATATTCCCGTTTACAACGAAATCTTCACAGTTATCCAAATATACACTTGCAGACTCTATAGGAAGAGTGTTTCCAAACTGATGTATCAAAAGAGAGGTTGAACTCTGTTAGATGAGGACACTCATCACAAAGAAGTTTCTGAGAATGCTTCTGTCTAGATTTTATATGAAGATATTCCCGTTGCCAACGAAATCTTCTCAGTTATCCAAATATCAACTTGCCGATTCTACAAAAAGTGGGTTTCCAAACTGCTCTATCCAAAGAAATGTTGAACTCTGTTAGTTGAGGACACTTATCACAAAGAAGTTTCTGAGAATGCTTCTGTCTAGATTTTATATGAAGATATTCCCGTTGCCAACGAAATCTTCTCAGTTATCCAAATATCAACTTGCCGATTCTACAAAAAGAGGGTTTACAAACTGCTCTATCCAAAGAAAGGTTGAACTCTGTTAGTTGAGGACCCTCGTCACAAACATGTTTCTGAGAATGCTTCTGTCTAGATTTTATATGAAGATATTCCCGTTTCTAATGAAATCGTTAGAGGTATCCAAATACCACTTACAGATTCTAGAAAAAGAGAGTATCCGAACTGCTGTATCATAAGGAAGGTTGAACTCTCTTAGTTGAGGACACACATCACAAAGAAGTTTCTGAGAATATTTCTCTCTAGATTTTAAATGAAGATATTCCCGTTTCCAATGAAATCTTCACAGTTATCCAAATATCCACTTGCAATTTATAGAAAAAGGGTGTTTCCAAACTGCTGTATGAAAAGGAAGGTTCAATTCTGTTAGTTGAGGACAGACATCCAAATTAAGTTTCTGAGAATTTTTCTGTTTCGTTTTTATGGGAAGATATTTCCGTTTTCACCATAGGCCTGATTTCGCTCGAAATGTCCACTTCCGAATACTACAGAAATAGTGTTTCAAACCTGGACTATGAAAAGGAATGTTGAGCTCTGTGACTTGAATGCAGATATCACAAAGTAGCTTCTGACAGTGCTTCCGTCTAGATTTCAGATGAAGATAGTCCCGTTTCCAACGAAATCTTTAGAAGTACTCAAATATCCACTTACATATTCTACAAAAAGCGTGTTCCCAAACTGCTGTATCAAAAGAAAGTTTGAACTCTGTTAGTTGAGGACACGCATCACCAAGAAGTTTCTGAGAATGCTTCTGTCTAGATTTCATATGAAGATATACCCGTTTCCAACGAAATTATTAGTCCTATCCAAATATCCACTTACAGATTCTACAAAAAGAGTGTTTCCAGTCTGCACCATCAAAAGAAATGTTGAACTCCTTTAGTTGAGGACACACATCACAAAGAAGTATCTGAGAATGCTTCTGTCTAGAATTTAGATGAAGATATTCCCGTTTCCAACGAAATCTTCTGAGTTATCCAAAATCCAGTTTCAGATTCTAAAAAAAGTGTGTTTCCAAACAACTGTATCAAAAGAAAGGTTCAACTCTGTTAGATGAGGACACACATCACAAAGAAGTTTTTGAGACTGCTTCTGTCTAGATTTTATATGAAGATATTTCCATTTCCAACGAAATCATCACAGTTATACAAATATCCACTTGCAGATTCTACAAAAAGACTGTTTCCAAACTGCTGTATCAAAAGAAAGGTTGAACTGAGTTAGTTGAGGACACTCATCACAAAGACGTTTCTGAGATTCCTTCTGTCTAGATTTCATATGAATATATTCCCGTTTCCAACGAAATCGTTGGAGCTATCCAAATATCCACTTGCAGATTCTACAAAAAGAGTGTTTCCAAACTGCTCTAACAAAAGAAAGGTTCAATTCCGTTAGTTGAGGACACACATCACAAAGAAGTTTCTGAGAATGCTTCTGTCTAGATATTATATGAAGATATTCCCGTTTCCATCGAAATCTTTACATTAATCCAAATATCCACTTGCAGGTTCTACAAAAAGAGTGATTCCAAACTACTGTATGAAAAGAAAGGTTGAACTCTGTTAGATGAGGACACACATCACAAAGAAGTTTCTGAGAATGCTTCTGTCTAGATTTTATATGAAGATATTCCCGTTTCCGACGAAATCTTTACATTAATCCAAATATCCTCTTGCAGATTCTACAAAAAGAGAGTTTCCAAACTGCTGTATCAAAAGAGAGGTTCAGCTGTGTTAGTTAAGGACACTCATGACGAAGAAGTTTCTGAGAATGCTACTGTCTAGATTTTATATGAAGATGTTCCCATTTCCAAAGAAATCTTCACATTAAACCAATTATCCTCTTGCAGGTTCTACAAAAAGAGTGTTTCCAAACTGCTGTATCAATGGAAAGGTTGAACTCTGTGAGTTGAGGACACACATCACAGAAAAGTTTCTGAGAATGCTTCTGTCTAGATTTTATACGAAGATTTTCCCGTTTCCAATGAAATCTTCACAGTTCTTCAAATATCCACATGCAGACTCTACAAAAAGAGTGATTCCAAACTGCTGTATCAATAGAAAGGATCAACTCTGGTAGTTGAGGACACACATCCTAAATAAGTTTCTGAGAATCCTTCTGTCTCGTTTTTATGTGAAGATATCTCAGTTTTCACCGTAGGCCTGAATTCGCTCGAAATGTCCACTTCCAGATACCAGAGAAAGTGTCTTTCAAACCTGCTCTAGGAAAAGGAATGTTCAGCTCTGTGACTTGAATGCAGATATCACAAAGTAGTTTCTGACAGTGTTTCTGTCAAGATTTTAGATGAAGATATTCCCGTTTCCAAAGTAATCTTCACAGTTATCCAAATATCCACTTGCAGATTCTACAAACAGAGTGTTTCCACACTGCTCTATCAAAAGAAAGGTTGACCTCTGTTAGTTGAGGACACACATCACAAAGAAGCTTCTGAGAATGTTTCTGTCTAGATTTTATATGAAGATGTTCCTGTTTACAAAGCAAAGAAGTTTCTGAGAATGCTTCTGTCTAGATTTTATATAAAGATATTCCCGTTGCCAACGAAATCTTCTCAGTTATCCAAATATCAACTAGCCGATTCTACAAAAAGAGGGTTTCCAAACTGCTCTATCCAAAGAAAGGTTGAACTCCGTTAGATGAGGACTCTCAAAACAAAGAAGTTTCTGAGAATGCTTCTGTCTAGATTTTATATACAGATATTCCCGTTTCTAATGAAATCGTTAGAGGCATCCAAATATCCACTTACAGATTCTACAAAAAGAGAGTATCCAAACTGCTGTATCAAAAGAAAGGTTGAAATCTGTTAGTTGAGGACACTCATCACAAAGAAGTTTCTGAGAATGCTTCTGTCTAGATTTTATATGAAGATATTCCCGTTTCCATCGAAATCTTCACCGTTATCCAAATATCCACTTGCAGATTCTACAAAAAGACTGTTTCCACACTGCTGTATCAAAAGATTGCTTGAACTGTGTTAGATGAGGACACTCATCCCACAGAAGTTTCTGAGAATGCTTCTGTCTAGATTTCATATGAAGATATTCCCTTTTCCAACGAAATTATTAGACCTATCCAAATATCCCCTTACAGATTCAACAAAAAGGGTGTCTCCAATCTGATCCATGAAAAGAAATGTTGAACTCCTTTAGTTGAGGACACACATCACAAAGAAGTTTCTGAGAATGCTTCTGTCTAGATTTTATATGAAGATATTCCCGTTTCCATCGAAATCTTCACAGTTATCCAAATATCCACTTGCAGATTCTACAAAAAGAGTGTTTCCAAACTGCTGTATCAAAAGAAATGTTTAATTCTGTTAGTTGAGGACACACATCCCAAATAAGTTATTGAGAATGCTTCTGTCTCGTTTTCATTGGAAGATATTTCCCTTTTCACCATAGGCCTGAAAGCGCACGAAATGTCCACTTGGAGGTACTACAGAAAGCCTTTTCCAAACCTGCTCTAAGAAAGAGAATCTTCAGCTTTCTGAGTTGAATGCAGATATCACAAAGTAGTTTCTGAGAGTGCTTCTGTCTAGATTTTAGATGAAGATATTCCCGTTTCCAACGAAATCGTTAGAGCTATCCAAATATCCACTTGCAGATTCTACAAAAAGAGTGGCTCCAAACTACTCTATCAAAAGAAATGTTAAACTCTGTTAGATGAGGACACACATCACAAAGAAGTTTCTGAGAATGCTTCTGCCTAGATTTTATATGATGATGTTCCCGTTTCCAATGAAATCTTCACATTAAACAAAATATCCACTTGCAGGTTCTACAAAAAGAGTGTTTCCAAACTACTGTATCAAAGGAAAGTTTGAACTCTGCTAGTTGAGGACACACATCACAAAAAAGTTTCTGAGAATGCTTCTGTCTAGATTTTATAAGAAGATACTCCCGTTTCCAATGAAATCTTCACAGTTATTCAAGTATCCACTTGCAGATTCCACAAAAAGAGTGTTTCCAAACTGCTGTATCAATAGAAAGGATCAACTCTGCTAGTTGGGGGCACACATCCTAAATAAGTTTCTGAGAATCCTTCTGTCTCTTTTTTGTGGGAAGATATTTCAGTTTTCACCGTAGGCCTGAATGCGCTCAAAATACCCACTTCCAGATACTACAGAGAGAGTGTTACAAACCTGCTCTAAGAAAGGGAATGTTCTGCTCTGTGACTTGAATGCAGATATCACAATGTATTTTCTGACAGTGCTTCTGTCTAGAATTTAGATGAAGATATTCCCGTTTCCAATGAAATCGTTAGAGCTGTCCAAATATCCACTTACAGATTCTACAAAAAGAGTGTTTCCAAACTGCTCTTTCAAAAGAAACGTTTATGTCTGTTAGTTGAGGAGGCACATCACAAAGAAGTTTCTGAGAATGCTTCTGTCTAGATTTTATATGAAGATATTCCCGTTTCCAATGAAATCTTCACAGTTATCCAAATATCCACTTGCAGATTCTACAAAAAGTGTGTTTCCAAACTACTGTATCAAAAGAAAGGTTGAACTCTGTTAGTTGTTGACACTCATCACAAAGAAGTTTCTGAGAATGCTTCTGTCTAGATTTCATATGAAGATATTCCCGTTTCCAACGAAATTATTAGACCTATCCAAATATCCACTTACAGATTCTACAAAAAGTGTGTTTCCAATCTGCTCCATCAAAAGAAATGTTGAACTCCTTTAGCTGAGGACACACATCAAAAAGAAGTTTCTGAGAATGCTTCTGTCTAGAATTTAGTTGAAAATATTCCCGTTTCCAACGAAATCTTCAGAGTTACCCAAGTATTCAGTTTCAGAGTCTAAAAAAAGTGTGTTTCCAAACTGCTGTATCAAAAGAAAGGTTCAAATCTGTTAGTTGACGACACACATCTCAAAGAAGTTTCTCAGAAAGCTTCTGTCTAGATTTTATATGAAGATATTCCCGTTTCCACTGAAATCATTAGAGGTATCCAAATATCGACTTACAGATTCTACAAAAACAGTGTTTCAAAACTGCTCTATCAAAACAAAGGTTGAACCCTGTTAGTTGAAGACACACATCACAAAGAAGTTTCTGAGAATGCTTATGTCTAGATTTTATACGAAGATATTCCCGTTTCCAATGAAATCTTCACAATTCTTTAAATATCCACTTGGAGACTCAACAAAAAGAGTGATTCCAAACTGCTGTATCAATAGAAAGGATCAACTCCGGTAGTTGAGGACACACATCCTAAATAAGTTTCTGAGAATCCTTCTGTCTCGTTTTTATGCGAAGATATTTCAGTTTTCACCGTAGGCCTGAATTCGCTCGAAATGTCCACTTCCAGATACTAGAGAAAGTGTCTTTCAAACCTGCTCTACGAAAAGGAATGTTCAGCTCTGTGACTTGAATGCAGATATCACAAAGTAGTTTCTGACAGTGCTTCTGTCTAGATTTTAGATGAAGATATTCCCGTTTCCAAAGTAATCTTCTCAGTTATCCAAATATCCACTTGCAGATTCTACAAACAGAGTGTTTCCAAACTGCTCTATCAAAAGAAAGGTTGACCTCTGTTAGTTGAGGACACACATCACAGAGAAGTTTCTGAGAATGCTTCTGTCTAGATTTTATAAGAAGATATTCCTGTTTACAACGAAATCTACACAGTTAAAAAAATAACCACTTTCAGATTCTACAAAAAGAGTGTTTCCAAACTGCTGTATCAAGAGAAAGGTTGAGCTCTGTTAGTTGAGGACAGTCATCACAAAGAAGTTACTGAGAATGCTTCTGTCTAGATTTTATATAAAGATATTCCCGTTTCCAATGAAATCTTCTCATTTATCCAAATATCAACTAGCCGATTCAACAAAAAGAGGGTTTCCAAACTGCTCTATCCAAAGAAATGTTGCACTCTGTTAGATGAGGACTCTCAAAACAAAGAAGTTTCTGAGAATGCTTCTGTCTAGATTTTGTATGTAGATATTCCCGTTTCTAATGAAATCGTTAGAGGCATCCAAATATCCACTTAGAGATTCTACAAAAAGAGAGTATCCAAACTGCTGTATCAAAAGAAAGGTTGAACTCTGTTAGTTGAGGACACACATCACAAAGAAGTTTCTGAGAATGCTTCTGTCTAGATTTTATATGAAGATATTCCCGTTTACAACGAAATCTTCACAGTTATCCAAATATACACTTGCAGACTCTATAGGAAGAGTGTTTCCAAACTGATGTATCAAAAGAGAGGTTGAACTCTGTTAGATGAGGACACTCATCACAAAGAAGTTTCTGAGAATGCTTCTGTCTAGATTTTATATGAAGATATTCCCGTTGCCAACGAAATCTTCTCAGTTATCCAAATATCAACTTGCCGATTCTACAAAAAGTGGGTTTCCAAACTGCTCTATCCAAAGAAATGTTGAACTCTGTTAGTTGAGGACACTTATCACAAAGAAGTTTCTGAGAATGCTTCTGTCTAGATTTTATATGAAGATATTCCCGTTGCCAACGAAATCTTCTCAGTTATCCAAATATCAACTTGCCGATTCTACAAAAAGAGGGTTTACAAACTGCTCTATCCAAAGAAAGGTTGAACTCTGTTAGTTGAGGACCCTCGTCACAAACATGTTTCTGAGAATGCTTCTGTCTAGATTTTATATGAAGATATTCCCGTTTCTAATGAAATCGTTAGAGGTATCCAAATACCACTTACAGATTCTAGAAAAAGAG
This sequence comes from Gorilla gorilla gorilla, assembly GCF_029281585.2. Taxonomy (NCBI): domain Eukaryota; kingdom Metazoa; phylum Chordata; class Mammalia; order Primates; family Hominidae; genus Gorilla; species Gorilla gorilla. The sequence goes on along the minus strand of NC_086018.1, from coordinate 14,450,953 downwards.
AGTATCCGAACTGCTGTATCATAAGGAAGGTTGAACTCTCTTAGTTGAGGACACACATCACAAAGAAGTTTCTGAGAATATTTCTCTCTAGATTTTAAATGAAGATATTCCCGTTTCCAATGAAATCTTCACAGTTATCCAAATATCCACTTGCAATTTATAGAAAAAGGGTGTTTCCAAACTGCTGTATGAAAAGGAAGGTTCAATTCTGTTAGTTGAGGACAGACATCCAAATTAAGTTTCTGAGAATTTTTCTGTTTCGTTTTTATGGGAAGATATTTCCGTTTTCACCATAGGCCTGATTTCGCTCGAAATGTCCACTTCCGAATACTACAGAAATAGTGTTTCAAACCTGGACTATGAAAAGGAATGTTGAGCTCTGTGACTTGAATGCAGATATCACAAAGTAGCTTCTGACAGTGCTTCCGTCTAGATTTCAGATGAAGATAGTCCCGTTTCCAACGAAATCTTTAGAAGTACTCAAATATCCACTTACATATTCTACAAAAAGCGTGTTCCCAAACTGCTGTATCAAAAGAAAGTTTGAACTCTGTTAGTTGAGGACACGCATCACCAAGAAGTTTCTGAGAATGCTTCTGTCTAGATTTCATATGAAGATATACCCGTTTCCAACGAAATTATTAGTCCTATCCAAATATCCACTTACAGATTCTACAAAAAGAGTGTTTCCAGTCTGCACCATCAAAAGAAATGTTGAACTCCTTTAGTTGAGGACACACATCACAAAGAAGTATCTGAGAATGCTTCTGTCTAGAATTTAGATGAAGATATTCCCGTTTCCAACGAAATCTTCTGAGTTATCCAAAATCCAGTTTCAGATTCTAAAAAAAGTGTGTTTCCAAACAACTGTATCAAAAGAAAGGTTCAACTCTGTTAGATGAGGACACACATCACAAAGAAGTTTTTGAGACTGCTTCTGTCTAGATTTTATATGAAGATATTTCCATTTCCAACGAAATCATCACAGTTATACAAATATCCACTTGCAGATTCTACAAAAAGACTGTTTCCAAACTGCTGTATCAAAAGAAAGGTTGAACTGAGTTAGTTGAGGACACTCATCACAAAGACGTTTCTGAGATTCCTTCTGTCTAGATTTCATATGAATATATTCCCGTTTCCAACGAAATCGTTGGAGCTATCCAAATATCCACTTGCAGATTCTACAAAAAGAGTGTTTCCAAACTGCTCTAACAAAAGAAAGGTTCAATTCCGTTAGTTGAGGACACACATCACAAAGAAGTTTCTGAGAATGCTTCTGTCTAGATATTATATGAAGATATTCCCGTTTCCATCGAAATCTTTACATTAATCCAAATATCCACTTGCAGGTTCTACAAAAAGAGTGATTCCAAACTACTGTATGAAAAGAAAGGTTGAACTCTGTTAGATGAGGACACACATCACAAAGAAGTTTCTGAGAATGCTTCTGTCTAGATTTTATATGAAGATATTCCCGTTTCCGACGAAATCTTTACATTAATCCAAATATCCTCTTGCAGATTCTACAAAAAGAGAGTTTCCAAACTGCTGTATCAAAAGAGAGGTTCAGCTGTGTTAGTTAAGGACACTCATGACGAAGAAGTTTCTGAGAATGCTACTGTCTAGATTTTATATGAAGATGTTCCCATTTCCAAAGAAATCTTCACATTAAACCAATTATCCTCTTGCAGGTTCTACAAAAAGAGTGTTTCCAAACTGCTGTATCAATGGAAAGGTTGAACTCTGTGAGTTGAGGACACACATCACAGAAAAGTTTCTGAGAATGCTTCTGTCTAGATTTTATATGAAGATTTTCCCGTTTCCAATGAAATCTTCACAGTTCTTCAAATATCCACATGCAGACTCTACAAAAAGAGTGATTCCAAACTGCTGTATCAATAGAAAGGATCAACTCTGGTAGTTGAGGACACACATCCTAAATAAGTTTCTGAGAATCCTTCTGTCTCGTTTTTATGTGAAGATATCTCAGTTTTCACCGTAGGCCTGAATTCGCTCGAAATGTCCACTTCCAGATACCAGAGAAAGTGTCTTTCAAACCTGCTCTAGGAAAAGGAATGTTCAGCTCTGTGACTTGAATGCAGATATCACAAAGTAGTTTCTGACAGTGTTTCTGTCAAGATTTTAGATGAAGATATTCCCGTTTCCAAAGTAATCTTCACAGTTATCCAAATATCCACTTGCAGATTCTACAAACAGAGTGTTTCCACACTGCTCTATCAAAAGAAAGGTTGACCTCTGTTAGTTGAGGACACACATCACAAAGAAGCTTCTGAGAATGTTTCTGTCTAGATTTTATATGAAGATGTTCCTGTTTACAAAGCAAAGAAGTTTCTGAGAATGCTTCTGTCTAGATTTTATATAAAGATATTCCCGTTGCCAACGAAATCTTCTCAGTTATCCAAATATCAACTAGCCGATTCTACAAAAAGAGGGTTTCCAAACTGCTCTATCCAAAGAAAGGTTGAACTCCGTTAGATGAGGACTCTCAAAACAAAGAAGTTTCTGAGAATGCTTCTGTCTAGATTTTATATACAGATATTCCCGTTTCTAATGAAATCGTTAGAGGCATCCAAATATCCACTTACAGATTCTACAAAAAGAGAGTATCCAAACTGCTGTATCAAAAGAAAGGTTGAAATCTGTTAGTTGAGGACACTCATCACAAAGAAGTTTCTGAGAATGCTTCTGTCTAGATTTTATATGAAGATATTCCCGTTTCCATCGAAATCTTCACCGTTATCCAAATATCCACTTGCAGATTCTACAAAAAGACTGTTTCCACACTGCTGTATCAAAAGATTGCTTGAACTGTGTTAGATGAGGACACTCATCCCACAGAAGTTTCTGAGAATGCTTCTGTCTAGATTTCATATGAAGATATTCCCTTTTCCAACGAAATTATTAGACCTATCCAAATATCCCCTTACAGATTCAACAAAAAGGGTGTCTCCAATCTGATCCATGAAAAGAAATGTTGAACTCCTTTAGTTGAGGACACACATCACAAAGAAGTTTCTGAGAATGCTTCTGTCTAGATTTTATATGAAGATATTCCCGTTTCCATCGAAATCTTCACAGTTATCCAAATATCCACTTGCAGATTCTACAAAAAGAGTGTTTCCAAACTGCTGTATCAAAAGAAATGTTTAATTCTGTTAGTTGAGGACACACATCCCAAATAAGTTATTGAGAATGCTTCTGTCTCGTTTTCATTGGAAGATATTTCCCTTTTCACCATAGGCCTGAAAGCGCACGAAATGTCCACTTGGAGGTACTACAGAAAGCCTTTTCCAAACCTGCTCTAAGAAAGAGAATCTTCAGCTTTCTGAGTTGAATGCAGATATCACAAAGTAGTTTCTGAGAGTGCTTCTGTCTAGATTTTAGATGAAGATATTCCCGTTTCCAACGAAATCGTTAGAGCTATCCAAATATCCACTTGCAGATTCTACAAAAAGAGTGGCTCCAAACTACTCTATCAAAAGAAATGTTAAACTCTGTTAGATGAGGACACACATCACAAAGAAGTTTCTGAGAATGCTTCTGCCTAGATTTTATATGATGATGTTCCCGTTTCCAATGAAATCTTCACATTAAACAAAATATCCACTTGCAGGTTCTACAAAAAGAGTGTTTCCAAACTACTGTATCAAAGGAAAGTTTGAACTCTGCTAGTTGAGGACACACATCACAAAAAAGTTTCTGAGAATGCTTCTGTCTAGATTTTATAAGAAGATACTCCCGTTTCCAATGAAATCTTCACAGTTATTCAAGTATCCACTTGCAGATTCCACAAAAAGAGTGTTTCCAAACTGCTGTATCAATAGAAAGGATCAACTCTGCTAGTTGGGGGCACACATCCTAAATAAGTTTCTGAGAATCCTTCTGTCTCTTTTTTGTGGGAAGATATTTCAGTTTTCACCGTAGGCCTGAATGCGCTCAAAATACCCACTTCCAGATACTACAGAGAGAGTGTTACAAACCTGCTCTAAGAAAGGGAATGTTCTGCTCTGTGACTTGAATGCAGATATCACAATGTATTTTCTGACAGTGCTTCTGTCTAGAATTTAGATGAAGATATTCCCGTTTCCAATGAAATCGTTAGAGCTGTCCAAATATCCACTTACAGATTCTACAAAAAGAGTGTTTCCAAACTGCTCTTTCAAAAGAAACGTTTATGTCTGTTAGTTGAGGAGGCACATCACAAAGAAGTTTCTGAGAATGCTTCTGTCTAGATTTTATATGAAGATATTCCCGTTTCCAATGAAATCTTCACAGTTATCCAAATATCCACTTGCAGATTCTACAAAAAGTGTGTTTCCAAACTACTGTATCAAAAGAAAGGTTGAACTCTGTTAGTTGTTGACACTCATCACAAAGAAGTTTCTGAGAATGCTTCTGTCTAGATTTCATATGAAGATATTCCCGTTTCCAACGAAATTATTAGACCTATCCAAATATCCACTTACAGATTCTACAAAAAGTGTGTTTCCAATCTGCTCCATCAAAAGAAATGTTGAACTCCTTTAGCTGAGGACACACATCAAAAAGAAGTTTCTGAGAATGCTTCTGTCTAGAATTTAGTTGAAAATATTCCCGTTTCCAACGAAATCTTCAGAGTTACCCAAGTATTCAGTTTCAGAGTCTAAAAAAAGTGTGTTTCCAAACTGCTGTATCAAAAGAAAGGTTCAAATCTGTTAGTTGACGACACACATCTCAAAGAAGTTTCTCAGAAAGCTTCTGTCTAGATTTTATATGAAGATATTCCCGTTTCCACTGAAATCATTAGAGGTATCCAAATATCGACTTACAGATTCTACAAAAACAGTGTTTCAAAACTGCTCTATCAAAACAAAGGTTGAACCCTGTTAGTTGAAGACACACATCACAAAGAAGTTTCTGAGAATGCTTATGTCTAGATTTTATACGAAGATATTCCCGTTTCCAATGAAATCTTCACAATTCTTTAAATATCCACTTGGAGACTCAACAAAAAGAGTGATTCCAAACTGCTGTATCAATAGAAAGGATCAACTCCGGTAGTTGAGGACACACATCCTAAATAAGTTTCTGAGAATCCTTCTGTCTCGTTTTTATGCGAAGATATTTCAGTTTTCACCGTAGGCCTGAATTCGCTCGAAATGTCCACTTCCAGATACTAGAGAAAGTGTCTTTCAAACCTGCTCTACGAAAAGGAATGTTCAGCTCTGTGACTTGAATGCAGATATCACAAAGTAGTTTCTGACAGTGCTTCTGTCTAGATTTTAGATGAAGATATTCCCGTTTCCAAAGTAATCTTCTCAGTTATCCAAATATCCACTTGCAGATTCTACAAACAGAGTGTTTCCAAACTGCTCTATCAAAAGAAAGGTTGACCTCTGTTAGTTGAGGACACACATCACAGAGAAGTTTCTGAGAATGCTTCTGTCTAGATTTTATAAGAAGATATTCCTGTTTACAACGAAATCTACACAGTTAAAAAAATAACCACTTTCAGATTCTACAAAAAGAGTGTTTCCAAACTGCTGTATCAAGAGAAAGGTTGAGCTCTGTTAGTTGAGGACAGTCATCACAAAGAAGTTACTGAGAATGCTTCTGTCTAGATTTTATATAAAGATATTCCCGTTTCCAATGAAATCTTCTCATTTATCCAAATATCAACTAGCCGATTCAACAAAAAGAGGGTTTCCAAACTGCTCTATCCAAAGAAATGTTGCACTCTGTTAGATGAGGACTCTCAAAACAAAGAAGTTTCTGAGAATGCTTCTGTCTAGATTTTGTATGTAGATATTCCCGTTTCTAATGAAATCGTTAGAGGCATCCAAATATCCACTTAGAGATTCTACAAAAAGAGAGTATCCAAACTGCTGTATCAAAAGAAAGGTTGAACTCTGTTAGTTGAGGACACACATCACAAAGAAGTTTCTGAGAATGCTTCTGTGTAGATTTTATATGAAGATATTCCCGTTTCCAACGAAATCTTCACTGTTATCCAAATATCCACTTGTAGATTCTACAAAAAGTGTGTTTCCAAACTGCTGGATCAAAAGAAAGGTTGAAATCTGTTAGTTGAGGACACTCATCACAAAGAAGTTTCTGAGAATATTTCTGTCTAGATTTTAAATGAAGACATTCCCATTTCCAATGAAATCTTCTCAGTTATCCAAATATCCACTTGCAATTTATACAAAAAGGGTGTTTCCAAAGTGATGTATCAAAACAAAGGTTGAAATCTGTTAGTTGAGGACACACATGCCAAATAAATTTATGAGAATCCTTCTGTCTCGTTTTTATAGGCAGATATTTCCTTTTTCACCGCAGACCTGAATGCGCTCTAAATGTCCACTTCCAGATACTACAGAAAGGGTGTTTCAAACCTGCTCTATGAAAGGGAATGTTCAGCTCTGTGACTTGAATGCAGATATCACAAGGTAGTTTCTGACAGTGCTTGTGTCTTGAATTCAGATGAAGATATTCCCGTTTCCAACGAAATCGTTAGAGCTATTCAAATATCCACTTGCAGATTCTACAAAAAGGGTGTTTCCAAACTGCTGTATCAAAAGAAAGGTTGAACTCTGTTAGTTGAGGACACACATCGCAAAGACGTTTCTGAGAATGCTTGTGTCTAGAGTTAATATGAAGATATTTCCGTTTCCAACGAAATCTTCACAGTTATCCAATTATCCACTTGCAGATTCTACAAAAAGACTGTTTCCAAACTCCTGTATCAAAAGATAGCTTGAACTGTGTTAGATGACGACACTCATCCCAAAGAAGTTTCTGAGAATGCTTCTGTCTAGATTTCATATGAAGATATTCCCCTTTCCAACGAAATCGTTAGAGCTATCCAAATATCCACTTACAGATTCTACAAAAAGAGTGTTTTCAAACTGCTCTATCAAAAGAAAGGTTCAACTCCGTTAGTTGAGGACACACATCACAAAGAAGTTTCTGAGAATGCTTCTGTCTCGTTATTATGGGAAAATATTTCCCTTTTCATCAAAGGCCAGAAAGCGCTCGAAATGTCCACTTGCAGATACTACAGAAAGGGTGTTTCAAACCTGCTCTATGAAAGGGAATGTTCAGCTCTGTGAGTCGAATGCAGATATCACAAAGTAGTTTCTGAGAGTGCTTCTGTCTAGGCTACATATGAAGATATTCCCCTTTCCAACGAAATCTTTAGAGCTATCCAAATATCCACTTGCAGATTCTACAAAAAGAGTGTTTCCAAGCTGCTGTTTCAAAGGAAAGGTTGAACTCTGTTAGTTGAGGACAATCATCACAAAGAAGTTTCTGAGAATGCTTCTGTCTAGATTTCATATGAAGATATTCCCTTTTGCAACGAAATTATTAGACCTATCCATATATCCACTTACAGATTCTACAAAAAGTGTGTCTCCAATCTGATCCATCAAAAGAAATGTTGAACTCCTTTAGTTGAGGACACTCATCACAAAGAAGTTTCTGAGAATGCTTCTGTCTAAATTTCATATGAAGATATTCCCGTTTCCAACGAAATTATTAGTCCTATCCAAGTATCCACTTACAGATTCTACAAAAAGAGTGCTTCCAAACTCCTCCATCAAAAGAAAGGTTGAACTCCGTAAGTTGAGGACACACATCACAAAGAAGTTTCTGAGAATGCTTCTGTCTAGAATTTAGATGAAGATATTGCTGTTTCCAACGAAATCTTCACAGTTATCCAAATATCCACTTGCAGATTCTACAAAAAGTGTGTTTCCAAACTACTGTATCAAAAGGAAGGTTCAACTCTGTTAGTTGTGGACACACATCACAAAGAAATTTCTGAGAATGCTTATGTCTAGATTTTATATGAAGATATTCCCGTTTCCAACGAAATCTTCACACTAAACAAAATATCCACTTGCAGGTTCTACAAAAAGAGTGTTTCCAAACTGCTGTATCAAAGGAAAGGTTGAACTGCGTTAGTAGAGGACACTCATCACTAAGAAGTTTCTGAGAATGCTTCTGTCTAGATTTCATATGTAGATATTCCCGTTTCCAACGAAATCATTAGAGCTATCCAAATATCCACTTGCAGATTCAACGAAAAGAGTGTTTCCAAACTGCTGTATCAATGGAAAGGTTGAACTCTGTGAGTTGAGAACACACATCACAAAAAAGTTTCTGTGAATGCTTCTGTCTAGATTTTATAGGAAGATTTTCCCGCTTCCAATGAAATCTTCACAGTTCTTCAAATATCCACTTTCAGACTCTACAAAAAGAGTGATTCCAAACTGCTGTATCAATAGAAAGGATCAACTCCGGTAGCTGAGGACACACATCCTAAATAAGTTTCTGAGAATCCTTCTGTCTCGTTTTTATGCGAAGATATTTCAGTGTTCACCGTAGGCCTGAATTCGCTCGAAATGTCCACTTCCAGATACTAGAGAAAGTGTCTTTCAAACCTGCTCTACGAAAAGGAATGTTCAGCTCTGTGACTTGAATGCAGATATCACAAAGTAGTTTCTGACAGTGCTTCTGTCTAGATTTTAGATGAAGATATTCCCGTTTCCAAAGTAATCTTCACTGTTATCCAAATATCCACTTGCAGATTCTACAAAAAGAGTGTTTCCAAACTGCTGTTTCAAAGGAAAGGTTGAACTCTGTTAGTTGAGGACACTCATCACAAAGAAGTTTCTGAGAATGCTTCTGTCTAGATTTCATATGAAGATATTCCCTTTTCCAACGAAATTATTAGACCTATCCATGTATCCACTTACAGATTCTACAAAAAGTGTGTCTCCAATCTGATCCATCAAAAGAAATGTTGAACTCCTTTTGTTGAGGACACACATCACAAAGAAGTTTCCGAGAATGCTTCTGTCTAAATTTCATATGGAGATATTCGCGTTTCCAACGAAATTATTAGACCTATCCAAGTATCCACTTACAGATTCTACAAAAAGAGTGTTTCCAAACTGCTCTATCTAAAGAACGGTTGAGCTTTGTTAGCTGAGGACACACACCACAAAGAGGTTTCTGACAATGCTTCTGTCTAGATTTTATATGAAGATAATCCCGTTTCCAATGAAATCTTCAGAGTTATCAAAATATCCACTTGCAGATTCTACCAAAAGAGTGTTTCCATGCTGCTGTATCAAAAGAAACGTTGTAGTCTGATAGTGGAGGACTCACATCACAAAGAAGTTGCTAAGAATGCTTCTGTCTAGATTTTATATAAAGATATTCCCGTTTCTAATGATATCATTAGAGAAATCCAAATATCCACTTACAGATTCTACAGAAAGAGAGTATCCAAACTGCTATATCAAAAGAAAGGTTGAACTCTGTTAGTTGAGGACACACATCACAAAGAAGTTTCTGAGAATGTTTCGGTCTAGATTTTATATGAAGATATTCCCGTTTACAACGAAACCTTCACAGTTATCCAAATATCCACTTTCAGTTTCTACAAAAAGAGTGTTTCCAAACTGCTGTATCAAAAGAAAGGTTGAACTCTGTTAGTTGAGGACACTCATCACAAAGCAGTTTCTGAGAATGCTTCTGTCTAGATTTTATATAATGATATTCCCGTTTCCAAAGATATCTTCTCAGTTATCCAAATATCAACTTGCCGATTCTACAAAAAGAGGGTTTCCAAACTGCCCTATCCAAAGAAGGGTTGAACTCTGTTAGTTGAGGACACTCATCACAAAGAAGTTTCTGGTAATGCTTCTGTCTAGATTTTATATGAAGATATTCCCGTTTCTAATGAAATCGTTAGAGGTATCCAAATATCCACTTACAGATTCTACAAAAAGAGAGTTTCCAAACTGCTGTATCAAAAGAAAGGTTGAACTCTGTTAGATGAGGACACACGTCACAAAGAAGTTTCTGAGAATGCTTCTGTCTAGATTTTATATGAAGATATTCCGGTTTCCAATGACATCTTCACAGTTATCCAAATATCCACTTCCAGTTTCTACGAAAAGACTATTTCCAAACTGCTGTATCAAGAGAAATGATGTACTGTGTTAGTGGAGGACACACATCACAAAGAAGTTTCTGAGACTGCTTCTGTCTAGATTTCATATGAAGATATTCCCGTTTCCAACGAAATTATTAGACCTATCCAAATATCCACTTACAGATACTACAAAAAGAGTGTTTCCAATCTGCTCTATCAAAAGAAATGTTGAAGTCCTGTAGTTGATTACACACATCACAAAGAAATTTCTGAGAATGCTTCTGTGTAGAATTTAGAGGAAGATATTCCCGTTTCCAACGAAATCTTCAGAGTTACCCAAATATCCAGGTTCAGATTCTAAAAAAAGTGTGTTTCCAAACTACTGTATCAAAAGAAAGGTTCAACTCTGTTAGATGAGGACACACATCACAAAGAAGTTTCTGAGACTGCTTCTGTCTAGATTTTATAAGAAGATATTTCCGTTTCCAACGAAATCATCACAGTTATCCAAATATCCACTTGCAGATTCTACAAAAAGACTGTTTCCAAACTGCTGTATCAAAAGAAATGTTGAACTGTATTAGATGAGGACACTCATCACAAAGAAGTTTCGGTGAATCGTTCTGTCTAGATTTCATATGAATATATTCCCGTTTCCAATGAAATCATTAGTGCTATCCAAATATCCACTTACAGATTCTACAAAAAGAGGGTTACCAAACTGCTCTCTCAAAAGAAAGGTTCAACTCCGTTAGTTGAGGACACACATCACAAAGAAGATTCTGAGAATGCTTCTGTCTAGATTTTATATGAAGATATTCCCGTTTCCAACGAAATCTTTACATTAATACAAATATCCACTTGCAGATTCTACAAAAACAGTGATTCCAAACTACTGTATCAAAAGAAAGGTTGAACTCTGTTAGATGAGGACACACATCACAAAGAAGTTTCAGAGAATGCTTCTGTCTAGATTTTATATGAAGAGTTCCCATTTCCAACGATATCTTCACATTAAACCAAATATCCACTTGCAGGTTGTACAAAAAGAGTGTTTCCAAACTACTCTATCAATAGAAAGGTTCAACACTGTTAGTTGATGACACACATCCCAATTAAGTTTCTGAGAATCCTTCTGTCTCATTTTTATTGGAAGATATTTCCGTTTTCACCATAGGCCTGAATTCGCTCACAATGTCCACTTCCAGATACTACATAAAGAGTGTTTCAAACCTGCTCTATGAAAGGGAATGTTCAGCTCTGTGACTTGAATGCAGATATCACAAAGTAGTTTCTGACAGTGCTTCTGTCTAGATTTTAGAGGAAGATATTCCCGTTTCCAACGAAATCGTTAGAGCTATCCAAATATCCACTTACAGATTCTACAAAAAGAGTGTTTCCAAACTGCTCTATCTAAAGAACGGTTGAGCTTTGTTAGCTGAGGACACACACCACAAAGAGGTTTCTGACAATGCTTCTGTCTAGATTTTATATGAAGATATTCCCGTTTCCAATGAAATCTTCAGATTTATCAAAATATCCACTTGCAGATTCTACCAAAAGAGTGTTTCCATGCTGCTGTATCAAAAGAAACGTTGTAGTCTGATAGTGGAGGACTCACAGCACAAAGAAGTTGCTAAGAATGCTTCTGTCTAGATTTTATATAAAGATATTCCCGTTTCTAACGATATCGTTAGAGAAATCCAAATATCCACTTACAGATTCTACAGAAAGAGAGTATCCAAACTGCTATATCAAAAGAAAGGTTGAACTCTGTTAGTTGAGGACACACATCACAAAGAAGTTTCTGAGAATGTTTCGGTCTAGATTTTATATGAAGATATTCCCGTTTACAACGAAACCTTCACAGTTATCCAAATATCCACTTTCAGTTTCTACAAAAAGAGTGTTTCCAAACTGCTATATCAAAAGAAAGGTTGAACTCTGTTAGTTGAGGACACTCATCACAAAGGAGTTTCTGAGAATGCTTCTGTCTAGATTTTATATAATGATATTCCCGTTTCCAAAGATATCTTCTCAGTTATCCAAATATCAACTTGCCGATTCTACAAAAAGAGGGTTTCCAAACTGCCCTGTCCAAAGAAGGGTTGAACTCTGTTAGTTGAGGACACTCATCACAAAGCAGTTTCTGAGAATGCTTCCGTCTAGATTTTATATAATGATATTCCCGTTTCCAAAGATATCTTCTCAGTTATCCAAATATCAACTTGCCGATTCTACAAAAAGAGGGTTTCCAAACTGCCCTATCCAAAGAAGGGTTGAACTCTGTTAGTTGAGGACACTCATCACAAAGAAGTTTCTGGTAATGCTTCTGTCTAGATTTCATATGAAGATATTCCCGTTTCTAATGAAATCGTTAGAGGTATCCAAATATCCACTTACAGATTCTACAAAAAGAGAGTTTCCAAACTGCTGTATCAAAAGAAAGGTTGAACTCTGTTAGATGAGGACACACATCACAAAGAAGTTTCTGAGAATGCTTCTGTCTAGATTTTATATGAAGATATTCCGGTTTCCAATGACATCTTCACAGTTATCCAAATATCCACTTCCAGTTTCTACGAAAAGACTATTTCCAAACTGCTGTATCAAGAGAAATGATGTACTGTGTTAGTGGAGGACACACATCACAAAGAAGTTTCTGAGACTGCTTCTGTCTAGATTTCATATGAAGATATTCCCGTTTCCAACGAAATTATTAGACCTATCCAAATATCCACTTACAGATTTTACAAAAAGAGTGTTTCCAATGTGCTCTATCAAAAGAAATGTTGAACTCCTGTAGTTGATTACACACATCACAAAGAAATTTCTGAGAATGCTTCTGTGTAGAATTTAGATGAAGATATTCCCGTTTCCAACGAAATCTTCAGAGTTACCCAAATATCCAGGTTCAGATTCTAAAAAAAGTGTGTTTCCAAACTACTGTATCAAAAGAAAGGTTCAACTCTGTTAGATGAGGACACACATCACAAAGAAGTTTCTGAGACTGCTTCTGTCTAGATTTTATAAGAAGATATTTCCGTTTCCAACGAAATCATCACAGTTATCCAAATATCCACTTGCAGATTCTACAAAAAGACTGTTTCCAAACTGCTGTATCAAAAGAAATGTTGAACTGTGTTAGATGAGGACACTCATCACAAAGAAGTTTCGGTGAATCGTTCTGTCTAGATTTCATATGAATATATTCCCGTTTCCAATGAAATCATTAGTGCTATCCAAATATCCACTTACAGATTCTACAAAAAGAGGGTTACCAAACTGCTCTCTCAAAAGAAAGGTTCAACTCCGTTAGTTGAGGACACACATCACAAAGAAGATTCTGAGAATGCTTCTGTCTAGATTTTATATGAAGATATTCCCGTTTCTAATGAAATCTTTACATTAATACAAATATCCACTTGCAGATTCTACAAAAACAGTGATTCCAAACTACTGTATCAAAAGAAAGGTTGAACTCTGTTAGATGAGGACACACATCACAAAGAAGTTTCAGAGAACGCTTCTGTCTAGATTTTATATGAAGAGTTCCCATTTCCAACGATATCTTCACATTAAACCAAATATCCACTTGCAGGTTGTACAAAAAGAGTGTTTCCAAACTACTCTATCAATAGAAAGGTTCAACACTGTTAGTTGACGACACACATCCCAATTAAGTTTCTGAGAATCCTTCTGTCTCATTTTTATTGGAAGATATTTCCGTTTTCACCATAGGCCTGAATTCGCTCACAATGTCCACTTCCAGATACTACATAAAGAGTGTTTCAAACCTGCTCTATGAAAGGGAATGTTCAGCTCTGTGACTTGAATGCAGATATCACAAAGTAGTTTCTGACAGTGCTTCTGTCTAGATTTTAGAGGAAGATATTCCCGTTTCCAACGAAATCGTTAGAGCTATCCAAATATTCACTTACAGATTCTACAAAAAGAGTGTTTCCAAACTGCTCTATCTAAAGAACGGTTGAGCTTTGTTAGCTGAGGACACACACCACAAAGAGGTTTCTGACAATGCTTCTGTCTAGATTTTATATGAAGATATTCCCGTTTCCAATGAAATCTTCAGAGTTATCAAAATATCCACTTGCAGATTCTACCAAAAGAGTGTTTCCATGCTGCTGTATCAAAAGAAACGTTGTAGTCTGATAGTGGAGGACTCACATCACAAAGAAGTTGCTAAGAATGCTTCTGTCTAGATTTTATATAAAGATATTCCCGTTTCTAACGATATCGTTAGAGAAATCCAAATATCCACTTACAGATTCTACAGAAAGAGAGTATCCAAACTGCTATATCAAAAGAAAGGTTGAACTCTGTTAGTTGAGGACACACATCACAAAGAAGTTTCTGAGAATGTTTCGGTCTAGATTTTATATGAAGATATTCCCGTTTACAACGAAACCTTCACAGTTATCCAAATATCCACTTTCAGTTTCTACAAAAAGAGTGTTTCCAAACTGCTGTATCAAAAGAAAGGTTGAACTCTGTTAGTTGAGGACACTCATCACAAAGCAGTTTCTGAGAATGCTTCTGTCTAGATTTTATATAATGATATTCCCGTTTCCAAAGATATCTTCTCAGTTATCCAAATATCAACTTGCCGATTCTACAAAAAGAGGGTTTCCAAACTGCCCTATCCAAAGAAGGGTTGAACTCTGTTAGTTGAGGACACTCATCACAAAGAAGTTTCTGGTAATGCTTCTGTCTAGATTTTATATGAAGATATTCCCGTTTCTAATGAAATCGTTAGAGGTATCCAAATATCCACTTACAGATTCTACAAAAAGAGAGTTTCCAAACTGCGGTATGAAAAGAAAGGTTGAACTCTGTCAGTTGAGGACACACATCCGAAACAACTTTATGAGAATCCTTCTGTCTCGTTTTTATAGGAAGATATTACCTTTTTCACCAAAGGCCTGAATGAGCTCGAAATGTCCACTTTCACATACAACAGAAAGAGAGTTTCAAACGTCGTCTATGAAAGGGAATGTTCAGATTTGTGACTTGAATGCAGATATCACAAAGTAGTTTCTGACTGTGCTTCTGTCTATCTTTTACATGAAGATATTCCCGTTTGCAAGGAAATCGTTAGTGGTATCCAAATATCCACCTACAGATTCTACAAAAAGAGTGTCTCCAAACTGCTCTATCGAAAGAAAGATTCAACTCTGTTAGATGAGGACACACATCACAAAGAAGTTTCTGAGAATGCTTCTGTCTAGATTTTATATGAAGATATTCCCTTTTCCAACGAAATCTTTGGAAGTACTCAAATATCTCCTACAGATTCTACAAAAAGCGTGTTCCCAAACTGCTGTATCAAAAGAAAGTTTGAACTCTGTTAGTTAAGGACACACATCACAAAGAAGTTTCTGAGAATGCTTCTGTCTAGATTTTATATGAAGATATTCCCGTTTACAACGAAATCTTCACAGTTATCCAAATATACACTTGCAGACTCTATAGGAAGAGTGTTTCCAAACTGATGTATCAAAAGAGAGGTTGAACTCTGTTAGATGAGGACACTCATCACAAAGAAGTTTCTGAGAATGCTTCTGTCTAGATTTTATATGAAGATATTCCCGTTGCCAACGAAATCTTCTCAGTTATCCAAATATCAACTTGCCGATTCTACAAAAAGTGGGTTTCCAAACTGCTCTATCCAAAGAAATGTTGAACTCTGTTAGTTGAGGACACTTATCACAAAGAAGTTTCTGAGAATGCTTCTGTCTAGATTTTATATGAAGATATTCCCGTTGCCAACGAAATCTTCTCAGTTATCCAAATATCAACTTGCCGATTCTACAAAAAGAGGGTTTACAAACTGCTCTATCCAAAGAAAGGTTGAACTCTGTTAGTTGAGGACCCTCGTCACAAACATGTTTCTGAGAATGCTTCTGTCTAGATTTTATATGAAGATATTCCCGTTTCTAATGAAATCGTTAGAGGTATCCAAATACCACTTACAGATTCTAGAAAAAGAGAGTATCCGAACTGCTGTATCATAAGGAAGGTTGAACTCTCTTAGTTGAGGACACACATCACAAAGAAGTTTCTGAGAATATTTCTCTCTAGATTTTAAATGAAGATATTCCCGTTTCCAATGAAATCTTCACAGTTATCCAAATATCCACTTGCAATTTATAGAAAAAGGGTGTTTCCAAACTGCTGTATGAAAAGGAAGGTTCAATTCTGTTAGTTGAGGACAGACATCCAAATTAAGTTTCTGAGAATTTTTCTGTTTCGTTTTTATGGGAAGATATTTCCGTTTTCACCATAGGCCTGATTTCGCTCGAAATGTCCACTTCCGAATACTACAGAAATAGTGTTTCAAACCTGGACTATGAAAAGGAATGTTGAGCTCTGTGACTTGAATGCAGATATCACAAAGTAGCTTCTGACAGTGCTTCCGTCTAGATTTCAGATGAAGATAGTCCCGTTTCCAACGAAATCTTTAGAAGTACTCAAATATCCACTTACATATTCTACAAAAAGCGTGTTCCCAAACTGCTGTATCAAAAGAAAGTTTGAACTCTGTTAGTTGAGGACACGCATCACCAAGAAGTTTCTGAGAATGCTTCTGTCTAGATTTCATATGAAGATATACCCGTTTCCAACGAAATTATTAGTCCTATCCAAATATCCACTTACAGATTCTACAAAAAGAGTGTTTCCAGTCTGCACCATCAAAAGAAATGTTGAACTCCTTTAGTTGAGGACACACATCACAAAGAAGTATCTGAGAATGCTTCTGTCTAGAATTTAGATGAAGATATTCCCGTTTCCAACGAAATCTTCTGAGTTATCCAAAATCCAGTTTCAGATTCTAAAAAAAGTGTGTTTCCAAACAACAGTATCAAAAGAAAGGTTCAACTCTGTTAGATGAGGACACACATCACAAAGAAGTTTTTGAGACTGCTTCTGTCTAGATTTTATATGAAGATATTTCCATTTCCAACGAAATCATCACAGTTATACAAATATCCACTTGCAGATTCTACAAAAAGACTGTTTCCAAACTGCTGTATCAAAAGAAAGGTTGAACTGAGTTAGTTGAGGAC
This sequence comes from Gorilla gorilla gorilla, assembly GCF_029281585.2. Classification (NCBI taxonomy): domain Eukaryota; kingdom Metazoa; phylum Chordata; class Mammalia; order Primates; family Hominidae; genus Gorilla; species Gorilla gorilla. The sequence goes on along the minus strand of NC_086018.1, from coordinate 14,433,916 downwards.
ACTCATCACAAAGACGTTTCTGAGATTCCTTCTGTCTAGATTTCATATGAATATATTCCCGTTTCCAACGAAATCGTTGGAGCTATCCAAATATCCACTTGCAGATTCTACAAAAAGAGTGTTTCCAAACTGCTCTAACAAAAGAAAGGTTCAATTCCGTTAGTTGAGGACACACATCACAAAGAAGTTTCTGAGAATGCTTCTGTCTAGATATTATATGAAGATATTCCCGTTTCCATCGAAATCTTTACATTAATCCAAATATCCACTTGCAGGTTCTACAAAAAGAGTGATTCCAAACTACTGTATGAAAAGAAAGGTTGAACTCTGTTAGATGAGGACACACATCACAAAGAAGTTTCTGAGAATGCTTCTGTCTAGATTTTATATGAAGATATTCCCGTTTCCGACGAAATCTTTACATTAATCCAAATATCCTCTTGCAGATTCTACAAAAAGAGAGTTTCCAAACTGCTGTATCAAAAGAGAGGTTCAGCTGTGTTAGTTAAGGACACTCATGACGAAGAAGTTTCTGAGAATGCTACTGTCTAGATTTTATATGAAGATGTTCCCATTTCCAAAGAAATCTTCACATTAAACCAATTATCCTCTTGCAGGTTCTACAAAAAGAGTGTTTCCAAACTGCTGTATCAATGGAAAGGTTGAACTCTGTGAGTTGAGGACACACATCACAGAAAAGTTTCTGAGAATGCTTCTGTCTAGATTTTATACGAAGATTTTCCCGTTTCCAATGAAATCTTCACAGTTCTTCAAATATCCACATGCAGACTCTACAAAAAGAGTGATTCCAAACTGCTGTATCAATAGAAAGGATCAACTCTGGTAGTTGAGGACACACATCCTAAATAAGTTTCTGAGAATCCTTCTGTCTCGTTTTTATGTGAAGATATCTCAGTTTTCACCGTAGGCCTGAATTCACTCGAAATGTCCACTTCCAGATACCAGAGAAAGTGTCTTTCAAACCTGCTCTAGGAAAAGGAATGTTCAGCTCTGTGACTTGAATGCAGATATCACAAAGTAGTTTCTGACAGTGTTTCTGTCAAGATTTTAGATGAAGATATTCCCGTTTCCAAAGTAATCTTCACAGTTATCCAAATATCCACTTGCAGATTCTACAAACAGAGTGTTTCCACACTGCTCTATCAAAAGAAAGGTTGACCTCTGTTAGTTGAGGTCACACATCACAAAGAAGCTTCTGAGAATGTTTCTGTCTAGATTTTATATGAAGATGTTCCTGTTTACAAAGCAAAGAAGTTTCTGAGAATGCTTCTGTCTAGATTTTATATAAAGATATTCCCGTTGCCAACGAAATCTTCTCAGTTATCCAAATATCAACTAGCCGATTCTACAAAAAGAGGGTTTCCAAACTGCTCTATCCAAAGAAAGGTTGAACTCCGTTAGATGAGGACTCTCAAAACAAAGAAGTTTCTGAGAATGCTTCTGTCTAGATTTTATATACAGATATTCCCGTTTCTAATGAAATCGTTAGAGGCATCCAAATATCCACTTACAGATTCTACAAAAAGAGAGTATCCAAACTGCTGTATCAAAAGAAAGGTTGAAATCTGTTAGTTGAGGACACTCATCACAAAGAAGTTTCTGAGAATGCTTCTGTCTAGATTTTATATGAAGATATTCCCGTTTCCATCGAAATCTTCACCGTTATCCAAATATCCACTTGCAGATTCTACAAAAAGACTGTTTCCACACTGCTGTATCAAAAGATTGCTTGAACTGTGTTAGATGAGGACACTCATCCCACAGAAGTTTCTGAGAATGCTTCTGTCTAGATTTCATATGAAGATATTCCCTTTTCCAACGAAATTATTAGACCTATCCAAATATCCCCTTACAGATTCAACAAAAAGGGTGTCTCCAATCTGATCCATGAAAAGAAATGTTGAACTCCTTTAGTTGAGGACACACATCACAAAGAAGTTTCTGAGAATGCTTCTGTCTAGATTTTATATGAAGATATTCCCGTTTCCATCGAAATCTTCACAGTTATCCAAATATCCACTTGCAGATTCTACAAAAAGAGTGTTTCCAAACTGCTGTATCAAAAGAAATGTTTAATTCTGTTAGTTGAGGACACACATCCCAAATAAGTTATTGAGAATGCTTCTGTCTCGTTTTCATTGGAAGATATTTCCCTTTTCACCATAGGCCTGAAAGCGCACGAAATGTCCACTTGGAGGTACTACAGAAAGCCTTTTCCAAACCTGCTCTAAGAAAGAGAATCTTCAGCTTTCTGAGTTGAATGCAGATATCACAAAGTAGTTTCTGAGAGTGCTTCTGTCTAGATTTTAGATGAAGATATTCCCGTTTCCAACGAAATCGTTAGAGCTATCCAAATATCCACTTGCAGATTCTACAAAAAGAGTGGCTCCAAACTACTCTATCAAAAGAAATGTTAAACTCTGTTAGATGAGGACACACATCACAAAGAAGTTTCTGAGAATGCTTCTGCCTAGATTTTATATGATGATGTTCCCGTTTCCAATGAAATCTTCACATTAAACAAAATATCCACTTGCAGGTTCTACAAAAAGAGTGTTTCCAAACTACTGTATCAAAGGAAAGTTTGAACTCTGCTAGTTGAGGACACACATCACAAAAAAGTTTCTGAGAATGCTTCTGTCTAGATTTTATAAGAAGATACTCCCGTTTCCAATGAAATCTTCACAGTTATTCAAGTATCCACTTGCAGATTCCACAAAAAGAGTGTTTCCAAACTGCTGTATCAATAGAAAGGATCAACTCTGCTAGTTGGGGGCACACATCCTAAATAAGTTTCTGAGAATCCTTCTGTCTCTTTTTTGTGGGAAGATATTTCAGTTTTCACCGTAGGCCTGAATGCGCTCAAAATACCCACTTCCAGATACTACAGAGAGAGTGTTACAAACCTGCTCTAAGAAAGGGAATGTTCTGCTCTGTGACTTGAATGCAGATATCACAATGTATTTTCTGACAGTGCTTCTGTCTAGAATTTAGATGAAGATATTCCCGTTTCCAATGAAATCGTTAGAGCTGTCCAAATATCCACTTACAGATTCTACAAAAAGAGTGTTTCCAAACTGCTCTTTCAAAAGAAACGTTTATGTCTGTTAGTTGAGGAGGCACATCACAAAGAAGTTTCTGAGAATGCTTCTGTCTAGATTTTATATGAAGATATTCCCGTTTCCAATGAAATCTTCACAGTTATCCAAATATCCACTTGCAGATTCTACAAAAAGTGTGTTTCCAAACTACTGTATCAAAAGAAAGGTTGAACTCTGTTAGTTGTTGACACTCATCACAAAGAAGTTTCTGAGAATGCTTCTGTCTAGATTTCATATGAAGATATTCCCGTTTCCAACGAAATTATTAGACCTATCCAAATATCCACTTACAGATTCTACAAAAAGTGTGTTTCCAATCTGCTCCATCAAAAGAAATGTTGAACTCCTTTAGCTGAGGACACACATCAAAAAGAAGTTTCTGAGAATGCTTCTGTCTAGAATTTAGTTGAAAATATTCCCGTTTCCAACGAAATCTTCAGAGTTACCCAAGTATTCAGTTTCAGAGTCTAAAAAAAGTGTGTTTCCAAACTGCTGTATCAAAAGAAAGGTTCAAATCTGTTAGTTGACGACACACATCTCAAAGAAGTTTCTCAGAAAGCTTCTGTCTAGATTTTATATGAAGATATTCCCGTTTCCACTGAAATCATTAGAGGTATCCAAATATCGACTTACAGATTCTACAAAAACAGTGTTTCAAAACTGCTCTATCAAAACAAAGGTTGAACCCTGTTAGTTGAAGACACACATCACAAAGAAGTTTCTGAGAATGCTTATGTCTAGATTTTATACGAAGATATTCCCGTTTCCAATGAAATCTTCACAATTCTTTAAATATCCACTTGGAGACTCAACAAAAAGAGTGATTCCAAACTGCTGTATCAATAGAAAGGATCAACTCCGGTAGTTGAGGACACACATCCTAAATAAGTTTCTGAGAATCCTTCTGTCTCGTTTTTATGCGAAGATATTTCAGTTTTCACCGTAGGCCTGAATTCGCTCGAAATGTCCACTTCCAGATACTAGAGAAAGTGTCTTTCAAACCTGCTCTACGAAAAGGAATGTTCAGCTCTGTGACTTGAATGCAGATATCACAAAGTAGTTTCTGACAGTGCTTCTGTCTAGATTTTAGATGAAGATATTCCCGTTTCCAAAGTAATCTTCTCAGTTATCCAAATATCCACTTGCAGATTCTACAAACAGAGTGTTTCCAAACTGCTCTATCAAAAGAAAGGTTGACCTCTGTTAGTTGAGGACACACATCACAGAGAAGTTTCTGAGAATGCTTCTGTCTAGATTTTATAAGAAGATATTCCTGTTTACAACGAAATCTACACAGTTAAAAAAATAACCACTTTCAGATTCTACAAAAAGAGTGTTTCCAAACTGCTGTATCAAGAGAAAGGTTGAGCTCTGTTAGTTGAGGACAGTCATCACAAAGAAGTTACTGAGAATGCTTCTGTCTAGATTTTATATAAAGATATTCCCGTTTCCAATGAAATCTTCTCATTTATCCAAATATCAACTAGCCGATTCAACAAAAAGAGGGTTTCCAAACTGCTCTATCCAAAGAAATGTTGCACTCTGTTAGATGAGGACTCTCAAAACAAAGAAGTTTCTGAGAATGCTTCTGTCTAGATTTTGTATGTAGATATTCCCGTTTCTAATGAAATCGTTAGAGGCATCCAAATATCCACTTAGAGATTCTACAAAAAGAGAGTATCCAAACTGCTGTATCAAAAGAAAGGTTGAACTCTGTTAGTTGAGGACACACATCACAAAGAAGTTTCTGAGAATGCTTCTGTGTAGATTTTATATGAAGATATTCCCGTTTCCAACGAAATCTTCACTGTTATCCAAATATCCACTTGTAGATTCTACAAAAAGTGTGTTTCCAAACTGCTGGATCAAAAGAAAGGTTGAAATCTGTTAGTTGAGGACACTCATCACAAAGAAGTTTCTGAGAATATTTCTGTCTAGATTTTAAATGAAGACATTCCCGTTTCCAATGAAATCTTCTCAGTTATCCAAATATCCACTTGCAATTTATACAAAAAGGGTGTTTCCAAAGTGATGTATCAAAACAAAGGTTGAAATCTGTTAGTTGAGGACACACATGCCAAATAAATTTATGAGAATCCTTCTGTCTCGTTTTTATAGGCAGATATTTCCTTTTTCACCGCAGACCTGAATGCGCTCTAAATGTCCACTTCCAGATACTACAGAAAGGGTGTTTCAAACCTGCTCTATGAAAGGGAATGTTCAGCTCTGTGACTTGAATGCAGATATCACAAGGTAGTTTCTGACAGTGCTTGTGTCTTGAATTCAGATGAAGATATTCCCGTTTCCAACGAAATCGTTAGAGCTATTCAAATATCCACTTGCAGATTCTACAAAAAGGGTGTTTCCAAACTGCTGTATCAAAAGAAAGGTTGAACTCTGTTAGTTGAGGACACACATCGCAAAGACGTTTCTGAGAATGCTTGTGTCTAGAGTTAATATGAAGATATTTCCGTTTCCAACGAAATCTTCACAGTTATCCAATTATCCACTTGCAGATTCTACAAAAAGACTGTTTCCAAACTCCTGTATCAAAAGATAGCTTGAACTGTGTTAGATGACGACACTCATCCCAAAGAAGTTTCTGAGAATGCTTCTGTCTAGATTTCATATGAAGATATTCCCCTTTCCAACGAAATCGTTAGAGCTATCCAAATATCCACTTACAGATTCTACAAAAAGAGTGTTTTCAAACTGCTCTATCAAAAGAAAGGTTCAACTCCGTTAGTTGAGGACACACATCACAAAGAAGTTTCTGAGAATGCTTCTGTCTCGTTATTATGGGAAAATATTTCCCTTTTCATCAAAGGCCAGAAAGCGCTCGAAATGTCCACTTGCAGATACTACAGAAAGGGTGTTTCAAACCTGCTCTATGAAAGGGAATGTTCAGCTCTGTGAGTCGAATGCAGATATCACAAAGTAGTTTCTGAGAGTGCTTCTGTCTAGGCTACATATGAAGATATTCCCCTTTCCAACGAAATCTTTAGAGCTATCCAAATATCCACTTGCAGATTCTACAAAAAGAGTGTTTCCAAGCTGCTGTTTCAAAGGAAAGGTTGAACTCTGTTAGTTGAGGACAATCATCACAAAGAAGTTTCTGAGAATGCTTCTGTCTAGATTTCATATGAAGATATTCCCTTTTGCAACGAAATTATTAGACCTATCCATATATCCACTTACAGATTCTACAAAAAGTGTGTCTCCAATCTGATCCATCAAAAGAAATGTTGAACTCCTTTAGTTGAGGACACTCATCACAAAGAAGTTTCTGAGAATGCTTCTGTCTAAATTTCATATGAAGATATTCCCGTTTCCAACGAAATTATTAGTCCTATCCAAGTATCCACTTACAGATTCTACAAAAAGAGTGCTTCCAAACTCCTCCATCAAAAGAAAGGTTGAACTCCGTAAGTTGAGGACACACATCACAAAGAAGTTTCTGAGAATGCTTCTGTCTAGAATTTAGATGAAGATATTGCTGTTTCCAACGAAATCTTCACAGTTATCCAAATATCCACTTGCAGATTCTACAAAAAGTGTGTTTCCAAACTACTGTATCAAAAGGAAGGTTCAACTCTGTTAGTTGTGGACACACATCACAAAGAAATTTCTGAGAATGCTTATGTCTAGATTTTATATGAAGATATTCCCGTTTCCAACGAAATCTTCACACTAAACAAAATATCCACTTGCAGGTTCTACAAAAAGAGTGTTTCCAAACTGCTGTATCAAAGGAAAGGTTGAACTGTGTTAGTAGAGGACACTCATCACTAAGAAGTTTCTGAGAATGCTTCTGTCTAGATTTCATATGTAGATATTCCCGTTTCCAATGAAATCATTAGAGCTATCCAAATATCCACTTGCAGATTCAACGAAAAGAGTGTTTCCAAACTGCTGTATCAATGGAAAGGTTGAACTCTGTGAGTTGAGAACACACATCACAAAAAAGTTTCTGTGAATGCTTCTGTCTAGATTTTATAGGAAGATTTTCCCGCTTCCAATGAAATCTTCACAGTTCTTCAAATATCCACTTTCAGACTCTACAAAAAGAGTGATTCCAAACTGCTGTATCAATAGAAAGGATCAACTCCGGTAGCTGAGGACACACATCCTAAATAAGTTTCTGAGAATCCTTCTGTCTCGTTTTTATGCGAAGATATTTCAGTGTTCACCGTAGGCCTGAATTCGCTCGAAATGTCCACTTCCAGATACTAGAGAAAGTGTCTTTCAAACCTGCTCTACGAAAAGGAATGTTCAGCTCTGTGACTTGAATGCAGATATCACAAAGTAGTTTCTGACAGTGCTTCTGTCTAGATTTTAGATGAAGATATTCCCGTTTCCAAAGTAATCTTCACTGTTATCCAAATATCCACTTGCAGATTCTACAAAAAGAGTGTTTCCAAACTGCTGTTTCAAAGGAAAGGTTGAACTCTGTTAGTTGAGGACACTCATCACAAAGAAGTTTCTGAGAATGCTTCTGTCTAGATTTCATATGAAGATATTCCCTTTTCCAACGAAATTATTAGACCTATCCATGTATCCACTTACAGATTCTACAAAAAGTGTGTCTCCAATCTGATCCATCAAAAGAAATGTTGAACTCCTTTTGTTGAGGACACACATCACAAAGAAGTTTCCGAGAATGCTTCTGTCTAAATTTCATATGGAGATATTCGCGTTTCCAACGAAATTATTAGACCTATCCAAGTATCCACTTACAGATTCTACAAAAAGTGTGTTTCCAAACTGCTCCATCAAAAGAAAGGTTGAACTCCGTTACTTGAGGACACACATCACAAAGAAGTTTCTGAGAATGCTTCTGTCTAGAATTTAGATGAGGATATTCCTGTTTCCAACGAAATCTTCACATTTATCCAAATATCCACTTGCAGATTCTACAAAAAGTGTTTTTCCAAACTACTGTATCAAAAGGAAGGTTCAACTCAGTTAGTTGTGGACACACATCACAAAGAAATTTCTGAGAATGCTTCTGTCTAGATTTTATATGAAGATATTACCGTTTCCAACGAAATCTTCACACTAAACAAAATATCCTCTTGCATGTTCTACAAAAAGAGTGTTTCCAAACTGCTGTATCAAAGGAAAGGTTGAACTGTGTTAGTAGAGGACACTCATCACTAAGAAGTTTCTGAGAATGCTTCTGTCTTGATTTCATATGTAGATATTCCAGATTCCAACGAAATCATTAGAGCTATCCAAATATCCACTTGCAGATTCTACAAAAAGAGTGTTTCCAAACTGCTGTATCAATGGAAATGTTGAACTCTGTGAGTTGAGGACACACATCACAAAAAAGTTTCTGAGAATGCTTCTGTCTAGATTTTATTGGAAGATTTTCCCGTTTCCAATGAAATCTTCACAATTCTTCAAATATCCACTTGGAGACTCTACAAAAAGAGTGATTCCAAACTGCTGTATCAATAGAAAGGATCAACTCCGGTAGTTGAGGACACACATCCTAAATAAGTTTCTGAGAATCCTTCTGTCTCGTTTTTATGCGAAGATATTTCAGTTTTCACCGTAGGCCTGAATTCGCTCGAAATGTCCACTTCCAGATACTAGAGAAAGTGTCTTTCAAACCTGCTCTACGAAAAGGAATGTTCAGCTCTGTGACTTGAATGCAGATATCACAAAGTAGTTTCTGACAGTGCTTCTGTCTAGATTTTAGATGAAGATATTCCCGTTTCCAAAGTAATCTTCACAGTTATCCAAATATCCACTTGCAGATTCTACAAACAGAGTGTGTCCAAACTTCTCTATCAAAAGAAAGGTTGACCTCTGTTAGTTGAGGACACACATCACAAAGAAGTTTCTGAGAATGTTTCTGTCTAGATTTTATATGAAGATATTCCTGTTTACAACGAAATCTACACAGTTAAAAAAATAACCACATTCAGATTCTACAAAAAGAGGGTTTTCAAACTGCTGTATCAAGAGAAAGGTTGAGCTCTGTTAGTTGAGGACACTCATCACAAAGAAGTTTCTGAGAATGCTTCTGTCTAGATTTTATATAAAGATATTCCCGTTTCCAATGAAATCTTCTCATTTATCCAAATATCAACTAGCCGATTCTACAAAAAGAGGGTTTCCAAACTGCTCTATCCAAAGAAAGGTTGAACTCTGTTAGATGAGGACTCTCAAAACAAAGAAGTTTCTGAGAATGCTTCTGTCTAGATTTTATATGTAGATATTCCCGTTTCTAATGAAATCGTTAGAGGCATCCAAATATCCACTTACAGATTCTACAAAAAGAGAGTATCCAAACTGCTGTATCAAAAGAAAGGTTGAACTCTGTTAGTTGAGGACACACATCACAAAGAAGTTTCTGAGAATGCTTCTGTCTAGATTTTATAAGAAGATATTCCCGTTTCCAACGAAATCTTCACTGTTATCCAAATATCCACTTGTAGATTCTACAAAAAGTGTGTTTCCAAACTGCTGGATCAAAAGAAAGGTTGAAATCTGTTAGTTGAGGACACTCATCACAAAGAAGTTTCTGAGAATATTTCTGTCTAGATTTTAAATGAAGACATTCCCGTTTCCAATGAAAACTTCTCAGTTATCCAAATATCCACTTGCAATTTATACAAAAAGGGTGTTTCCAAACTGATGTATCAAAACAAAGGTTGAACTCTGTTAGTTGAGGATACACATGCCAAATAAATTTATGAGAATCCTTCTGTCTCGTTTTTATAGGCAGATATTTCCTTTTTCACCGCAGGCCTGAATGCGCTCTAAATGTCCACTTCCAGATACTACAGAAAGGGTGTTTCAAACCTGCTCTATGAAAGGGAATGTTCAGCTCTGTGACTTGAATGCAGATATCACAAGGTAGTTTCTGACAGTGCTTGTGTCTTGAATTCAGATGAAGATATTCCCGTTTCCAACGAAATCGTTAGAGCTATTCAAATATCCACTTGCAGATTCTACAAAAAGGGTGTTTCCAAACTGCTCTATCAAAAGAAAGGTTGAACTCTGTTAGTTGAGGACACACATCGCAAAGACGTTTCTGAGAATGCTTGTGTCTAGGGTTAATATGAAGATATTAACGTTTCCAACGAAATCTTCACAGTTATCCAATTATCCACTTGCAGATTCTACAAAAAGTCTGTTTCCAAACTCCTGTATCAAAAGATAGCTTGAACTGTGTTAGATGACGACACTCATCCCAAAGAAGTTTCTGAGAATGCTTCTGTCTAGATTTCATATGAAGATATTCCCCTTTCCAACGAAATCGTTAGAGCTATCCAAATATCCACTTACAGATTCTACAAAAAGAGTGTTTTCAAACTGCTCTATCAAAAGAAACGTTCAACTCCGTTAGTTGAGGACACACATCACAAAGAAGTTTCTGAGAATGCTTCTGTCTCGTTATTATGGGAAAATATTTCCTTTTCATCAAAGGCCTGAAAGCGCTCGAAATGTCCACTTGCAGATACTACTGAAAGAGTGTTCCAAACCTGCTCTAAGAAAGGGAATGTTCAGCTCTGTGAGTCGAATGCAGATATCACAAAGTAGTTTCTGAGAGTGCTTCTGTCTAGGCTACATATGAAGATATTCCCCTTTCCAACGAAATCTTTAGAGCTATCCAAATATCCACTTGCAGATTCTACAAAAAGAGTGTTTCCAAACTGCTGTTTCAAAGGAAAGATTGAACTCTGTTAGTTGAGGACACTCATCACAAAGAAGTTTCTGAGAATGCTTCTGTCTAGATTTCATATGAAGATATTCCCTTTTGCAACGAAATTATTAGACCTATCCATATATCCACTTACAGATTCTACAAAAAGTGTGTATCCAATCTGAGCCATCAAAAGAAATGTTGAACTCCTTCAGTTGAGGACACTCATCACAAAGAAGTTTCTGAGAATGCTTCTGTCTAAATTTCATATGAAGATATTCCCGTTTCCAACGAAATTATTAGTCCTATCCAAGTATCCACTTACAGATTCTACAAAAAGAGTGCTTCCAAACTGCTCCATCAAAAGAAAAGTTGAACTCCGTAAGTTGAGGACACACATCACAAAGAAGTTTCTGAGAATGCTTCTGTCTAAAATTTAGATGAAGATATTGCTGTTTCCAACGAAATCTTCACAGTTATCCAAATATCCACTTGCAGATTCTACAAAAAGTGTGTTTCCAAACTACTGTATCAAAAGGAAGGTTCAACTCTGTTAGTTGTGGACACACATCACAAAGAAATTTCTGAGAATGCTTCTGTCTAGATTTTATATGAAGATATTCCCGTTTCCAACGAAATCTTCACACTAAACAAAATATCCACTTGCAGGTTCTACAAAAAGAGTGTTTCCGAACTGCTGTATCAAAGGAAAGGTTGAACTGTGTTAGTAGAGGACACTCATCACTAAGAAGTTTCTGAGAATGCTTCTGTCTAGATTTCATATGTAGATATTCCCGTTTCCAACGAAATCATTAGAGCTATCCAAATATCCACTTGCAGATTCTACAAAAAGAGTGTTTCCAAACTGCTGTATCAATGGAAAGGTTGAACTCTGTGAGTTGAGGACACACATCACAAAAAAGTTTCTGAGAATGCTTCTGTCTAGATTTTATCGGAAGATTTTCCCGTTTCCAATGAAATCTACACAGTTCTTCAAATATCCACTTGCAGACTCTGCAAAAAGATTGATTCCAAACTGCTGTATCAATAGAAAGGATCAACTCTGGCAGTTGAGGACACACATCCTAAATAAGTTTCTGAGAATCCTTCTGTCTCGTTTTTATGCGAAGATATTTCAGTTTTCACCGTAGGCCTGAATTCGCTCGAAATGTCCACTTCCAGATACTAGAGAAAGTGTCTTTCAAACCTGCTCCAGGAAAAGGAATGTTCAGCTCTGTGACTTGAATGCAGATATCACAAAGTAGTTTCTGACAGTGCTTCTGTCTAGATTTTAGATGAAGATATTCCCGTTTCCAACGAAATCTTCACTGTTAACCAAATATCCACTTGTAGATTCTACAAAAAGTGTGTTTCCAAACTGCTGGATCAAAAGAAATGTTGAACACTGTTAGTTGAGGACACTCATCACAAAGAAGTTTCTGAGAATATTTCTGTCTAGATTTTAAATGAAGATATTCCCGTTTCCAATGAAATCTTCTCAGTTATCCAAATAACCACTTGCAATTTATACAAAAAGGGTGTTTCCAAACTGATGTATCAAAACAAAGGTTGAGCTCTGTTAGTTGAGGACACACATCGCAAATAACTTTATGAGAATCCTTCTGTCTCGTTTTTATAGGCAGATATATCCTTTTTCACCGCAGGCCTGAATGCGCTCTAAATGTCCACTTCCAGATACTACAGAAAGAGTGTTTCAAACCTGCTCCATGAAAGGGAATGTTCAGCTCTGTGACTTGAATGCAGATATTACAAAGTAGTTTCTGACAGTGCTTGTGTCTTGAATTCAGATGAAGATATTCCCGTTTCCAACGAAATCGTTAGAGCTATTCAAATATCCACTTGCAGATTCTTCAAAAAGGGTGTTTCCAAACTGCTCTATCAAAAGAAAGGTTGAAATCTGTTAGTTGAGGACACACATCGCAAAGAAGTTTCTGAGAATGCTTGTGTCTAGAGTTTATATGAAGATATTTCCATTTCCAACGAAATCTTTACAGTTATCCAAATATCCCCTTGCAGATTCTACAAAAAGACTGTTTCCAAACTGCTGTATCAAAAGATAGCTTGAACTGTGTTAGATGAGGACACTCATCCCAAAGAAGTTTCTGAGAATGCTTCTGTCTAGACTTCATATGAAGATATTCCCCTTTCCAATGAAATCGTTAGAGCTATCCAAATATCCACATTCAGATTCTACAAAAAGAGTGTTTCCAAAATGCTCTATCAAAAGAAAGGTTCAACTGCGTTTGTTGAGGACACACATCACAAAGAAGTTTCTGAGAATGCTTCTGCCTAGGTTTTATATGACGATATTCCCGTTTCCAAAGAAATCTTCCCAGTTCTCCAAATGTCCACTTGCGGATACTACAAAAAGAGTGTTTCTAAACTGCTGGATCAAAAGAAAGGTTCATCTCTGTTAGTTGAGGACACACATCCCAAATAAGTTTCTGAGAATGCTTCTGTCTCGTTTTTATGGGAAGATATTTCCCTTGTCACCATAGGCCTGAAAGCGCTCAAAATGTCCACTTGCAGATACTACAGAAAGAGTGTTCCAAACCTGCTCTAAGAAATTGAATGTTCAGCTCTGTGAGTCGAATGCAGATATCACAAAGTAGTTTCTGAGAATGCTTCTGTCTAGATTTCATATGAAGATATTCCCCTTTCCAACGAAATCTTTAGAGCTATCCAAATATCCACTTGCAGATACTACAAAAAGAGTGTATCCAAACTGCTGTTTCAAAGGAAAGGTTGAACTCTGTTAGTTGAGGGCACTCATCACAAAGAAGTTTCTGTGAATGCTTCTGTCTAGATTTCATATGAAGATATTCCCTTTTCCAACGAAATTATTAGACCTATCCATATATCCACTTACAGATTCTACAAAAAGTGTGTCTCCAATCTGATCCATCAAAAGAAATGTTGAACTCCTTTACTTGAGGACACACATCACAAAGAAGTTTCTGAGAATGCTTCTGTCCAGAATTTAGATGAAGATATTCCCGTTTCCAATGAAATCTTCACAGTTATCCAAATATCCACTAGCAGATTCTACAAAAAGTGTGTTTCCAAACTACTGTAACAAAAGAAAAGTTGAACTCTGTTAGTTGAGGACACACATCACAAAAAAGTTTCTGAGAATGCTTCTGTCTAGATTTTATATGAAGATATTCCCGTTTCCAATGAAATCTTCACAGTTATTCAAATATCCAGTTGCAGATTCCACAAAAAGAGTGTTTCCAAACTGCTGTATCAATAGAAAGGATCAACTCTGGTAGTTGAGGACACACATCCTAAATAAGTTTCTGAGAATCCTTCTGTCTCTTTTTTATGGGAAGATATTTCAGTTTTCACCGTAGGCCTGAATGCGCTCGAAATGTCCATTTCCAGATACTACAGAAAGTGTGTTTCAAACCTGCTCTATGAAAGGGAATGTTCCGCTCTGTGACTTGAATGCAGATATCACAAAGTAGTTTCTGAAAGTGCTTCTGTCTACAATTTAGATGAAGATATTCCCGTTTGCAACGAAATCGTTAGAGCTATCCAAATATCCACTTACAGATTCTACCAAAAGAGTTTTTCCAAACTGCTCTATCAAAAGAAAGGTTGAAATCTGTTAGCTGAGGACACACATCACAAAGAAGTTTCTGAGAATACTTCTGTCTCGTTTTTTGTGAAGATATTTCCCTTTTAACCATAGGCCTGAAAGCGCTCGAAATGTCCAGTTGGATATAGTACAGAAAGAGTTTTCCAAACCTGCTCTAAGAAAGAGAATCTTCAGCTTTCTGAGTTGAATGCAGATATCACAAAGTAGTTTCTGAGAGTGCTTCTGTCTAGATTTTAGATTAAGATATTCCCGTTTCCAAGGAAATCGTTAGAGCTATCCAAATATTCACTTGCCGATTCTACAAAAAGAGGGGTTCCAAACTACTCTTTCAAAAGAAATGTTGAACTCTGTTAGATGAGGACACACATCACAAAGAAGTTTCTGAGAATGCTTCTGTCTAGATTTTATATGATGATGTTCCCATTTCCAACGAAATCTTCACATTAAACAAAACATCCACTTGCAGGTTCTACAAAAAGAGTGCTTCCAAACTGCTGTATCAAAAGAAAGTTTGAACTCTGTTAGTTGAGGACACACATCACAAAAAAGTTTCTGAGAATGCTTCTGTCTAGATTTTATATGAAGATACTCCCGTTTCCAACGAAATCTTCATAGTTATTCAAGTATCCACTTGCAGATTCCACAAAAAGAGTTTTTCCAAACTGCTGTATCAATAGAAAAGATCAACTCTGCTAGTTGAGGGCACACATCCTAAATAAGTTTCTGAGAATCCTGCTGTCTCTTTTTTATGGGAAGATATTTCAGTTTTCACCGTAGGCCTGAATGCGCTCGAAATGTCCACTTCCAGATACTACAGAAAGAGCGTTTCAAACCTGCTCTATGAACGGGAATGTTCAGCTCTGTGACTTGAATGCAGATATCACAAAGTAGTTTCTGACAGTGCTTCTGTCTTGAATTTAGATGAAGATATTCCCTTTTCCAACGAAATCGTTAGAGCTATAAAAATATCCACCTGAAGATTCTCCAAAAAGATTGTTTCCAAACTGCTCTATCAAAAGAAACGTTGAACTCTGTTAGTTGAGGACACACATCACAAAGAAGTATCTCAGAATGCTTCTGTCTAGATTTTATATGAAGATGTTCCCTTTTCCAATGAAATCTTCACAGTTATCCAAATATCCACTTGCAGATTCTACAAAAAGTGTGTTTCCAAACTACTGTATCAACAGAAAGGTTCATCTCTGTTAGTTGAGGACACACATCATAAAGAAGTTTCTGAGAATGCTTCTGTCTAGATTTTATATGAAGATATTCCCGTTTCCAACGAAATCTTCACAGTTATCCAAATATCCACTTGCAGATTCTACAAAAAGAGTGTTTGCAAACTGCTGTATCAAAAGAAAGGATGAACTGTGTTAGCTGAGGACACTAATCACTAAGAAGTTTCTGAGAATGCTTCGGTCTAGATTTCATATGAAGATATTCCCGTTTCGAACCAAATCATTAGATCTATCAAAATATCCACTTACAGATTCTACAAAAAGAGTGTTTCCAAACTGCTGTAACAAAGGGAAGTTTGAAATCTGTTAGTTGAGGACACACACCACAAAACAGTTTCTGAGAATTCTTCTGTCTAGATTTTATATGAAGATACTCCCTTTTCCAATGAAATCTTCACAGTAATTCAAATATCCACTTGCAGATTCTACGAAAAGAGTGTTTCCAAACTGCTCTATCAAAAGAAATGTTCAAGTCCGTTAGTTGAGGACACACATCACAAAGAAGTTTCTGAGAATGCTTCGGTCTCGTTTTTATGTGAAGATATTTCCCTTTTCACCATAGGCCTGAAAGCGCTCGAAAAGTCCACTTGCAGATACTACCGAAAGAGTGTTCCAAACCTGCTCTAAGAAAAGGAATCTTCAGTTTTGTGAGTTGAATGCAGATATCACATAGTTTATGAGAGTGCTTGTGTCTTGATTTTAGATGAAGATATTCCCATTTCCATCGAAATCGTTAGAGCTATCCAAATATCAACTTGCAGATTCTACAAAAAGAGTGGTTCCGAACTACTCTATGAAAAGAAAGGTTGAAGTCTGTTAGATGAGGACACACATCACAAAGAAGTTTCTGAGAATGCTTCTGTCTAGATTTTATATGAAAATGT
Source organism: Gorilla gorilla gorilla (assembly GCF_029281585.2). NCBI lineage: Eukaryota > Metazoa > Chordata > Mammalia > Primates > Hominidae > Gorilla > Gorilla gorilla. The sequence goes on along the minus strand of NC_086018.1, from coordinate 14,417,387 downwards.
TCCCGTTTCCAATGAAATCGATAGAACTATCCAAATATCCACTTGCAGATTTTACAAAAAGACTGTTTCCAAACTGCTGTTTCAAAGAAAGGTTGAACTGTGTTAGTTGAGGACACTCATCACAAAGAAGTTTCTGAGAATGCTTCTGTCTAGATTTCATATGAAGATATTCCCGTTTCCACCGAAATCGTTAGAGCTATCGAAATATCCACTTACAGATTCTACAAAAAGAGTGTTACCAATCTGCTCTATCAAAAGAAAGGTTCAACTTCGTTAGTTGAGGGCACACATCACAAAGAAGTTTCTGAGAATGCTTCTGTCTGGATTTTGTATGAAGATATTCCGTTTCCAACGAAATCTTCACAGTTATCCAAATATCCACTTGCAGATTCTACAAAAAGTGTGTTTCCAAACTACTGTATCAAAAGAAAGGTTCAACTCTGTTAGTTGAGGACACACATCACAAAGACGTTTCTGAGTATGCTTCTGTCTAGATTTTATATGAAGATATTCCCGTTTCCAACGAAGTCTTCACAGTTATCCAAATATCCACTTGCAGATTTTACAAAAAGACTGTTTCCAAACTGCTGTTTCAAAGAAAGGTTGAACTGTGTTAGTTGAGGACACTCATCACAAAGAAGTTTCTGTGAATGCTTCTGTCTAGATTTTACATGAAGATATTCCCGTTTCCAACGAAATCTTCACAGTTATTCAAATATTCACTTGCAGATTCTACAAAAAGAGTGTTTCCAAACTGCTCTATAAACAGAAAGGTTCAACTCCGTTAGTTGAGGACACACATCACAAAGAAGTTTCTGAGAATCCTTCTGTATCGTTTTTATGTGAAGATATTTCCCTTTTCACCATAGGCCTGAAACCGCTCGAAATGTCCACTTGTAGATACTACAGAAAGAGTGTTCCAAACCTGCTCTAAGAAAGGAAATCTTCAGCTTTGTGATTTGAATGCAGATATCACAAAGTAGTTTCTGAGAGTGCTTCTGTCTAGATTTTAGATGAAGATATTCCGGTTTCAAACGAAATCGTAGGAGCTATCCAAATATCAACTTGCAGATTCTACAAAAAGAGTGGTTCCAAACTACTCTATGATAAAAAAGGTTGAACTCTGTTAGATGAGGACACACATCACAAAGAAGTTTCTGAGAATGCTTCTGTCTAGATTTTATATGAAGATATTCCCGTATCCAACGAAATCTTCACATTAAAAAAAATATCCACTTGCAGGTTCTACAAAAAGAGTGTTTCCAAACTGCTGTATCAAAGGAAAGGTAGAACTCTGTTAGTTGAGGACACACATCACAAAAAAGTTTCTGAGAATGCTTCTGTCTAGATTTTATATGAAGATATTCCCGTTACCAACGAAATCTTCACAGTTATTCAAACATCCACTTGCAGATTCTGCAAAAAGTGTGTTTCCAAACTGCTGTATCAATAGAAAGGATCAGCTCTGGTAGTTGAGGACCCACATCCTAAATAAGTTTCTGAGAATCCTTCTGTCTCTTTTTTATGGGAAGATATTTCAGTTTTCACCGTAGGACTGAAGGCGCTCCAAATGTCCACTTCCAGATACTACAGAAAGAGTGTTTCAAAGCTGCTCTAAGAAAGGAAATGTTCTGCTCTGTGACTTGAATGCAGATATCACAAAGTAGTTTCTGACAGTGCTTCTGTCTAGAATTTAGATGAAGATATTCCCGTTTCCAAAGAAATCGTTAGAGCTATCCAAATATCCACTTACAGATTCTACAAAAAGAGTGTTTCCAAACTGCTCTTTCAAAAGAAATGTTTAAGTCTGTTAGTTGAGGAGACACATCACAAAGAAGTTTCTGAGAATGCTTCTGTCTAGATTTTATATGAAGATATTCCCATTTCCAACTAAATCTTCACAGTTATCGAAATATCCACTTGCAGATTCTACAAAAAGTGTGTTTCCAAACTACTGTATCAAAAGAAAGGTTCAACTCTGTTAGTTGAGGACACTCATTACAAAGAAGTTTCTGAGAATGCTTCTGTCTAGATTTCATATGAATATATTCCCGTTTCCAAAGAAATCGTTAGAGCTATCCAAATGTCCACTTACAGATTCTACAAAAAGAGTGTTTCCAATGTGCTCCATCAAAAGAAAGGTTGAACTCTGTTAGTTGAGGACACACATCAGAACTAAGTTTCTGAGAATGCTTCTGTCTAGAATTTAGATGAAGATATTCCCGTTTCCAACGAAATCTTCACAGTTATTCAAATATCCACCAGCAGATTCTACAAAAGTTTGTTTCCAAACTGCTGTATCAATAGAAAGGATCAACTCTGCTAGTTGAGGACACACATCCCAAATAAGTTTCTGAGAATCCTTCTGTCTCTCTTTTATGGGAAGATATTTCAGTTTTCACCGTAGGCCTGAATGCGCTCAAAATGTCCACTTCCAGATACTACAGAAAGAGTGTTTCAAACCTGCTCTATGAAAGGGAATGTTCCGCTCTGTGACTTGAATGCAGATATCACAAAGTAGTTTCTGAAAGTGCTTCTGTCTACAATTTAGATGAAGATATTCCCTTTTGCAACGAAATCGTTACAGCTATCCAAATATCCACTTACAGATTCTACAAAAAGTGTTTTTCCAAACTGCTCTATCAAAAGAAAGGTTGAAATCTGTTAGTTGAGGACACACATCACAAAGAAGTTTCTGAGAATGCTTCTGTCTAGATTTTATATGAGGATATTCACTTTTCCATCGAAATCTTCACAGTTACCCAAATATCCAATTGCGGATTCTACAAAAAGAGTGTTTCTAAACTGCTGTATCAAAAGAAAGGTTCAACTCTGTTAGTTGAGGACACACGTCCCATATAAGTTTCAGAGAATGCTTCTGTCTCGTTTTTATGGGAAGATATTTCCCTTTTCACCGTAGGCCTGAAAGCGCTCGAAATGTCCACTTGCAGATACTACAGAAAGCGTGTTCCAAACCTGCTCTAAGAAATAGAATCTTCAGCTTTCTGAGTTGAATGCAGATATCACAAAGTAGTTTCTGAGAGTGCTTCTGTCTTGAATTTAGATGAAGATATTCCCGTTCCCAACGAAATCGTATGAGCTATCCAAATATCCACTTGCAGATTCTACAAAAAGAGTGGTTCCAAACTACTCTATCAAAAGAAATGTTGAACTCTGTTCGATGAGGACACACATCACAGAGAAGTTTCTGAGAATGCTTCTGTCTAGATTTTATATGAAGATGTTCCCGTTTCCAATGAAATCGTTACAGCTATCCAAATATCCACTTGCAGATTTTACAAAAAGACTGTTTCCAAACTGCTGTTTCAAAGGAAAGGTTGAACTGTGTTAGTTGAGGACACTCATCACAAAGAAGTTTCTGAGAATGCTTCTGTCTAGATTTCATATGAAGATATTCCCGTTTCCAGCGAAATCGTTAGAGCTATCCAAATATCCACTTACAGATTCTACAAAAAGAGTGTTACCAATCTGCTCTATCAAAAGAAAGGTTCAACTTCCTTAGTTGAGGACACACATCACAAAGTAGTTTCTGAGAATGCTTCTGTCTAGATTTTATATGAAGATATTCCGTTTCCAACGAAATCTTCAGAGTTATCCAAATATCCACTTGCAGATTCTACAAAAAGAGTTTTTCTAAACTGCTGTATCCAAAGAAAGTTTCATCTCTGTTAGCTGAGGGCACACATCACAAAGAAGTTTCTGAGAATGCTTCTGTCTAGATTTTATATGAAGATATTCCCTTTTCCAATGAAATCTTCAGAGTTATCCAAATATCCACTTGCAGCTTCTACAAAAAGTGTTTTTCTAAACTGCTGTATGCAAAGAAAGTTTCATCTCTGTTAGTTGAGGGCACACATCCCAAATAAGTTTCTGAGAATGCTTCTGTCTCGTTTTTATGGGAAGATATTTCCCTTTTCACCTTAGGCCTGAAAGAGCTCGAAATCTCCACTTGCGCCTCCCTCCCCCTCTCCCTCTCGCCACGGTCTGCCTCTCCCTCTCCCTCTCCCTCTCCCCACGGTCTCCCTCTCCTGCTCTTTCCACAGTCTCTCTCTGATGCCGAACCGAAGCTGGACGGTACTGCTGCCATCTCAGCTCACCACAACCTCCCTGCCTGATTCTCCTGCCTCAGCCTGCCGAGTGCCTGTGACGCGCCGCCACGCCTGACTGGTTTTCGTATTTTTTTGGTGGAGACGGGGTTTCGCTGTGTAGGCCGGGCTGGTCTCCAGCTCCTAACCGCGAGTGATCGGCCAGCCTTGGCCTCCCGAGGTGCCGGGATTGCAGACGGAGTCTCGTTCACTCGGTGCTCTATGGTGCCCAGGCTGGAGTGCAGTGGCGTGATCTCGGCCCGCTACAACCACCTCCCAGCCGCCTGCCTTGGCCTCCCAAAGTGCCGAGATTGCAGCCTCTGCCCAGCTGCCGCCCCATCTGGGATGTGAGGAGCGTCTCTGCCTGGCCGCCCATCGTCCGGGACGTGAGGAGCCCCTCTGCCTGGCTGCCCAGTCTGGAAAGTGAGGAGCGTCTCTGCCCGGCCGCCATCCCATCTAGGAAACGAGGAGCGCCTCTTCCCGGCCGCCATCACATCTGGGAAGTGAGGAGCGTCTCTGCCCGGCCGCCCATCATCTGAGATGTGGGGAGCACCTCTGCCCTGCCGCCCCGTCCGGGATGTGAGGAGACCCTCTGCCTGGCAACCGCCCCATCTGAGAAGTGTGGAGCCCCTCAGCCCAGCAGCCACCCCGTCTGCGAAGTGATGAGCGTCTCTGCCCGGAAGCCACCTCGTCCGGGAGGGAGGTGGGGGTTCAGCCCCCCGCCCGGCCAGCCACCCCGTCCGGGAGGGAGGTGGGTGTTCAGCCCCCCGCCTGGCCAGCCGCCCCGTCTGGGAGGGAGGTGGGGGGGCCAACCCCAGCCCGGCCAGCCGCCCCATCCGGAAGGGAGGTGGGGGGTGTCAGCCCCCCGCCCGGCCAGCCGCCCCGTCCGGGAGGGAGGTGGGGGTGTTAGCCCCCCGCCTGGCCGGCCACCCGGTCCGAGAGGTGAGGGTCGCCTCTGCCCGGCCGCCCCTACTGGGAAGTGAGGAGCCCCTCTGCCCGGCCAGCCGCTCCGTCCGGGAGGGAGGTGGGGGGGTCAGCCCCCCGCCCGGCCAGCCGCCCCGTCCGGAAGGGAGGTGGGAGGGTCAACACCCCCGGGCCAGCCGCCCCGTCCGGGAGGGAGGTGGGGGGGTTAGCCCCCCACCTGGCCAGCCGCCCCGTCCGGGAGGTGAGGGGCACCTCTGCCCAGCCGCCCCTACTGGGAAGTGAGGAGCCCCCCCGCCCGGCCAGCCACCCCGTCCGGGAGGGAGGTGGGAGGGTCAGCCCCCCGCCCGGCCAGCCACCCTGTCGGGGAGGTGAGGGGCGCCTCTGCCCGGCCGCCCCTACTGGGAAGTGAGGAGCCCCCCCGCCCGGCCAGCCGCCCCATCCGGGAGGGAGGTGGGGGGGTCAGCCCACCGCCCAGCCTGCCGCCCTGTCCGGGAGGGAGGTGGGGGATCAGCCCCCCGCATGGCCAGCCGCCCCGTCCGGGAGGGAGGTGGGGTGGTCAGCCCCCCGACGGCCAGCCACCCCGTCCGGCAGGGAGGTGGGGGTTCAGCCCCCCACCTGGCCAGCCGCCCCATCCCGGAGGTGAGGGGCGCCTCTGCCCGGCCGCCCCTACTGGGAAGTGAGGAGCCCCTCTGACCGGCCACCACCCCGTCTGGGAGGTGTACCCAACAGCTCATTGAGAACGGGCCATGATGACAATGGTGGTTTTGTGGAATGGAAAGGGGGGAAAGGTGGGGAAAAGATTGAGAAATTGGATGGTTGCCATGTCTGTGCAGAAAGAGGTAGACATGGGAGACTTTTCATTTTGTTCTGTACTAAGAAAAAATTCTTCTGCCTTGGGATCCTGTTGATCTGTGACCCTACCCCCAACCCTGTGCTCTCTGAAACATATGCTGTATCCACTCAGGGTTGAATGGATTAAGGGCGGTGCAAGATGTGCTTTGTTAAACAGATGCTTGAAGGCAGCATGCTCGTTAAGAGCCATCACCACTCCCTAATCTCAAGTACCCAGGGACACAAACATTGCGGAAGGCCGCAGGGTCCTCTGCCTAGGAAAACCAGAGAACTTTGTTCACTTGCTTATCTGCTGACCTTCCCTCCACTATTGTCCTGTAACCCTGCCAAATCCCCCTCTGTGAGAAACACCCAAGAATGATCAATAAAAAATTAAAAAAAAAAAAAAAAAATGAAATCTCCACTTGCAGATACTACAGAAAGAGTGTTCCAAACCTGCTCTAAGAAAGGGAATGTTCAGCTCTGTGAGTTCAATGCAGATATCACAAAGTAGTTTCTGAGAGAGCTTCTGTCTAGATTTTAGATGAAGATATTCCCGTTTCCAATGAAATCGTTAGAGCTATCTAAATATCCACTTGCAGATTCTACAAAAAGTGTGTTTCCAAACTGCTGTAACAAAGGAAAGGTTGAAATCTGTTAGTTGAGGACACACACCACAAAAAAGTTTCTGAGAACGCTTCTGTCTAGATTTTATATGACGATATTCCCGTTTCCAATGAAATCTTCACAGTTATTCAAATATCCACTTGCAGATTCTACAAAAAGAGTGTTTCCAAACTGCTCTATCAAAAGAAAGGTTCAACTCCGTTAGTTGAGGACACACATCACAAAGAAGTTTCTGAGAATGCTTCTGTATCGTTTTTATGGGAAGATATTTCCCTTTTCACCGTAGGCCCTAATGCGCTCGAAATGTCCACTTGCAGATACTACAGAAAGAGTGTTCCAAACCTTCTCTAAGAAAGGGAATCTTCAGCTTTGTGAGCTGAATGCAGATATCACAAAGTAGTTTCTGAGAGTGCTTCTGTCTAGATTTTAGATGAAGATATTCCAGTTTCCAACGAAATCGTTAGAGCTATCCAAATATCAACTTGCAGATTCTACAAAAAGAGTGGTTCCAAACTACTCTATGAAAAGAAAGGCTGAACTCTGTTAGATGAGGACACACATCAGAAAGAAGTTTCTGAGAATGCTTCTGTCTAGATTTTATATGAAGATGTTCCCGTTTCCAACGAAATCTTCACATTAAACAAAATATCCACTTGCAGGTTCTACAAAAAGAGTGTTTCCAAACTGCTGTATCAAAGGAAAGGTTGAACTCTGTTAGTTGAGGACACACATCACAAAAAAGTTTCTGAGAATGCTTCTGTCTAGATTTTATATGAAGATATTCCCGTTTCCAACGAAATCTTCACAGTTATTCAAATATCCACTTGCAGATTCTACAAAAAGAGTGTTTCCAAACTGCTGTATCAATAGAAAGGATCAGCTCTGGTAGTTGAGGACACACATCCTAAATAAGTTTCTGAAAATCCTTCTGTCTCTTTTTTATGGGAAGATATTTCAGTTTTCACCGTAGGCCTTAATGCGCTCGAAATGTCCACTTCCAGATACTACAGAAAGAGTGTTTCAAACCTGCTCTATGAAAGGGAATGTTCCGCTCTGTGACTTGAATGCAGATATCACAAAGTAGTTTCTGACAGTGCTTCTGTCTAGAATTTAGATGAAGATATTCCCGTTTCCAACGAAATCGATAGAGCTATCCAAATATCCACTTACAGATTTTACAAAAGAAGTGATTCCAAACTGCTCTATCAACAGAAAGGTTTAAGTCTGTTAGTTGAGGACACACATCACAAAGAAGTTTGTGAGAATGCTTATGTCTAGATTTTATATGAAGATATTCCCGTTTCCAACGAAATCTTCACAGTTATCCAAATATCCACTTGCAGATTCTTCAAAAAGAGTGTTTCCAAACTGCTGTATCAAAAGAAAGGTTCAACTCTGTAAGTTGAGGACACTCATCACAAAGAAGTTTCTGAGAAGGCTTCTATCTAGATTTCATATGAAGACACTCCCCTTTCCAACGAAATTATTACAGCTATCCAAATATCCACGGACAGATTCTACAAAAAGGGTGTTTCCAAACTGCTCTATCAAAAGAAACTTTGAACTCCGTTAGTTGAGGACACACATCATGACGAAGTTGCTGAGAATGCTTCTGTCTAGAATTTAGATGAAGATATTCCCGTTTCCAACGAAATCTTCACAGTTATCCAAATATCCACTAGCAGATTCTACAAAAAGTGTGTTTCCAAACTACTGTAACAAAAGAAAGGTTGAACTCTGTTAGTTGAGGACACACATCACAAAGAAGTTTCTGAGAATGCTTCTGTCTAGATTTTATATGAAGATATTCACTTTTCCATCGAAATCTTCACAGTTATCCAAATATCCACTTGCGGATACTAGAAAAAGAGTGTTTCTAAACTGCTGTATGAAGAGAAAGGTTCAACTCTGTTAGTTGAGGCCACACATCCCATATAAGTTTCAGAGATTGCTTCTGTCTCCTTTTTATGGGAAGATATTTCCCTTTTCACCGTAGGCCTGAAAGCGCTCGAAATGTCCACTTGCATTTACTACAGAAAGCGTGTTCCAAACCTGCTCTAAGAAAGAGAATCTTCAGCTTTCTGAGTTGAATGCAGATATCACAAAGTAGTTTCTGAGAGTGCTTCTGTCTAGATTTTAGATGAAGATATTCCCGTTTCCACCGAAATCGTATGAGCTATCCAAATATCCACTTGCAGATTCTACAAAAAGAGTGGTTCCAAACTACTCTATCAAAAGAAATGTTGAACTGTGTTCGATGAGGACACACATCACAAAGAAGTTTCTGAGAATGCTTCTGTCTAGATTTTATATGAAGATGTTCCCGTTTCCAACGAAATCTTCACATTAAACAAAATATCCACTTGCAGGTTCTGCAAAAAGAGTGTTTCCAAACTGCTGTATCAAAGGAAAGGCAGAACTCTGTTAGTTGAGGACACACATCACAAAAAAGTTTCTGAGAATGCTTCTGTCTAGATTTTATATGAAGATATTCCCGTTTCCAATGAAATCTTCACAGTCATTCAAATATCCACTTGCAGATTCTACAAAAAGGGTGTTTCCAAACTGCTGTATCAATAGAAAGGATCAACTCTGCTAGTTGGGGACACACGCCCTAAATAAGTTTCTGAAAATCCTTCTGTCTCTTTTTTATGGGAAGATACTTCAGTTTTCACCGAAGGCCTCAATGCGCTCGAAATGTCCACTTCCAGATACTACAGAAAGAGTGTTTCAAACCTGCTCTATGAAAGGGAATGTTCCGTTCTGTGACTTGAATGCAGATATCACAAAGCAGTTTCTGACAGCGCTTCTGTCTAGAATTTAGATGAAGATATTCCCGTTTCCAACGAAATCTTCACAGTTATCCAAATATCCAATAGCAGATTCTAGAAAAAGTGTGTTTCCAAACTACTGTAACAAAAGAAAGGTTGAACTCTGATAGTTGAGGACACACATCACAAAGAAGTTTCTGAGAATGCTTCTGTCTGGATTTTATATGAAGATATTCACTTTTCCATCGAAATCTTCACAGTTATCCAAATATCCACTTGCGGATACTACAAAAAGAGTGTTTCTAAACTGCTGTATCAAGAGAAAGGTTCAACTCTGTTAGGTGAGGACACACATCCTATATAAGATTCAGAGAATGCTTCTGTCTCGTTTTTATGGGAAGATATTTCCCTTTTCACTGTAGGCCAGAAAGTGCTCGAAATGACCACTTGCAGATACTACAGAAAGCGTGTTCCAAACCTGCTCTAAGAAAGAGAATCTTCAGCTTTCTGAGTTGAATGCAGATATCACAAAGTAGTTTCTGAGAGTGCTTCTGTCTAGATTTTAGATGAAGATATTCCCGTTTCCACCGAAATCATATGAGCTATCCAAATATCCACTTGCAGATACTACAAAGAGTGGTTCCAAACTACTCTATGAAAAGAAATGTTGAACTCTGTTCGATGAGGACACACATCTCAAAGAAGTTTCTGAGAATGCTTCTATCTAGATTTTATAAGAAGATACTCCCGTTTCCAACGAAATCTTCACAGTTATTCAAGTATCCACTTGCAGATTCCACAAAAAGAGTGTTTCCAAACTGCTGTATCAAAGGAAAGTTTGAACTCTGTTAGTTGAGGACACACATCACAAAAAAGTTTCTGAGAATGCTTCTGTCTAGATTTTATATGAAGATATTCCCGTTTCCAATGAAATCTTCACAGTTATTCAAATATCCACTTGTAGATTCTACAAAAAGAGTGTTTCCAAACTGCTGTATCAATAGAAAGGATCAGCTCTGGTAGTTGAGGACACACATCCTAAATAAGTTTCTGAAAATCCTTCTGTCTCTTTTTTATGGGAAGATATTTCAGTTTTCACCGAAGGCCTTAATGCGCTCGATATGTCCACTTCCAGATACTACAGAAAGAGTGTTTCAAACCTGCTCTATGAAAGGGTATGTTCCGCTCTGTGACTTGAATGCAGATATCACAAAGTAGTTTCTGACTGTGCATCTGTCTAGAATTTAGATTAAGAAATTCCCCTTTCCAACGAAATTGATAGAGCTATCCAAATATCCACTTACAGATTCTACAAAAGAAGTGATTCCAAACTGCTCTATCAACAGAAAGGTTTAAGTCTGTTAGTTGAGGGCACACATCATAAAGAAGTTTGTGAGAATGCTTCTGTCTAGATTTTATATGAAGATATTCCCGTTTCCAACGAAATCTTCACAGTTATCCAAATATCCACTTGCAGATTCTTCAAAAAGAGTGTTTCCAAACTGCTGTATCAAAGGAAAGTTTCAACTCTGTTAGTTGAGGACACTCATCACAAAGAAGTTTCTGAGAAGGCTTCTGTCTAGATTTCATATGAAGATACTCCCCTTTCCAACGAAATTATTACAGCTATCCAAATATCCACGAACAGATTCTACAAAAAGGGTGTTTCCAAACTGCTCTATCAAAAGAAAGGTTGAACTCCGTTAGTTGAGGACACGCATCACGACGAAGTTGCTGAGAATGATTCTGTCTAGAATTTAGTTGAAGATATTCCCGTTTCCACCGAAATCTTCACAGTTATCTAAATATCCACTAGCAGATCCTACAAAAAGTGTGTTTCCAAACTACTGTAATAAAAGAAAGGTTGAACTCTGTTAGTTGAGGACACACATCACAAAGAAGTTTCTGAGAATGCTTCTGTCTACATTTTATATGAAGATATTCACTTTTCCATCGAAATCTTCACAGTTATCCAAATATCCACTTGCAGATTCTACAAAAAGAGTGTTTGCAAACTGCTGTATCAAAAGAAAGGATGAACCGTGTTAGCTGAGGACACTCATCAATAAGAAGTTTCTGAGAATGCTTCGGTCTAGATTTCATATGAAGATATTCCCGTTTCCAACGAAACCATTAGCTCTATCAAAATATCCACTTACAGATTCTACAAAAACAATGTTTCCAAACTCCTCTATCAAAAGAAAGTTTCAACTCCTTTAGTTGAGGACACACATCACAAAGAAGTTTCTGAGAATGCTTCTGTCTAGATTTTATATGCAGATATTCCCTTTTCCAATGAAATCTTCAGAGTTATCCAAATATCCACTTGCAGCTTCTACAAAAAGAGTTTTTCTATACTGCTGTATCCAAAGAAAGTTTCATCTCTGTTAGTTGAGGACACACATCCCAAATAAGTTTCTGAGAATGCTTCTGTTTCGTTTTTATGGGAAGATATTTCCCTTTTCACCTTAGGCCTGAAAGCGCTCGAAATCTCCACTTGCAGACACTACAGAAAGAGTGTTCCAAACCTGCTCTAAGAAAGGGAATGTTCAGCTCTGTGAGTTCAATGCAGATATCACAAAGTAGTTTCTGAGAGAGCTTCTGTCTAGATTTTAGATGAAGATATTCCCGTTTCCAATGAAATCGTTAGTGCTATCCAAATATCCACGTGCAGATTCTACAAAAAGTGTGTTTCCAAACTGCTGTAACAAAGGAAAGGTTGAAATCTGTCAGTTGAGGACACACACCACAAAAAAGTTTCTGAGAATGCTTCTGTCTAGATTTTATATGACGATATTCCCGTTTCCAATGACATCTTCACAGTTATTCAAATATCCACTTGCAGATTCTACAAAAAGAGTGTTTCCAAACTGCTCTATCAAAAGAAAGGTTCAACTCCGTTAGTTGAGGACACACATCACAAAGAAGTTTCTGAGAATGCTTCTGTCTCGTTTTAATGGGAAGATATTTCCCTTTTCACCGTAGGCCCTAATGCGCTCGAAATGTCCACTTGCAGATACTACAGAAAGAGTGTTCCAAACCTTCTCTAAGAAAGGGAATCTTCAGCTTTGTGAGCTGAATGCAGATATCACAAAGTAGTTTCTGAGAATGCTTCTGTCTAGATTTTATATGAAGATGTTCCCGTTTCCAATGAAATCTTCACATTAAACCAAATATCCAGTTGCAGGTTCTACAAAAAGAGTGTTTCCAAACTGCTGTATCAAAGGAAAGGTTGAACTCTGTTAGATGAGGACACACATCACAAAAAAGTTTCTGAGAATGCTTCTGTCTAGATTTCATATGAAGATATTCCCGTTTCCAACGAAATCTTCACAGTTATTCAAATATCCACTTGCAGATTCTACAAAAAGAGTGTTTCCAAACTGCTGTATCAATAGAAAGGATCAGCTCTGGTAGTTGAGGACACACATCCTAAATAAGTTTCTGAAAATCCTTCTGTCTCTTTTTTATGGGAAGATATTTCAGTTTTCACCGTCGGCCTTAATGCGCTCGAAATGTCCACTTCCAGATACTACAGAAATTGTGTTTCAAACCTGCTCTATGAAAGGGAATGTTCCGCTCTGTGACCTGAATGCACATATCACAAAGTAGTTTCTGACAGTGCTTCTGTCTAGAATTTAGATGAAGATATTCCCGTTTCCAACGAATTCGATAGAGCTATCCAAATATCCACTTACAGATTCTACAAAAGAAGTGATTCCAAACTGCTCTATCAACAGAAAGGTTTAAGTCTGTTAGTTGAGGACACACATCACAAAGAAGTTTGTGAGAATGCTTCTGTCTAAATTTTATATGAAGATATTCCCGTTTCCAACGAAATCTTCACAGTTATCCAAATATCCACTTGCAGATTCTTCAAAAAGAGTGTTTCCAAACTGCTGTATCAAAAGAAATGTTCAACTCTGTTAGTTGAGGACACTCATCAGAAAGAAGTTTCTGAGAAGGCTTCTCTCTAGATTTCATATGAAGATACTCCCCTTTCCAACGAAACTATTACAGCTATCCAAATATTCACGGACAGATTCTACAAAAAGGGTGTTTCCAAACTGCTCTATCAAAAGAAAGTTTGAACTCCGTTAGTTGAGGACACACATCACGACGAAGTTTCTGAGAATGCTTCTGTCTAGAATTTAGATGAAGATATTCCCGTTTCCAACGAAATCTTCACAGTTATCCAAATATCCATTAGCAGATTCTACAAAAAGTGTGTTTCCAAACTACTGTAACAAAAGAAAGGTTGAACTCTGTTAGTTGAGGACACACATCACAAAGAAGTTTCTGAGAATGCTTCTGTCTAGATTTTATATGAAGATATTCACTTTTCCATCGAAATCTTCACAGTTATCCAAATATCCACTTGCGGATACTAGAAAAAGAGGGTTTCTAAACCGCTGTATGAAGAGAAAGGTTCAATTCTGTTAGTTGAGGACACACATCCCATATAAGTTTCAGAGATTGCTTCTGTCTCGTTTTTATGGGAAGATATTTCCCTTTTCACCGTAGGCCTGAAAGCGCTCGAAATGTCCACTTGCAGATACTACAGAAAGCGTGTTCCAAACCTGCTCTAAGAAAGAGAATCTTCAGCTTTCTGAGTTGAATGCAGATATCACAAAGTAGTTTCTGAGAGTGCTTCTGTCTAGATTTTAGATGAAGATATTCCCGTTTCCACCGAAATCGTATGAGCTATCCAAATATCCACTTGCAGATTCTACAAAAAGAGTGGTTCCAAACTACTCTATCAAAAGAAATGTTGAACTCTGTTCGATGAGGACACACTTCACAAAGAAGTTTCTGAGAATGCTTCTGTCTAGATTTTATATGAAGATGTTCCCGTTTCCAACGAAATCTTCACATTAAACAAAATATCCACTTGCAGGTACTACAAAAAGAGTGTTTCCAAACTGCTGTATCAATGGAAAGTTTGAACTCTGTTAGTTGAGGACACACATCACAAAAAAGTTTCTGAGAATGCTTCTGTCTAGATTTTATATGAAGATATTCCCGTTTCCAATGAAATCTTCACAGTTATTCAAATATCCACTTGTAGATTCTACAAAAAGAGTGTTTCCAAACTGCTGTATCAATAGAAAGGATCAGCTCTGGTAGTTGAGGACACACATCCTAAATAAGTTTCTGAAAATCCTTCTGTCTCTTTTTTATGGGAAGATATTTCAGTTTTCACCGAAGGCCTTAATGCGCTCGATATGTCCACTTCCAGATACTACAGAAAGAGTGTTTCAAACCTGCTCTATGAAAGGGTATGTTCCGCTCTGTGACTTGAATGCAGATATCACAAAGTAGTTTCTGACAGTGCATCTGTCTAGAATTTAGATTAAGAAATTCCCCTTTCCAACGAAATTGATAGAGCTATCCAAATATCCACTTACAGATTCTACAAAAGAAGTGATTCCAAACTGCTCTATCAACAGAAAGGTTTAAGTCTGTTAGTTGAGGGCACACATCATAAAGAAGTTTGTGAGAATGCTTCTGTCTAGATTTTATATGAAGATATTCCCGTTTCCAACGAAATCTTCACAGTTATCCAAATATCCACTTGCAGATTCTTCAAAAAGAGTGTTTCCAAACTGCTGTATCAAAGGAAAGTTTCAACTCTGTTAGTTGAGGACACTCATCACAAAGAAGTTTCTGAGAAGGCTTCTGTCTAGATTTCATATGAAGATACTCCCCTTTCCAACGAAATTATTACAGCTATCCAAATATCCACGAACAGATTCTACAAAAAGGGTGTTTCCAAACTGCTCTATCAAAAGAAAGGTTGAACTCCGTTAGTTGAGGACACGCATCACGACGAAGTTGCTGAGAATGATTCTGTCTAGAATTTAGTTGAAGATATTCCCGTTTCCACCGAAATCTTCACAGTTATCTAAATATCCACTAGCAGATCCTACAAAAAGTGTGTTTCCAAACTACTGTAATAAAAGAAAGGTTGAACTCTGTTAGTTGAGGACACACATCACAAAGAAGTTTCTGAGAATGCTTCTGTCTACATTTTATATGAAGATATTCACTTTTCCATCGAAATCTTCACAGTTATCCAAATATCCACTTGCAGATTCTACAAAAAGAGTGTTTGCAAACTGCTGTATCAAAAGAAAGGATGAACCGTGTTAGCTGAGGACACTCATCAATAAGAAGTTTCTGAGAATGCTTCGGTCTAGATTTCATATGAAGATATTCCCGTTTCCAACGAAACCATTAGCTCTATCAAAATATCCACTTACAGATTCTACAAAAACAATGTTTCCAAACTCCTCTATCAAAAGAAAGTTTCAACTCCTTTAGTTGAGGACACACATCACAAAGAAGTTTCTGAGAATGCTTCTGTCTAGATTTTATATGCAGATATTCCCTTTTCCAATGAAATCTTCAGAGTTATCCAAATATCCACTTGCAGCTTCTACAAAAAGAGTTTTTCTATACTGCTGTATCCAAAGAAAGTTTCATCTCTGTTAGTTGAGGACACACATCCCAAATAAGTTTCTGAGAATGCTTCTGTTTCGTTTTTATGGGAAGATATTTCCCTTTTCACCTTAGGCCTGAAAGCGCTCGAAATCTCCACTTGCAGACACTACAGAAAGAGTGTTCCAAACCTGCTCTAAGAAAGGGAATGTTCAGCTCTGTGAGTTCAATGCAGATATCACAAAGTAGTTTCTGAGAGAGCTTCTGTCTAGATTTTAGATGAAGATATTCCCGTTTCCAATGAAATCGTTAGTGCTATCCAAATATCCACGTGCAGATTCTACAAAAAGTGTGTTTCCAAACTGCTGTAACAAAGGAAAGGTTGAAATCTGTCAGTTGAGGACACACACCACAAAAAAGTTTCTGAGAATGCTTCTGTCTAGATTTTATATGACGATATTCCCGTTTCCAATGACATCTTCACAGTTATTCAAATATCCACTTGCAGATTCTACAAAAAGAGTGTTTCCAAACTGCTCTATCAAAAGAAAGGTTCAACTCCGTTAGTTGAGGACACACATCACAAAGAAGTTTCTGAGAATGCTTCTGTCTCGTTTTAATGGGAAGATATTTCCCTTTTCACCGTAGGCCCTAATGCGCTCGAAATGTCCACTTGCAGATACTACAGAAAGAGTGTTCCAAACCTTCTCTAAGAAAGGGAATCTTCAGCTTTGTGAGCTGAATGCAGATATCACAAAGTAGTTTCTGAGAATGCTTCTGTCTAGATTTTATATGAAGATGTTCCCGTTTCCAATGAAATCTTCACATTAAACCAAATATCCAGTTGCAGGTTCTACAAAAAGAGTGTTTCCAAACTGCTGTATCAAAGGAAAGGTTGAACTCTGTTAGATGAGGACACACATCACAAAAAAGTTTCTGAGAATGCTTCTGTCTAGAGTTCATATGAAGATATTCCCGTTTCCAACGAAATCTTCACAGTTATTCAAATATCCACTTGCAGATTCTACAAAAAGAGTGTTTCCAAACTGCTGTATCAATAGAAAGGATCAGCTCTGGTAGTTGAGGACACACATCCTAAATAAGTTTCTGAAAATCCTTCTGTCTCTTTTTTATGGGAAGATATTTCAGTTTTCACCGTCGGCCTTAATGCGCTCGAAATGTCCACTTCCAGATACTACAGAAATTGTGTTTCAAACCTGCTCTATGAAAGGGAATGTTCCGCTCTGTGACCTGAATGCACATATCACAAAGTAGTTTCTGACAGTGCTTCTGTCTAGAATTTAGATGAAGATATTCCCGTTTCCAACGAATTCGATAGAGCTATCCAAATATCCACTTACAGATTCTACAAAAGAAGTGATTCCAAACTGCTCTATCAACAGAAAGGTTTAAGTCTGTTAGTTGAGGACACACATCACAAAGAAGTTTGTGAGAATGCTTCTGTCTAAATTTTATATGAAGATATTCCCGTTTCCAACGAAATCTTCACAGTTATCCAAATATCCACTTGCAGATTCTTCAAAAAGAGTGTTTCCAAACTGCTGTATCAAAAGAAATGTTCAACTCTGTTAGTTGAGGACACTCATCAGAAAGAAGTTTCTGAGAAGGCTTCTCTCTAGATTTCATATGAAGATACTCCCCTTTCCAACGAAACTATTACAGCTATCCAAATATTCACGGACAGATTCTACAAAAAGGGTGTTTCCAAACTGCTCTATCAAAAGAAAGTTTGAACTCCGTTAGTTGAGGACACACATCACGACGAAGTTTCTGAGAATGCTTCTGTCTAGAATTTAGATGAAGATATTCCCGTTTCCAACGAAATCTTCACAGTTATCCAAATATCCATTAGCAGATTCTACAAAAAGTGTGTTTCCAAACTACTGTAACAAAAGAAAGGTTGAACTCTGTTAGTTGAGGACACACATCACAAAGAAGTTTCTGAGAATGCTTCTGTCTAGATTTTATATGAAGATATTCACTTTTCCATCGAAATCTTCACAGTTATCCAAATATCCACTTGCGGATACTAGAAAAAGAGGGTTTCTAAACCGCTGTATGAAGAGAAAGGTTCAATTCTGTTAGTTGAGGACACACATCCCATATAAGTTTCAGAGATTGCTTCTGTCTCGTTTTTATGGGAAGATATTTCCCTTTTCACCGTAGGCCTGAAAGCGCTCGAAATGTCCACTTGCAGATACTACAGAAAGCGTGTTCCAAACCTGCTCTAAGAAAGAGAATCTTCAGCTTTCTGAGTTGAATGCAGATATCACAAAGTAGTTTCTGAGAGTGCTTCTGTCTAGATTTTAGATGAAGATATTCCCGTTTCCACCGAAATCGTATGAGCTATCCAAATATCCACTTGCAGATTCTACAAAAAGAGTGGTTCCAAACTACTCTATCAAAAGAAATGTTGAACTCTGTTCGATGAGGACACACTTCACAAAGAAGTTTCTGAGAATGCTTCTGTCTAGATTTTATATGAAGATGTTCCCGTTTCCAACGAAATCTTCACATTAAACAAAATATCCACTTGCAGGTACTACAAAAAGAGTGTTTCCAAACTGCTGTATCAATGGAAAGTTTGAACTCTGTTAGTTGAGGACACACATCACAAAAAAGTTTCTGAGAATGCTTCTGTCTAGATTTTATATGAAGATATTCCCGTTTCCAATGAAATCTTCACAGTTATTCAAATATCCACTTGTAGATTCTACAAAAAGAGTGTTTCCAAACTGCTGTATCAATAGAAAGGATCAGCTCTGGTAGTTGAGGACACACATCCTAAATAAGTTTCTGAAAATCCTTCTGTCTCTTTTTTATGGGAAGATATTTCAGTTTTCACCGAAGGCCTTAATGCGCTCGATATGTCCACTTCCAGATACTACAGAAAGAGTGTTTCAAACCTGCTCTATGAAAGGGTATGTTCCGCTCTGTGACTTGAATGCAGATATCACAAAGTAGTTTCTGACAGTGCATCTGTCTAGAATTTAGATTAAGAAATTCCCCTTTCCAACGAAATTGATAGAGCTATCCAAATATCCACTTACAGATTCTACAAAAGAAGTGATTCCAAACTGCTCTATCAACAGAAAGGTTTAAGTCTGTTAGTTGAGGGCACACATCATAAAGAAGTTTGTGAGAATGCTTCTGTCTAGATTTTATATGAAGATATTCCCGTTTCCAACGAAATCTTCACAGTTATCCAAATATCCACTTGCAGATTCTTCAAAAAGAGTGTTTCCAAACTGCTGTATCAAAGGAAAGTTTCAACTCTGTTAGTTGAGGACACTCATCACAAAGAAGTTTCTGAGAAGGCTTCTGTCTAGATTTCATATGAAGATACTCCCCTTTCCAACGAAATTATTACAGCTATCCAAATATCCACGAACAGATTCTACAAAAAGGGTGTTTCCAAACTGCTCTATCAAAAGAAAGGTTGAACTCCGTTAGTTGAGGACACGCATCACGACGAAGTTGCTGAGAATGATTCTGTCTAGAATTTAGTTGAAGATATTCCCGTTTCCACCGAAATCTTCACAGTTATCTAAATATCCACTAGCAGATCCTACAAAAAGTGTGTTTCCAAACTACTGTAATAAAAGAAAGGTTGAACTCTGATAGTTGAGGACACACATCACAAAGAAGTTTCTGAGAATGCTTCTGTCTACATTTTATATGAAGATATTCACTTTTCCATCGAAATCTTCACAGTTATCCAAATATCCACTTGCAGATTCTACAAAAAGAGTGTTTGCAAACTGCTGTATCAAAAGAAAGGATGAACCGTGTTAGCTGAGGACACTCATCAATAAGAAGTTTCTGAGAATGCTTCGGTCTAGATTTCATATGAAGATATTCCCGTTTCCAACGAAACCATTAGCTCTATCAAAATATCCACTTACAGATTCTACAAAAACAATGTTTCCAAACTCCTCTATCAAAAGAAAGTTTCAACTCCTTTAGTTGAGGACACACATCACAAAGAAGTTTCTGAGAATGCTTCTGTCTAGATTTTATATGCAGATATTCCCTTTTCCAATGAAATCTTCAGAGTTATCCAAATATCCACTTGCAGCTTCTACAAAAAGAGTTTTTCTATACTGCTGTATCCAAAGAAAGTTTCATCTCTGTTAGTTGAGGACACACATCCCAAATAAGTTTCTGAGAATGCTTCTGTTTCGTTTTTATGGGAAGATATTTCCCTTTTCACCTTAGGCCTGAAAGCGCTCGAAATCTCCACTTGCAGACACTACAGAAAGAGTGTTCCAAACCTGCTCTAAGAAAGGGAATGTTCAGCTCTGTGAGTTCAATGCAGATATCACAAAGTAGTTTCTGAGAGAGCTTCTGTCTAGATTTTAGATGAAGATATTCCCGTTTCCAATGAAATCGTTAGTGCTATCCAAATATCCACGTGCAGATTCTACAAAAAGTGTGTTTCCAAACTGCTGTAACAAAGGAAAGGTTGAAATCTGTCAGTTGAGGACACACACCACAAAAAAGTTTCTGAGAATGCTTCTGTCTAGATTTTATATGACGATATTCCCGTTTCCAATGACATCTTCACAGTTATTCAAATATCCACTTGCAGATTCTACAAAAAGAGTGTTTCCAAACTGCTCTATCAAAAGAAAGGTTCAACTCCGTTAGTTGAGGACACACATCACAAAGAAGTTTCTGAGAATGCTTCTGTCTCGTTTTAATGGGAAGATATTTCCCTTTTCACCGTAGGCCCTAATGCGCTCGAAATGTCCACTTGCAGATACTACAGAAAGAGTGTTCCAAACCTTCTCTAAGAAAGGGAATCTTCAGCTTTGTGAGCTGAATGCAGATATCACAAAGTAGTTTCTGAGAATGCTTCTGTCTAGATTTTATATGAAGATGTTCCCGTTTCCAATGAAATCTTCACATTAAACCAAATATCCAGTTGCAGGTTCTACAAAAAGAGTGTTTCCAAACTGCTGTATCAAAGGAAAGGTTGAACTCTGTTAGATGAGGACACACATCACAAAAAAGTTTCTGAGAATGCTTCTGTCTAGATTTCATATGAAGATATTCCCGTTTCCAACGAAATCTTCACAGTTATTCAAATATCCACTTGCAGATTCTACAAAAAGAGTGTTTCCAAACTGCTGTATCAATAGAAAGGATCAGCTCTGGTAGTTGAGGACACACATCCTAAATAAGTTTCTGAAAATCCTTCTGTCTCTTTTTTATGGGAAGATATTTCAGTTTTCACCGTCGGCCTTAATGCGCTCGAAATGTCCACTTCCAGATACTACAGAAATTGTGTTTCAAACCTGCTCTATGAAAGGGAATGTTCCGCTCTGTGACCTGAATGCACATATCACAAAGTAGTTTCTGACAGTGCTTCTGTCTAGAATTTAGATGAAGATATTCCCGTTTCCAACGAATTCGATAGAGCTATCCAAATATCCACTTACAGATTCTACAAAAGAAGTGATTCCAAACTGCTCTATCAACAGAAAGGTTTAAGTCTGTTAGTTGAGGACACACATCACAAAGAAGTTTGTGAGAATGCTTCTGTCTAAATTTTATATGAAGATATTCCCGTTTCCAACGAAATCTTCACAGTTATCCAAATATCCACTTGCAGATTCTTCAAAAAGAGTGTTTCCAAACTGCTGTATCAAAAGAAATGTTCAACTCTGTTAGTTGAGGACACTCATCAGAAAGAAGTTTCTGAGAAGGCTTCTCTCTAGATTTCATATGAAGATACTCCCCTTTCCAACGAAACTATTACAGCTATCCAAATATTCACGGACAGATTCTACAAAAAGGGTGTTTCCAAACTGCTCTATCAAAAGAAAGTTTGAACTCCGTTAGTTGAGGACACACATCACGACGAAGTTTCTGAGAATGCTTCTGTCTAGAATTTAGATGAAGATATTCCCGTTTCCAACGAAATCTTCACAGTTATCCAAATATCCATTAGCAGATTCTACAAAAAGTGTGTTTCCAAACTACTGTAACAAAAGAAAGGTTGAACTCTGTTAGTTGAGGACACACATCACAAAGAAGTTTCTGAGAATGCTTCTGTCTAGATTTTATATGAAGATATTCACTTTTCCATCGAAATCTTCACAGTTATCCAAATATCCACTTGCGGATACTAGAAAAAGAGGGTTTCTAAACCGCTGTATGAAGAGAAAGGTTCAATTCTGTTAGTTGAGGACACACATCCCATATAAGTTTCAGAGATTGCTTCTGTCTCGTTTTTATGGGAAGATATTTCCCTTTTCACCGTAGGCCTGAAAGCGCTCGAAATGTCCACTTGCAGATACTACAGAAAGCGTGTTCCAAACCTGCTCTAAGAAAGAGAATCTTCAGCTTTCTGAGTTGAATGCAGATATCACAAAGTAGTTTCTGAGAGTGCTTCTGTCTAGATTTTAGATGAAGATATTCCCGTTTCCACCGAAATCGTATGAGCTATCCAAATATCCACTTGCAGATTCTACAAAAAGAGTGGTTCCAAACTACTCTATCAAAAGAAATGTTGAACTCTGTTCGATGAGGACACACTTCACAAAGAAGTTTCTGAGAATGCTTCTGTCTAGATTTTATATGAAGATGTTCCCGTTTCCAACGAAATCTTCACATTAAACAAAATATCCACTTGCAGGTACTACAAAAAGAGTGTTTCCAAACTGCTGTATCAATGGAAAGTTTGAACTCTGTTAGTTGAGGACACACATCACAAAAAAGTTTCTGAGAATGCTTCTGTCTAGATTTTATATGAAGATATTCCCGTTTCCAATGAAATCTTCACAGTTATTCAAATATCCACTTGTAGATTCTACAAAAAGAGTGTTTCCAAACTGCTGTATCAATAGAAAGGATCAGCTCTGGTAGTTGAGGACACACATCCTAAATAAGTTTCTGAAAATCCTTCTGTCTCTTTTTTATGGGAAGATATTTCAGTTTTCACCGAAGGCCTTAATGCGCTCGATATGTCCACTTCCAGATACTACAGAAAGAGTGTTTCAAACCTGCTCTATGAAAGGGTATGTTCCGCTCTGTGACTTGAATGCAGATATCACAAAGTAGTTTCTGACAGTGCATCTGTCTAGAATTTAGATTAAGAAATTCCCCTTTCCAACGAAATTGATAGAGCTATCCAAATATCCACTTACAGATTCTACAAAAGAAGTGATTCCAAACTGCTCTATCAACAGAAAGGTTTAAGTCTGTTAGTTGAGGGCACACATCATAAAGAAGTTTGTGAGAATGCTTCTGTCTAGATTTTATATGAAGATATTCCCGTTTCCAACGAAATCTTCACAGTTATCCAAATATCCACTTGCAGATTCTTCAAAAAGAGTGTTTCCAAACTGCTGTATCAAAGGAAAGTTTCAACTCTGTTAGTTGAGGACACTCATCACAAAGAAGTTTCTGAGAAGGCTTCTGTCTAGATTTCATATGAAGATACTCCCCTTTCCAACGAAATTATTACAGCTATCCAAATATCCACGAACAGATTCTACAAAAAGGGTGTTTCCAAACTGCTCTATCAAAAGAAAGGTTGAACTCCGTTAGTTGAGGACACGCATCACGACGAAGTTGCTGAGAATGATTCTGTCTAGAATTTAGTTGAAGATATTCCCGTTTCCACCGAAATCTTCACAGTTATCTAAATATCCACTAGCAGATCCTACAAAAAGTGTGTTTCCAAACTACTGTAATAAAAGAAAGGTTGAACTCTGATAGTTGAGGACACACATCACAAAGAAGTTTCTGAGAATGCTTCTGTCTACATTTTATATGAAGATATTCACTTTTCCATCGAAATCTTCACAGTTATCCAAATATCCACTTGCAGATTCTACAAAAAGAGTGTTTGCAAACTGCTGTATCAAAAGAAAGGATGAACCGTGTTAGCTGAGGACACTCATCAATAAGAAGTTTCTGAGAATGCTTCGGTCTAGATTTCATATGAAGATATTCCCGTTTCCAACGAAACCATTAGCTCTATCAAAATATCCACTTACAGATTCTACAAAAACAATGTTTCCAAACTCCTCTATCAAAAGAAAGTTTCAACTCCTTTAGTTGAGGACACACATCACAAAGAAGTTTCTGAGAATGCTTCTGTCTAGATTTTATATGCAGATATTCCCTTTTCCAATGAAATCTTCAGAGTTATCCAAATATCCACTTGCAGCTTCTACAAAAAGAGTTTTTCTATACTGCTGTATCCAAAGAAAGTTTCATCTCTGTTAGTTGAGGACACACATCCCAAATAAGTTTCTGAGAATGCTTCTGTTTCGTTTTTATGGGAAGATATTTCCCTTTTCACCTTAGGCCTGAAAGCGCTCGAAATCTCCACTTGCAGACACTACAGAAAGAGTGTTCCAAACCTGCTCTAAGAAAGGGAATGTTCAGCTCTGTGAGTTCAATGCAGATATCACAAAGTAGTTTCTGAGAGAGCTTCTGTCTAGATTTTAGATGAAGATATTCCCGTTTCCAATGAAATCGTTAGTGCTATCCAAATATCCACGTGCAGATTCTACAAAAAGTGTGTTTCCAAACTGCTGTAACAAAGGAAAGGTTGAAATCTGTCAGTTGAGGACACACACCACAAAAAAGTTTCTGAGAATGCTTCTGTCTAGATTTTATATGACGATATTCCCGTTTCCAATGACATCTTCACAGTTATTCAAATATCCACTTGCAGATTCTACAAAAAGAGTGTTTCCAAACTGCTCTATCAAAAGAAAGGTTCAACTCCGTTAGTTGAGGACACACATCACAAAGAAGTTTCTGAGAATGCTTCTGTCTCGTTTTAATGGGAAGATATTTCCCTTTTCACCGTAGGCCCTAATGCGCTCGAAATGTCCACTTGCAGATACTACAGAAAGAGTGTTCCAAACCTTCTCTAAGAAAGGGAATCTTCAGCTTTGTGAGCTGAATGCAGATATCACAAAGTAGTTTCTGAGAATGCTTCTGTCTAGATTTTATATGAAGATGTTCCCGTTTCCAATGAAATCTTCACATTAAACCAAATATCCAGTTGCAGGTTCTACAAAAAGAGTGTTTCCAAACTGCTGTATCAAAGGAAAGGTTGAACTCTGTTAGATGAGGACACACATCACAAAAAAGTTTCTGAGAATGCTTCTGTCTAGATTTCATATGAAGATATTCCCGTTTCCAACGAAATCTTCACAGTTATTCAAATATCCACTTGCAGATTCTACAAAAAGAGTGTTTCCAAACTGCTGTATCAATAGAAAGGATCAGCTCTGGTAGTTGAGGACACACATCCTAAATAAGTTTCTGAAAATCCTTCTGTCTCTTTTTTATGGGAAGATATTTCAGTTTTCACCGTCGGCCTTAATGCGCTCGAAATGTCCACTTCCAGATACTACAGAAATTGTGTTTCAAACCTGCTCTATGAAAGGGAATGTTCCGCTCTGTGACCTGAATGCACATATCACAAAGTAGTTTCTGACAGTGCTTCTGTCTAGAATTTAGATGAAGATATTCCCGTTTCCAACGAATTCGATAGAGCTATCCAAATATCCACTTACAGATTCTACAAAAGAAGTGATTCCAAACTGCTCTATCAACAGAAAGGTTTAAGTCTGTTAGTTGAGGACACACATCACAAAGAAGTTTGTGAGAATGCTTCTGTCTAAATTTTATATGAAGATATTCCCGTTTCCAACGAAATCTTCACAGTTATCCAAATATCCACTTGCAGATTCTTCAAAAAGAGTGTTTCCAAACTGCTGTATCAAAAGAAATGTTCAACTCTGTTAGTTGAGGACACTCATCAGAAAGAAGTTTCTGAGAAGGCTTCTCTCTAGATTTCATATGAAGATACTCCCCTTTCCAACGAAACTATTACAGCTATCCAAATATTCACGGACAGATTCTACAAAAAGGGTGTTTCCAAACTGCTCTATCAAAAGAAAGTTTGAACTCCGTTAGTTGAGGACACACATCACGACGAAGTTTCTGAGAATGCTTCTGTCTAGAATTTAGATGAAGATATTCCCGTTTCCAACGAAATCTTCACAGTTATCCAAATATCCATTAGCAGATTCTACAAAAAGTGTGTTTCCAAACTACTGTAACAAAAGAAAGGTTGAACTCTGTTAGTTGAGGACACACATCACAAAGAAGTTTCTGAGAATGCTTCTGTCTAGATTTTATATGAAGATATTCACTTTTCCATCGAAATCTTCACAGTTATCCAAATATCCACTTGCGGATACTAGAAAAAGAGGGTTTCTAAACCGCTGTATGAAGAGAAAGGTTCAATTCTGTTAGTTGAGGACACACATCCCATATAAGTTTCAGAGATTGCTTCTGTCTCGTTTTTATGGGAAGATATTTCCCTTTTCACCGTAGGCCTGAAAGCGCTCGAAATGTCCACTTGCAGATACTACAGAAAGCGTGTTCCAAACCTGCTCTAAGAAAGAGAATCTTCAGCTTTCTGAGTTGAATGCAGATATCACAAAGTAGTTTCTGAGAGTGCTTCTGTCTAGATTTTAGATGAAGATATTCCCGTTTCCACCGAAATCGTATGAGCTATCCAAATATCCACTTGCAGATTCTACAAAAAGAGTGGTTCCAAACTACTCTATCAAAAGAAATGTTGAACTCTGTTCGATGAGGACACACTTCACAAAGAAGTTTCTGAGAATGCTTCTGTCTAGATTTTATATGAAGATGTTCCCGTTTCCAACGAAATCTTCACATTAAACAAAATATCCACTTGCAGGTACTACAAAAAGAGTGTTTCCAAACTGCTGTATCAATGGAAAGTTTGAACTCTGTTAGTTGAGGACACACATCACAAAAAAGTTTCTGAGAATGCTTCTGTCTAGATTTTATATGAAGATATTCCCGTTTCCAATGAAATCTTCACAGTTATTCAAATATCCACTTGTAGATTCTACAAAAAGAGTGTTTCCAAACTGCTGTATCAATAGAAAGGATCAGCTCTGGTAGTTGAGGACACACATCCTAAATAAGTTTCTGAAAATCCTTCTGTCTCTTTTTTATGGGAAGATATTTCAGTTTTCACCGAAGGCCTTAATGCGCTCGATATGTCCACTTCCAGATACTACAGAAAGAGTGTTTCAAACCTGCTCTATGAAAGGGTATGTTCCGCTCTGTGACTTGAATGCAGATATCACAAAGTAGTTTCTGACAGTGCATCTGTCTAGAATTTAGATTAAGAAATTCCCCTTTCCAACGAAATTGATAGAGCTATCCAAATATCCACTTACAGATTCTACAAAAGAAGTGATTCCAAACTGCTCTATCAACAGAAAGGTTTAATTCTGTTAGTTGAGGGCACACATCATAAAGAAGTTTGTGAGAATGCTTCTGTCTAGATTTTATATGAAGATATTCCCGTTTCCAACGAAATCTTCACAGTTATCCAAATATCCACTTGCAGATTCTTCAAAAAGAGTGTTTCCAAACTGCTGTATCAAAGGAAAGTTTCAACTCTGTTAGTTGAGGACACTCATCACAAAGAAGTTTCTGAGAAGGCTTCTGTCTAGATTTCATATGAAGATACTCCCCTTTCCAACGAAATTATTACAGCTATCCAAATATCCACGAACAGATTCTACAAAAAGGGTGTTTCCAAACTGCTCTATCAAAAGAAAGGTTGAACTCCGTTAGTTGAGGACACGCATCACGACGAAGTTGCTGAGAATGATTCTGTCTAGAATTTAGTTGAAGATATTCCCGTTTCCACCGAAATCTTCACAGTTATCTAAATATCCACTAGCAGATCCTACAAAAAGTGTGTTTCCAAACTACTGTAATAAAAGAAAGGTTGAACTCTGTTAGTTGAGGACACACATCACAAAGAAGTTTCTGAGAATGCTTCTGTCTACATTTTATATGAAGATATTCACTTTTCCATCGAAATCTTCACAGTTATCCAAATATCCACTTGCAGATTCTACAAAAAGAGTGTTTGCAAACTGCTGTATCAAAAGAAAGGATGAACCGTGTTAGCTGAGGACACTCATCAATAAGAAGTTTCTGAGAATGCTTCGGTCTAGATTTCATATGAAGATATTCCCGTTTCCAACGAAACCATTAGCTCTATCAAAATATCCACTTACAGATTCTACAAAAACAATGTTTCCAAACTCCTCTATCAAAAGAAAGTTTCAACTCCTTTAGTTGAGGACACACATCACAAAGAAGTTTCTGAGAATGCTTCTGTCTAGATTTTATATGCAGATATTCCCTTTTCCAATGAAATCTTCAGAGTTATCCAAATATCCACTTGCAGCTTCTACAAAAAGAGTTTTTCTATACTGCTGTATCCAAAGAAAGTTTCATCTCTGATAGTTGAGGACACACATCCCAAATAAGTTTCTGAGAATGCTTCTGTTTCGTTTTTATGGGAAGATATTTCCCTTTTCACCTTAGGCCTGAAAGCGCTCGAAATCTCCACTTGCAGACACTACAGAAAGAGTGTTCCAAACCTGCTCTAAGAAAGGGAATGTTCAGCTCTGTGAGTTCAATGCAGATATCACAAAGTAGTTTCTGAGAGAGCTTCTGTCTAGATTTTAGATGAAGATATTCCCGTTTCCAATGAAATCGTTAGTGCTATCCAAATATCCACGTGCAGATTCTACAAAAAGTGTGTTTCCAAACTGCTGTAACAAAGGAAAGGTTGAAATCTGTCAGTTGAGGACACACACCACAAAAAAGTTTCTGAGAATGCTTCTGTCTAGATTTTATATGACGATATTCCCGTTTCCAATGACATCTTCACAGTTATTCAAATATCCACTTGCAGATTCTACAAAAAGAGTGTTTCCAAACTGCTCTATCAAAAGAAAGGTTCAACTCCGTTAGTTGAGGACACACATCACAAAGAAGTTTCTGAGAATGCTTCTGTCTCGTTTTAATGGGTAGATATTTCCCTTTTCACCGTAGGCCCTAATGCGCTCGAAATGTCCACTTGCAGATACTACAGAAAGAGTGTTCCAAACCTTCTCTAAGAAAGGGAATCTTCAGCTTTGTGAGCTGAATGCAGATATCACAAAGTAGTTTCTGAGAATGCTTCTGTCTAGATTTTATATGAAGATGTTCCCGTTTCCAATGAAATCTTCACATTAAACCAAATATCCAGTTGCAGGTTCTACAAAAAGAGTGTTTCCAAACTGCTGTATCAAAGGAAAGGTTGAACTCTGTTAGATGAGGACACACATCACAAAAAAGTTTCTGAGAATGCTTCTGTCTAGATTTCATATGAAGATATTCCCGTTTCCAACGAAATCTTCACAGTTATTCAAATATCCACTTGCAGATTCTACAAAAAGAGTGTTTCCAAACTGCTGTATCAATAGAAAGGATCAGCTCTGGTAGTTGAGGACACACATCCTAAATAAGTTTCTGAAAATCCTTCTGTCTCATTTATGGGAAGATATTTCAGTTTTCACCGTCGGCCTTAATGCGCTCGAAATGTCCACTTCCAGATACTACAGAAATTGTGTTTCAAACCTGCTCTATGAAAGGGAATGTTCCGCTCTGTGACCTGAATGCACATATCACAAAGTAGTTTCTGACAGTGCTTCTGTCTAGAATTTAGATGAAGATATTCCCGTTTCCAACGAATTCGATAGAGCTATCCAAATATCCACTTACAGATTCTACAAAAGAAGTGATTCCAAACTGCTCTATCAACAGAAAGGTTTAAGTCTGTTAGTTGAGGACACACATCACAAAGAAGTTTGTGAGAATGCTTCTGTCTAAATTTTATATGAAGATATTCCCGTTTCCAACGAAATCTTCACAGTTATCCAAATATCCTCTTGCAGATTCTTCAAAAAGAGTGTTTCCAAACTGCTGTATCAAAAGAAATGTTCAACTCTGTTAGTTGAGGACACTCATCAGAAAGAAGTTTCTGAGAAGGCTTCTCTCTAGATTTCATATGAAGATACTCCCCTTTCCAACGAAACTATTACAGCTATCCAAATATTCACGGACAGATTCTACAAAAAGGGTGTTTCCAAACTGCTCTATCAAAAGAAAGTTTGAACTCCGTTAGTTGAGGACACACATCACGACGAAGTTTCTGAGAATGCTTCTGTCTAGAATTTAGATGAAGATATTCCCGTTTCCAACGAAATCTTCACAGTTATCCAAATATCCATTAGCAGATTCTACAAAAAGTGTGTTTCCAAACTACTGTAACAAAAGAAAGGTTGAATTCTGTTATTTGAGGACACACATCACAAAGAAGTTTCTGAGAATGCTTCTGTCTAGATTTTATATGAAGATATTCACTTTTCCATCGAAATCTTCACAGTTATCCAAATATCCACTTGCGGATACTAGAAAAAGAGGGTTTCTAAACCGCTGTATGAAGAGAAAGGTTCAATTCTGTTAGTTGAGGACACACATCCCATATAAGTTTCAGAGATTGCTTCTGTCTCGTTTTTATGGGAAGATATTTCCCTTTTCACCGTAGGCCTGAAAGCGCTCGAAATGTCCACTTGCAGATACTACAGAAAGCGTGTTCCAAACCTGCTCTAAGAAAGAGAATCTTCAGCTTTCTGAGTTGAATGCAGATATCACAAAGTAGTTTCTGAGAGTGCTTCTGTCTAGATTTTAGATGAAGATATTCCCGTTTCCACCGAAATCGTATGAGCTATCCAAATATCCACTTGCAGATTCTACAAAAAGAGTGGTTCCAAACTACTCTATCAAAAGAAATGTTGAACTCTGTTCGATGAGGACACACTTCACAAAGAAGTTTCTGAGAATGCTTCTGTCTAGATTTTATATGAAGATGTTCCCGTTTCCAACGAAATCTTCACATTAAACAAAATATCCACTTGCAGGTACTACAAAAAGAGTGTTTCCAAACTGCTGTATCAATGGAAAGTTTGAACTCTGTTAGTTGAGGACACACATCACAAAAAAGTTTCTGAGAATGCTTCTGTCTAGATTTTATATGAAGATATTCCCGTTTCCAATGAAATCTTCACAGTTATTCAAATATCCACTTGTAGATTCTACAAAAAGAGTGTTTCCAAACTGCTGTATCAATAGAAAGGATCAGCTCTGGTAGTTGAGGACACACATCCTAAATAAGTTTCTGAAAATCCTTCTGTCTCTTTTTTATGGGAAGATATTTCAGTTTTCACCGAAGGCCTTAATGCGCTCGATATGTCCACTTCCAGATACTACAGAAAGAGTGTTTCAAACCTGCTCTATGAAAGGGTATGTTCCGCTCTGTGACTTGAATGCAGATATCACAAAGTAGTTTCTGACAGTGCATCTGTCTAGAATTTAGATTAAGATATTCCCCTTTCCAACGAAATTGATAGAGCTATCCAAATATCCACTTACAGATTCTACAAAAGAAGTGATTCCAAACTGCTCTATCAACAGAAAGGTTTAAGTCTGTTAGTTGAGGGCACACATCATAAAGAAGTTTGTGAGAATGCTTCTGTCTAGATTTTATATGAAGATATTCCCGTTTCCAACGAAATCTTCACAGTTATCCAAATATCCACTTGCAGATTCTTCAAAAAGAGTGTTTCCAAACTGCTGTATCAAAGGAAAGTTTCAACTCTGTTAGTTGAGGACACTCATCACAAAGAAGTTTCTGAGAAGGCTTCTGTCTAGATTTCATATGAAGATACTCCCCTTTCCAACGAAATTATTACAGCTATCCAAATATCCACGAACAGATTCTACAAAAAGGGTGTTTCCAAACTGCTCTATCAAAAGAAAGGTTGAACTCCATTCGTTGAGGACACGCATCACGACGAAGTTGCTGAGAATGATTCTGTCTAGAATTTAGTTGAAGATATTCCCGTTTCCACCGAAATCTTCACAGTTATCTAAATATCCACTAGCAGATCCTACAAAAAGTGTGTTTCCAAACTACTGTAATAAAAGAAAGGTTGAACTCTGTTAGTTGAGGACACACATCACAAAGAAGTTTCTGAGAATGCTTCTGTCTACATTTTATATGAAGATATTCCGTTTCCAACGAAATCTTCACAGTTATCCAAATATCCACTTGCAGATTCTACAAAAAGTGTGTTTCCAAACTACTGTATCAAAAGAAAGGTTCAACTCTGTTAGTTGAGGGCACACATCACAAAGAAGTTTCTTAGAATGCTTCTGTCTAGATTTTATATGAAGATATTCCCGTTTCCAACGAAATCTTCACAGTTATCCAAATATCCACTTGCAGATTCTACAAAAAGAGTGTTTGCAAACTGCTGTATCAAAAGAAAGGATGAACTGTGTTAGCTGAGGACACTCATCAATAAGAAGTTTCTAAGAATGCTTCGGTCTAGATTTCATATGAAGATATTCCCGTTTCCAACGAAATCATTAGCTCTATGAAAATAAACACTTACAGATTCTACAAAAAGAGTGTTTCCAAACTCCTCTATCAAAAGAAAGGTTCAACTCCTTTAGTTGAGGACACTCATCACAAAGAAGTTTCTGAGAATGCTTCTGTCTAGATTTTATATGAAGATATTCCCTTTTCCAATGAAATATTCAGAGTTATCCAAATATCCACTTGCAGCTACTACAAAAAAAGTTTTTCTAAACTGCTGTATCCAAAGAAAGTTTCATCTCTGTTAGGTGAGGACACACATCCCAAATAAGTTTCTGAGAATGCTTCTGTCTCGTTTTTATGGGAAGATATTTCCCTTTTCACCTTAGGCCTGAAAGCGCTCGAAATCTCCACTTGCAGATACTACAGAAAGAGTGTTCCAAACCTGCTCTAAGAAAGGGAATGTTCAGCTCTGTGAGTTCAATGCAGATATCACAAAGTAGTTTCTGAGAGAGCTTCTGTCTAGATTTTAGATGAAGATATTCCCGTTTCCAATGAAATCGTTAGAGCTATCCAAATATCCACTTGCAGATTCTACAAAAATGTGTTTCCAAACTGCTGTAACAAAGGAAAGGTTGAAATCTGTTAGTTGAGGACACACACCACAAAAAAGTTTCTGAGAATGCTTCTGTCTAGATTTTACATGACGATATTCCCGTTTCCAATGAAATCTTCACAGTAATTCAAATATCCACTTGCAGATTCTACAAAAAGAGTGTTTCCAAACTGCTCTATCAAAAGAAAGGTTCAACTCCGTTAGTTGAGGACACACATCACAAAGAAGTTTCTGAGAATGCTTCTGTCTCGTTTTTATGGGAAGATATTTCCCTTTTCACCGTAGGCCCGAAAGTGCTCGAAATGTCCACTTGCAGATACTACAGAAAGCGTGTTCCAAACCTGCTCTAAGAAAGAGAATCTTCAGCTTTGTGAGCTGAATGCAGATATCACAAAGTAGTTTCTGACAGTGCTTCTGTCTTGAATTTAGATGAAGATATTCCCTTTTCCAACGAAATCGTTAGAGCTATAAAAATATCCAGTTGCAGATTCAACAAAAAGGGTGTTTCCAAACTGCTTTATCAAAAGAAACGTTGAACTCTGTTAGTTGAGGACACACTTAACAAAGAAGATTCTGAGAATACTTGTGTCTAGATTTAATATGAAGATATTCCCATTTCCAAATAAATCTTCACAGTTATCCAAATATCCACTTGCAGATTTTACAAAAAGTCTGTTTCCAAACTGCTGTTTCAAAGGAAAGGTTGAACTGTGTTAGTTGAGAACACTCATCACAAAGAAGTTTCTGAGAATGCTTCTGTCTAGATTTCATATGAAGATATTCCCGTTTCCACCGAAATCACTAGAGCTATCCAAATATCCACTTACAGATTCTACGAAAAGAGTGTTACCAATCTGCTCTATCAAAAGATAGGTTCAACTTCGTTAGTTGAGGACACACATCACAAAGAAGTTTCTGAGAATGCTACTGTCTAGATTTTATATGAAGATATTCCGTTTCCAACGAAATCTTCACAGTTATCCAAATATCCACTTGCAGATTCTACAAAAAGAGTGTTTGCAAACTGCTGTATCAAAAGAAAGGATGAACTGTGTTAGCTGAGGACACTCATCAATAAGAAGTTTCTGAGAATGCTTCGGTCTAGATTTCATATGAAGATATTCCCGTTTCCAACGAAATCATTAGCTCTATCAAAATATCCACTTACAGATTCTACAAAAAGAGTGTTTCCAAACTCCTCTATCAAAAGAAAGGTTCAACTCCTTTAGTTGAGGACACACATCACAAAGAAGTTTCTGAGAATGATTCTGTCTAGATTTTATATGAAGATAGTCCTTTTTCCAATGAAATCTTCAGAGTTATCCAAATATCCACTTGCAGCTTCTACAAAAAGAGTTTTTCTAAACTTCTGTATCCAAAGAAAGTTTCATCTCTGTTAGTTGAGGACACACATCCCAAATAAGTTTCTGAGAATGCTTCTGTCTCCTTTTTATGGGAAGATATTTCCCTTTTCACCTTAGGCCTGAAAGCGCTCGAAATCTCCACTTGCAGATACTACAGAAAGAGTGTTCCAAACCTGCTCTAAGAAAGGGAATGTTCAGCTCTGTGAGTTCAATGCAGATATCACAAAGTAGTTTCTGAGAGAGCTTCTGTCTAGATTTTAGATGAAGATATTCCCGTTTCCAATGAAATCGTTAGAGCTATCCAAATATCCACTTGCAGATTCTACAAAAAGTGTGTTTGCAAACTGCTGTAACAAAGGAAAGTTTGAAATGTGTTAGTGGAGGACACACACCACAAAAAAGTTTCTGAGAATGCTTCTGTCTAGATTTTATATGACGATATTCCCGTTTCCAATGAAATGTTCACAGTTATTCAAATATCCACTTGCAGATTCTACAAAAAGACTGTTTCCAATCTGCTCTATCAAAAGAAAGGTTCAACTCCGTTAGTTGAGGACACACATCACAAAGAAGTTTCTGAGAATGCTTCTGCCTCGTTTTTATGGGAAGATATTTCAGTTTTCACTGTAGGCCCGAATGCGCTCGAAATGTCCACTTGCAGATAGTACAGAAAGAGTGTTCCAAACCTTCTCTAAGAAAGAGAATCTTCAGCTTTGTGAGTTGAATGGAGATATCACAAAGTAGTTTCTGAGAGTGCTTCTGTCTAGATTTTAGATGAAGATATTCCCGTTTCCAACGAAATCGTTAGAGCTATCCAAATATCCACTTACAGATTCTACAAAAGAAGTGATTCCAAACTGCTCTGTCAACAGAAAGGTTTAAGTCTGTTAGTTGAGGACACACATCACAAAGAAGTTTCTGAGAATGCTTCTGTCTAGATTTTATATGAAGATATTCCCGTTTCCAACGAAATCTTCACAGTTATCCAAATATCCACTTGCAGATTCTAAAAAAAGAGTGTTTGCAAACTGCTGTATCAAAAGAAAGGATGAACTGTGTTAGCTGAGGACACTCATCAATAAAAAGTTTCTGAGAATGCTTCGGTCTAGATTTCATATGAAGATATTCCCGTTTCCAACGAAATCATTAGCTCTGTCAAAATATCCACTTACAGATTCTACAAAAAGAGTGTTTCCAAATTCCTCTATCAAAAGAAAGGTTCAACTCCTTTAGTTGAGGACACACATCACAAAGAAGTTTCTGAGAATGCTTCTGTCTAGATTTTATATGAAGATATTCCCTTTTCCAATGAAATCTTCCGAGTTATCCAAATATCCACTTGCAGCTTCTACAAAAAGAGATTTTCTAAACTGCTGTATCCAAAGAAAGTTTCATCTCTGTTAGTTGAGGACACACATCCCAAATAAGTTTCTGAGAATGCTTCTGTCTCATTTTTATGGGAAGATATTTCCCTTTTCACCTTAGGCCTGAAAGCGCTCGAAATCTCCACTTGCAGATACTACAGAAAGAGTGTTCCTAACCTGCTCTAAGAAAGGGAATGTTCAGCTCTGTGAGTTCAATGCAGATATAACAAAGTAGTTTCTGAGAGAGCTTCTGTCTAGATTTTAGATGAAGATATTCCCGTTTCCAATGAAATCGTTAGAGCTCTCCAAATATCCACTTGCAGATTCTACAAAAAGTGTGTTTCCAAACTGCTGTAACAAAGGAAAGGTCGAAATCTGTTAGTTGAGGACACACACCACTAAAAAGTTTCTGAGAATGCTTCTGTCTAGGTTTTATATGACGATATTCCCGTTTCCAATGAAATCTTCACAGTAATTCAAATATCCACTTGCAGATTCTACAAAAAGAGTGTTTCCAAACTGCTCTATCAAAAGAAAGGTTCAACTCCGTTAGTTGAGGACACACATCACAAAGAAGTTTCTGAGAATGCTTCTGTCTCGTTTTTATGGGAAGATATTTCAGTTTTCACCGTAGGCCCGAATGCGCTCGAAATGTCCACTTGCAGATACTACAGAAAGAGTGTTCCAAACCTTCTCTAAGAAAGGGAATCTTCAGCTTTGTGAGCTGAATGCAGATATCACAAAGTAGTTTCTGAGAGTGCTTCCGTCTAGATTTTAGATGAAGATATTTCCGTTTCCAACGAAATCGTTAGAGCTATCCAAATATCAACTTGCAGATTCTACAAAAAGAGTTGTTCCAAACTACTCTATGAAAAGAAAGGTTGAACTCTGTTAGATGAGGACACACATCACAAAGAAGTTTCTGAGAATGCTTCTGTCTAGATTTTATATGAATTTATTCCCGTTTCTAATGAAATCTTCACATTAAACAAAATATCCACTTGCAGGTTCTACAAAAAGAGTGTTTCCAAACTGCTGTATCAAAGGAAAGGTTGAACTCTGTGCGTTGAGGACACACATCACAAAAAAGTTTCTGAGAATGCTTCTGTCTAGATTTTATAAGAAGATACTCCCGTTTCCAACGAAATCTTCACATTTATTCAAGTATCCACTTGCAGATTCCACAAAAAGAGTCTTTCCAAACTGCTGTATCAATAGGAAGGATCAACTCTGCTAGTTGAGGACACACATCCTAAATAAGTTTCTGAGAGTCCTTCTGTCTCTTTTTTGTGGGAATATATTTCAGTTTTCACCGTAGGGCTGAATGCGTTCGAAATGTCCACTTCCAGATACTACAGAAAGAGTGTTTCAAAGCTGCTCTATGAAAGTGAATGTTCAGCTCTGTGACTTGAATGCAGATATCACAAAGTAGTTTCTGACAGTGCTTCTGTCTTGAATTTAGATGAAGATATTCCCTTTTCCAACGAAATCGTTAGAGCTATAAAAATATCCAGTTGCAGATTCAACAAAAAGGGTGTTTCCAAGCTGCTCTATCAAAAGAAACGTTGAACTCTGTTAGTTGAGGACACACATAACAAAGAAGATTGTGAGAATGCTTGTGTCTAGATTTAATATGAAGATATTCCCATTTCCAACTAAATCTTCACAGTTATCCAAATATCCAGTTGCAGATTTTACAAAAAGTCTGTTTCCAAACTGCTGTTTCAAAGGAAAGGTTGAACTGTGTTAGTTGAGGACACTCATCACAAAGAGGTTTCTGAGAACGCTTCTGTCTAGATTTCATATGAAGATATTCCCGTTTCCACCGAAATCATTAGAGCTATCCAAATATCCACTTACAGATTCTACAAAAAGAGTGTTACCAATCTGCTCTATCAAAAGATAGGTTTAACTTCGTTAGTTGAGGACACACATCACAAAGAAGTTTCTGAGAATGCTTCTGTCTAGATTTTATATGAAGATATTCCGTTTCCTACGAAATCTTCACAGTTATCCCAATATCCACTTGCAGATTCTACAAAAAGTGTGTTTCCAAACTACTGTATCAAAAGAAAAGTTCAACTCTGTTAGTTGAGGACACACATCACAAAGAAGTTTCTGAGAATGCTTCTGTCTAGATTTTATATGAAGATATTCCCGTTTCCAATGAAATCTTCACAGTTATCCAAATATCCAGTTGCAGATTCTACAAAAAGAGTGTTTGCAAACTGCTGTATCAAAAGAAAGGATGAACTGTGTTAGCTGAGGACACTCATCAATAAGAAGTTTCTGAGGATGCTTCGGTCTAGATTTCATATGAAGATATTCCCGTTTCCAACGAAATCATTAGCTCTATCAAAATATCCACTTACAGATTCTACAAAAAGAGTTTTTCCAAACTCCTCTATCAAAAGAAAGGTTCAACTCCTTTAGTTGAGGACACACATCACAAAGAAGTTTCTGAGAATGCTTCTGTCTAGATTTTATATGAAGATATTCCCTTTTCCAATGAAATCTTCCGAGTTATCCAAATATCCACTTGCAGCTTCTACAAAAAGAGTTTTTCTAAACTGCTGTATCCAAAGAAAGTTTCATCTCTGTTAGTTGAGGACACACATCCCAAATAAGTTTCTGAGAATGCTTCTGTCTCGTTTTTATGGGAAGATATTTCAGTTTTCACCGTAGGCCCGAATGCGCTCGAAATGTCCACTTGCAGATACTACAGAAAGAGTGTTCCAAACCTTCTCTAAGAAAGGGAATCTTCAGCTTTGTGAGTTGAATGCAGATAGCACAAAGTAGTTTCTGAGAGTGCTTCTGTCTAGATTTTAGATGAAGATATTCCCGTATCCAACGAAATCGTTAGAGCTATCCAAATATCAACTTGCAGATTCTACAAAAAGAGTGGTTCGAAACTACTCTATGAAAAGAAAGGTTGAACTCTGTTAGATGAGGACACACATCACAAAGATGTTTCTGAGAATGCTTCTGTCTAGATTTTATATGAAGATGTTCCCGTTTCCAATGAAATCTTCACATTAAACAAAATATCCACTTGCAGGTTCTACAAAAAGAGTGTTTCCAAACTGCTGTATCAGAGGAAAGTTTGAACTCTGTGGGTT
Organism: Gorilla gorilla gorilla; assembly: GCF_029281585.2. NCBI lineage: Eukaryota > Metazoa > Chordata > Mammalia > Primates > Hominidae > Gorilla > Gorilla gorilla. The sequence continues at coordinate 14,378,894 of NC_086018.1, read as the reverse complement.
GAGGTCACACATCACAAAAAAGTTTCTGAGATTTCTTCTGTCTAGATTTTATAAGAAGATACTCCCGTTTCCAACGAAATCTTCACAGTTATTCAAGTATCCACTTGCAGATTCCACAAAAAGAGTCTTTCCAAACTGCTGTATCAATAGGAAGGATCAACTCTGCTAGTTGAGGACACACATCCTAAATAAGTTTCTGAGAATCCTTCTGTCTCTTTTTTGTGGGAATATATTTCAGTTTTCACCGTAGGGCTGAATGCGTTCGAAATGTCCACTTCCAGATACTACAGAAAGAGTGTTTCAAACCTGCTCTATGAAAGTGAATGTTCAGCTCTGTGACTTGAATGCGGATATCACAAAGTAGTTTCTGACAGTGCTTCTGTCTAGAATTTAGATGAAGATATTCCCTTTTCCAACGAAATCGTTAGAGCTATAAAAATATCCAGTTGCAGATTCAACAAAAAGGGTGTTTCCAAACTGCTCTATCAAAAGAAACGTTGAACTCTGTTAGTTGAGGACACACATAACAAAGAAGATTCTGAGAATACTTGTGTCTAGATTTAATATGAAGATATTCCCATTTCCAACTAAATCTTCACAGTTATCCAAATATCCACTTGCAGATTTTACAAAAAGTCTGTTTCCAAACTGCTGTTTCAAAGGAAAGGTTGAACTGTGTTAGTTGAGGACACTCATCACAAAGAAGTTTCTGAGAATGCTTCTGTCTAGATTTCATATGAAGATATTCCCGTTTCCACCGAAATCATTAGAGCTATCCAAATATCCACTTACAGATTCTACGAAAAGAGTGTTACCAATCTGCTCTATCAAAAGATAGGTTCAACTTCGTTAGTTGAGGACACACATCACAAAGAAGTTTCTGAGAATGCTACTGTCTAGATTTTATATGAAGATATTCCGTTTCCAACGAAATCTTCACAGTTATCCAAATATCCTCTTGCAGATTCTACAAAAAGAGTGTTTGCAAACTGCTGTATCAAAAGAAAGGATGAACTGTGTTAGCTGAGGACACTCATCAATAAGAAGTTTCTGAGAATGCTTCGGTCTAGATTTCATATGAAGATATTCCCGTTTCCAACGAAATCATTAGCTCTATCAAAATATCCACTTACAGATTCTACAAAAAGAGTGTTTCCAAACTCCTCTATCAAAAGAAAGGTTCAACTCCTTTAGTTGAGGACACACATCACAAAGAAGTTTCTGAGAATGATTCTGTCTAGATTTTATATGAAGATAGTCCTTTTTCCAATGAAATCTTCAGAGTTATCCAAATATCCACTTGCAGCTTCTACAAAAAGGGTTTTTCTAAACTTCTGTATCCAAAGAAAGTTTCATCTCTGTTAGTTGAGGACACACATCCCAAATAAGTTTCTGAGAATGCTTCTGTCTCCTTTTTATGGGAAGATATTTCCCTTTTCACCTTAGGCCTGAAAGCGCTCGAAATCTCCACTTGCAGATACTACAGAAAGAGTGTTCCAAACCTGCTCTAAGAAAGGGAATGTTCAGCTCTGTGAGTTCAATGCAGATATCACAAAGTAGTTTCTGAGAGAGCTTCTGTCTAGATTTTAGATGAAGATATTCCCGTTTCCAATGAAATCGTTAGAGCTATCCAAATATCCACTTGCAGATTCTACAAAAAGTGTGTTTGCAAACTGCTGTAACAAAGGAAAGTTTGAAATGTGTTAGTGGAGGACACACACCACAAAAAAGTTTCTGATAATGCTTCTGTCTAGATTTTATATGACGATATTCCCGTTTCCAATGAAATGTTCACAGTTATTCAAATATCCACTTGCAGATTCTACAAAAAGACTGTTTCCAATCTGCTCTATCAAAAGAAAGGTTCAACTCCGTTAGTTGAGGACACACATCACAAAGAAGTTTCTGAGAATGCTTCTGTCTCGTTTTTATTTGAAGATATTTCAGTTTTCACCGTAGGCCCAAATGCGCTCGAAATGTCCACTTGCAGATACTACAGAAAGAGTGTTCCAAACCTTCTCTAAGAAAGGGAATGTTCAGCTTTATGAGTTGAATGCAGATATCACAAAGTAGTTTCTGAGAGTGCTTCTGTCTAGATTTTAGATGAAGATATTCCCGTTTCCAACGAAATCGTTAGAGGTATCCAAATATCAACTTGCAGATTCTACAAAAAGAGTGGTTCCAAACTACTCTATGAAAAGAAAGGTTGAACTCTGTTAGACGAGGACACACACCACAAAGAAGTTTCTGAGAATGCTTCAGTCTAGAGTTTATATGAAGATGTTCCCGTTTCCAACGAAATCTTCACATTAAACAAAATATCCACTTGCAGGTTCTACAAGAAGAGTGTTTCCAAACTGCTGTATCAAAGGAAAGGTTGAACTCTGTTAGTTGAGGACACACATCACAAAAAAGTTTCTGAGAATGCTTCTGTCCAGAATTTATATGAAGATATTCCCGTTTCCAACGAAATCTTCACAGTTATTCAAGTATCCACTTGCAGATTTTACAAAAAGCGTGTTTCCAAACTGCTGTATCAATAGAAAGGATCAGCTCTGGTAGTTGAGGACACACATCCTAAATAAGTTTCTAAGAATCCTTCTGTCTCTTTTTTATGGGAAGATATTTCAGTTTTCACCGTAGGCCAGAATGCGTTCGAAAAGTCCACTTCCAGATACAACAGAAAGAGTGTTTCAAACCTGCTCTATGAAAGGGAATGTTCAGCTCTGTGACTTGAATGCAGATAACACAAAGTAGTTTCTGACAGTGCTTCAGTCTTGAATATAGATGAAGATATTCCCTTTTCCAACGAAATCGTTAGAGCTATAAAAATATCCACTTGCAGATTCTACAAAAAGGGTGTTTCCAAACTGCTCTATCAAAAGAAACGTTGAACTCTGTTAGTTGAGGATACACATCACAAAGAAGTTTCTGAGAATGCTTGTGTCTAGATTTTATATGAAGATATTCCAATTTCCAACTATATCTTCACAGTTATCCAAATATCCACTTGCAGATTTTACAAAAAGACTGTTTCCAAACTGCTGTTCCAAAGGAAAGGTGGAACTGTGTTAGTTGAGGACACTCATCACAAAGAAGTTTCTGAGAATGCTTCTGTCTAGATTTCATATGAAGATATTCCCGTTTCCACCGAAATCATTAGAGCTATCCAAATATTCACTAACAGATTCTACAAAAAGAGTGTTACCAATCTGCTCTATCAAAAGAAAGGTTCAACTTCGTTAGTTGAGGACACACATCACAAACACGTTTCTGAGAATGCTTCTGTCTAGATTTTATATGAAGATATTCCGTTTCCAATGAAATCTTCACAGTTATCCAAATATCCACTTGCAGATTCTACAAAAAGTGTGTTTCCAAACTGCTGTATCAAAAGAAAGGTTCAACTCTGTTAGTTGAGGACACACATCACAAAGAAGTTTCTTAGAATGCTTCTGTCTAGATTTTATATGAAGATATTCCCGTTTCCAACGCAATCTTCACAGTTATCCAAATATCCACTTGCAGATTCTACAAAAAGAGTGTTTGCAAACTGCTGTATCAAAAGAAAGGATGAACTGTGTTAGCTGAGGACACTCATCAATAAGAAGTTTCTGAGAATGCTTCGGTCTAGATTTCATATGAAGATATTCCCGTTTCCAACGAAATCAGTAGCCCTATCAAAATATCCACTTACAGATTCTACAAAAAGAGTGTTTCCAAACTCCTCTATCAAAAGAAAGGTTCAACTCCTTTAGTTGAGGACACACATCACAAAGAAGTTTCTGTGAATGTTTCTGTCTAGATTTTGTATGAGGATATTCCCTTTTCCAATGAAATCTTCCGAGTTATCCAAATATCCACTTGCAGCTTCTACAAAAAGAGTTTTTCTAAACTGCTGTATCCAAAGAAAGTTTCATCTCTGTTAGTTGAGGACACACATCCCAAAGAAGTTTCTGAGAATGCTTCTGTCTCGTTTATATGGGAAGATATTTCCCTTTTCACCTTAGGCCTGAAAGCGCTCGAAATCTCCACTTGCAGGTACTAAAGAAAGAGTGTTCCAAACCTGCTCTAAGAAAGGGAATGTTCAGCGCTGTGAGTTCAATGCAGATATCACAAAGTAGTTTCTGAGAGAGCTTCTGTCTAGATTTTAGATGAAGATATTCCCGTTTCCAATGAAATCGGTAGAGCTATCCAAATATCCACTTGCAGATTCTACAAAAAGTGTGTTTCCAAACTGCTGTAACAAAGGAAAGGTTGAAATCTGTTAGTTGAGGACACACACCACAAAAAAGTTTCTGAGAATACTTCTGTCTAGATTTTATATGACGATATTCCCGTTTCCAATGAAATCTTCACAGTTATTCAAATATACACTTGCAGATTCTACAAAAAGAGTGTTTCCAAACTGCTCTATCAAAAGAAAGGTTCAACTCCGTTAGTTGAGGACACACATCACAAAGAAGTTTCTGAGAATGCTTCTGTCTCGTTTTTATGGAAAGATATTTCAGTTTTCACCGTAGGCCCAAATGCGCTCGAAATGTCCACTTGCAGATACTACAGAAAGAGTGTTCCAAACCTTCTCTAAGAAAGGGAATGTTCAGCTTTATGAGTTGAATGCAGATATCACAAAGTAGTTTCTGAGAGTGCTTCTGTCTAGATTTTAGATGAAGATATTCCCGTTTCCAACGAAATCGTTAGAGCTATCCAAATATCAACTTGCAGATTCTACAAAAAGAGTGGTTCCAAACTACTCTATGAAAAGAAAGGTTGAACTCTGTTAGACGAGGACATACACCACAAAGAAGTTTCTGAGAATGCTTCAGTCTAGAGTTTATATGAAGATGTTCCCGTTTCCAACGATATCTTCACATTAAACAAAATATCCACTTGCAGGTTCTACAAGAAGAGTGTTTCCAAACTGCTGTATCAAAGGAAAGGTTGAACTCTGTTAGTTGAGGACACACATCACAAAAAAGTTTCTGAGAATGCTTCTGTCCAGATTTTATATGAAGATATTCCCGTTTCCAACGAAATCTTCACAGTTATTCAAGTATCCACTTGCAGATTTTACAAAAAGCGTGTTTCCAAACTGCTGTATCAATAGAAAGGATCAGCTCTGGTAGTTGAGGACACACATCCTAAATAAGTTTCTGAAAATCCTTCTGTCTCTTTTTTATGGGAAGATATTTCAGTTTTCACCGTAGGCCTGAATGCGTTCGAAATGTCCACTTTCAGATACTACAGAAAGAGTGTTTCAAACCTGCTCTATGAAAGGGAATGTTCAGCTCTGTGACTTGAATGCAGATATAACAAAGTAGTTTCTGACAGTGCTTCTGTCTTGAATTTAGATGAAGATATTCCCTTTTCCAACGAAATCGTCAGAGCTATAAAAATATCCACTTGCAGATTCTACAAAAAGTGTGTTTCCAAACTGCTCTATCAAAAGAAACGTTGAACTCTGTTAGTTGAGGACACACATCACAAAGAAGTTTGTGAGAATGCTTCTGTCTAGATTTTATATGAAGATATTCCCATTTCCAACTAAATCTTCACTGTTATCCAAATATCCACTTGCAGATTTTACAAAAAGACTGTTTCCAAACTGCTGTTCCAAAGGAAAAGTTGAACTGTGTTAGTTGAGGACACTCATCACAAAGAAGTTTCTGAGAATGCTTCTGTCTAGATTTCATATGAAGATATTCCCGTTTCCATCGAAATCAGTAGCTCTATCAAAATATCCACTTACAGATTCTACAAAAAGAGTGTTTCCAAACTCCTCTATCAAAAGAAAGTTTCAACTCCTTTAGTTGAGGACACACATCACAAAGAAGTTTCTGAGAATGCTTCTGTCTAGATTTTATATGAAGATATTCCCTTTTCCAATGAAATCTTCAGAGTTATCCAAATATCCACTTGCAGCTTCCACAAAAAGAGTTTTTCTAAACTGCTGTATCCAGAGAAAGTTTCATCTCGTTAATTGAGGACACACATCCCAATGAAGTTTCTGAGAATGCTTCTGTCTCGTTTTTATGGGAAGATATTTCCCTTTTCACCTTAGGCCTGAAAGCAATCGAAATCTCCACTTGCAGGTACTACAGAAAGAGTGTTCCAAACCTGCTCTAAGAAAGGGAATGTTCAGCTCTGTGAGTTCAATGCAGATATCAAAAAGTAGTTTCTGAGAGAGCTTCTGTCTAGATTTTAGATGAAGATATTCCCGTTTCCAACAAAATCGTTAGAGCTATCCAAATATCAACTTGCAGATTCTACAAAAAGAGTGGTTCCAAACTACTATATGAAAAGAAAGGTTGAACTCTGTTAGATTAGGACACACATCACAAAGAAGTTTCTGAGAATGCTTCTGTCTAGATTTTATATGAAGATGTTCCCGTTTCCAACGAAATCTTCACATTAAACAAAATATCCACTTGCAGGTTCTACAAAAAGAGTTTTTCCAAACTGCTGTATCAAAGGAAAGGTTGAACTCTGTTAGTTGAGGACACACATCACAAAGAAGTTTCTGAGAATGCTTCTGTCTAGATTTTATATGAAGATTTTCCCGTTTCCAACGCAATCTTCACAGTTATCCAAATATCCACTTGCAGATTCTACAAAAAGGGTGTTTGCAAACTGCTGTATGGAAAGAAAGGATGAACTGTGTTAGCTGAGGACACTCATCAATAAGAAGTTTCTGAGAATGCTTCGGTCTAGATTTCATATGAAGATAATCCCGTTTCCAACGAAATCAGTATCTCTATCAAAATATCCACTTACAGATTCTACAAAAAGAGTGTTTCCAAACTCCTCTATCAAAAGAAAGGTTCAACTCCTTTAATTGAGGACACACATCACAAAGAAGTTTCTGTGAATGTTTCTGTCTAGATTTTGTATGAGGATATTCCCTTTTCCAATGAAATCTTCCGAGTTATCCAAATATCCACTTGCAGCTTCTACAAAAAGAGTTTTTCTAAACTGCTGTATCCAAAGAAAGTTTCATCTCTGTTAGTTGAGGACACACATCCCAAATAAGTTTCTGAGAATGCTTCTGTCTCGTTTTTATGGGAAGATATTTCCCTTTTCACCTTAGGCCTGAAAGCGCTCGAAATCTCCACTTGCAGGTACTAAAAAAGAGTGTTCCAAACCTGCTCTGAGAAAGGGAATGTTCAGCTCTGTGAGTTCAATGCAGATATCACAAAGTAGTTTCTGAGAGAGCTTCTGTCTAGATTTTAGATGAAGATATTCCCGTTTCCAATGAAATCGTTAGAGCTATCCAAATATCCACTTGCAGATTCTACAAAAAGTGTGTTTCCAAACTGCTGTAACAAAGGAAAGGTTGAAATCTGTTAGTTGAGGACACACACCACAAAAAAGTTTCTGAGAATGCTTCTGTCTAGATTTAATATGACGATATTCCCGTTTCCAATGAAATCTTCACAGTTATTCAAATATACACTTGCAGATTCTACAAAAAGAGTGTTTCCAAACTGCTCTATCAAAAGAAAGGTTCAACTCCGTTAGTTGAGGACACACATCACAAAGAAGTTTCTGAGAATGCTTCTGTCTCGTTTTTATGGGAAGATATTTCAGTTTTCACCGTAGGCCCGAATGCGCTCGAAATGTCCACTTGCAGATACTACAGAAAGAGTGTTCCAAACCTTCTCTAAGAAAGGGAATGTTCAGCTTTGTGAGTTGAATGCAGATATCACAAAGTAGTTTCTGAGAGTGCTTCTGTCTAGAATGCAGATGAAGATATTCCCATTTCCAATGAAATCGATAGAGCTATCCTAATATCGACTTACAGATTCTACAAAAGAAGTGATTCCAAACTGCTCTATCAACAGAAAGGTTCAACTCTGTTAGTTGAGGACACACATCCCATATAAGTTTCAGAGTATGCTTCTGTCTCGTTTTTATGGGAAGATATTTCCCTTTTCACCGTACGCCTGAAAGCGCACAAAATGTACACTTGCAGATACTACAGAAAGAGTGTTCCAAACCTGCTCTAAGAAAGAGAATCTTCAGATTTCTGAGTTGAATGCAGATATCACAAAGTAGTTTCTGAGAGTGCTTCTGTCTAGATTTTAGATGAAGATATTCCCGTTTCCACCGAAATCGTTTGAGCTATTCAAATATCCACTTGCAGATTCTACAAAAAGAGTGGTTCCAAACTACTCTATCAAAAGAAATGTTAAACTCTGTTCGATGAGGGCACACATCACAAAGAAGTTTCTGAGAATGCTTCTGTCTAGATTTTATATGAAGATGTTCCCGTTTCCAACGAAATCCTCACATTAAACTAAATATCCACTTGCAGGTTCTACAAAAAGAGTGTTTCCAAACTGCTGTATCAACGGAAAGTTTGAACTCTGTTAGTTGAGGACACACATCACAAAAAAGTTTCTGAGAATGCTTCTGTCTAGATTTTATATGAAGATATTCCCGTTTCCAACGAAATCTTCACAGTTATTCAAATATCCACTTGCAGATTCTACAAAAAGAGTTTTTCCAAACTGCTGTATCAATAGAAAGGACCAGCTCTGGTAGTTGAGGACACACATCCTAAATAAGTTTCTGAAAATCCTTCTGTCTCTTTTTTATGGGAAGATATTTCAGTTTTCACCGTAGGCCTTAATGCGCTCGAAATGTCCACTTCCAGATACTACAGAAAGAGTGTTTCAAACCTGCTCTATGAAAGGGAATGTTCTGCTCTGTGACTTGAATGCAGATATCAGAAAGTGGTTTCTGACAGTGCTTCTGTCTAGAATTCAGATGAAGATATTCCCATTTCCAACGAAATCGATAGAGCTATCCAAATAACCACTTACAGATTCTACAAAAGAAGTGATTCCAAACTGCTATATCAACAGAAAGGTTTAAGTCTGTTAGTTGACGACACACGTCACAAAGAAGTTTGTGGTAATGCTTCTGTCTAGATTTTATATGAAGATATTTCTGTTTCCAACGAAATCTTCACAGATATCCAAATATCCACTTGCAGATTCTTCAAAAAGAGTGTTTCCAAACTGCTGTATCAAAGGAAAGGTTCAACTCTGTTAGTTGAGGACACTCATCCCAAAGAAGTTTCTGAGAATGCTTCTGTCTAGATTTCATACGAAGATATTCCCGTTTCCAATGAATTCATTAGCTCTATCAAAATATCCACTTGCAGATTCTACAAACAGAGTGTTTCCAACTGCTCTATCAAAAGAAAGGTTGACATCTGTTAGTTCAGGACACACATCACTAAGAAGATTCTGAGAATGTTTCTGTCTAGGTTTTATATGAAGATATTCCTGTTTACAACGAAATCTACACAGTTAAAAAAATAACCACATTCAGATTCTACAAAAAGAGTGTTTCCAAACTGCTGTATCAAAAGAAAGTTTGAGCTCTGTTAGTTAAGGACACTCATCACAAAGAAGTTTCTGAGAATGCTTCTGTCTAGATTTTATGTAAAGATATTCCCGTTTCCAACAAAATCTTCTCAGTTATCCAAATATCAACTAGCCGATTCTGCAAAAAGAGGGTTTCCAAACTGCTCTATCAAAAGAATGGTTGAACTCCGTTAGTTGAGGACACACATCACGAAGTAGTTGCTGAGAATGCTTCTGTCTAGAATTTAGATGAAGGTATTCCCGTTTCCAACGAAATCTTCACAGTTATCCAAATATCCACTAGCAGATTCTACAAAAAGTGTGTTTCCAAACTACTGTAACAAAAGAAAGGATGAACTCTGTTCGTTGAGGACACACATCACAAAGAAGTTTCTGAGAATTCTTCTGTCTAGATTTTATATGAAGATATTCACTCTTCCATCGAAATCTTCACAGTTATCCAAATATCCACTTGCAGATTCTACAGATAGAGTGTTTCTAAACAGCTGGATCAAAAGAAAGGTTCAACTCTGTTAGTTGAGGACACACATCCCATATAAGTTTCAGAGAATGCTTCTGTCTCGTTTTTATGGGAAGATATTTCCCTTTTCACTGTAGGCCTGAAAGCGCTCGAAATGTCCACTTGCAGATGCTACAGAAAGCGTGTTCCAAACCTGCTCAAAGAAAGAGAATCTTCAGCTTTCTGAGTTGAATGCAGATATCACAAAGTAGTTTCTGAAAGTGCTTCTGTCTAGATTTTAGATGAAGATATTCCCGTTTCCAACGAAATCGTATGAGCTATCCAAATATCCACTTGCAGATTCTACAAAAAGTTTGGTTCCAAACTACTCTATCAAAAGAAATGTTGAACTCTGTTCAATGAGGACACACATCACAAAGAAGTTTCTGAGAATACTTCTGTCTAGATTTTATATGAAGATGTACCCGTTTCCAACGAAACCTTCACATAAAACAAAATATCCACTTGCAAGTTTCTACAAAAAGAGTGTTTCCAAACTGCTGTATCAACGGAAAGTTTGAACTCTGTTAGTTGAGGACACACATCACAAAAAAGTTTCTGAGAATGCTTGTGTCTAGATTTTATATGAAGATATTCCCATTTCCAACTAAATCTTCACAGTTATCCAAATATCCACTTGCAGATTTTACAAAAAGACTGTTTCCAAACTGCTGTTTCAAAGGAAAGGCTGAACTGTGTTAGTTGAGGACACTCATCACAAAGAAGTTTCTGAGAATGCTTCTGTCTAGATTTCATACGAAGATATTCCCGTTTCCAATGAATTCATTAGCTCTATCAAAATATCCACTTGCAGATTCTACAAACAGAGTGTTTCCAACTGCTCTATCAAAAGAAAGGTTGACATCTGTTAGTTCAGGACACACATCACTAAGAAGATTCTGAGAATGTTTCTGTCTAGGTTTTATATGAAGATATTCCTGTTTACAACGAAATCTACACAGTTAAAAAAATAACCACATTCAGATTCTACAAAAAGAGTGTTTCCAAACTGCTGTATCAAAAGAAAGGTTGAGCTCTGTTAGTTGAGGACACTCATCACAAAGAATTTTCTGAGAATGCTTCTGTCTAGATTTTATGTAAAGATATTCCCGTTTCCAACAAAATCTTCTCAGTTATCCAAATATCAACTAGCCGATTCTACAAAAAGAGGGTTTCCAAACTGCTCTATCAAAAGAAAGGTTGAACTCCGTAAGTTGAGGACACACATCACGAAGTAGTTGCTGAGAATGCTTCTGTCTAGAATTTAGATGAAGGTATTCCCGTTTCCAACGAAATCTTCACAGTTATCCAAATATCCACTAGCAGATTCTACAAAAAGTGTGTTTCCAAACTACTGTAACAAAAGAAAGGATGAACTCTGTTCGTTGAGGACACACATCACAAAGAAGTTTCTGAGAATTCTTCTGTCTAGATTTTATATGAAGATATTCACTCTTCCATCGAAATCTTCACAGTTATCCAAATATCCACTTGCGGATTCTACAAAGAGAGTGTTTCTAAACAGCTGGATGAAAAGAAAGGTTCAACTCTGTTAGTTGAGGACACACATCCCATATAAGTTTCAGAGAATGCTTCTGTCTCGTTTTTATGGGAAGATATTTCCCTTTTCACTGTAGGCCTGAAAGCGCTCAAAATGTCCACTTGCAGATGCTACAGAAAGCGTGTTCCAAACCTGCTCAAAAAAAGAGAATCTTCAGCTTTCTGAGTTGAATGCAGATATCACAAAGTAGTTTCTGAGAGTGCTTCTGTCTAGATTTTAGATGAAGATATTCGCGTTTCCAACGAAATCGTATGAGCTATCCAAATATCCACTTGCAGATTCTACAAAAAGATTGGTTCCAAACTACTCTATCAAAAGAAATGTTGAACTCTGTTCGATGAGGACACACATCACAATGAAGTTTCTGAGAATACTTCTGTCTAGATTTTATATGAAGATGTACCCGTTTCCAACGAAACCTTCACATAAAACAAAATATCCACTTGCAAGGTTCTACAAAAAGAGTGTTTCCAAACTGCTGTATCAACGGAAAGTTTGAACTCTGTTAGTTGAGGACACACATCACAAAAAAGTTTCTGAGAATGCTTGTGTCTAGATTTTATATGAAGATATTCCCATTTCCAACTAAATCTTCACAGTTATCCAAATATCCACTTGCAGATTTTACAAAAAGACTGTTTCCAAACTGCTGTTTCAAAGGAAAGGCTGAACTGTGTTAGTTGAGGACACTCATCACAAAGAAGTTTCTGAGAATGCTTCTGTCTAGATTTCATATGAAGATATTCCCGTTTCCACCGAAATCATTAGAGGTATCCAAATATCCACTTACAGATTCTACAAAAAGAGTGTTAGCAATCTGCTCTATCAAAAGAAAGGTTCAACTTCATTAGTTGAGGACACACATCACAAAGAAGTTTCTGAGAATGCTTCTGTCTAGATTTTATATGAAGATATTCCGTTTCCAACGAAATCTTCACACTTATCCAAATATCCACTTGCAGATTCTACAAAAAGTGTGTTTCCAAACTGCTGTAACAAAGCAAAGGTTGAAATCTGGTAGTTGAGGACACACACCACAAAAAAGTTTCTGAGAATGCTTCTGTCTAGATTTTATATGACGATATTCCCGTTTCCAATGAAATCTTCACAGTTATTCAAATATCCACTTGCAGATTCTACAAAAAGAGTGTTTCCAAACTGCTCTATCAAAAGAAAATTTCAACTCCGTTAGTTGAGGACACACATCACAAAGAAGTTTCTGAGAATGCTTCTGTCTCGTTTTTATGGGAAGATATTTCAGTTTTCACCGTAGGCCCGAAAGCGCTCGAAATGTCCACTTGCAGATACTACAGAAAGAGTGTTCCAAACCTTCTCTAGAAAGGGAATCTTCAGCTTTGTGAGTTGAATGCAGATATCACCAAGTAGTTTCTGAGAGTGCTTCTGTCTAGATTTTAGATGAAGATATTCCCGTTTCCAACGAAATCGTTAGAGCTATCCAAATATCAACTTGCAGATTCTACAAAAAGAGTGGTTCCAAACTACTCTATGAAAAGAAAGGTTGAACTCTGTTAGATGAGGACACACATCACAAAGAAGTTTCTGAGAATGCTTCTGTCTAGATTTTATATGAAGATGTTCCCGTTTCCAACGAAATCTTCACATTAAACAAAATATCCACTTGCAGATTCTACAAAAAGAGTGTTTCCAAACTGCTGTATCATTGGAAAGGTGGAACTCTGTTAGTTGAGGACACACATCACAAAAAAGTTTCTGAGAATGCTTCCGTCCAGATTTTATAGGAAGATTTTCCCGTTTCCAAGGAAATCTTCACAGTTCTTCAAATATCCACTTGCAGAATTTACAAAAAGAGTGATTCCAAACTGCTGTATCAATAGAATGGATCAACACTGGTAGTTGAGGACACACATCCTAAATAAGTTTCTGAGAATCCTTCTGTCTCGTTTTTATGCGAAGATATTTCAGTTTTCACCGTACACTTGAATTCGCTCGAAATGTCCACTTCCAGACACTACAGAAAGTGTCTTTCAAACCTGCTCTAAGAAAAGGAATGTTCAGCTCTGTTACTTGAATGCAGACATCACAAAGTAGTTTCTGACAGTGCTTCTGTCTAGATTTTAGATGAAGATATTCACGTTTCCAAAGTAATCTTCACAGTTATCAAAATATCCACTTGCAGATTCTACAAACAGAGTGTTTTCAACTGCTCTATCAAAAGAAATGTTGACCTCTGTTTGTTGAGGACACACATCACAAAGAAGTTTCTGAGAATGTCTCTGTCTAGATTTTATATGAAGATATTCCTGTTTACAACGAAATCTACACAGTTAAAAAAATAACAACTTTCAGATTCTACAAAAAGAGTGTTTCCAAACTGCTGTATCAAAAGAAATGTTGAGCTCTGTTAGTTGAGGACACTCATCACAAAGAAGTTTCTGAGAATGCTTCTGTCTAGATTTTATATAAAGATATTCCCTTTTCCAACGAAATCTTCTCAGTTATCCAAATATCAACTAGCCGATTCTACTAAAAGAGGGTTTCCAAACTGCTCTATCAAAAGAAAGGTTGAACTCCGTTAGTTGAGGACACACATCACAAAGAAGTTGCTGAGAATGCTTCTGTCTAGAATTTACATGAAGATATTCCCGTTTCCAATGAAATCTTCACAGTTATCCTAATATCCACTAGCAGATTCTACAAAAAGTGTGTTTCCAAACTACTGTAACAAAAGAAAGGTTGAACTCTGTTAGTTGAGGACACACATCACAAAGAAGTTTCTGAGAATGCTTCTGTCTAGATTTTATATGAAGATATTCACTTTTCCATCGAAATCTTCACAGTTATCCAAATATCCACTTGCGGTTTCTACAAAAAGGGTGTTTCTAAACTGCTGTATCAAAAGAAAGGTTCAACTCTGTTAGTTGAGGACACACATCCCATATAAGTTTCAGAGAATGCTTCTGTCTCGTTTTTATGGGAAGATATTTCCCTTTTCACCGTAGGCCTGAAAGCGCTCGAAATGTCCACTTGCAGATGCTACAGAAAGCGTGTTCCAAACCTGCTCTAAGAAAGAGAATCTTCAGCTTTCTGAGTTGAATGCAGATATCACAAAGTAGTTTCTGAGAGTGCTTCTGTCTAGATTTTACATGAAGATATTCCCGTTTCCAACGAAATCGTTAGAGCTATCCAAATATCCACTTGCAGATTCTACAAAAAGAGTGGTACCAAACTACTCTATCAAAAGAAATGTTGAATTCTGTTCGATGAGGACACACATCACAAAGAAGTTTCTGAGAATGCTTCTGTCTAGATTTTATATGAAGATGTTCCCGTTTCCAACGAAATCTTCACATTAAACAAAGTATCCACTTGCAAGGTTCTACAAAAAGAGTGTTTCCAAACTGCTGTATCAACGGAAAGTTTGAACTCTGTTAGTTGAGGACACACATCACAAAAAAGTTTCTGAGAATGCTTCTGTCTAAATTTTATAAGAAGATACTCCCGTTTCCAACGAAATCTTGACTGTTATTCAAGTATCCACTTGCAGATTCCACAAAAAGAGTGTTTCCAAACTGCTGTATCAATAGAAAGGATCAACTCTGCTAGTTGAGGACACACATCCTAAATAAGTTTCTGAGAATCCTTATGTCTCTTTTTTATGGGAAGATATTTCAGTTTTCACCGTAGGCCTGAATGCGTTCGAAATGTCCACTTCCAGATACTACAGAAAGAGTGTTTCAAACCTGCTCTATGAAAGGGAATGTTCAGCTCTGTGACTTGAATGCAGATGTCACAAAGTAGTTTCTGACAGTGCTTCTGTCTTGAATTTAGATGAAGATATTCCCTTTTCCAACGAAACCGTTAGAGCTATAAAAATATCCACTTGCAGATTCTACAAAAAGGGTGTTTCCAAACTGCTCTATCAAAAGAAACGTTGAACTCTGTTAGTTGAGGACACACATCACAAAGGAGTTTCTGAGAATGCTTCTGTCTAGATTTTATATGAAGATATTCCGTTTCCAACGAAATCTTCACAGTTATCCAAATATCCACTTGCAGATTCTACAGAAAGTGTGTTTCCAAACTACTGTATCAAAAGAAAGGTTGAACTCAGTTAGTTGAGGACACTCATCACAAAGAAGTTTCTGAGAATGCTTCTGTCTAGATTTTATATGAAGATATTCCCGTTTGCAACAAAATCTTCACAGTTATCCAAATATCCACTTGCAGATTCTACAAAAAGAGTGTTTGCAAACTGCTGTATCAAAAGAAAGGATGAACTGTGTTAGCTGAGGACACTCATCAAGAAGAAGTTTCTGAGAATGCTTCGGTCTAGATTTCATATGAAGATATTCCCGTGTCCATCGAAATCATTAGCTCTATCAAAATATCCACTTACAGATTCTACAAAAAGAGTGTTTCCAAACTCCTCTATCAAAAGAAAGGTTCAACTCCTTTAGTTGAGGACACACATCACAAAGAAGTTTCTGAGAATGCTTCTGTCTAGATTTTATATGAAGATATTCCCTTTTCCAATGAAATCTTCAGAGTTATCCAAATATCCAGTTGCTGCTTCTACAAAAAGAGTTTTTCTAAACTGCTGTATCGAAAGAAAGTTTCATCTCTGTTAGTTGAGGACACACATCCCAAATAAGTTTTTGAGAATGCTTCTGTCTCGTTTTTATGGGAAGATATTTCCCTTTTCACCATAGGCCTGAAAGCGCTCGAAATCTCCACTTGCAGATACCACAGAAAGAGTGTTCTAAACCTGCTCTAAGAAAGGGAATGTTCAGCTCTGTGAGTTCAATGCAGATATCAGAAAGTAGTTTCTGAGAGAGCTTCTGTCTAGATTTTAGATGAAGATACTCCCGTTTCCAATGAAATCGTTAGAGCTATCCAAATATCCACTTGCAGATTCTACAAAAAGTGTGTTTCCAAACTGCTGTAACAAAAGAAATGTTCAACTCCGTTAGTTGAGGACACACATCACAAAGAAGTTTCTGAGAATGCTTCTGTCTAGATTTTATATGAATATATTCCGTTTCCATCGAAATCTTCACAGTTCTCCAAATGTCCACTTGCGGATACTACAAAAAGAGTGTTTCTAAACTGTTGTATCAATAGAAAGGATCAGCTCTGGTAGTTGAGGACACACATCCTAAATAAGTTTCTGAAAATACTTCTGTCTCTTTTTTATGTTAAGATATTTCAGTTTTCACCGTAGGCCTTAATGCGCTCGAAATGTCCACTTACAGATACTACAGAAAGAGTGTTTCAAACCTGCTCTGTGAAAGGGAATGTTCCGCTCTGTGACTTGAATGCAGATATCACAAAGTAGTTTCTGACAGTGCTTCTGTCTATAATTTAGATGAAGATATTCCCGCTTCCAAAGAAATCGATAGAGCTATCCAAATATCCACTTACAGATTCTACAAAAGAAGTTATTCCAAACTGCTCTATCGAAACAAAGGTTCAACTTCGTTAGTTGAGGACACATATCACAAAGAAGTTTCTGAGAATGCTTCTGTCTAGATTTTATATGAAGATATACCGTTACCAACGAAATCTTCACAGTTATCAAATATCCACTTGCAGATTCTACAAAAAGTGTGTTTCCAAACAACTGTATCAAAAGAAAGGTTCAACTCCGTTAGTTGAGGACACACATCACATAGAAGCTTCTGAGAATGCTTCTGTCTAGGTTTTATATGAAGATATTCCCGTTTCCAACGAAATCTTCACAGTTATCCAAATATCCACTTGCAGATTCTACAAAAAGAGTGTTTGCAAACTGCTGTATCAAAAGAAAGGATGAACTGTGTTAGCTGAGGACACTCATCAATGAGAAGTTTCTGAGAATGCTTCGGTCTAGATTTCATATGAAGATATTCCCGTTTGCAACGAAATCATTAGCTCTATCAAAATGTCCACTTTCAGATTCTACAAAAACAGTGTTTCCAAACTCCTCTATCAAAAGATAGGTTCAACTCCTTCAGTTAAGGACACACATCACAAAGAAGTTTCTGAGAATGCTTCTGTCTAATTTTTATATGAAGATATTCCCTTTTCCAATGAAATCTTCAGAGTTATCCAAATATCCACTTGCAGATTCTACAAAAAGAGTTTTTCTAAACTGCTGTATTCAAAGAAAGTTTCATCTCTGTTATTTGAGGACACACATCCCAAATAAGTTTCTGAGAATGCTTCTGTCTAGATTTTACATGAAGATATTCCCGTTTCCAACGAAATCTTCACAGTTATTCAAATATCCACTTGCAGATTCTAGAAAAAGAGTGTTTCCAAACTGCTCTATCAAAAGAAAGGTTCAACTCCGTTAGTTGAGGACACATATCACAAAGAAGTTTCTGAGAATACTTCTGTCTCGTTTTTTGTGAAGATATTTCCCTTTTCACCATAGGCCTAAAACCGCTCGAAATGTCCACTTGCAGATACTACAGAAAGAGTGTTCCAAACCTGCTCTAAGAAAGGGAATCTTCAGGTTTCTGAGTTGAATGCAGATATCACAAAGTAGTTTCTGAGAGTGTTTCTGTCTAGATTTTAGATTAAGATATTCCGGTTTCAAACGAAATCGTAGGAGCTATCCAAATATCAACTTGCAGATTCTACAAAAAGAGTGGTTCCAAACTACTCTATTATAAAAAAGGTTGAACTCTGTTAGGTGAAGACACACATCACAAAGAAGTTTCTGAGAATGATTCTGTCTAGATTTTATATGAAGATGCTCCCGTTTCCAACGAAATCTTCACATTAGACAAAATATCCACTTGCAGGTTCTACAAAAAGAGTGTTTCCAAACTGCTGTATCAACGGAAAGTTTGAACTCTGGTAGTTGAGGACACACATCACAAAAAAGTTTTTGACAATGCTTCTGTCTAGATTTTATAAGAAGATACTCCCGCTTCCAACGAAATCTTCACAGTTATTCAAGTATCCACTTGCAGATTCCACAAAAAGAGTGTTTCCAAACTGCTGTATCAATAGAAAGGATCAACTCTGCTAGTGGAGGACACACATCCTAAATAAGTTTCTGAGAATCCTTCTGTCTCTTTTTTATGGGAAGTTATTTCAGTTTTCACCGTAGGCCTGAATGCGTTCGAAATGTCCACTTCCAGATACTACAGAAAGAGTGTTTCAAACCTGCTCTATGAAAGGGAATGTTCAGCTCCGTGACTTGAATGCAGATTTCACAAAGTAGTTTCTGACAGTGCTTCTGTCTTGAGTTTAGATGAAGATATTCCCTTTTCCAACGAAATCGTTAGAGCTATAAAAATATCCACTTGCAGATTCTACAAAATGGGTGTTTCCAAACTGCTCTATCAAAAGAAAAGTTGAACTCTGTTAGTTGAGGATACACATCACAAAGAAGTTTCTGAGAATGCTTGTGTCTAGATTTTATATGTAGATATTCCCATTTCCAACTAAATCTTCACAGTTATCCAAATATTCACTTGCAGATTTTACAAGAAGACTGTTTCCAAACTGCTGTTTCAAAGGAAAGGTTGAACTGTGTTAGTTGAGGACACTCATCACAAAGAAGTTTCTGAGAATGCTTCTGTCTAGATTTCATATGAAGATATTCCCATTTCCAACTAAATCTTCACAGTTATCCAAATATCCACTTACAGATTCTACAAAAAGAGTGTTACCAATATGCTCTATCAAAAGAAAGGTTCAACTTCGTTAGTTGAGGACACACATCACAAAGAAGTTCCTGAGAAAGCTTCTGTCTAGATTTTATATGAAGATATTCCGTTTCCAACGAAATCTTCACAGTTATCCAAATATCCACTTGCAGATTCTACAAAAAGTGTGTTTCCAAACTCCTCTATCAAAAGAAAGGTTCAACTCCTTTGGTTGAGGACACACATTACAAAGAAGTTTCTGAGCATGCTTCTGTCTAATTTTTATATGAAGATATTCCCTTTTCCAATGAAATCTTCAGAGTTATCCAAAGATCCACTTGCAGCTTCTAGAAAAAGAGTTTTTCTAAACTGCTGCATCCAAAGAAAGTTTCATCTCTGTTAGTTGAGGACACACATCCCAAAGAAGTTTCTGAGAATGCTTGTGTCTAGATTTTGTATGAAGATATTCCCATTTCCAACTAAATCTTCACAGTTATCCAAATATCCACTTGCAGATTTTACAAAAAGGCTGTTTCCAAACTGCTGTTTCAAAGGAAGGGTTGAACTGTGTTAGTTGAGGACACTCATCAGAAAAAAGTTTCTGAGAATGCTTCTGTCTAGATTTCATATGAAGATATTCCCGTTTCCACCGAAATCATTAGAGCTATCCAAATATCCACTTACAGATTCTACAAAAAGAGTGTTACCAATCTGCTCTATCAAAAGAAAGGTTCAACTTCGTTAGTTGAGGACACACTTCACAAAGAAGTTTCTGAGAATGCTTCTGTCTAGATTTTATATGAAGATATTCCGTTTCCAACGAAATCTTCACAGTTATCCAAATATCCACTTGCAGATTCTACAAAAAGTGTGTTTCCAAACTTGTGAATCAAAAGAAAGTTTCAACTCTGTTAGTTGAGGACACACATCACAAAGAAGTTTCTGAGAATGCTTCTGTCTAGATTTTATTTGAAGATATTCCCGTTTCCAATGAAATCTTCACAGTTATCCAAATATCCGCTTGCAGATTCTACAAAAAGAGTGTTTGCAAACTGCTGTATCAAAAGAAAGGATGAACTGTGTTAGCTGAGGACACTCATCAATAAGAAGTTTCTGAGAATGCTTCGGTCTAGATTTCATATGAAGATATTCCCGTTTCCAACGAAATCATTAGCTCTATCAGAATATCCACTTACAGATTCTACAAAAACAGTGTTTCCAAACTCCTCTATGAAAAGAAAGGTTCAACTCCTTTAGTTAAGGACACACATCACAAAGAAGATTCTGAGAATGCTTCTGTCTAATTTGTATATGAAGATATTCCCTTTTCCAATGAAATCTTCAGAATTATCCAAATATCCACTTGCAGCTTCTACAAAAAGGGTTTTTCTAAACTGCTGTATTCAAAGAAAGTTTCATCTCTGTTAGTTGAGGACACACATCCCAAATAAGTTTCTCAGAATGCTTCTGTCTAGATTTTACATGAAGATATTCCCGTTTCCAACGAAATCTTCACAGTTATTCAAATATCCACTTTCAGATTCTACAAAAAGAGTGTTTCCAAACTGCTCTATCAAAAGAATTGTTCAACTCCGTTAGTTGAGGACACACATCACAAAGAAGCTTCTGAGAATACTTCTGTCTCGTTTTTTGTGAAGATAATTCCCTTTTCACCATTGGCCTGAAACCGCTCGAAATGTCTACTTGCAGATACTACAGAAAGAGTGTTCCAAACCTGCTCTAAGAAAGGGAATCTACAGCTTTTTGAGTTGAATGCAGACATCACAAAGTAGTTTCTGAGAGTGCTTCTGTCTAGATTTTAGATGAAGCTATTCCGGTTTCAAACGAAATCGTAGGAGGTATCCAAATATGAACTTGCAGATTCAACAAAAAGAGTGTTTCCAAACTACTCTATGATAAGAAAGGTTGAACTCTGTTAGGTGAGGACACACATCACAAAGAAGTTTCTGAGAATGCTTCTGTCTAGATTTTATATGAAGATGTTCCCGTTTCCAACGAAATCTTCACATTAAACAAAATATCCACTTGCAGGTTCTACAAAAAGAGTGTTTCCAAACTGCTGTATCAACGGAAAGTTTGAACTCTGTTAGTTGAGGACACACATCACAAAAAAGTTTCTGAGAATGCTTCTGTCTAGATTTTATAAGAAGATACTCCCGCTTACAACGAAATCTTCACAGTTATTCAAGTATCCACTTGCAGATTCCACAAAAAGAGTGTTTCCATACTGCGGTATCAATAGAAAGGATCAACTCTGCTAGTTGAGGACACACATCCTAAATAAGTTTCTGAGAATCCTTCTGTCTCTTTTTTATGGGAAGTTATTTCAGTTTTCACCGTAGGCCTGAATGCGTTCGAAATGTCCACTTCCAGATACTACAGAAAGAGTTATTCAAACCTGCTCTATGAAAGGGAATGTTCAGCTCCGTGGCTTGAATGCAGATTTCACAAAGTAGTTTCTGACAGTGCTTCTGTCTTGAGTTTAGATGAAGATATTCCCTTTGCCAACGAAATCGTTAGAGCTATAAAAAATCCACTTGCAGATTCTACAAAAAGGGTGTTTCCAAACTGCTCTATCAAAAGAAAAGTTGAACTCTGTTAGTTGAGGATACACATCACAAAGAAGTTTCTGAGAATGCTTGTGTCTAGATTTTATATGAAGATATTCCCATTTCCAACTAAATCTTCACAGTTATCCAAATATCCACTTGCAGATTTTACAAGAAGACTGTTTCCAAACTGCTGTTTCAAAGGAAAGGTTGAACTGTGTTAGTTGAGGACACTCATCACAAAGAAGTTTCTGAGAATGCTTCTGTCTAGATTTCATATGAAGATATTCCCGTTTCCACCGAAATCATTAGAGCTATCCAAATATCCACCTACAGATTCTACAAAAAGAGTGTTACCAATCTGCTCTATCAATAGAAAGGTTCAACTCCTTTCGTTGAGGACACACATCACAAAGAAGTTTCTGAGAATGCTTCTGTCTGGATTTAATATGAAGATATTCCGTTTCCAACGAAATCTTCACAGTTATCCAAATATCCACTTGCAGATTCTACAAAAATTGTGTTTCCAAACTACTGTATCAAAAGAATGGTTCAACTCTGTTAGTTGAGGACACAAATCCAAAGAAGTTTCTGAGAATGCTTCTGTCTAGATTTTATATGAAGATATTCCCGTTTCCAACGAAATCTTCACAGTTATCCAAATATCCACTTGCAGATTCTACAAAAAGAGTGTTTGCAAACTGCTGTATCAAAAGAAAGGATGAACTGTGTTAGCTGAGGACACTCATCAAGAAGAAGTTTCTGAGAATGCTTCGGTCTAGATTTCATATGAAGATATTCCCTTTTCCAACGAAATCATTAGCTCTATCAAAATATCCACTTACAGATTCTACAAAAAGAGTGTTTCCAAACTCCTCTATCAAAAGAAAGGTTCAACTCCTTTAATTGAGGACACACATCACAAAGAAGTTTCTGAGAATGCTTCTGTCTAGATTTTATATGAAGATATTCCCTTTTCCAATGAAATCTTCAGAGTCATCCAAATATCCACTTGCAGCTTCTACAAAAAGAGTTTTTCTAAACTGCTGTATCCAAAGAAAGTTTCATCTCTGTTAGTTGAGGACACACATCCCAAATAAGTTTCTGAGAATGCTTCTGTCTCGTTTTTATGGGAAGATATTTCCCTTTTCACCTTAGGCCTGAAAGCGCTCGAAATCTCCACTTGCAGATACTACAGAAAGAGTGTTCCAAACATGCTCTAAGAAAGGGAATGTTCAGCTCTGTGAGTTCAATGCAGATATCACAAAGTAGTTTCTGAGAGAGCTTCTGTCTAGATTTTAGATGAAGATATTCCCGTTTCCAATGAAATCGTTAGAGCTATCCAAATATCCACTTGCAGATTCTACAAAAAGTGTGATTCCAAACTGCTGTAACAAAGGAAAGGTTGAAATCTGTTAGTTGAGAACACACACCACAAAAAAGTTTCTGAGAATGCTTCTGTCTAGATTTTATATGACGATATACCCGTTTCCAATGAAATCTTCACAGTTATTCAAATATCCACTTGCAGATTCTACAAAAAGTGTGTTTCCAAACGGCTCTATGAAAAGAAAGGTTCAACTCCGTTAGTTGAGGACACACATCACAAAGAAGTTTCTGAGAATGCTTCTGTCTCGTTTTTATGGGAAGATATTTCCCTTTTCACCTAAGGCCCGAATGCGCTCGAAATGTCCACTTGCAGATACTACAGAAAGAGTGTTCCAAACCTTCTCTAAGAAAGGGAATCTTCAGCATTGTGAGTTGCATGCAGATATCACAAAGTAGTTTCTGAGAGTGCTTCTGTCTAGATTTTAGATGAAGATAATCCCGTTTCCAACGAAATCGTTAGAGCTATCCAAATATCAACTTACAGATTCTACAAAAAGTGTAGTTCCAAACTACTCTATGAAAAGAAAGGTTGAACTCTGTTAGATGAGGAAACACAACAGGAAGAAGTTTCTGAGAATGCTTCTGTCTAGATTGTATATGAAGATGTTCCCGTTTCCAACGAAATCTTCACATTAAACAAAATATCCACTTGCAGGTTCTACAAAAAGAGTGTTCCCAAACTGCTGTATCAAAGGAAAGGTTGAACTCTGTTAGTTGAGGACACACATCACAAAAAAGTTTCTGAGAATGCTTCTGTCTAGATTTTATATGAAGATATTCCCGTTTCCAACGAAATCTTCACAGTTATTCAAATATCCACTTGCAGATTCTACAAAAAGAGTGTTTCCAAACTGCTGTATCAATAGAAAGGATCAGCTCTGGTAGTTGAGGACACATATCCTAAATAAGTTTCTGAAAATCCTTCTGTCTCTTTTTTATGGGAAGATATTTCAGTTTTCACCGTAGGCCTTAATGCGCTCGAAATGTCCACTTCCAGATACTACAGAAAGAGTGTTTCAAACCTGCTCTATGAAAGGGAATGTTCCACTCTGTGACTTGAATGCAGATATCAGAAAGTAGTTTCTGACAGTGCTTCTGTCTAGAATTTAGATGAAGATATTCCCGTTTCCACCGAAATTGATAGAGCTATCCAAATATCCACTTACAGATTCTACAAAAGAAGTGATTCCAAACTGCTCTATCAACAGAAAGGTTTAAGTCTGTTAGTTGAGGACACACATCACAAAGAAGTTTGTGAGAATGCTTCTGTCTAGATTTTATATGAAGACATTCCCGTTTCCAACGATATCTTCACAGTTATCCAAATATCCACTTGCAGATTCTACAAAAAGTGTGTTTCCAAACTGCTGTATCAAAAGAAAGGTTCAACTCTGTTAGTTGAGGACACTCATCGCAAAGAAGTTTCTGAGAATGCTTCTGTCTAGATTTCATATGAAGATACTCCCCTTTCCAACGAATCTATTACAGCTATCCAAATATCCACGGACAGATTCTACAAAAAGAGTGTTTCCAAACTCCTCTATCAAAAGAAAGGTTCAACTGCTTTAGTTGAGGACACACATCACAAATAAGTTTCTGAGAATGCTTCTGTCTCGTTTTTATGGGAAGATATTTCCCTTTTCACCTTAGGCCTGAAAGCGCTCGAAATCTCCACTTGCAGATACTACAGAAAGAGTGTTCCAAACATGCTCTAAGAAAGGGAATGTTCAGCTCTGTGAGTTCAATGCAGATATCACAAAATAGTTTCTGAGAGAGCTTCTGTCTAGATTTTAGATGAAGATATTCCCGTTTCCAATGAAATCGTTAGAGCTATCCAAATATCCACTTGCAGATTCTACAAAAAGTGTGATTCCAAACTGCTGTAACAAAGGAAAGGTTGAAATCTGTTAGTTGAGAACACACACCACAAAAAAGTTTCTGAGAATGCTTCTGTCTAGATTTTATATGACGATATACCCGTTTCCAATGAAATCTTCACAGTTATTCAAATATCCACTTGCAGATTCTACAAAAAGTGTGTTTCCAAACGGCTCTATGAAAAGAAAGGTTCAACTCCGTTAGTTGAGGACACACATCACAAAGAAGTTTCTGAGAATGCTTCTGTCTCGTTTTTATGGGAAGATATTTCCCTTTTCACCTAAGGCCCGAATGCGCTCGAAATGTCCACTTGCAGATACTACAGAAAGAGTGTTCCAAACCTTCTCTAAGAAAGGGAATCTTCAGCATTGTGAGTTGCATGCAGATATCACAAAGTAGTTTCTGAGAGTGCTTCTGTCTAGATTTTAGATGAAGATAATCCCGTTTCCAACGAAATCGTTAGAGCTATCCAAATATCAACTTACAGATTCTACAAAAAGTGTAGTTCCAAACTACTCTATGAAAAGAAAGGTTGAACTCTGTTAGATGAGGAAACACAACAGGAAGAAGTTTCTGAGAATGCTTCTGTCTAGATTGTATATGAAGATGTTCCCGTTTCCAACGAAATCTTCACATTAAACAAAATATCCACTTGCAGGTTCTACAAAAAGAGTGTTCCCAAACTGCTGTATCAAAGGAAAGGTTGAACTCTGTTAGTTGAGGACACACATCACAAAAAAGTTTCTGAGAATGCTTCTGTCTAGATTTTATATGAAGATATTCCCGTTTCCAACGAAATCTTCACAGTTATTCAAATATCCACTTGCAGATTCTACAAAAAGAGTGTTTCCAAACTGCTGTATCAATAGAAAGGATCAGCTCTGGTAGTTGAGGACACATATCCTAAATAAGTTTCTGAAAATCCTTCTGTCTCTTTTTTATGGGAAGATATTTCAGTTTTCACCGTAGGCCTTAATGCGCTCGAAATGTCCACTTCCAGATACTACAGAAAGAGTGTTTCAAACCTGCTCTATGAAAGGGAATGTTCCACTCTGTGACTTGAATGCAGATATCAGAAAGTAGTTTCTGACAGTGCTTCTGTCTAGAATTTAGATGAAGATATTCCCGTTTCCACCGAAATTGATAGAGCTATCCAAATATCCACTTACAGATTCTACAAAAGAAGTGATTCCAAACTGCTCTATCAACAGAAAGGTTTAAGTCTGTTAGTTGAGGACACACATCACAAAGAAGTTTGTGAGAATGCTTCTGTCTAGATTTTATATGAAGACATTCCCGTTTCCAACGATATCTTCACAGTTATCCAAATATCCACTTGCAGATTCTACAAAAAGTGTGTTTCCAAACTGCTGTATCAAAAGAAAGGTTCAACTCTGTTAGTTGAGGACACTCATCGCAAAGAAGTTTCTGAGAATGCTTCTGTCTAGATTTCATATGAAGATACTCCCCTTTCCAACGAAACTATTACAGCTATCCAAATATCCACGGACAGATTCTACAAAAAGGGTGTTTCCAAACTGCTCTATCAAAAGAAAGGTTCAACTCCTTTAGTTGAGGACACACATCACGAAGAAGTTGCTGAGAATGCTTCTGTCTGGAATTTAGATGAAGATATTCCCGT
Source organism: Gorilla gorilla gorilla (assembly GCF_029281585.2). Classification (NCBI taxonomy): domain Eukaryota; kingdom Metazoa; phylum Chordata; class Mammalia; order Primates; family Hominidae; genus Gorilla; species Gorilla gorilla. The sequence goes on along the minus strand of NC_086018.1, from coordinate 14,352,338 downwards.
TTCCAAGGAAATCTTCACAGTTATCCAAATATCTACCAGCAGATTCTACAAAAAGAGTGTTTCCAAACTGCTGTATCAACGGAAAGTTTGAACTCTGTTAGTTGAGGACACACATCACAAAGAAGTTTCTGAGAATGCTTCTGTCTAGATTTTATAAGAAGATACTCCCGTTTCCAACGAAATCTTCACAGTTATTCAAGTATCCACTTGCAGATTCCACAAAAAGAGTGTTTCCAAACTGCTGTATCAATAGAAAGGATCAACTCTGCTATTTGAGGGCACACATCCTAAATAAGTTTCTGAGAATCCTTCTGTCTCTTTCTTATGGGAAGATATTTCAGTTTTGACCGTAGGCCTGAATGCGCTCGAAATGTCGACTTCCAGATACTACAGAAAGAGTGTTTCAAACCTGCTCTATGAAAGGGAATGTTCAACTCTGTGACTTGAATGCATATATCACAAAGTAGTTTCTGACAGTGCTTCTGTCTTGAATTCAGATGAAGATATTCCCTTTTCCAACGAAATCGTTAGAGCTATAAAAATATCCACTTGCAGATTCTACAAAAAGGGTGTTTCCAAACTGCTCTATCAAAAGAAACGTTGAACTCTGTTAGTTGAGGATACACATCACAAAGAAGTTTCTGAGAATGCTTGTGTCTAGATTTTATATGAAGATATTCCCATTTCCAACTAAATCTTCACAGTTATCCAAATATCCACTTGCAGATTTTACAAAAAGACTGTTTCCAAACTGCTGTTTCAAAGGAAAGGCTGAACTGTGTTAGTTGAGGACACTCATCACAAAGAAGTTTCTGAGAATGCTTCTGTCTAGATTTCATATGAAGATATTCCCGTTTCCAACAAAATCATTAGCTCTATCAAAATATCCACTTACAGATTCTACAAAAAGAGTGTTTCCAAACTCCTCTATCAAAAGAAAGGTTCAACTGCTTTAGTTGAGGACACACATCACAAAGAAGTTTCTGAGAATGCTTCTGTCTAGATTTTATATGAAGATATTCCCTTTTCCAATGAAATCTTCAGAGTTATCCAAATATCCACTTGCAGCTTCTACAAAAAGAGTTTTTCTAAACTGCTGTATCCAAAGAAAGTTTCATCTCTGTTAGTTGAGGACACACATCCCAAATAAGTTTCTGAGAATGCTTCTGTCTCGTTTTTATGGGAAGATATTTCCCTTTTCACCTTAGGCCTGAAAGCGCTCGAAATCTCCACTTGCAGATACAACAGAAAGAGTCTTCCAAACCTACTCTAAGAAAGGGAATGTTCAGCTCTGTGAGTTCAATGCAGATATCACAAAGTGGTTTCTGAGAGTGGTTCTGTCTAGGTTTTAGATGAAGATATTCCCGTTTCCAATGAAATCGTTAGAGCTGTACAAATATCCACTTGCAGATTCTACAAAAAGTGTGTTTCCAAACTGCTGTAACAAAGGAAAGGTTGAAATCTGTTAGTTGAGGACACACACCACAAAAAAGGTTCTGAGAATGCTTCTGTCTAGATTTTATATGAAGATATTCCCGTTTCCGAAGTAATCTTCACAGTTATCCAAATATCCACTTGCAGATTCTACAAACAGAGTGTTTCCAACTGCTCTATCAAAAGAAAGGTTGACATCTGTTAGTTCAGGACACACATCACTAAGAAGATTCTGAGAATGTTTCTGTCTAGGTTTTATATGAAGATATTCCTGTTTACAACGAAATCTACACAGTTAAAAAAATAACCACATTCAGATTCTACAAAAAGAGTGTTTCCAAACTGCTGTATTAAAAGAAAGGTTGAGCTCTGTTAGTTGAGGACACTCATCACAAAGAAGTTTCTGAGAATGCTTCTGTCTAGATTTTATGTAATGATATTCCCGTTTCCAACAAAATCTTCTCAGTTATCCAAATATCAACTAGCCGATTCTACAAAAAGAGGGTTTCCAAACTGCTCTATCAAAAGAAAGGTTGAACTCCGTAAGTTGAGGACACACATCACAAAGTAGTTGCTGAGAATGCTTCTGTCTAGAATTTAGATGAAGGTATTCCGGTTTCCAACGAAATCTTCTCAGTTATCCAAATATCCACTAGCAGATTCTACAAAAAGTGTGTTTCCAAACTACTGTAACAAAAGAAAGGATGAACTCTGTTCGTTGAGGACACACATCACAAAGAAGTTTCTGAGAATTCTTCTGTCTAGATTTTATATGAAGATATTCACTCTTCCATCGAAATCTTCACAGTTATCCAAATATCCACTTACGGATTCTACAAATAGAGTGTTTCTAAACAGCTGGATCAAAAGAAAGGTTCAACTCTGTTAGTTGAGGACACACATCCCATATAAGTTTCAGAGAATGCTTCTGTCTCGTTTTTATGGGAAGATATTTCCCTTTCCACTGTAGTCCTGAAAGCGCTCGAAATGTCCACTTGCAGATGCTACAGAAAGCGTGTTCCAAACCTGCTCAAAGAAAGAGAATCTTCAGCATTCTGAGTTGAATGCAGATATCACAAAGTAGTTTCTGAGAGTGCTTCTGTCTAGATTTTAGATGAAGATATTCCCGTTTCCAACGAAATCGTATGAGCTATCCAAATATCCACTTGCAGATTCTACAAAAAGATTGGTTCCAAACTACTCTATCAAAAGAAATGTTGAACTCTGTTCGATGAGGACACACATCACAATGAAGTTTCTGAGAATACTTCTGTCTAGATTTTATATGAAGATGTACCCGTTTCCAACGAAACCTTCACATAAAACAAAATATCCACTTGCAAGGTTCTACAAAAAGAGTGTTTCCAAACTGCTGTATCAACGGAAAGTTTGAACTCTGTTAGTTGAGGACACACATCACAAAAAAGTTTCTGAGAATGCTTGTGTCTAGATTTTATATGAAGATATTCCCATTTCCAACTAAATCTTCACAGTTATCCAAACATCCACTTGCAGATTTTACAAAAAGACTGTTTCCAAACTGCTGTTTCAAAGGAAAGGCTGAACTGTGTTAGTTGAGGACACTCATCACAAAGAAGTTTCTGAGAATGCTTCTGTCTAGATTTCATACGAAGATATTCCCTTTTCCAACGAAATCATTAGCTCTATCAAAGTATCCACTTGCAGATTCTACAAACAGAGTGTTTCCAACTGCTCTATCAAAAGAAAGGTTGACATCTGTTAGTTCAGGACACACATCACTAAGAAGATTCTGAGAATGTTTCTGTCTAGGTTTTATATGAAGATATTCCTGTTTACAACGAAATCTACACAGTTAAAAAAATAACCACATTCAGATTCTACAAAAAGAGTGTTTCCAAACTGCTGTATCAAAAGAAAGGTTGAGCTCTGTTAGTTGAGGACACTCATCACAAAGAAGTTTCTGAGAATGCTTCTGTCTAGATTTTATGTAAAGATATTCCCGTTTCCAACAAAATCTTCTCAGTTATCCAAATATCAACTAGCCGATTCTACAAAAGGAGGGTTTCCAAACTGCTCTATCAAAAGAAAGGTTGAACTCCGTAAGTTGAGGACACACATCACGAAGTAGTTGCTGAGAATGCTTCTGTCTAGAATTTAGATGAAGGTATTCCCGTTTCCAACGAAATCTTCACAGTTATCCAAATATCCACTAGCAGATTCTACAAAAAGTGTGTTTCCAAACTACTGTAACAAAAGAAAGGATGAACTCTGTTCGTTGAGGACACACATCACAAAGAAGTTTCTGAGAATTCTTCTGTCTAGATTTTATATGAAGATATTCACTCTTCCATCAAAATCTTCACAGTTATCCAAATATCCACTTGCGGATTCTACAAAGAGAGTGTTTCTAAACAGCTGGATGAAAAGAAAGGTTCAACTCTGTTAGTTGAGGACACACATCCCATATAAGTTTCAGAGAATGCTTCCGTCTCGTTTTTATGGGAAGATATTTCCCTTTTCACTGTAGGCCTGAAAGCGCTCGAAATGTCCACTTGCAGATGCTACAGAAAGCGTGTTCCAAACCTGCTCAAAGAAAGAGAATCTTCAGCATTCTGAGTTGAATGCAGATATCACAAAGTAGTTTCTGAAAGTGCTTCTGTCTAGATTTTAGATGAAGATATTCCCGTTTCCAACGAAATCGTATGAGCTATCCAAATATCCACTTGCAGATTCTACAAAAAGATTGGTTCCAAACTACTCTATCAAAAGAAATGTTGAACTCTGTTCGATGAGGACACACATCACAATGAAGTTTCTGAGAATACTTCTGTCTAGATTTTATATGAAGATGTACCCGTTTCCAACGAAACCTTCACATAAAACAAAATATCCACTTGCAAGGTTCTACAAAAAGAGTGTTTCCAAACTGCTGTATCAACGGAAAGTTTGAACTCTGTTAGTTGAGGACACACATCACAAAAAAGTTTCTGAGAATGCTTGTGTCTAGATTTTATATGAAGATATTCCCATTTCCAACTAAATCTTCACAGTTATCCAAATATCCACTTGCAGATTTTACAAAAAGACTGTTTCCAAACTGCTGTTTCAAAGGAAAGGCTGAACTGTGTTAGTTGAGGACACTCATCACAAAGAAGTTTCTGAGAATGCTTCTGTCTAGATTTCATATGAAGATATTCCCGTTTCCACCGAAATCATTAGAGCTATCCAAATATCCACTTACAGATTCTACAAAAAGAGTGTTAGCAATCTGCTCTATCAAAAGAAAGGTTCAACTTCATTAGTTGAGGACACACATCACAAAGAAGTTTCTGAGAATGCTTCTGTCTAGATTTTATATGAAGATATTCCGTTTCCAACGAAATCTTCACAGTTATCCAAATATCCACTTGCAGATTCTACAAAAAGTGTGTTTCCAAACTGCTGTAACAAAGGAAAGGTTGAAATCTGTTAGTTGAGGACACACACCACAAAAAAGTTTCTGAGAATGCTTCTGTCTAGATTTTATATGACGATATTCCCGTTTCCAATGAAGTCTTCACAGTTATTCAAATATCCACTTGCAGATTCTACAAAAAGAGTGTTTCCAAACTGCTCTATCAAAAGAAAGTTTCAACTCCGTTAGTTGAGGACACACATCATAAAGAAGTTTCTGAGAATGCTTCTGTCTCGTTTTTATGGGAAGATATTTCAGTTTTCACCGTAGGCCCGAAAGCGCTCGAAATGTCCACTTGCAGATACTACAGAAAGAGTGTTCCAAACCTTCTCTAGAAAGGGAATCTTCAGCTTTGTGAGTTGAATGCAGATATCACCAAGTAGTTTCTGAGAGTGCTTCTGTCTAGATTTTAGATGAAGATATTCCCGTTTCCAACAAAATCGTTAGAGCTATCCAAATATCAACTTGCAGATTCTACAAAAAGAATGGTTCCAAACTACTCTATGAAAAGAAAGGTTGAACTCTGTTAGATGAGGACACACATCACAAAGAAGTTTCTGAGAATGCTTCTGTCTAGATTTTATATGAAGATGTTCCCGTTTCCAACGATATCTTCACATTGAGCAAGATATCCACTTGCAGATTCTACAAAAAGAGTGTTTCCAAACTGCTGTATCATTGGAAAGGTGGAACTCTGTTAGTTGAGGACACACATCACAAAAAAGTTTCTGAGAATGCTTCCGTCCAGATTTTATAGGAAGATTTTCCCGTTTCCAAGGAAATCTTCACAGTTCTTCAAATATCCACTTGCAGAATCTACAAAAAGAGTGATTCCAAACTGCTGTATCAATAGAATGGATCAACACTGGTAGTTGAGGACACACATCCTAAATAAGTTTCTGAGAATCCTTCTGTCTCTTTTTTATGCGAAGATATTTCAGTTTTCACCGTACACTTGAATTCGCTCGAAATGTCCAATTCCAGACACTACAGAAAGTGTCTTTCAAACCTGCTCTAAGAAAAGGAATGTTCAGCTCTGTTACTTGAATGCAGACATCACAAAGTAGTTTCTGACAGTGCTTCTGTCTAGATTTTAGATGAAGATATTCACGTTTCCAAAGTAATCTTCACAGTTATCAAAATATCCACTTGCAGATTCTACAAACAGAGTGTTTTCAACTGCTCTATCAAAAGAAATGTTGACCTCTGTTTGTTGAGGACACACATCACAAAGAAGTTTCTGAGAATGTCTCTGTCTAGATTTTATATGAAGATATTCCTGTTTACAACGAAATCTACACAGTTAAAAAAATAACAACTTTCAGATTCTACAAAAAGAGTGTTTCCAAACTGCTGTATCAAAAGAAATGTTGAGCTCTGTTAGTTGAGGACACTCATCACAAAGAAGTTTCTGAGAATGCTTCTGTCTAGATTTTATATAAAGATATTCCCTTTTCCAACGAAATCTTCTCAGTTATCCAAATATCAACTAGCCGATTCTACTAAAAGAGGGTTTCCAAACTGCTCTATCAAAAGAAAGGTTGAACTCCGTTAGTTGAGGACACACATCACAAAGAAGTTGCTGAGAATGCTTCTGTCTAGAATTTACATGAAGATATTCCCGTTTCCAATGAAATCTTCACAGTTATCCTAATATCCACTAGCAGATTCTACAAAAAGTGTGTTTCCAAACTACTGTAACAAAAGAAAGGTTGAACTCTGTTAGTTGAGGACACACATCACAAAGAAGTTTCTGAGAATGCTTCTGTCTAGATTTTATATGAAGATATTCACTTTTCCATTGAAATCTTCACAGTTATCCAAATATCCACTTGCGGTTTCTACAAAAAGTGTGTTTCTAAACTGCTGTATCAAAAGAAAGGTTCTACTCTGTTAGTTGAGGACACACATCCCATATAAGTTTCAGAGAATGCTTCTGTCTCGTTTTTATGGGAAGATATTTCCCTTTTCACCGTAGGCCTGAAAGCGCTCGTAATGTCCACTTGCAGATGCTACAGAAAGCGTGTTCCAAACCTTCTCTAAGAAAGAGAATCTTCAGCTTTGTGAGTTGAATGCAGATATCACAAAGTAGTTTCTGAGAGTGCTTCTGTCTAGATTTTAGATGAAGATATTCCCGTTTCCAACGAAATCGTTAGAGCTATCCAAATATCACCTTGCAGATTCTACAAAAAGAGTGGTTCCAAACTACTCTATGAAAATAAAGGTTGAACTCTGTTAGATGAGGACACACATCACAAAGAAGTTTCTGAGAATGCTTCTGTCTAGATTTTATATGAAGATGTTCCCGTTTCCAACGAAATCTCCACATTAAACAAAATATCCACTTGCAGGTTCTACAAAAAGAGAGTTTCCACATTGCTGTATCAACGGAAAGGTTGAACTCTGTTAGTTGAGGGCACACATCACAAAAAAGTTTCTGAGAATGCTTCTGTCTAGATTTTATATGAAAATATTCCCCTTTCCAATGAAATCTTCACAGTTATTCAAATATCCACTTGCAGATTCTACAAAAAGATTGTTTCCAAACTGCTGTATCAATAGAAAGGATCAGCTCTGGTAGTTGAGGACACACATCCTAAATAAGTTTCTGAAACTCCTTCTGTCTCTTTCTTATGGGAAGATATTTCAGTTTTCACCGTAGGCCTTAAAACGCTCAAAATATCCACTTCCAGATACTACAGAAAGAGTGTTTCAAACCCGCTCTAAGAAAGGGAATGTTCCGCTCTGTGACATGTATGCAGATATCACAAAGTAGTTTCTGACAGGGCTTCTGTCTAGAATTTAGATGAAGATATTCCCGCTTCCAACGAAATCGATAGAGCTCTCCAAATATCCACTTACAGATTCTACAAAAGAAGTGATTCCAAACTGCTCTATCAAAAGAAAGGTTTAAGTCTGTTAGTTGAGGACACACATCACAAACAAGTTTGTGAGAATGCTTCTGTCTAGATTTAATATGAAGATATTCCCTTTTCCAATGAAATCTTCACAGTCATCCAAATATCCACTTGCAGATTCTTCAAAAAGAGTGTTTCCAAACTGCTGTATCAAAAGAAAGGTTGAACAGTGTTAGTTGAGGACACTCATCACAAAGAAGTTTCTGAGAATGCTTCTGTCTGGATTTCATATGAAGATACTCCCCTTTCCAACGAAATTATTACAGCTATCCAAATATCCACGGACAGATTCTACAAAAAGGGTGTTTCCAAACTGCTCTATCAAAAGAAAGGTTGAACTCCGTTAGTTGAGGACCCACATCATGAATAAGTTTCTGATAATGCTTCTGTCTAGATTTTATATGAAGATATTCACTTTTCCATCAAAATCTTCACAGTTATCCAAATATCCACTTGCGGATTCTACAAAAAGAGTGTTTCTAAACTGCTGTATCAAAAGAAATGTTGAACTCTGTTAGTTGAGGACACACATCCCATATAAGTTTCAGAGAATGCTTCTGTCTCGTTTTTATGGGAAGATATTTCCCTTTTCACCGCTGGCCTGAAAGCGCTCGAAATGTCCACTTGCAGATACTACAGAAAGCGTGTTCCAAACCTGCTCTAAGAAAGAGAATCTTCATCTTTCTGAGTTGAACGCAGATATCACAAAGTAGTTTCAGAGAGTGCTTCTGTCTAGATTTTAGATGAAGATATTCCCTTTTCCAACGAAATCGTATGAGCCATCCAAATATCCACTTGCAGATTCTACAAAAACTGTGGTTCCAAACTACTCTCTCAAAAGAAATGTTGAACTCGGTTCGATGAGGACACACATCAAAAAGAAGTTTCTGAGAATGCTTCTGTCTAGATTTTATATGAAGATGTTCCCGTTTCCAACGAAATCTTCACATTAAACAAAATATCCACTTGCAGGTTCTACAAAAAGAGTGTTTCCAAACTTCTGTATCAACGGAAAGGTTGAACTCTGTTAGTTGAGGACACACATCACAAAAAAGTTTCTGAGAATGCTTCTGTCTAGATTTTATATGAAAATATTCCCGTTTCCAATGAAATCTTCACAGTTATTCAAATATCCACTTGCAGATTCTACAAAAAGAGTGTTTCCAAACTGCTGTATCAATAGAAAGGATCAGCTCTGGTAGTTGAGGACACACATCCTAAGTAAGTTTCTGAGAATCCTTCTGTCTCTTTCTTATGGGAAGATATTTCAGTTTTCACCGTAGGCCTGAATGCGTTCGAAATGTCCACTTCCAGATACTACAGAAAGAGTGTTTCAAACCTGCTCTATGAAAGGGAATGTTCAGCTCTGTGACTTGAATGCAGATATCACAAAGTAGTTTCTGACAGTGCTTCTGTCTTGAATTTAGATGAAGATATTCCCTTTTCCAACGAAACCGTTAGAGCTATAAAAATATCCACTTGCAGATTCTACAACAAGGGTGTTTCCAATGTGCTCTATCAAAAGAAACGCTGAACTCTGTTAGTTGAGGACACACATCACAAAGAAGTTTCTGAGAACGCTTGTTTCTAGATTTTATATGAAGATATTCCGTTTCCAACGAAATTTTTACAGTTATCCAAATATCCACTTGCAGATTCTACAAAATTGTGTTTCCAAACTACTGTATGAAAGAAAGTTTCAACTCTGTTAGTTGAGGACACACATCACAAAGAAGTTTCTGAGAATGCTTCTGTCCAGATTTTATATGAAGATATTCGGTTTCCAACGAAATCTTCACAGTTATCCAAATATCCACTTGCAGATTCTACAAAAAGACTGTTTCCAAACTGCTGTTTCAAAGGAAATGTTGAACTGTGTTAGTTGAGGACTCTCATCACAAAGAAGTTTCTGAGAATGCTTCTGTCTAGATTTCATAAGAAGATATTCCCGTTTCTACCGAAATCATTAGAGCTATCCAAATATCCACTTACAGATTCTACAAAAAGAGTGTTACCAATATGCTCTATCAAAAGAAAGGTTCAACTTCGTTAGTTGAGGACACACATCACAAAGAAGTTTCTGAGAATGCTTCTGTCTAGATTTTATTTGAAGATAATCCGTTTCAAACGAAATCTTCACAGTTATCCAAATATCCACTTGCAGATTTTACAAAAAGTGTGTTTCCAAACTACTGTATCAAAAGAAAGGTTCAACTCTGTTAGTTGAGGACACACATCACAAAGAAGTTTCTTAGAATGCTTTTGTCTAGATTTTATATGAAGATATTCCCGTTTGCAACGAAATCTTCACAGTTATCCAAATATCCACTTGCAGATTCTACAAAAAGAGTGTTTGCAAACTGCTGTATCAAAAGAAAGGATGAACTGTGTTAGCTGAGGACACTCATCAATAAGAAGTTTCTGAGAATGCTTCGGTCTAGATTTCATATGAAGATATTCCCGTTTCCAACGTAATCATTAGCTCTATCAAAATATCCACTTACAGATTCTACAAAAACAGTGTTTCCAAACTCCTCTATCAAAAGAAAGGTTCAACTCCTTTAGTTGAGGACACACATCACAAAGAAGTTTCTGAGAATGCTTCTGTCTAATTTTTATATGCAGATATTCCCTTTTCCAATGAAATCTTCAGAATTATCCAAATATCCACTTGCAGCTTCTACAAAAATAGTTTTTCTAAACTGCTGTATTCAAAGAAAGTTTCATCTCTGTTAGTTGAGGACACACATCCCAAATAAGTTTCTGAGAATGCTTCTGTCTAGATTTTACATGAAGATATTCCCGTTTCCAACGAAATCTTCACAGTTATTCAAATATCCACGGACAGATTCTACAAAAAGGGTGTTTCCAAACTGCTCTATCAAAAGAAACGTTGAACTCTGTTAGTTGAGGACACACATCACAAAGAAGTTTCTGAGAATGCTTGTGTCTAGATTTTATATGAAGATATTCCCATTTCCAACTAAATCTTCCCAGTTATCCAAATATCCACTTGCAGATTTTACAAAAAGACTGTTTCCAAATTGCTGTTTCAAAGGAAAGGTTGAACTGTGTTAGTTGAGGACACTCATCACAAAGAAGTTTCTGAGAATGCTTCTGTCTAGATTTCATATGAAGATATTCCCGTTTCCACCGAAATCATTAGAGCTATCCAAATATCCACATACAGATTCTACAAAAAGATTGTTACCAATCTGCTCTATCAAAAGAAAGGTTCAACTTCGTTAATTGAGGACACACATCACTAAGAAGTTACTGAGAATGTTTCTGTCTAGATTTTATATGAAGATATTCCGTTTCCAACGAAATCTTCACAGTTATCCAAATATCCACTTGCAGATTCTACAAAAAGTGTGTTTCCAAACTACTGTATCAAAAGAAATGTTCAACTCTGTTAGTTGAGGACACACATCACAAAGAAGTTTCTGAGAATGCTTCTGTCTAGATTTTAAATGAAGATATTCCCGTTTCCAATGAAATCTTCACAGTTATCCAAATATCCACTTGCAGATTCTACAAAAAGAGTGTTTGCAAACTGCTGTATCAAAAGAAAGGATGAACTGTGTTAGCTGAGGACACTCATCAAGAAGAAGTTTCTGAGAATGCTTCGGTCTAGATTTCATATGAAGATATTCCCGTTTCCAACGAAATCATTATCTCTATCAAAATATCCACTTACAGATTCTACAAAAAGAGTGTTTCCAAACTCCTCTATCAAAAGAAAGGTTCAACTCGTTTAGTTGAGGACACACATCACAAAGAAGTTTCTGAGAATGCTTCTGTCTAGATTTTATATGAAGATATTCCCTTTTCCAATGAAATCTTCAGAGTTATCCAAATATCCACTTGCAGCTTCTACAAAAAGAGTTTTTCTAAACTGCTGTATCCAAAGAAAGTTTCATCTCTGTTAGTTGAGGACACACATCACAAAGAAGTTTCTGAGAATGCTTCTGTCTCGTTTTTATGGGAAGATATTTCCCTTTTCACCTTAGGCCTGAAAGCGCTCGAAATCTCCACTTGCAGATACTACAGAAAGAGTGTTCCAAACCTGCTCTAAGAAAGGGAATGTTCAGCTCTGTGAGTTCAATGCAGATATCACAAAGTAGTTTCTGAGAGAGCTTCTGTCTAGATATTAGATGAAGTTATTCCCGTTTCCAAAGAAATCGTTAGAGCTATCCAAATATCCACTTGCAGATTCCACAAAAAGTGTGTTTCCAAACTGCTCTAACAAAGGAAAGGTTGAAATCTGTTAGTTGAGGACACACACCGCAAAAAAGTTTCCGAGAATGCTTCTGTCTAGATTTTATATGACGATATTCCCGTTTCCAATGAAATCTTCACAGTTATTCAAATATCCACTAGCAGATTCTACAAAAAGAGTGTTTCCAAACTGCTCTATCAAAAGAAAGTTTCAACTCCGTTAGTTGAGGACACACATCAAAAAGAAGTTTCTGAGAATGATTCTGTCTAGATTTTATATGAAGATATTCCCGTTTCCAACGAAAACTTCTCATTTATCCAAATATCCACTTGCAGATTCTTCAAAAAGAGTGTTTCCAAACTGCTGTATCAAAAGAAAGGTTCAACTCTGTTAGTTGAGGACACTCATCACAAAGAAGTTTCTGAGAATGCTTCTGTCTAGATTTCATATGAAGATACTCCCCTTTCCAACGAAATTATTACAGCTATCCAAATATCCACGGACAGATTCTACAAAAAGGGTGTTTCCAAACTGCTCTATCAAAAGAAAGGTTGAACCCCGTTAGTTGAGGACACACATCACGAAGAAGTCGCTGAGAATGCTTCTGTCTAGAATTTAGATGAAGATATTCCAGTTTCCAACGAAATCTTCACAGTTATCCAAATATCCACTAGCAGATTCTACAAAAAGTGTGTTTCCAAACTACTGTAAGAAAAGAAAGGTTGAGCTCTGTTAGTTGAGGACACACATCACAAAGAAGTTTCTGAGAATGCTTCTGTCTATATTTTGTATGAAGATATTCACTTTTCCATCGAAATCTTCACAGTTATCCAAATATCCACTTGCGGATTCTACAAAAAGAGTGTTTCTAAACTGCTGTATCAAAAGAAAGGTTCAACTCTGTTAGTTGAGGACACACATCCCATATAAGTTTCAGAGAATGCTTCTGTCTCATTTTTATGGGAAGATATTTCAGTTTTCACCGTAGGCCCGAATGCGCTCGAAATTTCCACTTGCAGATACTACAGAAAGAGTGTTCCAAACCTTCTCTAAGAAAGGGAATCTTCAGCTTTGTGAGTTGAATGCAGATATCACAAAGTAGTTTCTGAGAGTGCTTCTGTGTAGATTTTAGATGAAGATATTCCCTTTTCCAATGAAATCGTTAGAGCTATCCAAATATCAACTTGCAGATCCTACAAAAAGAGTGGTTCCAAACTACTCTATGATAAGAAAGGTTGAACTCTGTTAGATGAGGACACACATCACAAAGAAGTTTCTGAGAATGCTTCTGTCTAGATTTTATATGAAGATGTTCCCGTTTCCAATGAAATCTTCACATTAAACAAAATATCCACTTGCAGGTTCTACAAAAAGAGTGTTTCCAAACTGCTGTATCAAAGGAAAAGGTTGAACTCTGTTAGTTGAGGACACACATCACAAAAAAGTTTCTGAGAATGCTTCTGTCTAGATTTTATATGAAGATATTCCCGTTTCCAACGAAATCTTCCCAGTTATTCAAATATCCACTTGCAGATTCTACAAAAAGAGTGTTTCCAAACTGCTGTATCAATAGAAATGATCAGCTCTGGTAGTTGAGGACACACATCCTAAATAAGATTCTGAAAATCCTTCTGTCTCTTTTTTATGGGAAGATATTTCAGTTTTCACCGTAGGCCTTAATGCGCTCGAAATGTCCACTTCCAGACACTACAGAAAGAGTGTTTCAAACCTGCTCTATGAAAGGGAATGTTCCGCTCTGTGACTTGAATGCAGATATCACAAAGTAGTTTTTGACAGTGCTTCTGTCTAGAATTTAGATGAAGATATTCCCGTTTCCAAAGAAATCGATAGAGCTATCCAAATTACCACTTACAGATTCTACAAAAGAAGTGATTCCAAACTGCTCTATCAACAGAAAGGTTTAAGTCTGTTTGTTGAGGACACACATCACAACGAAGTTTGTGAGAATGCTTCTGTCTAGATTTTATATGAAGATATTCCCGTTACCAACGAAATCTTCACAGTTATCCAAATATCCACTTGCAGATTCTTCAAAAAGAGTGTTTCCAAACTGCTGTGACAAAGGAAAATTTCAACTCTGTTAGTTGAGGACAGTCATCACAAAGAAGTTTCTGAGAATGCTTCTGTCTAGATTTCATATGAAGATACTCCTCTTTCCTACGAAATTATTACAGCTATCCAAATATCCACGGACAGATTCTACAAAAAGGGTGTTTCCAAACTGCTCTATAAAAGAAAGGTTGAACTCCGTTAGTTGAGGACACACATCACGAAGAAGTTGCTGAGAATGCTTCTGTCTAGAATTTAGATGAAGATATTCCCGTTTCCAATGAAATCTTCACAGTTATCCAAATATCCGCTAGCAGATTCTACAAAAAGTGTGTTTCCAAACTACTGTAACAAAAGAAAATTTGAACTCTGTTAGTTGAGGACACACATCACAAAGAAGTTTCTGAGAATGCTTCTGTCTAGATTTTACATGAAGACACTCCGTTTCCAACGAAATCTTCACAGTTATCCAAATATCCACTTGCAGATTCTACAAAAAGAGTGTTTGCAAACTGCTGTATCAAAAGAAAGGATGAACTGTGTTAGCTGAGTACACTCATCAATAAGAAGTTTCTAAGAATGCTTCGGTCTAGATTTCATATGAAAATATTCCCATTTCCAACAAAATCATTAGCTGTATTAAAATATCCACTTACAGATGCTACAAAGAGAGTGTTTCCAAACTCCTCTATCAAAAGAAAGGTTCAACTTCGTTAGTTGAGGACACACATCACAAAGATGTTTCTGAGAATGCTTCTCTCTAGATTTTATATGAAGATATTCCGTTTTCAACGAAATCTTCACAGTTATCCAAATATCCACTTGCAGATTCTACAAAAAGTGTGTTTCCATACTACTGCATCAAAAGATATGTTCAACTCTGTTAGTTGAGGACACTCATCACAAAGAAGTTTCTGAGAATGCTTCTGTCTAGATTTTATATGAAGATATTCCCGTTTCCAGCGAAATCTTCACAGTTATCCAAATATCCACTTGCAGATTCTACAAAAAGAGTGCTTGCAAACTGCTGTATCAAAGGAAAGGATGAACTGTGTTAGCTGAGGACACTCTTCAATAAGAAGTTTCTGAGAATGCTTCGGTGTAGATTTCATATGAAGATATTCCCGCTTCCAACGAAATCATTAGCTCTATCAAAATATCCACTTACAGATTCTACAAAAAGAGTGTTTCCAAACTCCTCTATCAAAAGAAAGGTTCACCTCCTTCAGTTGAGGACACACATCAGAAAGAAGTTTCTGAGAATGCTTCTGTCTAGATTTTATATGAAGATATTCCCTTTTCCAATGAAATCTTCAGAGTTATCCAAATATCCCCTTGCAGCTTCTACAAAAAGAGTATTTCTAAACTGCTGTATCCAAAGAAAGTTTCATCTCCGCTAGTTGAGGACACACATCCCAAATAAGTTTCCGAGAATGCTTCTGTCTCGTTTTTATGGGAAGATATTTCCCTTTTCGCCTCAGGCCTGAAAGCGCTCGACATCTCCACTTGCAGATACTACAGAAAGAGTGTTCCAAACCTGCTCTAAGAAAGGGAATGTTCAGCTCTGTGAGTTCAATGCAGATATCACAAAGTAGTTTCTGAGAGAGCTTCTGTCTAGATTTTAGATGAAGATATTCCCGTTTCCAATGAAATCGTTAGAGCTATCCAAATATCCACTTGCAGATTCCACAAAAAGTGTGTTTCCAAACTGCTGTAACAAAGGAAAGGGTGAAATCTGTTAGTTGAGGACACACACCACAAAAAAGTTTCCGAGAATGCTTCTGTCTAGATTTTATATGACGATATTCCCGTTTCCAATGAAATCTTCACAGTTATTCAAATATCCACTTGCAGATTCTATAAAAAGAGTGTTTCCAAACTGCTCTATGAAAAGAAAGGTTCAACACCGTTAGTTGAGGACACACGTCACAAAGAAGTTTCTGAGAATGCTTCTGTCTCGTTTTTATGGGAAGATATTTCAGTTTTCACCGTAGGCCCGAATGCGCTCGAAATGTCCACTTGCAGATACTGCAGAAAGAGTGTTCCAAACCTTCTCTAAGAAAGGGAATCTTCAGCTTTGTGAGTTGAATGCAGATATCACAAAGTAGTTTCTGAGAGTGCTTCTGTCTAGATTTTAGATGAAGATATTCCCGTTTCCAACGAAATCGTTAGAGTTATCCAAATATCAACTTGCAGATTCTACAAAAAGAGTGGTTCCAAACTACTCTATGAAAAGAAAGGTTGAACTCTGTTAGATGAGGACACACATCACATAGAAGTTTCTGAGAATGCTTCCGTCTAGATTTTATATGAAGATGTTCCCGTTTCCAATGAAATCTTCACATTAAACAAAATATCCACTTGCAGGTTCTACAAAAAGAGTGTTTCCAAACTGCTGTATCAAAGGAAAGGTTGAACTCTGTTAGTTGAGGACACACATCACAAAAAAGTTTCTGAGAATGCTTCTGTCTAGATTTTATAAGAAGATACTCCCGTTTACAACGAAATCTTCACAGTTATTCAAGTATCCACTTGCAGATTCCACAAAAAGAGTGTTTCCAGACTGCTGTATCAATAGAAAGGATCAGCTCTGCTAGTTGAGGACTCACATCCTAAATAAGTTTCTGAGAATCCTTCTGTCTCTTTCTTATGGGAAGATATTTCAGTTTTCACCGTAGGCCTGAATGCGTTCGAAATGTCCACTTCCAGATACTACAGAAAGAGTGTTTCAAACCTGCTCTATGTAAGGGAATGTTCAGCTCTGTGACGTGAATGCAGATATCACAAAGTAGTTTCTGACAGTGCTTCTGTCTTGAATTTAAATGAAGATATTCCCTTTTACAACGAAATCGTTAGAGTTATAAAAATATCCACTTGAAGATTCTACAAAAAGGGTGTTTCCAAACTGCTCTATCAAAGGAAACGTTGAACTCTGTTAGTTGAGGATACACATCACAAAGAAGTTTCTGAGAATGCTTGTGTCTAGATTTTATATGAAGATATTCCCATTTCCAACTAAATCTTCACAGTTATCCTAATATCCACTTGCAGATTTTACAAAAAGACTGTTTCTAAACTGCTGTTTCAAAGGAAAGGTTGAACTGTGTTAGTTGAGGACACTCATCACAAAGAAGTTTCTGAGAATGCTACTGTCTAGATTTCGTATGAAGATATTCCCGTTTCCACCGAAATCATTAGAGCTATCCAAATATCCACTTACAGATTCTACAAAAAGAGTGTTACCAATCTGCTCTATCAAAAGAAAGGTTCAACTTCGTTAGTTGAGGACACACATCACAAAGAAGTTTGTGAGAATGCTTCTGTCTAGATTTTACATGAAGATACTCCTTTTCCAAAGAAATCTTCACAGTTATCCAAATATCCAATTGCAGATTCTACAAAAAGAGTGTTTGCAAACTGCTGTATCAAAAGAAAGGATGAACTGTGTTAGCTGAGTACACTCATCAATAAGAAATTTCTAAGAATGCTTCGGTCTAGATTTCATATGAAGATATTCCCATTTCCAACAAAATCATTAGCTGTATTAAAATATCCACTTACAGATTCTACAAAAAGAGTGTTTCCAAACTCCACTATCTAAAGAAAGATTCAACTTCGTTAGCTGAGGACACACATCACAAAGATGTTTCTGAGAATGCTTCTCTCTAGATTTTATATGAAGATATTCCGTTTTCAACGAAATCTTCACAGTTATCCAAATATCCACTTGCAGATTCTACAAAAAGTGTGTTTCCATACTACCGCATCAAAAGATATGTTCAACTCTGTTAGTTGAGGACACTCATCACAAAGAAGTTTCTGAGAATGCTTCTGTCTAGATTTTATATGAAGATATTCCCGTTTCCAGCGAAATCTTCACAGTTATCCAAATATCCACTTGCAGATTCTACAAAAAGAGTGCTTGCAAACTGCTGTATCAAAAGAAAGGATGAACTGTGTTAGCTGAGGACACTCTTCAATAAGAAGTTTCTGAGAATGCTTCGGTCTAGATTTCATATGAAGATATTCCCGCTTCCAACGAAATCATTAGCTCTATCAAAATATCCACTTACAGATTCTACAAAAAGAGTGTTTCCAAACTCCTCTATCAAAAGAAAGGTTCACCTCCTTCAGTTGAGGACACACATCAGAAAGAAGTTTCTGAGAATGCTTCTGTCTAGATTTTATATGAAGATATTCCCTTTTCCAATGAAATCTTCAGAGTTATCCAAATATCCCTTTGCAGCTTCTACAGAAAGAGTATTTCTAAACTGCTGTATCCAAAGAAAGTTTCATCTCCGCTAGTTGAGGACACACATCCCAAATAAGTTTCCAAGAATGCTTCTGTCTCGTTTTTATGGGAAGATATTTCCCTTTTCGCCTTAGGCCTGAAAGCGCTCGAAATCTCCACTTGCAGATAATACAGAAAGAGTGTTCCAAACCTGCTCTAAGAAAGGGAATGTTCAGCTCTGTGAGTTCAATGCAGATATCACAAAGTAGTTTCTGAGAGAGCTTCTGTCTAGATTTTAGATGAAGATATTCCCGTTTCCAATGAAATCGTTAGAGCTATCCAAATATCCACTTGCAGATTCCACAAAAAGTGTGTTTCCAAACTGCTGTAACAAAGGAAAGGGTGAAATCTGTTAGTTGAGGACACACACCACAAAAAAGTTTCTGAGAATGCTTCTGTCTAGATTTTATATGACGATATTCCCGTTTCCAGTGAAATCTTCACAGTTATTCAAATATCCACTTGCAGATTCTACAAAAAGAGTGTTTCCAAACTGCTCTACCAAAAGAAAGGTTCAACTCCGTTAGTTGAGGACACACATCCCAAAGAAGTTTCTGAGAATGCTTCTGTCTCGTTTTTATGGGAAGATATTTCAGTTTTCACCGTAGGCCCGAATGCGCTCGAAATGTCCACTTGCAGATACTACAGAAAGAGTGTTCCAAACCTTCTCTAAGAAAGGGAATCTTCAGCTTTGTGAGTTGAATGCAGATATCACAAAGTAGTTTCTGAGAGTGCTTCTGTCTAGATTTTAGATGAAGATATTCCCGTTTCCAGCGAAATCGTTAGAGCTATTCAAATATCAACTTGCAGATTCTACAAAAAGAGTGGTTCCAAACTACTCTATGAAAAGAAAGGTTGAACTCTGTTAGATGAGGACACACATCACAAAGAAGTTTCTGAGAATGCTTCCGTCTAGATTTTATATGAAGATGTTCCCGTTTCCAACGAAATCTTCACATTAAACAAAATATCCACTTGCAGGTTCTACAAAAAGAGTGTTTCCAAACTGCTGTATCAACGGAAATTTTGAACTCCGTTAGTTGAGGACACACATCACAAAAAAGTTTCTGAGAATGCTTCTGTCTAGATTTTATAAGAAGATTCTCCCGTTTCCAACGAAATCTTCACAGTTATTCAAGTATCCACTTGCAGATTCCACAAAAAGATTGTTTCCAAACTGCTGTATCAATAGAAAGGATCAACTCTGGTAGTTGAGGACACACATCCTAAATAAGTTTCTGAGAATCCTTCTGTCTCTTTCTTATGGGAAGATATTTCAGTTTTCACCGTATGCCTGAATGCGCTCGAAATGTCCACTTCCAGATACTACAGAAAGAGTGTTTCAAACCTGCTCTATGAAAGGGAATGTTCCGCTCTGTGACTTGAATGCAGATATCAGAAAGTAGTTTCTGACAGTGCTTCTGTCTAGAATTTAGATGAAGATATTCCCGTTTCCAACGAAATCGATAGAGCTATCCAAATATCCACTTGCAGATTCTACAAAAAGTGTGTTTCCAAACAACTGTATCTAAAGAATGGTTCAACTCTGTTAGTTGAGGACACACATCACAAAGAAGTTTCTGAGAATGCTTCTGTCTAGATTTTATATGAAGATATTCCCTTTTACAACGAAATCTTCACGGTTATCCAAATATCCACTTGCAGATTCTACTAAAAGAGTGTTTGCAAACTGCTGTATCAAAAGAAAGGATGAACTGTGTTAGCTGAGGACACTCATCAAGAAGAAGTTTCTGAGAATGCTTCGGTCTAGATTTCATATGAAGATATTCCCGTTTCCAACGAAATCATTAGCTCTATCAAAATATCCACTTACAGATTCTACAAAAAGAGTGTTTCCAAACTCCTCTATCAAAAGAAAGTTTCATCTCTGTTAGTTGAGGACACACATCCCAAATAAGTTTCTGAGAATGCTTCTGTCTCGTTTTTATGGGAAGATATTTCCCTTTTCACCTTAGAACTGAAAGCGCTCGAAATCTCCACTTGCAGATACTACAGAAAGAGTGTTCCAAACCTGCTCTAAGAAAGGGAATGTTCAGCTCTGTGAGTTCAATGCAGATATCACAAAGTAGTTTCTGAGAGAGCTTCTGTCTAGATTTTAGATGAAGATATTCCCGTTTCCAATGAAATCGTTAGAGCTATCCAAATATCCACTTGCAGATTCTACAAAAAGTGTGATTCCAAACTGCTGTAACAAAGGAAAGGTTGAAATCTGTTAGTTGAGAACACACACCACAAAAAAGTTTCTGAGAATGCTTCTGTCTAGATTTTATATGACGATATTCCCGTTTCCAATGAAATCTTCACAGTTATTCAAATATCCACTTGCAGATTCTACAAAAAGTGTGTTTCCAAACGGCTCTATCAAAAGAAAGGTTCAACTCCGTTAGTTGAGGACACACATCACAAAGAAGTTTCTGAGAATGCTTCTGTCTCGTTTTTATGGGAAGATATTTCCCTTTTCACCTAAGGCCCGAATGCGCTCGAAATGTCCACTTGCAGATACTACAGAAAGAGTGTTCCAAACCTTCTCTAAGAAAGGGAATCTTCAGCATTGTGAGTTGAATGCAGATATCACAAAGTAGTTTCTGAGAGTGCTTCTGTCTAGATTTTAGATGAAGATATTCCCGTTTCCAACGAAATCGTTAGAGCTATCCAAATATCAACTTGCAGATTCTACAAAAAGAGTGGTTCCAAACTACTCTATGAAAAGAAAGGTTGAACTCTGTTAGATGAGGACACACATCACAAAGAAGTTTCTGAGAATGCTTCTCTCTAGATTTTATATGAAGATGTTCCCGTTTCCAATGAAATCTTCACATTAAACATAATATCAACTTGCAGGTTCTACAAAAAGTGTGTTTCCAAACTGCTGTATAAAAGGAAAGGTTGAACTCTGTTAGTTGAGGACACACATCACAAAAAAGTTTCTGAGAATGCTTCTGTCTAGATTTTATATGAAGATATTCCCGTTTCCAAGGAAATCATCACAGTTATTCAAATATCCACTTGCAGATTCTACAAAAAGAGTGTTTCCAAACTGCTGTATCAATAGAAAGGATCAGCTCTGGTAGTTGAGGACACACATCCTAAATAAGTTTCTGAAAATCCTTCTGTCTCTTTTTTATGGGAAGATATTTCAGTTTTCACCGTAGGCCTTAATGTGCTCGAAATGTCCACTTCCAGATACTACAGAAAGAGTGTTTCAAACCTGCTCTATGAAAGGGAATGTTCCGCTCTGTGACTTGAATGCAGATATCAGAAAGTAGTTTCTGACAGTGCTTCTGTCTAGAATTTAGATGAAGATATTCCCGTTTCCAACGAAATCGATAGAGCTATCCAAATATCCACTTACAGATTCTACAAAAGAAGTGATTCCAAACTGCTCTATCAACAGAAAGGTTTAAGTCTATTAGTTGAGGACACACATCACAAAGAAGTTTCTGAGAATGCTTCTGTCTAGTTTTTATGGGAAGATATTTCAGTTTTCACCGTAGGCCGGAATGCGCTCCAAATGTCCACTTCCAGATACTACAGAAAGAGTGTTCCAAACCTTCTCTAAGAAAGGGAATCGTCAGCATTGTGAGTTGAATGCAGATATCACAAAGTAGTTTCTGAGAGTGCTTCTGTCTAGATTTGAGATGAATATATTCCCGTTTCCAACGAAACCGTTAGAGCTATCCAAATATCAACTTGCAGATTCTACAAAAAGAGTGGTTCCAAACTACTCTATGAAAAGAAAGGTTGAACTCTGTTAGATGAGGACACACATCACAAAGAAGTTTCTGAGAATGCTTCTGTCTAGATTGTATATGAAGATGTTCCCGTTTCCAACGAAATCTTCACATTAAACAAAATATCCACTTGCAGGTTCTACAGAAAGAGTGTTTCCAATCTGCTGTATCAAAAGAAAGAATGAACTATGTTAGCTGAGGACACTCATCAAGAAGAAGTTTCTGAGAATGCTTCGGTCTAGATTTCATATGAAGATATTCCCGTTTCCAATGAAATCATTAGCTCTATCAAAATATCCACTTACAGATTCTACAAAAAGAGTGTTTCCAAACTCCTCTATCAAAAGAAAGGTTCCACTCCTTTAGTTGAGGACACACATCACAAAGAAGTTTCTGAGAATGCTTCTGTCTAGATTTTATATGAAGATATTCCCTTTTCCAATGAAATCTTCAGAGTCATCCAAATATCCACTTGCAGCTTCTACAAAAAGAGTTTTTCTAAACTGCTGTATCCAAAGAAAGTTTCATCTCTGTTAGTTGAGGACACACATCCCAAATAAGTTTCTGAGAATGCTTCTTTCTCGTTTTTATGGGAAGACATTTCCCTTTTCACCTTAGGCCTGAAAGCGCTCGAAATCTCCACTTGCAGATACTACAGAAAGAGTGTTCCAAACCTGCTCTAAGAAAGGGAATATTCAGCTCTGTGAGTTCAATGCAGATATCACAAAGTAGTTTCTGAGAGAGTTTCTGTCTAGATTTCAGATGAAGATATTCCCGTTTCCAATGAAATCGATAGAGCTATCCAAATATCCACTTGCAGATTCTAGAAAAGTGTGTTTCCAAACTGCTGTAACAAAGGAAAGGTTGAAATCTGTTAGTTGAGGACACACACCACAAAACAGTTTCTGAGAATGCTTCTGTCTAGATTTTATAAGACGATATTCCCGTTTCCAATGAAATCTTCACAGTTATTCAAATATCCACTTGAATATTCTACAAAAAGAGTGTTTCCAAACTGCTCTATCAAAATAAAGGTTCAACTCCGTTAGTTGAGGACACACATCACAAAGAAGTTTCTGAGAATGCTTCTGTCTCATTTTTATGGGAAGATATTTCAGTTTTCACCGTAGGCCCGAATGCGCTCGAAATCTCCACTTGCAGATTCTACAGAAAGAGTGTTCCAAACCTTCTCTAAGAAAGGGAATCTTCAGCTTTGTGAGTTGAATGCAGATATCACAAAGTAGTTTCTGAGAGTGCTTCTGTCTAGATTTTATATGAAGATATTCCCGTTTCCAACGAAATCGTTAGAGCTATCCAAATATCAACTTGCAGATTCTACAAAAAGAGTGGTTCCAAACTACTCTATGAAAAGAAAGGTTGAACTCTGTTAGATGAGGACACACATCACAAAGAAGTTTCTGAGAATGCTTCTGTCTAGATTGTATATGAAGATGTTCCCGTTTCCAACGAAATCTTCACATTAAACAAAATATCCACTTGCAGGTTCTACAAAAAGAGTGTTTCCAAACTGCTGTAAAAAAGGAAAGGTTGAACTCTGTTAGTTGAGGACACGCATCACAAAAAAGTTTCTGAGAATGCTTCTGTCTAGATTTTATATGAAGATATTCCCGTTTCCAACGAAATCTTCACAGTTATTCAAATATCCACTTGCAGATTCTACAAAAAGAGTGTTTCCAAACTGCTGTATCAATAGAAAGGATCAGCTCTGGTAGTTGAGGACACACATCCTAAATAAGTTTCTGAAAATCCTTCTGTCTCTTTTTTATGGGAAGATATTTCAGTTTTCACCGTAGGCCTTAATGCGCTCGAAATGTCCACTTCCAGATACTACAGAAAGAGTGTTTCAAACCTGCTCTATGAAAGGGAATGTTCCGCTCTGTGACTTGAATGCAGATATCAGAAAGTAGTTTCTGACAGTGCTTCTGTCTAGAATTTAGATGAAGATATTCCCGTTTCCAACGAAATCGATAGAGCTATCCAAATATCCACTTACAGATTCTACAAAAGAAGTGATTCCAAACAGCTCTATCAACAGAAAGGATTAAGTCTGTTAGTTGAGGACACACATCACAAAGAAGTTTGTGAGAATGCTTCTGTCTAGATTTTATATGAAGATATTCCCGTTTCCAACGATATCTTCACAGTTATCCAAATATCCACTTGCAGATACTTCAAAAAGTGTGTTTCCAAACTGCTGTATCAAAAGAAAGTTCAACTCTGTTAGTTGAGGACACTCATCGCAAAGATGTTTCTGAGAATGCTTCTGTCTAGATTTCATATGAAGATACTCCCCTTTCCAACGAAATTATTACAGCTATCCAAATATCCACGGACAGATTCTACAAAAAGGGTGTTTCCAAACTGCTCTATCAAAAGAAAGGTTCAACTCTGTTAGTTGAGGACACACATCCCATATAAGTTTCAGAGAATGCTTCAGTCTCGTTTTTATGGGAAGATATTTCCCTTTTCACCGTAGGCCTGAAAGCGCTCGAAATGTCCACTTGCAGATAGTACAGAAAGCGTGTTCCAAACCTGCTCTAAGAAAGAGAATCTTCAGCTTTCTGAGTTGAATGCAGATATCACAAAGTAGCTTCTGAGAGTGCTTCTGTCTAGATTTTAGATGAAGATGTTCCCGTTTCCAACGAAATCGTATGAGCTATCCAAATATCCACTTGCAGATTGTACAAAAAGAGTGGTTCCAAACTACTCTATCAACAGAAATATTGAACTCTGTTCGATGAGGACACACATCACAAAGAAGTTTCTGAGAATGCTTCTGTCTAGATTTTATATGAAGATGTTCCCGTTTCCAATGAAATCTTCACACTAAACAAAATATCCACTTGCAGGTTCTACAAAAAGAGTGTTTCCAAACTGCTGTATAAAAGGAAAGGTTGAACTCTGTTAGTTGAGGACACACATCACAAAAAAGTTTCTGAGAATGCTTCTGTCTAGATTTTATAAGAAGATTCTACCGTTTCCAACGAAATCTTCACAGTTATTCAAGTATCCACTTGCAGATTCCACAAAAAGATTGTTTCCAAACTGCTGTAACAATAGAAAGGATCAGCTCTGGTAGTTGAGGACACACATCCTAAATAAGTTTCTGAGAATCCTTCTGTCTCTTTCTTATGGGAAGATATTTCAGTTTTCACCGTAGGCCTGAATGCGTTCGAAATGTCCACTTCCAGATACTACAGAAAGAGTGTTTCAAACCTGCTCTATGAAAGGGAATGTTCAGCTCTGTGACTTGAATGCCGATATCACAAAGTAGTTTCTGACAGTGCTTCTGTCTTGAATTCAGATGAAGATATTCCCTTTTCCAACGAAATCGTTAGAGCTATAAATATATCCACTTGCAGATTCTACAAAAAGGGTGTTTCCAAACTGCTCTATCAAAAGAAACGTTGAACTCTGTTAGTTGAGGATACACATCAAAAAGAAGTTTCTGAGAATGCTTGTGTCTAGATTTTATATGAAGATATTCCTATTTCCAACTAAATCTTCACAGTTATTCAAATATCCACTTGCAGATTTTACAAAAAGACTGTTTCCAAACTGCTGTTTCAAAGGAAAAGTTGAAATGTGTTAGTTGAGGACACTCATCACAAAGAAGTTTCTGAGAATGCTTCTGTCTAGATTTCATATGAAGATATTCCCGTTTCCACCTAAATCATTAGAGCTATCCAAATATCCACTTACAGATACTACAATAAGAGTGTTACCAATCTGCTCTATCAAAAGAAAGGTTCAACTTCGTTAGTTGAGGACACACATCACAAAGAAGTTTCTGAGAATGCTTCTGTCTGGATTTTATATGAAGATATTCCGTTTCCAACGAAATCTTCACAGTTATACAAATATCCACTTGCAGATTCTACAAAAAGTGTGTTTCCAAACTACTGTATCAAAAGAATGGTTCAACCCTGCTAGTTGAGGACACACATCACAAAGAAGTTTCTGAGAATGCTTCTGTCTAGATTTTATATGAAGATATTCCCGTTTCCAATGAAATCTTCACAGTTATCCAAATATCCAATTGCAGATTCTACAAAAAGAGTGTTTGCAAACTGCTGTATCAAAAGAAAGGATGAACTGTGTTAGCTGAGGATACTCATCAAGAAGAAGTTTCTGAGAATGCTTCGGTCTAGATTTCATATGAAGATATTCCCGTTTCCAACGAAATCATTAGCTCTATCAAAATATCCTCTTACAGATTCTACAAAAAGAGTGTTTCCAAACTCCTCTATCAAAAGAAAGGTTCAACTCCTTTAGTTGAAGACACACATCACAAAGAAGTTTCTGAGAATGCTTCTGTCTAGGTTTTATATGAAGATATTCCCTTTTCCAATGAAATCTTCAGAGTCATCCAAATATCCACTTGCAGCTTCTACAAAAAGAGTTTTTCTAAACTGCTGTATCCAAAGAAAGTTTCATCTCTGTTAGTTGAGGACACACATCCCAAATAAGTTTCTGAGAATGCTTCTGTCTCGTTTTTATGGGAAGATATTTCCCTTTTCACCTTAGGCCTGAAAGCGCACGAAATCTCCACTTGCAGATACTACAGAAAGAGTGTTCCAAACCTGCTCTAAGAAAGGGAATGTTCAGCTCTGTGAGTTCAATGCAGATATCACAAAGTAGTTTCTGAGAGAGCTTCTGTCTAGATTTTAGATGAAGATATTCCCGTTTCCAATGAAATCGTTAGAGCTATCCAAATATCCACTTGCAGATTCTAC
This sequence comes from Gorilla gorilla gorilla, assembly GCF_029281585.2. Taxonomy (NCBI): domain Eukaryota; kingdom Metazoa; phylum Chordata; class Mammalia; order Primates; family Hominidae; genus Gorilla; species Gorilla gorilla. The sequence continues at coordinate 14,325,458 of NC_086018.1, read as the reverse complement.
AAAAAGTGTGTTTCCAAACTGCTGTAACAAAGGAAAGGTTGAAATCTGTTAGTTGAGGACACACACCACAAAAAAGTTTCTGAGAATGCTTCTGTCTAGATTTTATATGACGATATTCCCGTTTCCAATGAAGTCTTCGCAGTTATTCAAATATCCACTTGCAGATTCTACAAAAAGAGTGTTTCCAAACTGCTCTATCAAAAGAAAGGTTCAACTCCGTTAGTTGAGGACACACATCACAAAGAAGTTTCTGAGAATGCTTCTGTCTCGTTTTTATGGGAAGATATTTCAGTTTTCACCGTAGGCCCGAATGCACTCGAAATGTTCGCTTGCAGATACTACAGAAAGAGTGTTCCAAACCTTCTCTAAGAAAGGGAATCTTCAGCTTTGTGAGTTGAATGCAGATATCACAAAGTAGTTTCTGAGAGTGCTTCTGTCTAGATTGTAGATGAAGATATTCCCGTTTCCAACGAAATAGTTAGAGCTATCCAAATGTCAACTTGCAGATTCTACAAAAAGAGTGGTTCCAAACTACTCTATGAATAGAAAGGTTGAACTCTGTTAGATGAGGACACACATCACAAAGAAGTTTCTGAGAATGCTTCCGTCTAGATTTTATATGAAGATGTTCCCGTTTCCAACGAAATCTTCACATTAAACAAAATATCCACTTGCAGGTTCTACAAAAAGAGTGTTTCCAAACTGCTGTAACAAAGGAAAGGTTGAACTCTGTTAGTTGAGGACACACATCACAAAACAGTTTCTGAGAATGCTTCTGTCTAGATTTTATATGAAGATATTCCCGTTTCCAACGAAATCTTCACAGTTATTCAAATATCCACTTGCAGATTCTACAAAAAGAGTGTTTCCAAACTGCTGTATCAATAGAAAGGATCAGCTCTGGTAGTTGAGGACACACATCCTAAATAAGTTTCTGAAAATCCTTCTGTCTCTTTTTTATGGGAAGATATTTCAGTTTTCACCGTATGCCTTAATGCGCTCGAAATGTCCACTTCCAGATACTACAGAAAGAGTGTTTCAAACCTGCTCTATGAAAGGGAATGTTCCGCTCTGTGACTTGAATGCAGATATCAGAAAGTAGTTTCTGACAGTGCTTCTGTCTAGAATTTAGAAGAAGATATTCCCGTTTCCAACGAAATCGATAGAGCTATCCAAATATCCACTTACAGATTCTACAAAAGAAGTGATTCCAAACTGCTCTATCAACAGAAAGGTTTAAGTCTGTTAGTTGAGGACACACATCACAAAGAAGTTTGTGAGAATGCTTCTGTCTAGATTTTATATGAAGATATTCCCGTTTCCAACGATATCTTCACAGTTATCCAAATATCCACTTGCAGATTCTACAAAAAGAGTGTTTGCAAACTGCTGTATCAAAAGAAAGGATGAACTGTGTTAGCTGAGGACACTCATCACAAAGAAGTTTCTGAGAATGCTTCGGTCTAGATTTCATATGAAGATATTCCCGTTTCCAACGAAATCATTAGCTCTATCAAAATATCCACTTACAGATTCTACAAAAAGAGTGTTTCCAAACTCCTCTATCAAAAGAAAGGTTCAACTCCTTTAGTTGAGGACACACATCACAAAGAAGTTTCTGAGAATGCTTCTGTCTAGATTTTATATGAAGATATTCCCTTTTCCAATGAAATCTTCGGAGTCATCCAAATATCCACTTGCAGCTTCTACAAAAAGAGTTTTTCTAAACTGCTGTATCCAAAGAAAGTTTCATCTCTGTTAGTTGAGGACACACATCCCAAATAAGTTTCTGAGAATGCTTCTGTCTCGTTTTTATGGGAAGATATTTCCCTTTTCACCTTAGGCCTGAAAGCGCTCGAAATCTCCACTTGCAGATACTACAGAAAGAGTGTTCCAAACCTGCTCTAAGAAAGGGAATGTTCAGCTCTGTGAGTTCAATGCAGATATCACAAAGTAGTTTCTGAGAGAGCTTCTGTCTAGATTTTAGATGAAGATATTCCCGTTTCCAATGAAATCGTTAGAGCTATCCAAATATCCACTTGCAGATTCTACAAAAAGTGTGTTTCCAAACTGCTGTAACAAAGGAAAGGTTGAAATCTGTTAGTTGAGGACACACACCACAGAAAAGTTTCTGAGAATGCTTCTGTCTAGATTTTATATGACGATATTCCCATTTCCAATGAAATCTTCACAGTTATTCAAATATCCACTTGCAGATTCTACAAAAAGTGTGTTTCCAAACGGCTCTATCAAAAGAAAGGTTCAACTCCGTTAGTTGAGGACACACATCACAAAGAAGTTTCTGAGAATGCTTCTGTCTCGTTCTTATGGGAAGATATTTCCCTTTTCACCTAAGGCCCGAATGCGCTCGAAATGTCCACTTGCAGATACTACAGAAAGAGTGTTCCAAACCTTCTCTAAGAAAGGGAATCTTCAGCATTGTGAGTTGAATGCAGATATCACAAAGTAGTTTCTGAGAGTGCTTCTGTCTAGATTTTAGATGAAGATATTCCCGTTTCCACCGAAATCGTATGAGCTATCCAAATATCAACTTGCAGATTCTACAAAAAGAGTGGTTCCAAACTACTCTATGAAAAGAAAGGTTGAACTCTGTTAGGTGAGGACACACATCACAAAGAAGTTTCTGAGAATGCTTCCGTCTAGATTTTATATGAAGATGTTCCCGTTTCCAACGAAATCTTCACATTAAACAAAATATCCACTTGCAGGTTCTACAAAAAGAGTGTTTCCAAACTACTGTATCAAAGGAAACGTTGAACTCTGTTAGTTGAGGACACACATCACAAAAAAGTTTCTGAGAATGCTTCTGTCTAGATTTTATATGAAGGTATTCCCGTTTCCAACGAAATCTTCACAGTTATTCAAATATCCACTTGCAGATTCTACAAAAAGAGTGTGTCCAAACTGCTGTATCAATAGAAAGGATCAGCTCTGGTAGTTGAGGACACACATCCTAAATAAGTTTCTTAAAATCCCTCTGTCTCTTTTTTATGGGAAGATATTTCAGTTTTCACCGTAGGCCTTAATGCGCTCGAAATGTCCACTTCCAGATACTACAGAAAGAGTGTTTCAAACCTGCTCTATGAAAGGGAATGTTCCGCTCTGTGATTTGAATGCAGATATCAGAAAGTAGTTTCTGACAGTGCTTCTGTCTAGAATTTAGATGAAGATATTCCCGTTTCCAACGAAATCGATTGAGCTATCCAAATATCCACCTGCAGATTCTACAAAAAGTGTGTTTCCAAACTACTGTATCAAAGGAATGGTTCAACTCTGTTAGTTGAGGACACACATCACAAAGAAGTTTCTGAGAATGCTTCTGTCTAGATTTTATATGAAGATATTCCCGTTTCCAACGAAATCTTCACAGTTATCCAAATATCCACTTGCAGATTCTACAAAAAGAGTGTTTGCAAACTGCTGTATCAAAAGAAAGGATGAACTGTGTTAGCTGAGGACACTCATCAAGAAGAAGTTTCTGAGAATGCTTCGGTCTAGATTTCATATGAAGATATTCCCGTTTCCAACGAAATCATTAGCTCTATCAAAATATCCACTTACAGATTCTACAAAAAGAGTGTTTCCAAACTCCTCTATCAAAAGAATGGTACAACTCCTTTAGTTGAGGACACGCATCACAAAGAAGTTTCTGAGAATGCTACTGTCTGGATTTTATATGAAGATATTCCCTTTTCCAATGAAATCTTCAGAGTCATCCAAATATCCACTTGCAGCTTCTACAAAAAGAGTTTTTCTAAACTGCTGTATCCATAGAAAGTTTCATCTCTGTTAGTTGAGGACACACATCCCAAATAAGTTTCTGAGAATGCTTCTGTCTCGTTTTTATGGGAAGATATTTCCCTTTTCACCTTAGAACTGAAAGCGCTCGAAATCTCCACTTGCAGATACTGCAGAAAGAGTGTTCCAAACCTGCTCTAAGAAAGGGAATGTTCAGCTCTGTGAGTTCAATGCAGATATCACAAAGTAGTTTCTGAGAGAGCTTCTGTCTAGATTTTAGATGAAGATATTCCCGTTTCCAATGAAATCGTTAGAGCTATCCAAATATCCACTTGCAGATTCTACAAAAAGTGTGTTTCCAAACTGCTGTAACAAAGGAAAGGTTGAAATCTGTTAGTTGAGGACACACACCACAAAAAAGTTTCTGAGAATGCTTCTGTCTAGATTTTATATGACGATATTCCCGTTTCCAATGAAATCTTCACAGTTATTCAAATATCCACTTGCAGATTCTACAAAAAGTGTGTTTCCAGATGGCTCTATCAAAAGAAAGGTTCAACTCCGTTAGTTGAGGACACACATCACAAAGAAGTTTCTGAGAATGCTTCTGTCTCGTTTTTATGGGCAGATATTTCCCTTTTCACATAAGGCTCGAAAGCGCTCGAAATGTCCACTTGCAGATACTACAGAAAGAGTGTTCCAAACCTTCTCTAAGAAAGGGAATCTTCAGCATTGTGAGTTGAATGCAGATATCACAAAGTAGTTTCTGAGAGTGCTTCTGTCTAGATTTTAGATGAAGATATTCCCGTTTCCACCGAAATCGTATGAGCTATCCAAATATCAACTTGCAGATTCTACAAAAAGAGTGGTTCCAAACTACTCTATGAAAAGAAAGGTTGAACTCTGTTAGGTGAGGACACACATCACAAAGAAGTTTCTGAGAATGCTTCCGTCTAGATTTTATATGAAGATGTTCCCGTTTCCAACGAAATCTTCACATTAAACAAAATATCCACTTGCAGGTTCTACAAAAAGAGTGTTTCCAAACTACTGTATCAAAGGAAACGTTGAACTCTGTTAGTTGAGGACACACATCACAAAAAAGTTTCTGAGAATGCTTCTGTCTAGATTTTATATGAAGGTATTCCCGTTTCCAACGAAATCTTCACAGTTATTCAAATATCCACTTGCAGATTCTACAAAAAGAGTGTGTCCAAACTGCTGTATCAATAGAAAGGATCAGCTCTGGTAGTTGAGGACACACATCCTAAATAAGTTTCTGAAAATCCCTCTGTCTCTTTTTTATGGGAAGATATTTCAGTTTTCACCGTAGGCCTTAATGCGCTCGAAATGTCCACTTCCAGATACTACAGAAAGAGTGTTTCAAACCTGCTCTATGAAAGGGAATGTTCCGCTCTGTGATTTGAATGCAGATATCAGAAAGTAGTTTCTGACAGTGCTTCTGTCTAGAATTTAGATGAAGATATTCCCGTTTCCAACGAAATCGATTGAGCTATCCAAATATCCACCTGCAGATTCTACAAAAAGTGTGTTTCCAAACTACTGTATCAAAGGAATGGTTCAACTCTGTTAGTTGAGGACACACATCACAAAGAAGTTTCTGAGAATGCTTCTGTCTAGATTTTATATGAAGATATTCCCGTTTCCAACGAAATCTTCACAGTTATCCAAATATCCACTTGCAGATTCTACAAAAAGAGTGTTTGCAAACTGCTGTATCAAAAGAAAGGATGAACTGTGTTAGCTGAGGACACTCATCAAGAAGAAGTTTCTGAGAATGCTTCGGTCTAGATTTCATATGAAGATATTCCCGTTTCCAACGAAATCATTAGCTCTATCAAAATATCCACTTACAGATTCTACAAAAAGAGTGTTTCCAAACTCCTCTATCAAAAGAAAGGTACAACTCCTTTAGTTGAGGACACGCATCACAAAGAAGTTTCTGAGAATGCTTCTGTCTAGATTTTATATGAAGATATTCCCTTTTCCAATGAAATCTTCAGAGTCATCCAAATATCCACTTGCAGCTTCTACAAAAAGAGTTTTTCTAAACTGCTGTATCCAAAGAAAGTTTCATCTCTGTTAGTTGAGGACACACATCCCAAATAAGTTTCTGAGAATGCTTCTGTCTCGTTTTTATGGGAAGATATTTCCCTTTTCACCTTAGAACTGAAAGCGCTCGAAATCTCCACTTGCAGATACTACAGAAAGAGTGTTCCAAACCTGCTCTAAGAAAGGGAATGTTCAGCTCTGTGAGTTCAATGCAGATATCACAAAGTAGTTTCTGAGAGAGCTTCTGTCTAGATTTTAGATGAAGATATTCCCGTTTCCAATGAAATCGTTAGAGCTATCCAAATATCCACTTGCAGATTCTACAAAAAGTGTGTTTCCAAACTGCTGTAACAAAGAAAAGGTTGAAATCTGTTAGTTGAGGACACACACCACAAAAAAGTTTCTGAGAATGCTTCTGTCTAGATTTTATATGACGATATTCCCGTTTCCAACGAAATCTTCACAGTTATTCAAATATCCACTTGCAGATTCTACAAAAAGAGTGTTTCCAAACTGCTGTATCAATAGAAAGGATCAGCTCTGGTAGTTGAGGACACACATCCTAAATAAGTTTCTGAAAATCCTTCTGTCTCTTTTTTATGGGAAGATATTTCAGTTTTCACCGTAGGCCTTAATGCACTCGAAATGTCCACTTCCAGATACTACAGAAAGAGTGTTTCAAACCTGCTATATGAAAGGGAATGTTCCGCTCTGTGACTTGAATGCAGATATCAGAAAGTAGTTTCTGACAGTGCTTCTGTCTAGAATTTAGATGAAGATATCCCCGTTTCCAATGAAATCGATAGAGCTATCCAAATATCCACTTACAGATTCTACAAAAGAAGTGATTCCAAACTGCTCTATCAACAGAAAGGTTTAAGTCTGTTAGTTGAGGACACACATCACAAAGAAGTTTCTGAGAATGCTTCTGTCTCGTTTTTATGGGAAGATATTTCAGTTTTCACCGTAGGCCGGAATGCGCTCCAAATGTCCACTTCCAGATACTACAGAAAGAGTGTTCCAAACCTTCTCTAAGAAAGGGAATCGTCAGCATTGTGAGCTGAATGCAGATATCACAAAGTAGTTTCTGAGAGTGCTTCTGTCTAGATTTTAGATGAATATATTCCCGTTTCCAACGAAACCGTTAGAGATATCCAAATATCAACTTGCAGATTCTACAAAAAGAGTGGTTCCAAACTACTCTATGAAAAGAAAGGTTGAACTCTGTTAGATGAGGACACACATCACAAAGAAGTTTCTGAGAATGCTTCTGTCTAGATTGTATATGAAGATGTTCCTGTTTCCAACGAAATCTTCACATTAAACAAAATATCCACTTGCAGGTTCTACAGAAAGAGTGTTCCCAATCAGCTGTATCAAAGGAAAGGTTGAACTCTGTTAGCTGAGGACACAGATCACAAAAAAGTTTCTGAGAATGTTTCTGTCTAGATTTTATATGAAGATATTCCCGTTTCCAACGAAATCTTCACAGTTATTCAAATATCCACTTGCAGATTCTACAAAAAGAGTGTTTCCAAACTGCTGTATCAATAGAAAGGATCAGCTCTGGTAGTTGAGGACACACATCCTAAATAAGTTTCTGAAAATCCTTCTGTCTCTTTTTTATGGGAAGATATTTCAGTTTTCACCGTAGGCCTTAATGCGCTCGAAATGTCCACTTCCAGATACTACAGGAAGACAGTTTCAAACCTGCTCTATGAAAGGGAATGTTCCGCTCTGTGACTTGAATGCAGATATCAGAAAGTAGTTTCTGACAGTGCTTCTGTCTAGAATTTAGATGAAGATATTCCCGTTTCCAACGAAATCGATAGAGCTATCCAAATATCCACTTACAGATCCTACAAAAGAAGTGATTCCAAACTGCTCTATCAACGGAAAGGTTTAAGTCTGTTAGTTGAGGACACACATCACAAAGAAGTTTGTGAGAATGCTTCTGTCTAGATTTTATATGAAGATATTCCCGTTTCCAACGATATCTTCACAGTTATCCAAATATCCACTTGCAGATTCTACAAAAAGAGTGTTTGCAAACTGCTGTATCAAAAGAAAGGATGAACTGCGTTAGCTGAGGACACTCATCAAGAAGAAGTTTCTGAGAATGCTTCGGTCTAGATTTCATATGAAGATATTCCCGTTTCCAACGAAATCATTAGCTCTATCAAAATATCCACTTACAGATTCTACAAAAAGAGTGTTTCCAAACTCCTCTATCAAAAGAAAGGTTCAACTCCTTTAGTTGAGGACACACATCACAAAGAAGTTTCTAAGAATGCTTCTGTCTAGATTTTATATGAAGATATTCCCTTTTCCAATGAAATCTTCAGAGTCATCCAAATATCCACTTGCAGCTTCTACAAAAAGAGTTTTTCTAAACTGCTGTATCCAAAGAAAGTTTCATCTCTGTTAGTTGAGGACACACATCCCAAATAAGTTTCTGAGAATGCTTCTGTCTCGTTTTTATGGGAAGATATTTCCCTTTTCACCTTTGGCCTGAAAGCGCTCGAAATCTCCACTTGCAGATACTACAGAAAGAGTGTTCCAAACCTGCTCTAAGAAAGGGAATGTTCAGCTCTGTGAGTTCAATGCAGATATCACAAAGTAGTTTCTGAGAGAGCTTCTGTCTAGATTTTAGATGAAGATATTACCGTTTCCAATGAAATCGTTAGAGCTATCCAAATATCCACTTGCAGATTCTACAAAAAGTGTGTTTCCAAACTGCTGTAACAAAGGAAAGGTTGAAATCTGTTAGTTGAGGACACACACCACAAAAAAGTTTCTGAGAATGCTTCTGTCTAGATTTTATATGACGATATTCCCGTTTCCAATGAAATCTTCACAGTTATTCAAATATCCACTTGCAGATTCTACAAAAAGTGTGTTTCCAAACGGCTCTATCAAAAGAAAGGTTCAACTCCGTTAGTTGAGGACACACATCACAAAGAAGTTTCTGAGAATGCTTCTGTCTCGTTTTTATGGGAAGATATTTCCCTTTTCACCTAAGGCCCGAATGCGCTCGAAATGTGCACTTGCAGATACTACAGAAAGAGTGTTCCAAACCTTCTCTAAGAAAGGGAATCTTCAGCATTGTGAGTTGAATGCAGATATCACAAAGTAGTTTCTGAGAGTGCTTCTGTCTAGATTTTAGATGAAGATATTCCCGTTTCCTACGAAATCGTTAGAGCTATCCAAATATCAACTTGCAGATTCTACAAAAAGAGTGGTTCCAAACTACTCTATGAAAAGAAAGGTTGAACTCTGTTAGATGAGGACACACATCACAAAGAAGTTTCTGAGAATGCTTCTGTCTAGATTTTATATGAAGATGTTCCCGTTTCCAACGAAATCTTCACATTAAACAAAATATCCACTTGTAGGTTCTACAAAAAGAGTGTTTCCAAACTGCTGTATCAAAGGAAAGGTTGAACTCCGTTAGTTGAGGACACACATCACAGAAAGTTTCTGAGAATGCTTCTGTCTAGATTTTATTTGAAGATATTCCCGTTTCCAACGAAATCTTCACAGTTTTTCAAATATCCACTTGCAGATTCTACAAAAAGAGTGTTTCCAAACTGCTGTATGAATAGAAAGGATCAGCTCTGGTAGTTGAGGACACACATCCTAAATAAGTTTCTGAAAATCCCTCTGTCTCTTTTTTATGGGAAGATATTTCAGTTTTCACCGTAGGCCTTAATGCGCTCGAAATGTCCACTTCCAGATACTACAGAAAGAGTGTTTCAAACCTGCTCTATGAAAGGGAATGTTCCGCTCTGTGACTTGAATGCAGATATCACAAAGTAGTTTCTGACAGTGCTTCTGTCTAGAATTTAGATGAAGATATTCCCGTTTCCTACGAAATCGATAGAGCTATCCAAATATCCACTTGCAGATTCTACAAAAAGTGTGTTTCCAAACTACTGTATCAAAAGAATGGTTCAACTCTGTTAGTTGAGGACACACATCACAAAGAAGTTTCTGAGAATGCTTCTGTCTAGATTTTATATGAAGATATTCCCGTTTCCAACGAAATCTTCACAGTTATCCAAATATCCACTTGCAGATTCTACAAAAAGAGTGTTTGCAAACTGCTGTATCAAAAGAAAGGATGAACTGTGTTAGCTGAGGACACTCATCAAGAAGAAGTTTCTGAGAATGCTTCGGTCTAGATTTCATATGAAGATATTCCCGTTTCCAACGAAATCATTAGCTCTATCAAAATATCCACTTACAGATTCTACAAAAAGAGTGTTTCCAAACTCCTCTATCAAAAGAAAGGTTCAACTCCTTTAGTTGAGGACACACATCACAAAGAAGTTTCTGAGAATGCTTTTGTCTAGATTTTATATGAAGATATTCCCTTTTCCAATGAAATCTTCAGAGTCATCCAAATATCCACTTGCAGCTTCTACAAAAAGAGTTTTTCTAAACTGCTGTATCCAAAGAAAGTTTCATCTCTGTTAGTTGAGGACACACATCCCAAATAAGTTTCTGAGAATGCTTCTGTCTCGTTTTTATGGGAAGATATTTCCCTTTTCACCTTTGGCCTGAAAGCGCTCGAAATCTCCACTTGCAGATACTACAGAAAGAGTGTTCCAAACCTGCTCTAAGAAAGGGAATGTTCAGCTCTGTGAGTTCAATGCAGATATCACAAAGTAGTTTCTGAGAGAGCTTCTGTCTAGATTTTAGATGAAGATATTCCCGTTTCCAATGAAATCGTTAGAGCTATCCAAATATCCACTTGCAGATTCTACAAAAAGTGTGTTTCCAAACTGCTGTAACAAAGGAAAGGTTGAAATCTGTTAGTTGAGGACACACACCACAAAAAAGTTTCTGAGAATGCTTCTGTCTAGATTTTATATGACGATATTCCCGTTTCCAACGAAATCTTCACAGTTATTCAAATATCCACTTGCAGATTCTACAAAAAGAGTGTTTCCAAACTGCTGTATCAATAGAAAGGATCAGCTCTGGTAGTTGAGGACACACATCCTAAATAAGTTTCTGAAAATCCTTCTGTCTCTTTTTTATGGGAAGATATTTCAGTTTTCACCGTAGGCCTTAATGCGCTCGAAATGTCCACTTCCAGATACTACAGAAAGAGTGTTTCAAACCTGCTCTATGAAAGGGAATGTTCCGCTCTGTGACTTGAATGCAGATATCAGAAAGTAGTTTCTGACAGTGCTTCTGTCTAGAATTTAGATGAAGATATCCCCGTTTCCAACGAAATCGATAGAGCTATCCAAATATCCACTTACAGATTCTACAAAAGAAGTGATTCCAAACTGCTCTATCAACAGAAAGGTTTAAGTCTGTTAGTTGAGGACACACATCACAAAGAAGTTTCTGAGAATGCTTCTGTCTCGTTTTTATGGGAAGATATTTCAGTTTTCACTGTAGGCCGGAATGCGTTCCAAATGTCCACTTCCAGATACTACAGAAAGAGTGTTCCAAACCTTCTCTAAGAAAGGGAATCGTCAGCATTGTGAGTTGAATGCAGATATCACAAAGTAGTTTCTGAGAGTGCTTCTGTCTAGATTTTAGATGAATATATTCCCGTTTCCAACGAAACCGTTAGAGCTATCCAAATATCAACTTGCAGATTCTACAAAAAGAGTGGTTCCAAACTACTCTATGAAAAGAAAGGTTGAACTCTGTTAGATGAGGACACACATCACAAAGAAGTTTCTGAGAATGCTTCTGTCTAGATTGTATATGAAGATGTTCCCGTTTCCAACGAAATCTTCACATTAAACAAAATATCCACTTGCAGGTTCTACAGAAAGAGTGTTCCCAATCTGCTGTATCAAAGGAAAGTTTGAACTCTGTTAGCTGAGGACACACATCACAAAAAAGTTTCTGAGAATGTTTCTGTCTAGATTTTATATGAAGATATTCCCGTTTCCAACGAAATCTTCACAGTTATTCAAATATCCACTTGCAGATTCTACAAAAAGAGTGTTTCCAAACTGCTGTATCAATAGAAAGGATCAGCTCTGGTAGTTGTGGACACACATCCTAAATAAGTTTCTGAAAATCCTTCTGTCTCTTTTTTATGGGAAGATATTTCAGTTTTCACCGTAGGCCTTAATGCGCTCGAAATGTCCACTTCCAGATACTACAGGAAGACAGTTTCAAACCTGCTCTATGAAAGGGAATGTTCCGCTCTGTGACTTGAATGCAGATATCAGAAAGTAGTTTCTGACAGTGCTTCTGTCTAGAATTTAGATGAAGATATTCCCGTTTCCAACGAAATCGATAGAGCTATCCAAATATCCACTTACAGATCCTACAAAAGAAGTGATTCCAAACTGCTCTATCAACGGAAAGGTTTAAGTCTGTTAGTTGAGGACACACATCACAAAGAAGTTTGTGAGAATGCTTCTGTCTAGATTTTATATGAAGATATTCCCGTTTCCAACGATATCTTCACAGTTATCCAAATATCCACTTGCAGATTCTACAAAAAGAGTGTTTGCAAACTGCTGTATCAAAAGAAAGGATGAACTGTGTTAGCTGAGGACACTCATCAAGAAGAAGTTTCTGAGAATGCTTCGGTCTAGATTTCATATGAAGATATTCCCGTTTCCAACGAAATCATGAGATCTATCAAAATATCCACTTACAGATTCTACAAAAAGAGTGTTTCCAAACTCCTCTATCAAAAGAAAGGTTCAACTCCTTTAGTTGAGGACACACATCACAAAGAAGTTTCTAAGAATGCTTCTGTCTAGATTTTATATGAAGATATTCCCTTTTCCAATGAAATCTTCAGAGTCATCCAAATATCCACTTGCAGCTTCTACAAAAAGAGTTTTTCTAAACTGCTGTATCCAAAGAAAGTTTCATCTCTGTTAGTTGAGGACACACATCCCAAATAAGTTTCTGAGAATGCTTCTGTCTCGTTTTTATGGGAAGATATTTCCCTTTTCACCTTTGGCCTGAAAGCGCTCGAAATCTCCACTTGCAGATACTACAGAAAGAGTGTTCCAAACCTGCTCTAAGAAAGGGAATGTTCAGCTCTGTGAGTTCAATGCAGATATCACAAAGTAGTTTCTGAGAGAGCTTCTGTCTAGATTTTAGATGAAGATATTACCGTTTCCAATGAAATCGGTAGAGCTATCCAAATATCCACTTGCAGATTCTACAAAAAGTGTGTTTCCAAACTGCTGTAACAAAGGAAAGGTTGAAATCTGTTAGTTGAGGACACACACCACAAAAAAGTTTCTGAGAATGCTTCTGTCTAGATTTTATATGACGATATTCCCGTTTCCAATGAAATCTTCACAGTTATTCAAATATCCACTTGCAGATTCTACAAAAAGTGTGTTTCCAAACGGCTCTATCAAAAGAAAGGTTCAACTCCGTTAGTTGAGGACACACATCACAAAGAAGTTTCTGAGAATGCTTCTGTCTCGTTTTTATGGGAAGATATTTCCCTTTTCACCTAAGGCCCGAATGCGCTCGAAATGTGCACTTACAGATACTACAGAAAGAGTGTTCCAAACCTTCTCTAAGAAAGGGAATCTTCAGCATTGTGAGTTGAATGCAGATATCACAAAGTAGTTTCTGAGAGTGCTTCTGTCTAGATTTTAGATGAAGATATTCCCGTTTCCTACGAAATCGTTAGAGCTATCCAAATATCAACTTGCAGATTCTACAAAAAGAGTGGTTCCAAACTGCTCTATGAAAAGAAAGGTTGAACTCTGTTAGATGAGGACACACATCACAAAGAAGTTTCTGAGAATGCTTCTCTCTAGATTTTATATGAAGATGTTCCCGTTTCCAACGAAATCTTCACATTAAACAAAATATCCACTTGTAGGTTCTACAAAAAGAGTGTTTCCAAACTGCTGTATCAAAGGAAAGGTTGAACTCCGTTAGTTGAGGACACACATCACAGAAAGTTTCTGAGAATGCTTCTGTCTAGATTTTATATGAAGATATTCCCGTTTCCAACGAAATCTTCACAGTTTTTCAAATATCCACTTGCAGATTCTACAAAAAGAGTGTTTCCAAACTGCTGTATGAATAGAAAGGATCAGCTCTGGTAGTTGAGGACACACATCCTAAATAAGTTTCTGAAAATCCCTCTGTCTCTTTTTTATGGGAAGATATTTCAGTTTTCACCGTAGGCCTTAATGCGCTCGAAATGTCCACTTCCAGATACTACAGAAAGAGTGTTTCAAACCTGCTCTATGAAAGGGAATGTTCCGCTCTGTGACTTGAATGCAGATATCACAAAGTAGTTTCTGACAGTGCTTCTGTCTAGAATTTAGATGAAGATATTCCCGTTTCCAACGAAATCGATAGAGCTATCCAAATATCCACTTGCAGATTCTACAAAAAGTGTGTTTCCAAACTACTGTATCAAAAGAATGGTTCAACTCTGTTAGTTGAGGACACACATCACAAAGAAGTTTCTGAGAATGCTTCTGTCTAGATTTTATATGAAGATATTCCCGTTTCCAACGAAATCTTCACAGTTATCCAAATATCCACTTGCAGATTCTACAAAAAGAGTGTTTGCAAACTGCTGTATCAAAAGAAAGGATGAACTGTGTTAGCTGAGGACACTCATCAAGAAGAAGTTTCTGAGAATGCTTCGGTCTAGATTTCATATGAAGATATTCCCGTTTCCAACGAAATCATTAGCTCTATCAAAATATCCACTTACAGATTCTACAAAAAGAGTGTTTCCAAACTCCTCTATCAAAAGAAAGGTTCAACTCCTTTAGTTGAGGACACACATCACAAAGAAGTTTCTGAGAATGCTTCTGTCTAGATTTTATATGAAGATATTCCCTTTTCCAATGAAATCTTCAGAGTCATCCAAATATCCACTTGCAGCTTCTACAAAAAGAGTTTTTCTAAACTGCTGTATCCAAAGAAAGTTTCATCTCTGTTAGTTGAGGACACACATCCCAAATAAGTTTCTGAGAATGCTTCTGTCTCGTTTTTATGGGAAGATATTTCCCTTTTCACCTTTGGCCTGAAAGCGCTCGAAATCTCCACTTGCAGATACTACAGAAAGAGTGTTCCAAACCTGCTCTAAGAAAGGGAATGTTCAGCTCTGTGAGTTCAATGCAGATATCACAAAGTAGTTTCTGAGAGAGCTTCTGTCTAGATTTTAGATGAAGATATTCCCGTTTCCAATGAAATCGTTAGAGCTATCCAAATATCCACTTGCAGATTCTACAAAAAGTGTGTTTCCAAACTGCTGTAACAAAGGAAAGGTTGAAATCTGTTAGTTGAGGACACACACCACAAAAAAGTTTCTGAGAATGCTTCTGTCTAGATTTTATATGACGATATTCCCGTTTCCAATGAAATCTTCACAGTTATTCAAATATCCACTTGCAGATTCTACAAAAAGTGTGTTTCCAAACGGCTCTATCAAAAGAAAGGTTCAACTCCGTTAGTTGAGGACACACATCACAAAGAAGTTTCTGAGAATGCTTCTGTCTCGTTTTTATGGGAAGATATTTCCCTTTTCACCTAAGGCCCGAATGCGCTCGAAATGTGCACTTGCAGATACTACAGAAAGAGTGTTCCAAACCTTCTCTAAGAAAGGGAATCTTCAGCATTGTGAGTTGAATGCAGATATCACAAAGTAGTTTCTCAGAGTGCTTCTGTCTAGATTTTAGATGAAGATATTCCCGTTTCCTACGAAATCGTTAGAGCTATCCAAATATCAACTTGCAGATTCTACAAAAAGAGTGGTTCCAAACTACTCTATGAAAAGAAAGGTTGAACTCTGTTAGATGAGGACACACATCACAAAGAAGTTCCTGAGAATGCTTCTGTCTAGATTTTATATGAAGATGTTCCCGTTTCCAACGAAATCTTCACATTAAACAAAATATCCACTTGTAGGTTCTACAAAAAGAGTGTTTCCAAACTGCTGTATCAAAGGAAAGGTTGAACTCCGTTAGTTGAGGACACACATCACAGAAAGTTTTTGAGAATGCTTCTGTCTAGATTTTATATGAAGATATTCCCGTTTCCAACGAAATCTTCACAGTTTTTCAAATATCCACTTGCAGATTCTACAAAAAGTGTGTTTCCAAACTGCTGTATCAATAGAAAGGATCAGCTCTGGTAGTTGAGGACACACATCCTAAATAAGTTTCTGAAAATCCCTCTGTCTCTTTTTTATGGGAAGATATTTCAGTTTTCACCGTAGGCCTTAATGCGCTCGAAATGTCCACTTGCAGATACTACAGAAAGAGTGTTTCAAACCTGCTCTATGAAAGGGAATGTTCAGCTCTGTGACTTGAATGCAGATATCACAAAGTAGTTTCTGACAGTGCTTCTGTCTAGAATTTAGATGAAGATATTCCCGTTTCCAACGAAATCGATAGAGCTATCCAAATATCCACTTGCAGATTCTACAAAAAGTGTGTTTCCAAACTACTGTATCAAAAGAATGGTTCAACTCTGTTAGTTGAGGACACACATCACAAAGAAGTTTCTGAGAATGCTTCTGTCTAGATTTTATATGAAGATATTCCCGTTTCCAACGAAATCTTCACAGTTATCCAAATATCCACTTGCAGATTCTACAAAAAGAGTGTTTGCAAACTGCTGTATCAAAAGAAAGGATGAACTGTGTTAGCTGAGGACACTCATCGCAAAGAAGTTTCTGAGAATGCTTCGGTCTAGATTTCATATGAAGATATTCCCGTTTCCAACGAAATCATTAGCTCTATCAAAATATCCACTTACAGATTCTACAAAAAGAGTGTTTCCAAACTCCTCTATCAAAAGAAAGGTTCAACTCCTTTAGTTGAGGACACACATCACAAAGAAGTTTCTGAGAATGCTTCTGTCTAGATTTTATATGAAGATATTCCCTTTTCCAATGAAATCTTCAGAGTCATCCAAATATCCACTTGCAGCTTCTACAAAAAGAGTTTTTCTAAACTGCTGTATCCAAAGAAAGTTTCATCTCTGTTAGTTGAGGACACACATCCCAAATAAGTTTCTGAGAATGCTTCTGTCTCGTTTTTATGGGAAGATATTTCCCTTTTCACCTTTGGCCTGAAAGCGCTCGAAATCTCCACTTGCAGATACTACAGAAAGAGTGTTCCAAACCTGCTCAAAGAAAGGGAATGTTCAGCTCTGTGAGTTCAATGCAGATATCACAAAGTAGTTTCTGAGAGAGCTTCTGTCTAGATTTTAGATGAAGATATTCCCGTTTCCAATGAAATCGTTAGAACTATCCAAATATCCACTTGCAGATTCTACAAAAAGTGTGTTTCCAAACTGCTGTAACAAAGGAAAGGTTGAAATCTGTTAGTTGAGGACACACACCACAAAAAAGTTTCTGAGAATGCTTCTGTCTAGATTTTATATGACGATATTCCCGTTTCCAATGAAATCTTCACAGTTATTCAAATATCCACTTGCAGATTCTACAAAAAGTGTGTTTCCAAACGGCTCTATCAAAAGAAAGGTTCAACTCCGTTAGTGGAGGACACACATCACAAAGAAGTTTCTGAGAATGCTTCTGTCTCGTTTTTATGGGAAGATATTTCCCTTTTCACCTAAGGCCCGAATGCGTTCGAAATGTGCACTTGCAGATACTACAGAAAGAGTGTTCCAAACCTTCTCTAAGAAAGGGAATCTTCAGCATTGTGAGTTGAATGCAGATATCACAAAGTAGTTTCTGAGAGTGCTTCTGTCTAGATTTTAGATGAAGATATTCCCGTTTCCTACGAAATCGTTAGAGCTATCCAAATATCAACTTGCAGATTCTACAAAAAGAGTGGTTCCAAACTACTCTATGAAAAGAAAGGTTGAACTCTGTTAGATGAGGACACACATCACAAAGAAGTTTCTGAGAATGCTTCTGTCTAGATTTTATATGAAGATGTTCCCGTTTCCAACGAAATCTTCACATTAAACAAAATATCCACTTGTAGGTTCTACAAAAAGAGTGTTTCCAAACTGCTGTATCAAAGGAAAGGTTGAACTCCGTTAGTTGAGGACACACATCACAGAAAGTTTCTGAGAATGCTTCTGTCTAGATTTTATATGAAGATATTCCCGTTTCCACCGAAATCTTCACAGTTTTTCAAATATCCACTTGCAGATTCTACAAAAAGAGTGTTTCCAAACTGCTGTATGAATAGAAAGGATCAGCTCTGGTAGTTGAGGACACACATCCTAAATAAGTTTCTGAAAATCCCTCTGTCTCTTTTTTATGGGAAGATATTTCAGTTTTCACCGTAGGCCTTAATGCGCTCGAAATGTCCACTTCCAGATACTACAGAAAGAGTGTTTCAAACCTGCTCTATGAAAGGGAATGTTCCGCTCTGTGACTTGAATGCAGATATCACAAAGTAGTTTCTGACAGTGCTTCTGTCTAGAATTTAGATGAAGATATTCCCGTTTCCTACGAAATCGATAGAGCTATCCAAATATCCACTTGCAGATTCTACAAAAAGTGTGTTTCCAAACTACTGTATCAAAAGAATGGTTCAACTCTGTTAGTTGAGGACACACATCACAAAGAAGTTTCTGAGAATGCTTCTGTCTAGATTTTATATGAAGATATTCCCGTTTCCAACGAAATCTTCACAGTTATCCAAATATCCACTTGCAGATTCTACAAAAAGAGTGTTTGCAAACTGCTGTATCAAAAGAAAGGATGAACTGTGTTAGCTGAGGACACTCATCAAGAAGAAGTTTCTGAGAATGCTTCGGTCTAGATTTCATATGAAGATATTCCCGTTTCCAACGAAATCATTAGCTCTATCAAAATATCCACTTACAGATTCTACAAAAAGAGTGTTTCCAAACTCCTCTATCAAAAGAAAGGTTCAACTCCTTTAGTTGAGGACACACATCACAAAGAAGTTTCTGAGAATGCTTCTGTCTAGATTTTATATGAAGATATTCCCTTTTCCAATGAAATCTTCAGAGTCATCCAAATATCCACTTGCAGCTTCTACAAAAAGAGTTTTTCTAAACTGCTGTATCCAAAGAAAGTTTCATCTCTGTTAGTTGAGGACACACATCCCAAATAAGTTTCTGAGAATGCTTCTGTCTCGTTTTTATGGGAAGATATTTCCCTTTTCACCTTTGGCCTGAAAGCGCTCGAAATCTCCACTTGCAGATACTACAGAAAGAGTGTTCCAAACCTGCTCTAAGAAAGGGAATGTTCAGCTCTGTGAGTTCAATGCAGATATCACAAAGTAGTTTCTGAGAGAGCTTCTGTCTAGATTTTAGATGAAGATATTCCCGTTTCCAATGAAATCGTTAGAGCTATCCAAATATCCACTTGCAGATTCTACAAAAAGTGTGTTTCCAAACTGCTGTAACAAAGGAAAGGTTGAAATCTGTTAGTTGAGGACACACACCACAAAAAAGTTTCTGAGAATGCTTCTGTCTAGATTTTATATGACGATATTCCCGTTTCCAATGAAATCTTCACAGTTATTCAAATATCCACTTGCAGATTCTACAAAAAGTGTGTTTCCAAACGGCTCTATCAAAAGAAAGGTTCAACTCCGTTAGTTGAGGACACACATCACAAAGAAGTTTCTGAGAATGCTTCTGTCTCGTTTTTATGGGAAGATATTTCCCTTTTCACCTAAGGCCCGAATGCGCTCGAAATGTGCACCTGCAGATACTACAGAAAGAGTGTTCCAAACCTTCTCTAAGAAAGGGAATCTTCAGCATTGTGAGTTGAATGCAGATATCACAAAGTAGTTTCTGAGAGTGCTTCTGTCTAGATTTTAGATGAAGATATTCCCGTTTCCTACGAAATCGTTAGAGCTATCCAAATATCAACTTGCAGATTCTACAAAAAGAGTGGTTCCAAACTACTCTATGAAAAGAAAGGTTGAACTCTGTTAGATGAGGACACACATCACAAAGAAGTTTCTGAGAATGCTTCTGTCTAGATTTTATATGAAGATGTTCCCGTTTCCAACGAAATCTTCACATTAAACAAAATATCCACTTGTAGGTTCTACAAAAAGAGTGTTTCCAAACTGCTGTATCAAAGGAAAGGTTGAACTCTGTTAGTTGAGGACACACATCACAGAAAGTTTCTGAGAATGCTTCTGTCTAGATTTTATATGAAGATATTCCCGTTTCCAACGAAATCTTCACAGTTTTTCAAATATCCACTTGCAGATTCTACAAAAAGAGTGTTTCCAAACTGCTGTATGAATAGAAAGGATCAGCTCTGGTAGTTGAGGACACACATCCTAAATAAGTTTCTGAAAATCCCTCTGTCTCTTTTTTATGGGAAGATATTTCAGTTTTCACCGTAGGCCTTAATGCGCTCGAAATGTCCACTTCCAGATACTACAGAAAGAGTGTTTCAAACCTGCTCTATGAAAGGGAATGTTCCGCTCTGTGACTTGAATGCAGATATCACAAAGTTGTTTCTGACAGTGCTTCTGTCTAGAATTTAGATGAAGATATTCCCGTTTCCAACGAAATCGATAGAGCTATCCAAATATCCACTTGCAGATTCTACAAAAAGTGTGTTTCCAAACTACTGTATCAAAAGAATGGTTCAACTCTGTTAGTTGAGGACACACATCACAAAGAAGTTTCTGAGAATGCTTCTGTCTAGATTTTATATGAAGATATTCCCGTTTCCAACGAAATCTTCACAGTTATCCAAATATCCACTTGCAGATTCTACAAAAAGAGTGTTTGCAAACTGCTGTATCAAAAGAAAGGATGAACTGTGTTAGCTGAGGACACTCATCAAGAAGAAGTTTCTGAGAATGCTTCGGTCTAGATTTCATATGAAGATATTCCCGTTTCCAACGAAATCATTAGCTCTATCAAAATATCCACTTACAGATTCTACAAAAACAATGTTTCCAAACTCCTCTATCAAAAGAAAGGTTCAACTCCTTTAGTTGAGGACACACATCACAAAGAAGTTTCTGAGAATGCTTCTGTCTAGATTTTATATGAAGATATTCCCTTTTCCAATGAAATCTTCAGAGTCATCCAAATATCCACTTGCAGCTTCTACAAAAAGAGTTTTTCTAAACTGCTGTATCCAAAGAAAGTTTCATCTCTGTTAGTTGAGGACACACATCCCAAATAAGTTTCTGAGAATGCTTCTGTCTCGTTTTTATGGGAAGATATTTCCCTTTTCACCGTAGGCCTGAAAGCGCTCGAAATCTCCACTTGCAGATACTACAGAAAGAGTGTTCCAAACCTGCTCTAAGAAAAGGAATGTTCAGCTCTGTGAGTTCAATGCAGATATCACAAAGTAGTTTCTGAGAGAGCTTCTGTCTAGATTTTAGATGAAGATATTCCCGTTTCCAATGAAATCGTTAGAGCTATCCAAATATCCACTTGCAGATTCTACAAAAAGTGTGTTTCCAAACTGCTGTAACAAAGGAAAGGTTGAAATCTGTTAGTTGAGGACACACACCACAAAAAAGTTTCGGAGAATGCTTCTGTCTAGATTTTATATGACGATATTCCCGTTTCCAATGAAATCTTCACAGTTATTCAAATATCCACTTGCAGATTCTACAAAAAGTGTGTTTCCAAACGGCTCTATCAAAAGAAAGATTCAACTCCGTTAGTTGAGGACACACATCACAAAGAAGGTTCTGAGAATGCTTCTGTCTCGTTTTTATGGGAAGATATTTCCCTTTTCACATAAGGCCCGAAAGCGCTCGAAATGTCCACTTGCAGATACTACAGAAAGAGTGTTCCAAACCTTCTCTAAGAAAGGGAATCTTCAGCATTGTGAGTTGAATGCAGATATCACAAAGTAGTTTCTGAGAGTGCTTCTGTCTAGATTTTAGATGAAGATATTCCCGTTTCCTACGAAATCGTTAGAGCTATCCAAATATCAACTTGCAGATTCTACAAAAAGAGTGGTTCCAAACTACTCTATGAAAAGAAAGGTTGAACTCTGTTAGATGAGGACACACATCACAAAGAAGTTTCTGAGAATGCTTCTGTCTAGATTTTATATGAAGATGTTCCCGTTTCCAACGAAATCTTCACATTAAACAAAATATCCACTTGCAGGTTCTACAAAAAGAGTGTTTCCAAGCTGCTGTATCAAAGGAAAGGTTGAACTCTGTTAGTTGAGGACACACATCACAAAAAAGTTTCTGAGAATGCTTCTGTCTAGATTTTATATGAAGATATTCCCGTTTCCAACGAAATCTTCACAGTTATTCAAATATCCACTTGCAGATTCCACAAAAAGAGTGTTTCCAAACTGCTGTATCAATAGAAAGGATCAGCTCTGGTAGTTGAGGACACACATCCTAAATAAGTTTCTGAAAATCCCTCTGTCTCTTTTTTATGGGAAGATATTTCAGTTTTCACCGTAGGCCTTAATGCGCTCGAAATGTCCACTTCCAGATACTACAGAAAGAGTGTTTCAAACCTGCTCTATGAAAGGGAATGTTCCGCTCTGTGACTTGAATGCAGATATCACAAAGTAGTTTCTGACAGTGCTTCTGTCTAGAATTTAGATGAAGATATTCCCGTTTCCAACGAAATCGATAGAGCTATCCAAATATCCACTTGCAGATTCTACAAAAAGAGTGTTTGCAAACTGCTGTATCAAAAGAAAGGATGAACTGTGTTAGCTGAGGACACTCATCAAGAAGAAGTTTCTGAGAATGCTTCGGTCTAGATTTCATATGAAGATATTCCCGTTTCCAACGAAATCATTAGCTCTATCAAAATATCCACTTACAGATTCTACAAAAAGAGTGTATCCAAACTCCTCTATCAAAAGAAAGGTTCAACTCCTTTAGTTGAGGACACACATCACAAAGAAGTTTCTGAGAATGCTTCTGTCTAGATTTTATATGAAGATATTCCCTTTTCCAATGAAATCTTCAGAGTCATCCAAATATCCACTTGCAGCTTCTACAAAAAGAGTTTTTCTAAACTGCTGTATCCAAAGAAAGTTTCATCTCTGTTAGTTGAGGACACACATCCCAAATAAGTTTCTGAGAATGCTTCTGTCTCGTTTTTATGGGAAGATATTTCCCTTTTCACCTTAGGCCTGAAAGCGCTCGAAATCTCCACTTCCAGATACTACAGAAAGAGTGTTCCAAACCTGCTCTAAGAAAGGGAATGTTCAGCTCTGTGAGTTCAATGCAGATATCACAAAGTAGTTTCTGAGAGAGCTTCTGTCTAGATTTTAGATGAAGATATTCCCGTTTCCAATGAAATCGTTAGAGCTATCCAAATATCCACTTGCAGATTCTACAAAAAGTGTGTTTCCAAACTGCTGTAACAAAGGAAAGGTTGAAATCTGTTAGTTGAGGACACACACCCCAAAAAAGTTTCTGAGAATGCTTCTGTCTAGATTTTATATGACGATATTCCCGTTTCCAATGAAATCTTCACAGTTATTCAAATATCCACTTGCAGATTCTACAAAAAGATTATTTCCAAACTGCTCTACCAAAAGAAAGGTTCAGCTCCGTTAGTTGAGGACACACATCACAAAGAAGTTTCTGAGAATGCTTCTGTCTCGTTTTTATGGGAAGATATTTCAGTTTTCACCGTAGGCCCGAATGCGCTCGAAATGTCCACTTGCAGATACTACAGAAAGAGTGTTCCAAACCTTCTCTAAGAAAGGGAATCTTCAGCTTTGTGAGTTGAATGCAGATATCACAAAGTAGTTTCTGAGAGTGCTTCTGTCTAGATTTTAGATGAAGATATTCCCGTTTCCAACGAAATCGTTAGAGCTATCCAAATATCAACTTGCAGATTCTACAAAAAGAGTGGTTCCAAACTACTCTATGAAAAGAAAGGTTGAACTCTGTTAGATGAGGACACACATCACAAAGAAGTTTCTGAGAATGCTTCCGTCTAGATTTTATATGAAGATGTTCCCGTTTCCAACGAAATCTTCACATTAAACAAAATATCCACTTGCAGGTTCTACAAAAAGAGTGTTTCCAAACTGCTGTAACAAAGGAAAGGTTGAACTCTGTTAGTTGAGGACACACATCACAAAAAAGTTTCTGAGAATGCTTCTGTCTAGATTTTATATGAAGATATTCCCGTTTCCAACGAAATCTTCACAGTTATTCAAATATCCACTTGCAGATTCAACAAAAAGTGTGTTTCCAAACGGCTCTATCAAAAGAAAGGTTCAACTCCGTTAGTTGAGGACACACATCACAAAGAAGTTTCTGAGAATGCTTCTGTCTCGTTTTTATGGGAAGATATTTCCCTTTTCACCTAAGGCCCGAATGCACTCGAAATGTCCACTTGCAGATACTACAGAAAGAGTGTTCCAAACCTTCTCTAAGAAAGGGAAACTTCAGCATTGTGAGTTGAATGCAGATATCACAAAGTAGTTTCTGAGAGTGCTTCTGTCTAGATTTTAGATGAAGATATTCCCGTTTCCAACGAAATCGTTAGAGCTATCCAAATATCAACTTGCAGATTCTACAAAAAGAGTGGTTCCAAACTACTCTATGAAAAGAAAGGTTGAACTCTGTTAGATGAGGACACACATCACAAAGAAGTTTCTGAGAATGCTTCCGTCTAGATTTTATATGAAGATGTTCCCGTTTCCAACGAAATCTTCACATTAAACAAAATATCCACTTGCAGGTTCTACAAAAAGAGTGTTTCCAAACTGCTGTAACAAAGGAAAGGTTGAACTCTGTTAGTTGAGGACACCCATCACAAAAAAGTTTCTGAGAATGCTTCTGTCTAGATTTTATATGAAGATATTCCCGTTTCCAACGAAATCTTCACAGTTATTCAAATATCCACTTGCAGATTCAACAAAAAGTGTGTTTCCAAACGGCTCTATCAAAAGAAAGGTTCAACTCCGTTAGTTGAGGACACACATCACAAAGAAGTTTCTGAGAATGCTTCTGTCTCGTTTTTATGGGAAGATATTTCCCTTTTCACCTAAGGCCCGAATGCACTCGAAATGTCCACTTGCAGATACTACAGAAAGAGTGTTCCAAACCTTCTCTAAGAAAGGGAAACTTCAGCATTGTGAGTTGAATGCAGATATCACAAAGTAGTTTCTGAGAGTGCTTCTGTCTAGATTTTAGATGAAGATATTCCCGTTTCCTACGAAATCGTTAGAGCTATCCAAATATCAACTTGCAGATTCTACAAAAAGAGTGGTTCCAAACTACTCTATGAAAAGAAAGGTTGAACTCTGTTAGATGAGGACACACATCACAAAGAAGTTTCTGAGAATGCTTCTGTCTAGATTTTATATGAAGATGTTCCCGTTTCCAACGAAATCTTCACATTAAACAAAATATCCACTTGTAGGTTCTACAAAAAGAGTGTTTCCAAACTGCTGTATCAAAGGAAAGGTTGAACTCTGTTAGTTGAGGACACACATCACAGAAAGTTTCTGAGAATGCTTCTGTCTAGATTTTATATGAAGATATTCCCGTTTCCAACGAAATCTTCACAGTTTTTCAAATATCCACTTGCAGATTCTACAAAAAGAGTGTTCCAAACTGCTGTATCAATAGAAAGGATCAGCTCTGGTAGTTGAGGACACACATCCTAAATAAGTTTCTGAAAATCCCTCTGTCTCTTTTTTATGGGAAGATATTTCAGTTTTCACCGTAGGCCTTAATGCGCTCGAAATGTCCACTTGCAGATACTACAGAAAGAGTGTTTCAAACCTGCTCTATGAAAGGGAATGTTCCGCTCTGTGACTTGAATGCAGATATCACAAAGTAGTTTCTGACAGTGCTTCTGTCTAGAATTTAGATGAAGATATTCCCGTTTCCAACGAAATCGATAGAGCTATCCAAATATCCACTTGCAGATTCTACAAAAAGTGTGTTTCCAAACTACTGTATCAAAAGAATGGTTCAACTGAATTAGTTGAGGACACACATCACAAAGAAGTTTCTGAGAATGCTTCTGTCTAGATTTTATATGAAGATGTTCCCGTTTCCAACGAAATCTTCACACTAAACAAAATATCCACTTGCAGGTTCTACAAAAAGAGTGTTTCCAAACTGCTGTATCAACGGAAAGTTTGAACTCTGTTAGTTGAGGACACACATCACAAAAAAGTTTCTGAGAATGCTTCTGTCTAGATTTTATAAGAAGATTCTCCCGTTTCCAACGAAATCTTCACAGTTATTCAAGTATCCACTTGCAGATTCCACAAAAAGAGTGTTTCCAAACTGCTGTATCAATAGAAAGGATCAAATCTGGTAGTTGAGGACACACATCCTAAATAAGTTTCTGAGAATCCTTCTGTCTCTTTCTTATGGGAAGATATTTCAGTTTTCACCGTAGGCCTGAATGCGTTCGAAATGTCCACTTCCAGATACTACAGAAAGAGTGTTTCAAACCTGCTCTATGAAAGGGAATGTTCAGCTCTGTGACTTGAAGGCAGATATCACAAAGTAGTTTCTGACAGTGCTTCTGTCTTGAATTCAGATGAAGATATTCCCTTTTCCAACGAAATCGTTAGAGCTATAAATATATCCACTTGCAGATTCAACAAAAAGGGTGTTTCCAAACTTCTCTATCAAAAGACACGTTGAAATCTGTTAGTTGAGGATACACATCACAAAGAAGTTTCTGAGAATGCTTGTGTCTAGATTTTATATGAAGATATTCCTATTTCCAACTAAATGTTCACAGTTATTCAAATATCCACTTGCAGATTTTACAAAAAGACTGTTTCCAAACTGC
This sequence comes from Gorilla gorilla gorilla, assembly GCF_029281585.2. Taxonomy (NCBI): domain Eukaryota; kingdom Metazoa; phylum Chordata; class Mammalia; order Primates; family Hominidae; genus Gorilla; species Gorilla gorilla. The sequence goes on along the minus strand of NC_086018.1, from coordinate 14,298,938 downwards.
TGTTTCAAAGGAAAAGTTGAAATGTGTTAGTTGAGGACACTCATCACAAAGAAGTTTCTGAGAATGCTTCTGTCTAGATTTCATATGAAGATATTCCCGTTTCCACCGAAATCATTAGAGCTATCCAAATATCCACTTACAGATACTACAATAAGAGTGTTACCAATCTGCTCTATCAAAAGAAAGGTTCAACTTCGTTAGTTGAGGACACACATCACAAAGAAGTTTCTGAGAATGCTTCTGTCTGGATTTTATATGAAGATATTCCGTTTCCAACGAAATCTTCACAGTTATACAAATATCCACTTGCAGATTCTACAAGAAGTGTGTTTCCAAACTACTGTATCAAAAGAATGGTTCAACTCTGCTAGTTGAGGACACACATCACAAAGAAGTTTCTGAGAATGCTTCTGTCTAGATTTTATATGAAGATATTCCCGTTTCCAATGAAATCTTCACAGTTATCCAAATATCCAATTGCAGATTCTACAAAAATAGTGTTTGCAAACTGTTGTATCAAAAGAAAGGATGAACTGTGTTAGCTGAGGATACTCATCAAGAAGAAGTTTCTGAGAATGCTTCTGTCTAGATTTTATATGACGATATTCCCGTTTCCAATGAAATCTTCGCAGTTATTCCAATATTCACTTGCAGATTCTACAAAAAGAGTGTTTCCAAACTGCTCTATCAAAAGAAAGGTTCAACTCCGTTAGTTGAGGACACACATCACAAAGAAGTTTCTGAGAATGCTTCTGTCTCGTTTTTATGGGAAGATATTTCAGTTTTCACCGTAGGCCCGAATGCACTCGAAATCTCCACTTGCAGATACTACAGAAAGAGTGTTTCAAACCTGCTCTATGAAAGGGAATGTTCCGCTCTGTGACTTGAATGCAGATATCAGAAAGTAGTTTCTGACAGTGCTTCTGTCTAGAATTTAGATGAAGATATACCCGTTTCCAACGAAATCGATAGAGCTATCCAAATATCCACTTACAGATTCTACAAAAGAAGTGATTCCAAACTGCTCTATCAACAGAAAGGTTTAAGTCTGTTAGTTGAGGACACACATCACAAAGAAGTTTGTGAGAATGCTTCTGTCTAGATTTTATATGAAGATATTCCCGTTTCCAACGATATCTTCACAGTTATCCAAATATCCACTTGCAGATTCTACAAAAAGAGTGTTTGCAAACTGCTGTATCAAAAGAAAGGATGAACTGTGTTAGCTGAGGACACTCATCGCAAAGAAGTTTCTGAGAATGCTTCGGTCTAGATTTCATATGAAGATATTCCCGTTTCCAACGAAATCATTAGCTCTATCAAAATATCCACTTACAGATTCTACAAAAAGAGTGTTTCCAAACTCCTCTATCAAAAGAAAGGTTCAACTCCTTTAGTTGAGGACACACATCACAAAGAAGTTTCTGAGAATGCTTCTGTCTAGATTTTATATGAAGATATTCCCTTTTCCAATGAAATCATCAGAGTCATCCAAATATCCACTTGCAGCTTCTACAAAAAGAGTTTTTCTAAACTGCTGTATCCAAAGAAAGTTTCATCTCTGTTAGTTGAGGACACACATCCCAAATAAGTTTCTGAGAATGCTTCTGTCTCGTTTTTATGGGAAGATATTTCCCTTTTCACCTTAGGCCTGAAAGCGCTCGAAATCTCCACTTGCAGATACTACAGAAAGAGTGTTCCAAACCTGCTCTAAGAAAGGGAATGTTCAGCTCTGTGAGTTCAATGCAGATATCACAAAGTAGTTTCTGAGAGAGCTTCTGTCTAGATTTTAGATGAAGATATTCCCGTTTCCAATGAAATCGTTAGAGCTATCCAAATATCCACTTGCAGATTCTTCAAAAAGTGTGTTTCCAAACTGCTGTAACAAAGGAAAGGTTGAAATCTGTTAGTTGAGGACACACACCACAAAAAAGTTTCTGAGAATGCTTCTGTCTAGATTTTATATGACGATATTCCCGTTTCCAATGAAATCTTCACAGTTATTCAAATATCCACTTGCAGATTCTACAAAAAGTGTGTTTCCAAACGGCTCTATCAAAAGAAAGGTTCAACTCCGTTAGTTGAGGACACACATCACAAAGAAGTTTCTGAGAATGCTTCTGTCTCGTTTTTATGGGAAGATATTTCCCTTTTCACCTAAGGCCCGAATGCGCTCGAAATGTCCACTTGCAGATACTACAGAAAGAGTGTTCCAAACCTTCTCTAAGAAAGGGAATCTTCAGCATTGTGAGTTGAATGCAGATATCACAAAGTAGTTTCTGAGAGTGCTTCTGTCTAGATTTTAGATGAAGATATTCCCGTTTCCTACGAAATCGTTAGAGCTATCCAAATATCAACTTGCAGATTCTACAAAAAGAGTGGTTCCAAACTACTCTATGAAAAGAAAGGTTGAACTCTGTTAGATGAGGACACACATCACAAAGAAGTTTCTGAGAATGCTTCTGTCTAGATTTTATATGAAGATGTTCCCGTTTCCAACGAAATCTTCACATTAAACAAAATATCCACTTGTAGGTTCTACAAAAAGAGTGTTTCCAAACTGCTGTATCAAAGGAAAGGTTGAACTCTGTTAGTTGAGGACACACATCACAGAAAGGTTCTGAGAATGCTTCTGTCTAGATTTTATATGAAGATATTCCCGTTTCCAACGAAATCTTCACAGTTTTTCAAATATCCACTTGCAGATTCTACAAAAAGTGTGTTTCCAAACTGCTGTATCAATAGAAAGGATCAGCTCTGGTAGTTGAGGACACACATCCTAAATAAGTTTCTGAAAATCCCTCTGTCTCTTTTTTATGGGAAGATATTTCAGTTTTCACCGTAGGCCTTAATGCGCTCGAAATGTCCACTTCCAGATACTACAGAAAGAGTTTTTCAAACCTGCTCTATGAAAGGGAATGTTCCGCTCTGTGACTTGAATGCAGATATCACAAAGTAGTTTCTGACAGTGCTTCTGTCTAGAATTTAGATGAAGATATTCCCGTTTCCAACGAAATCGATAGAGCTATCCAAATATCCACTTGCAGATTCTACAAAAAGTGTGTTTCCAAACTACTGTATCAAAAGAATGGTTCAACTCTGTTAGTTGAGGACACACATCACAAAGAAGTTTCTTAGAATGCTTCTGTCTAGATTTTATATGAAGATATTCCCGTTTCCAACGCAATCTTCACAGTTATCCAAATATCCACTTGCAGATTCTACAAAAAGAGTGCTTGCAAACTGCTGTATCAAAACAAAGGATGAACTGTGTTAGCTGAGGACACTCATCAATAAGAAGTTTCTGAGAATGCTTCGGTCTAGATTTCATATGAAGATATTCCCGTTTCCAACGAAATCATTAGCTCCATCAAAATATCCACTTACAGATTCTACAAAAAGTGTGTTTCCAAACTCCTCTATCAAAAGAAAGGTTCAACTCCTTTAGTTGAGGACACACATCACAAAGAAGTTTCTGAGAATGCTTCTGTCTAGATTTTATATGAAGATATTCCCTTTTCCAATGAAATCTTCAGAGTCATCCAAATATCCACTTGCAGCTTCTACAAAAAGAGTTTTTCTAAACTGCTGTATCCAAAGAAAGTTTCATCTCTGTTAGTTGAGGACACACATCCCAAATAAGTTTCTGAGAATGCTTCTGTCTCGTTTTTATGGGAAGATATTTCCCTTTTCACCTTAGGCCTGAAAGCGCTCGAAATCTCCAATTGCAGATACTACAGAAAGAGTGTTCCAAACCTGCTCTAAGAAAGGGAATGTTCAGCTCTGTGAGTTCAATGCAGATATCACAAAGTAGTTTCTGAGAGAGCTTCTGTCTAGATTTTAGATGAAGATATTCCCGTTTCCAATGAAATCGTTAGAGCTATCCAAATATCCACTTGCAGATTCTACAAAAAGTGTGTTTCCAAACTGCTGTAACAAAGGAAAGGTTGAAATCTGTTAGTTGAGGACACACACCACAAAAAAGTTTCTGAGAATGCTTCTGTCTAGATTTTATATGACGATATTCCCGTTTCCAATGAAATCTTCGCAGTTATTCAAATATTCACTTGCAGATTCTACAAAAAGAGTGTTTCCAAACTGCTCTATCAAAAGAAAGGTTCAACTCCGTTAGTTGAGGACACACATCACAAAGAAGTTTCTGAGAATGCTTCTGTCTCGTTTTTATGGGAAGATATTTCAGTTTTCACCGTAGGCCCGAATGCACTAGAAATCTCCACTTGCAGATACTACAGAAAGAGTGTTCCAAACCTTCTCGAAGAAAGGGAATCTTCAGCTTTGTGAGTTGAATGCAGATATCACAAAGTAGTTTCTGAGAGTGCTTCTGTGTAGATTTTAGATGAAGATATTCCCGTTTCCAACGAAATCGTTAGAGCTATCCAAATATCAACTTGCAGATTCTACAAAAAGAGTGGTTCCAAACTACTCTATGAAAAGAAAGGTTGAACTCTGTTAGATGAGGACACACATCACAAAGAAGTTTCTGAGAATGCTTCCGTCTAGATTTTATATGAAGATGTTCCCGTTTCCAACGAAATCTTCACATTAAACAAAATATCCACTTGCAGGTTCTACAAAAAGAGTGTTTCCAAACTGCTGTAACAAAGGAAAGGTTGAACTCTGTTAGTTGAGGACACACATCACAAAAAAGTTTCTGAGAATGCTTCTGTCTAGATTTTACATGAAGATATTCCCGTTTCCAACGAAATCTTCACAGTTATTCAAATATCCACTTGCAGATTCTACAAAAAGAGTGTTTCCAAACTGCTGTATCAATAGAAAGGATAAGCTCTGGTAGTTGAGGACACACATCCTAAATAAGATTCTGAAAATCCTTCTGTCTCTTTTTTATGGGAAGATATTTCAGTTTTCACCGTAGGCCTTAATGCGCTTGAAATGTCCACTTCCAGATACTACAGAAAGAGTGTTTCAAACCTGCTCTATGAAAGGGAATGTTCCGCTCTGTGACTTGAATGCAGATATCAGAAAGTAGTTTCTGACAGTGCTTCTGTCTAGAATTTAGATGAAGATATACCCGTTTCCAACGAAATCGATAGAGCTATCTAAATATCCACATACAGATTCTACAAAAGAAGTGATTCCAAACTGCTCTATCAACAGAAAGGTTTAAATCTGTTAGTTGAGGACACACATCACAAAGAAGTTTGTGAGAATGCTTCTGTCTAGATTTTATATGAAGATATTCCCGTTTCCAACGATATCTTCACAGTTATCCAAATATCCACTTGCAGATTCTACAAAAAGAGTGTTTGCAAACTGCTGTATGAAAAGAAAGGATGAACTGTGTTAGCTGAGGACACTCATCGCAAAGAAGTTTCTGAGAATGCTTCGGTCTAGATTTCATATGAAGATATTCCCGTTTCCAACGAAATCATTAGCTCTATCAAAATATCCACTTACAGATTCTACAAAAAGAGTGTTTCCAAACTCCTCTATCAAAAGGAAGGTTCAACTCCTTTAGTTGAGGACACACATCACAAAGAAGTTTCTGAGAATGCTTCTGTCTAGATTTTATATGAAGATATTCCCTTTTCCAATGAAATCTTCTGAGTCATCCAAATATCCACTTGCAGCTTCTACAAAAAGAGTTTTTCTAAACTGCTGTATCCAAAGAAAGTTTCATCTCTGTTAGTTGAGGACACACATCCCAAATAAGTTTCTGAGAATGCTTCTGTCTCGTTTTTATGGGAAGATATTTCCCTTTTCACCTTAGGCCTGAAAGCGCTCGAAATCTCCACTTGCAGATACTACAGAAAGAGTGTTCGAAACCTGCTCTAAGAAAGGGAATGTTCAGCTCTGTGAGTTCAATGCAGATATCACAAAGTAGTTTCTGAGAGAGCTTCTGTCTAGATTTTAGATGAAGATATTCCCGTTTCCAATGAAATCGTTAGAGCTATCCAAATATCCACTTGCAGATTCTACAAAAAGTGAGTTTCCAAACTGCTGTAACAAAGGAAAGGTTGAAATCTGTTAGTTGAGGACACACACCACAAAAAAGTTTCTGAGAATGCTTCTGTTTAGATTTTATATGACGATATTCCCGTTTCCAATGAAATCTTCACAGTTATTCAAATATCCACTTGCAGATTCTACAAAAAGTGTGTTTCCAAACGGCTCTATCAAAAGAAAGGTTCAACTCCGTTAGTTGAGGACACACATCACAAAGAAGTTTCTGAGAATGCTTCTGTCTCGTTTTTATGGGAAGATATTTCCCTTTTCACCTAAGGCCCGAATGCGCTCGAAATGTCCACTTGCAGATACTACAGAAAGAGTGTTCCAAACCTTCTCTAAGAAAGGGAATCTTCAGCATTGTGAGTTGAATGCAGATATCACAAATTAGTTTCTGAGAGTGCTTCTGTCTAGATTTTAGATGAAGATATTCCCGTTTCCTACGAAATCGTTAGAGCTATTCAAATATCAACTTGCAGATTCTACAAAAAGAGTGGTTCCAAACTACTCTATGAAAAGAAATGTTGAACTCTGTTAGATGAGGACACACATCACAAAGAAGTTTCTGAGAATGCTTCTGTCTAGATTTTATATGAAGATGTTCCCGTTTCCAACGAAATCTTCACATTAAACAAAATATCCACTTGTAGGTTCTACAAAAAGAGTGTTTCCAAACTGCTGTATCAAAGGAAAGGTTGAACTCTGTTAGTTGAGGACACACATCACAGAAAGTTTCTGAGAATGCTTCTGTCTAGATTTTATATGAAGATATTCCCGTTTCCAACGAAATCTTCACAGTTTTTCAAATATCCACTTGCAGATTCTACAAAAAGTGTGTTTCCAAACTGCTGTATCAATAGAAAGGATCAGCTCTGGTAGTTGAGGACACACATCCTAAATAAGTTTCTGAAAATCCCTCTGTCTCTTTTTTATGGGAAGATATTTCAGTTTTCACCGTAGGCCTTAATGCGCTCGAAATGTCCACTTCCAGATACTACAGAAAGAGTGTTTCAAACCTGCTCTATGAAAGGGAATGTTCCGCTCTGTGACTTGAATGCAGATATCACAAAGTAGTTTGTGACAGTGCTTCTGTCTAGAATTTAGATGAAGATATTCCCGTTTCCAACGAAATCGATAGAGCTATCTAAATATCCACTTGCAGATTCTACAAAAAGTGTGTTTCCAAACTACTGTATCAAAAGAATGGTTCAACTCTGTTAGTTGAGGACACACATCACAAAGAAGTTTCTTAGAATGCTTCTGTCTAGATTTTATATGAAGATATTCCCGTTTCCAACGCAATCTTCACAGTTATCCAAATATCCACTTGCAGATTCTACAAAAAGAGTGCTTGCAAACTGCTGTATCAAAACAAAGGATGAACTGTGTTAGCTGAGGACACTCATCAAGAAGAAGTTTCTGAGAATGCTTCGGTCTAGATTTCATATGAAGATATTCCCGTTTCCAACGAAATCATTATCTCCATCAAAATATCCACTTACAGATTCTACAAAAAGTGTGTTTCCAAACTCCTCTATCAAAAGAAAGGTTCAACTCCTTTAGTTGAGGACACACATCACAAAGAAGTTTCTGAGAATGCTTCTGTCTAGATTTTATATGAAGATATTCCCTTTTCCAATGAAATCTTCAGAGTCATCCAAATATCCACTTGCAGCTTCTACAAAAAGAGTTTTTCTAAACTGCTGTATCCAAAGAAAGTTTCATCTCTGTTAGTTGAGGACTCACATCCCAAATAAGTTTCTGAGAATGCTTCTGTCTCGTTTTTATGGGAAGATATTTCCCTTTTCACCTTAGGCCTGAAAGCGCTCGAAATCTCCAATTGCAGATACTACAGAAAGAGTGTTCCAAACCTGCTCTAAGAAAGGGAATGTTCAGCTCTGTGAGTTCAATGCAGATATCACAAATTAGTTTCTGAGAGAGCTTCTGTCTAGATTTTAGATGAAGATATTCCCGTTTCCAATGAAATCGTTAGAGCTATCCAAATATCCACTTGCAGATTCTACAAAAAGTGTGTTTCCAAACTGCTGTAACAAAGGAAAGGTTGAAATCTGTTAGTTGAGGACACACACCACAAAAAAGTTTCTGAGAATGCTTCTGTCTAGATTTTATATGACGATATTCCCGTTTCCAATGAAATCTTCGCAGTTATTCAAATATTCACTTGCAGATTCTACAAAAAGAGTGTTGCCAAACTGCTCTATCAAAAGAAAGGTTCAACTCCGTTAGTTGAGGACACACATCACAAAGAAGTTTCTGAGAATGCTTCTGTCTCGTTTTTATGGGAAGATATTTCAGTTTTCACCGTAGGCCCGAATGCACTCGAAATCTCCACTTGCAGATACTACAGAAAGAGTGTTCCAAACCTTCTCGAAGAAAGGGAATCTTCAGCTTTGTGAGTTGAATGCAGATATCACAAAGTAGTTTCTGAGAGTGCTTCTGTCTAGATTTTAGATGAAGATATTCCCGTTTCCAACGAAATCGTTAGAGCTATCCAAATATCAACTTGCAGATTCTACAAAAAGAGTGGTTCCAAACTACTCTATGAAAAGAAAGGTTGAACTCTGTTAGATGAGGACACACATCACAAAGAAGTTTCTGAGAATGCTTCCGTCTAGATTTTATATGAAGATGTTCCCGTTTCCAACGAAATCTTCACATTAAACAAAATATCCACTTGCAGGTTCTACAAAAAGAGTGTTTCCAAACTGCTGTAACAAAGGAAAGGTTGAACTCTGTTAGTTGAGGACACACATCACAAAAAAGTTTCTGAGAATGCTTCTGTCTAGATTTTACATGAAGATATTCCCGTTTCCAACGAAATCTTCACAGTTATTCAAATATCCACTTGCAGATTCTACAAAAAGAGTGTTTCCAAACTGCTGTATCAATAGAAAGGATCAGCTCTGGTAGTTGAGGACACACATCCTAAATAAGTTTCTGAAAATCCTTCTGTCTCTTTTTTATGGGAAGATATTTCAGTTTTCACCGTAGGCCTTAATGCGCTTGAAATGTCCACTTCCAGATACTACAGAAAGAGTGTTTCAAACCTCCTCTATGAAAGGGAATGTTCTGCTCTGTGACTTGAATGCAGATATCAGAAAGTAGTTTCTGACAGTGCTTCTGTCTAGAATTTAGATGAAGATATACCCGTTTCCAACGAAATCGATAGAGCTATCTAAATATCCACTTACAGATTCTACAAAAGAAGTGATTCCAAACTGCTCTATCAACAGAAAGGTTTAAGTCTGTTAGTTGAGTACACACATCACAAAGAAGTTTGTGAGAATGCTTCTGTCTAGATTTTATATGAAGATATTCCCGTTTCCAACGATATCTTCACAGTTATCCAAATATCCACTTGCAGATTCTACAAAAAGAGTGTTTGCAAACTGCTGTATGAAAAGAAAGGATGAACTGTGTTAGCTGAGGACACTCATCGCAAAGAAGTTTCTGAGAATGCTTCGGTCTAGATTTCATATGAAGATATTCCCGTTTCCAACGAAATCATTAGCTCTATCAAAATATCCACTTACAGATTCTACAAAAAGAGTGTTTCCAAACTCCTCTATCAAAAGAAAGGTTCAACTCCTTTAGTTGAGGACACACATCACAAAGAAGTTTCTGAGAATGCTTCTGTCTAGATTTTATATGAAGATATTCCCTTTTCCAATGAAATCTTCAGAGTCATCCAAATATCCACTTGCAGCTTCTACAAAAAGAGTTTTTCTAAACTGCTGTATCCAAAGAAAGTTTCATCTCTGTTAGTTGAGGACACACATCCCAAATAAGTTTCTGAGAATGCTTCTGTCTCGTTTTTATGGGAAGATATTTCCCTTTTCACCTTAGGCCTGAAAGCGCTCGAAATCTCCACTTGCAGATACTACAGAAAGAGTGTTCCAAACCTGCTCTAAGAAAGGGAATGTTCAGCTCTGTGAGTTCAATGCAGATATCACAAAGTAGTTTCTGAGAGAGCTTCTGTCTAGATTTTAGATGAAGATATTCCCGTTTCCAATGAAATCGTTAGAGCTATCCAAATATCCACTTGCAGATTCTACAAAAAGTGAGTTACCAAACTGCTGTAACAAAGGAAAGGTTGAAATCGGTTAGTTGAGGACACACACCACAAAAAAGTTTCTGAGAATGCTTCTGTCTAGATTTTATATGACGATATTCCCGTTTCCAATGAAATCTTCACAGTTATTCAAATATCCACTTGCAGATTCTACAAAAAGTGTGTTTCCAAACGGCTCTATCAAAAGAAAGGTTCAACTCCGTTAGTTGAGGACACACATCACAAAGAAGTTTCTGAGAATGCTTCTGTCTCGTTTTTATGGGAAGATATTTCCCTTTTCACCTAAGGCCCGAATGCGCTCGAAATGTCCACTTGCAGATACTACAGAAAGATTGTTCCAAACCTTCTCTAAGAAAGGGAATCTTCAGCATTGTGAGTTGAATGCAGATATCACAAAGTTGTTTCTGAGAGTGCTTCTGTCTAGATTTTAGATGAAGATATTCCCGTTTCCTACGAAATTGTTAGAGCTATTCAAATATCAACTTGCAGATTCTACAAAAAGAGTGGTTCCAAACTACTCTATGAAAAGAAAGGTTGAACTCTGTTAGATGAGGACACACATCACAAAGAAGTTTCTGAGAATGCTTCTGTCTAGATTTTATATGAAGATGTTCCCGTTTCCAACGAAATCTTCACATTAAACAAAATATCCACTTGTAGGTTCTACAAAAAGAGTGTTTCCAAACTGCTGTATCAAAGGAAAGGTTGAACTCTGTTAGTTGAGGACACACATCACAGAAAGTTTCTGAGAATGCTTCTGTCTAGATTTTATATGAAGATATTCCCGTTTCCAACGAAATCTTCACAGTTTTTCAAATATCCACTTGCAGATTCTACAAAAAGTGTGTTTCCAAACTGCTGTATCAATAGAAAGGATCAGCTCTGGTAGTTGAGGACACACATCCTAAATAAGTTTCTGAAAATCCCTCTGTCTCTTTTTTATGGGAAGATATTTCAGTTTTCACCGTAGGCCTTAATGCGCTCGAAATGTCCACTTCCAGATACTACAGAAAGAGTGTTTCAAACCTGCTCTATGAAAGGGAATGTTCCGCTCTGTGACTTGAATGCAGATATCACAAAGTAGTTTCTGACAGTGCTTCTGTCTAGAATTTAGATGAAGATATTCCCGTTTCCAACGAAATCGATAGAGCTATCCAAATATCCACTTGCAGATTCTACAAAAAGTGTGTTTCCAAACTACTGTATCAAAAGAATGGTTCAACTCTGTTAGTTGAGGACACACATCACAAAGAAGTTTCTTAGAATGCTTCTGTCTAGATTTTATATGAAGATATTCCCGTTTCCAACGCAATCTTCACAGTTATCCAAATATCCACTTGCAGATTCTACAAAAAGAGTGCTTGCAAACTGCTGTATCAAAACAAAGGATGAACTGTGTTAGCTGAGGACACTCATCAATAAGAAGTTTCTGAGAATGCTTCGGTCTAGATTTCATATGAAGATATTCCCGTTTCCAACGAAATCATTAGCTCTATCAAAATATCCACTTACAGATTCTACAAAAAGAGTGTTTCCAAACTCCTCTATCAAAAGAAAGGTTCAACTCCTTTAGTTGAGGACACACATCACAAAGAAGTTTCTGAGAATGCTTCTGTCTAGATTTTATATGAAGATATTCCCTTTTCCAATGAAATCTTCAGAGTCATCCAAATATCCACTTCAGCTTCTACAAAAAGAGTTTTTCTAAACTGCTGTATCCAACGAAAGTTTCATCTCTGTTAGTTGAGGACACATATCCCAAATAAGTTTCTGAGAATGCTTCTGTCTCGTTTTTATGGGAAGATATTTCCCTTTTCACTTTAGGCCTGAAAGCGCTCGAAATCTCCACTTGCAGATACTACAGAAAGAGTGTTCCAAACCTGCTCTAAGAAAAGGAATGTTCAGCTCTGTGAGTTCAATGCAGATATCACAAAGTAGTTTCTGAGAGAGCTTCTGTCTAGATTTTAGATGAAGATATTCCCGTTTCCAATGAAATCGTTAGAGCTATCCAAATATCCACTTGCAGATTCTACAAAAAGTGTGTTTCCAAACTGCTGTAACAAAGGAAAGGTTGAAATCTGTTAGTTGAGGACACACACCACAAAAAAAGTTTCGGAGAATGCTTCTGTCTAGATTTTATATGACGATATTCCCGTTTCCAATGAAATCTTCACAGTTATTCAAATATCCACTTGCAGATTCTACAAAAAGTGTGTTTCCAAACGGCTCTATCAAAAGAAAGGTTCAACTCCGTTAGTTGAGGACACACATCACAAAGAAGTTTCTGAGAATGCTTCTGTCTCGTTTTTATGGGAAGATATTTCCCTTTTCACATAAGGCCCGAAAGCGCTCGAAATGTCAACTTGCAGATACTACAGAAAGAGTGTTCCAAACCTTCTCTAAGAAAGGGAATCTTCAGCATTGTGAGTTGAATGCAGATATCACAAAGTAGTTTCTGAGAGTGCTTCTGTCTAGATTTTAGATGAAGATATTCCCGTTTCCAACGAAATCGTTAGAGCTATCCTAATATCAACTTGCAGATTCTACAAAAAGAGTGGTTCCAAACTACTCTATGAAAAGAAAGGTTGAACTCTGTTAGATGAGGACACACATCACAAAGAAGTTTCTGAGAATGCTTCTGTCTAGATTTTATATGAAGATGTTCCCGTTTCCAACGAAATCTTCACATTAAACAAAATATCCACTTGTAGGTTCTACAAAAAGAGTGTTTCCAAGCTGCTGTATCAAAGGAAAGGTTGAACTCTGTTAGTTGAGGACACACATCACAGAAAGTTTCTGAGAATGCTTCTGTCTAGATTTTATATGAAGATATTCCCGTTTCCAACGAAATCTTCACAGTTTTTCAAATATCCACTTGCAGATTCTACAAAAAGTGTGTTTCCAAACTGCTGTATCAATAGAAAGGATCAGCTCTGGTAGTTGAGGACACACATCCTAAATAAGTTTCTGAAAATCCCTCTGTCTCTTTTTTATGGGAAGATATTTCAGTTTTCACCGTAGGCCTTAATGCGCTCGAAATGTCCACTTCCAAATACTACAGAAAGAGTGTTTCAAACCTGCTCTATGAAAGGGAATGTTCCGCTCTGTGACTTGAATGCAGATATCACAAAGTAGTTTCTGACAGTGCTTCTGTCTAGAATTTAGATGAAGATATTCCCGTTTCCAACGAAATCGATAGAGCTATCCAAATATCCACTTGCAGATTCTACAAAAAGTGTGTTTCCAAACTACTGTATCAAAAGAATGGTTCAACTCTGTTAGTTGAGGACACACATCACAAAGAAGTTTCTTAGAATGCTTCTGTCTAGATTTTATATGAAGATATTCCCGTTTCCAACGCAATCTTCACAGTTATCCAAATATCCACTTGCAGATTCTACAAAAAGAGTGCTTGCAAACTGCTGTATCAAAACAAAGGATGAACTGTGTTAGCTGAGGACACTCATCAATAAGAAGTTTCTGAGAATGCTTCGGTCTAGATTTCATATGAAGATATTCCCGTTTCCAACGAAATCATTAGCTCTATCAAAATATCCACTTACAGATTCTACAAAAAGAGTGTTTCCAAACTCCTCTATCAAAAGAAAGGTTCAACTCCTTTAGTTGAGGACACACATCACAAAGAAGTTTCTGAGAATGCTTCTGTCTAGATTTTATATGAAGATATTCCCTTTTCCAATGAAATCTTCAGAGTCATCCAAATATCCACTTGCAGCTTCTACAAAAAGAGTTTTTCTAAACTGCTGTATCCAACGAAAGTTTCATCTCTGTTAGTTGAGGACACATATCCCAAATAAGTTTCTGAGAATGCTTCTGTCTCGTTTTTATGGGAAGATATTTCCCTTTTCACTTTAGGCCTGAAAGCGCTCGAAATCTCCACTTGCAGATACTACAGAAAGAGTGTTCCAAACCTGCTCTAAGAAAAGGAATGTTCAGCTCTGTGAGTTCAATGCAGATATCACAAAGTAGTTTCTGAGAGAGCTTCTGTCTAGATTTTAGATGAAGATATTCCCGTTTCCAATGAAATCGTTAGAGCTATCCAAATATCCACTTGCAGATTCTACAAAAAGTGTGTTTCCAAACTGCTGTAACAAAGGAAAGGTTGAAATCTGTTAGTTGAGGACACACACCACAAAAAAAGTTTCGGAGAATGCTTCTGTCTAGATTTTATATGACGATATTCCCGTTTCCAATGAAATCTTCACAGTTATTCAAATATCCACTTGCAGATTCTACAAAAAGTGTGTTTCCAAACGGCTCTATCAAAAGAAAGGTTCAACTCCGTTAGTTGAGGACACACATCACAAAGAAGTTTCTGAGAATGCTTCTGTCTCGTTTTTATGGGAAGATATTTCCCTTTTCACATAAGGCCCGAAAGCGCTCGAAATGTCAACTTGCAGATACTACAGAAAGAGTGTTCCAAACCTTCTCTAAGAAAGGGAATCTTCAGCATTGTGAGTTGAATGCAGATATCACAAAGTAGTTTCTGAGAGTGCTTCTGTCTAGATTTTAGATGAAGATATTCCCGTTTCCAACGAAATCGTTAGAGCTATCCTAATATCAACTTGCAGATTCTACAAAAAGAGTGGTTCCAAACTACTCTATGAAAAGAAAGGTTGAACTCTGTTAGATGAGGACACACATCACAAAGAAGTTTCTGAGAATGCTTCTGTCTAGATTTTATATGAAGATGTTCCCGTTTCCAACGAAATCTTCACATTAAACAAAATATCCACTTGCAGGGTCTACAAAAAGAGTGTTTCCAAGCTGCTGTATCAAAGGAAAGGTTGAACTCTGTTAGTTGAGGACACACATCACAAAAAAGTTTCTGAGAATGCTTCTGTCTAGATTTTATATGAAGATATTCCCGTTTCCAACGAAATGTTCACAGTTATTCAAATATCCACTTGCAGATTCTACAAAAAGAGTGTTTCCAAACTGCTGTATCAATAGAAAGAATCAGCTCTGGTAGTTGAGGAAACACATCCTAAATAAGTTTCTGAAAATCTCTCTGTCTCTTTTTTATGGGAAGATATTTCAGTTTTCACCGTAGGCCTTAATGCGCTGGAAATGTCCACTTCCAGATACTACAGAAAGAGTGTTTCAAACCTGCTCTATGAAAGGGAATGTTCCGCTCTGTGACTTGAATGCAGATATCACAAAGTAGTTTCTGACAGTGCTTCTGTCTAGAATTTAGATGAAAATATTCCCGTTTCCAACGAAATCGATAGAGCTATCCAAATATCCACTTACAGATCCTACAAAAGAAGTGATTCCAAACTGCTCTATCAACAGAAAGGTTTAAGTCTGTTAGTTGAGGACACACATCACAAAGAAGTTTGTGAGAATGCTTCTGTCTAGATTTTATATGAAGATATTCCCGTTTCCAACGATATCTTCACAGTTATCCAAATATCCACTTGCAGATTCTACAAAAAGAGTGTTTGCAAACTGCTGTATCAAAAGAAAGGATGAACTGTGTTAGCTGAGGACACTCATCAAGAAGAAGTTTCTGAGAATGCTTCGGTCTAGATTTCATATGAAGATATTCCCGTTTCCAACGAAATCATTAGCTCTATCAAAATATCCACTTACAGATTCCACAAAAAGAGTGTTTCCAAACTCCTCTATCAAAAGAAAGTTTCAACTCCTTTAGTTGAGGACACACATCACAAAGAAGTTTCTGAGAATGCTTCTGTCTAGATTTTATATGAAGATATTCCCTTTTCCAATGAAATCTTCAGAGTCATCCAAATATCCACTTGCAGCTTCTACAAAAAGAGTTTTTCTAAACTGCTGTATCCAAAGAAAGTTTCATCTCTGTTAGTTGAGGACACACATCCCAAATAATTTTCTGAGAATGCTTCTGTCTCGTTTTTATGGGAAGATATTTCCCTTTTCACCTTAGAACTGAAAGCGCTCGAAATCTCCACTTGCAGATACTACAGAAAGAGTGTTCCAAACCTGCTCTAAGAAAGGGAATGTTCAGCTCTGTGAGTTCAATGCAGATATCACAAAGTAGTTTCTGAGAGAGCTTCTGTCTAGATTTTAGATGAAGATATTCCCGTTTCCAATGAAATCGTTAGAGCTATCCAAATATCCACTTGCAGATTCTACAAAAAGTGTGCTTCCAAACTGCTGTAACAAAGGAAAGGTTGAAATCTGTTAGTTGAGGACACACACTACAAAAAAGTTTCTGAGAATGCTTCTGTCTAGATTTTATATGACGATATTCCCGTTTCCAATGAAATCTTCACAGTTATTCAAATATCCACTTGCAGATTCTACAAAAAGTGTGTTTCCAAACGGCTCTATCAAAAGAAAGGTTCAACTCCGTTAGTTGAGGACACACATCACAAAGAAGTTTCTGAGAATGCTTCTGTCTCGTTTTTATGGGAAGATATTTTCCTTTTCACCTAAGGCCCGAATGCGCTCGAAATGTCCACTTGCAGATACTACAGAAAGAGTGTTCCAAAACTTCTCTAAGAAAGCGAATCTTCAGCATTGTGAGTTGAATGCAGATATCACAAAGTAGTTTCTGAGAGTGCTTCTGTCTAGATTTTAGATGAAGATATTCCCGTTTCCTACGAAATCGTTAGAGCTATCCAAATATCAACTTGCAGATTCTACAAAAAGTGTGGTTCCAAACTACTCTATGAGAAGAAAGGTTGAACTCTGTTAGATGAGGACACACATCACAAAGAAGTTTCTGAGAATGCTTCTGTCTAGATTTTATATGAAGATGTTCCCGTTTCCAACGAAATCTTCACATTAAACAAAGTATCCACTTGTAGGTTCTACAAAAAGAGTGTTTCCAAGCTGCTGTATCAAAGGAAAGGTTGAACTCTGTTAGTTGAGGACACACATCACAAAAAAGTTTCTGAGAATGCTTCTGTCTAGATTTTATAAGAAGATATTCCCGTTTCCAACGAAATCTTCACAGTTATTCAAATATCCACTTGCAGATTCTACAAAAAGAGTGTTTCCAAACTGCTGTATGAATAGAAAGGATCAGCTCTGGTAGTTGAGGACACACATCCTAAATAAGTTTCTGAAAATCCCTCTGTCTCTTTTTTATGGGAAGATATTTCAGTTTTCACCGTAGGCCTTAATGCGCTCGAAATGTCCACTTCCAGATACTACAGAAAGAGTGTTTCAAACCTGCTCTATGAAAGGGAATGTTCCGCTCTGTGACTTGAATGCAGATATCACAAAGTAGTTTCTGACAGTGCTTCTGTCTAGAATTTAGATGAAGATATTCCCGTTTCCAACGAAATCGATAGAGCTATCCAAATATCCACTTGCAGATTCTACAAAAAGTGTGTTTCCAAACTACTGTATCAAAAGAATGGTTCAACTCTGTTAGTTGAGGACACACATCACAAAGAAGTTTCTGAGAATGCTTCTGTCTAGATTTTATATGAAGATATTCCCGTTTCCAACGGAATCTTCACAGTTATCCAAATATCCACCTGCAGATTCTAAGAAAAGAGTGTTTGCAAACTGCTGTATCAAAAGAAAGGATGAACTGTGTTAGCTGAGGACACTCATCAAGAAGAAGTTTCTGAGAATGCTTCGGTCTAGATTTCATATGAAGATATTCCCGTTTCCAACGAAATCATTAGCTCTATCAAAATATCCACTTACAGATTCTACAAAGAGAATGTTTCCAAACTCCTCTATCAAAAGAAAGGTTCAACTCCTTTAGTTGAGGACACACATCACAAAGAAGTTTCTGAGAATGCTTCTGTCTAGATTTTATATGAAGATATTCCCTTTTCCAATGAAATCTTCAGAGTCATCCAAATATCCACTTGCAGCTTCTACAAAAAGAGTTTTTCTAAACTGCTGTATCCAAAGAAAGTTTCATCTCTGTTAGTTGAGGACACACATCCCAAATAAGTTTCTGAGAATGCTTCTGTCTCGTTTTTATGGGAAGATATTTCTCTTTTCACTTTAGGCCTGAAAGCGCTCGAAATCTCCACTTGCAGATACTACAGAAAGAGTGTTCCAAACCTGCTCTAAGAAAAGGAATGTTCAGCTCTGTGAGTTCAATGCAGATATCACAAAGTAGTTTCTGAGAGAGCTTCTGTCTAGATTTTAGATGAAGATATTCCCTTTTCCAATGAAATCGATAGAGCTATCCAAATATCCACTTGCAGATTCTACAAAAAGTGTGTTTCCAAACTGCTGTAACAAAGGAAAGGTTGAAATCTGTTAGTTGAGGACACACACCACAAAAAAAGTTTCGGAGAATGCTTCTGTCTAGATTTTATATGACGATATTCCCGTTTCCAATGAAATCTTCACAGTTATTCAAATATCCACTTGCAGATTCTACAAAAAGTGTGTTTCCAAACGGCTCTATCAAAAGAAAGGTTCAACTCCGTTAGTTGAGGACACACATCACAAAGAAGTTTCTGAGAATGCTTCTGTCTCATTTTTGTGGGAAGATATTTCCCTTTTCACATAAGGCCCGAAAGCGCTCGAAATGTCCACTTGCAGATACTACAGAAAGAGTGTTCCAAACCTTCTCTAAGAAAGGGAATCTTCAGCATTGTGAGTTGAATGCAGATATCACAAAGTAGTTTCTGAGAGTGCTTCTGTCTAGATTTTAGATGAAGATATTCCCGTTTCCAACGAAATCGTTAGAGCTATCCTAATATCAACTTGCAGATACTACAAAAAGAGTGGTTCCAAACTACTCTATGAAAAGAAAGGTTGAACTCTGTTAGATGAGGACACACATCACAAAGAAGTTTCTGAGAATGCTTCTGTCTAGATTTTATATGAAGATGTTCCCGTTTCCAATGAAATCTTCACATTAAACAAAATATCCACTTGCAGGTTCTACAAAAAGAGTGTTTCCAAGCTGCTGTATCAAAGGAAAGGTTGAACTCTGTTAGTTGAGGACACACATCACAAAAAAGTTTCTGAGAATGCTTCTGTCTAGATTTTATATGAAGATATTCCCGTTTCCAACGAAATCTTCACAGTTATTCAAATATCCACTTGCAGATTCTACAAAAAGAGTGTTTCCAAACTGCTGTATCAATAGAAAGAATCAGCTCTGGTAGTTGAGGAAACACATCCTAAATAAGTTTCTGAAAATCTCTCTGTCTCTTTTTTATGGGAAGATATTTCAGTTTTCACCGTAGGCCTTAATGCGCTGGAAATGTCCACTTCCAGATACTACAGAAAGAGTGTTTCAAACCTGCTCTATGAAAGGGAATGTTCCGCTCTGTGACTTGAATGCAGATATCACAAAGTAGTTTCTGACAGTGCTTCTGTCTAGAATTTAGATGAAAATATTCCCGTTTCCAACGAAATCGATAGAGCTATCCAAATATCCACTTACAGATCCTACAAAAGAAGTGATTCCAAACTGCTCTATCAACGGAAAGGTTTAAGTCTGTTAGTTGAGGACACACATCACAAAGAAGTTTGTGAGAATGCTTGTGTCTAGATTTTATATGAAGATATTCCCGTTTCCAACGATATCTTCACAGTTATCCAAATATCCACTTGCAGATTCTACAAAAAGAGTGTTTGCAAACTGCTGTATCAAAAGAAAGGATGAACTGTGTTAGCTGAGGACACTCATCAAGAAGAAGTTTCTGAGAATGCTTCGGTCTAGATTTCATATGAAGATATTCCCGTTTCCAACGAAATCATTAGCTCTATCAAAATATCCACTTACAGATTCCACAAAAAGAGTGTTTCCAAACTCCTCTATCAAAAGAAAGGTTCAACTCCTTTAGGTGAGGACACACATCACAAAGAAGTTTCTGAGAATGCTTCTGTCTAGATTTTATATGAAGATATTCCCTTTTCCAATGAAATCTTCAGAGTCATCCAAATATCCACTTGCAGCTTCTACAAAAAGAGTTTTTCTAAACTGCTGTATCCAAAGAAAGTTTCATCTCTGTTAGTTGAGGACACACATCCCAAATAATTTTCTGAGAATGCTTCTGTCTCGTTTTTATGGGAAGATATTTCCCTTTTCACCTTAGAACTGAAAGCGCTCGAAATCTCCACTTGCAGATACTACAGAAAGAGTGTTCCAAACCTGCTCTAAGAAAGGGAATGTTCAGCTCTGTGAGTTCAATGCAGATATCACAAAGTAGTTTCTGAGAGAGCTTCTGTCTAGATTTTAGATGAAGATATTCCCGTTTCCAATGAAATAGTTAGAGCTATCCAAATATCCACTTGCAGATTCTACAAAAAGTGTGCTTCCAAACTGCTGTAACAAAGGAAAGGTTGAAATCTGTTAGTTGAGGACACACACCACAAAAAAGTTTCTGAGAATGCTTCTGTCTAGATTTTATATGACGATATTCCCGTTTCCAATGAAATCTTCACAGTTATTCAAATATCCACTTGCAGATTCTACAAAAAGTGTGTTTCCAAACGGCTCTATCAAAAGAAAGGTTCAACTCCGTTAGTTGAGGACACACATCACAAAGAAGTTTCTGAGAATGCTTCTGTCTCGTTTTTATGGGAAGATATTTCCCTTTTCACCTAAGGCCCGAATGCGCTCGAAATGTCCATTTGCAGATACTACAGAAAGAGTGTTCCAAACCTTCTCTAAGAAAGGGAAACTTCAGCATTGTGAGTTGAATGCAGATATCACAAAGTAGTTTCTGAGAGTGCTTCTGTCTAGATTTTAGATGAAGATATTCCCGTTTCCTACGAAATCGTTAGAGCTATCCAAATATCAACTTGCAGATTCTACAAAAAGAGTGGTTCCAAACTACTCTATGAAAAGGAAGGTTGAACTCTGTTAGATGAGGACACACATCACAAAGAAGTTTCTGAGAATGCTTCTGTCTAGATTTTATATGAAGATGTTCCCGTTTCCAACGAAATCTTCACATTAAACAAAATATCCACTTGCAGGTTCTACAAAAAGAGTGTTTCCAAGCTGCTGTATCAAAGGAAAGGTTGAACTCTGTTAGTTGAGGACACACATCACAAAAAAGTTTCTGAGAATGCTTCTGTCTAGATTTTATATGAAGATATTCCCGTTTCCAACGAAATCTTCACAGTTATTCAAATATCCACTTGCAGATTCCACAAAAAGAGTGTTTCCAAACAGCTGTATCAATAGAAAGGATCAGCTCTGGTAGTTGAGGACACACATCCTAAATAAGTTTCTGAAAATCCCTCTGTCTCTTTTTTATGGGAAGATATTTCAGTTTTCACCGTAGGCCTTAATGCGCTCGAAATGTCCACTTCCAGATACTACAGAAAGAGTGTTTCAAACCTGCTCTATGAAAGGGAATGTTCCGCTCTGTGACTTGAATGCAGATATCAGAAAGTAGTTTCTGACAGTGCTTCTGTCTAGAATTTAGATGAAGATATTCCCGTTTCCAACGAAATCGATAGAGCTATCCAAATATCCACTTGCAGATTCTACAAAAAGTGTGTTTCCAAACTACTGTATCAAAAGAATGGTTCAACTCTGTTAGTTGAGGACACACATCACAAAGAAGTTTCTGAGAATGCTTCTGTCTAGATTTTATATGAAGATATTCCCGTTTCCAACGAAATCTTCACAGTTATCCAAATATCCACTTGCAGATTCTACAAAAAGAGTGTTTGCAAACTGCTGTATCAAAAGAAAGGATGAACTGTGTTAGCTGAGGACACTCATCAAGAAGAAGTTTCTGAGAATGCTTCGGTCTAGATTTCATATGAAGATATTCCCGTTTCCAAAGAAATCATTAGCTCTATCAAAATATCCACTTACAGATTCTACAAAAAGAGTGTTTCCAAACTCCTCTATCAAAAGAAAGGTTCAACTCCTTTAGTTGAGGACACACATCACAAAGAAGTTTCTGAGAATGCTTCTGTCTAGATTTTATATGAAAATATTCCCTTTTCCAATGAAATCTTCAGAGTCATCCAAATATCCACTTGCAGCTTCTACAAAAAGAGTTTTTCTAAACTGCTGTATCCAAAGAAAGTTTCATCTCTGTTAGTTGAGGACACACATCCCAAATAAGTTTCTGAGAATGCTTCTGTCTCGTTTTTATGGGAAGATATTTCCCTTTTCACCTTAGGCCTGAAAGCGCTCGAAATCTCCACTTGCAGATACTACAGAAACAGTGTTCCAAACCTGCTCTAAGAAAAGGAATATTCAGCTCTGTGAGTTAAATGCAGATATCACAAAGTAGTTTCTGAGAGAGCTTCTGTCTAGATTTTAGATGAAGATATTCCCGTTTCCAATGAAATCGTTAGAGCTATCCAAATATCCACTTGCAGATTCTACAAAAAGTGTGTTTCCAAACTGCTGTAACAAAGGAAAGGTTGAAATCTGTTAGTTGAGGACACACACCACAAAAAAAGTTTCGGAGAATGCTTCTGTCTAGATTTTATATGACGATATTCCCGTTTCCAATGAAATGTTCACATTTATTCAAATATCCACTTGCAGATTCTACAAAAAGTGTGTTTCCAAACGGCTCTATCAAAAGAAAGATTCAACTCCGTTAGTTGAGGACACACATCACAAAGAAGTTTCTGAGAATGCTTCTGTCTCGTTTTTATGGGAAGATATTTCCCTTTTCACCTAAGGCCCGAATGCGCTCGAAATGTCCACTTGCAGATACTACAGAAAGAGTGTTCCAAACCTTCTCTAAGAAAGGGAATCTTCAGCATTGTGAGTTGAATGCAGATATCACAAAGTAGTTTCTGAGAGTGCTTCTGTCTAGATTTTAGATGAAGATATTCCCGTTTCCAACGAAATCGATAGAGCTATCCAAATATCAACTTGCAGATTCTACAAAAAGAGTGGTTCCAAACTACTCTATGAAAAGAAAGGTTGAACTCTGTTAGATGAGGACACACATCACAAAGAAGTTTCTGAGAATGCTTCTGTCTAGATTTTATATGAAGATGTTCCCGTTTCCAACGAAATCTTCACATTAAACAAAATATCCACTTGCAGGTTCTACAAAAAGAGTGTTTCCAAGCTGCTGTATCAAAGGAAAGGTTGAACTCTGTTAGTTGAGGACACACATCACAAAAAAGTTTCTGAGAATGCTTCTGTCTAGATTTTATATGAAGATATTCCCGTTTCCAACGAAATCTTCACAGTTATTCAAATATCCACTTGCAGATTCCACAAAAAGAGTGTTTCCAAACTGCTGTATCAATAGAAAGGATCTGCTCTGGTAGTTGAGGACACACATCCTAAATAAGTTTCTGAAAATCCCTCTGTCTCTTTTTTATGGGAAGATATTTCAGTTTTCACTGTAGGCCTTAATGCGCTCGAAATGTCCACTTCCAGATACTACAGAAAGAGTGTTTCAAACCTGCTCTATGAAAGGGAATGTTCCGCTCTGTGACTTGAATGCAGATATCAGAAAGTAGTTTCTGACAGTGCTTCTGTCTAGAATTTAGATGAAGATATTCCCGTTTCCAACGAAATCGATAGAGCTATCCAAATATCCACTTGCAGATTCTACAAAAAGTGTGTTTCCAAACTACTGTATCAAAAGAATGGTTCAACTCTGTTAGTTGAGGACACACATCACAAAGAAGTTTCTGAGAATGCTTCTGTCTAGATTTTATATGAAGATATTCCCGTTTCCAACGAAATCTTCACAGTTATCCAAATATCCACTTGCAGATTCTACAAAAAGGGTGTTTGCAAACTGCTGTATCAAAAGAAAGGATGAACTGTGTTAGCTGAGGACACTCATCAAGAAGAAGTTTCTGAGAATGCTTCGGTCTAGATTTCATATGAAGATATTCCCGTTTCCAACGAAATCATTAG
The DNA here is from genome assembly GCF_029281585.2 of Gorilla gorilla gorilla. Classification (NCBI taxonomy): domain Eukaryota; kingdom Metazoa; phylum Chordata; class Mammalia; order Primates; family Hominidae; genus Gorilla; species Gorilla gorilla. Next base: position 14,275,053 of record NC_086018.1, on the reverse strand, counting down.
CTCTATCAAAATATCCACTTACAGATTCTACAAAAAGAGTGTTTCCAAACTCCTCTATCAAAAGAAAGGTTCAACTCCTTTAGTTGAGGACACACATCACAAAGAAGTTTCTGAGAATGCTTCTGTCTAGATTTTATATGAAGATATTCCCTTTTCCAGTGAAATCTTCAGAGTCATCCAAATATCCACTTGCAGCTTCTACAAAAAGAGTTTTTCTAAACTGCTGTATCCAAAGAAAGTTTCATCTCTGTTAGTTGAGGACACACATCCCAAATAAGTTTCTGAGAATGCTTCTGTCTCGTTTTTATGGGAAGATATTTCCCTTTTCACCTTAGGCCTGAAAGCGCTCGAAATCTCCACTTGCAGATACTACAGAAAGAGTGTTCCAAACCTGCTCTAAGAAGAGGAATGTTCAGCTCTGTGAGTTCAATGCAGATATCACAAAGTAGTTTCTGAGGGTGCTTCTGTCTAGATTTTAGATGAAGATATTCCCGTTTCCAATGAAATCGTTAGAGCTATCCAAATATCCACTTGCAGATTCTACAAAAAGTGTGTTTCCAAACTGCTGTAACAAAGGAAAGGTTGAAATCTGTTAGTTGAGGACACACACCACAAAAAAAGTTTCGGAGAATGCTTGTCTAGATTTTATATGACGATATTCCCGTTTCCAAAGAAATCTTCACAGTTATTCAAAAATCCACTTGAAGATTCTACAAAAAGTGTGTTTCCAAACGGCTCTATCAAAAGAAAGGTTCAACTCCGTTAGTTGAGGACACACATCACAAAGAAGTTTCTGAGAATGCTTCTGTCTCGTTTTTATGGGAAGATATTTCCCTTTTCACATAAGGCCCGAAAGCTCTCGAAATGTCCACTTGCAGATACTACAGAAAGAGTGCTCCAAACCTTCTCTAAGAAAGGGAATCTTCAGCATTGTGAGTTGAATGCAGATATCACAAAGTAGTTTCTGAGAGTGCTTCTGTCTAGATTTTAGATGAAGATATTCCCGTTTCCAACGAAATCGTTAGAGCTATCCTAATATCAACTTGCAGATCCTAGAAAAAGAGTGGTTCCAAACTACTCTATGAAAAGAAAGGTTGAACTCTGTTAGATGAGGACACACATCACAAAGAAGTTTCTGAGAATGCTTCTGTCTAGATTTTATATGAAGATGTTCCCGTTTCCTATGAAATCTTCACATTAAACAAAATATCCACTTGCAGGTTCTACAAAAAGAGTGTTTCCAAGCTGCTGTATCAAAGGAAAGGTTGAACTCTGTTAGTTGAGGACACACATCACAAAAAAGTTTCTGAGAATGCTTCTGTCTAGATTTTATATGAAGATATTCCCGTTTCCAACGAAATCTTCACAGTTATTCAAATATCCACTTGCAGATTCTACAAAAAGAGTGTTTCCAAACTGCTGTATCAATAGAAAGAATCAGCTCTGGTAGTTGAGGACACACATCCTAAATAAGTTTCTGAAAATCCCTCTGTCTCTTTTTTATGGGAAGATATTTCAGTTTTCACCGTAGGCCTTAATGCGCTCGAAATGTCCACTTCCAGATACTACAGAAAGAGTGTTTCAAACCTGCTCTATGAAAGGGAATGTTCCGCTCTGTGACTTGAATGCAGATATCAGAAAGTAGTTTCTGACAGTGCTTCTGTCTAGAATATAGATGAAGATATTCCCCTTTCCAACGAAATCGATTGAGCTATCCAAATATCCACTTACAGATTCTACAAAAAGTGTGCTTCCAAACTACTGTATCAAAAGAATGGTTCAACTCTGTTAGTTGAGGACACACATCACAAAGAAGTTTCTGAGAATGCTTCTGTCTAGATTTTATATGAAGATATTCCCGTTTCCAACGAAATCTTCACAGTTATCCAAATATCCACTTGCAGATTCTACAAAAAGAGTGTTTGCAAACTGCTGTATCAAAAGAAAGGATGAACTGTGTTAGCTGAGGACACTCATCAAGAAGAAGTTTCTGAGAATGCTTCGGTCTAGATTTCATATGAAGATATTCCCGTTTCCAACGAAATCATTAGCTCTATCAAAATATCCACTTACAGATTCTACAAAAAGAGTGTTTCCAAACTCCTCTATCAAAAGAAAGGTTCAACTCCTTTAGTTGAGGACACACATCACAAAGAAGTTTCTGAGAATGCTTCTGTCTAGATTTTATATGAAGATATTCCCTTTTCCAAAGAAATCTTCAGAGTCATCCAAATATCCACTTGCAGCTTCTACAAAAAGAGTTTTTCTAAACTGCTGTATCCAAAGAAAGTTTCATCTCTGTTAGTTGAGGACACACATCCCAAATAAGTTTCTGAGAATGCTTCTGTCTCGTTTTTATGGGAAGATATTTCCCTTTTCACCTTAGGCCTGAAAGCGCTCGAAATCTCCACTTGCAGATACTACAGAAAGAGTGTTCCAAACCTGCTCTAAGAAAGGGAATGTTCAGCTCTGTGAGTTCAATGCAGATATCACAAAGTAGTTTCTGAGAGAGCTTCTGTCTAGATTTTAGATGAAGATATTCCAGTTTCCAATGAAATCGTTAGAGCTATCCAAATATCCACTTGCAGATTCTACACAAAGTGTGTTTCCAAACTGCTGTAACAAAGGAAAGGTTGAAATCTGTTAGTTGAGGACACACACCACAAAAAAGTTTCTGAGAATGCTTCTGTCTAGATTTTATATGACGATATTCCCGTTTCCAACGAAATCTTCACAGTTATTCAAATATCCACTTGCAGATTCTACAAAAAGAGTGTTTCCAAACTGCTGTATCAATAGAAAGGATCAGCTCTGGTAGTTGAGGACACACATCCTAAATAAGTTTCTGAAAATCCTTCTGTCTCTTTTTTATGGGAAGATATTTCAGTTTTCACCGTAGGCCTTAATGCGCTCGAAATGTCCACTTCCAGATACTACAGAAAGAGTGTTTCAAACCTGCTCTATGAAAGGGAATGTTCCGCTCTGTGACTTGAATGCAGATATCAGAAAGTAGTTTCTGACAGTGCTTCTGTCTAGAATTTAGATGAAGATATTCCCGTTTCCAACGAAATCGATAGAGCTATCCAAATATCCACTTACAGATTCTACAAAAGAAGTGATTCCAAACTGCTCTATCAACAGAAAGGTTTAAGTCTGTTAGTTGAGGACACACATCACAAAGAAGTTTCTGAGAATGCTTCTGTCTCGTTTTTATGGGAAGATATTTCAGTTTTCACCGTAGGCCGGAATGCTCTCCAAATGTCCACTTCCAGATACTACAGAAAGAGTGTTCCAAACCTTCTCTAAGAAAGGGAATCGTCAGCATTGTGAGTTGAATGCAGATATCACAAAGTAGTTTCTGAGAGTGCTTCTGTCTAGATTTTAGATGAATATATTCCCGTTTCCAACGAAACCGTTAGAGCTATCCAAATATCAACTTGCAGATTCTACAAAAAGAGAGGTTCCAAACTACTCTATGTAAAGAAAGGTTGAACTCTGTTAGATGAGGACACACATCACAAAGAAGTTTCTGAGAATGCTTCTGTCTAGATTGTATATGAAGATGTTCCCGTTTCCAACGAAATCTTCACATTAAACAAAATATCCACTTGCAGGTTCTACAGAAAGAGTGTTCCCAGTCTGCTGTATCAAAGGAAAGGTTGAACTCTGTTAGCTGAGGACACACATCACAAATAAGTTTCTGAGAATGTTTCTGTCTAGATTTTATATGAAGATATTCCCGTTTCCAACGAAATCTTCACAGTTATTCAAATATCCACTTGCAGATTCTACAAAAAGAGTGTTTCCAAACTGCTGTATCAATAGAAATGATCAGCTCTGGTAGTTGAGGACACACAACCTAAATAAGTTTCTGAAAATCCTTCTGTCTCTTTTTTATGGGAAGATATTTCAATTTTCACCGTAGGCCTTAATGCGCTCGAAATATCCACTTCCAGATACTACAGGAAGACTGTTTCAGACCTGCTCTATGAAAGGGAATGTTCCGCTCTGTGACTTGAATGCAGATATCAGAAAGTAGTTTCTGACAGTGCTTCTGTCTAGAATTTAGATGAAGATATTCCCGTTTCCAACGAAATCGATAGAGCTATCCAAATATCCACTTACAGATCCTACAAAAGAAGTGATTCCAAACTGCTCTATCAACGGAAAGGTTTAAGTCTGTTAGTTGAGGACACACATCACAAAGAAGTTTGTGAGAATGCTTCTGTCTAGATTTTATATGAAGATATTCCCGTTTCCAACGATATCTTCACAGTTATCCAAATATCCACTTGCAGATTCTACAAAAAGAGTGTTTGCAAACTGCTGTATCAAAAGAAAGGATGAACTGTGTTAGCTGAGGACACTCATGAAGAAGAAGTTTCTGAGAATGCTTCTGTCTAGATTTTATATGACGATATTCCCGTTTCCAATGAAATCTTCGCAGTTATTCAAATATCCACTTGCAGATTCTACAAAAAGAGTGTTTCCAAACTGCTCTATCAAAAGAAAGGTTCAACTCCGTTAGTTGAGGACACACATCACAAAGAAGTTTCTGAGAATGCTTCTGTCTCGTTTTTATGGGAAGATATTTCAGTTTTCACCGTAGGCCAGAATGCGCTCGAAATGTCCACTTGCAGATACTACAGAAAGAGTGTTCCAAACCTGCTCTAAGAAAGGGAATGTTCAGCTCTGTGAGTTCAATGCAGATATCACAAAGTAGTTTCTGAGAGAGCTTCTGTCTAGATTTTAGATGAAGATATTCCCGTTTCCAATGAAAACGTTAGAGCTATCCAAATATCCACTTGCAGATTCTACAAAAAGTGTGTTTCCAAACTGCTGTAACAAAGGAAAGGTTGAAATCTGTTAGTTGAGGACACATACCACAAAAAAGTTTCTGAGAATGCTTCTGTCTAGATTTTATATGACGATATTCCCGTTTCCAATGAAATCTTCACAGTTATTCAAATATCCACTTGAAGATTCTACAAAAAGAGTGTTTCCAAACTGCTCTATCAAAAGAAAGGTTCAACTCCGTTAGTTGAGGACACACATCACAAAGAAGTTTCTGAGAATGCTTCTGTCTCGTTTTTATGGGAAGATATTTCAGTTTTCACCGTAGGCCCGAATGCACTCGAAATGTCCACTTGCAGATACTACAGAAAGAGTGTTCCAAACCTTCTCTAAGAAAGGGAATCTTCAGCTTTGTGAGTTGAATGCAGATATCACAAAGTAGTTTCTGAGAGTGCTTCTGTCTAGATTTAAGATGAAGATATTCCCGTTTCCAACGAAATCGTTAGAGCTATCCAAATATCAACTTGCAGATTCTACAAAAAGAGTGGTTCCAAACTACTCTATGAAAAGAAAGGTTGAACTCTGTTAGATGAGGACACACATCACAAAGAAGTTTCTGAGAATGCTTCTGTCTAGATTGTATATGAAGATGTTCCCGTTTCCAACGAAATCTTCACATTAAACAAAATATCCACTTGCAGGTTCTACAAAAAGAGTGTTTCCAAACTGCTGTAACAAAGGAATGGTTGAACTCTGTTAGTTAAGGACACACATCACAAAAAAGTTTCTGAGAATGCTTCTCTCTAGATTTTATATGAAGATATTCCCGTTTCCAACGAAATCTTCACAGTTATTCAAATATCCACTTGCAGATTCTACAAAAAGAGTGTTTCCAAACTGCTGTATCAATAGAAAGGATCAGCTCTGGTAGTTGAGGACACACATCCTAAATAAGTTTCTGAAAATCCTTCTGTCTCTTTTTTATGGGAAGATATTTCAGTTTTCACCGTAGGCCTTAATGCGCTCGAAATGTCCACTTCCAGATACTACAGAAAGAGTGTTTCAAACCTGCTCTATGAAAGGGAATGTTCCGCTCTGTGACTTGAATGCAGATATCAGAAAGTAGTTTCTGACAGTGCTTCTGTCTAGAATTTAGATGAAGATATTCCCGTTTCCAACGAAATCGATAGAGGTATCCAAATATCCACTTACAGATTCTACAAAAGAAGTGATTCCAAACTGCTCTATCAACAGAAAGGTTTAAGTCTGTTAGTTGAGGACACTCATCACAAAGAAGTTTGTGAGAATGCTTCTGTCTAGATTTTATATGAAGATATTCCCGTTTCCAACGATTTCTTCACAGTTATCCAAATATCCACTTGCAGATCCTTCAAAAAGTCTGTTTCCAAACTGCTGTATCAAAAGAAAGGTTCAACTCTGTTAGTTGAGGACACTCATCGCAAAGAAGTTTCTGAGAATGCTTCTGTCTAGATTTCATATGAAGATACTCCCCTTTCCAACGAAATTATTACAGCTATCCAAATATCCACGGACAGATTCTACAAAAAAGGGTGTTTCCAAACTGCTCTATCAAAAGAAAGGTTGAACTCCGTTAGTTGAGGACACACATCACGAAGAAGTTGCTGAGAATGCTTCTGTCAGGAATTTAGATGAAGATATTCCCGTTTCCAATGAAATCTTCACAGTTATCCAAATATCTACCAGCAGATTCTACAAAAAGTGTGTTTCCAAACTACTGTAACAAAAGAAAGGTTGAACTCCGTTAGTTGGGGACACACATCACAAAGAAGTTTCTGAGAATGCTTCTGTCTAGATTTTATATGAAGATATTCCCTTTTCCAATGAAATCATCAGAGTCATCCAAATATCCACTAGCAGCTTCTACAAAAAGAGTTTTTCTAAACTGCTGTATCCAAAGAAAGTTTCATCTCTGTTAGTTGAGGACACACATCCCAAATAAGTTTCTGAGAATGCTTCTGTCTCGTTTTTATGGGAAGATATTTCCCTTTTCACCTTAGGCCTGAAAGCGCTCGAAATCTCCACTTGCAGATACTACAGAAAGAGTGTTCCAAACCTGCTCTAAGAAAGGGAATGTTCAGCTCTGTGAGTTCAATGCAGATATCACAAAGTAGTTTCTGAGAGAGCTTCTGTCTAGATTTTAGACGAAGATATTCCCGTTTCCAATGAAATCGTTAGAGCTATCCAAATATCCACTTGCAGATACTACAAAAAGTGTGTTTCCAAACTGCTGTAACAAAGGAAAGGTTGAAATCTGTTAGTTGAGGACACACACCACAAAAAAGTTTCTGAGAATGCTTCTGTCTAGATTTTATATGACGATATTCCCGTTTCCAATGAAATCTTCACAGTTATACAAATATCCACTTGCAGATTCTACAAAAAGTGTGTTTCCAAACGGCTCTATCAAAAGAAAGGTTCAACTCCGTTAGTTGAGGACACACATCACAAAGAAGTTTCTGAGAATGCTTCTGTCTCGTTTTTATGGGAAGATATTTCCCTTTTCACATAAGGCCCGAAAGCGCTCGAAATGTCCACTTGCAGATTCTACAGAAAGAGTGTTCCAAACCTTCTCTAAGAAAGGGAATCTTCAGCATTGTGAGTTGAATGCAGATATCACAATGTAGTTTCTGAGAGTGCTTCTGTGTAGATTTTAGATGAAGATATTCCCGTTTCCAACGAAATCGTTAGAGCTATCCAAATATCAACTTGCAGATTCTACAAAAAGAGTGGTTCCAAACTACTCTATGAAAAGAAAGGTTGAACTCTGTTAGATGAGGACACACATCACAAAGAAGTTTCTGAGAATGCTTCTGTCTAGATTTTATATGAAGATGTTCCCGTTTCCAACGAAATCTTAACATTAAACAAAATATCCACTTGCAGGTTCTACAAAAAGAGTGTTTCCAAGCTGCTGTATCAAAGGAAAGGTTGAACTCTGTTAGTTGAGGACACACATCACAAAAAAGTTTCTGAGAATGCTTCTGTCTAGATTTTATATGAAGATATTCCCGTTTCCAACGAAATCTTCACAGTTATTCAAATATCCACTTGCAGATTCTACAAAAAGAGTTTTTCTAAACTGCTGTATCCAAAGAAAGTTTCATCTCTGTTAGTTGAGGACACACATCCCAAATAAGTTTCTGAGAATGCTTCTGTCTCGTTTTTATGGGAAGATATTTCCCTTTTCACTTTAGGCCTGAAAGCGCTCGAAATCTCCACTTGCAGATACTACAGAAAGAGTGTTCCAAACCTGCTCTAAGAAAGGGAATGTTCAGCTCTGTGAGTTCAATGCAGATATCACAAAGTAGTTTCTGAGAGAGCTTCTGTCTAGATTTTAGATGAGGATATTCCCGTTTCCAATGAAATCGTTAGAGCTATCCAAATATCCACTTGCAGATTCTACAAAAAGTGTGTTTCCAAACTGCTGTAACAAAGGAAAGGTTGAAATCTGTTAGTTGAGGACACACACCACTGAAAAGTTTCTGAGAATGCTTCTGTCTAGATTTTATATGACGATATTCCAGTTTCCAATGAAATCTTCACAGTTATTCAAATATCCACTTGAAGATTCTACAAAAAGAGTGTTTCCAAACTGCTCTATCAAAAGAAAGGTTCAACTCCGTTAGATGAGGACACACATCACAAAGAAGTTTCTGAGAATGCTTCTGTCTCGTTTTTATGGGAAGATATTACAGTTTTCACCATAGGCCGGAATGCGCTCCAAATGTCCACTTCCATATACTACAGAAAGAGTGTTCCAAACCTTCTCTAAGAAAGGGAATCTTCAGCTTTGTGAGTTGAATGCAGATATCACAAAGTAGTTTCTGAGAGTGCTTCTGTCTAGATTTAAGATGAAGATATTCCCGTTTCCAACGAAATCGTTAGAGCTATCCAAATATCAACTTGCAGATTCTACAAAAAGAGTGGTTCCAAACTACTCTATGAAAAGAAAGGTTGAACTCTGTTAGATGAGGACACACATCACAAAGAAGTTTCTGAGAATGCTTCTGTCTAGATTGTATATGAAGATGTTCCCGTTTCCAACGAAATCTTCACATTAAACAAAATATCCACTTGCAGGTTCTACAAAAAGAGTGTTTCCAAACTGCTGTAACAAAGGAAAGGTTGAACTCTGTTAGTTAAGGACACACATCACAAAAAAGTTTCTGAGAATGCTTCTGTCTAGATTTTATATGAAGATATTCCCGTTTCCTACGAAATCTTCACAGTTATTCAAATATCCACTTGCAGATTCTACAAAAAGAGTGTTTCCAAACTGCTGTATCAATAGAAAGGATCAGCTCTGGTAGTTGAGGACACACATCCTAAATAAGTTTCTGAAAATCCTTCTGTCTCTTTTTTATGGGAAGATATTTCAGTTTTCACCGTAGGCCTTAATGCGCTCGAAATGTCCACTTCCAGATACTACAGAAAGAGTGTTTCAAACCTGCTCTATGAAAGGGAATGTTCCGCTCTGTGACTTGAATGCAGATATCAGAAAGTAGTTTCTGACAGTGCTTCTGTCTAGAATTTAGATGAAGATATTCCCGTTTCCAACGAAATCGATAGAGGTATCCAAATATCCACTTACAGATTCTACAAAAGAAGTGATTCCAAACTGCTCTATCAACAGAAAGGTTTAAGTCTGTTAGTTGAGGACACACATCACAAAGAAGTTTGTGAGAATGCTTCTGTCTAGATTTTATATGAAGATATTCCCGTTTCCAACGATTTCTTCAGAGTTATCCAAATATCCACTTGCAGATCCTTCAAAAAGTCTGTTTCCAAACTGCTGTATCAAAAGAAAGGTTCAACTCTGTTAGTTGAGGACACTCATCGCAAAGAAGTTTCTGAGAATGCTTCTGTCTAGATTTCATATGAAGATACTCCCCTTTCCAACGAAATTATTACAGCTATCCAAATATCCACGGACAGATTCTACAAAAAGGGTGTTTCCAAACTGCTCTATCAAAAGAAAGGTTGAACTCCGTTAGTTGAGGACACACATCACGAAGAAGTTGCTGAGAATGCTTCTGTCAGGAATTTAGATGAAGATATTCCCGTTTCCAATGAAATCTTCACAGTTATCCAAATATCTACCAGCAGATTCTACAAAAAGTGTGTTTCCAAACTACTGTAACAAAAGAAAGGTTGAACTCCATTAGTTGGGGACACACATCACAAAGAAGTTTCTGAGAATGCTTCTGTCTAGATTTTATATGAAGATATTCCCTTTTCCAATGAAATCATCAGAGTCATCCAAATATCCACTAGCAGCTTCTACAAAAAGAGTTTTTCTAAACTGCTGTATCCAAAGAAAGTTTCATCTCTGTTAGTTGAGGACACACATCCCAAATAAGTTTCTGAGAATGCTTCTGTCTCGTTTTTATGGGAAGATATTTCCCTTTTCACCTTAGGCCTGAAAGAGCTCGAAATCTCCACTTGCAGATACTACAGAAAGAGTGTTCCAAACCTGCTCTAAGAAAGGGAATGTTCAGCTCTGTGAGTTCAATGCAGATATCACAAAGTAGTTTCTGAGAGAGCTTCTGTCTAGATTTTAGACGAAGATATTCCCGTTTCCAATGAAATCGTTAGAGCTATCCAAATATCCACTTGCAGATACTACAAAAAGTGTGTTTCCAAACTGCTGTAACAAAGGAAAGGTTGAAATCTGTTAGTTGAGGACACACACCAAAAAAAAGTTTCTGAGAATGCTTCTGTCTAGATTTTATATGACGATATTCCCGTTTCCAATGAAATCTTCACAGTTATTCAAATATCCACTTGCAGATTCTACAAAAAGTGTGTTTCCAAACGGCTCTATCAAAAGAAAGGTTCAACTCCGTTAGTTGAGGACACACATCACAAAGAAGTTTCTGAGAATGCTTCTGTCTCGTTTTTATGGGAAGATATTTCCCTTTTCACATAAGGCCCGAAAGCGCTCGAAATGTCCACTTGCAGATTCTACAGAAAGAGTGTTCCAAACCTTCTCTAAGAAAGGGAATCTTCAGCATTGTGAGTTGAATGCAGATATCACAATGTAGTTTCTGAGAGTGCTTCTGTGTAGATTTTAGATGAAGATATTCCCGTTTCCAACGAAATCGTTAGAGCTATCCAAATATCAACTTGCAGATTTTACAAAAAGAGTGGTTCCAAACTACTCTATGAAAAGAAAGGTTGAACTCTGTTAGATGAGGACACACATCACAAAGAAGTTTCTGAGAATGCTTCTGTCTAGATTTTATATGAAGATGTTCCCGTTTCCAACGAAATCTTCACATTAAACAAAATATCCACTTGCAGGTTCTACAAAAAGAGTGTTTCCAAGCTGCTGTATCAAAGGAAAGGTTGAACTCTGTTAGTTGAGGACACACATCACAAAAAAGTTTCTGAGAATGCTTCTGTCTAGATTTTATATGAAGATATTCCCGTTTCCAACGAAATCTTCACAGTTATTCAAATATCCACTTGCAGATTCTACAAAAAGAGTGTTTCCAAACTGCTGTATCAATAGAAAGAATCAGCTCTGGTAGTTGAGGACACACATCCTAAATAAGTTTCTGAAAATCCCTCCGTCTCTTTTTTATGGGAAGATATTTCAGTTTTCACCGTAGGCCTTAATGCGCTCGGAATGTCCACTTCCAGATACTACAGAAAGAGTGTTTCAAACCTGCTCTATGAAAGGGAATGTTCCGCTCTGTGACTTGAATGCAGATATCACAAAGTAGTTTCTGACAGTGCTTCTGTCTAGAATTTAGATGAAGATATTCCCCTTTCCAACGAAATCGATTGAGCTATCCAAATATCCACTTACAGATTCTACAAAAAGTGTGTTTCCAAACTACTGTATCAAAAGAATGGTTCAACTCTGTTAGTTGAGGACACACATCACAAAGAAGCTTCTGAGAATGCTTCTGTCTAGATTTTATATGAAGATATTCCCGTTTCCAACGAAATCTTCACAGTTATCCAAATATCCACTTGCAGATTCTACAAAAAGAGTGTTAGCAAACTGCTGTATCAAAAGAAAGGATGAACTGTGTTAGCTGAGGACACTCATCAAGAAGAAGTTTCTGAGAATGCTTCGGTCTACATTTCATAGGAAGATATTCCCGTTTCCAACGAAATCATTAGCTCTATCAAAATATCCACTTACAGATTCTACAAAAAGAGTGTTTCCAAACTCCTCTATCAAAAGAAAGGTTCAACTCCTTTAGTTGAGGACACACATCACAAAGAAGTTTCTGAGAATGCTTCGGTCTAGATTTCATATGAAGATATTCCCTTTTCCAATGAAATCTTCAGAGTCATCCAAATATCCACTTGCAGCTTCTACAAAAAGAGTTTTTCTAAACTGCTGTATCCAAAGAAAGTTTCATCTCTGTTAGTTGAGGACACACATCCCAAATAAGTTTCTGAGAATGCTTCTGTCTCGTTTTTATGGGAAGATATTTCCCTTTTCACCTTAGGCCTGAAAGCGCTCGAAATCTCCACTTGCAGATACTACAGAAAGAGTGTTCGAAACCTGCTCTAAGAAAGGGAATGTTCAGCTCTGTGAGTTCAATGCAGATATCACAAAGTAGTTTCTGAGAGAGCTTCTGTCTAGATTTTAGATGAGGATATTCCCGTTTCCAATGAAATCGTTAGAGCTATCCAAATATCCACTTGCAGATTCTACAAAAAGTGTGTTTCCAAACTGCTGTAACAAAGGAAAGGTTGAAATCTGTTAGTTGAGGACACACACCACTGAAAAGTTTCTGAGAATGCTTCTGTCTAGATTTTATATGACGATATTCCCGTTTCCAATGAAATCTTCACAGTTATTCAAATATCCACTTGAAGATTCTACAAAAAGAGTGTTTCCAAACTGCTCTATCAAAAGAAAGGTTCAACTCCGTTAGATGAGGACACACATCACAAAGAAGTTTCTGAGAATGCTTCTGTCTCGTTTTTATGGGAAGATATTACAGTTTTCACCATAGGCCGGAATGCGCTCCAAATGTCCACTTCCATATACTACACAAAGAGTGTTCCAAACCTTCTCTAAGAAAGGGAATCTTCAGCTTTGTGAGTTGAATGCAGATATCACAAAGTAGTTTCTGAGAGTGCTTCTGTCTAGATTTTAGATGAAGATATTCCCGTTTCCAACGAAATCGTTAGAGCTATCCAAATATCAACTTGCAGATTCTACAAAAAGAGTGGTTCCAAACTACTCTATGAAAAGAAAGGTTGAACTCTGTTAGATGAGGACACACATCACAAAGAAGTTTCTGAGAATGCTTCTGTCTAGATTGTATATGAAGATGTTCCCGTTTCCAACGAAATCTTCACATTAAACAAAATATCCACTTGCAGGTTCTACAAAAAGAGTGTTTCCAAACTGCTGTAACAAAGGAAAGGTTGAACTCTGTTAGTTAAGGACACACATCACAAAAAAGTTTCTGAGAATGCTTCTGTCTAGATTTTATATGAAGATATTCCCGTTTCCAACGAAATCTTCACAGTTATTCAAATATCCACTTGCAGATTCTACAAAAAGAGTGTTTCCAAACTGCTGTATCAATAGAAAGGATCAGCTCTGGTAGTTGAGGACACACATCCTAAATAAGTTTCTGAAAATCCTTCTGTCTCTTTTTTATGGGAAGATATTTCAGTTTTCACCGTAGGCCTTAATGCGCTCGAAATGTCCACTTCCAGATACTACAGAAAGAGTGTTTCAAACCTGCTCTATGAAAGGGAATGTTCCGCTCTGTGACTTGAATGCAGATATCAGAAAGTAGTTTCTGACAGTGCTTCTGTCTAGAATTTAGATGAAGATATTCCCGTTTCCAACGAAATCGATAGAGGTATCCAAATATCCACTTACAGATTCTACAAAAGAAGTGATTCCAAACTGCTCTATCAACAGAAAGGTTTAAGTCTGTTAGTTGAGGACACACATCACAAAGAAGTTTGTGAGAATGCTTCTGTCTAGATTTTATATGAAGATATTCCCGTTTCCAACGATTTCTTCACAGTTATCCAAATATCCACTTGCAGATTCTTCAAAAAGTCTGTTTCCAAACTGCTGTATCAAAAGAAAGGTTCAACTCTGTTAGTTGAGGACACTCATCGCAAAGAAGTTTCTGAGAATGCTTCTGTCTAGATTTCATATGAAGATACTCCCCTTTCCAACGAAATTATTACAGCTATCCAAATATCCACGGACAGATTCTACAAAAAGGGTGTTTCCAAACTGCTCTATCAAAAGAAAGGTTGAACTCCGTTAGTTGAGGACACACATCACGAAGAAGTTGCTGAGAATGCTTCTGCCTGGAATTTAGATGAAGATATTCCCGTTTCCAACGAAATCTTCACAGTTATCCAAATATCTACCAGCAGTTTCTACAAAAAGTGTGTTTCCAAACTACTGTAACAAAAGAAAGGTTGAACTCCGTTAGTTGGGGACACACATCACAAAGAAGTTTCTGAGAATGCTTCTGTCTAGATTTTATATGAAGATATTCCATTTTCCAATGAAATCATCAGAGTCATCCAAATATCCACTAGCAGCTTCTACAAAAAGAGTTTTTCTAAACTGCTGTATCCAAAGAAAGTTTCATCTCTGTTAGTTGAGGACACACATCCCAAATAAGTTTCTGAGAATGCTTCTGTCTCGTTTTTATGGGAAGATATTTCCCTTTTCACCTTAGGCCTGAAAGCGCTCGAAATCTCCACTTGCAGATACTACAGAAAGAGTGTTCCAAACCTGCTCTAAGAAAGGGAATGTTCAGCTCTGTGAGTTCAATGCAGATATCACAAAGTAGTTTCTGAGAGAGCTTCTGTCTAGATTTTAGATGAGGATATTCCCGTTTCCAAAGAAATCGTTAGAGCTATCCAAATATCCACTTGCAGATTCTACAAAAAGTGTGTTTCCAAACTGCTGTAACAAAGGAAAGGTTGAAATCTGTTAGTTGAGGACACACACCACTGAAAAGTTTCTGAGAATGCTTCTGTCTAGATTTTATATGACGATATTCCCGTTTCCAATGAAATCTTCACAGTTATTCAAATATCCACTTGAAGATTCTACAAAAAGAGTGTTTCCAAACTGCTCTATCAAAAGAAAGGTTCAACTCCGTTAGATGAGGACACACATCACAAAGAAGTTTCTGAGAATGCTTCTGTCTCGTTTTTATGGGAAGATATTACAGTTTTCACCATAGGCCGGAATGCGCTCCAAATGTCCACTTCCATATACTACAGAAAGAGTGTTCCAAACCTTCTCTAAGAAAGGGAATCTTCAGCTTTGTGAGTTGAATGCAGATATCACAAAGTAGTTTCTGAGAGTGCTTCTGTCTAGATTTTAGATGAAGATATTCCCGTTTCCAACGAAATCGTTAGAACTATCCAAATATCAACTTGCAGATTCTACAAAAAGAGTGGTTCCAAACTACTCTATGAAAAGAAAGGTTGAACTCTGTTAGATGAGGACACACATCACAAAGAAGTTTCTGAGAATGCTTCTGTCTAGATTTTATATGAAGATGTTCCCGTTTCCAATGAAATCTTCACATTAAACAAAATATCCACTTGCAGGTTCTACAAAAAGAGTGTTTCCAAACTGCTGTAACAAAGGAAAGGTTGAACTCTGTTAGTTAAGGACACACATCACAAAAAAGTTTCTGAGAATGCTTCTGTCTAGATTTTATATGAAGATATTCCCGTTTCCAACGAAATCTTCACAGTTATTCAAATATCCACTTGCAGATTCTACAAAAAGAGTGTTTCCAAACTGCTGTATGAATAGAAAGGATCAGCTCTGGTAGTTGAGGACACACATCCTAAATAAGTTTCTGAAAATCCTTCTGTCTCTTTTTTATGGGAAGATATTTCAGTTTTCACCGTAGGCCTTAATGCGCTCGAAATGTCCACTTCCAGATACTACAGAAAGAGTGTTTCAAACCTGCTCTATGAAAGGGAATGTTCCGCTCTGTGACTTGAATGCAGATATCAGAAAGTAGTTTCTGACAGTGCTTCTGTCTAGAATTTAGATGAAGATATTCCCGTTTCCAACGAAATCGATAGAGGTATCCAAATATCCACTTACAGATTCTACAAAAGAAGTGATTCCAAACTGCTCTATCAACAGAAAGGTTTAAGTCTGTTAGTTGAGGACACACATCACAAAGAAGTTTGTGAGAATGCTTCTGTCTAGATTTTATATGAAGATATTCCCGTTTCCAACGATTTCTTCACAGTTATCCAAATATCCACTTGCAGATCCTTCAAAAAGTCTGTTTCCAAACTGCTGTATCAAAAGAAAGGTTCAAGTCTGTCAGTTGAGGACACTCATCGCAAAGAAGTTTCTGAGAATGCTTCTGTCTAGATTTCATATGAAGATACTCCCCTTTCCAACGAAATTATTACAGCTATCCAAATATCCACGGACAGATTCTACAAAAAGGGTGTTTCCAAACTGCTCTATCAAAAGAAAGGTTGAACTCCGTTAGTTGAGGACACACATCACGAAGAAGTTGCTGAGAATGCTTCTGTCAGGAATTTAGATGAAGATATTCCCGTTTCCAATGAAATCTTCACAGTTATCCAAATATCTACCAGCAGATTCTACAAAAAGTGTGTTTCCAAACTACTGTAACAAAAGAAAGGTTGAACTCCGTTAGTTGGGGACACACATCACAAAGAAGTTTCTGAGAATGCTTCTGTCTAGATTTTATATGAAGATATTCCCTTTTCCAATGAAATCATCAGAGTCATCCAAATATCCACTAGCAGCTTCTACAAAAAGAGTTTTTCTAAACTGCTTTATCCAAAGAAAGGTTCAACTCTGTTAGTTGAGGACACACATCCCATATATGTTTCAGAGAATGCTTCTGTCTCGTTTTTATGGGAAGATATTTCCCTTTTCACCGTAGGCCTGAAAGCGCTCGAAATGTCCACTTGCAGATAGTACAGAAAGCGTGTTCCAAACCTGCTCTAAGAAAGAGAATCTTCAGCTTTCTGAGTTGAATGCAGATATCACAACGTAGTTTCTGAGAATGCTTCTGTCTAGATTTTATAAGAAGATACTCCCGTTTCCAGCGAAATCTTCACAGTTATTCAAGTATCCACTTGCAGATTCCACAAAAAGAGTGTTTCCAAACTGCTGTAACAAAGGAAAGGTTGAAATCTGTTAGTTGAGGACACATACCACAAAAAAGTTTCTGAGAATGCTTCTGTCTAGATTTTATATGACGATATTCCCGTTTCCAATGAAATCTTCACAGTTATTCAAATATCCACTTGAAGATTCTACAAAAAGAGTGTTTCCAAACTGCTCTATCAAAAGAAAGGTTCAACTCCGTTAGATGAGGACACACATCACAAAGAAGTTTCTGAGAATGCTTCTGTCTCGTTTTTATGGGAAGATATTTCAGTTTTCACCGTGGGCCCGAATGCGCTCGAAATGTCCACTTGCAGATACTATAGAAAGAGTGTTCCAAACCTTCTCTAAGAAAGGGAATCTTCAGCTTTGTGAGTTGAATGCAGATATCACAAAGTAGTTTCTGAGAGTGCTTCTGTCTAGATTTAAGATGAAGATACTCCCGTTTCCAACGAAATCGTTAGAGCTATCCAAATATCAACTTGCAGATTCTACAAAAAGAGTGGTTCCAAACTACTCTATGAAAAGAAAGGATGAACTCTGTTAGATGAGGACACACATCACAAAGAAGTTTCTGAGAATGCTTCTGTCTAGATTTTATATGAAGATGTTCCCGTTTCCAACGAAATCTTCACATTAAACAAAATATCCACTTGCAGGTTCTACAAAAAGAGTGTTTCCAAACTGCTGTAACAAAGGAAAGGTTGAACTCTGTTAGTTGAGGACACACATCACAAAAAAGTTTCTGAGAATGCTTCTGTCTAGATTTTATATGAAGATATTCCCGTTTCCAACGAAATCCTCACAATTATTCAAATATCCACTTGCAGATTCTACAAAAAGAGTGTTTCCAAACTGCTGTATCAATAGAAAGGATCAGCTCTGGTAGTTGAGGACACACATCCTAAATAAGTTTCTGAAAATCCTTCTGTCTCTTTTTTATGGGAAGATATTTCAGTTTTCACCGTAGGCCTTAATGCGCTCGAAATGTCCACTTCCAGATACTACAGAAAGAGTGTTCCAAACCTTCTCTAAGAAAGGGAATGTTCCGCTCTGTGACTTGAATGCAGATATCAGAAAGTAGTTTCTGACAGTGCTTCTGTCTAGAATTTAGATGAAGATATTCCCGTTTCCAACGAAATCGATAGAGCTATCCAAATATCCACTTACAGATTCTACAAAAGAAGTGATTCCAAACTGCTCTATCAACAGAAAGGTTTAAGTCTGTTAGTTGAGGACACACATCACAAAGAAGTTTGTGAGAATGCTTCTGTCTAGATTTTATATGAAGATATTCCCGTTTCCAACGATATCTTCACAGTTATCCAAATATCCACTTGCAGATCCTTCAGAAAGTGTGTTTCCAAACTGCTGTATCAAAAGAAAGGTTCAACTCTGTTAGTTGAGGACACTCATCGCAAAGAAGTTTCTGAGAATGCTTCTGTCTAGATTTCATATGAAGATACTCCCCTTTCCAACGAAATTATTACAGCTATCCAAATATCCACGGACAGATTCTACAAAAAGGGTGTTTCCAAACTGCTCTATCAAAAGAAAGGTTGAACTCCGTTAGTTGAGGACACACATCACGAAGAAGTTGCTGAGAATGCTTCTGTCAGGAATTTAGATGAGGATATTCCCGTTTCCAACGAAATCTTCACAGTTATCCAAATATCTACCAGCAGATTCTACAAAAAGTGTGTTTCTACACTACTGTAACAAAAGAAATGTTGAACTCTGTTAGTTGAGGACACACATCACAAAGAAGTTTCTGAGAATGCTTCTGTCTAGATTTTATATGAAGATATTTACTTTTCCATCGAAATCTTCACAGTTATCCAAATATCCACTTGCGGATTCTACAAAAAGTGTGTTTCTAAACTGCTGTATCAAAAGAAAGGTTCAAATCTGTTAGTTGAGGACACACATCCCATATAAGTTTCAGAGAATGCTTCTGTCTCGTTTTTATGGGAAGATATTTCCCTTTTCACCGTAGGCCTGAAAGCGCTCGAAATGTCCACTTGCAGATAGTACAGAAAGCGTGTTCCAAACCTGCTCTAAGAAAGAGAATCTTCAGCTTTCTGAGTTGAATGCAGATATCACAAAGTAGTTTCTGAGAGTGCTTCTGTCTAGATTTTAGATGAAGATATTCCCGTTTCCAATGAAATCGTATGAGCTATCCAAATATCCACTTGCAGATTGTACAAAAAGAGTGGTTCCAAACTACTCTATCAAAAGAAATGTTGAACTCTGTTCGATGAGGACACACATCACAAAGAAGTTTCTGAGAATTCTTCTGTCTAGATTTTATCTGAAGATGTTCCCGTTTCCAACGAAATCTTCACATTAAACAAAATATCCACTTGCAGGTTCTACAAAAAGTGTGTTTCCAAACTGCTATATCAACGAAAATTTTGAACTCTGTTAGTTGAGGACACACATCACAAAAAAGTTTCTGAGAATGCTTCTGTCTAGATTTTATATGAAGACATTCCCGTTTCCAACGAAATCTTCACAGTTATTCAAATATCCACTTGCAGATTCTACAAAAAGAGTGTTTCCAAACTGCTGTATCAATAGAAAGGATCTGCTCTGGTAGTTGAGGACACACATCCTGAATAAGTTTCTGAAAATCCTTCTGTCTCTTTTTTATGGGAAGATATTTCAGTTTTCACCGTAGGCCTTAATGCGCTCGAAATGTCCACTTCCAGATACTACAGAAAGAGTGTTTCAAACCTGCTCTATGAAAGGAAATGTTCCGCTCTGTGACTTGAATGCAGATATCAGAAAGTAGTTTCTGACAGTGCTTCTGTCTAGAATTTAGATGAAGATATTCCCGTTTCCAACGAAATCGATAGAGCTATCCAAATATCCACTTACAGATTCTACAAAAGAAGTGATTCCAAACTGCTCTATCAACAGAAAGGTTTAAGTCTGTTAGTTGAGGACACACATCACAAAGAAGTTTGTGAGAATGCTTGTGTCTAGATTTTATATGAAGATATTCCCGTTTCCAACGATATCTTCACAGTTATCCAAATATCCACTTGCAGATTCTTCAAAAAGTGTGTTTCCAAACTGCTGTATCAAAAGAAAGGTTCAACACTGTTAGTTGAGGACACTCATCGCAAAGAAGTTTCTGAGAATGCTTCTGTCTAGATTTCATATGAAGATACTCCCCTTTCCAACGAAATTATTACAGCTATCCAAATATCCACGGACAGATTCTACAAAAAGGGTGTTTCCAAACTGCTCTATCAAAAGAAAGGTTGAACTCCGTTAGCTGAGGACACACATCTCGAAGAAGTTGCAGAGAATGCTTCTGTCTGGAATTTAGATGAAGATATTCCCGTTTCCAGTGAAATCTTCACAGTTATCCAAATATCTACCAGCAGATTCTACAAAAAGTGTGTTTCCACACTATTGTAACAAAAGAAAGGTTGAACTCTGTTAGTTGAGGACACACATCACAAAGAAGTTTCTGAGAATGCTTCTGTCTAGATTTTATATGAAGATATTCACTTTTCCATCGAAATCTTCACAGTTATCCAAATATCCACTTGCGGGTTCTACAAAAAGAGTGTTTCTAAACTGCTGTATCAAAAGAAAGGTTCAACTCTGTTAGTTGAGGACACACATCCCATATAAGTTTCAGAGAATGCTTCTGTCTCGTTTTTATGGGAAGATATTTCCCTTTTCACCGTAGGCCTGAAAGCGCTCGAAATGTCCACTTTCAGATAGTACAGAAAGCGTGTTCCAAACCTGCTCTAAGAAAGAGAATCTTCAGCTTTCTGAGTTGAATGCAGATATCACAAAGTAGTTTCTGAGAGTGCTTCTGTCTAGATTTTAGATGAAGATATTCCCGTTTACAATGAAATCGTATGAGCTATCCAAATATCCACTTGCAGATTGTACAAAAAGAGTGGTTCCAAACTACTCTATCAAAAGAAATGTTGAACTCTGTTCGATGAGGACACACATCACAAAGAAGTTTCTGAGAATGCTTCTGTCTAGATTTTATATGAAGATGTTCCCGTTTCCAACGAAATCTTCACATTAAACAAAATATCCACTTGCAGGTTCTACAAAAAGTGTGTTTCCAAACTGCTATATCAACGAAAATTTTGAACTCTGTTAGTTGAGGACACACATCACAAAAAAGTTTCTGAGAATGCTTCTGTCTAGATTTTATATGAAGATATTCCCGTTTCCAACGAAATCTTAACAGTTATTCAAATATCCACTTGCAGATTCTACAAAAAGAGTGTTTCCAAACTGCTGTATCAATAGAAAGGATCAGCTCTGGTAGTTGAGGACACACATCCTAAATAAGTTTCTGAAAATCCTTCTGTCTCTTTTTTATGGGAAGATATTTCAGTTTTCACCGTAGGCCTTAATGCGCTCGAAATGTCCACTTCCAGATACTACAGAAAGAGTTTTTCAAACCTGCTCTATGAAAGGGAATGTTCCGCTCTGTGACTTGAATGCAGATATCAGAAAGTAGTTTCTGACAGTGCTTCTGTCTAGAATTTAGATGAAGATATTCCCGTTTCCAACGAAATCGATAGAGCTATCCAAATATCCACTTACAGATTCTACAAAAGAAGTGATTCCAAACTGCTCTATCAACAGAAAGGTTTCAGTCTGTTAGTTGAGGACACACATCACAAAGAAGTTTGTGAGAATGCTTCTGTCTAGATTTCATATGAAGATACTCCCCTTTCCAACGAAATTATTACAGCTATCCAAATATCCACGGACTGATTCTACAAAAAGGGTGTTTCCAAACTGCTCTATCAAAAGAAAGGTTGAACTCCGTTAGTTGAGGACACACATCACGAAGAAGTTGCTGAGAATGCCTCTGTCTGGAATTTAGATGAAGATATTCCCGTTTCCAACGAAATCTTCACAGTTATCCAAATATCTACCAGCAGATTCTACAAAAAGTGTGTTTCCAAACTACTGTAACAAAAGAAAGGGTGAACTCTGTTAGTTGAGGACACACATCACAAAGAAGTTTCTGAGAATGCTTCTGTCTAGATTTTATATGAAGATATTCACTTTTCCATCGAAATCTTCACATTTATCCAAATATCCACTTGCGGATTCTACAAAAAGAGTGTTTCTAAACTGTTGTATCAAAAGAAAGGTTCAACTCTGTTAGTTGAGGACACACATCCCATATATGTTTCAGAGAATGCTTCTGTCTCGTTTTTATGGGAAGATATTTCCCTTTTCACCGTAGGCCTGAAAGCGCTCGAAATGTCCACTTGCAGATAGTACAGAAAGCGTGTTCCAAACCTGCTCTAAGAAAGAGAATCTTCAGCTTTCTGAGTTGAATGCAGATATCACAACGTAGTTTCTGAGAATGCTTCTGTCTAGATTTTATAAGAAGATACTCCCGTTTCCAGCGAAATCTTCACAGTTATTCAAGTATCCACTTGCAGATTCCACAAAAAGAGTGTTTCCAAACTGCTGTAACAAAGGAAAGGTTGAAATCTGTTAGTTGAGGACACATACCACAAAAAAGTTTCTGAGAATGCTTCTGTCTAGATTTTATATGACGATATTCCCGTTTCCAATGAAATCTTCACAGTTATTCAAATATCCACTTGAAGATTCTACAAAAAGAGTGTTTCCAAACTGCTCTATCAAAAGAAAGGTTCAACTCCGTTAGTTGAGGACACACATCACAAAGAAGTTTCTGAGAATGCTTCCGTCTCGTTTTTATGGGAAGATATTTCAGTTTTCACCGTAGGCCCGAATGCGCTCGAAATGTCCACTTGCAGATACTACAGAAAGAGTGTTCCAAACCTTCTCTAAGAAAGGGAATCTTCAGCTTTGTGAGTTGAATGCAGATATCACAAAGTAGTTTCTGAGAGTGCTTCTGTCTAGATTTAAGATGAAGATATTCCCGTTTCCAATGAAATCGTATGAGCTATCCAAATATCCACTTGCAGATTGTACAAAAAGAGTGGTTCCAAACTACTCTATCAAAAGAAATGTTGAACTCTGTTCGATGAGGACACACATCACAAAGAAGATTCTGAGAATTCTTCTGTCTAGATTTTATATGAAGATGTTCCCGTTTCCAACGAAATCTTCACAGTAAACAAATTATCCACTTGCAGGTTCTTCAAAAAGTGTGTTTCCAAACTGCTATATCAACGAAAATTTTGAACTCTGTTAGTTGAGGACACACATCACAAAAAAGTTTCTGAGAATGCTTCTGTCTAGATTTTATATGAAGACATTCCCGTTTCCAACGAAATCTTCACAGTTATTCAAATATCCACTTGCAGATTCTACAAAAAGAGTGTTTCCAAACTGCTGTATCAATAGAAAGGATCAGCTCTGGTAGTTGAGGACACACATCCTAAATAAGTTTCTGAAAATCCTTCTGTCTCTTTTTTATGGGAAGATATTTCAGTTTTCACCGTAGGCCTTAATGCGCTCGAAATGTCCACTTCCAGATACTACAGAAAGAGTGTTTCAAACCTGCTCTATGAAAGGGAATGTTCTGCTCTGTGACTTGAATGCAGATATCAGAAAGTAGTTTCTGACAGTGCTTCTGTCTAGAATTTAGATGAAGATATTCCCGTTTCCAACGAAATCGATAGAGCTATCCAAATATCCACTTACAGATTCTACAAAAGAAGTGATTCCAAACTGCTCTATCAACAGAAAGGTTTAAGTCTGTTAGTTGAGGACACACATCACAAAGAAGTTTGTGAGAATGCTTCTGTCTAGATTTTATATGAAGATATTCCCGTTTCCAACGATATCTTCACAGTTATCCAAATATCCACTTGCAGATCCTTCAGAAAGTGTGTTTCCAAACTGCTGTATCAAAAGAAAGGTTCAACTCTGTTAGTTGAGGACACTCATCGCAAAGAAGTTTCTGAGAATGCTTCTGTCTAGATTTCATATGAAGATACTCCCCTTTCCAACGAAATTATTACAGCTATCCAAATATCCACGGACAGATTCTACAAAAAGGGTGTTTCCAAACTGCTCTATCAAAAGAAAGGTTGAACTCCGTTAGTTGAGGACACACATCACGAAGAAGTTGCTGAGAATGCTTCTGTCAGGAATTTAGATGAGGATATTCCCGTTTCCAACGAAATCTTCACAGTTATCCAAATATCTACCAGCAGATTCTACAAAAAGTGTGTTTCCACACTACTGTAACAAAAGAAATGTTGAACTCTGTTAGTTGAGGACACACATCACAAAGAAGTTTCTGAGAATGCTTCTGTCTAGATTTTATATGAAGATATTTACTTTTCCATCGAAATCTTCACAGTTATCCAAATATCCACTTGCGGATTCTACAAAAAGTGTGTTTCTAAACTGCTGTATCAAAAGACAGGTTCAAATCTGTTAGTTGAGGACACACATCCCATATAAGTTTCAGAGAATGCTTCTGTCTCGTTTTTATGGGAAGATATTTCCCTTTTCACCGTAGGCCTGAAAGCGCTCGAAATGTCCACTTGCAGATAGTACAGAAAGCGTGTTCCAAACCTGCTCTAAGAAAGAGAATCTTCAGCTTTCTGAGTTGAATGCAGATATCACAAAGTAGTTTCTGAGAGTGCTTCTGTCTAGATTTTAGATGAAGATATTCCCGTTTCCAATGAAATCGTATGAGCTATCCAAATATCCACTTGCAGATTGTACAAAAAGAGTGGTTCCAAACTACTCTATCAAAAGAAATGTTGAACTCTGTTAGATGAGGACACACATCACAAACAAGTTTCTGAGAATTCTTCTGTCTAGATTTTATATGAAGATGTTCCCGTTTCCAACGAAATCTTCACATTAAACAAAATATCCACTTGCAGGTTCTACAAAAAGTGTGTTTCCAAACTGCTATATCAACGAAAATTTTGAACTCTGTTAGTTGAGGACACACATCACAAAAAAGTTTCTGAGAATGCTTCTGTCTAGATTTTATATGAAGATATTCCCGTTTCCAACGAAATCTTAACAGTTATTCAAATATCCACTTGCAGATTCTACAAAAAGAGTGTTTCCAAACTGCTGTATCAATAGAAAGGATCAGCTCTGGTAGTTGAGGACACACATCCTAAATAAGTTTCTGAAAATCCTTCTGTCTCTTTTTTATGGGAAGATATTTCAGTTTTCACCGTAGGCCTTAATGCGCTCGAAATGTCCACTTCCAGATACTACAGAAAGAGTGTTTCAAACCTGCTCTATGAAAGGGAATGTTCTGCTCTGTGACTTGAATGCAGATATCAGAAAGTAGTTTCTGACAGTGCTTCTGTCTAGAATTTAGATGAAGATATTCCCGTTTCCAACGAAATCGATAGAGCTATCCAAATATCCACTTACAGATTCTACAAAAGAAGTGATTCCAAACTGCTCTATCAACAGAAAGGTTTAAGTCTGTTAGTTGAGGACACACATCACAAAGAAGTTTGTGAGAATGCTTCTGTCTAGATTTCATATGAAGATACTCCCCTTTCCAACGAAATTATTACAGCTATCCAAATATCCACGGACTGATTCTACAAAAAGGGTGTTTCCAAACTGCTCTATCAAAAGAAAGGTTGAACTCCGTTAGTTGAGGACACACATCACGAAGAAGTTGCTGAGAATGCTTCTGTCTGGAATTTAGATGAAGATATTCCCGTTTCCAACGAAATCTTCACAGTTATCCAAATATCTACCAGCAGATTCTACAAAAAGTGTGTTTCCAAACTACTGTAACAAAAGAAAGGTTGAACTCTGTTAGTTGAGGACACACATCACAAAGAAGTTTCTGAGAATGCTTCTGTCTAGATTTTATATGAAGATATTCACTTTTCCATCGAAATCTTCACATTTATCCAAATATCCACTTGCGGATTCTACAAAAAGAGTGTTTCTAAACTGTTGTATCAAAAGAAAGGTTCAACTCTGTTAGTTGAGGACACACATCCCATATATGTTTCAGAGAATGCTTCTGTCTCGTTTTTATGGGAAGATATTTCCCTTTTCACCGTAGGCCTGAAAGCGCTCGAAATGTCCACTTGCAGATAGTACAGAAAGCGTGTTCCAAACCTGCTCTAAGAAAGAGAATCTTCAGCTTTCTGAGTTGAATGCAGATATCACAACGTAGTTTCTGAGAATGCTTCTGTCTAGATTTTATAAGAAGATACTCCCGTTTCCAGCGAAATCTTCACAGTTATTCAAGTATCCACTTGCAGATTCCACAAAAAGAGTGTTTCCAAACTGCTGTAACAAAGGAAAGGTTGAAATCTGTTAGTTGAGGACACATACCACAAAAAAGTTTCTGAGAATGCTTCTGTCTAGATTTTATATGACGATATTCCCGTTTCCAATGAAATCTTCACAGTTATTCAAATATCCACTTGAAGATTCTACAAAAAGAGTGTTTCCAAACTGCTCTATCAAAAGAAAGGTTCAACTCCGTTAGTTGAGGACACACATCACAAAGAAGTTTCTGAGAATGCTTCTGTCTCGTTTTTATGGGAAGATATTTCAGTTTTCACCGTAGGCCCGAATGCGCTCGAAATGTCCACTTGCAGATACTACAGAAAGAGTGTTCCAAACCTTCTCTAAGAAAGGGAATCTTCAGCTTTGTGAGTTGAATGCAGATATCACAAAGTAGTTTCTGAGAGTGCTTCTGTCTAGATTTAAGATGAAGATATTCCCGTTTCCAACGAAATCGTTAGAGCTATCCAAATATCAACTTGCAGATTCTACAAAAAGAGTGGTTCCAAACTATTCTATGAAAAGAAAGGATGAACTCTGTTAGATGAGGACACACATCACAAAGAAGTTTCTGAGAATGCTTCTGTCTAGATTTTATATGAAGATGTTCCCGTTTCCAACGAAATCTTCACATTAAACAAAATATCCACTTGCAGGCTCTACAAAAAGAGTGTTTCCAAACTGCTGTAACAAAGGAAAGGTTGAACTCTGTTAGTTGAGGACACACATCACAAAAAAGTTTCTGAGAATGCTTCTGTCTAGATTTTATATGAAGATATTCCCGTTTCCAACGAAATCCTCACAATTATTCAAATATCCACTTGCAGATTCTACAAAAAGAGTGTTTCCAAACTGCTGTATCAATAGAAAGGATCAGCTCTGGTAGTTGAGGACACACATCCTAAATAAGTTTCTGAAAATCCTTCTGTCTCTTTTTTATGGGAAGATATTTCAGTTTTCACCGTAGGCCTTAATGCGCTCGAAATGTCCACTTCCAGATACTACAGAAAGAGTGTTCCAAACCTTCTCTAAGAAAGGGAATGTTCCGCTCTGTGACTTGAATGCAGATATCAGAAAGTAGTTTCTGACAGTGCTTCTGTCTAGAATTTAGATGAAGATATTACCGTTTCCAACGAAATCGATAGAGCTATCCAAATATCCACTTACAGATTCTACAAAAGAAGTGATTCCAAACTGCTCTATCAACAGAAAGGTTTAAGTCTGTTAGTTGAGGACACACATCACAAAGAAGTTTGTGAGAATGCTTCTGTCTAGATTTTATATGAAGATATTCCCGTTTCCAACGATATCTTCACAGTTATCCAAATATCCACTTGCAGATCCTTCAGAAAGTGTGTTTCCAAACTGCTGTATCAAAAGAAAGGTTCAACTCTGTTAGTTGAGGACACTCATCGCAAAGAAGTTTCTGAGAATGCTTCTGTCTAGATTTCATATGAAGATACTCCCCTTTCCAACGAAATTATTACAGCTATCCAAATATCCACGGACAGATTCTACAAAAAGGGTGTTTCCAAACTGCTCTATCAAAAGAAAGGTTGAACTCCGTTAGTTGAGGACACACATCACGAAGAAGTTGCTGAGAATGCTTCTGTCAGCAATTTAGATGAGGATATTCCCGTTTCCAACGAAATCTTCACAGTTATCCAAATATCTACCAGCAGATTCTACAAAAAGTGTGTTTCCACACTACTGTAACAAAAGAAATGTTGAACTCTGTTAGTTGAGGACACACATCACAAAGAAGTTTCTGAGAATGCTTCTGTCTAGATTTTATATGAAGATATCTACTTTTCCATCGAAATCTTCACAGTTATCCAAATATCCACTTGCGGATTCTACAAAAAGTGTGTTTCTAAACTGCTGTATCAAAAGAAAGGTTCAAATCTGTTAGTTGAGGACACACATCCCATATAAGTTTCAGAGAATGCTTCTGTCTCGTTTTTATGGGAAGATATTTCCCTTTTCACCGTAGGCCTGAAAGCGCTCGAAATGTCCACTTGCAGATAGTACAGAAAGCGTGTTCCAAACCTGCTCTAAGAAAGAGAATCTTCAGCTTTCTGAGTTGAATGCAGATATCACAAAGTAGTTTCTGAGAGTGCTTCTGTCTAGATTTTAGATGAAGATATTCCCGTTTACAATGAAATCGTATGAGCTATCCAAATATCCACTTGCAGATTGTACAAAAAGAGTGGTTCCAAACTACTCTATCAAAAGAAATGTTGAACTCTGTTCGATGAGGACACACATCACAAAGAAGTTTCTGAGAATGCTTCTGTCTAGATTTTATATGAAGATGTTCCCGTTTCCAACGAAATCTTCACATTAAACAAAATATCCACTTGCAGGTTCTACAAAAAGTGTGTTTCCAAACTGCTATATCAACGAAAATTTTGAACTCTGTTAGTTGAGGACACACATCACAAAAAAGTTTCTGAGAATGCTTCTGTCTAGATTTTATATGACGATATTCCCGTTTCCAATGAAATCTTCACAGTTATTCAAATATCCACCTGAAGATTCTACAAAAAGTGTGTTTCCAAACTGCTCTATCAAAAGAAAGGTTCAACTCCGTTAGATGAGGACACACATCACAAAGAAGTTTCTGAGAATGCTTCTGTCTCGTTTTTATGGGAAGATATTTCAGTTTTCACCGTAGGCCGGAATGCGCTCCAAATGTCCACTTCCAGATACTACAGAAAGAGTGTTCCTAACCTTCTCTGAGAAAGGGAATCTTCAGCTTTGTGAGTTGAATGCAGATATCACAAAGTAGTTTCTGAGAGTGCTTCTGTCTAGATTTTAGATGAAGATATTCCCGTTTCCAACGAAATCGTTAGAGCTATCCAAATATCAACTTGCAGATTCTACAAAAAGAGTGGTTCCAAACTACTCTATGAAAAGAAAGGTTGAACTCTGTTAGATGAGGACACACATCACAAAGAAGTTTCTGAGAATGCTTCTGTCTAGATTGTATATGAAGATGTTCCCGTTTCCAACGAAATCTTCACATTAAACAAAATATCCACTTGCAGGTTCTACAAAAAGAGTGTTTCCAAACTGCTGTATCAAAGGAAAGGTTGAACTCTGTTAGTTGAGGACACACATTACAAAAAAGTTTCTGAGAATGCTTCTGTCTAGATTTTCTGAAGATATTCCCGTTTCCAACGAAATCTTCACAGTTATTCAAATATCCACTTGCAGATTCTACAAAAAGAGTGTTTCCAAACTGCTGTATCAATAGAAAGGATCAGCTCTGGTAGTTGAGGACACACATCCTAAATAAGTTTCTGAAAATCCCTCTGTCTCTTTTTTATGGGAAGATATTTCAGTTTTCACTGTAGACCTTAATGCGCTCGAAATGTCCACTTCCAGATACTACAGAAAGAGTGTTTCAAACCTGCTCTATGAAAGGGAATGTTCCGCTCTGTGACTTGAAAGCACATATCAGAAAGTAGTTTCTGACAGTGCTTCTGTCTAGAATTTAGATGAAGATATTCCCGTTTCCAACGAAATCGATAGAGCTATCCAAATATACACTTGCAGATTCTACAAAAGAAGTGATTCCAAACTGCTCTATCAACAGAAAGGTTTAAGTCTGTTAGTTGAGGACACACATCACAAAGAAGTTTGTGAGAATGCTTCTGTCTAGATTTTATATGAAGATATTCCCGTTTCCAACGGTTTCTTCACAGTTATCCAAATATCCACTTGCAGATTCTTCAAAAAGTGTGTTTCCAAACTGCTGTATCAAAAGAAAGTTTCAACTCTGTTAGTTGAGGACACTCATCGCAAAGAAGTTTCTGAGAATGCTTCTGTCTAGATTTCATATGAAGATACTCCCCTTTCCAACGAAATTATTACAGCTATCCAAATATCCACGGACAGATTCTACAAAAAGGGTGTTTCCAAACTGCTCTATCAAATGAAATGTTGAACTCCATTAGTTGAGGACACACATCACGAAGAAGTTGCTGAGAATGCTTCTGTCTGGAATTTAGATGAAGATATTCCCGTTTCCAACGAAATCTTCACAGTTATCCAAATATCTACCAGCAGATTCTACAAAAAGTGTGTTTCCAAACTACTGTAACAAAAGAAAGGTTGAACTCTGTTAGTTGAGGACACACATCACAAAGAAGTTTCTGAGAATGCTTCTGTCTAGATTTTATATGAAGATATTCCCTTTTCCAATGAAATCTTCAGAGTCATCCAAATATCCACTTGCAGCTTCTACAAGAAGACTTTTTCTAAACTGCTGTATCCAAAGAAAGTTTCATCTCTGTTAGTTGAGGACACACATCCCAAATAAGTTTCTGAGAATGCTTCTGTCTCGTTTTTATGGGAAGATATTTCCCTTTTCACCTTAGGCCTGAAAGCGCTCGAAATCTCCACTTGTAGATACTACAGAAAGAGTGTTCCAAACCTGCTCTAAGAAAGGGAATGTTCAGCTCTGTGAGTTCAATGCAGATATCACAAAGTAGTTTCTGAGAGAGCTTCTGTCTAGATTTTAGATGAAGATATTCCCGTTTCCAATGAAATCGTTAGAGCTATCCAAATATCCACTTGCAGATTCTACAAAAAGTGAGTTTCCAAACTACTGTAACAAAAGAAAGGTTGAACTCCGTTAGTTGAGGACACACACCACAAAAAAGTTTCTGAGAATGCTTCTGTCTAGATTTTATATGACGATATTCCCGTTTCCAATGAAATCTTCACAGTTATTCAAATATCCACTTGCAGATTCTACAAAAAGAGTGTTTCCAAACTGCTCTATCAAAAGAAAGGTTCAACTCCGTTAGATGAGGACACACATCACAAAGAAGTTTCTTAGAATGCTTCTGTCTCGTTTTTATGGGAAGATATTTCAGTTTTCACCGCAGGCCGGAATGCGCTCCAAATGTCCACTTCCCGATACTACAGAAAGAGTGTTCCAAACTTTCTCTAAGAAAGGGAATCTTCAGCTTTGTGAGTTGAATGCAGATATCACAAAGTAGTTTCTGAGAGTGCTTCTGTCTAGATTTTAGATGAAGATATTCCCGTTTCCAATGAAATCGTTAGAGCTATCCAAATATCAACTTGCAGATTCTACAAAAAGAGTGGTTCCAAACTACTCTATGAAAAGAAAGGTTGAACTCTGTTAGATGAGGACACACATCACAAAGAAGTTTCTGAGAATGCTTCTGTCTAGATTGTATATGAAGATGTTCCCGTTTCCAACGAAATCTTCACATTAAACAAAATATCCACTTGCAGGTTCTACAAAAAGTGTGTTTCCAAACTGCTGTATCAAAGGAAAGGTTGAACTCTGTTAGTTGAGGACACACATCACAAAAAAGTTTCTGAGAATGCTTCTGTCTAGATTTTCTGAAGATATTCCCGTTTCCAACGAAATCTTCACAGTTATTCAAATATCCACTTGCAGATTCTACAAAAAGAGTGTTTCCAAACTGCTGTATCAATAGAAAGGATCAGCTCTGGTAGTTGAGGACACACATCCTAAATAAGTTTCTGAAAATCCCTCTGTCTCTTTTTTATGGGAAGATATTTCAGTTTTCACTGTAGACTTTAATGCGCTCGAAATGTCCACTTCCAGATACTACAGAAAGAGTGTTTCAAACCTGCTCTAAGAAAGGGAATGTACCGCTCTGTGACTTCAAAGCACATATCAGAAAGTAGTTTCTGACAGTGCTTCTGTCTAGAATTTAGATGAAGACATTCCCGTTTCCAACGAAATCGATAGAGCTATCCAAATATCCACTTGCAGATTCTACAAAAAGTGTGTTTCCAAACTACTGTATCAAAAGAATGGTTCAACTCTGTTAGTTGAGGACACACATCACAAAGAAGTTTCTGAGAATGCTTCTGTCTAGATTTTATATGAAGATATTCCCGTTTCCAATGAAATCTTCACAGTTATCCAAATATCCGCTTGCAGATTCTACAAAAAGAGTGTTTCCAAACTGCTGTATCAAAAGAAAGGATGAACTGTGTTAGCTGAGGACACTCATCATGAAGAAGTTTCTGATAATGCTTCGGTCTAGATTTCATATGAAGATATTCCCGTTTCCAACAAAATCATTAGCTCTATCAAAATATCCACTTACAGATTCCTCAAAAAGAGTGTTTCCAAACTCCTCTATCAAAAGAAAGGTTCAACTCCTTTAGTTGAGGACACACATCAGAAAGAATTTTCTGAGAATGCTTCTGTCTAGATTTTATATGAAGATATTCCCTTTTCCAATGAACTCTTCAGAGTCATCCAAATATCCACTTGCAGCTTCCACAAAAAGAGTTTTTCTAAACTGCTGTATCCAAAGAAAGTTTCATCTCTGTTAGTTGAGGACACACATCCCAAATAAGTTTCTGAGAATGCCTCTGTCTCGTTTTTATGGGAAGATATTTCCCTTTTCACTTTAGGCCTGAAAGCGCTCGAAATCTCCACTTGCAGATACTACAGAAAGAGTGTTCCACACCTGCTCTAAGAAAGGGAATGTTCAGCTCTGTGAGTTCAATGCAGATATCACAAAGTAGTTTCTGAGAGAGCTTCTGTCTAGATTTTAGATGAAGATATTCCCGTTTCCAATGAAATCGTTAGAGCTATCCAAATATCCACTTGCAGATTCTACAAAAAGTGTGTTTCCAAACTGCTGTTACAAAGGAAAGGTTGAAATCCGTTAGTTGAGGACACACACCACAAAAAAGTTTCTGAGAATGCTTCTGTCTAGATTTTATATGACGATATTCCCGTTTCCAATGAAATCTTCACAGTTATTCAAATATCCACCTGAAGATTCTACAAAAAGTGTGTTTCCAAACTGCTCTATCAAAAGAAAGGTTCAACTCCGTTAGATGAGGACACACATCACAAAGAAGTTTCTGAGAATGCTTCTGTCTCGTTTTTATGGGAAGATATTTCAGTTTTCACCGTAGGCCGGAATGCGCTCCAAATGTCCACTTCCAGATACTACAGAAAGAGTGTTCCTAACCTTCTCTGAGAAAGGGAATCTTCAGCTTTGTGAGTTGAATGCAGATATCACAAAGTAGTTTCTGAGAGTGCTTCTGTCTAGATTTTAGATGAAGATATTCCCGTTTCCAATGAAATCGTTAGAGCTATCCAAATATCAACTTGCAGATTCTACAAAAAGAGTGGTTCCAAACTACTCTATGAAAAGAAAGGTTGAACTCTGTTAGATGAGGACACACATCACAAAGAAGTTTCTGAGAATGCTTCTGTCTAGATTGTATATGAAGATGTTCCCGTTTCCAACGAAATCTTCACATTAAACAAAATATCCACTTGCAGGTTCTACAAAAAGAGTGTTTCCAAACTGCTGTATCAAAGGAAAGGTTGAACTCTGTTAGTTGAGGACACACATCACAAAAAAGTTTCTGAGAATGCTTCTGTCTAGATTTTCTGAAGATATTCCCGTTTCCAACGAAATCTTCACAGTTATTCAAATATCCACTTGCAGATTCTACAAAAAGAGTGTTTCCAAACTGCTGTATCAATAGAAAGGATCAGCTCTGGTAGTTGAGGACACACATCCTAAATAAGTTTCTGAAAATCCCTCTGTCTCTTTTTTATGGGAAGATATTTCAGTTTTCACTGTAGACTTTACTGCGCTCGAAATGTCCACTTCCAGATACTACAGAAAGAGTGTTTCAAACCTGCTCTAAGAAAGGGAATGTACCGCTCTGTGACTTCAAAGCACATATCAGAAAGTAGTTTCTGACAGTGCTTCTGTCTAGAATTTAGATGAAGACATTCCCGTTTCCAACGAAATCGATAGAGCTATCCAAATATCCACTTGCAGATTCTACAAAAAGTGTGTTTCCAAACTACTGTATCAAAAGAATGGTTCAACTCTGTTAGTTGAGGACACACATCACAAAGAAGTTTCTGAGAATGCTTCTGTCTAGATTTTATATGAAGATATTCCCGTTTCCAATGAAATCTTCACAGTTATCCAAATATCCGCTTGCAGATTCTACAAAAAGAGTGTTTCCAAACTGCTGTATCAAAAGAAAGGATGAACTGTGTTAGCTGAGGACACTCATCATGAAGAAGTTTCTGATAATGCTTCGGTCTAGATTTCATATGAAGATATTCCCGTTTCCAACAAAATCATTAGCTCTATCAAAATATCCACTTACAGATTCCTCAAAAAGAGTGTTTCCAAACTCCTCTATCAAAAGAAAGGTTCAACTCCTTTAGTTGAGGACACACATCACAAAGAAGTTTCTGAGAATGCTTCTGTCTAGATTTTATATGAAGATATTCCCTTTTCCAATGAACTCTTCAGAGTCATCCAAATATCCACTTGCAGCTTCCACAAAAAGAGTTTTTCTAAACTGCTGTATCCAAAGAAAGTTTCATCTCTGTTAGTTGAGGACACACATCCCAAATAAGTTTCTGAGAATGCCTCTGTCTCGTTTTTATGGGAAGATATTTCCCTTTTCACTTTAGGCCTGAAAGCGCTCGAAATCTCCACTTGCAGATACTACAGAAAGAGTGTTCCACACCTGCTCTAAGAAAGGGAATGTTCAGCTCTGTGAGTTCAATGCAGATATCACAAAGTAGTTTCTGAGAGAGCTTCTGTCTAGATTTTAGATGAAGATATTCCCGTTTCCAATGAAATCGTTAGAGCTATCCAAATATCCACTTGCAGATTCTACAAAAAGTGTGTTTCCAAACTGCTGTTACAAAGGAAAGGTTGAAATCCGTTAGTTGAGGACACACACCACAAAAAAGTTTCTGAGAATGCTTCTGTCTAGATTTTATATGACGATATTCCCGTTTCCAATGAAATCTTCACAGTTATTCAAATATCCACCTGAAGATTCTACAAAAAGTGTGTTTCCAAACTGCTCTATCAAAAGAAAGGTTCAACTCCGTTAGATGAGGACACACATCACAAAGAAGTTTCTGAGAATGCTTCTGTCTCGTTTTTATGGGAAGATATTTCAGTTTTCACCGTAGGCCGGAATGCGCTCCAAATGTCCACTTCCAGATACTACAGAAAGAGTGTTCCTAACCTTCTCTGAGAAAGGGAATCTTCAGCTTTGTGAGTTGAATGCAGATATCACAAAGTAGTTTCTGAGAGTGCTTCTGTCTAGATTTTAGATGAAGATATTCCCGTTTCCAACGAAATCGTTAGAGCTATCCAAATATCAACTTGCAGATTCTACAAAAAGAGTGGTTCCAAACTACTCTATGAAAAGAAAGGTTGAACTCTGTTAGATGAGGACACACATCACAAAGAAGTTTCTGAGAATGCTTCTGTCTAGATTGTATATGAAGATGTTCCCGTTTCCAACGAAATCTTCACATTAAACAAAATATCCACTTGCAGGTTCTACAAAAAGAGTGTTTCCAAACTGCTGTATCAAAGGAAAGGTTGAACTCTGTTAGTTGAGGACACACATTACAAAAAAGTTTCTGAGAATGCTTCTGTCTAGATTTTCTGAAGATATTCCCGTTTCCAACGAAATCTTCACAGTTATTCAAATATCCACTTGCAGATTCTACAAAAAGAGTGTTTCCAAACTGCTGTATCAATAGAAAGGATCAGCTCTGGTAGTTGAGGACACACATCCTAAATAAGTTTCTGAAAATCCCTCTGTCTCTTTTTTATGGGAAGATATTTCAGTTTTCACTGTAGACCTTAATGCGCTCGAAATGTCCACTTCCAGATACTACAGAAAGAGTGTTTCAAACCTGCTCTATGAAAGGGAATGTTCCGCTCTGTGACTTGAAAGCACATATCAGAAAGTAGTTTCTGACAGTGCTTCTGTCTAGAATTTAGATGAAGATATTCCCGTTTCCAACGAAATCGATAGAGCTATCCAAATATACACTTGCAGATTCTACAAAAGAAGTGATTCCAAACTGCTCTATCAACAGAAAGGTTTAAGTCTGTTAGTTGAGGACACACATCACAAAGAAGTTTGTGAGAATGCTTCTGTCTAGATTTTATATGAAGATATTCCCGTTTCCAACGGTTTCTTCACAGTTATCCAAATATCCACTTGCAGATTATTCAAAAAGTGTGTCTCCAAACTGCTGTATCAAAAGAAAGGTTCAACTCTGTTAGTTGAGGACAGTCATCCCAAAGAAGTTTCTGAGAATGCTTCTGTCTAGATTTCATATGAAGATACTCCCCTTTCCAACGAAATTATTACAGCTATCCAAATATCCACGGACAGATTCTACAAAAAGGGTGTTTCCAATGTGCTCTATCAAAAGAAAGGTTGAACTCCATTAGTTGAGGACACACATCACGAAGAAGTTGCTGAGAATGCTTCTGTCTGGAATTTAGATGAAGATATTTCCGTTTCCAATGAAATCTTCACAGTTATCCAAATATCTACCAGCAGATTCTACAAAAAGTGTGTTTCCAAACTACTGTAACAAAAGAAAGGTTGAACTCCGTTAGTTGAGGACACACACCACAAAAAAGTTTCTGAGAATGCTTCTGTCTAGATTTTATATGACGATATTCCCGTTTCCAATGAAATCTTCACAGTTATTCAAATATCCAGTTGAAGATTCTACAAAAAGAGTGTTTCCAAACTGCTCTATCAAAAGAAAGGTTCAACTCCGTTAGATGAGGACACACATCACAAAGAAGTTTCTTAGAATGCTTCTGTCTCGTTTTTATGGGAAGATATTTCAGTTTTCACCGTAGGCCGGAATGCGCTCCAAATGTCCACTTCCAGATACTACAGAAAGAGTGTTCCAAACCTTCTCTAAGAAAGGGAATCTTCAGCTTTGTGAGTTGAATGCAGATATCACAAAGTAGTTTCTGAGAGTGCTTCTGTCTAGATTTTAGATGAAGATATACCCGTTTCCAACGAAATCGTTAGAGCTATCCAAATATCCACTTGCAGATTCTACAAAAAGTGTGTTTCCAAACTACTGTATCAAAAGAATGGTTCAACTCTGTTAGTTGAGGACACACATCACAAAGAAGTTTCTGAGAATGCTTCTGTCTAGATTTTATATGAAGATATTCCCGTTTCCAACGAAATCTTCACAGTTATCCAAATATCCGCTTGCAGATTCTACAAAAAGAGTGTTTCCAAACTGCTGTATCAAAAGAAAGGATGAACTGTGTTAGCTGAGGACACTCATCATGAAGAAGTTTCTGAGAATGCTTCGGTCTAGATTTCATATGAAGATATTCCCCTTTCCAACGAAATCATTAGCTCTATCAAAATATCCACTTACAGATTCCACAAAAAGAGTGTTTCCAAACTCCTCTATCAAAAGAAAGGTTCAACTCCTTTAGTTGAGGACACACATCACAAAGAAGTTTCTGAGAATGCTTCTGTCTAGATTTTATATGAAGATATTCCCTTTTCCAATGAAATCTTCAGAGTCATCCAAATATCCACTTGCAGCTTCTACAAAAAGAGTTTTTCTAAACTGCTGTATCCAAAGAAAGTTTCATCTCTGTTAGTTGAGGACACACATCCCAAATAAGTTTCTGAGAATGCCTCTGTCTCGTTTTTATGGGAAGATATTTCCCTTTTCACTTTAGGCCTGAAAGCGCTCGAAATCTCCACTTGCAGATACTACAGAAAGAGTGTTCCACACCTGCTCTAAGAAAGGGAATGTTCAGCTCTGTGAGTTCAATGCAGATATCACAAAGTAGTTTCTGAGAGAGCTTCTGTCTAGATTTTAGATGAAGATATTCCCGTTTCCAATGAAATCGTTAGAGCTATCCAAATATCCATTTGCAGATTCTACAAAAAGTGTGTTTCCAAACTGCTGTTACAAAGGAAAGGTTGAAATCCGTTAGTTGAGGACACACACCACAAAAATGTTTCTGAGAATGCTTCTGTCTAGATTTTATATGACGATATTCCCGTTTCCAATGAAATCTTCACAGTTATTCAAATATCCACCTGAAGATTCTACAAAAAGTGTGTTTCCAAACTGCTCTATCAAAAGAAAGGTTCAACTCCGTTAGATGAGGACACACATCACAAAGAAGTTTCTGAGAATGCTTCTGTCTCGTTTTTATGGGAAGATATTTCAGTTTTCACCGTAGGCCGGAATGCGCTCCAAATGTCCACTTCCAGATACTACAGAAAGAGTGTTCCTAACCTTCTCTGAGAAAGGGAATCTTCAGCTTTGTGAGTTGAATGCAGATATCACAAAGTAGTTTCTGAGAGTGCTTCTGTCTAGATTTTAGATGAAGATATTCCCGTTTCCAACGAAATCGTTAGAGCTATCCAAATATCAACTTGCAGATTCTACAAAAAGAGTGGTTCCAAACTACTCTATGAAAAGAAAGGTTGAACTCTGTTAGATGAGGACACACATCACAAAGAAGTTTCTGAGAATGCTTCTGTCTAGATTGTATATGAAGATGTTCCCGTTTCCAACGAAATCTTCACATTAATCAAAATATCGAATTGCAGGTTCTACAAAAAGAGTGTTTCCAAACTGCTGTATCAAAGGAAAGGTTGAACTCTGTTAGTTGAGGACACACATTACAAAAAAGTTTCTGAGAATGCTTCTGTCTAGATTTTCTGAAGATAGTCCCGTTTCCAACGAAATCTTCACAGTTATTCAAATATCCACTTGCAGATTCTACAAAAAGAGTGTTTCCAAACTGCTGTATCAATAGAAAGGATCAGCTCTGGTAGTTGAGGACACACATCCTAAATAAGTTTCTGAAAATCCCTCTGTCTCTTTTTTATGGGAAGATATTTCAGTTTTCACTGTAGACCTTAAAGCGCTCGAAATGTCCACTTCCAGATACTACAGAAAGAGTGTTTCAAACCTGCTCTATGAAAGGGAATGTTCCGCTCTGTGACTTGAAAGCACATATCAGAAAGTAGTTTCTGACAGTGCTTCTGTCTAGAATTTAGATGAAGATATTCCCGTTTCCAACGAAATCGATAGAGCTATCCAAATATCCACTTGCAGATTCTACAAAAGAAGTGATTCCAAACTGCTCTATCAACAGAAAGGTTTAAGTCTTTTAGTTGAGGACACACATCACAAAGAAGTTTGTGAGAATGCTTCTGTCTAGATTTTATATGAAGATATTCTCGTTTCCAACGGTTTCTTCACAGTTATCCAAATATCCACTTGCAGATTCTTCAAAAAGTGTGTCTCCAAACTGCTGTATCAAAAGAAAGGTTCAACTCTGTTAGTTGAGGACACTCATCGCAAAGAAGTTTCTGAGAATGCTTCTGTCTAGATTTCATATGAAGATACACCCCTTTCCAACGAAATTATTACAGCTATCCAAATATCCACGGACAGATTCTACAAAAAGGGTGTTTCCAATGTGCTCTATCAAAAGAAAGGTTGAACTCCATTAGTTGAGGACACACATCACGAAGAAGTTGCTGAGAATGCTTCTGTCTGGAATTTAGATGAAGATATTCCCGTTTCCAACGAAATCTTCACAGTTATCCAAATATCTACCAGCAGATTCTACAAAAAGTGTGTTTCCAAACTACTGTAACAAAAGAAAGGTTGAACTCCGTTAGTTGAGGACACACACCACAAAAAAGTTTCTGAGAATGCTTCTGTCTAGATTTTATATGACGATATTCCCGTTTCCAATGAAATCTTCACAGTTATTCAAATATCCAGTTGAAGATTCTACAAAAAGAGTGTTTCCAAACTGCTCTATCAAAAGAAAGGTTCAACTCCGTTAGATGAGGACTCACATCACAAAGAAGTTTCTTAGAATGCTTCTGTCTCGTTTTTATGGGAAGATATTTCAGTTTTCACCGTAGGCCGGAATGCGCTCCAAATGTCCACTTCCAGATACTACAGAAAGAGTGTTCCAAACCTTCTCTAAGAAAGGGAATCTTCAGCTTTGTGAGTTGAATGCAGATATCACAAAGTAGTTTCTGAGAGTGCTTCTGTCTAGATTTTAGATGAAGATATACCCGTTTCCAACGAAATCGTTAGAACTATCCAAATATCAACTTGCAGATTCTACAAAAAGAGTGGTTCCAAACTACTCTATGAAAAGAAAGGTTGAACTCTGATAGATGAGGACACACATCACAAAGAAGTTTCTGAGAATGCTTCTGTCTAGATTTTATATGAATATATTCCCGTTTCCAATGAAATCGATAGAGCTATCCAAATATCCACTTGCAGATTCTACAAAAAGTGTGTTTCCAAACTACTCTATCAAAAGAATGGTTCAACTCTGTTAGTTGAGGACACACATCACAAAGAAGTTTCTGAGAATGCTTCTGTCTAGATTTGATATGAAGATATTCCCGTTTCCAACGAAATCTTCACAGTTATCCAAATATCCACTTGCAGAATCTACAAAAAGTGTGTTTGCAAACTGCTGTATCAAAAGAAAGGATGAACTGTGTTAGCTGAGGACACTCATCAAGAAGAAGTTTCTGAGAATGCTTCGGTCTAGATTTCATATGAAGATATTCCCGTTTCCAACGAAATCATTAGCTCTATCAAAATATCCACTTACAGATTCTACAAAAAGAGTGTTTCCAAACTCCTCTATCAAAAGAAAGGTTCAACTCCTTTAGTTGAGGACACACATCACAAAGAAGTTTCTGAGAATGCTTCTGTCTAGATTTTATATGAAGATATTCCCTTTTCCAATGAAATCTTCAGAGTCATCCAAATATCCACTTGCAGCTTCTACAAAAAGAGTTTTTCTAAACTGCTGTATCCAAAGAAAGTTTCATCTCTGTTAGTTGAGGACACACATCCCAAATAAGTTTCTGAGAATGCTTCTGTCTCGTTTTTATGGGAAGATATTTCCCTTTTCACTTTAGGCCTGAAAGCGCTCGAAATCTCCACTTGCAGATACTACAGAAAGAGTGTTCGAAACCTGCTCTAAGAAAGGGAATGTTCAGCACTGTGAGTTCAATGCAGATATCACAAAGTAGTTTCTGAGAGAGCTTCTGTCTAGATTTTAGATGAAGATATTCCCGTTTCCAATGAAATCGTTAGAGCTATCCAAATATCCACTTGCAGATTCTACAAAAAGTGTGTTTCCAAACTGCTGTAACAAAGGAAAGGTTGAAATCTGTTAGTTGAGGACACACACCACAAAAAAGTTTCTGAGAATGCTTCTGTCTAGATTTTATATGACGATATTCCCGTTTCCAATGAAATCTTCACAGTTATTCAAATATCCACTTGAAGATTCTACAAAAAGAGTGTTTCCATACTGCTCTATCAAAAGAAAGGTTCAACTCCGTTAGATGAGGACACAAATCACAAAGAAGTTTCTGAGAATGCTTCTGTCTCGTTTTTATGGGAAGATATTTCAGTTTTCACCGTAGGCCCGAATGCGCTACAAATGTCCACATCCAGATACTACAGAAAGAGTGTTCCAAACCTTCTCTAAGAAAGGGAATCTTCAGCTTTGTGAGTTGAATGCAGATATCACAAAGTAGTTTCTGAGAGTGCTTCTGTCTAGATTTTAGATGAAGATATTCCCGTTTCCAACGAAATCGTTAGAGCTATCCAAATATCAACCTGCAGATTCTACAAAAAGAGTGGTTCCATACTACTCTATGAAAAGAAAGGTTGAACTCTGTTAGATGAGGACACACATCACAAAGAAGTTTCTGAGAATGCTTCTGTCTAGATTGTATATGAAGATGTTTCCGTTTCCAATGAAATCTTCACATTAAAAAATATCCACTTGCAGGTTCTACAAAAAGAGTGTTTCCAAACTGCTGTAACAAAGGAAAGGTTGAACTCTGTTAGTTAGGGACACACATCACAAAAAAGTTTCTGAGAATGCTTCTGTCTAGATTTAAATGAAGATATTCCCGTTTCCAACGAAATCTTCACAGTTATTCAAATATCCACTTGCAGATTCTACAAAAAGAGTGTTTCCAAACTGCTGTATCAATAGAAAGGATCAGCTCTGGTAGTTGAGGACACACATCCTAAATAAGTTTCTGAAAATCCTTCTGTCTCTTTTTTATGGGAAGATATTTCAGTTTTCACCGTAGGCCTTAATGCGCTCGAAATGTCCACTTCCAGATACTACAGAAAGAGTGTTTCAAACCTGCTCTATGAAAGGGAATGTTCCGCTCTGTGACTTGAATGCAGATATCAGAAAGTAGTTTCTGACAGTGCTTCTGTCTAGAATTTAGATGAAGGTATTCCCGTTTCCAACGAAATCGATAGAGCTATCCAAATATCCACTTACAGATTCTACAAAAGAAGTGATTCCAAACTGCTCTATCAACAGAAAGGTTTAAGTCTGTTAGTTGAGGACACACATCACAAAGAAGTTTGTGAGAATGCTTCTGTCTAGATTTTATATGAAGATATTCCCGTTTCCAACGAAATCTTCACAGTTATCCAAATATCCACTTGCAGATTCTTCAAAATGTCTGTTTCCAAACTGCTGTATCAAAAGAAAGGTTCAACTCTGTTAGTTGAGGACACTCATCGCAAAGAAGTTTCTGAGAATGCTTCTGTCTAGATTTCATGTGATGATACTCCCCTTTCCAACGAAATTATTACAGCTATCCAAATATCCACGGACAGATTCTACAAAAAGGGTGTTTCCAAACTGCTCTATCAAAAGAAAGGTAGAACTCCGTTAGTTGAGGACACACATCACGAAGAAGTTGCTGATAATGCTTCTGTCTGGAATTTAGATGAAGATATTCCCGTTTCCAACGAAATCTTCACAGTTATCCAAATATCTACCAGCAGATTCTACAAAAAGTGTGTTTCCAAACTACTGTAACAAAAGAAAGGTTGAACTCCGTTAGTTGAGGACACTCATCACAAAGAAGTTTCTGAGAATGCTTTTGTCTAGATTTTATATGAAGATATTCCCTTTTATAATGAAATCTTCAGAGACATCCAAATATCCACTTGCAGCTTCTACAAAAAGAGTTTTTCTAAACTGTTGTTTCCAAAGAAAGTTTCATCTCTGTTAGTTGAGGACACACATCCCACATAAGTTTCTGAGAATGCTTCTGTCTCGTTTTTATGGGAAGATATTTCCCTTTTCACCTTAGGCCTGAAAGCGCTCGAAATCTCCACTTGCAGATACTACAGAAAGAGTGTTCCAAACCTGCTCTAAGAAAGGGAATGTTCAGCTCTGTGAGTTCAATGCAGATATCACAAAGTAGTTTCTGAGAGTGCTTCTGTCTAGATTTTAGATGACGAAATTCTCGTTTCCAATGAAATCTTCACAGTTATTCAAATATCCACTTGCGGATTCTACAAAAAGAGTGTTTCCAAACTGCTCTATCAAAAGAAAGGTTGAACTCTGTTAGATGAGGACACACATCACAAAGAAGTTTCTCAGAATGCTTCTGTCTAGATTTTATATGAAGATGTTCCCGTTTCCAACGAAATCTTCACATTAAACAAAATATCCACTTGCAGGTTCTACAAAAAGAGTGTTTCCAAACTGCTGTATCAAAGGAAAGGTTGAACTCTGTTAGTTGAGGACACACATCACAAAAAAGTTTCTGAGAATGCTTCTGTCTAGATTTTATATGAAGATATTCCCGTTTCCAACGAAATCTTCACAGTTATCCAAATATCCACTTGCAGATTCTACAAAAAGAGTGTTTGCAAACTGCTGTATCAAAAGAAAGGATGAACTGTGTTAGCTGAGGACACTCATCAAGAAGAAGTTTCTGAGAATGCTTCGGTCTAGATTTCATATGAAGATATTCCCGTTTCCAACGAAATCATTAGCTCTATCAAAATATCCACTTACAGATTCTACAAAAAGAGTGATTCCAAACTCCTCTATCAAAAGAAAGGTTCAACTCCTTTAGTTGAGGACACACATCACAAAGAAGTTTCTGAGAATGCTTCTGTCTAGATTTTATATGAAGATATTCCCTTTTCCAATGAAATCTTCAGAGTCATCCAAATATCCACTTGCAGCTTCTACAAAAAGAGTTTTTCTAAACTGCTGTATCCAAAGAAAGTTTCATCTCTGTTAGTTGAGGACACACATCCCAAATAAGTTTCTGAGAATGCTTCTGTCTCGTTTTTATGGGAAGATATTTCCCTTTTCACTTTAGGCCTGAAAGCGCTCGAAATCTCCACTTGCAGATACTACAGAAAGAGTGTTCCAAACCTGCTCTAAGAAAGGGAATGTTCAGCTCTGTGAGTTCAATGCAGATATCACAAAGTAGTTTCTGAGAGAGCTTCTGTCTAGATTTTAGATGAAGATATTCCCGTTTCCAATGAAATCGTTAGAGCTATCCAAATATCCACTTGCAGATTCTACAAAAAGTGAGTTTCCAAACTGCTGTAACAAAGGAAAGGTTGAAATCTGTTAGTTGAGGACACACACCACAAAAAAGTTTCTGAGAATGCTTCTGTCTAGATTTTATATGGCGATATTCCCGTTTCCAATGAAATCTTCACAGTTATTCAAATATCCACTTGAAGATTCTACAAAAAGAGTGTTTCCAAACTGCTCTATCAAAAGAAAGGTTCAACTCCGTTAGATGAGGACACACATCACAAAGAAGTTTCTGAGAATGCTTCTGTCTCGTTTTTATGGGAAGATATTTCAGTTTTCACCGTAGGCCGGAATGCGCTCCAAATGTCCACTTCCAGATACTACAGAAAGAG
This sequence comes from Gorilla gorilla gorilla, assembly GCF_029281585.2. Lineage (NCBI taxonomy): Eukaryota > Metazoa > Chordata > Mammalia > Primates > Hominidae > Gorilla > Gorilla gorilla. The sequence continues at coordinate 14,230,225 of NC_086018.1, read as the reverse complement.
TGTTCCAAACCTTCTCTAAGAAAGGGAATCTTCAGCTTTGTGAGTTGAATGCAGATATCACAAAGTAGTTTCTGAGAGTGCTTCTGTCTAGATTTTAGATGAAGATATTCCCGTTTCCAACGAAATCGTTAGAGCTATCCAAATATCAACTTGCAGATTCTACAAAAAGAGTGGTTCCAAACTACTCTATGAAAAGAAAGGTTGAACTCTGTTAGATGAGGACACACATCACAAAGAAGTTTCTGAGAATGCTTCTGTCTAGATTGTATATGAAGATGTTCCCGTTTCCAACGAAATCTTCACATTAAACAAAATATCCACTTGCAGGTTCTACAAAAAGAGTGTTTCCAAACTGCTGTAACAAAGGAAAGGTTGAACTCTGTTAGTTAAGGACACACATCACAAAAAAGTTTCTGAGAATGCTTCTGTCTAGATTTTATATGAAGATATTCCCGTTTCCAGCGAAATCTTCACAGTTATTCAAATATCCACTTGCAGATTCTACAAAAAGAGTGTTTACAAACTGCTGTATCAATAGAAAGGATCAGCTCTGGTAGTTGAGGACACACATCCTAAATAAGTTTCTGAAAATCCTTCTGTCTCTTTTTTATGGGACGATATTTCAGTTTTCACCGTAGGCCTTAATGCGCTCGAAATGTCCACTTCCAGATACTACAGAAAGAGTGTTTCAAACCTGCTCTATGAAAGGGAATGTTCCGCTCTGTGAGTTGAATGCAGATATCAGAAAGTAGTTTCTGACAGTGCTTCTGTCTAGAATTTAGATGAAGATATTCCCGTTTCCAACGAAATCGACAGAGCTATCCAAATATCCACTTACAGATTCTACAAAAGAAGTGATTCCAAACTGCTCTATCAACAGAAAGGTTTAAGTCTGTTAGTTGAGGACACACATCACAAAGAAGTTTGTGAGAATGCTTCTGTCTAGATTTTATATTAAGATATTCCCGTTTCCAACGATTTCTTCACAGTTATCCAAATATCCACTTGCAGATTCTTCAAAAAGTGTGTTTCCAAACTGCTGTATCAAAAGAAAGGTTCAACTCTGTTAGTTTAGGACACTCATCGCAAAGAAGTTTCTGAGAATGCTTCTGTCTAGATTTCATGTGAAGATACTCCCCTTTCCAACGAAATTATTACAGCTATCCAAATATCCACGGACAGATTCTACAAAAAGGGTGTTTCCAAACTGCTCTATCAAAAGAAAGGTTGAACTCCGTTAGTTGAGGACACACATCATGAAGAAGTTGCTGAGAATGCTTCTGTCTGGAATTTAGATGAAGATATTCCCGTTTCCAACGAAATCTTCACATTTATCCAAATATCTACCAGCAGATTCTACAAAAAGTGTGTTTCCAAACTACTGTAACAAAAGAAAGGTTGAACTCTGTTAGTTGAGGACACACACCACAAAAAAGTTTCTGAGAATGCTTCTGTCTAGATTTTATATGACGATATTCCCATTTCCAACGAAATCATCACAGTTATTCAAATATCCACTTGCAGATTCTACAAAAAGAGTGTTTCCAAACTGCTGTATTAATAGAAAGGATCAGCTCTGGTAGTTGAGGACACACATCCCAAATAAGTTTCTGAAAATCCTTCTGTCTCTTTTTTATGGGAAGATATTTCAGTTTTCACCGTAGGCCTTAATGCGCTCGAAATGTCCACTTCCAGATACTACAGAAAGAGTGTTTCAAACCTGCTCTATGAAAGGGAATGTTCCGCTCTGTGACTTGAATGCAGATATCACAAAGTAGTTTCTGACAGTGCTTCTGTCTAGAATTTAGATGAAGATATTCCCGTTTCCAATGAAATCGATAGAGCTATCCAAATATCCACTTCCAAATTCTACAAAAGAGGTGATTCCAAACTGCTCTATCAACAGAAAGGTTTAAGTCTGTTAGTTGAGGACACACATCACAAAGAAGTTTGTGAGAATGCTTCTGTCTAGATTTTATATGAAGATATTCCCGTTTCCAACGATATCTTCACAGTTATCCAAATATCCACTTGCAGATTCTTCAAAAAGTGTGTTTCCAAACTGCTGTATCAATAGAAAGGTTCAACTCTGTTAGTTGAGGACACTCATCGCAAAGAAGTTTCTGAGAATGCTTCTGTCTATATTTCATATGAAGATACTCCCCTTTCCAACGAAATTATTACAGCTATCCAAATATCCACGGACAGATTCTACAAAAAGGGTGTTTCCAAACTGCTCTATCAAAAGAAAGGTTGAACTCCGTTAGTTGAGGACACACATCACGAAGAAGTTGCTGAGAATGCTTCTGTCTGGAATTTAGATGAAGATATTCCCGTTTCCAACGAAATCTTCACAGTTATCCAAATATCTACCAGCAGATTCTACAAAAAGTGTGTTTCCAAACTACTGTAACAAAAGAAAGGTTGAACTCCATTAGTTGAGGACACTCATCACAAAGAAGTTTCTGAGAATGCTTCTGTCTAGATTTTATATGAAGATATTCCCTTTTCCAATGAAATCTTCAGAGTCATCCAAATATCCACTTGCAGCTTCTGCAAAAAGAGTTTTTCTAAACTGCTGTTTCCAAAGAAAGTTTCAACTCTGTTAGTTGAGGACACACATCCCAAATAAGTTTCTGAGAATGCTTCTGTCTCGTTTTTATGGGAAGATATTTCCCTTTTCACCTTAGGCCTGAAAGCGCTCGAAATCTCCACTTGCAGATACTACAGAAAGAGTGTTCCAAACCTGCTCTAAGAAAGGGAATGTTCAGCTCTGTGAGTTCAATGCAGATATCACAAAGTAGTTTCTGAGAGAGCTTCTGTCTAGATTTTAGATGAAGATATTCCCGTTTCCAATGAAATCGTTAGAGCTATCCAAATATCCTCTTGCAGATTCTACAAAAAGTGTGTTTCCAAACTGCTGTAACAAAGGAAAGGTTGAAATCTGTTAGTTGAGGACACACACCACAAAAAAGTTTCTGAGAATGCTTCTGTCTAGATTTTATATGACGATATTCCCGTTTCCAATGAAATCTTCACAGTTATCAAATATCCACTTGCGGATTCTACAAAAAGAGTGTTTCCAAACTGCTCTATCAAAGAAAGGTTGAACTCTGTTAGATGAGGACACACATCACAAAGGAGTTTCTGAGAATGCTTCTGTCTCATTTTTATGGGAAGATATTTCAGTTTTCACCGTAGGCCGGAATGCGCTCCAAATGTCCACTTCCAGATACTACAGAAAGAGTGTTTCAAACCTGCTCTATGAAAGGGAAAGTTCCGCTCTGTGACTTGAATGCAGATATCAGAAAGTAGTTTCTGACAGTGCTTCTGTCTAGAATTTAGATGAAGATATTCCCGTTTCCAACGAAATCGATAGAGCTATCCAAATATCCACTTCCAGATTCTACAAAAGAAGTGATTCCAAACTGCTCTATCAACAGAAATGTTTAAGTCTGTTAGTTGAGGACACACATCACAAAGGAGTTTGTGAGAATGCTTCTGTCTAGATTTTATATGAAGATATTCCCGTTTCCAACGAAATCTTCACAGTTATCCAAATATCCACTTGCAGATTCTACAAAAAGAGTGTTTGCAAACTGCTGTATCAAAAGAAAGGATGAACTGTGTTAGCTGAGGACACTCATCAAGAAGAAGTTTCTGAGAATGCTTCGGTCTAGATTTCATATGAAGATATTCCCGTTTCCAACGAAATCATTAGCTCTATCAAAATATCCACTTACAGATTCTACAAAAAGAGTGTTTCCAAACTCCTCTATCAAAAGAAAGGTTCAACTCCTTTAGTTGAGGACACACATCACAAAGAAGTTTCTGAGAATGCTTCTGTCTAGATTTTATATGAAGATATTCCCTTTTCCAATGAAATCTTCAGAGTCATCCAAATATCCACTTGCAGCTTCTACAAAAAGAGTTTTTCTAAACTGCTGTATCCAAACAAAGTTTCATCTCTGTTAGTTGAGGACACACATCCCAAATAAGTTTCTGAGAATGCTTCTGTCTCGTTTTTATGGGAAGATATTTCCCTTTTCACCTTAGGCCTGAAAGCGCTCGAAGTCTCCACTTGCAGATACTACAGAAAGAGTGTTCGAAACCTGCTCTAAGAAAGGGAATGTTCAGCTCTGTGAGTTCAATGCAGATATCACAAAGTAGTTTCTGAGAGAGCTTCTGTCTAGATTTTAGATGAAGATATTCCCGTTTCCAATGAAATCGTTAGAGCTATCCAAATATCCACTTGCAGATTCTACAAAAAGTGAGTTTCCAAACTGCTGTAACAAAGGAAAGGTTGAAATCTGTTAGTTGAGGACACACACCACAAAAAAGTTTCTGAGAATGCTTCTGTCTAGATTTTATATGGCGATATTCCCGTTTCCAATGAAATCTTCACAGTTATTCAAATATCCACTTGAAGATTCTACAAAAAGAGTGTTTCCAAACTGCTCTATCAAAAGAAAGGTTCAACTCCGTTAGATGAGGACACACATCACAAAGAAGTTTCTGAGAATGCTTCTGTCTCGTTTTTATGGGAAGATATTTCAGTTTTCACCGTAGGCCGGAATGCGCTCCAAATGTCCACTTCCAGATACTACAGAAAGAGTGTTCCAAACCTTCTCTAAGAAAGGGAATCTTCAGCTTTGTGAGTTGAATGCAGATATCACAAAGTAGTTTCTGAGAGTGCTTCTGTCTAGATTTTAGATGAAGATATTCCCGTTTCCAACGAAATCGTTAGAGCTATCCAAATATCAACTTGCAGATTCTACAAAAAGAGTGGTTCCAAACTACTCTATGAAAAGAAAGGTTGAACTCTGTTAGATGAGGACACACATCACAAAGAAGTTTCTGAGAATGCTTCTGTCTAGATTGTATATGAAGATGTTCCCGTTTCCAACGAAATCTTCACATTAAACAAAATATCCACTTGCAGGTTCTACAAAAAGAGTGTTTCCAAACTGCTGTAACAAAGGAAAGGTTGAACTCTGTTAGTTAAGGACACACATCACAAAAAAGTTTCTGAGAATGCTTCTGTCTAGATTTTATATGAAGATATTCCCGTTTCCAGCGAAATCTTCACAGTTATTCAAATATCCACTTGCAGATTCTACAAAAAGAGTGTTTACAAACTGCTGTATCAATAGAAAGGATCAGCTCTGGTAGTTGAGGACACACATCCTAAATAAGTTTCTGAAAATCCTTCTGTCTCTTTTTTATGGGACGATATTTCAGTTTTCACCGTAGGCCTTAATGCGCTCGAAATGTCCACTTCCAGATACTACAGAAAGAGTGTTTCAAACCTGCTCTATGAAAGGGAATGTTCCGCTCTGTGAGTTGAATGCAGATATCAGAAAGTAGTTTCTGACAGTGCTTCTGTCTAGAATTTAGATGAAGATATTCCCGTTTCCAACGAAATCGACAGAGCTATCCAAATATCCACTTACAGATTCTACAAAAGAAGTGATTCCAAACTGCTCTATCAACAGAAAGGTTTAAGTCTGTTAGTTGAGGACACACATCACAAAGAAGTTTGTGAGAATGCTTCTGTCTAGATTTTATATTAAGATATTCCCGTTTCCAACGATTTCTTCACAGTTATCCAAATATCCACTTGCAGATTCTTCAAAAAGTGTGTTTCCAAACTGCTGTATCAAAAGAAAGGTTCAACTCTGTTAGTTTAGGACACTCATCGCAAAGAAGTTTCTGAGAATGCTTCTGTCTAGATTTCATGTGAAGATACTCCCCTTTCCAACGAAATTATTACAGCTATCCAAATATCCACGGACAGATTCTACAAAAAGGGTGTTTCCAAACTGCTCTATCAAAAGAAAGGTTGAACTCCGTTAGTTGAGGACACACATCATGAAGAAGTTGCTGAGAATGCTTCTGTCTGGAATTTAGATGAAGATATTCCCGTTTCCAACGAAATCTTCACATTTATCCAAATATCTACCAGCAGATTCTACAAAAAGTGTGTTTCCAAACTACTGTAACAAAAGAAAGGTTGAACTCTGTTAGTTGAGGACACACACCACAAAAAAGTTTCTGAGAATGCTTCTGTCTAGATTTTATATGACGATATTCCCATTTCCAACGAAATCATCACAGTTATTCAAATATCCACTTGCAGATTCTACAAAAAGAGTGTTTCCAAACTGCTGTATTAATAGAAAGGATCAGCTCTGGTAGTTGAGGACACACATCCCAAATAAGTTTCTGAAAATCCTTCTGTCTCTTTTTTATGGGAAGATATTTCAGTTTTCACCGTAGGCCTTAATGCGCTCGAAATGTCCACTTCCAGATACTACAGAAAGAGTGTTTCAAACCTGCTCTATGAAAGGGAATGTTCCGCTCTGTGACTTGAATGCAGATATCACAAAGTAGTTTCTGACAGTGCTTCTGTCTAGAATTTAGATGAAGATATTCCCGTTTCCAATGAAATCGATAGAGCTATCCAAATATCCACTTCCAAATTCTACAAAAGAGGTGATTCCAAACTGCTCTATCAACAGAAAGGTTTAAGTCTGTTAGTTGAGGACACACATCACAAAGAAGTTTGTGAGAATGCTTCTGTCTAGATTTTATATGAAGATATTCCCGTTTCCAACGATATCTTCACAGTTATCCAAATATCCACTTGCAGATTCTTCAAAAAGTGTGTTTCCAAACTGCTGTATCAATAGAAAGGTTCAACTCTGTTAGTTGAGGACACTCATCGCAAAGAAGTTTCTGAGAATGCTTCTGTCTATATTTCATATGAAGATACTCCCCTTTCCAACGAAATTATTACAGCTATCCAAATATCCACGGACAGATTCTACAAAAAGGGTGTTTCCAAACTGCTCTATCAAAAGAAAGGTTGAACTCCGTTAGTTGAGGACACACATCACGAAGAAGTTGCTGAGAATGCTTCTGTCTGGAATTTAGATGAAGATATTCCCGTTTCCAACGAAATCTTCACAGTTATCCAAATATCTACCAGCAGATTCTACAAAAAGTGTGTTTCCAAACTACTGTAACAAAAGAAAGGTTGAACTCCATTAGTTGAGGACACTCATCACAAAGAAGTTTCTGAGAATGCTTCTGTCTAGATTTTATATGAAGATATTCCCTTTTCCAATGAAATCTTCAGAGTCATCCAAATATCCACTTGCAGCTTCTGCAAAAAGAGTTTTTCTAAACTGCTGTTTCCAAAGAAAGTTTCAACTCTGTTAGTTGAGGACACACATCCCAAATAAGTTTCTGAGAATGCTTCTGTCTCGTTTTTATGGGAAGATATTTCCCTTTTCACCTTAGGCCTGAAAGCGCTCGAAATCTCCACTTGCAGATACTACAGAAAGAGTGTTCCAAACCTGCTCTAAGAAAGGGAATGTTCAGCTCTGTGAGTTCAATGCAGATATCACAAAGTAGTTTCTGAGAGAGCTTCTGTCTAGATTTTAGATGAAGATATTCCCGTTTCCAATGAAATCGTTAGAGCTATCCAAATATCCACTTGCAGATTCTACAAAAAGTGTGTTTCCAAACTGCTGTAACAAAGGAAAGGTTGAAATCTGTTAGTTGAGGACACACACCACAAAAAAGTTTCTGAGAATGCTTCTGTCTAGATTTTATATGACGATATTCCCGTTTCCAATGAAATCTTCACAGTTATCAAATATCCACTTGCGGATTCTACAAAAAGAGTGTTTCCAAACTGCTCTATCAAAGAAAGGTTGAACTCTGTTAGATGAGGACACACATCACAAAGGAGTTTCTGAGAATGCTTCTGTCTCATTTTTATGGGAAGATATTTCAGTTTTCACCGTAGGCCGGAATGCGCTCCAAATGTCCACTTCCAGATACTACAGAAAGAGTGTTTCAAACCTGCTCTATGAAAGGGAAAGTTCCGCTCTGTGACTTGAATGCAGATATCAGAAAGTAGTTTCTGACAGTGCTTCTGTCTAGAATTTAGATGAAGATATTCCCGTTTCCAACGAAATCGATAGAGCTATCCAAATATCCACTTCCAGATTCTACAAAAGAAGTGATTCCAAACTGCTCTATCAACAGAAATGTTTAAGTCTGTTAGTTGAGGACACACATCACAAAGGAGTTTGTGAGAATGCTTCTGTCTAGATTTTATATGAAGATATTCCCGTTTCCAACGAAATCTTCACAGTTATCCAAATATCCACTTGCAGATTCTACAAAAAGAGTGTTTGCAAACTGCTGTATCAAAAGAAAGGATGAACTGTGTTAGCTGAGGACACTCATCAAGAAGAAGTTTCTGAGAATGCTTCGGTCTAGATTTCATATGAAGATATTCCCGTTTCCAACGAAATCATTAGCTCTATCAAAATATCCACTTACAGATTCTACAAAAAGAGTGTTTCCAAACTCCTCTATCAAAAGAAAGGTTCAACTCCTTTAGTTGAGGACACACATCACAAAGAAGTTTCTGAGAATGCTTCTGTCTAGATTTTATATGAAGATATTCCCTTTTCCAATGAAATCTTCAGAGTCATCCAAATATCCACTTGCAGCTTCTACAAAAAGAGTTTTTCTAAACTGCTGTATCCAAACAAAGTTTCATCTCTGTTAGTTGAGGACACACATCCCAAATAAGTTTCTGAGAATGCTTCTGTCTCGTTTTTATGGGAAGATATTTCCCTTTTCACCTTAGGCCTGAAAGCGCTCGAAGTCTCCACTTGCAGATACTACAGAAAGAGTGTTCGAAACCTGCTCTAAGAAAGGGAATGTTCAGCTCTGTGAGTTCAATGCAGATATCACAAAGTAGTTTCTGAGAGAGCTTCTGTCTAGATTATAGATGAAGATATTCCCGTTTCCAATGAAATCGTTAGAGCTATCCAAATATCCACTTGCAGATTCTACAAAAAGTGTGTTTCCAAACTGCTGTAACAAAGGAAAGGTTGAAATCTGTTAGTTGAGGACACACACCACAAAAAAGTTTCTGAGAATGCTTCTCTCTAGATTTTCTATGACGATATTCCCGTTTCCAATGAAATCTTCACAGTTATTCAAATATCCACATGCAGATTCTACAAAAAGAGTGTTTCCAAACTGCTGTATCAAAGGAAAGGTTGAACTCTGTTAGTTGAGGACACACATCACAAAAAAGTTTCTCAGAATGCTTCTGTCTAGATTTTATATGAAGATATTCCCGTTTCCAACGAAATCTTCACAGTTATTCAAATATCCACTTGCAGATTCTACAAAAAGAGTGTTTCCAAACTGCTGTATCAATAGAAAGGATCAGCTCTGGTAGTTGAGGACACACATCCTAAATAAGTTTCTGAAAATCCCTCTGTCTCTTTTTAATGGGAAGATATTTCAGTTTTCACCGTAGGCCTTAATGCGCTCGAAATCTCCACTTGCAGATACTACAGAAAGAGTGTTCCAAACCTGCTCTAAGAAAGGGAATGTTCAGCTCTGTGAGTTCAATGCAGATATCACAAAGTAGTTTCTGAGAGAGCTTCTGTCTAGATTTTAGATGAAGATATTCCCGTTTCCAATGAAATCGTTAGAGCTATACAAATATCCATTTGCAGATTCTACAAAAAGTGTGTTTCCAAACTGCTGTAACAAAGGAAAGGTTGAAATCTGTTAGTGGAGGACACACACCACAAAAAAGTTTCTGAGAATGCTTCTGTCTAGATTTTATATGACGATATTCCCGTTTCCAATGAAATCTTCACAGTTATTCAAATATCCACTTGCAGATTCTACAAAAAGAGTGTTTCCAAACTGCTCTATCAAAGGAAAGGTTCAACTCCGTTAGTTGAGGACACACATCACAAAGAAGTTTCTGAGAATGCTTCTGTCTCGTTTTTATGGGAAGATATTTCAGTTTTCACCGTAGGCCCTAATGCCCTCGAAATGTCCACTTGCAGATACTACAGAAAGAGTGTTCCAAACCTTCCCTAAGAAAGGGAATCTTCAGCATTGTGAGTTGAATGCAGATATCACAAAGTAGTTTCTGAGAGTGCTTCTGTCTAGATTTTAGATGAAGATATTCCCGTTTCCAACGAAATCGTTAGAGCTATCCAAATATCAACATGCAGATTCTACAAAAAGAGTGGTTCCAAACTACTCTATGAAAAGAAAGGTTGAACTCTGTTAGATGAGGACACACATCACAAAGAAGTTTCTGAGAATGCTTCTGTCTAGATTTTATATGAAAATATTCCCGTTTCCAACGAAATCTTAACATTAAACAAAATATCCACTTGCAGGTTCTACAAAAAGAGTGTTTCCAAACTGCTGTATCAAAGGAAAGGTTGAGCTCTGTTAGTTGAGGACACACATCACAAAAAAGTTTCTGAGAATGCTTCTGTCTAGATTTTATATGAAGATATTCCCGTTTCCAACGAAATCTTCACAGTTATTCAAATATCCACTTGCAGATTCTACAAAAAGAGTGATTCCAAACTGCTGTATCAATAGAAAGGATCAGCTCTGGTAGTTGAGGACACACATCCTAAATAAGTTTCTGAAAATCCTTCTGTCTCTTTTTTATGGGAAGATATTTCAGTTTTCACCGTAGGCCTTAATGCGCTCGAAATGTCCACTTCCAGATACTAAAGAAAGATTGTTTCAAACCTGCTCTGTGAAAGGGAATGTTCCGCTCTGTGACTTGAATGCAGATAACAGAAAGTAGTTTCTGACAGTGCTTCTGTCTAGAATTTAGATGAAGAAATTCCCGTTTCCACCGAAATCGATAGAGCTATCCAAATATACACTTGCAGATTCTACAAAAGAAGTGGTTCCAAACTGCTCTATCAACAGAAAGGTTTAAGTCTGTTAGTTGAGGACACACATCACAAAGAAGTTTGTGAGAATGCTTCTGTCTAGATTTTATATGAAGATATTCCCGTTTCCAACGATATCTTCACAGTTATCCAAATATCCACTTGCAGATTCTTCAAAAAGTGTGTTTCCAAACTGCTGTATCAAAAGAAAGGTTCAACTCTGTTAGTTGAGGACACTCATCGCAAAGAAGTTTCTGAGAATGCTTCTGTCTAGATTTCATATGAAGATACTCCCCTTTCCAACGAAATTATTACAGCTATCCAAATATCCACGGACAGATTCTACAAAAAGGGTGTTTCCAAACTGCTCTATCAAAAGAAAGGTTGAACTCCGTTAGTTGAGGACACACATCACGAAGAAGTTGCTGAGAATGCTTCTGTCTGGAATTTAGATGAAGATATTCCCGTTTCCAACGAAATCTTCACTGTTATCCAAATATCTACCAGCAGATTCTACAAAAAGTGTGTTTCCAAACTACTGTAACAAAAGAAAGGTTGAACTCTGTTAGTTGAGGACACACATCAAAAAGAAGTTTCTGAGAATGCTTCTGTCTAGATTTTATATGAAGATATTCACTTTTCCATCGAAATCTTCACAGTTATCCCAATATCCACTGGCGGATTCTACAAAAAGAGTGTTTCTAAACTGCTGTATCAAAAGAAAGGTTCAACTCTGTTAGTTGAGGACACACATCCCTTATAAGTTTCAGAGAATGCTTCTGTCTCGTTTTTATGGGAAGATATTTCCCTTTTCACCGTAGGCCTGAAAGCGCTCGAAATGTCCACTTGCAGATAGTACAGAAAGCGTGTTCCAAACCTGCTCTAAGAAAGAGAATCTTCAGCTTTCTGAGTTGAATGCAGATATCACAAAGTAGTTTCTGAGAGTCCTTCTGTCTAGATTTTAGATGAAGATATTCCCGTTTCCAACGAAATCGTATGAGCTATCCAAATATCCACTTGCAGATTGTACAAAAAGAGTGGTTCCAGACTACTCTATCAAAAGAAATGTTGAACTCTGTTCGATGAGGACGCACATCACAAAGAAGTTTCTGAGAATGCTTCTGTCTAGATTTTATATGAAGATGTTCCCGTTTCCAAGGAAATCTTCACATTAAACAAAATATCCACTTGCAGGTTCTACAAAAAGAGTGTTTCCAAGCTGCTGTATCAACGGAAAGTTTGAACTCTGTTAGTTGAGGACACACATCACAAAAAAGTTTCTGAGAATGCTTCTGTCTAGATTTTATAAGAAGATACTCCCGTTTCCAACGAAATCTTCACAGTTATTCAAGTATCCACTTGCAGATTCCACAAAAAGAGTGTTTCCTAACTGCTGTATCAAGAGAAAGGATCAACTCTCCTATTTGAGGACACACATCCTAAACAAGTTTCTGAGAATCCTTCTGTCTCTTTCTTATGGGAAGATATTTCAGTTTTCACCGTAGGCCTGAATGCGTTCGAAATGTCCACTTCCAGATACTACAGAAAGAGTGTTTCAAACCTGCTCTATGAAAGGGAATGTTCAGCTCTGTGACTTGAATGCAGATATCACAAAGTAGTTTCTGACAGTGCTTCTGTCTTGAATTCAGATGAAGATATTCCCTTCTCCAACGAAATCGTTAGAGCTATAAAAATATCCACTTGCAGATTGTACAAAAAGGGTGTTTCCAAACTGCTCTATCAAAAGAAACGTTGAACTCTGCTGGTTGAGGATACACATCACAAAGAAGTTTCTCAGAATGCTTGTGTCTAGATTTTATATGAAGTTATTCCTATTTCCAACTAAATCTTCACAGTTATCCAAATATCCTCTTGCAGATTTTACAAAAAGACTGTTTCCAAACTGCTGTTTCAAAGGAAAAGTTGAACTGTGTTAGTTGAGGACACTCATCACAAAGAAGTTTCTGAGAATGCTTCTGTCTAGATTTCATATGAAGATATACCCGTTTCCACAGAAATCATTAGAGCCATCCAAATATCCACTTACAGATTCTACAAAAAGAGTGTTACCAATCTGCTCTATCAAAAGAAAGGTTCAACTTCGTTAGTTGAGGACACACATCACAAAGATGTTTCTGAGAATGCTTCTGTCTAGATTTTATATGACGATATTCCCGTTTCCAATGAAATCTTCACAGTTATTCAAATATCCACTTGCGGATTCTACAAAAAGTGTTTTTCCAAACTGCTCTATCAAAAGAAAGGTTCAACTCCGTTAGTTGAGGACACACATCACAAAGAAGTTTCTGAGAATGCTTCTGTCTCGTTTTTATGGGAAGATATTTCCCTTTTCACCTTAGGCCTGAAAGCGCTCAAAATCTCCACTTGCAGATACTACAGAAAGAGTGTTCCAAACCTGCTCTAAGAAAGGGAATGTTCAGCTCTGTGAGTTCAATGCAGATATCACAAAGTAGTTTCTGAGAGAGCTTCTGTCTAGATTTTAGATGAAGATATTCCCGTTTACAATGAAATCGTTAGAGCTTTCCAAATATCCACTTGCAGATTCTACAAAAAGTGTGATTCCAAACTGCTGTAACAAAGGAAAGGTTGAAATCTGTTAGTTGAGAACACACACCACAAAAAAGTTTCTGAGAATGCTTCTGTCTAGATTTTATATGACGATATTCCCGTTTCCATGAAATCTTCACAGTTATTCAAATATCCACTTGCAGATTCTACAAAAAGTATGTTTCCAAACGGCTCTATCAAAAGAAAGGTTCAACTCCGTTAGTTGAGGACACACATCACAAAGAAGTTTCTGGGAATGCTTCTGTCTCGTTTTTATGGGAAGATATTTCCCTTTTCACCTAAGGCCCGAATGCGCTCGAAATGTCCACTTGCAGATACTACCGAAAGAGTGTTCCAAACCTTCTCTAAGAAAGGGAATCTTCAGCATTGTGAGTTGAATGCAGATATCACAAAGTAGTTTCTGAGAGTGCTTCTGTCTAGATTTTAGATGAAGATAATCCCGTTTCCAACGAAATCGTTAGAGCTATCCAAATATCAACTTGCAGATTCTTCAAAAAGAGTGGTTCCAAACTACTCTATGAAAAGAAAGGTTGAACTCTGTTAGATGAGGACACACATCACAAAGAAGTTTCTGAGAATGCTTCTGTCTAGATTTTATATGAAGATGTTCCCGTTTCCAACGAAATCTTCACATTAAACAAAATATCCACTTGCAGGTTCTACAAAAAGAGTGTTTCCAAACTGCTGTATCAATAGAAAGGATCAGCTCTGGTAGTTGAGGACACACATCCTAAATAAGTTTCTGAAAATCCCTCTGTCTCTTTTTTATGGGAAGATATTTCAGTTTTCACCGTAGGCCTTAATGCGCTCGAAATGTCCACTTCCAGATACTACAGAAAGAGTGTTTCAAACCTGCTCTATGAAAGGGAATGTTCCGCTCTGTGACATGAATGCAGATATCAGAAAGTAGTTTCTGACAGTGCTTCTGTCTAGAATTTAGATGAAGATATTCCCGTTTCCAACGAAATCGATAGAGCTATCCAAATATCCACTTGCAGATTCTACAAAAAGTGTGTTTCCAAACTGCTGTATCAAAAGAATGGTTCAACTCTGTTAGTTGAGGACACACATCACAAAGAAGTTTCTGAGAATGCTTCTGTCTAGATTTTATATGAAGATATTCCCGTTTCCAACGAAATCTTCACAGTTATCAAAATATCCGCTTGCAGAATCTACAAAAAGTGTGTTTGCAAACTGCTGTATCAAAAGAAAGGATGAACTGTGTTAGCTGAGGACACTCATCAAGAAGAAGTTTCTGAGAATGCTTCGGTCTAGATTTCATATGAAGATATTCCCGTTTCCAACGAAATCATTAGCTCTATCAAAATATCCACCTACAGATTCTACAAAAAGAGTGTTTCCAAACTCCTCTATCAAAAGAAAGTTTCAACTCCTTTAGTTGAGGACACACATCACAAAGAAGTTTCTGAGAATGCTTCTGTCTCGTTTTTATGGGAAGATATTTCCCTTTTCACCTTAGGCCTGAAAGCGCTCGAAGTCTCCACTTTCAGATACTACAGAAAGAGTGTTCGAAACCTGCTCTAAGAAAGGGAATGTTCAGCTCTGTGAGTTCAATGCAGATATGACAAAGTAGTTTCTGAGAGAGCTTCTGTCTAGATTTTAGATGAAGATATTCCCGTTTCCAATGAAATTGATAGAGCTATACAAATATCCACTTACAGATTCTACAAAAGAAGTGATTCCAAACTGCTCTATCAACAGAAAGGTTTAAGCCTGTTAGTTGAGGACACACATCACAAAGAAGTTTCTGAGAATGCTTCTGTCTCGTTTTTATGGGAAGATATTTCAGTTTTCACCGTAGGCCCGAATGCGCTCGAAATGTCCACTTGCAGATACTACAGAAAGAGTGTTCCAAACCTTCTCTAAGAAAGGGAATCGTCAGCATTGTGAGTTGAATGCAGATATCACAAAGTAGTTTCTGAGGGTGCTTCTGTCTAGATTTTAGATGAATATATTACCGTTTCCAACGAAATCGATAGAGCTATCCAAATATCCACTTACAGATTCTACAAAAGAAGTGATTCCAAACTGCTCTATCAACAGAAAGGTTTAAGTCTGTTAGTTGAGGACACACATCACAAAGAAGTTTGTGAGAATGCTTCTGTCTAGATTTTATATGAAGATATTCCCGTTTCCAACAATATCTTCACAGTTATCCAAATATCCACCTGCAGATTCTACAAAAAGTGTGTTTCCAAACTGCTCTATCAAAAGAAAGGTTCAACTCCGTTAGTTGAGGACACACATCACAAAGAAGTTTCTGAGAATGCTTCTGTCTCGTTTTTATGGGAAGATATTTCAGTTTTCACCGTAGGCCCGAATGCGCTCCAAATGTCCACTTGCAGATAATACAGAAAGAGTGTTCCATACCTTCTCTAAGAAAGGGAATCTTCAGCTTTGTGAGTTGAATGCAGATATCACAAAGTAGTTTATGAGAGTGCTTCTGTCTAGATTTTAGATGAAAATATTCCCGTTTCCAACGATATCGTTAGAGCTATCCAAATATCAACTTGCAGATTCTACAAAAAGAGTGGTTCCAAACTACTCTATGAAAAGAAAGGTTGAACTCTGTTAGATGAGGACACACATCACAAAGAAGTTTCTGAGAATGCTTCTGTCTAGATTTTATATAAAGTTGTTTCCGTTTCCAATGAAATCTTCACATTAAACAAAATATCCACTTGCAGGTTCTACAAAAAGAGTGTTTCCAAACTGCTGTATCAAAGGAAAGGTTGAACTCTGTTAGTTGAGGACACACATCACAAAAAAGTTTCTGAGAATGCTTCTGTCTAGATTTTATATGAAGATGTTCCCGTTTCCAACGAAATCTTCACATTAAACAAAATATCCACTTGCAGGTTCTACAAAAAGAGTGTTTCCAAACTGCTGTATCAATAGAAAGGATCAGCTCTGGTAGGTGAGGACTCACATCCTAACTAAGTTTCTGAAAATCCCTCTGTCTCTTTTTTATGGGAAGATATTTCTGTTTTCACCGTAGGCCTTAATGCGCTCGAAATGTCCACTTCCAGATACTACAGAAAGAGTGTTTTAAACCTGCTCTGTGAAAGGGAATGTTCCGCTCTTTGACTTGAATGCAGATATCAGAAAGTAGTTTCTGACAGTGCTTCTGTCTAGAATTTAGATGAAGATATTCCCGTTTCCAACGAAATCGATAGAGCTATCCAAATATCCACTTACAGATTCTACAAAAGAAGTGATTCCAAACTGCTCTATCAACAGAAAGGTTTAAGTCTGTTAGTTGAGGACACACATCACAAAGAAGTTTGTGAGAATGCTTCTGTCTAGATTTTATATGAAGATATTCCCGTTTCCAACAATATCTTCACAGTTATCCAAATATCCACTTGCAGATTCTACAAAAAGTGTGTTTCCAAACTGCTCTATCAAAAGAAAGGTTCAACTCCGTTAGTTGAGGACACACATCACAAAGAAGTTTCTGAGAATGCTTCTGTCTCGTTTTTATGGGAAGATATTTCAGTTTTCACCGTAGGCCCGAATACGCTCCAAATGTCCACTTGCAGATAATACAGAAAGAGTGTTCCATACCTTCTCTAAGAAAGGGAATCTTCAGCTTTGTGAGTTGAATGCAGATATCACAAAGTAGTTTATGAGAGTGCTTCTGTCTAGATTTTAGATGAAAATATTCCCGTTTCCAACGATATCGTTAGAGCTATCCAAATATCAACTTGCAGATTCTACAAAAAGAGTGGTTCCAAACTACTCTATGAAAAGAAAGGTTGAACTCTGTTAGATGAGGACACACATCACAAAGAAGTTTCTGAGAATGCTTCTGTCTAGATTTTATATAAAGATGTTCCCGTTTCCAATGAAATCTTCACATTAAACAAAATATCCACTTGCAGGTTCTACAAAAAGACTGTTTCCAAACTGCTGTATGAAAGGAAAGGTTGAACTCTGTTAGTTGAGGACACACATCACAAAAAAGTTTCTGAGAATGCTTCTGTCTAGATTTTATATGAAGATATTCCCGTTTCCAACGAAATCTTCACAGTTATTCAAATATCCACTTGCAGATTCTACAAAAAGAGTGTTTCCAAACTGCTGTATCAATAGAAAGGATCAGCTCTGGTAGTTGAGGGCACACATCCTAAATAAGTTTCTGAAAATCCCTCTGTCTCTTTTTTATGGGAAGATATTTCAGTTTTCACCGTAGGCCTTAATGCGCTCGAAATGTCCACTTCCAGATACTACAGAAAGTGTTTCAAACCTGCTCTATGAAAGGGAATGTTCCGCTCTGTGACTTGAATGCAGATATCAGAAAGTAGTTTCTGACAGTGCTTCTGTCTAGAATTTAGATGAAGATATTCCCGTTTCCAACGAAATCGATAGAGCTATCCAAATATCCACTTGCAGATTCTACAAAAAGTGTGTTTCCAAACTACTGTATCAAAAGAATGGTTGAACTCTGTTAGTTGAGGACACACATCACAAAGAAGTTTCTGAGAATGCTTCTGTCTAGATTTTATATGAAGATATTCCCGTTTCCAACGAAATCTTCACAGTTATCCAAATATCCACTTGCAGATTCTACAAAAAGAGTGTTTGCAAACTGCTGTATCAAAAGAAAGGATGAACTGTGTTAGCTGAGGACACTCATCAAGAAGAAGTTTCTGAGAATGCTTCGGTCTAGATTTTATATGAAGATATTCCCTTTTCCAATGAAATCTTCAGAGTCATCCAAATATCCACTTGCAGCTTCTACAAAAAGAGTTTTTCTAAACTGCTGTATCCAAAGAAAGTTTCATCTCTGTCAGTTGAGGACACACATCCTAAATAAGTTTCTGAGAATGCTTCTGTCTCGTTTTTATGGGAAGATATTTCCCTTTTCACCATAGGCCTGAAAGCGCTCGAAATCTCCACTTGCAGATACTACAGAAAGAGTGTTCCAAACCTGCTCTAAGAAAGGGAATGTTCAGCTCTGTGAGTTCAATGCAGATATCACAAAGTAGTTTCTGAGAGAGCTTCTGTCTAGATTTTAGGTGAAGATATTCCCGTTTCCAATGAAATCGTTAGAGCTATCCAAATATCCACTTGCAGATTCTACAAAAAGTGTGTTTCCAAACTGCTGTAACAAAGGAAAGGTTGAAATCTGTTAGTTGAGGACACACACCACAAAAAAGTTTCTGAGAATGCTTCTGTCTAGATTTTATATGACGATATTCCCGTTTCCAATGAAATCTTCACAGTTATTCAAATATCCACTTGCAGATTCTACAAAAAGAGTGTTTCCAAACTGCTGTATCAATAGAAAGCATCAGCTCTGGTAGTTGAGGACACACATCCTAAATAAGTTTCTGAAAATCCTTCTGTCTGTTTTTTATGGGAAGATATTTCAGTTTTCACCGTAGGCCTTAATGCGCTCGAAATGTCCACTTCCAGATACTACAGAAAGAGTGTTTCAAACCTGCTCTATGAAAGGGAATGTTCCGCTCTGTGACTTGAATGCAGATATCAGAAAGTAGTTTCTGACAGTGCTTCTGTCTAGAATTTAGATGAAGATATTCCCGTTTCCAACGAAATCGATAGAGCTATCCAAATATCAACTTGCAGATTCTACAAAAAGAGTGGTTCCAAACTACTCTATGAAAAGAAAGGTTGAACTCTGTTAGATGAGGACACACATCACAAAGAAGTTTCTGAGAATGCTTCTGTCTAGATTTTATATGAAGATGTTCCCGTTTCCAACGAAATCTTCACATTAAACAAAATATCCACTTGCAGGTTCTTCAAAAAGAGTGTTTCCAAACTGCTGTATCAATAGAAAGGATCAGCTCTGGTAGTTGAGGACACACATCCTAAATAAGTTTCTGAAAATCCCTCTGTCTCTGTTTTATGGGAAGATATTTCAGTTTTCACCGTAGGCCTTAATGCGCTCGAAATGTCCACTTCCAGATACTACAGAAAGAGTGTTTCAAACCTGCTCTATGAAAGGGAATGTTCCGCTCTGTGACTTGAATGCAGATATCAGAAAGTAGTTTCTGACAGTGCTTCTGTCTAGAATTTAGATGAAGATATTCCCGTTTCCAACGAAATCGATAGAGCTATCCAAATATCCACTTGCAGATTCTACAAAAAGTGTGTTTCCAAACTACTGTATCAAAAGAATGGTTCAACTCTGTTAGTTGAGGACACACATCACAAAGAAGTTTCTGAGAATGCTTCTGTCTAGATTTTATATGAAGATATTCCCGTTTCCAACGAAATCTTCACAGTTATCCAAATATCCACTTGCAGAATCTACAAAAAGTGTGTTTGCAAACTGCTGTATCAAAAGAAAGGATGAACTGTGTTAGCTGAGGACACTCATCAAGAAGAAGTTTCTGAGAATGCTTCGGTCTAGATTTCATATGAAGATATTCCCGTTTCCAACGAAGTCATTAGCTCTATCAAAATATCCACTTACAGATTCTACAAAAAGAGTGTTTCCAAACTCCTCTATCAAAAGAAAGGTTCAACTCCTTTAGTTGAGGACACACATCACAAAGAAGTTTCTGAGAATGCTTCTGTCTAGATTTTATATGAAGATATTCCCTTTTCCAATGAAATCTTCAGAGTCATCCAAATATCCACTTGCAGCTTCTACAAAAAGTGTTTTTCTAAACTGCTGTATCCAAAGAAAGTTTCATCTCTGTTAGTTGAGGACACACATCCCAAATAAGTTTCTGAGAATGCTTCTGTCTAGTTTTTATGGGAAGATATTTCCCTTTTCACCTTAGGCCTGAAAGCGCTCGAAGTCTCCACTTGCAGATACTACAGAAAGAGTGTTCGAAACCTGCTCTAAGAAAGGGAATGTTCAGCTCTGTGAGTTCAATGCAGATATCACAAAGTAGTTTCTGAGAGAGCTTCTGTCTAGATTTTAGATGAAGATATTCCCGTTTCCAATGAAATCGTTAGAGCTATCCAAATATCCAGTTGCAGATTCTACAAAAAGTGTGTTTCCAAACTGCTGTAACAAAGGAAAGGTTGAAATCTGTTAGTTGAGGACACACACCACAAAAAAGTTTCTGAGAATGCTTCTCTCTAGATTTTATATGACGATATTCCCGTTTCCAATGAAATCTTCACAGTTATCCAAATATCCACTTGCAGATTCTTCAAAAAGTGTGTTTCCAAACTGCTGTATCAAAAGAAAGGTTCAACTCTGTTAGGTGAGGACACTCATCACAAAGAAGTTTCTGAGAATGCTTCTGTCTAGATTTCATAAGAAGATACTCCCCTTTCCAACGAAATTATAACAGCTATCCAAATATCCACGGACAGATTCTACAAAAAGGGTGTTTCCAAACTGCTGTATCAAAAGAAAGGTTGAACTCCGTTAGTTGAGGACACACATCACGAAGAAGTTGCTGAGAATGCTTCTGTCTGGAATTTAGATGAAGATATTCCCGTTTCCAACGAAATCTTCACAGTTATCCAAATATCTACCAGCAGATTCTACAAAAAGTGTGTTTCCAAACTACTGTAACAAAAGAAAGGTTGAACTCTGTTAGTTGAGGGCACACATCACAAAGAAGTTTCTGAGAATGCTTCTGTCTAGATTTTAAATGAAGATATTCCCGTTTCCAACGAAATCTTCACAGTTATACAAATATCCACTTGCAGATTCTACAAAAAGAGTGTTTGCAAACTGCTGTATCAAAAGAAAGGATGAACTGTGTTAGCTGAGGACGCTCATCAAGAAGAAGTTTCTGAGAATGCTTCGGTCTAGATTTCATATGAAGATATTCCCGTTTCCAACGAAATCATTAGCTCTATCAAAATATTCACTTACAGATTCTACAAAAAGAGTGTTTCCAAACTCCTCTATCAAAAGAAAGGTTCAACTCCTTTAGTTGAGGACACACATCACAAAGAAGTTTCTGAGAATGCTTCTGTCTAGATTTTATATGAAGATATTCCCTTTTCCAATGAAATCTTCAGAGTCATCCAAATATCCACTTGCAGCTTCTACAAAAAGAGTTTTTCTAAACTGCTGTATCCAAAGAAAGTTTCATCTCTGTTAGTTGAGGACACACATCCCAAATAAGTTTCTGAGAATGCTTCTGTCTCGTTTTTATGGGAAGATATTTCCCTTTTCACCTTAGGCCTGAAAGCGCTCGAAATCTCCACTTGCAGATACTACAGAAAGAGTGTTCCAAACCTGCTCTAAGAAAGGGAATGTTCAGCTCTGTGAGTTCAATGCAGATATCACAAAGTAGTTTCTGAGAGAGCTTCTGTCTAGATTTTAGATGAAGATATTCCCGTTTCCAATGAAATCGTTAGAGCTATCCAAATATCCACTTGCAGATTCTACAAAAAGTGTGTTTCCAAACTGCTGTAACAAAGGAAAGGTTGAAATCTGTTAGTTGAGGACACACACCACAGAAAAGATTCTGAGAATGCTTCTGTCTAGATTCTATATGACGATATTCCCGTTTCCAATGAAATCTTCACAGTTATTCAAATATCCAGTTGCAGATTCTACAAAAAGAGTGTTTCCAAGCTGCTCTATCAAAAGAAAGGTTCAACTCCGTTAGTTGAGGACACACATCACAAAGAAGTTTCTGAGAATGCTTCTGTCTCGTTTTTATGGGAAGATATTTCAGTTTTCACCGTAGGCCGGAATGCGCTCGAAATGTCCACTTGCAGATACTACAGAAAGAGTGTTCCAAACCTTCTCTAAGAAAGGGAATCTTCAGCTTTGTGAGTTGAATGCAGATATCACAAAGTAGTTTATGAGAGTGCTTCTGTCTAGATTTTAGATGAAGATATTCCCGTTTCCAACGAAATCGTTAGAGCTATCCAAATATCTACTTGCAGATTCTACAAAAAGAGTGGTTCCAAACTACTCTATGAAAAGAAAGGTTGAACTCTGTTAGATGAGGACACACATCACAAAGAAGTTTCTGAGAATGCTTCTGTCTAGATTTTATATGAAGATATTCCCGTTTCCAACGAAATCTTCACAGTTATTCAAATATCCACTTGCAGATTCTACAAAAAGAGTGTTTCCACACTGCTGTATCAATAGAAAGGATCAGCTCTGGTAGTTGAGGACACACATCCTAAATAAGTTTCTGAAAATCTCTCTGTCTCTTTTTTATGGGAAGATATTTCAGTTTTCACCGTAGGCCTTAATGCGCTCGAAATATCCACTTCCAGATACTACAGAAAGAGTGTTTCAAACCTGCTCTATGAAAGGGAATGTTCCGCTCTGTGACTTGAATGCAGATATCAGAAAGTAGTTTCTGACAGTGCTTCTGTCTAGAATTTAGATGAAGATATTCCCGTTTCCAACGAAATCGATAGAGATATCCAAATATCCACTTGCAGATTCTACAAAAAGTGTTTTTCCAAACTACTGTATCAAAAGAAAGCTTCAACTCTGTTAGTTGAGGACACACATCACAAAGAAGTTTCTGAGAATGCTTCTGTCTAGATTTTAAATGAAGATATTCCCGTTTCCAACGAAATCTTCACAGTTATCCAAATATCCACTTGCAGATTCTACAAAAAGAGTGTTTGCAAACTGCTGTATCAAAAGAAAGGATGAACTGTGTTAGCTGAGGACGCTCATCAAGAAGAAGTTTCTGAGAATGCTTCAGTCTAGATTTCATATGAAGATATTCCCGTTTCCAACGAAATCATTAGCTCTATCAAAATATCCACTTACAGATTCTACAAAAAGAGTGTTTCCAAACTCCTCTATCAAAAGAAAGGTTCAACTCCTTTATTTGAGGACACACATCACAAAGAAGTTTCTGAGAATGCTTCTGTCTAGATTTTATATGAAGATATTCCCTTTTCCAATGAAATCTTCAGAGTCATCCAAATATCCACTTGCAGCTTCTACAAAAAGAGTTTTTATAAACTGCTGTATCCAAAGAAAGTTTCATCTCTGTTAGTTGAGGACACACATCCCAAATAAGTTTCTGAGAATGCTTCTGTCTCGTTTTTATGGGAAGATATTTCCCTTTTCACCTTAGGCCTGAAAGCGCTCGAAATCTCCACTTGCAGATACTACAGAAAGAGTGTTCCAAACCTGCTCTAAGAAAGGGAATGTTCAGCTCTGTGAGTTCAATGCAGATATCACAAAGTAGTTTCTGCGAGAGCTTCTGTCTAGATTTTAGATGAAGATATTCCCGTTTCCAATGAAATCGTTAGAGCTATCCAAATATCCACTTGCAGATTCTACAAAAAGTGTGTTTCCAAACTGCTGTAACAAAGGAAAGGTTGAAATCTATTAGTTGAGGACACACACCACAAAAAAGTTTCTGAGAATGCTTCTGTCTAGATTTTATATGACGATATTCCCGTTTCCAATGAAATCTTCACAGTTATTCAAATATCCACTTGCAGATTCTACAAAAAGAGTGTTTCCAAACTGCTCTATCAAAAGAAAGGTTCAACTCCGTTAGTTGAGGACACACATCACAAAGAAGTTTCTGAGAATGCTTCTGTCTCGTTTTTATGGAAGATATTTCAGTTTTCACCGTAGTCAGGAATGCGCTCGAAATGTCCACTTGCAGATACTACAGAAGGAGTGTTTCAAAGCTACTCTATGAAAGGGAATGTTCCGCTCTGTGACTTGAATGCAGATATCAGAAAGTAGTTTCTGAGAGTGCTTCTGTCTAGATTTTAGTTGAAGATATTCCCGTTTCCAACGAAATCGTTAGAGCTATCCAAATATCTACTTGCAGATTCTACAAAAAGAGTGGTTCCAAACTACTCTATGAAAAGAAAGGTTGAACTCTGTTAGATGAGGACACACATCACAAAGAAGTTTCTGAGAATGCTTCTGTCTAGATTTTATATGAAGATGTTCCCGTTTCCAAGGAAATCTTCACATTAAACAAAATATCCACTTGCAGGTTCTACAAAAAGAGGGTTTCCAAACTGCTGTATCAAAGGAAAGGTTGAACTCTGTTAGTTGAGGACACACATCACAAAAAAGTTTCTGAGAATGCTTCTGTCTCGTTTTTATGGGAAGATATTTCCCTTTTCACCTAAGGCCCGAATGCGCTCGAAATGTCCACTTGCAGATACTATAGAAAGAGTGTTCGAAACCTGCTCTAAGAAAGGGAATGTTCAGCTCTGTGAGTTCAATGCAGATATCACAAAGTAGTTTCTGAGAGAGCTTCTGTCTAGATTTTAGATGAAGATATTCCCGTTTCCAATGAAATTGATAGAGCTATCCAAATATCCACTTGCAGATTCTACAAAAAGTGTGTTTCCAAACTTCTGTAACAATGGAAAGGTTGAAATCTGTTAGTTGAGGACACACACCACAAAAAAGTTTCTGAGAATGCTTCTCTCTAGATTTTATATGACGATATTCCCGTTTCCAACGAAATCTTCACAGTTATTCAAATATCCACTTGCAGATTCTACAAAAAGAGTGTTTCCAAACTGCTGTATCAATAGAAAGGATCAGCTCTGGTAGTTGAGGACACACATCCTAAATAAGTTTCTGAAAATCCTTCTGTCTCTTTTTTATGGGAAGATATTTCAGTTTTCACCGTAGGCCTTAATGCGCTCCTAATGTCCACTTCCAGATACTACAGAAAGAGTGTTTCAAACCTGCTCTATGAAAGGGAATGTTCCGCTCTGTGACTTGAATGCAGATATCAGAAAGTAGTTTCTGACAATTCTTCTGTCTAGAATTTAGATGAAGATATTCTCGTTTCCAACGAAATCGATAGAGCTATCCAAATATCCACTTACAGATTCTACAAAAGAAGTGATTCCAAACTGCTCTATCAACAGAAAGGTTTAAGTCTGTTAGTTGAGGACACACATCACAAAGAAGTTTGTGAGAATGCTTCTGTCTAGATTTTATATGAAGATATTCCCGTTTCCAACAATATCTTCACAGTTATCCAAATATCCACTTGCAGATTCTACAAAAAGTGTGTTTCCAAACTGCTCTATCAAAAGAAAGGTTCAACTCCGTTAGTTGAGGACACACATCACAAAGAAGTTTCTGGGAATGCTTCTGTCTCGTTTTTATGGGAAGATATTTCAGTTTTCACCGTAGGCCCGAATGCGCTCCAAATGTCCACTTGCAGATAATACAGAAAGAGTGTTCCATACCTTCTCTAAGAAAGGGAATCTTCAGCTTTGTGAGTTGAATGCAGATATCACAAAGTAGTTTCTGAGAGTGCTTCTGTCTAGATTTTAGATGAAAATATTCCCGTTTCCAACGATATCGTTAGAGCTATCCAAATATCAACTTGCAGATTCTACAAAAAGAGTGGTTCCAAACTACTCTATGAAAAGAAAGGTTGAACTCTGTTAGATGAGGACACACATCACAAAGAAGTTTCTGAGAATGCTTCTGTCTAGATTTTATATAAAGATGTTCCCGTTTCCAATGAAATCTTCACATTAAACAAAATATCCACTTGCAGGTTCTACAAAAAGAGTGTTTCCAAACTGCTGTATCAAAGGAAAGGTTGAACTCTGTTAGTTGAGGACACACGTCACAAAAAAGTTTCTGAGAATGCTTCTGTCTAGATTTTATATGAAGATATTCCCGTTTCCAACGAAATCTTCACAGTTATTCAAATATCCACTTGCAGATTCTACAAAAAGAGTGTTTCCAAACTGCTGTATCAATAGAAAGGATCAGCTCTGGTAGTTGAGGACACACATCCTAAATAAGTTTCTGAAAATCCCTCTGTCTCTTTTTTATGGGAAGATATTTCAGTTTTCACCGTAGGCCTTAATGCGCTCGAAATGTCCACTTCCAGATACTACAGAAAGTGTGTTTCAAACCTGCTCTATGAAAGGGAATGTTCCGCTCTGTGACTTGAATGCAGATATCAGAAAGTAGTTTCTGACAGTGCTTCTGTCTAGAATTTAGATGAAGATATTCCCGTTTCCAACGAAATCGATAGAGCTATCCAAATATCCACTTGCAGATTCTACAAAAAGTGAGTTTCCAAACTACTGTATCAAAAGAATGGTTCAACTCTGTTAGTTGAGGACACACATCACAAAGAAGTTTCTGAGAATGCTTCTGTCTAGATTTTATATGAAGATATTCCCGTTTCCAACGAAATCTTCACAGTTATCCAAATATCCACTTGCAGATTGTACAAAAAGAGTGTTTGCAAACTACTGTATCAAAAGAAAGGACGAACTGTGTTAGCAGAGGACACTCATCAAGAAGAAGTTTCTGAGAATGCTTCGGTCTAGATTTCATATGAAGATATTCCCGTTTCCAATGAAATCATTAGCTCTATCAAAATATCCTCTTACAGATTCTACAAAAAGAGTGTTTCCAAACTCCTCTATCAAAAGAAAGGTTCAACTCCTTTAGTTGAGGACACACATCACAAAGAAGTTTCTGAGAATGCTTCTGTCTAGATTTTATATGAAGATATTCCCTTTTCCAATGAAATCTTCAGAGTCATCCAAATATCCACTTGCAGCTTCTACAAAAAGAGTTTTTCTAAACTGCTGTATCCAAAGAAAGTTTCATCTCTGTTAGTTGAGGACACACATCCCAAATAAGTTTCTGAGAATGCTTCTGTCTCGTTTTTATGGGAAGATATTTCCCTTTTCACCTTAGGCCTGAAAGCGCTCGAAATCTCCACTTGCAGATACTACAGAAAGAGTGTTCCAAACCTGCTCTAAGAAAGGGAATGTTCAGCATTGTGAGTTCAATGCAGATATCACAAATTAGTTTCTGAGAGAGCTTCTGTCTAGATTTTAGATGAAGATATTCCCGTTTCCAATGAAATCGTTAGAGCTATCCAAATATCCACTGGCAGATTCTACAAAAAGTGTGATTCCAAACTGCTGTAACAAAGGAAAGGTTGAAATCTGTTAGTTGAGATCACACACCACAAAAAAGTTTCTGAGAATGCTTCTGTCTAGATTTTATATGACGATATTCCCGTTTCCAATGAAATCTTCACAGTTATTCAAATATCCACTTGCAGATTCTACAAAAAGTGTGTTTCCAAACGGCTCTATCAAAAGAAAGGTTCAACTCCGTTAGTTGAGGACACACATCACAAAGAAGTTTCTGAGAATGCTTCTGTCTCGTTTTTATGGGAAGATATTTCCCTTTTCACCTAAGGCCCGAATGCGCTCGAAATGTCCACTTGCAGATACTATAGAAAGAGTGTTCCAAACCTTCTCTAAGAAAGGGAATCTTCAGCATTGTGTGTTGAATGCAGATATCACAAAGTAGTTTCTGAGAGTGCTTCTGTCTAGATTTTAGATGAAGATAATCCCGTTTCCAACGAAATCGTTAGAGCTATCCAAATATCAACTTGCAGATTCTTCAAAAAGAGTGGTTCCAAACTACTCTATGAAAAGAAAGGTTGAACTCTGTTAGATGAGGACACACATCACAAAGAAGTTTCTGAGAATGCTTCTGTCTAGATTTTATATGAAGATGTTCCCGATTCCAACGAAATCTTCACATTAAACAAAATATCCACTTGCAGTTTCTACAAAAAGAGTGTTTCCAAACTGCTGTATCAATAGAAAGGATCAGCTCTGGTAGTTGAGGACACACATCCTAAATAAGTTTCTGAAAATCCCTCTGTCTCTTTTTTATGGGAAGATATTTCAGTTTTCACCGTAGGCCTTAATGCGCTCGAAATGTCCACTTCCAGATACTACAGAAAGAGTGTTTCAAACCTGCTCTATGAAAGGAAATGTTCCGCTCTGTGACTTGAATGCAGATATCAGAAAGTAGTTTCTGACAGTGCTTCTGTCTAGAATTTAGATGAAGATATTCCCGTTTCCAATGAAATCGTTAGAGCTATCCAAATATCCACTTGCAGATTCTACAAAAAGTGTGATTCCAAACTGCTGTAACAAAGGAAAGGTTGAAATCTGTTAGTTGAGAACACACACTACAAAAAAGTTTCTGAGAATGCTTCTGTCTAGTTTTTATATGACGATATTTCCGTTTCCAATGAAATCTTCACAGTTATTCAAATATCCACTTGCAGATTCTACAAAAAGTGTGTTTCCAAACGGCTCTATGAAAAGAAAGGTTCAACTCCGTTAGTTGAGGACACACATAACAAAGAAGTTTCTGAGAATGCTTCTGTCTCGTTTTTATGGGAAGATATTTCCCTTTTCACCTAAGGCCCGAATGCGCTCGAAATGTCCACTTGCAGATACTACAGAAAGAGTGTTCCAAACCTTCTCTAAGAAAGGGAATCTTCAGCATTGTGAGTTGAATGCAGATATCACAAAGTAGTTTCTGAGAGTGCTTCTGTCTAGATTTTAGATGAAGATAATCCCGTTTCCAACGAAATCGTTAGAGCTATCCAAATATCAACTTGCAGATTCTTCAAAAAGAGTGGTTCCAAACTACTCTATGAAAAGAAAGGTTGAACTCTGTTAGATGAGGACACACATCACAAAGAAGTTTCTGAGAATGCTTCTGCCTAGATTTTATATGAAGATGATCCCGTTTCCAACGAAATCTTCACATTAAACAAAATATCCACTTGCAGGTTCTACAAAAAGAGTGTTTCCAAACTGCTGTATCAATAGAAAGGATCAGCTCTGGTAGTTGAGGACACACATCATAAATAAGTTTCTGAAAATCCCTCTGTCTCTTTTTTATGGGAAGATATTTCAGTTTTCACCGTAGGCCTTAATGCGCTCGAAATGTCCACTTCCAGATACTACAGAAAGAGTGTTTCAAACCTGCTCTATGAAAGGAAATGTTCCGCTCTGTGACTTGAATGCAGATATCAGAAAGTAGTTTCTGACAGTGCTTCTGTCTAGAATTTAGATGAAGATATTCCCGTTTCCAACGAAATCGATAGAGCTATCCAAATATCCACTTGCAGATTCTACAAAAAGTGTGTTTCCAAACTACTGTATCAAAAGAATGGTTCAACTCTGTTAGTTGAGGACACACATCACAAAGAAGTTTCTGAGAATGCTTCTGTCTAGATTTTATATGAAGATATTCCCTTTTCCAATGAAATCTTCAGAGTCATCCAAATATCCACTTGCAGCTTCTACAAAAAGAGTTTTTCTAAACTGCTGTCTCCAAAGAAAGTTTCTTCTCTGTTAGTTGAGGACACACATCCCAAATAAGTTTCTGAGAATGCTTCTGTCTCGTTTTTATGGGAAGATATTTCCCTTTTCACCTTAGGCCTGAAAGCGCTCGAAGTCTCCACTTGCAGATACTACAGAAAGAGTGTTCGAAACCTGCTCTAAGAAAGGGAATGTTCAGCTCTGTGAGTTCAATGCAGATATCACAAAGTAGTTTCTGAGAGAGCTTCTGTCTAGATTTTAGATGAAGATATTCCCGTTTCCAATGAAATTGATAGAGCTATCCAAATATCCACCCTCAGATTCTACAAGAAGTGTGTTTCCAAACTGCTGTAACGAAGGAAAGGTTGAAATCTGTTAGTTGAGGACACACACCACAAAAAAGTTTCTGAGAATGCTTCTCTCTAGATTTTATATGAGGATATTCCCGTTTCCAACGAAATCGTCACAGTTATCCAAATATCCACTTGCAGAATCTACAAAAAGTGTGTTTGCAAACTGCTGTATCAAAAGAAAGGATGAACTGTGTTAGCTGAGGACACTCATCAAGAAGAAGTTTCTGAGAATGCTTCTGTCTAGATTTTATATGAAGATATTCCCTTTTCCAATGAAATCTTCAGAGTCATCCAAATATCCACTTGCAGCTTCTACAAAAAGAGTTTTTCTAAACTGCTGTCTCCAAAGAAAGTTTCATCTCTGTTAGTTGAGGACACACATCCCAAATAAGTTTCTGAGAATGCTTCTGTCTCGTTTTTATGGGAAGATATTTCCCTTTTCACCTTAGGCCTGAAAGCGCTCGAAGTCTCCACTTGCAGATACTACAGAAAGAGTGTTCGAAACCTGCTCTAAGAAAGGGAATGTTCAGCTCTGTGAGTTCAATGCAGATATCACAAAGTAGTTTCTGAGAGAGCTTCTGTCTAGATTTTAGATGAAGATATTCCCGTTTCCAATGAAATTGATAGAGCTATCCAAATATCCACCCTCAGATTCTACAAGAAGTGTGTTTCCAAACTGCTGTAACAAAGGAAAGGTTGAAATCTGTTAGTTGAGGACACACACCACAAAAAAGTTTCTGAGAATGCTTCTCTCTAGATTTTATATGACGATATTCCCGTTTCCAACGAAATCGTCACAGTTATTCAAATATCCACTTGCAGATTCTACAAAAAGAGTGTTTCCAAACTGCTGTATCAATAGAAAGGATCAGCTCTGGCAGTTGAGGACACACATCCTAAATAAGTTTCTGAAAATCCTTCTGTCTCTTTTTTATGGGAAGATATTTCAGTTTTCACCGTAGGCCTTAATGCGCTCGTAATGTCCACTTCCAGATACTACAGAAAGAGTGTTTCAAACCTGCTCTATGAAAGGGAATGTTCCGCTCTGTGACTTGAATGCAGATATCAGAAAGTAGTTTCTGACAATGCTTCTGTCTAGAATTTAGATGAAGATATTCCCGTTTCCAACGAAATCGATAGAGCTATCCAAATATCCACTTACAGATTCTACAAAAGAAGTGATTCCAAACTGCTCTATCAACAGAAAGGTTTAAGTCTGTTAGTTGAGGACACACATCACAAAGAAGTTTCTGAGAATGCTTCTGTCTCGTTTTTATGGGAAGATATTTCAGTTTTCACCGTAGGCCCGAATGCGCTCGAAATGTCCACTTGCAGATACTACAGAGTGTTCCAAACCTTCTCTAAGAAAGGGAATCGTCAGCATTGTGAGTTGAATGCAGATATCACAAAGTAGTTTCTGAGGGTGCTTCTGTCTAGATTTTAGATGAATATATTACCGTTTCCAACGAAATCGATAGAGCTATCCAAATATCCACTTACAGATTCTACAAAAGAAGTGATTCCAAACTGCTCTATCAACAGAAAGGTTTAAGTCTGTTAGTTGAGGACACACATCACAAAGAAGTTTGTGAGAATGCTTCTGTCTAGATTTTATATGAAGATATTCCCGTTTCCAACAATATCTTCACAGTTATCCAAATATCCACTTGCAGATTGTACAAAAAGTGTGTTTCCAAACTGCTCTATCAAAAGAAAGGTTCAACTCCTTTAGATGAGGACACACATCACAAAGAAGTTTCTGAGAATGCTTCTGTCTCGTTTTTATGGGAAGATATTTCAGTTTTCACCGTAGGCCCGAATGCGCTCCAAATGTCCACTTGCAGATAATACAGAAAGAGTGTTCCATACCTTCTCTAAGAAAGGGAATCTTCAGCTTTGTGAGTTGAATGCAGATATCACAAAGTAGTTTCTGAGAGTGCTTCTGTCTAGATTTTAGATGAAAATATTCCCGTTTCCAACGAAATCGTTAGAGCTATCCAAATATCAACTTGCAGATTCTACAAAAAGAGTGGTTCCAAACTACTCTATGAAAAGAAAGGTTGAACTCTGTTAGATGAGGACACACATCACAAAAAAGTTTCTGAGAATGCTTCTGTCTACATTTTATATAAAGATGTTCCCGTTTCCAATGAAATCTTCACATTAAACAAAATATCCACTTGCAGGTTCTACAAAAAGAGTGTTTCCAAACTGCTGTATCAAAGGAAAGGTTGAACTCTGTTAGTTGAGGACACACATCACAAAAAAGTTTCTGAGAATGCTTCTGTCTAGATTTTATATGAAGATATTCCCATTTCCAACGAAATCTTCACAGTTATTCAAATATCCAGTTGCAGATTCTACAAAAAGAGTGTTTCCAAACTGCTGTATCAATAGAAAGGATCAGCTCTGGTAGTTGAGGACACACATCCTAAATAAGTTTCTGAAAATCCCTCTGTCTCTTTTTTATGGGAAGATATTTCAGTTTTCACCGTAGGCCTTAATGCGCTCGAAAAGTCCACTTCCAGATACTACAGAAAGAGTGTTTCAAACCTGCTCTATGAAAGGGAATGTTCCGCTCTGTGACTTGAATGCAGATATCACAAAGTAGTTTCTGACAGTGCTTCTGTCTAGAATTTAGATGAAGATATTCCCGTTTCCAACGAAATCGATAGAGCTATCCAAATATCCACTTGCAGATTCTACAAAAAGTGTGTTTCCAAACTACTGTATCAAAAGAATGGTTCAACTCTGTTAGTTGAGGACACACATCACAAAGAAGTTTCTGAGAATGCTTCTATCTAGATTTTATATGAAGATATTCCCGTTTCCAACGAAATCTTCACAGTTATCCAAATATCCACTTGCAGATTCTACAAAAACAGTGTTTCCAAACTGCTTTTTCAATAGAAAGGATCAGCTCTGGTAGTTGAGGACACACATCCTAAATAAGTTTCTGAAAATCCCTCTGTCTCTTTTTTATGGGAAGATATTTCAGTTTTCACCTTAGGCCTTAATGCACACGAAATGTCCACTTCCAGATACTACAGAAAGAGTGTTTCAAACCTGGTGTATGAAAGGGAAAGTTCCGCTCTGTGACTTGAATGCAGATATCAGAAAGTAGTTTCTGACAGTGCTTCTGTCTAGAATTTAGATGAAGATATTCCCGTTTCCAACGAAATCTTCACAGTTATCCAAATATCCACCTGCAGATTCTACAAAAAGAGTGTTTGCAAACTGCTGTATCAAAAGAAAGGATGAACTGTGTTAGCTGAGGACACTCTTCAAGAAGAAGTTTCTGAGAATGCTTCGGTCTAGATTTCATATGAAGATATTCCCGTTTCCAACGAAATCATTAGCTCTATCAAAATATCCACTTACAGATTCTACAAAAAGAGTGTTTCCAAACTCCTCTATCAAAAGAAAGGTTCAACTCCTTTAGTTGAGGACACACATCACAAAGAAGTTTCTGAGAATGCTTCTGTCTAGATTTTATATGAAGATATTCCCTTTTCCAATGAAATCTTCAGAGTCATCCAAATATCCACTTGCAGCTTCTACAAAAAGAGTTTTTCTAAACTGCTGTATCCAAAGAAAGTTTCATCTCTGTTAGTTGAGGACACACATCCCAAATAAGTTTCTGAGAATGCTTCTGTCTCGTTTTTATGGGAAGATATTTCCCTTTTCACCATAGGCCTGAAAGCGCTCGAAATCTCCACTTGCAGATACTACAGAAAGAGTGTTCCAAACCTTCTCTAAGAAAGGGAATCTTCAGCATTGTGAGTTGAATGCAGATATCACAAAGTAGTTTCTGAGAGTGCTTCTGTCTAGATTTTAGATGAAGATATTCCCGTTTCCAACGAAATCGTTAGAGCTATCCAAATATCAACTTGCAGATTCTACAAAAAGAGTGGTTCCAAACTACTCTATGAAAAGAAAGGTTGAACTCTGTTAGATGAGGACACACATCACAAAGAAGTTTCTGAGAATGCTTCTGTCTAGATTTTATATGAAGATGTTCCCGTTTCCAACGAAATCTTCACTTCAAACAAAATATCCACTTGCAGGTTCTACAAAAAGTGTGTTTCCAAACTGCTGTATCAATAGAAAGGATCAGCTCTGGTAGTTGAGGACACACATCCTAAATAAGTTTCTGAAAATCCTTCTGTCTCTTTTTTATGGGAAGATATTTCAGTTTTCACCGTAGGCCTTAATGCGCTCGAAATGTCCACTTCCAGATACTACAGAAAGAGTGTTTCAAACCTGCTCTATGAAAGGGAATGTTCCGCTCTGTGACTTGAATGCAGATATCAGAAAGTAGTTTCTGACAATGCTTCTGTCTAGAATTTAGATGAAGATATTCCCGTTTCCAACGAAATCGATAGAGCTATCCAAATATCCACTTACAGATTCTACAAAAGAAGTGATTCCCAACTGCTCTATCAACAGAAAGGTTTAAGTCTGTTAGTTGAGGAGACACATCACAAAGAAGTTTCTGAGAATGCTTCTGTCTCGTTTTTATGGGAAGATATTTCAGTTTTCACCGTAGGCCCGAATGCGCTCGAAATGTCCACTTGCAGATACTACAGAAAGAGTGTTCCAAACCTTCTCTAAGAAAGGGAATCGTCAGCATTGTGAGTTGAATGCAGATATCACAAAGCAGTTTCTGAGGGTGCTTCTGTCTAGATTTTAGATGAATATATTCCCGTTTCCAACGAAATCGATAGAGCTATCCAAATATCCACTTGCAGATTCTACAAAAGAAGTGATTCCAAACTGCTCTATCAACAGAAAGGTTTAAGTCTGTTAGTTGAGGACACACATCACAAAGAAGTTTGTGAGAATGCTTCTGTCTAGATTTTATATGAAGATATTCCCGTTTCCAACGATATCTTCTCAGTTATCCAAATATCCACTTGCAGATTCTACAAAAAGTTTGTTTCCAAACTGCTCTATCAAAAGAAAGGTTCAACTCCGTTATTTGAGGACACAGATCACAAAGAAGTTTCTGAGAATGCTTCTGTCTCATTTTTATGGGAAGATATTTCAGTTTTCACCGTAGGCCCGAATGCGCTCCAAATGTCCACTTGCAGATAATACAGAAAGAGTGTTCCATACCTTCTCTAAGAAAGGGAATCTTCAGCTTTGTGAGTTGAATGCAGATATCACAAAGTAGTTTCTGAGAGTGCTTCTGTCTAGATTTTAGATGAAAATATTCCCGTTTCCAACGAAATCGTTAGAGCTATCCAAATATCAACTTGCAGATTCTACAAAAAGAGTGGTTCCAAACTACTCTATGAGAAGAAAGGTTGAACTCTGTTAGATGAGGACACACATCACAAAGAAGTTTCTGAGAATGCTTCTGTCTACATTTTATATAAAGATGTTCACGTTTCCAACGAAATCTTCACAGTTATCCAAATATCCACTTGCAGATTCTACAAAAAGAGTGTTTGCAAACTGCTGTATCAAAAGAAAGGATGAACTGTGTTAGCTGAGGACACTCATCAAGAAGAAGTTTCTGAGAATGCTTCGGTCTAGATTTCATATGAAGATATTCCCGTTTCCAACGAAATCATTAGCTCTATCAAAATATCCACTTACAGATTCTACAAAAAGACTGTTACCAAACTCCTCTATCAAAAGAAAGGTTCAACTCCTTTAGTTGAGGACACACATCACAAAGAAGTTTCTGAGAATGCTTCTGTCTAGATTTTATATGAAGATATTCCCTTTTCCAATGAAATCTTCAGAGTCATCCAAATATCCACTTGCAGCTTCTACAAAAAGAGTTTTTCTAAACTGCTGTATCCAAAGAAAGTTTCATCTCCGTTAGTTGAGGACACACATCCCAAATAAGTTTCTGAGAATGCTTCTGTCTCGTTTTTATGGGAAGATATTTCCCTTTTCACCTTAGGCCTGAAAGCGCTCGAAATCTCCACTTGCAGATACTACAGAAAGAGTGTTCCAAACCTGCTCTAAGAAAGGGAATGTTCAGCTCTGTGAGTTCAATGCAGATATCAGAAAGTAGTTTCTGAGAGAGCTTCGGTCTAGATTTTAGATGAAGATATTCCCGTTTCCAATGAAATCGTTAGAGCTATCCAAATATCCACTTGCAGATTCTACAAAAAGTGTGTTTCCAAACTGCTGTAACAAACGAAAGGTTGAAATATATTAGTTGAGGACACACACCACAAAAAAGTTTCTGAGAATGCTTCTGTCTAGATTTTATATGACGATATTCCCGTTTCCAATGAAATCTTCACAGTTACTCAAATATCCACTTGCAGATTCTACAAAAAGAGTGTTTCCAAACTGCTCTATCAAAAGAAAGGTTCAACTCCGTTAGTTGAGGACACACATCACAAAGAAGTTTCTGAGAATGCTTCTGTCTCGTTTTTATGGGAAGATATTTCAGTTTTCACCGTAGGCCGGAATGCGCTCGAAATGTCCACTTGCAGATACTACAGAAAGAGTGTTTCAAACCTGCTCTATGAAAGGGAATGTTCCGCTCTGTGACTTGAATGCAGATATCACAAAGTAGTTTCTGAGAGTGCTTCTGTCTAGATTTTAGATGAAGATATTCCCGTTTCCAACGAAATCGTTAGAGCTATCCAAATATCTACTTGCAGATTCTACAAAAAGAGTGGTTCCAAACTACTCTATGAAAAGAAAGGTTGAACTCTGTTAGATGAGGACACACATCACAAAGAAGTTTCTGAGAATGCTTCTGTCTAGATTTTATATGAAGATGTTCCCGTTTCCAACGAAATCTTCACATTAAACAAAATATCCACTTGCAGGTTCTATAAAAAGAGTGTTTCCAAACTGCTGTATCAAAGGAAAGGTTAAACTCTGTTAGTTGAGGACACACATCACAAAAAAGTTTCTGAGAATGCTTCTGTCTAGATTTTATCTGAAGATATTCCCGTTTCCAACGAAATCTTCACAGTTATTCAAATATCCACTTGCAGATTCTACAGAAAGAGTGTTTCCAAACTGCTGTTTCAATAGAAAGGATCAGCTCTGGTAGTTGAGGACACACATCCTAAATAAGTTTCTGAAAATCCCTCTGTCTCTTTTTTATGGGAAGATATTTCAGTTTTCTCCGTAGGCCTTAATGCGCTCGAAATGTCCACTTCCAGATACTACAGAAAGAGTGTTTCAAACCTGCTCTATGAAAGGGAATGTTCCGCTCTGTGACTTGAATGCAGATATCAGAAAGTAGTTTCTGACAGTGCTTCTGTCTAGAATTTAGATGAAGATATTCCCGTTTCCAACGAAATCTTCACAGTTATCCAAATATCCACTTGCAGATTCTACAAAAAGAGTGTTTGCAAACTGCTGTATCAAAAGAAAGGATGAACTGTGTTAGCTGAGGACACTCATCAAGAAGAAGTTTCTGAGAATGCTTCGGTCTAGATTTAATATGAAGATATTCCCGTTTCCAACGAAATCATTAGCTCTATCAAAATATCCACTTACAGATTCTACAAAAAGAGTGTTTCCAAACTCCTCTATCAAAAGAAAGGTGCAACTCCTTTAGTTGAGGACACACATCACAAAGAAGTTTCTGAGAATGCTTCTGTCTAGATTTTATATGAAGATATTCCCTTTTCCAATGAAATCTTCAGAGTCATCCAAATATCCACTTGCAGCTTCTACAAAAAGAGTTTTTCTAAACTGCTGTATCCAAAGAAAGTTTCATCTCTGTTAGTTGAGGACACACATCCCAAATAAGTTTCTGAGAATGCTTCTGTCTCGTTTTTATGGGAAGATATTTCCCTTTTCACCATAGGCCTGAAAGCGCTCGAAATCTCCACTTGCAGATACTACAGAAAGAGTGTTCCAAACCTGCTCTAAGAAAGGGAAAGTTCAGCTCTGTGAGTTCAATGCAGATATTACAAAGTAGTTTCTGAGAGAGCTTCTGTCTAGATTTTAGATGAAGATATTCCCGTTTCCAATGAAATCGTTAGAGCTATCCAAATATCCACTTGCAGATTCTACAAAAAGTGTGTTTCCAAACTGCTGTAACAAAGGAAAGGTTGAAATCTGTTAGTTGAGGACACACACCACGAAAAAGTTTCTGAGAATGCTTCTGTCTAGATTTTATATGACGATATTCCCGTTTCCAATGAAATCTTCACAGTTATTCAAATATCCACTTGCAGATTCTACAAAAAGTGTGTTTCCAAACTGCTCTATCAAAAGAAAGGTTCAACTCCGTTAGTTGAGGACACACATCACAAAGAAGTTTCTGAGAATGCTTCTGTCTCGTTTTTATGGGAAGATATTTCCCTTTTCACCTAAGGCCCTAATGCGCTCGAAATGTCCACTTCCAGATACTACAGAAAGAGTGTTCCAAACCTTCTCTAAGAAAGGGAATCTTCAGCATTGTGAGTTGAATGCAGATATCACAAAGTAGTTTCTGAGAGTGCTTCTGTCTAGATTTTAGATGAAGATATTCCCGTTTCCAACGAAATCGTTAGAGCTATCCAAATATCAACTTGCAGATTCTACAAAAAGAGTGGTTCCAAACGACTCTATGAAAAGAAAGGTTGAACTCTGTTAGATGAGGACACACATCACAAAGAAGTTTCTGAGAATGCTTCTGTCTAGATTTTATATGAAGATGTTCCCGTTTCCAACGAAATCTTCACTTCAAACAAATTATCCACTTGCAGGTTCTACAAAAAGTGTGTTTCCAAACTGCTGTATCAATAGAAAGGATCAGCTCTGGTAGTTGAGGACACACATCCTAAATAAGTTTCTGAAAATCCTTCTGTCTCTTTTTTATGGGAAGATATTTCAGTTTTCACTGAAGGCCTTAATGCGCTCGAAATGTCCACTTCCAGATACTACAGAAAGAGTGTTTCAAACCTGCTCTATGAAAGGGAATGTTCCGCTCTGTGACTTGAATGCAGATATCAGAAAGTAGTTTCTGAAAATGCTTCTGTCTAGAATTTAGATGAAGATATTCCCGTTTCCAACGAAATCGATAGAGCTATCCGAATATCCACTTACAGATTCTACAAAAGAAGTGATTCCAAACTGCTCTATCAACAGAAAGGTTTAAGTCTGTTAGTTGAGGACACACATCACAAAGAAGTTTCTGAGAATGCTTCTGTCTCGTTTTTATGGGAAGATATTTCAGTTTTCACCGTAGGCCCGAATGCGCTCGAAATGTCCACTTGCAGATACTACAGAAAGAGTGTTCCAAACCTTCTCTAAGAAAGGGAATCGTCAGCATTGTGAGTTGAATGCAGATATCACAAAGTAGTTTCTGAGGGTGCTTCTGTCTAGATTTTAGATGAATATATTACCGTTTCCAACGAAATCGATAGAGCTATCCAAATATCCACTTGCAGATTCTACAAAAGAAGTGATTCCAAACTGCTCTATCAACAGAAAGGTTTAAGTCTGTTAGTTGAGGACACACATCACAAAGAAGTTTGTGAGAATGCTTCTGTCTAGATTTTATATGAAGATATTCCCGTTTCCAACGATATCTTCTCAGTTATCCAAATATCCACTTGCAGATTCTACAAAAAGTGTGTTTCCAAACTGCTCTATCAAAAGAAAGGTTCAACTCCGTTAGTTGAGGACACACATCACAAAGAAGTTTCTGAGAATGCTTCTGTCTCGTTTTTATGGGAAGATATTTCAGTTTTCACCGTAGGCCCGAATGCGCTCCAAATGTCCACTTGCGGATAATACAGAAAGAGTGTTCCATACCTTCTCTAAGAAAGGAAATCTTCAGCTTTGTGAGTTGAATGCAGATATCACAAAGTAGTTTCTGAGAGTGCTTCTGTCTAGATTTTAGATGAAAATATTCCCGTTTCCAACGAAATCGTTAGAGCTATCCAAATATCAACGTGCAGATTCTACAAAAAGAGTGGTTCCAAACTACTCTATGAAAAGAAAGGTTGAACTCTGTTAGATGAGGACACACATCACAAAGAAGTTTCAGAGAATGCTTCTGTCTACATTTTATATAAAGATGTTCCCGTTTCCAATGAAATCTTCACATTAAACAAAATATCCACTTGCAGGTTCTTCAAAAAGAGTGTTTCCAAACTGCTGTATCAAAGGAAAGGTTGAACTCTGTTAGTTGAGGACACACATCACAAAAAAGTTTCTGAGAATGCTTCTGTCTAGATTTTATATGAAGATATTCCCGTTTCCAACGAAATCTTCACAGTTATTCAAATATCCACTTGCAGATTCTACAAAAAGAGTGTTTCCAAACTGCTGTATCAATAGAAACGATCAGCTCTGGTAGTTGAGGACACACATCCTAAATAAGTTTCTGAAAATCCCTCTGTCTCTTTTTTATGGGAAGATATTTCAGTTTTCACCGTAGGCCTTAATGCGCTCGAAATGTCCACTTCCAGATACTACAGAAAGAGTGTTTCAAACCTGCTCTATGAAAGGGAATGTTCCGCTCTGTGACTTGAATGCAGATATCACAAAGTAGTTTCTGACAGTGCTTCTGTCTAGAATTTAGATGAAGATATTCCCGTTTCCAACGAAATCGATAGAGCTATCCAAATATCCACTTGCAGATTCTACAAAAAGTGTGTTTCCAAACTACTGTATCAAAAGAATGGTTCAACTCTGTTAGTTGAGGACACACATCACAAAGAAGTTTCTGAGAATGCTTCTGTCTAGATTTTATATGAAGATATTCCCGTTTCCAACGAAATCTTCACAGTTATCCAAATATCCACTTGCAGATTCTACAAAAAGAGTGTTTCCAAACTGCTTTTTCAATAGAAAGGATCAGCTCTGGTAGTTGAGGACACACATCCTAAATAAGTTTCTGAAAATCCCTCTGTCTCTTTTTTATGGGAAGATATTTCAGTTTTCACCGTAGGCCTTAATGCGCTCGAAATGTCCACTTCCAGATACTACAGAAAGAGTGTTTCAAACCTGCTGTATGAAAGGGAATGTTCCGCTCTGTGACTTGAATGCTGATATCAGAAAGTAGTTTCTGACAGTGCTTCTGTCTAGAATTTAGATGAAGATATTCCCGTTTCCAACGAAATCGATAGAGCTATCCAAATATCCACTTGCAGATTCTACAAAAAGTGTGTTTCCAAACTACTGTATCAAAAGAATGGTTCAACTCTGTTAGTTGAGGACACACATCACAAAGAAGTTTCTGAGAATGCTTCTGTCTAGATTTTATATGAAGATATTCCCGTTTCCAACTAAATCTTCACATTTATCCAAATATCCACTTGCATATTCTACAAAAAGAGTGTTTGCAAACTACTGTATCAAAAGGAAGGATGAACTGTGTTAGCTGAGGACACTCATCAAGAAGAAGTTTCTGAGAATGCTTCGGTCTAGGTTTCATATGAAGATATTCCCGTTTCCAACGAAATCATTAGCTCTATCAAAATATCCACTTACAGATTCTACAAAAAGAGTGTTTCCAAACTCCTCTATCAAAAGAAAGGTTCAACTCCTTTAGTTGAGGACACACATCACAAAGAAGTTTCTGAGAATGCTTCTGTCTAGATTTTATATGAAGATATTCCCTTTTCCAATGAAATCTTCAGAGTCATCCAAATATCCACTTGCAGCTTCTACAAAAAGAGTTTTTCTAAACTGCTGTATCCAAAGAAAGTTTCATCTCTGTTAGTTGAGGACACACATCCCAAATAAGTTTCTGAGAATGCTTCTGTCTCGTTTTTATGGGAAGACATTTCCCTTTTCACCTTAGGCCTGAAAGCGCTCAAAATCTCCACTTGCAGATACTACAGAAAGAGTGTTCCAAACCTGCTCTAAGAAAGGGAATGTTCAGCTCTGTGAGTTCAATGCAGATATCACAAAGTAGTTTCTGAGAGAGCTTCTGTCTAGATTTTAGATGAAGATATTCCCGATTCCAATGAAATCGTTAGAGCTATCCAAATATCCACTTGCAGATTCTACAGAAAGTGTGTTTCCAAACTGCTGTAACAAAGGAAAGGTTGAAATCTGTTAGTTGAGGACACACACCACAAAAAAGTTTCTGAGAATGCTTCTGTCTAGATTTTATATGACGATATTCCCGTTTCCAAGGAAATCTTCACAGTTATTCAAATATCCACTTGCAGATTCTACAAAAAGAGTGTTTCCAAACTGCTCTATCAAAAGAAAGGTTCACCTCCGTTAGTTGAGGACACACATCACAAAGAAGTTTCTGAGAATGCTTCTGTCTCGTTTTTATGGGAAGATATTTCAGTTTTCACCGTAGGCCGGAATGCGCTCGAAATTTCCACTTGCAGATACTACAGAAAGAGTGTTCCAAACCTTCTCTAAGAAAGGGAATCTTCAGCTTTGTGAGTTGAATGCAGATATCACAAAGTAGTTTCTGAGAGTGCTTCTGTCTAGATTTTAGATGAAGATATTCCCGTTTCCAACGAAATCGTTAGAGCTATCCAAATATCAACTTGCAGATTCTACAAAAAGAGTGGTTCCAAACTACTCTATGAAAAGAAAGGTTGAACTCTGTTAGATGAGGACACACATCACAAAGAAGTTTCTGAGAATGCTTCTGTCTAGATTTTATATGAAGATGTTCCCGTTTCCAACGAAATCTGCACTTTAAACAAAATATCCACTTGCAGGTTCTACAAAAAGTGTGTTTCCAAACTGCTGTATCAATAGAAAGGATCAG
The DNA here is from genome assembly GCF_029281585.2 of Gorilla gorilla gorilla. Classification (NCBI taxonomy): domain Eukaryota; kingdom Metazoa; phylum Chordata; class Mammalia; order Primates; family Hominidae; genus Gorilla; species Gorilla gorilla. The sequence goes on along the minus strand of NC_086018.1, from coordinate 14,187,794 downwards.
CTCTGGTAGTTGAGGACACACATCCTAAATAAGTTTCTGAAAATCCTTCTGTCTCTTTTTTATGGGAAGATATTTCAGTTTTCACCGTAGGCCTTAATGCGCTCGAAATGTCCACTTCCAGATACTACAGAAAGAGTGTTTCAAACCTGCTCTATGAAAGGGAATGTTCCGCTCTGTGACTTGAATGCAGATATCAGAAAGTAGTTTCTGACAATGCTTCTGTCTAGAATTTAGATGAAGATATTCCCGTTTCCAACGAAATCGATAGAGCTATCCAAATATCCACTTACAGATTCTACAAAAGAAGTGATTCCAAACTGCTCTATCAACAGAAAGGTTTAAGTCTGTTAGTTGAGGACACACATCACAAAGAAGTTTCTGAGAATGCTTCTGTCTCGTTTTTATGGGAAGATATTTCAGTTTTCACCGTAGGACCGAATGCGCTCGAAATGTCCATTTGCAGATACTACAGAAAGAGTGTTCCAAACCTTCTCTAAGAAAGGGAATCGTCAGCATTGTGAGTTGAATGCAGATATCACAAAGTAGTTTCTGAGGGTGCTTCTGTCTAGATTTTAGATGAATATATTACCGTTTCCAACGAAATCGATAGAGCTATCCAAATATCCACTTGCAGATTCTACAAAAGAAGTGATTCCAAACTGCTCTATCAACAGAAAGGTTTAAGTCTGTTAGTTGAGGACACACATCACAAAGAACTTTGTGAGAATGCTTCTGTCTAGATTTTATATGAAGATATTTCCGTTTCCAAGGATATCTTCACAGTTATCCAAATATCCACTTGCTGATTCTACAAAAAGTGTGTTTCCAAACTGCTCTATCAAAAGAAAGGTTCAACTCCGTTAGTTGAGGACACACATCACAAAGAAGTTTCTGAGAATGCTTCTGTCTCGTTTTTATGGGAAGATATTTCAGTTTTCACCGTAGGCCCGAATGCGCTCCAAATGTCCACTTGCAGATAATACAGAAAGAGTGTTCCAAACCTGCTCTTTGAAAGGGAATGTTCATATCTGTGACTTGAATGCAGATGTCACAAAGTAGTTTCTGACAGTGCTTCTGTCTTGAATTTAGATGAAGATATTCCCTTTTCCAACGAAATCGTTAGAGCTATAAAAATATCCACTTGCAGATTCTACAAAAAGGGTGTTTCCAAACTGCCCTATCAAAAGAAACTTTGAACCCTGTTAGTTGAGGATACACATCACAAAGTAGTTTCTGAGAATGCTTGTGTCTAGATTTTATATGAAGATATTCCTATTTCCAAGTAAATCTTCACAGTTATCCAAATATCCACTTGCAGATTTTACAAAAAGACTGTTTCCAAACTGCTGTTTCAAAGAAAAGTCGAACTGTGTTAGTTGAGGACACTCATCACAAAGAAGTTTCTGAGAATGCTTCTGTCTAGATTTCATATGAAGATATTCCCGTTTCCACCGAAATCATTAGAGCTATCCAAATATCCACTTACAGATTCTACAAAAAGAGTGTTACCAATCTGCTCTATCAAATGCAAGGTTCAACTTCGTTAGCTGAGGACACACATCATAAAGAAGTTTCTGAGAATGCTTCTGTCTGGATTTTATATGAAGATATTCCGTTTCCAACGAAATCTTCACAGTTATCCAAATATCAACTTGCAGATTCTACAAAAAGTGTGTTTCCAAACTACTGTATCAAAAGAAAGGATCAACTCTGTTAGTTGAGGACACACATCACAAAGAAGTTTCTGAGAATGCTTCTGTCTAGATTTTATATGAAGATATTCCCGTTTCCAACGAAATCTTCACAGTTATCCAAATATCCACTTGCAGATTCTACAAAAAGAGTGTTTGCAAACTGCTGTATCAAAAGAAAGGATGAACTGTGTTAGCTGAGGACACTCATCAAGAAGAAGTTTCTGAGCATGCTTCGGTCTAGATTTCATATGAAGATATCCCCGTTTCCAACGAAATCATTAGCTCTATCAAAATATCCACTTACAGATTCTACAAAAAGAGTGTTTCCAAACTCCTCTATCAAAAGAAAAGTTCAACTCCTTTAGTTGAGGACACACATCACAAAGAAGTTTCTGAGAATGCTTCTGTCTAGATTTTATATGAAGATATTCCCTTTTCCAATGAAATCTTCAGAGTCATCCAAATATCCACTTGCAGCTTCTACAAAAAGAGTTTTTCTAAACTGCTGTATCCAAAGAAAGTTTCATCTCTGTTAGTTGAGGACACACATCCCAAATAAGTTTCTGAGAATGCTTCTGTCTCGTTTTTATGGGAAGATATTTCCCTTTTCACCTTAGGCCTGAAAGCGCTCGAAATCTCCACTTGCAGATACTACAGAAAGAGTGTTCCCAACCTGCTCTAAGAAAGGGAATGTTCAGCTCTGTGAGTTCAATGCAGATATCACAAAGTAGTTTCTGAGAGAGCTTCTGTCTAGATTTTAGATGAAGATATTCCCGTTTCCAATGAAATCGTTAGAGCTATCCAAATATCCACTTGCACATTCTACAAAAAGTGTGTTTCCAAACTGCTGTAACAAAGGAAAGGTTGAAATCTGTTAGTTGAGGACACACACCACAAAAAAGTTTCTGAGAATGCTTCTGTCTAGATTTTATATGACGATATTCCCGTTTCCAATGAAATCTTCACAGTTATTCAAATATCCACTTGCAGATTCTACAAAAAGAGTGTTTCCAAACTGGTCTACCAAAAGAAAGGTTCAACTCCGTTAGTTGAGGACACACATCACAAAGAAGTTTCTGAGAATGCTTCTGTCTCGTTTTTATGGGAAGATATTTCAGTTTTCACCTTAGGCCGGAATGCGCTCGAAATGTCCACATGCAGATACTACAGAAAGAGTGTTCCAAACCTTCTCTAAGAAAGGGAATCTTCAGCTTTGTGAGTTGAATGCAGATATCACAAAGTAGTTTCTGAGAGTGCTTCTGTCTAGATTTTAGATGAAGATATTCCCGTTTCCAACGAAATCGTTAGAGCTATCCAAATATCAACTTGCAGATTCAACAAAAAGAGTGGTTCCAAACTACTCTATGAAAAGAAAGGTTGAACTCTGTTAGATGAGGACACACATCACAAAGAAGTTTCTGAGAATGCTTCTGTCTAGATTTTATATGAAGATGTTCCCGTTTCCAACGAAATCTTCACATTAAACAAAATATCCACTTGCAGGTTCCACAAAAAGAGTGTTTCCAAACTGCTGTATCAAAGGAAAGGTTGAACTCTGTTAGTTGAGGACACACATCACTAAAAAGTTTCTGAGAATGCTTCTGTCTAGATTTTATCTGAAGATATTCCCGTTTCCAACGAAATCTTCACAGTTATTCAAATATCCACTTGCAGATTCTACAGAAAGAGTGTTTCCAAACTGCTGTTTCAATAGAAAGGATCAGCTCTGGTAGTTGAGGACACACATCCTAAATAAGTTTCTGAAAATCCCTCTGTCTCTTTTTTATGGGAAGATATTTCAGTTTTCACCGTAGGCCTTAATGCGCTCGAAATGTCCACTTCCAGATACTACAGAAAGAGTGTTTCAAACCTGCTCTATGAAAGGGAATGTTCCGCTCTGTGACTTGAATGCAGATATCAGAAAGTAGTTTCTGACAGTGCTTCTGTCTAGAATTTAGATGAAGATATTCCCGTTTCCAACGAAATCTTCACAGTTATCCAAATATCCACTTGCAGATTCTACAAAAAGAGTGTTTGCAAACTGCTGTATCAAAAGAAAGGATGAACTGTGTTAGCTGAGGACACTCATCAAGAAGAAGTTTCTGAGAATGCTTCGGTCTAGATTTAATATGAAGATATTCCCGTTTCCAACGAAATCATTAGCTCTATCAAAATATCCACTTACAGATTCTACAAAAAGAGTGTTTCCAAACTCCTCTATCAAAAGAAAGGTGCAACTCCTTTAGTTGAGGACACACATCACAAAGAAGTTTCTGAGAATGCTTCTGTCTAGATTTTATATGAAGATATTCCCTTTTCCAATGAAATCTTCAGAGTCATCCAAATATCCACTTGCAGCTTCTACAAAAAGAGTTTTTCTAAACTGCTGTATCCAAAGAAAGTTTCATCTCTGTTAGTTGAGGACACACATCCCAAATAAGTTTCTGAGAATGCTTCTGTCTCGTTTTTATGGGAAGATATTTCCCTTTTCACCATAGGCCTGAAAGCGCTCGAAATCTCCACTTGCAGATACTACAGAAAGAGTGTTCCAAACCTGCTCTAAGAAAGGGAAAGTTCAGCTCTGTGAGTTCAATGCAGATATTACAAAGTAGTTTCGGAGAGAGCTTCTGTCTAGATTTTAGATGAAGATATTCCCGTTTCCAATGAAATCGTTAGAGCTATCCAAATATCCACTTGCAGATTCTACAAAAAGTGTGTTTCCAAACTGCTGTAACAAAGGAAAGGTTGAAATCTGTTAGTTGAGGACACACACCACGAAAAAGTTTCTGAGAATGCTTCTGTCTAGATTTTATATGACGATATTCCCGTTTCCAATGAAATCTTCACAGTTATTCAAATATCCACTTGCAGATTCTACAAAAAGTGTGTTTCCAAACTGCTCTATCAAAAGAAAGGTTCAACTCCGTTAGTTGAGGACACACATCACAAAGAAGTTTCTGAGAATGCTTCTGTCTCGTTTTTATGGGAAGATATTTCCCTTTTCACCTAAGGCCCTAATGCGCTCGAAATGTCCACTTCCAGATACTACAGAAAGAGTGTTCCAAACCTTCTCTAAGAAAGGGAATCTTCAGCATTGTGAGTTGAATGCAGATATCACAAAGTAGTTTCTGAGAGTGCTTCTGTCTAGATTTTAGATGAAGATATTCCCGTTTCCAACGAAATCGTTAGAGCTATCCAAATATCAACTTGCAGATTCTACAAAAAGAGTGGTTCCAAACGACTCTATGAAAAGAAAGGTTGAACTCTGTTAGATGAGGACACACATCACAAAGAAGTTTCTGAGAATGCTTCTGTCTAGATTTTATATGAAGATGTTCCCGTTTCCAACGAAATCTTCACTTCAAACAAATTATCCACTTGCAGGTTCTACAAAAAGTGTGTTTCCAAACTGCAGTATCAATAGAAAGGATCAGCTCTGGTAGTTGAGGACACACATCCTAAATAAGTTTCTGAAAATCCTTCTGTCTCTTTTTTATGGGAAGATATTTCAGTTTTCACTGTAGGCCTTAATGCGCTAGAAATGTCCACTTCCAGATACTACAGAAAGAGTGTTTCAAACCTGCTCTATGAAAGGGAATGTTCCGCTCTGTGACTTGAATGCAGATATCAGAAAGTAGTTTCTGACAATGCTTCTGTCTAGAATTTAGATGAAGATATTCCCGTTTCCAACGAAATCGATAGAGCTATCCGAATATCCACTTACAGATTCTACAAAAGAAGTGATTCCAAACTGCTCTATCAACAGAAAGGTTTAAGTCTGTTAGTTGAGGACACACATCACAAGGAAGTTTCTGAGAATGCTTCTGTCTCGTTTTAATGGGAAGATATTTCAGTTTTCACCGTAGGCCCGAATGCGCTCGAAATGTCCACTTGCAGATACTACAGAAAGAGTGTTCCAAACCTTCTCTAAGAAAGGGAATCGTCAGCATTGTGAGTTGAATGCAGATATCACAAAGTAGCTTCTGAGGGTGCTTCTGTCTAGATTTTAGATGAATATATTACCGTTTCCAATGAAATCGATAGAGCTATCCAAATATCCACTTGCAGATTCTACAAAAGAAGTGATTCCAAACTGCTCTATCAACAGAAAGGTTTAAGTCTGTTAGTTGAGGACACACATCACAAAGAAGTTTGTGAGAATGCTTCTGTCTAGATTTTATATGAAGATATTCCCGTTTCCAACGGTATCTTCTCAGTTATCCAAATATCCACTTGCAGATTCTACAAAAAGTGTGTTTCCTAACTGCTCTATCAAAAGAAAGGTTCAACTCCGTTAGTTGAGGACACACATCACAAAGAAGTTTCTGAGAATGCTTCTGTCTCGTTTTTATGGGAAGATATTTCAGTTTTCACCGTAGGCCCGAATGCGCTCCAAATGTCCACTTGCGGATAATACAGAAAGAGTGTTCCATACCTTCTCTAAGAAAGGAAATCTTCAGCTTTGTGAGTTGAATGCAGATATCACAAAGTAGTTTCTGAGAGTGCTTCTGTCTAGATTTTAGATGAAAATATTCCCGTTTCCAACGAAATCGTTAGAGCTATCCAAATATCAACGTGCAGATTCTACAAAAAGAGTGGTTCCAAACTACTCTATGAAAAGAAAGGTTGAACTCTGTTAGATGAGGACACACATCACAAAGAAGTTTCAGAGAATGCTTCTGTCTACATTTTATATAAAGATGTTCCCGTTTCCAATGAAATCTTCACATTAAACAAAATATCCACTTAAAGGTTCTACAAAAAGAGTGTTTCCAAACTGCTGTATCAAAGGAAAGGTTGAACTCTGTTAGTTGAGGACACACATCACAAAAAAGTTTCTGAGAATGCTTCTGTCTAGATTTTATATGAAGATATTCCCGTTTCCAACGAAATCTTCACAGTTATTCAAATATCCACTTGCAGATTCTACAAAAAGAGTGTTTCCAAACTGCTGTATCAATAGAAACGATCAGCTCTGGTAGTTGAGGACACACATCCTAAATAAGTTTCTGAAAATCCCTCTGTCTCTTTTTTATGGGAAGATATTTCAGTTTTCACCGTAGGCCTTAATGCGCTCGAAATGTCCACTTCCAGATACTACAGAAAGAGTGTTTCAAACCTGCTCTATGAAAGGGAATGTTCCGCTCTGTGACTTGAATGCAGATATCACAAAGTAGTTTCTGACAGTGCTTCTGTCTAGAATTTAGATGAAGATATTCCCGTTTCCAACGAAATCGATAGAGCTATCCAAATATCCACTTGCAGATTCTACAAAAAGTGTGTTTCCAAACTACTGTATCAAAAGAATGGTTCAACTCTGTTAGTTGAGGACACACATCACAAAGAAGTTTCTGAGAATGCTTCTGTCTAGATTTTATATGAAGATATTCCCGTTTCCAACGAAATCTTCACAGTTATCCAAATATCCACTTGCAGATTCTACAAAAAGAGTGTTTCCAAACTGCTTTTTCAATAGAAAGGATCAGCTCTGGTAGTTGAGGACACACATCCTAAATAAGTTTCTGAAAATCCCTCTGTCTCTTTTTTATGGGAAGATATTTCAGTTTTCACCGTAGGCCTTAATGCGCTCGAAATATCCACTTCCAGATACTACAGAAAGAGTGTTTCAAACCTGCTCTATGAAAGGGAATGTTCTGCTCTGTGACTTGAATGCAGATATCAGAAAGTAGTTTCTGACAGTGCTTCTGTCTAGAATTTAGATGAAGATATTCCCGTTTCCAACGAAATCGATAGAGCTATCCAAATATCCACTTGCAGATTCTACAAAAAGTGTGTTTCCCAACTACTGTATCAAAAGAAAGCTTCAACTCTGTTAGTTGAGGACACACATCACAAAGAAGTTTCTGAGAATGCTTCTGTCTAGATTTTAAATGAAGATATTCCCGTTTCCAACGAAATCTTCACAGTTATCCAAATATCCACTTGCAGATTCTACAAAAAGAGTGTTTGCAAACTGCTGTATCAAAAGAAAGGATGAACTGTGTTAGCTGAGGACGCTCATCAAGAAGAAGTTTCTGAGAATGCTTCGGTCTAGATTTCATATGAAGATATTCCCGTTTCCAACGAAATCATTAGCTCTATCAAAATATCCACTTACAGATTCTACAAAAAGAGTGTTTCCAAACTCCTCTATCAAAAGAAAGGTTCAACTCCTTTAGTTGAGGACACACATCACAAAGAAGTTTCTGAGAATGCTTCTGTCTAGATTTTATATGAAGATATTCCCTTTTCCAATGAAATCTTCAGAGTCATCCAAATATCCACTTGCAGCTTCTACAAAAAGAGTTTTTCTAAACTGCTGTATCCAAAGAAAGTTTCATCTCTGTTAGTTGAGGACACACATCCCAAATAAGTTTCTGAGAATGCTTCTGTCTCGTTTTTATGGGAAGATATTTCCCTTTTCAACTTAGGCCTGAAAGCGCTCAAAATCTCCACTTGCAGATACTACAGAAAGAGTGTTCCAAACCTGCTCTAAGAAAGGGAATGTTCAGCTCTGTGAGTTTAATGCAGATATCACAAAGTAGTTTCTGAGAGAGCTTCCGTCTAGATTTTAGATGAAGATATTCCCGTTTCCAATGAAATCGTTAGAGCTATCCAAATATCCACTTGCAGATTCTACAAAAAGTGTGTTTCCAAACTGCTGTAACAAAGGAAAGGTTGAAATCTATTAGTTGAGGACACACACCACAAAAAAGTTTCTGAGAATGCTTCTGTCTAGATTTTATATGACGATATTCCCGTTTCCAATGAAATCTTCACAGTTATTCAAATATCCACTTGCAGATTCTACAAAAAGAGTGTTTCCAAACTGCTCTATGAAAAGAAAGGTTCAACTCCGTTAGTTGAGGACACACATCACAAAGAAGTTTCTGAGAATGCTTCTGTCTCGTTTTTATGGGAAGATATTTCAGTTTTCACCGTAGGCCGGAATGCGCTCGAAATGTCCACTTGCAGATACTACAGAAAGAGTGTTTCAAACCTGCTCTATGAAAGGGAATGTTCCGCTCTGTGACTTGAATGCAGATATCACAAAGTAGTTTCTGAGAGTGCTTCTGTCTAGATTTTAGATGAAGATATTCCCGTTTCCAACGAAATCGTTAGAGCTATCCAAATATCTACTTGCAGATTCTACAAAAACAGTGGTTCCAAACTACTCTATGAAAAGAAAGGTTGAACTGGTTAGATGAGGACACACATCACAAAGAAGTTTCTGAGAATGCTTCTGTCTAGATTTTATATGAAGATGTTCCCGTTTCCAACGAAATGTTCACATTAAACAAAATATCCATTGCAGGTTCTACAAAAAGAGTGTTTCCAAACTGCTGTATCAAAGGAAATGTTGAACTCTGTTAGTTGAGGACACACATCACAAAAAAGTTTCTGAGAATGCTTCTGTCTAGATTTTATCTGAAGATATTCCCGTTTCCAACGAAATCTTCACAGTTATTCAAATATCCACTTGCAGATTCTACAGAAAGAGTGTTTCCAAACTGCTGTTTCAATAGAAAGGATCAGCTCTGGTAGTTGAGGACACACATCCTAAATAAGTTTCTGAAAATCCCTCTGTCTCTTTTTTATGGGAAGATATTTCAGTTTTCACCGTAGGCCTTAATGCGCTCGAAATGTCCACTTCCAGATACTACAGAAAGAGTGTTTCAAACCTGCTCTATGAAAGGGAATGTTCCGCTCTGTGACTTGAATGCAGATATCAGAAAGTAGTTTCTGACAGTGCTTCTGTCTAGAATTTAGATGAAGATATTCCCGTTTCCAACGAAATCTTCACAGTTATCCAAATATCCACTTGCAGATTCTACAAAAAGAGTGTTTGCAAACTGCTGTATCAAAAGAAAGGATGAACTGTGTTAGCTGAGGACACTCATCAAGAAGAAGTTTCTGAGAATGCTTCGGTCTAGATTTAATATGAAGATATTCCCGTTTCCAACGAAATCATTAGCTCTATCAAAATATCCACTTACAGATTCTACAAAAAGAGTGTTTCCAAACTCCTCTATCAAAAGAAAGGTGCAACTCCTTTAGTTGAGGACACACATCACAAAGAAGTTTCTGAGAATGCTTCTGTCTAGATTTTATATGAAGATATTCCCTTTTCCAATGAAATCTTCAGAGTCATCCAAATATCCACTTGCAGCTTCTACAAAAAGAGTTTTTCTAAACTGCTGTATCCAAAGAAAGTTTCATCTCTGTTAGTTGAGGACACACATCCCAAATAAGTTTCTGAGAATGCTTCTGTCTCGTTTTTATGGGAAGATATTTCCCTTTTCACCATAGGCCTGAAAGCGCTCGAAATCTCCACTTGCAGATACTACAGAAAGAGTGTTCCAAACCTGCTCTAAGAAAGGGAAAGTTCAGCTCTGTGAGTTCAATGCAGATATTACAAAGTAGTTTCGGAGAGAGCTTCTGTCTAGATTTTAGATGAAGATATTCCCGTTTCCAATGAAATCGTTAGAGCTATCCAAATATCCACTTGCAGATTCTACAAAAAGTGTGTTTCCAAACTGCTGTAACAAAGGAAAGGTTGAAATCTGTTAGTTGAGGACACACACCACGAAAAAGTTTCTGAGAATGCTTCTGTCTAGATTTTATATGACGATATTCCCGTTTCCAATGAAATCTTCACAGTTATTCAAATATCCACTTGCAGATTCTACAAAAAGTGTGTTTCCAAACTGCTCTATCAAAAGAAAGGTTCAACTCCGTTAGTTGAGGACACACATTCCAAAGAAGTTTCTGAGAATGCTTCTGTCTCGTTTTTATGGGAAGATATTTCCCTTTTCACCTAAGGCCCTAATGCGCTCGAAATGTCCACTTCCAGATACTACAGAAAGAGTGTTCCAAACCTTCTCTAAGAAAGGGAATCTTCAGCATTGTGAGTTGAATGCAGATATCACAAAGTAGTTTCTGAGAGTGCTTCTGTCTAGATTTTAGATGAAGATATTCCCGTTTCCAACGAAATCGTTAGAGCTATCCAAATATCAACTTGCAGATTCTACAAAAAGAGTGGTTCCAAACGACTCTATGAAAAGAAAGGTTGAACTCTGTTAGATGAGGACACACATCACAAAGAAGTTTCTGAGAATGCTTCTGTCTAGATTTTATATGAAGATGTTCCCGTTTCCAACGAAATCTTCACTTCAAACAAATTATCCACTTGCAGGTTCTACAAAAAGTGTGTTTCCAAACTGCAGTATCAATAGAAAGGATCAGCTCTGGTAGTTGAGGACACACATCCTAAATAAGTTTCTGAAAATCCTTCTGTCTCTTTTTTATGGGAAGATATTTCAGTTTTCACTGTAGGCCTTAATGCGCTAGAAATGTCCACTTCCAGATACTACAGAAAGAGTGTTTCAAACCTGCTCTATGAAAGGGAATGTTCCGCTCTGTGACTTGAATGCAGATATCAGAAAGTAGTTTCTGACAATGCTTCTGTCTAGAATTTAGATGAAGATATTCCCGTTTCCAACGAAATCGATAGAGCTATCCGAATATCCACTTACAGATTCTACAAAAGAAGTGATTCCAAACTGCTCTATCAACAGAAAGGTTTAAGTCTGTTAGTTGAGGACACACATCACAAGGAAGTTTCTGAGAATGCTTCTGTCTCGTTTTTATGGGAAGATATTTCAGTTTTCACCGTAGGCCCGAATGCGCTCGAAATGTCCACTTGCAGATACTACAGAAAGAGTGTTCCAAACCTTCTCTAAGAAAGGGAATCGTCAGCATTGTGAGTTGAATGCAGATATCACAAAGTAGTTTCTGAGGGTGCTTCTGTCTAGATTTTAGATGAATATATTACCGTTTCCAATGAAATCGATAGAGCTATCCAAATATCCACTTGCAGATTCTACAAAAAGAGTGGTTCCAAACTACTCTATGAAAAGAAAGGTTGAACTCTGTTAGATGAGGACACACATCACAAAGAAGTTTCAGAGAATGCTTCTGTCTACATTTTATATAAAGATGTTCCCGTTTCCAATGAAATCTTCACATTAAACAAAATATCCACTTAAAGGTTCTACAAAAAGAGTGTTTCCAAACTGCTGTATCAAAGGAAAGGTTGAACTCTGTTAGTTGAGGACACACATCACAAAAAAGTTTCTGAGAATGCTTCTGTCTAGATTTTATATGAAGATATTCCCGTTTCCAACGAAATCTTCACAGTTATTCAAATATCCACTTGCAGATTCTACAAAAAGAGTGTTTCCAAACTGCTGTATCAATAGAAACGATCAGCTCTGGTAGTTGAGGACACACATCCTAAATAAGTTTCTGAAAATCCCTCTGTCTCTTTTTTATGGGAAGATATTTCAGTTTTCACCGTAGGCCTTAATGCGCTCGAAATGTCCACTTCCAGATACTACAGAAAGAGTGTTTCAAACCTGCTCTATGAAAGGGAATGTTCCGCTCTGTGACTTGAATGCAGATATCACAAAGTAGTTTCTGACAGTGCTTCTGTCTAGAATTTAGATGAAGATATTCCCGTTTCCAACGAAATCGATAGAGCTATCCAAATATCCACTTGCAGATTCTACAAAAAGTGTGTTTCCAAACTACTGTATCAAAAGAATGGTTCAACTCTGTTAGTTGAGGACACACATCACAAAGAAGTTTCTGAGAATGCTTCTGTCTAGATTTTATATGAAGATATTCCCGTTTCCAACGAAATCTTCACAGTTATCCAAATATCCACTTGCAGATTCTACAAAAAGAGTGTTTCCAAACTGCTTTTTCAATAGAAAGGATCAGCTCTGGTAGTTGAGGACACACATCCTAAATAAGTTTCTGAAAATCCCTCTGTCTCTTTTTTATGGGAAGATATTTCAGTTTTCACCGTAGGCCTTAATGCGCTCGAAATGTCCACTTCCAGATACTACAGAAAGAGTGTTTCAAACCTGCTGTATGAAAGGGAAAGTTCCGCTCTGTGACTTGAATGCAGATATCAGAAAGTAGTTTCTGACAGTGCTTCTGTCTAGAATTTAGATGAAGATATTCCCGTTTCCAACGAAATCGATAGAGCTATCCAAATATCCACTTGCAGATTCTACAAAAAGTGTGTTTCCAAACTACTGTATCAAAAGAATGGTTCAACTCTGTTAGTTGAGGACACACATCACAAAGAAGTTTCTGAGAATGCTTCTGTCTAGATTTTATATGAAGATATTCCCGTTTCCAACTAAATCTTCACATTTATCCAAATATCCACTTGCAGATTCTACAAAAAGAGTGTTTGCAAACTACTGTATCAAAAGGAAGGATGAACTGTGTTAGCTGAGGACACTCATCAAGAAGAAGTTTCTGAGAATGCTTCGGTCTAGGTTTCATATGAAGATATTCCCGTTTCCAACGAAATCATTAGCTCTATCAAAATATCCACTTACAGATTCTACAAAAAGAGTGTTTCCAAACTCCTCTATCAAAAGAAAGGTTCAACTCCTTTAGTTGAGGACACACATCACAAAGAAGTTTCTGAGAATGCTTCTGTCTAGATTTTATATGAAGATATTCCCTTTTCCAATGAAATCTTCAGAGTCATCCAAATATCCACTTGCAGCTTCTACAAAAAGAGTTTTTCTAAACTGCTGTATCCAAAGAAAGTTTCATCTCTGTTAGTTGAGGACACACATCCCAAATAAGTTTCTGAGAATGCTTCTGTCTCGTTTTTATGGGAAGACATTTCCCTTTTCACCTTAGGCCTGAAAGCGCTCAAAATTTCCACTTGCAGATACTACAGAAAGAGTGTTCCAAACCTGCTCTAAGAAAGGGAATGTTCAGCTCTGTGAGTTCAATGCAGATATCACAAAGTAGTTTCTGAGAGAGCTTCTGTCTAGATTTTAGATGAAGATATTCCCGATTCCAATGAAATCGTTAGAGCTATCCAAATATCCACTTGCAGATTCTACAGAAAGTGTGTTTCCAAACTGCTGTAACAAAGGAAAGGTTGAAATCTGTTAGTTGAGGACACACACCACAAAAAAGTTTCTGAGAATGCTTCTGTCTAGATTTTATATGACGATATTCCCGTTTCCAAGGAAATCTTCACAGTTATTCAAATATCCACTTGCAGATTCTACAAAAAGAGTGTTTCCAAACTGCTCTATCAAAAGAAAGGTTCACCTCCGTTAGTTGAGGACACACATCACAAAGAAGTTTCTGAGAATGCTTCTGTCTCGTTTTTATGGGAAGATATTTCAGTTTTCACCGTAGGCCGGAATGCGCTCGAAATTTCCACTTGCAGATACTACAGAAAGAGTGTTCCAAACCTTCTCTAAGAAAGGGAATCTTCAGCTTTGTGAGTTGAATGCAGATATCACAAAGTAGTTTCTGAGAGTGCTTCTGTCTAGATTTTAGATGAAGATATTCCCGTTTCCAACGAAATCGTTAGAGCTATCCAAATATCAACTTGCAGATTCTACAAAAAGAGTGGTTCCAAACTACTCTATGAAAAGAAAGGTTGAACTCTGTTAGATGAGGACACACATCACAAAGAAGTTTCTGAGAATGCTTCTGTCTAGATTTTATATGAAGATGTTCCCGTTTCCAACGAAATCTTCACTTTAAACAAAATATCCACTTGCAGGTTCTACAAAAAGTGTGTTTCCAAACTGCTGTATCAATAGAAAGGATCAGCTCTGGTAGTTGAGGACACACATCCTAAATAAGTTTCTGAAAATCCTTCTGTCTCTTTTTTATGGGAAGATATTTCAGTTTTCACCGTAGGCCTTAATGCGCTCGAAATGTCCACTTCCAGATACTACAGAAAGAGTGTTTCAAACCTGCTCTATGAAAGGGAATGTTCCGCTCTGTGACTTGAATGCAGATATCAGAAAGTAGTTTCTGACAATGCTTCTGTCTAGAATTTAGATGAAGATATTCCCGTTTCCAACGAAATCGATAGAGCTATCCAAATATCCACTTACAGATTCTACAAAAGAAGTGATTCCAAACTGCTCTATCAACAGAAAGGTTTAAGTCTGTTAGTTGAGGACACACATCACAAAGAAGTTTCTGAGAATGCTTCTGTCTCGTTTTTATGGGAAGATATTTCAGTTTTCACCGTAGGCCCGAATGCGCTCGAAATGTCCATTTGCAGATACTACAGAAAGAGTGTTCCAAACCTTCTCTAAGAAAGGGAATCGTCAGCATTGTGAGTTGAATGCAGATATCACAAAGTAGTTTCTGAGGGTGCTTCTGTCTAGATTTTAGATGAATATATTACCGTTTCCAACGAAATCGATAGAGCTATCCAAATATCCACTTGCAGATTCTACAAAAGAAGTGATTCCAAACTGCTCTATCAACAGAAAGGTTTAAGTCTGTTAGTTGAGGACACACATCACAAAGAACTTTGTGAGAATGCTTCTGTCTAGATTTTATATGAAGATATTTCCGTTTCCAAGGATATCTTCACAGTTATCCAAATATCCACTTGCTGATTCTACAAAAAGTGTGTTTCCAAACTGCTCTATCAAAAGAAAGGTTCAACTCCGTTAGTTGAGGACACACATCACAAAGAAGTTTCTGAGAATGCTTCTGTCTCGTTTTTATGGGAAGATATTTCAGTTTTCACCGTAGGCCCGAATGCGCTCCAAATGTCCACTTGCAGATAATACAGAAAGAGTGTTCCAAACCTGCTCTTTGAAAGGGAATGTTCATATCTGTGACTTGAATGCAGATGTCACAAAGTAGTTTCTGACAGTGCTTCTGTCTTGAATTTAGATGAAGATATTCCCTTTTCCAACGAAATCGTTAGAGCTATAAAAATATCCACTTGCAGATTCTACAAAAAGGGTGTTTCCAAACTGCCCTATCAAAAGAAACTTTGAACCCTGTTAGTTGAGGATACACATCACAAAGTAGTTTCTGAGAATGCTTGTGTCTAGATTTTATATGAAGATATTCCTATTTCCAAGTAAATCTTCACAGTTATCCAAATATCCACTTGCAGATTTTACAAAAAGACTGTTTCCAAACTGCTGTTTCAAAGAAAAGTCGAACTGTGTTAGTTGAGGACACTCATCACAAAGAAGTTTCTGAGAATGCTTCTGTCTAGATTTCATATGAAGATATTCCCGTTTCCACCGAAATCATTAGAGCTATCCAAATATCCACTTACAGATTCTACAAAAAGAGTGTTACCAATCTGCTCTATCAAATGCAAGGTTCAACTTCGTTAGCTGAGGACACACATCATAAAGAAGTTTCTGAGAATGCTTCTGTCTGGATTTTATATGAAGATATTCCGTTTCCAACGAAATCTTCACAGTTATCCAAATATCAACTTGCAGATTCTACAAAAAGTGTGTTTCCAAACTACTGTATCAAAAGAAAGGATCAACTCTGTTAGTTGAGGACACACATCACAAAGAAGTTTCTGAGAATGCTTCTGTCTAGATTTTATATGAAGATATTCCCGTTTCCAACGAAATCTTCACAGTTATCCAAATATCCACTTGCAGATTCTACAAAAAGAGTGTTTGCAAACTGCTGTATCAAAAGAAAGGATGAACTGTGTTAGCTGAGGACACTCATCAAGAAGAAGTTTCTGAGCATGCTTCGGTCTAGATTTCATATGAAGATATCCCCGTTTCCAACGAAATCATTAGCTCTATCAAAATATCCACTTACAGATTCTACAAAAAGAGTGTTTCCAAACTCCTCTATCAAAAGAAAAGTTCAACTCCTTTAGTTGAGGACACACATCACAAAGAAGTTTCTGAGAATGCTTCTGTCTAGATTTTATATGAAGATATTCCCTTTTCCAATGAAATCTTCAGAGTCATCCAAATATCCACTTGCAGCTTCTACAAAAAGAGTTTTTCTAAACTGCTGTATCCAAAGAAAGTTTCATCTCTGTTAGTTGAGGACACACATCCCAAATAAGTTTCTGAGAATGCTTCTGTCTCGTTTTTATGGGAAGATATTTCCCTTTTCACATTAGGCCTGAAAGCGCTCGAAATCTCCACTTGCAGATACTACAGAAAGAGTGTTCCCAACCTGCTCTAAGAAAGGGAATGTTCAGCTCTGTGAGTTCAATGCAGATATCACAAAGTAGTTTCTGAGAGAGCTTCTGTCTAGATTTTAGATGAAGATATTCCCGTTTCCAATGAAATCGTTAGAGCTATCCAAATATCCACTTGCATATTCTACAAAAAGTGTGTTTCCAAACTGCTGTAACAAAGGAAAGGTTGAAATCTGTTAGTTGAGGACACACACCACAAAAAAGTTTCTGAGAATGCTTCTGTCTAGATTTTATATGACGATATTCCCGTTTCCAATGAAATCTTCACAGTTATTCAAATATCCACTTGCAGATTCTACAAAAAGAGTGTTTCCAAACTGGTCTACCAAAAGAAAGGTTCAACTCCGTTAGTTGAGGACACACATCACAAAGAAGTTTCTGAGAATGCTTCTGTCTCGTTTTTATGGGAAGATATTTCAGTTTTCACCTTAGGCCGGAATGCGCTCGAAATGTCCACTTGCAGATACTACAGAAAGAGTGTTCCAAACCTTCTCTAAGAAAGGGAATCTTCAGCTTTGTGAGTTGAATGCAGATATCACAAAGTAGTTTCTGAGAGTGCTTCTGTCTAGATTTTAGATGAAGATATTCCCGTTTCCAACGAAATCGTTAGAGCTATCCAAATATCAACTTGCAGATTCAACAAAAAGAGTGGTTCCAAACTACTCTATGAAAAGAAAGGTTGAACTCTGTTAGATGAGGACACACATCACAAAGAAGTTTCTGAGAATGCTTCTGTCTAGATTTTATATGAAGATGTTCCCGTTTCCAACGAAATCTTCACATTAAACAAAATATCCACTTGCAGGTTCTACAAAAAGAGTGTTTCCAAACTGCTGTATCAATAGAAAGGATCAGCTCTGGTAGTTGAGGACACACATCCTAAATAAGTTTCTGAAAATCCCTCTGTCTCTTTTTTATGGGAAGATATTTCAGTTTTCACCGTAGGCCTTAATGCGCCCGAAATGTCCACTTCCAGATACTACAGAAAGAGTGTTTCAAACCTGCTCTATGAAAGGGAATGTTCTGCTCTGTGACTTGAATGCAGATATCAGAAAGTAGTTTCTGACAGTGCTTCTGTCTAGAATTTAGATGAAGATATTCCCTTTTCCAACGAAATCATTAGCTCTATCAAAATATCCACTTACAGATTCTACAAAAAGAGTGTTTCCAAACTCCTCTATCAAAAGAAAGGTTCAACTCCTTTGGTTGAAGGCACACATCACAAAGAAGTTTCCGAGAATGCTTCTGTCTATATTTTATATGAAGATATTCCCTTTTCCAATGAAATCTTCAGAGTCATCCAAATATCCACTTGCAGCTTCTACAAAAAGAGTTTTTCTAAACTGCTGTATCCAAAGAAAGTTTCATCTCTGTTAGCTGAGGACACACATCCCAAATAAGTTTCTGAGAATGCTTCTGTCTCGTTTTTATGGGAAGATATTTCCCTTTTCACCTTAGGCCTGAAAGCGCTCGAAATCTCCACTTGCAGATACTACAGAAAGAGTGTTCCCAACCTGCTCTAAGAAAGGGAATGTTCAGCTCTGTGAGTTCAATGCAGATATCACAAAGTAGTTTCTGAGAGAGCTTCTGTCTAGATTTTAGATGAAGATATTCCCGTTTCCATTGAAATCGTTAGAGCTATCCAAATATCCACTTGCATATTCTACAAAAAGTGTGTTTCCAAACTGCTGTAACAAAGGAAAGGTTGAAATCTGTTAGTTGAGGACACACACCACAAAAAAGTTTCTGAGAATGCTTCTGTCTAGATTTTATATGACGATATTCCCGTTTCCAATGAAATCTTCACAGTTATTCAAATATCCACTTGCAGATTCTACAAAAAGAGTGTTTCCAAACTGGTCTACCAAAAGAAAGGTTCAACTCCGTTAGTTGAGGACACACATCACAAAGAAGTTTCTGAGAATGCTTCTGTCTCGTTTTTATGGGAAGATATTTCCCTTTTCACCTTAGGCCTGAAAGCGCTCGAAATCTCCACTTGCAGATACTACAGAAAGAGTGTTCCCAACCTGCTCTAAGAAAGGGAATGTTCAGCTCTGTGAGTTCAATGCAGATATCACAAAGTAGTTTCTGAGAGAGCTTCTGTCTAGATTTTAGATGAAGATATTCCCGTTTCCAATGAAATCGTTAGAGCTATCCAAATATCCACTTGCACATTCTACAAAAAGTGTGTTTCCAAACTGCTGTAACAAAGGAAAGGTTGAAATCTGTTAGTTGAGGACACACACCACAAAAAAGTTTCTGAGAATGCTTCTGTCTAGATTTTATATGACGATATTCCCGTTTCCAATGAAATCTTCACAGTTATTCAAATATCCACTTGCAGATTCTACAAAAAGAGTGTTTCCAAACTGGTCTACCAAAAGAAAGGTTCAACTCCGTTAGTTGAGGACACACATCACAAAGAAGTTTCTGAGAATGCTTCTGTCTCGTTTTTATGGGAAGATATTTCAGTTTTCACCTTAGGCCGGAATGCGCTCGAAATGTCCACTTGCAGATACTACAGAAAGAGTGTTCCAAACCTTCTCTAAGAAAGGGAATCTTCAGCTTTGTGAGTTGAATGCAGATATCACAAAGTAGTTTCTGAGAGTGCTTCTGTCTAGATTTTAGATGAAGATATTCCCATTTCCAACGAAATCGTTAGAGCTATCCAAATATCAACTTGCAGATTCTACAAAAAGAGTGGTTCCAAACTACTCTATGAAAAGAAAGGTTGAGTTCTGTTAGATGAGGACACACATCACAAAGAAGTTTCTGAGAATGCTTCTGTCTAGATTTTATATGAAGATGTTCCCGTTTCCAACGAAATCTTCACATTAAACAAAATATCCACTTGCAGGTTCTACAAAAAGAGTGTTTCCAAACTGCTGTATCAAAGGAAAGGTTGAACTCTGTTAGTTGAGGACACACATCACAAAAAAGTTTCTGAGAATGCTTCTGTCTAGATTTTATATGAAGATATTCCCGTTTCCTACGAAATCTTCACAGTTATTCAAATATCCACTTGCAGATTCTACAAAAAGAGTGTTTCCAAACTGCTGTATCAATAGAAAGGATCAGCTCTGGTAGTTGAGGACACACATCCTAAATAAGATTCTGAAAATCCCTCTGTCTCTTTTTTATGGGAAGATATTTCAGTTTTCACCGTAGGCCTTAATGCGCTCGAAATATCCACTTCCAGATACTACAGAAAGAGTGTTTCAAACCTGCTCTATGAAAGGGAATGTTCTGCTCTGTGACTTGAATGCAGATATCAGAAAGTAGTTTCTGACAGTGCTTCTGTCTAGAATTTAGATGAAGATATTCCCGTTTCCAACGAAATCGATAGAGCTATCCAAATATCCACTTGCAGATTCTACAAAAAGTGTGTTTCCCAACTACTGTATCAAAAGAAAGCTTCAACTCTGTTAGTTGAGGACACACATCACAAAGAAGTTTCTGAGAATGCTTCTGTCTAGATTTTAAATGAAGATATTCCCGTTTCCAACGAAATCTTCACAGTTATCCAAATATCCACTTGCAGATTCTACAAAAAGAGTGTTTGCAAACTGCTGTATCAAAAGAAAGGATGAACTGTGTTAGCTGAGGACGCTCATCAAGAAGAAGTTTCTGAGAATGCTTCGGTCTAGATTTCATATGAAGATATTCCCGTTTCCAACGAAATCATTAGCTCTATCAAAATATCCACTTACAGATTCTACAAAAAGAGTGTTTCCAAACTCCTCTATCAAAAGAAAGGTTCAACTCCTTTAGTTGAGGACACACATCACAAAGAAGTTTCTGAGAATGCTTCTGTCTAGATTTTATATGAAGATATTCCCTTTTCCAATGAAATCTTCAGAGTCATCCAAATATCCACTTGCAGCTTCTACAAAAAGAGTTTTTCTAAACTGCTGTATCCAAAGAAAGTTTCATCTCTGTTAGTTGAGGACACACATCCCAAATAAGTTTCTGAGAATTCTTCTGTCTCGTTTTTATGGGAAGATATTTCCCTTTTCAACTTAGGCCTGAAAGCGCTCGAAATCTCCACTTGCAGATACTACAGAAAGAGTGTTCCAAACCTGCTCTAAGAAAGGGAATGTTCAGCTCTGTGAGTTTAATGCAGATATCACAAAGTAGTTTCTGAGAGAGCTTCCGTCTAGATTTTAGATGAAGATATTCCCGTTTCCAATGAAATCGTTAGAGCTATCCAAATATCCACTTGCAGATTCTACAAAAAGTGTGTTTCCAAACTGCTGTAACAAAGGAAAGGTTGAAATCTATTAGTTGAGGACACACACCACAAAAAAGTTTCTGAGAATGCTTCTGTCTAGATTTTATATGACGATATTCCCGTTTCCAATGAAATCTTCACAGTTATTCAAATATCCACTTGCAGATTCTACAAAAAGAGTGTTTCCAAACTGCTCTATGAAAAGAAAGGTTCAACTCCGTTAGTTGAGGACACACATCACAAAGAAGTTTCTGAGAATGCTTCTGTCTCGTTTTTATGGGAAGATATTTCAGTTTTCACCGTAGGCCGGAATGCGCTCGAAATGTCCACTTGCAGATACTACAGAAAGAGTGTTTCAAACCTGCTCTATGAAAGGGAATGTTCCGCTCTGTGACTTGAATGCAGATATCACAAAGTAGTTTCTGAGAGTGCTTCTGTCTAGATTTTAGATGAAGATATTCCCGTTTCCAACGAAATCGTTAGAGCTATCCAAATATCTACTTGCAGATTCTACAAAAACAGTGGTTCCAAACTACTCTATGAAAAGAAAGGTTGAACTGGTTAGATGAGGACACACATCACAAAGAAGTTTCTGAGAATGCTTCTGTCTAGATTTTATATGAAGATGTTCCCGTTTCCAACGAAATGTTCACATTAAACAAAATATCCATTGCAGGTTCTACAAAAAGAGTGTTTCCAAACTGCTGTATCAAAGGAAATGTTGAACTCTGTTAGTTGAGGACACACATCACAAAAAAGTTTCTGAGAATGCTTCTCTCTAGATTTTATCTGAAGATATTCCCGTTTCCAACGAAATCTTCACAGTTATTCAAATATCCACTTGCAGATTCTACAGAAAGAGTGTTTCCAAACTGCTGTTTCAATAGAAAGGATCAGCTCTGGTAGTTGAGGACACACATCCTAAATAAGTTTCTGAAAATCCCTCTGTCTCTTTTTTATGGGAAGATATTTCAGTTTTCACCGTAGGCCTTAATGCGCTCGAAATGTCCACTTCCAGATACTACAGAAAGAGTGTTTCAAACCTGCTCTATGAAAGGGAATGTTCCGCTCTGTGACTTGAATGCAGATATCAGAAAGTAGTTTCTGACAGTGCTTCTGTCTAGAATTTAGATGAAGATATTCCCGTTTCCAACGAAATCTTCACAGTTATCCAAATATCCACTTGCAGATTCTACAAAAAGAGTGTTTGCAAACTGCTGTATCAAAAGAAAGGATGAACTGTGTTAGCTGAGGACACTCATCAAGAAGAAGTTTCTGAGAATGCTTCGGTCTAGATTTCATATGAAGATATTCCCGTTTCCAACGAAATCATTAGCTCTATCAAAATATCCACTTACAGATTCTACAAAAAGAGTGTTTCCAAACTCCTCTATCAAAAGAAAGGTTCAACTCCTTTATTTGAGGACACACATCACAAAGAAGTTTCTGAGAATGCTTCTGTCTAGATTTTATATGAAGATATTCCCTTTTCCAATGAAATCTTCAGAGTCATCCAAATATCCACTTGCAGCTTCTACAAAAAGAGTTTTTCTAAACTGCTGTATCCAAAGAAAATTTCATCTCTGTTAGGTGAGGACCCACATCCCAAATAAGTTTCTGAGAATGCTTCTGTCTCGTTTTTATGGGAAGATATTTCCCTTTTCACCTTAGGCCTGAAAGCGCTCGAAATCTCCACTTGCAGATACTACAGAAAGAGTGTTCCAAACCTGCTCTAAGAAAGGGAATGTTCAGCTCTGTGAGTTCAATGCAGATATCACAAAGTAGTTTCTGAGAGAGCTTCTGTCTAGATTTTAGATGAAGATATTCCCGTTTCCAATGAAATCGTTAGAGCTATCCAAATATCCACTTGCAGATTCTACAAAAAGTGTGATTCCAAACTGCTGTAACAAAGGAAAGGTTGAAATCTGTTAGTTGAGAACACACACCACAAAAAAGTTTCTGAGAATGCTTCTGTCTAGATTTTATATGACGATATTCCCGTTTCCATGATATCTTCACAGTTATTCAAATATCCTCTTGCAGATTCTACAAAAAGTATGTTTCCAAACGGCTCTATCAAAAGAAAGGTTCAACTCCGTTAGTTGAGGACACACATCACAAAGAAGTTTCTGGGAATGCTTCTGTCTCGTTTTTATGGGAAGATATTTCAGTTTTCACCGTAGGCCCGAATGCGCTCGAAATGTCCACTTGTAGATACTACAGAAAGAGTGTTCCAAACCTTCTCTAAGAAAGGGAATCTTCAGCATTGTGAGTTGAATGCAGATATCACAAAGTAGTTTCTGAGAGTGCTTCTGTCTAGATTTTAGATGAAGATAATCCCGTTTCCAACGAAATCATTAGAGCTATCCAAATATCAACTTGCAGATTCTTCAAAAAGAGTGGTTCCAAACTACTCTATGAAAAGAAAGGTTGAACTCTGTTAGGTGAGGACACACATCACAAAGAAGTTTCTGAGAATGCTTCTGTCTAGATTTTATATGAAGATGTTCCCGTTTCCAACGAAATCTTCACATTAAACAAAATATCCACTTGCAGGTTCTACAAAAAGAGTGTTTCCAAACTGCTGTATCAATAGAAAGGGTCAGCTCTGGGAGTTGAGGACACACATCCTAAATAAGTTTCTGAAAATCCCTCTGTCTCTTTTTTATGGGAAGATATTTCAGTTTTCACCGTAGGCCTTAATGCGCTCGAAATGTCCACTTCCAGACACTACAGAAAGGGTGTTTCAAACCTGCTCTATGAAAGGGAATGTTCCGCTCTGTGACTTGAATGCAGATATCAGAAAGTAGTTTCTGACAGTGCTTCTGTCTAGAATTTAGATGAAGATATTCCCGTTTCCAACGAAATCGATAGAGCTATCCAAATATCCACTTGCAGATTCTACAAAAAGTGTGTTTCCAAACTACTGTATCAAAAGAATGGTTCAACTCTGTTAGTTGAGGACACACATCACAAAGAAGTTTCTGAGAATGCTTCTGTCTATATTTTATATGAAGATATTCCCGTTTCCAACGAAATCTTCACAGTTATCCAAATATCCACTTGCAGAATCTACAAAAAGTGTGTTTGCAAACTGCTGTATCAAAAGGAAGGATGAACTGTGTTAGCTGAGGACACTCATCAAGAAGAAGTTTCTGAGAATGCTTCGGTCTAGATTTCATATGAAGATATTCCCGTTTCCAACGAAATCATTAGCTCTATCAAAATATCCACTTACAGATTCTACAAAAAGAGTGTTTCCAAACTCCTCTATCAAAAGAAAGTTTCAACTCCTTTAGTTGAGGACACACATCACAAAGAAGTTTCTGAGAATGCTTCTGTCTAGATTTTATATGAAGATATTCCCTTTTCCAATGAAATCTTCAGAGTCATCCAAATATCCACTTGCAGCTTCTACAAAAAGAGTTTTTCTAAACTGCTGTATCCAAAGAAAGTTTCATCTCTGTTAGTTGAGGACACACATCCCAAATAAGTTTCTGAGAATGCTTCTGTCTCGTTTTTATGGGAAGATATTTCCCTTTTCACCTTAGGCCTGAAAGCGCTCGAAGTCTCCACTTGCAGATACTACAGAAAGAGTGTTCGAAACCTGCTCTAAGAAAGGGAATGTTCAGCTCTGTGAGTTCAATGCAGATATCACAAAGTAGTTTCTGAGAGAGCTTCTGTCTAGATTTTAGATGAAGATATTCCCGTTTCCAATGAAATTGATAGAGCTATCCAAATATCCACTTACAGATTCTACAAAAGAAGTGATTCCAAACTGCTCTATCAACAGAAAGGTTTAAGTCTGTTAGTTGAGGACACACATCACAAAGAAGTTTCTGAGAATGCTTCTGTCTCGTTTTTATGGGAAGATATTTCAGTTTTCACCGTAGGCCCGAATGTGCTCGAAATGTCCACTTGCAGATACTACAGAAAGAGTGTTCCAAACCTTCTCTAAGAAAGGGAATCGTCAGCATTGTGAGTTGAATGCAGATATCACAAAGTAGTTTCTGAGGGTGCTTCTGTCTAGATTTTAGATGAATATATTACCGTTTCCAACGAAATCGATAGAGCTATCCAAATATCCACTTACAGATTCTACAAAAGAAGTGATTCCAAACTGCTCTATCAACAGAAAGGTTTAAGTCTGTTAGTTGAGGACACACATCACGAAGAAGTTAGTGAGAATGCTTCTGTCTAGATTTTATATGAAGATATTCCCGCTTCCAACAATATCTTCACACTTATCCAAATATCCACCTGCAGATTCTACAAAAAGTGTGTTTCCAAACTGCTCTATCAAAAGAAAGGTTCAACTCCATTAGTTGAGGACACACATCACAAAGAAGTTTCTGAGAATGCTTTTGTCTCGTTTTTATGGGAAGATATTTCAGTTTTCACCGTAGGCCCGAATGCGCTCCAAATGTCCACTTGCAGATAATACAGAAAGAGTGTTCCATACCTTCTCTAAGAAAGGGAATCTTCAGCTTTGTGAGTTGAATGCAGATATCACAAAGTAGTTTCTGAGAGTGCTTCTGTCTAGATTTTAGATGAAAATATTCCCGTTTCCAACGATATCGTTAGATCTATCCAAATATCAACTTGCAGATTCTACAAAAAGAGTGGTTCCAAACTACTCTATGAAAAGAAAGGTTGAACTCTGTTAGATGAGGACACACATCACAGAGAAGTTTCTGAGAATGCTTCTGTCTAGATTTTATATAAAGATGTTCCCGTTTCCAATGAAATCTTCACATTAAACAAAATATCCACTTGCAGGTTCTTCAAAAAGAGTGTTTCCAAACTGCTGTATCAAAGGAAAGGTTGAACTCTGTTAGTTGAGGACACACATCACAAAAAAGTTTCTGAGAATGCTTCTGTCTAGATTTTATATGAAGATATTCCCGTTTCCAACGAAATCTTCACAGTTATCCAAATATCCACTTGCAGATTCTACAAAAAGAGTGTTTCCAAACTGCTGTATCAATAGAAAGGATCAGCTCTGGTAGTTGAGGACACACATCCTAAATAAGTTTCTGAAAATCCCTCTGTCTCTTTGTTATGGGAAGATATTTCAGTTTTCACCGTAGGCCTTAATGCGCTCGAAATGTCCACTTCCAGATACTACAGAAAGAGTGTTTCAAACCTGCTCTATGAAAGGGAATGTTCCGCTCTGTGACTTGAATGCAGATATCAGAAAGTAGTTTCTGACAGTGCTTCTGTCTAGAATTTAGATGAAGATATTCCCGTTTCCAACGAAATCGATAGAGCTATCCAAATATCCACTTGCAGATTCTACAAAAAGTGTGTTTCCAAACTACTGTATCAAAAGAATGGTTCAACTCTGTTAGTTGAGGACACACATCACAAAGAAGTTTCTGAGAATGCTTCTGTCTAGATTTTATATGAAGATATTCCCGTTTCCAACGAAATCTTCACAGTTATCCAAATATCCACTTGCAGATTCTACAAAAAGAGTGTTTGCAAACTACTGTATCAAAAGAAAGGATGAACTGTTTTAGCTGAGGACACTCATCAAGAAGAAGTTTCTGAGAATGCTTCGGTCTAGATTTCATATGAAGATATTCCCGTTTCCAACGAAATCATTAGCTCTATCAAAATATCCACTTACAGATTCTACAAAAAGAGTGTTTCCAAACTCCTCTATCAAAAGAAAGGTTCAACTCCTTTATTTGAGGACACACATCTCAAAGAAGTTTCTGACAATGCTTCTGTCTAGATTTTATATGAAGATATTCCCTTTTCCAATGAAATCTTCAGAGTCATCCAAATATCCACTTGCAGCTTCTACAAAAAGAGTTTTTCTAAACTGCTGTATCCAAAGAAAGTTTCATCTCTGTTAGCTGAGGACACACATCCCAAATAAGTTTCTGAGAATGCTTCTGTCTCGTTTTTATGGGAAGATATTTCCCTTTTCACCTTAGGCCTGAAAGCGCTCAAAATCTCCACTTGCAGATACTACAGAAAGAGTGTTCCAAACCTGCTCTAAGAAAGGGAATGTTCAGCTCTGTGAGTTCAATGCAGATATCACAAAGTAGTTTCTGAGAGAGCTTCTGTCTAGATTTTAGATGAAGATATTCCCGTTTCCAATGAAATTGTTAGAGCTATCCAAATATCCACTTGCAGATTCTACAAAAAGTGTGATTCCAAACTGCTGTAACAAAGGAAAGGTTGAAATCTGTTAGTTGAGAGCACACACCACAAAAAAGTTTCTGAGAATGCTTCTGTCTGGATTTTAAATGACGATATTCCCGTTTCCAATGAAATCTTCACAGTTATTCAAATATCCACTTGCAGATTCTACAAAAAGTGTGTTTCCAAACGGCTCTATGAAAAGAAAGGTTCAACTCCGTTAGTTGAGGACACCCATCACAAAGAAGTTTCTGAGAATGCTTCTGTCTCGTTTTTATGGGAAGATATTTCCCTTTTCACCTAAGGCCCGAATGCGCTCGAAATGTCCACTTGCAGATACTACAGAAAGAGTGTTCCAAACCTTCTCTAAGAAAGGGAATCTTCAGCATTGTGAGTTGCATGCAGATATCACAAAGTAGTTTCTGAGAGTGCTTCTGTCTAGATTTTAGATGAAGATAATCCCGTTTCCAACGAAATCGTTAGAGCTATCCAAATATCAACTTGCAGATTCTACAAAAAGAGTGGTTCCAAACTACTCTATGAAAAGAAAGGTTGAACTCTGTTAGATGAGGACACACATCACAAAGAAGTTTCTGAGAATGCTTCTGTCTAGATTTTATATGAAGATGTTCCCGTTTCCAACGAAATCTTCACATTAAACAAAATATCCACTTGCAGGTTCTACAAAAAGAGTGTTTCCAAACTGCTGTATCAATAGAAAGGATCAGCTCTGGTAGTTGAGGACACACATCCTAAATAAGTTTCTGAAAATCCCTCTGTCTCTTTTTTATGGGAAGATATTTCAGTTTTCACCGTAGGCCTTAATGCGCTCGAAATGTCCACTTCCAGATACTACAGAAAGAGTGTTTCAAACCTGCTGTATGAAAGGGAAAGTTCCGCTCTGTGACTTGAATGCAGATATCAGAAAGTAGTTTCTGACAGTGCTTCTGTCTAGAATTTAGATGAAGATATTCCCGTTTCCAACGAAATCAATAGAGCTATCCAAATATCCACTTACAGATTCTACAAAAGAAGTGATTCCAAACTGCTCTATCAACAGAAAGGTTTAAGTCTGTTAGTTGAGGACACACATCACAAAGAAGTTTCTGAGAATGCTTCTGTCTCGTTTTTATGGGAAGATATTTCAGTTTTCACCGTAGGCCCGAATGCGCTCGAAATGTCCACTTGCAGATACTACAGAAAGAGTGTTCCAAACCTTCTCTAAGAAAGGGAATCGTCAGCATTGTGAGTTGAATGCAGATATCACAAAGTAGTTTCTGAGGGTGCTTCTGTCTAGATTTTAGATGAATATATTACCGTTTCCAACGAAATCGATAGAGCTATCCAAATATCCACTTGCAGATTCTACAAAAGAAGTGATTCCAAACTGCTCTATCAACAGAAAGGTTTAAGTCTGTTAGTTGAGGACACACATCACAAAGAAGTTTGTGAGAATGCTTCTGTCTAGATTTTATATGAAGATATTCCCGTTTCCAACGATATCTTCTCAGTTATCCAAATATCCACTTGCAGATTCTACAAAAAGTGTGTTTCCAAACTGCTCTATCAAAAGAAAGGTTCAACTCCGTTAGTTGAGGACACACATCACAAAGAAGTTTCTGAGAATGCTTCTGTCTCGTTTTTATGGGAAGATATTTCATTTTTCTCCGTAGGCCCGAATGCGCTCCAAATGTCCACTTGCAGATAATACAGAAAGAGTGTTCCATACCTTCTCTAAGAAAGGGAATCTTCAGCTTTGTGAGTTGAATGCAGATATCACAAAGTAGTTTCTGAGAGTGCTTCTGTCTAGATTTTAGATGAAAATATTCCCGTTTCCAACGAAATCGTTAGAGCTATCCAAATATCAACTTGCAGATTCTACAAAAAGAGTGGTTCCAAACTACTCTATGAAAAGAAAGGTTGAACTCTGTTAAATGAGGACACACATCACAAAGAAGTTTCTGAGAATGCTTCTGTCTACATTTTATATAAAGATGTTCCCGTTTCCAATGAAATCTTCACATTAAACAAAATATCCACTTGCAGGTTCTACAAAAAGAGTGTTTCCAAACTGCTGTATCAAAGGAAAGGTTGAACTCCGTTAGTTGAGGACACACATCACAAAAAAGTTTCTGAGAATGCTTCTGTCTAGATTTTATATGAAGATATTCCCGTTTCCAACGAAATCTTCACAGTTATTCAAATATCCACTTGCAGATTCTACAAAAAGAGTGTTTCCAAACTGCTGTATCAATAGAAACGATCAGCTCTGGTAGTTGAGGACACACATCCTAAATAAGTTTCTGAAAATCCCTCTGTCTCTTTTTTATGGGAAGATATTTCAGTTTTCACCGTAGGCCTTAATGCGCTCGAAATGTCCACTTCCAGATACTACAGAAAGAGTGTTTCAAACCTGCTCTATGAAAGGGAATGTTCCGCTCTGTGACTTGAATGCAGATATCACAAAGTAGTTTCTGACAGTGCTTCTGTCTAGAATTTAGATGAAGATATTCCCGTTTCCAACGAAATCGATAGAGCTATCCAAATATCCACTTGCAGATTCTACAAAAAGTGTGTTTCCAAACTACTGTATCAAAAGAATGGTTCAACTCTGTTAGTTGAGGACACACATCACAAAGAAGTTTCTGAGAATGCTTCTGTCTAGATTTTATATGAAGATATTCCCGTTTCCAACGAAATCTTCACAGTTATCCAAATATCCACTTGCAGATTCTACAAAAAGAGTGTTTCCAAACTGCTTTTTCAATAGAAAGGATCAGCTCTGGTAGTTGAGGACACACATCCTAAATAAGTTTCTGAAAATCCCTCTGTCTCTTTTTTATGGGAAGATATTTCAGTTTTCACCGTAGGCCTTAATGCGCTCGAAATGTCCACTTCCAGATACTACAGAAAGAGTGTTTCAAACCTGCTCTATGAAAGGGAATGTTCCGCTCTGTGACTTGAATGCAGATATCAGAAAGTAGTTTCTGACAGTGCTTCTGTCTAGAATTTAGATGAAGATATTCCCGTTTCCATCGAAATCGATAGAGCTATCCAAATATCCACTTGCAGATTCTACAAAAAGTGTGTTTCCAAACTACTGTATCAAAAGAATGGTTCAACTCTGTTAGTTGAGGACACACATCACAAAGAAGTTTCTGAGAATGCTTCTGTCTAGATTTTATATGAAGATATTCCCGTTTCCAACGAAATCTTCACAGTTATCCAAATATCCACTTGCAGATTCTACAAAAAGAGTGTTTGCAAACTACTGTATCAAAAGAAAGGATGAACTGTGTTAGCTGAGGACACTCATCAAGAAGAAGTTTCTGAGAATGCTTCGGTCTAGATTTCATATGAAGATATTCCCGTTTCCAACGAAATCATTAGCTCTATCAAAATATCCACTTACAGATTCTACAAAAAGAGTGTTTCCAAACTCCTCTATCAAAAGAAAGGTTCAACTCCTTTAGTTGAGGACACACATCACAAAGAAGTTTCTGGGAATGCTTCTGTCTAGATTTTATATGAAGATATTCCCTTTTCCAATGAAATCTTCAGAGTCATCCAAATATCCACTTGCAGCTTCTACAAAAAGAGTTTTTCTAAACTGCTGTATCCAAAGAAAGTTTCATCTCTGTTAGTTGAGGACACACATCCCAAATAAGTTTCTGAGAATGCTTCTGTCTCGTTTTTTTGGGAAGATATTTCCCTTTTCACCTTAGGCCTGAAAGCGCTCGAAATCTCCACTTGCAGACACTACAGAAAGAGTGTTCCAAACCTGCTCTAAGAAAGGGAATGTTCAGCTCTGTGAGTTCAATGCAGATATCACAAAGTAGATTCTGAGAGAGCTTCTGTCTAGATTTTAGATGAAGATATTCCCGTTTCCAATGAAATCGTTAGAGCTATCCAAATATCCACTTGCAGTTTCTACAAAAAGTGTGATTCCAAACTGCTGTAACAAAGGAAAGGTTGAAATCTGTTAGTTGAGAACACACACCACAAAAAAGTTTCTGAGAATGCTTCTGTCTAGATTTTATATGACGATATTCCCGTTTACAATGAAATCTTCACAGTTATTCAAATATCCACTTGCAGATTCTACAAAAAGTGTGTTTCCAAACGGCTCTATGAAAAGAAAGGTTCAACTCCGTTAGCTGAGGACACACATCACAAAGAAGTTTCTGAGAATGCTTCTGTCTCGTTTTTATGGGAAGATATTTCTCTTTTCACCTAAGGCCCGAATGCGCTCGAAATGTCCACTTGCAGATACTACAGAAAGAGTGTTCCAAACCTTCTCTAAGAAAGGGAATTTTCAGCATTGTGAGTTGCATGCAGATATCACAAAGTAGTTTCTGAGAGTGATTCTGTCTAGATTTTAGATGAAGATAATCCCGTTTCCAATGAAATCGTTAGAGCTATCCAAATATCAACTTGCAGATTCTTCAAAAAGAGTGGTTCCAAACTACTCTATGAAAAGAAAGGTTGAACTCTGTTAGATGAGGACACACATCACAAAGAAGTTTCTGAGAATGCTTCTGTCTAGATTTTATATGAAGATGTTCCCGTTGCCAATGAAATCTTCACATTAAACAAAATATCCACTTGCAGGTTCTACAAAAAGAGTGTTTCCAAACTGCTGTATCAAAGGAAAGGTTGAACTCCGTTAGTTGAGGACACACATCACAAAAAAGTTTCTGAGAATGCTTCTGTCTAGATTTTATATGAAGATATTCCCGTTTCCAACGAAATCTTCACAGTTATCCAAATATCCACTTGCAGATTCTACAAAAAGAGTGTTTCCAAACTGCTTTTTCAATAGAAAGGATCAGCTCTGGTAGTTGAGGACACACATCCTAAATAAGTTTCTGAAAATCCCTCTGTCTCTTTTTTATGGGAAGATATTTCAGTTTTCACCGTAGGCCTTAATGCGCTCGAAATGTCCACTTCCAGATACTACAGAAAGAGTGTTTCAAACCTGCTCTATGAAAGGGAATGTTCCGCTCTGTGACTTGAATGCAGATATCAGAAAGTAGTTTCTGACAGTGCTTCTGTCTAGAATTTAGATGAAGATATTCCCGTTTCCATCGAAATCGATAGAGCTATCCAAATATCCACTTGCAGATTCTACAAAAAGTGTGTTTCCAAACTACTGTATCAAAAGAATGGTTCAACTCTGTTAGTTGAGGACACACATCACAAAGAAGTTTCTGAGAATGCTTCTGTCTAGATTTTATATGAAGATATTCCCGTTTCCAACGAAATCTTCACAGTTATCCAAATATCCACTTGCAGATTCTACAAAAAGAGTGTTTGCAAACTACTGTATCAAAAGAAAGGATGAACTGTGTTAGCTGAGGACACTCATCAAGAAGAAGTTTCTGAGAATGCTTCGGTCTAGATTTCATATGAAGATATTCCCGTTTCCAACGAAATCATTAGCTCTATCAAAATATCCACTTACAGATTCTACAAAAAGAGTGTTTCCAAACTCCTCTATCAAAAGAAAGGTTCAACTCCTTTAGTTGAGGACACACATCACAAAGAAGTTTCTGAGAATGCTTCTGTCTAGATTTTATATGAAGATATTCCCTTTTCCAATGAAATCTTCAGAGTCATCCAAATATCCACTTGCAGCTTCTACAAAAAGAGTTTTTCTAAACTCCTGTATCCAAAGAAAGTTTCATCTCTGTTAGTTGAGGACACACATCCCAAATAAGTTTCTGAGAATGCTTCTGTCTCGTTTTTATGGGAAGATATTTCCCTTTTCACCTTAGGCCTGAAAGCGCTCGAAATCTCCACTTGCAGATACTACAGAAAGAGTGTTCCAAACCTGCTCTAAGAAAGGGAATGTTCAGCTCTGTGAGTTCAATGCAGATATCACAAAGTAGTTTCTGAGAGAGCTTCTGTCTAGATTTTAGATGAAGATATTCCCGTTTCCAATGAAATCGTTAGAGCTATCCAAATATCCACTTGCAGATTCTACAAAAAGTGTGATTCCAAACTGCTGTAACAAAGGAAAGGTTGAAATCTGTTAGTTGAGAACACACACCACAAAAAAGTTTCTGAGAATGCTTCTGTCTAGATTTTATATGACGATATTCCCGTTTCCAATGAAATCTTCACAGTTATTCAAATATCCACTTGCAGATTCTACAAAAAGTGTGTTTCCAAACGGCTCTATGAAAAGAAAGGTTCAACTCCGTTAGCTGAGGACACACATCACAAAGAAGTTTCTGAGAATGCTTCTGTCTCGTTTTTATGGGAAGATATTTCTCTTTTCACCTAAGGCCCGAATGCGCTCGAAATGTCCACTTGCAGATACTACAGAAAGAGTGTTCGAAACCTTCTCTAAGAAAGGGAATCTTCAGCATTGTGAGTTGCATGCAGATATCACAAAGTAGTTTCTGAGAGTGATTCTGTCTAGATTTTAGATGAAGATAATCCCGTTTCCAATGAAATCGTTAGAGCTATCCAAATATCAACTTGCAGATTCTTCAAAAAGAGTGGTTCCAAACTACTCTATGAAAAGAAAGGTTGAACTCTGTTAGATGAGGACACACATCACAAAGAAGTTTCTGAGAATGCTTCTGTCTAGATTTTATATGAAGATGTTCCCGTTTCCAATGAAATCTTCACATTAAACAAAATATCCACTTGCAGGTTCTACAAAAAGAGTGTTTCCAAACTGCTGTATCAAAGGAAAGGTTGAACTCCGTTAGTTGAGGACACACATCACAAAAAAGTTTCTGAGAATGCTTCTGTCTAGATTTTATATGAAGATATTCCCGTTTCCAACGAAATCTTCACAGTTATCCAAATATCCACTTGCAGATTCTACAAAAAGAGTGTTTCCAAACTGCTTTTTCAATAGAAAGGATCAGCTCTGGTAGTTGAGGACACACATCCTAAATAAGTTTCTGAAAATCCCTCTGTCTCTTTTTTATGGGAAGATATTTCAGTTTTCACCGTAGGCCTTAATGCGCTCGAAATGTCCACTTCCAGATACTACAGAAAGAGTGTTTCAAACCTGCTCTATGAAAGGGAATGTTCCGCTCTGTGACTTGAATGCAGATATCAGAAAGTAGTTTCTGACAGTGCTTCTGTCAAGAATTTAGATGAAGATATTCCCGTTTCCATCGAAATCGATAGAGCTATCCAAATATCCACTTGCAGATTCTACAAAAAGTGTGTTTCCATACTACTGTATCAAAAGAATGGTTCAACTCTGTTAGTTGAGGACACACATCACAAAGAAGATTCTGAGAATGCTTCTGTCTAGATTTTATATGAAGATATTCCCGTTTCCAACGAAATCTTCACAGTTATCCAAATATCCACTTGCAGATTCTACAAAAAGAGTGTTTGCAAACTACTGTATCAAAAGAAAGGATGAACTGTGTTAGCTGAGGACACTCATCAAGAAGAAGTTTCTGAGAATGCTTCGGTCTAGATTTCATATGAAGATATTCCCGTTTCCAACGAAATCATTAGCTCTATCAAAATATCCACTTACAGATTCTACAAAAAGAGTGTTTCCAAACTCCTCTATCAAAAGAAAGGTTCAACTCCTTTAGTTGAGGACACACATCACAAAGAAGTTTCTGAGAATGCTTCTGTCTAGATTTTATATGAAGATATTCCCTTTTCCAATGAAATCTTCAGAGTCATCCAAATATCCACTTGCAGCTTCTACAAAAAGAGTTTTTCTAAACTCCTGTATCCAAAGAAAGTTTCATCTCTGTTAGTTGAGGACACACATCCCAAATAAGTTTCTGAGAATGCTTCTGTCTCGTTTTTATGGGAAGATATTTCCCTTTTCACCTTAGGCCTGAAAGCGCTCGAAATCTCCACTTGCAGATACTACAGAAAGAGTGTTCCAAACCTGCTCTAAGAAAGGGAATGTTCAGCTCTGTGAGTTCAATGCAGATATCACAAAGTAGTTTCTGAGAGAGCTTCTGTCTAGATTTTAGATGAAGATATTCCCGTTTCCAATGAAATCGTTAGAGCTATCCAAATATCCACTTGCAGATTCTACAAAAAGTGTGATTCCAAACTGCTGTAACAAAGGAAAGGTTGAAATCTGTTAGTTGAGAACACACACCACAAAAAAGTTTCTGAGAATGCTTCTGTCTAGATTTTATATGACGATATTCCCGTTTCCAATGAAATCTTCACAGTTATTCAAATATCCACTTGCAGATTCTACAAAAAGTGTGTTTCCAAACGGCTCTATGAAAAGAAAGGTTCAACTCCGTTAGCTGAGGACACACATCACAAAGAAGTTTCTGAGAATGCTTCTGTCTCGTTTTTATGGGAAGATAATTCAGTTTTCACCGTAGGCCCTAATGCGCTCGAAATGTCCACTTGCAGATACTACAGAAAGAGTGTTCCAAACCTTCTCTAAGAAAGGGAATCGTCAGCATTGTGAGTTGAATGCAGATATCACAAAGTAGTTTCTGAGGGTGCTTCTGTCTAGATTTTAGATGAATATATTACCGTTTCCAACGAAATCGATAGAGCTATCCAAATATCCACTTGCAGATTCTACAAAAGAAGTGATTCCAAACTGCTCTATCAACAGAAAGGTTTAAGTCTGTTAGTTGAGGACACACATCACAAAGAAGTTTGTGAGAATGCTTCTGTCTAGATTTTATATGAAGATATTCCCGTTTCCAACGATATCTTCTCAGTTATCCAAATATCCACTTGCAGATTCTACAAAAAGTGTGTTTCCAAACTGCTCTATCAAAAGAAAGGTTCAACTCCGTTAATTGAGGACACACATCACAAAGAAGTTTCTGAGAATGCTTCTGTCTCGTTTTTATGGGAAGATATTTCAGTTTTCACCGTAGGCCCGAATGCGCTCCAAATGTCCACTTGCAGATAATACAGAAAGAGTGTTCCATACCTTCTCTAAGAAAGGGAATCTTCAGCTTTGTGAGTTGAATGCAGATATCACAAAGTAGTTTCTGAGAGTGCTTCTGTCTAGATTTTAGATGAAAATATTCCCATTTCCAACGAAATCGTTAGAGCTATCCAAATATCAACTTGCAGATTCTACAAAAAGAGTGGTTCCAAACTACTCTAAGAAAAGAAAGGTTGAACTCTGTTAGATGAGGACACACATCACAAAGAAGTTTCTGAGAATGCTTCTGTCTAGATTTTATATAAAGATGTTCCCGTTTCCAATGAAATCTTCACATTAAACAAAATATCCACTTGCAGGTTCTACAAAAAGAGTGTTTCCAAACTGCTGTATCAAAGGAAAGGTTGAACTCTGTTAGTTGAGGACACACATCACAAAAAAGTTTCTGAGAATGCTTCTGTCTAGATTTTATATGAAGATATTCCCGTTTCCAACGAAATCTTCACAGTTATTCAAATATCCACTTGCAGATTCTACAAAAAGAGTGTTTCCAAACTGCTGTATCAATAGAAACGATCAGCTCTGGTAGTTGAGGACACACATCCTAAATAAGTTTCTGAAAATCCCTCTGTCTCTTTTTTATGGGAAGATATTTCAGTTTTCACCGTAGGCCTTAATGCGCTCGAAATGTCCACTTCCAGATACTACAGAAAGAGTGTTTCAAACCTGCTCTATGAAAGGGAATGTTCCGCTCTGTGACTTGAATGCAGATATCAGAAAGTAGTTTCTGACAGTGCTTCTGTCTAGAATTTAGATGAAGATATTCCCGTTTCCAACGAAATCGATAGAGCTATCCAAATATCCACTTGCAGATTCTACAAAAAGTGTGTTTCCAAACTACTGTATCAAAAGAATGGTTCAACTCCGTTAGTTGAGGACACACATCACAAAGAAGTTTCTGAGAATGCTTCTGTCTAGATTTTATATGAAGATATTCCCGTTTCCAACGAAATCTTCACAGTTATCCAAATATCCACTTGCAGATTCTACAAAAAGAGTGTTTCCAAACTGCTGTATCAATAGAAACGATCAGCTCTGGTAGTTGAGGACACACATCCTAAATAAGTTTCTGAAAATCCCTCTGTCTCTTTTTTATGGGAAGATATTTCAGTTTTCACCGTAGGCCTTAATGCGCTCGAAATGTCCACTTCCAGATACTACAGAAAGAGTGTTTCAAACCTGCTCTATGAAAGGGAATGTTCCGCTCTGTGACTTGAATGCAGATATCAGAAAGTAGTTTCTGACAGTGCTTCTGTCTAGAATTTAGATGAAGATATTCCCGTTTCCAACGAAATCGATAGAGCTATCCAAATATCCACTTGCAGATTCTACAAAAAGTGTGTTTCCAAACTACTGTATCAAAAGAATGGTTCAACTCCGTTAGTTGAGGACACACATCACAAAGAAGTTTCTGAGAATGCTTCTGTCTAGATTTTATATGAAGATATTCCCGTTTCCAACGAAATCTTCACAGTTATCCAAATATCCACTTGCAGATTCTACA
The DNA here is from genome assembly GCF_029281585.2 of Gorilla gorilla gorilla. Classification (NCBI taxonomy): domain Eukaryota; kingdom Metazoa; phylum Chordata; class Mammalia; order Primates; family Hominidae; genus Gorilla; species Gorilla gorilla. The sequence continues at coordinate 14,150,225 of NC_086018.1, read as the reverse complement.
AAAAGAGTGTTTCAAACTGCTTTTTCAATAGAAAGGATCAGCTCTGGTAGTTGAGGACACACATCCTAAATAAGTTTCTGAAAATCCCTCTGTCTCTTTTTTATGGGAAGATATTTCAGTTTTCACCGTAGGCCTTAATGCGCTCGAAATGTCCACTTCCAGATACTACAGAAAGAGTGTTTCAAACCTGCTCTATGAAAGGGAATGTTCCGCTCTGTGACTTGAATGCAGATATCAGAAAGTAGTTTCTGACAGTGCTTCTGTCTAGAATTTAGATGAAGACATTCCCGTTTCCAACGAAATCGATAGAGCTATCCAAATATCCACTTGCAGATTCTACAAAAAGTGTGTTTCCATACTACTGTATCAAAAGAATGGTTCAACTCTGTTAGTTGAGGACACACATCACAAAGAAGTTTCTGAGAATGCTTCTGTCTAGATTTTATATGAAGATATTCCCGTTTCCAACGAAATCTTCACAGTTATCCAAATATCCACTTGCAGATTCTACAAAAAGAGTGTTTGCAAACTACTGTATCAAAAGAAAGGATGAACTGTGTTAGCTGAGGACACTCATCAAGAAGAAGTTTCTGAGAATGCTTCGGTCTAGATTTCATATGAAGATATTCCCGTTTCCAACGAAATCATTAGATCTATCAAAATATCCACTTATAGATTCTACAAAAAGAGTGTTTCCAAACTCCTCTATCAAAAGAAAGGTTCAACTCCTTTAGTTGAGGACACACATCACAAAGAAGTTTCCGAGAATGCTTCTGTCTAGATTTTATATGAAGATATTCCCTTTTCCAATGAAATCTTCAGAGTCATCCAAATATCCACTTGCAGCTTCTACAAAAAGAGTTTTTCTAAACTGCTGTATCCAAAGAAAGTTTCATCTCTGTTAGCTGAGGACACACATCCCAAATAAGTTTCTGAGAATGCTTCTGTCTCGTTTTTATGGGAAGACATTTCCCTTTTCACCTTAGGCCTGAAAGCGCTCGAAATCTCCACTTGCAGATACTACAGAAAGAGTGTTCCAAACCTTCTCTAAGAAAGGGAATGTTCAGCTCTGTGAGTTCAATGCAGATATCACAAAGTAGTTTCTGAGAGAGATTCTGTCTAGATTTTAGATGAAGATATTCCCGTTTCCAATGAAATCGTTAGAGCTATCCAAATATCCACTTGCAGATTCTACAGAAAGTGTGTTTCCAAACTGATGTAACAAAGGAAAGGTTGAAATCTGTTAGTTGAGGACACACACCACAAAAAAGTTTCTGAGAATGCTTCTGTCTAGATTTTATATGACGACATTCCCGTTTCCAATGAAATCTTCACAGTTATTCAAATATCCACTTGCAGATTCTACAAAAAGAGTGTTTCCAAACTGCTCTATTAAAAGAAAGGTTCAACTCCTTTAGTTGAGGACACACATCACAAAGAAGTTTCTGAGAATGCTTCTGTCTAGATTTTATATGAAGATATTCCCTTTTCCAATGAAATCTTCAGAGTCATCCAAATATCCACTTGCAGCTTCTACAAAAAGAGTTTTTCTAAACTGCTGTATCCAAAGAAAGTTTCATCTCTGTTAGTTGAGGACACACATCCCAAATAAGTTTCTGAGAATGCTTCTGTCTCGTTTTTATGGGAAGATATTACCCTTTTCACCTTCGGCCTGAAAGCGCTCGAAATCTCCACTTGCAGATACTACAGAAAGAGTGTTCCAAACCTGCTCTAAGAAAGGGAATGTTCAGCTCTGTGAGTTCAATGCAGATATCACAAAGTAGTTTCTGAGAGAGCTTCTGTCTAGATTTTAGATGAAGATATTCCCGTTTCCAATGAAATCGATAGAGCTATCCAAATATCCACTTGCAGATTCTACAAAAAGTGTGATTCCAAACTGCTGTAACAAAGGAAAGGTTGAAATCTGTTAGTTGAGAACACACACCAAAAAAGTATCTGAGAATGCTTCTGTCTAGATTTTATATGACGATATTCCCGTTTCCAATGAAATCTTCACAGTTATTCAAATATCCACTTGCAGATTCTACAAAAAGTGTGTTTCCAAACGGCTCTATCAAAAGAAAGTTTCAACTCCGTTAGTTGAGGACACACATCACAAAGAAGTTTCTGAGAATGCTTCTGTCTCGTTTTTATGGGAAGATATTTCCCTTTTCACCTAAGGCCCGAATGCGCTCGAAATGTCCACTTGCAGATACTACAGAAAGAGTGTTCCAAACCTTCTCTAAGAAAGGGAATCTTCAGCATTGTGAGTTGCATGCAGATATCACAAAGTAGTTTCTGAGAGTGCTTCTGTCTAGATTTTAGATGAAGATAATCCCGTTTCCAACGAAATCGTTAGAGCTATCCAAATATCAACTTGCAGATTCTTCAAAAAGAGTGGTTCCAAACTACTCTATGAAAAGAAAGGTTGAACTCTGTTAGATGAGGACACACATCACAAAGAAGTTTCTGAGAATGCTTCTGTCTAGATTTTATATGAAGATGTTCCCGTTTCCAACGAAATCTTCACATTAAACAAAATATCCACTTGCAGGTTCTACAAAAAGAGTGTTTCCAAACTGCTGTATCAATAGAAAGGATCAGCTCTGGTAGTTGAGGACACACATCCTAAATAAGTTTCTGAAAATCCCTCTGTCTCTTTTTTATGGGAAGATATTTCAGTTTTCACCGTAGGCCTTAATGCGCTCGAAATGTCCACTTCCAGATACTACAGAAAGAGTGTTTCAAACCTGCTCTATGAAAGGGAATGTTCCGCTCTGTGACTTGAATGCAGATGTCAGAAAGTAGTTTCTGACAGTGCTTCTGTCTAGAATTTAGATGAAGGTATTCCCGTTTCCAACGAATTCGATAGAGCTATCCAAATATCCACTTGCAGATTCTACAAAAAGTGTGTTTCCAAACTACTGTATCAAAAGAATGGTTCAACTCTGTTAGTTGAGGACACACATCACAAAGAAGTTTCTGAGAATGCTTCTGTCTAGATTTTATATGAAGATATTCCCGTTTCCAACGAAATCTTCACAGTTATCCAAATATCCACTTGCAGAATCTACAAAAAGTGTGTTTGCAAACTGCTGTATCAAAAGAAAGGATGAACTGTGTTAGCTGAGGACACTCATCAAGAAGAAGTTTCTGAGAATGCTTCTGTCTAGATTTTATATGAAGATATTCCCTTTTCCAATGAAATCTTCAGAGTCATCCAAATATCCACTTGCAGCTTCTACAAAAAGAGTTTTTCTAAACTGCTGTCTCCAAAGAAAGTTTCATCTCTGTTAGTTGAGGACACACATCCCAAATAAGTTTCTGAGAATGCTTCTGTCTCGTTTTTATGGGAAGATATTTCCCTTTTCACCTTAGGCCTGAAAGCGCTCGAAGTCTCCACTTGCAGATACTACAGAAAGAGTGTTCGAAACCTGCTCTAAGAAAGGGAATGTTCAGCTCTGTGAGTTCAATGCAGATATCACAAAGTAGTTTCTGAGAGAGCTTCTGTCTAGATTGTAGATGAAGATATTCCCGTTTCCAATGAAATTGATAGAGCTATCTAAATATCCACTTGCAGATTCTACAAAAAGTGTGTTTCCAAACTGCTGTAACAAAGGAAAGGTTGAAATCTGTTAGTTGAGGACACACACCACAAAAAAGTTTCTGAGAATGCTTCTCTCTAGATTTTATATGACGATATTACCGTTTCCAACGAAATCTTCACAGTTATTCAAATATCCACTTGCAGATTCTACAAAAAGAGTGTTTCCAAACTGCTGTATCAATAGAAAGGATCAGCTCTGGTAGTTGAGGACACACATCCTAAATAAGTTTCTGAAAATCCTTCTGTCTCTTTTTTATGGGAAGATATTTCAGTTTTCACCGTAGTCCTTAATGCGCTCGTAATGTCCACTTCCAGATACTACAGAAAGAGTGTTTCAAACCTGCTCTATGAAAGGGAATGTTCCGCTCTGTGACTTGAATGCAGATATCAGAAAGTAGTTTCTGACAATGCTTCTGTCTAGAATTTAGATGAAGATATTCCCGTTTCCAACGAAATCGATAGAGCTATCCAAATATCCACTTACAGATTCTACAAAAGAAGTGATTCCAAACTGCTCTATCAACAGAAAGGTTTAAGTCTGTTAGTTGAGGACACACATCACAAAGAAGTTTCTGAGAATGCTTCTGTCTGTATTTTATATGAAGATATTCCCTTTTCCAATGAAATCTTCAGAGTCATCCAAATATCCACTTGCAGCTTCTACAAAAAGAGTTTTTCTAAACTACTGTATCCAAAGAAAGTTTCATCTCAGTTGAGGACACACATCCCAAATAAGTTTCTGAGAATGCTTCTGTCTCGTTTTTATGGGAAGATATTTCCCTTTTCACCTTAGGCCTGAAAGCGCTCGAAATCTCCACTTGCAGATACTACAGAAAGAGTGTTCCAAACCTGCTCTAAGAAAGGGAATGTTCAGCTCTGTGAGTTCAATGCAGATATCACAAAATAGTTTCTGAGAGAGCTTCTGTCTAGATTTTAGATGAAGATATTCCCGTTTCCAATGAAATCGTTAGAGCTATCCAAATATCCACTTGCAGATTCTACAAAAAGTGTGATTCCAAACTGCTGTAACAAAGGAAAGGTTGAAATCTGTTAGTTGAGAACACACACCACAAAAAAGTTTCTGAGAATGCTTCTGTCTCGTTTTTATGGGAAGATATTTCAGTTTTCACCGTAGGCCCGAATGCGCTCGAAATGTCCACTTGCAGATACTACAGAAAAAGTGTTCCAAACCTTCTCTAAGAAAGGGAATCGTCAGCATTGTGAGTTGAATGCAGATAGCACAAAGTAGTTTCTGAGGGTGCTTCTGTCTAGATTTTAGATGAATATATTACCGTTTCCAACGAAATCGATAGAGCTATCCAAATATCCACTTACAGATTCTACAAAAGAAGTGATTCCAAACTGCTCTATCAACAGAAAGGTTTAAGTCTGTTAGTTGAGGACACACATCACAAAGAAGTTTCTGAGAATGCTTCTGTCTAGATTTTATATGAAGATATTCCCGTTTCCAACAATATCTTCACAGTTATCCAAATATCCACTTGCAGATTCTACAAAAAGTGTGTTTCCAAACTGCTCTATCAAAAGAAAGGTTCAACTCCATTAGTTGAGGACACACATCACAAAGAAGTTTCTGAGAATGCTTCTGTCTCGTTTTTATGGGAAGATATTTCAGTTTTCACCGTAGGCCCGAATGCGCTCCAAATGTCCACTTGCAGATAATACAGAAAGAGTGTTCCATACCTTCTCTAAGAAAGGGAATCTTCAGCTTTGTGAGTTGAATGCAGATATCACAAAGTAGTTTCTGAGAGTGCTTCTGTCTAGATTTTAGATGAAAATATTCCCGTTTCCAACGAAATCGTTAGAGCTATCCAAATATCAACTTGCAGATTCTACAAAAAGAGTGGTTCCAAACTACTCTATGAAAAGAAAGGTTGAACTCTGTTAGATGAGGACACACATCACAAAGAAGTTTCTGAGAATCCTTCTGTCTAGATTTTATATAAAGATGTTCCCGTTTCCAATGAAATCTTCACATTAAACAAAATATCCACTTGCAGGTTCTACAAAAAGAGTGTTTCCAAACTGCTGTATCAAAGGAAAGGTTGAACTCTGTTAGTTGAGGACACACATCACAAAAAAGTTTCTGAGAATGCTTCTGTCTAGATTTTATATGAAGATATTCCCGTTTCCAACGAAATCTTCACAGTTATTCAAATATCCACTTGCAGATTCTACAAAAAGAGTGTTTCCAAACTGCTGTATCAATAGAACCGATCAGCTCTGGTAGTTGAGGACACACATCCTAAATAAGTTTCTGAAAATCCCTCTGTCTCTTTTTTATGGGAAGATATTTCAGTTTTCACCGTAGGCCTTAATGCGCTCGAAATGTCCACTTCCAGATACTACAGAAAGAGTGTTTCAAACCTGCTCTATGAAAGGGAATGTTCCGCTCTGTGACTTGAATGCAGATATCAGAAAGTAGTTTCTGACAGTGCTTCTGTCTAGAATTTAGATGAAGATATTCCCGTTTCCAACGAAATCGATAGAGCTATCCAAATATCCACTTGCAGATTCTACAAAAAGTGTGTTTCCAAACTACTGTATCAAAAGAATGGTTCAACTCTGTTAGTTGAGGACACACATCACAAAGAAGTTTCTGAGAATGCTTCTGTCTAGATTTTATATGAAGATATTCCCGTTTCCAACGAAATCTTCACAGTTATCCAAATATCCACTTGCAGATTCTACAAAAAGAGTGTTTGCAAACTACTGTATCAAAAGAAAGTATGAACTGTGTTAGCTGAGGACACTCATCAAGAAGAAGTTTCTGAGAATGCTTCGGTCTAGATTTCATATGAAGATATTCCCGTTTCCAACGAAATCATTAGCTCTATCAAAATATCCACTTACAGATTCTACAAAAAGAGTGTTTCCAAACTCCTCTATCAAAAGAAAGGTTCAACTCCTTTAGTTGAGGACACACATCACAAAGAAGTTTCTGAGAATGCTTCTGTCTAGATTTTATATGAAGATATTCCCTTTTCCAATGAAATCTTCAGAGTCATCCAAATATCCACTTGCAGCTTCTACAAAAAGAGTTTTTCTAAACTGCTGTACCCAAAGAAAGTTTCATCTCTGTTAGCTGATTACACACATCCCAAATAAGTTTCTGAGAATGCTTCTGTCTCGTTTTTATGTTAAGACATTTCCCTTTTCACCTTAGGCCTGAAAGCGCTCGAAATCTCCACTTGCAGATACTACAGAAAGAGTGTTCCAAACCTTCTCTAAGAAAGGGAATGTTCAGCTCTGTGAGTTCAATGCAGATATCACAAAGTAGTTTCTGAGAGAGCTTCTGTCTAGATTTTAGATGAAGATATTCCCGTTTCCAATGAAATCGTTAGAGCTATCCAAATATCCACTTGCAGATTCTACAGAAAGTGTGTTTCCAAACTGATGTAACAAAGGAAAGGTTGAAATCTGTTAGTTGAGGACACACACCACAAAAAAGTTTCTGAGAATGATTCTGTCTAGATTTTATATGACGACATTCCCGTTTCCAATGAAATCTTCACAGTTATTCAAATATCCACTTGCAGATTCTACAAAAAGAGTGTTTCCAAACTGCTCTATCAAAAGAAAGGTTCAACTCCGTTAGTTGAGGACACACATCACAAAGAAGTTTCTGAGAATGCTTCTGTCTCGTTTTTATGGGAAGATATTTCAGTTTTCACCGTAGGCCGGAATGCGCTCGAAATGTCCACTTGCAGATACTACAGAAAGAGTGTTCCAAACCTTCTCTAAGAAAGGGAATCTTAAGCTTTGTGAGTTGAATGCAGATATCACAAAGTAGTTTCTGAGAGTGCTTCTGTCTAGATTTTAGATGAAGATATTCCCGTTTCCAACGAAATCGTTAGAGCTATCCAAATATCAACTTGCAGATTCTACAAAAAGAGTGGTTCCAAACTACTCTATGAAAAGAAAGGTTGAACTCTGTTAGATGAGGACACACATCACAAAGAAGTTTCTGAGAATGCTTCTGTCTAGATTTTATATGAAGATATTCCCGTTTCCAACGAAATCTTCACATTAAACAAAATATCCACTTGCAGGTTCTACAAAAAGTGTGTTTCCAAACTGCTGTATCAAAGGAAAGGTTGAACTCTGTTAGTTGAGGACACACATCACAAAAAAGATTCTGAGAATGCTTCTGTCTAGATTTTATATGAAGATATTCCCGTTTCCAACGAAATCTTCACAGTTTTTCAAATATCCACTTGCAGATTCTACAAAAAGAGTGTTTCCAAACTGCTGTTTCAATAGAAAGGATCAGCTCTGGTAGTTGAGGACACACATCCTAAATAAGTTTCTGAAAATCCCTCTGTCTCTTTTTTATGGGAAGATATTTCAGTTTTCACCGTAGGCCTTAATGCACTCGAAATGTCCACTTCCAGATACTACAGAAAGAGTGTTTCAAACCTGCTGTATGAAAGGGAAAGTTCCGCTCTGTGACTTGAATGCAGATATCAGAAAGTAGTTTCTGACAGTGCTTCTGTGTAGAATTTAGATGAAGATATTCCCGTTTCCAACGAAATCGATAGAGCTATCCAAATATCCACTTACAGATTCTACAAAAGAAGTGATTCCAAACTGCTCTATCAACAGAAAGGTTTAAGTCTGTTAGTTGAGGACACACATCACAAAGAAGTTTCTGAGAATGCTTCTGTCTCGTTTTTATGGGAAGATATTTCAGTTTTCACCGTAGGCCCGAATGCGCTCGAAATGTCCACTTGCAGATACTACAGAAAGAGTGTTCCAAACCTTCTCTAAGAAAGGGAATCGTCAGCATTGTGAGTTGAATGCAGATATCACAAAGTGGTTTCTGAGGGTGCTTCTGTCTAGATTTTAGATGAATATATTACCGTTTCCAACGAAATCGATAGAGCTATCCAAATATCCACTTACAGATTCTACAAAAGAAGTGATTCCAAACTGCTCTATCAACAGAAAGGTTTAAGTCTGTTAGTTGAGGACACACATCACAAAGAAGTTTCTGAGAATGCTTCTGTCTAGATTTTATATGAAGATATTCCCGTTTCCAACAACATCTTCACAGTTATCCAAATATCCACTTGCAGATTCTACAAAAAGTGTGTTTCCAAACTGCTCTATCAAAAGAAAGGTTCAACTCCGTTAGTTGAGGACACACACCACAAAGAAGTTTCTGAGAATGCTTCTGTCTCGTTTTTATGGGAAGATATTTCAGTTTTCACCGTAGGCCCGAATGCGCTCCAAATGTCCACTTGCAGATAATACAGAAAGAGTGTTCCATAACATCTCTAAGAAAGGGAATCTTCAGCTTTGTGAGTTGAATGCAGATATCACAAAGTAGTTTCTGAGAGTGCTTCTGTCTAGATTTTAGATGAAAATATTCCCGTTTCCAACGAAATCGTTAGAGCTATCCAAATATCAACTTGCAGATTCTACAAAAAGAGTGGTTCCAAACTACTCTATGAAAAGAAAGGTTGAACTCTGTTAGATGAGGACACACATCACGATGAAGTTTCTGAGAATCCTTCTGTCTAGATTTTATATAAAGATGTTCCCGTTTCCAATGAAATCTTCACATTAAACAAATATCCACTTGCAGGTTCTACAAAAAGAGTGTTTCCAAACTGCTGTATCAAAGGAAAGGTTGAACTCTGTTAGTTGAGGACACACATCACAAAAAAGTTTCTGAGAATGCTTCTGTCTAGATTTTATATGAAGATATTCCCGTTTCCAACGAAATCTTCACAGTTATTCAAATATCCACTTGCAGATTCTACAAAAAGAGTGTTTCCAAACTGCTGTATCAATAGAAACGATCAGCTCTGGTAGTTGAGGACACACATCCTAAATAAGTTTCTGAAAATCCCTCTGTCTCTTTTTTATGGGAAGATATTTCAGTTTTCACCGTAGGCCTTAATGCGCTCGAAATGTCCACTTCCAGATACTACAGAAAGAGTGTTTCAAACCTGCTCTATGAAAGGGAATGTTCCGCTCTGTGACTTGAATGCAGATATCAGAAAGTAGTTTCTGACAGTGCTTCTGTCTAGAATTTAGATGAAGATATTCCCGTTTCCAACGAAATCGATAGAGCTATCCAAATATCCACTTGCAGATTCTACAAAAAGTGTGTTTCCAAACTACTGTATCAAAAGAATGGTTCAACTCTGTTAGTTGAGGACACACATCACAAAGAAGTTTCTGAGAATGCTTCTGTCTAGATTTTATATGAAGATATTCCCGTTTCCAACGAAATCTTCACAGTTATCCAAATATCCACTTGCAGATTCTACAAAATGAGTGTTTGCAAACTACTGTATCAAAAGAAAGGATGAACTGTGTTAGCTGAGGACACTCATCAAGAAGAAGTTTCTGAGAATGCTTCGGTCTAGATTTCATATGAAGATATTCCCGTTTCCAACGAAATCATTAGCTCTATCAAAATATCCACTTACAGATTCTACAAAAAGAGTGTTTCCAAACTCCTGTATCAAAAGAAAGGTTCAACTCCTTTAGTTGAGGACACACATCACAAAGAAGTTTCTGAGAATGCTTCTGTCTAGATTTTATATGAAGATATTCCCTTTTCCAATGAAATCTTCAGAGTCATCCAAATATCCACTTGCAGCTTCTACAAAAAGAGTTTTTCTAAACTGCTGTACCCAAAGAAAGTTTCATCTCTGTTAGCTGAGGACACACATCCCAAATAAGTTTCTGAGAATGCTTCTGTCTCGTTTTTATGTTAAGACATTTCCCTTTTCACCTTAGGCCTGAAAGCGCTCGAAATCTCCACTTGCAGATACTACAGTAAGAGTGTTCCAAACCTTCTCTAAGAAAGGGAATGTTCAGCTCTGTGAGTTCAATGCAGATATCACAAAGTAGTTTCTGAGAGAGCTTCTGTCTAGATTTTAGATGAAGATATTCCCGTTTCCAATGAAATCGTTAGAGCTATCCAAATATCCACTTGCAGATTCAACAGAAAGTGTGTTTCCAAACTGATGTAACAAAGGAAAGGTTGAAATCTGTTAGTTGAGGACACACATCACAAAGAAGTTTCTGAGAGTGCTTCTGTCTAGATTTTAGATGAAGATATTCCCGTTTCCAACGAAATCGTTAGAGCTATCCAAATATCAACTTGCAGATTCTACAAAAAGAGTGGTTCCAAACTACTCTATGAAAAGAAAGGTTGAACTCTGTTAGATGAGGACACACATCACAAAGAAGTTTCTGAGAATGCTTCTGTCTAGATTTTATATGAAGATATTCCCGTTTCCAACAAAATCTTCACATTAAACAAAATATCCACTTGCAGGTTCTACAAAAAGTGTGTTTCCAAACTGCTGTATCAAAGGAAAGGTTGAACTCTGTTAGTTGAGGACACACATCACAAAAAAGATTCTGAGAATGCTTCTGTCTAGATTTTATATGAAGATATTCCCGTTTCCAACGAAATCTTCACAGTTTTTCAAATATCCACTTGCAGATTCTACAAAAAGAGTGTTTCCAAACTGCTGTTTCAATAGAAAGGATCAGCTCTGGTAGTTGAGGACACACATCCTAAATAAGTTTCTGAAAATCCCTCTGTCTCTTTTTTATGGGAAGATATTTCAGTTTTCACCGTAGGCCTTAATGCGCTCGAAATGTCCACTTCCAGATACTACAGAAAGAGTGTTTCAAACCTGCTGTATGAAAGGGAAAGTTCCGCTCTGTGACTTGAATGCAGATATCAGAAAGTAGTTTCTGACAGTGCTTCTGTGTAGAATTTAGATGAAGATATTCCCGTTTCCAACGAAATCGATAGAGCTATCCAAATATCCACTTACAGATTCTACAAAAGAAGTGATTCCAAACTGCTCTATCAACAGAAAGGTTTAAGTCTGTTAGTTGAGGACACACATCACAAAGAAGTTTCTGAGAATGCTTCTGTCTCGTTTTTATGGGAAGATATTTCAGTTTTCACCGTAGGCCCGAATGCGCTCGAAATGTCCACTTGCAGATACTACAGAAAGAGTGTTCCAAACCTTCTCTAAGAAAGGGAATCGTCAGCATTGTGAGTTGAATGCAGATATCACAAAGTAGTTTCTGAGGGTGCTTCTGTCTAGATTTTAGATGAATATATTACCGTTTCCAACGAAATCGATAGAGCTATCCAAATATCCACTTACAGATTCTACAAAAGAAGTGATTCCAAACTGCTCTATCAACAGAAAGGTTTAAGTCTGTTAGTTGAGGACACACATCACAAAGAAGTTTCTGAGAATGCTTCTGTCTAGATTTTATATGAAGATATTCCCGTTTCCAACAACATCTTCACAGTTATCCAAATATCCACTTGCAGATTCTACAAAAAGTGTGTTTCCAAACTGCTCTATCAAAAGAAAGGTTCAACTCCGTTAGTTGAGGACACACACCACAAAGAAGTTTCTGAGAATGCTTCTGTCTCGTTTTTATGGGAAGATATTTCAGTTTTCACCGTAGGCCCGAATGCGCTCCAAATGTCCACTTGCAGATAATACAGAAAGAGTGTTCCATACCTTCTCTAAGAAAGGGAATCTTCAGCTTTGTGAGTTGAATGCAGATATCACAAAGTAGTTTCTGAGAGTGCTTCTGTCTAGATTTTAGATGAAAATATTCCCGTTTCCAACGATATCGTTAGAGCTATCCAAATATCAACTTGCAGATTCTACAAAAAGAGTGGTTCCAAACTACTCTATGAAAAGAAAGGTTGAACTCTGTTAGATGAGGACACACATCACGATGAAGTTTCTGAGAATGCTTCTGTCTAGATTTTATATAAAGATGTTCCCGTTTCTAATGAAATCTTCACATTAAACAAAATATCCAATTGCAGGTTCTACAAAAAGAGTGTTTCCAAACTGCTGTATCAAAGGAAAGGTTGAACTCTGTTAGTTGAGGACACACATCACAAAAAACTTTCTGAGAATGCTTCTGTCTAGATTTTATATGAAGATATTCCCGTTTCCAACGAAATCTTCACAGTTATCCAAATATCCACTTGCAGATTCTACAAAAAGAGTGTTTGCACACTACTGTATCAAAAGAAAGGATGAACTGTGTTAGCTGAGGACACTCATCAAGAAGAAGTCTCTGAGAATGCTTCGGTCTATATTTCATATGAAGATACTCCCCTTTCCAACGAAATTATTACAGCTATCCAAATATCCACGGACAGATTCTACAAAAAGGGTGTTTCCAAACTGCTCTATCAAAAGAAAGGTTGAACTCCGTTAGTTGAGGACACACATCATGAAGAAGTTGCTGAGAATGCTTCTGTCTGGAATTTAGATGAAGATATTCCCGATTCCAATGAAATCTTCACAGTTATCCAAATATCTACCAGCAGATTCTACAAAAAGTGTGTTTCCAAACTACTGTAACAAAAGAAAGGTTGAACTCTGTTAGTTGAGGACACACATCACAAAGAAGTTTCTGAGAATGCTTCTGTCTAGATTTTATATGAAGATGTTCACTTTTCCATCGAAATCTTCACAGTTATCCAAATATCCACTTGCGGATTCTACAAAAAGAGTGTTTCTAAACTGCTGTATCAAAAGAATGGTTCAACACTGTTAGTTGAGGACACACATCCCATATAAGTTTCAGAGAATGCTTCTGTCTCGTTTTTATGGGAAGATATTTCCCTTTTCACCGTAGGCCTGAAAGCGCTCGAAATGTCCACTTGCAGATAGTACTGAAAGCGTTTTCCAAACCTGCTCTAAGAAATAGAATCTTCAGGTTTCTGAGTTGAATGCAGATATCACAAAGTAGTTTCTGAGAGTGCTTCTGTCTATATTTTCGATGAAGATATTCCCGTTTCCAACGAAATCGTATGAGCTATCCAAATATCCACTTGCAGATTGTACAAAAAGAGTGGTTCCAAACTACTCTATCAAAAGAAATGTTAAACTCTGTTCGATGAGGACACACATCACAAAGAAGTTTCTGAGAATGCTTCTGTCTAGATTTTATATGAAGATGTTCCCGTTTCCAATGAAATCTTCACATTAAACAAAATATCCACTTGCAGGTTCTACAAAAAGAGTGTTTCCAAACTGCTGTATCAACGGAAAGGTTGAACTCTGTTAGTTGAGGACACACATCACAAAAAAGTTTCTGAGAATGCTTCTGTCTAGATTTTATAAGAAGATACTCCCGTTTCCAACGAAATCTTCACAGTTATTCAAGTATCCACTTGCAGATTCCACAAAAAGAGTGTTTCCAACTGCTTTATCAATAGAAAGGATCAACTCTGCTATTTGAGGACACACATCCTAAATAAGTTTCTGAGAATCCTTCTCTCTCTTTCTTATGGAAGATATTTCAGTTTTCACTGAAGGGCTGAATGCGTTCGAAATGTCCACTTCCAGATACTACAGAAAGAGTGTTTCAAACCTGCTCTATGAAAGGGAATGTTCAGCTCTGTGACTTGAATGCAGATATCACAAAGTAGATTCTGACAGTGCTTCTGTCTTGAATTCAGATGAAGATATTCCCTTTTCCAACGAAATCGTTAGAGCTATAAAAATATCCACTTGCAGATTCTACAAAAAGGGTGTTTCCAAACTGCTATATCAAAAGAATGATTCAACTCTGTTAGTTGAGGATACACATCACAAAGAAGTTTCTGAGAATGCTTGTGTCTGGATTTTATATGAAGATATTCCTATTTCCAACTAAATCTTCACAGTTATCCAAATATCCACTTGCAGATTTTACAAAAAGACTGTTTCCAAACTGCTGTTTCAAAGGAAAAGTTGAACTCTGTTAGTCGAGGACACTCATCACAAAGAAGTTTCTGAGAATGCTTCTGTCTAGATTTCATATGAAGATATTCCCGTTTCCAACGAAATCGATAGAGCTATCCAAATATCCACTTACAGATTCTACAAAAAAAGTGATTCCAAACTGCTCTATCAACAGAAAGGTTTAAATCTGTTAGTTGAGGACACACATCACAAAGAAGTTTCTGAGAATGCTTCTGTCTAGATTTTATATGAAGATATTCCCGTTTCCAACAACATCTTCACATTTATCCAAATATCCACTTGCAGATTCTACAAAAAGTGTGTTTCCAAACTGCTCTATCAAAAGAAAGGTTCAACTCCGTTAGTTGAGGACACACACCACAAAGAAGTTTCTGAGAATGCTTCTGTCTCGTTTTTATGGGAAGATATTTCAGTTTTCACCGTAGGCCCGAATGCGCTCCAAATGTCCACTTGCAGATAATACAGAAAGAGTGTTCCATACCTTCTCTAAGAAAGGGAATCTTCAGCTTTGTGAGTTGAATGCAGATATCACAAAGTAGTTTCTGAGAGTGCTTCTGTCTAGATTTTAGATGAAAATATTCCCGTTTCCAACGATATCGTTAGAGCTATCCAAATATCAACTTGCAGATTCTACAAAAAGAGTGGTTCCAAACTACTCTATGAAAAGAAAGGTTGAACTCTGTTAGATGAGGACACACATCACGATGAAGTTTCTGAGAATGCTTCTGTCTAGATTTTATATAAAGATGTTCCCGTTTCTAATGAAATCTTCACATTAAACAAAATATCCAATTGCAGGTTCTACAAAAAGAGTGTTTCCAAACTGCTGTATCAAAGGAAAGGTTGAACTCTGTTAGTTGAGGGCACACATCACAAAAAACTTTCTGAGAATGCTTCTGTCTAGATTTTATATGAAGATATTCCCGTTTCCAACGAAATCTTCACAGTTATCCAAATATCCACTTGCAGATTCTACAAAAAGAGTGTTTGCACACTACTGTATCAAAAGAAAGGATGAACTGTGTTAGCTGAGGACACTCATCAAGAAGAAGTCTCTGAGAATGCTTCGGTCTAGATTTCATATGAAGATACTCCCCTTTCCAACGAAATTATTATAGCTATCCAAATATCCACGGACAGATTCTACAAAAAGGGTGTTTCCAAACTGCTCTATCAAAAGAAAGGTTGAACTCCGTTAGTTGAGGACACACATCATGAAGAAGTTGCTGAGAATGCTTCTGTCTGGAATTTAGATGAAGATATTCCCGATTCCAACGAAATCTTCACAGTTATCCAAATATCTACCAGCAGATTCTACAAAAAGTGTGTTTCCAAACTACTGTAACAAAAGAAAGGTTGAACTCTGTTAGTTGAGGACACACATCACAAAGAAGTTTCTGAGAATGCTTCTGTCTAGATTTTATATGAAGATATTCACTTTTCCATCGAAATCTTCACAGTTATCCAAATATCCACTTGCGGATTCTACAAAAAGAGTGTTTCTAAACTGCTGTATCAAAAGAATGGTTCAACACTGTTAGTTGAGGACACACATCCCATATAAGTTTCAGAGAATGCTTCTGTCTCGTTTTTATGGGAAGATATTTCCCTTTTCACCGTAGGCCTGAAAGCGCTCGAAATGTCCACTTGCAGATAGTACAGAAAGCGTTCTCCAAACCTGCTCTAAGAAATAGAATCTTCAGGTTTCTGAGTTGAATGCAGATATCACAAAGTAGTTTCTGAGAGTGCTTCTGTCTATATTTTCGATGAAGATATTCCCGTTTCCAACGAAATCGTATGAGCTATCCAAATATCCACTTGCAGATTGTACAAAAAGAGTGGTTCCAAACTACTCTATCAAAAGAAATGTTAAACTCTGTTCGATGAGGACACACATCACAAAGAAGTTTCTGAGAATGCTTCTGTCTAGATTTTATATGAAGATGTTCCCGTTTCCAATGAAATCTTCACATTAAACAAAATATCCACTTGCAGGTTCTACAAAAAGAGTGTTTCCAAACTGCTGTATCAACGGAAAGGTTGAACTCTGTTAGTTGAGGACACACATCACAAAAAAGTTTCTGAGAATGCTTCTGTCTAGATTTTATAAGAAGATACTCCCGTTTCCAACGAAATCTTCACAGTTATTCAAGTATCCACTTGCAGATTCCACAAAAAGAGTGTTTCCAACTGCTTTATCAATAGAAAGGATCAACTCTGCTATTTGAGGACACACATCCTAAATAAGTTTCTGAGAATCCTTCTCTCTCTTTCTTATGGAAGATATTTCAGTTTTCACCGAAGGGCTGAATGCGTTCGAAATGTCCACTTCCAGATACTACAGAAAGAGTGTTCCAAACCTTCTCTAAGAAAGGGAATCTTCAGCTTTGTGAGTTGAATGCAGATATCACAAAGTAGTTTCTGAGAGTGCTTCTGTCTAGATTTTAGATGAAGATATTCCCGTTTCCAACGAAATTGTTAGAGCTATCCAAATATCAACTTGCAGATTCTACAAAAAGAGTGGTTCCAAACTACTCTATGAAAAGAAAGGTTGAACTCTGTTAGATGAGGACACACATCACAAAGAAGTTTCTGAGAATGCTTCTGTCTAGATTTTATATGAAGATGTTCCCGTTTCCAACAAAATCTTCACATTAAACAAAATATCCACTTGCAGGTTCTACAAAAAGTGTGTTTCCAAACTGCTGTATCAAAGGAAAGGTTGAACTCTGTTAGTTGAGGACACACATCACAAAAAAGATTCTGAGAATGCTTCTGTCTAGATTTTATATGAAGATATTCCCGTTTCCAACGAAATCTTCACAGTTTTTCAAATATCCACTTGCAGATTCTACAAAAAGAGTGTTTCCAAACTGCTGTTTCAATAGAAAGGATCAGCTCTGGTAGTTGAGGACACACATCCTAAATAAGTTTCTGAAAATCCCTCTGTCTCTTTTTTATGGGAAGATATTTCAGTTTTCACCGTAGGCCTTAATGCGCTCGAAATGTCCACTTCCAGATACTACAGAAAGAGTGTTTCAAACCTGCTGTATGAAAGGGAAAGTTCCGCTCTGTGACTTGAATGCAGATATCAGAAAGTAGTTTCTGACAGTGCTTCTGTCTAGAATTTAGATGAAGATATTCCCGTTTCCAACGAAATCTTCACAGTTATCCAAATATCCAGTTGCAGATTCTACAAAAAGAGTGTTTGCAAACTGCTGTATCAAAAGAAAGGATGAACTGTGTTAGCTGAGGATACTCATCAAGAAGAAGTTTCTGAGACTGCTTCGGTCTAGATTTCATATGAAGATATTCCCGTTTCCAACGAAATCATTAGCTCTATCGAAATATCCACTTACAGATTCTACAAAAAGAGTGTTTCCAAACTCCTCTATCAAAAGAAAGGTTCAACTCCTTTATTTGAGGACACACATCACAAAGTAGTTTCTGAGAATGCTTCTGTCTAGATTTTATATGAAGATATTCCCTTTTCCAATGAAATCTTCAGAGTCATCCAAATATCCACTTGCAGCTTCTACAAAAAGAGTTTTTCTAATCTGCTGTATCCAAAGAAAGTTTCATCTCTGTTAGTTGAGGACACACATCCCAAATAAGTTTCTGAGAATGCTTCTGTCTCGTTTTTATGGGAAGATATTTCCCTTTTCACCTTAGGCCTGAAAGCGCTCGAAATCTCCACTTGCAGATACTACAGAAAGAGTGTTCCAAACCTGCTCTAAGAAAGGGAATGTTCAGCTCTGTGAGTTCAATGCAGATATCACAAAGTAGTTTCTGAGAGAGCTTCTGTCTAGATTTTAGATGAAGATATTCCCATTTCCAATGAAATCGTTAGAGCTATCCAAATATCCACTTGCAGATTCTACAAAAAGTGTGTTTTCAAACTGCTGTAACAAAGGAAAGGTTGAAATCTGTTAGTTGAGGACACACACCACAAAAAAGTTTCTGAGAATGCTTCTGTCTATATTTTATATGACGATATTCCCGTTTCCAATGAAATCTTCACAGTTATTCAAATATCCACTTGCAGATTCTACAAAAAGAGTGTTTCCAAACTGCTCTATCAAAAGAAAGGTTCAACTCCGTTAGTTGAGGACACACATCACAAAGAAGTTTCTGAGAATGCTTCTGTCTCGTTTTTATGGGAAGATATTTCAGTTTTCACCTTAGGCCGGAATGCGCTCGATATGTCCACTTGCAGATACTACAGAAAGAGTGTTCCAAACCTTCTCTAAGAAAGGGAATCTTCAGCTTTGTGAGTTGAATGCAGATATCACAAAGTAGTTTCTGAGAGTGCTTCTGTCTAGATTTTAGATGAAGATATTCCCGTTTCCAACGAAATCGTTAGAGCTATCCAAATATCAACATGAAGATTCTACAAAAAGAGTGGTTCCAAACTACTCTATGAAAAGAAAGGTTGAACTCTGTTAGATGAGGACACACATCACAAAGAAGTTTCTGAGAATGCTTCTGTCTAGATTTTATATGAAGATGTTCCCGTTTCCAACGAAATCTTCACATTAAACAAAATATCCACTTGCAGGTTGTACAAAAAGAGTGTTTCCAAACTGCTGTATCAATAGAAAGGATCAGCTCTGGTAGTTGAGGGCACACATCCTAAATAAGTTTCTGAAAATCCCTCTGTCTCTTTTTTATGGGAAGATATTTCATTTTTCACCGTAGGCCTTAATGCGCTCCAAATGTCCACTTCCAGATACTACAGAAAGAGTGTTTCAAACCTGCTCCATGAAAGGGAATGTTCCGCTCTGTGACTTGAATGCAGATATCACAAAGTAGTTTCTGACAGTGCTTCTGTCTAGAATTTAGATGAAGATATTCCCTTTTCCAACGAAATCGATAGAGCTATCCAAATATCCACTTGCAGATTCTACAAAAAGTGTGTTTCCAAACTACTGTATCAAAAGAATGGTTCAACTCTGTTAGTTGAGGACACACATCACAAAGAAGTTTCTGAGAATGCTTCTGTCTAGATTTTATATGAAGATATTCCCGTTTCTAACGAAATCTTCACAGTTATCCAAATATCCACTTGCAGAATCTACAAAAAGTGTGTTTGCAAACTGCTGTATTAAAAGAAAGGATGAACTGTGTTAGCTGAGGACACTCATCAAGAAGAAGTTTCTGAGAATGCTTCGGTCTAGATTTCATATGAAGATATTCCCGTTTCCAACGAAATCATTAGCTCTATCAAAATATCCACTTACAGATTCTACAAAAAGAGTGTTTCCAAACTCCTCTATCAAAAGAAAGGTTCAACTCCTTTAGTTGAGGACACACATCCAAAGAAGTTTCTGAGAATGCTTCTGTCTAGATTTTATATGTAGATATTCCCTTTTCCAATGAAATCTTCAGAGTCATCCAAATATCCACTTGCAGCTTCTACAAAAAGAGTTTTTCTAAACTGCTGTATCCAAAGATAGTTTCATCTCTGTTAGTTGAGGACACACATCCCAAATAAGTTTCTGAGAATGCTTCTGTCTCGTTTTTATGGGAAGATATTTCCCTTTTCACCTTAGGCCTGAAAGCGCTCGAAGTCTCCACTTGCAGATACTACAGAAAGAGTGTTCGAAACCTGCTCTAAGAAAGGGAATGTTCAGCTCTGTGAGTTCAAGGCAGATATCACAAAGTAGTTTCTGAGAGAGCTACTGTCTAGATTTTAGATGAAGATATTCCCGTTTCCAATGAAATTGATAGAGCTAACCAAATATCCACTTACAGATTTTACAAAAGAAGTGATTCCAAACTGCTCTATCAACAGAAAGGTTTAAGTCTGTTAGTTGAGGACACACATCACAAAGAAGTTTCTGAGAATGCTTCTGTCTCGTTTTTATGGGAAGATATTTCAGTTTTCACCGTAGGCCCGAATGCGCTCGAAATGTCCACTTGCAGATACTACAGAAAGAGTGTTCCAAACCTTCTCTAAGAAAGGGAATCGTCAGCATTGTGAGTTGAATGCAGATATCACAAAGTAGTTTCTGAGGGTGCTTCTGTCTAGATTTTAGATGAATATATTACCGTTTCCAACGAAATCGATAGAGCTATCCAAATATCCACTTACAGATTCTACAAAAGAAGTGATTCCAAACTGCTCTATCAACAGAAAGGTTTAAGTCTGTTAGTTGAGGACACACATCACAAAGAAGTTTCTGAGAATGCTTCTGTCTAGATTTTATATGAAGATATTCCCGTTTCCAACGAAATCTTCACAGTTATCCAAATATCCACTTGCAGATTCTACAAAAAGAGTGTTTGCAAACTGCTGTATCAAAAGAAAGGATGAACTGTGTTAGCTGAGGACACTCATCAAGAAGAAGTTTCTGAGAATGCTTCGGTCTAGATTTCATATGAAGATATTCCCGTTTCCAACGAAATCATTAGCTCTATCAAACTATCCACTTACAGATTCTACAAAATGAGTGTTTCCAAACTCCTCTATCAAAAGAAAGGTTCAACTCCTTTAGTTGAGGACACACATCACAAAGAAGTTTCTGAGAATGCTTCTGTCTAGATTTTATATGAAGATATTCCCTTTTCCAATGAAATCTTCAGAGTCATCCAAATATCCACTTGCAGCTTCTACAAAAAGAGTTTTTCTACACTGCTGTATCCAAAGAAAGTTTCATCTCTGTTAGTTGAGGACACACATCCCAAATAAGTTTCTGAGAATGCTTCTGTCTCGTTTTTATGGGAAGATATTTCCCTTTTCACCTTAGGCCTGAAAGCGCTCGAAATCTCCACTTGCAGATACTACAGAAAGAGTGTTCCAAACCTGCTCTAAGAAAGGGAATGTTCAGCTCTGTGAGTTCAATGCAGATATCACAAAGTAGTTTCTGAGAGAGCTTCTGTCTAGATTTTAGATGAAGATATTCCCGTTTCCAATGAAATCGTTAGAGCTATCCAAATATCCACTTGCAGATTCTACAAAAAGTGTGATTCCAAACTGCTGTAACAAAGGAAAGGTTGAAATCTGTTAGTTGAGAACACACACCACAAAAAAGTTTCTGAGAATGCTTCTGTCTAGATTTTATATGACGATATTCCCGTTTCCAATGAAATCTTCACAGTTATTCAAATATCCACTTGCAGATTCTACAAAAAGTGTGTTTCCAAACGGCTCTATGAACAGAAAGGTTCAACTCCGTTAGTTGAGGACACACATCACAAAGAAGTTTCTGAGAATGCTTCTGTCTCGTTTTTATGGGAAGATATTTCCCTTTTCACCTAAGGCCCGAATGCGCTCTAAATGTCCACTTGCAGATACTACAGAAAGAGTGTTCCAAACCTTCTCTAAGAAAGGGAATCTTCAGCATTGTGAGTTGCATGCAGATATCACAAAGTAGTTTCTGAGAGTGCTTCTGTCTAGATTTTAGATGAAGATAATCCCGTTTCCAACGAAATCGTTAGAGCTATCCAAATATCAACTTGCAGATTCTTCAAAAAGAGTGGTTCCAAACTACTCTATGAAAAGAAAGGTTGAACTCTGTTAGATGAGGACACACATCACAAAGAAGTTTCTGAGAATGCTTCTGTCTAGATTTTATATGAAGATGTTCCCGTTTCCAACGAAATCTTCACATTAAACAAAATATCCACTTGCAGGTTCTACAAAAAGAGTGTTTCCAAACTGCTGTATCAATAGAAAGGATCAGCTCTGGTAGTTGAGGACACACATCCTAAATAAGTTTCTGAAAATCCTTCTGTCTCTTTTTTATGGGAAGATATTTCAGTTTTCACCGTAGGCCTTAATGCGCTCGAAATGTCCACTTCCAGATACTACAGAAAGAGTGTTTCAAACCTGCTCTATGAAAGGGAATGTTCCGCTCTGTGACTTGAATGCAGATATCAGAAAGTAGTTTCTGACAGTGCTTCTGTCTAGAATTTAGATGAAGATATTCCCGTTTCCAACGAAATCGATAGAGCTATCCAAATATCCACTTGCAGATTCTACAAAAAGTGTGTTTCCAAACTACTGTATCAAAAGAATGGTTCAACTCTGTTAGTTGAGGACACACATCACAAAGAAGTTTCTGAGAATGCTTCTGTCTAGATTTTATATGAAGATATTCCCGTTTCCAACGAAATCTTCACAGTTATCCAAATATCCACTTGCAGAATCTACAAAAAGAGTGTTTGCAAACTGCTGTATCAAAAGAAAGGATGAACTGTGTTAGCTGAGGACACTCATCAAGAAGTTTCTGAGAATTCTTCGGTCTAGATTTCATGTGAAGATATTCCCGTTTCCAACGAAGTCATTAGCTCTGTCAAAATATCCACTTACAGATTCTACAAAAAGAGGGTTTCCAAACTCCTCTATCAAAAGAAAGTTTCAACTCCTTTAGTTGAGGACACACATCACAAAGAAGTTTCTGAGAATGCTTCTGTCTAAATTTTATATGAAGATATTCCCTTTTCCAATGAAATCTTCAGAGTCATCCAAATATCCACTTGCAGCTTCTACAAAAAGAGTTTTTCTAAACTACTGTATCCATAGAAAGTTTCATCTCTGTTATTTGAGGACACACATCCCAAATAAGTTTCTGAGAATGCTTCTGTCTCGTTTTTATGGGAAGATATTTCCCTTTTCACCTTAGGACTGAAAGCGCTCGAAGTCTCCACTTGCAGATACTACAGAAAGAGTGTTCGAAACCTGTTCTAAGAAAGGGAATGTTCAGCTCTGTGAGTTCAATGCAGATATCACAAAGTAGTTTCTGAGAGAGCTTCTGTCTAGATTTTAGATGAAGATATTCCCGTTTCCAATGAAATAGATAGAGCTATCCAAATATCCACTTGCAGATTCTACAAAAAGTGTGTTTCCAAACTGCTGTAACAAAGGAAAGGTTGAAATCTGTTAGTTGAGGACACACACCACAAAAAAGTTTCTGAGAATGCTTCTCTCTAGATTTTATATGACGATATTCCCGTTTCCAACGAAATCTTCACAGTTATTCAAATATCCACTTGCAGATTCTACAAAAAGTGTGTTTCCAAACTGCTGTATCAATAGAAAGGATCAGCTCTGGTAGTTGAGGACACACATCCTAAATAAGTTTCTGAAAATCCTTCTGTCTCTTTTTTATGGGAAGATATTTCAGTTTTCACCGTAGGCCTTAATGCGCTCGTAATGTCCACTTCCAGATACTACAGAAAGAGTGTTTCAAACCTGCTCTCTGAAAGGGAATGTTCCGCTCTGTGACTTGAATGCAGATATCAGAAAGTAGTTTCTGACAATGCTTCTGTCTAGAATTTAGATGAAGATATTCCCGTTTCCAACGAAATCGATAGAGCTATCCAAATATCCACTTACAGATTCTACAAAAGAAGTGATTCCAAACTGCTCTATCAACAGAAAGGTTTAAGTCTGTTAGTTGAGGACACACATCACAAAGAAGTTTCTGAGAATGCTTCTGTCTCGTTTTTATGGGAAGATATTTCAGTTTTCACCGTAGGCCCGAATGCGCTCGAAATGTCCACTTGCAGATACTACAGAAAGAGTGTTCCAAACCTTCTCTAAGAAAGGGAATCGTCAGCATTGTGAGTTGAATGCAGATATCACAAAGTAGTTTCTGAGGGTGCTTCTGTCTAGATTTTAGATGAATATATTACCGTTTCCAACGAAATCGATAGAGCTATCCAAATATCCACTTACAGATTCTACAAAAGAAGTGATTCCAAACTGCTCTATCAACAGAAAGGTTTAAGTCTGTTAGTTGAGGACACACATCCCAAAGAAGTTTCTGAGAATGCTTCTGTCTAGATTTTATATGAAGATATTCCCGTTTCCAACGGAATCTTCACAGTTATCCAAATATCCACTTGCAGATTCTACAAAAAGAGTGTTTGCAAACTACTGTATCAAAAGAAAGAATGAACTGTGTTAGCTGAGGACACTCATCAAGAAGAAGTTTCTGAGAATGCTTCTGTCTAGATTTCATATGAAGATATTCCCGTTTCCAACGAAATCATTAGCTCTATCAAAATATCCACTTACAGATCCTACAAAAAGAGTGTTTCCAAACTCCTCTATCAAAAGAAAGTTTCAACTCCTTTAGTTGAGGACACACATCACAAAGAAGTTTCTGAGAATGCTTCTGTCTAGATTTTATATGAAGATATTCCCTTTTCCAATGAAATCTTCAGAGTCATCCAAATATCCACTTGCAGCTTCTACAAAAAGAGTTTTTCTAGACTACTGTATCCAAAGAAAGTTTCATCTCAGTTGAGGACACATCCCAAATAAGTTTCTGAGAATGCTTCTGTCTCGTTTT
Organism: Gorilla gorilla gorilla; assembly: GCF_029281585.2. Classification (NCBI taxonomy): domain Eukaryota; kingdom Metazoa; phylum Chordata; class Mammalia; order Primates; family Hominidae; genus Gorilla; species Gorilla gorilla. The sequence continues at coordinate 14,125,521 of NC_086018.1, read as the reverse complement.
TATGGGAAGATATTTCCCTTTTCACCTTAGGCCTGAAAGCGCTCAAAATCTCCACTTGCAGATACTACAGAAAGAGTGTTCCAAACCTGCTCTAAGAAAGGGAATGTTCAGCTCTGTGAGTTCAATGCAGATATCACAAAATAGTTTCTGAGAGAGCTTCTGTCTAGATTTTAGATGAAGATATTCCCGTTTCCAATGAAATCGTTAGAGCTATCCAAATATCCACTTGCAGATTCTACAAAAAGTGTGATTCCAAACTGCTGTAACAAAGGAAAGGTTGAAATCTGTTAGTTGAGAACACACACCACAAAAAAGTTTCTGAGAATGCTTCTGTCTAGATTTTATATGACGATATTCCCGTTTCCAATGAAATCTTCACAGTTATTCAAATATCCACTTGCAGATTCTACAAAAAGTGTGTTTCCAAACGGCTCTATGAAAAGAAAGGTTCAACTCCGTTAGTTGAGGACACACATCACAAAGAAGTTTCTGAGAATGCTTCTGTCTCGTTTTTATGGGAAGATATTTCCCTTTTCACCTAAGGCCCGAATGCGCTCGAAATGTCCACTTGCAGATACTACAGAAAGAGAGTTCCAAACCTTCTCTAAGAAAGGGAATCTTCAGCATTGTGAGTTGCATGCAGATATCACAAAGTAGTTTCTGAGAGTGCTTCTGTCTAGATTTTAGATGAAGATAATCCCGTTTCCAACGATATAGTTAGAGCTTTCCAAATATCCACTTGCAGATTCTACAAAAAGTGTGTTTCCAAACTACTGTATCAAAAGAATGGTTCAACTCTGTTAGTTGAGGACACACATCACAAAGTAGTTTCTGAGAATGCTTCTGTCTAGATTTTATATGAAGATATTCCCGTTTCCAATGAAATCTTCACAGTTATCCAAATATCCACTTGCAGAATCTACAAAAAGAGTGTTTGCAAACTGCTGTATCAAAAGAAAGGATGAACTGTGTTAGCTGAGGACACTCATCAAGAAGAAGTTTCTGAGAATGCTTCGGTCTCGATTTCATATGAAGATATTCCCGTTTCCAACGAAGTCATTAGCTCTATCAAAATATCCACTTACAGATTCTACAAAAAGAGTGTTTCCAAACTCCTCTATCAAAAGAAAGTTTCAACTCCTTTAGTTGAGGACACACATCACAAAGAAGTTTCTGAGAATGCTTCTGTCTAGATTTTATATGAAGATATGCCCTTTTCCAATGAAATCTTCAGAGTCATCCAAATATCCACTTGCAGCTTCTACAAAAAGACTTTTTCTAAACTGCTGTATCCATAGAAAGTTTCATCTCTGTTAGTTGAGGACACACATCCCAAATAAGTTTCTGAGAATGCTTCTGTCTCGTTTTTATGGGAAGATATTTCCCTTTTCACCTTAGCACTGAAAGCGCTCGAAGTCTCCACTTGCAGATACTACAGAAAGAGTGTTCGAAACCTGTTCTAAGAAAGGGAATGTTCAGCTCTGTGAGTTCAATGCAGATATCACAAAGTAGTTTCTGAGAGAGCTTCTGTCTAGATTTTAGATGAAGATATTCCCGTTTCCAATGAAATTGATAGAGCTATCCAAATATCCACTTGCAGATTCTACAAAAAGTGTGTTTCCAAACTGCTGTAACAAAGGAAAGGTTGAAATCTGTTAGTTGAGGACACACACCACAAAAAAGTTTCTGAGAATGCTTCTCTCTAGATTTTATATGACGATATTCCCGTTTCCAATGAAATCTTCACAGTTATTCAAATATCCACTTGCAGATTCTACAAAAAGTGTGTTTCCAAACTGCTGTATCAATAGAAAGGATCAGCTCTGGTAGTTGAGGACACACATCCTAAATAAGTTTCTGAAAATCCTTCTGTCTCTTTTTTATGGGAAGATATTTCAGTTTTCACCGTAGGCCTTAATGCGCTCGTAATGTCCACTTCCAGATACTACAGAAAGAGTGTTTCAAACCTGCTCTATGAAAGGGAATGTTCCGCTCTGTGACTTGAATGCAGATATCAGAAAGTAGTTTCTGACAATGCTTCTGTCTAGAATTTAGATGAAGATATTCCCGTTTCCAATGAAATCGATAGAGCTATCCAAATATCCACTTACAGATTCTACAAAAGAAGTGATTCCAAACTGCTCTATCAACAGAAAGGTTTAAGTCTGTTAGTTAAGGACACACATCACAAAGAAGTTTCTGAGAATGCTTCTGTCTCGTTTTTATGGGAAGATATTTCAGTTTTCACCGTAGGCCCGAATGCACTCGAAATGTCCGCTTGCAGATACTACAGAAAGAGTGTTCCAAACCTTCTCTAAGAAAGGGAATCGTCAGCATTGTGAGTTGAATGCAGATATCACAAAGTAGTTTCTGAGGGTGCTTCTGTCTAGATTTTAGATGAATATATTACCGTTTCCAACGAAATCGACAGAGCTATCCAAATATCCACTTACAGATTCTACAAAAGAAGTGATTCCAAACTGCTCTATCAACAGAAAGGTTTAAGTCTGTTAGTTGAGGACACACATCACAAAGAAGTTTGTGAGAATGCTTCTGTCTAGATTTTATATGAAGATATTACCGTTTCCAACAATATCTTCACAGTTATCCAAATATCCACTTGCAGATTCTACAAAAAGTGTGTTTCCAAACTGCACTATCAAAAGAAAGGTTCAACTCCGTTAGTTGAGGACACACATCACAAAGAAGTTTCTGAGAATGCTTCTGTCTCGTTTTTATGGGAAGATATTTCAGTTTTCACCGTAGGCCGGAATGCGCTCCAAATGTCCACTTGCAGATAATACAGAAAGAGTGTTCCATACCTTCTCTAAGAAAGGGAATCTTCAGCTTTGTGAGTTGAATGCAGATATCACAAAGTAGTTTCTGAGAGTGCTTCTGTCTAGATTTTAGATGAAAATATTCCCGTTTCCAACGAAATCGTTAGAGCTATCCAAATATCAACTTGCAGATTCTACAAAAAGAGTGGTTCCAAACTACTCTATGAAAAGAAAGGTTGAACTCTGTTAGATGAGGACACACATCACAAAGAAATTTCTGAGAATACTTCTGTCTAGATTTTATATGAAGATGTTCCCGTTTCCAACGAAATCTTCACATTAAACAAAATATCCACTTGCAGGTTCTACAAAAAGAGTGTTTCCAAACTGCTGTACCAAAGGAAAGGTTGAACTCTGTTAGTTGAGGACACACATCACAAAAAAGTTTCTGAGAATGCTTCTGTCTAGATTTTATCTGAAGATATTCCCGTTTCCAACGAAATCTTCACAGTTATTCAAATATCCACTTGCAGATTCTACAGAAAGAGTGTTTCCAAACTGCTGTTTCAATAGAAAGGATCAGCTCTGGTAGTTGAGGACACACATCCTAAATAAGTTTCTGAAAATCCCTCTGTCTCTTTTTTATGGGAAGATATTTCAGTTTTCGCCGTAGGCATTAATGCGCTCGAAATGTCCACTTCCAGATACTACAGAAAGAGTGTTTCAAACCTGCTCTATGAAAGGGAATGTTCCGCTCTGTGACTTGAATGCAGATATCAGAAAGTAGTTTCTGACAGTGCTTCTGTCTAGAATTTAGATGAAGATATTCCCGTTTCCAATGAAATCTTCACAGTTATCCAAATATCCACTTGCAGATTCTACAAAAAGAGTGTTTGCAAACTGCTGTATCAAAAGAAAGGATGAACTGTGTTAGCTGAGGACACTCATCAAGAAGAAGTTTCTGAGAATGCTTCGGTCTAGATTTCATATGAAGATATTCCCGTTTCCAACGAAATCATTAGCTCTATCAAAATATCCACTTAAAGATTCTACAAAAAGAGTGTTTCCAAACTCCTCTATCAAAAGAAAGGTTCAACTCCTTTATTTGAGGACACACATCACAAAGAAGTTTCTGAGAATGCTTCTGTCTAGATTTTATATGAAGATATTCCCTTTTCCAATGAAATCTTCAGAGTCATCCAAATATCCACTTGCAGCTTCTACAAACAGAGTTTTTCTAAACTGCTGTATCCAAAGAAAGTTTCATCTCTGTTAGTTGAGGACACACATCCCAAATAAGTTTCTGAGAATGCTTCTGTCTCGTTTTTATGGGAAGATATTTCCCTTTTCACCTTAGGCCTGAAAGCGCTCGAAATCTCCACTTGCAGATACTACAGAAAGAGTGTTCCAAACCTGCTCTAAGAAAGGGAATGTTCAGCTCTGTGAGTTCAATGCAGATATCACAAAGTAGTTTCTGAGAGAGTTTCTGTCTAGATTTTAGATGAAGATATTCCCGTTTCCAATGAAATCGTTAGAGCTATCCAAATATCCACTTGCAGATTCTACAAAAAGTGTGATTCCAAACTGCTGTAACAAAGGAAAGGTTGAAATCTGTTAGTTGAGAACACACACCACAAAAAAGTTTCTGAGAATGCTTCTGTCTAGATTTTATATGACGATATTCCCGTTTCCATGAAATCTTCACAGTTATTCAAATATCCACTTGCAGATCCTACAAAAAGTATGTTTCCAAACGGCTCTATCAAAAGAAAGGTTCAACTCCGTTAGTTGAGGACACACATCACAAAGAAGTTTCTGGGAATGATTCTGTCTCGTTTTTATGGGAAGATATTTCCCTTTTCACCTAAGGCCCGAATGCGCTCGAAATGTCCACTTGCAGATACTACAGAAAGAGTGTTCCAAACTTTCTCTAAGAAAGGGAATCTTCAGCATTGTGAGTTGAATGCAGATATCACAAAGTAGTTTCTGAGAGTGCTTCTGTCTAGATTTTAGATGAAGATAATCCCGTTTCCAACGAAATCGTTAGATCTATCCAAATATCAACTTGCAGATTCTTCAAAAAGAGTGGTTCCAAACTACTCTATGAAAAGAAAGGTTGAACTCTGTTAGATGAGGACACACATCACAAAGAAGTTTCTGAGAATGCTTCTGTCTAGATTTTATATGAAGATGTTCCCGTTTCCAACAAAATCTTCACATTAAACAAAATATCCACTTGCAGGTTCTACAAAAAGAGTGTTTCCAAACTGCTGTATCAATAGAAAGGATCAGCTCTGGTAGTTGAGGACACACATCCTAAATAAGTTTCTGAAAATCCCTCTGTCTCTTTTTTATGGGAAGATATTTCAGTTTTCACCGTAGGCCTTAATGCGCGCGAAATGTCCACTTCCAGATACTACAGAAAGAGTGTTTCAAACCTGCTCTATGAAAGGGAATGTTCCGCTCTGTGACTTGAATGCAGATATCACAAAGTAGTTTCTGACAGTGCTTCTGTCTAGAATTTAGATGAAGATATTCCCGTTTCCAACGAAATCGATAGAGCTATCCAAATATCCACTTGCAGATTCTACAAAAAGTGTGTTTCCAAACTACTGTATCAAAAGAATGGTTCAACTCTGTTAGTTGAGGACACACATCACAAAGAAGTTTCTGAGAATGCTTCTGTATAGATTTTATATGAAGATATTCCCGTTTCCAACGAAATCTTCAGTTATCCAAATATCCACTTGCAGAATCTACAAAAAGTGTGTTTGCAAACTGCAGTATTAAAAGAAAGGATGAACTGTGTTAGCTGAGGACACTCATCCAGAAGAAGTTTCTGAGAATGCTTCGGTCTAGATTTCATATGAAGATATTCCCGTTTCCAACGAAATCATTAGCTCTATCAAAATATCCACTTACAGATTCCACAAAAAGATTGTTTCCAAACTCCTCTATCAAAAGAAAGTTTCAACTCCTTTAGTTGAGGACACACATCACAAAGAAGTTTCTGAGAATGCTTCTGTCTAGATTTTATATGAAGATATTCCCTTTTCCAATGAAATCTTCAGAGTCATCCAAATATCCACTTGCAGCTTCTACAAAAAGAGTTTTTCTAAACTGCTGTATCCAAAGATAGTTTCATCTCTGTTAGTTGAGGACACACATCCCAAATAAGTTTCTGAGAATGCTTCTGTCTCGTTTTTATGGGAAGATATTTCCCTTTTCACCTTAGGCCTGAAAGCGCTAGAAGTCTCCACTTGCAGATACTACAGAAAGAGTGTTCGAAACCTGCTCTAAGAAAGGGAATGTTCAGCTCTGTGAGTTCAAGGCAGATATCACAAAGTAGTTTCTGAGAGAGCTTCTGTCTAGATTTTAGATGAAGATATTCCCGTTTCCAATGAAATTGATAGAGCTAACCAAATATCCACTTACAGATTTTACAAAAGAAGTGATTCCAAACTGCTCTATCAACAGAAAGGTTTAAGTCTGTTAGTTGAGGACACACATCACAAAGAAGTTTCTGAGAATGCTTCTGTCTCGTTTTCATGGGAAGATATTTCAGTTTTCACCGTAGGCCCGAATGCGCTCGAAATGTCCACATGCAGATACTACAGAAAGAGTGTTCCAAACCTTCTCTAAGAAAGGGAATCGTCAGCATTGTGAGTTGAATGCAGATATCACAAAGTAGTTTCTGAGGGTGCTTCTGTCTAGATTTTAGATGAATATATTACCGTTTCCAACGAAATCGATAGAGCTATCGAAATATCCACTTACAGATTCTACAAAAGAAGTGATTCCAAACTGCTCTATCAACAGAAAGGTTTAAGTCTGTTAGTTGAGGACACACATCACAAAGAAGTTTGTGAGAATGCTTCTGTCTAGATTTTATATGAAGATATTCCCGTTTCCAACAATATCTTCACAGTTATCCAAATATCCACTTGCAGATTCTACAAAAAGTGTGTTTCCAAACTGCTCTATCAAAAGAAAGGTTCAACTCCGTTATTTGAGGACACACATCACAAAGAAGTTTCTGAGAATGCTTCTGTCTCGTTTTTATGGGAAGATATTTCAGTTTTCACCATAGGCCCGAATGCGCTCCAAATGTCCACTTGGAGATAATACAGAAAGAGTGTTCCATACCTTCTCTAAGAAAGGGAATCTTCAGCTGTGTGAGTTGAATGCAGATATCACAAAGTAGTTTCTGAGAGTGCTTCTGTCTAGATTTTAGATGAAAATATTCCCGTTTCCAACGAAATCGTTAGAGCTATCCAAATATCAACTTGCAGATTCTACAAAAAGAGTGGTTCCAAACTACTCTATGAAAAGAAAGGTTGAACTCTGTTAGATGAGGACACACATCACAAAGAAGTTTCTGAGAATGCTTCTGTCTAGATTTTATATAAAGATGTTCCCGTTTCCAATGAAATCTTCACATTAAACAAAATATCCACTTGCAGGTTCTACAAAAAGAGTGTTTCCAAACTGCTGTATCAAAGGAAAGGTTGAACTCTGTTAGTTGAGGACACACATCACAAAAAAGTTTCTGAGAATGCTTCTGTCTAGATTTTATATGAAGATATTCCCGTTTCCAACGAAATCTTCACAGTTATTCAAATATCCACTTGCACATTCTGCAAAAAGAGTGTTTCCAAACTGCTGTATCAATAGAAACGATCAGCTTTGGTAGTTGAGGACACACATCCTAAATAAGTTTCTGAAAATCCTTCTGTCTCTTTTTTATGGGAGGATATTTCAGTTTTCACCGTAGGCCTTAATGCGCTCGAAATGTCCACTTCCAGATACTACAGAAAGAGTGTTTCAAACCTGCTCTATGAAAGGGAATGTTCCGCTCTGTGGCTTGAATGCAGATATCAGAAAGTAGTTTCTGACAGTGCTTCTGTCTAGAATTTAGATGAAGATATTCCCGTTTCCAACGAAATCGATAGAGCTATCCAAATATCCACTTGCAGATTCTACAAAAAGTGTGTTTCCAAACTACTGTATCAAAAGAATGGTTCAACTCTGTTAGTTGAGGACACACATCACAAAGAAGTTTCTGAGAATGCTTCTGTCTAGATTTTATATGAAGATATTCCCGTTTCCAACGAAATCTTCACAGTTATCCAAATATCCACTTGCAGATTCTACAAAAAGAGTGTTTGCAAACTACTGTATCAAAAGAAAGGATGAACTGTGTTAGCTGAGGACACTCATCAAGAAGAAGTTTCTGAGAATGCTTCGGTCTAGATTTCATATGAAGATATTCCCGTTTCCAACGAAATCATTAGCTCTATCAAACTATCCACTTACAGATTCTACAAAATGAGTGTTTCCAAACTCCTCTATCAAAAGAAAGGTTCAACTCCTTTAGTTGAGGACACACATCACAAAGAAGTTTCTGAGAATGCTTCTGTCTAGATTTTATATGAAGATATTCCCTTTTCCAATGAAATCTTCAGAGTCATCCAAATATCCACTTGCAGCTTCTACAAAAAGAGTTTTTCTAAACTGCTGTATCCAAAGAAAGTTTCATCTCTGTTAGTTGAGGACACACATCCCAAATAAGTTTCTGAGAATGCTTCTGTCTCGTTTTTATGGGAAGATATTTCCCTTTTCACCTTAGGCCTGAAAGCGCTCGAAATCTCCACTTGCAGATACTACAGAAAGAGTGTTCCAAACCTGCTCTAAGAAAGGGAATGTTCAGCTCTGTGAGTTCAATGCAGATATCACAAAGTAGTTTCTGAGAGAGCTTCTGTCTAGATTTTAGATGAAGATATTCCCGTTTCCAATGAAATTGATAGAGCTATCCAAATATCCACTTGCAGATTCTACAAAAAGTGTGTTTCCAAACTGCTGTAACAAAGGAAAGGTTGAAATCTGTTAGTTGAGGACACACACCACAAAAAAGTTTCTGAGAATGCTTCTCTCTAGATTTTATATGACGATATTCCCGTTTCCAATGAAATCTTCACAGTTATTCAAATATCCACTTGCAGATTCTACAAAAAGAGTGTTTCCAAACTGCTGTATCAATAGAAAGGATCAGCTCTGGTAGTTGAGGACACACATCCTAAATAAGTTTCTGAAAATCCTTCTGTCTCTTTTTTATGGGAAGATATTTCAGTTTTCACCGTAGGCCTTAATGCGCTCGTAATGTCCACTTCCAGATACTACAGAAAGAGTGTTTCAAACCTGCTCTATGAAAGGGAATGTTCCGCTCTGTGACTTGAATGCAGATATCAGAAAGTAGTTTCTGACAATGCTTCTGTCTAGAATTTAGATGAAGATATTCCCGTTTCCAACGAAATCGATAGAGCTATCCAAATATCCACTTACAGATTCTACAAAAGAAGTGATTCCAAACTGCTCTATCAACAGAAAGGTTTAAGTCTGTTAGTTGAGGACACACATCACAAAGAAGTTTCTGAGAATGCTTCTGTCTCGTTTTTATGGGAAGATATTTCAGTTTTCACCGTAGGCCCGAATGCGCTCCAAATGTCCACTTCCAGATAATACAGAAAGAGTGTTCCATACCTTCTCTAAGAAAGGGAATCTTCAGCTTTGTGAGTTGAATGCAGATATCACAAAGTAGTTTCTGAGAGTGCTTCTGTCTAGATTTTAGATGAAAATATTCCCGTTTCCAACGAAATCGTTAGAGCTATACAAATATCAACTTGCAGATTCTACAAAAAGAGTGGTTCCCAACTACTCTATGAAAAGAAAGGTTGAACTCTGTTAGATGAGGACACACATCACAAAGAAGTTTCTGAGAATGCTTCTGTCTAGATTTTATATGAAGATGTTCCCGTTTCCAATGAAATCTTCACTTTAAACAAAATATCCACTTGCAGGTTCTACAAAAAGAGTGTTTCCAAACTGCTGTATCAAAGGAAAGGTTGAACTCTGTTAGTTGAGGACACACATCACAAAAAAGTTTCTGAGAATGCTTCTGTCTAGATTTTATATGAAGATATTCCCGTTTCCAACGAAATCTTCACAGTTATTCAAATATCCACTTGCAGATTCTACAAAAAGAGTGTTTCCAAACTGCTGTATCAATAGAAACGATCAGCTCTGGTAGTTGAGGACACACATCCTAAATAAGTTTCTGAAAATCCTTCTGTCTCTTTTTTATGGGAAGATATTTCAGTTTTCACCGTAGGCCTTTATGCGCTCGAAATGTCCACTTCCAGATACTACAGAAACAGTGTTTCAAACCTGCTCTATGAAAGGGAATGTTCCGCTCTGTGACTTGAATGCAGATATCACAAAGTAGTTTCTGACAGTGCTTCTGTCTAGAATTTAGATGAAGATATTCCCGTTTCCAACGAAATCGATAGAGCTATCCAAATATCCACTTGCAGATTCTACAAAAAGTGTGTTTCCAAACTACTGTATCAAAAGAATGGTTCAACTCTGTTAGTTGAGGACACACATCACAAAGAAGTTTCTGAGAATGCTTCTGTCTAGATTTTATATGAAGATATTCCCGTTTCCAACGAAATCTTCACAGTTATCCAAATATCCACTTGCAGATTCTACAAAAAGAGTGTTTCCAAACTGCTTTTTCAATAGAAAGGTTCAGCTCTGGTAGTTGAGGACACACATCCTAAATAAGTTTCTGAAAATCCCTCTGTCTCTTTTTTATGGGAAGATATTTCAGTTTTCACCGTAGGCCTTAATGCCCTCGAAATGTCCACTTCCAGATACTACAGAAAGAGTGTTTCAAACCTGCTCTATGAAAGGGAATGTTCCGCTCTGTGACTTGAATGCAGATATCAGAAAGTAGTTTCTGACAGTGCTTCTGTCTAGAATTTAGATGAAGATATTCCCGTTTCCAACGAAATCGATAGAGCTATCCAAATATCCACTTGCAGATTCTACAAAAAGTGTGTTTCCAAACTACTGTATGAAAAGAATGGTTCAACTCTGTTAGTTGAGGACACACATCACAAAGAAGTTTCTGAGAATGCTTCTGTCTAGATTTTATATGAAGATATTCCCGTTTCCAACGAAATCTTCACAGTTATCCAAATATCCACTTGCAGATTCTACAAAAAGAGTGTTTGCAAACTACTGTATCAAAAGAAAGGATGAACTGTGTTAGCTGAGGACACTCATCAAGAAGAATTTTCTGAGAATGCTTCGGTCTAGATTTCATATGAAGATATTCCCGTTTCCAACGAAATCATTAGCTCTATCAAAATATCCACTTACAGATTCTACAAAAAGAGTGTTTCCAAACTCCTCTATCAAAAGAAAGGTTCGACTCCTTTAGTTGAGGACACACATCACAAAGAAGTTTCTGAGAATGCTTCTGTCTAGATTTTATATGAAGATATTCCCTTTTCCAATGAAATCTTCAGAGTCATCCAAATATCCACTTGCAGCTTCTACAGAAAGAGTTTTTCTAAACTACTGTATCCAAAGAAAGTTTCATCTCAGTTGAGGACACACATCCCAAATAAGTTTCTGAGAATGCTTCTGTCTCCTTTTTATGGGAAGATATTTCCCTTTTCACCTTAGGCCTGAAAGCGCTCGAAATCCTCACTTGCAGATACTACAGAAAGAGTGTTCCAAACCTGCTCTAAGAAAGGGAATGTTCAGCTCTGTGAGGTCAATGCAGATATCACAAAATAGTTTCTGAGAGAGCTTCTGTCTAGATTTTAGATGAAGATATTCCCGTTTCCAATGAAATCGTTAGAGCTATCCAAATATCCACTTGCAGATTCTACAAAAAGTGTGATTCCAAACTGCTGTAACAAAGGAAAGGTTGAAATCTGTTAGTTGAGAACACACACCACAAAAAAGTTTCTGAGAATGCTTCTGTCTAGATTTTATATGACGATATTCCCGTTTCCAATGAAATCTTCACAGTTATTCAAATATCCACTTGCAGATTCTACAAAAAGTGTGTTTCCAAACGGCTCTATGAAAAGAAAGGTTCAACTCCGTTAGTTGAGGACACACATCACAAAGAAGTTTCTGAGAATGCTTCTGTCTCGTTTTTATGGGAAGATATTTCCCTTTTCACCTAAGGCCCGAATGCGTTCGAAATGTCCACTTGCAGATACTACAGAAAGAGTGTTCCAAACCTTCTCTAAGAAAGGGAATCTTCAGCATTGTGAGTTGCATGCAGATATCACAAAGTAGTTTCTGAGAGTGCTTCTGTCTAGATTTTAGATGAAGATAATCCCGTTTCCAACGAAATCGTTAGAGCTATCCAAATATCAACTTGCAGATTCTTCAAAAAGATTGGTTCCAAACTACTCTATGAAAAGAAAGGTTGAACTCTGTTAGATGAGGACACACATCACAAAGAAGTTTCTGAGAATGCTTCTGTCTAGATTTTATATGAAGATGTTCCCGTTTCCAATGAAATCTTCACATTAAACAAAATATCCACTTGCAGGTTCTACAAAAAGATTGTTTCCAAACTGCTGTATCAATAGAAAGGATCAGCTCTGGTAGTTGAGGATACACATCCTAAATAAGTTTCTGAAAATCCCTCTGTCTCTTTTTTATGGGAAGATATTTCAGTTTTCACCGTAGGCCTTAATGCGCTCGAAATGTCCACTTCCAGATACTACAGAAAGAGTGTTTCAAACCTGCTCTATGAAAGGGAATGTTCCGCTCTGTGACTTGAATGCAGATATCAGAAAGTAGTTTCTGACAGTGCTTCTGTCTAGAATTTAGATGAAGATATTCCCGTTTCCAACGAAATCGATAGAGCTATCCAAATATCCACTTGCAGATTCTACAAAAAGTGTGTTTCCAAACTACTGTATCTAAAGAATGGTTCAACTCTGTTAGTTGAGGACACACATCACAAAGAAGTTTCTGAGAATGCTTCTGTCTAGATTTTATATGAAGATATTCCCGTTTCCAACGAAATCTTCACAGTTATCCAAATATCCACTTGCAGAATCTACAAAAAGTGTGTTTGCAAACTGCTGTATCAAAAGAAAGGATGAACTGTGTTAGCTGAGGACACTCATCAAGAAGAAGTTTCTGAGAATGCTTCGGTCTAGATTTCATATGAAGATATTCCCGTTTCCAACGAAGTCATTAGCTCTATCAAAATATCCACTTACAGATTCTACAAAAAGAGTGTTTCCAAACTCCTCTATCAAAAGAAAGGTTCAACTCCTTTAGTTGAGGACACACATCACAAAGAAGTTTCTGAGAATGCTTCTGTCTAGATTTTATATGAAGATATTCCCTTTTCCAATGAAATCTTCAGAGTCATCCAAATATCCACTTGCAGCTTCTACAAAAAGAGTTTTTCTAAACTGCTGTATCCAAAGAAAGTTTCATCTCTGTTAGTTGAGGACACACATCCCAAATAAGTTTCTGAGAATGCTTCTGTCTCGTTTTTATGGGAAGATATTTCCCTTTTCACCTTAGGCCTGAAAGCGCTCGAAGTCTCCACTTGCAGATACTACAGAAAGAGTGTTCGAAACCTGCTCTAAGAAAGGGAATGTTCAGCTCTGTGAGTTCAATGCAGATATCACAAAGTAGTTTCTGAGAGAGCTTCTGTCTAGATTTTAGATGAAGATATTCCCGTTTCCAATGAAATTGATAGAGCTATCCAAATATCCACTTGCAGATTCTACAAAAAGTGTGTTTCCAAACTGCTGTAACAAAGGAAAGGTTGAAATCTGTTAGTTGAGGACACACACCACAAAAAAGTTTCTGAGAATGCTTCTCTCTAGATTTTATATGACGATATTCCCGTTTCCAACGAAATCTTCACAGTTATTCAAATATCCACTTGCAGATTCTACAAAAAGAATGTTTCCAAACTGCTGTATCAATAGAAAGGATCAGCTCTGGTAGTTGAGGACACACATCCTAAATAAGTTTCTGAAAATCCCTCTGTCTCTTTTTTATGGGAAGATATTTCAGTTTTCACCGTAGGCCTTAATGTGCTCGTAATGTCCACTTCCAGATACTACAGAAAGAGTGTTTCAAACCTGCTCTATGAAAGGGAATGTTCCGCTCTGTGACTTGAATGCAGATATCAGAAAGTAGTTTCTGACAATGCTTCTGTCTAGAATTTAGATGAAGATATTCCCGTTTCCAACGAAATCGATAGAGCTATCCAAATATCCACTTACAGATTCTACAAAAGAAGTGATTCCAAACTGCTCTATCAACAGAAAGGTTTAAGTCTGTTAGTTGAGGACACACATCACAAAGAAGTTTGTGAGAATGCTTCTGTCTAGATTTTACATGAAGATATTCCCGTTTCCAACAATATCTTCACAGTTATCCAAATATCCACTTGCAGATTCTACAAAAAGTGTGTTTCCAAACTGCTCTATCAAAAGAAAGGTTCAACTCCGTTAGTTGAGGACACACATCACAAAGAAGTTTCTGAGAATGCTTCTGTCTCGTTTTTATGGGAAGATATTTCAGTTTTCACCGTAGGCCCGAATGCGCTCCAAATGTCCACTTGCAGATAATACAGAAAGAGTGTTCCATACCTTCTCTAAGAAAGGGAATCTTCAGCTTTGTGAGTTGAATGCAGATATCACAAAGTAGTTTCTGAGAGTGCTTCTGTCTAGATTTTAGATGAAAATATTCCCGTTTCCAACGATATCGTTAGAGCTATCCAAATATCAACTTGCAGATTCTACAAAAAGAGTGGTTCCAAACTACTCTATGAAAAGAAAGCTTGACCTCTGTTACATGAGGACACACATCACAAAGAAGTTTCTGAGAATGCTTCTGTCTAGATTTTATATAAAGATGTTCCCGTTTCCAATGAAATCTTCACATTAAACAAAATATCCACTTGCAGGTTCTACAAAAAGAGTGTTTCCAAACTGCTGTATCAAAGGAAAGGTTGAACTCTGTTAGTTGAGGACACACATCACAAAAAAGTTTCTGAGAATGCTTCTGTCTAGATTTTATATGAAGATATTCCCGTTTCCAACGAAATCTTCACAGTTATTCAAATATCCACTTGCAGATTCTACAAAAAGAGTGTTTCCAAACTGCTGTATCAATAGAAAGGATCAGCTCTGGTAGTTGAGGACACACATCCTAAATAAGTTTCTGAAAATCCCTCTATCTCTTTTTTATGGGAAGATATTCCAGTTTTCACCGTAGGCCTTAATGCGCTCGAAATGTCCACTTCCAGATACTACAGAAAGAGTGTTTCAAACCTGCTCTATGAAATTGAATGTTCCGCTCTGTGACTTGAATGCAGATATCAGAAAGTAGTTTCTGACAGTGCTTCTGTCTAGAATTTAGATGAAGATATTCCCGTTTCCAACGAAATCGATAGAGCTATCCAAATATCCACTTGCAGATTCTACAAAAGGTGTGTTTCCAAACTACTGTATCAAAAGAATGGTTCAACTCTGTTAGTTGAGGACACACATCACAAAGAAGTTTCTGAGAATGCTTCTGTCTAGATTTTATATGAAGATATTCCCGTTTCCAACGAAATCTTCACAGTTATCCAAATATCCACTTGCAGATTCTACAAAGAGTGTTTGCAAACTACTGTAACAAAAGAAAGGATGAACTGTGTTAGCTGAGGACACTCATCAAGAAGAAGTTTCTGAGAATGCTTCGGTCTAGATTTCATATGAAGATATTCCCGTTTCCAACGAAATCATTAGCTCTATCAAAATATCCACTTACAGATTCTACAAAAAGAGTGTTTCCAAACTCCTCTATCAAAAGAAAGGTTCAACTCCTTTAGTTGAGGACACACATCACAAAGAAGTTTCTGAGAATGCTTCTGTCTAGATTTTATATGAAGATATTCCCTTTTCCAATGAAATCTTCAGAGTCATCCAAATATCCACTTGCAGCTTCTACAAAAAGTTTTTCTAAACTGCTGTATCCAAAGAAAGTTTCATCTCTGTTAGTTGAGGACACACAACCCAAATAAGTTTCTGAGAATGCTTCTGTCTCGTTTTTATGGGAAGATATTTCCCTTTTCACCTTAGGCCTGAAAGCGCTCAAAATCTCCACTTGCAGATACTACAGAAAGAGTGTTCCAAACCTGCTCTAAGAAAGGGAATGTTCACCTCTGTGAGTTCAATGCAGATATCACAAAGTAGTTTCTGAGAGAGCTTCTGTCTAGATTTTAGCTGAAGATATTCCCGTTTCCAATGAAATCGTTAGAGCTATCCAAATATCCACTTGCAGATTCTACAAAAAGTGTGTTTCCAAACTGCTGTAACAAAGGAAAGGTTGAAATCTGTTAGTTGAGGACACACACCACAAAAAAGTTTCTGAGAATGCTTCTGTCTAGATTTTATATGACGATATTCCCGTTTCCAATGAAATCTTCACAGTTATTCAAATATCCACTTGCAGATTCTACAAAAAGAGTGTTTCCAAACTGCTGTATCAATAGAAAGGATCAGCTCTGGTAGTTGAGGACACACATCCTAAATAAGTTTCTGAAAATCCTTCTGTCTGTTTTTTATGGGAAGATATTTCAGATTTCACCGTAGGCCTTAATGCGCTCGAAATGTCCACTTCCAGATACCACAGAAAGAGTGTTTCAAACCTGCTCTATGAAAGGGAATGTTCCGCTCTGTGACTTGAATGCAGATATCAGAAAGTAGTTTCTGACAGTGCTTCTGTCTAGAATTTAGATGAAGATATTCCCGTTTCAAACGAAATCGATAGAGCTATCCAAATATCCACTTACAGATTCTACAAAAGAAGTGATTCCAAACTACTCTATTAACAGAAAGGTTTAAGTCTGCTGGTTGAGGGCACACGTCACAAAGAAGTTTGTGAGAATGCTTCTGTCTAGATTTTATATGAAGATATTCCGGTTTCCAACGATATCTTCACAGTTATCCAAATATCCGCTTGCAGATTCTTCAAAAAGTGTTTTTCCAAACTGCTGTATCAAAAGAAAGGTTC
The DNA here is from genome assembly GCF_029281585.2 of Gorilla gorilla gorilla. Classification (NCBI taxonomy): domain Eukaryota; kingdom Metazoa; phylum Chordata; class Mammalia; order Primates; family Hominidae; genus Gorilla; species Gorilla gorilla. Next base: position 14,108,836 of record NC_086018.1, on the reverse strand, counting down.
AACTCTGTTAGGTGAGGACACTCATCACAAAGAAGTTTCTGAGAATGCTTCTGTCTAGATTTCATATGAAGATACTCCCCTTTCCAACGAAATTATAACAGCTATCCAAATATCCACGGACAGATTCTACAAAAAGGGTGTTTCCAAACTGCTCTATCAAAAGAAAGGTTGAACTCCGTTTGCTGAGGACACACATCATGAAGAAGTTGCTGAGAATGCTTCTGTCTGGAATTTAGATGAAGATATTCCCGTTTCCAACGAAATCTTCACAGTTATCCAAATATCTTCCAGCAGATTCTACAAAAAGTGTGTTTCCAAACTACTGTAACAAAAGAAAGGTTGAACTCTGTTAGTTGAGGACACACATCACAAAGAAGTTTCTGAGAATTCTTCTGTCTCGTTTTTATGGGAAGATATTTCAGTTTTCACCGTAGGCCGGAATGCGCTCGAAATGTCCACTTGCAGATACTACAGAAAGAGTGTTCCAAACCTTCTCTAAGAAAGGGAATCTTCAGCTTTGTGAGTTGAATGCAGATATCACAAAGTAGTTTCTGAGAGTGCTTCTGTCTAGATTTTAGATGAAGATATTCCCGTTTCCAACGAAATCGTTAGAGCTATCCAAATATCAACTTGCAGATTCTACAAAGGATTGGTTCCAAACTACTCTATGAAAAGAAAGGTTGAACTCTGTTAGATGAGGACACACATCACAAAGAAGTTTCTGAGAATGCTTCTGTCTAGATTTTATATGAAGATGTTCCCGTTTCCAACGAAATCTTCACATTAAACAAAATATCCACTTGCAGGTTCTACAAAAAGAGTGTTTCCAAACTGCTGTATCAATAGAAAGGATCAGCTCTGGTAGTTGAGGACACACATCCTAAATAAGTTTCTGAAAATCCTTCTGTCTCTTTTTTATGGGAAGATATTTCAGTTTTCACCGAAGGCCTTAATGCGCTCGTAATGTCCACTTCCAGATACTACAGAAAGAGTGTTTCAAACCTGCTCTATGAAAGGGAATGTTCCACTCTGTGACTTGAATGCAGATATCAGAAAGTAGTTTCTGACAATGCTTCTGTCTAGAATTTAGATGAAGATATTCCCGATTCCAACGAAATCGATAGAGCTATCCAAATATCCACTTACAGATTCTACAAAAGAAGTGATTCCAAACTGCTCTATCAACAGAAAGGTTTAAGTCTGTTAGTTGAGGACACACATCACAAAGAAGTTTGTGAGAATGCTTCTGTCTAGATTTTATATGAAGATATTCCCGTTTCCAACAATATCTTCACAGTTATCCAAATATCCACTTGCAGATTCTACAAAAAGTGTGTTTCCAAACTGCTCTATCAAAAGAAAGGTTCAACTCCGTTAGTTGAGGACACACATCACAAAGAAGTTTCTGAGAATGCTTCTGTCTCGTTTTTATGGGAAGATATTTCAGTTTTCACCGTAGGCCCGAATGCGCTCCAAATGTCCACTTGCAGATAATACCGAAAGAGTGTTCCATACCTTCTCTAAGAAAGGGAATCTTCAGCTTTGTGAGTTGAATGCAGATATCACAAAGTAGTTTCTGAGAGTGCTTCTGTCTAGATTTTAGATGAAAATATTCCCGTTTCCAACGATATCGTTAGAGCTATCCAAATATCAACTTGCAGATTCTACAAAAAGAGTGGTTCCAAACTACTCTATGAAAAGAAAGGTTGACCTCTGTTACATGAGGACACACATCACAAAGAAGTTTCTGAGAATGCTTCTGTCTAGATTTTATAAAAAGATGTTCCCGTTTCCAATGAAATCTGCACATTAAACAAAATATCCACTTGCAGGTCCTACAAAAAGAGTGTTTCCAATCTGCTGTATCAAAGGAAAGGTTGAACTCTGTTAGTTGAGGACACACATCACAAAAAAGTTTCTGAGAATGCTTCTGTCTAGATTTTATATGAAGATATTCCCGTTTCCAACGAAATCTTCACAGTTATTCAAATATCCACTTGCAGATTCTACAAAAAGAGTGTTTCCAAACTGCTGTATCAATAGAAAGGATCAGCTCTGGTAGTTGAGGACACACATCCTAAATAAGTTTCTGAAAATCCCTCTATCTCTTTTTTATGGGAAGATATTCCAGTTTTCACCGTAGGCCTTAATGCGCTCGAAATGTCCACTTCCAGATACTACAGAAAGAGTGTTTCAAACCTGCTCTATGAAATTGAATGTTCCGCTCTGTGACTTGAATGCAGATATCAGAAAGTAGTTTCTGACAGTGCTTCTGTCTAGAATTTAGATGAAGATATTCCCGTTTCCAACGAAATCGATAGAGCTATCCAAATATCCACTTGCAGATTCTACAAAAGGTGTGTTTCCAAACTACTGTATCAAAAGAATGGTTCAACTCTGTTAGTTGAGGACACACATCACAAAGAAGTTTCTGAGAATGCTTCTGTCTAGATTTTATATGAAGATATTCCCGTTTCCAACGAAATCTTCACAGTTATCCAAATATCCACTTGCAGATTCTACAAAGAGTGTTTGCAAACTACTGTATCAAAAGAAAGGATGAACTGTGTTAGCTGAGGACACTCATCAAGAAGAAGTTTCTGAGAATGCTTCGGTCTAGACTAGATTTGAAGATATTCCCGTTTCCAACGAAATCATTAGCTCTTTCAAAATATCCACTTACAGATTCTACAAAAAAGTGTTTCCAAACTCCTCTATCAAAAGAAAGGTTCAACTCCTTTAGTTGAGGACACACATCACAAAGAAGTTTCTGAGAATGCTTCTGTTTGATTTTATATGAAGATATTCCCTTTTCCAATGAATTCTTCAGAGTCATCCAAATATCCACTTGCAGCTTCTACAAAAGTTTTTCTAAACTGCTGTATCCAAAGAAAGTTTCATCTCTGTTAGTTGAGGACACACATCCCAAATAAGTTTCTGAGAATGCTTCTGTCTCGTTTTTATGGGAAGATATTTCCCTTTTCACCTTAGGCCTGAAAGCGCTCAAAATCTCCACTTGCAGAAACTACAGAAAGAGTGTTCCAAACCTGCTCTAAGAAAGGGAATGTTCACCTCTGTGAGTTCAATGCAGATATCACAAAGTTGTTTCTGAGAGAGCTTCTGTCTAGATTTTAGCTGAAGATATTCCCGTTTCCAATGAAATCGTTAGAGCTATCCAAATATCCACTTGCAGATTCTACAAAAAGTGTGTTTCCAAACTGCTGTAACAAAGGAAAGGTTGAAATCTGTTAGTTGAGGACACACACCACAAAAAAGTTTCTGAGAATGCTTCTGTCTAGATTTTATATGACGATATTCCCGTTTCCAATGAAATCTTCACAGTTATTCAAATATCCACTTGCAGATTCTACAAAAAGAGTGTTTCCAAACTGCTGTATCAATAGAAAGGATCAGCTCTGGTAGTTGAGGACACACATCCTAAATAAGTTTCTGAAAATCCTTCTGTCTGTTTTTTATGGGAAGATATTTCAGTTTTCACCGTAGGCCTTAATGCGCTCGAAATGTCCACTTCCAGATACTACAGAAAGAGTGTTTCAAACCTGCTCTATGAAAGGGAATGTTCCGCTCTGTGACTTGAATGCAGATATCAGAAAGTAGTTTCTGACAGTGCTTCTGTCTAGAATTTAGATGAAGATATCCCGTTTCCAACGAAATCGATAGAGCTATCCAAATATCCACTTACAGATTCTACAAAAGAAGTGATTCCAAACTACTCTATTAACAGAAAGGTTTAAGTCTGCTGGTTGAGGACACACATCACAAAGAAGTTTGTGAGAATGCTTCTGTCTAGATTTTATATGAAGATATTCCCGTTTCCAACGATATCTTCACAGTTATCCAAATATCCGCTTGCAGATTCTTCAAAAAGTGTGTTTCCAAACTGCTGTATCAAAAGAAAGGTTCAACTCTGTTAGGTGAGGACACTCATCACAAAGAAGTTTCTGAGAATGCTTCTGTCTAGATTTCATATGAAGATACTCCCCTTTCCAACGAAATTATAACAGCTATCCAAATATCCACGGACAGATTCTACAAAAAGGGTGTTTCCAAACTGCTCTATCAAAAGAAAGGTTGAACTCCGTTTGCTGAGGACACACATCACAAAGAAGTTGCTGAGAATGCTTCTGTCTGGAATTTAGATGAAGATATTCCCGTTTCCAACGAAATCTTCACAGTTATCCAAATATCTTCCAGCAGATTCTACAAAAAGTGTGTTTCCAAACTACTGTAACAAAAGAAAGGTTGAACTCTGTTAGTTGAGGACACACATCACAAAGAAGTTTCTGAGAATTCTTCTGTCTCGTTTTTATGGGAAGATATTTCAGTTTTCACCGTAGGCCGGAATGCGCTCGAAATGTCCACTTGCAGATACTACAGAAAGAGTGTTCCAAACCTTCTCTAAGAAAGGGAATCTTCAGCTTTGTGAGTTGAATGCAGATATCACAAAGTAGTTTCTGAGAGTGCTTCTGTCTAGATTTTAGATGAAGATATTCCCGTTTCCAACGAAATCGTTAGAGCTATCCAAATATCAACTTGCAGATTCTACAAAAAGAGTGGTTCCAAACTACTCTATGAAAAGAAAGGTTGAACTCTGTTAGATGAGGACACACATCACAAAGAAGTTTCTGAGAATGCTTCTGTCTAGATTTTATATGAAGATGTTCCCGTTTCCAACGAAATCTTCACATTAAACAAAATATCCACTTGCAGGTTCTACAAAAAGAGTGTTTCCAAACTGCTGTATCAATAGAAAGGATCAGCTCTGGTAGTTGAGGACGCACATCCTAAATAAGTTTCTGAAAATCCTTCTGTCTCTTTTTTATGGGAAGATATTTCAGTTTTCACCGTAGGCCTTAATGCGCTCGTAATGTCCACTTCCAGATATTACAGAAAGAGTGTTTCAAACCTGCTCTATTAAAAGGAATGTTCCGCTCTGTGACTTGAATGCAGATATCAAAAAGTAGTTTCTGACAATGCTTCTGTCTAGAATTTAGATGAAGATATTCCCGATTCCAACGAAATCGATAGAGCTATCCAAATATCCACTTACAGATTCTACAAAAGAAGTGATTCCAAACTGCTCTATCAACAGAAAGGTTTAAGTCTGTTAGTTGAGGACACACATCACAAAGAAGTTTGTGAGAATGCTTCTGTCTAGATTTTATATGAAGATATTCCCGTTTCCAACAATATCTTCACAGTTATCCAAATATCCACTTGCAGATTCTACAAAAAGTGTGTTTCCAAACTGCTCTATCAAAAGAAAGGTTCAACTCCGTTAGTTGAGGACACACATCACAAAGAAGTTTCTGAGAATGCTTCTGTCTCGTTTTTATCGGAAGATATTTCAGTTTTCACCGTAGGCCCGAATGCGCTCCAAATGTCCACTTGCAGATAATACAGAAAGAGTGTTCCATACCTTCTCTAAGAAAGGGAATCTTAAGCTTTGTGAGTTGAATGCAGATATCACAAAGTAGTTTCTGAGAGTGCTTCTGTCTAGATTTTAGATGAAAATATTCCCGTTTCCAACGATATCGTTAGAGCTATCCAAATATCAACTTGCAGATTCTACAAAAAGAGTGGTTCCAAACTACTCTATGAAAAGAAAGGTTGACCTCTGTTACATGAGGACACCCATCACAAAGAAGTTTCTGAGAATGCTTCTGTCTAGATTTTATATAAAGATGTTCCCGTTTCCAATGAAATCTTCACATTAAACAAAATATCCACTTGCAGGTCCTACAAAAAGAGTGTTTCCAAACTGCTGTATCAAAGGAAAGGTTGAACTCTGTTAGTTGAGGACACACATCACAAAAAAGTTTCTGAGAATGCTTCTGTCTAGATTTTATATGAAGATATTCCCGTTTCCAACGAAATCTTCACAGTTATTCAAATATCCACTTGCAGATTCTACAAAAAGAGTGTTTCCAAACTGCTGTATCAATAGAAAGGATCAGCTCTGGTAGTTGAGGACACACATCCTAAATAAGTTTCTGAAAATCCTTCTGTCTGTTTTTTATGGGAAGATATTTCAGTTTTCACCGTAGGCCTTAATGCGCTCGAAATGTCCACTTCCAGATACTACAGAAAGAGTGTTTCAAACCTGCTCTATGAAATTGAATGTTCCGCTCTGTGACTTGAATGCAGATATCAGAAAGTAGTTTCTGACAGTGCTTCTGTCTAGAATTTAGATGAAGATATGCCCGTTTCCAACGAAATCGATAGAGCTATCCAAATATCCACTTGCAGATTCTACAAAAAGTGTGTTTCCAAACTACTGTATCTAAAGAATGGTTCAACTCTGTTAGTTGAGGACACACATCACAAAGAAGTTTCTGAGAATGCTTCTGTCTAGATTTTATATGAAGATATTCCCGTTTCCAACGAAATCTTCACAGTTATCCAAATATCCACTTGCAGATTCTACAAAAAGAGTGTCTGCAAACTGCTGTATCAAAAGAAAGGATGAACTGTGTTAGCTGAGGACACTCATCAAGAAGAAGTTTCTGAGAATGCTTCGGTCTAGATTTCATATGAAGATATTCCCGTTTCCAACGAAATCATTAGCTCTATCAAAATATCCACTTACAGATTCTACAAAAAGAGTGTTTCCAAACTCCTCTATCAAAAGAAAGGTTCAACTCCTTTAGTTGAGGACACACATCGCAAAGAAGTTTCTGAGAATGCTTCTGTCTAGATTTTATATGAAGATATTCCGTTTTCCAATGAAATCTTCAGAGTCATCCAAATATCCACTTGCAGCTTCTACAAAAAGAGTTTTTCTAAACTGCTGTATCCAAAGAAAGTTTCATCTCTGTTAGTTGAGGACACACATCCCAAATAAGTTTCTGAGAATGCTTCTGTCTCGTTTTTATGGGAAGATATTTCCCTTTTCACCTTAGGCCTGAAAGCGCTCGAAATCTCCACTTGCAGATACGACAGAAAGAGTGTTCCAAACCTGCTCTAAGAAAGGGAATGTTCACCTCTGTGAGTTCAATGCAGATATCACAAAGTAGTTTCTGAGAGAGCTTCTGTCTAGATTTTAGCTGAAGATATTCCCGTTTCCAATGAAATCGTTAGAGCTATCCAAATATCCACTTGCAGATTCTACAAAAAGTGTGTTTCCAAACTGCTGTAACAAAGGAAAGGTTGAAATCTGTTAGTTGAGGACACACACCACAAAAAAGTTTCTGAGAATGCTTCTGTCTAGATTTTATATGACGATATTCCCGTTTCCAATGAAATCTTCACCGTTATTCAAATATCCACTTGCAGATTCTACAAAAAGAGTGTTTCCAAACTGCTGTATCAATAGAAAGGATCAGCTCTGGTAGTTGAGGACACACATCCTAAATAAGTTTCTGAAAATCCTTCTGTCTGTTTTTTATGGGAAGATATTTCAGTTTTCACCGTAGGCCTTAATGCGCTCGAAATGTCCACTTCCAGATACTACAGAAAGAGTGTTTCAAACCTGCTCTATGAAAGGGAATGTTCCGCTCTGTGACTTGAATGCAGATATCAGAAAGTAGTTTCTGACAGTGCTTCTGTCTAGAATTTAGATGAAGATATTCCCGTTTCCAACGAAATCGATAGAGCTATCCAAATATCCACTTGCAGATTCTACAAACAGTGTGTTTCCAAACGGCTCTATCAAAAGAAAGGTTCAACTCCGTTAGTTGAGGACACACATCACAAAGAAGTTTCTGAGAATGCTTCTGTCTCGTTTTTATGGGAAGATATTTCCCTTTTCACCTAAGGCCCGAATGCGCTCGAAATGTCCACTTGCAGATACTACAGAAAGAGTGTTCCAAACCTTCTCTAAGAAAGGGAATCTTCAGCATTGTGAGTTGAATGCAGATATCACAAAGTAGTTTCTGAGAGTGCTTCTGTCTAGATTTTAGATGAAGATAATCCCGTTTCCAACGAAATCGTTAGAGCTATCCAAATATCAACTTGCAGATTCTTCAAAAAGAGTGGTTCCAAACTACTCTATGAAAAGAAAGGTTGAACTCTGTTAGATGAGGACACACATCACAAAGAAGTTTCTGAGAATGCTTCTGTCTAGATTTTATATGAAGATGTTCCCGTTTCCAACAAAATCTTCACATTAAACAAAATATCCACTTGCAGTTTCTAAAAAAAGAGTGTTTCCAAACTGCTGTATCACTAGAAAGGATCAGCTCTGGTAGTTGAGGACACACATCCTAAATAAGTTTCTGAAAATCCCTCTGTCTCTTTTTTATGGGAAGATATTTCAGTTTTCACCGTAGGCCTTAATGCGCTCGAAATGTCCACTTCCAGATACTACAGAAAGAGTGTTTCAAACCTGCTCTATGAAAGGGAATGTTCCGCTCTGTGACTTGAATGCAGATATCAGAAAGTAGTTTCTGACAGTGGTTCTGTCTAGAATTTAGATGAAGATATTCCCGTTTCCTACGAAATCGATAGAGCTATCCAAATATCCACTTGCAGATTCTACAAAAAGTGTGTTTCCAAACTACTGTATCAAAAGAATGGTTCAACTCTGTTAGTTGAGGACACACATCACAAAGAAGTTTCTGAGAATGCTTCTGTCTAGATTTTATATGAAGATATTCCCGTTTCCAACGAAATCTTCACAGTTATCCAAATATCCACTTGCAGAATCTACAAAAAGTGTGTTTGCAAACTGCTGTATCAAAAGAAATGATGAACTGTGTTAGCTGAGGACGCTCATCAAGAAGAAGTTTCTGAGAATGCTTCGGTCTAGATTTCATATGAAGATATTCCCGTTTCCAACGAAATCATTAGCTCTATCAAAATATCCACTTACAGATTCTACAAAAAGAGTGTTTCCAAACTCCTCTATCAAAAGAAAGTTTCAGCTCCTTTAGTTGAGGACACACATCACAAAGAAGTTTCTGAGAATGCTTCTGTCTAGATTTTATATGAAGATATTCCCTTTTCCAATGAAATCTTCAGAGTCATCCAAATATCCACTTGCAGCTTCTACAAAAAGAGTTTTTCTAAACTGCTGTATCCATAGAAAGTTTCATCTCTGTTAGTTGAGGACACACATCCCAAATAAGTTTCTGAGAATGCTTCTGTCTCGTTTTTATGGGAAGATATTTCCCTTTTCACCTTAGGCCTGAAAGCGCTCGAAGTCTCCACTTGCAGATACTACAGAAAGAGTGTTCGAAACCTGCTCTAAGAAAGGGAATGTTCAGCTCTGTGAGTTCAATGCAGATATCACAAAGTAGATTCTGAGAGAGCTTCTGTCTAGATTTTAGATGAAGATATTCCCGTTTCCAATGAAATTGATAGAGCTATCCAAATATCCACTTGCAGATTCTACAAAAAGTGTGTTTCCAAACTTCTGTAACAATGGAAAGGTTGAAATCTGTTAGTTGAGGACACACACCACAAAAAAGTTTCTGAGAATGCTTCTCTCTAGATTTTATATGACGATATTCCCGTTTCCAACGAAATCTTCACAGTTATTCAAATATCCACTTGCAGATTCTACAAAAAGAGTGTTTCCAAATTGCTGTATCAATAGAAAGGATCAGCTCTGGTAGTTGAGGACACACATCCTAAATAAGTTTCTGAAAATCCTTCTGTCTCTTTTTTATGGGAAGATATTTCAGTTTTCACCGTAGGCCTTAATGCGCTCCTAATGTCCACTTCCAGATACTACAGAAAGAGTGTTTCAAACCTGCTCTATGAAAGGGAATGTTCCGCTCTGTGACTTGAATGCAGATATCAGAAAGTAGTTTCTGACAATGCTTCTGTCTAGAATTTAGATGAAGATATTCTCGTTTCCAACGAAATCGATAGAGCTATCCAAATATCCACTTACAGATTCTACAAAAGAAGTGATTCCAAACTGCTCTATCAACAGAAAGGTTTAAGTCTGTTAGTTGAGGACACACATCACAAAGAAGTTTGTGAGAATGCTTCTGTCTAGATTTTATATGAAGATATTCCCGTTTCCAACAATATCTTCACAGTTATCCAAATATCCACTTGCAGATTCTATAAAAAGTGTGTTTCCAAACTGCTCTATCAAAAGAAAGGTTCAACTCCGTTAGTTGAGGACACACATCACAAAGAAGTTTCTGGGAATGCTTCTGTCTCGTTTTTATGGGAAGATATTTCAGTTTTCACCGTAGGCCCGAATGCGCTCCAAATGTCTACTTGCAGATAATACAGAAAGAGTGTTCCATACCTTCTCTAAGAAAGGGAATCTTCAGCTTTGTGAGTTGAATGCAGATATCACAAAGTAGTTTCTGAGAGTGCTTCTGTCTAGATTTTATATGAAAATATTCCCGTTTCCAACGATATCGTTAGAGCTATCCAAATATCAACTTGCAGATTCTACAAAAAGAGTGGTTCCAAACTACTCTATGAAAAGAAAGGTTGAACTCTGTTAGATGAGGACACACATCACAAAGAAGTTTCTGAGAATGCTTCTGTCTAGATTTTATATAAAGATGTTCCCGTTTCCAATGAAATCTTCACATTAAACAAAATATCCACTTGCAGGTTCTACAAAAAGAGTGTTTCCAAACTGCTGTATCAAAGGAAAGGTTGAACTCTGTTAGTTGAGGACACACGTCACAAAAAAGTTTCTGAGAATGCTTCTGTCTAGATTTTATATGAAGATATTCCCGTTTCCAACGAAATCTTCACAGTTATTCAAATATCCACTTGCAGATTCTACAAAAAGAGTGTTTCCAAACTGCTGTATCAATAGAAAGGATCAGCTCTGGTAGTTGAGGACACACATCCTAAATAAGTTTCTGAAAATCCCTCTGTCTCTTTTTTATGGGAAGATATTTCAGTTTTCACCGTAGGCCTTAATGCGCTCGAAATGTCCACTTCCAGATACTACAGAAAGTGTGTTTCAAACCTGCTCTATGAAAGGGAATGTTCCGCTCTGTGACTTGAATGCAGATATCAGAAAGTAGTTTCTGACAGTGCTTCTGTCTAGAATTTAGATGAAGATATTCCCGTTTCCAACGAAATCGATAGAGCTATCCAAATATCCACTTGCAGATTCTACAAAAAGTGAGTTTCCAAACTACTGTATCAAAAGAATGGTTCAACTCTGTTAGTTGAGGACACACATCACAAAGAAGTTTCTGAGAATGCTTCTGTCTAGATTTTATATGAAGATATTCCCGTTTCCAACGAAATCTTCACAGTTATCCAAATATCCACTTGCAGATTGTACAAAAAGAGTGTTTGCAAACTACTGTATCAAAAGAAAGGACGAACTGTGTTAGCAGAGGACACTCATCAAGAAGAAGTTTCTGAGAATGCTTCGGTCTAGATTTCATATGAAGATATTCCCGTTTCCAATGAAATCATTAGCTCTATCAAAATATCCTCTTACAGATTCTACAAAAAGAGTGTTTCCAAACTCCTCTATCAAAAGAAAGGTTCAACTCCTTTAGTTGAGGACACACATCACAAAGAAGTTTCTGAGAATGCTTCTGTCTAGATTTTATATGAAGATATTCCCTTTTCCAATGAAATCTTCAGAGTCATCCAAATATCCACTTGCAGCTTCTACAAAAAGAGTTTTTCTAAACTGCTGTATCCAAAGAAAGTTTCATCTCTGTTAGTTGAGGACACACATCCCAAATAAGTTTCTGAGAATGCTTCTGTCTCGTTTTTATGGGAAGATATTTCCCTTTTCACCTTAGGCCTGAAAGCGCTCGAAATCTCCACTTGCAGATACTACAGAAAGAGTGTTCCAAACCTGCTCTAAGAAAGGGAATGTTCAGCATTGTGAGTTCAATGCAGATATCACAAATTAGTTTCTGAGAGAGCTTCTGTCTAGATTTTAGATGAAGATATTCCCGTTTCCAATGAAATCGTTAGAGCTATCCAAATATCCACTGGCAGATTCTACAAAAAGTGTGATTCCAAACTGCTGTAACAAAGGAAAGGTTGAAATCTGTTAGTTGAGATCACACACCACAAAAAAGTTTCTGAGAATGCTTCTGTCTAGATTTTATATGACGATATTCCCGTTTCCAATGAAATCTTCACAGTTATTCAAATATCCACTTGCAGATTCTACAAAAAGTGTGTTTCCAAACGGCTCTATCAAAAGAAAGGTTCAACTCCGTTAGTTGAGGACACACATCACAAAGAAGTTTCTGAGAATGCTTCTGTCTCGTTTTTATGGGAAGATATTTCCCTTTTCACCTAAGGCCCGAATGCGCTCGAAATGTCCACTTGCAGATACTATAGAAAGAGTGTTCCAAACCTTCTCTAAGAAAGGGAATCTTCAGCATTGTGTGTTGAATGCAGATATCACAAAGTAGTTTCTGAGAGTGCTTCTGTCTAGATTTTAGATGAAGATAATCCCGTTTCCAACGAAATCGTTAGAGCTATCCAAATATCAACTTGCAGATTCTTCAAAAAGAGTGGTTCCAAACTACTCTATGAAAAGAAAGGTTGAACTCTGTTAGATGAGGACACACATCACAAAGAAGTTTCTGAGAATGCTTCTGTCTAGATTTTATATGAAGATGTTCCCGATTCCAACGAAATCTTCACATTAAACAAAATATCCACTTGCAGTTTCTACAAAAAGAGTGTTTCCAAACTGCTGTATCAATAGAAAGGATCAGCTCTGGTAGTTGAGGACACACATCCTAAATAAGTTTCTGAAAATCCCTCTGTCTCTTTTTTATGGGAAGATATTTCAGTTTTCACCGTAGGCCTTAATGCGCTCGAAATGTCCACTTCCAGATACTACAGAAAGAGTGTTTCAAACCTGCTCTATGAAAGGGAATGTTCCGCTCTGTGACTTGAATGCAGATATCAGAAAGTAGTTTCTGACAGTGCTTCTGTCTAGAATTTAGATGAAGATATTCCCGTTTCCAACGAAATCGATAGAGCTATCCAAATATCCACTTGCAGATTCTACAAAAAGTGTGTTTCCAAACTACTGTATCAAAAGAATGGTTCAACTCTGTTAGTTGAGGACACACATCACAAAGAAGTTTCTGAGAATGCTTCTGTCTAGATTTTATATGAAGATATTCCCGTTTCCAACGAAATCTTCACAGTTATCCAAATATCCACTTGCAGAATCTACAAAAAGTGTGTTTGCAAACTGCTGTATCAAAAGAAAGGATGAAGTGTGTTAGCTGAGGACACTCATCAAGAAGAAGTTTCTGAGAATGCTTCGGTCTAGATTTCATATGAAGATATTCCCGTTTCCAACGAAATCATTAGCTCTATCAAAATATCCACTTACAGATTCTACAAAAAGAGTGTTTCCAAACTCCTCTATCAAAAGAAAGTTTCAGCTCCTTTAGTTGAGGACACACATCACAAAGAAGTTTCTGAGAATGCTTCTGTCTAGATTTTATATGAAGATATTCCCTTTTCCAATGAAATCTTCAGAGTCATCCAAATATCCACTTGCAGCTTCTACAAAAAGAGTTTTTCTAAACTGCTGTATCCATAGAAAGTTTCATCTCTGTTAGTTGAGGACACACATCCCAAATAAGTTTCTGAGAATGCTTCTGTCTCGTTTTTATGGGAAGATATTTCCCTTTTCACCTTAGGCCTGAAAGCGCTCGAAGTCTCCACTTGCAGATACTACAGAAAGAGTGTTCGAAACCTGCTCTAAGAAAGGGAATGTTCAGCTCTGTGAGTTCAATGCAGATATCACAAAGTAGTTTCTGAGAGAGCTTCTGTCTAGATTTTAGATGAAGATATTCCCGTTTCCAATGAAATTGATAGAGCTATCCAAATATCCACTTGCAGATTCTACAAAAAGTGTGTTTCCAAACTGCTGTAACAATGGAAAGGTTGAAATCTGTTAGTTGAGGACACACACCACAAAAAAGTTTCTGAGAATGCTTCTCTCTAGATTTTATATGACGATATTCCCGTTTCCAACGAAATCTTCACAGTTATTCAAATATCCACTTGCAGATTCTACAAAAAGAGTGTTTCCAAACTGCTGTATCAATAGAAAGGATCAGCTCTGGTAGTTGAGGACACACATCCTAAATAAGTTTCTGAAAATCCTTCTGTCTCTTTTTTATGGGAAGATATTTCAGTTTTCACCGTAGGCCTTAATGCGCTCGTAATGTCCACTTCCAGATACTACAGAAAGAGTGTTTCAAACCTGCTCTATGAAAGGGAATGTTCCGCTCTGTGACTTGAATGCAGATATCAGAAAGTAGTTTCTGACAGTGCTTCTGTGTATCTTTTATATGAAGATATTCCCGTTTCCAACGAAATGGATAGAGCTATCCAAATATCCACTTACAGATTCTACAAAAGAAGTGATTCCAAACTGCTCTATCATTAGAAAGGTTTAAGTCTGTTAGTTGAGGACACACATCACAAAGAAGTTTCTGAGAATGCTTCTGTCTCGTTTTTATGGGAAGATATTTCAGTTTTCACCGTAGGCCCGAATGCGCTCGAAATGTCCACTTGCAGATACTACAGAAAGAATGTTCCAAACCTTCTCTAAGAAAGGGAATCGTCAGCATTGTGAGTTGAATGCAGATATCACAAAGTAGTTTCTGAGGGTGCTTCTGTCTAGATTTTAGATGAATATATTACCGTTTCCAACGAAATCGATAGAGCTATCCAAATATCCACTTGCAGATTCTACAAAAGAAGTGATTCCAAACTGCTCTATCAACAGAAAGGTTTAAGTCTGTTAGTTGAGGACACACATCACAAAGAACTTTGTGAGAATGCTTCTGTCTAGATTTTATATGAAGATATTCCCGTTTCCAAGGATATCTTCACAGTTATCCAAATATCCACTTGCTGATTCTACAAAAAGTGTGTTTCCAAACTGCTCTATCAAAAGAAAGGTTCAACTCCGTTAGTTGAGGACACACATCACAAAGAAGTTTCTGAGAATGCTTCTGTCTCATTTTTATGGGAAGATATTTCAGTTTTCACCGTAGGCCCGAATGCGCTCCAAATGTCCACTTGCAGATACTACAGAAAGAGTGTTCCATACCTTCTCTAAGAAAGGGAATCTTCAGCTTTGTGAGTTGAATGCAGATATCACAAAGTAGTTTCTGAGAGTGCTTCTGTCTAGATTTTAGATGAAGATATTCCCGTTTCCAACGAAATCGTTAGAGCTATCCAAATATCAACTTGCAGATTCTACAAAAAGAGTGGTTCCAAACTACTCTATGAAAGGAAAGGTTGAACTCTGTTAGATGAGGACACACATCACAAAGAAGTTTCTGAGAATGCTTCTGTCTAGATTTTATATAAAGATGTTCCCGTTTCCAACGAAATCTTCACATTAAACAAAATATCCACTTGCAGATTCTTCAAAAAGAGTGTTTCCAAACTGCTGTATCAATAGAAAGGATCAGCTCTGGTAGTTGAGGACACACATCACAAAAAAGTTTCTGGCAATGCTTCTGTCTAGATTTTATATGAAGATATTCCCGTTTCCAACGAAATCTTCACAGTTATTCAAATATCCACTTGCAGATTCTACAAAAAGAGTGTTTCCAAACTGCTGTATAAATAGAAAGGATTAGCTCTGGTAGTTGAGGACACACATCCTAAATAAGTTTCTGAAAATCCCTCTGTCTCTTTTCTATGGGAAGATATTTCAGTTGTCACCGTAGGCCTTTATGCGCTGGAAATGTCCACATCCAGATACTACAGAAAGAGTGTTTCAAACCTGCTCTATGAAAGGGAATGTTCCACTCTGTGACTTGAACGCAGATATCACAAAGTAGTTTCTGACAGTGCTTCTGTCTAGAATTTAGATGAAGATATTCCCGTTTCCAACGAAATCGACAGAGCTACCCAAATATCCACTTGCAGATTCTACAAAAAGTGTGTTTCCAAACTACTGTATCAAAAGAATGGTTCAACTCTGTTAGTTGAGGACACACATCACAAAGAAGTTTCTGAGAATGCTTCTGTCTAGATTTTATATGAAGATATTCCCGTTTCCAACGAAATCTTCACAGTTATCCAAATATCCACTTGCAGATTCTACAAAAAGAGTGTTTGCAAACTGCTGTATCAAAAGAATGGATGAACTGTGTTAGCTGAGGACACTCATCAAGAAGAAGTTTCTGAGACTGCTTCGGTCTAGATTTCATATGAAGATATTCCCGTTTCCAACGAAATCATTAGCTCTATCAAAATATCCACTTACAGATTCTACAAAAAGAGTGTTTCCAAACTCCTCTATCAAAAGAAAGGTTCAACTCCTTTATTTGAGGACACACATCACAAAGAAGTTTCTGAGAATGCTTCTGTCTAGATTTTATATGAAGATATTCCCTTTTCCAATGAAATCTTCAGAGTCATCCAAATATCCACTTGCAGCTTCTACAAAAAGAGTTTTTCTAAACTGCTGTATCCAAAGAAAGTTTCATCTCTGTTAGTTGAGGACATACATCCCAAATAAGTTTCCGAGAAAGCTTCTGTCTCGTTTTTATGGGAAGATATTTCCCTTTTCACCCTAGGCCTGAAAGCGCTCGAAATCTCCACTTGCAGATACTACAGAAAGAGTGATCCAAACCTGCTCTAAGAAAGGGAATGTTCAGCTCTGTGAGTTCAATGCAGATATCACAAAGCAGTTTCTGAGAGAGCTTCTGTCTAGATTTTAGATGAAGATATTCCCGTTTCCAATGAAATCGTTAGAGCTATCCAAATATCCACTTGCAGATTCTACAAAAAGTGTGTTTCCAAACTGCTGTAACAAAGGAAAGGTTGAAATCTGTTAGTTGAGGACACACTCCACAAAAAAGTTTCTGAGAATGCTTCTGTCTAGATTTTATATGACGATATTCCCGTTTCCAATGAAATCTTCACAGTTATTCAAATATCCACTTGCAGATTCTACAAAAAGTGTGTTTCCAAACGGCTCTATCAAAAGAAAGGTTCAACTCCGTTAGTTGAGGACACACATCACAAAGAAGTTTCTGAGAATGCTTCTGTCTCGTTTTTATGGGAAGATATTTCCCTTTTCACCTAAGGCCCTAATGCGCTCGAAATGTCCACTAGCAGATACTACAGAAAGAGTGTTCCAAACCTTCTCTAAGAAAGGGAATCTTTAGCATAGTGAGTTGAATGCAGATATCACAATGTAGTTTCTGAGAGTGCTTCTGTCTAGATTTTAGATGAAGATATTCCCGTTTCCAACGAAATCGTTAGAGCTATCCAAATATCAACTTGCAGATTCTACAAAAAGAGTGGTTCCAAACTACTCTATGAAAAGAAAGGTTGAACTCTGTTAGATGAGGACTCACATCACAAAGAAGTTTCTGAGAATGCTTCTGTCTAGATTTTATATGAAGATGTTCCCGTTTCCAACGAAATCTTCACTTTAAACAAAATATCCACTTGCAGGTTCTACAAAAAGTGTGTTTCCAAACTGCTGTATCAATAGAAAGGATCAGCTCTGGTAGTTGAGGACACACATCTTAAATAAGTTTCTGAAAATCCTTCTGTCTCTTTTTTATGGGAAGATATTTCAGTTTTCACCGTAGGCCTTAATGCGCTCGAAATGTCCACTTCCAGATACTACAGAAAGACTGTTTCAAACCTGCTCTATGAAAGGGAATGTTCCGCTCTGTGACTTGAATGCAGATATCAGAAAGTAGTTTCTGACAATGCTTCTGTCTAGAATTTAGATGAAGATATTCCCGTTTCCAACGAAATCGATAGAGCTATCCAAATATCCACTTACAGATTCTACAAAAGAAGTGATTCCAAACTGCTCTATCAACAGAAAGGTTTAAGTCTGTTAGTTGAGGACACACATCACAAAGAAGTTTCTGAGAATGCTTCTGTCTCGTTTTTATGGGAAGATATTTCAGTTTTCACCGTAGGCCCGAATGCGCTCGAAATGTCCACTTGCAGATACTACAGAAAGTGTGTTCCAAACCTTCTCTAAGAAAGGGAATCGTCAGCATTGTGAGTTGAATGCAGATATCACAAAGTAGTTTCTGAGGGTGCTTCTGTCTAGATTTTAGAAGAATATATTACCGTTTCCAACGAAATCGATAGAGCTATCCAAATATCCACTTACAGATTCTACAAAAGAAGTGATTCCAAACTGCTCTATCAACAGAAAGGTTTAAGTCTGTTAGTTGAGGACACACATCACAAAGAAGTTTGTGAGAATGCTTCTGTCTAGATTTTATATGAAGATATTCCCGTTTCCAACGATATCTTCACAGTTATCCAAATATCCACTTGCAGATTCTACAAAAAGTGTGTTTCCAAACTGCTCTATCAAAAGAAAGGTTCAACTCCGTTAGTTGAGGACACACATCACAAAGAAGTTTCTGAGAATGCTTCTGTCTCGTTTTTATGGGAAGATATTTCAGTTTTCACCGTAGGCCCGAATGCGCTCCAAATGTCCACTTGCGGATAATACAGAAAGAGTGTTCCATACCTTCTCTAAGAAAGGGAATCTTCAGCTTTGTGAGTTGAATGCAGATATCACAAAGTAGTTTCTGAGAGTGCTTCTGTCTAGATTTTAGATGAAGATATTCCCGTTTCCAACGAAATCGTTACAGCTATCCAAATATCTACTTGCAGATTCTACAAAAAGAGTGGTTCCAAACTACTCTATGAAAAGAAAGGTTGAACTCTGATAGATGAGGACACACATCACAAAGAAGTTTCTGAGAATGCTTCTGTCTAGATTTTATATAAAGATGTTCCCGTTTCCAACGAAATCTTCACTTTAAACAAAATATCCACTTGCAGATTCTTCAAAAAGAGTGTTTCCAAACTGCTGTATCAATAGAAAGGATCAGCTCTGGTAGTTGAGGACACACATCCTAAAGAAGTTTCTGAAAATCCTTCTGTCTCTTTTTTATGGGAAGATATTTCAGTTTTCACCGTAGGCCTTAATGCTCTCGAAATGTCCACTTCCAGATACTACAGAAAGAGTGTTTCAAACCTGCTCTATGAAAGGGAAAGTTCCGCTCTGTGACTTGAATGCAGATATCAGAAAGTAGTTTCTAACAGTGCTTCTGTCTAGAATTTAGATGAAGATATTCCCGTTTCCAACGAAATCGATAGAGCTATCCAAATATCCACTTACAGATTCTACAAAAGAAGTGATTCCAAACTGCTCTATCAACAGAAAGGTTTAAGTCTGTTAGTTGAGGACACACATCACAAAGAAGTTTGTGAGAATGCTTCTGTCTAGATTTTATATGAAGATATTCCCGTTTCCAACGATATCTTCACAGTTATCCAAATATCCACTTGCAGATTCTTCAAAAAGTGTGTTTCCAAACTGCTGTATCAAAAGAAAGGTTCAACTCTGTTAGTTGAGGACACTCATCGCAAAGAAGTTTCTGAGAATGCTTCTGTCTAGATTTCATATGAAGATACTCCCCTTTCCAACGAAATTATTACAGCTATCCAAATATCCACGGACAGATTCTACAAAAAGGGTGTTTCCAAACTGCTGTATCAAAAGAAAGGTTGAACTCCGTTAGTTGAGGACACACATCACGAAGAAGTTGCTGAGAATGCTTCTGTCTGGAATTTAGATGAAGATATTCCCGTTTCCAACGAAATCGATAGAGCTATCCAAATATCCACTTACAGATTCTACAAAAGAAGAGATTCCAAACTACTGTATCAACAGAAAGGTTTAAGTCTGCTGGTTGAGGACACACATCACAAAGTAGTTTGTGAGAATGCTTCTGTCTAGATTTTATATGAAGATATTCCCGTTTCCAACGATATCTTCTCAGTTCTCCAAATATCCACTTGCAGATTCTTCAAAAAGTGTGTTTCCAAACTGCTGTATCAAAAGAAAGGTTCAACTCTGTTAGTTGAGGACACTCATCACAAAGAAGTTTCTGAGAATGCTTCTGTCTAGATTTCATATGAAGATACTCCCCTTTCCAACGAAATTACAACAGCTATCCAAATATCCACGGACAGATTCTACAAAAAGGGTGTTTCCAAACTGCTCTATCAAAAGAAAGGTTGAACTCCGTTAGCTGAGGACACACTTCACGAAGAAGTTGCTGAGAATGCTTCTGTCTGGAATTTAGATGAAGATATTCCCGTTTCCAACGAAATCTTCACAGTTATCCAAATATCTACCAGCAGATTCTACAAAAAGTGTGTTTCCAAACTACTGTAACAAAAGAAAGGTTGAACTCTGTTAGTTGAGGACACACATCACAAAGAAGTTTCTGAGAATGCTTCTGTCTCGTTTTTATGGGAAGGTATTTCAGTTTTCACCGTAGGCCCGAATGCGCTCCAAATGTCCACTTGCAGATAATACCGAAAGAGTGTTCCATACCTTCTCTAAGAAAGGGAATCTTCAGCTTTGTGAGTTGAATGCAGATATCACAAAGTAGTTTCTGAGAGTGCTTCTGTCTAGATTTTAGATGAAGATATTCCCGTTTCCAACGAAATCGTTACAGCTATCCAAATATCTACTTGCAGATTCTACAAAAAGAGTGGTTCCAAACTACTCTATGAAAAGAAAGGTTGAACTCTGATAGATGAGGACACACATCACAAAGAAGTTTCTGAGAATGCTTCTGTCTAGATTTTATATAAAGATGTTCCCGTTTCCAACGAAATCTTCACTTTAAACAAAATATCCACTTGCAGATTCTTTAAAAAGAGTGTTTCCAAACTGCTGTATCAATAGAAAGGATCAGCTCTGGTAGTTGAGGACACACATCCTAAAGAAGTTTCTGAAAATCCTTCTGTCTCTTTTTTATGTGAAGATATTTCAGTTTTCACCGTAGGCCTTAATGCTCTCGAAATGTCCACTTCCAGATACTACAGAAAGAGTGTTTCAAACCTGCTCTATGAAAGGGAAAGTTCCGCTCTGTGACTTGAATGCAGATATCAGAAAGTAGTTTCTAACAGTGCTTCTGTCTAGAATTTAGATGAAGATATTCCCGTTTCCAACGAAATCGATAGAGCTATCCAAATATCCACTTACAGATTCTACAAAAGAAGTGATTCCAAACTGCTCTATCAACAGAAAGGTTTAAGTCTGTTAGTTGAGGACACACATCACAAAGAAGTTTGTGAGAATGCTTCTGTCTAGATTTTATATGAAGATATTCCCGTTTCCAACGATATCTTCACAGTTATCCAAATATCCACTTGCAGATTCTTCAAAAAGTGTGTTTCCAAACTGCTGTATCAAAAGAAAGGTTCAACTCTGTTAGTTGAGGACACTCATCGCAAAGAAGTTTCTGAGAATGCTTCTGTCTAGATTTCATATGAAGATACTCCCCTTTCCAACGAAATTATTACAGCTATCCAAATATCCACGGACAGATTCTACAAAAAGGGTGTTTCCAAACTGCTGTATCAAAAGAAAGGTTGAACTCCGTTAGTTGAGGACACACATCACGAAGAAGTTGCTGAGAATGCTTCTGTCTGGAATTTAGATGAAGATATTCCCGTTTCCAACGAAATCGATAGAGCTATCCAAATATCCACTTACAGATTCTACAAAAGAAGTGATTCCAAACTACTGTATCAACAGAAAGGTTTAAGTCTGCTGGTTGAGGACACACATCACAAAGTAGTTTGTGAGAATGCTTCTGTCTAGATTTTATATGAAGATATTCCCGTTTCCAACGATATCTTCTCAGTTCTCCAAATATCCACTTGCAGATTCTTCAAAAAGTGTGTTTCCAAACTGCTGTATCAAAAGAAAGGTTCAACTCTGTTAGTTGAGGACACTCATCACAAAGAAGTTTCTGAGAATGCTTCTGTCTAGATTTCATATGAAGATACTCCCCTTTCCAACGAAATTACAACAGCTATCCAAATATCCACGGACAGATTCTACAAAAAGGGTGTTTCCAAACTGCTCTATCAAAAGAAAGGTTGAACTCCGTTAGCTGAGGACACACATCACGAAGAAGTTGCTGAGAATGCTTCTGTCTGGAATGTAGATGAAGATATTCCCGTTTCCAACGAAATCTTCACAGTTATCCAAATATCTACCAGCAGATTCTACAAAAAGTGTGTTTCCAAACTACTGTAACAAAAGAAAGGTTGAACTCTGTTAGTTGAGGACACACATCACAAAGAAGTTTCTGAGAATGCTTCTGTCTCGTTTTTATGGGAAGGTATTTCAGTTTTCACCGTAGGCCCGAATGCGCTCCAAATGTCCACTTGCAGATAATACCGAAAGAGTGTTCCATACCTTCTCTAAGAAAGGGAATCTTCAGCTTTGTGAGTTGAATGCAGATATCACAAAGTAGTTTCTGAGAGTGCTTCTGTCTAGATTTTAGATGAAAATATTCCCGTTTCCAACGAAATCGTTAGAGCTATCCAAATATCAACTTGCAGATTCTACAAAAAGAGTGGTTCCAAACTACTCTATGAAAAGAAAGGTTGAACTCTGTTAGATGAGGACACACATCACAAAGAAGTTTCTGAGAATGCTTCTGTCTAGATTTTATATAAAGATGTTCCCGTTTCCAATGAAATCTTCACATTAAACAAAATATCCACTTGCAGGTTCTACAAAAAGAGTGTTTCCAAACTGCTGTATCAAAGGAAAGGTTGAACTCTGTTAGTTGAGGACACACATCACAAAAAAGTTTCTGAGAATGCTTCTGTCTAGATTTTATATGAAGATATTCCCGTTTCCAACGAAATCTTCACAGTTATTCAAATATCCACTTGCAGATTCTACAAAAAGAGTGTTTCCAAACTGCTGTATCAATAGAAAGGATCAGCTCTGGTAGTTGAGGACACACATCCTAAATAAGTTTCTGAAAATGCCTCTGTCTCTTTTTTATGGGAAGATATTTCAGTTTTCACCATAGGCCTTAATGCGCTCGAAATGTCCACTTCCAGATACTACAGAAAGAGTGTTTCAAACCTGCTCTATGAAAGGGAAAGTTCCGCTCTGTGACTTGAATGCAGATATCAGAAAGTAGTTTCTGACAGTGCTTCTGTCTAGAATTTAGATGAAGATATTCCCGTTTCCAACGAAATCTTCACAGTTATCCAAATATCCACTTGCAGATTCTACAAAAAGAGTGTTTGCAAACTGCTGTATCAAAAGAAAGGATGAAGTGTGTTAGCTGAGGACACTCATCAAGAAGAAGTTTCTGAGACTGCTTCGGTCTAGATTTCATATGAAGATATTCCCGTTTCCAACGAAATCATTAGCTCTATCAAAATATCCACTTACAGATTCTACAAAAAGAGTGTTTCCAAACTCCTCTATCAAAAGAAAGGTTCAACTCCTTTATTTGAGGACACACATCACAAAGAAGTTTCTGAGAATGCTTCTGTCTAGATTTTATATGAAGATATTCCCTTTTCCAATGAAATCTTCAGAGTCATCCAAATATCCACTTGCAGCTTCTACAAAAAGAGTTTTTCTAAACTGCTGTATCCAAAGAAAGTTTCATCTCTGTTAGTTGAGGACACACATCCCAAATAAGTTTCTGAGAATGCTTCTGTCTCGTTTTTATGGGAAGATATTTCCCTTTTCACCTTAGGCCTGAAAGCTCTCGAAATCTCCACTTGCAGATACTACAGAAAGAGTGTTCCAAACCTGCTCTAAGAAAGGGAAAGTTCAGCTCTGTGAGTTCAATGCAGATATCACAAAGTAGTTTCTGAGAGAGCTTCTGTCTAGATTTTAGATGAAGATATTCCCGTTTCCAATGAAATCGTTAGAGCTATCCAAATATCCACTTACAGATTCTACAAAAAGTGTGTTTCCAAACTGCTGTAACAAAGGAAAGGTTGAAATCTGTTAGTTGAGGACACACAACACAAAAAAGTTTCTGAGAATGCTTCTGTCTAGATTTTATATGACGATATTCCCGTTTCCAATGAAATCTTCACAGTTATTCAAATATCCACTTGCAGATTCTACAAAAAGTGTGTTTCCAAACTGCTCTATCAGAAGAAAGGTTCAACTCCGTAAGTTGAGGACACACATCACAAAGAAGTTTCTGAGAATGCTTCTGTCTCGTTTTTATGGGAAGATATTTCCCTTTTCACCTAAGGCCCTAATGCGCTCGAAATGTCCACTTGCAGATACTACAGAAAGAGTGTTCGAAACCTTCTCTAAGAAAGGGAATCTTCAGCATTGTGAGTTGAATGCAGATATCACAAAGTAGTTTCTGAGAGTGCTTCTGTCTAGATTTTAGATGAAGATATTCCCGTTTCCAACAAAATCGTTAGAGCTATCCAAATATCAACTTGCAGATTCTACAAAAAGAGTGGTTCCAAACTACTCTATGAAAAGAAAGGTTGAACTCTGTTAGATGAGGACACACATCACAAAGAAGTTTCTGAGAATGCTTCTGTCTAGATTTTATATGAAGATGTTCCCGTTTCCAATGAAATCTTCACTTTAAACAAAATATCCACTTGCAGGTTCTACAAAAAGTGTGTTTCCAAACTGCTGTATCAATAGAAAGGATCAGCTCTGGTAGTTGAGGACACACATCCTAAATAAGTTTCTGAAAATCCTTCTGTCTCTTTTTTATGGGAAGATATTTCAGTTTTCACCGTAGGCCTTAATGCGCTCGAAATGTCCACTTCCAGATACTACAGAAAGAGTGTTTCAAACCTGCTCTATGAAAGGGAATGTTCCGCTCTGTGACTTGAATGCAGATATCAGAAAGTAGTTTCTGACAATGCTTCTGTCTAGAATTTAGATGAAGATATTCCCGTTTCCAATGAAATCGATAGAGCTATCCAAATATCCACTTACAGATTCTACAAAAGAAGTGATTCCAAACTGCTCTATCAACAGAAAGGTTTAAGTCTGTTAGTTGA
This sequence comes from Gorilla gorilla gorilla, assembly GCF_029281585.2. Classification (NCBI taxonomy): domain Eukaryota; kingdom Metazoa; phylum Chordata; class Mammalia; order Primates; family Hominidae; genus Gorilla; species Gorilla gorilla. The sequence goes on along the minus strand of NC_086018.1, from coordinate 14,084,035 downwards.
GGACACACATCACAAAGAAGTTTCTGAGAATGCTTCTGTCTCGTTTTTATGGGAAGATATTTCAGTTTTCACCGTAGGCCCGAATGCGCTCGAAATGTCCACTTGCAGATACTACAGAAAGAGTGTTCCAAACCTTCTCTAAGAAAGGGAATCGTCAGCATTGTGAGTTGAATGCAGATATCACAAAGTAGTTTCTGAGGGTGCTTCTGTCTAGATTTTAGATGAATATATTACCGTTTCCAACGAAATCGATAGAGCTATCCAAATATCCACTTGCAGATTCTACAAAAGAAGTGATTCCAAACTGCTCTATCAACAGAAAGGTTTAAGTCTGTTAGTTGAGGACACACATCACAAAGAAGTTTGTGAGAATGCTTCTGTCTCGATTTTATATGAAGATATTCCCGTTTCCAACGATATCTTCACAGTTATCCAAATATCCACTTGCAGATTCTTGAAAAAGTGTGTTTCCAAACTGCTGTATCAAAAGATAGGTTCAACTCTGTTAGTTGAGGACACTCATCGCAAAGAAGTTTCTGAGAATGCTTCTCTCTAGATTTCATATGAAGATACTCCCCTTTCCAACGAAATTATTACAGCTATCCAAATATCCACGGACAGATTCTACAAAAAGGGTGTTTCCAAACTGCTCTATCAAAAGAAAGGTTGAACTCCGTTAGTTGAGGACACACATCACGAAGAAGTTGCTGAGAATGCTTCTGTCTGGAATTTAGATGAAGATATTCCCGTTTCCAACGAAATCTTCACAGTTATCCAAATATCCACTTGCGGATTCTACAAAAAGAGTGTTTCTAAACTGCTGTATCAAAAGAAAGGTTCAACTCTGTTAGTTGAGGACACACATCCCATATAAGTTTCAGAGAATGCTTCTGTCTCGTTTTTATGGGAAGATATTTCCCTTTTCACCGTAGGCCTGAAAGCGCTCGAAATGTCCACTTGCAGATAGTACAGAAAGCGTGTTCCAAACCTGCTCTAAGAAAGAGAATCTTCAGCTTTCTGAGTTGAATGCAGCTATTACAAAGTAGTTTCTGAGAGTGCTTCTGTCTGGATTTTAGATGAAGATATTCCCGTTTCCAACGAAATCGTATGAGCTATCCAAATATCCACTTGCAGATTATACAAAAAGAGTGTTTCCAAACTACTCTATCAAAACAAATGTTGAACTCCGTTCGATGAGGACACACATCACAAATAAGTTTCTGATAATGCTTCTGCCTAGATTTTATATGAAGATATTCCCTTTCCCAACGAAATCTTCACAGTTATCCAAATATCCACTTGCAGATTCTACAAAAAGAGTGTTTGCAAACTGCTGTATCAAAAGAATGGATGAACTGTGTTAGCTGAGGACACTCATCAAGAAGAAGTTTCTGAGAATGCTTCGGTCTAGATTTCATATGAAGATATTCCCGTTTCCAACGAAATCATTAGCTCTATCAAAATATCCACTTACAGATTCTACAAAAAGAGTGTTTCCAAACTCCTCTATCAAAATAAAGGTTCAACTCCTTTAGTTGAGGACACACATCACAAAGAAGTTTCTGAGAATGCTTCTGTCTAGATTTTATATGACGATATTCCCGTTTCCAATGAAATCTTCACAGTTATTCAAATATCCACTTGCAGATTCTACAAAAAGAGTGTTTCCAATCTGCTCTATCAAAAGAAAGGTTCAACTCCGTTAGTTGAGGACACACATCACAAAGAAGTTTCTGAGAATTCTTCTGTCTCGTTTTTATGGGAAGATATTTCAGTTTTCACTGTAGGCCCGAATGCGCTCGAAATGTCCACTTGCAGATACTACAGAAAGAGTGTTCCAAACCTTCTCTAAGAAAGGGAATCTTCAGCTTTGTGAGTGGAATGCAGATATCACAAAGTAGTTTCTGAGAGTGCTTCTGTCTAGATTTTAGATGAAGATAATCCCGTTTCCAACGAAATCGTTAGAGCTATACAAATATCAACTTGCAGATTCTACAAAAAGAGTGGTTCCAAACAACTCTATGAAAAGAAAGGTTGAACTCTGTTAGATGAGGACACTCATCACAAAGAAGTTTCTGAGAATGCTTCTGTCTAGATTTTATATGAAGATGTTCCCGTTTCCAACGAAATCTTCACATTAAACAAAATATCCACTTGCAGGTTCTACAAAAAGAGTGTTTCCAAACTGCTGTATCAAAGGAAAGGTTGAACTCTGTTAGTTGAGGACACACATCACAAAAAAGTTTCTGAGAATGCTTCTGTCTAGATTTTATATGAAGATATTCCCGTTTCCAATGAAATCTTCCCAGTTATTCAAATATCCACTTGCAGATTCTACAAAAAGTGTGTTTCCAAACTGCTCTATCAAAAGAAAGGTTCACCTCCGTTAGTTGAGGACACACATCACAAAGGAGTTTCTGAGAATGCTTCTGTCTCGTTTTTATGGGAAGATATTTCCCTTTTCACCTAAGGCCCTAATGCGCTCGAAATGTCCACTTGCAGATACTACAGAAAGAGTGTTCCAAACCTTCTCTAAGAAAGGGAATCTTCAGCATTGTGAGTTGAATGCAGATATCACAAAGTAGTTTCTGAGAGTGCTTCTGTCTAGATTTTAGATGAAGATATTCCCGTTTCCAACGAAATCGTTAGAGCTATCCAAATATCAACTTGCAGATTCTTCAAAAAGAGTGGTTCCAAACTACTCTATGAAAAGAAAGGTTGAACTCTGTTAGATGAGGACACACATCACAAAGAAGTTTCTGAGAATGCTTCTGTCTAGATTTCATATGAAGTTGTTCCCGTTTCCAACGAAATCTTCACTTTAAACAAAATATCCACTTGCATGTTCTACAAAAAGTGTGTTTCCAAACTGCTGTATCAATAGAAAGGATCAGCTCTGGTAGTTGAGGACACACATCCTAAATAAGTTTCTGAAAATCCTTCTGTCTCTTTTTTATGGGAAGATATTTCAGTTTTCACCGTAGGCCTTAATGCGCTCGAAATGTCCACTTCCAGATACTACAGAAAGAGTGTTTCAAACCTGCTCTATGAAAGGGAATGTTCCACTCTGTGACTTGAAAGCAGATATCAGAAAGTAGTTTCTAACAGTGCTTCTGTCTAGAATTTAGATGAAGATATTCCCGTTTCCAACGAAATCGAAAGAGCTATCCAAATATCCACTTACAGATTCTACAAAAGAAGTGATTCCAAACTGCTCTATCAACAGAAAGGTTTAAGTCTGTTAGTTGAGGACACACATCACAAAGAAGTTTGTGAGAATGCTTCTGTCTAGATTTTATATGAAGATATTCCCGTTTCCAACGATATCTTCACAGTTATCCAAATATCCACTTGCAGATTCTACAAAAAGTGTGTTTCCAAACTGCTGCATCAAAAGAAAGGTTGAACTCTGTTAGTTGAGGACACACATCACAAAGAAGTTTCTGAGAATGCTTCTGTCTAGATTTTATATGAAGATATTCCCGTTTCCAACGAAATCTTCACAGTTATCCAAATATCCACTTGCAGATTCTACAAAAAGAGTGTTTCCAAACTGCTTTTTCAATAGAAAGGATCAGCTCTGGTAGTTGAGGACACACATCCTAAATAAGTTTCTGAAAATCCCTCTGTCTCTTTTTTATGGGAAGATATTTCAGTTTTCACCGTAGGCCTTAATGCGCTCGAAATGTCCACTTCCAGATACTACAGAAAGAGTGTTTCAAACCTGCTCTATGAAAGAGAAAGTTCCGCTCTGTGACTTGAATGCAGATATCACAAAGTAGTTTCTGACAGTGCTTCTGTCTAGAATTTAGATGAAGATATTCCCGTTTCCAACGAAATCGATAGAGCTATCCAAATATCCACTTGCAGATTCTACAAAAAGTGTGTTTCCAAACTACTGTATCAAAAGAATGGTTCAACTCTGTTAGTTGAGGACACACATCACAAAGAAGTTCCTGAGAATGCTTCTGTCTAGATTTTATATGAAGATATTCCCGTTTCCAACGAAATCTTCACAGTTATCCAAATATCCACTTGCAGATTCTACAAAAAGAGTGTTTCCAAACTGCTTTTTCAATAGAAAGGATCAGCTCTGGTAGTTGAGGACACACATCCTAAATAATTTTCTGAAAATCCCTCTGTCTCTTTTTTATGGGAAGATATTTCAGTTTTCACCGTAGGCCTTAATGCGCTCGAAATGTCCACTTCCAGATACTACAGAAAGAGTGTTTCAAACCTGCTCTATGAAAGGGAATGTTCCACTCTGTGACTTGAATGCAGATATCAGAAAGTAGTTTCTGACAGTGCTTCTGTCTAGAATTTAGATGAAGATATTCCCGTTTCCAACGAAATCGATAGAGCTATCCAAATATCCACTTGCAGATTCTACAAAAAGTGTGTCTCCAAACTACTGTATCAAAAGAATGGTTCAACTCTGTTAGTTGAGGACACACATCACAAAGAAGTTTCTGAGAATGCTTCTGTCTAGATTTTATATGAAGATATTCCCGTTTCCAACGAAATCTTCACAGTTATCCAAATATCCACTTGCAGATTCTACAAAAAGAGTGTTTGCAAACTACTGTATCAAAAGAAAGGATGAACTGTGTTAGCTGAGGACACTCATCAAGAAGAAGTTTCTGAGAATGCTTCGGTCTAGATTTCATATGAAGATATTCCCGTTTCCAACGAAATCATTAGCTCTATCAAACTATCCACCTGCAGATTCTACAAAATGAGTGTTTCCAAACTCCTCTATGAAAAGAAAGGTTCAACTCCTTTAGTTGAGGACACACATCACAAAGAAGTTTCTGAGAATGCTTCTGTCTAGATTTTATATGAAGATATTCCCTTTTCCAATGAAATCTTCAGAGTCATCCAAATATCCACTTGCAGATTCTACAAAAAGAGTTTTTCTAAACTGCTGTATCCAAAGAAAGTTTCATCTCTGTTAGTTGAGGACACACATCCCAAATAAGTTTCTGAGAATGCTTCTGTCTCGTTTTTATGGGAAGATATTTCCCTTTTCACCTTAGGCCTGAAAGCGCTCGAAATCTCCACTTGCAGATACTACAGAAAGAGTGTTCCAAACCTGCTCTAAGAAAGGGAATGTTCAGCTCTGTGAGTTCAATGCAGATATCACAAAGTAGTTTCTGAGAGAGCTTCTGTCTAGATTTTAGATGAAGATATTCCCGTTTCCAATGAAATCGTTAGAGCTATCCAAATATCCACTTGCAGATTCTACAAAAAGTGTGATTCCAAACTGCTGTAACAAAGGAAAGGTTGAAATCTGTTAGTTGAGAACACACACCACAAAAAAGTTTCTGAGAATGCTTCTGTCTAGATTTTATATGACTATATTCCCGTTTCCAATGAAATCTTCACAGTTATTCAAATATCCACTTGCAGATTCTACAAAAAGTGTGTTTCCAAACGGCTCTATCAAAAGAAAGGTTCAACTCCGTTAGTTGAGGACACACATCACAAAGAAGTTTCTGAGAATGCTTCTGTCTCGTTTTTATGGGAAGATATTTCCCTTTTCACCTAAGGCCCGAATGCGCTCGAAATGTCCACTTGCAGATACTACAGAAAGAGTGTTCCAAACCTTCTCTAAGAAAGGGAATCTTCAGCATTGTGAGTTGCATGCAGATATCACAAAGTAGTTTCTGAGAGTGCTTCTGTCTAGATTTTAGTTGAAGATAATCCCGTTTCCAACGAAATCGTTAGAGCTATCCAAATATCAACTTGCAGATTCTTCAAAAAGAGTGGTTCCAAACTACTCTATGAAAAGAAAGGTTGAACTCTGTTAGATGAGGACACACATCACAAAGAAGTTTCTGAGAATGCTTCTGTCTAGATTTTATATGAAGATGTTCCCGTTTCCAACGAAATCTTCACATTAAACAAAATATCCACTTGCAGGTTCTACAAAAAGAGTGTTTCCAAACTGCTTTTTCAATAGAAAGGATCAGCTCTGGTAGTTGAGGACACACATCCTAAATAAGTTTCTGAAAATCCCTCTGTCTCTTTTTTATGGGAAGATATTTCAGTTTTCACGGTAGGCCTTAATGCGCTCGAAATGTCCACTTCCAGATACTAAAGAAAGAGTGTTTCAAACCTGCTCTATGAAAGGGAATGTTCCGCTCTGTGACTTGAATGCAGATATCAGAAAGTAGTTTCTGACAGTGCTTCTGTCTAGAATTTAGATGAAGATATTCCCGTTTCCAACGAAATCGATAGAGCTATCCAAATATCCACTTGCAGATTCTACAAAAAGTGTGTTTCCAAACTACTGTATCAAAAGAATGGTTCAACTCTGTTAGTTGAGGACACACATCACAAAGAAGTTTCTGAGAATGCTTCTGTCTAGATTTTATATGAAGATATTCCCGTTTCCAACGATATCTTCACAGTTATCCAAATATCCACTTGCAGATTCTTCAAAAAGTGTGTTTCCAAACTGCTGTATCAAAAGAAAGGTTCAACTCTGTTAGTTGAGGACACTCATCGCAAAGAAGTTTCTGAGAATGCTTCTGTCTAGATTTCATATGAAAATACTCCCCTGTCCAACGAAATTATTACAGCTATCCAAATATCCAAGGACAGATTCTACAAAAAGGGTGTTTCCAAACTGCTCTATCAAAAGGAAGATTGAACTCCGTTTGTTGAGGACACACATCACGAAGAAGTTGCTGAGAATGCTTCTGTCTGGAATTTAGATGAAGATATTCCCGATTCCAACGAAATCTTCACAGTTATCCAAATATCTACCTGCAGATTCTACAAAAAGTGTGTTTCCAAACTACTGTAAGAAAAGAAAGGTTGAACTCTGTTAGTTGAGGACACACATCACAAAGAAGTTTCTGAGAATGCTTCTGTCTAGATTTTATATGAAGATATTCACTTTTCCATCGAAATCTTCACAGTTATCCAAATATCCACTTGCGGATTCTACAAAAAGAGTGTTTCTAAACTGCTGTATCAAAAGAAAGGTTCAACTCTGTTAGTTGAGGACACACATCCCATATAAGTTTCAGAGAATGCTTCTGTCTCGTTTTTATGGGAAGATATTTCCCTTTTCACCGTAGCCCTGAAAGCGCTCGAAATTTCCACTTGCAGATAGTACAGAAAGCGTTTTCCAAACCTGCTCTAAGAAATAGAATCTTCAGGTTTCTGAGTTGAATGCAGATATCACAAAGTAGTTTCTGAGAGTGCTTCTGTCTATATTTTCGATGAAGATATTCCCGTTTCCAACGAAATCGTATGAGCTATCCAAATATCCACTTGCAGATTGTACAAAAAGAGTGGTTCCAAACTACTCTATCAAAAGAAATGTTAAACTCTGTTCGATGAGGACACACATCACAAAGAAGTTTCTGAGAATGCTTCTGTCTAGATTTTATATGAAGATGTTCCCGTTTCCAACGAAATCTTCACATTAAACAAAATATCCACTTGCAGGTTCTACAAAAAGAGTGTTTCCAAACTGCTGTATCAACGGAAAGTTTGAACTCTGTTAGTTGAGGACACACATCACAAAAAAGTTTCTGAGAATGCTTCTGTCTAGATTTTATAAGAAGATACTCCCTTTTGCAACGAAATCTTCACAGTTATTCAAGTATCCACTTGCAGATTCAGCAAAAGGAGTGTTTCCAACTGCTTTATCAATAGAAAGGATCAACTCTGCTATTTGAGGACACACATCCTAAATAAGTTTCTGAGAATCCTTCTCTCTCTTTCTTATGGAAGATATTTCAGTTTTCACCGAAGGGCTGAATGCGTTCGAAATGTCCACTTCCAGATACTACAGAAAGAGTGTTTCAAACCTGCTCTATGAAAGGGAATGTTCAGCTCTGTGACTTGAATGCAGATATCACAAAGTAGTTTCTGACAGTGCTTCTGTCTTGAATTCAGATGAAGATATTCCCTTTTCCAACGAAATCGTTAGAGCTATAAAAATATCCACTTGCAGATTCTACAAAAAGGGTGTTTCCAAACTGCTATATCAAAAGAAACGTTGAACTCTGTTAGTTGAGGATACACATCACAAAGAAGTTTCTGAGAATGCTTGTGTCTGGATTTTATATGAAGATATTCCTATTTCCAACTAAATCTTCACAGTTATCCAAATATCCACTTGCAGATTTTACAAAAAGACAGTTTCCAAACTGCTGTTTCAAAGGAAAAGTTGAACTGTGTTAGTCGAGGACACTCATCACAAAGAAGTTTCTGAGAATGCTTCTGTCTAGATTTCATATGAAGATATTCCCGTATCCACCGAAATCATTAGAGCTATCCAAATATCCACTTACAGATTCTACAAAAAGAGTGTTACCAATCTGCTCTATTAAAAGAAAGGTTCAACTTCCTTAGTTGAGGACACACATCACAAAGAAGTTTCTGAGAATGCTTCTGTCTGGATTTTATATGAAGATATTCCGTTTCCAATGAAATCTTCACAGTTATCCAAATATCCACTTGCAGATTCTACAAAAAGTGTGTTTCCAAACTACTGTATCAAAAGAATGGTTGAACTCTGTTAGTTGAGGACACACATCACAAAGAAGTTTCTGAGAATGCTTCTGTCTAGATTTTATATGAAGATATTCCCGTTTCCAACGAAATCTTCACAGTTATCCAAATATCCACTTGCAGATTCTACAAAAAGAGTGTTTGCAAACTGCTGTATCAATAGAAAGGATGAACTGTGTTAGCTGAGGACACTCATCAAGAAGAAGTTTCTGAGAATGCTTCGGTCTAGATTTCATATGAAGATATTCCCGTTTCCAACGAAATCATTAGCTCTATCAAAATATCCACTTACAGATTCTACAAAAAGAGTGTTTCCAAACTCCTCTATCAAAAGAAAGGTTCAACTCTTTAGTTGAGGACACACATCACAAAGAAGTTTCTGAGAAGAATGCTTCTGTCTAGATTTTATATGAAGATATTCCCTTTTCAAATGAAATCTTCAGAGTCATCCAAATATCCACTTGCAGCTTCTACAAAAAGAGTTTTTCTAAACTGCTGTATCCAAAGAAAGTTTCATCTCTGTCAGTTGAGGACACACATCCCAAATAAGTTTCTGAGAATGCTTCTGTCTCGTTTTTATGGGAAGATATTTCCCTTTTCACCATAGGCCTGAAAGCGCTCGAAATCTCCACTTGCAGATACTACAGAAAGAGTGTTCCAAACCTGCTCTAAGAAAGGGAATGTTCAGCTCTGTGAGTTCAATGCAGATATCACAAAGTAGTTACTGAGAGAGCTTCTGTCTAGATTTTAGATGAAGATATTCCCGTTTCCAATGAAATCGTTAGAGCTATCCAAATATCCACTTGCAGATTCTACAAAAAGTGTGTTTCCAAACTGCTGTAACAAAGGAAAGGTTGAAATCTGTTAGTTGAGGACACACACCACAAAAAAGTTTCTGAGAATGCTTCTGTCTAGATTTAATATGACGATATTCCCGTTTCCAATGAAATCTTCACAGTTATTCAAATATCCACTTGCAGATTCTACAAAAAGAGTGTTTCCAAACTGCTGTATCAATAGAAAGGATCAGCTCTGGTAGTTGAGGACACACATCCTAAATAAGTTTCTGAAAATCCTTCTGTCTGTTTTTTATGGGAAGATATTTCAGTTTTCACCGTAGGCCTTAATGCGCTCGAAATGTCCACTTCCAGATACTACAGAAAGAGTGTTTCAAACCTGCTCTATGAAAGGGAATGTTCCGCTCTGTGACTTGAATGCAGATATCAAAAAGTAGTTTCTGACAGTGCTTCTGTCTAGAATTTAGATGAAGATATTCCCGTTTCCAACGAAATCGATAGAGCTATCCAAATATCCACTTACAGATTCTACAAAAGAAGTGATTCCAAACTACTCTATCAACAGAAAGGTTTAAGTCTGCTGGTTGAGGACACACATCACAAAGAAGTTTGTGAGAATGCTTCTGTCTAGATTTTATATGAAGATATTCCCGTTTCCAACGAAATTATAACAGCTATCCAAATATCCACGGACAGATTCTACAAAAAGGGTGTTTCCAAACTGCTCTATCAAAAGAAAGGTTGAACTCCGTTACCTGAGGACACACATCACGAAGAAGTTGCTGAGAATGCTTCTGTCTGGAATTTAGATGAAGATATTCCCGTTTCCAACGAAATCTTCACAGTTATCCAAATATCTACCAGCAGATTCTACAAAAAGTGTGTTTCCAAACTACTGTAACAAAAGAAAGGTTGAACTCTGTTAGTTGAGGACACACATCACAAAGAAGTTTCTGAGAATGCTTCTGTCTCGTTTTTATGGGAAGATATTTCAGTTTTCACCGTAGGCCGGAATGCGCTCGAAATGTCCACTTGCAGATACTACAGAAAGAGTGTTCCAAACCTTCTCTAAGAAAGGGAATCTTCAGCTTTGTGAGTTGAATGCAGATATCACAAAGTAGTTTCTGAGAGTGCTTCTGTCTTGATTTTAGATGAAGATATTCCCGTTTCCAACGAAATCATTAGAGCTATCCAAATATCTACTTGCAGATTCTACAAAAAGAGTGGTACCAAACTACTATATGAAAAGAAAGGTTGAACTCTGTTAGATGAGGACACACATCACAAAGAAGTTTCTGAGAATGCTTCTGTCTAGATTTTATATGAAGATGTTCCCGTTTCCAACGAAATCTTCACATTAAACAAAATATCCACTTGCAGATTCTTCAAAAAGAGTGTTTCCAAACTGCTGTATCAATAGAAAGGATCAGCTCTGGTAGTTGAGGACACACATCCTAAATAAGTTTCTGAAAATCCCTCTGTCTCTTTTTTATGGGAAGATATTTCAGTTTTCACCGTAGGCCTTAATGCGCTCGAAATGTCCACTTCCAGATACTACAGAAAGAGTGTTTCAAACCTGCTCTATGAAAGGGAATGTTCCGCTCTGTGACTTGAATGCAGATATCAGAAAGTAGTTTCTGACAGTGCTTCTGTCTAGAATTTAGATGAAGATATTCCCGTTTCCAACGAAATCGATAGAGCTATCCAAATATCCACTTGCAGATTCTACAAAAAGTGTGTTTCCAAACTACTGTATCTAAAGAATGGTTCAACTCTGTTAGTTGAGGACACACATCACAAAGAAGTTTCTGAGAATGCTTCTGTCTAGATTTTATATGAAGATATTCCCGTTTCCAACGAAATCTTCACAGTTATCCAAATATCCACTTGCAGAATCTACAAAAAGTGTGTTTGCAAACTGCTGTATCAAAAGAAAGGATGAACTGTGTTAGCTGAGGACACTCATCAAGAAGAAGTTTCTGAGAATGCTTCGGTCTAGATTTCATATGAAGATATTCCCGTTTCCAACGAAGTCATTAGCTCTATCAAAATATCTACTTACAGATTCTACAAAAAGAGTGTTTCCAAACTCCTCTATCAAAAGAAAAGTTCAACTCCTTTAGTTGAGGACACACATCACAAAGAAGTTTCTGAGAATGCTTCTTTCTCGTTTTTATGGGAAGATATTTCAGTTTTCACCGTAGGCCCGAATGCGCTCGAAATGTCCACTTGCAGATACTACAGAGTGTTCCAAACCTTCTCTAAGAAAGGGAATCGTCAGCATTGTGAGTTGAATGCAGATATCACAAAGTAGTTTCTGAGGGTGCTTCTGTCTAGATTTTAGATGAATATATTACCGTTTCCAACGAAATCGATAGAGCTATCCAAATATCCACTTACAGATTCTACAAAAGAAGTGATTCCAAACTGCTCTATCAACAGAAAGGTTTAAGTCTGTTAGTTGAGGACACACATCACAAAGAAGTTTGTGAGAATGCTTCTGTCTAGATTTTATATGAAGATATTCCCGTTTCCAACAATATCTTCACAGTTATCCAAATATCCACTTGCAGATTCTACAAAAAGTGTGTTTCCAAACTGCTCTATCAAAAGAAAGGTTCAACTCCGTTAGTTGAGGACACACATCACAAAGAAGTTTCTGAGAATGCTTCTGTCTCGTTTTTATGGGAAGATATTTCAGTTTTCACCGTAGGCCAGAACGCGCTCCAAATGTTCACTTGCAGATAATACAGAAAGAGTGTTCCATACCTTCTCTAAGAAAGGGAATCTTCAGCTTTGTGAGTTGAATGCAGATATCACAAAGTAGTTTCTGAGAGTGCTTCTGTCTAGAATTTAGATGAAGATATTCCCGTTTCCAACGAAATCGATAGAGCTATCCAAATATCCACTTGCAGATTCTACAAAAAGTGTGTTTCCAAACTACTGTATCAAAAGAATGGTTCAACTCTGTTAGTTGAGGACACACATCACAAAGAAGTTTCTGAGAATGCTTCTGTCTAGATTTTATATGAAGATATTCCCGTTTCCAACGAAATCTTCACAGTTATCCAAATATCCACTTGCAGATTCTACAAAAAGAGTGTTTCCAAACTGCTTTTTCAATAGAAAGGATCAGCTCTGGTAGTTGAGGACACACATCCTAAATAAGTTTCTGAAAATCCCTCTGTCTCTTTTTTATGGGAAGATATTTCAGTTTTCACCGTAGGCCTTAATGCGCTCGAAATGTCCACTTCCAGATACTACAGAAAGAGTGTTTCAAACCTGCTCTATGAAAGGGAATGTTCCACTCTGTGACTTGAATGCAGATATCAGAAAGTAGTTTCTGACAGTGCTTCTGTCTAGAATTTAGATGAAGATATTCCCGTTTCCAATGAAATCGATAGAGCTATCCAAATATCCACTTGCAGATTCTACAAAAAGTGTGTTTCCAAACTACTGTATCAAAAGAATGGTTCAACTCTGTTAGTTGAGGACACACATCACAAAGAAGTTTCTGAGAATGCTTCTGTCTAAATTTTATATGAAGATATTCCCGTTTCCAACGAAATCCTCACAGTTATCCAAATATCCACTTGCAGATTCTACAAAAAGAGTGTTTGCAAACTACTGTATCAAAAGAAAGGATGAACTGTGTTAGCTGAGGACACTCATCAAGAAGAAGTTTCTGAGAATGCTTCGGTCTAGATTTCATATGAAGATATTCCCGTTTCCAACGAAATCATTAGCTCTATCAAAATATCCACTTACAGATTCTACAAAAAGAGTGTTTCCAAACTCCTCTATCAAAAGAAAGGTTCAACTCCTTTAGTTGAGGACACACATCACAAAGAAGTTTCTGAGAATGCTTCTGTCTCGTTTTTATGGGAAGATATTTCCCTTTTCACCTTAGGCCTGAAAGCGCTCGAAGTCTCCACTTTTTGATACTACAGAAAGAGTGTTCGAAACCTGCTCTAAGAAAGGGAATGTTCAGCTCTGTGAGTTCAATGCAGATATCACAATGTAGTTTCTGAGAGAGCTTCTGTCTAGATTTTAGATGAAGATATTCCCGTTTCCAATGAAATTGATAGAGCTATCCAAATATCCACTTGCAGATTCTACAAAAAGTGTGTTTCCAAACTGCTGTAACAAAGGAAAGGTTGAAATCTGTTAGTTGAGGACACACACCACAAAAAAGTTTCTGAGAATGATTCTCTCTAGATTTTATATGACGATATTCCCGTTTCCAACGAAATCTTCACAGTTATTCAAATATCCACTTGCAGATTCTACAAAAAGAGTGTTTCCAAACTGCTGTATCAATAGAAAGGATCAGCTCTGGTAGTTGAGGACACACATCCTAAATAAGTTTCTGAAAATCCTTCTGTCTCTTTTTTATGGGAAGATATTTCAGTTTTCACCGTAGGCCTTAATGTGCTCGTAATGTCCACTTCCAGATACTACAGAAAGAGTGTTTCAAACCTGCTCTATGAAAGGGAATGTTCCGCTCTGTGACTTGAATGCAGATATCAGAAAGTAGTTTCTAACAGTGCTTCTGTCTAGAATTTAGATGAAGATATTCCCGTTTCCAACGAAATCGATAGAGCTATCCAAATATCCACTTACAGATTCTACAAAAGAAGTGATTCCAAACTGCTCTATCAACAGAAAGGTTTAAGTCTGTTAGTTGAGGACACACATCACAAAGAAGTTTGTGAGAATGCTTCTGTCTAGATTTTATATGAAGATATTCCCGTTTCCAACGATATCTTCACAGTTATCCAAATATCCACTTGCAGATTCTTCAAAAAGTGTGTTTCCAAACTGCTGTATCAAAAGAAAGGTTCAACTCTGTTAGTTGAGGACGCTCATCGCAAAGAAGTTTCTGAGAATGCTTCTGTCTAGATTTCATATGAAGATACTCCCCTTTCCAACGAAATTATTACAGCTATCCAAATATCCACGGACAGATTCTACAAAAAGGGTGTTTCCAAACTGCTCTATCAAAAGAAAGGTTGAACTCCGTTAGTTGAGGACACACATCACGAAGAAGTTGCTGAGAATGCTTCTGTCTGGAATTTAGATGAAGATATTCCCGATTCCAACGAAATCTTCACAGTTATCCAAATATCTACCAGCAGATTCTACAAAAAGTGTGTTTCCAAACTACTGTAAGAAAAGAAAGGTTGAACTCTGTTAGTTGAGGACACACATCACAAAGAAGTTTCTGAGAATGCTTCTGTCTAGATTTTATATGAAGATATTCACTTTTCCATCGAAATCTTCACAGTTATCCAAGTATCCACTTGCGGATTCTACAAAAAGAGTGTTTCTAAACTGCTGTATCAAAAGAAAGGTTCAACTCTGTTAGTTGAGGACACACATCCCATATAAGTTTCAGAGAATGCTTCTGTCTCATTTTTATGGGAAGATATTTCCCTTTTCACCGTAGGCCTGAAAGCGCTCGAAATGTCCACTTGCAGATAGTACAGAAAGCGTTTTCCAAACCTGCTCTAAGAAAGAGAATCTTCAGCTTTCTGAGTTGAATTCAGATATCACAAAGTAGTTTCTGAGAGTGCTTCTGTCTATATTTTCGATGAAGATATTCCCGTTTCCAACGAAATCGTATGAGCTATCCAAATATCCACTTGCAGATTGTACAAAAAGAGTGGTTCCAAACTACTCTATCAAAAGAAATGTTAAACTCTGTTCGATGAGGACACACATCACAAAGAAGTTTCTGAGAATGCTTCTGTCTAGATTTTATATGAAGATGTTCCCGTTTCCAACGAAATCTTCACATTAAACAAAATATCCACTTGCAGGTTCTACAAAAAGTGTGTTTCCAAACTGCTGTATCAACGGAAAGTTTGAACTCTGTTAGTTGAGGACACACATCACAAAAAAGTTTCTGAGAATGCTTCTGTCTAGATTTTATAAGAAGATACTCCCGTTTCCAACGAAATCTTCACAGTTATTCAGGTATCCACTTGCAGATTCCACAAAAAGAGTGTTTCCAACTGCTTTATCAATAGAAAGGATCAACTCTGCTATTTGAGGACACACATCCTAAATAAGTTTCTGAGAATCCTTCTCTCTCTTTCTTATGGAAGATATTTCAGTTTTCACCGAAGGGCTGAATGCGTTCGAAATGTCCACTTCCAGATACTACAGAAAGAGTGTTTCAAACCTGCTCTATGAAAGGGAATGTTCAGCTCTGTGACTTGAATGTAGATATCACAAAGTAGTTTCTGACAGTGCTTCTGTCTTGAATTCAGATGAAGATATTCCCTTTTCCAACGAAATCGTTAGAGCTATAAAAATATCCACTTGCAGATTCTACAAAAAGGGTGTTTCCAAACTGCTATGTCAAAAGAAACGTTGAACTCTGTTAGTTGAGGATACACATCACAAAGAAGTTTCTGAGAATGCTTGTGTCTGGATTTTATATGAAGATATTCCTATTTCCAACTAAATCTTCACAGTTATCCAAATATCCACTTGCAGATTTTACAAAAAGACAGTTTCCAAACTGCTGTTTCAAAGGAAAAGTTGAACTGTGTTAGTCGAGGACACTCATCACAAAGAAGTTTCTGAGAATGCTTCTGTCTAGATTTCATATGAAGACATTCCCGTATCCACCGAAATCATTAGAGCTATCCAAATATCCACTTACAGATTCTACAAAAAGAGTGTTACCAATCTGCTCTATTAAAAGAAAGGTTCAACTTCCTTAGTTGAGGACACACATCACAAAGAAGTTTCTGAGAATGCTTCTGTCTGGATTTTATATGAAGATATTCCGTTTCCAATGAAATCTTCACAGTTATCCTAATATCCACTTGCAGATTCTACAAAAACTGTGTTTCCAAACTACTGTATCAAAAGAATAGTTGAACTCTGTTAGTTGAGGACACACATCACAAAGAAGTTTCTGGGAATGCTTCTGTCTAGATTTTATATGAAGATATTCCCGTTTCCAACGAAATCTTCACAGTTATCCAAATATCCACTTGCAGATTCTACAAAAGAGTGTTTGCAAACTGCTGTATCAAAAGAAAGGATGAACTGTGTTAGCTGAGGACACTCATCAAGAAGAAGTTTCTGAGAATGCTTCGGTCTAGATTTCATATGAAGATATTCCCGTTTCCACCGAAATCATTAGCTCTATCAAAATATCCACTTACAGATTCTACAAAAAGAGTGTTTCCAAACTCCTCTATCAAAAGAAAGGTTCAACTCCTTTAGTTGAGGACACACATCACAAAGAAGTTTCTGAGAATGCTTCTGTCTAGATTTTATATGAAGATATTCCCTTTTCCAATGAAATCTTCAGAGTCATCCAAATATCCACTTGCAGCTTCTACAAAAAGAGTTTTTCTAAACTGCTGTATCCAAAGAAAGTTTCATCTCTGTCAGTTGAGGACACACATCCCAAATAAGTTTCTGAGAATTCTTCTGTCTCGTTTTTATGGGAAGATATTTCCCTTTTCACCATAGGCCTGAAAGCGCTCGAAATCTCCACTTGCAGATACTACAGAAAGAGTGTTCCAAACCTGCTCTAAGAAAGGGAATGTTCAGCTCTGTGAGTTCAATGCAGATATCACAAAGTAGTTTCTGAGAGAGCTTCTGCCTAGATTTTAGATGAAGATATTAACGTTTCCAATGAAATCGTTAGAGCTATCCAAATATCCACTTGCAGATTCTACAAAAAGTGTGTTTCCAAACTGCTGTAACAAAGGAAAGGTTGAAATCTGTTAGTTGAGGACACACACCACAAAAAAGGTTCTGAGAATGCTTCTGTCTAGATTTTATATGACGATATTCCCGTTTCCAACGAAATCTTCACAGTTATCCAAATATCTTCCAGCAGATTCTACAAAAAGTGTGTTTCCAAACTACTGTAACAAAAGAAAGGTTGAACTCTGTTAGTTGAGGACACACATCACAAAGAAGTTTCTGAGAATCCTTCTGTCTCGTTTTTATGGGAAGATATTTCAGTTTTCACCGTAGGCCGGAATGCGCTCGAAATGTCCACTTGCAGATACTACAGAAAGAGTGTTCCAAACCTTCTCTAAGAAAGGGAATCTTCAGCCTTGTGAGTTGAATGCAGATATCACAAAGTAGTTTCTGAGAGTGCTTCTGTCTAGATTTTAGATGAAGATATTCCCGTGTCCAACGAAATCGTTAGAGCTATCCAAATATCAACTTGCAGATTCTACAAAAAGAGTGGTTCCAAACTACTCTATGAAAAGAAAGGTTGAACTCTGTTAGATGAGGACACACATCACAAAGAAGCTTCTGAGAATGCTTCTGTCTAGATTTTATATGAAGATGTTCCCGTTTCCAACGAAATCTTCACATTAAACAAAATATCCACTTGCAGGTTCTACAAAAAGAGTGTTTCCAAACTGCTGTATCAATAGAAAGGATCAGCTCTGGTAGTTGAGGACACACATCCTAAATAAGTTTCTGAAAATCCCTCTGTCTCTTTTTTATGGGAAGATATTTCAGTTTTCACCGTAGGCCTTAATGCGCTCGAAATGTCCACTTCCAGATACTACAGAAAGAGTGTTTCAAACCTGCTCTATGAAAGGGAATGTTCCGCTCTGTGACTTGAATGCAGATATCAGAAAGTAGTTTCTGACAATGCTTCTGTCTAGAATTTAGATGAAGATATTCCCGATTCCAACGAAATCGATAGAGCTATCCAAATATCCACTTACAGATTCTACAAAAGAAGTGATTCCAAACTGCTCTATCAACAGAAAGGTTTAAGTCTGTTAGTTGAGGACACACATCACAAAGAAGTTTGTGAGAATGCTTCTGTCTAGATTTTATATGAAGATATTCCCGTTTCCAACAATATCTTCACATTTATCCAAATATCCACTTGCAGATTCTACAAAAAGTGTGTTTCCAAACAGCTCTATCAAAAGAAAGGTTCAACTCCGTTAGTTGAGGACACACATCACAAAGAAGTTTCTGAGAATGCTTCTGTCTCGTTTTTATGGGAAGATATTTCAGTTTTCACCGTAGGCCCGAATGCGCTCCAAATGTCCACTTGCAGATAATACAGAAAGAGTGTTCCATACCTTCTCTAAGAAAGGGAATCTTCAGCTTTGTGAGTTGAATGCAGATATCACAAAGTAGTTTCTGAGAGTGCTTCTGTCTAGATTTTAGATGAAAATATTCCCGTTTCCAACGATATCGTTAGAGCTATCCAAATATCAACTGGCAGATTCTACAAAAAGAGTGGTTCCAAACTACTCTATGAAAAGAAAGGTTGACCTCTGTTACATGAGGACACACATCACAAAGAAGTTTCTGAGAATGCTTCTGTCTAGATTTTATATAAAGATGTTCCCGTTTCCAATGAAATCTTCACATTAAACAAAATATCCACTTGCAGGTTCTACAAAAAGAGTGTTTCCAAACTGCTGTATCAAAGGAAAGGTTGAACTCTGTTAGTTGAGGACACACATCACAAAAAAGTTTCTGAGAATGCTTCTGTCTAGATTTTATATGAAGATATTCCCGTTTCCAACGAAATCTTCACAGTTATTCAAATATCCACTTGCAGATTCTACAAAAAGAGTGTTTCCAAACTGCTGTATCAATACAAAGGATCAGCTCTGGTAGTTGAGGACACACATCCTAAATAAGTTTCTGAAAATCCCTCTGTCTCTTTTTTATGGGAAGATATTTCAGTTTTCACCGTAGGCCTTAATGCGCTCGAAATGTCCACTTCCAGATACTACAGAAAGAGGGTTTCAAACCTGCTCTATGAAATTGAATGTTCCGCTCTGTGACTTGAATGCAGATATCAGAAAGTAGTTTCTGACAGTGCTTCTGTCTAGAATTTAGATGAAGATATTCCCGTTTCCAATGAAATCGATAGAGCTATCCAAATATCCACTTGCAGATTCTACAAAAGGTGTGTTTCCAAACTACTGTATCAAAAGAATGGTTCAACTCTGTTAGTTGAGGACACACATCACAAAGAAGTTTCTGAGAATGCTTCTGTCTAGATTTTATATGAAGATATTCCCGTTTCCAACGAAATCTTCACAGTTATCCAAATATCCACTTGCAGATTCTACAAAGAGTGTTTGCAAACTACTGTATCAAAAGAAAGGATGAACTGTGTTAGCTGAGGACACTCATCAAGAAGAAGTTTCTGAGAATGCTTCGGTCTAGATTTCATATGAAGATATTCCCGTTTCCAACGAAATCATTAGCTCTATCAAAATATCCACTTACAGATTCTACAAAAAGAGTGTTTCCAAACTCCTCTATCAAAAGAAAGGTTCAACTCCTTTAGTTGAGGACACACATCACAAAGAAGTTTCTGAGAATGCTTCTGTCTAGATTTTATATGAAGATATTCCCTTTTCCAATGAAATCTTCAGAGTCATCCAAATATCCACTTGCAGCTTCTACAAAAAGTTTTTCTAAACTGCTGTATCCAAAGAAAGTTTCATCTCTGTTAGTTGAGGACACACATCCCAAATAAGTTTCTGAGAATGCTTCTGTCTCGTTTTTATGGGAAGATATTTCCCTTTTCACCTTAGGCCTGAAAGCGCTCAAAATCTCCACTTGCAGATACTACAGAAAGAGTGTTCCAAACCTGCTCTAAGAAAGGGAATGTTCACCTCTGTGAGTTCAATGCAGATATCACAAAGTAGTTTCTGAGAGAGCTTCTGTCTAGATTTTAGCTGAAGATATTCCCGTTTCCAGTGAAATCGATAGAGCTATCCAAATATCCACTTGCAGATTCTACAAAAAGTGTGTTTCCAAACTGCTGTAACAAAGGAAAGGTTGAAATCTGTTAGTTGAGGACACACACCACAAAAAAGTTTCTGAGAATGCTTCTGTCTAGATTTTATATGACGATATTCCCGTTTCCAATGAAATCTTCACAGTTATTCAAATATCCACTTGCAGATTCTACAAAAAGATTGTTTCCAAACTGCTGTATCAATAGAAAGGATCAGCTCTGGTAGTTGAGGACACACATCCTAAATAAGTTTCTGAAAATCCTTCTGTCTGTTTTTTATGGGAAGATATTTCAGATTTCACCGTAGGCCTTAATGCGCTCGAAATGTCCACTTCCAGATACTACAGAAAGAGTGTTTCAAACCTGCTCTATGAAAGGGAGTGTTCCGCTCTGTGACTTGAATGCAGATATCAGAAAGTAGTTTCTGACAGTGCTTCTGTCTAGAATTTAGATGAAGATATTCCCGTTTCAAACGAAATCGATAGAGCTATCCAAATATCCACTTACAGATTCTACAAAAGAAGTGATTCCAAACTACTCTATTAACAGAAAGGTTTAAGTCTGCTGGTTGAGGACACACATCACAAAGAAGTTTGTGAGAATGCTTCTGTCTAGATTTTATATGAAGATATTCCCGTTTCCAACGATATCTTCACAGTTATCCAAATATCCGCTTGCAGATTCTTCAAAAAGTGTGTTTCCAAACTGCTGTATCAAAAGAAAGGTTCAACTCTGTTAGGTGAGGACACTCATCACAAAGAAGTTTCTGAGAATGCTTCTGTCTAGATTTCATATGAAGATACTCCCCTTTCCAACGAAATTATAACAGCTATCCAAATATCCACGGACAGATTCTACAAAAAGGGTGTTTCCAAACTGCTCTATCAAAAGAAAGGTTGAACTCCGTTTGCTGAGGACACACATCACGAAGAAGTTGCTGAGAATGCTTCTGTCTGGAATTTAGATGAAGATATTCCCGTTTCCAACGAAATCTTCACAGTTACCCAAATATCTTCCAGCAGATTCTACAAAAAGTGTGTTTCCAAACTACTGTAACAAAAGAAAGGTTGAACTCTGTTAGTTGAGGACACACATCACAAAGAAGTTTCTGAGAATCCTTCTGTCTCGTTTTTATGGGAAGATATTTCAGTTTTCACCGTAGGCCGGAATGCGCTCGAAATGTCCACTTGCAGATACTACAGAAAGAGTGTTCCAAACCTTCTCTAAGAAAGGGAATCTTCAGCCTTGTGAGTTGAATGCAGATATCACAAAGTAGTTTCTGAGAGTGCTTCTGTCTAGATTTTAGATGAAGATATTCCCGTGTCCAACGAAATCGTTAGAGCTATCCAAATATCAACTTGCAGATTCTACAAAAAGAGTGGTTCCAAACTACTCTATGAAAAGAAAGGTTGAACTCTGTTAGATGAGGACACACATCACAAAGAAGCTTCTGAGAATGCTTCTGTCTAGATTTTATATGAAGATGTTCCCGTTTCCAACGAAATCTTCACATTAAACAAAATATCCACTTGCAGGTTCTACAAAAAGAGTGTTTCCAAACTGCTGTATCAATAGAAAGGATCAGCTCTGGTAGTTGAGGACACACATCCTAAATAAGTTTCTGAAAATCCCTCTGTCTCTTTTTTATGGGAAGATATTTCAGTTTTCACCGTAGGCCTTAATGCGCTCGAAATGTCCACTTCCAGATACTACAGAAAGAGTGTTTCAAACCTGCTCTATGAAAGGGAATGTTCCGCTCTGTGACTTGAATGCAGATATCAGAAAGTAGTTTCTGACAATGCTTCTGTCTAGAATTTAGATGAAGATATTCCCGATTCCAACGAAATCGATAGAGCTATCCAAATATCCACTTACAGATTCTACAAAAGAAGTGATTCCAAACTGCTCTATCAACAGAAAGGTTTAAGTCTGTTAGTTGAGGACACACATCACAAAGAAGTTTGTGAGAATGCTTCTGTCTAGATTTTATATGAAGATATTCCCGTTTCCAACAATATCTTCACATTTATCCAAATATCCACTTGCAGATTCTACAAAAAGTGTGTTTCCAAACTGCTCTATCAAAAGAAAGGTTCAACTCCGTTAGTTGAGGACACACATCACAAAGAAGTTTCTGAGAATGCTTCTGTCTCGTTTTTATGGGAAGATATTTCAGTTTTCACCGTAGGCCCGAATGCGCTCCAAATGTCCACTTGCAGATAATACAGAAAGAGTGTTCCATACCTTCTCTAAGAAAGGGAATCTTCAGCTTTGTGAGTTGAATGCAGATATCACAAAGTAGTTTCTGAGAGTGCTTCTGTCTAGATTTTAGATGAAAATATTCCCGTTTCCAACGATATCGTTAGAGCTATCCAAATATCAACTTGCAGATTCTACAAAAAGAGTGGTTCCAAACTACTCTATGAAAAGAAAGGTTGACCTCTGTTACATGAGGACACACATCACAAAGAAGTTTCTGAGAATGCTTCTGTCTAGATTTTATATAAAGATGTTCCCGTTTCCAATGAAATCTTCACATTAAACAAAATATCCACTTGCAGGTTCTACAAAAAGAGTGTTTCCAAACTGCTGTATCAAAGGAAAGGTTGAACTCTGTTAGTTGAGGACACACATCACAAAAAAGTTTCTGAGAATGCTTCTGTCTAGATTTTATATGAAGATATTCCCGTTTCCAACGAAATCTTCACAGTTATTCAAATATCCACTTGCAGATTCTACAAAAAGAGTGTTTCCAAACTGCTGTATCAATAGAAAGGATCAGCTCTGGTAGTTGAGGACACACATCCTAAATAAGTTTCTGAAAATCCCTCTGTCTCTTTTTTATGGGAAGATATTTCAGTTTTCACCGTAGGCCTTAATGCGCTCGAAATGTCCACTTCCAGATACTACAGAAAGAGGGTTTCAAACCTGCTCTATGAAATTGAATGTTCCGCTCTGTGACTTGAATGCAGATATCAGAAAGTAGTTTCTGACAGTGCTTCTGTCTAGAATTTAGATGAAGATATTCCCGTTTCCAATGAAATCGATAGAGCTATCCAAATATCCACTTGCAGATTCTACAAAATGTGTGTTTCCAAACTACTGTATCAAAAGAATGGTTCAACTCTGTTAGTTGAGGACACACATCACAAAGAAGTTTCTGAGAATGCTTCTGTCTAGATTTTATATGAAGATATTCCCGTTTCCAACGAAATCTTCACAGTTATCCAAATATCCACTTGCAGATTCTACAAAGAGTGTTTGCAAACTACTGTATCAAAAGAAAGGATGAACTGTGTTAGCTGAGGACACTCATCAAGAAGAAGTTTCTGAGAATGCTTCGGTCTAGATTTCATATGAAGATATTCCCGTTTCCAACGAAATCATTAGCTCTATCAAAATATCCACTTACAGATTCTACAAAAAGAGTGTTTCCAAACTCCTCTATCAAAAGAAAGGTTCAACTCCTTTAGTTGAGGACACACATCACAAAGAAGTTTCTGAGAATGCTTCTGTCTAGATTTTATATGAAGATATTCCCTTTTCCAATGAAATCTTCAGAGTCATCCAAATATCCACTTGCAGCTTCTACAAAAAGTTTTTCTAAACTGCTGTATCCAAAGAAAGTTTCATCTCTGTTAGTTGAGGACACACATCCCAAATAAGTTTCTGAGAATGCTTCTGTCTCGTTTTTATGGGAAGATATTTCCCTTTTCACCTTAGGCCTGAAAGCGCTCAAAATCTCCACTTGCAGATACTACAGAAAGAGTGTTCCAAACCTGCTCTAAGAAAGGGAATGTTCACCTCTGTGAGTTCAATGCAGATATCACAAAGTAGTTTCTGAGAGAGCTTCTGTCTAGATTTTAGCTGAAGATATTCCCGTTTCCAGTGAAATCGATAGAGCTATCCAAATATCCACTTGCAGATTCTACAAAAAGTGTGTTTCCAAACTGCTGTAACAAAGGAAAGGTTGAAATCTGTTAGTTGAGGACACACACCACAAAAAAGTTTCTGAGAATGCTTCTGTCTAGATTTTATATGACGATATTCCCGTTTCCAATGAAATCTTCACAGTTATTCAAATATCCACTTGCAGATTCTACAAAAAGATTGTTTCCAAACTGCTGTATCAATAGAAAGGATCAGCTCTGGTAGTTGAGGACACACATCCTAAATAAGTTTCTGAAAATCCTTCTGTCTGTTTTTTATGGGAAGATATTTCAGATTTCACCGTAGGCCTTAATGCGCTCGAAATGTCCACTTCCAGATACTACAGAAAGAGTGTTTCAAACCTGCTCTATGAAAGGGAATGTTCCGCTCTGTGACTTGAATGCAGATATCAGAAAGTAGTTTCTGACAGTGCTTCTGTCTAGAATTTAGATGAAGATATTCCCGTTTCAAACGAAATCGATAGAGCTATCCAAATATCCACTTACAGATTCTACAAAAGAAGTGATTCCAAACTACTCTATTAACAGAAAGGTTTAAGTCTGCTGGTTGAGGACACACATCACAAAGAAGTTTGTGAGAATGCTTCTGTCTAGATTTTATATGAAGATATTCCCGTTTCCAACGATATCTTCACAGTTATCCAAATATCCGCTTGCAGATTCTTCAAAAAGTGTGTTTCCAAACTGCTGTATCAAAAGAAAGGTTCAACTCTGTTAGGTGAGGACACTCATCACAAAGAAGTTTCTGAGAATGCTTCTGTCTAGATTTCATATGAAGATACTCCCCTTTCCAACGAAATTATAACAGCTATCCAAATATCCACGGACAGATTCTACAAAAAGGGTGTTTCCAAACTGCTCTATCAAAAGAAAGGTTGAACTCCGTTTGCTGAGGACACACATCACGAAGAAGTTGCTGAGAATGCTTCTGTCTGGAATTTAGATGAAGATATTCCCGTTTCCAACGAAATCTTCACAGTTATCCAAATATCTTCCAGCAGATTCTACAAAAAGTGTGTTTCCAAACTACTGTAACAAAAGAAAGGTTGAACTCTGTTAGTTGAGGACACACATCACAAAGAAGTTTCTGAGAATTCTTCTGTCTCGTTTTTATGGGAAGATATTTCAGTTTTCACCGTAGGCCGGAATGCGCTCGAAATGTCCACTTGCAGATACTACAGAAAGAGTGTTCCAAACCTTCTCTAAGAAAGGGAATCTTCAGCTTTGTGAGTTGAATGCAGATATCACAAAGTAGTTTCTGAGAGTGCTTCTGTCTAGATTTTAGATGAAGATATTCCCGTTTCCAACGAAATCGTTAGAGCTATCCAAATATCAACTTGCAGATTCTACAAAAAGATTGGTTCCAAACTACTCTATGAAAAGAAAGGTTGAACTCTGTTAGATGAGGACACACATCACAAAGAAGTTTCTGAGAATGCTTCTGTCTAGATTTTATATGAAGATGTTCCCGTTTCCAACGAAATCTTCACATTAAACAAAATATCCACTTGCAGGTTCTACAAAAAGAGTGTTTCCAAACTGCTGTATCAATAGAAAGGATCAGCTCTGGTAGTTGAGGACACACATCCTAAATAAGTTTCTGAAAATCCTTCTGTCTCTTTTTTATGGGAAGATATTTCAGTTTTCACCGTAGGCCTTAATGCGCTCGTAATGTCCACTTCCAGATACTACAGAAAGAGTGTTTCAAACCTGCTCTATGAAAGGGAATGTTCCGCTCTGTGACTTGAATGCAGATATCAGAAAGTAGTTTCTGACAATGCTTCTGTCTAGAATTTAGATGAAGATATTCCCGATTCCAACGAAATCGATAGAGCTATCCAAATATCCACTTACAGATTCTACAAAAGAAGTGATTCCAAACTGCTCTATCAACAGAAAGGTTTAAGTCTGTTAGTTGAGGACACACATCCCAAAGAAGTTTGTGAGAATGCTTCTGTCTAGATTTTATATGAAGATATTCCCGTTTCCAACAATATCTTCACAGTTATCCAAATATCCACTTGCAGATTCTACAAAAAGTGTGTTTCCAAACTGCTCTATCAAAAGAAAGGTTCAACTCCGTTAGTTGAGGACACACATCACAAAGAAGTTTCTGAGAATGCTTCTGTCTCGTTTTTATGGGAAGATATTTCCCTTTTCACCTAAGGCCCGAATGCGCTCGAAATGTCCACTTGCAGATACTGTAGAAAGAGTGTTCCAAACCTTCTCTAAGAAAGGGAATCTTCAGCATTGTGAGTTGAATGCAGATATCACAAAGTAGTTTCTGAGAGTGCTTCTGTCTAGATTTTAGATGAAGATAATCCCGTTTCCAACGAAATCGTTAGAGCTATCCAAATATCAACTTGCAGATTCTTCAAAAAGAGTGGTTCCAAACTACTCTATGAAAAGAAAGGTTGAACTCTGTTAGATGAGGACACACATCACAAAGAAGTTTCTGAGAATGCTTCTGTCTAGATTTTATATGAAGATGTTCCCGTTTCCAACAAAATCTTCACATTAAACAAAATATCCACTTGCAGGTTCTACAAAAAGAGTGTTTCCAAACTGCTGTATCACTAGAAAGGATCAGCTCTGGTAGTTGAGGACACACATCCTAAATAAGTTTCTGAAAATCCCTCTGTCTCTTTTTTATGGGAAGATATTTCAGTTTTCACCGTAGGCCTTAATGCGCTGGAAATGTCCACTTCCAGATACTACAGAAAGAGTGTTTCAAACCTGCTCTATGAAAGGGAATGTTCCGCTCTGTGACTTGAATGCAGATATCAGAAAGTAGTTTCTGACAGTGCTTCTGTCTAGAATTTAGATGAAGATATTCCCGTTTCCAACGAAATCGATAGAGCTATCCAAATATCCACTTGCAGATTCTACAAAAAGTGTGTTTCCAAACTACTGTATCAAAAGAATGATTCAACTCTGTTAGTTGAGGACACACATCACAAAGAAGTTTCTGAGAATGCTTCTGTCTAGATTTTATATGGAGATATTCCCGTTTCCAACGAAATCTTCACAGTTATCCAAATATCCACTTGCAGAATCTACAAAAAGTGTGTTTGCAAACTGCTGCATCAAAAGAAAGGATGAACTGTGTTAGCTGAGGACACTCATCAAGAAGAAGTTTCTGAGAATGCTTCGGTCTAGATTTCATATGAAGATATTCCCGTTTCCAACGAAATCATTAGCTCTATCAAAATATCCACTTACAGATTCTACAAAAAGAGTGTTTCCAAACTCCTCTATCAAAAGAAAGTTTCAACTCCTTTAGTTGAGGACACACATCACAAAGAAGTTTCTGAGAATGCTTCTGTCTAGATTTTATATGAAGATATTCCCTTTTCCAATGAAATCTTCAGAGTCATCCAAATATCCACTTGCAGCTTCTACAAAAAGAGTTTTTCTAAACTGCTGTATCCATAGAAAGTTTCATCTCTGTTACTTGAGGACACACATCCCAAATAAGTTTCTGAGAATGCTTCTGTCTCGTTTTTATGGGAAGATATTTCCCTTTTCACCTTAGGCCTGAAAGCACTCGAAGTCTCCACTTGCAGATACTACAGAAAGAGTGTTCGAAACCTGCTCTAAGAAAGGGAATGTTCAGCTCTGTGAGTTCAATGCAGATATCACAAAGTAGTTTCTGAGAGAGCTTCTGTCTAGATTTTAGATGAAGATATTCCCATTTCCAATGAAATTGATAGAGCTATCCAAATATCCACTTGCAGATTCTACAAAAAGTGTGTTTCCAAACTGCTGTAACAATGGAAAGGTTGAAATCTGTTAGTTGAGGACACACACCACAAAAAAGTTTCTGAGAATGCTTCTCTCTAGATTTTATATGACGATATTCCCGTTTCCAATGAAATCTTCACTGTTATTCAAATATCCTCTTGCAGATTCTACAAAAAGAGTGTTTCCAAACTGCTGTATCAATAGAAAGGATCAGCTCTGGTAGTTGAGGACACACATCCTAAATAAGTTTCTGAAAATCCTTCTGTCTCTTTTTTATGGGAAGATATTTCAGTTTTCACCGTAGGCCTTAATGCGCTCGTAATGTCCACTTCCAGATACTACAGAAAGAGTGTTTCAAACCTGCTCTATGAAAGGGAATGTTCCGCTCCGTGACTTGAATGCAGATATCAGAAAGTAGTTTCTGACAATGCTTCTGTCTAGAATTTAGATGAAGATATTCCCGTTTCCAACGAAATCGATAGAGCTATCCAAATATCCACTTACAGATTCTACAAAAGAAGTGATTCCAAACTACTCTATTAACAGAAAGGTTTAAGTCTGCTGGTTGAGGACACACATCACAAAGAAGTTTGTGAGAATGCTTCTGTCTAGATTTTATATGAAGATATTCCCGTTTCCAACGATATCTTCACAGTTATCCAAATATCCGCTTGCAGATTCTTCAAAAAGTGTGTTTCCAAACTGCTGTATCAAAAGAAAGGTTCAACTCTGTTAGGTGAGGACACTCATCACAAAGAAGTTTCTGAGAATGCTTCTGTCTAGATTTCATATGAAGATACTCCCCTTTCCAACGAAATTATAACAGCTATCCAAATATCCACGGACAGATTCTACAAAAAGGGTGTTTCCAAACTGCTCTATCAAAAGAAAGGTTGACCTCCGTTTGCTGAGGACACACATCACGAAGAAGTTGCTGAGAATGCTTCTGTCTGGAATTTAGATGAAGATATTCCCGTTTCCAACGAAATCTTCACAGTTATCCAAATATCTTCCAGCAGATTCTACAAAAAGTGTGTTTCCAAACTACTGTAACAAAAGAAAGGTTGAACTCTGTTAGTTGAGGACACACATCACAAAGAAGTTTCTGAGAATTCTTCTGTCTCGTTTTTATGGGAAGATATTTCAGTTTTCACCGTAGGCCGGAATGCGCTCGAAATGTCCACTTGCAGATACTACAGAAAGAGTGTTCCAAACCTTCTCTAAGAAAGGGAATCTTCAGCTTTGTGAGTTGAATGCAGATATCACAAAGTAGTTTCTGAGAGTGCTTCTGTCTAGATTTTAGATGAAGATATTCCCGTTTCCAACGAAATCGTTAGAGCTATCCAAATATCAACTTGCAGATTCTACAAAAAGATTGGTTCCAAACTACTCTATGAAAAGAAAGGTTGAACTCTGTTAGATGAGGACACACATCACAAAGAAGTTTCTGAGAATGCTTCTGTCTAGATTTTATATGAAGATGTTCCCGTTTCCAACGAAATCTTCACATTAAACAAAATATCCACTTGCAGGTTCTACAAAAAGAGTGTTTCCAAACTGCTGTATCAATAGAAAGGATCAGCTCTGGTAGTTGAGGACACACATCCTAAATAAGTTTCTGAAAATCCTTCTGTCTCTTTTTTATGGGAAGATATTTCAGTTTTCACCGTAGGCCTTAATGCGCTCGTAATGTCCACTTCCAGATACTACAGAAAGAGTGTTTCAAACCTGCTCTATGAAAGGGAATGTTCCGCTCTGTGACTTGAATGCAGATATCAGAAAGTAGTTTCTAACAGTGCTTCTGTCTAGAATTTAGATGAAGATATTCCCGTTTCCAACGAAATCGATAGAGCTATCCAAATATCCACTTACAGATTCTACAAAAGAAGTGATTCCAAACTGCTCTATCAACAAAAAGGTTTAAGTCTGTTAGTTGAGGACACACATCACAAAGAAGTTTGTGAGAATGCTTCTGTCTAGATTTTATATGAAGATATTCCCGTTTGCAACGATATCTTCACAGTTATCCAAATATCCACTTGCAGATTCTTCAAAAAGTGTGTTTCCAAACTGCTGTATCAAAAGAAAGGTTCAACTCTGTTAGTTGAGGACACTCATCGCAAAGAAGTTTCTGAGAATGCTTCTGTCTAGATTTCATATGAAGATACTCCCCTTTCCAACGAAATTATTACAGCTATCCAAATATCCACGAACAGATTCTACAAAAAGGGTGTTTCCAAACTGCTCTATCAAAAGAAAGGTTGAACTCCGTTAGTTGAGAACACACATCACGAAGAAGTTGCTGAGAATGCTTCTGTCTGGAATTTAGATGAAGATATTCCCGATTCCAACGAAATCTTCACAGTTATCCGAATATCTACCTGCAGATTCTACAAAAAGTGTGTTTCCAAACTACTGTAACAAAAGAAAGGCTGAACTCTGTTAGTTGAGGACACACATCCCATATAAGTTTCAGAGAATGCTTCTGTCTCGTTTTTATGGGAAGATATTTCCCTTTTCACCGTAGGCCTGAAAGCGCTCGAAATGTCCACTTGCAGATAGTACAGAAAGCGTTTTCCAAACCTGCTCTAAGAAAGAGAATCTTCAGCTTTCTGAGTTGAATGCAGATATCACAAAGTAGTTTCTGAGAGTGCTTCTGTCTATATTTTCGATGAAGATATTCCCGTTTCCAACGAAATCGTATGAGCTATCCAAATATCCACATGCAGATTGTACAAAAAGAGTGGTTCCAAACTACTCTATCAAAAGAAATGTTAAACTCTGTTCGATGAGGACACACATCACAAAGAAGTTTCTGAGAATGCTTCTGTCTAGATTTTATATGAAGATGTTCCCGTTTCCAACGAAATCTTCACATTAAACAAAATATCCACTTGCAGGTTCTACAAAAAGAGTGTTTCCAAACTGCTGTATCAACGGAAAGTTTGAACTCTGTTAGTTGAGGACACACATCACAAAAAAGTTTCTGAGAATGCTTCTGTCTAGATTTTATAAGAAGATACTCCCGTTTCCAACGAAATCTTCACAGTTATTCAAGTATCCACTTGCAGATTCCACAAAAAGAGTGTTTCCAACTGCTTTATCAATAGAAAGGATCAACTCTGCTATTTGAGGACACACATCCTAAATAAGTTTCTGAGAATCCTTCTCTCTCTTTCTTATGGAAGATATTTCAGTTTTCACCGAAGGGCTGAATGCGTTCGAAATGTCCACTTCCAGATACTACAGAAAGAGTGTTTCAAACCTGCTCTATGAAAGGGAATGTTCAGCTCTGTGACTTGAATGCAGATATCACAAAGTAGTTTCTGACAGTGCTTCTGTCTTGAATTCAGATGAAGATATTCCCTTTTCCAACGAAATCGTTAGAGCTATAAAAATATCCACTTGCAGATTCTACAAAAAGGGTGTTTCCAAACTGCTATATCAAAAGAAACGTTGAACTCTGTTAGTTGAGGATACACATCACAAAGAAGTTTCTGAGAATGCTTGTGTCTGGATTTTATATGAAGATATTCCTATTTCCAACTAAATCTTCACAGTTATCCAAATATCCACTTGCAGATTTTACAAAAAGACAGTTTCCAAACTGCTGTTTCAAAGGAAAAGTTGAACTGTGTTAGTCGAGGACACTCATCACAAAGAAGTTTCTGAGAATGCTTCTGTCTAGATTTCATATGAAGACATTCCCGTATCCACCGAAATCATTAGAGCTATCCAAATATTCACTTACAGATTCTACAAAAAGAGTGTTACCAATCTGCTCTATTAAAAGAAAGGTTCAACTTCCTTAGTTGAGGACACACATCACAAAGAAGTTTCTGAGAATGCTTCTGTCTGGATTTTATATGAAGATATTCCGTTTCCAATGAAATCTTCACAGTTATCCAAATATCCACTTGCAGATTCTACAAAAAGTGTGTTTCCAAACTACTGTATCAAAAGAATGGTTGAACTCTGTTAGTTGAGGACACACATCACAAAGAAGTTTCTGAGAATGCTTCTGTCTATATTTTTTATGAAGATTTTCCCGTTTCCAACGAAATCTTCACTGTTATCCAAATATCCACTTGCAGATTCTACAAAAAGAGTGTTTGCAAACTGCTGTATCAAAAGAAAGGATGAACTGTGTTAGCTGAGGACACTCATCAAGAAGAAGTTTCTGAGAATGCTTCGGTCTAGATTTCATATGAAGATATTCCCGTTTCCAACGAAATCATTAGCTCTATCAAAATATCCACTTACAGATTCTACAAAAAGAGTGTTTCCAAACTCCTCTATCAAAACAAAGGTTCAACTCCTTTAGTTGAGGACACACATCACAAAGAAGTTTCTGAGAATGCTTCTGTCTAGATTTTATATGAAGATATTCCCTTTTCAAATGAAATCTTCAGAGTCATCCAAATATCCACTTGCAGCTTCTACAAAAAGAGTTTTTCTAAACTGCTGTATCCAAAGAAAGTTTCATCTCTGTCAATTGAGGACACACATCCCAAATAAGTTTCTGAGAATGCTTCTGTCTCGTTTTTATGGGAAGATATTTCCCTTTTCACCATAGGCCTGAAAGCGCTCGAAATCTCCACTTGCAGATACTACAGAAAGAGTGTTCCAAACCTGCTCTAAGAAAGGGAATGTTCAGCTCTGTGAGTTCAATGCAGATATCACAAAGTAGTTTCTGAGAGAGCTTCTGTCTAGATTTTAGATGAAGATATTCCCGTTTCCAATGAAATCGTTAGAGCTATCCAAATATCCACTTGCAGATTCTACAAAAAGTGTGTTTCCAAACTGCTGTAACAAAGGAAAGGTTGAAATCTGTTAGTTGAGGACACACACCACAAAAAAGTTTCTGAGAATGCTTCTGTCTAGATTTTATATGACGATATTCCCGTTTCCAATGAAATCTTCACAGTTATTCAAATATCCACTTGCAGATTCTACAAAAAGAGTGTTTCCAAACTGCTGTATCAATAGAAAGGATCAGCTCTGGTAGTTGAGGACACACATCCTAAATAAGTTTCTGAAAATCCTTCTGTCTGTTTTTTATGGGAAGATATTTCAGTTTTCACCGTAGGCCTTAATGCGCTCGAAATGTCCACATCCAGATACTACAGAAAGAGTGTTTCAAACCTGCTCTATGAAAGGGAATGTTCCGCTCTGTGACTTGAATGCAGATATCAAAAAGTAGTTTCTGACAGTGCTTCTGTCTAGAATTTAGATGAATATATTCCCGTTTCCAACGAAATCGATAGAGCTATCCAAATATCCACTTACAGATTCTACAAAAGAAGTGATTCCAAACTACTCTATCAACAGAAAGGTTTAAGTCTGCTGGTTGAGGACACACATCACAAAGAAGTTTGTGAGAATGCTTCTGTCTAGATTTTATATGAAGATATTCCCGTTTCCAACGAAATTATAACAGCTATCCAAATATCCACGGACAGATTCTACAAAAAGGGTGTTTCCAAACTGCTCTATCAAAAGAAATGTTGAACTCCGTTAGCTGAGGACACACATCACGAAGAAGTTGCTGAGAATGCTTCTGTCTGGAATTTAGATGAAGATATTCCCGTTTCCAACGAAATCTTCACAGTTATCCAAATATCTACCAGCAGATTCTACAAAAAGTGTGTTTCCAAACTACTGTAACAAAAGAAAGGTTGAACTCTGTTAGTTGAGGACACACATCACAAAGAAGTTTCTGAGAATCCTTCTGTCTCGTTTTTATGGGAAGATATTTCAGTTTTCACCGTAGGCCGGAATGCGCTCGAAATGTCCACTTGCAGATACTACAGAAAGAGTGTTCCAAACCTTCTCTAAGAAAGGGAATCTTCAGCCTTGTGAGTTGAATGCAGATATCACAAAGTAGTTTCTGAGAGTGCTTCTGTCTAGATTTTAGATGAAGATATTCCCGTGTCCAACGAAATCGTTAGAGCTATCCAAATATCAACTTGCAGATTCTACAAAAAGAGTGGTTCCAAACTACTCTATGAAAAGAAAGGTTGAACTCTGTTAGATGAGGACACACATCACAAAGAAGCTTCTGAGAATGCTTCTGTCTAGATTTTATATGAAGATGTTCCCGTTTCCAACGAAATCTTCACATTAAACAAAATATCCACTTGCAGGTTCTACAAAAAGAGTGTTTCCAAACTGCTGTATCAATAGAAAGGATCAGCTCTGGTAGTTGAGGACACACATCCTAAATAAGTTTCTGAAAATCCCTCTGTCTCTTTTTTATGGGAAGATATTTCAGTTTTCACCGTAGGCCTTAATGCGCTCGAAATGTCCACTTCCAGATACTACAGAAAGAGTGTTTCAAACCTGCTCTATGAAAGGGAATGTTCCGCTCTGTGACTTGAATGCAGATATCAGAAAGTAGTTTCTGACAGTGCTTCTGTCTAGAATTTAGATGAAGATATTCCCGTTTCCAACGAAATCGATAGAGCTATCCAAATATCCACTTGCAGATTCTACAAAAGGTGTGTTTCCAAACTACTGTATCAAAAGAATGGTTCAACTCTGTTAGTTGAGGACACACATCACAAAGAAGTTTCTGAGAATGCTTCTGTCTAGATTTTATATGAAGATATTCCCGTTTCCAACGAAATCTTCACAGTTATCCAAATATCCACTTGCAGATTCTACAAAGAGTGTTTGCAAACTACTGTATCAAAAGAAAGGATGAACTGTGTTAGCTGAGGACACTCATCAAGAAGAAGTTTCTGAGAATGCTTCGGTCTAGATTTCATATGAAGATATTCCCGTTTCCAACGAAATCATTAGCTCTAACAAAATATCCACTTACAGATTCTACAAAAAGAGTGTTTCCAAACTCCTCTATCAAAAGAAAGGTTCAACTCCTTTAGTTGAGGACACACATCACAAAGAAGTTTCTGAGAATGCTTCTGTCTAGATTTTATATGAAGATATTCCCTTTTCCAATGAAATCTTCAGAGTCATCCAAATATCCACTTGCAGCTTCTACAAAAAGTTTTTCTAAACTGCTGTATCCAAAGAAAGTTTCATCTCTGTTAGTTGAGGACACACATCCCAAATAAGTTTCTGAGAATGCTTCTGTCTCGTTTTTATGGGAAGATATTTCCCTTTTCACCTTAGGCCTGAAAGCGCTCAAAATCTCCACTTGCAGATACTACAGAAAGAGTGTTCCAAACCTTCTCTAAGAAAGGGAATGTTCACCTCTGTGAGTTCAATGCAGATATCACAAAGTAGTTTCTGAGAGAGCTTCTGTCTAGATTTTAGCTGAAGATATTCCCGTTTCCAGTGAAATCGATAGAGCTATCCAAATATCCACTTGCAGATTCTACAAAAAGTGTGTTTCCAAACTGCTGTAACAAAGGAAAGGTTGAAATCTGTTAGTTGAGGTCACACACCACAAAAAAGTTTCTGAGAATGCTTCTGTCTAGATTTTATATGACGATATTCCCGTTTCCAATGAAATCTTCACAGTTATTCAAATATCCACTTGCAGATTCTACAAAAAGAGTGTTTCCAAACTGCTGTATCAATAGAAAGGATCAGCTCTGGTAGTTGAGGACACACATCCTAAATAAGTTTCTGAAAATCCTTCTGTCTGTTTTTTATGGGAAGATATTTCAGATTTCACCGTAGGCCTTAATGCGCTCGAAATGTCCACTTCCAGATACTACAGAAAGAGTGTTTCAAACCTGCTCTATGAAAGGGAATGTTCCGCTCTGTGACTTGAATGCAGATATCAGAAAGTAGTTTCTGACAGTGCTTCTGTCTAGAATTTAGATGAAGATATTCCCGTTTCAAACGAAATCGATAGAGCTATCCAAATATCCACTTACAGATTCTACAAAAGAAGTGATTCCAAACTACTCTATTAACAGAAAGGTTTAAGTCTGCTGGTTGAGGACACACATCACAAAGAAGTTTGTGAGAATGCTTCTGTCTAGATTTTATATGAAGATATTCCCGTTTCCAACGATATCTTCACAGTTATCCAAATATCCGCTTGCAGATTCTTCAAAAAGTGTGTTTCCAAACTGCTGTATCAAAAGAAAGGTTCAACTCTGTTAGGTGAGGACACTCATCACAAAGAAGTTTCTGAGAATGCTTCGGTCTAGATTTCATATGAAGATACTCCCCTTTCCAACGAAATTATAACAGCTATCCAAATATCCACGGACAGATTCTACAAAAAGGGTGTTTCCAAACTGCTCTATCAAAAGAAAGGTTGAACTCCGTTTGCTGAGGACACACATCACGAAGAAGTTGCTGAGAATGCTTCTGTCTGGAATTTAGATGAAGATATTCCCGTTTCCAACGAAATCTTCACAGTTATCCAAATATCTTCCAGCAGATTCTACAAAAAGTGTGTTTCCAAACTACTGTAACAAAAGAAAGGTTGAACTCTGTTAGTTGAGGACACACATCACAAAGAAGTTTCTGAGAATTCTTCTGTCTCGTTTTTATGGGAAGATATTTCAGTTTTCACCGTAGGCCGGAATGCGCTCGAAATGTCCACTTGCAGATACTACAGAAAGAGTGTTCCAAACCTTCTCTAAGAAAGGGAATCTTCAGCTTTGTGAGTTGAATGCAGATATCACAAAGTAGTTTCTGAGAGTGCTTCTGTCTAGATTTTAGATGAAGATATTCCCGTTTCCAACGAAATCGTTAGAGCTATCCAAATATCAACTTGCAGATTCTACAAAAAGATTGGTTCCAAACTACTCTATGAAAAGAAAGGTTGAACTCTGTTATATGAGGACACACATCACAAAGAAGTTTCTGAGAATGCTTCTGTCTAGATTTTATATGAAGATGTTCCCGTTTCCAACGAAATCTTCACATTAAACAAAATATCCACTTGCAGGTTCTACAAAAAGAGTGTTTCCAAACTGCTGTATCAATAGAAAGGATCAGCTCTGGTAGTTGAGGACACACATCCTAAATAAGTTTCTGAAAATCCTTCTGTCTCTTTTTTATGGGAAGATATTTCAGTTTTCACCGTAGGCCTTAATGCGCTCGTAATGTCCACTTCCAGATACTACAGAAAGAGTGTTTCAAACCTGCTCTATGAAAGGGAATGTTCCGCTCTGTGACTTGAATGCAGATATCAGAAAGTAGTTTCTGACAATGCTTCTGTCTAGAATTTAGATGAAGATATTCCCGATTCCAACGAAATCGATAGAGCTATCCAAATATCCACTTACAGATTCTACAAAAGAAGTGATTCCAAACTGCTCTATCAACAGAAAGGTTTAAGTATGTTAGTTGAGGACACACATCACAAAGAAGTTTGTGAGAATGCTTCTGTCTAGATTTTATATGAAGATATTCCCGTTTCCAACAATATCTTCACAGTTATCCAAATATCCACTTGCACATTCTACAAAAAGTGTGTTTCCAAACTGCTCTATCAAAAGAAAGGTTCAACTCCGTTAGTTGAGGACACACATCACAAAGAAGTTTCTGAGAATGCTTCTGTCTCGTTTTTATGGGAAGATATTTCCCTTTTCACCTAAGGCCCGAATGCGCTCGAAATGTCCACTTGCAGATACTGTAGAAAGAGTGTTCCAAACCTTCTCTAAGAAAGGGAATCTTCAGCATTGTGAGTTGAATGCAGATATCACAAAGTAGTTTCTGAGAGTGCTTCTGTCTAGATTTTAGATGAAGATAATCCCGTTTCCAACGAAATCGTTAGAGCTATCCAAATATCAACTTGCAGATTCTTCAAAAAGAGTGGTTCCAAACTACTCTATGAAAAGAAAGGTTGAACTCTGTTAGATGAGGACACACATCACAAAGAAGTTTCTGAGAATGCTTCTGTCTAGATTTTATATGAAGATGTTCCCGTTTCCAACAAAATCTTCACATTAAACAAAATATCCACTTGCAGTTTCTACAAAAAGAGTGTTTCCAAACTGCTGTATCACTAGAAAGGATCAGCTCTGGTAGTTGAGGACACACATCCTAAATAAGTTTCTGAAAATCCCTCTGTCTCTTTTTTATGGGAAGATATTTCAGTTTTCACCGTAGGCCTTAATGCGCTCGAAATGTCCACTTCCAGATACTACAGAAAGAGTGTTTCAAACCTGCTCTATGAAAGGGAATGTTCCGCTCTGTGACTTGAATGCAGATATCAGAAAGTAGTTTCTGACAGTGCTTCTGTCTAGAATTTAGATGAAGATATTCCCGTTTCCAACGAAATCGATAGAGCTATCCAAATATCCACTTGCAGATTCTACAAAAAGTGTGTTTCCAAACTACTGTATCAAAAGAATGGTTCAACTCTGTTAGTTGAGGACACACATCACAAAGAAGTTTCTGAGAATGCTTCTGTCTAGATTTTATATGGAGATATTCCCGTTTCCAACGAAATCTTCACAGTTATCCAAATATCCACTTGCAGAATCTACAAAAAGTGTGTTTGCAAACTGCTGCATCAAAAGAAAGGATGAACTGTGTTAGCTGAGGACACTCATCAAGAAGAAGTTTCTGAGAATGCTTCGGTCTAGATTTCATATGAAGATATTCCCGTTTCCAACGAAATCATTAGCTCTATCAAAATATCCACTTACAGATTCTACAAAAAGAGTGTTTCCAAACTCCTCTATCAAAAGAAAGTTTCAACTCCTTTAGTTGAGGACACACATCACAAAGAAGTTTCTGAGAATGCTTCTGTCTAGATTTTATATGAAGATATTCCCTTTTCCAATGAAATCTTCAGAGTCATCCAAATATCCACTTGCAGCTTCTACAAAAAGAGTTTTTCTAAACTGCTGTATCCATAGAAAGTTTCATCTCTGTTACTTGAGGACACACATCCCAAATAAGTTTCTGAGAATGCTTCTGTCTCGTTTTTATGGGAAGATATTTCCCTTTTCACCTTAGGCCTGAAAGCACTCGAAGTCTCCACTTGCAGATACTACAGAAAGAGTGTTCGAAACCTGCTCTAAGAAAGGGAATGTTCAGCTCTGTGAGTTCAATGCAGATATCACAAAGTAGTTTCTGAGAGAGCTTCTGTCTAGATTTTAGATGAAGATATTCCCATTTCCAATGAAATTGATAGAGCTATCCAAATATCCACTTGCAGATTCTACAAAAAGTGTGTTTCCAAACTGCTGTAACAATGGAAAGGTTGAAATCTGTTAGTTGAGGACACACACCACAAAAAAGTTTCTGAGAATGCTTCTCTCTAGATTTTATATGACGATATTCCCGTTTCCAATGAAATCTTCACTGTTATTCAAATATCCTCTTGCAGATTCTACAAAAAGAGTGTTTCCAAACTGCTGTATCAATAGAAAGGATCAGCTCTGGTAGTTGAGGACACACATCCTAAATAAGTTTCTGAAAATCCTTCTGTCTCTTTTTTATGGGAAGATATTTCAGTTTTCACCGTAGGCCTTAATGCGCTCGTAATGTCCACTTCCAGATACTACAGAAAGAGTGTTTCAAACCTGCTCTATGAAAGGGAATGTTCCGCTCCGTGACTTGAATGCAGATATCAGAAAGTAGTTTCTGACAATGCTTCTGTCTAGAATTTAGATGAAGATATTCCCGTTTCCAACGAAATCGATAGAGCTATCCAAATATCCACTTACAGATTCTACAAAAGAAGTGATTCCAAACTACTCTATTAACAGAAAGGTTTAAGTCTGCTGGTTGAGGACACACATCACAAAGAAGTTTGTGAGAATGCTTCTGTCTAGATTTTATATGAAGATATTCCCGTTTCCAACGATATCTTCACAGTTATCCAAATATCCGCTTGCAGATTCTTCAAAAAGTGTGTTTCCAAACTG
Organism: Gorilla gorilla gorilla; assembly: GCF_029281585.2. NCBI lineage: Eukaryota > Metazoa > Chordata > Mammalia > Primates > Hominidae > Gorilla > Gorilla gorilla. The sequence goes on along the minus strand of NC_086018.1, from coordinate 14,044,422 downwards.
CTGTATCAAAAGAAAGGTTCAACTCTGTTAGGTGAGGACACTCATCACAAAGAAGTTTCTGAGAATGCTTCTGTCTAGATTTCATATGAAGATACTCCCCTTTCCAACGAAATTATAACAGCTATCCAAATATCCACGGACAGATTCTACAAAAAGGGTGTTTCCAAACTGCTCTATCAAAAGAAAGGTTGACCTCCGTTTGCTGAGGACACACATCACGAAGAAGTTGCTGAGAATGCTTCTGTCTGGAATTTAGATGAAGATATTCCCGTTTCCAACGAAATCTTCACAGTTATCCAAATATCTTCCAGCAGATTCTACAAAAAGTGTGTTTCCAAACTACTGTAACAAAAGAAAGGTTGAACTCTGTTAGTTGAGGACACACATCACAAAGAAGTTTCTGAGAATTCTTCTGTCTCGTTTTTATGGGAAGATATTTCAGTTTTCACCGTAGGCCGGAATGCGCTCGAAATGTCCACTTGCAGATACTACAGAAAGAGTGTTCCAAACCTTCTCTAAGAAAGGGAATCTTCAGCTTTGTGAGTTGAATGCAGATATCACAAAGTAGTTTCTGAGAGTGCTTCTGTCTAGATTTTAGATGAAGATATTCCCGTTTCCAACGAAATCGTTAGAGCTATCCAAATATCAACTTGCAGATTCTACAAAAAGATTGGTTCCAAACTACTCTATGAAAAGAAAGGTTGAACTCTGTTAGATGAGGACACACATCACAAAGAAGTTTCTGAGAATGCTTCTGTCTAGATTTTATATGAAGATGTTCCCGTTTCCAACGAAATCTTCACATTAAACAAAATATCCACTTGCAGGTTCTACAAAAAGAGTGTTTCCAAACTGCTGTATCAATAGAAAGGATCAGCTCTGGTAGTTGAGGACACACATCCTAAATAAGTTTCTGAAAATCCTTCTGTCTCTTTTTTATGGGAAGATATTTCAGTTTTCACCGTAGGCCTTAATGCGCTCGTAATGTCCACTTCCAGATACTACAGAAAGAGTGTTTCAAACCTGCTCTATGAAAGGGAATGTTCCGCTCTGTGACTTGAATGCAGATATCAGAAAGTAGTTTCTGACAATGCTTCTGTCTAGAATTTAGATGAAGATATTCCCGATTCCAACGAAATCGATAGAGCTATCCAAATATCCACTTACAGATTCTACAAAAGAAGTGATTCCAAACTGCTCTATCAACAGAAAGGTTTAAGTCTGTTAGTTGAGGACACACATCACAAAGAAGTTTGTGAGAATGCTTCTGTCTAGATTTTATATGAAGATATTCCCGTTTCCAACAATATCTTCACAGTTATCCAAATATCCACTTGCAGATTCTACAAAAAGTGTGTTTCCAAACTGCTCTATCAAAAGAAAGGTTCAACTCCGTTAGTTGAGGACACACATCACAAAGAAGTTTCTGAGAATGCTTCTGTCTCGTTTTTATGGGAAGATGTTTCAGTTTTCACCGTAGGCCCGAATGCGCTCCAAATGTCCACTTGCAGATAATACAGAAAGAGTGTTCCATACCTTCTCTAAGAAAGGGAATCTTCAGCTTTGTGAGTTGAATGCAGATATCACAAAGTAGTTTGTGAGAGTGCTTCTGTCTAGATTTTAGATGAAAATATTCCCGTTTCCAACGATATCGTTAGAGCTATCCAAATATCAACTTGCAGATTCTACAAAAAGAGTGGTTCCAAACTACTCTATGAAAAGAAAGGTTGACCTCTGTTACATGAGGACACCCATCACAAAGAAGTTTCTGAGAATGCTTCTGTCTAGATTTTATATAAAGATGTTCCCGTTTCCAATGAAATCTTCACATTAAACAAAATATCCACTTGCAGGTTCTACAAAAAGAGTGTTTCCAAACTGCTGTATCAAAGGAAAGGTTGAACTCTGTTAGTTGAGGACACACATCACAAAAAAGTTTCTGAGAATGCTTCTGTCTAGATTTTATATGAAGATATTCCCGTTTCCAACGAAATCTTCACAGTTATTCAAATATCCACTTGCAGATTCTACAAAAAGAGTGTTTCCAAACTGCTGTATCAATAGAAAGGATCAGCTCTGGTAGTTGAGGACACACATCCTAAATAAGTTTCTGAAAATCCCTCTATCTCTTTTTTATGGGAAGATATTTCAGTTTTCACCGTAGGCCTTAATGCGCTCGAAATGTCCACTTCCAGATACTACAGAAAGAGTGTTTCAAACCTGCTCTATGAAATTGAATGTTCCGCTCTGTGACTTGAATGCAGATATCAGAATGTAGTTTCTGACAGTGCTTCTGTCTAGAATTTAGATGAAGATATTCCCGTTTCCAACGAAATCGATAGAGCTATCCAAATATCCACTTGCAGATTCTACAAAAAGTGTGTTTCCAAACTACTGTATCTGAAGAATGGTTCAACTCTGTTAGTTGAGGACACACATCACAAAGAAGTTTCTGAGAATGCTTCTGTCTAGATTTTATATGAAGATATTCCCGTTTCCAACGAAATCTTCACAGTTATCCAAATATCCACTTGCAGATTCTACAAAAAGAGTGTCTGCAAACTACTGTATCAAAAGAAAGGATGAACTGTGTTAGCTGAGGACACTCATCAAGAAGAAGTTTCTGAGAATGCTTCGGTCTAGATTTCATATGAAGATATTCCCGTTTCCAACGAAATCATTAGCTCTATCAAAATATCCACTTACAGATTCTACAAAAAGAGTGTTTCCAAACTCCTCTATCAAAAGAAAGGTTCAACTCCTTTAGTTGAGGACACACATCACAAAGAAATTTCTGAGAATGCTTCTGTCTAGATTTTATATGAAGATATTCCGTTTTCCAATGAAATCTTCAGAGTCATCCAAATATCCACTTGCAGCTTCTACAAAAAGAGTTTTTCTAAACTGCTGTATCCAAAGAAAGTTTCATCTCTGTTAGTTGAGGACACACATCCCAAATAAGTTTCTGAGAATGCTTCTGTCTCGTTTTTATGGGAAGATATTTCCCTTTTCACCTTAGGCCTGAAAGCGCTCAAAATCTCCACTTGCAGATACTACAGAAAGAGTGTTCCAAACCTGCTCTAAGAAAGGGAATGTTCAGCTCTGTGAGTTCAATGCAGATATCACAAAGTAGTTTCTGAGAGAGCTTCTGTCTAGATTTTAGATGAAGATATTCCCGTTTCCAATGAAATCGTTAGAGCTATCCAAATATCCACTTGCAGATTCTACAAAAAGTGTGATTCCAAACTGCTGTAACAAAGGAAAGGTTGAAATCTGTTAGTTGAGAACACACACCACAAAAAAGTTTCTGAGAATGCTTCTGTCTAGATTTTATATGACGATATTCCCGTTTCCAATGAAATCTTCACAGTTATTCAAATATCCACTTGCAGATTCTACAAAAAGTGTGTTTCCAAACGGCTCTATCAAAAGAAAGGTTCAACTCCGTTAGTTGAGGACACACATCACAAAGAAGTTTCTGAGAATGCTTCTGTCTCGTTTTTATGGGAAGATATTTCCCTTTTCACCTAAGGCCCGAATGCGCTCGAAATGTCCACTTGCAGATACTGTAGAAAGAGTGTTCCAAACCTTCTCTAAGAAAGGGAATCTTCAGCATTGTGAGTTGAATGCAGATATCACAAAGTAGTTTCTGAGAGTGCTTCTGTCTAGATTTTAGATGAAGATAATCCCGTTTCCAACGAAATCGTTAGAGCTATCCAAATATCAACTTGCAGATTCTTCAAAAAGAGTGGTTCCAAACTACTCTATGAAAAGAAAGGTTGAACTCTGTTAGATGAGGACACACATAACAAAGAAGTTTCTGAGAATGCTTCTGTCTAGATTTTATATAAAGATGTTCCCGTTTCCAATGAAATCTTCACATTAAACAAAATATCCACTTGCAGGTTCTACAAAAAGCGTGTTTCCAAACTGCTGTATCAAAGGAAAGGTTGAACTCTGTTAGTTGAGGACACACATCACAAAAAAGTTTCTGAGAATGCTTCTGTCTAGATTTTATATGAAGATATTCCCGTTTCCAACGAAATCTTCACAATTATTCAAATATCCACTTGCAGATTCTACAAAAAGAGTGTTTCCAAACTGCTGTATCAATAGAAAGGATCAGCTCTGGTAGTTTAGGACACACATCCTAAATAAGTTTCTGAAAATCCCTCTGTCTCTTTTTTATGGGAAGATATTTCAGTTTTCACCGTAGGCCTTAATGCGCTCGAAATGTCCACTTCCAGATACTACAGAAAGAGTGTTTCAAACCTGCTCTATGAAAGGGAATGTTCCGCTCTGTGACTTGAATGCAGATATCAGAAAGTAGTTTCTGACAGTGCTTCTGTCTAGAATTTAGATGAAGATATTCCCGTTTCCAACGAAATCGATAGAGCTATCCAAATATCCACTTGCAGATTCTACAAAAAGTGTGTTTCCAAACTACTGTATCAAAAGAATGGTTCAACTCTGTTAGTTGAGGACACACATCACAAAGAAGTTTCTGAGAATGCTTCTGTCTAGATTTTATATGAAGATATTCCCGTTTCCAATGAAATCTTCACAGTTATCCAAATATCCACTTGCAGATTCTACAAAAGGAGTGTTTGCAAACTGCTGTATCAAAAGAAAGGATGAACTGTGTTAGCTGAGGACACTCATCAAGAAGAAGTTTCTGAGAATGCTTCGGTCTAGATTTCATATGAAGATATTCCCGTTTCCAACGAAATCATTAGCTCTATCAAAATATCCACTTACAGATTCTACAAAAAGAGTGTTTCCAAACTGCTGTATCACTAGAAAGGATCAGCTCTGGTAGTTGAGGACACACATCCTAAATAAGTTTCTGAAAATCCCTCTGTCTCTTTTTTATGGGAAGATATTTCAGTTTTCACCGTAGGCCTTAATGCGCTCGAAATGTCCACTTCCAGATACTACAGAAAGAGTGTTTCAAACCTGCTCTATGAAATTGAATGTTCCGCTCTGTGACTTGAATGCAGATATCAGAAAGTAGTTTCTGACAGTGCTTCTGTCTAGAATTTAGATGAAGATATTCCCGTTTCCAACGAAATCGATAGAGCTATCCAAATATCCACTTGCAGATTCTACAAAAAGTGTGTTTCCAAACTACTGTATCAAAAGAATGGTTCAACTCTGTTAGTTGAGGACACACATCACAAAGAAGTTTCTGAGAATGCTTCTGTCTAGATTTTATATGAAGATATTCCCGTTTCCAACGAAATCTTCACAGTTATCCAAATATCCACTTGCAGATTCTACAAAAAGAGTGTTTGCAAACTACTGTATCAAAAGAAAGAATGAACTGTGTTAGCTGAGAACACTCATCAAGAAGAAGTTTCTGAGAATGCTTCGGTCTAGATTTCATATGAAGATATTCCCGTTTCCAACGAAATCATTAGCTCTATCAAAATATCCACTTACAGATTCTACAAAAAGAGTGTTTCCAAACTCCTCTATCAAAAGCAAGGTTCAACTCCTTTAGTTGAGGACACACATCACAAAGAAGTTTCTGAGAATGCTTCTGTCTAGATTTTATATGAAGATATTCCCTTTTCCAATGAAATCTTCAGAGTCATCCAAATATCCACTTGCAGCTTCTACAAAAAGAGTTTTTCTAAACTGCTGTATTCAAAGAAAGTTTCATCTCTGTTAGTTGAGGACACACATCCCAAATAAGTTTCTGAGAATGCTTCTGTCTCGTTTTTATGGGAAGATATTTCCCTTTTCACCTTAGGCCTGAAAGCGCTCGAAATCTCCACTTGCAGATACTACAGAAAGAGTGTTCCAAACCTGCTCTAAGAAAGGGAATGTTCAGCTCTGTGAGTTCAATGCAGATATCACAAAGTAGTTTCTGAGAGAGCTTCTGTCTAGATTTTAGATGAAGATATTCCCGTTTCCAATGAAATCGTTAGAGCTATCCAAATATCCACTTGCAGATTCTACAAAAAGTGTGATTCCAAACTGCTGTAACAAAGGAAAGGTTGAAATCTGTTAGTTGAGGACACACACCACAAAAAAGTTTCTGAGAATGCTTCTGTCTAGATTTTATATGACGATATTCCCGTTTCCAATGAAATCTTCACAGTTATTCAAATATCCACTTGCAGATTCTACAAAAAGTGTGTTTCCAAACGGCTCTATCAAAAGAAAGGTTCAACTCCGTTAGTTGAGGACACACATCACAAAGAAGTTTCTGAGAATGCTTCTGTCTCGTTTTTATGGGAAGATATTTCCCTTTTCACCTAAGGCCCGAATGCGCTCGAAATGTCCACTTGCAGATACTATAGAAAGAGTGTTCCAAACCTTCTCTAAGAAAGGGAATCTTCAGCATTGTGAGTTGAATGCAGATATCACAAAGTAGTTTCTGAGAGTGCTTCTGTCTAGATTTTAGATGAAGATAATCCCGTTTCCAACGAAATCGTTAGAGCTATCCAAATATCAACTTGCATATTCTTCAAAAAGAGTGGTTCCAAACTACTCTATGAAAAGAAAGGTTGAACTCTGTTAGATGAGGACACACATCACAAAGAAGTTTCTGAGAATGCTTCTGTCTAGATTTTATATGAAGATGTTCCCGTTTCCAACGAAATCTTCACATTAAACAAAATATCCACTTTCAGTTTCTACAAAAAGAGTGTTTCCAAACTGCTGTATCAATAGAAAGGATAAGCTCTGGTAGTTGAGGACACACATCCTAAATAAGTTTCTGAAAATCCCTCTGTCTCTTTTTTATGGGAAGATATTTCAGTTTTCACCGTAGGCCTTAATGCGCTCGAAATGACCACTTCCAGATACTACAGAAAGAGTGTTTCAAACCTGCTCTATGAAAGGGAATGTTCCGCTCTGTGACTTGAATGCAGATATCAGAAAGTAGTTTCTGACAGTGGTTCTGTCTAGAATTTAGATGAAGATATTCCCGTTTCCAACGAAATCGATAGAGCTATCCAAATATCCACTTGCAGATTCTACAAAAAGTGTGTTTCCAAACTACTGTATCAAAAGAATGGTTCAACTCTGTTAGTTGAGGACACACATCACAAAGAAGTTTCTGAGAATGCTTCTGTCTAGATTTTATATGAAGATATTCCCGTTTCCAACGAAATCTTCACAGTTATCCAAATATCCACTTGCAGAATCTACAAAAAGTGTGTTTGCAAACTGCTGTATCAAAAGAAAGGATGAACTGTGTTAGCTGAGGACACTCATCAAGAAGAAGTTTCTGAGAATGCTTCGGTCTAGATTTCATATGAAGATATTCCCGTTTCCAACGAAATCATTAGCTCTATCAAAATATCCACTTACAGATTCTACAAAAAGAGTGTTTCCAAACTCCTCTATCAAAAGAAAGTTTCAGCTCCTTTAGTTGAGGACACACATCACAAAGAAGTTTCTGAGAATGCTTCTGTCTAGATTTTATATGAAGATATTCCCTTTTCCAATGAAATCTTCAGAGTCATCCAAATATCCACTTGCAGCTTCTACAAAAAGAGTTTTTCTAAGCTGCTGTATCCATAGAAAGTTTCATCTCTGTTAGTTGAGGACACACATCCCAAATAAGTTTCTGAGAATGCTTCTGTCTCGTTTTTATGGGAAGATATTTCCCTTTTCACCTTAGGCCTGAAAGCGCTCGAAGTCTCCACTTGCAGATACTACAGAAAGAGTGTTCGAAACCTGCTCTAAGAAAGGGAATGTTCAACTCTGTGAGTTCAATGCAGATATCACAAAGTAGTTTCTGAGAGAGCTTCTGTCTAGATTTTAGATGAAGATATTCCCGTTTCCAATGAAATTGATAGAGCTATCCAAATATCCACTTGCAGATTCTACAAAAAGTGTGTTTCCAAACTGCTGCAACAATGGAAAGGTTGAAATCTGTTAGTTGAGGACACACACCACAAAAAAGTTTCTGAGAATGCTTCTCTCTAGATTTTATATGACGATATTCCCGTTTCCAACGACATCTTCACAGTTATTCAAATATCCACTTGCAGATTCTACAAAAAGAGTGTTTCCAAACTGCTGTATCAATAGAAAGGATCAGCTCTGGTAGTTGAGGACACACATCCTAAATAAGTTTCTGAAAATCCTTCTGTCTCTTTTTTATGGGAAGATATTTCAGTTTTCACCGTAGGCCTTAATGCGCTCGTAATGTCCACTTCCAGATACTACAGAAAGAGTGTTTCAAACCTGCTCTATGAAAGGGAATGTTCCGCTCTGTGACTTGAATGCAGATATCAGAAAGTAGTTTCTGACAATGCTTCTGTCTAGAATTTAGATGAAGATATTCTCGTTTCCAACGAAATCGATAGAGCTATCCAAATATCCACTTACAGATTCTACAAAAGAAGTGATTCCAAACTGCTCTATCAACAGAAAGGTTTAAGTCTGTTAGTTGAGGACACACATCACAAAGAAGTTTGTGAGAATGCTTCTGTCTAGATTTTATATGAAGATATTCCCGTTTCCAACAATATCTTCACAGTTATCCAAATATCCACTTGCAGATTCTACAAAAAGTGTGTTTCCAAACTGCTCTATCAAAAGAAAGGTTCAACTCCGTTAGTTGAGGACACACATCACAAAGAAGTTTCTGAGAATGCTTCTGTCTCGTATTTATGGGAAGATATTTCAGTTTTCACCGTAGGCCCGAATGCGCTCCAAATGTCCACTTGCAGATAATACAGAAAGAGTGTTCCATACCTTCTCTAAGAAAGGGAATCTTCAGCTTTGTGAGTTGAATGCAGATATCACAAAGTAGTTTCTGAGAGTGCTTCTGTCTAGATTTTAGATGAAAATATTCCCGTTTCCAACGATATCGTTAGAGCTATCCAAATATCAACTTGCAGATTCTACAAAAAGAGTGGTTCCAAACTACTCTATGAAAAGAAAGGTTGAACTCTGTTAGATGAGGACACACATCACAAAGAAGTTTCTGAGAATGCTTCTGTCTAGATTTTATATAAAGATGTTCCCGTTTCCAATGAAATCTTCACATTAAACAAAATATCCACTTGCAGGTTCTACAAAAAGAGTGTTTCCAAACTGCTGTATCAAAGGAAAGGTTGAACTCTGTTAGTTGAGGACACACATCACAAAAAAGTTTCTGAGAATGCTTCTGTCTAGATTTTATATGAAGATATTCCCGTTTCCAACGAAATCTTCACAGTTATTCAAATATCCACTTGCAGATTCTACAAAAAGAGTGTTTCCAAACTGCTGTATCAATAGAAAGGATCAGCTCTGGTAGTTGAGGACACACATCCTAAATAAGTTTCTGAAAATCCCTCTGTCTCTTTTTTATGGGAAGATATTTCAGTTTTCACCGTAGGCCTTAATGCGCTCGAAATGTCCACTTCCAGATACTACAGAAAGTGTGTTTCAAACCTGCTCTATGAAAGGGAATGTTCCGCTCTGTGACTTGAATGCAGATATCAGAAAGTAGTTTCTGACAGTGCTTCTGTCTAGAATTTAGATGAAGATATTCCCGTTTCCAACGAAATCGATAGAGCTATCCAAATATCCACTTGCAGATTCTACAAAAAGTGTGTTTCCAAACTACTGTATCAAAAGAATGGTTCAACTCTGTTAGTTGAGGACACACATCACAAAGAAGTTTCTGAGAATGCTTCTGTCTAGATTTTATATGAAGATATTCCCGTTTCCAACGAAATCTTCACAGTTATCCAAATATCCACTTGCAGATTCTACAAAAAGAGTGTTTGCAAACTACTGTATCAAAAGAAAGGACGAACTGTGTTAGCAGAGGACACTCATCAAGAAGAAGTTTCTGAGAATGCTTCGGTCTAGATTTCATATGAAGATATTCCCGTTTCCAATGAAATCATTAGCTCTATCAAAATATCCTCTTACAGATTCTACAAAAAGTGTGTTTCCAAACTCCTCTATCAAAAGAAAGGTTCAACTCCTTTAGTTGAGGACACACATCACAAAGAAGTTTCTGAGAATGCTTCTGTCTAGATTTTATATGAAGATATTCCCTTTTCCAATGAAATCTTCAGAGTCATCCAAATATCCACTTGCAGCTTCTACAAAAAGAGTTTTTCTAAACTGCTGTATCCAAAGAAAGTTTCATCTCTGTTAGTTGAGGACACACATCCCAAATAAGTTTCTGAGAATGCTTCTGTCTCGTTTTTATGGGAAGATATTTCCCTTTTCACCTTAGGCCTGAAAGCGCTCGAAATCTCCATTTGCAGATACTACAGAAAGAGTGTTCCAAACCTGCTCTAAGAAAGGGAATGTTCAGCTCTGTGAGTTCAATGCAGATATCACAAATTAGTTTCTGAGAGAGCTTCTGTCTAGATTTTAGATGAAGATATTCCCGTTTCCAATGAAATCGTTAGAGCTATCCAAATATCCACTGGCAGATTCTACAAAAAGTGTGATTCCAAACTGCTGTAACAAAGGAAAGGTTGAAATCTGTTAGTTGAGATCACACACCACAAAAAAGTTTCTGAGAATGCTTCTCTCTAGATTTTATATGACGATATTCCCTTTTCCAATGAAATCTTCACAGTTATTCAAATATCCACTTGCAGATTCTACAAAAAGTGTGTTTCCAAACGGCTCTATCAAAAGAAAGGTTCAACTCCGTTAGTTGAGGACACACATCACAAAGAAGTTTCTGAGAATGCTTCTGTCTCGTTTTTATGGGAAGATATTTCCCTTTTCACCTAAGGCCTGAATGCGCTCGAAATGTCCACTTGCAGATACTATAGAAAGAGTGTTCCAAACCTTCTCTAAGAAAGGGAATCTTCAGCATTGTGAGTTGAATGCAGATATCACAAAGTAGTTTCTGAGAGTGCTTCTGTCTAGATTTTAGATGAAGATAATCCCGTTTCCAACGAAATCGTTAGAGCTATCCAAATATCAACTTGCAGATTCTTCAAAAAGAGTGGTTCCAAACTACTCTATGAAAAGAAAGGTTGAACTCTGTTAGATGAGGACACACATCACAAAGAAGTTTCTGAGAATGCTTCTGTCTAGATTTTATATGAAGATGTTACCGTTTCCAACGAAATCTTCACATTAAACAAAATATCCACTTGCAGTTTCTACAAAAAGAGTGTTTCCAAACTGCTGTATCAATAGAAAGGATCAGCTCTGGTAGTTGAGGACACACATCCTAAATAAGTTTCTGAAAATCCCTCTGTCTCTTTTTTATGGGAAGATATTTCAGTTTTCACCGTAGACCTTAATGCGCTCGAAATGTCCACTTCCAGATACTACAGAAAGAGTGTTTCAAACCTGCTCTATGAAAGGGAATGTTCCGCTCTGTGACTTGAATGCAGATATCAGAAAGTAGTTTCTGACAGTGCTTCTGTCTAGAATTTAGATGAAGATATTCCCGTTTCCAACGAAATCGATAGAGCTATCCAAATATCCACTTGCAGATTCTACAAAAAGTGTGTTTCCAAACTACTGTATCAAAAGAATGGTTCAACTCTGTTAGTTGAGGACACACATCACAAAGAAGTTTCTGAGAATGCTTCTGTCTAGATTTTATATGAAGATATTCCCGTTTCCAACGAAATCTTCACAGTTATCCAAATATCCACTTGCAGAATCTACAAAAAGTGTGTTTGCAAACTGCTGTATCAAAAGAAAGGATGAACTGTGTTAGCTGAGGACACTCATCAAGAAGAAGTTTCTGAGAATGCTTCGGTCTAGATTTCATATGAAGATATTCCCGTTTCCAACGAAATCATTAGCTCTATCAAAATATCCACTTACAGATTCTACAAAAAGAGTGTTTCCAAACTCCTCTATCAAAAGAAAGTTTCAACTCCTTTAGTTGAGGACACACATCACAAAGAAGTTTCTGAGAATGCTTCTGTCTAGATTTTATATGAAGATATTCCCTTTTCCAATGAAATCTTCAGAGTCATCCAAATATCCACTTGCAGCTTCTACAAAAAGAGTTTTTCTAAACTGCTGTATCCAAAGAAAGTTTCATCTCTGTTAGTTGAGGACACACATCCCAAATAAGTTTCTGAGAATGCTTCTGTCTCGTTTTTATGGGAAGATATTTCCCTTTTCACCTTAGGCCTGAAAGCGCTCGAAATCTCCACTTGCAGATACTACAGAAAGAGTGTTCCAAACCTGCTCTAAGAAAGGGAATGTTCAGCTCTGTGAGTTCAATGCAGATATCACAAAGTAGTTTCTGAGAGAGCTTCTGTCTAGATTTTAGATGAAGATATTCCCGTTTCCAATGAAATCATTAGAGCTATCCAAATATCCACTTGCAGATTCTACAGAAAGTGTGTTTCCAAACTGCTGTAACAAAGGAAAGGTTGAAATCTGTTAGTGGAGGACACACACCACAAAAAAGTTTCTGAGAATGCTTCTGTGTAGATTTTAGATGACGATATTCCCGTTTCCAAGGAAATCTTCACAGTTATTCAAATATCCACTTGCAGATTCTACAAAATGAGTGTTTCCAAACTGCTCTATCAAAAGAAAGGTTCACCTCCGTTAGTTGAGGACACACATCACAAAGAAGTTTCTGAGAATGCTTCTGTCTCGTTTTTATGGGAAGATATTTCAGTTTTCACCGTAGGCCGGAATGCGCTCGAAATGTCCACTTGCAGATACTACAGAAAGAGTGTTCCAAACCTTCTCTAAGAAAGGGCATCTTCAGCTTTGTGAGTTGAATGCAGATATCACAAAGTAGTTTCTGAGAGTGCTTCTGTCTAGATTTTAGATGAAGATATTCCCGTTTCCAACGAAATCGTTAGAGCTATCCAAATATCTACTTGCAGATTCTACAAAAAGTGTGATTCCAAACTGCTGTAACAAAGGAAAGGTTGAAATCTGTTAGTTGAGGACACACACCACAAAAAAGTTTCTGAGAATGCTTCTGTCTAGATTTTATATGACGATATTCCCGTTTCCAATGAAATCTTCACAGTTATTCAAATATCCACTTGCAGATTCTACAAAAAGTGTGTTTCCAAACGGCTCTATCAAAAGAAAGGTTCAACTCCGTTAGTTGAGGACACACATCACAAAGAAGTTTCTGAGAATGCTTCTGTCTCGTTTTTATGGGAAGATATTTCCCTTTTCACCTAAGGCCCGAATGCGCTCGAAATGTCCACTTGCAGATACTATAGAAAGAGTGTTCCAAACCTTCTCTAAGAAAGGGAATCTTCAGCATTGTGAGTTGAATGCAGATATCACAAAGTAGTTTCTGAGAGTGCTTCTGTCTAGACTTTAGATGAAGATAATCCCGTTTCCAACGAAATCGTTAGAGCTATCCAAATATCAACTTGCATATTCTTCAAAAAGAGTGGTTCCAAACTACTCTATGAACAGAAAGGTTGAACTCTGTTAGATGAGGACACACATCACAAAGAAGTTTCTGAGAATGCTTCTGTCTAGATTTTATATGAAGATGTTCCCGTTTCCAACGAAATCTTCACATTAAACAAAATATCCACTTTCAGTTTCTACAAAAAGAGTGTTTCCAAACTGCTGTATCAATAGAAAGGATCAGCTCTGGTAGTTGAGGACACACATCCTAAATAAGTTTCTGAAAATCCCTCTGTCTCTTTTTTATGGGAAGATATTTCAGTTTTCACCGTAGGCCTTAATGCGCTCGAAATGTCCACTTCCAGATACTACAGAAAGAGTGTTTCAAACCTGCTCTATGAAAGGGAATGTTCCGCTCTGTGACTTGAATGCAGATATCAGAAAGTAGTTTCTGACAGTGGTTCTGTCTAGAATTTAGATGAAGATATTCCCGTTTCCAACGAAATCGATAGAGCTATCCAAATATCCACTTGCAGATTCTACAAAAAGTGTGTTTCCAAACTACTGTATCAAAAGAATGGTTCAACTCTGTTAGTTGAGGACACACATCACAAAGAAGTTTCTGAGAATGCTTCTGTCTAGATTTTATATGAAGATATTCCCGTTTCCAACGAAATCTTCACAGTTATCCAAATATCCACTTGCAGAATCTACAAAAAGTGTGTTTGCAAACTGCTGTATCAAAAGAAAGGATGAACTGTGTTAGCTGAGGACACTCATCAAGAAGAAGTTTCTGAGAATGCTTCGGTCTAGATTTCATATGAAGATATTCCCGTTTCCAACGAAATCATTAGCTCTATCAAAATATCCACTTACAGATTCTACAAAAAGAGTGTTTCCAAACTCCTCTATCAAAAGAAAGTTTCAGCTCCTTTAGTTGAGGACACACATCACAAAGAAGTTTCTGAGAATGCTTCTGTCTAGATTTTATATGAAGATATTCCCTTTTCCAATGAAATCTTCAGAGTCATCCAAATATCCACTTGCAGCTTCTACAAAAAGAGTTTTTCTAAGCTGCTGTATCCATAGAAAGTTTCATCTCTGTTAGTTGAGGACACACATCCCAAATAAGTTTCTGAGAATGCTTCTGTCTCGTTTTTATGGGAAGATATTTCCCTTTTCACCTTAGGCCTGAAAGCGCTCGAAGTCTCCACTTGCAGATACTACAGAAAGAGTGTTCGAAACCTGCTCTAAGAAAGGGAATGTTCAACTCTGTGAGTTCAATGCAGATATCACAAAGTAGTTTCTGAGAGAGCTTCTGTCTAGATTTTAGATGAAGATATTCCCGTTTCCAATGAAATTGATAGAGCTATCCAAATATCCACTTGCAGATTCTACAAAAAGTGTGTTTCCAAACTGCTGTAACAATGGAAAGGTTGAAATCTGTTAGTTGAGGACACACACCACAAAAAAGTTTCTGAGAATGCTTCTCTCTAGATTTTATATGACGATATTCCCGTTTCCAACGACATCTTCACAGTTATTCAAATATCCACTTGCAGATTCTACAAAAAGAGTGTTTCCAAACTGCTGTATCAATAGAAAGGATCAGCTCTGGTAGTTGAGGACACACATCCTAAATAAGTTTCTGAAAATCCTTCTGTCTCTTTTTTATGGGAAGATATTTCAGTTTTCACCGTAGGCCTTAATGCGCTCGTAATGTCCACTTCCAGATACTACAGAAAGAGTGTTTCAAACCTGCTCTATGAAAGGGAATGTTCCGCTCTGTGACTTGAATGCAGATATCAGAAAGTAGTTTCTGACAATGCTTCTGTCTAGAATTTAGATGAAGATATTCTCGTTTCCAACGAAATCGATAGAGCTATCCAAATATCCACTTACAGATTCTACAAAAGAAGTGATTCCAAACTGCTCTATCAACAGAAAGGTTTAAGTCTGTTAGTTGAGGACACACATCACAAAGAAGTTTGTGAGAATGCTTCTGTCTAGATTTTATATGAAGATATTCCCGTTTCCAACAATATCTTCACAGTTATCCAAATATCCACTTGCAGATTCTACAAAAAGTGTGTTTCCAAACTGCTCTATCAAAAGAAAGGTTCAACTCCGTTAGTTGAGGACACACATCACAAAGAAGTTTCTGAGAATGCTTCTGTCTCGTATTTATGGGAAGATATTTCAGTTTTCACCGTAGGCCCGAATGCGCTCCAAATGTCCACTTGCAGATAATACAGAAAGAGTGTTCCATACCTTCTGTAAGAAAGGGAATCTTCAGCTTTGTGAGTTGAATGCAGATATCACAAAGTAGTTTCTGAGAGTGCTTCTGTCTAGATTTTAGATGAAAATATTCCCGTTTCCAACGATATCGTTAGAGCTATCCAAATATCAACTTGCAGATTCTACAAAAAGAGTGGTTCCAAACTACTCTATGAAAAGAAAGGTTGAACTCTGTTAGATGAGGACACACATCACAAAGAAGTTTCTGAGAATGCTTCTGTCTAGATTTTATATAAAGATGTTCCCGTTTCCAATGAAATCTTCACATTAAACAAAATATCCACTTGCAGGTTCTACAAAAAGAGTGTTTCCAAACTGCTGTATCAAAGGAAAGGTTGAACTCTGTTAGTTGAGGACACACATCACAAAAAAGTTTCTGAGAATGCTTCTGTCTAGATTTTATATGAAGATATTCCCGTTTCCAACGAAATCTTCACAGTTATTCAAATATCCACTTGCAGATTCTACAAAAAGAGTGTTTCCAAACTGCTGAATCAATAGAAAGGATCAGCTCTGGTAGTTGAGGACACACATCCTAAATAAGTTTCTGAAAATCCCTCTGTCTCTTTTTTATGGGAAGATATTTCAGTTTTCACCGTAGGCCTTAATGCGCTCGAAATGTCCACTTCCAGATACTACAGAAAGAGTGTTTCAAACCTGCTGTATGAAAGGGAATGTTCCGCTCTGTGACTTGAATGCAGATATCAGAAAGTAGTTTCTGACAGTGCTTCTGTCTAGAATTTAGATGAAGATATTCCCGTTTCCAACGAAATCGATAGAGCTATCCAAATATCCACTTGCAGATTCTACAAAAAGTGTGTTTCCAAACTACTGTATCAAAAGAATGGTTCAACTCTGTTAGTTGAGGACACACATCACAAAGAAGTTTCTGAGAATGCTTCTGTCTAGATTTTATATGAAGATATTCCCGTTTCCAACGAAATCTTCACAGTTATCCAAATATCCACTTGCAGATTCTACAAAAAGAGTGTTTGCAAACTACTGTATCAAAAGAAAGGATGAACTGTGTTAGCAGAGGACACTCATCAAGAAGAAGTTTCTGAGAATGCTTCGGTCTAGATTTCATATGAAGATATTCCCGTTTCCAATGAAATCATTAGCTCTATCAAAATATCCTCTTACAGATTCTACAAAAAGAGTGTTTCCAAACTCCTCTATCAAAAGAAAGGTTCAACTCCTTTAGTTGAGGACACACATCACAAAGAAGTTTCTGAGAATGCTTCTGTCTAGATTTTATATGAAGATATTCCCTTTTCCAATGAAATCTTCAGAGTCATCCAAATATCCACTTGCAGCTTCTACAAAAAGAGTTTTTCTAAACTGCTGTATCCAAAGAAAGTTTCATCTCTGTTAGTTGAGGACACACATCCCAAATAAGTTTCTGAGAATGCTTCTGTCTCGTTTTTATGGGAAGATATTTCCCTTTTCACCTTAGGCCTGAAAGCGCTCGAAATCTCCATTTGCAGATACTACAGAAAGAGTGTTCCAAACCTGCTCTAAGAAAGGGAATGTTCAGCTCTGTGAGTTCAATGCAGATATCACAAATTAGTTTCTGAGAGAGCTTCTGTCTAGATTTTAGATGAAGATATTCCCGTTTCCAATGAAATCGTTAGAGCTATCCAAATATCCACTGGCAGATTCTACAAAAAGTGTGATTCCAAACTGCTGTAACAAAGGAAAGGTTGAAATCTGTTAGTTGAGATCACACACCACAAAAAAGTTTCTGAGAATGCTTCTCTCTAGATTTTATATGACGATATTCCCGTTTCCAATGAAATCTTCACAGTTATTCAAATATCCACTTGCAGATTCTACAAAAAGTGTGTTTCCAAACGGCTCTATCAAAAGAAAGGTTCAACTCCGTTAGTTGAGGACACACATCACAAAGAAGTTTCTGAGAATGCTTCTGTCTCGTTTTTATGGGAAGATATTTCCCTTTTCACCTAAGGCCTGAATGCGCTCGAAATGTCCACTTGCAGATACTATAGAAAGAGTGTTCCAAACCTTCTCTAAGAAAGGGAATCTTCAGCATTGTGAGTTGAATGCAGATATCACAAAGTAGTTTCTGAGAGTGCTTCTGTCTAGATTTTAGATGAAGATAATCCCGTTTCCAATGAAATCGTTAGAGCTATCCAAATATCAACTTGCAGATTCTTCAAAAAGAGTGGTTCCAAACTACTCTATGAAAAGAAAGGTTGAACTCTGTTAGATGAGGACACACATCACAAAGAAGTTTCTGAGAATGCTTCTGTCTAGATTTTATATGAAGATGTTCCCGTTTCCAACGAAATCTTCACATTAAACAAAATATCCACTTGCAGTTTCTACAAAAAGAGTGTTTCCAAACTGCTGTATCAATAGAAAGGATCAGCTCTGGTAGTTGAGGACACACATCCTAAATAAGTTTCTGAAAATCCCTCTGTCTCTTTTTTATGGGAAGATATTTCAGTTTTCACCGTAGGCCTTAATGCGCTCGAAATGTCCACTTCCAGATACTACAGAAAGAGTGTTTCAAACCTGCTCTATGAAAGGGAATGTTCCACTCTGTGACTTGAATGCAGATATCAGAAAGTAGTTTCTGACAGTGGTTCTGTCTAGAATTTAGATGAAGATATTCCCGTTTCCAACGAAATCGATAGAGCTATCCAAATATCCACTTGCAGATTCTACAAAAAGTGTGTTTCCAAACTACTGTATCAAAAGAATGGTTCAACTCTGTTAGTTGAGGACACACATCACAAAGAAGTTTCTGAGAATGCTTCTGTCTAGATTTTATATGAAGATATTCCCGTTTCCAACGAAATCTTCACAGTTATCCAAATATCCACTTGCAGAATCTACAAAAAGTGTGTTTGCAAACTGCTGTATCAAAAGAAAGGATGAACTGTGTTAGCTGAGGACACTCATCAAGAAGAAGTTTCTGAGAATGCTTCGGTCTAGATTTCATATGAAGATATTCCCGTTTCCAACGAAATCATTAGCTCTATCAAAATATCCACTTACAGATTCTACAAAAAGAGTGTTTCCAAACTCCTCTATCAAAAGAAAGGTTCAGCTCCTTTAGTTGAGGACACACATCACAAAGAAGTTTCTGAGAATGCTTCTGTCTAGATTTTATATGAAGATATTCCCTTTTCCAATGAAATCTTCAGAGTCATCCAAATATCCACTTGCAGCTTCTACAAAAAGAGTTTTTCTAAGCTGCTGTATCCATAGAAAGTTTCATCTCTGTTAGTTGAGGACACACATCCCAAATAAGTTTCTGAGAATGCTTCTGTCTCGTTTTTATGGGAAGATATTTCCCTTTTCACCTTAGGCCTGAAAGCGCTCGAAGTCTCCACTTGCAGATACTACAGAAAGAGTGTTCGAAACCTGCTCTAAGAAAGGGAATGTTCAACTCTGTGAGTTCAATGCAGATATCACAAAGTAGTTTCTGAGAGAGCTTCTGTCTAGATTTTAGATGAAGATATTCCCGTTTCCAATGAAATTGATAGAGCTATCCAAATATCCACTTGCAGATTCTACAAAAAGTGTGTTTCCAAACTGCTGTAACAATGGAAAGGTTGAAATCTGTTAGTTGAGGACACACACCACAAAAAAGTTTCTGAGAATGCTTCTCTCTAGATTTTATATGACGATATTCCCGTTTCCAACGACATCTTCACAGTTATTCAAATATCCACTTGCAGATTCTACAAAAAGAGTGTTTCCAAACTGCTGTATCAATAGAAAGGATCAGCTCTGGTAGTTGAGGACACACATCCTAAATAAGTTTCTGAAAATCCTTCTGTCTCTTTTTTATGGGAAGATATTTCAGTTTTCACCGTAGGCCTTAATGCGCTCGTAATGTCCACTTCCAGATACTACAGAAAGAGTGTTTCAAACCTGCTCTATGAAAGGGAATGTTCCGCTCTGTGACTTGAATGCAGATATCAGAAAGTAGTTTCTGACAATGCTTCTGTCTAGAATTTAGATGAAGATATTCTCGTTTCCAACGAAATCGATAGAGCTATCCAAATATCCACTTACAGATTCTACAAAAGAAGTGATTCCAAACTGCTCTATCAACAGAAAGGTTTAAGTCTGTTAGTTGAGGACACACATCACAAAGAAGTTTGTGAGAATGCTTCTGTCTAGATTTTATATGAAGATATTCCCGTTTCCAACAATATCTTCACAGTTATCCAAATATCCACTTGCAGATTCTACAAAAAGTGTGTTTCCAAACTGCTCTATCAAAAGAAAGGTTCAACTCCGTTAGTTGAGGACACACATCACAAAGAAGTTTCTGAGAATGCTTCTGTCTCGTTTTTATGGGAAGATATTTCAGTTTTCACCGTAGGCCCGAATGCGCTCCAAATGTCCACTTGCAGATAATACAGAAAGAGTGTTCCATACCTTCTGTAAGAAAGGGAATCTTCAGCTTTGTGAGTTGAATGCAGATATCACAAAGTAGTTTCTGAGAGTGCTTCTGTCTAGATTTTAGATGAAAATATTCCCGTTTCCAACGATATCGTTAGAGCTATCCAAATATCAACTTGCAGATTCTACAAAAAGAGTGGTTCCAAACTACTCTATGAAAAGAAAGGTTGAACTCTGTTAGATGAGGACACACATCACAAAGAAGTTTCTGAGAATGCTTCTGTCTAGATTTTATATAAAGATGTTCCCGTTTCCAATGAAATCTTCACATTAAACAAAATATCCACTTGCAGGTTCTACAAAAAGAGTGTTTCCAAACTGCTGTATCAAAGGAAAGGTTGAACTCTGTTAGTTGAGGACACACATCACAAAAAAGTTTCTGAGAATGCTTCTGTCTAGATTTTATATGAAGATATTCCCGTTTCCAACGAAATCTTCACAGTTATTCAAATATCCACTTGCAGATTCTACAAAAAGAGTGTTTCCAAACTGCTGAATCAATAGAAAGGATCAGCTCTGGTAGTTGAGGACACACATCCTAAATAAGTTTCTGAAAATCCCTCTGTCTCTTTTTTATGGGAAGATATTTCAGTTTTCACCGTAGGCCTTAATGCGCTCGAAATGTCCACTTCCAGATACTACAGAAAGTGTGTTTCAAACCTGCTCTATGAAAGGGAATGTTCCGCTCTGTGACTTGAATGCAGATATCAGAAAGTAGTTTCTGACAGTGCTTCTGTCTAGAATTTAGATGAAGATATTCCCGTTTCCAACGAAATCGATAGAGCTATCCAAATATCCACTTGCAGATTCTACAAAAAGTGTGTTTCCAAACTACTGTATCAAAAGAATGGTTCAACTCTGTTAGTTGAGGACACACATCACAAAGAAGTTTCTGAGAATGCTTCTGTCTAGATTTTATATGAAGATATTCCCGTTTCCAACGAAATCTTCACAGTTATCCAAATATCCACTTGCAGATTCTACAAAAAGAGTGTTTGCAAACTACTGTATCAAAAGAAAGGACGAACTGTGTTAGCAGAGGACACTCATCAAGAAGAAGTTTCTGAGAATGCTTCGGTCTAGATTTCATATGAAGATATTCCCGTTTCCAATGAAATCATTAGCTCTATCAAAATATCCTCTTACAGATTCTACAAAAAGAGTGTTTCCAAACTCCTCTATCAAAAGAAAGGTTCAACTCCTTTAGTTGAGGACACACATCACAAAGAAGTTTCTGAGAATGCTTCTGTCTAGATTTTATATGAAGATATTCCCTTTTCCAATGAAATCTTCAGAGTCATCCAAATATCCACTTGCAGCTTCTACAAAAAGAGTTTTTCTAAACTGCTGTATCCAAAGAAAGTTTCATCTCTGTTAGTTGAGGACACACATCCCAAATAAGTTTCTGAGAATGCTTCTGTCTCGTTTTTATGGGAAGATATTTCCCTTTTCACCTTAGGCCTGAAAGCGCTCGAAATCTCCATTTGCAGATACTACAGAAAGAGTGTTCCAAACCTGCTCTAAGAAAGGGAATGTTCAGCTCTGTGAGTTCAATGCAGATATCACAAATTAGTTTCTGAGAGAGCTTCTGTCTAGATTTTAGATGAAGATATTCCCGTTTCCAATGAAATCGTTAGAGCTATCCAAATATCCACTGGCAGATTCTACAAAAAGTGTGATTCCAAACTGCTGTAACAAAGGAAAGGTTGAAATCTGTTAGTTGAGATCACACACCACAAAAAAGTTTCTGAGAATGCTTCTCTCTAGATTTTATATGACGATATTCCCGTTTCCAATGAAATCTTCACAGTTATTCAAATATCCACTTGCAGATTCTACAAAAAGTGTGTTTCCAAACGGCTCTATCAAAAGAAAGGTTCAACTCCGTTAGTTGAGGACACACATCACAAAGAAGTTTCTGAGAATGCTTCTGTCTCGTTTTTATGGGAAGATATTTCCCTTTTCACCTAAGGCCTGAATGCGCTCGAAATGTCCACTTGCAGATACTATAGAAAGAGTGTTCCAAACCTTCTCTAAGAAAGGGAATCTTCAGCATTGTGAGTCGAATGCAGATATCACAAAGTAGTTTCTGAGAGTGCTTCTGTCTAGATTTTAGATGAAGATAATCCCGTTTCCAATGAAATCGTTAGAGCTATCCAAATATCAACTTGCAGATTCTTCAAAAAGAGTGGTTCCAAACTACTCTATGAAAAGAAAGGTTGAACTCTGTTAGATGAGGACACACATCACAAAGAAGTTTCTGAGAATGCTTCTGTCTAGATTTTATATGAAGATGTTCCCGTTTCCAACGAAATCTTCACATTAAACAAAATATCCACTTGCAGTTTCTACAAAAAGAGTGTTTCCAAACTGCTGTATCAATAGAAAGGATCAGCTCCGGTAGTTGAGGACACACATCCTAAATAAGTTTCTGAAAATCCCTCTGTCTCTTTTTTATGGGAAGATATTTCAGTTTTCACCGTAGGCCTTAATGCGCTCGAAATGTCCACTTCCAGATACTACAGAAAGAGTGTTTCAAACCTGCTCTATGAAAGGGAATGTTCCGCTCTGTGACTTGAATGCAGATATCAGAAAGTAGTTTCTGACAGTGCTTCTGTCTAGAATTTAGATGAAGATATTCCCGTTTCCAACGAAATCGATAGAGCTATCCAAATATCCACTTGCAGATTCTACAAAAAGTGTGTTTCCAAACTACTGTATCAAAAGAATGGTTCAACTCTGTTAGTTGAGGACACACATCACAAAGAAGTTTCTGAGAATGCTTCTGTCTAGATTTTATATGAAGATATTCCCGTTTCCAACGAAATCTTCACAGTTATCCAAATATCCACTTGCAGAATCTACAAAAAGTGTGTTTGCAAGCTGCTGTATCAAAAGAAAGGATGAACTGTGTTAGCTGAGGACACTCATCAAGAAGAAGTTTCTGAGAATGCTTCGGTCTAGATTTCATATGAAGATATTCCCTTTTCCAACGAAATCATTAGCTCTATCAAAATATCCACTTACAGATTCTACAAAAAGAGTGTTTCCAAACTCCTCTATCAAAAGAAAGTTTCAACTCCTTTAGTTGAGGACACACATCACAAAGAAGTTTCTGAGAATGCTTCTGTCTAGATTTTATATGAAGATATTCCCTTTTCCAATGAAATCTTCAGAGTCATCCAAATATCCACTTGCAGCTTCTACAAAAAGAGTTTTTCTAAACTGCTGTATCCAAAGAAAGTTTCACCTCTGTTAGTTGAGGACACACATCCCAAATAAGTTTCTGAGAATGCTTCTGTCTCGTTTTTATGGGAAGATATTTCCCTTTTCACCTTAGGCCTGAAAGCGCTCGAAATCTCCACTTGCAGATACTACAGAAAGAGTGTTCGAAACCTGCTCTAAGAAAGGGAATGTTCAGCTCTGTGAGTTCAATGCAGATATCACAAAGTAGTTTCTGAGAGAGCTTCTGTCTAGATTTTAGATGAAGATATTCCCGTTTCCAATGAAATCATTAGAGCTATCCAAATATCCACTTGCAGATTCTACAGAAAGAGTGTTTCCAAACTGCTGTAACAAAGGAAGGGTTGAAATCTGTTAGTGGAGGACACACACCACAAAAAAGTTTCTGAGAATGCTTCTGTCTAGATTTTAGATGACGATATTCCCGTTTCCAAGGAAATCTTCACAGTTATTCAAATATCCACTTGCAGATTCTACAAAAAGAGTGTTTCCAAACTGCTCTATCAAAAGAAAGGTTCACCTCCGTTAGTTGAGGACACACATCACAAAGAAGTTTCTGAGAATGCTTCTGTCTCGTTTTTATGGGAAGATATTTCAGTTTTCACCGTAGGCCGGAATGCGCTCGAAATGTCCACTTGCATATACTACAGAAAGAGTGTTCCAAACCTTCTCTAAGAAAGGGAATCTTCAGCTTTGTGAGTTGAATGCAGATATCACAAAGTAGTTTCTGAGAGTGCTTCTGTCTAGATTTTAGATGAAGATATTCCCGTTTCCAACGAAATCGTTAGAGCTATCCAAATATCTACTTGCAGATTCTACAAAAAGAGTGGTTCCAAACTACTCTATGAAAAGAAAGGTTGAACTCTGTTAGATGAGGACACACATCACAAAGAAGTTTCTGAGAATGCTTCTGTCTAGATTTTATATGAAGATGTTCCCGTTTCCAACGAAATCTTCACATTAAACAAAATATCCACTTGCAGGTTCTACAAAAAGAGTGTTTCCAAACTGCTGTATCAAAGGAAAGGTTGAACTCTGTTAGTTGAGGACATACATCACAAAAAAGTTTCTGAGAATGCTTCTGTCCAGATTTTATATGAAGATATTCCCGTTTCCAATGAAATCTTCACAGTTATTCAAATATCCACTTGCAGATTCTACAAAAAGAGTGTTTCCAAACTGCTGTATCAGTAGAAAGGATCAGCTCTGGTAGTTGAGGACACACATCCTAAATAAGATTCTGAAAATCCCTCTGTCTCTTTTTTATGGGAAGATATTTCAGTTATCACCATAGGCCTTAATGCGCTCGAAATGTCCACTTCCAGATACTACAGAAAGAGTGTTTCAAACCTGCTCTATGAAAGGGAAAGTTCCGCTCTGTGACTTGAATGCAGATATCAGAAAGTAGTTTCTGACAGTGCTTCTGTCTAGAATTTAGATGAAGATATTCCCGTTTCCAACGAAATCGATAGAGCTATCCAAATATCCCCTTACAGATTCTACAAAAGAAGTGATTCCAAACTGCTCTATCAACAGAAAGGTTTAAGTCTGTTAGTTGAGGACACACATCACAAAGAAGTTTGTGAGAATGCTTCTGTCTAAATTTTATATGAAGATATTCCCGTTTCCAACGATATCTTAACAGTTATCCAAATATCCACTTGCAGATTCTTCAAAAAGTGTGTTTCCAAACTGCTGTATCAAAAGATAGGTTCAACCCTGTTAGTTGAGGACACTCATCGCAAAGAAGTTTCTGAGAATGCTTCTGTCTAGATTTCATATGAAGATACTCCCCTTTCCAACGAAATTATTACAGCTATCCAAATATCCACGGACAGATTCTACAAAAAGGGTGTTTCCAAACTGCTGTATCAAAAGAAAGGTTGAACTCCGTTAGTTGAGGACACACATCACGAAGAAGCTGCTGAGAATGCTTCTGTCTGGAATTTAGATGAAGATATTCCCGTTTCCAACGAAATCTTCACAGTTATCCAAATATCTACCAGCAGATTCTACAAAAAGTGTGTTTCCAAACTACTGTAACAAAAGAAAGGTTGAACTCTGTTAGTTGAGGACACACATCACAAAGAAGTTTCTGAGAATGCTTCTGTCTAGATTTTATATGAAGATATTCACTTTTCCATCGAAATCTTCACAGTTATCCAAATATCCACTTGCGGATTCTACAAAAAGAGTGTTTCTAAACTGCTGTATCAAAAGAAAGGTTCAACTCTGTTAGTTGAGGACACACATCCCATATAAGTTTCAGAGAATGCTTCTGTCTCGTTTTTATGGGAAGATGTTTCCCTTTTCACCGTAGGCCTGAAAGCGCTCGAAATGTCCACTTGCAGATAGTACAGAAAGCGTGTTCCAAACCTGCTCTAAGAAAGAGAATCTTCAGCTTTCTGAGTTGAATGCAGCTATCACAAAGTAGTTTCTGAGAGTGCTTCTGTCTGGATTTTAGATGAAGATATTCCCGTTTCCAACGAAATCGTATGAGCTATCCAAATATCCACTTGCAGATTGTACAAAAAGAGTGTTTCCAAACTACTCTATCAAAACAAATGTTGAACTCCGTTCGATGAGGACACACATCACAAAGAAGTTTCTGATAATGCTTCTGCCTAGATTTTATATGAAGATATTCCCTTTCCCAACGAAATCTTCACAGTTATCCAAATATCCACTTGCAGATTCTACAAAAAGAGTGTTTGCAAACTGCTGTATCAAAAGAAAGGATGAACTGTGTTAGCTGAGGACACTCATCAAGAAGAAGTTTCTGAGAATGCTTCGGTCTAGATTTCATATGAAGATATTCCCGTTTCCAACGAAATCATTAGCTCTATCAAAATATCCACTTACAGATTCTACAAAAAGAGTGTTTCCAAACTCCTCTATCAAAAGAAAGGTTCAACTCCTTTAGTTGAGGACACACATCACAAAGAAGTTTCTGAGAATGCTTCTGTCTAGATTTTATATGAAGATATTCCCTTTTCCAATGAAATCTTCAGAGTCATCCAAATATCCACTTGCAGCTTCTACAAAAAGAGTTTTTCTAAACTGCTGTATCCAAAGAAAGTTTCATCTCTGTTAGTTGAGGACACACATCCCAAATAAGTTTCTGAGAATGCTTCTGTCTCGTTTTTATGGGAGGATATTTCCCTTTTCACCTTAGGCCTGAAAGCGCTCGAAATCTCCACTTGCAGATACTACAGAAAGAGTGTTCCAAACCTGCTCTAAGAAAGGGAAAGTTCAGCTCTGTGAGTTCAATGCAGATATCACAAAGTAGTTTCTGAGAGAGCTTCTGTCTAGGTTTTAGATGAAGATATTCCCGTTTCCAATGAAATCGTTAGAGCTATCCAAATATCCACTTGCAGATTCTACAAAAAGTGTGTTTCCAAACTGCTGTAACAAAGGAAAGGTTGAAATCTGTTAGTTGAGGACACACACCACGAAAAAGTTTCTGAGAATGCTTCTGTCTAGATTTTATATGACGATATTCCCGTTTCCAATGAAATCTTCCCAGTTATTCAAATATCCACTTGCAGATTCTACAAAAAGTGTGTTTCCAAACTGCTCTACCAAAAGAAAGGTTCACCTCCGTTAGTTGAGGACACACATCACAAAGAAGTTTCTGAGAATGCTTCTGTCTCGTTTTTATGGGAAGATATTTCAGTTTTCACCGTAGGCCCGAATGCGCTCCAAATGTCCACTTGCAGATAATACAGAAAGAGTGTTCCATACCTTCTCTAAGAAAGGGAATCTTCAGCTTTGTGAGTTGAATGCAGATATCACAAAGTAGTTTCTGAGAGTGCTTCTGTCTAGATTTTAGATGAAGATATTCCCGTTTCCAACGAAATCGTTAGAGCTATCCAAATATCAACTTGCAGATTCTACAAAAAGAGTGGTTCCAAACTACTCTATGAAAAGAAAGGTTGAACTCTGTTAGATGAGGACACACATCACAAAGAAGTTTCTGAGAATGCTTCTGTCTAGATTTTATATAAAGATGTTCCCGTTTCCAACGAAATCTTCACATTAAACAAAATATCCACTTGCAGATTCTTCAAAAAGAGTGTTTCCAAAATGCTGTATCAATAGAAAGGATCAGCTCTGGTAGTTGAGGACACACATCCTAAAGAAGTTTCTGAAAATCCCTCTGTCTCTTTTTTATGGGAAGATATTTCAGTTTTCACCGTAGGCCTTAATGCGCTCGAAATGTCCACTTCCAGATACTACAGAAAGAGTGTTTCAAACCTGCTCTATGAAAGGGAATGTTCCGCTCTGTGACTTGAATGCAGATATCAGAAAGTAGTTTCTGACGGTGCTTCTGTCTAGAATTTAGATGAAGATATTCCCGTTTCCAACGAAATCGATAGAGCTATCCAAATATCCACTTACAGATTCTACAAAAGAAGTGATTCCAAACTGCTCTATCAACAGAAAGGTTTAAGTCTGTTAGTTGAGGACACACATCACAAAGAAGTTTCTGAGAATGCTTCTGTCTCGTTTTTATGGGAAGATATTTCAGTTTTCACCGTAGGCCCGAATGCGCTCGAAATGTCCACTTGCAGATACTACAGAAAGAGTGTTCCAAACCTTCTCTAAGAAAGGGAATCGTCAGCATTGTGAGTTGAATGCAGATATCACAAAGTAGTTTCTGAGGGTGCTTCTGTCTAGATTTTAGATGAATATATTACCGTTTCCAACGAAATCGATAGAGCTATCCAAATATCCACTTGCAGATTCTACAAAAGAAGTGATTCCAAACTGGTCTATCAACAGAAAGGTTTAAGTCTGTTAGTTGAGGACACACATCACAAAGAAGTTTGTGAGAATGCTTCTGTCTAGATTTTATATGAAGATATTCCCGTTTCTAATGATATCTTCACAGTTATCCAAATACCCACTTGCAGATTCTTCAAAAAGTGTGTTTCCAAACTGCTGTATCAAAAGATAGGTTCAAGTCTGTCAGTTGAGGACACTCATTGCAAAGAAGTTTCTGAGAATGCTTCTGTCTAGATTTCATATGAAGATACTCCCCTTTCCAACGAAATTATTACAGCTATCCAAATATCCACGGACAGATTCTACAGAAAGGGTGTTTCCAAACTGCTGTATCAAAAGAAAGGTTGAACTCCGTTAGTTGAGGACACACATCACGAAGAAGTTGCTGAGAATGCTTCTGTCTGGAATTTAGATGAAGATATTCCCGTTTCCAACGTAGTCTTCACAGTTATCCAAATATCTACCAGCAGATTCTACAAAAAGTGTGTTTCCAAACTACTGTAACAAAAGAAAGGTTGAACTCTGTTAGTTGAGGACACACATCACAAAGAAGTTTCTGAGAATGCTTCTGTCTAGATTTTATATGAAGATATTCACTTTTCAATCGAAATCTTCACAGTTATCCAAATATCCACTTGCGGATTCTACAAAAAGAGTGTTTCTAAACTGCTGTATCAAAAGAAAGGTCCAACTCTGTTAGTTGAGGACACACATCCAGTATAAGTTTCAGAGAATGCTTCTGTCTCGTTTTTATGGGAAGATATTTCCCTTTTCACCGTAGGCCTGAAAGCGCTCGAAATGTCCACTTGCAGATACTACAGAAAGCGTGTTCCAAACCTGCTCTAAGAAAGAGAATCTTCAGCTTTCTGAGTTGAATGCAGATATCACAAAGTAGTTTCTGAGAGAGCTTCTGTCTATATTTTCGATGAAGATATTCCCGTTTCCAACGAAATCGTATGAGCTATCCAAATATCCACTTGCAGATTGTACAAAAAGAGTGGTTCCAAACTACTCTATCAAAAGAAATGTTGAACTCTGTTCGATGAGGACTCACATCACAAAGAAGTTTCTGATAATGCTTCTGCCTAGATTTTATATGATGATGTTCCCGTTTCCAATGAAATCTTCACATTAAACAAAATATCCACTTGCAGGTTCTACAAAAAGAGTGTTTCCAAACTGCTGTATCAACTTAAAGTTTGAACTCTCTTAGTTGAGGACACACATCACAAATAAGTTTCTGAGAATGCTTCTGTCTAGATTTTATAAGAAGATACTCCCGTTTCCAACGAGATCTTCACAGTTATTCAAGTATCCACTTGCAGATTTTACAAAAAGAGTGTTTCCTAACTGCTGTATCAAGAGAAAGGATCAACTCTGCTAGTTGAGGACCCATATCCTAAATAAGTTTCTGAGAATGCTTCTGTCTCTTTCTTATAGGAAGATATTTCAGTTTTCACCGAAGGGCTGAATGCTTTCGAAATGTCCACTTCCAGATACTACAGAAAGAGTGTTTCAAACCTGCTCTTTGAAAGGGAATGTTCATCTCTGTGACTTGAATGCAGATGTCACAAAGTAGTTTCTGACAGTGCTTCTGTCTTGAATTTAGATGAAGATATTCCCTTTTCCAACGAAATCGTTAGAGCTATAAAAATATCCACTTGCAGATTCTACAAAAAGGGTGTTTCCAAACTGCCCTATCAAAAGAAACGTTGAACCCTGTTAGTTGAGGATACACATCACAAAGTAGTTTCTGAGAATGCTTGTGTCTAGATTTTATATGAAGATATTCCTATTTCCAACTAAATCTTCACAGTTATCCAAATATCCACTTGCAGATTTTACAAAAAGACTGTTTCCAAACTGCTGTTTCAAAGAAAAGTCGAACTGTGTTAGTTGAGGACACTCATCACAAAGAAGTTTCTGAGAATGCTTCTGTATAGATTTCATATGAAGATATTCCCGTTTCCACCAAAATCATTAGAGCTATCCAAATATCCACTTACAGATTCTACAAAGAGAGTGTTACCAATCTGCTCTATCAAATGAAAGGTTCAACTTCGTTAGTTGAGGACACACATCATAAAGAAGTTTCTGAGAATGCTTCTGTCTGGATTTTATATGAAGATATTCCGTTTCCAACGAAATCTTCACAGTTATCCAAATATCAACTAGCAGATTCTACAAAAAGTGTGTTTCCAAACTACTGTATCAAAAGAAAGGATCAACTCTGTTAGTTGAGGACACACATCACAAAGAAGTTTCTGAGAATGCTTCTGTCTAGATTTTATATGAAGATATTCCCGTTTCCAACGAAATCTTCACAGTTATCCAAATATCCACTTGCAGATTCTACAAAAAGAGTGTTTCCAAACTGCTGTATCAATAGAAATGATCAGCTCTGGTAGTTGAGGACACACATCCTAAATAAGTTTCTGAAAATCCCTCTGTCTCTTTTTTATGGGAAGATATTTCAGTTTTCACCGTAGGCCTTAATGCGCTCGAAATGTCCACTTCCAGATACTACAGAAAGAGTGTTTCAAACCTGCTCTATGAAAGGGAATGTTCCGCTCTGTGACTTGAATGCAGATATCAGAAAGTAGTTTCTGACAGTGCTTCTGTCTAGAATTTAGATGAAGATATTCCCGTTTCCAATGAAATCGATAGAGCTATCCAAATATCCACTTACAGATTCTACAAAAAGTGTGTTTCCAAACTACTGTATCAAAAGAATGGTTCAACTCTGTTAGTTGAGGACACACATCACAAAGAAGTTTCTGAGAATGCTTCTGTCTAGATTTTATATGAAGATATTCCGCTTTCCAACGAAATCTTCACAGTTATTCAAATATCCACTTGCAGATTCTATAAAAAGAGTGTTTCCAAACTGCTTTTTCAATAGAAAGGATCAGCTCTGGTAGTTGAGGACACACATCCTAAATAAGTTTCTGAAAATCCCTCTGTCTCTTTTTTATGGGAAGATATTTCAGTTTTCACCGTAGGCCTTAATGCGCTCGAAATGTCCACTTCCAGATACTACAGAAAGAGTGTTTCAAACCTGCTCTATGAAAGGGAATGTTCCGCTCTGTGACTTGAATGCAGATATCAGAAAGTAGTTTCTGACAGTGCTTCTGTCTAGAATTTAGATGAAGATATTCCCGTTTCCAACGAAATCGATAGAGCTATCCAAATATCCACTTGCAGATTCTACAAAAAGTGTGTTTGCAAACTACTGTATCAAAAGAATGGTTCAACTCTGTTAGTTGAGGACACACATCACAAAGAAGTTTCTGAGAATGCTTCTGTCTAGATTTTATATGAAGATATTCCCGTTTCCAACGAAATCTTCACAGTTATCCAAATATCCACTTGCAGATTCTACAAAAAGAGTGTTTGCAAACTGCTGTATCAAAAGAAAGGATGAACTGTGTTAGCTGAGGACACTCATCAAGAAGAAGTTTCTGAGAATGCTTCGGTCTAGATTTCATATGAAGATATTCCCGTTTCCAACGAAATCATTAGCTCTATCAAAATGTCAACTTACAGATTCTACAAAAAGAGTGTTTCCAAACTCCTCTATCAAAAGAAAGGTTCAACTCCTTTAGTTGAGGACACACATCACAAAGAAGTTTCTGAGAATGCTTCTGTCTAGATTTTATATGAAGATATTCCCTTTTCCAATGAAATCTTCAGAGTCATCCAAATATCCACTTGCAGCTTCTACAAAAAGAGTTTTTCTAAACTGCTGTATCCAAAGAAAGTTTCATCTCTGTTAGTTGAGGACACACATCCCAAATAAGTTTCTGAGAATGCTTCTGTCTCGTTTTTATGGGAAGATATTTCCCTTTTCACCATAGGCCTGAAAGCGCTCGAAATCTCCACTTGCAGATACTACAGAAAGAGTGTTCCAAACCTGCTCTAAGAAAGGGAAAGTTCAGCTCTGTGAGTTCAATGCAGATATTACAAAGTAGTTTCTGAGAGAGCTTCTGTCTAGATTTTAGATGAAGATATTCCCGTTTCCAATGAAATCGTTAGAGCTATCCAAATATCCACTTGCAGATTCTACAAAAAGTGTGTTTCCAAACTGCTGTAACAAAGGAAAGGTTGAAATCTGTTAGTTGAGGACACACACCACGAAAAAGTTTCTGAGAATGCTTCTGTCTAGATTTTATATGACGATATTCCCGTTTCCAATGAAATCTTCACAGTTATTCGAATACCCACTTGCAGATTCTACAAAAAGTGTGTTTCCAAACGGCTCTGTCAAAAGAAAGGTTCAACTCCGTTAGTTGAGGACACACATCACAAAGAAGTTCCTGAGAATGCTTCTGTCTCGTTTTTATGGGAAGATATTTCCCTTTTCACCTAAGGCCCTAATGCGCTCGAAATGTCCACTTGCAGATACTACAGAAAGAGTGTTCCAAACCTTCTCTAAGAAAGGGAATCTTCAGCATTGTGAGTTGAATGCAGATATCACAAAGTAGTTTCTGAGAGTGCTTCTGTCTGGATTTTAGATGAAGATATTCCCGTTTCCAACGAAATCGTTAGAGCTATCCAAATATCAACTTGCAGATTCTACAAAAAGTGTGGTTCCAAACTACTCTATGAAAAGAAAGGTTGAACTCTGTTAGATGAGGACACACATCACAAAGAAGTTTCTGAGAATGCTTCTGTCTAGATTTTATATGAAGATGTTCCCGTTTCCAACGAAATCTTCACTTCAAACAAAATATCCACTTGCAGGTTCTACAAATAGTGTGTTTCCAAACTGCTGTATCAATAGAAAGGATCAGCTCTGGTAGTTGAGGACACACATCCTAAATAAGTTTCTGAAAATCCTTCTGTCTCTTTTTTATGGGAAGATATTTCAGTTTTCACCGTAGGCCTTAATGCGCTCGAAATGTCCACTTCCAGATACTACAGAAAGAGTGTTTCAAACCTGCTCTATGAAAGGGAATGTTCCGCTCTGTGACTTGAATGCAGATATCAGAAAGTAGTTTCTGACAATGCTTCTGTCTAGAATTTAGATGAAGATATTCCCGTTTCCAACGAAATCGATAGAGCTATCCAAATATCCACTTACAGATTCTACAAAAGAAGTGATTCCAAACTGCTCTATCAACAGAAAGGTTTAAGTCTGTTAGTTGAGGACAGACATCACAAAGAAGTTTCTGAGAATGCTTCTGTCTCGTTTTTATGGGAAGATATTTCAGTTTTCACCGTAGGCCCGAATGCGCTCGAAATGTCCACTTGCAGATACTACAGAAAGAGTGTTCCAAACCTTCTCTAAGAAAGGGAATCGTCAGCATTGTGAGTTGAATGCAGATATCACAAAGTAGTTTCTGAGGGTGCTTCTGTCTAGATTTTAGATGAATATATTACCGTTTCCAACAAAATCGATAGAGCTATCCAAATATCCACTTACAGATTCTACAAAAGAAGTGATTCCAAACTGCTCTATCAACAGAAAGGTTTAAGTCTGTTAGTTGAGGACACACATCACAAAGAAGTTTGTGAGAATGCTTCTGTCTAGATTTTATATGAAGATATTCCCGTTTCCAACGATATCTTCTCAGTTATCCAAATATCCACTTGCAGATTCTACAAAAAGTGTGTTTCCAAACTGCTCTATCAAAAGAAAGGTTCAACTCCGTTAGTTGAGGACACACATCACAAAGAAGTTTCTGAGAATGCTTCTGTCTCGTTTTTATGGGAAGATATTTCAGATTTCACCGTAGGCCCGAATGCGCTCCAAATGTCCACTTGCAGATAATACAGAAAGAGTGTTCCATACCTTCTCTAAGAAAGGGAATCTTCAGCTTTGTGAGTTGAATGCAGATATCACAAAGTAGTTTCTGAGAGTGCTTCTGTCTAGATTTTAGATGAAAATATTCCCGTTTCCAACGATATCATTAGAGCTATCCAAATATCAACTTGCAGATTCTACAAAAAGAGTGGTTCCAAACTACTCTATGAAAAGAAAGGTTGAACTCTGTTAGATGAGGACACACATCACAAAGAAGTTTCTGAGTATGCTTCTGTCTACATTTTATATAAAGATGTTCCCGTTTCCAATGAAATCTTCACATTAAACAAAATATCCACTTGCAGGTTCTACAAAAAGAGTGTTTCCAAACTGCTGTATCAAAGGAAAGGTTGAACTCTGTTAGTTGAGGACACACATCACAAAAAAGTTTCTGAGAATGCTTCTGTCTAGATTTTATATGAAGATATTCCCGTTTCCAACGAAATCTTCACAGTTATTCAAATATCCACTTGCAGATTCTACAAAAAGAGTGTTTCCAAACTGCTGTATCAATAGAAACGATCAGCTCTGGTAGTTTAGGACACACATCCTAAATAAGTTTCTGAAAATCCCTCTGTCTCTTTTTTATGGGAAGATATTTCAGTTTTCACCGTAGGCCTTAATGCGCTCGAAATGTCCACTTCCAGATACTACAGAAAGAGTGTTTCAAACCTGCTCTATGAAAGGGAATGTTCCGCTCTGTGACTTGAATGCAGATATCAGAAAGTAGTTTCTGACAGTGCTTCTGTCTAGAATTTAGATGAAGATATTCCCGTTTCCAACAAAATCGATAGAGCTATCCAAATATCCACTTGCAGATTCTACAAAAAGTGTGTTTCCAAACTACTGTATCAAAAGAATGGTTCAACTCTGTTAGTTGAGGACACACATCACAAAGAAATTTCTTAGAATGCTTCTGTCTAGATTTTATATGAAGATATTCCCGTTTCCAACGAAATCTTCACAGTTATCCAAATATCCACTTGCAGATTCTACAAAAAGAGTGTTTGCAAACTACTGTATCAAAAGAAAGGATGAACTGTGTTAGCTGAGGACACTCATCAAGAAGAAGTTTCTGAGAATGCTTCGGTCTAGATTTCATATGAAGATATTCCCGTTTCCAACGAAATCATTAGCTCTATCAAAATATCCACTTACAGATTCTACAAAAAGAGTGTTTCCAAACTCCTCTATCAAAAGAAACGTTCAACTCCTTTAGTTGAGGACACACATCACAAAGAAGTTTCTGAGAATGCTTCTGTCTAGATTTTATGTGAAGATATTCCCTTTTCCAATGAAATCTTCAGAGTCATCCAAATATCCACTTGCAGCTTCTACAAAAAGAGTTTTTCTAAACTGCTGTATCCATAGAAAGTTTCATCTCTGTTAGTTGAGGACACACATCCCAAATAAGTTTCTGAGAATGCTTCTGTCTCGTTTTTATGGGAAGATATTTCCCTTTTCACCTTAGGCCTGAAAGCGCTCGAAATCTCCACTTGCAGATACTACAGAAAGAGTGTTCCAAACCTGCTCTAAGAAAGGGAATGTTCAGCTCTGTGAGTTCAATGCAGATATCACAAAATAGTTTCTGAGAGAGCTTCTGTCTAGATTTTAGATGAAGATATTCCTGTTTCCAATGAAATCGTTAGAGCTATCCAAATATCCACTTGCAGATTCTACAAAAAGTGTGATTCCAAACTGCTGTAACAAAGGAAAGGTTGAAATCTGTTAGTTGAGAACACACACCACAAAAAAGTTTCTGAGAATGCTTCTGTCTAGATTTCATATGACGATATTCCCGTTTCCAATGAAATCTTCACAGTTATTCAAATATCCACTTGCAGATTCTACAAAAAGTGTGTTTCCAAACGGCTCTATGAAAAGAAAGGTTCAACTCCGTTAGTTGAGGACACACATCACAAAGAAGTTTCTGAGAATGCTTCTGTCTCGTTTTTATGGGAAGATATTTCCCTTTTCACCTAAGGCCCGAATGCGCTCGAAATGTCCACTTGCAGATACTACAGAAAGAGTGTTCCAAACCTTCTCTAAGAAAGGGAATCTTCAGCATTGTGAGTTGCATGCAGATATCACAAAGTAGTTTCTGAGAGTGCTTCTGTCTAGATTTTAGATGAAGATAATCCCGTTTACAACGAAATCGTTAGAGCTATCCAAATATCAACTTGCAGATTCTTCAAAAAGAGTGGTTCCAAACTACTCTATGAAAAGAAAGGTTGAACTCTGTTAGATGAGGACACACATCACAAAGAAGTTTCTGAGAATGCTTCTGTCTAGATTTTATATGAAGATGTTCCCGTTTCCAACGAAATCTTCACATTAAACAAAATATCCACTTGCAGGTTCTACAAAAAGAGTGTTTCCAATCTGCTGTATCAATAGAAAGGATCAGCTCTGGTAGTTGAGGACACACATCCTAAATAAGTTTCTGAAAATCCCTCTGTCTCTTTTTTATGGGAAGATATTTCAGTTTTCACCGTAGGCCTTAATGCGCTCGAAATGTCCACTTCCAGATACTACAGAAAGAGTGTTTCAAACCTGCTCTATGAAAGCGAATGTTCCGCTCTGTGACTTGAATGCAGATATCAGAAAGTAGTTTCTGACAGTGCTTCTGTCTAGAATTTAGATGAAGATATTCCCGTTTCCAACGAAATCGATAGAGCTATCCAAATATCCACTTGCAGATTCTACAAAAAGTGTGTTTCCAAACTACTGTATCAAAAGAATGGTTCAACTCTGTTAGTTGAGGACACACATCACAAAAAAGTTTCTGAGAATGCTTCTGTCTAGATTTTATATGAAGATATTCCCGTTTCCAACGAAATCTTCACAGTAATCCAAATATCCACTTGCAGATTCTACAAAAAGAGTGTTTGCAAACTACTGTATCAAAAGAAAGGATGAACTGTGTTAGCTGAGGACACTCATCAAGAAGAAGTTTCTGAGAATGCTTCGGTCTAGATTTCATATGAAGATATTCCCGTTTCCAACGAAATCATTAGCTCTATCAAAATATCCACTTACAGATTCTACAAAAAGAGTGTTTCCAAACTCCTCTATCAAAAGAAAGGTTCAACTCCTTTAGTTGAGGACACACATCACAAAGAAGTTTCTGAGAATGCTTCTGTCTAGATTTTATATGAAGATATTCCCTTTTCCAATGAAATCTTCAGAGTCATCCAAATATCCACTTGCAGCTTCTACAAAAAGAGTTTTTCTAAACTGCTGTATCCATAGAAAGTTTCATCTCTGTTAGTTGAGGACACACATCCCAAATAAGTTTCTGAGAATGCTTCTGTCTCGTTTTTATGGGAAGATATTTCCCTTTTCACCTTAGGCCTGAAAGCGCTCGAAATCTCCACTTGCAGATACTACAGAAAGAGTGTTCCAAACCTGCTCTAAGAAAGGGAATGTTCAGCTCTGTGAGTTCAATGCAGATATCACAAAATAGTTTCTGAGAGAGCTTCTGTCTAGATTTTAGATGAAGATATTCCCGTTTCCAATGAAATCCTTAGAGCTATCCAAATATCCACTTGCAGATTCTACAAAAAGTGTGATTCCAAACTGCTGTAACAAAGGAAAGGTTGAAATCTGTTAGTTGAGAACACACACCACAAAAAAGTTTCTGAGAATGCTTCTGTCTAGATTTTATATGACGATATTCCCGTTTCCAATGAAATCTTCACAGTTATTCAAATATCCACTTGCAGATTCTACAAAAAGTGTGTTTCCAAACGGCTCTATGAAAAGAAAGGTTCAACTCCGTTAGTTGAGGACACACATCACAAAGAAGTTTCTGAGAATGCTTCTGTCTCGTTTTTATGGGAAGATATTTCCCTTTTCACCTAAGGCCCGAATGCGCTCGAAATGTCCACTTGCAGATACTACAGAAAGAGTGTTCCAAACCTTCTCTAAGAAAGGGAATCTTCAGCATTGTGAGTTGCATGCAGATATCACAAAGTAGTTTCTGAGAGTGCTTCTGTCTAGATTTTAGATGAAGATAATCCCGTTTCCAACGAAATCGTTAGAGCTATCCAAATATCAACTTGCAGATTCTTCAAAAAGAGTGGTTCCAAACTACTCTATGAAAAGAAAGGTTGAACTCTGTTAGATGAGGACACACATCACAAAGAAGTTTCTGAGAATGCTTCTGACTAGATTTTATATGAAGATGTTCCCGTTTCCAACGAAATCTTCACATTAAACAAAATATCCACTTGCAGGTTCTACAAAAAGAGTGTTTCCAAACTGCTGTATCAATAGAAAGGATCAGCTCTGGTAGTTGAGGACACACATCCTAAATAAGTT
Source organism: Gorilla gorilla gorilla (assembly GCF_029281585.2). Lineage (NCBI taxonomy): Eukaryota > Metazoa > Chordata > Mammalia > Primates > Hominidae > Gorilla > Gorilla gorilla. Next base: position 14,006,234 of record NC_086018.1, on the reverse strand, counting down.
TCTGAAAATCCCTCTGTCTCTTTTTTATGGGAAGATATTTCAGTTTTCACCGTAGGCCTTAATGCGCTCGAAATGTCCACTTCCAGATACTACAGAAAGAGTGTTTCAAACCTGCTCTATGAAAGGGAATGTTCCGCTCTGTGACTTGAATGCAGATATCAGAAAGTAGTTTCTGACAGTGCTTCTGTCTAGAATTTAGATGAAGATATTCCCGTTTCCAACGAAATAGATAGAGCTATCCAAATATCCACTTGCAGATTCTACAAAAAGTGTGTTTCCAAACTACTGTATCAAAAGAATGGTTCAACTCTGTTAGTTGAGGACACGCATCACAAAGAAGTTTCTGAGAATGCTTCTGTCTAGATTTTATATGAAGATATTCCCGTTTCCAACGAAATCTTCACAGTTATCCAAATATCCACTTGCAGAATCTACAAAAAGTGTGTTTGCAAACTGCTGTATCAAAAGAAAGGATGAACTGTGTTAGCTGAGGACACTCATCAAGAAGAAGTTTCTGAGAATGCTTCGGTCTAGATTTCATATGAAGATATTCCCGTTTCCAACGAAATCATTAGCTCTATCAAAATATCCACTTACAGATTCTACAAAAAGAGTGTTTCCAAACTCCTCTATCAAAAGAAAGTTTCAACTCCTTTAGTTGAGGACACACATCACAAAGAAGTTTCTGAGAATGCTTCTGTCTAGATTTTATATGAAGATATTCCCTTTTCCAATGAAATCTTCAGAGTCATCCAAATATCCACTTGCAGCTTCTACAAAAAGAGTTTTTCTAAACTGCTGTATCCATAGAAAGTTTCATCTCTGTTAGTTGAGGACACACATCCCAAATAAGTTTCTGAGAATGCTTCTGTCTCGTTTTTATGGGAAGATATTTCCCTTTTCACCTTAGGCCTGAAAGCGCTCGAAGTCTCCACTTGCAGATACTACAGAAAGAGTGTTCGAAACCTGCTCTAAGAAAGGGAATGTTCAGCTCTGTGAGTTCAATGCAGATATCACAAAGTAGTTTCTGAGAGAGCTTCTGTCTAGATTTTAGATGAAGATATTCCCGTTTCCAATGAAATCGATAGAGCTATCCAAATATCCACTTGCGGATTCTACAAAAAGTGTGTTTCCAAACTGCTGTAACAAAGGAAAGGTTGAAATCTGTTAGTTGAGGACACACACCACAAAAAAGTTTCTGAGAATGCTTCTCTCTAGATTTTATATGTCGATATTCCCGTTTCCAACGAAATCTTCACAGTTATTCAAATATCCACTTGCAGATTCTACAAAAAGAGTGTTTCCAAACTGCTGTATCAATAGAAAGGATCAGCTCTGGTAGTTGAGGACACACATCCTAAATAAGTTTCTGAAAATCCCTCTGTCTCTTTTTTATGGGAAGATATTTCAGTTTTCACCGTAGGCCTTAATGCGCTCGAAATGTCCACTTCCACATACTACAGAAAGAGTGTTTCAAACCTGCTGTATGAAAGGGAAAGTTCTGCTCTGTGACTTGAATGCAGATATCAGAAAGTAGTTTCTGACAGTGCTTCTGTCTAGAATTTAGATGAAGATATTCCCGTTTCCAACGAAATCTTCACAGTTATCCAAATATCCACTTGCAGATTCTACAAAAAGAGTGTTTGCAAACTGCTGTATCAAAAGAAAGGATGAACTGTGTTAGCTGAGGACACTCATCAAGAAGAAGTTTCTGAGAATGCTTCGGTCTAGATTTCATATGAAGATATTCCCGTTTCCAACGAAATCATTAGCTCTATCAAAATATCCACTTACAGATTCTACAAAAAGAGTGTTTCCAAACTCCTCTATCAAAAGAAAGGTTCAACTCCTTTAGTTGACGACACACATCACAAAGAAGTTTCTGAGAATGCTTCTGTCTAGATTTTATGTGAAGATATTCCCTTTTCCAATGAAATCTTCAGAGTCATCGAAATATCCACTTGCAGCTTCTACAAAAAGAGTTTTTCTAAACTGCTGTATCCAAAGAAAGTTTCATCTCTGTTAGTTGAGGACACACATCCCAAATAAGTTTCTGAGAATGCTTCTGTCTCGTTTTTATGGGAAGATATTTCCCTTTTCACCATAGGCCTGAAAGCGCTCGAAATCTCCACTTGCAGATACTACAGAAAGAGTGTTCCAAACCTGCTCTAAGAAAGGGAAAGTTCAGCTCTGTGAGTTCAATGCAGATATTACAAAGTAGTTTCTGAGAGAGCTTCTGTCTAGATTTTAGATGAAGATATTCCCGTTTCCAATGAAATCGTTAGAGCTATCCAAATATCCACTTGCAGATTCTACAAAAAGTGTGATTCCAAACTGCTGTAACAAAGGAAAGGTTGAAATCTGTTAGTTGAGAACACACACCACAAAAAAGTTTCTGAGAATGCTTCTGTCTAGATTTTATATGACGATATTCCCGTTTCCAATGAAATCTTCACAGTTATTCAAATATCCACTTGCAGATTCTACAAAAAGTGTGTTTCCAAACGGCTCTATGAAAAGAAAGGTTCAACTCCGTTAGTTGAGGACACACATCACAAAGAAGTTTCTGAGAATGCTTCTGTCTCGTTTTTATGGGAAGATATTTCCCTTTTCACCTAAGGCCCGAATGCGCTCGAAATGTCCACTTGCAGATACTACAGAAAGAGTGTTCCAAACCTTCTCTAAGAAAGGGAATCTTCAGCATTGTGAGTTGCATGCAGATATCACAAAGTAGTTTCTGAGAGTGCTTCTGTCTAGATTTTAGATGAAGATAATCCCGTTTCCAACGAAATCGTTAGAGCTATCCAAATATCAACTTGCAGATTCTTCAAAAAGAGTGGTTCCAAACTACTCTATGAAAAGAAAGGTTGAACTCTGTTAGATGAGGACACACATCACAAAGAAGTTTCTGAGAATGCTTCTGACTAGATTTTATATGAAGATGTTCCCGTTTCCAACGAAATCTTCACATTAAACAAAATATCCACTTGCAGGTTCTACAAAAAGAGTGTTTCCAAACTGCTGTATCAATAGAAAGGATCAGCTCTGGTAGTTGAGGACACACATCCTAAATAAGTTTCTGAAAATCCCTCTGTCTCTTTTTTATGGGAAGATATTTCAGTTTTCACCGTAGGCCTTAATGCGCTCGAAATGTCCACTTCCAGATACTACAGAAAGAGTGTTTCAAACCTGCTCTATGAAAGGGAATGTTCCGCTCTGTGACTTGAATGCAGATATCAGAAAGTAGTTTCTGACAGTGCTTCTGTCTAGAATTTAGATGAAGATATTCCCGTTTCCAACGAAATAGATAGAGCTATCCAAATATCCACTTGCAGATTCTACAAAAAGTGTGTTTCCAAACTACTGTATCAAAAGAATGGTTCAACTCTGTTAGTTGAGGACACACATCACAAAGAAGTTTCTGAGAATGCTTCTGTCTAGATTTTATATGAAGATATTCCCGTTTCCAACGAAATCTTCACAGTTATCCAAATATCCACTTGCAGAATCTACAAAAAGTGTGTTTGCAAACTGCTGTATCAAAAGAAAGGATGAACTGTGTTAGCTGAGGACACTCATCAAGAAGAAGTTTCTGAGAATGCTTCGGTCTAGATTTCATATGAAGATATTCCCGTTTCCAACGAAATCATTAGCTCTATCAAAATATCCACTTACAGATTCTACAAAAAGAGTGTTTCCAAACTCCTCTATCAAAAGAAAGTTTCAACTCCTTTAGTTGAGGACACACATCACAAAGAAGTTTCTGAGAATGCTTCTGTCTAGATTTTATATGAAGATATTCCCTTTTCCAATGAAATCTTCAGAGTCATCCAAATATCCACTTGCAGCTTCTACAAAAAGAGTTTTTCTAAACTGCTGTATCCATAGAAAGTTTCATCTCTGTTAGTTGAGGACACACATCCCAAATAAGTTTCTGAGAATGCTTCTGTCTCGTTTTTATGGGAAGATATTTCCCTTTTCACCTTAGGCCTGAAAGCGCTCGAAGTCTCCACTTGCAGATACTACAGAAAGAGTGTTCGAAACCTGCTCTAAGAAAGGGAATGTTCAGCTCTGTGAGTTCAATGCAGATATCACAAAGTAGTTTCTGAGAGAGCTTCTGTCTAGATTTTAGATGAAGATATTCCCGTTTCCAATGAAATCGATAGAGCTATCCAAATATCCACTTGCGGATTCTACAAAAAGTGTGTTTCCAAACTGCTGTAACAAAGGAAAGGTTGAAATCTGTTAGTTGAGGACACACACCACAAAAAAGTTTCTGAGAATGCTTCTCTCTAGATTTTATATGTCGATATTCCCGTTTCCAACGAAATCTTCACAGTTATTCAAATATCCACTTGCAGATTCTACAAAAAGAGTGTTTCCAAACTGCTGTATCAATAGAAAGGATCAGCTCTGGTAGTTGAGGACACACATCCTAAATAAGTTTCTGAAAATCCCTCTGTCTCTTTTTTATGGGAAGATATTTCAGTTTTCACCGTAGGCCTTAATGCGCTCGAAATGTCCACTTCCAGATACTACAGAAAGAGTGTTTCAAACCTGCTGTATGAAAGGGAAAGTTCTGCTCTGTGACTTGAATGCAGATATCAGAAAGTAGTTTCTGACAGTGCTTCTGTCTAGAATTTAGATGAAGATATTCCCGTTTCCAACGAAATCTTCACAGTTATCCAAATATCCACTTGCAGATTCTACAAAAAGAGTGTTTGCAAACTGCTGTATCAAAAGAAAGGATGAACTGTGTTAGCTGAGGACACTCATCAAGAAGAAGTTTCTGAGAATGCTTCGGTCTAGATTTCATATGAAGATATTCCCGTTTCCAACGAAATCATTAGCTCTATCAAAATATCCACTTACAGATTCTACAAAAAGAGTGTTTCCAAACTCCTCTATCAAAAGAAAGGTTCAACTCCTTTAGTTGACGACACACATCACAAAGAAGTTTCTGAGAATGCTTCTGTCTAGATTTTATGTGAAGATATTCCCTTTTCCAATGAAATCTTCAGAGTCATCGAAATATCCACTTGCAGCTTCTACAAAAAGAGTTTTTCTAAACTGCTGTATCCAAAGAAAGTTTCATCTCTGTTAGTTGAGGACACACATCCCAAATAAGTTTCTGAGAATGCTTCTGTCTCGTTTTTATGGGAAGATATTTCCCTTTTCACCATAGGCCTGAAAGCGCTCGAAATCTCCACTTGCAGATACTACAGAAAGAGTGTTCCAAACCTGCTCTAAGAAAGGGAAAGTTCAGCTCTGTGAGTTCAATGCAGATATTACAAAGTAGTTTCTGAGAGAGCTTCTGTCTAGATTTTAGATGAAGATATTCCCGTTTCCAATGAAATCGTTAGAGCTATCCAAATATCCACTTGCAGATTCTACAAAAAGTGTGTTTCCAAACTGCTGTAACAAAGGAAAGGTTGAAATCTGTTAGTTGAGGACACACACCACGAAAAAGTTTCTGAGAATGCTTCTGTCTAGATTTTATATGACGATATTCCCGTTTCCAATGAAATCTTCACAGTTATTCGAATACCCACTTGCAGATTCTACAAAAAGTGTGTTTCCAAACTGCTCTGTCAAAAGAAAGGTTCAACTCCGTTAGTTGAGGACACACATCACAAAGAAGTTTCTGAGAATGCTTCTGTCTCGTTTTTATGGGAAGATATTTCCCTTTTCACCTAAGGCCCTAATGCGCTCGAAATGTCCACTTGCAGATACTACAGAAAGAGTGTTCCAAACCTTCTCTAAGAAAGGGAATCTTCAGCATTGTGAGTTGAATGCAGATATCACAAAGTAGTTTCTGAGAGTGCTTCTGTCTGGATTTTAGATGAAGATATTCCCGTTTCCAACGAAATCGTTAGAGCTATCCAAATATCAACTTGCAGATTCTACAAAAAGTGTGGTTCCAAACTACTCTATGAAAAGAAAGGTTGAACTCTGTTAGATGAGGACACACATCACAAAGAAGTTTCTGAGAATGCTTCTGTCTAGATTTTATATGAAGATGTTCCCGTTTCCAACGAAATCTTCACTTCAAACAAAATATCCACTTGCAGGTTCTACAAATAGTGTGTTTCCAAACTGCTGTATCAATAGAAAGGATCAGCTCTGGTAGTTGAGGACACACATCCTAAATAAGTTTCTGAAAATCCTTCTGTCTCTTTTTTATGGGAAGATATTTCAGTTTTCACCGTAGGCCTTAATGCGCTCGAAATGTCCACTTCCAGATACTACAGAAAGAGTGTTTCAAACCTGCTCTATGAAAGGGAATGTTCCGCTCTGTGACTTGAATGCAGATATCAGAAAGTAGTTTCTGACAATGCTTCTGTCTAGAATTTAGATGAAGATATTCCCGTTTCCAACGAAATCGATAGAGCTATCCAAATATCCACTTACAGATTCTACAAAAGAAGTGATTCCAAACTGCTCTATCAACAGAAAGGTTTAAGTCTGTTAGTTGAGGACACACATCACAAAGAAGTTTCTGAGAATGCTTCTGTCTCGTTTTTATGGGAAGATATTTCAGTTTTCACCGTAGGCCCGAATGCGCTCGAAATGTCCACTTGCAGATACTACAGAAAGAGTGTTCGAAACCTTCTCTAAGAAAGGGAATCGTCAGCATTGTGAGTTGAATGCAGATATCACAAAGTAGTTTCTGAGGGTGCTTCTGTCTAGATTTTAGATGAATATATTACCGTTTCCAACGAAATCGATAGAGCTATCCAAATATCCACTTACAGATTCTACAAAAGAAGTGATTCCAAACTGCTCTATCAACAGAAAGGTTTAAGTCTGTTAGTTGAGGACACACATCACAAAGAAGTTTGTGAGAATGCTTCTGTCTACATTTTATATGAAGATATTCCCGTTTCCAACGATATCTTCTCAGTTATCCAAATATCCACTTGCAGATTCTACAAAAAGTGTGTTTCCAAACTGCTCTATCAAAAGAAAGGTTCAACTCCGTTAGTTGAGGACACACATCACAAAGAAGTTTCTGAGAATGCTTCTGTCTCGTTTTTATGGGAAGATATTTCAGTTTTCACCGTAGGCCCGAATGCGCTCCAAATGTCCACTTGCAGATAATACAGAAAGAGTGTTCCATACCTTCTCTAAGAAAGGGAATCTTCAGCTTTGTGAGTTGAATGCAGATATCACAAAGTAGTTTCTGAGAGTGCTTCTGTCTAGATTTTAGATGAAAATATTCCCGTTTCCAACGAAATCGTTAGAGCTATCCAAATATCAACTTGCAGATTCTACAAAAAGAGTGGTTCCAAACTACTCTATGAAAAGAAAGGTTGAACTCTGTTAGATGAGGACACACATCACAAAGAAGTTTCTGAGAATGCTTCTGTCTAGATTTTATATGAAGATGTTCCCGTTTCCAACGAAATCTTCACATTAAACAAAATATCCACTTGCAGGTTGTACAAAAAGAGTGTTTCCAAACTGCTGTATCAAAGGAAAGGTTGAACTCTGTTAGTTGAGGACACACATCACAAAAAAGTTTCTGAGAATGCTTCTGTCTAGATTTTATATGAAGATATTCCCGTTTCCAACGAAATCTTCACAGTTATTCAAATATCCAATTGCAGATTCTACAAAAAGAGGGTTTCCAAACTGCTGTATCAATACAAAGGATCAGCTCTGGTAGTTGAGGGCACACATCCTAAATAAGTTTCTGAAAATCCCTCTGTCTCTTTTTTATGGGAAGATATTTCAGTTTTCACCGTAGGCGTTTATGCGCTCAAAATGTCCACTTCCAGATACTACAGAAAGAGTGTTTCAAACCTGCTCTATGAAAGGGAATGTTCCGCTCTGTGATTTGAATGCAGATATCAGAAAGTAGTTTCTGACAGTGCTTCTGTCTAGAATTTAGATGAAGATATTCCCGTTTCCAACGAAATCGATAGAGCTATCCAAATATCCACTTGCAGATTCTACAAAAAGTGTGTTTCCAAACTACTGTATCAAAAGAATGGTTCAACTCTGTTTGTTGAGGACACACATCACAAAGAAGTTTCTGAGAATGCTTCTGTCTAGATTTCATATGACGATATTCCCGTTTCCAATGAAATCTTCACAGTTATTCAAATATCCACTTGCAGATTCTACAAAAAGAGTGTTTCCAAACTGCTCTATCAAAAGAAAGGTTCAACTCCGTTAGTTGAGGACACACATCACAAAGAAGTTTCAGAGAATGCTTCTGTCTCGTTTTTATGGGAAGATAATTCAGTTTTCACCGTAGGCCGGAATGCGCTCGAAATGTCCACTTGCAGATACTACAGAAAGAGTGTTCCAAACCTTCTCTAAGAAAGGGAATCTTCAGCTTTGTGAGTTGAATGCAGATATCCCAAAGTAGTTTCTGGGAGTGCTTCTGTCTAGATTTTAGATGAAGATATTCCCCTTTCCAATGAAATCGTTAGAGCTATCCAAATATCAACTTGCAGATTCTACAAAAAGAGTCGTTCCAGACTACTCTATGAAAAGAAAGGTTGAACTCTGTTAGATGAGGACACACATCACAAAGAAGTTTCTGAGATTGCTTCTGTCTAGATTTTATATGAAGATGTTCCCGTTTCCAATGAAATCTTCACAGTTATTCAAATATCCACTTGCAGATTCTACAAAAAGAGTGTTTCCAAACTGCTGTATCAATAGAAAGGATCAGCTCTGGTAGTTGAGGACACACATCCTAAATGAGTTGCTGAAAATCTCTCTGTCTCTTTTTTATGGGAAGATATTTCAGTTTTCACCGTAGGCCTTAATGCGCTCGAAATGTCCACTTCCAGATACTTCAGAAAGAGTGTTTCAAACCTGCTCTATGAAAGGGAATGTTCCGCTCTGTGACTTGAATGCAGACATCAGAAAGTAGTTTCTGACAGTGCTTCTGTCTAGAATTTAGATGAAGATATTCCCGTTTCCAATGAAATCGATAGAGCTATCCAAATATCCACTTGCAGATTCTACAAAAAGGGTGTTTCCAAACTACTGTATCAAAAGAATAGTTCAACTCTGTTAGTTGAGGACACACATCACAAAGAAGTTTCTGAGAATGCTTCTGTCTCGTTTTTATGGGAAGATATTTCCCTTTTCACCTTAGGCCTGAAAGCGCTCGAAATCTCCACTTGCAGATACTACAGAAAGAGTGTTCCAAACCTGCTCTAAGAAAGGGAATGTTCAGCTCTGTGAGTTCAATGCAGATATCACAAAGTAGTTTCTGAGAGAGCTTCTGTCTAGATTTTAGATGAAGATATTCCCGTTTCCAATGAAATCGTTAGAGCTATCCAAATATGCACTTGCAGATTCTACAAAAAGTGTGTTTCCAAACTGCTGTATCAAAAGAAAGGATGAACTGTGTTAGCTGAGGACACTCATCAAGAAGAAGTTTCTGAGAATGCTTCGGTCTAGATTTCATATGAAGATATTCCCGTTTCCAACGAAATCATTAGCTCTATCAAAATATCCACTTACAGATTCTACAGAAAGAGTGTTTCCAAACTCCTCTATCAAAAGAAAGGTTCAACTCCTTTAGTTGAGGACACACATCACAAAGAAGTTTCTGAGAATGCTTCTGTCTAGATTTTATATGAAGATATTCCCTTTTCCAATGAAATCTTCAGAGTCATCCAAATATCCACTTGCAGCTTCTACAAAAAGAGTTTTTCTAAACTGCTGTATCCAAAGAAAGTTTCATCTCTGTTAGTTGAGGACACACATCCCAAATAAGTTTCTGAGAATGCTTCTGTCTCGTTTTTATGGGAAGATATTTCCCTTTTCACCTTAGGCCTGAAAGCGCTCGAAATCTCCACTTGCAGATACTACAGAAAGAGTGTTCCAAACCTGCTCTAAGAAAGGGAATGTTCAGCTCTGTGAGTTCAATGCAGATATCACAAAGTAGTTTCTGAGAGAGCTTCTGTCTAGATTTTAGATGAAGATATTCCCGTTTCCAATGAAATCGTTAGAGCTATCCAAATATCCACTTGCAGATTCTACAAAAAGTGTGTTTCCAAACTGCTGTAACAAAGGAAATGTTGAAATCTGTTAGTTGAGGACACACACCACAAAAAAGTTTCTGAGAATGCTTCTGTCTAGATTTTATATGACGATATTCCCGTTTCCAATGAAATCTTCACAGTTATTCAAATATCCACTTGCAGATTCTACAAAAAGAGTGTTTCCAAACGGCTCTATCAAAAGAAAGGTTCAACTCCGTTAGTTGAGGACACACATCACAAAGAAGTTTCAGAGAATGCTTCTGTCTCGTTTTTATGGGAAGATAATTCAGTTTTCACCGTAGGCCGGAATGCGCTCGAAATGTCCACTTGCAGATACTACAGAAAGAGTGTTCCAAACCTTCTCTAAGAAAGGGAATCTTCAGCTTTGTGAGTTGAATGCAGATATCCCAAAGTAGTTTCTGAGAGTGCTTCTGTCTAGATTTTAGATGAAGATATTCCCCTTTCCCACGAAATCGTTAGAGCTATCCAAATATCAACTTGCAGATTCTACAAAAAGAGTGGTTCCAGACTACTCTATGAAAAGAAAGGTTGAACTCTGTTAGATGAGGACACACATCACAAAGAAGTTTCTGAGAATGCTTCTGTCTAGATTTTATATGAAGATGTTCCCGTTTCCAACGAAATCTTCACATTAAACAAAATATCCACTTGCAGGTTCTACAAAAAGAGTGTTTCCAAACTGCTGTATCAAAGGAAAGGTTGAACTCTGTTAGTTGAGGACACACATCACAAAAAAGTTTCTCAGAATGCTTCTGTCTAGATTTTATATGAAGATATTCCCGTTTCCAACGAAATCTTCACAGTTATTCAAATATCCACTTGCAGATTCTACAAAAAGAGTGTTTCCAAACTGCTGTATCAATAGAAAGGATCAGCTCTGGTAGTTGAGGACACACATCCTAAATGAGTTTCTGAAAATCTCTCTGTCTCTTTTTTATGGGAAGATATTTCAGTTTTCACCGTAGGCCTTAATGCGCTCGAAATGTCCACTTCCAGATACTACAGAAAGAGTGTTTCAAACCTGCTCTATGAGAGGGAATGTTCCGCTCTGTGACTTGAATGCAGACATCAGAAAGTAGTTTCTGACAGTGCTTCTGTCTAGAATTTAGATGAAGATATTCCCGTTTCCAACGAAATCGATAGAGCTATACAAATATCCACTTGCAGATTCTACAAAAAGGGTGTTTCCAAACTACTGTATCAAAAGAATGGTTCAACTCTGTTAGTTGAGGACACACATCACAAAGAAGTTTCTGAGAATGCTTCTGTCTCGTTTTTATGGGAAGATATTTCCCTTTTCACCTTAGGCCTGAAAGCGCTCGAAATCTCCACTTGCAGATACTACAGAAAGAGTGTTCCAAACCTGCTCTAAGAAAGGGAATGTTCAGCTCTGTGAGTTCAATGCAGATATCACAAAGTAGTTTCTGAGAGAGCTTCGGTCTAGATTTTAGATGAAGATATTCCCGTTTCCAATGAAATCGTTAGAGCTATCCAAATATCCACTTGCAGATTCTACAAAAAGTGTGTTTCCAAACTGCTGTAACAAAGGAAAGGTTGAAATCTGTTAGTTGAGGACACACACCACAAAAAAGTTTCTGAGAATGCTTCTGTCTAGATTTTATATGACGATATTCCCGTTTCCAATGAAATCTGCACAGTTATTCAAATATCCACTTGCACATTCTACAAAAAGAGTGTTTCCAAACTGCTCTATCAAAAGAAAGGTTCAACTCCGTTAGTTGAGGACACACATCACAAAGACGTTTCTGAGAATGCTTCTGTCTCGTTTTTATGTGAAGATATTTCAGTTTTCACCGTAGGCCGGAATGCGCTCGAAATGTCCACTTGCAGATACTACAGAAAGAGTGTTCCAAACCTTCTCTAAGAAAGGGAATCTTCAGCTTTGTGAGTTGAATGCAGATATCACAAAGTAGTTTCTGAGAGTGCTTCTGTCTAGATTTTAGATGAAGATATTCCCGTTTCCAACGAAATCGTTAGAGCTATCCAAATATCAACTTGCAGATTCTACAAAAAGAGTGGTTCCAAACTACTCTATGAAAAGACAGGTTGAACTCTGTTAGATGAGGACACACATCACAAAGAAGTTTCTGAGAATGCTTCCGTCTAGATTTTATATGAAGATGTTCCCGTTTCCAACGAAATCTTCACATTAAACAAAATATCCACTTGCAGGTTCTACAAAAAGAGTGTTTCCAAACCGCTGTATCAAAGGAAAGGTTGAACTCTGTTAGTTGAGGACACACATCACAAAAAAGTTTCTGAGAATGCTTCTGTCTAGATTTTATATGAAGATATTCCCGTTTCCTACGAAATCTTCACAGTTATTTAAATATCCACTTGCAGATTCTACAAAAAGAGTGTTTCCAAACTGCTGTATCAATAGAAAGGATCAGCTCTGGTAGTTGTGGACACACATCCTAAATAAGTTTCTGAAAATCCCTCTGTCTCTTTTTTATGGGAAGATATTTCAGTTTTCACCGTAGGCCTTATTTCGCTCGAAATATCCACTTCCAGATAGTACAGAAAGAGTGTTTCAAACCTGCTCTATGAAAGGGAATGTTCCGCTCTGTGACTTGAATGCAGATATCAGAAAGTAGTTTCTGACAGTGCTTCTGTCTAGAATTTAGATGAAGATATTCCCGTTTCCAACGAAATCGATAGAGCTATCCAAATATCCACTTGCAGATTCTACAAAAAGTGTGTTTCCAAACTACTGTATCAAAAGAAAGCTTCAACTCTGTTAGTTGAGGACACACATCACAAAGAAGTTTCTGAGAATGCTTCTGTCTAGATTTTAAATGAAGATATTCCCGTTTCCAACGAAATCTTCACAGTTATCCAAATATCCACTTGCAGATTCTACAAAAAGAGTGTTTGCAACCTGCTGTATCAAAAGAAAGGATGAACTGTGTTAGCTGAGGACGCTCATCAAGAAGAAGTTTCTGAGAATGCTTCGGTCTAGATTTCATATGAAGATATTCCCGTTTCCAACGAAATCATTAGCTCTATCAAAATATCCACTTACAGATTCTACAAAAAGAGTGTTTCCAAACTCCTCTATCAAAAGAAAGATTCAACTCCTTTAGTTGAGGACACACATCACAAAGAAGTTTCTGAGAATGCTTCTGTCTAGATTTTATATGAAGATATTCCCTTTTCCAATGAAATCTTCAGAGTCATCCAAATATCTACTTGCAGCTTCTTCAAAAAGAGTTTTTCTAAACTGCTGTATCCAAAGAAAGTTTCATCTCTGTTAGTTGAGGACACACATCCCAAATAAGTTTCTGAGAATGCTTCTGTCTCGTTTTTATGGGAAGATATTTCCCTTTTCACCTTAGGCCTGAAAGCGCTCGAAATCTCCACTTGCAGATACTACAGAAAGAGTGTTCCAAACCTGCTCTAAGAAAGGGAATGTTCAGCTCTGTGAGTTCAATTCAGATATCACAAAGTAGTTTCTGAGAGAGCTTCTGTCTAGATTATAGATGAAGATATTCCCGTTTCCAATGAAATCGTTAGAGCTATCCAAATATCCACTTGCTGATTCTACAAAAAGAGTGTTTCCAAACTGCTGTAACAAAGGAAAGGTTGAAATCTATTAGTTGAGGACACACACCACAAAAAAGTTCCTGAGAATGCTTCTGTCTAGATTTTATATGACGATATTCCCGTTTCCAATGAAATCTACACAGTTATTCAAATATCCACTTGCAGATTCTACAAAAAGAGTGTTTCCAAACGGCTCTATCAAAAGAAAGGTTCAACACCGTTAGTTGAGGACACACATCACAAAGAAGTTTCTGAGAATGCTTCTGTCTCGTTTTTATGGGAAGATATTTCAGTTTTCACCGTAGACCGGAATGCGCTCGAAATGTCCACTTGCAGATACTACAGAAAGAGTGTTACAAACCTGCTCTATGAAAGGGAATGTTCCGCTCTGTGTCTTGAATGCAGATATCACAAAGTAGTTTCTGAGAGTGCTTCTGTCTAGATTTTAGATGAAGATATTCCCGTTTCCAACGAAATCGTTAGAGCTATCCAAATATCTACTTGCAGATTCTACAAAAAGAGTGGTTCCAAACTACTCTATGAAAAGAAAGGTTGAACTCTGTTAGATGAGGACACACATCACAAAGAAGTTTCTGAGAATGCTTCTGTCTAGATTTTATATGAAGATATTCCCGTTTCCAAAGAAATCTTCACATTAAACAAAATATCCACTTGCAGGTTCTACAAAAAGTGTTTTTCCAAACTGCTGTATCAATAGAAAGGATCAGCTCTGGTAGTTGAGGACACACATCACAAAAAAGTTTCTGAGAATGCTTCTGTCTAGATTTTATCTGAAGATATTCCCGTTTCCAATGAAATCTTCACAGTTATTCAAATATCCACTTGCAGATTCTACAGAAAGAGTGTTTCCAAACTGCTGTTTCAATAGAAAGGATCAGCTCTGGTAGTTGAGGACACACATCCTAAATAAGTTTCTGAAAATCCCTCTGTCTCTTTTTTATGGGAAGATATTTCAGTTTTCACCGTAGGCCTTAATGCGCTCGAAATGTCCACTTCCAGATACTACAGAAAGAGTGTTTCAAACCTGCTCTATGAAAGGGAATGTTCCGCTCTGTGACTTGAATGCAGATATCAGAAAGTAGTTTCTGACAGTGCTTCTGTCTAGAATTTAGATGAAGATATTCCCGTTTCCAACGAAATCGATAGAGCTAAACAAATATCCACTTACAGATTCTACAAAAGAAGTGATTCCAAACTGCTCTATCAACAGAAAGGTTTAAGTCTGTTAGTTGAGGACACACATCACAAAGAAGTTTGTGAGAATGCTTCTGTCGAGATTTTATAAGAAGATACTCCCGTTTCCAACGAAATCTTCACAGTTATTCAAGTATCCACTTGCAGATTCCACAAAAAGAGAGTTTCCAACTGCTTTATCAATAGAAAGGATCAACTCTGCTATTTGAGGACACACATCCTAAATAAGTTTCTGAGAATACTTCTCTCTCTTTCTTATGGAAGATATTTCAGTTTTCACCGAAGGGCTGAATGCGTTCGAAATGTCCACTTCCAGATACTACAAAAAGAGTGTTTCAAACCTGCTCTATGAAAGGGAATGTTCAGCGCTGTGACTTGAATGCAGATATCACAAAGTAGTTTCTGACAGTGCTTCTGTCTTGAATTCAGATGAAGATATTCCCTTTTCCAACAAAATCGTTAGAGCTATAAAAATATCCACTTGCAGATTCTACAAAAAGGGTGTTTCCAAACTGCCCTATCAAAAGAAACGTTGAACTCTGTTAGTTGAGGATACACATCACAAAGAAGTTTCTGAGAATGCTTGTGTCTGGATTTTATATGAAGATATTCCTATTTCCAACTAAATCTTCACAGTTATCCAAATATCCACTTGCAGATTTTACAAAAAGACAGTTTCCAAACTGCTGTTTCAAAGGAAAAGTTGAACTGTGTTAGTCGAGGACACTCATCACAAAGAAGTTTCTGAGAATGCTTCTGTCTAGATTTCATATGAAGATATTCCCGTATCCACCGAAATCATTAGAGCTATCCAAATATCCACTTACAGATTCTACAAAAAGAGTGTTACCAATCTGCTCTATTAAAAGAAAGGTTCAACTTCCTTAGTTGAGGACACACATCACAAAGAAGTTTCTGAGAATGCTTCTGTCTGGATTTTATATGAAGATATTCCGTTTCCAATGAAATCTTCACAGTTATCCAAATATCCACGGACAGATTCTACAAAAAGGGTGTTTCCAAACTGCTCTATCAAAAGAAAGGTTGAACTCCGTTAGCTGAGGACACACATCACGAAGAAGTTGCTGAGAATGCTTCTGTCTGGAATTTAGATGAAGATATTCCCGTTTCCAACGAAATCTTCACAGTTATCCAAATATCTACCAGCAGATTCTACAAAAAGTGTGTTTCCAAACTACTGTAACAAAAGAAAGGTTGAACTCTGTTAGTTGAGGACACACATAACAAAGAACTTTCTCAGAATGCTTCTGTCTCGTTTTTATGGGAAGATATTTCAGTTTTCACCGTAGGCCGGAATGCTCTCGAAATGTCCACTTGCAGATACTACAGAAAGAGTGTTCCAAACCTTCTCTAAGAAAGGGAATCTTAAGCTTTGTGAGTTGAATGCAGATATCACAAAGTAGTTTCTGAGAGTGCTTCTGTCTAGATTTTAGATGAAGATATTCCCGTTTCCAACGAAATCGTTAGAGCTATCCAAATATCTACTTGCAGATTCTACAAAAAGAGTGGTTCCAAACTACTCTATGAAAAGAAAGGTTGAACTCTGTTAGATGAGGACACACATCACAAAGAAGTTTCTGAGAATGCTTCTGTCTAGATTTTATATGAAGATGTTCCCGTTTCCAACGAAATCTTCACATTAAACAAAATATCCACTTGCAGGTTCTACAAAAAGAGTGTTTCCAAACTGCTGTATCAATAGAAAGGATCAGCTCTGGTAGTTTAGGACACACATCCTAAATAAGTTTCTGAAAATCTCTCTGTCTCTTTTTTATGGGAAGATATTTCAGTTTTCACCGTAGGCCTTAATGCGCTCGAAATGTCCACTTCCAGATACTACAGAAAGAGTGTTTCAAACCTGCTCTATGAAAGGGAATGTTCCGCTCTGTGACTTGAATGCAGATATCAGAAAGTAGTTTCTGACAGTGCTTCTGTCTAGAATTTAGATGAAGATATTCCCGTTTCCAACGAAATCGATAGAGCTATCCAAATATCCACTTGCAGATTCTACAAAAAGTGTGTTTCCAAACTACTGTACCAAAAGAATGGTTCAACTCTGTTAGTTGAGGACACACATCACAAAGAAGTTTCTGAGAATGCTTCTGTCTAGATTTTATATGAAGATATTCCCGTTTCCAACGAAGTCTTCACAGTTATCCAAATATCCACTTGCAGATTCTACAAAAAGTGTGTTTGCAAACTGCTGTATCAAAAGAAAGGATGAACTGTGTTAGCTGAGGACACTCATCAAGAAGAAGTTTCTGAGAATGCTTCGGTCTAGATTTCATATGAAGATATTCCCGTTTCCAACGAAGTCATTAGCTCTATCAAAATATCCACTTACAGATTCTACAAAAAGAGTGTTTCCAAACTCCTCTATCAAAAGAAAGTTTCAACTCCTTTAGTTGAGGACACACATCACAAAGAAGTTTCTGAGAATGCTTCTGTCTAGATTTTATATGAAGATATTCCCTTTTCCAATGAAATCTTCAGAGTCATCCAAATATCCACTTGCAGCTTCTACAAAAAGAGTTTTTCTAAACTGCTGTATCCAAAGAAAGTTTCATCTCTGTTAGTTGAGGACACACATCCCAAATAAGTTTCTGAGAATGCTTCTGTCTCGTTTTTATGGGAAGATATTTCCCTTTTCACCTTAGGCCTGAAGGTGCTCGAAGTCTCCACTTGCAGATACTACAGAAAGAGTGTTCGAAACCTCTCTAGGAAAGGGAATGTTCAGCTCTGTGAGTTCAATGCAGATATCACAAAGTAGTTTCTGAGAGAGCTTCTGCCTAGATTTTAGATGAAGATATTCCCGTTTCCAATGAAATCGTTAGAGCTATCCAAATATCCACTTGCAGATTCTACAAAAAGTGTGTTTCCAAACTGCTGTAACAAAGGAAAGGTTGAAATCTGTTAGTTGAGGACACACACCACAAAAAAGTTTCTGAGAATGCTTCTCTCTAGATTTTATATGACGATATTCCCGTTTCCAACGAAATCTTCACAGTTATTCAAATATCCACTTGCAGATTCTACAAAAAGAGTGTTTCCAAACTGCTGTATCAAAGGAAAGGTTGACCTCTGTTAGTTGAGGACACACATCACAAAAAAGTTTCTCAGAATGCTTCTGTCTAGATTTTATATGAAGATATTCCCGTTTCAAACGAAATCTACACAGTTATTCAAATATCCACTTGCAGATTCTACAAAAAGAGTGTTTCCAAACTGCTGTATCAATAGAAAGGATCAGCTCTGGTAGTTGAGGACACACATCCTAAATAAGTTTCTGAAAATCCCTCTGTCTCTTTTTTATGGGAAGATATTTCAGTTTTCACCATAGGCCTTAATGCGCTCGAAATGTCCACTTCCAGATACTACAGAAAGAGTGTTTCAAACCTGCTCTATGAAAGGGAATGTTCCGCTCTGTGACTTGAATGCAGATATCAGAAAGTAGTTTCTGACAATGCTTCTGTCTAGAATTTAGATGAAGATATTCCCGTTTCCAACGAAATCGATAGAGCTATCCAAATATCCACTTGCAGATTCTACAAAAAGTGTGTTTCCAAACTACTGTATCAAAAGAATGGTTCAACTCTGTTAGTTGAGGACACACATAACAAAGAAGTTTCTGAGAATGCTTCTGTCTAGATTTTATATGAAGATATTCCCGTTTCCAACGAAATCTTCACAGTTATCCAAATATCCACTTGCAGATTCTACAAAGAGTGTTTGCAAACTACTGTATCAAAAGAAAGGATGAAGTGTGTTAGCTGAGGACACTCATCAAGAAGAAGTTTCTGAGAATGCTTCGGTCTAGATTTCATATGAAGATATTCCCGTTTCCAATGAAATCTTCACAGTTATTCAAATATCCACTTGCAGATTCTACAAAAAGTGTGTTTCCAAACGGCTCTATCAAAAGAAAGTTTCAACTCCGTTAGTTGAGGACACACATCACAAAGAAGTTTCTGAGAATGCTTCTGTCTCGTTTTTATGGGAAGATATTTCCCTTTTCACCTAAGGCCCGAATGCGCTTGAAATGTCCACTTGCAGATACTATAGAAAGAGTGTTCCAAACCTTCTCTAAGAAAGGGAATCTTCCGCATTGTGAGTTGAATGCAGATATCACAAAGTAGTTTCTGAGAGTGCTTCTGTCTAGATTTTAGATGAAAATATTCCCGTTTCCAACGATATCGTTAGAGCTATCAAAATATCAACTTGCAGATTCTACAAAAAGAGTGGTTCCAAACTACTCTATGAAAAGAAAGGTTGAACTCTGTTAGATGAGGACACACATCACAAAGAAGTTTCTGAGAATGCTTCTGTCTAGATTTTATATAAAGATGTTCCCGTTTCCAATGAAATCTTCACATTAAACAAAATATCCACATGCAGGTTCTACAAAAAGAGTGTTTCCAAACTGCTGTATCAAAGGAAAGGTTGAACTCTGTTAGTTGAGGACACACATCACAAAAAAGTTTCTGAGAATGCTTCTGTCTAGATTTTATATGAAGATACTCCCGTTTCCAACGAAATCTTCACAGTTATTCAAATATCCACTTGCAGATTCTACAAAAAGAGTGTTTCCAAACTGCTGTATCAATAGAAAGGATCAGCTCTGGTAGTTGAGGACACACATCCTAAATAAGTTTCTGAAAATCCCTCTGTCTCTTTTTTATGGGAAGATAT
The DNA here is from genome assembly GCF_029281585.2 of Gorilla gorilla gorilla. NCBI lineage: Eukaryota > Metazoa > Chordata > Mammalia > Primates > Hominidae > Gorilla > Gorilla gorilla. The sequence continues at coordinate 13,986,708 of NC_086018.1, read as the reverse complement.
TTCAGTTTTCACCATAGGCCTTAATGCGCTCGAAATGTCCACTTCCAGATACTACAGAAAGAGTGTTTCAAACCTGCTCTATGAAATTGAATGTTCCGCTCTGTGACTTGAATGCAGATATCAGAAAGTAGTTTCTGACAGTGCTTCTGTCTAGAATTTAGATGAAGATATTCCCGTTTCCAACGAAATCGATAGAGCTATCCAAATATCCACTTGCAGATTCTACAAAAAGTGTGTTTCCAAACTACTGTATCAAAAGAATGGTTCAACTCTGTTAGTTGAGGACACACATCACAAAGAAGTTTCTGAGAATGCTTCTGTCTAGATTTTATATGAAGATATTCCCGTTTCCAACGAAATCTTCACACTTATCCAAATATCCACTTGCAGATTCTACAAAAAGAGTGTTTGCAAACTACTGTATCAAAAGAAAGGATGAACTGTGTTAGCTGAGGACACTCATCAAGAAGAAGTTTCTGAGAATGCTTCGGTCTATATTTCATATGAAGATATTCCCGTTTCCAACGAAATCATTAGCTCTATCAAAATATCCACTTACAGATTCTACAAAAAGAGTGTTTCCAAACTCCTCTATCAAAAGAAAGGTTCAACTCCTTTAGTTGAGGACACACATCACAAAGAAGTTTCTGAGAATGCTTCTGTCTAGATTTTATATGAAGATATTCCCTTTTCCAATGAAATCTTCAGAGTCATCCAAATATCCACTTGCAGCTTCTACAAAAAGAGTTTTTCTAAACTGCTGTATCCAAAGAAAGTTTCATCTCTGTTAGTTGAGGACACACATCCCAAATAAGTTTCTGAGAATGCTTCTGTCTCGTTTTTATGGGAAGATATTTCCCTTTTCACCTTAGGCCTGAAAGCGCTCGAAATCTCCACTTGCAGATACTACAGAAAGAGTGTTCCAAACCTGCTCTAAGAAAGGGAATGTTCAGCTCTGTGAGTTCAATGCAGATATCACAAAGTAGTTTCTGAGAGAGCTTCTGTCTAGATTTTAGATGAAGATATTCCCGTTTCCAATGAAATCGTTAGAGCTATCCAAATATCCACTTGCAGATTCTACAAAAAGTGTGATTCCAAACTGCTGTAACAAAGGAAAGGTTGAAATCTGTTAGTTGAGAACACACACCACAAAAAAGTTTCTGAGAATGCTTCTGTCTAGATTTTATATGACGATATTCCCGTTTCCAATGAAATCTTCACAGTTATTCAAATATCCACTTGCAGATTCTACAAAAAGTGTGTTTCCAAACGGCTCTATCAAAAGAAAGGTTCAACTCCGTTAGTTGAGGACACACATCACAAAGAAGTTTCTGAGAATGCTTCTGTCTCGTTTTTATGGGAAGATATTTCCCTTTTCACCTAAGGCCCGAATGCGCTCGAAATGTCCACTTGCAGATACTACAGAAATAGTGTTCCAAACCTTCTCTAAGAAAGGGAATCTTCAGCATTGTGAGTTGAATGCAGATATCACAAAGTAGTTTCTGAGAGTGCTTCTGTCTAGATTTTAGATGAAGATAATCCCGTTTCCAACGAAATCGTTAGAGCTATCCAAATATCAACTTGCAGATTCTTCAAAAAGAGTGGTTCCAAACTACTCTATGAAAAGAAAGGTTGAACTCTGTTAGATGAGGACACACATCACAAAGAAGTTTCTGAGAATGCTTCTGTCTAGATTTTATATGAAGATGTTCCCGTTTCCAACGAAAACTTCACATTAAACAAAATATCCACTTGCAGTTCCTACAAAAAGAGTGTTTCCAAACTGCTGTATCAATAGAAAGGATCAGCTCTGGTAGTTGAGGACACACATCCTAAATAAGTTTCTGAAAATCCCTCTGTCTCTTTTTTATGGGAAGATATTTCAGTTTTCACCGTAGGCCTTAATGCGCTCGTAATGTCCACTTCCAGATACTACAGAAAGAGTGTTTCAAACCTGCTCTATGAAAGGGAATGTTCCGCTCTGTGACTTGAATGCAGATATCAGAAAGTAGTTTCTGACAATGCTTCTGTCTAGAATTTAGATGAAGATATTCCCGTTTCCAACGAAATCGATAGAGCTATCCAAATATCCACTTACAGATTCTACAAAAGAAGTGATTCCAAACTGCTCTATCAACAGAAAGGTTTAAGTCTGTTAGTTGAGGACGCACATCACAAAGAAGTTTCTGAGAATGCTTCTGTCTAGATTTTATATGAAGATATTCCCGTTTCCAACAATATCTTCACAGTTATCCAAATATCCACTTGCAGATTCTACAAAAAGTGTGTTTCCAAACTGCTGTATCAAAAGAAAGGTTCAACTCCGTTAGTTGAGGACACACATCACAAAGAAGTTTCTGAGAATGCTACTGTCTCGTTTTTATGGGAAGATATTTCAGTTTTCACCGTAGGCCCGAATGCGCTCCAAATGTCCACTTGCAGATAATACAGAAAGAGTGTTCCATACCTTCTCTAAGAAAGGGAATCTTCAGCTTTGTGAGTTGAATGCAGATATCACAAAGTAGTTTCTGAGAGTGCTTCTGTCTAGATTTTAGATGAAAATATTCCCGTTTCCAACGATATCGTTAGAGCTATCCAAATATCAACTTGCAGATTCTACAAAAAGAGTGGTTCCAAACTACTCTATGAAAAGAAAGGTTGAACTCTGTTAGATGAGGACACACATCACAAAGAAGTTTCTGAGAATGCTTCTGTCTAGATTTTATATAAAGATGTTCCCGTTTCCAATGAAATCTTCACATTAAACAAAATATCCACTTGCAGGTTCTACAAAAAGAGTGTTTCCAAACTGCTGTATCAAAGGAAAGGTTGAACTCTGTTAGTTGAGGACACACATCACAAAAAAGTTTCTGAGAATGCTTCTGTCTAGATTTTATATGAAGATATTCCCGTTTCCAACGAAATCTTCACAGTTATTCAAATATCCACTTGCAGATTCTACAAAAAGAGTGTTTCCAAACTGCTGTATCAATAGAAAGGATCAGCTCTGGTAGTTGAGGACACACATCCTAAATAAGTTTCTGAAAATCCCTCTGTCTCTTTTTTATGGGAAGATATTTCAGTTTTCACCGTAGGCCTTAATGCGCTCGAAATGTCCACTTCCAGATACTACAGAAAGAGTGTTTCAAACCTGCTCTATGAAAGGGAATGTTCCGCTCTGTGACTTGAATGCAGATATCAGAAAGTAGTTTCTGACAGTGCTTCTGTCTAGAATTTAGATGAAGATATTCCCGTTTCCAACGAAATCGATAGAGCTATCCAAATATCCACTTGCAGATTCTACAAAAAGTGTGTTTCCAAACTACTGTATCTAAAGAATGGTTCAACTCTGTTAGTTGAGGACACACATCACAAAGAAGTTTCTGAGAATGCTTCTGTCTAGATTTTATATGAAGATATTCCCGTTTCCAACGAAATCTTCACAGTTATCCAAATATCCACTTGCAGATTCTACAAAAAGAGTTTTTGCAAACTACTGTATCAAAAGAAAGGATGAAGTGTGTTAGCTGAGGACACTCATCAAGAAGAAGTTTCTGAGAATGCTTCGGTCTAGATTTCATATGAAGATATTCCCGTTTCCAATGAAATCATTAGCTCTATCAAAATATCCACTTACAGATTCTACAAAAAGAGTGTTTCCAAACTCCTCTATCAAAAGAAAGGTTCAACTCCTTTAGTTGAGGACACACATCACAACGAAGTTTCTGAGAATGCTTCTGTCTAGATTTTATATGAAGATATTCCCTTTTCCAATTAAATCTTCAGAGTCATCCAAATATCCACTTGCAGCTTCTACAAAAAGAGTTTTTCTAAACTGCTGTATCGAAAGAAAGTTTCATCTCTGTTAGTTGAGGACACACATCCCAAATAAGTTTCTGAGAATGCTTCTGTCTCGTTTTTATGGGAAGATATTTCCCTTTTCACCTTAGGCCTGAAAGCGCTCGAAATCTCCACTTGCAGATACTACAGAAAGAGTGTTCCAAACCTTCTCTAAGAAAGGGAATCGTCAGCATTGTGAGTTGAATGCAGATATCACAAAGTAGTTTCTGAGGGTGCTTCTGTCTAGATTTTAGATGAATATATTACCGTTTCCAACGAAATCGATAGAGCTATCCAAATATCCACTTACAGATTCTACAAAAGAAGTGATTCCAAACTGCTCTATCAACAGAAAGGTTTAAGTCTGTTAGTTGAGGACACACATCACAAAGAAGTTTGTGAGAATGCTTCTGTCTAGATTTTATATGAAGATATTCCCGTTTCCAACAATATCTTCACAGTTATCCAAATATCCACTTGCAGATTCTACAAAAAGTGTGTTTCCAAACTGCTCTATCAAAAGAAAGATTCAACTCCGTTAGTTGAGGACACACATCACAAAGAAGTTTCTGAGAATGCTTCTGTCTCGTTTTTATGGGAAGATATTTCCCTTCTCACCTAAGGCCCGAATGCGCTCGAAATGTCCACTTGCAGATACTATAGAAAGAGTGTTCCAAACCTTCTCTAAGAAAGGGAATCTTCAGCATTGTGAGTTGAATGCAGATATCACAAAGTAGTTTCTGAGAGTGCTTCTGTCTAGATTTTAGATGAAGATAGTCCCGTTTCCAACGAAATCGTTAGAGCTATCCAAATATCAACTTGCAGATTCTTCCAAAAGAGTGGTTCCAAACTACTCTATGAAAAGAAAGGTTGAACTCTGTTAGATGAGGACACACATCACAAAGATGTTTCTGAGAATGCTTCTGTCTAGATTTTATATGAAGATGTTCCCGTTTCCAACGAAATCTTCACATTAAACAAAATATCCACTTGCAGTTCCTACAAAAAGAGTGTTTCCAAACTGCTGTATCAATAGAAAGGATCAGCTCTGGTAGTTGAGGACACACATCCTAAATAAGTTTCTGAAAATCCCTCTGTCTCTTTCTATGGGAAGACATTTCAGTTTTCACCATAGGCCTTAATGCGCTCGAAATGTCCACTTCCAGATACTACAGAAAGAGTGTTTCAAACCTGCTCTATGAAAGGGAATGTTCCGCTCTGTGACTTGAATGCAGATATCAGAAAGTAGTTTCTGACAGGGCTTCTGTGTAGAATTTAGATGAAGATATTCCCGTTTCCAACGAAATCGATAGAGCTATCCAAATATCCACTTGCAGATTCTACAAAAAGTGTGTTTCCAAACTACTGTATCAAAAGAATGGTTCAACTCTGTTAGTTGAGGACACACATCACAAAGAAGTTTCTGAGAATGCTTCTGTCTAGATTTTATATGAAGATATTCCCGTTTCCAACGAAATCTTCACAGTTATCCAAATATCCACTTGCAGAATCTACAAAAAGTGTGTTTGCAAACTGCTGTATCAAAAGAAAGGATGAACTGTGTTAGCTGAGGACACTCATCAAGAAGAAGTTTCTGAGAATGCTTCGGTCTAGATTTCTTATGAAGATATTCCCGTTTCCAACGAAATCATTAGCTCTATCCAAATATCCACTTACAGATTCTACAAAAAGAGTGTTTCCAAACTCCTCTATCAAAAGAAAGTTTCAACTCTTTAGTTGAGGACACACATCACAAAGAAGTTTCTGAGAATGCTTCTGTCTAGATTTTATATGAAGATATTCCCTTTTCCAATGAAATCTTCAGAGTCATCCAAATATCCACTTGCAGCTTCCACAAAAAGAGTTTTTCTAAACTGCTGTATCCATAGAAAGTATCATCTCTGTTAGTTGAGGACACACATCCCAAATAAGTTTCTGAGAATGCTTCTGTCTCGTTTTTATGGGAAGATATTTCCCTTTTCACCTTAGGCCTGAAAGCGCTCGAAGTCTCCACTTGCAGATACTACAGAAAGAGTGTTCGAAACCTGCTCTAAGAAAGGGAATGTTCAGCTCTGTGAGTTCAATGCAGATATCACAAAGTAGTTTCTGAGAGAGCTTCTGTCTAGATTTTAGATGAAGATATTCCCATTTCCAATGAAATTGATAGAGCTATCCAAATATCCACTTGCAGATTCTACAAAAAGTGTGTTTCCAAACTGCTGTAACAATGGAAAGGTTGAAATCTGTTAGTTGAGGACACACACCACAAAAAAGTTTCTGAGAATGCTTCTCTCTAGATTTTATATGACGATATTCCAGTTTCCAACGAAATCTTCACAGTTATTCAAATATCCACTTGCAGATTCTACAAAAAGAGTGTTTCCAAACTGCTGTATCAATAGAAAGGATCAGCTCTGGTAGTTGAGGACACACATCCTAAATAAGTTTCTGAATATCCTTCTGTCTCTTTTTTATGGGAAGATATTTCGGTTTTCACCGTAGGCCTTAATGCGCTCGTAATGTCCACTTCCAGATACTACAGAAAGAGTGTTTCAAACCTGCTCTATGAAAGGGAATGTTCCGCTCTGTGACTTGAATGCAGATATCAGAAAGTAGTTTCTGACAATGCTTCTGTCTAGAATTTAGATGAAGATATTCCCGTTTCCAACGAAATCGATAGAGCTATCCAAATATCCACTTACAGATTCTACAAAAGAAGTGATTCCAAACTGCTCTATCAACAGAAAGGTTTAAGTCTGTTAGTTGAGGACACACATCACAAAGAAGTTTGTGAGAATGCTTCTGTCTAGATTTTATATGAAGATATTCCCGTTTCCAACAATATCTTCACAGTTATCCAAATATCCACTTGCAGATTCTACAAAAAGTGTGTTTCCAAACTGCTCTATCAAAAGAAAGGTTCAACTCCGTTAGTTGAGGACACACATCACAAAGAAGTTTCTGAGAATGCTTCTGTCTCGTTTTTATGGGAAGATATTTCAGTTTTCACCGTAGGCCCGAATGCGCTCCAAATGTCCACTTGCAGATAATACAGAAAGAGTGTTCCATACCTTCTCTAAGAAAGGGAATCTTCAGCTTTGTGAGTTGAATGCAGATATCACAAAGTAGTTTCTGAGAGTGCTTCTGTCTAGATTTTAGATGAAAATATTCCCGTTTCCAACGATATCGTTAGAGCTATCCAAATATCAACTTGCAGATTCTACAAAAAGAGTGGTTCCAAACTACTCTATGAAAAGAAAGGTTGAACTCTGTTAGATGAGGACACACATCACAAAGAAGTTTCTGAGAATGCTTCTGTCTAGATTTTATATAAAGATGTTCCCGTTTCCAATGAAATCTTCACATTAAACAAAATATCCACTTGCAGGTTCTACAAAAAGAGTGTTTCCAAACTGCTGTATCAAAGGAAAGGTTGAACTCTGTTAGTTGAGGACACACATCACAAAAAAGTTTCTGAGAATGCTTCTGTCTAGATTTTATATGAAGATATTCCCGTTTCCAACGAAATCTTCACAGTTATTCAAATATCCACTTGCAGATTCTACAAAAAGAGTGTTTCCAAACTGCTGTATCAATAGAAAGGATCAGCTCTGGTAGTTTAGGACACACATCCTAAATAAGTTTCTGAAAATCCCTCTGTCTCTTTTTTATGGGAAGATATTTCAGTTTTCACCGTAGGCCTTAATGCGCTCGAAATGTCCACTTCCAGATACTTCAGAAAGTGTGTTTCAAACCTGCTCTATGAAAGGGAATGTTCCGCTCTGTGACTTGAATGCAGATATCAGAAAGTAGTTTCTGACAGTGCTTCTGTCTAGAATTTAGATGAAGATATTCCCGTTTCCAACGAAATCGATAGAGCTATCCAAATATCCACTTGCAGATTCTACAAAAAGTGTGTTTCCAAACTACTGTATCAAAAGAATGGTTCAACTCTGTTAGTTGAGGACACACATCACAAAGAAGTTTCTGAGAATGCTTCTGTCTAGATTTTATATGAAGATATTCCCGTTTCCAACGAAATCTTCACATTTATCCAAATATCCACTTGCAGAATCTACAAAAAGTGTGTTTGCAAACTGCTGTATCAAAAGAAAGGATGAACTGTGTTAGCTGAGGACACTCATCAAGAAGAAGTTTCTGAGAATGCTTCGGTCTAGATTTCATATGAAGATATTCCCGTTTCCAACGAAACCATTAGCGCTATCAAAATATCCCCTTACAGATTCTACAAAAAGAGTGTTTCCAAACTCCTCTATCAAAAGAAAGTTTCAACTCCTTTAGTTGAGGACACACATCACAAAGAAGTTTCTGAGAATGCTTCTGTCTAGATTTTATATGAAGATATTCCCTTTTCCAATGAAATCTTCAGAGTCATCCAAATATCCACTTGCAGCTTCTACAAAAAGAGTTTTTCTAAACTGCTGTATCCATAGAAAGTTTCATCTCTGTTAGTTGAGGACACACATCCCAAATAAGTTTCTGAGAATGCTTCTGTCTCGTTTTTATGGGAAGATATTTTCCTTTTCACCTTAGGCCTGACAGCGCTCGAAGTCTCCACTTGCAGATACTACAGAAAGAGTGTTCGAAACCTGCTCTAAGAAAGGGAATGTTCAGCTCTGTGAGTTCAATGCAGATATCACAAAGTAGTTTCTGAGAGAGCTTCTGTCTAGATTTTAGATGAAGATATTCCCGTTTCCAATGAAATTGATAGAGCTATCCAAATATCCACTTGCAGATTCTACAAAAAGTGTGTTTCCAAACTGCTGTAACAATGGAAAGGTTGAAATCTGTTAGTTGAGGACACACACCACAAAAAAGTTTCTGAGAATGCTTCTGTCTAGATTTTATATGACGATATTCCCGTTTCCAACGAAATCTTCACAGTTATTCAAATATCCACTTGCAGATTCTACAAAAAGAGTGTTTCCAAACTGCTGTATCAATAGAAAGGATCAGCTCTGGTAGTTGAGGACACACATCCTAAATAAGTTTCTGAAAATCCTTCTGTCTCTTTTTTATGGGAAGATATTTCAGTTTTCACCGTAGGCCTTAATGCGCTCGTAATGTCCACTTCCAGATACTACAGAAAGAGTGTTTCAAACCTGCTCTATGAAAGGGAATGTTCCGCTCTGTGACTTGAATGCAGATATCAGAAAGTAGTTTCTGACAATGCTTCTGTCTAGAATTTAGATGAAGATATTCCCGTTTCCAACAAAATCGATAGAGCTATCCAAATATCCACTTACAGATTCTACAAAAGAAGTGATTCCAAACTGCTCTATCAACAGAAGGGTTTAAGTCTGTTAGTTGAGGACACACATCACAAAGAAGTTTGTGAGAATGCTTCTGTCTAGATTTTATATGAAGATATTCCCGTTTCCAACAATATCTTCACAGTTATCCAAATATCCACTTGCAGATTCTACAAAAAGTGTGTTTCCAAACTGCTCTATCAAAAGAAAGGTTCAACTCCGTTAGTTGAGGACACACATCACAAAGAAGTTTCTGAGAATGCTTCTGTCTCGTTTTTATGGGAAGATATTTCAGTTTTCACCGTAGGCCTGAATGCGCTCCAAATGTCCACTTGCAGATAATACAGAAAGAGTGTTCCATACCTTCTCTAAGAAAGGGAATCTTCAGCTTTGTGAGTTGAATGCAGATATCACAAAGTAGTTTCTGAGAGTGCTTCTGTCTAGATTTTAGATGAAAATATTCCCGTTTCCAACGATATCGTTAGAGCTATCCAAATATCAACTTGCAGATTCTACAAAAAGAGTGGTTCCAAACTACTCCATGAAAAGAAAGGTTGAACTCTGTTAGATGAGGACACACATCACAAAGAAGTTTCTGAGAATGCTTCTGTCTAGATTTTATATAAAGATGTTCCCGTTTCCAATGAAATCTTCACATTAAACAAAATATCCACTTGCAGGTTCTACAAAAAGAGTATTTCCAAACTGCTGTATCAAAGGAAAGGTTGAACTCTGTTAGTTGAGGACACACATCACAAAAAAGTTTCTGAGAATGCTTCTGTCTAGATTTTATATGAAGATATTCCCGTTTCCAACGAAATCTTCACAGTTATTCAAATATCCACTTGCAGATTCTACAAAAAGAGTGTTTCCAAACTGCTGTATCAATAGAAAGGATCAGCTCTGGTAGTTTAGGACACACATCCTAAATAAGTTTCTGAAAATCCCTCTGTCTCTTTTTTATGGGAAGATATTTCAGTTTTCACCGTAGGCCTTAATGCGCTCGAAATGTCCACTTCCAGATACTACAGAAAGAGTGTTTCAAACCTGCTCTATGAAAGGGAATGTTCCGCTCTGTGACTTGAATGCAGATATCAGAAAGTAGTTTCTGACAGTGCTTCTGTCTAGAATTTAGATGAAGATATTCCCGTTTCCAACGAAATCGATAGAGCTATCCAAATATCCACTTGCAGATTCTACTAAAAGTGTGTTTCCAAACTACTGTATCAAAAGAATGGTTCAACTCTGTTAGTTGAGGACACACATCACAAAGAAGTTTCTGAGAATGCTTCTGTCTAGATTTTATATGAAGATATTCCCGTTTCCAACGAAATCTTCACAGTTATCCAAATATCCACTTGCAGAATCTACAAAAAGTGTGTTTGCAAACTGCTGTATCAAAAGAAAGGACGAACTGTGTTAGCTGAGGACACTCATCAAGAAGAAGTTTCTGAGAATGCTTCGGTCTAGATTTCATATGAAGATATTCCCGTTTCCAACGAAATCATTAGCGCTATCAAAATATCCACTTACAGATTCTACAAAAAGAGTGTTTCCAAACTCCTCTATCAAAAGAAAGTTTCAACTCCTTTAGTTGAGGACACACATCACAAAGAAGTTTCTGAGAATGCTTCTGTCTAGATTTTATATGAAGATATTCCCTTTTCCAATGAAATCTTCAGAGTCATCCAAATATCCACTTGCAGCTTCTACAAAAAGAGTTTTTCTAAACTGCTCTATCCATAGAAAGTTTCATCTCTGTTAGTTGAGGACACACTTCCCAAATAAGTTTCTGAGAATGCTTCTGTCTCGTTTTTATGGGAAGATATTTCCCTTTTCACCTTAGGCCTGAAAGCGCTCGAAGTCTCCACTTGCAGATACTACAGAAAGAGTGTTCGAAACCTGCTCTAAGAAAGGGAATGTTCAGCTCTGTGAGTTCAATGCAGATATCACAAAGTAGTTTCTGAGAGAGCTTCTGTCTAGATTTTAGATGAAGATATTCCCGTTTCCAATGAAATTGATACAGCTATCCAAATATCCAGTTGCAGATTCTACAGAAAGTGTGTTTCCAAACTGCTGTAACAAAGGAAAGGTTGAAATCTGTTAGTTGAGGACACACACCACAAAAAAGATTCTGAGAATGCTTCTCTCTAGATTTTATATGACGATATTCCCGTTTCCAACGAAATCTTCACAGTTATTCAAATATCCACTTGCAGATTCTACAAAAAGAGTGTTTCCAAACTGCTGTATCAATAGAAAGGATCAGCTCTGGTAGTTGAGGACACACATCCTAAATAAGTTTCTGAAAATCCTTCTGTCTCTTTTTTATGGGAAGATATTTCAGTTTTCACCGTAGGCCTTAATGCGCTCGTAATGTCCACTTCCAGATACTACAGAAAGAGTGTTTCAAACCTGCTCTATGAAAGGGAATGTTCCGCTCTGTGACTTGAATGCAGATATCAGAAAGTAGTTTCTGACAATGCTTCTGTCTAGAATTTAGATGAAGATATTCCCGTTTCCAACGAAATCTATAGAGCTATCCAAATATCCACTTACAGATTCTACAAAAGAAGTGATTCCAAACTGCTCTATCAACAGAAAGGTTTAAGTCTGTTAGTTGAGGACACACATCACAAAGAAGTTTCTGAGAATGCTTCTGTCTCGTTTTTATGGGAAGATATTTCAGTTTTCACCGTAGGCCCGAATGCGCTCGAAATGTCCACTTGCAGATACTACAGAAAGAGTGTTCCAAACCTTCTCTAAGAAAGGGAATCGTCAGCATTGTGAGTTGAATGCAGATATCACAAAGTAGTTTCTGAGGGTGCTTCTGTCTAGATTTTAGATGAATATATTACCGTTTCCAACGAAATCGATAGAGCTATCCAAATATCCACTTACAGATTCTACAAAAGAAGTGATTCCAAACTGCTCTATCAACAGAAAGGTTTAAGTCTGTTAGTTGAGGACACACATCACAAAGAAGTTTGTGAGAATGCTTCTGTCTAGATTTTATATGAAGATATTCCCGTTTCCAACAATATCTTCACAGTTATCCAAATATCCACTTGCAGATTCTACAAAAAGTGTGTTTCCAAACTGCTCTATCAAAAGAAAGGTTCAACTCCGTTAGTTGAGGACACACATCACAAAGAAGTTTCTGAGAATGCTTCTGTCTCGTTTTTATGGGAAGATATTTCAGTTTTCACCGTAGGCCCGAATGCGCTCCAAATGTCCACTTGCAGATAATACAGAAAGAGTGTTCCATACCTTCTCTAAGAAAGGGAATCTTCAGCTTTGTGAGTTGAATGCAGATATCACAAAGTAGTTTCTGAGAGTGCTTCTGTCTAGATTTTAGATGAAAATATTCCCGTTTCCAACGATATCGTTAGAGCTATCCAAATATCAACTTGCAGATTCTACAAAAAGTTTGGTTCCAAACTACTCTATGAAAAGAAAGGTTGAACTCTGTTAGATGAGGACACACATCACAAAGAAGTTTCTGAGAATGCTTCTGTCTAGATTTTATATAAAGATGTTCCCGTTTCCAATGAAATCTTCACATTAAACAAAATATCCACTTGCAGGTTCTACAAAAAGAGTGTTTCCAAACTGCTGTATCAAAGGAAAGGTTGAACTCTGTTAGTTGAGGACACACATCACAAAATAGTTTCTGAGAATGCTTCTGTCTAGATTTTATATGAAGATATTCCCGTTTCCAACGAAATCTTCACAGTTATTCAAATATCCACTTGCAGATTCTACAAAAAGAGTGTTTCCAAACTGCTGTATCAATAGAAAGGATCAGCTCTGGTAGTTTAGGACACACATCCTAAATAAGTTTCTGAAAATCCCTCTGTCTCTTTTTTATGGGAAGATATTTCAGTTTTCACCGTAGGCCTTAATGCGCTCGAAATGTCCACTTCCAGATACTACAGAAAGAGTGTTTCAAACCTGCTCTATGAAAGGGAATGTTCCGCTCTGTGACTTGAATGCAGATATCAGAAAGTAGTTTCTGACAGTGCTTCTGTCTAGAATTTAGATGAAGATATTCCCGTTTCCAACGAAATCGATAGAGCTATCCAAATATCCACTTGCAGATTCTACAAAAAGTGTGTTTCCAAACTACTGTATCAAAAGAATGGTTCAACTCTGTTAGTTGAGGACACACATCACAATGAAGTTTCTGAGAATGCTTCTGTCTAGATTTTATATGAAGATATTCCCGTTTCCAACGAAATCTTCACAGTTATCCAAATATCCACTTGCAGATTCTACAAAAAGAGTGTTTGCAAACTACTGTATCAAAAGAAAGGATGAACTGTGTTAGCTGAGGACACTCATCAAGAAGTTTCTGAGAATGCTTCGGTCTAGATTTCATATGAAGATACTCCCCTTTCCAACGAAATTATTACAGCTATCCAAATATCCACGGACAGATTCTACAAAAAGGGTGTTTCCAAACTGCTCTATCAAAAGAAAGGTTGAACTCCGTTAGTTGAGGACACACATCACGAAGAAGTTGCTGAGAATGCTTCTGTCTGGAATTTAGATGAAGATATTCCCGATTCGAACGAAATCTTCACTGTTATCCAAATATCTACCAGCAGATTCTACAAAAAGTGTGTTTCCAAACTACTGTAACAATAGATAGGTTGAGCTCTGTTAGTTGAGGACACACATCAAAAAGAAGTTTCTGACAATGCTTCTGTCTAGATTTTATATGAAGATATTCACTTTTCCATCGAAATCTTCACTGTTATCCAAATATCCACTTGCGGATTCTACAAAAAGAGTGTTTCTAAACTGCTGTATCAAAAGAATGGTTCAACACTGTTAGTTGAGGACACACATCCCATATAAGTTTCAGAGAATGCTTCTGTCTCGTTTTTATGGGAAGATATTTCCCTTTTCACCGTAGGCCTGAAAGCGCTCGAAATGTCCACTTGCAGATAGTACAGAAAGCGTTTTCCAAACCTGCTCTAACAAAGAGAATCTTCAGCTTTCTGAGTTGAATGCAGATATCACAAAGTAGTTTCTGAGAGTGCTTCTGTCTATATTTTCGATGAAGATATTCCCGTTTCCAACGAAATCGTATGAGCTATCCAAATATCCACTTGCAGATTGTACAAAAAGAGTGGTTCCAAACTACTCTATCAAAAGAAATGTTAAACTCTGTTCGATGAGGACACACATCACAAAGAAGTTTCTGAGAATGCTTCTGTCTAGATTTTATATGAAGATGTTCCCGTTTCCAACGAAATCTTCACATTAAACCAAATATCCACTTGCAGGTTCTACAAAAAGAGTGTTTCCAAACTGCTGAATCAAAGGAAAGGTTGAACTCTGTTAGTTGAGGACACACATCACAAAAAAGTTTCTGAGAATGCTTCTGTCTAGATTTTATAAGAAGATACTCCCGTTTCCAACGAAATCTTCACAGTTATTCAAGTATCCACTTGCAGATTCCACAAAAAGAGTGTTTCCAACTGCTTTATCAATAGAAAGGATCACCTCTGCTATTTGAGGACACACATCCTAAATAAGTTTCTGAGAATCCTTCTCTCTCTTTCTTATGGAAGATATTTCAGTTTTCACTGAAGGGCTGAATGCGTTCGAAATGTCCACTTCCAGATACTACAGAAAGAGTGTTTCAAACCTGCTCTATGAAAGGGAATGTTCAGCTCTGTGACTTGAATGCAGATATCACAAAGTAGTTTCTGAGAGAGCTTCTGTCTAGATTTTAGATGAAGATATTCCCGTTTCCAATGAAATTGATAGAGCTATGCAAATATCCACTTGCAGATTCTACAAGAAGTGTGTTTCCAAACTGCTGTAACAAAGGAAAGGTTGAAATCTGTTAGTTGAGGACACACACCACAAAAAAGTTTCTGAGAATGCCTCTCACTAGATTTTATATGACGATATTCCCGTTTCCAACGAAATCTTCACAGTTATTCAAATATCCACTTGCAGATTCTACAAAAAGAGTGTTTCCAAACGGCTGTAGCAATAGAAAGGATCAGCTCTGGTAGTTGAGGACACACATCCTAAATAAGTTTCTGAAAATCCTTCTGTCTCTTTTTTATGGGAAGATATTTCAGTTTTCACCGTAGGCCTTAATGCGCTCGTAATGTCCACTTCCAGATACTACAGAAAGAGTGTTTCAAACCTGCTCTATGAAAGGGAATGTTCCGCTCTGTGTCTTGAATGCAGATATCAGAAAGTAGTTGCTGACAATGCTTCTGTCTAGAATTTAGATGAAGATATTCCCGTTTCCAATGAAATCTATAGAGCTATCCACATATCCACTTACAGATTCTACAAAAGAAGTGATTCCAAACTGCTCTATCAACAGAAAGGTTTAAGTCTGTTAGTTGAGGACACACATCACAAAGAAGTTTCTGAGAATGCTTCTGTCTCGTTTTTATGGGAAGATATTTCAGTTTTCACCGTAGGCCCGAATGCGCTCGAAATGTCCACTTGCAGATACTACAGAAAGAGTGTTCCAAACCTTCTCTAAGAAAGGGAATCGTCAGCATTGTGAGTTGAATGCAGATATCACAAAGTAGTTTCTGAGGGTGCTTCTGTCTAGATTTTAGATGAATATATTACCGTTTCCAACGAAATCGATAGAGCTATCCAAATATCCACTTACAGATTCTACAAAAGAAGTGATTCCAAACTGCTCTATCAACAGAAAGGTTTAAGTCTGTTAGTTGAGGACACACATCACAAAGAAGTTTGTGAGAATGCTTCTGTCTAGATTTTATATGAAGATATTCCCGTTTCCAACAATATCTTCACAGTTATCCAAATATCCACTTGCAGATTCTACAAAAAGTGTGTTTCCAAACTGCTCTATCAAAAGAAAGGTTCAACTCCGTTAGTTGAGGACACACATCACAAAGAAGTTTCTGAGAATGCTTCTGTCTCGTTTTTATGGGAAGATATTTCAGTTTTCACCGTAGGCCCGAATGCGCTCCAAATGTCCACTTGCAGATAATACAGAAAGAGTGTTCCATACCTTCTCTAAGAAAGGGAATCTTCAGCTTTGTGAGTTGAATGCAGATATCACAAAGTAGTTTCTGAGAGTGCTTCTGTCTAGATTTTAGATGAAAATATTCCCGTTTCCAACGATATCGTTAGAGCTATCCAAATATCAACTTGCAGATTCTACAAAAAGTTTGGTTCCAAACTACTCTATGAAAAGAAAGGTTGAACTCTGTTAGATGAGGACACACATCACAAAGAAGTTTCTGAGAATGCTTCTGTCTAGATTTTATATAAAGATGTTCCCGTTTCCAATGAAATCTTCACATTAAACAAAATATCCACTTGCAGGTTCTACAAAAAGAGTGTTTCCAAACTGCTGTATCAAAGGAAAGGTTGAACTCTGTTAGTTGAGGACACACATCACAAAATAGTTTCTGAGAATGCTTCTGTCTAGATTTTATATGAAGATATTCCCGTTTCCAACGAAATCTTCACAGTTATTCAAATATCCACTTGCAGATTCTACAAAAAGAGTGTTTCCAAACTGCTGTATCAATAGAAAGGATCAGCTCTGGTAGTTTAGGACACACATCCTAAATAAGTTTCTGAAAATCCCTCTGTCTCTTTTTTATGGGAAGATATTTCAGTTTTCACCGTAGGCCTTAATGCGCTCGAAATGTCCACTTCCAGATACTACAGAAAGAGTGTTTCAAACCTGCTCTATGAAAGGGAATGTTCCGCTCTGTGACTTGAATGCAGATATCAGAAAGTAGTTTCTGACAGTGCTTCTGTCTAGAATTTAGATGAAGATATTCCCGTTTCCAACGAAATCGATAGAGCTATCCAAATATCCACTTGCAGATTCTACAAAAAGTGTGTTTCCAAACTACTGTATCAAAAGAATGGTTCAACTCTGTTAGTTGAGGACACACATCACAATGAAGTTTCTGAGAATGCTTCTGTCTAGATTTTATATGAAGATATTCCCGTTTCCAACGAAATCTTCACAGTTATCCAAATATCCACTTGCAGATTCTACAAAAAGAGTGTTTGCAAACTACTGTATCAAAAGAAAGGATGAACTGTGTTAGCTGAGGACACTCATCAAGAAGTTTCTGAGAATGCTTCGGTCTAGATTTCATATGAAGATACTCCCCTTTCCAACGAAATTATTACAGCTATCCAAATATCCACGGACAGATTCTACAAAAAGGGTGTTTCCAAACTGCTCTATCAAAAGAAAGGTTGAACTCCGTTAGTTGAGGACACACATCACGAAGAAGTTGCTGAGAATGCTTCTGTCTGGAATTTAGATGAAGATATTCCCGATTCGAACGAAATCTTCACTGTTATCCAAATATCTACCAGCAGATTCTACAAAAAGTGTGTTTCCAAACTACTGTAACAATAGATAGGTTGAGCTCTGTTAGTTGAGGACACACATCAAAAAGAAGTTTCTGACAATGCTTCTGTCTAGATTTTATATGAAGATATTCACTTTTCCATCGAAATCTTCACTGTTATCCAAATATCCACTTGCGGATTCTACAAAAAGAGTGTTTCTAAACTGCTGTATCAAAAGAATGGTTCAACACTGTTAGTTGAGGACACACATCCCATATAAGTTTCAGAGAATGCTTCTGTCTCGTTTTTATGGGAAGATATTTCCCTTTTCACCGTAGGCCTGAAAGCGCTCGAAATGTCCACTTGCAGATAGTACAGAAAGCGTTTTCCAAACCTGCTCTAACAAAGAGAATCTTCAGCTTTCTGAGTTGAATGCAGATATCACAAAGTAGTTTCTGAGAGTGCTTCTGTCTATATTTTCGATGAAGATATTCCCGTTTCCAACGAAATCGTATGAGCTATCCAAATATCCACTTGCAGATTGTACAAAAAGAGTGGTTCCAAACTACTCTATCAAAAGAAATGTTAAACTCTGTTCGATGAGGACACACATCACAAAGAAGTTTCTGAGAATGCTTCTGTCTAGATTTTATATGAAGATGTTCCCGTTTCCAACGAAATCTTCACATTAAACCAAATATCCACTTGCAGGTTCTACCAAAAGAGTGTTTCCAAACTGCTGAATCAAAGGAAAGGTTGAACTCTGTTAGTTGAGGACACACATCACAAAAAAGTTTCTGAGAATGCTTCTGTCTAGATTTTATAAGAAGATACTCCCGTTTCCAACGAAATCTTCACAGTTATTCAAGTATCCACTTGCAGATTCCACAAAAAGAGTGTTTCCAACTGCTTTATCAATAGAAAGGATCACCTCTGCTATTTGAGGACACACATCCTAAATAAGTTTCTGAGAATCCTTCTCTCTCTTTCTTATGGAAGATATTTCAGTTTTCACTGAAGGGCTGAATGCGTTCGAAATGTCCACTTCCAGATACTACAGAAAGAGTGTTTCAAACCTGCTCTATGAAAGGGAATGTTCAGCTCTGTGACTTGAATGCAGATATCACAAAGTAGTTTCTGAGAGAGCTTCTGTCTAGATTTTAGATGAAGATATTCCCGTTTCCAATGAAATTGATAGAGCTATGCAAATATCCACTTGCAGATTCTACAAGAAGTGTGTTTCCAAACTGCTGTAACAAAGGAAAGGTTGAAATCTGTTAGTTGAGGACACACACCACAAAAAAGTTTCTGAGAATGCCTCTCACTAGATTTTATATGACGATATTCCCGTTTCCAACGAAATCTTCACAGTTATTCAAATATCCACTTGCAGATTCTACAAAAAGAGTGTTTCCAAACGGCTGTAGCAATAGAAAGGATCAGCTCTGGTAGTTGAGGACACACATCCTAAATAAGTTTCTGAAAATCCTTCTGTCTCTTTTTTATGGGAAGATATTTCAGTTTTCACCGTAGGCCTTAATGCGCTCGTAATGTCCACTTCCAGATACTACAGAAAGAGTGTTTCAAACCTGCTCTATGAAAGGGAATGTTCCGCTCTGTGTCTTGAATGCAGATATCAGAAAGTAGTTGCTGACAATGCTTCTGTCTAGAATTTAGATGAAGATATTCCCGTTTCCAATGAAATCTATAGAGCTATCCACATATCCACTTACAGATTCTACAAAAGAAGTGATTCCAAACTGCTCTATCAACAGAAAGGTTTAAGTCTGTTAGTTGAGGACACACATCACAAAGAAGTTTCTGAGAATGCTTCTGTCTCGTTTTTATGGGAAGTTATTTCAATTTTCACCGTAGGCCCGAATGCGCTCGAAATGTCCACTTTCAGATACTACAGAAAGAGTGTTCCAAACCTTCTCTAAGAAAGGGAATCGTCAGCATTGTGAGTTGAATGCAGATATCACAAAGTAGTTTCTGAGGGTGCTTCTGTCTAGATTTTAGATGAATATATTACCGTTTCCAACGAAATCGATAGAGCTATCCAAATATCCACTTGCAGATTCTACAAAAGAAGTGATTCCAAACTGCTCTATCAACAGAAAGGTTTAAGTCTGTTAGTTGAGGACACACATCACAAAGAAGTTTGTGAGAATGCTTCTGTCTAGATTTTATATGAAGCTATTCCCGTTTCCAACAATATCTTCACAGTTATCCAAATATCCACTTGCAGATTCTACAAAAAGTGTTTTTCCAAACTGCTCTATCAAAAGAAAGGTTCAACTCCGTTAGTTGAGGACACACATCACAAAGAAGTTTCTGAGAATGCTTCTGTCTCGTTTTTATGGGAAGATATTTCAGTTTTCACCGTAGGCCCGAATGCGCTCCAAATGTCCACTTGCAGATAATACAGAAAGGGTGTTCCATACCTTCTCTAAGAAAGGGAATCTTCAGCTTTGTGAGTTGAATGCAGATATCACAAAGTAGTTTCTGAGAGTGCTTCTGTCTAGATTTTAGAGGAAAATATTCCCGTTTCCAACGATATCGTTAGAGCTATCCAAATATCAACTTGCAGATTCTACAAAAAGAGTGGTTCCAAACTACTCTATGAAAAGAAAGGTTGAACTGTGTTAGATGAGGACACACATCACAAAGAAGTTTCTGAGAATGCTTCTGTCTGGATTTTATATAAAGATGTTCCCGTTTCCAATGAAATCTTCACATTAAACAAAATATCCACTTGCAGGTTCTACAAAAAGATTGTTTCCAAACTGCTGTATCAAAGGAAAGGTTGAACTCTGTTAGTTGAGGACACACATCACAAAAAAGTTTCTGAGAATGCTTCTGTCTAGATTTTATATGAAGATATTCCCGTTTCCAACGAAATCTTCACAGTTATTCAAATATCCACTTGCAGATTCTACAAAAAGAGTGTTTCCAAACTGCTGTATCAATAGAAAGGATCAGCTCTGGTAGTTTAGGACACACATCCTAAATAAGTTTCTGAAAATCCCTCTGTCTCTTTTTTATGGGAAGATATTTCAGTTTTCACCGTAGGCCTTAATGCGCTCAAAATGTCCACTTCCAGATACTACAGAAAGAGTGTTTCAAACCTGCTCTATGAAAGGGAATGTTCCGCTCTGTGACTTGAATGCAGATATCAGAAAGTAGTTTCTGACAGTGCTTCTGTCTAGAATTTAGATGAAGATATTCCCGTTTCCAACGAAATCGATAGAGCTATCCAAATATCCACTTGCAGATTCTACAAAAAGTGTGTTTCCAAACTACTGTATCAAAAGAATGGTTCAACTCTGTTAGTTGAGGACACACATCACAAAGAAGTTTCTGAGAATGCTTCTGTCTAGATTTTATATGAAGATATTCCCGTTTCCAACGAAATCTTCACAGTTATCCAAATATCCACTTGCAGAATCTACAAAAAGTGTGTTTGCAAACTGCTGTATCAAAAGAAAGCATGAACTGTGTTAGCTGAGGACACTCATCAAGAAGAAGTTTCTGAGAATGCTTCGGTCTAGATTTCATATGAAGATATTCCCGTTTCCAACGAAATCATTAGCGCTATCAAAATATCCACTTACAGATTCTACAAAAAGAGTGTTTCCAAACTCCTCTATCAAAAGAAAGTTTCAACTCCTTTAGTTGAGGACACGCATCACAAAGAAGTTTCTGAGAATTCTTCTGTCTAGATTTTATATGACGATATTCCCGATTCCAACGAAATCTTCACAGTTATTCAAATATCCACTTGCAGATTCTACAAAAAGAGTGTTTCCAAACTGCTGTATCAATAGAAAGGATCAGCTCTGGTAGTTGAGGACACACATCCTAAATAAGTTTCTGAAAATCCTTCTGTCTCTTTTTTATGGGAAGATATTTCAGTTTTCACCGTAGGCCTTAATGCTCTCGTAATGTCCACTTCCATATACTACAGAAAGAGTGTTCCAAACCTTCTCTAAGAAAGGGAATCGTCAGCATTGTGAGTTGAATGCAGATATCACAAAGTAGTTTCTGAGAGAGCTTCTGTCTAGATTTTCGATGAATATATTACCGTTTCCAACGAAATCGATAGAGCTATCCAAATATCCACTTACAGATTCTACAAAAGAAGTGATTCCAAACTGCTCTATCAACAGAAAGGTTTAAGTCTGTTAGTTGAGGACACACATCACAAAGAAGTTTGTGAGAATGCTTCTGTCTAGATTTTATATGAAGATATTCCCGTTTCCAACAATATCTTCACTGTTATCCAAATATCCACTTGCAGATTCTACAAAAAGTGTGTTTCCAAACTGCTCTATCAAAAGAAAGGTTCAACTCCGTTAGTTGAGGACACACATCACAAAGAAGTTTCTGAGAATGCTTCTGTCTCGTTTTTATGGGAAGATATTTCAGTTTTCACCGTAGGCCCGAATGCGCTCCAAATGTCCACTTGCAGATAATACAGAAAGAGTGTTCCATACCTTCTCTAAGAAAGGGAATCTTCAGCTTTGTGAGTTGAATGCATATATCACAAAGTAGTTTCTGAGAGTGCTTCTGTCTAGATTTTAGATGAAAATATTCCCGTTTCCAACGATATCATTAGAGCTATCCAAATATCAACTTGGAGATTCTACAAAAAGAGTGGTTCCAAACTACTCTATGAAAAGAAAGGTTGAACTCTGTTAGATGAGGACACACATCACAAAGAAGTTTCTGAGAATGCTTCTGTCTAGATTTTATATAAAGATGTTCCCGTTTCCAATGAAATCTTCACATTAAACAAAATATCCACTTGCAGGTTCTACAAAAAGAGTGTTTCCAAACTGCTGTATCAAAGGAAAGTTTGAACTCTGTTAGTTGAGGACACACATCACAAAAAAGTTTCTGAGAATGCTTCTGTCTAGATTTTATATGAAGATATTCCCGTTTCCAACGAAATCTTCACAGTTATTCAAATATCCACTTGCAGATTCTACAAAAAGAGTGTTTCCAAACTGCTGTACCAATAGAAAGGATCAGCTCTGGTAGTTGAGGACACACATCCTAAATAAGTTTCTGAAAATCCCTCTGTCTCTTTTTTATGGGAAGATATTTCAGTTTTCACCGTAGGCCTTAATGCGCTCGAAATGTCCACTTCCAGATACTACAGAAAGAGTGTTTCAAACCTGCTCTATGAAAGGGAATGTTCCGCTCTGTGACTTGAATGCAGATATCAGAAAGTAGTTTCTGACAGTGCTTCTGTCTAGAATTTAGATGAAGATATTCCCGTTTCCAACGAAATCGATAGAGCTATCCAAATATCCACTTGCAGATTCTACAAAAAGTGTGTTTCCAAACTACTGTATCAAAAGAATGGTTCAACTCTGTTAGTTGAGGACACACATCACAAAGAAGTTTCTGAGAATGCTTCTGTCTAGATTTTATATGAAGATATTCCCGTTTCCAATGAAATCTTCACAGTTATCCAAATATCCACTTGCAGATTCTACAAAAAGAGTGTTTGCAAACTACTGTATCAAAAGAAAGGATGAACTGTGTTAGCTGAGGACACTCATCAAGAAGAAGTTTCTGAGAATGCTTCGGTCTAGATTTCATATGAAGATACTCCCCTTTCCAACGAAATTATTACAGCTATCCAAATATCCACGGACAGATTCTACAAAAAGGGTGTTTCCAAACTGCTCTATCAAAAGAAAGGTTGAACTCCGTTAGTTGAGGACACACATCACGAAGAAGTTGCTGAGAATGCTTCTGTCTGGAATTTAGATGAAGATATTCCCGATTCCAACGAAATCTTCACTGTTATCCAAATATCTAACAGCAGATTCTACAAAAAGTGTGTTTCCAAACTACTGTAACAAAAGAAAGGTTGAACTCTGTTAGTTGAGGACACACATCAAAAAGAAGTTTCTGACAATGCTTCTGTCTAGATTTTATATGAATATATTCACTTTTCCATCGAAATCTTCACAGTTATCCAAATATCCACTTGCGGATTCTACAAAAAGAGTGTTTCTAAACTGCTGTATCAAAAGAATGGTTCAACACTGTTAGTTGAGGACACACATCCCATATAAGTTTCAGAGAATGCTTCTGTCTCGTTTTTATGGGAAGATATTTCCCTTTTCACCGTAGGCCTGAAAGCGCTCGAAATGTCCACTTGCAGATAGTACAGAAAGCGTTTTCAAAACCTGCTCTAAGAAATAGAATCTTCAGCTTTCTGAGTTGAATGCAGATATCACAAAGTAGTTTCTGAGAGTGCTTCTGTCTATATTTTCGATGAAGATATTCCCGTTTCCAACGAAATCGTATGAGCTATCCAAATATCCACTTGCAGATTGTACAAAAAGAGTGGTT
Source organism: Gorilla gorilla gorilla (assembly GCF_029281585.2). Taxonomy (NCBI): domain Eukaryota; kingdom Metazoa; phylum Chordata; class Mammalia; order Primates; family Hominidae; genus Gorilla; species Gorilla gorilla. The sequence continues at coordinate 13,962,883 of NC_086018.1, read as the reverse complement.
CCAAACTACTCTATCAAAAGAAATGTTAAACTCTGTTCGATGAGGACACACATCACAAAGAAGTTTCTGAGAATGCTTCTGTCTAGATTTTATATGAAGATGTTCCCGTTTCCAACAAAATCTTCACATTAAACAAAATATCCACTTGCAGGTTCTACAAAAAGAGTGTTTCCAAACTGCTGTATCAAAGGAAAGGTTGAACTATGTTAGTTGAGGACACACATCACAAAAAAGTTTCTGAGAATGCTTCTGTCTAGATTTTATAAGAAGATACTCCCGTTTCCAACGAAATCTTCACAGTTATTCAAGTATCCACTTGCAGATTCCACAAAAAGAGTGTTTCCAACTGCTTTATCAATAGAAAGGATCAACTCTGCTATTTGAGGACACACATCCTAAATAAGTTTCTGAGAATCCTTCTCTCTCTTTCTTATGGAAGATATTTCAGTTTTCACTGAAGGGCTGAATGCGTTCGAAATGTCCACTTCCAGATACTACAGAAAGAGTGTTTCAAACCAGCTCTATGAAAGGGAATGTTCAGCTCTGTGACTTGAATGCAGATATCACAAAGTAGTTTCTGAGAGAGCTTCTGTCTAGATTTTAGATGAAGATATTCCCGTTTCCAATGAAATTGATAGAGCTATCCAAATATCCACTTGCAGATTCTACAAAAAGTGTGTTTCCAAACTGCTGTAACAAAGGAAAGGTTGAAATCAGTTAGTTGAGGACACACACCACAAAAAAGTTTCTTAGAATGCTTCTCTCTAGATTTTATATGACGATATTCCCGTTTCCAACGAAATCTTCACAGTTATTCAAATATCCACTTGCAGATTCTACAAAAAGAGTGTTTCCAAACTACTGTAGCAATAGAAAGGATCAGCTCTTGTAGTTGAGGACACACATCCTAAACAAGTTTCTGAAAATCCTTCTGTCTCTTTTTTATGGGAAGATATTTCAGTTTTCACCGTAGGCCTTAATGCGCTCGTAATGTCCACTTCCAGATACTACAGAAAGAGTGTTTCAAACCTGCTCTATGAAAGGGAATGTTCCGCTCTGTGACTTGAATGCAGATATCAGAAAGTAGTTGCTGACAATGCTTCTGTCTAGAATTTAGATGAAGATATTCCCGTTTCCAACGAAATCGATAGAGCTATCCACATATCCACTTACAGATTCTACAAAAGAAGTGATTCCAAACTGCTCTATCAACAGAAAGGTTTAAGTCTGTTAGTTGAGGACACACATCACAAAGAAGTTTCTGAGAATGCTTCTGTCTCGTTTTTATAGGAAGATATTTCAATTTTCACCGTAGGCCCGAATGCGCTCGAAATGTCCACTTGCAGATACTACAGAAAGAGTGTTCCAAACCTTCTCTAAAAAGGGAATCGTCAGCATTGTGAGTTGAATGCAGATATCACAAAGTAGTTTCTGAGGGTGCTTCTGTCTAGATTTTAGATGAATATATTACCGTTTCCAACGAAATCGATAGAGCTATCCAAATATCCACTTACAGATTCTAGAAAAGAAGTGATTCCAAACTGCTCTATCAACAGAAAGGTTTCAGTGTGTTAGTTGAGGACACACATCACAAAGAAGTTTGTGAGAATGCTTCTGTCTAGATTTTATATGAAGATATTCCCGTTTCCAACAATATCTTCACAGTTATCCAAATATCCACTTGCAGATTCTACAAAAAGTGTGTTTCCAAACTGCTCTATCAAAAGAAAGGTTCAACTCCGTTAGTTGAGGACACACATCACAAAGAAGTTTCTGAGAATGCTTCTGTCTCGTTTTTATGGGAAGATATTTCAGTTTTCACCGTAGGCCCGAATGCGCTCCAAATGTCCACTTGCAGATAATACAGAAAGAGTGTTCCATACCTTCTCTAAGAAAGGGAATCTTCAGCTTTGTGAGTTGAATGCAGATATCACAAAGTAGTTTCTGAGAGTGCTTCTGTCTAGATTTTAGATGAAAATATTCCCGTTTCCAACGAAATCGTTAGAGCTATCCAAATATCAACTTGCAGATTCTACAAAAAGAGTGGTTCCAAACTACTCTATGAAAAGAAATGTTGAACTCTGTTAGATGAGGACACACATCACAAAGAAGTTTCTGAGAATGCTTCTGTCTAGATTTTATATAAAGATGTTCCCGTTTCCAATGAAATCTTCACATAAAACAAAATATCCACTTGCAGGTTCTACAAAAAGAGTGTTTCCAAACTGCTGTATCAAAGGAAAGGTTGAACTCTGTTAGTTGAGGACACACATCACAAAAAAGTTTCTGAGAATGCTTCTGTCTAGATTTTATATGAAGATATTCCCGTTTCCAACGAAATCTTCACAGTTATTCAAATATCCACTTGCAGATTCTACAAAAAGAGTGTTTCCAAACTGCTGTATCAATAGAAAGGATCAGCTCTGGTAATTTAGGACACACATCCTAAATAAGTTTCTGAAAATCCCTCTGTCTCTTTTTTATGGGAAGATATTTCAGTTTTCACCGTAGGCCTTAATGCGCTCGAAATGTCCACTTCCAGATACTACAGAAAGAGTGTTTCAAACCTGCTCTATGAAAGGGAATGTTCCGCTCTGTGACTTGAATGCAGATATCAGAAAGTAGTTTCTGACAGTGCTTCTGTCTAGAATTTAGATGAAGATATTCCCGTTTCCAACGAAATCGATAGAGCTATCCAAATATCCACTTGCAGATTCTACAAAAAGTGAGTTTCCAAACTACTGTATCAAAAGAATGGTTCAACTCTGTTAGTTGAGGACACACATCACAAAGAAGTTTCTGAGAATGCTTCTGTCTAGATTTTATATGAAGATATTCCCGTTTCCAACGAAATCTTCACAGTTATCCAAATATCCACTTGCAGATTCTACAAAAAGAGTGTTTGCAAACTACTGTATCAAAAGAAAGGATGAACTGTGTTAGCTGAGGACACTCATCAAGAAGAAGTTTCTGAGAATGCTTCGGTCTAGATTTCATATGAAGATATTCCCGTTTCCAACGAAATCATTAGCTCTATCAAAATATCCACTTACAGATTCTACAAAAAGAGTGTTTCCAAACTCCTCTATCAAAAGAAAGGTTCAACTCCTTTAGTTGAGGACACACATCACAAAGAAGTTTCTGAGAATGCTTCTGTCTAGATTTTATATGAAGATATTCCCTTTTCCAATGAAATCTTCAGAGTCATCCAAATATCCACTTGCAGCTTCTACAAAAAGAGTTTTTCTAAACTGCTGTATCCAAAGAAAGTTTCATCTCTGTTAGTTGAGGACACACATCCCAAATAAGTTTCTGAGAATTCTTCTGTTTCGTTTTTATGGGAAGATATTTCCCTTTTCACCTTAGGCCTGAAAGCGCTCGAAATCTCCACTTGCAGATACTACAGAAAGAGTGTTCCAAACCTGCTCTAAGAAAGGGAATGTTCAGCTCTGTGAGTTCAATGCAGATATCACAAAGTAGTTTCTGAGAGAGCTTCTGTCTAGATTTTAGATGAAGATATTCCCGTTTCCAATGAAATCGTTAGAGCTATCCAAATATCCACTTGCAGATTCTACAAAAAGTGTGATTCCAAACTGCTGTAACAAAGGAAAGGTTGAAATCTGTTAGTTGAGAACACACACCACAAAAACGTTTCTGAGAATGCTTCTGTCTAGATTTTATATGACGATATTCCCGTTTCCAATGAAATCTTCACAGTTATTCAAATATCCACTTGCAGATTCTACAAAAAGTGTGTTTCCAAACGGCTCTATCAAAAGAAAGGTTCAACTCCGTTAGTTGAGGACACACATCACAAAGAAGTTTCTGAGAATGCTTCTGTCTCGTTTTTATGGGAAGATATTTCCCTTCTCACCTAAGGCCCGAATGCGCTCGAAATTTCCACTTGCAGATACTAAAGAAAGAGTGTTCCAAACCTTCTCTAAGAAAGAGAATCTTCAGCATTGTGAGTTGAATGCAGATATCACAAAGTAGTTTCTGAGAGTGCTTCTGTCTAGATTTTAGATGAAGATAATCCCGTTTCCAACGAAATCGTTAGAGCTATCCAAATATCAACTTGCAGATTCTTCAAAAAGAGTGGTTCCAAACTACTCTATGAAAAGAAAGGTTGAACTCTGTTAGATGAGGACACACATCACAAAAAAGTTTCTGAGAATGCTTCTGTCTAGATTTTATATGAAGATGTTCCCGTTTCCAACGAAATCTTCACATTAAACAAAATATCCCCTTGCAGGTTCTACAAAAAGAGTGTTTCCAAACTGCTGTATCAATAGAAAGGATCAGCTCTGGTAGTTGAGGACACACATCCTAAATAAGTTTCTGAAAATCCCTCTGTCTCTTTTTTATGGGAAGATATTTCAGTTTTCACCGTAGGCCTTAATGCGCTCGAAATGTCCACTTCCAGATACTACAGAAAGAGTGTTTCAAACCTGCTCTATGAAAGCGAATGTTCCGCTCTGTGACTTGAATGCAGATATCAGAAAGTAGTTTCTGACAGTGCTTCTGTCTAGAATTTAGATGAAGATATTCCCGTTTCCAACGAAATCGATAGAGCTATCCAAATATCCACTTGCAGATTCTACAAAAAGTGTGTTTCCAAACTACTGTATCAAAAGAATGGTTCAACTCTGTTAGTTGAGGACACACATCACAAAGAAGTTTCTGAGAATGCTTCTGTCTAGATTTTATATGAAGATATTCCCGTTTCCAACGAAATCTTCACAGTTATCCAAATATCCACTTGCAGATTCTACAAAAAGAGTGTTTGCAAACTACTGTATGAAAAGAAAGGATGAACTGTGTTAGCTGAGGACACTCATCAAGAAGAAGTTTCTGAGAATGCTTCGGTCTAGATTTCATATGAAGATATTCCCGTTTCCAACGAAATCATTAGCTCTATCAAAATATCCACTTACAGATTCTACAAAAAGAGTGTTTCCAAACTCCTCTATCAAAAGGAAGTTTCAACTCCTTTAGTTGAGGACACACATCACAAAGAAGTTTCTGAGAATGCTTCTGTCTAGATTTTATATGAAGATATTCCCTTTTCCAATGAAATCTTCAGAGTCATCCAAATATCCACTTGCAGCTTCTACAAAAAGAGTTTTTCTAAACTGCTGTATCCAAAGAAAGTTTCATCTCTGTTAGTTGAGGACACACATCCCAAATAAGTTTCTGAGAATGCTTCTGTTTCGTTTTTATGGGAAGATATTTCCCTTTTCACCTTAGGCCTGAAAGCGCTCGAAATCTCCACTTGCAGATACTACAGAAAGAGTGTTCCAAACCTGCTCTAAGAAAGGGAATGTTCACCTCTGTGAGTTCAATGCAGATATCACAAAGTAGTTTCTGAGAGAGCTTCTGTCTAGATTTTAGCTGAAGATATTCCCGTTTCCAATGAAATCGTTAGAGCTATCCAAATATCCACTTGCAGATTCTACAAAAAGTGTGATTCCAAACTGCTGTAACAAAGGAAAGGTTGAAATCTGTTAGTTGAGAACACACACCACAAAAAAGTTTCTGAGAATGCTTCTGTCTAGATTTTATATGAAGATATTCCCGTTTCCAACAATATCTTCACAGTTATCCAAATATCCACTTGCAGATTCTACAAAAAGTGTGTTTCCAAACTGCTCTATCAAAAGAAAGTTTCAACTCCGTTAGTTGAGGACACACATCACAAAGAAGTTTCTGAGAATGCTTCTGTCTCGTTTTTATGGGAAGATATTTCAGTTTTCACCGTAGGCCCGAATGCGCTCCAAATGTCCACTTGCAGATAATACAGAAAGAGTGTTCCATACCTTCTCTAAGAAAGGGAATCTTCAGCTTTGTGAGTTGAATGCAGATATCACAAAGTAGTTTCTGAGAGTGCTTCTGTCTAGATTTTAGATGAAAATATTCCCGTTTCCAACGATATCGTTAGAGCTATCCAAATATCAACTTGCAGATTCTACAAAAAGAGTGGTTCCAAACTACTCTATGAAAAGAAAGGTTGAACTCTGTTAGATGAGGACACACATCACAAAGAAGTTTCTGAGAATGCTTCTGTCTAGATTTTATATAAAGATGTTCCCGTTTCCAATGAAATCTTCACATTAAACAAAATATCCACTTGCAGGTTCTACAAAAAGAGTGTTTCCAAACTGCTGTATCAAAGGAAAGGTTGAACTCTGTTAGTTGAGGACACACATCACAAAAAAGTTTCTGAGAATGCTTCTGTCTAGATTTTATATGAAGATACTCCCGTTTCCAACGAAATCTTCACAGTTATTCAAATATCCACTTGCAGATTCTACAAAAAGAGTGTTTCCAAACTGCTGTATCAATAGAAAGGATCAGCTCTGGTAGTTGAGGACACACATCCTAAATAAGTTTCTGAAAATCCCTCTGTCTCTTTTTTATGGGAAGATATTTCAGTTTTCACCGTAGGCCTTAATGCGCTCGAAATGTCCACTTCCAGATACTACAGAAAGAGTGTTTCAAACCTGCTCTATGAAATTGAATGTTCCGCTCTGTGACTTGAATGCAGATATCAGAAAGTAGTTTCTGACAGTGCTTCTGTCTAGAATTTAGATGAAGATATTCCCGTTTCCAACGAAATCGATAGAGCTATCCAAATATCCACTTGCAGATTCTACAAAAAGTGTGTTTCCAAACTACTGTATCAAAAGAATGGTTCAACTCTGTTAGTTGAGGACACACATCACAAAGAAGTTTCTGAGAATGCTTCTGTCTAGATTTTATATGAAGATATTCCCGTTTCCAACGAAATCTTCACAGTTATCCAAATATCCACTTGCAGATTCTACAAAAAGAGTGTTTGCAAACTACTGTATCAAAAGAAAGGATGAACTGTGTTAGCTGAGGACACTCATCAAGAAGAAGTTTCTGAGAATGCTTCGGTCTAGATTTCATATGAAGATATTCCCGTTTCCAACGAAATCATTAGCTCTATCAAAATATCCACTTACAGATTCTACAAAAAGAGTGTTTCCAAACTCCTCTATCAAAAGAAAGGTTCAACTCCTTTAGTTGAGGACACACATCACAAAGAAGTTTCTGAGAATGCTTCTGTCTAGATTTTATATGAAGATATTCCCTTTTCCAATGAAATCTTCAGAGTCATCCAAATATCCACTTGCAGCTACTACAAAAAGAGTTTTTCTAAACTGCTGTATCCAAAGAAAGTTTCATCTCTGTTAGTTGAGGACACACATCCCAAATAAGTTTCTGAGAATGCTTCTGTTTCGTTTTTATGGGAAGATATTTCCCTTTTCACCTTAGGCCTGAAAGCGCTCGAAATCTCCACTTGCAGATACTACAGAAAGAGTGTTCCAAACCTGCTCTAAGAAAGGGAATGTTCAGCTCTGTGAGTTCAATGCAGATATCACAAAGTAGTTTCTGAGAGAGCTTCTGTCTAGATTTTAGATGAAGATATTCCCGTTTCCAATGAAATCGTTAGAGCTATCCAAATATCCACTTGCAGATTCTACAAAAAGTGTGATTCCAAACTGCTGTAACAAAGGAAAGGTTGAAATCTGTTAGTTGAGAACACACACCACAAAAAAGTTTCTGAGAATGCTTCTGTCTAGATTTTATATGACGATATTCCCGTTTCCAATGAAATCTTCACAGTTATTCAAATATCCACTTGCAGATTCTACAAAAAGTGTGTTTCCAAACGGCTCTATCAAAAGAAAGGTTCAACTCCGTTAGTTGAGGACACACATCACAAAGAAGTTTCTGAGAATGCTTCTGTCTCGTTTTTATGGGAAGATATTTCCCTTCTCACCTAAGGCCCGAATGCGCTCGAAATGTCCACTTGCAGATACTATAGAAAGAGTGTTCCAAACCTTCTCTAAGAAAGAGAATCTTCAGCATTGTGAGTTGAATGCAGATATCACAAAGTAGTTTCTGAGAGTGCTTCTGTCTAGATTTTAGATGAAGATAATCCCGTTTCCAACGAAATCGTTAGAGCTATCCAAATATCAACTTGCAGATTCTTCAAAAAGAGTGGTTCCAAACTACTCTATGAAAAGAAAGGTTGAAGTCTGTTAGATGAGGACACACATCACAAAGAAGTTTCTGAGAATGCTTCTGTCTAGATTTTATATGAAGATGTTCCCGTTTCCAACGAAATCTTCACATTAAACAAAATATCCCCTTGCAGGATCTACAAAAAGAGTGTTTCCAAACTGCTGTATCAATAGAAAGGATCAGCTCTGGTAGTTGAGGACACACATCCTAAATAAGTTTCTGAAAATCCCTCTGTCTCTTTTTTATGGGAAGATATTTCAGTTTTCACCGTAGGCCTTAATGCGCTCGAAATGTCCACTTCCAGATACTACAGAAAGAGTGTTTCAAACCTGCTCTATGAAAGCGAATGTTCCGCTCTGTGACTTGAATGCAGATATCAGAAAGTAGTTTCTGACAGTGCTTCTGTCTAGAATTTAGATGAAGATATTCCCGTTTCCAACGAAATCGATAGAGCTATCCAAATATCCACTTGCAGATTCTACAAAAAGTGTGTTTCCAAACTACTGTATCAAAAGAATGGTTCAACTCTGTTAGTTGAGGACACACATCACAAAGAAGTTTCTGAGAATGCTTCTGTCTAGATTTTATATGAAGATATTCCCGTTTCCAACGAAATCTTCACAGTTATCCAAATATCCACTTGCAGATTCTACAAAAAGAGTGTTTGCAAACTACTGTATCAAAAGAAAGGATGAACTGTGTTAGCTGAGGACACTCATCAAGAAGAAGTTTCTGAGAATGCTTCGGTCCAGATTTCATATGAAGATATTCCCGTTTCCAACGAAATCATTAGCTCTATCAAAATATCCACTTACAGATTCTACAAAAAGAGTGTTTCCAAACTCCTCTATCAAAAGAAAGGTTCAACTCCTTTAGTTGAGGACACACATCACAAAGAAGTTTCTGAGAATGCTTCTGTCTAGATTTTATATGAAGATATTCCCTTTTCCAATGAAATCTTCAGAGTCATCCAAATATCCACTTGCAGCTTCTACAAAAAGAGTTTTTCTAAACTGCTGTATCCAAAGAAAGTTTCATCTCTGTTAGTTGAGGACACACATCCCAAATAAGTTTCTGAGAATGCTTCTGTTTCGTTTTTATGGGAAGATATTTCCCTTTTCACCTTAGGCCTGAAAGCGCTCGAAATCTCCACTTGCAGATACTACAGAAAGAGTGTTCCAAACCTGCTCTAAGAAAGGGAATGTTCAGCTCTGTGAGTTCAATGCAGATATCACAAAGTAGTTTCTGAGGGTGCTTCTGTCTAGATTTTAGCTGAAGATATTCCCGTTTCCAATGAAATCGTTAGAGCTATCCAAATATCCACTTGCAGATTCTACAAAAAGTGTGATTCCAAACTGCTGTAACAAAGGAAAGGTTGAAATCTGTTAGTTGAGAACACACACCACAAAAAAGTTTCTGAGAATGCTTCTGTCTAGATTTTATATGAAGATATTCCCGTTTCCAACAATATCTTCACAGTTATCCAAATATCCACTTGCAGATTCTACAAAAAGTGTGTTTCCAAACTGCTCTATCAAAAGAAAGGTTCAACTCCGTTAGTTGAGGACACACATCACAAAGAAGTTTCTGAGAATGCTTCTGTCTCGTTTTTATGGGAAGATATTTCAGTTTTCACCGTAGGCCCGAATGCGCTCCAAATGTCCACTTGCAGATAATACAGAAAGAGTGTTCCATACCTTCTCTAAGAAAGGGAATCTTCAGCTTTGTGAGTTGAATGCAGATATCACAAAGTAGTTTCTGAGAGTGCTTCTGTCTAGATTTTAGATGAAAATATTCCCGTTTCCAACGATATCGTTAGAGCTATCCAAATATCAACTTGCAGATTCTACAAAAAGAGTGGTTCCAAACTACTCTATGAAAAGAAAGGTTGAACTCTGTTAGATGAGGACACACATCACAAAGAAGTTTCTGAGAATGCTTCTGTCTAGATTTTATATAAAGATATTCCCGTTTCCAATGAAATCTTCACATTAAACAAAATATCCACTTGCAGGTTCTACAAAAAGAGTGTTTCCAAACTGCTGTATCAAAGGAAAGGTTGAACTCTGTTAGTTGAGGACACACATCACAAAAAAGTTTCTGAGAATGCTTCTGTCTAGATTTTATATGAAGATACTCCCGTTTCCAACGAAATCTTCACAGTTATTCAAATATCCACTTGCAGATTCTACAAAAAGAGTGTTTCCAAACTGCTGTATCAATAGAAAGGATCAGCTCTGGTAGTTGAGGACACACATCCTAAATAAGTTTCTGAAAATCCCTCTGTCTCTTTTTTATGGGAAGATATTTCAGTTTTCACCGTAGGCCTTAATGCGCTCGAAATGTCCACTTCCAGATACTACAGAAAGAGTGTTTCAAACCTGCTCTATGAAATTGAATGTTCCGCTCTGTGACTTGAATGCAGATATCAGAAAGTAGTTTCTGACAGTGCTTCTGTCTAGAATTTAGATGAAGATATTCCCGTTTCCAACGAAATCGATAGAGCTATCCAAATATCCACTTGCAGATTCTACAAAAAGTGTGTTTCCAAACTACTGTATCAAAAGAATGGTTCAACTCTGTTAGTTGAGGACACACATCACAAAGAAGTTTCTGAGAATGCTTCTGTCTAGATTTTATATGAAGATATTCCCGTTTCCAACGAAATCTTCACAGTTATCCAAATATCCACTTGCAGATTCTACAAAAAGAGTGTTTGCAAACTACTGTATCAAAAGAAAGGATGAACTGTGTTAGCTGAGGACACTCATCAAGAAGAAGTTTCTGAGAATGCTTCGGTCCAGATTTCATATGAAGATATTCCCGTTTCCAACGAAATCATTAGCTCTATCAAAATATCCACTTACAGATTCTACAAAAAGAGTGTTTCCAAACTCCTCTATCAAAAGAAAGGTTCAACTCCTTTAGTTGAGGACACACATCACAAAGAAGTTTCTGAGAATGCTTCTGTCTAGATTTTATATGAAGATATTCCCTTTTCCAATGAAATCTTCAGAGTCATCCAAATATCCACTTGCAGCTTCTACAAAAAGAGTTTTTCTAAACTGCTGTATCCAAAGAAAGTTTCATCTCTGTTAGTTGAGGACACACATCCCAAATAAGTTTCTGAGAATGCTTCTGTTTCGTTTTTATGGGAAGATATTTCCCTTTTCACCTTAGGCCTGAAAGCGCTCGAAATCTCCACTTGCAGATACTACAGAAAGAGTGTTCCAAACCTGCTCTAAGAAAGGGAATGTTCAGCTCTGTGAGTTCAATGCAGATATCACAAAGTAGTTTCTGAGAGAGCTTCTGTCTAGATTTTAGCTGAAGATATTCCCGTTTCCAATGAAATCGTTAGAGCTATCCAAATATCCACTTGCAGATTCTACAAAAAGTGTGATTCCAAACTGCTGTAACAAAGGAAAGGTTGAAATCTGTTAGTTGAGAACACACACCACAAAAAAGTTTCTGAGAATGCTTCTGTCTAGATTTTATATGAAGATATTCCCGTTTCCAACAATATCTTCACAGTTATCCAAATATCCACTTGCAGATTCTACAAAAAGTGTGTTTCCAAACTGCTCTATCAAAAGAAAGGTTCAACTCCGTTAGTTGAGGACACACATCACAAAGAAGTTTCTGAGAATGCTTCTGTCTCGTTTTTATGGGAAGATATTTCAGTTTTCACCGTAGGCCCGAATGCGCTCCAAATGTCCACTTGCAGATAATACAGAAAGAGTGTTCCATACCTTCTCTAAGAAAGGGAATCTTCAGCTTTGTGAGTTGAATGCAGATATCACAAAGTAGTTTCTGAGAGTGCTTCTGTCTAGATTTTAGATGAAAATATTCCCGTTTCCAACGATATCGTTAGAGCTATCCAAATATCAACTTGCAGATTCTACAAAAAGAGTGGTTCCAAACTACTCTATGAAAAGAAAGGTTGAACTCTGTTAGATGAGGACACACATCACAAAGAAGTTTCTGAGAATGCTTCTGTCTAGATTTTATATAAAGATATTCCCGTTTCCAATGAAATCTTCTCATTAAACAAAATATCCACTTGCAGGTTCTACAAAAAGAGTGTTTCCAAACTGCTGTATCAAAGGAAAGGTTGAACTCTGTTAGTTGAGGACACACATCACAAAAAAGTTTCTGAGAATGCTTCTGTCTAGATTTTATATGAAGATACTCCCGTTTCCAACGAAATCTTCACAGTTATTCAAATATCCACTTGCAGATTCTACAAAAAGAGTGTTTCCAAACTGCTGTATCAATAGAAAGGATCAGCTCTGGTAGTTGAGGACACACATCCTAAATAAGTTTCTGAAAATCCCTCTGTCTCTTTTTTATGGGAAGATATTTCAGTTTTCACCGTAGGCCTTAATGCGCTCGAAATGTCCACTTCCAGATACTACAGAAAGAGTGTTTCAAACCTGCTCTATGAAATTGAATGTTCCGCTCTGTGACTTGAATGCAGATATCAGAAAGTAGTTTCTGACAGTGCTTCTGTCTAGAATTTAGATGAAGATATTCCCGTTTCCAACGAAATCGATAGAGCTATCCAAATATCCACTTGCAGATTCTACAAAAAGTGTGTTTCCAAACTACTGTATCAAAAGAATGGTTCAACTCTGTTAGTTGAGGACACACATCACAAAGAAGTTTCTGAGAATGCTTCTGTCTAGATTTTATATGAAGATATTCCCGTTTCCAACGAAATCTTCACAGTTATCCAAATATCCACTTGCAGATTCTACAAAAAGAGTGTTTGCAAACTACTGTATCAAAAGAAAGGATGAACTGTGTTAGCTGAGGACACTCATCAAGAAGAAGTTTCTGAGAATGCTTCGGTCTAGATTTCATATGAAGATATTCCCGTTTCCAACGAAATCATTAGCTCTATCAAAATATAAACTTACAGATTCTACAAAAAGAGTGTTTCCAAACTCCTCTATCAAAAGAAAGGTTCAACTCCTTTAGTTGAGGACACACATCACAAAGAAGTTTCTGAGAATGCTTCTGTCTAGATTTTATATGAAGATATTCCCTTTTCCAATGAAATCTTCAGAGTCATCCAAATATCCACTTGCAGCTACTACAAAAAGAGTTTTTCTGAACTGCTGTATCCAAAGAAAGTTTCATCTCTGTTAGTTGAGGACACACATCCCAAATAAGTTTCTGAGAATGCTTCTGTTTCGTTTTTATGGGAAGATATTTCCCTTTTCACCTTAGGCCTGAAAGCGCTCGAAATCTCCACTTGCAGATACTACAGAAAGAGTGTTCCAAACCTGCTCTAAGAAAGGGAATGTTCAGCTCTGTGAGTTCAATGCAGATATCACAAAGTAGTTTCTGAGAGAGCTTCTGTCTAGATTTTAGATGAAGATATTCCCGTTTCCAACGAAATCTTCACAGTTATCCAAATATCCACTTGCAGATTCTACAAAAAGAGTGTTTGCAAACTACTGTATCAAAAGAAAGGATGAACTGTGTTAGCTGAGGACACTCATCAAGAAGAAGTTTCTGAGAATGCTTCGGTCTAGATTTCATATGAAGATATTCCCGTTTCCAACGAAATCATTAGCTCTATCAAAATATCCACTTACAGATTCTACAAAAAGAGTGTTTCCTAACTCCTCTATCAAAAGAAAGGTTCAACTCCTTTAGTTGAGGACACACATCACAAAGAAGTTTCTGAGAATGCTTCTGTCTAGATTTTATATGAAGATATTCCCTTTTCCAATGAAATCTTCAGAGTCATCCAAATATCCACTTGCAGCTTCTACAAAAAGAGTTTTTCTAAACTGCTGTATCCAAAGAAAGTTTCATCTCTGTTAGTTGAGGACACACATCCCAAATAAGTTTCTGAGAATGCTTCTGTCTCGTTTTTATGGGAAGATATTTCCCTTTTCACCTTAGGCCTGAAAGCGCTCGAAATCTCCACTTGCAGATACTACAGAAAGAGTGTTCCAAACCTGCTCTAAGAAAGGGAATGTTCAGCTCTGTGAGTTCAATGCAGATATCACAAAGTAGTTTCTGAGAGAGCTTCTGTCTAGATTTTAGATGAAGATATTCCCGTTTCCAATGAAATCGTTAGAGCTATCCAAATATCCACTTGCAGATTCTACAAAAAGTGTGATTCCAAACTGCTGTAACAAAGGAAAGGTTGAAATCTGTTAGTTGAGAACACACACCACAAAAAAGTTTCTGAGAATGCTTCTGTCTACATTTTATATGACGATATTCCCGTTTCCAATGAAATCTTCACAGTTATTCAAATATCCACTTGCAGATTCTACAAAAAGTGTGTTTCCAAACGGCTCTATCAAAAGAAAGGTTCAACTCCGTTAGTTGAGGACACACATCACAAAGAAGTTTCTGAGAATGCTTCTGTCTCGTTTTTATGGGAAGATATTTCCCTTTTCACCTAAGGCCCGAATGCGCTCGAAATGTCCACTTGCAGATACTATAGAAAGAGTGTTCCAAACCTTCTCTAAGAAAGGGAATCTTCAGCATTGTGAGTTGAATGCAGATATCACAAAGTAGTTTCTGAGAGTGCTTCTGTCTAGATTTTAGATGAAGATAATCCCGTTTCCAACGAAATCGTTAGAGCTATCCAAATATCAACTTGCAGATTCTTCAAAAAGAGTGGTTCCAAACTACTCTATGAAAAGAAAGGTTGAACTCTGTTAGATGAGGACACACATCACAAAGAAGTTTCTGAGAATGCTTCTGTCTAGATTTTATATGAAGATGTTCCCGTTTCCAACGAAATCTTCACATTAAACAAAATATCCACTTGCAGTTCCTACAAAAAGAGTGTTTCCAAACTGCTGTATCAATAGAAAGGATCAGCTCTGGTAGTTGAGGACACACATCCTAAATAAGTTTCTGAAAATCCCCCTGTCTCTTTTTTATGGGAAGATATTTCAGTTTTCACCGTAGGCCTTAATGCGCTCGAAATGTCCACTTCCAGATACTACAGAAAGAGTGTTTCAAACCTGCTCTATGAAATTGAATGTTCCGCTCTGTGACTTGAATGCAGATATCAGAAAGTAGTTTCTGACAGTGCTTCTGTCTAGAATTTAGATGAAGATATTCCCGTTTCCAATGAAATCGATAGAGCTATCCAAATATCCACTTGCAGATTCTACAAAAAGTGTGTTTCCAAACTACTGTATCTAAAGAATGGTTCAACTCTGTTAGTTGAGGACACACATCACAAAGAAGTTTCTGAGAATGCTTCTGTCTAGATTTTATATGAAGATATTCCCGTTTCCAACGAAATCTTCACAGTTATCCAAATATCCACTTGCAGATTCTACAAAAAGAGTGTTTGCAAACTACTGTATCAAAAGAAAGGATGAACTGTGTTAGCTGAGGACACTCATCAAGAAGAAGTTTCTGAGAATGCTTCGGTCTAGATTTCATATGAAGATATTCCCGTTTCCAACGAAATCATTAGCTCTATCAAAATATCCACTTACAGATTCTACAAAAAGAGTGTTTCCAAACTCCTCTATCAAAAGAAAGGTTCAACTCCTTTAGTTGAGGACACACATCACAAAGAAGTTTCTGAGAATGCTTCTGTCTAGATTTTATATGAAGATATTCCCTTTTCCAATGAAATCTTCAGAGTCATCCAAATATCCACTTGCAGCTTCTACAAAAAGAGTTTTTCTAAACTGCTGTATCCAAAGAAAGTTTCATCTCTGTTAGTTGAGGACACACATCCCAAATAAGTTTCTGAGAATGCTTCTGTCTCGTTTTTATGGGAAGATATTTCCCTTTTCACCTTAGGCCTGAAAGCGCTCGAAATCTCCACTTGCAGATACTACAGAAAGAGTGTTCCAAACCTGCTCTAAGAAAGGGAATGTTCAGCTCTGTGAGTTCAATGCAGATATCACAAAGTAGTTTCTGAGAGAGCTTCTGTCTAGATTTTAGATGAAGATATTCCCGTTTCCAATGAAATCGTTAGAGCTATCCAAATATCCACTTGCAGATTCTACAAAAAGTGTGATTCCAAACTGCTGTAACAAAGGAAAGGTTGAAATCTGTTAGTTGAGAACACACACCACAAAAAAGTTTCTGAGAATGCTTCTGTCTAGATTTTATATGACGATATTCCCGTTTCCAATGAAATCTTCACAGTTATTCAAATATCCACTTGCAGATTCTACAAAAAGTGTGTTTCCAAACGGCTCTATCAAAAGAAAGGTTCAACTCCGTTAGTTGAGGACACACATCACAAAGAAGTTTCTGAGAATGCTTCTGTCTCGTTTTTATGGGAAGATATTTCCCTTTTCACCTAAGGCCCGAATGCGCTCGAAATGTCCACTTGCAGATACTACAGAAAGAGTGTTCCAAACCTTCTCTAAGAAAGGGAATCTTCAGCATTGTGAGTTGAATGCAGATATCACAAAGTAGTTTCTGAGAGTGCTTCTGTCTAGATTTTAGATGAAGATAATCCCGTTTCCAACGAAATCGTTAGAGCTATCCAAATATCAACTTGCAGATTCTTCAAAAAGAGTGGTTCCAAACTACTCTATGAAAAGAAAGGTTGAACTCTGTTAGATGAGGACACACATCACAAAGAAGTTTCTGAGAATGCTTCTGTCTAGATTTTATATGAAGATGTTCCCGTTTCCAACGAAATCTTCACATTAAACAAAATATCCACTTGCAGTTCCTACAAAAAGAGTGTTTCCAAACTGCTGTATCAATAGAAAGGATCAGCTCTGGTAGTTGAGGACACACATCCTAAATAAGTTTCTGAAAATCCCTCTGTCTCTTTTTTATGGGAAGATATTTCAGTTTTCACCGTAGGCCTTAATGCGCTCGAAATGTCCACTTCCAGATACTACAGAAAGAGTGTTTCAAACCTGCTCTATGAAATTGAATGTTCCGCTCTGTGACTTGAATGCAGATATCAGAAAGTAGTTTTTGACAGTGCTTCTGTCTAGAATTTAGATGAAGATATTCCCGTTTCCAACGAAATCGATAGAGCTATCCAAATATCCACTTGCAGATTCTACAAAAAGTGTGTTTCCAAACTACTGTATCTAAAGAATGGTTCAACTCTGTTAGTTGAGGACACACATCACAAAGAAGTTTCTGAGAATGCTTCTGTCTAGATTTTATATGAAGATATTCCCGTTTCCAACGAAATCTTCACAGTTATCCAAATATCCACTTGCAGATTCTACAAAAAGAGTGTTTGCAAACTACTGTATCAAAAGAAAGGATGAAGTGTGTTAGCTGAGGACACTCATCAAGAAGAAGTTTCTGAGAATGCTTCGGTCTAGATTTCATATGAAGATATTCCCGTTTCCAACGAAATCATTAGCTCTATCAAAATATCCACTTACAGATTCTACAAAAAGAGTGTTTCCAAACTCCTCTATCAAAAGAAAGGTTCAACTCCTTTAGTTGAGGACACACATCACAAAGAAGTTTCTGAGAATGCTTCTGTCTAGATTTTATATGAAGATATTCCCTTTTCCAATGAAATCTTCAGAGTCATCCAAATATCCACTTGCAGCTTCTACAAAAAGAGTTTTTCTAAACTGCTGTATCCAAAGAAAGTTTCATCTCTCTTAGTTGAGGACACACATCCCAAATAAGTTTCTGAGAATGCTTCTGTCTCGTTTTTATGGGAAGATATTTCCCTTTTCACCTTAGGCCTGAAAGCGCTCGAAATCTCCACTTGCAGATACTACAGAAAGAGTGTTCCAAACCTGCTCTAAGAAAGGGAATGTTCAGCTCTGTGAGTTCAATGCAGATATCACAAAGTAGTTTCTGAGAGAGCTTCTGTCTAGATTTTAGATGAAGATATTCCCGTTTCCAATGAAATCGTTAGAGCTATCCAAATATCCACTTGCAGATTCTACAAAAAGTGTGATTCCAAACTGCTGTAACAAAGGAAAGGTTGAAATCTGTTAGTTGAGAACACACACCACAAAAAAGTTTCTGAGAATGCTTCTGTCTAGATTTTATATGACGATATTCCCGTTTCCAATGAAATCTTCACAGTTATTCAAATATCCACTTGCAGATTCTACAAAAAGTGTGTTTCCAAACGGCTCTATCAAAAGAAAGGTTCAACTCCGTTAGTTGAGGACACACATCACAAAGAAGTTTCTGAGAATGCTTCTGTCTCGTTTTTATGGGAAGATATTTCCCTTCTCACCTAAGGCCCGAATGCGCTCGAAATGTCCACTTGCAGATACTATAGAAAGAGTGTTCCAAACCTTCTCTAAGAAAGGGAATCTTCAGCATTGTGAGTTGAATGCAGATATCACAAAGTAGTTTCTGAGAGTGCTTCTGTCTAGATTTTAGATGAAGATAATCCCGTTTGCAACGAAATCGTTAGAGCTATCCAAATATCAACTTGCAGATTCTTCAAAAAGAGTGGTTCCAAACTACTCTATGAAAAGAAAGGTTGAACTCTGTTAGATGAGGACACACATCACAAAGAAGTTTCTGAGAATGCTTCTGTCTAGATTTTATATAAAGATGTTCCCGTTTCCAATGAAATCTTCACATTAAACAAAATATCCACTTGCAGGTTCTACAAAAAGAGTGTTTCCAAACTGCTGTATCAAAGGAAAGGTTGAACTCTGTTAGTTGAGGACACACATCACAAAGAAGTTTCTGAGAATGCTTCTGTCTAGATTTTATATGAAGATATTCCCGTTTCCAACGAAATCTTCACAGTTATCCAAATATCCACTTGCAGATTCTACAAAAAGAGTGTTTGCAAACTACTGTATCAAAAGAAAGGATGAACTGTGTTAGCTGAGGACACTCATCAAGAAGAAGTTTCTGAGAATGCTTCGGTCTAGATTTCATATGAAGATATTCCCGTTTCCAACGAAATCATTAGCTCTATCAAAATATCCACTTACAGATTCTACAAAAAGAGTGTTTCCAAACTCCTCTATCAAAAGAAAGGTTCAACTCCTTTAGTTGAGGACACACATCACAAAGAAGTTTCTGAGAATGCTTCTGTCTAGATTTTATATGAAGATATTCCCTTTTCCAATGAAATCTTCAGAGTCATCCAAATATCCACTTGCAGCTTCTACAAAAAGAGTTTTTCTAAACTGCTGTATCCAAAGAAAGTTTCATCTCTGTTAGTTGAGGACACACATCCCAAATAAGTTTCTGAGAATGCTTCTGTCTCGTTTATATGGGAAGATATTTCCCTTTTCACCTTAGGCCTGAAAGCGCTCGAAATCTCCACTTGCAGATACTACAGAAAGAGTGTTCCAAACCTGCTCTAAGAAAGGGAATGTTCAGCTCTGTGAGTTCAATGCAGATATCACAAAGTAGTTTCTGAGAGAGCTTCTGTCTAGATTTTAGATGAAGATATTCCCGTTTCCAATGAAATCGTTAGAGCTATCCAAATATCCACTTGCAGATTCTACAAAAAGTGTGATTCCAAACTGCTGTAACAAAGGAAAGGTTGAAATCTGTTAGTTGAGAACACACACCACAAAAAAGTTTCTGAGAATGCTTCTGTCTACATTTTATATGACGATATTCCCGTTTCCAATGAAATCTTCACAGTTATTCAAATATCCACTTGCAGATTCTACAAAAAGTGTGTTTCCAAACGGCTCTATCAAAAGAAAGGTTCAACTCCGTTAGTTGAGGACACACATCACAAAGAAGTTTCTGAGAATGCTTCTGTCTCGTTTTTATGGGAAGATATTTCCCTTTTCACCTAAGGCCCGAATGCGCTCGAAATGTCCACTTGCAGATACTACAGAAAGAGTGTTCCAAACCTTCTCTAAGAAAGGGAATCTTCAGCATTGTGAGTTGAATGCAGATATCACAAAGTAGTTTCTGAGAGTGCTTCTGTCTAGATTTTAGATGAAGATAATCCCGTTTCCAACGAAATCGTTAGAGCTATCCAAATATCAACTTGCAGATTCTTCAAAAAGAGTGGTTCCAAACTACTCTATGAAAAGAAAGGTTGAACTCTGTTAGATGAGGACACACATCACAAAGAAGTTTCTGAGAATGCTTCTGTCTAGATTTTATATGAAGATGTTCCCGTTTCCAACGAAATCTTCACATTAAACAAAATATCCACTTGCAGTTCCTACAAAAAGAGTGTTTCCAAACTGCTGTAGCAATAGAAAGGATCAGCTCTGGTAGTTGAGGACACACATCCTAAATAAGTTTCTGAAAATCCCTCTGTCTCTTTTTTATGGGAAGATATTTCAGTTTTCACCGTAGGCCTTAATGCGCTCGAAATGTCCACTTCCAGATACTACAGAAAGAGTGTTTCAAACCTGCTCTATGAAATTGAATGTTCCGCTCTGTGACTTGAATGCAGATATCAGAAAGTAGTTTTTGACAGTGCTTCTGTCTAGAATTTAGATGAAGATATTCCCGTTTCCAACGAAATCGATAGAGCTATCCAAATATCCACTTGCAGATTCTACAAAAAGTGTGTTTCCAAACTACTGTATCTAAAGAATGGTTCAACTCTGTTAGTTGAGGACACACATCACAAAGAAGTTTCTGAGAATGCTTCTGTCTAGATTTTATATGAAGATATTCCCGTTTCCAACGAAATCTTCACAGTTATCCAAATATCCACTTGCAGATTCTACAAAAAGAGTGTTTGCAAACTACTGTATCAAAAGAAAGGATGAAGTGTGTTAGCTGAGGACACTCATCAAGAAGAAGTTTCTGAGAATGCTTCGGTCTAGATTTCATATGAAGATATTCCCGTTTCCAACGAAATCATTAGCTCTATCAAAATATCCACTTACAGATTCTACAAAAAGAGTGTTTCCAAACTCCTCTATCAAAAGAAAGGTTCAACTCCTTTAGTTGAGGACACACATCACAAAGAAGTTTCTGAGAATGCTTCTGTCTAGATTTTATATGAAGATATTCCCTTTTCCAATGAAATCTTCAGAGTCATCCAAATATCCACTTGCAGCTTCTACAAAAAGAGTTTTTCTAAACTGCTGTATCCAAAGAAAGTTTCATCTCTCTTAGTTGAGGACACACATCCCAAATAACTTTCTGAGAATGCTTTTGTCTCGTTTTTATGGGAAGATATTTCCCTTTTCACCTTAGGCCTGAAAGCGCTCGAAATCTCCACTTGCAGATACTACAGAAAGAGTGTTCCAAACCTGCTCTAAGAAAGGGAATGTTCAGCTCTGTGAGTTCAATGCAGATATCACAAAGTACTTTCTGAGAGAGCTTCTGTCTAGATTTTAGATGAAGATATTCCCCTTTCCAATGAAATCGTTAGAGCTATCCAAATATCCACTTGCAGATTCTACAAAAAGTGTGATTCCAAACTGCTGTAACAAAGGAAAGGTTGAAATCTGTTAGTTGAGAACACACACCACAAAAAAGTTTCTGAGAATGCTTCTGTCTAGATTTTATATGACGATATTCCCGTTTCCAATGAAATCTTCACAGTTATTCAAATATCCACTTGCAGATTCTACAAAAAGTGTGTTTCCAAACGGCTCTATGAAAAGAAAGGTTCAACTCCGTTAGTTGAGGACACACATCACAAAGAAGTTTCTGAGAATGCTTCTGTCTCGTTTTTATGGGAAGATATTTCCCTTCTCACCTAAGGCCCGAATGCGCTCGAAATGTCCACTTGCAGATACTATAGAAAGAGTGTTCCAAACCTTCTCTAAGAAAGGGAATCTTCAGCATTGTGAGTTGAATGCAGATATCACAAAGTAGTTTCTGAGAGTGCTTCTGTCTAGATTTTAGATGAAGATAATCCCGTTTGCAACGAAATCGTTAGAGCTATCCAAATATCAACTTGCAGATTCTTCAAAAAGAGTGGTTCCAAACTACTCTATGAAAAGAAAGGTTGAACTCTGTTAGATGAGGACACACATCACAAAGAAGTTTCTGAGAATGCTTCTGTCTAGATTTTATATAAAGATGTTCCCGTTTCCAATGAAATCTTCACATTAAACAAAATATCCACTTGCAGGTTCTACAAAAAGAGTGTTTCCAAACTGCTGTATCAAAGGAAAGGTTGAACTCTGTTAGTTGAGGACACACATCACAAAAAAGTTTCTGAGAATGCTTCTGTCTAGATTTTATATGAAGATATTCCCGTTTCCAACGAAATCTTCACAGTTATTCAAATATCCACTTGCAGATTCTACAAAAAGAGTGTTTCCAAACTGCTGTATCAATAGAAAGGATCAGCTCTGGTAGTTTAGGACACACATCCTAAATAAGTTTCTGAAAATCCCTCTGTCTCTTTTTTATGGGAAGATATTTCAGTTTTCACCGTAGGCCTTAATGCGCTCGAAATGTCCACTTCCAGATACTACAGAAAGAGTGTTTCAAACCTGCTCTATGAAAGGGAACGTTCCGCTCTGTGACTTGAATGCAGATATCAGAAAGTAGTTTCTGACAGTGCTTCTGTCTAGAATTTAGATGAAGAAATTCCCGTTTCCAACGAAATCGATAGAGCTATCCAAATATCCACTTGCAGATTCTACAAAAAGTGTGTTTCCAAACTACTGTATCAAAAGAATGGTTCAACTCTGTTAGTTGAGGACACACATCACAAAGAAGTTTCTGAGAATGCTTCTGTCTAGATTTTATATGAAGATACTCCCGTTTCCAACGAAATCTTCACAGTTATCCAAATATCCACTTGCAGATTCTACAAAAAGAGTGTTTGCAAACTACTGTATCAAAAGAAAGGATGAACTGTGTTAGCTGAGGACACTCATCAAGAAGAAGTTTCTGAGAATGCTTCGGTCTAGATTTCATATGAAGATATTCCCGTTTCCAATGAAATCATTAGCTCTATCAAAATATCCACTTACAGATTCTACAAAAAGAGTGTTTCCAAACTCCTCTATCAAAAGAAAGGTTCAACTCCTTTAGTTGAGGACACACATCACAAAGAAGTTTCTGAGAATGCTTCTGTCTAGATTTTATATGAAGATATTCCCTTTTCCAATGAAATCTTCAGTCATCCAAATATCCACTTGCAGCTTCTACAAAAAGAGTTTTTCTAAACTGCTGTATCCAAAGAAAGTTTCATCTCCGTTAGTTGAGGACACACATCCCAAATAAGTTTCTGAGAATGCTTCTGTCTCGTTTTTATGGGAAGATATTTCCCTTTTCACCTTAGGCCTGAAAGCGCTCGAAATCTCCACTTCCAGATACTACAGAAAGAGTGTTCCAAACCTGCTCTAGGAAAGGGAATGTTCAGCTCTGTGAGTTCAATGCAGATATCACAAAGTAATTTCTGAGAGAGCTTCTGTCTAGATTTTAGATGAAGATATTCCCGTTTCCAATGAAATCGTTAGAGCTATCCAAATATCCACTTGCAGATTCTACAAAAAGTGTGATTCCAAACTGCTGTAACAAAGGAAAGGTTGAAATCTGTTAGTTGAGAGCACACACCACAAAAAAGTTTCTGAGAATGCTTCTGTCTAGATTTTATATGACGATATTCCCGTTTCCAATGAAATCTTCACAGTTATTCAAATATCCACTTGCAGATTCTACAAAAAGTGTGTTTCCAAACGGCTCTATCAAAAGAAAGGTTCAACTCCGTTAGTTGAGGACACACATCACAAAGAAGTTTCTGAGAATGCTTCTGTCTCGTTTTTATGGGAAGATATTTCCCTTCTCACCTAAGGCCCAAATGCGCTCGAAATGTCCACTTGCAGATACTATAGAAAGAGTGTTCCAAACCTTCTCTAAGAAAGGGAATCTTCAGCATTGTGAGTTGAATGCAGATATCACAAAGTAGTTTCTGAGAGTGCTTCTGTCTAGATTTTAGATGAAGATAGTCCCGTTTCCAACGAAATCGTTAGAGCTATCCAAATATCAACTTGCAGATTCTTCAAAAAGAGTGGTTCCAAACTACTCTATGAAAAGAAAGGTTGAACTCTGTTAGATGAGGACACACATCACAAAGAAGTTTCTGAGAATGCTTCTGTCTAGATTTTATATGAAGATGTTCCCGTTTCCAACGAAATCTTCACATTAAACAAAATATCCACTTGCAGTTCCTACAAAAAGAGTGTTTCCAAACTGCTGTATCAATAGAAAGGATCAGCTCTGGTAGTTGAGGACACACATCCTAAATAAGTTTCTGAAAATCCCTCTGTCTCTTTCTATGGGAAGATATTTCAGTTTTCACCATAGGCCTTAATGCGCTCGAAATGTCCACTTCCAGATACTACAGAAAGAGTGTTTCAAACCTGCTCTATGAAAGGGAATGTTCCGCTCTGTGACTTGAATGCAGATATCAGAAAGTAGTTTCTGACAGTGCTTCTGTCTAGAATTTAGATGAAGATATTCCCGTTTCCAACGAAATCGATAGAGCTATCCAAATATCCACTTGCAGATTCTACAAAAAGTGTGTTTCCAAACTACTGTATCAAAAGAATGGTTCAACTCTGTTAGTTGAGGACACACATCACAAAGAAGTTTCTGAGAATGCTTCTGTCTAGATTTTATATGAAGATATTCCCGTTTCCAACGAAATCTTCACAGTTATCCAAATATCCACTTGCAGATTCTACAAAAAGAGTGTTTGCAAACTACTGTATCAAAAGAAAGGATGAACTGTGTTAGCTGAGGACACTCATCAAGAAGAAGTTTCTGAGAATGCTTCGGTCTAGATTTCATATGAAGATATTCCCGTTTCCAACGAAATCATTAGCTCTATCAAAATATCCACTTACAGATTCTACAAAAAGAGTGTTTCCAAACTCCTCTATCAAAAGAAAGGTTCAACTCCTTTAGTTGAGGACACACATCACAAAGAAGTTTCTGAGAATGCTTCTGTCTAGATTTTATATGAAGATATTCCCTTTTCCAATGAAATCTTCAGAGTCATCCAAATATCCACTTGCAGCTACTACAAAAAGAGTTTTTCTAAACTGCTGTATCCAAAGAAAGTTTCATCTCTGTTAGTTGAGGACACACATCCCAAATAAGTTTCTGAGAATGCTTCTGTTTCGTTTTTATGGGAAGATATTTCCCTTTTCACCTTAGGCCTGAAAGCGCTCGAAATCTCCACTTGCAGATACTACAGAAAGAGTGTTCCAAACCTGCTCTAAGAAAGGGAATGTTCAGCTCTGTGAGTTCAATGCAGATATCACAAAGTAGTTTCTGAGAGAGCTTCTGTCTAGATTTTAGATGAAGATATTCCCGTTTCCAATGAAATCGTTACAGCTATCCAAATATCCACTTGCAGATTCTACAAAAAGTGTGATTCCAAACTGCTGTAACAAAGGAAAGGTTGAAATCTGTTAGTTGAGAACACACACCACAAAAACGTTTCTGAGAATGCTTCTGTCTAGATTTTATATGACGATATTCCCGTTTCCAATGAAATCTTCACAGTTATTCAAATATCCACTTGCAGATTCTACAAAAAGTGTGTTTCCAAACGGCTCTATCAAAGGAAAGGTTCAACTCCGTTAGTTGAGGACACACATCACAAAGAAGTTTCTGAGAATGCTTCTGTCTCGTTTTTATGGGAAGATATTTCCCTTCTCACCTAAGGCCCGAATGCGCTCGAAATGTCCACTTGCAGATACTAAAGAAAGAGTGTTCCAAACCTTCTCTAAGAAAGAGAATCTTCAGCATTGTGAGTTGAATGCAGATATCACAAAGTAGTTTCTGAGAGTGCTTCTGTCTAGATTTTAGATGAAGATAATCCCGTTTCCAACGAAATCGTTAGAGCTATCCAAATATCAACTTGCAGATTCTTCAAAAAGAGTGGTTCCAAACTACTCTATGAAAAGAAAGGTTGAACTCTGTTAGATGAGGACACACATCACAAAGAAGTTTCTGAGAATGCTTCTGTCTAGATTTTATATGAAGATGTTCCCGTTTCCAACGAAATCTTCACATTAAACAAAATATCCCCTTGCAGGTTCTACAAAAAGAGTGTTTCCAAACTGCTGTATCAATAGAAAGGATCAGCTCTGGTAGTTGAGGACACACATCCTAAATAAGTTTCTGAAAATCCCTCTGTCTCTTTTTTATGGGAAGATATTTCAGTTTTCACCGTAGGCCTTAATGCGCTCGAAATGTCCACTTCCAGATACTACAGAAAGAGTGTTTCAAACCTGCTCTATGAAAGCGAATGTTCCGCTCTGTGACTTGAATGCAGATATCAGAAAGTAGTTTCTGACAGTGCTTCTGTCTAGAATTTAGATGAAGATATTCCCGTTTCCAACGAAATCGATAGAGCTATCCAAATATCCACTTGCAGATTCTACAAAAAGTGTGTTTCCAAACTACTGTATCAAAAGAATGGTTCAACTCTGTTAGTTGAGGACACACATCACAAAGAAGTTTCTGAGAATGCTTCTGTCTAGATTTTATATGAAGATATTCCCGTTTCCAACGAAATCTTCACAGTTATCCAAATATCCACTTGCAGATTCTACAAAAAGAGTGTTTGCAAACTACTGTATGAAAAGAAAGGATGAACTGTGTTAGCTGAGGACACTCATCAAGAAGAAGTTTCTGAGAATGCTTCGGTCTAGATTTCATATGAAGATATTCCCGTTTCCAACAAAATCATTAGCTCTATCAAAATATCCACTTACAGATTCTACAAAAAGAGTGTTTCCAAACTCCTCTATCAAAAGGAAGGTTCAACTCCTTTAGTTGAGGACACACATCACAAAGAAGTTTCTGAGAATGCTTCTGTCTAGATTTTATATGAAGATATTCCCTTTTCCAATGAAATCTTCAGAGTCATCCAAATATCCACTTGCAGCTTCTACAAAAAGAGTTTTTCTAAACTGCTGTATCCAAAGAAAGTTTCATCTCTGTTAGTTGAGGACACACATCCCAAATAAGTTTCTGAGAATGCTTCTGTTTCGTTTTTATGGGAAGATATTTCCCTTTTCACCTTAGGCCTGAAAGCGCTCGAAATCTCCACTTGCAGATACTACAGGAAGAGTGTTCCAAACCTGCTCTAAGAAAGGGAATGTTCAGCTCTGTGAGTTCAATGCAGATATCACAAAGTAGTTTCTGAGAGAGCTTCTGTCTAGATTTTAGATGAAGATATTCCCGTTTCCAATGAAATCGTTAGAGCTATCCAAATATCCACTTGCAGATTCTACAAAAAGTGTGATTCCAAACTGCTGTAACAAAGGAAAGGTTGAAATCTGTTAGTTGAGAACACACACCACAAAAACGTTTCTGAGAATGCTTCTGTCTAGATTTTATATGACGATATTCCCGTTTCCAATGAAATCTTCACAGTTATTCAAATATCCACTTGCAGATTCTACAAAAAGTGTGTTTCCAAACGGCTCTATCAAAAGAAAGGTTCAACTCCGTTAGTTGAGGACACACATCACAAAGAAGTTTCTGAGAATGCTTCTGTCTCGTTTTTATGGGAAGATATTTCCCTTCTCACCTAAGGCCCGAATGCGCTCGAAATGTCCACTTGCAGATACTAAAGAAAGAGTGTTCCAAACCTTCTCTAAGAAAGAGAATCTTCAGCATTGTGAGTTGAATGCAGATATCACAAAGTAGTTTCTGAGAGTGCTTCTGTCTAGATTTTAGATGAAGATAATCCCGTTTCCAACGAAATCGTTAGAGCTATCCAAATATCAACTTGCAGATTCTTCAAAAAGAGTGGTTCCAAACTACTCTATGAATAGAAAGGTTGAACTCTGTTAGATGAGGACACACATCACAAAGAAGTTTCTGAGAATGCTTCTGTCTAGATTTTATATGAAGATGTTGCCGTTTCCAACGAAATCTTCACATTAAACAAAATATCCCCTTGCAGGTTCTACAAAAAGAGTGTTTCCAAACTGCTGTATCAATAGAAAGGATCAGCTCTGGTAGTTGAGGACACACATCCTAAATAAGTTTCTGAAAATCCCTCTGTCTCTTTTTTATGGGAAGATATTTCAGTTTTCACCGTAGGCCTTAATGCGCTCGAAATGTCCACTTCCAGATACTACAGAAAGAGTGTTTCAAACCTGCTCTATGAAAGCGAATGTTCCGCTCTGTGACTTGAATGCAGATATCAGAAAGTAGTTTCTGACAGTGCTTCTGTCTAGAATTTAGATGAAGATATTCCCGTTTCCAACGAAATCGATAGAGCTATCCAAATATCCACTTGCAGATTCTACAAAAAGTGTGTTTCCAAACTACTGTATCAAAAGAATGGTTCAACTCTGTTAGTTGAGGACACACATCACAAAGAAGTTTCTGAGAATGCTTCTGTCTAGATTTTATATGAAGATATTCCCGTTTCCAACGAAATCTTCACAGTTATCCAAATATCCACTTGCAGATTCTACAAAAAGAGTGTTTGCAAACTACTGTATGAAAAGAAAGGATGAACTGTGTTAGCTGAGGACACTCATCAAGAAGAAGTTTCTGAGAATGCTTCGGTCTAGATTTCATATGAAGATATTCCCGTTTCCAACAAAATCATTAGCTCTATCAAAATATCCACTTACAGATTCTACAAAAAGAGTGTTTCCAAACTCCTCTATCAAAAGGAAGGTTCAACTCCTTTAGTTGAGGACACACATCACAAAGAAGTTTCTGAGAATGCTTCTGTCTAGATTTTATATGAAGATATTCCCTTTTCCAATGAAATCTTCAGAGTCATCCAAATATCCACTTGCAGCTTCTACAAAAAGAGTTTTTCTAAACTGCTGTATCCAAAGAAAGTTTCATCTCTGTTAGTTGAGGACACACATCCCAAATAAGTTTCTGAGAATGCTTCTGTTTCGTTTTTATGGGAAGATATTTCCCTTTTCACCTTAGGCCTGAAAGCGCTCGAAATCTCCACTTGCAGATACTACAGAAAGAGTGTTCCAAACCTGCTCTAAGAAAGGGAATGTTCACCTCTGTGAGTTCAATGCAGATATCACAAAGTAGTTTCTGAGAGAGCTTCTGTCTAGATTTTAGCTGAAGATATTCCCGTTTCCAATGAAATCGTTAGAGCTATCCAAATATCCACTTGCAGATTCTACAAAAAGTGTGATTCCAAACTGCTGTAACAAAGGAAAGGTTGAAATCTGTTAGTTGAGAACACACACCACAAAAAAGTTTCTGAGAATGCTTCTGTCTAGATTTTATATGAAGATATTCCCGTTTCCAACAATATCTTCACAGTTATCCAAATATCCACTTGCAGATTCTACAAAAAGTGTGTTTCCAAACTGCTCTATCAAAAGAAAGGTTCAACTCCGTTAGTTGAGGACACACATCACAAAGAAGTTTCTGAGAATGCTTCTGTCTCGTTTTTATGGGAAGATATTTCAGTTTTCACCGTAGGCCCGAATGCGCTCCAAATGTCCACTTGCAGATAATACAGAAAGAGTGTTCCATACCTTCTCTAAGAAAGGGAATCTTCAGCTTTGTGAGTTGAATGCAGATATCACAAAGTAGTTTCTGAGAGTGCTTCTGTCTAGATTTTAGATGAAAATATTCCCGTTTCCAACGATATCGTTAGAGCTATCCAAATATCAACTTGCAGATTCTACAAAAAGAGTGGTTCCAAACTACTCTATGAAAAGAAAGGTTGAACTCTGTTAGATGAGGACACACATCACAAAGAAGTTTCTGAGAATGCTTCTGTCTAGATTTTATATAAAGATGTTCCCGTTTCCAATGAAATCTTCACATTAAACAAAATATCCACTTGCAGGTTCTACAAAAAGAGTGTTTCCAAACTGCTGTATCAAAGGAAAGGTTGAACTCTGTTAGTTGAGGACACACATCACAAAAAAGTTTCTGAGAATGCTTCTGTCTAGATTTTATATGAAGATACTCCCGTTTCCAACGAAATCTTCACAGTTATTCAAATATCCACTTGCAGATTCTACAAAAAGAGTGTTTCCAAACTGCTGTATCAATAGAAAGGATCAGCTCTGGTAGTTGAGGACACACATCCTAAATAAGTTTCTGAAAATCCCTCTGTCTCTTTTTTATGGGAAGATATTTCAGTTTTCACCGTAGGCCTTAATGCGCTCGAAATGTCCACTTCCAGATACTACAGAAAGAGTGTTTCAAACCTGCTCTATGAAATTGAATGTTCCGCTCTGTGACTTGAATGCAGATATCAGAAAGTAGTTTCTGACAGTGCTTCTGTCTAGAATTTAGATGAAGATATTCCCGTTTCCAACGAAATCGATAGAGCTATCCAAATATCCACTTGCAGATTCTACAAAAAGTGTGTTTCCAAACTACTGTATCAAAAGAATGGTTCAACTCTGTTAGTTGAGGACACACATCACAAAGAAGTTTCTGAGAATGCTTCTGTCTAGATTTTATATGAAGATATTCCCGTTTCCAACGAAATCTTCACAGTTATCCAAATATCCACTTGCAGATTCTACAAAAAGAGTGTTTGCAAACTACTGTATCAAAAGAAAGGATGAACTGTGTTAGCTGAGGACACTCATCAAGAAGAAGTTTCTGAGAATGCTTCGGTCTAGATTTCATATGAAGATATTCCCGTTTCCAACGAAATCATTAGCTCTATCAAAATATCCACTTACAGATTCTACAAAAAGAGTGTTTCCAAACTCCTCTATCAAAAGAAAGGTTCAACTCCTTTAGTTGAGGACACACATCACAAAGAAGTTTCTGAGAATGCTTCTGTCTAGATTTTATATGAAGATATTCCCTTTTCCAATGAAATCTTCAGAGTCATCCAAATATCCACTTGCAGCTACTACAAAAAGAGTTTTTCTAAACTGCTGTATCCAAAGAAAGTTTCATCTCTGTTAGTTGAGGACACACATCCCAAATAAGTTTCTGAGAATGCTTCTGTTTCGTTTTTATGGGAAGATATTTCCCTTTTCACCTTAGGCCTGAAAGCGCTCGAAATCTCCACTTGCAGATACTACAGAAAGAGTGTTCCAAACCTGCTCTAAGAAAGGGAATGTTCAGCTCTGTGAGTTCAATGCAGATATCACAAAGTAGTTTCTGAGAGAGCTTCTGTCTAGATTTTAGATGAAGATATTCCCGTTTCCAATGAAATCGTTAGAGCTATCCAAATATCCACTTGCAGATTCTACAAAAAGTGTGATTCCAAACTGCTGTAACAAAGGAAAGGTTGAAATCTGTTAGTTGAGAACACACACCACAAAAAAGTTTCTGAGAATGCTTCTGTCTAGATTTTATATGACGATATTCCCGTTTCCAATGAAATCTTCACAGTTATTCAAATATCCACTTGCAGATTCTACAAAAAGTGTGTTTCCAAACGGCTCTATCAAAAGAAAGGTTCAACTCCGTTAGTTGAGGACACACATCACAAAGAAGTTTCTGAGAATGCTTCTGTCTCGTTTTTATGGGAAGATATTTCCCTTTTCACCTAAGGCCCGAATGCGCTCGAAATGTCCACTTGCAGATACTACAGAAAGAGTGTTCCAAACCTTCTCTAAGAAAGGGAATCTTCAGCATTGTGAGTTGAATGCAGATATCACAAAGTAGTTTCTGAGAGTGCTTCTGTCTAGATTTTAGATGAAGATAATCCCGTTTCCAACGAAATCGTTAGAGCTATCCAAATATCAACTTGCAGATTCTTCAAAAAGAGTGGTTCCAAACTACTCTATGAAAAGAAAGGTTGAACTCTGTTAGATGAGGACACACATCACAAAGAAGTTTCTGAGAATGCTTCTGTCTAGATTTTATATAAAGATGTTCCCGTTTCCAATGAAATCTTCACATTAAACAAAATATCCACTTGCAGGTTCTACAAAAAGAGTGTTTCCAAACTGCTGTATCAAAGGAAAGGTTGAACTCTGTTAGTTGAGGACACACATCACAAAAAAGTTTCTGAGAATGCTTCTGTCTAGATTTTATATGAAGATATTCCCGTTTCCAACGAAATCTTCACAGTTATTCAAATATCCACTTGCAGATTCTACAAAAAGAGTGTTTCCAAACTGCTGTATCAATAGAAAGGATCAGCTCTGGTAGTTTAGGACACACATCCTAAATAAGTTTCTGAAAATCCCTCTGTCTCTTTTTTATGGGAAGATATTTCAGTTTTCACCGTAGGCCTTAATGCGCTCGAAATGTCCACTTCCAGATACTACAGAAAGAGTGTTTCAAACCTGCTCTATGAAAGGGAACGTTCCGCTCTGTGACTTGAATGCAGATATCAGAAAGTAGTTTCTGACAGTGCTTCTGTCTAGAATTTAGATGAAGAAATTCCCGTTTCCAACGAAATCGATAGAGCTATCCAAATATCCACTTGCAGATTCTACAAAAAGTGTGTTTCCAAACTACTGTATCAAAAGAATGGTTCAACTCTGTTAGTTGAGGACACACATCACAAAGAAGTTTCTGAGAATGCTTCTGTCTAGATTTTATATGAAGATACTCCCGTTTCCAACGAAATCTTCACAGTTATCCAAATATCCACTTGCAGATTCTACAAAAAGAGTGTTTGCAAACTACTGTATCAAAAGAAAGGATGAACTGTGTTAGCTGAGGACACTCATCAAGAAGAAGTTTCTGAGAATGCTTCGGTCTAGATTTCATATGAAGATATTCCCGTTTCCAATGAAATCATTAGCTCTATCAAAATATCCACTTACAGATTCTACAAAAAGAGTGTTTCCAAACTCCTCTATCAAAAGAAAGGTTCAACTCCTTTAGTTGAGGACACACATCACAAAGAAGTTTCTGAGAATGCTTCTGTCTAGATTTTATATGAAGATATTCCCTTTTCCAATGAAATCTTCAGTCATCCAAATATCCACTTGCAGCTTCTACAAAAAGAGTTTTTCTAAACTGCTGTATCCAAAGAAAGTTTCATCTCCGTTAGTTGAGGACACACATCCCAAATAAGTTTCTGAGAATGCTTCTGTCTCGTTTTTATGGGAAGATAATTCCCTTTTCACCTTAGGCCTGAAAGCGCTCGAAATCTCCACTTGCAGATACTACAGAAAGAGTGTTCCAAACCTGCTCTCGGAAAGGGAATGTTCAGCTCTGTGAGTTCAATGCAGATATCACAAAGTAATTTCTGAGAGAGCTTCTGTCTAGATTTTAGATGAAGATATTCCCGTTTCCAATGAAATCGTTAGAGCTATCCAAATATCCACTTGCAGATTCTACAAAAAGTGTGATTCCAAACTGCTGTAACAAAGGAAAGGTTGAAATCTGTTAGTTGAGAACACACACCACAAAAAAGTTTCTGAGAATGCTTCTGTCTAGATTTTATATGACGATATTCCCGTTTCCAATGAAATCTTCACAGTTATTCAAATATCCACTTGCAGATTCTACAAAAAGTGTGTTTCCAAACGGCTCTATCAAAAGAAAGGTTCAACTCCGTTAGTTGAGGACACACATCACAAAGAAGTTTCTGAGAATGCTTCTGTCTCGTTTTTATGGGAAGATATTTCCCTTCTCACCTAAGGCCCAAATGCGCTCGAAATGTCCACTTGCAGATACTATAGAAAGAGTGTTCCAAACCTTCTCTAAGAAAGGGAATCTTCAGCATTGTGAGTTGAATGCAGATATCACAAAGTAGTTTCTGAGAGTGCTTCTGTCTAGATTTTAGATGAAGATAGTCCCGTTTCCAACGAAATCGTTAGAGCTATCCAAATATCAACTTGCAGATTCTTCAAAAAGAGTGGTTCCAAACTACTCTATGAAAAGAAAGGTTGAACTCTGTTAGATGAGGACACACATCACAAAGAAGTTTCTGAGAATGCTTCTGTCTAGATTTTATATGAAGATGTTCCCGTTTCCAACGAAATCTTCACATTAAACAAAATATCCACTTGCAGTTCCTACAAAAAGAGTGTTTCCAAACTGCTGTATCAATAGAAAGGATCAGCTCTGGTAGTTGAGGACACACATCCTAAATAAGTTTCTGAAAATCCCTCTGTCTCTTTCTATGGGAAGATATTTCAGTTTTCACCATAGGCCTTAATGCGCTCGAAATGTCCACTTCCAGATACTACAGAAAGAGTGTTTCAAACCTGCTCTATGAAAGGGAATGTTCCGCTCTGTGACTTGAATGCAGATATCAGAAAGTAGTTTCTGACAGTGCTTCTGTCTAGAATTTAGATGAAGATATTCCCGTTTCCAACGAAATCGATAGAGCTATCCAAATATCCACTTGCAGATTCTACAAAAAGTGTGTTTCCAAACTACTGTATCAAAAGAATGGTTCAACTCTGTTAGTTGAGGACACACATCACAAAGAAGTTTCTGAGAATGCTTCTGTCTAGATTTTATATGAAGATATTCCCGTTTCCAACGAAATCTTCACAGTTATCCAAATATCCACTTGCAGATTCTACAAAAAGAGTGTTTGCAAACTACTGTATCAAAAGAAAGGATGAACTGTGTTAGCTGAGGACACTCATCAAGAAGAAGTTTCTGAGAATGCTTCGGTCTAGATTTCATATGAAGATATTCCCGTTTCCAACAAAATCATTAGCTCTATCAAAATATCCACTTACAGATTCTACAAAAAGAGTGTTTCCAAACTCCTCTATCAAAAGGAAGGTTCAACTCCTTTAGTTGAGGACACACATCACAAAGAAGTTTCTGAGAATGCTTCTGTCTAGATTTTATATGAAGATATTCCCTTTTCCAATGAAATCTTCAGAGTCATCCAAATATCCACTTGCAGCTTCTACAAAAAGAGTTTTTCTAAACTGCTGTATCCAAAGAAAGTTTCATCTCTGTTAGTTGAGGACACACATCCCAAATAAGTTTCTGAGAATGCTTCTGTTTCGTTTTTATGGGAAGATATTTCCCTTTTCACCTTAGGCCTGAAAGCGCTCGAAATCTCCACTTGCAGATACTACAGAAAGAGTGTTCGAAACCTGCTCTAAGAAAGGGAATGTTCAGCTCTGTGAGTTCAATGCAGATATCACAAAGTAGTTTCTGAGAGAGCTTCTGTCTAGATTTTAGATGAAGATATTCCCGTTTCCAATGAAATCGTTACAGCTATCCAAATATCCACTTGCAGATTCTACAAAAAGTGTGATTCCAAACTGCTGTAACAAAGGAAAGGTTGAAATCTGTTAGTTGAGAACACACACCAAAAAAACGTTTCTGAGAATGCTTCTGTCTAGATTTTATATGACGATATTCCCGTTTCCAATGAAATCTTCACAGTTATTCAAATATCCACTTGCAGATTCTACAAAAAGTGTGTTTCCAAACGGCTCTATCAAAAGAAAGGTTCAACTCCGTTAGTTGAGGACACACATCACAAAGAAGTTTCTGAGAATGCTTCTGTCTCGTTTTTATGGGAAGATATTTCCCTTCTCACCTAAGGCCCGAATGCGCTCGAAATGTCCACTTGCAGATACTATAGAAAGAGTGTTCCAAACCTTCTCTAAGAAAGAGAATCTTCAGCATTGTGAGTTGAATGCAGATATCACAAAGTAGTTTCTGAGAGTGCTTCTGTCTAGATTTTAGATGAAGATAATCCCGTTTCCAACGAAATCGTTAGAGCTATCCAAATATCAACTTGCAGATTCTTCAAAAAGAGTGGTTCCAAACTACTCTATGAAAAGAAAGGTTGAACTCTGTTAGATGAGGACACACATCACAAAGAAGTTTCTGAGAATGCTTCTGTCTAGATTTTATATGAAGATGTTCCCGTTTCCAACGAAATCTTCACATTAAACAAAATATCCCCTTGCAGGTTCTACAAAAAGAGTGTTTCCAAACTGCTGTATCAATAGAAAGGATCAGCTCTGGTAGTTGAGGACACACATCCTAAATAAGTTTCTGAAAATCCCTCTGTCTCTTTTTTATGGGAAGATATTTCAGTTTTCACCGTAGGCCTTAATGCGCTCGAAATGTCCACTTCCAGATACTACAGAAAGAGTGTTTCAAACCTGCTCTATGAAAGCGAATGTTCCGCTCTGTGACTTGAATGCAGATATCAGAAAGTAGTTTCTGACAGTGCTTCTGTCTAGAATTTAGATGAAGATATTCCCGTTTCCAACGAAATCGATAGAGCTATCCAAATATCCACTTGCAGATTCTACAAAAAGTGTGTTTCCAAACTACTGTATCAAAAGAATGGTTCAACTCTGTTAGTTGAGGACACACATCACAAAGAAGTTTCTGAGAATGCTTCTGTCTAGATTTTATATGAAGATATTCCCGTTTCCAACGAAATCTTCACAGTTATCCAAATATCCACTTGCAGATTCTACAAAAAGAGTGTTTGCAAACTACTGTATCAAAAGAAAGGATGAACTGTGTTAGCTGAGGACACTCATCAAGAAGAAGTTTCTGAGAATGCTTCGGTCTAGATTTCATATGAAGATATTCCCGTTTCCAACGAAATCATTAGCTCTATCAAAATATCCACTTACAGATTCTACAAAAAGAGTGTTTCCAAACTCCTCTATCAAAAGAAAGGTTCAACTCCTTTAGTTGAGGACACACATCACAAAGAAGTTTCTGAGAATGCTTCTGTCTAGATTTTATATGAAGATATTCCCTTTTCCAATGAAATCTTCAGAGTCATCCAAATATCCACTTGCAGCTTCTACAAAAAGAGTTTTTCTAAACTGCTGTATCCAAAGAAAGTTTCATCTCTGTTAGTTGAGGACACACATCCCAAATAAGTTTCTGAGAATGCTTCTGTTTCGTTTTTATGGGAAGATATTTCCCTTTTCACCTTAGGCCTGAAAGCGCTCGAAATCTCCACTTGCAGATACTACAGAAAGAGTGTTCCAAACCTGCTCTAAGAAAGGGAATGTTCAGCTCTGTGAGTTCAATGCAGATATCACAAAGTAGTTTCTGAGAGAGCTTCTGTCTAGATTTTAGATGAAGATATTCCCGTTTCCAATGAAATCGTTAGAGCTATCCAAATATCCACTTGCAGATTCTACAAAAAGTGTGTTTCCAAACTGCTGTAACAAAGGAAAGGTTGAAATCTGTTAGTTGAGAACACACACCACAAAAAAGTTTCTGAGAATGCTTCTGTCTAGATTTTATATGAAGATATTCCCGTTTCCAACAATATCTTCACAGTTATCCAAATATCCACTTGCAGATTCTACAAAAAGTGTGTTTCCAAACTGCTCTATCAAAAGAAAGGTTCAACTCCGTTAGTTGAGGACACACATCACAAAGAAGTTTCTGAGAATGCTTCTGTCTCGTTTTTATGGGAAGATATTTCAGTTTTCACCGTAGGCCCGAATGCGCTCCAAATGTCCACTTGCAGATAATACAGAAAGAGTGTTCCATACCTTCTCTAAGAAAGGGAATCTTCAGCTTTGTGAGTTGAATGCAGATATCACAAAGTAGTTTCTGAGAGTGCTTCTGTCTAGATTTTAGATGAAAATATTCCCGTTTCCAACGATATCGTTAGAGCTATCCAAATATCAACTTGCAGATTCTACAAAAAGAGTGGTTCCAAACTACTCTATGAAAAGAAAGGTTGAACTCTGTTAGATGAGGACACACATCACAAAGAAGTTTCTGAGAATGCTTCTGTCTAGATTTTATATAAAGATGTTCCCACTTCCAATGAAATCTTCACATTAAACAAAATATCCACTTGCAGGTTCTACAAAAAGAGTGTTTCCAAACTGCTGTATCAAAGGAAAGGTTGAACTCTGTTAGTTGAGGACACACATCACAAAAAAGTTTCTGAGAATGCTTCTGTCTAGATTTTATACGAAGATACTCCCGTTTCCAACGAAATCTTCACAGTTATTCAAATATCCACTTGCAGATTCTACAAAAAGAGTGTTTCCAAACTGCTGTATCAATAGAAAGGATCAGCTCTGGTAGTTGAGGACACACATCCTAAATAAGTTTCTGAAAATCCCTCTGTCTCTTTTTTATGGGAAGATATTTCAGTTTTCACCGTAGGCCTTAATGCGCTCGAAATGTCCACTTCCAGATACTACAGAAAGAGTGTTTCAAACCTGCTCTATGAAATTGAATGTTCCGCTCTGTGACTTGAATGCAGATATCAGAAAGTAGTTTCTGACAGTGCTTCTGTCTAGAATTTAGATGAAGATATTCCCGTTTCCAACGAAATCGATAGAGCTATCCAAATATCCACTTGCAGATTCTACAAAAAGTGTGTTCCCAAACTCCTGTATCTAAAGAATGGTTCAACTCTGTTAGTTGAGGACACACATCACAAAGAAGTTTCTGAGAATGCTTCTGTCTAGATTTTATATGAAGATATTCCCGTTTCCAACGAAATCTTCACACTTATCCAAATATCCACTTGCAGATTCTACAAAAAGAGTGTTTGCAAACTACTGTATGAAAAGAAAGGATGAACTGTGTTAGCTGAGGACACTCATCAAGAAGAAGTTTCTGAGAATGCTTCGGTCTAGATTTCATATGAAGATATTCCCGTTTCCAACGAAATCATTAGCTCTATCAAAATATCCACTTACAGATTCTACAAAAAGAGTGTTTCCAAACTCCTCTATCAAAAGAAAGGTTCAACTCCTTTAGTTGAGGACACACATCACAAAGAAGTTTCTGAGAATGCTTCTGTCTAGATTTTATATGAAGATATTCCCTTTTCCAATGAAATCTTCAGAGTCATCCAAATATCCACTTGCAGCTTCTACAAAAAGAGTTTTTCTAAACTGCTGTATCCAAAGAAAGTTTCATCTCTGTTAGTTGAGGACACACATCCCAAATAAGTTTCTGAGAATGCTTCTGTCTCGTTTTTATGGGAAGATATTTCCCTTTTCACCTTAGGCCTGAAAGCGCTCGAAATCTCCACTTGCAGATACTACAGAAAGAGTGTTCCAAACCTGCTCTAAGAAAGGGAATGTTCAGCTCTGTGAGTTCAATGCAGATATCACAAAGTAGTTTCTGAGAGAGCTTCTGTCTAGATTTTAGATGAAGATATTCCCGTTTCCAATGAAATCGTTAGAGCTATCCAAATATCCACTTGCAGATTCTACAAAAAGTGTGATTCCAAACTGCTGTAACAAAGGAAAGGTTGAAATCTGTTAGTTGAGAACACACACCACAAAAAAGTTTCTGAGAATGCTTCTGTCTAGATTTTATATGACGATATTCCCGTTTCCAATGAAATCTTCACAGTTATTCAAATATCCACTTGCAGATTCTACAAAAAGTGTGTTTCCAAACGGCTCTATCAAAAGAAAGGTTCAACTCCGTTAGTTGAGGACACACATCACAAAGAAGTTTCTGAGAATGCTTCTGTCTCGTTTTTATGGGAAGATATTTCCCTTTTCACCTAAGGCCCGAATGCGCTCGAAATGTCCACTTGCAGATACTACAGAAAGAGTGTTCCAAACCTTCTCTAAGAAAGGGAATCTTCAGCATTGTGAGTTGAATGCAGATATCACAAAGTAGTTTCTGAGAGTGCTTCTGTCTAGATTTTAGATGAAGATAATCCCGTTTCCAACGAAATCGTTAGAGCTATCCAAATATCAACTTGCAGATTCTTCAAAAAGAGTGGTTCCAAACTACTCTATGAAAAGAAAGGTTGAACTCTGTTAGATGAGGACACACATCACAAAGAAGTTTCTGAGAATGCTTCTGTCTAGATTTTATATGAAGATGTTCCCGTTTCCAACGAAATCTTCACATTAAACAAAATATCCACTTGCAGTTCCTACAAAAAGAGTGTTTCCAAACTGCTGTATCAATAGAAAGGATCAGCTCTGGTAGTTGAGGACACACATCCTAAATAAGTTTCTGAAAATCCCTCTGTCTCTTTTTTATGGGAAGATATTTCAGTTTTCACCGTAGGCCTTAATGCGCTCAAAATGTCCACTTCCAGATACTACAGAAAGAGTGTTTCAAACCTGCTCTATGAAAGGGAATGTTCCGCTCTGTGACTTGAATGCAGATATCAGAAAGTAGTTTCTGACAGTGCTTCTGTCTAGAATTTAGATGAAGATATTCCCGTTTCCAATGAAATCGATAGAGCTATCCAAATATCCACTTGCAGATTCTACAAAAAGTGTGTTTCCAAACTACTGTATCTAAAGAATGGTTCAACTCTGTTAGTTGAGGACACACATCACAAAGAAGTTTCTGAGAATGCTTCTGTCTAGATTTTATATGAAGATATTCCCGTTTCCAACGAAATCTTCACAGTTATCCAAATATCCACTTGCAGATTCTACAAAAAGAGTGTTTGCAAACTACTGTATCAAAAGAAAGGATGAACTGTGTTAGCTGAGGACACTCATCAAGAAGAAGTTTCTGAGAATGCTTCGGTCTAGATTTCATATGAAGATATTCCCGTTTCCAACAAAAACATTAGCTCTATCAAAATATCCACTTACAGATTCTACAAAAAGAGTGTTTCCAAACTCCTCTATCAAAAGAAAGGTTCAACTCCTTTAGTTGAGGACACACATCACAAAGAAGTTTCTGAGAATGCTTCTGTCTAGATTTTATATGAAGATATTCCCTTTTCCAATGAAATCTTCAGAGTCATCCAAATATCCACTTGCAGCTTCTACAAAAAGAGTTTTTCTAAACTGCTGTATCCAAAGAAAGTTTCATCTCTGTTAGTTGAGGACACACATCCCAAATAAGTTTCTGAGAATGCTTCTGTCTCGTTTTTATGGGAAGATATTTCCCTTTTCACCTTAGGCCTGAAAGCGCTCGAAATCTCCACTTGCAGATACTACAGAAAGAGTGTTCCAAACCTGCTCTAAGAAAGGGAATGTTCAGCTCTGTGAGTTCAATGCAGATATCACAAAGTAGTTTCTGAGAGAGCTTCTGTCTAGATTTTAGATGAAGATATTCCCGTTTCCAATGAAATCGTTAGAGCTATCCAAATATCCACTTGCAGATTCTACAAAAAGTGTGATTCCAAACTGCTGTAACAAAGGAAAGGTTGAAATCTGTTAGTTGAGAACACACACCACAAAAAAGTTTCTGAGAATGCTTCTGTCTAGATTTTATATGACGATATTCCCGTTTCCAATGAAGTCTTCACAGTTATTCAAATATCCACTTGCAGATTCTACAAAAAGTGTGTTTCCAAACGGCTCTATCAAAAGAAAGGTTCAACTCCGTTAGTTGAGGACACACATCACAAAGAAGTTTCTGAGAATGCTTCTGTCTCGTTTTTATGGGAAGATATTTCCCTTTTCACCTAAGGCCCGAATGCGCTCGAAATGTCCACTTGCAGATACTACAGAAAGAGTGTTCCAAACCTTCTCTAAGAAAGGGAATCTTCAGCATTGTGAGTTGAATGCAGATATCACAAAGTAGTTTCTGAGAGTGCTTCTGTCTAGATTTTAGATGAAGATAATCCCGTTTCCAACGAAATCGTTAGAGCTATCCAAATATCAACTTGCAGATTCTTCAAAAAGAGTGGTTCCAAACTACTCTATGAAAAGAAAGGTTGAACTCTGTTAGATGAGGACACACATCACAAAGAAGTTTCTGAGAATGCTTCTGTCTAGATTTTATATGAAGATGTTCCCGTTTCCAACGAAATCTTCACATTAAACAAAATATCCACTTGCAGTTCCTACAAAAAGAGTGTTTCCAAACTGCTGTATCAATAGAAAGGATCAGCTCTGGTAGTTTAGGACACACATCCTAAATAAGTTTCTGAAAATCCCTCTGTCTCTTTTTTATGGGAAGATATTTCAGTTTTCACCGTAGGCCTTAATGCGCTCGAAATGTCCACTTCCAGATACTACAGAAAGAGTGTTTCAAACCTGCTCTATGAAATTGAATGTTCCGCTCTGTGACTTGAATGCAGATATCAGAAAGTAGTTTTTGACAGTGCTTCTGTCTAGAATTTAGATGAAGATATTCCCGTTTCCAACGAAATCGATAGAGCTATCCAAATATCCACTTGCAGATTCTACAAAAAGTGTGTTTCCAAACTACTGTATCTAAAGAATGGTTCAACTCTGTTAGTTGAGGACACACATCACAAAGAAGTTTCTGAGAATGCTTCTGTCTAGATTTTATATGAAGATATTCCCGTTTCCAACGAAATCTTCACAGTTATCCAAATATCCACTTGCAGATTCTACAAAAAGAGTGTTTGCAAACTACTGTATCAAAAGAAAGGATGAAGTGTGTTAGCTGAGGACACTCATCAAGAAGAAGTTTCTGAGAATGCTTCGGTCTAGATTTCATATGAAGATATTCCCGTTTCCAACGAAATCATTAGCTCTATCAAAATATCCACTTACAGATTCTACAAAAAGAGTGTTTCCAAACTCCTCTATCAAAAGAAAGGTTCAACTCCTTTAGTTGAGGACACACATCACAAAGAAGTTTCTGAGAATGCTTCTGTCTAGATTTTATATGAAGATATTCCCTTTTCCAATGAAATCTTCAGAGTCATCCAAATATCCACTTGCAGCTTCTACAAAAAGAGTTTTTCTAAACTGCTGTATCCAAAGAAAGTTTCATCTCTCTTAGTTGAGGACACACATCCCAAATAACTTTCTGAGAATGCTTCTGTCTCGTTTTTATGGGAAGATATTTCCCTTTTCACCTTAGGCCTGAAAGCGCTCGAAATCTCCACTTGCAGATACTACAGAAAGAGTGTTCCAAACCTGCTCTAAGAAAGGGAATGTTCAGCTCTGTGAGTTCAATGCAGATATCACAAAGTAGTTTCTGAGAGAGCTTCTGTCTAGATTTTAGATGAAGATATTCCCGTTTCCAATGAAATCGTTAGAGCTATCCAAATATCCACTTGCAGATTCTACAAAAAGTGTGATTCCAAACTGCTGTAACAAAGGAAAGGTTGAAATCTGTTAGTTGAGAACACACACCACAAAAAAGTTTCTGAGAATGCTTCTGTCTAGATTTTATATGACGATATTCCCGTTTCCAATGAAATCTTCACAGTTATTCAAATATCCACTTGCAGATTCTACAAAAAGTGTGTTTCCAAACGGCTCTATGAAAAGAA
Organism: Gorilla gorilla gorilla; assembly: GCF_029281585.2. Lineage (NCBI taxonomy): Eukaryota > Metazoa > Chordata > Mammalia > Primates > Hominidae > Gorilla > Gorilla gorilla. The sequence continues at coordinate 13,919,949 of NC_086018.1, read as the reverse complement.
AGGTTCAACTCCGTTAGTTGAGGACACACATCACAAAGAAGTTTCTGAGAATGCTTCTGTCTCGTTTTTATGGAAAGATATTTCCCTTCTCACCTAAGGCCCGAATGCGCTCGAAATGTCCACTTGCAGATACTATAGAAAGAGTGTTCCAAACCTTCTCTAAGAAAGGGAATCTTCAGCATTGTGAGTTGAATGCAGATATCACAAAGTAGTTTCTGAGAGTGCTTCTGTCTAGATTTTAGATGAAGATAATCCCGTTTGCAACGAAATCGTTAGAGCTATCCAAATATCAACTTGCAGATTCTTCAAAAAGAGTGGTTCCAAACTACTCTATGAAAAGAAAGGTTGAACTCTGTTAGATGAGGACACACATCACAAAGAAGTTTCTGAGAATGCTTCTGTCTAGATTTTATATAAAGATGTTCCCGTTTCCAATGAAATCTTCACATTAAACAAAATATCCACTTGCAGGTTCTACAAAAAGAGTGTTTCCAAACTGCTGTATCAAAGGAAAGGTTGAACTCTGTTAGTTGAGGACACACATCACAAAAAAGTTTCTGAGAATGCTTCTGTCTAGATTTTGTATGAAGATATTCCCGTTTCCAACGAAATCTTCACAGTTATTCAAATATCCACTTGCAGATTCTACAAAAAGAGTGTTTCCAAACTGCTGTATCAATAGAAAGGATCAGCTCTGGTAGTTTAGGACACACATCCTAAATAAGTTTCTGAAAATCCCTCTGTCTCTTTTTTATGGGAAGATATTTCAGTTTTCACCGTAGGCCTTAATGCGCTCGAAATGTCCACTTCCAGATACTACAGAAAGAGTGTTTCAAACCTGCTCTATGAAAGGGAATGTTCCGCTCTGTGACTTGAATGCAGATATCAGAAAGTAGTTTCTGACAGTGCTTCTGTCTAGAATTTAGATGAAGATATTCCCGTTTCCAACGAAATCGATAGAGCTATCCAAATATCCACTTGCAGATTCTACAAAAAGTGTGTTTCCAAACTACTGTATCAAAAGAATGGTTCAACTCTGTTAGTTGAGGACACACATCACAAAGAAGTTTCTGAGAATGCTTCTGTCTAGATTTTATATGAAGATACTCCCGTTTCCAACGAAATCTTCACAGTTATCCAAATATCCACTTGCAGATTCTACAAAAAGAGTGTTTGCAAACTACTGTATCAAAAGAAAGGATGAACTGTGTTAGCTGAGGACACTCATCAAGAAGAAGTTTCTGAGAATGCTTCGGTCTAGATTTCATATGAAGATATTCCCGTTTCCAATGAAATCATTAGCTCTATCAAAATATCCACTTACAGATTCTACAAAAAGAGTGTTTCCAAACTCCTCTATCAAAAGAAAGGTTCAACTCCTTTAGTTGAGGACACACATCACAAAGAAGTTTCTGAGAATGCTTCTGTCTAGATTTTATATGAAGATATTCCCTTTTCCAATGAAATCTTCAGTCATCCAAATATCCACTTGCAGCTTCTACAAAAAGAGTTTTTCTAAACTGCTGTATCCAAAGAAAGTTTCATCTCCGTTAGTTGAGGACACACATCCCAAATAAGTTTCTGAGAATGCTTCTGTCTCGTTTTTATGGGAAGATATTTCCCTTTTCACCTTAGGCCTGAAAGCGCTCGAAATCTCCACTTGCAGATACTACAGAAAGAGTGTTCCAAACCTGCTCTAAGAAAGGGAATGTTCAGCTCTGTGAGTTCAATGCAGATATCACAAAGTAATTTCTGAGAGAGCTTCTGTCTAGATTTTAGATGAAGATATTCCCGTTTCCAATGAAATCGTTAGAGCTATCCAAATATCCACTTGCAGATTCTACAAAAAGTGTGATTCCAAACTGCTGTAACAAAGGAAAGGTTGAAATCTGTTAGTTGAGAACACACACCACAAAAAAGTTTCTGAGAATGCTTCTGTCTAGATTTTATATGACGATATTCCCGTTTCCAATGAAATCTTCACAGTTATTCAAATATCCACTTGCAGATTCTACAAAAAGTGTGTTTCCAAACGGCTCTATCAAAAGAAAGGTTCAACTCCGTTAGTTGAGGACACACATCACAAAGAAGTTTCTGAGAATGCTTCTGTCTCGTTTTTATGGGAAGATATTTCCCTTCTCACCTAAGGCCCAAATGCCCTCGAAATGTCCACTTGCAGATACTATAGAAAGAGTGTTCCAAACCTTCTCTAAGAAAGGGAATCTTCAGCATTGTGAGTTGAATGCAGATATCACAAAGTAGTTTCTGAGAGTGCTTCTGTCTAGATTTTAGATGAAGATAGTCCCGTTTCCAACGAAATCGTTAGAGCTATCCAAATATCAACTTGCAGATTCTTCAAAAAGAGTGGTTCCAAACTACTCTATGAAAAGAAAGGTTGAACTCTGTTAGATGAGGACACACATCACAAAGAAGTTTCTGAGAATGCTTCTGTCTAGATTTTATATGAAGATGTTCCCGTTTCCAACGAAATCTTCACATTAAACAAAATATCCACTTGCAGTTCCTACAAAAAGAGTGTTTCCAAACTGCTGTATCAATAGAAAGGATCAGCTCTGGTAGTTGAGGACACACATCCTAAATAAGTTTCTGAAAATCCCTCTGTCTCTTTCTATGGGAAGATATTTCAGTTTTCACCATAGGCCTTAATGCGCTCGAAATGTCCACTTCCAGATACTACAGAAAGAGTTTTTCAAACCTGCTCTATGAAAGGGAATGTTCCGCTCTGTGACTTGAATGCAGATATCAGAAAGTAGTTTCTGACAGTGCTTCTGTCTAGAATTTAGATGAAGATATTCCCGTTTCCAACGAAATCGATAGAGCTATCCAAATATCCACTTGCAGATTCTACAAAAAGTGTGTTTCCAAACTACTGTATCAAAAGAATGGTTCAACTCTGTTAGTTGAGGACACACATCACAAAGAAGTTTCTGAGAATGCTTCTGTCTAGATTTTATATGAAGATATTCCCGTTTCCAACGAAATCTTCACAGTTATCCAAATATCCACTTGCAGAATCTACAAAAAGTGTGTTTGCAAACTGCTGTATCAAAAGAAAGGATGAAGTGTGTTAGCTGAGGACACTCATCAAGAAGAAGTTTCTGAGAATGCTTCGGTCTAGATTTCATATGAAGATATTCCCGTTTCCAACAAAATCATTAGCTCTATCAAAATATCCACTTACAGATTCTACAAAAAGAGTGTTTCCAAACTCCTCTATCAAAAGAAAGTTTCAACTCCTTTAGTTGAGGACACACATCACAAAGAAGTTTCTGAGAATGCTTCTGTCTAGATTTTATATGAAGATATTCCCTTTTCCAATGAAATCTTCAGAGTCATCCAAATATCCACTTGCAGCTTCTACAAAAAGAGTTTTTCTAAACTGCTGTATCCATAGAAAGTTTCATCTCTGTTAGTTGAGGACACACATCCCAAATAAGTTTCTGAGAATGCTTCTGTCTCGTTTTTATGGGAAGATATTTCCCTTTTCACCTTAGGCCTGAAAGCGCTCGAAGTCTCCACTTGCAGATACTACAGAAAGAGTGTTCGAAACCTGCTCTAAGAAAGGGAATGTTCAGCTCTGTGAGTTCAATGCAGATATCACAAAGTAGTTTCTGAGAGAGCTTCTGTCTAGATTTTAGATGAAGATATTCCCGTTTCCAATTAAATTGATAGAGCTATCCAAATATCCACTTGCAGATTCTACAAAAAGTGTGTTTCCAAACTGCTGTAACAATGGAAAGGTTGAAATCTGTTAGTTGAGGACACACACCACAAAAAAGTTTCTGAGAATGCTTCTCTCTAGATTTTATATGACGATATTCCCGTTTCCAATGAAATCTTCACAGTTATTCAAATATCCACTTGCAGATTCTACAAAAAGAGTGTTTCCAAACTGCTGTATCAATAGAAAGGATCAGCTCTGGTAGTTGAGGACACACATCCTAAATAAGTTTCTGAAAATCCTTCTGTCTCTTTTTTATGGGAAGATATTTCAGTTTTCACCGTAGGCCTTAATGCGCTCGTAATGTCCACTTCCAGATACTACAGAAAGAGTGTTTCAAACCTGCTCTATGAAAGGGAATGTTCCGCTCTGTGACTTGAATGCAGATATCAGAAAGTAGTTTCTGACAATGCTTCTGTCTAGAATTTAGATGAAGATATTCCCGTTTCCAACCAAATCGATAGAGCTATCCAAATATCCACTTACAGATTCTACAAAAGAAGTGATTCCAAACTGCTCTATCAACAGAAAGGTTTAAGTCTGTTAGTTGAGGACACACATCACAAAGAAGTTTCTGAGAATGCTTCTGTCTAGATTTTCTATGAAGATATTCCCGTTTCCAACAATATCTTCACAGTTATCCAAATATCCACTTGCAGATTCTACAAAAAGTGTGTTTCCAAGCTGCTCTATCAAAAGAAAGGTTCAACTCCGTTAGTTGAGGACACACATCACAAAGAAGTTTCTGAGAATGCTTCTGTCTCGTTTTTATGGGAAGATATTTCAGTTTTCACCGTAGGCCCGAATGCGCTCCAAATGTCCACTTGCAGATAATACAGAAAGAGTGTTCCATACCTTCTCTAAGAAAGGGAATCTTCAGCATTGTGAGTTGAATGCAGATATCACAAAGTAGTTTCTGAGAGTGCTTCTGTCTAGATTTTAGATGGAAATATTCCCGTTTCCAACGATATCGTTAGAGCTATCCAAATATCAACTTGCAGATTCTACAAAAAGAGTGGTTCCAAACTACTCTATGAAAAGAAAGGTTGAACTCTGTTAGATGAGGACACACATCACAAAGAAGTTTCTGAGAATGCTTCTGTCTAGATTTTATATAAAGATGTTCCCGTTTCCAATGAAATCTTCACATTAAACAAAATATCCACTTGCAGGTTCTACAAAAAGAGTGTTTCCAAACTGCTGTATCAAAGGAAAGGTTGAACTCTGTTAGTTGAGGACACACATCACAAAAAAGTTTCTGAGAATGCTTCTGTCTAGATTTTATATGAAGATATTCCCGTTTCCAACGAAATCTTCACAGTTATTCAAATATCCACTTGCAGATTCTACAAAAAGAGTGTTTCCAAACTGCTGTATCAATAGAAAGGATCAGCTCTGGTAGTTTAGGACACACATCCTAAATAAGTTTCTGAAAATCCCTCTGTCTCTTTTTTATGGGAAGATATTTCAGTTTTCACCGTAGGCCTTAATGCGCTCGAAATGTCCACTTCCAGATACTACAGAAAGAGTGTTTCAAACCTGCTCTATGAAAGGGAATGTTCCGCTCTGTGACTTGAATGCAGATATCAGAAAGTAGTTTCTGACAGTGCTTCTGTCTAGAATTTAGATGAAGAAATTCCCGTTTCCAACGAAATCGATAGAGCTATCCAAATATCCACTTGCAGATTCTACAAAAAGTGTGTTTCCAAACTACTGTATCAAAAGAATGGTTCAACTCTGTTAGTTGAGGACACACATCACAAAGAAGTTTCTGAGAATGCTTCTGTCTAGATTTTATATGAAGATACTCCCGTTTCCAACGAAATCTTCACAGTTATCCAAATATCCACTTGCAGATTCTACAAAAAGAGTGTTTGCAAACTACTGTATCAAAAGAAAGGATGAACTGTGTTAGCTGAGGACACTCATCAAGAAGAAGTTTCTGAGAATGCTTCGGTCTAGATTTCATATGAAGATATTCCCGTTTCCAATGAAATCATTAGCTCTATCAAAATATCCACTTACAGATTCTACAAAAAGAGTGTTTCCAAACTCCTCTATCAAAAGAAAGGTTCAACTCCTTTAGTTGAGGACACACATCACAAAGAAGTTTCTGAGAATGCTTCTGTCTAGATTTTATATGAAGATATTCCCTTTTCCAATGAAATCTTCAGAGTCATCCAAATATCCACTTGCAGCTTCTACAAAAAGAGTTTTTCTAAACTGCTGTATCCAAAGAAAGTTTCATCTCTGTTAGTTGAGGACACACATCCCAAATAAGTTTCTGAGAATGCTTCTGTCTCGTTTTTATGGGAAGATATTTCCCTTTTCACCTTAGGCCTGAAAGCGCTCGAAATCTCCACTTGCAGATACTACAGAAAGAGTGTTCCAAACCTGCTCTAGGAAAGGGAATGTTCAGCTCTGTGAGTTCAATGCAGATATCACAAAGTAATTTCTGAGAGAGCTTCTGTCTAGATTTTAGATGAAGATATTCCCGTTTCCAATGAAATCGTTAGAGCTATCCAAATATCCACTTGCAGATTCTACAAAAAGTGTGATTCCAAACTGCTGTAACAAAGGAAAGGTTGAAATCTGTTAGTTGAGAACACACACCACAAAAAAGTTTCTGAGAATGCTTCTGTCTAGATTTTATATGACGATATTCCCGTTTCCAATGAAATCTTCACAGTTATTCAAATATCCACTTGCAGATTCTACAAAAAGTGTGTTTCCAAACGGCTCTATCAAAAGAAAGGTTCAACTCCGTTAGTTGAGGACACACATCACAAAGAAGTTTCTGAGAATGCTTCTGTCTCGTTTTTATGGGAAGATATTTCCCTTCTCACCTAAGGCCCGAATGCGCTCGAAATGTCCACTTGCAGATACTATAGAAAGAGTGTTCCAAACCTTCTCTAAGAAAGGGAATCTTCAGCATTGTGAGTTAAATGCAGATATCACAAAGTAGTTTCTGAGAGTGCTTCTGTCTAGATTTTAGATGAAGATAGTCCCGTTTCCAACGAAATCGTTAGAGCTATCCAAATATCAACTTGCAGATTCTTCCAAAAGAGTGGTTCCAAACTACTCTATGAAAAGAAAGGTTGAACTCTGTTAGATGAGGACACACATCACAAAGAAGTTTCTGAGAATGCTTCTGTCTAGATTTTATATGAAGATGTTCCCGTTTCCAACGAAATCTTCACATTAAACAAAATATCCACTTGCAGTTCCTACAAAAAGAGTGTTTCCAAACTGCTGTATCAATAGAAAGGATCAGCTCTGGTAGTTGAGGACACACATCCTAAATAAGTTTCTGAAAATCCCTCTGTCTCTTTCTATGGGAAGATATTTCAGTTTTCACCATAGGCCTTAATGCGCTCGAAATGTCCACTTCCAGATACTACAGAAAGAGTGTTTCAAACCTGCTCTATGAAAGGGAATGTTCCGCTCTGTGACTTGAATGCAGATATCAGAAAGTAGTTTCTGACAGTGCTTCTGTCTAGAATTTAGATGAAGATATTCCCGTTTCCAACGAAATCGATAGAGCTATCCAAATATCCACTTGCAGATTCTACAAAAAGTGTGTTTCCAAACTACTGTATCAAAAGAATGGTTCAACTCTGTTAGTTGAGGACAAACATCACAAAGAAGTTTCTGAGAATGCTTCTGCCTAGATTTTATATGAAGATATTCCCCTTTCCAACGAAATCTTCACAGTTATCCAAATATCCACTTGCAGAATCTACAAAAAGTGTGTTTGCAAACTGTTGTATCAAAAGAAAGGATGAACTGTGTTAGCTGAGGACACTCATCAAGAAGAAGTTTCTGAGAATGCTTCGGTCTAGATTTCATATGAAGATATTCCCGTTTCCAACGAAATCATTAGCTCTATCAAAATATCCACTTACAGATTCTACAAAAAGAGTGTTTCCAAACTCCTCTATCAAAAGAAAGGTTCAACTCCTTTAGTTGAGGACACACATCACAAAGAAGTTTCTGAGAATGCTTCTGTCTAGATTTTATATGAAGATATTCGCTTTTCCAATGAAATCTTCAGAGTCATCCAAATATCCACTTGCAGCTTCCACAAAAAGAGTTTTTCTAAACTGCTGTATCCATAGAAAGTATCATCTCTGTTAGTTGAGGACACACATCCCAAATAAGTTTCTGAGAATGCTTCTGTCTCGTTTTTATGTGAAGATATTTCCCTTTTCACCTTAGGCCTGAAAGCGCTCGAAGTCTCCACTTGCAGATACTACAGAAAGAGTGTTCGAAACCTGCTCTAAGAAAGGGAATGTTCAGCTCTGTGAGTTCAATGCAGATATCACAAAGTAGTTTCTGAGAGAGCTTCTGTCTAGATTTTAGATGAAGATATTCCCGTTTCCAATGAAATTGATAGAGCTATCCAAATATCCACTTGCAGATTCTACAAAAAGTGTGTTTCCAAACTGCTGTAACAATGGAAAGGTTGAAATCTGTTAGTTGAGGACACACATCACAAAAAAGTTTCTGAGAATGCTTCTCTCTAGATTTTATATGACGATATTCCCGTTTCCAACGAAATCTTCACAGTTATTCAAATATCCACTTGCAGATTCTACAAAAAGAGTGTTTCCAAACTGCTGTATCAATAGAAAGGATCAGCTCTGGTAGTTGAGGACACACATCCTAAATAAGTTTCTGAATATCCTTCTGTCTCTTTTTTATGGGAAGATATTTCAGTTTTCACCGTAGAACTTAATGCGCTCGTAATGTCCACTTCCAGATACTACAGAAAGAGTGTTTCAAACCTGCTCTATGAAAGGGAATGTTCCGCTCTGTGACTTGAATGCAGATATCAGAAAGTAGTTTCTGACAATGCTTCTGTCTAGAATTTAGATGAAGATATTCCCGTTTCCAACGAAATCGATAGAGCTATCCAAATATCCACTTACAGATTCTACAAAAGAAGTGATTCCAAACTGCTCTATCAACAGAAAGGTTTAAGTCTGTTAGTTGAGGACACACATCACAAAGAAGTTTGTGAGAATGCTTCTGTCTAGATTTTATATGAAGATATTCCCGTTTCCAACAATATCTTCACAGTTATCCAAATATCCACTTGCAGATTCTACAAAAAGTGTGTTTCCAAACTGCTCTATCAAAAGAAAGGTTCAACTCCGTTAGTTGAGGACACACATCACAAAGAAGTTTCTGAGAATGCTTCTGTCACGTTTTTATGGGAAGATATTTCAGTTTTCACCGTAGGCCCGAATGCGCTCCAAATGTCCACTTGCAGATAATACAGAAAGAGTGTTCCATACCTTCTCTAAGAAAGGGAATCTTCAGCTTTGTGAGTTGAATGCAGATATCACAAAGTAGTTTCTGAGAGTGCTTCTGTCTAGATTTTAGATGAAAATATTCCCGTTTCCAACGATATCGTTAGTGCTATCCAAATATCAACTTGCAGATTCTACAAAAAGAGTGGTTCCAAACTACTCTATGAAAAGAAAGGTTGAACTCTGTTAGATGAGGACACACATCACAAAGAAGTTTCAGAGAATGCTTCTGTCTAGGTTTTATATAAAGATGTTCCCGTTTCCAATGAAATCTTCACATTAAACAAAATATCCACTTGCAGGTTCTACAAAAAGAGTGTTTCCAAACTGCTGTATCAAAGGAAAGGTTGAACTCTGTTAGTTGAGGACACACATCACAAAAAAGTTTCTGAGAATGCTTCTGTCTAGATTTTATATGAAGATATTCCCGTTTCCAACGAAATCTTCACAGTTATTCAAATATCCACTTGCAGATTCTACAAAAAGAGTGTTTCCAAACTGCTGTATCAATAGAAAGGATCAGCTCTGGTAGTTTAGGACACACATCCTAAATAAGTTTCTGAAAATCCCTCTGTCTCTTTTTTATGGGAAGATATTTCAGTTTTCACCGTAGGCCTTAATGCGCTCGAAATGTCCACTTCCAGATACTACAGAAAGAGTGTTTCAAACCTGCTCTATGAAAGGGAATGTTCCGCTCTGTGACTTGAATGCAGATATCAGAAAGTAGTTTCTGACAGTGCTTCTGTCTAGAATTTAGATGAAGATATTCCCGTTTCCAACGAAATCGATAGAGCTATCCAAATATCCACTTGCAGATTCTACAAAAAGTGTGTTTCCAAACTACTGTATCAAAAGAATGGTTCAACTCTGTTAGTTGAGGACACACATCACAAAGAAGTTTCTGAGAATGCTTCTGTCTAGATTTTATATGAAGATATTCCCGTTTCCAACGAAATCTTCACAGTTATCCAAATATCCACTTGCAGAATCTACAAAAAGTGTGTTTGCAAACTGCTGTATCAAAAGAAAGCATGAACTGTGTTAGCTGAGGACACTCATCAAGAAGAAGTTTCTGAGAATGCTTCGGTCTAGATTTCATATGAAGATATTCCCGTTTCCAACGAAATCATTAGCGCTATCAAAATATCCACTTACAGATTCTACAAAAAGAGTGTTTCCAAACTCCTCTATCAAAAGAAAGTTTCAACTCCTTTAGTTGAGGACACACATCACAAAGAAGTTTCTGAGAATGCTTCTGTCTAGATTTTATATGAAGATATTCCCTTTTCCAATGAAATCTTCAGAGTCATCCAAATATCCACTTGCAGCTTCTACAAAAAGAGTTTTTCTAAACTGCTGTATCCATAGAAAGTTTCATCTCTGTTAGTTGAGGACACACATCCCAAATAAGTTTCTGAGAATGCTTCTGTCTCGTTTTTATGGGAAGATATTTCCCTTTTCACCTTAGGCCTGAAAGCGCTCGAAGTCTCCACTTGCAGATACTACAGAAAGAGTGTTCGAAACCTGCTCTAAGAAAGGGAATGTTCAGCTCTGTGAGTTCAATGCAGATATCACAAAGTAGTTTCTGAGAGAGCTTCTGTCTAGATTTTAGATGAAGATATTCCCGTTTCCAATGAAATTGATAGAGCTATCCAAATATCCACTTGCAGATTCTACAAAAAGTGTGTTTCCAAACTGCTGTAACAAAGGAAAAGTTGAAATCTGTTTGTTGAGGACACACACCACAAAAAAGTTTCTGAGAATGCTTCTCTCTAGATTTTATATGACGATATTCCCGTTTCCAACGAAATCTTCACAGTTATTCAAATATCCACTTGCAGATTCTACAAAAAGAGTGTTTCCAAACTGCTGTATCAATAGAAAGGATCAGCTCTGGTAGTTGAGGACACACATCCTAAATAAGTTTCTGAAAATCCTTCTGTCTCTTTTTTATGGGAAGATATTTCAGTTTTCACCGTAGGCCTTAATGCGCTCGTAATGTCCACTTCCAGATACTACAGAAAGAGTGTTTCAAACCTGCTCTATGAAACGGAATGTTCCGCTCTGTGACTTGAATGCAGATATCAGAAAGTAGTTTCTGACAATGCTTCTGTCTAGAATTTAGATGAAGATATTCCCGTTTCCAACGAAATCGATAGAGCTATCCAAATATCCACTTACAGATTCTACAAAAGAAGTGATTCCAAACTGCTCTATCAACAGAACGGTTTAAGTCTGTTAGTTTAGGACACACATCACAAAGAAGTTTCTGAGAATGCTTCTGTCTCGTTTTTATGGGAAGATATTTCAGTTTTCACCGTAGGCCCGAATGCGCTCGAAATGTCCACTTGCAGATACTACAGAAAGAGTGTTCCAAACCTTCTCTAAGAAAGGGAATCGTCAGCATTGTGAGTTGAATGCAGATATCACAAAGTAGTTTCTGAGGGTGCTTCTGTCTAGATTTTAGATGAATATATTACCGTTTCCAACGAAATCGATAGAGCTATCCAAATATCCACTTACAGATTCTACAAAAGAAGTGATTCAAAACTGCTCTATCAACAGAAAGGTTTAAGTCTGTTAGTTGAGGACACACATCACAAAGAAGTTTGTGAGAATGCTTCTGTCTAGATTTTATATGAAGATATTCCCGTTTCCAACAATATCTTCACAGTTATCCAAATATCCACTTGCAGATTCTACAAAAAGTGTGTTTCCAAACTGCTCTATCAAAAGAAAGGTTCAACTCCGTTAGTTGAGGACACACATCACAAAGAAGTTTCTGAGAATGCTTCTGTCTCGTTTTTATGGGAAGATATTTCAGTTTTCACCGTAGGCCCGAATGCGCTCCAAATGTCCACTTGCAGATAATACAGAAAGAGTGTTCCATACCTTCTCTAAGAAAGGGAATCTTCAGCTTTGTGAGTTGAATGCAGATATCACAAAGTAGTTTCTGAGAGTGCTTCTGTCTAGATTTTAGATGAAAATATTCCCGTTTCCAACGATATCGTTAGAGCTATCCAAATATCAACTTGCAGATTCTACAAAAAGAGTGGTTCCAAACTACTCTATGAAAAGAAAGGTTGAACTCTGTTAGATGAGGACACACATCACAAAGAAGTTTCTGAGAATGCTTCTGTCTAGATTTTATATAAAGATGTTCCCGTTTCCAATGAAATCTTCACATTAAACAAAATATCCACTTGCAGGTTCTACAAAAAGAGTGTTTCCAAACTGCTGTATCAAAGGAAAGTTTGAACTCTGTTAGTTGAGGACACACATCACAAAAAAGTTTCTGAGAATGCTTCTGTCTAGATTTTATATGAAGATATTCCCGTTTCCAACGAAATCTTCACAGTTATTCAAATATCCACTTGCAGATTCTACAAAAAGAGTGTTTCCAAACTGCTGTACCAATAGAAAGGATCAGCTCTGGTAGTTTAGGACACACATCCTAAATAAGTTTCTGAAAATCCCTCTGTCTCTTTTTTATGGGAAGATATTTCAGTTTTCACCGTAGGCCTTAATGCGCTCGAAATGTCCACTTCCAGATACTACAGAAAGAGTGTTTCAAACCTGCTCTATGAAAGCGAATGTTCCGCTCTGTGACTTGAATGCAGATATCAGAAAGTAGTTTCTGACAGTGCTTCTGTCTAGAATTTAGATGAAGATATTCCCGTTTCCAACGAAATCGATAGAGCTATCCAAATATCCACTTGCAGATTCTACAAAAAGTGTGTTTCCAAACTACTGTATCAAAAGAATGGTTCAACTCTGTTAGTTGAGGACACACATCACAAAGAAGTTTCTGAGAATGCTTCTGTCTAGATTTTATATGAAGATATTCCCGTTTCCAACGAAATCTTCACAGTTATCCAAATATCCACTTGCAGATTCTACAAAAAGAGTGTTTGCAAACTACTGTATCAAAAGAAAGGATGAACTGTGTTAGCTGAGGACACTCATCAAGAAGAAGTTTCTGAGAATGCTTCGGTCTAGATTTCATATGAAGATACTCCCCTTTCCAACGAAATTATTACAGCTATCCAAATATCCACGGACAGATTCTACAAAAAGGGTGTTTCCAAACTGCTCTATCAAAAGAAAGGTTGAACTCCGTTAGTTGAGGACACACATCACGAAGAAGTTGCTGAGAATGCTTCTGTCTGGAATTTAGATGAAGATATTCCCGATTCCAACGAAATCTTCACTGTTATCCAAATATCTACCAGCAGATTCTACAAAAAGTGTGTTTCCAAACTACTGTAACAAAAGAAAGGTTGAACTCTGTTAGTTGAGGACACACATCAAAAAGAAGTTTCTGACAATGCTTCTGTCTAGATTTTATATGAAGATATTCACTTTTCCATCGAAATCTTCACAGTTATCCAAATATCCACTTGCGGATTCTACAAAAAGAGTGTTTCTAAACTGCTGTATCAAAAGAATGGTTCAACACTGTTAGTTGAGGACACACATCCCATATAAGTTTCAGAGAATGCTTCTGTCCCGTTTTTATGGGAAGATATTTCCCTTTTCACCGTAGGCCTGAAAGCGCTCGAAATGTCCACTTGCAGATAGTACAGAAAGCGTTTTCAAAACCTGCTCTAAGAAATAGAATCTTCAGCTTTCTGAGTTGAATGCAGATATCACAAAGTAGTTTCTGAGAGTGCTTCTGTCTATATTTTCGATGAAGATATTCCCGTTTCCAACGAAATCGTATGAGCTATCCAAATACCCACTTGCAGATTGTACAAAAAGAGTGGTTCCAAACTACTCTATCAAAAGAAATGTTAAACTCTGTTCGATGAGGACACACATCACAAAGAAGTTTCTGAGAATGCTTCTGTCTAGATTTTATATGAAGATGTTCCCGTTTCCAACAAAATCTTCACATTAAACAAAATATCCACTTGCAGGTTCTACAAAAAGAGTGTTTCCAAACTGCTGTATCAAAGGAAAGGTTGAACTCTGTTAGTTGAGGACACACATCACAAAAAAGTTTCTGAGAATGCTTCTGTCTAGATTTTATAAGAAGATACTCCCGTTTCCAATGAAATCTTCACAGTTATTCAAGTATCCACTTGCAGATTCCACAAAAAGAGTGTTTCCAACTGCTTTATCAATAGAAAGGATCAACTCTGCTATTTGAGGACACACATCCTAAATAAGTTTCTGAGAATCCTTCTCTCTCTTTCTTATGGAAGATATTTCAGTTTTCACTGAAGGGCTGAATGCGTTCGAAATGTCCACTTCCAGATACTACAGAAAGAGTGTTTCAAACCAGCTCTATGAAAGGGAATGTTCAGCTCTGTGACTTGAATGCAGATATCACAAAGTAGTTTCTGAGAGAGCTTCTGTCTAGATTTTAGATGAAGATATTCCCGTTTCCAATGAAATTGATAGAGCTATCCAAATATCCACTTGCAGATTCTACAAAAAGTGTGTTTCCAAACTGCTGTAACAAAGGAAAGGTTGAAATCTGTTAGCTGAGGACACACACCACAAAAAAGTTTCTTAGAATGCTTCTCTCTAGATTTTATATGACGATATTCCCGTTTCCAACGAAATCTTCACAGTTATTCAAATATCCACTTGCAGATTCTACAAAAAGAGTGTTTCCAAACTGCTGTATCAATAGAAAGGATCAGCTCTGGTAGTTGAGGACACACATCCTAAACAAGTTTCTGAAAATCCTTCTGTCTCTTTTTTATGGGAAGATATTTTAGTTTTCACCGTAGGCCTTAATGCGCTCGTAATGTCCACTTCCAGATACTACAGAAAGAGTGTTTCAAACCTGCTCTATGAAAGGGAATGTTCCGCTCTGTGACTTGAATGCAGATATCAGAAAGTAGTTGCTGACAATGCTTCTGTCTAGAATTTAGATGAAGATATTCCCGTTTCCAACGAAATCGATAGATCTATCCACATATCCACTTACAGATTCTACAAAAGAAGTGATTCCAAACTGCTCTATCAACAGAAAGGTTTAAGTCTGTTAGTTGAGGACACACATCACAAAGAAGTTTCTGAGAATGCTTCTGTCTCGTTTTTATGGGAAGATATTTCAATTTTCACCATAGGCCCGAATGCGCTCGAAATGTCCACTTGCAGATACTACAGAAAGAGTGTTCCAAACCTTCTCTAAGAAAGGGAATCGTCAGCATTGTGAGTTGAATGCAGATATCACAAAGTAGTTTCTGAGGGTACTTCTGTCTAGATTTTAGATGAATATATTACCGTTTCCAACGAAATCGATAGAGCTATCCAAATATCCACTTACAGATTCTACAAAAGAAGTGATTCCAAACTGCTCTATCAACAGAAAGGTTTAAGTCTGTTAGTTGAGGACACACATCACAAAGAAGTTTGTGAGAATGCTTCTGTCTAGATTTTATATGAAGATATTCCCTTTTCCAACAATATCTTCACAGTTATCCAAATATCCACTTGCAGATTCTACAAAAAGTGTGTTTCCAAACTGCTCTATCAAAAGAAAGGTTCAACTCCGTTAGTTGAGGACACACATCACAAAGAAGTTTCTGAGAATGCTTCTGTCTCGTTTTTATGGGAAGATATTTCAGTTTTCACCGTAGGCCCGAATGCGCTCCAAATGTCCACTTGCAGATAATACAGAAAGAGTGTTCCATACCTTCTCTAAGAAAGGGAATCTTCAGCTTTGTGAGTTGAATGCAGATATCACAAAGTAGTTTCTGAGAGTGCTTCTGTCTAGATTTTAGATGAAAATATTCCCGTTTCCAACGATATCGTTAGAGCTATCCAAATATCAACTTGCAGATTCTACAAAAAGAGTGGTTCCAAACTACTCTATGAAAAGAAAGGTTGAACTCTGTTAGATGAGGACACACATCACAAAGAAGTTTCTGAGAATGCTTCTGTCTAGATTTTATATAAAGATGTTCACGTTTCCAATGAAATCTTCACATTAAACAAAATATCCCCTTGCAGGTTCTACAAAAAGAGTGTTTCCAAACTGCTGTATCAAAGGAAAGGATCAGCTCTGGTAGTTGAGGACACACATCCTAAATAAGTTTCTGAAAATCCCTCTGTCTCTTTTTTATGGGAAGATATTTCAGTTTTCACCGTAGGCCTTAATGCGCTCGAAATGTCCACTTCCAGATACTACAGAAAGAGTGTTTCAAACCAGCTCTATGAAAGCGAATGTTCCGCTCTGTGACTTGAATGCAGATATCAGAAATTAGTTTCTGACAGTGCTTCTGTCTAGAATTTAGATGAAGATATTCCCGTTTCCAACGAAATCGATAGAGCTATCCAAATATCCACTTGCAGATTCTACAAAAAGTGTGTTTCCAAACTACTGTATCAAAAGAATGGTTCAACTCTGTTAGTTGAGGACACACATCACAAAGAAGTTTCTGAGAATGCTTCTGTCTAGATTTTATATGAAGATATTCCCGTTTCCAACGAAATCTTCACAGTTATCCAAATATCCACTTGCAGATTCTACAAAAAGAGTGTTTGCAAACTACTGTATGAAAAGAAAGGATGAACTGTGTTAGCTGAGGACACTCATCAAGAAGAAGTTTCTGAGAATGCTTCGGTCTAGATTTCATATGAAGATATTCCCGTTTCCAACGAAATCATTAGCTCTATCAAAATATCCACTTACAGATTCTACAAAAAGAGTGTTTCCAAACTCCTCTATCAAAAGAAAGGTTCAACTCCTTTAGTTGAGGACACACATCACAAAGAAGTTTCTGAGAATGCTTCTGTCTAGATTTTATATGAAGATATTCCCTTTTCCAATGAAATCTTCAGAGTCATCCAAATATCCACTTGCAGCTTCTACAAAAAGAGTTTTTCTAAACTGCTGTATCCAAAGAAAGTTTCATCTCTGTTAGTTGAGGACACACATCCCAAATAAGTTTCTGAGAATGCTTCTGTTTCGTTTTTATGGGAAGATATTTCCCTTTTCACCTTAGGCCTGAAAGCGCTCGAAATCTCCACTTGCAGATACTACAGAAAGAGTGTTCCAAACCTGCTCTAAGAAAGGGAATGTTCAGCTCTGTGAGTTCAATGCAGATATCACAAAGTAGTTTCTGAGAGAGCTTCTGTCTAGATTTTAGATGAAGATATTCCCGTTTCCAATGAAATCGATAGAGCTATCCAAATATCCACTTGCAGATTCTACAAAAAGTGTGTTTCCAAACTGCTGTAACAAAGGAAAGGTTGAAATCTGTTAGTTGAGAACACACACCACAAAAAAGTTTCTGAGAATGCTTCTGTCTAGATTTTATATTACGATATTCCCGTTTCCAATGAAATCTTCACAGTTATTCAAATATCCACTTGCAGATTCTACAAAAAGTGTGTTTCCAAACGGCTCTATCAAAAGAAAGGTTCAACTCCGTTAGTTGAGGACACACATCACAAAGAAGTTTCTGAGAATGCTTCTGTCTCGTTTTTATGGGAAGATATTTCCCTTTTCACCTAAGGCCCGAATGCGCTCGAAATGTCCACTTGCAGATACTATAGAAAGAGTGTTCCAAACCTTCTCTAAGAAAGGGAATCTTCAGCATTGTGAGTTGAATGCAGATATCACAAAGTAGTTTCTGAGAGTGCTTCTGTCTAGATTTTAGATGAAAATATTCCCGTTTCCAACGATATCGTTAGAGCTATCCAAATATCAACTTGCAGATTCTACAAAAAGAGTGGTTCCAAACTACTCTATGAAAAGAAAGGTTGAACTCTGTTAGATGAGGACACACATCACAAAGAAGTTTCTGAGAATGCTTCTGTCTAGATTTTATATGAAGATGTTCCCGTTTCCAATGAAATCTTCACATTAAACAAAATATCCACTTGTAGGTTCTACAAAAAGAGTGTTTCCAAACTGCTATATCAAAGGAAAGGTTGAACTCTGTTAGTTGAGGACACACATCACAAAAAAGTTTCTGAGAATGCTTCTGTCTAGATTTTATATGAAGATATTCCCGTTTCCAACGAAATCTTCACAGTTATTCAAATATCCACTTGCAGATTCTACAGAAAGACTGTTTCCAAACTGCTGTATCAATAGAAAGGATCAGCTCTGGTAGTTGAGGACACACATCCTAAATAAGTTTCTGAAAATCCCTCTGTCTCTTTTTTATGGGAAGATATTTCAGTTTTCACCGTAGGCCTTAATGCGCTCGAAATGTCCACTTCCAGATACTACAGAAAGAGTGTTTCAAACCTGCTCTATGAAATTGAATGTTCCGCTCTGTGACTTGAATGCAGATATCACAAAGTAGTTTCTGACAGTGCTTCTGTCTAGAATTTAGATGAAGATATTCCCGTTTCCAACGAAATCGATAGAGCTATCCAAATATCCACTTGCAGATTCTACAAAAAGTGTGTTTCCAAACTACTGTATCAAAAGAATGGTTCAACTCTGTTAGTTGAGGACACACATCACAAAGAAGTTTCTGAGAATGCTTCTGTCTAGATTTTATATGAAGATATTCCCGTTTCCAACGAAATCTTCACAGTTATCCAAATATCCACTTGCAGATTCTACAAAAAGAGTGTTTGCAAACTACTGTATCAAAAGAAAGGATGAACTGTGTTAGCTGAGGACACTCATCAAGAAGAAGTTTCTGAGAATGCTTCGGTCTAGATTTCATATGAAGATATTCCCGTTTCCAACGAAATCATTAGCTCTATCAAAATATCCACTTACAGATTCTACAAAAAGAGTGTTTCCAAACTCCTCTATCAAAAGAAAGGTTCAACTCCTTTAGTTGAGGACACACATCACAAAGAAGTTTCTGAGAATGCTTCTGTCTAGATTTTATATGAAGATATTCCCTTTTCCAATGAAATCTTCAGAGTCATCCAAATATCCACTTGCAGCTTCTACAAAAAGAGTTTTTCTAAACTGCTGTATCCAAAGAAAGTTTCATCTCTGTTAGTTGAGGACACACATCCCAAATAAGTTTCTGAGAATGCTTCTGTCTCGTTTTTATGGGAAGATATTTCCCTTTTCACTTTAGGCCTGAAAGCACTCGAAATCTCCACTTGCAGACACTACAGAAAGAGTGTTCCAAACCTGCTCTAAGAAAGGGAATGTTCAGCTCTGTGAGTTCAATGCAGATATCACAAAGTAGTTTCTGAGAGAGCTTCTGTCTAGATTTTAGATGAAGATATTCCCGTTTCCAATGAAATCGTTAGAGCTATCCAAATATCCACTTGCAGATTCTACAAAAAGTGTGATTCCAAACTGCTGTAACAAAGGAAAGGTTGAAATCTGTTAGTTGAGAACACACACCACAAAAAAGTTTCTGAGAATGCTTCTGTCTAGATTTTATATGACGATATTCCCGTTTCCGATGAAATCTTCACAGTTATCCAAATATCCACTTGCAGATTCTACAAAAAGTGTGTTTCCAAACTGCTCTATCAAAAGAAAGGTTCAACTCCGTTAGTTGAGGACACACATCACAAAGAAGTTTCTGAGAATGCTTCTGTCTCGTTTTTATGGGAAGATATTTCAGTTTTCACCGTAGGCCCGAATGCGCTCCAAATGTCCACTTGCAGATACTATAGAAAGAGTGTTCCAAACCTTCTCTAAGAAAGAGAATCTTCAGCATTGTGAGTTGAATGCAGATATCACAAAGTAGTTTCTGAGAGTGCTTCTGTCTAGATTTTAGATGAAGATAATCCCGTTTCCAACGAAATCGTTAGAGCTATCCAAATATCAACTTGCAGATTCTTCAAAAAGAGTGGTTCCAAACTACTCTATGAAAAGAAAGGTTGAACTCTGTTAGATGAGGACACACATCACAAAGAAGTTTCTGAGAATGCTTCTGTCTAGATTTTATATGAAGATGTTCCCGTTTCCAACGAAATCTTCACATTAAACAAAATATCCCCTTGCAGGTTCTACAAAAAGAGTGTTTCCAAACTGCTGTATCAATAGAAAGGATCAGCTCTGGTAGTTGAGGACACACATCCTAAATAAGTTTCTGAAAATCCCTCTGTCTCTTTTTTATGGGAAGATATTTCAGTTTTCACCGTAGGCCTTAATGCGCTCGAAATGTCCACTTCCAGATACTACAGAAAGAGTGTTTCAAACCAGCTCTATGAAAGCGAATGTTCCGCTCTGTGACTTGAATGCAGATATCAGAAAGTAGTTTCTGACAGTGCTTCTGTCTAGAATTTAGATGAAGATATTCCCGTTTCCAACGAAATCGATAGAGCTATCCAAATATCCACTTGCAGATTCTACAAAAAGTGTGTTTCCAAACTACTGTATCAAAAGAATGGTTCAACTCTGTTAGTTGAGGACACACATCACAAAGAAGTTTCTGAGAATGCTTCTGTCTAGATTTTATATGAAGATATTCCCGTTTCCAACGAAATCTTCACAGTTTTCCAAATATCCACTTGCAGATTCTACAAAAAGAGTGTTTGCAAACTACTGTATGAAAAGAAAGGATGAACTGTGTTAGCTGAGGACACTCATCAAGAAGAAGTTTCTGAGAATGCTTCGGTCTAGATTTCATATGAAGATATTCCCGTTTCCAACGAAATCATTAGCTCTATCAAAATATCCACTTACAGATTCTACAAAAAGAGTGTTTCCAAACTCCTCTATCAAAAGAAAGGTTCAACTCCTTTAGTTGAGGACACACATCACAAAGAAGTTTCAGAGAATGCTTCTGTCTAGATTTTATATGAAGATATTCCCTTTTCCAATGAAATCTTCAGAGTCATCCAAATATCCACTTGCAGCTTCTACAAAAAGAGTTTTTCTAAACTGCTGTATCCAAAGAAAGTTTCATCTCTGTTAGTTGAGGACACACATCCCAAATAAGTTTCTGAGAATGCTTCTGTTTCGTTTTTATGGGAAGATATTTCCCTTTTCACCTTAGGCCTGAAAGCGCTCGAAATCTCCACTTGCAGATACTACAGAAAGAGTGTTCCAAACCTGCTCTAAGAAAGGGAATGTTCAGCTCTGTGAGTTCAATGCAGATATCACAAAGTAGTTTCTGAGAGAGCTTCTGTCTAGATTTTAGATGAAGATATTCCCGTTTCCAATGAAATCGATAGAGCTATCCAAATATCCACTTGCAGATTCTACAAAAAGTGTGTTTCCAAACTGCTGTAACAAAGGAAAGGTTGAAATCTGTTAGTTGAGAACACACACCACAAAAAAGTTTCTGAGAATGCTTCTGTCTAGATTTTATATTACGATATTCCCGTTTCCAATGAAATCTTCACAGTTATTCAAATATCCACTTGCAGATTCTACAAAAAGTGTGTTTCCAAACGGCTCTATCAAAAGAAAGGTTCAACTCCGTTAGTTGAGGACACACATCACAAAGAAGTTTCTGAGAATGCTTCTGTCTCGTTTTTATGGGAAGATATTTCCCTTTTCACCTAAGGCCCGAATGCGCTCGAAATGTCCACTTGCAGATACTATAGAAAGAGTGTTCCAAACCTTCTCTAAGAAAGGGAATCTTCAGCATTGTGAGTTGAATGCAGATATCACAAAGTAGTTTCTGAGAGTGCTTCTGTCTAGATTTTAGATGAAAATATTCCCGTTTCCAACGATATCGTTAGAGCTATCCAAATATCAACTTGCAGATTCTACAAAAAGAGTGGTTCCAAACTACTCTATGAAAAGAAAGGTTGAACTCTGTTAGATGAGGACACACATCACAAAGAAGTTTCTGAGAATGCTTCTGTCTAGATTTTATATGAAGATGTTCCCGTTTCCAATGAAATCTTCACATTAAACAAAATATCCACTTGTAGGTTCTACAAAAAGAGTGTTTCCAAACTGCTATATCAAAGGAAAGGTTGAACTCTGTTAGTTGAGGACACACATCACAAAAAAGTTTCTGAGAATGCTTCTGTCTAGATTTTATATGAAGATATTCCCGTTTCCAACGAAATCTTCACAGTTATTCAAATATCCACTTGCAGATTCTACAGAAAGACTGTTTCCAAACTGCTGTATCAATAGAAAGGATCAGCTCTGGTAGTTGAGGACACACATCCTAAATAAGTTTCTGAAAATCCCTCTGTCTCTTTTTTATGGGAAGATATTTCAGTTTTCACCGTAGGCCTTAATGCGCTCGAAATGTCCACTTCCAGATACTACAGAAAGAGTGTTTCAAACCTGCTCTATGAAATTGAATGTTCCGCTCTGTGACTTGAATGCAGATATCACAAAGTAGTTTCTGACAGTGCTTCTGTCTAGAATTTAGATGAAGATATTCCCGTTTCCAACGAAATCGATAGAGCTATCCAAATATCCACTTGCAGATTCTACAAAAAGTGTGTTTCCAAACTACTGTATCAAAAGAATGGTTCAACTCTGTTAGTTGAGGACACACATCACAAAGAAGTTTCTGAGAATGCTTCTGTCTAGATTTTATATGAAGATATTCCCGTTTCCAACGAAATCTTCACAGTTATCCAAATATCCACTTGCAGATTCTACAAAAAGAGTGTTTGCAAACTACTGTATGAAAAGAAAGGATGAACTGTGTTAGCTGAGGACACTCATCAAGAAGAAGTTTCTGAGAATGCTTCGGTCTAGATTTCATATGAAGATATTCCCGTTTCCAACGAAATCATTAGCTCTATCAAAATATCCACTTACAGATTCTACAAAAAGAGTGTTTCCAAACTCCTCTATCAAAAGAAAGGTTCAACTCCTTTAGTTGAGGACACACATCACAAAGAAGTTTCTGAGAATGCTTCTGTCTAGATTTTATATGAAGATATTCCCTTTTCCAATGAAATCTTCAGAGTCATCCAAATATCCACTTGCAGCTTCTACAAAAAGAGTTTTTCTAAACTGCTGTATCCAAAGAAAGTTTCATCTCTGTTAGTTGAGGACACACATCCCAAATAAGTTTCTGAGAATGCTTCTGTCTCGTTTTTATGGGAAGATATTTCCCTTTTCACTTTAGGCCTGAAAGCACTCGAAATCTCCACTTGCAGACACTACAGAAAGAGTGTTCCAAACCTGCTCTAAGAAAGGGAATGTTCAGCTCTGTGAGTTCAATGCAGATATCACAAAGTAGTTTCTGAGAGAGCTTCTGTCTAGATTTTAGATGAAGATATTCCCGTTTCCAATGAAATCGTTAGAGCTATCCAAATATCCACTTGCAGATTCTACAAAAAGTGTGATTCCAAACTGCTGTAACAAAGGAAAGGTTGAAATCTGTTAGTTGAGAACACACACCACAAAAAAGTTTCTGAGAATGCTTCTGTCTAGATTTTATATGACGATATTCCCGTTTCCGATGAAATCTTCACAGTTATCCAAATATCCACTTGCAGATTCTACAAAAAGTGTGTTTCCAAACTGCTCTATCAAAAGAAAGGTTCAACTCCGTTAGTTGAGGACACACATCACAAAGAAGTTTCTGAGAATGCTTCTGTCTCGTTTTTATGGGAAGATATTTCAGTTTTCACCGTAGGCCCGAATGCGCTCCAAATGTCCACTTGCAGATACTATAGAAAGAGTGTTCCAAACCTTCTCTAAGAAAGAGAATCTTCAGCATTGTGAGTTGAATGCAGATATCACAAAGTAGTTTCTGAGAGTGCTTCTGTCTAGATTTTAGATGAAGATAATCCCGTTTCCAACGAAATCGTTAGAGCTATCCAAATATCAACTTGCAGATTCTTCAAAAAGAGTGGTTCCAAACTACTCTATGAAAAGAAAGGTTGAACTCTGTTAGATGAGGACACACATCACAAAGAAGTTTCTGAGAATGCTTCTGTCTAGATTTTATATGAAGATGTTCCCGTTTCCAACGAAATCTTCACATTAAACAAAATATCCCCTTGCAGGTTCTACAAAAAGAGTGTTTCCAAACTGCTGTATCAATAGAAAGGATCAGCTCTGGTAGTTGAGGACACACATCCTAAATAAGTTTCTGAAAATCCCTCTGTCTCTTTTTTATGGGAAGATATTTCAGTTTTCACCGTAGGCCTTAATGCGCTCGAAATGTCCACTTCCAGATACTACAGAAAGAGTGTTTCAAACCAGCTCTATGAAAGCGAATGTTCCGCTCTGTGACTTGAATGCAGATATCAGAAAGTAGTTTCTGACAGTGCTTCTGTCTAGAATTTAGATGAAGATATTCCCGTTTCCAACGAAATCGATAGAGCTATCCAAATATCCACTTGCAGATTCTACAAAAAGTGTGTTTCCAAACTACTGTATCAAAAGAATGGTTCAACTCTGTTAGTTGAGGACACACATCACAAAGAAGTTTCTGAGAATGCTTCTGTCTAGATTTTATATGAAGATATTCCCGTTTCCAACGAAATCTTCACAGTTTTCCAAATATCCACTTGCAGATTCTACAAAAAGAGTGTTTGCAAACTACTGTATGAAAAGAAAGGATGAACTGTGTTAGCTGAGGACACTCATCAAGAAGAAGTTTCTGAGAATGCTTCGGTCTAGATTTCATATGAAGATATTCCCGTTTCCAACGAAATCATTAGCTCTATCAAAATATCCACTTACAGATTCTACAAAAAGAGTGTTTCCAAACTCCTCTATCAAAAGAAAGGTTCAACTCCTTTAGTTGAGGACACACATCACAAAGAAGTTTCTGAGAATGCTTCTGTCTAGATTTTATATGAAGATATTCCCTTTTCCAATGAAATCTTCAGAGTCATCCAAATATCCACTTGCAGCTTCTACAAAAAGAGTTTTTCTAAACTGCTGTATCCAAAGAAAGTTTCATCTCTGTTAGTTGAGGACACACATCCCAAATAAGTTTCTGAGAATGCTTCTGTTTCGTTTTTATGGGAAGATATTTCCCTTTTCACCTTAGGCCTGAAAGCGCTCGAAATCTCCACTTGCAGATACTACAGAAAGAGTGTTCCAAACCTGCTCTAAGAAAGGGAATGTTCAGCTCTGTGAGTTCAATGCAGATATCACAAAGTAGTTTCTGAGAGAGCTTCTGTCTAGATTTTAGATGAAGATATTCCCGTTTCCAATGAAATCGTTAGAGCTATCCAAATATCCACTTGCAGATTCTACAAAAAGTGTGATTCCAAACTGCTGTAACAAAGGAAAGGTTGAAATCTGTTAGTTGAGAACACACACCACAAAAAAGTTTCTGAGAATGCTTCTGTCTAGATTTTACATGACGATATTCCCGTTTCCAACAATATCTTCACAGTTATCCAAATATCCACTTGCAGATTCTACAAAAAGTGTGTTTCCAAACTGCTCTATCAAAAGAAATGTTCAACTCCGTTAGTTGAGGACACACATCACAAAGAAGTTTCTGAGAATGCTTCTGTCTCGTTTTTATGGGAAGATATTTCAGTTTTCACCGTAGGCCCGAATGCGCTCCAAATGTCCACTTGCAGATAATACAGAAAGAGTGTTCCATACCTTCTCTAAGAAAGGGAATCTTCAGCTTTGTGAGTTGAATGCAGATATCACAAAGTAGTTTCTGAGAGTGCTTCTGTCTAGATTTTAGATGAAAATATTCCCGTTTCCAACGAAATCGTTAGAGCTATCCAAATATCAACTTGCAGATTCTACAAAAAGAGTGGTTCCAAACTACTCTATGAAAAGAAAGGTTGAACTCTGTTAGATGAGGACACACATCACAAAGAAGTTTCTGAGAATGCTTCTGTCTAGATTTTATATAAAGATGTTCCCGTTTCCAATGAAATCTTCACATAAAACAAAATATCCACTTGCAGGTTCTACAAAAAGAGTGTTTCCAAACTGCTGTATCAAAGGAAAGGTTGAACTCTGTTAGTTGAGGACACACATCACAAAAAAGTTTCTGAGAATGCTTCTGTCTAGATTTTATATGAAGATATTCCCTTTTCCAACGAAATCTTCACAGTTATTCAAATATCCACTTGCAGATTCTACAAAAAGAGTGTTTCCAAACTGCTGTATCAATAGAAAGGATCAGCTCTGGTAGTTTAGGACACACATCCTAAATAAGTTTCTGAAAATCCCTCTGTCTCTTTTTTATGGGAAGATATTTCAGTTTTCACCGTAGGCCTTAATGCGCTCGAAATGTCCACTTCCAGATACTACAGAAAGAGTGTTTCAAACCTGCTCTATGAAATTGAATGTTCCGCTCTGTGACTTGAATGCAGATATCAGAAAGTAGTTTCTGACAGTGCTTCTGTCTAGAATTTAGATGAAGATATTCCCGTTTCCAACGAAATCGATAGAGCTATCCAAATATCCACTTGCAGATTCTACAAAAAGTGTGTTTCCAAACTACTGTATCAAAAGAATGGTTCAACTCTGTTAGTTGAGGACACACATCACAAAGAAGTTTCTGAGAATGCTTCTGTCTAGATTTTATATGAAGATATTCCCGTTTCCAACGAAATCTTCACAGTTATCCAAATATCCACTTGCAGATTCTACAAAAAGAGTGTTTGCAAACTACTGTATCAAAAGAAAGGATGAACTGTGTTAGCTGAGGACACTCATCAAGAAGAAGTTTCTGAGAATGCTTCGGTCTAGATTTCATATGAAGATATTCCCGTTTCCAACGAAATCATTAGCTCTATCAAAATATCCACTTACAGATTCTACAAAAAGAGTGTTTCCAAACTCCTCTATCAAAAGAAAGGTTCAACTCCTTTAGTTGAGGACACACATCACAAAGAAGTTTCTGAGAATGCTTCTGTCTAGATTTTATATGAAGATATTCCCTTTTCCAATGAAATCTTCAGAGTCATCCAAATATCCACTTGCAGCTTCTACAAAAAGAGTTTTTCTAAACTGCTGTATCCAAAGAAAGTTTCATCTCTGTTAGTTGAGGACACACATCCCAAATAAGTTTCTGAGAATGCTTCTGTCTCGTTTTTATGGGAAGATATTTCCCTTTTCACCTTAGGCCTGAAAGCGCTCGAAATCTCCACTTGCAGACACTACAGAAAGAGTGTTCCAAACCTGCTCTAAGAAAGGGAATGTTCAGCTCTGTGAGTTCAATGCAGATATCACAAAGTAGTTTCTGAGAGAGCTTCTGTCTAGATTTTAGATGAAGATATTCCCGTTTCCAATGAAATCGTTAGAGCTATCCAAATATCCACTTGCAGATTCTACAAAAAGTGTGATTCCAAACTGCTGTAACAAAGGAAAGGTTGAAATCTGTTAGTTGAGAACACACACCACAAAAAAGTTTCTGAGAATGCTTCTGTCTAGATTTTATATGACGATATTCCCGTTTCCAATGAAATCTTCACAGTTATTCAAATATCCACTTGCAGATTCTACAAAAAGTGTGTTTCCAAACGGCTCTATCAAAAGAAAGGTTCAACTCCGTTAGTTGAGGACACACATCACAAAGAAGTTTCTGAGAATGCTTCTGTCTCGTTTTTATGGGAAGATATTTCCTTTTTCACCTAAGGCCCGAATGCGCTCGAAATGTCCACTTGCAGATACTATAGAAAGAGTGTTCCAAACCTTCTCTAAGAAAGGGAATCTTCAGCATTGTGAGTTGAATGCAGATATCACAAAGTAGTTTCTGAGAGTGCTTCTGTCTAGATTTTAGATGAAGATAATCCCGTTTCCAACGAAATCGTTAGAGCTATCCAAATATCAACTTGCAGATTCTTCAAAAAGAGTGGTTCCAAACTACTCTATGAAAAGAAAGGTTGAACTCTGTTAGATGAGGACACACATCACAAAGAAGTTTCTGAGAATGCTTCTGTCTAGATTTTATATGAAGATGTTCCCGTTTCCAACGAAATCTTCACATTAAACAAAATATCCCCTTGCAGGTTCTACAAAAAGAGTGTTTCCAAACTGCTGTATCAATAGAAAGGTTCAGCTCTGGTAGTTGAGGACACACATCCTAAATAAGTTTCTGAAAATCCCTCTGTCTCTTTTTTATGGGAAGATATTTCAGTTTTCACCGTAGGCCTTAATGCGCTCGAAATGTCCACTTCCAGATACTACAGAAAGAGTGTTTCAAACCAGCTCTATGAAAGCGAATGTTCCGCTCTGTGACTTGAATGCAGATATCAGAAAGTAGTTTCTGACAGTGCTTCTGTCTAGAATTTAGATGAAGATATTCCCGTTTCCAACGAAATCGATAGAGCTATCCAAATATCCACTTGCAGATTCTACAAAAAGTGTGTTTCCAAACTACTGTATCAAAAGAATGGTTCAACTCTGTTAGTTGAGGACACACATCACAAAGAAGTTTCTGAGAATGCTTCTGTCTAGATTTTATATGAAGATATTCCCGTTTCCAACGAAATCTTCACAGTTATCCAAATATCCACTTGCAGATTCTACAAAAAGAGTGTTTGCAAACTACTGTATGAAAAGAAAGGATGAACTGTGTTAGCTGAGGACACTCATCAAGAAGAAGTTTCTGAGAATGCTTCGGTCTAGATTTCATATGAAGATATTCCCGTTTCCAACGAAATCATTAGCTCTATCAAAATATCCACTTACAGATTCTACAAAAAGAGTGTTTCCAAACTCCTCTATCAAAAGAAAGGTTCAACTCCTTTAGTTGAGGACACACATCACAAAGAAGTTTCTGAGAATGCTTCTGTCTAGATTTTATATGAAGATATTCCCTTTTCCAATGAAATCTTCAGAGTCATCCAAATATCCACTTGCAGCTTCTACAAAAAGAGTTTTTCTAAACTGCTGTATCCAAAGAAAGTTTCATCTCTGTTAGTTGAGGACACACATCCCAAATAAGTTTCTGAGAATGCTTCTGTTTCGTTTTTATGGGAAGATATTTCCCTTTTCACCTTAGGCCTGAAAGCGCTCGAAATCTCCACTTGCACATACTACAGAAAGAGTGTTCCAAACCTGCTCTAAGAAAGGGAATGTTCAGCTCTGTGAGTTCAATGCAGATATCACAAAGTAGTTTCTGAGAGAGCTTCTGTCTAGATTTTAGATGAAGATATTCCCGTTTCCAATGAAATCGATAGAGCTATCCAAATATCCACTTGCAGATTCTACAAAAAGTGTGTTTCCAAACTGCTGTAACAAAGGAAAGGTTGAAATCTGTTAGTTGAGAACACACACCACAAAAAAGTTTCTGAGAATGCTTCTGTCTAGATTTTATATTACGATATTCCCGTTTCCAATGAAATCTTCACAGTTATTCAAATATCCACTTGCAGATTCTACAAAAAGTGTGTTTCCAAACGGCTCTATCAAAAGAAAGGTTCAACTCCGTTAGTTGAGGACACACATCACAAAGAAGTTTCTGAGAATGCTTCTGTCTCGTTTTTATGGGAAGATATTTCCCTTTTCACCTAAGGCCCTAATGCGCTCGAAATGTCCACTTGCAGATACTATAGAAAGAGTGTTCCAAACCTTCTCTAAGAAAGGGAATCTTCAGCATTGTGAGTTGAATGCAGATATCACAAAGTAGTTTCTGAGAGTGCTTCTGTCTAGATTTTAGATGAAAATATTCCCGTTTCCAACGATATCGTTAGAGCTATCCAAATATCAACTTGCAGATTCTACAAAAAGAGTGGTTCCAAACTACTCTATGAAAAGAAAGGTTGAACTCTGTTAGATGAGGACACACATCACAAAGAAGTTTCTGAGAATGCTTCTGTCTAGATTTTATATGAAGATGTTCCCGTTTCCAATGAAATCTTCACATTAAACAAAATATCCACTTGTAGGTTCTACAAAAAGAGTGTTTCCAAACTGCTATATCAAAGGAAAGGTTGAACTCTGTTAGTTGAGGACACACATCACAAAAAAGTTTCTGAGAATGCTTCTGTCTAGATTTTATATGAAGATATTCCCGTTTCCAACGAAATCTTCACAGTTATTCAAATATCCACTTGCAGATTCTACAGAAAGACTGTTTCCAAACTGCTGTATCAATAGAAAGGATCAGCTCTGGTAGTTGAGGACACACATCCTAAATAAGTTTCTGAAAATCCCTCTGTCTCTTTTTTATGGGAAGATATTTCAGTTTTCACCGTAGGCCTTAATGCGCTCGAAATGTCCACTTCCAGATACTACAGAAAGAGTGTTTCAAACCTGCTCTATGAAATTGAATGTTCCGCTCTGTGACTTGAATGCAGATATCACAAAGTAGTTTCTGACAGTGCTTCTGTCTAGAATTTAGATGAAGATATTCCCGTTTCCAACGAAATCGATAGAGCTATCCAAATATCCACTTGCAGATTCTACAAAAAGTGTGTTTCCAAACTACTGTATCAAAAGAATGGTTCAACTCTGTTAGTTGAGGACACACATCACAAAGAAGTTTCTGAGAATGCTTCTGTCTAGATTTTATATGAAGATATTCCCGTTTCCAACGAAATCTTCACAGTTATCCAAATATCCACTTGCAGATTCTACAAAAAGAGTGTTTGCAAACTACTGTATGAAAAGAAAGGATGAACTGTGTTAGCTGAGGACACTCATCAAGAAGAAGTTTCTGAGAATGCTTCGGTCTAGATTTCATATGAAGATATTCCCGTTTCCAACGAAATCATTAGCTCTATCAAAATATCCACTTACAGATTCTACAAAAAGAGTGTTTCCAAACTCCTCTATCAAAAGAAAGGTTCAACTCCTTTAGTTGAGGACACACATCACAAAGAAGTTTCTGAGAATGCTTCTGTCTAGATTTTATATGAAGATATTCCCTTTTCCAATGAAATCTTCAGAGTCATCCAAATATCCACTTGCAGCTTCTACAAAAAGAGTTTTTCTAAACTGCTGTATCCAAAGAAAGTTTCATCTCTGTTAGTTGAGGACACACAACCCAAATAAGTTTCTGAGAATGCTTCTGTCTCGTTTTTATGGGAAGATATTTCCCTTTTCACTTTAGGCCTGAAAGCACTCGAAATCTCCACTTGCAGACACTACAGAAAGAGTGTTCCAAACCTGCTCTAAGAAAGGGAATGTTCAGCTCTGTGAGTTCAATGCAGATATCACAAAGTAGTTTCTGAGAGATCTTCTGTCTAGATTTTAGATGAAGATATTCCCGTTTCCAATGAAATCGTTAGAGCTATCCAAATATCCACTTGCAGATTCTACAAAAAGTGTGATTCCAAACTGCTGTAACAAAGGAAAGGTTGAAATCTGTTAGTTGAGAACACACACCACAAAAAAGTTTCTGAGAATGCTTCTGTCTAGATTTTATATGACGATATTCCCGTTTCCAATGAAATCTTCACAGTTATCCAAATATCCACTTGCAGATTCTACAAAAAGTGTGTTTCCAAACGGCTCTATCAAAAGAAAGGTTCAACTCCGTTAGTTGAGGACACACATCACAAAGAAGTTTCTGAGAATGCTTCTGTCTCGTTTTTATGGGAAGATATTTCAGTTTTCACCGTAGGCCCGAATGCGCTCCAAATGTCCACTTGCAGATACTATAGAAAGAGTGTTCCAAACCTTCTCTAAGAAAGAGAATCTTCAGCATTGTGAGTTGAATGCAGATATCACAAAGTAGTTTCTGAGAGTGCTTCTGTCTAGATTTTAGATGAAGATAATCCCGTTTCCAACGAAATCGTTAGAGCTATCCAAATATCAACTTGCAGATTCTTCAAAAAGAGTGGTTCCAAACTACTCTATGAAAAGAAAGGTTGAACTCTGTTAGATGAGGACACACATCACAAAGAAGTTTCTGAGAATGCTTCTGTCTAGATTTTATATGAAGATGTTCCCGTTTCCAACGAAATCTTCACGTTAAACAAAATATCCCCTTGCAGGTTCTACAAAAAGAGTGTTTCCAAACTGCTGTATCAATAGAAAGGATCAGCTCTGGTAGTTGAGGACACACATCCTAAATAAGTTTCTGAAAATCCCTCTGTCTCTTTTTTATGGGAAGATATTTCAGTTTTCACCGTAGGCCTTAATGCGCTCGAAATGTCCACTTCCACATACTACAGAAAGAGTGTTTCAAACCAGCTCTATGAAAGCGAACATTCCGCTCTGTGACTTGAATGCAGATATCAGAAAGTAGTTTCTGACAGTGCTTCTGTCTAGAATTTAGATGAAGATATTCCCGTTTCCAACGAAATCGATAGAGCTATCCAAATATCCACTTGCAGATTCTACAAAAAGTGTGTTTCCAAACTACTGTATCAAAAGAATGGTTCAACTCTGTTAGTTGAGGACACACATCACAAAGAAGTTTCTGAGAATGCTTCTGTCTAGATTTTATATGAAGATATTCCCGTTTCCAACGAAATCTTCACAGTTATCCAAATATCCACTTGCAGAATCTACAAAAAGTGTGTTTGCAAACTGCTGTATCAAAAGAAAGGATGAACTGTGTTAGCTGAGGACACTCATCAAGAAGAAGTTTCTGAGAATGCTTCGGTCTAGATTTCATATGAAGATATTCCCGTTTCCAACGAAATCATTAGCTCTATCAAAATATCCACTTACAGATTCTACAAAAAGAGTGTTTCCAAACTCCTCTATCAAAAGAAAGTTTCAACTCCTTTAGTTGAGGACACACATCACAAAGAAGTTTCTGAGAATGCTTCTGTCTAGATTTTATATGAAGATATTCCCTTTTCCAATGAAATCTTCAGAGTCATCCAAATATCCACTTGCAGCTTCTACAAAAAGAGTTTTTCTAAACTGCTGTATCCATAGAAAGTTTCATCTCTGTTAGTTGAGGACACACATCCCAAATAAATTTCTGAGAATGCTTCTGTCTCGTTTTTATGGGAAGATATTTCCCTTTTCACCTTAGGCCTGAAAGCGCTCGAAGTCTCCACTTGCAGATACTACAGAAAGAGTGTTCGAAACCTGCTCTAAGAAAGGGAATGTTCAGCTCTGTGAGTTCAATGCAGATATCACAAAGTAGTTTCTGAGAGAGCTTCTGTCTAGATTTTAGATGAAGATATTCCCGTTTCCAATGAAATCGATAGAGCTATCCAAATATCCACTTGCAGATTCTACAAAAAGTGTGTTTCCAAACTGCTGTAACAAAGGAAAGGTTGAAATCTGTTAGTTGAGAACACACACCACAAAAAAGTTTCTGAGAATGCTTCTGTCTAGATTTTATATGACGATATTCCCGTTTCCAATGAAATCTTCACAGTTATTCAAATATCCACTTGCAGATTCTACAAAAAGTGTGTTTCCAAACGGCTCTATCAAAAGAAAGGTTCAACTCCGTTAGTTGACGACACACATCACAAAGAAGTTTCTGAGAATGCTTCTGTCTCGTTTTTATGGGAAGATATTTCCCTTTTCACCTAAGGCCCGAATGCGCTCGAAATGTCCACTTGCAGATACTATAGAAAGAGTGTTCCAAACCTTCTCTAAGAAAGGGAATCTTCAGCTTTGTGAGTTGAATGCAGATATCACAAAGTAGTTTCTGAGAGTGCTTCTGTCTAGATTTTAGATGAAAATATTCCCGTTTCCAACGATATCGTTAGAGCTATCCAAATATCAACTTGCAGATTCTACAAAAAGAGTGGTTCCAAACTACTCTATGAAAAGAAAGGTTGAACTCTGTTAGATGAGGACACACATCACAAAGAAGTTTCTGAGAATGCTTCTGTCTAGATTTTATATGAAGATGTTCCCGTTTCCAATGAAATCTTCACATTAAACAAAATATCCACTTGTAGGTTCTACAAAAAGAGTGTTTCCAAACTGCTATATCAAAGGAAAGGTTGAACTCTGTTAGTTGAGGACACACATCCTAAATAAGTTTCTGAAAATCCCTCTGTCTCTTTTTTATGGGAAGATATTTCAGTTTTCACCGTAGGCCTTAATGCGCTCGAAATGTCCACTTCCAGATACTACAGAAAGAGTGTTTCAAACCAGCTCTATGAAAGCGAATGTTCCGCTCTGTGACTTGAATGCAGATATCAGAAAGTAGTTTCTGACAGTGCTTCTGTCTAGAATTTAGATGAAGATATTCCCGTTTCCAACGAAATCGATAGAGCTATCCAAATATCCACTTGCAGATTCTACAAAAAGTGTGTTTCCAAACTACTGTATCAAAAGAATGGTTCAACTCTGTTAGTTGAGGACACACATCACAAAGAAGTTTCTGAGAATGCTTCTGTCTAGATTTTATATGAAGATATTCCCGTTTCCAACGAAATCTTCACAGTTATCCAAATATCCACTTGCAGATTCTACAAAAAGAGTGTTTGCAAACTACTGTATGAAAAGAAAGGATGAACTGTGTTAGCTGAGGACACTCATCAAGAAGAAGTTTCTGAGAATGCTTCGGTCTAGATTTCATATGAAGATATTCCCGTTTCCAACGAAATCATTAGCTCTATCAAAATATCCACTTACAGATTCTACAAAAAGAGTGTTTCCAAACTCCTCTATCAAAAGAAAGGTTCAACTCCTTTAGTTGAGGACACACATCACAAAGAAGTTTCTGAGAATGCTTCTGTCTAGATTTTATATGAAGATATTCCCTTTTCCAATGAAATCTTCAGAGTCATCCAAATATCCACTTGCAGCTTCTACAAAAAGAGTTTTTCTAAACTGCTGTATCCAAAGAAAGTTTCATCTCTGTTAGTTGAGGACACACATCCCAAATAAGTTTCTGAGAATGCTTCTGTTTCGTTTTTATGGGAAGATATTTCCCTTTTCACCTTAGGCCTGAAAGCGCTCGAAATCTCCACTTGCACATACTACAGAAAGAGTGTTCCAAACCTGCTCTAAGAAAGGGAATGTTCAGCTCTGTGAGTTCAATGCAGATATCACAAAGTAGTTTCTGAGAGAGCTTCTGTCTAGATTTTAGATGAAGATATTCCCGTTTCCAATGAAATCGATAGAGCTATCCAAATATCCACTTGCAGATTCTACAAAAAGTGTGTTTCCAAACTGCTGTAACAAAGGAAAGGTTGAAATCTGTTAGTTGAGAACACACACCACAAAAAAGTTTCTGAGAATGCTTCTGTCTAGATTTTATATTACGATATTCCCGTTTCCAATGAAATCTTCACAGTTATTCAAATATCCACTTGCAGATTCTACAAAAAGTGTGTTTCCAAACGGCTCTATCAAAAGAAAGGTTCAACTCCGTTAGTTGAGGACACACATCACAAAGAAGTTTCTGAGAATGCTTCTGTCTCGTTTTTATGGGAAGATATTTCCCTTTTCACCTAAGGCCCTAATGCGCTCGAAATGTCCACTTGCAGATACTATAGAAAGAGTGTTCCAAACCTTCTCTAAGAAAGGGAATCTTCAGCATTGTGAGTTGAATGCAGATATCACAAAGTAGTTTCTGAGAGTGCTTCTGTCTAGATTTTAGATGAAAATATTCCCGTTTCCAACGATATCGTTAGAGCTATCCAAATATCAACTTGCAGATTCTACAAAAAGAGTGGTTCCAAACTACTCTATGAAAAGAAAGGTTGAACTCTGTTAGATGAGGACACACATCACAAAGAAGTTTCTGAGAATGCTTCTGTCTAGATTTTATATGAAGATGTTCCCGTTTCCAATGAAATCTTCAGATTAAACAAAATATCCACTTGTAGGTTCTACAAAAAGAGTGTTTCCAAACTGCTATATCAAAGGAAAGGTTGAACTCTGTTAGTTGAGGACACACATCACAAAAAAGTTTCTGAGAATGCTTCTGTCTAGATTTTATATGAAGATATTCCCGTTTCCAACGAAATCTTCACAGTTATTCAAATATCCACTTGCAGATTCTACAGAAAGACTGTTTCCAAACTGCTGTATCAATAGAAAGGATCAGCTCTGGTAGTTGAGGACACACATCCTAAATAAGTTTCTGAAAATCCCTCTGTCTCTTTTTTATGGGAAGATATTTCAGTTTTCACCGTAGGCCTTAATGCGCTCGAAATGTCCACTTCCAGATACTACAGAAAGAGTGTTTCAAACCTGCTCTATGAAATTGAATGTTCCGCTCTGTGACTTGAATGCAGATATCACAAAGTAGTTTCTGACAGTGCTTCTGTCTAGAATTTAGATGAAGATATTCCCGTTTCCAACGAAATCGATAGAGCTATCCAAATATCCACTTGCAGATTCTACAAAAAGTGTGTTTCCAAACTACTGTATCAAAAGAATGGTTCAACTCTGTTAGTTGAGGACACACATCACAAAGAAGTTTCTGAGAATGCTTCTGTCTAGATTTTATATGAAGATATTCCCGTTTCCAACGAAATCTTCACAGTTATCCAAATATCCACTTGCAGATTCTACAAAAAGAGTGTTTGCAAACTACTGTATGAAAAGAAAGGATGAACTGTGTTAGCTGAGGACACTCATCAAGAAGAAGTTTCTGAGAATGCTTCGGTCTAGATTTCATATGAAGATATTCCCGTTTCCAACGAAATCATTAGCTCTATCAAAATATCCACTTACAGATTCTACAAAAAGAGTGTTTCCAAACTCCTCTATCAAAAGAAAGGTTCAACTCCTTTAGTTGAGGACACACATCACAAAGAAGTTTCTGAGAATGCTTCTGTCTAGATTTTATATGAAGATATTCCCTTTTCCAATGAAATCTTCAGAGTCATCCAAATATCCACTTGCAGCTTCTACAAAAAGAGTTTTTCTAAACTGCTGTATCCAAAGAAAGTTTCATCTCTGTTAGTTGAGGACACACAACCCAAATAAGTTTCTGAGAATGCTTCTGTCTCGTTTTTATGGGAAGATATTTCCCTTTTCACTTTAGGCCTGAAAGCACTCGAAATCTCCACTTGCAGACACTACAGAAAGAGTGTTCCAAACCTGCTCTAAGAAAGGGAATGTTCAGCTCTGTGAGTTCAATGCAGATATCACAAAGTAGTTTCTGAGAGATCTTCTGTCTAGATTTTAGATGAAGATATTCCCGTTTCCAATGAAATCGTTAGAGCTATCCAAATATCCACTTGCAGATTCTACAAAAAGTGTGATTCCAAACTGCTGTAACAAAGGAAAGGTTGAAATCTGTTAGTTGAGAACACACACCACAAAAAAGTTTCTGAGAATGCTTCTGTCTAGATTTTATATGACGATATTCCCGTTTCCAATGAAATCTTCACAGTTATCCAAATATCCACTTGCAGATTCTACAAAAAGTGTGTTTCCAAACGGCTCTATCAAAAGAAAGGTTCAACTCCGTTAGTTGAGGACACACATCACAAAGAAGTTTCTGAGAATGCTTCTGTCTCGTTTTTATGGGAAGATATTTCAGTTTTCATCGTAGGCCCGAATGCGCTCCAAATGTCCACTTGCAGATACTATAGAAAGAGTGTTCCAAACCTTCTCTAAGAAAGAGAATCTTCAGCATTGTGAGTTGAATGCAGATATCACAAAGTAGTTTCTGAGAGTGCTTCTGTCTAGATTTTAGATGAAGATAATCCCGTTTCCAACGAAATCGTTAGAGCTATCCAAATATCAACTTGCAGATTCTTCAAAAAGAGTGGTTCCAAACTACTCTATGAAAAGAAAGGTTGAACTCTGTTAGATGAGGACACACATCACAAAGAAGTTTCTGAGAATGCTTCTGTCTAGATTTTATATGAAGATGTTCCCGTTTCCAACGAAATCTTCACGTTAAACAAAATATCCCCTTGCAGGTTCTACAAAAAGAGTGTTTCCAAACTGCTGTATCAATAGAAAGGATCAGCTCTGGTAGTTGAGGACACACATCCTAAATAAGTTTCTGAAAATCCCTCTGTCTCTTTTTTATGGGAAGATATTTCAGTTTTCACCGTAGGCCTTAATGCGCTCGAAATGTCCACTTCCACATACTACAGAAAGAGTGTTTCAAACCAGCTCTATGAAAGCGAACATTCCGCTCTGTGACTTGAATGCAGATATCAGAAAGTAGTTTCTGACAGTGCTTCTGTCTAGAATTTAGATGAAGATATTCCCGTTTCCAACGAAATCGATAGAGCTATCCAAATATCCACTTGCAGATTCTACAAAAAGTGTGTTTCCAAACTACTGTATCAAAAGAATGGTTCAACTCTGTTAGTTGAGGACACACATCACAAAGAAGTTTCTGAGAATGCTTCTGTCTAGATTTTATATGAAGATATTCCCGTTTCCAACGAAATCTTCACAGTTATCCAAATATCCACTTGCAGAATCTACAAAAAGTGTGTTTGCAAACTGCTGTATCAAAAGAAAGGATGAACTGTGTTAGCTGAGGACACTCATCAAGAAGAAGTTTCTGAGAATGCTTCGGTCTAGATTTCATATGAAGATATTCCCGTTTCCAACGAAATCATTAGCTCTATCAAAATATCCACTTACAGATTCTACAAAAAGAGTGTTTCCAAACTCCTCTATCAAAAGAAAGTTTCAACTCCTTTAGTTGAGGACACACATCACAAAGAAGTTTCTGAGAATGCTTCTGTCTAGATTTTATATGAAGATATTCCCTTTTCCAATGAAATCTTCAGAGTCATCCAAATATCCACTTGCAGCTTCTACAAAAAGAGTTTTTCTAAACTGCTGTATCCATAGAAAGTTTCATCTCTGTTAGTTGAGGACACACATCCCAAATAAATTTCTGAGAATGCTTCTGTCTCGTTTTTATGGGAAGATATTTCCCTTTTCACCTTAGGCCTGAAAGCGCTCGAAGTCTCCACTTGCAGATACTACAGAAAGAGTGTTCGAAACCTGCTCTAAGAAAGGGAATGTTCAGCTCTGTGAGTTCAATGCAGATATCACAAAGTAGTTTCTGAGAGAGCTTCTGTCTAGATTTTAGATGAAGATATTCCCGTTTCCAATGAAATCGATAGAGCTATCCAAATATCCACTTGCAGATTCTACAAAAAGTGTGTTTCCAAACTGCTGTGACAAAGGAAAGGTTGAAATCTGTTAGTTGAGAACACACACCACAAAAAAGTTTCTGAGAATGCTTCTGTCTAGATTTTATATGACGATATTCCCGTTTCCAATGAAATCTTCACAGTTATTCAAATATCCACTTGCAGATTCTACAAAAAGTGTGTTTCCAAACGGCTCTATCAAAAGAAAGGTTCAACTCCGTTAGTTGACGACACACATCACAAAGAAGTTTCTGAGAATGCTTCTGTCTCGTTTTTATGGGAAGATATTTCCCTTTTCACCTAAGGCCCGAATGCGCTCGAAATGTCCACTTGCAGATACTATAGAAAGAGTGTTCCAAACCTTCTCTAAGAAAGGGAATCTTCAGCATTGTGAGTTGAATGCAGATATCACAAAGTAGTTTCTGAGAGTGCTTCTGTCTAGATTTTAGATGAAAATATTCCCGTTTCCAACGATATCGTTAGAGCTATCCAAATATCAACTTGCAGATTCTACAAAAAGAGTGGTTCCAAACTACTCTATGAAAAGAAAGGTTGAACTCTGTTAGATGAGGACACACATCACAAAGAAGTTTCTGAGAATGCTTCTGTCTAGATTTTATATGAAGATGTTCCCGTTTCCAATGAAATCTTCACATTAAACAAAATATCCACTTGTAGGTTCTACAAAAAGAGTGTTTCCAAACTGCTATATCAAAGGAAAGGTTGAACTCTGTTAGTTGAGGACACACATCACAAAAAAGTTTCTGAGAATGCTTCTGTCTAGATTTTATATGAAGATATTCCCGTTTCCAACGAAATCTTCACAGTTATTCAAATATCCACTTGCAGATTCTACAAAAAGAGTGTTTCAAAACTGCTGTATCAATAGAAAGGATCAGCTCTGGTAGTTGAGGACACACATCCTAAATAAGTTTCTGAAAATCCCTCTGTCTCTTTTTTATGGGAAGATATTTCAGTTTTCACCGTAGGCCTTAATGCGCTCGAAATGTCCACTTCCAGATACTACAGAAAGAGTGTTTCAAACCTGCTCTATGAAAGGGAATGTTCCGCTCTGTGACTTGAATGCAGATATCACAAAGTAGTTTCTGACAGTGCTTCTGTCTAGAATTTAGATGAAGATATTCCCGTTTCCAACGAAATCGATAGAGCTATCCAAATATCCACTTGCAGATTCTACAAAAAGTGTGTTTCCAAACTACTGTATCAAAAGAATGGTTCAACTCTGTTAGTTGAGGACACACATCACAAAGAAGTTTCTGAGAATGCTTCTGTCTAGATTTTATATGAAGATATTCCCGTTTCCAACGAAATCTTCACAGTTATCCAAATATCCACTTGCAGAATCTACAAAAAGTGTGTTTGCAAACTGCTGTATCAAAAGAAAGGATGAACTGTGTTAGCTGAGGACACTCATCAAGAAGAAGTTTCTGAGAATGCTTCGGTCTAGATTTCATATGAAGATATTCCCGTTTCCAACGAAATCATTAGCTCTATCAAAATATCCACTTACAGATTCTACAAAAAGAGTGTTTCCAAACTCCTCTATCAAAAGAAAGTTTCAACTCCTTTAGTTGAGGACACACATCACAAAGAAGTTTCTGAGAATGCTTCTGTCTAGATTTTATATGAAGATATTCCCTTTTCCAATGAAATCTTCAGAGTCATCCAAATATCCACTTGCAGCTTCTACAAAAAGAGTTTTCCTAAACTGCTGTATCCATAGAAAGTTTCATCTCTGTTAGTTGAGGACACACATCCCAAATAAGTTTCTAAGAATGCTTCTGTCTCGTTTTTATGGGAAGATATTTCCCTTTTCACCTTAGGCCTGAAAGCGCTCGAAGTCTCCACTTGCAGATACTACAGAAAGAGTGTTCCAAACCTGCTCTAAGAAAGGGAATGTTCAGCTCTGTGAGTTCAATGCAGATATCACAAAGTAGTTTCTGAGAGAGCTTCTGTCTAGATTTTAGATGAAGATATTCCCGTTTCCAATGAAATCGATAGAGCTATCCAAATATCCACTTGCAGATTCTACAAAAAGTGTGTTTCCAAACTGCTGTAACAAAGGAAAGGTTGAAATCTGTTAGTTGAGGACACACACCACAAAAAAGTTTCTGAGAATGCTTCTCTCTAGATTTTATATGACGATATTCCCGTTTCCAACGAAATCTTCACAGTTATTCAAATATCCACTTGCAGATTCTACAAAAAGAGTGTTTCCAAACTGCTGTATCAATAGAAAGGATCAGCTCTGGTAGTTGAGGACACACATCCTGAATAAGTTTCTGAAAATCCTTCTGTCTCTTTTTTATGGGAAGATATTTCAGTTTTCACCGTAGGCCTTAATGCGCTCGTGATGTCCACTTCCAGATACTACAGAAAGAGTGTTTCAAACCTGCTCTATGAAACGGAATGTTCCGCTCTGTGACTTGAATGCAGATATCAGAAAGTAGTTTCTGACAATGCTTCTGTCTAGAATTTAGATGAAGATATTCCCCTTTCCAACGAAATCGATAGAGCTATCCAAATATCCACTTACAGATTCTACAAAAGAAGTGATTCCAAACTGCTCTATCAACAGAAAGGTTTAAGTCTGTTAGTTGAGGACACACATCACAAAGAAGTTTGTGAGAATGCTTCTGTCTAGATTTTATATGAAGATATTCCCGTTTCCAACAATATCTTCACAGTTATCCAAATATCCACTTGCAGATTCTGCAAAAAGTGTGTTTCCAAACTGCTCTATCAAACGAAAGGTTCAACTCCGTTAGTTGAGGACACACATCACAAAGAAGTTTCTGAGAATGCTTCTGTCTCGTTTTTATGGGAAGATATTTCAGTTTTCACCGTAGGCCCGAATGCGCTCCAAATGTCCACTTGCAGATAATACAGAAAGAGTGTTCCATACCTTCTCTAAGAAAGGGAATCTTCAGCTTTGTGAGTTGAATGCAGATATCAAAAAGTAGTTTCTGAGAGTGCTTCTGTCTAGATTTTAGATGAAAATATTCCCGTTTCCAACGAAATCGTTAGAGCTATCCAAATATCCACTTGCAGATTCTACAAAAAGAGTGGTTCCAAACTACTCTATGAAAAGAAAGGTTGAACTCTGTTAGATGAGGACACACATCACAAAGAAGTTTCTGAGAATGCTTCTGTCTAGATTTTATATAAAGATGTTCCCGTTTCCAATGAAATCTTCACATAAAACAAAATATCCACTTGCAGGTTCTACAAAAAGAGTGTTTCCAAACTGCTGTATCAAAGGAAAGGTTGAACTCTGTTAGTTGAGGACACACATCACAAAAAAGTTTCTGAGAATGCTTCTGTCTAGATTTTATATGAAGATATTCCCGTTTCCAACGAAATCTTCACAGTTATTCAAATATCCTCTTGCAGATTCTACAAAAAGATTGTTTCCAAACTGCTGTATCAATAGAAAGGATCAGCTCTGGTAGTTTAGGACACACATCCTAAATAAGTTTCTGAAAATCCCTCTGTCTCTTTTTTATGGGAAGATATTTCAGTTTTCACCGTAGGCCTTAATGCGCTCGAAATGTCCACTTCCAGATACTACAGAAAGAGTGTTTCAAACCTGCTCTATGAAAGGGAATGTTCCGCTCTGTGACTTGAATGCAGATATCAGAAAGTAGTTTCTGACAGTGCTTCTGTCTAGAATTTAGATGAAGATATTCCCGTTTCCAACGAAATCGATAGAGCTATCCAAATATCCACTTGCAGATTCTACAAAAAGTGTGTTTCCAAACTACTGTATCAAAAGAATGGTTCAACTCTGTTAGTTGAGGACACACATCACAAAGAAGTTTCTGAGAATGCTTCTGTCTAGATTTTATATGAAGATATTCCCGTTTCCAACGAAATCTTCACAGTTATCCAAATATCCACTTGCAGATTCTACAAAAAGAGTGTTTGCAAACTACTGTATCAAAAGAAAGGATGAACTGTGTTAGCTGAGGACACTCATCAAGAAGAAGTTTCTGAGAATGCTTCGGTCTAGATTTCATATGAAGATATTCCCGTTTCCAACGAAATCATTAGCTCTATCAAAATATCCACTTACAGATTCTACAAAAAGAGTGTTTCCAAACTCCTCTATCAAAAGAAAGGTTCAACTCCTTTAGTTGAGGACACACATCACAAAGAAGTTTCTGAGAATGCTTCTGTCTAGATTTTATATGAAGATATTCCCTTTTCCAATGAAATCTTCAGAGTCATCCAAATATCCACTTGCAGCTACTACAAAAAGAGTTTTTCTAAACTGCTGTATCCAAAGAAAGTTTCATCTCTGTTAGTTGAGGACACACATCCCAAATAAGTTTCTGAGAATGCTTCTGTTTCGTTTTTATGGGAAGATATTTCCCTTTTCACCTTAGGCCTGAAAGCGCTCGAAATCTCCACTTGCAGATACTACAGAAAGAGTGTTCCAAACCTGCTCTAAGAAAGGGAATGTTCAGCTCTGTGAGTTCAATGCAGATATCACAAAGTAGTTTCTGAGAGAGCTTCTGTCTAGATTTTAGATGAAGATATTCCCGTTTCCAATGAAATCGTTAGAGCTATCCAAATATCCACTTGCAGATTCTACAAAAAGTGTGATTCCAAACTGCTGTAACAAAGGAAAGGTTGAAATCTGTTAGTTGAGAACACACACCACAAAAAAGTTTCTGAGAATGCTTCTGTCTAGATTTTATATGACGATATTCCCGTTTCCAATGAAATCTTCACAGTTATTCAAATATCCACTTGCAGATTCTACAAAAAGTGTGTTTCCAAACGGCTCTATCAAAAGAAAGGTTCAACTCCGTTAGTTGAGGACACACATCACAAAGAAGTTTCTGAGAATGCTTCTGTCTCGTTTTTATGGGAAGATATTTCCCTTCTCACCTAAGGCCCGAATGCGCTCGAAATGTCCACTTGCAGATACTATAGAAAGAGTGTTCCAAACCTTCTCTAAGAAAGAGAATCTTCAGCATTGTGAGTTGAATGCAGATATCACAAAGTAGTTTCTGAGAGTGCTTCTGTCTAGATTTTAGATGAAGATAATCCCGTTTCCAATGAAATCGTTAGAGCTATCCAAATATCAACTTGCAGATTCTTCAAAAAGAGTGGTTCCAAACTACTCTATGAAAAGAAAGGTTGAACTCTGTTAGATGAGGACACACATCACAAAGAAGTTTCTGAGAATGCTTCTGTCTAGATTTTATATGAAGATGTTCCCGTTTCCAACGAAATCTTCACATTAAACAAAATATCCCCTTGCAGGTTCTACAAAAAGAGTGTTTCCAAACTGCTGTATCAATAGAAAGGATCAGCTCTGGTAGTTGAGGACACACATCCTAAATAAGTTTCTGAAAATCCCTCTGTCTCTTTTTTATGGGAAGATATTTCAGTTTTCACCGTAGGCCTTAATGCGCTCGAAATGTCCCCTTCCAGATACTACAGAAAGAGTGTTTCAAACCTGCTC
This sequence comes from Gorilla gorilla gorilla, assembly GCF_029281585.2. Taxonomy (NCBI): domain Eukaryota; kingdom Metazoa; phylum Chordata; class Mammalia; order Primates; family Hominidae; genus Gorilla; species Gorilla gorilla. Next base: position 13,875,677 of record NC_086018.1, on the reverse strand, counting down.
TATGAAAGCGAATGTTCCGCTCTGTGACTTGAATGCAGATATCAGAAAGTAGTTTCTGACAGTGCTTCTGTCTAGAATTTAGATGAAGATATTCCCGTTTCCAACGAAATCGATAGAGCTATCCAAATATCCACTTGCAGATTCTACAAAAAGTGTGTTTCCAAACTACTGTATCAAAAGAATGGTTCAACTCTGTTAGTTGAGGACACACATCACAAAGAAGTTTCTGAGAATGCTTCTGTCTAGATTTTATATGAAGATATTCCCGTTTCCAACGAAATCTTCACAGTTATCCAAATATCCACTTGCAGATTCTACAAAAAGAGTGTTTGCAAACTACTGTATGAAAAGAAAGGATGAACTGTGTTAGCTGAGGACACTCATCAAGAAGAAGTTTCTGAGAATGCTTCGGTCTAGATTTCATATGAAGATATTCCCGTTTCCAACGAAATCATTAGCTCTATCAAAATATCCACTTACAGATTCTACAAAAAGAGTGTTTCCAAACTCCTCTATCAAAAGAAAGGTTCAACTCCTTTAGTTGAGGACACACATCACAAAGAAGTTTCTGAGAATGCTTCTGTCTAGATTTTATATGAAGATATTCCCTTTTCCAATGAAATCTTCAGAGTCATCCAAATATCCACTTGCAGCTACTACAAAAAGAGTTTTTCTAAACTGCTGTATCCAAAGAAAGTTTCATCTCTGTTAGTTGAGGACACACATCCCAAATAAGTTTCTGAGAATGCTTCTGTTTCGTTTTTATGGGAAGATATTTCCCTTTTCACCTTAGGCCTGAAAGCGCTCGAAGTCTCCACTTGCAGATACTACAGAAAGAGTGTTCCAAACCTGCTCTAAGAAAGGGAATGTTCAGCTCTGTGAGTTCAATGCAGATATCACAAAGTAGTTTCTGAGAGAGCTTCTGTCTAGATTTTAGATGAAGATATTCCCGTTTCCAATGAAATCGTTAGAGCTATCCAAATATCCACTTGCAGATTCTACAAAAAGTGTGATTCCAAACTGCTGTAACAAAGGAAAGGTTGAAATCTGTTAGTTGAGAACACACACCACAAAAAAGTTTCTGAGAATGCTTCTGTCTAGATTTTATATGAAGATATTCCCGTTTCCAACAATATCTTCACAGTTATCCAAATATCCACTTGCAGATTCTACAAAAAGTGTGTTTCCAAACTGCTCTATCAAAAGAAAGGTTCAACTCCGTTAGTTGAGGACACACATCACAAAGAAGTTTCTGAGAATGCTTCTGTCTCGTTTTTATGGGAAGATATTTCAGTTTTCACCGTAGGCCCGAATGCGCTCCAAATGTCCACTTGCAGATAATACAGAAAGAGTGTTCCATACCTTCTCTAAGAAAGGGAATCTTCAGCTTTGTGAGTTGAATGCAGATATCACAAAGTAGTTTCTGAGAGTGCTTCTGTCTAGATTTTAGATGAAAATATTCCCGTTTCCAACGAAATCGTTAGAGCTATCCAAATATCAACTTGCAGATTCTACAAAAAGAGTGGTTCCAAACTACTCTATGAAAAGAAATGTTGAACTCTGTTAGATGAGGACACACATCACAAAGAAGTTTCTGAGAATGCTTCTGTCTAGATTTTATATAAAGATGTTCCCGTTTCCAATGAAATCTTCACATAAAACAAAATATCCACTTGCAGGTTCTACAAAAAGAGTGTTTCCAAACTGCTGTATCAAAGGAAAGGTTGAACTCTGTTAGTTGAGGACACACATCACAAAAAAGTTTCTGAGAATGCTTCTGTCTAGATTTTATATGAAGATATTCCCTTTTCCAACGAAATCTTCACAGTTATTCAAATATCCACTTGCAGATTCTACAAAAAGAGTGTTTCCAAACTGCTGTATCAATAGAAAGGATCAGCTCTGGTAATTTAGGACACACATCCTAAATAAGTTTCTGAAAATCCCTCTGTCTCTTTTTTATGGGAAGATATTTCAGTTTTCACCGTAGGCCTTAATGCGCTCGAAATGTCCACTTCCAGATACTACAGAAAGAGTGTTTCAAACCTGCTCTATGAAAGGGAATGTTCCGCTCTGTGACTTGAATGCAGATATCAGAAAGTAGTTTCTGACAGTGCTTCTGTCTAGAATTTAGATGAAGATATTCCCGTTTCCAACGAAATCGATAGAGCTATCCAAATATCCACTTGCAGATTCTACAAAAAGTGAGTTTCCAAACTACTGTATCAAAAGAATGGTTCAACTCTGTTAGTTGAGGACACACATCACAAAGAAGTTTCTGAGAATGCTTCTGTCTAGATTTTATATGAAGATATTCCCGTTTCCAACGAAATCTTCACAGTTATCCAAATATCCACTTGCAGATTCTACAAAAAGAGTGTTTGCAAACTACTGTATCAAAAGAAAGGATGAACTGTGTTAGCTGAGTACACTCATGAAGAAGAAGTTTCTGAGAATGCTTCGGTCTAGATTTCATATGAAGATATTCCCGTTTCCAACGAAATCATTAGCTCTATCAAAATATCCACTTACAGATTCTACAAAAAGAGTGTTTCCAAACTCCTCTATCAAAAGAAAGGTTCAACTCCTTTAGTTGAGGACACACATCACAAAGAAGTTTCTGAGAATGCTTCTGTCTAGATTTTATATGAAGATATTCCCTTTTCCAATGAAATCTTCAGAGTCATCCAAATATCCACTTGCAGCTTCTACAAAAAGAGTTTTTCTAAACTGCTGTATCCAAAGAAAGTTTCATCTCTGTTAGTTGAGGACACACATCCCAAATAAGTTTCTGAGAATGCTTCTGTCTCGTTTTTATGGGAAGATATTTCCCTTTTCACCTTAGGCCTGAAAGCGCTCGAAATCTCCACTTGCAGATACTACAGAAAGAGTGTTCCAAACCTGCTCTAAGAAAGGGAATGTTCAGCTCTGTGAGTTCAATGCAGATATCACAAAGTAGTTTCTGAGAGAGCTTCTGTCTAGATTTTAGATGAAGATATTCCCGTTTCCAATGAAATCGTTAGAGCTATCCAAATATCCACTTGCAGATTCTACAAAAAGTGTGATTCCTAACTGCTGTAACAAAGGAAAGGTTGAAATCTGTTAGTTGAGAACACACACCACAAAAAAGTTTCTGAGAATGCTTCTGTCTAGATTTTATATGACGATATTCCCGTTTCCAATGAAATCTTCACAGTTATTCAAATATCCACTTGCAGATTCTACAAAAAGTGTGTTTCCAAACGGCTCTATCAAAAGAAAGGTTCAACTCCGTTAGTTGAGGACACACATCACAAAGAAGTTTCTGAGAATGCTTCTCTCTCGTTTTCATGGGAAGATATTTCCCTTTTCACCTAAGGCCCAAATGCGCTCGAAATGTCCACTTGCAGATACTATAGAAAGAGTGTTCCAAACCTTCTCTAAGAAAGGGAATCTTCAGCATTGTGAGTTGAATGCAGATATCACAAAGTAGTTTCTGAGAGTGCTTCTGTCTAGATTTTAGTTGAAGATAATCCCGTTTCCAACGAAATCGTTAGAGCTATCCAAATATCAACTTGCAGATTCTTCAAAAAGAGTGGTTCCAAACTACTCTATGAAAAGAAAGCTTGAACTCTGTTAGATGAGGACACACATCACAAAGAAGTTTCTGAGAATGCTTCTGTCTAGATTTTATATGAAGATGTTCCCGTTTCCAACGAAATCTTCACATTAAACAAAATATCCACTTGCAGGTTCTACAAAAAGAGTGTTTCCAAACTGCTGTATCAATAGAAAGGATCAGCTCTGGTAGTTGAGGACACACATCCTAAATAAGTTTCTGAAAATCCCTCTGTCTCTTTTTTATGGGAAGATATTTCAGTTTTCACCGTAGGCCTTAATGCGCTCGAAATGTCCACTTCCAGATACTACAGAAAGAGTGTTTCAAACCAGCTCTATGAAAGCGAATGTTCCGCTCTGTGACTTGAATGCAGATATCAGAAAGTAGTTTCTGACAGTGCTTCTGTCTAGAATTTAGATGAAGATATTCCCGTTTCCAACGAAATCGATAGAGCTATCCAAATATCCACTTGCAGATTCTACAAAAAGTGTGTTTCCAAACTACTGTATCAAAAGAATGGTTCAACTCTGTTAGTTGAGGACACACATCACAAAGAAGTTTCTGAGAATGCTTCTGTCTCGTTTTTATGGGAAGATATTTTCCTTTTCACCTAAGGCCCGAATGCGCTCGAAATGTCCACTTGCAGATACTATAGAAAGAGTGTTCCAAACCTTCTCTAAGAAAGGGAATCTTCAGCATTGTGAGTTGAATGCAGATATCACAAAGTAGTTTCTGAGAGTGCTTCTGTCTAGATTTTAGATGAAAATATTCCCGTTTCCAACGATATCGTTAGAGCTATCCAAATATCAACTTGCAGATTCTACAAAAAGAGTGGTTCCAAACTACTCTATGAAAAGAAAGGTTGAACTCTGTTAGATGAGGACACACATCACAAAGAAGTTTCTGAGAATGCTTCTGTCTAGATTTTATATAAAGATGTTCCCGTTTCCAAAGAAATCTTCACATTAAACAAAATATCCACTTGCAGGTTCTACAAAAAGAGTGTTTCCAAACTGCTATATCAAAGGAAAGGTTGAACTCTGTTAGTTGAGGACACACATCACAAAAAAGTTTCTGAGAATGCTTCTGTCTAGATTTTATATGAAGATATTCCCGTTTCCAACGAAATCTTCACAGTTATTCAAATATCCACTTGCAGATTCTACAAAAAGAGTGTTTCCAAACTGCTGTATCAATAGAAAGGATCAGCTCTGGTAGTTTAGGACACACATCCTAAATAAGTTTCTGAAAATCCCTCTGTCTCTTTTTTATGGGAAGATATTTCTGTTTTCACCGTAGGCCTTAATGCGCTCGAAATGTCCACTTCCAGATACTACAGAAAGAGTGTTTCAAACCTGCTCTATGAAATTGAATGTTCCGCTCTGTGACTTGAATGCAGATATCAGAAAGTAGTTTCTGACAGTGCTTCTGTCTAGAATTTAGATGAAGATATTCCCGTTTCCAACGAAATCGATAGAGCTATCCAAATATCCACTTGCAGATTCTACAAAAAGTGTGTTTCCAAACTACTGTATCTAAAGAATGGTTCAACTCTGTTAGTTGAGGACACACATCACAAAGAAGTTTCTGAGAATGCTTCTGTCTAGATGTTATATGAAGATATTCCCGTTTCCAACGAAATCTTCACAGTTATCCAAATATCCACTTGCAGATTCTACAAAAAGAGTGTTTGCAAACTACTGTATCAAAAGAAAGGATGAACTGTGTTAGCTGAGGACACTCATCAAGAAGAAGTTTCTGAGAATGCTTCGGTCTAGATTTCATATGAAGATATTCCCGTTTCCAACGAAATCATTAGCTCTATCAAAATATCCACTTACAGATTCTACAAAAAGAGTGTTTCCAAACTCCTCTATCAAAAGAAAGGTTCAACTCCTTTAGTTGAGGACACACATCACAAAGAAGTTTCTGAGACTGCTTCTGTCTAGATTTTATATGAAGATATTCCCTTTTCCAATGAAATCTTCAGAGTCATCCAAATATCCACTTGCAGCTTCTACAAAAAGAGTTTTTCTAAACTGCTGTATCCAAAGAAAGTTTCATCTCTGTTAGTTGAGGACACACATCCCAAATAAGTTTCTGAGAATGCTTCTGTCTCGTTTTTATGGGAAGATATTTCCCTTTTCACCTTAGGCCTGAAAGCGCTCGAAATCTCCACTTGCAGATACTACAGAAAGAGTGTTCCAAACCTGCTCTAAGAAAGGGAATGTTCAGCTCTGTGAGTTCAATGCAGATATCACAAAGTAGTTTCTGAGAGAGCTTCTGTCTAGATTTTAGATGAAGATATTCCCGTTTCCTATGAAATCGTTAGAGCTATCCAAATATCCACTTGCAGATTCTACAAAAAGTGTGATTCCAAACTGCTGTAACAAAGGAAAGGTTGAAATCTGTTAGTTGAGAACACACACCACAAAAAAGTTTCTGAGAATGCTTCTGTCTAGATTTTATATGACGATATTCCCGTTTCCAATGAAATCTTCACAGTTATTCAAATATCCACTTGCAGATTCTACAAAAAGTGTGTTTCCAAACGGCTCTGTCAAAAGAAAGGTTCAACTCCGTTAGTTGAGGACACACATCACAAAGAAGTTTCTGAGAATGCTTCTGTCTCGTTTTTATGGGAAGATATTTCCCTTTTCACCTAAGGCCCGAATGCGCTCGAAATGTCCACTTGCAGATACTATAGAAAGAGTGTTCCAAACCTTCTCTAAGAAAGGGAATCTTCAGCATTGTGAGTTGAATGCAGATATCACAAAGTAGTTTCTGAGAGTGCTTCTGTCTAGATTTTAGATGAAGATAATCCCGTTTCCAATGAAATCGTTAGAGCTATCCAAATATCAACTTGCAGATTCTTCAAAAAGAGTGGTTCCAAACTACTCTATGAAAAGAAAGGTTGAACTCTGTTAGATGAGGACACACATCACAAAGAAGTTTCTGAGAATGCTTCTGTCTAGATTTTATATGAAGATGTTCCCGTTTCCAACGAAATCTTCACATTAAACAAAATATCCACTTGCAGGTTCTACAAAAAGAGTGTTTCCAAACTGCTGTATCAATAGAAAGGATCAGCTCTGGTAGTTGAGGACACACATCCTAAATAAGTTTCTGAAAATCCCTCTGTCTCTTTTTTATGGGAAGATATTTCAGTTTTCACCGTAGGCCTTAATGCGCTCGAAATGTCCACTTCCAGATACTACAGAAAGAGTGTTTCAAACCAGCTCTATGAAAGCGAATGTTCCGCTCTGTGACTTGAATGCAGATATCAGAAAGTAGTTTCTGACAGTGCTTCTGTCTAGAATTTAGATGAAGATATTCCCGTTTCCAACGAAATCGATAGAGCTATCCAAATATCCACTTGCAGATTCTACAAAAAGTGTGTTTCCAAACTACTGTATCAAAAGAATGGTTCAACTCTGTTAGTTGAGGACACACATCACAAAGAAGTTTCTGAGAATGCTTCTGTCTCGTTTTTATGGGAAGATATTTCCCTTTTCACCTAAGGCCCGAATGCGCTCGAAATGTCCACTTGCAGATACTATAGAAAGAGTGTTCCAAACCTTCTCTAAGAAAGGGAATCTTCAGCATTGTGAGTTGAATGCAGATATCACAAAGTAGTTTCTGAGAGTGCTTCTGTCTAGATTTTAGATGAAAATATTCCCGTTTCCAACGATATCGTTAGTGCTATCCAAATATCAACTTGCAGATTCTACAAAAAGAGTGGTTCCAAACTACTCTATGAAAAGAAAGGTTGAACTCTGTTAGATGAGGACACACATCACAAAGAAGTTTCTGAGAATGCTTCTGTCTAGATTTTATATAAAGATGTTCCCGTTTCCAAAGAAATCTTCACATTAAACATAATATCCACTTGCAGGTTCTACAAAAAGAGTGTTTCCAAACTGCTATATCAAAGGAAAGGTTGAACTCTGTTAGTTGAGGACACACATCACAAAGAAGTTTCTGAGAATGCTTCTGTCTAGATTTTATATGACGATATTCCCGTTTCCAACGAAATCTTCACAGTTATTCAAATATCCACTTGCAGATTCTACAAAAAGAGTGTTTCCAAACTGCTGTATCAATAGAAAGGATCAGCTCTGGTAGTTGAGGACACACATCCTAAAGAAGTTTCTGAAAATCCCTCTGTCTCTTTTTTATGGGAAGATATTTCAGTTTTCACCGTAGGCCTTAATGCGCTCGAAATGTCCACTTCCAGATATTACAGAAAGAGTGTTTCAAACCTGCTCTATGAAAGGGAATGTTCCGCTCTGTGACTTGAATGCAGATATCAGAAAGTAGTTTCTGACAGTGCTTCTGTCTAGAATTTAGATGAAGATATTCCCGTTTCCAACGAAATCGATAGAGCTATCCAAATATCCACTTGCAGATTCTACAAAAAGTGTGTTTCCAAACTTCTGTAACAAAGGAAAGGTTGAAATCTGTTAGTTGAGGACACACACCACAAAAAAGTTTCTGAGAATGCTTCTCTCTAGATTTTATATGACGATATTCCCGTTTCCAACGAAATCTTCACAGTTATTCAAATATCCACTTGCAGATTCTACAAAAAGAGTGTTTCCAAACTGCTGTATCAATAGAAAGGATCAGCTCTGGTAGTTGAGGACACACATCCTGAATAAGTTTCTGAAAATCCTTCTGTCTCTTTTTTATGGGAAGATATTTCAGTTTTCACCGTAGGCCTTAATGCGCTCGTAATGTCCACTTCCAGATACTACAGAAAGAGTGTTTCAAACCTGCTCTATGAAACGGAATGTTCCGCTCTGTGACTTGAATGCAGATATCAGAAAGTAGTTTCTGACAATGCTTCTGTCTAGAATTTAGATGAAGATATTCCCGTTTCCAACGAAATCGATAGAGCTATCCAAATATCCACTTACAGATTCTACAAAAGAAGTGATTCCAAACTGCTCTATCAACAGAAAGGTTTAAGTCTGTTAGTTGAGGACACACATCACAAAGAAGTTTCTGAGAATGCTTCTGTCTCGTTTTTATGGGAAGATATTTCAGTTTTCACCGTAGGCCCGAATGCGCTCGAAATGTCCACTTGCAGATACTACAGAAAGAGTGTTCCAAACCTTCTCTAAGAAAGGGAATCGTCAGCATTGTGAGTTGAATGCAGATATCACAAAGTAGTTTCTGAGGGTGCTTCTGTCTAGATTTTAGATGAATATATTACCGTTTCCAACGAAATCGATAGAGCTATCCAAATATCCACTTACAGATTCTACAAAAGAAGTGATTCCAAACTGCTCTATCAACAGAAAGCTTAAGTCTGTTAGTTGAGGACACACATCACAAAGAAGTTTGTGAGAATGCTTCTGTCTAGATTTTATATGAAGATATTCCCGTTTCCAACAATATCTTCACAGTTATCCAAATATCCACTTGCAGATTCTGCAAAAAGTGTGTTTCCAAACTGCTCTATCAAACGAAAGGTTCAACTCCGTTAGTTGAGGACACACATCACAAAGAAGTTTCTGAGAATGCTTCTGTCTCGTTTTTATTGTAAGATATTTCCCTTTTCACCTTAGGCCTGAAAGCGCTCGAAGTCTCCACTTGCAGATACTACAGAAAGAGTGTTCGAAACCTGCTCTAAGAAAGGGAATGTTCAGCTCTGTGAGTTCAATGCAGATATCACAAAGTAGTTTCTGAGAGAGCTTCTGTCTAGATTTTAGATGAAGATATTCCCGTTTCCAATGAAATCGATAGAGCTATCCAAATATCCACTTGCAGATTCTACAAAAAGTGTGTTTCCAAACTGCTGTAACAAAGGAAAGGTTGAAGTCTGTTAGTTGAGGACACACACCACAAAAAAGTTTCTGAGAATGCTTCTCTCTAGATTTTATATGACGATATTCCCGTTTCCAACGAAATCTTCACAGTTATTCAAATATCCACTTGCAGATTCTACAAAAAGAGTGTTTCCAAACTGCTGTATCTATAGAAAGGATCAGCTCTGGTAGTTGAGGAAACACATCCTGAATAAGCTTCTGAAAATCCTTCTGTCTCTTTTTTATGGGAAGATATTTCAGTTTTCACCGTAGGCCTTAATGCGCTCGTAATGTCCACTTCCAGATACTACAGAAAGAGTGTTTCAAACCTGCTCTATGAAACGGAATGTTCCGCTCTGTGACTTGAATGCAGATATCAGAAAGTAGTTTCTGACAATGCTTCTGTCTAGAATTTAGATGAAGATATTCCCGTTTCCAACGAAATCGATAGAGCTATCCAAATATCCACTTACAGATTCTACAAAAGAAGAGATTCCAAACTGCTCTATCAACAGAAAGGTTTAAGTCTGTTAGTTGAGGACACACATCACAAAGAAGTTTTTGAGAATGCTTCTGTCTAGATTTTATATGAAGATATTCCCGTTTCCAACAATATCTTCACAGTTATCCAAATATCCACTTGCAGATTCTACAAAAAGTGTGTTTCCAAACTGCTCTATCAAAAGAAAGGTTCAACTCCGTTAGTTGAGGACACACATCACAAAGAAGTTTCTGAGAATGCTTCTGTCTCGTTTTTATGGGAAGATATTTCAGTTTTCACCGTAGGCCCGAATGCGCTCCAAATGTCCACTTGCAGATAATACAGAAAGAGTGTTCCATACCTTCTCTAAGAAAGGGAATCTTCAGCTTTGTGAGTTGAATGCAGATATCACAAAGTAGTTTCTGAGAGTGCTTCTGTCTAGATTTTAGATGAAAATATTCCCGTTTCCAACGAAATCGTTAGAGCTATCCAAATATCAACTTGCAGATTCTACAAAAAGAGTGGTTCCAAACTACTCTATGAAAAGAAAGGTTGAACTCTGTTAGATGAGGACACACATCACAAAGAAGTTTCTGAGAATGCTTCTGTCTAGATTTTATATAAAGATGTTCCCGTTTCCAATGAAATCTTCACATAAAACAAAATATCCACTTGCAGGTTCTACAAAAAGAGTGTTTCCAAACTGCTGTATCAAAGGAAAGGTTGAACTCTGTTAGTTGAGGACACACATCACAAAAAAGTTTCTGAGAATGCTTCTGTCTAGATTTTATATGAAGATATTCCCGTTTCCACCGAAATCTTCACAGTTATTCAAATATCCACTTGCAGATTCTACAAAAAGAGTGTTTCCAAACTGCTGTATCAATAGAAAGGATCAGCTCTGGTAGTTGAGGACACACATCCTAAAGAAGTTTCTGAAAATCCCTCTGTCTCTTTTTTATGGGAAGATATTTCTGTTTTCACCGTAGGCCTTAATGCGCTCGAAATGTCCACTTCCAGATACTACAGAAAGAGTGTTTCAAACCTGCTCTATGAAAGGGAATGTTCCGCTCTGTGACTTGAATGCAGATATCAGAAAGTAGTTTCTGACAGTGCTTCTGTCTAGAATTTAGATGAAGATATTCCCGTTTCCAACGAAATCGATAGAGCTATCCAAATATCCACTTGCAGATTCTACAAAAAGTGTGTTTCCAAACTACTGTATCAAAAGAATGGTTCAACTCTGTTAGTTGAGGACACACATCACAAAGAAGTTTCTGAGAATGCTTCTGTCTAGATTTTATATGAAGATATTCCCGTTTCCAACGAAATCTTCACAGTTATCCAAATATCCACTTGCAGAATCTACAAAAAGTGTGTTTGCAAACTGCTGTATCAAAAGAAAGGATGAACTGTGTTAGCTGAGGACACTCATCAAGAAGAAGTTTCTGAGCATGCTTCGGTCTAGATTTCATATGAAGATATTCCCGTTTCCAACGAAATCATTAGCGCTATCAAAATATCCACTTACAGATTCTACAAAAAGAGTGTTTCCAAACTCCTCTATCAAAAGAAAGTTTCAACTCCTTTAGTTGAGGACACACATCACAAAGAAGTTTCTGAGAATGCTTCTGTCTAGATTTTATATGAAGATATTCCCTTTTCCAATGAAATCTTCAGAGTCATCCAAATATCCACTTGCAGCTTCTACAAAAAGAGTTTTTCTAAACTGCTGTATCCATAGAAAGTTTCATCTCTGTTAGTTGAGGACACACATCCCAAATAAGTTTCTGAGAATGCTTCTGTCTCGTTTTTATTGTAAGATATTTCCCTTTTCACCTTAGGCCTGAAAGCGCTCGAAGTCTCCACTTGCAGATACTACAGAAAGAGTGTTCGAAACCTGCTCTAAGAAAGGGAATGTTCAGCTCTGTGAGTTCAATGCAGATATCACAAAGTAGTTTCTGAGAGAGCTTCTGTCTAGATTTTAGATGAAGATATTCCCGTTTCCAACGAAATCTTCACAGTTATTCAAATATCCACTTGCAGATTCTACAAAAAGAGTGTTTCCAAACTGCTGTATCAATAGAAAGGATCAGCTCTGGTAGTTGAGGACACACATCCTAAAGAAGTTTCTGAAAATCCCTCTGTCTCTTTTTTATGGGAAGATATTTCTGTTTTCACCGTAGGCCTTAATGCGCTCGAAATGTCCACTTCCAGATACTACAGAAAGAGTGTTTCAAACCTGCTCTATGAAAGGGAATGTTCCGCTCTGTGACTTGAATGCAGATATCAGAAAGTAGTTTCTGACAGTGCTTCTGTCTAGAATTTAGATGAAGATATTCCCGTTTCCAACGAAATCGATAGAGCTATCCAAATATCCACTTGCAGATTCTACAAAAAGTGTGTTTCCAAACTACTGTATCAAAAGAATGGTTCAACTCTGTTAGTTGAGGACACACATCACAAAGAAGTTTCTGAGAATGCTTCTGTCTAGATTTTATATGAAGATATTCCCGTTTCCAACGAAATCTTCACAGTTATCCAAATATCCACTTGCAGAATCTACAAAAAGTGTGTTTGCAAACTGCTGTATCAAAAGAAAGGATGAACTGTGTTAGCTGAGGACACTCATCAAGAAGAAGTTTCTGAGAATGCTTCGGTCTAGATTTCATATGAAGATATTCCCGTTTCCAACGAAATCATTAGCGCTATCAAAATATCCACTTACAGATTCTACAAAAAGAGTGTTTCCAAACTCCTCTATCAAAAGAAAGTTTCAACTCCTTTAGTTGAGGACACACATCACAAAGAAGTTTCTGAGAATGCTTCTGTCTAGATTTTATATGAAGATATTCCCTTTTCCAATGAAATCTTCAGAGTCATCCAAATATCCACTTGCAGCTTCTACAAAAAGAGTTTTTCTAAACTGCTGTATCCATAGAAAGTTTCATCTCTGTTAGTTGAGGACACACATCCCAAATAAGTTTCTGAGAATGCTTCTGTCTCGTTTTTATTGTAAGATATTTCCCTTTTCACCTTAGGCCTGAAAGCGCTCGAAGTCTCCACTTGCAGATACTACAGAAAGAGTGTTCGAAACCTGCTCTAAGAAAGGGAATGTTCAGCTCTGTGAGTTCAATGCAGATATCACAAAGTAGTTTCTGAGAGAGCTTCTGTCTAGATTTTAGATGAAGATATTCCCGTTTCCAATGAAATCGATAGAGCTATCCAAATATCCACTTGCAGATTCTACAAAAAGTGTGTTTCCAAACTGCTGTAACAAAGGAAAGGTTGAAATCTGTTAGTTGAGGACACACACCACAAAAAAGTTTCTGAGAATGCTTCTCTCTAGATTTTATATGACGATATTCCCGTTTCCAACGAAATCTTCACAGTTATTCAAATATCCACTTGCAGATTCTACAAAAAGAGTGTTTCCAAACTGCTGTATCAATAGAAAGGATCAGCTCTGGTAGTTGAGGAAACACATCCTCCATAAGCTTCTGAAAATCCTTCTGTCTCTTTTTTATGGGAAGATATTTCAGTTTTCACCGTAGGCCTTAATGCGCTCGTAATGTCCACTTCCAGATACTACAGAAAGAGTGTTTCAAACCTGCTCTATGAAACGGAATGTTCCGCTCTGTGACTTGAATGCAGATATCAGAAAGTAGTTTCTGACAATGCTTCTGTCTAGAACTTAGATGAAGATATTCCCGTTTCCAACCAAATCGATAGAGCTATCCAAATATCCACTTACAGATTCTACAAAAGAAGTGATTCCAAACTGCTCTATCAACAGAAAGGTTTAAGTCTGTTAGTTGAGGACACACATCACAAAGAAGTTTCTGAGAATGCTTCTGTCTCGTTTTTATGGGAAGATATTTCAGTTTTCACCGTAGGCCCGAATGCGCTCGAAATGTCCACTTGCAGATACTACAGAAAGAGTGTTCCAAACCTTCTCTAAGAAAGGGAATCGTCAGCATTGCGAGTTGAATGCAGATATCACAAAGTAGTTTCTGAGGGTGCTTCTGTCTAGATTTTAGATGAATATATTACCGTTTCCAACGAAATCGATAGAGCTATCCAAATATCCACTTACAGATTCTACAAAAGAAGTGATTCCAAACTGCTCTATCAACAGAAAGGTTTAAGTCTGTTAGTTGAGGACACACATCACAAAGAAGTTTGTGAGAATGCTTCTGTCTAGATTTTATATGAAGATATTCCCGTTTCCAACAATATCTTCACAGTTATCCAAATATCCACTTGCAGATTCTACAAAAAGTGTGTTTCCAAACTGCTCTATCAAAAGAAAGGTTCAACTCCGTTAGTTGAGGACACACATCACAAAGAAGTTTCTGAGAATGCTTCTGTCTCGTTTTTATGGGAAGATATTTCAGTTTTCACCGTAGGCCCGAATGCGCTCCAAATGTCCACTTGCAGATAATACAGAAAGAGTGTTCCATACCTTCTCTAAGAAAGGGAATCTTCAGCTTTGTGAGTTGAATGCAGATATCACAAAGTAGTTTCTGAGAGTGCTTCTGTCTAGATTTTAGATGAAAATATTCCCGTTTCCAACGATATCGTTAGAGCTATCCAAATATCAACTTGCAGATTCTACAAAAAGAGTGGTTCCAAACTACTCTATGAAAAGAAAGGTTGAACTCTGTTAGATGAGGACACACATCACAAAGAAGTTTCTGAGAATGCTTCTGTCTAGATTTTATATAAAGATGTTCACGTTTCCAATGAAATCTTCACATAAAACAAAATATCCACTTGCAGGTTCTACAAAAAGAGTGTTTCCAAACTGCTGTATCAAAGGAAAGGTTGAACTCTGTTAGTTGAGGACACACATCACAAAAAAGTTTCTGAGAATGCTTCTGTCTAGATTTTATATGAAGATATTCCCTTTTCCAACGAAATCTTCACAGTTATTCAAATATCCACTTGCAGATTCTACAAAAAGAGTGTTTCCAAACTGCTGTATCAATAGAAAGGATCAGCTCTGGTAGTTGAGGACACACATCCTAAATAAGTTTCTGAAAATCCCTCTGTCTCTTTTTTATGGGAAGATATTTCAGTTTTCACCGTAGGCCTTAATGCGCTCGAAATGTCCACTTCCAGATACTACAGAAAGAGTGTTTCAAACCTGCTCTATGAAAGGGAATGTTCCGCTCTGTGACTTGAATGCAGATATCAGAAAGTAGTTTCTGACAGTGCTTCTGTCTAGAATTTAGATGAAGATATTCCCGTTTCCAACGAAATCGATAGAGCTATCCAAATATCCACTTGCAGATTCTACAAAAAGTGAGTTTCCAAACTACTGTATCAAAAGAATGGTTCAACTCTGTTAGTTGAGGACACACATCACAAAGAAGTTTCTGAGAATGCTTCTGTCTAGATTTTATATGAAGATATTCCCGTTTCCAACGAAATCTTCACAGTTATCCAAATATCCACTTGCAGATTCTACAAAAAGAGTGTTTGCAAACTACTGTATCAAAAGAAAGGATGAACTGTGTTAGCTGAGGACACTCATCAAGAAGAAGTTTCTGAGAATGCTTCGGTCTAGATTTCATATGAAGATATTCCCGTTTCCAACGAAATCATTAGCTCTATCAAAATATCCACTTACAGATTCTACAAAAAGAGTGTTTCCAAACTCCTCTATCAAAAGAAAGGTTCAACTCCTTTAGTTGAGGACACACATCACAAAGAAGTTTCTGAGAATGCTTCTGTCTAGATTTTATATGAAGATATTCCCTTTTCCAATGAAATCTTCAGAGTCATCCAAATATCCACTTGCAGCTTCTACAAAAAGAGTTTTTCTAAACTGCTGTATCCAAAGAAAGTTTCATCTCTGTTAGTTGAGGACACACATCCCAAATAAGTTTCTGAGAATGCTTCTGTCTCGTTTTTATGGGAAGATATTTCCCTTTTCACCTTAGGCCTGAAAGCGCTCGAAATCTCCACTTGCAGATACTACAGAAAGAGTGTTCCAAACCTGCTCTAAGAAAGGGAATGTTCAGCTCTGTGAGTTCAATGCAGATATCACAAAGTAGTTTCTGAGAGAGCTTCTGTCTAGATTTTAGATGAAGATATTCCCGTTTCCAATGAAATCGTTAGAGCTATCCAAATATCCACTTGCAGATTCTACAAAAAGTGTGATTCCAAACTGCTGTAACAAAGGAAAGGTTGAAATCTGTTAGTTGAGAACACACACCACAAAAAAGTTTCTGAGAATGCTTCTGTCTAGATTTTATATGACGATATTCCCGTTTCCAATGAAATCTTCACAGTTATTCAAATATCCACTTGCAGATTCTACAAAAAGTGTGTTTCCAAACGGCTCTATCAAAAGAAAGGTTCAACTCCGTTAGTTGAGGACACACATCACAAAGAAGTTTCTGAGAATGCTTCTGTCTCGTTTTCATGGGAAGATATTTCCCTTTTCACCTAAGGCCCGAATGCGCTCGAAATGTCCACTTGCAGATACTATAGAAAGAGTGTTCCAAACCTTCTCTAAGAAAGGGAATCTTCAGCATTGTGAGTTGAATGCAGATATCACAAAGTAGTTTCTGAGAGTGCTTCTGTCTAGATTTTAGATGAAGATAATCCCGTTTCCAACGAAATCGTTAGAGCTATCCAAATATCAACTTGCAGATTCTTCAAAAAGAGTGGTTCCAAACTACTCTATGAAAAGAAAGGTTGAACTCTGTTAGATGAGGACACACATCACAAAGAAGTTTCTGAGAATGCTTCTGTCTAGATTTTACATGAAGATGTTCCCGTTTCCAACGAAATCTTCACATTAAACAAAATATCCACTTGCAGGTTCTACAAAAAGAGTGTTTCCAAACTGCTGTATCAATAGAAAGGATCAGCTCTGGTAGTTGAGGACACACATCCTAAATAAGTTTCTGAAAATCCCTCTGTCTCTTTTTTATGGGAAGATATTTCAGTTTTCACCATAGGCCTTAATGCGCTCGAAATGTCCACTTCCAGATACTACAGAAAGAGTGTTTCAAACCAGCTCTATGAAAGCGAATGTTCCGCTCTGTGACTTGAATGCAGATATCAGAAAGTAGTTTCTGACAGTGCTTCAGTCTAGAATTTAGATGAAGATATTCCCGTTTCCAACGAAATCGATAGAGCTATCCAAATATCCACTTGCAGATTCTACAAAAAGTGTGTTTCCAAACTACTGTATCAAAAGAATGGTTCAACTCTGTTAGTTGAGGACACACATCACAAAGAAGTTTCTGAGAATGCTTCTGTCTCGTTTTTATGGGAAGATATTTCCCTTTTCACCTAAGGCCCGAATGCGCTCGAAATGTCCACTTGCAGATACTATAGAAAGAGTGTTCCAAACCTTCTCTAAGAAAGGGAATCTTCAGCATTGTGAGTTGAATGCAGATATCACAAAGTAGTTTCTGAGAGTGCTTCTGTCTAGATTTTAGATGAAAATATTCCCGTTTCCAACGATATCGTTAGAGCTATCCAAATATCAACTTGCAGATTCTACAAAAAGAGTGGTTCCAAACTACTCTATGAAAAGAAAGGTTGAACTCTGCTAGATGAGGACACACATCACAAAGAAGTTTCTGAGAATGCTTCTGTCTAGATTTTATATAAAGATGTTCCCGTTTCCAAAGAAATCTTCACATTAAACAAAATATCCACTTGCAGGTTCTACAAAAAGAGTGTTTCCAAACTGCTATATCAAAGGAAAGGTTGAACTCTGTTAGTTGAGGACACACATCACAAAAAAGTTTCTGAGAATGCTTCTGTCTAGATTTTATATGAAGATATTCCCGTTTCCAACGAAATGTTCACTGTTATTCTAATATCCACTTGCAGATTCTACAAAAAGAGTGTTTCCAAACTGCTGTATCAATAGAAAGGATCAGCTCTGGTAGTTGAGGACACACATCCTAAATAAGTTTCTGAAAATCCCTCTGTCTCTTTTTTATGGGAAGATATTTCAGTTTTCACCGTAGGCCTTAATGCGCTCGAAATGTCCACTTCCAGATACTACAGAAAGAGTGTTTCAAACCTGCTCTATGAAATTGAATGTTCCGCTCTGTGACTTGAATGCAGATATCAGAAAGTAGTTTCTGACAGTGCTTCTGTCTAGAATTTAGATGAAGATATTCCCGTTTCCAATGAAATCGATAGAGCTATCCAAATATCCACTTGCAGATTCTACAAAAAGTGTGTTTCCAAACTACTGTATCTAAAGAATGGTTCAACTCTGTTAGTTGAGGACACACATCACAAAGAAGTTTCTGAGAATGCTTCTGTCTAGATGTTATATGAAGATATTCCCGTTTCCAACGAAATCTTCACAGTTATCCAAATATCCACTTGCAGATTCTACAAAAAGAGTGTTTGCAAACTACTGTATCAAAAGAAAGGATGAACTGTGTTAGCTGAGGACACTCATCAAGAAGAAGTTTCTGAGAATGCTTCGGTCTAGATTTCATATGAAGATATTCCCGTTTCCAACGAAATCATTAGCTCTATCAAAATATCCACTTACAGATTCTACAAAAAGAGTGTTTCCAAACTCCTCTATCAAAAGAAAGGTTCAACTCCTTTAGTTGAGGACACACATCACAAAGAAGTTTCTGAGAATGCTTCTGTCTAGATTTTATATGAAGATATTCCCTTTTCCAATGAAATCTTCAGAGTCATCCAAATATCCACTTGCAGCTTCTACAAAAAGAGTTTTTCTAAACTGCTGTATCCAAAGAAAGTTTCATCTCTGTTAGTTGAGGACACACATCCCAAATAAGTTTCTGAGAATGCTTCTGTCTCGTTTTTATGGGAAGATATTTCCCTTTTCACCTTAGGCCTGAAAGCGCTCGAAATCTCCACTTGCAGATACTACAGAAAGAGTGTTCCAAACCTGCTCTAAGAAAGGGAATGTTCAGCTCTGTGAGTTCAATGCAGATATCACAAAGTAGTTTCTGAGAGAGCTTCTGTCTAGATTTTAGATGAAGATATTCCCGTTTCCAATGAAATCGTTAGAGCTATCCAAATATCCACTTGCAGATTCTACAAAAAGTGTGATTCCAAACTGCTGTAACAAAGGAAAGGTTGAAATCTGTTAGTTGAGAACACACACCACAAAAAAGTTTCTGAGAATGCTTCTGTCTAGATTTTATATGACGATATTCCCGTTTCCAATGAAATCTTCACAGTTATTCAAATATCCACTTGCAGATTCTACAAAAAGTGTGTTTCCAAACGGCTCTGTCAAAAGAAAGGTTCAACTCCGTTAGTTGAGGACACACATCACAAAGAAGTTTCTGAGAATGCTTCTGTCTCCTTTTTATGGGAAGATATTTCCCTTTTCACCTAAGGCCCGAATGCGCTCGAAATGTCCACTTGGAGATACTATAGAAAGAGTGTTCCAAACCTTCTCTAAGAAAGGGAATCTTCAGCATTGTGAGTTGAATGCAGATATCACAAAGTAGTTTCTGAGAGTGCTTCTGTCTAGATTTTAGATGAAGATAATCCCGTTTCCAACGAAATCGTTAGAGCTATCCAAATATCAACTTGCAGATTCTTCAAAAAGAGTGGTTCCAAACTACTCTATGAAAAGAAAGGTTGAACTCTGTTAGATGAGGACACACATCACAAAGAAGTTTCTGAGAATGCTTCTGTCTAGATTTTATATGAAGATGTTCCCGTTTCCAACGAAATCTTCACATTAAACAAAATATCCACTTGCAGGTTCTACAAAAAGAGTGTTTCCAAACTGCTGTATCAATAGAAAGGATCAGCTCTGGTAGTTGAGGACACACATCCTAAATAAGTTTCTGAAAATCCCTCTGTCTCTTTTTTATGGGAAGATATTTCAGTTTTCACCGTAGGCCTTAATGCGCTCGAAATGTCCACTTCCAGATACTACAGAAAGAGTGTTTCAAACCAGCTCTATGAAAGCGAATGTTCCGCTCTGTGACTTGAATGCAGATATCAGAAAGTAGTTTCTCACAGTGCTTCTGTCTAGAATTTAGATGAAGATATTCCCGTTTCCAACGAAATCGATAGAGCTATCCAAATATCCACTTGCAGATTCTACAAAAAGTGTGTTTCCAAACTACTGTATCAAAAGAATGGTTCAACTCTGTTAGTTGAGGACACACATCACAAAGAAGTTTCTGAGAATGCTTCTGTCTCGTTTTTATGGGAAGATATTTCCCTTTTCACCTAAGGCCCGAATGCGCTCGAAATGTCCACTTGCAGATACTATAGAAAGAGTGTTCCAAACCTTCTCTAAGAAAGGGAATCTTCAGCATTGTGAGTTGAATGCAGATATCACAAAGTAGTTTCTGAGAGTGCTTCTGTCTAGATTTTAGATGAAAATATTCCCGTTTCCAACGATATCGTTAGAGCTATCCAAATATCAACTTGCAGATTCTACAAAAAGAGTGGTTCCAAACTACTCTATGAAAAGAAAGGTTGAACTCTGTTAGATGAGGACACACATCACAAAGAAGTTTCTGAGAATGCTTCTGTCTAGATTTTATATAAAGATGTTCCCGTTTCCAAAGAAATCTTCACATTAAACAAAATATCCACTTGCAGGTTCTACAAAAAGAGTGTTTCCAAACTGCTATATCAAAGGAAAGGTTGAACTCTGTTAGTTGAGGACACACATCACAAAAAAGTTTCTGAGAATGCTTCTGTCTAGATTTTATATGAAGATATTCCCGTTTCCAACGAAATCTTCACAGTTATTCAAATATCCACTTGCAGATTCTACAAAAAGAGTGTTTCCAAACTGCTGTATCAATAGAAAGGATCAGCTCTGGTAGTTGAGGACACACATCCTAAAGAAGTTTCTGAAAATCCCTCTGTCTCTTTTTTATGGGAAGATATTTCAGTTTTCACCGTAGGGCTTAATGCGCTCAAAATGTCCACTTCCAGATACTACAGAAAGAGTGTTTCAAACCTGCTCTATGAAATTGAATGTTCCGCTCTGTGACTTGAATGCAGATATCAGAAAGTAGTTTCTGACAGTGCTTCTGTCTAGAATTTAGATGAAGATATTCCCGTTTCCAACGAAATCGATAGAGCTATCCAAATATCCACTTGCAGATTCTACAAAAAGAGTGTTTCCAAACTACTGTATCTAAAGAATGGTTCAACTCTGTTAGTTGAGGACACACATCACAAAGAAGTTTCTGGGAATGCTTCTGTCTAGATGTTATATGAAGATATTCCCGTTTCCAACGAAATCTTCACAGTTATCCAAATATCCACTTGCAGATTCTACAAAAAGAGTGTTTGCAAACTACTGTATCAAAAGAAAGGATGAACTGTGTTAGCTGAGGACACTCATCAAGAAGAAGTTTCTGAGAATGCTTCGGTCTAGATTTCATATGAAGATATTCCCGTTTCCAACGAAATCATTAGCTCTATCAAAATATCCACTTACAGATTCTACAAAAAGAGTGTTTCCAAACTCCTCTATCAAAAGAAAGGTTCAACTCCTTTAGTTGAGGACACACATCACAAAGAAGTTTCTGAGAATGCTTCTGTCTAGATTTTATATGAAGATATTCCCTTTTCCAATGAAATCTTCAGAGTCATCCAAATATCCACTTGCAGCTTCTACAAAAAGAGTTTTTCTAAACTGCTGTATCCAAAGAAAGTTTCATCTCTGTTAGTTGAGGACACACATCCCAAATAAGTTTCTGAGAATGCTTCTGTCTCGTTTTTATGGGAAGATATTTCCCTTTTCACCTTAGGCCTGAAAGCGCTCGAAATCTCCACTTGCAGATACTACAGAAAGAGTGTTCCAAACCTGCTCTAAGAAAGGGAATGTTCAGCTCTGTGAGTTCAATGCAGATATCACAAAGTAGTTTCTGAGAGAGCTTCTGTCTAGATTTTAGATGAAGATATTCCCGTTTCCAATGAAATCGTTAGAGCTATCCAAATATCCACTTGCAGATTCTACAAAAAGTGTGATTCCTAACTGCTGTAACAAAGGAAAGGTTGAAATCTGTTAGTTGAGAACACACACCACAAAAAAGTTTCTGAGAATGCTTCTGTCTAGATTTTATATGACGATATTCCCGTTTCCAATGAAATCTTCACAGTTATTCAAATATCCACTTGCAGATTCTACAAAAAGTGTGTTTCCAAACGGCTCTATCAAAAGAAAGGTTCAACTCCGTTAGTTGAGGACACACATCACAAAGAAGTTTCTGAGAATGCTTCTGTCTCGTTTTTATGGGAAGATATTTCCCTTCTCACCTAAGGCCCGAATGCGCTCGAAATGTCCACTTGCAGATACTATAGAAAGAGTGTTCCAAACCTTCTCTAAGAAAGAGAATCTTCAGCATTGTGAGTTGAATGCAGATATCACAAAGTAGTTTCTGAGAGTGCTTCTGTCTAGATTTTAGATGAAGATAATCCCGTTTCCAATGAAATCGTTAGAGCTATCCAAATATCAACTTGCAGATTCTTCAAAAAGAGTGGTTCCAAACTACTCTATGAAAAGAAAGGTTGAACTCTGTTAGATGAGGACACACATCACAAAGAAGTTTCTGAGAATGCTTCTGTCTAGATTTTATATGAAGATGTTCCCGTTTCCAACGAAATCTTCACATTAAACAAAATATCCCCTTGCAGGTTCTACAAAAAGAGTGTTTCCAAACTGCTGTATCAATAGAAAGGATCAGCTCTGGTAGTTGAGGACACACATCCTAAATAAGTTTCTGAAAATCCCTCTGTCTCTTTTTTATGGGAAGATATTTCAGTTTTCACCGTAGGCCTTAATGCGCTCGAAATGTCCACTTCCAGATACTACAGAAAGAGTGTTTCAAACCTGCTCTATGAAAGGGAATGTTCCGCTCTGTGACTTGAATGCAGATATCAGAAAGTAGTTTCTGACAGTGCTTCTGTCTAGAATTTAGATGAAGATATTCCCGTTTCCAACGAAATCGATAGAGCTATCCAAATATCCACTTGCAGATTCTACAAAAAGTGTGTTTCCAAACTACTGTATCAAAAGAATGGTTCAACTCTGTTAGTTGAGGACACACATCACAAAGAAGTTTCTGAGAATGCTTCTGTCTAGATTTTATATGAAGATATTCCCGTTTCCAACGAAATCTTCACAGATATCCAAATATCCACTTGCAGATTCTACAAAAAGAGTGTTTGCAAAATACTGCATGAAAAGAAAGGATGAACTGTGTTAGCTGAGGACACTCATCAAGAAGAAGTTTCTGAGAATGCTTCGGTCTAGATTTCATATGAAGATATTCCCGTTTCCAACGAAATCATTAGCTCTATCAAAATATCCACTTACAGATTCTACAAAAAGAGTGTTTCCAAACTCCTCTATCAAAAGAAAGGTTCAACTCCTTTAGTTGAGGACACACATCACAAAGAAGTTTCTGAGAATGCTTCTGTCTAGATTTTATATGAAGATATTCCCTTTTCCAATGAAATCTTCAGAGTCATCCAAATATCCACTTGCAGCTACTACAAAAAGAGTGTTTCTAAACTGCTGTATCCAAAGAAAGTTTCATCTCTGTTAGTTGAGGACACACATCCCAAATAAGTTTCTGAGAATGCTTCTGTTTCGTTTTTATGGGAAGATATTTCCCTTTTCACCTTAGGCCTGAAAGCGCTCGAAATCTCCACTTGCAGATACTACAGAAAGAGTGTTCCAAACCTGCTCTAAGAAAGGGAATGTTCAGCTCTGTGAGTTCAATGCAGATATCACAAAGTAGTTTCTGAGAGAGCTTCTGTCTAGATTTTAGATGAAGATATTCCCGTTTCCAATGAAATCGTTAGAGCTATCCAAATATCCACTTGCAGATTCTACAAAAAGTGTGATTCCAAACTGCTGTAACAAAGGAAAGGTTGAAATCTGTTAGTTGAGAACACACACCACAAAAAAGTTTCTGAGAATGCTTCTGTCTAGATTTTATATGAAGATATTCCCGTTTCCAACAATATCTTCACAGTTATCCAAATATCCACTTGCAGATTCTACAAAAAGTGTGTTTCCAAACTGCTCTATCAAAAGAAAGGTTCAACTCCGTTAGTTGAGGACACACATCACAAAGAAGTTTCTGAGAATGCTTCTGTCTCGTTTTTATGGGAAGATATTTCAGTTTTCACCGTAGGCCCGAATGCGCTCCAAATGTCCACTTGCAGATAATACAGAAAGAGTGTTCCATACCTTCTCTAAGAAAGGGAATCTTCAGCTTTGTGAGTTGAATGCAGATATCACAAAGTAGTTTCTGAGAGTGCTTCTGTCTAGATTTTAGATGAAAATATTCCCGTTTCCAACGAAATCGTTAGAGCTATCCAAATATCAACTTGCAGATTCTACAAAAAGAGTGGTTCCAAACTACTCTATGAAAAGAAATGTTGAACTCTGTTAGATGAGGACACACATCACAAAGAAGTTTCTGAGAATGCTTCTGTCTAGATTTTATATAAAGATGTTCCCGTTTCCAATGAAATCTTCACATAAAACTAAATATCCACTTGCAGGTTCTACAAAAAGAGTGTTTCCAAACTGCTGTATCAAAGGAAAGGTTGAACTCTGTTAGTTGAGGACACACATCACAAAAAAGTTTCTGAGAATGCTTCTGTCTAGATTTTATATGAAGATATTCCCTTTTCCAACGAAATCTTCACAGTTATTCAAATATCCACTTGCAGATTCTACAAAAAGAGTGTTTCCAAACTGCTGTATCAATAGAAAGGATCAGCTCTGGTAATTTAGGACACACATCCTAAATAAGTTTCTGAAAATCCCTCTGTCTCTTTTTTATGGGAAGATATTTCAGTTTTCACCGTAGGCCTTAATGCGCTCGAAATGTCCACTTCCAGATACTACAGAAAGAGTGTTTCAAACCTGCTCTATGAAAGGGAATGTTCCGCTCTGTGACTTGAATGCAGATATCAGAAAGTAGTTTCTGACAGAGCTTCTGTCTAGAATTTAGATGAAGATATTCCCGTTTCCAACGAAATCGATAGAGCTATCCAAATATCCACTTGCAGATTCTACAAAAAGTGAGTTTCCAAACTACTGTATCAAAAGAATGGTTCAACTCTGTTAGTTGAGGACACACATCACAAAGAAGTTTCTGAGAATGCTTCTGTCTAGATTTTATATGAAGATATTCCCGTTTCCAACGAAATCTTCACAGTTATCCAAATATCCACTTGCAGATTCTACAAAAAGAGTGTTTGCAAACTACTGTATCAAAAGAAAGGATGAACTGTGTTAGCTGAGGACACTCATCAAGAAGAAGTTTCTGAGAATGCTTCGGTCTAGATTTCATATGAAGATATTCCCGTTTCCAACGAAATCATTAGCTCTATCAAAATATCCACTTACAGATTCTACAAAAAGAGTGTTTCCAAACTCCTCTATCAAAAGAAAGGTTCAACTCCTTTAGTTGAGGACACACATCACAAAGAAGTTTCTGAGAATGCTTCTGTCTAGATTTTATATGAAGATATTCCCTTTTCCAATGAAATCTTCAGAGTCATCCAAATATCCACTTGCAGCTTCTACAAAAAGAGTTTTTCTAAACTGCTGTATCCAAAGAAAGTTTCATCTCTGTTAGTTGAGGACACACATCCCAAATAAGTTTCTGAGAATGCTTCTGTCTCGTTTTTATGGGAAGATATTTCCCTTTTCACCTTAGGCCTGAAAGCGCTCGAAATCTCCACTTGCAGATACTACAGAAAGAGTGTTCCAAACCTGCTCTAAGAAAGGGAATGTTCAGCTCTGTGAGTTCAATGCAGATATCACAAAGTAGTTTCTGAGAGAGCTTCTGTCTAGATTTTAGATGAAGATATTCCCGTTTCCAATGAAATCGTTAGAGCTATCCAAATATCCACTTGCAGATTCTACAAAAAGTGTGATTCCTAACTGCTGTAACAAAGGAAAGGTTGAAATCTGTTAGTTGAGAACACACACCACAAAAAAGTTTCTGAGAATGCTTCTGTCTAGATTTTATATGACGATATTCCCGTTTCCAATGAAATCTTCACAGTTATTCAAATATCCACTTGCAGATTCTACAAAAAGTGTGTTTCCAAACGGCTCTATCAAAAGAAAGGTTCAACTCCGTTAGTTGAGGACACACATCACAAAGAAGTTTCTGAGAATGCTTCTCTCTCGTTTTCATGGGAAGATATTTCCCTTTTCTCCTAAGGCCCGAATGCGCTCGAAATGTCCACTTGCAGATACTATAGAAAGAGTGTTCCAAACCTTCTCTAAGAAAGGGAATCTTCAGCATTGTGAGTTGAATGCAGATATCACAAAGTAGTTTCTGAGAGTGCTTCTGTCTAGATTTTAGATGAAGATAATCCCGTTTCCAACGAAATCGTTAGAGCTATCCAAATATCAACTTGCAGATTCTTCAAAAAGAGTGGTTCCAAACTACTCTATGAAAAGAAAGGTTGAACTCTGTTAGATGAGGACACACATCACAAAGAAGTTTCTGAGAATGCTTCTGTCTAGATTTTATATGAAGATGTTCCCGTTTCCAACGAAATCTTCACATTAAACAAAATATCCACTTGCAGGTTCTACAAAAAGAGTGTTTCCAAACTGCTGTATCAATAGAAAGGATCAGCTCTGGTAGTTGAGGACACACATCCTAAATAAGTTTCTGAAAATCCCTCTGTCTCTTTTTTATGGGAAGATATTTCAGTTTTCACCGTAGGCCTTAATGCGCTCGAAATGTCCACTTCCAGATACTACAGAAAGAGTGTTTCAAACCAGCTCTATGAAAGCGAATGTTCCGCTCTGTGACTTGAATGCAGATATCAGAAAGTAGTTTCTGACAGTGCTTCTGTCTAGAATTTAGATGAAGATATTCCCGTTTCCAACGAAATCGATAGAGCTATCCAAATATCCACTTGCAGATTCTACAAAAAGTGTGTTTCCAAACTACTGTATCAAAAGAATGGTTCAACTCTGTTAGTTGAGGACACACATCACAAAGAAGTTTCTGAGAATGCTTCTGTCTCGTTTTTATGGGAAGATATTTCCCTTTTCACCTAAGGCCCGAATGCGCTCGAAATGTCCACTTGCAGATACTATAGAAAGAGTGTTCCAAACCTTCTCTAAGAAAGGGAATCTTCAGCATTGTGAGTTGAATGCAGATATCACAAAGTAGTTTCTGAGAGTGCTTCTGTCTAGATTTTAGATGAAAATATTCCCGTTTCCAACGATATCGTTAGAGCTATCCAAATATCAACTTGCAGATTCTACAAAAAGAGTGGTTCCAAACTACTCTATGAAAAGAAAGGTTGAACTCTGTTAGATGAGGACACACATCACAAAGAAGTTTCTGAGAATGCTTCTGTCTAGATTTTATATAAAGATGTTCCCGTTTCCAAAGAAATCTTCACATTAAACAAAATATCCACTTGCAGGTTCTACAAAAAGAGTGTTTCCAAACTGCTATATCAAAGGAAAGGTTGAACTCTGTTAGTTGAGGACACACATCACAAAAAAGTTTCTGAGAATGCTTCTGTCTAGATTTTATATGAAGATATTCCCGTTTCCAACGAAATCTTCACAGTTATTCAAATATCCACTTGCAGATTCTACAAAAAGAGTGTTTCCAAACTGCTGTATCAATAGAAAGGATCAGCTCTGGTAGTTGAGGACACACATCCTAAATAAGTTTCTGAAAATCCCTCTGTCTCTTTTTTATGGGAAGATATTTCAGTTTTCACCGTAGGGCTTAATGCGCTCAAAATGTCCACTTCCAGATACTACAGAAAGAGTGTTTCAAACCTGCTCTATGAAATTGAATGTTCCGCTCTGTGACTTGAATGCAGATATCAGAAAGTAGTTTCTGACAGTGCTTCTGTCTAGAATTTAGATGAAGATATTCCCGTTTCCAACGAAATCGATAGAGCTATCCAAATATCCACTTGCAGATTCTACAAAAAGTGTGTTTCCAAACTACTGTATCTAAAGAATGGTTCAACTCTGTTAGTTGAGGACACACATCACAAAGAAGTTTCTGAGAATGCTTCTGTCTAGATGTTATATGAAGATATTCCCGTTTCCAACGAAATCTTCACAGTTATCCAAATATCCACTTGCAGATTCTACAAAAAGAGTGTTTGCAAACTACTGTATCAAAAGAAAGGATGAACTGTGTTAGCTGAGGACACTCATCAAGAAGAAGTTTCTGAGAATGCTTCGGTCTAGATTTCATATGAAGATATTCCCGTTTCCAACGAAATCATTAGCTCTATCAAAATATCCACTTACAGATTCTACAAAAAGAGTGTTTCCAAACTCCTCTATCAAAAGAAAGGTTCAACTCCTTTAGTTGAGGACACACATCACAAAGAAGTTTCTGAGACTGCTTCTGTCTAGATTTTATATGAAGATATTCCCTTTTCCAATGAAATCTTCAGAGTCATCCAAATATCCACTTGCAGCTTCTACAAAAAGAGTTTTTCTAAACTGCTGTATCCAAAGAAAGTTTCATCTCTGGTAGTTG
The DNA here is from genome assembly GCF_029281585.2 of Gorilla gorilla gorilla. Classification (NCBI taxonomy): domain Eukaryota; kingdom Metazoa; phylum Chordata; class Mammalia; order Primates; family Hominidae; genus Gorilla; species Gorilla gorilla. The sequence goes on along the minus strand of NC_086018.1, from coordinate 13,847,261 downwards.
AGGACACACATCCCAAATAAGTTTCTGAGAATGCTTCTGTCTCGTTTTTATGGGAAGATATTTCCCTTTTCACCTTAGGCCTGAAAGCGCTCGAAATCTCCACTTGCAGATACTACAGAAAGAGTGTTCCAAACCTGCTCTAAGAAAGGGAATGTTCAGCTCTGTGAGTTCAATGCAGATATCACAAAGTAGTTTCTGAGAGAGCTTCTGTCTAGATTTTAGATGAAGATATTCCCGTTTCCTATGAAATCGTTAGAGCTATCCAAATATCCACTTGCAGATTCTACAAAAAGTGTGATTCCAAACTGCTGTAACAAAGGAAAGGTTGAAATCTGTTAGTTGAGAACACACACCACAAAAAAGTTTCTGAGAATGCTTCTGTCTAGATTTTATATGACGATATTCCCGTTTCCAATGAAATCTTCACAGTTATTCAAATATCCACTTGCAGATTCTACAAAAAGTGTGTTTCCAAACGGCTCTGTCAAAAGAAAGGTTCAACTCCGTTAGTTGAGGACACACATCACAAAGAAGTTTCTGAGAATGCTTCTGTCTCGTTTTTATGGGAAGATATTTCCCTTTTCACCTAAGGCCCGAATGCGCTCGAAATGTCCACTTGCAGATACTATAGAAAGAGTGTTCCAAACCTTCTCTAAGAAAGGGAATCTTCAGCATTGTGAGTTGAATGCAGATATCACAAAGTAGTTTCTGAGAGTGCTTCTGTCTAGATTTTAGATGAAGATAATCCCGTTTCCAATGAAATCGTTAGAGCTATCCAAATATCAACTTGCAGATTCTTCAAAAAGAGTGGTTCCAAACTACTCTATGAAAAGAAAGGTTGAACTCTGTTAGATGAGGACACACATCACAAAGAAGTTTCTGAGAATGCTTCTGTCTAGATTTTATATGAAGATGTTCCCGTTTCCAACGAAATCTTCACATTAAACAAAATATCCACTTGCAGGTTCTACAAAAAGAGTGTTTCCAAACTGCTGTATCAATAGAAAGGATCAGCTCTGGTAGTTGAGGACACACATCCTAAATAAGTTTCTGAAAATCCCTCTGTCTCTTTTTTATGGGAAGATATTTCAGTTTTCACCGTAGGCCTTAATGCGCTCGAAATGTCCACTTCCAGATACTACAGAAAGAGTGTTTCAAACCAGCTCTATGAAAGCGAATGTTCCGCTCTGTGACTTGAATGCAGATATCAGAAAGTAGTTTCTGACAGTGCTTCTGTCTAGAATTTAGATGAAGATATTCCCGTTTCCAACGAAATCGATAGAGCTATCCAAATATCCACTTGCAGATTCTACAAAAAGTGTGTTTCCAAACTACTGTATCAAAAGAATGGTTCAACTCTGTTAGTTGAGGACACACATCACAAAGAAGTTTCTGAGAATGCTTCTGTCTCGTTTTTATGGGAAGATATTTCCCTTTTCACCTAAGGCCCGAATGCGCTCGAAATGTCCACTTGCAGATACTATAGAAAGAGTGTTCCAAACCTTCTCTAAGAAAGGGAATCTTCAGCATTGTGAGTTGAATGCAGATATCACAAAGTAGTTTCTGAGAGTGCTTCTGTCTAGATTTTAGATGAAAATATTCCCGTTTCCAACGATATCGTTAGTGCTATCCAAATATCAACTTGCAGATTCTACAAAAAGAGTGGTTCCAAACTACTCTATGAAAAGAAAGGTTGAACTCTGTTAGATGAGGACACACATCACAAAGAAGTTTCTGAGAATGCTTCTGTCTAGATTTTATATAAAGATGTTCCCGTTTCCAAAGAAATCTTCACATTAAACAAAATATCCACTTGCAGGTTCTACAAAAAGAGTGTTTCCAAACTGCTATATCAAAGGAAAGGTTGAACTCTGTTAGTTGAGGACACACATCACAAAAAAGTTTCTGAGAATGCTTCTGTCTAGATTTTATATGACGATATTCCCGTTTCCAACGAAATCTTCACAGTTATTCAAATATCCACTTGCAGATTCTACAAAAAGAGTGTTTCCAAACTGCTGTATCAATAGAAAGGATCAGCTCTGGTAGTTGAGGACACACATCCTAAAGAAGTTTCTGAAAATCCCTCTGTCTCTTTTTTATGGGAAGATATTTCAGTTTTCACCGTAGGCCTTAATGCGCTCGAAATGTCCACTTCCAGATATTACAGAAAGAGTGTTTCAAACCTGCTCTATGAAAGGGAATGTTCCGCTCTGTGACTTGAATGCAGATATCAGAAAGTAGTTTCTGACAGTGCTTCTGTCTAGAATTTAGATGAAGATATTCCCGTTTCCAACGAAATCGATAGAGCTATCCAAATATCCACTTGCAGATTCTACAAAAAGTGTGTTTCCAAACTTCTGTAACAAAGGAAAGGTTGAAATCTGTTAGTTGAGGACACACACCACAAAAAAGTTTCTGAGAATGCTTCTCTCTAGATTTTATATGACGATATTCCCGTTTCCAACGAAATCTTCACAGGTATTCAAATATCCACTTGCAGATTCTACAAAAAGAGTGTTTCAAAACTGCTGTATCAATAGAAAGGATCAGCTCTGGTAGTTGAGGACACACATCCTGAATAAGTTTCTGAAAATCCTTCTGTCTCTTTTTTATGGGAAGATATTTCAGTTTTCACCGTAGGCCTTAATGCGCTCGTAATGTCCACTTCCAGATACTACAGAAAGAGTGTTTCAAACCTGCTCTATGAAACGGAATGTTCCGCTCTGTGACTTGAATGCAGATATCAGAAAGTAGTTTCTGACAATGCTTCTGTCTAGAATTTAGATGAAGATATTCCCGTTTCCAACGAAATCGATAGAGCTATCCAAATATCCACTTACAGATTCTACAAAAGAAGTGATTCCAAACTGCTCTATCAACAGAAAGGTTTAAGTCTGTTAGTTGAGGACACACATCACAAAGAAGTTTCTGAGAATGCTTCTGTCTCGTTTTTATGGGAAGATATTTCAGTTTTCACCGTAGGCCTGAATGCGCTCGAAATGTCCACTTGCAGATACTACAGAAAGAGTGTTCCAAACCTTCTCTAAGAAAGGGAATCGTCAGCATTGTGAGTTGAATGCAGATATCACAAAGTAGTTTCTGAGGGTGCTTCTGTCTAGATTTTAGATGAATATATTACCGTTTCCAACGAAATCGATAGAGCTATCCAAATATCCACTTACAGATTCTACAAAAGAAGTGATTCCAAACTGCTCTATCAACAGAAAGGTTTAAGTCTGTTAGTTGAGGACACACATCACAAAGAAGTTTGTGAGAATGCTTCTGTCTAGATTTTATATGAAGATATTCCCGTTTCCAACAATATCTTCACAGTTATCCAAATATCCACTTGCAGATTCTGCAAAAAGTGTGTTTCCAAACTGCTCTATCAAACGAAAGGTTCAACTCCGTTAGTTGAGGACACACATCACAAAGAAGTTTCTGAGAATGCTTCTGTCTCGTTTTTATTGTAAGATATTTCCCTTTTCACCTTAGGCCTGAAAGCGCTCGAAGTCTCCACTTGCAGATACTACAGAAAGAGTGTTCGAAACCTGCTCTAAGAAAGGGAATGTTCAGCTCTGTGAGTTCAATGCAGATATCACAAAGTAGTTTCTGAGAGAGCTTCTGTCTAGATTTTAGATGAAGATATTCCCGTTTCCAATGAAATCGATAGAGCTATCCAAATATCCACTTGCAGATTCTACAAAAAGTGTGTTTCCAAACTGCTGTAACAAAGGAAAGGTTGAAGTCTGTTAGTTGAGGACACACACCACAAAAAAGTTTCTGAGAATGCTTCTCTCTAGATTTTATATGACGATATTCCCGTTTCCAACGAAATCTTCACAGTTATTCAAATATCCACTTGCAGATTCTACAAAAAGAGTGTTTCCAAACTGCTGTATCTATAGAAAGGATCAGCTCTGGTAGTTGAGGAAACACATCCTGAATAAGCTTCTGAAAATCCTTCTGTCTCTTTTTTATGGGAAGATATTTCAGTTTTCACCGTAGGCCTTAATGCGCTCGTAATGTCCACTTCCAGATACTACAGAAAGAGTGTTTCAAACCTGCTCTATGAAACGGAATGTTCCGCTCTGTGACTTGAATGCAGATATCAGAAAGTAGTTTCTGACAATGCTTCTGTCTAGAATTTAGATGAAGATATTCCCGTTTCCAACGAAATCGATAGAGCTATCCAAATATCCACTTACAGATTCTACAAAAGAAGTGATTCCAAACTGCTCTATCAACAGAAAGGTTTAAGTCTGTTAGTTGAGGACACACATCACAAAGAAGTTTTTGAGAATGCTTCTGTCTAGATTTTATATGAAGATATTCCCGTTTCCAACAATATCTTCACAGTTATCCAAATATCCACTTGCAGATTCTACAAAAAGTGTGTTTCCAAACTGCTCTATCAAAAGAAAGGTTCAACTCCGTTAGTTGAGGACACACATCACAAAGAAGTTTCTGAGAATGCTTCTGTCTCGTTTTTATGGGAAGATATTTCAGTTTTCACCGTAGGCCCGAATGCGCTCCAAATGTCCACTTGCAGATAATACAGAAAGAGGGTTCCATACCTTCTCTAAGAAAGGGAATCTTCAGCTTTGTGAGTTGAATGCAGATATCACAAAGTAGTTTCTGAGAGTGCTTCTGTCTAGATTTTAGATGAAAATATTCCCGTTTCCAACGAAATCGTTAGAGCTATCCAAATATCAACTTGCAGATTCTACAAAAAGAGTGGTTCCAAACTACTCTATGAAAAGAAAGGTTGAACTCTGTTAGATGAGGACACACATCACAAAGAAGTTTCTGAGAATGCTTCTGTCTAGATTTTATATAAAGATGTTCCCGTTTCCAATGAAATCTTCACATAAAACAAAATATCCACTTGCAGGTTCTACAAAAAGAGTGTTTCCAAACTGCTGTATCAAAGGAAAGGTTGAACTCTGTTAGTTGAGGACACACATCACAAAAAAGTTTCTGAGAATGCTTCTGTCTAGATTTTATATGAAGATATTCCCGTTTCCACCGAAATCTTCACAGTTATTCAAATATCCACTTGCAGATTCTACAAAAAGAGTGTTTGCAAACTGCTGTATCAATAGAAAGGATCAGCTCTGGTAGTTGAGGACACACATCCTAAAGAAGTTTCTGAAAATCCCTCTGTCTCTTTTTTATGGGAAGATATTTCTGTTTTCACCGTAGGCCTTAATGCGCTCGAAATGTCCACTTCCAGATACTACAGAAAGAGTGTTTCAAACCTGCTCTATGAAAGGGAATGTTCCGCTCTGTGACTTGAATGCAGATATCAGAAAGTAGTTTCTGACAGTGCTTCTGTCTAGAATTTAGATGAAGATATTCCCGTTTCCAACGAAATCGATAGAGCTATCCAAATATCCACTTGCAGATTCTACAAAAAGTGTGTTTCCAAACTACTGTATCAAAAGAATGGTTCAACTCTGTTAGTTGAGGACACACATCACAAAGAAGTTTCTGAGAATGCTTCTGTCTAGATTTTATATGAAGATATTCCCGTTTCCAACGAAATCTTCACAGTTATCCAAATATCCACTTGCAGAATCTACAAAAAGTGTGTTTGCAAACTGCTGTATCAAAAGAAAGGATGAACTCTGTTAGCTGAGGACACTCATCAAGAAGAAGTTTCTGAGAATGCTTCGGTCTAGATTTCATATGAAGATATTCCCGTTTCCAACGAAATCATTAGCGCTATCAAAATATCCACTTACAGATTCTACAAAAAGAGTGTTTCCAAACTCCTCTATCAAAAGAAAGTTTCAACTCCTTTAGTTGAGGACACACATCACAAAGAAGTTTCTGAGAATGCTTCTGTCTAGATTTTATATGAAGATATTCCCTTTTCCAATGAAATCTTCAGAGTCATCCAAATATCCACTTGCAGCTTCTACAAAAAGAGTTTTTCTAAACTGCTGTATCCATAGAAAGTTTCATCTCTGTTAGTTGAGGACACACATCCCAAATAAGTTTCTGAGAATGCTTCTGTCTCGTTTTTATTGTAAGATATTTCCCTTTTCACCTTAGGCCTGAAAGCGCTCGAAGTCTCCACTTGCAGATACTACAGAAAGAGTGTTCGAAACCTGCTCTAAGAAAGGGAATGTTCAGCTCTGTGAGTTCAATGCAGATATCACAAAGTAGTTTCTGAGAGAGCTTCTGTCTAGATTTTACATGAAGATATTCCCGTTTCCAACGAAATCTTCACAGTTATTCAAATATCCACTTGCAGATTCTACAAAAAGAGTGTTTCCAAACTGCTGTATCAATAGAAAGGATCAGCTCTGGTAGTTGAGGACACACATCCTAAAGAAGTTTCTGAAAATCCCTCTGTCTCTTTTTTATGGGAAGATATTTCTGTTTTCACCGTAGGCCTTAATGCGCTCGAAATGTCCACTTCCAGATACTACAGAAAGAGTGTTTCAAACCTGCTCTATGAAAGGGAATGTTCCGCTCTGTGACTTGAATGCAGATATCAGAAAGTAGTTTCTGACAGTGCTTCTGTCTAGAATTTAGATGAAGATATTCCCGTTTCCAACGAAATCGATAGAGCTATCAAAATATCCACTTGCAGATTCTACAAAAAGTGTGTTTCCAAACTACTGTATCAAAAGAATGGTTCAACTCTGTTAGTTGAGGACACACATCACAAAGAAGTTTCTGAGAATGCTTCTGTCTAGATTTTATATGAAGATATTCCCGTTTCCAACGAAATCTTCACAGTTATCCAAATATCCACTTGCAGAATCTACAAAAAGTGTGTTTGCAAACTGCTGTATCAAAAGAAAGGATGAACTGTGTTAGCTGAGGACACTCATCAAGAAGAAGTTTCTGAGAATGCTTCGGTCTAGATTTCATATGAAGATATTCCCGTTTCCAACGAAATCATTAGCGCTATCAAAATATCCACTTACAGATTCTACAAAAAGAGTGTTTCCAAACTCCTCTATCAAAAGAAAGTTTCAACTCCTTTAGTTGAGGACACACATCACAAAGAAGTTTCTGAGAATGCTTCTGTCTAGATTTTATATGAAGATATTCCCTTTTCCAATGAAATCTTCAGAGTCATCCAAATATCCACTTGCAGCTTCTACAAAAAGAGTTTTTCTAAACTGCTGTATCCATAGAAAGTTTCATCTCTGTTACTTGAGGACACACATCCCAAATAAGTTTCTGAGAATGCTTCTGTCTCGTTTTTATTGTAAGATATTTCCCTTTTCACCTTAGGCCTGAAAGCGCTCGAAGTCTCCACTTGCAGATACTACAGAAAGAGTGTTCCAAACCTGCTCTAAGAAAGGGAATGTTCAGCTCTGTGAGTTCAATGCAGATATCACAAAGTAGTTTCTGAGAGAGCTTCTGTCTAGATTTTAGATGAAGATATTCCCGTTTCCAATGAAATCGATAGAGCTATCCAAATATCCACTTGCAGATTCTACAAAAAGTGTGTTTCCAAACTGCTGTAACAAAGGAAAGGTTGAAATCTGTTAGTTGAGGACACACACCACAAAAAAGTTTCTGAGAATGCTTCTCTCTAGATTTTATATGACGATATTCCCGTTTCCAACGAAATCTTCACAGTTATTCAAATATCCACTTGCAGATTCTACAAAAAGAGTGTTTCCAAACTGCTGTATCAATAGAAAGGATCAGCTCTGGTAGTTGAGGAAACACATCCTCCATAAGCTTCTGAAAATCCTTCTGTCTCTTTTTTATGGGAAGATATTTCAGTTTTCACCGTAGGCCTTAATGCGCTCGTAATGTCCACTTCCAGATACTACAGAAAGAGTGTTTCAAACCTGCTCTATGAAACGGAATGTTCCGCTCTGTGACTTGAATGCAGATATCAGAAAGTAGTTTCTGACAATGCTTCTGTCTAGAACTTAGATGAAGATATTCCCGTTTCCAACCAAATCGATAGAGCTATCCAAATATCCACTTACAGATTCTACAAAAGAAGTGATTCCAAACTGCTCTATCAACAGAAAGGTTTAAGTCTGTTAGTTGAGGACACACATCACAAAGAAGTTTCTGAGAATGCTTCTGTCTCGTTTTTATGGGAAGATATTTCAGTTTTCACCGTAGGCCCGAATGCGCTCGAAATGTCCACTTGCAGATACTACAGAAAGAGTGTTCCAAACCTTCTCTAAGAAAGGGAATCGTCAGCATTGTGAGTTGAATGCAGATATCACAAAGTAGTTTCTGAGGGTGCTTCTGTCTAGATTTTAGATGAATATATTACCGTTTCCAACGAAATCGATAGAGCTATCCAAATATCCACTTACAGATTCTACAAAAGAAGTGATTCCAAACTGCTCTATCAACAGAAAGGTTTAAGTCTGTTAGTTGAGGACACACATCACAAAGAAGTTTGTGAGAATGCTTCTGTCTAGATTTTATATGAAGATATTCCCGTTTCCAACAATATCTTCACAGTTATCCAAATATCCACTTGCAGATTCTACAAAAAGTGTGTTTCCAAACTGCTCTATCAAAAGAAAGGTTCAACTCCGTTAGTTGAGGACACACATCACAAAGAAGTTTCTGAGAATGCTTCTGTCTCGTTTTTATGGGAAGATATTTCAGTTTTCACCGTAGGCCCGAATGCGCTCCAAATGTCCACTTGCAGATAATACAGAAAGAGTGTTCCATACCTTCTCTAAGAAAGGGAATCTTCAGCTTTGTGAGTTGAATGCAGATATCACAAAGTAGTTTCTGAGAGTGCTTCTGTCTAGATTTTAGATGAAAATATTCCCGTTTCCAACGATATCGTTAGAGCTATCCAAATATCAACTTGCAGATTCTACAAAAAGAGTGGTTCCAAACTACTCTATGAAAAGAAAGGTTGAACTCTGTTAGATGAGGACACACATCACAAAGAAGTTTCTGAGAATGCTTCTGTCTAGATTTTATATAAAGATGTTCCCGTTTCCAATGAAATCTTCACATAAAACAAAATATCCACTTGCAGGTTCTACAAAAAGAGTGTTTCCAAACTGCTGTATCAAAGGAAAGGTTGAACTCTGTTAGTTGAGGACACACATCACAAAAAAGTTTCTGAGAATGCTTCTGTCTAGATTTTATATGAAGATATTCCCTTTTCCAACGAAATCTTCACAGTTATTCAAATATCCACTTGCAGATTCTACAAAAAGAGTGTTTCCAAACAGCTGTATCAATAGAAAGGATCAGCTCTGGTAGTTGAGGACACACATCCTAAATAAGTTTCTGAAAATCCCTCTGTCTCTTTTTTATGGGAAGATATTTCAGTTTTCACCGTAGGCCTTAATGCGCTCGAAATGTCCACTTCCAGATACTACAGAAAGAGTGTTTCAAACCTGCTCTATGAAAGGGAATGTTCCGCTCTGTGACTTGAATGCAGATATCAGAAAGTAGTTTCTGACAGTGCTTCTGTCTAGAATTTAGATGAAGATATTCCCGTTTCCAACGAAATCGATAGAGCTATCCAAATATCCACTTGCAGATTCTACAAAAAGTGAGTTTCCAAACTACTGTATCAAAAGAATGGTTCAACTCTGTTAGTTGAGGACACACATCACAAAGAAGTTTCTGAGAATGCTTCTGTCTAGATTTTATATGAAGATATTCCCGTTTCCAACGAAATCTTCACAGTTATCCAAATATCCACTTGCAGATTCTACAAAAAGAGTGTTTGCAAACTACTGTATCAAAAGAAAGGATGAACTGTGTTAGCTGAGGACACTCATCAAGAAGAAGTTTCTGAGAATGCTTCGGTCTAGATTTCATATGAAGATATTCCCGTTTCCAACGAAATCATTAGCTCTATCAAAATATCCACTTACAGATTCTACAAAAAGAGTGTTTCCAAACTCCTCTATCAAAAGAAAGGTTCAACTCCTTTAGTTGAGGACACACATCACAAAGAAGTTTCTGAGAATGCTTCTGTCTAGATTTTATATGAAGATATTCCCTTTTCCAATGAAATCTTCAGAGTCATCCAAATATCCACTTGCAGCTTCTACAAAAAGAGTTTTTCTAAACTGCTGTATGCAAAGAAAGTTTCATCTCTGTTAGTTGAGGACACACATCCCAAATAAGTTTCTGAGAATGCTTCTGTCTCGTTTTTATGGGAAGATATTTCCCTTTTCACCTTAGGCCTGAAAGCGCTCGAAATCTCCACTTGCAGATACTACAGAAAGAGTGTTCCAAACCTGCTCTAAGAAAGGGAATGTTCAGCTCTGTGAGTTCAATGCAGATATCACAAAGTAGTTTCTGAGAGAGCTTCTGTCTAGATTTTAGATGAAGATATTCCCGTTTCCAATGAAATCGTTAGAGCTATCCAAATATCCACTTGCAGATTCTACAAAAAGTGTGATTCCAAACTGCTGTAACAAAGGAAAGGTTGAAATCTGTTAGTTGAGAACACACACCACAAAAAAGTTTCTGAGAATGCTTCTGTCTAGATTTTATATGACGATATTCCCGTTTCCAATGAAATCTTCACAGTTATTCAAATATCCACTTGCAGATTCTACAAAAAGTGTGTTTCCAAACGGCTCTATCAAAAGAAAGGTTCAACTCCGTTAGTTGAGGACACACATCACAAAGAAGTTTCTGAGAATGCTTCTGTCTCGTTTTCATGGGAAAATATTTCCCTTTTCACCTAAGGCCCGAATGCGCTCGAAATGTCCACTTGCAGATACTATAGAAAGAGTGTTCCAAACCTTCTCTAAGAAAGGGAATCTTCAGCATTGTGAGTTGAATGCAGATATCACAAAGTAGTTTCTGAGAGTGCTTCTGTCTAGATTTTAGATGAAGATAATCCCGTTTCCAACGAAATCGTTAGAGCTATCCAAATATCAACTTGCAGATTCTTCAAAAAGAGTGGTTCCAAACTACTCTATGAAAAGAAAGGTTGAACTCTGTTAGATGAGGACACACATCACAAAGAAGTTTCTGAGAATGCTTCTGTCTAGATTTTACATGAAGATGTTCCCGTTTCCAACGAAATCTTCACATTAAACAAAATATCCACTTGCAGGTTCTACAAAAAGAGTGTTTCCAAACTGCTGTATCAATAGAAAGGATCAGCTCTGGTAGTTGAGGACACACATCCTAAATAAGTTTCTGAAAATCCCTCTGTCTCTTTTTTATGGGAAGATATTTCAGTTTTCACCATAGGCCTTAATGCGCTCGAAATGTCCACTTCCAGATACTACAGAAAGAGTGTTTCAAACCAGCTCTATGAAAGCGAATGTTCCGCTCTGTGACTTGAATGCAGATATCAGAAAGTAGTTTCTGACAGTGCTTCAGTCTAGAATTTAGATGAAGATATTCCCGTTTCCAACGAAATCGATAGAGCTATCCAAATATCCACTTGCAGATTCTACAAAAAGTGTGTTTCCAAACTACTGTATCAAAAGAATGGTTCAACTCTGTTAGTTGAGGACACACATCACAAAGAAGTTTCTGAGAATGCTTCTGTCTCGTTTTTATGGGAAGATATTTCCCTTTTCACCTAAGGCCCGAATGCGCTCGAAATGTCCACTTGCAGATACTATAGAAAGAGTGTTCCAAACCTTCTCTAAGAAAGGGAATCTTCAGCATTGTGAGTTGAATGCAGATATCACAAAGTAGTTTCTGAGAGTGCTTCTGTCTAGATTTTAGATGAAAATATTCCCGTTTCCAACGATATCGTTAGAGCTATCCAAATATCAACTTGCAGATTCTACAAAAAGAGTGGTTCCAAACTACTCTATGAAAAGAAAGGTTGAACTCTGCTAGATGAGGACACACATCACAAAGAAGTTTCTGAGAATGCTTCTGTCTAGATTTTATATAAAGATGTTCCCGTTTCCAAAGAAATCTTCACATTAAACAAAATATCCACTTGCAGGTTCTACAAAAAGAGTGTTTCCAAACTGCTATATCAAAGGAAAGGTTGAACTCTGTTAGTTGAGGACACACATCACAAAAAAGTTTCTGAGAATGCTTCTGTCTAGATTTTATATGAAGATATTCCCGTTTCCAACGAAATGTTCACAGTTATTCTAATATCCACTTGCAGATTCTACAAAAAGAGTGTTTCCAAACTGCTGTATCAATAGAAAGGATCAGCTCTGGTAGTTGAGGACACACATCCTAAATAAGTTTCTGAAAATCCCTCTGTCTCTTTTTTATGGGAAGATATTTCAGTTTTCACCGTAGGCCTTAATGCGCTCGAAATGTCCACTTCCAGATACTACAGAAAGAGTGTTTCAAACCTGCTCTATGAAATTGAATGTTCCGCTCTGTGACTTGAATGCAGATATCAGAAAGTAGTTTCTGACAGTGCTTCTGTCTAGAATTTAGATGAAGATATTCCCGTTTCCAATGAAATCGATAGAGCTATCCAAATATCCACTTGCAGATTCTACAAAAAGTGTGTTTCCAAACTACTGTATCTAAAGAATGGTTCAACTCTGTTAGTTGAGGACACACATCACAAAGAAGTTTCTGAGAATGCTTCTGTCTAGATGTTATATGAAGATATTCCCGTTTCCAACGAAATCTTCACAGTTATCCAAATATCCACTTGCAGATTCTACAAAAAGAGTGTTTGCAAACTACTGTATCAAAAGAAAGGATGAACTGTGTTAGCTGAGGACACTCATCAAGAAGAAGTTTCTGAGAATGCTTCGGTCTAGATTTCATATGAAGATATTCCCGTTTCCAACGAAATCATTAGCTCTATCAAAATATCCACTTACAGATTCTACAAAAAGAGTGTTTCCAAACTCCTCTATCAAAAGAAAGGTTCAACTCCTTTAGTTGAGGACACACATCACAAAGAAGTTTCTGAGAATGCTTCTGTCTAGATTTTATATGAAGATATTCCCTTTTCCAATGAAATCTTCAGAGTCATCCAAATATCCACTTGCAGCTTCTACAAAAAGAGTTTTTCTAAACTGCTGTATCCAAAGAAAGTTTCATCTCTGTTAGTTGAGGACACACATCCCAAATAAGTTTCTGAGAATGCTTCTGTCTCGTTTTTATGGGAAGATATTTCCCTTTTCACCTTAGGCCTGAAAGCGCTCGAAATCTCCACTTGCAGATACTACAGAAAGAGTGTTACAAACCTGCTCTAAGAAAGGGAATGTTCAGCTCTGTGAGTTCAATGCAGATATCACAAAGTAGTTTCTGAGAGAGCTTCTGTCTAGATTTTAGATGAAGATATTCCCGTTTCCAATGAAATCGTTAGAGCTATCCAAATATCCACTTGCAGATTCTACAAAAAGTGTGATTCCAAACTGCTGTAACAAAGGAAAGGTTGAAATCTGTTAGTTGAGAACACACACCACAAAAAAGTTTCTGAGAATGCTTCTGTCTAGATTTTATATGACGATATTCCCGTTTCCAATGAAATCTTCACAGTTATTCAAATATCCACTTGCAGATTCTACAAAAAGTGTGTTTCCAAACGGCTCTATCAAAAGAAAGGTTCAACTCCGTTAGTTGAGGACACACATCACAAAGAAGTTTCTGAGAATGCTTCTGTCTCGTTTTCATGGGAAAATATTTCCCTTTTCACCTAAGGCCCGAATGCGCTCGAAATGTCCACTTGCAGATACTATAGAAAGAGTGTTCCAAACCTTCTCTAAGAAAGGGAATCTTCAGCATTGTGAGTTGAATGCAGATATCACAAAGTAGTTTCTGAGAGTGCTTCTGTCTAGATTTTAGATGAAGATAATCCCGTTTCCAACGAAATCGTTAGAGCTATCCAAATATCAACTTGCAGATTCTTCAAAAAGAGTGGTTCCAAACTACTCTATGAAAAGAAAGGTTGAACTCTGTTAGATGAGGACACACATCACAAAGAAGTTTCTGAGAATGCTTCTGTCTAGATTTTATATGAAGATGTTCCCGTTTCCAACGAAATCTTCACATTAAACAAAATATCCACTTGCAGGTTCTACAAAAAGAGTGTTTCCAAACTGCTGTATCAATAGAAAGGATCAGCTCTGGTAGTTGAGGACACACATCCTAAATAAGTTTCTGAAAATCCCTCTGTCTCTTTTTTATGGGAAGATATTTCAGTTTTCACCGTAGGCCTTAATGCGCTCGAAATGTCCACTTCCAGATACTACAGAAAGAGTGTTTCAAACCAGCTCTATGAAAGCGAATGTTCCGCTCTGTGACTTGAATGCAGATATCAGAAAGTAGTTTCTCACAGTGCTTCTGTCTAGAATTTAGATGAAGATATTCCCGTTTCCAACGAAATCGATAGAGCTATCCAAATATCCACTTGCAGATTCTACAAAAAGTGTGTTTCCAAACTACTGTATCAAAAGAATGGTTCAACTCTGTTAGTTGAGGACACACATCACAAAGAAGTTTCTGAGAATGCTTCTGTCTCGTTTTTATGGGAAGATATTTCCCTTTTCACCTAAGGCCCGAATGCGCTCGAAATGTCCACTTGCAGATACTATAGAAAGAGTGTTCCAAACCTTCTCTAAGAAAGGGAATCTTCAGCATTGTGAGTTGAATGCAGATATCACAAAGTAGTTTCTGAGAGTGCTTCTGTCTAGATTTTAGATGAAAATATTCCCGTTTCCAACGATATCGTTAGAGCTATCCAAATATCAACTTGCAGATCCTACAAAAAGAGTGGTTCCAAACTACTCTATGAAAAGAAAGGTTGAACTCTGTTAGATGAGGACACACATCACAAAGAAGTTTCTGAGAATGCTTCTGTCTAGATTTTATATAAAGATGTTCCCGTTTCCAAAGAAATCTTCACATTAAACAAAATATCCACTTGCAGGTTCTACAAAAAGAGTGTTTCCAAACTGCTATATCAAAGGAAAGGTTGAACTCTGTTAGTTGAGGACACACATCACAAAAAAGTTTCTGAGAATGCTTCTGTCTAGATTTTATATGAAGATATTCCCGTTTCCAACGAAATCTTCACAGTTATTCAAATATCCACTTGCAGATTCTACAAAAAGAGTGTTTCCAAACTGCTGTATCAATAGAAAGGATCAGCTCTGGTAGTTGAGGACACACATCCTAAATAAGTTTCTGAAAATCCCTCTGTCTCTTTTTTATGGGAAGATATTTCAGTTTTCACCGTAGGGCTTAATGCGCTCAAAATGTCCACTTCCAGATACTACAGAAAGAGTGTTTCAAACCTGCTCTATGAAATTGAATGTTCCGCTCTGTGACTTGAATGCAGATATCAGAAAGTAGTTTCTGACAGTGCTTCTGTCTAGAATTTAGATGAAGATATTCCCGTTTCCAACGAAATCGATAGAGCTATCCAAATATCCACTTGCAGATTCTACAAAAAGTGTGTTTCCAAACTACTGTATCTAAAGAATGGTTCAACTCTGTTAGTTGAGGACACACATCACAAAGAAGTTTCTGAGAATGCTTCTGTCTAGATGTTATATGAAGATATTCCTGTTTCCAACGAAATCTTCACAGTTATCCAAATATCCACTTGCAGATTCTACAAAAAGAGTGGTTCCAAACTACTCTATGAAAAGAAAGGTTGAACTCTGTTAGATGAGGACACACATCACAAAGTAGTTTCTGAGAATGCTTCTGTCTAGATTTTATATAAAGATGTTCCCGTTTCCAAAGAAATCTTCACATTAAACAAAATATCCACTTGCAGGTTCTACAAAAAGAGTGTTTCCAAACTGCTATATCAAAGGAAAGGTTGAACTCTGTTAGTTGAGGACACACATCACAAAAAAGTTTCTGAGAATGCTTCTGTCTAGATTTTATATGAAGATATTCCCGTTTCCAACGAAATCTTCACAGTTATTCAAATATCCACTTGCAGATTCTACAAAAAGAGTGTTTCCAAACTGCTGTATCAATAGAAAGGATCAGCTCTGGTAGTTGAGGACACACATCCTAAATAAGTTTCTGAAAATCCCTCTGTCTCTTTTTTATGGGAAGATATTTCAGTTTTCACCGTAGGGCTTAATGCGCTCAAAATGTCCACTTCCAGATACTACAGAAAGAGTGTTTCAAACCTGCTCTATGAAATTGAATGTTCCGCTCTGTGACTTGAATGCAGATATCAGAAAGTAGTTTCTGACAGTGCTTCTGTCTAGAATTTAGATGAAGATATTCCCGTTTCCAACGAAATCGATAGAGCTATCCAAATATCCACTTGCAGATTCTACAAAAAGTGTGTTTCCAAACTACTGTATCTAAAGAATGGTTCAACTCTGTTAGTTGAGGACACACATCACAAAGAAGTTTCTGAGAATGCTTCTGTCTAGATGTTATATGAAGATATTCCCGTTTCCAACGAAATCTTCACAGTTATCCAAATATCCACTTGCAGATTCTACAAAAAGAGTGTTTGCAAACTACTGTATCAAAAGAAAGGATGAACTGTGTTAGCTGAGGACACTCATCAAGAAGAAGTTTCTGAGAATGCTTCGGTCTAGATTTCATATGAAGATATTCCCGTTTCCAACGAAATCATTAGCTCTATCAAAATATCCACTTACAGATTCTACAAAAAGAGTGTTTCCAAACTCCTCTATCAAAAGAAAGGTTCAACTCCTTTAGTTGAGGACACACATCACAAAGAAGTTTCTGAGAATGCTTCTGTCTAGATTTTATATGAAGATATTCCCTTTTCCAATGAAATCTTCAGAGTCATCCAAATATCCACTTGCAGCTTCTACAAAAAGAGTTTTTCTAAACTGCTGTATCCAAAGAAAGTTTCATCTCTGTTAGTTGAGGACACACATCCCAAATAAGTTTCTGAGAATGCTTCTGTCTCGTTTTTATGGGAAGATATTTCCCTTTTCACCTTAGGCCTGAAAGCGCTCGAAATCTCCACTTGCAGATACTACAGAAAGAGTGTTCCAAACCTGCTCTAAGAAAGGGAATGTTCAGCTCTGTGAGTTCAATGCAGATATCACAAAGTAGTTTCTGAGAGAGCTTCTGTCTAGATTTTAGATGAAGATATTCCCGTTTCCAATGAAATCGTTAGAGCTATCCAAATATCCACTTGCAGATTCTACAAAAAGTGTGATTCCAAACTGCTGTAACAAAGGAAAGGTTGAAATCTGTTAGTTGAGAACACACACCACAAAAAAGTTTCTGAGAATGCTTCTGTCTAGATTTTATATGACGATATTCCCGTTTCCAATGAAATCTTCACAGTTATTCAAATATCCACTTGCAGATTCTACAAAAAGTGTGTTTCCAAACGGCTCTATCAAAAGAAAGGTTCAACTCCGTTAGTTGAGGACACACATCACAAAGAAGTTTCTGAGAATGATTCTGTCTCGTTTTTATGGGAAGATATTTCCCTTCTCACCTAAGGCCCGAATGCGCTCGAAATGTCCACTTGCAGATACTATAGAAAGAGTGTTCCAAACCTTCTCTAAGAAAGGGAATCTTCAGCATTGTGAGTTGAACGCAGATATCACAAAGTAGTTTCTGAGAGTGCTTCTGTCTAGATTTTAGATGAAGATAATCCCGTTTCCAACGAAATCGTTAGAGCTATCCAAATATCAACTTGCAGATTCTTCAAAAAGAGTGGTTCCAAACTACTCTATGAAAAGAAAGGTTGAACTCTGTTAGATGAGGACACACATCACAAAGAAGTTTCTGAGAATGCTTCTGTCTATATTTTATATGAAGATGTTCCCGTTTCCAACGAAATCTTCACATTAAACAAAATATCCACTTGCAGTTTCTACAAAAAGAGTGTTTCCAAACTGCTGTATCAATAGAAAGGATCAGCTCTGGTAGTTGAGGACACACATCCTAAATAAGTTTCTGAAAATCCCTCTGTCTCTTTTTTTATGGGAAGATATTTCAGTTTTCACCGTAGGCCTTAATGTGCTCGAAATGTCCACTTCCAGATACTACAGAAAGAGTGTTTCAAACCTGCTCTATGAAAGGGAATGTTCCGCTCTGTGACTTGAATGCAGATATCAGAAAGTAGTTTCTGACAGTGCTTCTGTCTAGAATTTAGATGAAGATATTCCCGTTTCCAACGAAATCGATAGAGCTATCCAAATATCCACTTGCAGATTCTACAAAAAGTGTGTTTCCAAACTACTGTATCAAAAGAATGGTTCAACTCTGTTAGTTGAGGACACACATCACAAAGAAGTTTCTGAGAATGCTTCTGTCTAGATTTTATATGAAGATATTCCCGTTTCCAACGAAATCTTCACAGTTATCCAAATATCCACTTGCAGAATCTACAAAAAGTGTGTTTGCAAACTGCTGTATCAAAAGAAAGGATGAACTGTGTTAGCTGAGGACACTCATCAAGAAGAAGTTTCTGAGAATGCTTCGGTCTAGATTTCATATGAAGATATTCCCGTTTCCAACGAAATCATTAGCGCTATCAAAATATCCACTTACAGATTCTACAAAAAGAGTGTTTCCAAACTCCTCTATCAAAAGAAAGGTTCAACTCCTTTAGTTGAGGACACACATCACAAAGAAGTTTCTGAGAATGCTTCTGTCTAGATTTTATATGAAGATATTCCCTTTTCCAATGAAATCTTCAGAGTCATCCAAATATCCACTTGCAGCTTCTACAAAAAGAGTTTTTCTAAACTGCTGTATCCATAGAAAGTTTCATCTCTGTTAGTTGAGGACACACATCCCAAATAAATTTCTGAGAATGCTTCTGTCTCGTTTTTATGGGAAGATATTTCCCTTTTCACCTTAGGCCTGAAAGCGCTCGAAGTCTCCACTTGCAGATACTACAGAAAGAGTGTTCGAAACCTGCTCTAAGAAAGGGAATGTTCAGCTCTGTGAGTTCAATGCAGATATCACAAAGTAGTTTCTGAGAGAGCTTCTGTCTAGATTTTAGATGAAGATATTCC
The DNA here is from genome assembly GCF_029281585.2 of Gorilla gorilla gorilla. Classification (NCBI taxonomy): domain Eukaryota; kingdom Metazoa; phylum Chordata; class Mammalia; order Primates; family Hominidae; genus Gorilla; species Gorilla gorilla. The sequence continues at coordinate 13,828,386 of NC_086018.1, read as the reverse complement.
CGTTTCCAATGAAATCGATAGAGCTATCCAAATATCCACTTGCAGATTCTACAAAAAGTGTGTTTCCAAACTGCTGTAACAAAGGAAAGGTTGAAATCTGTTAGTTGAGAACACACACCACAAAAAAGTTTCTGAGAATGCTTCTGTCTAGATTTTATATGACGATATTCCCGTTTCCAATGAAATCTTCACAGTTATTCAAATATCCACTTGCAGATTCTACAAAAAGTGTGTTTCCAAACGGCTCTATCAAAAGAAAGGTTCAACTCCGTTAGTTGAGGACACACATCACAAAGAAGTTTCTGAAAATCCTTCTGTCTCCTTTTTATGGGAAGATATTTCAGTTTTCACCGTAGGCCTTAATGCGCTCGTAATGTCCACTTCCAGATACTACAGAAAGAGTGTTTCAAACCTGCTCTATGAAACGGAATGTTCCGCTCTGTGACTTGAATGCAGATATCAGAAAGTAGTTTCTGACAATGCTTCTGTCTAGAACTTAGATGAAGATATTCCCGTTTCCAACGAAATCGATAGAGCTATACAAATATCCACTTACAGATTCTACAAAAGAAGTGATTCCAAACTGCTCTATCAACAGAAAGGTTTAAGTCTGTTAGTTGAGGACACACATCACAAAGAAGTTTGTGAGAATGCTTCTGTCTAGATTTTATATGAAGATATTCCCGTTTCCAACAATATCTTCACAGTTATCCAAATATCCACTTGCAGATTCTGCAAAAAGTGTGTTTCCAAACTGCTCTATCAAAAGAAAGGTTCAACTCCGTTAGTTGAGGACACACATCACAAAGAAGTTTCTGAGAATGCTTCTGTCTCGTTTTTATGGGAAGATATTTCAGTTTTCACCGTAGGCCCGAATGCGCTCCAAATGTCCACTTGCAGATAATACAGAAAGAGTGTTCCATACCTTCTCTAAGAAAGGGAATCTTCAGCTTTGTGAGTTGAATGCAGATATCACAAAGTAGTTTCTGAGAGTGCTTCTGTCTAGATTTTAGATGAAAATATTCCCGTTTCCAACGATATCGTTAGAGCTATCCAAATATCAACTTGCAGATTCTACAAAAAGAGTGGTTCCAAACTACTCTATGAAAAGAAAGGTTGAACTCTGTTAGATGAGGACACACATCACAAAGAAGTTTCTGAGAATGCTTCTGTCTAGATTTTATATAAAGATGTTCCCGTTTCCAATGAAATCTTCACATAAAACAAAATATCCACTTGCAGGTTCTACAAAAAGAGTGTTTCCAAACTACTGAATCAAAGGAAAGGTTGAACTCTGTTAGTTGAGGACACACATCACAAAAAAGTTTCTGAGAATGCTTCTGTCTAGATTTTATATGAAGATATTCCCGTTTCCAACGAAATCTTCACAGTTATTCAAATATCCACTTGCAGATTCTACAAAAAGAGTGTTTCCAAACTGCTGTATCAATAGAAAGGATCAGCTCTGGTAGTTGAGGACACACATCCTAAATAAGTTTCTGAAAATCCTTCTGTCTCTTTTTTATGGGAAGATATTTCAGATTTCACCGTAGGCCTTAATGCGCTCGAAATGTCCACTTCCAGATACTACAGAAAGAGTGTTTCAAACCTGCTCTATGAAAGGGAATGTTCCGCTCTGTGACTTGAATGCAGATATCAGAAAGTAGTTTCTGACAGTGCTTCTGTCTAGAATTTAGATGAAGATATTCCCGTTTCCAACGAAATCGATAGAGCTATCCAAATATCCACTTGCAGATTCTACAAAAAGTGTGTTTCCAAACTACTGTATCAAAAGAATGGTTCAACTCTGTTAGTTCAGGACACACATCACAAAGAAGTTTCTGAGAATGCTTCTGTCTAGATTTCATATGAAGATATTCCCGTTTCCAACGAAATCTTCACAGTTATCCAAATATCCACTAGCAGAATCTACAAAAAGTGTGTTTGCAAACTGCTGTATCAAAAGAAAGGATGAACTGTGTTAGCTGAGGACACTCATCAAGAAGAAGTTTCTGAGAATGCTTCGGTCTAGATTTCATATGAAGATATTCCCGTTTCCAACGAAATCATTAGCGCTATCAAAATATCCACTTACAGATTCTACAAAAAGAGTGTTTCCAAACTCCTCTATCAAAAGAAAGTTTCAACTCCTTTAGTTGAGGACACACATCACAAAGAAGTTTCTGAGAATGCTTCTGTCTAGATTTTATATGAAGATATTCCCTTTTCCAATGAAATCTTCAGAGTCATCCAAATATCCACTTGCAGCTTCTACAAAAAGAGTTTTTCTAAACTGCTGTATCCATAGAAAGTTTCAACTCTGTTAGTTGAGGACACACATCCCAAATAAGTTTCTGAGAATGCTTCTGTCTCGTTTTTATGGGAAGATATTTCCCTTTTCACCTTAGGCCTGAAAGTGCTCGAAGTCTCCACTTGCAGATACTACAGAAAGAGTGTTCGAAACCTGCTCTAAGAAAGGGAATGTTCAGCTCTGTGAGTTCAATGCAGATATCACAAAGTAGTTTCTGAGAGAGCTTCTGTCTAGATTTTAGATGAAGATATTCCCGTTTCCAATGAAATCGATAGAGCTATCCAAATATCCACTTGCAGATTCTACAAAAAGTGTGTTTCCAAACTGCTGTAACAAAGGAAAGGTTGAAATCTGTTAGTTGAGGACACACACCACAAAAAAGTTTCTGAGAATGCTTCTCTCTAGATTTTATATGACGATATTCCCGTTTCCAACGAAATCTTCACAGTTATTCAAATATCCACTTGCAGATTCTACAAAAAGAGTGTTTCCAAACTGCTGTATCAATAGAAAGGATCAGCTCTGGTAGTTGAGGACACACATCCTGAATAAGTTTCTGAAAATCCTTCTGTCTCTTTTTTATGGGAAGATATTTCAGTTTTCACCGTAGGCCTTAATGCGCTCGTAATGTCCACTTCCAGATACTACAGAAAGAGTGTTTCAAACCTGCTCTATGAAACGGAATGTTCCGCTCTGTGACTTGAATGCAAATATCAGAAAGTAGTTTCTGACAATCCTTCTGTCTAGAACTTAGATGAAGATATTCCCGTTTCCAACGAAATCGATAGAGCTATCCAAATATCCACTTACAGATTCTACAAAAGAAGTGATTCCAAACTGCTCTATCAACAGAAAGGTTTAAGTCTGTTAGTTGAGGACACACATCACAAAGAAGTTTCTGAGAATGCTTCTGTCTCGTTTTTATGGGAAGATATTTCAGTTTTCACCGTAGGCCCAAATGCGCTCGAAATGTCCACTTGCAGATACTACAGAAAGAGTGTTCCAAACCTGCTCTAAGAAAGGGAATCGTCAGCATTGTGAGTTGAATGCAGATATCACAAAGCAGTTTCTGAGGGTGCTTCTGTCTAGATTTTAGATGAAGATATTCCCGTTTCCAACGAAATCGATAGAGCTATCCAAATATCCACTTACAGATTCTACAAAAGAAGTGATTCCAAACTGCTCTATCAACAGAAAGGTTTAAGTCTGTTAGTTGAGGACACACATCACAAAGAAGTTTGTGAGAATGCTTCTGTCTAGATTTTATATGAAGATATTCCCGTTTCCAACAATATCTTCACAGTTATCCAAATATCCACTTGCAGATTCTACAAAAAGTGTGTTTCCAAACTGCTCTATCAAAAGAAAGGTTCAACTCCGTTAGTTGAGGACACACATCACAAAGAAGTTTCTGAGAATGCTTCTGTCTCGTTTTTATGGGAAGATATTTCAGTTTTCACCGTAGGCCCGAATGCGCTCCAAATGTCCACTTGCAGATAATACAGAAAGAGTGTTCCATACCTTCTCTAAGAAAGGGAATCTTCAGCTTTGTGAGTTGAATGCAGATATCACAAAGTAGTTTCTGAGAGTGCTTCTGTCTAGATTTTAGATGAAAATATTCCCGTTTCCAACGAAATCGTTAGAGCTATCCAAATATCAACTTGCAGATTCTACAAAAAGAGTGGTTCCAAACTACTCTATGAAAAGAAAGGTTGAACTCTGTTAGATGAGGACACACATCACAAAGAAGTTTCTGAGAATGCTTCTGTCTAGATTTTATATAAAGATGTTCCCGTTTCCAATGAAATCTTCACATAAAACAAAATATCCACTTGCAGGTTCTACAAAAAGAGTGTTTCCAAACTGCTGTATCAAAGGAAAGGTTGAACTCTGTTAGTTGAGGACACACATCACAAAAAAGTTTCTGAGAATGCTTCTGTCTAGATTTTATATGAAGATATTCCCGTTTCCAACGAAATCTTCACAGTTATTCAAATATCCACTTGCAGATTCTACAAAAAGAGTGTTTCCAAACTGCTGTATCAATAGAAAGGATCAGCTCTGGTAGTTTAGGACACACATCCTAAATAAGTTTCTGAAAATCCCTCTGTCTCTTTTTTATGGGAAGATATTTCAGTTTTCACCGTAGGCCTTAATGCGCTCGAAATGTCCACTTCCAGATACTACAGAAAGAGTGTTTCAAACCTGCTCTATGAAAGGGAATGTTCCGCTCTGTGACTTGAATGCAGATATCAGAAAGTAGTTTCTGACAGTGCTTCTGTCTAGAATTTAGATGAAGATATTCCCGTTTCCAACGAAATCGATAGAGCTATCCAAATATCCACTTGCAGATTCTACAAAAAGTGTGTTTCCAAACTACTGTATCAAAAGAATGGTTCAACTCTGTTAGTTGAGGACACACATCACAAAGAAGTTTCTGAGAATGCTTCTGTCTAGATTTTATATGAAGATATTCCCGTTTCCAACGAAATCTTCACAGTTATCCAAATATCCACTTGCAGATTCTACAAAAAGAGTGTTTGCAAACTACTGTATCAAAAGAAAGGATGAACTGTGTTAGCTGAGGACACTCATCAAGAAGAAGTTTCTGAGAATGCTTCGGTCTAGATTTCATATGAAGATATTCCCGTTTCCAACGAAATCATTAGCTCTATCAAAATATCCACTTACAGATTCTACAAAAAGAGTGTTTCCAAACTCCTCTATCAAAAGAAAGGTTCAACTCCTTTAGTTGAGGACACACATCACAAAGAAGTTTCTGAGAATGCTTCTGTCTAGATTTTATATGAAGATATTCCCTTTTCCAATGAAATCTTCAGAGTCATCCAAATATCCACTTGCAGCTTCTACAAAAAGAGTTTTTCTAAACTGCTGTATCCAAAGAAAGTTTCATCTCTGTTAGTTGAGGACACACATCCCAAATAAGTTTCTGAGAATGCTTCTGTCTCGTTTTTATGGGAAGATATTTCCCTTTTCACCTTAGGCCTGAAAGCGCTCGAAATCTCCACTTGCAGATACTACAGAAAGAGTGTTCCAAACCTGCTCTAAGAAAGGGAATGTTCAGCTCTGTGAGTTCAATGCAGATATCACAAAGTAGTTTCTGAGAGAGCTTCTGTCTAGATTTTAGATGAAGATATTCCCGTTTCCAATGAAATCGTTAGAGCTATCCAAATATCCACTTGCAGATTCTACAAAAAGTGTGATTCCAAACTGCTGTAACAAAGGAAAGGTTGAAATCTGTTAGTTGAGAACACACACCACAAAAAAGTTTCTGAGAATGCTTCTGTCTAGATTTTATATGACGATATTCCCGCTTCCAATGAAATCTTCACAGTTATTCAAATATCCACTTGCAGATTCTACAAAAAGTGTGTTTCCAAGCGGCTCTATCAAAAGAAAGGTTCAACTCCGTTAGTTGAGGACACACATCACAAAGAAGTTTCTGAGAATGCTTCTGTCTCGTTTTTATGGGAAGATATTTCCCTTTTCACCTAAGGCCCGAATGCGCTCGAAATGTCCACTTGCAGATACTACAGAAAGAGTGTTCCAAACCTTCTCTAAGAAAGGGAATCTTCAGCATTGTGAGTTGAATGCAGATATCACAAAGTAGTTTCTGAGAGTGCTTCTGTCTAGATTTTAGATGAAGATAATCCCGTTTCCAACGAAATCGTTAGAGCTATCCAAATATCAACTTGCAGATTCTTCAAAAAGAGTGGTTCCAAACTACTCTATGAAAAGAAAGGTTGAACTCTGTTAGATGAGGACACACATCACAAAGAAGTTTCTGAGAATGCTTCTGTCTAGATTTTATATGAAGATGTTCCCGTTTCCTACGAAATCTTCACATTAAACAAAATATCCACTTGCAGGTTCTACAAAAAGAGTGTTTCCAAACTGCTGTATCAATAGAAAGGATCAGCTCTGGTAGTTGAGGACACACATCCTAAATAAGTTTCTGAAAATCCCTCTGTCTCTTTTTTATGGGAAGATATTTCAGTTTTCACCGTAGGCCTTAATGCGCTCGAAATGTCCACTTGCAGATAATACAGAAAGAGTGTTCCATACCTTCTCTAAGAAAGGGAATCTTCAGCATTGTGAGTTGAATGCAGATATCACAAAGTAGTTTCTGAGAGTGCTTCTGTCTAGAATTTAGATGAAGATATTCCCGTTTCCAACGAAATCGATAGAGCTATCCAAATATCCACTTACAGATTCTACAAAAGAAGTGATTCCAAACTGCTCTATCAACAGAAAGGTTTAAGTCTGTTAGTTGAGGACACACATCACAAAGAAGTTTCTGAGAATGCTTCTGTCTCGTTTTTATGGGAAGATATTTCAGTTTTCACCGTAGGCCCGAATGCGCTCGAAATGTCCACTTGCAGATACTACAGAAAGAGTGTTCCAAACCTTCTCTAAGAAAGGGAATCGTCAGCATTGTGAGTTGAATGCAGATATCACAAAGTAGTTTCTGAGGGTGCTTCTGTCTAGATTTTAGATGAATATATTACCGTTTCCACTGAAATCGATAGAGCTATCCAAATATCCACTTACAGATTCTACAAAAGAAGTGATTCCAAACTGCTCTATCAACAGAAAGGTTTAAGTCTGTTAGTTGAGGACACACATCACAAAGAAGTTTGTGAGAATGCTTCTGTCTAGATTTTATATGAAGATATTCCCGTTTCCAACAATATCTTCACAGTTATCCAAATATCCACTTGCAGATTCTGCAAAAAGTGTGTTTCCAAACTGCTCTATCAAACGAAAGGTTCAACTCCGTTAGTTGAGGACACACATCACAAAGAAGTTTCTGAGAATGCTTCTGTCTCGTTTTTATGGGAAGATATTTCAGTTTTCACCGTACGCCCGAATGCGCTCCAAATGTCCACTTGCAGATAATACAGAAAGAGTGTTCCATACCTTCTCTAAGAAAGGGAATCTTCAGCTTTGTGAGTTGAATGCAGATATCACAAAGTAGTTTCTGAGAGTGCTTCTGTCTAGATTTTAGATGAAAATATTCCCGTTTCCAACGAAATCGTTAGAGCTATCCAAATATCAACTTGCAGATTCTACAAAAAGAGTGGTTCCAAACTACTCTATGAAAAGAAAGGTTCAACTCTGTTAGTTGAGGACACACATCACAAAGAAGTTTCTGAGAATGCTTCTGTCTAGATTTTATATGAAGATATTCCCGTTTCCAACGAAATCTTCACAGTTATCCAAATATCCACTTGCAGATTCTACAAAAAGAGTGTTTGCAAACTACTGTATGAAAAGAAAGGATGAACTGTGTTAGCTGAGGACACTCATCAAGAAGAAGTTTCTGAGAATGCTTCGGTCTAGATTTCATATGAAGATATTCCCGTTTCCAAAGAAATCATTAGCTCTATCAAAATATCCACTTACAGATTCTACAAAAAGAGTATTTCCAAACTCCTCTATCAAAAGAAAGGTTCAACTCCTTTAGTTGAGGACACACATCACAAAGAAGTTTCTGAGAATGCTTCTGTCTAGATTTTATATGAAGATATTCCTTTTTCCAATGAAATCTTCAGAGTCATCCAAATATCCACTTGCAGCTTCTACAAAAAGAGTTTTTCTAAACTGCTGTATCCAAAGAAAGTTTCATCTCTGTTAGTTGAGGACACACATCCCAAATAAGTTTCTGAGAATGCTTCTGTTTCGTTTTTATGGGAAGATATTTGCCTTTTCACCTTAGGCCTGAAAGCGCTCGAAATCTCAACTTGCAGACACTACATAAAGAGTGTTCCAAACCTGCTCTAAGAAAGGGAATGTTCAGCTCTGTGAGTTCAATGCAGATATCAGAAAGTAGTTTCTGAGAGAGCTTCTGTCTAGATTTTAGATGAAGATATTCCCGTTTCCAATGAAATCGTTAGAGCTATCCAAATATCCACTTGCAGATTCTACAAAAAGTGTGATTCCAAACTGCTGTAACAAAGGAAAGGTTGAAATCTGTTAGTTGAGAACACACACCACAAAAAAGTTTCTGAGAATGCTTCTGTCTAGATTTTATATGACGATATTCCCGTTTCCAATGAAATCTTCACAGTTATTCAAATATCCACTTGCAGATTCTACAAAAAGTGTGTTTCCAAACGGCTCTATCAAAAGAAAGGTTCAACTCCGTTAGTTGAGGACACACATCACAAAGAAGTTTCTGAGAATGCTTCTGTCTCGTTTTTATGGGAAGATATTTCCCTTTTCACCTAAGGCCCGAATGCGCTCGAAATGTCCACTTGCAGATACTATAGAAAGAGTGTTCCATACCTTCTCTAAGAAAGGGAATCTTCAGCTTTGTGAGTTGAATGCAGATATCACAAAGTAGTTTCTGAGAGTGCTTCTGTCTAGATTTTAGATGAAAATATTCCCGTTTCCAACGATATCGTTAGAGCTATCCAAATATCAACTTGCAGATTCTACAAAAAGAGTGGTTCCAAACTACTCTATGAAAAGAAAGGTTGAACTCTGTTAGATGAGGACACACATCACGAAGAAGTTTCTGAGAATGCTTCTGTCTAGATTTTATATAAAGATGTTCCCGATTCCAATGAAATCTTCACATTAAACAAAATATCCACTTGCAGGTTCTACAAAAAGAGTGTTTCCAAACTGCTGTATCAAAGGAAAGGTTCAACTCTGTTAGTTGAGGACACACATCACAAAAAAGTTTCTGAGAATGCTTCTGTCTAGATTTTATATGAAGATATTCCCGTTTCCAACGAAATCTTCACAGTTATTCAAATATCCACTTGCAGATTCTACAAAAAGAGTGTTTCCAAACTGCTGTATCAATAGAAAGGATCAGCTCTGGTAGTTGAGGACACACATCCTACATAAGTTTCTGAAAATCCCTCTGTCTCTTTTTTATGGGAAGATATTTCAGTTTTCACCGTAGGCCTTAATGCGCTCGAAATGTCCACTTCCAGATACTACAGAAAGAGTGTTTCAAACCTGCTCTATGAAAGGGAATGTTCCGCTCTGTGACTTGAATGCAGATATCAGAAAGTAGTTTCTGACAGTGCTTCTGTCTAGAATTTAGATGAAGATATTCCCGTTTCCAACGAAATCGATAGAGCTATCCAAATATCCACTTGCAGATTCTACAAAAAGTGTGTTTCCAAACTACTGTATCAAAAGAATGGTTCAACTCTGTTAGTTGAGGACACACATCACAAAGAAGTTTCTGAGAATGCTTCTGTCTAGATTTTATATGAAGATATTCCCGTTTCCAAAGAAATCTTCACAGTTATCCAAATATCCTCTTGCAGATTCTACAAAAAGAGTGTTTGCAAACTACTGTATCAAAAGAAAGGATGAACTGTGTTAGCTGAGGACACTCATCAAGAAGAAGTTTCTGAGAATGCTTCGGTCTAGATTTCATATGAAGATATTCCCGTTTCCAACGAAATCATTAGCTCTATCAAAATATCCACTTACAGATTCTACAAAAAGAGTGTTTCCAAACTCCTCTATCAAAAGAAAGGTTCAACTCCTTTAGTTGAGGACACACATCACAAAGAAGTTTCTGAGAATGCTTCTGTCTAGATTTTATATGAAGATATTCCCTTTTCCAATGAAATCTTCAGAGTCATCCAAATATCCACTTGCAGCTTCTACAAAAAGAGTTTTTCTAAACTGCTGTATCCAAAGAAAGTTTCATCTCTGTTAGTTGAGGACACACATCCCAAATAAGTTTCTGAGAATGCTTCTGTTTCGTTTTTATGGGAAGATATTTGCCTTTTCACCTTAGGCCTGAAAGCGCTCGAAATCTCCACTTGCAGATACTACAGAAAGAGTGTTCCAAACCTGCTCTAAGAAAGGGAATGTTCAGCTCTGTGAGTTCAATGCAGATATCACAAAGTAGTTTCTGAGAGAGCTTCTGTCTAGATTTTAGATGAAGATATTCCCGTTTCCAATGAAATCGTTAGAGCTATCCAAATATCCACTTGCAGATTCTACAAAAAGTGTGATTCCAAACTGCTGTAACAAAGGAAAGGTTGAAATCTGTTAGTTGAGAACACACACCACAAAAAAGTTTCTGAGAATGCTTCTGTCTAGATTTTATATGACGATATTCCCGTTTCCAATGAAATCTTCACAGTTATTCAAATATCCACTTGCAGATTCTACAAAAAGTGTGTTTCCAAACGGCTCTATCAAAAGAAAGGTTCAACTCCGTTAGTTGAGGACACACATCACAAAGAAGTTTCTGAGAATGCTTCTGTCTCGTTTTTATGGGAAGATATTTCCCTTTTCACCTAAGGCCCGAATGCGCTCGAAATGTCCACTTGCAGATACTACAGAAAGAGTGTTCCAAACCTTCTCTAAGAAAGGGAATCTTCAGCATTGTGAGTTGAATGCAGATATCACAAAGTAGTTTCTGAGAGTGCTTCTGTCTAGATTTTAGATGAAGATAATCCCGTTTCCAACGAAATCGTTAGAGCTATCCAAATATCAACTTGCAGATTCTTCAAAAAGAGTGGTTCCAAACTACTCTATGAAAAGAAAGGTTGAACTCTGTTAGATGAGGACACACATCACAAAAAAGTTTCTGAGAATGCTTCTGTCTAGATTTTATATGAAGATGTTCCCGTTTCCAACGAAATCTTCACATTAAACAAAATATCCACTTGCAGGTTCTACAAAAAGAGTGTTTCCAAACTGCTGTATCAATAGAAAGGATCCGCTCTGGTAGTTGAGGACACACATCCTAAATAAGTTTCTGAAAATCCCTCTGTCTCTTTTTTATGGGAAGATATTTCAGTTTTCACCGTAGGCCTTAATGCGCTCGAAATGTCCACTTCCAGATACTACAGAAAGAGTGTTTCAAACCTGCTCTATGAAAGCGAATGTTCCGCTCTGTGACTTGAATGCAGATATCAGAAAGTAGTTTCTGACAGTGCTTCTGTCTAGAATTTAGATGAAGATATTCCCGTTTCCAACGAAATCGATAGAGCTATCCAAATATCCACTTGCAGATTCTACAAAAAGTGTGTTTCCAAACTACTGTATCAAAAGAATGGTTCAACTCTGTTAGTTGAGGACACACATCACAAAGAAGTTTCTGAGAATGCTTCTGTCTAGATTTTATATGAAGATATTCCCTTTTCCAATGAAATCTTCAGAGTCATCCAAATATCCACTTGCAGCTTCTACAAAAAGAGTTTTTCTAAACTGCTGTATCCATAGAAAGTTTCATCTCTGTTAGTTGAGGACACACATCCCAAATAAGTTTCTGAGAATGCTTCTGTCTCGTTTTTATGGGAAGATATTTCCCTTTTCACCTTAGGCCTGAAAGCGCTCGAAGTCTCCACTTGCAGATACTACAGAAAGAGTGTTCGAAACCTGCTCTAAGAAAGGGAATGTTCAGCTCTGTGAGTTCAATGCAGATATCACAAAGTAGTTTCTGAGAGAGCTTCTGTCTAGATTTTAGATGAAGATATTCCCGTTTCCAATGAAATTGATAGAGCTATCCAAATATCCACTTGCAGATTCTACAAAAAGTGTGTTTCCAAACTGCTGTAACAAAGGAAAGGTTGAAATCTGTTAGTTGAGGACACACACCACAAAAAAGTTTCTGAGAATGCTTCTCTCTAGATTTTATATGACGATATTCCCGTTTCCAACGAAATCTTCACAGTTATTCAAATATCCACTTGCAGATTCTACAAAAAGAGTGTTTCCAAACTGCTGTAGCAATAGAAAGGATCAGCTCTGGTAGTTGAGGACACACATCCTAAATAAGTTTCTGAAAATCCTTCTGTCTCTTTTTTATGGGAAGATATTTCAGTTTTCACCGTAGGCCTTAATGCGCTCGTAATGTCCACTTCCAGATACTACAGAAAGAGTGTTTCAAACCTGCTCTATGAAAGGGAATGTTCCGCTCTGTGACTTGAATGCAGATATCAGAAAGTAGTTTCTGACAATGCTTCTGTCTAGAATTTAGATGAAGATATTCCCGTTTCCAACGAAATCGATAGAGCTATCCAAATATCCACTTACAGATTCTACAAAAGAAGTGATTCCAAACTGCTCTATCAACAGAAAGGTTTATGTCTGTTAGTTGAGGACACACATCACAAAGAAGTTTCTGAGAATGCTTCTGTCTCGTTTTTATGGGAAGATATTTCAGTTTTCACCGTAGGCCCGAATGCGCTCGAAATGTCCACTTGCAGATACTACAGAAAGAGTGTTCCAAACCTTCTCTAAGAAAGGGAATCGTCAGCATTGTGAGTTGAATGCAGATATCACAAAGTAGTTTCTGAGGGTGCTTCTGTCTAGATTTTAGATGAATATATTACCGTTTCCAACGAAATCGATAGAGCTATCCAAATATCCACTTACAGATTCTACAAAAGAAGTGATTCCAAACTGCTCTATCAACAGAAAGGTTTAAGTCTGTTAGTTGAGGACACACATCACAAAGAAGTTTGTGAGAATGCTTCTGTCTAGATTTTATATGAAGATATTCCCGTTTCCAACAATATCTTCACAGTTATCCAAATATCCACTTGCAGATTCTGCAAAAAGTGTGTTTCCAAACTGCTCTATCAAACGAAAGGTTCAACTCCGTTAGTTGAGGACACACATCACAAAGAAGTTTCTGAGAATGCTTCTGTCTCGTTTTTATGGGAAGATATTTCAGTTTTCACCGTAGGCCCGAATGCGCTCCAAATGTCCACTTGCAGATAATACAGAAAGAGTGTTCCATACCTTCTCTAAGAAAGGGAATCTTCAGCTTTGTGAGTTGAATGCAGATATCACAAAGTAGTTTCTGAGAGTGCTTCTGTCTAGATTTTAGATGAAAATATTCCCGTTTCCAACGAAATCGTTAGAGCTATCCAAATATCAACTTGCAGATTCTACAAAAAGAGTGGTTCCAAACTACTCTATGAAAAGAAAGGTTCAACTCTGTGAGTTGAGGACACACATCACAAAGAAGTTTCTGAGAATGCTTCTGTCTAGATTTTATATGAAGATATTCCCGTTTCCAACGAAATCTTCACAGTTATCCAAATATCCACTTGCAGATTCTACAAAAAGAGTGTTTGCAAACTACTGTATGAAAAGAAAGGATGAACTGTGTTAGCTGAGGACACTCATCAAGAAGAAGTTTCTGAGAATGCTTCGGTCTAGATTTCATATGAAGATATTCCCGTTTCCAAAGAAATCATTAGCTCTATCAAAATATCCACTTACAGATTCTACAAAAAGAGTGTTTCCAAACTCCTCTATCAAAAGAAAGGTTCAACTCCTTTAGTTGAGGACACACATCACAAAGAAGTTTCTGAGAATGCTTCTGTCTAGATTTTATATGAAGATATTCCTTTTTCCAATGAAATCTTCAGAGTCATCCAAATATCCACTTGCAGCTTCTACAAAAAGAGTTTTTCTAAACTGCTGTATCCAAAGAAAGTTTCATCTCTGTTAGTTGAGGACACACATCCCAAATAAGTTTCTGAGAATGCTTCTGTTTCGTTTTTATGGGAAGATATTTGCCTTTTCACCTTAGGCCTGAAAGCGCTCGAAATCTCCACTTGCAGATACTACAGAAAGAGTGTTCCAAACCTGCTCTAAGAAAGGGAATGTTCAGCTCTGTGAGTTCAATGCAGATATCACAAAGTAGTTTCTGAGAGAGCTTCTGTCTAGATTTTAGATGAAGATATTCCCGTTTCCAATGAAATCGTTAGAGCTATCCAAATATCCACTTGCAGATTCTACAAAAAGTGTGATTCCAAACTCCTGTAACAAAGGAAAGGTTGAAATCTGTTAGTTGAGAACACACACCACAAAAAAGTTTCTGAGAATGCTTCTGTCTAGATTTTATATGACGATATTCCCGTTTCCAATGAAATCTTCACAGTTATTCAAATATCCACTTGCAGATTCTACAAAAAGTGTGTTTCCAAACGGCTCTATCAAAAGAAAGGTTCAACTCCGTTAGTTGAGGACACACATCACAAAGAAGTTTCTGAGAATGCTTCTGTCACGTTTTTATGGGAAGATATTTCCCTTTTCACCTAAGGCCCGAATGCGCTCGAAATGTCCACTTGCAGATACTATAGAAAGAGTGTTCCATACCTTCTCTAAGAAAGGGAATCTTCAGCTTTGTGAGTTGAATGCAGATATCACAAAGTAGTTTCTGAGAGTGCTTCTGTCTAGATTTTAGATGAAAATATTCCCGTTTCCAACGATATCGTTAGAGCTATCCAAATATCAACTTGCAGATTCTACAAAAAGAGTGGTTCCAAACTACTCTATGAAAAGAAAGGTTGAACTCTGTAAGATGAGGACACACATCACGAAGAAGTTTCTGAGAATGCTTCTGTCTAGATTTTATATAAAGATGTTCCCGTTTCCAATGAAATCTTCACATTAAACAAAATATCCACTTGCAGGTTCTACAAAAAGAGTGTTTCCAAACTGCTGTATCAAAGGAAAGGTTGAACTCTGTTAGTTGAGGACACACATCACAAAAAAGTTTCTGAGAATGCTTCTGTCTAGATTTTATATGAAGATATTCCCGTTTCCAACGAAATCTTCACAGTTATTCAAATATCCACTTGCAGATTCTACAAAAAGAGTGTTTCCAAACTGCTGTATCAATAGAAAGGATCAGCTCTGGTAGTTGAGGACACACATCCTAAATAAGTTTCTGAAAATCCCTCTGTCTCTTTTTTATGGGAAGATATTTCAGTTTTCACCGTAGGCCTTAATGCTCTCGAAATGTCCACTTCCAGATACTACAGAAAGAGTGTTTCAAACCTGCTCTATGAAAGGGAATGTTCCGCTCTGTGACTTGAATGCAGATATCAGAAAGTAGTTTCTGACAGTGCTTCTGTCTAGAATTTAGATGAAGATATTCCCGTTTCCAACGAAATCGATAGAGCTATCCAAATATCCACTTGCAGATTCTACAAAAAGTGTGTTTCCAAACTACTGTATCAAAAGAATGGTTCAACTCTGTTAGTTGAGGACACACATCACAAAGAAGTTTCTGAGAATGCTTCTGTCTAGATTTCATATGAAGATATTCCCGTTTCCAACGAAATCTTCACAGTTATCCAAATATCCACTTGCAGAATCTACAAAAAGTGTGTTTGCAAACTGCTGTATCAAAAGAAAGGATGAACTGTGTTAGCTGAGGACACTCATCAAGAAGAAGTTTCTGAGAATGCTTCGGTCTAGATTTCATATGAAGATATTCCCGTTTCCAACGAAATCATTAGCTCTATCAAAATATCCACTTACAGATTCTACAAAAAGAGTGTTTCCAAACTCCTCTATCAAAAGAAAGGTTCAACTCCTTTAGTTGAGGACACACATCACAAAGAAGTTTCTGAGAATGCTTCTGTCTAGATTTTATATGAAGATATTCCCTTTTCCAATGAAATCTTCAGAGTCATCCAAATATCCACTTGCAGCTTCTACAAAAAGAGTTTTTCTAAACTGCTGTATCCATAGAAAGTTTCATCTCTGTTAGTTGAGGACACACATCCCAAATAAGTTTCTGAGAATGCTTCTGTCTCGTTTTTATGGGAAGATATTTCCCTTTTCACCTTAGGCCTGAAAGCGCTCGAAGTCTCCACTTGCAGATACTACAGAAAGAGTGTTCGAAACCCGCTCTAAGAAAGGGAATGTTCAGCTCTGTGAGTTCAATGCAGATATCACAAAGTAGTTTCTGAGAGAGCTTCTGTCTAGATTTTAGATGAAGATATTCCCGTTTCCAATGAAATTGATAGAGCTATCCAAATATCCACTTGCAGATTCTACAAAAAGTGTGTTTCCAAACTGCTGTAACAAAGGAAAGGTTGAAATCTGTTAGTTGAGGACACACACCACAAAAAAGTTTCTGAGAATGCTTCTCTCTAGATTTTATATGACGATATTCCCGTTTCCAACGAAATCTTCACAGTTATTCAAATATCCACTTGCAGATTCTACAAAAAGAGTGTTTCCAAACTGCTGTAGCAATAGAAAGGATCAGCTCTGGTAGTTGAGGACACACATCCTAAATAAGTTTCTGAAAATCCTTCTGTCTCTTTTTTATGGGAAGATATTTCAGTTTTCACCGTAGGCCTTAATGCGCTCGTAATGTCCACTTCCAGATACTACAGAAAGAGTGTTTCAAACCTGCTCTATGAAACGGAATGTTCCGCTCTGTGACTTGAATGCAGATATCAGAAAGTAGTTTCTGACAATGCTTCTGTCTAGAATTTAGATGAAGATATTCCCGTTTCCAACGAAATCGATAGAGCTATCCAAATATCCACTTGCAGATTCTACAAAAAGTGTGTTTCCAAACTACTGTATCAAAAGAATGGTTCAACTCTGTTAGTTGAGGACACACATCACAAAGAAGTTTCTGAGAATGCTTCTGTCTAGATTTCATATGAAGATATTCCCGTTTCCAACGAAATCTTCACAGTTATCCAAATATCCACTTGCAGAATCTACAAAAAGTGTGTTTGCAAACTGCTGTATCAAAAGAAAGGATGAACTGTGTTAGCTGAGGACACTCATCAAGAAGAAGTTTCTGAGAATGCTTCGGTCTAGATTTCATATGAAGATATTCCCGTTTCCAACGAAATCATTAGCTCTATCAAAATATCCACTTACAGATTCTACAAAAAGAGTGTTTCCAAACTCCTCTATCAAAAGAAAGGTTCATCTCCTTTAGTTGAGGACACACATCACAAAGAAGTTTCTGAGAATGCTTCTGTCTAGATTTTATATGAAGATATTCCCTTTTCCAATGAAATCTTCAGAGTCATCCAAATATCCACTTGCAGCTTCTACAAAAAGAGTTTTTCTAAACTGCTGTATCCATAGAAAGTTTCATCTCTGTTAGTTGAGGACACACATCCCAAATAAGTTTCTGAGAATGCTTCTGTCTCGTTTTTATGGGAAGATATTTCCCTTTTCACCTTAGGCCTGAAAGCGCTCGAAGTCTCCACTTGCAGATACTACAGAAAGAGTGTTCGAAACCCGCTCTAAGAAAGGGAATGTTCAGCTCTGTGAGTTCAATGCAGATATCACAAAGTAGTTTCTGAGAGAGCTTCTGTCTAGATTTTAGATGAAGATATTCCCGTTTCCAATGAAATTGATAGAGCTATCCAAATATCCACTTGCAGATTCTACAAAAAGTGTGTTTCCAAACTGCTGTAACAAAGGAAAGGTTGAAATCTGTTAGTTGAGGACACACACCACAAAAAAGTTTCTGAGAATGCTTCTCTCTAGATTTTATATGACGATATTCCCGTTTCCAACGAAATCTTCACAGTTATTCAAATATCCACTTGCAGATTCTACAAAAAGAGTGTTTCCAAACTGCTGTAGCAATAGAAAGGATCAGCTCTGGTAGTTGAGGACACACATCCTAAATAAGTTTCTGAAAATCCTTCTGTCTCTTTTTTATGGGAAGATATTTCAGTTTTCACCGTAGGCCTTAATGCGCTCGTAATGTCCACTTCCAGATACTACAGAAAGAGTGTTTCAAACCTGCTCTATGAAACGGAATGTTCCGCTCTGTGACTTGAATGCAGATATCAGAAAGTAGTTTCTGACAATGCTTCTGTCTAGAATTTAGATGAAGATATTCCCGTTTCCAACGAAATCGATAGAGCTATCCAAATATCCACTTGCAGATTCTACAAAAAGTGTGTTTCCAAACTACTGTATCAAAAGAATGGTTCAACTCTGTTAGTTGAGGACACACATCACAAAGAAGTTTCTGAGAATGCTTCTGTCTAGATTTCATATGAAGATATTCCCGTTTCCAACGAAATCTTCACAGTTATCCAAATATCCACTTGCAGAATCTACAAAAAGTGTGTTTGCAAACTGCTGTATCAAAAGAAAGGATGAACTGTGTTAGCTGAGGACACTCATCAAGAAGAAGTTTCTGAGAATGCTTCGGTCTAGATTTCATATGAAGATATTCCCGTTTCCAACGAAATCATTAGCTCTATCAAAATATCCACTTACAGATTCTACAAAAAGAGTGTTTCCAAACTCCTCTATCAAAAGAAAGGTTCAACTCCTTTAGTTGAGGACACACATCACAAAGAAGTTTCTGAGAATGCTTCTGTCTAGATTTTATATGAAGATATTCCCTTTTCCAATGAAATCTTCAGAGTCATCCAAATATCCACTTGCAGCTTCTACAAAAAGAGTTTTTCTAAACTGCTGTATCCATAGAAAGTTTCATCTCTGTTAGTTGAGGACACACATCCCAAATAAGTTTCTGAGAATGCTTCTGTCTCGTTTTTATGGGAAGATATTTCCCTTTTCACCTTAGGCCTGAAAGCGCTCGAAGTCTCCACTTGCAGATACTACAGAAAGAGTGTTCGAAACCCGCTCTAAGAAAGGGAATGTTCAGCTCTGTGAGTTCAATGCAGATATCACAAAGTAGTTTCTGAGAGAGCTTCTGTCTAGATTTTAGATGAAGATATTCCCGTTTCCAATGAAATTGATAGAGCTATCCAAATATCCACTTGCAGATTCTACAAAAAGTGTGTTTCCAAACTGCTGTAACAAAGGAAAGGTTGAAATCTGTTAGTTGAGGACACACACCACAAAAAAGTTTCTGAGAATGCTTCTCTCTAGATTTTATATGACGATATTCCCGTTTCCAACGAAATCTTCACAGTTATTCAAATATCCACTTGCAGATTCTACAAAAAGAGTGTTTCCAAACTGCTGTAGCAATAGAAAGGATCAGCTCTGGTAGTTGAGGACACACATCCTAAATAAGTTTCTGAAAATCCTTCTGTCTCTTTTTTATGGGAAGATATTTCAGTTTTCACCGTAGGCCTTAATGCGCTCGTAATGTCCACTTCCAGATACTACAGAAAGAGTGTTTCAAACCTGCTCTATGAAACGGAATGTTCCGCTCTGTGACTTGAATGCAGATATCAGAAAGTAGTTTCTGACAATGCTTCTGTCTAGAATTTAGATGAAGATATTCCCGTTTCCAACGAAATCGATAGAGCTATCCAAATATCCACTTACAGATTCTACAAAAGAAGTGATTCCAAACTGCTCTATCAACAGAAAGGTTTAAGTCTGTTAGTTGAGGACACACATCACAAAGAAGTTTCTGAGAATGCTTCTGTCTCGTTTTTATGGGAAGATATTTCAGTTTTCACCGTAGGCCCGAATGCGCTCGAAATGTCCACTTGCAGATACTACAGAAAGAGTGTTCCAAACCTTCTCTAAGAAAGGGAATCGTCAGCATTGTGAGTTGAATGCAGATATCACAAAGTAGTTTCTGAGGGTGCTTCTGTCTAGATTTTAGATGAATATATTACCGTTTCCAACGAAATCGATAGAGCTATCCAAATATCCACTTACAGATTCTACAAAAGAAGTGATTCCAAACTGCTCTATCAACAGAAAGGTTTAAGTCTGTTAGTTGAGGACACACATCACAAAGAAGTTTGTGAGAATGCTTCTGTCTAGATTTTATATGAAGATATTCCCGTTTCCAACAATATCTTCACAGTTATCCAAATATCCACTTGCAGATTCTGCAAAAAGTGTGTTTCCAAACTGCTCTATCAAACGAAAGGTTCAACTCCGTTAGTTGAGGACACACATCACAAAGAAGTTTCTGAGAATGCTTCTGTCTCGTTTTTATGGGAAGATATTTCAGTTTTCACCGTAGGCCCGAATGCGCTCCAAATGTCCACTTGCAGATAATACAGAAAGAGTGTTCCATACCTTCTCTAAGAAAGGGAATCTTCAGCTTTGTGAGTTGAATGCAGATATCACAAAGTAGTTTCTGAGAGTGCTTCTGTCTAGATTTTAGATGAAAATATTCCCGTTTCCAACGAAATCGTTAGAGCTATCCAAATATCAACTTGCAGATTCTACAAAAAGAGTGGTTCCAAACTACTCTATGAAAAGAAAGGTTCAACTCTGTTAGTTGAGGACACACATCACAAAGAAGTTTCTGAGAATGCTTCTGTCTAGATTTTATATGAAGATATTCCCGTTTCCAACGAAATCTTCAATTATCCAAATATCCACTTGCAGATTCTACAAAAAGAGTGTTTGCAAACTACTGTATGAAAAGAAAGGATGAACTGTGTTAGCTGAGGACACTCATCAAGAAGAAGTTTCTGAGAATGCTTCGGTCTAGATTTCATATGAAGATATTACCGTTTCCAGAGAAATCATTAGCTCTATCAAAATATCCACTTACAGATTCTACAAAAAGAGTGTTTCCAAACTCCTCTATCAAAAGAAAGGTTCAACTCCTTTAGTTGAGGACACACATCACAAAGAAGTTTCTGAGAATGCTTCTGTCTAGATTTTATATGAAGATATTCCTTTTTCCAATGAAATCTTCAGAGTCATCCAAATATCCACTTGCAGCTTCTACAAAAAGAGTTTTTCTAAACTGCTGTATCCAAAGAAAGTTTCATCTCTGTTAGTTGAGGACACACATCCCAAATAAGTTTCTGAGAATGCTTCTGTTTCGTTTTTATGGGAAGATATTTGCCTTTTCACCTTAGGCCTGAAAGCGCTCGAAATCTCCACTTGCAGATACTACAGAAAGAGTGTTCCAAACCTGCTCTAAGAAAGGGAATGTTCAGCTCTGTGAGTTCAATGCAGATATCACAAAGTAGTTTCTGAGAGAGCTTCTGTCTAGATTTTAGATGAAGATATTCCCGTTTCCAATGAAATCGTTAGAGCTATCCAAATATCCACTTGCAGATTCTACAAAAAGTGTGATTCCAAACTGCTGTAACAAAGGAAAGGTTGAAATCTGTTAGTTGAGAACACACACCACAAAAAAGTTTCTGAGAATGCTTCTGTCTAGATTTTATATGACGATATTCCCGTTTCCAATGAAATCTTCACAGTTATTCAAATATCCACTTGCAGATTCTACAAAAAGTGTGTTTCCAAACGGCTCTATCAAAAGAAAGGTTCAACTCCGTTAGTTGAGGACACACATCACAAAGAAGTTTCTGAGAATGCTTCTGTCTCGTTTTTATGGGAAGATATTTCCCTTTTCACCTAAGGCCCGAATGCGCTCGAAATGTCCACTTGCAGATACTATAGAAAGAGTGTTCCATACCTTCTCTAAGAAAGGGAATCTTCAGCTTTGTGAGTTGAATGCAGATATCACAAAGTAGTTTCTGAGAGTGCTTCTGTCTAGATTTTAGATGAAAATATTCCCGTTTCCAACGATATCGTTAGAGCTATCCAAATATCAACTTGCAGATTCTACAAAAAGAGTGGTTCCAAACTACTCTATGAAAAGAAAGGTTGAACTCTGTAAGATGAGGACACACATCACGAAGAAGTTTCTGAGAATGCTTCTGTCTAGATTTTATATAAAGATGTTCCCGTTTCCAATGAAATCTTCACATTAAACAAAATATCCACTTGCAGGTTCTACAAAAAGAGTGTTTCCAAACTGCTGTATCAAAGGAAAGGTTGAACTCTGTTAGTTGAGGACACACATCACAAAAAAGTTTCTGAGAATGCTTCTGTCTAGATTTTATATGAAGATATTCCCGTTTCCAACGAAATCTTCACAGTTATTCAAATATCCACTTGCAGATTCTACAAAAAGAGTGTTTCCAAACTGCTGTATCAATAGAAAGGATCAGCTCTGGTAGTTGAGGACACACATCCTAAATAAGTTTCTGAAAATCCCTCTGTCTCTTTTTTATGGGAAGATATTTCAGTTTTCACCGTAGGCCTTAATGCGCTCGAAATGTCCACTTCCAGATACTACAGAAAGAGTGTTTCAAACCTGCTCTATGAAAGGGAATGTTCCGCTCTGTGACTTGAATGCAGATATCAGAAAGTAGTTTCTGACAGTGCTTCTGTCTAGAATTTAGATGAAGATATTCCCGTTTCCAACGAAATCGATAGAGCTATCCAAATATCCACTTGCAGATTCTACAAAAAGTGTGTTTCCAAACTACTGTATCAAAACAATGGTTCAACTCTGTTAGTTGAGGACACACATCACAAAGAAGTTTCTGAGAATGCTTCTGTCTAGATTTCATATGAAGATATTCCCGTTTCCAACGAAATCTTCACAGTTATCCAAATATCCACTTGCAGAATCTACAAAAAGTGTGTTTGCAAACTGCTGTATCAAAAGAAAGGATGAACTGTGTTAGCTGAGGACACTCATCAAGAAGAAGTTTCTGAGAATGCTTCGGTCTAGATTTCATATGAAGATATTCCCGTTTCCAACGAAATCATTAGCTATATCAAAATATCCACTTACAGATTCTACAAAAAGAGTGTTTCCAAACTCCTCTATCAAAAGAAAGGTTCAACTCCTTTAGTTGAG
This sequence comes from Gorilla gorilla gorilla, assembly GCF_029281585.2. Classification (NCBI taxonomy): domain Eukaryota; kingdom Metazoa; phylum Chordata; class Mammalia; order Primates; family Hominidae; genus Gorilla; species Gorilla gorilla. Next base: position 13,805,707 of record NC_086018.1, on the reverse strand, counting down.
GACACACATCACAAAGAAGTTTCTGAGAATGCTTCTGTCTAGATTTTATATGAAGATATTCCCTTTTCCAATGAAATCTTCAGAGTCATCCAAATATCCACTTGCAGCTTCTACAAAAAGAGTTTTTCTAAACTGCTGTATCCATAGAAAGTTTCATCTCTGTTAGTTGAGGACACACATCCCAAATAAGTTTCTGAGAATGCTTCTGTCTCGTTTTTATGGGAAGATATTTCCCTTTTCACCTTAGGCCTGAAAGCGCTCGAAGTCTCCACTTGCAGATACTACAGAAAGAGTGTTCGAAACCTGCTCTAAGAAAGGGAATGTTCAGCTCTGTGAGTTCAATGCAGATATCACAAAGTAGTTTCTGAGAGAGCTTCTGTCTAGATTTTAGATGAAGATATTCCCGTTTCCAATGAAATTGATAGAGCTATCCAAATATCCACTTGCAGATTCTACAAAAAGTGTGTTTCCAAACTGCTGTAACAAAGGAAAGGTTGAAATCTGTTAGTTGAGGACACACACCACAAAAAAGTTTCTGAGAATGCTTCTCTCTAGATTTTATATGACGATATTCCCGTTTCCAACGAAATCTTCACAGTTATTCAAATATCCACTTGCAGATTCTACAAAAAGAGTGTTTCCAAACTGCTGTAGCAATAGAAAGGATCAGCTCTGGTAGTTGAGGACACACATCCTAAATAAGTTTCTGAAAATCCTTCTGTCTCTTTTTTATGGGAAGATATTTCAGTTTTCACCGTAGGCCTTAATGCGCTCGTAATGTCCACTTCCAGATACTACAGAAAGAGTGTTTCAAACCTGCTCTATGAAACGGAATGTTCCGCTCTGTGACTTGAATGCAGATATCAGAAAGTAGTTTCTGACAATGCTTCTGTCTAGAATTTAGATGAAGATATTCCCGTTTCCAACGAAATCGATAGAGCTATCCAAATATCCACTTACAGATTCTACAAAATAAGTGATTCCAAACTGCTCTATCAACAGAAAGGTTTAAGTCTGTTAGTTGAGGACACACATCACAAAGAAGTTTCTGAGAATGCTTCTGTCTCGTTTTTATGGGAAGATATTTCAGTTTTCACCGTAGGCCCGAATGCGCTCCAAATGTCCACTTGCAGATAATACAGAAAGAGTGTTCCATACCTTCTCTAAGAAAGGGAATCTTCAGCTTTGTGAGTTGAATGCAGATATCACAAAGTAGTTTCTGAGAGTGCTTCTGTCTAGATTTTAGATGAAAATATTCCCGTTTCCAACGAAATCGTTAGAGCTATCCAAATATCAACTTGCAGATTCTACAAAAAGAGTGGTTCCAAACTACTCTATGAAAAGAAAGGTTCAACTCTGTTAGTTGAGGACACACATCACAAAGAAGTTTCTGAGAATGCTTCTGTCTAGATTTTATATGAAGATATTCCCGTTTCCAACGAAATCTTCAATTATCCAAATATCCACTTGCAGATTCTACAAAAAGAGTGTTTGCAAACTACTGTATGAAAAGAAAGGATGAACTGTGTTAGCTGAGGACACTCATCAAGAAGAAGTTTCTGAGAATGCTTCGGTCTAGATTTCATATGAAGATATTACCGTTTCCAGAGAAATCATTAGCTCTATCAAAATATCCACTTACAGATTCTACAAAAAGAGTGTTTCCAAACTCCTCTATCAAAAGAAAGGTTCAACTCCTTTAGTTGAGGACACACATCACAAAGAAGTTTCTGAGAATGCTTCTGTCTAGATTTTATATGAAGATATTCCTTTTTCCAATGAAATCTTCAGAGTCATCCAAATATCCACTTGCAGCTTCTACAAAAAGAGTTTTTCTAAACTGCTGTATCCAAAGAAAGTTTCATCTCTGTTAGTTGAGGACACACATCCCAAATAAGTTTCTGAGAATGCTTCTGTTTCGTTTTTATGGGAAGATATTTGCCTTTTCACCTTAGGCCTGAAAGCGCTCGAAATCTCCACTTGCAGATACTACAGAAAGAGTGTTCCAAACCTGCTCTAAGAAAGGGAATGTTCAGCTCTGTGAGTTCAATGCAGATATCACAAAGTAGTTTCTGAGAGAGCTTCTGTCTAGATTTTAGATGAAGATATTCCCGTTTCCAATGAAATCGTTAGAGCTATCCAAATATCCACTTGCAGATTCTACAAAAAGTGTGATTCCAAACTGCTGTAACAAAGGAAAGGTTGAAATCTGTTAGTTGAGAACACACACCACAAAAAAGTTTCTGAGAATGCTTCTGTCTAGATTTTATATGACGATATTCCCGTTTCCAATGAAATCTTCACAGTTATTCAAATATCCACTTGCAGATTCTACAAAAAGTGTGTTTCCAAACGGCTCTATCAAAAGAAAGGTTCAACTCCGTTAGTTGAGGACACACATCACAAAGAAGTTTCTGAGAATGCTTCTGTCTCGTTTTTATGGGAAGATATTTCCCTTTTCACCTAAGGCCCGAATGCGCTCGAAATGTCCACTTGCAGATACTATAGAAAGAGTGTTCCATACCTTCTCTAAGAAAGGGAATCTTCAGCTTTGTGAGTTGAATGCAGATATCACAAAGTAGTTTCTGAGAGTGCTTCTGTCTAGATTTTAGATGAAAATATTCCCGTTTCCAACGATATCGTTAGAGCTATCCAAATATCAACTTGCAGATTCTACAAAAAGAGTGGTTCCAAACTACTCTATGAAAAGAAAGGTTGAACTCTGTAAGATGAGGACACACATCACGAAGAAGTTTCTGAGAATGCTTCTGTCTAGATTTTATATAAAGATGTTCCCGTTTCCAATGAAATCTTCACATTAAACAAAATATCCACTTGCAGGTTCTACAAAAAGAGTGTTTCCAAACTGCTGTATCAAAGGAAAGGTTGAACTCTGTTAGTTGAGGACACACATCACAAAAAAGTTTCTGAGAATGCTTCTGTCTAGATTTTATATGAAGATATTCCCGTTTCCAACGAAATCTTCACAGTTATTCAAATATCCACTTGCAGATTCTACAAAAAGAGTGTTTCCAAACTGCTGTATCAATAGAAAGGATCAGCTCTGGTAGTTGAGGACACACATCCTAAATAAGTTTCTGAAAATCCCTCTGTCTCTTTTTTATGGGAAGATATTTCAGTTTTCACCGTAGGCCTTAATGCGCTCGAAATGTCCACTTCCAGATACTACAGAAAGAGTGTTTCAAACCTGCTCTATGAAAGGGAATGTTCCGCTCTGTGACTTGAATGCAGATATCAGAAAGTAGTTTCTGACAGTGCTTCTGTCTAGAATTTAGATGAAGATATTCCCGTTTCCAACGAAATCGATAGAGCTATCCAAATATCCACTTGCAGATTCTACAAAAAGTGTGTTTCCAAACTACTGTATCAAAAGAATGGTTCAACTCTGTTAGTTGAGGACACACATCACAAAGAAGTTTCTGAGAATGCTTCTGTCTAGATTTCATATGAAGATATTCCCGTTTCCAACGAAATCTTCACAGTTATCCAAATATCCACTTGCAGAATCTACAAAAAGTGTGTTTGCAAACTGCTGTATCAAAAGAAAGGATGAACTGTGTTAGCTGAGGACACTCATCAAGAAGAAGTTTCTGAGAATGCTTCGGTCTAGATTTCATATGAAGATATTCCCGTTTCCAACGAAATCATTAGCTCTATCAAAATATCCACTTACAGATTCTACAAAAAGAGTGTTTCCAAACTCCTCTATCAAAAGAAAGGTTCAACTCCTTTAGTTGAGGACACACATCACAAAGAAGTTTCTGAGAATGCTTCTGTCTAGATTTTATATGAAGATATTCCCTTTTCCAATGAAATCTTCAGAGTCATCCAAATATCCACTTGCAGCTTCTACAAAAAGAGTTTTTCTAAACTGCTGTATCCATAGAAAGTTTCATCTCTGTTAGTTGAGGACACACATCCCAAATAAGTTTCTGAGAATGCTTCTGTCTCGTTTTTATGGGAAGATATTTCCCTTTTCACCTTAGGCCTGAAAGCGCTCGAAGTCTCCACTTGCAGATACTACAGAAAGAGTGTTCGAAACCTGCTCTAAGAAAGGGAATGTTCAGCTCTGTGAGTTCAATGCAGATATCACAAAGTAGTTTCTGAGAGAGCTTCTGTCTAGATTTTAGATGAAGATATTCCCGTTTCCAATGAAATTGATAGAGCTATCCAAATATCCACTTGCAGATTCTACAAAAAGTGTGTTTCCAAACTGCTGTAACAAAGGAAAGGTTGAAATCTGTTAGTTGAGGACACACACCACAAAAAAGTTTCTGAGAATGCTTCTCTCTAGATTTTATATGACGATATTCCCGTTTCCAACGAAATCTTCACAGTTATTCAAATATCCACTTGCAGATTCTACAAAAAGAGTGTTTCCAAACTGCTGTAGCAATAGAAAGGATCAGCTCTGGTAGTTGAGGACACACATCCTAAATAAGTTTCTGAAAATCCTTCTGTCTCTTTTTTATGGGAAGATATTTCAGTTTTCACCGTAGGCCTTAATGCGCTCGTAATGTCCACTTCCAGATACTACAGAAAGAGTGTTTCAAACCTGCTCTATGAAACGGAATGTTCCGCTCTGTGACTTGAATGCAGATATCAGAAAGTAGTTTCTGACAATGCTTCTGTCTAGAATTTAGATGAAGATATTCCCGTTTCCAACGAAATCGATAGAGCTATCCAAATATCCACTTACAGATTCTACAAAATAAGTGATTCCAAACTGCTCTATCAACAGAAAGGTTTAAGTCTGTTAGTTGAGGACACACATCACAAAGAAGTTTCTGAGAATGCTTCTGTCTCGTTTTTATGGGAAGATATTTCAGTTTTCACCGTAGGCCCGAATGCACTCGAAATGTCCACTTGCAGATACTACAGAAAGAGTGTTCCAAACCTTCTCTAAGAAAGGGAATCGTCAGCATTGTGAGTTGAATGCAGATATCACAAAGTAGTTTCTGAGGGTGCTTCTGTCTAGATTTTAGATGAATATATTACCGTTTCCAATGAAATCGATAGAGCTATCCAAATATCCACTTACAGATTCTACAAAAGAAGTGATTCCAAACTGCTCTATCAACAGAAAGGTTTAAGTCTGTTAGTTGAGGACACACATCACAAAGAAGTTTGTGAGAATGCTTCTGTCTAGATTTTATATGAAGATATTCCCGTTTCCAACAATATCTTCACAGTTATCCAAATATCCACTTGCAGATTCTGCAAAAAGTGTGTTTCCAAACTGCTCTATCAAACGAAAGGTTCAACTCCGTTAGTTGAGGACACACATCACAAAGAAGTTTCTGAGAATGCTTCTGTCTCGTTTTTATGGGAAGATATTTCAGTTTTCACCGTAGGCCCGAATGCGCTCCAAATGTCCACTTGCAGACAATACAGAAAGAGTGTTCCATACCTTCTCTAAGAAAGGGAATCTTCAGCTTTGTGAGTTGAATGCAGATATCACAAAGTAGTTTCTGAGAGTGCTTCTGTCTAGATTTTAGATGAAAATATTCCCGTTTCCAATGAAATCGTTAGAGCTATCCAAATATCAACTTGCAGATTCTACAAAAAGAGTGGTTCCAAACTACTCTATGAAAAGAAAGGTTCAACTCTGTTAGTTGAGGACACACATCACAAAGAAGTTTCTGAGAATGCTTCTGTCTAGATTTTATATGAAGATATTCCCGTTTCCAACGAAATCTTCACAGTTATCCAAATATCCACTTGCAGATTCTACAAAAAGAGTGTTTGCAAACTACTGTATGAAAAGAAAGGATGAACTGTGTTAGCTGAGGACACTCATGAAGAAGAAGTTTCTGAGAATGCTTCGGTCTAGATTTCATATGAAGATATTCCCGTTTCCAAAGAAATCATTAGCTCTATCAAAATATCCACTTACAGATTCTACAAAAAGAGTGTTTCCAAACTCCTCTATCAAAAGAAAGGTTCAACTCCTTTAGTTGAGGACACACATCACAAAGAAGTTTCTGAGAATGCTTCTGTCTAGATTTTATATGAAGATATTCCTTTTTCCAATGAAATCTTCAGAGTCATCCAAATATCCACTTGCAGCTTCTACAAAAAGAGTTTTTCTAACCTGCTGTATCCAAAGAAAGTTTCATCTCTGTTAGTTGAGGACACACATCCCAAATAAGTTTCTGAGAATGCTTCTGTTTCGTTTTTATGGGAAGATATTTGCCTTTTCACCTTAGGCCTGAAAGCGCTCGAAATCTCCACTTGCAGATACTACAGAAAGAGTGTTCGAAACCTGCTCTAAGAAAGGGAATGTTCAGCTCTGTGAGTTCAATGCAGATATCACAAAGTAGTTTCTGAGAGAGCTTCTGTCTAGATTTTAGATGAAGATATTCCCGTTTCCAATGAAATTGATAGAGCTATCCAAATATCCACTTGCAGATTCTACAAAAAGTGTGTTTCCAAACTGCTGTAACAAAGGAAAGGTTGAAATCTGTTAGTTGAGGACACACACCACAAAAAAGTTTCTGAGAATGCTTCTCTCTAGATTTTATATGACGATATTCCCGTTTCCAACGAAATCTTCACAGTTATTCAAATATCCACTTGCAGATTCTACAAAAAGAGTGTTTCCAAACTGCTGTAGCAATAGAAAGGATCAGCTCTGGTAGTTGAGGACACACATCCTAAATAAGTTTCTGAAAATCCTTCTGTCTCTTTTTTATGGGAAGATATTTCAGTTTTCACCGTAGGCCTTAATGCGCTCGTAATGTCCACTTCCAGATACTACAGAAAGAGTGTTTCAAACCTGCTCTATGAAACGGAATGTTCCGCTCTGTGACTTGAATGCAGATATCAGAAAGTAGTTTCTGACAATGCTTCTGTCTAGAATTTAGATGAAGATATTCCCGTTTCCAACGAAATCGATAGAGCTATCCAAATATCCACTTACAGATTCTACAAAAGAAGTGATTCCAAACTGCTCTATCAACAGAAAGGTTTAAGTCTGTTAGTTGAGGACACACATCACAAAGAAGTTTCTGAGAATGCTTCTGTCTCGTTTTTATGGGAAGATATTTCAGTTTTCACCGTAGGCCCGAATGCGCTCGAAATGTCCACTTGCAGATACTACAGAAAGAGTGTTCCAAACCTTCTCTAAGAAAGGGAATCGTCAGCATTGTGAGTTGAATGCAGATATCACAAAGTAGTTTCTGAGGGTGCTTCTGTCTAGATTTTAGATGAATATATTACCGTTTCCACTGAAATCGATAGAGCTATCCAAATATCCACTTACAGATTCTACAAAAGAAGTGATTCCAAACTGCTCTATCAACAGAAAGGTTTAAGTCTGTTAGTTGAGGACACACATCACAAAGAAGTTTGTGAGAATGCTTCTGTCTAGATTTTATATGAAGATATTCCCGTTTCCAACAATATCTTCACAGTTATCCAAATATCCACTTGCAGATTCTGCAAAAAGTGTGTTTCCAAACTGCTCTATCAAACGAAAGGTTCAACTCCGTTAGTTGAGGACACACATCACAAAGAAGTTTCTGAGAATGCTTCTGTCTCGTTTTTATGGGAAGATATTTCAGTTTTCACCGTAGGCCCGAATGCGCTCCAAATGTACACTTGCAGATAATACAGAAAGAGTGTTCCATACCTTCTCTAAGAAAGGGAATCTTCAGCTTTGTGAGTTGAATGCAGATATCACAAAGTAGTTTCTGAGAGTGCTTCTGTCTAGATTTTAGATGAAAATATTCCCGTTTCCAATGAAATCGTTAGAGCTATCCAAATATCAACTTGCAGATTCTACAAAAAGAGTGGTTCCAAACTACTCTATGAAAAGAAAGGTTCAACTCTGTTAGTTGAGGACACACATCACAAAGAAGTTTCTGAGAATGCTTCTGTCTAGATTTTATATGAAGATATTCCCGTTTCCAACGAAATCTTCACAGTTATCCAAATATCCACTTGCAGATTCTACAAAAAGAGTGTTTGCAAACTACTGTATGAAAAGAAAGGATGAACTGTGTTAGCTGAGGACACTCATCAAGAAGAAGTTTCTGAGAATGCTTCGGTCTAGATTTCATATGAAGATATTCCCGTTTCCAAAGAAATCATTAGCTCTATCAAAATATCCACTTACAGATTCTACAAAAAGAGTGTTTCCAAACTCCTCTATCAAAAGAAAGGTTCAACTCCTTTAGTTGAGGACACACATCACAAAGAAGTTTCTGAGAATGCTTCTGTCTAGATTTTATATGAAGATATTCCTTTTTCCAATGAAATCTTCAGAGTCATCCAAATATCCACTTGCAGCTTCTACAAAAAGAGTTTTTCTAAACTGCTGTATCCAAAGAAAGTTTCATCTCTGTTAGTTGAGGACACACATCCCAAATAAGTTTCTGAGAATGCTTCTGTTTCGTTTTTATGGGAAGATATTTGCCTTTTCACCTTAGGCCTGAAAGCGCTCGAAATCTCCACTTGCAGATACTACAGAAAGAGTGTTCCAAACCTGCTCTAAGAAAGGGAATGTTCAGCTCTGTGAGTTCAATGCAGATATCACAATGTAGTTTCTGAGAGAGCTTCTGTCTAGATTTTAGATGAAGATATTCCCGTTTCCAATGAAATCGTTAGAGCTATCCAAATATCCACTTGCAGATTCTACAAAAAGTGTGATTCCAAACTGCTGTAACAAAGGAAAGGTTGAAATCTGTTAGTTGAGAACACGCACCACAAAAAAGTTTCTGAGAATGCTTATGTCTAGATTTTATATGACGATATTCCCGTTTCCAATGAAATCTTCACAGTTATTCAAATATCCACTTGCAGATTCTACAAAAAGTGTGTTTCCAAACGGCTCTATCAAAAGAAAGGTTCAACTCCGTTAGTTGAGGACACACATCACAAAGAAGTTTCTGAGAATGCTTCTGTCTCGTTTTTATGGGAAGATATTTCCCTTTTCACCTAAGGCCCGAATGCGCTCGAAATGTCCACTTGCAGATACTATAGAAAGAGTGTTCCATACCTTCTCTAAGAAAGGGAATCTTCAGCTTTGTGAGTTGAATGCAGATATCACAAAGTAGTTTCTGAGAGTGCTTCTGTCTAGATTTTAGATGAAAATATTCCCGTTTCCAACGATATCATTAGAGCTATCCAAATATCAACTTGCAGATTCTACAAAAAGAGTGGTTCCAAACTACTCTATGAAAAGAAAGGTTGAACTCTGTTAGATGAGGACACACATCACGAAGAAGTTTCTGAGAATGCTTCTGTCTAGATTTTATATAAAGATGTTCCCGTTTCCAATGAAATCTTCACATTAAACAAAATATCCACTTGCAGGTTCTACAAAAAGAGTGTTTCCAAACTGCTGTATCAAAGGAAAGGTTGAACTCTGTTAGTTGAGGACACACATCACAAAAAAGTTTCTGAGAATGCTTCTGTCTAGATTTTATATGAAGATATTCCCGTTTCCAACGAAATCTTCACAGTTATTCAAATATCCACTTGCAGATTCTACAAAAAGAGTGTTTCCAAACTGCTGTATCAATAGAAAGGATCAGCTCTGGTAGTTGAGGACACACATCCTAAATAAGTTTCTGAAAATCCCTCTGTCTCTTTTTTATGGGAAGATATTTCAGTTTTCACCGTAGGCCTTAATGCGCTCGAAATGTCCACTTCCAGATACTACAGAAAGAGTGTTTCAAACCTGCTCTATGAAAGGGAATGTTCCGCTCTGTGACTTGAATGCAGATATCACAAAGTAGTTTCTGAGAGTGCTTCTGTCTAGATTTTAGATGAAAATATTCCCGTTTCCAATGAAATCGTTAGAGCTATCCAAATATCAACTTGCAGATTCTACAAAAAGAGTGGTTCCAAACTACTCTATGAAAAGAAAGGTTCAACTCTGTTAGTTGAGGACACACATCACAAAGAAGTTTCTGAGAATGCTTCTGTCTAGATTTTATATGAAGATATTCCCGTTTCCAACGAAATCTTCACAGTTATCCAAATATCCACTTGCAGATTCTACAAAAAGAGTGTTTGCAAACTACTGTATGAAAAGAAAGGATGAACTGTGTTAGCTGAGGACACTCATGAAGAAGAAGTTTCTGAGAATGCTTCGGTCTAGATTTCATATGAAGATATTCCCGTTTCCAAAGAAATCATTAGCTCTATCAAAATATCCACTTACAGATTCTACAAAAAGAGTGTTTCCAAACTCCTCTATCAAAAGAAAGGTTCAACTCCTTTAGTTGAGGACACACATCACAAAGAAGTTTCTGAGAATGCTTCTGTCTAGATTTTATATGAAGATATTCCTTTTTCCAATGAAATCTTCAGAGTCATCCAAATATCCACTTGCAGCTTCTACAAAAAGAGTTTTTCTAAACTGCTGTATCCAAAGAAAGTTTCATCTCTGTTAGTTGAGGACACACATCCCAAATAAGTTTCTGAGAATGCTTCTGTTTCGTTTTTATGGGAAGATATTTGCCTTTTCACCTTAGGCCTGAAAGCGCTCGAAATCTCCACTTGCAGATACTACAGAAAGAGTGTTCCAAACCTGCTCTAAGAAAGGGAATGTTCAGCTCTGTGAGTTCAATGCAGATATCACAAAGTAGTTTCTGAGAGAGCTTCTGTCTAGATTTTAGATGAAGATATTCCCGTTTCCAATGAAATCGTTAGAGCTATCCAAATATCCACTTGCAGATTCTACAAAAAGTGTGATTCCAAACTGCTGTAACAAAGGAAAGGTTGAAATCTGTTAGTTGAGAACACGCACCACAAAAAAGTTTCTGAGAATGCTTATGTCTAGATTTTATATGACGATATTCCCGTTTCCAATGAAATCTTCACAGTTATTCAAATATCCACTTGCAGATTCTACAAAAAGTGTGTTTCCAAACGGCTCTATCAAAAGAAAGGTTCAACTCCGTTAGTTGAGGACACACATCACAAAGAAGTTTCTGAGAATGCTTCTGTCTCGTTTTTATGGGAAGATATTTCCCTTTTCACCTAAGGCCCGAATGCGCTCGAAATGTCCACTTGCAGATACTATAGAAAGAGTGTTCCATACCTTCTCTAAGAAAGGGAATCTTCAGCTTTGTGAGTTGAATGCAGATATCACAAAGTAGTTTCTGAGAGTGCTTCTGTCTAGATTTTAGATGAAAATATTCCCGTTTCCAACGATATCATTAGAGCTATCCAAATATCAACTTGCAGATTCTACAAAAAGAGTGGTTCCAAACTACTCTATGAAAAGAAAGGTTGAACTCTGTTAGATGAGGACACACATCACGAAGAAGTTTCTGAGAATGCTTCTGTCTAGATTTTATATAAAGATGTTCCCGTTTCCAATGAAATCTTCACATTAAATAAAATATCCACTTGCAGGTTCTACAAAAAGAGTGTTTCCAAACTGCTGTATCAAAGGAAAGGTTGAACTCTGTTAGTTGAGGACACACATCACAAAAAAGTTTCTGAGAATGCTTCTGTCTAGATTTTATATGAAGATATTCCCGTTTCCAACGAAATCTTCACAGTTATTCAAATATCCACTTGCAGATTCTACAAAAAGAGTGTTTCCAAACTGCTGTATCAATAGAAAGGATCAGCTCTGGTAGTTGAGGACACACATCCTAAATAAGTTTCTGAAAATCCCTCTGTCTCTTTTTTATGGGAAGATATTTCAGTTTTCACCGTAGGCCTTAATGCGCTCGAAATGTCCACTTCCAGATACTACAGAAAGAGTGTTTCAAACCTGCTCTATGAAAGGGAATGTTCCGCTCTGTGACTTGAATGCAGATATCACAAAGTAGTTTCTGACAGTGCTTCTGTCTAGAATTTAGATGAAGATATTCCCGTTTCCAACGAAATCGATAGAGCTATCCAAATATCCACTTGCAGATTCTACAAAAAGTGTGTTTCCAAACTACTGTATCAAAAGAATGGTTCAACTCTGTTAGTTGAGGACACACATCACAAAGAAGTTTCTGAGAATGCTTCTGTCTAGATTTTATATGAAGATATTCCCGTTTCCAACGAAATCTTCACAGTTATCCAAATATCCACTTGCAGATTCTACAAAAAGAGTGTTTGCAAACTGCTGTATCAAAAGAAAGGATGAACTGTGTTAGCTGAGGACACTCATCAAGAAGAAGTTTCTGAGAATGCTTCGGTCTAGATTTCATATGAAGATATTCCCGTTTCCAACGAAATCATTAGCTCTATCAAAATATCCACCTACAGATTCTACAAAAAGAGTGTTTCCAAACTCCTCTATCAAAAGAAAGTTTCAACTCCTTTAGTTGAGGACACACATCACAAAGAAGTTTCTGAGAATGCTTCTGTCTAGATTTTATATGAAGATATTCCCTTTTCCAATGAAATCTTCAGAGTCATCCAAATATCCACTTGCAGCTACTACAAAAAGAGTTTTTCTAAACTGCTGTATCCAAAGAAAGTTTCATCTCTGTTAGTTGAGGACACACATCCCAAATAAGTTTCTGAGAATGCTTCTGTCTCGTTTTTATGGGAAGATATTTCCCTTTTCACCTTAGGCCTGAAAGCGCTCGAAATCTCCACTTGCAGATACTACAGAAAGAGTGTTCCAAACCTGCTCTAAGAAAGGGAATGTTCAGCTCTGTGAGTTCAATGCAGATATCAGAAAGTAGTTTCTGAGAGAGCTTCTGTCTAGATTTTAGATGAAGATACTCCCGTTTCCAATGAAATCGTTAGAGCTATCCAAATATCCACTTGCAGATTCTACAAAAAGTGTGATTCCAAACTGCTGTAACAAAGGAAAGGTTGAAATCTGTTAGTTGAGAACACACACCACAAAAAAGTTTCTGAGAATGCTTCTGTCTAGATTTTATATGACGATATTCCCGTTTCCAATGAAATCTTCACAGTTATTCAAATATCCACTTGCAGATTCTACAAAAAGTGTGTTTCCAAACGGCTCTATCAAAAGAAAGGTTCAACTCCGTTAGTTGAGGACACACATCACAAAGAAGTTTCTGAGAATGCTTCTGTCTCGTTTTTATGGGAAGATATTTCCCTTCTCAACTAAGGCCCGAATGCGCTCGAAATGTCCACTTGCAGATACTATAGAAAGAGTGTTCCAAACCTTCTCTAAGAAAGGGAATCTTCAGCATTGTGAGTTGAATGCAGATATCACAAAGTAGTTTCTGAGAGTGCTTCTGTCTAGATTTTAGATGAAGATAACCCCGTTTGCAACGAAATCGTTAGAGCTATCCAAATATCAACTTGCAGATTCTTCAAAAAGAGTGGTTCCAAACTACTCTATGAAAAGAAAGGTTGAACTCTGTTAGATGAGGACACACATCACAAAGAAGTTTCTGAGAATGCTTCTGTCTTGATTTTATATGAAGATGTTCCCGTTTCCAACGAAATCTTCACATTAAACAAAATATCCACTTGCAGTTCCTACAAAAAGAGTGTCTCCAAACTGCTGTATCAATAGAAAGGATCAGCTCTGGTAGTTGAGGACACACATCCTAAATAAGTTTCTGAAAATCCCTCTGTCTCTTTTTTATGGGAAGATATTTCAGTTTTCACCGTAGGCCTTAATGCGCTCGAAATGTCCACTTCCAGATACTACAGAAAGTGTGTTTCAAACCTGCTCTATGAAAGGGAATGTTCCGCTCTGTGACTTGAATGCAGATATCAGAAAGTAGTTTCTGACAGTGCTTCTGTCTAGAATTTAGATGAAGATATTCCTGTTTCCAACGAAATCGATAGAGCTATCCAAATATCCACTTGCAGATTCTACAAAAAGTGTGTTTCCAAACTACTGTATCAAAAGAATGGTTCAACTCTGTTAGTTGAGGACACACATCACAAAGAAGTTTCTGAGAATGCTTCTGTCTAGATTTTATATGAAGATACTCCCGTTTCCAACGAAATCTTCACAGTTATCCAAATATCCACTTGCAGATTCTACAAAAAGAGTGTTTGCAAACTACTGTATCAAAAGAAAGGATGAACTGTGTTAGCTGAGGACACTCATCAAGAAGAAGTTTCTGAGAATGCTTCGGTCTAGATTTCATATGAAGATATTCCCGTTTCCAATGAAATCATTAGCTCTATCAAAATATCCACTTACAGATTCTACAAAAAGAGTGTTTCCAAACTCCTCTATCAAAAGAAAGGTTCAACTCCTTTAGTTGAGGACACACATCACAAAGAAGTTACTGAGAATGCTTCTGTCTAGATTTTATATGAAGATATTCCCTTTTCCAATGAAATCTTCAGAGTCATCCAAATATCCACTTGCAGCTTCTACAAAAAGAGTTTTTCTAAACTGCTGTATCCAAAGAAAGTTTCATCTCTGTTAGTTGAGGACACACATCCCAAATAAGTTTCTGAGAATGCTTCTGTCTCGTTTTTATGGGAAGATATTTCCCTTTTCACCTTAGGCCTGAAAGCGCTCGAAATCTCCACTTGCAGATACTACAGAAAGAGTGTTCCAAACCCGCTCTAGGAAAGGGAATGTTCAGCTCTGTGAGTTCAATGCAGATAACACAAAGTAATTTCTGAGAGAGCTTCTGTCTAGATTTTAGATGAAGATATTCCCGTTTCCAATGAAATCGTTAGAGCTATCCAAATATCCACTTGCAGATTCTACAAAAAGTGTGATTCCAAACTGCTGTAACAAAGGAAAGGTTGAAATCTGTTAGTTGAGAACACACACCACAAAAAAGTTTCTGAGAATACTTCTGTCTAGATTTTATATGACGATATTCCCGTTTCCAATGAAATCTTCACAGTTATTCAAATATCCACTTGCAGATTCTACAAAAAGTGTGTTTCCAAACGGCTCTATCAAAAGAAAGGTTCAACTCCGTTAGTTGAGGACACACATCACAAAGAAGTTTCTGAGAATGCTTCTGTCTCGTTTTTATGGGAAGATATTTCCCTTCTCACCTAAGGCCCGAATGCGCTCGAAATGTCCACTTGCAGATACTATAGAAAGAGTGTTCCAAACCTTCTCTAAGAAAGGGAATCTTCAGCATTGTGAGTTGAATGCAGATATCACAGAGTAGTTTCTGAGAGTGCTTCTGTCTAGATTTTAGATGAAGATAGTCCCGTTTCCAACGAAATCGTTAGAGCTATCCAAATATCAACTTGCAGATTCTTCCAAAAGAGTGGTTCCAAACTACTCTATGAAAAGAAAGGTTGAACTCTGTTAGATGAGGACACACATCACAAAGAAGTTTCTGAGAATGCTTCTGTCTAGATTTTATATGAAGATGTTCCCGTTTCCAACGAAATCTTCACATTAAACAAAACATCAACTTGCAGTTCCTACAAAAAGAGTGTTTCCAAACTGCTGTATCAATAGAAAGGATCCGCTCTGGTAGTTGAGGACACACATCCTAAATAAGTTTCTGAAAATCCCTCTGTCTCTTTCTATGGGAAGATATTTCAGTTTTCACCATAGGCCTTAATGCGCTCGAAATGTCCACTTACAGATACTACAGAAAGAGTGTTTCAAACCTGCTCTATGAAAGGGAATGTTCCGCTCTGTGACTTGAATGCAGATATCAGAAAGTAGTTTCTGACAGTGCTTCTGTCTAGAATTTAGATGAAGATATTCCCGTTTCCAACGAAATCGATAGAGCTATCCAAATATCCACTTGCAGATTCTACAAAAAGTGTGTTTCCAAACTACTGTATCAAAAGAATGGTTCAACTCTGTTAGTTGAGGACACACATCACAAAGAAGTTTCTGAGAATGCTTCTGTCTAGATTTTATATGAAGATATTCCCGTTTCCAACGAAATCTTCACAGTTATCCAAATATCAACTTGCAGAATCTACAAAAAGTGTGTTTGCAAACTGCTGTATCAAAAGAAAGGATGAACTGTGTTAGCTGAGGACACTCATCAAGAAGAAGTTTCTGAGAATGCTTCGGTCTAGATTTCATATGAAGATATTCCCGTTTCCAACGAAATCATTAGCTCTATCAAAATATCCACTTACAGATTCTACAAAAAGAGTGTTTCCAAACTCCTCTATCAAAAGAAAGTTTCAACTCCTTTAGTTGAGGACACACATCACAAAGAAGTTTCTGAGAATGCTTCTGTCTAGATTTTATATGAAGATATTCCCTTTTCCAATGAAATCTTCAGAGTCATCCAAATATCCACTTGCAGCTCCCACAAAAAGAGTTTTTCTAAACTGCTGTATCCATAGAAAGTATCATCTCTGTTAGTTGAGGACACACATCCCAAATAAGTTTCTGAGAATGCTTCTGTCTCGTTTTTATGGGAAGATATTTCCCTTTTCACCTTAGGCCTGAAAGCGCTCGAAGTCTCCACTTGCAGATACTACAGAAAGAGTGTTCGAAACCTGCTCTAAGAAAGGGAATGTTCAGCTCTGTGAGTTCAATGCAGATATCACAAAGTAGTTTCTGAGAGAGCTTCTGTCTAGATTTTAGATGAAGATATTCCCGTTTCCAATGAAATTGATAGAGCTATCCAAATATCCACTTGCAGATTCTACAAAAAGTGTGTTTCCAAACTGCTGTAACAATGGAAAGGTTGAAATCTGTTAGTGGAGGACACACACCACAAAAATGTTTCTGAGAATGCTTCTGTCTAGATTTTATATGACGATATTCCCGTTTCCAACGAAATCTTCACAGTTATTCAAATATCCACTTGCAGATTCTACAACAAGAGTGTTTCCAAACTGCTGTATCAATAGAAAGGATCAGCTCTGGTAGTTGAGGACACACATCCTAAATAAGTTTCTGAATATCCTTCTGTCTCTTTTTTATGGGAAGATATTTCAGTTTTCACCGTAGGCCTTAATGCGCTCGTAATGTCCAATTCCAGATACTACAGAAAGAGTGTTTCAAACCTGCTCTATGAAAGGGAATGTTCCGCTCTGTGACTTGAATGCAGATATCAGAAAGTAGTTTCTGACAATGCTTCTGTCTAGAATTTAGATGAAGATATTCCCGTTTCCAACGAAATCGATAGAGCTATCCAAATATCCACTTACAGATTCTACAAAAGAAGTGATTCCAAACTGCTCTATCAACAGAAAGGTTTAAGTCTGTTAGTTGAGGACACACATCACAAAGAAGTTTGTGAGAATGCTTCTGTCTAGATTTTATATGAAGATATTCCCGTTTCCAACAATATCTTCACAGTTATCCAAATATCCACTTGCAGAATCTACAAAAAGTGTGTTTCCACACTGCTCTATCAAAAGAAAGGTTCAACTCCGTTAGTTGAGGACACACATCACAAAGAAGTTTCTGAGAATGCTTCTGTCTCGTTTTTATGGGAAGATATTTCAGTTTTCACCGTAGGCCCGAATGCGCTCCAAATGTCCACTTGCAGATAATACAGAAAGAGTGTTCCATACCTTCTCTAAGAAAGGGAATCTTCAGCTTTGTGAGTTGAATGCAGATATCACAAAGTAGTTTCTGAGAGTGCTTCTGTCTAGATTTTAGATGAAAATATTCCCGTTTCCAACGATATCGTTAGAGCTATCCAAATATCAACTTGCAGATTCTACAAAAAGAGTGGTTCCAAACTACTCTATGAAAAGAAAGGTTGAACTCTGTTAGATGAGGACACACATCACAAAGAAGTTTCTGAGAATGCTTCTGTCTAGATTTTATATAAAGATGTTCCCGTTTCCAATGAAATCTTCACATTAAACAAAATATCCACTTGCAGGTTCTACAAAAAGAGTGTTTCCAAACTGCTGTATCAAAGGAAAGGTTGAACTCTGTTAGTTGAGGACACACATCACAAAAAAGTTTCTGAGAATGCTTCTGTCTAGATTTTATATGAAGATATTCCCGTTTCCAACGAAATCTTCACAGTTATTCAAATATCCACTTGCAGATTCTACAAAAAGAGTGTTTCCAAACTGCTGTATCAATAGAAAGGATCAGCTCTGGTAGTTGAGGACACACATCCTAAATAAGTTTCTGAAAATCCCTCTGTCTCTTTTTTATGGGAAGATATTTCAGTTTTCACCGTAGGCCTTAATGGGCTCGAAATGTCCACTTCCAGATACTACAGAAAGAGTGTTTCAAACCTGCTCTATGAAAGGGAATGTTCCGCTCTGTGACTTGAATGCAGATATCAGAAAGTAGTTTCTGACAGTGCTTCTGTCTAGAATTTAGATGAAGATATTCCCGTTTCCAACGAAATCGATAGAGCTATCCAAATATCCACTTGCAGATTCTACAAAAAGTGTGTTTCCAAACTACTGTATCAAAAGAATGGTTCAACTCTGTTAGTTGAGGACACACATCACAAAGAAGTTTCTGAGAATGCTTCTCTCTAGATTTTATATGAAGATATTCCCGTTTCCAACGAAATCTTCACAGTTATCCAAATATCCACTTGCAGAATCTACAAAAAGTGTGTTTGCAAACTGCTGTATCAAAAGAAAGGATGAACTGTGTTAGCTGAGGACACTCATCAAGAAGAAGTTTCTGAGAATGCTTCGGTCTAGATTTCATATGAAGATATTCCCGTTTCCAACGAAATCATTAGCGCTATCAAAATATCCACTTACAGATTCTACAAAAAGAGTGTTTCCAAACTCCTCTATCAAAAGAAAGTTTCAACTCCTTTAGTTGAGGACACACATCACAAAGAAGTTTCTGAGAATGCTTCTGTCTAGATTTTATATGAAGATATTCCCTTTTCCAATGAAATCTTCAGAGTCATCCAAATATCCACTTGCAGCTTCTACAAAAAGAGTTTTTCTAAACTGCTGTATCCATAGAAAGTTTCATCTCTGTTAGTTGAGGACACACATCCCAAATAAGTTTCTGAGAATGCTTCTGTCTCGTTTTTATGGGAAGATATTTCCCTTTTCACCTTAGGCCTGAAAGCGCTCGAAGTCTCCACTTGCAGATACTACAGAAAGAGTGTTCGAAACCTGCTCTAAGAAAGGGAATGTTCAGCTCTGTGAGTTCAATGCAGATATCACAAAGTAGTTTCTGAGAGAGCTTCTGTCTAGATTTTAGATGAAGATATTCCCGTTTCCAATGAAATTGATAGAGCTATCCAAATATCCACTTGCAGATTCTACAGAAAGTGTGTTTCCAAACTGCTGTAACAAAGGAAAGGTTGAAATCTGTTAGTTGAGGACACACACCACAAAAAAGTTTCTGAGAATGCTTCTGTCTAGATTTTATATGACGATATTCCCGTTTCCAACGAAATCTTCACAGTTATTCAAATATCCACTTGCAGATTCTACAACAAGAGTGTTTCCAAACTGCTGTATCAATAGAAAGGATCAGCTCTGGTAGTTGAGGACACACATCCTAAATAAGTTTCTGAATATCCTTCTGTCTCTTTTTTATGGGAAGATATTTCAGTTTTCACCGTAGGCCTTAATGCGCTCGTAATGTCCACTTCCAGATACTACAGAAAGAGTGTTTCAAACCTGCTCTATGAAAGGGAATGTTCCGCTCTGTGACTTGAATGCAGATATCAGAAAGTAGTTTCTGACAATGCTTCTGTCTAGAATTTAGATGAAGATATTCCCGTTTCCAACGAAATCGATAGAGCTATCCAAATATCCACTTACAGATTCTACAAAAGAAGTGATTCCAAACTGCTCTATCAACAGAAAGGTTTAAGTCTGTTAGTTGAGGACACACATCACAAAGAAGTTTGTGAGAATGCTTCTGTCTAGATTTTATATGAAGATATTCCCGTTTCCAACAATATCTTCACAGTTATCCAAATATCCACTTGCAGAATCTACAAAAAGTGTGTTTCCACACTGCTCTATCAAAAGAAAGGTTCAACTCCGTTAGTTGAGGACACACATCACAAAGAAGTTTCTGAGAATGCTTCTGTCTCGTTTTTATGGGAAGATATTTCAGTTTTCACCGTAGGCCCGAATGCGCTCCAAATGTCCACTTGCAGATAATACAGAAAGAGTGTTCCATACCTTCTCTAAGAAAGGGAATCTTCAGCTTTGTGAGTTGAATGCAGATATCACAAAGTAGTTTCTGAGAGTGCTTCTGTCTAGATTTTAGATGAAAATATTCCCGTTTCCAACGATATCGTTAGAGCTATCCAAATATCAACTTGCAGATTCTACAAAAAGAGTGGTTCCAAACTACTCTATGAAAAGAAAGGTTGAACTCTGTTAGATGAGGACACACATCACAAAGAAGTTTCTGAGAATGCTTCTGTCTAGATTTTATATAAAGATGTTCCCGTTTCCAATGAAATCTTCACATTAAACAAAATATCCACTTGCAGGTTCTTCAAAAAGAGTGTTTCCAAACTGCTGTATCAAAGGAAAGGTTGAACTCTGTTAGTTGAGGACACACATCACAAAAAAGTTTCTGAGAATGCTTCTGTCTAGATTTTATATGAAGATATTCCCGTTTCCAACGAAATCTTCACAGTTATTCAAATATCCACTTGCAGATTCTACAAAAAGAGTGTTTCCAAACTGCTGTATCAATAGAAAGGATCAGCTCTGGTAGTTGAGGACACACATCCTAAATAAGTTTCTGAAAATCCCTCTGTCTCTTTTTTATGGGAAGATATTTCAGTTTTCACCGTAGGCCTTAATGCGCTCGAAATGTCCACTTCCAGATACTACAGAAAGAGTGTTTCA
Source organism: Gorilla gorilla gorilla (assembly GCF_029281585.2). Classification (NCBI taxonomy): domain Eukaryota; kingdom Metazoa; phylum Chordata; class Mammalia; order Primates; family Hominidae; genus Gorilla; species Gorilla gorilla. The sequence goes on along the minus strand of NC_086018.1, from coordinate 13,785,061 downwards.
AACCTGCTCTATGAAAGGGAATGTTCCGCTCTGTGACTTGAATGCAGATATCAGAAAGTAGTTTCTGACAGTGCTTCTGTCTAGAATTTAGATGAAGATATTCCCGTTTCCAACGAAATCGATAGAGCTATCCAAATATCCACTTGCAGATTCTACAAAAAGTGTGTTTCCAAACTACTGTATCAAAAGAATGGTTCAACTCTGTTAGTTGAGGACACACATCACAAAGAAGTTTCTGAGAATGCTTCTCTCTAGATTTCATATGAAGATATTCCCGTTTCCAACGAAATCTTCACAGTTATCCAAATATCCACTTGCAGAATCTACAAAAAGTGTGTTTGCAAACTGCTGTATCAAAAGAAAGGATGAACTGTGTTAGCTGAGGACACTCATCAAGAAGAAGTTTCTGAGAATGCTTCGGTCTAGATTTCATATGAAGATATTCCCGTTTCCAACGAAATCATTAGCGCTATCAAAATATCCACTTACAGATTCTACAAAAAGAGTGTTTCCAAACTCCTCTATCAAAAGAAAGTTTCAACTCCTTTAGTTGAGGACACACATCACAAAGAAGTTTCTGAGAATGCTTCTGTCTAGATTTTATATGAAGATATTCCCTTTTCCAATGAAATCTTCAGAGTCATCCAAATATCCACTTGCAGCTTCTACAAAAAGAGTTTTTCTAAACTGCTGTATCCATAGAAAGTTTCATCTCTGTTAGTTGAGGACACACATCCCAAATAAGTTTCTGAGAATGCTTCTGTCTCGTTTTTATGGGAAGATATTTCCCTTTTCACCTTAGGCCTGAAAGCGCTCGAAGTCTCCACTTGCAGATACTACAGAAAGAGTGTTCCAAACCTGCTCTAAGAAAGGGAATGTTCAGCTCTGTGAGGTCAATGCAGATATCACAAAGTAGTTTCTGAGAGAGCTTCTGTCTAGATTTTAGATGAAGATATTCCCGTTTCCAATGAAATTGATAGAGCTATCCAAATATCCACTTGCAGATTCTACAAAAAGTGTGATTCCAAACTGCTGTAACAAAGGAAAGGTTGAAATCTGTTAGTTGAGAACACACACCACAAAAAAGTTTCTGAGAATGCTTCTGTCTAGATTTTATATGACGATATTCCCGTTTCCAATGAAATCTTCACAGTTATTCAAATATCCACTTGCAGATTCTACAAAAAGTGTGTTTCCAAACGGCTCTATCAAAAGAAAGGTTCAACTCCGTTAGTTGAGGACACACATCACAAAGAAGTTTCTGAGAATGCTTCTGTCTCGTTTTTATGGGAAGATATTTCCCTTCTCACCTAAGGCCCGAATGCGCTCGAAATGTCCACTTGCAGATACTATAGAAAGAGTGTTCCAAACCTTCTCTAAGAAAGAGAATCTTCAGCATTGTGAGTTGAATGCAGATATCACAAAGTAGTTTCTGAGAGTGCTTCTGTCTAGATTTTAGATGAAGATAATCCCGTTTCCAACGAAATCGTTAGAGCTATCCAAATATCAACTTGCAGATTCTTCAAAAAGAGTGGTTCCAAACTACTCTATGAAAAGAAAGGTTGAACTCTGTTAGATGAGGACACACATCACAAAGAAGTTTCTGAGAATGCTTCTGTCTAGATTTTATATGAAGATGTTCCCGTTTCCAACGAAATCTTCACATTAAACAAAATATCCCCTTGCAGGTTCTACAAAAAGAGTGTTTCCAAACTGCTGTATCAATAGAAAGGATCAGCTCTGGTAGTTGAGGACACACATCCTAAATAAGTTTCTGAAAATCCCTCTGTCTCTTTTTTATGGGAAGATATTTCAGTTTTCACCGTAGGCCTTAATGCGCTCGAAATGTCCACTTCCAGATACTACAGAAAGAGTGTTTCAAACCTGCTCTATGAAAGCGAATGTTCCGCTCTGTGACTTGAATGCAGATATCAGAAAGTAGTTTCTGACAGTGCTTCTGTCTAGAATTTAGATGAAGGTATTCCCGTTTCCAACGAAATCGATAGAGCTATCCAAATATCCACTTGCAGATTCTACAAAAAGTGTGTTTCCAAACTACTGTATCAAAAGAATGGTTCAACTCTGTTAGTTGAGGACACACATCACAAAGAAGTTTCTGAGAATGCTTCTGTCTAGATTTTATATGAAGATATTCCCGTTTCCAACGAAATCTTCACAGTTATCCAAATATCCACTTGCAGATTCTACAAAAAGAGTGTTTGCAAACTACTGTATGAAAAGAAAGGATGAACTGTGTTAGCTGAGGACACTCATCAAGAAGAAGTTTCTGAGAATGCTTCGGTCTAGTTTTCATATGAAGATATTCCCGTTTCCATCGAAATCATTAGCTCTATCAAAATATCCACTTACAGATTCTACAAAAAGAGTGTTTCCAAACTCCTCTATCAAAAGAAAGGTTCAACTCCTTTAGTTGAGGACACACATCACAAAGAAGTTTCTGAGAATGCTTCTGTCTAGATTTTATATGAAGATATTCCCTTTTCCAATGAAATCTTCAGAGTCATCCAAATATCCACTTGCAGCTTCTACAAAAAGAGTTTTTCTAAACTGCTGTATCCAAAGAAAGTTTCATCTCTGTTAGTTGAGGACACACATCCCAAAAAAGTTTCTGAGAATGCTTCTCTCTAGATTTTATATGACGATATTCCCGTTTCCAACGAAATCTTCACAGTTATTCAAATATCCACTTGCAGATTCTACAAAAAGAGTGTTTCCAAACTGCTGTAGGAATAGAAAGGATCAGCTCTGGTAGTTGAGGACACACATCCTAAATAAGTTTCTGAAAATCCTTCTGTCTCTTTTTTATGGGAAGATATTTCAGTTTTCACCGTAGGCCTTAATGCGCTCGTAATGTCCACTTCCAGATACTACAGAAAGAGTGTTTCAAACCTGCTCTATGAAACGGAATGTTCCGCTCTGTGACTTGAATGCAGATATCAGAAAGTAGTTTCTGACAATGCTTCTGTCTAGAATTTAGATGAAGATATTCCCGTTTCCAACGAAATCGATAGAGCTATCCAAATATCCACTTACAGATTCTACAAAAGAAGTGATTCCAAACTGCTCTATCAACAGAAAGGTTTAAGTCTGCTAGTTGAGGACACACATCACAAAGAAGTTTCTGAGAATGCTTCTGTCTCGTTTTTATGGGAAGATATTTCAGTTTTCACCGTAGGCCCGAATGCGCTCGAAATGTCCACTTGCAGATACTACAGAAAGAGTGTTCCAAACCTTCTCTAAGAAAGGGAATCGTCAGCATTGTGAGTTGAATGCAGATATCACAAAGTAGTTTCTGAGGGTGCTTCTGTCTAGATTTTAGATGAATATATTACCGTTTCCAACGAAATCGATAGAGCTATCCAAATATCCACTTACAGATTCTACAAAAGAAGTGATTCCAAACTGCTCTATCAACAGAAAGGTTTAAGTCTGTTAGTTGAGGACACACATCACAAAGAAGTTTGTGAGAATGCTTCTGTCTAGATTTTATATGAAGATATTCCCGTTTCCAACAATATCTTCACAGTTATCCAAATATCCACTTGCAGATTCTGCAAAAAGTGTGTTTCCAAACTGCTCTATCAAACGAAAGGTTCAACTCCGTTAGTTGAGGACACACATCACAAAGAAGTTTCTGAGAATGCTTCTGTCTCGTTTTTATGGGAAGATATTTCAGTTTTCACCGTAGGCCCGAATGCGCTCCAAATGTCCACTTGCAGATAATACAGAAAGAGTGTTCCATACCTTCTCTAAGAAAGGGAATCTTCAGCTTTGTGAGTTGAATGCAGATATCACAAAGTAGTTTCTGAGAGTGCTTCTGTCTAGATTTTAGATGAAAATATTCCCGTTTCCAACGAAATCGTTAGAGCTATCCAAATATCAACTTGCAGATTATACAAAAAGAGTGGTTCCAAACTACTCTATGAAAAGAAAGGTTCAACTCTGTTAGTTGAGGACACACATCACAAAGAAGTTTCTGAGAATGCTTCTGTCTAGATTTTATATGAAGATATTCCCGTTTCCAACGAAATCTTCACAGTTATCCAAATATCCACTTGCAGATTCTACAAAAAGAGTGTTTGCAAACTACTGTATGAAAAGAAAGGATGAACTGTGTTAGCTGAGGACACTCATCAAGAAGAAGTTTCTGAGAATGCTTCGGTCTAGATTTCATATGAAGATATTCCCGTTTCCAAAGAAATCATTAGCTCTATCAAAATATCCACTTACAGATTCTACAAAAAGAGTGTTTCCAAACTCCTCTATCAAAAGAAAGGTTCAACTCCTTTAGTTGAGGACACACATCACAAAGAAGTGTCTGAGAATGCTTCTGTCTAGATTTTATATGAAGATATTCCTTTTTCCAATGAAATCTTCAGAGTCATCCAAATATCCACTTGCAGCTTCTACAAAAAGAGTTTTTCTAAACTGCTGTATCCAAAGAAAGTTTCATCTCTGTTAGTTGAGGACACACATCCCAAATAAGTTTCTGAGAATGCTTCTGTTTCGTTTTTATGGGAAGATATTTGCCTTTTCACCTTAGGCCTGAAAGCGCTCGAAATCTCCACTTGCAGATACTACAGAAAGAGTGTTCCAAACCTGCTCTAAGAAAGGGAATGTTCAGCTCTGTGAGTTCAATGCAGATATCACAAAGTAGTTTCTGAGAGAGCTTCTGTCTAGATTTTAGATGAAGATATTCCCGTTTCCAATGAAATCGTTAGAGCTATCCAAATATCCACTTGCAGATTCTACAAAAAGTGTGATTCCAAACTGCTGTAACAAAGGAAAGGTTGAAATCTGTTAGTTGAGAACACACACCACAAAAAAGTTTCTGAGAATGCTTCTGTCTAGATTTTATATGACGATATTCCCGTTTCCAATGAAATCTTCACAGTTATTCAAATATCCACTTGCAGATTCTACAAAAAGTGTGTTTCCAAACGGCTCTATCAAAAGAAAGGTTCAACTCCGTTAGTTGAGGACACACATCACAAAGAAGTTTCTGAGAATGCTTCTGTCTCGTTTTTATGGGAAGATATTTCCCTTTTCACCTAAGGCCCGAATGCGTTCGAAATGTCCACTTGCAGATACTATAGAAAGAGTGTTCCATACCTTCTCTAAGAAAGGGAATCTTCAGCTTTGTGAGTTGAATGCAGATATCACAAAGTAGTTTCTGAGAGTGCTTCTGTCTTGATTTTAGATGGAAATATTCCCGTTTCCAACGATATCGTTAGAGCTATCCAAATATCAACTTGCAGATTCTACAAAAAGAGTGGTTCCAAACTACTCTATGAAAAGAAAGGTTGAACTCTGTTAGATGAGGACACACATCACGAAGAAGTTTCTGAGAATGCTTCTGTCTAGATTTTATATAAAGATGTTCCCGTTTCCAATGAAATCTTCACATTAAACAAAATATCCACTTGCAGGTTCTACAAAAAGAGTGTTTCCAAACTGCTGTATCAAAGGAAAGGTTGAACTCTGTTAGTTGAGGACACACATCACAAAAAAGTTTCTGAGAATGCTTCTGTCTAGATTTTATATGAAGATATTCCCGTTTCCAACGAAATCTTCACAGTTATTCAAATATCCACTTGCAGATTCTACAAAAAGAGTGTTTCCAAACTGCTGTATCAATAGAAAGGATCAGCTCTGGTAGTTGAGGACACACATCCTAAATAAGTTTCTGAAAATCCCTCTGTCTCTTTTTTATGGGAAGATATTTCAGTTTTCACCGTAGGCCTTAATGCGCTCGAAATGTCCACTTCCAGATACTACAGAAAGAGTGTTTCAAACCTGCTCTATGAAAGGGAATGTTCCGCTCTGTGACTTGAATGCAGATATCAGAAAGTAGTTTCTGACAGTGCTTCTGTCTAGAATTTAGATGAAGATATTCCCGTTTCCAACGAAATCGATAGAGCTATCCAAATATCCACTTGCAGATTCTACAAAAAGTGTGTTTCCAAACTACTGTATCAAAACAATGGCTCAACTCTGTTAGTTGAGGACACACATCACAAAGAAGTTTCTGAGAATGCTTCTGTCTAGATTTCATATGAAGATATTCCCGTTTCCAACGAAATCTTCACAGTTATCCAAATATCCACTTGCAGAATCTACAAAAAGTGTGTTTGCAAACTGCTGTATCAAAAGAAAGGATGAACTGTGTTAGCTGAGGACACTCATCAAGAAGAAGTTTCTGAGAATGCTTCGGTCTAGTTTTCATATGAAGATATTCCCGTTTCCATCGAAATCATTAGCTCTATCAAAATATCCACTTACAGATTCTACAAAAAGAGTGTTTCCAAACTCCTCTATCAAAAGAAAGGTTCAACTCCTTTAGTTGAGGACACACATCACAAAGAAGTTTCTGAGAATGCTTCTGTCTAGATTTTATATGAAGATATTCCCTTTTCCAATGAAATCTTCAGAGTCATCCAAATATCCACTTGCAGCTTCTACAAAAAGAGTTTTTCTAAACTGCTGTATCCAAAGAAAGTTTCATCTCTGTTAGTTGAGGACACACATCCCAAAAAAGTTTCTGAGAATGCTTCTCTCTAGATTTTATATGACGATATTCCCGTTTCCAACGAAATCTTCACAGTTATTCAAATATCCACTTGCAGATTCTACAAAAAGAGTGTTTCCAAACTGCTGTAGCAATAGAAAGGATCAGCTCTGGTAGTTGAGGACACACATCCTAAATAAGTTTCTGAAAATCCTTCTGTCTCTTTTTTATGGGAAGATATTTCAGTTTTCACCGTAGGCCTTAATGCGCTCGTAATGTCCACTTCCAGATACTACAGAAAGAGTGTTTCAAACCTGCTCTATGAAACGGAATGTTCCGCTCTGTGACTTGAATGCAGATATCAGAAAGTAGTTTCTGACAATGCTTCTGTCTAGAATTTAGATGAAGATATTCCCGTTTCCAACGAAATCGATAGAGCTATCCAAATATCCACTTACAGATTCTACAAAAGAAGTGATTCCAAACTGCTCTATCAACAGAAAGGTTTAAGTCTGTTAGTTGAGGACACACATCACAAAGAAGTTTCTGAGAATGCTTCTGTCTCGTTTTTATGGGAAGATATTTCAGTTTTCACCGTAGGCCCGAATGCGCTCGAAATGTCCACTTGCAGATACTACAGAAAGAGTGTTCCAAACCTTCTCTAAGAAAGGGAATCGTCAGCATTGTGAGTTGAATGCAGATATCACAAAGTAGTTTCTGAGGGTGCTTCTGTCTAGATTTTAGATGAATATATTACCGTTTCCAACGAAATCGATAGAGCTATCCAAATATCCACTTACAGATTCTACAAAAGAAGTGATTCCAAACTGCTCTATCAACAGAAAGGTTTAAGTCTGTTAGTTGAGGACACACATCACAAAGAAGTTTGTGAGAATGCTTCTGTCTAGATTTTATATGAAGATATTCCCGTTTCCAACAATATCTTCACAGTTATCCAAATATCCACTTGCAGATTCTGCAAAAAGTGTGTTTCCAAACTGCTCTATCAAACGAAAGGTTCAACTCCGTTAGTTGAGGACACACATCACAAAGAAGTTTCTGAGAATGCTTCTGTCTCGTTTTTATGGGAAGATATTTCAGTTTTCACCGTAGGCCCGAATGCGCTCCAAATGTCCACTTGCAGATAATACAGAAAGAGTGTTCCATACCTTCTCTAAGAAAGGGAATCTTCAGCTTTGTGAGTTGAATGCAGATATCACAAAGTAGTTTCTGAGAGTGCTTCTGTCTAGATTTTAGATGAAAATATTCCCGTTTCCAACGAAATCGTTAGAGCTATCCAAATATCAGCTTGCAGATTCTACAAAAAGAGTGGTTCCAAACTACTCTATGAAAAGAAAGGTTGAACTCTGTTAGATGAGGACACACATCACGAAGAAGTTTCTGAGAATGCTTCTGTCTAGATTTTATATAAAGATGTTCCCGTTTCTAATGAAATCTTCACATTAAACAAAATATCCAATTGCAGGTTCTACAAAAAGAGTGTTTCCAAACTGCTGTATCAAAGGAAAGGTTGAACTCTGTTAGTTGAGGACACACATCACAAAAAACTTTCTGAGAATGCTTCTGTCTAGATTTTATATGAAGATATTCCCGTTTCCAACGAAATCTTCACAGTTATCCAAATATCCACTTGCAGATTCTACAAAAAGAGTGTTTGCAAACTACTGTATCAAAAGAAAGGATGAACTGTGTTAGCTGAGGACACTCATCAAGAAGAAGTCTCTGAGAATGCTTCGGTCTAGATTTCATATGAAGATACTCCCCTTTCCAACGAAATTATTACAGCTATCCAAATATCCACGGACAGATTCTACAAAAAGGGTGTTTCCAAACTGCTCTATCAAAAGAAAGGTTGAACTCCGTTAGTTGAGGACACACATCATGAAGAAGATGCTGAGAATGCTTCTGTCTGGAATTTAGATGAAGATATTCCCGATTCCTACGAAATCTTCACAGTTATCCAAATATCTACCAGCAGATTCTACAAAAAGTGTGTTTCCAAACTACTGTAACAAAAGAAAGGTTGAACTCTGTTAGTTGAGGACACACATCACAAAGAAGTTTCTGAGAATGCTTCTGTCTAGATTTTATATGAAGATATTCACTTTTCCATCGAAATCTTCACAGTTATCCAAATATCCACTTGCGGATTCTATAAAAAGAGTGTTTCTAAACTGCTGTATCAAAAGAATGGTTCAACACTGTTAGTTGAGGACACACATCCCATATAAGTTTCAGAGAATGCTTCTGTCTCGTTTTTATGGGAAGATATTTCCCTTTTCACCGTAGGCCTGAAAGCGCTCGAAATGTCCACTTGCAGATAGTACAGAAAGCGTTTTCCAAACCTGCTCTAAGAAATAGAATCTTCAGCTTTCTGAGTTGAATGCAGATATCACAAAGTAGTTTCTGAGAGTGCTTCTGTCTATATTTTCGATGAAGATATTCCCGTTTCCAACGAAATCGTATGAGCTATCCAAATATCCACTTGCAGATTGTACAAAAAGAGTGGTTCCAAACTACTCTATCAAAAGAAATGTTAAACTCTGTTCGATGAGGACACACATCACAAAGAAGTTTCTGAGAATGCTTCTGTCTAGATTTTATATGAAGATGTTCCCGTTTCCAACGAAATCTTCACATTAAACAAAATATCCACTTGCAGGTTCTACAAAAAGAGTGTTTCCAAACTGCTGTATCAACGGAAAGGTTGAACTCTGTTAGTTGAGGACACACATCACAAAAAAGTTTCTGAGAATGCTTCTGTCTAGATTTTATAAGAAGATACTCCCGTTTCCAACGAAATCTTCACAGTTATTCAAGTATCCACTTGCAGATTCCACAAAAAGAGTGTTTCCAACTGCTTTATCAATAGAAAGGATCAACTCTGCTATTTGAGGACACACATCCTAAATAAGTTTCTGAGAATCCTTCTCTCTCTTTCTTATGGAAGATATTTCAGTTTTCACTGAAGGGCTGAATGCGTTCGAAATGTCCACTTCCAGATACTACAGAAAGAGTGTTTCAAACCTGCTCTATGAAAGGGAATGTTCAGCGCTGTGACTTGAATGCAGATATCACAAAGTAGTTTCTGACAGTGCTTCTGTCTTGAATTCAGATGAAGATATTCCCTTTTCCAACGAAATCGTTAGAGCTATAAAAATATCCACTTGCAGATTCTACAAAAAGGGTGTTTCCAAACTGCTATATCAAAAGAAACGTTGAACTCTGTTAGTTGAGGATACACATCACAAAGAAGTTTCTGAGAATGCTAGTGTCTGGATTTTATATGAAGATATTCCTATTTCCAACTAAATCTTCACAGTTATCCAAATATCCACTTGCAGATTTTACAAAAAGACTGTTTCCAAACTGCTGTTTCAAAGGAAAAGTTGAACTGTGTTAGTCGAGGACACTCATCACAAAGAAGTTTCTGAGAATGCTTCTGTCTAGATTTCATATGAAGATATTCCCGTTTCCAACGAAATCGATAGAGCTATCCAAATATCCACTTGCAGATTCTACAAAAAGTGTGTTTCCAAACTACTGTATCAAAAGAATGGTTCAACTCTGTTAGTTGAGGACACACATCACAAAGAAGTTTCTGAGAATGCTTCTGTCTAGATTTCATATGAAGATATTCCCGTATCCACCGAAATCATTAGAGCTATCCAAATATCCACTTACAGATTCTACAAAAAGAGTGTTACCAATCTGCTCTATTAAAAGAAAGGTTCAACTTCCTTAGTTGAGGACACACATCACAAAGAAGTTTCTGAGAATGCATCTGTCTGGATTTTATATGAAGATATTCCGTTTCCAATGAAATCTTCACACTTATCCAAATATCCACTTGCAGATTCTACAAAAAGTGTGTTTCCAAACTACTGTATCAAAAGAATGGTTCAACTCTGTTAGTTGAGGACACACATCACAAAGAAGTTTCTGAGAATGCTTCTGTCTAGATTTTATTTGAAGATATTCCCGTTTCCAACGAAATCTTCACAGTTATCCAAATATCCACTTGCAGATTCTACAAAAAGAGTGTTTGCAAACTGCTGTATCAAAAGAAAGGATGAACTGTGTTAGCTGAGGACACTCATCAAGAAGAAGTTTCTGAGAATACTTCGGTCTAGATTTCATATGAAGATATTCCCGTTTCCAACGAAATCATTAGCTCTATCAAAATATCCACCTACAGATTCTACAAAAAGAGTGTTTCCAAACTCCTCTATCAAAAGAAAGGTTCAACTCCTTTAGTTGAGGACACACATCACAAAGAAGTTTCTGAGAATGCTTCTGTCTAGATTTTATATGAAGATGTTCCCGTTTCCAACGAAATCTTCACATTAAACAAAATATCCACTTGCAGGTTCTACAAAAAGAGTGTTTCCAAACTGCTGTATCAACTGAAAGGTTGAACTCTGTTAGTTGAGGACACACATCACAAAAAAGTTTCTGAGAATGCTTCTGTCTAGATTTTATAAGAAGATACTCCCGTTTCCAACGAAATCTTCACAGTTATTCAAGTATCCACTTGCAGATTCCACAAAAAGAGTGTTTCCAACTGCTTTATCAATAGAAAGGATCAACTCTGCTATTTGAGGACACACATCCTAAATAAGTTTCTGAGAATCCTTCTCTCTCTTTCTTATGGAAGATATTTCAGTTTTCACTGAAGGGCTGAATGCGTTCGAAATGTCCACTTCCAGATACTACAGAAAGAGTGTTTCAAACCTGCTCTATGAAAGGGAATGTTCAGCGCTGTGACTTGAATGCAGATATCACAAAGTAGTTTCTGACAGTGCTTCTGTCTTGAATTCAGATGAAGATATTCCCTTTTCCAACGAAATCGTTAGAGCTATAAAAATATCCACTTGCAGATTCTACAAAAAGGGTGTTTCCAAACTGCTATATCAAAAGAAATGTTGAACTCTGTTAGTTGAGGATACACATCACAAAGAAGTTTCTGAGAATGCTTGTGTCTGGATTTTATATGAAGATATTCCTATTTCCAACTAAATCTTCACAGTTATCCAAATATCCACTTGCAGATTTTACAAAAAGACTGTTTCCAAACTGCTGTTTCAAAGGAAAAGTTGAACTGTGTTAGTCGAGGACACTCATCACAAAGAAGTTTCTGAGAATGCTTCTGTCTAGATTTCATATGAAGATATTCCCGTTTCCAACGAAATCGATAGAGCTATCCAAATATCCACTTGCAGATTCTACAAAAAGTGTGTTTCCAAACTACTGTATCAAAAGAATGGTTCAACTCTGTTAGTTGAGGACACACATCACAAAGAAGTTTCTGAGAATGCTTCTGTCTAGATTTCATATGAAGATATTCCCGTATCCACCGAAATCATTAGAGCTATCCAAATATCCACTTACAGATTCTACAAAAAGAGTGTTACCAATCTGCTCTATTAAAAGAAAGGTTCAACTTCCTTAGTTGAGGACACACATCACAAAGAAGTTTCTGAGAATGCATCTGTCTGGATTTTATATGAAGATATTCCGTTTCCAATGAAATCTTCACAGTTATCCAAATATCCACTTGCAGATTCTACAAAAAGTGTGTTTCCAAACTACTGTATCAAAAGAATGGTTCAACTCTGTTAGTTGAGGACACACATCACAAAGAAGTTTCTGAGAATGCTTCTGTCTAGATTTTATATGAAGATATTACCGTTTCCAACGAAATCTTCACAGTTATCCAAATATCCACTTGCAGATTCTACAAAAAGAGTGTTTGCAAACTGCTGTATCAAAAGAAAGGATGAACTGTGTTAGCTGAGGACACTCATCAAGAAGAAGTTTCTGAGAATGCTTCGGTCTAGATTTCATATGAAGATATTCCCGTTTCCAACGAAATCATTAGCTCTATCAAAATATCCACCTACAGATTCTACAAAAAGAGTGTTTCCAAACTCCTCTATCAAAAGAAAGGTTCAACTCCTTTAGTTGAGGACACACATCACAAAGAAGTTTCTGAGAATGCTTCTGTCTAGATTTTATATGAAGATATTCCCTTTTCCAATGAAATCTTCAGAGTCATCCAAATATCCACTTGCAGCTTCTACAAAAAGAGTTTTTCTAAACTGCTGTATCCAAAGAAAGTTTCATCTCTGTTAGTTGAGGACACACATCCCAAATAAGTTTCTGAGAATGCTTCTGTCTCGTTTTTATGGGAAGATATTTCCCTTTTCACCTTAGGCCTGAAAGCGCTCGAAATCTCCACTTGCAGATACTACAGAAAGAGTGTTCCAAACCTGCTCTAAGAAAGGGAATGTTCAGCTCTGTGAGTTCAATGCAGATATCAGAAAGTAGTTTCTGAGAGAGCTTCTGTCTAGATTTTAGATGAAGATACTCCCGTTTCCAATGAAATCGTTAGAGCTATCCAAATATCCACTTGCAGATTCTACAAAAAGTGTGATTCCAAACTGCTGTAACAAAGGAAAGGTTGAAATCTGTTAGTTGAGAACACACACCACAAAAAAGTTTCTGAGAATGCTTCTGTCTAGATTTTATATGACGATATTCCCGTTTCCAATGAAATCTTCACAGTTATTCAAATATCCACTTGCAGATTCTACAAAAAGTGCGTTTCCAAACGGCTCTATCAAAAGAAAGGTTCAACTCCGTTAGTTGAGGACACACATCACAAAGAAGTTTCTGAGAATGCTTCTGTCTCGTTTTTATGGGAAGATATTTCCCTTTTCACCTAAGGCCCGAATGCGCTCAAAATGTCCACTTGCAGATACTACAGAAAGAGTGTTCCAAACCTTCTCTAAGAAAGGGAATCTTCAGCATTGTGAGTTGAATGCAGATATCACAAAGTAGTTTCTGAGAGTGCTTCTGTCTAGATTTTAGATGAAGATAATCCCGTTTCCAACGAAATCGTTAGAGCTATCCAAATATCAACTTGCAGATTCTTCAAAAAGAGTGGTTCCAAACTACTCTATGAAAAGAAAGGTTGAACTCTGTTAGATGAGGACACACATCACAAAGAAGTTTCTGAGAATGCTTCTGTCTAGATTTTATATGAAGATGTTCCCGTTTCCAACGAAATCTTCACATTAAACAAAATATCCACTTGCAGGTTCTACAAAAAGAGTGTTTCCAAACTGCTGTATCAATAGAAAGGATCAGCTCTGGTAGTTGAGGACACACATCCTAAATAAGTTTCTGAAAATCCCTCTGTCTCTTTTTTATGGGAAGATATTTCAGTTTTCACCGTAGGCCTTAATGCGCTCGAAATGTCCACTTCCAGATACTACAGAAAGAGTGTTTCAAACCTGCTCTATGAAAGGGAATGTTCCGCTCTGTGACTTGAATGCAGATATCAGAAAGTAGTTTCTGACAGTGCTTCTGTCTAGAATTTAGATGAAGATATTCCCGTTTCCAACGAAATCGATAGAGCTATCCAAATATCCACTTGCAGATTCTACAAAAGGTGTGTTTCCAAACTACTGTATCAAAAGAATGGTTCAACTCTGTTAGTTGAGGACACACATCACAAAGAAGTTTCTGAGAATGCTTCTGTCTAGATTTTATATGAAGATATTCCCTTTTCCAATGAAATCTTCAGAGTCATCCAAATATCCACTTACAGCTTCTACAAAAAGAGTTTTTCTAAACTGCTGTATCCATAGAAAGTTTCATCTCTGTTAGTTGAGGACACACATCCCAAATAAGTTTCTGAGAATGCTTCTGTCTCGTTTTTATGGGAAGATATTTCCCTTTTCACCTTAGGCCTGAAAGCGCTCGAAGTCTCCACTTGCAGATACTACAGAAAGAGAGTTCGAAACCTGCTCTAAGAAAGGGAATGTTCAGCTCTGTGAGTTCAATGCAGATATCACAAAGTAATTTCTGAGAGAGCTTCTGTCTAGATTTTAGATGAAGATATTCCCGTTTCCAATGAAATTGATAGAGCTATCCAAATATCCACTTGCAGATTCTACAAAAAGTGTGTTTCCAAACTGCTGTAACAAAGGAAAGGTTGAAATCTGTTAGTTGAGGACACACACCACAAAAAAGTTTCTGAGAATGCTTCTCTCTAGATTTTATATGACGATATTCCCGTTTCCAACGAAATCTTCACAGTTATTCAAATATCCACTTGCAGATTCTACAAAAAGAGTGTTTCCAAACTGCTGTAGCAATAGAAAGGATCAGCTCTGGTAGTTGAGGACACACATCCTAAATAAGTTTCTGAAAATCCTTCTGTCTCTTTTTTATGGGAAGATATTTCAGTTTTCACCGTAGGCCTTAATGCGCTCGTAATGTCCACTTCCAGATACTACAGAAAGAGTGTTTCAAACCTGCTCTATGAAACGGAATGTTCCGCTCTGTGACTTGAATGCAGATATCAGAAAGTAGTTTCTGACAATGCTTCTGTCTAGAATTTAGATGAAGATATTCCCGTTTCCAACGAAATCGATAGAGCTATCCAAATATCCACTTACAGATTCTACAAAAGAAGTGATTCCAAACTGCTCTATCAACAGAAAGGTTTAAGTCTGTTAGTTGAGGACACACATCACAAAGAAGTTTCTGAGAATGCTTCTGTCTCGTTTTTATGGGAAGATATTTCAGTTTTCACCGTAGGCCCGAATGCGCTCGAAATGTCCACTTGCAGATACTACAGAAAGAGTGTTCCAAACCTTCTCTAAGAAAGGGAATCGTCAGCATTGTGAGTTGAATGCAGATATCACAAAGTAGTTTCTGAGGGTGCTTCTGTCTAGATTTTAGATGAATATATTACCGTTTCCAACGAAATCGATAGAGCTATCCAAATATCCACTTACAGATTCTACAAAAGAAGTGATTCCAAACTGCTCTATCAACAGAAAGGTTTAAGTCTGTTAGTTGAGGACACACATCACAAAGAAGTTTGTGAGAATGCTTCTGTCTAGATTTTATATGAAGATATTCCCGTTTCCAACAATATCTTCACAGTTATCCAAATATCCACTTGCAGATTCTGCAAAAAGTGTGTTTCCAAACTGCTCTATCAAACGAAAGGTTCAACTCCGTTAGTTGAGGACACACATCACAAAGAAGTTTCTGAGAATGCTTCTGTCTCGTTTTTATGGGAAGATATTTCAGTTTTCACCGTAGGCCCGAATGCGCTCCAAATGTCCACTTGCAGATAATACAGAAAGAGTGTTCCATACCTTCTCTAAGAAAGGGAATCTTCAGCTTTGTGAGTTGAATGCAGATATCACAAAGTAGTTTCTGAGAGTGCTTCTGTCTAGATTTTAGATGAAAATATTCCCGTTTCCAACGAAATCGTTAGAGCTATCCAAATATCAGCTTGCAGATTCTACAAAAAGAGTGGTTCCAAACTACTCTATGAAAAGAAAGGTTGAACTCTGTTAGATGAGGACACACATCACGAAGAAGTTTCTGAGAATGCTTCTGTCTAGATTTTATATAAAGATGTTCCCGTTTCTAATGAAATCTTCACATTAAACAAAATATCCAATTGCAGGTTCTACAAAAAGAGTGTTTCCAAACTGCTGTATCAAAGGAAAGGTTGAACTCTGTTAGTTGAGGACACACATCACAAAAAACTTTCTGAGAATGCTTCTGTCTAGATTTTATATGAAGATATTCCCGTTTCCAACGAAATCTTCACAGTTATCCAAATATCCACTTGCAGATTCTACAAAAAGAGTGTTTGCAAACTACTGTATCAAAAGAAAGGATGAACTGTGTTAGCTGAGGACACTCATCAAGAAGAAGTCTCTGAGAATGCTTCGGTCTAGATTTCATATGAAGATACTCCCCTTTCCAACGAAATTATTACAGCTATCCAAATATCCACGGACAGATTCTACAAAAAGGGTGTTTCCAAACTGCTCTATCAAAAGAAAGGTTGAACTCCGTTAGTTGAGGACACACATCATGAAGAAGATGCTGAGAATGCTTCTGTCTGGAATTTAGATGAAGATATTCCCGATTCCTACGAAATCTTCACAGTTATCCAAATATCTACCAGCAGATTCTACAAAAAGTGTGTTTCCAAACTACTGTAACAAAAGAAAGGTTGAACTCTGTTAGTTGAGGACACACATCACAAAGAAGTTTCTGAGAATGCTTCTGTCTAGATTTTATATGAAGATATTCACTTTTCCATCGAAATCTTCACAGTTATCCAAATATCCACTTGCGGATTCTATAAAAAGAGTGTTTCTAAACTGCTGTATCAAAAGAATGGTTCAACACTGTTAGTTGAGGACACACATCCCATATAAGTTTCAGAGAATGCTTCTGTCTCGTTTTTATGGGAAGATATTTCCCTTTTCACCGTAGGCCTGAAAGCGCTCGAAATGTCCACTTGCAGATAGTACAGAAAGCGTTTTCCAAACCTGCTCTAAGAAATAGAATCTTCAGCTTTCTGAGTTGAATGCAGATATCACAAAGTAGTTTCTGAGAGTGCTTCTGTCTATATTATCGATGAAGATATTCCCGTTTCCAACGAAATCGTATGAGCTATCCAAATATCCACTTGCAGATTGTACAAAAAGAGTGGTTCCAAACTACTCTATCAAAAGAAATGTTAAACTCTGTTCGATGAGGACACACATCACAAAGAAGTTTCTGAGAATGCTTCTGTCTAGATTTTATATGAAGATGTTCCCGTTTCCAACGAAATCTTCACATTAAACAAAATATCCACTTGCAGGTTCTACAAAAAGAGTGTTTCCAAACTGCTGTATCAACGGAAAGGTTGAACTCTGTTAGTTGAGGACACACATCACAAAAAAGTTTCTGAGAATGCTTCTGTCTAGATTTTATAAGAAGATACTCCCGTTTCCAACGAAATCTTCACAGTTATTCAAGTATCCACTTGCAGATTCCACAAAAAGAGTGTTTCCAACTGCTTTATCAATAGAAAGGATCAACTCTGCTATTTGAGGACACACATCCTAAATAAGTTTCTGAGAATCCTTCTCTCTCTTTCTTATGGAAGATATTTCAGTTTTCACTGAAGGGCTGAATGCGTTCGAAATGTCCACTTCCAGATACTACAGAAAGAGTGTTTCAAACCTGCTCTATGAAAGGGAATGTTCAGCGCTGTGACTTGAATGCAGATATCACAAAGTAGTTTCTGACAGTGCTTCTGTCTTGAATTCAGATGAAGATATTCCCTTTTCCAACGAAATCGTTAGAGCTATAAAAATATCCACTTGCAGATTCTACAAAAAGGGTGTTTCCAAACTGCTATATCAAAAGAAACGTTGAACTCTGTTAGTTGAGGATACACATCACAAAGAAGTTTCTGAGAATGCTTGTGTCTGGATTTTATATGAAGATATTCCTATTTCCAACTAAATCTTCACAGTTATCCAAATATCCACTTGCAGATTTTACAAAAAGACTGTTTCCAAACTGCTGTTTCAAAGGAAAAGTTGAACTGTGTTAGTCGAGGACACTCATCACAAAGAAGTTTCTGAGAATGCTTCTGTCTAGATTTCATATGAAGATATTCCCGTTTCCAACGAAATCGATAGAGCTATCCAAATATCCACTTGCAGATTCTACAAAAAGTGTGTTTCCAAACTACTGTATCAAAAGAATGGTTCAACTCTGTTAGTTGAGGACACACATCACAAAGAAGTTTCTGAGAATGCTTCTGTCTAGATTTCATATGAAGATATTCCCGTATCCACCGAAATCATTAGAGCTATCCAAATATCCACTTACAGATTCTACAAAAAGAGTGTTACCAATCTGCTCTATTAAAAGAAAGGTTCAACTTCCTTAGTTGAGGACACACATCACAAAGAAGTTTCTGAGAATGCATCTGTCTGGATTTTATATGAAGATATTCCGTTTCCAATGAAATCTTCACACTTATCCAAATATCCACTTGCAGATTCTACAAAAAGTGTGTTTCCAAACTACTGTATCAAAAGAATGGTTCAACTCTGTTAGTTGAGGACACACATCACAAAGAAGTTTCTGAGAATGCTTCTGTCTAGATTTTATTTGAAGATATTCCCGTTTCCAACGAAATCTTCACAGTTATCCAAATATCCACTTGCAGATTCTACAAAAAGAGTGTTTGCAAACTGCTGTATCAAAAGAAAGGATGAACTGTGTTAGCTGAGGACACTCATCAAGAAGAAGTTTCTGAGAATACTTCGGTCTAGATTTCATATGAAGATATTCCCGTTTCCAACGAAATCATTAGCTCTATCAAAATATCCACCTACAGATTCTACAAAAAGAGTGTTTCCAAACTCCTCTATCAAAAGAAAGGTTCAACTCCTTTAGTTGAGGACACACATCACAAAGAAGTTTCTGAGAATGCTTCTGTCTAGATTTTATATGAAGATATTCCCTTTTCCAATGAAATCTTCAGAGTCATCCAAATATCCACTTGCAGCTTCTACAAAAAGAGTTTTTCTAAACTGCTGTATCCAAAGAAAGTTTCATCTCTGTTAGTTGAGGACACACATCCCAAATAAGTTTCTGAGAATGCTTCTGTCTCGTTTTTATGGGAAGATATTTCCCTTTTCACCTTAGGCCTGAAAGCGCTCGAAATCTCCACTTGCAGATAGTACAGAAAGAGTGTTCCAAACCTGCTCTAAGAAAGGGAATGTTCAGCTCTGTGAGTTCAATGCAGATATCAGAAAGTAGTTTCTGAGAGAGCTTCTGTCTAGATTTTAGATGAAGATACTCCCGTTTCCAATGAAATCGTTAGAGCTATCCAAATATCCACTTGCAGATTCTACAAAAAGTGTGATTCCAAACTGCTGTAACAAAGGAAAGGTTGAAATCTGTTAGTTGAGAACACACACCACAAAAAAGTTTCTGAGAATGCTTCTGTCTAGATTTTATATGACGATATTCCCGTTTCCAATGAAATCTTCACAGTTATTCAAATATCCACTTGCAGATTCTACAAAAAGTGCGTTTCCAAACGGCTCTATCAAAAGAAAGGTTCAACTCCGTTAGTTGAGGACACACATCACAAAGAAGTTTCTGAGAATGCTTCTGTCTCGTTTTTATGGGAAGATATTTCCCTTTTCACCTAAGGCCCGAATGCGCTCAAAATGTCCACTTGCAGATACTACAGAAAGAGTGTTCCAAACCTTCTCTAAGAAAGGGAATCTTCAGCATTGTGAGTTGAATGCAGATATCACAAAGTAGTTTCTGAGAGTGCTTCTGTCTAGATTTTAGATGAAGATAATCCCGTTTCCAACGAAATCGTTAGAGCTATCCAAATATCAACTTGCAGATTCTTCAAAAAGAGTGGTTCCAAACTACTCTATGAAAAGAAAGGTTGAACTCTGTTAGATGAGGACACACATCACAAAGAAGTTTCTGAGAATGCTTCTGTCTAGATTTTATATGAAGATGTTCCCGTTTCCAACGAAATCTTCACATTAAACAAAATATCCACTTGCAGGTTCTACAAAAAGAGTGTTTCCAAACTGCTGTATCAATAGAAAGGATCAGCTCTGGTAGTTGAGGACACACATCCTAAATAAGTTTCTGAAAATCCCTCTGTCTCTTTTTTATGGGAAGATATTTCAGTTTTCACCGTAGGCCTTAATGCGCTCGAAATGTCCACTTCCAGATACTACAGAAAGAGTGTTTCAAACCTGCTCTATGAAAGGGAATGTTCCGCTCTGTGACTTGAATGCAGATATCAGAAAGTAGTTTCTGACAGTGCTTCTGTCTAGAATTTAGATGAAGATATTCCCGTTTCCAACGAAATCGATAGAGCTATCCAAATATCCACTTGCAGATTCTACAAAAAGTGTGTTTCCAAACTACTGTATCAAAAGAATGGTTCAACTCTGTTAGTTGAGAACACACATCACAAAGAAGTTTCTGAGAATGCTTCTGTCTAGATTTTATATGAAGATATTCCCGTTTCCAACGAAATCTTCACAGTTATCCAAATATCCACTTGCAGAATCTACAAAAAGTGTGTTTGCAAACTGCTGTATCAAAAGAAAGGATGAACTGTGTTAGCTGAGGACACTCATCAAGAAGAAGTTTCTGAGAATGCTTCGGTCTAGATTTCATATGAAGATATTCCCGTTTCCAACGAAATCATTAGCGCTATCAAAATATCCACTTACAGATTCTACAAAAAGAGTGTTTCCAAACTCCTCTATCAAAAGAAAGTTTCAACTCCTTTAGTTGAGGACACACATCACAAAGAAGTTTCTGAGAATGCTTCTGTCTAGATTTTATATGAAGATATTCCCTTTTCCAATGAAATCTTCAGAGTCATCCAAATATCCACTTGCAGCTTCTACAAAAAGAGTTTTTCTAAACTGCTGTATCCATAGAAAGTTTCATCTCTGTTAGTTGAGGACACACATCCCAAATAAGTTTCTGAGAATGCTTCTGTCTCGTTTTTATGGAAAGATATTTCCCTTTTCACCTTAGGCCTGAAAGCGCTCGAAGTCTCCACTTGCAGATACTACAGAAAGAGTGTTCGAAACCTGCTCTAAGAAAGGGAATGTTCAGCTCTGTGAGTTCAATGCAGATATCACAAAGTAGTTTCTGAGAGAGCTTCTGTCTAGATTTTAGATGAAGATATTCCCGTTTCCAATGAAATCGATAGAGCTATCCAAATATCCACTTGCAGATTCTACAAAAAGTGTGTTTCCAAACTGCTGTAACAAAGGAAAGGTTGAAATCTGTTAGTTGAGGACACACACCACAAAAAAGTTTCTGAGAATGCTTCTCTCTAGATTTTATATGACGATATTCCCGTTTCCAACGAAATCTTCACAGTTATTCAAATATCCACTTGCAGATTCTACAAAAAGAGTGTTTCCAAACTGCTGTAGCAATAGAAAGGATCAGCTCTGGTAGTTGAGGACACACATCCTGAATAAGTTTCTGAAAATCCTTCTGTCTCTTTTTTATGGGAAGATATTTCAGTTTTCACCGTAGGCCTTAATGCGCTCGTAATGTCCACTTCCAGATACTACAGAAAGAGTGTTTCAAACCTGCTCTATGAAACGGAATGTTCCGCTCTGTGACTTGAATGCAAATATCAGAAAGTAGTTTCTGACAATGCTTCTGTCTAGAATTTAGATGAAGATATTCCCGTTTCCAACGAAATCTATAGAGCTATCCAAATATCCACTTACAGATTCTACAAAAGAAGTGATTCCAAACTGCTCTATCAACAGAAAGGTTTAAGTCTGTTAGTTGAGGACACACATCACAAAGAAGTTTCTGAGAATGCTTCTGTCTCGTTTTTATGGGAAGATATTTCAGTTTTCACCGTAGGCCCGAATGCGCTCGAAATGTCCACTTGCAGATACTACAGAAAGAGTGTTCCAAACCTGCTCTAAGAAAGGGAATCGTCAGCATTGTGAGTTGAATGCAGATATCACAAAGTAGTTTCTGAGGGTGCTTCTGTCTAGATTTTAGATGAATATATTACCGTTTCCAACGAAATCGATAGAGCTATCCAAATATCCACTTACAGATTCTACAAAAGAAGTGATTCCAAACTGCTCTATCAACAGAAAGGTTTAAGTCTGTTAGTTGAGGACACACATCACAAAGAAGTTTGTGAGAATGCTTCTGTCTAGATTTTATATGAAGATATTCCCGTTTCCAACAATATCTTCACAGTTATCCAAATATCCACTTGCAGATTCTACAAAAAGTGTGTTTCCAAACTGCTCTATCAAAAGAAAGGTTCAACTCCGTTAGTTGAGGACACACATCACAAAGAAGTTTCTGAGAATGCTTCTGTCTCGTTTTTATGGGAAGATATTTCAGTTTTCACCGTAGGCCCGAATGCGCTCCAAATGTCCACTTGCAGATAATACAGAAAGAGTGTTCCATACCTTCTCTAAGAAAGGGAATCTTCAGCTTTGTGAGTTGAATGCAGATATCACAAAGTAGTTTCTGAGAGTGCTTCTGTCTAGATTTTAGATGAAAATATTCCCGTTTCCAACGATATCGTTAGAGCTATCCAAATATCAACTTGCAGATTCTACAAAAAGAGTGGTTCCAAACTACTCTATGAAAAGAAAGGTTGAACTCTGTTAGTTGAGGACACACATCACAAAAAAGTTTCTGAGAATGCTTCTGTCTAGATTTTATATGAAGATATTCCCGTTTCCAACGAAATCTTCACAGTTATTCAAATATCCACTTGCAGATTCTACAAAAAGAGTGTTTCCAAACTGCTGTATCAATAGAAAGGATCAGCTCTGGTAGTTTAGGACACACATCCTAAATAAGTTTCTGAAAATCCCTCTGTCTCTTTTTTATGGGAAGATATTTCAGTTTTCACCGTAGGCCTTAATGCGCTCGAAATGTCCACTTCCAGATACTACAGAAAGAGTGTTTCAAACCTGCTCTATGAAAGGGAATGTTCCGCTCTGTGACTTGAATGCAGATATCAGAAAGTAATTTCTGACAGTGCTTCTGTCTAGAATTTAGATGAAGATATTCCCGTTTCCAATGAAATCGATAGAGCTATCCAAATATCCACTTGCAGATTCTACAAAAAGTGTGTTTCCAAACTACTGTATCAAAAGAATGGTTCAACTCTGTTAGTTGAGGACACACATCACAAAGAAGTTTCTGAGAATGCTTCTGTCTAGATTTTATATGAAGATATTCCCGTTTCCAACGAAATCTTCACAGTTATCCAAATATCCACTTGCAGAATCTACAAAAAGTGTGTTTGCAAACTGCTGTATCAAAAGAAAGGATGAACTGTGTTAGCTGAGGACACTCATCAAGAAGAAGTTTCTGAGAATGCTTCGGTCTAGATTTCATATGAAGATATTCCCGTTTCCAACGAAATCATTAGCGCTATCAAAATATCCACTTACAGATTCTACAAAAAGAGTGTTTCCAAACTCCTCTATCAAAAGAAAGTTTCAACTCCTTTAGTTGAGGACACACATCACAAAGAAGTTTCTGAGAATGCTTCTGTCTAGATTTTATATGAAGATATTCCCTTTTCCAATGAAATCTTCAGAGTCATCCAAATATCCACTTGCAGCTTCTACAAAAAGAGTTTTTCTAAACTGCTGTATCCATAGAAAGTTTCATCTCTGTTAGTTGAGGACACACATCCCAAATAAGTTTCTGAGAATGCTTCTGTCTCGTTTTTATGGGAAGATATTTCCCTTTTCACCTTAGGCCTGAAAGCGCTCGAAGTCTCCACTTGCAGATACTACAGAAAGAGTGTTCGAAACCTGCTCTAAGAAAGGGAATGTTCAGCTCTGTGAGTTCAATGCAGATATCACAAAGTAGTTTCTGAGAGAGCTTCTGTCTAGATTTTAGATGAAGATATTCCCGTTTCCAATGAAATCGATAGAGCTATCCAAATATCCACTTGCAGATTCTACAAAAAGTGTGTTTCCAAACTGCTGTAACAAAGGAAAGGTTGAAATCTGTTAGTTGAGGACACACACCACAAAAAAGTTTCTGAGAATGCTTCTCTCTAGATTTTATATGACGATATTCCCGTTTCCAACGAAATCTTCACAGTTATTCAAATATCCACTTGCAGATTCTACAAAAAGAGTGTTTCCAAACTGCTGTATCAATAGAAAGGATCAGCTCTGGTAGTTGAGGACACACATCCTGAATAAGTTTCTGAAAATCCTTCTGTCTCTTTTTTATGGGAAGATATTTCAGTTTTCACCGTAGGCCTTAATGCGCTCGTAATGTCCACTTCCAGATACTACAGAAAGAGTGTTTCAAACCTGCTCTATGAAACGGAATGTTCCGCTCTGTGACTTGAATGCAAATATCAGAAAGTAGTTTCTGACAATGCTTCTGTCTAGAATTTAGATGAAGATATTCCCATTTCCAACGAAATCTATAGAGCTATCCAAATATCCACTTACAGATTCTACAAAAGAAGTGATTCCAAACTGCTCTATCAACAGAAAGGTTTAAGTCTGTTAGTTGAGGACACACATCACAAAGAAGTTTCTGAGAATGCTTCTGTCTCGTTTTTATGGGAAGATATTTCAGTTTTCACCGTAGGCCCGAATGCGCTCGAAATGTCCACTTGCAGATACTACAGAAAGAGTGTTCCAAACCTGCTCTAAGAAAGGGAATCGTCAGCATTGTGAGTTGAATGCAGATATCACAAAGTAGTTTCTGAGGGTGCTTCTGTCTAGATTTTAGATGAATATATTACCGTTTCCAACGAAATCGATAGAGCTATCCAAATATCCACTTACAGATTCTACAAAAGAAGTGATTCCAAACTGCTCTATCAACAGAAAGGTTTAAGTCTGTTAGTTGAGGACACACATCACAAAGAAGTTTGTGAGAATGCTTCTGTCTAGATTTTATATGAAGATATTCCCGTTTCCAACAATATCTTCACAGTTATCCAAATATCCACTTGCAGATTCTACAAAAAGTGTGTTTCCAAACTGCTCTATCAAAAGAAAGGTTCAACTCCGTTAGTTGAGGACACACATCACAAAGAAGTTTCTGAGAATGCTTCTGTCTCGTTTTTATGGGAAGATATTTCAGTTTTCACCGTAGGCCCGAATGCGCTCCAAATGTCCACTTGCAGATACTATAGAAAGAGTGTTCCATACCTTCTCTAAGAAAGGGAATCTTCAGCTTTGTGAGTTGAATGCAGATATCACAAAGTAGTTTCTGAGAGTGCTTCTGTCTAGATTTTAGATGAAAATATTCCCGTTTCCAACGAAATCGTTAGAGCTATCCAAATATCAACTTGCAGATTCTACAAAAAGAGTGGTTCCAAACTACTCTATGAAAAGAAAGGTTGAACTCTGTTAGATGAGGACACACATCACAAAGAAGTTTCTGAGAATGCTTCTGTCTAGATTTTATATAAAGATGTTCCCGTTTCCAATGAAATCTTCACATTAAACAAAATATCCACTTGCAGGTTGTACAAAAAGAGTGTTTCCAAACTGCTGTATCAAAGGAAAGGTTGAACTCTGTTAGTTGAGGACACACATCACAAAAAAGTTTCTGAGAATGCTTCTGTCTAGATTTTATATGAAGATATTCCCGTTTCCAACGAAATCTTCACAGTTATTCAAATATCCACTTGCATATTCTACAAAAAGAGTGTTTCCAAACTGCTGTATCAATAGAAAGGATCAGCTCTGGTAGTTTAGGACACACATCCTAAATAAGTTTCTGAAAATCCCTCTGTCTCTTTTTTATGGGAAGATATTTCAGTTTTCACCGTAGGCCTTAATGCGCTCGAAATGTCCACTTCCAGATACTACAGAAAGAGTGTTTCAAACCTGCTCTATGAAAGGGAATGTTCCGCTCTGTGACTTGAATGCAGATATCAGAAAGTAGTTTCTGACAGTGCTTCTGTCTAGAATTTAGATGAAGATATTCCCGTTTCCAACGAAATCGATAGAGCTATCCAAATATCCACTTGCAGATTCTACAAAAAGTGTGTTTCCAAACTACTGTATCAAAAGAATGGTTCAACTCTGTTAGTTGAGGACACACATCACAAAGAAGTTTCTGAGAATGCTTCTGTCTAGATTTTATATGAAGATATTCCCGTTTCCAACGAAATCTTCACAGTTATCCAAATATCCACTTGCAGAAACTACAAAAAGTGTGTTTGCAAACTGCTGTATCAAAAGAAAGGATGAACTGTGTTAGCTGAGGACACTCATCAAGAAGAAGTTTCTGAGAATGCTTCGGTCTAGATTTCATATGAAGATATTCCCGTTTCCAACGAAATCATTAGCTCTATCAAAATATCCACTTACAGATTCTACAAAAAGAGTGTTTCCAAACTCCTCTATCAAAAGAATGTTTCAACTCCTTTAGTTGAGGACACACATCACAAAGAAGTTTCTGAGAATGCTTCTGTCTAGATTTTATATGAAGATATTCCCTTTTCCAATGAAATCTTCAGAGTCATCCAAATATCCACTTGCAGCTTCTACAAAAAGAGTTTTTCTAAACTGCTGTATCCATAGAAAGTTTCATCTCTGTTAGTTGAGGACACACATCCCAAATAAGTTTCTGAGAATGCTTCTGTCTCGTTTTTATGGGAAGATATTTCCCTTTTCACCTTAGGCCTGAAAGCGCTCGAAGTCTCCACTTGCAGATACTACAGAAAGAGTGTTCGAAACCTGCTCTAAGAAAGGGAATGTTCAGCTCTGTGAGTTCAATGCAGATATCACAAAGTAGTTTCTGAGAGAGCTTCTGTCTAGATTTTAGATGAAGATATTCCCGTTTCCAATGAAATCGATAGAGCTATCCAAATATCCACTTGCAGATTCTACAAAAAGTGTGTTTCCAAACTGCTGTAACAAAGGAAAGGTTGAAATCTGTTAGTTGAGGACACACACCACAAAAAAGTTTCTGAGAATGCTTCTCTCTAGATTTTATATGACGATATTCCCGTTTCCAACGAAATCTTCACAGTTATTCAAATATCCACTTGCAGATTCTACAAAAAGAGTGTTTCCAAACTGCTGTAGCAATAGAAAGGATCAGCTCTGGTAGTTGAGGACACACATCCTGAATAAGTTTCTGAAAATCCTTCTGTCTCTTTTTTATGGGAAGATATTTCAGTTTTCACCGTAGGCCTTAATGCGCTCGTAATGTCCACTTCCAGATACTACAGAAAGAGTGTTTCAAACCTGCTCTATGAAACGGAATGTTCCGCTCTGTGACTTGAATGCAGATATCAGAAAGTAGTTTCTGACAATGCTTCTGTCTAGAATTTAGATGAAGATATTCCCGTTTCCAACGAAATCGATAGAGCTATCCAAATATCCACTTACAGATTCTACAAAAGAAGTGATTCCAAACTGCTCTATCAACAGAAAGGTTTAAGTCTGTTAGTTGAGGACACACATCACAAAGAAGTTTCTGAGAATGCTTCTGTCTCGTTTTTATGGGAAGATATTTCAGTTTTCACCGTAGGCCCGAATGCGCTCGAAATGTCCACTTGCAGATACTACAGAAAGAGTGTTCCAAACCTTCTCTAAGAAAGGGAATCGTCAGCATTGTGAGTTGAATGCAGATATCACAAAGTAGTTTCTGAGGGTGCTTCTGTCTAGATTTTAGATGAATATATTACCGTTTCCAACGAAATCGATAGAGCTATCCAAATATCCACTTACAGATTCTACAAAAGAAGTGATTCCAAACTGCTCTATCAACAGAAAGGTTTAAGTCTGTTAGTTGAGGACACACATCACAAAGAAGTTTGTGAGAATGCTTCTGTCTAGATTTTATATGAAGATATTCCCGTTTCCAACAATATCTTCACAGTTATCCAAATATCCACTTGCAGATTCTGCAAAAAGTGTGTTTCCAAACTGCTCTATCAAACGAAAGGTTCAACTCCGTTAGTTGAGGACACACATCACAAAGAAGTTTCTGAGAATGCTTCTGTCTCGTTTTTATGGGAAGATATTTCAGTTTTCACCGTAGGCCCGAATGCGCTCCAAATGTCCACTTGCAGATAATACAGAAAGAGTGTTCCATACCTTCTCTAAGAAAGGGAATCTTCAGCTTTGTGAGTTGAATGCAGATATCAAAAAGTAGTTTCTGAGAGTGCTTCTGTCTAGATTTTAGATGAACATATTCCCGTTTCCAACGAAATCGTTAGAGCTATCCAAATATCAACTTGCAGATTCTACAAAAAGAGTGGTTCCAAACTACTCTATGAAAAGAAAGGTTCAACTCTGTTAGTTGAGGACACACATCACAAAGAAGTTTCTGAGAATGCTTCTGTCTAGATTTTATATGAAGATATTCCCGTTTCCAACGAAATCTTCACAGTTATCCAAATATCCACTTGCAGATTCTACAAAAAGAGTGTTTGCAAACTACTGTATGAAAAGAAAGGATGAACTGTGTTAGCTGAGGACACTCATCAAGAAGAAGTTTCTGAGAATGCTTCGGTCTAGATTTCATATGAAGATATTCCCGTTTCCAACGAAATCATTAGCTCTATCAAAATATCCACTTACAGATTCTACAAAAAGAGTATTTCCAAACTCCTCTATCAAAAGAAAGGTTCAACTCCTTTAGTTGAGGACACACATCACAAAGAAGTTTCTGAGAATGCTTCTGTCTAGATTTTATATGAAGATATTCCTTTTTCCAATGAAATCTTCAGAGTCATCCAAATATCCACTTGCAGCTTCTACAAAAAGAGTTTTTCTAAACTGCTGTATCCAAAGAAAGTTTCATCTCTGTTAGTTGAGGACACACATCCCAAATAAGCTTCTGAGAATGCTTCTGTTTCGTTTTTATGGGAAGATATTTGCCTTTTCACCTTAGGCCTGAAAGCGCTCGAAATCTCCACTTGCAGATACTACAGAAAGAGTGTTCCAAACCTGCTCTAAGAAAGGGAATGTTCAGCTCTGTGAGTTCAATGCAGATATCACAAAGTAGTTTCTGAGAGAGCTTCTGTCTAGATTTTAGATGAAGATATTCCCGTTTCCAATGAAATCGTTAGAGCTATCCAAATATCCACTTGCAGATTCTACAAAAAGTGTGATTCCTAACTGCTGTAACAAAGGAAAGGTTGAAATCTGTTAGTTGAGAACACACACCACAAAAAAGTTTCTGAGAATGCTTCTGTCTAGATTTTATATGACGATATTCCCGTTTCCAATGAAATCTTCACAGTTATTCAAATATCCACTTGCAGATTCTACAAAAAGTGTGTTTCCAAACGGCTCTATCAAAAGAAAGGTTCAACTCCGTTAGTTGAGGACACACATCACAAAGAAGTTTCTGAGAATGCTTCTGTCTCGTTTTTATGGGAAGATATTTCCCTTTTCACCTAAGGCCCGAATGCGCTCGAAATGTCCACTTGCAGATACTATAGAAAGAGTGTTCCATACCTTCTCTAAGAAAGGGAATCTTCAGCTTTGTGAGTTGAATGCAGATATCACAAAGTAGTTTCTGAGAGTGCTTCTGTCTAGATTTTAGATGAAAATATTCCCGTTTCCAACGATATCGTTAGAGATATCCAAATATCAACTTGCAGATTCTACAAAAAGAGTGGTTCCAAACTACTCTATGAAAAGAAAGGTTGAACTCTGTTAGATGAGGACACACATCACGAAGAAGTTTCTGAGAATGCTTCTGTCTAGATTTTATATAAAGATGTTCCCGTTTCCAATGAAATCTTCACATTAAACAAAATATCCACTTGCAGGTTCTACAAAAAGAGTGTTTCCAAACTGCTGTATCAAAGGAAAGGTTGAACTCTGTTAGTTGAGGACACACATCACAAAAAAGTTTCTGAGAATGCTTCTGTCTAGATTTTATATGAAGATATTCCCGTTTCCAACGAAATCTTCACAGTTATTCAAATATCCACTTGCAGATTCTACAAAAAGAGTGTTTCCAAACTGCTGTATCAATAGAAAGGATCAGCTCTGGTAGTTGAGGACACACATCCTAAATAAGTTTCTGAAAATCCCTCTGTCTCTTTTTTATGGGAAGATATTTCAGTTTTCACCGTAGGCCTTAATGCGCTCGAAATGTCCACTTCCAGATACTACAGAAAGAGTGTTTCAAACCTGCTCTATGAAAGGGAATGTTCCGCTCTGTGACTTGAATGCAGATATCAGAAAGTAGTTTCTGACAGTGCTTCTGTCTAGAATTTAGATGAAGATATTCCCGTTTCCAACGAAATCGATAGAGCTATCCAAATATCCACTTGCAGATTCTACAAAAAGTGTGTTTCCAAACTACTGTATCAAAAGAATGGTTCAACTCTGTTAGTTGAGGACACACATCACAAAGAAGTTTCTGAGAATGCTTCTGTCTAGATTTTATATGAAGATATTCCCGTTTCCAACGAAATCTTCACAGTTATCCACATATCCACTTGCAGATTCTACAAAAAGAGTGTTTGCAAACTACTGTATCAAAAGAAAGGATGAACTGTGTTAGCTGAGGACACTCATCAAGAAGAAGTTTCTGAGAATGCTTCGGTCTAGATTTCATATGAAGATATTCCCGTTTCCAACGAAATCATTAGCTCTATCAAAATATCCACCTACAGATTCTACAAAAAGAGTGTTTCCAAACTCCTCTATCAAAAGAAAGGTTCAACTCCTTTAGTTGAGGACACACATCACAAAGAAGTTTCTGAGAATGCTTCTGTCTAGATTTTATATGAAGATATTCCCTTTTCCAATGAAATCTTCAGAGTCATCCAAATATCCACTTGCAGCTTCTACAAAAAGAGTTTTTCTAAACTGCTGTATCCAAAGAAAGTTTCATCTCTGTTAGTTGAGGACACACATCCCAAATAAGTTTCTGAGAATGCTTCTGTCTCGTTTTTATGGGAAGATATTTCCCTTTTCACCTTAGGCCTGAAAGCGCTCGAAATCTCCACTTGCAGATACTACAGAAAGAGTGTTCCAAACCTGCTCTAAGAAAGGGAATGTTCAGCTCTGTGAGTTCAATGCAGATATCACAAAGTAGTTTCTGAGAGAGCTTCCGTCTAGATTTTAGATGAAGATACTCCCGTTTCCAATGAAATCGTTAGAGCTATCCAAATATCCACTTGCAGATTCTACAAAAAGTGTGATTCCAAACTGCTGTAACAAAGGAAAGGTTGAAATCTGTTAGTTGAGAACACACACCACAAAAAAGTTTCTGAGAATGCTTCTGTCTAGATTTTATATGACGATATTCCCGTTTCCAATGAAATCTTCACAGTTATTCAAATATCCACTTGCAGATTCTACAAAAAGTGTGTTTCCAAACGGCTCTATCAAAAGAAAGGTTCAACTCCGTTAGTTGAGGACACACATCACAAAGAAGTTTCTGAGAATGCTTCTGTCTCGTTTTTATGGGAAGATATTTCCCTTTTCACCTAAGGCCCGAATGCGCTCGAAATGTCCATTTGCAGATACTACAGAAAGAGTGTTCCAAACCTTCTCTAAGAAAGGGAATCTTCAGCATTGTGAGTTGAATGCAGATATCACAAAGTAGTTTCTGAGAGTGCTTCTGTCTAGATTTTAGATGAAGATAATCCCGTTTCCAACGAAATCGTTAGAGCTATCCAAATATCAACTTGCAGATTCTTCAAAAAGAGTGGTTCCAAACTACTCTATGAAAAGAAAGGTTGAACTCTGTTAGATGAGGACACACATCACAAAGAAGTTTCTGAGAATGCTTCTGTCTAGATTTTATATGAAGATGTTCCCGTTTCCAACGAAATCTTCACATTAAACAAAATATCCACTTGCAGGTTCTACAAAAAGAGTGTTTCCAAACTGCTGTATCAATAGAAAGGATCAGCTCTGGTAGTTGAGGACACACATCCTAAATAAGTTTCTGAAAATCCCTCTGTCTCTTTTTTATGGGAAGATATTTCAGTTTTCACCGTAGGCCTTAATGCGCTCGAAATGTCCACTTCCAGATACTACAGAAAGAGTGTTTCAAACCTGCTCTATGAAAGGGAATGTTCCGCTCTGTGACTTGAATGCAGATATCAGAAAGTAGTTTCTGACAGTGCTTCTGTCTAGAATTTAGATGAAGATATTCCCGTTTCCAACGAAATCGATAGAGCTATCCAAATATCCACTTGCAGATTCTACAAAAAGTGTGTTTCCAAACTACTGTATCAAAAGAATGGTTCAACTCTGTTAGTTGAGGACACACATCACAAAGAAGTTTCTGAGAATGCTTCTGTCTAGATTTCATATGAAGATATTCCCGTTTCCAACGAAATCTTCACAGTTATCCAAATATCCACTTGCAGAATCTACAAAAAGTGTGTTTGCAAACTGCTGTATCAAAAGAAAGGATGAACTGTGTTAGCTGAGGACACTCATCAAGAAGAAGTTTC
Organism: Gorilla gorilla gorilla; assembly: GCF_029281585.2. Taxonomy (NCBI): domain Eukaryota; kingdom Metazoa; phylum Chordata; class Mammalia; order Primates; family Hominidae; genus Gorilla; species Gorilla gorilla. The sequence goes on along the minus strand of NC_086018.1, from coordinate 13,752,686 downwards.
TGAGAATGCTTCGGTCTAGATTTCATATGAAGATATTCCCGTTTCCAACGAAATCATTAGCTCTATCAAAATATCCACTTACAGATTCTACAAAAAGAGTGTTTCCAAACTCCTCTATCAAAAGAAAGTTTCAACTCCTTTAGTTGAGGACACACATCACAAAGAAGTTTCTGAGAATGCTTCTGTCTAGATTTTATATGAAGATATTCCCTTTTCCAATGAAATCTTCAGAGTCATCCAAATATCCACTTGCAGCTTCTACAAAAAGAGTTTTTCTAAACTGCTGTATCCATAGAAAGTTTCATCTCTGTTAGTTGAGGACACACATCCCAAATAAGTTTCTGAGAATGCTTCTGTCTCGTTTTTATGGGAAGATATTTCCCTTTTCACCTTAGGCCTGAAAGCGCTCGAAGTCTCCACTTGCAGATACTACAGAAAGAGTGTTCGAAACCTGCTCTAAGAAAGGGAATGTTCAGCTCTGTGAGTTCAATGCAGATATCACAAAGTAGTTTCTGAGAGAGCTTCTGTCTAGATTTTAGATGAAGATATTCCCGTTTCCAATGAAATTGATAGAGCTATCCAAATATCCACTTGCAGATTCTACAAAAAGTGTGTTTCCAAACTGCTGTAACAAAGGAAAGGTTGAAATCTGTTAGTTGAGGACACACACCACAAAAAAGTTTCTGAGAATGCTTCTCTCTAGATTTTATATGACGATATTCCCGTTTCCAACGAAATCTTCACAGTTATTCAAATATCCACTTGCAGATTCTACAAAAAGAGTGTTTCCAAACTGCTGTAGCAATAGAAAGGATCAGCTCTGGTAGTTGAGGACACACATCCTAAATAAGTTTCTGAAAATCCTTCTGTCTCTTTTTTATGGGAAGATATTTCAGTTTTCACCGTAGGCCTTAATGCGCTCGTAATGTCCACTTCCAGATACTACAGAAAGAGTGTTTCAAACCTGCTCTATGAAACGGAATGTTCCGCTCTGTGACTTGAATGCAGATATCAGAAAGTAGTTTCTGACAATGCTTCTGTCTAGAATTTAGATGAAGATATTCCCGTTTCCAACGAAATCGATAGAGCTATCCAAATATCCACTTACAGATTCTACAAAAGAAGTGATTCCAAACTGCTCTATCAACAGAAAGGTTTAAGTCTGTTAGTTGAGGACACACATCACAAAGAAGTTTCTGAGAATGCTTCTGTCTCGTTTTTATGGGAAGATATTTCAGTTTTCACCGTAGGCCCGAATGCGCTCGAAATGTCCACTTGCAGATACTACAGAAAGAGTGTTCCAAACCTTCTCTAAGAAAGGGAATCGTCAGCATTGTGAGTTGAATGCAGATATCACAAAGTAGTTTCTGAGGGTGCTTCTGTCTAGATTTTAGATGAATATATTACCGTTTCCAACGAAATCGATAGAGCTATCCAAATATCCACTTACAGATTCTACAAAAGAAGTGATTCCAAACTGCTCTATCAACAGAAAGGTTTAAGTCTGTTAGTTGAGGACACACATCACAAAGAAGTTTGTGAGAATGCTTCTGTCTAGATTTTATATGAAGATATTCCCGTTTCCAACAATATCTTCACAGTTATCCAAATATCCACTTGCAGATTCTGCAAAAAGTGTGTTTCCAAACTGCTCTATCAAACGAAAGGTTCAACTCCGTTAGTTGAGGACACACATCACAAAGAAGTTTCTGAGAATGCTTCTGTCTCGTTTTTATGGGAAGATATTTCAGTTTTCACCGTAGGCCCGAAAGCGCTCCAAATGTCCACTTGCAGATAATACAGAAAGAGTGTTCCATACCTTCTCTAAGAAAGGGAATCTTCAGCTTTGTGAGTTGAATGCAGATATCACAAAGTAGTTTCTGAGAGAGCTTCTGTCTAGATTTTAGATGAAGATATTCCCGTTTCCAATGAAATCGTTAGAGCTATCCAAATATCCACTTGCAGATTCTACAAAAAGTGTGATTCCAAACTGCTGTAACAAAGGAAAGGTTGAAATCTGTTAGTTGAGAACACACACCACAAAAAAGTTTCTGAGAATGCTTCTGTCTAGATTTTATATGACGATATTCCCGTTTCCAATGAAATCTTCACAGTTATTCAAATATCCACTTGCAGATTCTACAAAAAGTGTGTTTCCAAACGGCTCTATCAAAAGAAAGGTTCAACTCCGTTAGTTGAGGACACACATCACAAAGAAGTTTCTGAGAATGCTTCTGTCTCGTTTTTATGGGAAGATATTTCCCTTTTCACCTAAGGCCCGAATGCGCTCGAAATGTCCACTTGCAGATACTATAGAAAGAGTGTTCCATACCTTCTCTAAGAAAGGGAATCTTCAGCTTTGTGAGTTGAATGCAGATATCACAAAGTAGTTTCTGAGAGTGCTTCTGTCTAGATTTTAGATGAAAATATTCCCGTTTCCAACGATATCGTTAGAGATATCCAAATATCAACTTGCAGATTCTACAAAAAGAGTGGTTCCAAACTACTCTATGAAAAGAAAGGTTGAACTCTGTAAGATGAGGACACACATCACGAAGAAGTTTCTGAGAATGCTTCTGTCTAGATTTTATATAAAGATGTTCCCGTTTCCAATGAAATCTTCACATTAAACAAAATATCCACTTGCAGGTTCTACAAAAAGAGTGTTTCCAAACTGCTGTATCAAAGGAAAGGTTGAACTCTGTTAGTTGAGGGCACACATCACAAAAAAGTTTCTGAGAATGCTTCTGTCTAGATTTTATATGAAGATATTCCCATTTCCAACGAAATCTTCACAGTTATTCAAATATCCACTTGCAGATTCTACAAAAAGAGTGTTTCCAAACTGCTGTATCAATAGAAAGGATCAGCTCTGGTAGTTGAGGACACACATCCTAAATAAGTTTCTGAAAATCCCTCTGTCTCTTTTTTATGGGAAGATATTTCAGTTTTCACCGTAGCCCTTAATGCGCTCGAAATGTCCACTTCCAGATACTACAGAAAGAGTGTTTCAAACCTGCTCTATGAAAGGGAATGTTCCGCTCTGTGACTTGAATGCAGATATCAGAAAGTAGTTTCTGACAGTGCTTCTGTCTAGAATTTAGATGAAGATATTCCCGTTTCCAACGAAATCGATAGAGCTATCCAAATATCCACTTGCAGATTCTACAAAAAGTGTGTTTCCAAACTACTGTATCAAAAGAATGGTTCAACTCTGTTAGTTGAGGACACACATCACAAAGAAGTTTCTGAGAATGCTTCTGTCTAGATTTTATATGAAGATATTCCCGTTTCCAACGAAATCTTCACAGTTATCCAAATATCCACTTGCAGATTCTACAAAAAGAGTGTTTGCAAACTACTGTATCAAAAGAAAGGATGAACTGTGTTAGCTGAGGACACTCATCAAGAAGAAGTTTCTGAGAATGCTTCGGTCTAGATTTCATATGAAGATATTCCCGTTTCCAACGAAATCATTAGCTCTATCAAAATATCCACCTACAGATTCTACAAAAAGAGTGTTTCCAAACTCCTCTATCAAAAGAAAGGTTCAACTCCTTTAGTTGAGGACACACATCACAAAGAAGTTTCTGAGAATGCTTCTGTCTAGATTTTATATGAAGATATTCCCTTTTCCAATGAAATCTTCAGAGTCATCCAAATATCCACTTGCAGCTTCTACAAAAAGAGTTTTTCTAAACTGCTGTATCCAAAGAAAGTTTCATCTCTGTTAGTTGAGGACACACATCCCAAATAAGTTTCTGAGAATGCTTCTGTCTCGTTTTTATGGGAAGATATTTCCCTTTTCACCTTAGGCCTGAAAGCGCTCGAAATCTCCACTTGCAGATACTACAGAAAGAGTGTTCGAAACCTGCTCTAAGAAAGGGAATGTTCAGCTCTGTGAGTTCAATGCAGATATCACAAAGTAGTTTCTGAGAGAGCTTCTGTCTAGATTTTAGATGAAGATACTCCCGTTTCCAATGAAATCGTTAGAGCTATCCAAATATCCACTTGCAGATTCTACAAAAAGTGTGATTCCAAACTGCTGTAACAAAGGAAAGGTTGAAATCTGTTAGTTGAGAACACACACCACAAAAAAGTTTCTGAGAATGCTTCTGTCTAGATTTTATATGACGATATTCCCGTTTCCAATGAAATCTTCACAGTTATTCAAATATCCACTTGCAGATTCTACAAAAAGTGTGTTTCCAAACGGCTCTATCAAAAGAAAGGTTCAACTCCGTTAGTTGAGGACACACATCACAAAGAAGTTTCTGAGAATGCTTCTGTCTCGTTTTTATGGGAAGATATTTCCCTTTTCACCTAAGGCCCGAATGCGCTCGAAATGTCCACTTGCAGATACTACAGAAAGAGTGTTCCAAACCTTCTCTAAGAAAGGGAATCTTCAGCATTGTGAGTTGAATGCAGATATCACAAAGTAGTTTCTGAGAGTGCTTCTGTCTAGATTTTAGATGAAGATAATCCCGTTTCCAACGAAATCGTTAGAGCTATCCAAATATCAACTTGCAGATTCTTCAAAAAGAGTGGTTCCAAACTACTCTATGAAAAGAAAGGTTGAACTCTGTTAGATGAGGACACACATCACAAAGAAGTTTCTGAGAATGCTTCTGTCTAGATTTTATATGAAGATGTTCCCGTTTCCAACGAAATCTTCACATTAAACAAAATATCCACTTGCAGGTTCTACAAAAAGAGGGTTTCCAAACTTCTGTATCAATAGAAAGGATCAGCTCTGGTAGTTGAGGACACACATCCTAAATAAGTTTCTGAAAATCCCTCTGTCTCTTTTTTATGGGAAGATATTTCAGTTTTCACCGTAGGCCTTAATGCGCTCGAAATGTCCACTTCCAGATACTACAGAAAGAGTGTTTCAAACCTGCTCTATGAAAGGGAATGTTCCGCTCTGTGACTTGAATGCAGATATCAGAAAGTAGTTTCTGACAGTGCTTCTGTCTAGAATTTAGATGAAGATATTCCCGTTTCCAACGAAATCGATAGAGCTATCCAAATATCCACTTGCAGATTCTACAAAAAGTGTGTTTCCAAACTACTGTATCAAAAGAATGGTTCAACTCTGTTAGTTGAGGACACACATCACAAAGAAGTTTCTGAGAATGCTTCTGTCTAGATTTCATATGAAGATATTCCCGTTTCCAACGAAATCTTCACAGTTATCCAAATATCCACTTGCAGAATCTACAAAAAGTGTGTTTGCAAACTGCTGTATCAAAAGAAAGGATGAACTGTGTTAGCTGAGGACACTCATCAAGAAGAAGTTTCTGAGAATGCTTCGGTCTAGATTTCATATGAAGATATTCCCGTTTCCAACGAAATCATTAGCTCTATCAAAATATCCACTTACAGATTCTACAAAAAGAGTGTTTCCAAACTCCTCTATCAAAAGAAAGTTTCAACTCCTTTAGTTGAGGACACACATCACAAAGAAGTTTCTGAGAATGCTTCTGTCTAGATTTTATATGAAGATATTCCCTTTTCCAATGAAATCTTCAGAGTCATCCAAATATCCACTTGCAGCTTCTACAAAAAGAGTTTTTCTAAACTGCTGTATCCATAGAAAGTTTCATCTCTGTTAGTTGAGGACACACATCCCAAATAAGTTTCTGAGAATGCTTCTGTCTCGTTTTTATGGGAAGATATTTCCCTTTTCACCTTAGGCCTGAAAGCGCTCGAAGTCTCCACTTGCAGATACTACAGAAAGAGTGTTCGAAACCTGCTCTAAGAAAGGGAATGTTCAGCTCTGTGAGTTCAATGCAGATATCACAAAGTAGTTTCTGAGAGAGCTTCTGTCTAGATTTTAGATGAAGATATTCCCGTTTCCAATGAAATTGATAGAGCTATCCAAATATCCACTTGCAGATTCTACAAAAAGTGTGTTTCCAAACTGCTGTAACAAAGGAAAGGTTGAAATCTGTTAGTTGAGGACACACACCACAAAAAAGTTTCTGAGAATGCTTCTCTCTAGATTTTATATGACGATATTCCCGTTTCCAACGAAATCTTCACAGTTATTCAAATATCCACTTGCAGATTCTACAAAAAGAGTGTTTCCAAACTGCTGTATCAATAGAAAGGATCAGCTCTGGTAGTTGAGGACACACATCCTAAATAAGTTTCTGAAAATCCTTCTGTCTCTTTTTTATGGGAAGATATTTCAGTTTTCACCGTAGGCCTTAATGCGCTCGTAATGTCCACTTCCAGATACTACAGAAAGAGTGTTTCAAACCTGCTCTATGAAACGGAATGTTCCGCTCTGTGACTTGAATGCAGATATCAGAAAGTAGTTTCTGACAATGCTTCTGTCTAGAATTTAGATGAAGATATTCCCGTTTCCAACGAAATCTATAGAGCTATCCAAATATCCACTTACAGATTCTACAAAAGAAGTGATTCCAAACTGCTCTATCAACAGAAAGGTTTAAGTCTGTTAGTTGAGGACACACATCACAAAGAAGTTTGTGAGAATGCTTCTGTCTAGATTTTATATGAAGATATTCCCGTTTCCAACAATATCTTCACAGTTATCCAAATATCCACTTGCAGATTCTGCAAAAAGTGTGTTTCCAAACTGCTCTATCAAACGAAAGGTTCAACTCCGTTAGTTGAGGACACACATCACAAAGAAGTTTCTGAGAATGCTTCTGTCTCGTTTTTATGGGAAGATATTTCAGTTTCCACCGTAGGCCCGAATGCGCTCCAAATGTCCACTTGCAGATAATACAGAAAGAGTGTTCCATACCTTCTCTAAGAAAGGGAATCTTCAGCTTTGTGAGTTGAATGCAGATATCACAAAGTAGTTTCTGAGAGTGCTTCTGTCTAGATTTTAGATGAAAATATTCCCGTTTCCAACGAAATCGTTAGAGCTATCCAAATATCAACTTGCAGATTCTACAAAAAGAGTGGTTCCAAACTACTCTATGAAAAGAAAGGTTCAACTCTGTTAGTTGAGGACACACATCACAAAGAAGTTTCTGAGAATGCTTCTGTCTAGATTTTATATGAAGATATTCCCGTTTCCAACGAAATCTTCACAGTTATCCAAATATCCACTTGCAGATTCTACAAAAAGAGTGTTTGCAAACTACTGTATGAAAAGAAAGGATGAACTGTGTTAGCTGAGGACACTCATCAAGAAGAAGTTTCTGAGAATGCTTCGGTCTAGATTTCATATGAAGACATTCCCGTTTCCAAAGAAATCATTAGCTCTATCAAAATATCCACTTACAGATTCTACAAAAAGAGTGTTTCCAAACTCCTCTATCAAAAGAAAGGTTCAACTCCTTTAGTTGAGGACACACATCACAAAGAAGTTTCTGAGAATGCTTCTGTCTAGATTTTATATGAAGATATTCCTTTTTCCAATGAAATCTTCAGAGTCATCCAAATATCCACTTGCAGCTTCTACAAAAAGAGTTTTTCTAAACTGCTGTATCCAAAGAAAGTTTCATCTCTGTTAGTTGAGGACACACATCCCAAATAAGTTTCTGAGAATGCTTCTGTTTCGTTTTTATGGGAAGATATTTGCCTTTTCACCTTAGGCCTGAAAGCGCTCGAAATCTCCACTTGCAGATACTACAGAAAGAGTGTTCCAAACCTGCTCTAAGAAAGGGAATGTTCAGCTCTGTGAGTTCAATGCAGATATCACAAAGTAGTTTCTGAGAGAGCTTCTGTCTAGATTTTAGATGAAGATATTCCCGTTTCCAATGAAATCGTTAGAGCTATCCAAATATCCACTTGCAGATTCTACAAAAAGTGTGATTCCAAACTGCTGTAACAAAGGAAAGGTTGAAATCTGTTAGTTGAGAACACACACCACAAAAAAGTTTCTGAGAATGCTTCTGTCTAGATTTTATATGACGATATTCCCGTTTCCAATGAAATCTTCACAGTTATTCAAATATCCACTTGCAGATTCTACAAAAAGTGTGTTTCCAAACGGCTCTATCAAAAGAAAGGTTCAACTCCGTTAGTTGAGGACACACATCACAAAGAAGTTTCTGAGAATGCTTCTGTCTCGTTTTTATGGGAAGATATTTCCCTTTTCACCTAAGGCCCGAATGCGCTCGAAATGTCCACTTGCAGATACTACAGAAAGAGTGTTCCAAACCTTCTCTAAGAAAGGGAATCTTCAGCATTGTGAGTTGAATGCAGATATCACAAAGTAGTTTCTGAGAGTGCTTCTGTCTAGATTTTAGATGAAGATAATCCCGTTTCCAACGAAATCGTTAGAGCTATCCAAATATCAACTTGCAGATTCTTCAAAAAGAGTGGTTCCAAACTACTCTATGAAAAGAAAGGTTAAACTCTGTTAGATGAGGACACACATCACAAAGAAGTTTCTGAGAATGCTTCTGTCTAGATTTTATATGAAGATGTTCCCGTTTCCAACGAAATCTTCACATTAAACAAAATATCCACTTACAGGTTCTACAAAAAGAGTGTTTCCAAACTGCTGTATCAATAGAAAGGATCAGCTCTGGTAGTTGAGGACACACATCCTAAATAAGTTTCTGAATATCCCTCTGTCTCTTTTTTATGGGAAGATATTTCAGTTTTCACCGTAGGCCTTAATGCGCTCGAAATGTCCACTTCCAGATACTACAGAAAGAGTGTTTCAAACCTGCTCTATGAAAGGGAATGTTCCGCTCTGTGACTTGAATGCAGATATCAGAAAGTAGTTTCTGACAGTGCTTCTGTCTAGAATTTAGATGAAGATATTCCCGTTTCCAACGAAATCGATAGAGCTATCCAAATATCCACTTGCAGATTCTACAAAAAGTGTGTTTCCAAACTACTGTATCAAAAGAATGGTTCAACTCTGTTAGTTGAGGACACACATCACAAAGAAGTTTCTGAGAATGCTTCTGTCTAGATTTTATATGAAGATATTCCCTTTTCCAATGAAATCTTCAGAGTCATCCAAATATCCACTTGCAGCTTCTACAAAAAGAGTTTTTCTAAACTGCTGTATCCATAGAAAGTTTCATCTCTGTTAGTTGAGGACACACATCCCAAATAAGTTTCTGAGAATGCTTCTGTCTCGTTTTTATGGGAAGATATTTCCCTTTTCACCTTAGGCCTGAAAGCGCTCGAAGTCTCCACTTGCAGATACTACAGAAAGAGTGTTCGAAACCTGCTCTAAGAAAGGGAATGTTCAGCTCTGTGAGTTCAATGCAGATATCACAAAGTAGTTTCTGAGAGAGCTTCTGTCTAGATTTTAGATGAAGATATTCCCGTTTCCAATGAAATTGATAGAGCTATCCAAATATCCACTTGCAGATTCTACAAAAAGTGTGTTTCCAAACTGCTGTAACAAAGGAAAGGTTGAAATCTGTTAGTTGAGGACACACACCACAAAAAAGTTTCTGAGAATGCTTCTCTCTAGATTTTATATGACGATATTCCCGTTTCCAACGAAATCTTCACAGTTATTCAAATATCCACTTGCAGATTCTACAAAAAGAGTGTTTCCAAACTGCTGTAGCAATAGAAAGGATCAGCTCTGGTAGTTGAGGACACACATCCTAAATAAGTTTCTGAAAATCCTTCTGTCTCTTTTTTATGGGAAGATATTTCAGTTTTCACCGTAGGCCTTAATGCGCTCGTAATGTCCACTTCCAGATACTACAGAAAGAGTGTTTCAAACCTGCTCTATGAAACGGAATGTTCCGCTCTGTGACTTGAATGCAGATATCAGAAAGTAGTTTCTGACAATGCTTCTGTCTAGAATTTAGATGAAGATATTCCCGTTTCCAACGAAATCGATAGAGCTATCCAAATATCCACTTACAGATTCTACAAAAGAAGTGATTCCAAACTGCTCTATCAACAGAAAGGTTTAAGTCTGTTAGTTGAGGACACACATCACAAAGAAGTTTCTGAGAATGCTTCTGTCTCGTTTTTATGGGAAGATATTTCAGTTTTCACCGTAGGCCCGAATGCGCTCGAAATGTCCACTTGCAGATACTACAGAAAGAGTGTTCCAAACCTTCTCTAAGAAAGGGAATCGTCAGCATTGTGAGTTGAATGCAGATATCACAAAGTAGTTTCTGAGGGTGCTTCTGTCTAGATTTTAGATGAATATATTACCGTTTCCAACGAAATCGATAGAGCTATCCAAATATCCACTTACAGATTCTACAAAAGAAGTGATTCCAAACTGCTCTATCAACAGAAAGGTTTAAGTCTGTTAGTTGAGGACACACATCACAAAGAAGTTTGTGAGAATGCTTCTGTCTAGATTTTATATGAAGATATTCCCGTTTCCAACAATATCTTCACAGTTATCCAAATATCCACTTGCAGATTCTGCAAAAAGTGTGTTTCCAAACTGCTCTATCAAACGAAAGGTTCAACTCCGTTAGTTGAGGACACACATCACAAAGAAGTTTCTGAGAATGCTTCTGTCTCGTTTTTATGGGAAGATATTTCAGTTTTCACCGTAGGCCCGAATGCGCTCCAAATGTCCACTTGCAGATAATACAGAAAGAGTGTTCCATACCTTCTCTAAGGAAGGGAATCTTCAGCTTTGTGAGTTGAATGCAGATATCACAAAGTAGTTTCTGAGAGTGCTTCTGTCTAGATTTTAGATGAAAATATTCCCGTTTCCAACGAAATCGTTAGAGCTATCCAAATATCAACTTGCAGATTCTACAAAAAGAGTGGTTCCAAACTACTCTATGAAAAGAAAGGTTCAACTCTGTTAGTTGAGGACACACATCACAAAGAAGTTTCTGAGAATGCTTCTGTCTAGATTTTATATGAAGATATTCCCGTTTCCAACGAAATCTTCACAGTTATCCAAATATCCACTTGCAGATTCTACAAAAAGAGTGTTTGCAAACTACTGTATGAAAAGAAAGGATGAACTGTGTTAGCTGAGGACACTCATCAAGAAGAAGTTTCTGAGAATGCTTCGGTCTAGATTTCATATGAAGATATTCCCGTTTCCAAAGAAATCATTAGCTCTATCAAAATATCCACTTACAGATTCTACAAAAAGAGTGTTTCCAAACTCCTCTATCAAAAGAAAGGTTCAACTCCTTTAGTTGAGGACACACATCACAAAGAAGTTTCTGAGAATGCTTCTGTCTAGATTTTATATGAAGATATTCCTTTTTCCAATGAAATCTTCAGAGTCATCCAAATATCCACTTGCAGCTTCTACAAAAAGAGTTTTTCTAAACTGCTGTATCCAAAGAAAGTTTCATCTCTGTTAGTTGAGGACACACATCCCAAATAAGTTTCTGAGAATGCTTCTGTTTCGTTTTTATGGGAAGATATTTGCCTTTTCACCTTAGGCCTGAAAGCGCTCGAAATCTCCACTTGCAGATACTACAGAAAGAGTGTTCCAAACCTGCTCTAAGAAAGGGAATGTTCAGCTCTGTGAGTTCAATGCAGATATCACAAAGTAGTTTCTGAGAGAGCTTCTGTCTAGATTTTAGATGAAGATATTCCCGTTTCCAATGAAATCGTTAGAGCTATCCAAATATCCACTTGCAGATTCTACAAAAAGTGTGATTCCAAACTGCTGTAACAAAGGAAAGGTTGAAATCTGTTAGTTGAGAACACACACCACAAAAAAGTTTCTGAGAATGCTTATGTCTAGATTTTATATGACGATATTCCCGTTTCCAATGAAATCTTCACAGTTATTCAAATATCCACTTGCAGATTCTACAAAAAGTGTGTTTCCAAACGGCTCTATCAAAAGAAAGGTTCAACTCCGTTAGTTGAGGACACACATCACAAAGAAGTTTCTGAGAATGCTTCTGTCTCGTTTTTATGGGAAGATATTTCCCTTTTCACCTAAGGCCCGAATGCGCTCGAAATATCCACTTGCAGATACTATAGAAAGAGTGTTCCATACCTTCTCTAAGAAAGGGAATCTTCAGCTTTGTGAGTTGAATGCAGATATCACAAAGTAGTTTCTGAGAGTGCTTCTGTCTAGATTTTAGATGAAAATATTCCCGTTTCCAACGATATCGTTAGAGCTATCCAAATATCAACTTGCAGATTCTACAAAAAGAGTGGTTCCAAACTACTCTATGAAAAGAAAGGTTGAACTCTGTAAGATGAGGACACACATCACGAAGAAGTTTCTGAGAATGCTTCTGTCTAGATTTTATATAAAGATGTTCCCGTTTCCAATGAAATCTTCACATTAAACAAAATATCCACTTGCAGGTTCTACAAAAAGAGTGTTTCCAAACTGCTGTATCAAAGGAAAGGTTGAACTCTGTTAGTTGAGGACACACATCACAAAAAAGTTTCTGAGAATGCTTCTGTCTAGATTTTATATGAAGATATTCCCGTTTCCAACGAAATCTTCACAGTTATTCAAATATCCACTTGCAGATTCTACAAAAAGAGTGTTTCCAAACTGATGTATCAATAGAAAGGATCAGCTCTGGTAGTTGAGGACACACATCCTAAATAAGTTTCTGAAAATCCCTCTGTCTCTTTTTTATGGGAAGATATTTCAGTTTTCACCGTAGGCCTTAATGCGCTCGAAATGTCCACTTCCAGATACTACAGAAAGAGTGTTTCAAACCTGCTCTATGAAAGGGAATGTTCCGCTCTGTGACTTGAATGCAGATATCAGAAAGTAGTTTCTGACAGTGCTTCTGTCTAGAATTTAGATGAAGATATTCCCGTTTCCAACGAAATCGATAGAGCTATCCAAATATCCACTTGCAGATTCTACAAAAGGTGTGTTTCCAAACTACTGTATCAAAAGAATGGTTCAACTCTGTTAGTTGAGGACACACATCACAAAGAAGTTTCTGAGAATGCTTCTGTCTAGATTTCATATGAAGATATTCCCGTTTCCAACGAAATCTTCACAGTTATCCAAATATCCACTTGCAGAATCTACAAAAAGTGTGTTTGCAAACTGCTGTATCAAAAGAAAGGATGAACTGTGTTAGCTGAGGACACTCATCAAGAAGAAGTTTCTGAGAATGCTTCGGTCTAGATTTCATATGAAGATATTCCCGTTTCCAACGAAATCATTAGCTCTATCAAAATATCCACTTACAGATTCTACAAAAAGAGTGTTTCCAAACTCCTCTATCAAAAGAAAGGTTCAACTCCTTTAGTTGAGGACACACATCACAAAGAAGTTTCTGAGAATGCTTCTGTCTAGATTTTATATGAAGATATTCCCTTTTCCAATGAAATCTTCAGAGTCATCCAAATATCCACTTGCAGCTTCTACAAAAAGAGTTTTTCTAAACTGCTGTATCCATAGAAAGTTTCATCTCTGTTAGTTGAGGACACACATCCCAAATAAGTTTCTGAGAATGCTTCTGTCTCGTTTTTATGGGAAGATATTTCCCTTTTCACCTTAGGCCTGAAAGCGCTCGAAGTCTCCACTTGCAGATACTACAGAAAGAGTGTTCGAAACCTGCTCTAAGAAAGGGAATGTTCAGCTCTGTGAGTTCAATGCAGATATCACAAAGTAGTTTCTGAGAGAGCTTCTGTCTAGATTTTAGATGAAGATATTCCCGTTTCCAATGAAATTGATAGAGCTATCCAAATATCCACTTGCAGATTCTACAAAAAGTGTGTTTCCAAACTGCTGTAACAAAGGAAAGGTTGAAATCTGTTAGTTGAGGACACACACCACAAAAAAGTTTCTGAGAATGCTTCTCTCTAGATTTTATATGACGATATTCCCGTTTCCAACGAAATCTTCACAGTTATTCAAATATCCACTTGCAGATTCTACAAAAAGAGTGTTTCCAAACTGCTGTATCAATAGAAAGGATCAGCTCTGGTAGTTGAGGACACACATCCTAAATAAGTTTCTGAAAATCCTTCTGTCTCTTTTTTATGGGAAGATATTTCAGTTTTCACCGTAGGCCTTAATGCGCTCGTAATGTCCACTTCCAGATACTACAGAAAGAGTGTTTCAAACCTGCTCTATGAAACGGAATGTTCCGCTCTGTGACTTGAATGCAGATATCAGAAAGTAGTTTCTGACAATGCTTCTGTCTAGAATTTAGATGAAGATATTCCCGTTTCCAACGAAATCGATAGAGCTATCCAAATATCCACTTACAGATTCTACAAAAGAAGTGATTCCAAACTGCTCTATCAACAGAAAGGTTTAAGTCTGTTAGTTGAGGACACACATCACAAAGAAGTTTCTGAGAATGCTTCTGTCTCGTTTTTATGGGAAGATATTTCAGTTTTCACCGTAGGCCCGAATGCGCTCGAAATGTCCACTTGCAGATACTACAGAAAGAGTGTTCCAAACCTTCTCTAAGAAAGGGAATCGTCAGCATTGTGAGTTGAATGCAGATATCACAAAGTAGTTTCTGAGGGTGCTTCTGTCTAGATTTTAGATGAATATATTACCGTTTCCAATGAAATCGATAGAGCTATCCAAATATCCACTTACAGATTCTACAAAAGAAGTGATTCCAAACTGCTCTATCAACAGAAAGGTTTAAGTCTGTTAGTTGAGGACACACATCACAAAGAAGTTTGTGAGAATGCTTCTGTCTAGATTTTATATGAAGATATTCCCGTTTCCAACAATATCTTCACAGTTATCCAAATATCCACTTGCAGATTCTGCAAAAAGTGTGTTTCCAAACTGCTCTATCAAACGAAAGGTTCAACTCCGTTAGTTGAGGACACACATCACAAAGAAGTTTCTGAGAATGCTTCTGTCTCGTTTTTATGGGAAGATATTTCAGTTTTCACCGTAGGCCCGAATGCGCTCCAAATGTCCACTTGCAGATAATACAGAAAGAGTGTTCCATACCTTCTCTAAGAAAGGGAATCTTCAGCTTTGTGAGTTGAATGCAGATATCACAAAGTAGTTTCTGAGAGTGCTTCTGTCTAGATTTTAGATGAAAATATTCCCGTTTCCAACGAAATCGTTAGAGCTATCCAAATATCAACTTGCAGATTATACAAAAAGAGTGGTTCCAAACTACTCTATGAAAAGAAAGGTTGAACTCTGTTAGATGAGGACACACATCACGAAGAAGTTTCTGAGAATGCTTCTGTCTAGATTTTATATAAAGATGTTCCCGTTTCTAATGAAATCTTCACATTAAACAAAATATCCAATTGCAGGTTCTACAAAAAGGGTGCTTCCAAACTGCTGTATCAAAGGAAAGGTTGAACTCTGTTAGTTGAGGACACACATCACAAAAAACTTTCTGAGAATGCTTCTGTCTAGATTTTATATGAAGATATTCCCGTTTCCAACGAAATCTTCACAGTTATCCAAATATCCACTTGCAGATTCTACAAAAAGAGTGTTTGCAAACTACTGTATCAAAAGAAAGGATGAACTGTGTTAGCTGAGGACACTCATCAAGAAGAAGTCTCTGAGAATGCTTCGGTCTAGATTTCATATGAAGATACTTCCCTTTCCAACGAAATTATTACAGCTATCCAAGTATCCACGGACAGATTCTACAAAAAGGGTGTTTCCAAACTGCTCTATCAAAAGAAAGGTTGAACTCCGTTAGTTGAGGACACACATCATGAAGAAGTTGCTGAGAATGCTTCTGTCTGGAATTTAGATGAAGATATTCCCGATTCCAACGAAATCTTCACAGTTATCCAAATATCTACCAGCAGATTCTACAAAAAGTGTGTTTCCAAACTACTGTAACAAAAGAAAGGTTGAACTCTGTTAGTTGAGGACACACATCACAAAGAAGTTTCTGAGAATGCTTCTGTCTAGATTTTATATGAAGATATTCACTTTTCCATCGAAATCTTCACAGTTATCCAAATATCCACTTGCGGATTCTATAAAAGGAGTGTTTCTAAACTGCTGTATCAAAAGAATGGTTCAACACTGTTAGTTGAGGACACACATCCCATATAAGTTTAGGAGAATGCTTCTGTCTCGTTTTTATGGGAAGATATTTCCCTTTTCACCGTAGGCCTGAAAGCGCTCGAAATGTACACTTGCAGATAGTACAGAAAGCGTTTTCCAAACCTGCTCTAAGAAATAGAATCTTCAGCTTTCTGAGTTGAATGCAGATATCACAAAGTAGTTTCTGAGAGTGCTTCTGTCTATATTTTCGATGAAGATATTCCCGTTTCCAACGAAATCGTATGAGCTATCCAAATATCCACTTGCAGATTGTACAAAAAGAGTGGTTCCAAACTACTCTATCAAAAGAAATGTTAAACTCTGTTCGATGAGGACACACATCACAAAGAAGTTTCTGAGAATGCTTCTGTCTAGATTTTATATGAAGATGTTCCCGTTTCCAACGAAATCTTCACATTAAACAAAATATCCACTTGCAGGTTCTACAAAAAGAGTGTTTCCAAACTGCTGTATCAACGGAAAGGTTGAACTCTGTTAGTTGAGGACACACATCACAAAAAAGTTTCTGAGAATGCTTCTGTCTAGATTTTATAAGAAGATACTCCCGTTTCCAACGAAATCTTCACAGTTATTCAAGTATCCACTTGCAGATTCCACAAAAAGAGTGTTTCCAACTGCTTTATCAATAGAAAGGATCAACTCTGCTATTTGAGGACACACATCCTAAATAAGTTTCTGAGAATCCTTCTCTCTCTTTCTTATGGAAGATATTTCAGTTTTCACTGAAGGGCTGAATGCGTTCGAAATGTCCACTTCCAGATACTACAGAAAGAGTGTTTCAAACCTGCTCTATGAAAGGGAATGTTCAGCGCTGTGACTTCAATGCAGATATCACAAAGTAGTTTCTGACAGTGCTTCTGTCTTGAATTCAGATGAAGATATTCCCTTTTCCAACGAAATCGTTAGAGCTATAAAAATATCCACTTGCAGATTCTACAAAAAGGGTGTTTCCAAACTGCTATATCAAAAGAAACGTTGAACTCTGTTAGTTGAGGATACACATCACAAAGAAGTTTCTGAGAATGCTTGTGTCTGGATTTTATATGAAGATATTCCTATTTCCAACTAAATCTTCACAGTTATCCAAATATCCACTTGCAGATTTTACAAAAAGACTGTTTCCAAACTGCTGTTTCAAAGGAAAAGTGGAACTGTGTTAGTCGAGGACACTCATCACAAAGAAGTTTCTGAGAATGCTTCTGTCTAGATTTCATATGAAGATATTCCCGTTTCCAACGAAATCGATAGAGCTATCCAAATATCCACTTGCAGATTCTACAAAAAGTGTGTTTCCAAACTACTGTATCAAAAGAATGGTTCAACTCTGTTAGTTGAGGACACACATCACAAAGAAGTTTCTGAGAATGCTTCTGTCTAGATTTCATATGAAGATATTCCCGTATCCACCGAAATCATTAGAGCTATCCAAATATCCACTTACAGATTCTACAAAAAGAGTGTTACCAATCTGCTCTATTAAAAGAAAGGTTCAACTTCCTTAGTTGAGGACACACATCACAAAGAAGTTTCTGAGAATGCATCTGTCTGGATTTTATATGAAGATATTCCGTTTCCAATGAAATCTTCACAGTTATCCAAATATCCACTTGCAGATTCTACAAAAAGTGTGTTTCCAAACTACTGTATCAAAAGAATGGTTCAACTCTGTTAGTTGAGGACACACATCACAAAGAAGTTTCTGAGAGTGCTTCTGTCTAGATTTTATATGAAGATATTCCCGTTTCCAACGAAATCTTCACAGTTATCCAAATATCCACTTGCAGATTCTACAAAAAGAGTGTTTGCAAACTGCTGTATCAAAAGAAAGGATGAACTGTGTTAGCTGAGGACACTCATCAAGAAGAAGTTTCTGAGAATGCTTCGGTCTAGATTTCATATGAAGATATTCCCGTTTCCAACGAAATCATTAGCTCTATCAAAATATCCACCTACAGATTCTACAAAAAGAGTGTTTCCAAACTCCTCTATCAAAAGAAAGGTTCAACTCCTTTAGTTGAGGACACACATCACAAAGAAGTTTCTGAGAATGCTTCTGTCTAGATTTTATATGAAGATATTCCCTTTTCCAATGAAATCTTCAGAGTCATCCAAATATCCACTTGCAGCTTCTACAAAAAGAGTTTTTCTAAACTGCTGTATCCAAAGAAAGTTTCATCTCTGTTAGTTGAGGACACACATCCCAAATAAGTTTCTGAGAATGCTTCTGTCTCGTTTTTATGGGAAGATATTTCCCTTTTCACCTTAGGCCTGAAAGCGCTCGAAATCTCCACTTGCAGATACTACAGAAAGAGTGTTCCAAACCTGCTCTAAGAAAGGGAATGTTCAGCTCAGTGAGTTCAATGCAGATATCACAAAGTAGTTTCTGAGAGAGCTTCTGTCTAGATTTTAGATGAAGATACTCCCGTTTCCAATGAAATCGTTAGAGCTATCCAAATATCCACTTGCAGATTCTACAAAAAGTGTGATTCCAAACTGCTGTAACAAAGGAAAGGTTGAAATCTGTTAGTTGAGAACACACACCACAAAAAAGTTTCTGAGAATGCTTCTGTCTAGATTTTATATGACGATATTCCCGTTTCCAATGAAATCTTCACAGTTATTCAAATATCCACTTGCAGATTCTACAAAAAGTGCGTTTCCAAACGGCTCTATCAAAAGAAAGGTTCAACTCCGTTAGTTGAGGACACACATCACAAAGAAGTTTCTGAGAATGCTTCTGTCTCGTTTTTATGGGAAGATATTTCCCTTTTCACCTAAGGCCCGAATGCGCTCAAAATGTCCACTTGCAGATACTACAGAAAGAGTGTTCCAAACCTTCTCTAAGAAAGGGAATCTTCAGCTTTGTGAGTTGAATGCAGATATCACAAAGTAGTTTCTGAGAGTGCTTCTGTCTAGATTTTAGATGAAGATAATCCCGTTTCCAACGAAATCGTTAGAGCTATCCAAATATCAACTTGCAGATTCTTCAAAAAGAGTGGTTCCAAACTACTCTATGAAAAGAAAGGTTGAACTCTGTTAGATGAGGACACACATCACAAAGAAGTTTCTGAGAATGCTTCTGTCTAGATTTTATATGAAGATGTTCCCGTTTCCAACGAAATCTTCACATTAAACAAAATATCCACTTGCAGGTTCTACAAAAAGAGTGTTTCCAAACTGCTGTATCAATAGAAAGGATCAGCTCTGGTAGTTGAGGACACACATCCTAAATAAGTTTCTGAAAATCCCTCTGTCTCTTTTTTATGGGAAGATATTTCAGTTTTCACCGTAGGCCTTAATGCGCTCGAAATGTCCACTTCCAGATACTACAGAAAGAGTGTTTCAAACCTGCTCTATGAAAGGGAATGTTCCGCTCTGTGACTTGAATGCAGATATCAGAAAGTAGTTTCTGACAGTGCTTCTGTCTAGAATTTAGATGAAGATATTCCCGTTTCCAACGAAATCGATAGAGCTATCCAAATATCCACTTGCAGATTCTACAAAAAGTGTGTTTCCAAACTACTGTATCAAAAGAATGGTTCCACTCTGTTAGTTGAGGACACACATCACAAAGAAGTTTCTGAGAATGCTTCTGTCTAGATTTCATATGAAGATATTCCCGTTTCCAACGAAATCTTCACAGTTATCCAAATATCCACTTGCAGAATCTACAAAAAGTGTGTTTGCAAACTGCTGTATCAAAAGAAAGGATGAACTGTGTTAGCTGAGGACACTCATCAAGAAGAAGTTTCTGAGAATGCTTCGGTCTAGATTTCATATGAAGATATTCCCGTTTCCAACGAAATCATTAGCTCTATCAAAATATCCACTTACAGATTCTACAAAAAGAGTGTTTCCAAACTCCTCTATCAAAAGAAAGTTTCAACTCCTTTAGTTGAGGACACACATCACAAAGAAGTTTCTGAGAATGCTTCTGTCTAGATTTTATATGAAGATATTCCCTTTTCCAATGAAATCTTCAGAGTCATCGAAATATCCACTTGCAGCTTCTACAAAAAGAGTTTTTCTAAACTGCTGTATCCAAAGAAAGTTTCATCTCTGTTAGTTGAGGACACACATCCCAAATAAGTTTCTGAGAATGCTTCTGTCTCGTTTTTATGGGAAGATATTTCCCTTTTCACCTTAGGCCTGAAAGCGCTCGAAATCTCCACTTGCAGATACTACAGAAGGAGTGTTCCAAACCTGCTCTAAGAAAGGGAATGTTCAGCTCTGTGAGTTCAATGCAGATATCAGAAAGTAGTTTCTGAGAGAGCTTCTGTCTAGATTTTAGATGAAGATACTCCCGTTTCCAATGAAATCGTTAGAGCTATCCAAATATCCACTTGCAGATTCTACAAAAAGTGTGATTCCAAACTGCTGTAACAAAGGAAAGGTTGAAATCTGTTAGTTGAGAACACACACCACAAAAAAGTTTCTGAGAATGCTTCTGTCTAGATTTTATATGACGATATTCCCGTTTCCAATGAAATCTTCACAGTTATTCAAATATCCACTTGCAGATTCTACAAAAAGTGTGTTTCCAAACGGCTCTATCAAAAGAAAGGTTCAACTCCGTTAGTTGAGGACACACATCACAAAGAAGTTTCTGAGAATGCTTCTGTCTCGTTTTTATGGGAAGATATTTCCCTTTTCACCTAAGGCCCGAATGCGCTCGAAATGTCCACTTGCAGATACTACAGAAAGAGTGTTCCAAACCTTCTCTAAGAAAGGGAATCTTCAGCATTGTGAGTTGAATGCAGATATCACAAAGTAGTTTCTGAGAGTGCTTCTGTCTAGATTTTAGATGAAGATAATCCCGTTTCCAACGAAATCGTTAGAGCTATCCAAATATCAACTTGCAGATTCTTCAAAAAGAGTGGTTCCAAACTACTCTATGAAAAGAAAGGTTGAACTCTGTTAGATGAGGACACACATCACAAAGAAGTTTCTGAGTATGCTTCTGTCTAGATTTTATATGAAGATGTTCCCGTTTCCAACGAAATCTTCACATTAAACAAAATATCCACTTGCAGGTTCTACAAAAAGAGTGTTTCCAAACTGCTGTATCAATAGAAAGGATCAGCTCTGGTAGTTGAGGACACACATCCTAAATAAGTTTCTGAAAATCCCTCTGTCTCTTTTTTATGGGAAGATATTTCAGTTTTCACCGTAGGCCTTAATGTGCTCGAAATGTCCACTTCCAGATACTACAGAAAGAGTGTTTCAAACCTGCTCTATGAAAGGGAATGTTCCGCTCTGTGACTTGAATGCAGATATCAGAAAGTAGTTTCTGACAGTGCTTCTGTCTAGAATTTAGATGAAGATATTCCCGTTTCCAACGAAATCGATAGAGCTATCCAAATATCCACTTGCAGATTCTACAAAAGGTGTGTTTCCAAACTACTGTATCAAAAGAATGGTTCAACTCTGTTAGTTGAGGACACACATCACAAAGAAGTTTCTGAGAATGCTTCTGTCTAGATTTTATATGAAGATATTCCCTTTTCCAATGAAATCTTCAGAGTCATCCAAATATCCACTTACAGCTTCTACAAAAAGAGTTTTTCTAAACTGCTGTATCCATAGAAAGTTTCATCTCTGTTAGTTGAGGACACACATCCCAAATAAGTTTCTGAGAATGCTTCTGTCTCGTTTTTATGGGAAGATATTTCCCTTTTCACCTTAGGCCTGAAAGCGCTCGAAGTCTCCACTTGCAGATACTACAGAAAGAGTGTTCCAAACCTGCTCTAAGAAAGGGAATGTTCAGCTCTGTGAGTTCAATGCAGATATCACAAAGTAATTTCTGAGAGAGCTTCTGTCTAGATTTTAGATGAAGATATTCCCGTTTCCAATGAAATTGATAGAGCTATCCAAATATCCACTTGCAGATTCTACAAAAAGTGTGTTTCCAAACTGCTGTAACAAAGGAAAGGTTGAAATCTGTTAGTTGAGGACACACACCACAAAAAAGTTTCTGAGAATGCTTCTCTCTAGATTTTATATGACGATATTCCCGTTTCCAACGAAATCTTCACAGTTATTCAAATATCCACTTGCAGATTCTACAAAAAGAGTGTTTCCAAACTGCTGTAGCAATAGAAAGGATCAGCTCTGGTAGTTGAGGACACACATCCTAAATAAGTTTCTGAAAATCCTTCTGTCTCTTTTTTATGGGAAGATATTTCAGTTTTCACCGTAGGCCTTAATGCGCTCGTAATGTCCACTTCCAGATACTACAGAAAGAGTGTTTCAAACCTGCTCTATGAAACGGAATGTTCCGCTCTGTGACTTGAATGCAGATATCAGAAAGTAGTTTCTGACAATGCTTCTGTCTAGAATTTAGATGAAGATATTCCCGTTTCCAACGAAATCGATAGAGCTATCCAAATATCCACTTACAGGTTCTACAAAAGAAGTGATTCCAAACTGCTCTATCAACAGAAAGGTTTAAGTCTGTTAGTTGAGGACACACATCACAAAGAAGTTTCTGAGAATGCTTCTGTCTCGTTTTTATGGGAAGATATTTCAGTTTTCACCGTAGGCCCGAATGCGCTCGAAATGTCCACTTGCAGATACTACAGAAAGAGTGTTCCAAACCTTCTCTAAGAAAGGGAATCGTCAGCATTGTGAGTTGAATGCAGATATCACAAAGTAGTTTCTGAGGGTGCTTCTGTCTAGATTTTAGATGAATATATTACCGTTTCCAACGAAATCGATAGAGCTATCCAAATATCCACTTACAGATTCTACAAAAGAAGTGATTCCAAACTGCTCTATCAACAGAAAGGTTTAAGTCTGTTAGTTGAGGACACACATCACAAAGAAGTTTGTGAGAATGCTTCTGTCTAGATTTTATATGAAGATATTCCCGTTTCCAACAATATCTTCACAGTTATCCAAATATCCACTTGCAGATTCTGCAAAAAGTGTGTTTCCAAACTGCTCTATCAAACGAAAGGTTCAACTCCGTTAGTTGAGGACACACATCACAAAGAAGTTTCTGAGAATGCTTCTGTCTCGTTTTTATGGGAAGATATTTCAGTTTTCACCGTAGGCCCGAATGCGCTCCAAATGTCCACTTGCAGATAATACAGAAAGAGTGTTCCATACCTTCTCTAAGAAAGGGAATCTTCAGCTTTGTGAGTTGAATGCAGATATCACAAAGTAGTTTCTGAGAGTGCTTCTGTCTAGATTTTAGATGAAAATATTCCCGTTTCCAACGAAATCGTTAGAGCTATCCAAATATCAGCTTGCAGATTCTACAAAAAGAGTGGTTCCAAACTACTCTATGAAAAGAAAGGTTGAACTCTGTTAGATGAGGACACACATCACGAAGAAGTTTCTGAGAATGCTTCTGTCTAGATTTTATATAAAGATGTTCCCGTTTCTAATGAAATCTTCACATTAAACAAAATATCCAATTGCAGGTTCTACAAAAAGAGTGTTTCCAAACTGCTGTATCAAAGGAAAGGTTGAACTCTGTTAGTTGAGGACACACATCACAAAAAACTTTCTGAGAATGCTTCTGTCTAGATTTTATATGAAGATATTCCCGTTTCCAACGAAATCTTCACAGTTATCCAAATATCCACTTGCAGATTCTACAAAAAGAGTGTTTGCAAACTACTGTATCAAAAGAAAGGATGAACTGTGTTAGCTGAGGACACTCATCAAGAAGAAGTCTCTGAGAATGCTTCGGTCTAGATTTCATATGAAGATACTCCCCTTTCCAACGAAATTATTACAGCTATCCAAATATCCACGGACAGATTCTACAAAAAGGGTGTTTCCAAACTGCTCTATCAAAAGAAAGGTTGAACTCCGTTAGTTGAGGACACACATCATGAAGAAGTTGCTGAGAATGCTTCTGTCTGGAATTTAGATGAAGATATTCCCGATTCCTACGAAATCTTCACAGTTATCCAAATATCTACCAGCAGATTCTACAAAAAGTGTGTTTCCAAACTACTGTAACAAAAGAAAGGTTGAACTCTGTTAGTTGAGGACACACATCACAAAGAAGTTTCTGAGAATGCTTCTGTCTAGATTTTATATGAAGATATTCACTTTTCCATCGAAATCTTCACAGTTATCCAAATATCCACTTGCGGATTCTATAAAAAGAGTGTTTCTAAACTGCTGTATCAAAAGAATGGTTCAACACTGTTAGTTGAGGACACACATCCCATATAAGTTTCAGAGAATGCTTCTGTCTCGTTTTTATGGGAAGATATTTCCCTTTTCACCGTAGGCCTGAAAGCGCTCGAAATGTCCACTTGCAGATAGTACAGAAAGCGTTTTCCAAACCAGCTCTAAGAAATAGAATCTTCAGCTTTCTGAGTTGAATGCAGATATCACAAAGTAGTTTCTGAGAGTGCTTCTGTCTAGATTTTCGATGAAGATATTCCCGTTTCCAACGAAATCGTATGAGCTATCCAAATATCCACTTGCAGATTGTACAAAAAGAGTGGTTCCAAACTACTCTATCAAAAGAAATGTTAAACTCTGTTCGATGAGGACACACATCACAAAGAAGTTTCTGAGAATGCTTCTGTCTAGATTTTATATGAAGATGTTCCCGTTTCCAACGAAATCTTCACATTAAACAAAATATCCACTTGCAGGTTCTACAAAAAGAGTGTTTCCAAACTGCTGTATCAACGGAAAGGTTGAACTCTGTTAGTTGAGGACACACATCACAAAAAAGTTTCTGAGAATGCTTCTGTCTAGATTTTATAAGAAGATACTCCCGTTTCCAACGAAATCTTCACAGTTATTCAAGTATCCACTTGCAGATTCCACAAAAAGAGTGTTTCCAACTGCTTTATCAATAGAAAGGATCAACTCTGCTATTTGAGGACACACATCCTAAATAAGTTTCTGAGAATCCTTCTCTCTCTTTCTTATGGAAGATATTTCAGTTTTCACTGAAGGGCTGAATGCGTTCGAAATGTCCACTTCCAGATACTACAGAAAGAGTGTTTCAAACCTGCTCTATGAAAGGGAATGTTCAGCGCTGTGACTTGAATGCAGATATCACAAAGTAGTTTCTGACAGTGCTTCTGTCTTGAATTCAGATGAAGATATTCCCTTTTCCAACGAAATCGTTAGAGCTATAAAAATATCCACTTGCAGATTCTACAAAAAGGGTGTTTCCAAACTGCTATATCAAAAGAAACGTTGAACTCTGTTAGTTGAGGATACACATCACAAAGAAGTTTCTGAGAATGCTTGTGTCTGGATTTTATATGAAGATATTCCTATTTCCAACTAAATCTTCACAGTTATCCAAATATCCACTTGCAGATTTTACAAAAAGACTGTTTCCAAACTGCTGTTTCAAAGGAAAAGTTGAACTGTGTTAGTCGAGGACACTCATCACAAAGAAGTTTCTGAGAATGCTTCTGTCTAGATTTCATATGAAGATATTCCCGTTTCCAACGAAATCGATAGAGCTATCCAAATATCCACTTGCAGATTCTACAAAAAGTGTGTTTCCAAACTACTGTATCAAAAGAATGGTTCAACTCTGTTAGTTGAGGACACACATCACAAAGAAGTTTCTGAGAATGCTTCTGTCTAGATTTCATATGAAGATATTCCCGTATCCACCGAAATCATTAGAGCTATCCAAATATCCACTTACAGATTCTACAAAAAGAGTGTTACCAATCTGCTCTATTAAAAGAAAGGTTCAACTTCCTTAGTTGAGGACACACATCACAAAGAAGTTTCTGAGAATGCATCTGTCTGGATTTTATATGAAGATATTCCGTTTCCATTGAAATCTTCACAGTTATCCAAATATCCACTTGCAGATTCTACAAAAAGTGTGTTTCCAAACTACTGTATCAAAAGAATGGTTCAACTCTGTTAGTTGAGGACACACATCACAAAGAAGTTTCTGAGAATGCTTCTGTCTAGATTTTATATGAAGATATTCCCGTTTCCAACGAAATCTTCACAGTTATCCAAATATCCACTTGCAGATTCTACAAAAAGAGTGTTTGCAAACTGCTGTATCAAAAGAAAGGATGAACTGTGTTAGCTGAGGACACTCATCAAGAAGAAGTTTCTGAGAATGCTTCGGTCTAGATTTCATATGAAGATATTCCCGTTTCCAACGAAATCATTAGCTCTATCAAAATATCCACCTACAGATTCTACAAAAAGAGTGTTTCCAAACTCCTCTATCAAAAGAAAGGTTCAACTCCTTTAGTTGAGGACACACATCGCAAAGAAGTTTCTGAGAATGCTTCTGTCTAGATTTTATATGAAGATATTCCCTTTTCCAATGAAATCTTCAGAGTCATCCAAATATCCACTTGCAGCTTCTACAAAAAGAGTTTTTCTAAACTGCTGTATCCAAAGAAAGTTTCATCTCTGTTAGTTGAGGACACACATCCCAAATAAGTTTCTGAGAATGCTTCTGTCTCGTTTTTATGGGAAGATATTTCCCTTTTCACCTTAGGCCTGAAAGCGCTCGAAATCTCCACTTGCAGATACTACAGAAAGAGTGTTCCAAACCTGCTCTAAGAAAGGGAATGTTCAGCTCTGTGAGTTCAATGCAGATATCAGAAAGTAGTTTCTGAGAGAGCTTCTGTCTAGATTTTAGATGAAGATACTCCCGTTTCCAATGAAATCGTTAGAGCTATCCAAATATCCACTTGCAGATTCTACAAAAAGTGTGATTCCAAACTGCTGTAACAAAGGAAAGGTTGAAATCTGTTAGTTGAGAACACACACCACTAAAAAGTTTCTGAGAATGCTTCTGTCTAGATTTTATATGACGATATTCCCGTTTCCAATGAAATCTTCACAGTTATTCAAATATCCACTTGCAGATTCTACAAAAAGTGCGTTTCCAAACGGCTCTATCAAAAGAAAGGTTCAACTCCGTTAGTTGAGGACACACATCACAAAGAAGTTTCTGAGAATGCTTCTGTCTCGTTTTTATGGGAAGATATTTCCCTTTTCACCTAAGGCCCGAATGCGCTCGAAATGTCCACTTGCAGATACTACAGAAAGAGTGTTCCAAACCTTCTCTAAGAAAGGGAATCTTCAGCATTGTGAGTTGAATGCAGATATCACAAAGTAGTTTCTGAGAGTGCTTCTGTCTAGATTTTAGATGAAGATAATCCCGTTTCCAACGAAATCGTTAGAGCTATCCAAATATCAACTTGCAGATTCTTCAAAAAGAGTGGTTCCAAACTACTCTATGAAAAGAAAGGTTGAACTCTGTTAGATGAGGACACACATCACAAAGAAGTTTCTGAGAATGCTTCTGTCTAGATTTTATATGAAGATGTTCCCGTTTCCAACGAAATCTTCACATTAAACAAAATATCCACTTGCAGGTTCTACAAAAAGAGTGTTTCCAAACTGCTGTATCAATAGAAAGGATCAGCTCTGGTAGTTGAGGACACACATCCTAAATAAGTTTCTGAAAATCCCTCTGTCTCTTTTTTATGGGAAGATATTTCAGTTTTCACCGTAGGCCTTAATGCGCTCGAAATGTCCACTTCCAGATACTACAGAAAGAGTGTTTCAAACCTGCTCTATGAAAGGGAATGTTCCGCTCTGTGACTTGAATGCAGATATCAGAAAGTAGTTTCTGACAGTGCTTCTGTCTAGAATTTAGATGAAGATATTCCCGTTTCCAACGAAATCGATAGAGCTATCCAAATATCCACTTGCAGATTCTACAAAAAGTGTGTTTCCAAACTACTGTATCAAAAGAATGGTTCAACTCTGTTAGTTGAGGACACACATCACAAAGAAGTTTCTGAGAATGCTTCTGTCTAGATTTCATATGAAGATATTCCCGTTTCCAACGAAATCTTCACAGTTATCCAAATATCCACTTGCAGAATCTACAAAAAGTGTGTTTGCAAACTGCTGTATCAAAAGAAAGGATGAACTGTGTTAGCTGAGGACACTCATCAAGAAGAAGTTTCTGAGAATGCTTCGGTCTAGATTTCATATGAAGATATTCCCGTTTCCAACGAAATCATTAGCTCTATCAAAATATCCACTTACAGATTCTACAAAAAGAGTGTTTCCAAACTCCTCTATCAAAAGAAAGTTTCAACTCCTTTAGTTGAGGACACACATCACAAAGAAGTTTCTGAGAATGCTTCTGTCTAGATTTTATATGAAGATATTCCCTTTTCCAATGAAATCTTCAGAGTCATCCAAATATCCACTTGCAGCTTCTACAAAAAGAGTTTTTCTAAACTGCTGTATCCATAGAAAGTTTCATCTCTGTTAGTTGAGGACACACATCCCAAATAAGTTTCTGAGAATGCTTCTGTCTCGTTTTTATGGGAAGATATTTCCCTTTTCACCTTAGGCCTGAAAGCGCTCGAAATCTCCACTTGCAGATACTACAGAAAGAGTGTTCCAAACCTGCTCTAAGAAAGGGAATGTTCAGCTCTGTGAGTTCAATGCAGATATCACAAAGTAGTTTCTGAGAGAGCTTCTGTCTAGATTTTAGATGAAGATATTCCCGTTTCCAATGAAATCGTTAGAGCTATCCAAATATCCACCTGCAGATTCTACAAAAAGTGTGATTCCAAACTGCTGTAACAAAGGAAAGGTTGAAATCTGTTAGTTGAGAACACACACCACAAAAAAGTTTCTGAGAATGCTTCTGTCTAGATTTTATATGACGATATTCCCGTTTCCAATGAAATCTTCACAGTTATTCAAATATCCACTTGCAGATTCTACAAAAAGTGTGTTTCCAAACGGCTCTATCAAAAGAAAGGTTCAACTCCGTTAGTTGAGGACACACATCACAAAGAAGTTTCTGAGAATGCTTCTGTCTCGTTTTTATGGGAAGATATTTCCCTTTTCACCTAAGGCCCGAATGCGCTCGAAATGTCCACTTGCAGATACTATAGAAAGAGTGTTCCATACCTTCTCTAAGAAAGGGAATCTTCAGCTTTGTGAGTTGAATGCAGATATCACAAAGTAGTTTCTGAGAGTGCTTCTGTCTAGATTTTAGATGAAAATATTCCCGTTTCCAACGATATCGTTAGAGCTATCCAAATATCAACTTGCAGATTCTACAAAAAGAGTGGTTCCAAACTACTCTATGAAAAGAAAGGTTGAACTCTGTTAGATGAGGACACACATCACGAAGAAGTTTCTGAGAATGCTTCTGTCTAGATTTTATATAAAGATGTTCCCGTTTCCAATGAAATCTTCACATTAAACAAAATATCCACTTGCAGGTTCTACAAAAAGAGTGTTTCCAAACTGCTGTATCAAAGGAAAGGTTGAACTCTGTTAGTTGAGGACACACATCACAAAAAAGTTTCTGAGAATGCTTCTGTCTAGATTTTATATGAAGATATTCCCGTTTCCAACGAAATCTTCACAGTTATTCAAATATCCACTTGCAGATTCTACAAAAAGAGTGTTTCCAAACTGCTGTATCAATAGAAAGGATCAGCTCTGGTAGTTGAGGACACACATCCTAAATAAGTTTCTGAAAATCCCTCTGTCTCTTTTTTATGGGAAGATATTTCAGTTTTCACCGTAGGCCTTAATGCGCTCGAAATGTCCACTTCCAGATACTACAGAAAGAGTGTTTCAAACATGCTCTATGAAAGGGAATGTTCCGCTCTGTGACTTGAATGCAGATATCAGAAAGTAGTTTCTGACAGTGCTTCTGTCTAGAATTTAGATGAAGATATTCCCGTTTCCAACGAAATCGATAGAGCTATCCAAATATCCACTTGCAGATTCTACAAAAAGTGTGTTTCCAAACTACTGTATCAAAAGAATGGTTCAACTCTGTTAGTTGAGGACACACATCACAAAGAAGTTTCTGAGAATGCTTCTGTCTAGATTTTATATGAAGATATTCCCTTTTCCAATGAAATCTTCAGAGTCATCCAAATATCCACTTACAGCTTCTACAAAAAGAGTTTTTCTAAACTGCTGTATCCATAGAAAGTTTCATCTCTGTTAGTTGAGGACGCACATCCCAAATAAGTTTCTGAGAATGCTTCTGTCTCGTTTTTATGGGAAGATATTTCCCTTTTCACCTTAGGCCTGAAAGCGCTCGAAGTCTCCACTTGCAGATACTACAGAAAGAGTGTTTGAAACCTGCTCTAAGAAAGGGAATGTTCATCTCTGTGAGTTCAATGCAGATATCACAAAGTAGTTTCTGAGAGAGCTTCTGTCTAGATTTTAGATGAAGATATTCCCGTTTCCAATGAAATCGATAGAGCTATCCAAATATCCACTTGCAGATTCTACAAAAAGTGTGTTTCCAAACTGCTGTAACAAAGGAAAGGTTGAAATCTGTTAGTTGAGGACACACACCACAAAAAAGTTTCTGAGAATGCTTCTCTCTAGATTTTATATGACGATATTCCCGTTTCCAACGAAATCTTCACAGTTATTCAAATATCCACTTGCAGATTCTACAAAAAGAGTGTTTCCAAACTGCTGTAGCAATAGAAAGGATCAGCTCTGGTAGTTGAGGACACACATCCTAAATAAGTTTCTGAAAATCCTTCTGTCTCTTTTTTATGGGAAGATATTTCAGTTTTCACCGTAGGCCTTAATGCGCTCGTAATGTCCACTTCCAGATACTACAGAAAGAGTGTTTCAAACCTGCTCTATGAAACGGAATGTTCCGCTCTGTGACTTGAATGCAGATATCAGAAAGTAGTTTCTGACAATGCTTCTGTCTAGAATTTAGATGAAGATATTCCCGTTTCCAACGAAATCGATAGAGCTATCCAAATATCCACTTACAGATTCTACAAAAGAAGTGATTCCAAACTGCTCTATCAACAGAAAGGTTTAAGTCTGTTAGTTGAGGACACACATCACAAAGAAGTTTCTGAGAATGCTTCTGTCTCGTTTTTATGGGAAGATATTTCAGTTTTCACCGTAGGCCCGAATGCGCTCGAAATGTCCACTTGCAGATACTACAGAAAGAGTGTTCCAAACCTTCTCTAAGAAAGGGAATCGTAAGCATTGTGAGTTGAATGCAGATATCACAAAGTAGTTTCTGAGGGTGCTTCTGTCTAGATTTTAGATGAATATATTACCGTTTCCAACGAAATCGATAGAGCTATCCAAATATCCACTTACAGATTCTACAAAAGAAGTGATTCCAAACTGCTCTATCAACAGAAAGGTTTAAGTCTGTTAGTTGAGGACACACATCACAAAGAAGTTTGTGAGAATGCTTCTGTCTAGATTTTATATGAAGATATTCCCGTTTCCAACAATATCTTCACAGTTATCCAAATATCCACTTGCAGATTCTGCAAAAAGTGTGTTTCCAAACTGCTCTATCAAACGAAAGGTTCAACTCCGTTAGTTGAGGACACACATCACAAAGAAGTTTCTGAGAATGCTTCTGTCTCGTTTTTATGGGAAGATATTTCAGTTTTCACCGTAGGCCCGAATGCGCTCCAAATGTCCACTTGCAGATAATACAGAAAGAGTGTTCCATACCTTCTCTAAGAAAGGGAATCTTCAGATTTGTGAGTTGAATGCAGATATCACAAAGTAGTTTCTGAGAGTGCTTCTGTCTAGATTTTAGGTGAAGATAATCCCGTTTCCAATGAAATCGTTAGAGCTATCCAAGTATCAACTTGCAGATTCTACAAAAAGAGTGGTTCCAAACTACTCTATGAAAAGAAAGGTTGAACTCTGTTAGATGAGGACACACATCACGAAGAAGTTTCTGAGAATGCTTCTGTCTAGATTTTATATAAAGATGTTCCCGTTTCTAATGAAATCTTCACATTAAACAAAATATCCAATTGCAGGTTCTACAAAAAGAGTGTTTCCAAACTGCTGTATCAAAGGAAAGGTTGAACTCTGTTAGTTGAGGACACACATCACAAAAAACTTTCTGAGAATGCTTCTGTCTAGATTTTATATGAAGATATTCCCGTTTCCAACAAAATCTTCACAGTTATCCAAATATCCACTTGCAGATTCTACAAAAAGAGTGTTTGCAAACTACTGTATCAAAAGAAAGGATGAACTGTGTTAGCTGAGGACACTCATCAAGAAGAAGTCTCTGAGAATGCTTCGGTCTAGATTTCATATGAAGATACTCCCCTTTCCAACGAAATTATTACAGCTATCCAAATATCCACGGACAGATTCTACAAAAAGGGTGTTTCCAAACTGCTCTATCAAAAGAAAGGTTGAACTCCGTTAGTTGAGGACACACATCATGAAGAAGTTGCTGAGAATGCTTCTGTCTGGAATTTAGATGAAGATATTCCCGATTCCAACGAAATCTTCACAGTTATCCAAATATCTACCAGCAGATTCTACAAAAAGTGTGTTTCCAAACTACTGTAACAAAAGAAAGGTTGAACTCTGTTAGTTGAGGACACACATCACAAAGAAGTTTCTGAGAATGCTTCTGTCTAGATTTTATATGAAGATATTCACTTTTCCATCGAAATCTTCACAGTTATCCAAATATCCACTTGCGGATTCTACAAAAAGAGTGTTTCTAAACTGCTGTATCAAAAGAATGGTTCAACACTGTTAGTTGAGGACACACATCCCATATAAGTTTCAGAGAATGCTTCTGTCTCGTTTTTATGGGAAGATATTTCCCTTTTCACCGTAGGCCTGAAAGCGCTCGAAATGTCCACTTGCAGATAGTACAGAAAGCGTTTTCAAAACCTGCTCTAAGAAATAGAATCTTCAGCTTTCTGAGTTGAATGCAGATATCACAAAGTAATTTCTGAGAGTGCTTCTGTCTATAATTTCGATGAAGATATTCCCGTTTCCAACGAAATCGTATGAGCTATCCAAATATCCACTTGCAGATTGTACAAAAAGAGTGGTTCCAAACTACTCTATCAAAAGAAATGTTAAACTCTGTTCGATGAGGACACACATCACAAAGAAGTTTCTGAGAATGCTTCTGTCTAGATTTTATAAGAAGATACTCCCGTTTCCAACGAAATCTTCACAGTTATTCAAGTATCCACTTGCAGATTCCACAAAAAGAGTGTTTCCAACTGCTTTATCAATAGAAAGGATCAACTCTGCTATTTGAGGACACACATCCTAAATAAGTTTCTGAGAATCCTTCTCTCTCTTTCTTATGGAAGATATTTCAGTTTTCACTGAAGGGCTGAATGCGTTCGAAATGTCCACTGCCAGATACTACAGAAAGAGTGTTTCAAACCTGCTCTATGAAAGGGAATGTTCAGCGCTGTGACTTGAATGCAGATATCACAAAGTAGTTTCGGACAGTGCTTCTGTCTTGAATTCAGATGAAGATATTCCCTTTTCCAACGAAATCGTTAGAGCTATAAAAATATCCACTTGCAGATTCTACAAAAAGGGTGTTTCCAAACTGCTATATCAAAAGAAACGTTGAACTCTGTTAGTTGAGGATACACATCACAAAGAAGTTTCTGAGAATGCTTGTGTCTGGATTTTATATGAAGATATTCCCATTTCCAACTAAATCTTCACAGTTATCCAAATATCCACTTGCAGATTTTACAAAAAGACTGTTTCCAAACTGCTGTTTCAAAGGAAAAGTTGAACTGTGTTAGTCGAGGACACTCATCACAAAGAAGTTTCTGAGAATGCTTCTGTCTAGATTTCATATGAAGATATTCCCGTTTCCAACGAAATCGATAGAGCTATCCAAATATCCACTTGCAGATTCTACAAAAAGTGTGTTTCCAAACTACTGTATCAAAAGAATGGTTCAACTCTGTTAGTTGAGGACACACATCACAAAGAAGTTTCTGAGAATGCTTCTGTCTAGATTTCATATGAAGATATTCCCGTATCCACCGAAATCATTAGAGCTATCCAAATATCCACTTACAGATTCTACAAAAAGAGTGTTACCAATCTGCTCTATTAAAAGAAAGGTTCAACTTCCTTAGTTGAGGACACACATCACAAAGAAGTTTCTGAGAATGCATCTGTCTGGATTTTATATGAAGATATTCCGTTTCCAATGAAATCTTCACAGTTATCCAAATATCCACTTGCAGATTCTACAAAAAGTGTGTTTCCAAACTACTGTATCAAAAGAATGGTTCAACTCTGTTAGTTGAGGACACACATCACAAAGAAGTTTCTGAGAATGCTTCTGTCTAGATTTTATATGAAGATATTCCCGTTTCCAACGAAATCTTCACAGTTATCCAAATATCCACTTGCAGATTCTACAAAAAGAGTGTTTGCAAACTACTGTATCAAAAGAAAGGATGAACTGTGTTAGCTGAGGACACTCATCAAGAAGAAGTTTCTGAGAATGCTTCGGACTAGATTTCATATGAAGATATTCCCGTTTCCAACGAAATCATTAGCTCTATCAAAATATCCACTTACAGATTCTACAAAAAGAGTGTTTCCAAACTCCTCTATCAAAAGAAAGGTTCAACTCCTTTAGTTGAGGACACACATCACAAAGAAGTTTCTGAGAATGCTACTGTCTAGATTTTATATGAAGATATTCCCTTTTCCAATGAAATCTTCAGAGTCATCCAAATATCCACTTGCAGCTTCTACAAAAAGAGTTTTTCTAAACTGCTGTATCCAAAGAAAGTTTCATCTCTGTTAGTTGAGGACACACATCCCAAATAAGTTTCTGAGAATGCTTCTGTCTCGTTTTTATGGGAAGATATTTCCCTTTTCACCTTAGGCCTGAAAGCACTCGAAATCTCCACTTGCAGATACTACAGAAAGAGTGTTCCAAACCTGCTCTAAGAAAGGGAATGTTCAGCTCTGTGAGTTCAATGCAGATATCACAAAGTAGTTTCTGAGAGAGCTTCTGCCTAGATTTTAGATGAAGATACTCCCGTTTCCAATGAAATCGTTAGAGCTATCCAAATATCCACTTGCAGATTCTACAAAAAGTGTGATTCCAAACTGCTGTAACAAAGGAAAGGTTGAAATCTGTTAGTTGAGAACACACACCACAAAAAAGTTTCTGAGAATGCTTCTGTCTGGATTTTATATGACGATATTCCCGTTTCCAATGAAATCTTCACAGTTATTCAAATATCCACTTGCAGATTCTACAAAAAGTGTGTTTCCAAACGGCTCTATCAAAAGAAAGGTTCAACTCCGTTAGTTGAGGACACACATCACAAAGAAGTTTCTGAGAATGCTTCTGTCTCTTTTTTATGGGAAGATATTTCCCTTTTCACCTAAGGCCCGAATGCGCTCGAAATGTCCACTTGCAGATACTACAGAAAGAGTGTTCCAAACCTTCTCTAAGAAAGGGAATCTTCAGCATTGTGAGTTGAATGCAGATATCACAAAGTAGTTTCTGAGAGTGCTTCTGTCTAGATTTTAGATGAAGATAATCCCGTTTCCAACGAAATCGTTAGAGCTATCCAAATATCAACTTGCAGATTCTTCAAAAAGAGTGGTTCCAAACTACTCTATGAAAAGAAAGGTTGAACTCTGTTAGATGAGGACACACATCACAAAGAAGTTTCTGAGAATGCTTCTGTCTAGATTTTATATGAAGATGTTCCCGTTTCCAACGAAATCTTCACATTAAACAAAATATCCACTTGCAGGTTCTACAAAAAGAGTGTTTCCAAACTGCTGTATCAATAGAAAGGATCAGCTCTGGTAGTTGAGGACACACATCCTAAATAAGTTTCTGAAAATCCCTCTGTCTCTTTTTTATGGGAAGATATTTCACTTTTCACCGTAGGCCTTAATGCGCTCGAAATGTCCACTTCCAGATACTACAGAAAGAGTGTTTCAAACCTGCTCTATGAAAGGGAATGTTCCGCTCTGTGACTTGAATGCAGATATCAGAAAGTAGTTTCTGACAGTGCTTCTGTCTAGAATTTAGATGAAGATATTCCCGTTTCCAACGAAATCGATAGAGCTATCCAAATATCCACTTGCAGATTCTACAAAAAGTGTGTTTCCAAACTACTGTATCAAAAGAATGGTTCAACTCTGTTAGTTGAGGACACACATCACAAAGAAGTTTCTGAGAATGCTTCTGTCTAGATTTCATATGAAGATATTCCCGTTTCCAACGAAATCTTCACAGTTATCCAAATATCCACTTGCAGAATCTACAAAAAGTGTGTTTGCAAACTGCTGTATCAAAAGAAAGGATGAACTGTGTTAGCTGAGGACACTCATCAAGAAGAAGTTTCTGAGAATGCTTCGGTCTAGATTTCATATGAAGATATTCCCGTTTCCAACGAAATCATTAGCTCTATCAAAATATCCACTTACAGATTCTACAAAAAGAGTGTTTCCAAACTCCTCTATCAAAAGAAAGTTTCAACTCCTTTAGTTGAGGACACACATCACAAAGAAGTTTCTGAGAATGCTTCTGTCTAGATTTTATATGAAGATATTCCCTTTTCCAATGAAATCTTCAGAGTCATCCAAATATCCACTTGCAGCTTCTACAAAAAGAGTTTTTCTAAACTGCTGTATCCAAAGAAAGTTTCATCTCTGTTAGTTGAGGACACACATCCCAAATAAGTTTCTGAGAATGCTTCTGTCTCGTTTTTATGGGAAGATATTTCCCTTTTCACCTTAGGCCTGAAAGCACTCGAAATCTCCACTTGCAGATACTACAGAAAGAGTGTTCCAAACCTGCTCTAAGAAAGGGAATGTTCAGCTCTGTGAGTTCAATGCAGATATCACAAAGTAGTTTCTGAGAGAGATTCTGCCTAGATTTTAGATGAAGATACTCCCGTTTCCAATGAAATCGTTAGAGCTATCCAAATATCCACTTGCAGATTCTACAAAAAGTGTGATTCCAAACTGCTGTAACAAAGGAAAGGTTGAAATCTGTTAGTTGAGAACACACACCACAAAAAAGTTTCTGAGAATGCTTCTGTCTGGATTTTATATGACGATATTCCCGTTTCCAATGAAATCTTCACAGTTATTCAAATATCCACTTGCAGATTCTACAAAAAGTGTGTTTCCAAACGGCTCTATCAAAAGAAAGGTTCAACTCCGTTAGTTGAGGACACACATCACAAAGAAGTTTCTGAGAATGCTTCTGTCTCTTTTTTATGGGAAGATATTTCCCTTTTCACCTAAGGCCCGAATGCGCTCGAAATGTCCACTTGCAGATACTACAGAAAGAGTGTTCCAAACCTTCTCTAAGAAAGGGAATCTTCAGCATTGTGAGTTGAATGCAGATATCACAAAGTAGTTTCTGAGAGTGCTTCTGTCTAGATTTTAGATGAAGATAATCCCGTTTCCAACGAAATCGTTAGAGCTATCCAAATATCAACTTGCAGATTCTTCAAAAAGAGTGGTTCCAAACTACTCTATGAAAAGAAAGGTTGAACTCTGTTAGATGAGGACACACATCACAAAGAAGTTTCTGAGAATGCTTCTGTCTAGATTTTATATGAAGATGTTCCCGTTTCCAACGAAATCTTCACATTAAACAAAATATCCACTTGCAGGTTCTACAAAAAGAGTGTTTCCAAACTGCTGTATCAATAGAAAGGATCAGCTCTGGTAGTTGAGGACACACATCCTAAATAAGTTTCTGAAAATCCCTCTGTCTCTTTTTTATGGGAAGATATTTCACTTTTCACCGTAGGCCTTAATGCGCTCGAAATGTCCACTTCCAGATACTACAGAAAGAGTGTTTCAAACCTGCTCTATGAAAGGGAATGTTCCGCTCTGTGACTTGAATGCAGATATCAGAAAGTAGTTTCTGACAGTGCTTCTGTCTAGAATTTAGATGAAGATATTCCCGTTTCCAACGAAATCGATAGAGCTATCCAAATATCCACTTGCAGATTCTACAAAAAGTGTGTTTCCAAACTACTGTATCAAAAGAATGGTTCAACTCTGTTAGTTGAGGACACACATCACAAAGAAGTTTCTGAGAATGCTTCTGTCTAGATTTCATATGAAGATATTCCCGTTTCCAACGAAATCTTCACAGTTATCCAAATATCCACTTGCAGAATCTACAAAAAGTGTGTTTGCAAACTGCTGTATCAAAAGAAAGGATGAAATGTGTTAGCTGAGGACACTCATCAAGAAGAAGTTTCTGAGAATGCTTCGGTCTAGATTTCATATGAAGATATTCCCGTTTCCAATGAAATCATTAGCTCTATCAAAATATCCACTTACAGATTCTACAAAAAGAGTGTTTCCAAACTCCTCTATCAAAAGAAAGTTTCAACTCCTTTAGTTGAGGACACACATCACAAAGAAGTTTCTGAGAATGCTTCTGTCTAGATTTTATATGAAGATATTCCCTTTTCCAATGAAATCTTCAGAGTCATCCAAATATCCACTTGCAGCTTCTACAAAAAGAGTTTTTCTAAACTGCTGTATCCAAAGAAAGTTTCATCTCTGTTAGTTGAGGACACACATCCCAAATAAGTTTCTGAGAATGCTTCTGTCTCGTTTTTATGGGAAGATATTTCCCTTTTCACCTTAGGCCTGAAAGCGCTCGAAATCTCCACTTGCAGATACTACAGAAAGAGTGTTCCAAACCTGCTCTAAGAAAGGGAATGTTCAGCTCTGTGAGTTCAATGCAGATATCACAAAGTAGTTTCTGAGAGAGCTTCTGTCTAGATTTTAGATGAAGATACTCCCGTTTCCAATGAAATCGTTAGAGCTATCCAAATATCCACTTGCAGATTCTACAAAAAGTGTGATTCCAAACTGCTGTAACAAAGGAAAGGTTGAAATCTGTTAGTTGAGAACACACACCACAAAAAAGTTTCTGAGAATGCTTCTGTCTACATTTTATATGACGATATTCCCGTTTCCAATGAAATCTTCACAGTTATTCAAATATCCACTTGCAGATTCTACAAAAAGTGTGTTTCCAAACGGCTCTATCAAAAGAAAGGTTCAACTCCGTTAGTTGAGGACACACATCACAAAGAAGTTTCTGAGAATGCTTCTGTCTCGTTTTTATGGGAAGATATTTCCCTTTTCACCTAAGGCCCGAATGCGCTCGAAATGTCCACTTGCAGATACTACAGAAAGAGTGTTCCAAACCTTCTCTAAGAAAGGGAATCTTCAGCATTGTGAGTTGAATGCAGATATCACAAAGTAGTTTCTGAGAGTGCTTCTGTCTAGATTTTAGATGAAGATAATCCCGTTTCCAACGAAATCGTTAGAGCTATCCAAATATCAACTTGCAGATTCTTCAAAAAGAGTGGTTCCAAACTACTCTATGAAAAGAAAGGTTGAACTCTGTTAGATGAGGACACACATCACAAAGAAGTTTCTGAGAATGCTTCTGTCTAGATTTTATATGAAGATGTTCCCGTTTCCAACGAAATCTTCACATTAAACAAAATATCCACTTGCAGGTTCTACAAAAAGAGTGTTTCCAAACTGCTGTATGAATAGAAAGGATCAGCTCTGGTAGTTGAGGACACACATCCTAAATAAGTTTCTGAAAATCCCTCTGTCTCTTTTTTATGGGAAGATATTTCAGTTTTCACCGTAGGCCTTAATGCGCTCGAAATGTCCACTTCCAGATACTACAGAAAGAGTGTTTCAAACCTGCTCTATGAAAGGGAATGTTCCGCTCTGTGACTTGAATGCAGATATCAGAAAGTAGTTTCTGACAGTGCTTCTGTCTAGAATTTAGATGAAGATATTCCCGTTTCCAACGAAATCGATAGAGCTATCCAAATATCCACTTGCAGATTCTACAAAAAGTGTGTTTCCAAACTACTGTATCAAAAGAATGGTTCAACTCTGTTAGTTGAGGACACACATCACAAAGAAGTTTCTGAGAATGCTTCTGTCTAGATTTCATATGAAGATATTCCCGTTTCCAACGAAATCTTCACAGTTATCCAAATATCCACTTGCAGAATCTACAAAAAGAGTGTTTGCAAACTGCTGTATCAAAAGAAAGGATGAACTGTGTTAGCTGAGGACACTCATCAAGAAGAAGTTTCTGAGAATGCTTCGGTCTAGATTTCATATGAAGATATTCCCGTTTCCAACGAAATCATTAGCTCTATCAAAATATCCACTTACAGATTCTACAAAAAGAGTGTTTCCAAACTCCTCTATCAAAAGAAAGTTTCAACTCCTTTAGTTGAGGACACACATCACAAAGAAGTTTCTGAGAATGCTTCTGTCTAGATTTTATATGAAGATATTCCCTTTTCCAATGAAATCTTCAGAGTCATCCAAATATCCACTTGCAGCTTCTACAAAAAGAGTTTTTCTAAACTGCTGTATCCATAGAAAGTTTCATCTCTGTTAGTTGAGGACACACATCCCAAATAAGTTTCTGAGAATGCTTCTGTCTCGTTTTTATGGGAAGATATTTCCCTTTTCACCTTAGGCCTGAAAGCGCTCGAAGTCTCCACTTGCAGATACTACAGAAAGAGTGTTCGAAACCTGCTCTAAGAAAGGGAATGTTCAGCTCTGTGAGTTCAATGCAGATATCACAAAGTAGTTTCTGAGAGAGCTTCTGTCTAGATTTTAGATGAAGATATTCCCGTTTCCAATGAAATTGATAGAGCTATCCAAATATCCACTTGCAGATTCTACAAAAAGTGTGTTTCCAAACTGCTGTAACAAAGGAAAGGTTGAAATCTGTTAGTTGAGGACACACACCACAAAAAAGTTTCTGAGAATGCTTCTCTCTAGATTTTATATGAAGATATTCCCGTTTCCAACGAAATCTTCACAGTTATTCAAATATCCACTTGCAGATTCTACAAAAAGAGTGTTTCCAAACTGCTGTAGCAATAGAAAGGATCAGCTCTGGTAGTTGAGGACACACATCCTAAATAAGTTTCTGAAAATCCTTCTGTCTCTTTTTTATGGGAAGATATTTCAGTTTTCACCGTAGGCCTTAATGCGCTCGTAATGTCCACTTCCAGATACTACAGAAAGAGTGTTTCAAACCTGCTCTATGAAAGGGAATGTTCCGCTCTGTGACTTGAATGCAGATATCAGAAAGTAGTTTCTGACAATGCTTCTGTCTAGAATTTAGATGAAGATATTCCCGTTTCCAACGAAATCGATAGAGCTATCCAAATATCCACTTACAGATTCTACAAAAGAAGTGATTCCAAACTGTTCTATCAACAGAAAGGTTTAAGTCTGTTAGTTGAGGACACACATCACAAAGAAGTTTCTGAGAATGCTTCTGTCTCGTTTTTATGGGAAGATATTTCAGTTTTCACCGTAGGCCCGAATGCGCTCGAAATGTCCACTTGCAGATACTACAGAAAGAGTGTTCCAAACCTTCTCTAAGAAAGGGAATCGTCAGCATTGTGAGTTGAATGCAGATATCACAAAGTAGTTTCTGAGGGTGCTTCTGTCTAGATTTTAGATGAATATATTACCGTTTCCAACGAAATCGATAGAGCTATCCAAATATCCACTTACAGATTCTACAAAAGAAGTGATTCCAAACTGCTCTATCAACAGAAAGGTTTAAGTCTGTTAGTTGAGGACACACATCACAAAGAAGTTTGTGAGAATGCTTCTGTCTAGATTTTATATGAAGATATTCCCGTTTCCAACAATATCTTCACAGTTATCCAAATATCCACTTGCAGATTCTGCAAAAAGTGTGTTTCCAAACTGCTGTATCAAAGGAAAGGATGAACTGTGTTAGCTGAGGACACTCATCAAGAAGAAGTTTCTGAGAATGCTTCTGTCTCGTTTTTATGGGAAGATATTTCAGTTTTCACCGTAGGCCCGAATGCGCTCCAAATGTCCACTTGCAGATAATACAGAAAGAGTGTTCCATACCTTCTCTAAGAAAGGGAATCTTCAGCTTTGTGAGTTGAATGCAGATATCACAAAGTAGTTTCTGAGAGTGCTTCTGTCTAGATTTTAGATGAAAATATTCCCGTTTCCAACGAAATCGTTAGAGCTATCCAAATATCAACTTGCAGATTCTACAAAAAGAGTGGTTCCAAACTACTCTATGAAAAGAAAGGTTGAACTCTGTTAGATGAGGACACACATCACGAAGAAGTTTCTGAGAATGCTTCTGTCTAGATTTTATATAAAGATGTTCCCGTTTCTAATGAAATCTTCACATTAAACAAAATATCCAATTGCAGGTTCTACAAAAAGAGTGTTTCCAAACTGCTGTATCAAAGGAAAGGTTGAACTCTGTTAGTTGAGGACACACATCACAAAAAACTTTCTGAGAATGCTTCTGTCTAGATTTTATATGAAGATATTCCCGTTTCCAACGAAATCTTCACAGTTATCCAAATATCCACTTGCAGATTCTACAAAAAGAGTGTTTGCAAACTACTGTATCAAAAGAAAGGATGAACTGTGTTAGCTGAGGACACTCATCAAGAAGAAGTCTCTGAGAATGCTTCGGTCTAGATTTCATATGAAGATACTCCCCTTTCCAACGAAATTATTACAGCTATCCAAATATCCACGGACAGATTCTACAAAAAGGGTGTTTCCAAACTGCTCTATCAAAAGAAAGGTTGAACTCCGTTAGTTGAGGACACACATCACGAAGAAGTTGCTGAGAATGCTTCTGTCTGGAATGTAGATGAAGATATTCCCGATTCCAACGAAATCTTCACAGTTATCCAAATATCTCCCAGCAGATTCTACAAAAAGTGTGTTTCCAAACTACTGTAACAAAAGAAAAGTTGAACTCTGTTAGTTGAGGACACACATCACAAAGAAGTTTCTGAGAATGCTTCTGTCTAGATTTTATATGAAGATATTCACTTTTCCATCGAAATCTTCACAGTTATCCAAATATCCACTTGCGGATTCTACAAAAAGAGTGTTTCTAAACTGCTGTATCAAAAGAATGGTTCAACACTGTTAGTTGAGGACACACATCCCATATAAGTTTCAGAGAATGCTTCTGTCTCGTTTTTATGGGAAGATATTTCCCTTTTCACCGTAGGCCTGAAAGCGCTCGAAATGTCCACTTGCAGATAGTACAGAAAGCGTTTTCCAAACCTGCTCTAATAAATAGAATCTTCAGCTTTCTGAGTTGAATGCAGATATCACAAAGTAGTTTCTGAGAGTGCTTCTGTCTATATTTTCGATGAAGATATTCCCGTTTCCAACGAAATCGTATAATCTATCCAAATGTCCACCTGCAGATTGTACAAAAAGAGTGGTTCCAAACTACTCTATCAAAAGAAATGTTAAACTCTGTTCGATGAGGACACACATCACAAAGAAGTTTCTGAGAATGCTTCTGTCTAGATTTTATATGAAGATGTTCCCGTTTCCAACGAAATCTTCACATTAAACAAAATATCCACTTGCAGGTTCTACAAAAAGAGTGTTTCCAAACTGCTGTATCAACGGAAAGGTTGAACTCTGTTAGTTGAGGACACACATCACAAAAAAGTTTCTGAGAATGCTTCTGTCTAGATTTTATAAGAAGATACTCCCGTTTCCAACGAAATCTTCACAGTTATTCAAGTATCCACTTGCAGATTCCACAAAAAGAGTGTTTCCAACTGCTTTATCAATAGAAAGGATCAACTCTGCTATTTGAGGACACACATCCTAAATAAGTTTCTGAGAATCCTTCTCTCTCTTTCTTATGGAAGATATTTCAGTTTTCACTGAAGGGCTGAATGCGTTCGAAATGTCCACTTCCAGATACTACAGAAAGAGTGTTTCAAACCTGCTCTATGAAAGGGAATGTTCAGCGCTGTGACTTGAATGCAGATATCACAAAGTAGTTTCTGACAGTGCTTCTGTCTTGAATTCAGATGAAGATATTCCCTTTTCCAACGAAATCGTTAGAGCTATAAAAATATCCACTTGCAGATTCTACAAAAAGGGTGTTTCCAAACTGCTATATCAAAAGAAACGTTGAACTCTGTTAGTTGAGGATACACATCACAAAGAAGTTTCTGAGAATGCTTGTTTCTGGATTTTATATGAAGATATTCCTATTTCCAACTAAATCTTCACAGTTATCCAAATATCCACTTGCAGATTTTACAAAAAGACTGTTTCCATACTGCTGTTTCAAAGGAAAAGTTGAACTGTGTTAGTCGAGGACACTCATCACAAAGAAGTTTCTGAGAATGCTTCTGTCTAGATTTCATATGAAGATATTCCAGTATCAACCGAAATCATTAGAGCTATCCAAATATCCACTTACAGATTCTACAAAAAGAGTGTTACCAATCTGCTCTATTAAAAGAAAGGTTCAACTTCCTTAGTTGAGGACACACATCACAAAGAAGTTTCTGAGAATGCTTCTGTCTGGATTTTATATGAAGATATTCCGTTTCCAATGAAATCTTCACAGTTATCCAAATATCCACTTGCAGATTCTACAAAAAGTGTGTTTCCAAACTACTGTATCAAAAGAATGGTTCAACTCTGTTAGTTGAGGACACACATCACAAAGAAGTTTCTGAGAATGCTTCTGTCTAGATTTTATATGAAGATATTCCCGTTTCCAACGAAATCTTCACAGTTATCCAAATATCCACTTGCAGATTCTACAAAAAGAGTGTTTGCAAACTGCTGTATCAAAAGAAAGGATGAACTGTGTTAGCTGAGGACACTCATCAAGAAGAAGTTTCTGAGAATGCTTCGGACTAGATTTCATATGAAGATATTCCCGTTTCCATCGAAATCATTAGCTCTATCAAAATATCCACTTACAGATTCTACAAAAAGAGTGTTTCCAAACTCCTCTATCAA
The DNA here is from genome assembly GCF_029281585.2 of Gorilla gorilla gorilla. Taxonomy (NCBI): domain Eukaryota; kingdom Metazoa; phylum Chordata; class Mammalia; order Primates; family Hominidae; genus Gorilla; species Gorilla gorilla. Next base: position 13,708,117 of record NC_086018.1, on the reverse strand, counting down.
AAGAAAGGTTCAACTCCTTTAGTTGAGGACACACATCACAAAGAAGTTTCTGAGAATGCTACTGTCTAGATTTTATATGAAGATATTCCCTTTTCCAATGAAATCTTCAGAGTCATCCAAATATCCACTTGCAGCTTCTACAAAAAGAGTTTTTCTAAACTGCTGTATCCAAAGAAAGTTTCATCTCTGTCAGTTGAGGACACACATCCCAAATAAGTTCCTGAGAATGCTTCTGTCTCGTTTTTATGGGAAGATATTTCCCTTTTCACCTAAGGCCTGAAAGCGCTCGAAATCTCCACTTGCAGATACTACAGAAAGAGTGTTCCAAACCTGCTCTAAGAAAGGGAATGTTCAGCTCTGTGAGTTCAATGCAGATATCACAAAGTAGTTTCTGAGGGTGCTTCTGTCTAGATTTTAGATGAATATATTACCGTTTCCACTGAAATCGATAGAGCTATCCAAATATCCACTTACAGATTCTACAAAAGAAGTGATTCCAAACTGCTCTATCAACAGAAAGGTTTAAGTCTGTTAGTTGAGGACACACATCACAAAGAAGTTTGTGAGAATGCTTCTGTCTAGATTTTATATGAAGATATTCCCGTTTCCAACAATATCTTCACAGTTATCCAAATATCCACTTGCAGATTCTACAAAAAGTGTGTTTCCAAACTGCTCTATCAAAAGAAAGGTTCAACTCCGTTAGTTGAGGACACACATCACAAAGAAGTTTCTGAGAATGCTTCTGTCTCGTTTTTATGGGAAGATATTTCAGTTTTCACCGTAGGCCCGAATGCGCTCCAAATGTCCACTTGCAGATAATACAGAAAGAGTGTTCCATACCTTCTCTAAGAAAGGGAATCTTCAGCTTTGTGAGTTGAATGCAGATATCACAAAGTAGTTTCTGAGAGTGCTTCTGTCTAGATTTTAGATGAAAATATTCCCGTTTCCAACGATATCGTTAGAGATATCCAAATATCAACTTGCAGATTCTACAAAAAGAGTGGTTCCAAACTACTCTATGAAAAGAAAGGTTGAACTCTGTTAGATGAGGACACACATCACGAAGAAGTTTCTGAGAATGCTTCTGTCTAGATTTTATATAAAGATGTTCCCGTTTCCAATGAAATCTTCACATTAAACAAAATATCCACTTGCAGGTTCTACAAAAAGAGTGTTTCCAAACTGCTGTATCAAAGGAAAGGTTGAACTCTGTTAGTTGAGGACACACATCACAAAAAAGTTTCTGAGAATGCTTCTGTCTAGATTTTATATGAAGATATTCCCGTTTCCAACGAAATCTTCACAGTTATTCAAATATCCACTTGCAGATTCTACAAAAAGAGTGTTTCCAAACTGCTGTATCAATAGAAAGGATCAGCTCTGGTAGTTGAGGACACACATCCTAAATAAGTTTCTGAAAATCCCTCTGTCTCTTTTTTATGGGAAGATATTTCAGTTTTCACCGTAGGCCTTAATGCGCTCGAAATGTCCACTTCCAGATACTACAGAAAGAGTGTTTCAAACCTGCTCTATGAAAGGGAATGTTCCGCTCTGTGACTTGAATGCAGATATCAGAAAGTAGTTTCTGACAGTGCTTCTGTCTAGAATTTAGATGAAGATATTCCCGTTTCCAACGAAATCGATAGAGCTATCCAAATATCCACTTGCAGATTCTACAAAAAGTGTGTTTCCAAACTACTGTATCAAAAGAATGGTTCAACTCTGTTAGTTGAGGACACACATCACAAAGAAGTTTCTGAGAATGCTTCTGTCTAGATTTTATATGAAGATATTCCCGTTTCCAACGAAATCTTCACAGTTATCCAAATATCCACTTGCAGATTCTACAAAAAGAGTGTTTGCAAACTGCTGTATCAAAAGAAAGGATGAACTGTGTTAGCTGAGGACACTCATCAAGAAGAAGTTTCTGAGAATGCTTCGGACTAGATTTCATATGAAGATATTCCCGTTTCCATCGAAATCATTAGCTCTATCAAAATATCCACTTACAGATTCTACAAAAAGAGTGTTTCCAAACTCCTCTATCAAAAGAAAGTTTCAACTCCTTTAGTTGAGGACACATAACAAAGAAGTTTCTGAGAATGCTACTGTCTAGATTTTATATGAAGATATTCCCTTTTCCAATGAAATCTTCAGAGTCATCCAAATATCCACTTGCAGCTTCTACAAAAAGAGTTTTTCTAAACTGCTGTATCCAAAGAAAGTTTCATCTCTGTCAGTTGAGGACACACATCCCAAATAAGTTTCTGAGAATGCTTCTGTCTCGTTTTTATGGGAAGATATTTCCCTTTTCACCTAAGGCCCGAATGCGCTCGAAATGTCCACTTGCAGATAATACAGAAAGAGTGTTCCAAACCTTCTCTAAGAAAGGGAATCTTCAGCATTGTGAGTTGAATGCAGATATCACAAAGTAGTTTCTGAGAGTGCTTCTGTCTAGATTTTAGATGAAGATAATCCCGTTTCCAACGAAATCGTTAGAGCTATCCAAATATCAACTTGCAGATTCTTCAAAAAGAGTGGTTCCAAACTACTCTATGAAAAGAAAGGTTGAACTCTGTTAGATGAGGACACACATCACAAAGAAGTTTCTGAGAATGCTTCAGTCTAGATTTTATATGAAGATGATCCCGTTTCCAACGAAATCTTCACATTAAACAAAATATCCACTTGCAGGTTCTACAAAAGAGTGTTTCCAAATGCTGTATCAATAGAAAGGATCAGCTCTGGTAGTTGAGGACACACATCCTAAATAAGTTTCTGAAAATCCCTCTGTCTCTTTTTTATGGGAAGATATTTCGGTTTTCACCGTAGTCCTTAATGCGCTCGAAATGTCCACTTCCAGACACTACAGAAAGAGTGTTTCAAACCTGCTGTATGAAAGGGAAAGTTCCGCTCTGTGACTTGAATGCAGATAACAGAAAGTAGTTTCTGACAGTGCTTCTGTCTAGAATTTAGATGAAGATATTCCCGTTTCCAATGAAATTGATAGAGCTATCCAAATATCCACTTGCAGATTCTACAAAAAGTGTGTTTCCAAACTGCTGTAACAAAGGAAAGGTTGAAATCTGTTAGTTGAGGACACACACCACAAAAAAGTTTCTGAGAATGCTTCTCTCTAGATTTTATATGACGATATTCCCGTTTCCAACGAAATCTTCACAGTTATTCAAATATCCACTTGCAGATTCTACAAAAAGAGTGTTTCCAAACTGCTGTAGCAATAGAAAGGATCAGCTCTGGTAGTTGAGGACACACATCCTAAATAAGTTTCTGAAAATCCTTCTGTCTCTTTTTTATGGGAAGATATTTCAGTTTTCACCGTAGGCCTTAATGCGCTCGTAATGTCCACTTCCAGATACTACAGAAAGAGTGTTTCAAACCTGCTCTATGAAACGGAATGTTCCGCTCTGTGACTTGAATGCAGATATCAGAAAGTAGTTTCTGACAATGCTTCTGTCTAGAATTTAGATGAAGATATTCCCGTTTCCAACGAAATCGATAGAGCTATCCAAATATCCACTTACAGATTCTACAAAAGAAGTGATTCCAAACTGCTCTATCAACAGAAAGGTTTAAGTCTGTTAGTTGAGGACACACATCACAAAGAAGTTTGTGAGAATGCTTCTGTCTAGATTTTATATGAAGATATTCCCGTTTCCAACAATATCTTCACAGTTATCCAAATATCCACTTGCAGATTCTGCAAAAAGTGTGTTTCCAAACTGCTCTATCAAACGAAAGGTTCAACTCCGTTAGTTGAGCACACATCACAAAGAAGTTTCTGAGAATGCTTCTGTCTCGTTTTTATGGGAAGATATTTCAGTTTTCACCGTAGGCCCGAAAGCGCTCCAAATGTCCACTTGCAGATAATACAGAAAGAGTGTTCCATACCTTCTCTAAGAAAGGGAATCTTCAGCTTTGTGAGTTGAATGCAGATATCACAAAGTAGTTTCTGAGAGTGCTTCTGTCTAGATTTTAGATGAAAATATTCCCGTTTCCAACGAAATCGTTAGAGCTATCCAAATATCAACTTGCAGATTCTACAAAAAGAGTGGTTCCAAACTACTCTATGAAAAGAAAGGTTCAACTCTGTTAGTTGAGGACACACATCACAAAGAAGTTTCTGAGAATGCTTCTGTCTAGATTTTATATGAAGATATTCCCGTTTCCAACGAAATCTTCACAGTTATCCAAATATCCACTTGCAGATTCTACAAAAAGAGTGTTTGCAAACTACTGTATGAAAAGAAAGGATGAACTGTGTTAGCTGAGGACACTCATCAAGAAGAAGTTTCTGAGAATCTTTCGGTCTAGATTTCATATGAAGATATTCCCGTTTCCAAAGAAATCATTAGCTCTATCAAAATATCCACTTACAGATTCTACAAAAAGAGTGTTTCCAAACTCCTCTATCAAAAGAAAGGTTCAACTCCTTTAGTTGAGGACACACATCACAAAGAAGTTTCTGAGAATGCTTCTGTCTAGATTTTATATGAAGATATTCCTTTTTCCAATGAAATCTTCAGAGTCATCCAAATATCCACTTGCAGCTTCTACAAAAAGAGTTTTTCTAAACTGCTGTATCCAAAGAAAGTTTCATCTCTGTTAGTTGAGGACACACATCCCAAATAAGTTTCTGAGAATGCTTCTGTTTCGTTTTTATGGGAAGATATTTGCCATTTCACCTTAGGCCTGAAAGCGCTCGAAATCTCCACTTACAGATACTACAGAAAGAGTGTTCCAAACCTGCTCTAAGAAAGGGAATGTTCAGCTCTGTGAGTTCAATGCAGATATCACAAAGTAGTTTCTGAGAGAGCTTCTGTCTAGATTTTAGATGAAGATATTCCCGTTTCCAATGAAATCGTTAGAGCTATCCAAATATCCACTTGCAGATTCTACAAAAAGTGTGATTCCAAACTGCTGTAACAAAGGAAAGGTTGAAATCTGTTAGTTGAGAACACACACCACAAAAAAGTTTCTGAGAATGCTTCTGTCTAGATTTTATATGACGATATTCCCGTTTCCAATGAAATCTTCACAGTTATTCAAATATCCACTTGCAGATTCTACAAAAAGTGTGTTTCCAAACTGCTCTATCAAAAGAAAGGTTCAACTCCGTTAGTTGAGGACACACATCACAAAGAAGTTTCTGAGAATGCTTCTGTCTCGTTTTTATGGGAAGATATTTCCCTTTTCACCTAAGGCCCGAATGCGCTCCAAATGTCCACTTGCAGATACTATAGAAAGAGTGTTCCATACCTTCTCTAAGAAAGGGAATCTTCAGCTTTGTGAGTTGAATGCAGATATCACAAAGTAGTTTCTGAGAGTGCTTCTGTCTAGATTTTAGATGAAAATATTCCCGTTTCCAACGATATCTTTAGAGCTATCCAAATATCAACTTGCAGATTCTACAAAAAGAGTGGTTCCCAACTACTCTATGAAAAGAAAGGTTGAACTCTGTTAGATGAGGACACACATCACGAAGAAGTTTCTGAGAATGCTTCTGTCTAGATTTTATATAAAGATGTTCCCGTTTCCAATGAAATCTTCACATTAAACAAAATATCCACTTGCAGGTTCTACAAAAAGAGTGTTTCCAAACTGCTGTATCAAAGGAAAGGTTGAACTCTGTTAGTTGAGGACACACATCACAAAAAAGTTTCTGAGAATGCTTCTGTCTAGATTTTATATGAAGATATTCCCGTTTCCAACGAAATCTTCACAGTTATTCAAATATCCACTTGCAGATTCTACAAAAAGAGTGTTTCCAAACTGCTGTATCAATAGAAAGGATCAGCTCTGGTAGTTTAGGACACACATCCTAAATAAGTTTCTGAAAATCCCTCTGTCTCTTTTTTATGGGAAGATATTTCAGTTTTCACCGTAGGCCTTAATGCGCTCGAAATGTCCACTTCCAGATACTACAGAAAGAGTGTTTCAAACCTGCTCTATGAAAGGGAACGTTCCGCTCTGTGACTTGAATGCAGATATCAGAAAGTAGTTTCTGACAGTGCTTCTGTCTAGAATTTAGATGAAGAAATTCCCGTTTCCAACGAAATCGATAGAGCTATCCAAATATCCACTTGCAGATTCTACAAAAAGTGTGTTTCCAAACTACTGTATCAAAAGAATGGTTCAACTCTGTTAGTTGAGGACACACATCACAAAGAAGTTTCTGAGAATGCTTCTGTCTAGATTTTATATGAAGATACTCCCGTTTCCAACGAAATCTTCACAGTTATCCAAATATCCACTTGCAGATTCTACAAAAAGAGTGTTTGCAAACTACTGTATCAAAAGAAAGGATGAACTGTGTTAGCTGAGGACACTCATCAAGAAGAAGTTTCTGAGAATGCTTCGGTCTAGATTTCATATGAAGATATTCCCGTTTCCAATGAAATCATTAGCTCTATCAAAATATCCACTTACAGATTCTACAAAAAGAGTGTTTCCAAACTCCTCTATCAAAAGAAAGGTTCAACTCCTTTAGTTGAGGACACACATCACAAAGAAGTTTCTGAGAATGCTTCTGTCTAGATTTTATATGAAGATATTCCCTTTTCCAATGAAATCTTCAGTCATCCAAATATCCACTTGCAGCTTCTACAAAAAGAGTTTTTCTAAACTGCTGTATCCAAAGAAAGTTTCATCTCCGTTAGTTGAGGACACACATCCCAAATAAGTTTCTGAGAATGCTTCTGTCTCGTTTTTATGGGAAGATATTTCCCTTTTCACCTTAGGCCTGAAAGCGCTCGAAATCTCCACTTGCAGATACTACAGAAAGAGTGTTCCAAACCTGCTCTAGGAAAGGGAATGTTCAGCTCTGTGAGTTCAATGCAGATATCACAAAGTAATTTCTGAGAGAGCTTCTGTCTAGATTTTAGATGAAGATATTCCCGTTTCCAATGAAATCGTTAGAGCTATCCAAATATCCACTTGCAGATTCTACAAAAAGTGTGATTCCAAACTGCTGTAACAAAGGAAAGGTTGAAATCTGTTAGTTGAGAACACACACCACAAAAAAGTTTCTGAGAATGCTTCTGTCTAGATTTTATATGACGATATTCCCGTTTCCAATGAAATCTTCACAGTTATTCAAATATCCACTTGCAGATTCTACAAAAAGTGTGTTTCCAAACGGCTCTATCAAAAGAAAGGTTCAACTCCGTTAGTTGAGGACACACATCACAAAGAAGTTTCTGAGAATGCTTCTGTCTCGTTTTTATGGGAAGATATTTCCCTTCTCACCTAAGGCCCAAATGCGCTCGAAATGTCCACTTGCAGATACTATAGAAAGAGTGTTCCAAACCTTCTCTAAGAAAGGGAATCTTCAGCATTGTGAGTTGAATGCAGATATCACAAAGTAGTTTCTGAGAGTGCTTCTGTCTAGATTTTAGATGAAGATAGTCCCGTTTCCAACGAAATCGTTAGAGCTATCCAAATATCAACTTGCAGATTCTTCAAAAAGAGTGGTTCCAAACTACTCTATGAAAAGAAAGGTTGAACTCTGTTAGATGAGGACACACATCACAAAGAAGTTTCTGAGAATGCTTCTGTCTAGATTTTATATGAAGATGTTCCCGTTTCCAACGAAATCTTCACATTAAACAAAATATCCACTTGCAGTTCCTACAAAAAGAGTGTTTCCAAACTGCTGTATCAATAGAAAGGATCAGCTCTGGTAGTTGAGGACACACATCCTAAATAAGTTTCTGAAAATCCCTCTGTCTCTTTCTATGGGAAGATATTTCAGTTTTCACCATAGGCCTTAATGCGCTCGAAATGTCCACTTCCAGATACTACAGAAAGAGTGTTTCAAACCTGCTCTATGAAAGGGAATGTTCCGCTCTGTGACTTGAATGCAGATATCAGAAAGTAGTTTCTGACAGTGCTTCTGTCTAGAATTTAGATGAAGATATTCCCGTTTCCAACGAAATCGATAGAGCTATCCAAATATCCACTTGCAGATTCTACAAAAAGTGTGTTTCCAAACTACTGTATCAAAAGAATGGTTCCACTCTGTTAGTTGAGGACACACATCACAAAGAAGTTTCTGAGAATGCTTCTGTCTAGATTTTATATGAAGATATTCCCGTTTCCAACGAAATCTTCACAGTTATCCAAATATCCACTTGCAGATTCTACAAAAAGAGTGTTTGCAAACTACTGTATCAAAAGAAAGGATGAACTGTGTTAGCTGAGGACACTCATCAAGAAGAAGTTTCTGAGAATGCTTCGGTCTAGATTTCATATGAAGATATTCCCGTTTCCAACAAAATCATTAGCTCTATCAAAATATCCACTTACAGATTCTACAAAAAGAGTGTTTCCAAACTCCTCTATCAAAAGGAAGGTTCAACTCCTTTAGTTGAGGACACACATCACAAAGAAGTTTCTGAGAATGCTTCTGTCTAGATTTTATATGAAGATATTCCCTTTTCCAATGAAATCTTCAGAGTCATCCAAATATCCACTTGCAGCTTCTACAAAAAGAGTTTTTCTAAACTGCTGTATCCAAAGAAAGTTTCATCTCTGTTAGTTGAGGACACACATCCCAAATAAGTTTCTGAGAATGCTTCTGTTTCGTTTTTATGGGAAGATATTTCCCTTTTCACCTTAGGCCTGAAAGCGCTCGAAATCTCCACTTGCAGATACTACAGAAAGAGTGTTCGAAACCTGCTCTAAGAAAGGGAATGTTCAGCTCTGTGAGTTCAATGCAGATATCACAAAGTAGTTTCTGAGAGAGCTTCTGTCTAGATTTTAGATGAAGATATTCCCGTTTCCAATGAAATCGTTACAGCTATCCAAATATCCACTTGCAGATTCTACAAAAAGTGTGATTCCAAACTGCTGTAACAAAGGAAAGGTTGAAATCTGTTAGTTGAGAACACACACCACAAAAACGTTTCTGAGAATGCTTCTGTCTAGATTTTATATGACGATATTCCCGTTTCCAATGAAATCTTCACAGTTATTCAAATATCCACTTGCAGATTCTACAAAAAGTGTGTTTCCAAACGGCTCTATCAAAAGAAAGGTTCAACTCCGTTAGTTGAGGACACACATCACAAAGAAGTTTCTGAGAATGCTTCTGTCTCGTTTTTATGGGAAGATATTTCCCTTCTCACCTAAGGCCCGAATGCGCTCGAAATGTCCACTTGCAGATACTATAGAAAGAGTGTTCCAAACCTTCTCTAAGAAAGAGAATCTTCAGCATTGTGAGTTGAATGCAGATATCACAAAGTAGTTTCTGAGAGTGCTTCTGTCTAGATTTTAGATGAAGATAATCCCGTTTCCAACGAAATCGTTAGAGCTATCCAAATATCAACTTGCAGATTCTTCAAAAAGAGTGGTTCCAAACTACTCTATGAAAAGAAAGGTTGAACTCTGTTAGATGAGGACACACATCACAAAGAAGTTTCTGAGAATGCTTCTGTCTAGATTTTATATGAAGATGTTCCCGTTTCCAACGAAATCTTCACATTAAACAAAATATCCCCTTGCAGGTTCTACAAAAAGAGTGTTTCCAAACTGCTGTATCAATAGAAAGGATCAGCTCTGGTAGTTGAGGACACACATCCTAAATAAGTTTCTGAAAATCCCTCTGTCTCTTTTTTATGGGAAGATATTTCAGTTTTCACCGTAGGCCTTAATGCGCTCGAAATGTCCACTTCCAGATACTACAGAAAGAGTGTTTCAAACCTGCTCTATGAAAGCGAATGTTCCGCTCTGTGACTTGAATGCAGATATCAGAAAGTAGTTTCTGACAGTGCTTCTGTCTAGAATTTAGATGAAGATATTCCCGTTTCCAACGAAATCGATAGAGCTATCCAAATATCCACTTGCAGATTCTACAAAAAGTGTGTTTCCAAACTACTGTATCAAAAGAATGGTTCAACTCTGTTAGTTGAGGACACACATCACAAAGAAGTTTCTGAGAATGCTTCTGTCTAGATTTTATATGAAGATATTCCCGTTTCCAACGAAATCTTCACAGTTATCCAAATATCCACTTGCAGATTCTACAAAAAGAGTGTTTGCAAACTACTGTATCAAAAGAAAGGATGAACTGTGTTAGCTGAGGACACTCATCAAGAAGAAGTTTCTGAGAATGCTTCGGTCTAGATTTCATATGAAGATATTCCCGTTTCCAACGAAATCATTAGCTCTATCAAAATATCCACTTACAGATTCTACAAAAAGAGTGTTTCCAAACTCCTCTATCAAAAGGAAGGTTCAACTCCTTTAGTTGAGGACACACATCACAAAGAAGTTTCTGAGAATGCTTCTGTCTAGATTTTATATGAAGATATTCCCTTTTCCAATGAAATCTTCAGAGTCATCCAAATATCCACTTGCAGCTTCTACAAAAAGAGTTTTTCTAAACTGCTGTATCCAAAGAAAGTTTCATCTCTGTTAGTTGAGGACACACATCCCAAATAAGTTTCTGAGAATGCTTCTGTTTCGTTTTTATGGGAAGATATTTCCCTTTTCACCTTAGGCCTGAAAGCGCTCGAAATCTCCACTTGCAGATACTACAGAAAGAGTGTTCGAAACCTGCTCTAAGAAAGGGAATGTTCAGCTCTGTGAGTTCAATGCAGATATCACAAAGTAGTTTCTGAGAGAGCTTCTGTCTAGATTTTAGATGAAGATATTCCCGTTTCCAATGAAATCGTTACAGCTATCCAAATATCCACTTGCAGATTCTACAAAAAGTGTGATTCCAAACTGCTGTAACAAAGGAAAGGTTGAAATCTGTTAGTTGAGAACACACACCACAAAAACGTTTCTGAGAATGCTTCTGTCTAGATTTTATATGACGATATTCCCGTTTCCAATGAAATCTTCACAGTTATTCAAATATCCACTTGCAGATTCTACAAAAAGTGTGTTTCCAAACGGCTCTATCAAAAGAAAGGTTCAACTCCGTTAGTTGAGGACACACATCACAAAGAAGTTTCTGAGAATGCTTCTGTCTCGTTTTTATGGGAAGATATTTCCCTTCTCACCTAAGGCCCGAATGCGCTCGAAATGTCCACTTGCAGATACTATAGAAAGAGTGTTCCAAACCTTCTCTAAGAAAGAGAATCTTCAGCATTGTGAGTTGAATGCAGATATCACAAAGTAGTTTCTGAGAGTGCTTCTGTCTAGATTTTAGATGAAGATAATCCCGTTTCCAACGAAATCGTTAGAGCTATCCAAATATCAACTTGCAGATTCTTCAAAAAGAGTGGTTCCAAACTACTCTATGAAAAGAAAGGTTGAACTCTGTTAGATGAGGACACACATCACAAAGAAGTTTCTGAGAATGCTTCTGTCTAGATTTTATATGAAGATGTTCCCGTTTCCAACGAAATCTTCACATTAAACAAAATATCCCCTTGCAGGTTCTACAAAAAGAGTGTTTCCAAACTGCTGTATCAATAGAAAGGATCAGCTCTGGTAGTTGAGGACACACATCCTAAATAAGTTTCTGAAAATCCCTCTGTCTCTTTTTTATGGGAAGATATTTCAGTTTTCACCGTAGGCCTTAATGCGCTCGAAATGTCCACTTCCAGATACTACAGAAAGAGTGTTTCAAACCTGCTCTATGAAAGCGAATGTTCCGCTCTGTGACTTGAATGCAGATATCAGAAAGTAGTTTCTGACAGTGCTTCTGTCTAGAATTTAGATGAAGATATTCCCGTTTCCAACGAAATCGATAGAGCTATCCAAATATCCACTTGCAGATTCTACAAAAAGTGTGTTTCCAAACTACTGTATCAAAAGAATGGTTCAACTCTGTTAGTTGAGGACACACATCACAAAGAAGTTTCTGAGAATGCTTCTGTCTAGATTTTATATGAAGATATTCCCGTTTCCAACGAAATCTTCACAGTTATCCAAATATCCACTTGCAGATTCTACAAAAAGAGTGTTTGCAAACTACTGTATCAAAAGAAAGGATGAACTGTGTTAGCTGAGGACACTCATCAAGAAGAAGTTTCTGAGAATGCTTCGGTCTAGATTTCATATGAAGATATTCCCGTTTCCAACGAAATCATTAGCTCTATCAAAATATCCACTTACAGATTCTACAAAAAGAGTGTTTCCAAACTCCTCTATCAAAAGAAAGGTTCAACTCCTTTAGTTGAGGACACACATCACAAAGAAGTTTCTGAGAATGCTTCTGTCTAGATTTTATATGAAGATATTCCCTTTTCCAATGAAATCTTCAGAGTCATCCAAATATCCACTTGCAGCTTCTACAAAAAGAGTTTTTCTAAACTGCTGTATCCAAAGAAAGTTTCATCTCTGTTAGTTGAGGACACACATCCCAAATAAGTTTCTGAGAATGCTTCTGTTTCGTTTTTATGGGAAGATATTTCCCTTTTCACCTTAGGCCTGAAAGCGCTCGAAATCTCCACTTGCAGATACTACAGAAAGAGTGTTCCAAACCTGCTCTAAGAAAGGGAATGTTCAGCTCTGTGAGTTCAATGCAGATATCACAAAGTAGTTTCTGAGAGAGCTTCTGTCTAGATTTTAGATGAAGATATTCCCGTTTCCAATGAAATCGTTAGAGCTATCCAAATATCCACTTGCAGATTCTACAAAAAGTGTGTTTCCAAACTGCTGTAACAAAGGAAAGGTTGAAATCTGTTAGTTGAGAACACACACCACAAAAAAGTTTCTGAGAATGCTTCTGTCTAGATTTTATATGAAGATATTCCCGTTTCCAACAATATCTTCACAGTTATCCAAATATCCACTTGCAGATACTACAAAAAGTGTGTTTCCAAACTGCTCTATCAAAAGAAAGGTTCAACTCCGTTAGTTGAGGACACACATCACAAAGAAGTTTCTGAGAATGCTTCTGTCTCGTTTTTATGGGAAGATATTTCAGTTTTCACCGTAGGCCCGAATGCGCTCCAAATGTCCACTTGCAGATAATACAGAAAGAGTGTTCCATACCTTCTCTAAGAAAGGGAATCTTCAGCTTTGTGAGTTGAATGCAGATATCACAAAGTAGTTTCTGAGAGTGCTTCTGTCTAGATTTTAGATGAAAATATTCCCGTTTCCAACGATATCGTTAGAGCTATCAAAATATCAACTTGCAGATTCTACAAAAAGAGTGGTTCCAAACTACTCTATGAAAAGAAAGGTTGAACTCTGTTAGATGAGGACACACATCACAAAGAAGTTTCTGAGAATGCTTCTGTCTAGATTTTATATAAAGATGTTCCCACTTCCAATGAAATCTTCACATTAAACAAAATATCCACTTGCAGGTTCTACAAAAAGAGTGTTTCCAAACTGCTGTATCAAAGGAAAGGTTGAACTCTGTTAGTTGAGGACACACATCACAAAAAAGTTTCTGAGAATGCTTCTGTCTAGATTTTATACGAAGATACTCCCGTTTCCAACGAAATCTTCACAGTTATTCAAATATCCACTTGCAGATTCTACAAAAAGAGTGTTTCCAAACTGCTGTATCAATAGAAAGGATCAGCTCTGGTAGTTGAGGACACACATCCTAAATAAGTTTCTGAAAATCCCTCTGTCTCTTTTTTATGGGAAGATATTTCAGTTTTCACCGTAGGCCTTAATGCGCTCGAAATGTCCACTTCCAGATACTACAGAAAGAGTGTTTCAAACCTGCTCTATGAAATTGAATGTTCCGCTCTGTGACTTGAATGCAGATATCAGAAAGTAGTTTCTGACAGTGCTTCTGTCTAGAATTTAGATGAAGATATTCCCGTTTCCAACGAAATCGATAGAGCTATCCAAATATCCACTTGCAGATTCTACAAAAAGTGTGTTCCCAAACTACTGTATCTAAAGAATGGTTCAACTCTGTTAGTTGAGGACACACATCACAAAGAAGTTTCTGAGAATGCTTCTGTCTAGATTTTATATGAAGATATTCCCGTTTCCAACGAAATCTTCACAGTTATCCAAATATCCACTTGCAGATTCAACAAAAAGTGTTTGCAAACTACTGTATCAAAAGAAAGGATGAACTGTGTTAGCTGAGGACACTCATCAAGAAGAAGTTTCTGAGAATGCTTCGGTCTAGATTTCATATGAAGATATTCCCGTTTCCAACAAAATCATTAGCTCTATCAAAATATCCACTTACAGATTCTACAAAAAGAGTGTTTCCAAACTCCTCTATCAAAAGGAAGGTTCAACTCCTTTAGTTGAGGACACACATCACAAAGAAGTTTCTGAGAATGCTTCTGTCTAGATTTTATATGAAGATATTCCCTTTTCCAATGAAATCTTCAGAGTCATCCAAATATCCACTTGCAGCTTCTACAAAAAGAGTTTTTCTAAACTGCTGTATCCAAAGAAAGTTTCATCTCTGTTAGTTGAGGACACACATCCCAAATAAGTTTCTGAGAATGCTTCTGTTTCGTTTTTATGGGAAGATATTTCCCTTTTCACCTTAGGCCTGAAAGCGCTCGAAATCTCCACTTGCAGATACTACAGAAAGAGTGTTCGAAACCTGCTCTAAGAAAGGGAATGTTCAGCTCTGTGAGTTCAATGCAGATATCACAAAGTAGTTTCTGAGAGAGCTTCTGTCTAGATTTTAGATGAAGATATTCCCGTTTCCAATGAAATCGTTACAGCTATCCAAATATCCACTTGCAGATTCTACAAAAAGTGTGATTCCAAACTGCTGTAACAAAGGAAAGGTTGAAATCTGTTAGTTGAGAACACACACCACAAAAACGTTTCTGAGAATGCTTCTGTCTAGATTTTATATGACGATATTCCCGTTTCCAATGAAATCTTCACAGTTATTCAAATATCCACTTGCAGATTCTACAAAAAGTGTGTTTCCAAACGGCTCTATCAAAAGAAAGGTTCAACTCCGTTAGTTGAGGACACACATCACAAAGAAGTTTCTGAGAATGCTTCTGTCTCGTTTTTATGGGAAGATATTTCCCTTCTCACCTAAGGCCCGAATGCGCTCGAAATGTCCACTTGCAGATACTATAGAAAGAGTGTTCCAAACCTTCTCTAAGAAAGAGAATCTTCAGCATTGTGAGTTGAATGCAGATATCACAAAGTAGTTTCTGAGAGTGCTTCTGTCTAGATTTTAGATGAAGATAATCCCGTTTCCAACGAAATCGTTAGAGCTATCCAAATATCAACTTGCAGATTCTTCAAAAAGAGTGGTTCCAAACTACTCTATGAAAAGAAAGGTTGAACTCTGTTAGATGAGGACACACATCACAAAGAAGTTTCTGAGAATGCTTCTGTCTAGATTTTATATGAAGATGTTCCCGTTTCCAACGAAATCTTCACATTAAACAAAATATCCCCTTGCAGGTTCTACAAAAAGAGTGTTTCCAAACTGCTGTATCAATAGAAAGGATCAGCTCTGGTAGTTGAGGACACACATCCTAAATAAGTTTCTGAAAATCCCTCTGTCTCTTTTTTATGGGAAGATATTTCAGTTTTCACCGTAGGCCTTAATGCGCTCGAAATGTCCACTTCCAGATACTACAGAAAGAGTGTTTCAAACCTGCTCTATGAAAGCGAATGTTCCGCTCTGTGACTTGAATGCAGATATCAGAAAGTAGTTTCTGACAGTGCTTCTGTCTAGAATTTAGATGAAGATATTCCCGTTTCCAACGAAATCGATAGAGCTATCCAAATATCCACTTGCAGATTCTACAAAAAGTGTGTTTCCAAACTACTGTATCAAAAGAATGGTTCAACTCTGTTAGTTGAGGACACACATCACAAAGAAGTTTCTGAGAATGCTTCTGTCTAGATTTTATATGAAGATATTCCCGTTTCCAACGAAATCTTCACAGTTATCCAAATATCCACTTGCAGATTCTACAAAAAGAGTGTTTGCAAACTACTGTATCAAAAGAAAGGATGAACTGTGTTAGCTGAGGACACTCATCAAGAAGAAGTTTCTGAGAATGCTTCGGTCTAGATTTCATATGAAGATATTCCCGTTTCCAACGAAATCATTAGCTCTATCAAAATATCCACTTACAGATTCTACAAAAAGAGTGTTTCCAAACTCCTCTATCAAAAGAAAGGTTCAACTCCTTTAGTTGAGGACACACATCACAAAGAAGTTTCTGAGAATGCTTCTGTCTAGATTTTATATGAAGATATTCCCTTTTCCAATGAAATCTTCAGAGTCATCCAAATATCCACTTGCAGCTTCTACAAAAAGAGTTTTTCTAAACTGCTGTATCCAAAGAAAGTTTCATCTCTGTTAGTTGAGGACACACATC
Source organism: Gorilla gorilla gorilla (assembly GCF_029281585.2). Classification (NCBI taxonomy): domain Eukaryota; kingdom Metazoa; phylum Chordata; class Mammalia; order Primates; family Hominidae; genus Gorilla; species Gorilla gorilla. The sequence goes on along the minus strand of NC_086018.1, from coordinate 13,691,846 downwards.
CCAAATAAGTTTCTGAGAATGCTTCTGTTTCGTTTTTATGGGAAGATATTTCCCTTTTCACCTTAGGCCTGAAAGCGCTCGAAATCTCCACTTGCAGATACTACAGAAAGAGTGTTCCAAACCTGCTCTAAGAAAGGGAATGTTCAGCTCTGTGAGTTCAATGCAGATATCACAAAGTAGTTTCTGAGAGAGCTTCTGTCTAGATTTTAGATGAAGATATTCCCGTTTCCAATGAAATCGTTAGAGCTATCCAAATATCCACTTGCAGATTCTACAAAAAGTGTGTTTCCAAACTGCTGTAACAAAGGAAAGGTTGAAATCTGTTAGTTGAGAACACACACCACAAAAAAGTTTCTGAGAATGCTTCTGTCTAGATTTTATATGAAGATATTCCCGTTTCCAACAATATCTTCACAGTTATCCAAATATCCACTTGCAGATACTACAAAAAGTGTGTTTCCAAACTGCTCTATCAAAAGAAAGGTTCAACTCCGTTAGTTGAGGACACACATCACAAAGAAGTTTCTGAGAATGCTTCTGTCTCGTTTTTATGGGAAGATATTTCAGTTTTCACCGTAGGCCCGAATGCGCTCCAAATGTCCACTTGCAGATAATACAGAAAGAGTGTTCCATACCTTCTCTAAGAAAGGGAATCTTCAGCTTTGTGAGTTGAATGCAGATATCACAAAGTAGTTTCTGAGAGTGCTTCTGTCTAGATTTTAGATGAAAATATTCCCGTTTCCAACGATATCGTTAGAGCTATCAAAATATCAACTTGCAGATTCTACAAAAAGAGTGGTTCCAAACTACTCTATGAAAAGAAAGGTTGAACTCTGTTAGATGAGGACACACATCACAAAGAAGTTTCTGAGAATGCTTCTGTCTAGATTTTATATAAAGATGTTCCCACTTCCAATGAAATCTTCACATTAAACAAAATATCCACTTGCAGGTTCTACAAAAAGAGTGTTTCCAAACTGCTGTATCAAAGGAAAGGTTGAACTCTGTTAGTTGAGGACACACATCACAAAAAAGTTTCTGAGAATGCTTCTGTCTAGATTTTATACGAAGATACTCCCGTTTCCAACGAAATCTTCACAGTTATTCAAATATCCACTTGCAGATTCTACAAAAAGAGTGTTTCCAAACTGCTGTATCAATAGAAAGGATCAGCTCTGGTAGTTGAGGACACACATCCTAAATAAGTTTCTGAAAATCCCTCTGTCTCTTTTTTATGGGAAGATATTTCAGTTTTCACCGTAGGCCTTAATGCGCTCGAAATGTCCACTTCCAGATACTACAGAAAGAGTGTTTCAAACCTGCTCTATGAAATTGAATGTTCCGCTCTGTGACTTGAATGCAGATATCAGAAAGTAGTTTCTGACAGTGCTTCTGTCTAGAATTTAGATGAAGATATTCCCGTTTCCAACGAAATCGATAGAGCTATCCAAATATCCACTTGCAGATTCTACAAAAAGTGTGTTCCCAAACTACTGTATCTAAAGAATGGTTCAACTCTGTTAGTTGAGGACACACATCACAAAGAAGTTTCTGAGAATGCTTCTGTCTAGATTTTATATGAAGATATTCCCGTTTCCAACGAAATCTTCACACTTATCCAAATATCCACTTGCAGATTCTACAAAAAGAGTGTTTGCAAACTACTGTATCAAAAGAAAGGATGAACTGTGTTAGCTGAGGACACTCATCAAGAAGAAGTTTCTGAGAATGCTTCGGTCTATATTTCATATGAAGATATTCCCGTTTCCAACGAAATCATTAGCTCTATCAAAATATCCACTTACAGATTCTACAAAAAGAGTGTTTCCAAACTCCTCTATCAAAAGAAAGGTTCAACTCCTTTAGTTGAGGACACACATCACAAAGAAGTTTCTGAGAATGCTTCTGTCTAGATTTTATATGAAGATATTCCCTTTTCCAATGAAATCTTCAGAGTCATCCAAATATCCACTTGCAGCTTCTACAAAAAGAGTTTTTCTAAACTGCTGTATCCAAAGAAAGTTTCATCTCTGTTAGTTGAGGACACACATCCCAAATAAGTTTCTGAGAATGCTTCTGTCTCGTTTTTATGGGAAGATATTTCCCTTTTCACCTTAGGCCTGAAAGCGCTCGAAATCTCCACTTGCAGATACTACAGAAAGAGTGTTCCAAACCTGCTCTAAGAAAGGGAATGTTCAGCTCTGTGAGTTCAATGCAGATATCACAAAGTAGTTTCTGAGAGAGCTTCTGTCTAGATTTTAGATGAAGATATTCCCGTTTCCAATGAAATCGTTAGAGCTATCCAAATATCCACTTGCAGATTCTACAAAAAGTGTGATTCCAAACTGCTGTAACAAAGGAAAGGTTGAAATCTGTTAGTTGAGAACACACACCACAAAAAAGTTTCTGAGAATGCTTCTGTCTAGATTTTATATGACGATATTCCCGTTTCCAATGAAATCTTCACAGTTATTCAAATATCCACTTGCAGATTCTACAAAAAGTGTGTTTCCAAACGGCTCTATCAAAAGAAAGGTTCAACTCCGTTAGTTGAGGACACACATCACAAAGAAGTTTCTGAGAATGCTTCTGTCTCGTTTTTATGGGAAGATATTTCCCTTTTCACCTAAGGCCCGAATGCGCTCGAAATGTCCACTTGCAGATACTACAGAAAGAGTGTTCCAAATCTTCTCTAAGAAAGGGAATCTTCAGCATTGTGAGTTGAATGCAGATATCACAAAGTAGTTTCTGAGAGTGCTTCTGTCTAGATTTTAGATGAAGATAATCCCGTTTCCAACGAAATCGTTAGAGCTATCCAAATATCAACTTGCAGATTCTTCAAAAAGAGTGGTTCCAAACTACTCTATGAAAAGAAAGGTTGAACTCTGTTAGATGAGGACACACATCACAAAGAAGTTTCTGAGAATGCTTCTGTCTAGATTTTATATGAAGATGTTCCCGTTTCCAACGAAATCTTCACATTAAACAAAATATCCACTTGCAGTTCCTACAAAAAGAGTGTTTCCAAACTGCTGTATCAATAGAAAGGATCAGCTCTGGTAGTTGAGGACACACATCCTAAATAAGTTTCTGAAAATCCCTCTGTCTCTTTTTTATGGGAAGATATTTCAGTTTTCACCGTAGGCCTTAATGCGCTCAAAATGTCCACTTCCAGATACTACAGAAAGAGTGTTTCAAACCTGCTCTATGAAATTGAATGTTCCGCTCTGTGACTTGAATGCAGATATCAGAAAGTAGTTTCCGACAGTGCTTCTGTCTAGAATTTAGATGAAGATATTCCCGTTTCCAATGAAATCGATAGAGCTATCCAAATATCCACTTGCAGATTCTACAAAAAGTGTGTTTCCAAACTACTGTATCTAAAGAATGGTTCAACTCTGTTAGTTGAGGACACACATCACAAAGAAGTTTCTGAGAATGCTTCTGTCTAGATTTTATATGAAGATATTCCCGTTTCCAACGAAATCTTCACAGTTATCCAAATATCCACTTGCAGATTCTACAAAAAGAGTGTTTGCAAACTACTGTATCAAAAGAAAGGATGAACTGTGTTAGCTGAGGACACTCATCAAGAAGAAGTTTCTGAGAATGCTTCGGTCTAGATTTCATATGAAGATATTCCCGTTTCCAACAAAAACATTAGCTCTATCAAAATATCCACTTACAGATTCTACAAAAAGAGTGTTTCCAAACTCCTCTATCAAAAGAAAGGTTCAACTCCTTTAGTTGAGGACACACATCACAAAGAAGTTTCTGAGAATGCTTCTGTCTAGATTTTATATGAAGATATTCCCTTTTCCAATGAAATCTTCAGAGTCATCCAAATATCCACTTGCAGCTTCTACAAAAAGAGTTTTTCTAAACTGCTGTATCCAAAGAAAGTTTCATCTCTGTTAGTTGAGGACACACATCCCAAATAAGTTTCTGAGAATGCTTCTGTCTCGTTTTTATGGGAAGATATTTGCCTTTTCACCTTAGGCCTGAAAGCGCTCGAAATCTCCACTTGCAGATACTACAGAAAGAGTGTTCCAAACCTGCTCTAAGAAAGGGAATGTTCAGCTCTGTGAGTTCAATGCAGATATCACAAAGTAGTTTCTGAGAGAGCTTCTGTCTAGATTTTAGATGAAGATATTCCCGTTTCCAATGAAATCGTTAGAGCTATCCAAATATCCACTTGCAGATTCTACAAAAAGTGTGATTCCAAACTGCTGTAACAAAGGAAAGGTTGAAATCTGTTAGTTGAGAACACACACCACAAAAAAGTTTCTGAGAATGCTTCTGTCTAGATTTTATATGACGATATTCCCGTTTCCAATGAAGTCTTCACAGTTATTCAAATATCCACTTGCAGATTCTACAAAAAGTGTGTTTCCAAACGGCTCTATCAAAAGAAAGGTTCAACTCCGTTAGTTGAGGACACACATCACAAAGAAGTTTCTGAGAATGCTTCTGTCTCGTTTTTATGGGAAGATATTTCCCTTTTCACCTAAGGCCCGAATGCGCTCGAAATGTCCACTTGCAGATACTACAGAAAGAGTGTTCCAAACCTTCTCTAAGAAAGGGAATCTTCAGCATTGTGAGTTGAATGCAGATATCACAAAGTAGTTTCTGAGAGTGCTTCTGTCTAGATTTTAGATGAAGATAATCCCGTTTCCAACGAAATCGTTAGAGCTATCCAAATATCAACTTGCAGATTCTTCAAAAAGAGTGGTTCCAAACTACTCTATGAAAAGAAAGGTTGAACTCTGTTAGATGAGGACACACATCACAAAGAAGTTTCTGAGAATGCTTCTGTCTAGATTTTATATGAAGATGTTCCCGTTTCCAACGAAATCTTCACATTAAACAAAATATCCACTTGCAGTTCCTACAAAAAGAGTGTTTCCAAACTGCTGTATCAATAGAAAGGATCAGCTCTGGTAGTTTAGGACACACATCCTAAATAAGTTTCTGAAAATCCCTCTGTCTCTTTTTTATGGGAAGATATTTCAGTTTTCACCGTAGGCCTTAATGCGCTCGAAATGTCCACTTCCAGATACTACAGAAAGAGTGTTTCAAACCTGCTCTATGAAATTGAATGTTCCGCTCTGTGACTTGAATGCAGATATCAGAAAGTAGTTTTTGACAGTGCTTCTGTCTAGAATTTAGATGAAGATATTCCCGTTTCCAACGAAATCGATAGAGCTATCCAAATATCCACTTGCAGATTCTACAAAAAGTGTGTTTCCAAACTACTGTATCTAAAGAATGGTTCAACTCTGTTAGTTGAGGACACACATCACAAAGAAGTTTCTGAGAATGCTTCTGTCTAGATTTTATATGAAGATATTCCCGTTTCCAACGAAATCTTCACAGTTATCCAAATATCCACTTGCAGATTCTACAAAAAGAGTGTTTGCAAACTACTGTATCAAAAGAAAGGATGAAGTGTGTTAGCTGAGGACACTCATCAAGAAGAAGTTTCTGAGAATGCTTCGGTCTAGATTTCATATGAAGATATTCCCGTTTCCAACGAAATCATTAGCTCTATCAAAATATCCACTTACAGATTCTACAAAAAGAGTGTTTCCAAACTCCTCTATCAAAAGAAAGGTTCAACTCCATTAGTTGAGGACACACATCACAAAGAAGTTTCTGAGAATGCTTCTGTCTAGATTTTATATGAAGATATTCCCTTTTCCAATGAAATCTTCAGAGTCATCCAAATATCCACTTGCAGCTTCTACAAAAAGAGTTTTTCTAAACTGCTGTATCCAAAGAAAGTTTCATCTCTCTTAGTTGAGGACACACATCCCAAATAACTTTCTGAGAATGCTTCTGTCTCGTTTTTATGGGAAGATATTTCCCTTTTCACCTTAGGCCTGAAAGCGCTCGAAATCTCCACTTGCAGATACTACAGAAAGAGTGTTCCAAACCTGCTCTAAGAAAGGGAATGTTCAGCTCTGTGAGTTCAATGCAGATATCACAAAGTAGTTTCTGAGAGAGCTTCTGTCTAGATTTTAGATGAAGATATTCCCGTTTCCAATGAAATCGTTAGAGCTATCCAAATATCCACTTGCAGATTCTACAAAAAGTGTGATTCCAAACTGCTGTAACAAAGGAAAGGTTGAAATCTGTTAGTTGAGAACACACACCACAAAAAAGTTTCTGAGAATGCTTCTGTCTAGATTTTATATGACGATATTCCCGTTTCCAATGAAATCTTCACAGTTATTCAAATATCCACTTGCAGATTCTACAAAAAGTGTGTTTCCAAACGGCTCTATGAAAAGAAAGGTTCAACTCCGTTAGTTGAGGACACACATCACAAAGAAGTTTCTGAGAATGCTTCTGTCTCGTTTTTATGGAAAGATATTTCCCTTCTCACCTAAGGCCCGAATGCGCTCGAAATGTCCACTTGCAGATACTATAGAAAGAGTGTTCCAAACCTTCTCTAAGAAAGGGAATCTTCAGCATTGTGAGTTGAATGCAGATATCACAAAGTAGTTTCTGAGAGTGCTTCTGTCTAGATTTTAGATGAAGATAATCCCGTTTGCAACGAAATCGTTAGAGCTATCCAAATATCAACTTGCAGATTCTTCAAAAAGAGTGGTTCCAAACTACTCTATGAAAAGAAAGGTTGAACTCTGTTAGATGAGGACACACATCACAAAGAAGTTTCTGAGAATGCTTCTGTCTAGATTTTATATAAAGATGTTCCCGTTTCCAATGAAATCTTCACATTAAACAAAATATCCACTTGCAGGTTCTACAAAAAGAGTGTTTCCAAACTGCTGTATCAAAGGAAAGGTTGAACTCTGTTAGTTGAGGACACACATCACAAAAAAGTTTCTGAGAATGCTTCTGTCTAGATTTTATATGAAGATATTCCCGTTTCCAACGAAATCTTCACAGTTATTCAAATATCCACTTGCAGATTCTACAAAAAGAGTGTTTCCAAACTGCTGTATCAATAGAAAGGATCAGCTCTGGTAGTTTAGGACACACATCCTAAATAAGTTTCTGAAAATCCCTCTGTCTCTTTTTTATGGGAAGATATTTCAGTTTTCACCGTAGGCCTTAATGCGCTCGAAATGTCCACTTCCAGATACTACAGAAAGAGTGTTTCAAACCTGCTCTATGAAAGGGAATGTTCCGCTCTGTGACTTGAATGCAGATATCAGAAAGTAGTTTCTGACAGTGCTTCTGTCTAGAATTTAGATGAAGAAATTCCCGTTTCCAACGAAATCGATAGAGCTATCCAAATATCCACTTGCAGATTCTACAAAAAGTGTGTTTCCAAACTACTGTATCAAAAGAATGGTTCAACTCTGTTAGTTGAGGACACACATCACAAAGAAGTTTCTGAGAATGCTTCTGTCTAGATTTTATATGAAGATACTCCCGTTTCCAACGAAATCTTCACAGTTATCCAAATATCCACTTGCAGATTCTACAAAAAGAGTGTTTGCAAACTACTGTATCAAAAGAAAGGATGAACTGTGTTAGCTGAGGACACTCATCAAGAAGAAGTTTCTGAGAATGCTTCGGTCTAGATTTCATATGAAGATATTCCCGTTTCCAATGAAATCATTAGCTCTATCAAAATATCCACTTACAGATTCTACAAAAAGAGTGTTTCCAAACTCCTCTATCAAAAGAAAGGTTCAACTCCTTTAGTTGAGGACACACATCACAAAGAAGTTTCTGAGAATGCTTCTGTCTAGATTTTATATGAAGATATTCCCTTTTCCAATGAAATCTTCAGTCATCCAAATATCCACTTGCAGCTTCTACAAAAAGAGTTTTTCTAAACTGCTGTATCCAAAGAAAGTTTCATCTCCGTTAGTTGAGGACACACATCCCAAATAAGTTTCTGAGAATGCTTCTGTCTCGTTTTTATGGGAAGATATTTCCCTTTTCACCTTAGGCCTGAAAGCGCTCGAAATCTCCACTTGCAGATACTACAGAAAGAGTGTTCCAAACCTGCTCTAAGAAAGGGAATGTTCAGCTCTGTGAGTTCAATGCAGATATCACAAAGTAATTTCTGAGAGAGCTTCTGTCTAGATTTTAGATGAAGATATTCCCGTTTCCAATGAAATCGTTAGAGCTATCCAAATATCCACTTGCAGATTCTACAAAAAGTGTGATTCCAAACTGCTGTAACAAAGGAAAGGTTGAAATCTGTTAGTTGAGAACACACACCACAAAAAAGTTTCTGAGAATGCTTCTGTCTAGATTTTATATGACGATATTCCCGTTTCCAATGAAATCTTCACAGTTATTCAAATATCCACTTGCAGATTCTACAAAAAGTGTGTTTCCAAACGGCTCTATCAAAAGAAAGGTTCAACTCCGTTAGTTGAGGACACACATCACAAAGAAGTTTCTGAGAATGCTTCTGTCTCGTTTTTATGGGAAGATATTTCCCTTCTCACCTAAGGCCCAAATGCCCTCGAAATGTCCACTTGCAGATACTATAGAAAGAGTGTTCCAAACCTTCTCTAAGAAAGGGAATCTTCAGCATTGTGAGTTGAATGCAGATATCACAAAGTAGTTTCTGAGAGTGCTTCTGTCTAGATTTTAGATGAAGATAGTCCCGTTTCCAACGAAATCGTTAGAGCTATCCAAATATCAACTTGCAGATTCTTCAAAAAGAGTGGTTCCAAACTACTCTATGAAAAGAAAGGTTGAACTCTGTTAGATGAGGACACACATCACAAAGAAGTTTCTGAGAATGCTTCTGTCTAGATTTTATATGAAGATGTTCCCGTTTCCAACGAAATCTTCACATTAAACAAAATATCCACTTGCAGTTCCTACAAAAAGAGTGTTTCCAAACTGCTGTATCAATAGAAAGGATCAGCTCTGGTAGTTGAGGACACACATCCTAAATAAGTTTCTGAAAATCCCTCTGTCTCTTTCTATGGGAAGATATTTCAGTTTTCACCATAGGCCTTAATGCGCTCGAAATGTCCACTTCCAGATACTACAGAAAGAGTTTTTCAAACCTGCTCTATGAAAGGGAATGTTCCGCTCTGTGACTTGAATGCAGATATCAGAAAGTAGTTTCTGACAGTGCTTCTGTCTAGAATTTAGATGAAGATATTCCCGTTTCCAACGAAATCGATAGAGCTATCCAAATATCCACTTGCAGATTCTACAAAAAGTGTGTTTCCAAACTACTGTATCAAAAGAATGGTTCAACTCTGTTAGTTGAGGACACACATCACAAAGAAGTTTCTGAGAATGCTTCTGTCTAGATTTTATATGAAGATATTCCCGTTTCCAACGAAATCTTCACAGTTATCCAAATATCCACTTGCAGAATCTACAAAAAGTGTGTTTGCAAACTGCTGTATCAAAAGAAAGGATGAAGTGTGTTAGCTGAGGACACTCATCAAGAAGAAGTTTCTGAGAATGCTTCGGTCTAGATTTCATATGAAGATATTCCCGTTTCCAACAAAATCATTAGCTCTATCAAAATATCCACTTACAGATTCTACAAAAAGAGTGTTTCCAAACTCCTCTATCAAAAGAAAGTTTCAACTCCTTTAGTTGAGGACACACATCACAAAGAAGTTTCTGAGAATGCTTCTGTCTAGATTTTATATGAAGATATTCCCTTTTCCAATGAAATCTTCAGAGTCATCCAAATATCCACTTGCAGCTTCTACAAAAAGAGTTTTTCTAAACTGCTGTATCCATAGAAAGTTTCATCTCTGTTAGTTGAGGACACACATCCCAAATAAGTTTCTGAGAATGCTTCTGTCTCGTTTTTATGGGAAGATATTTCCCTTTTCACCTTAGGCCTGAAAGCGCTCGAAGTCTCCACTTGCAGATACTACAGAAAGAGTGTTCGAAACCTGCTCTAAGAAAGGGAATGTTCAGCTCTGTGAGTTCAATGCAGATATCACAAAGTAGTTTCTGAGAGAGCTTCTGTCTAGATTTTAGATGAAGATATTCCCGTTTCCAATTAAATTGATAGAGCTATCCAAATATCCACTTGCAGATTCTACAAAAAGTGTGTTTCCAAACTGCTGTAACAATGGAAAGGTTGAAATCTGTTAGTTGAGGACACACACCACAAAAAAGTTTCTGAGAATGCTTCTCTCTAGATTTTATATGACGATATTCCCGTTTCCAATGAAATCTTCACAGTTATTCAAATATCCACTTGCAGATTCTACAAAAAGAGTGTTTCCAAACTGCTGTATCAATAGAAAGGATCAGCTCTGGTAGTTGAGGACACACATCCTAAATAAGTTTCTGAAAATCCTTCTGTCTCTTTTTTATGGGAAGATATTTCAGTTTTCACCGTAGGCCTTAATGCGCTCGTAATGTCCACTTCCAGATACTACAGAAAGAGTGTTTCAAACCTGCTCTATGAAAGGGAATGTTCCGCTCTGTGACTTGAATGCAGATATCAGAAAGTAGTTTCTGACAATGCTTCTGTCTAGAATTTAGATGAAGATATTCCCGTTTCCAACGAAATCGATAGAGCTATCCAAATATCCACTTACAGATTCTACAAAAGAAGTGATTCCAAACTGCTCTATCAACAGAAAGGTTTAAGTCTGTTAGTTGAGGACACACATCACAAAGAAGTTTGTGAGAATGCTTCTGTCTAGATTTTCTATGAAGATATTCCCGTTTCCAACAATATCTTCACAGTTATCCAAATATCCACTTGCAGATTCTACAAAAAGTGTGTTTCCAAACTGCTCTATCAAAAGAAAGGTTCAACTCCGTTAGTTGAGGACACACATCACAAAGAAGTTTCTGAGAATGCTTCTGTCTCGTTTTTATGGGAAGATATTTCAGTTTTCACCGTAGGCCCGAATGCGCTCCAAATGTCCACTTGCAGATAATACAGAAAGAGTGTTCCATACCTTCTCTAAGAAAGGGAATCTTCAGCATTGTGAGTTGAATGCAGATATCACAAAGTAGTTTCTGAGAGTGCTTCTGTCTAGATTTTAGATGGAAATATTCCCGTTTCCAACGATATCGTTAGAGCTATCCAAATATCAACTTGCAGATTCTACAAAAAGAGTGGTTCCAAACTACTCTATGAAAAGAAAGGTTGAACTCTGTTAGATGAGGACACACATCACAAAGAAGTTTCTGAGAATGCTTCTGTCTAGATTTTATATAAAGATGTTCCCGTTTCCAATGAAATCTTCACATTAAACAAAATATCCACTTGCAGGTTCTACAAAAAGAGTGTTTCCAAACTGCTGTATCAAAGGAAAGGTTGAACTCTGTTAGTTGAGGACACACATCACAAAAAAGTTTCTGAGAATGCTTCTGTCTAGATTTTATATGAAGATATTCCCGTTTCCAACGAAATCTTCACAGTTATTCAAATATCCACTTGCAGATTCTACAAAAAGAGTGTTTCCAAACTGCTGTATCAATAGAAAGGATCAGCTCTGGTAGTTTAGGACACACATCCTAAATAAGTTTCTGAAAATCCCTCTGTCTCTTTTTTATGGGAAGATATTTCAGTTTTCACCGTAGGCCTTAATGCGCTCGAAATGTCCACTTCCAGATACTACAGAAAGAGTGTTTCAAACCTGCTCTATGAAAGGGAATGTTCCGCTCTGTGACTTGAATGCAGATATCAGAAAGTAGTTTCTGACAGTGCTTCTGTCTAGAATTTAGATGAAGAAATTCCCGTTTCCAACGAAATCGATAGAGCTATCCAAATATCCACTTGCAGATTCTACAAAAAGTGTGTTTCCAAACTACTGTATCAAAAGAATGGTTCAACTCTGTTAGTTGAGGACACACATCACAAAGAAGTTTCTGAGAATGCTTCTGTCTAGATTTTATATGAAGATACTCCCGTTTCCAACGAAATCTTCACAGTTATCCAAATATCCACTTGCAGATTCTACAAAAAGAGTGTTTGCAAACTACTGTATCAAAAGAAAGGATGAACTGTGTTAGCTGAGGACACTCATCAAGAAGAAGTTTCTGAGAATGCTTCGGTCTAGATTTCATATGAAGATATTCCCGTTTCCAATGAAATCATTAGCTCTATCAAAATATCCACTTACAGATTCTACAAAAAGAGTGTTTCCAAACTCCTCTATCAAAAGAAAGGTTCAACTCCTTTAGTTGAGGACACACATCACAAAGAAGTTTCTGAGAATGCTTCTGTCTAGATTTTATATGAAGATATTCCCTTTTCCAATGAAATCTTCAGTCATCCAAATATCCACTTGCAGCTTCTACAAAAAGAGTTTTTCTAAACTGCTGTATCCAAAGAAAGTTTCATCTCTGTTAGTTGAGGACACACATCCCAAATAAGTTTCTGAGAATGCTTCTGTCTCGTTTTTATGGGAAGATATTTCCCTTTTCACCTTAGGCCTGAAAGCGCTCGAAATCTCCACTTGCAGATACTACAGAAAGAGTGTTCCAAACCTGCTCTAGAAAAGGGAATGTTCAGCTCTGTGAGTTCAATGCAGATATCACAAAGTAATTTCTGAGAGAGCTTCTGTCTAGATTTTAGATGAAGATATTCCCGTTTCCAATGAAATCGTTAGAGCTATCCAAATATCCACTTGCAGATTCTACAAAAAGTGTGATTCCAAACTGCTGTAACAAAGGAAAGGTTGAAATCTGTTAGTTGAGAACACACACCACAAAAAAGTTTCTGAGAATGCTTCTGTCTAGATTTTATATGACGATATTCCCGTTTCCAATGAAATCTTCACAGTTATTCAAATATCCACTTGCAGATTCTACAAAAAGTGTGTTTCCAAACGGCTCTATCAAAAGAAAGGTTCAACTCCGTTAGTTGAGGACACACATCACAAAGAAGTTTCTGAGAATGCTTCTGTCTCGTTTTTATGGGAAGATATTTCCCTTCTCACCTAAGGCCCGAATGCGCTCGAAATGTCCACTTGCAGATACTATAGAAAGAGTGTTCCAAACCTTCTCTAAGAAAGGGAATCTTCAGCATTGTGAGTTAAATGCAGATATCACAAAGTAGTTTCTGAGAGTGCTTCTGTCTAGATTTTAGATGAAGATAGTCCCGTTTCCAACGAAATCGTTAGAGCTATCCAAATATCAACTTGCAGATTCTTCCAAAAGAGTGGTTCCAAACTACTCTATGAAAAGAAAGGTTGAACTCTGTTAGATGAGGACACACATCACAAAGAAGTTTCTGAGAATGCTTCTGTCTAGATTTTATATGAAGATGTTCCCGTTTCCAACGAAATCTTCACATTAAACAAAATATCCACTTGCAGTTCCTACAAAAAGAGTGTTTCCAAACTGCTGTATCAATAGAAAGGATCAGCTCTGGTAGTTGAGGACACACATCCTAAATAAGTTTCTGAAAATCCCTCTGTCTCTTTCTATGGGAAGATATTTCAGTTTTCACCATAGGCCTTAATGCGCTCGAAATGTCCACTTCCAGATACTACAGAAAGAGTGTTTCAAACCTGCTCTATGAAAGGGAATGTTCCGCTCTGTGACTTGAATGCAGATATCAGAAAGTAGTTTCTGACAGTGCTTCTGTCTAGAATTTAGATGAAGATATTCCCGTTTCCAACGAAATCGATAGAGCTATCCAAATATCCACTTGCAGATTCTACAAAAAGTGTGTTTCCAAACTACTGTATCAAAAGAATGGTTCAACTCTGTTAGTTGAGGACAAACATCACAAAGAAGTTTCTGAGAATGCTTCTGCCTAGATTTTATATGAAGATATTCCCGTTTCCAACGAAATCTTCACAGTTATCCAAATATCCACTTGCAGAATCTACAAAAAGTGTGTTTGCAAACTGCTGTATCAAAAGAAAGGATGAACTGTGTTAGCTGAGGACACTCATCAAGAAGAAGTTTCTGAGAATGCTTCGGTCTAGATTTCATATGAAGATATTCCCGTTTCCAACGAAATCATTAGCTCTATCAAAATATCCACTTACAGATTCTACAAAAAGAGTGTTTCCAAACTCCTCTATCAAAAGAAAGGTTCAACTCCTTTAGTTGAGGACACACATCACAAAGAAGTTTCTGAGAATGCTTCTGTCTAGATTTTATATGAAGATATTCGCTTTTCCAATGAAATCTTCAGAGTCATCCAAATATCCACTTGCAGCTTCCACAAAAAGAGTTTTTCTAAACTGCTGTATCCATAGAAAGTATCATCTCTGTTAGTTGAGGACACACATCCCAAATAAGTTTCTGAGAATGCTTCTGTCTCGTTTTTATGTGAAGATATTTCCCTTTTCACCTTAGGCCTGAAAGCGCTCGAAGTCTCCACTTGCAGATACTACAGAAAGAGTGTTCGAAACCTGCTCTAAGAAAGGGAATGTTCAGCTCTGTGAGTTCAATGCAGATATCACAAAGTAGTTTCTGAGAGAGCTTCTGTCTAGATTTTAGATGAAGATATTCCCGTTTCCAATGAAATTGATAGAGCTATCCAAATATCCACTTGCAGATTCTACAAAAAGTGTGTTTCCAAACTGCTGTAACAATGGAAAGGTTGAAATCTGTTAGTTGAGGACACACATCACAAAAAAGTTTCTGAGAATGCTTCTCTCTAGATTTTATATGACGATATTCCCGTTTCCAACGAAATCTTCACAGTTATTCAAATATCCACTTGCAGATTCTACAAAAAGAGTGTTTCCAAACTGCTGTATCAATAGAAAGGATCAGCTCTGGTAGTTGAGGACACACATCCTAAATAAGTTTCTGAATATCCTTCTGTCTCTTTTTTATGGGAAGATATTTCAGTTTTCACCGTAGACCTTAATGCGCTCGTAATGTCCACTTCCAGATACTACAGAAAGAGTGTTTCAAACCTGCTCTATGAAAGGGAATGTTCCGCTCTGTGACTTGAATGCAGATATCAGAAAGTAGTTTCTGACAATGCTTCTGTCTAGAATTTAGATGAAGATATTCCCGTTTCCAACGAAATCGATAGAGCTATCCAAATATCCACTTACAGATTCTACAAAAGAAGTGATTCCAAACTGCTCTATCAACAGAAAGGTTTAAGTCTGTTAGTTGAGGACACACATCACAAAGAAGTTTGTGAGAATGCTTCTGTCTAGATTTTCTATGAAGATATTCCCGTTTCCAACAATATCTTCACAGTTATCCAAATATCCACTTGCAGATTCTACAAAAAGTGTGTTTCCAAACTGCTCTATCAAAAGAAAGGTTCAACTCCGTTAGTTGAGGACACACATCACAAAGAAGTTTCTGAGAATGCTTCTGTCTCGTTTTTATGGGAAGATATTTCAGTTTTCACCGTAGGCCCGAATGCGCTCCAAATGTCCACTTGCAGATAATACAGAAAGAGTGTTCCATACCTTCTCTAAGAAAGGGAATCTTCAGCTTTGTGAGTTGAATGCAGATATCACAAAGTAGTTTCTGAGAGTGCTTCTGTCTAGATTTTAGATGAAAATATTCCCGTTTCCAACGATATCGTTAGAGCTATCCAAATATCAACTTGCAGATTCTACAAAAAGAGTGGTTCCAAACTACTCTATGAAAAGAAAGGTTGAACTCTGTTAGATGAGGACACACATCACAAAGAAGTTTCTGAGAATGCTTCTGTCTAGATTTTATATAAAGATGTTCCCGTTTCCAATGAAATCTTCACATTAAACAAAATATCCACTTGCAGGTTCTACAAAAAGAGTGTTTCCAAACTGCTGTATCAAAGGAAAGTTTGAACTCTGTTAGTTGAGGACACACATCACAAAAAAGTTTCTGAGAATGCTTCTGTCTAGATTTTATATGAAGATATTCCCGTTTCCAACGAAATCTTCACAGTTATTCAAATATCCACTTGCAGATTCTACAAAAAGAGTGTTTCCAAACTGCTGTACCAATAGAAAGGATCAGCTCTGGTAGTTTAGGACACACATCCTAAATAAGTTTCTGAAAATCCCTCTGTCTCTTTTTTATGGGAAGATATTTCAGTTTTCACCGTAGGCCTTAATGCGCTCGAAATGTCCACTTCCAGATACTACAGAAAGAGTGTTTCAAACCTGCTCTATGAAAGGGAATGTTCCGCTCTGTGACTTGAATGCAGATATCAGAAAGTAGTTTCTGACAGTGCTTCTGTCTAGAATTTAGATGAAGATATTCCCGTTTCCAACGAAATCGATAGAGCTATCCAAATATCCACTTGCAGATTCTACAAAAAGTGTGTTTCCAAACTACTGTATCAAAAGAATGGTTCAACTCTGTTAGTTGAGGACACACATCACAAAGAAGTTTCTGAGAATGCTTCTGTCTAGATTTTATATGAAGATATTCCCGTTTCCAACGAAATCTTCACAGTTATCCAAATATCCACTTGCAGATTCTACAAAAAGAGTGTTTGCAAACTACTGTATCAAAAGAAAGGATGAACTGTGTTAGCTGAGGACACTCATCAAGAAGAAGTTTCTGAGAATGCTTCGGTCTAGATTTCATATGAAGATACTCCCCTTTCCAACGAAATTATTACAGCTATCCAAATATCCACGGACAGATTCTACAAAAAGGGTGTTTCCAAACTGCTCTATCAAAAGAAAGGTTGAACTCCGTTAGTTGAGGACACACATCACGAAGAAGTTGCTGAGAATGCTTCTGTCTGGAATTTAGATGAAGATATTCCCGATTCCAACGAAATCTTCACTGTTATCCAAATATCTACCAGCAGATTCTACAAAAAGTGTGTTTCCAAACTACTGTAACAAAAGAAAGGTTGAACTCTGTTAGTTGAGGACACACATCAAAAAGAAGTTTCTGACAATGCTTCTGTCTAGATTTTATATGAAGATATTCACTTTTCCATCGAAATCTTCACAGTTATCCAAATATCCACTTGCGGATTCTACAAAAAGAGTGTTTCTAAACTGCTGTATCAAAAGAATGGTTCAACACTGTTAGTTGAGGACACACATCCCATATAAGTTTCAGAGAATGCTTCTGTCCCGTTTTTATGGGAAGATATTTCCCTTTTCACCGTAGGCCTGAAAGCGCTCGAAATGTCCACTTGCAGATAGTACAGAAAGCGTTTTCAAAACCTGCTCTAAGAAATAGAATCTTCAGCTTTCTGAGTTGAATGCAGATATCACAAAGTAGTTTCTGAGAGTGCTTCTGTCTATATTTTCGATGAAGATATTCCCGTTTCCAACGAAATCGTATGAGCTATCCAAATACCCACTTGCAGATTGTACAAAAAGAGTGGTTCCAAACTACTCTATCAAAAGAAATGTTAAACTCTGTTCGATGAGGACACACATCACAAAGAAGTTTCTGAGAATGCTTCTGTCTAGATTTTATATGAAGATGTTCCCGTTTCCAACAAAATCTTCACATTAAACAAAATATCCACTTGCAGGTTCTACAAAAAGAGTGTTTCCAAACTGCTGTATCAAAGGAAAGGTTGAACTCTGTTAGTTGAGGACACACATCACAAAAAAGTTTCTGAGAATGCTTCTGTCTAGATTTTATAAGAAGATACTCCCGTTTCCAATGAAATCTTCACAGTTATTCAAGTATCCACTTGCAGATTCCACAAAAAGAGTGTTTCCAACTGCTTTATCAATAGAAAGGATCAACTCTGCTATTTGAGGACACACATCCTAAATAAGTTTCTGAGAATCCTTCTCTCTCTTTCTTATGGAAGATATTTCAGTTTTCACTGAAGGGCTGAATGCGTTCGAAATGTCCACTTCCAGATACTACAGAAAGAGTGTTTCAAACCAGCTCTATGAAAGGGAATGTTCAGCTCTGTGACTTGAATGCAGATATCACAAAGTAGTTTCTGAGAGAGCTTCTGTCTAGATTTTAGATGAAGATATTCCCGTTTCCAATGAAATTGATAGAGCTATCCAAATATCCACTTGCAGATTCTACAAAAAGTGTGTTTCCAAACTGCTGTAACAAAGGAAAGGTTGAAATCTGTTAGCTGAGGACACACACCACAAAAAAGTTTCTTAGAATGCTTCTCTCTAGATTTTATATGACGATATTCCCGTTTCCAACGAAATCTTCACAGTTATTCAAATATCCACTTGCAGATTCTACAAAAAGAGTGTTTCCAAACTGCTGTATCAATAGAAAGGATCAGCTCTGGTAGTTGAGGACACACATCCTAAATAAGTTTCTGAAAATCCTTCTGTCTCTTTTTTATGGGAAGATATTTCAGTTTTCACCGTAGGCCTTAATGCGCTCGTAATGTCCACTTCCAGATACTACAGAAAGAGTGTTTCAAACCTGCTCTATGAAACGGAATGTTCCGCTCTGTGACTTGAATGCAGATATCAGAAAGTAGTTTCTGACAATGCTTCTGTCTAGAATTTAGATGAAGATATTCCCGTTTCCAACGAAATCGATAGAGCTATCCAAATATCCACTTACAGATTCTACAAAAGAAGTGATTCCAAACTGCTCTATCAACAGAACGGTTTAAGTCTGTTAGTTTAGGACACACATCACAAAGAAGTTTCTGAGAATGCTTCTGTCTCGTTTTTATGGGAAGATATTTCAGTTTTCACCGTAGGCCCGAATGCGCTCGAAATGTCCACTTGCAGATACTACAGAAAGAGTGTTCCAAACCTTCTCTAAGAAAGGGAATCGTCAGCATTGTGAGTTGAATGCAGATATCACAAAGTAGTTTCTGAGGGTGCTTCTGTCTAGATTTTAGATGAATATATTACCGTTTCCAACGAAATCGATAGAGCTATCCAAATATCCACTTACAGATTCTACAAAAGAAGTGATTCAAAACTGCTCTATCAACAGAAAGGTTTAAGTCTGTTAGTTGAGGACACACATCACAAAGAAGTTTGTGAGAATGCTTCTGTCTAGATTTTATATGAAGATATTCCCGTTTCCAACAATATCTTCACAGTTATCCAAATATCCACTTGCAGATTCTACAAAAAGTGTGTTTCCAAACTGCTCTATCAAAAGAAAGGTTCAACTCCGTTAGTTGAGGACACACATCACAAAGAAGTTTCTGAGAATGCTTCTGTCTCGTTTTTATGGGAAGATATTTCAGTTTTCACCGTAGGCCCGAATGCGCTCCAAATGTCCACTTGCAGATAATACAGAAAGAGTGTTCCATACCTTCTCTAAGAAAGGGAATCTTCAGCTTTGTGAGTTGAATGCAGATATCACAAAGTAGTTTCTGAGAGTGCTTCTGTCTAGATTTTAGATGAAAATATTCCCGTTTCCAACGATATCGTTAGAGCTATCCAAATATCAACTTGCAGATTCTACAAAAAGAGTGGTTCCAAACTACTCTATGAAAAGAAAGGTTGAACTCTGTTAGATGAGGACACACATCACAAAGAAGTTTCTGAGAATGCTTCTGTCTAGATTTTATATAAAGATGTTCCCGTTTCCAATGAAATCTTCACATTAAACAAAATATCCACTTGCAGGTTCTACAAAAAGAGTGTTTCCAAACTGCTGTATCAAAGGAAAGTTTGAACTCTGTTAGTTGAGGACACACATCACAAAAAAGTTTCTGAGAATGCTTCTGTCTAGATTTTATATGAAGATATTCCCGTTTCCAACGAAATCTTCACAGTTATTCAAATATCCACTTGCAGATTCTACAAAAAGAGTGTTTCCAAACTGCTGTACCAATAGAAAGGATCAGCTCTGGTAGTTTAGGACACACATCCTAAATAAGTTTCTGAAAATCCCTCTGTCTCTTTTTTATGGGAAGATATTTCAGTTTTCACCGTAGGCCTTAATGCGCTCGAAATGTCCACTTCCAGATACTACAGAAAGAGTGTTTCAAACCTGCTCTATGAAAGGGAATGTTCCGCTCTGTGACTTGAATGCAGATATCAGAAAGTAGTTTCTGACAGTGCTTCTGTCTAGAATTTAGATGAAGATATTCCCGTTTCCAACGAAATCGATAGAGCTATCCAAATATCCACTTGCAGATTCTACAAAAAGTGTGTTTCCAAACTACTGTATCAAAAGAATGGTTCAACTCTGTTAGTTGAGGACACACATCACAAAGAAGTTTCTGAGAATGCTTCTGTCTAGATTTTATATGAAGATATTCCCGTTTCCAACGAAATCTTCACAGTTATCCAAATATCCACTTGCAGATTCTACAAAAAGAGTGTTTGCAAACTACTGTATCAAAAGAAAGGATGAACTGTGTTAGCTGAGGACACTCATCAAGAAGAAGTTTCTGAGAATGCTTCGGTCTAGATTTCATATGAAGATACTCCCCTTTCCAACGAAATTATTACAGCTATCCAAATATCCACGGACAGATTCTACAAAAAGGGTGTTTCCAAACTGCTCTATCAAAAGAAAGGTTGAACTCCGTTAGTTGAGGACACACATCACGAAGAAGTTGCTGAGAATGCTTCTGTCTGGAATTTAGATGAAGATATTCCCGATTCCAACGAAATCTTCACTGTTATCCAAATATCTACCAGCAGATTCTACAAAAAGTGTGTTTCCAAACTACTGTAACAAAAGAAAGGTTGAACTCTGTTAGTTGAGGACACACATCAAAAAGAAGTTTCTGACAATGCTTCTGTCTAGATTTTATATGAAGATATTCACTTTTCCATCGAAATCTTCACAGTTATCCAAATATCCACTTGCGGATTCTACAAAAAGAGTGTTTCTAAACTGCTGTATCAAAAGAATGGTTCAACACTGTTAGTTGAGGACACACATCCCATATAAGTTTCAGAGAATGCTTCTGTCCCGTTTTTATGGGAAGATATTTCCCTTTTCACCGTAGGCCTGAAAGCGCTCGAAATGTCCACTTGCAGATAGTACAGAAAGCGTTTTCAAAACCTGCTCTAAGAAATAGAATCTTCAGCTTTCTGAGTTGAATGCAGATATCACAAAGTAGTTTCTGAGAGTGCTTCTGTCTATATTTTCGATGAAGATATTCCCGTTTCCAACGAAATCGTATGAGCTATCCAAATACCCACTTGCAGATTGTACAAAAAGAGTGGTTCCAAACTACTCTATCAAAAGAAATGTTAAACTCTGTTCGATGAGGACACACATCACAAAGAAGTTTCTGAGAATGCTTCTGTCTAGATTTTATATGAAGATGTTCCCGTTTCCAACAAAATCTTCACATTAAACAAAATATCCACTTGCAGGTTCTACAAAAAGAGTGTTTCCAAACTGCTGTATCAAAGGAAAGGTTGAACTCTGTTAGTTGAGGACACACATCACAAAAAAGTTTCTGAGAATGCTTCTGTCTAGATTTTATAAGAAGATACTCCCGTTTCCAATGAAATCTTCACAGTTATTCAAGTATCCACTTGCAGATTCCACAAAAAGAGTGTTTCCAACTGCTTTATCAATAGAAAGGATCAACTCTGCTATTTGAGGACACACATCCTAAATAAGTTTCTGAGAATCCTTCTCTCTCTTTCTTATGGAAGATATTTCAGTTTTCACTGAAGGGCTGAATGCGTTCGAAATGTCCACTTCCAGATACTACAGAAAGAGTGTTTCAAACCAGCTCTATGAAAGGGAATGTTCAGCTCTGTGACTTGAATGCAGATATCACAAAGTAGTTTCTGAGAGAGCTTCTGTCTAGATTTTAGATGAAGATATTCCCGTTTCCAATGAAATTGATAGAGCTATCCAAATATCCACTTGCAGATTCTACAAAAAGTGTGTTTCCAAACTGCTGTAACAAAGGAAAGGTTGAAATCTGTTAGCTGAGGACACACACCACAAAAAAGTTTCTTAGAATGCTTCTCTCTAGATTTTATATGACGATATTCCCGTTTCCAACGAAATCTTCACAGTTATTCAAATATCCACTTGCAGATTCTACAAAAAGAGTGTTTCCAAACTGCTGTATCAATAGAAAGGATCAGCTCTGGTAGTTGAGGACACACATCCTAAACAAGTTTCTGAAAATCCTTCTGTCTCTTTTTTATGGGAAGATATTTTAGTTTTCACCGTAGGCCTTAATGCGCTCGTAATGTCCACTTCCAGATACTACAGAAAGAGTGTTTCAAACCTGCTCTATGAAAGGGAATGTTCCGCTCTGTGACTTGAATGCAGATATCAGAAAGTAGTTGCTGACAATGCTTCTGTCTAGAATTTAGATGAAGATATTCCCGTTTCCAACGAAATCGATAGATCTATCCACATATCCACTTACAGATTCTACAAAAGAAGTGATTCCAAACTGCTCTATCAACAGAAAGGTTTAAGTCTGTTAGTTGAGGACACACATCACAAAGAAGTTTCTGAGAATGCTTCTGTCTCGTTTTTATGGGAAGATATTTCAATTTTCACCATAGGCCCGAATGCGCTCGAAATGTCCACTTGCAGATACTACAGAAAGAGTGTTCCAAACCTTCTCTAAGAAAGGGAATCGTCAGCATTGTGAGTTGAATGCAGATATCACAAAGTAGTTTCTGAGGGTACTTCTGTCTAGATTTTAGATGAATATATTACCGTTTCCAACGAAATCGATAGAGCTATCCAAATATCCACTTACAGATTCTACAAAAGAAGTGATTCCAAACTGCTCTATCAACAGAAAGGTTTAAGTCTGTTAGCTGAGGACACACATCACAAAGAAGTTTGTGAGAATGCTTCTGTCTAGATTTTATATGAAGATATTCCCGTTTCCAACAATATCTTCACAGTTATCCAAATATCCACTTGCAGATTCTACAAAAAGTGTGTTTCCAAACTGCTCTATCAAAAGAAAGGTTCAACTCCGTTAGTTGAGGACACACATCACAAAGAAGTTTCTGAGAATGCTTCTGTCTCGTTTTTATGGGAAGATATTTCAGTTTTCACCGTAGGCCCGAATGCGCTCCAAATGTCCACTTGCAGATAATACAGAAAGAGTGTTCCATACCTTCTCTAAGAAAGGGAATCTTCAGCTTTGTGAGTTGAATGCAGATATCACAAAGTAGTTTCTGAGAGTGCTTCTGTCTAGATTTTAGATGAAAATATTCCCGTTTCCAACGATATCGTTAGAGCTATCCAAATATCAACTTGCAGATTCTACAAAAAGAGTGGTTCCAAACTACTCTATGAAAAGAAAGGTTGAACTCTGTTAGATGAGGACACACATCACAAAGAAGTTTCTGAGAATGCTTCTGTCTAGATTTTATATAAAGATGTTCCCGTTTCCAATGAAATCTTCACATTAAACAAAATATCCCCTTGCAGGTTCTACAAAAAGAGTGTTTCCAAACTGCTGTATCAAAGGAAAGGATCAGCTCTGGTAGTTGAGGACACACATCCTAAATAAGTTTCTGAAAATCCCTCTGTCTCTTTTTTATGGGAAGATATTTCAGTTTTCACCGTAGGCCTTAATGCGCTCGAAATGTCCACTTCCAGATACTACAGAAAGAGTGTTTCAAACCAGCTCTATGAAAGCGAATGTTCCGCTCTGTGACTTGAATGCAGATATCAGAAAGTAGTTTCTGACAGTGCTTCTGTCTAGAATTTAGATGAAGATATTCCCGTTTCCAACGAAATCGATAGAGCTATCCAAATATCCACTTGCAGATTCTACAAAAAGTGTGTTTCCAAACTACTGTATCAAAAGAATGGTTCAACTCTGTTAGTTGAGGACACACATCACAAAGAAGTTTCTGAGAATGCTTCTGTCTAGATTTTATATGAAGATATTCCCGTTTCCAACGAAATCTTCACAGTTATCCAAATATCCACTTGCAGATTCTACAAAAAGAGTGTTTGCAAACTACTGTATGAAAAGAAAGGATGAACTGTGTTAGCTGAGGACACTCATCAAGAAGAAGTTTCTGAGAATGCTTCGGTCTAGATTTCATATGAAGATATTCCCGTTTCCAACGAAATCATTAGCTCTATCAAAATATCCACTTACAGATTCTACAAAAAGAGTGTTTCCAAACTCCTCTATCAAAAGAAAGGTTCAACTCCTTTAGTTGAGGACACACATCACAAAGAAGTTTCTGAGAATGCTTCTGTCTAGATTTTATATGAAGATATTCCCTTTTCCAATGAAATCTTCAGAGTCATCCAAATATCCACTTGCAGCTTCTACAAAAAGAGTTTTTCTAAACTGCTGTATCCAAAGAAAGTTTCATCTCTGTTAGTTGAGGACACACATCCCAAATAAGTTTCTGAGAATGCTTCTGTTTCGTTTTTATGGGAAGATATTTCCCTTTTCACCTTAGGCCTGAAAGCGCTCGAAATCTCCACTTGCAGATACTACAGAAAGAGTGTTCCAAACCTGCTCTAAGAAAGGGAATGTTCAGCTCTGTGAGTTCAATGCAGATATCACAAAGTAGTTTCTGAGAGAGCTTCTGTCTAGATTTTAGATGAAGATATTCCCGTTTCCAATGAAATCGATAGAGCTATCCAAATATCCACTTGCAGATTCTACAAAAAGTGTGTTTCCAAACTGCTGTAACAAAGGAAAGGTTGAAATCTGTTAGTTGAGAACACACACCACAAAAAAGTTTCTGAGAATGCTTCTGTCTAGATTTTATATTACGATATTCCCGTTTCCAATGAAATCTTCACAGTTATTCAAATATCCACTTGCAGATTCTACAAAAAGTGTGTTTCCAAACGGCTCTATCAAAAGAAAGGTTCAACTCCGTTAGTTGAGGACACACATCACAAAGAAGTTTCTGAGAATGCTTCTGTCTCGTTTTTATGGGAAGATATTTCCCTTTTCACCTAAGGCCCGAATGCGCTCGAAATGTCCACTTGCAGATACTATAGAAAGAGTGTTCCAAACCTTCTCTAAGAAAGGGAATCTTCAGCATTGTGAGTTGAATGCAGATATCACAAAGTAGTTTCTGAGAGTGCTTCTGTCTAGATTTTAGATGAAAATATTCTCGTTTCCAACGATATCGTTAGAGCTATCCAAATATCAACTTGCAGATTCTACAAAAAGAGTGGTTCCAAACTACTCTATGAAAAGAAAGGTTGAACTCTGTTAGATGAGGACACACATCACAAAGAAGTTTCTGAGAATGCTTCTGTCTAGATTTTATATGAAGATGTTCCCGTTTCCAATGAAATCTTCACATTAAACAAAATATCCACTTGTAGGTTCTACAAAAAGAGTGTTTCCAAACTGCTATATCAAAGGAAAGGTTGAACTCTGTTAGTTGAGGACACACATCACAAAAAAGTTTCTGAGAATGCTTCTGTCTAGATTTTATATGAAGATATTCCCGTTTCCAACGAAATCTTCACAGTTATTCAAATATCCACTTGCAGATTCTACAGAAAGACTGTTTCCAAACTGCTGTATCAATAGAAAGGATCAGCTCTGGTAGTTGAGGACACACATCCTAAATAAGTTTCTGAAAATCCCTCTGTCTCTTTTTTATGGGAAGATATTTCAGTTTTCACCGTAGGCCTTAATGCACTCGAAATGTCCACTTCCAGATACTACAGAAAGAGTGTTTCAAACCTGCTCTATGAAATTGAATGTTCCGCTCTGTGACTTGAATGCAGATATCACAAAGTAGTTTCTGACAGTGCTTCTGTCTAGAATTTAGATGAAGATATTCCCGTTTCCAACGAAATCGATAGAGCTATCCAAATATCCACTTGCAGATTCTACAAAAAGTGTGTTTCCAAACTACTGTATCAAAAGAATGGTTCAACTCTGTTAGTTGAGGACACACATCACAAAGAAGTTTCTGAGAATGCTTCTGTCTAGATTTTATATGAAGATATTCCCGTTTCCAACGAAATCTTCACAGTTATCCAAATATCCACTTGCAGATTCTACAAAAAGAGTGTTTGCAAACTACTGTATCAAAAGAAAGGATGAACTGTGTTAGCTGAGGACACTCATCAAGAAGAAGTTTCTGAGAATGCTTCGGTCTAGATTTCATATGAAGATATTCCCGTTTCCAACGAAATCATTAGCTCTATCAAAATATCCACTTACAGATTCTACAAAAAGAGTGTTTCCAAACTCCTCTATCAAAAGAAAGGTTCAACTCCTTTAGTTGAGGACACACATCACAAAGAAGTTTCTGAGAATGCTTCTGTCTAGATTTTATATGAAGATATTCCCTTTTCCAATGAAATCTTCAGAGTCATCCAAATATCCACTTGCAGCTTCTACAAAAAGAGTTTTTCTAAACTGCTGTATCCAAAGAAAGTTTCATCTCTGTTAGTTGAGGACACACATCCCAAATAAGTTTCTGAGAATGCTTCTGTCTCGTTTTTATGGGAAGATATTTCCCTTTTCACTTTAGGCCTGAAAGCACTCGAAATCTCCACTTGCAGACACTACAGAAAGAGTGTTCCAAACCTGCTCTAAGAAAGGGAATGTTCAGCTCTGTGAGTTCAATGCAGATATCACAAAGTAGTTTCTGAGAGAGCTTCTGTCTAGATTTTAGATGAAGATATTCCCGTTTCCAATGAAATCGTTAGAGCTATCCAAATATCCACTTGCAGATTCTACAAAAAGTGTGATTCCAAACTGCTGTAACAAAGGAAAGGTTGAAATCTGTTAGTTGAGAACACACACCACAAAAAAGTTTCTGAGAATGCTTCTGTCTAGATTTTATATGACGATATTCCCGTTTCCGATGAAATCTTCACAGTTATCCAAATATCCACTTGCAGATTCTACAAAAAGTGTGTTTCCAAACTGCTCTATCAAAAGAAAGGTTCAACTCCGTTAGTTGAGGACACACATCACAAAGAAGTTTCTGAGAATGCTTCTGTCTCGTTTTTATGGGAAGATATTTCAGTTTTCACCGTAGGCCCGAATGCGCTCCAAATGTCCACTTGCAGATACTATAGAAAGAGTGTTCCAAACCTTCTCTAAGAAAGAGAATCTTCAGCATTGTGAGTTGAATGCAGATATCACAAAGTAGTTTCTGAGAGTGCTTCTGTCTAGATTTTAGATGAAGATAATCCCGTTTCCAACGAAATCGTTAGAGCTATCCAAATATCAACTTGCAGATTCTTCAAAAAGAGTGGTTCCAAACTACTCTATGAAAAGAAAGGTTGAACTCTGTTAGATGAGGACACACATCACAAAGAAGTTTCTGAGAATGCTTCTGTCTAGATTTTATATGAAGATGTTCCCGTTTCCAACGAAATCTTCACATTAAACAAAATATCCCCTTGCAGGTTCTACAAAAAGAGTGTTTCCAAACTGCTGTATCAATAGAAAGGATCAGCTCTGGTAGTTGAGGACACACATCCTAAATAAGTTTCTGAAAATCCCTCTGTCTCTTTTTTATGGGAAGATATTTCAGTTTTCACCGTAGGCCTTAATGCGCTCGAAATGTCCACTTCCAGATACTACAGAAAGAGTGTTTCAAACCAGCTCTATGAAAGCGAATGTTCCGCTCTGTGACTTGAATGCAGATATCAGAAAGTAGTTTCTGACAGTGCTTCTGTCTAGAATTTAGATGAAGATATTCCCGTTTCCAACGAAATCGATAGAGCTATCCAAATATCCACTTGCAGATTCTACAAAAAGTGTGTTTCCAAACTACTGTATCAAAAGAATGGTTCAACTCTGTTAGTTGAGGACACACATCACAAAGAAGTTTCTGAGAATGCTTCTGTCTAGATTTTATATGAAGATATTCCCGTTTCCAACGAAATCTTCACAGTTTTCCAAATATCCACTTGCAGATTCTACAAAAAGAGTGTTTGCAAACTACTGTATGAAAAGAAAGGATGAACTGTGTTAGCTGAGGACACTCATCAAGAAGAAGTTTCTGAGAATGCTTCGGTCTAGATTTCATATGAAGATATTCCCGTTTCCAACGAAATCATTAGCTCTATCAAAATATCCACTTACAGATTCTACAAAAAGAGTGTTTCCAAACTCCTCTATCAAAAGAAAGGTTCAACTCCTTTAGTTGAGGACACACATCACAAAGAAGTTTCTGAGAATGCTTCTGTCTAGATTTTATATGAAGATATTCCCTTTTCCAATGAAATCTTCAGAGTCATCCAAATATCCACTTGCAGCTTCTACAAAAAGAGTTTTTCTAAACTGCTGTATCCAAAGAAAGTTTCATCTCTGTTAGTTGAGGACACACATCCCAAATAAGTTTCTGAGAATGCTTCTGTTTCGTTTTTATGGGAAGATATTTCCCTTTTCACCTTAGGCCTGAAAGCGCTCGAAATCTCCACTTGCAGATACTACAGAAAGAGTGTTCCAAACCTGCTCTAAGAAAGGGAATGTTCAGCTCTGTGAGTTCAATGCAGATATCACAAAGTAGTTTCTGAGAGAGCTTCTGTCTAGATTTTAGATGAAGATATTCCCGTTTCCAATGAAATCGTTAGAGCTATCCAAATATCCACTTGCAGATTCTACAAAAAGTGTGATTCCAAACTGCTGTAACAAAGGAAAGGTTGAAATCTGTTAGTTGAGAACACACACCACAAAAAAGTTTCTGAGAATGCTTCTGTCTAGATTTTACATGACGATATTCCCGTTTCCAACAATATCTTCACAGTTATCCAAATATCCACTTGCAGATTCTACAAAAAGTGTGTTTCCAAACGGCTCTATCAAAAGAAAGGTTCAACTCCGTTAGTTGAGGACACACATCACAAAGAAGTTTCTGAGAATGCTTCTGTCTCGTTTTTATGGGAAGATATTTCAGTTTTCACCGTAGGCCCGAATGCGCTCCAAATGTCCACTTGCAGATAATACAGAAAGAGTGTTCCATACCTTCTCTAAGAAAGGGAATCTTCAGCTTTGTGAGTTGAATGCAGATATCACAAAGTAGTTTCTGAGAGTGCTTCTGTCTAGATTTTAGATGAAAATATTCCCGTTTCCAACGAAATCGTTAGAGCTATCCAAATATCAACTTGCAGATTCTACAAAAAGAGTGGTTCCAAACTACTCTATGAAAAGAAAGGTTGAACTCTGTTAGATGAGGACACACATCACAAAGAAGTTTCTGAGAATGCTTCTGTCTAGATTTTATATAAAGATGTTCCCGTTTCCAATGAAATCTTCACATTAAACAAAATATCCACTTGCAGGTTCTACAAAAAGAGTGTTTCCAAACTGCTGTATCAAAGGAAAGGTTGAACTCTGTTAGTTGAGGACACACATCACAAAAAAGTTTCTGAGAATGCTTCTGTCTAGATTTTATATGAAGATATTCCCTTTTCCAACGAAATCTTCACAGTTATTCAAATATCCACTTGCAGATTCTACAAAAAGAGTGTTTCCAAACTGCTGTATCAATAGAAAGGATCAGCTCTGGTAGTTTAGGACACACATCCTAAATAAGTTTCTGAAAATCCCTCTGTCTCTTTTTTATGGGAAGATATTTCAGTTTTCACCGTAGGCCTTAATGCGCTCGAAATGTCCACTTCCAGATACTACAGAAAGAGTGTTTCAAACCTGCTCTATGAAAGGGAATGTTCCGCTCTGTGACTTGAATGCAGATATCAGAAAGTAGTTTCTGACAGTGCTTCTGTCTAGAATTTAGATGAAGATATTCCCGTTTCCAACGAAATCGATAGAGCTATCCAAATATCCACTTGCAGATTCTACAAAAAGTGTGTTTCCAAACTACTGTATCAAAAGAATGGTTCAACTCTGTTAGTTGAGGACACACATCACAAAGAAGTTTCTGAGAATGCTTCTGTCTAGATTTTATATGAAGATATTCCCGTTTCCAACGAAATCTTCACAGTTATCCAAATATCCACTTGCAGATTCTACAAAAAGAGTGTTTGCAAACTACTGTATCAAAAGAAAGGATGAACTGTGTTAGCTGAGGACACTCATCAAGAAGAAGTTTCTGAGAATGCTTCGGTCTAGATTTCATATGAAGATATTCCCGTTTCCAACGAAATCATTAGCTCTATCAAAATATCCACTTACAGATTCTACAAAAAGAGTGTTTCCAAACTCCTCTATCAAAAGAAAGGTTCAACTCCTTTAGTTGAGGACACACATCACAAAGAAGTTTCTGAGAATGCTTCTGTCTAGATTTTATATGAAGATATTCCCTTTTCCAATGAAATCTTCAGAGTCATCCAAATATCCACTTGCAGCTTCTACAAAAAGAGTTTTTCTAAACTGCTGTATCCAAAGAAAGTTTCATCTCTGTTAGTTGAGGACACACATCCCAAATAAGTTTCTGAGAATGCTTCTGTCTCGTTTTTATGGGAAGATATTTCCCTTTTCACCTTAGGCCTGAAAGCGCTCGAAATCTCCACTTGCAGACACTACAGAAAGAGTGTTCCAAACCTGCTCTAAGAAAGGGAATGTTCAGCTCTGTGAGTTCAATGCAGATATCACAAAGTAGTTTCTGAGAGAGCTTCTGTCTAGATTTTAGATGAAGATATTCCCGTTTCCAATGAAATCGTTAGAGCTATCCAAATATCCACTTGCAGATTCTACAAAAAGTGTGATTCCAAACTGCTGTAACAAAGGAAAGGTTGAAATCTGTTAGTTGAGAACACACACCACAAAAAAGTTTCTGAGAATGCTTCTGTCTAGATTTTATATGACGATATTCCCGTTTCCAATGAAATCTTCACAGTTATTCAAATATCCACTTGCAGATTCTACAAAAAGTGTGTTTCCAAACGGCTCTATCAAAAGAAAGGTTCAACTCCGTTAGTTGAGGACACACATCACAAAGAAGTTTCTGAGAATGCTTCTGTCTCGTTTTTATGGGAAGATATTTCCCTTTTCACCTAAGGCCCGAATGCGCTCGAAATGTCCACTTGCAGATACTATAGAAAGAGTGTTCCAAACCTTCTCTAAGAAAGGGAATCTTCAGCATTGTGAGTTGAATGCAGATATCACAAAGTAGTTTCTGAGAGTGCTTCTGTCTAGATTTTAGATGAAGATAATCCCGTTTCCAACGAAATCGTTAGAGCTATCCAAATATCAACTTGCAGATTCTTCAAAAAGAGTGGTTCCAAACTACTCTATGAAAAGAAAGGTTGAACTCTGTTAGATGAGGACACACATCACAAAGAAGTTTCTGAGAATGCTTCTGTCTAGATTTTATATGAAGATGTTCCCGTTTCCAACGAAATCTTCACATTAAACAAAATATCCCCTTGCAGGTTCTACAAAAAGAGTGTTTCCAAACTGCTGTATCAATAGAAAGGATCAGCTCTGGTAGTTGAGGACACACATCCTAAATAAGTTTCTGAAAATCCCTCTGTCTCTTTTTTATGGGAAGATATTTCAGTTTTCACCGTAGGCCTTAATGCGCTCGAAATGTCCACTTCCAGATACTACAGAAAGAGTGTTTCAAACCAGCTCTATGAAAGCGAATGTTCCGCTCTGTGACTTGAATGCAGATATCAGAAAGTAGTTTCTGACAGTGCTTCTGTCTAGAATTTAGATGAAGATATTCCCGTTTCCAACGAAATCGATAGAGCTATCCAAATATCCACTTGCAGATTCTACAAAAAGTGTGTTTCCAAACTACTGTATCAAAAGAATGGTTCAACTCTGTTAGTTGAGGACACACATCACAAAGAAGTTTCTGAGAATGCTTCTGTCTAGATTTTATATGAAGATATTCCCGTTTCCAACGAAATCTTCACAGTTATCCAAATATCCACTTGCAGATTCTACAAAAAGAGTGTTTGCAAACTACTGTATGAAAAGAAAGGATGAACTGTGTTAGCTGAGGACACTCATCAAGAAGAAGTTTCTGAGAATGCTTCGGTCTAGATTTCATATGAAGATATTCCCGTTTCCAACGAAATCATTAGCTCTATCAAAATATCCACTTACAGATTCTACAAAAAGAGTGTTTCCAAACTCCTCTATCAAAAGAAAGGTTCAACTCCTTTAGTTGAGGACACACATCACAAAGAAGTTTCTGAGAATGCTTCTGTCTAGATTTTATATGAAGATATTCCCTTTTCCAATGAAATCTTCAGAGTCATCCAAATATCCACTTGCAGCTTCTACAAAAAGAGTTTTTCTAAACTGCTGTATCCAAAGAAAGTTTCATCTCTGTTAGTTGAGGACACACATCCCAAATAAGTTTCTGAGAATGCTTCTGTTTCGTTTTTATGGGAAGATATTTCCCTTTTCACCTTAGGCCTGAAAGCGCTCGAAATCTCCACTTGCACATACTACAGAAAGAGTGTTCCAAACCTGCTCTAAGAAAGGGAATGTTCAGCTCTGTGAGTTCAATGCAGATATCACAAAGTAGTTTCTGAGAGAGCTTCTGTCTAGATTTTAGATGAAGATATTCCCGTTTCCAATGAAATCGATAGAGCTATCCAAATATCCACTTGCAGATTCTACAAAAAGTGTGTTTCCAAACTGCTGTAACAAAGGAAAGGTTGAAATCTGTTAGTTGAGAACACACACCACAAAAAAGTTTCTGAGAATGCTTCTGTCTAGATTTTATATTACGATATTCCCGTTTCCAATGAAATCTTCACAGTTATTCAAATATCCACTTGCAGATTCTACAAAAAGTGTGTTTCCAAACGGCTCTATCAAAAGAAAGGTTCAACTCCGTTAGTTGAGGACACACATCACAAAGAAGTTTCTGAGAATGCTTCTGTCTCGTTTTTATGGGAAGATATTTCCCTTTTCACCTAAGGCCCGAATGTGCTCGAAATGTCCACTTGCAGATACTATAGAAAGAGTGTTCCAAACCTTCACTAAGAAAGGGAATCTTCAGCATTGTGAGTTGAATGCAGATATCACAAAGTAGTTTCTGAGAGTGCTTCTGTCTAGATTTTAGATGAAAATATTCCCGTTTCCAACGATATCGTTAGAGCTATCCAAATATCAACTTGCAGATTCTACAAAAAGAGTGGTTCCAAACTACTCTATGAAAAGAAAGGTTGAACTCTGTTAGATGAGGACACACATCACAAAGAAGTTTCTGAGAATGCTTCTGTCTAGATTTTATATGAAGATGTTCCCGTTTCCAATGAAATCTTCACATTAAACAAAATATCCACTTGTAGGTTCTACAAAAAGAGTGTTTCCAAACTGCTATATCAAAGGAAAGGTTGAACTCTGTTAGTTGAGGACACACATCACAAAAAAGTTTCTGAGAATGCTTCTGTCTAGATTTTATATGAAGATATTCCCGTTTCCAACGAAATCTTCACAGTTATTCAAATATCCACTTGCAGATTCTACAGAAAGACTGTTTCCAAACTGCTGTATCAATAGAAAGGATCAGCTCTGGTAGTTGAGGACACACATCCTAAATAAGTTTCTGAAAATCCCTCTGTCTCTTTTTTATGGGAAGATATTTCAGTTTTCACCGTAGGCCTTAATGCGCTCGAAATGTCCACTTCCAGATACTACAGAAAGAGTGTTTCAAACCTGCTCTATGAAATTGAATGTTCCGCTCTGTGACTTGAATGCAGATATCACAAAGTAGTTTCTGACAGTGCTTCTGTCTAGAATTTAGATGAAGATATTCCCGTTTCCAACGAAATCGATAGAGCTATCCAAATATCCACTTGCAGATTCTACAAAAAGTGTGTTTCCAAACTACTGTATCAAAAGAATGGTTCAACTCTGTTAGTTGAGGACACACATCACAAAGAAGTTTCTGAGAATGCTTCTGTCTAGATTTTATATGAAGATATTCCCGTTTCCAACGAAATCTTCACAGTTATCCAAATATCCACTTGCAGATTCTACAAAAAGAGTGTTTGCAAACTACTGTATGAAAAGAAAGGATGAACTGTGTTAGCTGAGGACACTCATCAAGAAGAAGTTTCTGAGAATGCTTCGGTCTAGATTTCATATGAAGATATTCCCGTTTCCAACGAAATCATTAGCTCTATCAAAATATCCACTTACAGATTCTACAAAAAGAGTGTTTCCAAACTCCTCTATCAAAAGAAAGGTTCAACTCCTTTAGTTGAGGACACACATCACAAAGAAGTTTCTGAGAATGCTTCTGTCTAGATTTTATATGAAGATATTCCCTTTTCCAATGAAATCTTCAGAGTCATCCAAATATCCACTTGCAGCTTCTACAAAAAGAGTTTTTCTAAACTGCTGTATCCAAAGAAAGTTTCATCTCTGTTAGTTGAGGACACACATCCCAAATAAGTTTCTGAGAATGCTTCTGTCTCGTTTTTATGGGAAGATATTTCCCTTTTCACCTTAGGCCTGAAAGCGCTCGAAATCTCCACTTGCAGACACTACAAAAAGAGTGTTCCAAACCTGCTCTAAGAAAGGGAATGTTCAGCTCTGTGAGTTCAATGCAGATATCACAAAGTAGTTTCTGAGAGAGCTTCTGTCTAGATTTTAGATGAAGATATTCCCGTTTCCAATGAAATCGTTAGAGCTATCCAAATATCCACTTGCAGATTCTACAAAAAGTGTGATTCCAAACTGCTGTAACAAAGGAAAGGTTGAAATCTGTTAGTTGAGAACACACACCACAAAAAAGTTTCTGAGAATGCTTCTGTCTAGATTTTATATGACGATATTCCCGTTTCCAATGAAATCTTCACAGTTATTCAAATATCCACTTGCAGATTCTACAAAAAGTGTGTTTCCAAACGGCTCTATCAAAAGAAAGGTTCAACTCCGTTAGTTGAGGACACACATCACAAAGAAGTTTCTGAGAATGCTTCTGTCTCGTTTTTATGGGAAGATATTTCCCTTTTCACCTAAGGCCCGAATGCGCTCGAAATGTCCACTTGCAGATACTATAGAAAGAGTGTTCCAAACCTTCTCTAAGAAAGGGAATCTTCAGCATTGTGAGTTGAATGCAGATATCACAAAGTAGTTTCTGAGAGTGCTTCTGTCTAGATTTTAGATGAAGATAATCCCGTTTCCAACGAAATCGTTAGAGCTATCCAAATATCAACTTGCAGATTCTTCAAAAAGAGTGGTTCCAAACTACTCTATGAAAAGAAAGGTTGAACTCTGTTAGATGAGGACACACATCACAAAGAAGTTTCTGAGAATGCTTCTGTCTAGATTTTATATGAAGATGTTCCCGTTTCCAACGAAATCTTCACATTAAACAAAATATCCCCTTGCAGGTTCTACAAAAAGAGTGTTTCCAAACTGCTGTATCAATAGAAAGGATCAGCTCTGGTAGTTGAGGACACACATCCTAAATAAGTTTCTGAAAATCCCTCTGTCTCTTTTTTATGGGAAGATATTTCAGTTTTCACCGTAGGCCTTAATGCGCTCGAAATGTCCACTTCCAGATACTACAGAAAGAGTGTTTCAAACCAGCTCTATGAAAGCGAATGTTCCGCTCTGTGACTTGAATGCAGATATCAGAAAGTAGTTTCTGACAGTGCTTCTGTCTAGAATTTAGATGAAGATATTCCCGTTTCCAACGAAATCGATAGAGCTATCCAAATATCCACTTGCAGATTCTACAAAAAGTGTGTTTCCAAACTACTGTATCAAAAGAATGGTTCAACTCTGTTAGTTGAGGACACACATCACAAAGAAGTTTCTGAGAATGCTTCTGTCTAGATTTTATATGAAGATATTCCCGTTTCCAACGAAATCTTCACAGTTATCCAAATATCCACTTGCAGATTCTACAAAAAGAGTGTTTGCAAACTACTGTATGAAAAGAAAGGATGAACTGTGTTAGCTGAGGACACTCATCAAGAAGAAGTTTCTGAGAATGCTTCGGTCTAGATTTCATATGAAGATATTCCCGTTTCCAACGAAATCATTAGCTCTATCAAAATATCCACTTACAGATTCTACAAAAAGAGTGTTTCCAAACTCCTCTATCAAAAGAAAGGTTCAACTCCTTTAGTTGAGGACACACATCACAAAGAAGTTTCTGAGAATGCTTCTGTCTAGATTTTATATGAAGATATTCCCTTTTCCAATGAAATCTTCAGAGTCATCCAAATATCCACTTGCAGCTTCTACAAAAAGAGTTTTTCTAAACTGCTGTATCCAAAGAAACTTTCATCTCTGTTAGTTGAGGACACACATCCCAAATAAGTTTCTGAGAATGCTTCTGTTTCGTTTTTATGGGAAGATATTTCCCTTTTCACCTTAGGCCTGAAAGCGCTCGAAATCTCCACTTGCACATACTACAGAAAGAGTGTTCCAAACCTGCTCTAAGAAAGGGAATGTTCAGCTCTGTGAGTTCAATGCAGATATCACAAAGTAGTTTCTGAGAGAGCTTCTGTCTAGATTTTAGATGAAGATATTCCCGTTTCCAATGAAATCGATAGAGCTATCCAAATATCCACTTGCAGATTCTACAAAAAGTGTGTTTCCAAACTGCTGTAACAAAGGAAAGGTTGAAATCTGTTAGTTGAGAACACACACCACAAAAAAGTTTCTGAGAATGCTTCTGTCTAGATTTTATATTACGATATTCCCGTTTCCAATGAAATCTTCACAGTTATTCAAATATCCACTTGCAGATTCTACAAAAAGTGTGTTTCCAAACGGCTCTATCAAAAGAAAGGTTCAACTCCGTTAGTTGAGGACACACATCACAAAGAAGTTTCTGAGAATGCTTCTGTCTCGTTTTTATGGGAAGATATTTCCCTTTTCACCTAAGGCCCGAATGTGCTCGAAATGTCCACTTGCAGATACTATAGAAAGAGTGTTCCAAACCTTCACTAAGAAAGGGAATCTTCAGCATTGTGAGTTGAATGCAGATATCACAAAGTAGTTTCTGAGAGTGCTTCTGTCTAGATTTTAGATGAAAATATTCCCGTTTCCAACGATATCGTTAGAGCTATCCAAATATCAACTTGCAGATTCTACAAAAAGAGTGGTTCCAAACTACTCTATGAAAAGAAAGGTTGAACTCTGTTAGATGAGGACACACATCACAAAGAAGTTTCTGAGAATGCTTCTGTCTAGATTTTATATGAAGATGTTCCCGTTTCCAATGAAATCTTCACATTAAACAAAATATCCACTTGTAGGTTCTACAAAAAGAGTGTTTCCAAACTGCTATATCAAAGGAAAGGTTGAACTCTGTTAGTTGAGGACACACATCACAAAAAAGTTTCTGAGAATGCTTCTGTCTAGATTTTATATGAAGATATTCCCGTTTCCAACGAAATCTTCACAGTTATTCAAATATCCACTTGCAGATTCTACAGAAAGACTGTTTCCAAACTGCTGTATCAATAGAAAGGATCAGCTCTGGTAGTTGAGGACACACATCCTAAATAAGTTTCTGAAAATCCCTCTGTCTCTTTTTTATGGGAAGATATTTCAGTTTTCACCGTAGGCCTTAATGCGCTCGAAATGTCCACTTCCAGATACTACAGAAAGAGTGTTTCAAACCTGCTCTATGAAATTGAATGTTCCGCTCTGTGACTTGAATGCAGATATCACAAAGTAGTTTCTGACAGTGCTTCTGTCTAGAATTTAGATGAAGATATTCCCGTTTCCAACGAAATCGATAGAGCTATCCAAATATCCACTTGCAGATTCTACAAAAAGTGTGTTTCCAAACTACTGTATCAAAAGAATGGTTCAACTCTGTTAGTTGAGGACACACATCACAAAGAAGTTTCTGAGAATGCTTCTGTCTAGATTTTATATGAAGATATTCCCGTTTCCAACGAAATCTTCACAGTTATCCAAATATCCACTTGCAGATTCTACAAAAAGAGTGTTTGCAAACTACTGTATGAAAAGAAAGGATGAACTGTGTTAGCTGAGGACACTCATCAAGAAGAAGTTTCTGAGAATGCTTCGGTCTAGATTTCATATGAAGATATTCCCGTTTCCAACGAAATCATTAGCTCTATCAAAATATCCACTTACAGATTCTACAAAAAGAGTGTTTCCAAACTCCTCTATCAAAAGAAAGGTTCAACTCCTTTAGTTGAGGACACACATCACAAAGAAGTTTCTGAGAATGCTTCTGTCTAGATTTTATATGAAGATATTCCCTTTTCCAATGAAATCTTCAGAGTCATCCAAATATCCACTTGCAGCTTCTACAAAAAGAGTTTTTCTAAACTGCTGTATCCAAAGAAAGTTTCATCTCTGTTAGTTGAGGACACACAACCCAAATAAGTTTCTGAGAATGCTTCTGTCTCGTTTTTATGGGAAGATATTTCCCTTTTCACTTTAGGCCTGAAAGCACTCGAAATCTCCACTTGCAGACACTACAGAAAGAGTGTTCCAAACCTGCTCTAAGAAAGGGAATGTTCAGCTCTGTGAGTTCAATGCAGATATCACAAAGTAGTTTCTGAGAGATCTTCTGTCTAGATTTTAGATGAAGATATTCCCGTTTCCAATGAAATCGTTAGAGCTATCCAAATATCCACTTGCAGATTCTACAAAAAGTGTGATTCCAAACTGCTGTAACAAAGGAAAGGTTGAAATCTGTTAGTTGAGAACACACACCACAAAAAAGTTTCTGAGAATGCTTCTGTCTAGATTTTATATGACGATATTCCCGTTTCCAATGAAATCTTCACAGTTATCCAAATATCCACTTGCAGATTCTACAAAAAGTGTGTTTCCAAACTGCTCTATCAAAAGAAAGGTTCAACTCCGTTAGTTGAGGACACACATCACAAAGAAGTTTCTGAGAATGCTTCTGTCTCGTTTTTATGGGAAGATATTTCAGTTTTCACCGTAGGCCCGAATGCGCTCCAAATGTCCACTTGCAGATACTATAGAAAGAGTGTTCCAAACCTTCTCTAAGAAAGAGAATCTTCAGCATTGTGAGTTGAATGCAGATATCACAAAGTAGTTTCTGAGAGTGCTTCTGTCTAGATTTTAGATGAAGATAATCCCGTTTCCAACGAAATCGTTAGAGCTATCCAAATATCAACTTGCAGATTCTTCAAAAAGAGTGGTTCCAAACTACTCTATGAAAAGAAAGGTTGAACTCTGTTAGATGAGGACACACATCACAAAGAAGTTACTGAGAATGCTTCTGTCTAGATTTTATATGAAGATGTTCCCGTTTCCAACGAAATCTTCACGTTAAACAAAATATCCCCTTGCAGGTTCTACAAAAAGAGTGTTTCCAAACTGCTGTATCAATAGAAAGGATCAGCTCTGGTAGTTGAGGACACACATCCTAAATAAGTTTCTGAAAATCCCTCTGTCTCTTTTTTATGGGAAGATATTTCAGTTTTCACCGTAGGCCTTAATGCGCTCGAAATGTCCACTTCCACATACTACAGAAAGAGTGTTTCAAACCAGCTCTATGAAAGCGAATGTTCCGCTCTGTGACTTGAATGCAGATATCAGAAAGTAGTTTCTGACAGTGCTTCTGTCTAGAATTTAGATGAAGATATTCCCGTTTCCAACGAAATCGATAGAGCTATCCAAATATCCACTTGCAGATTCTACAAAAAGTGTGTTTCCAAACTACTGTATCAAAAGAATGGTTCAACTCTGTTAGTTGAGGACACACATCACAAAGAAGTTTCTGAGAATGCTTCTGTCTAGATTTTATATGAAGATATTCCCGTTTCCAACGAAATCTTCACAGTTATCCAAATATCCACTTGCAGAATCTACAAAAAGTGTGTTTGCAAACTGCTGTATCAAAAGAAAGGATGAACTGTGTTAGCTGAGGACACTCATCAAGAAGAAGTTTCTGAGAATGCTTCGGTCTAGATTTCATATGAAGATATTCCCGTTTCCAACGAAATCATTAGCTCTATCAAAATATCCACTTACAGATTCTACAAAAAGAGTGTTTCCAAACTCCTCTATCAAAAGAAAGTTTCAACTCCTTTAGTTGAGGACACACATCACAAAGAAGTTTCTGAGAATGCTTCTGTCTAGATTTTATATGAAGATATTCCCTTTTCCAATGAAATCTTCAGAGTCATCCAAATATCCACTTGCAGCTTCTACAAAAAGAGTTTTTCTAAACTGCTGTATCCATAGAAAGTTTCATCTCTGTTAGTTGAGGACACACATCCCAAATAAATTTCTGAGAATGCTTCTGTCTCGTTTTTATGGGAAGATATTTCCCTTTTCACCTTAGGCCTGAAAGCGCTCGAAGTCTCCACTTGCAGATACTACAGAAAGAGTGTTCGAAACCTGCTCTAAGAAAGGGAATGTTCAGCTCTGTGAGTTCAATGCAGATATCACAAAGTAGTTTCTGAGAGAGCTTCTGTCTAGATTTTAGATGAAGATATTCCCGTTTCCAATGAAATCGATAGAGCTATCCAAATATCCACTTGCAGATTCTACAAAAAGTGTGTTTCCAAACTGCTGTAACAAAGGAAAGGTTGAAATCTGTTAGTTGAGAACACACACCACAAAAAAGTTTCTGAGAATGCTTCTGTCTAGATTTTATATGACGATATTCCCGTTTCCAATGAAATCTTCACAGTTATTCAAATATCCACTTGCAGATTCTACAAAAAGTGTGTTTCCAAACGGCTCTATCAAAAGAAAGGTTCAACTCCGTTAGTTGACGACACACATCACAAAGAAGTTTCTGAGAATGCTTCTGTCTCGTTTTTATGGGAAGATATTTCCCTTTTCACCTAAGGCCCGAATGCGCTCGAAATGTCCACTTGCAGATACTATAGAAAGAGTGTTCCAAACCTTCTCTAAGAAAGGGAATCTTCAGCATTGTGAGTTGAATGCAGATATCACAAAGTAGTTTCTGAGAGTGCTTCTGTCTAGATTTTAGATGAAAATATTCCCGTTTCCAACGATATCGTTAGACCTATCCAAATATCAACTTGCAGATTCTACAAAAAGAGTGGTTCCAAACTACTCTATGAAAAGAAAGGTTGAACTCTGTTAGATGAGGACACACATCACAAAGAAGTTTCTGAGAATGCTTCTGTCTAGATTTTATATGAAGATGTTCCCGTTTCCAATGAAATCTTCACATTAAACAAAATATCCACTTGTAGGTTCTACAAAAAGAGTGTTTCCAAACTGCTATATCAAAGGAAAGGTTGAACTCTGTTAGTTGAGGACACACATCACAAAAAAGTTTCTGAGAATGCTTCTGTCTAGATTTTATATGAAGATATTCCCGTTTCCAACGAAATCTTCACAGTTATTCAAATATCCACTTGCAGATTCTACAAAAAGAGTGTTTCCAAACTGCTGTATCAATAGAAAGGATCAGCTCTGGTAGTTGAGGACACACATCCTAAATAAGTTTCTGAAAATCCCTCTGTCTCTTTTTTATGGGAAGATATTTCAGTTTTCACCGTAGGCCTTAATGCGCTCGAAATGTCCACTTCCAGATACTACAGAAAGAGTGTTTCAAACCTGCTCTATGAAAGGGAATGTTCCGCTCTGTGACTTGAATGCAGATATCACAAAGTAGTTTCTGACAGTGCTTCTGTCTAGAATTTAGATGAAGATATTCCCGTTTCCAACGAAATCGATAGAGCTATCCAAATATCCACTTGCAGATTCTACAAAAAGTGTGTTTCCAAACTACTGTATCAAAAGAATGGTTCAACTCTGTTAGTTGAGGACACACATCACAAAGAAGTTTCTGAGAATGCTTCTGTCTAGATTTTATATGAAGATATTCCCGTTTCCAACGAA
Source organism: Gorilla gorilla gorilla (assembly GCF_029281585.2). Classification (NCBI taxonomy): domain Eukaryota; kingdom Metazoa; phylum Chordata; class Mammalia; order Primates; family Hominidae; genus Gorilla; species Gorilla gorilla. The sequence goes on along the minus strand of NC_086018.1, from coordinate 13,650,409 downwards.
ATCTTCACAGTTATCCAAATATCCACTTGCAGAATCTACAAAAAGTGTGTTTGCAAACTGCTGTATCAAAAGAAAGGATGAACTGTGTTAGCTGAGGACACTCATCAAGAAGAAGTTTCTGAGAATGCTTCGGTCTAGATTTCATATGAAGATATTCCCGTTTCCAACGAAATCATTAGCTCTATCAAAATATCCACTTACAGATTCTACAAAAAGAGTGTTTCCAAACTCCTCTATCAAAAGAAAGTTTCAACTCCTTTAGTTGAGGACACACATCACAAAGAAGTTTCTGAGAATGCTTCTGTCTAGATTTTATATGAAGATATTCCCTTTTCCAATGAAATCTTCAGAGTCATCCAAATATCCACTTGCAGCTTCTACAAAAAGAGTTTTTCTAAACTGCTGTATCCATAGAAAGTTTCATCTCTGTTAGTTGAGGACACACATCCCAAATAAGTTTCTAAGAATGCTTCTGTCTCGTTTTTATGGGAAGATATTTCCCTTTTCACCTTAGGCCTGAAAGCGCTCGAAGTCTCCACTTGCAGATACTACAGAAAGAGTGTTCCAAACCTGCTCTAAGAAAGGGAATGTTCAGCTCTGTGAGTTCAATGCAGATATCACAAAGTAGTTTCTGAGAGAGCTTCTGTCTAGATTTTAGATGAAGATATTCCCGTTTCCAATGAAATCGATAGAGCTATCCAAATATCCACTTGCAGATTCTACAAAAAGTGTGTTTCCAAACTGCTGTAACAAAGGAAAGGTTGAAATCTGTTAGTTGAGGACACACACCACAAAAAAGTTTCTGAGAATGCTTCTCTCTAGATTTTATATGACGATATTCCCGTTTCCAACGAAATCTTCACAGTTATTCAAATATCCACTTGCAGATTCTACAAAAAGAGTGTTTCCAAACTGCTGTATCAATAGAAAGGATCAGCTCTGTTAGTTGAGGACACACATCCTGAATAAGTTTCTGAAAATCCTTCTGTCTCTTTTTTATGGGAAGATATTTCAGTTTTCACCGTAGGCCTTAATGCGCTCGTGATGTCCACTTCCAGATACTACAGAAAGAGTGTTTCAAACCTGCTCTATGAAACGGAATGTTCCGCTCTGTGACTTGAATGCAGATATCAGAAAGTAGTTTCTGACAATGCTTCTGTCTAGAATTTAGATGAAGATATTCCCCTTTCCAACGAAATCGATAGAGCTATCCAAATATCCACTTACAGATTCTACAAAAGAAGTGATTCCAAACTGCTCTATCAACAGAAAGGTTTAAGTCTGTTAGTTGAGGACACACATCACAAAGAAGTTTGTGAGAATGCTTCTGTCTAGATTTTATATGAAGATATTCCCGTTTCCAACAATATCTTCACAGTTATCCAAATATCCACTTGCAGATTCTGCAAAAAGTGTGTTTCCAAACTGCTCTATCAAACGAAAGGTTCAACTCCGTTAGTTGAGGACACACATCACAAAGAAGTTTCTGAGAATGCTTCTGTCTCGTTTTTATGGGAAGATATTTCAGTTTTCACCGTAGGCCCGAATGCGCTCCAAATGTCCACTTGCAGATAATACAGAAAGAGTGTTCCATACCTTCTCTAAGAAAGGGAATCTTCAGCTTTGTGAGTTGAATGCAGATATCAAAAAGTAGTTTCTGAGAGTGCTTCTGTCTAGATTTTAGATGAAAATATTCCCGTTTCCAACGAAATCGTTAGAGCTATCCAAATATCCACTTGCAGATTCTACAAAAAGAGTGGTTCCAAACTACTCTATGAAAAGAAAGGTTGAACTCTGTTAGTTGAGGACACACATCACAAAAAAGTTTCTGAGAATGCTTCTGTCTAGATTTTATATGAAGATATTCCCTTTTCCAACGAAATCTTCACAGTTATTCAAATATCCACTTGCAGATTCTACAAAAAGAGTGTTTCCAAACTGCTGTATCAATAGAAAGGATCAGCTCTGGTAATTTAGGACACACATCCTAAATAAGTTTCTGAAAATCCCTCTGTCTCTTTTTTATGGGAAGATATTTCAGTTTTCACCGTAGGCCTTAATGCGCTCGAAATGTCCACTTCCAGATACTACAGAAAGAGTGTTTCAAACCTGCTCTATGAAAGGGAATGTTCCGCTCTGTGACTTGAATGCAGATATCAGAAAGTAGTTTCTGACAGTGCTTCTGTCTAGAATTTAGATGAAGATATTCCCGTTTCCAACGAAATCGATAGAGCTATCCAAATATCCACTTGCAGATTCTACAAAAAGTGTGTTTCCAAACTACTGTATCAAAAGAATGGTTCAACTCTGTTAGTTGAGGACACACATCACAAAGAAGTTTCTGAGAATGCTTCTGTCTAGATTTTATATGAAGATATTCCCGTTTCCAACGAAATCTTCACAGTTATCCAAATATCCACTTGCAGATTCTACAAAAAGAGTGTTTGCAAACTACTGTATCAAAAGAAAGGATGAACTGTGTTAGCTGAGTACACTCATCAAGAAGAAGTTTCTGAGAATGCTTCGGTCTAGATTTCATATGAAGATATTCCCGTTTCCAACGAAATCATTAGCTCTATCAAAATATCCACTTACAGATTCTACAAAAAGAGTGTTTCCAAACTCCTCTATCAAAAGAAAGGTTCAACTCCTTTAGTTGAGGACACACATCACAAAGAAGTTTCTGAGAATGCTTCTGTCTAGATTTTATATGAAGATATTCCCTTTTCCAATGAAATCTTCAGAGTCATCCAAATATCCACTTGCAGCTTCTACAAAAAGAGTTTTTCTAAACTGCTGTATCCAAAGAAAGTTTCATCTCTGTTAGTTGAGGACACACATCCCAAATAAGTTTCTGAGAATGCTTCTGTCTCGTTTTTATGGGAAGATATTTCCCTTTTCACCTTAGGCCTGAAAGCGCTCGAAATCTCCACTTGCAGATACTACAGAAAGAGTGTTCCAAACCTGCTCTAAGAAAGGGAATGTTCAGCTCTGTGAGTTCAATGCAGATATCACAAAGTAGTTTCTGAGAGAGCTTCTGTCTAGATTTTAGATGAAGATATTCCCGTTTCCTATGAAATCGTTAGAGCTATCCAAATATCCACTTGCAGATTCTACAAAAAGTGTGATTCCAAACTGCTGTAACAAAGGAAAGGTTGAAATCTGTTAGTTGAGAACACACACCACAAAAAAGTTTCTGAGAATGCTTCTGTCTAGATTTTATATGACGATATTCCCGTTTCCAATGAAATCTTCACAGTTATTCAAATATCCACTTGCAGATTCTACAAAAAGTGTGTTTCCAAACGGCTCTGTCAAAAGAAAGGTTCAACTCCGTTAGTTGAGGACACACATCACAAAGAAGTTTCTGAGAATGCTTCTGTCTCGTTTTTATGGGAAGATATTTCCCTTTTCACCTAAGGCCCGAATGCGCTCGAAATGTCCACTTGCAGATACTATAGAAAGAGTGTTCCAAACCTTCTCTAAGAAAGGGAATCTTCAGCATTGTGAGTTGAATGCAGATATCACAAAGTAGTTTCTGAGAGTGCTTCTGTCTAGATTTTAGATGAAGATAATCCCGTTTCCAATGAAATCGTTAGAGCTATCCAAATATCAACTTGCAGATTCTTCAAAAAGAGTGGTTCCAAACTACTCTATGAAAAGAAAGGTTGAACTCTGTTAGATGAGGACACACATCACAAAGAAGTTTCTGAGAATGCTTCTGTCTAGATTTTATATGAAGATGTTCCCGTTTCCAACGAAATCTTCACATTAAACAAAATATCCACTTGCAGGTTCTACAAAAAGAGTGTTTCCAAACTGCTGTATCAATAGAAAGGATCAGCTCTGGTAGTTGAGGACACACATCCTAAATAAGTTTCTGAAAATCCCTCTGTCTCTTTTTTATGGGAAGATATTTCAGTTTTCACCGTAGGCCTTAATGCGCTCGAAATGTCCACTTCCAGATACTACAGAAAGAGTGTTTCAAACCAGCTCTATGAAAGCGAATGTTCCGCTCTGTGACTTGAATGCAGATATCAGAAAGTAGTTTCTGACAGTGCTTCTGTCTAGAATTTAGATGAAGATATTCCCGTTTCCAACGAAATCGATAGAGCTATCCAAATATCCACTTGCAGATTCTACAAAAAGTGTGTTTCCAAACTACTGTATCAAAAGAATGGTTCAACTCTGTTAGTTGAGGACACACATCACAAAGAAGTTTCTGAGAATGCTTCTGTCTCGTTTTTATGGGAAGATATTTCCCTTTTCACCTAAGGCCCGAATGCGCTCGAAATGTCCACTTGCAGATACTATAGAAAGAGTGTTCCAAACCTTCTCTAAGAAAGGGAATCTTCAGCATTGTGAGTTGAATGCAGATATCACAAAGTAGTTTCTGAGAGTGCTTCTGTCTAGATTTTAGATGAAAATATTCCCGTTTCCAACGATATCGTTAATGCTATCCAAATATCAACTTGCAGATTCTACAAAAAGAGTGGTTCCAAACTACTCTATGAAAAGAAAGGTTGAACTCTGTTAGATGAGGACACACATCACAAAGAAGTTTCTGAGAATGCTTCTGTCTAGATTTTATATAAAGATGTTCCCGTTTCCAAAGAAATCTTCACATTAAACATAATATCCACTTGCAGGTTCTACAAAAAGAGTGTTTCCAAACTGCTATATCAAAGGAAAGGTTGAACTCTGTTAGTTGAGGACACACATCACAAAGAAGTTTCTGAGAATGCTTCTGTCTAGATTTTATATGACGATATTCCCGTTTCCAACGAAATCTTCACAGTTATTCAAATATCCACTTGCAGATTCTACAAAAAGAGTGTTTCCAAACTGCTGTATCAATAGAAAGGATCAGCTCTGGTAGTTGAGGACACACATCCTAAAGAAGTTTCTGAAAATCCCTCTGTCTCTTTTTTATGGGAAGATATTTCAGTTTTCACCGTAGGCCTTAATGCGCTCGAAATGTCCACTTCCAGATATTACAGAAAGAGTGTTTCAAACCTGCTCTATGAAAGGGAATGTTCCGCTCTGTGACTTGAATGCAGATATCAGAAAGTAGTTTCTGACAGTGCTTCTGTCTAGAATTTAGATGAAGATATTCCCGTTTCCAACGAAATCGATAGAGCTATCCAAATATCCACTTGCAGATTCTACAAAAAGTGTGTTTCCAAACTTCTGTAACAAAGGAAAGGTTGAAATCTGTTAGTTGAGGACACACACCACAAAAAAGTTTCTGAGAATGCTTCTCTCTAGATTTTATATGACGATATTCCCGTTTCCAACGAAATCTTCACAGTTATTCAAATATCCACTTGCAGATTCTACAAAAAGAGTGTTTCCAAACTGCTGTATCAATAGAAAGGATCAGCTCTGGTAGTTGAGGACACACATCCTGAATAAGTTTCTGAAAATCCTTCTGTCTCTTTTTTATGGGAAGATATTTCAGTTTTCACCGTAGGCCTTAATGCGCTCGTAATGTCCACTTCCAGATACTACAGAAAGAGTGTTTCAAACCTGCTCTATGAAACGGAATGTTCCGCTCTGTGACTTGAATGCAGATATCAGAAAGTAGTTTCTGACAATGCTTCTGTCTAGAATTTAGATGAAGATATTCCCGTTTCCAACGAAATCGATAGAGCTATCCAAATATCCACTTACAGATTCTACAAAAGAAGTGATTCCAAACTGCTCTATCAACAGAAAGGTTTAAGTCTGTTAGTTGAGGACACACATCACAAAGAAGTTTCTGAGAATGCTTCTGTCTCGTTTTTATGGGAAGATATTTCAGTTTTCACCGTAGGCCCGAATGCGCTCGAAATGTCCACTTGCAGATACTACAGAAAGAGTGTTCCAAACCTTCTCTAAGAAAGGGAATCGTCAGCATTGTGAGTTGAATGCAGATATCACAAAGTAGTTTCTGAGGGTGCTTCTGTCTAGATTTTAGATGAATATATTACCGTTTCCAACGAAATCGATAGAGCTATCCAAATATCCACTTACAGATTCTACAAAAGAAGTGATTCCAAACTGCTCTATCAACAGAAAGCTTAAGTCTGTTAGTTGAGGACACACATCACAAAGAAGTTTGTGAGAATGCTTCTGTCTAGATTTTATATGAAGATATTCCCGTTTCCAACAATATCTTCACAGTTATCCAAATATCCACTTGCAGATTCTGCAAAAAGTGTGTTTCCAAACTGCTCTATCAAACGAAAGGTTCAACTCCGTTAGTTGAGGACACACATCACAAAGAAGTTTCTGAGAATGCTTCTGTCTCGTTTTTATTGTAAGATATTTCCCTTTTCACCTTAGGCCTGAAAGCGCTCGAAGTCTCCACTTGCAGATACTACAGAAAGAGTGTTCGAAACCTGCTCTAAGAAAGGGAATGTTCAGCTCTGTGAGTTCAATGCAGATATCACAAAGTAGTTTCTGAGAGAGCTTCTGTCTAGATTTTAGATGAAGATATTCCCGTTTCCAATGAAATCGATAGAGCTATCCAAATATCCACTTGCAGATTCTACAAAAAGTGTGTTTCCAAACTGCTGTAACAAAGGAAAGGTTGAAGTCTGTTAGTTGAGGACACACACCACAAAAAAGTTTCTGAGAATGCTTCTCTCTAGATTTTATATGACGATATTCCCGTTTCCAACGAAATCTTCACAGTTATTCAAATATCCACTTGCAGATTCTACAAAAAGAGTGTTTCCAAACTGCTGTATCTATAGAAAGGATCAGCTCTGGTAGTTGAGGAAACACATCCTGAATAAGCTTCTGAAAATCCTTCTGTCTCTTTTTTATGGGAAGATATTTCAGTTTTCACCGTAGGCCTTAATGCGCTCGTAATGTCCACTTCCAGATACTACAGAAAGAGTGTTTCAAACCTGCTCTATGAAACGGAATGTTCCGCTCTGTGACTTGAATGCAGATATCAGAAAGTAGTTTCTGACAATGCTTCTGTCTAGAATTTAGATGAAGATATTCCCGTTTCCAACGAAATCGATAGAGCTATCCAAATATCCACTTACAGATTCTACAAAAGAAGAGATTCCAAACTGCTCTATCAACAGAAAGGTTTAAGTCTGTTAGTTGAGGACACACATCACAAAGAAGTTTTTGAGAATGCTTCTGTCTAGATTTTATATGAAGATATTCCCGTTTCCAACAATATCTTCACAGTTATCCAAATATCCACTTGCAGATTCTACAAAAAGTGTGTTTCCAAACTGCTCTATCAAAAGAAAGGTTCAACTCCGTTAGTTGAGGACACACATCACAAAGAAGTTTCTGAGAATGCTTCTGTCTCGTTTTTATGGGAAGATATTTCAGTTTTCACCGTAGGCCCGAATGCGCTCCAAATGTCCACTTGCAGATAATACAGAAAGAGTGTTCCATACCTTCTCTAAGAAAGGGAATCTTCAGCTTTGTGAGTTGAATGCAGATATCACAAAGTAGTTTCTGAGAGTGCTTCTGTCTAGATTTTAGATGAAAATATTCCCGTTTCCAACGAAATCGTTAGAGCTATCCAAATATCAACTTGCAGATTCTACAAAAAGAGTGGTTCCAAACTACTCTATGAAAAGAAAGGTTGAACTCTGTTAGATGAGGACACACATCACAAAGAAGTTTCTGAGAATGCTTCTGTCTAGATTTTATATAAAGATGTTCCCGTTTCCAATGAAATCTTCACATAAAACAAAATATCCACTTGCAGGTTCTACAAAAAGAGTGTTTCCAAACTGCTGTATCAAAGGAAAGGTTGAACTCTGTTAGTTGAGGACACACATCACAAAAAAGTTTCTGAGAATGCTTCTGTCTAGATTTTATATGAAGATATTCCCGTTTCCACCGAAATCTTCACAGTTATTCAAATATCCACTTGCAGATTCTACAAAAAGAGTGTTTGCAAACTGCTGTATCAATAGAAAGGATCAGCTCTGGTAGTTGAGGACACACATCCTAAAGAAGTTTCTGAAAATCCCTCTGTCTCTTTTTTATGGGAAGATATTTCTGTTTTCACCGTAGGCCTTAATGCGCTCGAAATGTCCACTTCCAGATACTACAGAAAGAGTGTTTCAAACCTGCTCTATGAAAGGGAATGTTCCGCTCTGTGACTTGAATGCAGATATCAGAAAGTAGTTTCTGACAGTGCTTCTGTCTAGAATTTAGATGAAGATACTCCCGTTTCCAACGAAATCGATAGAGCTATCCAAATATCCACTTGCAGATTCTACAAAAAGTGTGTTTCCAAACTACTGTATCAAAAGAATGGTTCAACTCTGTTAGTTGAGGACACACATCACAAAGAAGTTTCTGAGAATGCTTCTGTCTAGATTTTATATGAAGATATTCCCGTTTCCAACGAAATCTTCACAGTTATCCAAATATCCACTTGCAGAATCTACAAAAAGTGTGTTTGCAAACTGCTGTATCAAAAGAAAGGATGAACTGTGTTAGCTGAGGACACTCATCAAGAAGAAGTTTCTGAGAATGCTTCGGTCTAGATTTCATATGAAGATATTCCCGTTTCCAACGAAATCATTAGCGCTATCAAAATATCCACTTACAGATTCTACAAAAAGAGTGTTTCCAAACTCCTCTATCAAAAGAAAGTTTCAACTCCTTTAGTTGAGGACACACATCACAAAGAAGTTTCTGAGAATGCTTCTGTCTAGATTTTATATGAAGATATTCCCTTTTCCAATGAAATCTTCAGAGTCATCCAAATATCCACTTGCAGCTTCTACAAAAAGAGTTTTTCTAAACTGCTGTATCCATAGAAAGTTTCATCTCTGTTAGTTGAGGACACACATCCCAAATAAGTTTCTGAGAATGCTTCTGTCTCGTTTTTATTGTAAGATATTTCCCTTTTCACCTTAGGCCTGAAAGCGCTCGAAGTCTCCACTTGCAGATACTACAGAAAGAGTGTTCGAAACCTGCTCTAAGAAAGGGAATGTTCAGCTCTGTGAGTTCAATGCAGATATCACAAAGTAGTTTCTGAGAGAGCTTCTGTCTAGATTTTAGATGAAGATATTCCCGTTTCCAACGAAATCTTCACAGTTATTCAAATATCCACTTGCAGATTCTACAAAAAGAGTGTTTCCAAACTGCTGTATCAATAGAAAGGATCAGCTCTGGTAGTTGAGGACACACATCCTAAAGAAGTTTCTGGAAATCCCTATGTCTCTTTTTTATGGGAAGATATTTCTGTTTTCACCGTAGGCCTTAATGCGCTCGAAATGTCCACTTCCAGATACTACAGAAAGAGTGTTTCAAACCTGCTCTATGAAAGGGAATGTTCCGCTCTGTGACTTGAATGCAGATATCAGAAAGTAGTTTCTGACAGTGCTTCTGTCTAGAATTTAGATGAAGATATTCCCGTTTCCAACGAAATCGATAGAGCTATACAAATATCCACTTGCAGATTCTACAAAAAGTGTGTTTCCAAACTACTGTATCAAAAGAATGGTTCAACTCTGTTAGTTGAGGACACACATCACAAAGAAGTTTCTGAGAATGCTTCTGTCTAGATTTTATATGAAGATATTCCCGTTTCCAACGAAATCTTCACAGTTATCCAAATATCCACTTGCAGAATCTACAAAAAGTGTGTTTGCAAACTGCTGTATCAAAAGAAAGGATGAACTGTGTTAGCTGAGGACACTCATCAAGAAGAAGTTTCTGAGAATGCTTCGGTCTAGATTTCATATGAAGATATTCCCGTTTCCAACGAAATCATTAGCGCTATCAAAATATCCACTTACAGATTCTACAAAAAGAGTGTTTCCAAACTCCTCTATCAAAAGAAAGTTTCAACTCCTTTAGTTGAGGACACACATCACAAAGAAGTTTCTGAGAATGCTTCTGTCTAGATTTTATATGAAGATATTCCCTTTTCCAATGAAATCTTCAGAGTCATCCAAATATCCACTTGCAGCTTCTACAAAAAGAGTTTTTCTAAACTGCTGTATCCATAGAAAGTTTCATCTCTGTTAGTTGAGGACACACATCCCAAATAAGTTTCTGAGAATGCTTCTGTCTCGTTTTTATTGTAAGATATTTCCCTTTTCACCTTAGGCCTGAAAGCGCTCGAAGTCTCCACTTGCAGATACTACAGAAAGAGTGTTCGAAACCTGCTCTAAGAAAGGGAATGTTCAGCTCTGTGAGTTCAATGCAGATATCACAAAGTAGTTTCTGAGAGAGCTTCTGTCTAGATTTTAGATGAAGATATTCCCGTTTCCAATGAAATCGATAGAGCTATCCAAATATCCACTTGCAGATTCTACAAAAAGTGTGTTTCCAAACTGCTGTAACAAAGGAAAGGTTGAAATCTGTTAGTTGAGGACACACACCACAAAAAAGTTTCTGAGAATGCTTCTCTCTAGATTTTATATGACGATATTCCCGTTTCCAACGAAATCTTCACAGTTATTCAAATATCCACTTGCAGATTCTACAAAAAGAGTGTTTCCAAACTGCTGTATCAATAGAAAGGATCAGCTCTGGTAGTTGAGGAAACACATCCTCCATAAGCTTCTGAAAATCCTTCTGTCTCTTTTTTATGGGAAGATATTTCAGTTTTCACCGTAGGCCTTAATGCGCTCGTAATGTCCACTTCCAGATACTACAGAAAGAGTGTTTCAAACCTGCTCTATGAAACGGAATGTTCCGCTCTGTGACTTGAATGCAGATATCAGAAAGTAGTTTCTGACAATGCTTCTGTCTAGAACTTAGATGAAGATATTCCCGTTTCCAACCAAATCGATAGAGCTATCCAAATATCCACTTACAGATTCTACAAAAGAAGTGATTCCAAACTGCTCTATCAACAGAAAGGTTTAAGTCTGTTAGTTGAGGACACACATCACAAAGAAGTTTCTGAGAATGCTTCTGTCTCGTTTTTATGGGAAGATATTTCAGTTTTCACCGTAGGCCCGAATGCGCTCGAAATGTCCACTTGCAGATACTACAGAAAGAGTGTTCCAAACCTTCTCTAAGAAAGGGAATCGTCAGCATTGTGAGTTGAATGCAGATATCACAAAGTAGTTTCTGAGGGTGCTTCTGTCTAGATTTTAGATGAATATATTACCGTTTCCAACGAAATCGATAGAGCTATCCAAATATCCACTTACAGATTCTACAAAAGAAGTGATTCCAAACTGCTCTATCAACAGAAAGGTTTAAGTCTGTTAGTTGAGGACACACATCACAAAGAAGTTTGTGAGAATGCTTCTGTCTAGATTTTATATGAAGATATTCCCGTTTCCAACAATATCTTCACAGTTATCCAAATATCCACTTGCAGATTCTACAAAAAGTGTGTTTCCAAACTGCTCTATCAAAAGAAAGGTTCAACTCCGTTAGTTGAGGACACACATCACAAAGAAGTTTCTGAGAATGCTTCTGTCTCGTTTTTATGGGAAGATATTTCAGTTTTCACCGTAGGCCCGAATGCGCTCCAAATGTCCACTTGCAGATAATACAGAAAGAGTGTTCCATACCTTCTCTAAGAAAGGGAATCTTCAGCTTTGTGAGTTGAATGCAGATATCACAAAGTAGTTTCTGAGAGTGCTTCTGTCTAGATTTTAGATGAAAATATTCCCGTTTCCAACGATATCGTTAGAGCTATCCAAATATCAACTTGCAGATTCTACAAAAAGAGTGGTTCCAAACTACTCTATGAAAAGAAAGGTTGAACTCTGTTAGATGAGGACACACATCACAAAGAAGTTTCTGAGAATGCTTCTGTCTAGATTTTATATAAAGATGTTCCCGTTTCCAATGAAATCTTCACATAAAACAAAATATCCACTTGCAGGTTCTACAAAAAGAGTGTTTCCAAACTGCTGTATCAAAGGAAAGGTTGAACTCTGTTAGTTGAGGACACACATCACAAAAAAGTTTCTGAGAATGCTTCTGTCTAGATTTTATATGAAGATATTCCCTTTTCCAACGAAATCTTCACAGTTATTCAAATATCCACTTGCAGATTCTACAAAAAGAGTGTTTCCAAACTGCTGTATCAATAGAAAGGATCAGCTCTGGTAGTTGAGGACACACATCCTAAATAAGTTTCTGAAAATCCCTCTGTCTCTTTTTTATGGGAAGATATTTCAGTTTTCACCGTAGGCCTTAATGCGCTCGAAATGTCCACTTCCAGATACTACAGAAAGAGTGTTTCAAACCTGCTCTATGAAAGGGAATGTTCCGCTCTGTGACTTGAATGCAGATATCAGAAAGTAGTTTCTGACAGTGCTTCTGTCTAGAATTTAGATGAAGATATTCCCGTTTCCAACGAAATCGATAGAGCTATCCAAATATCCACTTGCAGATTCTACAAAAAGTGAGTTTCCAAACTACTGTATCAAAAGAATGGTTCAACTCTGTTAGTTGAGGACACACATCACAAAGAAGTTTCTGAGAATGCTTCTGTCTAGATTTTATATGAAGATATTCCCGTTTCCAACGAAATCTTCACAGTTATCCAAATATCCACTTGCAGATTCTACAAAAAGAGTGTTTGCAAACTACTGTATCAAAAGAAAGGATGAACTGTGTTAGCTGAGGACACTCATCAAGAAGAAGTTTCTGAGAATGCTTCGGTCTAGATTTCATATGAAGATATTCCCGTTTCCAACGAAATCATTAGCTCTATCAAAATATCCACTTACAGATTCTACAAAAAGAGTGTTTCCAAACTCCTCTATCAAAAGAAAGGTTCAACTCCTTTAGTTGAGGACACACATCACAAAGAAGTTTCTGAGAATGCTTCTGTCTAGATTTTATATGAAGATATTCCCTTTTCCAATGAAATCTTCAGAGTCATCCAAATATCCACTTGCAGCTTCTACAAAAAGAGTTTTTCTAAACTGCTGTATCCAAAGAAAGTTTCATCTCTGTTAGTTGAGGACACACATCCCAAATAAGTTTCTGAGAATGCTTCTGTCTCGTTTTTATGGGAAGATATTTCCCTTTTCACCTTAGGCCTGAAAGCGCTCGAAATCTCCACTTGCAGATACTACAGAAAGAGTGTTCCAAACCTGCTCTAAGAAAGGGAATGTTCAGCTCTGTGAGTTCAATGCAGATATCACAAAGTAGTTTCTGAGAGAGCTTCTGTCTAGATTTTAGATGAAGATATTCCCGTTTCCAATGAAATCGTTAGAGCTATCCAAATATCCACTTGCAGATTCTACAAAAAGTGTGATTCCAAACTGCTGTAACAAAGGAAAGGTTGAAATCTGTTAGTTGAGAACACACACCACAAAAAAGTTTCTGAGAATGCTTCTGTCTAGATTTTATATGACGATATTCCCGTTTCCAATGAAATCTTCACAGTTATTCAAATATCCACTTGCAGATTCTACAAAAAGTGTGTTTCCAAACGGCTCTATCAAAAGAAAGGTTCAACTCCGTTACTTGAGGACACACATCACAAAGAAGTTTCTGAGAATGCTTCTGTCTCGTTTTCATGGGAAGATATTTCCCTTTTCACCTAAGGCCCGAATGCGCTCGAAATGTCCACTTGCAGATACTATATAAAGAGTGTTCCAAACCTTCTCTAAGAAAGGGAATCTTCAGCATTGTGAGTTGAATGCAGATATCACAAAGTAGTTTCTGAGAGTGCTTCTGTCTAGATTTTAGATGAAGATAATCCCGTTTCCAACGAAATCGTTAGAGCTATCCAAATATCAACTTGCAGATTCTTCAAAAAGAGTGGTTCCAAACTACTCTATGAAAAGAAAGGTTGAACTCTGTTAGATGAGGACACACATCACAAAGAAGTTTCTGAGAATGCTTCTGTCTAGATTTTACATGAAGATGTTCCCGTTTCCAACGAAATCTTCACATTAAACAAAATATCCACTTGCAGGTTCTACAAAAAGAGTGTTTCCAAACTGCTGTATCAATAGAAAGGATCAGCTCTGGTAGTTGAGGACACACATCCTAAATAAGTTTCTGAAAATCCCTCTGTCTCTTTTTTATGGGAAGATATTTCAGTTTTCACCATAGGCCTTAATGCGCTCGAAATGTCCACTTCCAGATACTACAGAAAGAGTGTTTCAAACCAGCTCTATGAAAGCGAATGTTCCGCTCTGTGACTTGAATGCAGATATCAGAAAGTAGTTTCTGACAGTGCTTCAGTCTAGAATTTAGATGAAGATATTCCCGTTTCCAACGAAATCGATAGAGCTATCCAAATATCCACTTGCAGATTCTACAAAAAGTGTGTTTCCAAACTACTGTATCAAAAGAATGGTTCAACTCTGTTAGTTGAGGACACACATCACAAAGAAGTTTCTGAGAATGCTTCTGTCTCGTTTTTATGGGAAGATATTTCCCTTTTCACCTAAGGCCCGAATGCGCTCGAAATGTCCACTTGCAGATACTATAGAAAGAGTGTTCCAAACCTTCTCTAAGAAAGGGAATCTTCAGCATTGTGAGTTGAATGCAGATATCACAAAGTAGTTTCTGAGAGTGCTTCTGTCTAGATTTTAGATGAAAATATTCCCGTTTCCAACGATATCGTTAGAGCTATCCAAATATCAACTTGCAGATTCTACAAAAAGAGTGGTTCCAAACTACTCTATGAAAAGAAAGGTTGAACTCTGCTAGATGAGGACACACATCACAAAGAAGTTTCTGAGAATGCTTCTGTCTAGATTTTATATAAAGATGTTCCCGTTTCCAAAGAAATCTTCACATTAAACAAAATATCCACTTGCAGGTTCTACAAAAAGAGTGTTTCCAAACTGCTATATCAAAGGAAAGGTTGAACTCTGTTAGTTGAGGACACACATCACAAAAAAGTTTCTGAGAATGCTTCTGTCTAGATTTTATATGAAGATATTCCCGTTTCCAACGAAATGTTCACTGTTATTCTAATATCCACTTGCAGATTCTACAAAAAGAGTGTTTCCAAACTGCTGTATCAATAGAAAGGATCAGCTCTGGTAGTTGAGGACACACATCCTAAATAAGTTTCTGAAAATCCCTCTGTCTCTTTTTTATGGGAAGATATTTCAGTTTTCACCGTAGGCCTTAATGCGCTCGAAATGTCCACTTCCAGATACTACAGAAAGAGTGTTTCAAACCTGCTCTATGAAATTGAATGTTCCGCTCTGTGACTTGAATGCAGATATCAGAAAGTAGTTTCTGACAGTGCTTCTGTCTAGAATTTAGATGAAGATATTCCCGTTTCCAATGAAATCGATAGAGCTATCCAAATATCCACTTGCAGATTCTACAAAAAGTGTGTTTCCAAACTACTGTATCTAAAGAATGGTTCAACTCTGTTAGTTGAGGACACACATCACAAAGAAGTTTCTGAGAATGCTTCTGTCTAGATGTTATATGAAGATATTCCCGTTTCCAACGAAATCTTCACAGTTATCCAAATATCCACTTGCAGATTCTACAAAAAGAGTGTTTGCAAACTACTGTATCAAAAGAAAGGATGAACTGTGTTAGCTGAGGACACTCATCAAGAAGAAGTTTCTGAGAATGCTTCGGTCTAGATTTCATATGAAGATATTCCCGTTTCCAACGAAATCATTAGCTCTATCAAAATATCCACTTACAGATTCTACAAAAAGAGTGTTTCCAAACTCCTCTATCAAAAGAAAGGTTCAACTCCTTTAGTTGAGGACACACATCACAAAGAAGTTTCTGAGAATGCTTCTGTCTAGATTTTATATGAAGATATTCCCTTTTCCAATGAAATCTTCAGAGTCATCCAAATATCCACTTGCAGCTTCTACAAAAAGAGTTTTTCTAAACTGCTGTATCCAAAGAAAGTTTCATCTCTGTTAGTTGAGGACACACATCCCAAATAAGTTTCTGAGAATGCTTCTGTCTCGTTTTTATGGGAAGATATTTCCCTTTTCACCTTAGGCCTGAAAGCGCTCGAAATCTCCACTTGCAGATACTACAGAAAGAGTGTTCGAAACCTGCTCTAAGAAAGGGAATGTTCAGCTCTGTGAGTTCAATGCAGATATCACAAAGTAGTTTCTGAGAGAGCTTCTGTCTAGATTTTAGATGAAGATATTCCCGTTTCCAATGAAATCGTTAGAGCTATCCAAATATCCACTTGCAGATTCTACAAAAAGTGTGATTCCAAACTGCTGTAACAAAGGAAAGGTTGAAATCTGTTAGTTGAGAACACACACCACAAAAAAGTTTCTGAGAATGCTTCTGTCTAGATTTTATATGACGATATTCCCGTTTCCAATGAAATCTTCACAGTTATTCAAATATCCACTTGCAGATTCTACAAAAAGTGTGTTTCCAAACGGCTCTGTCAAAAGAAAGGTTCAACTCCGTTAGTTGAGGACACACATCACAAAGAAGTTTCTGAGAATGCTTCTGTCTCCTTTTTATGGGAAGATATTTCCCTTTTCACCTAAGGCCCGAATGCGCTCGAAATGTCCACTTGGAGATACTATAGAAAGAGTGTTCCAAACCTTCTCTAAGAAAGGGAATCTTCAGCATTGTGAGTTGAATGCAGATATCACAAAGTAGTTTCTGAGAGTGCTTCTGTCTAGATTTTAGATGAAGATAATCCCGTTTCCAACGAAATCGTTAGAGCTATCCAAATATCAACTTGCAGATTCTTCAAAAAGAGTGGTTCCAAACTACTCTATGAAAAGAAAGGTTGAACTCTGTTAGATGAGGACACACATCACGAAGAAGTTTCTGAGAATGCTTCTGTCTAGATTTTATATGAAGATGTTCCCGTTTCCAACGAAATCTTCACATTAAACAAAATATCCACTTGCAGGTTCTACAAAAAGAGTGTTTCCAAACTGCTGTATCAATAGAAAGGATCAGCTCTGGTAGTTGAGGACACACATCCTAAATAAGTTTCTGAAAATCCCTCTGTCTCTTTTTTATGGGAAGATATTTCAGTTTTCACCGTAGGCCTTAATGCGCTCGAAATGTCCACTTCCAGATACTACAGAAAGAGTGTTTCAAACCAGCTCTATGAAAGCGAATGTTCCGCTCTGTGACTTGAATGCAGATATCAGAAAGTAGTTTCTCACAGTGCTTCTGTCTAGAATTTAGATGAAGATATTCCCGTTTCCAACGAAATCGATAGAGCTATCCAAATATCCACTTGCAGATTCTACAAAAAGTGTGTTTCCAAACTACTGTATCAAAAGAATGGTTCAACTCTGTTAGTTGAGGACACACATCACAAAGAAGTTTCTGAGAATGCTTCTGTCTCGTTTTTATGGGAAGATATTTCCCTTTTCACCTAAGGCCCGAATGCGCTCGAAATGTCCACTTGCAGATACTATAGAAAGAGTGTTCCAAACCTTCTCTAAGAAAGGGAATCTTCAGCATTGTGAGTTGAATGCAGATATCACAAAGTAGTTTCTGAGAGTGCTTCTGTCTAGATTTTAGATGAAAATATTCCCGTTTCCAACGATATCGTTAGAGCTATCCAAATATCAACTTGCAGATTCTACAAAAAGAGTGGTTCCAAACTACTCTATGAAAAGAAAGGTTGAACTCTGTTAGATGAGGACACACATCACAAAGAAGTTTCTGAGAATGCTTCTGTCTAGATTTTATATAAAGATGTTCCCGTTTCCAAAGAAATCTTCACATTAAACAAAATATCCACTTGCAGGTTCTACAAAAAGAGTGTTTCCAAACTGCTATATCAAAGGAAAGGTTGAACTCTGTTAGTTGAGGACACACATCACAAAAAAGTTTCTGAGAATGCTTCTGTCTAGATTTTATATGAAGATATTCCCGTTTCCAACGAAATCTTCACAGTTATTCAAATATCCACTTGCAGATTCTACAAAAAGAGTGTTTCCAAACTGCTGTATCAATAGAAAGGATCAGCTCTGGTAGTTGAGGACACACATCCTAAATAAGTTTCTGAAAATCCCTCTGTCTCTTTTTTATGGGAAGATATTTCAGTTTTCACCGTAGGGCTTAATGCGCTCAAAATGTCCACTTCCAGATACTACAGAAAGAGTGTTTCAAACCTGCTCTATGAAATTGAATGTTCCGCTCTGTGACTTGAATGCAGATATCAGAAAGTAGTTTCTGACAGTGCTTCTGTCTAGAATTTAGATGAAGATATTCCCGTTTCCAACGAAATCGATAGAGCTATCCAAATATCCACTTGCAGATTCTACAAAAAGAGTGTTTCCAAACTACTGTATCTAAAGAATGGTTCAACTCTGTTAGTTGAGGACACACATCACAAAGAAGTTTCTGAGAATGCTTCTGTCTAGATGTTATATGAAGATATTCCCGTTTCCAACGAAATCTTCACAGTTATCCAAATATCCACTTGCAGATTCTACAAAAAGAGTGTTTGCAAACTACTGTATCAAAAGAAAGGATGAACTGTGTTAGCTGAGGACACTCATCAAGAAGAAGTTTCTGAGAATGCTTCGGTCTAGATTTCATATGAAGATATTCCCGTTTCCAACGAAATCATTAGCTCTATCAAAATATCCACTTACAGATTCTACAAAAAGAGTGTTTCCAAACTCCTCTATCAAAAGAAAGGTTCAACTCCTTTAGTTGAGGACACACATCACAAAGAAGTTTCTGAGAATGCTTCTGTCTAGATTTTATATGAAGATATTCCCTTTTCCAATGAAATCTTCAGAGTCATCCAAATATCCACTTGCAGCTTCTACAAAAAGAGTTTTTCTAAACTGCTGTATCCAAAGAAAGTTTCATCTCTGTTAGTTGAGGACACACATCCCAAATAAGTTTCTGAGAATGCTTCTGTCTCGTTTTTATGGGAAGATATTTCCCTTTTCACCTTAGGCCTGAAAGCGCTCGAAATCTCCACTTGCAGATACTACAGAAAGAGTGTTCCAAACCTGCTCTAAGAAAGGGAATGTTCAGCTCTGTGAGTTCAATGCAGATATCACAAAGTAGTTTCTGAGAGAGCTTCTGTCTAGATTTTAGATGAAGATATTCCCGTTTCCAATGAAATCGTTAGAGCTATCCAAATATCCACTTGCAGATTCTACAAAAAGTGTGATTCCTAACTGCTGTAACAAAGGAAAGGTTGAAATCTGTTAGTTGAGAACACACACCACAAAAAAGTTTCTGAGAATGCTTCTGTCTAGATTTTATATGACGATATTCCCGTTTCCAATGAAATCTTCACAGTTATTCAAATATCCACTTGCAGATTCTACAAAAAGTGTGTTTCCAAACGGCTCTATCAAAAGAAAGGTTCAACTCCGTTAGTTGAGGACACACATCACAAAGAAGTTTCTGAGAATGCTTCTGTCTCGTTTTTATGGGAAGATATTTCCCTTCTCACCTAAGGCCCGAATGCGCTCGAAATGTCCACTTGCAGATACTATAGAAAGAGTGTTCCAAACCTTCTCTAAGAAAGAGAATCTTCAGCATTGTGAGTTGAATGCAGATATCACAAAGTAGTTTCTGAGAGTGCTTCTGTCTAGATTTTAGATGAAGATAATCCCGTTTCCAATGAAATCGTTAGAGCTATCCAAATATCAACTTGCAGATTCTTCAAAAAGAGTGGTTCCAAACTACTCTATGAAAAGAAAGGTTGAACTCTGTTAGATGAGGACACACATCACAAAGAAGTTTCTGAGAATGCTTCTGTCTAGATTTTATATGAAGATGTTCCCGTTTCCAACGAAATCTTCACATTAAACAAAATATCCCCTTGCAGGTTCTACAAAAAGAGTGTTTCCAAACTGCTGTATCAATAGAAAGGATCAGCTCTGGTAGTTGAGGACACACATCCTAAATAAGTTTCTGAAAATCCCTCTGTCTCTTTTTTATGGGAAGATATTTCAGTTTTCACCGTAGGCCTTAATGCGCTCGAAATGTCCACTTCCAGATACTACAGAAAGAGTGTTTCAAACCTGCTCTATGAAAGGGAATGTTCCGCTCTGTGACTTGAATGCAGATATCAGAAAGTAGTTTCTGACAGTGCTTCTGTCTAGAATTTAGATGAAGATATTCCCGTTTCCAACGAAATCGATAGAGCTATCCAAATATCCACTTGCAGATTCTACAAAAAGTGTGTTTCCAAACTACTGTATCAAAAGAATGGTTCAACTCTGTTAGTTGAGGACACACATCACAAAGAAGTTTCTGAGAATGCTTCTGTCTAGATTTTATATGAAGATATTCCCGTTTCCAACGAAATCTTCACAGTTATCCAAATATCCACTTGCAGATTCTACAAAAAGAGTGTTTGCAAACTACTGTATGAAAAGAAAGGATGAACTGTGTTAGCTGAGGACACTCATCAAGAAGAAGTTTCTGAGAATGCTTCGGTCTAGATTTCATATGAAGATATTCCCGTTTCCAACGAAATCATTAGCTCTATCAAAATATCCACTTACAGATTCTACAAAAAGAGTGTTTCCAAACTCCTCTATCAAAAGAAAGGTTCAACTCCTTTAGTTGAGGACACACATCACAAAGAAGTTTCTGAGAATGCTTCTGTCTAGATTTTATATGAAGATATTCCCTTTTCCAATGAAATCTTCAGAGTCATCCAAATATCCACTTGCAGCTACTACAAAAAGTGTTTTTCTAAACTGCTGTATCCAAAGAAAGTTTCATCTCTGTTAGTTGAGGACACACATCCCAAATAAGTTTCTGAGAATGCTTCTGTTTCGTTTTTATGGGAAGATATTTCCCTTTTCACCTTAGGCCTGAAAGCGCTCGAAATCTCCACTTGCAGATACTACAGAAAGAGTGTTCCAAACCTGCTCTAAGAAAGGGAATGTTCAGCTCTGTGAGTTCAATGCAGATATCACAAAGTAGTTTCTGAGAGAGCTTCTGTCTAGATTTTAGATGAAGATATTCCCGTTTCCAATGAAATCGTTAGAGCTATCCAAATATCCACTTGCAGATTCTACAAAAAGTGTGATTCCAAACTGCTGTAACAAAGGAAAGGTTGAAATCTGTTAGTTGAGAACACACACCACAAAAAAGTTTCTGAGAATGCTTCTGTCTAGATTTTATATGAAGATATTCCCGTTTCCAACAATATCTTCACAGTTATCCAAATATCCACTTGCAGATTCTACAAAAAGTGTGTTTCCAAACTGCTCTATCAAAAGAAAGGTTCAACTCCGTTAGTTGAGGACACACATCACAAAGAAGTTTCTGAGAATGCTTCTGTCTCGTTTTTATGGGAAGATATTTCAGTTTTCACCGTAGGCCCGAATGCGCTCCAATTGTCCACTTGCAGATAATACAGAAAGAGTGTTCCATACCTTCTCTAAGAAAGGGAATCTTCAGCTTTGTGAGTTGAATGCAGATATCACAAAGTAGTTTCTGAGAGTGCTTCTGTCTAGATTTTAGATGAAAATATTCCCGTTTCCAACGAAATCGTTAGAGCTATCCAAATATCAACTTGCAGATTCTACAAAAAGAGTGGTTCCAAACTACTCTATGAAAAGAAATGTTGAACTCTGTTAGATGAGGACACACATCACAAAGAAGTTTCTGAGAATGCTTCTGTCTAGATTTTATATAAAGATGTTCCCGTTTCCAATGAAATCTTCACATAAAACAAAATATCCACTTGCAGGTTCTACAAAAAGAGTGTTTCCAAACTGCTGTATCAAAGGAAAGGTTGAACTCTGTTAGTTGAGGACACACATCACAAAAAAGTTTCTGAGAATGCTTCTGTCTAGATTTTATATGAAGATATTCCCTTTTCCAACGAAATCTTCACAGTTATTCAAATATCCACTTGCAGATTCTACAAAAAGAGTGTTTCCAAACTGCTGTATCAATAGAAAGGATCAGCTCTGGTAATTTAGGACACACATCCTAAATAAGTTTCTGAAAATCCCTCTGTCTCTTTTTTATGGGAAGATATTTCAGTTTTCACCGTAGGCCTTAATGCGCTCGAAATGTCCACTTCCAGATACTACAGAAAGAGTGTTTCAAACCTGCTCTATGAAAGGGAATGTTCCGCTCTGTGACTTGAATGCAGATATCAGAAAGTAGTTTCTGACAGAGCTTCTGTCTAGAATTTAGATGAAGATATTCCCGTTTCCAACGAAATCGATAGAGCTATCCAAATATCCACTTGCAGATTCTACAAAAAGTGAGTTTCCAAACTACTGTATCAAAAGAATGGTTCAACTCTGTTAGTTGAGGACACACATCACAAAGAAGTTTCTGAGAATGCTTCTGTCTAGATTTTATATGAAGATATTCCCGTTTCCAACGAAATCTTCACAGTTATCCAAATATCCACTTGCAGATTCTACAAAAAGAGTGTTTGCAAACTACTGTATCAAAAGAAAGGATGAACTGTGTTAGCTGAGGACACTCATCAAGAAGAAGTTTCTGAGAATGCTTCGGTCTAGATTTCATATGAAGATATTCCCGTTTCCAACGAAATCATTAGCTCTATCAAAATATCCACTTACAGATTCTACAAAAAGAGTGTTTCCAAACTCCTCTATCAAAAGAAAGGTTCAACTCCTTTAGTTGAGGACACACATCACAAAGAAGTTTCTGAGAATGCTTCTGTCTAGATTTTATATGAAGATATTCCCTTTTCCAATGAAATCTTCAGAGTCATCCAAATATCCACTTGCAGCTTTTACAAAAAGAGTTTTTCTAAACTGCTGTATCCAAAGAAAGTTTCATCTCTGTTAGTTGAGGACACACATCCCAAATAAGTTTCTGAGAATGCTTCTGTCTCGTTTTTATGGGAAGATATTTCCCTTTTCACCTTAGGCCTGAAAGCGCTCGAAATCTCCACTTGCAGATACTACAGAAAGAGTGTTCCAAACCTGCTCTAAGAAAGGGAATGTTCAGCTCTGTGAGTTCAATGCAGATATCACAAAGTAGTTTCTGAGAGAGCTTCTGTCTAGATTTTAGATGAAGATATTCCCGTTTCCAATGAAATCGTTAGAGCTATCCAAATATCCACTTGCAGATTCTACAAAAAGTGTGATTCCTAACTGCTGTAAGAAAGGAAAGGTTGAAATCTGTTAGTTGAGAACACACACCACAAAAAAGTTTCTGAGAATGCTTCTGTCTAGATTTTATATGACGATATTCCCGTTTCCAATGAAATCTTCACAGTTATTCAAATATCCACTTGCAGATTCTACAAAAAGTGTGTTTCCAAACGGCTCTATCAAAAGAAAGGTTCAACTCCGTTAGTTGAGGACACACATCACAAAGAAGTTTCTGAGAATGCTTCTCTCTCGTTTTCATGGGAAGATATTTCCCTTTTCTCCTAAGGCCCGAATGCGCTCGAAATGTCCACTTGCAGATACTATAGAAAGAGTGTTCCAAACCTTCTCTAAGAAAGGGAATCTTCAGCATTGTGAGTTGAATGCAGATATCACAAAGTAGTTTCTGAGAGTGCTTCTGTCTAGATTTTAGATGAAGATAATCCCGTTTCCAACGAAATCGTTAGAGCTATCCAAATATCAACTTGCAGATTCTTCAAAAAGAGTGGTTCCAAACTACTCTATGAAAAGAAAGGTTGAACTCTGTTAGATGAGGACACACATCACAAAGAAGTTTCTGAGAATGCTTCTGTCTAGATTTTATATGAAGATGTTCCCGTTTCCAACGAAATCTTCACATTAAACAAAATATCCACTTGCAGGTTCTACAAAAAGAGTGTTTCCAAACTGCTGTATCAATAGAAAGGATCAGCTCTGGTAGTTGAGGACACACATCCTAAATAAGTTTCTGAAAATCCCTCTGTCTCTTTTTTATGGGAAGATATTTCAGTTTTCACCGTAGGCCTTAATGCGCTCGAAATGTCCACTTCCAGATACTACAGAAAGAGTGTTTCAAACCAGCTCTATGAAAGCGAATGTTCCGCTCTGTGACTTGAATGCAGATATCAGAAAGTAGTTTCTGACAGTGCTTCTGTCTAGAATTTAGATGAAGATATTCCCGTTTCCAACGAAATCGATAGAGCTATCCAAATATCCACTTGCAGATTCTACAAAAAGTGTGTTTCCAAACTACTGTATCAAAAGAATGGTTCAACTCTGTTAGTTGAGGACACACATCACAAAGAAGTTTCTGAGAATGCTTCTGTCTCGTTTTTATGGGAAGATATTTCCCTTTTCACCTAAGGCCCGAATGCGCTCGAAATGTCCACTTGCAGATACTATAGAAAGAGTGTTCCAAACCTTCTCTAAGAAAGGGAATCTTCAGCATTGTGAGTTGAATGCAGATATCACAAAGTAGTTTCTGAGAGTGCTTCTGTCTAGATTTTAGATGAAAATATTCCCGTTTCCAACGATATCGTTAGAGCTATCCAAATATCAACTTGCAGATTCTACAAAAAGAGTGGTTCCAAACTACTCTATGAAAAGAAAGGTTGAACTCTGTTAGATGAGGACACACATCACAAAGAAGTTTCTGAGAATGCTTCTGTCTAGATTTTATATAAAGATGTTCCCGTTTCCAAAGAAATCTTCACATTAAACAAAATATCCACTTGCAGGTTCTACAAAAAGAGTGTTTCCAAACTGCTATATCAAAGGAAAGGTTGAACTCTGTTAGTTGAGGACACACATCACAAAAAAGTTTCTGAGAATGCTTCTGTCTAGATTTTATATGAAGATATTCCCGTTTCCAACGAAATCTTCACAGTTATTCAAATATCCACTTGCAGATTCTACAAAAAGAGTGTTTCCAAACTGCTGTATCAATAGAAAGGATCAGCTCTGGTAGTTGAGGACACACATCCTAAATAAGTTTCTGAAAATCCCTCTGTCTCTTTTTTATGGGAAGATATTTCAGTTTTCACCGTAGGGCTTAATGCGCTCAAAATGTCCACTTCCAGATACTACAGAAAGAGTGTTTCAAACCTGCTCTATGAAATTGAATGTTCCGCTCTGTGACTTGAATGCAGATATCAGAAAGTAGTTTCTGACAGTGCTTCTGTCTAGAATTTAGATGAAGATATTCCCGTTTCCAACGAAATCGATAGAGCTATCCAAATATCCACTTGCAGATTCTACAAAAAGTGTGTTTCCAAACTACTGTATCTAAAGAATGGTTCAACTCTGTTAGTTGAGGACACACATCACAAAGAAGTTTCTGAGAATGCTTCTGTCTAGATGTTATATGAAGATATTCCCGTTTCCAACGAAATCTTCACAGTTATCCAAATATCCACTTGCAGATTCTACAAAAAGAGTGTTTGCAAACTACTGTATCAAAAGAAAGGATGAACTGTGTTAGCTGAGGACACTCATCAAGAAGAAGTTTCTGAGAATGCTTCGGTCTAGATTTCATATGAAGATATTCCCGTTTCCAACGAAATCATTAGCTCTATCAAAATATCCACTTACAGATTCTACAAAAAGAGTGTTTCCAAACTCCTCTATCAAAAGAAAGGTTCAACTCCTTTAGTTGAGGACACACATCACAAAGAAGTTTCTGAGACTGCTTCTGTCTAGATTTTATATGAAGATATTCCCTTTTCCAATGAAATCTTCAGAGTCATCCAAATATCCACTTGCAGCTTCTACAAAAAGAGTTTTTCTAAACTGCTGTATCCAAAGAAAGTTTCATCTCTGTTAGTTGAGGACACACATCCCAAATAAGTTTCTGAGAATGCTTCTGTCTCGTTTTTATGGGAAGATATTTCCCTTTTCACCTTAGGCCTGAAAGCGCTCGAAATCTCCACTTGCAGATACTACAGAAAGAGTGTTCCAAACCTGCTCTAAGAAAGGGAATGTTCAGCTCTGTGAGTTCAATGCAGATATCACAAAGTAGTTTCTGAGAGAGCTTCTGTCTAGATTTTAGATGAAGATATTCCCGTTTCCTATGAAATCGTTAGAGCTATCCAAATATCCACTTGCAGATTCTACAAAAAGTGTGATTCCAAACTGCTGTAACAAAGGAAAGGTTGAAATCTGTTAGTTGAGAACACACACCACAAAAAAGTTTCTGAGAATGCTTCTGTCTAGATTTTATATGACGATATTCCCGTTTCCAATGAAATCTTCACAGTTATTCAAATATCCACTTGCAGATTCTACAAAAAGTGTGTTTCCAAACGGCTCTGTAAAAAGAAAGGTTCAACTCCGTTAGTTGAGGACACACATCACAAAGAAGTTTCTGAGAATGCTTCTGTCTCGTTTTTATGGGAAGATATTTCCCTTTTCACCTAAGGCCCGAATGCGCTCGAAATGTCCACTTGCAGATACTATAGAAAGAGTGTTCCAAACCTTCTCTAAGAAAGGGAATCTTCAGCATTGTGAGTTGAATGCAGATATCACAAAGTAGTTTCTGAGAGTGCTTCTGTCTAGATTTTAGATGAAGATAATCCCGTTTCCAATGAAATCGTTAGAGCTATCCAAATATCAACTTGCAGATTCTTCAAAAAGAGTGGTTCCAAACTACTCTATGAAAAGAAAGGTTGAACTCTGTTAGATGAGGACACACATCACAAAGAAGTTTCTGAGAATGCTTCTGTCTAGATTTTATATGAAGATGTTCCCGTTTCCAACGAAATCTTCACATTAAACAAAATATCCACTTGCAGGTTCTACAAAAAGAGTGTTTCCAAACTGCTGTATCAATAGAAAGGATCAGCTCTGGTAGTTGAGGACACACATCCTAAATAAGTTTCTGAAAATCCCTCTGTCTCTTTTTTATGGGAAGATATTTCAGTTTTCACCGTAGGCCTTAATGCGCTCGAAATGTCCACTTCCAGATACTACAGAAAGAGTGTTTCAAACCAGCTCTATGAAAGCGAATGTTCCGCTCTGTGACTTGAATGCAGATATCAGAAAGTAGTTTCTGACAGTGCTTCTGTCTAGAATTTAGATGAAGATATTCCCGTTTCCAACGAAATCGATAGAGCTATCCAAATATCCACTTGCAGATTCTACAAAAAGTGTGTTTCCAAACTACTGTATCAAAAGAATGGTTCAACTCTGTTAGTTGAGGACACACATCACAAAGAAGTTTCTGAGAATGCTTCTGTCTCGTTTTTATGGGAAGATATTTCCCTTTTCACCTAAGGCCCGAATGCGCTCGAAATGTCCACTTGCAGATACTATAGAAAGAGTGTTCCAAACCTTCTCTAAGAAAGGGAATCTTCAGCATTGTGAGTTGAATGCAGATATCACAAAGTAGTTTCTGAGAGTGCTTCTGTCTAGATTTTAGATGAAAATATTCCCGTTTCCAACGATATCGTTAGTGCTATCCAAATATCAACTTGCAGATTCTACAAAAAGAGTGGTTCCAAACTACTCTATGAAAAGAAAGGTTGAACTCTGTTAGATGAGGACACACATCACAAAGAAGTTTCTGAGAATGCTTCTGTCTAGATTTTATATAAAGATGTTCCCGTTTCCAAAGAAATCTTCACATTAAACAAAATATCCACTTGCAGGTTCTACAAAAAGAGTGTTTCCAAACTGCTATATCAAAGGAAAGGTTGAACTCTGTTAGTTGAGGACACACATCACAAAAAAGTTTCTGAGAATGCTTCTGTCTAGATTTTATATGACGATATTCCCGTTTCCAACGAAATCTTCACAGTTATTCAAATATCCACTTGCAGATTCTACAAAAAGAGTGTTTCCAAACTGCTGTATCAATAGAAAGGATCAGCTCTGGTAGTTGAGGACACACATCCGAAAGAAGTTTCTGAAAATCCCTCTGTCTCTTTTTTATGGGAAGATATTTCAGTTTTCACCGTAGGCCTTAATGCGCTCGAAATGTCCACTTCCAGATATTACAGAAAGAGTGTTTCAAACCTGCTCTATGAAAGGGAATGTTCCGCTCTGTGACTTGAATGCAGATATCAGAAAGTAGTTTCTGACAGTGCTTCTGTCTAGAATTTAGATGAAGATATTCCCGTTTCCAACGAAATCGATAGAGCTATCCAAATATCCACTTGCAGATTCTACAAAAAGTGTGTTTCCAAACTTCTGTAACAAAGGAAAGGTTGAAATCTGTTAGTTGAGGACACACACCACAAAAAAGTTTCTGAGAATGCTTCTCTCTAGATTTTATATGACGATATTCCCGTTTCCAACGAAATCTTCACAGTTATTCAAATATCCACTTGCAGATTCTACAAAAAGAGTGTTTCCAAACTGCTGTATCAATAGAAAGGATCAGCTCTGGTGGTTGAGGACACACATCCTGAATAAGTTTCTGAAAATCCTTCTGTCTCTTTTTTATGGGAAGATATTTCAGTTTTCACCGTAGGCCTTAATGCGCTCGTAATGTCCACTTCCAGATACTACAGAAAGAGTGTTTCAAACCTGCTCTATGAAACAGAATGTTCCGCTCTGTGACTTGAATGCAGATATCAGAAAGTAGTTTCTGACAATGCTTCTGTCTAGAATTTAGATGAAGATATTCCCGTTTCCAACGAAATCGATAGAGCTATCCAAATATCCACTTACAGATTCTACAAAAGAAGTGATTCCAAACTGCTCTATCAACAGAAAGGTTTAAGTCTGTTAGTTGAGGACACACATCACAAAGAAGTTTCTGAGAATGCTTCTGTCTCGTTTTTATGGGAAGATATTTCAGTTTTCACCGTAGGCCTGAATGCGCTCGAAATGTCCACTTGCAGATACTACAGAAAGAGTGTTCCAAACCTTCTCTAAGAAAGGGAATCGTCAGCATTGTGAGTTGAATGCAGATATCACAAAGTAGTTTCTGAGGGTGCTTCTGTCTAGATTTTAGATGAATATATTACCGTTTCCAACGAAATCGATAGAGCTATCCAAATATCCACTTACAGATTCTACAAAAGAAGTGATTCCAAACTGCTCTATCAACAGAAAGGTTTAAGTCTGTTAGTTGAGGACACACATCACAAAGAAGTTTGTGAGAATGCTTCTGTCTAGATTTTATATGAAGATATTCCCGTTTCCAACAATATCTTCACAGTTATCCAAATATCCACTTGCAGATTCTGCAAAAAGTGTGTTTCCAAACTGCTCTATCAAACGAAAGGTTCAACTCCGTTAGTTGAGGACACACATCACAAAGAAGTTTCTGAGAATGCTTCTGTCTCGTTTTTATTGTAAGATATTTCCCTTTTCACCTTAGGCCTGAAAGCGCTCGAAGTCTCCACTTGCAGATACTACAGAAAGAGTGTTCGAAACCTGCTCTAAGAAAGGGAATGTTCAGCTCTGTGAGTTCAATGCAGATATCACAAAGTAGTTTCTGAGAGAGCTTCTGTCTAGATTTTAGATGAAGATATTCCCGTTTCCAATGAAATCGATAGAGCTATCCAAATATCCACTTGCAGATTCTACAAAAAGTGTGTTTCCAAACTGCTGTAACAAAGGAAAGGTTGAAGTCTGTTAGTTGAGGACACACACCACAAAAAAGTTTCTGAGAATGCTTCTCTCTAGATTTTATATGACGATATTCCCGTTTCCAACGAAATCTTCACAGTTATTCAAATATCCACTTGCAGATTCTACAAAAAGAGTGTTTCCAAACTGCTGTATCTATAGAAAGGATCAGCTCTGGTAGTTGAGGAAACACATCCTGAATAAGCTTCTGAAAATCCTTCTGTCTCTTTTTTATGGGAAGATATTTCAGTTTTCACCGTAGGCCTTAATGCGCTCGTAATGTCCACTTCCAGATACTACAGAAAGAGTGTTTCAAACCTGCTCTATGAAACGGAATGTTCCGCTCTGTGACTTGAATGCAGATATCAGAAAGTAGTTTCTGACAATGCTTCTGTCTAGAATTTAGATGAAGATATTCCCGTTTCCAACGAAATCGATAGAGCTATCCAAATATCCACTTACAGATTCTACAAAAGAAGTGATTCCAAACTGCTCTATCAACAGAAAGGTTTAAGTCTGTTAGTTGAGGACACACATCACAAAGAAGTTTTTGAGAATGCTTCTGTCTAGATTTTATATGAAGATATTCCCGTTTCCAACAATATCTTCACAGTTATCCAAATATCCACTTGCAGATTCTACAAAAAGTGTGTTTCCAAACTGCTCTATCAAAAGAAAGGTTCATCTCCGTTAGTTGAGGACACACATCACAAAGAAGTTTCTGAGAATGCTTCTGTCTCGTTTTTATGGGAAGATATTTCAGTTTTCACCGTAGGCCCGAATGCGCTCCAAATGTCCACTTGCAGATAATACAGAAAGAGTGTTCCATACCTTCTCTAAGAAAGGGAATCTTCAGCTTTGTGAGTTGAATGCAGATATCACAAAGTAGTTTCTGAGAGTGCTTCTGTCTAGATTTTAGATGAAAATATTCCCGTTTCCAACGAAATCGTTAGAGCTATCCAAATATCAACTTGCAGATTCTACAAAAAGAGTGGTTCCAAACTACTCTATGAAAAGAAAGGTTGAACTCTGTTAGATGAGGACACACATCACAAAGAAGTTTCTGAGAATGCTTCTGTCTAGATTTTATATAAAGATGTTCCCGTTTCCAATGAA
The DNA here is from genome assembly GCF_029281585.2 of Gorilla gorilla gorilla. NCBI lineage: Eukaryota > Metazoa > Chordata > Mammalia > Primates > Hominidae > Gorilla > Gorilla gorilla. The sequence continues at coordinate 13,619,972 of NC_086018.1, read as the reverse complement.
ATCTTCACATAAAACAAAATATCCACTTGCAGGTTCTACAAAAAGAGTGTTTCCAAACTGCTGTATCAAAGGAAAGGATGAACTCTGTTAGTTGAGGACACACATCACAAAAAAGTTTCTGAGAATGCTTCTGTCTAGATTTTATATGAACATATTCCCGTTTCCACCGAAATCTTCACAGTTATTCAAATATCCACTTGCAGATTCTACAAAAAGAGTGTTTGCAAACTGCTGTATCAATAGAAAGGATCAGCTCTGGTAGTTGAGGACACACATCCTAAAGAAGTTTCTGAAAATCCCTCTGTCTCTTTTTTATGGGAAGATATTTCTGTTTTCACCGTAGGCCTTAATGCGCTCGAAATGTCCACTTCCAGATACTACAGAAAGAGTGTTTCAAACCTGCTCTATGAAAGGGAATGTTCCGCTCTGTGACTTGAATGCAGATATCAGAAAGTAGTTTCTGACAGTGCTTCTGTCTAGAATTTAGATGAAGATATTCCCGTTTCCAACGAAATCGATAGAGCTATCCAAATATCCACTTGCAGATTCTACAAAAAGTGTGTTTCCAAACTACTGTATCAAAAGAATGGTTCAACTCTGTTAGTTGAGAACACACATCACAAAGAAGTTTCTGAGAATGCTTCTGTCTAGATTTTATATGAAGATATTCCCGTTTCCAACGAAATCTTCACAGTTATCCAAATATCCACTTGCAGAATCTACAAAAAGTGTGTTTGCAAACTGCTGTATCAAAAGAAAGGATGAACTGTGTTAGCTGAGGACACTCATCAAGAAGAAGTTTCTGAGAATGCTTCGGTCTAGATTTCATATGAAGATATTCCCGTTTCCAACGAAATCATTAGCGCTATCAAAATATCCACTTACAGATTCTACAAAAAGAGTGTTTCCAAACTCCTCTATCAAAAGAAAGTTTCAACTCCTTTAGTTGAGGACACACATCACAAAGAAGTTTCTGAGAATGCTTCTGTCTAGATTTTATATGAAGATATTCCCTTTTCCAATGAAATCTTCAGAGTCATCCAAATATCCACTTGCAGCTTCTACAAAAAGAGTTTTTCTAAACTGCTGTATCCATAGAAAGTTTCATCTCTGTTAGTTGAGGACACACATCCCAAATAAGTTTCTGAGAATGCTTCTGTCTCGTTTTTATTGTAAGATATTTCCCTTTTCACCTTAGGCCTGAAAGCGCTCGAAGTCTCCACTTGCAGATACTACAGAAAGAGTGTTCGAAACCTGCTCTAAGAAAGGGAATGTTCAGCTCTGTGAGTTCAATGCAGATATCACAAAGTAGTTTCTGAGAGAGCTTCTGTCTAGATTTTACATGAAGATATTCCTGTTTCCAACGAAATCTTCACAGTTATTCAAATATCCACTTGCAGATTCTACAAAAAGAGTGTTTCCAAACTGCTGTATCAATAGAAAGGATCAGCTCTGGTAGTTGAGGACACACATCCTAAAGAAGTTTCTGAAAATCCCTCTGTCTCTTTTTTATGGGAAGATATTTCTGTTTTCACCGTAGGCCTTAATGCGCTCGAAATGTCCACTTCCAGATACTACAGAAAGAGTGTTTCAAACCTGCTCTATGAAAGGGAATGTTCCGCTCTGTGACTTGAATGCAGATATCAGAAAGTAGTTTCTGACAGTGCTTCTGTCTAGAATTTAGATGAAGATATTCCCGTTTCCAACGAAATCGATAGAGCTATCCAAATATCCACTTGCAGATTCTACAAAAAGTGTGTTTCCAAACTACTGTATCAAAAGAATGGTTCAACTCTGTTAGTTGAGGACACACATCACAAAGAAGTTTCTGAGAATGCTTCTGTCTAGATTTTATATGAAGATATTCCCGTTTCCAACGAAATCTTCACAGTTATCAAAATATCCACTTGCAGAATCTACAAAAAGTGTGTTTGCAAACTGCTGTATCAAAAGAAAGGATGAACTGTGTTAGCTGAGGACACTCATCAAGAAGAAGTTTCTGAGAATGCTTCGGTCTAGATTTCATATGAAGAAATTCCCGTTTCCAACGAAATCATTAGCGCTATCAAAATATCCACTTACAGATTCTACAAAAAGAGTGTTTCCAAACTCCTCTATCAAAAGAAAGTTTCAACTCCTTTAGTTGAGGACACACATCACAAAGAAGTTTCTGAGAATGCTTCTGTCTAGATTTTATATGAAGATATTCCCTTTTCCAATGAAATCTTCAGAGTCATCCAAATATCCACTTGCAGCTTCTACAAAAAGAGTTTTTCTAAACTGCTGTATCCATAGAAAGTTTCATCTCTGTTACTTGAGGACACACATCCCAAATAAGTTTCTGAGAATGCTTCTGTCTCGTTTTTATTGTAAGATATTTCCCTTTTCACCTTAGGCCTGAAAGCGCTCGAAGTCTCCACTTGCAGATACTACAGAAAGAGTGTTCCAAACCTGCTCTAAGAAAGGGAATGTTCAGCTCTGTGAGTTCAATGCAGATATCACAAAGTAGTTTCTGAGAGAGCTTCTGTCTAGATTTTAGATGAAGATATTCCCGTTTCCAATGAAATCGATAGAGCTATCCAAATATCCACTTGCAGATTCTACAAAAAGTGTGTTTCCAAACTGCTGTAACAAAGGAAAGGTTGAAATCTGTTAGTTGAGGACACACACCACAAAAAAGTTTCTGAGAATGCTTCTCTCTAGATTTTATATGACGATATTCCCGTTTCCAACGAAATCTTCACAGTTATTCAAATATCCACTTGCAGATTCTACAAAAAGAGTGTTTCCAAACTGCTGTATCAATAGAAAGGATCAGCTCTGGTAGTTGAGGAAACACATCCTCCATAAGCTTCTGAAAATCCTTCTGTCTCTTTTTTATGGGAAGATATTTCAGTTTTCACCGTAGGCCTTAATGCGCTCGTAATGTCCACTTCCAGATACTACAGAAAGAGTGTTTCAAACCTGCTCTATGAAACGGAATGTTCCGCTCTGTGACTTGAATGCAGATATCAGAAAGTAGTTTCTGACAATGCTTCTGTCTAGAACTTAGATGAAGATATTCCCGTTTCCAACCAAATCGATAGAGCTATCCAAATATCCACTTACAGATTCTACAAAAGAAGTGATTCCAAACTGCTCTATCAACAGAAAGGTTTAAGTCTGTTAGTTGAGGACACACATCACAAAGAAGTTTCTGAGAATGCTTCTGTCTCGTTTTTATGGGAAGATATTTCAGTTTTCACCGTAGGCCCGAATGCGCTCGAAATGTCCACTTGCAGATACTACAGAAAGAGTGTTCCAAACCTTCTCTAAGAAAGGGAATCGTCAGCATTGTGAGTTGAATGCAGATATCACAAAGTAGTTTCTGAGGGTGCTTCTGTCTAGATTTTAGATGAATATATTACCGTTTCCAACGAAATCGATAGAGCTATCCAAATATCCACTTACAGATTCTACAAAAGAAGTGATTCCAAACTGCTCTATCAACAGAAAGGTTTAAGTCTGTTAGTTGAGGACACACATCACAAAGAAGTTTGTGAGAATGCTTCTGTCTAGATTTTATATGAAGATATTCCCGTTTCCAACAATATCTTCACAGTTATCCAAATATCCACTTGCAGATTCTACAAAAAGTGTGTTTCCAAACTGCTCTATCAAAAGAAAGGTTCAACTCCGTTAGTTGAGGACACACATCACAAAGAAGTTTCTGAGAATGCTTCTGTCTCGTTTTTATGGGAAGATATTTCAGTTTTCACCGTAGGCCCGAATGCGCTCCAAATGTCCACTTGCAGATAATACAGAAAGAGTGTTCCATACCTTCTCTAAGAAAGGGAATCTTCAGCTTTGTGAGTTGAATGCAGATATCACAAAGTAGTTTCTGAGAGTGCTTCTGTCTAGATTTTAGATGAAAATATTCCCGTTTCCAACGATATCGTTAGAGCTATCCAAATATCAACTTGCAGATTCTACAAAAAGAGTGGTTCCAAACTACTCTATGAAAAGAAAGGTTGAACTCTGTTAGATGAGGACACACATCACAAAGAAGTTTCTGAGAATGCTTCTGTCTAGATTTTATATAAAGATGTTCCCGTTTCCAATGAAATCTTCACATAAAACAAAATATCCACTTGCAGGTTCTACAAAAAGAGTGTTTCCAAACTGCTGTATCAAAGGAAAGGTTGAACTCTGTTAGTTGAGGACACACATCACAAAAAAGTTTCTGAGAATGCTTCTGTCTAGATTTTATATGAAGATATTCCCTTTTCCAACGAAATCTTCACAGTTATTCAAATATCCACTTGCAGATTCTACAAAAAGAGTGTTTCCAAACTGCTGTATCAATAGAAAGGATCAGCTCTGGTAGTTGAGGACACACATCCTAAATAAGTTTCTGAAAATCCCTCTGTCTCTTTTTTATGGGAAGATATTTCAGTTTTCACCGTAGGCCTTAATGCGCTCGAAATGTCCACTTCCAGATACTACAGAAAGAGTGTTTCAAACCTGCTCTATGAAAGGGAATGTTCCGCTCTGTGACTTGAATGCAGATATCAGAAAGTAGTTTCTGACAGTGCTTCTGTCTAGAATTTAGATGAAGATATTCCCGTTTCCAACGAAATCGATAGAGCTATCCAAATATCCACTTGCAGATTCTACAAAAAGTGAGTTTCCAAACTACTGTATCAAAAGAATGGTTCAACTCTGTTAGTTGAGGACACACATCACAAAGAAGTTTCTGAGAATGCTTCTGTCTAGATTTTATATGAAGATATTCCCGTTTCCAACGAAATCTTCACAGTTATCCAAATATCCACTTGCAGATTCTACAAAAAGAGTGTTTGCAAACTACTGTATCAAAAGAAAGGATGAACTGTGTTAGCTGAGGACACTCATCAAGAAGAAGTTTCTGAGAATGCTTCGGTCTAGATTTCATATGAAGATATTCCCGTTTCCAACGAAATCATTAGCTCTATCAAAATATCCACTTACAGATTCTACAAAAAGAGTGTTTCCAAACTCCTCTATCAAAAGAAAGGTTCAACTCCTTTAGTTGAGGACACACATCACAAAGAAGTTTCTGAGAATGCTTCTGTCTAGATTTTATATGAAGATATTCCCTTTTCCAATGAAATCTTCAGAGTCATCCAAATATCCACTTGCAGCTTCTACAAAAAGAGTTTTTCTAAACTGCTGTATCCAAAGAAAGTTTCATCTCTGTTAGTTGAGGACACACATCCCAAATAAGTTTCTGAGAATGCTTCTGTCTCGTTTTTATGGGAAGATATTTCCCTTTTCACCTTAGGCCTGAAAGCGCTCGAAATCTCCACTTGCAGATACTACAGAAAGAGTGTTCCAAACCTGCTCTAAGAAAGGGAATGTTCAGCTCTGTGAGTTCAATGCAGATATCACAAAGTAGTTTCTGAGAGAGCTTCTGTCTAGATTTTAGATGAAGATATTCCCGTTTCCAATGAAATCGTTAGAGCTATCCAAATATCCACTTGCAGATTCTACAAAAAGTGTGATTCCAAACTGCTGTAACAAAGGAAAGGTTGAAATCTGTTAGTTGAGAACACACACCACAAAAAAGTTTCTGAGAATGCTTCTGTCTAGATTTTATATGACGATATTCCCGTTTCCAATGAAATCTTCACAGTTATTCAAATATCCACTTGCAGATTCTACAAAAAGTGTGTTTCCAAACGGCTCTATCAAAAGAAAGGTTCAACTCCGTTAGTTGAGGACACACATCACAAAGAAGTTTCTGAGAATGCTTCTGTCTCGTTTTCATGGGAAAATATTTCCCTTTTCACCTAAGGCCCGAATGCGCTCGAAATGTCCACTTGCAGATACTATAGAAAGAGTGTTCCAAACCTTCTCTAAGAAAGGGAATCTTCAGCATTGTGAGTTGAATGCAGATATCACAAAGTAGTTTCTGAGAGTGCTTCTGTCTAGATTTTAGATGAAGATAATCCCGTTTCCAACGAAATCGTTAGAGCTATCCAAATATCAACTTGCAGATTCTTCAAAAAGAGTGGTTCCAAACTACTCTATGAAAAGAAAGGTTGAACTCTGTTAGATGAGGACACACATCACAAAGAAGTTTCTGAGAATGCTTCTGTCTAGATTTTACATGAAGATGTTCCCGTTTCCAACGAAATCTTCACATTAAACAAAATATCCACTTGCAGGTTCTACAAAAAGAGTGTTTCCAAACTGCTGTATCAATAGAAAGGATCAGCTCTGGTAGTTGAGGACACACATCCTAAATAAGTTTCTGAAAATCCCTCTGTCTCTTTTTTATGGGAAGATATTTCAGTTTTCACCATAGGCCTTAATGCGCTCGAAATGTCCACTTCCAGATACTACAGAAAGAGTGTTTCAAACCAGCTCTATGAAAGCGAATGTTCCGCTCTGTGACTTGAATGCAGATATCAGAAAGTAGTTTCTGACAGTGCTTCAGTCTAGAATTTAGATGAAGATATTCCCGTTTCCAACGAAATCGATAGAGCTATCCAAATATCCACTTGCAGATTCTACAAAAAGTGTGTTTCCAAACTACTGTATCAAAAGAATGGTTCAACTCTGTTAGTTGAGGACACACATCACAAAGAAGTTTCTGAGAATGCTTCTGTCTCGTTTTTATGGGAAGATATTTCCCTTTTCACCTAAGGCCCGAATGCGCTCGAAATGTCCACTTGCAGATACTATAGAAAGAGTGTTCCAAAGCTTCTCTAAGAAAGGGAATCTTCAGCATTGTGAGTTGAATGCAGATATCACAAAGTAGTTTCTGAGAGTGCTTCTGTCTAGATTTTAGATGAAAATATTCCCGTTTCCAACGATATCGTTAGAGCTATCCAAATATCAACTTGCAGATTCTACAAAAAGAGTGGTTCCAAACTACTCTATGAAAAGAAAGGTTGAACTCTGCTAGATGAGGACACACATCACAAAGAAGTTTCTGAGAATGCTTCTGTCTAGATTTTATATAAAGATGTTCCCGTTTCCAAAGAAATCTTCACATTAAACAAAATATCCACTTGCAGGTTCTACAAAAAGAGTGTTTCCAAACTGCTATATCAAAGGAAAGGTTGAACTCTGTTAGTTGAGGACACACATCACAAAAAAGTTTCTGAGAATGCTTCTGTCTAGATTTTATATGAAGATATTCCCGTTTCCAACGAAATGTTCACAGTTATTCTAATATCCACTTGCAGATTCTACAAAAAGAGTGTTTCCAAACTGCTGTATCAATAGAAAGGATCAGCTCTGGTAGTTGAGGACACACATCCTAAATAAGTTTCTGAAAATCCCTCTGTCTCTTTTTTATGGGAAGATATTTCAGTTTTCACCGTAGGCCTTAATGCGCTCGAAATGTCCACTTCCAGATACTACAGAAAGAGTGTTTCAAACCTGCTCTATGAAATTGAATGTTCCGCTCTGTGACTTGAATGCAGATATCAGAAAGTAGTTTCTGACAGTGCTTCTGTCTAGAATTTAGATGAAGATATTCCCGTTTCCAATGAAATCGATAGAGCTATCCAAATATCCACTTGCAGATTCTACAAAAAGTGTGTTTCCAAACTACTGTATCTAAAGAATGGTTCAACTCTGTTAGTTGAGGACACACATCACAAAGAAGTTTCTGAGAATGCTTCTGTCTAGATGTTATATGAAGATATTCCCGTTTCCAACGAAATCTTCACAGTTATCCAAATATCCACTTGCAGATTCTACAAAAAGAGTGTTTGCAAACTACTGTATCAAAAGAAAGGATGAACTGTGTTAGCTGAGGACACTCATCAAGAAGAAGTTTCTGAGAATGCTTCGGTCTAGATTTCATATGAAGATATTCCCGTTTCCAACGAAATCATTAGCTCTATCAAAATATCCACTTACAGATTCTACAAAAAGAGTGTTTCCAAACTCCTCTATCAAAAGAAAGGTTCAACTCCTTTAGTTGAGGACACACATCACAAAGAAGTTTCTGAGAATGCTTCTGTCTAGATTTTACATGAAGATGTTCCCGTTTCCAACGAAATCTTCACATTAAACAAAATATCCACTTGCAGGTTCTACAAAAAGAGTGTTTCCAAACTGCTGTATCAATAGAAAGGATCAGCTCTGGTAGTTGAGGACACACATCCTAAATAAGTTTCTGAAAATCCCTCTGTCTCTTTTTTATGGGAAGATATTTCAGTTTTCACCATAGGCCTTAATGCGCTCGAAATGTCCACTTCCAGATACTACAGAAAGAGTGTTTCAAACCAGCTCTATGAAAGCGAATGTTCCGCTCTGTGACTTGAATGCAGATATCAGAAAGTAGTTTCTGACAGTGCTTCAGTCTAGAATTTAGATGAAGATATTCCCGTTTCCAACGAAATCGATAGAGCTATCCAAATATCCACTTGCAGATTCTACAAAAAGTGTGTTTCCAAACTACTGTATCAAAAGAATGGTTCAACTCTGTTAGTTGAGGACACACATCACAAAGAAGTTTCTGAGAATGCTTCTGTCTCGTTTTTATGGGAAGATATTTCCCTTTTCACCTAAGGCCCGAATGCGCTCGAAATGTCCACTTGCAGATACTATAGAAAGAGTGTTCCAAACCTTCTCTAAGAAAGGGAATCTTCAGCATTGTGAGTTGAATGCAGATATCACAAAGTAGTTTCTGAGAGTGCTTCTGTCTAGATTTTAGATGAAAATATTCCCGTTTCCAACGATATCGTTAGAGCTATCCAAATATCAACTTGCAGATTCTACAAAAAGAGTGGTTCCAAACTACTCTATGAAAAGAAAGGTTGAACTCTGCTAGATGAGGACACACATCACAAAGAAGTTTCTGAGAATGCTTCTGTCTAGATTTTATATAAAGATGTTCCCGTTTCCAAAGAAATCTTCACATTAAACAAAATATCCACTTGCAGGTTCTACAAAAAGAGTGTTTCCAAACTGCTATATCAAAGGAAAGGTTGAACTCTGTTAGTTGAGGACACACATCACAAAAAAGTTTCTGAGAATGCTTCTGTCTAGATTTTATATGAAGATATTCCCGTTTCCAACGAAATGTTCACAGTTATTCTAATATCCACTTGCAGATTCTACAAAAAGAGTGTTTCCAAACTGCTGTATCAATAGAAAGGATCAGCTCTGGTAGTTGAGGACACACATCCTAAATAAGTTTCTGAAAATCCCTCTGTCTCTTTTTTATGGGAAGATATTTCAGTTTTCACCGTAGGCCTTAATGCGCTCGAAATGTCCACTTCCAGATACTACAGAAAGAGTGTTTCAAACCTGCTCTATGAAATTGAATGTTCCGCTCTGTGACTTGAATGCAGATATCAGAAAGTAGTTTCTGACAGTGCTTCTGTCTAGAATTTAGATGAAGATATTCCCGTTTCCAATGAAATCGATAGAGCTATCCAAATATCCACTTGCAGATTCTACAAAAAGTGTGTTTCCAAACTACTGTATCTAAAGAATGGTTCAACTCTGTTAGTTGAGGACACACATCACAAAGAAGTTTCTGAGAATGCTTCTGTCTAGATGTTATATGAAGATATTCCCGTTTCCAACGAAATCTTCACAGTTATCCAAATATCCACTTGCAGATTCTACAAAAAGAGTGTTTGCAAACTACTGTATCAAAAGAAAGGATGAACTGTGTTAGCTGAGGACACTCATCAAGAAGAAGTTTCTGAGAATGCTTCGGTCTAGATTTCATATGAAGATATTCCCGTTTCCAACGAAATCATTAGCTCTATCAAAATATCCACTTACAGATTCTACAAAAAGAGTGTTTCCAAACTCCTCTATCAAAAGAAAGGTTCAACTCCTTTAGTTGAGGACACACATCACAAAGAAGTTTCTGAGAATGCTTCTGTCTAGATTTTATATGAAGATATTCCCTTTTCCAATGAAATCTTCAGAGTCATCCAAATATCCACTTGCAGCTTCTACAAAAAGAGTTTTTCTAAACTGCTGTATCCAAAGAAAGTTTCATCTCTGTTAGTTGAGGACACACATCCCAAATAAGTTTCTGAGAATGCTTCTGTCTCGTTTTTATGGGAAGATATTTCCCTTTTCACCTTAGGCCTGAAAGCGCTCGAAATCTCCACTTGCAGATACTACAGAAAGAGTGTTACAAACCTGCTCTAAGAAAGGGAATGTTCAGCTCTGTGAGTTCAATGCAGATATCACAAAGTAGTTTCTGAGAGAGCTTCTGTCTAGATTTTAGATGAAGATATTCCCGTTTCCAATGAAATCGTTAGAGCTATCCAAATATCCACTTGCAGATTCTACAAAAAGTGTGATTCCAAACTGCTGTAACAAAGGAAAGGTTGAAATCTGTTAGTTGAGAACACACACCACAAAAAAGTTTCTGAGAATGCTTCTGTCTAGATTTTATATGACGATATTCCCGTTTCCAATGAAATCTTCACAGTTATTCAAATATCCACTTGCAGATTCTACAAAAAGTGTGTTTCCAAACGGCTCTATCAAAAGAAAGGTTCAACTCCGTTAGTTGAGGACACACATCACAAAGAAGTTTCTGAGAATGCTTCTGTCTCATTTTCATGGGAAAATATTTCCCTTTTCACCTAAGGCCCGAATGCGCTCGAAATGTCCACTTGCAGATACTATAGAAAGAGTGTTCCAAACCTTCTCTAAGAAAGGGAATCTTCAGCATTGTGAGTTGAATGCAGATATCACAAAGTAGTTTCTGAGAGTGCTTCTGTCTAGATTTTAGATGAAGATAATCCCGTTTCCAACGAAATCGTTAGAGCTATCCAAATATCAACTTGCAGATTCTTCAAAAAGAGTGGTTCCAAACTACTCTATGAAAAGAAAGGTTGAACTCTGTTAGATGAGGACACACATCACAAAGAAGTTTCTGAGAATGCTTCTGTCTAGATTTTATATGAAGATGTTCCCGTTTCCAACGAAATCTTCACATTAAACAAAATATCCACTTGCAGGTTCTACAAAAAGAGTGTTTCCAAACTGCTGTATCAATAGAAAGGATCAGCTCTGGTAGTTGAGGACACACATCCTAAATAAGTTTCTGAAAATCCCTCTGTCTCTTTTTTATGGGAAGATATTTCAGTTTTCACCGTAGGCCTTAATGCGCTCGAAATGTCCACTTCCAGATACTACAGAAAGAGTGTTTCAAACCAGCTCTATGAAAGCGAATGTTCCGCTCTGTGACTTGAATGCAGATATCAGAAAGTAGTTTCTCACAGTGCTTCAGTCTAGAATTTAGATGAAGATATTCCCGTTTCCAACGAAATCGATAGAGCTATCCAAATATCCACTTGCAGATTCTACAAAAAGTGTGTTTCCAAACTACTGTATCAAAAGAATGGTTCAACTCTGTTAGTTGAGGACACACATCACAAAGAAGTTTCTGAGAATGCTTCTGTCTCGTTTTTATGGGAAGATATTTCCCTTTTCACCTAAGGCCCGAATGCGCTCGAAATGTCCACTTGCAGATACTATAGAAAGAGTGTTCCAAACCTTCTCTAAGAAAGGGAATCTTCAGCATTGTGAGTTGAATGCAGATATCACAAAGTAGTTTCTGAGAGTGCTTCTGTCTAGATTTTAGATGAAAATATTCCCGTTTCCAACGATATCGTTAGAGCTATCCAAATATCAACTTGCAGATTCTACAAAAAGAGTGGTTCCAAACTACTCTATGAAAAGAAAGGTTGAACTCTGCTAGATGAGGACACACATCACAAAGAAGTTTCTGAGAATGCTTCTGTCTAGATTTTATATAAAGATGTTCCCGTTTCCAAAGAAATCTTCACATTAAACAAAATATCCACTTGCAGGTTCTACAAAAAGAGTGTTTCCAAACTGCTATATCAAAGGAAAGGTTGAACTCTGTTAGTTGAGGACACACATCACAAAAAAGTTTCTGAGAATGCTTCTGTCTAGATTTTATATGAAGATATTCCCGTTTCCAACGAAATGTTCACAGTTATTCTAATATCCACTTGCAGATTCTACAAAAAGAGTGTTTCCAAACTGCTGTATCAATAGAAAGGATCAGCTCTGGTAGTTGAGGACACACATCCTAAATAAGTTTCTGAAAATCCCTCTGTCTCTTTTTTATGGGAAGATATTTCAGTTTTCACCGTAGGCCTTAATGCGCTCGAAATGTCCACTTCCAGATACTACAGAAAGAGTGTTTCAAACCTGCTCTATGAAATTGAATGTTCCGCTCTGTGACTTGAATGCAGATATCAGAAAGTCGTTTCTGACAGTGCTTCTGTCTAGAATTTAGATGAAGATATTCCCGTTTCCAATGAAATCGATAGAGCTATCCAAATATCCACTTGCAGATTCTACAAAAAGTGTGTTTCCAAACTACTGTATCTAAAGAATGGTTCAACTCTGTTAGTTGAGGACACACATCACAAAGAAGTTTCTGAGAATGCTTCTGTCTAGATGTTATATGAAGATATTCCCGTTTCCAACGAAATCTTCACAGTTATCCAAATATCCACTTGCAGATTCTACAAAAAGAGTGTTTGCAAACTACTGTATCAAAAGAAAGGATGAACTGTGTTAGCTGAGGACACTCATCAAGAAGAAGTTTCTGAGAATGCTTCGGTCTAGATTTCATATGAAGATATTCCCGTTTCCAACGAAATCATTAGCTCTATCAAAATATCCACTTACAGATTCTACAAAAAGAGTGTTTCCAAACTCCTCTATCAAAAGAAAGGTTCAACTCCTTTAGTTGAGGACACACATCACAAAGAAGTTTCTGAGAATGCTTCTGTCTAGATTTTATATGAAGATATTCCCTTTTCCAATGAAATCTTCAGAGTCATCCAAATATCCACTTGCAGCTTCTACAAAAAGAGTTTTTCTAAACTGCTGTATCCAAAGAAAGTTTCATCTCTGTTAGTTGAGGACACACATCCCAAATAAGTTTCTGAGAATGCTTCTGTCTCGTTTTTATGGGAAGATATTTCCCTTTTCACCTTAGGCCTGAAAGCGCTCGAAATCTCCACTTGCAGATACTACAGAAAGAGTGTTACAAACCTGCTCTAAGAAAGGGAATGTTCAGCTCTGTGAGTTCAATGCAGATATCACAAAGTAGTTTCTGAGAGAGCTTCTGTCTAGATTTTAGATGAAGATATTCCCGTTTCCAATGAAATCGTTAGAGCTATCCAAATATCCACTTGCAGATTCTACAAAAAGTGTGATTCCAAACTGCTGTAACAAAGGAAAGGTTGAAATCTGTTAGTTGAGAACACACACCACAAAAAAGTTTCTGAGAATGCTTCTGTCTAGATTTTATATGACGATATTCCCGTTTCCAATGAAATCTTCACAGTTATTCAAATATCCACTTGCAGATTCTACAAAAAGTGTGTTTCCAAACGGCTCTATCAAAAGAAAGGTTCAACTCCGTTAGTTGAGGACACACATCACAAAGAAGTTTCTGAGAATGCTTCTGTCTCGTTTTCATGGGAAAATATTTCCCTTTTCACCTAAGGCCCGAATGCGCTCGAAATGTCCACTTGCAGATACTATAGAAAGAGTGTTCCAAACCTTCTCTAAGAAAGGGAATCTTCAGCATTGTGAGTTGAATGCAGATATCACAAAGTAGTTTCTGAGAGTGCTTCTGTCTAGATTTTAGATGAAGATAATCCCGTTTCCAACGAAATCGTTAGAGCTATCCAAATATCAACTTGCAGATTCTTCAAAAAGAGTGGTTCCAAACTACTCTATGAAAAGAAAGGTTGAACTCTGTTAGATGAGGACACACATCACAAAGAAGTTTCTGAGAATGCTTCTGTCTAGATTTTATATGAAGATGTTCCCGTTTCCAACGAAATCTTCACATTAAACAAAATATCCACTTGCAGGTTCTACAAAAAGAGTGTTTCCAAACTGCTGTATCAATAGAAAGGATCAGCTCTGGTAGTTGAGGACACACATCCTAAATAAGTTTCTGAAAATCCCTCTGTCTCTTTTTTATGGGAAGATATTTCAGTTTTCACCGTAGGCCTTAATGCGCTCGAAATGTCCACTTCCAGATACTACAGAAAGAGTGTTTCAAACCAGCTCTATGAAAGCGAATGTTCCGCTCTGTGACTTGAATGCAGATATCAGAAAGTAGTTTCTGACAGTGCTTCTGTCTAGAATTTAGATGAAGATATTCCCGTTTCCAACGAAATCGATAGAGCTATCCAAATATCCACTTGCAGATTCTACAAAAAGTGTGTTTCCAAACTACTGTATCAAAAGAATGGTTCAACTCTGTTAGTTGAGGACACACATCACAAAGAAGTTTCTGAGAATGCTTCTGTCTCGTTTTTATGGGAAGATATTTCCCTTTTCACCTAAGGCCCGAATGCGCTCGAAATGTCCACTTGCAGATACTATAGAAAGAGTGTTCCAAACCTTCTCTAAGAAAGGGAATCTTCAGCATTGTGAGTTGAATGCAGATATCACAAAGTAGTTTCTGAGAGTGCTTCTGTCTAGATTTTAGATGAAAATATTCCCGTTTCCAACGATATCGTTAGAGCTATCCAAATATCAACTTGCAGATTCTACAAAAAGAGTGGTTCCAAACTACTCTATGAAAAGAAAGGTTGAACTCTGTTAGATGAGGACACACATCACAAAGAAGTTTCTGAGAATGCTTCTGTCTAGATTTTATATAAAGATGTTCCCGTTTCCAAAGAAATCTTCACATTAAACAAAATATCCACTTGCAGGTTCTACAAAAAGAGTGTTTCCAAACTGCTATATCAAAGGAAAGGTTGAACTCTGTTAGTTGAGGACACACATCACAAAAAAGTTTCTGAGAATGCTTCTGTCTAGATTTTATATGAAGATATTCCCGTTTCCAACGAAATCTTCACAGTTATTCAAATATCCACTTGCAGATTCTACAAAAAGAGTGTTTCCAAACTGCTGTATCAATAGAAAGGATCAGCTCTGGTAGTTGAGGACACACATCCTAAATAAGTTTCTGAAAATCCCTCTGTCTCTTTTTTATGGGAAGATATTTCAGTTTTCACCGTAGGGCTTAATGCGCTCAAAATGTCCACTTCCAGATACTACAGAAAGAGTGTTTCAAACCTGCTCTATGAAATTGAATGTTCCGCTCTGTGACTTGAATGCAGATATCAGAAAGTAGTTTCTGACAGTGCTTCTGTCTAGAATTTAGATGAAGATATTCCCGTTTCCAACGAAATCGATAGAGCTATCCAAATATCCACTTGCAGATTCTACAAAAAGAGTGTTTCCAAACTACTGTATCTAAAGAATGGTTCAACTCTGTTAGTTGAGGACACACATCACAAAGAAGTTTCTGAGAATGCTTCTGTCTAGATGTTATATGAAGATATTCCCGTTTCCAACGAAATCTTCACAGTTATCCAAATATCCACTTGCAGATTCTACAAAAAGAGTGTTTGCAAACTACTGTATCAAAAGAAAGGATGAACTGTGTTAGCTGAGGACACTCATCAAGAAGAAGTTTCTGAGAATGCTTCGGTCTAGATTTCATATGAAGATATTCCCGTTTCCAACGAAATCATTAGCTCTATCAAAATATCCACTTACAGATTCTACAAAAAGAGTGTTTCCAAACTCCTCTATCAAAAGAAAGGTTCAACTCCTTTAGTTGAGGACACACATCACAAAGAAGTTTCTGAGAATGCTTCTGTCTAGATTTTATATGAAGATATTCCCTTTTCCAATGAAATCTTCAGAGTCATCCAAATATCCACTTGCAGCTTCTACAAAAAGAGTTTTTCTAAACTGCTGTATCCAAAGAAAGTTTCATCTCTGTTAGTTGAGGACACACATCCCAAATAAGTTTCTGAGAATGCTTCTGTCTCGTTTTTATGGGAAGATATTTCCCTTTTCACCTTAGGCCTGAAAGCGCTCGAAATCTCCACTTGCAGATACTACAGAAAGAGTGTTCCAAACCTGCTCTAAGAAAGGGAATGTTCAGCTCTGTGAGTTCAATGCAGATATCACAAAGTAGTTTCTGAGAGAGCTTCTGTCTAGATTTTAGATGAAGATATTCCCGTTTCCAATGAAATCGTTAGAGCTATCCAAATATCCACTTGCAGATTCTACAAAAAGTGTGATTCCTAACTGCTGTAACAAAGGAAAGGTTGAAATCTGTTAGTTGAGAACACACACCACAAAAAAGTTTCTGAGAATGCTTCTGTCTAGATTTTATATGACGATATTCCCGTTTCCAATGAAATCTTCACAGTTATTCAAATATCCACTTGCAGATTCTACAAAAAGTGTGTTTCCAAACGGCTCTATCAAAAGAAAGGTTCAACTCCGTTACTTGAGGACACACATCACAAAGAAGTTTCTGAGAATGCTTCTGTCTCGTTTTTATGGGAAGATATTTCCCTTCTCACCTAAGGCCCGAATGCGCTCGAAATGTCCACTTGCAGATACTATAGAAAGAGTGTTCCAAACCTTCTCTAAGAAAGGGAATCTTCAGCATTGTGAGTTGAATGCAGATATCACAAAGTAGTTTCTGAGAGTGCTTCTGTCTAGATTTTAGATGAAGATAATCCCGTTTCCAACGAAATCGTTAGAGCTATCCAAATATCAACTTGCAGATTCTTCAAAAAGAGTGGTTCCAAACTACTCTATGAAAAGAAAGGTTGAACTCTGTTAGATGAGGACACACATCACAAAGAAGTTTCTGAGAATGCTTCTGTCTATATTTTATATGAAGATGTTCCCGTTTCCAACGAAATCTTCACATTAAACAAAATATCCACTTGCAGTTTCTACAAAAAGAGTGTTTCCAAACTGCTGTATCAATAGAAAGGATCAGCTCTGGTAGTTGAGGACACACATCCTAAATAAGTTTCTGAAAATCCCTCTGTCTCTTTTTTTATGGGAAGATATTTCAGTTTTCACCGAAGGCCTTAATGTGCTCGAAATGTCCACTTCCAGATACTACAGAAAGAGTGTTTCAAACCTGCTCTATGAAAGGGAATGTTCCGCTCTGTGACTTGAATGCAGATATCAGAAAGTAGTTTCTGACAGTGCTTCTGTCTAGAATTTAGATGAAGATATTCCCGTTTCCAACGAAATCGATACAGCTATCCAAATATCCACTTGCAGATTCTACAAAAGTGTGTTTCCAAACTACTGTATCAAAAGAATGGTTCAACTCTGTTAGTTGAGGACACACATCACAAAGAAGTTTCTGAGAATGCTTCTGTCTAGATTTTATATGAAGATATTCCCGTTTCCAACGAAATCTTCACAGTTATCCAAATATCCACTTGCAGAATCTACAAAAAGTGTGTTTGCAAACTGCTGTATCAAAAGAAAGGATGAACTGTGTTAGCTGAGGACACTCATCAAGAAGAAGTTTCTGAGAATGCTTCGGTCTAGATTTCATATGAAGATATTCCCGTTTCCAACGAAATCATTAGGTCTATCAAAATATCTACTTACAGATTCTACAAAAAGAGTGTTTCCAAACTCCTCTATCAAAAGAAAGGTTCAACTCCTTTAGTTGAGGACACACATCACAAAGAAGTTTCTGAGAATGCTTCTGTCTAGATTTTATATGAAGATATTCCCTTTTCCAATGAAATCTTCAGAGTCATCCAAATATCCACTTGCAGCTTCTACAAAAAGAGTTTTTCTAAACTGCTGTATCCATAGAAAGTTTCATCTCTGTTAGTTGAGGACACACATCCCAAATAAATTTCTGAGAATGCTTCTGTCTCGTTTTTATGGGAAGATATTTCCCTTTTCACCTTAGGCCTGAAAGCGCTCGAAATCTCCACTTGCAGATACTACAGAAAGAGTGTTCCAAACCTGCTCTAAGAAAGGGAATGTTCAGCTCTGTGAGTTCAATGCAGATATCACAAAGTAGTTTCTGAGAGAGCTTCTGTCTAGATTTTAGATGAAGATATTCCCGTTTCCAATGAAATCGTTAGAGCTATCCAAATATCCACTTGCAGATTCTACAAAAGGTGTGATTCCAAACTGCTGTAACAAAGGAAAGGTTGAAATCTGTTAGTTGAGAACACACACCACAAAAAAGTTTCTGAGAATGCTTCTGTCTAGATTTTATATGACGATATTCCCGTTTCCAATGAAATCTTCACAGTTATTCAAATATCCACTTGCAGATTCTACAAAAAGTGTGTTTCCAAACGGCTCTATCAAAAGAAAGGTTCAACTCCGTTAGTTGAGGACACACATCACAAAGAAGTTTCTGAGAATGCTTCTGTCTCGTTTTTATGGGAAGATATTTCCCTTCTCACCTAAGGCCCGAATGCGCTCGAAATGTCCACTTGCAGATACTATAGAAAGAGTGTTCCAAACCTTCTCTAAGAAAGGGAATCTTCAGCATTGTGAGTTGAATGCAGATATCACAAAGTAGTTTCTGAGAGTGCTTCTGTCTAGATTTTAGATGAAGATAATCCCGTTTCCAACGAAATCGTTAGAGCTATCCAAATATCAACTTGCAGATTCTTCAAAAAGGGTGGTTCCAAACTACTCTATGAAAAGAAAGGTTGAACTCTGTTAGATGAGGACACACATCACAAAGAAGTTTCTGAGAATGCTTCTGTCTATATTTTATATGAAGATGTTCCCGTTTCCAACGAAATCTTCACATTAAACAAAATATCCACTTGCAGTTTCTACAAAAAGAGTGTTTCCAAACTGCTGTATCAATAGAAAGGATCAGCTCTGGTAGTTGAGGACACACATCCTAAATAAGTTTCTGAAAATCCCTCTGTCTCTTTTTTTATGGGAAGATATTTCAGTTTTCACCGTAGGCCTTAATGTGCTCGAAATGTCCACTTCCAGATACTACAGAAAGAGTGTTTCAAACCTGCTCTATGAAAGGGAATGTTCCGCTCTGTGACTTGAATGCAGATATCAGAAAGTAGTTTCTGACAGTGCTTCTGTCTAGAATTTAGATGAAGATATTCCCGTTTCCAACGAAATCGATAGAGCTATCCAAATATCCACTTGCAGATTCTACAAAAAGTGTGTTTCCAAACTACTGTATCAAAAGAATGGTTCAACTCTGTTAGTTGAGGACACACATCACAAAGAAGTTTCTGAGAATGCTTCTGTCTAGATTTTATATGAAGATATTCCCGTTTCCAACGAAATCTTCACAGTTATCCAAATATCCACTTGCAGAATCTACAAAAAGTGTGTTTGCAAACTGCTGTATCAAAAGAAAGGATGAACTGTGTTAGCTGAGGACACTCATCAAGAAGAAGTTTCTGAGAATGCTTCGGTCTAGATTTCATATGAAGATATTCCCGTTTCCAACGAAATCATTAGGTCTATCAAAATATCCACTCACAGATTCTACAAAAAGAGTGTTTCCAAACTCCTCTATCAAAAGAAAGGTTCAACTCCTTTAGTTGAGGACACACATCACAAAGAAGTTTCTGAGAATGCTTCTGTCTAGATTTTATATGAAGATATTCCCTTTTCCAATGAAATCTTCAGAGTCATCCAAATATCCACTTGCAGCTTCTACAAAAAGAGTTTTTCTAAACTGCTGTATCCATAGAAAGTTTCATCTCTGTTAGTTGAGGACACACATCCCAAATAAATTTCTGAGAATGCTTCTGTCTCGTTTTTATGGGAAGATATTTCCCTTTTCACCTTAGGCCTGAAAGCGCTCGAAGTCTCCACTTGCAGATACTACAGAAAGAGTGTTCGAAACCTGCTCTAAGAAAGGGAATGTTCAGCTCTGTGAGTTCAATGCAGATATCACAAAGTAGTTTCTGAGAGAGCTTCTGTCTAGATTTTAGATGAAGATATTCCCGTTTCCAATGAAATCGATAGAGCTATCCAAATATCCACTTGCAGATTCTACAAAAAGTGTGTTTCCAAACTGCTGTAACAAAGGAAAGGTTGAAATCTGTTAGTTGAGAACACACACCACAAAAAAGTTTCTGAGAATGCTTCTGTCTAGATTTTATATGACGATATTCCCGTTTCCAATGAAATCTTCACAGTTATTCAAATATCCACTTGCAGATTCTACAAAAAGTGTGTTTCCAAACGGCTCTATCAAAAGAAAGGTTCAACTCCGTTAGTTGAGGACACACATCACAAAGAAGTTTCTGAGAATGCTTCTGTCTCGTTTTTATGGGAAGATATTTCCCTTTTCACCTAAGGCCCGAATGCGCTCGAAATGTCCACTTGCAGATACTATAGAAAGAGTGTTCCAAACCTTCTCTAAGAAAGGGAATCTTCAGCATTGTGAGTTGAATGCAGATATCACAAAGTAGTTTCTGAGAGTGCTTCTGTCTAGATTTTAGATGAAAATATTCCCGTTTCCAACGATATCGTTAGAGCTATCCAAATATCAACTTGCAGATTCTACAAAAAGAGTGGTTCCAAACTACTCTATGAAAAGAAAGGTTGAACTCTGTTAGATGAGGACACACATCACAAAGAAGTTTCTGAGAATGCTTCTGTCTAGATTTTATATGAAGATGTTCCCGTTTCCAATGAAATCTTCACATTAAACAAAATATCCATTTGTAGGTTCTACAAAAAGAGTGTTTCCAAACTGCTATATCAAAGGAAAGGTTGAACTCTGTTAGTTGAGGACACACATCACAAAAAAGTTTCTGAGAATGCTTCTGTCTAGATTTTATATGAAGATATTCCCGTTTCCAACGAAATGTTCACAGTTTTTCAAATATCCACTTGCAGATTCTACAAAAAGAGTGTTTCCAAACTGCTGTATCAATAGAAAGGATCAGCTCTGGTAGTTGAGGACACACATCCTAAATAAGTTTCTGAAAATCCCTCTGTCTCTTTTTTATGGGAAGATATTTTAGTTTTCACCGTAGGCCTTAATGCGCTCGAAATGTCCACTTCCAGATACTACAGAAAGAGTGTTTCAAACCTGCTCTATGAAATTGAATGTTCCGCTCTGTGACTTGAATGCAGATATCAGAAAGTAGTTTCTGACAGTGCTTCTGTCTAGAATTTAGATGAAGATATTCCCGTTTCCAACGAAATCGATAGAGCTATCCAAATATCCACTTGCAGATTCCACAAAAAGTGTGTTTCCAAACTACTGTATCTAAAGAATGGTTCAACTCTGTTAGTTGAGGACACACATCACAAAGAAGTTTCTGAGAATGCTTCTGTCTAGATGTTATATGAAGATATTCCTGTTTCCAACGAAATCTTCACAGTTATCCAAATATCCACTTGCAGATTCTACAAAAAGAGTGGTTCCAAACTACTCTATGAAAAGAAAGGTTGAACTCTGTTAGATGAGGACACACATCACAAAGAAGTTTCTGAGAATGCTTCTGTCTAGATTTTATATAAAGATGTTCCCGTTTCCAAAGAAATCTTCACATTAAACAAAATATCCACTTGCAGGTTCTACAAAAAGAGTGTTTCCAAACTGCTATATCAAAGGAAAGGTTGAACTCTGTTAGTTGAGGACACACATCACAAAAAAGTTTCTGAGAATGCTTCTGTCTAGATTTTATATGAAGATATTCCCGTTTCCAACGAAATCTTCACAGTTATTCAAATATCCACTTGCAGATTCTACAAAAAGAGTGTTTCCAAACTGCTGTATCAATAGAAAGGATCAGCTCTGGTAGTTGAGGACACACATCCTAAATAAGTTTCTGAAAATCCCTCTGTCTCTTTTTTATGGGAAGATATTTCAGTTTTCACCGTAGGGCTTAATGCGCTCAAAATGTCCACTTCCAGATACTACAGAAAGAGTGTTTCAAACCTGCTCTATGAAATTGAATGTTCCGCTCTGTGACTTGAATGCAGATATCAGAAAGTAGTTTCTGACAGTGCTTCTGTCTAGAATTTAGATGAAGATATTCCCGTTTCCAACGAAATCGATAGAGCTATCCAAATATCCACTTGCAGATTCTACAAAAAGTGTGTTTCCAAACTACTGTATCTAAAGAATGGTTCAACTCTGTTAGTTGAGGACACACATCACAAAGAAGTTTCTGAGAATGCTTCTGTCTAGATGTTATATGAAGATATTCCTGTTTCCAACGAAATCTTCACAGTTATCCAAATATCCACTTGCAGATTCTACAAAAAGAGTGGTTCCAAACTACTCTATGAAAAGAAAGGTTGAACTCTGTTAGATGAGGACACACATCACAAAGAAGTTTCTGAGAATGCTTCTGTCTAGATTTTATATAAAGATGTTCCCGTTTCCAAAGAAATCTTCACATTAAACAAAATATCCACTTGCAGGTTCTACAAAAAGAGTGTTTCCAAACTGCTATATCAAAGGAAAGGTTGAACTCTGTTAGTTGAGGACACACATCACAAAGAAGTTTCTGAGAATGCTTCTGTCTCGTTTTTATGGGAAGATATTTCCCTTTTCACCTAAGGCCCGAATGCGCTCGAAATGTCCACTTGCAGATACTATAGAAAGAGTGTTCCAAACCTTCTATAAGAAAGGGAATCTTCAGCATTGTGAGTTGAATGCAGATATCACAAAGTAGTTTCTGAGAGTGCTTCTGTCTAGATTTTAGATGAAAATATTCCCGTTTCCAACGATATCGTTAGAGCTATCCAAATATCAACTTGCAGATTCTACAAAAAGAGTGGTTCCAAACTACTCTATGAAAAGAAAGGTTGAACTCTGCTAGATGAGGACACACATCACAAAGAAGTTTCTGAGAATGCTTCTGTCTAGATTTTATATAAAGATGTTCCCGTTTCCAAAGAAATCTTCACATTAAACAAAATATCCACTTGCAGGTTCTACAAAAAGAGTGTTTCCAAACTGCTATATCAAAGGAAAGGTTGAACTCTGTTAGTTGAGGACACACATCACAAAAAAGTTTCTGAGAATGCTTCTGTCTAGATTTTATATGAAGATATTCCCGTTTCCAACGAAATGTTCACAGTTATTCTAATATCCACTTGCAGATTCTACAAAAAGAGTGTTTCCAAACTGCTGTATCAATAGAAAGGATCAGCTCTGGTAGTTGAGGACACACATCCTAAATAAGTTTCTGAAAATCCCTCTGTCTCTTTTTTATGGGAAGATATTTCAGTTTTCACCGTAGGCCTTAATGCGCTCGAAATGTCCACTTCCAGATACTACAGAAAGAGTGTTTCAAACCTGCTCTATGAAATTGAATGTTCCGCTCTGTGACTTGAATGCAGATATCAGAAAGTAGTTTCTGACAGTGCTTCTGTCTAGAATTTAGATGAAGATATTCCCGTTTCCAATGAAATCGATAGAGCTATCCAAATATCCACTTGCAGATTCTACAAAAAGTGTGTTTCCAAACTACTGTATCTAAAGAATGGTTCAACTCTGTTAGTTGAGGACACACATCACAAAGAAGTTTCTGAGAATGCTTCTGTCTAGATGTTATATGAAGATATTCCCGTTTCCAACGAAATCTTCACAGTTATCCAAATATCCACTTGCAGATTCTACAAAAAGAGTGTTTGCAAACTACTGTATCAAAAGAAAGGATGAACTGTGTTAGCTGAGGACACTCATCAAGAAGAAGTTTCTGAGAATGCTTCGGTCTAGATTTCATATGAAGATATTCCCGTTTCCAACGAAATCATTAGCTCTATCAAAATATCCACTTACAGATTCTACAAAAAGAGTGTTTCCAAACTCCTCTATCAAAAGAAAGGTTCAACTCCTTTAGTTGAGGACACACATCACAAAGAAGTTTCTGAGAATGCTTCTGTCTAGATTTTATATGAAGATATTCCCTTTTCCAATGAAATCTTCAGAGTCATCCAAATATCCACTTGCAGCTTCTACAAAAAGAGTTTTTCTAAACTGCTGTATCCAAAGAAAGTTTCATCTCTGTTAGTTGAGGACACACATCCCAAATAAGTTTCTGAGAATGCTTCTGTCTCGTTTTTATGGGAAGATATTTCCCTTTTCACCTTAGGCCTGAAAGCGCTCGAAATCTCCACTTGCAGATACTACAGAAAGAGTGTTCCAAACCTGCTCTAAGAAAGGGAATGTTCAGCTCTGTGAGTTCAATGCAGATATCACAAAGTAGTTTCTGAGAGAGCTTCTGTCTAGATTTTAGATGAAGATATTCCCGTTTCCAATGAAATCGTTAGAGCTATCCAAATATCCACTTGCAGATTCTACAAAAAGTGTGATTCCAAACTGCTGTAACAAAGGAAAGGTTGAAATCTGTTAGTTGAGAACACACACCACAAAAAAGTTTCTGAGAATGCTTCTGTCTAGATTTTATATGACGATATTCCCGTTTCCAATGAAATCTTCACAGTTATTCAAATATCCACTTGCAGATTCTACAAAAAGTGTGTTTCCAAACGGCTCTATCAAAAGAAAGGTTCAACTCCGTTAGTTGAGGACACACATCACAAAGAAGTTTCTGAGAATGATTCTGTCTCGTTTTTATGGGAAGATATTTCCCTTCTCACCTAAGGCCCGAATGCGCTCGAAATGTCCACTTGCAGATACTATAGAAAGAGTGTTCCAAACCTTCTCTAAGAAAGGGAATCTTCAGCATTGTGAGTTGAACGCAGATATCACAAAGTAGTTTCTGAGAGAGCTTCTGTCTAGATTTTAGATGAAGATAATCCCGTTTCCAACGAAATCGTTAGAGCTATCCAAATATCAACTTGCAGATTCTTCAAAAAGAGTGGTTCCAAACCTCTCTATGAAAAGAAAGGTTGAACTCTGTTAGATGAGGACACACATCACAAAGAAGTTTCTGAGAATGCTTCTGTCTATATTTTATATGAAGATGTTCCCGTTTCCAACGAAATCTTCACATTAAACAAAATATCCACTTGCAGTTTCTACAAAAAGAGTGTTTCCAAACTGCTGTATCAATAGAAAGGATCAGCTCTGGTAGTTGAGGACACACATCCTAAATAAGTTTCTGAAAATCCCTCTGTCTCTTTTTTTATGGGAAGATATTTCAGTTTTCACCGTAGGCCTTAATGTGCTCGAAATGTCCACTTCCAGATACTACAGAAAGAGTGTTTCAAACCTGCTCTATGAAAGGGAATGTTCCGCTCTGTGACTTGAATGCAGATATCAGAAAGTAGTTTCTGACAGTGCTTCTGTCTAGAATTTAGATGAAGATATTCCCGTTTCCAACGAAATCGATAGAGCTATCCAAATATCCACTTGCAGATTCTACAAAAAGTGTGTTTCCAAACTACTGTATCAAAAGAATGGTTCAACTCTGTTAGTTGAGGACACACATCACAAAGAAGTTTCTGAGAATGCTTCTGTCTAGATTTTATATGAAGATATTCCCGTTTCCAACGAAATCTTCACAGTTATCCAAATATCCACTTGCAGAATCTACAAAAAGTGTGTTTGCAAACTGCTGTATCAAAAGAAAGGATGAACTGTGTTAGCTGAGGACACTCATCAAGAAGAAGTTTCTGAGAATGCTTCGGTCTAGATTTCATATGAAGATATTCCCGTTTCCAACGAAATCATTAGGTCTATCAAAATATCCACTTACAGATTCTACAAAAAGAGTGTTTCCAAACTCCTCTATCAAAAGAAAGGTTCAACTCCTTTAGTTGAGGACACACATCACAAAGAAGTTTCTGAGAATGCTTCTGTCTAGATTTTATATGAAGATATTCCCTTTTCCAATGAAATCTTCAGAGTCATCCAAATATCCACTTGCAGCTTCTACAAAAAGAGTTTTTCTAAACTGCTGTATCCATAGAAAGTTTCATCTCTGTTAGTTGAGGACACACATCCCAAATAAATTTCTGAGAATGCTTCTGTCTCGTTTTTATGGGAAGATATTTCCCTTTTCACCTTAGGCCTGAAAGCGCTCGAAGTCTCCACTTGCAGATACTACAGAAAGAGTGTTCGAAACCTGCTCTAAGAAAGGGAATGTTCAGCTCTGTGAGTTCAATGCAGATATCACAAAGTAGTTTCTGAGAGAGCTTCTGTCTAGATTTTAGATGAAGATATTCCCGTTTCCAATGAAATCGATAGAGCTATCCAAATATCCACTTGCAGATTCTACAAAAAGTGTGTTTCCAAACTGCTGTAACAAAGGAAAGGTTGAAATCTGTTAGTTGAGAACACACACCACAAAAAAGTTTCTGAGAATGCTTCTGTCTAGATTTTATATGACGATATTCCCGTTTCCAATGAAATCTTCACAGTTATTCAAATATCCACTTGCAGATTCTACAAAAAGTGTGTTTCCAAACGGCTCTATCAAAAGAAAGGTTCAACTCCGTTAGTTGAGGACACACATCACAAAGAAGTTTCTGAAAATCCTTCTGTCTCCTTTTTATGGGAAGATATTTCAGTTTTCACCGTAGGCCTTAATGCGCTCGTAATGTCCACTTCCAGATACTACAGAAAGAGTGTTTCAAACCTGCTCTATGAAACGGAATGTTCCGCTCTGTGACTTGAATGCAGATATCAGAAAGTAGTTTCTGACAATGCTTCTGTCTAGAACTTAGATGAAGATATTCCCGTTTCCAACGAAATCGATAGAGCTATACAAATATCCACTTACAGATTCTACAAAAGAAGTGATTCCAAACTGCTCTATCAACAGAAAGGTTTAAGTCTGTTAGTTGAGGACACACATCACAAAGAAGTTTCTGAGAATGCTTCTGTCTCGTTTTTATGGGAAGATATTTCAGTTTTCACCGTAGGCCCGAATGCGCTCGAAATGTCCACTTGCAGATACTACAGAAAGAGTGTTCCAAACCTTCTCTAAGAAAGGGAATCGTCAGCATTGTGAGTTGAATGCAGATATCACAAAGTAGTTTCTGAGGGTGCTTCTGTCTAGATTTTAGATGAATATATTACCGTTTCCAACGAAATCGATAGAGCTATCCAAATATCCACTTACAGATTCTACAAAAGAAGTGATTCCAAACTGCTCTATCAACAGAAAGGTTTAAGTCTGTTAGTTGAGGACACACATCACAAAGAAGTTTGTGAGAATGCTTCTGTCTAGATTTTATATGAAGATATTCCCGTTTCCAACAATATCTTCACAGTTATCCAAATATCCACTTGCAGATTCTGCAAAAAGTGTGTTTCCAAACTGCTCTATCAAAAGAAAGGTTCAACTCCGTTAGTTGAGGACACACATCACAAAGAAGTTTCTGAGAATGCTTCTGTCTCGTTTTTATGGGAAGATATTTCAGTTTTCACCGTAGGCCCGAATGCGCTCCAAATGTCCACTTGCAGATAATACAGAAAGAGTGTTCCATACCTTCTCTAAGAAAGGGAATCTTCAGCTTTGTGAGTTGAATGCAGATATCACAAAGTAGTTTCTGAGAGTGCTTCTGTCTAGATTTTAGATGAAAATATTCCCGTTTCCAACGAAATCGTTAGAGCTATCCAAATATCAACTTGCAGATTCTACAAAAAGAGTGGTTCCAAACTACTCTATGAAAAGAAAGGTTGAACTCTGTTAGATGAGGACACACATCACAAAGAAGTTTCTGAGAATGCTTCTGTCTAGATTTTATATAAAGATGTTCCCGTTTCCAATGAAATCTTCACATAAAACAAAATATCCACTTGCAGGTTCTACAAAAAGAGTGTTTCCAAACTGCTGTATCAAAGGAAAGGTTGAACTCTGTTAGTTGAGGACACACATCACAAAAAAGTTTCTGAGAATGCTTCTGTCTAGATTTTATATGAAGATATTCCCGTTTCCAACGAAATCTTCACAATTATTCAAATATCCTCTTGCAGATTCTACAAAAAGAGTGTTTCCTAACTGCTGTATCAATAGAAAGGATCAGCTCTGGTAGTTTAGGACACACATCCTAAATAAGTTTCTGAAAATCCCTCTGTCTCTTTTTTATGGGAAGATATTTCTGTTTTCACCGTAGGCCTTAATGCGCTCGAAATGTCCACTTCCAGATACTACAGAAAGAGTGTTTCAAACCTGCTCTATGAAAGGGAATGTTCCGCTCTGTGACTTGAATGCAGATATCAGAAAGTAGTTTCTGACAGTGCTTCTGTCTAGAATTTAGATGAAGATATTCCCGTTTCCAACGAAATCGATAGAGCTATCCAAATATCCACTTGCAGATTCTACAAAAAGTGTGTTTCCAAACTACTGTATCAAAAGAATGGTTCCACTCTGTTAGTTGAGGACACACATCACAAAGAAGTTTCTGAGAATGCTTCTGTCTAGATTTTATATGAAGATATTCCCGTTTCCAACGAAATCTTCACAGTTATCCAAATATCCACTTGCAGATTCTACAAAAAGAGTGTTTGCAAACTACTGTATCAAAAGAAAGGATGAACTGTGTTAGCTGAGGACACTCATCAAGAAGAAGTTTCTGAGAATGCTTCGGTCTAGATTTCATATGAAGATATTCCCGTTTCCAACGACATCATTAGCTCTATCAAAATATCCACATACAGATTCTACAAAAAGAGTGTTTCCAAACTCCTCTATCAAAAGAAAGTTTCAACTCCTTTAGTTGAGGACACACATCACAAAGAAGTTTCTGAGAATGCTTCTGTCTAGATTTTATATGAAGATATTCCCTTTTCCAATGAAATCTTCAGAGTCATCCAAATATCCACTTGCAGCTTCTACAAAAAGAGTTTTTCTAAACTGCTGTATCCATAGAAAGTTTCATCTCTGTTAGTTGAGGACACACATCCCAAATAAATTTCTGAGAATGCTTCTGTCTCGTTTTTATGGGAAGATATTTCCCTTTTCACCTTAGGCCTGAAAGCGCTCGAAATCTCCATTTGCAGATACTACAGAAAGAGTGTTCGAAACCTGCTCTAAGAAAGGGAATGTTCAGCTCTGTGAGTTCAATGCAGATATCACAAAGTAGTTTCTGAGAGTGCTTCTGTCTAGATTTTAGATGAAGATATTCCCGTTTCCAATGAAATTGATAGAGCTATCCAAATATCCACTTGCAGATTCTACAAAAAGTGTGTTTCCAAACTGCTGTAACAATGGAAAGGTTGAAATCTGTTAGTTGAGGACACACACCACAAAAAAGTTTCTGAGAATGCTTCTCTCTAGATTTTATATGACGATATTCCCGTTTCCAATGAAATCTTCACAGTTATTCAAATATCCACTTGCAGATTCTACAAAAAGAGTGTTTCCAAACTGCTGTATCAATAGAAAGGATCAGCTCTGGTAGTTGAGGACACACATCCTAAATAAGTTTCTGAAAATCCCTCTGTCTCTTTTTTATGGGAAGATATTTCAGTTTTCACCGTAGGCCTTAATGCGCTCATAATGTCCACTTCCAGATACTACAGAAAGAGTGTTTCAAACCTGCTCTATGAAAGGGAATGTTCCGCTCTGTGACTTGAATGCAGATATCAGAAAGTAGTTTCTGACAATGCTTCTGTCTAGAATTTAGATGAAGATATTCCCGTTTCCAACGAAATCGATAGAGGTATCCAAATATCCACTTACAGATTCTACAAAAGAAGTGATTCCAAACTGCTCTATCAACAGAAAGGTTTAAGTCTGTTAGTTGAGGACACACATCACAAAGAAGTTTGTGAGAATGCTTCTGTCTAGATTTTATATGAAGATATTCCCGTTTCCAACAATATCTTCACAGTTATCCAAATATCCACTTGCAGATTCTGCAAAAAGTGTGTTTCCAAACTGCTCTATCAAAAGAAAGGTTCAACTCCGTTAGTTGAGGACACACATCACAAAGAAGTTTCTGAGAATGCTTCTGTCTCGTTTTTATGGGAAGATATTTCAGTTTTCACCGTAGGCCCGAATGCGCTCCAAATGTCCACTTGCAGATAATACAGAAAGAGTGTTCCATACCTTCTCTAAGAAAGGGAATCTTCAGCTTTGTGAGTTGAATGCAGATATCACAAAGTAGTTTCTGAGAGTGCTTCTGTCTAGATTTTAGATGAAAATATTCCCGTTTCCAACGATATCGTTAGAGCTATCCAAATATCAACTTGCAGATTCTACAAAAAGAGTGGTTCCAAACTACTCTATGAAAAGAAAGGTTGAACTCTGTTAGATGAGGACACACATCACAAAGAAGTTTCTGAGAATGCTTCTGTCTAGATTTTATATAAAGATGTTCCCGTTTCCAATGAAATCTTCACATAAAACAAAATATCCACTTGCAGGTTCTACAAAAAGAGTGTTTCCAAACTACTGAATCAAAGGAAAGGTTGAACTCTGTTAGTTGAGGACACACATCACAAAAAAGTTTCTGAGAATGCTTCTGTCTAGATTTTATATGAAGATATTCCCGTTTCCAACGAAATCTTCACAGTTATTCAAATATCCACTTGCAGATTCTACAAAAAGAGTGTTTCCAAACTGCTGTATCAATAGAAAGGATCAGCTCTGGTAGTTGAGGACACACATCCTAAATAAGTTTCTGAAAATCCTTCTGTCTCTTTTTTATGGGAAGATATTTCAGATTTCACCGTAGGCCTTAATGCGCTCGAAATGTCCACTTCCAGATACTACAGAAAGAGTGTTTCAAACCTGCTCTATGAAAGGGAATGTTCCGCTCTGTGACTTGAATGCAGATATCAGAAAGTAGTTTCTGACAGTGCTTCTGTCTAGAATTTAGATGAAGATATTCCCGTTTCCAACGAAATCGATAGAGCTATCCAAATATCCACTTGCAGATTCTACAAAAAGTGTGTTTCCAAACTACTGTATCAAAAGAATGGTTCAACTCTGTTAGTTCAGGACACACATCACAAAGAAGTTTCTGAGAATGCTTCTGTCTAGATTTCATATGAAGATATTCCCGTTTCCAACGAAATCTTCACAGTTATCCAAATATCCACTTGCAGAATCTACAAAAAGTGTGTTTGCAAACTGCTGTATCAAAAGAAAGGATGAACTGTGTTAGCTGAGGACACTCATCAAGAAGAAGTTTCTGAGAATGCTTCGGTCTAGATTTCATATGAAGATATTCCCGTTTCCAACGAAATCATTAGCGCTATCAAAATATCCACTTACAGATTCTACAAAAAGAGTGTTTCCAAACTCCTCTATCAAAAGAAAGTTTCAACTCCTTTAGTTGAGGACACACATCACAAAGAAGTTTCTGAGAATGCTTCTGTCTAGATTTTATATGAAGATATTCCCTTTTCCAATGAAATCTTCAGAGTCATCCAAATATCCACTTGCAGCTTCTACAAAAAGAGTTTTTCTAAACTGCTGTATCCATAGAAAGTTTCAACTCTGTTAGTTGAGGACACACATCCCAAATAAGTTTCTGAGAATGCTTCTGTCTCGTTTTTATGGGAAGATATTTCCTTTTTCACCTTAGGCCTGAAAGTGCTCGAAGTCTCCACTTGCAGATACTACAGAAAGAGTGTTCGAAACCTGCTCTAAGAAAGGGAATGTTCAGCTCTGTGAGTTCAATGCAGATATCACAAAGTAGTTTCTGAGAGAGCTTCTGTCTAGATTTTAGATGAAGATATTCCCGTTTCCAATGAAATCGATAGAGCTATCCAAATATCCACTTGCAGATTCTACAAAAAGTGTGTTTCCAAACTGCTGTAACAAAGGAAAGGTTGAAATCTGTTAGTTGAGGACACACACCACAAAAAAGTTTCTGAGAATGCTTCTCTCTAGATTTTATATGACGATATTCCCGTTTCCAACGAAATCTTCACAGTTATTCAAATATCCACTTGCAGATTCTACAAAAAGAGTGTTTCCAAACTGCTGTATCAATAGAAAGGATCAGCTCTGGTAGTTGAGGACACACATCCTGAATAAGTTTCTGAAAATCCTTCTGTCTCTTTTTTATGGGAAGATATTTCAGTTTTCACCGTAGGCCTTAATGCGCTCGTAATGTCCACTTCCAGATACTACAGAAAGAGTGTTTCAAACCTGCTCTATGAAAGGGAATGTTCCGCTCTGTGACTTGAATGCAAATATCAGAAAGTAGTTTCTGACAATCCTTCTGTCTAGAACTTAGATGAAGATATTCCCGTTTCCAACGAAATCGATAGAGCTATCCAAATATCCACTTACAGATTCTACAAAAGAAGTGATTCCAAACTGCTCTATCAACAGAAAGGTTTAAGTCTGTTAGTTGAGGACACACATCACAAAGAAGTTTCTGAGAATGCTTCTGTCTCGTTTTTATGGGAAGATATTTCAGTTTTCACCGTAGGCCCAAATGCGCTCGAAATGTCCACTTGCAGATACTACAGAAAGAGTGTTCCAAACCTGCTCTAAGAAAGGGAATCGTCAGCATTGTGAGTTGAATGCAGATATCACAAAGCAGTTTCTGAGGGTGCTTCTGTCTAGATTTTAGATGAATATATTACCGTTTCCAACGAAATCGATAGAGCTATCCAAATATCCACTTACAGATTCTACAAAAGAAGTGATTCCAAACTGCTCTATCAACAGAAAGGTTTAAGTCTGTTAGTTGAGGACACACATCACAAAGAAGTTTGTGAGAATGCTTCTGTCTAGATTTTATATGAAGATATTCCCGTTTCCAACAATATCTTCACAGTTATCCAAATATCCACTTGCAGATTCTACAAAAAGTGTGTTTCCAAACTGCTCTATCAAAAGAAAGGTTCAACTCCGTTAGTTGAGGACACACATCACAAAGAAGTTTCTGAGAATGCTTCTGTCTCGTTTTTATGGGAAGATATTTCAGTTTTCACCGTAGGCCCGAATGCGCTCCAAATGTCCACTTGCAGATAATACAGAAAGAGTGTTCCATA
The DNA here is from genome assembly GCF_029281585.2 of Gorilla gorilla gorilla. Taxonomy (NCBI): domain Eukaryota; kingdom Metazoa; phylum Chordata; class Mammalia; order Primates; family Hominidae; genus Gorilla; species Gorilla gorilla. The sequence goes on along the minus strand of NC_086018.1, from coordinate 13,587,253 downwards.
CCTTCTCTAAGAAAGGGAATCTTCAGCTTTGTGAGTTGAATGCAGATATCACAAAGTAGTTTCTGAGAGTGCTTCTGTCTAGATTTTAGATGAAAATATTCCCGTTTCCAACGAAATCGTTAGAGCTATCCAAATATCAACTTGCAGATTCTACAAAAAGAGTGGTTCCAAACTACTCTATGAAAAGAAAGGTTGAACTCTGTTAGATGAGGACACACATCACAAAGAAGTTTCTGAGAATGCTTCTGTCTAGATTTTATATAAAGATGTTCCCGTTTCCAATGAAATCTTCACATAAAACAAAATATCCACTTGCAGGTTCTACAAAAAGAGTGTTTCCAAACTGCTGTATCAAAGGAAAGGTTGAACTCTGTTAGTTGAGGACACACATCACAAAAAAGTTTCTGAGAATGCTTCTGTCTAGATTTTATATGAAGATATTCCCGTTTCCAACGAAATCTTCACAGTTATTCAAATATCCACTTGCAGATTCTACAAAAAGAGTGTTTCCAAACTGCTGTATCAATAGAAAGGATCAGCTCTGGTAGTTTAGGACACACATCCTAAATAAGTTTCTGAAAATCCCTCTGTCTCTTTTTTATGGGAAGATATTTCAGTTTTCACCGTAGGCCTTAATGCGCTCGAAATGTCCACTTCCAGATACTACAGAAAGAGTGTTTCAAACCTGCTCTATGAAAGGGAATGTTCCGCTCTGTGACTTGAATGCAGATATCAGAAAGTAGTTTCTGACAGTGCTTCTGTCTAGAATTTAGATGAAGATATTCCCGTTTCCAACGAAATCGATACAGCTATCCAAATATCCACTTGCAGATTCTACAAAAAGTGTGTTTCCAAACTACTGTATCAAAAGAATGGTTCAACTCTGTTAGTTGAGGACACACATCACAAAGAAGTTTCTGAGAATGCTTCTGTCTAGATTTTATATGAAGATATTCCCGTTTCCAACGAAATCTTCACAGTTATCCAAATATCCACTTGCAGATTCTACAAAAAGAGTGTTTGCAAACTACTGTATCAAAAGAAAGGATGAACTGTGTTAGCTGAGGACACTCATCAAGAAGAAGTTTCTGAGAATGCTTCGGTCTAGATTTCATATGAAGATATTCCCGTTTCCAACGAAATCATTAGCTCTATCAAAATATCCACTTACAGATTCTACAAAAAGAGTGTTTCCAAACTCCTCTATCAAAAGAAAGGTTCAACTCCTTTAGTTGAGGACACACATCACAAAGAAGTTTCTGAGAATGCTTCTGTCTAGATTTTATATGAAGATATTCCCTTTTCCAATGAAATCTTCAGAGTCATCCAAATATCCACTTGCAGCTTCTACAAAAAGAGTTTTTCTAAACTGCTGTATCCAAAGAAAGTTTCATCTCTGTTAGTTGAGGACACACATCCCAAATAAGTTTCTGAGAATGCTTCTGTCTCGTTTTTATGGGAAGATATTTCCCTTTTCACCTTAGGCCTGAAAGCGCTCGAAATCTCCACTTGCAGATACTACAGAAAGAGTGTTCCAAACCTGCTCTAAGAAAGGGAATGTTCAGCTCTGTGAGTTCAATGCAGATATCAGAAAGTAGTTTCTGAGAGAGCTTCTGTCTAGATTTTAGATGAAGATATTCCCGTTTCCAATGAAATCGTTAGAGCTATCCAAATATCCACTTGCAGATTCTACAAAAAGTGTGATTCCAAACTGCTGTAACAAAGGAAAGGTTGAAATCTGTTAGTTGAGAACACACACCACAAAAAAGTTTCTGAGAATGCTTCTGTCTAGATTTTATATGACGATATTCCCGCTTCCAATGAAATCTTCACAGTTATTCAAATATCCACTTGCAGATTCTACAAAAAGTGTGTTTCCAAGCGGCTCTATCAAAAGAAAGGTTCAACTCCGTTAGTTGAGGACACACATCACAAAGAAGTTTCTGAGAATGCTTCTGTCTCGTTTTTATGGGAAGATATTTCCCTTTTCACCTAAGGCCCGAATGCGCTCGAAATGTCCACTTGCAGATACTACAGAAAGAGTGTTCCAAACCTTCTCTAAGAAAGGGAATCTTCAGCATTGTGAGTTGAATGCAGATATCACAAAGTAGTTTCTGAGAGTGCTTCTGTCTAGATTTTAGATGAAGATAATCCCGTTTCCAACGAAATCGTTAGAGCTATCCAAATATCAACTTGCAGATTCTTCAAAAAGAGTGGTTCCAAACTACTCTATGAAAAGAAAGGTTGAACTCTGTTAGATGAGGACACACATCACAAAGAAGTTTCTGAGAATGCTTCTGTCTAGATTTTATATGAAGATGTTCCCGTTTCCTACGAAATCTTCACATTAAACAAAATATCCACTTGCAGGTTCTACAAAAAGAGTGTTTCCAAACTGCTGTATCAATAGAAAGGATCAGCTCTGGTAGTTGAGGACACACATCCTAAATAAGTTTCTGAAAATCCCTCTGTCTCTTTTTTATGGGAAGATATTTCAGTTTTCACCGTAGGCCTTAATGCGCTCGAAATGTCCACTTGCAGATAATACAGAAAGAGTGTTCCATACCTTCTCTAAGAAAGGGAATCTTCAGCATTGTGAGTTGAATGCAGATATCACAAAGTAGTTTCTGAGAGTGCTTCTGTCTAGAATTTAGATGAAGATATTCCCGTTTCCAACGAAATCGATAGAGCTATCCAAATATCCACTTACAGATTCTACAAAAGAAGTGATTCCAAACTGCTCTATCAACAGAAAGGTTTAAGTCTGTTAGTTGAGGACACACATCACAAAGAAGTTTCTGAGAATGCTTCTGTCTCGTTTTTATGGGAAGATATTTCAGTTTTCACCGTAGGCCCGAATGCGCTCGAAATGTCCACTTGCAGATACTACAGAAAGAGTGTTCCAAACCTTCTCTAAGAAAGGGAATCGTCAGCATTGTGAGTTGAATGCAGATATCACAAAGTAGTTTCTGAGGGTGCTTCTGTCTAGATTTTAGATGAATATATTACCGTTTCCACTGAAATCGATAGAGCTATCCAAATATCCACTTACAGATTCTACAAAAGAAGTGATTCCAAACTGCTCTATCAACAGAAAGGTTTAAGTCTGTTAGTTGAGGACACACATCACAAAGAAGTTTGTGAGAATGCTTCTGTCTAGATTTTATATGAAGATATTCCCGTTTCCAACAATATCTTCACAGTTATCCAAATATCCACTTGCAGATTCTGCAAAAAGTGTGTTTCCAAACTGCTCTATCAAACGAAAGGTTCAACTCCGTTAGTTGAGGACACACATCACAAAGAAGTTTCTGAGAATGCTTCTGTCTCGTTTTTATGGGAAGATATTTCAGTTTTCACCGTACGCCCGAATGCGCTCCAAATGTCCACTTGCAGATAATACAGAAAGAGTGTTCCATACCTTCTCTAAGAAAGGGAATCTTCAGCTTTGTGAGTTGAATGCAGATATCACAAAGTAGTTTCTGAGAGTGCTTCTGTCTAGATTTTAGATGAAAATATTCCCGTTTCCAACGAAATCGTTAGAGCTATCCAAATATCAACTTGCAGATTCTACAAAAAGAGTGGTTCCAAACTACTCTATGAAAAGAAAGGTTCAACTCTGTTAGTTGAGGACACACATCACAAAGAAGTTTCTGAGAATGCTTCTGTCTAGATTTTATATGAAGATATTCCCGTTTCCAACGAAATCTTCACAGTTATCCAAATATCCACTTGCAGATTCTACAAAAAGAGTGTTTGCAAACTACTGTATGAAAAGAAAGGATGAACTGTGTTAGCTGAGGACACTCATCAAGAAGAAGTTTCTGAGAATGCTTCGGTCTAGATTTCATATGAAGATATTCCCGTTTCCAAAGAAATCATTAGCTCTATCAAAATATCCACTTACAGATTCTACAAAAAGAGTATTTCCAAACTCCTCTATCAAAAGAAAGGTTCAACTCCTTTAGTTGAGGACACACATCACAAAGAAGTTTCTGAGAATGCTTCTGTCTAGATTTTATATGAAGATATTCCTTTTTCCAATGAAATCTTCAGAGTCATCCAAATATCCACTTGCAGCTTCTACAAAAAGAGTTTTTCTAAACTGCTGTATCCAAAGAAAGTTTCATCTCTGTTAGTTGAGGACACACATCCCAAATAAGTTTCTGAGAATGCTTCTGTTTCGTTTTTATGGGAAGATATTTGCCTTTTCACCTTAGGCCTGAAAGCGCTCGAAATCTCAACTTGCAGATACTACATAAAGAGTGTTCCAAACCTGCTCTAAGAAAGGGAATGTTCAGCTCTGTGAGTTCAATGCAGATATCACAAAGTAGTTTCTGAGAGAGCTTCTGTCTAGATTTTAGATGAAGATATTCCCGTTTCCAATGAAATCGTTAGAGCTATCCAAATATCCACTTGCAGATTCTACAAAAAGTGTGATTCCAAACTGCTGTAACAAAGGAAAGGTTGAAATCTGTTAGTTGAGAACACACACCACAAAAAAGTTTCTGAGAATGCTTCTGTCTAGATTTTATATGACGATATTCCCGTTTCCAATGAAATCTTCACAGTTATTCAAATATCCACTTGCAGATTCTACAAAAAGTGTGTTTCCAAACGGCTCTATCAAAAGAAAGGTTCAACTCCGTTAGTTGAGGACACACATCACAAAGAAGTTTCTGAGAATGCTTCTGTCTCGTTTTTATGGGAAGATATTTCCCTTTTCACCTAAGGCCCGAATGCGCTCGAAATGTCCACTTGCAGATACTATAGAAAGAGTGTTCCATACCTTCTCAAAGAAAGGGAATCTTCAGCTTTGTGAGTTGAATGCAGATATCACAAAGTAGTTTCTGAGAGTGCTTCTGTCTAGATTTTAGATGAAAATATTCCCGTTTCCAACGATATCGTTAGAGCTATCCAAATATCAACTTGCAGATTCTACAAAAAGAGTGGTTCCAAACTACTCTATGAAAAGAAAGGTTGAACTCTGTTAGATGAGGACACACATCACGAAGAAGTTTCTGAGAATGCTTCTGTCTAGATTTTATATAAAGATGTTCCCGATTCCAATGAAATCTTCACATTAAACAAAATATCCACTTGCAGGTTCTACAAAAAGAGTGTTTCCAAACTGCTGTATCAAAGGAAAGGTTCAACTCTGTTAGTTGAGGACACACATCACAAAAAAGTTTCTGAGAATGCTTCTGTCTAGATTTTATATGAAGATATTCCCGTTTCCAACGAAATCTTCACAGTTATTCAAATATCCACTTGCAGATTCTACAAAAAGAGTGTTTCCAAACTGCTGTATCAATAGAAAGGATCAGCTCTGGTAGTTTAGGACACACATCCTAAATAAGTTTCTGAAAATCCCTCTGTCTCTTTTTTATGGGAAGATATTTCAGTTTTCACCGTAGGCCTTAATGCGCTCGAAATGTCCACTTCCAGATACTACAGAAAGAGTGTTTCAAACCTGCTCTATGAAAGGGAATGTTCCGCTCTGTGACTTGAATGCAGATATCAGAAAGTAGTTTCTGACAGTGCTTCTGTCTAGAATTTAGATGAAGATATTCCCGTTTCCAACGAAATCGATACAGCTATCCAAATATCCACTTGCAGATTCTACAAAAAGTGTGTTTCCAAACTACTGTATCAAAAGAATGGTTCAACTCTGTTAGTTGAGGACACACATCACAAAGAAGTTTCTGAGAATGCTTCTGTCTAGATTTTATATGAAGATATTCCCGTTTCCAACGAAATCTTCACAGTTATCCAAATATCCACTTGCAGATTCTACAAAAAGAGTGTTTGCAAACTACTGTATCAAAAGAAAGGATGAACTGTGTTAGCTGAGGACACTCATCAAGAAGAAGTTTCTGAGAATGCTTCGGTCTAGATTTCATATGAAGATATTCCCGTTTCCAACGAAATCATTAGCTCTATCAAAATATCCACTTACAGATTCTACAAAAAGAGTGTTTCCAAACTCCTCTATCAAAAGAAAGGTTCAACTCCTTTAGTTGAGGACACACATCACAAAGAAGTTTCTGAGAATGCTTCTGTCTAGATTTTATATGAAGATATTCCCTTTTCCAATGAAATCTTCAGAGTCATCCAAATATCCACTTGCAGCTTCTACAAAAAGAGTTTTTCTAAACTGCTGTATCCAAAGAAAGTTTCATCTCTGTTAGTTGAGGACACACATCCCAAATAAGTTTCTGAGAATGCTTCTGTCTCGTTTTTATGGGAAGATATTTCCCTTTTCACCTTAGGCCTGAAAGCGCTCGAAATCTCCACTTGCAGATACTACAGAAAGAGTGTTCCAAACCTGCTCTAAGAAAGGGAATGTTCAGCTCTGTGAGTTCAATGCAGATATCACAAAGTAGTTTCTGAGAGAGCTTCTGTCTAGATTTTAGATGAAGATATTCCCGTTTCCAATGAAATCGTTAGAGCTATCCAAATATCCACTTGCAGATTCTACAAAAAGTGTGATTCCAAACTGCTGTAACAAAGGAAAGGTTGAAATCTGTTAGTTGAGAACACACACCACAAAAAAGTTTCTGAGAATGCTTCTGTCTAGATTTTATATGACGATATTCCCGCTTCCAATGAAATCTTCACAGTTATTCAAATATCCACTTGCAGATTCTACAAAAAGTGTGTTTCCAAGCGGCTCTATCAAAAGAAAGGTTCAACTCCGTTAGTTGAGGACACACATCACAAAGAAGTTTCTGAGAATGCTTCTGTCTCGTTTTTATGGGAAGATATTTCCCTTTTCACCTAAGGCCCGAATGCGCTCGAAATGTCCACTTGCAGATACTACAGAAAGAGTGTTCCAAACCTTCTCTAAGAAAGGGAATCTTCAGCATTGTGAGTTGAATGCAGATATCACAAAGTAGTTTCTGAGAGTGCTTCTGTCTAGATTTTAGATGAAGATAATCCCGTTTCCAACGAAATCGTTAGAGCTATCCAAATATCAACTTGCAGATTCTTCAAAAAGAGTGGTTCCAAACTACTCTATGAAAAGAAAGGTTGAACTCTGTTAGATGAGGACACACATCACAAAGAAGTTTCTGAGAATGCTTCTGTCTAGATTTTATATGAAGATGTTCCCGTTTCCTACGAAATCTTCACATTAAACAAAATATCCACTTGCAGGTTCTACAAAAAGAGTGTTTCCAAACTGCTGTATCAATAGAAAGGATCAGCTCTGGTAGTTGAGGACACACATCCTAAATAAGTTTCTGAAAATCCCTCTGTCTCTTTTTTATGGGAAGATATTTCAGTTTTCACCGTAGGCCTTAATGCGCTCGAAATGTCCACTTGCAGATAATACAGAAAGAGTGTTCCATACCTTCTCTAAGAAAGGGAATCTTCAGCATTGTGAGTTGAATGCAGATATCACAAAGTAGTTTCTGAGAGTGCTTCTGTCTAGAATTTAGATGAAGATATTCCCGTTTCCAACGAAATCGATAGAGCTATCCAAATATCCACTTACAGATTCTACAAAAGAAGTGATTCCAAACTGCTCTATCAACAGAAAGGTTTAAGTCTGTTAGTTGAGGACACACATCACAAAGAAGTTTCTGAGAATGCTTCTGTCTCGTTTTTATGGGAAGATATTTCAGTTTTCACCGTAGGCCCGAATGCGCTCGAAATGTCCACTTGCAGATACTACAGAAAGAGTGTTCCAAACCTTCTCTAAGAAAGGGAATCGTCAGCATTGTGAGTTGAATGCAGATATCACAAAGTAGTTTCTGAGGGTGCTTCTGTCTAGATTTTAGATGAATATATTACCGTTTCCACTGAAATCGATAGAGCTATCCAAATATCCACTTACAGATTCTACAAAAGAAGTGATTCCAAACTGCTCTATCAACAGAAAGGTTTAAGTCTGTTAGTTGAGGACACACATCACAAAGAAGTTTGTGAGAATGCTTCTGTCTAGATTTTATATGAAGATATTCCCGTTTCCAACAATATCTTCACAGTTATCCAAATATCCACTTGCAGATTCTGCAAAAAGTGTGTTTCCAAACTGCTCTATCAAACGAAAGGTTCAACTCCGTTAGTTGAGGACACACATCACAAAGAAGTTTCTGAGAATGCTTCTGTCTCGTTTTTATGGGAAGATATTTCAGTTTTCACCGTACGCCCGAATGCGCTCCAAATGTCCACTTGCAGATAATACAGAAAGAGTGTTCCATACCTTCTCTAAGAAAGGGAATCTTCAGCTTTGTGAGTTGAATGCAGATATCACAAAGTAGTTTCTGAGAGTGCTTCTGTCTAGATTTTAGATGAAAATATTCCCGTTTCCAACGAAATCGTTAGAGCTATCCAAATATCAACTTGCAGATTCTACAAAAAGAGTGGTTCCAAACTACTCTATGAAAAGAAAGGTTCAACTCTGTTAGTTGAGGACACACATCACAAAGAAGTTTCTGAGAATGCTTCTGTCTAGATTTTATATGAAGATATTCCCGTTTCCAACGAAATCTTCACAGTTATCCAAATATCCACTTGCAGATTCTACAAAAAGAGTGTTTGCAAACTACTGTATGAAAAGAAAGGATGAACTGTGTTAGCTGAGGACACTCATCAAGAAGAAGTTTCTGAGAATGCTTCGGTCTAGATTTCATATGAAGATATTCCCGTTTCCAAAGAAATCATTAGCTCTATCAAAATATCCACTTACAGATTCTACAAAAAGAGTATTTCCAAACTCCTCTATCAAAAGAAAGGTTCAACTCCTTTAGTTGAGGACACACATCACAAAGAAGTTTCTGAGAATGCTTCTGTCTAGATTTTATATGAAGATATTCCTTTTTCCAATGAAATCTTCAGAGTCATCCAAATATCCACTTGCAGCTTCTACAAAAAGAGTTTTTCTAAACTGCTGTATCCAAAGAAAGTTTCATCTCTGTTAGTTGAGGACACACATCCCAAATAAGTTTCTGAGAATGCTTCTGTTTCGTTTTTATGGGAAGATATTTGCCTTTTCACCTTAGGCCTGAAAGCGCTCGAAATCTCAACTTGCAGATACTACATAAAGAGTGTTCCAAACCTGCTCTAAGAAAGGGAATGTTCAGCTCTGTGAGTTCAATGCAGATATCACAAAGTAGTTTCTGAGAGAGCTTCTGTCTAGATTTTAGATGAAGATATTCCCGTTTCCAATGAAATCGTTAGAGCTATCCAAATATCCACTTGCAGATTCTACAAAAAGTGTGATTCCAAACTGCTGTAACAAAGGAAAGGTTGAAATCTGTTAGTTGAGAACACACACCACAAAAAAGTTTCTGAGAATGCTTCTGTCTAGATTTTATATGACGATATTCCCGTTTCCAATGAAATCTTCACAGTTATTCAAATATCCACTTGCAGATTCTACAAAAAGTGTGTTTCCAAACGGCTCTATCAAAAGAAAGGTTCAACTCCGTTAGTTGAGGACACACATCACAAAGAAGTTTCTGAGAATGCTTCTGTCTCGTTTTTATGGGAAGATATTTCCCTTTTCACCTAAGGCCCGAATGCGCTCGAAATGTCCACTTGCAGATACTATAGAAAGAGTGTTCCATACCTTCTCTAAGAAAGGGAATCTTCAGCTTTGTGAGTTGAATGCAGATATCACAAAGTAGTTTCTGAGAGTGCTTCTGTCTAGATTTTAGATGAAAATATTCCCGTTTCCAACGATATCGTTAGAGCTATCCAAATATCAACTTGCAGATTCTACAAAAAGAGTGGTTCCAAACTACTCTATGAAAAGAAAGGTTGAACTCTGTTAGATGAGGACACACATCACGAAGAAGTTTCTGAGAATGCTTCTGTCTAGATTTTATATAAAGATGTTCCCGATTCCAATGAAATCTTCACATTAAACAAAATATCCACTTGCAGGTTCTACAAAAAGAGTGTTTCCAAACTGCTGTATCAAAGGAAAGGTTCAACTCTGTTAGTTGAGGACACACATCACAAAAAAGTTTCTGAGAATGCTTCTGTCTAGATTTTATATGAAGATATTCCCGTTTCCAACGAAATCTTCACAGTTATTCAAATATCCACTTGCAGATTCTACAAAAAGAGTGTTTCCAAACTGCTGTATCAATAGAAAGGATCAGCTCTGGTAGTTGAGAACACACATCCTAAATAAGTTTCTGAAAATCCCTCTGTCTCTTTTTTATGGGAAGATATTTCAGTTTTCACCGTAGGCCTTAATGCGCTCGAAATGTCCACTTCCAGATACTACAGAAAGAGTGTTTCAAACCTGCTCTATGAAAGGGAATGTTCCGCTCTGTGACTTGAATGCAGATATCAGAAAGTAGTTTCTGACAGTGCTTCTGTCTAGAATTTAGATGAAGATATTCCCGTTTCCAACGAAATCGATAGAGCTATCCAAATATCCACTTGCAGATTCTACAAAAAGTGTGTTTCCAAACTACTGTATCAAAAGAATGGTTCAACTCTGTTAGTTGAGGACACACATCACAAAGAAGTTTCTGAGAATGCTTCTGTCTAGATTTTATATGAAGATATTCCCGTTTCCAAAGAAATCTTCACAGTTATCCAAATATCCTCTTGCAGATTCTACAAAAAGAGTGTTTGCAAACTACTGTATCAAAAGAAAGGATGAACTGTGTTAGCTGAGGACACTCATCAAGAAGAAGTTTCTGAGAATGCTTCGGTCTAGATTTCATATGAAGATATTCCCGTTTCCAACGAAATCATTAGCTCTATCAAAATATCCACTTACAGATTCTACAAAAAGAGTGTTTCCAAACTCCTCTATCAAAAGAAAGGTTCAACTCCTTTAGTTGAGGACACACATCACAAAGAAGTTTCTGAGAATGCTTCTGTCTAGATTTTATATGAAGATATTCCCTTTTCCAATGAAATCTTCAGAGTCATCCAAATATCCACTTGCAGCTTCTACAAAAAGAGTTTTTCTAAACTGCTGTATCCAAAGAAAGTTTCATCTCTGTTAGTTGAGGACACACATCCCAAATAAGTTTCTGAGAATGCTTCTGTTTCGTTTTTATGGGAAGATATTTGCCTTTTCACCTTAGGCCTGAAAGCGCTCGAAATCTCCACTTGCAGATACTACAGAAAGAGTGTTCCAAACCTGCTCTAAGAAAGGGAATGTTCAGCTCTGTGAGTTCAATGCAGATATCACAAAGTAGTTTCTGAGAGAGCTTCTGTCTAGATTTTAGATGAAGATATTCCCGTTTCCAATGAAATCGTTAGAGCTATCCAAATATCCACTTGCAGATTCTACAAAAAGTGTGATTCCAAACTGCTGTAACAAAGGAAAGGTTGAAATCTGTTAGTTGAGAACACACACCACAAAAAAGTTTCTGAGAATGCTTCTGTCTAGATTTTATATGACGATATTCCCGTTTCCAATGAAATCTTCACAGTTATTCAAATATCCACTTGCAGATTCTACAAAAAGTGTGTTTCCATACGGCTCTATCAAAAGAAAGGTTCAACTCCGTTAGTTGAGGACACACATCACAAAGAAGTTTCTGATAATGCTTCTGTCTCGTTTTTATGGGAAGATATTTCCCTTTTCACCTAAGGCCCGAATGCGCTCGAAATGTCCACTTGCAGATACTACAGAAAGAGTGTTCCAAACCTTCTCTAAGAAAGGGAATCTTCAGCATTGTGAGTTGAATGCAGATATCACAAAGTAGTTTCTGAGAGTGCTTCTGTCTAGATTTTAGATGAAGATAATCCCGTTTCCAACGAAATCGTTAGAGCTATCCAAATATCAACTTGCAGATTCTTCAAAAAGAGTGGTTCCAAACTACTCTATGAAAAGAAAGGTTGAACTCTGTTAGATGAGGACACACATCACAAAAAAGTTTCTGAGAATGCTTCTGTCTAGATTTTATATGAAGATGTTCCCGTTTCCAACGAAATCTTCACATTAAACAAAATATCCACTTGCAGGTTCTACAAAAAGAGTGTTTCCAAACTGCTGTATCAATAGAAAGGATCCGCTCTGGTAGTTGAGGACACACATCCTAAATAAGTTTCTGAAAATCCCTCTGTCTCTTTTTTATGGGAAGATATTTCAGTTTTCACCGTAGGCCTTAATGCGCTCGAAATGTCCACTTCCAGATACTACAGAAAGAGTGTTTCAAACCTGCTCTATGAAAGCGAATGTTCCGCTCTGTGACTTGAATGCAGATATCAGAAAGTAGTTTCTGACAGTGCTTCTGTCTAGAATTTAGATGAAGATATTCCCGTTTCCAACGAAATCGATAGAGCTATCCAAATATCCACTTGCAGATTCTACAAAAAGTGTGTTTCCAAACTACTGTATCAAAAGAATGGTTCAACTCTGTTAGTTGAGGACACACATCACAAAGAAGTTTCTGAGAATGCTTCTGTCTAGATTTTATATGAAGATATTCCCTTTTCCAATGAAATCTTCAGAGTCATCCAAATATCCACTTGCAGCTTCTACAAAAAGAGTTTTTCTAAACTGCTGTATCCATAGAAAGTTTCATCTCTGTTAGTTGAGGACACACATCCCAAATAAGTTTCTGAGAATGCTTCTGTCTCGTTTTTATGGGAAGATATTTCCCTTTTCACCTTAGGCCTGAAAGCGCTCGAAGTCTCCACTTGCAGATACTACAGAAAGAGTGTTCGAAACCTGCTCTAAGAAAGGGAATGTTCAGCTCTGTGAGTTCAATGCAGATATCACAAAGTAGTTTCTGAGAGAGCTTCTGTCTAGATTTTAGATGAAGATATTCCCGTTTCCAATGAAATTGATAGAGCTATCCAAATATCCACTTGCAGATTCTACAAAAAGTGTGTTTCCAAACTGCTGTAACAAAGGAAAGGTTGAAATCTGTTAGTTGAGGACACACACCACAAAAAAGTTTCTGAGAATGCTTCTCTCTAGATTTTATATGACGATATTCCCGTTTCCAACGAAATCTTCACAGTTATTCAAATATCCACTTGCAGATTCTACAAAAAGAGTGTTTCCAAACTGCTGTAGCAATAGAAAGGATCAGCTCTGGTAGTTGAGGACACACATCCTAAATAAGTTTCTGAAAATCCTTCTGTCTCTTTTTTATGGGAAGATATTTCAGTTTTCACCGTAGGCCTTAATGCGCTCGTAATGTCCACTTCCAGATACTACAGAAAGAGTGTTTCAAACCTGCTCTATGAAAGGGAATGTTCCGCTCTGTGACTTGAATGCAGATATCAGAAAGTAGTTTCTGACAATGCTTCTGTCTAGAATTTAGATGAAGATATTCCCGTTTCCAACGAAATCGATAGAGCTATCCAAATATCCACTTACAGATTCTACAAAAGAAGTGATTCCAAACTGCTCTATCAACAGAAAGGTTTAAGTCTGTTAGTTGAGGACACACATCACAAAGAAGTTTCTGAGAATGCTTCTGTCTCGTTTTTATGGGAAGATATTTCAGTTTTCACCGTAGGCCCGAATGCGCTCGAAATGTCCACTTGCAGATACTACAGAAAGAGTGTTCCAAACCTTCTCTAAGAAAGGGAATCGTCAGCATTGTGAGTTGAATGCAGATATCACAAAGTAGTTTCTGAGGGTGCTTCTGTCTAGATTTTAGATGAATATATTACCGTTTCCAACGAAATCGATAGAGCTATCCAAATATCCACTTACAGATTCTACAAAAGAAGTGATTCCAAACTGCTCTATCAACAGAAAGGTTTAAGTCTGTTAGTTGAGGACACACATCACAAAGAAGTTTGTGAGAATGCTTCTGTCTAGATTTTATATGAAGATATTCCCGTTTCCAACAATATCTTCACAGTTATCCAAATATCCACTTGCAGATTCTGCAAAAAGTGTGTTTCCAAACTGCTCTATCAAACGAAAGGTTCAACTCCGTTAGTTGAGGACACACATCACAAAGAAGTTTCTGAGAATGCTTCTGTCTCGTTTTTATGGGAAGATATTTCAGTTTTCACCGTAGGCCCGAATGCGCTCCAAATGTCCACTTGCAGATAATACAGAAAGAGTGTTCCATACCTTCTCTAAGAAAGGGAATCTTCAGCTTTGTGAGTTGAATGCAGATATCACAAAGTAGTTTCTGAGAGTGCTTCTGTCTAGATTTTAGATGAAAATATTCCCGTTTCCAACGAAATCGTTAGAGCTATCCAAATATCAACTTGCAGATTCTACAAAAAGAGTGGTTCCAAACTACTCTATGAAAAGAAAGGTTCAACTCTGTTAGTTGAGGACACACATCACAAAGAAGTTTCTGAGAATGCTTCTGTCTAGATTTTATATGAAGATATTCCCGTTTCCAACGAAATCTTCACAGTTATCCAAATATCCACTTGCAGATTCTACAAAAAGAGTGTTTGCAAACTACTGTATGAAAAGAAAGGATGAACTGTGTTAGCTGAGGACACTCATCAAGAAGAAGTTTCTGAGAATGCTTCGGTCTAGATTTCATATGAAGATATTCCCGTTTCCAAAGAAATCATTAGCTCTATCAAAATATCCACTTACAGATTCTACAAAAAGAGTGTTTCCAAACTCCTCTATCAAAAGAAAGGTTCAACTCCTTTAGTTGAGGACACACATCACAAAGAAGTTTCTGAGAATGCTTCTGTCTAGATTTTATATGAAGATATTCCTTTTTCCAATGAAATCTTCAGAGTCATCCAAATATCCACTTGCAGCTTCTACAAAAAGAGTTTTTCTAAACTGCTGTATCCAAAGAAAGTTTCATCTCTGTTAGTTGAGGACACACATCCCAAATAAGTTTCTGAGAATGCTTCTGTTTCGTTTTTATGGGAAGATATTTGCCTTTTCACCTTAGGCCTGAAAGCGCTCGAAATCTCCACTTGCAGATACTACAGAAAGAGTGTTCCAAACCTGCTCTAAGAAAGGGAATGTTCAGCTCTGTGAGTTCAATGCAGATATCACAAAGTAGTTTCTGAGAGAGCTTCTGTCTAGATTTTAGATGAAGATATTCCCGTTTCCAATGAAATCGTTAGAGCTATCCAAATATCCACTTGCAGATTCTACAAAAAGTGTGATTCCAAACTGCTGTAACAAAGGAAAGGTTGAAATCTGTTAGTTGAGAACACACACCACAAAAAAGTTTCTGAGAATGCTTCTGTCTAGATTTTATATGACGATATTCCCGTTTCCAATGAAATCTTCACAGTTATTCAAATATCCACTTGCAGATTCTACAAAAAGTGTGTTTCCAAACGGCTCTATCAAAAGAAAGGTTCAACTCCGTTAGTTGAGGACACACATCACAAAGAAGTTTCTGAGAATGCTTCTGTCACGTTTTTATGGGAAGATATTTCCCTTTTCACCTAAGGCCCGAATGCGCTCGAAATGTCCACTTGCAGATACTATAGAAAGAGTGTTCCATACCTTCTCTAAGAAAGGGAATCTTCAGCTTTGTGAGTTGAATGCAGATATCACAAAGTAGTTTCTGAGAGTGCTTCTGTCTAGATTTTAGATGAAAATATTCCCGTTTCCAACGATATCGTTAGAGCTATCCAAATATCAACTTGCAGATTCTACAAAAAGAGTGGTTCCAAACTACTCTATGAAAAGAAAGGTTGAACTCTGTAAGATGAGGACACACATCACGAAGAAGTTTCTGAGAATGCTTCTGTCTAGATTTTATATAAAGATGTTCCCGTTTCCAATGAAATCTTCACATTAAACAAAATATCCACTTGCAGGTTCTACAAAAAGAGTGTTTCCAAACTGCTGTATCAAAGGAAAGGTTGAACTCTGTTAGTTGAGGACACACATCACAAAAAAGTTTCTGAGAATGCTTCTGTCTAGATTTTATATGAAGATATTCCCGTTTCCAACGAAATCTTCACAGTTATTCAAATATCCACTTGCAGATTCTACAAAAAGAGTGTTTCCAAACTGCTGTATCAATAGAAAGGATCAGCTCTGGTAGTTGAGGACACACATCCTAAATAAGTTTCTGAAAATCCCTCTGTCTCTTTTTTATGGGAAGATATTTCAGTTTTCACCGTAGGCCTTAATGCGCTCGAAATGTCCACTTCCAGATACTACAGAAAGAGTGTTTCAAACCTGCTCTATGAAAGGGAATGTTCCGCTCTGTGACTTGAATGCAGATATCAGAAAGTAGTTTCTGACAGTGCTTCTGTCTAGAATTTAGATGAAGATATTCCCGTTTCCAACGAAATCGATAGAGCTATCCAAATATCCACTTGCAGATTCTACAAAAAGTGTGTTTCCAAACTACTGTATCAAAAGAATGGTTCAACTCTGTTAGTTGAGGACACACATCACAAAGAAGTTTCTGAGAATGCTTCTGTCTAGATTTCATATGAAGATATTCCCGTTTCCAACGAAATCTTCACAGTTATCCAAATATCCACTTGCAGAATCTACAAAAAGTGTGTTTGCAAACTGCTGTATCAAAAGAAAGGATGAACTGTGTTAGCTGAGGACACTCATCAAGAAGAAGTTTCTGAGAATGCTTCGGTCTAGATTTCATATGAAGATATTCCCGTTTCCAAAGAAATCATTAGCTCTATCAAAATATCCACTTACAGATTCTACAAAAAGAGTGTTTCCAAACTCCTCTATCAAAAGAAAGGTTCAACTCCTTTAGTTGAGGACACACATCACAAAGAAGTTTCTGAGAATGCTTCTGTCTAGATTTTATATGAAGATATTCCCTTTTCCAATGAAATCTTCAGAGTCATCCAAATATCCACTTGCAGCTTCTACAAAAAGAGTTTTTCTAAACTGCTGTATCCATAGAAAGTTTCATCTCTTTTAGTTGAGGACACACATCCCAAATAAGTTTCTGAGAATGCTTCTGTCTCGTTTTTATGGGAAGATATTTCCCTTTTCACCTTAGGCCTGAAAGCGCTCGAAGTCTCCACTTGCAGATACTACAGAAAGAGTGTTCGAAACCCGCTCTAAGAAAGGGAATGTTCAGCTCTGTGAGTTCAATGCAGATATCACAAAGTAGTTTCTGAGAGAGCTTCTGTCTAGATTTTAGATGAAGATATTCCCGTTTCCAATGAAATTGATAGAGCTATCCAAATATCCACTTGCAGATTCTACAAAAAGTGTGTTTCCAAACTGCTGTAACAAAGGAAAGGTTGAAATCTGTTAGTTGAGGACACACACCACAAAAAAGTTTCTGAGAATGCTTCTCTCTAGATTTTATATGACGATATTCCCGTTTCCAACGAAATCTTCACAGTTATTCAAATATCCACTTGCAGATTCTACAAAAAGAGTGTTTCCAAACTGCTGTAGCAATAGAAAGGATCAGCTCTGGTAGTTGAGGACACACATCCTAAATAAGTTTCTGAAAATCCTTCTGTCTCTTTTTTATGGGAAGATATTTCAGTTTTCACCGTAGGCCTTAATGCGCTCGTAATGTCCACTTCCAGATACTACAGAAAGAGTGTTTCAAACCTGCTCTATGAAACGGAATGTTCCGCTCTGTGACTTGAATGCAGATATCAGAAAGTAGTTTCTGACAATGCTTCTGTCTAGAATTTAGATGAAGATATTCCCGTTTCCAACGAAATCGATAGAGCTATCCAAATATCCACTTGCAGATTCTACAAAAAGTGTGTTTCCAAACTACTGTATCAAAAGAATGGTTCAACTCTGTTAGTTGAGGACACACATCACAAAGAAGTTTCTGAGAATGCTTCTGTCTAGATTTCATATGAAGATATTCCCGTTTCCAACGAAATCTTCACAGTTATCCAAATATCCACTTGCAGAATCTACAAAAAGTGTGTTTGCAAACTGCTGTATCAAAAGAAAGGATGAACTGTGTTAGCTGAGGACACTCATCAAGAAGAAGTTTCTGAGAATGCTTCGGTCTAGATTTCATATGAAGATATTCCCGTTTCCAACGAAATCATTAGCTCTATCAAAATATCCACTTACAGATTCTACAAAAAGAGTGTTTCCAAACTCCTCTATCAAAAGAAAGGTTCAACTCCTTTAGTTGAGGACACACATCACAAAGAAGTTTCTGAGAATGCTTCTGTCTAGATTTTATATGAAGATATTCCCTTTTCCAATGAAATCTTCAGAGTCATCCAAATATCCACTTGCAGCTTCTACAAAAAGAGTTTTTCTAAACTGCTGTATCCATAGAAAGTTTCATCTCTGTTAGTTGAGGACACACATCCCAAATAAGTTTCTGAGAATGCTTCTGTCTCGTTTTTATGGGAAGATATTTCCCTTTTCACCTTAGGCCTGAAAGCGCTCGAAGTCTCCACTTGCAGATACTACAGAAAGAGTGTTCGAAACCCGCTCTAAGAAAGGGAATGTTCAGCTCTGTGAGTTCAATGCAGATATCACAAAGTAGTTTCTGAGAGAGCTTCTGTCTAGATTTTAGATGAAGATATTCCCGTTTCCAATGAAATTGATAGAGCTATCCAAATATCCACTTGCAGATTCTACAAAAAGTGTGTTTCCAAACTGCTGTAACAAAGGAAAGGTTGAAATCTGTTAGTTGAGGACACACACCACAAAAAAGTTTCTGAGAATGCTTCTCTCTAGATTTTATATGACGATATTCCCGTTTCCAACGAAATCTTCACAGTTATTCAAATATCCACTTGCAGATTCTACAAAAAGAGTGTTTCCAAACTGCTGTAGCAATAGAAAGGATCAGCTCTGGTAGTTGAGGACACACATCCTAAATAAGTTTCTGAAAATCCTTCTGTCTCTTTTTTATGGGAAGATATTTCAGTTTTCACCGTAGGCCTTAATGCGCTCGTAATGTCCACTTCCAGATACTACAGAAAGAGTGTTTCAAACCTGCTCTATGAAACGGAATGTTCCGCTCTGTGACTTGAATGCAGATATCAGAAAGTAGTTTCTGACAATGCTTCTGTCTAGAATTTAGATGAAGATATTCCCGTTTCCAACGAAATCGATAGAGCTATCCAAATATCCACTTGCAGATTCTACAAAAAGTGTGTTTCCAAACTACTGTATCAAAAGAATGGTTCAACTCTGTTAGTTGAGGACACACATCACAAAGAAGTTTCTGAGAATGCTTCTGTCTAGATTTCATATGAAGATATTCCCGTTTCCAACGAAATCTTCACAGTTATCCAAATATCCACTTGCAGAATCTACAAAAAGTGTGTTTGCAAACTGCTGTATCAAAAGAAAGGATGAACTGTGTTAGCTGAGGACACTCATCAAGAAGAAGTTTCTGAGAATGCTTCGGTCTAGATTTCATATGAAGATATTCCCGTTTCCAACGAAATCATTAGCTCTATCAAAATATCCACTTACAGATTCTACAAAAAGAGTGTTTCCAAACTCCTCTATCAAAAGAAAGGTTCAACTCCTTTAGTTGAGGACACACATCACAAAGAAGTTTCTGAGAATGCTTCTGTCTAGATTTTATATGAAGATATTCCCTTTTCCAATGAAATCTTCAGAGTCATCCAAATATCCACTTGCAGCTTCTACAAAAAGAGTTTTTCTAAACTGCTGTATCCATAGAAAGTTTCATCTCTGTTAGTTGAGGACACACATCCCAAATAAGTTTCTGAGAATGCTTCTGTCTCGTTTTTATGGGAAGATATTTCCCTTTTCACCTTAGGCCTGAAAGCGCTCGAAGTCTCCACTTGCAGATACTACAGAAAGAGTGTTCGAAACCCGCTCTAAGAAAGGGAATGTTCAGCTCTGTGAGTTCAATGCAGATATCACAAAGTAGTTTCTGAGAGAGCTTCTGTCTAGATTTTAGATGAAGATATTCCCGTTTCCAATGAAATTGATAGAGCTATCCAAATATCCACTTGCAGATTCTACAAAAAGTGTGTTTCCAAACTGCTGTAACAAAGGAAAGGTTGAAATCTGTTAGTTGAGGACACACACCACAAAAAAGTTTCTGAGAATGCTTCTCTCTAGATTTTATATGACGATATTCCCGTTTCCAACGAAATCTTCACAGTTATTCAAATATCCACTTGCAGATTCTACAAAAAGAGTGTTTCCAAACTGCTGTAGCAATAGAAAGGATCAGCTCTGGTAGTTGAGGACACACATCCTAAATAAGTTTCTGAAAATCCTTCTGTCTCTTTTTTATGGGAAGATATTTCAGTTTTCACCGTAGGCCTTAATGCGCTCGTAATGTCCACTTCCAGATACTACAGAAAGAGTGTTTCAAACCTGCTCTATGAAACGGAATGTTCCGCTCTGTGACTTGAATGCAGATATCAGAAAGTAGTTTCTGACAATGCTTCTGTCTAGAATTTAGATGAAGATATTCCCGTTTCCAACGAAATCGATAGAGCTATCCAAATATCCACTTACAGATTCTACAAAAGAAGTGATTCCAAACTGCTCTATCAACAGAAAGGTTTAAGTCTGTTAGTTGAGGACACACATCACAAAGAAGTTTCTGAGAATGCTTCTGTCTCGTTTTTATGGGAAGATATTTCAGTTTTCACCGTAGGCCCGAATGCGCTCGAAATGTCCACTTGCAGATACTACAGAAAGAGTGTTCCAAACCTTCTCTAAGAAAGGGAATCGTCAGCATTGTGAGTTGAATGCAGATATCACAAAGTAGTTTCTGAGGGTGCTTCTGTCTAGATTTTAGATGAATATATTACCGTTTCCAACGAAATCGATAGAGCTATCCAAATATCCACTTACAGATTCTACAAAAGAAGTGATTCCAAACTGCTCTATCAACAGAAAGGTTTAAGTCTGTTAGTTGAGGACACACATCACAAAGAAGTTTGTGAGAATGCTTCTGTCTAGATTTTATATGAAGATATTCCCGTTTCCAACAATATCTTCACAGTTATCCAAATATCCACTTGCAGATTCTGCAAAAAGTGTGTTTCCAAACTGCTCTATCAAACGAAAGGTTCAACTCCGTTAGTTGAGGACACACATCACAAAGAAGTTTCTGAGAATGCTTCTGTCTCGTTTTTATGGGAAGATATTTCAGTTTTCACCGTAGGCCCGAATGCGCTCCAAATGTCCACTTGCAGATAATACAGAAAGAGTGTTCCATACCTTCTCTAAGAAAGGGAATCTTCAGCTTTGTGAGTTGAATGCAGATATCACAAAGTAGTTTCTGAGAGTGCTTCTGTCTAGATTTTAGATGAAAATATTCCCGTTTCCAACGAAATCGTTAGAGCTATCCAAATATCAACTTGCAGATTCTACAAAAAGAGTGGTTCCAAACTACTCTATGAAAAGAAAGGTTCAACGCTGTTAGTTGAGGACACACATCACAAAGAAGTTTCTGAGAATGCTTCTGTCTAGATTTTATATGAAGATATTCCCGTTTCCAACGAAATCTTCAATTATCCAAATATCCACTTGCAGATTCTACAAAAAGAGTGTTTGCAAACTACTGTATGAAAAGAAAGGATGAACTGTGTTAGCTGAGGACACTCATCAAGAAGAAGTTTCTGAGAATGCTTCGGTCTAGATTTCATATGAAGATATTACCGTTTCCAGAGAAATCATTAGCTCTATCAAAATATCCACTTACAGATTCTACAAAAAGAGTGTTTCCAAACTCCTCTATCAAAAGAAAGGTTCAACTCCTTTAGTTGAGGACACACATCACAAAGAAGTTTCTGAGAATGCTTCTGTCTAGATTTTATATGAAGATATTCCTTTTTCCAATGAAATCTTCAGAGTCATCCAAATATCCACTTGCAGCTTCTACAAAAAGAGTTTTTCTAAACTGCTGTATCCAAAGAAAGTTTCATCTCTGTTAGTTGAGGACACACATCCCAAATAAGTTTCTGAGAATGCTTCTGTTTCGTTTTTATGGGAAGATATTTGCTTTTTCACCTTAGGCCTGAAAGCGCTCGAAATCTCCACTTGCAGATACTACAGAAAGAGTGTTCCAAACCTGCTCTAAGAAAGGGAATGTTCAGCTCTGTGAGTTCAATGCAGATATCACAAAGCAGTTTCTGAGAGAGCTTCTGTCTAGATTTTAGATGAAGATATTCCCGTTTCCAATGAAATCGTTAGAGCTATCCAAATATCCACTTGCAGATTCTACAAAAAGTGTGATTCCAAACTGCTGTAACAAAGGAAAGGTTGAAATCTGTTAGTTGAGAACACACACCACAAAAAAGTTTCTGAGAATGCTTCTGTCTAGATTTTATATGACGATATTCCCGTTTCCAATGAAATCTTCACAGTTATTCAAATATCCACTTGCAGATTCTACAAAAAGTGTGTTTCCAAACGGCTCTATCAAAAGAAAGGTTCAACTCCGTTAGTTGAGGACACACATCACAAAGAAGTTTCTGAGAATGCTTCTGTCTCGTTTTTATGGGAAGATATTTCCCTTTTCACCTAAGGCCCGAATGCGCTCGAAATGTCCACTTGCAGATACTATAGAAAGAGTGTTCCATACCTTCTCTAAGAAAGGGAATCTTCAGCTTTGTGAGTTGAATGCAGATATCACAAAGTAGTTTCTGAGAGTGCTTCTGTCTAGATTTTAGATGAAAATATTCCCGTTTCCAACGATATCGTTAGAGCTATCCAAATATCAACTTGCAGATTCTACAAAAAGAGTGGTTCCAAACTACTCTATGAAAAGAAAGGTTGAACTCTGTAAGATGAGGACACACATCACGAAGAAGTTTCTGAGAATGCTTCTGTCTAGATTTTATATAAAGATGTTCCCGTTTCCAATGAAATCTTCACATTAAACAAAATATCCACTTGCAGGTTCTACAAAAAGAGTGTTTCCAAACTGCTGTATCAAAGGAAAGGTTGAACTCTGTTAGTTGAGGACACACATCACAAAAAAGTTTCTGAGAATGCTTCTGTCTAGATTTTATATGAAGATATTCCCGTTTCCAACGAAATCTTCACAGTTATTCAAATATCCACTTGCAGATTCTACAAAAAGAGTGTTTCCAAACTGCTGTATCAATAGAAAGGATCAGCTCTGGTAGTTGAGGACACACATCCTAAATAAGTTTCTGAAAATCCCTCTGTCTCTTTTTTATGGGAAGATATTTCAGTTTTCACCGTAGGCCTTAATGCGCTCGAAATGTCCACTTCCAGATACTACAGAAAGAGTGTTTCAAACCTGCTCTATGAAAGGGAATGTTCCGCTCTGTGACTTGAATGCAGATATCAGAAAGTAGTTTCTGACAGTGCTTCTGTCTAGAATTTAGATGAAGATATTCCCGTTTCCAACGAAATCGATAGAGCTATCCAAATATCCACTTGCAGATTCTACAAAAAGTGTGTTTCCAAACTACTGTATCAAAAGAATGGTTCAACTCTGTTAGTTGAGGACACACATCACAAAGAAGTTTCTGAGAATGCTTCTGTCTAGATTTCATATGAAGATATTCCCGTTTCCAACGAAATCTTCACAGTTATCCAAATATCCACTTGCAGAATGTACAAAAAGTGTGTTTGCAAACTGCTGTATCAAAAGAAAGGATGAACTGTGTTAGCTGAGGACACTCATCAAGAAGAAGTTTCTGAGAATGCTTCGGTCTAGATTTCATATGAAGATATTCCCGTTTCCAACGAAATCATTAGCTCTATCAAAATATCCACTTACAGATTCTACAAAAAGAGTGTTTCCAAACTCCTCTATCAAAAGAAAGGTTCAACTCCTTTAGTTGAGGACACACATCACAAAGAAGTTTCTGAGAATGCTTCTGTCTAGATTTTATATGAAGATATTCCTTTTTCCAATGAAATCTTCAGAGTCATCCAAATATCCACTTGCAGCTTCTACAAAAAGAGTTTTTCTAAACTGCTGTATCCAAAGAAAGTTTCATCTCTGTTAGTTGAGGACACACATCCCAAATAAGTTTCTGAGAATGCTTCTGTTTCGTTTTTATGGGAAGATATTTGCTTTTTCACCTTAGGCCTGAAAGCGCTCGAAATCTCCACTTGCAGATACTACAGAAAGAGTGTTCCAAACCTGCTCTAAGAAAGGGAATGTTCAGCTCTGTGAGTTCAATGCAGATATCACAAAGTAGTTTCTGAGAGAGCTTCTGTCTAGATTTTAGATGAAGATATTCCCGTTTCCAATGAAATCGTTAGAGCTATCCAAATATCCACTTGCAGATTCTACAAAAAGTGTGATTCCAAACTGCTGTAACAAAGGAAAGGTTGAAATCTGTTAGTTGAGAACACACACCACAAAAAAGTTTCTGAGAATGCTTCTGTCTAGATTTTATATGACGATATTCCCGTTTCCAATGAAATCTTCACAGTTATTCAAATATCCACTTGCAGATTCTACAAAAAGTGTGTTTCCAAACGGCTCTATCAAAAGAAAGGTTCAACTCCGTTAGTTGAGGACACACATCACAAAGAAGTTTCTGAGAATGCTTCTGTCTCGTTTTTATGGGAAGATATTTCCCTTTTCACCTAAGGCCCGAATGCGCTCGAAATGTCCACTTGCAGATACTATAGAAAGAGTGTTCCATACCTTCTCTAAGAAAGGGAATCTTCAGCTTTGTGAGTTGAATGCAGATATCACAAAGTAGTTTCTGAGAGTGCTTCTGTCTAGATTTTAGATGAAAATATTCCCGTTTCCAACGATATCGTTAGAGCTATCCAAATATCAACTTGCAGATTCTACAAAAAGAGTGGTTCCAAACTACTCTATGAAAAGAAAGGTTGAACTCTGTAAGATGAGGACACACATCACGAAGAAGTTTCTGAGAATGCTTCTGTCTAGATTTTATATAAAGATGTTCCCGTTTCCAATGAAATCTTCACATTAAACAAAATATCCACTTGCAGGTTCTACAAAAAGAGTGTTTCCAAACTGCTGTATCAAAGGAAAGGTTGAACTCTGTTAGTTGAGGACACACATCACAAAAAAGTTTCTGAGAATGCTTCTGTCTAGATTTTATATGAAGATATTCCCGTTTCCAACGAAATCTTCACAGTTATTCAAATATCCACTTGCAGATTCTACAAAAAGAGTGTTTCCAAACTGCTGTATCAATAGAAAGGATCAGCTCTGGTAGTTGAGGACACACATCCTAAATAAGTTTCTGAAAATCCCTCTGTCTCTTTTTTATGGGAAGATATTTCAGTTTTCACCGTAGGCCTTAATGCGCTCGAAATGTCCACTTCCAGATACTACAGAAAGAGTGTTTCAAACCTGCTCTATGAAAGGGAATGTTCCGCTCTGTGACTTGAATGCAGATATCAGAAAGTAGTTTCTGACAGTGCTTCTGTCTAGAATTTAGATGAAGATATTCCCGTTTCCAACGAAATCGATAGAGCTATCCAAATATCCACTTGCAGATTCTACAAAAAGTGTGTTTCCAAACTACTGTATCAAAAGAATGGTTCAACTCTGTTAGTTGAGGACACACATCACAAAGAAGTTTCTGAGAATGCTTCTGTCTAGATTTCATATGAAGATATTCCCGTTTCCAACGAAATCTTCACAGTTATCCAAATATCCACTTGCAGAATGTACAAAAAGTGTGTTTGCAAACTGCTGTATCAAAAGAAAGGATGAACTGTGTTAGCTGAGGACACTCATCAAGAAGAAGTTTCTGAGAATGCTTCGGTCTAGATTTCATATGAAGATATTCCCGTTTCCAACGAAATCATTAGCTCTATCAAAATATCCACTTACAGATTCTACAAAAAGAGTGTTTCCAAACTCCTCTATCAAAAGAAAGGTTCAACTCCTTTAGTTGAGGACACACATCACAAAGAAGTTTCTGAGAATGCTTCTGTCTAGATTTTATATGAAGATATTCCCTTTTCCAATGAAATCTTCAGAGTCATCCAAATATCCACTTGCAGCTTCTACAAAAAGAGTTTTTCTAAACTGCTGTATCCATAGAAAGTTTCATCTCTGTTAGTTGAGGACACACATCCCAAATAAGTTTCTGAGAATGCTTCTGTCTCGTTTTTATGGGAAGATATTTCCCTTTTCACCTTAGGCCTGAAAGCGCTCGAAGTCTCCACTTGCAGATACTACAGAAAGAGTGTTCGAAACCTGCTCTAAGAAAGGGAATGTTCAGCTCTGTGAGTTCAATGCAGATATCACAAAGTAGTTTCTGAGAGAGCTTCTGTCTAGATTTTAGATGAAGATATTCCCGTTTCCAATGAAATTGATAGAGCTATCCAAATATCCACTTGCAGATTCTACAAAAAGTGTGTTTCCAAACTGCTGTAACAAAGGAAAGGTTGAAATCTGTTAGTTGAGGACACACACCACAAAAAAGTTTCTGAGAATGCTTCTCTCTAGATTTTATATGACGATATTCCCGTTTCCAACGAAATCTTCACAGTTATTCAAATATCCACTTGCAGATTCTACAAAAAGAGTGTTTCCAAACTGCTGTAGCAATAGAAAGGATCAGCTCTGGTAGTTGAGGACACACATCCTAAATAAGTTTCTGAAAATCCTTCTGTCTCTTTTTTATGGGAAGATATTTCAGTTTTCACCGTAGGCCTTAATGCGCTCGTAATGTCCACTTCCAGATACTACAGAAAGAGTGTTTCAAACCTGCTCTATGAAACGGAATGTTCCGCTCTGTGACTTGAATGCAGATATCAGAAAGTAGTTTCTGACAATGCTTCTGTCTAGAATTTAGATGAAGATATTCCCGTTTCCAACGAAATCGATAGAGCTATCCAAATATCCACTTACAGATTCTACAAAAGAAGTGATTCCAAACTGCTCTATCAACAGAAAGGTTTAAGTCTGTTAGTTGAGGACACACATCACAAAGAAGTTTCTGAGAATGCTTCTGTCTCGTTTTTATGGGAAGATATTTCAGTTTTCACCGTAGGCCCGAATGCACTCGAAATGTCCACTTGCAGATACTACAGAAAGAGTGTTCCAAACCTTCTCTAAGAAAGGGAATCGTCAGCATTGTGAGTTGAATGCAGATATCACAAAGTAGTTTCTGAGGGTGCTTCTGTCTAGATTTTAGATGAATATATTACCGTTTCCAATGAAATCGATAGAGCTATCCAAATATCCACTTACAGATTCTACAAAAGAAGTGATTCCAAACTGCTCTATCAACAGAAAGGTTTAAGTCTGTTAGTTGAGGACACACATCACAAAGAAGTTTGTGAGAATGCTTCTGTCTAGATTTTATATGAAGATATTCCCGTTTCCAACAATATCTTCACAGTTATCCAAATATCCACTTGCAGATTCTGCAAAAAGTGTGTTTCCAAACTGCTCTATCAAACGAAAGGTTCAACTCCGTTAGTTGAGGACACACATCACAAAGAAGTTTCTGAGAATGCTTCTGTCTCGTTTTTATGGGAAGATATTTCAGTTTTCACCGTAGGCCCGAATGCGCTCCAAATGTCCACTTGCAGATAATACAGAAAGAGTGTTCCATACCTTCTCTAAGAAAGGGAATCTTCAGCTTTGTGAGTTGAATGCAGATATCACAAAGTAGTTTCTGAGAGTGCTTCTGTCTAGATTTTAGATGAAAATATTCCCGTTTCCAATGAAATCGTTAGAGCTATCCAAATATCAACTTGCAGATTCTACAAAAAGAGTGGTTCCAAACTACTCTATGAAAAGAAAGGTTCAACTCTGTTAGTTGAGGACACACATCACAAAGAAGTTTTTGAGAATGCTTCTGTCTAGATTTTATATGAAGATATTCCCGTTTCCAACGAAATCTTCACAGTTATCCAAATATCCACTTGCAGATTCTACAAAAAGAGTGTTTGCAAACTACTGTATGAAAAGAAAGGATGAACTGTGTTAGCTGAGGACACTCATGAAGAAGAAGTTTCTGAGAATGCTTCGGTCTAGATTTCATATGAAGATATTCCCGTTTCCAAAGAAATCATTAGCTCTATCAAAATATCCACTTACAGATTCTACAAAAAGAGTGTTTCCAAACTCCTCTATCAAAAGAAAGGTTCAACTCCTTTAGTTGAGGACACACATCACAAAGAAGTTTCTGAGAATGCTTCTGTCTAGATTTTATATGAAGATATTCCTTTTTCCAATGAAATCTTCAGAGTCATCCAAATATCCACTTGCAGCTTCTACAAAAAGAGTTTTTCTAACCTGCTGTATCCAAAGAAAGTTTCATCTCTGTTAGTTGAGGACACACATCCCAAATAAGTTTCTGAGAATGCTTCTGTTTCGTTTTTATGGGAAGATATTTGCCTTTTCACCTTAGGCCTGAAAGCGCTCGAAATCTCCACTTGCAGATACTACAGAAAGAGTGTTCGAAACCTGCTCTAAGAAAGGGAATGTTCAGCTCTGTGAGTTCAATGCAGATATCACAAAGTAGTTTCTGAGAGAGCTTCTGTCTAGATTTTAGATGAAGATATTCCCGTTTCCAATGAAATTGATAGAGCTATCCAAATATCCACTTGCAGATTCTACAAAAAGTGTGTTTCCAAACTGCTGTAACAAAGGAAAGGTTGAAATCTGTTAGTTGAGGACACACACCACAAAAAAGTTTCTGAGAATGCTTCTCTCTAGATTTTATATGACGATATTCCCGTTTCCAACGAAATCTTCACAGTTATTCAAATATCCACTTGCAGATTCTACAAAAAGAGTGTTTCCAAACTGCTGTAGCAATAGAAAGGATCAGCTCTGGTAGTTGAGGACACACATCCTAAATAAGTTTCTGAAAATCCTTCTGTCTCTTTTTTATGGGAAGATATTTCAGTTTTCACCGTAGGCCTTAATGCGCTCGTAATGTCCACTTCCAGATACTACAGAAAGAGTGTTTCAAACCTGCTCTATGAAACGGAATGTTCCGCTCTGTGACTTGAATGCAGATATCAGAAAGTAGTTTCTGACAATGCTTCTGTCTAGAATTTAGATGAAGATATTCCCGTTTCCAACGAAATCGATAGAGCTATCCAAATATCCACTTACAGATTCTACAAAAGAAGTGATTCCAAACTGCTCTATCAACAGAAAGGTTTAAGTCTGTTAGTTGAGGACACACATCACAAAGAAGTTTCTGAGAATGCTTCTGTCTCGTTTTTATGGGAAGATATTTCAGTTTTCACCGTAGGCCCGAATGCGCTCGAAATGTCCACTTGCAGATACTACAGAAAGAGTGTTCCAAACCTTCTCTAAGAAAGGGAATCGTCAGCATTGTGAGTTGAATGCAGATATCACAAAGTAGTTTCTGAGGGTGCTTCTGTCTAGATTTTAGATGAATATATTACCGTTTCCACTGAAATCGATAGAGCTATCCAAATATCCACTTACAGATTCTACAAAAGAAGTGATTCCAAACTGCTCTATCAACAGAAAGGTTTAAGTCTGTTAGTTGAGGACACACATCACAAAGAAGTTTGTGAGAATGCTTCTGTCTAGATTTTATATGAAGATATTCCCGTTTCCAACAATATCTTCACAGTTATCCAAATATCCACTTGCAGATTCTGCAAAAAGTGTGTTTCCAAACTGCTCTATCAAACGAAAGGTTCAACTCCGTTAGTTGAGGACACACATCACAAAGAAGTTTCTGAGAATGCTTCTGTCTCGTTTTTATGGGAAGATATTTCAGTTTTCACCGTAGGCCCGAATGCGCTCCAAATGTCCACTTGCAGATAATACAGAAAGAGTGTTCCATACCTTCTCTAAGAAAGGGAATCTTCAGCTTTGTGAGTTGAATGCAGATATCACAAAGTAGTTTCTGAGAGTGCTTCTGTCTAGATTTTAGATGAAAATATTCCCGTTTCCAATGAAATCGTTAGAGCTATCCAAATATCAACTTGCAGATTCTACAAAAAGAGTGGTTCCAAACTACTCTATGAAAAGAAAGGTTCAACTCTGTTAGTTGAGGACACACATCACAAAGAAGTTTCTGAGAATGCTTCTGTCTAGATTTTATATGAAGATATTCCCGTTTCCAACGAAATCTTCACAGTTATCCAAATATCCACTTGCAGATTCTACAAAAAGAGTGTTTGCAAACTACTGTATGAAAAGAAAGGATGAACTGTGTTAGCTGAGGACACTCATCAAGAAGAAGTTTCTGAGAATGCTTCGGTCTAGATTTCATATGAAGATATTCCCGTTTCCAAAGAAATCATTAGCTCTATCAAAATATCCACTTACAGATTCTACAAAAAGAGTGTTTCCAAACTCCTCTATCAAAAGAAAGGTTCAACTCCTTTAGTTGAGGACACACATCACAAAGAAGTTTCTGAGAATGCTTCTGTCTAGATTTTATATGAAGATATTCCTTTTTCCAATGAAATCTTCAGAGTCATCCAAATATCCACTTGCAGCTTCTACAAAAAGAGTTTTTCTAAACTGCTGTATCCAAAGAAAGTTTCATCTCTGTTAGTTGAGGACACACATCCCAAATAAGTTTCTGAGAATGCTTCTGTTTCGTTTTTATGGGAAGATATTTGCCTTTTCACCTTAGGCCTGAAAGCGCTCGAAATCTCCACTTGCAGATACTACAGAAAGAGTGTTCCAAACCTGCTCTAAGAAAGGGAATGTTCAGCTCTGTGAGTTCAATGCAGATATCACAAAGTAGTTTCTGAGAGAGCTTCTGTCTAGATTTTAGATGAAGATATTCCCGTTTCCAATGAAATCGTTAGAGCTATCCAAATATCCACTTGCAGATTCTACAAAAAGTGTGATTCCAAACTGCTGTAACAAAGGAAAGGTTGAAATCTGTTAGTTGAGAACACACACCACAAAAAAGTTTCTGAGAATGCTTCTGTCTAGATTTTATATGACGATATTCCCGTTTCCAATGAAATCTTCACAGTTATTCAAATATCCACTTGCAGATTCTACAAAAAGTGTGTTTCCAAACGGCTCTATCAAAAGAAAGGTTCAACTCCGTTAGTTGAGGACACACATCACAAAGAAGTTTCTGAGAATGCTTCTGTCTCGTTTTTATGGGAAGATATTTCCCTTTTCACCTAAGGCCCGAATGCGCTCGAAATGTCCACTTGCAGATACTATAGAAAGAGTGTTCCATACCTTCTCTAAGAAAGGGAATCTTCAGCTTTGTGAGTTGAATGCAGATATCACAAAGTAGTTTCTGAGAGTGCTTCTGTCTAGATTTTAGATGAAAATATTCCCGTTTCCAACGATATCGTTAGAGCTATCCAAATATCAACTTGCAGATTCTACAAAAAGAGTGGTTCCAAACTACTCTATGAAAAGAAAGGTTGAACTCTGTAAGATGAGGACACACATCACGAAGAAGTTTCTGAGAATGCTTCTGTCTAGATTTTATATAAAGATGTTCCCGTTTCCAATGAAATCTTCACATTAAACAAAATATCCACTTGCAGGTTCTACAAAAAGAGTGTTTCCAAACTGCTGTATCAAAGGAAAGGTTGAACTCTGTTAGTTGAGGACACACATCACAAAAAAGTTTCTGAGAATGCTTCTGTCTAGATTTTATATGAAGATATTCCCGTTTCCAACGAAATCTTCACAGTTATTCAAATATCCACTTGCAGATTCTACAAAAAGAGTGTTTCCAAACTGCTGTATCAATAGAAAGGATCAGCTCTGGTAGTTGAGGACACACATCCTAAATAAGTTTCTGAAAATCCCTCTGTCTCTTTTTTATGGGAAGATATTTCAGTTTTCACCGTAGGCCTTAATGCGCTCGAAATGTCCACTTCCAGATACTACAGAAAGAGTGTTTCAAACCTGCTCTATGAAAGGGAATGTTCCGCTCTGTGACTTGAATGCAGATATCAGAAAGTAGTTTCTGACAGTGCTTCTGTCTAGAATTTAGATGAAGATATTCCCGTTTCCAACGAAATCGATAGAGCTATCCAAATATCCACTTGCAGATTCTACAAAAAGTGTGTTTCCAAACTACTGTATCAAAAGAATGGTTCAACTCTGTTAGTTGAGGACACACATCACAAAGAAGTTTCTGAGAATGCTTCTGTCTAGATTTCATATGAAGATATTCCCGTTTCCAACGAAATCTTCACAGTTATCCAAATATCCACTTGCAGAATGTACAAAAAGTGTGTTTGCAAACTGCTGTATCAAAAGAAAGGATGAACTGTGTTAGCTGAGGACACTCATCAAGAAGAAGTTTCTGAGAATGCTTCGGTCTAGATTTCATATGAAGATATTCCCGTTTCCAACGAAATCATTAGCTCTATCAAAATATCCACTTACAGATTCTACAAAAAGAGTGTTTCCAAACTCCTCTATCAAAAGAAAGGTTCAACTCCTTTAGTTGAGGACACACATCACAAAGAAGTTTCTGAGAATGCTTCTGTCTAGATTTTATATGAAGATATTCCCTTTTCCAATGAAATCTTCAGAGTCATCCAAATATCCACTTGCAGCTTCTACAAAAAGAGTTTTTCTAAACTGCTGTATCCATAGAAAGTTTCATCTCTGTTAGTTGAGGACACACATCCCAAATAAGTTTCTGAGAATGCTTCTGTCTCGTTTTTATGGGAAGATATTTCCCTTTTCACCTTAGGCCTGAAAGCGCTCGAAGTCTCCACTTGCAGATACTACAGAAAGAGTGTTCGAAACCTGCTCTAAGAAAGGGAATGTTCAGCTCTGTGAGTTCAATGCAGATATCACAAAGTAGTTTCTGAGAGAGCTTCTGTCTAGATTTTAGATGAAGATATTCCCGTTTCCAATGAAATTGATAGAGCTATCCAAATATCCACTTGCAGATTCTACAAAAAGTGTGTTTCCAAACTGCTGTAACAAAGGAAAGGTTGAAATCTGTTAGTTGAGGACACACACCACAAAAAAGTTTCTGAGAATGCTTCTCTCTAGATTTTATATGACGATATTCCCGTTTCCAACGAAATCTTCACAGTTATTCAAATATCCACTTGCAGATTCTACAAAAAGAGTGTTTCCAAACTGCTGTAGCAATAGAAAGGATCAGCTCTGGTAGTTGAGGACACACATCCTAAATAAGTTTCTGAAAATCCTTCTGTCTCTTTTTTATGGGAAGATATTTCAGTTTTCACCGTAGGCCTTAATGCGCTCGTAATGTCCACTTCCAGATACTACAGAAAGAGTGTTTCAAACCTGCTCTATGAAACGGAATGTTCCGCTCTGTGACTTGAATGCAGATATCAGAAAGTAGTTTCTGACAATGCTTCTGTCTA
Organism: Gorilla gorilla gorilla; assembly: GCF_029281585.2. Classification (NCBI taxonomy): domain Eukaryota; kingdom Metazoa; phylum Chordata; class Mammalia; order Primates; family Hominidae; genus Gorilla; species Gorilla gorilla. The sequence continues at coordinate 13,554,171 of NC_086018.1, read as the reverse complement.
GAATTTAGATGAAGATATTCCCGTTTCCAACGAAATCGATAGAGCTATCCAAATATCCACTTACAGATTCTACAAAAGAAGTGATTCCAAACTGCTCTATCAACAGAAAGGTTTAAGTCTGTTAGTTGAGGACACACATCACAAAGAAGTTTCTGAGAATGCTTCTGTCTCGTTTTTATGGGAAGATATTTCAGTTTTCACCGTAGGCCCGAATGCACTCGAAATGTCCACTTGCAGATACTACAGAAAGAGTGTTCCAAACCTTCTCTAAGAAAGGGAATCGTCAGCATTGTGAGTTGAATGCAGATATCACAAAGTAGTTTCTGAGGGTGCTTCTGTCTAGATTTTAGATGAATATATTACCGTTTCCAATGAAATCGATAGAGCTATCCAAATATCCACTTACAGATTCTACAAAAGAAGTGATTCCAAACTGCTCTATCAACAGAAAGGTTTAAGTCTGTTAGTTGAGGACACACATCACAAAGAAGTTTGTGAGAATGCTTCTGTCTAGATTTTATATGAAGATATTCCCGTTTCCAACAATATCTTCACAGTTATCCAAATATCCACTTGCAGATTCTGCAAAAAGTGTGTTTCCAAACTGCTCTATCAAACGAAAGGTTCAACTCCGTTAGTTGAGGACACACATCACAAAGAAGTTTCTGAGAATGCTTCTGTCTCGTTTTTATGGGAAGATATTTCAGTTTTCACCGTAGGCCCGAATGCGCTCCAAATGTCCACTTGCAGATAATACAGAAAGAGTGTTCCATACCTTCTCTAAGAAAGGGAATCTTCAGCTTTGTGAGTTGAATGCAGATATCACAAAGTAGTTTCTGAGAGTGCTTCTGTCTAGATTTTAGATGAAAATATTCCCGTTTCCAATGAAATCGTTAGAGCTATCCAAATATCAACTTGCAGATTCTACAAAAAGAGTGGTTCCAAACTACTCTATGAAAAGAAAGGTTCAACTCTGTTAGTTGAGGACACACATCACAAAGAAGTTTCTGAGAATGCTTCTGTCTAGATTTTATATGAAGATATTCCCGTTTCCAACGAAATCTTCACAGTTATCCAAATATCCACTTGCAGATTCTACAAAAAGAGTGTTTGCAAACTACTGTATGAAAAGAAAGGATGAACTGTGTTAGCTGAGGACACTCATGAAGAAGAAGTTTCTGAGAATGCTTCGGTCTAGATTTCATATGAAGATATTCCCGTTTCCAAAGAAATCATTAGCTCTATCAAAATATCCACTTACAGATTCTACAAAAAGAGTGTTTCCAAACTCCTCTATCAAAAGAAAGGTTCAACTCCTTTAGTTGAGGACACACATCACAAAGAAGTTTCTGAGAATGCTTCTGTCTAGATTTTATATGAAGATATTCCTTTTTCCAATGAAATCTTCAGAGTCATCCAAATATCCACTTGCAGCTTCTACAAAAAGAGTTTTTCTAACCTGCTGTATCCAAAGAAAGTTTCATCTCTGTTAGTTGAGGACACACATCCCAAATAAGTTTCTGAGAATGCTTCTGTTTCGTTTTTATGGGAAGATATTTGCCTTTTCACCTTAGGCCTGAAAGCGCTCGAAATCTCCACTTGCAGATACTACAGAAAGAGTGTTCGAAACCTGCTCTAAGAAAGGGAATGTTCAGCTCTGTGAGTTCAATGCAGATATCACAAAGTAGTTTCTGAGAGAGCTTCTGTCTAGATTTTAGATGAAGATATTCCCGTTTCCAATGAAATTGATAGAGCTATCCAAATATCCACTTGCAGATTCTACAAAAAGTGTGTTTCCAAACTGCTGTAACAAAGGAAAGGTTGAAATCTGTTAGTTGAGGACACACACCACAAAAAAGTTTCTGAGAATGCTTCTCTCTAGATTTTATATGACGATATTCCCGTTTCCAACGAAATCTTCACAGTTATTCAAATATCCACTTGCAGATTCTACAAAAAGAGTGTTTCCAAACTGCTGTAGCAATAGAAAGGATCAGCTCTGGTAGTTGAGGACACACATCCTAAATAAGTTTCTGAAAATCCTTCTGTCTCTTTTTTATGGGAAGATATTTCAGTTTTCACCGTAGGCCTTAATGCGCTCGTAATGTCCACTTCCAGATACTACAGAAAGAGTGTTTCAAACCTGCTCTATGAAACGGAATGTTCCGCTCTGTGACTTGAATGCAGATATCAGAAAGTAGTTTCTGACAATGCTTCTGTCTAGAATTTAGATGAAGATATTCCCGTTTCCAACGAAATCGATAGAGCTATCCAAATATCCACTTACAGATTCTACAAAAGAAGTGATTCCAAACTGCTCTATCAACAGAAAGGTTTAAGTCTGTTAGTTGAGGACACACATCACAAAGAAGTTTCTGAGAATGCTTCTGTCTCGTTTTTATGGGAAGATATTTCAGTTTTCACCGTAGGCCCGAATGCGCTCGAAATGTCCACTTGCAGATACTACAGAAAGAGTGTTCCAAACCTTCTCTAAGAAAGGGAATCGTCAGCATTGTGAGTTGAATGCAGATATCACAAAGTAGTTTCTGAGGGTGCTTCTGTCTAGATTTTAGATGAATATATTACCGTTTCCACTGAAATCGATAGAGCTATCCAAATATCCACTTACAGATTCTACAAAAGAAGTGATTCCAAACTGCTCTATCAACAGAAAGGTTTAAGTCTGTTAGTTGAGGACACACATCACAAAGAAGTTTGTGAGAATGCTTCTGTCTAGATTTTATATGAAGATATTCCCGTTTCCAACAATATCTTCACAGTTATCCAAATATCCACTTGCAGATTCTGCAAAAAGTGTGTTTCCAAACTGCTCTATCAAACGAAAGGTTCAACTCCGTTAGTTGAGGACACACATCACAAAGAAGTTTCTGAGAATGCTTCTGTCTCGTTTTTATGGGAAGATATTTCAGTTTTCACCGTAGGCCCGAATGCGCTCCAAATGTCCACTTGCAGATAATACAGAAAGAGTGTTCCATACCTTCTCTAAGAAAGGGAATCTTCAGCTTTGTGAGTTGAATGCAGATATCACAAAGTAGTTTCTGAGAGTGCTTCTGTCTAGATTTTAGATGAAAATATTCCCGTTTCCAATGAAATCGTTAGAGCTATCCAAATATCAACTTGCAGATTCTACAAAAAGAGTGGTTCCAAACTACTCTATGAAAAGAAAGGTTCAACTCTGTTAGTTGAGGACACACATCACAAAGAAGTTTCTGAGAATGCTTCTGTCTAGATTTTATATGAAGATATTCCCGTTTCCAACGAAATCTTCACAGTTATCCAAATATCCACTTGCAGATTCTACAAAAAGAGTGTTTGCAAACTACTGTATGAAAAGAAAGGATGAACTGTGTTAGCTGAGGACACTCATCAAGAAGAAGTTTCTGAGAATGCTTCGGTCTAGATTTCATATGAAGATATTCCCGTTTCCAAAGAAATCATTAGCTCTATCAAAATATCCACTTACAGATTCTACAAAAAGAGTGTTTCCAAACTCCTCTATCAAAAGAAAGGTTCAACTCCTTTAGTTGAGGACACACATCACAAAGAAGTTTCTGAGAATGCTTCTGTCTAGATTTTATATGAAGATATTCCTTTTTCCAATGAAATCTTCAGAGTCATCCAAATATCCACTTGCAGCTTCTACAAAAAGAGTTTTTCTAAACTGCTGTATCCAAAGAAAGTTTCATCTCTGTTAGTTGAGGACACACATCCCAAATAAGTTTCTGAGAATGCTTCTGTTTCGTTTTTATGGGAAGATATTTGCCTTTTCACCTTAGGCCTGAAAGCGCTCGAAATCTCCACTTGCAGATACTACAGAAAGAGTGTTCCAAACCTGCTCTAAGAAAGGGAATGTTCAGCTCTGTGAGTTCAATGCAGATATCACAAAGTAGTTTCTGAGAGAGCTTCTGTCTAGATTTTAGATGAAGATATTCCCGTTTCCAATGAAATCGTTAGAGCTATCCAAATATCCACTTGCAGATTCTACAAAAAGTGTGATTCCAAACTGCTGTAACAAAGGAAAGGTTGAAATCTGTTAGTTGAGAACACGCACCACAAAAAAGTTTCTGAGAATGCTTATGTCTAGATTTTATATGACGATATTCCCGTTTCCAATGAAATCTTCACAGTTATTCAAATATCCACTTGCAGATTCTACAAAAAGTGTGTTTCCAAACGGCTCTATCAAAAGAAAGGTTCAACTCCGTTAGTTGAGGACACACATCACAAAGAAGTTTCTGAGAATGCTTCTGTCTCGTTTTTATGGGAAGATATTTCCCTTTTCACCTAAGGCCCGAATGCGCTCGAAATGTCCACTTGCAGATACTATAGAAAGAGTGTTCCATACCTTCTCTAAGAAAGGGAATCTTCAGCTTTCTGAGTTGAATGCAGATATCACAAAGTAGTTTCTGAGAGTGCTTCTGTCTAGATTTTAGATGAAAATATTCCCGTTTCCAACGATATCATTAGAGCTATCCAAATATCAACTTGCAGATTCTACAAAAAGAGTGGTTCCAAACTACTCTATGAAAAGAAAGGTTGAACTCTGTTAGATGAGGACACACATCACGAAGAAGTTTCTGAGAATGCTTCTGTCTAGATTTTATATAAAGATGTTCCCGTTTCCAATGAAATCTTCACATTAAACAAAATATCCACTTGCAGGTTCTACAAAAAGAGTGTTTCCAAACTGCTGTATCAAAGGAAAGGTTGAACTCTGTTAGTTGAGGACACACATCACAAAAAAGTTTCTGAGAATGCTTCTGTCTAGATTTTATATGAAGATATTCCCGTTTCCAACGAAATCTTCACAGTTATTCAAATATCCACTTGCAGATTCTACAAAAAGAGTGTTTCCAAACTGCTGTATCAATAGAAAGGATCAGCTCTGGTAGTTGAGGACACACATCCTAAATAAGTTTCTGAAAATCCCTCTGTCTCTTTTTTATGGGAAGATATTTCAGTTTTCACCGTAGGCCTTAATGCGCTCGAAATGTCCACTTCCAGATACTACAGAAAGAGTGTTTCAAACCTGCTCTATGAAAGGGAATGTTCCGCTCTGTGACTTGAATGCAGATATCACAAAGTAGTTTCTGAGAGTGCTTCTGTCTAGATTTTAGATGAAAATATTCCCGTTTCCAATGAAATCGTTAGAGCTATCCAAATATCAACTTGCAGATTCTACAAAAAGAGTGGTTCCAAACTACTCTATGAAAAGAAAGGTTCAACTCTGTTAGTTGAGGACACACATCACAAAGAAGTTTCTGAGAATGCTTCTGTCTAGATTTTATATGAAGATATTCCCGTTTCCAACGAAATCTTCACAGTTATCCAAATATCCACTTGCAGATTCTACAAAAAGAGTGTTTGCAAACTACTGTATGAAAAGAAAGGATGAACTGTGTTAGCTGAGGACACTCATGAAGAAGAAGTTTCTGAGAATGCTTCGGTCTAGATTTCATATGAAGATATTCCCGTTTCCAAAGAAATCATTAGCTCTATCAAAATATCCACTTACAGATTCTACAAAAAGAGTGTTTCCAAACTCCTCTATCAAAAGAAAGGTTCAACTCCTTTAGTTGAGGACACACATCACAAAGAAGTTTCTGAGAATGCTTCTGTCTAGATTTTATATGAAGATATTCCTTTTTCCAATGAAATCTTCAGAGTCATCCAAATATCCACTTGCAGCTTCTACAAAAAGAGTTTTTCTAAACTGCTGTATCCAAAGAAAGTTTCATCTCTGTTAGTTGAGGACACACATCCCAAATAAGTTTCTGAGAATGCTTCTGTTTCGTTTTTATGGGAAGATATTTGCCTTTTCACCTTAGGCCTGAAAGCGCTCGAAATCTCCACTTGCAGATACTACAGAAAGAGTGTTCCAAACCTGCTCTAAGAAAGGGAATGTTCAGCTCTGTGAGTTCAATGCAGATATCACAAAGTAGTTTCTGAGAGAGCTTCTGTCTAGATTTTAGATGAAGATATTCCCGTTTCCAATGAAATCGTTAGAGCTATCCAAATATCCACTTGCAGATTCTACAAAAAGTGTGATTCCAAACTGCTGTAACAAAGGAAAGGTTGAAATCTGTTAGTTGAGAACTCGCACCACAAAAAAGTTTCTGAGAATGCTTCTGTCTAGATTTTATATGACGATATTCCCGTTTCCAATGAAATCTTCACAGTTATTCAAATATCCACTTGCAGATTCTACAAAAAGTGTGTTTCCAAACGGCTCTATCAAAAGAAAGGTTCAACTCCGTTAGTTGAGGACACACATCACAAAGAAGTTTCTGAGAATGCTTCTGTCTCGTTTTTATGGGAAGATATTTCCCTTTTCACCTAAGGCCCGAATGCGCTCGAAATGTCCACTTGCAGATACTATAGAAAGAGTGTTCCATACCTTCTCTAAGAAAGGGAATCTTCAGCTTTGTGAGTTGAATGCAGATATCACAAAGTAGTTTCTGAGAGTGCTTCTGTCTAGATTTTAGATGAAAATATTCCCGTTTCCAACGATATCATTAGAGCTATCCAAATATCAACTTGCAGATTCTACAAAAAGAGTGGTTCCAAACTACTCTATGAAAAGAAAGGTTGAACTCTGTTAGATGAGGACACACATCACGAAGAAGTTTCTGAGAATGCTTCTGTCTAGATTTTATATAAAGATGTTCCCGTTTCCAATGAAATCTTCACATTAAATAAAATATCCACTTGCAGGTTCTACAAAAAGAGTGTTTCCAAACTGCTGTATCAAAGGAAAGGTTGAACTCTGTTAGTTGAGGACACACATCACAAAAAAGTTTCTGAGAATGCTTCTGTCTAGATTTTATATGAAGATATTCCCGTTTCCAACGAAATCTTCACAGTTATTCAAATATCCACTTGCAGATTCTACAAAAAGAGTGTTTCCAAACTGCTGTATCAATAGAAAGGATCAGCTCTGGTAGTTGAGGACACACATCCTAAATAAGTTTCTGAAAATCCCTCTGTCTCTTTTTTATGGGAAGATATTTCAGTTTTCACCGTAGGCCTTAATGCGCTCGAAATGTCCACTTCCAGATACTACAGAAAGAGTGTTTCAAACCTGCTCTATGAAAGGGAATGTTCCGCTCTGTGACTTGAATGCAGATATCACAAAGTAGTTTCTGACAGTGCTTCTGTCTAGAATTTAGATGAAGATATTCCCGTTTCCAACGAAATCGATAGAGCTATCCAAATATCCACTTGCAGATTCTACAAAAAGTGTGTTTCCAAACTACTGTATCAAAAGAATGGTTCAACTCTGTTAGTTGAGGACACACATCACAAAGAAGTTTCTGAGAATGCTTCTGTCTAGATTTTATATGAAGATATTCCCGTTTCCAACGAAATCTTCACAGTTATCCAAATATCCACTTGCAGATTCTACAAAAAGAGTGTTTGCAAACTGCTGTATCAAAAGAAAGGATGAACTGTGTTAGCTGAGGACACTCATCAAGAAGAAGTTTCTGAGAATGCTTCGGTCTAGATTTCATATGAAGATATTCCCGTTTCCAACGAAATCATTAGCTCTATCAAAATATCCACCTACAGATTCTACAAAAAGAGTGTTTCCAAACTCCTCTATCAAAAGAAAGTTTCAACTCCTTTAGTTGAGGACACACATCACAAAGAAGTTTCTGAGAATGCTTCTGTCTAGATTTTATATGAAGATATTCCCTTTTCCAATGAAATCTTCAGAGTCATCCAAATATCCACTTGCAGCTACTACAAAAAGAGTTTTTCTAAACTGCTGTATCCAAAGAAAGTTTCATCTCTGTTAGTTGAGGACACACATCCCAAATAAGTTTCTGAGAATGCTTCTGTCTCGTTTTTATGGGAAGATATTTCCCTTTTCACCTTAGGCCTGAAAGCGCTCGAAATCTCCACTTGCAGATACTACAGAAAGAGTGTTCCAAACCTGCTCTAAGAAAGGGAATGTTCAGCTCTGTGAGTTCAATGCAGATATCAGAAAGTAGTTTCTGAGAGAGCTTCTGTCTAGATTTTAGATGAAGATACTCCCGTTTCCAATGAAATCGTTAGAGCTATCCAAATATCCACTTGCAGATTCTACAAAAAGTGTGATTCCAAACTGCTGTAACAAAGGAAAGGTTGAAATCTGTTAGTTGAGAACACACACCACAAAAAAGTTTCTGAGAATGCTTCTGTCTAGATTTTATATGACGATATTCCCGTTTCCAATGAAATCTTCACAGTTATTCAAATATCCACTTGCAGATTCTACAAAAAGTGTGTTTCCAAACGGCTCTATCAAAAGAAAGGTTCAACTCCGTTAGTTGAGGACACACATCACAAAGAAGTTTCTGAGAATGCTTCTGTCTCGTTTTTATGGGAAGATATTTCCCTTCTCACCTAAGGCCCGAATGCGCTCGAAATGTCCACTTGCAGATACTATAGAAAGAGTGTTCCAAACCTTCTCTAAGAAAGGGAATCTTCAGCATTGTGAGTTGAATGCAGATATCACAAAGTAGTTTCTGAGAGTGCTTCTGTCTAGATTTTAGATGAAGATAACCCCGTTTGCAACGAAATCGTTAGAGCTATCCAAATATCAACTTGCAGATTCTTCAAAAAGAGTGGTTCCAAACTACTCTATGAAAAGAAAGGTTGAACTCTGTTAGATGAGGACACACATCACAAAGAAGTTTCTGAGAATGCTTCTGTCTTGATTTTATATGAAGATGTTCCCGTTTCCAACGAAATCTTCACATTAAACAAAATATCCACTTGCAGTTCCTACAAAAAGAGTGTCTCCAAACTGCTGTATCAATAGAAAGGATCAGCTCTGGTAGTTGAGGACACACATCCTAAATAAGTTTCTGAAAATCCCTCTGTCTCTTTTTTATGGGAAGATATTTCAGTTTTCACCGTAGGCCTTAATGCGCTCGAAATGTCCACTTCCAGATACTACAGAAAGTGTGTTTCAAACCTGCTCTATGAAAGGGAATGTTCCGCTCTGTGACTTGAATGCAGATATCAGAAAGTAGTTTCTGACAGTGCTTCTGTCTAGAATTTAGATGAAGATATTCCTGTTTCCAACGAAATCGATAGAGCTATCCAAATATCCACTTGCAGATTCTACAAAAAGTGTGTTTCCAAACTACTGTATCAAAGGAATGGTTCAACTCTGTTAGTTGAGGACACACATCACAAAGAAGTTTCTGAGAATGCTTCTGTCTAGATTTTATATGAAGATACTCCCGTTTCCAACGAAATCTTCACAGTTATCCAAATATCCACTTGCAGATTCTACAAAAAGAGTGTTTGCAAACTACTGTATCAAAAGAAAGGATGAACTGTGTTAGCTGAGGACACTCATCAAGAAGAAGTTTCTGAGAATGCTTCGGTCTAGATTTCATATGAAGATATTCCCGTTTCCAATGAAATCATTAGCTCTATCAAAATATCCACTTACAGATTCTACAAAAAGAGTGTTTCCAAACTCCTCTATCAAAAGAAAGGTTCAACTCCTTTAGTTGAGGACACACATCACAAAGAAGTTTCTGAGAATGCTTCTGTCTAGATTTTATATGAAGATATTCCCTTTTCCAATGAAATCTTCAGAGTCATCCAAATATCCACTTGCAGCTTCTACAAAAAGAGTTTTTCTAAACTGCTGTATCCAAAGAAAGTTTCATCTCTGTTAGTTGAGGACACACATCCCAAATAAGTTTCTGAGAATGCTTCTGTCTCGTTTTTATGGGAAGATATTTCCCTTTTCACCTTAGGCCTGAAAGCGCTCGAAATCTCCACTTGCAGATACTACAGAAAGAGTGTTCCAAACCCGCTCTAGGAAAGGGAATGTTCAGCTCTGTGAGTTCAATGCAGATAACACAAAGTAATTTCTGAGAGAGCTTCTGTCTAGATTTTAGATGAAGATATTCCCGTTTCCAATGAAATCGTTAGAGCTATCCAAATATCCACTTGCAGATTCTACAAAAAGTGTGATTCCAAACTGCTGTAACAAAGGAAAGGTTGAAATCTGTTAGTTGAGAACACACACCACAAAAAAGTTTCTGAGAATACTTCTGTCTAGATTTTATATGACGATATTCCCGTTTCCAATGAAATCTTCACAGTTATTCAAATATCCACTTGCAGATTCTACAAAAAGTGTGTTTCCAAACGGCTCTATCAAAAGAAAGGTTCAACTCCGTTAGTTGAGGACACACATCACAAAGAAGTTTCTGAGAATGCTTCTGTCTCGTTTTTATGGGAAGATATTTCCCTTCTCACCTAAGGCCCGAATGCGCTCGAAATGTCCACTTGCAGATACTATAGAAAGAGTGTTCCAAACCTTCTCTAAGAAAGGGAATCTTCAGCATTGTGAGTTGAATGCAGATATCACAGAGTAGTTTCTGAGAGTGCTTCTGTCTAGATTTTAGATGAAGATAGTCCCGTTTCCAACGAAATCGTTAGAGCTATCCAAATATCAACTTGCAGATTCTTCCAAAAGAGTGGTTCCAAACTACTCTATGAAAAGAAAGGTTGAACTCTGTTAGATGAGGACACACATCACAAAGAAGTTTCTGAGAATGCTTCTGTCTAGATTTTATATGAAGATGTTCCCGTTTCCAACGAAATCTTCACATTAAACAAAACATCAACTTGCAGTTCCTACAAAAAGAGTGTTTCCAAACTGCTGTATCAATAGAAAGGATCCGCTCTGGTAGTTGAGGACACACATCCTAAATAAGTTTCTGAAAATCCCTCTGTCTCTTTCTATGGGAAGATATTTCAGTTTTCACCATAGGCCTTAATGCGCTCGAAATGTCCACTTCCAGATACTACAGAAAGAGTGTTTCAAACCTGCTCTATGAAAGGGAATGTTCCGCTCTGTGACTTGAATGCAGATATCAGAAAGTAGTTTCTGACAGTGCTTCTGTCTAGAATTTAGATGAAGATATTCCCGTTTCCAACGAAATCGATAGAGCTATCCAAATATCCACTTGCAGATTCTACAAAAAGTGTGTTTCCAAACTACTGTATCAAAAGAATGGTTCAACTCTGTTAGTTGAGGACACACATCACAAAGAAGTTTCTGAGAATGCTTCTGTCTAGATTTTATATGAAGATATTCCCGTTTCCAACGAAATCTTCACAGTTATCCAAATATCAACTTGCAGAATCTACAAAAAGTGTGTTTGCAAACTGCTGTATCAAAAGAAAGGATGAACTGTGTTAGCTGAGGACACTCATCAAGAAGAAGTTTCTGAGAATGCTTCGGTCTAGATTTCATATGAAGATATTCCCGTTTCCAACGAAATCATTAGCTCTATCAAAATATCCACTTACAGATTCTACAAAAAGAGTGTTTCCAAACTCCTCTATCAAAAGAAAGTTTCAACTCCTTTAGTTGAGGACACACATCACAAAGAAGTTTCTGAGAATGCTTCTGTCTAGATTTTATATGAAGATATTCCCTTTTCCAATGAAATCTTCAGAGTCTTCCAAATATCCACTTGCAGCTTCCACAAAAAGAGTTTTTCTAAACTGCTGTATCCATAGAAAGTATCATCTCTGTTAGTTGAGGACACACATCCCAAATAAGTTTCTGAGAATGCTTCTGTCTCGTTTTTATGGGAAGATATTTCCCTTTTCACCTTAGGCCTGAAAGCGCTCGAAGTCTCCACTTGCAGATACTACAGAAAGAGTGTTCGAAACCTGCTCTAAGAAAGGGAATGTTCAGCTCTGTGAGTTCAATGCAGATATCACAAAGTAGTTTCTGAGAGAGCTTCTGTCTAGATTTTAGATGAAGATATTCCCGTTTCCAATGAAATTGATAGAGCTATCCAAATATCCACTTGCAGATTCTACAAAAAGTGTGTTTCCAAACTGCTGTAACAATGGAAAGGTTGAAATCTGTTAGTGGAGGACACACACCACAAAAAAGTTTCTGAGAATTCTTCTGTCTAGATTTTATATGACGATATTCCCGTTTCCAACGAAATCTTCACAGTTATTCAAATATCCACTTGCAGATTCTACAACAAGAGTGTTTCCAAACTGCTGTATCAATAGAAAGGATCAGCTCTGGTAGTTGAGGACACACATCCTAAATAAGTTTCTGAATATCCTTCTGTCTCTTTTTTATGGGAAGATATTTCAGTTTTCACCGTAGGCCTTAATGCGCTCGAAATGTCCACTTCCAGATACTACAGAAAGAGTGTTTCAAACCTGCTCTATGAAAGGGAATGTTCCGCTCTGTGACTTGAATGCAGATATCAGAAAGTAGTTTCTGACAATGCTTCTGTCTAGAATTTAGATGAAGATATTCCCGTTTCCAACGAAATCGATAGAGCTATCCAAATATCCACTTACAGATTCTACAAAAGAAGTGATTCCAAACTGCTCTATCAACAGAAAGGTTTAAGTCTGTTAGTTGAGGACACACATCACAAAGAAGTTTGTGAGAATGCTTCTGTCTAGATTTTATATGAAGATATTCCCGTTTCCAACAATATCTTCACAGTTATCCAAATATCCACTTGCAGAATCTACAAAAAGTGTGTTTCCACACTGCTCTATCAAAAGAAAGGTTCAACTCCGTTAGTTGAGGACACACATCACAAAGAAGTTTCTGAGAATGCTTCTGTCTCGTTTTTATGGGAAGATATTTCAGTTTTCACCGTAGGCCCGAATGCGCTCCAAATGTCCACTTGCAGATAATACAGAAAGAGTGTTCCATACCTTCTCTAAGAAAGGGAATCTTCAGCTTTGTGAGTTGAATGCAGATATCACAAAGTAGTTTCTGAGAGTGCTTCTGTCTAGATTTTAGATGAAAATATTCCCGTTTCCAACGATATCGTTAGAGCTATCCAAATATCAACTTGCAGATTCTACAAAAAGAGTGGTTCCAAACTACTCTATGAAAAGAAAGGTTGAACTCTGTTAGATGAGGACACACATCACAAAGAAGTTTCTGAGAATGCTTCTGTCTAGATTTTATATAAAGATGTTCCCGTTTCCAATGAAATCTTCACATTAAACAAAATATCCACTTGCAGGTTCTACAAAAAGAGTGTTTCCAAACTGCTGTATCAAAGGAAAGGTTGAACTCTGTTAGTTGAGGACACACATCACAAAAAAGTTTCTGAGAATGCTTCTGTCTAGATTTTATATGAAGATATTCCCGTTTCCAACGAAATCTTCACAGTTATTCAAATATCCACTTGCAGATTCTACAAAAAGAGTGTTTCCAAACTGCTGTATCAATAGAAAGGATCAGCTCTGGTAGTTGAGGACACACATCCTAAATAAGTTTCTGAAAATCCCTCTGTCTCTTTTTTATGGGAAGATATTTCAGTTTTCACCGTAGGCCTTAATGCGCTCGAAATGTCCACTTCCAGATACTACAGAAAGAGTGTTTCAAACCTGCTCTATGAAAGGGAATGTTCCGCTCTGTGACTTGAATGCAGATATCAGAAAGTAGTTTCTGACAGTGCTTCTGTCTAGAATTTAGATGAAGATATTCCCGTTTCCAACGAAATCGATAGAGCTATCCAAATATCCACTTGCAGATTCTACAAAAAGTGTGTTTCCAAACTACTGTATCAAAAGAATGGTTCAACTCTGTTAGTTGAGGACACACATCACAAAGAAGTTTCTGAGAATGCTTCTCTCTAGATTTTATATGAAGATATTCCCGTTTCCAACGAAATCTTCACAGTTATCCAAATATCCACTTGCAGAATCTACAAAAAGTGTGTTTGCAAACTGCTGTATCAAAAGAAAGGATGAACTGTGTTAGCTGAGGACACTCATCAAGAAGAAGTTTCTGAGAATGCTTCGGTCTAGATTTCATATGAAGATATTCCCGTTTCCAACGAAATCATTAGCGCTATCAAAATATCCACTTACAGATTCTACAAAAAGAGTGTTTCCAAACTCCTCTATCAAAAGAAAGTTTCAACTCCTTTAGTTGAGGACACACATCACAAAGAAGTTTCTGAGAATGCTTCTGTCTAGATTTTATATGAAGATATTCCCTTTTCCAATGAAATCTTCAGAGTCATCCAAATATCCACTTGCAGCTTCTACAAAAAGAGTTTTTCTAAACTGCTGTATCCATAGAAAGTTTCATCTCTGTTAGTTGAGGACACACATCCCAAATAAGTTTCTGAGAATGCTTCTGTCTCGTTTTTATGGGAAGATATTTCCCTTTTCACCTTAGGCCTGAAAGCGCTCGAAGTCTCCACTTGCAGATACTACAGAAAGAGTGTTCGAAACCTGCTCTAAGAAAGGGAATGTTCAGCTCTGTGAGTTCAATGCAGATATCACAAAGTAGTTTCTGAGAGAGCTTCTGTCTAGATTTTAGATGAAGATATTCCCGTTTCCAATGAAATTGATAGAGCTATCCAAATATCCACTTGCAGATTCTACAGAAAGTGTGTTTCCAAACTGCTGTAACAAAGGAAAGGTTGAAATCTGTTAGTTGAGGACACACACCACAAAAAAGTTTCTGAGAATGCTTCTGTCTAGATTTTATATGACGATATTCCCGTTTCCAACGAAATCTTCACAGTTATTCAAATATCCACTTGCAGATTCTACAACAAGAGTGTTTCCAAACTGCTGTATCAATAGAAAGGATCAGCTCTGGTAGTTGAGGACACACATCCTAAATAAGTTTCTGAATATCCTTCTGTCTCTTTTTTATGGGAAGATATTTCAGTTTTCACCGTAGGCCTTAATGCGCTCGTAATGTCCACTTCCAGATACTACAGAAAGAGTGTTTCAAACCTGCTCTATGAAAGGGAATGTTCCGCTCTGTGACTTGAATGCAGATATCAGAAAGTAGTTTCTGACAATGCTTCTGTCTAGAATTTAGATGAAGATATTCCCGTTTCCAACGAAATCGATAGAGCTATCCAAATATCCACTTACAGATTCTACAAAAGAAGTGATTCCAAACTGCTCTATCAACAGAAAGGTTTAAGTCTGTTAGTTGAGGACACACATCACAAAGAAGTTTCTGAGAATGCTTCTGTCTCGTTTTTATGGGAAGATATTTCAGTTTTCAACGTAGGCCCGAATGCGCTCGAAATGTCCACTTGCAGATACTACAGAAAGAGTGTTCCAAACCTTCTCTAAGAAAGGGAATCGTCAGCATTGTGAGTTGAATGCAGATATCACAAAGTAGTTTCTGAGGGTGCTTCTGTCTAGATTTTAGATGAATATATTCCCGTTTCCAACGAAATCGATAGAGCTATCCAAATATCCACTTACAGATTCTACAAAAGAAGTGATTCCAAACTGCTCTATCAACAGAAAGGTTTAAGTCTGTTAGTTGAGGACACACATCACAAAGAAGTTTGTGAGAATGCTTCTGTCTAGATTTTATATGAAGATATTCCCTTTTCCAACAATATCTTCACTGTTATCCAAATATCCACTTGCAGATTCTACAAAAAGTGTGTTTCCAAACTGCTCTATCAAAAGAAAGGTTCAACTCCGTTAGTTGAGGACACACATCACAAAGAAGTTTCTGAGAATGCTTCTGTCTCGTTTTTATGGGAAGATATTTCAGTTTTCACTGTAGGCCCGAATGCGCTCCAAATGTCCACTTGCAGATAATACAGAAAGAGTGTTCCATACCTTCTCTAAGAAAGGGAATCTTCAGCTTTGTGAGTTGAATGCAGATATCACAAAGTAGTTTCTGAGAGTGCTTCTGTCTAGATTTTAGATGAAAATATTCCCGTTTCCAACGATATCGTTAGAGCTATCCAAATATCAACTTGCAGATTCTACAAAAAGAGTGGTTCCAAACTACTCTATGAAAAGAAAGGTTGAACTCTGTTAGATGAGGACACACATCACAAAGAAGTTTCTGAGAATGCTTCTGTCTAGATTTTATATAAAGATGTTCCCGTTTCCAATGAAATCTTCACATTAAACAAAATATCCACTTGCAGGTTCTACAAAAAGAGTGTTTCCAAACTGCTGTATCAAAGGAAAGGTTGAACTCTGTTAGTTGAGGACACACATCACAAAAAAGTTTCTGAGAATGCTTCTGTCTAGATTTTATATGAAGATATTCCCGTTTCCAACGAAATCTTCACAGTTATTCAAATATCCACTTGCAGATTCTACAAAAAGAGTGTTTCCAAACTGCTGTATCAATAGAAAGGATCAGCTCTGGTAGTTGAGGACACACATCCTAAATAAGTTTCTGAAAATCCCTCTGTCTCTTTTTTATGGGAAGATATTTCAGTTTTCACCGTAGGCCTTAATGCGCTCGAAATGTCCACTTCCAGATACTACAGAAAGAGTGTTTCAAACCTGCTCTATGAAAGGGAATGTTCCGCTCTGTGACTTGAATGCAGATATCAGAAAGTAGTTTCTGACAGTGCTTCTGTCTAGAATTTAGATGAAGATATTCCCGTTTCCAACGAAATCGATAGAGCTATCCAAATATCCACTTGCAGATTCTACAAAAAGTGTGTTTCCAAACTACTGTATCAAAAGAATGGTTCAACTCTGTTAGTTGAGGACACACATCACAAAGAAGTTTCTGAGAATGCTTCTGTCTAGATTTTATATGAAGATATTCCCGTTTCCAACGAAATCTTCACAGTTATCCAAATATCCACTTGCAGAATCTACAAAAAGTGTGTTTGCAAACTGCTGTATCAAAAGAAAGGATGAACTGTGTTAGCTGAGGACACTCATCAAGAAGAAGTTTCTGAGAATGCTTCGGTCTAGATTTCATATGAAGATATTCCCGTTTCCAACGAAATCATTAGCTCTATCAAAATATCCCCTTACAGATTCTACAAAAACAGTGTTTCCAAACTCCTCTATCAAAAGAAAGTTTCAACCCCTTTAGTTGAGGACACACATCACAAAGAAGTTTCTGAGAATGCTTCTGTCTAGATTTTATATGAAGATATTCCCTTTTCCAATGAAATCTTCAGAGTCATCCAAATATCCACTTGCAGCTTCTACAAAAAGAGTTTTTCTAAACTGCTGTATCCATAGAAAGTTTCATCTCTGTTACTTGAGGACACACATCCCAAATAAGTTTCTGAGAATGCTTCTGTCTCGTTTTTATGGGAAGATATTTTCCTTTTCACCTTAGGCCTGAAAGCCCTCGAAGTCTCCACTTGCAGATACTACAGAAAGAGTGTTCGAAACCTGCTCTAAGAAAGGGAATGTTCAGCTCTGTGAGTTCAATGCAGATATCACAAAGTAGTTTCTGAGAGAGCTTCTGTCTAGATTTTAGATGAAGATATTCCCGTTTCCAAGGAAATTGATAGAGCTATCCAAATATCCACTTGCAGATTCTACAAAAAGTGTGTTTCCAAACTGCTGTAACAATGGAAAGGTTGAAATCTGTTAGTTGAGGACACACACCACAAAAAAGTTTCTGAGAATGCTTCTCTCTAGATTTTATATGAAGATATTCCCGTTTCCAACGAAATCTTCACAGTTATTCAAATATCCACTTGCAGATTCTACAACAAGAGTGTTTCCAAACTGCTGTATCAATAGAAAGGATCAGCTCTGGTAGTTGAGGACACACATCCTAAATAAGTTTCTGAAAATCCTTCTGTCTCTTTTTTATGGGAAGATATTTCAGTTTTCACCGTAGGCCTTAATGCGCTCGTAATGTCCACTTCCAGATACTACAGAAAGAGTGTTTCAAACCTGCTCTATGAAAGGGAATGTTCCGCTCTGTGACTTGAATGCAGATATCAGAAAGTAGTTTCTGACAATGCTTCTGTCTAGAATTTAGATGAAGATATTCCCGTTTCCAACGAAATCGATAGAGCTATCCAAATATCCACTTACAGATTCTACAAAAGAAGTGATTCCAAACTGCTCTATCAACAGAAAGGTTTAAGTCTGTTAGTTGAGGACACACATCACAAAGAAGTTTGTGAGAATGCTTCTGTCTAGATTTTATATGAAGATATTCCCGTTTCAAACAATATCTTCACAGTTATCCAAATATCCACTTGCAGATTCTGCAAAAAGTGTGTTTCCAAACTGCTCTATCAAACGAAAGGTTCAACTCCGTTAGTTGAGGACACACATCACAAAGAAGTTTCTGAGAATGCTTCTGTCTCGTTTTTATGGGAAGATATTTCAGTTTTCACCGTAGGCCCGAATGCGCTCCAAATGTCCACTTGCAGATAATACAGAAAGAGTGTTCCATACCTTCTCTAAGAAAGGGAATCTTCAGCTTTGTGAGTTGAATGCAGATATCACAAAGTAGTTTCTGAGAGTGCTTCTGTCTAGATTTTAGATGAAAATATTCCCGTTTCCAACGAAATCGTTAGAGCTATCCAAATATCAACTTGCAGATTCTACAAAAAGAGTGGTTCCAAACTACTCTATGAAAAGAAAGGTTGAACTCTGTTAGATGAGGACACACATCACAAAGAAGTTTCTGAGAATGCTTCTGTCTAGATTTTATATAAAGATGTTCCCGTTTCCAATGAAATCTTCACATAAAACAAAATATCCACTTGCAGGTTCTACAAAAAGAGTGTTTCCAAACTGCTGTATCAAAGGAAAGGTTGAACTCTGTTAGTTGAGGACACACATCACAAAAAAGTTTCTGAGAATGCTTCTGTCTAGATTTTATATGAAGATATTCCCGTTTCCAACGAAATCTTCACAGTTATTCAAATATCCTCTTGCAGATTCTACAAAAAGAGTGTTTCCAAACTGCTGTATCAATAGAAAGGATCAGCTCTGGTAGTTTAGGACACACATCCTAAATAAGTTTCTGAAAATCCCTCTGTCTCTTTTTTATGGGAAGATATTTCTGTTTTCACCGTAGGCCTTAATGCGCTCGAAATGTCCACTTCCAGATACTACAGAAAGAGTGTTTCAAACCTGCTCTATGAAAGGGAATGTTCCGCTCTGTGACTTGAATGCAGATATCAGAAAGTAGTTTCTGACAGTGCTTCTGTCTAGAATTTAGATGAAGATATTCCCGTTTCCAACGAAATCGATAGAGCTATCCAAATATCCACTTGCAGATTCTACAAAAAGTGTGTTTCCAAACTACTGTATCAAAAGAATGGTTCAACTCTGTTAGTTGAGGACACACATCACAAAGAAGTTTCTGAGAATGCTTCTGTCTAGATTTTATATGAAGATATTCCCGTTTCCAACGAAATCTTCACAGTTATCCAAATATCCACTTGCAGATTCTACAAAAAGAGTGTTTGCAAACTACTGTATCAAAAGAAAGGATGAACTGTGTTAGCTGAGGACACTCATCAAGAAGAAGTTTCTGAGAATGCTTCGGTCTAGATTTCATATGAAGATATTCCCGTTTCCAACGAAATCATTAGCTCTATCAAAATATCCACTTACAGATTCTACAAAAAGAGTGTTTCCAAACTCCTCTATCAAAAGAAAGGTTCAACTCCTTTAGTTGAGGACACACATCACAAAGAAGTTTCTGAGAATGCTTCTGTCTAGATTTTATATGAAGATATTCCCTTTTCCAATGAAATCTTCAGAGTCATCCAAATATCCACTTGCAGCTACTACAAAAAGAGTTTTTCTAAACTGCTGTATCCAAAGAAAGTTTCATCTCTGTTAGTTGAGGACACACATCCCAAATAAGTTTCTGAGAATGCTTCTGTTTCGTTTTTATGGGAAGATATTTCCCTTTTCACCTTAGGCCTGAAAGCGCTCGAAATCTCCACTTGCAGATACTACAGAAAGAGTGTTCCAAACCTGCTCTAAGAAAGGGAATGTTCAGCTCTGTGAGGTCAATGCAGATATCACAAAGTAGTTTCTGAGAGAGCTTCTGTCTAGATTTTAGATGAAGATATTCCCGTTTCCAATGAAATCGTTAGAGCTATCCAAATATCCACTTGCAGATTCTACAAAAAGTGTGATTCCAAACTGCTGTAACAAAGGAAAGGTTGAAATCTGTTAGTTGAGAACACACACCACAAAAAAGTTTCTGAGAATGCTTCTGTCTAGATTTTATATGACGATATTCCCGTTTCCAATGAAATCTTCACAGTTATTCAAATATCCACTTGCAGATTCTACAAAAAGTGTGTTTCCAAACGGCTCTATCAAAAGAAAGGTTCAACTCCGTTAGTTGAGGACACACATCACAAAGAAGTTTCTGAGAATGCTTCTGTCTCGTTTTTATGGGAAGATATTTCCCTTCTCACCTAAGGCCCGAATGCGCTCGAAATGTCCACTTGCAGATACTATAGAAAGAGTGTTCCAAACCTTCTCTAAGAAAGAGAATCTTCAGCATTGTGAGTTGAATGCAGATATCACAAAGTAGTTTCTGAGAGTGCTTCTGTCTAGATTTTAGATGAAGATAATCCCGTTTCCAACGAAATCGTTAGAGCTATCCAAATATCAACTTGCAGATTCTTCAAAAAGAGTGGTTCCAAACTACTCTATGAAAAGAAAGGTTGAACTCTGTTAGATGAGGACACACATCACAAAGAAGTTTCTGAGAATGCTTCTGTCTAGATTTTATATGAAGATGTTCCCGTTTCCAACGAAATCTTCACATTAAACAAAATATCCCCTTGCAGGTTCTACAAAAAGAGTGTTTCCAAACTGCTGTATCAATAGAAAGGATCAGCTCTGGTAGTTGAGGACACACATCCTAAATAAGTTTCTGAAAATCCCTCTGTCTCTTTTTTATGGGAAGATATTTCAGTTTTCACCGTAGGCCTTAATGCGCTCGAAATGTCCACTTCCAGATACTACAGAAAGAGTGTTTCAAACCTGCTCTATGAAAGCGAATGTTCCGCTCTGTGACTTGAATGCAGATATCAGAAAGTAGTTTCTGACAGTGCTTCTGTCTAGAATTTAGATGAAGGTATTCCCGTTTCCAACGAAATCGATAGAGCTATCCAAATATCCACTTGCAGATTCTACAAAAAGTGTGTTTCCAAACTACTGTATCAAAAGAATGGTTCAACTCTGTTAGTTGAGGACACACATCACAAAGAAGTTTCTGAGAATGCTTCTGTCTAGATTTTATATGAAGATATTCCCGTTTCCAACGAAATCTTCACAGTTATCCAAATATCCACTTGCAGATTCTACAAAAAGAGTGTTTGCAAACTACTGTATGAAAAGAAAGGATGAACTGTGTTAGCTGAGGACACTCATCAAGAAGAAGTTTCTGAGAATGCTTCGGTCTAGTTTTCATATGAAGATATTCCCGTTTCCATCGAAATCATTAGCTCTATCAAAATATCCACTTACAGATTCTACAAAAAGAGTGTTTCCAAACTCCTCTATCAAAAGAAAGGTTCAACTCCTTTAGTTGAGGACACACATCACAAAGAAGTTTCTGAGAATGCTTCTGTCTAGATTTTATATGAAGATATTCCCTTTTCCAATGAAATCTTCAGAGTCATCCAAATATCCACTTGCAGCTTCTACAAAAAGAGTTTTTCTAAACTGCTGTATCCAAAGAAAGTTTCATCTCTGTTAGTTGAGGACACACATCCCAAATAAGTTTCTGAGAATGCTTCTGTTTCGTTTTTATGGGAAGATATTTCCCTTTTCACCTTAGGCCTGAAAGCGCTCGAAATCTCCACTTGCAGATACTACAGAAAGAATGTTCCAAACCTGCTCTAAGAAAGGGAATGTTCAGCTCTGTGAGTTCAATGCATATATCACAAAGTAGTTTCTGAGAGAGCTTCTGTCTAGATTTTAGATGAAGATATTCCCGTTTCCAATGAAATCGTTAGAGCTATCCAAATATCCACTTGCAGATTCTACAAAAAGTGTGATTCCAAACTGCTGTAACAAAGGAAAGGTTGAAATCTGTTAGTTGAGAACACACACCACAAAAAAGTTTCTGAGAATGCTTCTGTCTAGATTTTATATGAAGATATTCCCGTTTCCAACAATATCTTCACAGTTATCCAAATATCCACTTGCAGATTCTACAAAAAGTGTGTTTCCAAACTGCTCTATCAAAAGAAAGGTTCAACTCCGTTAGTTGAGGACACACATCACAAAGAAGTTTCTGAGAATGCTTCTGTCTCGTTTTTATGGGAAGATATTTCAGTTTTCACCGTAGGCCCGAATGCGCTCCAAATGTCCACTTGCAGATAATACAGAAATAGTGTTCCATACCTTCTCTAAGAAAGGGAATCTTCAGCTTTGTGAGTTGAATGCAGATATCACAAAGTAGTTTCTGAGAGTGCTTCTGTCTAGATTTTAGATGAAAATATTCCCGTTTCCAACGAAATCGTTAGAGCTATCCAAATTTCAACTTGCAGATTCTACAAAAAGAGTGGTTCCAAAGTACTCTATGAAAAGAAAGGTTCAACTCTGTTAGTTGAGGACACACATCACAAAGAAGTTTCTGAGAATGCTTCTGTCTAGATTTTATATGAAGATATTCCCGTTTCCAACGAAATCTTCACAGTTATCCAAATATCCACTTGCAGATTCTACAAAAAGAGTGTTTGCAAACTACTGTATGAAAAGAAAGGATGAACTGTGTTAGCTGAGGACACTCATCAAGAAGAAGTTTCTGAGAATGCTTCGGTCTAGATTTCATATGAAGATATTCCCGTTTCCAAAGAAATCATTAGCTCTATCAAAATATCCACTTACAGATTCTACAAAAAGAGTGTTTCCAAACTCCTCTATCAAAAGAAAGGTTCAACTCCTTTAGTTGAGGACACACATCACAAAGAAGTTTCTGAGAATGCTTCTGTCTAGATTTTATATGAAGATATTCCCTTTTCCAATGAAGTCTTCAGAGTCATCCAAATATCCACTTGCAGCTTCTACAAAAAGAGTTTTTCTAAACTGCTGTATCCAAAGAAAGTTTCATCTCTGTTAGTTGAGGACACACATCCCAAATAAGTTTCTGAGAATGCTTCTGTTTCGTTTTTATGGGAAGATATTTGCCTTTTCACCTTAGGCCTGAAAGCGCTCGAAATCTCCACTTGCAGATACTACAGAAAGAGTGTTCCAAACCTGCTCTAAGAAAGGGAATGTTCAGCTCTGTGAGTTCAATGCAGATATCACAAAGTAGTTTCTGAGAGAGCTTCTGTCTAGATTTTAGATGAAGATATTCCCGTTTCCAATGAAATCGTTAGAGCTATCCAAATATCCACTTGCAGATTCTACAAAAAGTGTGATTCCAAACTGCTGTAACAAAGGAAAGGTTGAAATCTGTTAGTTGAGAACACACACCACAAAAAAGTTTCTGAGAATGCTTCTGTCTAGATTTTATATGACGATATTCCCATTTCCAATGAAATCTTCACAGTTATTCAAATATCCACTTGAAGATTCTACAAAAAGTGTGTTTCCAAACGGCTCTATCAAAAGAAAGGTTCAACTCCGTTAGTTGAGGACACACATCACAAAGAAGTTTCTGAGAATGCTTCTGTCTCGTTTTTATGGGAAGATATTTCCCTTTTCACCTAAGGCCCGAATGCGCTCGAAATGTCCACTTGCAGATACTACAGAAAGAGTGTTCCAAACCTTCTCTAAGAAAGGGAATCTTCAGCATTGTGAGTTGAATGCAGATATCACAAAGTAGTTTCAGAGAGTGCTTCTGTCTAGATTTTAGATGAAGATAATCCCGTTTCCAACGAAATCGTTAGAGCTATCCAAATATCAACTTGCAGATTCTTCAAAAAGAGTGGTTCCAAACTACTCTATGAAAAGAAAGGTTGAACTCTGTTAGATGAGGACACACATCACAAAGAAGTTTCTGAGAATGCTTCTGTCTAGATTTTATATGAAGATGTTCCCGTTTCCAACGAAATCTTCACATTAAACAAAATATCCACTTGCAGGTTCTACAAAAAGAGTGTTTCCAAACTGCTGTATCAATAGAAAGGATCCGCTCTGGTAGTTGAGGACACACATCCTAAATAAGTTTCTGAAAATCCCTCTGTCTCTTTTTTATGGGAAGATATTTCAGTTTTCACCGTAGGCCTTAATGCGCTCGAAATGTCCACTTCCAGATACTACAGAAAGAGTGTTTCAAACCTGCTCTATGAAAGGGAATGTTCCGCTCTGTGACTTGAATGCAGATATCAGAAAGTAGTTTCTGACAGTGCTTCTGTCTAGAATTTAGATGAAGATATTCCCGTTTCCAACGAAATCGATAGAGCTATCCAAATATCCACTTGCAGATTCTACAAAAAGTGTGTTTCCAAACTACTGTATCAAAAGAATGGTTCAACTCTGTTAGTTGAGGACACACATCACAAAGAAGTTTCTGAGAATGCTTCTGTCTAGATTTTATATGAAGATATTCCCTTTTCCAATGAAATCTTCAGAGTCATCCAAATATCCACTTGCAGCTTCTACAAAAAGAGTTTTTCTAAACTGCTGTATCCATAGAAAGTTTCATCTCTGTTAGTTGAGGACACACATCCCAAATAAGTTTCTGAGAATGCTTCTGTCTCGTTTTTATGGGAAGATATTTCCCTTTTCACCTTAGGCCTGAAAGCGCTCGAAGTCTCCACTTGCAGATACTACAGAAAGAGTGTTCGAAACCTGCTCTAAGAAAGGGAATGTTCAGCTCTGTGAGTTCAATGCAGATATCACAAAGTAGTTTCTGAGAGAGCTTCTGTCTAGATTTTAGATGAAGATATTCCCGTTTCCAATGAAATTGATAGAGCTATCCAAATATCCACTTGCAGATTCTACAAAAAGTGTGTTTCCAAACTGCTGTAACAAAGGAAAGGTTGAAATCTGTTAGTTGAGGACACACACCACAAAAAAGTTTCTGAGAATGCTTCTCTCTAGATTTTATATGACGATATTCCCGTTTCCAACGAAATCTTCACAGTTATTCAAATATCCACTTGCAGATTCTACAAAAAGAGTGTTTCCAAACTGCTGTATCAATAGAAAGGATCAGCTCTGGTAGTTGAGGACACACATCCTAAATAAGTTTCTGAAAATCCTTCTGTCTCTTTTTTATGGGAAGATATTTCAGTTTTCACCGTAGGCCTTAATGCGCTCGTAATGTCCACTTCCAGATACTACAGAAAGAGTGTTTCAAACCTGCTCTATGAAACGGAATGTTCCGCTCTGTGACTTGAATGCAGATATCAGAAAGTAGTTTCTGACAATGCTTCTGTCTAGAATTTAGATGAAGATATTCCCGTTTCCAACGAAATCGATAGAGCTATCCAAATTTCCACTTACAGATTCTACAAAAGAAGTGATTCCAAACTGCTCTATCAACAGAAAGGTTTAAGTCTGTTAGTTGAGGACACACATCACAAAGAAGTTTCTGAGAATGCTTCTGTCTCGTTTTTATGGGAAGATATTTCAGTTTTCACCGTAGGCCCGAATGCGCTCGAAATGTCCACTTGCAGATACTACAGAAAGAGTGTTCCAAACCTTCTCTAAGAAAGGGAATCGTCAGCATTGTGAGTTGAATGCAGATATCACAAAGTAGTTTCTGAGGGTGCTTCTGTCTAGATTTTAGATGAATATATTACCGTTTCCAACGAAATCGATAGAGCTATCCAAATATCCACTTACAGATTCTACAAAAGAAGTGATTCCAAACTGCTCTATCAACAGAAAGGTTTAAGTCTGTTAGTTGAGGACACACATCACAAAGAAGTTTGTGAGAATGCTTCTGTCTAGATTTTATATGAAGATATTCCCGTTTCCAACAATATCTTCACAGTTATCCAAATATCCACTTGCAGATTCTGCAAAAAGTGTGTTTCCAAACTGCTCTATCAAACGAAAGGTTCAACTCCGTTAGTTGAGGACACACATCACAAAGAAGTTTCTGAGAATGCTTCTGTCTCGTTTTTATGGGAAGATATTTCAGTTTTCACCGTAGGCCCGAATGCGCTCCAAATGTCCACTTGCAGATAATACAGAAAGAGTGTTCCATACCTTCTCTAAGAAAGGGAATCTTCAGCTTTGTGAGTTGAATGCAGATATCACAAAGTAGTTTCTGAGAGTGCTTCTGTCTAGATTTTAGATGAAAATATTCCCGTTTCCAACGAAATCGTTAGAGCTATCCAAATATCAACTTGCAGATTATACAAAAAGAGTGGTTCCAAACTACTCTATGAAAAGAAAGGTTCAACTCTGTTAGTTGAGGACACACATCACAAAGAAGTTTCTGAGAATGCTTCTGTCTAGATTTTATATGAAGATATTCCCGTTTCCAACGAAATCTTCACAGTTATCCAAATATCCACTTGCAGATTCTACAAAAAGAGTGTTTGCAAACTACTGTATGAAAAGAAAGGATGAACTGTGTTAGCTGAGGACACTCATCAAGAAGAAGTTTCTGAGAATGCTTCGGTCTAGATTTCATATGAAGATATTCCCGTTTCCAAAGAAATCATTAGCTCTATCAAAATATCCACTTACAGATTCTACAAAAAGAGTGTTTCCAAACTCCTCTATCAAAAGAAAGGTTCAACTCCTTTAGTTGAGGACACACATCACAAAGAAGTTTCTGAGAATGCTTCTGTCTAGATTTTATATGAAGATATTCCTTTTTCCAATGAAATCTTCAGAGTCATCCAAATATCCACTTGCAGCTTCTACAAAAAGAGTTTTTCTAAACTGCTGTATCCAAAGAAAGTTTCATCTCTGTTAGTTGAGGACACACATCCCAAATAAGTTTCTGAGAATGCTTCTGTTTCGTTTTTATGGGAAGATATTTGCCTTTTCACCTTAGGCCTGAAAGCGCTCGAAATCTCCACTTGCAGATACTACAGAAAGAGTGTTCCAAACCTGCTCTAAGAAAGGGAATGTTCAGCTCTGTGAGTTCAATGCAGATATCACAAAGTAGTTTCTGAGAGAGCTTCTGTCTAGATTTTAGATGAAGATATTCCCGTTTCCAATGAAATCGTTAGAGCTATCCAAATATCCACTTGCAGATTCTACAAAAAGTGTGATTCCAAACTGCTGTAACAAAGGAAAGGTTGAAATCTGTTAGTTGAGAACACACACCACAAAAAAGTTTCTGAGAATGCTTATGTCTAGATTTTATATGACGATATTCCCGTTTCCAATGAAATCTTCACAGTTATTCAAATATCCACTTGCAGATTCTACAAAAAGTGTGTTTCCAAACGGCTCTATCAAAAGAAAGGTTCAACTCCGTTAGTTGAGGACACACATCACAAAGAAGTTTCTGAGAATGCTTCTGTCTCGTTTTTATGGGAAGATATTTCCCTTTTCACCTAAGGCCCGAATGCGCTCGAAATGTCCACTTGCAGATACTATAGAAAGAGTGTTCCATACCTTCTCTAAGAAAGGGAATCTTCAGCTTTGTGAGTTGAATGCAGATATCACAAAGTAGTTTCTGAGAGTGCTTCTGTCTTGATTTTAGATGGAAATATTCCCGTTTCCAACGATATCGTTAGAGCTATCCAAATATCAACTTGCAGATTCTACAAAAAGAGTGGTTCCAAACTACTCTATGAAAAGAAAGGTTGAACTCTGTTAGATGAGGACACACATCACGAAGAAGTTTCTGAGAATGCTTCTGTCTAGATTTTATATAAAGATGTTCCCGTTTCCAATGAAATCTTCACATTAAACAAAATATCCACTTGCAGGTTCTACAAAAAGAGTGTTTCCAAACTGCTGTATCAAAGGAAAGGTTGAACTCTGTTAGTTGAGGACACACATCACAAAAAAGTTTCTGAGAATGCTTCTGTCTAGATTTTATATGAAGATATTCCCGTTTCCAACGAAATCTTCACAGTTATTCAAATATCCACTTGCAGATTCTACAAAAAGAGTGTTTCCAAACTGCTGTATCAATAGAAAGGATCAGCTCTGGTAGTTGAGGACACACATCCTAAATAAGTTTCTGAAAATCCCTCTGTCTCTTTTTTATGGGAAGATATTTCAGTTTTCACCGTAGGCCTTAATGCGCTCGAAATGTCCACTTCCAGATACTACAGAAAGAGTGTTTCAAACCTGCTCTATGAAAGGGAATGTTCCGCTCTGTGACTTGAATGCAGATATCAGAAAGTAGTTTCTGACAGTGCTTCTGTCTAGAATTTAGATGAAGATATTCCCGTTTCCAACGAAATCGATAGAGCTATCCAAATATCCACTTGCAGATTCTACAAAAAGTGTGTTTCCAAACTACTGTATCAAAACAATGGCTCAACTCTGTTAGTTGAGGACACACATCACAAAGAAGTTTCTGAGAATGCTTCTGTCTAGATTTCATATGAAGATATTCCCGTTTCCAACGAAATCTTCACAGTTATCCAAATATCCACTTGCAGAATCTACAAAAAGTGTGTTTGCAAACTGCTGTATCAAAAGAAAGGATGAACTGTGTTAGCTGAGGACACTCATCAAGAAGAAGTTTCTGAGAATGCTTCGGTCTAGATTTCATATGAAGATATTCCCGTTTCCAACGAAATCATTAGCTCTATCAAAATATCCACTTACAGATTCTACAAAAAGACTGTTTCCAAACTCCTCTATCAAAAGAAAGTTTCAACTCCTTTAGTTGAGGACACACATCACAAAGAAGTTTCTGAGAATGCTTCTGTCTAGATTTTATATGAAGATATTCCCTTTTCCAATGAAATCTTCAGAGTCATCCAAATATCCACTTGCAGCTTCTACAAAAAGAGTTTTTCTAAACTGCTGTATCCAAAGAAAGTTTCATCTCTGTTAGTTGAGGACACACATCCCAAATAAGTTTCTGAGAATGCTTCTGTCTCGTTTTTATGGGAAGATATTTCCCTTTTCACCTTAGGCCTGAAAGCGCTCGAAATCTCCACTTGCAGATACTACAGAAAGAGTGTTCCAAACCTGCTCTAAGAAAGGGAATGTTCAGCTCTGTGAGTTCAATGCAGATATCAGAAAGTAGTTTCTGAGAGAGCTTCTGTCTAGATTTTAGATGAAGATACTCCCGTTTCCAATGAAATCGTTAGAGCTATCCAAATATCCACTTGCAGATTCTACAAAAAGTGTGATTCCAAACTGCTGTAACAAAGGAAAGGTTGAAATCTGTTAGTTGAGAACACACACCACAAAAAAGTTTCTGAGA
Source organism: Gorilla gorilla gorilla (assembly GCF_029281585.2). NCBI lineage: Eukaryota > Metazoa > Chordata > Mammalia > Primates > Hominidae > Gorilla > Gorilla gorilla. The sequence goes on along the minus strand of NC_086018.1, from coordinate 13,525,115 downwards.
ATGCTTCTGTCTAGATTTTATATGACGATATTCCCGTTTCCAATGAAATCTTCACAGTTATTCAAATATCCACTTGCAGATTCTACAAAAAGTGTGTTTCCAAACGGCTCTATCAAAAGAAAGGTTCAACTCCGTTAGTTGAGGACACACATCACAAAGAAGTTTCTGAGAATGCTTCTGTCTCGTTTTTATGGGAAGATATTTCCCTTCTCACCTAAGGCCCGAATGCGCTCGAAATGTCCACTTGCAGATACTATAGAAAGAGTGTTCCAAACCTTCTCTAAGAAAGGGAATCTTCAGCATTGTGAGTTGAATGCAGATATCACAAAGTAGTTTCTGAGAGTGCTTCTGTCTAGATTTTAGATGAAGATAACCCCGTTTGCAACGAAATCGTTAGAGCTATCCAAATATCAACTTGCAGATTCTTCAAAAAGAGTGGTTCCAAACTACTCTATGAAAAGAAAGGTTGAACTCTGTTAGATGAGGACACACATCACAAAGAAGTTTCTGAGAATGCTTCTGTCTTGATTTTATATGAAGATGTTCCCGTTTCCAACGAAATCTTCACATTAAACAAAATATCCACTTGCAGTTCCTACAAAAAGAGTGTCTCCAAACTGCTGTATCAATAGAAAGGATCAGCTCTGGTAGTTGAGGACACACATCCTAAATAAGTTTCTGAAAATCCCTCTGTCTCTTTTTTATGGGAAGATATTTCAGTTTTCACCGTAGGCCTTAATGCGCTCGAAATGTCCACTTCCAGATACTACAGAAAGTGTGTTTCAAACCTGCTCTATGAAAGGGAATGTTCCGCTCTGTGACTTGAATGCAGATATCAGAAAGTAGTTTCTGACAGTGCTTCTGTCTAGAATTTAGATGAAGATATTCCTGTTTCCAACGAAATCGATAGAGCTATCCAAATATCCACTTGCAGATTCTACAAAAAGTGTGTTTCCAAACTACTGTATCAAAGGAATGGTTCAACTCTGTTAGTTGAGGACACACATCACAAAGAAGTTTCTGAGAATGCTTCTGTCTAGATTTTATATGAAGATACTCCCGTTTCCAACGAAATCTTCACAGTTATCCAAATATCCACTTGCAGATTCTACAAAAAGAGTGTTTGCAAACTACTGTATCAAAAGAAAGGATGAACTGTGTTAGCTGAGGACACTCATCAAGAAGAAGTTTCTGAGAATGCTTCGGTCTAGATTTCATATGAAGATATTCCCGTTTCCAATGAAATCATTAGCTCTATCAAAATATCCACTTACAGATTCTACAAAAAGAGTGTTTCCAAACTCCTCTATCAAAAGAAAGGTTCAACTCCTTTAGTTGAGGACACACATCACAAAGAAGTTTCTGAGAATGCTTCTGTCTAGATTTTATATGAAGATATTCCCTTTTCCAATGAAATCTTCAGAGTCATCCAAATATCCACTTGCAGCTTCTACAAAAAGAGTTTTTCTAAACTGCTGTATCCAAAGAAAGTTTCATCTCTGTTAGTTGAGGACACACATCCCAAATAAGTTTCTGAGAATGCTTCTGTCTCGTTTTTATGGGAAGATATTTCCCTTTTCACCTTAGGCCTGAAAGCGCTCGAAATCTCCACTTGCAGATACTACAGAAAGAGTGTTCCAAACCCGCTCTAGGAAAGGGAATGTTCAGCTCTGTGAGTTCAATGCAGATAACACAAAGTAATTTCTGAGAGAGCTTCTGTCTAGATTTTAGATGAAGATATTCCCGTTTCCAATGAAATCGTTAGAGCTATCCAAATATCCACTTGCAGATTCTACAAAAAGTGTGATTCCAAACTGCTGTAACAAAGGAAAGGTTGAAATCTGTTAGTTGAGAACACACACCACAAAAAAGTTTCTGAGAATACTTCTGTCTAGATTTTATATGACGATATTCCCGTTTCCAATGAAATCTTCACAGTTATTCAAATATCCACTTGCAGATTCTACAAAAAGTGTGTTTCCAAACGGCTCTATCAAAAGAAAGGTTCAACTCCGTTAGTTGAGGACACACATCACAAAGAAGTTTCTGAGAATGCTTCTGTCTCGTTTTTATGGGAAGATATTTCCCTTCTCACCTAAGGCCCGAATGCGCTCGAAATGTCCACTTGCAGATACTATAGAAAGAGTGTTCCAAACCTTCTCTAAGAAAGGGAATCTTCAGCATTGTGAGTTGAATGCAGATATCACAGAGTAGTTTCTGAGAGTGCTTCTGTCTAGATTTTAGATGAAGATAGTCCCGTTTCCAACGAAATCGTTAGAGCTATCCAAATATCAACTTGCAGATTCTTCCAAAAGAGTGGTTCCAAACTACTCTATGAAAAGAAAGGTTGAACTCTGTTAGATGAGGACACACATCACAAAGAAATTTCTGAGAATGCTTCTGTCTAGATTTTATATGAAGATGTTCCCGTTTCCAACGAAATCTTCACATTAAACAAAACATCAACTTGCAGTTCCTACAAAAAGAGTGTTTCCAAACTGCTGTATCAATAGAAAGGATCCGCTCTGGTAGTTGAGGACACACATCCTAAATAAGTTTCTGAAAATCCCTCTGTCTCTTTCTATGGGAAGATATTTCAGTTTTCACCATAGGCCTTAATGCGCTCGAAATGTCCACTTCCAGATACTACAGAAAGAGTGTTTCAAACCTGCTCTATGAAAGGGAATGTTCCGCTCTGTGACTTGAATGCAGATATCAGAAAGTAGTTTCTGACAGTGCTTCTGTCTAGAATTTAGATGAAGATATTCCCGTTTCCAACGAAATCGATAGAGCTATCCAAATATCCACTTGCAGATTCTACAAAAAGTGTGTTTCCAAACTACTGTATCAAAAGAATGGTTCAACTCTGTTAGTTGAGGACACACATCACAAAGAAGTTTCTGAGAATGCTTCTGTCTAGATTTTATATGAAGATATTCCCGTTTCCAACGAAATCTTCACAGTTATCCAAATATCAACTTGCAGAATCTACAAAAAGTGTGTTTGCAAACTGCTGTATCAAAAGAAAGGATGAACTGTGTTAGCTGAGGACACTCATCAAGAAGAAGTTTCTGAGAATGCTTCGGTCTAGATTTCATATGAAGATATTCCCGTTTCCAACGAAATCATTAGCTCTATCAAAATATCCACTTACAGATTCTACAAAAAGAGTGTTTCCAAACTCCTCTATCAAAAGAAAGTTTCAACTCCTTTAGTTGAGGACACACATCACAAAGAAGTTTCTGAGAATGCTTCTGTCTAGATTTTATATGAAGATATTCCCTTTTCCAATGAAATCTTCAGAGTCATCCAAATATCCACTTGCAGCTTCCACAAAAAGAGTTTTTCTAAACTGCTGTATCCATAGAAAGTATCATCTCTGTTAGTTGATGACACACATCCCAAATAAGTTTCTGAGAATGCTTCTGTCTCGTTTTTATGGGAAGATATTTCCCTTTTCACCTTAGGCCTGAAAGCGCTCGAAGTCTCCACTTGCAGATACTACAGAAAGAGTGTTCGAAACCTGCTCTAAGAAAGGGAATGTTCAGCTCTGTGAGTTCAATGCAGATATCACAAAGTAGTTTCTGAGAGAGCTTCTGTCTAGATTTTAGATGAAGATATTCCCGTTTCCAATGAAATTGATAGAGCTATCCAAATATCCACTTGCAGATTCTACAAAAAGTGTGTTTCCAAACTGCTGTAACAATGGAAAGGTTGAAATCTGTTAGTGGAGGACACACACCACAAAAAAGTTTCTGAGAATTCTTCTGTCTAGATTTTATATGACGATATTCCCGTTTCCAACGAAATCTTCACAGTTATTCAAATATCCACTTGCAGATTCTACAACAAGAGTGTTTCCAAACTGCTGTATCAATAGAAAGGATCAGCTCTGGTAGTTGAGGACACACATCCTAAATAAGTTTCTGAATATCCTTCTGTCTCTTTTTTATGGGAAGATATTTCAGTTTTCACCGTAGGCCTTAATGCGCTCGAAATGTCCACTTCCAGATACTACAGAAAGAGTGTTTCAAACCTGCTCTATGAAAGGGAATGTTCCGCTCTGTGACTTGAATGCAGATATCAGAAAGTAGTTTCTGACAATGCTTCTGTCTAGAATTTAGATGAAGATATTCCCGTTTCCAACGAAATCGATAGAGCTATCCAAATATCCACTTACAGATTCTACAAAAGAAGTGATTCCAAACTGCTCTATCAACAGAAAGGTTTAAGTCTGTTAGTTGAGGACACACATCACAAAGAAGTTTGTGAGAATGCTTCTGTCTAGATTTTATATGAAGATATTCCCGTTTCCAACAATATCTTCACAGTTATCCAAATATCCACTTGCAGAATCTACAAAAAGTGTGTTTCCACACTGCTCTATCAAAAGAAAGGTTCAACTCCGTTAGTTGAGGACACACATCACAAAGAAGTTTCTGAGAATGCTTCTGTCTCGTTTTTATGGGAAGATATTTCAGTTTTCACCGTAGGCCCGAATGCGCTCCAAATGTCCACTTGCAGATAATACAGAAAGAGTGTTCCATACCTTCTCTAAGAAAGGGAATCTTCAGCTTTGTGAGTTGAATGCAGATATCACAAAGTAGTTTCTGAGAGTGCTTCTGTCTAGATTTTAGATGAAAATATTCCCGTTTCCAACGATATCGTTAGAGCTATCCAAATATCAACTTGCAGATTCTACAAAAAGAGTGGTTCCAAACTACTCTATGAAAAGAAAGGTTGAACTCTGTTAGATGAGGACACACATCACAAAGAAGTTTCTGAGAATGCTTCTGTCTAGATTTTATATAAAGATGTTCCCGTTTCCAATGAAATCTTCACATTAAACAAAATATCCACTTGCAGGTTCTACAAAAAGAGTGTTTCCAAACTGCTGTATCAAAGGAAAGGTTGAACTCTGTTAGTTGAGGACACACATCGCAAAAAAGTTTCTGAGAATGCTTCTGTCTAGATTTTATATGAAGATATTCCCGTTTCCAACGAAATCTTCACAGTTATTCAAATATCCACTTGCAGATTCTACAAAAAGAGTGTTTCCAAACTGCTGTATCAATAGAAAGGATCAGCTCTGGTAGTTGAGGACACACATCCTAAATAAGTTTCTGAAAATCCCTCTGTCTCTTTTTTATGGGAAGATATTTCAGTTTTCACCGTAGGCCTTAATGCGCTCGAAATGTCCACTTCCAGATACTACAGAAAGAGTGTTTCAAACCTGCTCTATGAAAGGGAATGTTCCGCTCTGTGACTTGAATGCAGATATCAGAAAGTAGTTTCTGACAGTGCTTCTGTCTAGAATTTAGATGAAGATATTCCCGTTTCCAACGAAATCGATAGAGCTATCCAAATATCCACTTGCAGATTCTACAAAAAGTGTGTTTCCAAACTACTGTATCAAAAGAATGGTTCAACTCTGTTAGTTGAGGACACACATCACAAAGAAGTTTCTGAGAATGCTTCTCTCTAGATTTTATATGAAGATATTCCCGTTTCCAACGAAATCTTCACAGTTATCCAAATATCCACTTGCAGAATCTACAAAAAGTGTGTTTGCAAACTGCTGTATCAAAAGAAAGGATGAACTGTGTTAGCTGAGGACACTCATCAAGAAGAAGTTTCTGAGAATGCTTCGGTCTAGATTTCATATGAAGATATTCCCGTTTCCAACGAAATCATTAGCGCTATCAAAATATCCACTTACAGATTCTACAAAAAGAGTGTTTCCAAACTCCTCTATCAAAAGAAAGTTTCAACTCCTTTAGTTGAGGACACACATCACAAAGAAGTTTCTGAGAATGCTTCTGTCTAGATTTTATATGAAGATATTCCCTTTTCCAATGAAATCTTCAGAGTCATCCAAATATCCACTTGCAGCTTCTACAAAAAGAGTTTTTCTAAACTGCTGTATCCATAGAAAGTTTCATCTCTGTTAGTTGAGGACACACATCCCAAATAAGTTTCTGAGAATGCTTCTGTCTCGTTTTTATGGGAAGATATTTCCCTTTTCACCTTAGGCCTGAAAGCGCTCGAAGTCTCCACTTGCAGATACTACAGAAAGAGTGTTCGAAACCTGCTCTAAGAAAGGGAATGTTCAGCTCTGTGAGTTCAATGCAGATATCACAAAGTAGTTTCTGAGAGAGCTTCTGTCTAGATTTTAGATGAAGATATTCCCGTTTCCAATGAAATTGATAGAGCTATCCAAATATCCACTTGCAGATTCTACAGAAAGTGTGTTTCCAAACTGCTGTAACAAAGGAAAGGTTGAAATCTGTTAGTTGAGGACACACACCACAAAAAAGTTTCTGAGAATGCTTCTGTCTAGATTTTATATGACGATATTCCCGTTTCCAACGAAATCTTCACAGTTATTCAAATATCCACTTGCAGATTCTACAACAAGAGTGTTTCCAAACTGCTGTATCAATAGAAAGGATCAGCTCTGGTAGTTGAGGACACACATCCTAAATAAGTTTCTGAATATCCTTCTGTCTCTTTTTTATGGGAAGATATTTCAGTTTTCACCGTAGGCCTTAATGCGCTCGTAATGTCCACTTCCAGATACTACAGAAAGAGTGTTTCAAACCTGCTCTATGAAAGGGAATGTTCCGCTCTGTGACTTGAATGCAGATATCAGAAAGTAGTTTCTGACAATGCTTCTGTCTAGAATTTAGATGAAGATATTCCCGTTTCCAACGAAATCGATAGAGCTATCCAAATATCCACTTACAGATTCTACAAAAGAAGTGATTCCAAACTGCTCTATCAACAGAAAGGTTTAAGTCTGTTAGTTGAGGACACACATCACAAAGAAGTTTGTGAGAATGCTTCTGTCTAGATTTTATATGAAGATATTCCCGTTTCCAACAATATCTTCACAGTTATCCAAATATCCACTTGCAGAATCTACAAAAAGTGTGTTTCCACACTGCTCTATCAAAAGAAAGGTTCAACTCCGTTAGTTGAGGACACACATCACAAAGAAGTTTCTGAGAATGCTTCTGTCTCGTTTTTATGGGAAGATATTTCAGTTTTCACCGTAGGCCCGAATGCGCTCCAAATGTCCACTTGCAGATAATACAGAAAGAGTGTTCCATACCTTCTCTAAGAAAGGGAATCTTCAGCTTTGTGAGTTGAATGCAGATATCACAAAGTAGTTTCTGAGAGTGCTTCTGTCTAGATTTTAGATGAAAATATTCCCGTTTCCAACGATATCGTTAGAGCTATCCAAATATCAACTTGCAGATTCTACAAAAAGAGTGGTTCCAAACTACTCTATGAAAAGAAAGGTTGAACTCTGTTAGATGAGGACACACATCACAAAGAAGTTTCTGAGAATGCTTCTGTCTAGATTTTATATAAAGATGTTCCCGTTTCCAATGAAATCTTCACATTAAACAAAATATCCACTTGCAGGTTCTACAAAAAGAGTGTTTCCAAACTGCTGTATCAAAGGAAAGGTTGAACTCTGTTAGTTGAGGACACACATCACAAAAAAGTTTCTGAGAATGCTTCTGTCTAGATTTTATATGAAGATATTCCCGTTTCCAACGAAATCTTCACAGTTATTCAAATATCCACTTGCAGATTCTACAAAAAGAGTGTTTCCAAACTGCTGTATCAATAGAAAGGATCAGCTCTGGTAGTTGAGGACACACATCCTAAATAAGCTTCTGAAAATCCCTCTGTCTCTTTTTTATGGGAAGATATTTCAGTTTTCACCGTAGGCCTTAATGCGCTCGAAATGTCCACTTCCAGATACTACAGAAAGAGTGTTTCAAACCTGCTCTATGAAAGGGAATGTTCCGCTCTGTGACTTGAATGCAGATATCAGAAAGTAGTTTCTGACAGTGCTTCTGTCTAGAATTTAGATGAAGATATTCCCGTTTCCAACGAAATCGATAGAGATATCCAAATATCCACTTGCAGATTCTACAAAAAGTGTGTTTCCAAACTACTGTATCAAAAGAATGGTTCAACTCTGTTAGTTGAGGACACACATCACAAAGAAGTTTCTGAGAATGCTTCTCTCTAGATTTTATATGAAGATATTCCCGTTTCCAACGAAATCTTCACAGTTATCCAAATATCCACTTGCAGAATCTACAAAAAGTGTGTTTGCAAACTGCTGTATCAAAAGAAAGGATGAACTGTGTTAGCTGAGGACACTCATCAAGAAGAAGTTTCTGAGAATGCTTCGGTCTAGATTTCATATGAAGATATTCCCGTTTCCAACGAAATCATTAGCGCTATCAAAATATCCACTTACAGATTCTACAAAAAGAGTGTTTCCAAACTCCTCTATCAAAAGAAAGTTTCAACTCCTTTAGTTGAGGACACACATCACAAAGAAGTTTCTGAGAATGCTTCTGTCTAGATTTTATATGAAGATATTCCCTTTTCCAATGAAATCTTCAGAGTCATCCAAATATCCACTTGCAGCTTCTACAAAAAGAGTTTTTCTAAACTGCTGTATCCATAGAAAGTTTCATCTCTGTTAGTTGAGGACACACATCCCAAATAAGTTTCTGAGAATGCTTCTGTCTCGTTTTTATGGGAAGATATTTCCCTTTTCACCTTAGGCCTGAAAGCGCTCGAAGTCTCCACTTGCAGATACTACAGAAAGAGTGTTCGAAACCTGCTCTAAGAAAGGGAATGTTCAGCTCTGTGAGTTCAATGCAGATATCACAAAGTAGTTTCTGAGAGAGCTTCTGTCTAGATTTTAGATGAAGATATTCCCGTTTCCAATGAAATTGATAGAGCTATCCAAATATCCACTTGCAGATTCTACAGAAAGTGTGTTTCCAAACTGCTGTAACAAAGGAAAGGTTGAAATCTGTTAGTTGAGGACACACACCACAAAAAAGTTTCTGAGAATGCTTCTGTCTAGATTTTATATGACGATATTCCCGTTTCCAACGAAATCTTCACAGTTATTCAAATATCCACTTGCAGATTCTACAAAAAGAGTGTTTCCAAACTGCTGTATCAATAGAAAGGATCAGCTCTGGTAGTTGAGGACACACATCCTAAATAAGTTTCTGAAAATCCTTCTGTCTCTTTTTTATGGGAAGATATTTCAGTTTTCACCGTAGGCCTTAATGCGCTCGTAATGTCCACTTCCAGATTCTACAGAAAGAGTGTTTCAAACCTGCTCTATGAAACGGAATGTTCCGCTCTGTGACTTGAATGCAGATATCAGAAAGTAGTTTCTGACAATGCTTCTGTCTACAATTTAGATGAAGATATTCCCGTTTCCAACGAAATCTATAGAGCTATCCAAATATCCACTTACAGATTCTACAAAAGAAGTGATTCCAAACTGCTCTATCAACAGAAAGGTTTAAGTCTGTTAGTTGAGGACACACATCACAAAGAAGTTTCTGAGAATGCTTCTGTCTCGTTTTTATGGGAAGATATTTCAGTTTTCAACGTAGGCCCGAATGCGCTCGAAATGTCCACTTGCAGATACTACAGAAAGAGTGTTCCAAACCTTCTCTAAGAAAGGGAATCGTCAGCATTGTGAGTTGAATGCAGATATCACAAAGTAGTTTCTGAGGGTGCTTCTGTCTAGATTTTAGATGAATATATTCCCGTTTCCAACGAAATCGATAGAGCTATCCAAATATCCACTTACAGATTCTACAAAAGAAGTGATTCCAAACTGCTCTATCAACAGAAAGGTTTAAGTCTGTTAGTTGAGGACACACATCACAAAGAAGTTTGTGAGAATGCTTCTGTCTAGATTTTATATGAAGATATTCCCTTTTCCAACAATATCTTCACAGTTATCCAAATATCCACTTGCAGATTCTACAAAAAGTGTGTTTCCAAACTGCTCTATCAAAAGAAAGGTTCAACTCCGTTAGTTGAGGACACACATCACAAAGAAGTTTCTGAGAATGCTTCTGTCTCGTTTTTATGGGAAGATATTTCAGTTTTCACTGTAGGCCCGAATGCGCTCCAAATGTCCACTTGCAGATAATACAGAAAGAGTGTTCCATACCTTCTCTAAGAAAGGGAATCTTCAGCTTTGTGAGTTGAATGCAGATATCACAAAGTAGTTTCTGAGAGTGCTTCTGTCTAGATTTTAGATGAAAATATTCCCGTTTCCAACGATATCGTTAGAGCTATCCAAATATCAACTTGCAGATTCTACAAAAAGAGTGGTTCCAAACTACTCTATGAAAAGAAAGGTTGAACTCTGTTAGATGAGGACACACATCACAAAGAAGTTTCTGAGAATGCTTCTGTCTAGATTTTATATAAAGATGTTCCCGTTTCCAATGAAATCTTCACATTAAACAAAATATCCACTTGCAGGTTCTACAAAAAGAGTGTTTCCAAACTGCTGTATCAAAGGAAAGGTTGAACTCTGTTAGTTGAGGACACACATCACAAAAAAGTTTCTGAGAATGCTTCTGTCTAGATTTTATATGAAGATATTCCCGTTTCCAACGAAATCTTCACAGTTATTCAAATATCCACTTGCAGATTCTACAAAAAGAGTGTTTCCAAACTGCTGTATCAATAGAAAGGATCAGCTCTGGTAGTTGAGGACACACATCCTAAATAAGTTTCTGAAAATCCCTCTGTCTCTTTTTTATGGGAAGATATTTCAGTTTTCACCGTAGGCCTTAATGCGCTCGAAATGTCCACTTCCAGATACTACAGAAAGAGTGTTTCAAACCTGCTCTATGAAAGGGAATGTTCCGCTCTGTGACTTGAATGCAGATATCAGAAAGTAGTTTCTGACAGTGCTTCTGTCTAGAATTTAGATGAAGATATTCCCGTTTCCAACGAAATCGATAGAGCTATCCAAATATCCACTTGCAGATTCTACAAAAAGTGTGTTTCCAAACTACTGTATCAAAAGAATGGTTCAACTCTGTTAGTTGAGGACACACATCACAAAGAAGTTTCTGAGAATGCTTCTGTCTAGATTTTATATGAAGATATTCCCGTTTCCAACGAAATCTTCACAGTTATCCAAATATCCACTTGCAGAATCTACAAAAAGTGTGTTTGCAAACTGCTGTATCAAAAGAAAGGATGAACTGTGTTAGCTGAGGACACTCATCAAGAAGAAGTTTCTGAGAATGCTTCGGTCTAGATTTCATATGAAGATATTCCCGTTTCCAACGAAATCATTAGCTCTATCAAAATATCCCCTTACAGATTCTACAAAAACAGTGTTTCCAAACTCCTCTATCAAAAGAAAGTTTCAACCCCTTTAGTTGAGGACACACATCACAAAGAAGTTTCTGAGAATGCTTCTGTCTAGATTTTATATGAAGATATTCCCTTTTCCAATGAAATCTTCAGAGTCATCCAAATATCCACTTGCAGCTTCTACAAAAAGAGTTTTTCTAAACTGCTGTATCCATAGAAAGTTTCATCTCTGTTACTTGAGGACACACATCCCAAATAAGTTTCTGAGAATGCTTCTGTCTCGTTTTTATGGGAAGATATTTTCCTTTTCACCTTAGGCCTGAAAGCCCTCGAAGTCTCCACTTGCAGATACTACAGAAAGAGTGTTCGAAACCTGCTCTAAGAAAGGGAATGTTCAGCTCTGTGAGTTCAATGCAGATATCACAAAGTAGTTTCTGAGAGAGCTTCTGTCTAGATTTTAGATGAAGATATTCCCGTTTCCAAGGAAATTGATAGAGCTATCCAAATATCCACTTGCAGATTCTACAAAAAGTGTGTTTCCAAACTGCTGTAACAATGGAAAGGTTGAAATCTGTTAGTTGAGGACACACACCACAAAAAAGTTTCTGAGAATGCTTCTCTCTAGATTTTATATGAAGATATTCCCGTTTCCAACGAAATCTTCACAGTTATTCAAATATCCACTTGCAGATTCTACAACAAGAGTGTTTCCAAACTGCTGTATCAATAGAAAGGATCAGCTCTGGTAGTTGAGGACACACATCCTAAATAAGTTTCTGAAAATCCTTCTGTCTCTTTTTTATGGGAAGATATTTCAGTTTTCACCGTAGGCCTTAATGCGCTCGTAATGTCCACTTCCAGATACTACAGAAAGAGTGTTTCAAACCTGCTCTATGAAAGGGAATGTTCCGCTCTGTGACTTGAATGCAGATATCAGAAAGTAGTTTCTGACAATGCTTCTGTCTAGAATTTAGATGAAGATATTCCCGTTTCCAACGAAATCGATAGAGCTATCCAAATATCCACTTACAGATTCTACAAAAGAAGTGATTCCAAACTGCTCTATCAACAGAAAGGTTTAAGTCTGTTAGTTGAGGACACACATCACAAAGAAGTTTGTGAGAATGCTTCTGTCTAGATTTTATATGAAGATATTCCCGTTTCAAACAATATCTTCACAGTTATCCAAATATCCACTTGCAGATTCTGCAAAAAGTGTGTTTCCAAACTGCTCTATCAAACGAAAGGTTCAACTCCGTTAGTTGAGGACACACATCACAAAGAAGTTTCTGAGAATGCTTCTGTCTCGTTTTTATGGGAAGATATTTCAGTTTTCACCGTAGGCCCGAATGCGCTCCAAATGTCCACTTGCAGATAATACAGAAAGAGTGTTCCATACCTTCTCTAAGAAAGGGAATCTTCAGCTTTGTGAGTTGAATGCAGATATCACAAAGTAGTTTCTGAGAGTGCTTCTGTCTAGATTTTAGATGAAAATATTCCCGTTTCCAACGAAATCGTTAGAGCTATCCAAATATCAACTTGCAGATTCTACAAAAAGAGTGGTTCCAAACTACTCTATGAAAAGAAAGGTTGAACTCTGTTAGATGAGGACACACATCACAAAGAAGTTTCTGAGAATGCTTCTGTCTAGATTTTATATAAAGATGTTCCCGTTTCCAATGAAATCTTCACATAAAACAAAATATCCACTTGCAGGTTCTACAAAAAGAGTGTTTCCAAACTGCTGTATCAAAGGAAAGGTTGAACTCTGTTAGTTGAGGACACACATCACAAAAAAGTTTCTGAGAATGCTTCTGTCTAGATTTTATATGAAGATATTCCCGTTTCCAACGAAATCTTCACAGTTATTCAAATATCCTCTTGCAGATTCTACAAAAAGAGTGTTTCCAAACTGCTGTATCAATAGAAAGGATCAGCTCTGGTAGTTTAGGACACACATCCTAAATAAGTTTCTGAAAATCCCTCTGTCTCTTTTTTATGGGAAGATATTTCTGTTTTCACCGTAGGCCTTAATGCGCTCGAAATGTCCACTTCCAGATACTACAGAAAGAGTGTTTCAAACCTGCTCTATGAAAGGGAATGTTCCGCTCTGTGACTTGAATGCAGATATCAGAAAGTAGTTTCTGACAGTGCTTCTGTCTAGAATTTAGATGAAGATATTCCCGTTTCCAACGAAATCGATAGAGCTATCCAAATATCCACTTGCAGATTCTACAAAAAGTGTGTTTCCAAACTACTGTATCAAAAGAATGGTTCAACTCTGTTAGTTGAGGACACACATCACAAAGAAGTTTCTGAGAATGCTTCTGTCTAGATTTTATATGAAGATATTCCCGTTTCCAACGAAATCTTCACAGTTATCCAAATATCCACTTGCAGATTCTACAAAAAGAGTGTTTGCAAACTACTGTATCAAAAGAAAGGATGAACTGTGTTAGCTGAGGACACTCATCAAGAAGAAGTTTCTGAGAATGCTTCGGTCTAGATTTCATATGAAGATATTCCCGTTTCCAACGAAATCATTAGCTCTATCAAAATATCCACTTACAGATTCTACAAAAAGAGTGTTTCCAAACTCCTCTATCAAAAGAAAGGTTCAACTCCTTTAGTTGAGGACACACATCACAAAGAAGTTTCTGAGAATGCTTCTGTCTAGATTTTATATGAAGATATTCCCTTTTCCAATGAAATCTTCAGAGTCATCCAAATATCCACTTGCAGCTACTACAAAAAGAGTTTTTCTAAACTGCTGTATCCAAAGAAAGTTTCATCTCTGTTAGTTGAGGACACACATCCCAAATAAGTTTCTGAGAATGCTTCTGTTTCGTTTTTATGGGAAGATATTTCCCTTTTCACCTTAGGCCTGAAAGCGCTCGAAATCTCCACTTGCAGATACTACAGAAAGAGTGTTCCAAACCTGCTCTAAGAAAGGGAATGTTCAGCTCTGTGAGGTCAATGCAGATATCACAAAGTAGTTTCTGAGAGAGCTTCTGTCTAGATTTTAGATGAAGATATTCCCGTTTCCAATGAAATCGTTAGAGCTATCCAAATATCCACTTGCAGATTCTACAAAAAGTGTGATTCCAAACTGCTGTAACAAAGGAAAGGTTGAAATCTGTTAGTTGAGAACACACACCACAAAAAAGTTTCTGAGAATGCTTCTGTCTAGATTTTATATGACGATATTCCCGTTTCCAATGAAATCTTCACAGTTATTCAAATATCCACTTGCAGATTCTACAAAAAGTGTGTTTCCAAACGGCTCTATCAAAAGAAAGGTTCAACTCCGTTAGTTGAGGACACACATCACAAAGAAGTTTCTGAGAATGCTTCTGTCTCGTTTTTATGGGAAGATATTTCCCTTCTCACCTAAGGCCCGAATGCGCTCGAAATGTCCACTTGCAGATACTATAGAAAGAGTGTTCCAAACCTTCTCTAAGAAAGGGAATCTTCAGCATTGTGAGTTGAATGCAGATATCACAAAGTAGTTTCTGAGAGTGCTTCTGTCTAGATTTTAGATGAAGATAATCCCGTTTCCAACGAAATCGTTAGAGCTATCCAAATATCAACTTGCAGATTCTTCAAAAAGAGTGGTTCCAAACTACTCTATGAAAAGAAAGGTTGAACTCTGTTAGATGAGGACACACATCACAAAGAAGTTTCTGAGAATGCTTCTGTCTAGATTTTATATGAAGATGTTCCCGTTTCCAACGAAATCTTCACATTAAACAAAATATCCCCTTGCAGGTTCTACAAAAAGAGTGTTTCCAAACTGCTGTATCAATAGAAAGGATCAGCTCTGGTAGTTGAGGACACACATCCTAAATAAGTTTCTGAAAATCCCTCTGTCTCTTTTTTATGG
This sequence comes from Gorilla gorilla gorilla, assembly GCF_029281585.2. Lineage (NCBI taxonomy): Eukaryota > Metazoa > Chordata > Mammalia > Primates > Hominidae > Gorilla > Gorilla gorilla. The sequence continues at coordinate 13,510,045 of NC_086018.1, read as the reverse complement.
GAAGATATTTCAGTTTTCACCGTAGGCCTTAATGCGCTCGAAATGTCCACTTCCAGATACTACAGAAAGAGTGTTTCAAACCTGCTCTATGAAAGCGAATGTTCCGCTCTGTGACTTGAATGCAGATATCAGAAAGTAGTTTCTGACAGTGCTTCTGTCTAGAATTTAGATGAAGGTATTCCCGTTTCCAACGAAATCGATAGAGCTATCCAAATATCCACTTGCAGATTCTACAAAAAGTGTGTTTCCAAACTACTGTATCAAAAGAATGGTTCAACTCTGTTAGTTGAGGACACACATCACAAAGAAGTTTCTGAGAATGCTTCTGTCTAGATTTTATATGAAGATATTCCCGTTTCCAACGAAATCTTCACAGTTATCCAAATATCCACTTGCAGATTCTACAAAAAGAGTGTTTGCAAACTACTGTATGAAAAGAAAGGATGAACTGTGTTAGCTGAGGACACTCATCAAGAAGAAGTTTCTGAGAATGCTTCGGTCTAGTTTTCATATGAAGATATTCCCGTTTCCATCGAAATCATTAGCTCTATCAAAATATCCACTTACAGATTCTACAAAAAGAGTGTTTCCAAACTCCTCTATCAAAAGAAAGGTTCAACTCCTTTAGTTGAGGACACACATCACAAAGAAGTTTCTGAGAATGCTTCTGTCTAGATTTTATATGAAGATATTCCCTTTTCCAATGAAATCTTCAGAGTCATCCAAATATCCACTTGCAGCTTCTACAAAAAGAGTTTTTCTAAACTGCTGTATCCAAAGAAAGTTTCATCTCTGTTAGTTGAGGACACACATCCCAAATAAGTTTCTGAGAATGCTTCTGTTTCGTTTTTATGGGAAGATATTTCCCTTTTCACCTTAGGCCTGAAAGCGCTCGAAATCTCCACTTGCAGATACTACAGAAAGAGTGTTCCAAACCTGCTCTAAGAAAGGGAATGTTCAGCTCTGTGAGTTCAATGCATATATCACAAAGTAGTTTCTGAGAGAGCTTCTGTCTAGATTTTAGATGAAGATATTCCCGTTTCCAATGAAATCGTTAGAGCTATCCAAATATCCACTTGCAGATTCTACAAAAAGTGTGATTCCAAACTGCTGTAACAAAGGAAAGGTTGAAATCTGTTAGTTGAGAACACACACCACAAAAAAGTTTCTGAGAATGCTTCTGTCTAGATTTTATATGAAGATATTCCCGTTTCCAACAATATCTTCACAGTTATCCAAATATCCACTTGCAGATTCTACAAAAAGTGTGTTTCCAAACTGCTCTATCAAAAGAAAGGTTCAACTCCGTTAGTTGAGGACACACATCACAAAGAAGTTTCTGAGAATGCTTCTGTCTCGTTTTTATGGGAAGATATTTCAGTTTTCACCGTAGGCCCGAATGCGCTCCAAATGTCCACTTGCAGATAATACAGAAAGAGTGTTCCATACCTTCTCTAAGAAAGGGAATCTTCAGCTTTGTGAGTTGAATGCAGATATCACAAAGTAGTTTCTGAGAGTGCTTCTGTCTAGATTTTAGATGAAAATATTCCCGTTTCCAACGAAATCGTTAGAGCTATCCAAATTTCAACTTGCAGATTCTACAAAAAGAGTGGTTCCAAAGTACTCTATGAAAAGAAAGGTTCAACTCTGTTAGTTGAGGACACACATCACAAAGAAGTTTCTGAGAATGCTTCTGTCTAGATTTTATATGAAGATATTCCCGTTTCCAACGAAATCTTCACAGTTATCCAAATATCCACTTGCAGATTCTACAAAAAGAGTGTTTGCAAACTACTGTATGAAAAGAAAGGATGAACTGTGTTAGCTGAGGACACTCATCAAGAAGAAGTTTCTGAGAATGCTTCGGTCTAGATTTCATATGAAGATATTCCCGTTTCCAAAGAAATCATTAGCTCTATCAAAATATCCACTTACAGATTCTACAAAAAGAGTGTTTCCAAACTCCTCTATCAAAAGAAAGGTTCAACTCCTTTAGTTGAGGACACACATCACAAAGAAGTTTCTGAGAATGCTTCTGTCTAGATTTTATATGAAGATATTCCCTTTTCCAATGAAGTCTTCAGAGTCATCCAAATATCCACTTGCAGCTTCTACAAAAAGAGTTTTTCTAAACTGCTGTATCCAAAGAAAGTTTCATCTCTGTTAGTTGAGGACACACATCCCAAATAAGTTTCTGAGAATGCTTCTGTTTCGTTTTTATGGGAAGATATTTGCCTTTTCACCTTAGGCCTGAAAGCGCTCGAAATCTCCACTTGCAGATACTACAGAAAGAGTGTTCCAAACCTGCTCTAAGAAAGGGAATGTTCAGCTCTGTGAGTTCAATGCAGATATCACAAAGTAGTTTCTGAGAGAGCTTCTGTCTAGATTTTAGATGAAGATATTCCCGTTTCCAATGAAATCGTTAGAGCTATCCAAATATCCACTTGCAGATTCTACAAAAAGTGTGATTCCAAACTGCTGTAACAAAGGAAAGGTTGAAATCTGTTAGTTGAGAACACACACCACAAAAAAGTTTCTGAGAATGCTTCTGTCTAGATTTTATATGACGATATTCCCATTTCCAATGAAATCTTCACAGTTATTCAAATATCCACTTGAAGATTCTACAAAAAGTGTGTTTCCAAACGGCTCTATCAAAAGAAAGGTTCAACTCCGTTAGTTGAGGACACACATCACAAAGAAGTTTCTGAGAATGCTTCTGTCTCGTTTTTATGGGAAGATATTTCCCTTTTCACCTAAGGCCCGAATGCGCTCGAAATGTCCACTTGCAGATACTACAGAAAGAGTGTTCCAAACCTTCTCTAAGAAAGGGAATCTTCAGCATTGTGAGTTGAATGCAGATATCACAAAGTAGTTTCTGAGAGTGCTTCTGTCTAGATTTTAGATGAAGATAATCCCGTTTCCAATGAAATCGTTAGAGCTATCCAAATATCAACTTGCAGATTCTTCAAAAAGAGTGGTTCCAAACTACTCTATGAAAAGAAAGGTTGAACTCTGTTAGATGAGGACACACATCACAAAGAAGTTTCTGAGAATGCTTCTGTCTAGATTTTATATGAAGATGTTCCTGTTTCCAACGAAATCTTCACATTAAACAAAATATCCACTTGCAGGTTCTACAAAAAGAGTGTTTCCAAACTGCTGTATCAATAGAAAGGATCCGCTCTGGTAGTTGAGGACACACATCCTAAATAAGTTTCTGAAAATCCCTCTGTCTCTTTTTTATGGGAAGATATTTCAGTTTTCACCGTAGGCCTTAATGCGCTCGAAATGTCCACTTCCAGATACTACAGAAAGAGTGTTTCAAACCTGCTCTATGAAAGGGAATGTTCCGCTCTGTGACTTGAATGCAGATATCAGAAAGTAGTTTCTGACAGTGCTTCTGTCTAGAATTTAGATGAAGATATTCCCGTTTCCAACGAAATCGATAGAGCTATCCAAATATCCACTTGCAGATTCTACAAAAAGTGTGTTTCCAAACTACTGTATCAAAAGAATGGTTCAACTCTGTTAGTTGAGGACACACATCACAAAGAAGTTTCTGAGAATGCTTCTGTCTAGATTTTATATGAAGATATTCCCTTTTCCAATGAAATCTTCAGAGTCATCCAAATATCCACTTGCAGCTTCTACAAAAAGAGTTTTTCTAAACTGCTGTATCCATAGAAAGTTTCATCTCTGTTAGTTGAGGACACACATCCCAAATAAGTTTCTGAGAATGCTTCTGTCTCGTTTTTATGGGAAGATATTTCCCTTTTCACCTTAGGCCTGAAAGCGCTCGAAGTCTCCACTTGCAGATACTACAGAAAGAGTGTTCGAAACCTGCTCTAAGAAAGGGAATGTTCAGCTCTGTGAGTTCAATGCAGATATCACAAAGTAGTTTCTGAGAGAGCTTCTGTCTAGATTTTAGATGAAGATATTCCCGTTTCCAATGAAATCGTTAGAGCTATCCAAATATCCACTTGCAGATTCTACAAAAAGTGTGTTTCCAAACTGCTGTAACAAAGGAAAGGTTGAAATCTGTTAGTTGAGGACACACACCACAAAAAAGTTTCTGAGAATGCTTCTCTCTAGATTTTATATGACGATATTCCCGTTTCCAACGAAATCTTCACAGTTATTCAAATATCCACTTGCAGATTCTACAAAAAGAGTGTTTCCAAACTGCTGTAGCAATAGAAAGGATCAGCTCTGGTAGTTGAGGACACACATCCTAAATAAGTTTCTGAAAATCCTTCTGTCTCTTTTTTATGGGAAGATATTTCAGTTTTCACCGTAGGCCTTAATGCGCTCGTAATGTCCACTTCCAGATACTACAGAAAGAGTGTTTCAAACCTGCTCTATGAAACGGAATGTTCCGCTCTGTGACTTGAATGCAGATATCAGAAAGTAGTTTCTGACAATGCTTCTGTCTAGAATTTAGATGAAGATATTCCCGTTTCCAACGAAATCGATAGAGCTATCCAAATATCCACTTACAGATTCTACAAAAGAAGTGATTCCAAACTGCTCTATCAACAGAAAGGTTTAAGTCTGTTAGTTGAGGACACACATCACAAAGAAGTTTCTGAGAATGCTTCTGTCTCGTTTTTATGGGAAGATATTTCAGTTTTCTCCGTAGGCCCGAATGCGCTCGAAATGTCCACTTGCAGATACTACAGAAAGAGTGTTCCAAACCTTCTCTAAGAAAGGGAATCGTCAGCATTGTGAGTTGAATGCAGATATCACAAAGTAGTTTCTGAGGGTGCTTCTGTCTAGATTTTAGATGAATATATTACCGTTTCCAACGAAATCGATAGAGCTATCCAAATATCCACTTACAGATTCTACAAAAGAAGTGATTCCAAACTGCTCTATCAACAGAAAGGTTTAAGTCTGTTAGTTGAGGACACACATCACAAAGAAGTTTGTGAGAATGCTTCTGTCTAGATTTTATATGAAGATATTCCCGTTTCCAACAATATCTTCACAGTTATCCAAATATCCACTTGCAGATTCTGCAAAAAGTGTGTTTCCAAACTGCTCTATCAAACGAAAGGTTCAACTCCGTTAGTTGAGGACACACATCACAAAGAAGTTTCTGAGAATGCTTCTGTCTCGTTTTTATGGGAAGATATTTCAGTTTTCACCGTAGGCCCGAATGCGCTCCAAATGTCCACTTGCAGATAATACAGAAAGAGTGTTCCATACCTTCTCTAAGAAAGGGAATCTTCAGCTTTGTGAGTTGAATGCAGATATCACAAAGTAGTTTCTGAGAGTGCTTCTGTCTAGATTTTAGATGAAAATATTCCCGTTTCCAACGAAATCGTTAGAGCTATCCAAATATCAACTTGCAGATTATACAAAAAGAGTGGTTCCAAACTACTCTATGAAAAGAAAGGTTCAACTCTGTTAGTTGAGGACACACATCACAAAGAAGTTTCTGAGAATGCTTCTGTCTAGATTTTATATGAAGATATTCCCGTTTCCAACGAAATCTTCACAGTTATCCAAATATCCACTTGCAGATTCTACAAAAAGAGTGTTTGCAAACTACTGTATGAAAAGAAAGGATGAACTGTGTTAGCTGAGGACACTCATCAAGAAGAAGTTTCTGAGAATGCTTCGGTCTAGATTTCATATGAAGATATTCCCGTTTCCAAAGAAATCATTAGCTCTATCAAAATATCCACTTACAGATTCTACAAAAAGAGTGTTTCCAAACTCCTCTATCAAAAGAAAGGTTCAACTCCTTTAGTTGAGGACACACATCACAAAGAAGTTTCTGAGAATGCTTCTGTCTAGATTTTATATGAAGATATTCCTTTTTCCAATGAAATCTTCAGAGTCATCCAAATATCCACTTGCAGCTTCTACAAAAAGAGTTTTTCTAAACTGCTGTATCCAAAGAAAGTTTCATCTCTGTTAGTTGAGGACACACATCCCAAATAAGTTTCTGAGAATGCTTCTGTTTCGTTTTTATGGGAAGATATTTGCCTTTTCACCTTAGGCCTGAAAGCGCTCGAAATCTCCACTTGCAGATACTACAGAAAGAGTGTTCCAAACCTGCTCTAAGAAAGGGAATGTTCAGCTCTGTGAGTTCAATGCAGATATCACAAAGTAGTTTCTGAGAGAGCTTCTGTCTAGATTTTAGATGAAGATATTCCCGTTTCCAATGAAATCGTTAGAGCTATCCAAATATCCACTTGCAGATTCTACAAAAAGTGTGATTCCAAACTGCTGTAACAAAGGAAAGGTTGAAATCTGTTAGTTGAGAACACACACCACAAAAAAGTTTCTGAGAATGCTTCTGTCTAGATTTTATATGACGATATTCCCGTTTCCAATGAAATCTTCACAGTTATTCAAATATCCACTTGCAGATTCTACAAAAAGTGTGTTTCCAAACGGCTCTATCAAAAGAAAGGTTCAACTCCGTTAGTTGAGGACACACATCACAAAGAAGTTTCTGAGAATGCTTCTGTCTCGTTTTTATGGGAAGATATTTCCCTTTTCACCTAAGGCCCGAATGCGCTCGAAATGTCCACTTGCAGATACTATAGAAAGAGTGTTCCATACCTTCTCTAAGAAAGGGAATCTTCAGCTTTGTGAGTTGAATGCAGATATCACAAAGTAGTTTCTGAGAGTGCTTCTGTCTTGATTTTAGATGGAAATATTCCCGTTTCCAACGATATCGTTAGAGCTATCCAAATATCAACTTGCAGATTCTACAAAAAGAGTGGTTCCAAACTACTCTATGAAAAGAAAGGTTGAACTCTGTTAGATGAGGACACACATCACGAAGAAGTTTCTGAGAATGCTTCTGTCTAGATTTTATATAAAGATGTTCCCGTTTCCAATGAAATCTTCACATTAAACAAAATATCCACTTGCAGGTTCTACAAAAAGAGTGTTTCCAAACTGCTGTATCAAAGGAAAGGTTGAACTCTGTTAGTTGAGGACACACATCACAAAAAAGTTTCTGAGAATGCTTCTGTCTAGATTTTATATGAAGATATTCCCGTTTCCAACGAAATCTTCACAGTTATTCAAATATCCACTTGCAGATTCTACAAAAAGAGTGTTTCCAAACTGCTGTATCAATAGAAAGGATCAGCTCTGGTAGTTGAGGACACACATCCTAAATAAGTTTCTGAAAATCCCTCTGTCTCTTTTTTATGGGAAGATATTTCAGTTTTCACCGTAGGCCTTAATGCGCTCGAAATGTCCACTTCCAGATACTACAGAAAGAGTGTTTCAAACCTGCTCTATGAAAGGGAATGTTCCGCTCTGTGACTTGAATGCAGATATCAGAAAGTAGTTTCTGACAGTGCTTCTGTCTAGAATTTAGATGAAGATATTCCCGTTTCCAACGAAATCGATAGAGCTATCCAAATATCCACTTGCAGATTCTACAAAAAGTGTGTTTCCAAACTACTGTATCAAAACAATGGCTCAACTCTGTTAGTTGAGGACACACATCACAAAGAAGTTTCTGAGAATGCTTCTGTCTAGATTTCATATGAAGATATTCCCGTTTCCAACGAAATCTTCACAGTTATCCAAATATCCACTTGCAGAATCTACAAAAAGTGTGTTTGCAAACTGCTGTATCAAAAGAAAGGATGAACTGTGTTAGCTGAGGACACTCATCAAGAAGAAGTTTCTGAGAATGCTTCGGTCTAGATTTCATATGAAGATATTCCCGTTTCCAACGAAATCATTAGCTCTATCAAAATATCCACTTACAGATTCTACAAAAAGACTGTTTCCAAACTCCTCTATCAAAAGAAAGTTTCAACTCCTTTAGTTGAGGACACACATCACAAAGAAGTTTCTGAGAATGCTTCTGTCTAGATTTTATATGAAGATATTCCCTTTTCCAATGAAATCTTCAGAGTCATCCAAATATCCACTTGCAGCTTCTACAAAAAGAGTTTTTCTAAACTGCTGTATCCAAAGAAAGTTTCATCTCTGTTAGTTGAGGACACACATCCCAAATAAGTTTCTGAGAATGCTTCTGTCTCGTTTTTATGGGAAGATATTTCCCTTTTCACCTTAGGCCTGAAAGCGCTCGAAATCTCCACTTGCAGATACTACAGAAAGAGTGTTCCAAACCTGCTCTAAGAAAGGGAATGTTCAGCTCTGTGAGTTCAATGCAGATATCACAAAGTAGTTTCTGAGAGAGCTTCTGTCTAGATTTTAGATGAAGATACTCCCGTTTCCAATGAAATCGTTAGAGCTATCCAAATATCCACTTGCACATTCTACAAAAAGTGTGATTCCAAACTGCTGTAACAAAGGAAAGGTTGAAATCTGTTAGTTGAGAACACACACCACAAAAAAGTTTCTGAGAATGCTTCTGTCTAGATTTTATATGACGATATTCCCGTTTCCAATGAAATCTTCACAGTTATTCAAATATCCACTTGCAGATTCTACAAAAAGTGTGTTTCCAAACGGCTCTATCAAAAGAAAGGTTCAACTCCGTTAGTTGAGGACACACATCACAAAGAAGTTTCTGAGAATGCTTCTGTCTCGTTTTTATGGGAAGATATTTCCCTTTTCACCTAAGGCCCGAATGCGCTCGAAATGTCCACTTGCAGATACTACAGAAAGAGTGTTCCAAACCTTCTCTAAGAAAGGGAATCTTCAGCATTGTGAGTTGAATGCAGATATCACAAAGTAGTTTCTGAGAGTGCTTCTGTCTAGATTTTAGATGAAGATAATCCCGTTTCCAACGAAATCGTTAGAGCTATCCAAATATCAACTTGCAGATTCTTCAAAAAGAGTGGTTCCAAACTACTCTATGAAAAGAAAGGTTGAACTCTGTTAGATGAGGACACACATCACGAAGAAGTTTCTGAGAATGCTTCTGTCTAGATTTTATATGAAGATGTTCCCGTTTCCAACGAAATCTTCACATTAAACAAAATATCCACTTCCAGGTTCTACAAAAAGAGTGTTTCCAAACTGCTGTATCAATAGAAAGGATCAGCTCTGGTAGTTGAGGACACACATCCTAAATAAGTTTCTGAAAATCCCTCTGTCTCTTTTTTATGGGAAGATATTTCAGTTTTCACCGTAGGCCTTAATGCGCTCGAAATGTCCACTTCCAGATACTACAGAAAGAGTGTTTCAAACCTGCTCTATGAAAGGGAATGTTCCGCTCTGTGACTTGAATGCAGATATCAGAAAGTAGTTTCTGACAGTGCTTCTGTCTAGAATTTAGATGAAGATATTCCCGTTTCCAACGAAATCGATAGAGCTATCCAAATATCCACTTGCAGATTCTACAAAAAGTGTGTTTCCAAACTACTGTATCAAAAGAATGGTTCAACTCTGTTAGTTGAGGACACACATCACAAAGAAGTTTCTGAGAATGCTTCTGTCTAGATTTTATATGAAGATATTCCCTTTTCCAATGAAATCTTCAGAGTCATCCAAATATCCACTTACAGCTTCTACAAAAAGAGTTTTTCTAAACTGCTGTATCCATAGAAAGTTTCATCTCTGTTAGTTGAGGACACACATCCCAAATAAGTTTCTGAGAATGCTTCTGTCTCGTTTTTATGGGAAGATATTTCCCTTTTCACCTTAGGCCTGAAAGCGCTCGAAGTCTCCACTTGCAGATACTACAGAAAGAGTGTTCGAAACCTGCTCTAAGAAAGGGAATGTTCAGCTCTGTGAGTTCAATGCAGATATCACAAAGTAGTTTCTGAGAGAGCTTCTGTCTAGATTTTAGATGAAGATATTCCCGTTTCCAATGAAATTGATAGAGCTATCCAAATATCCACTTGCAGATTCTACAAAAAGTGTGTTTCCAAACTGCTGTAACAAAGGAAAGGTTGAAATCTGTTAGTTGAGGACACACACCACAAAAAAGTTTCTGAGCATGCTTCTCTCTAGATTTTATATGACGATATTCCCGTTTCCAACGAAATCTTCACAGTTATTCAAATATCCACTTGCAGATTCTACAAAAAGAGTGTTTCCAAACTGCTGTAGCAATAGAAAGGATCAGCTCTGGTAGTTGAGGACACACATCCTAAATAAGTTTCTGAAAATCCTTCTGTCTCTTTTTTATGGGAAGATATTTCAGTTTTCACCGTAGGCCTTAATGCGCTCGTAATGTCCACTTCCAGATACTACAGAAAGAGTGTTTCAAACCTGCTCTATGAAACGGAATGTTCCGCTCTGTGACTTGAATGCAGATATCAGAAAGTAGTTTCTGACAATGCTTCTGTCTAGAATTTAGATGAAGATATTCCCGTTTCCAACGAAATCGATAGAGCTATCCAAATATCCACTTACAGATTCTACAAAAGAAGTGATTCCAAACTGCTCTATCAACAGAAAGGTTTAAGTCTGTTAGTTGAGGACACACATCACAAAGAAGTTTCTGAGAATGCTTCTGTCTCGTTTTTATGGGAAGATATTTCAGTTTTCACCGTAGGCCCGAATGCGCTCGAAATGTCCACTTGCAGATACTACAGAAAGAGTGTTCCAAACCTTCTCTAAGAAAGGGAGTCCTCAGCATTGTGAGTTGAATGCAGATATCACAAAGTAGTTTCTGAGGGTGCTTCTGTCTAGATTTTAGATGAATATATTACCGTTTCCAACGAAATCGATAGAGCTATCCAAATATCCACTTACAGATTCTACAAAAGAAGTGATTCCAAACTGCTCTATCAACAGAAAGGTTTAAGTCTGTTAGTTGAGGACACACATCACAAAGAAGTTTGTGAGAATGCTTCTGTCTAGATTTTATATGAAGATATTCCCGTTTCCAACAATATCTTCACAGTTATCCAAATATCCACTTGCAGATTCTGCAAAAAGTGTGTTTCCAAACTGCTCTATCAAACGAAAGGTTCAACTCCGTTAGTTGAGGACACACATCACAAAGAAGTTTCTGAGAATGCTTCTGTCTCGTTTTTATGGGAAGATATTTCAGTTTTCACCGTAGGCCCGAATGCGCTCCAAATGTCCACTTGCAGATAATACAGAAAGAGTGTTCCATACCTTCTCTAAGAAAGGGAATCTTCAGCTTTGTGAGTTGAATGCAGATATCACAAAGTAGTTTCTGAGAGTGCTTCTGTCTAGATTTTAGATGAAAATATTCCCGTTTCCAATGAAATCGTTAGAGCTATCCAAATATCAACTTGCAGATTCTACAAAAAGAGTGGTTCCAAACTACTCTATGAAAAGAAAGGTTGAACTCTGTTAGATGAGGACACACATCACGAAGAAGTTTCTGAGAATGCTTCTGTCTAGATTTTATATAAAGATGTTCCCGTTTCTAATGAAATCTTCACATTAAACAAAATATCCAATTGCAGGTTCTACAAAAAGAGTGTTTCCAAACTGCTGTATCAAAGGAAAGGTTGAACTCTGTTAGTTGAGGACACACATCACAAAAAACTTTCTGAGAATGCTTCTGTCTAGATTTTATATGAAGATATTCCCGTTTCCAACGAAATCTTCACAGTTATCCAAATATCCACTTGCAGATTCTACAAAAAGAGTGTTTGCAAACTACTGTATCAAAAGAAAGGATGAACTGTGTTAGCTGAGGACACTCATCAAGAAGAAGTCTCTGAGAATGCTTCGGTCTAGATTTCATATGAAGATACTTCCCTTTCCAACGAAATTATTACAGCTATCCAAATATCCACGGACAGATTCTACAAAAAGGGTGTTTCCAAACTGCTCTATCAAAAGAAAGGTTGAACTCCGTTAGTTGAGGACACACATCATGAAGAAGTTGCTGAGAATGCTTCTGTCTGGAATTTAGATGAAGATATTCCCGATTCCAACGAAATCTTCACAGTTATCCAAATATCTACCAGCAGATTCTACAAAAAGTGTGTTTCCAAACTACTGTAACAAAAGAAAGGTTGAACTCTGTTAGTTGAGGACACACATCACAAAGAAGTTTCTGAGAATGCTTCTGTCTAGATTTTATATGAAGATATTCACTTTTCCATCGAAATCTTCACAGTTATCCAAATATCCACTTGCGGATTCTATAAAAAGAGTGTTTCTAAACTGCTGTATCAAAAGAATGGTTCAACACTGTTAGTTGAGGACACACATCCCATATAAGTTTCAGAGAATGCTTCTGTCTCGTTTTTATGGGAAGATATTTCCCTTTTCACCGTAGGCCTGAAAGCGCTCGAAATGTACACTTGCAGATAGTACAGAAAGCGTTTTCCAAACCTGCTCTAAGAAATAGAATCTTCAGCTTTCTGAGTTGAATGCAGATATCACAAAGTAGTTTCTGAGAGTGCTTCTGTCTATATTTTCGATGAAGATATTCCCGTTTCCAACGAAATCGTATGAGCTATCCAAATATCCACTTGCAGATTGTACAAAAAGAGTGGTTCCAAACTACTCTATCAAAAGAAATGTTAAACTCTGTTCGATGAGGACACACATCACAAAGAAGTTTCTGAGAATGCTTCTGTCTAGATTTTATATGAAGATGTTCCCGTTTCCAACGAAATCTTCACATTAAACAAAATATCCACTTGCAGGTTCTACAAAAAGAGTGTTTCCAAACTGCTGTATCAACGGAAAGGTTGAACTCTGTTAGTTGAGGACACACATCACAAAAAAGTTTCTGAGAATGCTTCTGTCTAGATTTTATAAGAAGATACTCCCGTTTCCAACGAAATCTTCACAGTTATTCAAGTATCCACTTGCAGATTCCACAAAAAGAGTGTTTCCAACTGCTTTATCAATAGAAAGGATCAACTCTGCTATTTGAGGACACACATCCTAAATAAGTTTCTGAGAATCCTTCTCTCTCTTTCTTATGGAAGATATTTCAGTTTTCACTGAAGGGCTGAATGCGTTCGAAATGTCCACTTCCAGATACTACAGAAAGAGTGTTTCAAACCTGCTCTATGAAAGGGAATGTTCAGCGCTGTGACTTGAATGCAGATATCACAAAGTAGTTTCTGACAGTGCTTCTGTCTTGAATTCAGATGAAGATATTCCCTTTTCCAACGAAATCGTTAGAGCTATAAAAATATCCACTTGCAGATTCTACAAAAAGGGTGTTTCCAAACTGCTATATCAAAAGAAATGTTGAACTCTGTTAGTTGAGGATACACATCACAAAGAAGTTTCTGAGAATGCTTGTGTCTGGATTTTATATGAAGATATTCCTATTTCCAACTAAATCTTCACAGTTATCCAAATATCCACTTGCAGATTTTACAAAAAGACTGTTTCCAAACTGCTGTTTCAAAGGAAAAGTTGAACTGTGTTAGTCGAGGACACTCATCACAAAGAAGTTTCTGAGAATGCTTCTGTCTAGATTTCATATGAAGATATTCCCGTTTCCAACGAAATCGATAGAGCTATCCAAATATCCACTTGCAGATTCTACAAAAAGTGTGTTTCCAAACTACTGTATCAAAAGAATGGTTCAACTCTGTTAGTTGAGGACACACATCACAAAGAAGTTTCTGAGAATGCTTCTGTCTAGATTTCATATGAAGATATTCCCGTATCCACCGAAATCATTAGAGCTATCCAAATATCCACTTACAGATTCTACAAAAAGAGTGTTACCAATCTGCTCTATTAAAAGAAAGGTTCAACTTCCTTAGTTGAGGACACACATCACAAAGAAGTTTCTGAGAATGCATCTGTCTGGATTTTATATGAAGATATTCCGTTTCCAATGAAATCTTCACAGTTATCCAAATATCCACTTGCAGATTCTACAAAAAGTGTGTTTCCAAACTACTGTATCAAAAGAATGGTTCAACTCTGTTAGTTGAGGACACACATCACAAAGAAGTTTCTGAGAATGCTTCTGTCTAGATTTTATATGAAGATATTACCGTTTCCAACGAAATCTTCACAGTTATCCAAATATCCACTTGCAGATTCTACAAAAAGAGTGTTTGCAAACTGCTGTATCAAAAGAAAGGATGAACTGTGTTAGCTGAGGACACTCATCAAGAAGAAGTTTCTGAGAATGCTTCGGTCTAGATTTCATATGAAGATATTCCCGTTTCCAACGAAATCATTAGCTCTATCAAAATATCCACCTACAGATTCTACAAAAAGAGTGTTTCCAAACTCCTCTATCAAAAGAAAGGTTCAACTCCTTTAGTTGAGGACACACATCACAAAGAAGTTTCTGAGAATGCTTCTGTCTAGATTTTATATGAAGATATTCCCTTTTCCAATGAAATCTTCAGAGTCATCCAAATATCCACTTGCAGCTTCTACAAAAAGAGTTTTTCTAAACTGCTGTATCCAAAGAAAGTTTCATCTCTGTTAGTTGAGGACACACATCCCAAATAAGTTTCTGAGAATGCTTCTGTCTCGTTTTTATGGGAAGATATTTCCCTTTTCACCTTAGGCCTGAAAGCGCTCGAAATCTCCACTTGCAGATACTACAGAAAGAGTGTTCCAAACCTGCTCTAAGAAAGGGAATGTTCAGCTCTGTGAGTTCAATGCAGATATCAGAAAGTAGTTTCTGAGAGAGCTTCTGTCTAGATTTTAGATGAAGATACTCCCGTTTCCAATGAAATCGTTAGAGCTATCCAAATATCCACTTGCAGATTCTACAAAAAGTGTGATTCCAAACTGCTGTAACAAAGGAAAGGTTGAAATCTGTTAGTTGAGAACACACACCACAAAAAAGTTTCTGAGAATGCTTCTGTCTAGATTTTATATGACGATATTCCCGTTTCCAATGAAATCTTCACAGTTATTCAAATATCCACTTGCAGATTCTACAAAAAGTGCGTTTCCAAACGGCTCTATCAAAAGAAAGGTTCAACTCCGTTAGTTGAGGACACACATCACAAAGAAGTTTCTGAGAATGCTTCTGTCTCGTTTTTATGGGAAGATATTTCCCTTTTCACCTAAGGCCCGAATGCGCTCAAAATGTCCACTTGCAGATACTACAGAAAGAGTGTTCCAAACCTTCTCTAAGAAAGGGAATCTTCAGCATTGTGAGTTGAATGCAGATATCACAAAGTAGTTTCTGAGAGTGCTTCTGTCTAGATTTTAGATGAAGATAATCCCGTTTCCAACGAAATCGTTAGAGCTATCCAAATATCAACTTGCAGATTCTTCAAAAAGAGTGGTTCCAAACTACTCTATGAAAAGAAAGGTTGAACTCTGTTAGATGAGGACACACATCACAAAGAAGTTTCTGAGAATGCTTCTGTCTAGATTTTATTTGAAGATGTTCCCGTTTCCAACGAAATCTTCACATTAAACAAAATATCCACTTGCAGGTTCTACAAAAAGAGTGTTTCCAAACTGCTGTATCAATAGAAAGGATCAGCTCTGGTAGTTGAGGACACACATCCTAAATAAGTTTCTGAAAATCCCTCTGTCTCTTTTTTATGGGAAGATATTTCAGTTTTCACCGTAGGCCTTAATGCGCTCGAAATGTCCACTTCCAGATACTACAGAAAGAGTGTTTCAAACCTGCTCTATGAAAGGGAATGTTCCGCTCTGTGACTTGAATGCAGATATCAGAAAGTAGTTTCTGACAGTGCTTCTGTCTAGAATTTAGATGAAGATATTCCCGTTTCCAACGAAATCGATAGAGCTATCCAAATATCCACTTGCAGATTCTACAAAAAGTGTGTTTCCAAACTACTGTATCAAAAGAATGGTTCAACTCTGTTAGTTGAGGACACACATCACAAAGAAGTTTCTGAGAATGCTTCTGTCTAGATTTCATATGAAGATATTCCCGTTTCCAACGAAATCTTCACAGTTATCCAAATATCCACTTGCAGAATCTACAAAAAGTGTGTTTGCAAACTGCTGTATCAAAAGAAAGGATGAACTGTGTTAGCTGAGGACACTCATCAAGAAGAAGTTTCTGAGAATGCTTCGGTCTAGATTTCATATGAAGATATTCCCGTTTCCAACGAAATCATTAGCTCTATCAAAATATCCACTTACAGATTCTACAAAAAGAGTGTTTCCAAACTCCTCTATCAAAAGAAAGTTTCAACTCCTTTAGTTGAGGACACACATCACAAAGAAGTTTCTGAGAATGCTTCTGTCTAGATTTTATATGAAGATATTCCCTTTTCCAATGAAATCTTCAGAGTCATCCAAATATCCACTTGCAGCTTCTACAAAAAGAGTTTTTCTAAACTGCTGTATCCAAAGAAAGTTTCATCTCTGTTAGTTGAGGACACACATCCCAAATAAGTTTCTGAGAATGCTTCTGTCTCGTTTTTATGGGAAGATATTTCCCTTTTCACCTTAGGCCTGAAAGCGCTCGAAATCTCCACTTGCAGATAGTACAGAAAGAGTGTTCCAAACCTGCTCTAAGAAAGGGAATGTTCAGCTCTGTGAGTTCAATGCAGATATCAGAAAGTAGTTTCTGAGAGAGCTTCTGTCTAGATTTTAGATGAAGATACTCCCGTTTCCAATGAAATCGTTAGAGCTATCCAAATATCCACTTGCAGATTCTACAAAAAGTGTGATTCCAAACTGCTGTAACAAAGGAAAGGTTGAAATCTGTTAGTTGAGAACACACACCACAAAAAAGTTTCTGAGAATGCTTCTGTCTAGATTTTATATGACGATATTCCCGTTTCCAATGAAATCTTCACAGTTATTCAAATATCCACTTGCAGATTCTACAAAAAGTGTGTTTCCAAACGGCTCTATCAAAAGAAAGGTTCAACTCCGTTAGTTGAGGACACACATCACAAAGAAGTTTCTGAGAATGCTTCTGTCTCGTTTTTATGGGAAGATATTTCCCTTTTCACCTAAGGCCCGAATGCGCTCGAAATGTCCACTTGCAGATACTACAGAAAGAGTGTTCCAAACCTTCTCTAAGAAAGGGAATCTTCAGCATTGTGAGTTGAATGCAGATATCACAAAGTAGTTTCTGAGAGTGCTTCTGTCTAGATTTTAGATGAAGATAATCCCGTTTCCAACGAAATCGTTAGAGCTATCCAAATATCAACTTGCAGATTCTTCAAAAAGAGTGGTTCCAAACTACTCTATGAAAAGAAAGGTTGAACTCTGTTAGATGAGGACACACATCACAAAGAAGTTTCTGAGAATGCTTCTGTCTAGATTTTATATGAAGATGTTCCCGTTTCCAACGAAATCTTCACATTAAACAAAATATCCACTTGCAGGTTCTACAAAAAGAGTGTTTCCAAACTGCTGTATCAATAGAAAGGATCAGCTCTGGTAGTTGAGGACACACATCCTAAATAAGTTTCTGAAAATCCCTCTGTCTCTTTTTTATGGGAAGATATTTCAGTTTTCACCGTAGGCCTTAATGCGCTCGAAATGTCCACTTCCAGATACTACAGAAAGAGTGTTTCAAACCTGCTCTATGAAAGGGAATGTTCCGCTCTGTGACTTGAATGCAGATATCAGAAAGTAGTTTCTGACAGTGCTTCTGTCTAGAATTTAGATGAAGATATTCCCGTTTCCAACGAAATCGATAGAGCTATCCAAATATCCACTTGCAGATTCTACAAAAGGTGTGTTTCCAAACTACTGTATCAAAAGAATGGTTCAACTCTGTTAGTTGAGGACACACATCACAAAGAAGTTTCTGAGAATGCTTCTGTCTAGATTTTATATGAAGATATTCCCTTTTCCAATGAAATCTTCAGAGTCATCCAAATATCCACTTACAGCTTCTACAAAAAGAGTTTTTCTAAACTGCTGTATCCATAGAAAGTTTCATCTCTGTTAGTTGAGGACACACATCCCAAATAAGTTTCTGAGAATGCTTCTGTCTCGTTTTTATGGGAAGATATTTCCCTTTTCACCTTAGGCCTGAAAGCGCTCGAAGTCTCCACTTGCAGATACTACAGAAAGAGAGTTCGAAACCTGCTCTAAGAAAGGGAATGTTCAGCTCTGTGAGTTCAATGCAGATATCACAAAGTAATTTCTGAGAGAGCTTCTGTCTAGATTTTAGATGAAGATATTCCCGTTTCCAATGAAATTGATAGAGCTATCCAAATATCCACTTGCAGATTCTACAAAAAGTGTGTTTCCAAACTGCTGTAACAAAGGAAAGGTTGAAATCTGTTAGTTGAGGACACACACCACAAAAAAGTTTCTGAGAATGCTTCTCTCTAGATTTTATATGACGATATTCCCGTTTCCAACGAAATCTTCACAGTTATTCAAATATCCACTTGCAGATTCTACAAAAAGAGTGTTTCCAAACTGCTGTAGCAATAGAAAGGATCAGCTCTGGTAGTTGAGGACACACATCCTAAATAAGTTTCTGAAAATCCTTCTGTCTCTTTTTTATGGGAAGATATTTCAGTTTTCACCGTAGGCCTTAATGCGCTCGTAATGTCCACTTCCAGATACTACAGAAAGAGTGTTTCAAACCTGCTCTATGAAACGGAATGTTCCGCTCTGTGACTTGAATGCAGATATCAGAAAGTAGTTTCTGACAATGCTTCTGTCTAGAATTTAGATGAAGATATTCCCGTTTCCAACGAAATCGATAGAGCTATCCAAATATCCACTTACAGATTCTACAAAAGAAGTGATTCCAAACTGCTCTATCAACAGAAAGGTTTAAGTCTGTTAGTTGAGGACACACATCACAAAGAAGTTTCTGAGAATGCTTCTGTCTCGTTTTTATGGGAAGATATTTCAGTTTTCACCGTAGGCCCGAATGCGCTCGAAATGTCCACTTGCAGATACTACAGAAAGAGTGTTCCAAACCTTCTCTAAGAAAGGGAATCGTCAGCATTGTGAGTTGAATGCAGATATCACAAAGTAGTTTCTGAGGGTGCTTCTGTCTAGATTTTAGATGAATATATTACCGTTTCCAACGAAATCGATAGAGCTATCCAAATATCCACTTACAGATTCTACAAAAGAAGTGATTCCAAACTGCTCTATCAACAGAAAGGTTTAAGTCTGTTAGTTGAGGACACACATCACAAAGAAGTTTGTGAGAATGCTTCTGTCTAGATTTTATATGAAGATATTCCCGTTTCCAACAATATCTTCACAGTTATCCAAATATCCACTTGCAGATTCTGCAAAAAGTGTGTTTCCAAACTGCTCTATCAAACGAAAGGTTCAACTCCGTTAGTTGAGGACACACATCACAAAGAAGTTTCTGAGAATGCTTCTGTCTCGTTTTTATGGGAAGATATTTCAGTTTTCACCGTAGGCCCGAATGCGCTCCAAATGTCCACTTGCAGATAATACAGAAAGAGTGTTCCATACCTTCTCTAAGAAAGGGAATCTTCAGCTTTGTGAGTTGAATGCAGATATCACAAAGTAGTTTCTGAGAGTGCTTCTGTCTAGATTTTAGATGAAAATATTCCCGTTTCCAACGAAATCGTTAGAGCTATCCAAATATCAGCTTGCAGATTCTACAAAAAGAGTGGTTCCAAACTACTCTATGAAAAGAAAGGTTGAACTCTGTTAGATGAGGACACACATCACGAAGAAGTTTCTGAGAATGCTTCTGTCTAGATTTTATATAAAGATGTTCCCGTTTCTAATGAAATCTTCACATTAAACAAAATATCCAATTGCAGGTTCTACAAAAAGAGTGTTTCCAAACTGCTGTATCAAAGGAAAGGTTGAACTCTGTTAGTTGAGGACACACATCACAAAAAACTTTCTGAGAATGCTTCTGTCTAGATTTTATATGAAGATATTCCCGTTTCCAACGAAATCTTCACAGTTATCCAAATATCCACTTGCAGATTCTACAAAAAGAGTGTTTGCAAACTACTGTATCAAAAGAAAGGATGAACTGTGTTAGCTGAGGACACTCATCAAGAAGAAGTCTCTGAGAATGCTTCGGTCTAGATTTCATATGAAGATACTCCCCTTTCCAACGAAATTATTACAGCTATCCAAATATCCACGGACAGATTCTACAAAAAGGGTGTTTCCAAACTGCTCTATCAAAAGAAAGGTTGAACTCCGTTAGTTGAGGACACACATCATGAAGAAGATGCTGAGAATGCTTCTGTCTGGAATTTAGATGAAGATATTCCCGATTCCTACGAAATCTTCACAGTTATCCAAATATCTACCAGCAGATTCTACAAAAAGTGTGTTTCCAAACTACTGTAACAAAAGAAAGGTTGAACTCTGTTAGTTGAGGACACACATCACAAAGAAGTTTCTGAGAATGCTTCTGTCTAGATTTTATATGAAGATATTCACTTTTCCATCGAAATCTTCACAGTTATCCAAATATCCACTTGCGGATTCTATAAAAAGAGTGTTTCTAAACTGCTGTATCAAAAGAATGGTTCAACACTGTTAGTTGAGGACACACATCCCATATAAGTTTCAGAGAATGCTTCTGTCTCGTTTTTATGGGAAGATATTTCCCTTTTCACCGTAGGCCTGAAAGCGCTCGAAATGTCCACTTGCAGATAGTACAGAAAGCGTTTTCCAAACCTGCTCTAAGAAATAGAATCTTCAGCTTTCTGAGTTGAATGCAGATATCACAAAGTAGTTTCTGAGAGTGCTTCTGTCTATATTTTCGATGAAGATATTCCCGTTTCCAACGAAATCGTATGAGCTATCCAAATATCCACTTGCAGATTGTACAAAAAGAGTGGTTCCAAACTACTCTATCAAAAGAAATGTTAAACTCTGTTCGATGAGGACACACATCACAAAGAAGTTTCTGAGAATGCTTCTGTCTAGATTTTATATGAAGATGTTCCCGTTTCCAACGAAATCTTCACATTAAACAAAATATCCACTTGCAGGTTCTACAAAAAGAGTGTTTCCAAACTGCTGTATCAACGGAAAGGTTGAACTCTGTTAGTTGAGGACACACATCACAAAAAAGTTTCTGAGAATGCTTCTGTCTAGATTTTATAAGAAGATACTCCCGTTTCCAACGAAATCTTCACAGTTATTCAAGTATCCACTTGCAGATTCCACAAAAAGAGTGTTTCCAACTGCTTTATCAATAGAAAGGATCAACTCTGCTATTTGAGGACACACATCCTAAATAAGTTTCTGAGAATCCTTCTCTCTCTTTCTTATGGAAGATATTTCAGTTTTCACTGAAGGGCTGAATGCGTTCGAAATGTCCACTTCCAGATACTACAGAAAGAGTGTTTCAAACCTGCTCTATGAAAGGGAATGTTCAGCGCTGTGACTTGAATGCAGATATCACAAAGTAGTTTCTGACAGTGCTTCTGTCTTGAATTCAGATGAAGATATTCCCTTTTCCAACGAAATCGTTAGAGCTATAAAAATATCCACTTGCAGATTCTACAAAAAGGGTGTTTCCAAACTGCTATATCAAAAGAAACGTTGAACTCTGTTAGTTGAGGATACACATCACAAAGAAGTTTCTGAGAATGCTTGTGTCTGGATTTTATATGAAGATATTCCTATTTCCAACTAAATCTTCACAGTTATCCAAATATCCACTTGCAGATTTTACAAAAAGACTGTTTCCAAACTGCTGTTTCAAAGGAAAAGTTGAACTGTGTTAGTCGAGGACACTCATCACAAAGAAGTTTCTGAGAATGCTTCTGTCTAGATTTCATATGAAGATATTCCCGTTTCCAACGAAATCGATAGAGCTATCCAAATATCCACTTGCAGATTCTACAAAAAGTGTGTTTCCAAACTACTGTATCAAAAGAATGGTTCAACTCTGTTAGTTGAGGACACACATCACAAAGAAGTTTCTGAGAATGCTTCTGTCTAGATTTCATATGAAGATATTCCCGTATCCACCGAAATCATTAGAGCTATCCAAATATCCACTTACAGATTCTACAAAAAGAGTGTTACCAATCTGCTCTATTAAAAGAAAGGTTCAACTTCCTTAGTTGAGGACACACATCACAAAGAAGTTTCTGAGAATGCATCTGTCTGGATTTTATATGAAGATATTCCGTTTCCAATGAAATCTTCACACTTATCCAAATATCCACTTGCAGATTCTACAAAAAGTGTGTTTCCAAACTACTGTATCAAAAGAATGGTTCAACTCTGTTAGTTGAGGACACACATCACAAAGAAGTTTCTGAGAATGCTTCTGTCTAGATTTTATTTGAAGATATTCCCGTTTCCAACGAAATCTTCACAGTTATCCAAATATCCACTTGCAGATTCTACAAAAAGAGTGTTTGCAAACTGCTGTATCAAAAGAAAGGATGAACTGTGTTAGCTGAGGACACTCATCAAGAAGAAGTTTCTGAGAATACTTCGGTCTAGATTTCATATGAAGATATTCCCGTTTCCAACGAAATCATTAGCTCTATCAAAATATCCACCTACAGATTCTACAAAAAGAGTGTTTCCAAACTCCTCTATCAAAAGAAAGGTTCAACTCCTTTAGTTGAGGACACACATCACAAAGAAGTTTCTGAGAATGCTTCTGTCTAGATTTTATATGAAGATATTCCCTTTTCCAATGAAATCTTCAGAGTCATCCAAATATCCACTTGCAGCTTCTACAAAAAGAGTTTTTCTAAACTGCTGTATCCAAAGAAAGTTTCATCTCTGTTAGTTGAGGACACACATCCCAAATAAGTTTCTGAGAATGCTTCTGTCTCGTTTTTATGGGAAGATATTTCCCTTTTCACCTTAGGCCTGAAAGCGCTCGAAATCTCCACTTGCAGATACTACAGAAAGAGTGTTCCAAACCTGCTCTAAGAAAGGGAATGTTCAGCTCTGTGAGTTCAATGCAGATATCAGAAAGTAGTTTCTGAGAGAGCTTCTGTCTAGATTTTAGATGAAGATACTCCCGTTTCCAATGAAATCGTTAGAGCTATCCAAATATCCACTTGCAGATTCTACAAAAAGTGTGATTCCAAACTGCTGTAACAAAGGAAAGGTTGAAATCTGTTAGTTGAGAACACACACCACAAAAAAGTTTCTGAGAATGCTTCTGTCTAGATTTTATATGACGATATTCCCGTTTCCAATGAAATCTTCACAGTTATTCAAATATCCACTTGCAGATTCTACAAAAAGTGCGTTTCCAAACGGCTCTATCAAAAGAAAGGTTCAACTCCGTTAGTTGAGGACACACATCACAAAGAAGTTTCTGAGAATGCTTCTGTCTCGTTTTTATGGGAAGATATTTCCCTTTTCACCTAAGGCCCGAATGCGCTCAAAATGTCCACTTGCAGATACTACAGAAAGAGTGTTCCAAACCTTCTCTAAGAAAGGGAATCTTCAGCATTGTGAGTTGAATGCAGATATCACAAAGTAGTTTCTGAGAGTGCTTCTGTCTAGATTTTAGATGAAGATAATCCCGTTTCCAACGAAATCGTTAGAGCTATCCAAATATCAACTTGCAGATTCTTCAAAAAGAGTGGTTCCAAACTACTCTATGAAAAGAAAGGTTGAACTCTGTTAGATGAGGACACACATCACAAAGAAGTTTCTGAGAATGCTTCTGTCTAGATTTTATATGAAGATGTTCCCGTTTCCAACGAAATCTTCACATTAAACAAAATATCCACTTGCAGGTTCTACAAAAAGAGTGTTTCCAAACTGCTGTATCAATAGAAAGGATCAGCTCTGGTAGTTGAGGACACACATCCTAAATAAGTTTCTGAAAATCCCTCTGTCTCTTTTTTATGGGAAGATATTTCAGTTTTCACCGTAGGCCTTAATGCGCTCGAAATGTCCACTTCCAGATACTACAGAAAGAGTGTTTCAAACCTGCTCTATGAAAGGGAATGTTCCGCTCTGTGACTTGAATGCAGATATCAGAAAGTAGTTTCTGACAGTGCTTCTGTCTAGAATTTAGATGAAGATATTCCCGTTTCCAACGAAATCGATAGAGCTATCCAAATATCCACTTGCAGATTCTACAAAAAGTGTGTTTCCAAACTACTGTATCAAAAGAATGGTTCAACTCTGTTAGTTGAGGACACACATCACAAAGAAGTTTCTGAGAATGCTTCTGTCTAGATTTTATATGAAGATATTCCCGTTTCCAACGAAATCTTCACAGTTATCCAAATATCCACTTGCAGAATCTACAAAAAGTGTGTTTGCAAACTGCTGTATCAAAAGAAAGGATGAACTGTGTTAGCTGAGGACACTCATCAAGAAGAAGTTTCTGAGAATGCTTCGGTCTAGATTTCATATGAAGATATTCCCGTTTCCAACGAAATCATTAGCGCTATCAAAATATCCACTTACAGATTCTACAAAAAGAGTGTTTCCAAACTCCTCTATCAAAAGAAAGTTTCAACTCCTTTAGTTGAGGACACACATCACAAAGAAGTTTCTGAGAATGCTTCTGTCTAGATTTTATATGAAGATATTCCCTTTTCCAATGAAATCTTCAGAGTCATCCAAATATCCACTTGCAGCTTCTACAAAAAGAGTTTTTCTAAACTGCTGTATCCATAGAAAGTTTCATCTCTGTTAGTTGAGGACACACATCCCTAATAAGTTTCTGAGAATGCTTCTGTCTCGTTTTTATGGGAAGATATTTCCCTTTTCACCTTAGGCCTGAAAGCGCTCGAAGTCTCCACTTGCAGATACTACAGAAAGAGTGTTCGAAACCTGCTCTAAGAAAGGGAATGTTCAGCTCTGTGAGTTCAATGCAGATATCACAAAGTAGTTTCTGAGAGAGCTTCTGTCTAGATTTTAGATGAAGATATTCCCGTTTCCAATGAAATCGATAGAGCTATCCAAATATCCACTTGCAGATTCTACAAAAAGTGTGTTTCCAAACTGCTGTAACAAAGGAAAGGTTGAAATCTGTTAGTTGAGGACACACACCACAAAAAAGTTTCTGAGAATGCTTCTCTCTAGATTTTATATGACGATATTCCCGTTTCCAACGAAATCTTCACAGTTATTCAAATATCCACTTGCAGATTCTACAAAAAGAGTGTTTCCAAACTGCTGTATCAATAGAAAGGATCAGCTCTGGTAGTTGAGGACACACATCCTGAATAAGTTTCTGAAAATCCTTCTGTCTCTTTTTTATGGGAAGATATTTCAGTTTTCACCGTAGGCCTTAATGCGCTCGTAATGTCCACTTCCAGATACTACAGAAAGAGTGTTTCAAACCTGCTCTATGAAACGGAATGTTCCGCTCTGTGACTTGAATGCAAATATCAGAAAGTAGTTTCTGACAATGCTTCTGTCTAGAATTTAGATGAAGATATTCCTGTTTCCAACGAAATCTATAGAGCTATCCAAATATCCACTTACAGATTCTACAAAAGAAGTGATTCCAAACTGCTCTATCAACAGAAAGGTTTAAGTCTGTTAGTTGAGGACACACATCACAAAGAAGTTTCTGAGAATGCTTCTGTCTCGTTTTTATGGGAAGATATTTCAGTTTTCACCGTAGGCCCGAATGCGCTCGAAATGTCCACTTGCAGATACTACAGAAAGAGTGTTCCAAACCTGCTCTAAGAAAGGGAATCGTCAGCATTGTGAGTTGAATGCAGATATCACAAAGTAGTTTCTGAGGGTGCTTCTGTCTAGATTTTAGATGAATATATTACCGTTTCCAACGAAATCGATAGAGCTATCCAAATATCCACTTACAGATTCTACAAAAGAAGTGATTCCAAACTGCTCTATCAACAGAAAGGTTTAAGTCTGTTAGTTGAGGACACACATCACAAAGAAGTTTGTGAGAATGCTTCTGTCTAGATTTTATATGAAGATATTCCCGTTTCCAACAATATCTTCACAGTTATCCAAATATCCACTTGCAGATTCTACAAA
This sequence comes from Gorilla gorilla gorilla, assembly GCF_029281585.2. Taxonomy (NCBI): domain Eukaryota; kingdom Metazoa; phylum Chordata; class Mammalia; order Primates; family Hominidae; genus Gorilla; species Gorilla gorilla. The sequence continues at coordinate 13,484,335 of NC_086018.1, read as the reverse complement.
AAGTGTGTTTCCAAACTGCTCTATCAAAAGAAAGGTTCAACTCCGTTAGTTGAGGACACACATCACAAAGAAGTTTCTGAGAATGCTTCTGTCTCGTTTTTATGGGAAGATATTTCAGTTTTCACCGTAGGCCCGAATGCGCTCCAAATGTCCACTTGCAGATACTATAGAAAGAGTGTTCCATACCTTCTCTAAGAAAGGGAATCTTCAGCTTTGTGAGTTGAATGCAGATATCACAAAGTAGTTTCTGAGAGTGCTTCTGTCTAGATTTTAGATGAAAATATTCCCGTTTCCAACGAAATCGTTAGAGCTATCCAAATATCAACTTGCAGATTCTACAAAAAGAGTGGTTCCAAACTACTCTATGAAAAGAAAGGTTGAACTCTGTTAGATGAGGACACACATCACAAAGAAGTTTCTGAGAATGCTTCTGTCTAGATTTTATATAAAGATGTTCCCGTTTCCAATGAAATCTTCACATTAAACAAAATATCCACTTGCAGGTTGTACAAAAAGAGTGTTTCCAAACTGCTGTATCAAAGGAAAGGTTGAACTCTGTTAGTTGAGGACACACATCACAAAAAAGTTTCTGAGAATGCTTCTGTCTAGATTTTATATGAAGATATTCCCGTTTCCAACGAAATCTTCACAGTTATTCAAATATCCACTTGCAGATTCTACAAAAAGAGTGTTTCCAAACTGCTGTATCAATAGAAAGGATCAGCTCTGGTAGTTTAGGACACACATCCTAAATAAGTTTCTGAAAATCCCTCTGTCTCTTTTTTATGGGAAGATATTTCAGTTTTCACCGTAGGCCTTAATGCGCTCGAAATGTCCACTTCCAGATACTACAGAAAGAGTGTTTCAAACCTGCTCTATGAAAGGGAATGTTCCGCTCTGTGACTTGAATGCAGATATCAGAAAGTAGTTTCTGACAGTGCTTCTGTCTAGAATTTAGATGAAGATATTCCCGTTTCCAACGAAATCGATAGAGCTATCCAAATATCCACTTGCAGATTCTACAAAAAGTGTGTTTCCAAACTACTGTATCAAAAGAATGGTTCAACTCTGTTAGTTGAGGACACACATCACAAAGAAGTTTCTGAGAATGCTTCTGTCTAGATTTTATATGAAGATATTCCCGTTTCCAACGAAATCTTCACAGTTATCCAAATATCCACTTGCAGAAACTACAAAAAGTGTGTTTGCAAACTGCTGTATCAAAAGAAAGGATGAACTGTGTTAGCTGAGGACACTCATCAAGAAGAAGTTTCTGAGAATGCTTCGGTCTAGATTTCATATGAAGATATTCCCGTTTCCAACGAAATCATTAGCTCTATCAAAATATCCACTTACAGATTCTACAAAAAGAGTGTTTCCAAACTCCTCTATCAAAAGAATGTTTCAACTCCTTTAGTTGAGGACACACATCACAAAGAAGTTTCTGAGAATGCTTCTGTCTAGATTTTATATGAAGATATTCCCTTTTCCAATGAAATCTTCAGAGTCATCCAAATATCCACTTGCAGCTTCTACAAAAAGAGTTTTTCTAAACTGCTGTATCCATAGAAAGTTTCATCTCTGTTAGTTGAGGACACACATCCCAAATAAGTTTCTGAGAATGCTTCTGTCTCGTTTTTATGGGAAGATATTTCCCTTTTCACCTTAGGCCTGAAAGCGCTCGAAGTCTCCACTTGCAGATACTACAGAAAGAGTGTTCGAAACCTGCTCTAAGAAAGGGAATGTTCAGCTCTGTGAGTTCAATGCAGATATCACAAAGTAGTTTCTGAGAGAGCTTCTGTCTAGATTTTAGATGAAGATATTCCCGTTTCCAATGAAATCGATAGAGCTATCCAAATATCCACTTGCAGATTCTACAAAAAGTGTGTTTCCAAACTGCTGTAACAAAGGAAAGGTTGAAATCTGTTAGTTGAGGACACACACCACAAAAAAGTTTCTGAGAATGCTTCTCTCTAGATTTTATATGACGATATTCCCGTTTCCAACGAAATCTTCACAGTTATTCAAATATCCACTTGCAGATTCTACAAAAAGAGTGTTTCCAAACTGCTGTAGCAATAGAAAGGATCAGCTCTTGTAGTTGAGGACACACATCCTGAATAAGTTTCTGAAAATCCTTCTGTCTCTTTTTTATGGGAAGATATTTCAGTTTTCACCGTAGGCCTTAATGCGCTCGTAATGTCCACTTCCAGATACTACAGAAAGAGTGTTTCAAACCTGCTCTATGAAACGGAATGTTCCGCTCTGTGACTTGAATGCAGATATCAGAAAGTAGTTTCTGACAATGCTTCTGTCTAGAATTTAGATGAAGATATTCCCGTTTCCAACGAAATCGATAGAGCTATCCAAATATCCACTTACAGATTCTACAAAAGAAGTGATTCCAAACTGCTCTATCAACAGAAAGGTTTAAGTCTGTTAGTTGAGGACACACATCACAAAGAAGTTTCTGAGAATGCTTCTGTCTCGTTTTTATGGGAAGATATTTCAGTTTTCACCGTAGGCCCGAATGCGCTCGAAATGTCCACTTGCAGATACTACAGAAAGAGTGTTCCAAACCTTCTCTAAGAAAGGGAATCGTCAGCATTGTGAGTTGAATGCAGATATCACAAAGTAGTTTCTGAGGGTGCTTCTGTCTAGATTTTAGATGAATATATTACCGTTTCCAACGAAATCGATAGAGCTATCCAAATATCCACTTACAGATTCTACAAAAGAAGTGATTCCAAACTGCTCTATCAACAGAAAGGTTTAAGTCTGTTAGTTGAGGACACACATCACAAAGAAGTTTGTGAGAATGCTTCTGTCTAGATTTTATATGAAGATATTCCCGTTTCCAACAATATCTTCACAGTTATCCAAATATCCACTTGCAGATTCTGCAAAAAGTGTGTTTCCAAACTGCTCTATCAAACGAAAGGTTCAACTCCGTTAGTTGAGGACACACATCACAAAGAAGTTTCTGAGAATGCTTCTGTCTCGTTTTTATGGGAAGATATTTCAGTTTTCACCGTAGGCCCGAATGCGCTCCAAATGTCCACTTGCAGATAATAGAGAAAGAGTGTTCCATACCTTCTCTAAGAAAGGGAATCTTCAGCTTTGTGAGTTGAATGCAGATATCAAAAAGTAGTTTCTGAGAGTGCTTCTGTCTAGATTTTAGATGAACATATTCCCGTTTCCAACGAAATCGTTAGAGCTATCCAAATATCAACTTGCAGATTCTACAAAAAGAGTGGTTCCAAACTACTCTATGAAAAGAAAGGTTCAACTCTGTTAGTTGAGGACACACATCACAAAGAAGTTTCTGAGAATGCTTCTGTCTAGATTTTATATGAAGATATTCCCGTTTCCAACGAAATCTTCACAGTTATCCAAATATCCACTTGCAGATTCTACAAAAAGAGTGTTTGCAAACTACTGTATGAAAAGAAAGGATGAACTGTGTTAGCTGAGGACACTCATCAAGAAGAAGTTTCTGAGAATGCTTCGGTCTAGATTTCATATGAAGATATTCCCGTTTCCAACGAAATCATTAGCTCTATCAAAATATCCACTTACAGATTCTACAAAAAGAGTATTTCCAAACTCCTCTATCAAAAGAAAGGTTCAACTCCTTTAGTTGAGGACACACATCACAAAGAAGTTTCTGAGAATGCTTCTGTCTAGATTTTATATGAAGATATTCCTTTTTCCAATGAAATCTTCAGAGTCATCCAAATATCCACTTGCAGCTTCTACAAAAAGAGTTTTTCTAAACTGCTGTATCCAAAGAAAGTTTCATCTCTGTTAGTTGAGGACACACATCCCAAATAAGTTTCTGAGAATGCTTCTGTTTCGTTTTTATGGGAAGATATTTGCCTTTTCACCTTAGGCCTGAAAGCGCTCGAAATCTCCACTTGCAGATACTACAGAAAGAGTGTTCCAAACCTGCTCTAAGAAAGGGAATGTTCAGCTCTGTGAGTTCAATGCAGATATCACAAAGTAGTTTCTGAGAGAGCTTCTGTCTAGATTTTAGATGAAGATATTCCCGTTTCCAATGAAATCGTTAGAGCTATCCAAATATCCACTTGCATATTCTACAAAAAGTGTGATTCCTAACTGCTGTAACAAAGGAAAGGTTGAAATCTGTTAGTTGAGAACACACACCACAAAAAAGTTTCTGAGAATGCTTCTGTCTAGATTTTATATGACGATATTCCCGTTTCCAATGAAATCTTCACAGTTATTCAAATATCCACTTGCAGATTCTACAAAAAGTGTGTTTCCAAACGGCTCTATCAAAAGAAAGGTTCAACTCCGTTAGTTGAGGACACACATCACAAAGAAGTTTCTGAGAATGCTTCTGTCTCGTTTTTATGGGAAGATATTTCCCTTTTCACCTAAGGCCCGAATGCGCTCGAAATGTCCACTTGCAGATACTATAGAAAGAGTGTTCCATACCTTCTCTAAGAAAGGGAATCTTCAGCTTTGTGAGTTGAATGCAGATATCACAAAGTAGTTTCTGAGAGTGCTTCTGTCTAGATTTTAGATGAAAATATTCCCGTTTCCAACGATATCGTTAGAGATATCCAAATATCAACTTGCAGATTCTACAAAAAGAGTGGTTCCAAACTACTCTATGAAAAGAAAGGTTGAACTCTGTTAGATGAGGACACACATCACGAAGAAGTTTCTGAGAATGCTTCTGTCTAGATTTTATATAAAGATGTTCCCGTTTCCAATGAAATCTTCACATTAAACAAAATATCCACTTGCAGGTTCTACAAAAAGAGTGTTTCCAAACTGCTGTATCAAAGGAAAGGTTGAACTCTGTTAGTTGAGGACACACATCACAAAAAAGTTTCTGAGAATGCTTCTGTCTAGATTTTATATGAAGATATTCCCGTTTCCAACGAAATCTTCACAGTTATTCAAATATCCACTTGCAGATTCTACAAAAAGAGTGTTTCCAAACTGCTGTATCAATAGAAAGGATCAGCTCTGGTAGTTGAGGACACACATCCTAAATAAGTTTCTGAAAATCCCTCTGTCTCTTTTTTATGGGAAGATATTTCAGTTTTCACCGTAGGCCTTAATGCGCTCGAAATGTCCACTTCCAGATACTACAGAAAGAGTGTTTCAAACCTGCTCTATGAAAGGGAATGTTCCGCTCTGTGACTTGAATGCAGATATCAGAAAGTAGTTTCTGACAGTGCTTCTGTCTAGAATTTAGATGAAGATATTCCCGTTTCCAACGAAATCGATAGAGCTATCCAAATATCCACTTGCAGATTCTACAAAAAGTGTGTTTCCAAACTACTGTATCAAAAGAATGGTTCAACTCTGTTAGTTGAGGACACACATCACAAAGAAGTTTCTGAGAATGCTTCTGTCTAGATTTTATATGAAGATATTCCCGTTTCCAACGAAATCTTCACAGTTATCCACATATCCACTTGCAGATTCTACAAAAAGAGTGTTTGCAAACTACTGTATCAAAAGAAAGGATGAACTGTGTTAGCTGAGGACACTCATCAAGAAGAAGTTTCTGAGAATGCTTCGGTCTAGATTTCATATGAAGATATTCCCGTTTCCAACGAAATCATTAGCTCTATCAAAATATCCACCTACAGATTCTACAAAAAGAGTGTTTCCAAACTCCTCTATCAAAAGAAAGGTTCAACTCCTTTAGTTGAGGACACACATCACAAAGAAGTTTCTGAGAATGCTTCTGTCTAGATTTTATATGAAGATATTCCCTTTTCCAATGAAATCTTCAGAGTCATCCAAATATCCACTTGCAGCTTCTACAAAAAGAGTTTTTCTAAACTGCTGTATCCAAAGAAAGTTTCATCTCTGTTAGTTGAGGACACACATCCCAAATAAGTTTCTGAGAATGCTTCTGTCTCGTTTTTATGGGAAGATATTTCCCTTTTCACCTTAGGCCTGAAAGCGCTCGAAATCTCCACTTGCAGATACTACAGAAAGAGTGTTCCAAACCTGCTCTAAGAAAGGGAATGTTCAGCTCTGTGAGTTCAATGCAGATATCACAAAGTAGTTTCTGAGAGAGCTTCTGTCTAGATTTTAGATGAAGATACTCCCGTTTCCAATGAAATCGTTAGAGCTATCCAAATATCCACTTGCAGATTCTACAAAAAGTGTGATTCCAAACTGCTGTAACAAAGGAAAGGTTGAAATCTGTTAGTTGAGAACACACACCACAAAAAAGTTTCTGAGAATGCTTCTGTCTAGATTTTATATGACGATATTCCCGTTTCCAATGAAATCTTCACAGTTATTCAAATATCCACTTGCAGATTCTACAAAAAGTGTGTTTCCAAACGGCTCTATCAAAAGAAAGGTTCAACTCCGTTAGTTGAGGACACACATCACAAAGAACTTTCTGAGAATGCTTCTGTCTCGTTTTTATGGGAAGATATTTCCCTTTTCACCTAAGGCCCGAATGCGCTCGAAATGTCCACTTGCAGATACTACAGAAAGAGTGTTCCAAACCTTCTCTAAGAAAGGGAATCTTCAGCATTGTGAGTTGAATGCAGATATCACAAAGTAGTTTCTGAGAGTGCTTCTGTCTAGATTTTAGATGAAGATAATCCCGTTTCCAACGAAATCGTTAGAGCTATCCAAATATCAACTTGCAGATTCTTCAAAAAGAGTGGTTCCAAACTACTCTATGAAAAGAAAGGTTGAACTCTGTTAGATGAGGACACACATCACAAAGAAGTTTCTGAGAATGCTTCTGTCTAGATTTTATATGAAGATGTTCCCGTTTCCAACGAAATCTTCACATTAAACAAAATATCCACTTGCAGGTTCTACAAAAAGAGTGTTTCCAAACTGCTGTATCAATAGAAAGGATCAGCTCTGGTAGTTGAGGACACACATCCTAAATAAGTTTCTGAAAATCCCTCTGTCTCTTTTTTATGGGAAGATATTTCAGTTTTCACCGTAGGCCTTAATGCGCTCGAAATGTCCACTTCCAGATACTACAGAAAGAGTGTTTCAAACCTGCTCTATGAAAGGGAATGTTCCGCTCTGTGACTTGAATGCAGATATCAGAAAGTAGTTTCTGACAGTGCTTCTGTCTAGAATTTAGATGAAGATATTCCCGTTTCCAACGAAATCGATAGAGCTATCCAAATATCCACTTGCAGATTCTACAAAAGGTGTGTTTCCAAACTACTGTATCAAAAGAATGGTTCAACTCTGTTAGTTGAGGACACACATCACAAAGAAGTTTCTGAGAATGCTTCTGTCTAGATTTCATATGAAGATATTCCCGTTTCCAACGAAATCTTCACAGTTATCCAAATATCCACTTGCAGAATCTACAAAAAGTGTGTTTGCAAACTGCTGTATCAAAAGAAAGGATGAACTGTGTTAGCTGAGGACACTCATCAAGAAGAAGTTTCTGAGAATGCTTCGGTCTAGATTTCATATGAAGATATTCCCGTTTCCAACGAAATCATTAGCTCTATCAAAATATCCACTTACAGATTCTACAAAAAGAGTGTTTCCAAACTCCTCTATCAAAAGAAAGTTTCAACTCCTTTAGTTGAGGACACACATCACAAAGAAGTTTCTGAGAATGCTTCTGTCTAGATTTTATATGAAGATATTCCCTTTTCCAATGAAATATTCAGAGTCAACCAAATATCCACTTGCAGCTTCTACAAAAAGAGTTTTTCTAAACTGCTGTATCCATAGAAAGTTTCATCTCTGTTAGTTGAGGACACACATCCCAAATAAGTTTCTGAGAATGCTTCTGTCTCGTTTTTATGGGAAGATATTTCCCTTTTCACCTTAGGCCTGAAAGCGCTCGAAGTCTCCACTTGCAGATACTACAGAAAGAGTGTTCGAAACCTGCTCTAAGAAAGGGAATGTTCAGCTCTGTGAGTTCAATGCAGATATCACAAAGTAGTTTCTGAGAGAGCTTCTGTCTAGATTTTAGATGAAGATATTCCCGTTTCCAATGAAATTGATAGAGCTATCCAAATATCCACTTGCAGATTCTACAAAAAGTGTGTTTCCAAACTGCTGTAACAAAGGAAAGGTTGAAATCTGTTAGTTGAGGACACACACCACAAAAAAGTTTCTGAGAATGCTTCTCTCTAGATTTTATATGACGATATTCCCGTTTCCAACGAAATCTTCACAGTTATTCAAATATCCACTTGCAGATTCTACAAAAAGAGTGTTTCCAAACTGCTGTAGCAATAGAAAGGATCAGCTCTGGTAGTTGAGGACACACATCCTAAATAAGTTTCTGAAAATCCTTCTGTCTCTTTTTTATGGGAAGATATTTCAGTTTTCACCGTAGGCCTTAATGCGCTCGTAATGTCCACTTCCAGATACTACAGAAAGAGTGTTTCAAACCTGCTCTATGAAACGGAATGTTCCGCTCTGTGACTTGAATGCAGATATCAGAAAGTAGTTTCTGACAATGCTTCTGTCTAGAATTTAGATGAAGATATTCCCGTTTCCAACGAAATCGATAGAGCTATCCAAATATCCACTTACAGATTCTACAAAAGAAGTGATTCCAAACTGCTCTATCAACAGAAAGGTTTAAGTCTGTTAGTTGAGGACACACATCACAAAGAAGTTTCTGAGAATGCTTCTGTCTCGTTTTTATGGGAAGATATTTCAGTTTTCACCGTAGGCCCGAATGCGCTCGAAATGTCCACTTGCAGATACTACAGAAAGAGTGTTCCAAACCTTCTCTAAGAAAGGGAATCGTCAGCATTGTGAGTTGAATGCAAATATCACAAAGTAGTTTCTGAGGGTGCTTCTGTCTAGATTTTAGATGAATATATTACCGTTTCCAACGAAATCGATAGAGCTATCCAAATATCCACTTACAGATTCTACAAAAGAAGTGATTCCAAACTGCTCTATCAACAGAAAGGTTTAAGTCTGTTAGTTGAGGACACACATCACAAAGAAGTTTGTGAGAATGCTTCTGTCTAGATTTTATATGAAGATATTCCCGTTTCCAACAATATCTTCACAGTTATCCAAATATCCACTTGCAGATTCTGCAAAAAGTGTGTTTCCAAACTGCTCTATCAAACGAAAGGTTCAACTCCGTTAGTTGAGGACACACATCACAAAGAAGTTTCTGAGAATGCTTCTGTCTCGTTTTTATGGGAAGATATTTCAGTTTTCACCGTAGGCCCGAAAGCGCTCCAAATGTCCACTTGCAGATAATACAGAAAGAGTGTTCCATACCTTCTCTAAGAAAGGGAATCTTCAGCTTTGTGAGTTGAATGCAGATATCACAAAGTAGTTTCTGAGAGAGCTTCTGTCTAGATTTTAGATGAAGATATTCCCGTTTCCAATGAAATCGTTAGAGCTATCCAAATATCCACTTGCAGATTCTACAAAAAGTGTGATTCCAAACTGCTGTAACAAAGGAAAGGTTGAAATCTGTTAGTTGAGAACACACACCACAAAAAAGTTTCTGAGAATGCTTCTGTCTAGATTTTATATGACGATATTCCCGTTTCCAATGAAATCTTCACAGTTATTCAAATATCCACTTGCAGATTCTACAAAAAGTGTGTTTCCAAACGGCTCTATCAAAAGAAAGGTTCAACTCCGTTAGTTGAGGACACACATCACAAAGAAGTTTCTGAGAATGCTTCTGTCTCGTTTTTATGGGAAGATATTTCCCTTTTCACCTAAGGCCCGAATGCGCTCGAAATGTCCACTTGCAGATACTATAGAAAGAGTGTTCCATACCTTCTCTAAGAAAGGGAATCTTCAGCTTTGTGAGTTGAATGCAGATATCACAAAGTAGTTTCTGAGAGTGCTTCTGTCTAGATTTTAGATGAAAATATTCCCGTTTCCAACGATATCGTTAGAGATATCCAAATATCAACTTGCAGATTCTACAAAAAGAGTGGTTCCAAACTACTCTATGAAAAGAAAGGTTGAACTCTGTTAGATGAGGACACACATCACGAAGAAGTTTCTGAGAATGCTTCTGTCTAGATTTTATATAAAGATGTTCCCGTTTCCAATGAAATCTTCACATTAAACAAAATATCCACTTGCAGGTTCTACAAAAAGAGTGTTTCCAAACTGCTGTATCAAAGGAAAGGTTGAACTCTGTTAGTTGAGGACACACATCACAAAAAAGTTTCTGAGAATGCTTCTGTCTAGATTTTATATGAAGATATTCCCGTTTCCAACGAAATCTTCACAGTTATTCAAATATCCACTTGCAGATTCTACAAAAAGAGTGTTTCCAAACTGCTGTATCAATAGAAAGGATCAGCTCTGGTAGTTGAGGACACACATCCTAAATAAGTTTCTGAAAATCCCTCTGTCTCTTTTTTATGGGAAGATATTTCAGTTTTCACCGTAGCCCTTAATGCGCTCGAAATGTCCACTTCCAGATACTACAGAAAGAGTGTTTCAAACCTGCTCTATGAAAGGGAATGTTCCGCTCTGTGACTTGAATGCAGATATCAGAAAGTAGTTTCTGACAGTGCTTCTGTCTAGAATTTAGATGAAGATATTCCCGTTTCCAACGAAATCGATAGAGCTATCCAAATATCCACTTGCAGATTCTACAAAAAGTGTGTTTCCAAACTACTGTATCAAAAGAATGGTTCAACTCTGTTAGTTGAGGACACACATCACAAAGAAGTTTCTGAGAATGCTTCTGTCTAGATTTTATATGAAGATATTCCCGTTTCCAATGAAATCTTCACAGTTATCCAAATATCCACTTGCAGATTCTACAAAAAGAGTGTTTGCAAACTACTGTATCAAAAGAAAGGATGAACTGTGTTAGCTGAGGACACTCATCAAGAAGAAGTTTCTGAGAATGCTTCGGTCTAGATTTCATATGAAGATATTCCCGTTTCCAACGAAATCATTAGCTCTATCAAAATATCCACCTACAGATTCTACAAAAAGAGTGTTTCCAAACTCCTCTATCAAAAGAAAGGTTCAACTCCTTTAGTTGAGGACACACATCACAAAGAAGTTTCTGAGAATGCTTCTGTCTAGATTTTATATGAAGATATTCCCTTTTCCAATGAAATCTTCAGAGTCATCCAAATATCCACTTGCAGCTTCTACAAAAAGAGTTTTTCTAAACTGCTGTATCCAAAGAAAGTTTCATCTCTGTTAGTTGAGGACACACATCCCAAATAAGTTTCTGAGAATGCTTCTGTCTCGTTTTTATGGGAAGATATTTCCCTTTTCACCTTAGGCCTGAAAGCGCTCGAAATCTCCACTTGCAGATACTACAGAAAGAGTGTTCGAAACCTGCTCTAAGAAAGGGAATGTTCAGCTCTGTGAGTTCAATGCAGATATCACAAAGTAGTTTCTGAGAGAGCTTCTGTCTAGATTTTAGATGAAGATACTCCCGTTTCCAATGAAATCGTTAGAGCTATCCAAATATCCACTTGCAGATTCTACAAAAAGTGTGATTCCAAACTGCTGTAACAAAGGAAAGGTTGAAATCTGTTAGTTGAGAACACACACCACAAAAAAGTTTCTGAGAATGCTTCTGTCTAGATTTTATATGACGATATTCCCGTTTCCAATGAAATCTTCACAGTTATTCAAATATCCACTTGCAGATTCTACAAAAAGTGTGTTTCCAAACGGCTCTATCAAAAGAAAGGTTCAACTCCGTTAGTTGAGGACACACATCACAAAGAAGTTTCTGAGAATGCTTCTGTCTCGTTTTTATGGGAAGATATTTCCCTTTTCACCTAAGGCCCGAATGCGCTCGAAATGTCCACTTGCAGATACTACAGAAAGAGTGTTCCAAACCTTCTCTAAGAAAGGGAATCTTCAGCATTGTGAGTTGAATGCAGATATCACAAAGTAGTTTCTGAGAGTGCTTCTGTCTAGATTTTAGATGAAGATAATCCCGTTTCCAACGAAATCGTTAGAGCTATCCAAATATCAACTTGCAGATTCTTCAAAAAGAGTGGTTCCAAACTACTCTATGAAAAGAAAGGTTGAACTCTGTTAGATGAGGACACACATCACAAAGAAGTTTCTGAGAATGCTTCTGTCTAGATTTTATATGAAGATGTTCCCGTTTCCAACGAAATCTTCACATTAAACAAAATATCCACTTGCAGGTTCTACAAAAAGAGTGTTTCCAAACTTCTGTATCAATAGAAAGGATCAGCTCTGGTAGTTGAGGACACACATCCTAAATAAGTTTCTGAAAATCCCTCTGTCTCTTTTTTATGGGAAGATATTTCAGTTTTCACCGTAGGCCTTAATGCGCTCGAAATGTCCACTTCCAGATACTACAGAAAGAGTGTTTCAAACCTGCTCTATGAAAGGGAATGTTCCGCTCTGTGACTTGAATGCAGATATCAGAAAGTAGTTTCTGACAGTGCTTCTGTCTAGAATTTAGATGAAGATATTCCCGTTTCCAACGAAATCGATAGAGCTATCCAAATATCCACTTGCAGATTCTACAAAAAGTGTGTTTCCAAACTACTGTATCAAAAGAATGGTTCAACTCTGTTAGTTGAGGACACACATCACAAAGAAGTTTCTGAGAATGCTTCTGTCTAGATTTCATATGAAGATATTCCCGTTTCCAACGAAATCTTCACAGTTATCCAAATATCCACTTGCAGAATCTACAAAAAGTGTGTTTGCAAACTGCTGTATCAAAAGAAAGGATGAACTGTGTTAGCTGAGGACACTCATCAAGAAGAAGTTTCTGAGAATGCTTCGGTCTAGATTTCATATGAAGATATTCCCGTTTCCAACGAAATCATTAGCTCTATCAAAATATCCACTTACAGATTCTACAAAAAGAGTGTTTCCAAACTCCTCTATCAAAAGAAAGTTTCAACTCCTTTAGTTGAGGACACACATCACAAAGAAGTTTCTGAGAATGCTTCTGTCTAGATTTTATATGAAGATATTCCCTTTTCCAATGAAATCTTCAGAGTCATCCAAATATCCACTTGCAGCTTCTACAAAAAGAGTTTTTCTAAACTGCTGTATCCATAGAAAGTTTCATCTCTGTTAGTTGAGGACACACATCCCAAATAAGTTTCTGAGAATGCTTCTGTCTCGTTTTTATGGGAAGATATTTCCCTTTTCACCTTAGGCCTGAAAGCGCTCGAAGTCTCCACTTGCAGATACTACAGAAAGAGTGTTCGAAACCTGCTCTAAGAAAGGGAATGTTCAGCTCTGTGAGTTCAATGCAGATATCACAAAGTAGTTTCTGAGAGAGCTTCTGTCTAGATTTTAGATGAAGATATTCCCGTTTCCAATGAAATTGATAGAGCTATCCAAATATCCACTTGCAGATTCTACAAAAAGTGTGTTTCCAAACTGCTGTAACAAAGGAAAGGTTGAAATCTGTTAGTTGAGGACACACACCACAAAAAAGTTTCTGAGAATGCTTCTCTCTAGATTTTATATGACGATATTCCCGTTTCCAACGAAATCTTCACAGTTATTCAAATATCCACTTGCAGATTCTACAAAAAGAGTGTTTCCAAACTGCTGTATCAATAGAAAGGATCAGCTCTGGTAGTTGAGGACACACATCCTAAATAAGTTTCTGAAAATCCTTCTGTCTCTTTTTTATGGGAAGATATTTCAGTTTTCACCGTAGGCCTTAATGCGCTCGTAATGTCCACTTCCAGATACTACAGAAAGAGTGTTTCAAACCTGCTCTATGAAACGGAATGTTCCGCTCTGTGACTTGAATGCAGATATCAGAAAGTAGTTTCTGACAATGCTTCTGTCTAGAATTTAGATGAAGATATTCCCGTTTCCAACGAAATCTATAGAGCTATCCAAATATCCACTTACAGATTCTACAAAAGAAGTGATTCCAAACTGCTCTATCAACAGAAAGGTTTAAGTCTGTTAGTTGAGGACACACATCACAAAGAAGTTTGTGAGAATGCTTCTGTCTAGATTTTATATGAAGATATTCCCGTTTCCAACAATATCTTCACAGTTATCCAAATATCCACTTGCAGATTCTGCAAAAAGTGTGTTTCCAAACTGCTCTATCAAACGAAAGGTTCAACTCCGTTAGTTGAGGACACACATCACAAAGAAGTTTCTGAGAATGCTTCTGTCTCGTTTTTATGGGAAGATATTTCAGTTTCCACCGTAGGCCCGAATGCCCTCCAAATGTCCACTTGCAGATAATACAGAAAGAGTGTTCCATACCTTCTCTAAGAAAGGGAATCTTCAGCTTTGTGAGTTGAATGCAGATATCACAAAGTAGTTTCTGAGAGTGCTTCTGTCTAGATTTTAGATGAAAATATTCCCGTTTCCAACGAAATCGTTAGAGCTATCCAAATATCAACTTGCAGATTCTACAAAAAGAGTGGTTCCAAACTACTCTATGAAAAGAAAGGTTCAACTCTGTTAGTTGAGGACACACATCACAAAGAAGTTTCTGAGAATGCTTCTGTCTAGATTTTATATGAAGATATTCCCGTTTCCAACGAAATCTTCACAGTTATCCAAATATCCACTTGCAGATTCTACAAAAAGAGTGTTTGCAAACTACTGTATGAAAAGAAAGGATGAACTGTGTTAGCTGAGGACACTCATCAAGAAGAAGTTTCTGAGAATGCTTCGGTCTAGATTTCATATGAAGATATTCCCGTTTCCAAAGAAATCATTAGCTCTATCAAAATATCCACTTACAGATTCTACAAAAAGAGTGTTTCCAAACTCCTCTATCAAAAGAAAGGTTCAACTCCTTTAGTTGAGGACACACATCACAAAGAAGTTTCTGAGAATGCTTCTGTCTAGATTTTATATGAAGATATTCCTTTTTCCAATGAAATCTTCAGAGTCATCCAAATATCCACTTGCAGCTTCTACAAAAAGAGTTTTTCTAAACTGCTGTATCCAAAGAAAGTTTCATCTCTGTTAGTTGAGGACACACATCCCAAATAAGTTTCTGAGAATGCTTCTGTTTCGTTTTTATGGGAAGATATTTGCCTTTTCACCTTAGGCCTGAAAGCGCTCGAAATCTCCACTTGCAGATACTACAGAAAGAGTTTTCCAAACCTGCTCTAAGAAAGGGAATGTTCAGCTCTGTGAGTTCAATGCAGATATCACAAAGTAGTTTCTGAGAGAGCTTCTGTCTAGATTTTAGATGAAGATATTCCCGTTTCCAATGAAATCGTTAGAGCTATCCAAATATCCACTTGCAGATTCTACAAAAAGTGTGATTCCAAACTGCTGTAACAAAGGAAAGGTTGAAATCTGTTAGTTGAGAACACACACCACAAAAAAGTTTCTGAGAATGCTTCTGTCTAGATTTTATATGACGATATTCCCGTTTCCAATGAAATCTTCACAGTTATTCAAATATCCACTTGCAGATTCTACAAAAAGTGTGTTTCCAAACGGCTCTATCAAAAGAAAGGTTCAACTCCGTTAGTTGAGGACACACATCACAAAGAAGTTTCTGAGAATGCTTCTGTCTCGTTTTTATGGGAAGATATTTCCCTTTTCACCTAAGGCCCGAATGCGCTCGAAATGTCCACTTGCAGATACTACAGAAAGAGTGTTCCAAACCTTCTCTAAGAAAGGGAATCTTCAGCATTGTGAGTTGAATGCAGATATCACAAAGTAGTTTCTGAGAGTGCTTCTGTCTAGATTTTAGATGAAGATAATCCCGTTTCCAACGAAATCGTTAGAGCTATCCAAATATCAACTTGCAGATTCTTCAAAAAGAGTGGTTCCAAACTACTCTATGAAAAGAAAGGTTAAACTCTGTTAGATGAGGACACACATCACAAAGAAGTTTCTGAGAATGCTTCTGTCTAGATTTTATATGAAGATGTTCCCGTTTCCAACGAAATCTTCACATTAAACAAAATATCCACTTACAGGTTCTACAAAAAGAGTGTTTCCAAACTGCTGTATCAATAGAAAGGATCAGCTCTGGTAGTTGAGGACACACATCCTAAATAAGTTTCTGAATATCCCTCTGTCTCTTTTTTATGGGAAGATATTTCAGTTTTCACCGTAGGCCTTAATGCGCTCGAAATGTCCACTTCCAGATACTACAGAAAGAGTGTTTCAAACCTGCTCTATGAAAGGGAATGTTCCGCTCTGTGACTTGAATGCAGATATCAGAAAGTAGTTTCTGACAGTGCTTCTGTCTAGAATTTAGATGAAGATATTCCCGTTTCCAACGAAATCGATAGAGCTATCCAAATATCCACTTGCAGATTCTACAAAAAGTGTGTTTCCAAACTACTGTATCAAAAGAATGGTTCAACTCTGTTAGTTGAGGACACACATCACAAAGAAGTTTCTGAGAATGCTTCTGTCTAGATTTTATATGAAGATATTCCCTTTTCCAATGAAATCTTCAGAGTCATCCAAATATCCACTTGCAGCTTCTACAAAAAGAGTTTTTCTAAACTGCTGTATCCATAGAAAGTTTCATCTCTGTTA
Organism: Gorilla gorilla gorilla; assembly: GCF_029281585.2. Classification (NCBI taxonomy): domain Eukaryota; kingdom Metazoa; phylum Chordata; class Mammalia; order Primates; family Hominidae; genus Gorilla; species Gorilla gorilla. The sequence goes on along the minus strand of NC_086018.1, from coordinate 13,467,871 downwards.
GTTGAGGACACACATCCCAAATAAGTTTCTGAGAATGCTTCTGTCTCGTTTTTATGGGAAGATATTTCCCTTTTCACCTTAGGCCTGAAAGCGCTCGAAGTCTCCACTTGCAGATACTACAGAAAGAGTGTTCGAAACCTGCTCTAAGAAAGGGAATGTTCAGCTCTGTGAGTTCAATGCAGATATCACAAAGTAGTTTCTGAGAGAGCTTCTGTCTAGATTTTAGATGAAGATATTCCCGTTTCCAATGAAATTGATAGAGCTATCCAAATATCCACTTGCAGATTCTACAAAAAGTGTGTTTCCAAACTGCTGTAACAAAGGAAAGGTTGAAATCTGTTAGTTGAGGACACACACCACAAAAAAGTTTCTGAGAATGCTTCTCTCTAGATTTTATATGACGATATTCCCGTTTCCAACGAAATCTTCACAGTTATTCAAATATCCACTTGCAGATTCTACAAAAAGAGTGTTTCCAAACTGCTGTAGCAATAGAAAGGATCAGCTCTGGTAGTTGAGGACACACATCCTAAATAAGTTTCTGAAAATCCTTCTGTCTCTTTTTTATGGGAAGATATTTCAGTTTTCACCGTAGGCCTTAATGCGCTCGTAATGTCCACTTCCAGATACTACAGAAAGAGTGTTTCAAACCTGCTCTATGAAACGGAATGTTCCGCTCTGTGACTTGAATGCAGATATCAGAAAGTAGTTTCTGACAATGCTTCTGTCTAGAATTTAGATGAAGATATTCCCGTTTCCAACGAAATCGATAGAGCTATCCAAATATCCACTTACAGATTCTACAAAAGAAGTGATTCCAAACTGCTCTATCAACAGAAAGGTTTAAGTCTGTTAGTTGAGGACACACATCACAAAGAAGTTTGTGAGAATGCTTCTGTCTAGATTTTATATGAAGATATTCCCGTTTCCAACAATATCTTCACAGTTATCCAAATATCCACTTGCAGATTCTGCAAAAAGTGTGTTTCCAAACTGCTCTATCAAACGAAAGGTTCAACTCCGTTAGTTGAGGACACACATCACAAAGAAGTTTCTGAGAATGCTTCTGTCTCGTTTTTATGGGAAGATATTTCAGTTTTCACCGTAGGCCCGAATGCGCTCCAAATGTCCACTTGCAGATACTACAGAAAGAGTGTTCCAAACCTTCTCTAAGAAAGGGAATCGTCAGCATTGTGAGTTGAATGCAGATATCACAAAGTAGTTTCTGAGGGTGCTTCTGTCTAGATTTTAGATGAAAATATTCCCGTTTCCAACGAAATCGTTAGAGCTATCCAAATATCAACTTGCAGATTCTACAAAAAGAGTGGTTCCAAACTACTCTATGAAAAGAAAGGTTGAACTCTGTTAGATGAGGACACACATCACGAAGAAGTTTCTGAGAATGCTTCTGTCTAGATTTTATATAAAGATGTTCCCGTTTCTAATGAAATCTTCACATTAAACAAAATATCCAATTGCAGGTTCTACAAAAAGGGTGCTTCCAAACTGCTGTATCAAAGGAAAGGTTGAACTCTGTTAGTTGAGGACACACATCACAAAAAACTTTCTGAGAATGCTTCTGTCTAGATTTTATATGAAGATATTCCCGTTTCCAACGAAATCTTCACAGTTATCCAAATATCCACTTGCAGATTCTACAAAAAGAGTGTTTGCAAACTACTGTATCAAAAGAAAGGATGAACTGTGTTAGCTGAGGACACTCATCAAGAAGAAGTCTCTGAGAATGCTTCGGTCTAGATTTCATATGAAGATACTTCCCTTTCCAACGAAATTATTACAGCTATCCAAGTATCCACGGACAGATTCTACAAAAAGGGTGTTTCCAAACTGCTCTATCAAAAGAAAGGTTGAACTCCGTTAGTTGAGGACACACATCATGAAGAAGTTGCTGAGAATGCTTCTGTCTGGAATTTAGATGAAGATATTCCCGATTCCAACGAAATCTTCACAGTTATCCAAATATCTACCAGCAGATTCTACAAAAAGTGTGTTTCCAAACTACTGTAACAAAAGAAAGGTTGAACTCTGTTAGTTGAGGACACACATCACAAAGAAGTTTCTGAGAATGCTTCTGTCTAGATTTTATATGAAGATATTCACTTTTCCATCGAAATCTTCACAGTTATCCAAATATCCACTTGCGGATTCTATAAAAAGAGTGTTTCTAAACTGCTGTATCAAAAGAATGGTTCAACACTGTTAGTTGAGGACACACATCCCATATAAGTTTCGGAGAATGCTTCTGTCTCGTTTTTATGGGAAGATATTTCCCTTTTCACCGTAGGCCTGAAAGCGCTCGAAATGTACACTTGCAGATAGTACAGAAAGCGTTTTCCAAACCTGCTCTAAGAAATAGAATCTTCAGCTTTCTGAGTTGAATGCAGATATCACAAAGTAGTTTCTGAGAGTGCTTCTGTCTATATTTTCGATGAAGATATTCCCGTTTCCAACGAAATCGTATGAGCTATCCAAATATCCACTTGCAGATTGTACAAAAAGAGTGGTTCCAAACTACTCTATCAAAAGAAATGTTAAACTCTGTTCGATGAGGACACACATCACAAAGAAGTTTCTGAGAATGCTTCTGTCTAGATTTTATATGAAGATGTTCCCGTTTCCAACGAAATCTTCACATTAAACAAAATATCCACTTGCAGGTTCTACAAAAAGAGTGTTTCCAAACTGCTGTATCAACGGAAAGGTTGAACTCTGTTAGTTGAGGACACACATCACAAAAAAGTTTCTGAGAATGCTTCTGTCTAGATTTTATAAGAAGATACTCCCGTTTCCAACGAAATCTTCACAGTTATTCAAGTATCCACTTGCAGATTCCACAAAAAGAGTGTTTCCAACTGCTTTATCAATAGAAAGGATCAACTCTGCTATTTGAGGACACACATCCTAAATAAGTTTCTGAGAATCCTTCTCTCTCTTTCTTATGGAAGATATTTCAGTTTTCACTGAAGGGCTGAATGCGTTCGAAATGTCCACTTCCAGATACTACAGAAAGAGTGTTTCAAACCTGCTCTATGAAAGGGAATGTTCAGCGCTGTGACTTGAATGCAGATATCACAAAGTAGTTTCTGACAGTGCTTCTGTCTTGAATTCAGATGAAGATATTCCCTTTTCCAACGAAATCGTTAGAGCTATAAAAATATCCACTTGCAGATTCTACAAAAAGGGTGTTTCCAAACTGCTATATCAAAAGAAACGTTGAACTCTGTTAGTTGAGGATACACATCACAAAGAAGTTTCTGAGAATGCTTGTGTCTGGATTTTATATGAAGATATTCCTATTTCCAACTAAATCTTCACAGTTATCCAAATATCCACTTGCAGATTTTACAAAAAGACTGTTTCCAAACTGCTGTTTCAAAGGAAAAGTGGAACTGTGTTAGTCGAGGACACTCATCACAAAGAAGTTTCTGAGAATGCTTCTGTCTAGATTTCATATGAAGATATTCCCGTTTCCAACGAAATCGATAGAGCTATCCAAATATCCACTTGCAGATTCTACAAAAAGTGTGTTTCCAAACTACTGTATCAAAAGAATGGTTCAACTCTGTTAGTTGAGGACACACATCACAAAGAAGTTTCTGAGAATGCTTCTGTCTAGATTTCATATGAAGATATTCCCGTATCCACCGAAATCATTAGAGCTATCCAAATATCCACTTACAGATTCTACAAAAAGAGTGTTACCAATCTGCTCTATTAAAAGAAAGGTTCAACTTCCTTAGTTGAGGACACACATCACAAAGAAGTTTCTGAGAATGCATCTGTCTGGATTTTATATGAAGATATTCCGTTTCCAATGAAATCTTCACAGTTATCCAAATATCCACTTGCAGATTCTACAAAAAGTGTGTTTCCAAACTACTGTATCAAAAGAATGGTTCAACTCTGTTAGTTGAGGACACACATCACAAAGAAGTTTCTGAGAGTGCTTCTGTCTAGATTTTATATGAAGATATTCCCGTTTCCAACGAAATCTTCACAGTTATCCAAATATCCACTTGCAGATTCTACAAAAAGAGTGTTTGCAAACTGCTGTATCAAAAGAAAGGATGAACTGTGTTAGCTGAGGACACTCATCAAGAAGAAGTTTCTGAGAATGCTTCGGTCTAGATTTCATATGAAGATATTCCCGTTTCCAACGAAATCATTAGCTCTATCAAAATATCCACCTACAGATTCTACAAAAAGAGTGTTTCCAAACTCCTCTATCAAAAGAAAGGTTCAACTCCTTTAGTTGAGGACACACATCACAAAGAAGTTTCTGAGAATGCTTCTGTCTAGATTTTATATGAAGATATTCCCTTTTCCAATGAAATCTTCAGAGTCACCCAAATATCCACTTGCAGCTTCTACAAAAAGAGTTTTTCTAAACTGCTGTATCCAAAGAAAGTTTCATCTCTGTTAGTTGAGGACACACATCCCAAATAAGTTTCTGAGAATGCTTCTGTCTCGTTTTTATGGGAAGATATTTCCCTTTTCACCTTAGGCCTGAAAGCGCTCGAAATCTCCACTTGCAGATACTACAGAAAGAGTGTTCCAAACCTGCTCTAAGAAAGGGAATGTTCAGCTCTGTGAGTTCAATGCAGATATCACAAAGTAGTTTCTGAGAGAGCTTCTGTCTAGATTTTAGATGAAGATACTCCCGTTTCCAATGAAATCGTTAGAGCTATCCAAATATCCACTTGCACATTCTACAAAAAGTGTGATTCCAAACTGCTGTAACAAAGGAAAGGTTGAAATCTGTTAGTTGAGAACACACACCACAAAAAAGTTTCTGAGAATGCTTCTGTCTAGATTTTATATGACGATATTCCCGTTTCCAATGAAATCTTCACAGTTATTCAAATATCCACTTGCAGATTCTACAAAAAGTGCGTTTCCAAACGGCTCTATCAAAAGAAAGGTTCAACTCCGTTAGTTGAGGACACACATCACAAAGAAGTTTCTGAGAATGCTTCTGTCTCGTTTTTATGGGAAGATATTTCCCTTTTCACCTAAGGCCCGAATGCGCTCAAAATGTCCACTTGCAGATACTACAGAAAGAGTGTTCCAAACCTTCTCTAAGAAAGGGAATCTTCAGCATTGTGAGTTGAATGCAGATATCACAAAGTAGTTTCTGAGAGTGCTTCTGTCTAGATTTTAGATGAAGATAATCCCGTTTCCAACGAAATCGTTAGAGCTATCCAAATATCAACTTGCAGATTCTTCAAAAAGAGTGGTTCCAAACTACTCTATGAAAAGAAAGGTTGAACTCTGTTAGATGAGGACACACATCACAAAGAAGTTTCTGAGAATGCTTCTGTCTAGATTTTATATGAAGATGTTCCCGTTTCCAACGAAATCTTCACATTAAACAAAATATCCACTTGCAGGTTCTACAAAAAGAGTGTTTCCAAACTGCTGTATCAATAGAAAGGATCAGCTCTGGTAGTTGAGGACACACATCCTAAATAAGTTTCTGAAAATCCCTCTGTCTCTTTTTTATGGGAAGATATTTCAGTTTTCACCGTAGGCCTTAATGCGCTCGAAATGTCCACTTCCAGATACTACAGAAAGAGTGTTTCAAACCTGCTCTATGAAAGGGAATGTTCCGCTCTGTGACTTGAATGCAGATATCAGAAAGTAGTTTCTGACAGTGCTTCTGTCTAGAATTTAGATGAAGATATTCCCGTTTCCAACGAAATCGATAGAGCTATCCAAATATCCACTTGCAGATTCTACAAAAAGTGTGTTTCCAAACTACTGTATCAAAAGAATGGTTCCACTCTGTTAGTTGAGGACACACATCACAAAGAAGTTTCTGAGAATGCTTCTGTCTAGATTTTATATGAAGATATTCCCGTTTCCAACGAAATCTTCACAGTTATCCAAATATCCACTTGCAGAATCTACAAAAAGTGTGTTTGCAAACTGCTGTATCAAAAGAAAGGATGAACTGTGTTAGCTGAGGACACTCATCAAGAAGAAGTTTCTGAGAATGCTTCGGTCTAGATTTCATATGAAGATATTCCCGTTTCCAACGAAATCATTAGCTCTATCAAAATATCCACTTACAGATTCTACAAAAAGAGTGTTTCCAAACTCCTCTATCAAAAGAAAGTTTCAACTCCTTTAGTTGAGGACACACATCACAAAGAAGTTTCTGAGAATGCTTCTGTCTAGATTTTATATGAAGATATTCCCTTTTCCAATGAAATCTTCAGAGTCATCGAAATATCCACTTGCAGCTTCTACAAAAAGAGTTTTTCTAAACTGCTGTATCCAAAGAAAGTTTCATCTCTGTTAGTTGAGGACACACATCCCAAATAAGTTTCTGAGAATGCTTCTGTCTCGTTTTTATGGGAAGATATTTCCCTTTTCACCTTAGGCCTGAAAGCGCTCGAAATCTCCACTTGCAGATACTACAGAAAGAGTGTTCCAAACCTGCTCTAAGAAAGGGAATGTTCAGCTCTGTGAGTTCAATGCAGATATCAGAAAGTAGTTTCTGAGAGAGCTTCTGTCTAGATTTTAGATGAAGATACTCCCGTTTCCAATGAAATCGTTAGAGCTATCCAAATATCCACTTGCAGATTCTACAAAAAGTGTGATTCCAAACTGCTGTAACAAAGGAAAGGTTGAAATCTGTTAGTTGAGAACACACACCACAAAAAAGTTTCTGAGAATGCTTCTGTCTAGATTTTATATGACGATATTCCCGTTTCCAATGAAATCTTCACAGTTATTCAAATATCCACTTGCAGATTCTACAAAAAGTGTGTTTCCAAACGGCTCTATCAAAAGAAAGGTTCAACTCCGTTAGTTGAGGACACACATCACAAAGAACTTTCTGAGAATGCTTCTGTCTCGTTTTTATGGGAAGATATTTCCCTTTTCACCTAAGGCCCGAATGCGCTCGAAATGTCCACTTGCAGATACTACAGAAAGAGTGTTCCAAACCTTCTCTAAGAAAGGGAATCTTCAGCATTGTGAGTTGAATGCAGATATCACAAAGTAGTTTCTGAGAGTGCTTCTGTCTAGATTTTAGATGAAGATAATCCCGTTTCCAACGAAATCGTTAGAGCTATCCAAATATCAACTTGCAGATTCTTCAAAAAGAGTGGTTCCAAACTACTCTATGAAAAGAAAGGTTGAACTCTGTTAGATGAGGACACACATCACAAAGAAGTTTCTGAGTATGCTTCTGTCTAGATTTTATATGAAGATGTTCCCGTTTCCAACGAAATCTTCACATTAAACAAAATATCCACTTGCAGGTTCTACAAAAAGAGTGTTTCCAAACTGCTGTATCAATAGAAAGGATCAGCTCTGGTAGTTGAGGACACACATCCTAAATAAGTTTCTGAAAATCCCTCTGTCTCTTTTTTATGGGAAGATATTTCAGTTTTCACCGTAGGCCTTAATGCGCTCGAAATGTCCACTTCCAGATACTACAGAAAGAGTGTTTCAAACCTGCTCTATGAAAGGGAATGTTCCGCTCTGTGACTTGAATGCAGATATCAGAAAGTAGTTTCTGACAGTGCTTCTGTCTAGAATTTAGATGAAGATATTCCCGTTTCCAACGAAATCGATAGAGCTATCCAAATATCCACTTGCAGATTCTACAAAAGGTGTGTTTCCAAACTACTGTATCAAAAGAATGGTTCAACTCTGTTAGTTGAGGACACACATCACAAAGAAGTTTCTGAGAATGCTTCTGTCTAGATTTTATATGAAGATATTCCCTTTTCCAATGAAATCTTCAGAGTCATCCAAATATCCACTTACAGCTTCTACAAAAAGAGTTTTTCTAAACTGCTGTATCCATAGAAAGTTTCATCTCTGTTAGTTGAGGACACACATCCCAAATAAGTTTCTGAGAATGCTTCTGTCTCGTTTTTATGGGAAGATATTTCCCTTTTCACCTTAGGCCTGAAAGCGCTCGAAGTCTCCACTTGCAGATACTACAGAAAGAGTGTTCCAAACCTGCTCTAAGAAAGGGAATGTTCAGCTCTGTGAGTTCAATGCAGATATCACAAAGTAATTTCTGAGAGAGCTTCTGTCTAGATTTTAGATGAAGATATTCCCGTTTCCAATGAAATTGATAGAGCTATCCAAATATCCACTTGCAGATTCTACAAAAAGTGTGTTTCCAAACTGCTGTAACAAAGGAAAGGTTGAAATCTGTTAGTTGAGGACACACACCACAAAAAAGTTTCTGAGAATGCTTCTCTCTAGATTTTATATGACGATATTCCCGTTTCCAACGAAATCTTCACAGTTATTCAAATATCCACTTGCAGATTCTACAAAAAGAGTGTTTCCAAACTGCTGTAGCAATAGAAAGGATCAGCTCTGGTAGTTGAGGACACACATCCTAAATAAGTTTCTGAAAATCCTTCTGTCTCTTTTTTATGGGAAGATATTTCAGTTTTCACCGTAGGCCTTAATGCGCTCGTAATGTCCACTTCCAGATACTACAGAAAGAGTGTTTCAAACCTGCTCTATGAAACGGAATGTTCCGCTCTGTGACTTGAATGCAGATATCAGAAAGTAGTTTCTGACAATGCTTCTGTCTAGAATTTAGATGAAGATATTCCCGTTTCCAACGAAATCGATAGAGCTATCCAAATATCCACTTACAGATTCTACAAAAGAAGTGATTCCAAACTGCTCTATCAACAGAAAGGTTTAAGTCTGTTAGTTGAGGACACACATCACAAAGAAGTTTCTGAGAATGCTTCTGTCTCGTTTTTATGGGAAGATATTTCAGTTTTCACCGTAGGCCCGAATGCGCTCGAAATGTCCACTTGCAGATACTACAGAAAGAGTGTTCCAAACCTTCTCTAAGAAAGGGAATCGTCAGCATTGTGAGTTGAATGCAGATATCACAAAGTAGTTTCTGAGGGTGCTTCTGTCTAGATTTTAGATGAATATATTACCGTTTCCAACGAAATCGATAGAGCTATCCAAATATCCACTTACAGATTCTACAAAAGAAGTGATTCCAAACTGCTCTATCAACAGAAAGGTTTAAGTCTGTTAGTTGAGGACACACATCACAAAGAAGTTTGTGAGAATGCTTCTGTCTAGATTTTATATGAAGATATTCCCGTTTCCAACAATATCTTCACAGTTATCCAAATATCCACTTGCAGATTCTGCAAAAAGTGTGTTTCCAAACTGCTCTATCAAACGAAAGGTTCAACTCCGTTAGTTGAGGACACACATCACAAAGAAGTTTCTGAGAATGCTTCTGTCTCGTTTTTATGGGAAGATATTTCAGTTTTCACCGTAGGCCCGAATGCGCTCCAAATGTCCACTTGCAGATAATACAGAAAGAGTGTTCCATACCTTCTCTAAGAAAGGGAATCTTCAGCTTTGTGAGTTGAATGCAGATATCACAAAGTAGTTTCTGAGAGTGCTTCTGTCTAGATTTTAGATGAAAATATTCCCGTTTCCAACGAAATCGTTAGAGCTATCCAAATATCAGCTTGCAGATTCTACAAAAAGAGTGGTTCCAAACTACTCTATGAAAAGAAAGGTTGAACTCTGTTAGATGAGGACACACATCACGAAGAAGTTTCTGAGAATGCTTCTGTCTAGATTTTATATAAAGATGTTCCCGTTTCTAATGAAATCTTCACATTAAACAAAATATCCAATTGCAGGTTCTACAAAAAGAGTGTTTCCAAACTGCTGTATCAAAGGAAAGGTTGAACTCTGTTAGTTGAGGACACACATCACAAAAAACTTTCTGAGAATGCTTCTGTCTAGATTTTATATGAAGATATTCCCGTTTCCAACGAAATCTTCACAGTTATCCAAATATCCACTTGCAGATTCTACAAAAAGAGTGTTTGCAAACTACTGTATCAAAAGAAAGGATGAACTGTGTTAGCTGAGGACACTCATCAAGAAGAAGTCTCTGAGAATGCTTCGGTCTAGATTTCATATGAAGATACTCCCCTTTCCAACGAAATTATTACAGCTATCCAAATATCCACGGACAGATTCTACAAAAAGGGTGTTTCCAAACTGCTCTATCAAAAGAAAGGTTGAACTCCGTTAGTTGAGGACACACATCATGAAGAAGTTGCTGAGAATGCTTCTGTCTGGAATTTAGATGAAGATATTCCCGATTCCTACGAAATCTTCACAGTTATCCAAATATCTACCAGCAGATTCTACAAAAAGTGTGTTTCCAAACTACTGTAACAAAAGAAAGGTTGAACTCTGTTAGTTGAGGACACACATCACAAAGAAGTTTCTGAGAATGCTTCTGTCTAGATTTTATATGAAGATATTCACTTTTCCATCGAAATCTTCACAGTTATCCAAATATCCACTTGCGGATTCTATAAAAAGAGTGTTTCTAAACTGCTGTATCAAAAGAATGGTTCAACACTGTTAGTTGAGGACACACATCCCATATAAGTTTCAGAGAATGCTTCTGTCTCGTTTTTATGGGAAGATATTTCCCTTTTCACCGTAGGCCTGAAAGCGCTCGAAATGTCCACTTGCAGATAGTACAGAAAGCGTTTTCCAAACCAGCTCTAAGAAATAGAATCTTCAGCTTTCTGAGTTGAATGCAGATATCACAAAGTAGTTTCTGAGAGTGCTTCTGTCTAGATTTTCGATGAAGATATTCCCGTTTCCAACGAAATCGTATGAGCTATCCAAATATCCACTTGCAGATTGTACAAAAAGAGTGGTTCCAAACTACTCTATCAAAAGAAATGTTAAACTCTGTTCGATGAGGACACACATCACAAAGAAGTTTCTGAGAATGCTTCTGTCTAGATTTTATATGAAGATGTTCCCGTTTCCAACGAAATCTTCACATTAAACAAAATATCCACTTGCAGGTTCTACAAAAAGTGTGTTTCCAAACTGCTGTATCAACGGAAAGGTTGAACTCTGTTAGTTGAGGACACACATCACAAAAAAGTTTCTGAGAATGCTTCTGTCTAGATTTTATAAGAAGATACTCCCGTTTCCAACGAAATCTTCACAGTTATTCAAGTATCCACTTGCAGATTCCACAAAAAGAGTGTTTCCAACTGCTTTATCAATAGAAAGGATCAACTCTGCTATTTGAGGACACACATCCTAAATAAGTTTCTGAGAATCCTTCTCTCTCTTTCTTATGGAAGATATTTCAGTTTTCACTGAAGGGCTGAATGCGTTCGAAATGTCCACTTCCAGATACTACAGAAAGAGTGTTTCAAACCTGCTCTATGAAAGGGAATGTTCAGCGCTGTGACTTGAATGCAGATATCACAAAGTAGTTTCTGACAGTGCTTCTGTCTTGAATTCAGATGAAGATATTCCCTTTTCCAACGAAATCGTTAGAGCTATAAAAATATCCACTTGCAGATTCTACAAAAAGGGTGTTTCCAAACTGCTATATCAAAAGAAACGTTGAACTCTGTTAGTTGAGGATACACATCACAAAGAAGTTTCTGAGAATGCTTGTGTCTGGATTTTATATGAAGATATTCCTATTTCCAACTAAATCTTCACAGTTATCCAAATATCCACTTGCAGATTTTACAAAAAGACTGTTTCCAAACTGCTGTTTCAAAGGAAAAGTGGAACTGTGTTAGTCGAGGACACTCATCACAAAGAAGTTTCTGAGAATGCTTCTGTCTAGATTTCATATGAAGATATTCCCGTTTCCAACGAAATCGATAGAGCTATCCAAATATCCACTTGCAGATTCTACAAAAAGTGTGTTTCCAAACTACTGTATCAAAAGAATGGTTCAACTCTGTTAGTTGAGGACACACATCACAAAGAAGTTTCTGAGAATGCTTCTGTCTAGATTTCATATGAAGATATTCCCGTATCCACCGAAATCATTAGAGCTATCCAAATATCCACTTACAGATTCTACAAAAAGAGTGTTACCAATCTGCTCTATTAAAAGAAAGGTTCAACTTCCTTAGTTGAGGACACACATCACAAAGAAGTTTCTGAGAATGCATCTGTCTGGATTTTATATGAAGATATTCCGTTTCCAATGAAATCTTCACAGTTATCCAAATATCCACTTGCAGATTCTACAAAAAGTGTGTTTCCAAACTACTGTATCAAAAGAATGGTTCAACTCTGTTAGTTGAGGACACACATCACAAAGAAGTTTCTGAGAATGCTTCTGTCTAGATTTTATATGAAGATATTCCCGTTTCCAACGAAATCTTCACAGTTATCCAAATATCCACTTGCAGATTCTACAAAAAGAGTGTTTGCAAACTGCTGTATCAAAAGAAAGGATGAACTATGTTAGCTGAGGACACTCATCAAGAAGAAGTTTCTGAGAATGCTTCGGTCTAGATTTCATATGAAGATATTCCCGTTTCCAACGAAATCATTAGCTCTATCAAAATATCCACCTACAGATTCTGCAAAAAGAGTGTTTCCAAACTCCTCTATCAAAAGAAAGGTTCAACTCCTTTAGTTGAGGACACACATCACAAAGAAGTTTCTGAGAATGCTTCTGTCTAGATTTTATATGAAGATATTCCCTTTTCCAATGAAATCTTCAGAGTCATCCAAATATCCACTTGCAGCTTCTACAAAAAGTTTTTCTAAACTGCTGTATCCAAAGAAAGTTTCATCTCTGTTAGTTGAGGACACACATCCCAAATAAGTTTCTGAGAATCCTTCTGTCTCGTTTTCATGGGAAGATATTTCCCTTTTCACCTTAGGCCTGAAAGCGCTCGAAATCTCCACTTGCAGATACTACAGAAAGAGTGTTCCAAACCTGCTCTAAGAAAGGGAATGTTCAGCTCTGTGAGTTCAATGCAGATATCACAAAGTAGTTTCTGAGAGAGCTTCTGTCTAGATTTTAGATGAAGATACTCCCGTTTCCAATGAAATCGTTAGAGCTATCCAAATATCCACTTGCAGATTCTACAAAAAGTGTGATTCCAAACTGCTGTAACAAAGGAAAGGTTGAAATCTGTTAGTTGAGAACACACACCACAAAAAAGTTTCTGAGAATGCTTCTGTCTAGATTTTATATGACGATATTCCCGTTTCCAATGAAATCTTCACAGTTATTCAAATATCCACTTGCAGATTCTACAAAAAGTGCGTTTCCAAACGGCTCTATCAAAAGAAAGGTTCAACTCCGTTAGTTGAGGACACACATCACAAAGAAGTTTCTGAGAATGCTTCTGTCTCGTTTTTATGGGAAGATATTTCCCTTTTCACCTAAGGCCCGAATGCGCTCGAAATGTCCACTTGCAGATACTACAGAAAGAGTGTTCCAAACCTTCTCTAAGAAAGGGAATCTTCAGCATTGTGAGTTGAATGCAGATATCACAAAGTAGTTTCTGAGAGTGCTTCTGTCTAGATTTTAGATGAAGATAATCCCGTTTGCAACGAAATCGTTAGAGCTATCCAAATATCAACTTGCAGATTCTTCAAAAAGAGTGGTTCCAAACTACTCTATGAAAAGAAAGGTTGAACTCTGTTAGATGAGGACACACATCACAAAGAAGTTTCTGAGAATGCTTCTGTCTAGATTTTATATGAAGATGTTCCCGTTTCCAACGAAATCTTCACATTAAACAAAATATCCACTTGCAGGTTCTACAAAAAGAGTGTTTCCAAACTGCTGTATCAATAGAAAGGATCAGCTCTGGTAGTTGAGGACACACATCCTAAATAAGTTTCTGAAAATCCCTCTGTCTCTTTTTTATGGGAAGATATTTCAGTTTTCACCGTAGGCCTTAATGCGCTCGAAATGTCCACTTCCAGATACTACAGAAAGAGTGTTTCAAACCTGCTCTATGAAAGGGAATGTTCCGCTCTGTGACTTGAATGCAGATATCAGAAAGTAGTTTCTGACAGTGCTTCTGTCTAGAATTTAGATGAAGATATTCCCGTTTCCAACGAAATCGATAGAGCTATCCAAATATCCACTTGCAGATTCTACAAAAAGTGTGTTTCCAAACTACTGTATCAAAAGAATGGTTCAACTCTGTTAGTTGAGGACACACATCACAAAGAAGTTTCTGAGAATGCTTCTGTCTAGATTTTATATGAAGATATTCCCGTTTCCAACGAAATCTTCACAGTTATCCAAATATCCACTTGCAGAATCTACAAAAAGTGTGTTTGCAAACTGCTGTATCAAAAGAAAGGATGAACTGTGTTAGCTGAGGACACTCATCAAGAAGAAGTTTCTGAGAATGCTTCGGTCTAGATTTCATATGAAGATATTCCCGTTTCCAACGAAATCATTAGCGCTATCAAAATATCCACTTACAGATTCTACAAAAAGAGTGTTTCCAAACTCCTCTATCAAAAGAATGTTTCAACTCCTTTAGTTGAGGACACACATCACAAAGAAGTTTCTGAGAATGCTTCTGTCTAGATTTTATATGAAGATATTCCCTTTTCCAATGAAATCTTCAGAGTCATCCAAATATCCACTTGCAGCTTCTACAAAAAGAGTTTTTCTAAACTGCTGTATCCATAGAAAGTTTCATCTCTGTTAGTTGAGGACACACATCCCAAATAAGTTTCTGAGAATGCTTCTGTCTCGTTTTTATGGGAAGATATTTCCCTTTTCACCTTAGGCCTGAAAGCGCTCGAAGTCTCCACTTGCAGATACTACTGAAAGAGTGTTCGAAACCTGCTCTAAGAAAGGGAATGTTCAGCTCTGTGAGTTCAATGCAGATATCACAAAGTAGTTTCTGAGAGAGCTTCTGTCTAGATTTTAGATGAAGATATTCCCGTTTCCAATGAAATCGATAGAGCTATCCAAATATCCACTTGCAGATTCTACAAAAAGTGTGTTTCCAAACTGCTGTAACAAAGGAAAGGTTGAAATCTGTTAGTTGAGGACACACACCACAAAAAAGTTTCTGAGAATGCTTCTCTCTAGATTTTATATGACGATATTCCCGTTTCCAACGAAATCTTCACAGTTATTCAAATATCCACTTGCAGATTCTACAAAAAGAGTGTTTCCAAACTGCTGTAGCAATAGAAAGGATCAGCTCTGGTAGTTGAGGACACACATCCTAAATAAGTTTCTGAAAATCCTTCTGTCTCTTTTTTATGGGAAGATATTTCAGTTTTCACCGTAGGCCTTAATGCGCTCGTAATGTCCACTTCCAGATACTACAGAAAGAGTGTTTCAAACCTGCTCTATGAAACGGAATGTTCCGCTCTGTGACTTGAATGCAGATATCAGAAAGTAGTTTCTGACAATGCTTCTGTCTAGAATTTAGATGAAGATATTCCCGTTTCCAACGAAATCGATAGAGCTATCCAAATATCCACTTACAGATTCTACAAAAGAAGTGATTCCAAACTGCTCTATCAACAGAAAGGTTTAAGTCTGTTAGTTGAGGACACACATCACAAAGAAGTTTCTGAGAATGCTTCTGTCTCGTTTTTATGGGAAGATATTTCAGTTTTCACCGTAGGCCCGAATGCGCTCGAAATGTCCACTTGCAGATACTACAGAAAGAGTGTTCCAAACCTTCTCTAAGAAAGGGAATCGTCAGCATTGTGAGTTGAATGCAGATATCACAAAGTAGTTTCTGAGGGTGCTTCTGTCTAGATTTTAGATGAATATATTACCGTTTCCAACGAAATCGATAGAGCTATCCAAATATCCACTTACAGTTCTACAAAAGAAGTGATTCCAAACTGCTCTATCAACAGAAAGGTTTAAGTCTGTTAGTTGAGGACACACATCACAAAGAAGTTTGTGAGAATGCTTCTGTCTAGATTTTATATGAAGATATTCCCGTTTCCAACAATATCTTCACAGTTATCCAATATCCACTTGCAGATTCTGCAAAAAGTGTGTTTCCAAACTGCTCTATCAAACGAAAGGTTCAACTCCGTTAGTTGAGGACACACATCACAAAGAAGTTTCTGAGAATGATTCTGTCTCGTTTTTATGGGAAGATATTTCAGTTTTCACCGTAGGCCCGAATGCGCTCCAAATGTCCACTTGCAGAAAATACAGAAAGAGTGTTCCATACCTTCTCTAAGAAAGGGAATCTTCAGCTTTGTGAGTTGAATGCAGATATCACAAAGTAGTTTCTGAGAGTGCTTCTGTCTAGATTTTAGATGAAGATAATCCCGTTTCCAACGAAATCGTTAGAGCTATCCAAATATCAACTTGCAGATTCTACAAAAAGAGTGGTTCCAAACTACTCTATGAAAAGAAAGGTTCAACTCTGTTAGTTGAGGACACACATCACAAAGAAGTTTCTGAGAATGCTTCTGTCTAGATTTTATATGAAGATATTCCCGTTTCCAACGAAATCTTCACAGTTATCCAAATATCCACTTGCAGATTCTACAAAAAGAGTGTTTGCAAACTACTGTATGAAAAGAAAGGATGAACTGTGTTAGCTGAGGACACTCATCAAGAAGAAGTTTCTGAGAATGCTTCGGTCTAGATTTCATATGAAGATATTCCCGTTTCCAAAGAAATCATTAGCTCTATCAAAATATCCACTTACAGATTCTACAAAAAGAGTGTTTCCAAACTCCTCTATCAAAAGAAAGGTTCAACTCCTTTAGTTGAGGACACACATCACAAAGAAGTTTCTGAGAATGCTTCTGTCTAGATTTTATATGAAGATATTCCTTTTTCCAATGAAATCTTCAGAGTCATCCAAATATCCACTTGCAGCTTCTACAAAAAGAGTTTTTCTAAACTGCTGTATCCAAAGAAAGTTTCATCTCTGTTAGTTGAGGACACACATCCCAAATAAGTTTCTGAGAATGCTTCTGTTTCGTTTTTATGGGAAGATATTTGCCTTTTCACCTTAGGCCTGAAAGCGCTCGAAATCTCCACTTGCAGATACTACAGAAAGAGTGTTCCAAACCTGCTCTAAGAAAGGGAATGTTCAGCTCTGTGAGTTCAATGCAGATATCACAAAGTAGTTTCTGAGAGAGCTTCTGTCTAGATTTTAGATGAAGATATTCCCGTTTCCAATGAAATCGTTAGAGCTATCCAAATATCCACTTGCAGATTCTACAAAAAGTGTGATTCCAAACTGCTGTAACAAAGGAAAGGTTGAAATCTGTTAGTTGAGAACACACACCACAAAAAAGTTTCTGAGAATGCTTCTGTCTAGATTTTATATGACGATATTCCCGTTTCCAATGAAATCTTCACAGTTATTCAAATATCCACTTGCAGATTCTACAAAAAGTGTGTTTCCAAACGGCTCTATCAAAAGAAAGGTTCAACTCCGTTAGTTGAGGACACACATCACAAAGAAGTTTCTGAGAATGCTTCTGTCTCGTTTTTATGGGAAGATA
Organism: Gorilla gorilla gorilla; assembly: GCF_029281585.2. Classification (NCBI taxonomy): domain Eukaryota; kingdom Metazoa; phylum Chordata; class Mammalia; order Primates; family Hominidae; genus Gorilla; species Gorilla gorilla. The sequence goes on along the minus strand of NC_086018.1, from coordinate 13,450,546 downwards.
TTTCCCTTTTCACCTAAGGCCCGAATGCGCTCGAAATGTCCACTTGCAGATACTATAGAAAGAGTGTTCCATACCTTCTCTAAGAAAGGGAATCTTCAGCTTTGTGAGTTGAATGCAGATATCACAAAGTAGTTTCTGAGAGTGCTTCTGTCTAGATTTTAGATGAAAATATTCCCGTTTCCAACGATATCGTTAGAGCTATCCAAATATCAACTTGCAGATTCTACAAAAAGAGTGGTTCCAAACTACTCTATGAAAAGAAAGGTTGAACTCTGTTAGATGAGGACACACATCACGAAGAAGTTTCTGAGAATGCTTCTGTCTAGATTTTATATAAAGATGTCCCCGTTTCCAATGAAATCTTCACATTAAACAAAATATCCACTTGCAGGTTCTACAAAAAGAGTGTTTCCAAACTGCTGTATCAAAGGAAAGGTTGAACTCTGTTAATTGAGGACACACATCACAAAAAAGTTTCTGAGAATGCTTCTGTCTAGATTTTATATGAAGATATTCCCGTTTCCAACAATATCTTCACAGTTATCCAAATATCCACTTGCAGATTCTGCAAAAAGTGTGTTTCCAAACTGCTCTATCAAACGAAAGGTTCAACTCCGTTAGTTGAGGACACACATCACAAAGAAGTTTCTGAGAATGCTTCTGTCTCGTTTTTATGGGAAGATATTTCAGTTTTCACCGTAGGCCCGAATGCGCTCCAAATGTCCACTTGCAGATAATACAGAAAGAGTGTTCCATACCTTCTCTAAGAAAGGGAATCTTCAGCTTTGTGAGTTGAAAGCAGATATCACAAAGTAGTTTCTGAGAGTGCTTCTGTCTAGATTTTAGATGAAAATATTCCCGTTTCCAACGAAATCGTTAGAGCTATCCAAATATCTACTTGCAGATTCTACAAAAAGAGTGGTTCCAAACTACTCTATGAAAAGAAAGGTTCAACTCTGTTAGTTGAGGACACACATCACAAAGAAGTTTCTGAGAATGCTTCTGTCTAGATTTTATATGAAGATATTCCCGTTTCCAACGAAATCTTCACAGTTATCCAAATATCCACTTGCAGATTCTACAAAAAGAGTGTTTGCAAACTACTGTATGAAAAGAAAGGATGAACTGTGTTAGCTGAGGACACTCATCAAGAAGAAGTTTCTGAGAATGCTTCGGTCTAGATTTCATATGAAGATATTCCCGTTTCCAAAGAAATCATTAGCTCTATCAAAATATCCACTTACAGATTCTACAAAAAGAGTGTTTCCAAACTCCTCTATCAAAAGAAAGGTTCAACTCCTTTAGTTGAGGACACACATCACAAAGAAGTTTCTGAGAATGCTTCTGTCTAGATTTTATATGAAGATATTCCTTTTTCCAATGAAATCTTCAGAGTCATCCTAATATCCACTTGCAGCTTCTACAAAAAGAGTTTTTCTAAACTGCTGTATCCAAAGAAAGTTTCATCTCTGTTAGTTGAGGACACACATCCCAAATAAGTTTCTGAGAATGCTTCTGTCTCGTTTTTATGGGAAGATATTTGCCTTTTCACCTTAGGCCTGAAAGCGCTCGAAATCTCCACTTGCAGATACTACAGAAAGAGTGTTCCAAACCTGCTCTAAGAAAGGGAATGTTCAGCTCTGTGAGTTCAATGCAGATATCACAAAGTAGTTTCTGAGAGAGCTTCTGTCTAGATTTTAGATGAAGATATTCCCGTTTCCAATGAAATCGTTAGAGCTATCCAAATATCCACTTGCAGATTCTACAAAAAGTGTGATTCCAAACTGCTGTAACAAAGGAAAGGTTGAAATCTGTTAGTTGAGAACACACACCACAAAAAAGTTTCTGAGAATGCTTCTGTCTAGATTTTATATGACGATATTCCCGTTTCCAATGAAATCTTCACAGTTATTCAAATATCCACTTGCAGATTCTACAAAAAGTGTGTTTCCAAACGGCTCTATCAAAAGAAAGGTTCAACTCCGTTAGTTGAGGACACACATCACAAAGAAGTTTCTGAGAATGCTTCTGTCTCGTTTTTATGGGAAGATATTTCCCTTTTCACCTAAGGCCCGAATGCGCTCGAAATGTCCACTTGCAGATACTATAGAAAGAGTGTTCCATACCTTCTCTAAGAAAGGGAATCTTCAGCTTTGTGAGTTGAATGCAGATATCACAAAGTAGTTTCTGAGAGTGCTTCTGTCTAGATTTTAGATGAAAATATTCCCGTTTCCAACGATATCGTTAGAGCTATCCAAATATCAACTTGCAGATTCTACAAAAAGAGTGGTTCCAAACTACTCTATGAAAAGAAAGGTTGAACTCTGTTAGATGAGGACACACATCACGAAGAAGTTTCTGAGAATGCTTCTGTCTAGATTTTATATAAAGATGTTCCCGTTTCCAATGAAATCTTCACATTAAAGAAAATATCCACTTGCAGGTTCTACAAAAAGAGTGTTTCCAAACTGCTGTTTCAAAGGAAAGGTTGAACTCTGTTAGTTGAGGACACACATCACAAAAAAGTTTCTGAGAATGCTTCTGTCTAGATTTTATATGAAGATATTCCCGTTTCCAACGAAATCTTCACAGTTATTCAAATATCCACTTGCAGATTCTACAAAAAGAGTGTTTCCAAACTGCTGTATCAATAGAAAGGATCAGCTCTGGTAGTTGAGGACACACATCCTAAATAAGTTTCTGAAAATCCCTCTGTCTCTTTTTTATGGGAAGATATTTCAGTTTTCACCGTAGGCCTTAATGCGCTCGAAATGTCCACTTCCAGATACTACAGAAAGAGTGTTTCAAACCTGCTCTATGAAAGGGAATGTTCCGCTCTGTGACTTGAATGCAGATATCAGAAAGTAGTTTCTGACAGTGCTTCTGTCTAGAATTTAGATGAAGATATTCCCGTTTCCAACGAAATCGATAGAGCTATCCAAATATCCACTTGCAGATTCTACAAAAAGTGTGTTTCCAAACTACTGTATCAAAAGAATGGTTCAACTCTGTTAGTTGAGGACACACATCACAAAGAAGTTTCTGAGAATGCTTCTGTCTAGAGTTCATATGAAGATATTCCCGTTTCCAACGAAATCTTCACAGTTATCCAAATATCCACTTGCAGAATCTACAAAAAGTGTGTTTGCAAACTGCTGTATCAAAAGAAAGGATGAACTGTGTTAGCTGAGGACACTCATCAAGAAGTTTCTGAGAATGCTTCGGTCTAGATTTCATATGAAGATATTCCCGTTTCCAACGAAATCATTAGCTCTATCAAAATATCCACTTACAGATTCTACAAAAAGAGTGTTTCCAAACTCCTCTATCAAAAGAAAGTTTCAACTCCTTTAGTTGAGGACACACATCACAAAGAAGTTTCTGAGAATGCTTCTGTCTAGATTTTATATGAAGATATTCCCTTTTCCAATGAAATCTTCAGAGTCATCCAAATATCCACTTGCAGCTTCTACAAAAAGAGTTTTTCTAAACTGCTGTATCCAAAGAAAGTTTCATCTCTGTTAGTTGAGGACACACATCCCAAATAAGTTTCTGAGAATGCTTCTGTCTCGTTTTTATGGGAAGATATTTCCCTTTTCACCTTAGGCCTGAAAGCGCTCGAAATCTCCACTTGCAGATACTACAGAAAGAGTGTTCCAAACCTGCTCTAAGAAAGGGAATGTTCAGCTCTGTGAGTTCAATGCAGATATCAGAAAGTAGTTTCTGAGAGAGCTTCTGTCTAGATTTTAGATGAAGATACTCCCGTTTCCAATGAAATCGTTAGAGCTATCCAAATATCCACTTGCAGATTCTACAAAAAGTGTGATTCCAAACTGCTGTAACAAAGGAAAGGTTGAAATCTGTTAGTTGAGAACACACACCACAAAAAAGTTTCTGAGAATGCTTCTGTCTAGATTTTATATGACGATATTCCCGTTTCCAATGAAATCTTCACAGTTATTCAAATATCCACTTGCAGATTCTACAAAAAGTGTGTTTCCAAACGGCTCTATCAAAAGAAAGGTTCAACTCCGTTAGTTGAGGACGCACATCACAAAGAAGTTTCTGAGAATGCTTCTGTCTCGTTTTTATGGGAAGATATTTCCCTTTTCACCTAAGGCCCGAATGCGCTCGAAATGTCCACTTGCAGATACTACAGAAAGAGTGTTCCAAACCTTCTCTAAGAAAGGGAATCTTCAGCATTGTGAGTTGAATGCAGATATCACAAAGTAGTTTCTGAGAGTGCTTCTGTCTAGATTTTAGATGAAGATAATCCCGTTTCCAACGAAATCGTTAGAGCTATCCAAATATCAACTTGCAGATTCTTCAAAAAGAGTGGTTCCAAACTACTCTATGAAAAGAAAGGTTGAACTCTGTTAGATGAGGACACACATCACAAAGAAGTTTCTGAGAATGCTTCTGTCTAGATTTTATATGAAGATGTTCCCGTTTCCAACGAAATCTTCACATTAAACAAAATATCCACTTGCAGGTTCTACAAAAAGAGTGTTTCCAAACTGCTGTATCAATAGAAAGGATCAGCTCTGGTAGTTGAGGACACACATCCTAAATAAGTTTCTGAAAATCCCTCTGTCTCTTTTTTATGGGAAGATATTTCAGTTTTCACCGTAGGCCTTAATGCGCTCGAAATGTCCACTTCCAGATACTACAGAAAGAGTGTTTCAAACCTGCTCTATGAAAGGGAATGTTCCGCTCTGTGACTTGAATGCAGATATCAGAAAGTAGTTTCTGACAGTGCTTCTGTCTAGAATTTAGATGAAGATATTCCCGTTTCCAACGAAATCGATAGAGCTATCCAAATATCCACTTGCAGATTCTACAAAAAGTGTGTTTCCAAACTACTGTATCAAAAGAATGGTTCAACTCTGTTAGTTGAGGACACACATCACAAAGAAGTTTCTGAGAATGCTTCTGTCTAGATTTCATATGAAGATATTCCCGTTTCCAACGAAATCTTCACAGTTATCCAAATATCCACTTGCAGAATCTACAAAAAGTGTGTTTGCAAACTGCTGTATCAAAAGAAAGGATGAACTGTGTTAGCTGAGGACACTCATCAAGAAGAAGTTTCTGAGAATGCTTCGGTCTAGATTTCATATGAAGATATTCCCGTTTCCAACGAAATCATTAGCTCTATCAAAATATCCACTTACAGATTCTACAAAAAGTGTGTTTCCAAACTACTGTATCAAAAGAATGGTTCAACTCTGTTAGTTGAGGACACACATCACAAAGAAGTTTCTGAGAATGCTTCTGTCTAGATTTTATATGAAGATATTCCCTTTTCCAATGAAATCTTCAGAGTCATCCAAATATCCACTTACAGCTTCTACAAAAAGAGTTTTTCTAAACTGCTGTATCCATAGAAAGTTTCATCTCTGTTAGTTGAGGACGCACATCCCAAATAAGTTTCTGAGAATGCTTCTGTCTCGTTTTTATGGGAAGATATTTCCCTTTTCACCTTAGGCCTGAAAGCGCTCGAAGTCTCCACTTGCAGATACTACAGAAAGAGTGTTCGAAACCTGCTCTAAGAAAGGGAATGTTCAGCTCTGTGAGTTCAATGCAGATATCACAAAGTAGTTTCTGAGAGAGCTTCTGTCTAGATTTTAGATGAAGATATTCCCGTTTCCAATGAAATTGATAGAGCTATCCAAATATCCACTTGCAGATTCTACAAAAAGTGTGTTTCCAAACTGCTGTAACAAAGGAAAGGTTGAAATCTGTTAGTTGAGGACACACACCACAAAAAAGTTTCTGAGAATGCTTCTCTCTAGATTTTATATGACGATATTCCCGTTTCCAACGAAATCTTCACAGTTATTCAAATATCCACTTGCAGATTCTACAAAAAGAGTGTTTCCAAACTGCTGTAGCAATAGAAAGGATCAGCTCTGGTAGTTGAGGACACACATCCTAAATAAGTTTCTGAAAATCCTTCTGTCTCTTTTTTATGGGAAGATATTTCAGTTTTCACCGTAGGCCTTAATGCGCTCGTAATGTCCACTTCCAGATACTACAGAAAGAGTGTTTCAAACCTGCTCTATGAAACGGAATGTTCCGCTCTGTGACTTGAATGCAGATATCAGAAAGTAGTTTCTGACAATGCTTCTGTCTAGAATTTAGATGAAGATATTCCCGTTTCCAACGAAATCGATAGAGCTATCCAAATATCCACTTACAGATTCTACAAAAGAAGTGATTCCAAACTGCTCTATCAACAGAAAGGTTTAAGTCTGTTAGTTGAGGACACACATCACAAAGAAGTTTCTGAGAATGCTTCTGTCTCGTTTTTATGGGAAGATATTTCAGTTTTCACCGTAGGCCCGAATGCGCTCGAAATGTCCACTTGCAGATACTACAGAAAGAGTGTTCCAAACCTTCTCTAAGAAAGGGAATCGTCAGCATTGTGAGTTGAATGCAGATATCACAAAGTAGTTTCTGAGGGTGCTTCTGTCTAGATTTTAGATGAATATATTACCGTTTCCAACGAAATCGATAGAGCTATCCAAATATCCACTTACAGATTCTACAAAAGAAGTGATTCCAAACTGCTCTATCAACAGAAAGGTTTAAGTCTGTTAGTTGAGGACACACATCACAAAGAAGTTTGTGAGAATGCTTCTGTCTAGATTTTATATGAAGATATTCCCGTTTCCAACAATATCTTCACAGTTATCCAAATATCCACTTGCAGATTCTGCAAAAAGTGTGTTTCCAAACTGCTCTATCAAACGAAAGGTTCAACTCCGTTAGTTGAGGACACACATCACAAAGAAGTTTCTGAGAATGCTTCTGTCTCGTTTTTATGGGAAGATATTTCAGTTTTCACCGTAGGCCCGAATGCGCTCCAAATGTCCACTTGCAGATAATACAGAAAGAGTGTTCCATACCTTCTCTAAGAAAGGGAATCTTCAGCTTTGTGAGTTGAATGCAGATATCACAAAGTAGTTTCTGAGAGTGCTTCTGTCTAGATTTTAGATGAAAATATTCCCGTTTCCAACGAAATCGTTAGAGCTATCCAAATATCAACTTGCAGATTCTACAAAAAGAGTGGTTCCAAACTACTCTATGAAAAGAAAGGTTGAACTCTGTTAGATGAGGACACACATCACGAAGAAGTTTCTGAGAATGCTTCTGTCTAGATTTTATATAAAGATGTTCCCGTTTCTAATGAAATCTTCACATTAAACAAAATATCCAATTGCAGGTTCTACAAAAAGAGTGTTTCCAAACTGCTGTATCAAAGGAAAGGTTGAACTCTGTTAGTTGAGGACACACATCACAAAAAACTTTCTGAGAATGCTTCTGTCTAGATTTTATATGAAGATATTCCCGTTTCCAACAAAATCTTCACAGTTATCCAAATATCCACTTGCAGATTCTACAAAAAGAGTGTTTGCAAACTACTGTATCAAAAGAAAGGATGAACTGTGTTAGCTGAGGACACTCATCAAGAAGAAGTCTCTGAGAATGCTTCGGTCTAGATTTCATATGAAGATACTCCCCTTTCCAACGAAATTATTACAGCTATCCAAATATCCACGGACAGATTCTACAAAAAGGGTGTTTCCAAACTGCTCTATCAAAAGAAAGGTTGAACTCCGTTAGTTGAGGACACACATCATGAAGAAGTTGCTGAGAATGCTTCTGTCTGGAATTTAGATGAAGATATTCCCGATTCCTACGAAATCTTCACAGTTATCCAAATATCTACCAGCAGATTCTACAAAAAGTGTGTTTCCAAACTACTGTAACAAAAGAAAGGTTGAACTCTGTTAGTTGAGGACACACATCACAAAGAAGTTTCTGAGAATGCTTCTGTCTAGATTTTATATGAAGATATTCACTTTTCCATCGAAATCTTCACAGTTATCCAAATATCCACTTGCGGATTCTATAAAAAGAGTGTTTCTAAACTGCTGTATCAAAAGAATGGTTCAACACTGTTAGTTGAGGACACACATCCCTTATAAGTTTCAGAGAATGCTTCTGTCTCGTTTTTATGGGAAGATATTTCCCTTTTCCCCGTAGGCCTGAAAGCGCTCGAAATGTCCACTTGCAGATAGTACAGAAAGCGTTTTCCAAACCTGCTCTAAGAAATAGAATCTTCAGCTTTCTGAGTTGAATGCAGATATCACAAAGTAGTTTCTGAGAGTGCTTCTGTCTATATTTTCGATGAAGATATTCCCGTTTCCAACGAAATCGTATGAGCTATCCAAATATCCACTTGCAGATTGTACAAAAAGAGTGGTTCCAAACTACTCTATCAAAAGAAATGTTAAACTCTGTTCGATGAGGACACACATCACAAAGAAGTTTCTGAGAATGCTTCTGTCTAGATTTTATATGAAGATGTTCCCGTTTCCAACGAAATCTTCACATTAAACAAAATATCCACTTGCAGGTTCTACAAAAAGAGTGTTTCCAAACTGCTGTATCAACGGAAAGGTTGAACTCTGTTAGTTGAGGACACACATCACAAAAAAGTTTCTGAGAATGCTTCTGTCTAGATTTTATAAGAAGATACTCCCGTTTCCAACGAAATCTTCACAGTTATTCAAGTATCCACTTGCAGATTCCACAAAAAGAGTGTTTCCAACTGCTTTATCAATAGAAAGGATCAACTCTGCTATTTGAGGACACACATCCTAAATAAGTTTCTGAGAATCCTTCTCTCTCTTTCTTATGGAAGATATTTCAGTTTTCACTGAAGGGCTGAATGCGTTCGAAATGTCCACTTCCAGATACTACAGAAAGAGTGTTTCAAACCTGCTCTATGAAAGGGAATGTTCAGCGCTGTGACTTGAATGCAGATATCACAAAGTAGTTTCTGACAGTGCTTCTGTCTTGAATTCAGATGAAGATATTCCCTTTTCCAACGAAATCGTTAGAGCTATAAAAATATCCACTTGCAGATTCTACAAAAAGGGTGTTTCCAAACTGCTATATCAAAAGAAACGTTGAACTCTGTTAGTTGAGGATACACATCACAAAGAAGTTTCTGAGAATGCTTGTGTCTGGATTTTATATGAAGATATTCCTATTTCCAACTAAATCTTCACAGTTAGCCAAATATCCACTTGCAGATTTTACAAAAAGACTGTTTCCAAACTGCTGTTTCAAAGGAAAAGTTGAACTGTGTTAGTCGAGGACACTCATCACAAAGAAGTTTCTGAGAATGCTTCTGTCTAGATTTCATATGAAGATATTCCCGTTTCCAACGAAATCGATAGAGCTATCCAAATATCCACTTGCAGATTCTACAAAAAGTGTGTTTCCAAACTACTGTATCAAAAGAATGGTTCAACTCTGTTAGTTGAGGACACACATCACAAAGAAGTTTCTGAGAATGCTTCTGTCTAGATTTCATATGAAGATATTCCCGTATCCACCGAAATCATTAGAGCTATCCAAATATCCACTTACAGATTCTACAAAAAGAGTGTTACCAATCTGCTCTATTAAAAGAAAGGTTCAACTTCCTTAGTTGAGGACACACATCACAAAGAAGTTTCTGAGAATGCATCTGTCTGGATTTTATATGAAGATATTCCGTTTCCATTGAAATCTTCACAGTTATCCAAATATCCACTTGCAGATTCTACAAAAAGTGTGTTTCCAAACTACTGTATCAAAAGAATGGTTCAACTCTGTTAGTTGAGGACACACATCACAAAGAAGTTTCTGAGAATGCTTCTGTCTAGATTTTATATGAAGATATTCCCGTTTCCAACGAAATCTTCACAGTTATCCAAATATCCACTTGCAGATTCTACAAAAAGAGTGTTTGCAAACTGCTGTATCAAAAGAAAGGATGAACTGTGTTAGCTGAGGACACTCATCAAGAAGAAGTTTCTGAGAATGCTTCGGTCTAGATTTCATATGAAGATATTCCCGTTTCCAACGAAATCATTAGCTCTATCAAAATATCCACCTACAGATTCTACAAAAAGAGTGTTTCCAAACTCCTCTATCAAAAGAAAGGTTCAACTCCTTTAGTTGAGGACACACATCGCAAAGAAGTTTCTGAGAATGCTTCTGTCTAGATTTTATATGAAGATATTCCCTTTTCCAATGAAATCTTCAGAGTCATCCAAATATCCACTTGCAGCTTCTACTAAAAGAGTTTTTCTAAACTGCTGTATCCAAAGAAAGTTTCATCTCTGTTAGTTGAGGACACACATCCCAAATAAGTTTCTGAGAATGCTTCTGTCTCGTTTTTATGGGAAGATATTTCCCTTTTCACCTTAGGCCTGAAAGGGCTCGAAATCTCCACTTGCAGATACTACAGAAAGAGTGTTCCAAACCTGCTCTAAGAAAGGGAATGTTCAGCTCTGTGAGTTCAATGCAGATATCAGAAAGTAGTTTCTGAGAGAGCTTCTGTCTAGATTTTAGATGAAGATACTCCCGTTTCCAATGAAATCGTTAGAGCTATCCAAATATCCACTTGCAGATTCTACAAAAAGTGTGATTCCAAACTGCTGTAACAAAGGAAAGGTTGAAATCTGTTAGTTGAGAACACACACCACTAAAAAGTTTCTGAGAATGCTTCTGTCTAGATTTTATATGACGATATTCCCGTTTCCAATGAAATCTTCACAGTTATTCAAATATCCACTTGCAGATTCTACAAAAAGTGCGTTTCCAAACGGCTCTATCAAAAGAAAGGTTCAACTCCGTTAGTTGAGGACACACATCACAAAGAAGTTTCTGAGAATGCTTCTGTCTCGTTTTTATGGGAAGATATTTCCCTTTTCACCTAAGGCCCGAATGCGCTCGAAATGTCCACTTGCAGATACTACAGAAAGAGTGTTCCAAACCTTCTCTAAGAAAGGGAATCTTCAGCATTGTGAGTTGAATGCAGATATCACAAAGTAGTTTCTGAGAGTGCTTCTGTCTAGATTTTAGATGAAGATAATCCCGTTTCCAACGAAATCGTTAGAGCTATCCAAATATCAACTTGCAGATTCTTCAAAAAGAGTGGTTCCAAACTACTCTATGAAAAGAAAGGTTGAACTCTGTTAGATGAGGACACACATCACAAAGAAGTTTCTGAGAATGCTTCTGTCTAGATTTTATATGAAGATGTTCCCGTTTCCAACGAAATCTTCACATTAAACAAAATATCCACTTGCAGGTTCTACAAAAAGAGTGTTTCCAAACTGCTGTATCAATAGAAAGGATCAGCTCTGGTAGTTGAGGACACACATCCTAAATAAGTTTCTGAAAATCCCTCTGTCTCTTTTTTATGGGAAGATATTTCAGTTTTCACCGTAGGCCTTAATGCGCTCGAAATGTCCACTTCCAGATACTACAGAAAGAGTGTTTCAAACCTGCTCTATGAAAGGGAATGTTCCGCTCTGTGACTTGAATGCAGATATCAGAAAGTAGTTTCTGACAGTGCTTCTGTCTAGAATTTAGATGAAGATATTCCCGTTTCCAACGAAATCGATAGAGCTATCCAAATATCCACTTGCAGATTCTACAAAAAGTGTGTTTCCAAACTACTGTATCAAAAGAATGGTTCAACTCTGTTAGTTGAGGACACACATCACAAAGAAGTTTCTGAGAATGCTTCTGTCTAGATTTCATATGAAGATATTCCCGTTTCCAACGAAATCTTCACAGTTATCCAAATATCCACTTGCAGAATCTACAAAAAGTGTGTTTGCAAACTGCTGTATCAAAAGAAAGGATGAACTGTGTTAGCTGAGGACACTCATCAAGAAGAAGTTTCTGAGAATGCTTCGGTCTAGATTTCATATGAAGATATTCCCGTTTCCAATGAAATCATTAGCTCTATCAAAATATCCACTTACAGATTCTACAAAAAGAGTGTTTCCAAACTCCTCTATCAAAAGAAAGTTTCAACTCCTTTAGTTGAGGACACACATCACAAAGAAGTTTCTGAGAATGCTTCTGTCTAGATTTTATATGAAGATATTCCCTTTTCCAATGAAATCTTCAGAGTCATCCAAATATCCACTTGCAGCTTCTACAAAAAGAGTTTTTCTAAACTGCTGTATCCATAGAAAGTTTCATCTCTGTTAGTTGAGGACACACATCCCAAATAAGTTTCTGAGAATGCTTCTGTCTCGTTTTTATGGGAAGATATTTCCCTTTTCACCTTAGGCCTGAAAGCGCTCGAAGTCTCCACTTGCAGATACTACAGAAAGAGTGTTCGAAACCTGCTCTAAGAAAGGGAATGTTCAGCTCTGTGAGTTCAATGCAGATATCACAAAGTAGTTTCTGAGAGAGATTCTGTCTAGATTTTAGATGAAGATATACCCGTTTCCAATGAAATTGATAGAGCTATCCAAATATCCACTTGCAGATTCTACAAAAAGTGTGTTTCCAAACTGCTGTAACAAAGGAAAGGTTGAAATCTGTTAGTTGAGGACACACACCACAAAAAAGTTTCTGAGAATGCTTCTCTCTAGATTTTATATGACGATATTCCCGTTTCCAACGAAATCTTCACAGTTATTCAAATATCCACTTGCAGATTCTACAAAAAGAGTGTTTCCAAACTGCTGTATCAATAGAAAGGATCAGCTCTGGTAGTTGAGGACACACATCCTAAATAAGTTTCTGAAAATCCTTCTGTCTCTTTTTTATGGGAAGATATTTCAGTTTTCACCGTAGGCCTTAATGCGCTCGAAATGTCCACTTCCAGATACTACAGAAAGAGTGTTTCAAACCTGCTCTATGAAACGGAATGTTCCGCTCTGTGACTTGAATGCAGATATCAGAAAGTAGTTTCTGACAATGCTTCTGTCTAGAATTTAGATGAAGATATTCCCGTTTCCAACGAAATCGATAGAGCTATCCAAATATCCACTTACAGATTCTACAAAAGAAGTGATTCCAAACTGCTCTATCAACAGAAAGGTTTAAGTCTGTTAGTTGAGGACACACATCACAAAGAAGTTTCTGAGAATGCTTCTGTCTCGTTTTTATGGGAAGATATTTCAGTTTTCACCGTAGGCCCGAATGCGCTCGAAATGTCCACTTGCAGATACTACAGAAAGAGTGTTCCAAACCTTCTCTAAGAAAGGGAATCGTCAGCATTGTGAGTTGAATGCAGATATCACAAAGTAGTTTCTGAGGGTGCTTCTGTCTAGATTTTAGATGAATATATTACCGTTTCCAACGAAATCGATAGAGCTATCCAAATATCCACTTACAGATTCTACAAAAGAAGTGATTCCAAACTGCTCTATCAACAGAAAGGTTTAAGTCTGTTAGTTGAGGACACACATCACAAAGAAGTTTGTGAGAATGCTTCTGTCTAGATTTTATATGAAGATATTCCCGTTTCCAACAATATCTTCACAGTTATCCAAATATCCACTTGCAGATTCTGCAAAAAGTGTGTTTCCAAACTGCTCTATCAAACGAAAGGTTCAACTCCGTTAGTTGAGGACACACATCACAAAGAAGTTTCTGAGAATGCTTCTGTCTCGTTTTTATGGGAAGATATTTCAGTTTTCACCGTAGGCCCGAATGCGCTCCAAATGTCCACTTGCAGATAATACAGAAAGAGTGTTCCATACCTTCTCTAAGAAAGGGAATCTTCAGCTTTGTGAGTTGAATGCAGATATCACAAAGTAGTTTCTGAGAGTGCTTCTGTCTAGATTTTAGATGAAGATAATCCCGTTTCCAACGAAATCGTTAGAGCTATCCAAATATCAACTTGCAGATTCTACAAAAAGAGTGGTTCCAAACTACTCTATGAAAAGAAAGGTTGAACTCTGTTAGATGAGGACACACATCACGAAGAAGTTTCTGAGAATGCTTCTGTCTAGATTTTATATAAAGATGTTCCCGTTTCTAATGAAATCTTCACATTAAACAAAATATCCAATGGCAGGTTCTACAAAAAGAGTGTTTCCAAACTGCTGTATCAAAGGAAAAGTTGAACTCTGTTAGTTGAGGACACACATCACAAAAATCTTTCTGAGAATGCTTCTGTCTAGATTTTATATGAAGATATTCCCGTTTCCAACAAAATCTTCACAGTTATCCAAATATCCACTTGCAGATTCTACAAAAAGAGTGTTTGCAAACTACTGTATCAAAAGAAAGGATGAACTGTGTTAGCTGAGGACACTCATCAAGAAGAAGTCTCTGAGAATGCTTCGGTCTAGATTTCATATGAAGATACTCCCCTTTCCAACGAAATTATTACAGCTATCCAAATATCCACGGACAGATTCTACAAAAAGGGTGTTTCCAAACTGCTCTATCAAAAGAAAGGTTGAACTCCGTTAGTTGCGGACACACATCATGAAGAAGTTGCTGAGAATGCTTCTGTCTGGAATTTAGATGAAGATATTCCCGATTCCAACGAAATCTTCACAGTTATCCAAATATCTACCAGCAGATTCTACAAAAAGTGTGTTTCCAAACTACTGTAACAAAAGAAAGGTTGAACTCTGTTAGTTGAGGACACACATCACAAAGAAGTTTCTGAGAATGCTTCTGTCTAGATTTTATATGAAGATATTCACTTTTCCATCGAAATCTTCACAGTTATCCAAATATCCACTTGCGGATTCTACAAAAAGAGTGTTTCTAAACTGCTGTATCAAAAGAATGGTTCAACACTGTTAGTTGAGGACACACATCCCATATAAGTTTCAGAGAATGCTTCTGTCTCGTTTTTATGGGAAGATATTTCCCTTTTCACCGTAGGCCTGAAAGCGCTCGAAATGTCCACTTGCAGATAGTACAGAAAGCGTTTTCCAAACCTGCTCTAAGAAATAGAATCTTCAGCTTTCTGAGTTGAATGCAGATATCACAAAGTAATTTCTGCGAGTGCTTCTGTCTATATTTTCGATGAAGATATTCCCGTTTCCAACGAAATCGTATGAGCTATCCAAATATCCACTTGCAGATTGTACAAAAAGAGTGGTTCCAAACTACTCTATCAAAAGAAATGTTAAACTCTGTTCGATGAGGACACACATCACAAAGAAGTTTCTGAGAATGCTTCTGTCTAGATTTTATATGAAGATATTCCCGTTTCCAACGAAATCTTCACAGTTATCCAAATATCCACTTGCAGATTCTACAAAAAGAGTGTTTGCAAACTGCTGTATCAAAAGAAAGGATGAACTGTGTTAGCTGAGGACACTCATCAAGAAGAAGTTTCTGAGAATGCTTCGGTCTAGATTTCATATGAAGATATTCCCGTTTCCAACGAAATCATTAGCTCTATCAAAATATCCACCTACAGATTCTACAAAAAGAGTGTTTCCAAACTCCTCTATCAAAAGAAAGGTTCAACTACTTTAGTTGAGGACACACATCACAAAGAAGTTTCTGAGAATGCTTCTGTCTAGATTTTATATGAAGATATTCCCTTTTCCAATGAAATCTTCAGAGTCATCCAAATATCCACTTTCAGCTTCTACAAAAAGAGTTTTTCTAAACTGCTGTATCCAAAGAAAGTTTCATCTCTGTTAGTTGAGGACACACATCCCAAATAAGTTTCTGAGAATGCTTCTGTCTCGTTTTTATGGGAAGATATTTCCCTTTTCACCTTAGGCCTGAAAGCACTCGAAATCTCCACTTGCAGATACTACAGAAAGAGTGTTCCAAACCTGCTCTAAGAAAGGGAATGTTCAGCTCTGTGAGTTCAATGCAGATATCAGAAAGTAGTTTCTGAGAGAGCTTCTGTCTAGATTTTAGATGAAGATACTCCCGTTTCCAATGAAATCGTTAGAGCTATCCAAATATCCACTTGCAGATTCTACAAAAAGTGTGATTCCAAACTGCTGTAACAAAGGAAAGGTTGAAATCTGTTAGTTGAGAACACACACCACAAAAAAGTTTCTGAGAATGCTTCTGTCTAGATTTTATATGACGATATGCCCGTTTCCAATGAAATCTTCACAGTTATTCAAATATCCACTTGCAGATTCTACAAAAAGTGCGTTTCCAAACGGCTCTATCAAAAGAAAGGTTCAACTCCGTTAGTTGAGGACACACATCACAAAGAAGTTTCTGAGAATGCTTCTGTCTCGTTTTTATGGGAAGATATTTCCCTTTTCACCTAAGGCGCGAATGCGCTCGAAATGTCCACTTGCAGATACTACAGAAAGAGTGTTCCAAACCTTCTCTAAGAAAGGGAATCTTCAGCATTGTGAGTTGAATGCAGATATCACAAAGTAGTTTCTGAGAGTGCTTCTGTCTAGATTTTAGATGAAGATAATCCCGTTTCCAACGAAATCGTTAGAGCTATCCAAATATCAACTTGCAGATTCTTCAAAAAGAGTGGTTCCAAACTACTCTATGAAAAGAAAGGTTGAACTCTGTTAGATGAGGACACACATCACAAAGAAGTTTCTGAGAATGCTTCTGTCTAGATTTTATATAAAGATGTTCCCGTTTCCAACGAAATCTTCACATTAAACAAAATATCCACTTGCAGGTTCTACAAAAAGAGTGTTTCCAAACTGCTGTATCAATAGAAAGGATCAGCTCTGGTAGTTGAGGACACACATCCTAAATAAGTTTCTGAAAATCCCTCTGTCTCTTTTTTATGGGAAGATATTTCAGTTTTCACCGTAGGCCTTAATGCGCTCGAAATGTCCACTTCCAGATACTACAGAAAGAGTGTTTCAAACCTGCTCTATGAAAGGGAATGTTCCGCTCTGTGACTTGAATGCAGATATCAGAAAGTAGTTTCTGACAGTGCTTCTGTCTAGAATTTAGATGAAGATATTCCCGTTTCCAACGAAATCGATAGAGCTATCCAAATATCCACTTGCAGATTCTACAAAAAGTGTGTTTCCAAACTACTGTATCAAAAGAATGGTTCAACTCTGTTAGTTGAGGACACACATCACAAAGAAGTTTCTGAGAATGCTTCTGTCTAGATTTCATATGAAGATATTCCCGTTTCCAACGAAATCTTCACAGTTATCCAAATATCCACTTGCAGAATCTACAAAAAGTGTGTTTGCAAACTGCTGTATCAAAAGAAAGGATGAACTGTGTTAGCTGAGGACACTCATCAAGAAGAAGTTTCTGAGAATGCTTCGGTCTAGATTTCATATGAAGATATTCCCGTTTCCAACGAAATCATTAGCTCTATCAAAATATCCACTTACAGATTCTACAAAAAGAGTGTTTCCAAACTCCTCTATCAAAAGAAAGTTTCAACTCCTTTAGTTGAGGACACACATCACAAAGAAGTTTCTGAGAATGCTTCTGTCTAGATTTTATATGAAGATATTCCCTTTTCCAATGAAATCTTCAGAGTCATCCAAATATCCACTTGCAGCTTCTACAAAAAGAGTTTTTCTAAACTGCTGTATCCATAGAAAGTTTCATCTCTGTTAGTTGAGGACACACATCCCAAATAAGTTTCTGAGAATGCTTCTGTCTCGTTTTTATGGGAAGATATTTCCCTTTTCACCTTAGGCCTGAAAGCGCTCGAAATCTCCACTTGCAGATACTACAGAAAGAGTGTTCCAAACCTGCTCTAAGAAAGGGAATGTTCAGCTCTGTGAGTTCAATGCAGATATCACAAAGTAGTTTCTGAGAGAGCTTCTGTCTAGATTTTAGATGAAGATATTCCCGTTTCCAATGAAATCGTTAGAGCTATCCAAATATCCACCTGCAGATTCTACAAAAAGTGTGATTCCAAACTGCTGTAACAAAGGAAAGGTTGAAATCTGTTAGTTGAGAACACACACCACAAAAAAGTTTCTGAGAATGCTTCTGTCTAGATTTTATATGACGATATTCCCGTTTCCAATGAAATCTTCACAGTTATTCAAATATCCACTTGCAGATTCTACAAAAAGTGTGTTTCCAAACGGCTCTATCAAAAGAAAGGTTCAACTCCGTTAGTTGAGGACACACATCAAAAGAAGTTTCTGAGAATGCTTCTGTCTCGTTTTTATGGGAAGATATTTCCCTTTTCACCTAAGGCCCGAATGCGCTCGAAATGTCCACTTGCAGATACTATAGAAAGAGTGTTCCATACCTTCTCTAAGAAAGGGAATCTTCAGCTTTGTGAGTTGAATGCAGATATCACAAAGTAGTTTCTGAGAGTGCTTCTGTCTAGATTTTAGATGAAAATATTCCCGTTTCCAACGATATCGTTAGAGCTATCCAAATATCAACTTGCAGATTCTACAAAAAGAGTGGTTCCAAACTACTCTATGAAAAGAAAGGTTGAACTCTGTTAGATGAGGACACACATCACGAAGAAGTTTCTGAGAATGCTTCTGTCTAGATTTTATATAAAGATGTTCCCGTTTCCAATGAAATCTTCACATTAAACAAAATATCCACTTGCAGGTTCTACAAAAAGAGTGTTTCCAAACTGCTGTATCAAAGGAAAGGTTGAACTCTGTTAGTTGAGGACACACATCACAAAAAAGTTTCTGAGAATGCTTCTGTCTAGATTTTATATGAAGATATTCCCGTTTCCAACGAAATCTTCACATTAAACAAAATATCCACATGCAGGTTCTACAAAAAGAGTGTTTCCAAACTGCTGTATCAATAGAAAGGATCAGCTCTGGTAGTTGAGGACACACATCCTAAATAAGTTTCTGAAAATCCCTCTGTCTCTTTTTTATGGGAAGATATTTCAGTTTTCACCGTAGGCCTTAATGCGCTCGAAATGTCCACTTCCAGATACTACAGAAAGAGTGTTTCAAACCTGCTCTATGAAAGGGAATGTTCCGCTCTGTGACTTGAATGCAGATATCAGAAAGTAGTTTCTGACAGTGCTTCTGTCTAGAATTTAGATGAAGATATTCCCGTTTCCAACGAAATCGATAGAGCTATCCAAATATCCACTTGCAGATTCTACAAAAAGTGTGTTTCCAAACTACTGTATCAAAAGAATGGTTCAACTCTGTTAGTTGAGGACACACATCACAAAGAAGTTTCTGAGAATGCTTCTGTCTAGATTTTATATGAAGATATTCCCTTTTCCAATGAAATCTTCAGAGTCATCCAAATATCCACTTACAGCTTCTACAAAAAGAGTTTTTCTAAACTGCTGTATCCATAGAAAGTTTCATCTCTGTTAGTTGAGGACGCACATCCCAAATAAGTTTCTGAGAATGCTTCTGTCTCGTTTTTATGGGAAGATATTTCCCTTTTCACCTTAGGCCTGAAAGCGCTCGAAGTCTCCACTTGCAGATACTACAGAAAGAGTGTTTGAAACCTGCTCTAAGAAAGGGAATGTTCATCTCTGTGAGTTCAATGCAGATATCACAAAGTAGTTTCTGAGAGAGCTTCTGTCTAGATTTTAGATGAAGATATTCCCGTTTCCAATGAAATTGATAGAGCTATCCAAATATCCACTTGCAGATTCTACAAAAAGTGTGTTTCCAAACTGCTGTAACAAAGGAAAGGTTGAAATCTGTTAGTTGAGGACACACACCACAAAAAAGTTTCTGAGAATGCTTCTCTCTAGATTTTATATGACGATATTCCCGTTTCCAACGAAATCTTCACAGTTATTCAAATATCCACTTGCAGATTCTACAAAAAGAGTGTTTCCAAACTGCTGTAGCAATAGAAAGGATCAGCTCTGGTAGTTGAGGACACACATCCTAAATAAGTTTCTGAAAATCCTTCTGTCTCTTTTTTATGGGAAGATATTTCAGTTTTCACCGTAGGCCTTAATGCGCTCGTAATGTCCACTTCCAGATACTACAGAAAGAGTGTTTCAAACCTGCTCTATGAAACGGAATGTTCCGCTCTGTGACTTGAATGCAGATATCAGAAAGTAGTTTCTGACAATGCTTCTGTCTAGAATTTAGATGAAGATATTCCCGTTTCCAACGAAATCGATAGAGCTATCCAAATATCCACTTACAGATTCTACAAAAGAAGTGATTCCAAACTGCTCTATCAACAGAAAGGTTTAAGTCTGTTAGTTGAGGACACACATCACAAAGAAGTTTCTGAGAATGCTTCTGTCTCGTTTTTATGGGAAGATATTTCAGTTTTCACCGTAGGCCCGAATGCGCTCGAAATGTCCACTTGCAGATACTACAGAAAGAGTGTTCCAAACCTTCTCTAAGAAAGGGAATCGTAAGCATTGTGAGTTGAATGCAGATATCACAAAGTAGTTTCTGAGGGTGCTTCTGTCTAGATTTTAGATGAATATATTACCGTTTCCAACGAAATCGATAGAGCTATCCAAATATCCACTTACAGATTCTACAAAAGAAGTGATTCCAAACTGCTCTATCAACAGAAAGGTTTAAGTCTGTTAGTTGAGGACACACATCACAAAGAAGTTTGTGAGAATGCTTCTGTCTAGATTTTATATGAAGATATTCCCGTTTCCAACAATATCTTCACAGTTATCCAAATATCCACTTGCAGATTCTGCAAAAAGTGTGTTTCCAAACTGCTCTATCAAACGAAAGGTTCAACTCCGTTAGTTGAGGACACACATCACAAAGAAGTTTCTGAGAATGCTTCTGTCTCGTTTTTATGGGAAGATATTTCAGTTTTCACCGTAGGCCCGAATGCGCTCCAAATGTCCACTTGCAGATAATACAGAAAGAGTGTTCCATACCTTCTCTAAGAAAGGGAATCTTCAGATTTGTGAGTTGAATGCAGATATCACAAAGTAGTTTCTGAGAGTGCTTCTGTCTAGATTTTAGGTGAAGATAATCCCGTTTCCAATGAAATCGTTAGAGCTATCCAAGTATCAACTTGCAGATTCTACAAAAAGAGTGGTTCCAAACTACTCTATGAAAAGAAAGGTTGAACTCTGTTAGATGAGGACACACATCACGAAGAAGTTTCTGAGAATGCTTCTGTCTAGATTTTATATAAAGATGTTCCCGTTTCTAATGAAATCTTCACATTAAACAAAATATCCAATTGCAGGTTCTACAAAAAGAGTGTTTCCAAACTGCTGTATCAAAGGAAAGGTTGAACTCTGTTAGTTGAGGACACACATCACAAAAAACTTTCTGAGAATGCTTCTGTCTAGATTTTATATGAAGATATTCCCGTTTCCAACAAAATCTTCACAGTTATCCAAATATCCACTTGCAGATTCTACAAAAAGAGTGTTTGCAAACTACTGTATCAAAAGAAAGGATGAACTGTGTTAGCTGAGGACACTCATCAAGAAGAAGTCTCTGAGAATGCTTCGGTCTAGATTTCATATGAAGATACTCCCCTTTCCAACGAAATTATTACAGCTATCCAAATATCCACGGACAGATTCTACAAAAAGGGTGTTTCCAAACTGCTCTATCAAAAGAAAGGTTGAACTCCGTTAGTTGAGGACACACATCATGAAGAAGTTGCTGAGAATGCTTCTGTCTGGAATTTAGATGAAGATATTCCCGATTCCAACGAAATCTTCACAGTTATCCAAATATCTACCAGCAGATTCTACAAAAAGTGTGTTTCCAAACTACTGTAACAAAAGAAAGGTTGAACTCTGTTAGTTGAGGACACACATCACAAAGAAGTTTCTGAGAATGCTTCTGTCTAGATTTTATATGAAGATATTCACTTTTCCATCGAAATCTTCACAGTTATCCAAATATCCACTTGCGGATTCTACAAAAAGAGTGTTTCTAAACTGCTGTATCAAAAGAATGGTTCAACACTGTTAGTTGAGGACACACATCCCATATAAGTTTCAGAGAATGCTTCTGTCTCGTTTTTATGGGAAGATATTTCCCTTTTCACCGTAGCCCTGAAAGCGCTCGAAAAGTCCACTTGCAGACAGTACAGAAAGCGTTTTCCAAACCTGCTCTAAGAAATAGAATCTTCAGCTTTCTGAGTTGAATGCAGATATCACAAAGTAGTTTCTGACAGTGCTTCTGTCTTGAATTCAGATGAAGATATTCCCTTTTCCAACGAAATCGTTAGAGCTATAAAAATATCCACCTGCAGATTCTACAAAAAGGGTGTTTCCAAACTGCTATATCAAAAGAAACGTTGAACTCTGTTAGTTGAGGATACACATCACAAAGAAGTTTCTGAGAATGCTTGTGTCTGGATTTTATATGAAGATATTCCTATTTCCAACTAAATCTTCACAGTTATCCAAATATCCACTTGCAGATTTTACAAAAAGACTGTTTCCAAACTGCTGTTTCAAAGGAAAAGTTGAACTGTGTTAGTCGAAGACACTCATCACAAAGAAGTTTCTGAGAATGCTTCTGTCTAGATTTCATATGAAGATATTCCCGTTTCCAACGAAATCGATAGAGCTATCCAAATATCCACTTGCAGATTCTACAAAAAGTGTGTTTCCAAACTACTGTATCAAAAGAATGGTTCAACTCTGTGAGTTGAGGACACACATCACAAAGAAGTTTCTGAGAATGCTTCTGTCTAGATTTCATATGAAGATATTCCCGTATCCACCGAAATCATTAGAGCTATCCAAATATCCACTTACAGATTCTACAAAAAGAGTGTTACCAATCTGCTCTATTAAAAGAAAGGTTCAACTTCCTTAGTTGAGGACACACATCACAAAGAAGTTTCTGAGAATGCATCTGTCTGGATTTTATATGAAGATATTCCTTTTCCAATGAAATCTTCACAGTTATCCAAATATCCACTTGCAGATTCTACAAAAAGTGTGTTTCCAAACTACTGTATCAAAAGAATGGTTCAACTCTGTTAGTTGAGGACACACATCACAAAGAAGTTTCTGAGAATGCTTCTGTCTAGATTTTATATGAAGATATTCCCGTTTCCAACGAAATCTTCACAGTTATCCAAATATCCACTTGCAGATTCTACAAAAAGAGTGTTTGCAAACTGCTGTATCAAAAGAAAGGATGAACTGTGTTAGCTGAGGACACTCATCCAGAAGAAGTTTCTGAGAATGCTTCGGTCTAGATTTCATATGAAGATATTCCCGTTTCAAACGAAATCATTAGCTCTATCAAAATATCCACCTACAGATTCTACAAAAAGAGTGTTTCCAAACTCCTCTATCAAAAGAAAGGTTCAACTCCTTTAGTTGAGGACACACATCACAAAGAAGTTTCTGAGAATGCTTCTGTCTAGATTTTATATGAAGATATTCCCGTTTCCAACGAAATCTTCACAGTTATTCAAGTATCCACTTGCAGATTCCACAATAAGAGTGTTTCCAAACTGCTGTATCAATAGAAAGGATCAGCTCTGGTAGTTGAGGACACACATCCTAAAGAAGTTTCTGAAAATCCTTCTGTCTCTTTTTTATGGGAAGATATTTCAGTTTTCACCGTAGGCCTTAATGCGCTCGAAATGTCCACTTCCAGATACTACAGAAAGAGTGTTTCAAACCTGCTCTATGAAAGGGAATGTTCCGCTCTGTGACTTGAATGCAGATATCAGAAAGTAGTTTCTGACAGTGCTTCTGTCTAGAATTTAGATGAAGATATTCCCGTTTCCAACGAAATCGATAGAGCTATCCAAATATCCACTTGCAGATTCTACAAAAAGTGTGTTTCCAAACTACTGTATCAAAAGAATGGTTCAACTCTGTTAGTTGAGGACACACATCACAAAGAAGTTTCTGAGAATGCTTCTGTCTAGATTTCATATGAAGATATTCCCGTTTCCAACAAAATCTTCACATTTATCCAAATATCCACTTGCAGAATCTACAAAAAGTGTGTTTGCAAACTGCTGTATCAAAAGAAAGGATGAACTGTGTTAGCTGAGGACACTCATCAAGAAGAAGTTTCTGAGAATGCTTCGGTCTAGATTTCATATGAAGATATTCCCGTTTCCAACGAAATCATTAGCTCTATCAAAATATCCACTTACAGATTCTACAAAAAGAGTGTTTCCAAACTCCTCTATCAAAAGAAAGTTTCAACTCCTTTAGTTGACGACACACATCACAAAGAAGTTTCTGAGAATGCTTCTGTCTAGATTTTATATGAAGATATTCCCTTTTCCAATGAAATCTTCAGAGTCATCCAAATATCCACTTGCAGCTTCTACAAAAAGAGTTTTTCTAAACTGCTGTATCCAAAGAAAGTTTCATCTCTGTTAGTTGAGGACACACATCCCAAATAAGTTTCTGAGAATGCTTCTGTCTCGTTTTTATGGGAAGATATTTCCCTTTTCACCTTAGGCCTGAAAGCACTCGAAATCTCCACTTGCAGATACTACAGAAAGAGTGTTCCAAACCTGCTCTAAGAAAGGGAATGTTCAGCTCTGTGAGTTCAATGCAGATATCACAAAGTAGTTTCTGAGAGAGATTCTGCCTAGATTTTAGATGAAGATACTCCCGTTTCCAATGAAATCGTTAGAGCTATCCAAATATCCACTTGCAGATTCTACAAAAAGTGTGATTCCAAACTGCTGTAACAAAGGAAAGGTTGAAATCTGTTAGTTGAGAACACACACCACAAAAAAGTTTCTGAGAATGCTTCTGTCTAGATTTTATATGACGATATTCCCGTTTCCAATGAAATCTTCACAGTTATTCAAATATCCACTTGCAGATTCTACAAAAAGTGTGTTTCCAAACGGCTCTATCAAAAGAAAGGTTCAACTCCGTTAGTTGAGGACACACATCACAAAGAAGTTTCTGAGAATGCTTCTGTCTCGTTTTTATGGGAAGATATTTCCCTTTTCACCTAAGGCCCGAATGCGCTCGAAATGTCCACTTGCAGATACTACAGAAAGAGTGTTCCAAACCTTCTCTAAGAAAGGGAATCTTCAGCATTGTGAGTTGAATGCAGATATCACAAAGTAGTTTCTGAGAGTGCTTCTGTCTAGATTTTAGATGAAGATAATCCCGTTTCCAACGAAATCGTTAGAGCTATCCAAATATCAACTTGCAGATTCTTCAAAAAGAGTGGTTCCAAACTACTCTATGAAAAGAAAGGTTGAACTCTGTTAGATGAGGACACACATCACAAAGAAGTTTCTGAGAATGCTTCTGTCTAGATTTTATATGAAGATGTTCCCGTTTCCAACGAAATCTTCACATTAAACAAAATATCCACTTGCAGGTTCTACAAAAAGAGTGTTTCCAAACTGCTGTATCAATAGAAAGGATCAGCTCTGGTAGTTGAGGACACACATCCTAAATAAGTTTCTGAAAATCCCTCTGTCTCTTTTTTATGGGAAGATATTTCACTTTTCACCGTAGGCCTTAATGCGCTCGAAATGTCCACTTCCAGATACTACAGAAAGAGTGTTTCAAACCTGCTCTATGAAAGGGAATGTTCCGCTCTGTGACTTGAATGCAGATATCAGAAAGTAGTTTCTGACAGTGCTTCTGTCTAGAATTTAGATGAAGATATTCCCGTTTCCAACGAAATCGATAGAGCTATCCAAATATCCACTTGCAGATTCTACAAAAAGTGTGTTTCCAAACTACTGTATCAAAAGAATGGTTCAACTCTGTTAGTTGAGGACACACATCACAAAGAAGTTTCTGAGAATGCTTCTGTCTAGATTTCATATGAAGATATTCCCGTTTCCAACGAAATCTTCACAGTTATCCAAATATCCACTTGCAGAATCTACAAAAAGTGTGTTTGCAAACTGCTGTATCAAAAGAAAGGATGAACTGTGTTAGCTGAGGACACTCATCAAGAAGAAGTTTCTGAGAATGCTTCGGTCTAGATTTCATATGAAGATATTCCCGTTTCCAACGAAATCATTAGCTCTATCAAAATATCCACTTACAGATTCTACAAAAAGAGTGTTTCCAAACTCCTCTATCAAAAGAAAGTTTCAACTCCTTTAGTTGAGGACACACATCACAAAGAAGTTTCTGAGAATGCTTCTGTCTAGATTTTATATGAAGATATTCCCTTTTCCAATGAAATCTTCAGAGTCATCCAAATATCCACTTGCAGCTTCTACAAAAAGAGTTTTTCTAAACTGCTGTATCCAAAGAAAGTTTCATCTCTGTTAGTTGAGGACACACATCCCAAATAAGTTTCTGAGAATGCTTCTGTCTCGTTTTTATGGGAAGATATTTCCCTTTTCACCTTAGGCCTGAAAGCGCTCGAAATCTCCACTTGCAGATACTACAGAAAGAGTGTTCCAAACCTGCTCTAAGAAAGGGAATGTTCAGCTCTGTGAGTTCAATGCAGATATCACAAAGTAGTTTCTGAGAGAGCTTCTGTCTAGATTTTAGATGAAGATACTCCCGTTTCCAATGAAATCGTTAGAGCTATCCAAATATCCACTTGCAGATTCTACAAAAAGTGTGATTCCAAACTGCTGTAACAAAGGAAAGGTTGAAATCTGTTAGTTGAGAACACACACCACAAAAAAGTTTCTGAGAATGCTTCTGTCTACATTTTATATGACGATATTCCCGTTTCCAATGAAATCTTCACAGTTATTCAAATATCCACTTGCAGATTCTACAAAAAGTGTGTTTCCAAACGGCTCTATCAAAAGAAAGGTTCAACTCCGTTAGTTGAGGACACACATCACAAAGAAGTTTCTGAGAATGCTTCTGTCTCGTTTTTATGGGAAGATATTTCCCTTTTCACCTTAGGCCCGAATGCGCTCGAAATGTCCACTTGCAGATACTACAGAAAGAGTGTTCCAAACCTTCTCTAAGAAAGGGAATCTTCAGCATTGTGAGTTGAATGCAGATATCACAAAGTAGTTTCTGAGAGTGCTTCTGTCTAGATTTTAGATGAAGATAATCCCGTTTCCAACGAAATCGTTAGAGCTATCCAAATATCAACTTGCAGATTCTTCAAAAAGAGTGGTTCCAAACTACTCTATGAAAAGAAAGGTTGAACTCTGTTAGATGAGGACACACATCACAAAGAAGTTTCTGAGAATGCTTCTGTCTAGATTTTATATGAAGATGTTCCCGTTTCCAACGAAATCTTCACATTAAACAAAATATCCACTTGCAGGTTCTACAAAAAGAGTGTTTCCAAACTGCTGTATCAATAGAAAGGATCAGCTCTGGTAGTTGAGGACACACATCCTAAATAAGTTTCTGAAAATCCCTCTGTCTCTTTTTTATGGGAAGATATTTCAGTTTTCACCGTAGGCCTTAATGCGCTCGAAATGTCCACTTCCAGATACTACAGAAAGAGTGTTTCAAACCTGCTCTATGAAAGGGAATGTTCCGCTCTGTGACTTGAATGCAGATATCACAAAGTAGTTTCTGACAGTGCTTCTGTCTAGAATTTAGATGAAGATATTCCCGTTTCCAACGAAATCGATAGAGCTATCCAAATATCCACTTGCAGATTCTACAAAAAGTGTGTTTCCAAACTACTGTATCAAAAGAATGGTTCAACTCTGTTAGTTGAGGACACACATCACAAAGAAGTTTCTGAGAATGCTTCTGTCTAGATTTCATATGAAGATATTCCCGTTTCCAACGAAATCTTCACAGTTATCCAAATATCCACTTGCAGAATCTACAAAAAGAGTGTTTGCAAACTGCTGTATCAAAAGAAAGGATGAACTGTGTTAGCTGAGGACACTCATCAAGAAGAAGTTTCTGAGAATGCTTCGGTCTAGATTTCATATGAAGATATTCCCGTTTCCAACGAAATCATTAGCTCTATCAAAATATCCACTTACAGATTCTACAAAAAGAGTGTTTCCAAACTCCTCTATCAAAAGAAAGTTTCAACTCCTTTAGTTGAGGACACACATCACAAAGAAGTTTCTGAGAATGCTTCTGTCTAGATTTTATATGAAGATATTCCCTTTTCCAATGAAATCTTCAGAGTCATCCAAATATCCACTTGCAGCTTCTACAAAAAGAGTTTTTCTAAACTGCTGTATCCATAGAAAGTTTCATCTCTGTTAGTTGAGGACACACATCCCAAATAAGTTTCTGAGAATGCTTCTGTCTCGTTTTTATGGGAAGATATTTCCCTTTTCACCTTAGGCCTGAAAGCGCTCGAAGTCTCCACTTGCAGATACTACAGAAAGAGTGTTCGAAACCTGCTCTAAGAAAGGGAATGTTCAGCTCTGTGAGTTCAATGCAGATATCACAAAGTAGTTTCTGAGAGAGCTTCTGTCTAGATTTTAGATGAAGATATTCCCGTTTCCAATGAAATTGATAGAGCTATCCAAATATCCACTTGCAGATTCTACAAAAAGTGTGTTTCCAAACTGCTGTAACAAAGGAAAGGTTGAAATCTGTTAGTTGAGGACACACACCACAAAAAAGTTTCTGAGAATGCTTCTCTCTAGATTTTATATGAAGATATTCCCGTTTCCAACGAAATCTTCACAGTTATTCAAATATCCACTTGCAGATTCTACAAAAAGAGTGTTTCCAAACTGCTGTAGCAATAGAAAGGATCAGCTCTGGTAGTTGAGGACACACATCCTAAATAAGTTTCTGAAAATCCTTCTGTCTCTTTTTTATGGGAAGATATTTCAGTTTTCACCGTAGGCCTTAATGCGCTCGTAATGTCCACTTCCAGATACTACAGAAAGAGTGTTTCAAACCTGCTCTATGAAAGGGAATGTTCCGCTCTGTGACTTGAATGCAGATATCAGAAAGTAGTTTCTGACAATGCTTCTGTCTAGAATTTAGATGAAGATATTCCCGTTTCCAACGAAATCGATAGAGCTATCCAAATATCCACTTACAGATTCTACAAAAGAAGTGATTCCAAACTGTTCTATCAACAGAAAGGTTTAAGTCTGTTAGTTGAGGACACACATCACAAAGAAGTTTCTGAGAATGCTTCTGTCTCGTTTTTATGGGAAGATATTTCAGTTTTCACCGTAGGCCCGAATGCGCTCGAAATGTCCACTTGCAGATACTACAGAAAGAGTGTTCCAAACCTTCTCTAAGAAAGGGAATCGTCAGCATTGTGAGTTGAATGCAGATATCACAAAGTAGTTTCTGAGGGTGCTTCTGTCTAGATTTTAGATGAATATATTACCGTTTCCAACGAAATCGATAGAGCTATCCAAATATCCACTTACAGATTCTACAAAAGAAGTGATTCCAAACTGCTCTATCAACAGAAAGGTTTAAGTCTGTTAGTTGAGGACACACATCACAAAGAAGTTTGTGAGAATGCTTCTGTCTAGATTTTATATGAATTTATTCCCGTTTCCAACAATATCTTCACAGTTATCCAAATATCCACTTGCAGATTCTGCAAAAAGTGTGTTTCCAAACTGCTGTATCAAAGGAAAGGATGAACTGTGTTAGCTGAGGACACTCATCAAGAAGAAGTTTCTGAGAATGCTTCTGTCTCGTTTTTATGGGAAGATATTTCAGTTTTCACCGTAGGCCCGAATGCGCTCCAAATGTCCACTTGCAGATAATACAGAAAGAGTGTTCCATACCTTCTCTAAGAAAGGGAATCTTCAGCTTTGTGAGTTGAATGCAGATATCACAAAGTAGTTTCTGAGAGTGCTTCTGTCTAGATTTTAGATGAAAATATTCCCGTTTCCAACGAAATCGTTAGAGCTATCCAAATATCAACTTGCAGATTCTACAAAAAGAGTGGTTCCAAACTACTCTATGAAAAGAAAGGTTGAACTCTGTTAGATGAGGACACACATCACGAAGAAGTTTCTGAGAATGCTTCTGTCTAGATTTTATATAAAGATGTTCCCGTTTCTAATGAAATCTTCACATTAAACAAAATATCCAATTGCAGGTTCTACAAAAAGAGTGTTTCCAAACTGCTGTATCAAAGGAAAGGTTGAACTCTGTTAGTTGAGGACACACATCACAAAAAACTTTCTGAGAATGCTTCTGTCTAGATTTTATATGAAGATATTCCCGTTTCCAACGAAATCTTCACAGTTATCCAAATATCCACTTGCAGATTCTACAAAAAGAGTGTTTGCAAACTACTGTATCAAAAGAAAGGATGAACTGTGTTAGCTGAGGACACTCATCAAGAAGAAGTCTCTGAGAATGCTTCGGTCTAGATTTCATATGAAGATACTCCCCTTTCCAACGAAATTATTACAGCTATCCAAATATCCACGGACAGATTCTACAAAAAGGGTGTTTCCAAACTGCTCTATCAAAAGAAAGGTTGAACTCCGTTAGTTGAGGACACACATCACGAAGAAGTTGCTGAGAATGCTTCTGTCTGGAATGTAGATGAAGATATTCCCGATTCCAACGAAATCTTCACAGTTATCCAAATATCTCCCAGCAGATTCTACAAAAAGTGTGTTTCCAAACTACTGTAACAAAAGAAAAGTTGAACTCTGTTAGTTGAGGACACACATCACAAAGAAGTTTCTGAGAATGCTTCTGTCTAGATTTTATATGAAGATATTCACTTTTCCATCGAAATCTTCACAGTTATCCAAATATCCACTTGCGGATTCTACAAAAAGAGTGTTTCTAAACTGCTGTATCAAAAGAATGGTTCAACACTGTTAGTTGAGGACACACATCCCATATAAGTTTCAGAGAATGCTTCTGTCTCGTTTTTATGGGAAGATATTTCCCTTTTCACCGTAGGCCTGAAAGCGCTCGAAATGTCCACTTGCAGATAGTACAGAAAGCGTTTTCCAAACCTGCTCTAAGAAATAGAATCTTCAGCTTTCTGAGTTGAATGCAGATATCACAAAGTAGTTTCTGAGAGTGCTTCTGTCTATATTTTCGATGAAGATATTCCCGTTTCCAACGAAATCGTATGATCTATCCAAATGTCCACCTGCAGATTGTACAAAAAGAGTGGTTCCAAACTACTCTATCAAAAGAAATGTTAAACTCTGTTCGATGAGGACACACATCACAAAGAAGTTTCTGAGAATGCTTCTGTCTAGATTTTATATGAAGATGTTCCCGTTTCCAACGAAATCTTCACATTAAACAAAATATCCACTTGCAGGTTCTACAAAAAGAGTGTTTCCAAACTGCTGTATCAACGGAAAGGTTGAACTCTGTTAGTTGAGGACACACATCACAAAAAAGTTTCTGAGAATGCTTCTGTCTAGATTTTATAAGAAGATACTCCCGTTTCCAACGAAATCTTCACAGTTATTCAAGTATCCACTTGCAGATTCCACAAAAAGAGTGTTTCCAACTGCTTTATCAATTGAAAGGATCAACTCTGCTATTTGAGGACACACATCCTAAATAAGTTTCTGAGAATCCTTCTCTCTCTTTCTTATGGAAGATATTTCAGTTTTCACTGAAGGGCTGAATGCGTTCGAAATGTCCACTTCCAGATACTACAGAAAGAGTGTTTCAAACCTGCTCTATGAAAGGGAATGTTCAGCGCTGTGACTTGAATGCAGATATCACAAAGTAGTTTCTGACAGTGCTTCTGTCTTGAATTCAGATGAAGATATTCCCTTTTCCAACGAAATCGTTAGAGCTATAAAAATATCCACTTGCAGATTCTACAAAAAGGGTGTTTCCAAACTGCTATATCAAAAGAAACGTTGAACTCTGTTAGTTGAGGATACACATCACAAAGAAGTTTCTGAGAATGCTTGTTTCTGGATTTTATATGAAGATATTCCTATTTCCAACTAAATCTTCACAGTTATCCAAATATCCACTTGCAGATTTTACAAAAAGACTGTTTCCATACTGCTGTTTCAAAGGAAAAGTTGAACTGTGTTAGTCGAGGACACTCATCACAAAGAAGTTTCTGAGAATGCTTCTGTCTAGATTTCATATGAAGATATTCCAGTATCCACCGAAATCATTAGAGCTATCCAAATATCCACTTACAGATTCTACAAAAAGAGTGTTACCAATCTGCTCTATTAAAAGAAAGGTTCAACTTCCTTAGTTGAGGACACACATCACAAAGAAGTTTCTGAGAATGCTTCTGTCTGGATTTTATATGAAGATATTCCGTTTCCAATGAAATCTTCACAGTTATCCAAATATCCACTTGCAGATTCTACAAAAAGTGTGTTTCCAAACTACTGTATCAAAAGAATGGTTCAACTCTGTTAGTTGAGGACACACATCACAAAGAAGTTTCTGAGAATGCTTCTGTCTAGATTTTATATGAAGATATTCCCGTTTCCAACGAAATCTTCACAGTTATCCAAATATCCACTTGCAGATTCTACAAAAAGAGTGTTTGCAAACTGCTGTATCAAAAGAAAGGATGAACTGTGTTAGCTGAGGACACTCATCAAGAAGAAGTTTCTGAGAATGCTTCGGACTAGATTTCATATGAAGATATTCCCGTTTCCATCGAAATCATTAGCTCTATCAAAATATCCACTTACAGATTCTACAAAAAGAGTGTTTCCAAACTCCTCTATCAAAAGAAAGGTTCAACTCCTTTAGTTGAGGACACACATCACAAAGAAGTTTCTGAGAATGCTACTGTCTAGATTTTATATGAAGATATTCCCTTTTCCAATGAAATCTTCAGAGTCATCCAAATATCCACTTGCAGCTTCTACAAAAAGAGTTTTTCTAAACTGCTGTATCCAAAGAAAGTTTCATCTCTGTCAGTTGAGGACACACATCCCAAATAAGTTCCTGAGAATGCTTCTGTCTCGTTTTTATGGGAAGATATTTCCCTTTTCACCTAAGGCCTGAAAGCGCTCGAAATCTCCACTTGCAGATACTACAGAAAGAGTGTTCCAAACCTGCTCTAAGAAAGGGAATGTTCAGCTCTGTGAGTTCAATGCAGATATCACAAAGTAGTTTCTGAGGGTGCTTCTGTCTAGATTTTAGATGAATATATTACCGTTTCCACTGAAATCGATAGAGCTATCCAAATATCCACTTACAGATTCTACAAAAGAAGTGATTCCAAACTGCTCTATCAACAGAAAGGTTTAAGTCTGTTAGTTGAGGACACACATCACAAAGAAGTTTGTGAGAATGCTTCTGTCTAGATTTTATATGAAGATATTCCCGTTTCCAACAATATCTTCACAGTTATCCAAATATCCACTTGCAGATTCTACAAAAAGTGTGTTTCCAAACTGCTCTATCAAAAGAAAGGTTCAACTCCGTTAGTTGAGGACACACATCACAAAGAAGTTTCTGAGAATGCTTCTGTCTCGTTTTTATGGGAAGATATTTCAGTTTTCACCGTAGGCCCGAATGCGCTCCAAATGTCCACTTGCAGATAATACAGAAAGAGTGTTCCATACCTTCTCTAAGAAAGGGAATCTTCAGCTTTGTGAGTTGAATGCAGATATCACAAAGTAGTTTCTGAGAGTGCTTCTGTCTAGATTTTAGATGAAAATATTCCCGTTTCCAACGATATCGTTAGAGCTATCCAAATATCAACTTGCAGATTCTACAAAAAGAGTGGTTCCAAACTACTCTATGAAAAGAAAGGTTGAACTCTGTTAGATGAGGACACACATCACGAAGAAGTTTCTGAGAATGCTTCTGTCTAGATTTTATATAAAGATGTTCCCGTTTCCAATGAAATCTTCACATTAAACAAAATATCCACTTGCAGGTTCTACAAAAAGAGTGTTTCCAAACTGCTGTATCAAAGGAAAGGTTGAACTCTGTTAGTTGAGGACACACATCACAAAAAAGTTTCTGAGAATGCTTCTGTCTAGATTTTATATGAAGATATTCCCGTTTCCAACGAAATCTTCACAGTTATTCAAATATCCACTTGCAGATTCTACAAAAAGAGTGTTTCCAAACTGCTGTATCAATAGAAAGGATCAGCTCTGGTAGTTGAGGACACACATCCTAAATAAGTTTCTGAAAATCCCTCTGTCTCTTTTTTATGGGAAGATATTTCAGTTTTCACCGTAGGCCTTAATGCGCTCGAAATGTCCACTTCCAGATACTACAGAAAGAGTGTTTCAAACCTGCTCTATGAAAGGGAATGTTCCGCTCTGTGACTTGAATGCAGATATCAGAAAGTAGTTTCTGACAGTGCTTCTGTCTAGAATTTAGATGAAGATATTCCCGTTTCCAACGAAATCGATAGAGCTATCCAAATATCCACTTGCAGATTCTACAAAAAGTGTGTTTCCAAACTACTGTATCAAAAGAATGGTTCAACTCTGTTAGTTGAGGACACACATCACAAAGAAGTTTCTGAGAATGCTTCTGTCTAGATTTTATATGAAGATATTCCCGTTTCCAACGAAATCTTCACAGTTATCCAAATATCCACTTGCAGATTCTACAAAAAGAGTGTTTGCAAACTGCTGTATCAAAAGAAAGGATGAACTGTGTTAGCTGAGGACACTCATCAAGAAGAAGTTTCTGAGAATGCTTCGGACTAGATTTCATATGAAGATATTCCCGTTTCCATCGAAATCATTAGCTCTATCAAAATATCCACTTACAGATTCTGCAAAAAGAGTGTTTCCAAACTCCTCTATCAAAAGAAAGTTTGAACTCCTTTAGTTGAGGACACACATCACAAAGAAGTTTCTGAGAATGCTACTGTCTAGATTTTATATGAAGATATTCCCTTTTCCAATGAAATCTTCAGAGTCATCCAAATATCCACTTGCAGCTTCTACAAAAAGAGTTTTTCTAAACTGCTGTATCCAAAGAAAGTTTCATCTCTGTCAGTTGAGGACACACATCCCAAATAAGTTTCTGAGAATGCTTCTGTCTCGTTTTTATGGGAAGATATTTCCCTTTTCACCTAAGGCCCGAATGCGCTCGAAATGTCCACTTGCAGATAATACAGAAAGAGTGTTCCAAACCTTCTCTAAGAAAGGGAATCTTCAGTATTGTGAGTTGAATGCAGATATCACAAAGTAGTTTCTGAGAGTGCTTCTGTCTAGATTTTAGATGAAGATAATCCCGTTTCCAACGAAATCGTTAGAGCTATCCAAATATCAACTTGCA
The DNA here is from genome assembly GCF_029281585.2 of Gorilla gorilla gorilla. Taxonomy (NCBI): domain Eukaryota; kingdom Metazoa; phylum Chordata; class Mammalia; order Primates; family Hominidae; genus Gorilla; species Gorilla gorilla. The sequence goes on along the minus strand of NC_086018.1, from coordinate 13,415,796 downwards.
GATTCTTCAAAAAGAGTGGTTCCAAACTACTCTATGAAAAGAAAGGTTGAACTCTGTTAGATGAGGACACACATCACAAAGAAGTTTCTGAGAATGCTTCAGTCTAGATTTTATATGAAGATGATCCCGTTTCCAACGAAATCTTCACATTAAACAAAATATCCACTTGCAGGTTCTACAAAAGAGTGTTTCCAAATGCTGTATCAATAGAAAGGATCAGCTCTGGAAGTTGAGGACACACATCCTAAATAAGTTTCTGAAAATCCCTCTGTCTCTTTTTTATGGGAAGATATTTCGGTTTTCACCGTAGTCCTTAATGCGCTCGAAATGTCCACTTCCAGACACTACAGAAAGAGTGTTTCAAACCTGCTGTATGAAAGGGAATGTTCCGCTCTGTGACTTGAATGCAGATAACAGAAAGTAGTTTCTGACAGTGCTTCTGTCTAGAATTTAGATGAAGATATTCCCGTTTCCAACGAAATCTTCACAGTTATCCAAATATCCACTTGCAGATTCTACAAAAAGAGTGTTTGCAAACTGCTGTATCAAAAGATAGGATGAACTGTGTTAGCTGAGGACACTCATCAAGAAGAAGTTTCTGAGAATACTTCGGTCTAGATTTCATATGAAGATATTCCCGTTTCCAACGAAATCATTAGCTCTATCAAAATATCCACTTACAGATTCTACAAAAAGAGTGTTTCCAAACTCCTCTATCAAAAGAAAGTTTCAACTCCTTTAGTTGAGGACACACATCACAAAGAAGTTTCTGAGAATTCTTCTGTCTAGATTTTATATGAAGATACTCCCTTTTCCAATGAAATCTTAAGAGTCATCCAAATATCCACTTGCAGCTTCTACAAAAAGAGTTTTTCTACACTGCTGTATCCAAAGAAAGTTTCATCTCTGTTAGTTGAGGACACACATCCCAAATAAGTTTCTGAGAATGCTTCTGTCTCGTTTTTATGGGAAGATATTTCCCTTTTCACCTTAGGCCTGAAAGCGCTCGAAGTCTCCACTTGCAGATACTACAGAAAGAGTGTTCCAAACCTGCTCTAAGAAAGGGAATGTTCAGCTCTGTGAGTTCAATGCAGATATCACAAAGTAGTTTCTGAGAGAGCTTCTGTCTAGATTTTAGATGAAGATATTCCCGTTTCCAATGAAATTGATAGAGCTATCCAAATATCCACTTGCAGATTCCACAAAAAGTGTGTTTCCAAACTGCTGTAACAAAGGAAAGGTTGAAATCTGTTAGTTGAGGACACACACCACAAAAAAGTTTCTGAGAATGCTTCTCTCTAGATTTTATATGACGATATTCCCGTTTCCAACGAAATCTTCACAGTTATTCAAATATCCACTTGCAGATTCTACAAAAAGAGTGTTTCCAAACTGCTGTAGCAATAGAAAGGATCAGCTCTGGTAGTTGAGGACACACATCCTAAATAAGTTTCTGAAAATCCTTCTGTCTCTTTTTTATGGGAAGATATTTCAGTTTTCACCGTAGGCCTTAATGCGCTCGTAATGTCCACTTCCAGATACTACAGAAAGAGTGTTTCAAACCTGCTCTATGAAACGGAATGTTCCGCTCTGTGACTTGAATGCAGATATCAGAAAGTAGTTTCTGACAATGCTTCTGTCTAGAATTTAGATGAAGATATTCCCGTTTCCAACGAAATCGATAGAGCTATCCAAATATCCACTTACAGATTCTACAAAAGAAGTGATTCCAAACTGCTCTATCAACAGAAAGGTTTAAGTCTGTTAGTTGAGGACACACATCACAAAGAAGTTTCTGAGAATGCTTCTGTCTCGTTTTTATGGGAAGATATTTCAGTTTTCACCGTAGGCCCGAATGCGCTCGAAATGTCCACTTGCAGATACTACAGAAAGAGTGTTCCAAACCTTCTCTAAGAAAGGGAATCGTCAGCATTGTGAGTTGAATGCAGATATCACAAAGTAGTTTCTGAGGGTGCTTCTGTCTAGATTTTAGATGAATATATTACCGTTTCCAACGAAATCGATAGAGCTATCCAAATATCCACTTACAGATTCTACAAAAGAAGTGATTCCAAACTGCTCTATCAACAGAAAGGTTTAAGTCTGTTAGTTGAGGACACACATCACAAAGAAGTTTGTGAGAATGCTTCTGTCTAGATTTTATATGAAGATATTCCCGTTTCCAACAATATCTTCACAGTTATCCAAATATCCACTTGCAGATTCTGCAAAAAGTGTGTTTCCAAACTGCTCTATCAAACGAAAGGTTCAACTCCGTTAGTAGAGCACACATCACAAAGAAGTTTCTGAGAATGCTTCTGTCTCGTTTTTATGGGAAGATATTTCAGTTTTCACCGTAGGCCCGAATGCGCTCCAAATGTCCACTTGCAGATAATACAGAAAGAGTGTTCCATACCTTCTCTAAGAAAGGGAATCTTCAGCTTTGTGAGTTGAATGCAGATATCACAAAGTAGTTTCTGAGAGTGCTTCTGTCTAGATTTTAGATGAAAATATTCCCGTTTCCAACGAAATCGTTAGAGCTATCCAAATATCAACTTGCAGATTCTACAAAAAGAGTGGTTCCAAACTACTCTATGAAAAGAAAGGTTCAACTCTGTTAGTTGAGGACACACATCACAAAGAAGTTTCTGAGAATGCTTCTGTCTAGAATTTAGATGAAGATATTCCCGTTTCCAACGAAATCTTCACAGTTATCCAAATATCCACTTGCAGATTCTACAAAAAGAGTGTTTGCAAACTGCTGTATCAAAAGATAGGATGAACTGTGTTAGCTGAGGACACTCATCAAGAAGAAGTTTCTGAGAATACTTCGGTCTAGATTTCATATGAAGATATTCCCGTTTCCAACGAAATCATTAGCTCTATCAAAATATCCACTTACAGATTCTACAAAAAGAGTGTTTCCAAACTCCTCTATCAAAAGAAAGTTTCAACTCCTTTAGTTGAGGACACACATCACAAAGAAGTTTCTGAGAATTCTTCTGTCTAGATTTTATATGAAGATACTCCCTTTTCCAATGAAATCTTAAGAGTCATCCAAATATCCACTTGCAGCTTCTACAAAAAGAGTTTTTCTACACTGCTGTATCCAAAGAAAGTTTCATCTCTGTTAGTTGAGGACACACATCCCAAATAAGTTTCTGAGAATGCTTCTGTCTCGTTTTTATGGGAAGATATTTCCCTTTTCACCTTAGGCCTGAAAGCGCTCGAAGTCTCCACTTGCAGATACTACAGAAAGAGTGTTCCAAACCTGCTCTAAGAAAGGGAATGTTCAGCTCTGTGAGTTCAATGCAGATATCACAAAGTAGTTTCTGAGAGAGCTTCTGTCTAGATTTTAGATGAAGATATTCCCGTTTCCAATGAAATTGATAGAGCTATCCAAATATCCACTTGCAGATTCTACAAAAAGTGTGTTTCCAAACTGCTGTAACAAAGGAAAGGTTGAAATCTGTTAGTTGAGGACACACACCACAAAAAAGTTTCTGAGAATGCTTCTCTCTAGATTTTATATGACGATATTCCCGTTTCCAACGAAATCTTCACAGTTATTCAAATATCCACTTGCAGATTCTACAAAAAGAGTGTTTCCAAACTGCTGTAGCAATAGAAAGGATCAGCTCTGGTAGTTGAGGACACACATCCTAAATAAGTTTCTGAAAATCCTTCTGTCTCTTTTTTATGGGAAGATATTTCAGTTTTCACCGTAGGCCTTAATGCGCTCGTAATGTCCACTTCCAGATACTACAGAAAGAGTGTTTCAAACCTGCTCTATGAAACGGAATGTTCCGCTCTGTGACTTGAATGCAGATATCAGAAAGTAGTTTCTGACAATGCTTCTGTCTAGAATTTAGATGAAGATATTCCCGTTTCCAACGAAATCGATAGAGCTATCCAAATATCCACTTACAGATTCTACAAAAGAAGTGATTCCAAACTGCTCTATCAACAGAAAGGTTTAAGTCTGTTAGTTGAGGACACACATCACAAAGAAGTTTCTGAGAATGCTTCTGTCTCGTTTTTATGGGAAGATATTTCAGTTTTCACCGTAGGCCCGAATGCGCTCGAAATGTCCACTTGCAGATACTACAGAAAGAGTGTTCCAAACCTTCTCTAAGAAAGGGAATCGTCAGCATTGTGAGTTGAATGCAGATATCACAAAGTAGTTTCTGAGGGTGCTTCTGTCTAGATTTTAGATGAATATATTACCGTTTCCAACGAAATCGATAGAGCTATCCAAATATCCACTTACAGATTCTACAAAAGAAGTGATTCCAAACTGCTCTATCAACAGAAAGGTTTAAGTCTGTTAGTTGAGGACACACATCACAAAGAAGTTTGTGAGAATGCTTCTGTCTAGATTTTATATGAAGATATTCCCGTTTCCAACAATATCTTCACAGTTATCCAAATATCCACTTGCAGATTCTGCAAAAAGTGTGTTTCCAAACTGCTCTATCAAACGAAAGGTTCAACTCCGTTAGTTGAGCACACATCACAAAGAAGTTTCTGAGAATGCTTCTGTCTCGTTTTTATGGGAAGATATTTCAGTTTTCACCGTAGGCCCGAATGCGCTCCAAATGTCCACTTGCAGATAATACAGAAAGAGTGTTCCATACCTTCTCTAAGAAAGGGAATCTTCAGCTTTGTGAGTTGAATGCAGATATCACAAAGTAGTTTCTGAGAGTGCTTCTGTCTAGATTTTAGATGAAAATATTCCCGTTTCCAACGAAATCGTTAGAGCTATCCAAATATCAACTTGCAGATTCTACAAAAAGAGTGGTTCCAAACTACTCTATGAAAAGAAAGGTTCAACTCTGTTAGTTGAGGACACACATCACAAAGAAGTTTCTGAGAATGCTTCTGTCTAGATTTTATATGAAGATATTCCCGTTTCCAACGAAATCTTCACAGTTATCCAAATATCCACTTGCAGATTCTACAAAAAGAGTGTTTGCAAACTACTGTATGAAAAGAAAGGATGAACTGTGTTAGCTGAGGACACTCATCAAGAAGAAGTTTCTGAGAATCTTTCGGTCTAGATTTCATATGAAGATATTCCCGTTTCCAAAGAAATCATTAGCTCTATCAAAATATCCACTTACAGATTCTACAAAAAGAGTGTTTCCAAACTCCTCTATCAAAAGAAAGGTTCAACTCCTTTAGTTGAGGACACACATCACAAAGAAGTTTCTGAGAATGCTTCTGTCTAGATTTTATATGAAGATATTCCTTTTTCCAATGAAATCTTCAGAGTCATCCAAATATCCACTTGCAGCTTCTACAAAAAGAGTTTTTCTAAACTGCTGTATCCAAAGAAAGTTTCATCTCTGTTAGTTGAGGACACACATCCCAAATAAGTTTCTGAGAATGCTTCTGTTTCGTTTTTATGGGAAGATATTTGCCATTTCACCTTAGGCCTGAAAGCGCTCGAAATCTCCACTTACAGATACTACAGAAAGAGTGTTCCAAACCTGCTCTAAGAAAGGGAATGTTCAGCTCTGTGAGTTCAATGCAGATATCACAAAGTAGTTTCTGAGAGAGCTTCTGTCTAGATTTTAGATGAAGATATTCCCGTTTCCAATGAAATCGTTAGAGCTATCCAAATATCCACTTGCAGATTCTACAAAAAGTGTGATTCCAAACTGCTGTAACAAAGGAAAGGTTGAAATCTGTTAGTTGAGAACACACACCACAAAAAAGTTTCTGAGAATGCTTCTGTCTAGATTTTATATGACGATATTCCCGTTTCCAATGAAATCTTCACAGTTATTCAAATATCCACTTGCAGATTCTACAAAAAGTGTGTTTCCAAACTGCTCTATCAAAAGAAAGGTTCAACTCCGTTAGTTGAGGACACACATCACAAAGAAGTTTCTGAGAATGCTTCTGTCTCGTTTTTATGGGAAGATATTTCCCTTTTCACCTAAGGCCCGAATGCGCTCCAAATGTCCACTTGCAGATACTATAGAAAGAGTGTTCCATACCTTCTCTAAGAAAGGGAATCTTCAGCTTTGTGAGTTGAATGCAGATATCACAAAGTAGTTTCTGAGAGTGCTTCTGTCTAGATTTTAGATGAAAATATTCCCGTTTCCAACGATATCGTTAGAGCTATGCAAATATCAACTTGCAGATTCTACAAAAAGAGTGGTTCCCAACTACTCTATGAAAAGAAAGGTTGAACTCTGTTAGATGAGGACACACATCACGAAGAAGTTTCTGAGAATGCTTCTGTCTAGATTTTATATAAAGATGTTCCCGTTTCCAATGAAATCTTCACATTAAACAAAATATCCACTTGCAGGTTCTACAAAAAGAGTGTTTCCAAACTGCTGTATCAAAGGAAAGGTTGAACTCTGTTAGTTGAGGACACACATCACAAAAAAGTTTCTGAGAATGCTTCTGTCTAGATTTTATATGAAGATATTCCCGTTTCCAACGAAATCTTCACAGTTATTCAAATATCCACTTGCAGATTCTACAAAAAGAGTGTTTCCAAACTGCTGTATCAATAGAAAGGATCAGCTCTGGTAGTTGAGGACACACATCCTAAATAAGTTTCTGAAAATCCCTCTGTCTCTTTTTTATGGGAAGATATTTCAGTTTTCACCGTAGGCCTTAATGCGCTCGAAATGTCCACTTCCAGATACTACAGAAAGAGTGTTTCAAACCTGCTCTATGAAAGGGAATGTTCCGCTCTGTGACTTGAATGCAGATATCAGAAAGTAGTTTCTGACAGTGCTTCTGTCTAGAATTTAGATGAAGATATTCCCGTTTCCAACGAAATCGATAGAGCTATCCAAATATCCACTTGCAGATTCTACAAAAAGTGTGTTTCCAAACTACTGTATCAAAAGAATGGTTCAACTCTGTTAGTTGAGGACACACATCACAAAGAAGTTTCTGAGAATGCTTCTGTCTAGATTTTATATGAAGATATTCCCGTTTCCAACGAAATCTTCACAGTTATCCAAATATCCACTTGCAGATTCTACAAAAAGAGTGTTTGCAAACTACTGTATCAAAAGAAAGGATGAACTGTGTTAGCTGAGGACACTCATCAAGAAGAAGTTTCTGAGAATGCTTCGGTCTAGATTTCATATGAAGATATTCCCGTTTCCAACGAAATCATTAGCTCTATCAAAATATCCACCTACAGATTCTACAAAAAGAGTGTTTCCAAACTCCTCTATCAAAAGAAAGTTTCAACTCCTTTAGTTGAGGACACACATCACAAAGAAGTTTCTGAGAATGCTTCTGTCTAGATTTTATATGAAGATATTCCCTTTTCCAATGAAATCTTCAGAATCATCCAAATATCCACTTGCAGCTTCTACAAAAAGAGTTTTTCTAAACTGCTGTATCCAAAGAAAGTTTCATCTCTGTTAGTTGAGGTCACACATCCCAAATAAGTTTCTGAGAATGCTTCTGTCTCGTTATTATGGGAAGATATTTCCCTTTTCACCTTAGGCCTGAAAGCGCTCGAAATCTCCACTTGCAGATACTACAGAAAGAGTGTTCCAAACCTGCTCTAAGAAAGGGAATGTTCAGCTCTGTGAGTTCAATGCAGATATCAGAAAGTAGTTTCTGAGAGAGCTTCTGTCTAGATTTTAGATGAAGATACTCCCGTTTCCAATGAAATCGTTAGAGCTATCCAAATATCCACTTGCAGATTCTACAAAAAGTGTGATTCCAAACTGCTGTAACAAAGGAAAGGTTGAAATCTGTTAGTTGAGAACACACACCACAAAAAAGTTTCTGAGAATGCTTCTGTCTAGATTTTATATGACGATATTCCCGTTTCCAATGAAATCTTCACAGTTATTCAAATATCCACTTGCAGATTCTACAAAAAGTGTGTTTCCAAACGGCTCTATCAAAAGAAAGGTTCAACTCCGTTAGTTGAGGACACACATCACAAAGAAGTTTCTGAGAATGCTTCTGTCTCGTTTTTATGGGAAGATATTTCCCTTTTCACCTAAGGCCCGAATGCGCTCGAAATGTCCACTTGCAGATACTACAGAAAGAGTGTTCCAAACCTTCTCTAAGAAAGGGAATCTTCAGCATTGTGAGTTGAATGCAGATATCACAAAGTAGTTTCTGAGAGTGCTTCTGTCTAGATTTTAGATGAAGATAATCCCGTTTCCAACGAAATCGTTAGAGCTATCCAAATATCAACTTGCAGATTCTTCAAAAAGAGTGGTTCCAAACTACTCTATGAAAAGAAAGGTTGAACTCTGTTAGATGAGGACACACATCACAAAGAAGTTTCTGAGAATGCTTCTGTCTAGATTTTATATGAAGATGTTCCCGTTTCCAACGAAATCTTCACATTAAACAAAATATCCACTTGCAGGTTCTACAAAAAGAGTGTTTCCAAACTGCTGTATCAATAGAAAGGATCAGCTCTGGTAGTTGAGGACACACATCCTAAATAAGTTTCTGAAAATCCCTCTGTCTCTTTTTTATGGGAAGATATTTCAGTTTTCACCGTAGGCCTTAATGCGCTCGAAATGTCCACTTCCAGATACTACAGAAAGAGTGTTTCAAACCTGCTCTATGAAAGGGAATGTTCCGCTCTGTGACTTGAATGCAGATATCAGAAAGTAGTTTCTGACAGTGCTTCTGTCTAGAATTTAGATGAAGATATTCCCGTTTCCAACGAAATCGATAGAGCTATCCAAATATCCACTTGCAGATTCTACAAAAAGTGTGTTTCCAAACTACTGTATCAAAAGAATGGTTCAACTCTGTTAGTTGAGGACACACATCACAAAGAAGTTTCTGAGAATGGTTCTGTCTAGATTTCATATGAAGATATTCCCGTTTCCAACGAAATCTTCACAGTTATCCAAATATCCACTTGCAGAATCTACAAAAAGTGTGTTTGCAAACTGCTGTATCAAAAGAAAGGATGAACTGTGTTAGCTGAGGACACTCATCAAGAAGAAGTTTCTGAGAATGCTTCGGTCTAGATTTCATATGAAGATATTCCCGTTCTCAACGAAATCATTAGCTCTATCTAAATATCCACTTACAGATTCTACAAAAAGAGTGTTTCCAAACTCCTCTATCAAAAGAAAGTTTCAACTCCTTTAGTTGAGGACACACATCACAAAGAAGTTTCTGAGAATGCTTCTGTCTAGATTTTATATGAAGATATTCCCTTTTCCAATGAAATCTTCAGAGTCATCCAAATATCCACTTGCAGCTTCTACAAAAAGAGTTTTTCTAAACTGCTGTATCCAAAGAAAGTTTCATCTCTGTTAGTTGAGGACACACATCCCAAATAAGTTTCTGAGAATGCTTCTGTCTCGTTTTTATGGGAAGATATTTCCCTTTTCACCTTAGGCCTGAAAGCGCTCGAAATCTCCACTTGCAGATACTACAGAAAGAGTGTTCCAAACCTGCTCTAAGAAAGGGAATGTTCAGCTCTGTGAGTTCAATGCAGATATCAGAAAGTAGTTTCTGAGAGAGCTTCTGTCTAGATTTTAGATGAAGATACTCCCGTTTCCAATGAAATCGTTAGAGCTATCCAAATATCCACTTGCAGATTCTACAAAAAGTGTGATTCCAAACTGCTGTAACAAAGGAAAGGTTGAAATCTGTTAGTTGAGAACACACACCACAAAAAAGTTTCTGAGAATGCTTCTGTCTAGATTTTATATGACGATATTCCCGTTTCCAATGAAATCTTCACAGTTATTCAAATATCCACTTGCATATTCTACAAAAAGTGTGTTTCCAAACGGCTCTATCAAAAGAAAGGTTCAACTCCGTTAGTTGAGGACACACATCACAAAGAAGTTTCTGAGAATGCTTCTGTCTCGTTTTTATGGGAAGATATTTCCCTTTTCACCTAAGGCCCGAATGCGCTCGAAATGTCCACTTGCAGATACTACAGAAAGAGTGTTCCAAACCTTCTCTAAGAAAGGGAATCTTCAGCATTGTGAGTTGAATGCAGATATCACAAAGTAGTTTCTGAGAGTGCTTCTGTCTAGATTTTAGATGAAGATAATCCCGTTTCCAACGAAATCGTTAGAGCTATCCAAATATCAACTTGCAGATTCTTCAAAAAGAGTGGTTCCAAACAACTCTATGAAAAGAAAGGTTGAACTCTGTTAGATGAGGACACACATCACAAAGAAGTTTCTGAGAATGCTTCTGTCTAGATTTTATATGAAGATGTTCCCGTTTCCAACGAAATCTTCACATTAAACAAAATATCCACTTGCAGGTTCTACAAAAAGAGTGTTTCCAAACTGCTGTATCAATAGAAAGGATCAGCTCTGGTAGTTTAGGACACACATCCTAAATAAGTTTCTGAAAATCCCTCTGTCTCTTTTTTATGGGAAGATATTTCAGTTTTCACCGTAGGCCTTAATGCGCTCGAATTGTCCACTTCCAGATACTACAGAAAGAGTGTTTCAAACCTGCTCTATGAAAGGGAATGTTCCGCTCTGTGACTTGAATGCAGATATCAGAAAGTAGTTTCTGACAGTGCTTCTGTCTAGAATTTAGATGAAGATATTCCCGTTTCCAACGAAATCGATAGAGCTATCCAAATATCCACTTGCAGATTCTACAAAAAGTGTGTTTCCAAACTACTGTATCAAAAGAATGGTTCAACTCTGTTAGTTGAGTACACACATCACAAAGAAGTTTCTGAGAATGCTTCTGTCTAGATTTCATATGAAGATATTCCCGTTTCCAACGAAATCTTCACAGTTATCCAAATATCCACTTGCAGAATCTACAAAAAGTGTGTTTGCAAACTGCTGTATCAAAAGAAAGGATGAACTGTGTTAGCTGAGGACACTCATCAAGAAGAAGTTTCTGAGAATGCTTCGGTCTAGATTTCATATGAAGATATTCCCGTTTCCAACGAAATCATTAGCTCTATCAAAATATCCACTTACAGATTCTACAAAAAGAGTGTTTCCAAACTCCTCTATCAAAAGAAAGTTTCAACTCCTTTAGTTGAGGACACACATCACAAAGTAGTTTCTGAGAATGCTTCTGTCTAGATTTTATATGAAGATATTCCCTTGTCCAATGAAATCTTCATAGTCATCCAAATATCCACTTGCAGCTTCTACAAAAAGAGTTTTTCTAAACTGCTGTATCCATAGAAAGTTTCATCTCTGTTAGTTGAGGACACACATCCCAAATAAGTTTCTGAGAATGCTTCTGTCTCGTTTTTATGGGAAGATATTTCCCTTTTCACCTTAGGCCTGAAAGCGCTCGAAGTCTCCACTTGCAGATACTACAGAAAGAGTGTTCCAAACCTGCTCTAAGAAAGGGAATGTTCAGCTCTGTGAGTTCAATGCAGATATCACAAAGTAGTTTCTGAGAGAGCTTCTGTCTAGATTTTAGATGAAGATATTCCCGTTTCCAATGAAATTGATAGAGCTATCCAAATATCCACTTGCAGATTCTACAAAAAGTGTGTTTCCAAACTGCTGTAACAAAGGAAAGGTTGAAATCTGTTAGTTGAGGACACACACCACAAAAAAGTTTCTGAGAATGCTTCTCTCTAGATTTTATATGACGATATTCCCGTTTCCAACGAAATCTTCACAGTTATTCAAATATCCACTTGCAGATTCTACAAAAAGAGTGTTTCCAAACTGCTGTATCAATAGAAAGGATCAGCTCTGGTTGTTGAGGACACACATCCTAAATAAGTTTCTGAAAATCCTTCTGTCTCTTTTTTATGGGAAGATATTTCAGTTTTCACCGTAGGCCTTAATGCGCTCGTAATGTCCACTTCCAGATACTACAGAAAGAGTGTTTCAAACCTGCTCTATGAAACGGAATGTTCCGCTCTGTGACTTGAATGCAGATATCAGAAAGTAGTTTCTGACAATGCTTCTGTCTAGAATTTAGATGAAGATATTCCCGTTTCCAACGAAATCGATAGAGCTATCCAAATATCCACTTACAGATTCTACAAAAGAAGTGATTCCAAACTGCTCTATCAACAGAAAGGTTTAAGTCTGTTAGTTGGGGACACACATCACAAAGAAGTTTCTGAGAATGCTTCTGTCTCGTTTTTATGGGAAGATATTTCAGTTTTCACCGTAGGCCCGAATGCGCTCGAAATGTCCACTTGCAGATACTACAGAAAGAGTGTTCCAAACCTTCTCTAAGAAAGGGAATCGTCAGCATTGTGAGTTGAATGCAGATATCACAAAGTAGTTTCTGAGGGTGCTTCTGTCTAGATTTTAGATGAATATATTACCGTTTCCAACGAAATCGATAGAGCTATCCAAATATCCACTTACAGATTCTACAAAAGAAGTGATTCCAAACTGCTCTATCAACAGAAAGGTTTAAGTCTGTTAGTTGAGGACACACATCACAAAGAAGTTTGTGAGAATGCTTCTGTCTAGATTTTATATGAAGATATTCCCGTTTCCAACAATATCTTCACAGTTATCCAAATATCCACTTGCAGATTCTGCAAAAAGTGTGTTTCCAAACTGCTCTATCAAACGAAAGGTTCAACTCCGTTAGTTGAGGACACACATCACAAAGAAGTTTCTGAGAATGCTTCTGTCTCGCTTTTATGGGAAGATATTTCAGTTTTCACCGTAGGCCCGAATGCGCTCCAAATGTCCACTTGCAGATAATACAGAAAGAGTGTTCCATACCTTCTCTAAGAAAGGGAATCTTCAGCTTTGTGAGTTGAATGCAGATATCACAAAGTAGTTTCTGAGAGTGCTTCTGTCTAGATTTTAGATGAAAATATTCCCGTTTCCAACGAAATCGTTAGAGCTATCCAAATATCAACTTGCAGATTCTACAAAAAGAGTGGTTCCAAACTACTCTATGAAAAGAAAGGTTGAACTCTGTTAGATGAGGACACACATCACGAAGAAGTTTCTGAGAATGCTTCTGTCTAGATTTTATATAAAGATGTTCCCGTTTCTAATGAAATCTTCACATTAAACAAAATATCCAATTGCAGGTTCTACAAAAAGAGTGTTTCCAAACTGCTTTATCAAAGGAAAGGTTGAACTCTGTTAGTTGAGGACACACATCACAAAAAACTTTCTGAGAATGCTTCTGTCTAGATTTTATATGAAGATATTCCCGTTTCCAACGAAATCTTCACAGTTATCCAAATATCCACTTGCAGATTCTACAAAAAGAGTGTTTGCAAACTACTGTATCAAAAGAAAGGATGAACTGTGTTAGCTGAGGACACTCATCAAGAAGAAGTCTCTGAGAATGCTTCGGTCTAGATTTCATATGAAGATACTCCCCTTTCCAACGAAATTATTACAGCTATCCAAATATCCACGGACAGATTCTACAAAAAGGGTGTTTCCAAACTGCTCTATCAAAAGAAAGGTTGAACTCCGTTAGTTGAGGACACACATCATGAAGAAGTTGCTGAGAATGCTTCTGTCTGGAATTTAGATGAAGATATTCCCGATTCCAACGAAATCTTCACAGTTATCCAAATATCTACCAGCAGATTCTACAAAAAGTGTGTTTCCAAACTACTGTAACGAAAGAAAGGTTGAACTCTGTTAGTTGAGGACACACATCACAAAGAAGTTTCTGAGAATGCTTCTGTCTAGATTTTATATGAAGATATTCACTTTTCCATCGAAATCTTCACAGTTATCCAAATATCCACTTGCGGATTCTACAAAAAGCGTGTTTCTAAACTGCTGTATCAAAAGAATGGTTCAACACTGTTAGTTGAGGACACACATCCCATATAAGTTTCAGAGAATGCTTCTGTCTCGTTTTTATGGGAAGATATTTCCCTTTTCACCGTAGGCCTGAAAGCGCTCGAAATGTCCACTTGCAGATAGTACAGAAAGCGTTTTCCAAACCTGCTCTAAGAAATAGAATCTTCAGCTTTCTGAGTTGAATGCAGATATCACAAAGTAGTTTCTGAGAGTGCTTCTGTCTAGATTTTAGATGAAGATATTCCCGTTTCCAACGAAATCGTATGAGCTATCCAAATATCCACTTGCAGATTGTACAAAAAGAGTGGTTCCAAACTACTCTATCAAAAGAAATGTTAAACTCTGTTCGATGAGGACACACATCACAAAGAAGTTTCTGAGAATGCTTCTGTCTAGATTTTATATGAAGATGTTCCCGTTTCCAACGAAATCTTCACATTAAACAAAATATCCACTTGCAGGTTCTACAAAAAGAGTGTTTCCAAACTGCTGTATCAACGGAAAGGTTGAACTCTGTTAGTTGAGGACACACATCACAAAAAAGTTTCTGAGAATGCTTCTGTCTAGATTTTATAAGAAGATACTCCCGTTTCCAACGAAATCTTCACAGTTATTCAAGTATCCACTTGCAGATTCCACAAAAAGAGTGTTTCCAACTGCTTTATCAATAGAAAGGATCAACTCTGCTATTTGAGGACACACATCCTAAATAAGTTTCTGAGAATCCTTCTCTCTCTTTCTTATGGAAGATATTTCAGTTTTCACTGAAGGGCTGAATGCGTTCGAAATGTCCACTTCCAGATACTACAGAAAGAGTGTTTCAAACCTGCTCTATGAAAGGGAATGTTCAGCGCTGTGACTTGAATGCAGATATCACAAAGTAGTTTCTGACAGTGCTTCTGTCTTGAATTCAGATGAAGATATTCCCTTTTCCAACGAAATCGTTAGAGCTATAAAAATATCCACTTGCAGATTCTACAAAAAGGGTGTTTCCAAACTGCTATATCAAAAGAAACGTTGAACTCTGTTAGTTGAGGATACACATCACAAAGAAGTTTCTGAGAATGCTTGTGTCTGGATTTTATATGAAGATATTCCTATTTCCAACTAAATCTTCACAGTTATCCAAATATCCACTTGCAGATTTTACAAAAAGACTGTTTCCAAACTGCTGTTTCAAAGGAAAAGTTGAACTGTGTTAGTCGAGGACACTCATCACAAAGAAGTTTCTGAGAATGCTTCTGTCTAGATTTCATATGAAGATATTCCCGTTTCCAATGAAATCGATAGAGCTATCCAAATATCCACTTGCAGATTCTACAAAAAGTGTGTTTCCAAACTACTGTATCAAAAGAATGGTTCAACTCTGTTAGTTGAGGACACACATCACAAAGAAGTTTCTGAGAATGCTTCTGTCTAGATTTCATATGAAGATATTCCCGTATCCACCGAAATCATTAGAGCTATCCAAATATCCACTTACAGATTCTACAAAAAGAGTGTTACCAATCTGCTCTATTAAAAGAAAGGTTCAACTTCCTTAGTTGAGGACACACATCACAAAGAAGTTTCTGAGAATGCATCTGTCTGGATTTTATATGAAGATATTCCGTTTCCAATGAAATCTTCACAGTTATCCAAATATCCACTTGCAGATTCTACAAAAAGTGTGTTTCCAAACTACTGTATCAAAAGAATGGTTCAACTCTGTTAGTTGAGGACACACATCACAAAGAAGTTTCTGAGAATGCTTCTGTCTAGATTTTATATGAAGATATTCCCGTTTCCAACGAAATCTTCACAGTTATCCAAATATCCACTTGCAGATTCTACAAAAAGAGTGTTTGCAAACTGCTGTATCAAAAGAAAGGATGAACTGTGTTAGCTGAGGACACTCATCAAGAAGAAGTTTCTGAGAATGCTTCGGACTAGATTTCATATGAAGATATTCCCGTTTCCAACGAAATCATTAGCTCTATCAAAATATCCACTTACAGATTCTACAAAAAGAGTGTTTCCAAACTCCTCTATCAAAAGAAAGTTTCAACTCCTTTAGTTGAGGACACACATCACAAAGAAGTTTCTGAGAATGCTACTGTCTAGATTTTATATGAAGATATTCCCTTTTCCAATGAAATCTTCAGAGTCATCCAAATATCCACTTGCAGCTTCTACAAAAAGAGTTTTTCTAAACTGCTGTATCCAAAGAAAGTTTCATCTCTGTTAGTTGAGGACACACATCCCAAATAAGTTTCTGAGAATGCTTCTGTCTCGTTTTTATGGGAAGATATTTCCCTTTTCACCTTAGGCCTGAAAGCGCTCGAAATCTCCACTTGCAGATACTACAGAAAGAGTGTTCCAAACCTGCTCTAAGAAAGGGAATGTTCAGCTCTGTGAGTTCAATGCAGATATCACAAAGTAGTTTCTGAGAGAGCTTCTGTCTAGATTTTAGATGAAGATATTCCCGTTTCCAATGAAATCGTTAGAGCTATCCAAATATCCACTTGCAGATTCTACAAAAAGTGTGTTTCCAAACTGCTGTAACAAAGGAAAGGTTGAAATCTGTTAGTTGAGGACACACACCACAAAAAAGTTTCTGAGAATGCTTATGTCTAGATTTTATATGACGATATTCCCGTTTCCAATGAAATCTTCACAGTTATTCGAATATCCACTTGCAGATTCTACAAAAAGTGTGTTTCCAAACGGCTCTGTCAAAAGAAAGGTTCAACTCCGTTAGTTGAGGACACATCACAAAGAAGTTTCTGAGAATGCTTCTGTCTCGTTTTTATGGGAAGATATTTCCCTTTTCACCTAAGGCCCGAATGCGCTCGAAATGTCCACTTGCAGATACTACAGAAAGAGTGTTCCAAACCTTCTCTAAGAAAGGGAATCTTCAGCATTGTGAGTTGAATGCAGATATCACAAAGTAGTTTCTGAGAGTGCTTCTGTCTAGATTTTAGATGAAAATATTCCCGTTTCCAACGAAATCTTCACTTTAAACAAAATATCCACTTGCAGGTTCTACAAAAAGTGTGTTTCCAAACTGCTGTATCAATAGAAAGGATCAGCTCTGGTAGTTGAGGACACACATCCTAAATAAGTTTCTGAAAATCCTTCTGTCTCTTTTTTATGGGAAGATATTTCAGTTTTCACCGTAGGCCTTAATGCGCTCGAAATGTCCACTTCCAGATACTACAGAAAGAGTGTTTCAAACCTGCTCTATGAAAGGGAATGTTCCGCTCTGTGACTTGAATGCAGATATCAGAAAGTAGTTTCTGACAATGCTTCTGTCTAGAATTTAGATGAAGATATTCCCGTTTCCAACGAAATCGATAGAGCTATCCAAATATCCACTTGCAGATTCTACAAAAAGTGTGTTTCCAAACTACTGTATCAAAAGAATGGTTCAACTCTGTTAGTTGAGGACACACATCACAAAGAAGTTTCTGAGAATGCTTCTGTCTAGATTTTATATGAAGATATTCCCGTTTCCAACGAAATCTTCACAGTTATCCAAATATCCACTTGCAGATTCTACAAAAAGTGTGTTTGCAATCTGCTGTATCAAAAGAAAGGATGAACTGTGTTAGCTGAGGACACTCATCAAGAAGAAGTTTCTGAGAATGCTTCGGTCTAGATTTCATATGAAGATATTCCCGTTTCCAACGAAATCATTAGCTCTATCAAAATATCCACTTACAGATTCTACAAAAAGAGTGTTTCCAAACTCCTCTATCAAAAGAAAGTTTCAACTCCTTTAGTTGAGGACACACATCACAAAGAAGTTTCTGAGAATGCTTCTGTCTAGATTTTACATGAAGATATTCCCTTTTCCAATGAAATCTTCAGAGTCATCCAAATATCCACTTGCAGCTTCTACAAAAAGAGTTTTTCTAAACTGCTGTATCCATAGAAAGTTTCATCTCTGTTAGTTGAGGACACACATCCCAAATAAGTTTCTGAGAATGCTTCTGTCTCGTTTTTATGGGAAGATATTTCCCTTTTCACCTTAGGCCTGAAAGCGCTCGAAGTCTCCACTTGCAGATACTACAGAAAGAGTGTTCGAAACCTGCTCTAAGAAAGGGAATGTTCAGCTCTGTGAGTTCAATGCAGATATCACAAAGTAGTTTCTGAGAGAGCTTCTGTCTAGATTTTAGATGAAGATATTCCCGTTTCCAATGAAATTGATAGAGCTATCCAAATATCCACTTGCAGATTCTACAAAAAGTGTGTTTCCAAACTGCTGTAACAATGGAAAGGTTGAAATCTGTTAGTTGAGGACACACACCACAAAAAAGTTTCTGAGAATGCTTCTCTCTAGATTTTATATGACGATATCCCCGTTTCCAACGAAATCTTCACAGTTATTCAAATATCCACTTGCAGATTCTACAAAAAGAGTGTTTCCAAACTGCTGTAGCAATAGAAAGGATCAGCTCTGGTAGTTGAGGACACACATCCTAAATAAGTTTCTGAAAATCCTTCTGTCTCTTTTTTATGGGAAGATATTTCAGTTTTCACCGTAGGCCTTAATGAGCTCGTAATGTCCACTCCAGATACTACAGAAAGAGTGTTTCAAACCTGCTCTATGAAACGGAATGTTCCGCTCTGTGACTTGAATGCAGATATCAGAAAGTAGTTTCTGACAGTGCTTCTGTCTAGAATTTAGATGAAGATATTCCCGTTTCCAACGAAATCGATAGAGCTATCCAAATATCCACTTACAGATTCTACAAAAGAAGTGATTCCAAACTGCTCTATCAACAGAAAGGTTTAAGTCTGTTAGTTGAGGACACACATCACAAAGAAGTTTGTGAGAATGCTTCTGTCTAGATTTTATATGAAGATATTCCCGTTTCCAACAATATCTTCACAGTTATCCAAATATCCACTTGCAGATTCTACAAAAAGTGTGTTTCCAAACTACTCTATCAAAAGAAAGGTTCAACTCCGTTAGTTGAGGACACACATCACAAAGAAGTTTCTGAGAATGCTTCTGTCTCGTTTTTATGGGAAGATATTTCAGTTTTCACCGTAGGCCCGAATGCGCTCCAAATGTCCACTTGCAGATAATACAGAAAGAGTGTTCCATACCTTCTCTAAGAAAGGGAATCTTCAGCTTTGTGAGTTGAATGCAGATATCACAAAGTAGTTTCTGAGAGTGCTTCTGTCTAGATTTTAGATGAAAATATTCCCGTTTCCAACGAAATCGTTAGAGCTATCCAAATATCAACTTGCAGATTCTACAAAAAGAGTGGTTCCAAACTACTCTATGAAAAGAAAGGTTGAACTCTGTTAGATGAGGACACACATCACAAAGAAGTTTCTGAGAATGCTTCTGTCTAGATTTTATATAAAGATGTTCCCGTTTCTAATGAAATCTTCACATTAAACAAAATATCCAATTGCAGGTTCTACAAAAAGAGTGTTTCCAAACTGCTGTATCAAAGGAAAGGTTGAACTCTGTCAGTTGAGGACACACATCACAAAAAACTTTCTGAGAATGCTTCTGTCTAGATTTTCTATGAAGATATTCCCGTTTCCAACGAAATCTTCACAGTTATCCAAATATCCACTTGCAGATTCTACAAAAAGAGTGTTTGCAAACTACTGTATCAAAAGAAAGGATGAACTGTGTTAGCTGAGGACACTCATCAAGAAGAAGTCTCTGAGAATGCTTCGGTCTAGATTTCATATGAAGATACTCCCCTTTCCAACGAAATTATTACAGCTATCCAAATATCCACGGACAGATTCTACAAAAAGAGTGTTTCCAAACTCCTCTATCAAAAGAAAGTTTCAACTCCTTTAGTTGAGGACACACATCACAAAGAAGTTTCTGAGAATGCTTCTGTCTAGATTTTATATAAAGATGTTCCCGTTTCCAACGAAATCTTCACTTTAAACAAAATATCCACTTGCAGCTTCTACAAAAAGAGTTTTTCTAAACTGCTGTATCCAAAGAAAGTTCATCTCTGTTAGTTGAGGACACACATCCCAAATAAGTTTCTGAGAATGCTTCTGTCTCGTTTTTATGGGAAGATATTTCCCTTTTCACCTTAGGCCTGAAAGCGCTCGAAATCTCCACTTGCAGATACTACAGAAAGAGTGTTCCAAACCTGCTCTAAGAAAGGGAATGTTCAGCTCTGTGAGGTCAATGCAGATATCACAAAGTAGTTTCTGAGAGAGCTTCTGTCTAGATTTTAGATGAAGATATTCCCGTTTCCAATGAAATCGTTAGAGCTATCCAAATATCCACTTGCAGATTCTACAAAAAGTGTGATTCCAAACTGCTGTAACAAAGGAAAGGTTGAAATCTGTTAGTTGAGAACACACACCACAAAAAAGTTTCTGAGAATGCTTCTGTCTAGATTTTATATGACGATATGCCCGTTTCCAATGAAATCTTCACAGTTATTCAAATATCCACTTGCAGATTCTACAAAAAGTGTGTTTCCAAACGGCTCTATCAAAAGAAAGGTTCAACTCCGTTAGTTGGGGACACACATCACAAAGAAGTTTCTGAGAATGCTTCTGTCTCGTTTTTATGGGAAGATATTTCCCTTTTCACCTAAGGCCCGAATGCGCTCGAAATGTCCACTTGCAGATACTATAGAAAGAGTGTTCCAAACCTTCTCTAAGAAAGGGAATCTTCAGCATTGTGAGTTGAATGCAGATATCACAAAGTAGTTTCTGAGAGTGCTTCTGTCTAGATTTTAGATGAAGATAATCCCGTTTCCAACGAAATCGTTAGAGCTATCCAAATATCAACTTGCAGATTCTTCAAAAAGAGTGGTTCCAAACTACTCTATGAAAAGAAAGGTTGAACTCTGTTAGATGAGGACACACATCACAAAGAAGTTTCTGAGAATGCTTCTGTCTAGATTTTATATGAAGATGTTCCCGTTTCCAACGAAATCTTCACATTAAACAAAATATCCACATGCAGGTTCTACAAAAAGAGTGTTTCCAAACTGCTGTATCAATAGAAAGGATCAGCTCTGGTAGTTGAGGACACACATCCTAAATAAGTTTCTGAAAATCCCTCTGTCTCTTTTTTATGGGAATATATTTCAGTTTTCACCGTAGGCCTTAATGCGCTCGAAATGTCCACTTCCAGATACTACAGAAAGAGTGTTTCAAACCTGCTCTATGAAAGGGAATGTTCCGCTCTGTGACTTGAATGCAGATATCAGAAAGTAGTTTCTGACAGTGCTTCTGCCTAGAATTTAGATGAAGATATTCCCGTTTCCAACGAAATCGATAGAGCTATCCAAATATCCACTTGCAGATTCTACAAAAAGTGTGTTTCCAAACTACTGTATCAAAAGAATGGTTCAACTCTGTTAGTTGAGGACACACATCACAAAGAAGTTTCTGAGAATGCTTCTGTCTAGATTTTATATGAAGATATTCCCGTTTCCAACGAAATCTTCACAGTTATCCAAATATCCACTTGCAGAATCTACAAAAAGTGTGTTTGCAAACTGCTGTATCAAAAGAAAGGATGAACTGTGTTAGCTGAGGACACTCATCAAGAAGAAGTTTCTGAGAATGCTTCGGTCTAGATTTCATATGAAGATATTCCCGTTTCCAACGAAATCATTAGCTCTATCAAAATATCCACTTACAGATTCTACAAAAAGAGTGTTTCCAAACTCCTCTATCAAAAGAAAGTTTCAACTCCTTTAGTTGAGGACACACATCACAAAGAAGTTTCTGAGAATGCTTCTGTCTAGATTTTATATGAAGATATTCCCTTTTCCAATGAAATCTTCAGAGTCATCCAAATACCCACTTGCAGCTTCTACAAAAAGAGTTTTTCTAAACTGCTGTATCCATAGAAAGTTTCATCTCTGTTAGTTGAGGACACACATCCCAAATAAGTTTCTGAGAAGGCTTCTGTCTCGTTTTTATGGGAAGATATTTCCCTTTTCACCTTAGGCCTGAAAGCGCTCGAAGTCTCCACTTGCAGATACTACAGAAAGAGTGTTCGAAACCTGCTCTAAGAAAGGGAATGTTCAGCTCTGTGAGTTCAATGCAGATATCACAAAGTAGTTTCTGAGAGAGCTTCTGTCTAGATTTTAGATGAAGATATTCCCGTTTCCAATGAAATTGATAGAGCTATCCAAATATCCACTTGCAGATTCTACAAAAAGTGTGTTTCCAAACTGCTGTAACAATGGAAAGGTTGAAATCTGTTAGTTGAGGACACACACCACAAAAAAGTTTCTGAGAATGCTTCTGTCTAGATTTTATATGACGATATTCCCGTTTCCAACGAAATCTTCACAGTTATTCAAATATCCACTTGCAGATTCTACAAAAAGAGTGTTTCCAAACTGCTGTATCAATAGAAAGGATCAGCTCTGGTAGTTGAGGACACACATCCTAAATAAGTTTCTGAAAATCCTTCTGTCTCTTTTTTATGGGAAGATATTTCAGTTTTCACCGTAGGCCTTAATGCGCTCGTAATGTCCACTTCCAGATACTACAGAAAGAGTGTTTCAAACCTGCTCTATGAAAGGGAATGTTCCGCTCTGTGACTTGAATGCAGATATCAGAAAGTAGTTTCTGACAATGCTTCTGTCTAGAATTTAGATGAAGATATTCCCGTTTCCAACGAAATCGATAGAGCTATCCAAATATCCACTTACAGATTCTACAAAAGAAGTGATTCCAAACTGCTCTATCAACAGAAAGGTTTAAGTCTGTTAGTTGAGGACACACATCACAAAGAAGTTTGTGAGAATGCTTCTGTCTAGATTTTATATGAAGATATTCCCGTTTCCAACAATATCTTCACAGTTATCCAAATATCCACTTGCAGATTCTACAAAAAGTGTGTTTCCAAACTGCTCTATCAAAAGAAAGGTTCAACTCCGTTAGTTGAGGACACACATCACAAAGAAGTTTCTGAGAATGCTTCTGTCTCGTTTTTATGGGAATATATTTCAGTTTTCACCGTAGGCCCGAATGCGCTCCAAATGTCCACTTGCAGATAATACAGAAAGAGTGTTCCATACCTTCTCTAAGAAAGGGAATCTTCAGCTTTGTGAGTTGAATGCAGATATCACAAAGTAGTTTCTGAGAGTGCTTCTGTCTAGATTTTAGATGAAAATATTCCCGTTTCCAACGATATCGTTAGAGCTATCCAAATATCAACTTGCAGATTCTACAAAAAGAGTGGTTCCAAACTACTCTATGAAAAGAAAGGTTGAACTCTGTTAGATGAGGACACACATCACAAAGAAGTTTCTGAGAATGCTTCTGTCTAGATTTTATATAAAGATGTTCCCGTTTCCAATGAAATCTTCACATTAAACAAAATATCCACTTGCAGGTTCTACAAAAAGAGTGTTTCCAAACTGCTGTATCAAAGGAAAGGTTGAACTCTGTTAGTTGAGGACACACATCACAAAAAAGTTTCTGAGAATGCTTCTGTCTAGATTTTATATGAAGATATTCCCGTTTCCAACGAAATCTTCACAGTTATTCAAATATCCACTTGCAGATTCTACAAAAAGAGTGTTTCCAAACTGCTGTATCAATAGAAAGGATCAGCTCTGGTAGTTGAGGACACACATCCTAAATAAGTTTCTGAAAATCCCTCTGTCTCTTTTTTATGGGAAGATATTTCAGTTTTCACCGTAGGCCTTAATGCGCTCGAAATGTCCACTTCCAGATACTACAGAAAGAGTGTTTCAAACCTGCTCTATGAAAGGGAATGTTCCGCTCTGTGACTTGAATGCAGATATCACAAAGTAGTTTCTGACAGTGCTTCTGTCTAGAATTTAGATGAAGATATTCCCGTTTCCAACGAAATCGATAGAGCTATCCAAATATCCACTTGCAGATTCTACAAAAAGTGTGTTTCCAAACTACTGTATCAAAAGAATGGTTCAACTCTGTTAGTTGAGGACACACATCACAAAGAAGTTTCTGAGAATGCTTCTGTCTAGATTTTATATGAAGATATTCGCGTTTCCAACGAAATCTTCACAGTTATCCAAATATCCACTTGCAGATTCTACAAAAAGAGTGTTTGCAAACTACTGTATGAAAAGAAAGGATGAACTGTGTTAGCTGAGGACACTCATCAAGAAGAAGTTTCTGAGAATGCTTCGGTCTAGATTTCATATGAAGATATTCCCGTTTCCAACGAAATCATTAGCTCTATCAAAATATCCACTTACAGATTCTACAAAAAGAGTGTTTCCAAACTCCTCTATCAAAAGAAAGTTTCAACTCCTTTAGTTGAGGACACACATCACAAAGAAGTTTCTGAGAATGCTTCTGTCTAGATTTTATATGAAGATATTCCCTTTTCCAATGAAATCTTCAGAGTCATCCAAATATCCACTTGCAGCTTCTACGAAAAGAGTTTTTCTAAACTGCTGTATCCATAGAAAGTTTCATCTCTGTTAGTTGAGGACACACATCCCAAATAAGTTTCTGAGAATGCTTCTGTCTCGTTTTTATGGGAAGATATTTCCCTTTTCACCTTAGGCCTGAAAGCGCTCGAAGTCTCCACTTGCAGATACTACAGAAAGAGTGTTCGAAACCTGCTCTAAGAAAGGGAATGTTCAGCTCTGTGAGTTCAATGCAGATATCACAAAGTAGTTTCTGAGAGAGCTTCTGTCTAGATTTTAGATGAAGATATTCCCGTTTCCAATGAAATTGATAGAGCTATCCAAATATCCACTTGCAGATTCTACAAAAAGTGTGTTTCCAAACTGCTGTAACAATGGAAAGGTTGAAATCTGTTAGTTGAGGACACACACCACAAAAAAGTTTCTGAGAATGCTTCTCTCTAGATTTTATATGACGATATTCCCGTTTCCAACGAAATCTTCACAGTTATTCAAATATCCACTTGCAGATTCTACAAAAAGTGTGTTTCCAAACGGCTCTATCAAAAGAAAGGTTCAACTCCGTTAGTTGAGGACACACATCACAAAGAAGTTTCTGAGAATGCTTCTGTCTCGTTTTTATGGGAAGATATTTCCCTTTTCACCTAAGGCCCGAATGCGCTCGAAATGTCCACTTGCAGATACTATAGAAAGAGTGTTCCAAACCTTCTCTAAGAAAGGGAATCTTCAGCATTGTGAGTTGAATGCAGATATCACAAAGTAGTTTCTGAGAGTGCTTCTGTCTAGAATTTAGATGAAGATAATCCCGTTTCCAACGAAATCGTTAGAGCTATCCAAATATCAACTTGCAGATTCTTCAAAAAGAGTGGTTCCAAACTACTCTATGAAAAGAAAGGTTGAACTCTGTTAGATGAGGACACACATCACAAAGAAGTTTCTGAGAATGCTTCTGTCTAGATTTTATATGAAGATGTTCCCGTTTCCAACGAAATCTTCACATTAAACAAAATATCCACTTGCAGGTTCTACAAAAAGAGTGTTTCCAAACTGCTGTATCAATAGAAAGGATCAGCTCTGGTAGTTGAGGACACACATCCTAAATAAATTTCTGAAAATCCCTCTGTCTCTTTTTTATGGGAAGATATTTCAGTTTTCACCGTAGGCCTTAATGCGCTCGAAATGTCCACTTCCAGATACTACAGAAAGAGTGTTTCAAACCTGCTCTATGAAAGGGAATGTTCCGCTCTGTGACTTGAATGCAGATATCAGAAAGTAGTTTCTGACAGTGCTTCTGTCTAGAATTTAGATGAAGATATTCCCGTTTCCAACGAAATCGATAGAGCTATCCAAATATCCACTTGCAGATTCTACAAAAAGTGTGTTTCCAAACTACTGTATCAAAAGAATGGTTCAACTCTGTTAGTTGAGGACACACATCACAAAGAAGTTTCTGAGAATGCTTCTGTCTAGATTTTATATGAAGATATTCCCGTTTCCAAGGAAATCTTCACAGTTATCCAAATATCCACTTGCAGAATCTACAAAAAGTGTGTTTGCAAACTGCTGTATCAAAAGAAAGGATGAACTGTGTTAGCTGAGGACACTCATCAAGAAGAAGTTTCTGAGAATGCTTCGGTCTAGATTTCATATGAAGATATTCCCGTTTCCAACGAAATCATTAGCTCTATCAAAATATCCACTTACAGATTCTACAAAAAGAGTGTTTCCAAACTACTCTATCAAAAGAAAGGTTCAACTCCTTTAGTTGAGGACACACATCACAAAGAAGTTTCTGAGAATGCTTCTGTCTAGATTTTATATGAAGATATTCCCTTTTCCAATGAAATCTTCAGAGTCATCCAAATATCCACTTGCAGCTTCTACGAAAAGAGTTTTTCTAAACTGCTGTATCCATAGAAAGTTTCATCTCTGTTAGTTGAGGACACACATCCCAAATAAGTTTCTGAGAATGCTTCTGTCTCGTTTTTATGGGAAGATATTTCCCTTTTCACCTTAGGCCTGAAAGCGCTCGAAGTCTCCACTTGCAGATACTACAGAAAGAGTGTTCGAAACCTGCTCTAAGAAAGGGAATGTTCAGCTCTGTGAGTTCAATGCAGATATCACAAAGTAGTTTCTGAGAGAGCTTCTGTCTAGATTTTAGATGAAGATATTCCCGTTTCCAATGAAATTGATAGAGCTATCCAAATATCCACTTGCAGATTCTACAAAAAGTGTGTTTCCAAACTGCTGTAACAATGGAAAGGTTGAAATCTGTTAGTTGAGGACACACACCACAAAAAAGTTTCTGAGAATGCTTCTCTCTAGATTTTATATGACGATATTCCCGTTTCCAACGAAATCTTCACAGTTATTCAAATATCCACTTGCAGATTCTACAAAAAGAGTGTTTCCAAACTGCTGTATCAATAGAAAGGATCAGCTCTGGTAGTTGAGGACACACATCCTAAATAAGTTTCTGAAAATCCTTCTGTCTCTTTTTTATGGGAAGATATTTCAGTTTTCACCGTAGGCCTTAATGCGCTCGTAGTGTCCACTTCCAGATACTACAGAAAGAGTGTTTCAAACCTGCTCTATGAAAGGGAATGCTCCGCTCAGTGACTTGAATGCAGATATCAGAAAGTAGTTTCTGACAATGCTTCTGTCTAGAATTTAGATGAAGATATTCCTGTTTCCAACGAAATCGATAGAGCTATCCAAATATCCACTTACAGATTCTACAAAAGAAGTGATTCCAAACTGCTCTATCAACAGAAAGGTTTAAGTCTGTTAGTTGAGGACACACATCACAAAGAAGTTTGTGAGAATGCTTCTGTCTAGATTTTATATGAAGATATTCCCGTTTCCAACAATATCTTCACAGTTATCCAAATATCCACTTGCAGATTCTACAAAAAGTGTGTTTCCAAACTGCTCTATCAAAAGAAAGGTTCAACTCCGTTAGTTGAGGACACACATCACAAAGAAGTTTCTGAGAATGCTTCTGTCTCGTTTTTATGGGAAGATATTTCAGTTTTCACCGTAGGCCCGAATGCGCTCCAAATGTCCACTTGCAGATAATACAGAAAGAGTGTTCCATACCTTCTCTAAGAAAGGGAATCTTCAGCTTTGTGAGTTGAATGCAGATATCACAAAGTAGTTTCTGAGAGTGCTTCTGTCTAGATTTTAGATGAAAATATTCCCGTTTCCAACGATATCGTTAGAGCTATCCAAATATCAACTTGCAGATTCTACAAAAAGAGTGGTTCCAAACTACTCTATGAAAAGAAAGGTTGAACTCTGTTAGATGAGGACACACATCACAAAGAAGTTTCTGAGAATGCTTCTGTCTAGATTTTATATAAAGATGTTCCCGTTTCCAATGAAATCTTCACATTAAACAAAATATCCACTTGCAGGTTCTACAAAAAGAGTGTTTCCAAACTGCTGTATCAAAGGAAAGGTTGAACTCTGTTAGTTGAGGACACACATCACAAAAAAGTTTCTGAGAATGCTTCTGTCTAGATTTTATATGAAGATATTCCCGTTTCCAACGAAATCTTCACAGTTATTCAAATATCCACTTGCAGATTCTACAAAAAGACTGTTTCCAAACTGCTGTATCAATAGAAAGGATCAGCTCTGGTAGTTGAGGACACACATCCTAAATAAGTTTCTGAAAATCCCTCTGTCTCTTTTTTATGGGAAGATATTTCAGTTTTCACTGTAGGCCTTAATGCGCTCGAAATGTCCACTTCCAGATACTACAGAAAGAGTGTTTCAAACCTGCTCTATGAAAGGGAATGTTCCGCTCTGTGACTTGAATGCAGATATCACAAAGTAGTTTCTGACAGTGCTTCTGTCTAGAATTTAGATGAAGATATTCCCGTTTCCAACGAAATCGATAGAGCTATCCAAATATCCACTTGCAGATTCTACAAAAAGTGTGTTTCCAAACTACTGTATCAAAAGAATGGTTCAACTCTGTTAGTTGAGGACACACATCACAAAGAAGTTTCTGAGAATGCTTCTGTCTAGATTTTATATGAAGATATTCGCGTTTCCAACGAAATCTTCACAGTTATCCAAATATCCACTTGCAGATTCTACAAAAAGAGTGTTTGCAAACTACTGTATCAAAAGAAAGGATGAACTGTGTTAGCTGAGGACACTCATCAAGAAGAAGTTTCTGAGAATGCTTCGGTCTAGATTTCATATGAAGATATTCCCGTTTCCAACGAAATCATTAGCTCTATCAAAATATCCACTTACAGATTCTACAAAAAGAGTGTTTCCAAACTCCTCTATCAAAAGAAAGGTTCAACTCCTTTAGTTGAGGACACACATCACAAAGAAGTTTCTGAGAATGCTTCTGTCTAGATTTTATATGAAGATATTCCCTTTTCCAATGAAATCTTCAGAGTCATCCAAATATCCACTTGCAGCTTCTACAAAAAGAGTTTTTCTAAACTGCTGTATCCAAAGAAAGTTTCATCTCTGTTAGTTGAGGACACACATCCCAAATAAGTTTCTGAGAATGCTTCTGTCTCGTTTTTATGGGAAGATATTTGCCTTTTCACCTTAGGCCTGAAAGCGCTCGAAATCTCCACTTGCAGATACTACAGAAAGAGTGTTCCAAACCTGCTCTAAGAAAGGGAATGTTCAGCTCTGTGAGGTCAATGCAGATATCACAAAGTAGTTTCTGAGAGAGCTTCTGTCTAGATTTTAGATGAAGATATTCCCGTTTCCAATGAAATCGTTAGAGCTATCCAAATATCCACTTGCAGATTCTACAAAAAGTGTGATTCCAAACTGCTGTAACAAAGGAAAGGTTGAAATCTGTTAGTTGAGAACACACACCACAAAAAAGTTTCTGAGAATGCTTCTGTCTAGATTTTATATGACGATATTCCCGTTTCCAATGAAATCTTCACAGTTATTCAAATATCCACTTGCAGATTCTACAAAAAGTGTGTTTCCAAACGGCTCTATCAAAAGAAAGGTTCAACTCCGTTAGTTGAGGACACACATTACAAAGAAGTTTCTGAGAATGCTTCTGTCTCGTTTTTATGGGAAGATATTTCCCTTTTCACCTAAGGCCCGAATGCGCTCGAAATGTCCACTTGCAGATACTATAGAAAGAGTGTTCCAAACCTTCTCTAAGAAAGGGAATCTTCAGCATTGTGAGTTGAATGCAGATATCACAAAGTAGTTTCTGAGAGTGCTTCTGTCTAGATTTTAGATGAAGATAATCCCGTTTCCAACGAAATCGTTAGAGCTATCCAAATATCAACTTGCAGATTCTTCAAAAAGAGTGGTTCGAAACTACTCTATGAAAAGAAAGGTTGAACTCTGTTAGATGAGGGCACACATCACAAAGAAGTTTCTGAGAATGCTTCTGTCTAGATTTTATATGAAGATGTTCCCGTTTCCAACGAAATCTTCACATTAAACAAAATATCCACTTGTAGGTTCTACAAAAACAGTGTTTCCAAACTGCTGTATCAATAGAAAGGATCAGCTCTGGTAGTTGAGGACACACATCCTAAATAAGTTTCTGAAAATCCCTCTGTCTCTTTTTTATGGGAAGATATTTCAGTTTTCACCGTAGGCCTTAATGCGCTCGTAATGTCCACTTCCAGATACTACAGAAAGAGTGTTTCAAACCTGCTCTATGAAAGGGAATGTTCCGCTCTGTGACTTGAATGCAGATATCAGAAAGTAGTTTCTGACAGTGCTTCTGTCTAGAATTTAGATGAAGATATTCCCGTTTCCAACGAAATCGATAGAGCTATCCAAATATCCACTTGCAGATTCTACAAAAAGTGTGTTTCCAAACTACTGTATCAAAGGAATGGTTCAACTCTGTTAGTTGAGGACACACATCACAAAGAAGTTTCTGAGAATGCTTCTGTCTAGATTTTATATGAAGATATTCCCTTTTCCAACAATATCTTCACAGTTATCCAAATATCCACTTGCAGATTCTACAAAAAGTGTGTTTCCAAACTGCTCTATCAAAAGAAAGGTTCAACTCCGTTAGTTGAGGACACACATCACAAAGAAGTTTCTGAGAATGCTTCTGTCTCGTTTTTATGGGAAGATATTTCCCTTTTCACCTAAGGCCCGAATGCGCTCGAAATGTCCACTTGCAGATACTATAGAAAGAGTGTTCCAAACTTTCTCTAAGAAAGGGAATCTTCAGCATTGTGAGTTGAATGCAGATATCACAAAGTAGTTTCTGAGAGTGCTTCTGTCTAGATTTTAGATGAAGATAATCCCGTTTCCAACGAAATCGTTAGAGCTATCCAAAAATCAACTTGCAGATTCTACAAAAAGAGTGGTTCCAAACTACTCTATGAAAAGAAAGGTTGAACTCTGTTAGATGAGGACACACATCACAAAGAAGTTTGTGAGAATGCTTCTGTCTAGATTTTATATGAAGATATTCCCGTTTCCAACAATATCTTCACAGTTATCCAAATATCCACTTGCAGATTCTACAAAAAGTGTGTTTCCAAACTGCTCTATCAAAAGAAAGGTTCAACTCCGTTAGTTGAGGACACACATCACAAAGAAGTTTCTGAGAATGCTTCTGTCTCGTTTTTATGGGAAGATATTTCAGTTTTCACCGTAGGCCCGAATGCGCTCCAAATGTCCACTTGCAGATAATACAGAAAGAGTGTTCCATACCTTCTCTAAGAAAGGGAATCTTCAGCTTTGTGAGTTGAATGCAGATATCACAAAGTAGTTTCTGAGAGTGCTTCTGTCTAGATTTTAGATGAAAATATTCCCGTTTCCAACGATATCGTTAGAGCTATCCAAATATCAACTTGCAGATTCTACAAAAAGAGTGGTTCCAAACTACTCTATGAAAAGAAAGGTTGAACTCTGTTAGATGAGGACACACATCACAAAGAAGTTTCTGAGAATGCTTCTATCTACATTTTATATAAAGATGTTCCCGTTTCCAATGAAATCTTCACATTAAACAAAATATCCACTTGCAGGTTTACAAAAAGAGTGTTTCCAAACTGCTGTATCAAAGGAAAGGTTGAACTCTGTTAGTTGAGGACACACATCACAAAAAAGTTTCTGAGAATGCTTCTGTCTAGATTTTATATGAAGATATTCCCGTTTCCAACGAAATCTTCACAGTTATTCAAATATCCACTTGCAGATTCTACAAAAAGAGTGTTTCCAAACTGCTGTATCAATAGAAAGGATCAGCTCTGGTAGTTGAGGACACACATCCTAAATAAGTTTCTGAAAATCCCTCTGTCTCTTTTTTATGGGAAGATATTTCAGTTTTCACCGTAGGCCTTAATGCGCTCGAAATGTCCACTTCCAGATACTACAGAAAGAGTGTTTCAAACCTGCTCTATGAAAGGGAATGTTCCGCTCTGTGACTTGAATGCAGATATCAGAAAGTAGTTTCTGACAGTGCTTCTGTCTAGAATTTAGATGAAGATATTCCCGTTTCCAACGAAATCGATAGAGCTATCCAAATATCCACTTGCAGATTCTACAAAAAGTGTGTTTCCAAACTACTGTATCAAAAGAATGGTTCAACTCTGTTAGTTGAGGACACACATCACAAAGAAGTTTCTGAGAATGCTTCTGTCTAGATTTTATATGAAGATATTCCCGTTTCCAACGAAATCTTCACAGTTATCCAAATATCCACTTGCAGATTCTACAAAAAGAGTGTTTGCAAACTACTGTATCAAAAGAAAGGATGAACTGTGTTAGCTGAGGACACTCATCAAGAAGAAGTTTCTGAGAATGCTTCGGTCTAGATTTCATATGAAGATATTCCCGTTTCCAACGAAATCATTAGCTCTATCAAAATATCCACTTACAGATTCTACAAAAAGAGTGTTTCCAAACTCCTCTATCAAAAGAAAGGTTCAACTCCTTTAGTTGAGGACACACATCACAAAGAAGTTTCTGAGAATGCTTCTGTCTAGATTTTATATGAAGATATTCCCATTTCCAATGAAATCTTCAGAGTCATCCAAATATCCACTTGCAGCTTCTACGAAAAGAGTTTTTCTAAACTGCTGTATCCATAGAAAGTTTCATCTCTGTTAGTTGAGGACACACATCCCAAATAAGTTTCTGAGAATGCTTCTGTCTCGTTTTTATGGGAAGATATTTCCCTTTTCACCTTAGGCCTGAAAGCGCTCGAAGTCTCCACTTGCAGATACTACAGAAAGAGTGTTCGAAACCTGCTCTAAGAAAGGGAATGTTCAGCTCTGTGAGTTCAATGCAGATATCACAAAGTAGTTTCTGAGAGAGCTTCTGTCTAGATTTTAGATGAAGATATTCCCGTTTCCAATGAAATTGATAGAGCTATCCAAATATCCACTTGCAGATTCTACAAAAAGTGTGTTTCCAAACTGCTGTAACAATGGAAAGGTTGAAATCTGTTAGTTGAGGACACACACCACAAAAAAGTTTCTGAGAATGCTTCTCTCTAGATTTTATATGACGATATTCCCGTTTCCAATGAAATCTTCACAGTTATTCAAATATCCACTTGCAGATTCTACAAAAAGTGTGTTTCCAAACGGCTCTATCAAAAGAAAGGTTCAACTCCGTTAGTTGAGGACACACATCACAAAGAAGTTTCTGAGAATGCTTCTGTCTCGTTTTTATGGGAAGATATTTCCCTTTTCACCTAAGGCCCGAATGCGCTCGAAATGTCCACTTGCAGATACTATAGAATGAGTGTTCCAAACCTTCTCTAAGAAAGGGAATCTTCAGCATTGTGAGTTGAATGCAGATATCACAAAGTAGTTTCTGAGAGTGCTTCTGTCTAGATTTTAGATGAAGATAATCCCGTTTCCAACGAAATCGTTAGAGCTATCCAAATATCAACTTGCAGATTCTTCAAAAAGAGTGGTTCCAAACTACTCTATGAAAAGAAAGGTTGAACTCTGTTAGATGAGGACACACATCACAAAGAAGTTTCTGAGAATGCTTCTGTCTAGATTTTATATGAAGATGTTCCCGTTTCCAACGAAATCTTCACATTAAACAAAATATCCACATGCAGGTTCTACAAAAAGAGTGTTTCCAAACTGCTGTATCAATAGAAAGGATCAGCTCTGGTAGTTGAGGACATACATCCTAAATAAGTTTCTGAAAATCCCTCTGTCTCTTTTTTATGGGAAGATATTTCAGTTTTCACCGTAGGCCTTAATGGGCTCGAAATGTCCACTTCCAGATACTACAGAAAGAGTGTTTCAAACCTGCTCTATGAAAGGGAATGTTCCGCTCTGTGACTTGAATGCAGATATCAGAAAGTAGTTTCTGACAGTGCTTCTGTCTAGAATTTAGATGAAGATATTCCCGTTTCCAACGAAATCGATAGAGCTATCCAAATATCCACTTGCAGATTCTACAAAAAGTGTGTTTCCAAACTACTGTATCAAAAGAATGGTTCAACTCTGTTAGTTGAGGACACACATCACAAAGCAGTTTCTGAGAATACTTCTGTCTAGATTTTATATGAAGATATTCCCGTTTCCAACGAAATCTTCACAGTTATCCAAATATCCACTTGCAGAATCTACAAAAAGTGTGTTTGCAAACTGCTGTATCAAAAGAAAGGATGAACTGTGTTAGCTGAGGACACTCATCAAGAAGAAGTTTCTGAGAATGCTTCGGTCTAGATTTCATATGAAGATATTCCCGTTTCCAACGAAATCATTAGCTCTATCAAAATATCCACTTACAGATTCTACAAAAAGAGTGTTTCCAAACTCCTCTATCAAAAGAAAGTTTCAACTCCTTTAGTTGAGGACACACATCACAAAGAAGTTTCTGAGAATGCTTCTGTCTAGATTTTATATGAAGATATTCCCTTTTCCAATGAAATCTTCAGAGTCATCCAAATATCCACTTGCAGCTTCTACAAAAAGAGTTTTTCTAAACTGCTGTATCCATAGAAAGT
Source organism: Gorilla gorilla gorilla (assembly GCF_029281585.2). NCBI lineage: Eukaryota > Metazoa > Chordata > Mammalia > Primates > Hominidae > Gorilla > Gorilla gorilla. The sequence continues at coordinate 13,381,735 of NC_086018.1, read as the reverse complement.
TTCATCTCTGTTAGTTGAGGACACACATCCCAAATAAGTTTCTGAGAATGCTTCTGTCTCGTTTTTATGGGAAGATATTTCCCTTTTCACCTTAGGCCTGAAAGCGCTCGAAATCTCCACTTGCAGATACTACAGAAAGAGGGTTCGAAACCTGCTCTAAGAAAGGGAATGTTCAGCTCTGTGAGTTCAATGCAGATATCACAAAGTAGTTTCTGAGAGAGCTTCTGTCTAGATTTTAGATGAAGATATTCCCGTTTCCAATGAAATTGATAGAGCTATCCAAATATCCACTTCAAGATTCTACAAAAAGTGTGTTTCCAAACTGCTGTAACAATGGAAAGGTTGAAATCTGTTAGTTGAGGACACACACCACAAAAAAGTTTCTGAGAATGCTTCTCTCTAGATTTTATATGACGATATTCCCGTTTCCAACGAAATCTTCACAGTTATTCAAATATCCACTTGCAGATTCTACAAAAAGAGTGTTTCCAAACTGCTGTATCAATAGAAAGGATCAGCTCTGGTAGTTGAGGAGACACATCCTAAGTAAGTTTCTGAAAATCCTTCTGTCTCTTTTTTATGGGAAGATATTTCAGGTTTCACCGTAGGCCTTAATGCGCTCGTAATGTCCACTTCCAGATACTACAGAAAGAGTGTTTCAAACCTGCTCTATGAAAGGGAATGTTCCGCTCTGTGACTTGAATGCAGATATCAGAAAGTAGTTTCTGACAATGCTTCTGTCTAGAATTTAGATGAAGATATTCCCGTTTCCAACGAAATCGATAGAGCTATCCAAATATCCACTTACAGATTCTACAAAAGAAGTGATTCCAAACTGCTCTATCAACAGAAAGGTTTAAGTCTGTTAGTTGAGGACACACATCACAAAGAAGTTTGTGAGAATGCTTCTGTCTAGATTTTATATGAAGATATTCCCGTTTCCAACAATATCTTCACAGTTATCCAAATATCCACTTGCAGATTCTACAAAAAGTGTGTTTCCAAACTGCTCTATCAAAAGAAAGGTTCAACTCCGTTAGTTGAGGACACACATCACAAAGAAGTTTCTGAGAATGCTTCTGTCTCGTTTTTATGGGAAGATATTTCAGTTTTCACCGTAGGCCCGAATGCGCTCCAAATGTCCACTTGCAGATAATACAGAAAGAGTGTTCCATACCTTCTCTAAGAAAGGGAATCTTCAGCTTTGTGAGTTGAATGCAGATATCACAAAGTAGTTTCTGAGAGTGCTTCTGTCTAGATTTTAGATGAAAATATTCCCGTTTCCAACGATATCGTTAGAGCTATCCAAATATCAACTTGCAGATTCTACAAAAAGAGTGGTTCCAAACTACTCTATGAAAAGAAAGGTTGAACTCTGTTAGATGAGGACACACATCACAAAGAAGTTTCTGAGAATGCTTCTGTCTAGATTTTATATAAAGATGTTCCCGTTTCCAATGAAATCTTCACATTAAACAAAATATCCACTTGCAGGCTCTACAAAAAGAGTGTTTCCAAACTGCTGTATCAAAGGAAAGGTTGAACTCTGTTAGTTGAGGACACACATCACAAAAAAGTTTCTGAGAATGCTTCTGTCTAGATTTTATATGAAGATATTCCCGTTTCCAACGAAATCTTCACAGTTATTCAAATATCCACTTGCAGATTCTACAAAAAGAGTGTTTCCAAACTGCTGTATCAATAGAAAGGATCAGCTCTGGTAGTTGAGGACACACATCCTAAATAAGTTTCTGAAAATCCCTCTGTCTCTTTTTTATGGGAAGATATTTCAGTTTTCACCGTAGGCCTTAATGGGCTCGAAATGTCCACTTCCAGATACTACAGAAAGAGTGTTTCAAACCTGCTCTATGAAAGGGAATGTTCCGCTCTGTGACTTGAATGCAGATATCAGAAAGTAGTTTCTGACAGTGCTTCTGTCTAGAATTTAGATGAAGATATTCCCGTTTCCAACGAAATCGATAGAGCTATCCAAATATCCACTTGCAGATTCTACAAAAAGTGTGTTTCCAAACTACTGTATCAAAAGAATGGTTCAACTCTGTTAGTTGAGGACACACATCACAAAGCAGTTTCTGAGAATACTTCTGTCTAGATTTTATATGAAGATATTCCCGTTTCCAACGAAATCTTCACAGTTATCCAAATATCCACTTGCAGAATCTACAAAAAGTGTGTTTGCAAACTGCTGTATCAAAAGAAAGGATGAACTGTGTTAGCTGAGGACACTCATCAAGAAGAAGTTTCTGAGAATGCTTCGGTCTAGATTTCATATGAAGATATTCCCGTTTCCAACGAAATCATTAGCTCTATCAAAATATCCACTTACAGATTCTACAAAAAGAGTGTTTCCAAACTCCTCTATCAAAAGAAAGTTTCAACTCCTTTAGTTGAGGACACACATCACAAAGAAGTTTCTGAGAATGCTTCTGTCTAGATTTTATATGAAGATATTCCCTTTTCCAATGAAATCTTCAGAGTCATCCAAATATCCACTTGCAGCTTCTACAAAAAGAGTTTTTCTAAACTGCTGTATCCATAGAAAGTTTCATCTCTGTTAGTTGAGGACACACATCCCAAATAAGTTTCTGAGAATGCTTCTGTCTCGTTTTTATGGGAAGATATTTCCCTTTTCACCTTAGGCCTGAAAGCGCTCGAAATCTCCACTTGCAGATACTACAGAAAGAGGGTTCGAAACCTGCTCTAAGAAAGGGAATGTTCAGCTCTGTGAGTTCAATGCAGATATCACAAAGTAGTTTCTGAGAGAGCTTCTGTCTAGATTTTAGATGAAGATATTCCCGTTTCCAATGAAATTGATAGAGCTATCCAAATATCCACTTCAAGATTCTACAAAAAGTGTGTTTCCAAACTGCTGTAACAATGGAAAGGTTGAAATCTGTTAGTTGAGGACACACACCACAAAAAAGTTTCTGAGAATGCTTCTCTCTAGATTTTATATGACGATATTCCCGTTTCCAACGAAATCTTCACAGTTATTCAAATATCCACTTGCAGATTCTACAAAAAGAGTGTTTCCAAACTGCTGTATCAATAGAAAGGATCAGCTCTGGTAGTTGAGGAGACACATCCTAAGTAAGTTTCTGAAAATCCTTCTGTCTCTTTTTTATGGGAAGATATTTCAGGTTTCACCGTAGGCCTTAATGCGCTCGTAATGTCCACTTCCAGATACTACAGAAAGAGTGTTTCAAACCTGCTCTATGAAAGGGAATGTTCCGCTCTGTGACTTGAATGCAGATATCAGAAAGTAGTTTCTGACAATGCTTCTGTCTAGAATTTAGATGAAGATATTCCCGTTTCCAACGAAATCGATAGAGCTATCCAAATATCCACTTACAGATTCTACAAAAGAAGTGATTCCAAACTGCTCTATCAACAGAAAGGTTTAAGTCTGTTAGTTGAGGACACACATCACAAAGAAGTTTGTGAGAATGCTTCTGTCTAGATTTTATATGAAGATATTCCCGTTTCCAACAATATCTTCACAGTTATCCAAATATCCACTTGCAGATTCTACAAAAAGTGTGTTTCCAAACTGCTCTATCAAAAGAAAGGTTCAACTCCGTTAGTTGAGGACACACATCACAAAGAAGTTTCTGAGAATGCTTCTGTCTCGTTTTTATGGGAAGATATTTCAGTTTTCACCGTAGGCCCGAATGCGCTCCAAATGTCCACTTGCAGATAATACAGAAAGAGTGTTCCATACCTTCTCTAAGAAAGGGAATCTTCAGCTTTGTGAGTTGAATGCAGATATCACAAAGTAGTTTCTGAGAGTGCTTCTGTCTAGATTTTAGATGAAAATATTCCCGTTTCCAACGATATCGTTAGAGCTATCCAAATATCAACTTGCAGATTCTACAAAAAGAGTGGTTCCAAACTACTCTATGAAAAGAAAGGTTGAACTCTGTTAGATGAGGACACACATCACAAAGAAGTTTCTGAGAATGCTTCTGTCTAGATTTTATATAAAGATGTTCCCGTTTCCAATGAAATCTTCACATTAAACAAAATATCCACTTGCAGGCTCTACAAAAAGAGTGTTTCCAAACTGCTGTATCAAAGGAAAGGTTGAACTCTGTTAGTTGAGGACACACATCACAAAAAAGTTTCTGAGAATGCTTCTGTCTAGATTTTATATGAAGATATTCCCGTTTCCAACGAAATCTTCACAGTTATTCAAATATCCACTTGCAGATTCTACAAAAAGAGTGTTTCCAAACTGCTGTATCAATAGAAAGGATCAGCTCTGGTAGTTGAGGACACACATCCTAAATAAGTTTCTGAAAATCCCTCTGTCTCTTTTTTATGGGAAGATATTTCAGTTTTCACCGTAGGCCTTAATGCGCTCGAAATGTCCACTTCCAGATACTACAGAAAGAGTGTTTCAAACCTGCTCTATGAAAGGGAATGTTCCGCTCTGTGACTTGAATGCAGATATCACAAAGTAGTTTCTGACAGTGCTTCTGTCTAGAATTTAGATGAAGATATTCCCGTTTCCAACGAAATCGATAGAGCTATCCAAATATCCACTTGCAGATTCTACAAAAAGTGTGTTTCCAAACTACTGTATCAAAAGAATGGTTCAACTCTGTTAGTTGAGGACACACATCACAAAGAAGTTTCTGAGAATGCTTCTGTCTAGATTTTATATGAAGATATTCGCGTTTCCAACGAAATCTTCACAGTTATCCAAATATCCACTTGCAGATTCTACAAAAAGAGTGTTTGCAAACTACTGTATCAAAAGAAAGGATGAACTGTGTTAGCTGAGGACACTCATCAAGAAGAAGTTTCTGAGAATGCTTCGGTCTAGATTTCATATGAAGATATTCCCGTTTCCAACGAAATCATTAGCTCTATCAAAATATCCACTTACAGATTCTACAAAAAGAGTGTTTCCAAACTCCTCTATCAAAAGAAAGGTTCAACTCCTTTAGTTGAGGACACACATCACAAAGAAGTTTCTGAGAATGCTTCTGTCTAGATTTTATATGAAGATATTCCCTTTTCCAATGAAATCTTCAGAGTCATCCAAATATCCACTTGCAGCTTCTACGAAAAGAGTTTTTCTAAACTGCTGTATCCATAGAAAGTTTCATCTCTGTTAGTTGAGGACACACATCCCAAATAAGTTTCTGAGAATGCTTCTGTCTCGTTTTTATGGGAAGATATTTCCCTTTTCACCTTAGGCCTGAAAGCGCTCGAAGTCTCCACTTGCAGATACTACAGAAAGAGTGTTCGAAACCTGCTCTAAGAAAGGGAATGTTCAGCTCTGTGAGTTCAATGCAGATATCACAAAGTAGTTTCTGAGAGAGCTTCTGTCTAGATTTTAGATGAAGATATTCCCGTTTCCAATGAAATCGTTAGAGCTATCCAAATATCCACTTGCAGATTCTACAAAAAGTGTGATTCCAAACTGCTGTAACAAAGGAAAGGTTGAAATCTGTTAGTTGAGAACACACACCACAAAAAAGTTTCTGAGAATGCTTCTGTCTAGATTTTATATGACGATATTCCCGTTTCCAATGAAATCTTCACAGTTATTCAAATATCCACTTGCAGATTCTACAAAAAGTGTGTTTCCAAACGGCTCTATCAAAAGAAAGGTTCAACTCCGTTAGTTGAGGACACACATTACAAAGAAGTTTCTGAGAATGCTTCTGTCTCGTTTTTATGGGAAGATATTTCCCTTTTCACCTAAGGCCCGAATGCGCTCGAAATGTCCACTTGCAGATACTATAGAAAGAGTGTTCCAAACCTTCTCTAAGAAAGGGAATCTTCAGCATTGTGAGTTGAATGCAGATATCACAAAGTAGTTTCTGAGAGTGCTTCTGTCTAGATTTTAGATGAAGATAATCCCGTTTCCAACGAAATCGTTAGAGCTATCCAAATATCAACTTGCACATTCTTCAAAAAGAGTGGTTCCAAACTACTCTATGAAAAGAAAGGTTGAACTCTGTTAGATGAGGACACACATCACAAAGAAGTTTCTGAGAATGCTTCTGTCTAGATTTTATATGAAGATGTTCCCGTTTCCAACGAAATCTTCACATTAAACAAAATATCCACTTGTAGGTTCTACAAAAACAGTGTTTCCAAACTGCTGTATCAATAGAAAGGATCAGCTCTGGTAGTTGAGGACACACATCCTAAATAAGTTTCTGAAAATCCCTCTGTCTCTTTTTTATGGGAAGATATTTCAGTTTTCACCATAGGCCTTAATGCGCTCGAAATGTCCACTTCCAGATACTACAGAAAGAGTGTTTCAAACCTGCTCTACGAAAGGGAATGTTCCGCTCTGTGACTTGAATGCAGATATCAGAAAGTAGTTTCTGACAGTGCTTCTGTCTAGAATTTAGATGAAGATATTCCCGTTTCCAACGAAATCGATAGAGCTATCCAAATATCCACTTGCAGATTCTACAAAAAGTGTGTTTCCAAACTACTGTATCAAAGGAATGGTTCAACTCTGTTAGTTGAGGACACACATCACAAAGAAGTTTCTGAGAATGCTTCTGTCTAGATTTTATATGAAGATATTCCCGTTTCCAACAATATCTTCACAGTTATCCAAATATCCACTTGCAGATTCTACAAAAAGTGTGTTTCCAAACTGCTCTATCAAAAGAAAGGTTCAACTCCGTTAGTTGAGGACACACATCACAAAGAAGTTTCTGAGAATGCTTCTGTCTCGTTTTTATGGGAAGATATTTCCCTTTTCACCTAAGGCCCGAATGCGCTCGAAATGTCCACTTGCAGATACTATAGAAAGAGTGTTCCAAACTTTCTCTAAGAAAGGGAATCTTCAGCATTGTGAGTTGAATGCAGATATCACAAAGTAGTTTCTGAGAGTGCTTCTGTCTAGATTTTAGATGAAGATAATCCCGTTTCCAACGAAATCGTTAGAGCTATCCAAAAATCAACTTGCAGATTCTACAAAAAGAGTGGTTCCAAACTACTCTATGAAAAGAAAGGTTGAACTCTGTTAGATGAGGACACACATCACAAAGAAGTTTGTGAGAATGCTTCTGTCTAGATTTTATATGAAGATATTCCCGTTTCCAACAATATCTTCACAGTTATCCAAATATCCACTTGCAGATTCTACAAAAAGTGTGTTTCCAAACTGCTCTATCAAAAGAAAGGTTCAACTCCGTTAGTTGAGGACACACATCACAAAGAAGTTTCTGAGAATGCTTCTGTCTCGTTTTTATGGGAAGATATTTCAGTTTTCACCGTAGGCCCGAATGCGCTCCAAATGTCCACTTGCAGATAATACAGAAAGAGTGTTCCATACCTTCTCTAAGAAAGGGAATCTTCAGCTTTGTGAGTTGAATGCAGATATCACAAAGTAGTTTCTGAGAGTGCTTCTGTCTAGATTTTAGATGAAAATATTCCCGTTTCCAACGATATCGTTAGAGCTATCCAAATATCAACTTGCAGATTCTACAAAAAGAGTGGTTCCAAACTACTCTATGAAAAGAAAGGTTGAACTCTGTTAGATGAGGACACACATCACAAAGCAGTTTCTGAGAATGCTTCTGTCTAGATTTTATATAAAGATGTTCCCGTTTCCAATGAAATCTTCACATTAAACAAAATATCCACTTGCAGGTTTACAAAAAGAGTGTTTCCAAACTGCTGTATCAAAGTAAAGGTTGAACTCTGTTAGTTGAGGACACACATCACAAAAAAGTTTCTGAGAATGCTTCTGTCTAGATTTTATATGAAGATATTCCCGTTTCCAACGAAATCTTCACAGTTATTCAAATATCCACTTGCAGATTTTACAAAAAGAGTGTTTCCAAACTGCTGTATCAATAGAAAGGATCAGCTCTGGTAGTTGAGGACACACATCCTAAATAAGTTTCTGAAAATCCCTCTGTCTCTTTTTTATGGGAAGATATTTCAGTTTTCACCGTAGGCCTTAATGCGGTCGAACTGTCCACTTCCAGATACTACAGAAAGAGTGTTTCAAACCTGCTCTATGAAAGGGAATGTTCCGCTCTGTGACTTGAATGCAGATATCAGAAAGTAGTTTCTGACAGTGCTTCTGTCTAGAATTTAGATGAAGATATTCCCGTTTCCAACGAAATTGATAGAGCTATCCAAATATCCACTTGCAGATTCTACAAAAAGTGTGTTTCCAAACTACTGTATCAAAAGAATGGTTCAACTCTGTTAGTTGAGGACACACATCACAAAGAAGTTTCTGAGAATGCTTCTGTCTAGATTTTATATGAAGATATTCCCGTTTCCAACGAAATCTTCACAGTTATCCAAATATCCACTTGCAGATTCTACAAAAAGAGTGTTTGCAAACTACTGTATCAAAAGAAAGGATGAACTGTGTTAGCTGAGGACACTCATCAAGAAGAAGTTTCTGAGAATGCTTCGGTCTAGATTTCATATGAAGATATTCCCGTTTCCAACGAAATCATTAGCTCTATCAAAATATCCACTTACAGATTCTACAAAAAGAGTGTTTCCAAACTCCTCTATCAAAAGAAAGTTTCAACTCCTTTAGTTGAGGACACACATCACAAAGAAGTTTCTGAGAATGCTTCTGTCTAGATTTTATATGAAGATATTCCCATTTCCAATGAAATCTTCAGAGTCATCCAAATATCCACTTGCAGCTTCTACGAAAAGAGTTTTTCTAAACTGCTGTATCCATAGAAAGTTTCATCTCTGTTAGTTGAGGACACACATCCCAAATAAGTTTCTGAGAATGCTTCTGTCTCGTTTTTATGGGAAGATATTTCCCTTTTCACCTTAGGCCTGAAAGCGCTCGAAGTCTCCACTTGCAGATACTACAGAAAGAGTGTTCGAAACCTGCTCTAAGAAAGGGAATGTTCAGCTCTGTGAGTTCAATGCAGATATCACAAAGTAGTTTCTGAGAGAGCTTCTGTCTAGATTTTAGATGAAGATATTCCCGTTTCCAATGAAATTGATAGATCTATCCAAATATCCACTTGCAGATTCTACAAAAAGTGTGTTTCCAAACTGCTGTAACAATGGAAAGGTTGAAATCTGTTAGTTGAGGACACACACCACAAAAAAGTTTCTGAGAATGCTTCTCTCTAGATTCTATATGACGATATTCCCGTTTCCAACGAAATCTTCACAGTTATTCAAATATCCACTTGCAGATTCTACAAAAAGTGTGTTTCCAAACGGCTCTATCAAAAGAAAGTTTCAACTCCGTTAGTTGAGGACACACATCACAAAGAAGTTTCTGAGAATGCTTCTGTCTCGTTTTTATGGGAAGATATTTCCCTTTTCACCTAAGGCCCGAATGCGCTCGAAATGTCCACTTGCAGATACTATAGAATGAGTGTTCCAAACCTTCTCTAAGAAAGGGAATCTTCAGCATTGTGAGTTGAATGCAGATATCACAAAGTAGTTTCTGAGAGTGCTTCTGTCTAGATTTTAGATGAAGATAATCCCGTTTCCAACGAAATCGTTAGAGCTATCCAAATATCAACTTGCAGATTCTTCAAAAAGAGTGGTTCCAAACTACTCTATGAAAAGAAAGGTTGAACTCTGTTAGATGAGGACACACATCACAAAGAAGTTTCTGAGAATGCTTCTGTCTAGATTTTATATGAAGATGTTCCCGTTTCCAACGAAATCTTCACATTAAACAAAATATCCACATGCAGGTTCTACAAAAAGAGTGTTTCCAAACTGCTGTATCAATAGAAAGGATCAGCTCTGGTAGTTGAGGACATACATCCTAAGTAAGTTTCTGAAAATCCTTCTGTCTCTTTTTTATGGGAAGATATTTCAGGTTTCACCGTAGGCCTTAATGCGCTCGTAATGTCCACTTCCAGATACTACAGAAAGAGTTTTTCAAACCTGCTCTATGAAAGGGAATGTTCCGCTCTGTGACTTGAATGCAGATATCAGAAAGTAGTTTCTGACAATGCTTCTGTCTAGAATTTAGATGAAGATATTCCCGTTTCCAACGAAATCGATAGAGCTATCCAAATATCCACTTACAGATTCTACAAAAGAAGTGATTCCAAACTGCTCTATCAACAGAAAGGTTTAAGTCTGTTAGTTGAGGACACACATCACAAAGAAGTTTGTGAGAATGCTTCTGTCTAGATTTTATATGAAGATATTCCCGTTTCCAACAATATCTTCACAGTTATCCAAATATCCACTTGCAGATTCTACAAAAAGTGTGTTTCCAAACTGCTCTATCAAAAGAAAGGTTCAACTCCGTTAGTTGAGGACACACATCACAAAGAAGTTTCTGAGAATGCTTCTGTCTCGTTTTTATGGGAAGATATTTCAGTTTTCACCGTAGGCCCGAATGCGCTCCAAATGTCCACTTGCAGATAATACAGAAAGAGTGTTCCATACCTTCTCTAAGAAAGGGAATCTTCAGCTTTGTGAGTTGAATGCAGATATCACAAAGTAGTTTCTGAGAGTGCTTCTGTCTAGATTTTAGATGAAAATATTCCCGTTTCCAACGATATCGTTAGAGCTATCCAAATATCAACTTGCAGATTCTACAAAAAGAGTGGTTCCAAACTACTCTATGAAAAGAAAGGTTGAACTCTGTTAGATGAGGACACACATCACAAAGAAGTTTCTGAGAATGCTTCTGTCTACATTTTATATAAAGATGTTCCCGTTTCCAATGAAATCTTCACATTAAACAAAATATCCACTTGCAGGTTCTACAAAAAGAGTGTTTCCAAACTGCTGTATCAAAGGAAAGGTTGAACTCTGTTAGTTGAGGACACACATCACAAAAAAGTTTCTGAGAATGCTTCTGTCTAGATTTTATATGAAGATATTCCCGTTTCCAACGAAATCTTCACAGTTATTCAAATATCCACTTGCAGATTCTACAAAAAGAGTGTTTCCAAACTGCTGTATCAATAGAAAGGATCAGCTCTGGTAGTTGAGGACACACATCCTAAATAAGTTTCTGAAAATCCCTCTGTCTCTTTTTTATGGGAAGATATTTCAGTTTTCACCGTAGGCCTTAATGCGCTCGAAATGTCCACTTCCAGATACTACAGAAAGAGTGTTTCAAACCTGCTCTATGAAAGGGAATGTTCCGCTCTGTGACTTGAATGCAGATATCACAAAGTAGTTTCTGACAGTGCTTCTGTCTAGAATTTAGATGAAGATATTCCCGTTTCCAACGAAATCGATAGAGCTATCCAAATATCCACTTGCAGATTCTACAAAAAGTGTGTTTCCAAACTACTGTATCAAAAGAATGGTTCAACTCTGTTAGTTGAGGACACACATCACAAAGAAGTTTCTGAGAATGCTTCTGTCTAGATTTTATATGAAGATATTCCCGTTTCCAACGAAATCTTCACAGTTATCCAAATATCCACTTGCAGATTCTACAAAAAGAGTGTTTGCAAACTATTGTATCAAAAGAAAGGATGAACTGTGTTAGCTGAGGACACTCATCAAGAAGAAGTTTCTGAGAATGCTTCGGTCTAGATTTCATATGAAGATATTCCCGTTTCCAACGAAATCATTAGCTCTATCAAAATATCCACTTACAGATTCTACAAAAAGAGTGTTTCCAAACTCCTCTATCAAAAGAAAGGTTCAACTCCTTTAGTTGAGGACACACATCACAAAGAAGTTTCTGAGAATGCTTCTGTCTAGATTTTATATGAAGATATTCCCTTTTCCAATGAAATCTTCAGAGTCATCCAAATATCCACTTGCAGCTTCTACGAAAAGAGTTTTTCTAAACTGCTGTATCCATAGAAAGTTTCATCTCTGTTAGTTGAGGACACACATCCCAAATAAGTTTCTGAGAATGCTTCTGTCTCGTTTTTATGGGAAGATATTTCCCTTTTCACCTTAGGCCTGAAAGCGCTCGAAGTCTCCACTTGCAGATACTACAGAAAGAGTGTTCGAAACCTGCTCTAAGAAAGGGAATGTTCAGCTCTGTGAGTTCAATGCAGATATCACAAAGTAGTTTCTGAGAGAGCTTCTGTCTAGATTTTAGATGAAGATATTCCCGTTTCCAATGAAATTGATAGAGCTATCCAAATATCCACTTGCAGATTCTACAAAAAGTGTGTTTCCAAACTGCTGTAACAATGGAAAGGTTGAAATCTGTTAGTTGAGGACACACACCACAAAAAAGTTTCTGAGAATGCTTCTCTCTAGATTTTATATGACGATATTCCCGTTTCCAACTAAATCTTCACAGTTATTCAAATATCCACTTGCAGATTCTACAAAAAGAGTGTTTCCAAACTGCTGTATCAATAGAAAGGATCAGCTCTGGTAGTTGAGGAGACACATCCTAAATAAGTTTCTGAAAATCCTTCTGTCTCTTTTTTATGGGAAGATATTTCAGTTTTCACCGTAGGCCTTAATGCGCTCGTAATGTCCACTTCCAGATACTACAGAAAGAGTGTTTCAAACCTGCTCTATGAAAGGGAATGTTCCGCTCTGTGACTTGAATGCAGATATCAGAAAGTAGTTTCTGACAATGCTTCTGTCTAGAATTTAGATGAAGATATTCCCGTTTCCAACGAAATCGATAGAGCTATCCAAATATCCACTTACAGATTCTACAAAAGAAGTGATTCCAAACTGCTCTATCAACAGAAAGGTTTAAGTCTGTTAGTTGAGGACACACATCACAAAGAAGTTTGTGAGAATGCTTCTGTCTAGATTTTATATGAAGATATTCCCGTTTCCAACAATATCTTCACAGTTATCCAAATATCCACTTGCAGATTCTACAAAAAGTGTGTTTCCAAACTGCTCTATCAAAAGAAAGGTTCAACTCCGTTAGTTGAGGACACACATCACAAAGAAGTTTCTGAGAATGCTTCTGTCTCGTTTTTATGGGAAGATATTTCAGTTTTCACCGTAGGCCCGAATGCGCTCCAAATGTCCACTTGCAGATAATACAGAAAGAGTGTTCCATACCTTCTCTAATAAAGGGAATCTTCAGCTTTGTGAGTTGAATGCAGATATCACAAAGTAGTTTCTGAGAGTGCTTCTGTCTAGATTTTAGATGAAAATATTCCCGTTTCCAACGATATCGTTAGAGCTATCCAAATATCAACTTGCAGATTCTACAAAAAGAGTGGTTCCAAACTACTCTATGAAAAGAAAGGTTGAACTCTGTTAGATGAGGACACACATCACAAAGAAGTTTCTGAGAATGCTTCTGTCTACATTTTATATAAAGATGTTCCCGTTTCCAATGAAATCTTCACATTAAACAAAATATCCACTTGCAGGTTCTACAAAAAGAGTGTTTCCAAACTGCTGTATCAAAGGAAAGGTTGAACTCTGTTAGTTGAGGACACACATCACAAAAAAGTTTCTGAGAATGCTTCTGTCTAGATTTTATATGAAGATATTCCCGTTTCCAACGAAATCTTCACAGTTATTCAAATATCCACTTGCAGATTCTACAAAAAGAGTGTTTCCAAACTGCTGTATCAATAGAAAGGATCAGCTCTGGTAGTTGAGGACACACATCCTAAATAAGTTTCTGAAAATCCCTCTGTCTCTTTTTTATGGGAAGATATTTCAGTTTTCACCGTAGGCCTTAATGCGCTCGAAATGTCCACTTCCAGATACTACAGAAAGAGTGTTTCAAACCTGCTCTATGAAAGGGAATGTTCCGCTCTGTGACTTGAATGCAGATATCACAAAGTAGTTTCTGACAGTGCTTCTGTCTAGAATTTAGATGAAGATATTCCCGTTTCCAACGAAATCGATAGAGCTATCCAAATATCCACTTGCAGATTCTACAAAAAGTGTGTTTCCAAACTACTGTATCAAAAGAATGGTTCAACTCTGTTAGTTGAGGACACACATCACAAAGAAGTTTCTGAGAATGCTTCTGTCTAGATTTTATATGAAGATATTCCCGTTTCCAACGAAATCTTCACAGTTATCCAAATATCCACTTGCAGATTCTACAAAAAGAGTGTTTGCAAACTACTGTATCAAAAGAAAGGATGAACTGTGTTAGCTGAGGACACTCATCAAGAAGAAGTTTCTGAGAATGCTTCGGTCTAGATTTCATATGAAGATATTCCCGTTTCCAACGAAATCATTAGCTCTATCAAAATATCCACTTACAGATTCTACAAAAAGAGTGTTTCCAAACTCCTCTATCAAAAGAAAGTTTCAACTCCTTTAGTTGAGGACACACATCACAAAGAAGTTTCTGAGAATGCTTCTGTCTAGATTTTATATGAAGATATTCCCTTTTCCAATGAAATCTTCAGAGTCATCCAAATATCCACTTGCAGCTTCTACGAAAAGAGTTTTTCTAAACTGCTGTATCCATAGAAAGTTTCATCTCTGTTAGTTGAGGACACACATCCCAAATAAGTTTCTGAGAATGCTTCTGTCTCGTTTTTATGGGAAGATATTTCCCTTTTCACCTTAGGCCTGAAAGCGCTCGAAGTCTCCACTTGCAGATACTACAGAAAGAGTGTTCGAAACCTGCTCTAAGAAAGGGAATGTTCAGCTCTGTGAGGTCAATGCAGATATCACAAAGTAGTTTCTGAGAGAGCTTCTGTCTAGATTTTAGATGAAGATATTCCCGTTTCCAATGAAATTGATAGAGCTATCCAAATATCCACTTGCAGATTCTACAAAAAGTGTGTTTCCAAACTGCTGTAACAATGGAAAGGTTGAAATCTGTTAGTTGAGGACACACACCACAAAAAAGTTTCTGAGAATGCTTCTCTCTAGATTTTATAGAACGATATTCCCGTTTCCAACGAAATCTTCACAGTTATTCAAATATCCACTTGCAGATTCTACAAAAAGAGTGTTTCCAAACTGCTGTATCAATAGAAAGGATCAGCTCTGGTAGTTGAGGACACACATCCTAAATAAGTTTCTGAAAATCCTTCTGTCTCTTTTTTATGGGAAGATATTTCAGTTTTCACCGTAGGCCTTAATGCGCTCGTAATGTCCACTTCCAGATACTACAGAAAGAGTGTTTCAAACCTGCTCTATGAAAGGGAATGTTCCGCTCTGTGACTTGAATGCAGATATCAGAAAGTAGTTTCTGACAATGCTTCTGTCTAGAATTTAGATGAAGATATTCCCGTTTCCAACGAAATCAATAGAGCTATCCAAATATCCACTTACAGATTCTACAAAAGAAGTGATTCCAAACTGCTCTATCAACAGAAAGGTTTAAGTCTGTTAGTTGAGGACACACATCACAAAGAAGTTTGTGAGAATGCTTCTGTCTAGATTTTATATGAAGATATTCCCGTTTCCAACAATATCTTCACAGTTATCCAAATATCCACTTGCAGATTCTACAAAAAGTGTGTTTCCAAACTGCTCTATCAAAAGAAAGGTTCAACTCCGTTAGTTGAGGACACACATCACAAAGAAGTTTCTGAGAATGCTTCTGTCTCGTTTTTATGGGAAGATATTTCAGTTTTCACCGTAGGCCCGAATGCGCTCCAAATGTCCACTTGCAGATAATACAGAAAGAGTGTTCCATACCTTCTCTAAGAAAGGGAATCTTCAGCTTTGTGAGTTGAATGCAGATATCACAAAGTAGTTTCTGAGAGTGCTTCTGTCTAGATTTTAGATGAAAATATTCCCGTTTCCAACGATATCGTTAGAGCTATCCAAATATCAACTTGCAGATTCTACAAAAAGAGTGGTTCCAAACTACTCTATGAAAAGAAAGGTTGAACTCTGTTAGATGAGGACACACATCACAAAGAAGTTTCTGAGAATGCTTCTGTCTAGATTTTATATAAAGATGTTCCCGTTTCCAATGAAATCTTCACATTAAACAAAATATCCACTTGCAGGTTCTACAAAAAGAGTGTTTCCAAACTGCTGTATCAAAGGAAAGGTTGAACTCTGTTAGTTGAGGACACACATCACAAAAAAGTTTCTGAGAATGCTTCTGTCTAGATTTTATATGAAGATATTCCCGTTTCCAACGAAATCTTCACAGTTATTCAAATATCCACTTGCAGATTCTACAAAAAGAGTGTTTCCAAACTGCTGTATCAATAGAAAGGATCAGCTCTGGTAGTTGAGGACACACATCCTAAATAAGTTTCTGAAAATCCCTCTGTCTCTTTTTTATGGGAAGATATTTCAGTTTTCACCGTAGGCCTTAATGCGCTCGAAATGTCCACTTCCAGATACTACAGAAAGAGTGTTTCAAACCTGCTCTATGAAAGGGAATGTTCCGCTCTGTGACTTGAATGCAGATATCACAAAGTAGTTTCTGACAGTGCTTCTGTCTAGAATTTAGATGAAGATATTCCCGTTTCCAACGAAATCGATAGAGCTATCCAAATATCCACTTGCAGATTCTACAAAAAGTGTGTTTCCAAACTACTGTATCAAAAGAATGGTTCAACTCTGTTAGTTGAGGACACACATCACAAAGAAGTTTCTGAGAATGCTTCTGTCTAGATTTTATATGAAGATATTCGCGTTTCCAACGAAATCTTCACAGTTATCCAAATATCCACTTGCAGATTCTACAAAAAGAGTGTTTGCAAACTACTGTATCAAAAGAAAGGATGAACTGTGTTAGCTGAGGACACTCATCAAGAAGAAGTTTCTGAGAATGCTTCGGTCTAGATTTCATATGAAGATATTCCCGTTTCCAACGAAATCATTAGCTCTATCAAAATATCCACTTACAGATTCTACAAAAAGAGTGTTTCCAAACTCCTCTATCAAAAGAAAGGTTCAACTCCTTTAGTTGAGGACACACATCACAAAGAAGTTTCTGAGAATGCTTCTGTCTAGATTTTATATGAAGATATTCCCTTTTCCAATGAAATCTTCAGAGTCATCCAAATATCCACTTGCAGCTTCTACGAAAAGAGTTTTTCTAAACTGCTGTATCCATAGAAAGTTTCATCTCTGTTAGTTGAGGACACACATCCCAAATAAGTTTCTGAGAATGCTTCTGTCTCGTTTTTATGGGAAGATATTTCCCTTTTCACCTTAGGCCTGAAAGCGCTCGAAGTCTCCACTTGCAGATACTACAGAAAGAGTGTTCGAAACCTGCTCTAAGAAAGGGAATGTTCAGCTCTGTGAGTTCAATGCAGATATCACAAAGTAGTTTCTGAGAGAGCTTCTGTCTAGATTTTAGATGAAGATATTCCCGTTTCCAATGAAATTGATAGAGCTATCCAAATATCCACTTGCAGATTCTACAAAAAGTGTGTTTCCAAACTGCTGTAACAATGGAAAGGTTGAAATCTGTTAGTTGAGGACACACACCACAAAAAAGTTTCTGAGAATGCTTCTCTCTAGATTTTATATGACGATATTCCCGTTTCCAACGAAATCTTCACAGTTATTCAAATATCCACTTGCAGATTCTACAAAAAGAGTGTTTCCAAACTGCTGTATCAATAGAAAGGATCAGCTCTGGTAGTTGAGGACACACATCCTAAATAAGTTTCTGAAAATCCTTCTGTCTCTTTTTTATGGGAAGATATTTCAGTTTTCACCGTAGGCCTTAATGCGCTCGTAATGTCCACTTCCAGATACTACAGAAAGAGTGTTTCAAACCTGCTCTATGAAAGGGAATGTTCCGCTCTGTGACTTGAATGCAGATATCAGAAAGTAGTTTCTGACAATGCTTCTGTCTAGAATTTAGATGAAGATATTCCCGTTTCCAACGAAATCGATAGAGCTATCCAAATATCCACTTACAGATTCTACAAAAGAAGTGATTCCAAACTGCTCTATCAACAGAAAGGTTTAAGTCTGTTAGTTGAGGACACACATCACAAAGAAGTTTGTGAGAATGCTTCTGTCTAGATTTTATATGAAGATATTCCCGTTTCCAACAATATCTTCACAGTTATCCAAATATCCACTTGCAGATTCTACAAAAAGTGTGTTTCCAAACTGCTCTATCAAAAGAAAGGTTCAACTCCGTTAGTTGAGGACACACATCACAAAGAAGTTTCTGAGAATGCTTCTGTCTCGTTTTTATGGGAAGATATTTCAGTTTTCACCGTAGGCCCGAATGCGCTCCAAATGTCCACTTGCAGATAATACAGAAAGAGTGTTCCATACCTTCTCTAAGAAAGGGAATCTTCAGCTTTGTGAGTTGAATGCAGATATCACAAAGTAGTTTCTGAGAGTGCTTCTGTCTAGATTTTAGATGAAAATATTCCCGTTTCCAACGATATCGTTAGAGCTATCCAAATATCAACTTGCAGATTCTACAAAAAGAGTGGTTCCAAACTACTCTATGAAAAGAAAGGTTGAACTCTGTTAGATGAGGACACACATCACAAAGAAGTTTCTGAGAATGCTTCTGTCTAGATTTTATATAAAGATGTTCCCGTTTCCAATGAAATCTTCACATTAAACAAAATATCCACTTGCAGGTTCTACAAAAAGAGTGTTTCCAAACTGCTGTATCAAAGGAAAGGTTGACTCTGTTAGTTGAGGACACACATCACAAAAAAGTTTCTGAGAATGCTTCTGTCTAGATTTTATATGAAGATATTCCCGTTTCCAACGAAATCTTCACAGTTATTCAAATATCCACTTGCAGATTCTACAAAAAGAGTGTTTCCAAACTGCTGTATCAATAGAAAGGATCAGCTCTGGTAGTTGAGGACACACATCCTAAATAAGTTTCTGAAAATCCCTCTGTCTCTTTTTTATGGGAAGATATTTCAGTTTTCACCGTAGGCCTTAATGCGCTCGAAATGTCCACTTCCAGATACTACAGAAAGAGTGTTTCAAACCTGCTCTATGAAAGGGAATGTTCCGCTCTGTGACTTGAATGCAGATATCACAAAGTAGTTTCTGACAGTGCTTCTGTCTAGAATTTAGATGAAGATATTCCCGTTTCCAACGAAATCGATAGAGCTATCCAAATATCCACTTGCAGATTCTACAAAAAGTGTGTTTCCAAACTACTGTATCAAAAGAATGGTTCAACTCTGTTAGTTGAGGACACACATCACAAAGAAGTTTCTGAGAATGCTTCTGTCTAGATTTTATATGAAGATATTCGCGTTTCCAACGAAATCTTCACAGTTATCCAAATATCCACTTGCAGATTCTACAAAAAGAGTGTTTGCAAACTACTGTATCAAAAGAAAGGATGAACTGTGTTAGCTGAGGACACTCATCAAGAAGAAGTTTCTGAGAATGCTTCGGTCTAGATTTCATATGAAGATATTCCCGTTTCCAACGAAATCATTAGCTCTATCAAAATATCCACTTACAGATTCTACAAAAAGAGTGTTTCCAAACTCCTCTATCAAAAGAAAGGTTCAACTCCTTTAGTTGAGGACACACATCACAAAGAAGTTTCTGAGAATGCTTCTGTCTAGATTTTATATGAAGATATTCCCTTTTCCAATGAAATCTTCAGAGTCATCCAAATATCCACTTGCAGCTTCTACGAAAAGAGTTTTTCTAAACTGCTGTATCCATAGAAAGTTTCATCTCTGTTAGTTGAGGACACACATCCCAAATAAGTTTCTGAGAATGCTTCTGTCTCGTTTTTATGGGAAGATATTTCCCTTTTCACCTTAGGCCTGAAAGCGCTCGAAGTCTCCACTTGCAGATACTACAGAAAGAGTGTTCGAAACCTGCTCTAAGAAAGGGAATGTTCAGCTCTGTGAGTTCAATGCAGATATCACAAAGTAGTTTCTGAGAGAGCTTCTGTCTAGATTTTAGATGAAGATATTCCCGTTTCCAATGAAATTGATAGAGCTATCCAAATATCCACTTGCAGATTCTACAAAAAGTGTGTTTCCAAACTGCTGTAACAATGGAAAGGTTGAAATCTGTTAGTTGAGGACACACACCACAAAAAAGTTTCTGAGAATGCTTCTCTCTAGATTTTATATGACGATATTCCCGTTTCCAACGAAATCTTCACAGTTATTCAAATATCCACTTGCAGATTCTACAAAAAGAGTGTTTCCAAACTGCTGTATCAATAGAAAGGATCAGCTCTGGTAGTTGAGGACACACATCCTAAATAAGTTTCTGAAAATCCTTCTGTCTCTTTTTTATGGGAAGATATTTCAGTTTTCACCGTAGGCCTTAATGCGCTCGTAATGTCCACTTCCAGATACTACAGAAAGAGTGTTTCAAACCTGCTCTATGAAAGGGAATGTTCCGCTCTGTGACTTGAATGCAGATATCAGAAAGTAGTTTCTGACAATGCTTCTGTCTAGAATTTAGATGAAGATATTCCCGTTTCCAACGAAATCGATAGAGCTATCCAAATATCCACTTACAGATTCTACAAAAGAAGTGATTCCAAACTGCTCTATCAACAGAAAGGTTTAAGTCTGTTAGTTGAGGACACACATCACAAAGAAGTTTGTGAGAATGCTTCTGTCTAGATTTTATATGAAGATATTCCCGTTTCCAACAATATCTTCACAGTTATCCAAATATCCACTTGCAGATTCTACAAAAAGTGTGTTTCCAAACTGCTCTATCAAAAGAAAGGTTCAACTCCGTTAGTTGAGGACACACATCACAAAGAAGTTTCTGAGAATGCTTCTGTCTCGTTTTTATGGGAAGATATTTCAGTTTTCACCGTAGGCCCGAATGCGCTCCAAATGTCCACTTGCAGATAATACAGAAAGAGTGTTCCATACCTTCTCTAAGAAAGGGAATCTTCAGCTTTGTGAGTTGAATGCAGATATCACAAAGTAGTTTCTGAGAGTGCTTCTGTCTAGATTTTAGATGAAAATATTCCCGTTTCCAACGATATCGTTAGAGCTATCCAAATATCAACTTGCAGATTCTACAAAAAGAGTGGTTCCAAACTACTCTATGAAAAGAAAGGTTGAACTCTGTTAGATGAGGACACACATCACAAAGAAGTTTCTGAGAATGCTTCTGTCTAGATTTTATATAAAGATGTTCCCGTTTCCAATGAAATCTTCACATTAAACAAAATATCCACTTGCAGGTTCTACAAAAAGAGTGTTTCCAAACTGCTGTATCAAAGGAAAGGTTGAACTCTGTTAGTTGAGGACACACATCACAAAAAAGTTTCTGAGAATGCTTCTGTCTAGATTTTATATGAAGATATTCCCGTTTCCAACGAAATCTTCACAGTTATTCAAATATCCACTTGCAGATTCTACAAAAAGAGTGTTTCCAAACTGCTGTATCAATAGAAAGGATCAGCTCTGGTAGTTGAGGACACACATCCTAAATAAGTTTCTGAAAATCCCTCTGTCTCTTTTTTATGGGAAGATATTTCAGTTTTCACCGTAGGCCTTAATGCGCTCGAAATGTCCACTTCCAGATACTACAGAAAGAGTGTTTCAAACCTGCTCTATGAAAGGGAATGTTCCGCTCTGTGACTTGAATGCAGATATCACAAAGTAGTTTCTGACAGTGCTTCTGTCTAGAATTTAGATGAAGATATTCCCGTTTCCAACGAAATCGATAGAGCTATCCAAATATCCACTTGCAGATTCTACAAAAAGTGTGTTTCCAAACTACTGTATCAAAAGAATGGTTCAACTCTGTTAGTTGAGGACACACATCACAAAGAAGTTTCTGAGAATGCTTCTGTCTAGATTTTATATGAAGATATTCCCGTTTCCAACGAAATCTTCACAGTTATCCAAATATCCACTTGCAGATTCTACAAAAAGAGTGTTTGCAAACTACTGTATCAAAAGAAAGGATGAACTGTGTTAGCTGAGGACACTCATCAAGAAGAAGTTTCTGAGAATGCTTCGGTCTAGATTTCATATGAAGATATTCCCGTTTCCAACGAAATCATTAGCTCTATCAAAATATCCACTTACAGATTCTACAAAAAGAGTGTTTCCAAACTCCTCTATCAAAAGAAAGTTTCAACTCCTTTAGTTGAGGACACACATCACAAAGAAGTTTCTGAGAATGCTTCTGTCTAGATTTTATATGAAGATATTCCCTTTTCCAATGAAATCTTCAGAGTCATCCAAATATCCACTTGCAGCTTCTACGAAAAGAGTTTTTCTAAACTGCTGTATCCATAGAAAGTTTCATCTCTGTTAGTTGAGGACACACATCCCAAATAAGTTTCTGAGAATGCTTCTGTCTCGTTTTTATGGGAAGATATTTCCCTTTTCACCTTAGGCCTGAAAGCGCTCGAAGTCTCCACTTGCAGATACTACAGAAAGAGTGTTCGAAACCTGCTCTAAGAAAGGGAATGTTCAGCTCTGTGAGTTCAATGCAGATATCACAAAGTAGTTTCTGAGAGAGCTTCTGTCTAGATTTTAGATGAAGATATTCCCGTTTCCAATGAAATTGATAGAGCTATCCAAATATCCACTTGCAGATTCTACAAAAAGTGTGTTTCCAAACTGCTGTAACAATGGAAAGGTTGAAATCTGTTAGTTGAGGACACACACCACAAAAAAGTTTCTGAGAATGCTTCTCTCTAGATTTTATATGACGATATTCCCGTTTCCAACGAAATCTTCACAGTTATTCAAATATCCACTTGCAGATTCTACAAAAAGAGTGTTTCCAAACTGCTGTATCAATAGAAAGGATCAGCTCTGGTAGTTGAGGACACACATCCTAAATAAGTTTCTGAAAATCCTTCTGTCTCTTTTTTATGGGAAGATATTTCAGTTTTCACCGTAGGCCTTAATGCGCTCGTAATGTCCACTTCCAGATACTACAGAAAGAGTGTTTCAAACCTGCTCTATGAAAGGGAATGTTCTGCTCTGTGACTTGAATGCAGATATCAGAAAGTAGTTTCTGACAATGCTTCTGTCTAGAATTTAGATGAAGATATTCCCGTTTCCAACGAAATCGATAGAGCTATCCAAATATCCACTTACAGATTCTACAAAAGAAGTGATTCCAAACTGCTCTATCAACAGAAAGGTTTAAGTCTGTTAGTTGAGGACACACATCACAAAGAAGTTTGTGAGAATGCTTCTGTCTAGATTTTATATGAAGATATTCCCGTTTCCAACAATATCTTCACAGTTATCCAAATATCCACTTGCAGATTCTACAAAAAGTGTGTTTCCAAACTGCTCTATCAAAAGAAAGGTTCAACTCCGTTAGTTGAGGACACAAATCCAAAGAAGTTTCTGAGAATGCTTCTGTCTCGTTTTTATGGGAAGATATTTCAGTTTTCACCGTAGGCCCGAATGCGCTCCAAATGTCCACTTGCAGATAATACAGAAAGAGTGTTCCATACCTTCTCTAAGAAAGGGAATCTTCAGCTTTGTGAGTTGAATGCAGATATCACAAAGTAGTTTCTGAGAGTGCTTCTGTCTAGATTTTAGATGAAAATATTCCCGTTTCCAACGATATCGTTAGAGCTATCCAAATATCAACTTGCAGATTCTACAAAAAGAGTGGTTCCAAACTACTCTATGAAAAGAAAGGTTGAACTCTGTTAGATGAGGACACACATCACAAAGAAGTTTCTGAGAATGCTTCTGTCTAGATTTTATATAAAGATGTTCCCGTTTCCAATGAAATCTTCACATTAAACAAAATATCCACTTGCAGGTTCTACAAAAAGAGTGTTTCCAAACTGCTGTATCAAAGGAAAGGTTGAACTCTGTTAGTTGAGGACACACATCACAAAAAAGTTTCTGAGAATGCTTCTGTCTAGATTTTATATGAAGATATTCCCGTTTCCAACGAAATCTTCACAGTTATTCAAATATCCACTTGCAGATTCTACAAAAAGAGTGTTTCCAAACTGCTGTATCAATAGAAAGGATCAGCTCTGGTAGTTGAGGACACACATCCTAAATAAGTTTCTGAAAATCCCTCTGTCTCTTTTTTATGGGAAGATATTTCAGTTTTCACCGTAGGCCTTAATGCGCTCGAAATGTCCACTTCCAGATACTACAGAAAGAGTGTTTCAAACCTGCTCTATGAAAGGGAATGTTCCGCTCTGTGACTTGAATGCAGATATCACAAAGTAGTTTCTGACAGTGCTTCTGTCTAGAATTTAGATGAAGATATTCCCGTTTCCAACGAAATCGATAGAGCTATCCAAATATCCACTTGCAGATTCTACAAAAAGTGTGTTTCCAAACTACTGTATCAAAAGAATGGTTCAACTCTGTTAGTTGAGGACACACATCACAAAGAAGTTTCTGAGAATGCTTCTGTCTAGATTTTATATGAAGATATTCCCGTTTCCAACGAAATCTTCACAGTTATCCAAATATCCACTTGCAGATTCTACAAAAAGAGTGTTTGCAAACTACTGTATCAAAAGAAAGGATGAACTGTGTTAGCTGAGGACACTCATCAAGAAGAAGTTTCTGAGAATGCTTCGGTCTAGATTTCATATGAAGATATTCCCGTTTCCAACGAAATCATTAGCTCTATCAAAATATCCACTTACAGATTCTACAAAAAGAGTGTTTCCAAACTCCTCTATCAAAAGAAAGTTTCAACTCCTTTAGTTGAGGACACACATCACAAAGAAGTTTCTGAGAATGCTTCTGTCTAGATTTTATATGAAGATATTCCCTTTTCCAATGAAATCTTCAGAGTCATCCAAATATCCACTTGCAGCTTCTACGAAAAGAGTTTTTCTAAACTGCTGTATCCATAGAAAGTTTCATCTCTGTTAGTTGAGGACACACATCCCAAATAAGTTTCTGAGAATGCTTCTGTCTCGTTTTTATGGGAAGATATTTCCCTTTTCACCTTAGGCCTGAAAGCGCTCGAAGTCTCCACTTGCAGATACTACAGAAAGAGTGTTCGAAACCTGCTCTAAGAAAGGGAATGTTCAGCTCTGTGAGTTCAATGCAGATATCACAAAGTAGTTTCTGAGAGAGCTTCTGTCTAGATTTTAGATGAAGATATTCCCGTTTCCAATGAAATTGATAGAGCTATCCAAATATCCACTTGCAGATTCTACAAAAAGTGTGTTTCCAAACTGCTGTAACAATGGAAAGGTTGAAATCTGTTAGTTGAGGACACACACCACAAAAAAGTTTCTGAGAATGCTTCTCTCTAGATTTTATATGACGATATTCCCGTTTCCAACGAAATCTTCACAGTTATTCAAATATCCACTTGCAGATTCTACAAAAAGAGTGTTTCCAAACTGCTGTATCAATAGAAAGGATCAGCTCTGGTAGTTGAGGACACACATCCTAAATAAGTTTCTGAAAATCCTTCTGTCTCTTTTTTATGGGAAGATATTTCAGTTTTCACCGTAGGCCTTAATGCGCTCGTAATGTCCACTTCCAGATACTACAGAAAGAGTGTTTCAAACCTGCTCTATGAAAGGGAATGTTCTGCTCTGTGACTTGAATGCAGATATCAGAAAGTAGTTTCTGACAATGCTTCTGTCTAGAATTTAGATGAAGATATTCCCGTTTCCAACGAAATCGATAGAGCTATCCAAATATCCACTTACAGATTCTACAAAAGAAGTGATTCCAAACTGCTCTATCAACAGAAAGGTTTAAGTCTGTTAGTTGAGGACACACATCACAAAGAAGTTTGTGAGAATGCTTCTGTCTAGATTTTATATGAAGATATTCCCGTTTCCAACAATATCTTCACAGTTATCCAAATATCCACTTGCAGATTCTACAAAAAGTGTGTTTCCAAACTGCTCTATCAAAAGAAAGGTTCAACTCCGTTAGTTGAGGACACAAATCCAAAGAAGTTTCTGAGAATGCTTCTGTCTCGTTTTTATGGGAAGATATTTCAGTTTTCACCGTAGGCCCGAATGCGCTCCAAATGTCCACTTGCAGATAATACAGAAAGAGTGTTCCATACCTTCTCTAAGAAAGGGAATCTTCAGCTTTGTGAGTTGAATGCAGATATCACAAAGTAGTTTCTGAGAGTGCTTCTGTCTAGATTTTAGATGAAAATATTCCCGTTTCCAACGATATCGTTAGAGCTATCCAAATATCAACTTGCAGATTCTACAAAAAGAGTGGTTCCAAACTACTCTATGAAAAGAAAGGTTGAACTCTGTTAGATGAGGACACACATCACAAAGAAGTTTCTGAGAATGCTTCTGTCTAGATTTTATATAAAGATGTTCCCGTTTCCAATGAAATCTTCACATTAAACAAAATATCCACTTGCAGGTTCTACAAAAAGAGTGTTTCCAAACTGCTGTATCAAAGGAAAGGTTGAACTCTGTTAGTTGAGGACACACATCACAAAAAAGTTTCTGAGAATGCTTCTGTCTAGATTTTATATGAAGATATTCCCGTTTCCAACGAAATCTTCACAGTTATTCAAATATCCACTTGCAGATTCTACAAAAAGAGTGTTTCCAAACTGCTGTATCAATAGAAAGGATCAGCTCTGGTAGTTGAGGACACACATCCTAAATAAGTTTCTGAAAATCCCTCTGTCTCTTTTTTATGGGAAGATATTTCAGTTTTCACCGTAGGCCTTAATGCGCTCGAAATGTCCACTTCCAGATACTACAGAAAGAGTGTTTCAAACCTGCTCTATGAAAGGGAATGTTCCGCTCTGTGACTTGAATGCAGATATCACAAAGTAGTTTCTGACAGTGCTTCTGTCTAGAATTTAGATGAAGATATTCCCGTTTCCAACGAAATCGATAGAGCTATCCAAATATCCACTTGCAGATTCTACAAAAAGTGTGTTTCCAAACTACTGTATCAAAAGAATGGTTCAACTCTGTTAGTTGAGGACACACATCACAAAGAAGTTTCTGAGAATGCTTCTGTCTAGATTTTATATGAAGATATTCCCGTTTCCAACGAAATCTTCACAGTTATCCAAATATCCACTTGCAGATTCTACAAAAAGAGTGTTTGCAAACTACTGTATCAAAAGAAAGGATGAACTGTGTTAGCTGAGGACACTCATCAAGAAGAAGTTTCTGAGAATGCTTCGGTCTAGATTTCATATGAAGATATTCCCGTTTCCAACGAAATCATTAGCTCTATCAAAATATCCACTTACAGATTCTACAAAAAGAGTGTTTCCAAACTCCTCTATCAAAAGAAAGGTTCAACTCCTTTAGTTGAGGACACACATCACAAAGAAGTTTCTGAGAATGCTTCTGTCTAGATTTTATATGAAGATATTCCCTTTTCCAATGAAATCTTCAGAGTCATCCAAATATCCACTTGCAGCTTCTACGAAAAGAGTTTTTCTAAACTGCTGTATCCATAGAAAGTTTCATCTCTGTTAGTTGAGGACACACATCCCAAATAAGTTTCTGAGAATGCTTCTGTCTCGTTTTTATGGGAAGATATTTCCCTTTTCACCTTAGGCCTGAAAGCGCTCGAAGTCTCCACTTGCAGATACTACAGAAAGAGTGTTCGAAACCTGCTCTAAGAAAGGGAATGTTCAGCTCTGTGAGTTCAATGCAGATATCACAAAGTAGTTTCTGAGAGAGCTTCTGTCTAGATTTTAGATGAAGATATTCCCGTTTCCAATGAAATTGATAGAGCTATCCAAATATCCACTTGCAGATTCTACAAAAAGTGTGTTTCCAAACTGCTGTAACAATGGAAAGGTTGAAATCTGTTAGTTGAGGACACACACCACAAAAAAGTTTCTGAGAATGCTTCTCTCTAGATTTTATATGACGATATTCCCGTTTCCAACGAAATCTTCACAGTTATTCAAATATCCACTTGCAGATTCTACAAAAAGAGTGTTTCCAAACTGCTGTATCAATAGAAAGGATCAGCTCTGGTAGTTGAGGACACACATCCTAAATAAGTTTCTGAAAATCCTTCTGTCTCTTTTTTATGGGAAGATATTTCAGTTTTCACCGTAGGCCTTAATGCGCTCGTAATGTCCACTTCCAGATACTACAGAAAGAGTGTTTCAAACCTGCTCTATGAAAGGGAATGTTCCGCTCTGTGACTTGAATGCAGATATCAGAAAGTAGTTTCTGACAATGCTTCTGTCTAGAATTTAGATGAAGATATTCCCGTTTCCAACGAAATCGATAGAGCTATCCAAATATCCACTTACAGATTCTACAAAAGAAGTGATTCCAAACTGCTCTATCAACAGAAAGGTTTAAGTCTGTTAGTTGAGGACACACATCACAAAGAAGTTTGTGAGAATGCTTCTGTCTAGATTTTATATGAAGATATTCCCGTTTCCAACAATATCTTCACAGTTATCCAAATATCCACTTGCAGATTCTACAAAAAGTGTGTTTCCAAACTGCTCTATCAAAAGAAAGGTTCAACTCCGTTAGTTGAGGACACACATCACAAAGAAGTTTCTGAGAATGCTTCTGTCTCGTTTTTATGGGAAGATATTTCAGTTTTCACCGTAGGCCCGAATGCGCTCCAAATGTCCACTTGCAGATAATACAGAAAGAGTGTTCCATACCTTCTCTAAGAAAGGGAATCTTCAGCTTTGTGAGTTGAATGCAGATATCACAAAGTAGTTTCTGAGAGTGCTTCTGTCTAGATTTTAGATGAAAATATTCCCGTTTCCAACGATATCGTTAGAGCTATCCAAATATCAACTTGCAGATTCTACAAAAAGAGTGGTTCCAAACTACTCTATGAAAAGAAAGGTTGAACTCTGTTAGATGAGGACACACATCACAAAGAAGTTTCTGAGAATGCTTCTGTCTAGATTTTATATAAAGATGTTCCCGTTTCCAATGAAATCTTCACATTAAACAAAATATCCACTTGCAGGTTCTACAAAAAGAGTGTTTCCAAACTGCTGTATCAAAGGAAAGGTTGAACTCTGTTAGTTGAGGACACACATCACAAAAAAGTTTCTGAGAATGCTTCTGTCTAGATTTTATATGAAGATATTCCCGTTTCCAACGAAATCTTCACAGTTATTCAAATATCCACTTGCAGATTCTACAAAAAGAGTGTTTCCAAACTGCTGTATCAATAGAAAGGATCAGCTCTGGTAGTTGAGGACACACATCCTAAATAAGTTTCTGAAAATCCCTCTGTCTCTTTTTTATGGGAAGATATTTCAGTTTTCACCGTAGGCCTTAATGCGCTCGAAATGTCCACTTCCAGATACTACAGAAAGAGTGTTTCAAACCTGCTCTATGAAAGGGAATGTTCCGCTCTGTGACTTGAATGCAGATATCACAAAGTAGTTTCTGACAGTGCTTCTGTCTAGAATTTAGATGAAGATATTCCCGTTTCCAACGAAATCGATAGAGCTATCCAAATATCCACTTGCAGATTCTACAAAAAGTGTGTTTCCAAACTACTGTATCAAAAGAATGGTTCAACTCTGTTAGTTGAGGACACACATCACAAAGAAGTTTCTGAGAATGCTTCTGTCTAGATTTTATATGAAGATATTCGCGTTTCCAACGAAATCTTCACAGTTATCCAAATATCCACTTGCAGATTCTACAAAAAGAGTGTTTGCAAACTACTGTATCAAAAGAAAGGATGAACTGTGTTAGCTGAGGACACTCATCAAGAAGAAGTTTCTGAGAATGCTTCGGTCTAGATTTCATATGAAGATATTCCCGTTTCCAACGAAATCATTAGCTCTATCAAAATATCCACTTACAGATTCTACAAAAAGAGTGTTTCCAAACTCCTCTATCAAAAGAAAGTTTCAACTCCTTTAGTTGAGGACACACATCACAAAGAAGTTTCTGAGAATGCTTCTGTCTAGATTTTATATGAAGATATTCCCTTTTCCAATGAAATCTTCAGAGTCATCCAAATATCCACTTGCAGCTTCTACGAAAAGAGTTTTTCTAAACTGCTGTATCCATAGAAAGTTTCATCTCTGTTAGTTGAGGACACACATCCCAAATAAGTTTCTGAGAATGCTTCTGTCTCGTTTTTATGGGAAGATATTTCCCTTTTCACCTTAGGCCTGAAAGCGCTCGAAGTCTCCACTTGCAGATACTACAGAAAGAGTGTTCGAAACCTGCTCTAAGAAAGGGAATGTTCAGCTCTGTGAGTTCAATGCAGATATCACAAAGTAGTTTCTGAGAGAGCTTCTGTCTAGATTTTAGATGAAGATATTCCCGTTTCCAATGAAATTGATAGAGCTATCCAAATATCCACTTGCAGATTCTACAAAAAGTGTGTTTCCAAACTGCTGTAACAATGGAAAGGTTGAAATCTGTTAGTTGAGGACACACACCACAAAAAAGTTTCTGAGAATGCTTCTCTCTAGATTTTATATGACGATATTCCCGTTTCCAACGAAATCTTCACAGTTATTCAAATATCCACTTGCAGATTCTACAAAAAGAGTGTTTCCAAACTGCTGTATCAATAGAAAGGATCAGCTCTGGTAGTTGAGGACACACATCCTAAATAAGTTTCTGAAAATCCTTCTGTCTCTTTTTTATGGGAAGATATTTCAGTTTTCACCGTAGGCCTTAATGCGCTCGTAATGTCCACTTCCAGATACTACAGAAAGAGTGTTTCAAACCTGCTCTATGAAAGGGAATGTTCTGCTCTGTGACTTGAATGCAGATATCAGAAAGTAGTTTCTGACAATGCTTCTGTCTAGAATTTAGATGAAGATATTCCCGTTTCCAACGAAATCGATAGAGCTATCCAAATATCCACTTACAGATTCTACAAAAGAAGTGATTCCAAACTGCTCTATCAACAGAAAGGTTTAAGTCTGTTAGTTGAGGACACACATCACAAAGAAGTTTGTGAGAATGCTTCTGTCTAGATTTTATATGAAGATATTCCCGTTTCCAACAATATCTTCACAGTTATCCAAATATCCACTTGCAGATTCTACAAAAAGTGTGTTTCCAAACTGCTCTATCAAAAGAAAGGTTCAACTCCGTTAGTTGAGGACACAAATCCAAAGAAGTTTCTGAGAATGCTTCTGTCTCGTTTTTATGGGAAGATATTTCAGTTTTCACCGTAGGCCCGAATGCGCTCCAAATGTCCACTTGCAGATAATACAGAAAGAGTGTTCCATACCTTCTCTAAGAAAGGGAATCTTCAGCTTTGTGAGTTGAATGCAGATATCACAAAGTAGTTTCTGAGAGTGCTTCTGTCTAGATTTTAGATGAAAATATTCCCGTTTCCAACGATATCGTTAGAGCTATCCAAATATCAACTTGCAGATTCTACAAAAAGAGTGGTTCCAAACTACTCTATGAAAAGAAAGGTTGAACTCTGTTAGATGAGGACACACATCACAAAGAAGTTTCTGAGAATGCTTCTGTCTAGATTTTATATAAAGATGTTCCCGTTTCCAATGAAATCTTCACATTAAACAAAATATCCACTTGCAGGTTCTACAAAAAGAGTGTTTCCAAACTGCTGTATCA
This sequence comes from Gorilla gorilla gorilla, assembly GCF_029281585.2. Taxonomy (NCBI): domain Eukaryota; kingdom Metazoa; phylum Chordata; class Mammalia; order Primates; family Hominidae; genus Gorilla; species Gorilla gorilla. The sequence continues at coordinate 13,350,456 of NC_086018.1, read as the reverse complement.
AAGGAAAGGTTGAACTCTGTTAGTTGAGGACACACATCACAAAAAAGTTTCTGAGAATGCTTCTGTCTAGATTTTATATGAAGATATTCCCGTTTCCAACGAAATCTTCACAGTTATTCAAATATCCACTTGCAGATTCTACAAAAAGAGTGTTTCCAAACTGCTGTATCAATAGAAAGGATCAGCTCTGGTAGTTGAGGACACACATCCTAAATAAGTTTCTGAAAATCCCTCTGTCTCTTTTTTATGGGAAGATATTTCAGTTTTCACCGTAGGCCTTAATGCGCTCGAAATGTCCACTTCCAGATACTACAGAAAGAGTGTTTCAAACCTGCTCTATGAAAGGGAATGTTCCGCTCTGTGACTTGAATGCAGATATCACAAAGTAGTTTCTGACAGTGCTTCTGTCTAGAATTTAGATGAAGATATTCCCGTTTCCAACGAAATCGATAGAGCTATCCAAATATCCACTTGCAGATTCTACAAAAAGTGTGTTTCCAAACTACTGTATCAAAAGAATGGTTCAACTCTGTTAGTTGAGGACACACATCACAAAGAAGTTTCTGAGAATGCTTCTGTCTAGATTTTATATGAAGATATTCCCGTTTCCAACGAAATCTTCACAGTTATCCAAATATCCACTTGCAGATTCTACAAAAAGAGTGTTTGCAAACTACTGTATCAAAAGAAAGGATGAACTGTGTTAGCTGAGGACACTCATCAAGAAGAAGTTTCTGAGAATGCTTCGGTCTAGATTTCATATGAAGATATTCCCGTTTCCAACGAAATCATTAGCTCTATCAAAATATCCACTTACAGATTCTACAAAAAGAGTGTTTCCAAACTCCTCTATCAAAAGAAAGTTTCAACTCCTTTAGTTGAGGACACACATCACAAAGAAGTTTCTGAGAATGCTTCTGTCTAGATTTTATATGAAGATATTCCCTTTTCCAATGAAATCTTCAGAGTCATCCAAATATCCACTTGCAGCTTCTACGAAAAGAGTTTTTCTAAACTGCTGTATCCATAGAAAGTTTCATCTCTGTTAGTTGAGGACACACATCCCAAATAAGTTTCTGAGAATGCTTCTGTCTCGTTTTTATGGGAAGATATTTCCCTTTTCACCTTAGGCCTGAAAGCGCTCGAAGTCTCCACTTGCAGATACTACAGAAAGAGTGTTCGAAACCTGCTCTAAGAAAGGGAATGTTCAGCTCTGTGAGTTCAATGCAGATATCACAAAGTAGTTTCTGAGAGAGCTTCTGTCTAGATTTTAGATGAAGATATTCCCGTTTCCAATGAAATTGATAGAGCTATCCAAATATCCACTTGCAGATTCTACAAAAAGTGTGTTTCCAAACTGCTGTAACAATGGAAAGGTTGAAATCTGTTAGTTGAGGACACACACCACAAAAAAGTTTCTGAGAATGTTTCTCTCTAGATTTTATATGACGATATTCCCGTTTCCAACGAAATCTTCACAGTTATTCAAATATCCACTTGCAGATTCTACAAAAAGAGTGTTTCCAAACTGCTGTATCAATAGAAAGGATCAGCTCTGGTAGTTGAGGACACACATCCTAAATAAGTTTCTGAAAATCCTTCTGTCTCTTTTTTATGGGAAGATATTTCAGTTTTCACCGTAGGCCTTAATGCGCTCGTAATGTCCACTTCCAGATACTACAGAAAGAGTGTTTCAAACCTGCTCTATGAAAGGGAATGTTCCGCTCTGTGACTTGAATGCAGATATCAGAAAGTAGTTTCTGACAATGCTTCTGTCTAGAATTTAGATGAAGATATTCCCGTTTCCAACGAAATCGATAGAGCTATCCAAATATCCACTTACAGATTCTACAAAAGAAGTGATTCCAAACTGCTCTATCAACAGAAAGGTTTAAGTCTGTTAGTTGAGGACACACATCACAAAGAAGTTTGTGAGAATGCTTCTGTCTAGATTTTATATGAAGATATTCCCGTTTCCAACAATATCTTCACAGTTATCCAAATATCCACTTGCAGATTCTACAAAAAGTGTGTTTCCAAACTGCTCTATCAAAAGAAAGGTTCAACTCCGTTAGTTGAGGACACACATCACAAAGAAGTTTCTGAGAATGCTTCTGTCTCGTTTTTATGGGAAGATATTTCAGTTTTCACCGTAGGCCCGAATGCGCTCCAAATGTCCACTTGCAGATAATACAGAAAGAGTGTTCCATACCTTCTCTAAGAAAGGGAATCTTCAGCTTTGTGAGTTGAATGCAGATATCACAAAGTAGTTTCTGAGAGTGCTTCTGTCTAGATTTTAGATGAAAATATTCCCGTTTCCAACGATATCGTTAGAGCTATCCAAATATCAACTTGCAGATTCTACAAAAAGAGTGGTTCCAAACTACTCTATGAAAAGAAAGGTTGAACTCTGTTAGATGAGGACACACATCACAAAGCAGTTTCTGAGAATGCTTCTGTCTAGATTTTATATAAAGATGTTCCCGTTTCCAATGAAATCTTCACATTAAACAAAATATCCACTTGCAGGTTCTACAAAAAGAGTGTTTCCAAACTGCTGTATCAAAGGAAAGGTTGAACTCTGTTAGTTGAGGACACACATCACAAAAAAGTTTCTGAGAATGCTTCTGTCTAGATTTTATATGAAGATATTCCCGTTTCCAACGAAATCTTCACAGTTATTCAAATATCCACTTGCAGATTCTACAAAAAGAGTGTTTCCAAACTGCTGTATCAATAGAAAGGATCAGCTCTGGTAGTTGAGGACACACATCCTAAATAAGTTTCTGAAAATCCCTCTGTCTCTTTTTTATGGGAAGATATTTCAGTTTTCACCGTAGGCCTTAATGCGCTCGAAATGTCCACTTCCAGATACTACAGAAAGAGTGTTTCAAACCTGCTCTATGAAAGGGAATGTTCCGCTCTGTGACTTGAATGCAGATATCACAAAGTAGTTTCTGACAGTGCTTCTGTCTAGAATTTAGATGAAGATATTCCCGTTTCCAACGAAATCGATAGAGCTATCCAAATATCCACTTGCAGATTCTACAAAAAGTGTGTTTCCAAACTACTGTATCAAAAGAATGGTTCAACTCTGTTAGTTGAGGACACACATCACAAAGAAGTTTCTGAGAATGCTTCTGTCTAGATTTTATATGAAGATATTCCCGTTTCCAACGAAATCTTCACAGTTATCCAAATATCCACTTGCAGATTCTACAAAAAGAGTGTTTGCAAACTACTGTATCAAAAGAAAGGATGAACTGTGTTAGCTGAGGACACTCATCAAGAAGAAGTTTCTGAGAATGCTTCGGTCTAGATTTCATATGAAGATATTCCCGTTTCCAACGAAATCATTAGCTCTATCAAAATATCCACTTACAGATTCTACAAAAAGAGTGTTTCCAAACTCCTCTATCAAAAGAAAGTTTCAACTCCTTTAGTTGAGGACACACATCACAAAGAAGTTTCTGTGAATGCTTCTGTCTAGATTTTATATGAAGATATTCCCTTTTCCAATGAAATCTTCAGAGTCATCCAAATATCCACTTGCAGCTTCTACGAAAAGAGTTTTTCTAAACTGCTGTATCCATAGAAAGTTTCATCTCTGTTAGTTGAGGACACACATCCCAAATAAGTTTCTGAGAATGCTTCTGTCTCGTTTTTATGGGAAGATATTTCCCTTTTCACCTTAGGCCTGAAAGCGCTCGAAGTCTCCACTTGCAGATACTACAGAAAGAGTGTTCGAAACCTGCTCTAAGAAAGGGAATGTTCAGCTCTGTGAGTTCAATGCAGATATCACAAAGTAGTTTCTGAGAGAGCTTCTGTCTAGATTTTAGATGAAGATATTCCCGTTTCCAATGAAATTGATAGAGCTATCCAAATATCCACTTGCAGATTCTACAAAAAGTGTGTTTCCAAACTGCTGTAACAATGGAAAGGTTGAAATCTGTTAGTTGAGGACACACACCACAAAAAAGTTTCTGAGAATGTTTCTCTCTAGATTTTATATGACGATATTCCCGTTTCCAACGAAATCTTCACAGTTATTCAAATATCCACTTGCAGATTCTACAAAAAGAGTGTTTCCAAACTGCTGTATCAATAGAAAGGATCAGCTCTGGTAGTTGAGGACACACATCCTAAATAAGTTTCTGAAAATCCTTCTGTCTCTTTTTTATGGGAAGATATTTCAGTTTTCACCGTAGGCCTTAATGCGCTCGTAATGTCCACTTCCAGATACTACAGAAAGAGTGTTTCAAACCTGCTCTATGAAAGGGAATGTTCCGCTCTGTGACTTGAATGCAGATATCAGAAAGTAGTTTCTGACAATGCTTCTGTCTAGAATTTAGATGAAGATATTCCCGTTTCCAACGAAATCGATAGAGCTATCCAAATATCCACTTACAGATTCTACAAAAGAAGTGATTCCAAACTGCTCTATCAACAGAAAGGTTTAAGTCTGTTAGTTGAGGACACACATCACAAAGAAGTTTGTGAGAATGCTTCTGTCTAGATTTTATATGAAGATATTCCCGTTTCCAACAATATCTTCACAGTTATCCAAATATCCACTTGCAGATTCTACAAAAAGTGTGTTTCCAAACTGCTCTATCAAAAGAAAGGTTCAACTCCGTTAGTTGAGGACACACATCACAAAGAAGTTTCTGAGAATGCTTCTGTCTCGTTTTTATGGGAAGATATTTCAGTTTTCACCGTAGGCCCGAATGCGCTCCAAATGTCCACTTGCAGATAATACAGAAAGAGTGTTCCATACCTTCTCTAAGAAAGGGAATCTTCAGCTTTGTGAGTTGAATGCAGATATCACAAAGTAGTTTCTGAGAGTGCTTCTGTCTAGATTTTAGATGAAAATATTCCCGTTTCCAACGATATCGTTAGAGCTATCCAAATATCAACTTGCAGATTCTACAAAAAGAGTGGTTCCAAACTACTCTATGAAAAGAAAGGTTGAACTCTGTTAGATGAGGACACACATCACAAAGAAGTTTCTGAGAATGCTTCTGTCTACATTTTATATAAAGATGTTCCCGTTTCCAATGAAATCTTCACATTAAACAAAATATCCACTTGCAGGTTCTACAAAAAGAGTGTTTCCAAACTGCTGTATCAAAGGAAAGGTTGAACTCTGTTAGTTGAGGACACACATCACAAAAAAGTTTCTGAGAATGCTTCTGTCTAGATTTTATATGAAGATATTCCCGTTTCCAACGAAATCTTCACAGTTATTCAAATATCCACTTGCAGATTCTACAAAAAGAGTGTTTCCAAACTGCTGTATCAATAGAAAGGATCAGCTCTGGTAGTTGAGGACACACATCCTAAATAAGTTTCTGAAAATCCCTCTGTCTCTTTTTTATGGGAAGATATTTCAGTTTTCACCGTAGGCCTTAATGCGCTCGAAATGTCCACTTCCAGATACTACAGAAAGAGTGTTTCAAACCTGCTCTATGAAAGGGAATGTTCCGCTCTGTGACTTGAATGCAGATATCACAAAGTAGTTTCTGACAGTGCTTCTGTCTAGAATTTAGATGAAGATATTCCCGTTTCCAACGAAATCGATAGAGCTATCCAAATATCCACTTGCAGATTCTACAAAAGTGTGTTTCCAAACTACTGTATCAAAAGAATGGTTCAACTCTGTTAGTTGAGGACACACATCACAAAGAAGTTTCTGAGAATGCTTCTGTCTAGATTTTATATGAAGATATTCCCGTTTCCAACGAAATCTTCACAGTTATCCAAATATCCACTTGCAGATTCTACAAAAAGAGTGTTTGCAAACTACTGTATCAAAAGAAAGGATGAACTGTGTTAGCTGAGGACACTCATCAAGAAGAAGTTTCTGAGAATGCTTCGGTCTAGATTTCATATGAAGATATTCCCGTTTCCAACGAAATCATTAGCTCTATCAAAATATCCACTTACAGATTCTACAAAAAGAGTGTTTCCAAACTCCTCTATCAAAAGAAAGTTTCAACTCCTTTAGTTGAGGACACACATCACAAAGAAGTTTCTGAGAATGCTTCTGTCTAGATTTTATATGAAGATATTCCCTTTTCAAATGAAATCTTCAGAGTCATCCAAATATCCACTTGCAGCTTCTACGAAAAGAGTTTTTCTAAACTGCTGTATCCATAGAAAGTTTCATCTCTGTTAGTTGAGGACACACATCCCAAATAAGTTTCTGAGAATGCTTCTGTCTCGTTTTTATGGGAAGATATTTCCCTTTTCACCTTAGGCCTGAAAGCGCTCGAAGTCTCCACTTGCAGATACTACAGAAAGAGTGTTCGAAACCTGCTCTAAGAAAGGGAATGTTCAGCTCTGTGAGTTCAATGCAGATATCACAAAGTAGTTTCTGAGAGAGCTTCTGTCTAGATTTTAGATGAAGATATTCCCGTTTCCAATGAAATTGATAGAGCTATCCAAATATCCACTTGCAGATTCTACAAAAAGTGTGTTTCCAAACTGCTGTAACAATGGAAAGGTTGAAATCTGTTAGTTGAGGACACACACCACAAAAAAGTTTCTGAGAATGCTTCTCTCTAGATTTTATATGACGATATTCCCGTTTCCAACGAAATCTTCACAGTTATTCAAATATCCACTTGCAGATTCTACAAAAAGAGTGTTTCCAAACTGCTGTATCAATAGAAAGGATCAGCTCTGGTAGTTGAGGACACACATCCTAAATAAGTTTCTGAAAATCCTTCTGTCTCTTTTTTATGGGAAGATATTTCAGTTTTCACCGTAGGCCTTAATGCGCTCGTAATGTCCACTTCCAGATACTACAGAAAGAGTGTTTCAAACCTGCTCTATGAAAGGGAATGTTCCGCTCTGTGACTTGAATGCAGATATCAGAAAGTAGTTTCTGACAATGCTTCTGTCTAGAATTTAGATGAAGATATTCCCGTTTCCAACGAAATCGATAGAGCTATCCAAATATCCACTTACAGATTCTACAAAAGAAGTGATTCCAAACTGCTCTATCAACAGAAAGGTTTAAGTCTGTTAGTTGAGGACACACATCACAAAGAAGTTTGTGAGAATGCTTCTGTCTAGATTTTATATGAAGATATTCCCGTTTCCAACAATATCTTCACAGTTATCCAAATATCCACTTGCAGATTCTGCAAAAAGTGTGTTTCCAAACTGCTCTATCAAAAGAAAGGTTCAACTCCGTTAGTTGAGGACACACATCACAAAGAAGTTTCTGAGAATGCTTCTGTCTCGTTTTTATGGGAAGATATTTCAGTTTTCACCGTAGGCCCGAATGCGCTCCAAATGTCCACTTGCAGATAATACAGAAAGAGTGTTCCATACCTTCTCTAAGAAAGGGAATCTTCAGCTTTGTGAGTTGAATGCAGATATCACAAAGTAGTTTCTGAGAGTGCTTCTGTCTAGATTTTAGATGAAAATATTCCCGTTTCCAACGATATCGTTAGAGCTATCCAAATATCAACTTGCAGATTCTACAAAAAGAGTGGTTCCAAACTACTCTATGAAAAGAAAGGTTGAACTCTGTTAGATGAGGACACACATCACAAAGAAGTTTCTGAGAATGCTTCTGTCTAGATTTTATATAAAGATGTTCCCGTTTCCAATGAAATCTTCACATTAAACAAAATATCCACTTGCAGGTTCTACAAAAAGAGTGTTTCCAAACTGCTGTATCAAAGGAAAGGTTGAACTCTGTTAGTTGAGGACACACATCACAAAAAAGTTTCTGAGAATGCTTCTGTCTAGATTTTATATGAAGATATTCCCGTTTCCAACGAAATCTTCACAGTTATTCAAATATCCACTTGCAGATTCTACAAAAAGAGTGTTTCCAAACTGCTGTATCAATAGAAAGGATCAGCTCTGGTAGTTGAGGACACACATCCTAAATAAGTTTCTGAAAATCCCTCTGTCTCTTTTTTATGGGAAGATATTTCAGTTTTCACCGTAGGCCTTAATGCGCTCGAAATGTCCACTTCCAGATACTACAGAAAGAGTGTTTCAAACCTGCTCTATGAAAGGGAATGTTCCGCTCTGTGACTTGAATGCAGATATCACAAAGTAGTTTCTGACAGTGCTTCTGTCTAGAATTTAGATGAAGATATTCCCGTTTCCAACGAAATCGATAGAGCTATCCAAATATCCACTTGCAGATTCTACAAAAAGTGTGTTTCCAAACTACTGTATCAAAAGAATGGTTCAACTCTGTTAGTTGAGGACACACATCACAAAGAAGTTTCTGAGAATGCTTCTGTCTAGATTTTATATGAAGATATTCCCGTTTCCAACGAAATCTTCACAGTTATCCAAATATCCACTTGCAGATTCTACAAAAAGAGTGTTTGCAAACTACTGTATCAAAAGAAAGGATGAACTGTGTTAGCTGAGGACACTCATCAAGAAGAAGTTTCTGAGAATGCTTCGGTCTAGATTTCATATGAAGATATTCCCGTTTCCAACGAAATCATTAGCTCTATCAAAATATCCACTTACAGATTCTACAAAAAGAGTGTTTCCAAACTCCTCTATCAAAAGAAAGTTTCAACTCCTTTAGTTGAGGACACACATCACAAAGAAGTTTCTGAGAATGCTTCTGTCTAGATTTTATATGAAGATATTCCCTTTTCCAATGAAATCTTCAGAGTCATCCAAATATCCACTTGCAGCTTCTACGAAAAGAGTTTTTCTAAACTGCTGTATCCATAGAAAGTTTCATCTCTGTTAGTTGAGGACACACATCCCAAATAAGTTTCTGAGAATGCTTCTGTCTCGTTTTTATGGGAAGATATTTCCCTTTTCACCTTAGGCCTGAAAGCGCTCGAAGTCTCCACTTGCAGATACTACAGAAAGAGTGTTCGAAACCTGCTCTAAGAAAGGGAATGTTCAGCTCTGTGAGTTCAATGCAGATATCACAAAGTAGTTTCTGAGAGAGCTTCTGTCTAGATTTTAGATGAAGATATTCCCGTTTCCAATGAAATTGATAGAGCTATCCAAATATCCACTTGCAGATTCTACAAAAAGTGTGTTTCCAAACTGCTGTAACAATGGAAAGGTTGAAATCTGTTAGTTGAGGACACACACCACAAAAAAGTTTCTGAGAATGCTTCTCTCTAGATTTTATATGACGATATTCCCGTTTCCAACGAAATCTTCACAGTTATTCAAATATCCACTTGCAGATTCTACAAAAAGAGTGTTTCCAAACTGCTGTATCAATAGAAAGGATCAGCTCTGGTAGTTGAGGACACACATCCTAAATAAGTTTCTGAAAATCCTTCTGTCTCTTTTTTATGGGAAGATATTTCAGTTTTCACCGTAGGCCTTAATGCGCTCGTAATGTCCACTTCCAGATACTACAGAAAGAGTGTTTCAAACCTGCTCTATGAAAGGGAATGTTCCGCTCTGTGACTTGAATGCAGATATCAGAAAGTAGTTTCTGACAATGCTTCTGTCTAGAATTTAGATGAAGATATTCCCGTTTCCAACGAAATCGATAGAGCTATCCAAATATCCACTTACAGATTCTACAAAAGAAGTGATTCCAAACTGCTCTATCAACAGAAAGGTTTAAGTCTGTTAGTTGAGGACACACATCACAAAGAAGTTTGTGAGAATGCTTCTGTCTAGATTTTATATGAAGATATTCCCGTTTCCAACAATATCTTCACAGTTATCCAAATATCCACTTGCAGATTCTGCAAAAAGTGTGTTTCCAAACTGCTCTATCAAAAGAAAGGTTCAACTCCGTTAGTTGAGGACACACATCACAAAGAAGTTTCTGAGAATGCTTCTGTCTCGTTTTTATGGGAAGATATTTCAGTTTTCACCGTAGGCCCGAATGCGCTCCAAATGTCCACTTGCAGATAATACAGAAAGAGTGTTCCATACCTTCTCTAAGAAAGGGAATCTTCAGCTTTGTGAGTTGAATGCAGATATCACAAAGTAGTTTCTGAGAGTGCTTCTGTCTAGATTTTAGATGAAAATATTCCCGTTTCCAACGATATCGTTAGAGCTATCCAAATATCAACTTGCAGATTCTACAAAAAGAGTGGTTCCAAACTACTCTATGAAAAGAAAGGTTGAACTCTGTTAGATGAGGACACACATCACAAAGAAGTTTCTGAGAATGCTTCTGTCTAGATTTTATATAAAGATGTTCCCGTTTCCAATGAAATCTTCACATTAAACAAAATATCCACTTGCAGGTTCTACAAAAAGAGTGTTTCCAAACTGCTGTATCAAAGGAAAGGTTGAACTCTGTTAGTTGAGGACACACATCACAAAAAAGTTTCTGAGAATGCTTCTGTCTAGATTTTATATGAAGATATTCCCGTTTCCAACGAAATCTTCACAGTTATTCAAATATCCACTTGCAGATTCTACAAAAAGAGTGTTTCCAAACTGCTGTATCAATAGAAAGGATCAGCTCTGGTAGTTGAGGACACACATCCTAAATAAGTTTCTGAAAATCCCTCTGTCTCTTTTTTATGGGAAGATATTTCAGTTTTCACCGTAGGCCTTAATGCGCTCGAAATGTCCACTTCCAGATACTACAGAAAGAGTGTTTCAAACCTGCTCTATGAAAGGGAATGTTCCGCTCTGTGACTTGAATGCAGATATCACAAAGTAGTTTCTGACAGTGCTTCTGTCTAGAATTTAGATGAAGATATTCCCGTTTCCAACGAAATCGATAGAGCTATCCAAATATCCACTTGCAGATTCTACAAAAAGTGTGTTTCCAAACTACTGTATCAAAAGAATGGTTCAACTCTGTTAGTTGAGGACACACATCACAAAGAAGTTTCTGAGAATGCTTCTGTCTAGATTTTATATGAAGATATTCCCGTTTCCAACGAAATCTTCACAGTTATCCAAATATCCACTTGCAGATTCTACAAAAAGAGTGTTTGCAAACTACTGTATCAAAAGAAAGGATGAACTGTGTTAGCTGAGGACACTCATCAAGAAGAAGTTTCTGAGAATGCTTCGGTCTAGATTTCATATGAAGATATTCCCGTTTCCAACGAAATCATTAGCTCTATCAAAATATCCACTTACAGATTCTACAAAAAGAGTGTTTCCAAACTCCTCTATCAAAAGAAAGTTTCAACTCCTTTAGTTGAGGACACACATCACAAAGAAGTTTCTGAGAATGCTTCTGTCTAGATTTTATATGAAGATATTCCCTTTTCCAATGAAATCTTCAGAGTCATCCAAATATCCACTTGCAGCTTCTACGAAAAGAGTTTTTCTAAACTGCTGTATCCATAGAAAGTTTCATCTCTGTTAGTTGAGGACACACATCCCAAATAAGTTTCTGAGAATGCTTCTGTCTCGTTTTTATGGGAAGATATTTCCCTTTTCACCTTAGGCCTGAAAGCGCTCGAAGTCTCCACTTGCAGATACTACAGAAAGAGTGTTCGAAACCTGCTCTAAGAAAGGGAATGTTCAGCTCTGTGAGTTCAATGCAGATATCACAAAGTAGTTTCTGAGAGAGCTTCTGTCTAGATTTTAGATGAAGATATTCCCGTTTCCAATGAAATTGATAGAGCTATCCAAATATCCACTTGCAGATTCTACAAAAAGTGTGTTTCCAAACTGCTGTAACAATGGAAAGGTTGAAATCTGTTAGTTGAGGACACACACCACAAAAAAGTTTCTGAGAATGCTTCTCTCTAGATTTTATATGACGATATTCCCGTTTCCAACGAAATCTTCACAGTTATTCAAATATCCACTTGCAGATTCTACAAAAAGAGTGTTTCCAAACTGCTGTATCAATAGAAAGGATCAGCTCTGGTAGTTGAGGACACACATCCTAAATAAGTTTCTGAAAATCCTTCTGTCTCTTTTTTATGGGAAGATATTTCAGTTTTCACCGTAGGCCTTAATGCGCTCGTAATGTCCACTTCCAGATACTACAGAAAGAGTGTTTCAAACCTGCTCTATGAAAGGGAATGTTCCGCTCTGTGACTTGAATGCAGATATCAGAAAGTAGTTTCTGACAATGCTTCTGTCTAGAATTTAGATGAAGATATTCCCGTTTCCAACGAAATCGATAGAGCTATCCAAATATCCACTTACAGATTCTACAAAAGAAGTGATTCCAAACTGCTCTATCAACAGAAAGGTTTAGGTCTGTTAGTTGAGGACACACATCACAAAGAAGTTTGTGAGAATGCTTCTGTCTAGATTTTATATGAAGATACTCCCGTTTCCAACAATATCTTCACAGTTATCCAAATATCCACTTGCAGATTCTGCAAAAAGTGTGTTTCCAAACTGCTCTATCAAAAGAAAGGTTCAACTCCGTTAGTTGAGGACACACATCACAAAGAAGTTTCTGAGAATGCTTCTGTCTCGTTTTTATGGGAAGATATTTCAGTTTTCACCGTAGGCCCGAATGCGCTCCAAATGTCCACTTGCAGATAATACAGAAAGAGTGTTCCATACCTTCTCTAAGAAAGGGAATCTTCAGCTTTGTGAGTTGAATGCAGATATCACAAAGTAGTTTCTGAGAGTGCTTCTGTCTAGATTTTAGATGAAAATATTCCCGTTTCCAACGATATCGTTAGAGCTATCCAAATATCAACTTGCAGATTCTACAAAAAGAGTGGTTCCAAACTACTCTATGAAAAGAAAGGTTGAACTCTGTTAGATGAGGACACACATCACAAAGAAGTTTCTGAGAATGCTTCTGTCTAGATTTTATATAAAGATGTTCCCGTTTCCAATGAAATCTTCACATTAAACAAAATATCCACTTGCAGGTTCTACAAAAAGAGTGTTTCCAAACTGCTGTATCAAAGGAAAGGTTGAACTCTGTTAGTTGAGGACACACATCACAAAAAAGTTTCTGAGAATGCTTCTGTCTAGATTTTATATGAAGATATTCCCGTTTCCAACGAAATCTTCACAGTTATTCAAATATCCACTTGCAGATTCTACAAAAAGAGTGTTTCCAAACTGCTGTATCAATAGAAAGGATCAGCTCTGGTAGTTGAGGACACACATCCTAAATAAGTTTCTGAAAATCCCTCTGTCTCTTTTTTATGGGAAGATATTTCAGTTTTCACCGTAGGCCTTAATGCGCTCGAAATGTCCACTTCCAGATACTACAGAAAGAGTGCTTCAAACCTGCTCTATGAAAGGGAATGTTCCGCTCTGTGACTTGAATGCAGATATCACAAAGTAGTTTCTGACAGTGCTTCTGTCTAGAATTTAGATGAAGATATTCCCGTTTCCAACGAAATCGATAGAGCTATCCAAATATCCACTTGCAGATTCTACAAAAAGTGTGTTTCCAAACTACTGTATCAAAAGAATGGTTCAACTCTGTTAGTTGAGGACACACATCACAAAGAAGTTTCTGAGAATGCTTCTGTCTAGATTTTATATGAAGATATTCCCGTTTCCAACGAAATCTTCACAGTTATCCAAATATCCACTTGCAGATTCTACAAAAAGAGTGTTTGCAAACTACTGTATCAAAAGAAAGGATGAACTGTGTTAGCTGAGGACACTCATCAAGAAGAAGTTTCTGAGAATGCTTCGGTCTAGATTTCATATGAAGATATTCCCGTTTCCAACGAAATCATTAGCTCTATCAAAATATCCACTTACAGATTCTACAAAAAGAGTGTTTCCAAACTCCTCTATCAAAAGAAAGTTTCAACTCCTTTAGTTGAGGACACACATCACAAAGAAGTTTCTGAGAATGCTTCTGTCTAGATTTTATATGAAGATATTCCCTTTTCCAATGAAATCTTCAGAGTCATCCAAATATCCACTTGCAGCTTCTACGAAAAGAGTTTTTCTAAACTGCTGTATCCATAGAAAGTTTCATCTCTGTTAGTTGAGGACACACATCCCAAATAAGTTTCTGAGAATGCTTCTGTCTCGTTTTTATGGGAAGATATTTCCCTTTTCACCTTAGGCCTGAAAGCGCTCGAAGTCTCCACTTGCAGATACTACAGAAAGAGTGTTCGAAACCTGCTCTAAGAAAGGGAATGTTCAGCTCTGTGAGTTCAATGCAGATATCACAAAGTAGTTTCTGAGAGAGCTTCTGTCTAGATTTTAGATGAAGATATTCCCGTTTCCAATGAAATTGATAGAGCTATCCAAATATCCACTTGCAGATTCTACAAAAAGTGTGTTTCCAAACTGCTGTAACAATGGAAAGCTTGAAATCTGTTAGTTGAGGACACACACCACAAAAAAGTTTCTGAGAATGCTTCTCTCTAGATTTTATATGACGATATTCCCGTTTCCAATGAAATCTTCACAGTTATTCAAATATCCACTTGCAGATTCTACAAAAAGAGTGTTTCCAAACTGCTGTATCAATAGAAAGGATCAGCTCTGGTAGTTGAGGACACACATCCTAAATAAGTTTCTGAAAATCCTTCTGTCTCTTTTTTATGGGAAGATATTTCAGTTTTCACCGTAGGCCTTAATGCGCTCGTAATGTCCACTTCCAGATACTACAGAAAGAGTGTTTCAAACCTGCTCTATGAAAGGGAATGTTCCGCTCTGTGACTTGAATGCAGATATCAGAAAGTAGTTTCTGACAATGCTTCTGTCTAGAATTTAGATGAAGATATTCCCGTTTCCAACGAAATCGATAGAGCTATCCAAATATCCACTTACAGATTCTACAAAAGAAGTGATTCCAAACTGCTCTATCAACAGAAAGGTTTAGGTCTGTTAGTTGAGGACACACATCACAAAGAAGTTTGTGAGAATGCTTCTGTCTAGATTTTATATGAAGATACTCCCGTTTCCAACAATATCTTCACAGTTATCCAAATATCCACTTGCAGATTCTGCAAAAAGTGTGTTTCCAAACTGCTCTATCAAAAGAAAGGTTCAACTCCGTTAGTTGAGGACACACATCACAAAGAAGTTTCTGAGAATGCTTCTGTCTCGTTTTTATGGGAAGATATTTCAGTTTTCACCGTAGGCCCGAATGCGCTCCAAATGTCCACTTGCAGATAATACAGAAAGAGTGTTCCATACCTTCTCTAAGAAAGGGAATCTTCAGCTTTGTGAGTTGAATGCAGATATCACAAAGTAGTTTCTGAGAGTGCTTCTGTCTAGATTTTAGATGAAAATATTCCCGTTTCCAACGATATCGTTAGAGCTATCCAAATATCAACTTGCAGATTCTACAAAAAGAGTGGTTCCAAACTACTCTATGAAAAGAAAGGTTGAACTCTGTTAGATGAGGACACACATCACAAAGAAGTTTCTGAGAATGCTTCTGTCTAGATTTTATATAAAGATGTTCCCGTTTCCAATGAAATCTTCACATTAAACAAAATATCCACTTGCAGGTTCTACAAAAAGAGTGTTTCCAAACTGCTGTATCAAAGGAAAGGTTGAACTCTGTTAGTTGAGGACACACATCACAAAAAAGTTTCTGAGAATGCTTCTGTCTAGATTTTATATGAAGATATTCCCGTTTCCAACGAAATCTTCACAGTTATTCAAATATCCACTTGCAGATTCTACAAAAAGAGTGTTTCCAAACTGCTGTATCAATAGAAAGGATCAGCTCTGGTAGTTGAGGACACACATCCTAAATAAGTTTCTGAAAATCCCTCTGTCTCTTTTTTATGGGAAGATATTTCAGTTTTCACCGTAGGCCTTAATGCGCTCGAAATGTCCACTTCCAGATACTACAGAAAGAGTGTTTCAAACCTGCTCTATGAAAGGGAATGTTCCGCTCTGTGACTTGAATGCAGATATCACAAAGTAGTTTCTGACAGTGCTTCTGTCTAGAATTTAGATGAAGATATTCCCGTTTCCAACGAAATCGATAGAGCTATCCAAATATCCACTTGCAGATTCTACAAAAAGTGTGTTTCCAAACTACTGTATCAAAAGAATGGTTCAACTCTGTTAGTTGAGGACACACATCACAAAGAAGTTTCTGAGAATGCTTCTGTCTAGATTTTATATGAAGATATTCCCGTTTCCAACGAAATCTTCACAGTTATCCAAATATCCACTTGCAGATTCTACAAAAAGAGTGTTTGCAAACTACTGTATCAAAAGAAAGGATGAACTGTGTTAGCTGAGGACACTCATCAAGAAGAAGTTTCTGAGAATGCTTCGGTCTAGATTTCATATGAAGATATTCCCGTTTCCAACGAAATCATTAGCTCTATCAAAATATCCACTTACAGATTCTACAAAAAGAGTGTTTCCAAACTCCTCTATCAAAAGAAAGTTTCAACTCCTTTAGTTGAGGACACACATCAAAAAGAAGTTTCTGAGAATGCTTCTGTCTAGATTTTATATGAAGATATTCCCTTTTCCAATGAAATCTTCAGAGTCATCCAAATATCCACTTGCAGCTTCTACGAAAAGAGTTTTTCTAAACTGCTGTATCCATAGAAAGTTTCATCTCTGTTAGTTGAGGACACACATCCCAAATAAGTTTCTGAGAATGCTTCTGTCTCGTTTTTATGGGAAGATATTTCCCTTTTCACCTTAGGCCTGAAAGCGCTCGAAGTCTCCACTTGCAGATACTACAGAAAGAGTGTTCGAAACCTGCTCTAAGAAAGGGAATGTTCAGCTCTGTGAGTTCAATGCAGATATCACAAAGTAGTTTCTGAGAGAGCTTCTGTCTAGATTTTAGATGAAGATATTCCCGTTTCCAATGAAATTGATAGAGCTATCCAAATATCCACTTGCAGATTCTACAAAAAGTGTGTTTCCAAACTGCTGTAACAATGGAAAGGTTGAAATCTGTTAGTTGAGGACACACACCACAAAAAAGTTTCTGAGAATGCTTCTCTCTAGATTTTATATGACGATATTCCCGTTTCCAACGAAATCTTCACAGTTATTCAAATATCCACTTGCAGATTCTACAAAAAGAGTGTTTCCAAACTGCTGTATCAATAGAAAGGATCAGCTCTGGTAGTTGAGGACACACATCCTAAATAAGTTTCTGAAAATCCTTCTGTCTCTTTTTTATGGGAAGATATTTCAGTTTTCACCGTAGGCCTTAATGCGCTCGTAATGTCCACTTCCAGATACTACAGAAAGAGTGTTTCAAACCTGCTCTATGAAAGGGAATGTTCCGCTCTGTGACTTGAATGCAGATATCAGAAAGTAGTTTCTGACAATGCTTCTGTCTAGAATTTAGATGAAGATATTCCCGTTTCCAACGAAATCGATAGAGCTATCCAAATATCCACTTACAGATTCTACAAAAGAAGTGATTCCAAACTGCTCTATCAACAGAAAGGTTTAAGTCTGTTAGTTGAGGACACACATCACAAAGAAGTTTGTGAGAATGCTTCTGTCTAGATTTTATATGAAGATATTCCCGTTTCCAACAATATCTTCACAGTTATCCAAATATCCACTTGCAGATTCTACAAAAAGTGTGTTTCCAAACTGCTCTATCAAAAGAAAGGTTCAACTCCGTTAGTTGAGGACACACATCACAAAGAAGTTTCTGAGAATGCTTCTGTCTCGTTTTTATGGGAAGATATTTCAGTTTTCACCGTAGGCCCGAATGCGCTCCAAATGTCCACTTGCAGATAATACAGAAAGAGTGTTCCATACCTTCTCTAAGAAAGGGAATCTTCAGCTTTGTGAGTTGAATGCAGATATCACAAAGTAGTTTCTGAGAGTGCTTCTGTCTAGATTTTAGATGAAAATATTCCCGTTTCCAACGATATCGTTAGAGCTATCCAAATATCAACTTGCAGATTCTACAAAAAGAGTGGTTCCAAACTACTCTATGAAAAGAAAGGTTGAACTCTGTTAGATGAGGACACACATCACAAAGAAGTTTCTGAGAATGCTTCTGTCTAGATTTTATATAAAGATGTTCCCGTTTCCAATGAAATCTTCACATTAAACAAAATATCCACTTGCAGGTTCTACAAAAAGAGTGTTTCCAAACTGCTGTATCAAAGGAAAGGTTGAACTCTGTTAGTTGAGGACACACATCACAAAAAAGTTTCTGAGAATGCTTCTGTCTAGATTTTATATGAAGATATTCCCGTTTCCAACGAAATCTTCACAGTTATTCAAATATCCACTTGCAGATTCTACAAAAAGAGTGTTTCCAAACTGCTGTATCAATAGAAAGGATCAGCTCTGGTAGTTGAGGACACACATCCTAAATAAGTTTCTGAAAATCCCTCTGTCTCTTTTTTATGGGAAGATATTTCAGTTTTCACCGTAGGCCTTAATGCGCTCGAAATGTCCACTTCCAGATACTACAGAAAGAGTGTTTCAAACCTGCTCTATGAAAGGGAATGTTCCACTCTGTGACTTGAATGCAGATATCACAAAGTAGTTTCTGACAGTGCTTCTGTCTAGAATTTAGATGAAGATATTCCCGTTTCCAACGAAATCGATAGAGCTATCCAAATATCCACTTGCAGATTCTACAAAAAGTGTGTTTCCAAACTACTGTATCAAAAGAATGGTTCAACTCTGTTAGTTGAGGACACACATCACAAAGAAGTTTCTGAGAATGCTTCTGTCTAGATTTTATATGAAGATATTCCCGTTTCCAACGAAATCTTCACAGTTATCCAAATATCCACTTGCAGATTCTACAAAAAGAGTGTTTGCAAACTACTGTATCAAAAGAAAGGATGAACTGTGTTAGCTGAGGACACTCATCAAGAAGAAGTTTCTGAGAATGCTTCGGTCTAGATTTCATATGAAGATATTCCCGTTTCCAACGAAATCATTAGCTCTATCAAAATATCCACTTACAGATTCTACAAAAAGAGTGTTTCCAAACTCCTCTATCAAAAGAAAGGTTCAACTCCTTTAGTTGAGGACACACATCACAAAGAAGTTTCTGAGAATGCTTCTGTCTAGATTTTATATGAAGATATTCCCTTTTCCAATGAAATCTTCAGAGTCATCCAAATATCCACTTGCAGCTTCTACAAAAAGAGTTTTTCTAAACTGCTGTATCCAAAGAAAGTTTCATCTCTGTTAGTTGGGGACACACATCCCAAATAAGTTTCTGAGAATGCTTCTGTCTCGTTTTTATGGGAAGATATTTCCCTTTTCACCTTAGGCCTGAAAGCGCTCGAAATCTCCACTTGCAGATACTACAGAAAGAGTGTTCCAAACCTGCTCTAAGAAAGGGAATGTTCAGCTCTGTGAGTTCAATGCAGATATCACAAAGTAGTTTCTGAGAGAGCTTCTGTCTAGATTTTAGATGAAGATATTCCCGTTTCCAATGAAATCGTTAGAGCTATCCAAATATCCACTTGCAGATTCTACAAAAAGTGTGATTCCAAACTGCTGTAACAAAGGAAAGGTTGAAATCTGTTAGTTGAGAACACACACCACAAAAAAGTTTCTGAGAATGCTTCTGTCTAGATTTTATATGATGATATTCCCGTTTCCAATGAAATCTTCACAGTTATTCAAATATCCACTTGCAGATTCTACAAAAAGTGTGTTTCCAAACGGCTCTATCAAAAGAAAGGTTCAACTCCGTTAGTTGAGAACACACATCACAAAGAAGTTTCTGAGAATGCTTCTGTCTCGTTTTTATGGGAAGATATTTCCCTTTTCACCTAAGGCCCGAATGCGCTCGAAATGTCCACTTGCAGATACTATAGAAAGAGTGTTCCAAACCTTCTCTAAGAAAGGGAATCTTCAGCATTGTGAGTTGAATGCAGATATCACAAAGTAGTTTCTGAGAGTGCTTCTGTCTAGATTTTA
Organism: Gorilla gorilla gorilla; assembly: GCF_029281585.2. NCBI lineage: Eukaryota > Metazoa > Chordata > Mammalia > Primates > Hominidae > Gorilla > Gorilla gorilla. The sequence goes on along the minus strand of NC_086018.1, from coordinate 13,330,716 downwards.
GATGAAGATAATCCCGTTTCCAACGAAATCGTTAGAGCTATCCAAATATCAACTTGCAGATTCTTCAAAAAGAGTGGTTCCAAACTACTCTATGAAAAGAAAGGTTGAACTCTGTTAGATGAGGACACACATCACAAAGAAGTTTCTGAGAATGCTTCTGTCTAGATTTTATATGAAGATGTTCCCGTTTCCAACGAAATCTTCACATTAAACAAAATATCCACTTGTAGGTTCTACAAAAAGAGTGTTTCCAAACTGCTGTATCAATAGAAAGGATCAGCTCTGGTAGTTGAGGACACACATCCTAAATAAGTTTCTGAAAATCCCTCTGTCTCTTTTTTATGGGAAGATATTTCAGTTTTCACCGTAGGCCTTAATGCGCTCGAAATGTCCACTTCCAGATACTACAGAAAGAGTGTTTCAAACCTGCTCAATGAAAGGGAATGTTCCGCTCTGTGACTTGAATGCAGATATCAGAAAGTAGTTTCTGACAGTGCTTCTGTCTAGAATTTAGATGAAGATATTCCCGTTTCCAACGAAATCGATAGAGCTATCCAAATATCCACTTGCAGATTCTACAAAAAGTGTGTTTCCAAACTACTGTATCAAAAGAATGGTTCAACTGTGTTAGTTGAGGACACACATCACAAAGAAGTTTCTGAGAATGCTTGTGTCTAGATTTTATATGAAGATATTCCCGTTTCCAACAATATCTTCACAGTTATCCAAATATCCACTTGCAGATTCTACAAAAAGTGTGTTTCCAAACTGCTCTATCAAAAGAAAGGTTCAACTCCGTTAGTTGAGGACACACATCACTAAGAAGTTTCTGAGAATGCTTCTGTCTCGTTTTTATGGGAAGATATTTCCCTTTTCACCTAAGGCCCGAATGCGCTCGAAATGTCCACTTGCAGATACTATAGAAAGAGTGTTCCAAACTTTCTCTAAGAAAGGGAATCTTCAGCATTGTGAGTTGAATGCAGATATCACAAAGTAGTTTCTGAGAGTGCTTCTGTCTAGATTTTAGATGAAGATAATCCCGTTTCCAACGAAATCGTTAGAGCTATCCAAAAATCAACTTGCAGATTCTACAAAAAGAGTGGTTCCAAACTACTCTATGAAAAGAAAGGTTGAACTCTGTTAGATGAGGACACACATCACAAAGAAGTTTCTGAGAATGCTTCTGTCTAGATTTTATATAAAGATGTTCCCGTTTCCAATGAAATCTTCACATTAAACAAAATATCCACTTGCAGGTTCTACAAAAAGAGTGTTTCCAAACTGCTGTATCAAAGGAAAGGTTGAACTCTGTTAGTTGAGGACACACATCACAAAAAAGTTTCTGAGAATGCTTCTGTCTAGATTTTATATGAAGATATTCCCGTTTCCAACGAAATCTTCACAGTTATTCAAATATCCACTTGCAGATTCTACAAAAAGAGTGTTTCCAAACTGCTGTATCAATAGAAAGGATCAGCTCTGGTAGTTGTGGACACACATCCTAAATAAGTTTCTGAAAATCCCTCTGTCTCTTTTTTATGGGAAGATATTTCAGTTTTCACCGTAGGCCTTAATGCGCTCGAAATGTCCACTTCCAGATACTACAGAAAGAGTGTTTCAAACCTGCTCTATGAAAGGGAATGTTCCGCTCTGTGACTTGAATGCAGATATCACAAAGTAGTTTCTGACAGTGCTTCTGTCTAGAATTTAGATGAAGATATTCCCGTTTCCAACGAAATCGATAGAGCTATCCAAATATCCACTTGCAGATTCTATAAAAAGTGTGTTTCCAAACTACTGTATCAAAAGAATGGTTCAACTCTGTTAGTTGAGGTCACACATCACAAAGAAGTTTCTGAGAATGCTTCTGTCTAGATTTTATATGAAGATATTCCCGTTTCCAACGAAATCTTCACAGTTATCCAAATATCCACTTGCAGATTCTACAAAAAGAGTGTTTGCAAACTACTGTATCAAAAGAAAGGATGAACTGTGTTAGCTGAGGACACTCATCAAGAAGAAGTTTCTGAGAATGCTTCGGTCTAGATTTCATATGAAGATATTCCCGTTTCCAACGAAATCATTAGCTCTATCAAAATATCCACTTACAGATTCTACAAAAAGAGTGTTTCCAAACTCCTCTATCAAAAGAAAGTTTCAACTCCTTTAGTTGAGGACACACATCACAAAGAAGTTTCTGAGAATGCTTCTGTCTAGATTTTATATGAAGATATTCCCTTTTCCAATGAAATCTTCAGAGTCATCCAAATATCCACTTGCAACTTCTACAAAAAGAGTTTTTCTAAACTGCTGTATCCATAGAAAGTTTCATCTCTGTTACTTGAGGACACACATCCCAAATAAGTTTCTGAGAATGCTTCTGTCTCGTTTTTATGGGAAGATATTTCCCTTTTCACCTTAGGCCTGAAAGCGCTCGAAGTCTCCACTTGCAGATACTACAGAAAGAGTGTTCGAAACCTGCTCTAAGAAAGGGAATGTTCAGCTCTGTGAGTTCAATGCAGATATCACAAAGTAGTTTCTGAGAGAGCTTCTGTCTAGATTTTAGATGAAGATATTCCCGTTTCCAATGAAATTGATAGAGCTATCCAAATATCCACTTGCAGATTCTACAAAAAGTGTGTTTCCAAACTGCTGTAACAATGGAAAGGTTGAAATCTGTTAGTTGAGGACACACACCACAAAAAAGTTTCTGAGAATGCTTCTCTCTAGATTTTATAGAACGATATTCCCGTTTCCAACGAAATCTTCACAGTTATTCAAATATCCACTTGCAGATTCTACAAAAAGAGTGTTTCCAAACTGCTGTATCAATAGAAAGGATCAGCTCTGGTAGTTGAGGACACACATCCTAAATAAGTTTCTGAAAATCCTTCTGTCTCTTTTTTATGGGAAGATATTTCAGTTTTCACCGTAGGCCTTAATGCGCTCGTAATGTCCACTTCCAGATACTACAGAAAGAGTGTTTCAAACCTGCTCTATGAAAGGGAATGTTCCGCTCTGTGACTTGAATGCAGATATCAGAAAGTAGTTTCTGACAATGCTTCTGTCTAGAATTTAGATGAAGATATTCCCGTTTCCAACGAAATCGATAGAGCTATCCAAATATCCACTTACAGATTCTACAAAAGAAGTGATTCCAAACTGCTCTATCAACAGAAAGGTTTAAGTCTGTTAGTTGAGGACACACATCACAAAGAAGTTTGTGAGAATGCTTCTGTCTAGATTTTATATGAAGATATTCCCGTTTCCAACAATATCTTCACAGTTATCCAAATATCCACTTGCAGATTCTGCAAAAAGTGTGTTTCCAAACTGCTCTATCAAACGAAAGGTTCAACTCCGTTAGTTGAGGACACACATCACAAAGAAGTTTCTGAGAATGCTTCTGTCTCGTTTTTATGGGAAGATATTTCAGTTTTCACCGTAGGCCCGAATGCGCTCCAAATGTCCACTTGCAGATAATACAGAAAGAGTGTTCCATACCTTCTCTAAGAAAGGGAATCTTCAGCTTTGTGAGTTGAATGCAGATATCACAAAGTAGTTTCTGAGAGTGCTTCTGTCTAGATTTTAGATGAAAATATTCCCGTTTCCAACGAAATCGTTAGAGCTATCCAAATATCAACTTGCAGATTCTACAAAAAGAGTGGTTCCAAACTACTCTATGAAAAGAAAGGTTGAACTCTGTTAGATGAGGACACACATCACGAAGAAGTTTCTGAGAATGCTTCTGTCTAGATTTTATATAAAGATGTTCCCGTTTCTAATGAAATCTTCACATTAAACAAAATATCCAATTGCAGGTTCTACAAAAAGAGTGTTTCCAAACTGCTGTATCAAAGGAAAGGTTGAACTCTGTTAGTTGAGGACACACATCACAAAAAAGTTTCTGAGAATGCTTCTGTCTAGATTTTATATGAAGATATTCCCGTTTCCAACGAAATCTTCACAGTTATCCAAATATCCACTTGCAGATTCTACAAAAAGAGTGTTTGCAAACTACTGTATCAAAAGAAAGGATGAACTGTGTTAGCTGAGGACACTCATCAAGAAGAAGTCTCTGAGAATGCTTCGGTCTAGATTTCATATGAAGATACTCCCCTTTCCAACGAAATTATTACAGCTATCCAAATATCCACGGACAGATTCTACAAAAAGGGTGTTTCCAAACTGCTCTATCAAAAGAAAGGTTGAACTCCGTTAGTTGAGGACACACATCATGAAGAAGTTGCTGAGAATGCTTCTGTCTGGAATTTAGATGAAGATATTCCCTTTTCCAACGAAATCGTTAGAGCTATAAAAATATCCACTTGCAGATTCTACAAAAAGGGTGTTTCCAAACTGCTATATCAAAAGAAAGGTTGAACTCTGTTAGTTGAGGATACACATCACAAAGAAGTTTCTGAGAATGCTTGTGTCTGCATTTTATATGAAGATATTCCTATTTCCAACTAAATCTTCACAGTTATCCAAATATCCACTTGCAGATTTTACAAAAAGACTGTTTCCAAACTGCTGTTTCAAAGGAAAAGTTGAACTGTGTTAGTCGAGGACACTCATCACAAAGAAGTTTCTGAGAATGCTTCAGTCTAGATTTCATATGAAGATATTCCCGTTTCCAACGAAATCGATAGAGCTATCCAAATATCCACTTGCAGATTCTACAAAAAGTGTGTTTCCAAACTACTGTATCAAAAGAATGGTTCAACTCTGTGAGTTGAGGACACACATCACAAAGAAGTTTCTGAGAATGCTTCTGTCTAGATTTCATATGAAGATATTCCCGTATCCACCGAAATCATTAGAGCTATCCAAATATCCACTTACAGATTCTACAAAAAGAGTGTTACCAATCTGCTCTATTAAAAGAAAGGTTCAACTTCCTTAGTTGAGGACACACATCACAAAGAAGTTTCTGAGAATGCATCTGTCTGGATTTTATATGAAGATATTCCTTTTCCAATGAAATCTTCACAGTTATCCAAATATCCACTTGCAGATTCTACAAAAAGTGTGTTTCCAAACTACTGTATCAAAAGAATGGTTCAACTCTGTTAGTTGAGGACACACATCACAAAGAAGTTTCTGAGAATGCTTCTGTCTAGATTTTATATGAAGATATTCCCGTTCCCAACGAAATCTTCACAGTTATCCAAATATCCACTTGCAGATTCTACAAAAAGAGTGTTTGCAAACTGCTGTATCAAAAGAAAGGATGAACTGTGTTAGCTGAGGACACTCATCAAGAAGAAGTTTCTGAGAATGCTTCGGTCTAGATTTCATATGAAGATATTCCCGTTTCCAACGAAATCATTAGCTCTATCAAAATATCCACCTACAGATTCTACAAAAAGAGTGTTTCCAAACTCCTCTATCAAAAGAAAGGTTCAACTCCTTTAGTTGAGGACACACATCACAAAGAAGTTTCTGAGAATGCTTCTGTCTAGATTTTATATGAAGATATTCCCTTTTCCAATGAAATCTTCAGAGTCATCCAAATATCCACTTGCAGCTTCTACAAAAAGAGTTTTTCTAGACTGCTGTATCCAAAGAAAGTTTCATCTCTGTTAGTTGAGGACACACATCCCAAATAAGTTTCTGAGAATGCTTCTATCTCGTTTTTATGGGAAGATATTTCCCTTTTCACCTTAGGCCTGAAAGCGCTCGAAATCTCCACTTGCAGATACTACAGAAAGAGTGTTCCAAACCTGCTCTAAGAAAGGGAATGTTCAGCTCTGTGAGTTCAATGCAGATATCAGAAAGTAGTTTCTGAGAGAGCTTCTGTCTAGATTTTAGATGAAGATACTCCCGTTTCCAATGAAATCGTTAGAGCTATCCAAATATCCACTTGCAGATTCTACAAAAAGTGTGATTCCAAACTGCTGTAACAAAGGAAAGGTTGAAATCTGTTAGTTGAGAACACACACCACAAAAAAGTTTCTGAGAATGCTTCTGTCCAGATTTTATATGACGATATTCCCGTTTCCAATGAAATCTTCACAGTTATTCAAATATCCACTTGCAGATTCTACAAAAAGTGTGTTTCCAAACGGCTCTATCAAAAGAAAGGTTCAACTCCGTTAGTTGAGGACACACATCACAAAGAAGTTTCTGAGAATGCTTCTGTCTCGTTTTTATGGGAAGATATTTCCCTTTTCACCTAAGGCCCGAATGCGCTCGAAATGTCCACTTGCAGATACTACAGAAAGAGTGTTCCAAACCTTCTCTAAGGAAGGGAATCTTCAGCATTGTGAGTTGAATGCAGATATCACAAAGTAGTTTCTGAGAGTGCTTCTGTCTAGATTTTAGATGAAGATAATCCCGTTTCCAACGAAATCGTTAGAGCTATCCAAATATCAACTTGCAGATTCTTCAAAAAGAGTGGTTCCAAACTACTCTATGAAAAGAAAGGTTGAACTCTGTTAGATGAGGACACACATCACAAAGAAGTTTCTGAGAATGCTTCTGTCTAGATTTTATATGAAGATGTTCCCGTTTCCAACGAAATCTTCACATTAAACAAAATATCCACTTGCAGGTTCTACAAAAAGAGTGTTTCCAAACTGCTTTATCAATAGAAAGGATCAGCTCTGGTAGTTGAGGACACACATCCTAAATAAGTTTCTGAAAATCCCTCTGTCTCTTTTTTATGGGAAGATATTTCAGTTTTCACCGTAGGCCTTAATGCGCTCGAAATGTCCACTTCCAGATACTACAGAAAGAGTGTTTCAAACCTGCTCTATGAAAGGGAATGTTCCGCTCTGTGACTTGAATGCAGATATCAGAAAGTAGTTTCTGACAGTGCTTCTGTCTAGAATTTAGATGAAGATATTCCCGTTTCCAACGAAATCGATAGAGCTATCCAAATATCCACTTGCAGATTCTACAAAAAGTGTGTTTCCAAACTACTGTATCAAAAGAATGGTTCAACTCTGTTAGTTGAGGACACACATCACAAAGAAGTTTCTGAGAATGCTTCTGTCTAGATTTCATATGAAGATATTCCCGTTTCCAACAAAATCTTCACAGTTATCCAAATATCCACTTGCAGAATCTACAAAAAGTGTGTTTGCAAACTGCTGTATCAAAAGAAAGGATGAACTGTGTTAGCTGAGGACACTCATCAAGAAGAAGTTTCTGAGAATGCTTCGGTCTAGATTTCATATGAAGATATTCCCGTTTCCAACGAAATCATTAGCTCTATCAAAATATCCACTTACAGATTCTACAAAAAGAGTGTTTCCAAACTCCTCTATCAAAAGAAAGTTTCAACTCCTTTAGTTGAGGACACACATCACAAAGAAGTTTCTGAGAATGCTTCTGTCTAGATTTTATATGAAGATATTCCCTTTTCCAATGAAATCTTCAGAGTCATCCAAATATCCACTTGCAGCTTCTACAAAAAGAGTTTTTCCAAACTGCTGTATCCAAAGAAAGTTTCATCTCTGTTAGTTGAGGACACACATCCCAAATAAGTTTCTGAGAATGCTTCTGTCTCGTTTTTATGGGAAGATATTTCCCTTTTCACCTTAGGCCTGAAAGCACTCGAAATCTCCACTTGCAGATACTACAGAAAGAGTGTTCCAAACCTGCTCTAAGAAAGGGAATGTTCAGCTCTGTGAGTTCAATGCAGATATCACAAAGTAGTTTCTGAGAGAGCTTCTGTCTAGATTTTAGATGAAGATACTCCCGTTTCCAATGAAATCGTTAGAGCTATCCAAATATCCACTTGCAGATTCTACAAAAAGTGTGATTCCAAACTGCTGTAACAAAGGAAAGGTTGAAATCTGTTAGTTGAGAACACACACCACAAAAAAGTTTCTGAGAATGCTTCTGTCTAGATTTTATATGACGATATTCCCGTTTCCAATGAAATCTTCACAGTTATTCAAATATCCACTTGCAGATTCTACAAAAAGTGTGTTTCCAAACGGCTCTATCAAAAGAAAGGTTCAACTCCGTTAGTTGAGGACACACATCACAAAGAAGTTTCTGAGAATGCTTCTGTCTCGTTTTTATGGGAAGATATTTCCCTTTTCACCTAAGGCCCGAATGCGCTCGAAATGTCCACTTGCAGATACTACAGAAAGAGTGTTCCAAACCTTCTCTAAGAAAGGGAATCTTCAGCATTGTGAGTTGAATGCAGATATCACAAAGTAGTTTCTGAGAGTGCTTCTGTCTAGATTTTAGATGAAGATAATCCCGTTTCCAACGAAATCGTTAGAGCTATCCAAATATCAACTTGCAGATTCTTCAAAAAGAGTGGTTCCAAACTACTCTATGAAAAGAAAGGTTGAACTCTGTTAGATGAGGACACACATCACAAAGAAGTTTCTGAGAATGCTTCTGTCTAGATTTTATATGAAGATGTTCCCGTTTCCAACGAAATCTTCACATTAAACAAAATATCCACTTGCAGGTTCTACAAAAAGAGTGTTTCCAAACTGCTGTATCAATAGAAAGGATCAGCTCTGGTAGTTGAGGACACACATCCTAAATAAGTTTCTGAAAATCCCTCTGTCTCTTTTTTATGGGAAGATATTTCAGTTTTCACCGTAGGCCTTAATGCGCTCGAAATGTCCACTTCCAGATACTACAGAAAGAGTGTTTCAAACCTGCTCTATGAAAGGGAATGTTCCGCTCTGTGACTTGAATGCAGATATCAGAAAGTAGTTTCTGACACTGCTTCTGTCTAGAATTTAGATGAAGATATTCCCGTTTCCAACGAAATCGATAGAGCTATCCAAATATCCACTTGCAGATTCTACAAAAAGTGTGTTTCCAAACTACTGTATCAAAAGAATGGTTCAACTCTGTTAGTTGAGGACACACATCACAAAGAAGTTTCTGAGAATGCTTCTGTCTAGATTTCATATGAAGATATTCCCGTTTCCAACGAAATCTTCACAGTTATCCAAATATCCACTTGCAGAATCTACAAAAAGTGTGTTTGCAAACTGCTGTATCAAAAGAAAGGATGAACTGTGTTAGCTGAGGACACTCATCAAGAAGAAGTTTCTGAGAATGCTTCGGTCTAGATTTCATATGAAGATATTCCCGTTTCCAACGAAATCATTAGCTCTATCAAAATATCCACTTACAGATTCTACAAAAAGAGTGTTTCCAAACTCCTCTATCAAAAGAAAGTTTCAACTCCTTTAGTTGAGGACACACATCACAAAGAAGTTTCTGAGAATGCTTCTGTCTAGATTTTATATGAAGATATTCCCTTTTCCAATGAAATCTTCAGAGTCATCCAAATATCCACTTGCAGCTTCTACAAAAAGAGTTTTTCTAAACTGCTGTATCCAAAGAAAGTTTCATCTCTGTTAGTTGAGGACACACATCCCAAATAAGTTTCTGAGAATGCTTCTGTCTCGTTTTTATGGGAAGATATTTCCCTTTTCACCTTAGGCCTGAAAGCGCTCGAAATCTCCACTTGCAGATACTACAGAAAGAGTGTTCCAAACCTGCTCTAAGAAAGGGAATGTTCAGCTCTGTGAGTTCAATGCAGATATCACAAAGTAGTTTCTGAGAGAGCTTCTGTCTAGATTTTAGATGAAGATACTCCCGTTTCCAATGAAATCGTTAGAGCTATCCAAATATCCACTTGCAGATTCTACAAAAAGTGTGATTCCAAACTGCTGTAACAAAGGAAAGGTTGAAATCTGTTAGTTGAGAACACACACCACAAAAAAGTTTCTGAGAATGCTTCTGTCTACATTTTATATGACGATATTCCCGTTTCCAATGAAATCTTCACAGTTATTCAAATATCCACTTGCAGATTCTACAAAAAGTGTGTTTCCAAACGGCTCTATCAAAAGAAAGGTTCAACTCCGTTAGTTGAGGACACACATCACAAAGAAGTTTCTGAGAATGCTTCTGTCTCGTTTTTATGGGAAGATATTTCCCTTTTCACCTAAGGCCCGAATGCGCTCGAAATGTCCACTTGCAGATACTACAGAAAGAGTGTTCCAAACCTTCTCTAAGAAAGGGAATCTTCAGCATTGTGAGTTGAATGCAGATATCACAAAGTAGTTTCTGAGAGTGCTTCTGTCTAGATTTTAGATGAAGATAATCCCGTTTCCAACGAAATCGTTAGAGATATCCAAATATCAACTTGCAGATTCTTCAAAAAGAGTGGTTCCAAACTACTCTATGAAAAGAAAGGTTGAACTCTGTTAGATGAGGACACACATCACAAAGAAGTTTCTGAGAATGCTTCTGTCTAGATTTTATATGAAGATGTTCCCGTTTCCAACGAAATCTTCACATTAAACAAAATATCCACTTGCATGTTCTACAAAAAGAGTGTTTCCAAACTGCTGTATGAATAGAAAGGATCAGCTCTGGTAGTTGAGGACACACATCCTAAATAAGTTTCTGAAAATCCCTCTGTCTCTTTTTTATGGGAAGATATTTCAGTTTTCACCGTAGGCCTTAATGCGCTCGAAATGTCCACTTCCAGATACTACAGAAAGAGTGTTTCAAACCTGCTCTATGAAAGGGAATGTTCCGCTCTGTGACTTGAATGCAGATATCACAAAGTAGTTTCTGACAGTGCTTCTGTCTAGAATTTAGATGAAGATATTCCCGTTTCCAACGAAATCGATAGAGCTATCCAAATATCCACTTGCAGATTCTACAAAAAGTGTGTTTCCAAACTACTGTATCAAAAGAATGGTTCAACTCTGTTAGTTGAGGACACACATCACAAAGAAGTTTCTGAGAATGCTTCTGTCTAGATTTCATATGAAGATATTCCCGTTTCCAACGAAATCTTCACAGTTATCCAAATATCCACTTGCAGAATCTACAAAAAGTGTGTTTGCAAACTGCTGTATCAAAAGAAAGGATGAACTGTGTTAGCTGAGGACACTCATCAAGAAGAAGTTTCTGAGAATGCTTCGGTCTAGATTTCATATGAAGATATTCCCGTTTCCAACGAAATCATTAGCTCTATCAAAATATCCTCTTACAGATTCTACAAAAAGAGTGTTTCCAAACTCCTCTATCAAAAGAAAGTTTCAACTCCTTTAGTTGAGGACACACATCACAAAGAAGTTTCTGAGAATGCTTCTGTCTAGATTTTATATGAAGATATTCCCTTTTCCAATGAAATCTTCAGAGTCATCCAAATATCCACTTGCAACTTCTACAAAAAGAGTTTTTCTAAACTGCTGTATCCATAGAAAGTTTCATCTCTGTTAGTTGAGGACACACATCCCAAATAAGTTTCTGAGAATGCTTCTGTCTCGTTTTTATGGGAAGATATTTCCCTTTTCACCTTAGGCCTGAAAGCGCTCGAAGTCTCCACTTGCAGATACTACAGAAAGAGTGTTCGAAACCTGCTCTAAGAAAGGGAATGTTCAGCTCTGTGAGTTCAATGCAGATATCACAAAGTAGTTTCTGAGAGAGCTTCTGTCTAGATTTTAGATGAAGATATTCCCGTTTCCAATGAAATTGATAGAGCTATCCAAATATCCACTTGCAGATTCTACAAAAAGTGTGTTTCCAAACTGCTGTAACAAAGGAAAGGTTGAAATCTGTTAGTTGAGGACACACACCACAAAAAAGTTTCTGAGAATGCTTCTCTCTAGATTTTATATGAAGATATTCCCGTTTCCAACGAAATCTTCACAGTTATTCAAATATCCACTTGCAGATTCTACAAAAAGAGTGTTTCCAAACTGCTGTAGCAATAGAAAGGATCAGCTCTGGTAGTTGAGGACACACATCCTAAATAAGTTTCTGAAAATCCTTCTGTCTCTTTTTTATGGGAAGATATTTCAGTTTTCACCGTAGGCCTTAATGCGCTCGTAATGTCCACTTCCAGATACTACAGAAAGAGTGTTTCAAACCTGCTCTATGAAAGGGAATGTTCCGCTCTGTGACTTGAATGCAGATATCAGAAAGTAGTTTCTGACAATGCTTCTGTCTAGAATTTAGATGAAGATATTCCCGTTTCCAACGAAATCGATAGAGCTATCCAAATATCCACTTACAGATTCTACAAAAGAAGTGATTCCAAACTGTTCTATCAACAGAAAGGTTTAAGTCTGTTAGTTGAGGACACACATCACAAAGAAGTTTCTGAGAATGCTTCTGTCTCGTTTTTATGGGAAGATATTTCAGTTTTCACCGTAGGCCCGAATGCGCTCGAAATGTCCACTTGCAGATACTACAGAAAGAGTGTTCCAAACCTTCTCTAAGAAAGGGAATCGTCAGCATTGTGAGTTGAATGCAGATATCACAAAGTAGTTTCTGAGGGTGCTTCTGTCTAGATTTTAGATGAATATATTACCGTTTCCAACGAAATCGATAGAGCTATCCAAATATCCACTTACAGATTCTACAAAAGAAGTGATTCCAAACTGCTCTATCAACAGAAAGGTTTAAGTCTGTTAGTTGAGGACACACATCACAAAGAAGTTTGTGAGAATGCTTCTGTCTAGATTTTATATGAAGATATTCCCGTTTCCAACAATATCTTCACAGTTATCCAAATATCCACTTGCAGATTCTGCAAAAAGTGTGTTTCCAAACTGCTGTATCAAAGGAAAGGATGAACTGTGTTAGCTGAGGACACTCATCAAGAAGAAGTTTCTGAGAATGCTTCTGTCTCGTTTTTATGGGAAGATATTTCAGTTTTCACCGTAGGCCCGAATGCGCTCCAAATGTCCACTTGCAGATAATACAGAAAGAGTGTTCCATACCTTCTCTAAGAAAGGGAATCTTCAGCTTTGTGAGTTGAATGCAGATATCACAAAGTAGTTTCTGAGAGTGCTTCTGTCTAGATTTTAGATGAAAATATTCCCGTTTCCAACGAAATCGTTAGAGCTATCCAAATATCAACTTGCAGATTCTACAAAAAGAGTGGTTCCAAACTACTCTATGAAAAGAAAGGTTGAACTCTGTTAGATGAGGACACACATCACGAAGAAGTTTCTGAGAATGCTCCTGTCTAGATTTTATATAAAGATGTTCCCGTTTCTAATGAAATCTTCACATTAAACAAAATATCCAATTGCAGGTTCTACATAAAGAGTGTTTCCAAACTGCTGTATCAAAGGAAAGGTTGAACTCTGTTAGTTGAGGACACACATCACAAAAAACTTTCTGAGAATGCTTCTGTCTAGATTTTATATGAAGATATTCCCGTTTCCAACGAAATCTTCACAGTTATCCAAATATCCACTTGCAGATTCTACAAAAAGAGTGTTTGCAAACTACTGTATCAAAAGAAAGGATGAACTGTGTTAGCTGAGGACACTCATCAAGAAGAAGTCTCTGAGAATGCTTCGGTCTAGATTTCATATGAAGATACTCCCCTTTCCAACGAAATTATTACAGCTATCCAAATATCCACGGACAGATTCTACAAAAAGGGTGTTTCCAAACTGCTCTATCAAAAGAAAGGTTGAACTCCGTTAGTTGAGGACACACATCACGAAGAAGTTGCTGAGAATGCTTCTGTCTGGAATTTAGATGAAGATATTCCCGATTCCAACGAAATCTTCACAGTTATCCAAATATCTACCAGCAGATTCTACAAAAAGTGTGTTTCCAAACTACTGTAACAAAAGAAAGGTTGAACTCTGTTAGTTGAGGACACACATCACAAAGAAGTTTCTGAGAATGCTTCTGTCTAGATTTTATATGAAGATATTCACTTTTCCATCGAAATCTTCACAGTTATCCAAATATCCACTTGCGGATTCTACAAAAAGAGTGTTTCTAAACTGCTGTATCAAAAGAATGGTTCAACACTGCTAGTTGAGGACACACATCCCATATAAGTTTCAGAGAATGCTTCTGTCTCGTTTTTATGGGAAGATATTTCCCTTTTCACCGTAGGCCTGAAAGCGCTCGAAATGTCCACTTGCAGATAGTACAGAAAGCGTTTTCCAAACCTGCTCTAAGAAATAGAATCTTCAGCTTTCTGAGTTGAATGCAGATATCACAAAGTAGTTTCTGAGAGTGCTTCTGTCTATATTTTCGATGAAGATATTCCCGTTTCCAACGAAATCGTATGAGCTATCCAAATGTCCACCTGCAGATTGTACAAAAAGAGTGGTTCCAAACTACTCTATCAAAAGAAATGTTAAACTCTGTTCGATGAGGACACACATCACAAAGAAGTTTCTGAGAATGCTTCTGTCTAGATTTTATATGAAGATGTTCCCGTTTCCAACGAAATCTTCACATTAAACAAAATATCCACTTGCAGGTTCTACAAAAAGAGTGTTTCCAAACTGCTGTATCAACGGAAAGGTTGAACTCTGTTAGTTGAGGACACACATCACAAAAAAGTTTCTGAGAATGCTTCTGTCTAGATTTTATAAGAAGATACTCCCGTTTCCAACGAAATCTTCACAGTTATTCAAGTATCCACTTGCAGATTCCACAAAAAGAGTGTTTCCAACTGCTTTATCAATAGAAAGGATCAACTCTGCTATTTGAGGACACACATCCTAAATAAGTTTCTGAGAATCCTTCTCTCTCTTTCTTATGGAAGATATTTCAGTTTTCACTGAAGGGCTGAATGCGTTCGAAATGTCCACTTCCAGATACTACAGAAAGAGTGTTTCAAACCTGCTCTATGAAAGGGAATGTTCAGCGCTGTGACTTGAATGCAGATATCACAAAGTAGTTTCTGACAGTGCTTCTGTCTTGAATTCAGATGAAGATATTCCCTTTTCCAACGAAATCGTTAGAGCTATAAAAATATCCACTTGCAGATTCTACAAAAAGGGTGTTTCCAAACTGCTATATCAAAAGAAACGTTGAACTCTGTTAGTTGAGGATACACATCACAAAGAAGTTTCTGAGAATGCTTGTGTCTGGATTTTATATGAAGATATTCCTATTTCCAACTAAATCTTCACAGTTATCCAAATATCCACTTGCAGATTTTACAAAAAGACTGTTTCCATACTGCTGTTTCAAAGGAAAAGTTGAACTGTGTTAGTCGAGGACACTCATCACAAAGAAGTTTCTGAGAATGCTTCTGTCTAGATTTCATATGAAGATATTCCAGTATCCACCGAAATCATTAGAGCTATCCAAATATCCACTTACAGATTCTACAAAAAGAGTGTTACCAATCTGCTCTATTAAAAGAAAGGTTCAACTTCCTTAGTTGAGGACACACATCACAAAGAAGTTTCTGAGAATGCTTCTGTCTGGATTTTATATGAAGATATTCCGTTTCCAATGAAATCTTCACAGTTATCCAAATATCCACTTGCAGATTCTACAAAAAGTGTGTTTCCAAACTACTGTATCAAAAGAATGGTTCAACTCTGTTAGTTGAGGACACACATCACAAAGAAGTTTCTGAGAATGCTTCTGTCTAGATTTTATATGAAGATATTCCCGTTTCCAACGAAATCTTCACAGTTATCCAAATATCCACTTGCAGATTCTACAAAAAGAGTGTTTGCAAACTGCTGTATCAAAAGAAAGGATGAACTGTGTTAGCTGAGGACACTCATCAAGAAGAAGTTTCTGAGAATGCTTCGGACTAGATTTCATATGAAGATATTCCCGTTTCCATCGAAATCATTAGCTCTATCAAAATATCCACTTACAGATTCTACAAAAAGAGTGTTTCCAAACTCCTCTATCAAAAGAAAGGTTCAACTCCTTTAGTTGAGGACACACATCACAAAGAAGTTTCTGAGAATGCTACTGTCTAGATTTTATATGAAGATATTCCCTTTTCCAATGAAATCTTCAGAGTCATCCAAATATCCACTTGCAGCTTCTACAAAAAGAGTTTTTCTAAACTGCTGTATCCAAAGAAAGTTTCATCTCTGTCAGTTGAGGACACACATCCCAAATAAGTTCCTGAGAATGCTTCTGTCTCGTTTTTATGGGAAGATATTTCCCTTTTCACCTAAGGCCTGAAAGCGCTCGAAATCTCCACTTGCAGATACTACAGAAAGAGTGTTCCAAACCTGCTCTAAGAAAGGGAATGTTCAGCTCTGTGAGTTCAATGCAGATATCACAAAGTAGTTTCTGAGAGAGCTTCTGTCTAGATTTTAGATGAAGATATTCCCGTTTCCAATGAAATCGTTAGAGCTATCCAAATATCCACTTGCAGATTCTACAAAAAGTGTGTTTCCAAACTGCTGTAACAAAGGAAAGGTTGAAATCTGTTAGTTGAGGACACACACCACAAAAAAGTTTCTGAGAATGCTTCTGTCTAGATTTTATATGACGATATTCCCGTTTCCAATGACATCTTCACAGTTATTCGAATATCCACTTGCAGATTCTGCAAAAAGTGTGTTTCCAAACTGCTCTGTCAAAAGAAAGGTTCAACTCCGTTAGTTGAGGACACACATCACAAAGAAGTTTCTGAGAATGCTTCTGTCTCGTTTTTATGGGAAGATATTTCCCTTTTCACCGTAGGCCCGAATGCGCTCGAAATGTCCAGTTGCAGATACTACAGAAAGAGTGTTCCAAACCTTCTCTAAGAAAGGGAATCTTCAGCATTGTGAGTTGAATGCAGATATCACAAAGTAGTTTCTGAGAGTGCTTCTGTCTAGATTTTAGATGAAGATAATCCCGTTTCCAACGAAATCGTTAGAGCTATCCAAATATCAACTTGCAGATTCTACAAAAAGAGTGGATCCTAACTACTCTATGAAAAGAAAGGTTGAACTCTGTTAGATGAGAACACACATCACAAAGAAGTTTCTGAGAATGCTTCTGTCAAGATTTTATATAAAGATGTTCCCGTTTCCAAAGAAATCTTCACTTTAAACAAAATATCCACTTGCAGGTTCTACAAAAAGTGTGTTTCCAAACTGCTGTATCAATAGAAAGGATCAGCTCTGGTAGTTGAGGACACACATCCTAAATAAGTTTTTGAAAATCCCTCTGTCTCTTTTTTATGGGAAGATATTTCAGTTTTCACCGTAGGCCTTAATGCGCTCGTAATGTCCACTTCCAGATACTACAGAAAGAGTGTTTCAAACCTGCTCTATGAAAGGGAATGTTCCGCTCTGTGACTTGAATGCAGATATCAGAAAGTAGTTTCTGACAATGCTTCTGTCTACAATTTAGATGAAGATATTCCCGTTTCCAACGAAATCGTTAGAGCTATCCACATATCCACTTACAGATTCTACAAAAGAAGTGATTCCAAACTGCTCTATCAACAGAAAGGTTTAAGTCTGTTAGTTGAGGACACACATCACAAAGAAGTTTCTGAGAATGCTTCTGTCTCGTTTTTATGGGAAGATATTTCAGTTTTCACCGTAGGCCCGAATGCGCTCGAAATGTCCACTTGCAGATACTACAGAAAGAGTGTTCCAAACCTTCTCTAAGAAAGGGAATCGTCAGCATTGTGAGTTGAATGCAGATATCACAAAGTAGTTTCTGAGGGTGCTTCTGTCTAGATTTTAGATGAATATATTACCGTTTCCAACGAAATCGATAGAGCTATCCAAATATCCACTTACAGATTCTACAAAAGAAGTGATTCCAAACTGCTCTATCAACAGAAAGGTTTAAGTCTGTTAGTTGAGGACACACATCACAAAGAAGTTTGTGAGAATGCTTCTGTCTAGATTTTATATGAAGATATTCCCGTTTCCAACAATATCTTCACAGTTATCCAAATATCCACTTGCAGATTCTACAAAAAGTGTGTTTCCAAACTGCTCTATCAAAAGAAAGGTTCAACTCCATTAGTTGAGGACACACATCACAAAGAAGTTTCTGAGAATGCTTCTGTCTCGTTTTTATGGGAAGATATTTCAGTTTTCACCGTAGGCCAGAATGTGCTCCAAATGTCCACTTGCAGATAATACAGAAAGAGTGTTCCATACCTTCTCTAAGAAAGGGAATCTTCAGCTTTGTGAGTTGAATGCAGATATCACAAAGTAGTTTCTGAGAGTGCTTCTGTCTAGATTTTAGATGAAAATATTCCCGTTTCCAACGATATCGTTAGAGCTATCCAAATATCAACTTGCAGATTCTACAAAAAGAGTGGTTCCAAACTACTCTATGAAAAGAAAGGTTGAACTCTGTTAGATGAGGACACACATCACGAAGAAGTTTCTGAGAATGCTTCTGTCTAGATTTTATATAAAGATGTTCCCGTTTCCAATGAAATCTTCACATTAAACAAAATATCCACTTGCAGGTTCTACAAAAAGAGTGTTTCCAAACTGCTGTATCAAAGGAAAGGTTGAACTCTGTTAGTTGAGGACACACATCACAAAAAAGTTTCTAAGAATGCTTCTGTCTAGATTTTATATGAAGATATTCCCGTTTCCAATGAAATCTTCACAGTTATTCAAATATCCACTTGCAGATTCTACAAAAAGAGTGTTTCCAAACTGCTGTATCAATAGAAAGGATCAGCTCTGGTAGTTGAGGACACACATCCTAAATAAGTTTCTGAAAATCCCTCTGTCTCTTTTTTATGGGAAGATATTTCAGTTTTCACCGTAGGCCTTAATGCGCTCGAAATGTCCACTTCCAGATACTACAGAAAGAGTGTTTCAAACCTGCTCTATGAAAGGGAATGTTCCGCTCTGTGACTTGAATGCAGATATCAGAAAGTAGTTTCTGACAGTGCTTCTGTCTAGAATTTAGATGAAGATATTCCCGTTTCCAACGAAATCGATAGAGCTATCCAAATATCCACTTGCAGATTCTACAAAAAGTGTGTTTCCAAACTACTGTATCAAAGGAATGGTTCAACTCTGTTAGTTGAGGACACACATCACAAAGAAGTTTCTGAGAATGCTTCTGTCTAGATTTTATATGAAGATATTCCCGTTTCCAACGAAATCTTCACAGTTATCCAAATATCCACTTGCAGATTCTACAAAAAGAGTGTTTGCAAACTGCTGTATCAAAAGAAAGGATGAACTGTGTTAGCTGAGGACACTCATCAAGAAGAAGTTTCTGAGAATGCTTCGGACTAGATTTCATATGAAGATATTCCCGTTTCCATCGAAATCATTAGCTCTATCAAAATATCCACTTACAGATTCTACAAAAAGAGTGTTTCCAAACTCCTCTATCAAAAGAAAGGTTCAACTCCTTTAGTTGAGGACACACATCACAAAGAAGTTTCTGAGAATGCTACTGTCTAGATTTTATATGAAGATATTCCCTTTTCCAATGAAATCTTCAGAGTCATCCAAATATCCACTTGCAGCTTCTACAAAAAGAGTTTTTCTAAACTGCTGTATCCAAAGAAAGTTTCATCTCTGTCAGTTGAGGACACACATCCCAAATAAGTTCCTGAAAATGCTTCTGTCTCGTTTTTATGGGAAGATATTTCCCTTTTCACCTAAGGCCTGAAAGCGCTCGAAATCTCCACTTGCAGATACTACAGAAAGAGTGTTCCAAACCTGCTCTAAGAAAGGGAATGTTCAGCTCTGTGAGTTCAATGCAGATATCACAAAGTAGTTTCTGAGAGAGCTTCTGTCTAGATTTTAGATGAAGATATTCCCGTTTCCAATGAAATCGTTAGAGCTATCCAAATATCCACTTGCAGATTCTACAAAAAGTGTGTTTCCAAACTGCTGTAACAAAGGAAAGGTTGAAATCTGTTAGTTGAGGACACACACCACAAAAAAGTTTCTGAGAATGCTTCTGTCTAGATTTTATATGACGATATTCCCGTTTCCAATGAAATCTTCACAGTTATTCGAATATCCACTTGCAGATTCTACAAAAAGTGTGTTTCCAAACTGCTCTGTCAAAAGAAAGGTTCAACTCCGTTAGTTGAGGACACACATCACAAAGAAGTTTCTGAGAATGCTTCTGTCTCGTTTTTATGGGAAGATATTTCCCTTTTCACCGTAGGCCCGAATGCGCTCGAAATGTCCACTTGCAGATACTACAGAAAGAGTGTTCCAAACCTTCTCTAAGAAAGGGAATCGTCAGCATTGTGAGTTGAATGCAGATATCACAAAGTAGTTTCTGAGGGTGCTTCTGTCTAGATTTTAGATGAATATATTACCGTTTCCAACGAAATCGATAGAGCTATCCAAATATCCACTTACAGTTTCTACAAAAGAAGTGATTCCAAACTGCTCTATCAACAGAAAGGTTTAAGTCTGTTAGTTGAGGACACACATCACAAAGAAGTTTGTGAGAATGCTTCTGTCTAGATTTTATATGAAGATATTCCCGTTTCCAACAATATCTTCACAGTTATCCAAATATCCACTTGCAGATTCTACAAAAAGTGTGTTTCCAAACTGCTCTATCAAAAGAAAGGTTCAACTCCGTTAGTTGAGGACACACATCACAAAGAAGTTTCTGAGAATGCTTCTGTCTCGTTTTTATGGGAAGATATTTCAGTTTTCACCGTAGGCCCGAATGCGCTCCAAATGTCCACTTGCAGATAATACAGAAAGAGTGTTCCATACCTTCTCTAAGAAAGGGAATCTTCAGCTTTGTGAGTTGAATGCAGATATCACAAAGTAGTTTCTGAGAGTGCTTCTGTCTAGATTTTAGATGAAAATATTCCCGTTTCCAACGATATCGTTAGAGCTATCCAAATATCAACTTGCAGATTCTACAAAAAGAGTGGTTCCAAACTACTCTATGAAAAGAAAGGTTGAACTCTGTTAGATGAGGACACACATCACGAAGAAGTTTCTGAGAATGCTTCTGTCTAGATTTTATATAAAGATGTTCCCGTTTCCAATGAAATCTTCACATTAAACAAAATATCCACTTGCAGGTTCTACAAAAAGAGTGTTTCCAAACTGCTGTATCAAAGGAAAGGTTGAACTCTGTTAGTTGAGGACACACATCACAAAAAAGTTTCTGAGAATGCTTCTGTCTAGATTTTATATGAAGATATTCCCGTTTCCAACGAAATCTTCACAGTTATTCAAATATCCACTTGCAGATTCTACAAAAAGAGTGTTTCCAAACTGCTGTATCAATAGAAAGGATCAGCTCTGGTAGTTGAGGACACACATCCTAAATAAGTTTCTGAAAATCCCTCTGTCTCTTTTTTATGGGAAGATATTTCAGTTTTCACCGTAGGCCTTAATGCGCTCGAAATGTCCACTTCCAGATACTACAGAAAGAGTGTTTCAAACCTGCTCTATGAAAGGGAATGTTCCGCTCTGTGACTTGAATGCAGATATCAGAAAGTAGTTTCTGACAGTGCTTCTGTCTAGAATTTAGATGAAGATATTCCCGTTTCCAACGAAATCGATAGAGCTATCCAAATATCCACTTGCAGATTCTACAAAAAGTGTGTTTCCAAACTACTGTATCAAAAGAATGGTTCAACTCTGTTAGTTGAGGACACACATCACAAAGAAGTTTCTGAGAATGCTTCTGTCTAGATTTTATATGAAGATATTCCCGTTTCCAACGAAATCTTCACAGTTATCCAAATATCCACTTGCAGATTCTACAAAAAGAGTGTTTGCAAACTGCTGTATCAAAAGAAAGGATGAACTGTGTTAGCTGAGGACACTCATCAAGAAGAAGTTTCTGAGAATGCTTCGGACTAGATTTCATATGAAGATATTCCCGTTTCCATCGAAATCATTAGCTCTATCAAAATATCCACTTACAGATTCTACAAAAAGAGTGTTTCCAAACTCCTCTATCAAAAGAAAGGTTCAACTCCTTTAGTTGAGGACACACATCACAAAGAAGTTTCTGAGAATGCTACTGTCTAGATTTTATATGAAGATATTCCCTTTTCCAATGAAATCTTCAGAGTCATCCAAATATCCACTTGCAGCTTCTACAAAAAGAGTTTTTCTAAACTGCTGTATCCAAAGAAAGTTTCATCTCTGTCAGTTGAGGACACACATCCCAAATAAGTTTCTGAGAATGCTTCTGTCTCGTTTTTATGGGAAGATATTTCCCTTTTCACCTAAGGCCCGAATGCGCTCGAAATGTCCACTTGCAGATAATACAGAAAGAGTGTTCCAAACCTTCTCTAAGAAAGGGAATCTTCAGCATTGTGAGTTGAATGCAGATATCACAAAGTAGTTTCTGAGAGTGCTTCTGTCTAGATTTTAGATGAAGATAATCCCGTTTCCAACGAAATCGTTAGAGCTATCCAAATATCAACTTGCAGATTCTTCAAAAAGAGTGGTTCCAAACTACTCTATGAAAAGAAAGGTTGAACTCTGTTAGATGAGGACACACATCACAAAGAAGTTTCTGAGAATGCTTCTGTCTAGATTTTATATGAAGATGATCCCGTTTCCAACGAAATCTTCACATTAAACAAAATATCCACTTGCAGGTTCTACAAAAGAGTGTTTCCAAACTGCTGTATCAATAGAAAGGATCAGCTCTGGTAGTTGAGGACACACATCCTAAATAAGTTTCTGAAAATCCCTCTGTCTCTTTTTTATGGGAAGATATTTCGGTTTTCACCGTAGGCCTTAATGCGCTCGAAATGTCCACTTCCAGACACTACAGAAAGAGTGTTTCAAACCTGCTGTATGAAAGGGAAAGTTCCGCTCTGTGACTTGAATGCAGATAACAGAAAGTAGTTTCTGACAGTGCTTCTGTCTAGAATTTAGATGAAGATATTCCCGTTTCCAACGAAATCTTCACAGTTATCCAAATATCCACTTGCAGATTCTACAAAAAGAGTGTTTGCAAACTGCTGTATCAAAAGATAGGATGAACTGTGTTAGCTGAGGACACTCATCAAGAAGAAGTTTCTGAGAATACTTCGGTCTAGATTTTATATGAAGATATTCCCGTTTCCAACGAAATCATTAGCTCTATCAAAATATCCACTTACAGATTCTACAAAAAGAGTGTTTCCAAACTCCTCTATCAAAAGAAAGTTTCAACTCCTTTAGTTGAGGACACACATCACAAAGAAGTTTCTGAGAATTCTTCTGTCTAGATTTTATATGAAGATACTCCCTTTTTCCAATGAAATCTTAAGAGTCATCCAAATATCCACTTGCAGCTTCTACAAAAAGAGTTTTTCTACACTGCTGTATCCAAAGAAAGTTTCATCTCTGTTAGTTGAGGACACACATCCCAAATAAGTTTCTGAGAATGCTTCTGTCTCGTTTTTATGGGAAGATATTTCCCTTTTCACCTTAGGCCTGAAAGCGCTCGAAGTCTCCACTTGCAGATACTACAGAAAGAGTGTTCCAAACCTGCTCTAAGAAAGGGAATGTTCAGCTCTGTGAGTTCAATGCAGATATCACAAAGTAGTTTCTGAGAGAGCTTCTGTCTAGATTTTAGATGAAGATATTCCCGTTTCCAATGAAATTGATAGAGCTATCCAAATATCCACTTGCAGATTCTACAAAAAGTGTGTTTCCAAACTGCTGTAACAAAGGAAAGGTTGAAATCTGTTAGTTGAGGACACACACCACAAAAAAGTTTCTGAGAATGCTTCTCTCTAGATTTTATATGACGATATTCCCGTTTCCAACGAAATCTTCACAGTTATTCAAATATCCACTTGCAGATTCTACAAAAAGAGTGTTTCCAAACTGCTGTAGCAATAGAAAGGATCAGCTCTGGTAGTTGAGGACACACATCCTAAATAAGTTTCTGAAAATCCTTCTGTCTCTTTTTTATGGGAAGATATTTCAGTTTTCACCGTAGGCCTTAATGCGCTCGTAATGTCCACTTCCAGATACTACAGAAAGAGTGTTTCAAACCTGCTCTATGAAACGGAATGTTCCGCTCTGTGACTTGAATGCAGATATCAGAAAGTAGTTTCTGACAATGCTTCTGTCTAGAATTTAGATGAAGATATTCCCGTTTCCAACGAAATCGATAGAGCTATCCAAATATCCACTTACAGATTCTACAAAAGAAGTGATTCCAAACTGCTCTATCAACAGAAAGGTTTAAGTCTGTTAGTTGAGGACACACATCACAAAGAAGTTTCTGAGAATGCTTCTGTCTCGTTTTTATGGGAAGATATTTCAGTTTTCACCGTAGGCCCGAATGCGCTCGAAATGTCCACTTGCAGATACTACAGAAAGAGTGTTCCAAACCTTCTCTAAGAAAGGGAATCGTCAGCATTGTGAGTTGAATGCAGATATCACAAAGTAGTTTCTGAGGGTGCTTCTGTCTAGATTTTAGATGAATATATTACCGTTTCCAACGAAATCGATAGAGCTATCCAAATATCCACTTACAGATTCTACAAAAGAAGTGATTCCAAACTGCTCTATCAACAGAAAGGTTTAAGTCTGTTAGTTGAGGACACACATCACAAAGAAGTTTGTGAGAATGCTTCTGTCTAGATTTTATATGAAGATATTCCCGTTTCCAACAATATCTTCACAGTTATCCAAATATCCACTTGCAGATTCTGCAAAAAGTGTGTTTCCAAACTGCTCTATCAAACGAAAAGTTCAACTCCGTTAGTTGAGCACACATCACAAAGAAGTTTCTGAGAATGCTTCTGTCTCGTTTTTATGGGAAGATATTTCAGTTTTCACCGTAGGCCCGAATGCGCTCCAAATGTCCACTTGCAGATAATACAGAAAGAGTGTTCCATACCTTCTCTAAGAAAGGGAATCTTCAGCTTTGTGAGTTGAATGCAGATATCACAAAGTAGTTTCTGAGAGTGCTTCTGTCTAGATTTTAGATGAAAATATTCCCGTTTCCAACGAAATCGTTAGAGCTATCCAAATATCAACTTGCAGATTCTACAAAAAGAGTGGTTCCAAACTACTCTATGAAAAGAAAGGTTCAACTCTGTTAGTTGAGGACACACATCACAAAGAAGTTTCTGAGAATGCTTCTGTCTAGATTTTATATGAAGATATTCCCGTTTCCAACGAAATCTTCACAGTTATCCAAATATCCACTTGCAGATTCTACAAAAAGAGTGTTTGCAAACTACTGTATGAAAAGAAAGGATGAACTGTGTTAGCTGAGGACACTCATCAAGAAGAAGTTTCTGAGAATGCTTCGGTCTAGATTTCATATGAAGATATTCCCGTTTCCAAAGAAATCATTAGCTCTATCAAAATATCCACTTACAGATTCTACAAAAAGAGTGTTTCCAAACTCCTCTATCAAAAGAAAGGTTCAACTCCTTTAGTTGAGGACACACATCACAAAGAAGTTTCTGAGAATGCTTCTGTCTAGATTTTATATGAAGATATTCCTTTTTCCAATGAAATCTTCACATTAAACAAAATATCCACTTGCAGCTTCTACAAAAAGAGTTTTTCTAAACTGCTGTATCCAAAGAAAGTTTCATCTCTGTTAGTTGAGGACACACATCCCAAATAAGTTTCTGAGAATGCTTCTGTTTCGTTTTTATGGGAAGATATTTGCCTTTTCACCTTAGGCCTGAAAGCGCTCGAAATCTCCACTTACAGATACTACAGAAAGAGTGTTCCAAACCTGCTCTAAGAAAGGGAATGTTCAGCTCTGTGAGTTCAATGCAGATATCACAAAGTAGTTTCTGAGAGAGCTTCTGTCTAGATTTTAGATGAAGATATTCCCGTTTCCAATGAAATCGTTAGAGCTATCCAAATATCCACTTGCAGATTCTACAAAAAGTGTGATTCCAAACTGCTGTAACAAAGGAAAGGTTGAAATCTGTTAGTTGAGAACACACACCACAAAAAAGTTTCTGAGAATGCTTCTGTCTAGATTTTATATGACGATATTCCCGTTTCCAATGAAATCTTCACAGTTATTCAAATATCCACTTGCAGATTCTACAAAAAGTGTGTTTCCAAACGGCTCTATCAAAAGAAAGGTTCAACTCCGTTAGTTGAGGACACACATCACAAAGAAGTTTCTGAGAATGCTTCTGTCTCGTTTTTATGGGAAGATATTTCCCTTTTCACCTAAGGCCCGAATGCGCTCGAAATGTCCACTTGCAGATACTATAGAAAGAGTGTTCCATACCTTCTCTAAGAAAGGGAATCTTCAGCTTTGTGAGTTGAATGCAGATATCACAAAGTAGTTTCTGAGAGTGCTTCTGTCTAGATTTTAGATGAAAATATTCCCGTTTCCAACGATATCGTTAGAGCTATCCAAATATCAACTGGCAGATTCTACAAAAAGAGTGGTTCCAAACTACTCTATGAAAAGAAAGGTTGAACTCTGTTAGATGAGGACACACATCACGAAGAAGTTTCTGAGAATGCTTCTGTCTAGATTTTATATAAAGATGTTCCCGTTTCCAATGAAATCTTCACATTAAACAAAATATCCACTTGCAGGTTCTACAAAAAGAGTGTTTCCAAACTGCTGTATCAAAGGAAAGGTTGAACTCTGTTAGTTGAGGACACACATCACAAAAAAGTTTCTGAGAATGCTTCTGTCTAGATTTTATATGAAGATATTCCCGTTTCCAACGAAATCTTCACAGTTATTCAAATATCCACTTGCAGATTCTACAAAAAGAGTGTTTCCAAACTGCTGTATCAATAGAAAGGATCAGCTCTGGTAGTTGAGGACACACATCCTAAATAAGTTTCTGAAAATCCCTCTGTCTCTTTTTTATGGGAAGATATTTCAGTTTTCACCGTAGGCCTTAATGCGCTCGAAATGTCCACTTCCAGATACTACAGAAAGAGTGTTTCAAACCTGCTCTATGAAAGGGAATGTTCCGCTCTGTGACTTGAATGCAGATATCAGAAAGTAGTTTCTGACAGTGCTTCTGTCTAGAATTTAGATGAAGATATTCCCGTTTCCAACGAAATCGATAGAGCTATCCAAATATCCACTTGCAGATTCTACAAAAAGTGTGTTTCCAAACTACTGTATCAAAAGAATGGTTCAACTCTGTTAGTTGAGGACACACATCACAAAGAAGTTTCTGAGAATGCTTCTGTCTAGATTTTATATGAAGATATTCCCGTTTCCAACGAAATCTTCACAGTTATCCAAATATCCACTTGCAGATTCTACAAAAAGAGTGTTTGCAAACTACTGTATCAAAAGAAAGGATGAACTGTGTTAGCTGAGGACACTCATCAAGAAGAAGTTTCTGAGAATGCTTCGGTCTAGATTTCATATGAAGATATTCCCGTTTCCAACGAAATCATTAGCTCTATCAAAATATCCACCTACAGATTCTACAAAAAGAGTGTTTCCAAACTCCTCTATCAAAAGAAAGGTTCAACTCCTTTAGTTGAGGACACACATCACAAAGAAGTTTCTGAGAATGCTTCTGTCTAGATTTTATATGAAGATATTCCCTTTTCCAATGAAATCTTCAGAGTCATCCAAATATCCACTTGCAGCTTCTACAAAAAGAGTTTTTCTAAACTGCTGTATCCAAAGAAAGTTTCATCTCTGTTAGTTGAGGACACACATCCCAAATAAGTTTCTGAGAATGCTTCTGTCTCGTTTTTATGGGAAGATATTTCCCTTTTCACCTTAGGCCTGAAAGCGCTCGAAATCTCCACTTGCAGATACTACAGAAAGAGTGTTCCAAACCTGCTCTAAGAAAGGGAATGTTCAGCTCTGTGAGTTCAATGCAGATATCACAAATTAGTTTCTGAGAGAGCTTCTGTCTAGATTTTAGATGAAGATACTCCCGTTTCCAATGAAATCGTTAGAGCTATCCAAATATCCACTTGCAGATTCTACAAAAAGTGTGATTCCAAACTGCTGTAACAAAGGAAAGGTTGAAATCTGTTACTTGAGAACACACACCACAAAAAAGTTTCTGAGAATGCTTCTGTCTACATTTTATATGACGATATTCCCGTTTCCAATGAAATCTTCACAGTTATTCAAATATCCACTTGCAGATTCTACAAAAAGTGTGTTTCCAAACGGCTCTATCAAAAGAAAGGTTCAACTCCGTTAGTTGAGGACACACATCACAAAGAAGTTTCTGAGAATGCTTCTGTCTCGTTTTTATGGGAAGATATTTCCCTTTTCACCTAAGGCCCGAATGCGCTCAAAATGTCCACTTGCAGATACTACAGAAAGAGTGTTCCAAACCTTCTCTAAGAAAGGGAATCTTCAGCATTGTGAGTTGAATGCAGATATCACAAAGTAGTTTCTGAGAGTGCTTCTGTCTAGATTTTAGATGAAGATAATCCCGTTTCCAACGAAATCGTTAGAGCTATCCAAATATCAACTTGCAGATTCTTCAAAAAGAGTGGTTCCAAACTACTCTATGAAAAGAAAGGTTGAACTCTGTTAGATGAGGACACACATCACAAAGAAGTTTCTGAGAATGCTTCTGTCTAGATTTTATATGAAGATGTTCCAGTTTCCAACGAAATCTTCACATTAAACAAAATATCCACTTGCAGGTTCTACAAAAAGAGTGTTTCCAAACTGCTGTATCAATAGAAAGGATCAGCTCTGGTAGTTGAGGACACACATCCTAAATAAGTTTCTGAAAATCCCTCTGTCTCTTTTTTATGGGAAGATATTTCAGTTTTCACCGTAGGCCTTAATGCGCTCGAAATGTCCACTTCCAGATACTACAGAAAGAGTGTTTCAAACCTGCTCTATGAAAGGGAATGTTCCGCTCTGTGACTTGAATGCAGATATCAGAAAGTAGTTTCTGACAGTGCTTCTGTCTAGAATTTAGATGAAGATATTCCCGTTTCCAACGAAATCGATAGAGCTATCCAAATATCCACTTGCAGATTCTACAAAAAGTGTGTTTCCAAACTACTGTATCAAAAGAATGGTTCAACTCTGTTAGTTGAGGACACACATCACAAAGAAGTTTCTGAGAATGGTTCTGTCTAGATTTCATATGAAGATATTCCCGTTTCCAACGAAATCTTCACAGTTATCCAAATATCCACTTGCAGAATCTACAAAAAGTGTGTTTGCAAACTGCTGTATCAAAAGAAAGGATGAACTGTGTTAGCTGAGGACACTCATCAAGAAGAAGTTTCTGAGAATGCTTCGGTCTAGATTTCATATGAAGATATTCCCGTTTCCAACGAAATCATTAGCTCTATCAAAATATCCACTTACAGATTCTACAAAAAGAGTGTTTCCAAACTCCTCTATCAAAAGAAAGTTTCAACTCCTTTAGTTGAGGACACACATCACAAAGAAGTTTCTGAGAATGCTTCTGTCTAGATTTTATATGAAGATATTCCCTTTTCCAATGAAATCTTCAGAGTCATCCAAATATCCACTTGCAGCTTCTACAAAAAGAGTTTTTCTAAACTGCTGTATCCAAAGAAAGTTTCATCTCTGTTAGTTGAGGACACACATCCCAAATAAGTTTCTGAGAATGCTTCTGTCTCGTTTTTATGGGAAGATATTTCCCTTTTCACCTTAGGCCTGAAAGCGCTCGAAATCTCCACTTGCAGATACTACAGAAAGAGTGTTCCAAACCTGCTCTAAGAAAGGGAATGTTCAGCTCTGTGAGTTCAATGCAGATATCAGAAAGTAGTTTCTGAGAGAGCTTCTGTCTAGATTTTAGATGAAGATACTCCCGTTTCCAATGAAATCGTTAGAGCTATCCAAATATCCACTTGCAGATTCTACAAAAAGTGTGATTCCAAACTGCTGTAACAAAGGAAAGGTTGAAATCTGTTAGTTGAGAACACACACCACAAAAAAGTTTCTGAGAATGCTTCTGTCTAGATTTTATATGACGATATTCCCGTTTCCAATGAAATCTTCACAGTTATTCAAATATCCACTTGCAGATTCTACAAAAAGTGTGTTTCCAAACGGCTCTATCAAAAGAAAGGTTCAACTCCGTTAGTTGAGGACACACATCACAAAGAAGTTTCTGAGAATGCTTCTGTCTCGTTTTTATGGGAAGATATTTCCCTTTTCACCTAAGGCCCGAATGCGCTCGAAATGTCCACTTGCAGATACTACAGAAAGAGTGTTCCAAACCTTCTCTAAGAAAGGGAATCTTCAGCATTGTGAGTTGAATGCAGATATCACAAAGTAGTTTTTGAGAGTGCTTCTGTCTAGATTTTAGATGAAGATAATCCCGTTTCCAACGAAATCGTTAGAGCTATCCAAATATCAACTTGCAGATTCTTCAAAAAGAGTGGTTCCAAACTACTCTATGAAAAGAAAGGTTGAACTCTGTTAGATGAGGACACACATCACAAAGAAGTTTCTGAGAATGTTTCTGTCTAGATTTTTTGAAGATGTTCCCGTTTCCAACGAAATCTTCACATTAAACAAAATATCCACTTGCAGGTTCTACAAAAAGAGTGTTTCCAAACTGCTGTATCAATAGAAAGGATCAGCTCTGGTAGTTTAGGACACACATCCTAAATAAGTTTCTGAAAATCCCTCTGTCTCTTTTTTATGGGAAGATATTTCAGTTTTCACCGTAGGCCTTAATGCGCTCGAAATGTCCACTTCCAGATACTACAGAAAGAGTGTTTCAAACCTGCTCTATGAAAGGGAATGTTCCGCTCTGTGACTTGAATGCAGATATCAGAAAGTAGTTTCTGACAGTGCTTCTGTCTAGAATTTAGATGAAGATATTCCCGTTTCCAACGAAATCGATAGAGCTATCCAAATATCCACTTGCAGATTCTACAAAAAGTGTGTTTCCAAACTACTGTATCAAAAGAATGGTTCAACTCTGTTAGTTGAGTACACACATCACAAAGAAGTTTCTGAGAATGCTTCTGTCTAGATTTCATATGAAGATATTCCCGTTTCCAACGAAATCTTCACAGTTATCCAAATATCCACTTGCAGAATCTACAAAAAGTGTGTTTGCAAACTGCTGTATCAAAAGAAAGGATGAACTGTGTTAGCTGAGGACACTCATCAAGAAAAAGTTTCTGAGAATGCTTCGGTCTAGATTTCATATGAAGATATTCCCGTTTCCAACGAAATCATTAGCTCTATCAAAATATCCACTTACAGATTCTACAAAAAGAGTGTTTCCAAACTCCTCTATCAAAAGAAAGTTTCAACTCCTTTAGTTGAGGACACACATCACAAAGTAGTTTCTGAGAATGCTTCTGTCTAGATTTTATATGAAGATATTCCCTTGTCCAATGAAATCTTCATAGTCATCCAAATATCCACTTGCAGCTTCTACAAAAAGAGTTTTTCTAAACTGCTGTATCCATAGAAAGTTTCATCTCTGTTAGTTGAGGACACACATCCCAAATAAGTTTCTGAGAATGCTTCTGTCTCGTTTTTATGGGAAGATATTTCCCTTTTCACCTTAGGCCTGAAAGCGCTCGAAGTCTCCACTTGCAGATACTACAGAAAGAGTGTTCCAAACCTGCTCTAAGAAAGGGAATGTTCAGCTCTGTGAGTTCAATGCAGATATCACAAAGTAGTTTCTGAGAGAGCTTCTGTCTAGATTTTAGATGAAGATATTCCCGTTTCCAATGAAATTGATAGAGCTATCCAAATATCCACTTGCAGATTCTACAAAAAGTGTGATTCCAAACTGCTGTAACAAAGGAAAGGTTGAAATCTGTTAGTTGAGGACACACACCACAAAAAAGTTTCTGAGAATGCTTCTCTCTAGATTTTATATGACGATATTCCCGTTTCCAACGAAATCTTCACAGTTATTCAAATATCCACTTGCAGATTCTACAAAAAGAGTGTTTCCAAACTGCTGTATCAATAGAAAGGATCAGCTCTGGTAGTTGAGGACACACATCCTAAATAAGTTTCTGAAAATCCTTCTGTCTCTTTTTTATGGGAAGATATTTCAGTTTTCACCGTAGGCCTTAATGCGCTCGTAATGTCCACTTCCAGATACTACAGAAAGAGTGTTTCAAACCTGCTCTATGAAACGGAATGTTCCGCTCTGTGACTTGAATGCAGATATCAGAAAGTAGTTTCTGACAATGCTTCTGTCTAGAATTTAGATGAAGATATTCCCGTTTCCAACGAAATCGATAGAGCTATCCAAATATCCACTTACAGATTCTACAAAAGAAGTGATTCCAAACTGCTCTATCAACAGAAAGGTTTAAGTCTGTTAGTTGGGGACACACATCACAAAGAAGTTTCTGAGAATGCTTCTGTCTCGTTTTTATGGGAAGATATTTCAGTTTTCACCGTAGGCCCGAATGCGCTCGAAATGTCCACTTGCAGATACTACAGAAAGAGTGTTCCAAACCTTCTCTAAGAAAGGGAATCGTCAGCATTGTGAGTTGAATGCAGATATCACAAAGTAGTTTCTGAGGGTGCTTCTGTCTAGATTTTAGATGAATATATTACCGTTTCCAACGAAATCGATAGAGCTATCCAAATATCCACTTACAGATTCTACAAAAGAAGTGATTCCAAACTGCTCTATCAACAGAAAGGTTTAAGTCTGTTAGTTGAGGACACACATCACAAAGAAGTTTGTGAGAATGCTTCTGTCTAGATTTTATATGAAGATATTCCCGTTTCCAACAATATCTTCACAGTTATCCAAATATCCACTTGCAGATTCTGCAAAAAGTGTGTTTCCAAACTGCTCTATCAAACGAAAGGTTCAACTCCGTTAGTTGAGGACACACATCACAAAGAAGTTTCTGAGAATGCTTCTGTCTCGTTTTTATGGGAAGATATTTCAGTTTTCACCGTAGGCCCGAATGCGCTCCAAATGTCCACTTGCAGATAATACAGAAAGAGTGTTCCATACCTTCTCTAAGAAAGGGAATCTTCAGCTTTGTGAGTTGAATGCAGATATCACAAAGTAGTTTCTGAGAGTGCTTCTGTCTAGATTTTAGATGAAAATATTCCCGTTTCCAACGATATCGTTAGAGCTATCCAAATATCAACTTGCAGATTCTACAAAAAGAGTGGTTCCAAACTACTCTATGAAAAGAAAGGTTGAACTCTGTTAGATGAGGACACACATCACGAAGAAGTTTCTGAGAATGCTTCTGTCTAGATTTTATATAAAGATGTTCCCGTTTCTAATGAAATCTTCACATTAAACAAAATATCCAATTGCAGGTTCTACAAAAAGAGTGTTTCCAAACTGCTGTATCAAAGGAAAGGTTGAACTCTGTTAGTTGAGGACACACATCACAAAAAACTTTCTGAGAATGCTTCTGTCTAGATTTTATATGAAGATATTCCCGTTTCCAATGAAATCTTCACAGTTATCCAAATATCCACTTGCAGATTCTACAAAAAGAGTGTTTGCAAACTACTGTATCAAAAGAAAGGATGAACTGTGTTAGCTGAGGACACTCATCAAGAAGATGTCTCTGAGAATGCTTCGGTCTAGATTTCATATGAAGATACTCCCCTTTCCAACGAAATTATTACAGCTATCCAAATATCCACGGACAGATTCTACAAAAAGGGTGTTTCCAAACTGCTCTATCAAAAGAAAGGTTGAACTCCGTTAGTTGAAGACACACATCATGAAGAAGTTGCTGAGAATGTTTCGGTCTGGAATTTAGATGAAGATATTCCCGATTCCAACGAAATCTTCACAGTTATCCAAATATCTACCAGCAGATTCTACAAAAAGTGTGTTTCCAAACTACTGTAACAAAAGAAAGGTTGAACTCTGTTAGTTGAGGACACACATCACAAAGAAGTTTCTGAGAATGCTTCTGTCTAGATTTTATATGAAGATATTCACTTTTCCATCGAAATCTTCACAGTTATCCAAATATCCACTTGCGGATACTATAAAAAGAGTGTTTCTAAACTGCTGTATCAAAAGAATGGTTCAACACTGTTAGTTGAGGACACACATCCCATATAAGTTTCAGAGAATGCTTCTGTCTCGTTTTTATGGGAAGATATTTCCCTTTTCACCGTAGGCCTGAAAGCGCTCAAAATGTCCACTTGCAGATAGTACAGAAAGCGTTTTCCAAACCTGCTCTAAGAAATAGAATCTTCAGCTTTCTGAGTTGAATGCAGATATCACAAAGTAGTTTCTGAGAGTGCTTCTGTCTAGATTTTAGATGAAGATATTCCCGTTTCCAACGAAATCGTATGAGCTATCCAAATATCCACTTGCAGATTGTACAAAAAGAGTGGTTCCAAACTACTCTATCAAAAGAAATGTTAAACTCTGTTCGATGAGGACACACATCACAAAGAAGTTTCTGAGAATGCTTCTGTCTAGATTTTATATGAAGATGTTCCCGTTTCCAACGAAATCTTCACATTAAACAAAATATCCACTTGCAGGTTCTACAAAAAGAGTGTTTCCAAACTGCTGTATCAACGGAAAGGTTGAACTCTGTTAGTTGAGGACACACATCACAAAAAAGTTTCTGAGAATGCTTCTGTCTAGATTTTATAAGAAGATACTCCCGTTTCCAACGAAATCTTCACAGTTATTCAAGTATCCACTTGCAGATTCCACAAAAAGAGTGTTTCCAACTGCTTTATCAATAGAAAGGATCAACTCTGCTATTTGAGGACACACATCCTAAATAAGTTTCTGAGAATCCTTCTCTCTCTTTCTTATGGAAGATATTTCAGTTTTCACTGAAGGGCTGAATGCGTTCGAAATGTCCACTTCCAGATACTACAGAAAGAGTGTTTCAAACCTGCTCTATGAAAGGGAATGTTCAGCGCTGTGACTTGAATGCAGATATCACAAAGTAGTTTCTGACAGTGCTTCTGTCTTGAATTCAGATGAAGATATTCCCTTTTCCAACGAAATCGTTAGAGCTATAAAAATATCCACTTGCAGATTCTACAAAAAGGGTGTTTCCAAACTGCTATATCAAAAGAAACGTTGAACTCTGTTAGTTGAGGATACACATCACAAAGAAGTTTCTGAGAATGCTTGTGTCTGGATTTTATATGAAGATATTCCTATTTCCAACTAAATCTTCACAGTTATCCAAATATCCACTTGCAGATTTTACAAAAAGACTGTTTCCAAACTGCTGTTTCAAAGGAAAAGTTGAACTGTGTTAGTCGAGGACACTCATCACAAAGAAGTTTCTGAGAATGCTTCTGTCTAGATTTCATATGAAGATATTCCCGTTTCCAACGAAATCGATAGAGCTATCCAAATATCCACTTGCAGATTCTACAAAAAGTGTGTTTCCAAACTACTGTATCAAAAGAATGGTTCAACTCTGTGAGTTGAGGACACACATCACAAAGAAGTTTCTGAGAATGCTTCTGTCTAGATTTCATATGAAGATATTCCCGTATCCACCGAAATCATTAGAGCTATCCAAATATCCACTTACAGATTCTACAAAAAGAGTGTTACCAATCTGCTCTATAAAAAGAAAGGTTCAACTTCCTTAGTTGAGGACACACATCACAAAGAAGTTTCTGAGAATGCATCTGTCTGGATTTTATATGAAGATATTCCGTTTCCAATGAAATCTTCACAGTTATCCAAATATCCACTTGCAGATTCTACAAAAAGTGTGTTTCCAAACTACTGTATCAAAAGAATGGTTCAACTCTGTTAGTTGAGGACACACATCACAAAGAAGTTTCTGAGAATGCTTCTGTCTAGATTTTATATGAAGATATTCCCGTTTCCAAAGAAATCTTCACAGTTATCCAAATATCCACTTGCAGATTCTACAAAAAGAGTGTTTGCAAACTGCTGTATCAAAAGAAAGGATGAACTGTGTTAGCTGAGGACACTCATCAAGAAGAAGTTTCTGAGAATGCTTCGGTCTAGATTTCATATGAAGATATTCCCGTTTCCAACGAAATCATTAGCTCTATCAAAATATCCACCTATAGATTCTACAAAAAGAGTGTTTCCAAACTCCTCTATCAAAAGAAAGGTTCAACTCCTTTAGTTGAGGACACACATCACAAAGAAGTTTCTGAGAATGCTTCTGTCTAGATTTTATATGAAGATATTCCCTTTTCCAATGAAATCTTCAGAGTCATCCAAATATCCACTTGCAGCTTCTACAAAAAGAGTTTTTCTAAACTGCTGTATCCAAAGAAAGTTTCATCTCTGTTAGTTGAGGACACACATCCCAAATAAGTTTCTGAGAATGCTTCTGTCTCGTTTTTATGGGAAGATATTTCCCTTTTCACCTTAGGCCTGAAAGCGCTCGAAATCTCCACTTGCAGATACTACAGAAAGAGTGTTCCAAACCTGCTCTAAGAAAGGGAATGTTCAGCTCTGTGAGTTCAATGCAGATATCAGAAAGTAGTTTCTGAGAGAGCTTCTGTCTAGATTTTAGATGAAGATACTCCCGTTTCCAATGAAATCGTTAGAGCTATCCAAATATCCACTTGCAGATTCTACAAAAAGTGTGATTCCAAACTGCTGTAACAAAGGAAAGGTTGAAATCTGTTAGTTGAGAACACACACCACAAAAAAGTTTCTGAGAATGCTTCTGTCTAGATTTTATATGACGATATGCCCGTTTCCAATGAAATCTTCACAGTTATTCAAATATCCACTTGCAGATTCTACAAAAAGTGTGGTTCCAAACGGCTCTATCAAAAGAAATGTTCAACTCCGTTAGTTGAGGACACACATCACAAAGAAGTTTCTGAGAATGCTTCTGTCTCGTTTTTATGGGAAGATATTTCCCTTTTCACCTAAGGCCCGAATGCGCTCGAAATGTCCACTTGCAGATACTACAGAAAGAGTGTTCCAAACCTTCTCTAAGAAAGGGAATCTTCAGCATTGTGAGTTGAATGCAGATATCACAAAGTAGTTTCTGAGAGTGCTTCTGTCTAGATTTTAGATGAAGATAATCCCGTTTCCAACGAAATCGTTAGAGCTATCCAAATATCAACTTGCAGATTCTTCAAAAAGAGTGGTTCCAAACTACTCTATGAAAAGAAAGGTTGAACTCTGTTAGATGAGGACACACATCACAAAGAAGTTTCTGAGAATGCTTCTGTCTAGATTTTATATGAAGATGTTCCCGTTTCCAACGAAATCTTCACATTAAACAAAATATCCACTTGCAGGTTCTACAAAAAGAGTGTTTCCAAACTGCTGTATCAACAGAAAGGATCAGCTCTGGTAGTTGAGGACACACATCCTAAATAAGTTTCTGAAAATCCCTCTGTCTCTTTTTTATGGGAAGATATTTCAGTTTTCACCGTAGGCCTTAATGCGCTCGAAATGTCCACTTCCAGATACTACAGAAAGAGTGTTTCAAACCTGCTCTATGAAAGGGAATGTTCCGCTCTGTGACTTGAATGCAGATATCAGAAAGTAGTTTCTGACAGTGCTTCTGTCTAGAATTTAGATGAAGATATTCCCGTTTCCAACGAAATCGATAGAGCTATCCAAATATCCACTTGCAGATTCTACAAAAAGTGTGTTTCCAAACTACTGTATCAAAAGAATGGTTCAACTCTGTTAGTTGAGGACACACATCACAAAGAAGTTTCTGAGAATGCTTCTGTCTAGATTTCATATGAAGATATTCCCGTTTCCAACGAAATCTTCACAGTTATCCAAATATCCACTTGCAGAATCTACAAAAAGTGTGTTTGCAAACTGCTGTATCAAAAGAAAGGATGAACTGTGTTAGCTGAGGACACTCATCAAGAAGAAGTTTCTGAGAATGCTTCGGTCTAGATTTCATATGAAGATATTCCCGTTTCCAACGAAATCATTAGCTCTATCAAAATATCCACTTACAGATTCTACAAAAAGAGTGTTTCCAAACTCCTCTATCAAAAGAAAGGTTCAACTCCTTTAGTTGAGGACACACATCACAAAGAAGTTTCTGAGAATGCTTCTGTCTAGATTTTATATGAAGATATTCCCTTTTCCAATGAAATCTTCAGAGTCATCCAAATATCCACTTGCAGCTTCTACAAAAAGAGTTTTTCTAAACTGCTGTATCCAAAGAGAGTTTCATCTCTGTTAGTTGAGGACACACATCCCAAATAAGTTTCTGAGAATGCTTCTGTCTCGTTTTTATGGGAAGATATTTCCCTTTTCACCTTAGGCCTGAAAGCGCTCGAAATCTCCACTTGCAGATACTACAGAAAGAGTGTTCCAAACCTGCTCTAAGAAAGGGAATGTTCAGCTCTGTGAGTTCAATGCAGATATCACAAAGTAGTTTCTGAGAGAGCTTCTGTCTAGATTTTAGATGAAGATACTCCCGTTTCCAATGAAATCGTTAGAGCTATCCAAATATCCACTTGCAGATTCTACAAAAAGAGTGTTTGCAAACTACTGTATCAAAAGAAAGGATGAACTGTGTTAGCTGAGGACACTCATCAAGAAGAAGTTTCTGAGAATGCTTCGGTCTAGATTTCATATGAAGATATTCCCGTTTCCAACGAAATCATTAGCTCTATCAAAATATCCACTTACAGATTCTACAAAAAGAGTGTTTCCAAACTCCTCTATCAAAAGAAAGTTTCAACTCCTTTAGTTGAGGACACACATCACAAAGAAGTTTCTGAGAATGCTTCTGTCTAGATTTTATATGAAGATATTCCCTTTTCCAATGAAATCTTCAGAGTCATCCAAATATCCACTTGCAACTTCTACAAAAAGAGTTTTTCTAAACTGCTGTATCCATAGAAAGTTTCATCTCTGTTAGTTGAGGACACACATCCCAAATAAGTTTCTGAGAATGCTTCTGTCTCGTTTTTATGGGAAGATATTTCCCTTTTCACCTTAGGCCTGAAAGCGCTCGAAGTCTCCACTTGCAGATACTACAGAAAGAGTGTTCGAAACCTGCTCTAAGAAAGGGAATGTTCAGCTCTGTGAGTTCAATGCAGATATCACAAAGTAGTTTCTGAGAGAGCTTCTGTCTAGATTTTAGATGAAGATATTCCCGTTTCCAATGAAATTGATAGAGCTATCCAAATATCCACTTGCAGATTCTACAAAAAGTGTGTTTCCAAACTGCTGTAACAATGGAAAGGTTGAAATCTGTTAGTTGAGGACACACACCACAAAGAAGTTTCTGAGAATGCTTCTCTCTAGATTTTATAGAACGATATTCCCGTTTCCAACGAAATCTTCACAGTTATTCAAATATCCACTTGCAGATTCTACAAAAAGAGTGTTTCCAAACTGCTGTATCAATAGAAAGGATCAGCTCTGGTAGTTGAGGACACACATCCTAAATAAGTTTCTGAAAATCCTTCTGTCTCTTTTTTATGGGAAGATATTTCAGTTTTCACCGTAGGCCTTAATGCGCTCGTAATGTCCACTTCCAGATACTACAGAAAGAGTGTTTCAAACCTGCTCTATGAAAGGGAATGTTCCGCTCTGTGACTTGAATGCAGATATCAGAAAGTAGTTTCTGACAATGCTTCTGTCTAGAATTTAGATGAAGATATTCCCGTTTCCAACGAAATCGATAGAGCTATCCAAATATCCACTTACAGATTCTACAAAAGAAGTGATTCCAAACTGCTCTATCAACAGAAAGGTTTAAGTCTGTTAGTTGAGGACACACATCACAAAGAAGTTTGTGAGAATGCTTCTGTCTAGATTTTATATGAAGATATTCCCGTTTCCAACAATATCTTCACAGTTATCCAAATATCCACTTGCAGATTCTGCAAAAAGTGTGTTTCCAAACTGCTCTATCAAACGAAAGGTTCAACTCCGTTAGTTGAGGACACACATCACAAAGAAGTTTCTGAGAATGCTTCTGTCTCGTTTTTATGGGAAGATATTTCAGTTTTCACCGTAGGCCCTAATGCGCTCCAAATGTCCACTTGCAGATAATACAGAAAGAGTGTTCCATACCTTCTCTAAGAAAGGGAATCTTCAGCTTTGTGAGTTGAATGCAGATATCACAAAGTAGTTTCTGAGAGTGCTTCTGTCTAGATTTTAGATGAAAATATTCCCGTTTCCAACGATATCGTTAGAGCTATCCAAATATCAACTTGCAGATTCTACAAAAAGAGTGGTTCCAAACTACTCTATGAAAAGAAAGGTTGAACTCTGTTAGATGAGGACACACATCACGAAGAAGTTTCTGAGAATGCTTCTGTCTAGATTTTATATAAAGATGTTCCCGTTTCTAATGAAATCTTCACATTAAACAAAATATCCAATTGCAGGTTCTACAAAAAGAGTGTTTCCAAACTGCTGTATCAAAGGAAAGGTTGAACTCTGTTAGTTGAGGACACACATCACAAAAAACTTTCTGAGAATGCTTCTGTCTAGATTTTATATGAAGATATTCCCGTTTCCAATGAAATCTTCACAGTTATCCAAATATCCACTTGCAGATTCTACAAAAAGAGTGTTTGCAAACTACTGTATCAAAAGAAAGGATGAACTGTGTTAGCTGAGGACACTCATCCAGAAGAAGTCTCTGAGAATGCTTCGGTCTAGATTTCATATGAAGATACTCCCCTTTCCAACGAAATTATTACAGCTATCCAAATATCCACGGACAGATTCTACAAAAAGGGTGTTTCCAAACTGCTCTATCAAAAGAAAGGTTGAACTCCGTTAGTTGAAGACACACATCATGAAGAAGTTGCTGAGAATGCTTCTGTCTGGAATTTAGATGAAGATATTCCCGATTCCAACGAAATCTTCACAGTTATCCAAATATCTACCAGCAGATTCTACAAAAAGTGTGTTTCCAAACTACTGTAACAAAAGAAAGGTTGAACTCTGTTAGTTGAGGACACACATCACAAAGAAGTTTCTGAGAATGCTTCTGTCTAGATTTTATATGAAGATATTCACTTTTCCATCGAAATCTTCACAGTTATCCAAATATCCACTTGCGGATACTATAAAAAGAGTGTTTCTAAACTGCTGTATCAAAAGAATGGTTCAACACTGTTAGTTGAGGACACACATCCCATATAAGTTTCAGAGAATGCTTCTGTCTCGTTTTTATGGGAAGATATTTCCCTTTTCACCGTAGGCCTGAAAGCGCTCGAAATGTCCACTTGCAGATAGTACAGAAAGCGTTTTCCAAACCTGCTCTAAGAAATAGAATCTTCAGCTTTCTGAGTTGAATGCAGATATCACAAAGTAGTTTCTGAGAGTGCTTCTGTCTAGATTTTAGATGAAGATATTCCCGTTTCCAACGAAATCGTATGAGCTATCCAAATATCCACTTGCAGATTGTACAAAAAGAGTGGTTCCAAACTACTCTATCAAAAGAAATGTTAAACTCCGTTCGATGAGGACACACATCACAAAGAAGTTTCTGAGAATGCTTCTGTCTAGATTTTATATGAAGATGTTCCCGTTTCCAATGAAATCTTCACATTAAACAAAATATCCACTTGCAGGTTCTACAAAAAGAGTGTTTCCAAACTGCTGTATCAACGGAAAGGTTGAACTCTGTTAGTTGAGGACACACATCACAAAAAAGTTTCTGAGAATGCTTCTGTCTAGATTTTATAAGAAGATACTCCCGTTTCCAACGAAATCTTCACAGTTATTCAAGTATCCACTTGCAGATTCCACAAAAAGAGTGTTTCCAACTGCTTTATCAATAGAAAGGATCAACTCTGCTATTTGAGGACACACATCCTAAATAAGTTTCTGAGAATCCTTCTCTCTCTTTCTTATGGAAGATATTTCAGTTTTCACTGAAGGGCTGAATGCGTTCGAAATGTCCACTTCCAGATACTACAGAAAGAGTGTTTCAAACCTGCTCTATGAAAGGGAATGTTCAGCGCTGTGACTTGAATGCAGATATCACAAAGTAGTTTCTGACAGTGCTTCTGTCTTGAATTCAGATGAAGATATTCCCTTTTCCAACGAAATCGTTAGAGCTATAAAAATATCCACTTGCAGATTCTACAAAAAGGGTGTTTCCAAACTGCTATATCAAAAGAAACGTTGAACTCTGTTAGTTGAGGATACACATCACAAAGAAGTTTCTGAGAATGCTTGTGTCTGGATTTTATATGAAGATATTCCTATTTCCAACTAAATCTTCACAGTTATCCAAATATCCACTTGCAGATTTTACAAAAAGACTGTTTCCAAACTGCTGTTTCAAAGGAAAAGTTGAACTGTGTTAGTCGAGGACACTCATCACAAAGAAGTTTCTGAGAATGCTTCTGTCTAGATTTCATATGAAGATATTCCCGTTTCCAATGAAATCGATAGAGCTATCCAAATATCCACTTGCAGATTCTACAAAAAGTGTGTTTCCAAACTACTGTATCAAAAGAATGGTTCAACTCTGTTAGTTGAGGACACACATCACAAAGAAGTTTCTGAGAATGCTTCTGTCTAGATTTCATATGAAGATATTCCCGTATCCACCGAAATCATTAGAGCTATCCAAATATCCACTTACAGATTCTACAAAAAGAGTGTTACCAATCTGCTCTATTAAAAGAAAGGTTCAACTTCCTTAGTTGAGGACACACATCACAAAGAAGTTTCTGAGAATGCATCTGTCTGGATTTTATATGAAGATATTCCGTTTCCAATGAAATCTTCACAGTTATCCAAATATCCACTTGCAGATTCTACAAAAAGTGTGTTTCCAAACTACTGTATCAAAAGAATGGTTCAACTCTGTTAGTTGAGGACACACATCACAAAGAAGTTTCTGAGAATGCTTCTGTCTAGATTTTATATGAAGATATTCCCGTTTCCAACGAAATCTTCACAGTTATCCAAATATCCACTTGCAGATTCTACAAAAAGAGTGTTTGCAAACTGCTGTATCAAAAGAAAGGATGAACTGTGTTAGCTGAGGACACTCATCAAGAAGAAGTTTCTGAGAATGCTTCGGACTAGATTTCATATGAAGATATTCCCGTTTCCAACGAAATCATTAGCTCTATCAAAATATCCACTTACAGATTCTACAAAAAGAGTGTTTCCAAACTCCTCTATCAAAAGAAAGTTTCAACTCCTTTAGTTGAGGACACACATCACAAAGAAGTTTCTGAGAATGCTACTGTCTAGATTTTATATGAAGATATTCCCTTTTCCAATGAAATCTTCAGAGTCATCAAAATATCCACTTGCAGCTTCTACAAAAAGAGTTTTTCTAAACTGCTGTATCCAAAGAAAGTTTCATCTCTGTCAGTTGAGGACACACATCCCAAATAAGTTTCTGAGAATGCTTCTGTCTCGTTTTTATGGGAAGATATTTCCCTTTTCACCTTAGGCCTGAAAG
Source organism: Gorilla gorilla gorilla (assembly GCF_029281585.2). Classification (NCBI taxonomy): domain Eukaryota; kingdom Metazoa; phylum Chordata; class Mammalia; order Primates; family Hominidae; genus Gorilla; species Gorilla gorilla. The sequence continues at coordinate 13,287,772 of NC_086018.1, read as the reverse complement.
CGCTCGAAATCTCCACTTGCAGATACTACAGTAAGAGTGTTCCAAACCTGCTCTAAGAAAGGGAATGTTCAGCTCTGTGAGTTCAATGCAGATATCACAAAGTAGTTTCTGAGAGAGCTTCTGTCTAGATTTTAGATGAAGATATTCCCGTTTCCAATGAAATCGTTAGAGCTATCCAAATATCCACTTGCAGATTCTACAAAAAGTGTGTTTCCAAACTGCTGTAACAAAGGAAAGGTTGAAATCTGTTAGTTGAGGACACACACCACAAAAAAGTTTCTGAGAATGCTTCTGTCTAGATTTTATATGACGATATTCCCGTTTCCAATGAAATCTTCACAGTTATTCGAATATCCACTTGCAGATTCTACAAAAAGTGTGTTTCCAAACTGCTCTGTCAAAAGAAAGGTTCAACTCCGTTAGTTGAGGACACATCACAAAGAAGTTTCTGAGAATGCTTCTGTCTCGTTTTTATGGGAAGATATTTCCCTTTTCACCTAAGGCCCGAATGCGCTCGAAATGTCCACTTGCAGATACTACAGAAAGAGTGTTCCAAACCTTCTCTAAGAAAGGGAATCTTCAGCATTGTGAGTTGAATGCAGATATCACAAAGTAGTTTCTGAGAGTGCTTCTGTCTAGATTTTAGATGAAAATATTCCCGTTTCCAACGAAATCGTTAGAGCTATCCAAATATCAACTTGCAGATCCTACAAAAAGGGTGGTTCCAAACTACTCTATGAAAAGAAAGGTTGAACTCTCTTAGATGAGGACACACATCACAAAGAAGTTTCTGAGAATGCTTCTGTCTAGATTTTATATAAAGATGTTCCCGTTTCCAACGAAATCTTCACTTTAAACAAAATATCCACTTGCAGGTTCTACAAAAAGTGTGTTTCCAAACTGCTGTATCAATAGAAAGGATCAGCTCTGGTAGTTGAGGACACACATCCTAAATAAGTTTCTGAAAATCCTTCTGTCTCTTTTTTATGGGAAGATATTTCAGTTTTCACCGTAGGCCTTAATGCGCTCGAAATGTCCACTTCCAGATACTACAGAAAGAGTGTTTCAAACCTGCTCTATGAAAGGGAATGTTCCGCTCTGTGACTTGAATGCAGATATCAGAAAGTAGTTTCTGACAATGCTTCTGTCTAGAATTTAGATGAAGATATTCCCGTTTCCAACGAAATCGATAGAGCTATCCAAATATCCACTTGCAGATTCTACAAAAAGTGTGTTTCCAAACTACTGTATCAAAAGAATGGTTCAACTCTGTTAGTTGAGGACACACATCACAAAGAAGTTTCTGAGAATGCTTCTGTCTAGATTTTATATGAAGATATTCCCGTTTCCAACGAAATCTTCACAGTTATCCAAATATCCACTTGCAGATTCTACAAAAAGTGTGTTTGCAAACTGCTGTATCAAAAGAAAGGATGAACTGTGTTAGCTGAGGACACTCATCAAGAAGAAGTTTCTGAGAATGCTTCGGTCTAGATTTCATATGAAGATATTCCCGTTTCCAACGAAATCATTAGCTCTATCAAAATATCCACTTACAGATTCTACAAAAAGAGTGTTTCCAAACTCCTCTATCAAAAGAAAGTTTCAACTCCTTTAGTTGAGGACACACATCACAAAGAAGTTTCTGAGAATGCTTCTGTCTAGATTTTATATGAAGATATTCCCTTTTCCAATGAAATCTTCAGAGTCATCCAAATATCCACTTGCAGCTTCTACAAAAAGAGTTTTTCTAAACTGCTGTATCCATAGAAATTTTCATCTCTGTTAGTTGAGGACACACATCCCAAATAAGTTTCTGAGAATGCTTCTGTCTCGTTTTTATGGGAAGATATTTCCCTTTTCACCTTAGGCCTGAAAGCGCTCGAAGTCTCCACTTGCAGATACTACAGAAAGAGTGTTCGAAACCTGCTCTAAGAAAGGGAATGTTCAGCTCTGTGAGTTCAATGCAGATATCACAAAGTAGTTTCTGAGAGAGCTTCTGTCTAGATTTTAGATGAAGATATTCCCGTTTCCAATGAAATTGATAGAGCTATCCAAATATCCACTTGCAGATTCTACAAAAAGTGTGTTTCCAAACTGCTGTAACAATGGAAAGGTTGAAATCTGTTAGTTGAGGACACACACCACAAAAAAGTTTCTGAGAATGCTTCTCTCTAGATTTTATATGACGATATCCCCGTTTCCAACGAAATCTTCACAGTTATTCAAATATCCACTTGCAGATTCTACAAAAAGAGTGTTTCCAAACTGCTGTAGCAATAGAAAGGATCAGCTCTGGTAGTTGAGGACACACATCCTAAATAAGTTTCTGAAAATCCTTCTGTCTCTTTTTTATGGGAAGATATTTCAGTTTTCACCGTAGGCCTTAATGGGCTCGTAATGTCCACTCCAGATACTACAGAAAGAGTGTCTCAAACCTGCTCTATGAAACGGAATGTTCCGCTCTGTGACTTGAATGCAGATATCAGAAAGTAGTTTCTGACAGTGCTTCTGTCTAGAATTTAGATGAAGATATTCCCGTTTCCAACGAAATCGATAGAGCTATCCAAATATCCACTTACAGATTCTACAAAAGAAGTGATTCCAAACTGCTCTATCAACAGAAAGGTTTAAGTCTGTTAGTTGAGGACACACATCACAAAGAAGTTTGTGAGAATGCTTCTGTCTAGATTTTATATGAAGATATTCCCGTTTCCAACAATATCTTCACAGTTATACAAATATCCACTTGCAGATTCTGCAAAAAGTGTGTTTCCAAACTGCTCTATCAAAAGAAAGGTTCAACTCCGTTAGTTGAGGACACACATCACAAAGAAGTTTCTGAGAATGCTTCTGTCTCGTTTTTATGGGAAGATATTTCAGTTTTCACCGTAGGCCCGAATGCGCTCCAAATGACCACTTGCAGATAATACAGAAAGAGTGTTCCATACCTTCTCTAAGAAAGGGAATCTTCAGCTTTGTGAGTTGAATGCAGATATCACAAAGTAGTTTCTGAGAGTGCTTCTGTCTGGATTTTAGATGAAAATATTCCCGTTTCCAACGAAATCGTTAGAGCTATCCAAATATCAACTTGCAGATTCTACAAAAAGAGTGGTTCCAAACTACTCTATGAAAAGAAAGGTTGAACTCTGTTAGATGAGGACACACATCACAAAGAAGTTTCTGAGAATGCTTCTGTCTAGATTTTATATAAAGATGTTCCCGTTTCTAATGAAATCTTCACATTAAACAAAATATCCAATTGCAGGTTCTACAAAAAGAGTGTTTCCAAACTGCTGTATCAAAGGAAAGGTTGAACTCTGTTAGTTGAGGACACACATCACAAAAAACTTTCTGAGAATGCTTCTGTCTAGATTTTCTATGAAGATATTCCCGTTTCCAACGAAATCTTCACAGTTATCCAAATATCCACTTGCAGATTCTACAAAAAGAGTGTTTGCAAACTACTGTATCAAAAGAAAGGATGAACTGTGTTAGCTGAGGACACTCATCAAGAAGAAGTCTCTGAGAATGCTTCGGTCTAGATTTCATATGAAGATACTCCCCTTTCCAACGAAATTATTACAGCTATCCAAATATCCACGGACAGATTCTACAAAAAGGGTGTTTCCAAACTGCTCTATCAAAAGAAAGGTTGAACTCCGTTAGTTGAGGACACACATCACGAAGAAGTTGCTGAGAATGCTTCTGTCTGGAATTTAGATGAAGATATTCCCGATTCCAACGAAATCTTCACAGTTATCCAAATATCTACCAGCAGATTCTACAAAAAGTGTGTTTCCAAACTACTGTAACAAAAGAAAGGTTGAACTCTGTTAGTTGAGGACACACATCACAAAGAAGTTTCTGAGAATGCTTCTGTCTAGATTTTATATGAAGATATTCACTTTTCCATCGAAATCTTCACAGTTATCCAAATATCCACTTGTGGATTCTACAAAAAGAGTGTTTCTAAACTGCTGTATCAAAAGAATGGTTCAACACTGTTAGTTGAGGACACACATCCCATATAAGTTTCAGAGAATGCTTCTGTCTCGTTTTTATGGGAAGATATTTCCCTTTTCACCGTAGGCCTGAAAGCGCTCGAAATGTCCACTTGCAGATAGTACAGAAAGCGTTTTCCAAACCTGCTCTAAGAAACAGAATCTTCAGCTTTCTGAGTTGAATGCAGATATCACAAAGTAGTTTCTGAGAGTGCTTCTGTCTATATTTTCGATGAAGATATTCCCGTTTCCAACGAAATCGTATGAGCTATCCAAATATCCACTTGCAGATTGTACAAAAAGAGTGGTTCCAAACTACTCTATCAAAAGAAATGTTAAACTCTGTTCGATGAGGACACACATCACAAAGAAGTTTCTGAGAATGCTTCTGTCTAGATTTTATATGAAGATGTTCCCGTTTCCAACGAAATCTTCACATTAAACAAAATATCCACTTGCAGGTTCTACAAAAAGAGTGTTTCCAAACTGCTGTATCAACGGAAAGGTTGAACTCTGTTAGTTGAGGACACACATCACAAAAAAGTTTCTGAGAATGCTTCTGTCTAGATTTTATAAGAAGATACTACCGTTTCCAACGAAATCTTCACAGTTATTCAAGTATCCACTTGCAGATTCCACAAAAAGAGTGTTTCCAACTGCTTTATCAATAGAAAGGATCAACTCTGCTATTTGAGGACACACATCCTAAATAAGTTTCTGAGAATCCTTCTCTCTCTTTCTTATGGAAGATATTTCAGTTTTCACCGAAGGGCTGAATGCGTTCGAAATGTCCACTTCCAGATACTACAGAAAGAGTGTTTCAAACCTGCTCTATGAAAGGGAATGTTCAGCTCAGTGACTTGAATGCAGATATCACAAAGTAGTTTCTGACAGTGCTTCTGTCTTGAATTCAGATGAAGATATTCCCTTTTCCAACGAAATCGTTAGAGCTATAAAAATATCCACTTGCAGATTCTACAAAAAGGGTGTTTCCAAACTGCTATATCAAAAGAAACGTTGAACTCTGTTAGTTGAGGATACACATCACAAAGAAGTTTCTGAGAATGCTTGTGTCTGGATTTTATATGAAGATATTCCTATTTCCAACTAAATCTTCACAGTTATCCAAATATCCACTTGCAGATTTTACAAAAAGACTGTTTCCAAACTGCTGTTTCAAAGGAAAAGTTGAACTGTGTTAGTCGAGGACACTCATCACAAAGAAGTTTCTGAGAATGCTTCTGTCTAGATTTCATATGAAGATATTCCCGTATCCACCGAAATCATTAGAGCTATCCAAATATCCACTTACAGATTCTACAAAAAGAGTGTTACCAATCTGCTCTATTAAAAGAAAGGTTCAACTTCGTTAGTTGAGGACACACATCACAAAGAAGTTTCTGAGAATGCTTCTGTCTGGATTTTATATGAAGATATTCCGTTTCCAATGAAATCTTCACAGTTATCCAAATATCCACTTGCAGATTCTACAAAAAGTGTGTTTCCAAACTACTGTATCAAAAGAATGCTTCAACTCTGTTAGTTGAGGACACACATCACAAAGAAGTTTCTGAGAATGCTTCTGTCTAGATTTTATATGAAGATATTCCCGTTTCCAACGAAATCTTCACAGTTATCCAAATATCCACTTGCAGATTCTACAAAAAGAGTGTTTGCAAACTGCTGTATCAAAAGAAAGGATGAACTGTGTTAGCTGAGGACACTCATCAAGAAGAAGTTTCTGAGAATGCTTCGGTCTAGATTTCATATGAAGATATTCCCGTTTCCAACGAAATCATTAGCTCTATCAAAATATCCACTTACAGATTCTACAAAAAGAGTGTTTCCAAACTCCTCTATCAAAAGAAATGTTCAACTCCTTTAGTTGAGGACACACATCACAAAGAAGTTTCTGAGAATGCTACTCTCTAGATTTTATATGAAGATATTCCCTTTTCCAATGAAATCTTCAGAGTCATCCAAATATCCACTTGCAGCTTCTACAAAAAGAGTTTTTCTAAACTGCTGTATCCAAAGAAAGTTTCATCTCTGTCAGTTGAGGACACACATCCCAAATAAGTTTCTGAGAATGCTTCTGTCTCGTTTTTATGGGAAGATATTTCCCTTTTCACCTTAGGCCTGAAAGCGCTCGAAATCTCCACTTGCAGATACTACAGAAAGAGTGTTCCAAACCTGCTCTAAGAAAGGGAATGTTCAGCCCTGTGAGCTCAATGCAGATATCAGAAAGTAGTTTCTGAGAGAGCTTCTGTCTAGATTTTAGATGAGGATATTCCCGTTTCCAATGAAATCGTTAGAGCTATCCAAATATCCACTTGCAGATTCTACAAAAAGTGTGTTTCCAAACTGCTGTAACAAAGGAAAGGTTGAAATCTGTTAGTTGAGGACACACACCACAAAAAAGTTTCTGAGAATGCTTCTGTCTAGATTTTATATGACGATATTCCCGTTTCCAATGAAATCTTCACAGTTATTCGAATATCCACTTGCAGATTCTACAAAAAGTGTGTTTCCAAACTGCTCTGTCGAAAGAAAGGTTCAACTCCGTTAGTTGAGGACACACATCACAAAGAAGTTTCTGAGAATGCTTCTGTCTCGTTTTTATGGGAAGATATTTCCCTTTTCACAGTAGGCCCGAATGCGCTCGAAATGTCCACTTGCAGATACTACAGAAAGAGTGTTCCAAACCTTCTCTAAGAAAGGGAATCTTCAGCATTGTGAGTTGAATGCAGATATCACAAAGTAGTTTCTGAGAGTGCTTCTGTCTAGATTTTAGATGACGATATTCCCGTTTCCAACGAAATCGTTAGAGCTATCCAAATATCAACTTGCAGATTCTACAAAAAGAGTGGTTCCAAACTACTCTATGAAAAGAAAGGTTGAACTCTGTTAGATGAGAACACACATCACAAAGAAGTTTCTGAGAATGCTTCTGTCTAGATTTTATATAAAGATGTTCCCGTTTCCAACGAAATCTTCACTTTAAACAAAATATCCACTTGCAGGTTCTACAAAAAGTGTGTTTCCAAACTGCTGTATCAATAGAAAGGATCAGCTCTGGTAGTTGAGGACACACATCCTAAATAAGTTTCTGAAAATCCTTCTGTCTCTTTTTTATGGGAAGATATTTCAGTTTTCACCGTAGGCCTTAATGGGCTCGTAATGTCCACTCCAGATACTACAGAAAGAGTGTCTCAAACCTGCTCTATGAAACGGAATGTTCCGCTCTGTGACTTGAATGCAGATATCAGAAAGTAGTTTCTGACAGTGCTTCTGTCTAGAATTTAGATGAAGATATTCCCGTTTCCAACGAAATCGATAGAGCTATCCAAATATCCACTTACAGATTCTACAAAAGAAGTGATTCCAAACTGCTCTATCAACAGAAAGGTTTAAGTCTGTTAGTTGAGGACACACATCACAAAGAAGTTTGTGAGAATGCTTCTGTCTAGATTTTATATGAAGATATTCCCGTTTCCAACAATATCTTCACAGTTATACAAATATCCACTTGCAGATTCTGCAAAAAGTGTGTTTCCAAACTGCTCTATCAAAAGAAAGGTTCAACTCCGTTAGTTGAGGACACACATCACAAAGAAGTTTCTGAGAATGCTTCTGTCTCGTTTTTATGGGAAGATATTTCAGTTTTCACCGTAGGCCCGAATGCGCTCCAAATGTCCACTTGCAGATAATACAGAAAGAGTGTTCCATACCTTCTCTAAGAAAGGGAATCTTCAGCTTTGTGAGTTGAATGCAGATATCACAAAGTAGTTTCTGAGAGTGCTTCTGTCTGGATTTTAGATGAAAATATTCCCGTTTCCAACGAAATCGTTAGAGCTATCCAAATATCAACTTGCAGATTCTACAAAAAGAGTGGTTCCAAACTACTCTATGAAAAGAAAGGTTGAACTCTGTTAGATGAGGACACACATCACAAAGAAGTTTCTGAGAATGCTTCTGTCTAGATTTTATATAAAGATGTTCCCGTTTCTAATGAAATCTTCACATTAAACAAAATATCCAATTGCAGGTTCTACAAAAAGAGTGTTTCCAAACTGCTGTATCAAAGGAAAGGTTGAACTCTGTTAGTTGAGGACACACATCACAAAAAACTTTCTGAGAATGCTTCTGTCTAGATTTTCTATGAAGATATTCCCGTTTCCAACGAAATCTTCACAGTTATCCAAATATCCACTTGCAGATTCTACAAAAAGAGTGTTTGCAAACTACTGTATCAAAAGAAAGGATGAACTGTGTTAGCTGAGGACACTCATCAAGAAGAAGTCTCTGAGAATGCTTCGGTCTAGATTTCATATGAAGATACTCCCCTTTCCAACGAAATTATTACAGCTATCCAAATATCCACGGACAGATTCTACAAAAAGGGTGTTTCCAAACTGCTCTATCAAAAGAAAGGTTGAACTCCGTTAGTTGAGGACACACATCACGAAGAAGTTGCTGAGAATGCTTCTGTCTGGAATTTAGATGAAGATATTCCCGATTCCAACGAAATCTTCACAGTTATCCAAATATCTACCAGCAGATTCTACAAAAAGTGTGTTTCCAAACTACTGTAACAAAAGAAAGGTTGAACTCTGTTAGTTGAGGACACACATCACAAAGAAGTTTCTGAGAATGCTTCTGTCTAGATTTTATATGAAGATATTCACTTTTCCATCGAAATCTTCACAGTTATCCAAATATCCACTTGCGGATTCTACAAAAAGAGTGTTTCTAAACTGCTGTATCAAAAGAATGGTTCAACACTGTTAGTTGAGGACACACATCCCATATAAGTTTCAGAGAATGCTTCTGTCTCGTTTTTATGGGAAGATATTTCCCTTTTCACCGTAGGCCTGAAAGCGCTCGAAATGTCCACTTGCAGATAGTACAGAAAGCGTTTTCCAAACCTGCTCTAAGAAACAGAATCTTCAGCTTTCTGAGTTGAATGCAGATATCACAAAGTAGTTTCTGAGAGTGCTTCTGTCTATATTTTCGATGAAGATATTCCCGTTTCCAACGAAATCATATGAGCTATCCAAATATCCACTTGCAGATTGTACAAAAAGAGTGGTTCCAAACTACTCTATCAAAAGAAATGTTAAACTCTGTTCGATGAGGACACACATCACAAAGAAGTTTCTGAGAATGCTTCTGTCTAGATTTTATATGAAGATGTTCCCGTTTCCAACGAAATCTTCACATTAAACAAAATATCCACTTGCAGGTTCTACAAAAAGAGTGTTTCCAAACTGCTGTATCAACGGAAAGGTTGAACTCTGTTAGTTGAGGACACACATCACAAAAAAGTTTCTGAGAATGCTTCTGTCTAGATTTTATAAGAAGATACTACCGTTTCCAACGAAATCTTCACAGTTATTCAAGTATCCACTTGCAGATTCCACAAAAAGAGTGTTTCCAACTGCTTTATCAATAGAAAGGATCAACTCTGCTATTTGAGGACACACATCCTAAATAAGTTTCTGAGAATCCTTCTCTCTCTTTCTTATGGAAGATATTTTAGTTTTCACCTAAGGGCTGAATGCGTTCGAAATGTCCACTTCCAGATACTACAGAAAGAGTGTTTCAAACCTGCTCTATGAAAGGGAATGTTCAGCTCAGTGACTTGAATGCAGATATCACAAAGTAGTTTCTGACAGTGCTTCTGTCTTGAATTCAGATGAAGATATTCCCTTTTCCAACGAAATCGTTAGAGCTATAAAAATATCCACTTGCAGATTCTACAAAAAGGGTGTTTCCAAACTGCTATATCAAAAGAAACGTTGAACTCTGTTAGTTGAGGATACACATCACAAAGAAGTTTCTGAGAATGCTTGTGTCTGGATTTTATATGAAGATATTCCTATTTCCAACTAAATCTTCACAGTTATCCAAATATCCACTTGCAGATTTTACAAAAAGACTGTTTCCAAACTGCTGTTTCAAAGGAAAAGTTGAACTGTGTTAGTCGAGGACACTCATCACAAAGAAGTTTCTGAGAATGCTTCTGTCTAGATTTCATATGAAGATATTCCCGTATCCACCGAAATCATTAGAGCTATCCAAATATCCACTTACAGATTCTACAAAAAGAGTGTTACCAATCTGCTCTATTAAAAGAAAGGTTCAACTTCGTTAGTTGAGGACACACATCACAAAGAAGTTTCTGAGAATGCTTCTGTCTGGATTTTATATGAAGATATTCCGTTTCCAATGAAATCTTCACAGTTATCCAAATATCCACTTGCAGATTCTACAAAAAGTGTGTTTCCAAACTACTGTATCAAAAGAATGCTTCAACTCTGTTAGTTGAGGACACACATCACAAAGAAGTTTCTGAGAATGCTTCTGTCTAGATTTTATATGAAGATATTCCCGTTTCCAACGAAATCTTCACAGTTATCCAAATATCCACTTGCAGATTCTACAAAAAGAGTGTTTGCAAACTGCTGTATCAAAAGAAAGGATGAACTGTGTTAGCTGAGGACACTCATCAAGAAGAAGTTTCTGAGAATGCTTCGGTCTAGATTTCATATGAAGATATTCCCGTTTCCAACGAAATCATTAGCTCTATCAAAATATCCACTTACAGATTCTACAAAAAGAGTGTTTCCAAACTCCTCTATCAAAAGAAATGTTCAACTCCTTTAGTTGAGGACACACATCACAAAGAAGTTTCTGAGAATGCTACTCTCTAGATTTTATATGAAGATATTCCCTTTTCCAATGAAATCTTCAGAGTCATCCAAATATCCACTTGCAGCTTCTACAAAAAGAGTTTTTCTAAACTGCTGTATCCAAAGAAAGTTTCATCTCTGTCAGTTGAGGACACACATCCCAAATAAGTTTCTGAGAATGCTTCTGTCTCGTTTTTATGGGAAGATATTTCCCTTTTCACCTTACGCCTGAAAGCGCTCGAAATCTCCACTTGCAGATACTACAGAAAGAGTGTTCCAAACCTGCTCTAAGAAAGGGAATGTTCAGCCCTGTGAGCTCAATGCAGATATCAGAAAGTAGTTTCTGAGAGAGCTTCTGTCTAGATTTTAGATGAGGATATTCCCGTTTCCAATGAAATCGTTAGAGCTATCCAAATATCCACTTGCAGATTCTACAAAAAGTGTGTTTCCAAACTGCTGTAACAAAGGAAAGGTTGAAATCTGTTAGTTGAGGACACACACCACAAAAAAGTTTCTGAGAATGCTTCTGTCTAGATTTTATATGACGATATTCCCGTTTCCAATGAAATCTTCACAGTTATTCGAATATCCACTTGCAGATTCTACAAAAAGTGTGTTTCCAAACTGCTCTGTCGAAAGAAAGGTTCAACTCCGTTAGTTGAGGACACACATCACAAAGAAGTTTCTGAGAATGCTTCTGTCTCGTTTTTATGGGAAGATATTTCCCTTTTCACAGTAGGCCCGAATGCGCTCGAAATGTCCACTTGCAGATACTACAGAAAGAGTGTTCCAAACCTTCTCTAAGAAAGGGAATCTTCAGCATTGTGAGTTGAATGCAGATATCACAAAGTAGTTTCTGAGAGTGCTTCTGTCTAGATTTTAGATGACGATATTCCCGTTTCCAACGAAATCGTTAGAGCTATCCAAATATCAACTTGCAGATTCTACAAAAAGAGTGGTTCCAAACTACTCTATGAAAAGAAAGGTTGAACTCTGTTAGATGAGAACACACATCACAAAGAAGTTTCTGAGAATGCTTCTGTCTAGATTTTATATAAAGATGTTCCCGTTTCCAACGAAATCTTCACTTTAAACAAAATATCCACTTGCAGGTTCTACAAAAAGTGTGTTTCCAAACTGCTGTATCAATAGAAAGGATCAGCTCTGGTAGTTGAGGACACACATCCTAAATAAGTTTCTGAAAATCCTTCTGTCTCTTTTTTATGGGAAGATATTTCAGTTTTCACCGTAGGCCTTAATGCGCTCGAAATGTCCACTTCCAGATACTACAGAAAGAGTGTTTCAAACCTGCTCTATGAAAGGGAATGTTCCGCTCTGTGACTTGAATGCAGATATCAGAAAGTAGTTTCTGACAATGCTTCTGTCTGGAATTTAGATGAAGATATTCCCGTTTCCAACGAAATCGATAGAGCTATCCAAATATCCACTTACAGATTCTACAAAAGAAGTGATTCCAAACTGCTCTATCAACAGATAGGTTTAAGTATGTTAGTTGAGGACACACATCACAAAGAAGTTTCTGAGAATGCTTCTGTCTCGTTTTTATGGGAAGATATTTCAGTTTTCACCGTAGGCCTGAATGCGCTCGAAATGTCCACTTGCAGATACTAAAGAAAGAGTGTTCCAAACCTTCTCTAAGAAAGGGAATCGTCAGCATTGTGAGTTGAATGCAGATATCACAAAGTAGTTTCTGAGGGTGCTTCTGTCTAGATTTTATATGAATATATTACCGTTTCCAACGAAATCGATAGAGCTATCCAAATATCCACTTACAGATTCTACAAAAGAAGTGATTCCAAACTGCTCTATCAACAGAAAAGTTTAAGTCTGTTAGTTGAGGACACACATCCCAAATAAGTTTCTGAGAATGCTTCTGTCTCGTTTTTATGGGAAGACATTTCCCTTTTCACCTTAGGCCTGAAAGCGCTCAAAATCTCCACTTGCAGATACTACAGAAAGAGTGTTCCAAACCTGCTCTAAGAAAGGGAATGTTCAGCTCTGTGAGTTCAATGCAGATATCACAAAGTAGTTTCTGAGAGAGCTTCTGTCTAGATTTTAGATGAAGATATTCCCGTTTCCAATGAAATCATTAGAGCTATCCAAATATCCACTTGCAGATTCTACAGAAAGTGTGTTTCCAAACTGCTGTAACAAAGGAAAGGTTGAAATCTGTTTGTTGAGGACACACACCACAAAAAAGTTTCTGAGAATGCTTCTGTCTAGATTTTAGATGACGATATTCCCGTTTCCAATGAAATCTTCACAGTTATTCAAATATCCACTTGCAGATTCTACAAAAAGAGTGTTTCCAAACTGCTCTATCAAAAGAAAGGTTCAACTCCGTTAGTTGAGGACACACATTACAAAGAAGTTTCTGAGAATGCTTCTGTCTCGTTTTTATCGGAAGATATTTCAGTTTTCACCGTAGGCCGGAATGCGCTCGAAATGTCCACTTGCAGATACTACAGAAAGAGTGTTCCAAACCTTCTCTAAGAAAGGGAATCTTCAGCTTTGTGAGTTGAATGCAGATATCACAAAGTAGTTTCTGAGAGTGCTTCTGTCTAGATTTTAGATGAAGATATTCCCGTTTCCAACGAAATCGTTAGAGCTATCCAAATATCTACTTCCAGATTCTACAAAAAGAGTGGTTCCAAACTACTCTATGAAAAGAAAGGTTGAACTCTGTTAGATGAGGACACACATCACAAAGAAATTTCTGAGAATGCTTCTGTCTAGATTTTATATGAAGATGTTCCCGTTTCCAACGAAATCTTCACATTAAACAAAATATCCACTTGCAGGTTCTACAAAAGAAGTGATTCCAAACTGCTCTATCAACAGAAAGGTTTAAGTCTGTTAGTTGAGGACACACATCACAAAGAAGTTTGTGAGAATGCTTCTGTCTAGATTTTATATGAAGATATTCCCGTTTCCAACAATATCTTCACAGTTATCCAAATATCCACTTGCAGATTCTACAAAAAGTGTGTTTCCAAACTGCTCTATCAAAAGAAAGGTTCAACTCCGTTAGTTGAGGACACACATCACAAAGAAGTTTCTGAGAATGCTTCTGTCTCGTTTTTATGGGAAGATATTTCAGTTTTCACCGTAGGCCCGAATGCACTCCAAATGTCCACTTGCAGATAATACAGAAAGAGTGTTCCATACCTTCTCTAAGAAAGGGAATCTTCAGCTTTGTGAGTTGAATGCAGATATCACAAAGTAGTTTCTGAGAGTGCTTCTGTCTAGATTTTAGATGAAAATATTCCCGTTTCCAACGATATCGTTAGAGCTATCCAAATATCAACTTGTAGATTCTACAAAAAGAGTGGTTCCAAACTACTCTATGAAAAGAAAGGTTGAACTCTGTTAGATGAGGACACACATCACGAAGAAGTTTCTGAGAATGCTTCTGTCTAGATTTTATATGAAGATGTTCCCGTTTCCAATGAAATCTTCACATTAAACACAATATCCACTTGCACGTTCTACAAAAAGAGTGTTTCCAAACTGCTGTATCAAAGGAAAGGTTGAACTCTGTTAGTTGAGGACACACATCACAAAAAAGTTTCTGAGAATGCTTCTGTCTAGATTTTATATGAAGATATTCCCGTTTCCAACGAAATCTTCACAGTTATTCAAATATCCACTTGCAGATTCTACAAAAAGAGTGTTTCCAAACTGCTGTATCAATAGAAAGTATCAGCTCTGGTAGTTGAGGACACACATCCTAAATAAGTTTCTGAAAATCCCTCTGTCTCTTTTTTATGGGAAGATATTTCAGTTTTCACCGTAGGCCTTAATGCGCTCGAAATGTCCACTTCCAGATACTACAGAAAGAGTGTTTCAAACCTGCTCTATGAAAGGGAATGTTCCGCTCTGTGACTTGAATGCAGATATCAGAAAGTAGTTTCTGACAGTGCTTCTGTCTAGAATTTAGATGAAGATATTCCCGTTTCCAACGAAATTGATAGAGCTATCCAAATATCCACTTGCAGATTCTACAAAAAGTGTGTTTCCAAACTACTGTATCAAAAGAATGGTTCAACTCTGTTAGTTGAGGACACACATCACAAAGAAGTTTCTGAGAATGCTTCTGTCTAGATTTTATATGAAGATATTCCCGTTTCCAACGAAATCTTCACAGTTATCCAAATATCCACTTGCAGATTCTACAAAAAGAGTGTTTGCAAACTACTGTATCAAAAGAAAGGATGAACTGTGTTAGCTGAGGACACTCATCAAGAAGAAGTTTCTGAGAATGCTTCGGTCTAGATTTCATATGAAGATATTCCAGTTTCCAACGAAATCATTAGCTCTATCAAAATATCCACCTACAGATTCTACAAAAAGAGTGTTTCCAAACTCCTCTATCAAAAGAAAGGTTCAACTCCTTTAGTTGAGTACACACATCACAAAGAAGTTTCTGAGAATGCTTCTGTCTAGATTTTATATGAAGATATTCCCTTTTCCAATGAAATCTTCAGAGTCATCCAAATATCCACTTGCAGCTTCTACAAAAAGAGTTTTTCTAAACTGCTGTATCCAAAAAAAGTTTCATCTCTGTTAGTTGAGGACACACATCCCAAATAAGTTTCTGAGAATGCTTCTGTCTCGTTTTTATGGGAAGATATTTCCCTTTTCACCTTAGGCCTGAAAGCGCTCGAAATCTCCACTTGCAGATACTACAGAAAGAGTGTTCCAAACCTGCTCTAAGAAAGGGAATGTTCAGCTCTGTGAGTTCAATGCAGATATCAGAAAGTAGTTTCTGAGAGAGCTTCTGTCTAGATTTTAGATGAAGATATTCCCGTTTCCAATGAAATCGTTAGAGCTATCCAAATATCCACTTGCAGATTCTACAAAAAGTGTGATTCCAAACTGCTGTAACAAAGGAAAGGTTGAAATCTGTTAGTTGAGAACACACACCACAAAAAAGTTTCTGAGAATGCTTCTGTCTAGATTTTATATGACGATATTCCCGTTTCCAATGAAATCTTCACAGTTATTCAAATATCCACTTGCAGATTCTACAAAAAGTGTGTTTCCAAACGGCTCTATCAAAAGAAAGGTTCAACTCCGTTAGTTGAGGACACACATCACAAAGAAGTTTCTGAGAATGCTTCTGTCTCGTTTTTATGGGAAGATATTTCCCTTTTCACCTAAGGCCCGAATGCGCTCGAAATGTCCACTTGCAGATACTACAGAAAGAGTGTTCCAAACCTTCTCTAAGAAAGGGAATCTTCAGCATTGTGAGTTGAATGCAGATATCACAAAGTAGTTTCTGAGAGTGCTTCTGTCTAGATTTTAGATGAAGATAATCCCGTTTCCAACGAAATCGTTAGAGCTATCCAAATATCAACTTGCAGATTCTTCAAAAAGAGTGGTTCCAAACTACTCTATGAAAAGAAAGGTTGAACTCTGTTAGATGAGGACACACATCACAAAGAAGTTTCTGAGAATGCTTCTGTCTAGATTTTATATGAAGATGTTCCCGTTTCCAACGAAATCTTCACATTAAACAAAATATCCACTTGCAGGTTCTACAAAACAGTGTTTCCAAACTGCTGTATCAATAGAAAGAATCAGCTCTGGTAGTTGAGGACACACATCCTAAATAAATTTCTGAAAATCCCTCTGTCTCTTTTTTATGGGAAGATATTTCAGTTTTCACCATAGGCCTTAATGCGCTCGAAATGTCCACTTCCAGATACTACAGAAAGAGTGTTTCAAACCTGCTGTATGAAAGGGAAAGTTCCGCTCTGTGACTTGAATGCAGATAACAGAAAGTAGTTTCTGACAGTGCTTCTGTCTAGAATTTAGATGAAGATATTCCCGTTTCCAACGAAATCTTCACAGTTATCCAAATATCCACTTGCAGATTCTACAAAAAGATTGTTTGCAAACTGCTGTATCAAAAGAAAGGATGAACTGTGTTAGCTGAGGACACTCATCAAGAAGAAGTTTCTGAGAATGCTTCGGTCTAGATTTGATATGAAGATATTCCCGTTTCCAACGAAATCATTAGCTCTATCAAAATATCCACTTACAGATTCTACAAAAAGAGTGTTTCCAAACTCCTCTATCAAAAGAAAGTTTCAACTCCTTTAGTTGAGGACACACATCACAAAGAAGTTTCTGAGAATGCTTCTGTCTAGATTTTATATGAAGATACTCCCTTTTCCAATGAAATCTTCAGAGTCATCCAAATATCCACTTGCAGCTTCTACAAAAAGAGTTTTTCTAAACTGCTGTATCCAAAGAAAGTTTCATCTCTGTTAGTTGAGGACACACATCCCAAATAAGTTTCTGAGAATGCTTCTGTCTCGTTTTTATGGGAAGATATTTCCCTTTTCACCTTAGGCCTGAAAGCGCTTGAAGTCTCCACTTGCAGATACTACAGAAAGAGTGTTCCAAACCTGCTCTAAGAAAGGGAATGTTCAGCTCTGTGAGTTCAATGCAGATATCACAAAGTAGTTTCTGAGAGAGCTTCTGTCTAGATTTTAGATGAAGATATTCCCGTTTCCAATGAAATTGATAGAGCTATCCAAATATCCACTTGCAGATTCTACAAAAAGTGTGTTTCCAAACTGCTGTAACAAAGGAAAGGTTGAAATCTGTTAGTTGAGGACACACACCACAAAAAAGTTTCTGAGAATGCTTCTCTCTAGATTTTATATGACGATATTCCCGTTTCCAACGAAATCTTCACAGTTATTCAAATATCCACTTGCAGATTCTACAAAAAGAGTTTTTCCAAACTGCTGTATCAATAGAAAGGATCAGCTCTCGTAGTTGAGGACACACATCCTAAATAAGTTTCTGAAAATCCTTCTGTCTCTTTTTTATGGGAAGATATTTCAGTTTTCACCGTAGGCCTTAATGCGCTCGTAATGTCCACTTCCACATACTACAGAAAGAGTGTTTCAAACCTGCTCTATGAAAGGGAAAGTTCCGCTCTGTGACTTGAATGCAGATATCAGAAAGTAGTTTCTGACAATGCTTCTGTCTAGAATTTAGATGAAGATATTCCCGTTTCCAACGAAATCTATAGAGCTATCCAAATATCCACTTACAGATTCTACAAAAGAAGTGATTCCAAACTGCTCTATCAACAGAAAGGTTTAAGTCTGGTAGTTGAGGACACACATCACAAAGAAGTTTCTGAGAATGCTTCTGTCTCGTTTTTATGGGAAGATATTTCAGTTTTCACCGTAGGCCCGAATGCGCTCGAAATGTCCACCTGCAGATACTACAGAAAGAGTTTTCCAAACCTTCTCTAAGAAAGGGAATCGTCAGCATTGTGAGTTGAATGCAGATATCACAAAGTAGTTTCTGAGGGTGCTTCTGTCTAGATTTTAGATGAATATATTACCGTTTCCAACGAAATCGATAGAGCTATCCAAATATCCACTTACAGATTCTACAAAAGAAGTGATTCCAAACTGCTCTATCAACAGAAAGGTTTAAGTCTGTTAGTTGAGGACACACATCACAAAGAAGTTTGTGAGAATGCTTCTGTCTAGATTTTATATGAAGATATTCCCGTTTCCAACAATATCTTCACAGTTATCCAAATATCCACTTGCAGATTCTACAAAAAGTGTGTTTCCAAACTGCTCTATCAAAAGAAAGGTTCAACTCCATTAGTTGAGGACACACATCCTAAATAAGTTTCTGAAAATCCCTCTGTCTCTTTTTTATGGGAAGATATTTCAGTTTTCACCGTAGGCCTTAATGCGCTCGAAATTTCCACTTCCAGATACTACAGAAAGAGTGTTTCAAACCTGCTCTATGAAAGGGAATGTTCCGCTCTGTGACTTGAATGCAGATATCAGAAAGTAGTTTCTGACAGTGCTTCTGTCTAGAATTTAGATGAAGATATTCCCGTTTCCAACAAAATCGATAGAGCTATCCAAATATCCACTTGCAGATTCTACAAAAAGTGTGTTTCCAAACTACTGTATCAAAAGAATGGTTCAACTCTGTTAGTTGAGGACACACATCACAAAGAAGTTTCTGAGAATGCTTCTGTCTCGTTTTTATGGGAAGATATTTCAGTTTTCACCGTAGGCCCGAATGCGCTCCAAATGTCCACTTGCAGATAATACAGAAAGAGTGTTCCATACCTTCTCTAAGAAAGGGAATCTTCAGCTTTGTGAGTTGAATGCAGATATCACAAAGTAGTTTCTGAGAGTGCTTCTGTCTAGATATTAGATGAAAATATTCCCGTTTCCAACGATATCGTTAGAGCTATCCAAATATCAACTTGCAGATTCTACAAAAAGAGTGGTTCCAAACTACTCTATGAAAAGAAAGGTTGAACTCTGTTAGATGAGGACACACATCACAAAGAAGTTTCTGAGAATGCTTCTGTCTAGATTTTATATAAAGATGTTCCCGTTTCCAATGAAATCTTCACATTAAACAAAATATCCACTTGCAGGTTCTACAAAAAGAGTGTTTCCAAACTGCTGTATCAAAGGAAAGGTTGAACTCTGTTAGTTGCGGACACACATCACAAAAAAGTTTCTGAGAATGCTTCTGTCTAGATTTTATATGAAGATATTCCCGTTTCCAACGAAATCTTCACAGTTATTCAAATATCCACTTGCAGATTCTACAAAAAGAGTGTTTCCAAACTGCTGTATCAATAGAAAGGATCAGCTCTGGTAGTTGAGGACACACATCCTAAATAAGTTTCTGAAAATCCCTCTGTCTCTTTTTTATGGGAAGATATTTCAGTTTTCACCGTAGGCCTTAATGCGCTCGAAATGTCCACTTCCAGATACTACAGAAAGAGTGTTTCAAACCTGCTCTATGAAAGGGAATGTTCCGCTCTGTGACTTGAATGCAGATATCAGAAAGTAGTTTCTGACAGTGCTTCTGTCTAGAATTTAGATCAAGATATTCCCGTTTCCAACGAAATCGATAGAGCTATCCAAATATCCACTTGCAGATTCTACAAAAAGTGTGTTTCCAAACTACTGTATCAAAAGAATGGTTCAACTCTGTTAGTTGAGGACACACATCACAAAGAAGTTTCTGAGAATGCTTCTGTCTAGATTTTATATGAAGATATTCCCGTTTCCAACGAAATCTTCACAGTTATCCAAATATCCACTTGCAGATTCTACAAAAAGAGTGTTTGCAAACTACTGTATCAAAAGAAAGGATGAACTGTGTTAGCTGAGGACACTCATCAAGAAGAAGTTTCTGAGAATGCTTCGGTCTAGATTTCATATGAAGATATTCCCGTTTCCAACGAAATCATTAGCTCTATCAAAATATCCACTTACAGATTCTACAAAAAGAGTGTTTCCAAACTCCTCTATCAAAAGAAAGGTTCAACTCCTTTAGTTGAGGACACACATCACAAAGAAGTTTCTGAGAATGCTTCTGTCTAGATTTTATATGAAGATATTCCCTTTTCCAATGAAATCTTCAGAGTCATCCAAATATCCACTTGCAGCTTCTACAAAAAGAGTTTTTCTAAACTGCTGTATCCAAAGAAAGTTTCATCTCTGTTAGTTGAGGACACACATCCCAAATAAGTTTCTGAGAATGCTTCTGTCTCGTTTTTATGGGAAGATATTTCCCTTTTCACCTTACGCCTGAAAGCGCTCGAAATCTCCACTTGCAGATACTACAGAAAGAGTGTTCCAAACCTGCTCTAAGAAAGGGAATGTTCAGCTCTGTGAGGTCAATGCAGATATCACAAAGTAGTTTCTGAGAGAGCTTCTGTCTAGATTTTAGATGAAGATATTCCCGTTTCCAATGAAATCGTTAGAGCTATCCAAATATCCACTTGCAGATTCTACAAAAAGTGTGATTCCAAACTGCTGTAACAAAGGAAAGGTTGAAATCTGTTAGTTGAGAACACACACCACTAAAAAGTTTCTGAGAATGCTTCTGTCTAGATTTTATATGACGATATTCCCGTTTCCAATGAAATCTTCACAGTTATTCAAATATCCACTTGCAGATTCTACAAAAAGTGTGTTTCCAAACGGCTCTACCAAAAGAAAGGTTCAACTCCGTTAGTTGAGGACACACATCACAAAGAAGTTTCTGAGAATGCTTCTGTCTCGTTTTTATGGGAAGATATTTCCCTTTTCACCTAAGGCCCGAATGCGCTCGAAATGTCCACTTGCAGATACTATAGAAAGAGTGTTCCAAACCTTCTCTAAGAAAGGGAATCTTCAGCATTGTGAGTTGAATGCAGATATCACAAAGTAGTTTCTGAGAGTGCTTCTGTCTAGATTTTAGATGAAGATAATCCCGTTTCCAACGAAATCGTTAGAGCTATCCAAATATCAACTTGCAGATTCTTCAAAAAGAGTGGTTCCAAACTACTCTATGAAAAGAAAGGTTGAACTCTGTTAGATGAGGACACACATCACAAAGAAGTTTCTGAGAATGCTTCTGTCTAGATTTTATATGAAGATGTTCCCGTTTCCAACGAAATCTTCACATTAAACAAAATATCCACTTGCAGGTTCTACAGAAAGAGTGTTTCCAAACTGCTGTATCAATAGAAAGGATCAGCTCTGGTAGTTGAGGACACACATCCTAAATAAGTTTCTGAAAATCCCTCTGTCTCTTTTTTATGGGAAGATATTTCAGTTTTCACCGTAGGCCTTAATGCGCTCGAAATGTCCACTTCCAGATACTACAGAAAGAGTGTTTCAAACCTGCTCTATGAAAGGGAATGTTCCGCTCTGTGACTTGAATGCAGATATCAGAAAGTAGTTTCTGACAGTGCTTCTGTCTAGAATTTAGATGAATATATTACCGTTTCCAACGAAATCGATAGAGCTATCCAAATATCCACTTGCAGATTCTACAAAAAGTGTGTTTCCAAACTACTGTATCAAAAGAATGGTTCAACTCTGTTAGTTGAGGACACACATCACAAAGAAGTTTCTGAGAATGCTTCTGTCTAGATTTTATATGAAGATATTCCCGTTTCCAACGAAATCTTCACAGTTATCCAAATATCCACTTGCAGATTCTACAAAAAGAGTGTTTGCAAACTGCTGTATCAAAAGAAAGGATGAACTGTGTTAGCTGAGGACACTCATCAAGAAGAAGTTTCTGAGAATGCTTCGGTCTAGATTTGATATGAAGATATTCCCGTTTCCAACGAAATCATTAGCTCTATCAAAATATCCACTTACAGATTCTACAAAAAGAGTGTTTCCAAACTCCTCTATCAAAAGAAAGTTTCAGCTCCTTTAGTTGAGGACACACATCACAAAGAAGTTTCTGAGAATGCTTCTGTCTAGATTTTATATGAAGATACTCCCTTTTCCAATGAAATCTTCAGAGTCATCCAAATATCCACTTGCAGCTTCTACAAAAAGAGTTTTTCTAAACTGCTGTATCCAAAGAAAGTTTCATCTCTGTTAGTTGAGTACACACATCCCAAATAAGTTTCTGAGAATGCTTCTGTCTCGTTTTTATGGGAAGATATTTCCCTTTTCACCTTAGGCCTGAAAGCGCTCGAAGTCTCCACTTGCAGATACTACAGAAAGAGTGTTACAAACCTGCTCTAAGAAAGGGAATGTTCAGCTCTGTGAGTTCAATGCAGATATCACAAAGTAGTTTCTGAGAGAGCTTCTGTCTAGATTTTAGATGAAGATATTCCCGTTTCCAATGAAATCGTTAGAGCTATCCAAATATCCACTTGCAGATTCTACAAAAAGTGTGATTCCAAACTGCTGTAACAAAGGAAAGGTTGAAATCTGTTAGTTGAGAACACACACCACTAAAAAGTTTCTGAGAATGCTTCTGTCTAGATTTTATATGACGATATTCCCGTTTCCAATGAAATCTTCACAGTTATTCAAATATCCACTTGCAGATTCTACAAAAAGTGTGTTTCCAAACGGCTCTATCAAAAGAAAGGTTCAACTCCGTTAGTTGAGGACACACATCACAAAGAAGTTTCTGAGAATGCTTCTGTCTCGTTTTTATGGGAAGATATTTCCCTTTTCACCTAAGGCCCGAATGCGCTCGAAATGTCCACTTGCAGATACTACACAAAGAGTGTTCCAAACCTTCTCTAAGAAAGGGAATCTTCAGCATTGTGAGTTGAATGCAGATATCACAAAGTAGTTTCTGAGAGTGCTTCTTTCTAGATTTTAGATGAAGATAATCCCGTTTCCAACGAAATCGTTAGAGCTATCCAAATATCAACTTGCAGATTCTTCAAAAAGAGTGATTCCTAACTACTCTATGAAAAGAAAGGTTGAACTCTGTTAGATGAGGACACACATCACAAAGAAGTTTCCGAGAATGCTTCTGTCTAGATTTTATATGAAGATGTTCCCGTTTCCAACGAAATCTTCACATTAAACAAAATATCTACTTGCAGGTTCTACAAAAGAGTGTTTCCAAACTGCTGTATCAATAGAAAGAATCAGCTCTGGTAGTTGAGGACACTCATCCTAAATAAATTTCTGAAAATCCCTCTGTCTCTTTTTTATGGGAAGATATTTCAGTTTTCACCGCAGGCCTTAATGCGCTCGAAATGTCCACTTCCAGATACTACAGAAAGAGTGTTTCAAACCTGCTGTATGAAAGGGAAAGTTCCGCTCTGTGACTTGAATGCAGATAACAGAAAGTAGTTTCTGACAGTGCTTCTGTCTAGAATTTAGATGAAGATATTCCCGTTTCCAACGAAATCTTCACAGTTATCCAAATATCCACTTGCAGATTCTACAAAAAGAGTGTTTGCAAACTGCTGTATCAAAAGAAAGGATGAACTGTGTTAGCTGAGGACACTCATCAAGAAGAAGTTTCTGAGAATGCTTCGGTCTAGATTTCATATGAAGATATTCCCGTTTCCAACGAAATCATTAGCTCTATCAAAATATCCACTTACAGATTCTACAAAAAGAGTGTTTCCAAACTCCTCTATCAAAAGAAAGTTTCAACTCCTTTAGTTGAGGACACACATCACAAAGAAGTTTCTGAGAATGCTTCTGTCTAGATTTTATATGAAGATACTCCCTTTTCCAATGAAATCTTCAGAGTCATCCAAATATCCACTTGCAGCTTCTACAAAAAGAGTTTTTCTAAACTGCTGTATCCAAAGAAAGTTTCATCTCTGTTAGTTGAGGACACACATCCCAAATAAGTTTCTGAGAATGCTTCTGTCTCGTTTTTATGGGAAGATATTTCCCTTTTCACCTTAGGCCTGAAAGCGCTCGAAGTCTCCACTTGCAGATACTACAGAAAGAGTGTTCCAAACCTGCTCTAAGAAAGGGAATGTTCAGCTCTGTGAGTTCAATGCAGATATCACAAAGTAGTTTCTGAGAGAGCTTCTGTCTAGATTTTAGATGAAGATATTCCCGTTTCCAATGAAATTGATAGAGCTATCCAAATATCCACTTGCAGATTCTACAAAAAGTGTGTTTCCAAACTGCTGTAACAAAGGAAAGGTTGAAATCTGTTAGTTGAGGACACAAACCACAAAAAAGTTTCTGAGAATGCTTCTCTCTAGATTTTATATGACGATATTCCCGTTTCCAACGAAATCTTCACAGTTATTCAAATATCCACTTGCAGATTCTACAAAAAGAGTGTTTCCAAACTGCTGTATCAATAGAAAGGATCAGCTCTCGTAGTTGAGGACACACATCCTAAATAAGTTTCTGAAAATCCTTCTGTCTCTTTTTTATGGGAAGATATTTCAGTTTTCACCGTAGGCCTTAATGCGCTCGTAATGTCCACTTCCAGATACTACAGAAAGAGTGTTTCAAACCTGCTCTATGAAAGGGAAAGTTCCGCTCTGTGACTTGAATGCAGATATCAGAAAGTAGTTTCTGACAATGCTTCTGTCTAGAATTTAGATGAAGATATTCCCGTTTCCAACGAAATCTATAGAGCTATCCAAATATCCACTTACAGATTCTACAAAAGAAGTGATTCCAAACTGCTCTATCAACAGAAAGGTTTAAGTCTGGTAGTTGAGGACACACATCACAAAGAAGTTTCTGAGAATGCTTCTGTCTCGTTTTTATGGGAAGATATTTCAGTTTTCACTGTAGGCCCGAATGCGCTCGAAATGTCCACCTGCAGATACTACAGAAAGAGTTTTCCAAACCTTCTCTAAGAAAGGGAATCGTCAGCATTGTGAGTTGAATGCAGATATCACAAAGTAGTTTCTGAGGGTGCTTCTGTCTAGATTTTACATGAATATATTACCGTTTCCAACGAAATCGATAGAGCTATCCAAATATCCACTTACAGATTCTACAAAAGAAGGGATTCCAAACTGCTCTATCAACAGAAAGGTTTAAGTCTGTTAGTTGAGGACACACATCACAAAGAAGTTTGTGAGAATGCTTCTGTCTAGATTTTATATGAAGATATTCCCGTTTCCAACAATATCTTCACAGTTATCCAAATATCCACTTGCAGATTCTACAAAAAGTGTGTTTCCAAACTGCTCTATCAAAAGAAAGGTTCAACTCCGTTAGTTGAGGACACACATCCTAAATAAGTTTCTGAAAATCCCTCTGTCTCTTTTTTATGGGAAGATATTTCAGTTTTCACCGTAGGCCTTAATGCGCTCGAAATGTCCACTTCCAGATACTACAGAAAGAGTGTTTCAAACCTGCTCTATGAAAGGGAATTTTCCGCTCTGTGACTTGAATGCAGATATCAGAAAGTAGTTTCTGACAGTGCTTCTGTCTAGAATTTAGATGAAGATATTCCCGTTTCCAACAAAATCGATAGAGCTATCCAAATATCCACTTGCAGATTCTACAAAAAGTGTGTTTCCAAACTACTGTATCAAAAGAATGGTTCAACTCTGTTAGTTGAGGACACACATCACAAAGAAGTTTCTGAGAATGCTTCTGTCTCGTTTTTATGGGAAGATATTTCAGTTTTCACCGTAGGCCCGAATGCGCTCCAAATGTCCACTTGCAGATAATACAGAAAGAGTGTTCCATACCTTCTCTAAGAAAGGGAATCTTCAGCTTTGTGAGTTGAATGCAGATATCACAAAGTAGTTTCTGAGAGTGCTTCTGTCTAGATATTAGATGAAAATATTCCCGTTTCCAACGATATCGTTAGAGCTATCCAAATATCAACTTGCAGATTCTACAAAAAGAGTGGTTCCAAACTACTCTATGAAAAGAAAGGTTGAACTGTGTTAGATGAGGACACACATCACAAAGAAGTTTCTGAGAATGCTTCTGTCTAGATTTTATATAAAGATGTTCCGGTTTCCAATGAAATCTTCACATTAAACAAAATATCCACTTGCAGGTTCTACAAAAAGAGTGTTTCCAAACTGCTGTATCAAAGGAAAGGTTGAACTCTGTTAGTTGAGGACACACATCACAAAAAAGTTTCTGAGAATGCTTCTGTCTAGATTTTATATGAAGATATTCCCGTTTCCAACGAAATCTTCACAGTTATTCAAATATCCACTTGCAGATTCTACAAAAAGAGTGTTTCCAAACTGCTGTATCAATAGAAAGGATCAGCTCTGGTAGTTGAGGACACACATCCTAAATAAGTTTCTGAAAATCCCTCTGTCTCTTTTTTATGGGAAGATATTTCAGTTTTCACCGTAGGCCTTAATGCGCTCGAAATGTCCACTTCCAGATACTACAGAAAGAGTGTTTCAAACCTGCTCTATGAAAGGGAATGTTCCGCTCTGTGACTTGAATGCAGATATCAGAAAGTAGTTTCTGACAGTGCTTCTGTCTAGAATTTAGATGAAGATATTCCCGTTTCCAACGAAATCGATAGAGCTATCCAAATATCCACTTGCAGATTCTACAAAAAGTGTGTTTCCAAACTACTGTATCAAAAGAATGGTTCAACTCTGTTAGTTGAGGACACACATCACAAAGAAGTTTCTGAGAATGCTTCTGTCTAGATTTTATATGAAGATATTCCCGTTTCCAACGAAATCTTCACAGTTATCCAAATATCCACTTGCAGATTCTACAAAAAGAGTGTTTGCAAACTACTGTATCAAAAGAAAGGATGAACTGTGTTAGCTGAGGACACTCATCAAGAAGAAGTTTCTGAGAATGCTTCGGTCTAGATTTCATATGAAGATATTCCCGTTTCCAACGAAATCATTAGCTCTATCAAAATATCCACTTACAGATTCTACAAAAAGAGTGTTTCCAAACTCCTCTACCAAAAGAAAGGTTCAACTCCTTTAGTTGAGGACACACATCACAAAGAAGTTTCTGAGAATGCTTCTGTCTAGATTTTATATGAAGATATTCCCTTTTCCAATGAAATCTTCAGAGTCATCCAAATATCCACTTGCAGCTTCTACAAAAAGAGTTTTTCTAAACGGCTGTATCCAAAGAAAGTTTCATCTCTGTTAGTTGAGGACACACATCCCAAATAAGTTTCTGAGAATGCTTCTGTCTCGTTTTTATGGGAAGATATTTCCCTTTTCACCTTACGCCTGAAAGCGCTCGAAATCTCCACTTGCAGATACTACAGAAAGAGTGTTCCAAACCTGCTCTAAGAAAGGGAATGTTCAGCTCTGTGAGGTCAATGCAGATATCACAAAGTAGTTTCTGAGAGAGCTTCTGTCTAGATTTTAGATGAAGATATTCCCGTTTCCAATGAAATCGTTAGAGCTATCCAAATATCCACTTGCAGATTCTACAAAAAGTGTGATTCCAAACTGCTGTAACAAAGGAAAGTTTGAAATCTGTTAGTTGAGAACACACACCACAAAAAAGTTTCTGAGAATGCTTCTGTCTAGATTTTATATGACGATATTCCCGTTTCCAATGAAATCTTCACAGTTATTCAAATATCCACTTGCAGATTCTACAAAAAGTGTGTTTCCAAACGGCTCTATCAAAAGAAAGGTTCAACTCCGTTAGTTGAGGACACACATCACAAAGAAGTTTCTGAGAATGCTTCTGTCTCGTTTTTATGGGAAGATATTTCCCTTTTCACCTAAGGCCCGAATGCGCTCGAAATGTCCACTTGCAGATACTATAGAAAGAGTGTTCCAAACCTTCTCTAAGAAAGGGAATCTTCAGCATTGTGAGTTGAATGCAGATATCACAAAGTAGTTTCTGAGAGTGCTTCTGTCTAGATTTTAGATGAAGATAATCCCGTTTCCAACGAAATCGTTAGAGCTATCCAAATATCAACTTGCAGATTCTTCAAAAAGAGTGGTTCCAAACTACTCTATGAAAAGAAAGGTTGAACTCTGTTAGATGAGGACACACATCACAAAGAAGTTTCTGAGAATGCTTCTGTCTAGATTTTATATGAAGATGTTCCCGTTTCCAACGAAATCTTCACATTAAACAAAATATCCACTTGCAGGTTCTACAAAAAGAGTGTTTCCAAACTGCTGTATCAATAGAAAGGATCAGCTCTGGTAGTTGAGGACACACATCCTAAATAAGTTTCTGAAAATCCCTCTGTCTCTTTTTTATGGGAAGATATTTCAGTTTTCACCGTAGGCCTTAATGCGCTCGAAATGTCCACTTCCAGATACTACAGAAAGAGTGTTTCAAACCTGCTCTATGAAAGGGAATGTTCCGCTCTGTGACTTGAATGCAGATATCAGAAAGTAGTTTCTGACAGTGCTTCTGTCTAGAATTTAGATGAAGATATTCCCGTTTCCAACGAAATCGATAGAGGTATCCAAATATCCACTTGCAGATTCTACAAAAAGTGTGTTTCCAAACTACTGTATCAAAAGAATGGTTCAACTCTGTTAGTTGAGGACACACAGCACAAAGAAGTTTCTGAGAATGCTTCTGTCTAGATTTTATATGAAGATATTCCCGTTTCCAACGAAATCTTCACAGTTATCCAAATATCCACTTGCAGAATCTACAAAAAGTGTGTTTGCAAACTGCTGTATCAAAAGAAAGGATGAACTGTGTTAGCTGAGGACACTCATCAAGAAGAAGTTTCTGAGAATGCTTCGGTCTAGATTTCATATGAAGATATTCCCGTTTCCAACGAAATCATTAGCTCTATCAAAATATCCACTTACAGATTCTACAAAAAGAGTGTTTCCAAACTCCTCTATCAAAAGAAAGTTTCAACTCCTTTAGTTGAGGACACACATCACAAAGAAGTTTCTGAGAATGCTTCTGTCTAGATTTTATATGAAGATATTCCCTTTTCCAATGAAATCTTCAGAGTCATCCAAATACCCACTTGCAGCTTCTACAAAAAGAGTTTTTCTAAACTGCTGTATCCATAGAAAGTTTCATCTCTGTTAGTTGAGGACACACATCCCAAATAAGTTTCTGAGAAGGCTTCTGTCTCGTTTTTATGGGAAGATATTTCCCTTTTCACCTTAGGCCTGAAAGCGCTCGAAGTCTCCACTTGCAGATACTACAGAAAGAGTGTTCGAAACCTGCTCTAAGAAAGGGAATGTTCAGCTCTGTGAGTTCAATGCAGATATCACAAAGTAGTTTCTGAGAGAGCTTCTGTCTAGATTTTAGATGAAGATATTCCCGTTTCCAATGAAATTGATACAGCTATCCAAATATCCACTTGCAGATTCTACACAAAGTGTGTTTCCAAACTGCTGTAACAATGGAAAGGTTGAAATCTGTTAGTTGAGGACACACACCACAAAAAAGTTTCTGAGAATGCTTCTCTCTAGATTTTATATGACGATATTCCCGTTTCCAACGAAATCTTCACAGTTATTCAAATATCCACTTGCAGATTCTACAAAAAGAGTGTTTCCAAACTGCTGTATGAATAGAAAGGATCAGCTCTGGTAGTTGAGGACACACATCCTAAATAAGTTTCTGAAAATCCTTCTGTCTCTTTTTTATGGGAAGATATTTCAGTTTTCACCGTAGGCCTTAATGCGCTCGTAATGTCCACTTACAGATACTACAGAAAGAGTGTTTCAAACCTGCTCTATGAAAGGGAATGTTCCGCTCTGTGACTTGAATGCAGATATCAGAAAGTAGTTTCTGACAATGCTTCTGTCTAGAATTTAGATGAAGATATTCCCGTTTCCAACGAAATCGATAGAGCTATCCAAATATCCACTTACAGATTCTACAAAAGAAGTGATTCCAAACTGCTCTATCAACAGAAAGGTTTAAGTCTGCTAGTTGAGGACACACATCACAAAGAAGTTTGTGAGAATGCTTCTGTCTAGATTTTATATGAAGATATTCCCGTTTCCAACGAAATCTTCACAGTTATCCAAATATCCACTTGCAGATTCTACAAAAAGTGTGTTTCCAAACTGCTCTATCAAAAGAAAGGTTCAACTCCGTTAGTTGAGGACACACATCACAAAGAAGTTTCTGAGAATGCTTCTGTCTCGTTTTTATGGGAAGATATTTCAGTTTTCACCGTAGGCCCGAATGCGCTCCAAATGTCCACTTGCAGATAATACAGAAAGAGTGTTCCATACCTTCTCTAAGAAAGGGAATCTTCAGCTTTGTGAGTTGAATGCAGATATCACAAAGTAGTTTCTGAGAGTGCTTCTGTCTAGATTTTAGATGAAAATATTCCCGTTTCCAACGATATCGTTAGAGCTATCCAAATATCAACTTGCAGATTCTACAAAAAGAGTGGTTCCAAACTACTCTATGAAAAGAAAGGTTGAACTCTGTTAGATGAGTACACACATCACAAAGAAGTTTCTGAGAATGCTTCTGTCTAGATTTTATATAAAGATGTTCCGGTTTCCAATGAAATCTTCACATTAAACAAAATATCCACTTGCAAGTTCTACAAAAAGAGTGTTTCCAAACTGCTGTATCAAAGGAAAGGTTGAACTCTGTTAGTTGAGGACACACATCACAAAAAAGTTTCTGAGAATGCTTCTGTCTAGATTTTATATGAAGATATTCCCGTTTCCAACGAAATCTTCACAGTTATTCAAATATCCACTTGCAGATTCTACAAAAAGAGTGTTTCCAAACTGCTGTATCAATAGAAAGGATCAGCTCTGGTAGTTGAGGACACACATCCTAAATAAGTTTCTGAAAATCCCTCTGTCTCTTTTTTATGGGAAGATATTTCAGTTTTCACCGTAGGCCTTAATGCGCTCGAAATGTCCACTTCCAGATACTACAGAAAGAGGGTTTCAAACCTGCTCTATGAAAGGGAATGTTCCGCTCTGTGACTTGAATGCAGATATCAGAAAGTAGTTTCTGACAGTGCTTCTGTCTAGAATTTAGATGAAGATATTCCCGTTTCCAACAAAATCGATAGAGCTATCCAAATATCCACTTGCAGATTCTACAAAAAGTGTGTTTCCAAACTACTGTATCAAAAGAATGGTTCAACTCTGTTAGTTGATGACACACATCACAAAGAAGTTTCTGAGAATGCTTCTGTCTAGATTTTATATGAAGATATTCCCGTTTCCAACGAAATCTTCACAGTTATCCAAATATCCACTTGCAGATTCTACAAAAAGAGTGTTTGCAAACTACTGTATCAAAAGAAAGGATGAACTGTGTTAGCTGAGGACACTCATCAAGAAGAAGTTTCTGAGAATGCTTCGGTCTAGATTTCATATGAAGATATTCCCGTTTCCAACGAAATCATTAGCTCTATCAAAATATCCACTTACAGATTCTACAAAAAGAGTGTTTCCAAACTCCTCTATCAAAAGAAAGGTTCAACTCCTTTAGTTGAGGACACACATCACAAAGAAGTTTCTGAGAATGCTTCTGTCTAGATTTTATATGAAGATATTCCCTTTTCCAATGAAATCTTCAGAGTCATCCAAATATCCACTTGCAGCTTCTACAAAAAGAGTTTTTCTAAACTGCTGTATCCAAAGAAAGTTTCATCTCTGTTAGTTGAGGACACACATCCCAAATAAGTTTCTGAGAATGCTTCTGTCTCGTTTTTATGGGAAGATATTTGCCTTTTCACCTTAGGCCTGAAAGCGCTCGAAATCTCCACTTGCAGATACTACAGAAAGAGTGTTCCAAACCTGCTCTAAGAAAGGGAATGTTCAGCTCTGTGAGGTCAATGCAGATATCACAAAGTAGTTTCTGAGAGAGCTTCTGTCTAGATTTTAGATGAAGATATTCCCGTTTCCAATGAAATCGTTAGAGCTATCCAAATATCCACTTGCAGATTCTACAAAAAGTGTGATTCCAAACTGCTGTAACAAAGGAAAGGTTGAAATCTGTTAGTTGAGAACACACACCACAAAAAAGTTTCTGAGAATGCTTCTGTCTAGATTTTATATGACGATATTCCCGTTTCCAATGAAATCTTCACAGTTATTCAAATATCCACTTGCAGATTCTACAAAAAGTGTGTTTCCAAACGGCTCTATCAAAAGAAAGGTTCAACTCCGTTAGTTGAGGACACACATCACAAAGAAGTTTCTGAGAATGCTTCTGTCTCGTTTTTATGGGAAGATATTACCCT
Source organism: Gorilla gorilla gorilla (assembly GCF_029281585.2). Lineage (NCBI taxonomy): Eukaryota > Metazoa > Chordata > Mammalia > Primates > Hominidae > Gorilla > Gorilla gorilla. Next base: position 13,255,656 of record NC_086018.1, on the reverse strand, counting down.
TTTCACCTAAGGCCCGAATGCGCTCGAAATGTCCACTTGCAGATACTATAGAAAGAGTGTTCCAAACCTTCTCTAAGAAAGGGAATCTTCAGCATTGTGAGTTGAATGCAGATATCACAAAGTAGTTTCTGAGAGAGCTTCTGTCTAGATTTTAGATGAAGATAATCCCGTTTCCAACGAAATTGTTAGAGCTATCCAAATATCAACTTGCAGATTCTTCAAAAAGAGTGGTTCCAAACTACTCTATGAAAAGAAAGGTTGAACTCTGTTAGATGAGGACACACATCACAAAGAAGTTTCTGAGAATGCTTCTGTCTAGATTTTATATGAAGATGTTCCCGTTTCCAACGAAATCTTCACATTAAACAAAATATCCACTTGCAGGTTCTACAAAAAGAGTGTTTCCAAACTGCTGTATCAATAGAAAGGATCAGCTCTGGTAGTTGAGGACACACATCCTAAATAAGTTTCTGAAAATACCTCTGTCTCTTTTTTATGGGAAGATATTTCAGTTTTCACCGTAGGCCTTAATGCGCTCGAAATGTCCACTTCCAGATACTACAGAAAGAGTGTTTCAAACCTGCTCTATGAAAGGGAATGTTCCGCTCTGTGACTTGAATGCAGATATCAGAAAGTAGTTTCTGACAGTGCTTCTGTCTAGAATTTAGATGAAGATATTCCCGTTTCCAACGAAATCGATAGAGCTATCCAAATATCCACTTGCAGATTCTACAAAAAGTGTGTTTCCAAACTACTGTATCAAAAGAATGGTTCAACTCTGTTAGTTGAGGACACACATCACAAAGAAGTTTCTGAGAATGCTTCTGTCTAGATTTTATATGAAGATATTCCCGTTTCCAACGAAATCATTAGCTCTATCAAAATATCCACTTACAGATTCTACAAAAAGAGTGTTTGCAAACTGCTGTATCAAAAGAAAGGATGAACTGTGTTAGCTGAGGACACTCATCAAGAAAAAGTTTCTGAGAATGCTTCGGTCTAGATTTCATATGAAGATATTCCCGTTTCCAACGAAATCATTAGCTCTATCAAAATATCCACTTACAGATTCTACAAAAAGAGTGTTTCCAAACTCCTCTATCAAAAGAAAGTTTCAACTCCTTTAGTTGAGGACACACATCACAAAGAAGTTTCTGAGAATGCTTCTGTCTAGATTTTATATGAAGATATTCCCTTTTCCAATGAAATCTTCAGAGTCATCCAAATATCCACTTGCAGCTTCAACAAAAAGAGTTTTTCTAAACTGCTGTATCCATAGAAAGTTTCATCTCTGTTAGTTGAGGACACACATCCCAAATAAGTTTCTGAGAATGCTTCTGTCTCGTTTTTATGGGAAGATATTTCCCTTTTCACCTTAGGCCTGAAAGCGCTCGAAGTCTCCACTTGCAGATACTACAGAAAGAGTGTTCGAAACCTGCTCTAAGAAAGGGAATGTTCAGCTCTGTGAGTTCAATGCAGATATCACAAAGTAGTTTCTGAGAGAGCTTCTGTCTAGATTTTAGATGAAGATATTCCCGTTTCCAATGAAATTGATAGAGCTATCCAAATATCCACTTGCAGATTCTACACAAAGTGTGTTTCCAAACTGCTGTAACAATGGAAAGGTTGAAATCTGTTAGTTGAGGACACACACCACAAAAAAGTTTCTGAGAATGCTTCTCTCTAGATTTTATATGACGATATTCCCGTTTCCAACGAAATCTTCACAGTTATTCAAATATCCACTTGCAGATTCTACAAAAAGAGTGTTTCCAAACTGCTGTATCAATAGAAAGGATCAGCTCTGGTAGTTGAGGACACACATCCTAAATAAGTTTCTGAAAATCCTTCTGTCTCTTTTTTATGGGAAGATATTTCAGTTTTCACCGTAGGCCTTAATGCGCTCGTAATGTCCACTTCCAGATACTACAGAAAGAGTGTTTCAAACCTGCTCTATGAAAGGGAATGTTCCGCTCTGTGACTTGAATGCAGATATCAGAAAGTAGTTTCTGACAATGCTTCTGTCTAGAATTTAGATGAAGATATTCCCGTTTCCAACGAAATCGATAGAGCTATCCAAATATCCACTTACAGATTCTACAAAAGAAGTGATTCCAAACTGCTCTATCAACAGAAAGGTTTAAGTCTGTTAGTTGAGGACACACATCACAAAGAAGTTTGTGAGAATGCTTCTGTCTAGATTTTATATGAAGATATTCCCGTTTCCAACAATATCTTCACAGTTATCCAAATATCCACTTGCAGATTCTACAAAAAGTGTGTTTCCAAACTGCTCTATCAAAAGAAAGGTTCAACTCCGTTAGTTGAGGACACACATCACAAAGAAGTTTCTGAGAATGCTTCTGTCTCGTTTTTATGGGAAGATATTTCAGTTTTCACCGTAGGCCCGAATGCGCTCCAAATGTCCACTTGCAGATAATACAGAAAGAGTGTTCCATACCTTCTCTAAGAAAGGGAATCTTCAGCTTTGTGAGTTGAATGCAGATATCACAAAGTAGTTTCTGAGAGTGCTTCTGTCTAGATTTTAGATGAAAATATTCCCGTTTCCAACGATATCGTTAGAGCTATCCAAATATCAACTTGCAGATTCTACAAAAAGAGTGGTTCCAAACTACTCTATGAAAAGAAAGGTTGAACTCTGTTAGATGAGTACACACATCACAAAGAAGTTTCTGAGAATGCTTCTGTCTAGATTTTATATAAAGATGTTCCCGTTTCCAATGAAATCTTCACATTAAACAAAATATCCACTTGCAGGTTCTACAAAAAGAGTGTTTCCAAACTGCTGTATCAAAGGAAAGGTTGAACTCTGTTAGTTGAGGACACACATCACAAAAAAGTTTCTGAGAATGCTTCTGTCTAGATTTTATATGAAGATATTCCCGTTTCCAACGAAATCTTCACAGTTATTCAAATATCCACTTGCAGATTCTACAAAAAGAGTGTTTCCAAACTGCTGTATCAATAGAAAGGATCAGCTCTGGTAGTTGAGGACACACATCCTAAATAAGTTTCTGAAAATCCCTCTGTCTCTTTTTTATGGGAAGATATTTCAGTTTTCACCGTAGGCCTTAATGCGCTCGAAATGTCCACTTCCAGATACTACAGAAAGAGTGTTTCAAACCTGCTCTATGAAAGGGAATGTTCCGCTCTGTGACTTGAATGCAGATATCACAAAGTAGTTTCTGACAGTGCTTCTGTCTAGAATTTAGATGAAGATATTCCCGTTTCCAACGAAATCGATAGAGCTATCCAAATATCCACTTGCAGATTCTACAAAAAGTGTGTTTCCAAACTACTGTATCAAAAGAATGGTTCAACTCTGTTAGTTGAGGACACACATCACAAAGAAGTTTCTGAGAATGCTTCTGTCTAGATTTTATATGAAGATATTCCCGTTTCCAACGAAATCTTCACAGTTATCCAAATATCCACTTGCAGATTCTACAAAAAGAGTGTTTGCAAACTACTGTATCAAAAGAAAGGATGAACTGTGTTAGCTGAGGACACTCATCAAGAAGAAGTTTCTGAGAATGCTTCGGTCTAGATTTCATATGAAGATATTCCCGTTTCCAACGAAATCATTAGCTCTATCAAAATATCCACTTACAGATTCTACAAAAAGAGTGTTTCCAAACTCCTCTATCAAAAGAAAGGTTCAACTCCTTTAGTTGAGGACACACATCACAAAGAAGTTTCTGAGAATGCTTCTGTCTAGATTTTATATGAAGATATTCCCTTTTCCAATGAAATCTTCAGAGTCATCCAAATATCCACTTGCAGCTTCTACGAAAAGAGTTTTTCTAAACTGCTGTATCCATAGAAAGTTTCATCTCTGTTAGTTGAGGACACACATCCCAAATAAGTTTCTGAGAATGCTTCTGTCTCGTTTTTATGGGAAGATATTTCCCTTTTCACCTTAGGCCTGAAAGCGCTCGAAGTCTCCACTTGCAGATACTACAGAAAGAGTGTTCGAAACCTGCTCTAAGAAAGGGAATGTTCAGCTCTGTGAGTTCAATGCAGATATCACAAAGTAGTTTCTGAGAGAGCTTCTGTCTAGATTTTAGATGAAGATATTCCCGTTTCCAATGAAATTGATAGAGCTATCCAAATATCCACTTGCAGATTCTACAAAAAGTGTGTTTCCAAACTGCTGTAACAATGGAAAGGTTGAAATCTGTTAGTTGAGGACACACACCACAAAAAAGTTTCTGAGAATGCTTCTCTCTAGATTTTATATGACGATATTCCCGTTTCCAACGAAATCTTCACAGTTATTCAAATATCCACTTGCAGATTCTACAAAAAGAGTGTTTCCAAACTGCTGTATCAATAGAAAGGATCAGCTCTGGTAGTTGAGGACACACATCCTAAATAAGTTTCTGAAAATCCTTCTGTCTCTTTTTTATGGGAAGATATTTCAGTTTTCACCGTAGGCCTTAATGCGCTCGTAATGTCCACTTCCAGATACTACAGAAAGAGTGTTTCAAACCTGCTCTATGAAAGGGAATGTTCCGCTCTGTGACTTGAATGCAGATATCAGAAAGTAGTTTCTGACAATGCTTCTGTCTAGAATTTAGATGAAGATATTCCCGTTTCCAACGAAATCGATAGAGCTATCCAAATATCCACTTACAGATTCTACAAAAGAAGTGATTCCAAACTGCTCTATCAACAGAAAGGTTTAAGTCTGTTAGTTGAGGACACACATCACAAAGAAGTTTGTGAGAATGCTTCTGTCTAGATTTTATATGAAGATATTCCCGTTTCCAACAATATCTTCACAGTTATCCAAATATCCACTTGCAGATTCTACAAAAAGTGTGTTTCCAAACTGCTCTATCAAAAGAAAGGTTCAACTCCGTTAGTTGAGGACACACATCACAAAGAAGTTTCTGAGAATGCTTCTGTCTCGTTTTTATGGGAAGATATTTCAGTTTTCACCGTAGGCCCGAATGCGCTCCAAATGTCCACTTGCAGATAATACAGAAAGAGTGTTCCATACCTTCTCTAAGAAAGGGAATCTTCAGCTTTGTGAGTTGAATGCAGATATCACAAAGTAGTTTCTGAGAGTGCTTCTGTCTAGATTTTAGATGAAAATATTCCCGTTTCCAACGATATCGTTAGAGCTATCCAAATATCAACTTGCAGATTCTACAAAAAGAGTGGTTCCAAACTACTCTATGAAAAGAAAGGTTGAACTCTGTTAGATGAGTACACACATCACAAAGAAGTTTCTGAGAATGCTTCTGTCTAGATTTTATATAAAGATGTTCCCGTTTCCAATGAAATCTTCACATTAAACAAAATATCCACTTGCAGGTTCTACAAAAAGAGTGTTTCCAAACTGCTGTATCAAAGGAAAGGTTGAACTCTGTTAGTTGAGGACACACATCACAAAAAAGTTTCTGAGAATGCTTCTGTCTAGATTTTATATGAAGATATTCCCGTTTCCAACGAAATCTTCACAGTTATTCAAATATCCACTTGCAGATTCTACAAAAAGAGTGTTTCCAAACTGCTGTATCAATAGAAAGGATCAGCTCTGGTAGTTGAGGACACACATCCTAAATAAGTTTCTGAAAATCCCTCTGTCTCTTTTTTATGGGAAGATATTTCAGTTTTCACCGTAGGCCTTAATGCGCTCGAAATGTCCACTTCCAGATACTACAGAAAGAGTGTTTCAAACCTGCTCTATGAAAGGGAATGTTCCGCTCTGTGACTTGAATGCAGATATCACAAAGTAGTTTCTGACAGTGCTTCTGTCTAGAATTTAGATGAAGATATTCCCGTTTCCAACGAAATCGATAGAGCTATCCAAATATCCACTTGCAGATTCTACAAAAAGTGTGTTTCCAAACTACTGTATCAAAAGAATGGTTCAACTCTGTTAGTTGAGGACACACATCACAAAGAAGTTTCTGAGAATGCTTCTGTCTAGATTTTATATGAAGATATTCCCGTTTCCAACGAAATCTTCACAGTTATCCAAATATCCACTTGCAGATTCTACAAAAAGAGTGTTTGCAAACTACTGTATCAAAAGAAAGGATGAACTGTGTTAGCTGAGGACACTCATCAAGAAGAAGTTTCTGAGAATGCTTCGGTCTAGATTTCATATGAAGATATTCCCGTTTCCAACGAAATCATTAGCTCTATCAAAATATCCACTTACAGATTCTACAAAAAGAGTGTTTCCAAACTCCTCTATCAAAAGAAAGGTTCAACTCCTTTATTTGAGGACACACATCGCAAAGAAGTTTCTGAGAATGCTTCTGTCTTGATTTTATATGAAGATATTCCCTTTTCCAATGAAATCTTCAGAGTCATCCAAATATCCACTTGCAGCTTCTACAAAAAGTGTTTTTCTAAACTGCTGTATCTAAAGAAAGTTTCATCTCTGTTAGTTGAGGACACACATCCCAAATAAGTTTCTGAGAATGCTTCTGTCTCGTTTTTATGGGAAGATATTTCCCTTTTCACCATAGGCCTGAAAGCGCTCGAAATCTCCACTTGCAGATACTACAGAAAGAGTGTTCCAAACCTGCTCTAAGAAAGGGAAAGTTCAGCTCTGTGAGTTCAATGCAGATATTACAAAGTAGTTTCTGAGAGAGCTTCTGTCTAGAATTTAGATGAAGATATTCCCGTTTCCAATGAAATCGTTAGAGCTATCCAAATATCCACTTGCAGATTCTACAAAAAGTGTGTTTCCAAACTGCTGTAACAAAAGAAAGGTTGAAATCTGTTAGTTGAGGACACACACCACAAAAAAGTTTCTGAGAATGCTTCTGTCTAGATTTTATATGACGATATTCCCGTTTCCTATGAAATCTTCACAGTTGTTCAAATATCCACTTGCAGATTCTACAAAAAGTGTGTTTCCAAACTGCTCTATCAAAAGAAAGGTTCAACTCCGTTAGTTGAGGACACACATCACAAAGAAGTTTCTGAGAATGCTTCTGTCTCGTTTTTATGGGAAGATATTTCCCTTTTCACCTAAGGCCCTAATGCGCTCGAAATGTCCACTTGCAGATACTACAGAAAGAGTGTTCCAAACCTTCTCTAAGAAAGGGAATCTTAAGCATTGTGAGTTGCATGCAGATATCACAAAGTAGTTTCAGAGAGTGCTTCTGTCTAGATTTTAGATGAAGATATTCCCGATTCCAACGAAATCGTTAGATCTATCCAAATATCAACTTGCAGATTCTTCAAAAAGAGTGGTTCCAAACTACTCTGTGAAAAGAAAGGTTGAACTCTGTTAGATGAGGACACACATCACAAAGAAGTTTCTGAGAATGCTTCTGTCTAGATTTTATATGAAGATGTTCCCGTTTCCAACGAAATCTTCACATTAAACAAATTATCCACTTGCAGGTTCTACAAAAAGAGTGTTTCCAAACTGCTGTATCAATAGAAAGGATCAGCTCTGGTAGTTGAGGACACACATCCTAAATAAGTTTCTGAAAATCCCTCTGTCTCTTTTTTATGGGAAGATATTTCAGATTTCACCGTAGGCCTTAATGCGCTCGAAACGTCCACTTCCAGATACTACAGAAAGAGTGTTTCAAACCTGCTCTATGAAAGGGAATGTTCCGCTCTGTGACTTGAATGCAGATATCAGAAAGTAGTTTCTGACAGTGCTTCTGTCTAGAATTTAGATGAAGATATTCCCGTTTCCAACGAAATCGATAGAGCTATCCAAATATCCACTTGCAGATTCTACAAAAAGTGTGTTTCCAAACTACTGTATCAAAAGAATGGTTCAACTCTGTTAGTTGAGGACACACATCACAAAGAAGTTTCTGAGAATGCTTCTGTCTAGATTTTATATGAAGATATTCCCGTTTCCAACGAAATCTTCACAGTTATCCAAATATCCACTTGCAGATTCTACAAAAAGTGTGTTTCCAAACTGCTCTATCAAAAGAAAGGTTCAACTCCGTTAGTTGAGGACACACATCACAAAGAAGTTTCTGAGAATGCTTCTGTCTCGTTTTTATGGGAAGATATTTCAGTTTTCACCGTAGGCCCGAATGCGCTCCAAATGTCCACTTGCAGATAATACAGAAAGAGTGTTCCATACCTTCTCTAAGAAAGGGAATCTTCAGCTTTGTGAGTTGAATGCAGATATCACAAAGTAGTTTCTGAGAGTGCTTCTGTCTAGATTTTAGATGAAAATATTCCCGTTTCCAACGATATCGTTAGAGCTATCCAAATATCAACTTGCAGATTCTACAAAAAGAGTGGTTCCAAACTACTCTATGAAAAGAAAGGTTGAACTCTGTTAGATGAGTACACACATCACAAAGAAGTTTCTGAGAATGCTTCTGTCTAGATTTTATATAAAGATGTTCCCGTTTCCAATGAAATCTTCACATTAAACAAAATATCCACTTGCAGGTTCTACAAAAAGAGTGTTTCCAAACTGCTGTATCAAAGGAAAGGTTGAACTCTGTTAGTTGAGGACACACATCACAAAAAAGTTTCTGAGAATGCTTCTGTCTAGATTTTATATGAAGATATTCCCGTTTCCAACGAAATCTTCACAGTTATTCAAATATCCACTTGCAGATTCTACAAAAAGAGTGTTTCCAAACTGCTGTATCAATAGAAAGGATCAGCTCTGGTAGTTGAGGACACACATCCTAAATAAGTTTCTGAAAATCCCTCTGTCTCTTTTTTATGGGAAGATATTTCAGTTTTCACCGTAGGCCTTAATGCGCTCGAAATGTCCACTTCCAGATACTACAGAAAGAGTGTTTCAAACCTGCTCTATGAAAGGGAATGTTCCGCTCTGTGACTTGAATGCAGATATCACAAAGTAGTTTCTGACAGTGCTTCTGTCTAGAATTTAGATGAAGATATTCCCGTTTCCAACGAAATCGATAGAGCTATCCAAATATCCACTTGCAGATTCTACAAAAAGTGTGTTTCCAAACTACTGTATCAAAAGAATGGTTCAACTCTGTTAGTTGAGGACACACATCACAAAGAAGTTTCTGAGAATGCTTCTGTCTAGATTTTATATGAAGATATTCCCGTTTCCAACGAAATCTTCACAGTTATCCAAATATCCACTTGCAGATTCTACAAAAAGAGTGTTTGCAAACTACTGTATCAAAAGAAAGGATGAACTGTGTTAGCTGAGGACACTCATCAAGAAGAAGTTTCTGAGAATGCTTCGGTCTAGATTTCATATGAAGATATTCCCGTTTCCAACGAAATCATTAGCTCTATCAAAATATCCACTTACAGATTCTACAAAAAGAGTGTTTCCAAACTCCTCTATCAAAAGAAAGGTTCAACTCCTTTAGTTGAGGACACACATCACAAAGAAGTTTCTGAGAATGCTTCTGTCTAGATTTTATATGAAGATATTCCCTTTTCCAATGAAATCTTCAGAGTCATCCAAATATCCACTTGCAGCTTCTACAAAAAGAGTTTTTCTAAACTGCTGTATCCAAAGAAAGTTTCATCTCTGTTAGTTGAGGACACACATCCCAAATAAGTTTCTGAGAATGCTTCTGTCTCGTTTTTATGGGAAGATATTTCCCTTTTCACCTTACGCCTGAAAGCGCTCGAAATCTCCACTTGCAGATACTACAGAAAGAGTGTTCCAAACCTGCTCTAAGAAAGGGAATGTTCAGCTCTGTGAGGTCAATGCAGATATCACAAAGTAGTTTCTGAGAGAGCTTCTGTCTAGATTTTAGATGAAGATATTCCCGTTTCCAATGAAATCGTTAGAGCTATCCAAATATCCACTTGCAGATTCTACAAAAAGTGTGATTCCAAACTGCTGTAACAAAGGAAAGGTTGAAATCTGTTAGTTGAGAACACACACCACAAAAAAGTTTCTGAGAATGCTTCTGTCTAGATTTTATATGACGATATTCCCGTTTCCAATGAAATCTTCACAGTTATTCAAATATCCACTTGCAGATTCTACAAAAAGTGTGTTTCCAAACGGCTCTATCAAAAGAAAGGTTCAATTCCGTTAGTTGAGGACACACATTACAAAGAAGTTTCTGAGAATGCTTCTGTCTCGTTTTTATGGGAAGATATTTCCCTTTTCACCTAAGGCCCGAATGCGCTCGAAATGTCCACTTGCAGATACTATAGAAAGAGTGTTCCAAACCTTCTCTAAGAAAGGGAATCTTCAGCATTGTGAGTTGAATGCAGATATCACAAAGTAGTTTCTGAGAGTGCTTCTGTCTAGATTTTAGATGAAGATAATCCCGTTTCCAACGAAATCGTTAGAGCTATCCAAATATCAACTTGCAGATTCTTCAAAAAGAGTGGTTCCAAACTACTCTATGAAAAGAAAGGTTGAACTCTGTTAGATGAGGACACACATCACAAAGAAGTTTCTGAGAATGCTTCTGTCTAGATTTTATATGAAGATGTTCCCGTTTCCAACGAAATCTTCACATTAAACAAAATATCCACTTGCAGGTTCTACAAAAACAGTGTTTCCAAACTGCTGTATCAATAGAAAGGATCAGCTCTGGTAGTTGAGGACACACATCCTAAATAAGTTTCTGAAAATCCCTCTGTCTCTTTTTTATGGGAAGATATTTCAGTTTTCACCGTAGGCCTTAATGCGCTCGAAATGTCCACTTCCAGATACTACAGAAAGAGTGTTTCAAACCTGCTCTATGAAAGGGAATGTTCCGCTCTGTGACTTGAATGCAGATATCAGAAAGTAGTTTGTGACAGTGCTTCTGTCTAGAATTTAGATGAAGATATTCCCGTTTCCAACGAAATCGATAGAGCTATCCAAATATCCACTTGCAGATTCTACAAAAAGTGTGTTACCAAACTACTGTATCAAAAGAATGGTTCAACTCTGTTAGTTGAGGACACACATCACAAAGAAGTTTCTGAGAATGCTTCTGTCTAGATTTTATATGAAGATATTCCCGTTTCCAACAATATCTTCACAGTTATCCAAATATCCACTTGCAGATTCTACAAAAAGTGTGTTTCCAAACTGCTCTATCAAAAGAAAGGTTCAACTCCGTTAGTTGAGGACACACATCACAAAGAAGTTTCTGAGAATGCTTCTGTCTCGTTTTTATGGGAAGATATTTCCCTTTTCACCTAAGGCCCGAATGCGCTCGAAATGTCCACTTGCAGATACTACAGAAAGAGTGTTCCAAACCTTCTCTAAGAAAGGGAATCATCAGCATTGTGAGTTGAATGCAGATATCACAAAGTAGTTTCTGAGGGTGCTTCTGTCTAGATTTTGGATGAATATATTACCGTTTCCAACGAAATCGATAGAGCTATCCAAATATCCACTTACATATTCTACAAAAGAAGTGATTCCAAACTGCTCTATCAACAGAAAGGTTTAAGTCTGTTAGTTGAGGACACACATCACAAAGAATTTTGTGAGAATGCTTCTGTCTAGATTTTATATGAAGATATTCCCGTTTCCAACAATATCTTCACAGTTATCCAAATATCCACTTGCAGATTCTGCAAAAAGTGTGTTTCCAAACTGCTCTATCAAAAGAAAGGTTCAACTCCGTTAGTTGAGGACACACATCACAAAGAAGTTTCTGAGAATGCTTCTGTCTCGTTTTTATGGGAAGATATTTCAGTTTTCACCATAGGCCCGAATGCGCTCCAAATGTCCACTTGCAGATAATACAGAAAGAGTGTTCCATACCTTCTCTAAGAAAGGGAATCTTCAGCTTTGTGAGTTGAATGCAGATATCACAAAGTAGTTTCTGAGAGTGCTTCTGTCTAGATTTTAGATGAAAATATTCCCGTTTCCAACGATATCGTTAGAGCTATCCAAATATCAACTTGCAGATTCTACAAAAAGAGTGGTTCCAAACTACTCTATGAAAAGAAAGGTTGAACTCTGTTAGATGAGGACACACATCACAAAGAAGTTTCTGAGAATGCTTCTGTCTGGATTTTATATAAAGATGTTCCCGTTTCCAATGAAATCTTCACATTAAACAAAATATCCACTTGCAGGTTCTACAAAAAGAGTGTTTCCAAACTGCTGTATCAAAGGAAAGGTTGAACACTGTTAGTTGAGGACACACGTCACAAAAAAGTTTCTGAGAATGCTTCTGTCTAGATTTTATATGAAGATATTCCCGTTTCCAACGAAATCTTCACAGTTATTCAAATATCCACTTGCAGATTCTACAAAAAGTGTGTTTCCAAACTGCTGTATCAATAGAAAGGATCAGCTCTGGTAGTTGAGGACACACATCCTAAATAAGTTTCTGAAAATCCCTCTGTCTCTTTTTTATGGGAAGATATTTCAGTTTTCACCGTAGGCCTTAATACGCTCGAAATGTCCACTTCCAGATACTACAGAAAGAGTGTTTCAAACCTGCTCTATGAAAGGGAATGTTCCACTCTGTGACTTGAATGCACATATCAGAAAGTAGTTTCTGACAGTGCTTCTGTCTAGAATTTAGATGAAGATATTCCCGTTTCCAACGAAATCTTCACAGTTATCCAAATATCCACTTGCAGATTCTACAAAAAGAGTGTTTGCAAACTGCTGTATCAAAAGAAAGGATGAACTGTGTTAGCTGAGGACACTCATCAAGAAGAATTTTCTGAGAATGCTTCGGTCTAGATTTCATATGAAGATATTCCCGTTTCCAATGAAATCATTAGCTCTATCAAAATATCCACTTACAGATTCTACAAAAAGAGTGTTTCCAAACTCCTCTATCAAAAGAAAGGTTCAACTCCTTTATTTGAGGACACACATCGCAAAGAAGTTTCTGAGAATGCTTCTGTCTTGATTTTATATGAAGATATTCCCTTTTCCAATGAAATCTTCAGAGTCATCCAAATATCCACTTGCAGCTTCTACAAAAAGTGTTTTTCTAAACTGCTGTATCTAAAGAAAGTTTCATCTCTGTTAGTTGAGGACACACATCCCAAATAAGTTTCTGAGAATGCTTCTGTCTCGTTTTTATGGGAAGATATTTCCCTTTTCACCATAGGCCTGAAAGCGCTCGAAATCTCCACTTGCAGATACTACAGAAAGAGTGTTCCAAACCTGCTCTAAGAAAGGGAAAGTTCAGCTCTGTGAGTTCAATGCAGATATTACAAAGTAGTTTCTGAGAGAGCTTCTGTCTAGATTTTAGATGAAGATATTCCCGTTTCCAATGAAATCGTTAGAGCTATCCAAATATCCACTTGCAGATTCTACAAAAAGTGTGTTTCCAAACTGCTGTAACAAAAGAAAGGTTGAAATCTGTTAGTTGAGGACACACACCACAAAAAAGTTTCTGAGAATGCTTCTGTCTAGATTTTATATGACGATATTCCCGTTTCCTATGAAATCTTCACAGTTGTTCAAATATCCACTTGCAGATTCTACAAAAAGTGTGTTTCCAAACTGCTCTATCAAAAGAAAGGTTCAACTCCGTTAGTTGAGGACACACATCACAAAGTAGTTTCTGAGAGTGCTTCTGTCTAGATTTTAGATGAAAATATTCCCGTTTCCAACGAAATCGTTAGAGCTATCCAAATATCAACTTGCAGATTCTACAAAAAGAGTGGTTCCAAACTACTCTATGAAAAGAAAGGTTGAACTCTGTTAGATGAGGACACACATCACAAAGAAGTTTCTGAGAATGCTTCTGTCTAGATTTTATATAAAGATGTTCCCGTTTCCAATGAAATCTTCACATTAAACAAAATATCCACTTGCAGGTTCTACAAAAAGAGTGTTTCCAAACTGCTGTATCAAAGGAAAGGTTGAACTCTGTTAGTTGAGGACACACATCACAAAAAAGTTTCTGAGAATGCTTCTGTCTAGATTTTATATGAAGATATTCCCGTTTCCACCGAAATCTTCACAGTTATTCAAATATCCACTTGCAGATTCTACAAAAAGAGTGTTTCCAAACTGCTGTATCAATAGAAAGGATCAGCTCTGGTAGTTGAGGACACACATCCTAAATAAGTTTCTGAAAATCCCTCTGTCTCTTTTTTAAGGGAAGATATTTCAGTTTTCACCGTAGGCCTTAATGCGCTCGAAATGTCCACTTCCAGATACTACAGAAAGAGTGTTTCAAACCTGCTCTATGAAAGGGAATGTTCCGCTCTGTGACTTGAATGCAGATATCAGAAAGTAGTTTCTGACAGTGCTTCTGTCTAGAATTTAGATGAAGATATTCCCGTTTCCAACGAAATCGATAGAGCTATCCAAATATCCACTTGCAGATTCTACAAAAAGTGTGTTTCCAAACTACTGTATCAAAAGAATGGTTCAACTCTGTTAGTTGAGGACACACATCACAAAGAAGTTTCTGAGAATGCTTCTGTCTAGATTTTATATGAAGATATTCCCGTTTCCAACGAAATCTTCACAGTTATCCAAATATCCACTTGCAGATTCTACAAAAAGAGTGTTTGCAAACTACTGTATCAAAAGAAAGGATGAACTGTGTTAGCTGAGGACACTCATCAAGAAGAAGTTTCTGAGAATGCTTCGGTCTAGATTTCATATGAAGATATTCCCGTTTCCAACGAAATCATTAGCTCTATCAAAATATCCTCTTACAGATTCTACAAAAAGAGTGTTTCCAAACTCCTCTATCAAAAGAAAGGTTCAACTCCTTTAGTTGAGGACACACATCACAAAGAAGTTTCTGAGAATGCTTCTGTCTAGATTTTATATGAAGATATTCCCTTTTCCAATGAAATCTTCAGAGTCATCCAAATATCCACTTGCAGCTTCTACAAAAAGAGTTTTTCTAAACTGCTGTATCCAAAGAAAGTTTCATCTCTGTTAGTTGAGGACACACATCCCAAATAAGTTTCTGAGAATGCTTCTGTCTCGTTTTTATGGGAAGATATTTCCCTTTTCACCTTAGGCCTGAAAGTGCTCGAAATCTCCACTTGAAGATACTACAGAAATAGTGTTCCAAACCTGCTCTAAGAAAGGGAATGTTCAGCTCTGTGAGGTCAATGCAGATATCACAAAGTAGTTTCTGAGAGAGCTTCTGTCTAGATTTTAGATGAAGATATTCCCGTTTCCAATGAAATCGTTAGAGCTATCCAAATATCCACTTGCAGATTCTACAAAAAGTGTGATTCCAAACTGCTGTAACAAAGGAAAGGTTGAAATCTGTTAGTTGAGAACACACACCACAAAAAAGTTTCTGAGAATGCTTCTCTCTAGATTTTATATGACGATATTCCCGTTTCCAATGAAATCTTCACAGTTATTCAAATATCCACTTGCAGATTCTACAAAAAGTGTGTTTCCAAACGGCTCTATCAAAAGAAAGGTTCAACTCCGTTAGTTGAGGACACACATCACAAAGAAGTTTCTGAGAATGCTTCTGTCTCGTTTTTATGGGAAGATATTTCCCTTTTCACCTAAGGCCCGAATGCGCTCGAAATGTCCACTTGCAGATACTATAGAAAGAGTGTTCCAAACCTTCTCTAAGAAAGGGAATCTTCAGCATTGTGAGTTGAATGCAGATATCACAAAGTAGTTTCTGAGAGTGCTTCTGTCTAGATTTTAGATGAAGATAATCCCGTTTCCAACGAAATCGTTAGAGCTATCCAAATATCAACTTGCAGATTCTTCAAAAAGAGTGGTTCCAAACTACTCTATGAAAAGAAAGGTTGAACTCTGTTAGATGAGGACACACATCACAAAGAAGTTTCTGAGAATGCTTCTGTCTAGATTTTATATGAAGATGTTCCCGTTTCCAACGAAATCTTCACATTAAACAAAATATCCACTTGCAGGTTCTACAAAAAGAGTGTTTCCAAACTGCTGTATCAATAGAAAGGATCAGCTCTGGTAGTTGAGGACACACATCCTAAATAAGTTTCTGAGAATCCCTCTGTCTCTTTTTTATGGGAAGATATTTCAGTTTTCACCGTAGGCCTTAATGCGCTCGAAATGTCCACTTCCAGATACTACAGAAAGAGGGTTTCAAACCTGCTCTATGAAAGGGAATGTTCCGCTCTGTGACTTGAATGCAGATATCAGAAAGTAGTTTCTGACAGTGCTTCTGTCTAGAATTTAGATGAAGATATTCCCGTTTCCAACGAAATCGATAGAGCTATCCAAATATCCACTTGCAGATTCTACAAAAAGTGTGTTTCCAAACTACTGTATCAAAAGAATGGTTTAACTCTGTTAGTTGAGGACACACATCACAAAGAAGTTTCTGAGAATGCTTCTGTCTAGATTTTATATGAAGATATTCCCGTTTCCAACAATATCTTCACAGTTATCCAAATATCCACTTGCAGATTCTACAAAAAGTGTGTTTCCAAACTGCTCTATCAAAAGAAAGGTTCAACTCCGTTAGTTGAGGACACACATCACAAAGAAGTTTCTGAGAATGCTTCTGTCTCGTTTTCATGGGAAGATATTTCCCTTTTCACCTAAGGCCCGAATGCGCTCGAAATGTCCACTTGCAGATACTATAGAAAGAGTGTTCCAAACCTTCTCTAAGAAAGGGAATCTTCAGCTTTGTGAGTTGAATGCAGATATCACAAAGTAGTTTCTGAGAGTGCTTCTGTCTAGATTTTAGATGAAGATAATCCCGTTTCCAACGAAATCGTTAGAGCTATCCAAAAATCAACTTGCAGATTCTTCAAAAAGAGTGGTTCCAAACTACTCTATGAAAAGAAAGGTTGAACTCTGTTAGATGAGGACACACATCACAAAGAAGTTTCTGAGAATGCTTCTGTCTAGATTTTATATGAAGATGTTCCCGTTTCCAACGAAATCTTCACATTAAACAAAATATCCACTTGCAGGTTCTACAAAAAGAGTGTTTCCAAACTGCTGTATCAATAGAAAGGATCAGCTCTGGTAGTTGAGGACACACATCCTAAATAAGTTTCTGAAAATCCCTCTGTCTCTTTTTTATGGGAAGATATTTCAGTTTTCACCGTAGGCCTTAATGCGCTCGAAATGTCCACTTCCAGATACTACAGAAAGAGGGTTTCAAACCTGCTCTATGAAAGGGAATGTTCCGCTCTGTGACTTGAATGCAGATATCAGAAAGTAGTTTCTGACAGTGCTTCTGTCTAGAATTTAGATGAAGATATTCCCGTTTCCAACGAAATCGATAGAGCTATCCAAATATCCACTTGCAGATTCTACAAAAAGTGTGTTTCGAAACTACTGTATCAAAAGAATGGTTCAACTCTGTTAGTTGAGGACACACATCACAAAGAAGTTTCTGAGAATGCTTCTGTCTAGATTTTATATGAAGATATTCCCGTTTCCAACAATATCTTCACAGTTATCCAAATATCCACTTGCAGATTCTACAAAAAGTGTGTTTCCAAACTGCTCTATCAAAAGAAAGGTTCAACTCCGTTAGTTGAGGACACACATCACAAAGAAGTTTCTGAGAATGCTTCTGTCTCGTTTTTATGGGAAGATATTTCAGTTTTCACCGTAGGCCCGAATGCGCTCCAAATGTCCACTTGCAGATAATACAGAAAGAGTGTTCCATACCTTCTCTAAGAAAGGGAATCTTCAGCTTTGTGAGTTGAATGCAGATATCACAAAGTAGTTTCTGAGAGTGCTTCTGTCTAGATTTTAGATGAAAATATTCCCGTTTCCAACGATATCGTTAGAGCTATCCAAATATCAACTTGCAGATTCTACAAAAAGAGTGGTTCCAAACTACTCTATGAAAAGAAAGGTTGAACTCTGTTAGATGAGGACACACATCACAAAGAAGTTTCTGAGAATGCTTCTGTATAGATTTTATATAAAGATGTTCCCGTTTCCAATGAAATCTGCACATTAAACAAAATATCCACTTGCAGGTTCTACAAAAAGAGTGTTTCCAAACTGCTGTATCAAAGGAAAGGTTGAACTCTGTTAGTTGAGGACACACATCTCAAAAAAGTTTCTGAGAATGCTTCTGTCTAGATTTTATATGAAGATATTCCCGTTTCCAACGAAATCTTCACAGTTATTCAAATATCCACTTGCAGATTCTACAAAAAGAGTGTTTCCAAACTGCTGTATCAATAGAAAGGATCAGCTCTGGTAGTTGAGGACACACATCCTAAATAAGTTTCTGAAAATCCCTCTGTCTCTTTTTTATGGGAAGATATTTCAGTTTTCACCGTAGGCCTTAATGCGCTCGAAATGTCCACTTCCAGATACTACAGAAAGAGTGTTTCAAACCTGCTCTATGAAAGGGAATGTTCCGCTCTGTGACTTGAATGCAGATATCAGAAAGTAGTTTCTGACAGTGCTTCTGTCTAGAATTTAGATGAAGATATTCCCGTTTCCAACGAAATCGATAGAGCTATCCAAATATCCACTTGCAGATTCTACAAAAAGTGTGTTTCCAAACTACTGTATCAAAAGAATGGTTCAACTCTGTTAGTTGAGGACACACATCACAAAGAAGTTTCTGAGAATGCTTCTGTCTAGATTTTATATGAAGATATTCCCGTTTCCAACGAAATCTTCACAGATATCCAAATATCCACTTGCAGATTCTACAAAAAGAGTGTTTGCAAACTACTGTATCAAAAGAAAGGATGAACTGTGTTAGCTGAGGACACTCATCAAGAAGAAGTTTCTGAGAATGCTTCGGTCTAGATTTCATATGAAGATATTCCCGTTTCCAACGAAATCATTAGCTCTATCAAAATATCCTCTTACAGATTCTACAAAAAGAGTGTTTCCAAACTCCTCTATCAAAAGAAAGGTTCAACTCCTTTAGTTGAGGACACACATCACAAAGAAGTTTCTGAGAATGCTTCTGTCTAGATTTTATATGAAGATATTCCCTTTTCCAATGAAATCTTCAGAGTCATCCAAATATCCACTTGCAGCTTCTACAAAAAGAGTTTTTCTAAACTGCTGTATCCATAGAAAGTTTCATCTCTGTTAGTTGAGGACACACATCCCAAATAAGTTTCTGAGAATGCTTCTGTCTCGTTTTTATGGGAAGATATTTCCCTTTTCACCTTAGGCCTGAAAGCGCTCAAAGTCTCCACTTGCAGATACTACAGAAAGAGTGTTCGAAACCTGCTCTAAGAAAGGGAATGTTCAGCTCTGTGAGTTCAATGCAGATATCACAAAGTAGTTTCTGAGAGAGCTTCTGTCTAGATTTTAGATGAAGATATTCCCGTTTCCAATGAAATTGATAGAGCTATCCAAATATCCACTTGCAGATTCTACAAAAAGTGTGTTTCCAAACTGCTGTAACAATGGAAAGGTTGAAATCTGTTAGTTGAGGACACACACCACAAAAAAGTTTCTGAGAATGCTTCTCTCTAGATTTTATATGACGATATTCCCGTTTCCAACGAAATCTTCACAGTTATTCAAATATCCACTTGCAGATTCTACAAAAAGAGTGTTTCCAAACTGCTGTAGCAATAGAAAGGATCAGCTCTGGTAGTTGAGGACACACATCCTAAATAAGTTTCTGAAAATCCTTCTGTCTCTTTTTTATGGGAAGATATTTCAGTTTTCACCGTAGGCCTTAACGCGCTCGTAATGTCCACTTCCAGATACGACAGAAAGAGTGTTTCAAACCTGCTCTATGAAACGGAGTGTTCCGCTCTGTGACTTGAATGCAGATATCAGAAAGTAGTTTCTGACAATGCTTCTGTCTAGAATTTAGATGAAGATATTCCCGTTTCCAACGAAATCGATAGAGCTATCCAAATATCCACTTACAGATTCTACAAAAGAAGTGATTCCAAACTGCTCTATCAACAGAAAGGTTTAAGTCTGTTAGTTGAGGACACACATCACAAAGAAGTTTCTGAGAATGCTTCTGTCTCGTTTTTATGGGAAGATATTTCAGTTTTCACCGTAGGCCCGAATGCGCTCGAAATGTCCACTTGCAGATACTACAGAAAGAGTGTTCCAAACCTTCTATAAGAAAGGGAATCGTCAGCATTGTGAGTTGAATGCAGATATCACAAAGTAGTTTCTGAGGGTGCTTCTGTCTAGATTTTAGATGAATATATTACCGTTTCCAACGAAATCGATAGAGCTATCCAAATATCCACTTACAGATTCTACAAAAGAAGTGATTCCAAACTGCTCTATCAACAGAAAGGTTTAAGTCTGTTAGTTGAGGACACACATCACAAAGAAGTTTGTGAGAATGCTTCTGTCTAGATTTTATATGAAGATATTCCCGTTTCCAACAATATCTTCACAGTTATCCAAATATCCACTTGCAGATTCTGCAAAAAGTGTGTTTCCAAACTGCTCTATCAAAAGAAAGGTTCAACTCCGTTAGTTGAGGACACACATCACAAAGAAGTTTCTGAGAATGCTTCTGTCTCGTTTTTATGGGAAGATATTTCAGTTTTCACCGTAGGCCCGAATGCGCTCCAAATGTCCACTTGCAGATAATACAGAAAGAGTGTTCCATACCTTCTCTAAAAAAGGGAATCTTCAGCTTTGTGAGTTGAATGCAGATATCACAAAGTAGTTTCTGAGAGTGCTTCTGTCTAGATTTTAGATGAAAATATTCCCGTTTCCAACGAAATCGTTAGAGCTATCCAAATATCAACTTGCAGATTCTACAAAAAGAGTGGTTCCAAACTACTCTATGAAAAGAAAGGTTGAACTCTGTTAGATGAGGACACACATCACAAAGAAGTTTCTGAGAATGCTTCTGTCTAGATTTTATATGAAGATATTCCCGTTTCCAACGAAATCTTCACAGTTATCCAAATATCCACTTGCAGATTCTACAAAAAGAGTGTTTGCAAACTACTGTATGAAAAGAAAGGATGAACTGTGTTAGCTGAGGACACTCATCAAGAAGAAGTTTCTGAGAATGCTTCGGTCTAGGTTTCATATGAAGATATTCCCGTTTCCAAAGAAATCATTAGCTCTATCAAAATATCCACTTACAGATTCTACAAAAAGAGTGTTTCCAAACTGCTGTATCAAAGGAAAGGTTGAACTCTGTTAGTTGAGGACACACATCACAAAAAAGTTTCTGAGAATGCTTCTGTCTAGATTTTATATGAAGATATTCCCGTTTCCAACGAAATCTTCACAGTTATTCAAATATCCACTTGCAGATTCTACAAAAAGAGTGTTTCCAAACTGCTGTATCAATAGAAAGGATCAGCTCTGGTAGTTGAGGACACACATCCTAAATAAGTTTCTGAAAATCCCTCTGTCTCTTTTTTAAGGGAAGATATTTCAGTTTTCACCGTAGGCCTTAATGCGCTCGAAATGTCCACTTCCAGATACTACAGAAAGAGTGTTTCAAACCTGCTCTATGAAAGGGAATGTTCCGCTCTGTGACTTGAATGCAGATATCAGAAAGTAGTTTCTGACAGTGCTTCTGTCTAGAATTTAGATGAAGATATTCCCGTTTCCAACGAAATCGATAGAGCTATCCAAATATCCACTTGCAGATTCTACAAAAAGTGTGTTTCCAAACTACTGTATCAAAAGAATGGTTCAACTCTGTTAGTTGAGGACACACATCACAAAGAAGTTTCTGAGAATGCTTCTGTCTAGATTTTATATGAAGATATTCCCGTTTCCAACGAAATCTTCACAGTTATCCAAATATCCACTTGCAGATTCTACAAAAAGAGTGTTTGCAAACTACTGTATCAAAAGAAAGGATGAACTGTGTTAGCTGAGGACACTCATCAAGAAGAAGTTTCTGAGAATGCTTCGGTCTAGATTTCATATGAAGATATTCCCGTTTCCAACGAAATCATTAGCTCTATCAAAATATCCACTTACAGATTCTACAAAAAGAGTGTTTCCAAACTCCTCTATCAAAAGAAAGGTTCAACTCCTTTAGTTGAGGACACACATCACAAAGAAGTTTCTGAGAATGCTTCTGTCTAGATTTTATATGAAGATATTCCTTTTTCCAATGAAATCTTCAGAGTCATCCAAATATCCACTTGCAGCTTCTACAAAAAGAGTTTTTCTAAACTGCTGTATCCAAAGGAAGTTTCATCTCTGTTAGTTGAGGACACACATCCCAAATAAGTTTCTGAGAATGCTTCTGTTTCGTTTTTATGGGAAGATATTTGCCTTTTCACCTTAGGCCTGAAAGCGCTCGAAATCTCCACTTGCAGATACTACAGAAAGAGTGTTCCAAACCTGCTCTAAGAAAGGGAATGTTCAGCTCTGTGAGTTCAATGCAGATATCACAAAGTAGTTTCTGAGAGAGCTTCTGTCTAGATTTTAGATGAAGATACTCCCGTTTCCAATGAAATCGTTAGAGCTATCCAAATATCCACTTGCAGATTCTACAAAAAGTGTGATTCCAAACTGCTGTAACAAAGGAAAGGTTGAAATCTGTTAGTTGAGAACACACACCACAAAAAAGTTTCTGAGAATGCTTCTGTCTAGATTTTATATGACGATATTCCCGTTTCCAATGAAATCTTCACAGTTATTCAAATATCCACTTGCAGATTCTACAAAAAGTGTGTTTCCAAACGGCTCTATCAAAAGAAAGGTTCAACTCCGTTAGTTGAGGACACACATCACAAAGAAGTTTCTGAGAATGCTTCTGTCTCGTTTTTATGGGAAGATATTTCCCTTTTCACCTAAGGCCCGAATGCGCTCGAAATGTCCACTTGCAGATACTATAGAAAGAGTGTTCCATACCTTCTCTAAGAAAGGGAATCTTCAGCTTTGTGAGTTGAATGCAGATATCACAAAGTAGTTTCTGAGAGTGCTTCTGTCTAGATTTTAGATGAAAATATTCCCGTTTCCAACGATATCGTTAGAGCTATCCAAATATCAACTTGCAGATTCTACAAAAAGAGTGGTTCCAATCTACTCTATGAAAAGAAAGGTTGAACTCTGTTAGATGAGGACACACATCACGAAGAAGTTTCTGAGAATGCTTCTGTCTAGATTTTATATAAAGATGTTCCCGTTTCCAATGAAATCTTCACATTAAACAAAATATCCACTTGCAGGTTCTACAAAAGAGTGTTTCCAAACTGCTGTATCAATAGAAAGGATCAGCTCTGGTAGTTGAGGACACACATCCTAAATAAGTTTCTGAAAATCCCTCTGTCTCTTTTTTATGGGAAGATATTTCAGTTTTCACCGTAGGCCTTAATGCACTCGAAATGTCCACTTCCAGATACTACAGAAAGAGTGTTTCAAACCTGCTGTATGAAAGGGAAAGTTCCGCTCTGTGACTTGAATGCAGATAACAGAAAGTAGTTTCTGACAGTGCTTCTGTCTAGAATTTAGATGAAGATATTCCCGTTTCCAACGAAATCTTCACAGTTATCCAAATATCCACTTGCAGATTCTACAAAAAGAGTGTTTGCAAACTGCTGTATCAAAAGAAAGGATGAACTGTGTTAGCTGAGGACACTCATCAAGAAGAAGTTTCTGAGAATGCTTCGGTCTAGATTTGATATGAAGATATTCCCGTTTCCAACGAAATCATTAGCTCTATCAAAATATCCACTTACAGATTCTACAAAAAGAGTGTTTCCAAACTCCTCTATCAAAAGAAAGTTTCAACTCCTTTAGTTGAGGACACACATCACAAAGAACTTTCTGAGAATGCTTCTGTCTAGATTTTATATAAAGATATTCCCTTTTCCAATGAAATCTTCAGAGTCATCCAAATATCCACTTGCAGCTTCTACAAAAAGAGTTTTTCTAAACTGCTGTATCCAAAGAAAGTTTCATCTCTGTTAGTTGAGGACACACATCCCAAATAAGTTTCTGAGAATGCTTCTGTCTCGTTTTTATGGGAAGATATTTCCCTTTTCACCTTAGGCCTGAAAGCGCTCGAAGTCTCCACTTGCAGATACTACAGAAAGAGTGTTCGAAACCTGCTCTAAGAAAGGGAATGTTCAGCTCTGTGAGTTCAATGCAGATATCACAAAGTAGTTTCTGAGAGAGCTTCTGTCTAGATTTTAGATGAAGATATTCCCGTTTCCAATGAAATTGATAGAGCTATCCAAATATCCACTTGCAGATTCTACAAAAAGTGTGTTTCCAAACTGCTGTAACAAAGGAAAGGTTGAAATCTGTTAGTTGAGGACACACACCACAAAAAAGTTTCTGAGAATGCTTCTCTCTAGATTTTATATGACGATATTCCCGTTTCCAACGAAATCTTCACAGTTATTCAAATATCCACTTGCAGATTCTACAAAAAGAGTGTTTCCAAACTGCTGTAGCAATAGAAAGGATCAGCTCTGGTAGTTGAGGTCACATATCCTAAATAAGTTTCTGAAAATCCTTCTGTCTCTTTTTTATGGGAAGATATTTCAGTTTTCACCGTAGGCCTTAATGCGCTCGTAATGTCCACTTCCAGATACTACAGAAAGAGTGTTTCAAACCTGCTCTATGAAAGGGAAAGTTCCGCTCTGTGACTTGAATGCAGATATCAGAAAGTAGTTTCTGACAATGCTTCTGTCTAGAATTTAGATGAAGATATTCCCGTTTCCAACGAAATCTATAGAGCCATCCAAATATCCACTTACAGATTCTACAAAAGAAGTGATTCCAAACTGCTCTATGAACAGAAAGGTTTAAGTCTGTTAGTTGAGGACACACATCACAAAGAAGTTTCTGAGAATGCTTCTGTCTCCTTTTTATGGGAAGATATTTCAGTTTTCACCGTAGGCCCGAATGCGCTCGAAATGTCCACCTGCAGATACTACAGAAAGAGTTTTCCAAACCTTCTCTAAGAAAGGGAATCGTCAGCATTGTGAGTTGAATGCAGATATCACAAAGTAGTTTCTCAGGGTGCTTCTGTCTAGATTTTAGATGAATATATTACCGTTTCCAACGAAATCGATAGAGCTATCCAAATATCCACTTACAGATTCTACAAAAGAAGTGATTCGAAACTGCTCTATCAACAGAAAGGTTTAAGTCTGTTAGTTGAGGACACACATCACAAAGAAGTTTGTGAGAATGCTTCTGTCTAGATTTTATATGAAGATATTCCCGTTTCCAACAATATCTTCACAGTTATCCAAATATCCACTTGCAGATTCTTCAAAAAGTGTGTTTCCAAACTGCTCTATCAAAAGAAAGGTTCAACTCCGTTAGTTGAGGACACACATCCTAAATAAGTTTCTGAAAATCCCTCTGTCTCTTTTTTATGGGAAGATATTTCAGTTTTCACCGTAGGCCTTAATGCGCTCGAAATGTCCACTTCCAGATACTACAGAAAGAGTGTTTCAAACCTGCTCTATGAAAGGGAATGTTCCGCTCTGTGACTTGAATGCAGATATCAGAAAGTAGTTTCTGACAGTGCTTCTGTCTAGAATTTAGATGAAGATATTCCCGTTTCCAACGAAATCGTATCCAAATATCCACTTGCAGATTCTACAAAAAGTGTGTTTCCAAACTACTGTATCAAAAGAATGGTTCAACTCTGTTAGTTGAGGACACACATCACAAAGAAGTTTCTGAGAATGCTTCTGTCTCGTTTTTATGGGAAGATATTTCAGTTTTCACCGTAGGCCCGAATGCGCTCCAAATGTCCACTTGCAGATAATACAGAAAGAGTGTTCCATACCTTCTCTAAGAAAGGGAATCTTCAGCTTTGTGAGTTGAATGCAGATATCACAAAGTAGTTTCTGAGAGTGCTTCTGTCTAGATATTAGATGAAAATATTCCCGTTTCCAACGATGTCGTTAGAGCTATCCAAATATCAACTTGCAGATTCTACAAAAAGAGTGGTTCCAAACTACTCTATGAAAAGAAAGGTTGAACTGTGTTAGATGAGGACACACATCACAAAGAAGTTTCTGAGAATGCTTCTGTCTAGATTTTATATAAAGATGTTCCGGTTTCCAATGAAATCTTCACATTAAACAAAATATCCACTTGCAGGTTCTACAAAAAGAGTGTTTCCAAACTGCTGTATCAAAGGAAAGGTTGAACTCTGTTAGTTGAGGACACACATCACAAAAAAGTTTCTGAGAATGCTTCTGTCTAGATTTTATATGAAGATATTCCCGTTTCCAACGAAATCTTCACAGTTATTCAAATATCCACTTGCAGATTCTACAAAAAGAGTGTTTCCAAACTGCTGTATCAATAGAAAGGATCAGCTCTGGTAGTTGAGGACACACATCCTAAATAAGTTTCTGAAAATCCCTCTGTCTCTTTTTTATGGGAAGATATTTCAGTTTTCACCGTAGGCCTTAATGCGCTCGAAATGTCCACTTCCAGATACTACAGAAAGAGTGTTTCAAACCTGCTCTATGAAAGGGAATGTTCCGCTCTGTGACTTGAATGCAGATATCAGAAAGTAGTTTCTGACAGTGCTTCTGTCTAGAATTTAGATGAAGATATTCCCGTTTCCAACGAAATCGATAGAGCTATCCAAATATCCACTTGCAGATTCTACAAAAAGTGTGTTTCCAAACTACTGTATCAAAAGAATGGTTCAACTCTGTTAGTTGAGGACACACATCACAAAGAAGTTTCTGAGAATGCTTCTGTCTAGATTTTATATGAAGATATTCCCGTTTCCAACGAAATCTTCACAGTTATCCAAATATCCACTTGCAGATTCTACAAAAAGAGTGTTTGCAAACTACTGTATCAAAAGAAAGGATGAACTGTGTTAGCTGAGGACACTCATCAAGAAGAAGTTTCTGAGAATGCTTCGGTCTAGATTTCATATGAAGATATTCCCGTTTCCAACGAAATCATTAGCTCTATCAAAATATCCACTTACAGATTCTACAAAAAGAGTGTTTCCAAACTCCTCTACCAAAAGAAAGGTTCAACTCCTTTAGTTGAGGACACACATCACAAAGAAGTTTCTGAGAATGCTTCTGTCTAGATTTTATATGAAGATATTCCCTTTTCCAATGAAATCTTCAGAGTCATCCAAATATCCACTTGCAGCTTCTACAAAAAGAGTTTTTCTAAACGGCTGTATCCAAAGAAAGTTTCATCTCTGTTAGTTGAGGACACACATCCCAAATAAGTTTCTGAGAATGCTTCTGTCTCGTTTTTATGGGAAGATATTTCCCTTTTCACCTTACGCCTGAAAGCGCTCGAAATCTCCACTTGCAGATACTACAGAAAGAGTGTTCCAAACCTGCTCTAAGAAAGGGAATGTTCAGCTCTGTGAGGTCAATGCAGATATCACAAAGTAGTTTCTGAGAGAGCTTCTGTCTAGATTTTAGATGAAGATATTCCCGTTTCCAATGAAATCGTTAGAGCTATCCAAATATCCACTTGCAGATTCTACAAAAAGTGTGATTCCAAACTGCTGTAACAAAGGAAAGTTTGAAATCTGTTAGTTGAGAACACACACCACAAAAAAGTTTCTGAGAATGCTTCTGTCTAGATTTTATATGACGATATTCCCGTTTCCAATGAAATCTTCACAGTTATTCAAATATCCACTTGCAGATTCTACAAAAAGTGTGTTTCCAAGCGGCTCTATCAAAAGAAAGGTTCAACTCCGTTAGTTGAGGACACACATCACAAAGAAGTTTCTGAGAATGCTTCTGTCTCGTTTTTATGGGAAGATATTTCCCTTTTCACCTAAGGCCCGAATGCGCTCGAAATGTCCACTTGCAGATACTATAGAAAGAGTGTTCCAAACCTTCTCTAAGAAAGGGAATCTTCAGCATTGTGAGTTGAATGCAGATATCACAAAGTAGTTTCTGAGAGTGCTTCTGTCTAGATTTTAGATGAAGATAATCCCGTTTCCAACGAAATCGTTAGAGCTATCCAAATATCAACTTGCAGATTCTTCAAAAAGAGTGGTTCCAAACTACTCTATGAAAAGAAAGGTTGAACTCTGTTAGATGAGGACACACATCACAAAGAAGTTTCTGAGAATGCTTCTGTCTAGATTTTATATGAAGATGTTCCCGTTTCCAACGAAATCTTCACATTAAACAAAATATCCACTTGCAGGTTCTACAAAAAGAGTGTTTCCAAACTGCTGTATCAATAGAAAGGATCAGCTCTGGTAGTTGAGGACACACATCCTAAATAAGTTTCTGAAAATCCCTCTGTCTCTTTTTTATGGGAAGATATTTCAGTTTTCACCGTAGGCCTTAATGCGCTCGAAATGTCCACTTCCAGATACTACAGAAAGAGTGTTTCAAACCTGCTCTATGAAAGGGAATGTTCCGCTCTGTGACTTGAATGCAGATATCACAAAGTAGTTTCTGACAGTGCTTCTGTCTAGAATTTAGATGAAGATATTCCCGTTTCCAACGAAATCGATAGAGGTACCCAAATATCCACTTGCAGATTCTACAAAAAGTGTGTTTCCAAACTACTGTATCAAAAGAATGGTTCAACTCTGTTAGTTGAGGACACACATCACAAAGAAGTTTCTGAGAATGCTTCTGTCTAGATTTTATATGAAGATATTCCCGTTTCCAACGAAATCTTCACAGTTATCCAAATATCCACTTGCAGAATCTACAAAAAGTGTGTTTGCAAACTGCTGTATCAAAAGAAAGGATGAACTGTGTTAGCTGAGGACACTCATCAAGAAGAAGTTTCTGAGAATGCTTCGGTCTAGATTTCATATGAAGATATTCCCGTTTCCAACGAAATCATTAGCTCTATCAAAATATCCACTTACAGATTCTACAAAAAGAGTGTTTCCAAACTCCTCTATCAAAAGAAAGTTTCAACTCCTTTAGTTGAGGACACACATCACAAAGAAGTTTCTGAGAATGCTTCTGTCTAGATTTTATATGAAGATATTCCCTTTTCCAATGAAATCTTCAGAGTCATCAAAATACCCACTTGCAGCTTCTACAAAAAGAGTTTTTCTAAACTGCTGTATCCATAGAAAGTTTCATCTCTGTTAGTTGAGGACACACATCCCAAATAAGTTTCTGAGAAGGCTTCTGTCTCGTTTTTATGGGAAGATATTTCCCTTTTCACCTTAGGCCTGAAAGCGCTCGAAGTCTCCACTTGCAGATACTACAGAAAGAGTGTTCGAAACCTGCTCTAAGAAAGGGAATGTTCAGCTCTGTGAGTTCAATGCAGATATCACAAAGTAGTTTCTGAGAGAGCTTCTGTCTAGATTTTAGATGAAGATATTCCCGTTTCCAACGAAATCGATAGAGCTATCCAAATATCCACTTACAGATTCTACAAAAGAAGTGATTCCAAACTGCTCTATCAACAGAAAGGTTTAAGTCTGTTAGTTGAGGACACACATCACAAAGAAGTTTGTGAGAATGCTTCTGTCTAGATTTTATATGAAGATATTCCCTTTTCCAACAATATCTTCACAGTTATCCAAATATCCACTTGCAGATTCTACAAAAAGTGTGTTTCCAAACTGCTCTATCAAAAGAAAGGTTCAACTCCGTTAGTTGAGGACACACATCACAAAGAAGTTTCTGAGAATGCTTCTGTCTCGTTTTTATGGGAAGATATTTCAGTTTTCACCGTAGGCCCGAATGCGCTCCAAATGTCCACTTGCAGATAATACAGAAAGAGTGTTCCATACCTTCTCTAAGAAAGGGAATCTTCAGCTTTGTGAGTTGAATGCAGATATCACAAAGTAGTTTCTGAGAGTGCTTCTGTCTAGATTTTAGTTGAAAATATTCCCGTTTCCAACGATATCGTTAGAGCTATCCAAATATCAACTTGCAGATTCTACAAAAAGAGTGGTTCCAAACTACTCTATGAAAAGAAAGGTTGAACTCTGTTAGATGAGGACACACATCACAAAGAAGTTTCTGAGAATGCTTCTGTCTAGATTTTATATAAAGATGTTCCCGTTTCCAATGAAATCTTCACATTAAACAAAATATCCACTTGCAGGTTCTACAAAAAGAGTGTTTCCAAACTGCTGTATCAAAGGAAAGGTTGAACTCTGTTAGTTGAGGACACACATCACAAAAAAGTTTCTGAGAATGCTTCTGTCTAGATTTTATATGAAGATATTCCCTTTTCCAACGAAATCTTCACAGTTATTCAAATATCCACTTGCAGATTCTACAAAAAGAGTGTTTCCAAACTGCTGTATCAATAGAAAGGATCAGCTCTGGTAGTTGAGGACACACATCCTAAATAAGTTTCTGAAAATCCCTCTGTCTCTTTTTTATGGGAAGATATTTCAGTTTTCACCGTAGGCCTTAATGCGCTCGAAATGTCCACTTCCAGATACTACAGAAAGAGTGTTTCAAACCTGCTCTATGAAAGGGAATGTTCCGCTCTGTGACTTGAATGCAGATATCACAAAGTAGTTTCTGACAGTGCTTCTGTCTAGAATTTAGATGAAGATATTCCCGTTTCCAACGAAATCGATAGAGCTATCCAAATATCCACTTGCAGATTCTACAAAAAGTGTGTTTCCAAACTACTGTATCAAAAGAATGGTTCAACTCTGTTAGTTGAGGACACACATCACAAAGAAGTTTCTGAGAATGCTTCTGTCTAGATTTTATATGAAGATATTCCCGTTTCCAACGAAATCTTCACAGTTATCCAAATATCCACTTGCAGATTCTACAAAAAGAGTGTTTGCAAACTACTGTATCAAAAGAAAGGATGAACTGTGTTAGCTGAGGACACTCATCAAGAAGAAGTTTCTGAGAATGCTTCGGTCTAGATTTCATATGAAGATATTCCCGTTTCCAACGAAATCATTAGCTCTATCAAAATATCCACCTACAGATTCTACAAAAAGAGTGTTTCCAAAGTCCTCTATCAAAAGAAAGGTTCAACTCCTTTAGTTGAGGACACACATCACAAAGAAGTTTCTGAGAATGCTTCTGTCTAGATTTTATATGAAGATATTCCCTTTTCCAATGAAATCTTCAGAGTCATCCAAATATCCACTTGCAGCTTTTACAAAAAGAGTTTTTCTAAACTGCTGTATCCAAAGAAAGTTTCATCTCTGTTAGTTGAGGACACACATCCCAAATAAGTTTCTGAGAATGCTTCTGTCTCGTTTGTATGGGAAGATATTTCCCTTTTCACCTTAGGCCTGAAAGCGCTCGAAATCTCCACTTGCAGATACTACAGAAAGAGTGTTCCAAACCTGCTCTAAGAAAGGGAATGTTCAGCTCTGTGAGGTCAATGCAGATATCACAAAGTAGTTTCTGAGAGAGCTTCTGTCTAGATTTTACATGAAGATATTCCCGTTTCCAATGAAATCGTTAGAGCTATCCAAATATCCACTTGCAGATTCTACAAAAAGTGTGATTCCAAACTGCTGTAACAAAGGAAAGGTTGAAATCTGTTAGTTGAGAACACACACCACAAAAAAGTTTCTGAGAATGCTTCTGTCTAGATTTTATATGACGATATGCCCGTTTCCAATGAAATCTTCACAGTTATTCAAATATCCACTTGCAGATTCTACAAAAAGTGTGTTTCCAAACGGCTCTATCAAAAAAAAGGTTCAACTCCGTTAGTTGAGGACACACATCACAAAGAAGTTTCTGAGAATGCTTCTGTCTCGTTTTTATGGGAAGATATTTCCCTTTTCACCTAAGGCCCGAATGCGCTCGAAATGTCCACTTGCAGATACTATAGAAAGAGTGTTCCAAACCTTCTCTAAGAAAGGGAATCTTCAGCATTGTGAGTTGAATGCAGATATCACAAAGTAGTTTCTGAGAGTGCTTCTGTCTAGATTTTAGATGAAGATAATCCCGTTTCCAACGAAATCGTTAGAGCTATCCAAATATCAACTTGCAGATTCTTCAAAAAGAGTGGTTCCAAACTACTCTATGAAAAGAAAGGTTGAACTC
This sequence comes from Gorilla gorilla gorilla, assembly GCF_029281585.2. Classification (NCBI taxonomy): domain Eukaryota; kingdom Metazoa; phylum Chordata; class Mammalia; order Primates; family Hominidae; genus Gorilla; species Gorilla gorilla. The sequence goes on along the minus strand of NC_086018.1, from coordinate 13,223,934 downwards.
TGTTAGATGAGGACACACATCACAAAGAAGTTTCTGAGAATGCTTCTGTCTAGATTTTATATGAAGATGTTCCCGTTTCCAACGAAATCTTCACATTAAACAAAATATCCACTTGCAGGTTCTACAAAAAGAGTGTTTCCAAACTGCTGTATCAATAGAAAGGATCAGCTCTGGTAGTTGAGGACACACATCCTAAATAAGTTTCTGAAAATCCCTCTGTCTCTTTTTTATGGGAAGATATTTCAGTTTTCACCGTAGGCCTTAATGCGCTCGAAATGTCCACTTCCAGATACTACAGAAAGAGTGTTTCAAACCTGCTCTATGAAAGGGAATGTTCCGCTCTGTGACTTGAATGCAGATATCAGAAAGTAGTTTCTGACAGTGCTTCTGTCTAGAATTTAGATGAAGATATTCCCGTTTCCAACGAAATCGATAGAGCTATCCAAATATCCACTTGCAGAATCTACAAAAAGTGTGTTTCCAAACTACTGTATCAAAAGAATGGTTCAACTCTGTTAGTTGAGGACACACATCACAAAGAAGTTTCTGAGAATGCTTCTGTCTAGATTTTATATGAAGATATTCCCGTTTCCAACGAAATCTTCACAGTTATCCAAATATCCACTTGCAGATTCTACACAAAGTGTGTTTCCAAACTGCTGTAACAATGGAAAGGTTGAACTCTGCTAGTTGAGGACACACACCACAAAAAAGTTTCTGAGAATGCTTCTGTCTAGATTTTATATGAAGATATTCCCGTTTCCAACGAAATCTTCACAGTTATTCAAATATCCACTTGCAGATTCTACAAAAAGAGTGTTTCCAAACTGCTGTATCAATAGAAAGGATCAGCTCTGGTAGTTGAGGACACACATCCTAAATAAGTTTCTGAAAATCCCTCTGTCTCTTTTTTATGGGAAGATATTTCAGTTTTCACCGTAGGCCTTAATGCGCTCAAAATGTCCACTTCCAGATACTACAGAAAGAGGGTTTCAAACCTGCTCTATGAAAGGGAATGTTCCGCTCTGTGACTTGAATGCAGATATCCGAAAGTAGTTTCTGACAGTGCTTCTGTCTAGAATTTAGATGAAGATATTCCCGTTTCCAACAAAATCGATAGAGCTATCCAAATATCCACTTGCAGATTCTACAAAAAGTGTGTTTCCAAACTACTGTATCAAAAGAATGGTTCAACTCTGTTAGTTGATGACACACATCACAAAGAAGTTTCTGAGAATGCTTCTGTCTAGATTTTATATGAAGATATTCCCGTTTCCAACGAAATCTTCACAGTTATCCAAATATCCACTTGCAGATTCTACAAAAAGAGTGTTTGCAAACTACTGTATCAAAAGAAAGGATGAACTGTGTTAGCTGAGGACACTCATCAAGAAGAAGTTTCTGAGAATGCTTCGGTCTAGATTTCATATGAAGATATTCCCGTTTCCAACGAAATCTTTAGCTCTATCAAAATATCCACTTACAGATTCTACAAAAAGAGTGTTTCCAAACTCCTCTATCAAAAGAAAGGTTCAACTCCTTTAGTTGAGGACACACATCACAAAGAAGTTTCTGAGAATGCTTCTGTCTAGATTTTATATGAAGATATTCCCTTTTCCAATGAAATCTTCAGAGTCATCCAAATATCCACTTGCAGCTTCTACAAAAAGAGTTTTTCTAAACTGCTGTATCCAAAGAAAGTTTCATCTCTGTTAGTTGAGGACACACATCCCAAATAAGTTTCTGAGAATGCTTCTGTCTCGTTTTTATGGGAAGATATTTCCCTTTTCACCTTAGGCCTGAAAGCGCTCGAAATCTCCACTTGCAGATACTACAGAAAGAGTGTTCCAAACCTGCTCTAAGAAAGGGAATGTTCAGCTCTGTGAGGTCAATGCAGATATCACAAAGTAGTTTCTGAGAGAGCTTCTGTCTAGATTTTAGATGAAGATATTCCCGTTTCCAATGAAATCGTTAGAGCTATCCAAATATCCACTTGCAGATTCTACAAAAAGTGTGATTCCAAACTGCTGTAACAAAGGAAAGGTTGAAATCTGTTAGTTGAGAACACACACCACAAAAAAGTTTCTGAGAATGCTTCTGTCTAGATTTTATATGACGATATTCCCGTTTCCAATGAAATCTTCACAGTTATTCAAATATCCACTTGCAGATTCTACAAAAAGTGTGTTTCCAAACGGCTCTATCAAAAGAAAGGTTCAACTCCGTTAGTTGAGGACACACATCACAAAGAAGTTTCTGAGAATGCTTCTGTCTCGTTTTTATGGGAAGATATTTCCCTTTTCACCTAAGGCCCGAATGCGCTCGAAATGTCCACTTGCAGATACTATAGAAAGAGTGTTCCAAACCTTCTCTAAGAAAGGGAATCTTCAGCATTGTGAGTTGAATGCAGATATCACAAAGTAGTTTCTGAGAGTGCTTCTGTCTAGATTTTAGATGAAGATAATCCCGTTTCCAACGAAATCGTTAGAGCTATCCAAATATCAACTTGCAGATTCTTCAAAAAGAGTGGTTCCAAACTACTCTATGAAAAGAAAGGTTGAACTCTGTTAGATGAGGACACACATCACAAAGAAGTTTCTGAGAATGCTTCTGTCTAGATTTTATATGAAGATGTTCCCGTTTCCAACGAAATCTTCACATTAAACAAAATATCCACTTGCAGGTTCTACAAAAAGAGTGTTTCCAAACTGCTGTATCAATAGAAAGGATCAGCTCTGGTAGTTGAGGACACACATCCTAAATAAGTTTCTGAAAATCCCTCTGTCTCTTTTTTATGGGAAGATATTTCAGTTTTCACCGTAGGCCTTAATGCGCTCGAAATGTCCACTTCCAGATACTACAGAAAGAGTGTTTCAAACCTGCTCTATGAAAGGGAATGTTCCGCTCTGTGACTTGAATGCAGATATCAGAAAGTAGTTTCTGACAGTGCTTCTGTCTAGAATTTAGATGAAGATATTCCCGTTTCCAACGAAATCGATAGAGCTATCCAAATATCCACTTGCAGATTCTACAAAAAGTGTGTTTCCAAACTACTGTATCAAAAGAATGGTTCAACTCTGTTAGTTGAGGACACACATCACAAAGAAGTTTCTGAGAATGCTTCTGTCTAGATTTTATATGAAGATATTCCCGTTTCCAACGAAATCATTAGCTCTATCAAAATATCCACTTACAGATTCTACAAAAAGAGTGTTTGCAAACTGCTGTATCAAAAGAAAGGATGAACTGTGTTAGCTGAGGACACTCATCAAGAAAAAGTTTCTGAGAATGCTTCGGTCTAGATTTCATATGAAGATATTCCCGTTTCCAACGAAATCATTAGCTCTATCAAAATATCCACTTACAGATTCTACAAAAAGAGTGTTTCCAAACTCCTCTATCAAAAGAAAGTTTCAACTCCTTTAGTTGAGGACACACATCACAAAGAAGTTTCTGAGAATGCTTCTGTCTAGATTTTATATGAAGATATTCCCTTTTCCAATGAAATCTTCAGAGTCATCCAAATATCCACTTGCAGCTTCAACAAAAAGAGTTTTTCTAAACTGCTGTATCCATAGAAAGTTTCATCTCTGTTAGTTGAGGACACACATCCCAAATAAGTTTCTGAGAATGCTTCTGTCTCGTTTTTATGGGAAGATATTTCCCTTTTCACCTTAGGCCTGAAAGCGCTCGAAGTCTCCACTTGCAGATACTACAGAAAGAGTGTTCGAAACCTGCTCTAAGAAAGGGAATGTTCAGCTCTGTGAGTTCAATGCAGATATCACAAAGTAGTTTCTGAGAGAGCTTCTGTCTAGATTTTAGATGAAGATATTCCCGTTTCCAATGAAATTGATAGAGCTATCCAAATATCCACTTGCAGATTCTACAAAAAGTGTGTTTCCAAACTGCTGTAACAATGGAAAGGTTGAAATCTGTTAGTTGAGGACACACACCACAAAAAAGTTTCTGAGAATGCTTCTCTCTAGATTTTATATGACGATATTCCCGTTTCCAACGAAATCTTCACAGTTATTCAAATATCCACTTGCAGATTCTACAAAAAGAGTGTTTCCAAACTGCTGTATCAATAGAAAGGATCAGCTCTGGTAGTTGAGGACACACATCCTAAATAAGTTTCTGAAAATCCTTCTGTCTCTTTTTTATGGGAAGATATTTCAGTTTTCACCGTAGGCCTTAATGCGCTCGTAATGTCCACTTCCAGATACTACAGAAAGAGTGTTTCAAACCTGCTCTATGAAAGGGAATGTTCCGCTCTGTGACTTGAATGCAGATATCAGAAAGTAGTTTCTGACAATGCTTCTGTCTAGAATTTAGATGAAGATATTCCCGTTTCCAACGAAATCGATAGAGCTATCCAAATATCCACTTACAGATTCTACAAAAGAAGTGATTCCAAACTGCTCTATCAACAGAAAGGTTTAAGTCTGCTAGTTGAGGACACACATCACAAAGAAGTTTGTGAGAATGCTTCTGTCTAGATTTTATATGAAGATATTCCCGTTTCCAACGAAATCTTCACAGTTATCCAAATATCCACTTGCAGATTCTACAAAAAGTGTGTTTCCAAACTGCTCTATCAAAAGAAAGGTTCAACTCCGTTAGTTGAGGACACACATCACAAAGAAGTTTCTGAGAATGCTTCTGTCTCGTTTTTATGGGAAGATATTTCAGTTTTCACCGTAGGCCCGAATGCGCTCCAAATGTCCACTTGCAGATAATACAGAAAGAGTGTTCCATACCTTCTCTAAGAAAGGGAATCTTCAGCTTTGTGAGTTGAATGCAGATATCACAAAGTAGTTTCTGAGAGTGCTTCTGTCTAGATTTTAGATGAAAATATTCCCGTTTCCAACGATATCGTTAGAGCTATCCAAATATCAACTTGCAGATTCTACAAAAAGAGTGGTTCCAAACTACTCTATGAAAAGAAAGGTTGAACTCTGTTAGATGAGTACACACATCACAAAGAAGTTTCTGAGAATGCTTCTGTCTAGATTTTATATAAAGATGTTCCCGTTTCCAATGAAATCTTCACATTAAACAAAATATCCACTTGCAGGTTCTACAAAAAGAGTGTTTCCAAACTGCTGTATCAAAGGAAAGGTTGAACTCTGTTAGTTGAGGACACACATCACAAAAAAGTTTCTGAGAATGCTTCTGTCTAGATTTTATATGAAGATATTCCCGTTTCCAACGAAATCTTCACAGTTATTCAAATATCCACTTGCAGATTCTACAAAAAGAGTGTTTCCAAACTGCTGTATCAATAGAAAGGATCAGCTCTGGTAGTTGAGGACACACATCCTAAATAAGTTTCTGAAAATCCCTCTGTCTCTTTTTTATGGGAAGATATTTCAGTTTTCACCGTAGGCCTTAATGCGCTCAAAATGTCCACTTCCAGATACTACAGAAAGAGGGTTTCAAACCTGCTCTATGAAAGGGAATGTTCCGCTCTGTGACTTGAATGCAGATATCAGAAAGTAGTTTCTGACAGTGCTTCTGTCTAGAATTTAGATGAAGATATTCCCGTTTCCAACAAAATCGATAGAGCTATCCAAATATCCACTTGCAGATTCTACAAAAAGTGTGTTTCCAAACTACTGTATCAAAAGAATGGTTCAACTCTGTTAGTTGATGACACACATCACAAAGAAGTTTCTGAGAATGCTTCTGTCTAGATTTTATATGAAGATATTCCCGTTTCCAACGAAATCTTCACAGTTATCCAAATATCCACTTGCAGATTCAACAAAAAGAGTGTTTGCAAACTACTGTATCAAAAGAAAGGATGAACTGTGTTAGCTGAGGACACTCATCAAGAAGAAGTTTCTGAGAATGCTTCGGTCTAGATTTCATATGAAGATATTCCCGTTTCCAACGAAATCTTTAGCTCTATCAAAATATCCACTTACAGATTCTACAAAAAGAGTGTTTCCAAACTCCTCTATCAAAAGAAAGGTTCAACTCCTTTAGTTGAGGACACACATCACAAAGAAGTTTCTGAGAATGCTTCTGTCTAGATTTTATATGAAGATATTCCCTTTTCCAATGAAATCTTCAGAGTCATCCAAATATCCACTTGCAGCTTCTACAAAAAGAGTTTTTCTAAACTGCTGTATCCAAAGAAAGTTTCATCTCTGTTAGTTGAGGACACACATCCCAAATAAGTTTCTGAGAATGCTTCTGTCTCGTTTTTATGGGAAGATATTTCCCTTTTCACCTTAGGCCTGAAAGCGCTCGAAATCTCCACTTGCAGATACTACAGAAAGAGTGTTCCAAACCTGCTCTAAGAAAGGGAATGTTCAGCTCTGTGAGGTCAATGCAGATATCACAAAGTAGTTTCTGAGAGAGCTTCTGTCTAGATTTTAGATGAAGATATTCCCGTTTCCAATGAAATCGTTAGAGCTATCCAAATATCCACTTGCAGATTCTACAAAAAGTGTGATTCCAAACTGCTGTAACAAAGGAAAGGTTGAAATCTGTTAGTTGAGAACACACACCACAAAAAAGTTTCTGAGAATGCTTCTGTCTAGATTTTATATGACGATATTCCCGTTTCCAATGAAATCTTCACAGTTATTCAAATATCCACTTGCAGATTCTACAAAAAGTGTGTTTCCAAACGGCTCTATCAAAAGAAAGGTTCAACTCCGTTAGTTGAGGACACACATCACAAAGAAGTTTCTGAGAATGCTTCTGTCTCGTTTTTATGGGAAGATATTACCCTTTTCACCTAAGGCCCGAATGCGCTCGAAATGTCCACTTGCAGATACTATAGAAAGAGTGTTCCAAACCTTCTCTAAGAAAGGGAATCTTCAGCATTGTGAGTTGAATGCAGATATCACAAAGTAGTTTCTGAGAGAGCTTCTGTCTAGATTTTAGATGAAGATAATCCCGTTTCCAACGAAATCGTTAGAGCTATCCAAATATCAACTTGCAGATTCTTCAAAAAGAGTGGTTCCAAACTACTCTATGAAAAGAAAGGTTGAACTCTGTTAGATGAGGACACACATCACAAAGAAGTTTCTGAGAATGCTTCTGTCTAGATTTTATATGAAGATGTTCCCGTTTCCAACGAAATCTTCACATTAAACAAAATATCCACTTGCAGGTTCTACAAAAAGAGTGTTTCCAAACTGCTGTATCAATAGAAAGGATCAGCTCTGGTAGTTGAGGACACACATCCTAAATAAGTTTCTGAAAATACCTCTGTCTCTTTTTTATGGGAAGATATTTCAGTTTTCACCGTAGGCCTTAATGCGCTCGAAATGTCCACTTCCAGATACTACAGAAAGAGTGTTTCAAACCTGCTCTATGAAAGGGAATGTTCCGCTCTGTGACTTGAATGCAGATATCAGAAAGTAGTTTCTGACAGTGCTTCTGTCTAGAATTTAGATGAAGATATTCCCGTTTCCAACGAAATCGATAGAGCTATCCAAATATCCACTTGCAGATTCTACAAAAAGTGTGTTTCCAAACTACTGTATCAAAAGAATGGTTCAACTCTGTTAGTTGAGGACACACATCACAAAGAAGTTTCTGAGAATGCTTCTGTCTAGATTTTATATGAAGATATTCCCGTTTCCAACGAAATCATTAGCTCTATCAAAATATCCACTTACAGATTCTACAAAAAGAGTGTTTGCAAACTGCTGTATCAAAAGAAAGGATGAACTGTGTTAGCTGAGGACACTCCTCAAGAAAAAGTTTCTGAGAATGCTTCGGTCTAGATTTCATATGAAGATATTCCCGTTTCCAACGAAATCATTAGCTCTATCAAAATATCCACTTACAGATTCTACAAAAAGAGTGTTTCCAAACTCCTCTATCAAAAGAAAGTTTCAACTCCTTTAGTTGAGGACACACATCACAAAGAAGTTTCTGAGAATGCTTCTGTCTAGATTTTATATGAAGATATTCCCTTTTCCAATGAAATCTTCAGAGTCATCCAAATATCCACTTGCAGCTTCAACAAAAAGAGTTTTTCTAAACTGCTGTATCCATAGAAAGTTTCATCTCTGTTAGTTGAGGACACACATCCCAAATAAGTTTCTGAGAATGCTTCTGTCTCGTTTTTATGGGAAGATATTTCCCTTTTCACCTTAGGCCTGAAAGCGCTCGAAGTCTCCACTTGCAGATACTACAGAAAGAGTGTTCGAAACCTGCTCTAAGAAAGGGAATGTTCAGCTCTGTGAGTTCAATGCAGATATCACAAAGTAGTTTCTGAGAGAGCTTCTGTCTAGATTTTAGATGAAGATATTCCCGTTTCCAATGAAATTGATAGAGCTATCCAAATATCCACTTGCAGATTCTACAAAAAGTGTGTTTCCAAACTGCTGTAACAATGGAAAGGTTGAAATCTGTTAGTTGAGGACACACACCACAAAAAAGTTTCTGAGAATGCTTCTCTCTAGATTTTATATGACGATATTCCCGTTTCCAACGAAATCTTCACAGTTATTCAAATATCCACTTGCAGATTCTACAAAAAGAGTGTTTCCAAACTGCTGTATCAATAGAAAGGATCAGCTCTGGTAGTTGAGGACACACATCCTAAATAAGTTTCTGAAAATCCTTCTGTCTCTTTTTTATGGGAAGATATTTCAGTTTTCACCGTAGGCCTTAATGCGCTCGTAATGTCCACTTCCAGATACTACAGAAAGAGTGTTTCAAACCTGCTCTATGAAAGGGAATGTTCCGCTCTGTGACTTGAATGCAGATATCAGAAAGTAGTTTCTGACAATGCTTCTGTCTAGAATTTAGATGAAGATATTCCCGTTTCCAACGAAATCGATAGAGCTATCCAAATATCCACTTACAGATTCTACAAAAGAAGTGATTCCAAACTGCTCTATCAACAGAAAGGTTTAAGTCTGTTAGTTGAGGACACACATCACAAAGAAGTTTGTGAGAATGCTTCTGTCTAGATTTTATATGAAGATATTCCCGTTTCCAACAATATCTTCACAGTTATCCAAATATCCACTTGCAGATTCTACAAAAAGTGTGTTTCCAAACTGCTCTATCAAAAGAAAGGTTCAACTCCGTTAGTTGAGGACACACATCACAAAGAAGTTTCTGAGAATGCTTCTGTCTCGTTTTTATGGGAAGATATTTCAGTTTTCACCGTAGGCCCGAATGCGCTCCAAATGTCCACTTGCAGATAATACAGAAAGAGTGTTCCATACCTTCTCTAAGAAAGGGAATCTTCAGCTTTGTGAGTTGAATGCAGATATCACAAAGTAGTTTCTGAGAGTGCTTCTGTCTAGATTTTAGATGAAAATATTCCCGTTTCCAACGATATCGTTAGAGCTATCCAAATATCAACTTGCAGATTCTACAAAAAGAGTGGTTCCAAACTACTCTATGAAAAGAAAGGTTGAACTCTGTTAGATGAGTACACACATCACAAAGAAGTTTCTGAGAATGCTTCTGTCTAGATTTTATATAAAGATGTTCCCGTTTCCAATGAAATCTTCACATTAAACAAAATATCCACTTGCAGGTTCTACAAAAAGAGTGTTTCCAAACTGCTGTATCAAAGGAAAGGTTGAACTCTGTTAGTTGAGGACACACATCACAAAAAAGTTTCTGAGAATGCTTCTGTCTAGATTTTATATGAAGATATTCCCGTTTCCAACGAAATCTTCACAGTTATTCAAATATCCACTTGCAGATTCTACAAAAAGAGTGTTTCCAAACTGCTGTATCAATAGAAAGGATCAGCTCTGGTAGTTGAGGACACACATCCTAAATAAGTTTCTGAAAATCCCTCTGTCTCTTTTTTATGGGAAGATATTTCAGTTTTCACCGTAGGCCTTAATGCGCTCGAAATGTCCACTTCCAGATACTACAGAAAGAGTGTTTCAAACCTGCTCTATGAAAGGGAATGTTCCGCTCTGTGACTTGAATGCAGATATCACAAAGTAGTTTCTGACAGTGCTTCTGTCTAGAATTTAGATGAAGATATTCCCGTTTCCAACGAAATCGATAGAGCTATCCAAATATCCACTTGCAGATTCTACAAAAAGTGTGTTTCCAAACTACTGTATCAAAAGAATGGTTCAACTCTGTTAGTTGAGGACACACATCACAAAGAAGTTTCTGAGAATGCTTCTGTCTAGATTTTATATGAAGATATTCCCGTTTCCAACGAAATCTTCACAGTTATCCAAATATCCACTTGCAGATTCTACAAAAAGTGTGTTTCCAAACTCCTCTATCAAAAGAAAGGTTCAACTCCTTTAGTTGAGGACACACATCACAAAGAAGTTTCTGAGAATGCTTCTGTCTAGATTTTATATGAAGATATTCCCTTTTCCAATGAAATCTTCAGAGTCATCCAAATATCCACTTGCAGCTTCTACAAAAAGAGTTTTTCTAAACTGCTGTATCCAAAGAAAGTTTCATCTCTGTTAGTTGAGGACACACATCCCAAATAAGTTTCTGAGAATGCTTCTGTCTCGTTTTTATGGGAAGATATTTCCCTTTTCACCTTAGGCCTGAAAGCGCTCGAAATCTCCACTTGCAGATACTACAGAAAGAGTGTTCCAAACCTGCTCTAAGAAAGGGAATGTTCAGCTCTGTGAGGTCAATGCAGATATCACAAAGTAGTTTCTGAGAGAGCTTCTGTCTAGATTTTAGATGAAGATATTCCCGTTTCCAATGAAATCGTTAGAGCTATCCAAATATCCACTTGCAGATTCTACAAAAAGTGTGATTCCAAACTGCTGTAACAAAGGAAAGGTTGAAATCTGTTAGTTGAGAACACACACCACAAAAAAGTTTCTGAGAATGCTTCTGTCTAGATTTTATATGACGATATTCCCGTTTCCAATGAAATCTTCACAGTTATTCAAATATCCACTTGCAGATTCTACAAAAAGTGTGTTTCCAAACGGCTCTATCAAAAGAAAGGTTCAACTCCGTTAGTTGAGGACACACATTACAAAGAAGTTTCTGAGAATGCTTCTGTCTCGTTTTTATGGGAAGATATTTCCCTTTTCACCTAAGGCCCGAATGCGCTCGAAATGTCCACTTGCAGATACTATAGAAAGAGTGTTCCAAACCTTCTCTAAGAAAGGGAATCTTCAGCATTGTGAGTTGAATGCAGATATCACAAAGTAGTTTCTGAGAGTGCTTCTGTCTAGATTTTAGATGAAGATAATCCCGTTTCCAACGAAATCGTTAGAGCTATCCAAATATCAACTTGCAGATTCTTCAAAAAGAGTGGTTCCAAACTACTCTATGAAAAGAAAGGTTGAACTCTGTTAGATGAGGACACACATCACAAAGAAGTTTCTGAGAATGCTTCTGTCTAGATTTTATATGAAGATGTTCCCGTTTCCAACGAAATCTTCACATTAAACAAAATATCCACTTGTAGGTTCTACAAAAACAGTGTTTCCAAACTGCTGTATCAATAGAAAGGATCAGCTCTGGTAGTTGAGGACACACATCCTAAATAAGTTTCTGAAAATCCCTCTGTCTCTTTTTTATGGGAAGATATTTCAGTTTTCACCGTAGGCCTTAATGCGCTCGAAATGTCCACTTCCAGATACTACAGAAAGAGTGTTTCAAACCTGCTCTATGAAAGGGAATGTTCCGCTCTGTGACTTGAATGCAGATATCAGAAAGTAGTTTCTGACAGTGCTTCTGTCTAGAATTTAGATGAAGATATTCCCGTTTCCAACGAAATCGATAGAGCTATCCAAATATCCACTTGCAGATTCTACAAAAAGTGTGTTTCCAAACTACTGTATCAAAGGAATGGTTCAACTCTGTTAGTTGAGGACACACATCACAAAGAAGTTTCTGAGAATGCTTCTGTCTAGATTTTATATGAAGATATTCCCGTTTCCAACAATATCTTCACAGTTATCCAAATATCCACTTGCAGATTCTACAAAAAGTGTGTTTCCAAACTGCTCTATCAAAAGAAAGGTTCAACTCCGTTAGTTGAGGACACACATCACAAAGAAGTTTCTGAGAATGCTTCTGTCTCGTTTTTATGGGAAGATATTTCCCTTTTCACCTAAGGCCCGAATGCGCTCGAAATGTCCACTTGCAGATACTATGGAAAGAGTGTTCCAAACTTTCTCTAAGTAAGGGAATCTTCAGCATTGTGAGTTGAATGCAGATATCACAAAGTAGTTTCTGAGAGTGCTTCTGTCTAGATTTTAGATGAAGATAATCCCGTTTCCAACGAAATCGTTAGAGCTATCCAAAAATCAACTTGCAGATTCTACAAAAAGAGTGGTTCCAAACTACTCTATGAAAAGAAAGGTTGAACTCTGTTAGATGAGGACACACATCACAAAGAAGTTTGTGAGAATGCTTCTGTCTAGATTTTATATGAAGATATTCCCGTTTCCAACAATATCTTCACAGTTATCCAAATATCCACTTGCAGATTCTACAAAAAGTGTGTTTCCAAACTGCTCTATCAAAAGAAAGGTTCAACTCCGTTAGTTGAGGACACACATCACAAAGAAGTTTCTGAGAATGCTTCTGTCTCGTTTTTATGGGAAGATATTTCCCTTTTCACCTAAGGCCCGAATGCGCTCGAAATGTCCACTTGCAGATACTATAGAAAGAGTGTTCCAAACTTTCTCTAAGAAAGGGAATCTTCAGCTTTGTGAGTTGAATGCAGATATCACAAAGTAGTTTCTGAGAGTGCTTCTGTCTAGATTTTAGATGAAAATATTCCCGTTTCCAACGATATCGTTAGAGCTATCCAAATATCAACTTGCAGATTCTACAAAAAGAGTGGTTCCAAACTACTCTATGAAAAGAAAGGTTGAACTCTGTTAGATGAGGACACACATCACAAAGAAGTTTCTGAGAATGCTTCTGTCTAGATTTTATATAAAGATGTTCCCGTTTCCAATGAAATCTTCACATTAAACAAAATATCCACTTGCAGGTTTACAAAAAGAGTGTTTCCAAACTGCTGTATCAAAGGAAAGGTTGAACTCTGTTAGTTGAGGACACACATCACAAAAAAGTTTCTGAGAATGCTTCTGTCTAGATTTTATATGAAGATATTCCCGTTTCCAACGAAATCTTCACAGTTATTCAAATATCCACTTGCAGATTCTACAAAAAGAGTGTTTCCAAACTGCTGTATCAATAGAAAGGATCAGCTCTGGTAGTTGAGGACACACATCCTAAATAAGTTTCTGAAAATCCCTCTGTCTCTTTTTTATGGGAAGATATTTCAGTTTTCACCGTAGGCCTTAATGCGCTCGAAATGTCCACTTCCAGATACTACAGAAAGAGTGTTTCAAACCTGCTCTATGAAAGGGAATGTTCCGCTCTGTGACTTGAATGCAGATATCACAAAGTAGTTTCTGACAGTGCTTCTGTCTAGAATTTAGATGAAGATATTCCCGTTTCCAACGAAATCGATAGAGCTATCCAAATATCCACTTGCAGATTCTACAAAAAGTGTGTTTCCAAACTACTGTATCAAAAGAATGGTTCAACTCTGTTAGTTGAGGACACACATCACAAAGAAGTTTCTGAGAATGCTTCTGTCTAGATTTTATATGAAGATATTCCCGTTTCCAACGAAATCTTCACAGTTATCCAAATATCCACTTGCAGATTCTACAAAAAGAGTGTTTGCAAACTACTGTATCAAAAGAAAGGATGAACTGTGTTAGCTGAGGACACTCATCAAGAAGAAGTTTCTGAGAATGCTTCGGTCTAGATTTCATATGAAGATATTCCCGTTTCCAACGAAATCATTAGCTCTATCAAAATATCCACTTACAGATTCTACAAAAAGAGTGTTTCCAAACTCCTCTATCAAAAGAAAGGTTCAACTCCTTTAGTTGAGGACACACATCACAAAGAAGTTTCTGAGAATGCTTCTGTCTAGATTTTATATGAAGATATTCCCATTTCCAATGAAATCTTCAGAGTCATCCAAATATCCACTTGCAGCTTCTACGAAAAGAGTTTTTCTAAACTGCTGTATCCATAGAAAGTTTCATCTCTGTTAGTTGAGGACACACATCCCAAATAAGTTTCTGAGAATGCTTCTGTCTCGTTTTTATGGGAAGATATTTCCCTTTTCACCTTAGGCCTGAAAGCGCTCGAAGTCTCCACTTGCAGATACTACAGAAAGAGTGTTCCAAACCTGCTCTAAGAAAGGGAATGTTCAGCTCTGTGAGGTCAATGCAGATATCACAAAGTAGTTTCTGAGAGAGCTTCTGTCTAGATTTTAGATGAAGATATTCCCGTTTCCAATGAAATTGATAGAGCTATCCAAATATCCACTTGCAGATTCTACAAAAAGTGTGTCTCCAAACTGCTGTAACAATGGAAAGGTTGAAATCTGTTAGTTGAGGACACACACCACAAAAAAGTTTCTGAGAATGCTTCTCTCTAGATTTTATATGACGATATTCCCGTTTCCAACGAAATCTTCACAGTTATTCAAATATCCACTTGCAGATTCTACAAAAAGTGTGTTTCCAAACGGCTCTATCAAAAGAAAGGTTCAACTCCGTTAGTTGAGGACACACATCACAAAGAAGTTTCTGAGAATGCTTCTGTCTCGTTTTTATGGGAAGATATTTCCCTTTTCACCTAAGGCCCGAATGCGCTCGAAATTTCCACTTGCAGATACTATAGAATGAGTGTTCCAAACCTTCTCTAAGAAAGGGAATCTTCAGCATTGTGAGTTGAATGCAGATATCACAAAGTAGTTTCTGAGAGTGCTTCTGTCTAGATTTTAGATGAAGATAATCCCGTTTCCAACGAAATCGTTAGAGCTATCCAAATATCAACTTGCAGATTCTTCAAAAAGAGTGGTTCCAAACTACTCTATGAAAAGAAAGGTTGAACTCTGTTAGATGAGGACACACATCACAAAGAAGTTTCTGAGAATGCTTCTGTCTAGATTTTATATGAAGATGTTCCCGTTTCCAACGAAATCTTCACATTAAACAAAATATCCACATGCAGGTTCTACAAAAAGAGTGTTTCCAAACTGCTGTATCAATAGAAAGGATCAGCTCTGGTAGTTGAGGACACACATCCTAAATAAGTTTCTGAAAATCCCTCTGTCTCTTTTTTATGGGAAGATATTTCAGTTTTCACCGTAGGCCTTAATGGGCTCGAAATGTCCACTTCCAGATACTACAGAAAGAGTGTTTCAAACCTGCTCTATGAAAGGGAATGTTCCGCTCTGTGACTTGAATGCAGATATCACAAAGTAGTTTCTGACAGTGCTTCTGTCTAGAATTTAGATGAAGATATTCCCGTTTCCAACGAAATCGATAGAGCTATCCAAATATCCACTTGCAGATTCTACAAAAAGTGTGTTTCCAAACTACTGTATCAAAAGAATGGTTCAACTCTGTTAGTTGAGGACACACATCACAAAGAAGTTTCTGAGAATGCTTCTGTCTAGATTTTATATGAAGATATTCCCGTTTCCAACGAAATCTTCACAGTTATCCAAATATCCACTTGCAGAATCTACAAAAAGTGTGTTTGCAAACTGCTGTATCAAAAGAAAGGATGAACTGTGTTAGCTGAGGACACTCATCAAGAAGAAGTTTCTGAGAATGCTTCGGTCTAGATTTCATATGAAGATATTCCCGTTTCCAACGAAATCATTAGCTCTATCAAAATATCCACTTACAGATTCTACAAAAAGAGTGTTTCCAAACTCCTCTATCAAAAGAAAGTTTCAACTCCTTTAGTTGAGGACACACATCACAAAGAAGTTTCTGAGAATGCTTCTGTCTAGATTTTATATGAAGATATTCCCTTTTCCAATGAAATCTTCAGAGTCATCCAAATATCCACTTGCAGCTTCTACAAAAAGAGTTTTTCTAAACTGCTGTATCCATAGAAAGTTTCATCTCTGTTAGTTGAGGACACACATCCCAAATAAGTTTCTGAGAATGCTTCTGTCTCGTTTTTATGGGAAGATATTTCCCTTTTCACCTTAGGCCTGAAAGCGCTCGAAATCTCCACTTGCAGATACTACAGAAAGAGTGTTCGAAACCTGCTCTAAGAAAGGGAATGTTCAGCTCTGTGAGTTCAATGCAGATATCACAAAGTAGTTTCTGAGAGAGCTTCTGTCTAGATTTTAGATGAAGATATTCCCGTTTCCAATGAAATTGATAGAGCTATCCAAATATCCACTTGCAGATTCTACAAAAAGTGTGTTTCCAAACTGCTGTAACAATGGAAAGGTTGAAATCTGTTAGTTGAGGACACACACCACAAAAAAGTTTCTGAGAATGCTTCTCTCTAGATTTTATATGACGATATTCCCGTTTCCAACGAAATCTTCACAGTTATTCAAATATCCACTTGCAGATTCTACAAAAAGAGTGTTTCCAAACTGCTGTATCAACAGAAAGGATCAGCTCTGGTAGTTGAGGAGACACATCCTAAGTAAGTTTCTGAAAATCCTTCTGTTTCTTTTTTATGGGAAGATATTTCAGGTTTCACCGTAGGCCTTAATGCGCTCGTAATGTCCACTTCCAGATACTACAGAAAGAGTGTTTCAAACCTGCTCTATGAAAGGGAATGTTCCGCTCTGTGACTTGAATGCAGATATCAGAAAGTAGTTTCTGACAATGCTTCTGTCTAGAATTTAGATGAAGATATTCCCGTTTCCAACGAAATCGATAGAGCTATCCAAATATCCACTTACAGATTCTACAAAAGAAGTGATTCCAAACTGCTCTATCAACAGAAAGGTTTAAGTCTGTTAGTTGAGGACACACATCACAAAGAAGTTTGTGAGAATGCTTCTGTCTAGATTTTATATGAAGATATTCCCGTTTCCAACAATATCTTCACAGTTATCCAAATATCCACTTGCAGATTCTACAAAAAGTGTGTTTCCAAACTGCTCTATCAAAAGAAAGGTTCAACTCCGTTAGTTGAGGACACACATCACAAAGAAGTTTCTGAGAATGCTTCTGTCTCGTTTTTATGGGAAGATATTTCAGTTTTCACCGTAGGCCCGAATGTGCTCCAAATGTCCACTTGCAGATAATACAGAAAGAGTGTTCCATACCTTCTCTAAGAAAGGGAATCTTCAGCTTTGTGAGTTGAATGCAGATATCACAAAGTAGTTTCTGAGAGTGCTTCTGTCTAGATTTTAGATGAAAATATTCCCGTTTCCAACGATATCGTTAGAGCTATCCAAATATCAACTTGCAGATTCTACAAAAAGAGTGGTTCCAAACTACTCTATGAAAAGAAAGGTTGAACTCTGTTAGATGAGGACACACATCACAAAGAAGTTTCTGAGAATGCTTCTGTCTAGATTTTATATAAAGATGTTCCCGTTTCCAATGAAATCTTCACATTAAACAAAATATCCACTTGCAGGTTCTACAAAAAGAGTGTTTCCAAACTGCTGTATCAAAGGAAAGGTTGAACTCTGTTAGTTGAGGACACACATCACAAAAAAGTTTCTGAGAATGCTTCTGTCTAGATTTTATATGAAGATATTCCCGTTTCCAACGAAATCTTCACAGTTATTCAAATATCCACTTGCAGATTCTACAAAAAGAGTGTTTCCAAACTGCTGTATCAATAGAAAGGATCAGCTCTGGTAGTTGAGGACACACATCCTAAATAAGTTTCTGAAAATCCCTCTGTCTCTTTTTTATGGGAAGATATTTCAGTTTTCACCGTAGGCCTTAATGCGCTCGAAATGTCCACTTCCAGATACTACAGAAAGAGTGTTTCAAACCTGCTCTATGAAAGGGAATGTTCCGCTCTGTGACTTGAATGCAGATATCACAAAGTAGTTTCTGACAGTGCTTCTGTCTAGAATTTAGATGAAGATATTCCCGTTTCCAACGAAATCGATAGAGCTATCCAAATATCCACTTGCAGATTCTACAAAAAGTGTGTTTCCAAACTACTGTATCAAAAGAATGGTTCAACTCTGTTAGTTGAGGACACACATCACAAAGAAGTTTCTGAGAATGCTTCTGTCTAGATTTTATATGAAGATATTCCCGTTTCCAACGAAATCTTCACAGTTATCCAAATATCCACTTGCAGATTCTACAAAAAGAGTGTTTGCAAACTACTGTATCAAAAGAAAGGATGAACTGTGTTAGCTGAGGACACTCATCAAGAAGAAGTTTCTGAGAATGCTTCGGTCTAGATTTCATATGAAGATATTCCCGTTTCCAACGAAATCATTAGCTCTATCAAAATATCCACTTACAGATTCTACAAAAAGAGTGTTTCCAAACTCCTCTATCAAAAGAAAGTTTCAACTCCTTTAGTTGAGGACACACATCACAAAGAAGTTTCTGAGAATGCTTCTGTCTAGATTTTATATGAAGATATTCCCTTTTCCAATGAAATCTTCAGAGTCATCCAAATATCCACTTGCAGCTTCTACGAAAAGAGTTTTTCTAAACTGCTGTATCCATAGAAAGTTTCATCTCTGTTAGTTGAGGACACACATCCCAAATAAGTTTCTGAGAATGCTTCTGTCTCGTTTTTATGGGAAGATATTTCCCTTTTCACCTTAGGCCTGAAAGCGCTCGAAGTCTCCACTTGCAGATACTACAGAAAGAGTGTTCGAAACCTGCTCTAAGAAAGGGAATGTTCAGCTCTGTGAGTTCAATGCAGATATCACAAAGTAGTTTCTGAGAGAGCTTCTGTCTAGATTTTAGATGAAGATATTCCCGTTTCCAATGAAATTGATAGAGCTATCCAAATATCCACTTGCAGATTCTACAAAAAGTGTGTTTCCAAACTGCTGTAACAATGGAAAGGTTGAAATCTGTTAGTTGAGGACACACACCACAAAAAAGTTTCTGAGAATGCTTCTCTCTAGATTTTATATGACGATATTCCCGTTTCCAACGAAATCTTCACAGTTATTCAAATATCCACTTGCAGATTCTACAAAAAGAGTGTTTCCAAACTGCTGTATCAATAGAAAGGATCAGCTCTGGTAGTTGAGGAGACACATCCTAAGTAAGTTTCTGAAAATCCTTCTGTCTCTTTTTTATGGGAAGATATTTCAGGTTTCACCGTAGGCCTTAATGCGCTCGTAATGTCCACTTCCAGATACTACAGAAAGAGTGTTTCAAACCTGCTCTATGAAAGGGAATGTTCCGCTCTGTGACTTGAATGCAGATATCAGAAAGTAGTTTCTGACAATGCTTCTGTCTAGAATTTAGATGAAGATATTCCCGTTTCCAACGAAATCGATAGAGCTATCCAAATATCCACTTACAGATTCTACAAAAGAAGTGATTCCAAACTGCTCTATCAACAGAAAGGTTTAAGTCTGTTAGTTGAGGACACACATCACAAAGAAGTTTGTGAGAATGCTTCTGTCTAGATTTTATATGAAGATATTCCCGTTTCCAACAATATCTTCACAGTTATCCAAATATCCACTTGCAGATTCTACAAAAAGTGTGTTTCCAAACTGCTCTATCAAAAGAAAGGTTCAACTCCGTTAGTTGAGGACACACATCACAAAGAAGTTTCTGAGAATGCTTCTGTCTCGTTTTTATGGGAAGATATTTCAGTTTTCACCGTAGGCCCGAATGCGCTCCAAATGTCCACTTGCAGATAATACAGAAAGAGTGTTCCATACCTTCTCTAAGAAAGGGAATCTTCAGCTTTGTGAGTTGAATGCAGATATCACAAAGTAGTTTCTGAGAGTGCTTCTGTCTAGATTTTAGATGAAAATATTCCCGTTTCCAACGATATCGTTAGAGCTATCCAAATATCAACTTGCAGATTCTACAAAAAGAGTGGTTCCAAACTACTCTATGAAAAGAAAGGTTGAACTCTGTTAGATGAGTACACACATCACAAAGAAGTTTCTGAGAATGCTTCTGTCTAGATTTTATATAAAGATGTTCCCGTTTCCAATGAAATCTTCACATTAAACAAAATATCCACTTGCAGGTTCTACAAAAAGAGTGTTTCCAAACTGCTGTATCAAAGGAAAGGTTGAACTCTGTTAGTTGAGGACACACATCACAAAAAAGTTTCTGAGAATGCTTCTGTCTAGATTTTATATGAAGATATTCCCGTTTCCAACGAAATCTTCACAGTTATTCAAATATCCACTTGCAGATTCTACAAAAAGAGTGTTTCCAAACTGCTGTATCAATAGAAAGGATCAGCTCTGGTAGTTGAGGACACACATCCTAAATAAGTTTCTGAAAATCCCTCTGTCTCTTTTTTATGGGAAGATATTTCAGTTTTCACCGTAGGCCTTAATGCGCTCGAAATGTCCACTTCCAGATACTACAGAAAGAGTGTTTCAAACCTGCTCTATGAAAGGGAATGTTCCGCTCTGTGACTTGAATGCAGATATCACAAAGTAGTTTCTGACAGTGCTTCTGTCTAGAATTTAGATGAAGATATTCCCGTTTCCAACGAAATCGATAGAGCTATCCAAATATCCACTTGCAGATTCTACAAAAAGTGTGTTTCCAAACTACTGTATCAAAAGAATGGTTCAACTCTGTTAGTTGAGGACACACATCACAAAGAAGTTTCTGAGAATGCTTCTGTCTAGATTTTATATGAAGATATTCCCGTTTCCAACGAAATCTTCACAGTTATCCAAATATCCACTTGCAGATTCTACAAAAAGAGTGTTTGCAAACTACTGTATCAAAAGAAAGGATGAACTGTGTTAGCTGAGGACACTCATCAAGAAGAAGTTTCTGAGAATGCTTCGGTCTAGATTTCATATGAAGATATTCCCGTTTCCAACGAAATCATTAGCTCTATCAAAATATCCACTTACAGATTCTACAAAAAGAGTGTTTCCAAACTCCTCTATCAAAAGAAAGTTTCAACTCCTTTAGTTGAGGACACACATCACAAAGAAGTTTCTGAGAATGCTTCTGTCTAGATTTTATATGAAGATATTCCCTTTTCCAATGAAATCTTCAGAGTCATCCAAATATCCACTTGCAGCTTCTACGAAAAGAGTTTTTCTAAACTGCTGTATCCATAGAAAGTTTCATCTCTGTTAGTTGAGGACACACATCCCAAATAAGTTTCTGAGAATGCTTCTGTCTCGTTTTTATGGGAAGATATTTCCCTTTTCACCTTAGGCCTGAAAGCGCTCGAAGTCTCCACTTGCAGATACTACAGAAAGAGTGTTCGAAACCTGCTCTAAGAAAGGGAATGTTCAGCTCTGTGAGTTCAATGCAGATATCACAAAGTAGTTTCTGAGAGAGCTTCTGTCTAGATTTTAGATGAAGATATTCCCGTTTCCAATGAAATTGATAGAGCTATCCAAATATCCACTTGCAGATTCTACAAAAAGTGTGTTTCCAAACTGCTGTAACAATGGAAAGGTTGAAATCTGTTAGTTGAGGACACACACCACAAAAAAGTTTCTGAGAATGCTTCTCTCTAGATTTTATATGACGATATTCCCGTTTCCAACGAAATCTTCACAGTTATTCAAATATCCACTTGCAGATTCTACAAAAAGAGTGTTTCCAAACTGCTGTATCAATAGAAAGGATCAGCTCTGGTAGTTGAGGACACACATCCTAAATAAGTTTCTGAAAATCCTTCTGTCTCTTTTTTATGGGAAGATATTTCAGTTTTCACCGTAGGCCTTAATGCGCTCGTAATGTCCACTTCCAGATACTACAGAAAGAGTGTTTCAAACCTGCTCTATGAAAGGGAATGTTCCGCTCTGTGACTTGAATGCAGATATCAGAAAGTAGTTTCTGACAATGCTTCTGTCTAGAATTTAGATGAAGATATTCCCGTTTCCAACGAAATCGATAGAGCTATCCAAATATCCACTTACAGATTCTACAAAAGAAGTGATTCCAAACTGCTCTATCAACAGAAAGGTTTAAGTCTGTTAGTTGAGGACACACATCACAAAGAAGTTTGTGAGAATGCTTCTGTCTAGATTTTATATGAAGATATTCCCGTTTCCAACAATATCTTCACAGTTATCCAAATATCCACTTGCAGATTCTACAAAAAGTGTGTTTCCAAACTGCTCTATCAAAAGAAAGGTTCAACTCCGTTAGTTGAGGACACACATCACAAAGAAGTTTCTGAGAATGCTTCTGTCTCGTTTTTATGGGAAGATATTTCAGTTTTCACCGTAGGCCCGAATGCGCTCCAAATGTCCACTTGCAGATAATACAGAAAGAGTGTTCCATACCTTCTCTAAGAAAGGGAATCTTCAGCTTTGTGAGTTGAATGCAGATATCACAAAGTAGTTTCTGAGAGTGCTTCTGTCTAGATTTTAGATGAAAATATTCCCGTTTCCAACGATATCGTTAGAGCTATCCAAATATCAACTTGCAGATTCTACAAAAAGAGTGGTTCCAAACTACTCTATGAAAAGAAAGGTTGAACTCTGTTAGATGAGGACACACATCACAAAGAAGTTTCTGAGAATGCTTCTGTCTAGATTTTATATAAAGATGTTCCCGTTTCCAATGAAATCTTCACATTAAACAAAATATCCACTTGCAGGTTCTACAAAAAGAGTGTTTCCAAACTGCTGTATCAAAGGAAAGGTTGAACTCTGTTAGTTGAGGACACACATCACAAAAAAGTTTCTGAGAATGCTTCTGTCTAGATTTTATATGAAGATATTCCCGTTTCCAACGAAATCTTCACAGTTATTCAAATATCCACTTGCAGATTCTACAAAAAGAGTGTTTCCAAACTGCTGTATCAATAGAAAGGATCAGCTCTGGTAGTTGAGGACACACATCCTAAATAAGTTTCTGAAAATCCCTCTGTCTCTTTTTTATGGGAAGATATTTCAGTTTTCACCGTAGGCCTTAATGCGCTCGAAATGTCCACTTCCAGATACTACAGAAAGAGTGTTTCAAACCTGCTCTATGAAAGGGAATGTTCCGCTCTGTGACTTGAATGCAGATATCACAAAGTAGTTTCTGACAGTGCTTCTGTCTAGAATTTAGATGAAGATATTCCCGTTTCCAACGAAATCGATAGAGCTATCCAAATATCCACTTGCAGATTCTACAAAAAGTGTGTTTCCAAACTACTGTATCAAAAGAATGGTTCAACTCTGTTAGTTGAGGACACACATCACAAAGAAGTTTCTGAGAATGCTTCTGTCTAGATTTTATATGAAGATATTCCCGTTTCCAACGAAATCTTCACAGTTATCCAAATATCCACTTGCAGATTCTACAAAAAGAGTGTTTGCAAACTACTGTATCAAAAGAAAGGATGAACTGTGTTAGCTGAGGACACTCATCAAGAAGAAGTTTCTGAGAATGCTTCGGTCTAGATTTCATATGAAGATATTCCCGTTTCCAACGAAATCATTAGCTCTATCAAAATATCCACTTACAGATTCTACAAAAAGAGTGTTTCCAAACTCCTCTATCAAAAGAAAGTTTCAACTCCTTTAGTTGAGGACACACATCACAAAGAAGTTTCTGAGAATGCTTCTGTCTAGATTTTATATGAAGATATTCCCTTTTCCAATGAAATCTTCAGAGTCATCCAAATATCCACTTGCAGCTTCTACGAAAAGAGTTTTTCTAAACTGCTGTATCCATAGAAAGTTTCATCTCTGTTAGTTGAGGACACACATCCCAAATAAGTTTCTGAGAATGCTTCTGTCTCGTTTTTATGGGAAGATATTTCCCTTTTCACCTTAGGCCTGAAAGCGCTCGAAGTCTCCACTTGCAGATACTACAGAAAGAGTGTTCGAAACCTGCTCTAAGAAAGGGAATGTTCAGCTCTGTGAGTTCAATGCAGATATCACAAAGTAGTTTCTGAGAGAGCTTCTGTCTAGATTTTAGATGAAGATATTCCCGTTTCCAATGAAATTGATAGAGCTATCCAAATATCCACTTGCAGATTCTACAAAAAGTGTGTTTCCAAACTGCTGTAACAATGGAAAGGTTGAAATCTGTTAGTTGAGGACACACACCACAAAAAAGTTTCTGAGAATGCTTCTCTCTAGATTTTATATGACGATATTCCCGTTTCCAACGAAATCTTCACAGTTATTCAAATATCCACTTGCAGATTCTACAAAAAGAGTGTTTCCAAACTGCTGTATCAATAGAAAGGATCAGCTCTGGTAGTTGAGGAGACACATCCTAAATAAGTTTCTGAAAATCCTTCTGTCTCTTTTTTATGGGAAGATATTTCAGTTTTCACCGTAGGCCTTAATGCGCTCGTAATGTCCACTTCCAGATACTACAGAAAGAGTGTTTCAAACCTGCTCTATGAAAGGGAATGTTCCGCTCTGTGACTTGAATGCAGATATCAGAAAGTAGTTTCTGACAATGCTTCTGTCTAGAATTTAGATGAAGATATTCCCGTTTCCAACGAAATCGATAGAGCTATCCAAATATCCACTTACAGATTCTACAAAAGAAGTGATTCCAAACTGCTCTATCAACAGAAAGGTTTAAGTCTGTTAGTTGAGGACACACATCACAAAGAAGTTTGTGAGAATGCTTCTGTCTAGATTTTATATGAAGATATTCCCGTTTCCGACAATATCTTCACAGTTATCCAAATATCCACTTGCAGATTCTACAAAAAGTGTGTTTCCAAACTGCTCTATCAAAAGAAAGGTTCAACTCCGTTAGTTGAGGACACACATCACAAAGAAGTTTCTGAGAATGCTTCTGTCTCGTTTTTATGGGAAGATATTTCAGTTTTCACCGTAGGCCCGAATGCGCTCCAAATGTCCACTTGCAGATAATACAGAAAGAGTGTTCCATACCTTCTCTAAGAAAGGGAATCTTCAGCTTTGTGAGTTGAATGCAGATATCACAAAGTAGTTTCTGAGAGTGCTTCTGTCTAGATTTTAGATGAAAATATTCCCGTTTCCAACGATATCGTTAGAGCTATCCAAATATCAACTTGCAGATTCTACAAAAAGAGTGGTTCCAAACTACTCTATGAAAAGAAAGGTTGAACTCTGTTAGATGAGGACACACATCACAAAGAAGTTTCTGAGAATGCTTCTGTCTAGATTTTATATAAAGATGTTCCCGTTTCCAATGAAATCTTCACATTAAACAAAATATCCACTTGCAGGTTCTACAAAAAGAGTGTTTCCAAACTGCTGTATCAAAGGAAAGGTTGAACTCTGTTAGTTGAGGACACACATCACAAAAAAGTTTCTGAGAATGCTTCTGTCTAGATTTTATATGAAGATATTCCCGTTTCCAACGAAATCTTCACAGTTATTCAAATATCCACTTGCAGATTCTACAAAAAGAGTGTTTCCAAACTGCTGTATCAATAGAAAGGATCAGCTCTGGTAGTTGAGGACACACATCCTAAATAAGTTTCTGAAAATCCCTCTGTCTCTTTTTTATGGGAAGATATTTCAGTTTTCACCGTAGGCCTTAATGCGCTCGAAATGTCCACTTCCAGATACTACAGAAAGAGTGTTTCAAACCTGCTCTATGAAAGGGAATGTTCCGCTCTGTGACTTGAATGCAGATATCACAAAGTAGTTTCTGACAGTGCTTCTGTCTAGAATTTAGATGAAGATATTCCCGTTTCCAACGAAATCGATAGAGCTATCCAAATATCCACTTGCAGATTCTACAAAAAGTGTGTTTCCAAACTACTGTATCAAAAGAATGGTTCAACTCTGTTAGTTGAGGACACACATCACAAAGAAGTTTCTGAGAATGCTTCTGTCTAGATTTTATATGAAGATATTCCCGTTTCCAACGAAATCTTCACAGTTATCCAAATATCCACTTGCAGATTCTACAAAAAGAGTGTTTGCAAACTACTGTATCAAAAGAAAGGATGAACTGTGTTAGCTGAGGACACTCATCAAGAAGAAGTTTCTGAGAATGCTTCGGTCTAGATTTCATATGAAGATATTCCCGTTTCCAACGAAATCATTAGCTCTATCAAAATATCCACTTACAGATTCTACAAAAAGAGTGTTTCCAAACTCCTCTATCAAAAGAAAGTTTCAACTCCTTTAGTTGAGGACACACATCACAAAGAAGTTTCTGAGAATGCTTCTGTCTAGATTTTATATGAAGATATTCCCTTTTCCAATGAAATCTTCAGAGTCATCCAAATATCCACTTGCAGCTTCTACGAAAAGAGTTTTTCTAAACTGCTGTATCCATAGAAAGTTTCATCTCTGTTAGTTGAGGACACACATCCCAAATAAGTTTCTGAGAATGCTTCTGTCTCGTTTTTATGGGAAGATATTTCCCTTTTCACCTTAGGCCTGAAAGCGCTCGAAGTCTCCACTTGCAGATACTACAGAAAGAGTGTTCGAAACCTGCTCTAAGAAAGGGAATGTTCAGCTCTGTGAGTTCAATGCAGATATCACAAAGTAGTTTCTGAGAGAGCTTCTGTCTAGATTTTAGATGAAGATATTCCCGTTTCCAATGAAATTGATAGAGCTATCCAAATATCCACTTGCAGATTCTACAAAAAGTGTGTTTCCAAACTGCTGTAACAATGGAAAGGTTGAAATCTGTTAGTTGAGGACACACACCACAAAAAAGTTTCTGAGAATGCTTCTCTCTAGATTTTATATGACGATATTCCCGTTTCCAACGAAATCTTCACAGTTATTCAAATATCCACTTGCAGATTCTACAAAAAGAGTGTTTCCAAACTGCTGTATCAATAGAAAGGATCAGCTCTGGTAGTTGAGGACACACATCCTAAATAAGTTTCTGAAAATCCTTCTGTCTCTTTTTTATGGGAAGATATTTCAGTTTTCACCGTAGGCCTTAATGCGCTCGTAATGTCCACTTCCAGATACTACAGAAAGAGTGTTTCAAACCTGCTCTATGAAAGGGAATGTTCCGCTCTGTGACTTGAATGCAGATATCAGAAAGTAGTTTCTGACAATGCTTCTGTCTAGAATTTAGATGAAGATATTCCCGTTTCCAACGAAATCGATAGAGCTATCCAAATATCCACTTACAGATTCTACAAAAGAAGTGATTCCAAACTGCTCTATCAACAGAAAGGTTTAAGTCTGTTAGTTGAGGACACACATCACAAAGAAGTTTGTGAGAATGCTTCTGTCTAGATTTTATATGAAGATATTCCCGTTTCCAACAATATCTTCACAGTTATCCAAATATCCACTTGCAGATTCTACAAAAAGTGTGTTTCCAAACTGCTCTATCAAAAGAAAGGTTCAACTCCGTTAGTTGAGGACACACATCACAAAGAAGTTTCTGAGAATGCTTCTGTCTCGTTTTTATGGGAAGATATTTCAGTTTTCACCGTAGGCCCGAATGCGCTCCAAATGTCCACTTGCAGATAATACAGAAAGAGTGTTCCATACCTTCTCTAAGAAAGGGAATCTTCAGCTTTGTGAGTTGAATGCAGATATCACAAAGTAGTTTCTGAGAGTGCTTCTGTCTAGATTTTAGATGAAAATATTCCCGTTTCCAACGATATCGTTAGAGCTATCCAAATATCAACTTGCAGATTCTACAAAAAGAGTGGTTCCAAACTACTCTATGAAAAGAAAGGTTGAACTCTGTTAGATGAGGACACACATCACAAAGAAGTTTCTGAGAATGCTTCTGTCTAGATTTTATATAAAGATGTTCCCGTTTCCAATGAAATCTTCACATTAAACAAAATATCCACTTGCAGGTTCTACAAAAAGAGTGTTTCCAAACTGCTGTATCAAAGGAAAGGTTGAACTCTGTTAGTTGAGGACACACATCACAAAAAAGTTTCTGAGAATGCTTCTGTCTAGATTTTATATGAAGATATTCCCGTTTCCAACGAAATCTTCACAGTTATTCAAATATCCACTTGCAGATTCTACAAAAAGAGTGTTTCCAAACTGCTGTATCAATAGAAAGGATCAGCTCTGGTAGTTGAGGACACACATCCTAAATAAGTTTCTGAAAATCCCTCTGTCTCTTTTTTATGGGAAGATATTTCAGTTTTCACCGTAGGCCTTAATGCGCTCGAAATGTCCACTTCCAGATACTACAGAAAGAGTGTTTCAAACCTGCTCTATGAAAGGGAATGTTCCGCTCTGTGACTTGAATGCAGATATCACAAAGTAGTTTCTGACAGTGCTTCTGTCTAGAATTTAGATGAAGATATTCCCGTTTCCAACGAAATCGATAGAGCTATCCAAATATCCACTTGCAGATTCTACAAAAAGTGTGTTTCCAAACTACTGTATCAAAAGAATGGTTCAACTCTGTTAGTTGAGGACACACATCACAAAGAAGTTTCTGAGAATGCTTCTGTCTAGATTTTATATGAAGATATTCCCGTTTCCAACGAAATCTTCACAGTTATCCAAATATCCACTTGCAGATTCTACAAAAAGAGTGTTTGCAAACTACTGTATCAAAAGAAAGGATGAACTGTGTTAGCTGAGGACACTCATCAAGAAGAAGTTTCTGAGAATGCTTCGGTCTAGATTTCATATGAAGATATTCCCGTTTCCAACGAAATCATTAGCTCTATCAAAATATCCACTTACAGATTCTACAAAAAGAGTGTTTCCAAACTCCTCTATCAAAAGAAAGTTTCAACTCCTTTAGTTGAGGACACACATCACAAAGAAGTTTCTGAGAATGCTTCTGTCTAGATTTTATATGAAGATATTCCCTTTTCCAATGAAATCTTCAGAGTCATCCAAATATCCACTTGCAGCTTCTACGAAAAGAGTTTTTCTAAACTGCTGTATCCATAGAAAGTTTCATCTCTGTTAGTTGAGGACACACATCCCAAATAAGTTTCTGAGAATGCTTCTGTCTCGTTTTTATGGGAAGATATTTCCCTTTTCACCTTAGGCCTGAAAGCGCTCGAAGTCTCCACTTGCAGATACTACAGAAAGAGTGTTCGAAACCTGCTCTAAGAAAGGGAATGTTCAGCTCTGTGAGTTCAATGCAGATATCACAAAGTAGTTTCTGAGAGAGCTTCTGTCTAGATTTTAGATGAAGATATTCCCGTTTCCAATGAAATTGATAGAGCTATCCAAATATCCACTTGCAGATTCTACAAAAAGTGTGTTTCCAAACTGCTGTAACAATGGAAAGGTTGAAATCTGTTAGTTGAGGACACACACCACAAAAAAGTTTCTGAGAATGCTTCTCTCTAGATTTTATATGACGATATTCCCGTTTCCAACGAAATCTTCACAGTTATTCAAATATCCACTTGCAGATTCTACAAAAAGAGTGTTTCCAAACTGCTGTATCAATAGAAAGGATCAGCTCTGGTAGTTGAGGACACACATCCTAAATAAGTTTCTGAAAATCCTTCTGTCTCTTTTTTATGGGAAGATATTTCAGTTTTCACCGTAGGCCTTAATGCGCTCGTAATGTCCACTTCCAGATACTACAGAAAGAGTGTTTCAAACCTGCTCTATGAAAGGGAATGTTCCGCTCTGTGACTTGAATGCAGATATCAGAAAGTAGTTTCTGACAATGCTTCTGTCTAGAATTTAGATGAA
Organism: Gorilla gorilla gorilla; assembly: GCF_029281585.2. Lineage (NCBI taxonomy): Eukaryota > Metazoa > Chordata > Mammalia > Primates > Hominidae > Gorilla > Gorilla gorilla. The sequence goes on along the minus strand of NC_086018.1, from coordinate 13,194,458 downwards.
GATATTCCCGTTTCCAACGAAATCGATAGAGCTATCCAAATATCCACTTACAGATTCTACAAAAGAAGTGATTCCAAACTGCTCTATCAACAGAAAGGTTTAAGTCTGTTAGTTGAGGACACACATCACAAAGAAGTTTGTGAGAATGCTTCTGTCTAGATTTTATATGAAGATATTCCCGTTTCCAACAATATCTTCACAGTTATCCAAATATCCACTTGCAGATTCTACAAAAAGTGTGTTTCCAAACTGCTCTATCAAAAGAAAGGTTCAACTCCGTTAGTTGAGGACACACATCACAAAGAAGTTTCTGAGAATGCTTCTGTCTCGTTTTTATGGGAAGATATTTCAGTTTTCACCGTAGGCCCGAATGCGCTCCAAATGTCCACTTGCAGATAATACAGAAAGAGTGTTCCATACCTTCTCTAAGAAAGGGAATCTTCAGCTTTGTGAGTTGAATGCAGATATCACAAAGTAGTTTCTGAGAGTGCTTCTGTCTAGATTTTAGATGAAAATATTCCCGTTTCCAACGATATCGTTAGAGCTATCCAAATATCAACTTGCAGATTCTACAAAAAGAGTGGTTCCAAACTACTCTATGAAAAGAAAGGTTGAACTCTGTTAGATGAGGACACACATCACAAAGAAGTTTCTGAGAATGCTTCTGTCTACATTTTATATAAAGATGTTCCCGTTTCCAATGAAATCTTCACATTAAACAAAATATCCACTTGCAGGTTCTACAAAAAGCGTGTTTCCAAACTGCTGTATCAAAGGAAAGGTTGAACTCTGTTAGTTGAGGACACACATCACAAAAAAGTTTCTGAGAATGCTTCTGTCTAGATTTTATATGAAGATATTCCCGTTTCCAACGAAATCTTCACAGTTATTCAAATATCCACTTGCAGATTCTACAAAAAGAGTGTTTCCAAACTGCTGTATCAATAGAAAGGATCAGCTCTGGTAGTTGAGGACACACATCCTAAATAAGTTTCTGAAAATCCCTCTGTCTCTTTTTTATGGGAAGATATTTCAGTTTTCACCGTAGGCCTTAATGCGCTCGAAATGTCCACTTCCAGATACTACAGAAAGAGTGTTTCAAACCTGCTCTATGAAAGGGAATGTTCCGCTCTGTGACTTGAATGCAGATATCACAAAGTAGTTTCTGACAGTGCTTCTGTCTAGAATTTAGATGAAGATATTCCCGTTTCCAACGAAATCGATAGAGCTATCCAAATATCCACTTGCAGATTCTACAAAAAGTGTGTTTCCAAACTACTGTATCAAAAGAATGGTTCAACTCTGTTAGTTGAGGACACACATCACAAAGAAGTTTCTGAGAATGCTTCTGTCTAGATTTTATATGAAGATATTCCCGTTTCCAACGAAATCTTCACAGTTATCCAAATATCCACTTGCAGATTCTACAAAAAGAGTGTTTGCAAACTACTGTATCAAAAGAAAGGATGAACTGTGTTAGCTGAGGACACTCATCAAGAAGAAGTTTCTGAGAATGCTTCGGTCTAGATTTCATATGAAGATATTCCCGTTTCCAACGAAATCATTAGCTCTATCAAAATATCCACTTACAGATTCTACAAAAAGAGTGTTTCCAAACTCCTCTATCAAAAGAAAGTTTCAACTCCTTTAGTTGAGGACACACATCACAAAGAAGTTTCTGAGAATGCTTCTGTCTAGATTTTATATGAAGATATTCCCTTTTCCAATGAAATCTTCAGAGTCATCCAAATATCCACTTGCAGCTTCTACGAAAAGAGTTTTTCTAAACTGCTGTATCCATAGAAAGTTTCATCTCTGTTAGTTGAGGACACACATCCCAAATAAGTTTCTGAGAATGCTTCTGTCTCGTTTTTATGGGAAGATATTTCCCTTTTCACCTTAGGCCTGAAAGCGCTCGAAGTCTCCACTTGCAGATACTACAGAAAGAGTGTTCGAAACCTGCTCTAAGAAAGGGAATGTTCAGCTCTGTGAGTTCAATGCAGATATCACAAAGTAGTTTCTGAGAGAGCTTCTGTCTAGATTTTAGATGAAGATATTCCCGTTTCCAATGAAATTGATAGAGCTATCCAAATATCCACTTGCAGATTCTACAAAAAGTGTGTTTCCAAACTGCTGTAACAATGGAAAGGTTGAAATCTGTTAGTTGAGGACACACACCACAAAAAAGTTTCTGAGAATGCTTCTCTCTAGATTTTATATGACGATATTCCCGTTTCCAACGAAATCTTCACAGTTATTCAAATATCCACTTGCAGATTCTACAAAAAGAGTGTTTCCAAACTGCTGTATCAATAGAAAGGATCAGCTCTGGTAGTTGAGGACACACATCCTAAATAAGTTTCTGAAAATCCTTCTGTCTCTTTTTTATGGGAAGATATTTCAGTTTTCACCGTAGGCCTTAATGCGCTCGTAATGTCCACTTCCAGATACTACAGAAAGAGTGTTTCAAACCTGCTCTATGAAAGGGAATGTTCCGCTCTGTGACTTGAATGCAGATATCAGAAAGTAGTTTCTGACAATGCTTCTGTCTAGAATTTAGATGAAGATATTCCCGTTTCCAACGAAATCGATAGAGCTATCCAAATATCCACTTACAGATTCTACAAAAGAAGTGATTCCAAACTGCTCTATCAACAGAAAGGTTTAAGTCTGTTAGTTGAGGACACACATCACAAAGAAGTTTGTGAGAATGCTTCTGTCTAGATTTTATATGAAGATATTCCCGTTTCCAACAATATCTTCACAGTTATCCAAATATCCACTTGCAGATTCTACAAAAAGTGTGTTTCCAAACTGCTCTATCAAAAGAAAGGTTCAACTCCGTTAGTTGAGGACACACATCACAAAGAAGTTTCTGAGAATGCTTCTGTCTCGTTTTTATGGGAAGATATTTCAGTTTTCACCGTAGGCCCGAATGCGCTCCAAATGTCCACTTGCAGATAATACAGAAAGAGTGTTCCATACCTTCTCTAAGAAAGGGAATCTTCAGCTTTGTGAGTTGAATGCAGATATCACAAAGTAGTTTCTGAGAGTGCTTCTGTCTAGATTTTAGATGAAAATATTCCCGTTTCCAACGATATCGTTAGAGCTATCCAAATATCAACTTGCAGATTCTACAAAAAGAGTGGTTCCAAACTACTCTATGAAAAGAAAGGTTGAACTCTGTTAGATGAGGACACACATCACAAAGAAGTTTCTGAGAATGCTTCTGTCTAGATTTTATATAAAGATGTTCCCGTTTCCAATGAAATCTTCACATTAAACAAAATATCCACTTGCAGGTTCTACAAAAAGAGTGTTTCCAAACTGCTGTATCAATAGAAAGGATCAGCTCTGGTAGTTGAGGACACACATCCTAAATAAGTTTCTGAAAATCCTTCTGTCTCTTTTTTATGGGAAGATATTTCAGTTTTCACCGTAGGCCTTAATGCGCTCGTAATGTCCACTTCCAGATACTACAGAAAGAGTGTTTCAAACCTGCTCTATGAAAGGGAATGTTCCGCTCTGTGACTTGAATGCAGATATCAGAAAGTAGTTTCTGACAATGCTTCTGTCTAGAATTTAGATGAAGATATTCCCGTTTCCAACGAAATCGATAGAGCTATCCAAATATCCACTTACAGATTCTACAAAAGAAGTGATTCCAAACTGCTCTATCAACAGAAAGGTTTAAGTCTGTTAGTTGAGGACACACATCACAAAGAAGTTTGTGAGAATGCTTCTGTCTAGATTTTATATGAAGATATTCCCGTTTCCAACAATATCTTCACAGTTATCCAAATATCCACTTGCAGATTCTACAAAAAGTGTGTTTCCAAACTGCTCTATCAAAAGAAAGGTTCAACTCCGTTAGTTGAGGACACACATCACAAAGAAGTTTCTGAGAATGCTTCTGTCTCGTTTTTATGGGAAGATATTTCAGTTTTCACCGTAGGCCCGAATGCGCTCCAAATGTCCACTTGCAGATAATACAGAAAGAGTGTTCCATACCTTCTCTAAGAAAGGGAATCTTCAGCTTTGTGAGTTGAATGCAGATATCACAAAGTAGTTTCTGAGAGTGCTTCTGTCTAGATTTTAGATGAAAATATTCCCGTTTCCAACGATATCGTTAGAGCTATCCAAATATCAACTTGCAGATTCTACAAAAAGAGTGGTTCCAAACTACTCTATGAAAAGAAAGGTTGAACTCTGTTAGATGAGGACACACATCACAAAGAAGTTTCTGAGAATGCTTCTGTCTAGATTTTATATAAAGATGTTCCCGTTTCCAATGAAATCTTCACATTAAACAAAATATCCACTTGCAGGTTCTACAAAAAGAGTGTTTCCAAACTGCTGTATCAATAGAAAGGATCAGCTCTGGTAGTTGAGGACACACATCCTAAATAAGTTTCTGAAAATCCTTCTGTCTCTTTTTTATGGGAAGATATTTCAGTTTTCACCGTAGGCCTTAATGCGCTCGTAATGTCCACTTCCAGATACTACAGAAAGAGTGTTTCAAACCTGCTCTATGAAAGGGAATGTTCCGCTCTGTGACTTGAATGCAGATATCAGAAAGTAGTTTCTGACAATGCTTCTGTCTAGAATTTAGATGAAGATATTCCCGTTTCCAACGAAATCGATAGAGCTATCCAAATATCCACTTACAGATTCTACAAAAGAAGTGATTCCAAACTGCTCTATCAACAGAAAGGTTTAAGTCTGTTAGTTGAGGACACACATCACAAAGAAGTTTGTGAGAATGCTTCTGTCTAGATTTTATATGAAGATATTCCCGTTTCCAACAATATCTTCACAGTTATCCAAATATCCACTTGCAGATTCTACAAAAAGTGTGTTTCCAAACTGCTCTATCAAAAGAAAGGTTCAACTCCGTTAGTTGAGGACACACATCACAAAGAAGTTTCTGAGAATGCTTCTGTCTCGTTTTTATGGGAAGATATTTCAGTTTTCACCGTAGGCCCGAATGCGCTCCAAATGTCCACTTGCAGATAATACAGAAAGAGTGTTCCATACCTTCTCTAAGAAAGGGAATCTTCAGCTTTGTGAGTTGAATGCAGATATCACAAAGTAGTTTCTGAGAGTGCTTCTGTCTAGATTTTAGATGAAAATATTCCCGTTTCCAACGATATCGTTAGAGCTATCCAAATATCAACTTGCAGATTCTACAAAAAGAGTGGTTCCAAACTACTCTATGAAAAGAAAGGTTGAACTCTGTTAGATGAGGACACACATCACAAAGAAGTTTCTGAGAATGCTTCTGTCTACATTTTATATAAAGATGTTCCCGTTTCCAATGAAATCTTCACATTAAACAAAATATCCACTTGCAGGTTCTACAAAAAGAGTGTTTCCAAACTGCTGTATCAAAGGAAAGGTTGAACTCTGTTAGTTGAGGACACACATCACAAAAAAGTTTCTGAGAATGCTTCTGTCTAGATTTTATATGAAGATATTCCCGTTTCCAACGAAATCTTCACAGTTATTCAAATATCCACTTGCAGATTCTACAAAAAGAGTGTTTCCAAACTGCTGTATCAATAGAAAGGATCAGCTCTGGTAGTTGAGGACACACATCCTAAATAAGTTTCTGAAAATCCCTCTGTCTCTTTTTTATGGGAAGATATTTCAGTTTTCACCGTAGGCCTTAATGCGCTCGAAATGTCCACTTCCAGATACTACAGAAAGAGTGTTTCAAACCTGCTCTATGAAAGGGAATGTTCCGCTCTGTGACTTGAATGCAGATATCACAAAGTAGTTTCTGACAGTGCTTCTGTCTAGAATTTAGATGAAGATATTCCCGTTTCCAACGAAATCGATAGAGCTATCCAAATATCCACTTGCAGATTCTACAAAAAGTGTGTTTCCAAACTACTGTATCAAAAGAATGGTTCAACTCTGTTAGTTGAGGACACACATCACAAAGAAGTTTCTGAGAATGCTTCTGTCTAGATTTTATATGAAGATATTCCCGTTTCCAACGAAATCTTCACAGTTATCCAAATATCCACTTGCAGATTCTACAAAAAGAGTGTTTGCAAACTACTGTATCAAAAGAAAGGATGAACTGTGTTAGCTGAGGACACTCATCAAGAAGAAGTTTCTGAGAATGCTTCGGTCTAGATTTCATATGAAGATATTCCCGTTTCCAACGAAATCATTAGCTCTATCAAAATATCCACTTACAGATTCTACAAAAAGAGTGTTTCCAAACTCCTCTATCAAAAGAAAGTTTCAACTCCTTTAGTTGAGGACACACATCACAAAGAAGTTTCTGAGAATGCTTCTGTCTAGATTTTATATGAAGATATTCCCTTTTCCAATGAAATCTTCAGAGTCATCCAAATATCCACTTGCAGCTTCTACGAAAAGAGTTTTTCTAAACTGCTGTATCCATAGAAAGTTTCATCTCTGTTAGTTGAGGACACACATCCCAAATAAGTTTCTGAGAATGCTTCTGTCTCGTTTTTATGGGAAGATATTTCCCTTTTCACCTTAGGCCTGAAAGCGCTCGAAGTCTCCACTTGCAGATACTACAGAAAGAGTGTTCGAAACCTGCTCTAAGAAAGGGAATGTTCAGCTCTGTGAGTTCAATGCAGATATCACAAAGTAGTTTCTGAGAGAGCTTCTGTCTAGATTTTAGATGAAGATATTCCCGTTTCCAATGAAATTGATAGAGCTATCCAAATATCCACTTGCAGATTCTACAAAAAGTGTGTTTCCAAACTGCTGTAACAATGGAAAGGTTGAAATCTGTTAGTTGAGGACACACACCACAAAAAAGTTTCTGAGAATGCTTCTCTCTAGATTTTATATGACGATATTCCCGTTTCCAACGAAATCTTCACAGTTATTCAAATATCCACTTGCAGATTCTACAAAAAGAGTGTTTCCAAACTGCTGTATCAATAGAAAGGATCAGCTCTGGTAGTTGAGGACACACATCCTAAATAAGTTTCTGAAAATCCTTCTGTCTCTTTTTTATGGGAAGATATTTCAGGTTTCACCGTAGGCCTTAATGCGCTCGTAATGTCCACTTCCAGATACTACAGAAAGAGTGTTTCAAACCTGCTCTATGAAAGGGAATGTTCCGCTCTGTGACTTGAATGCAGATATCAGAAAGTAGTTTCTGACAATGCTTCTGTCTAGAATTTAGATGAAGATATTCCCGTTTCCAACGAAATCGATAGAGCTATCCAAATATCCACTTACAGATTCTACAAAAGAAGTGATTCCAAACTGCTCTATCAACAGAAAGGTTTAAGTCTGTTAGTTGAGGACACACATCACAAAGAAGTTTGTGAGAATGCTTCTGTCTAGATTTTATATGAAGATATTCCCGTTTCCAACAATATCTTCACAGTTATCCAAATATCCACTTGCAGATTCTACAAAAAGTGTGTTTCCAAACTGCTCTATCAAAAGAAAGGTTCAACTCCGTTAGTTGAGGACACACATCACAAAGAAGTTTCTGAGAATGCTTCTGTCTCGTTTTTATGGGAAGATATTTCAGTTTTCACCGTAGGCCCGAATGCGCTCCAAATGTCCACTTGCAGATAATACAGAAAGAGTGTTCCATACCTTCTCTAAGAAAGGGAATCTTCAGCTTTGTGAGTTGAATGCAGATATCACAAAGTAGTTTCTGAGAGTGCTTCTGTCTAGATTTTAGATGAAAATATTCCCGTTTCCAACGATATCGTTAGAGCTATCCAAATATCAACTTGCAGATTCTACAAAAAGAGTGGTTCCAAACTACTCTATGAAAAGAAAGGTTGAACTCTGTTAGATGAGGACACACATCACAAAGAAGTTTCTGAGAATGCTTCTGTCTAGATTTTATATAAAGATGTTCCCGTTTCCAATGAAATCTTCACATTAAACAAAATATCCACTTGCAGGTTCTACAAAAAGAGTGTTTCCAAACTGCTGTATCAAAGGAAAGGTTGAACTCTGTTAGTTGAGGACACACATCACAAAAAAGTTTCTGAGAATGCTTCTGTCTAGATTTTATATGAAGATATTCCCGTTTCCAACGAAATCTTCACAGTTATTCAAATATCCACTTGCAGATTCTACAAAAAGAGTGTTTCCAAACTGCTGTATCAATAGAAAGGATCAGCTCTGGTAGTTGAGGACACACATCCTAAATAAGTTTCTGAAAATCCCTCTGTCTCTTTTTTATGGGAAGATATTTCAGTTTTCACCGTAGGCCTTAATGCGCTCGAAATGTCCACTTCCAGATACTACAGAAAGAGTGTTTCAAACCTGCTCTATGAAAGGGAATGTTCCGCTCTGTGACTTGAATGCAGATATCACAAAGTAGTTTCTGACAGTGCTTCTGTCTAGAATTTAGATGAAGATATTCCCGTTTCCAACGAAATCGATAGAGCTATCCAAATATCCACTTGCAGATTCTACAAAAAGTGTGTTTCCAAACTACTGTATCAAAAGAATGGTTCAACTCTGTTAGTTGAGGACACACATCACAAAGAAGTTTCTGAGAATGCTTCTGTCTAGATTTTATATGAAGATATTCCCGTTTCCAACGAAATCTTCACAGTTATCTAAATATCCACTTGCAGATTCTACAAAAAGAGTGTTTGCAAACTACTGTATCAAAAGAAAGGATGAACTGTGTTAGCTGAGGACACTCATCAAGAAGAAGTTTCTGAGAATGCTTCGGTCTAGATTTCATATGAAGATATTCCCGTTTCCAACGAAATCATTAGCTCTATCAAAATATCCACTTACAGATTCTACAAAAAGAGTGTTTCCAAACTCCTCTATCAAAAGAAAGTTTCAACTCCTTTAGTTGAGGACACACATCACAAAGAAGTTTCTGAGAATGCTTCTGTCTAGATTTTATATGAAGATATTCCCTTTTCCAATGAAATCTTCAGAGTCATCCAAATATCCACTTGCAGCTTCTACGAAAAGAGTTTTTCTAAACTGCTGTATCCATAGAAAGTTTCATCTCTGTTAGTTGAGGACACACATCCCAAATAAGTTTCTGAGAATGCTTCTGTCTCGTTTTTATGGGAAGATATTTCCCTTTTCACCTTAGGCCTGAAAGCGCTCGAAGTCTCCACTTGCAGATACTACAGAAAGAGTGTTCGAAACCTGCTCTAAGAAAGGGAATGTTCAGCTCTGTGAGTTCAATGCAGATATCACAAAGTAGTTTCTGAGAGAGCTTCTGTCTAGATTTTAGATGAAGATGTTCCCGTTTCCAATGAAATTGATAGAGCTATCCAAATATCCACTTGCAGATTCTACACAAAGTGTGTTTCCAAACTGCTGTAACAATGGAAAGGTTGAAATCTGTTAGTTGAGGACACACACCACAAAAAAGTTTCTGAGAATGCTTCTCTCTAGATTTTATATGACGATATTCCCGTTTCCAACGAAATCTTCACAGTTATTCAAATATCCACTTGCAGATTCTACAAAAAGAGTGTTTCCAAACTGCTGTATCAATAGAAAGGATCAGCTCTGGTAGTTGAGGACACACATCCTAAATAAGTTTCTGAAAATCCTTCTGTCTCTTTTTTATGGGAAGATATTTCAGTTTTCACCGTAGGCCTTAATGCGCTCGTAATGTCCACTTCCAGATACTACAGAAAGAGTGTTTCAAACCTGCTCTATGAAAGGGAATGTTCCGCTCTGTGACTTGAATGCAGATATCAGAAAGTAGTTTCTGACAATGCTTCTGTCTAGAATTTAGATGAAGATATTCCCGTTTCCAACGAAATCGATAGAGCTATCCAAATATCCACTTACAGATTCTACAAAAGAAGTGATTCCAAACTGCTCTATCAACAGAAAGGTTTAAGTCTGTTAGTTGAGGACACACATCACAAAGAAGTTTGTGAGAATGCTTCTGTCTAGATTTTATATGAAGATATTCCCGTTTCCAACAATATCTTCACAGTTATCCAAATATCCACTTGCAGATTCTACAAAAAGTGTGTTTCCAAACTGCTCTATCAAAAGAAAGGTTCAACTCCGTTAGTTGAGGACACACATCACAAAGAAGTTTCTGAGAATGCTTCTGTCTCGTTTTTATGGGAAGATATTTCAGTTTTCACCGTAGGCCCGAATGCGCTCCAAATGTCCACTTGCAGATAATACAGAAAGAGTGTTCCATACCTTCTCTAAGAAAGGGAATCTTCAGCTTTGTGAGTTGAATGCAGATATCACAAAGTAGTTTCTGAGAGTGCTTCTGTCTAGATTTTAGATGAAAATATTCCCGTTTCCAACGATATCGTTAGAGCTATCCAAATATCAACTTGCAGATTCTACAAAAAGAGTGGTTCCAAACTACTCTATGAAAAGAAAGGTTGAACTCTGTTAGATGAGGACACACATCACAAAGAAGTTTCTGAGAATGCTTCTGTCTAGATTTTATATAAAGATGTTCCCGTTTCCAATGAAATCTTCACATTAAACAAAATATCCACTTGCAGGTTCTACAAAAAGAGTGTTTCCAAACTGCTGTATCAAAGGAAAGGTTGAACTCTGTTAGTTGAGGACACACATCACAAAAAAGTTTCTGAGAATGCTTCTGTCTAGATTTTATATGAAGATATTCCCGTTTCCAATGAAATCTTCACAGTTATTCAAATATCCACTTGCAGATTCTACAAAAAGAGTGTTTCCAAACTGCTGTATCAATAGAAAGGATCAGCTCTGGTAGTTGAGGACACACATCCTAAATAAGTTTCTGAAAATCCCTCTGTCTCTTTTTTATGGGAAGATATTTCAGTTTTCACCGTAGGCCTTAATGCGCTCGAAATGTCCACTTCCAGATACTACAGAAAGAGTGTTTCAAACCTGCTCTATGAAAGGGAATGTTCCGCTCTGTGACTTGAATGCAGATATCACAAAGTAGTTTCTGACAGTGCTTCTGTCTAGAATTTAGATGAAGATATTCCCGTTTCCAACGAAATCGATAGAGCTATCCAAATATCCACTTGCAGATTCTACAAAAAGTGTGTTTCCAAACTACTGTATCAAAAGAATGGTTCAACTCTGTTAGTTGAGGACACACATCACAAAGAAGTTTCTGAGAATGCTTCTGTCTAGATTTTATATGAAGATATTCCCGTTTCCAACGAAATCTTCACAGTTATCCAAATATCCACTTGCAGATTCTACAAAAAGAGTGTTTGCAAACTACTGTATCAAAAGAAAGGATGAACTGTGTTAGCTGAGGACACTCATCAAGAAGAAGTTTCTGAGAATGCTTCGGTCTAGATTTCATATGAAGATATTCCCGTTTCCAGCGAAATCATTAGCTCTATCAAAATATCCACTTACAGATTCTACAAAAAGAGTGTTTCCAAACTCGTCTATCAAAAGAAAGGTTCAACTCCTTTAGTTGAGGACACACATCACAAAGAAGTTTCTGAGAATGCTTCTGTCTAGATTTTATATGAAGATATTCCCTTTTCCAATGAAATCTTCAGAGTCATCCAAATATCCACTTGCAGCTTCTACAAAAAGAGTTTTTCTAAACTGCTGTATCCAAAGAAAGTTTCATCTCTGTTAGTTGAGGACACACATCCCAAATAAGTTTCTGAGAATGCTTCTGTCTCGTTTTTATGGGAAGATATTTCCCTTTTCACCTTAGGCCTGAAAGCGCTCGAAATCTCCACTTGCAGATACTACAGAAAGAGTGTTCCAAACCTGCTCTAAGAAAGGGAATGTTCAGCTCTGTGAGGTCAATGCAGATATCACAAAGTAGTTTCTGAGAGAGCTTCTGTCTAGATTTTAGATGAAGATATTCCCGTTTCCAATGAAATCGTTAGAGCTATCCAAATATCCACTTGCAGATTCTACAAAAAGTGAGATTCCAAACTGCTGTAACAAAGGAAAGGTTGAAATCTGTTAGTTGAGAACACACACCACAAAAAAGTTTCTGAGAATGCTTCTGTCTAGATTTTATATGACGATATTCCCGTTTCCAATGAAATCTTCACAGTTATTCAAATATCCACTTGCAGATTCTACAAAAAGTGTGTTTCCAAACGGCTCTATCAAAAGAAAGGTTCAACTCCGTTAGTTGAGGACACACATTACAAAGAAGTTTCTGAGAATGCTTCTGTCTCGTTTTTATGGGAAGATATTTCCCTTTTCACCTAAGGCCCGAATGCGCTCGAAATGTCCACTTGCAGATACTATAGAAAGAGTGTTCCAAACCTTCTCTAAGAAAGGGAATCTTCAGCATTGTGAGTTGAATGCAGATATCACAAAGTAGTTTCTGAGAGTGCTTCTGTCTAGATTTTAGATGAAGATAATCCCGTTTCCAACGAAATCGTTAGAGCTATCCAAATATCAACTTGCAGATTCTTCAAAAAGAGTGGTTCCAAACTACTCTATGAAAAGAAAGGTTGAACTCTGTTAGATGAGGACACACATCACAAAGAAGTTTCTGAGAATGCTTCTGTCTAGATTTTATATGAAGATGTTCCCGTTTCCAACGAAATCTTCACATTAAACAAAATATCCACTTGTAGGTTCTACAAAAACAGTGTTTCCAAACTGCTGTATCAATAGAAAGGATCAGCTCTGGTAGTTGAGGACACACATCCTAAATAAGTTTCTGAAAATCCCTCTGTCTCTTTTTTATGGGAAGATATTTCAGTTTTCACCGTAGGCCTTAATGCGCTCGAAATGTCCACTTCCAGATACTACAGAAAGAGTGTTTCAAACCTGCTCTATGAAAGGGAATGTTCCGCTCTGTGACTTGAATGCAGATATCAGAAAGTAGTTTCTGACAATGCTTCTGTCTAGAATTTAGATGAAGATATTCCCGTTTCCATCGAAATCGATAGAGCTATCCAAATATCCACTTACAGATTCTACAAAAGAAGTGATTCCAAACTGCTCTATCAACAGAAAGGTTTAAGTCTGTTAGTTGAGGACACACATCACAAAGAAGTTTGTGAGAATGCTTCTGTCTAGATTTTATATGAAGATATTCCCGTTTCCAACAATATCTTCACAGTTATCCAAATATCCACTTGCAGATTCTACAAAAAGTGTGTTTCCAAAGGGCTCTATCAAAAGAAAGGTTCAACTCCGTTAGTTGAGGACACACATCACAAAGAAGTTTCTGAGAATGCTTCTGTCTCGTTTTTATGGGAAGATATTTCAGTTTTCACCGTAGGCCCGAATGCGCTCCAAATGTCCACTTGCAGATAATACAGAAAGAGTGTTCCATACCTTCTCTAAGAAAGGGAATCTTCAGCTTTGTGAGTTGAATGCAGATATCACAAAGTAGTTTCTGAGAGTGCTTCTGTCTAGATTTTAGATGAAAATATTCCCGTTTCCAACGATATCGTTAGAGCTATCCAAATATCAACTTGCAGATTCTACAAAAAGAGTGGTTCCAAACTACTCTATGAAAAGAAAGGTTGAACTCTGTTAGATGAGGACACACATCACAAAGAAGTTTCTGAGAATGCTTCTGTCTAGATTTTATATAAAGATGTTCCCGTTTCCAATGAAATCTTCACATTAAACAAAATATCCACTTGCAGGTTCTACAAAAAGAGTGTTTCCAAACTGCTGTATCAAAGGAAAGGTTGAACTCTGTTAGTTGAGGACACACATCACAAAAAAGTTTCTGAGAATGCTTCTGTCTAGATTTTATATGAAGATATTCCCGTTTCCAACGAAATCTTCACAGTTATTCAAATATCCACTTGCAGATTCTACAAAAAGAGTGTTTCCAAACTGCTGTATCAATAGAAAGGATCAGCTCTGGTAGTTGAGGACACACATCCTAAATAAGTTTCTGAAAATCCCTCTGTCTCTTTTTTATGGGAAGATATTTCAGTTTTCACCGTAGGCCTTAATGCGCTCGAAATGTCCACTTCCAGATACTACAGAAAGAGTGTTTCAAACCTGCTCTATGAAAGGGAATGTTCCGCTCTGTGACTTGAATGCAGATATCACAAAGTAGTTTCTGACAGTGCTTCTGTCTAGAATTTAGATGAAGATATTCCCGTTTCCAACGAAATCGATAGAGCTATCCAAATATCCACTTGCAGATTCTACAAAAAGTGTGTTTCCAAACTACTGTATCAAAAGAATGGTTCAACTCTGTTAGTTGAGGACACACATCACAAAGAAGTTTCTGAGAATGCTTCTGTCTAGATTTTATATGAAGATATTCCCGTTTCCAACGAAATCTTCACAGTTATCTAAATATCCACTTGCAGATTCTACAAAAAGAGTGTTTGCAAACTACTGTATCAAAAGAAAGGATGAACTGTGTTAGCTGAGGACACTCATCAAGAAGAAGTTTCTGAGAATGCTTCGGTCTAGATTTCATATGAAGATATTCCCGTTTCCAACGAAATCATTAGCTCTATCAAAATATCCACTTACAGATTCTACAAAAAGAGTGTTTCCAAACTCCTCTATCAAAAGAAAGTTTCAACTCCTTTAGTTGAGGACACACATCACAAAGAAGTTTCTGAGAATGCTTCTGTCTAGATTTTATATGAAGATATTCCCTTTTCCAATGAAATCTTCAGAGTCATCCAAATATCCACTTGCAGCTTCTACGAAAAGAGTTTTTCTAAACTGCTGTATCCATAGAAAGTTTCATCTCTGTTAGTTGAGGACACACATCCCAAATAAGTTTCTGAGAATGCTTCTGTCTCGTTTTTATGGGAAGATATTTCCCTTTTCACCTTAGGCCTGAAAGCGCTCGAAGTCTCCACTTGCAGATACTACAGAAAGAGTGTTCGAAACCTGCTCTAAGAAAGGGAATGTTCAGCTCTGTGAGTTCAATGCAGATATCACAAAGTAGTTTCTGAGAGAGCTTCTGTCTAGATTTTAGATGAAGATATTCCCGTTTCCAATGAAATTGATAGAGCTATCCAAATATCCACTTGCAGATTCTACAAAAAGTGTGTTTCCAAACTGCTGTAACAATGGAAAGGTTGAAATCTGTTAGTTGAGGACACACACCACAAAAAAGTTTCTGAGAATGCTTCTCTCTAGATTTTATATGACGATATTCCCGTTTCCAACGAAATCTTCACAGTTATTCAAATATCCACTTGCAGATTCTACAAAAAGAGTGTTTCCAAACTGCTGTATCAATAGAAAGGATCAGCTCTGGTAGTTGAGGACACACATCCTAAATAAGTTTCTGAAAATCCTTCTGTCTCTTTTTTATGGGAAGATATTTCAGTTTTCACCGTAGGCCTTAATGCGCTCGTAATGTCCACTTCCAGATACTACAGAAAGAGTGTTTCAAACCTGCTCTATGAAAGGGAATGTTCCGCTCTGTGACTTGAATGCAGATATCAGAAAGTAGTTTCTGACAATGCTTCTGTCTAGAATTTAGATGAAGATATTCCCGTTTCCAACGAAATCGATAGAGCTATCCAAATATCCACTTACAGATTCTACAAAAGAAGTGATTCCAAACTGCTCTATCAACAGAAAGGTTTAAGTCTGTTAGTTGAGGACACACATCACAAAGAAGTTTGTGAGAATGCTTCTGTCTAGATTTTATATGAAGATATTCCCGTTTCCAACAATATCTTCACAGTTATCCAAATATCCACTTGCAGATTCTACAAAAAGTGTGTTTCCAAACTGCTCTATCAAAAGAAAGGTTCAACTCCGTTAGTTGAGGACACACATCACAAAGAAGTTTCTGAGAATGCTTCTGTCTCGTTTTTATGGGAAGATATTTCAGTTTTCACCGTAGGCCCGAATGCGCTCCAAATGTCCACTTGCAGATAATACAGAAAGAGTGTTCCATACCTTCTCTAAGAAAGGGAATCTTCAGCTTTGTGAGTTGAATGCAGATATCACAAAGTAGTTTCTGAGAGTGCTTCTGTCTAGATTTTAGATGAAAATATTCCCGTTTCCAACGATATCGTTAGAGCTATCCAAATATCAACTTGCAGATTCTACAAAAAGAGTGGTTCCAAACTACTCTATGAAAAGAAAGGTTGAACTCTGTTAGATGAGGACACACATCACAAAGAAGTTTCTGAGAATGCTTCTGTCTAGATTTTATATAAAGATGTTCCCGTTTCCAATGAAATCTTCACATTAAACAAAATATCCACTTGCAGGTTCTACAAAAAGAGTGTTTCCAAACTGCTGTATCAAAGGAAAGGTTGAACTCTGTTAGTTGAGGACACACATCACAAAAAAGTTTCTGAGAATGCTTCTGTCTAGATTTTATATGAAGATATTCCCGTTTCCAATGAAATCTTCACAGTTATTCAAATATCCACTTGCAGATTCTACAAAAAGAGTGTTTCCAAACTGCTGTATCAATAGAAAGGATCAGCTCTGGTAGTTGAGGACACACATCCTAAATAAGTTTCTGAAAATCCCTCTGTCTCTTTTTTATGGGAAGATATTTCAGTTTTCACCGTAGGCCTTAATGCGCTCGAAATGTCCACTTCCAGATACTACAGAAAGAGTGTTTCAAACCTGCTCTATGAAAGGGAATGTTCCGCTCTGTGACTTGAATGCAGATATCACAAAGTAGTTTCTGACAGTGCTTCTGTCTAGAATTTAGATGAAGATATTCCCGTTTCCAACGAAATCGATAGAGCTATCCAAATATCCACTTGCAGATTCTACAAAAAGTGTGTTTCCAAACTACTGTATCAAAAGAATGGTTCAACTCTGTTAGTTGAGGACACACATCACAAAGAAGTTTCTGAGAATGCTTCTGTCTAGATTTTATATGAAGATATTCCCGTTTCCAACGAAATCTTCACAGTTATCCAAATATCCACTTGCAGATTCTACAAAAAGAGTGTTTGCAAACTACTGTATCAAAAGAAAGGATGAACTGTGTTAGCTGAGGACACTCATCAAGAAGAAGTTTCTGAGAATGCTTCGGTCTAGATTTCATATGAAGATATTCCCGTTTCCAGCGAAATCATTAGCTCTATCAAAATATCCACTTACAGATTCTACAAAAAGAGTGTTTCCAAACTCCTCTATCAAAAGAAAGGTTCAACTCCTTTAGTTGAGGACACACATCACAAAGAAGTTTCTGAGAATGCTTCTGTCTAGATTTTATATGAAGATATTCCCTTTTCCAATGAAATCTTCAGAGTCATCCAAATATCCACTTGCAGCTTCTACAAAAAGAGTTTTTCTAAACTGCTGTATCCAAAGAAAGTTTCATCTCTGTTAGTTGAGGACACACATCCCAAATAAGTTTCTGAGAATGCTTCTGTCTCGTTTTTATGGGAAGATATTTCCCTTTTCACCTTAGGCCTGAAAGCGCTCGAAATCTCCACTTGCAGATACTACAGAAAGAGTGTTCCAAACCTGCTCTAAGAAAGGGAATGTTCAGCTCTGTGAGGTCAATGCAGATATCACAAAGTAGTTTCTGAGAGAGCTTCTGTCTAGATTTTAGATGAAGATATTCCCGTTTCCAATGAAATCGTTAGAGCTATCCAAATATCCACTTGCAGATTCTACAAAAAGTGTGATTCCAAACTGCTGTAACAAAGGAAAGGTTGAAATCTGTTAGTTGAGAACACACACCACAAAAAAGTTTCTGAGAATGCTTCTGTCTAGATTTTATATGACGATATTCCCGTTTCCAATGAAATCTTCACAGTTATTCAAATATCCACTTGCAGATTCTACAAAAAGTGTGTTTCCAAACGGCTCTATCAAAAGAAAGGTTCAACTCCGTTAGTTGAGGACACACATTACAAAGAAGTTTCTGAGAATGCTTCTGTCTCGTTTTTATGGGAAGATATTTCCCTTTTCACCTAAGGCCCGAATGCGCTCGAAATGTCCACTTGCAGATACTATAGAAAGAGTGTTCCAAACCTTCTCCAAGAAAGGGAATCTTCAGCATTGTGAGTTGAATGCAGATATCACAAAGTAGTTTCTGAGAGTGCTTCTGTCTAGATTTTAGATGAAGATAATCCCGTTTCCAACGAAATCGTTAGAGCTATCCAAATATCAACTTGCAGATTCTTCAAAAAGAGTGGTTCCAAACTACTCTATGAAAAGAAAGGTTGAACTCTGTTAGATGAGGACACACATCACAAAGAAGTTTCTGAGAATGCTTCTGTCTAGATTTTATATGAAGATGTTCCCGTTTCCAACGAAATCTTCACATTAAACAAAATATCCACTTGTAGGTTCTACAAAAACAGTGTTTCCAAACTGCTGTATCAATAGAAAGGATCAGCTCTGGTAGTTGAGGACACACATCCTAAATAAGTTTCTGAAAATCCCTCTGTCTCTTTTTTATGGGAAGATATTTCAGTTTTCACCGTAGGCCTTAATGCGCTCGAAATGTCCACTTCCAGATACTACAGAAAGAGTGTTTCAAACCTACTCTATGAAAGGGAATGTTCCGCTCTGTGACTTGAATGCAGATATCAGAAAGTAGTTTCTGACAGTGCTTCTGTCTAGAATTTAGATGAAGATATTCCCGTTTCCAACGAAATCGATAGAGCTATCCAAATATCCACTTGCAGATTCTACAAAAAGTGTGTTTCCAAACTACTGTATCAAAGGAATGGTTCAACTCTGTTAGTTGAGGACACACATCACAAAGAAGTTTCTGAGAATGCTTCTGTCTAGATTTTATATGAAGATATTCCCGTTTCCAACAATATCTTCACAATTATCCAAATATCCACTTGCAGATTCTACAAAAAGTGTGTTTCCAAACTACTTTATCAAAGGAATGGTTCAACTCTGTTAGTTGAGGACACACATCACAAAGAAGTTTCTGAGAATGCTTCTGTCTAGATTTTATATGAAGATATTCCCGTTTCCAACAATATCTTCACAATTATCCAAATATCCACTTGCAGATTCTACAAAAAGTGTGTTTCCAAACTGCTCTATCAAAAGAAAGGTTCAACTCCGTTAGTTGAGGACACACATCACAAAGAAGTTTCTGAGAATGCTTCTGTCTCGTTTTTATGGGAAGATATTTCCCTTTTCACCTAAGGCCCGAATGCGCTCGAAATGTCCACTTGCAGATACTATAGAAAGAGTGTTCCAAACTTTCTCTAAGAAAGGGAATCTTCAGCATTGTGAGTTGAATGCAGATATCACAAAGTAGTTTCTGAGAGTGCTTCTGTCTAGATTTTAGATGAAGATAATCCCGTTTCCAACGAAATCGTTAGAGCTATCCAAAAATCAACTTGCAGATTCTACAAAAAGAGTGGTTCCAAACTACTCTATGAAAAGAAAGGTTGAACTCTGTTAGATGAGGACACACATCACAAAGAAGTTTGTGAGAATGCTTCTGTCTAGATTTTATATGAAGATATTCCCGTTTCCAACAATATCTTCACAGTTATCCAAATATCCACTTGCAGATTCTACAAAAAGTGTGTTTCCAAACTGCTCTATCAAAAGAAAGGTTCAACTCCGTTAGTTGAGGACACACATCACAAAGAAGTTTCTGAGAATGCTTCTGTCTCGTTTTTATGGGAAGATATTTCAGTTTTCACCGTAGGCCCGAATGCGCTCCAAATGTCCACTTGCAGATAATACAGAAAGGGTGTTCCATACCTTCTCTAAGAAAGGGAATCTTCAGCTTTGTGAGTTGAATGCAGATATCACAAAGTAGTTTCTGAGAGTGCTTCTGTCTAGATTTTAGATGAAAATATTCCCGTTTCCAACGATATCGTTAGAGCTATCCAAATATCAACTTGCAGATTCTACAAAAAGAGTGGTTCCAAACTACTCTATGAAAAGAAAGGTTGAACTCTGTTAGATGAGGACACACATCACAAAGAAGTTTCTGAGAATGCTTCTGTCTAGATTTTATATAAAGATGTTCCCGTTTCCAATGAAATCTTCACATTAAACAAAATATCCACTTGCAGGTTTACAAAAAGAGTGTTTCCAAACTGCTGTATCAAAGGAAAGGTTGAACTCTGTTAGTTGAGGACACACATCACAAAAAAGTTTCTGAGAATGCTTCTGTCTAGATTTTATATGAAGATATTCCCGTTTCCAACGAAATCTTCACAGTTATTCAAATATCCACTTGCAGATTCTACAAAAAGAGTGTTTCCAAACTGCTGTATCAATAGAAAGGATCAGCTCTGGTAGTTGAGGACACACATCCTAAATAAGTTTCTGAAAATCCCTCTGTCTCTTTTTTATGGGAAGATATTTCAGTTTTCACCGTAGGCCTTAATGCGCTCGAAATGTCCACTTCCAGATACTACAGAAAGAGTGTTTCAAACCTGCTCTATGAAAGGGAATGTTCCGCTCTGTGACTTGAATGCAGATATCACAAAGTAGTTTCTGACAGTGCTTCTGTCTAGAATTTAGATGAAGATATTCCCGTTTCCAACGAAATCGATAGAGCTATCCAAATATCCACTTGCAGATTCTACAAAAGGTGTGTTTCCAAACTACTGTATCAAAAGAATGGTTCAACTCTGTTAGTTGAGGACACACATCACAAAGAAGTTTCTGAGAATGCTTCTGTCTAGATTTTATATGAAGATATTCCCGTTTCCAACGAAATCTTCACAGTTATCCAAATATCCACTTGCAGATTCTACAAAAAGAGTGTTTGCAAACTACTGTATCAAAAGAAAGGATGAACTGTGTTAGCTGAGGACACTCATCAAGAAGAAGTTTCTGAGAATGCTTCGGTCTAGATTTCATATGAAGATATTCCCGTTTCCAACGAAATCATTAGCTCTATCAAAATATCCACTTACAGATTCTACAAAAAGAGTGTTTCCAAACTCCTCTATCAAAAGAAAGGTTCAACTCCTTTAGTTGAGGACACACATCACAAAGAAGTTTCTGAGAATGCTTCTGTCTAGATTTTATATGAAGATATTCCCATTTCCAATGAAATCTTCAGAGTCATCCAAATATCCACTTGCAGCTTCTACGAAAAGAGTTTTTCTAAACTGCTGTATCCATAGAAAGTTTCATCTCTGTTAGTTGAGGACACACATCCCAAATAAGTTTCTGAGAATGCTTCTGTCTCGTTTTTATGGGAAGATATTTCCCTTTTCACCTTAGGCCTGAAAGCGCTCGAAGTCTCCACTTGCAGATACAACAGAAAGAGTGTTCCAAACCTGCTCTAAGAAAGGGAATGTTCAGCTCTGTGAGGTCAATGCAGATATCACAAAGTAGTTTCTGAGAGAGCTTCTGTCTAGATTTTAGATGAAGATATTCCCGTTTCCAATGAAATTGATAGAGCTATCCAAATATCCACTTGCAGATTCTACAAAAAGTGTGTTTCCAAACTGCTGTAACAATGGAAAGGTTGAAATCTGTTAGTTGAGGACACACACCACAAAAAAGTTTCTGAGAATGCTTCTCTCTAGATTTTATATGACGATATTCCCGTTTCCAACGAAATCTTCACAGTTATTCAAATATCCACTTGCAGATTCTACAAAAAGTGTGTTTCCAAACGGCTCTATCAAAAGAAAGGTTCAACTCCGTTAGTTGAGGACACACATCACAAAGAAGTTTCTGAGAATGCTTCTGTCTCGTTTTTATGGGAAGATATTTCCCTTTTCACCTAAGGCCCGAATGCGCTCGAAATGTCCACTTGCAGATACTATAGAATGAGTGTTCCAAACCTTCTCTAAGAAAGGGAATCTTCAGCATTGTGAGTTGAATGCAGATATCACAAAGTAGTTTCTGAGAGTGCTTCTGTCTAGATTTTAGATGAAGATAATCCCGTTTCCAACGAAATCGTTAGAGCTATCCAAATATCAACTTGCAGATTCTTCAAAAAGAGTGGTTCCAAACTACTCTATGAAAAGAAAGGTTGAACTCTGTTAGATGAGGACACACATCACAAAGAAGTTTCTGAGAATGCTTCTGTCTAGATTTTATATGAAGATGTTCCCGTTTCCAACGAAATCTTCACATTAAACAAAATATCCACTTGTAGGTTCAACAAAAACAGTGTTTCCAAACTGCTGTATCAATAGAAAGGATCAGCTCTGGTAGTTGAGGACACACATCCTAAATAAGTTTCTGAAAATCCCTCTGTCTCTTTTTTATGGGAAGATATTTCAGTTTTCACCGTAGGCCTTAATGCGCTCGAAATGTCCACTTCCAGATACTACAGAAAGAGTGTTTCAAACCTGCTCTATGAAAGGGAATGTTCCGCTCTGTGACTTGAATGCAGATATCAGAAAGTAGTTTCTGACAATGCTTCTGTCTAGAATTTAGATGAAGATATTCCCGTTTCCAACGAAATCGATAGAGCTATCCAAATATCCACTTACAGATTCTACAAAAGAAGTGATTCCAAACTGCTCTATCAACAGAAAGGTTTAAGTCTGTTAGTTGAGGACACACATCACAAAGAAGTTTGTGAGAATGCTTCTGTCTAGATTTTATATGAAGATATTCCCGTTTCCAACAATATCTTCACAGTTATCCAAATATCCACTTGCAGATTCTACAAAAAGTGTGTTTCCAAACTGCTCTATCAAAAGAAAGGTTCAACTCCGTTAGTTGAGGACACACATCACAAAGAAGTTTCTGAGAATGCTTCTGTCTCGTTTTTATGGGAAGATATTTCAGTTTTCACCGTAGGCCCGAATGCGCTCCAAATGTCCACTTGCAGATAATACAGAAAGAGTGTTCCATACCTTCTCTAAGAAAGGGAATCTTCAGCTTTGTGAGTTGAATGCAGATATCACAAAGTAGTTTCTGAGAGTGCTTCTGTCTAGATTTTAGATGAAAATATTCCCGTTTCCAACGATATCGTTAGAGCTATCCAAATATCAACTTGCAGATTCTACAAAAAGAGTGGTTCCAAACTACTCTATGAAAAGAAAGGTTGAACTCTGTTAGATGAGGACACACATCACAAAGAAGTTTCTGAGAATGCTTCTGTCTACATTTTATATAAAGATGTTCCCGTTTCCAATGAAATCTTCACATTAAACAAAATATCCACTTGCAGGTTCTACAAAAAGAGTGTTTCCAAACTGCTGTATCAAAGGAAAGGTTGAACTCTGTTAGTTGAGGACACACATCACAAAAAAGTTTCTGAGAATGCTTCTGTCTAGATTTTATATGAAGATATTCCCGTTTCCAATGAAATCTTCACAGTTATTCAAATATCCACTTGCAGATTCTACAAAAAGAGTGTTTCCAAACTGCTGTATCAATAGAAAGGATCAGCTCTGGTAGTTGAGGACACACATCCTAAATAAGTTTCTGAAAATCCCTCTGTCTCTTTTTTATGGGAAGATATTTCAGTTTTCACCGTAGGCCTTAATGCGCTCGAAATGTCCACTTCCAGATACTACAGAAAGAGTGTTTCAAACCTGCTCTATGAAAGGGAATGTTCCGCTCTGTGACTTGAATGCAGATATCACAAAGTAGTTTCTGACAGTGCTTCTGTCTAGAATTTAGATGAAGATATTCCCGTTTCCAATGAAATCGATAGAGCTATCCAAATATCCACTTGCAGATTCTACAAAAAGTGTGTTTCCAAACTACTGTATCAAAAGAATGGTTCAACTCTGTTAGTTGAGGACACACATCACAAAGAAGTTTCTGAGAATGCTTCTGTCTAGATTTTATATGAAGATATTCCCGTTTCCAACGAAATCTTCACAGTTATCCAAATATCCACTTGCAGATTCTACAAAAAGAGTGTTTGCAAACTACTGTATCAAAAGAAAGGATGAACTGTGTTAGCTGAGGACACTCATCAAGAAGAAGTTTCTGAGAATGCTTCGGTCTAGATTTCATATGAAGATATTCCCGTTTCCAGCGAAATCATTAGCTCTATCAAAATATCCACTTACAGATTCTACAAAAAGAGTGTTTCCAAACTCCTCTATCAAAAGAAAGGTTCAACTCCTTTAGTTGAGGACACACATCACAAAGAAGTTTCTGAGAATGCTTCTGTCTAGATTTTATATGAAGATATTCCCTTTTCCAATGAAATCTTCAGAGTCATCCAAATATCCACTTGCAGCTTCTACAAAAAGAGTTTTTCTAAACTGCTGTATCCAAAGAAAGTTTCATCTCTGTTAGTTGAGGACACACATCCCAAATAAGTTTCTGAGAATGCTTCTGTCTCGTTTTTATGGGAAGATATTTCCCTTTTCACCTTAGGCCTGAAAGCGCTCGAAATCTCCACTTGCAGATACTACAGAAAGAGTGTTCCAAACCTGCTCTAAGAAAGGGAATGTTCAGCTCTGTGAGGTCAATGCAGATATCACAAAGTAGTTTCTGAGAGAGCTTCTGTCTAGATTTTAGATGAAGATATTCCCGTTTCCAATGAAATCGTTAGAGCTATCCAAATATCCACTTGCAGATTCTACAAAAAGTGTGATTCCAAACTGCTGTAACAAAGGAAAGGTTGAAATCTGTTAGTTGAGAACACACACCACAAAAAAGTTTCTGAGAATGCTTCTGTCTAGATTTTATATGACGATATTCCCGTTTCCAATGAAATCTTCACAGTTATTCAAATATCCACTTGCAGATTCTACAAAAAGTGTGTTTCCAAACGGCTCTATCAAAAGAAAGGTTCAACTCCGTTAGTTGAGGACACACATTACAAAGAAGTTTCTGAGAATGCTTCTGTCTCGTTTTTATGGGAAGATATTTCCCTTTTCACCTAAGGCCCGAATGCGCTCGAAATGTCCACTTGCAGATACTATAGAAAGAGTGTTCCAAACCTTCTCCAAGAAAGGGAATCTTCACCATTGTGAGTTGAATGCAGATATCACAAAGTAGTTTCTGAGAGTGCTTCTGTCTAGATTTTAGATGAAGATAATCCCGTTTCCAACGAAATCGTTAGAGCTATCCAAATATCAACTTGCAGATTCTTCAAAAAGAGTGGTTCCAAACTACTCTATGAAAAGAAAGGTTGAACTCTGTTAGATGAGGACACACATCACAAAGAAGTTTCTGAGAATGCTTCTGTCTAGATTTTATATGAAGATGTTCCCGTTTCCAACGAAATCTTCACATTAAACAAAATATCCACTTGTAGGTTCTACAAAAACAGTGTTTCCAAACTGCTGTATCAATAGAAAGGATCAGCTCTGGTAGTTGAGGACACACATCCTAAATAAGTTTCTGAAAATCCCTCTGTCTCTTTTTTATGGGAAGATATTTCAGTTTTCACCGTAGGCCTTAATGCGCTCGAAATGTCCACTTCCAGATACTACAGAAAGAGTGTTTCAAACCTGCTCTATGAAAGGGAATGTTCCGCTCTGTGACTTGAATGCAGATATCAGAAAGTAGTTTCTGACAGTGCTTCTGTCTAGAATTTAGATGAAGATATTCCCGTTTCCAACGAAATCGATAGAGCTATCCAAATATCCACTTGCAGATTCTACAAAAAGTGTGTTTCCAAACTACTGTATCAAAGGAATGGTTCAACTCTGTTAGTTGAGGACACACATCACAAAGAAGTTTCTGAGAATGCTTCTGTCTAGATTTTATATGAAGATATTCCCGTTTCCAACAATATCTTCACAATTATCCAAATATCCACTTGCAGATTCTACAAAAAGTGTGTTTCCAAACTACTTTATCAAAGGAATGGTTCAACTCTGTTAGTTGAGGACACACATCACAAAGAAGTTTCTGAGAATGCTTCTGTCTAGATTTTATATGAAGATATTCCCGTTTCCAACAATATCTTCACAATTATCCAAATATCCACTTGCAGATTCTACAAAAAGTGTGTTTCCAAACTGCTCTATCAAAAGAAAGGTTCAACTCCGTTAGTTGAGGACACACATCACAAAGAAGTTTCTGAGAATGCTTCTGTCTCGTTTTTATGGGAAGATATTTCCCTTTTCACCTAAGGCCCGAATGCGCTCGAAATGTCCACTTGCAGATACTATAGAAAGAGTGTTCCAAACTTTCTCTAAGAAAGGGAATCTTCAGCATTGTGAGTTGAATGCAGATATCACAAAGTAGTTTCTGAGAGTGCTTCTGTCTAGATTTTAGATGAAGATAATCCCGTTTCCAACGAAATCGTTAGAGCTATCCAAAAATCAACTTGCAGATTCTACAAAAAGAGTGGTTCCAAACTACTCTATGAAAAGAAAGGTTGAACTCTGTTAGATGAGGACACACATCACAAAGAAGTTTGTGAGAATGCTTCTGTCTAGATTTTATATGAAGATATTCCCGTTTCCAACAATATCTTCACAGTTATCCAAATATCCACTTGCAGATTCTACAAAAAGTGTGTTTCCAAACTGCTCTATCAAAAGAAAGGTTCAACTCCGTTAGTTGAGGACACACATCACAAAGAAGTTTCTGAGAATGCTTCTGTCTCGTTTTTATGGGAAGATATTTCAGTTTTCACCGTAGGCCCGAATGCGCTCCAAATGTCCACTTGCAGATAATACAGAAAGGGTGTTCCATACCTTCTCTAAGAAAGGGAATCTTCAGCTTTGTGAGTTGAATGCAGATATCACAAAGTAGTTTCTGAGAGTGCTTCTGTCTAGATTTTAGATGAAAATATTCCCGTTTCCAACGATATCGTTAGAGCTATCCAAATATCAACTTGCAGATTCTACAAAAAGAGTGGTTCCAAACTACTCTATGAAAAGAAAGGTTGAACTCTGTTAGATGAGGACACACATCACAAAGAAGTTTCTGAGAATGCTTCTGTCTAGATTTTATATAAAGATGTTCCCGTTTCCAATGAAATCTTCACATTAAACAAAATATCCACTTGCAGGTTTACAAAAAGAGTGTTTCCAAACTGCTGTATCAAAGGAAAGGTTGAACTCTGTTAGTTGAGGACACACATCACAAAAAAGTTTCTGAGAATGCTTCTGTCTAGATTTTATATGAAGATATTCCCGTTTCCAACGAAATCTTCACAGTTATTCAAATATCCACTTGCAGATTCTACAAAAAGAGTGTTTCCAAACTGCTGTATCAATAGAAAGGATCAGCTCTGGTAGTTGAGGACACACATCCTAAATAAGTTTCTGAAAATCCCTCTGTCTCTTTTTTATGGGAAGATATTTCAGTTTTCACCGTAGGCCTTAATGCGCTCGAAATGTCCACTTCCAGATACTACAGAAAGAGTGTTTCAAACCTGCTCTATGAAAGGGAATGTTCCGCTCTGTGACTTGAATGCAGATATCACAAAGTAGTTTCTGACAGTGCTTCTGTCTAGAATTTAGATGAAGATATTCCCGTTTCCAACGAAATCGATAGAGCTATCCAAATATCCACTTGCAGATTCTACAAAAGGTGTGTTTCCAAACTACTGTATCAAAAGAATGGTTCAACTCTGTTAGTTGAGGACACACATCACAAAGAAGTTTCTGAGAATGCTTCTGTCTAGATTTTATATGAAGATATTCCCGTTTCCAACGAAATCTTCACAGTTATCCAAATATCCACTTGCAGATTCTACAAAAAGAGTGTTTGCAAACTACTGTATCAAAAGAAAGGATGAACTGTGTTAGCTGAGGACACTCATCAAGAAGAAGTTTCTGAGAATGCTTCGGTCTAGATTTCATATGAAGATATTCCCGTTTCCAACGAAATCATTAGCTCTATCAAAATATCCACTTACAGATTCTACAAAAAGAGTGTTTCCAAACTCCTCTATCAAAAGAAAGGTTCAACTCCTTTAGTTGAGGACACACATCACAAAGAAGTTTCTGAGAATGCTTCTGTCTAGATTTTATATGAAGATATTCCCATTTCCAATGAAATCTTCAGAGTCATCCAAATATCCACTTGCAGCTTCTACGAAAAGAGTTTTTCTAAACTGCTGTATCCATAGAAAGTTTCATCTCTGTTAGTTGAGGACACACATCCCAAATAAGTTTCTGAGAATGCTTCTGTCTCGTTTTTATGGGAAGATATTTCCCTTTTCACCTTAGGCCTGAAAGCGCTCGAAGTCTCCACTTGCAGATACAACAGAAAGAGTGTTCCAAACCTGCTCTAAGAAAGGGAATGTTCAGCTCTGTGAGGTCAATGCAGATATCACAAAGTAGTTTCTGAGAGAGCTTCTGTCTAGATTTTAGATGAAGATATTCCCGTTTCCAATGAAATTGATAGAGCTATCCAAATATCCACTTGCAGATTCTACAAAAAGTGTGTTTCCAAACTGCTGTAACAATGGAAAGGTTGAAATCTGTTAGTTGAGGACACACACCACAAAAAAGTTTCTGAGAATGCTTCTCTCTAGATTTTATATGACGATATTCCCGTTTCCAACGAAATCTTCACAGTTATTCAAATATCCACTTGCAGATTCTACAAAAAGTGTGTTTCCAAACGGCTCTATCAAAAGAAAGGTTCAACTCCGTTAGTTGAGGACACACATCACAAAGAAGTTTCTGAGAATGCTTCTGTCTCGTTTTTATGGGAAGATATTTCCCTTTTCACCTAAGGCCCGAATGCGCTCGAAATGTCCACTTGCAGATACTATAGAATGAGTGTTCCAAACCTTCTCTAAGAAAGGGAATCTTCAGCATTGTGAGTTGAATGCAGATATCACAAAGTAGTTTCTGAGAGTGCTTCTGTCTAGATTTTAGATGAAGATAATCCCGTTTCCAACGAAATCGTTAGAGCTATCCAAATATCAACTTGCAGATTCTTCAAAAAGAGTGGTTCCAAACTACTCTATGAAAAGAAAGGTTGAACTCTGTTAGATGAGGACACACATCACAAAGAAGTTTCTGAGAATGCTTCTGTCTAGATTTTATATGAAGATGTTCCCGTTTCCAACGAAATCTTCACATTAAACAAAATATCCACTTGTAGGTTCAACAAAAACAGTGTTTCCAAACTGCTGTATCAATAGAAAGGATCAGCTCTGGTAGTTGAGGACACACATCCTAAATAAGTTTCTGAAAATCCCTCTGTCTCTTTTTTATGGGAAGATATTTCAGTTTTCACCGTAGGCCTTAATGCGCTCGAAATGTCCACTTCCAGATACTACAGAAAGAGTGTTTCAAACCTGCTCTATGAAAGGGAATGTTCCGCTCTGTGACTTGAATGCAGATATCAGAAAGTAGTTTCTGACAATGCTTCTGTCTAGAATTTAGATGAAGATATTCCCGTTTCCAACGAAATCGATAGAGCTATCCAAATATCCACTTACAGATTCTACAAAAGAAGTGATTCCAAACTGCTCTATCAACAGAAAGGTTTAAGTCTGTTAGTTGAGGACACACATCACAAAGAAGTTTGTGAGAATGCTTCTGTCTAGATTTTATATGAAGATATTCCCGTTTCCAACAATATCTTCACAGTTATCCAAATATCCACTTGCAGATTCTACAAAAAGTGTGTTTCCAAACTGCTCTATCAAAAGAAAGGTTCAACTCCGTTAGTTGAGGACACACATCACAAAGAAGTTTCTGAGAATGCTTCTGTCTCGTTTTTATGGGAAGATATTTCAGTTTTCACCGTAGGCCCGAATGCGCTCCAAATGTCCACTTGCAGATAATACAGAAAGAGTGTTCCATACCTTCTCTAAGAAAGGGAATCTTCAGCTTTGTGAGTTGAATGCAGATATCACAAAGTAGTTTCTGAGAGTGCTTCTGTCTAGATTTTAGATGAAAATATTCCCGTTTCCAACGATATCGTTAGAGCTATCCAAATATCAACTTGCAGATTCTACAAAAAGAGTGGTTCCAAACTACTCTATGAAAAGAAAGGTTGAACTCTGTTAGATGAGGACACACATCACAAAGAAGTTTCTGAGAATGCTTCTGTCTAGATTTTATATAAAGATGTTCCCGTTTCCAATGAAATCTTCACATTAAACAAAATATCCACTTGCAGGTTCTACAAAAAGAGTGTTTCCAAACTGCTGTATCAAAGGAAAGGTTGAACTCTGTTAGTTGAGGACACACATCACAAAAAAGTTTCTGAGAATGCTTCTGTCTAGATTTTATATGAAGATATTCCCGTTTCCAATGAAATCTTCACAGTTATTCAAATATCCACTTGCAGATTCTACAAAAAGAGTGTTTCCAAACTGCTGTATCAATAGAAAGGATCAGCTCTGGTAGTTGAGGACACACATCCTAAATAAGTTTCTGAAAATCCCTCTGTCTCTTTTTTATGGGAAGATATTTCAGTTTTCACCGTAGGCCTTAATGCGCTCGAAATGTCCACTTCCAGATACTACAGAAAGAGTGTTTCAAACCTGCTCTATGAAAGGGAATGTTCCGCTCTGTGACTTGAATGCAGATATCACAAAGTAGTTTCTGACAGTGCTTCTGTCTAGAATTTAGATGAAGATATTCCCGTTTCCAATGAAATCGATAGAGCTATCCAAATATCCACTTGCAGATTCTACAAAAAGTGTGTTTCCAAACTACTGTATCAAAAGAATGGTTCAACTCTGTTAGTTGAGGACACACATCACAAAGAAGTTTCTGAGAATGCTTCTGTCTAGATTTTATATGAAGATATTCCCGTTTCCAACGAAATCTTCACAGTTATCCAAATATCCACTTGCAGATTCTACAAAAAGAGTGTTTGCAAACTACTGTATCAAAAGAAAGGATGAACTGTGTTAGCTGAGGACACTCATCAAGAAGAAGTTTCTGAGAATGCTTCGGTCTAGATTTCATATGAAGATATTCCCGTTTCCAGCGAAATCATTAGCTCTATCAAAATATCCACTTACAGATTCTACAAAAAGAGTGTTTCCAAACTCCTCTATCAAAAGAAAGGTTCAACTCCTTTAGTTGAGGACACACATCACAAAGAAGTTTCTGAGAATGCTTCTGTCTAGATTTTATATGAAGATATTCCCTTTTCCAATGAAATCTTCAGAGTCATCCAAATATCCACTTGCAGCTTCTACAAAAAGAGTTTTTCTAAACTGCTGTATCCAAAGAAAGTTTCATCTCTGTTAGTTGAGGACACACATCCCAAATAAGTTTCTGAGAATGCTTCTGTCTCGTTTTTATGGGAAGATATTTCCCTTTTCACCTTAGGCCTGAAAGCGCTCGAAATCTCCACTTGCAGATACTACAGAAAGAGTGTTCCAAACCTGCTCTAAGAAAGGGAATGTTCAGCTCTGTGAGGTCAATGCAGATATCACAAAGTAGTTTCTGAGAGAGCTTCTGTCTAGATTTTAGATGAAGATATTCCCGTTTCCAATGAAATCGTTAGAGCTATCCAAATATCCACTTGCAGATTCTACAAAAAGTGTGATTCCAAACTGCTGTAACAAAGGAAAGGTTGAAATCTGTTAGTTGAGAACACACACCACAAAAAAGTTTCTGAGAATGCTTCTGTCTAGATTTTATATGACGATATTCCCGTTTCCAATGAAATCTTCACAGTTATTCAAATATCCACTTGCAGATTCTACAAAAAGTGTGTTTCCAAACGGCTCTATCAAAAGAAAGGTTCAACTCCGTTAGTTGAGGACACACATTACAAAGAAGTTTCTGAGAATGCTTCTGTCTCGTTTTTATGGGAAGATATTTCCCTTTTCACCTAAGGCCCGAATGCGCTCGAAATGTCCACTTGCAGATACTATAGAAAGAGTGTTCCAAACCTTCTCCAAGAAAGGGAATCTTCACCATTGTGAGTTGAATGCAGATATCACAAAGTAGTTTCTGAGAGTGCTTCTGTCTAGATTTTAGATGAAGATAATCCCGTTTCCAACGAAATCGTTAGAGCTATCCAAATATCAACTTGCAGATTCTTCAAAAAGAGTGGTTCCAAACTACTCTATGAAAAGAAAGGTTGAACTCTGTTAGATGAGGACACACATCACAAAGAAGTTTCTGAGAATGCTTCTGTCTAGATTTTATATGAAGATGTTCCCGTTTCCAACGAAATCTTCACATTAAACAAAATATCCACTTGTAGGTTCTACAAAAACAGTGTTTCCAAACTGCTGTATCAATAGAAAGGATCAGCTCTGGTAGTTGAGGACACACATCCTAAATAAGTTTCTGAAAATCCCTCTGTCTCTTTTTTATGGGAAGATATTTCAGTTTTCACCGTAGGCCTTAATGCGCTCGAAATGTCCACTTCCAGATACTACAGAAAGAGTGTTTCAAACCTGCTCTATGAAAGGGAATGTTCCGCTCTGTGACTTGAATGCAGATATCAGAAAGTAGTTTCTGACAGTGCTTCTGTCTAGAATTTAGATGAAGATATTCCCGTTTCCAACGAAATCGATAGAGCTATCCAAATATCCACTTGCAGATTCTACAAAAAGTGTGTTTCCAAACTACTGTATCAAAGGAATGGTTCAACTCTGTTAGTTGAGGACACACATCACAAAGAAGTTTCTGAGAATGCTTCTGTCTAGATTATATATGAAGATATTCCCGTTTCCAACAATATCTTCACAATTATCCAAATATCCACTTGCAGATTCTACAAAAAGTGTGTTTCCAAACTACTTTATCAAAGGAATGGTTCAACTCTGTTAGTTGAGGACACACATCACAAAGAAGTTTCTGAGAATGCTTCTGTCTAGATTTTATATGAAGATATTCCCGTTTCCAACAATATCTTCACAATTATCCAAATATCCACTTGCAGATTCTACAAAAAGTGTGTTTCCAAACTGCTCTATCAAAAGAAAGGTTCAACTCCGTTAGTTGAGGACACACATCACAAAGAAGTTTCTGAGAATGCTTCTGTCTCGTTTTTATGGGAAGATATTTCCCTTTTCACCTAAGGCCCGAATGCGCTCGAAATGTCCACTTGCAGATACTATAGAAAGAGTGTTCCAAACTTTCTCTAAGAAAGGGAATCTTCAGCATTGTGAGTTGAATGCAGATATCACAAAGTAGTTTCTGAGAGTGCTTCTGTCTAGATTTTAGATGAAGATAATCCCGTTTCCAACGAAATCGTTAGAGCTATCCAAAAATCAACTTGCAGATTCTACAAAAAGAGTGGTTCCAAACTACTCTATGAAAAGAAAGGTTGAACTCTGTTAGATGAGGACACACATCACAAAGAAGTTTGTGAGAATGCTTCTGTCTAGATTTTATATGAAGATATTCCCGTTTCCAACAATATCTTCACAGTTATCCAAATATCCACTTGCAGATTCTACAAAAAGTGTGTTTCCAAACTGCTCTATCAAAAGAAAGGTTCAACTCCGTTAGTTGAGGACACACATCACAAAGAAGTTTCTGAGAATGCTTCTGTCTCGTTTTTATGGGAAGATATTTCAGTTTTCACCGTAGGCCCGAATGCGCTCCAAATGTCCACTTGCAGATAATACAGAAAGGGTGTTCCATACCTTCTCTAAGAAAGGGAATCTTCAGCTTTGTGAGTTGAATGCAGATATCACAAAGTAGTTTCTGAGAGTGCTTCTGTCTAGATTTTAGATGAAAATATTCCCGTTTCCAACGATATCGTTAGAGCTATCCAAATATCAACTTGCAGATTCTACAAAAAGAGTGGTTCCAAACTACTCTATGAAAAGAAAGGTTGAACTCTGTTAGATGAGGACACACATCACAAAGAAGTTTCTGAGAATGCTTCTGTCTAGATTTTATATAAAGATGTTCCCGTTTCCAATGAAATCTTCACATTAAACAAAATATCCACTTGCAGGTTTACAAAAAGAGTGTTTCCAAACTGCTGTATCAAAGGAAAGGTTGAACTCTGTTAGTTGAGGACACACATCACAAAAAAGTTTCTGAGAATGCTTCTGTCTAGATTTTATATGAAGATATTCCCGTTTCCAACGAAATCTTCACAGTTATTCAAATATCCACTTGCAGATTCTACAAAAAGAGTGTTTCCAAACTGCTGTATCAATAGAAAGGATCAGCTCTGGTAGTTGAGGACACACATCCTAAATAAGTTTCTGAAAATCCCTCTGTCTCTTTTTTATGGGAAGATATTTCAGTTTTCACCGTAGGCCTTAATGCGCTCGAAATGTCCACTTCCAGATACTACAGAAAGAGTGTTTCAAACCTGCTCTATGAAAGGGAATGTTCCGCTCTGTGACTTGAATGCAGATATCACAAAGTAGTTTCTGACAGTGCTTCTGTCTAGAATTTAGATGAAGATATTCCCGTTTCCAACGAAATCGATAGAGCTATCCAAATATCCACTTGCAGATTCTACAAAAGGTGTGTTTCCAAACTACTGTATCAAAAGAATGGTTCAACTCTGTTAGTTGAGGACACACATCACAAAGAAGTTTCTGAGAATGCTTCTGTCTAGATTTTATATGAAGATATTCCCGTTTCCAACGAAATCTTCACAGTTATCCAAATATCCACTTGCAGATTCTACAAAAAGAGTGTTTGCAAACTACTGTATCAAAAGAAAGGATGAACTGTGTTAGCTGAGGACACTCATCAAGAAGAAGTTTCTGAGAATGCTTCGGTCTAGATTTCATATGAAGATATTCCCGTTTCCAACGAAATCATTAGCTCTATCAAAATATCCACTTACAGATTCTACAAAAAGAGTGTTTCCAAACTCCTCTATCAAAAGAAAGGTTCAACTCCTTTAGTTGAGGACACACATCACAAAGAAGTTTCTGAGAATGCTTCTGTCTAGATTTTATATGAAGATATTCCCATTTCCAATGAAATCTTCAGAGTCATCCAAATATCCACTTGCAGCTTCTACGAAAAGAGTTTTTCTAAACTGCTGTATCCATAGAAAGTTTCATCTCTGTTAGTTGAGGACACACATCCCAAATAAGTTTCTGAGAATGCTTCTGTCTCGTTTTTATGGGAAGATATTTCCCTTTTCACCTTAGGCCTGAAAGCGCTCGAAGTCTCCACTTGCAGATACAACAGAAAGAGTGTTCCAAACCTGCTCTAAGAAAGGGAATGTTCAGCTCTGTGAGGTCAATGCAGATATCACAAAGTAGTTTCTGAGAGAGCTTCTGTCTAGATTTTAGATGAAGATATTCCCGTTTCCAATGAAATTGATAGAGCTATCCAAATATCCACTTGCAGATTCTACAAAAAGTGTGTTTCCAAACTGCTGTAACAATGGAAAGGTTGAAATCTGTTAGTTGAGGACACACACCACAAAAAAGTTTCTGAGAATGCTTCTCTCTAGATTTTATATGACGATATTCCCGTTTCCAACGAAATCTTCACAGTTATTCAAATATCCACTTGCAGATTCTACAAAAAGTGTGTTTCCAAACGGCTCTATCAAAAGAAAGGTTCAACTCCGTTAGTTGAGGACACACATCACAAAGAAGTTTCTGAGAATGCTTCTGTCTCGTTTTTATGGGAAGATATTTCCCTTTTCACCTAAGGCCCGAATGCGCTCGAAATGTCCACTTGCAGATACTATAGAATGAGTGTTCCAAACCTTCTCTAAGAAAGGGAATCTTCAGCATTGTGAGTTGAATGCAGATATCACAAAGTAGTTTCTGAGAGTGCTTCTGTCTAGATTTTAGATGAAGATAATCCCGTTTCCAACGAAATCGTTAGAGCTATCCAAATATCAACTTGCAGATTCTTCAAAAAGAGTGGTTCCAAACTACTCTATGAAAAGAAAGGTTGAACTCTGTTAGATGAGGACACACATCACAAAGAAGTTTCTGAGAATGCTTCTGTCTAGATTTTATATGAAGATGTTCCCGTTTCCAACGAAATCTTCACATTAAACAAAATATCCACATGCAGGTTCTACAAAAAGAGTGTTTCCAAACTGCTGTATCAATAGAAAGGATCAGCTCTGGTAGTTGAGGACACACATCCTAAATAAGTTTCTGAAAATCCCTCTGTCTCTTTTTTATGGGAAGATATTTCAGTTTTCACCGTAGGCCTTAATGGGCTCGAAATGTCCACTTCCAGATACTACAGAAAGAGTGTTTCAAACCTGCTCTATGAAAGGGAATGTTCCGCTCTGTGACTTGAATGCAGATATCACAAAGTAGTTTCTGACAGTGCTTCTGTCTAGAATTTAGATGAAGATATTCCCGTTTCCAACGAAATCGATAGAGCTATCCAAATATCCACTTGCAGATTCTACAAAAAGTGTGTTTCCAAACTACTGTATCAAAAGAATGGTTCAACTCTGTTAGTTGAGGACACACATCACAAAGAAGTTTCTGAGAATGCTTCTGTCTAGATTTTATATGAAGATATTCCCGTTTCCAACGAAATCTTCACAGTTATCCAAATATCCACTTGCAGAATCTACAAAAAGTGTGTTTGCAAACTGCTGTATCAAAAGAAAGGATGAACTGTGTTAGCTGAGGACACTCATCAAGAAGAAGTTTCTGAGAATGCTTCGGTCTAGATTTCATATGAAGATATTCCCGTTTCCAACGAAATCATTAGCTCTATCAAAATATCCACTTACAGATTCTACAAAAAGAGTGTTTCCAAACTCCTCTATCAAAAGAAAGTTTCAACTCCTTTAGTTGAGGACACACATCACAAAGAAGTTTCTGAGAATGCTTCTGTCTAGATTTTATATGAAGATATTCCCTTTTCCAATGAAATCTTCAGAGTCATCCAAATATCCACTTGCAGCTTCTACAAAAAGAGTTTTTCTAAACTGCTGTATCCATAGAAAGTTTCATCTCTGTTAGTTGAGGACACACATCCCAAATAAGTTTCTGAGAATGCTTCTGTCTCGTTTTTATGGGAAGATATTTCCCTTTTCACCTTAGGCCTGAAAGCGCTCGAAATCTCCACTTGCAGATACTACAGAAAGAGTGTTCGAAACCTGCTCTAAGAAAGGGAATGTTCAGCTCTGTGAGTTCAATGCAGATATCACAAAGTAGTTTCTGAGAGAGCTTCTGTCTAGATTTTAGATGAAGATATTCCCGTTTCCAATGAAATTGATAGAGCTATCCAAATATCCACTTGCAGATTCTACAAAAAGTGTGTTTCCAAACTGCTGTAACAATGGAAAGGTTGAAATCTGTTAGTTGAGGACACACACCACAAAAAAGTTTCTGAGAATGCTTCTCTCTAGATTTTATATGACGATATTCCCGTTTCCAACGAAATCTTCACAGTTATTCAAATATCCACTTGCAGATTCTACAAAAAGAGTGTTTCCAAACTGCTGTATCAATAGAAAGGATCAGCTCTGGTAGTTGAGGAGACACATCCTAAGTAAGTTTCTGAAAATCCTTCTGTCTCTTTTTTATGGGAAGATATTTCAGGTTTCACCGTAGGCCTTAATGCGCTCGTAATGTCCACTTCCAGATACTACAGAAAGAGTGTTTCAAACCTGCTCTATGAAAGGGAATGTTCCGCTCTGTGACTTGAATGCAGATATCAGAAAGTAGTTTCTGACAATGCTTCTGTCCAGAATTTAGATGAAGATATTCCCGTTTCCAACGAAATCGATAGAGCTATCCAAATATCCACTTACAGATTCTACAAAAGAAGTGATTCCAAACTGCTCTATCAACAGAAAGGTTTAAGTCTGTTAGTTGAGGACACACATCACAAAGAAGTTTGTGAGAATGCTTCTGTCTAGATTTTATATGAAGATATTCCCTTTTCCAACAATATCTTCACAGTTATCCAAATATCCACTTGCAGATTCTACAAAAAGTGTGTTTCCAAACTGCTCTATCAAAAGAAAGGTTCAACTCCGTTAGTTGAGGACACACATCACAAAGAAGTTTCTGAGAATGCTTCTGTCTCGTTTTTATGGGAAGATATTTCAGTTTTCACCGTAGGCCCGAATGCGCTCCAAATGTCCACTTGCAGATAATACAGAAAGAGTGTTCCATACCTTCTCTAAGAAAGGGAATCTTCAGCTTTGTGAGTTGAATGCAGATATCACAAAGTAGTTTCTGAGAGTGCTTCTGTCTAGATTTTAGATGAAAATATTCCCGTTTCCAACGATATCGTTAGAGCTATCCAAATATCAACTTGCAGATTCTACAAAAAGAGTGGTTCCAAACTACTCTATGAAAAGAAAGGTTGAACTCTGTTAGATGAGGACACACATCACAAAGAAGTTTCTGAGAATGCTTCTGTCTAGATTTTATATAAAGATGTTCCCGTTTCCAATGAAATCTTCACATTAAACAAAATATCCACTTGCAGGTTCTACAAAAAGAGTGTTTCCAAACTGCTGTATCAAAGGAAAGGTTGAACTCTGTTAGTTGAGGACACACATCACAAAAAAGTTTCTGAGAATGCTTCTGTCTAGATTTTATATGAAGATATTCCCGTTTCCAACGAAATCTTCACAGTTATTCAAATATCCACTTGCAGATTCTACAAAAAGAGTGTTTCCAAACTGCTGTATCAATAGAAAGGATCAGCTCTGGTAGTTGAGGACACACATCCTAAATAAGTTTCTGAAAATCCCTCTGTCTCTTTTTTATGGGAAGATATTTCAGTTTTCACCGTAGGCCTTAATGCGCTCGAAATGTCCACTTCCAGATACTACAGAAAGAGTGTTTCAAACCTGCTCTATGAAAGGGAATGTTCCGCTCTGTGACTTGAATGCAGATATCACAAAGTAGTTTCTGACAGTGCTTCTGTCTAGAATTTAGATGAAGATATTCCCGTTTCCAACGAAATCGATAGAGCTATCCAAATATCCACTTGCAGATTCTACAAAAAGTGTGTTTCCAAACTACTGTATCAAAAGAATGGTTCAACTCTGTTAGTTGAGGACACACATCACAAAGAAGTTTCTGAGAATGCTTCTGTCTAGATTTTATATGAAGATATTCCCGTTTCCAACGAAATCTTCACAGTTATCCAAATATCCACTTGCAGATTCTACAAAAAGAGTGTTTGCAAACTACTGTATCAAAAGAAAGGATGAACTGTGTTAGCTGAGGACACTCATCAAGAAGAAGTTTCTGAGAATGCTTCGGTCTAGATTTCATATGAAGATATTCCCGTTTCCAACGAAATCATTAGCTCTATCAAAATATCCACTTACAGATTCTACAAAAAGAGTGTTTCCAAACTCCTCTATCAAAAGAAACTTTCAACTCCTTTAGTTGAGGACACACATCACAAAGAAGTTTCTGAGAATGCTTCTGTCTAGATTTTATATGAAGATATTCCCTTTTCCAATGAAATCTTCAGAGTCATCCAAATATCCACTTGCAGCTTCTACGAAAAGAGTTTTTCTAAACTGCTGTATCCATAGAAAGTTTCATCTCTGTTAGTTGAGGACACACATCCCAAATAAGTTTCTGAGAATGCTTCTGTCTCGTTTTTATGGGAAGATATTTCCCTTTTCACCTTAGGCCTGAAAGCGCTCGAAGTCTCCACTTGCAGATACTACAGAAAGAGTGTTCGAAACCTGCTCTAAGAAAGGGAATGTTCAGCTCTGTGAGTTCAATGCAGATATCACAAAGTAGTTTCTGAGAGAGCTTCTGTCTAGATTTTAGATGAAGATATTCCCGTTTCCAATGAAATTGATAGAGCTATCCAAATATCCACTTGCAGATTCTACACAAAGTGTGTTTCCAAACTGCTGTAACAATGGAAAGGTTGAAATCTGTTAGTTGAGGACACACACCACAAAAAAGTTTCTGAGAATGCTTCTCTCTAGATTTTATATGACGATATTCCCGTTTCCAACGAAATCTTCACAGTTATTCAAATATCCACTTGCAGATTCTACAAAAAGAGTGTTTCCAAACTGCTGTATCAATAGAAAGGATCAGCTCTGGTAGTTGAGGAGACACATCCTAAGTAAGTTTCTGAAAATCCTTCTGTCTCTTTTTTATGGGAAGATATTTCAGTTTTCACCGTAGGCCTTAATGCGCTCGTAATGTCCACTTCCAGATACTACAGAAAGAGTGTTTCAAACCTGCTCTATGAAAGGGAATGTTCCGCTCTGTGACTTGAATGCAGATATCAGAAAGTAGTTTCTGACAATGCTTCTGTCCAGAATTTAGATGAAGATATTCCCGTTTCCAACGAAATCGATAGAGCTATCCAAATATCCACTTACAGATTCTACAAAAGAAGTGATTCCAAACTGCTCTATCAACAGAAAGGTTTAAGTCTGTTAGTTGAGGACACACATCACAAAGAAGTTTGTGAGAATGCTTCTGTCTAGATTTTATATGAAGATATTCCCGTTTCCAACAATATCTTCACAGTTATCCAAATATCCACTTGCAGATTCTACAAAAAGTGTGTTTCCAAACTGCTCTATCAAAAGAAAGGTTCAACTCCGTTAGTTGAGGACACACATCACAAAGAAGTTTCTGAGAATGCTTCTGTCTCGTTTTTATGGGAAGATATTTCAGTTTTCACCGTAGGCCCGAATGCGCTCCAAATGTCCACTTGCAGATAATACAGAAAGAGTGTTCCATACCTTCTCTAAGAAAGGGAATCTTCAGCTTTGTGAGTTGAATGCAGATATCACAAAGTAGTTTCTGAGAGTGCTTCTGTCTAGATTTTAGATGAAAATATTCCCGTTTCCAACGATATCGTTAGAGCTATCCAAATATCAACTTGCAGATTCTACAAAAAGAGTGGTTCCAAACTACTCTATGAAAAGAAAGGTTGAACTCTGTTAGATGAGGACACACATCACAAAGAAGTTTCTGAGAATGCTTCTGTCTAGATTTTATATAAAGATGTTCCCGTTTCCAATGAAATCTTCACATTAAACAAAATATCCACTTGCAGGTTCTACAAAAAGAGTGTTTCCAAACTGCTGTATCAAAGGAAAGGTTGAACTCTGTTAGTTGAGGACACACATCACAAAAAAGTTTCTGAGAATGCTTCTGTCTAGATTTTATATGAAGATATTCCCGTTTCCAACGAAATCTTCACAGTTATTCAAATATCCACTTGCAGATTCTACAAA
Organism: Gorilla gorilla gorilla; assembly: GCF_029281585.2. Taxonomy (NCBI): domain Eukaryota; kingdom Metazoa; phylum Chordata; class Mammalia; order Primates; family Hominidae; genus Gorilla; species Gorilla gorilla. The sequence goes on along the minus strand of NC_086018.1, from coordinate 13,153,700 downwards.
AAGAGTGTTTCCAAACTGCTGTATCAATAGAAAGGATCAGCTCTGGTAGTTGAGGACACACATCCTAAATAAGTTTCTGAAAATCCCTCTGTCTCTTTTTTATGGGAAGATATTTCAGTTTTCACCGTAGGCCTTAATGCGCTCGAAATGTCCACTTCCAGATACTACAGAAAGAGTGTTTCAAACCTGCTCTATGAAAGGGAATGTTCCGCTCTGTGACTTGAATGCAGATATCACAAAGTAGTTTCTGACAGTGCTTCTGTCTAGAATTTAGATGAAGATATTCCCGTTTCCAACGAAATCGATAGAGCTATCCAAATATCCACTTGCAGATTCTACAAAAGGTGTGTTTCCAAACTACTGTATCAAAAGAATGGTTCAACTCTGTTAGTTGAGGACACACATCACAAAGAAGTTTCTGAGAATGCTTCTGTCTAGATTTTATATGAAGATATTCCCGTTTCCAATGAAATCTTCACAGTTATCCAAATATCCACTTGCAGATTCTACAAAAAGAGTGTTTGCAAACTACTGTATCAAAAGAAAGGATGAACTGTGTTAGCTGAGGACACTCATCAAGAAGAAGTTTCTGAGAATGCTTCGGTCTAGATTTCATATGAAGATATTCCCGTTTCCAACGAAATCATTAGCTCTATCAAAATATCCACTTACAGATTCTACAAAAAGAGTGTTTCCAAACTCCTCTATCAAAAGAAAGGTTCAACTCCTTTAGTTGAGGACACACATCACAAAGAAGTTTCTGAGAATGCTTCTGTCTAGATTTTATATGAAGATATTCCCATTTCCAATGAAATCTTCAGAGTCATCCAAATATCCACTTGCAGCTTCTACGAAAAGAGTTTTTCTAAACTGCTGTATCCATAGAAAGTTTCATCTCTGTTAGTTGAGGACACACATCCCAAATAAGTTTCTGAGAATGCTTCTGTCTCGTTTTTATGGGAAGATATTTCCCTTTTCACCTTAGGCCTGAAAGCGCTCGAAGTCTCCACTTGCAGATACAACAGAAAGAGTGTTCCAAACCTGCTCTAAGAAAGGGAATGTTCAGCTCTGTGAGGTCAATGCAGATATCACAAAGTAGTTTCTGAGAGAGCTTCTGTCTAGATTTTAGATGAAGATATTCCCGTTTCCAATGAAATTGATAGAGCTATCCAAATATCCACTTGCAGATTCTACAAAAAGTGTGTTTCCAAACTGCTGTAACAATGGAAAGGTTGAAATCTGTTAGTTGAGGACACACACCACAAAAAAGTTTCTGAGAATGCTTCTCTCTAGATTTTATATGACGATATTCCCGTTTCCAACGAAATCTTCACAGTTATTCAAATATCCACTTGCAGATTCTACAAAAAGTGTGTTTCCAAACGGCTCTATCAAAAGAAAGGTTCAACTCCGTTAGTTGAGGACACACATCACAAAGAAGTTTCTGAGAATGCTTCTGTCTCGTTTTTATGGGAAGATATTTCCCTTTTCACCTAAGGCCCGAATGCGCTCGAAATGTCCACTTGCAGATACTATAGAATGAGTGTTCCAAACCTTCTCTAAGAAAGGGAATCTTCAGCATTGTGAGTTGAATGCAGATATCACAAAGTAGTTTCTGAGAGTGCTTCTGTCTAGATTTTAGATGAAGATAATCCCGTTTCCAACGAAATCGTTAGAGCTATCCAAATATCAACTTGCAGATTCTTCAAAAAGAGTGGTTCCAAACTACTCTATGAAAAGAAAGGTTGAACTCTGTTAGATGAGGACACACATCACAAAGAAGTTTCTGAGAATGCTTCTGTCTAGATTTTATATGAAGATGTTCCCGTTTCCAACGAAATCTTCACATTAAACAAAATATCCACATGCAGGTTCTACAAAAAGAGTGTTTCCAAACTGCTGTATCAATAGAAAGGATCAGCTCTGGTAGTTGAGGACACACATCCTAAATAAGTTTCTGAAAATCCCTCTGTCTCTTTTTTATGGGAAGATATTTCAGTTTTCACCGTAGGCCTTAATGGGCTCGAAATGTCCACTTCCAGATACTACAGAAAGAGTGTTTCAAACCTGCTCTATGAAAGGGAATGTTCCGCTCTGTGACTTGAATGCAGATATCAGAAAGTAGTTTCTGACAGTGCTTCTGTCTAGAATTTAGATGAAGATATTCCCGTTTCCAACGAAATCGATAGAGCTATCCAAATATCCACTTGCAGATTCTACAAAAAGTGTGTTTCCAAACTACTGTATCAAAAGAATGGTTCAACTCTGTTAGTTGAGGACACACATCACAAAGAAGTTTCTGAGAATGCTTCTGTCTAGATTTTATATGAAGATATTCCCGTTTCCAACGAAATCTTCACAGTTATCCAAATATCCACTTGCAGAATCTACAAAAAGAGTGTTTGCAAACTACTGTATCAAAAGAAAGGATGAACTGTGTTAGCTGAGGACACTCATCAAGAAGAAGTTTCTGAGAATGCTTCGGTCTAGATTTCATATGAAGATATTCCCGTTTCCAACGAAATCATTAGCTCTATCAAAATATCCACTTACAGATTCTACAAAAAGAGTGTTTCCAAACTCCTCTATCAAAAGAAAGTTTCAACTCCTTTAGTTGAGGACACACATCACAAAGAAGTTTCTGAGAATGCTTCTGTCTAGATTTTATATGAAGATATTCCCTTTTCCAATGAAATCTTCAGAGTCATCCAAATATCCACTTGCAGCTTCTACAAAAAGAGTTTTTCTAAACTGCTGTATCCATAGAAAGTTTCATCTCTGTTAGTTGAGGACACACATCCCAAATAAGTTTCTGAGAATGCTTCTGTCTCGTTTTTATGGGAAGATATTTCCCTTTTCACCTTAGGCCTGAAAGCGCTCGAAATCTCCACTTGCAGATACTACAGAAAGAGTGTTCGAAACCTGCTCTAAGAAAGGGAATGTTCAGCTCTGTGAGTTCAATGCAGATATCACAAAGTAGTTTCTGAGAGAGCTTCTGTCTAGATTTTAGATGAAGATATTCCCGTTTCCAATGAAATTGATAGAGCTATCCAAATATCCACTTGCAGATTCTACAAAAAGTGTGTTTCCAAACTGCTGTAACAATGGAAAGGTTGAAATCTGTTAGTTGAGGACACACACCACAAAAAAGTTTCTGAGAATGCTTCTCTCTAGATTTTATATGACGATATTCCCGTTTCCAACGAAATCTTCACAGTTATTCAAATATCCACTTGCAGATTCTACAAAAAGAGTGTTTCCAAACTGCTGTATCAATAGAAAGGATCAGCTCTGGTAGTTGAGGAGACACATCCTAAGTAAGTTTCTGAAAATCCTTCTGTCTCTTTTTTATGGGAAGATATTTCAGGTTTCACCGTAGGCCTTAATGCGCTCGTAATGTCCACTTCCAGATACTACAGAAAGAGTGTTTCAAACCTGCTCTATGAAAGGGAATGTTCCGCTCTGTGACTTGAATGCAGATATCAGAAAGTAGTTTCTGACAATGCTTCTGTCTAGAATTTAGATGAAGATATTCCCGTTTCCAACGAAATCGATAGAGCTATCCAAATATCCACTTACAGATTCTACAAAAGAAGTGATTCCAAACTGCTCTATCAACAGAAAGGTTTAAGTCTGTTAGTTGAGGACACACATCACAAAGAAGTTTGTGAGAATGCTTCTGTCTAGATTTTATATGAAGATATTCCCTTTTCCAACAATATCTTCACAGTTATCCAAATATCCACTTGCAGATTCTACAAAAAGTGTGTTTCCAAACTGCTCTATCAAAAGAAAGGTTCAACTCCGTTAGTTGAGGACACACATCACAAAGAAGTTTCTGAGAATGCTTCTGTCTCGTTTTTATGGGAAGATATTTCAGTTTTCACCGTAGGCCCGAATGTGCTCCAAATGTCCACTTGCAGATAATACAGAAAGAGTGTTCCATACCTTCTCTAAGAAAGGGAATCTTCAGCTTTGTGAGTTGAATGCAGATATCACAAAGTAGTTTCTGAGAGTGCTTCTGTCTAGATTTTAGATGAAAATATTCCCGTTTCCAACGATATCGTTAGAGCTATCCAAATATCAACTTGCAGATTCTACAAAAAGAGTGGTTCCAAACTACTCTATGAAAAGAAAGGTTGAACTCTGTTAGATGAGGACACACATCACAAAGAAGTTTCTGAGAATGCTTCTGTCTAGATTTTATATAAAGATGTTCCCGTTTCCAATGAAATCTTCACATTAAACAAAATATCCACTTGCAGGTTCTACAAAAAGAGTGTTTCCAAACTGCTGTATCAAAGGAAAGGTTGAACTCTGTTAGTTGAGGACACACATCACAAAAAAGTTTCTGAGAATGCTTCTGTCTAGATTTTATATGAAGATATTCCCGTTTCCAACGAAATCTTCACAGTTATTCAAATATCCACTTGCAGATTCTACAAAAAGAGTGTTTCCAAACTGCTGTATCAATAGAAAGGATCAGCTCTGGTAGTTGAGGACACACATCCTAAATAAGTTTCTGAAAATCCCTCTGTCTCTTTTTTATGGGAAGATATTTCAGTTTTCACCGTAGGCCTTAATGCGCTCGAAATGTCCACTTCCAGATACTACAGAAAGAGTGTTTCAAACCTGCTCTATGAAAGGGAATGTTCCGCTCTGTGACTTGAATGCAGATATCACAAAGTAGTTTCTGACAGTGCTTCTGTCTAGAATTTAGATGAAGATATTCCCGTTTCCAACGAAATCGATAGAGCTATCCAAATATCCACTTGCAGATTCTACAAAAAGTGTGTTTCCAAACTACTGTATCAAAAGAATGTTTCAACTCTGTTAGTTGAGGACACACATCACAAAGAAGTTTCTGAGAATGCTTCTGTCTAGATTTTATATGAAGATATTCCCGTTTCCAACGAAATCTTCACAGTTATCCAAATATCCACTTGCAGATTCTACAAAAAGAGTGTTTGCAAACTACTGTATCAAAAGAAAGGATGAACTGTGTTAGCTGAGGACACTCATCAAGAAGAAGTTTCTGAGAATGCTTCGGTCTAGATTTCATATGAAGATATTCCCGTTTCCAACGAAATCATTAGCTCTATCAAAATATCCACTTACAGATTCTACAAAAAGAGTGTTTCCAAACTCCTCTATCAAAAGAAAGTTTCAACTCCTTTAGTTGAGGACACACATCACAAAGAAGTTTCTGAGAATGCTTCTGTCTAGATTTTATATGAAGATATTCCCTTTTCCAATGAAATCTTCAGAGTCATCCAAATATCCACTTGCAGCTTCTACGAAAAGAGTTTTTCTAAACTGCTGTATCCATAGAAAGTTTCATCTCTGTTAGTTGAGGACACACATCCCAAATAAGTTTCTGAGAATGCTTCTGTCTCGTTTTTATGGGAAGATATTTCCCTTTTCACCTTAGGCCTGAAAGCGCTCGAAGTCTCCACTTGCAGATACTACAGAAAGAGTGTTCGAAACCTGCTCTAAGAAAGGGAATGTTCAGCTCTGTGAGTTCAATGCAGATATCACAAAGTAGTTTCTGAGAGAGCTTCTGTCTAGATTTTAGATGAAGATATTCCCGTTTCCAATGAAATTGATAGAGCTATCCAAATATCCACTTGCAGATTCTACAAAAAGTGTGTTTCCAAACTGCTGTAACAATGGAAAGGTTGAAATCTGTTAGTTGAGGACACACACCACAAAAAAGTTTCTGAGAATGCTTCTCTCTAGATTTTATATGACGATATTCCCGTTTCCAACGAAATCTTCACAGTTATTCAAATATCCACTTGCAGATTCTACAAAAAGAGTGTTTCCAAACTGCTGTATCAATAGAAAGGATCAGCTCTGGTAGTTGAGGAGACACATCCTAAGTAAGTTTCTGAAAATCCTTCTGTCTCTTTTTTATGGGAAGATATTTCAGTTTTCACCGTAGGCCTTAATGCGCTCGTAATGTCCACTTCCAGATACTACAGAAAGAGTGTTTCAAACCTGCTCTATGAAAGGGAATGTTCCGCTCTGTGACTTGAATGCAGATATCAGAAAGTAGTTTCTGACAATGCTTCTGTCTAGAATTTAGATGAAGATATTCCCGTTTCCAACGAAATCGATAGAGCTATCCAAATATCCACTTACAGATTCTACAAAAGAAGTGATTCCAAACTGCTCTATCAACAGAAAGGTTTAAGTCTGTTAGTTGAGGACACACATCACAAAGAAGTTTGTGAGAATGCTTCTGTCTAGATTTTATATGAAGATATTCCCGTTTCCAACAATATCTTCACAGTTATCCAAATATCCACTTGCAGATTCTACAAAAAGTGTGTTTCCAAACTGCTCTATCAAAAGAAAGGTTCAACTCCGTTAGTTGAGGACACACATCACAAAGAAGTTTCTGAGAATGCTTCTGTCTCGTTTTTATGGGAAGATATTTCAGTTTTCACCGTAGGCCCGAATGCGCTCCAAATGTCCACTTGCAGATAATACAGAAAGAGTGTTCCATACCTTCTCTAAGAAAGGGAATCTTCAGCTTTGTGAGTTGAATGCAGATATCACAAAGTAGTTTCTGAGAGTGCTTCTGTCTAGATTTTAGATGAAAATATTCCCGTTTCCAACGATATCGTTAGAGCTATCCAAATATCAACTTGCAGATTCTACAAAAAGAGTGGTTCCAAACTACTCTATGAAAAGAAAGGTTGAACTCTGTTAGATGAGGACACACATCACAAAGAAGTTTCTGAGAATGCTTCTGTCTAGATTTTATATAAAGATGTTCCCGTTTCCAATGAAATCTTCACATTAAACAAAATATCCACTTGCAGGTTCTACAAAAAGAGTGTTTCCAAACTGCTGTATCAAAGGAAAGGTTGAACTCTGTTAGTTGAGGACACACATCACAAAAAAGTTTCTGAGAATGCTTCTGTCTAGATTTTATATGAAGATATTCCCGTTTCCAACGAAATCTTCACAGTTATTCAAATATCCACTTGCAGATTCTACAAAAAGAGTGTTTCCAAACTGCTGTATCAATAGAAAGGATCAGCTCTGGTAGTTGAGGACACACATCCTAAATAAGTTTCTGAAAATCCCTCTGTCTCTTTTTTATGGGAAGATATTTCAGTTTTCACCGTAGGCCTTAATGCGCTCGAAATGTCCACTTCCAGATACTACAGAAAGAGTGTTTCAAACCTGCTCTATGAAAGGGAATGTTCCGCTCTGTGACTTGAATGCAGATATCACAAAGTAGTTTCTGACAGTGCTTCTGTCTAGAATTTAGATGAAGATATTCCCGTTTCCAACGAAATCGATAGAGCTATCCAAATATCCACTTGCAGATTCTACAAAAAGTGTGTTTCCAAACTACTGTATCAAAAGAATGGTTCAACTCTGTTAGTTGAGGACACACATCACAAAGAAGTTTCTGAGAATGCTTCTGTCTAGATTTTATATGAAGATATTCCCGTTTCCAACGAAATCTTCACAGTTATCCAAATATCCACTTGCAGATTCTACAAAAAGAGTGTTTCCAAACTGCTCAATCAAAAGAAAGGTTGAACTGTGTTAGTTTAGGACACACATCACAAAGAAGTTTCTGAGAATGCTTCTGTCTAGATTTCATATGAAGATATTCCCGTTTCCAACGAAATCATTAGCTCTATCAAAATATCCACTTACAGATTCTACAAAAAGAGTGTTTCCAAACTCCTCTATCAAAAGAAAGTTTCAACTCCTTTAGTTGAGGACACACATCACAAAGAAGTTTCTGAGAATGCTTCTGTCTAGATTTTATATGAAGATATTCCCTTTTCCAATGAAATCTTCAGAGTCATCCAAATATCCACTTGCAGCTTCTACGAAAAGAGTTTTTCTAAACTGCTGTATCCATAGAAAGTTTCATCTCTGTTAGTTGAGGACACACATCCCAAATAAGTTTCTGAGAATGCTTCTGTCTCGTTTTTATGGGAAGATATTTCCCTTTTCACCTTAGGCCTGAAAGCGCTCGAAGTCTCCACTTGCAGATACTACAGAAAGAGTGTTCGAAACCTGCTCTAAGAAAGGGAATGTTCAGCTCTGTGAGTTCAATGCAGATATCACAAAGTAGTTTCTGAGAGAGCTTCTGTCTAGATTTTAGATGAAGATATTCCCGTTTCCAATGAAATTGATAGAGCTATCCAAATATCCACTTGCAGATTCTACAAAAAGTGTGTTTCCAAACTGCTGTAACAATGGAAAGGTTGAAATCTGTTAGTTGAGGACACACACCACAAAAAAGTTTCTGAGAATGCTTCTCTCTAGATTTTATATGACGATATTCCCGTTTCCAACGAAATCTTCACAGTTATTCAAATATCCACTTGCAGATTCTACAAAAAGAGTGTTTCCAAACTGCTGTATCAATAGAAAGGATCAGCTCTGGTAGTTGAGGACACACATCCTAAATAAGTTTCTGAAAATCCTTCTGTCTCTTTTTTATGGGAAGATATTTCAGTTTTCACCGTAGGCCTTAATGCGCTCGTAATGTCCACTTCCAGATACTACAGAAAGAGTGTTTCAAACCTGCTCTATGAAAGGGAATGTTCCGCTCTGTGACTTGAATGCAGATATCAGAAAGTAGTTTCTGACAATGCTTCTGTCTAGAATTTAGATGAAGATATTCCCGTTTCCAACGAAATCGATAGAGCTATCCAAATATCCACTTACAGATTCTACAAAAGAAGTGATTCCAAACTGCTCTATCAACAGAAAGGTTTAAGTCTGTTAGTTGAGGACACACATCACAAAGAAGTTTGTGAGAATGCTTCTGTCTAGATTTTATATGAAGATATTCCCGTTTCCAACAATATCTTCACAGTTATCCAAATATCCACTTGCAGATTCTACAAAAAGTGTGTTTCCAAACTGCTCTATCAAAAGAAAGGTTCAACTCCGTTAGTTGAGGACACACATCACAAAGAAGTTTCTGAAAATGCTTCTGTCTCGTTTTTATGGGAAGATATTTCAGTTTTCACCGTAGGCCCGAATGCGCTCCAAATGTCCACTTGCAGATAATACAGAAAGAGTGTTCCATACCTTCTCTAAGAAAGGGAATCTTCAGCTTTGTGAGTTGAATGCAGATATCACAAAGTAGTTTCTGAGAGTGCTTCTGTCTAGATTTTAGATGAAAATATTCCCGTTTCCAACGATATCGTTAGAGCTATCCAAATATCAACTTGCAGATTCTACAAAAAGAGTGGTTCCAAACTACTCTATGTAAAGAAAGGTTGAACTCTGTTAGATGAGGACACACATCACAAAGAAGTTTCTGAGAATGCTTCTGTCTAGATTTTATATAAAGATGTTCCCGTTTCCAATGAAATCTTCACATTAAACAAAATATCCACTTGCAGGTTCTACAAAAAGAGTGTTTCCAAACTGCTGTATCAAAGGAAAGGTTGAACTCTGTTAGTTGAGGACACACATCACAAAAAAGTTTCTGAGAATGCTTCTGTCTAGATTTTATATGAAGATATTCCCGTTTCCAACGAAATCTTCACAGTTATTCAAATATCCACTTGCAGATTCTACAAAAAGAGTGTTTCCAAACTGCTGTATCAATAGAAAGGATCAGCTCTGGTAGTTGAGGACACACATCCTAAATAAGTTTCTGAAAATCCCTCTGTCTCTTTTTTATGGGAAGATATTTCAGTTTTCACCGTAGGCCTTAATGCGCTCGAAATGTCCACTTCCAGATACTACAGAAAGAGTGTTTCAAACCTGCTCTATGAAAGGGAATGTTCCGCTCTGTGACTTGAATGCAGATATCACAAAGTAGTTTCTGACAGTGCTTCTGTCTAGAATTTAGATGAAGATATTCCCGTTTCCAACGAAATCGATAGAGCTATCCAAATATCCACTTGCAGATTCTACAAAAAGTGTGTTTCCAAACTACTGTATCAAAAGAATGGTTCAACTCTGTTAGTTGAGGACACACATCACAAAGAAGTTTCTGAGAATGCTTCTGTCTAGATTTTATATGAAGATATTCCCGTTTCCAACGAAATCTTCACAGTTATCCAAATATCCACTTGCAGATTCTACAAAAAGAGTGTTTGCAAACTACTGTATCAAAAGAAAGGATGAACTGTGTTAGCTGAGGACACTCATCAAGAAGAAGTTTCTGAGAATGCTTCGGTCTAGATTTCATATGAAGATATTCCCGTTTCCAACGAAATCATTAGCTCTATCAAAATATCCACTTACAGATTCTACAAAAAGAGTGTTTCCAAACTCCTCTATCAAAAGAAAGTTTCAACTCCTTTAGTTGAGGACACACATCACAAAGAAGTTTCTGAGAATGCTTCTGTCTAGATTTTATATGAAGATATTCCCTTTTCCAATGAAATCTTCAGAGTCATCCAAATATCCACTTGCAGCTTCTACGAAAAGAGTTTTTCTAAACTGCTGTATCCATAGAAAGTTTCATCTCTGTTAGTTGAGGACACACATCCCAAATAAGTTTCTGAGAATGCTTCTGTCTCGTTTTTATGGGAAGATATTTCCCTTTTCACCTTAGGCCTGAAAGCGCTCGAAGTCTCCACTTGCAGATACTACAGAAAGAGTGTTCGAAACCTGCTCTAAGAAAGGGAATGTTCAGCTCTGTGAGTTCAATGCAGATATCACAAAGTAGTTTCTGAGAGAGCTTCTGTCTAGATTTTAGATGAAGATATTCCCGTTTCCAATGAAATTGATAGAGCTATCCAAATATCCACTTGCAGATTCTACACAAAGTGTGTTTCCAAACTGCTGTAACAATGGAAAGGTTGAAATCTGTTAGTTGAGGACACACACCACAAAAAAGTTTCTGAGAATGCTTCTCTCTAGATTTTATATGACGATATTCCCGTTTCCAACGAAATCTTCACAGTTATTCAAATATCCACTTGCAGATTCTACAAAAAGAGTGTTTCCAAACTGCTGTATCAATAGAAAGGATCAGCTCTGGTAGTTGAGGACACACATCCTAAATAAGTTTCTGAAAATCCTTCTGTCTCTTTTTTATGGGAAGATATTTCAGTTTTCACCGTAGGCCTTAATGCGCTCGTAATGTCCACTTCCAGATACTACAGAAAGAGTGTTTCAAACCTGCTCTATGAAAGGGAATGTTCCGCTCTGTGACTTGAATGCAGATATCAGAAAGTAGTTTCTGACAATGCTTCTGTCTAGAATTTAGATGAAGATATTCCCGTTTCCAACGAAATCGATAGAGCTATCCAAATATCCACTTACAGATTCTACAAAAGAAGTGATTCCAAACTGCTCTATCAACAGAAAGGTTTAAGTCTGTTAGTTGAGGACACACATCACAAAGAAGTTTGTGAGAATGCTTCTGTCTAGATTTTATATGAAGATATTCCCGTTTCCAACAATATCTTCACAGTTATCCAAATATCCACTTGCAGATTCTACAAAAAGTGTGTTTCCAAACTGCTCTATCAAAAGAAAGGTTCAACTCCGTTAGTTGAGGACACACATCACAAAGAAGTTTCTGAGAATGCTTCTGTCTCGTTTTTATGGGAAGATATTTCAGTTTTCACCGTAGGCCCGAATGCGCTCCAAATGTCCACTTGCAGATAATACAGAAAGAGTGTTCCATACCTTCTCTAAGAAAGGGAATCTTCAGCTTTGTGAGTTGAATGCAGATATCACAAAGTAGTTTCTGAGAGTGCTTCTGTCTAGATTTTAGATGAAAATATTCCCGTTTCCAACGATATCGTTAGAGCTATCCAAATATCAACTTGCAGATTCTACAAAAAGAGTGGTTCCAAACTACTCTATGAAAAGAAAGGTTGAACTCTGTTAGATGAGGACACACATCACAAAGAAGTTTCTGAGAATGCTTCTGTCTAGATTTTATATAAAGATGTTCCCGTTTCCAATGAAATCTTCACATTAAACAAAATATCCACTTGCAGGTTCTACAAAAAGAGTGTTTCCAAACTGCTGTATCAAAGGAAAGGTTGAACTCTGTTAGTTGAGGACACACATCACAAAAAAGTTTCTGAGAATGCTTCTGTCTAGATTTTATATGAAGATATTCCCGTTTCCAACGAAATCTTCACAGTTATTCAAATATCCACTTGCAGATTCTACAAAAAGAGTGTTTCCAAACTGCTGTATCAATAGAAAGGATCAGCTCTGGTAGTTGAGGACACACATCCTAAATAAGTTTCTGAAAATCCCTCTGTCTCTTTTTTATGGGAAGATATTTCAGTTTTCACCGTAGGCCTTAATGCGCTCGAAATGTCCACTTCCAGATACTACAGAAAGAGTGTTTCAAACCTGCTCTATGAAAGGGAATGTTCCGCTCTGTGACTTGAATGCAGATATCAGAAAGTAGTTTCTGACAGTGCTTCTGTCTAGAATTTAGATGAAGATATTCCCGTTTCCAACGAAATCGATAGAGCTATCCAAATATCCACTTGCAGATTCTACAAAAAGTGTGTTTCCAAACTACTGTATCAAAAGAATGGTTCAACTCTGTTAGTTGAGGACACACATCACAAAGAAGTTTCTGAGAATGCTTCTGTCTAGATTTTATATGAAGATATTCCCGTTTCCAACGAAATCTTCACAGTTATCCAAATATCCACTTGCAGATTCTACAAAAAGAGTGTTTGCAAACTACTGTATCAAAAGAAAGGATGAACTGTGTTAGCTGAGGACACTCATCAAGAAGAAGTTTCTGAGAATGCTTCGGTCTAGATTTCATATGAAGATATTCCCGTTTCCAACGAAATCATTAGCTCTATCAAAATATCCACTTACAGATTCTACAAAAAGAGTGTTTCCAAACTCCTCTATCAAAAGAAAGTTTCAACTCCTTTAGTTGAGGACACACATCACAAAGAAGTTTCTGAGAATGCTTCTGTCTAGATTTTATATGAAGATATTCCCTTTTCCAATGAAATCTTCAGAGTCATCCAAATATCCACTTGCAGCTTCTACGAAAAGAGTTTTTCTAAACTGCTGTATCCATAGAAAGTTTCATCTCTGTTAGTTGAGGACACACATCCCAAATAAGTTTCTGAGAATGCTTCTGTCTCGTTTTTATGGGAAGATATTTCCCTTTTCACCTTAGGCCTGAAAGCGCTCGAAGTCTCCACTTGCAGATACTACAGAAAGAGTGTTCGAAACCTGCTCTAAGAAAGGGAATGTTCAGCTCTGTGAGTTCAATGCAGATATCACAAAGTAGTTTCTGAGAGAGCTTCTGTCTAGATTTTAGATGAAGATATTCCCGTTTCCAATGAAATTGATAGAGCTATCCAAATATCCACTTGCAGATTCTACAAAAAGTGTGTTTCCAAACTGCTGTAACAATGGAAAGGTTGAAATCTGTTAGTTGAGGACACACACCACAAAAAAGTTTCTGAGAATGCTTCTCTCTAGATTTTATATGACGATATTCCCGTTTCCAACGAAATCTTCACAGTTATTCAAATATCCACTTGCAGATTCTACAAAAAGAGTGTTTCCAAACTGCTGTATCAATAGAAAGGATCAGCTCTGGTAGTTGAGGACACACATCCTAAATAAGTTTCTGAAAATCCTTCTGTCTCTTTTTTATGGGAAGATATTTCAGTTTTCACCGTAGGCCTTAATGCGCTCGTAATGTCCACTTCCAGATACTACAGAAAGAGTGTTTCAAACCTGCTCTATGAAAGGGAATGTTCCGCTCTGTGACTTGAATGCAGATATCAGAAAGTAGTTTCTGACAATGCTTCTGTCTAGAATTTAGATGAAGATATTCCCGTTTCCAACGAAATCGATAGAGCTATCCAAATATCCACTTACAGATTCTACAAAAGAAGTGATTCCAAACTGCTCTATCAACAGAAAGGTTTAAGTCTGTTAGTTGAGGACACACATCACAAAGAAGTTTGTGAGAATGCTTCTGTCTAGATTTTATATGAAGATATTCCCGTTTCCAACAATATCTTCACAGTTATCCAAATATCCACTTGCAGATTCTACAAAAAGTGTGTTTCCAAACTGCTCTATCAAAAGAAAGGTTCAACTCCGTTAGTTGAGGACACACATCACAAAGAAGTTTCTGAGAATGCTTCTGTCTCGTTTTTATGGGAAGATATTTCAGTTTTCACCGTAGGCCCGAATGCGCTCCAAATGTCCACTTGCAGATAATACAGAAAGAGTGTTCCATACCTTCTCTAAGAAAGGGAATCTTCAGCTTTGTGAGTTGAATGCAGATATCACAAAGTAGTTTCTGAGAGTGCTTCTGTCTAGATTTTAGATGAAAATATTCCCGTTTCCAACGATATCGTTAGAGCTATCCAAATATCAACTTGCAGATTCTACAAAAAGAGTGGTTCCAAACTACTCTATGAAAAGAAAGGTTGAACTCTGTTAGATGAGGACACACATCACAAAGAAGTTTCTGAGAATGCTTCTGTCTAGATTTTATATAAAGATGTTCCCGTTTCCAATGAAATCTTCACATTAAACAAAATATCCACTTGCAGGTTCTACAAAAAGAGTGTTTCCAAACTGCTGTATCAATAGAAAGGATCAGCTCTGGTAGTTGAGGACACACATCCTAAATAAGTTTCTGAAAATCTTTCTGTCTCTTTTTTATGGGAAGATATTTCAGTTTTCACCGTAGGCCTTAATGCGCTCGTAATGTCCACTTCCAGATACTACAGAAAGAGTGTTTCAAACCTGCTCTATGAAAGGGAATGTTCCGCTCTGTGACTTGAATGCAGATATCAGAAAGTAGTTTCTGACAATGCTTCTGTCTAGAATTTAGATGAAGATATTCCCGTTTCCAACGAAATCGATAGAGCTATCCAAATATCCACTTACAGATTCTACAAAAGAAGTGATTCCAAACTGCTCTATCAACAGAAAGGTTTAAGTCTGTTAGTTGAGGACACACATCACAAAGAAGTTTGTGAGAATGCTTCTGTCTAGATTTTATATGAAGATATTCCCGTTTCCAACAATATCTTCACAGTTATCCAAATATCCACTTGCAGATTCTACAAAAAGTGTGTTTCCAAACTGCTCTATCAAAAGAAAGGTTCAACTCCGTTAGTTGAGGACACACATCACAAAGAAGTTTCTGAGAATGCTTCTGTCTCGTTTTTATGGGAAGATATTTCAGTTTTCACCGTAGGCCCGAATGCGCTCCAAATGTCCACTTGCAGATAATACAGAAAGAGTGTTCCATACCTTCTCTAAGAAAGGGAATCTTCAGCTTTGTGAGTTGAATGCAGATATCACAAAGTAGTTTCTGAGAGTGCTTCTGTCTAGATTTTAGATGAAAATATTCCCGTTTCCAACGATATCGTTAGAGCTATCCAAATATCAACTTGCAGATTCTACAAAAAGAGTGGTTCCAAACTACTCTATGAAAAGAAAGGTTGAACTCTGTTAGATGAGGACACACATCACAAAGAAGTTTCTGAGAATGCTTCTGTCTAGATTTTATATAAAGATGTTCCCGTTTCCAATGAAATCTTCACATTAAACAAAATATCCACTTGCAGGTTCTACAAAAAGAGTGTTTCCAAACTGCTGTATCAATAGAAAGGATCAGCTCTGGTAGTTGAGGACACACATCCTAAATAAGTTTCTGAAAATCCTTCTGTCTCTTTTTTATGGGAAGATATTTCAGTTTTCACCGTAGGCCTTAATGCGCTCGTAATGTCCACTTCCAGATACTACAGAAAGAGTGTTTCAAACCTGCTCTATGAAAGGGAATGTTCCGCTCTGTGACTTGAATGCAGATATCAGAAAGTAGTTTCTGACAATGCTTCTGTCTAGAATTTAGATGAAGATATTCCCGTTTCCAACGAAATCGATAGAGCTATCCAAATATCCACTTACAGATTCTACAAAAGAAGTGATTCCAAACTGCTCTATCAACAGAAAGGTTTAAGTCTGTTAGTTGAGGACACACATCACAAAGAAGTTTGTGAGAATGCTTCTGTCTAGATTTTATATGAAGATATTCCCGTTTCCAACAATATCTTCACAGTTATCCAAATATCCACTTGCAGATTCTACAAAAAGTGTGTTTCCAAACTGCTCTATCAAAAGAAAGGTTCAACTCCGTTAGTTGAGGACACACATCACAAAGAAGTTTCTGAGAATGCTTCTGTCTCGTTTTTATGGGAAGATATTTCAGTTTTCACCGTAGGCCCGAATGCGCTCCAAATGTCCACTTGCAGATAATACAGAAAGAGTGTTCCATACCTTCTCTAAGAAAGGGAATCTTCAGCTTTGTGAGTTGAATGCAGATATCACAAAGTAGTTTCTGAGAGTGCTTCTGTCTAGATTTTAGATGAAAATATTCCCGTTTCCAACGATATCGTTAGAGCTATCCAAATATCAACTTGCAGATTCTACAAAAAGAGTGGTTCCAAACTACTCTATGAAAAGAAAGGTTGAACTCTGTTAGATGAGGACACACATCACAAAGAAGTTTCTGAGAATGCTTCTGTCTAGATTTTATATAAAGATGTTCCCGTTTCCAATGAAATCTTCACATTAAACAAAATATCCACTTGCAGGTTCTACAAAAAGAGTGTTTCCAAACTGCTGTATCAAAGGAAAGGTTGAACTCTGTTAGTTGAGGACACACATCACAAAAAAGTTTCTGAGAATGCTTCTGTCTAGATTTTATATGAAGATATTCCCGTTTCCAACGAAATCTTCACAGTTATTCAAATATCCACTTGCAGATTCTACAAAAAGAGTGTTTCCAAACTGCTGTATCAATAGAAAGGATCAGCTCTGGTAGTTGAGGACACACATCCTAAATAAGTTTCTGAAAATCCCTCTGTCTCTTTTTTATGGGAAGATATTTCAGTTTTCACCGTAGGCCTTAATGCGCTCGAAATGTCCACTTCCAGATACTACAGAAAGAGTGTTTCAAACCTGCTCTATGAAAGGGAATGTTCCGCTCTGTGACTTGAATGCAGATATCACAAAGTAGTTTCTGACAGTGCTTCTGTCTAGAATTTAGATGAAGATATTCCCGTTTCCAACGAAATCGATAGAGCTATCCAAATATCCACTTGCAGATTCTACAAAAAGTGTGTTTCCAAACTACTGTATCAAAAGAATGGTTCAACTCTGTTAGTTGAGGACACACATCACAAAGAAGTTTCTGAGAATGCTTCTGTCTAGATTTTATATGAAGATATTCCCGTTTCCAACGAAATCTTCACAGTTATCCAAATATCCACTTGCAGATTCTACAAAAAGAGTGTTTGCAAACTACTGTATCAAAAGAAAGGATGAACTGTGTTAGCTGAGGACACTCATCAAGAAGAAGTTTCTGAGAATGCTTCGGTCTAGATTTCATATGAAGATATTCCCGTTTCCAACGAAATCATTAGCTCTATCAAAATATCCACTTACAGATTCTACAAAAAGAGTGTTTCCAAACTCCTCTATCAAAAGAAAGTTTCAACTCCTTTAGTTGAGGACACACATCACAAAGAAGTTTCTGAGAATGCTTCTGTCTAGATTTTATATGAAGATATTCCCTTTTCCAATGAAATCTTCAGAGTCATCCAAATATCCACTTGCAGCTTCTACGAAAAGAGTTTTTCTAAACTGCTGTATCCATAGAAAGTTTCATCTCTGTTAGTTGAGGACACACATCCCAAATAAGTTTCTGAGAATGCTTCTGTCTCGTTTTTATGGGAAGATATTTCCCTTTTCACCTTAGGCCTGAAAGCGCTCGAAGTCTCCACTTGCAGATACTACAGAAAGAGTGTTCGAAACCTGCTCTAAGAAAGGGAATGTTCAGCTCTGTGAGTTCAATGCAGATATCACAAAGTAGTTTCTGAGAGAGCTTCTGTCTAGATTTTAGATGAAGATATTCCCGTTTCCAATGAAATTGATAGAGCTATCCAAATATCCACTTGCAGATTCTACAAAAAGTGTGTTTCCAAACTGCTGTAACAATGGAAAGGTTGAAATCTGTTAGTTGAGGACACACACCACAAAAAAGTTTCTGAGAATGCTTCTCTCTAGATTTTATATGACGATATTCCCGTTTCCAACGAAATCTTCACAGTTATTCAAATATCCACTTGCAGATTCTACAAAAAGAGTGTTTCCAAACTGCTGTATCAATAGAAAGGATCAGCTCTGGTAGTTGAGGACACACATCCTAAATAAGTTTCTGAAAATCCTTCTGTCTCTTTTTTATGGGAAGATATTTCAGTTTTCACCGTAGGCCTTAATGCGCTCGTAATGTCCACTTCCAGATACTACAGAAAGAGTGTTTCAAACCTGCTCTATGAAAGGGAATGTTCCGCTCTGTGACTTGAATGCAGATATCAGAAAGTAGTTTCTGACAATGCTTCTGTCTAGAATTTAGATGAAGATATTCCCGTTTCCAACGAAATCGATAGAGCTATCCAAATATCCACTTACAGATTCTACAAAAGAAGTGATTCCAAACTGCTCTATCAACAGAAAGGTTTAAGTCTGTTAGTTGAGGACACACATCACAAAGAAGTTTGTGAGAATGCTTCTGTCTAGATTTTATATGAAGATATTCCCGTTTCCAACAATATCTTCACAGTTATCCAAATATCCACTTGCAGATTCTACAAAAAGTGTGTTTCCAAACTGCTCTATCAAAAGAAAGGTTCAACTCCGTTAGTTGAGGACACACATCACAAAGAAGTTTCTGAGAATGCTTCTGTCTCGTTTTTATGGGAAGATATTTCAGTTTTCACCGTAGGCCCGAATGCGCTCCAAATGTCCACTTGCAGATAATACAGAAAGAGTGTTCCATACCTTCTCTAAGAAAGGGAATCTTCAGCTTTGTGAGTTGAATGCAGATATCACAAAGTAGTTTCTGAGAGTGCTTCTGTCTAGATTTTAGATGAAAATATTCCCGTTTCCAACGATATCGTTAGAGCTATCCAAATATCAACTTGCAGATTCTACAAAAAGAGTGGTTCCAAACTACTCTATGTAAAGAAAGGTTGAACTCTGTTAGATGAGGACACACATCACAAAGAAGTTTCTGAGAATGCTTCTGTCTAGATTTTATATAAAGATGTTCCCGTTTCCAATGAAATCTTCACATTAAACAAAATATCCACTTGCAGGTTCTACAAAAAGAGTGTTTCCAAACTGCTGTATCAAAGGAAAGGTTGAACTCTGTTAGTTGAGGACACACATCACAAAAAAGTTTCTGAGAATGCTTCTGTCTAGATTTTATATGAAGATATTCCCGTTTCCAACGAAATCTTCACAGTTATTCAAATATCCACTTGCAGATTCTACAAAAAGAGTGTT
Source organism: Gorilla gorilla gorilla (assembly GCF_029281585.2). Lineage (NCBI taxonomy): Eukaryota > Metazoa > Chordata > Mammalia > Primates > Hominidae > Gorilla > Gorilla gorilla. The sequence continues at coordinate 13,134,368 of NC_086018.1, read as the reverse complement.
TCCAAACTGCTGTATCAATAGAAAGGATCAGCTCTGGTAGTTGAGGACACACATCCTAAATAAGTTTCTGAAAATCCCTCTGTCTCTTTTTTATGGGAAGATATTTCAGTTTTCACCGTAGGCCTTAATGCGCTCGAAATGTCCACTTCCAGATACTACAGAAAGAGTGTTTCAAACCTGCTCTATGAAAGGGAATGTTCCGCTCTGTGACTTGAATGCAGATATCACAAAGTAGTTTCTGACAGTGCTTCTGTCTAGAATTTAGATGAAGATATTCCCGTTTCCAACGAAATCGATAGAGCTATCCAAATATCCACTTGCAGATTCTACAAAAAGTGTGTTTCCAAACTACTGTATCAAAAGAATGGTTCAACTCTGTTAGTTGAGGACACACATCACAAAGAAGTTTCTGAGAATGCTTCTGTCTAGATTTTATATGAAGATATTCCCGTTTCCAACGAAATCTTCACAGTTATCCAAATATCCACTTGCAGATTCTACAAAAAGAGTGTTTGCAAACTACTGTATCAAAAGAAAGGATGAACTGTGTTAGCTGAGGACACTCATCAAGAAGAAGTTTCTGAGAATGCTTCGGTCTAGATTTCATATGAAGATATTCCCGTTTCCAACGAAATCATTAGCTCTATCAAAATATCCACTTACAGATTCTACAAAAAGAGTGTTTCCAAACTCCTCTATCAAAAGAAAGTTTCAACTCCTTTAGTTGAGGACACACATCACAAAGAAGTTTCTGAGAATGCTTCTGTCTAGATTTTATATGAAGATATTCCCTTTTCCAATGAAATCTTCAGAGTCATCCAAATATCCACTTGCAGCTTCTACGAAAAGAGTTTTTCTAAACTGCTGTATCCATAGAAAGTTTCATCTCTGTTAGTTGAGGACACACATCCCAAATAAGTTTCTGAGAATGCTTCTGTCTCGTTTTTATGGGAAGATATTTCCCTTTTCACCTTAGGCCTGAAAGCGCTCGAAGTCTCCACTTGCAGATACTACAGAAAGAGTGTTCGAAACCTGCTCTAAGAAAGGGAATGTTCAGCTCTGTGAGTTCAATGCAGATATCACAAAGTAGTTTCTGAGAGAGCTTCTGTCTAGATTTTAGATGAAGATATTCCCGTTTCCAATGAAATTGATAGAGCTATCCAAATATCCACTTGCAGATTCTACACAAAGTGTGTTTCCAAACTGCTGTAACAATGGAAAGGTTGAAATCTGTTAGTTGAGGACACACACCACAAAAAAGTTTCTGAGAATGCTTCTCTCTAGATTTTATATGACGATATTCCCGTTTCCAACGAAATCTTCACAGTTATTCAAATATCCACTTGCAGATTCTACAAAAAGAGTGTTTCCAAACTGCTGTATCAATAGAAAGGATCAGCTCTGGTAGTTGAGGACACACATCCTAAATAAGTTTCTGAAAATCCTTCTGTCTCTTTTTTATGGGAAGATATTTCAGTTTTCACCGTAGGCCTTAATGCGCTCGTAATGTCCACTTCCAGATACTACAGAAAGAGTGTTTCAAACCTGCTCTATGAAAGGGAATGTTCCGCTCTGTGACTTGAATGCAGATATCAGAAAGTAGTTTCTGACAATGCTTCTGTCTAGAATTTAGATGAAGATATTCCCGTTTCCAACGAAATCGATAGAGCTATCCAAATATCCACTTACAGATTCTACAAAAGAAGTGATTCCAAACTGCTCTATCAACAGAAAGGTTTAAGTCTGTTAGTTGAGGACACACATCACAAAGAAGTTTGTGAGAATGCTTCTGTCTAGATTTTATATGAAGATATTCCCGTTTCCAACAATATCTTCACAGTTATCCAAATATCCACTTGCAGATTCTACAAAAAGTGTGTTTCCAAACTGCTCTATCAAAAGAAAGGTTCAACTCCGTTAGTTGAGGACACACATCACAAAGAAGTTTCTGAGAATGCTTCTGTCTCGTTTTTATGGGAAGATATTTCAGTTTTCACCGTAGGCCCGAATGCGCTCCAAATGTCCACTTGCAGATAATACAGAAAGAGTGTTCCATACCTTCTCTAAGAAAGGGAATCTTCAGCTTTGTGAGTTGAATGCAGATATCACAAAGTAGTTTCTGAGAGTGCTTCTGTCTAGATTTTAGATGAAAATATTCCCGTTTCCAACGATATCGTTAGAGCTATCCAAATATCAACTTGCAGATTCTACAAAAAGAGTGGTTCCAAACTACTCTATGAAAAGAAAGGTTGAACTCTGTTAGATGAGGACACACATCACAAAGAAGTTTCTGAGAATGCTTCTGTCTAGATTTTATATAAAGATGTTCCCGTTTCCAATGAAATCTTCACATTAAACAAAATATCCACTTGCAGGTTCTACAAAAAGAGTGTTTCCAAACTGCTGTATCAAAGGAAAGGTTGAACTCTGTTAGTTGAGGACACACATCACAAAAAAGTTTCTGAGAATGCTTCTGTCTAGATTTTATATGAAGATATTCCCGTTTCCAACGAAATCTTCACAGTTATTCAAATATCCACTTGCAGATTCTACAAAAAGAGTGTTTCCAAACTGCTGTATCAATAGAAAGGATCAGCTCTGGTAGTTGAGGACACACATCCTAAATAAGTTTCTGAAAATCCCTCTGTCTCTTTTTTATGGGAAGATATTTCAGTTTTCACCGTAGGCCTTAATGCGCTCGAAATGTCCACTTCCAGATACTACAGAAAGAGTGTTTCAAACCTGCTCTATGAAAGGGAATGTTCCGCTCTGTGACTTGAATGCAGATATCACAAAGTAGTTTCTGACAGTGCTTCTGTCTAGAATTTAGATGAAGATATTCCCGTTTCCAACGAAATCGATAGAGCTATCCAAATATCCACTTGCAGATTCTACAAAAAGTGTGTTTCCAAACTACTGTATCAAAAGAATGGTTCAACTCTGTTAGTTGAGGACACACATCACAAAGAAGTTTCTGAGAATGCTTCTGTCTAGATTTTATATGAAGATATTCCCGTTTCCAACGAAATCTTCACAGTTATCCAAATATCCACTTGCAGATTCTACAAAAAGAGTGTTTGCAAACTACTGTATCAAAAGAAAGGATGAACTGTGTTAGCTGAGGACACTCATCAAGAAGAAGTTTCTGAGAATGCTTCGGTCTAGATTTCATATGAAGATATTCCCGTTTCCAACGAAATCATTAGCTCTATCAAAATATCCACTTACAGATTCTACAAAAAGAGTGTTTCCAAACTCCTCTATCAAAAGAAAGTTTCAACTCCTTTAGTTGAGGACACACATCACAAAGAAGTTTCTGAGAATGCTTCTGTCTAGATTTTATATGAAGATATTCCCTTTTCCAATGAAATCTTCAGAGTCATCCAAATATCCACTTGCAGCTTCTACGAAAAGAGTTTTTCTAAACTGCTGTATCCATAGAAAGTTTCATCTCTGTTAGTTGAGGACACACATCCCAAATAAGTTTCTGAGAATGCTTCTGTCTCGTTTTTATGGGAAGATATTTCCCTTTTCACCTTAGGCCTGAAAGCGCTCGAAGTCTCCACTTGCAGATACTACAGAAAGAGTGTTCGAAACCTGCTCTAAGAAAGGGAATGTTCAGCTCTGTGAGTTCAATGCAGATATCACAAAGTAGTTTCTGAGAGAGCTTCTGTCTAGATTTTAGATGAAGATATTCCCGTTTCCAATGAAATTGATAGAGCTATCCAAATATCCACTTGCAGATTCTACAAAAAGTGTGTTTCCAAACTGCTGTAACAATGGAAAGGTTGAAATCTGTTAGTTGAGGACACACACCACAAAAAAGTTTCTGAGAATGCTTCTCTCTAGATTTTATATGACGATATTCCCGTTTCCAACGAAATCTTCACAGTTATTCAAATATCCACTTGCAGATTCTACAAAAAGAGTGTTTCCAAACTGCTGTATCAATAGAAAGGATCAGCTCTGGTAGTTGAGGACACACATCCTAAATAAGTTTCTGAAAATCCTTCTGTCTCTTTTTTATGGGAAGATATTTCAGTTTTCACCGTAGGCCTTAATGCGCTCGTAATGTCCACTTCCAGATACTACAGAAAGAGTGTTTCAAACCTGCTCTATGAAAGGGAATGTTCCGCTCTGTGACTTGAATGCAGATATCAGAAAGTAGTTTCTGACAATGCTTCTGTCTAGAATTTAGATGAAGATATTCCCGTTTCCAACGAAATCGATAGAGCTATCCAAATATCCACTTACAGATTCTACAAAAGAAGTGATTCCAAACTGCTCTATCAACAGAAAGGTTTAAGTCTGTTAGTTGAGGACACACATCACAAAGAAGTTTGTGAGAATGCTTCTGTCTAGATTTTATATGAAGATATTCCCGTTTCCAACAATATCTTCACAGTTATCCAAATATCCACTTGCAGATTCTACAAAAAGTGTGTTTCCAAACTGCTCTATCAAAAGAAAGGTTCAACTCCGTTAGTTGAGGACACACATCACAAAGAAGTTTCTGAGAATGCTTCTGTCTCGTTTTTATGGGAAGATATTTCAGTTTTCACCGTAGGCCCGAATGCGCTCCAAATGTCCACTTGCAGATAATACAGAAAGAGTGTTCCATACCTTCTCTAAGAAAGGGAATCTTCAGCTTTGTGAGTTGAATGCAGATATCACAAAGTAGTTTCTGAGAGTGCTTCTGTCTAGATTTTAGATGAAAATATTCCCGTTTCCAACGATATCGTTAGAGCTATCCAAATATCAACTTGCAGATTCTACAAAAAGAGTGGTTCCAAACTACTCTATGAAAAGAAAGGTTGAACTCTGTTAGATGAGGACACACATCACAAAGAAGTTTCTGAGAATGCTTCTGTCTAGATTTTATATAAAGATGTTCCCGTTTCCAATGAAATCTTCACATTAAACAAAATATCCACTTGCAGGTTCTACAAAAAGAGTGTTTCCAAACTGCTGTATCAATAGAAAGGATCAGCTCTGGTAGTTGAGGACACACATCCTAAATAAGTTTCTGAAAATCCTTCTGTCTCTTTTTTATGGGAAGATATTTCAGTTTTCACCGTAGGCCTTAATGCGCTCGTAATGTCCACTTCCAGATACTACAGAAAGAGTGTTTCAAACCTGCTCTATGAAAGGGAATGTTCCGCTCTGTGACTTGAATGCAGATATCAGAAAGTAGTTTCTGACAATGCTTCTGTCTAGAATTTAGATGAAGATATTCCCGTTTCCAACGAAATCGATAGAGCTATCCAAATATCCACTTACAGATTCTACAAAAGAAGTGATTCCAAACTGCTCTATCAACAGAAAGGTTTAAGTCTGTTAGTTGAGGACACACATCACAAAGAAGTTTGTGAGAATGCTTCTGTCTAGATTTTATATGAAGATATTCCCGTTTCCAACAATATCTTCACAGTTATCCAAATATCCACTTGCAGATTCTACAAAAAGTGTGTTTCCAAACTGCTCTATCAAAAGAAAGGTTCAACTCCGTTAGTTGAGGACACACATCACAAAGAAGTTTCTGAGAATGCTTCTGTCTCGTTTTTATGGGAAGATATTTCAGTTTTCACCGTAGGCCCGAATGCGCTCCAAATGTCCACTTGCAGATAATACAGAAAGAGTGTTCCATACCTTCTCTAAGAAAGGGAATCTTCAGCTTTGTGAGTTGAATGCAGATATCACAAAGTAGTTTCTGAGAGTGCTTCTGTCTAGATTTTAGATGAAAATATTCCCGTTTCCAACGATATCGTTAGAGCTATCCAAATATCAACTTGCAGATTCTACAAAAAGAGTGGTTCCAAACTACTCTATGAAAAGAAAGGTTGAACTCTGTTAGATGAGGACACACATCACAAAGAAGTTTCTGAGAATGCTTCTGTCTAGATTTTATATAAAGATGTTCCCGTTTCCAATGAAATCTTCACATTAAACAAAATATCCACTTGCAGGTTCTACAAAAAGAGTGTTTCCAAACTGCTGTATCAATAGAAAGGATCAGCTCTGGTAGTTGAGGACACACATCCTAAATAAGTTTCTGAAAATCCTTCTGTCTCTTTTTTATGGGAAGATATTTCAGTTTTCACCGTAGGCCTTAATGCGCTCGTAATGTCCACTTCCAGATACTACAGAAAGAGTGTTTCAAACCTGCTCTATGAAAGGGAATGTTCCGCTCTGTGACTTGAATGCAGATATCAGAAAGTAGTTTCTGACAATGCTTCTGTCTAGAATTTAGATGAAGATATTCCCGTTTCCAACGAAATCGATAGAGCTATCCAAATATCCACTTACAGATTCTACAAAAGAAGTGATTCCAAACTGCTCTATCAACAGAAAGGTTTAAGTCTGTTAGTTGAGGACACACATCACAAAGAAGTTTGTGAGAATGCTTCTGTCTAGATTTTATATGAAGATATTCCCGTTTCCAACAATATCTTCACAGTTATCCAAATATCCACTTGCAGATTCTACAAAAAGTGTGTTTCCAAACTGCTCTATCAAAAGAAAGGTTCAACTCCGTTAGTTGAGGACACACATCACAAAGAAGTTTCTGAGAATGCTTCTGTCTCGTTTTTATGGGAAGATATTTCAGTTTTCACCGTAGGCCCGAATGCGCTCCAAATGTCCACTTGCAGATAATACAGAAAGAGTGTTCCATACCTTCTCTAAGAAAGGGAATCTTCAGCTTTGTGAGTTGAATGCAGATATCACAAAGTAGTTTCTGAGAGTGCTTCTGTCTAGATTTTAGATGAAAATATTCCCGTTTCCAACGATATCGTTAGAGCTATCCAAATATCAACTTGCAGATTCTACAAAAAGAGTGGTTCCAAACTACTCTATGAAAAGAAAGGTTGAACTCTGTTAGATGAGGACACACATCACAAAGAAGTTTCTGAGAATGCTTCTGTCTAGATTTTATATAAAGATGTTCCCGTTTCCAATGAAATCTTCACATTAAACAAAATATCCACTTGCAGGTTCTACAAAAAGAGTGTTTCCAAACTGCTGTATCAAAGGAAAGGTTGAACTCTGTTAGTTGAGGACACACATCACAAAAAAGTTTCTGAGAATGCTTCTGTCTAGATTTTATATGAAGATATTCCCGTTTCCAACGAAATCTTCACAGTTATTCAAATATCCACTTGCAGATTCTACAAAAAGAGTGTTTCCAAACTGCTGTATCAATAGAAAGGATCAGCTCTGGTAGTTGAGGACACACATCCTAAATAAGTTTCTGAAAATCCCTCTGTCTCTTTTTTATGGGAAGATATTTCAGTTTTCACCGTAGGCCTTAATGCGCTCGAAATGTCCACTTCCAGATACTACAGAAAGAGTGTTTCAAACCTGCTCTATGAAAGGGAATGTTCCGCTCTGTGACTTGAATGCAGATATCACAAAGTAGTTTCTGACAGTGCTTCTGTCTAGAATTTAGATGAAGATATTCCCGTTTCCAACGAAATCGATAGAGCTATCCAAATATCCACTTGCAGATTCTACAAAAAGTGTGTTTCCAAACTACTGTATCAAAAGAATGGTTCAACTCTGTTAGTTGAGGACACACATCACAAAGAAGTTTCTGAGAATGCTTCTGTCTAGATTTTATATGAAGATATTCCCGTTTCCAACGAAATCTTCACAGTTATCCAAATATCCACTTGCAGATTCTACAAAAAGAGTGTTTGCAAACTACTGTATCAAAAGAAAGGATGAACTGTGTTAGCTGAGGACACTCATCAAGAAGAAGTTTCTGAGAATGCTTCGGTCTAGATTTCATATGAAGATATTCCCGTTTCCAACGAAATCATTAGCTCTATCAAAATATCCACTTACAGATTCTACAAAAAGAGTGTTTCCAAACTCCTCTATCAAAAGAAAGTTTCAACTCCTTTAGTTGAGGACACACATCACAAAGAAGTTTCTGAGAATGCTTCTGTCTAGATTTTATATGAAGATATTCCCTTTTCCAATGAAATCTTCAGAGTCATCCAAATATCCACTTGCAGCTTCTACGAAAAGAGTTTTTCTAAACTGCTGTATCCATAGAAAGTTTCATCTCTGTTAGTTGAGGACACACATCCCAAATAAGTTTCTGAGAATGCTTCTGTCTCGTTTTTATGGGAAGATATTTCCCTTTTCACCTTAGGCCTGAAAGCGCTCGAAGTCTCCACTTGCAGATACTACAGAAAGAGTGTTCGAAACCTGCTCTAAGAAAGGGAATGTTCAGCTCTGTGAGTTCAATGCAGATATCACAAAGTAGTTTCTGAGAGAGCTTCTGTCTAGATTTTAGATGAAGATATTCCCGTTTCCAATGAAATTGATAGAGCTATCCAAATATCCACTTGCAGATTCTACAAAAAGTGTGTTTCCAAACTGCTGTAACAATGGAAAGGTTGAAATCTGTTAGTTGAGGACACACACCACAAAAAAGTTTCTGAGAATGCTTCTCTCTAGATTTTATATGACGATATTCCCGTTTCCAACGAAATCTTCACAGTTATTCAAATATCCACTTGCAGATTCTACAAAAAGAGTGTTTCCAAACTGCTGTATCAATAGAAAGGATCAGCTCTGGTAGTTGAGGACACACATCCTAAATAAGTTTCTGAAAATCCTTCTGTCTCTTTTTTATGGGAAGATATTTCAGTTTTCACCGTAGGCCTTAATGCGCTCGTAATGTCCACTTCCAGATACTACAGAAAGAGTGTTTCAAACCTGCTCTATGAAAGGGAATGTTCCGCTCTGTGACTTGAATGCAGATATCAGAAAGTAGTTTCTGACAATGCTTCTGTCTAGAATTTAGATGAAGATATTCCCGTTTCCAACGAAATCGATAGAGCTATCCAAATATCCACTTACAGATTCTACAAAAGAAGTGATTCCAAACTGCTCTATCAACAGAAAGGTTTAAGTCTGTTAGTTGAGGACACACATCACAAAGAAGTTTGTGAGAATGCTTCTGTCTAGATTTTATATGAAGATATTCCCGTTTCCAACAATATCTTCACAGTTATCCAAATATCCACTTGCAGATTCTACAAAAAGTGTGTTTCCAAACTGCTCTATCAAAAGAAAGGTTCAACTCCGTTAGTTGAGGACACACATCACAAAGAAGTTTCTGAGAATGCTTCTGTCTCGTTTTTATGGGAAGATATTTCAGTTTTCACCGTAGGCCCGAATGCGCTCCAAATGTCCACTTGCAGATAATACAGAAAGAGTGTTCCATACCTTCTCTAAGAAAGGGAATCTTCAGCTTTGTGAGTTGAATGCAGATATCACAAAGTAGTTTCTGAGAGTGCTTCTGTCTAGATTTTAGATGAAAATATTCCCGTTTCCAACGATATCGTTAGAGCTATCCAAATATCAACTTGCAGATTCTACAAAAAGAGTGGTTCCAAACTACTCTATGAAAAGAAAGGTTGAACTCTGTTAGATGAGGACACACATCACAAAGAAGTTTCTGAGAATGCTTCTGTCTAGATTTTATATAAAGATGTTCCCGTTTCCAATGAAATCTTCACATTAAACAAAATATCCACTTGCAGGTTCTACAAAAAGAGTGTTTCCAAACTGCTGTATCAAAGGAAAGGTTGAACTCTGTTAGTTGAGGACACACATCACAAAAAAGTTTCTGAGAATGCTTCTGTCTAGATTTTATATGAAGATATTCCCGTTTCCAACGAAATCTTCACAGTTATTCAAATATCCACTTGCAGATTCTACAAAAAGAGTGTTTCCAAACTGCTGTATCAATAGAAAGGATCAGCTCTGGTAGTTGAGGACACACATCCTAAATAAGTTTCTGAAAATCCCTCTGTCTCTTTTTTATGGGAAGATATTTCAGTTTTCACCGTAGGCCTTAATGCGCTCGAAATGTCCACTTCCAGATACTACAGAAAGAGTGTTTCAAACCTGCTCTATGAAAGGGAATGTTCCGCTCTGTGACTTGAATGCAGATATCACAAAGTAGTTTCTGACAGTGCTTCTGTCTAGAATTTAGATGAAGATATTCCCGTTTCCAACGAAATCGATAGAGCTATCCAAATATCCACTTGCAGATTCTACAAAAAGTGTGTTTCCAAACTACTGTATCAAAAGAATGGTTCAACTCTGTTAGTTGAGGACACACATCACAAAGAAGTTTCTGAGAATGCTTCTGTCTAGATTTTATATGAAGATATTCCCGTTTCCAACGAAATCTTCACAGTTATCCAAATATCCACTTGCAGATTCTACAAAAAGAGTGTTTGCAAACTACTGTATCAAAAGAAAGGATGAACTGTGTTAGCTGAGGACACTCATCAAGAAGAAGTTTCTGAGAATGCTTCGGTCTAGATTTCATATGAAGATATTCCCGTTTCCAACGAAATCATTAGCTCTATCAAAATATCCACTTACAGATTCTACAAAAAGAGTGTTTCCAAACTCCTCTATCAAAAGAAAGTTTCAACTCCTTTAGTTGAGGACACACATCACAAAGAAGTTTCTGAGAATGCTTCTGTCTAGATTTTATATGAAGATATTCCCTTTTCCAATGAAATCTTCAGAGTCATCCAAATATCCACTTGCAGCTTCTACGAAAAGAGTTTTTCTAAACTGCTGTATCCATAGAAAGTTTCATCTCTGTTAGTTGAGGACACACATCCCAAATAAGTTTCTGAGAATGCTTCTGTCTCGTTTTTATGGGAAGATATTTCCCTTTTCACCTTAGGCCTGAAAGCGCTCGAAGTCTCCACTTGCAGATACTACAGAAAGAGTGTTCGAAACCTGCTCTAAGAAAGGGAATGTTCAGCTCTGTGAGTTCAATGCAGATATCACAAAGTAGTTTCTGAGAGAGCTTCTGTCTAGATTTTAGATGAAGATATTCCCGTTTCCAATGAAATTGATAGAGCTATCCAAATATCCACTTGCAGATTCTACAAAAAGTGTGTTTCCAAACTGCTGTAACAATGGAAAGGTTGAAATCTGTTAGTTGAGGACACACACCACAAAAAAGTTTCTGAGAATGCTTCTCTCTAGATTTTATATGACGATATTCCCGTTTCCAACGAAATCTTCACAGTTATTCAAATATCCACTTGCAGATTCTACAAAAAGAGTGTTTCCAAACTGCTGTATCAATAGAAAGGATCAGCTCTGGTAGTTGAGGACACACATCCTAAATAAGTTTCTGAAAATCCTTCTGTCTCTTTTTTATGGGAAGATATTTCAGTTTTCACCGTAGGCCTTAATGCGCTCGTAATGTCCACTTCCAGATACTACAGAAAGAGTGTTTCAAACCTGCTCTATGAAAGGGAATGTTCCGCTCTGTGACTTGAATGCAGATATCAGAAAGTAGTTTCTGACAATGCTTCTGTCTAGAATTTAGATGAAGATATTCCCGTTTCCAACGAAATCGATAGAGCTATCCAAATATCCACTTACAGATTCTACAAAAGAAGTGATTCCAAACTGCTCTATCAACAGAAAGGTTTAAGTCTGTTAGTTGAGGACACACATCACAAAGAAGTTTGTGAGAATGCTTCTGTCTAGATTTTATATGAAGATATTCCCGTTTCCAACAATATCTTCACAGTTATCCAAATATCCACTTGCAGATTCTACAAAAAGTGTGTTTCCAAACTGCTCTATCAAAAGAAAGGTTCAACTCCGTTAGTTGAGGACACACATCACAAAGAAGTTTCTGAGAATGCTTCTGTCTCGTTTTTATGGGAAGATATTTCAGTTTTCACCGTAGGCCCGAATGCGCTCCAAATGTCCACTTGCAGATAATACAGAAAGAGTGTTCCATACCTTCTCTAAGAAAGGGAATCTTCAGCTTTGTGAGTTGAATGCAGATATCACAAAGTAGTTTCTGAGAGTGCTTCTGTCTAGATTTTAGATGAAAATATTCCCGTTTCCAACGATATCGTTAGAGCTATCCAAATATCAACTTGCAGATTCTACAAAAAGAGTGGTTCCAAACTACTCTATGAAAAGAAAGGTTGAACTCTGTTAGATGAGGACACACATCACAAAGAAGTTTCTGAGAATGCTTCTGTCTAGATTTTATATAAAGATGTTCCCGTTTCCAATGAAATCTTCACATTAAACAAAATATCCACTTGCAGGTTCTACAAAAAGAGTGTTTCCAAACTGCTGTATCAAAGGAAAGGTTGAACTCTGTTAGTTGAGGACACACATCACAAAAAAGTTTCTGAGAATGCTTCTGTCTAGATTTTATATGAAGATATTCCCGTTTCCAACGAAATCCTCACAGTTATTCAAATATCCACTTGCAGATTCTACAAAAAGAGTGTTTCCAAACTGCTGTATCAATAGAAAGGATCAGCTCTGGTAGTTGAGGACACACATCCTAAATAAGTTTCTGAAAATCCCTCTGTCTCTTTTTTATGGGAAGATATTTCAGTTTTCACCGTAGGCCTTAATGCGCTCGAAATGTCCACTTCCAGATACTACAGAAAGAGTGTTTCAAACCTGCTCTATGAAAGGGAATGTTCCGCTCTGTGACTTGAATGCAGATATCACAAAGTAGTTTCTGACAGTGCTTCTGTCTAGAATTTAGATGAAGATATTCCCGTTTCCAACGAAATCGATAGAGCTATCCAAATATCCACTTGCAGATTCTACAAAAAGTGTGTTTCCAAACTACTGTATCAAAAGAATGGTTCAACTCTGTTAGTTGAGGACACACATCACAAAGAAGTTTCTGAGAATGCTTCTGTCTAGATTTTATATGAAGATATTCCCGTTTCCAACGAAATCTTCACAGTTATCCAAATATCCACTTGCAGATTCTACAAAAAGAGTGTTTGCAAACTACTGTATCAAAAGAAAGGATGAACTGTGTTAGCTGAGGACACTCATCAAGAAGAAGTTTCTGAGAATGCTTCGGTCTAGATTTCATATGAAGATATTCCCGTTTCCAACGAAATCATTAGCTCTATCAAAATATCCACTTACAGATTCTACAAAAAGAGTGTTTCCAAACTCCTCTATCAAAAGAAAGTTTCAACTCCTTTAGTTGAGGACACACATCACAAAGAAGTTTCTGAGAATGCTTCTGTCTAGATTTTATATGAAGATATTCCCTTTTCCAATGAAATCTTCAGAGTCATCCAAATATCCACTTGCAGCTTCTACGAAAAGAGTTTTTCTAAACTGCTGTATCCATAGAAAGTTTCATCTCTGTTAGTTGAGGACACACATCCCAAATAAGTTTCTGAGAATGCTTCTGTCTCGTTTTTATGGGAAGATATTTCCCTTTTCACCTTAGGCCTGAAAGCGCTCGAAGTCTCCACTTGCAGATACTACAGAAAGAGTGTTCGAAACCTGCTCTAAGAAAGGGAATGTTCAGCTCTGTGAGTTCAATGCAGATATCACAAAGTAGTTTCTGAGAGAGCTTCTGTCTAGATTTTAGATGAAGATATTCCCGTTTCCAATGAAATTGATAGAGCTATCCAAATATCCACTTGCAGATTCTACAAAAAGTGTGTTTCCAAACTGCTGTAACAATGGAAAGGTTGAAATCTGTTAGTTGAGGACACACACCACAAAAAAGTTTCTGAGAATGCTTCTCTCTAGATTTTATATGACGATATTCCCGTTTCCAACGAAATCTTCACAGTTATTCAAATATCCACTTGCAGATTCTACAAAAAGAGTGTTTCCAAACTGCTGTATCAATAGAAAGGATCAGCTCTGGTAGTTGAGGACACACATCCTAAATAAGTTTCTGAAAATCCTTCTGTCTCTTTTTTATGGGAAGATATTTCAGTTTTCACCGTAGGCCTTAATGCGCTCGTAATGTCCACTTCCAGATACTACAGAAAGAGTGTTTCAAACCTGCTCTATGAAAGGTAATGTTCCGCTCTGTGACTTGAATGCAGATATCAGAAAGTAGTTTCTGACAATGCTTCTGTCTAGAATTTAGATGAAGATATTCCCGTTTCCAACGAAATCGATAGAGCTATCCAAATATCCACTTACAGATTCTACAAAAGAAGTGATTCCAAACTGCTCTATCAACAGAAAGGTTTAAGTCTGTTAGTTGAGGACACACATCACAAAGAAGTTTGTGAGAATGCTTCTGTCTAGATTTTATATGAAGATATTCCCGTTTCCAACAATATCTTCACAGTTATCCAAATATCCACTTGCAGATTCTACAAAAAGTGTGTTTCCAAACTGCTCTATCAAAAGAAAGGTTCAACTCCGTTAGTTGAGGACACACATCACAAAGAAGTTTCTGAGAATGCTTCTGTCTCGTTTTTATGGGAAGATATTTCAGTTTTCACCGTAGGCCCGAATGCGCTCCAAATGTCCACTTGCAGATAATACAGAAAGAGTGTTCCATACCTTCTCTAAGAAAGGGAATCTTCAGCTTTGTGAGTTGAATGCAGATATCACAAAGTAGTTTCTGAGAGTGCTTCTGTCTAGATTTTAGATGAAAATATTCCCGTTTCCAACGATATCGTTAGAGCTATCCAAATATCAACTTGCAGATTCTACAAAAAGAGTGGTTCCAAACTACTCTATGAAAAGAAAGGTTGAACTCTGTTAGATGAGGACACACATCACAAAGAAGTTTCTGAGAATGCTTCTGTCTACATTTTATATAAAGATGTTCCCGTTTCCAATGAAATCTTCACATTAAACAAAATATCCACTTGCAGGTTCTACAAAAAGAGTGTTTCCAAACTGCTGTATCAAAGGAAAGGTTGAACTCTGTTAGTTGAGGACACACATCACAAAAAAGTTTCTGAGAATGCTTCTGTCTAGATTTTATATGAAGATATTCCCGTTTCCAACGAAATCTTCACAGTTATTCAAATATCCACTTGCAGATTCTACAAAAAGAGTGTTTCCAAACTGCTGTATCAATAGAAAGGATCAGCTCTGGTAGTTGAGGACACACATCCTAAATAAGTTTCTGAAAATCCCTCTGTCTCTTTTTTATGGGAAGATATTTCAGTTTTCACCGTAGGCCTTAATGCGCTCGAAATGTCCACTTCCAGATACTACAGAAAGAGTGTTTCAAACCTGCTCTATGAAAGGGAATGTTCCGCTCTGTGACTTGAATGCAGATATCACAAAGTAGTTTCTGACAGTGCTTCTGTCTAGAATTTAGATGAAGATATTCCCGTTTCCAACGAAATCGATAGAGCTATCCAAATATCCACTTGCAGATTCTACAAAAAGTGTGTTTCCAAACTACTGTATCAAAAGAATGGTTCAACTCTGTTAGTTGAGGACACACATCACAAAGAAGTTTCTGAGAATGCTTCTGTCTAGATTTTATATGAAGATATTCCCGTTTCCAACGAAATCTTCACAGTTATCCAAATATCCACTTGCAGATTCTACAAAAAGAGTGTTTGCAAACTACTGTATCAAAAGAAAGGATGAACTGTGTTAGCTGAGGACACTCATCAAGAAGAAGTTTCTGAGAATGCTTCGGTCTAGATTTCATATGAAGATATTCCCGTTTCCAACGAAATCATTAGCTCTATCAAAATATCCACTTACAGATTCTACAAAAAGAGTGTTTCCAAACTCCTCTATCAAAAGAAAGTTTCAACTCCTTTAGTTGAGGACACACATCACAAAGAAGTTTCTGAGAATGCTTCTGTCTAGATTTTATATGAAGATATTCCCTTTTCCAATGAAATCTTCAGAGTCATCCAAATATCCACTTGCAGCTTCTACGAAAAGAGTTTTTCTAAACTGCTGTATCCATAGAAAGTTTCATCTCTGTTAGTTGAGGACACACATCCCAAATAAGTTTCTGAGAATGCTTCTGTCTCGTTTTTATGGGAAGATATTTCCCTTTTCACCTTAGGCCTGAAAGCGCTCGAAGTCTCCACTTGCAGATACTACAGAAAGAGTGTTCGAAACCTGCTCTAAGAAAGGGAATGTTCAGCTCTGTGAGTTCAATGCAGATATCACAAAGTAGTTTCTGAGAGAGCTTCTGTCTAGATTTTAGATGAAGATATTCCCGTTTCCAATGAAATTGATAGAGCTATCCAAATATCCACTTGCAGATTCTACAAAAAGTGTGTTTCCAAACTGCTGTAACAATGGAAAGGTTGAAATCTGTTAGTTGAGGACACACACCACAAAAAAGTTTCTGAGAATGCTTCTCTCTAGATTTTATATGACGATATTCCCGTTTCCAACGAAATCTTCACAGTTATTCAAATATCCACTTGCAGATTCTACAAAAAGAGTGTTTCCAAACTGCTGTATCAATAGAAAGGATCAGCTCTGGTAGTTGAGGACACACATCCTAAATAAGTTTCTGAAAATCCTTCTGTCTCTTTTTTATGGGAAGATATTTCAGTTTTCACCGTAGGCCTTAATGCGCTCGTAATGTCCACTTCCAGATACTACAGAAAGAGTGTTTCAAACCTGCTCTATGAAAGGGAATGTTCCGCTCTGTGACTTGAATGCAGATATCAGAAAGTAGTTTCTGACAATGCTTCTGTCTAGAATTTAGATGAAGATATTCCCGTTTCCAACGAAATCGATAGAGCTATCCAAATATCCACTTACAGATTCTACAAAAGAAGTGATTCCAAACTGCTCTATCAACAGAAAGGTTTAAGTCTGTTAGTTGAGGACACACATCACAAAGAAGTTTGTGAGAATGCTTCTGTCTAGATTTTATATGAAGATATTCCCGTTTCCAACAATATCTTCACAGTTATCCAAATATCCACTTGCAGATTCTACAAAAAGTGTGTTTCCAAACTGCTCTATCAAAAGAAAGGTTCAACTCCGTTAGTTGAGGACACACATCACAAAGAAGTTTCTGAGAATGCTTCTGTCTCGTTTTTATGGGAAGATATTTCAGTTTTCACCGTAGGCCCGAATGCGCTCCAAATGTCCACTTGCAGATAATACAGAAAGAGTGTTCCATACCTTCTCTAAGAAAGGGAATCTTCAGCTTTGTGAGTTGAATGCAGATATCACAAAGTAGTTTCTGAGAGTGCTTCTGTCTAGATTTTAGATGAAAATATTCCCGTTTCCAACGATATCGTTAGAGCTATCCAAATATCAACTTGCAGATTCTACAAAAAGAGTGGTTCCAAACTACTCTATGAAAAGAAAGGTTGAACTCTGTTAGATGAGGACACACATCACAAAGAAGTTTCTGAGAATGCTTCTGTCTAGATTTTATATAAAGATGTTCCCGTTTCCAATGAAATCTTCACATTAAACAAAATATCCACTTGCAGGTTCTACAAAAAGAGTGTTTCCAAACTGCTGTATCAAAGGAAAGGTTGAACTCTGTTAGTTGAGGACACACATCACAAAAAAGTTTCTGAGAATGCTTCTGTCTAGATTTTATATGAAGATATTCCCGTTTCCAACGAAATCTTCACAGTTATTCAAATATCCACTTGCAGATTCTACAAAAAGAGTGTTTCCAAACTGCTGTATCAATAGAAAGGATCAGCTCTGGTAGTTGAGGACACACATCCTAAATAAGTTTCTGAAAATCCCTCTGTCTCTTTTTTATGGGAAGATATTTCAGTTTTCACCGTAGGCCTTAATGCGCTCGAAATGTCCACTTCCAGATACTACAGAAAGAGTGTTTCAAACCTGCTCTATGAAAGGGAATGTTCCGCTCTGTGACTTGAATGCAGATATCACAAAGTAGTTTCTGACAGTGCTTCTGTCTAGAATTTAGATGAAGATATTCCCGTTTCCAACGAAATCGATAGAGCTATCCAAATATCCACTTGCAGATTCTACAAAAAGAGTGTTTGCAAACTACTGTATCAAAAGAAAGGATGAACTGTGTTAGCTGAGGACACTCATCAAGAAGAAGTTTCTGAGAATGCTTCGGTCTAGATTTCATATGAAGATATTCCCGTTTCCAACAAAATCATTAGCTCTATCAAAATATCCACTTACAGATTCTACAAAAAGAGTGTTTCCAAACTCCTCTATCAAAAGAAAGTTTCAACTCCTTTAGTTGAGGACACACATCACAAAGAAGTTTCTGAGAATGCTTCTGTCTAGATTTTATATGAAGATATTCCCTTTTCCAATGAAATCTTCAGAGTCATCCAAATATCCACTTGCAGCTTCTACGAAAAGAGTTTTTCTAAACTGCTGTATCCATAGAAAGTTTCATCTCTGTTAGTTGAGGACACACATCCCAAATAAGTTTCTGAGAATGCTTCTGTCTCGTTTTTATGGGAAGATATTTCCCTTTTCACCTTAGGCCTGAAAGCGCTCGAAGTCTCCACTTGCAGATACTACAGAAAGAGTGTTCGAAACCTGCTCTAAGAAAGGGAATGTTCAGCTCTGTGAGTTCAATGCAGATATCACAAAGTAGTTTCTGAGAGAGCTTCTGTCTAGATTTTAGATGAAGATATTCCCGTTTCCAATGAAATTGATAGAGCTATCCAAATATCCACTTGCAGATTCTACAAAAAGTGTGTTTCCAAACTGCTGTAACAATGGAAAGGTTGAAATCTGTTAGTTGAGGACACACACCACAAAAAAGTTTCTGAGAATGCTTCTCTCTAGATTTTATATGACGATATTCCCATTTCCAACGAAATCTTCACAGTTATTCAAATATCCACTTGCAGATTCTACAAAAAGAGTGTTTCCAAACTGCTGTATCAATAGAAAGGATCAGCTCTGGTAGTTGAGGACACACATCCTAAATAAGTTTCTGAAAATCCTTCTGTCTCTTTTTTATGGGAAGATATTTCAGTTTTCACCGTAGGCCTTAATGCGCTCGTAATGTCCACTTCCAGATACTACAGAAAGAGTGTTTCAAACCTGCTCTATGAAAGGGAATGTTCCGCTCTGTGACTTGAATGCAGATATCAGAAAGTAGTTTCTGACAATGCTTCTGTCTAGAATTTAGATGAAGATATTCCCGTTTCCAACGAAATCGATAGAGCTATCCAAATATCCACTTACAGATTCTACAAAAGAAGTGATTCCAAACTGCTCTATCAACAGAAAGGTTTAAGTCTGTTAGTTGAGGACACACATCACAAAGAAGTTTGTGAGAATGCTTCTGTCTAGATTTTATATGAAGATATTCCCGTTTCCAACAATATCTTCACAGTTATCCAAATATCCACTTGCAGATTCTACAAAAAGTGTGTTTCCAAACTGCTCTATCAAAAGAAAGGTTCAACTCCGTTAGTTGAGGACACACATCACAAAGAAGTTTCTGAGAATGCTTCTGTCTCGTTTTTATGGGAAGATATTTCAGTTTTCACCGTAGGCCCGAATGCGCTCCAAATGTCCACTTGCAGATAATACAGAAAGAGTGTTCCATACCTTCTCTAAGAAAGGGAATCTTCAGCTTTGTGAGTTGAATGCAGATATCACAAAGTAGTTTCTGAGAGTGCTTCTGTCTAGATTTTAGATGAAAATATTCCCGTTTCCAACGATATCGTTAGAGCTATCCAAATATCAACTTGCAGATTCTACAAAAAGAGTGGTTCCAAACTACTCTATGAAAAGAAAGGTTGAACTCTGTTAGATGAGGACACACATCACAAAGAAGTTTCTGAGAATGCTTCTGTCTACATTTTATATAAAGATGTTCCCGTTTCCAATGAAATCTTCACATTAAACAAAATATCCACTTGCAGGTTCTACAAAAAGAGTGTTTCCAAACTGCTGTATCAAAGGAAAGGTTGAACTCTGTTAGTTGAGGACACACATCACAAAAAAGTTTCTGAGAATGCTTCTGTCTAGATTTTATATGAAGATATTCCCGTTTCCAACGAAATCTTCACAGTTATTCAAATATCCACTTGCAGATTCTACAAAAAGAGTGTTTCCAAACTGCTGTATCAATAGAAAGGATCAGCTCTGGTAGTTGAGGACACACATCCTAAATAAGTTTCTGAAAATCCCTCTGTCTCTTTTTTATGGGAAGATATTTCAGTTTTCACCGTAGGCCTTAATGCGCTCGAAATGTCCACTTCCAGATACTACAGAAAGAGTGTTTCAAACCTGCTCTATGAAAGGGAATGTTCCGCTCTGTGACTTGAATGCAGATATCACAAAGTAGTTTCTGACAGTGCTTCTGTCTAGAATTTAGATGAAGATATTCCCGTTTCCAACGAAATCGATAGAGCTATCCAAATATCCACTTGCAGATTCTACAAAAAGTGTGTTTCCAAACTACTGTATCAAAAGAATGGTTCAACTCTGTTAGTTGAGGACACACATCACAAAGAAGTTTCTGAGAATGCTTCTGTCTAGATTTTATATGAAGATATTCCCGTTTCCAACGAAATCTTCACAGTTATCCAAATATCCACTTGCAGATTCTACAAAAAGAGTGTTTGCAAACTACTGTATCAAAAGAAAGGATGAACTGTGTTAGCTGAGGACACTCATCAAGAAGAAGTTTCTGAGAATGCTTCGGTCTAGATTTCATATGAAGATATTCCCGTTTCCAACGAAATCATTAGCTCTATCAAAATATCCACTTACAGATTCTACAAAAAGAGTGTTTCCAAACTCCTCTATCAAAAGAAAGTTTCAACTCCTTTAGTTGAGGACACACATCACAAAGAAGTTTCTGAGAATGCTTCTGTCTAGATTTTATATGAAGATATTCCCTTTTCCAATGAAATCTTCAGAGTCATCCAAATATCCACTTGCAGCTTCTACGAAAAGAGTTTTTCTAAACTGCTGTATCCATAGAAAGTTTCATCTCTGTTAGTTGAGGACACACATCCCAAATAAGTTTCTGAGAATGCTTCTGTCTCGTTTTTATGGGAAGATATTTCCCTTTTCACCTTAGGCCTGAAAGCGCTCGAAGTCTCCACTTGCAGATACTACAGAAAGAGTGTTCGAAACCTGCTCTAAGAAAGGGAATGTTCAGCTCTGTGAGTTCAATGCAGATATCACAAAGTAGTTTCTGAGAGAGCTTCTGTCTAGATTTTAGATGAAGATATTCCCGTTTCCAATGAAATTGATAGAGCTATCCAAATATCCACTTGCAGATTCTACAAAAAGTGTGTTTCCAAACTGCTGTAACAATGGAAAGGTTGAAATCTGTTAGTTGAGGACACACACCACAAAAAAGTTTCTGAGAATGCTTCTCTCTAGATTTTATATGACGATATTCCCGTTTCCAACGAAATCTTCACAGTTATTCAAATATCCACTTGCAGATTCTACAAAAAGAGTGTTTCCAAACTGCTGTATCAATAGAAAGGATCAGCTCTGGTAGTTGAGGACACACATCCTAAATAAGTTTCTGAAAATCCTTCTGTCTCTTTTTTATGGGAAGATATTTCAGTTTTCACCGTAGGCCTTAATGCGCTCGTAATGTCCACTTCCAGATACTACAGAAAGAGTGTTTCAAACCTGCTCTATGAAAGGGAATGTTCCGCTCTGTGACTTGAATGCAGATATCAGAAAGTAGTTTCTGACAATGCTTCTGTCTAGAATTTAGATGAAGATATTCCCGTTTCCAACGAAATCGATAGCTATCCAAATATCCACTTACAGATTCTACAAAAGAAGTGATTCCAAACTGCTCTATCAACAGAAAGGTTTAAGTCTGTTAGTTGAGGACACACATCACAAAGAAGTTTGTGAGAATGCTTCTGTCTAGATTTTATATGAAGATATTCCCGTTTCCAACAATATCTTCACAGTTATCCAAATATCCACTTGCAGATTCTACAAAAAGTGTGTTTCCAAACTGCTCTATCAAAAGAAAGGTTCAACTCCGTTAGTTGAGGACACACATCACAAAGAAGTTTCTGAGAATGCTTCTGTCTCGTTTTTATGGGAAGATATTTCAGTTTTCACCGTAGGCCCGAATGCGCTCCAAATGTCCACTTGCAGATAATACAGAAAGAGTGTTCCATACCTTCTCTAAGAAAGGGAATCTTCAGCTTTGTGAGTTGAATGCAGATATCACAAAGTAGTTTCTGAGAGTGCTTCTGTCTAGATTTTAGATGAAAATATTCCCGTTTCCAACGATATCGTTAGAGCTATCCAAATATCAACTTGCAGATTCTACAAAAAGAGTGGTTCCAAACTACTCTATGAAAAGAAAGGTTGAACTCTGTTAGATGAGGACACACATCACAAAGAAGTTTCTGAGAATGCTTCTGTCTAGATTTTATATAAAGATGTTCCCGTTTCCAATGAAATCTTCACATTAAACAAAATATCCACTTGCAGGTTCTACAAAAAGAGTGTTTCCAAACTGCTGTATCAAAGGAAAGGTTGAACTCTGTTAGTTGAGGACACACATCACAAAAAAGTTTCTGAGAATGCTTCTGTCTAGATTTTATATGAAGATATTCCCGTTTCCAACGAAATCTTCACAGTTATTCAAATATCCACTTGCAGATTCTACAAAAAGAGTGTTTCCAAACTGCTGTATCAATAGAAAGGATCAGCTCTGGTAGTTGAGGACACACATCCTAAATAAGTTTCTGAAAATCCCTCTGTCTCTTTTTTATGGGAAGATATTTCAGTTTTCACCGTAGGCCTTAATGCGCTCGAAATGTCCACTTCCAGATACTACAGAAAGAGTGTTTCAAACCTGCTCTATGAAAGGGAATGTTCCGCTCTGTGACTTGAATGCAGATATCACAAAGTAGTTTCTGACAGTGCTTCTGTCTAGAATTTAGATGAAGATATTCCCGTTTCCAACGAAATCGATAGAGCTATCCAAATATCCACTTGCAGATTCTACAAAAAGAGTGTTTGCAAACTACTGTATCAAAAGAAAGGATGAACTGTGTTAGCTGAGGACACTCATCAAGAAGAAGTTTCTGAGAATGCTTCGGTCTAGATTTCATATGAAGATATTCCCGTTTCCAACAAAATCATTAGCTCTATCAAAATATCCACTTACAGATTCTACAAAAAGAGTGTTTCCAAACTCCTCTATCAAAAGAAAGTTTCAACTCCTTTAGTTGAGGACACACATCACAAAGAAGTTTCTGAGAATGCTTCTGTCTAGATTTTATATGAAGATATTCCCTTTTCCAATGAAATCTTCAGAGTCATCCAAATATCCACTTGCAGCTTCTACGAAAAGAGTTTTTCTAAACTGCTGTATCCATAGAAAGTTTCATCTCTGTTAGTTGAGGACACACATCCCAAATAAGTTTCTGAGAATGCTTCTGTCTCGTTTTTATGGGAAGATATTTCCCTTTTCACCTTAGGCCTGAAAGCGCTCGAAGTCTCCACTTGCAGATACTACAGAAAGAGTGTTCGAAACCTGCTCTAAGAAAGGGAATGTTCAGCTCTGTGAGTTCAATGCAGATATCACAAAGTAGTTTCTGAGAGAGCTTCTGTCTAGATTTTAGATGAAGATATTCCCGTTTCCAATGAAATTGATAGAGCTATCCAAATATCCACTTGCAGATTCTACAAAAAGTGTGTTTCCAAACTGCTGTAACAATGGAAAGGTTGAAATCTGTTAGTTGAGGACACACACCACAAAAAAGTTTCTGAGAATGCTTCTCTCTAGATTTTATATGACGATATTCCCGTTTCCAACGAAATCTTCACAGTTATTCAAATATCCACTTGCAGATTCTACAAAAAGAGTGTTTCCAAACTGCTGTATCAATAGAAAGGATCAGCTCTGGTAGTTGAGGACACACATCCTAAATAAGTTTCTGAAAATCCTTCTGTCTCTTTTTTATGGGAAGATATTTCAGTTTTCACCGTAGGCCTTAATGCGCTCGTAATGTCCACTTCCAGATACTACAGAAAGAGTGTTTCAAACCTGCTCTATGAAAGGGAATGTTCCGCTCTGTGACTTGAATGCAGATATCAGAAAGTAGTTTCTGACAATGCTTCTGTCTAGAATTTAGATGAAGATATTCCCGTTTCCAACGAAATCGATAGAGCTATCCAAATATCCACTTACAGATTCTACAAAAGAAGTGATTCCAAACTGCTCTATCAACAGAAAGGTTTAAGTCTGTTAGTTGAGGACACACATCACAAAGAAGTTTGTGAGAATGCTTCTGTCTAGATTTTATATGAAGATATTCCCGTTTCCAACAATATCTTCACAGTTATCCAAATATCCACTTGCAGATTCTACAAAAAGTGTGTTTCCAAACTGCTCTATCAAAAGAAAGGTTCAACTCCGTTAGTTGAGGACACACATCACAAAGAAGTTTCTGAGAATGCTTCTGTCTCGTTTTTATGGGAAGATATTTCAGTTTTCACCGTAGGCCCGAATGCGCTCCAAATGTCCACTTGCAGATAATACAGAAAGAGTGTTCCATACCTTCTCTAAGAAAGGGAATCTTCAGCTTTGTGAGTTGAATGCAGATATCACAAAGTAGTTTCTGAGAGTGCTTCTGTCTAGATTTTAGATGAAAATATTCCCGTTTCCAACGATATCGTTAGAGCTATCCAAATATCAACTTGCAGATTCTACAAAAAGAGTGGTTCCAAACTACTCTATGAAAAGAAAGGTTGAACTCTGTTAGATGAGGACACACATCACAAAGAAGTTTCTGAGAATGCTTCTGTCTACATTTTATATAAAGATGTTCCCGTTTCCAATGAAATCTTCACATTAAACAAAATATCCACTTGCAGGTTCTACAAAAAGAGTGTTTCCAAACTGCTGTATCAAAGGAAAGGTTGAACTCTGTTAGTTGAGGACACACATCACAAAAAAGTTTCTGAGAATGCTTCTGTCTAGATTTTATATGAAGATATTCCCGTTTCCAACGAAATCTTCACAGTTATTCAAATATCCACTTGCAGATTCTACAAAAAGAGTGTTTCCAAACTGCTGTATCAATAGAAAGGATCAGCTCTGGTAGTTGAGGACACACATCCTAAATAAGTTTCTGAAAATCCCTCTGTCTCTTTTTTATGGGAAGATATTTCAGTTTTCACCGTAGGCCTTAATGCGCTCGAAATGTCCACTTCCAGATACTACAGAAAGAGTGTTTCAAACCTGCTCTATGAAAGGGAATGTTCCGCTCTGTGACTTGAATGCAGATATCACAAAGTAGTTTCTGACAGTGCTTCTGTCTAGAATTTAGATGAAGATATTCCCGTTTCCAACGAAATCGATAGAGCTATCCAAATATCCACTTGCAGATTCTACAAAAAGTGTGTTTCCAAACTACTGTATCAAAAGAATGGTTCAACTCTGTTAGTTGAGGACACACATCACAAAGAAGTTTCTGAGAATGCTTCTGTCTAGATTTTATATGAAGATATTCCCGTTTCCAACGAAATCTTCACAGTTATCCAAATATCCACTTGCAGATTCTACAAAAAGAGTGTTTGCAAACTACTGTATCAAAAGAAAGGATGAACTGTGTTAGCTGAGGACACTCATCAAGAAGAAGTTTCTGAGAATGCTTCGGTCTAGATTTCATATGAAGATATTCCCGTTTCCAACGAAATCATTAGCTCTATCAAAATATCCACTTACAGATTCTACAAAAAGAGTGTTTCCAAACTCCTCTATCAAAAGAAAGTTTCAACTCCTTTAGTTGAGGACACACATCACAAAGAAGTTTCTGAGAATGCTTCTGTCTAGATTTTATATGAAGATATTCCCTTTTCCAATGAAATCTTCAGAGTCATCCAAATATCCACTTGCAGCTTCTACGAAAAGAGTTTTTCTAAACTGCTGTATCCATAGAAAGTTTCATCTCTGTTAGTTGAGGACACACATCCCAAATAAGTTTCTGAGAATGCTTCTGTCTCGTTTTTATGGGAAGATATTTCCCTTTTCACCTTAGGCCTGAAAGCGCTCGAAGTCTCCACTTGCAGATACTACAGAAAGAGTGTTCGAAACCTGCTCTAAGAAAGGGAATGTTCAGCTCTGTGAGTTCAATGCAGATATCACAAAGTAGTTTCTGAGAGAGCTTCTGTCTAGATTTTAGATGAAGATATTCCCGTTTCCAATGAAATTGATAGAGCTATCCAAATATCCACTTGCAGATTCTACAAAAAGTGTGTTTCCAAACTGCTGTAACAATGGAAAGGTTGAAATCTGTTAGTTGAGGACACACACCACAAAAAAGTTTCTGAGAATGCTTCTCTCTAGATTTTATATGACGATATTCCCGTTTCCAACGAAATCTTCACAGTTATTCAAATATCCACTTGCAGATTCTACAAAAAGAGTGTTTCCAAACTGCTGTATCAATAGAAAGGATCAGCTCTGGTAGTTGAGGACACACATCCTAAATAAGTTTCTGAAAATCCTTCTGTCTCTTTTTTATGGGAAGATATTTCAGTTTTCACCGTAGGCCTTAATGCGCTCGTAATGTCCACTTCCAGATACTACAGAAAGAGTGTTTCAAACCTGCTCTATGAAAGGGAATGTTCCGCTCTGTGACTTGAATGCAGATATCAGAAAGTAGTTTCTGACAATGCTTCTGTCTAGAATTTAGATGAAGATATTCCCGTTTCCAACGAAATCGATAGCTATCCAAATATCCACTTACAGATTCTACAAAAGAAGTGATTCCAAACTGCTCTATCAACAGAAAGGTTTAAGTCTGTTAGTTGAGGACACACATCACAAAGAAGTTTGTGAGAATGCTTCTGTCTAGATTTTATATGAAGATATTCCCGTTTCCAACAATATCTTCACAGTTATCCAAATATCCACTTGCAGATTCTACAAAAAGTGTGTTTCCAAACTGCTCTATCAAAAGAAAGGTTCAACTCCGTTAGTTGAGGACACACATCACAAAGAAGTTTCTGAGAATGCTTCTGTCTCGTTTTTATGGGAAGATATTTCAGTTTTCACCGTAGGCCCGAATGCGCTCCAAATGTCCACTTGCAGATAATACAGAAAGAGTGTTCCATACCTTCTCTAAGAAAGGGAATCTTCAGCTTTGTGAGTTGAATGCAGATATCACAAAGTAGTTTCTGAGAGTGCTTCTGTCTAGATTTTAGATGAAAATATTCCCGTTTCCAACGATATCGTTAGAGCTATCCAAATATCAACTTGCAGATTCTACAAAAAGAGTGGTTCCAAACTACTCTATGAAAAGAAAGGTTGAACTCTGTTAGATGAGGACACACATCACAAAGAAGTTTCTGAGAATGCTTCTGTCTAGATTTTATATAAAGATGTTCCCGTTTCCAATGAAATCTTCACATTAAACAAAATATCCACTTGCAGGTTCTACAAAAAGAGTGTTTCCAAACTGCTGTATCAAAGGAAAGGTTGAACTCTGTTAGTTGAGGACACACATCACAAAAAAGTTTCTGAGAATGCTTCTGTCTAGATTTTATATGAAGATATTCCCGTTTCCAACGAAATCTTCACAGTTATTCAAATATCCACTTGCAGATTCTACAAAAAGAGTGTTTCCAAACTGCTGTATCAATAGAAAGGATCAGCTCTGGTAGTTGAGGACACACATCCTAAATAAGTTTCTGAAAATCCCTCTGTCTCTTTTTTATGGGAAGATATTTCAGTTTTCACCGTAGGCCTTAATGCGCTCGAAATGTCCACTTCCAGATACTACAGAAAGAGTGTTTCAAACCTGCTCTATGAAAGGGAATGTTCCGCTCTGTGACTTGAATGCAGATATCACAAAGTAGTTTCTGACAGTGCTTCTGTCTAGAATTTAGATGAAGATATTCCCGTTTCCAACGAAATCGATAGAGCTATCCAAATATCCACTTGCAGATTCTACAAAAAGTGTGTTTCCAAACTACTGTATCAAAAGAATGGTTCAACTCTGTTAGTTGAGGACACACATCACAAAGAAGTTTCTGAGAATGCTTCTGTCTAGATTTTATATGAAGATATTCCCGTTTCCAACGAAATCTTCACAGTTATCCAAATATCCACTTGCAGATTCTACAAAAAGAGTGTTTGCAAACTACTGTATCAAAAGAAAGGATGAACTGTGTTAGCTGAGGACACTCATCAAGAAGAAGTTTCTGAGAATGCTTCGGTCTAGATTTCATATGAAGATATTCCCGTTTCCAACGAAATCATTAGCTCTATCAAAATATCCACTTACAGATTCTACAAAAAGAGTGTTTCCAAACTCCTCTATCAAAAGAAAGTTTCAACTCCTTTAGTTGAGGACACACATCACAAAGAAGTTTCTGAGAATGCTTCTGTCTAGATTTTATATGAAGATATTCCCTTTTCCAATGAAATCTTCAGAGTCATCCAAATATCCACTTGCAGCTTCTACGAAAAGAGTTTTTCTAAACTGCTGTATCCATAGAAAGTTTCATCTCTGTTAGTTGAGGACACACATCCCAAATAAGTTTCTGAGAATGCTTCTGTCTCGTTTTTATGGGAAGATATTTCCCTTTTCACCTTAGGCCTGAAAGCGCTCGAAGTCTCCACTTGCAGATACTACAGAAAGAGTGTTCGAAACCTGCTCTAAGAAAGGGAATGTTCAGCTCTGTGAGTTCAATGCAGATATCACAAAGTAGTTTCTGAGAGAGCTTCTGTCTAGATTTTAGATGAAGATATTCCCGTTTCCAATGAAATTGATAGAGCTATCCAAATATCCACTTGCAGATTCTACAAAAAGTGTGTTTCCAAACTGCTGTAACAATGGAAAGGTTGAAATCTGTTAGTTGAGGACACACACCACAAAAAAGTTTCTGAGAATGCTTCTCTCTAGATTTTATATGACGATATTCCCGTTTCCAACGAAATCTTCACAGTTATTCAAATATCCACTTGCAGATTCTACAAAAAGAGTGTTTCCAAACTGCTGTATCAATAGAAAGGATCAGCTCTGGTAGTTGAGGACACACATCCTAAATAAGTTTCTGAAAATCCTTCTGTCTCTTTTTTATGGGAAGATATTTCAGTTTTCACCGTAGGCCTTAATGCGCTCGTAATGTCCACTTCCAGATACTACAGAAAGAGTGTTTCAAACCTGCTCTATGAAAGGGAATGTTCCGCTCTGTGACTTGAATGCAGATATCAGAAAGTAGTTTCTGACAATGCTTCTGTCTAGAATTTAGATGAAGATATTCCCGTTTCCAACGAAATCGATAGAGCTATCCAAATATCCACTTACAGATTCTACAAAAGAAGTGATTCCAAACTGCTCTATCAACAGAAAGGTTTAAGTCTGTTAGTTGAGGACACACATCACAAAGAAGTTTGTGAGAATGCTTCTGTCTAGATTTTATATGAAGATATTCCCGTTTCCAACAATATCTTCACAGTTATCCAAATATCCACTTGCAGATTCTACAAAAAGTGTGTTTCCAAACTGCTCTATCAAAAGAAAGGTTCAACTCCGTTAGTTGAGGACACACATCACAAAGAAGTTTCTGAGAATGCTTCTGTCTCGTTTTTATGGGAAGATATTTCAGTTTTCACCGTAGGCCCGAATGCGCTCCAAATGTCCACTTGCAGATAATACAGAAAGAGTGTTCCATACCTTCTCTAAGAAAGGGAATCTTCAGCTTTGTGAGTTGAATGCAGATATCACAAAGTAGTTTCTGAGAGTGCTTCTGTCTAGATTTTAGATGAAAATATTCCCGTTTCCAACGATATCGTTAGAGCTATCCAAATATCAACTTGCAGATTCTACAAAAAGAGTGGTTCCAAACTACTCTATGAAAAGAAAGGTTGAACTCTGTTAGATGAGGACACACATCACAAAGAAGTTTCTGAGAATGCTTCTGTCTAGATTTTATATAAAGATGTTCCCGTTTCCAATGAAATCTTCACATTAAACAAAATATCCACTTGCAGGTTCTACAAAAAGAGTGTTTCCAAACTGCTGTATCAAAGGAAAGGTTGAACTCTGTTAGTTGAGGACACACATCACAAAAAAGTTTCTGAGAATGCTTCTGTCTAGATTTTATATGAAGATATTCCCGTTTCCAACGAAATCTTCACAGTTATTCAAATATCCACTTGCAGATTCTACAAAAAGAGTGTTTCCAAACTGCTGTATCAATAGAAAGGATCAGCTCTGGTAGTTGAGGACACACATCCTAAATAAGTTTCTGAAAATCCCTCTGTCTCTTTTTTATGGGAAGATATTTCAGTTTTCACCGTAGGCCTTAATGCGCTCGAAATGTCCACTTCCAGATACTACAGAAAGAGTGTTTCAAACCTGCTCTATGAAAGGGAATGTTCCGCTCTGTGACTTGAATGCAGATATCACAAAGTAGTTTCTGACAGTGCTTCTGTCTAGAATTTAGATGAAGATATTCCCGTTTCCAACGAAATCGATAGAGCTATCCAAATATCCACTTGCAGATTCTACAAAAAGTGTGTTTCCAAACTACTGTATCAAAAGAATGGTTCAACTCTGTTAGTTGAGGACACACATCACAAAGAAGTTTCTGAGAATGCTTCTGTCTAGATTTTATATGAAGATATTCCCGTTTCCAACGAAATCTTCACAGTTATCCAAATATCCACTTGCAGATTCTACAAAAAGAGTGTTTGCAAACTACTGTATCAAAAGAAAGGATGAACTGTGTTAGCTGAGGACACTCATCAAGAAGAAGTTTCTGAGAATGCTTCGGTCTAGATTTCATATGAAGATATTCCCGTTTCCAACGAAATCATTAGCTCTATCAAAATATCCACTTACAGATTCTACAAAAAGAGTGTTTCCAAACTCCTCTATCAAAAGAAAGTTTCAACTCCTTTAGTTGAGGACACACATCACAAAGAAGTTTCTGAGAATGCTTCTGTCTAGATTTTATATGAAGATATTCCCTTTTCCAATGAAATCTTCAGAGTCATCCAAATATCCACTTGCAGCTTCTACGAAAAGAGTTTTTCTAAACTGCTGTATCCATAGAAAGTTTCATCTCTGTTAGTTGAGGACACACATCCCAAATAAGTTTCTGAGAATGCTTCTGTCTCGTTTTTATGGGAAGATATTTCCCTTTTCACCTTAGGCCTGAAAGCGCTCGAAGTCTCCACTTGCAGATACTACAGAAAGAGTGTTCGAAACCTGCTCTAAGAAAGGGAATGTTCAGCTCTATGAGTTCAATGCAGATATCACAAAGTAGTTTCTGAGAGAGCTTCTGTCTAGATTTTAGATGAAGATATTCCCGTTTCCAATGAAATTGATAGAGCTATCCAAATATCCACTTGCAGATTCTACAAAAAGTGTGTTTCCAAACTGCTGTAACAATGGAAAGGTTGAAATCTGTTAGTTGAGGACACACACCACAAAAAAGTTTCTGAGAATGCTTCTCTCTAGATTTTATATGACGATATTCCCGTTTCCAACGAAATCTTCACAGTTATTCAAATATCCACTTGCAGATTCTACAAAAAGAGTGTTTCCAAACTGCTGTATCAATAGAAAGGATCAGCTCTGGTAGTTGAGGACACACATCCTAAATAAGTTTCTGAAAATCCTTCTGTCTCTTTTTTATGGGAAGATATTTCAGTTTTCACCGTAGGCCTTAATGCGCTCGTAATGTCCACTTCCAGATACTACAGAAAGAGTGTTTCAAACCTGCTCTATGAAAGGGAATGTTCCGCTCTGTGACTTGAATGCAGATATCAGAAAGTAGTTTCTGACAATGCTTCTGTCTAGAATTTAGATGAAGATATTCCCGTTTCCAACGAAATCGATAGAGCTATCCAAATATCCACTTACAGATTCTACAAAAGAAGTGATTCCAAACTGCTCTATCAACAGAAAGGTTTAAGTCTGTTAGTTGAGGACACACATCACAAAGAAGTTTGTGAGAATGCTTCTGTCTAGATTTTATATGAAGATATTCCCGTTTCCAACAATATCTTCACAGTTATCCAAATATCCACTTGCAGATTCTACAAAAAGTGTGTTTCCAAACTGCTCTATCAAAAGAAAGGTTCAACTCCGTTAGTTGAGGACACACATCACAAAGAAGTTTCTGAGAATGCTTCTGTCTCGTTTTTATGGGAAGATATTTCAGTTTTCACCGTAGGCCCGAATGCGCTCCAAATGTCCACTTGCAGATAATACAGAAAGAGTGTTCCATACCTTCTCTAAGAAAGGGAATCTTCAGCTTTGTGAGTTGAATGCAGATATCACAAAGTAGTTTCTGAGAGTGCTTCTGTCTAGATTTTAGATGAAAATATTCCCGTTTCCAACGATATCGTTAGAGCTATCCAAATATCAACTTGCAGATTCTACAAAAAGAGTGGTTCCAAACTACTCTATGAAAAGAAAGGTTGAACTCTGTTAGATGAGGACACACATCACAAAGAAGTTTCTGAGAATGCTTCTGTCTAGATTTTATATAAAGATGTTCCCGTTTCCAATGAAATCTTCACATTAAACAAAATATCCACTTGCAGGTTCTACAAAAAGAGTGTTTCCAAACTGCTGTATCAAAGGAAAGGTTGAACTCTGTTAGTTGAGGACACACATCACAAAAAAGTTTCTGAGAATGCTTCTGTCTAGATTTTATATGAAGATATTCCCGTTTCCAACGAAATCTTCACAGTTATTCAAATATCCACTTGCAGATTCTACAAAAAGAGTGTTTCCAAACTGCTGTATCAATAGAAAGGATCAGCTCTGGTAGTTGAGGACACACATCCTAAATAAGTTTCTGAAAATCCCTCTGTCTCTTTTTTATGGGAAGATATTTCAGTTTTCACCGTAGGCCTTAATGCGCTCGAAATGTCCACTTCCAGATACTACAGAAAGAGTGTTTCAAACCTGCTCTATGAAAGGGAATGTTCCGCTCTGTGACTTGAATGCAGATATCAGAAAGTAGTTTCTGACAGTGCTTCTGTCTAGAATTTAGATGAAGATATTCCCGTTTCCAACGAAATCGATAGAGCTATCCAAATATCCACTTGCAGATTCTACAAAAAGTGTGTTTCCAAACTACTGTATCAAAAGAATGGTTCAACTCTGTTAGTTGAGGACACACATCACAAAGAAGTTTCTGAGAATGCTTCTGTCTAGATTTTATATGAAGATATTCCCGTTTCCAACGAAATCTTCACAGTTATCCAAATATCCACTTGCAGATTCTACAAAAAGAGTGTTTGCAAACTACTGTATCAAAAGAAAGGATGAACTGTGTTAGCTGAGGACACTCATCAAGAAGAAGTTTCTGAGAATGCTTCGGTCTAGATTTCATATGAAGATATTCCCGTTTCCAACGAAATCATTAGCTCTATCAAAATATCCACTTACAGATTCTACAAAAAGAGTGTTTCCAAACTCCTCTATCAAAAGAAAGTTTCAACTCCTTTAGTTGAGGACACACATCACAAAGAAGTTTCTGAGAATGCTTCTGTCTAGATTTTATATGAAGATATTCCCTTTTCCAATGAAATCTTCAGAGTCATCCAAATATCCACTTGCAGCTTCTACGAAAAGAGTTTTTCTAAACTGCTGTATCCATAGAAAGTTTCATCTCTGTTAGTTGAGGACACACATCCCAAATAAGTTTCTGAGAATGCTTCTGTCTCGTTTTTATGGGAAGATATTTCCCTTTTCACCTTAGGCCTGAAAGCGCTCGAAGTCTCCACTTGCAGATACTACAGAAAGAGTGTTCGAAACCTGCTCTAAGAAAGGGAATGTTCAGCTCTGTGAGTTCAATGCAGATATCACAAAGTAGTTTCTGAGAGAGCTTCTGTCTAGATTTTAGATGAAGATATTCCCGTTTCCAATGAAATTGATAGAGCTATCCAAATATCCACTTGCAGATTCTACAAAAAGTGTGTTTCCAAACTGCTGTAACAATGGAAAGGTTGAAATCTGTTAGTTGAGGACACACACCACAAAAAAGTTTCTGAGAATGCTTCTCTCTAGATTTTATATGACGATATTCCCGTTTCCAACGAAATCTTCACAGTTATTCAAATATCCACTTGCAGATTCTACAAAAAGAGTGTTTCCAAACTGCTGTATCAATAGAAAGGATCAGCTCTGGTAGTTGAGGACACACATCCTAAATAAGTTTCTGAAAATCCTTCTGTCTCTTTTTTATGGGAAGATATTTCAGTTTTCACCGTAGGCCTTAATGCGCTCGTAATGTCCACTTCCAGATACTACAGAAAGAGTGTTTCAAACCTGCTCTATGAAAGGGAATGTTCCGCTCTGTGACTTGAATGCAGATATCAGAAAGTAGTTTCTGACAATGCTTCTGTCTAGAATTTAGATGAAGATATTCCCGTTTCCAACGAAATCGATAGAGCTATCCAAATATCCACTTACAGATTCTACAAAAGAAGTGATTCCAAACTGCTCTATCAACAGAAAGGTTTAAGTCTGTTAGTTGAGGACACACATCACAAAGAAGTTTGTGAGAATGCTTCTGTCTAGATTTTATATGAAGATATTCCCGTTTCCAACAATATCTTCACAGTTATCCAAATATCCACTTGCAGATTCTACAAAAAGTGTGTTTCCAAACTGCTCTATCAAAAGAAAGGTTCAACTCCGTTAGTTGAGGACACACATCACAAAGAAGTTTCTGAGAATGCTTCTGTCTCGTTTTTATGGGAAGATATTTCAGTTTTCACCGTAGGCCCGAATGCGCTCCAAATGTCCACTTGCAGATAATACAGAAAGAGTGTTCCATACCTTCTCTAAGAAAGGGAATCTTCAGCTTTGTGAGTTGAATGCAGATATCACAAAGTAGTTTCTGAGAGTGCTTCTGTCTAGATTTTAGATGAAAATATTCCCGTTTCCAACGATATCGTTAGAGCTATCCAAATATCAACTTGCAGATTCTACAAAAAGAGTGGTTCCAAACTACTCTATGAAAAGAAAGGTTGAACTCTGTTAGATGAGGACACACATCACAAAGAAGTTTCTGAGAATGCTTCTGTCTAGATTTTATATAAAGATGTTCCCGTTTCCAATGAAATCTTCACATTAAACAAAATATCCACTTGCAGGTTCTACAAAAAGAGTGTTTCCAAACTGCTGTATCAAAGGAAAGGTTGAACTCTGTTAGTTGAGGACACACATCACAAAAAAGTTTCTGAGAATGCTTCTGTCTAGATTTTATATGAAGATATTCCCGTTTCCAACGAAATCTTCACAGTTATTCAAATATCCACTTGCAGATTCTACAAAAAGAGTGTTTCCAAACTGCTGTATCAATAGAAAGGATCAGCTCTGGTAGTTGAGGACACACATCCTAAATAAGTTTCTGAAAATCCCTCTGTCTCTTTTTTATGGGAAGATATTTCAGTTTTCACCGTAGGCCTTAATGCGCTCGAAATGTCCACTTCCAGATACTACAGAAAGAGTGTTTCAAACCTGCTCTATGAAAGGGAATGTTCCGCTCTGTGACTTGAATGCAGATATCACAAAGTAGTTTCTGACAGTGCTTCTGTCTAGAATTTAGATGAAGATATTCCCGTTTCCAACGAAATCGATAGAGCTATCCAAATATCCACTTGCAGATTCTACAAAAAGTGTGTTTCCAAACTACTGTATCAAAAGAATGGTTCAACTCTGTTAGTTGAGGACACACATCACAAAGAAGTTTCTGAGAATGCTTCTGTCTAGATTTTATATGAAGATATTCCCGTTTCCAACGAAATCTTCACAGTTATCCAAATATCCACTTGCAGATTCTACAAAAAGAGTGTTTGCAAACTACTGTATCAAAAGAAAGGATGAACTGTGTTAGCTGAGGACACTCATCAAGAAGAAGTTTCTGAGAATGCTTCGGTCTAGATTTCATATGAAGATATTCCCGTTTCCAACGAAATCATTAGCTCTATCAAAATATCCACTTACAGATTCTACAAAAAGAGTGTTTCCAAACTCCTCTATCAAAAGAAAGTTTCAACTCCTTTAGTTGAGGACACACATCACAAAGAAGTTTCTGAGAATGCTTCTGTCTAGATTTTATATGAAGATATTCCCTTTTCCAATGAAATCTTCAGAGTCATCCAAATATCCACTTGCAGCTTCTACGAAAAGAGTTTTTCTAAACTGCTGTATCCATAGAAAGTTTCATCTCTGTTAGTTGAGGACACACATCCCAAATAAGTTTCTGAGAATGCTTCTGTCTCATTTTTATGGGAAGATATTTCCCTTTTCACCTTAGGCCTGAAAGCGCTCGAAGTCTCCACTTGCAGATACTACAGAAAGAGTGTTCGAAACCTGCTCTAAGAAAGGGAATGTTCAGCTCTGTGAGTTCAATGCAGATATCACAAAGTAGTTTCTGAGAGAGCTTCTGTCTAGATTTTAGATGAAGATATTCCCGTTTCCAATGAAATTGATAGAGCTATCCAAATATCCACTTGCAGATTCTACAAAAAGTGTGTTTCCAAACTGCTGTAACAATGGAAAGGTTGAAATCTGTTAGTTGAGGACACACACCACAAAAAAGTTTCTGAGAATGCTTCTCTCTAGATTTTATATGACGATATTCCCGTTTCCAACGAAATCTTCACAGTTATTCAAATATCCACTTGCAGATTCTACAAAAAGAGTGTTTCCAAACTGCTGTATCAATAGAAAGGATCAGCTCTGGTAGTTGAGGACACACATCCTAAATAAGTTTCTGAAAATCCTTCTGTCTCTTTTTTATGGGAAGATATTTCAGTTTTCACCGTAGGCCTTAATGCGCTCGTAATGTCCACTTCCAGATACTACAGAAAGAGTGTTTCAAACCTGCTCTATGAAAGGGAATGTTCCGCTCTGTGACTTGAATGCAGATATCAGAAAGTAGTTTCTGACAATGCTTCTGTCTAGAATTTAGATGAAGATATTCCCGTTTCCAACGAAATCGATAGAGCTATCCAAATATCCACTTACAGATTCTACAAAAGAAGTGATTCCAAACTGCTCTATCAACAGAAAGGTTTAAGTCTGTTAGTTGAGGACACACATCACAAAGAAGTTTGTGAGAATGCTTCTGTCTAGATTTTATATGAAGATATTCCCGTTTCCAACAATATCTTCACAGTTATCCAAATATCCACTTGCAGATTCTACAAAAAGTGTGTTTCCAAACTGCTCTATCAAAAGAAAGGTTCAACTCCGTTAGTTGAGGACACACATCACAAAGAAGTTTCTGAGAATGCTTCTGTCTCGTTTTTATGGGAAGATATTTCAGTTTTCACCGTAGGCCCGAATGCGCTCCAAATGTCCACTTGCAGATAATACAGAAAGAGTGTTCCATACCTTCTCTAAGAAAGGGAATCTTCAGCTTTGTGAGTTGAATGCAGATATCACAAAGTAGTTTCTGAGAGTGCTTCTGTCTAGATTTTAGATGAAAATATTCCCGTTTCCAACGATATCGTTAGAGCTATCCAAATATCAACTTGCAGATTCTACAAAAAGAGTGGTTCCAAACTACTCTATGAAAAGAAAGGTTGAACTCTGTTAGATGAGGACACACATCACAAAGAAGTTTCTGAGAATGCTTCTGTCTAGATTTTATATAAAGATGTTCCCGTTTCCAATGAAATCTTCACATTAAACAAAATATCCACTTGCAGGTTCTACAAAAAGAGTGTTTCCAAACTGCTGTATCAAAGGAAAGGTTGAACTCTGTTAGTTGAGGACACACATCACAAAAAAGTTTCTGAGAATGCTTCTGTCTAGATTTTATATGAAGATATTCCCGTTTCCAACGAAATCTTCACAGTTATTCAAATATCCACTTGCAGATTCTACAAAAAGAGTGTTTCCAAACTGCTGTATCAATAGAAAGGATCAGCTCTGGTAGTTGAGGACACACATCCTAAATAAGTTTCTGAAAATCCCTCTGTCTCTTTTTTATGGGAAGATATTTCAGTTTTCACCGTAGGCCTTAATGCGCTCGAAATGTCCACTTCCAGATACTACAGAAAGAGTGTTTCAAACCTGCTCTATGAAAGGGAATGTTCCGCTCTGTGACTTGAATGCAGATATCACAAAGTAGTTTCTGACAGTGCTTCTGTCTAGAATTTAGATGAAGATATTCCCGTTTCCAACGAAATCGATAGAGCTATCCAAATATCCACTTGCAGATTCTACAAAAAGTGTGTTTCCAAACTACTGTATCAAAAGAATGGTTCAACTCTGTTAGTTGAGGACACACATCACAAAGAAGTTTCTGAGAATGCTTCTGTCTAGATTTTATATGAAGATATTCCCGTTTCCAACGAAATCTTCACAGTTATCCAAATATCCACTTGCAGATTCTACAAAAAGAGTGTTTGCAAACTACTGTATCAAAAGAAAGGATGAACTGTGTTAGCTGAGGACACTCATCAAGAAGAAGTTTCTGAGAATGCTTCGGTCTAGATTTCATATGAAGATATTCCCGTTTCCAACGAAATCATTAGCTCTATCAAAATATCCACTTACAGATTCTACAAAAAGAGTGTTTCCAAACTCCTCTATCAAAAGAAAGTTTCAACTCCTTTAGTTGAGGACACACATCACAAAGAAGTTTCTGAGAATGCTTCTGTCTAGATTTTATATGAAGATATTCCCTTTTCCAATGAAATCTTCAGAGTCATCCAAATATCCACTTGCAGCTTCTACGAAAAGAGTTTTTCTAAACTGCTGTATCCATAGAAAGTTTCATCTCTGTTAGTTGAGGACACACATCCCAAATAAGTTTCTGAGAATGCTTCTGTCTCGTTTTTATGGGAAGATATTTCCCTTTTCACCTTAGGCCTGAAAGCGCTCGAAGTCTCCACTTGCAGATACTACAGAAAGAGTGTTCGAAACCTGCTCTAAGAAAGGGAATGTTCAGCTCTGTGAGTTCAATGCAGATATCACAAAGTAGTTTCTGAGAGAGCTTCTGTCTAGATTTTAGATGAAGATATTCCCGTTTCCAATGAAATTGATAGAGCTATCCAAATATCCACTTGCAGATTCTACAAAAAGTGTGTTTCCAAACTGCTGTAACAATGGAAAGGTTGAAATCTGTTAGTTGAGGACACACACCACAAAAAAGTTTCTGAGAATGCTTCTCTCTAGATTTTATATGACGATATTCCCGTTTCCAACGAAATCTTCACAGTTATTCAAATATCCACTTGCAGATTCTACAAAAAGAGTGTTTCCAAACTGCTGTATCAATAGAAAGGATCAGCTCTGGTAGTTGAGGACACACATCCTAAATAAGTTTCTGAAAATCCTTCT
Source organism: Gorilla gorilla gorilla (assembly GCF_029281585.2). Taxonomy (NCBI): domain Eukaryota; kingdom Metazoa; phylum Chordata; class Mammalia; order Primates; family Hominidae; genus Gorilla; species Gorilla gorilla. Next base: position 13,095,303 of record NC_086018.1, on the reverse strand, counting down.
GTCTCTTTTTTATGGGAAGATATTTCAGTTTTCACCGTAGGCCTTAATGCGCTCGTAATGTCCACTTCCAGATACTACAGAAAGAGTGTTTCAAACCTGCTCTATGAAAGGGAATGTTCCGCTCTGTGACTTGAATGCAGATATCAGAAAGTAGTTTCTGACAATGCTTCTGTCTAGAATTTAGATGAAGATATTCCCGTTTCCAACGAAATCGATAGAGCTATCCAAATATCCACTTACAGATTCTACAAAAGAAGTGATTCCAAACTGCTCTATCAACAGAAAGGTTTAAGTCTGTTAGTTGAGGACACACATCACAAAGAAGTTTGTGAGAATGCTTCTGTCTAGATTTTATATGAAGATATTCCCGTTTCCAACAATATCTTCACAGTTATCCAAATATCCACTTGCAGATTCTACAAAAAGTGTGTTTCCAAACTGCTCTATCAAAAGAAAGGTTCAACTCCGTTAGTTGAGGACACACATCACAAAGAAGTTTCTGAGAATGCTTCTGTCTCGTTTTTATGGGAAGATATTTCAGTTTTCACCGTAGGCCCGAATGCGCTCCAAATGTCCACTTGCAGATAATACAGAAAGAGTGTTCCATACCTTCTCTAAGAAAGGGAATCTTCAGCTTTGTGAGTTGAATGCAGATATCACAAAGTAGTTTCTGAGAGTGCTTCTGTCTAGATTTTAGATGAAAATATTCCCGTTTCCAACGATATCGTTAGAGCTATCCAAATATCAACTTGCAGATTCTACAAAAAGAGTGGTTCCAAACTACTCTATGAAAAGAAAGGTTGAACTCTGTTAGATGAGGACACACATCACAAAGAAGTTTCTGAGAATGCTTCTGTCTAGATTTTATATAAAGATGTTCCCGTTTCCAATGAAATCTTCACATTAAACAAAATATCCACTTGCAGGTTCTACAAAAAGAGTGTTTCCAAACTGCTGTATCAAAGGAAAGGTTGAACTCTGTTAGTTGAGGACACACATCACAAAAAAGTTTCTGAGAATGCTTCTGTCTAGATTTTATATGAAGATATTCCCGTTTCCAACGAAATCTTCACAGTTATTCAAATATCCACTTGCAGATTCTACAAAAAGAGTGTTTCCAAACTGCTGTATCAATAGAAAGGATCAGCTCTGGTAGTTGAGGACACACATCCTAAATAAGTTTCTGAAAATCCCTCTGTCTCTTTTTTATGGGAAGATATTTCAGTTTTCACCATAGGCCTTAATGCGCTCGAAATGTCCACTTCCAGATACTACAGAAAGAGTGTTTCAAACCTGCTCTATGAAAGGGAATGTTCCGCTCTGTGACTTGAATGCAGATATCACAAAGTAGTTTCTGACAGTGCTTCTGTCTAGAATTTAGATGAAGATATTCCCGTTTCCAACGAAATCGATAGAGCTATCCAAATATCCACTTGCAGATTCTACAAAAAGTGTGTTTCCAAACTACTGTATCAAAAGAATGGTTCAACTCTGTTAGTTGAGGACACACATCACAAAGAAGTTTCTGAGAATGCTTCTGTCTAGATTTTATATGAAGATATTCCCGTTTCCAACGAAATCTTCACAGTTATCCAAATATCCACTTGCAGATTCTACAAAAAGAGTGTTTGCAAACTACTGTATCAAAAGAAAGGATGAACTGTGTTAGCTGAGGACACTCATCAAGAAGAAGTTTCTGAGAATGCTTCGGTCTAGATTTCATATGAAGATATTCCCGTTTCCAACGAAATCATTAGCTCTATCAAAATATCCACTTACAGATTCTACAAAAAGAGTGTTTCCAAACTCCTCTATCAAAAGAAAGTTTCAACTCCTTTAGTTGAGGACACACATCACAAAGAAGTTTCTGAGAATGCTTCTGTCTAGATTTTATATGAAGATATTCCCTTTTCCAATGAAATCTTCAGAGTCATCCAAATATCCACTTGCAGCTTCTACGAAAAGAGTTTTTCTAAACTGCTGTATCCATAGAAAGTTTCATCTCTGTTAGTTGAGGACACACATCCCAAATAAGTTTCTGAGAATGCTTCTGTCTCGTTTTTATGGGAAGATATTTCCCTTTTCACCTTAGGCCTGAAAGCGCTCGAAGTCTCCACTTGCAGATACTACAGAAAGAGTGTTCGAAACCTGCTCTAAGAAAGGGAATGTTCAGCTCTGTGAGTTCAATGCAGATATCACAAAGTAGTTTCTGAGAGAGCTTCTGTCTAGATTTTAGATGAAGATATTCCCGTTTCCAATGAAATTGATAGAGCTATCCAAATATCCACTTGCAGATTCTACAAAAAGTGTGTTTCCAAACTGCTGTAACAATGGAAAGGTTGAAATCTGTTAGTTGAGGACACACACCACAAAAAAGTTTCTGAGAATGCTTCTCTCTAGATTTTATATGACGATATTCCCGTTTCCAACGAAATCTTCACAGTTATTCAAATATCCACTTGCAGATTCTACAAAAAGAGTGTTTCCAAACTGCTGTATCAATAGAAAGGATCAGCTCTGGTAGTTGAGGACACACATCCTAAATAAGTTTCTGAAAATCCTTCTGTCTCTTTTTTATGGGAAGATATTTCAGTTTTCACCGTAGGCCTTAATGCGCTCGTAATGTCCACTTCCAGATACTACAGAAAGAGTGTTTCAAACCTGCTCTATGAAAGGGAATGTTCCGCTCTGTGACTTGAATGCAGATATCAGAAAGTAGTTTCTGACAATGCTTCTGTCTAGAATTTAGATGAAGATATTCCCGTTTCCAACGAAATCGATAGAGCTATCCAAATATCCACTTACAGATTCTACAAAAGAAGTGATTCCAAACTGCTCTATCAACAGAAAGGTTTAAGTCTGTTAGTTGAGGACACACATCACAAAGAAGTTTGTGAGAATGCTTCTGTCTAGATTTTATATGAAGATATTCCCGTTTCCAACAATATCTTCACAGTTATCCAAATATCCACTTGCAGATTCTACAAAAAGTGTGTTTCCAAACTGCTCTATCAAAAGAAAGGTTCAACTCCGTTAGTTGAGGACACACATCACAAAGAAGTTTCTGAGAATGCTTCTGTCTCGTTTTTATGGGAAGATATTTCAGTTTTCACCGTAGGCCCGAATGCGCTCCAAATGTCCACTTGCAGATAATACAGAAAGAGTGTTCCATACCTTCTCTAAGAAAGGGAATCTTCAGCTTTGTGAGTTGAATGCAGATATCACAAAGTAGTTTCTGAGAGTGCTTCTGTCTAGATTTTAGATGAAAATATTCCCGTTTCCAACGATATCGTTAGAGCTATCCAAATATCAACTTGCAGATTCTACAAAAAGAGTGGTTCCAAACTACTCTATGAAAAGAAAGGTTGAACTCTGTTAGATGAGGACACACATCACAAAGAAGTTTCTGAGAATGCTTCTGTCTAGATTTTATATAAAGATGTTCCCGTTTCCAATGAAATCTTCACATTAAACAAAATATCCACTTGCAGGTTCTACAAAAAGAGTGTTTCCAAACTGCTGTATCAAAGGAAAGGTTGAACTCTGTTAGTTGAGGACACACATCACAAAAAAGTTTCTGAGAATGCTTCTGTCTAGATTTTATATGAAGATATTCCCGTTTCCAACGAAATCTTCACAGTTATTCAAATATCCACTTGCAGATTCTACAAAAAGAGTGTTTCCAAACTGCTGTATCAATAGAAAGGATCAGCTCTGGTAGTTGAGGACACACATCCTAAATAAGTTTCTGAAAATCCCTCTGTCTCTTTTTTATGGGAAGATATTTCAGTTTTCACCGTAGGCCTTAATGCGCTCGAAATGTCCACTTCCAGATACTACAGAAAGAGTGTTTCAAACCTGCTCTATGAAAGGGAATGTTCCGCTCTGTGACTTGAATGCAGATATCACAAAGTAGTTTCTGACAGTGCTTCTGTCTAGAATTTAGATGAAGATATTCCCGTTTCCAACGAAATCGATAGAGCTATCCAAATATCCACTTGCAGATTCTACAAAAAGTGTGTTTCCAAACTACTGTATCAAAAGAATGGTTCAACTCTGTTAGTTGAGGACACACATCACAAAGAAGTTTCTGAGAATGCTTCTGTCTAGATTTTATATGAAGATATTCCCGTTTCCAACGAAATCTTCACAGTTATCCAAATATCCACTTGCAGATTCTACAAAAAGAGTGTTTGCAAACTACTGTATCAAAAGAAAGGATGAACTGTGTTAGCTGAGGACACTCATCAAGAAGAAGTTTCTGAGAATGCTTCGGTCTAGATTTCATATGAAGATATTCCCGTTTCCAACGAAATCATTAGCTCTATCAAAATATCCACTTACAGATTCTACAAAAAGAGTGTTTCCAAACTCCTCTATCAAAAGAAAGTTTCAACTCCTTTAGTTGAGGACACACATCACAAAGAAGTTTCTGAGAATGCTTCTGTCTAGATTTTATATGAAGATATTCCCTTTTCCAATGAAATCTTCAGAGTCATCCAAATATCCACTTGCAGCTTCTACGAAAAGAGTTTTTCTAAACTGCTGTATCCATAGAAAGTTTCATCTCTGTTAGTTGAGGACACACATCCCAAATAAGTTTCTGAGAATGCTTCTGTCTCGTTTTTATGGGAAGATATTTCCCTTTTCACCTTAGGCCTGAAAGCGCTCGAAGTCTCCACTTGCAGATACTACAGAAAGAGTGTTCGAAACCTGCTCTAAGAAAGGGAATGTTCAGCTCTGTGAGTTCAATGCAGATATCACAAAGTAGTTTCTGAGAGAGCTTCTGTCTAGATTTTAGATGAAGATATTCCCGTTTCCAATGAAATTGATAGAGCTATCCAAATATCCACTTGCAGATTCTACAAAAAGTGTGTTTCCAAACTGCTGTAACAATGGAAAGGTTGAAATCTGTTAGTTGAGGACACACACCACAAAAAAGTTTCTGAGAATGCTTCTCTCTAGATTTTATATGACGATATTCCCGTTTCCAACGAAATCTTCACAGTTATTCAAATATCCACTTGCAGATTCTACAAAAAGAGTGTTTCCAAACTGCTGTATCAATAGAAAGGATCAGCTCTGGTAGTTGAGGACACACATCCTAAATAAGTTTCTGAAAATCCTTCTGTCTCTTTTTTATGGGAAGATATTTCAGTTTTCACCGTAGGCCTTAATGCGCTCGTAATGTCCACTTCCAGATACTACAGAAAGAGTGTTTCAAACCTGCTCTATGAAAGGGAATGTTCCGCTCTGTGACTTGAATGCAGATATCAGAAAGTAGTTTCTGACAATGCTTCTGTCTAGAATTTAGATGAAGATATTCCCGTTTCCAACGAAATCGATAGAGCTATCCAAATATCCACTTACAGATTCTACAAAAGAAGTGATTCCAAACTGCTCTATCAACAGAAAGGTTTAAGTCTGTTAGTTGAGGACACACATCACAAAGAAGTTTGTGAGAATGCTTCTGTCTAGATTTTATATGAAGATATTCCCGTTTCCAACAATATCTTCACAGTTATCCAAATATCCACTTGCAGATTCTACAAAAAGTGTGTTTCCAAACTGCTCTATCAAAAGAAAGGTTCAACTCCGTTAGTTGAGGACACACATCACAAAGAAGTTTCTGAGAATGCTTCTGTCTCGTTTTTATGGGAAGATATTTCAGTTTTCACCGTAGGCCCGAATGCGCTCCAAATGTCCACTTGCAGATAATACAGAAAGAGTGTTCCATACCTTCTCTAAGAAAGGGAATCTTCAGCTTTGTGAGTTGAATGCAGATATCACAAAGTAGTTTCTGAGAGTGCTTCTGTCTAGATTTTAGATGAAAATATTCCCGTTTCCAACGATATCGTTAGAGCTATCCAAATATCAACTTGCAGATTCTACAAAAAGAGTGGTTCCAAACTACTCTATGAAAAGAAAGGTTGAACTCTGTTAGATGAGGACACACATCACAAAGAAGTTTCTGAGAATGCTTCTGTCTAGATTTTATATAAAGATGTTCCCGTTTCCAATGAAATCTTCACATTAAACAAAATATCCACTTGCAGGTTCTACAAAAAGAGTGTTTCCAAACTGCTGTATCAAAGGAAAGGTTGAACTCTGTTAGTTGAGGACACACATCACAAAAAAGTTTCTGAGAATGCTTCTGTCTAGATTTTATATGAAGATATTCCCGTTTCCAACGAAATCTTCACAGTTATTCAAATATCCACTTGCAGATTCTACAAAAAGAGTGTTTCCAAACTGCTGTATCAATAGAAAGGATCAGCTCTGGTAGTTGAGGACACACATCCTAAATAAGTTTCTGAAAATCCCTCTGTCTCTTTTTTATGGGAAGATATTTCAGTTTTCACCGTAGGCCTTAATGCGCTCGAAATGTCCACTTCCAGATACTACAGAAAGAGTGTTTCAAACCTGCTCTATGAAAGGGAATGTTCCGCTCTGTGACTTGAATGCAGATATCACAAAGTAGTTTCTGACAGTGCTTCTGTCTAGAATTTAGATGAAGATATTCACGTTTCCAACGAAATCGATAGAGCTATCCAAATATCCACTTGCAGATTCTACAAAAAGTGTGTTTCCAAACTACTGTATCAAAAGAATGTTTCAACTCTGTTAGTTGAGGACACACATCACAAAGAAGTTTCTGAGAATGCTTCTGTCTAGATTTTATATGAAGATATTCCCGTTTCCAACGAAATCTTCACAGTTATCCAAATATCCACTTGCAGATTCTACAAAAAGAGTGTTTGCAAACTACTGTATCAAAAGAAAGGATGAACTGTGTTAGCTGAGGACACTCATCAAGAAGAAGTTTCTGAGAATGCTTCGGTCTAGATTTCATATGAAGATATTCCCGTTTCCAACGAAATCATTAGCTCTATCAAAATATCCACTTACAGATTCTACAAAAAGAGTGTTTCCAAACTCCTCTATCAAAAGAAAGTTTCAACTCCTTTAGTTGAGGACACACATCACAAAGAAGTTTCTGAGAATGCTTCTGTCTAGATTTTATATGAAGATATTCCCTTTTCCAATGAAATCTTCAGAGTCATCCAAATATCCACTTGCAGCTTCTACGAAAAGAGTTTTTCTAAACTGCTGTATCCATAGAAAGTTTCATCTCTGTTAGTTGAGGACACACATCCCAAATAAGTTTCTGAGAATGCTTCTGTCTCGTTTTTATGGGAAGATATTTCCCTTTTCACCTTAGGCCTGAAAGCGCTCGAAGTCTCCACTTGCAGATACTACAGAAAGAGTGTTCGAAACCTGCTCTAAGAAAGGGAATGTTCAGCTCTGTGAGTTCAATGCAGATATCACAAAGTAGTTTCTGAGAGAGCTTCTGTCTAGATTTTAGATGAAGATATTCCCGTTTCCAATGAAATTGATAGAGCTATCCAAATATCCACTTGCAGATTCTACAAAAAGTGTGTTTCCAAACTGCTGTAACAATGGAAAGGTTGAAATCTGTTAGTTGAGGACACACACCACAAAAAAGTTTCTGAGAATGCTTCTCTCTAGATTTTATATGACGATATTCCCGTTTCCAACGAAATCTTCACAGTTATTCAAATATCCACTTGCAGATTCTACAAAAAGAGTGTTTCCAAACTGCTGTATCAATAGAAAGGATCAGCTCTGGTAGTTGAGGACACACATCCTAAATAAGTTTCTGAAAATCCTTCTGTCTCTTTTTTATGGGAAGATATTTCAGTTTTCACCGTAGGCCTTAATGCGCTCGTAATGTCCACTTCCAGATACTACAGAAAGAGTGTTTCAAACCTGCTCTATGAAAGGGAATGTTCCGCTCTGTGACTTGAATGCAGATATCAGAAAGTAGTTTCTGACAATGCTTCTGTCTAGAATTTAGATGAAGATATTCCCGTTTCCAACGAAATCGATAGAGCTATCCAAATATCCACTTACAGATTCTACAAAAGAAGTGATTCCAAACTGCTCTATCAACAGAAAGGTTTAAGTCTGTTAGTTGAGGACACACATCACAAAGAAGTTTGTGAGAATGCTTCTGTCTAGATTTTATATGAAGATATTCCCGTTTCCAACAATATCTTCACAGTTATCCAAATATCCACTTGCAGATTCTACAAAAAGTGTGTTTCCAAACTGCTCTATCAAAAGAAAGGTTCAACTCCGTTAGTTGAGGACACACATCACAAAGAAGTTTCTGAGAATGCTTCTGTCTCGTTTTTATGGGAAGATATTTCAGTTTTCACCGTAGGCCCGAATGCGCTCCAAATGTCCACTTGCAGATAATACAGAAAGAGTGTTCCATACCTTCTCTAAGAAAGGGAATCTTCAGCTTTGTGAGTTGAATGCAGATATCACAAAGTAGTTTCTGAGAGTGCTTCTGTCTAGATTTTAGATGAAAATATTCCCGTTTCCAACGATATTGTTAGAGCTATCCAAATATCAACTTGCAGATTCTACAAAAAGAGTGGTTCCAAACTACTCTATGAAAAGAAAGGTTGAACTCTGTTAGATGAGGACACACATCACAAAGAAGTTTCTGAGAATGCTTCTGTCTAGATTTTATATAAAGATGTTCCCGTTTCCAATGAAATCTTCACATTAAACAAAATATCCACTTGCAGGTTCTACAAAAAGAGTGTTTCCAAACTGCTGTATCAAAGGAAAGGTTGAACTCTGTTAGTTGAGGACACACATCACAAAAAAGTTTCTGAGAATGCTTCTGTCTAGATTTTATATGAAGATATTCCCGTTTCCAACGAAATCTTCACAGTTATTCAAATATCCACTTGCAGATTCTACAAAAAGAGTGTTTCCAAACTGCTGTATCAATAGAAAGGATCAGCTCTGGTAGTTGAGGACACACATCCTAAATAAGTTTCTGAAAATCCCTCTGTCTCTTTTTTATGGGAAGATATTTCAGTTTTCACCGTAGGCCTTAATGCGCTCGAAATGTCCACTTCCAGATACTACAGAAAGAGTGTTTCAAACCTGCTCTATGAAAGGGAATGTTCCGCTCTGTGACTTGAATGCAGATATCACAAAGTAGTTTCTGACAGTGCTTCTGTCTAGAATTTAGATGAAGATATTCCCGTTTCCAACGAAATCGATAGAGCTATCCAAATATCCACTTGCAGATTCTACAAAAAGTGTGTTTCCAAACTACTGTATCAAAAGAATGGTTCAACTCTGTTAGTTGAGGACACACATCACAAAGAAGTTTCTGAGAATGCTTCTGTCTAGATTTTATATGAAGATATTCCCGTTTCCAACGAAATCTTCACAGTTATCCAAATATCCACTTGCAGATTCTACAAAAAGAGTGTTTGCAAACTACTGTATCAAAAGAAAGGATGAACTGTGTTAGCTGAGGACACTCATCAAGAAGAAGTTTCTGAGAATGCTTCGGTCTAGATTTCATATGAAGATATTCCCGTTTCCAACGAAATCATTAGCTCTATCAAAATATCCACTTACAGATTCTACAAAAAGAGTGTTTCCAAACTCCTCTATCAAAAGAAAGTTTCAACTCCTTTAGTTGAGGACACACATCACAAAGAAGTTTCTGAGAATGCTTCTGTCTAGATTTTATATGAAGATATTCCCTTTTCCAATGAAATCTTCAGAGTCATCCAAATATCCACTTGCAGCTTCTACGAAAAGAGTTTTTCTAAACTGCTGTATCCATAGAAAGTTTCATCTCTGTTAGTTGAGGACACACATCCCAAATAAGTTTCTGAGAATGCTTCTGTCTCGTTTTTATGGGAAGATATTTCCCTTTTCACCTTAGGCCTGAAAGCGCTCGAAGTCTCCACTTGCAGATACTACAGAAAGAGTGTTCGAAACCTGCTCTAAGAAAGGGAATGTTCAGCTCTGTGAGTTCAATGCAGATATCACAAAGTAGTTTCTGAGAGAGCTTCTGTCTAGATTTTAGATGAAGATATTCCCGTTTCCAATGAAATTGATAGAGCTATCCAAATATCCACTTGCAGATTCTACAAAAAGTGTGTTTCCAAACTGCTGTAACAATGGAAAGGTTGAAATCTGTTAGTTGAGGACACACACCACAAAAAAGTTTCTGAGAATGCTTCTCTCTAGATTTTATATGACGATATTCCCGTTTCCAACGAAATCTTCACAGTTATTCAAATATCCACTTGCAGATTCTACAAAAAGAGTGTTTCCAAACTGCTGTATCAATAGAAAGGATCAGCTCTGGTAGTTGAGGACACACATCCTAAATAAGTTTCTGAAAATCCTTCTGTCTCTTTTTTATGGGAAGATATTTCAGTTTTCACCGTAGGCCTTAATGCGCTCGTAATGTCCACTTCCAGATACTACAGAAAGAGTGTTTCAAACCTGCTCTATGAAAGGGAATGTTCCGCTCTGTGACTTGAATGCAGATATCAGAAAGTAGTTTCTGACAATGCTTCTGTCTAGAATTTAGATGAAGATATTCCCGTTTCCAACGAAATCGATAGAGCTATCCAAATATCCACTTACAGATTCTACAAAAGAAGTGATTCCAAACTGCTCTATCAACAGAAAGGTTTAAGTCTGTTAGTTGAGGACACACATCACAAAGAAGTTTGTGAGAATGCTTCTGTCTAGATTTTATATGAAGATATTCCCGTTTCCAACAATATCTTCACAGTTATCCAAATATCCACTTGCAGATTCTACAAAAAGTGTGTTTCCAAACTGCTCTATCAAAAGAAAGGTTCAACTCCGTTAGTTGAGGACACACATCACAAAGAAGTTTCTGAGAATGCTTCTGTCTCGTTTTTATGGGAAGATATTTCAGTTTTCACCGTAGGCCCGAATGCGCTCCAAATGTCCACTTGCAGATAATACAGAAAGAGTGTTCCATACCTTCTCTAAGAAAGGGAATCTTCAGCTTTGTGAGTTGAATGCAGATATCACAAAGTAGTTTCTGAGAGTGCTTCTGTCTAGATTTTAGATGAAAATATTCCCGTTTCCAACGATATCGTTAGAGCTATCCAAATATCAACTTGCAGATTCTACAAAAAGAGTGGTTCCAAACTACTCTATGAAAAGAAAGGTTGAACTCTGTTAGATGAGGACACACATCACAAAGAAGTTTCTGAGAATGCTTCTGTCTAGATTTTATATAAAGATGTTCCCGTTTCCAATGAAATCTTCACATTAAACAAAATATCCACTTGCAGGTTCTACAAAAAGAGTGTTTCCAAACTGCTGTATCAAAGGAAAGGTTGAACTCTGTTAGTTGAGGACACACATCACAAAAAAGTTTCTGAGAATGCTTCTGTCTAGATTTTATATGAAGATATTCCCGTTTCCAACGAAATCTTCACAGTTATTCAAATATCCACTTGCAGATTCTACAAAAAGAGTGTTTCCAAACTGCTGTATCAATAGAAAGGATCAGCTCTGGTAGTTGAGGACACACATCCTAAATAAGTTTCTGAAAATCCCTCTGTCTCTTTTTTATGGGAAGATATTTCAGTTTTCACCGTAGGCCTTAATGCGCTCGAAATGTCCACTTCCAGATACTACAGAAAGAGTGTTTCAAACCTGCTCTATGAAAGGGAATGTTCCGCTCTGTGACTTGAATGCAGATATCACAAAGTAGTTTCTGACAGTGCTTCTGTCTAGAATTTAGATGAAGATATTCCCGTTTCCAACGAAATCGATAGAGCTATCCAAATATCCACTTGCAGATTCTACAAAAAGTGTGTTTCCAAACTACTGTATCAAAAGAATGGTTCAACTCTGTTAGTTGAGGACACACATCACAAAGAAGTTTCTGAGAATGCTTCTGTCTAGATTTTATATGAAGATATTCCCGTTTCCAACGAAATCTTCACAGTTATCCAAATATCCACTTGCAGATTCTACAAAAAGAGTGTTTGCAAACTACTGTATCAAAAGAAAGGATGAACTGTGTTAGCTGAGGACACTCATCAAGAAGAAGTTTCTGAGAATGCTTCGGTCTAGATTTCATATGAAGATATTCCCGTTTCCAACGAAATCATTAGCTCTATCAAAATATCCACTTACAGATTCTACAAAAAGAGTGTTTCCAAACTCCTCTATCAAAAGAAAGTTTCAACTCCTTTAGTTGAGGACACACATCACAAAGAAGTTTCTGAGAATGCTTCTGTCTAGATTTTATATGAAGATATTCCCTTTTCCAATGAAATCTTCAGAGTCATCCAAATATCCACTTGCAGCTTCTACGAAAAGAGTTTTTCTAAACTGCTGTATCCATAGAAAGTTTCATCTCTGTTAGTTGAGGACACACATCCCAAATAAGTTTCTGAGAATGCTTCTGTCTCGTTTTTATGGGAAGATATTTCCCTTTTCACCTTAGGCCTGAAAGCGCTCGAAGTCTCCACTTGCAGATACTACAGAAAGAGTGTTCGAAACCTGCTCTAAGAAAGGGAATGTTCAGCTCTGTGAGTTCAATGCAGATATCACAAAGTAGTTTCTGAGAGAGCTTCTGTCTAGATTTTAGATGAAGATATTCCCGTTTCCAATGAAATTGATAGAGCTATCCAAATATCCACTTGCAGATTCTACAAAAAGTGTGTTTCCAAACTGCTGTAACAATGGAAAGGTTGAAATCTGTTAGTTGAGGACACACACCACAAAAAAGTTTCTGAGAATGCTTCTCTCTAGATTTTATATGACGATATTCCCGTTTCCAACGAAATCTTCACAGTTATTCAAATATCCACTTGCAGATTCTACAAAAAGAGTGTTTCCAAACTGCTGTATCAATAGAAAGGATCAGCTCTGGTAGTTGAGGACACACATCCTAAATAAGTTTCTGAAAATCCTTCTGTCTCTTTTTTATGGGAAGATATTTCAGTTTTCACCGTAGGCCTTAATGCGCTCGTAATGTCCACTTCCAGATACTACAGAAAGAGTGTTTCAAACCTGCTCTATGAAAGGGAATGTTCCGCTCTGTGACTTGAATGCAGATATCAGAAAGTAGTTTCTGACAATGCTTCTGTCTAGAATTTAGATGAAGATATTCCCGTTTCCAACGAAATCGATAGAGCTATCCAAATATCCACTTACAGATTCTACAAAAGAAGTGATTCCAAACTGCTCTATCAACAGAAAGGTTTAAGTCTGTTAGTTGAGGACACACATCACAAAGAAGTTTGTGAGAATGCTTCTGTCTAGATTTTATATGAAGATATTCCCGTTTCCAACAATATCTTCACAGTTATCCAAATATCCACTTGCAGATTCTACAAAAAGTGTGTTTCCAAACTGCTCTATCAAAAGAAAGGTTCAACTCCGTTAGTTGAGGACACACATCACAAAGAAGTTTCTGAGAATGCTTCTGTCTCGTTTTTATGGGAAGATATTTCAGTTTTCACCGTAGGCCCGAATGCGCTCCAAATGTCCACTTGCAGATAATACAGAAAGAGTGTTCCATACCTTCTCTAAGAAAGGGAATCTTCAGCTTTGTGAGTTGAATGCAGATATCACAAAGTAGTTTCTGAGAGTGCTTCTGTCTAGATTTTAGATGAAAATATTCCCGTTTCCAACGATATCGTTAGAGCTATCCAAATATCAACTTGCAGATTCTACAAAAAGAGTGGTTCCAAACTACTCTATGAAAAGAAAGGTTGAACTCTGTTAGATGAGGACACACATCACAAAGAAGTTTCTGAGAATGCTTCTGTCTAGATTTTATATAAAGATGTTCCCGTTTCCAATGAAATCTTCACATTAAACAAAATATCCACTTGCAGGTTCTACAAAAAGAGTGTTTCCAAACTGCTGTATCAAAGGAAAGGTTGAACTCTGTTAGTTGAGGACACACATCACAAAAAAGTTTCTGAGAATGCTTCTGTCTAGATTTTATATGAAGATATTCCCGTTTCCAACGAAATCTTCACAGTTATTCAAATATCCACTTGCAGATTCTACAAAAAGAGTGTTTCCAAACTGCTGTATCAATAGAAAGGATCAGCTCTGGTAGTTGAGGACACACATCCTAAATAAGTTTCTGAAAATCCCTCTGTCTCTTTTTTATGGGAAGATATTTCAGTTTTCACCGTAGGCCTTAATGCGCTCGAAATGTCCACTTCCAGATACTACAGAAAGAGTGTTTCAAACCTGCTCTATGAAAGGGAATGTTCCGCTCTGTGACTTGAATGCAGATATCACAAAGTAGTTTCTGACAGTGCTTCTGTCTAGAATTTAGATGAAGATATTCCCGTTTCCAACGAAATCGATAGAGCTATCCAAATATCCACTTGCAGATTCTACAAAAAGTGTGTTTCCAAACTACTGTATCAAAAGAATGGTTCAACTCTGTTAGTTGAGGACACACATCACAAAGAAGTTTCTGAGAATGCTTCTGTCTAGATTTTATATGAAGATATTCCCGTTTCCAACGAAATCTTCACAGTTATCCAAATATCCACTTGCAGATTCTACAAAAAGAGTGTTTGCAAACTACTGTATCAAAAGAAAGGATGAACTGTGTTAGCTGAGGACACTCATCAAGAAGAAGTTTCTGAGAATGCTTCGGTCTAGATTTCATATGAAGATATTCCCGTTTCCAACGAAATCATTAGCTCTATCAAAATATCCACTTACAGATTCTACAAAAAGAGTGTTTCCAAACTCCTCTATCAAAAGAAAGTTTCAACTCCTTTAGTTGAGGACACACATCACAAAGAAGTTTCTGAGAATGCTTCTGTCTAGATTTTATATGAAGATATTCCCTTTTCCAATGAAATCTTCAGAGTCATCCAAATATCCACTTGCAGCTTCTACGAAAAGAGTTTTTCTAAACTGCTGTATCCATAGAAAGTTTCATCTCTGTTAGTTGAGGACACACATCCCAAATAAGTTTCTGAGAATGCTTCTGTCTCGTTTTTATGGGAAGATATTTCCCTTTTCACCTTAGGCCTGAAAGCGCTCGAAGTCTCCACTTGCAGATACTACAGAAAGAGTGTTCGAAACCTGCTCTAAGAAAGGGAATGTTCAGCTCTGTGAGTTCAATGCAGATATCACAAAGTAGTTTCTGAGAGAGCTTCTGTCTAGATTTTAGATGAAGATATTCCCGTTTCCAATGAAATTGATAGAGCTATCCAA
Source organism: Gorilla gorilla gorilla (assembly GCF_029281585.2). Taxonomy (NCBI): domain Eukaryota; kingdom Metazoa; phylum Chordata; class Mammalia; order Primates; family Hominidae; genus Gorilla; species Gorilla gorilla. Next base: position 13,080,198 of record NC_086018.1, on the reverse strand, counting down.
ATATCCACTTGCAGATTCTACAAAAAGTGTGTTTCCAAACTGCTGTAACAATGGAAAGGTTGAAATCTGTTAGTTGAGGACACACACCACAAAAAAGTTTCTGAGAATGCTTCTCTCTAGATTTTATATGACGATATTCCCGTTTCCAACGAAATCTTCACAGTTATTCAAATATCCACTTGCAGATTCTACAAAAAGAGTGTTTCCAAACTGCTGTATCAATAGAAAGGATCAGCTCTGGTAGTTGAGGACACACATCCTAAATAAGTTTCTGAAAATCCTTCTGTCTCTTTTTTATGGGAAGATATTTCAGTTTTCACCGTAGGCCTTAATGCGCTCGTAATGTCCACTTCCAGATACTACAGAAAGAGTGTTTCAAACCTGCTCTATGAAAGGGAATGTTCCGCTCTGTGACTTGAATGCAGATATCAGAAAGTAGTTTCTGACAATGCTTCTGTCTAGAATTTAGATGAAGATATTCCCGTTTCCAACGAAATCGATAGAGCTATCCAAATATCCACTTACAGATTCTACAAAAGAAGTGATTCCAAACTGCTCTATCAACAGAAAGGTTTAAGTCTGTTAGTTGAGGACACACATCACAAAGAAGTTTGTGAGAATGCTTCTGTCTAGATTTTATATGAAGATATTCCCGTTTCCAACAATATCTTCACAGTTATCCAAATATCCACTTGCAGATTCTACAAAAAGTGTGTTTCCAAACTGCTCTATCAAAAGAAAGGTTCAACTCCGTTAGTTGAGGACACACATCACAAAGAAGTTTCTGAGAATGCTTCTGTCTCGTTTTTATGGGAAGATATTTCAGTTTTCACCGTAGGCCCGAATGCGCTCCAAATGTCCACTTGCAGATAATACAGAAAGAGTGTTCCATACCTTCTCTAAGAAAGGGAATCTTCAGCTTTGTGAGTTGAATGCAGATATCACAAAGTAGTTTCTGAGAGTGCTTCTGTCTAGATTTTAGATGAAAATATTCCCGTTTCCAACGATATCGTTAGAGCTATCCAAATATCAACTTGCAGATTCTACAAAAAGAGTGGTTCCAAACTACTCTATGAAAAGAAAGGTTGAACTCTGTTAGATGAGGACACACATCACAAAGAAGTTTCTGAGAATGCTTCTGTCTAGATTTTATATAAAGATGTTCCCGTTTCCAATGAAATCTTCACATTAAACAAAATATCCACTTGCAGGTTCTACAAAAAGAGTGTTTCCAAACTGCTGTATCAAAGGAAAGGTTGAACTCTGTTAGTTGAGGACACACATCACAAAAAAGTTTCTGAGAATGCTTCTGTCTAGATTTTATATGAAGATATTCCCGTTTCCAACGAAATCTTCACAGTTATTCAAATATCCACTTGCAGATTCTACAAAAAGAGTGTTTCCAAACTGCTGTATCAATAGAAAGGATCAGCTCTGGTAGTTGAGGACACACATCCTAAATAAGTTTCTGAAAATCCCTCTGTCTCTTTTTTATGGGAAGATATTTCAGTTTTCACCGTAGGCCTTAATGCGCTCGAAATGTCCACTTCCAGATACTACAGAAAGAGTGTTTCAAACCTGCTCTATGAAAGGGAATGTTCCGCTCTGTGACTTGAATGCAGATATCACAAAGTAGTTTCTGACAGTGCTTCTGTCTAGAATTTAGATGAAGATATTCCCGTTTCCAACGAAATCGATAGAGCTATCCAAATATCCACTTGCAGATTCTACAAAAAGTGTGTTTCCAAACTACTGTATCAAAAGAATGGTTCAACTCTGTTAGTTGAGGACACACATCACAAAGAAGTTTCTGAGAATGCTTCTGTCTAGATTTTATATGAAGATATTCCCGTTTCCAACGAAATCTTCACAGTTATCCAAATATCCACTTGCAGATTCTACAAAAAGAGTGTTTGCAAACTACTGTATCAAAAGAAAGGATGAACTGTGTTAGCTGAGGACACTCATCAAGAAGAAGTTTCTGAGAATGCTTCGGTCTAGATTTCATATGAAGATATTCCCGTTTCCAACGAAATCATTAGCTCTATCAAAATATCCACTTACAGATTCTACAAAAAGAGTGTTTCCAAACTCCTCTATCAAAAGAAAGTTTCAACTCCTTTAGTTGAGGACACACATCACAAAGAAGTTTCTGAGAATGCTTCTGTCTAGATTTTATATGAAGATATTCCCTTTTCCAATGAAATCTTCAGAGTCATCCAAATATCCACTTGCAGCTTCTACGAAAAGAGTTTTTCTAAACTGCTGTATCCATAGAAAGTTTCATCTCTGTTAGTTGAGGACACACATCCCAAATAAGTTTCTGAGAATGCTTCTGTCTCGTTTTTATGGGAAGATATTTCCCTTTTCACCTTAGGCCTGAAAGCGCTCGAAGTCTCCACTTGCAGATACTACAGAAAGAGTGTTCGAAACCTGCTCTAAGAAAGGGAATGTTCAGCTCTGTGAGTTCAATGCAGATATCACAAAGTAGTTTCTGAGAGAGCTTCTGTCTAGATTTTAGATGAAGATATTCCCGTTTCCAATGAAATTGATAGAGCTATCCAAATATCCACTTGCAGATTCTACAAAAAGTGTGTTTCCAAACTGCTGTAACAATGGAAAGGTTGAAATCTGTTAGTTGAGGACACACACCACAAAAAAGTTTCTGAGAATGCTTCTCTCTAGATTTTATATGACGATATTCCCGTTTCCAACGAAATCTTCACAGTTATTCAAATATCCACTTGCAGATTCTACAAAAAGAGTGTTTCCAAACTGCTGTATCAATAGAAAGGATCAGCTCTGGTAGTTGAGGACACACATCCTAAATAAGTTTCTGAAAATCCTTCTGTCTCTTTTTTATGGGAAGATATTTCAGTTTTCACCGTAGGCCTTAATGCGCTCGTAATGTCCACTTCCAGATACTACAGAAAGAGTGTTTCAAACCTGCTCTATGAAAGGGAATGTTCCGCTCTGTGACTTGAATGCAGATATCAGAAAGTAGTTTCTGACAATGCTTCTGTCTAGAATTTAGATGAAGATATTCCCGTTTCCAACGAAATCGATAGAGCTATCCAAATATCCACTTACAGATTCTACAAAAGAAGTGATTCCAAACTGCTCTATCAACAGAAAGGTTTAAGTCTGTTAGTTGAGGACACACATCACAAAGAAGTTTGTGAGAATGCTTCTGTCTAGATTTTATATGAAGATATTCCCGTTTCCAACAATATCTTCACAGTTATCCAAATATCCACTTGCAGATTCTACAAAAAGTGTGTTTCCAAACTGCTCTATCAAAAGAAAGGTTCAACTCCGTTAGTTGAGGACACACATCACAAAGAAGTTTCTGAGAATGCTTCTGTCTCGTTTTTATGGGAAGATATTTCAGTTTTCACCGTAGGCCCGAATGCGCTCCAAATGTCCACTTGCAGATAATACAGAAAGAGTGTTCCATACCTTCTCTAAGAAAGGGAATCTTCAGCTTTGTGAGTTGAATGCAGATATCACAAAGTAGTTTCTGAGAGTGCTTCTGTCTAGATTTTAGATGAAAATATTCCCGTTTCCAACGATATCGTTAGAGCTATCCAAATATCAACTTGCAGATTCTACAAAAAGAGTGGTTCCAAACTACTCTATGAAAAGAAAGGTTGAACTCTGTTAGATGAGGACACACATCACAAAGAAGTTTCTGAGAATGCTTCTGTCTAGATTTTATATAAAGATGTTCCCGTTTCCAATGAAATCTTCACATTAAACAAAATATCCACTTGCAGGTTCTACAAAAAGAGTGTTTCCAAACTGCTGTATCAAAGGAAAGGTTGAACTCTGTTAGTTGAGGACACACATCACAAAAAAGTTTCTGAGAATGCTTCTGTCTAGATTTTATATGAAGATATTCCCGTTTCCAACGAAATCTTCACAGTTATTCAAATATCCACTTGCAGATTCTACAAAAAGAGTGTTTCCAAACTGCTGTATCAATAGAAAGGATCAGCTCTGGTAGTTGAGGACACACATCCTAAATAAGTTTCTGAAAATCCCTCTGTCTCTTTTTTATGGGAAGATATTTCAGTTTTCACCGTAGGCCTTAATGCGCTCGAAATGTCCACTTCCAGATACTACAGAAAGAGTGTTTCAAACCTGCTCTATGAAAGGGAATGTTCCGCTCTGTGACTTGAATGCAGATATCACAAAGTAGTTTCTGACAGTGCTTCTGTCTAGAATTTAGATGAAGATATTCCCGTTTCCAACGAAATCGATAGAGCTATCCAAATATCCACTTGCAGATTCTACAAAAAGTGTGTTTCCAAACTACTGTATCAAAAGAATGGTTCAACTCTGTTAGTTGAGGACACACATCACAAAGAAGTTTCTGAGAATGCTTCTGTCTAGATTTTATATGAAGATATTCCCGTTTCCAACGAAATCTTCACAGTTATCCAAATATCCACTTGCAGATTCTACAAAAAGAGTGTTTGCAAACTACTGTATCAAAAGAAAGGATGAACTGTGTTAGCTGAGGACACTCATCAAGAAGAAGTTTCTGAGAATGCTTCGGTCTAGATTTCATATGAAGATATTCCCGTTTCCAACGAAATCATTAGCTCTATCAAAATATCCACTTACAGATTCTACAAAAAGAGTGTTTCCAAACTCCTCTATCAAAAGAAAGTTTCAACTCCTTTAGTTGAGGACACACATCACAAAGAAGTTTCTGAGAATGCTTCTGTCTAGATTTTATATGAAGATATTCCCTTTTCCAATGAAATCTTCAGAGTCATCCAAATATCCACTTGCAGCTTCTACGAAAAGAGTTTTTCTAAACTGCTGTATCCATAGAAAGTTTCATCTCTGTTAGTTGAGGACACACATCCCAAATAAGTTTCTGAGAATGCTTCTGTCTCGTTTTTATGGGAAGATATTTCCCTTTTCACCTTAGGCCTGAAAGCGCTCGAAGTCTCCACTTGCAGATACTACAGAAAGAGTGTTCGAAACCTGCTCTAAGAAAGGGAATGTTCAGCTCTGTGAGTTCAATGCAGATATCACAAAGTAGTTTCTGAGAGAGCTTCTGTCTAGATTTTAGATGAAGATATTCCCGTTTCCAATGAAATTGATAGAGCTATCCAAATATCCACTTGCAGATTCTACAAAAAGTGTGTTTCCAAACTGCTGTAACAATGGAAAGGTTGAAATCTGTTAGTTGAGGACACACACCACAAAAAAGTTTCTGAGAATGCTTCTCTCTAGATTTTATATGACGATATTCCCGTTTCCAACGAAATCTTCACAGTTATTCAAATATCCACTTGCAGATTCTACAAAAAGAGTGTTTCCAAACTGCTGTATCAATAGAAAGGATCAGCTCTGGTAGTTGAGGACACACATCCTAAATAAGTTTCTGAAAATCCTTCTGTCTCTTTTTTATGGGAAGATATTTCAGTTTTCACCGTAGGCCTTAATGCGCTCGTAATGTCCACTTCCAGATACTACAGAAAGAGTGTTTCAAACCTGCTCTATGAAAGGGAATGTTCCGCTCTGTGACTTGAATGCAGATATCAGAAAGTAGTTTCTGACAATGCTTCTGTCTAGAATTTAGATGAAGATATTCCCGTTTCCAACGAAATCGATAGAGCTATCCAAATATCCACTTACAGATTCTACAAAAGAAGTGATTCCAAACTGCTCTATCAACAGAAAGGTTTAAGTCTGTTAGTTGAGGACACACATCACAAAGAAGTTTGTGAGAATGCTTCTGTCTAGATTTTATATGAAGATATTCCCGTTTCCAACAATATCTTCACAGTTATCCAAATATCCACTTGCAGATTCTACAAAAAGTGTGTTTCCAAACTGCTCTATCAAAAGAAAGGTTCAACTCCGTTAGTTGAGGACACACATCACAAAGAAGTTTCTGAGAATGCTTCTGTCTCGTTTTTATGGGAAGATATTTCAGTTTTCACCGTAGGCCCGAATGCGCTCCAAATGTCCACTTGCAGATAATACAGAAAGAGTTTTCCATACCTTCTCTAAGAAAGGGAATCTTCAGCTTTGTGAGTTGAATGCAGATATCACAAAGTAGTTTCTGAGAGTGCTTCTGTCTAGATTTTAGATGAAAATATTCCCGTTTCCAACGATATTGTTAGAGCTATCCAAATATCAACTTGCAGATTCTACAAAAAGAGTGGTTCCAAACTACTCTATGAAAAGAAAGGTTGAACTCTGTTAGATGAGGACACACATCACAAAGAAGTTTCTGAGAATGCTTCTGTCTAGATTTTATATAAAGATGTTCCCGTTTCCAATGAAATCTTCACATTAAACAAAATATCCACTTGCAGGTTCTACAAAAAGAGTGTTTCCAAACTGCTGTATCAAAGGAAAGGTTGAACTCTGTTAGTTGAGGACACACATCACAAAAAAGTTTCTGAGAATGCTTCTGTCTAGATTTTATATGAAGATATTCCCGTTTCCAACGAAATCTTCACAGTTATTCAAATATCCACTTGCAGATTCTACAAAAAGAGTGTTTCCAAACTGCTGTATCAATAGAAAGGATCAGCTCTGGTAGTTGAGGACACACATCCTAAATAAGTTTCTGAAAATCCCTCTGTCTCTTTTTTATGGGAAGATATTTCAGTTTTCACCGTAGGCCTTAATGCGCTCGAAATGTCCACTTCCAGATACTACAGAAAGAGTGTTTCAAACCTGCTCTATGAAAGGGAATGTTCCGCTCTGTGACTTGAATGCAGATATCACAAAGTAGTTTCTGACAGTGCTTCTGTCTAGAATTTAGATGAAGATATTCCCGTTTCCAACGAAATCGATAGAGCTATCCAAATATCCACTTGCAGATTCTACAAAAAGTGTGTTTCCAAACTACTGTATCAAAAGAATGGTTCAACTCTGTTAGTTGAGGACACACATCACAAAGAAGTTTCTGAGAATGCTTCTGTCTAGATTTTATATGAAGATATTCCCGTTTCCAACGAAATCTTCACAGTTATCCAAATATCCACTTGCAGATTCTACAAAAAGTGTGTTTGCAAACTACTGTATCAAAAGAAAGGATGAACTGTGTTAGCTGAGGACACTCATCAAGAAGAAGTTTCTGAGAATGCTTCGGTCTAGATTTCATATGAAGATATTCCCGTTTCCAACGAAATCATTAGCTCTATCAAAATATCCACTTACAGATTCTACAAAAAGAGTGTTTCCAAACTCCTCTATCAAAAGAAAGTTTCAACTCCTTTAGTTGAGGACACACATCACAAAGAAGTTTCTGAGAATGCTTCTGTCTAGATTTTATATGAAGATATTCCCTTTTCCAATGAAATCTTCAGAGTCATCCAAATATCCACTTGCAGCTTCTACGAAAAGAGTTTTTCTAAACTGCTGTATCCATAGAAAGTTTCATCTCTGTTAGTTGAGGACACACATCCCAAATAAGTTTCTGAGAATGCTTCTGTCTCGTTTTTATGGGAAGATATTTCCCTTTTCACCTTAGGCCTGAAAGCGCTCGAAGTCTCCACTTGCAGATACTACAGAAAGAGTGTTCGAAACCTGCTCTAAGAAAGGGAATGTTCAGCTCTGTGAGTTCAATGCAGATATCACAAAGTAGTTTCTGAGAGAGCTTCTGTCTAGATTTTAGATGAAGATATTCCCGTTTCCAATGAAATTGATAGAGCTATCCAAATATCCACTTGCAGATTCTACAAAAAGTGTGTTTCCAAACTGCTGTAACAATGGAAAGGTTGAAATCTGTTAGTTGAGGACACACACCACAAAAAAGTTTCTGAGAATGCTTCTCTCTAGATTTTATATGACGATATTCCCGTTTCCAACGAAATCTTCACAGTTATTCAAATATCCACTTGCAGATTCTACAAAAAGAGTGTTTCCAAACTGCTGTATCAATAGAAAGGATCAGCTCTGGTAGTTGAGGACACACATCCTAAATAAGTTTCTGAAAATCCTTCTGTCTCTTTTTTATGGGAAGATATTTCAGTTTTCACCGTAGGCCTTAATGCGCTCGTAATGTCCACTTCCAGATACTACAGAAAGAGTGTTTCAAACCTGCTCTATGAAAGGGAATGTTCCGCTCTGTGACTTGAATGCAGATATCAGAAAGTAGTTTCTGACAATGCTTCTGTCTAGAATTTAGATGAAGATATTCCCGTTTCCAACGAAATCGATAGAGCTATCCAAATATCCACTTACAGATTCTACAAAAGAAGTGATTCCAAACTGCTCTATCAACAGAAAGGTTTAAGTCTGTTAGTTGAGGACACACATCACAAAGAAGTTTGTGAGAATGCTTCTGTCTAGATTTTATATGAAGATATTCCCGTTTCCAACAATATCTTCACAGTTATCCAAATATCCACTTGCAGATTCTACAAAAAGTGTGTTTCCAAACTGCTCTATCAAAAGAAAGGTTCAACTCCGTTAGTTGAGGACACACATCACAAAGAAGTTTCTGAGAATGCTTCTGTCTCGTTTTTATGGGAAGATATTTCAGTTTTCACCGTAGGCCCGAATGCGCTCCAAATGTCCACTTGCAGATAATACAGAAAGAGTGTTCCATACCTTCTCTAAGAAAGGGAATCTTCAGCTTTGTGAGTTGAATGCAGATATCACAAAGTAGTTTCTGAGAGTGCTTCTGTCTAGATTTTAGATGAAAATATTCCCGTTTCCAACGATATCGTTAGAGCTATCCAAATATCAACTTGCAGATTCTACAAAAAGAGTGGTTCCAAACTACTCTATGAAAAGAAAGGTTGAACTCTGTTAGATGAGGACACACATCACAAAGAAGTTTCTGAGAATGCTTCTGTCTACATTTTATATAAAGATGTTCCCGTTTCCAATGAAATCTTCACATTAAACAAAATATCCACTTGCAGGTTCTACAAAAAGAGTGTTTCCAAACTGCTGTATCAAAGGAAAGGTTGAACTCTGTTAGTTGAGGACACACATCACAAAAAAGTTTCTGAGAATGCTTCTGTCTAGATTTTATATGAAGATATTCCCGTTTCCAACGAAATCTTCACAGTTATTCAAATATCCACTTGCAGATTCTACAAAAAGAGTGTTTCCAAACTGCTGTATCAATAGAAAGGATCAGCTCTGGTAGTTGAGGACACACATCCTAAATAAGTTTCTGAAAATCCCTCTGTCTCTTTTTTATGGGAAGATATTTCAGTTTTCACCGTAGGCCTTAATGCGCTCGAAATGTCCACTTCCAGATACTACAGAAAGAGTGTTTCAAACCTGCTCTATGAAAGGGAATGTTCCGCTCTGTGACTTGAATGCAGATATCACAAAGTAGTTTCTGACAGTGCTTCTGTCTAGAATTTAGATGAAGATATTCCCGTTTCCAACGAAATCGATAGAGCTATCCAAATATCCACTTGCAGATTCTACAAAAAGTGTGTTTCCAAACTACTGTATCAAAAGAATGGTTCAACTCTGTTAGTTGAGGACACACATCACAAAGAAGTTTCTGAGAATGCTTCTGTCTAGATTTTATATGAAGATATTCCCGTTTCCAACGAAATCTTCACAGTTATCCAAATATCCACTTGCAGATTCTACAAAAAGAGTGTTTGCAAACTACTGTATCAAAAGAAAGGATGAACTGTGTTAGCTGAGGACACTCATCAAGAAGAAGTTTCTGAGAATGCTTCGGTCTAGATTTCATATGAAGATATTCCCGTTTCCAACGAAATCATTAGCTCTATCAAAATATCCACTTACAGATTCTACAAAAAGAGTGTTTCCAAACTCCTCTATCAAAAGAAAGTTTCAACTCCTTTAGTTGAGGACACACATCACAAAGAAGTTTCTGAGAATGCTTCTGTCTAGATTTTATATGAAGATATTCCCTTTTCCAATGAAATCTTCAGAGTCATCCAAATATCCACTTGCAGCTTCTACGAAAAGAGTTTTTCTAAACTGCTGTATCCATAGAAAGTTTCATCTCTGTTAGTTGAGGACACACATCCCAAATAAGTTTCTGAGAATGCTTCTGTCTCGTTTTTATGGGAAGATATTTCCCTTTTCACCTTAGGCCTGAAAGCGCTCGAAGTCTCCACTTGCAGATACTACAGAAAGAGTGTTCGAAACCTGCTCTAAGAAAGGGAATGTTCAGCTCTGTGAGTTCAATGCAGATATCACAAAGTAGTTTCTGAGAGAGCTTCTGTCTAGATTTTAGATGAAGATATTCCCGTTTCCAATGAAATTGATAGAGCTATCCAAATATCCACTTGCAGATTCTACAAAAAGTGTGTTTCCAAACTGCTGTAACAATGGAAAGGTTGAAATCTGTTAGTTGAGGACACACACCACAAAAAAGTTTCTGAGAATGCTTCTCTCTAGATTTTATATGACGATATTCCCGTTTCCAATGAAATCTTCACAGTTATTCAAATATCCACTTGCAGATTCTACAAAAAGAGTGTTTCCAAACTGCTGTATCAATAGAAAGGATCAGCTCTGGTAGTTGAGGACACACATCCTAAATAAGTTTCTGAAAATCCTTCTGTCTCTTTTTTATGGGAAGATATTTCAGTTTTCACCGTAGGCCTTAATGCGCTCGTAATGTCCACTTCCAGATACTACAGAAAGAGTGTTTCAAACCTGCTCTATGAAAGGGAATGTTCCGCTCTGTGACTTGAATGCAGATATCAGAAAGTAGTTTCTGACAATGCTTCTGTCTAGAATTTAGATGAAGATATTCCCGTTTCCAACGAAATCGATAGAGCTATCCAAATATCCACTTACAGATTCTACAAAAGAAGTGATTCCAAACTGCTCTATCAACAGAAAGGTTTAAGTCTGTTAGTTGAGGACACACATCACAAAGAAGTTTGTGAGAATGCTTCTGTCTAGATTTTATATGAAGATATTCCCGTTTCCAACAATATCTTCACAGTTATCCAAATATCCACTTGCAGATTCTACAAAAAGTGTGTTTCCAAACTGCTCTATCAAAAGAAAGGTTCAACTCCGTTAGTTGAGGACACACATCACAAAGAAGTTTCTGAGAATGCTTCTGTCTCGTTTTTATGGGAAGATATTTCAGTTTTCACCGTAGGCCCGAATGCGCTCCAAATGTCCACTTGCAGATAATACAGAAAGAGTGTTCCATACCTTCTCTAAGAAAGGGAATCTTCAGCTTTGTGAGTTGAATGCAGATATCACAAAGTAGTTTCTGAGAGTGCTTCTGTCTAGATTTTAGATGAAAATATTCCCGTTTCCAACGATATCGTTAGAGCTATCCAAATATCAACTTGCAGATTCTACAAAAAGAGTGGTTCCAAACTACTCTATGAAAAGAAAGGTTGAACTCTGTTAGATGAGGACACACATCACAAAGAAGTTTCTGAGAATGCTTCTGTCTAGATTTTATATAAAGATGTTCCCGTTTCCAATGAAATCTTCACATTAAACAAAATATCCACTTGCAGGTTCTACAAAAAGAGTGTTTCCAAACTGCTGTATCAAAGGAAAGGTTGAACTCTGTTAGTTGAGGACACACATCACAAAAAAGTTTCTGAGAATGCTTCTGTCTAGATTTTATATGAAGATATTCCCGTTTCCAACGAAATCTTCACAGTTATTCAAATATCCACTTGCAGATTCTACAAAAAGAGTGTTTCCAAACTGCTGTATCAATAGAAAGGATCAGCTCTGGTAGTTGAGGACACACATCCTAAATAAGTTTCTGAAAATCCCTCTGTCTCTTTTTTATGGGAAGATATTTCAGTTTTCACCGTAGGCCTTAATGCGCTCGAAATGTCCACTTCCAGATACTACAGAAAGAGTGTTTCAAACCTGCTCTATGAAAGGGAATGTTCCGCTCTGTGACTTGAATGCAGATATCACAAAGTAGTTTCTGACAGTGCTTCTGTCTAGAATTTAGATGAAGATATTCCCGTTTCCAACGAAATCGATAGAGCTATCCAAATATCCACTTGCAGATTCTACAAAAAGTGTGTTTCCAAACTACTGTATCAAAAGAATGGTTCAACTCTGTTAGTTGAGGACACACATCACAAAGAAGTTTCTGAGAATGCTTCTGTCTAGATTTTATATGAAGATATTCCCGTTTCCAACGAAATCTTCACAGTTATCCAAATATCCACTTGCAGATTCTACAAAAAGAGTGTTTGCAAACTACTGTATCAAAAGAAAGGATGAACTGTGTTAGCTGAGGACACTCATCAAGAAGAAGTTTCTGAGAATGCTTCGGTCTAGATTTCATATGAAGATATTCCCGTTTCCAACGAAATCATTAGCTCTATCAAAATATCCACTTACAGATTCTACAAAAAGAGTGTTTCCAAACTCCTCTATCAAAAGAAAGTTTCAACTCCTTTAGTTGAGGACACACATCACAAAGAAGTTTCTGAGAATGCTTCTGTCTAGATTTTATATGAAGATATTCCCTTTTCCAATGAAATCTTCAGAGTCATCCAAATATCCACTTGCAGCTTCTACGAAAAGAGTTTTTCTAAACTGCTGTATCCATAGAAAGTTTCATCTCTGTTAGTTGAGGACACACATCCCAAATAAGTTTCTGAGAATGCTTCTGTCTCGTTTTTATGGGAAGATATTTCCCTTTTCACCTTAGGCCTGAAAGCGCTCGAAGTCTCCACTTGCAGATACTACAGAAAGAGTGTTCGAAACCTGCTCTAAGAAAGGGAATGTTCAGCTCTGTGAGTTCAATGCAGATATCACAAAGTAGTTTCTGAGAGAGCTTCTGTCTAGATTTTAGATGAAGATATTCCCGTTTCCAATGAAATTGATAGAGCTATCCAAATATCCACTTGCAGATTCTACAAAAAGTGTGTTTCCAAACTGCTGTAACAATGGAAAGGTTGAAATCTGTTAGTTGAGGACACACACCACAAAAAAGTTTCTGAGAATGCTTCTCTCTAGATTTTATATGACGATATTCCCGTTTCCAACGAAATCTTCACAGTTATTCAAATATCCACTTGCAGATTCTACAAAAAGAGTGTTTCCAAACTGCTGTATCAATAGAAAGGATCAGCTCTGGTAGTTGAGGACACACATCCTAAATAAGTTTCTGAAAATCCTTCTGTCTCTTTTTTATGGGAAGATATTTCAGTTTTCACCGTAGGCCTTAATGCGCTCGTAATGTCCACTTCCAGATACTACAGAAAGAGTGTTTCAAACCTGCTCTATGAAAGGGAATGTTCCGCTCTGTGACTTGAATGCAGATATCAGAAAGTAGTTTCCGACAATGCTTCTGTCTAGAATTTAGATGAAGATATTCCCGTTTCCAACGAAATCGATAGAGCTATCCAAATATCCACTTACAGATTCTACAAAAGAAGTGATTCCAAACTGCTCTATCAACAGAAAGGTTTAAGTCTGTTAGTTGAGGACACACATCACAAAGAAGTTTGTGAGAATGCTTCTGTCTAGATTTTATATGAAGATATTCCCGTTTCCAACAATATCTTCACAGTTATCCAAATATCCACTTGCAGATTCTACAAAAAGTGTGTTTCCAAACTGCTCTATCAAAAGAAAGGTTCAACTCCGTTAGTTGAGGACACACATCACAAAGAAGTTTCTGAGAATGCTTCTGTCTCGTTTTTATGGGAAGATATTTCAGTTTTCACCGTAGGCCCGAATGCGCTCCAAATGTCCACTTGCAGATAATACAGAAAGAGTGTTCCATACCTTCTCTAAGAAAGGGAATCTTCAGCTTTGTGAGTTGAATGCAGATATCACAAAGTAGTTTCTGAGAGTGCTTCTGTCTAGATTTTAGATGAAAATATTCCCGTTTCCAACGATATCGTTAGAGCTATCCAAATATCAACTTGCAGATTCTACAAAAAGAGTGGTTCCAAACTACTCTATGAAAAGAAAGGTTGAACTCTGTTAGATGAGGACACACATCACAAAGAAGTTTCTGAGAATGCTTCTGTCTAGATTTTATATAAAGATGTTCCCGTTTCCAATGAAATCTTCACATTAAACAAAATATCCACTTGCAGGTTCTACAAAAAGAGTGTTTCCAAACTGCTGTATCAAAGGAAAGGTTGAACTCTGTTAGTTGAGGACACACATCACAAAAAAGTTTCTGAGAATGCTTCTGTCTAGATTTTATATGAAGATATTCCCGTTTCCAACGAAATCTTCACAGTTATTCAAATATCCACTTGCAGATTCTACAAAAAGAGTGTTTCCAAACTGCTGTATCAATAGAAAGGATCAGCTCTGGTAGTTGAGGACACACATCCTAAATAAGTTTCTGAAAATCCCTCTGTCTCTTTTTTATGGGAAGATATTTCAGTTTTCACCGTAGGCCTTAATGCGCTCGAAATGTCCACTTCCAGATACTACAGAAAGAGTGTTTCAAACCTGCTCTATGAAAGGGAATGTTCCGCTCTGTGACTTGAATGCAGATATCACAAAGTAGTTTCTGACAGTGCTTCTGTCTAGAATTTAGATGAAGATATTCCCGTTTCCAACGAAATCGATAGAGCTATCCAAATATCCACTTGCAGATTCTACAAAAAGTGTGTTTCCAAACTACTGTATCAAAAGAATGGTTCAACTCTGTTAGTTGAGGACACACATCACAAAGAAGTTTCTGAGAATGCTTCTGTCTAGATTTTATATGAAGATATTCCCGTTTCCAACGAAATCTTCACAGTTATCCAAATATCCACTTGCAGATTCTACAAAAAGAGTGTTTGCAAACTACTGTATCAAAAGAAAGGATGAACTGTGTTAGCTGAGGACACTCATCAAGAAGAAGTTTCTGAGAATGCTTCGGTCTAGATTTCATATGAAGATATTCCCGTTTCCAACGAAATCATTAGCTCTATCAAAATATCCACTTACAGATTCTACAAAAAGAGTGTTTCCAAACTCCTCTATCAAAAGAAAGTTTCAACTCCTTTAGTTGAGGACACACATCACAAAGAAGTTTCTGAGAATGCTTCTGTCTAGATTTTATATGAAGATATTCCCTTTTCCAATGAAATCTTCAGAGTCATCCAAATATCCACTTGCAGCTTCTACGAAAAGAGTTTTTCTAAACTGCTGTATCCATAGAAAGTTTCATCTCTGTTAGTTGAGGACACACATCCCAAATAAGTTTCTGAGAATGCTTCTGTCTCGTTTTTATGGGAAGATATTTCCCTTTTCACCTTAGGCCTGAAAGCGCTCGAAGTCTCCACTTGCAGATACTACAGAAAGAGTGTTCGAAACCTGCTCTAAGAAAGGGAATGTTCAGCTCTGTGAGTTCAATGCAGATATCACAAAGTAGTTTCTGAGAGAGCTTCTGTCTAGATTTTAGATGAAGATATTCCCGTTTCCAATGAAATTGATAGAGCTATCCAAATATCCACTTGCAGATTCTACAAAAAGTGTGTTTCCAAACTGCTGTAACAATGGAAAGGTTGAAATCTGTTAGTTGAGGACACACACCACAAAAAAGTTTCTGAGAATGCTTCTCTCTAGATTTTATATGACGATATTCCCGTTTCCAACGAAATCTTCACAGTTATTCAAATATCCACTTGCAGATTCTACAAAAAGAGTGTTTCCAAACTGCTGTATCAATAGAAAGGATCAGCTCTGGTAGTTGAGGACACACATCCTAAATAAGTTTCTGAAAATCCTTCTGTCTCTTTTTTATGGGAAGATATTTCAGTTTTCACCGTAGGCCTTAATGCGCTCGTAATGTCCACTTCCAGATACTACAGAAAGAGTGTTTCAAACCTGCTCTATGAAAGGGAATGTTCCGCTCTGTGACTTGAATGCAGATATCAGAAAGTAGTTTCTGACAATGCTTCTGTCTAGAATTTAGATGAAGATATTCCCGTTTCCAACGAAATCGATAGAGCTATCCAAATATCCACTTACAGATTCTACAAAAGAAGTGATTCCAAACTGCTCTATCAACAGAAAGGTTTAAGTCTGTTAGTTGAGGACACACATCACAAAGAAGTTTGTGAGAATGCTTCTGTCTAGATTTTATATGAAGATATTCCCGTTTCCAACAATATCTTCACAGTTATCCAAATATCCACTTGCAGATTCTACAAAAAGTGTGTTTCCAAACTGCTCTATCAAAAGAAAGGTTCAACTCCGTTAGTTGAGGACACACATCACAAAGAAGTTTCTGAGAATGCTTCTGTCTCGTTTTTATGGGAAGATATTTCAGTTTTCACCGTAGGCCCGAATGCGCTCCAAATGTCCACTTGCAGATAATACAGAAAGAGTGTTCCATACCTTCTCTAAGAAAGGGAATCTTCAGCTTTGTGAGTTGAATGCAGATATCACAAAGTAGTTTCTGAGAGTGCTTCTGTCTAGATTTTAGATGAAAATATTCCCGTTTCCAACGATATCGTTAGAGCTATCCAAATATCAACTTGCAGATTCTACAAAAAGAGTGGTTCCAAACTACTCTATGAAAAGAAAGGTTGAACTCTGTTAGATGAGGACACACATCACAAAGAAGTTTCTGAGAATGCTTCTGTCTAGATTTTATATAAAGATGTTCCCGTTTCCAATGAAATCTTCACATTAAACAAAATATCCACTTGCAGGTTCTACAAAAAGAGTGTTTCCAAACTGCTGTATCAAAGGAAAGGTTGAACTCTGTTAGTTGAGGACACACATCACAAAAAAGTTTCTGAGAATGCTTCTGTCTAGATTTTATATGAAGATATTCCCGTTTCCAACGAAATCTTCACAGTTATTCAAATATCCACTTGCAGATTCTACAAAAAGAGTGTTTCCAAACTGCTGTATCAATAGAAAGGATCAGCTCTGGTAGTTGAGGACACACATCCTAAATAAGTTTCTGAAAATCCCTCTGTCTCTTTTTTATGGGAAGATATTTCAGTTTTCACCGTAGGCCTTAATGCGCTCGAAATGTCCACTTCCAGATACTACAGAAAGAGTGTTTCAAACCTGCTCTATGAAAGGGAATGTTCCGCTCTGTGACTTGAATGCAGATATCACAAAGTAGTTTCTGACAGTGCTTCTGTCTAGAATTTAGATGAAGATATTCCCGTTTCCAACGAAATCGATAGAGCTATCCAAATATCCACTTGCAGATTCTACAAAAAGTGTGTTTCCAAACTACTGTATCAAAAGAATGGTTCAACTCTGTTAGTTGAGGACACACATCACAAAGAAGTTTCTGAGAATGCTTCTGTCTAGATTTTATATGAAGATATTCCCGTTTCCAACGAAATCTTCACAGTTATCCAAATATCCACTTGCAGATTCTACAAAAAGAGTGTTTGCAAACTACTGTATCAAAAGAAAGGATGAACTGTGTTAGCTGAGGACACTCATCAAGAAGAAGTTTCTGAGAATGCTTCGGTCTAGATTTCATATGAAGATATTCCCGTTTCCAACGAAATCATTAGCTCTATCAAAATATCCACTTACAGATTCTACAAAAAGAGTGTTTCCAAACTCCTCTATCAAAAGAAAGTTTCAACTCCTTTAGTTGAGGACACACATCACAAAGAAGTTTCTGAGAATGCTTCTGTCTAGATTTTATATGAAGATATTCCCTTTTCCAATGAAATCTTCAGAGTCATCCAAATATCCACTTGCAGCTTCTACGAAAAGAGTTTTTCTAAACTGCTGTATCCATAGAAAGTTTCATCTCTGTTAGTTGAGGACACACATCCCAAATAAGTTTCTGAGAATGCTTCTGTCTCGTTTTTATGGGAAGATATTTCCCTTTTCACCTTAGGCCTGAAAGCGCTCGAAGTCTCCACTTGCAGATACTACAGAAAGAGTGTTCGAAACCTGCTCTAAGAAAGGGAATGTTCAGCTCTGTGAGTTCAATGCAGATATCACAAAGTAGTTTCTGAGAGAGCTTCTGTCTAGATTTTAGATGAAGATATTCCCGTTTCCAATGAAATTGATAGAGCTATCCAAATATCCACTTGCAGATTCTACAAAAAGTGTGTTTCCAAACTGCTGTAACAATGGAAAGGTTGAAATCTGTTAGTTGAGGACACACACCACAAAAAAGTTTCTGAGAATGCTTCTCTCTAGATTTTATATGACGATATTCCCGTTTCCAACGAAATCTTCACAGTTATTCAAATATCCACTTGCAGATTCTACAAAAAGAGTGTTTCCAAACTGCTGTATCAATAGAAAGGATCAGCTCTGGTAGTTGAGGACACACATCCTAAATAAGTTTCTGAAAATCCTTCTGTCTCTTTTTTATGGGAAGATATTTCAGTTTTCACCGTAGGCCTTAATGCGCTCGTAATGTCCACTTCCAGATACTACAGAAAGAGTGTTTCAAACCTGCTCTATGAAAGGGAATGTTCCGCTCTGTGACTTGAATGCAGATATCAGAAAGTAGTTTCTGACAATGCTTCTGTCTAGAATTTAGATGAAGATATTCCCGTTTCCAACGAAATCGATAGAGCTATCCAAATATCCACTTACAGATTCTACAAAAGAAGTGATTCCAAACTGCTCTATCAACAGAAAGGTTTAAGTCTGTTAGTTGAGGACACACATCACAAAGAAGTTTGTGAGAATGCTTCTGTCTAGATTTTATATGAAGATATTCCCGTTTCCAACAATATCTTCACAGTTATCCAAATATCCACTTGCAGATTCTACAAAAAGTGTGTTTCCAAACTGCTCTATCAAAAGAAAGGTTCAACTCCGTTAGTTGAGGACACACATCACAAAGAAGTTTCTGAGAATGCTTCTGTCTCGTTTTTATGGGAAGATATTTCAGTTTTCACCGTAGGCCCGAATGCGCTCCAAATGTCCACTTGCAGATAATACAGAAAGAGTGTTCCATACCTTCTCTAAGAAAGGGAATCTTCAGCTTTGTGAGTTGAATGCAGATATCACAAAGTAGTTTCTGAGAGTGCTTCTGTCTAGATTTTAGATGAAAATATTCCCGTTTCCAACGATATCGTTAGAGCTATCCAAATATCAACTTGCAGATTCTACAAAAAGAGTGGTTCCAAACTACTCTATGAAAAGAAAGGTTGAACTCTGTTAGATGAGGACACACATCACAAAGAAGTTTCTGAGAATGCTTCTGTCTAGATTTTATATAAAGATGTTCCCGTTTCCAATGAAATCTTCACATTAAACAAAATATCCACTTGCAGGTTCTACAAAAAGAGTGTTTCCAAACTGCTGTATCAAAGGAAAGGTTGAACTCTGTTAGTTGAGGACACACATCACAAAAAAGTTTCTGAGAATGCTTCTGTCTAGATTTTATATGAAGATATTCCCGTTTCCAACGAAATCTTCACAGTTATTCAAATATCCACTTGCAGATTCTACAAAAAGAGTGTTTCCAAACTGCTGTATCAATAGAAAGGATCAGCTCTGGTAGTTGAGGACACACATCCTAAATAAGTTTCTGAAAATCCCTCTGTCTCTTTTTTATGGGAAGATATTTCAGTTTTCACCGTAGGCCTTAATGCGCTCGAAATGTCCACTTCCAGATACTACAGAAAGAGTGTTTCAAACCTGCTCTATGAAAGGGAATGTTCCGCTCTGTGACTTGAATGCAGATATCAGAAAGTAGTTTCTGACAGTGCTTCTGTCTAGAATTTAGATGAAGATATTCCCGTTTCCAACGAAATCGATAGAGCTATCCAAATATCCACTTGCAGATTCTACAAAAAGTGTGTTTCCAAACTACTGTATCAAAAGAATGGTTCAACTCTGTTAGTTGAGGACACACATCACAAAGAAGTTTCTGAGAATGCTTCTGTCTAGATTTTATATGAAGATATTCCCGTTTCCAACGAAATCTTCACAGTTATCCAAATATCCACTTGCAGATTCTACAAAAAGAGTGTTTGCAAACTACTGTATCAAAAGAAAGGATGAACTGTGTTAGCTGAGGACACTCATCAAGAAGAAGTTTCTGAGAATGCTTCGGTCTAGATTTCATATGAAGATATTCCCGTTTCCAACGAAATCATTAGCTCTATCAAAATATCCACTTACAGATTCTACAAAAAGAGTGTTTCCAAACTCCTCTATCAAAAGAAAGTTTCAACTCCTTTAGTTGAGGACACACATCACAAAGAAGTTTCTGAGAATGCTTCTGTCTAGATTTTATATGAAGATATTCCCTTTTCCAATGAAATCTTCAGAGTCATCCAAATATCCACTTGCAGCTTCTACGAAAAGAGTTTTTCTAAACTGCTGTATCCATAGAAAGTTTCATCTCTGTTAGTTGAGGACACACATCCCAAATAAGTTTCTGAGAATGCTTCTGTCTCGTTTTTATGGGAAGATATTTCCCTTTTCACCTTAGGCCTGAAAGCGCTCGAAGTCTCCACTTGCAGATACTACAGAAAGAGTGTTCGAAACCTGCTCTAAGAAAGGGAATGTTCAGCTCTGTGAGTTCAATGCAGATATCACAAAGTAGTTTCTGAGAGAGCTTCTGTCTAGATTTTAGATGAAGATATTCCCGTTTCCAATGAAATTGATAGAGCTATCCAAATATCCACTTGCAGATTCTACAAAAAGTGTGTTTCCAAACTGCTGTAACAATGGAAAGGTTGAAATCTGTTAGTTGAGGACACACACCACAAAAAAGTTTCTGAGAATGCTTCTCTCTAGATTTTATATGACGATATTCCCGTTTCCAACGAAATCTTCACAGTTATTCAAATATCCACTTGCAGATTCTACAAAAAGAGTGTTTCCAAACTGCTGTATCAATAGAAAGGATCAGCTCTGGTAGTTGAGGACACACATCCTAAATAAGTTTCTGAAAATCCTTCTGTCTCTTTTTTATGGGAAGATATTTCAGTTTTCACCGTAGGCCTTAATGCGCTCGTAATGTCCACTTCCAGATACTACAGAAAGAGTGTTTCAAACCTGCTCTATGAAAGGGAATGTTCCGCTCTGTGACTTGAATGCAGATATCAGAAAGTAGTTTCTGACAATGCTTCTGTCTAGAATTTAGATGAAGATATTCCCGTTTCCAACGAAATCGATAGAGCTATCCAAATATCCACTTACAGATTCTACAAAAGAAGTGATTCCAAACTGCTCTATCAACAGAAAGGTTTAAGTCTGTTAGTTGAGGACACACATCACAAAGAAGTTTGTGAGAATGCTTCTGTCTAGATTTTATATGAAGATATTCCCGTTTCCAACAATATCTTCACAGTTATCCAAATATCCACTTGCAGATTCTACAAAAAGTGTGTTTCCAAACTGCTCTATCAAAAGAAAGGTTCAACTCCGTTAGTTGAGGACACACATCACAAAGAAGTTTCTGAGAATGCTTCTGTCTCGTTTTTATGGGAAGATATTTCAGTTTTCACCGTAGGCCCGAATGCGCTCCAAATGTCCACTTGCAGATAATACAGAAAGAGTGTTCCATACCTTCTCTAAGAAAGGGAATCTTCAGCTTTGTGAGTTGAATGCAGATATCACAAAGTAGTTTCTGAGAGTGCTTCTGTCTAGATTTTAGATGAAAATATTCCCGTTTCCAACGATATCGTTAGAGCTATCCAAATATCAACTTGCAGATTCTACAAAAAGAGTGGTTCCAAACTACTCTATGAAAAGAAAGGTTGAACTCTGTTAGATGAGGACACACATCACAAAGAAGTTTCTGAGAATGCTTCTGTCTAGATTTTATATAAAGATGTTCCCGTTTCCAATGAAATCTTCACATTAAACAAAATATCCACTTGCAGGTTCTACAAAAAGAGTGTTTCCAAACTGCTGTATCAAAGGAAAGGTTGAACTCTGTTAGTTGAGGACACACATCACAAAAAAGTTTCTGAGAATGCTTCTGTCTAGATTTTATATGAAGATATTCCCGTTTCCAACGAAATCTTCACAGTTATTCAAATATCCACTTGCAGATTCTACAAAAAGAGTGTTTCCAAACTGCTGTATCAATAGAAAGGATCAGCTCTGGTAGTTGAGGACACACATCCTAAATAAGTTTCTGAAAATCCCTCTGTCTCTTTTTTATGGGAAGATATTTCAGTTTTCACCGTAGGCCTTAATGCGCTCGAAATGTCCACTTCCAGATACTACAGAAAGAGTGTTTCAAACCTGCTCTATGAAAGGGAATGTTCCGCTCTGTGACTTGAATGCAGATATCACAAAGTAGTTTCTGACAGTGCTTCTGTCTAGAATTTAGATGAAGATATTCCCGTTTCCAACGAAATCGATAGAGCTATCCAAATATCCACTTGCAGATTCTACAAAAAGTGTGTTTCCAAACTACTGTATCAAAAGAATGGTTCAACTCTGTTAGTTGAGGACACACATCACAAAGAAGTTTCTGAGAATGCTTCTGTCTAGATTTTATATGAAGATATTCCCGTTTCCAACGAAATCTTCACAGTTATCCAAATATCCACTTGCAGATTCTACAAAAAGAGTGTTTGCAAACTACTGTATCAAAAGAAAGGATGAACTGTGTTAGCTGAGGACACTCATCAAGAAGAAGTTTCTGAGAATGCTTCGGTCTAGATTTCATATGAAGATATTCCCGTTTCCAACGAAATCATTAGCTCTATCAAAATATCCACTTACAGATTCTACAAAAAGAGTGTTTCCAAACTCCTCTATCAAAAGAAAGGTTCAACTCCTTTAGTTGAGGACACACATCACAAAGAAGTTTCTGAGAATGCTTCTGTCTAGATTTTATATGAAGATATTCCATTTTCCAATGAAATCTTCAGAGTCATCCAAATATCCACTTGCAGCTTCTACGAAAAGAGTTTTTCTAAACTGCTGTATCCATAGAAAGTTTCATCTCTGTTAGTTGAGGACACACATCCCAAATAAGTTTCTGAGAATGCTTCTGTCTCGTTTTTATGGGAAGATATTTCCCTTTTCACCTTAGGCCTGAAAGCGCTCGAAGTCTCCACTTGCAGATACTACAGAAAGAGTGTTCCAAACCTGCTCTAAGAAAGGGAATGTTCAGCTCTGTGAGTTCAATGCAGATATCACAAAGTAGTTTCTGAGAGAGCTTCTGTCTAGATTTTAGATGAAGATATTCCCGTTTCCAATGAAATTGATAGAGCTATCCAAATATCCACTTGCAGATTCTACAAAAAGTGTGTTTCCAAACTGCTGTAACAATGGAAAGGTTGAAATCTGTTAGTTGAGGACACACACCACAAAAAAGTTTCTGAGAATGCTTCTCTCTAGATTTTATATGACGATATTCCCGTTTCCAACGAAATCTTCACAGTTATTCAAATATCCACTTGCAGATTCTACAAAAAGAGTGTTTCCAAACTGCTGTATCAATAGAAAGGATCAGCTCTGGTAGTTGAGGACACACATCCTAAATAAGTTTCTGAAAATCCTTCTGTCTCTTTTTTATGGGAAGATATTTCAGTTTTCACCGTAGGCCTTAATGCGCTCGTAATGTCCACTTCCAGATACTACAGAAAGAGTGTTTCAAACCTGCTCTATGAAAGGGAATGTTCCGCTCTGTGACTTGAATGCAGATATCAGAAAGTAGTTTCTGACAATGCTTCTGTCTAGAATTTAGATGAAGATATTCCCGTTTCCAACGAAATCGATAGAGCTATCCAAATATCCACTTACAGATTCTACAAAAGAAGTGATTCCAAACTGCTCTATCAACAGAAAGGTTTAAGTCTGTTAGTTGAGGACACACATCACAAAGAAGTTTGTGAGAATGCTTCTGTCTAGATTTTATATGAAGATATTCCCGTTTCCAACAATATCTTCACAGTTATCCAAATATCCACTTGCAGATTCTACAAAAAGTGTGTTTCCAAACTGCTCTATCAAAAGAAAGGTTCAACTCCGTTAGTTGAGGACACACATCACAAGGAAGTTTCTGAGAATGCTTCTGTCTCGTTTTTATGGGAAGATATTTCAGTTTTCACCGTAGGCCCGAATGCGCTCCAAATGTCCACTTGCAGATAATACAGAAAGAGTGTTCCATACCTTCTCTAAGAAAGGGAATCTTCAGCTTTGTGAGTTGAATGCAGATATCACAAAGTAGTTTCTGAGAGTGCTTCTGTCTAGATTTTAGATGAAAATATTCCCGTTTCCAACGATATCGTTAGAGCTATCCAAATATCAACTTGCAGATTCTACAAAAAGAGTGGTTCCAAACTACTCTATGAAAAGAAAGGTTGAACTCTGTTAGATGAGGACACACATCACAAAGAAGTTTCTGAGAATGCTTCTGTCTAGATTTTATATAAAGATGTTCCCGTTTCCAATGAAATCTTCACATTAAACAAAATATCCACTTGCAGGTTCTACAAAAAGAGTGTTTCCAAACTGCTGTATCAAAGGAAAGGTTGAACTCTGTTAGTTGAGGACACACATCACAAAAAAGTTTCTGAGAATGCTTCTGTCTAGATTTTATATGAAGATATTCCCGTTTCCAACGAAATCTTCACAGTTATTCAAATATCCACTTGCAGATTCTACAAAAAGAGTGTTTCCAAACTGCTGTATCAATAGAAAGGATCAGCTCTGGTAGTTGAGGACACACATCCTAAATAAGTTTCTGAAAATCCCTCTGTCTCTTTTTTATGGGAAGATATTTCAGTTTTCACCGTAGGCCTTAATGCGCTCGAAATGTCCACTTCCAGATACTACAGAAAGAGTGTTTCAAACCTGCTCTATGAAAGGGAATGTTCCGCTCTGTGACTTGAATGCAGATATCAGAAAGTAGTTTCTGACAGTGCTTCTGTCTAGAATTTAGATGAAGATATTCCCGTTTCCAACGAAATCGATAGAGCTATCCAAATATCCACTTGCAGATTCTACAAAAAGTGTGTTTCCAAACTACTGTATCAAAAGAATGGTTCAACTCTGTTAGTTGAGGACACACATCACAAAGAAGTTTCTGAGAATGCTTCTGTCTAGATTTTATATGAAGATATTCCCGTTTCCAACGAAATCTTCACAGTTATCCAAATATCCACTTGCAGATTCTACAAAAAGAGTGTTTGCAAACTACTGTATCAAAAGAAAGGATGAACTGTGTTAGCTGAGGACACTCATCAAGAAGAAGTTTCTGAGAATGCTTCGGTCTAGATTTCATATGAAGATATTCCCGTTTCCAACGAAATCATTAGCTCTATCAAAATATCCACTTACAGATTCTACAAAAAGAGTGTTTCCAAACTCCTCTATCAAAAGAAAGGTTCAACTCCTTTAGTTGAGGACACACATCACAAAGAAGTTTCTGAGAATGCTTCTGTCTAGATTTTATATGAAGATATTCCCTTTTCCAATGAAATCTTCAGAGTCATCCAAATATCCTCTTGCAGCTTCTACAAAAAGAGTTTTTCTAAACTGCTGTATCCAAAAAAGTTTCATCTCTGTTAGTTGAGGACACACATCCCAAATAAGTTTCTGAGAATGCTTCTGTCTCGTTTTTATGGGAAGATATTTCCCTTTTCACCTTAGGCCTGAGAGCGCTCGAAATCTCCACTTGCAGATACTACAGAAAGAGTGTTCCAAACCTGCTCTAAGAAAGGGAATGTTCAGCTCTGTGAGGTCAATGCAGATATCACAAAGTAGTTTCTGAGAGAGCTTCTGTCTAGATTTTAGATGAAGATATTCCCGTTTCCAATGAAATCGTTAGAGCTATCCAAATATCCACTTGCAGATTCTACAAAAAGTGTGATTCCAAACTGCTGTAACAAAGGAAAGGTTGAAATCTGTTAGTTGAGAACACACACCACAAAAAAGTTTCTGAGAATGCTTCTGTCTAGATTTTATATGACGATATTCCCGTTTCCAATGAAATCTTCACAGTTATTCAAATATCCACTTGCAGATTCTACAAAAAGTGTGTTTCCAAACGGCTCTATCAAAAGAAAGGTTCAACTCCGTTAGTTGAGGACACACATTACAAAGAAGTTTCTGAGAATGCTTCTGTCTCGTTTTTATGGGAAGATATTTCCCTTTTCACCTAAGGCCCGAATGCGCTCGAAATGTCCACTTGCAGATACTATAGAAAGAGTGTTCCAAACCTTCTCTAAGAAAGGGAATCTTCAGCATTGTGAGTTGTATGCAGATATCACAAAGTAGTTTCTGAGAGTGCTTCTGTCTAGATTTTAGATGAAGATAATCCCGTTTCCAACGAAATCGTTAGAGCTATCCAAATATCAACTTGCAGATTCTTCAAAAAGAGTGGTTCCAAACTACTCTATGAAAAGAAAGGTTGAACTCTGTTAGATGAGGACACACATCACAAAGAAGTTTCTGAGAATGCTTCTGTCTAGATTTTATATGAAGATATTCCCGTTTCCAACGAAATCTTCACAGTTATCCAAATATCCACTTGCAGATTCTACAAAAAGAGTGTTTGCAAACTACTGTATCAAAAGAAAGGATGAACTGTGTTAGCTGAGGACACTCATCAAGAAGAAGTTTCTGAGAATGCTTCGGTCTAGATTTCATATGAAGATATTCCCGTTTCCAACGAAATCATTAGCTCTATCAAAATATCCACTTACAGATTCTACAAAAAGAGTGTTTCCAAACTCCTCTATCAAAAGAAAGTTTCAACTCCTTTAGTTGAGGACACACATCACAAAGAAGTTTCTGAGAATGCTTCTGTCTAGATTTTATATGAAGATATTCCCTTTTCCAATGAAATCTTCAGAGTCATCCAAATATCCACTTGCAACTTCTACAAAAAGAGTTTTTCTAAACTGCTGTATCCATAGAAAGTTTCATCTCTGTTAGTTGAGGACACACATCCCAAATAAGTTTCTGAGAATGCTTCTGTCTCGTTTTTATGGGAAGATATTTCCCTTTTCACCTTAGGCCTGAAAGCGCTCGAAGTCTCCACTTGCAGATACTACAGAAAGAGTGTTCGAAACCTGCTCTAAGAAAGGGAATGTTCAGCTCTGTGAGTTCAATGCAGATATCACAAAGTAGTTTCTGAGAGAGCTTCTGTCTAGATTTTAGATGAAGATATTCCCGTTTCCAATGAAATTGATAGAGCTATCCAAATATCCACTTGCAGATTCTACAAAAAGTGTGTTTCCAAACTGCTGTAACAAAGGAAAGGTTGAAATCTGTTAGTTGAGGACACACACCACAAAAAAGTTTCTGAGAATGCTTCTCTCTAGATTTTATATGACGATATTCCCGTTTCCAACGAAATCTTCACAGTTATTCAAATATCCACTTGCAGATTCTACAAAAAGAGTGTTTCCAAACTGCTGTATCAATAGAAAGGATCAGCTCTGGTAGTTGAGGACACACATCCTAAATAAGTTTCTGAAAATCCTTCTGTCTCTTTTTTATGGGAAGATATTTCAGGTTTCACCGTAGGCCTTAATGCGCTCGTAATGTCCACTTCCAGATACTACAGAAAGAGTGTTTCAAACCTGCTCTATGAAAGGGAATGTTCCGCTCTGTGACTTGAATGCAGATATCAGAAAGTAGTTTCTGACAATGCTTCTGTCTAGAATTTAGATGAAGATATTCCCGTTTCCAACGAAATCGATAGAGCTATCCAAATATCCACTTACAGATTCTACAAAAGAAGTGATTCCAAACTGCTCTATCAACAGAAAGGTTTAAGTCTGTTAGTTGAGGACACACATCACAAAGAAGTTTGTGAGAATGCTTCTGTCTAGATTTTATATGAAGATATTCCCGTTTCCAACAATATCTTCACAGTTATCCAAATATCCACTTGCAGATTCTACAAAAAGTGTGTTTCCAAACTGCTCTATCAAAAGAAAGGTTCAACTCCGTTATTTGAGGACACACATCACAAAGAAGTTTCTGAGAATGCTTCTGTCTCGTTTTTATGGGAAGATATTTCAGTTTTCACCGTAGGCCCGAATGCGCTCCAAATGTCCACTTGCAGATAATACAGAAAGAGTGTTCCATACCTTCTCTAAGAAAGGGAATCTTCAGCTTTGTGAGTTGAATGCAGATATCACAAAGTAGTTTCTGAGAGTGCTTCCGTCTAGATTTTAGATGGAAATATTCCCGTTTCCAACGATATCGTTAGAGCTATCCAAATATCAACTTGCAGATTCTACAAAAAGAGTGGTTCCAAACTACTCTATGAAAAGAAAGGTTGAACTCTGTTAGATGAGGACACACATCACAAAGAAGTTTCTGAGAATGCTTCTGTCTAGATTTTATATAAAGATGTTCCCGTTTCCAATGAAATCTTCACATTAAACAAAATATCCACTTGCAGGTTCTACAAAAAGAGTGTTTCCAAACTGCTGTATCAAAGGAAAGGTTGAACTCTGTTAGTTGAGGACACACATCACAAAAAAGTTTCTGAGAATGCTTCTGTCTAGATTTTATATGAAGATATTCCCGTTTCCAACGAAATCTTCACAGTTATTCAAATATCCACTTGCAGATTCTACAAAAAGAGTGTTTCCAAACTGCTGTATCAATAGAAAGGATCAGCTCTGGTAGTTGAGGACACACATCCTAAATAAGTTTCTGAAAATCCCTCTGTCTCTTTTTTATGGGAAGATATTTCAGTTTTCACCGTAGGCCTTAATGCGCTCGAAATGTCCACTTCCAGATACTACAGAAAGAGTGTTTCAAACCTGCTCTATGAAAGGGAATGTTCCGCTCTGTGACTTGAATGCAGATATCACAAAGTAGTTTCTGACAGTGCTTCTGTCTAGAATTTAGATGAAGATATTCCCGTTTCCAACGAAATCGATAGAGCTATCCAAATATCCACTTGCAGATTCTACAAAAAGTGTGTTTCCAAACTACTGTCTCAAAAGAATGGTTCAACTCTGTTAGTTGAGGACACACATCACAAAGAAGTTTCTGAGAATGCTTCTGTCTAGATTTTATATGAAGATATTCCCGTTTCCAACGAAATCTTCACAGTTATCCAAATATCCACTTGCAGATTCTACAAAAAGAGTGTTTGCAAACTACTGTATCAAAAGAAAGGATGAACTGTGTTAGCTGAGGACACTCATCAAGAAGAAGTTTCTGAGAATGCTTCGGTCTAGATTTCATATGAAGATATTCCCGTTTCCAACGAAATCATTAGCTCTATCAAAATATCCACTTACAGATTCTACAAAAAGAGTGTTTCCAAACTCCTCTATCAAAAGAAAGTTTCAACTCCTTTAGTTGAGGACACACATCACAAAGAAGTTTCTGAGAATGCTTCTGTCTAGATTTTATATGAAGATATTCCCTTTTCCAATGAAATCTTCAGAGTCATCCAAATATCCACTTGCAGCTTCTACGAAAAGAGTTTTTCTAAACTGCTGTATCCATAGAAAGTTTCATCTCTGTTAGTTGAGGACACACATCCCAAATAAGTTTCTGAGAATGCTTCTGTCTCGTTTTTATGGGAAGATATTTCCCTTTTCACCTTAGGCCTGAAAGCGCTCGAAGTCTCCACTTGCAGATACTACAGAAAGAGTGTTCGAAACCTGCTCTAAGAAAGGGAATGTTCAGCTCTGTGAGTTCAATGCAGATATCACAAAGTAGTTTCTGAGAGAGCTTCTGTCTAGATTTTAGATGAAGATATTCCCGTTTCCAATGAAATTGATAGAGCTATCCAAATATCCACTTGCAGATTCTACAAAAAGTGTGTTTCCAAACTGCTGTAACAATGGAAAGGTTGAAATCTGTTAGTTGAGGACACACACCACAAAAAAGTTTCTGAGAATGCTTCTCTCTAGATTTTATATGACGATATTCCCGTTTCCAACGAAATCTTCACAGTTATTCAAATATCCACTTGCAGATTCTACAAAAAGAGTGTTTCCAAACTGCTGTATCAATAGAAAGGATCAGCTCTGGTAGTTGAGGACACACATCCTAAATAAGTTTCTGAAAATCCTTCTGTCTCTTTTTTATGGGAAGATATTTCAGTTTTCACCGTAGGCCTTAATGCGCTCGTAATGTCCACTTCCAGATACTACAGAAAGAGTGTTTCAAACCTGCTCTATGAAAGGGAATGTTCCGCTCTGTGACTTGAATGCAGATATCAGAAAGTAGTTTCTGACAATGCTTCTGTCTAGAATTTAGATGAAGATATTCCCGTTTCCAACGAAATCGATAGAGCTATCCAAATATCCACTTACAGATTCTACAAAAGAAGTGATTCCAAACTGCTCTATCAACAGAAAGGTTTAAGTCTGTTAGTTGAGGACACACATCACAAAGAAGTTTGTGAGAATGCTTCTGTCTAGATTTTATATGAAGATATTCCCGTTTCCAACAATATCTTCACAGTTATCCAAATATCCACTTGCAGATTCTACAAAAAGTGTGTTTCCAAACTGCTCTATCAAAAGAAAGGTTCAACTCCGTTAGTTGAGGACACACATCACAAAGAAGTTTCTGAGAATGCTTCTGTCTCGTTTTTATGGGAAGATATTTCAGTTTTCACCGTAGGCCCGAATGCGCTCCAAATGTCCACTTGCAGATAATACAGAAAGAGTGTTCCATACCTTCTCTAAGAAAGGGAATCTTCAGCTTTGTGAGTTGAATGCAGATATCACAAAGTAGTTTCTGAGAGTGCTTCTGTCTAGATTTTAGATGAAAATATTCCCGTTTCCAACGATATCGTTAGAGCTATCCAAATATCAACTTGCAGATTCTACAAAAAGAGTGGTTCCAAACTACTCTATGAAAAGAAAGGTTGAACTCTGTTAGATGAGGACACACATCACAAAGAAGTTTCTGAGAATGCTTCTGTCTACATTTTATATAAAGATGTTCCCGTTTCCAATGAAATCTTCACATTAAACAAAATATCCACTTGCAGGTTCTACAAAAAGAGTGTTTCCAAACTGCTGTATCAAAGGAAAGGTTGAACTCTGTTAGTTGAGGACACACATCACAAAAAAGTTTCTGAGAATGCTTCTGTCTAGATTTTATATGAAGATATTCCCGTTTCCAACGAAATCTTCACAGTTATTCAAATATCCACTTGCAGATTCTACAAAAAGAGTGTTTCCAAACTGCTGTATCAATAGAAAGGATCAGCTCTGGTAGTTGAGGACACACATCCTAAATAAGTTTCTGAAAATCCCTCTGTCTCTTTTTTATGGGAAGATATTTCAGTTTTCACCGTAGGCCTTAATGCGCTCGAAATGTCCACTTCCAGATACTACAGAAAGAGTGTTTCAAACCTGCTCTATGAAAGGGAATGTTCCGCTCTGTGACTTGAATGCAGATATCACAAAGTAGTTTCTGACAGTGCTTCTGTCTAGAATTTAGATGAAGATATTCCCGTTTCCAACGAAATCGATAGAGCTATCCAAATATCCACTTGCAGATTCTACAAAAAGTGTGTTTCCAAACTACTGTATCAAAAGAATGGTTCAACTCTGTTAGTTGAGGACACACATCACAAAGAAGTTTCTGAGAATGCTTCTGTCTAGATTTTATATGAAGATATTCCCGTTTCCAACGAAATCTTCACAGTTATCCAAATATCCACTTGCAGATTCTACAAAAAGAGTGTTTGCAAACTACTGTATCAAAAGAAAGGATGAACTGTGTTAGCTGAGGACACTCATCAAGAAGAAGTTTCTGAGAATGCTTCGGTCTAGATTTCATATGAAGATATTCCCGTTTCCAACGAAATCATTAGCTCTATCAAAATATCCACTTACAGATTCTACAAAAAGAGTGTTTCCAAACTCCTCTATCAAAAGAAAGTTTCAACTCCTTTAGTTGAGGACACACATCACAAAGAAGTTTCTGAGAATGCTTCTGTCTAGATTTTATATGAAGATATTCCCTTTTCCAATGAAATCTTCAGAGTCATCCAAATATCCACTTGCAGCTTCTACGAAAAGAGTTTTTCTAAACTGCTGTATCCATAGAAAGTTTCATCTCTGTTAGTTGAGGACACACATCCCAAATAAGTTTCTGAGAATGCTTCTGTCTCGTTTTTATGGGAAGATATTTCCCTTTTCACCTTAGGCCTGAAAGCGCTCGAAGTCTCCACTTGCAGATACTACAGAAAGAGTGTTCCAAACCTGCTCTAAGAAAGGGAATGTTCAGCTCTGTGAGTTCAATGCAGATATCACAAAGTAGTTTCTGAGAGAGCTTCTGTCTAGATTTTAGATGAAGATATTCCCGTTTCCAATGAAATTGATAGAGCTATCCAAATATCCACTTGCAGATTCTACAAAAAGTGTGTTTCCAAACTGCTGTAACAATGGAAAGGTTGAAATCTGTTAGTTGAGGACACACACCACAAAAAAGTTTCTGAGAATGCTTCTCTCTAGATTTTATATGACGATATTCCCGTTTCCAACGAAATCTTCACAGTTATTCAAATATCCACTTGCAGATTCTACAAAAAGAGTGTTTCCAAACTGCTGTATCAATAGAAAGGATCAGCTCTGGTAGTTGAGGACACACATCCTAAATAAGTTTCTGAAAATCCTTCTGTCTCTTTTTTATGGGAAGATATTTCAGTTTTCACCGTAGGCCTTAATGCGCTCGTAATGTCCACTTCCAGATACTACAGAAAGAGTGTTTCAAACCTGCTCTATGAAAGGGAATGTTCCGCTCTGTGACTTGAATGCAGATATCAGAAAGTAGTTTCTGACAATGCTTCTGTCTAGAATTTAGATGAAGATATTCCCGTTTCCAACGAAATCGATAGAGCTATCCAAATATCCACTTACAGATTCTACAAAAGAAGTGATTCCAAACTGCTCTATCAACAGAAAGGTTTAAGTCTGTTAGTTGAGGACACACATCACAAAGAAGTTTGTGAGAATGCTTCTGTCTAGATTTTATATGAAGATATTCCCGTTTCCAACAATATCTTCACAGTTATCCAAATATCCACTTGCAGATTCTACAAAAAGTGTGTTTCCAAACTGCTCTATCAAAAGAAAGGTTCAACTCCGTTAGTTGAGGACACACATCACAAAGAAGTTTCTGAGAATGCTTCTGTCTCGTTTTTATGGGAAGATATTTCAGTTTTCACCGTAGGCCCGAATGCGCTCCAAATGTCCACTTGCAGATAATACAGAAAGAGTGTTCCATACCTTCTCTAAGAAAGGGAATCTTCAGCTTTGTGAGTTGAATGCAGATATCACAAAGTAGTTTCTGAGAGTGCTTCTGTCTAGATTTTAGATGAAAATATTCCCGTTTCCAACGATATCGTTAGAGCTATCCAAATATCAACTTGCAGATTCTACAAAAAGAGTGGTTCCAAACTACTCTATGAAAAGAAAGGTTGAACTCTGTTAGATGAGGACACACATCACAAAGAAGTTTCTGAGAATGCTTCTGTCTAGATTTTATATAAAGATGTTCCCGTTTCCAATGAAATCTTCACATTAAACAAAATATCCACTTGCAGGTTCTACAAAAAGAGTGTTTCCAAACTGCTGTATCAAAGGAAAGGTTGAACTCTGTTAGTTGAGGACACACATCACAAAAAAGTTTCTGAGAATGCTTCTGTCTAGATTTTATATGAAGATATTCCCGTTTCCAACGAAATCTTCACAGTTATTCAAATATCCACTTGCAGATTCTACAAAAAGAGTGTTTCCAAACTGCTGTATCAATAGAAAGGATCAGCTCTGGTAGTTGAGGACACACATCCTAAATAAGTTTCTGAAAATCCCTCTGTCTCTTTTTTATGGGAAGATATTTCAGTTTTCACCGTAGGCCTTAATGCGCTCGAAATGTCCACTTCCAGATACTACAGAAAGAGTGTTTCAAACCTGCTCTATGAAAGGGAATGTTCCGCTCTGTGACTTGAATGCAGATATCACAAAGTAGTTTCTGACAGTGCTTCTGTCTAGAATTTAGATGAAGATATTCCCGTTTCCAACGAAATCGATAGAGCTATCCAAATATCCACTTGCAGATTCTACAAAAAGTGTGTTTCCAAACTACTGTATCAAAAGAATGGTTCAACTCTGTTAGTTGAGGACACACATCACAAAGAAGTTTCTGAGAATGCTTCTGTCTAGATTTTATATGAAGATATTCCCGTTTCCAACGAAATCTTCACAGTTATCCAAATATCCACTTGCAGATTCTACAAAAAGAGTGTTTGCAAACTACTGTATCAAAAGAAAGGATGAACTGTGTTAGCTGAGGACACTCATCAAGAAGAAGTTTCTGAGAATGCTTCGGTCTAGATTTCATATGAAGATATTCCCGTTTCCAACGAAATCATTAGCTCTATCAAAATATCCACTTACAGATTCTACAAAAAGAGTGTTTCCAAACTCCTCTATCAAAAGAAAGGTTCAACTCCTTTAGTTGAGGACACACATCACAAAGAAGTTTCTGAGAATGCTTCTGTCTAGATTTTATATGAAGATATTCCCTTTTCCAATGAAATCTTCAGAGTCATCCAAATATCCACTTGCAGCTTCTACGAAAAGAGTTTTTCTAAACTGCTGTATCCATAGAAAGTTTCATCTCTGTTAGTTGAGGACACACATCCCAAATAAGTTTCTGAGAATGCTTCTGTCTCGTTTTTATGGGAAGATATTTCCCTTTTCACCTTAGGCCTGAGAGCGCTCGAAATCTCCACTTGCAGATACTACAGAAAGAGTGTTCCAAACCTGCTCTAAGAAAGGGAATGTTCAGCTCTGTGAGGTCAATGCAGATATCACAAAGTAGTTTCTGAGAGAGCTTCTGTCTAGATTTTAGATGAAGATATTCCCGTTTCCAATGAAATCGTTAGAGCTATCCAAATATCCACTTGCAGATTCTACAAAAAGTGTGATTCCAAACTGCTGTAACAAAGGAAAGGTTGAAATCTGTTAGTTGAGAACACACACCACAAAATAGTTTCTGAGAATGCTTCTGTCTAGATTTTATATGACGATATTCCCGTTTCCAATGAAATCTTCACAGTTATTCAAATATCCACTTGCAGATTCTACAAAAAGTGTGTTTCCAAACGGCTCTATCAAAAGAAAGGTTCAACTCCGTTAGTTGAGGACACACATTACAAAGAAGTTTCTGAGAATGCTTCTGTCTCGTTTTTATGGGAAGATATTTCCCTTTTCACCTAAGGCCCGAATGCGCTCGAAATGTCCACTTGCAGATACTATAGAAAGAGTGTTCCAAACCTTCTCTAAGAAAGGGAATCTTCAGCATTGTGAGTTGTATGCAGATATCACAAAGTAGTTTCTGAGAGTGCTTCTGTCTAGATTTTAGATGAAGATAATCCCGTTTCCAACGAAATCGTTAGAGCTATCCAAATATCAACTTGCAGATTCTTCAAAAAGAGTGGTTCCAAACTACTCTATGAAAAGAAAGGTTGAACTCTGTTAGATGAGGACACACATCACAAAGAAGTTTCTGAGAATGCTTCTGTCTAGATTTTATATGAAGATATTCCCGTTTCCAACGAAATCTTCACAGTTATCCAAATATCCACTTGCAGATTCTACAAAAAGAGTGTTTGCAAACTACTGTATCAAAAGAAAGGATGAACTGTGTTAGCTGAGGACACTCATCAAGAAGAAGTTTCTGAGAATGCTTCGGTCTAGATTTCATATGAAGATATTCCCGTTTCCAACGAAATCATTAGCTCTATCAAAATATCCACTTACAGATTCTACAAAAAGAGTGTTTCCAAACTCCTCTATCAAAAGAAAGTTTCAACTCCTTTAGTTGAGGACACACATCACAAAGAAGTTTCTGAGAATGCTTCTGTCTAGATTTTATATGAAGATATTCCCTTTTCCAATGAAATCTTCAGAGTCATCCAAATATCCACTTGCAACTTCTACAAAAAGAGTTTTTCTAAACTGCTGTATCCATAGAAAGTTTCATCTCTGTTAGTTGAGGACACACATCCCAAATAAGTTTCTGAGAATGCTTCTGTCTCGTTTTTATGGGAAGATATTTCCCTTTTCACCTTAGGCCTGAAAGCGCTCGAAGTCTCCACTTGCAGATACTACAGAAAGAGTGTTCGAAACCTGCTCTAAGAAAGGGAATGTTCAGCTCTGTGAGTTCAATGCAGATATCACAAAGTAGTTTCTGAGAGAGCTTCTGTCTAGATTTTAGATGAAGATATTCCCGTTTCCAATGAAATTGATAGAGCTATCCAAATATCCACTTGCAGATTCTACAAAAAGTGTGTTTCCAAACTGCTGTAACAAAGGAAAGGTTGAAATCTGTTAGTTGAGGACACACACCACAAAAAAGTTTCTGAGAATGCTTCTCTCTAGATTTTATATGACGATATTCCCGTTTCCAACGAAATCTTCACAGTTATTCAAATATCCACTTGCAGATTCTACAAAAAGAGTGTTTCCAAACTGCTGTATCAATAGAAAGGATCAGCTCTGGTAGTTGAGGACACACATCCTAAATAAGTTTCTGAAAATCCTTCTGTCTCTTTTTTATGGGAAGATATTTCAGGTTTCACCGTAGGCCTTAATGCGCTCGTAATGTCCACTTCCAGATACTACAGAAAGAGTGTTTCAAACCTGCTCTATGAAAGGGAATGTTCCGCTCTGTGACTTGAATGCAGATATCAGAAAGTAGTTTCTGACAATGCTTCTGTCTAGAATTTAGATGAAGATATTCCCGTTTCCAACGAAATCGATAGAGCTATCCAAATATCCACTTACAGATTCTACAAAAGAAGTGATTCCAAACTGCTCTATCAACAGAAAGGTTTAAGTCTGTTAGTTGAGGACACACATCACAAAGAAGTTTGTGAGAATGCTTCTGTCTAGATTTTATATGAAGATATTCCCGTTTCCAACAATATCTTCACAGTTATCCAAATATCCACTTGCAGATTCTACAAAAAGTGTGTTTCCAAACTGCTCTATCAAAAGAAAGGTTCAACTCCGTTATTTGAGGACACACATCACAAAGAAGTTTCTGAGAATGCTTCTGTCTCGTTTTTATGGGAAGATATTTCAGTTTTCACCGTAGGCCCGAATGCGCTCCAAATGTCCACTTGCAGATAATACAGAAAGAGTGTTCCATACCTTCTCTAAGAAAGGGAATCTTCAGCTTTGTGAGTTGAATGCAGATATCACAAAGTAGTTTCTGAGAGTGCTTCCGTCTAGATTTTAGATGGAAATATTCCCGTTTCCAACGATATCGTTAGAGCTATCCAAATATCAACTTGCAGATTCTACAAAAAGAGTGGTTCCAAACTACTCTATGAAAAGAAAGGTTGAACTCTGTTAGATGAGGACACACATCACAAAGAAGTTTCTGAGAATGCTTCTGTCTAGATTTTATATAAAGATGTTCCCGTTTCCAATGAAATCTTCACATTAAACAAAATATCCACTTGCAGGTTCTACAAAAAGAGTGTTTCCAAACTGCTGTATCAAAGGAAAGGTTGAACTCTGTTAGTTGAGGACACACATCACAAAAAAGTTTCTGAGAATGCTTCTGTCTAGATTTTATATGAAGATATTCCCGTTTCCAACGAAATCTTCACAGTTATTCAAATATCCACTTGCAGATTCTACAAAAAGAGTGTTTCCAAACTGCTGTATCAATAGAAAGGATCAGCTCTGGTAGTTGAGGACACACATCCTAAATAAGTTTCTGAAAATCCCTCTGTCTCTTTTTTATGGGAAGATATTTCAGTTTTCACCGTAGGCCTTAATGCGCTCGAAATGTCCACTTCCAGATACTACAGAAAGAGTGTTTCAAACCTGCTCTATGAAAGGGAATGTTCCGCTCTGTGACTTGAATGCAGATATCACAAAGTAGTTTCTGACAGTGCTTCTGTCTAGAATTTAGATGAAGATATTCCCGTTTCCAACGAAATCGATAGAGCTATCCAAATATCCACTTGCAGATTCTACAAAAAGTGTGTTTCCAAACTACTGTCTCAAAAGAATGGTTCAACTCTGTTAGTTGAGGACACACATCACAAAGAAGTTTCTGAGAATGCTTCTGTCTAGATTTTATATGAAGATATTCCCGTTTCCAACGAAATCTTCACAGTTATCCAAATATCCACTTGCAGATTCTACAAAAAGAGTGTTTGCAAACTACTGTATCAAAAGAAAGGATGAACTGTGTTAGCTGAGGACACTCATCAAGAAGAAGTTTCTGAGAATGCTTCGGTCTAGATTTCATATGAAGATATTCCCGTTTCCAACGAAATCATTAGCTCTATCAAAATATCCACTTACAGATTCTACAAAAAGAGTGTTTCCAAACTCCTCTATCAAAAGAAAGTTTCAACTCCTTTAGTTGAGGACACACATCACAAAGAAGTTTCTGAGAATGCTTCTGTCTAGATTTTATATGAAGATATTCCCTTTTCCAATGAAATCTTCAGAGTCATCCAAATATCCACTTGCAGCTTCTACGAAAAGAGTTTTTCTAAACTGCTGTATCCATAGAAAGTTTCATCTCTGTTAGTTGAGGACACACATCCCAAATAAGTTTCTGAGAATGCTTCTGTCTCGTTTTTATGGGAAGATATTTCCCTTTTCACCTTAGGCCTGAAAGCGCTCGAAGTCTCCACTTGCAGATACTACAGAAAGAGTGTTCGAAACCTGCTCTAAGAAAGGGAATGTTCAGCTCTGTGAGTTCAATGCAGATATCACAAAGTAGTTTCTGAGAGAGCTTCTGTCTAGATTTTAGATGAAGATATTCCCGTTTCCAATGAAATTGATAGAGCTATCCAAATATCCACTTGCAGATTCTACAAAAAGTGTGTTTCCAAACTGCTGTAACAATGGAAAGGTTGAAATCTGTTAGTTGAGGACACACACCACAAAAAAGTTTCTGAGAATGCTTCTCTCTAGATTTTATATGACGATATTCCCGTTTCCAACGAAATCTTCACAGTTATTCAAATATCCACTTGCAGATTCTACAAAAAGAGTGTTTCCAAACTGCTGTATCAATAGAAAGGATCAGCTCTGGTAGTTGAGGACACACATCCTAAATAAGTTTCTGAAAATCCTTCTGTCTCTTTTTTATGGGAAGATATTTCAGTTTTCACCGTAGGCCTTAATGCGCTCGTAATGTCCACTTCCAGATACTACAGAAAGAGTGTTTCAAA
The DNA here is from genome assembly GCF_029281585.2 of Gorilla gorilla gorilla. Lineage (NCBI taxonomy): Eukaryota > Metazoa > Chordata > Mammalia > Primates > Hominidae > Gorilla > Gorilla gorilla. Next base: position 13,041,173 of record NC_086018.1, on the reverse strand, counting down.
CCTGCTCTATGAAAGGGAATGTTCCGCTCTGTGACTTGAATGCAGATATCAGAAAGTAGTTTCTGACAATGCTTCTGTCTAGAATTTAGATGAAGATATTCCCGTTTCCAACGAAATCGATAGAGCTATCCAAATATCCACTTACAGATTCTACAAAAGAAGTGATTCCAAACTGCTCTATCAACAGAAAGGTTTAAGTCTGTTAGTTGAGGACACACATCACAAAGAAGTTTGTGAGAATGCTTCTGTCTAGATTTTATATGAAGATATTCCCGTTTCCAACAATATCTTCACAGTTATCCAAATATCCACTTGCAGATTCTACAAAAAGTGTGTTTCCAAACTGCTCTATCAAAAGAAAGGTTCAACTCCGTTAGTTGAGGACACACATCACAAAGAAGTTTCTGAGAATGCTTCTGTCTCGTTTTTATGGGAAGATATTTCAGTTTTCACCGTAGGCCCGAATGCGCTCCAAATGTCCACTTGCAGATAATACAGAAAGAGTGTTCCATACCTTCTCTAAGAAAGGGAATCTTCAGCTTTGTGAGTTGAATGCAGATATCACAAAGTAGTTTCTGAGAGTGCTTCTGTCTAGATTTTAGATGAAAATATTCCCGTTTCCAACGATATCGTTAGAGCTATCCAAATATCAACTTGCAGATTCTACAAAAAGAGTGGTTCCAAACTACTCTATGAAAAGAAAGGTTGAACTCTGTTAGATGAGGACACACATCACAAAGAAGTTTCTGAGAATGCTTCTGTCTAGATTTTATATAAAGATGTTCCCGTTTCCAATGAAATCTTCACATTAAACAAAATATCCACTTGCAGGTTCTACAAAAAGAGTGTTTCCAAAATGCTGTATCAAAGGAAAGGTTGAACTCTGTTAGTTGAGGACACACATCACAAAAAAGTTTCTGAGAATGCTTCTGTCTAGATTTTATATGACTATATTTCCGTTTCCAATGAAATCTTCACAGTTATTCAAATATCCACTTGCAGATTCTACAAAAAGTGTGTTTCCAAACGGCTCTATCAAAAGAAAGGTTCAACTCCGTTAGTTGAGGACACACATCACAAAGAAGTTTCTGAGAATGCTTCTGTCTCGTTTTTATGGGAAGATATTTCCCTTTTCACCTAAGGCCCGAATGCGCTCGAAATGTCCACTTGCAGATACTATAGAAAGAGTGTTCCAAACCTTCTCTAAGAAAGGGAATCTTCAGCATTGTGAGTTGAATGCAGATATCACAAAGTAGTTTCTGAGAGTGCTTCTGTCTAGATTTTAGATGAAGATAATCCCGTTTCCAACGAAATCGTTAGAGCTATCCAAATATCAACTTGCAGATTCTTCAAAAAGAGTGGTTCCAAACTACTCTATGAAAAGAAAGGTTGAACTCTGTTAGATGAGGACACACATCACAAAGAAGTTTCTGAGAATGCTTCTGTCTAGATTTTATATGAAGATGTTCCAGTTTCCAACGATATCTTCACATTAAACAAAATATCCACTTGCAGGTTCTACAAAAAGAGTGTTTCCAAACTGCTGTATCAATAGAAAGGATCAGCTCTGGTAGTTGAGGACACACATCCTAAATAAGTTTCTGAAAATCCCTCTGTCTCTTTTTTATGGGAAGATATTTCAGTTTTCACCGTAGGCCTTAATGCGCTCGAAATGTCCACTTCCAGATACTACAGAAAGAGTGTTTCAAACCTGCTCTATGAAAGGGAATGTTCCGCTCTGTGACTTGAATGCAGATATCAGAAAGTAGTTTCTGACAGTGCTTCTGTCTAGAATTTAGATGAATATATTCCCGTTTCCAACGAAATCGATAGAGCTATCCAAATATCCACTTGCAGATTCTACAAAAAGTGTGTTTCCAAACTACTGTATCAAAAGAATGGTTCAACTCTGTTAGTTGAGGACACACATCACAAAGAAGTTTCTGAGAATGCTTCTGTCTAGATTTTATATGAAGATATTCCCGTTTCCAACGAAATCTTCACTGTTATCCAAACATCCACTTGCAGAATCTACAAAAAGTGTGTTTGCAAACTGCTGTATCAAAAGAAAGGATGAACTGTGTTAGCTGAGGACACTCATCAAGAAGAAGTTTCTGAGAATGCTTCGGTCTAGATTTCATATGAAGATATTCCCGTTTCCAACGAAATCATTAGCTCTATCAAAATATCCACTTACAGATTCTACAAAAAGAGTGTTTCCAAACTCCTCTATCAAAAGAAAGTTTCAACTCCTTTAGTTGAGGACACACATCACAAAGAAGTTTCTGAGAATGCTTCTGTCTAGATTTTATATGAAGATATTCCCTTTTCCAATGAAATCTTCAGAGTCATCCAAATATCCACTTGCAGCTTCTACGAAAAGAGTTTTTCTAAACTGCTGTATCCATAGAAAGTTTCATCTCTGTTAGTTGAGGACACACATCCCAAATAAGTTTCTGAGAATGCTTCTGTCTCGTTTTTATGGGAAGATATTTCCCTTTTCACCTTAGGCCTGAAAGCGCTCGAAGTCTCCACTTGCAGATACTACAGAAAGAGTGTTCGAAACCTGCTCTAAGAAAGGGAATGTTCAGCTCTGTGAGTTCAATGCAGATATCACAAAGTAGTTTCTGAGAGAGCTTCTGTCTAGATTTTAGATGAAGATATTCCCGTTTCCAATGAAATTGATAGAGCTATCCAAATATCCACTTGCAGATTCTACAAAAAGTGTGTTTCCAAACTGCTGTAACAATGGAAAGGTTGAAATCTGTTAGTTGAGGACACACACCACAAAAAAGTTTCTGAGAATGCTTCTCTCTAGATTTTATATGACGATATTCCCGTTTCCAACGAAATCTTCACAGTTATTCAAATATCCACTTGCAGATTCTACAAAAAGAGTGTTTCCAAACTGCTGTATCAATAGAAAGGATCAGCTCTGGTAGTTGAGGACACACATCCTAAATAAGTTTCTGAAAATCCTTCTGTCTCTTTTTTATGGGAAGATATTTCAGTTTTCACCGTAGGCCTTAATGCGCTCGTAATGTCCACTTCCAGATACTACAGAAAGAGTGTTTCAAACCTGCTCTATGAAAGGGAATGTTCCGCTCTGTGACTTGAATGCAGATATCAGAAAGTAGTTTCTGACAATGCTTCTGTCTAGAATTTAGATGAAGATATTCCCGTTTCCAACGAAATCGATAGAGCTATCCAAATATCCACTTACAGATTCTACAAAAGAAGTGATTCCAAACTGCTCTATCAACAGAAAGGTTTAAGTCTGTTAGTTGAGGACACACATCACAAAGAAGTTTGTGAGAATGCTTCTGTCTAGATTTTATATGAAGATATTCCCGTTTCCAACAATATCTTCACAGTTATCCAAATATCCACTTGCAGATTCTACAAAAAGTGTGTTTCCAAACTGCTCTATCAAAAGAAAGGTTCAACTCCGTTAGTTGAGGACACACATCACAAAGAAGTTTCTGAGAATGCTTCTGTCTCGTTTTTATGGGAAGATATTTCAGTTTTCACCGTAGGCCCGAATGCGCTCCAAATGTCCACTTGCAGATAATACAGAAAGAGTGTTCCATACCTTCTCTAAGAAAGGGAATCTTCAGCTTTGTGAGTTGAATGCAGATATCACAAAGTAGTTTCTGAGAGTGCTTCTGTCTAGATTTTAGATGAAAATATTCCCGTTTCCAACGATATCGTTAGAGCTATCCAAATATCAACTTGCAGATTCTACAAAAAGAGTGGTTCCAAACTACTCTATGAAAAGAAAGGTTGAACTCTGTTAGATGAGGACACACATCACAAAGAAGTTTCTGAGAATGCTTCTGTCTAGATTTTATATAAAGATGTTCCCGTTTCCAATGAAATCTTCACATTAAACAAAATATCCACTTGCAGGTTCTACAAAAAGAGTGTTTCCAAACTGCTGTATCAAAGGAAAGGTTGAACTCTGTTAGTTGAGGACACACATCACAAAAAAGTTTCTGAGAATGCTTCTGTCTAGATTTTATATGAAGATATTCCCGTTTCCACCGAAATCTTCACAGTTATTCAAATATCCACTTGCAGATTCTACAAAAAGAGTGTTTCCAAACTGCTGTATCCATAGAAAGTTTCATCTCTGTTAGTTGAGGACACACATCCCAAATAAGTTTCTGAGAATGCTTCTGTCTCGTTTTTATGGGAAGATATTTCCCTTTTCACCTTAGGCCTGAAAGCGCTCGAAGTCTCCACTTGCAGATACTACAGAAAGAGTGTTCGAAACCTGCTCTAAGAAAGGGAATGTTCAGCTCTGTGAGTTCAATGCAGATATCACAAAGTAGTTTCTGAGAGAGCTTCTGTCTAGATTTTAGATGAAGATATTCCCGTTTCCAATGAAATTGATAGAGCTATCCAAATATCCACTTGCAGATTCTACAAAAAGTGCGTTTCCAAACTGCTGTAACAATGGAAAGGTTGAAATCTGTTAGTTGAGGACACACACCACAAAAAAGTTTCTGAGAATGCTTCTCTCTAGATTTTATATGACGATATTCCCGTTTCCAACGAAATCTTCACAGTTATTCAAATATCCACTTGCAGATTCTACAAAAAGAGTGTTTCCAAACTGCTGTATCAATAGAAAGGATCAGCTCTGGTAGTTGAGGACACACATCCTAAATAAGTTTCTGAAAATCCTTCTGTCTCTTTTTTATGGGAAGATATTTCAGTTTTCACCGTAGGCCTTAATGCGCTCGTAATGTCCACTTCCAGATACTACAGAAAGAGTGTTTCAAACCTGCTCTATGAAAGGGAATGTTCCGCTCTGTGACTTGAATGCAGATATCAGAAAGTAGTTTCTGACAATGCTTCTGTCTAGAATTTAGATGAAGATATTCCCGTTTCCAACGAAATCGATAGAGCTATCCAAATATCCACTTACAGATTCTACAAAAGAAGTGATTCCAAACTGCTCTATCAACAGAAAGGTTTAAGTCTGTTAGTTGAGGACACACATCACAAAGAAGTTTGTGAGAATGCTTCTGTCTAGATTTTATATGAAGATATTCCCGTTTCCAACAATATCTTCACAGTTATCCAAATATCCACTTGCAGATTCTACAAAAAGTGTGTTTCCAAACTGCTCTATCAAAAGAAAGGTTCAACTCCGTTAGTTGAGGACACACATCACAAAGAAGTTTCTGAGAATGCTTCTGTCTCGTTTTTATGGGAAGATATTTCAGTTTTCACCGTAGGCCCGAATGCGCTCCAAATGTCCACTTGCAGATAATACAGAAAGAGTGTTCCATACCTTCTCTAAGAAAGGGAATCTTCAGCTTTGTGAGTTGAATGCAGATATCACAAAGTAGTTTCTGAGAGTGCTTCTGTCTAGATTTTAGATGAAAATATTCCCGTTTCCAACGAAATCGATAGAGCTATCCAAATATCCACTTGCAGATTCTACAAAAAGTGTGTTTCCAAACTACTGTATCAAAAGAATGGTTCAACTCTGTTAGTTGAGGACACACATCACAAAGAAGTTTCTGAGAATGCTTCTGTCTAGATTTTATATGAAGATATTCCCGTTTCCAACGAAATCTTCACAGTTATCCAAATATCCACTTGCAGATTCTACAAAAAGAGTGTTTGCAAACTACTGTATCAAAAGAAAGGATGAACTGTGTTAGCTGAGGACACTCATCAAGAAGAAGTTTCTGAGAATGCTTCGGTCTAGATTTCATATGAAGATATTCCCGTTTCCAACGAAATCATTAGCTCTATCAAAATATCCACTTACAGATTCTACAAAAAGAGTGTTTCCAAACTCCTCTATCAAAAGAAAGGTTCAACTCCTTTAGTTGAGGACACACATCACAAAGAAGTTTCTGAGAATGCTTCTGTCTAGATTTTATATGAAGATATTCCCTTTTCCAATGAAATCTTCAGAGTCATCCAAATATCCACTTGCAGCTTCTACAAAAAGAGTTTTTCTAAACTGCTGTATCCAAAGAAAGTTTCATCTCTGTTAGTTGAGGACACACATCCCAAATAAGTTTCTGAGAATGCTTCTGTCTCGTTTTTATGGGAAGATATTTCCCTTTTCACCTTAGGCCTGAAAGCGCTCGAAATCTCCACTTGCAGATACTACAGAAAGAGTGTTCCAAACCTGCTCTAAGAAAGGGAATGTTCAGCTCTGTGAGGTCAATGCAGATATCACAAAGTAGTTTCTGAGAGAGCTTCTGTCTAGATTTTAGATGAAGATATTCCCGTTTCCAATGAAATCGTTAGAGCTATCCAAATATCCACTTGCAGATTCTGCAAAAAGTGTGATTCCAAACTGCTGTAACAAAGGAAAGGTTGAAATCTGTTAGTTGAGAACACACACCACAAAAAAGTTTCTGAGAATGCTTCTGTCTAGATTTTATATGACGATATTCCCGTTTCCAATGAAATCTTCACAGTTATTCAAATATCCACTTGCAGATTCTACAAAAAGTGTGTTTCCAAACGGCTCTATCAAAAGAAAGGTTCAACTCCGTTAGTTGAGGACACACATCACAAAGAAGTTTCTGAGAATGCTTCTGTCTCGTTTTTATGGGAAGATATTTCCCTTTTCACCTAAGGCCCGAATGCGCTCGAAATGTCCACTTGCAGATACTACAGAAAGAGTGTTCCAAACCTTCTCTAAGAAAGGGAATCTTCAGCATTGTGAGTTGAATGCAGATATCACAAAGTAGTTTCTGAGAGTGCTTCTGTCTAGATTTTAGATGAAGATAATCCCGTTTCCAACGAAATCGTTAGAGCTATCCAAATATCAACTTGCAGATTCTTCAAAAAGAGTGGTTCCAAACTACTCTATGAAAAGAAAGGTTGAACTCTGTTAGATGAGGACACACATCACAAAGAAGTTTCTGAGAATGCTTCTGTCTAGATTTTATATGAAGATGTTCCCGTTTCCAACGAAATCTTCACATTAAACAAAATATCCACTTGCAGGTTCTACAAAAAGAGTGTTTCCAAACTGCTGTATCAATAGAAAGGATCAGCTCTGGTAGTTGAGGACACACATCCTAAATAAGTTTCTGAAAATCCCTCTGTCTCTTTTTTATGGGAAGATATTTCAGTTTTCACCGTAGGCCTTAATGCGCTCGAAATGTCCACTTCCAGATACTACAGAAAGAGTGTTTCAAACCTGCTCTATGAAAGGGAATGTTCCGCTCTGTGACTTGAATGCAGATATCAGAAAGTAGTTTCTGACAGTGCTTCTGTCTAGAATTTAGATGAAGATATTCCCGTTTCCAACGAAATCGATAGAGCTATCCAAATATCCACTTGCAGATTCTACAAAAAGTGTGTTTCCAAACTACTGTATCAAAAGAATGGTTCAACTCTGTTAGTTGAGGACACACATCACAAAGAAGTTTCTGAGAATGCTTCTGTCTAGATTTTATATGAAGATATTCCCGTTTCCAACGAAATCTTCACAGTTATCCAAATATCCACTTGCAGAATCTACAAAAAGTGTGTTTGCAAACTGCTGTATCAAAAGAAAGGATGAACTGTGTTAGCTGAGGACACTCATCAAGAAGAAATTTCTGAGAATGCTTCGGTCTAGATTTCATATGAAGATATTCCCGTTTCCAACGAAATCATTAGCGCTATCAAAATATCCACTTACAGATTCTACAAAAAGAGTGTTTCCAAACTCCTCTATCAAAAGAAAGTTTCAACTCCTTTAGTTGAGGACACACATCACAAAGAAGTTTCTGAGAATGCTTCTGTCTAGATTTTATATGAAGATATTCCCTTTTCCAATGAAATCTTCAGAGTCATCCAAATATCCACTTGCAGCTTCTACAAAAAGAGTTTTTCTAAACTGCTGTATCCATAGAAAGTTTCATCTCTGTTAGTTGAGGACACACATCCCAAATAAGTTTCTGAGAATGCTTCTGTCTCGTTTTTATGGGAAGATATTTCCCTTTTCACCTTAGGCCTGAAAGCGCTCGAAGTCTCCACTTGCAGATACTACAGAAAGAGTGTTCGAAACCTGCTCTAAGAAAGGGAATGTTCAGCTCTGTGAGTTCAATGCAGATATCACAAAGTAGTTTCTGAGAGAGCTTCTGTCTAGATTTTAGATGAAGATATTCCCGTTTCCAATGAAATTGATAGAGCTATCCAAATATCCACTTGCAGATTCTACAAAAAGTGTGTTTCCAAACTGCTGTAACAATGGAAAGGTTGAAATCTGTTAGTTGAGGACACACACCACAAAAAAGTTTCTGAGAATGCTTCTCTCTAGATTTTATATGACGATATTCCCGTTTCCAACGAAATCTTCACAGTTATTCAAATATCCACTTGCAGATTCTACAAAAGGGTGTTTCCAAACTGCTGTATCAATAGAAAGGATCAGCTCTGGTAGTTGAGGACACACATCCTAAATAAGTTTCTGAAAATCCTTCTGTCTCTTTTTTATGGGAAGATATTTCAGTTTTCACCGTAGACCTTAATGCGCTCGTAATGTCCACTTCCAGATACTACAGAAAGAGTGTTTCAAACCTGCTCTATGAATGGGAATGTTCCGCTCTGTGACTTGAATGCAGATATCAGAAAGTAGTTTCTGACAATGCTTCTGTCTAGAATTTAGATGAAGATATTCCCGTTTCCAACGAAATCGATAGAGCTATCCAAATATCCACTTACAGATTCTACAAAAGAAGTGATTCCAAACTGCTCTATCAACAGAAAGGTTTAAGTCTGTTAGTTGAGGACACACATCACAAAGAAGTTTGTGAGAATGCTTCTGTCTAGATTTTATATGAAGATATTCCCGTTTCCAACGAAATCTTCACAGTTATCCAAATATCCACTTGCAGATTCTACAAAAAGTGTGTTTCCAAACTGCTCTATCAAAAGAAAGGTTCAACTCCGTTAGTTGAGGACACACATCACAAAGAAGTTTCTGAGAATGCTTCTGTCTCGTTTTTATGGGAAGATATTTCAGTTTTCACCGTAGGCCCGAATGCGCTCCAAATGTCCACTTGCAGATAATACAGAAAGAGTGTTCCATACCTTCTCTAAGAAAGGGAATCTTCAGCTTTGTGAGTTGAATGCAGATATCACAAAGTAGTTTCTGAGAGTGCTTCTGTCTAGATTTTAGATGAAAATATTCCCGTTTCCAACGATATCGTTAGAGCTATCCAAATATCAACTTGCAGATTCTACAAAAAGAGTGGTTCCAAACTACTCTATGAAAAGAAAGGTTGAACTCTGTTAGATGAGGACACACATCACAAAGAAGTTTCTGAGAATGCTTCTGTCTAGATTTTATATAAAGATGTTCCCGTTTCCAATGAAATCTTCACATTAAACAAAATATCCACTTGCAGGTTCTACAAAAAGAGTGTTTCCAAACTGCTGTATCAAAGGAAAGGTTGAACTCTGTTAGTTGAGGACACACATCACAAAAAAGTTTCTGAGAATGCTTCTGTCTAGATTTTATATGAAGATATTCCCGTTTCCAACGAAATCTTCACAGTTATTCAAATATCCACTTGCAGATTCTACAAAAAGAGTGTTTCCAAACTGCTGTATCAATAGAAAGGATCAGCTCTGGTAGTTGAGGACACACATCTTAAATAAGTTTCTGAAAATCCCTCTGTCTCTTTTTTATGGGAAGATATTTCAGTTTTCACCGTAGGCCTTAATGCGCTCGAAATGTCCACTTCCAGATACTACAGAAAGAGTGTTTCAAACCTGCTCTATGAAAGGGAATGTTCCGCTCTGTGACTTGAATGCAGATATCAGAAAGTAGTTTCTGACAGTGCTTCTGTCTAGAATTTAGATGAAGATATTCCCGTTTCCAACGAAATCGATAGAGCTATCCAAATATCCACTTGCAGATTCTACAAAAAGTGTGTTTCCAAACTACTGTCTCAAAAGAATGGTTCAACTCTGTTAGTTGAGGACACACATCACAAAGAAGTTTCTGAGAATGCTTCTGTCTAGATTTTATATGAAGATATTCCCGTTTCCAACGAAATCTTCACAGTTATCCAAATATCCACTTGCAGATTCTACAAAAAGAGTGTTTGCAAACTACTGTATCAAAAGAAAGGATGAACTGTGTTAGCTGAGGACACTCATCAAGAAGAAGTTTCTGAGAATGCTTCGGGCTAGATTTCATATGAAGATATTCCCGTTTCCAACGAAATCATTAGCTCTATCAAAATATCCACTTACAGATTCTACAAAAAGAGTGTTTCCAAACTCCTCTATCAAAAGAAAGGTTCAACTCCTTTAGTTGAGGACACACATCACAAAGAAGTTTCTGAGAATGCTTCTGTCTAGATTTTATATGAAGATATTCCCTTTTCCAATGAAATCTTCAGAGTCATCCAAATATCCACTTGCAGCTTCTACAAAAAGAGTTTTTCTAAACTGCTGTATCCAAAGAAAGTTTCATCTCTGTTAGTTGAGGACACACATCCCAAATAAGTTTCTGAGAATGCTTCTGTCTTGTTTTTATGGGAAGATACTTCCCTTTTCACCTTAGGCCTGAAAGCGCTCGAAGTCTCCACTTGCAGATACTACAGAAAGAGTGTTCCAAACCCGCCCTAAGAAAGGGAATGTTCAGCTCTGTGAGTTCAATGCAGATATCACAAAGTAGTTTCTGAGAGAGCTTCTGTCTAGATTTTAGATGAAGATATTCCCGTTTCCAATGAAATCGTTAGAGCTATCCAAATATCCACTTGCAGATTCTACAAAAAGTGTGATTCCAAACTGCTGTAACAAAGGAAAGGTTGAAATCTGTTAGTTGAGAACACACGCCACAAAAAAGTTTCTGAGAATGCTTCTGTCTAGATTTTATATGACTATATTTCCGTTTCCAATGAAATCTTCACAGTTATTCAAATATCCACTTGCAGATTCTACAAAAAGTGTGTTTCCAAACGGCTCTATCAAAAGAAAGGTTCAACTCCGTTAGTTGAGGACACACATCACAAAGAAGTTTCTGAGAATGCTTCTGTCTCGTTTTTATGGGAAGATATTTCCCTTTTCACCTAAGGCCCGAATGCGCTCGAAATGTCCACTTGCAGATACTATAGAAAGAGTGTTCCAAACCTTCTCTAAGAAAGGGAATCTTCAGCATTGTGAGTTGAATGCAGATATCACAAAGTAGTTTCTGAGAGTGCTTCTGTCTAGATTTTAGATGAAGATAATCCCGTTTCCAACGAAATCGTTAGAGCTATCCAAATATCAACTTGCAGATTCTTCAAAAAGAGTGGTTCCAAACTACTCTATGAAAAGAAAGGTTGAACTCTGTTAGATGAGGACACACATCACAAAGAAGTTTCTGAGAATGCTTCTGTCTAGATTTTATATGAAGATGTTCCCGTTTCCAACGAAATCTTCACATTAAACAAAATATCCACTTGCAGGTTCTACAAAAAGAGTGTTTCCAAACTGCTGTATCAATAGAAAGGATCAGCTCTGGTAGTTGAGGACACACATCCTAAATAAGTTTCTGAAAATCCCTCTGTCTCTTTTTTATGGGAAGATATTTCAGTTTTCACCGTAGGCCTTAATGCGCTCGAAATGTCCACTTCCAGATACTACAGAAAGAGTGTTTCAAACCTGCTCTATGAAAGGGAATGTTCCGCTCTGTGACTTGAATGCAGATATCAGAAAGTAGTTTCTGACAGTGCTTCTGTCTAGAATTTAGATGAAGATATTCCCGTTTCCAACGAAATCGATAGAGCTATCCAAATATCCACTTGCAGATTCTACAAAAAGTGTGTTTCCAAACTACTGTATCAAAAGAATGGTTCAACTCTGTTAGTTGAGGACACACATCACAAAGAAGTTTCTGAGAATGCTTCTGTCTAGATTTTATATGAAGATATTCCCGTTTCCAACGAAATCTTCACAGTTATCCAAATATCCACTTGCAGAATCTACAAAAAGTGTGTTTGCAAACTGCTGTATCAAAAGAAAGGATGAACTGTGTTAGCTGAGGACACTCATCAAGAAGAAGTTTCTGAGAATGCTTCGGTCTAGATTTCATATGAAGATATTCCCGTTTCCAACGAAATCATTAGCTCTATCAAAATATCCACTTACAGATTCTACAAAAAGAGTGTTTCCAAACTCCTCTATCAAAAGAAAGTTTCAACTCCTTTAGTTGAGGACACACATCACAAAGAAGTTTCTGAGAATGCTTCTGTCTAGATTTTATATGAAGATATTCCCTTTTCCAATGAAATCTTCAGAGTCATCCAAATATCCACTTGCAGCTTCTACAAAAAGAGTTTTTCTAAACTGCTGTATCCATAGAAAGTTTCATCTCTGTTAGTTGAGGACACACATCCCAAATAAGTTTCTGAGAATGCTTCTGTCTCGTTTTTATGGGAAGATATTTCCCTTTTCACCTTAGGCCTGAAAGCGCTCGAAGTCTCCACTTGCAGATACTACAGAAAGAGTGTTCGAAACCTGCTCTAAGAAAGGGAATGTTCAGCTCTGTGAGTTCAATGCAGATATCACAAAGTAGTTTCTGAGAGAGCTTCTGTCTAGATTTTAGATGAAGATATTCCCGTTTCCAATGAAATTGATAGAGCTATCCAAATATCCACTTGCAGATTCTACAAAAAGTGTGTTTCCAAACTGCTGTAACAATGGAAAGGTTGAAATCTGTTAGTTGAGGACACACACCACAAAAAAGTTTCTGAGAATGCTTCTCTCTAGATTTTATATGACGATATTCCCGTTTCCAACGAAATCTTCACAGTTATTCAAATATCCACTTGCAGATTCTACAAAAGGGTGTTTCCAAACTGCTGTATCAATAGAAAGGATCAGCTCTGGTAGTTGAGGACACACATCCTAAATAAGTTTCTGAAAATCCTTCTGTCTCTTTTTTATGGGAAGATATTTCAGTTTTCACCGTAGACCTTAATGCGCTCGTAATGTCCACTTCCAGATACTACAGAAAGAGTGTTTCAAACCTGCTCTATGAATGGGAATGTTCCGCTCTGTGACTTGAATGCAGATATCAGAAAGTAGTTTCTGACAATGCTTCTGTCTAGAATTTAGATGAAGATATTCCCGTTTCCAACGAAATCGATAGAGCTATCCAAATATCCACTTACAGATTCTACAAAAGAAGTGATTCCAAACTGCTCTATCAACAGAAAGGTTTAAGTCTGTTAGTTGAGGACACACATCACAAAGAAGTTTGTGAGAATGCTTCTGTCTAGATTTTATATGAAGATATTCCCGTTTCCAACGAAATCTTCACAGTTATCCAAATATCCACTTGCAGATTCTACAAAAAGTGTGTTTCCAAACTGCTCTATCAAAAGAAAGGTTCAACTCCGTTAGTTGAGGACACACATCACAAAGAAGTTTCTGAGAATGCTTCTGTCTCGTTTTTATGGGAAGATATTTCAGTTTTCACCGTAGGCCCGAATGCGCTCCAAATGTCCACTTGCAGATAATACAGAAAGAGTGTTCCATACCTTCTCTAAGAAAGGGAATCTTCAGCTTTGTGAGTTGAATGCAGATATCACAAAGTAGTTTCTGAGAGTGCTTCTGTCTAGATTTTAGATGAAAATATTCCCGTTTCCAACGATATCGTTAGAGCTATCCAAATATCAACTTGCAGATTCTACAAAAAGAGTGGTTCCAAACTACTCTATGAAAAGAAAGGTTGAACTCTGTTAGATGAGGACACACATCACAAAGAAGTTTCTGAGAATGCTTCTGTCTAGATTTTATATAAAGATGTTCCCGTTTCCAATGAAATCTTCACATTAAACAAAATATCCACTTGCAGGTTCTACAAAAAGAGTGTTTCCAAACTGCTGTATCAAAGGAAAGGTTGAACTCTGTTAGTTGAGGACACACATCACAAAAAAGTTTCTGAGAATGCTTCTGTCTAGATTTTATATGAAGATATTCCCGTTTCCAACGAAATCTTCACAGTTATTCAAATATCCACTTGCAGATTCTACAAAAAGAGTGTTTCCAAACTGCTGTATCAATAGAAAGGATCAGCTCTGGTAGTTGAGGACACACATCTTAAATAAGTTTCTGAAAATCCCTCTGTCTCTTTTTTATGGGAAGATATTTCAGTTTTCACCGTAGGCCTTAATGCGCTCGAAATGTCCACTTCCAGATACTACAGAAAGAGTGTTTCAAACCTGCTCTATGAAAGGGAATGTTCCGCTCTGTGACTTGAATGCAGATATCAGAAAGTAGTTTCTGACAGTGCTTCTGTCTAGAATTTAGATGAAGATATTCCCGTTTCCAACGAAATCGATAGAGCTATCCAAATATCCACTTGCAGATTCTACAAAAAGTGTGTTTCCAAACTACTGTCTCAAAAGAATGGTTCAACTCTGTTAGTTGAGGACACACATCACAAAGAAGTTTCTGAGAATGCTTCTGTCTAGATTTTATATGAAGATATTCCCGTTTCCAACGAAATCTTCACAGTTATCCAAATATCCACTTGCAGATTCTACAAAAAGAGTGTTTGCAAACTACTGTATCAAAAGAAAGGATGAACTGTGTTAGCTGAGGACACTCATCAAGAAGAAGTTTCTGAGAATGCTTCGGGCTAGATTTCATATGAAGATATTCCCGTTTCCAACGAAATCATTAGCTCTATCAAAATATCCACTTACAGATTCTACAAAAAGAGTGTTTCCAAACTCCTCTATCAAAAGAAAGGTTCAACTCCTTTAGTTGAGGACACACATCACAAAGAAGTTTCTGAGAATGCTTCTGTCTAGATTTTATATGAAGATATTCCCTTTTCCAATGAAATCTTCAGAGTCATCCAAATATCCACTTGCAGCTTCTACAAAAAGAGTTTTTCTAAACTGCTGTATCCAAAGAAAGTTTCATCTCTGTTAGTTGAGGACACACATCCCAAATAAGTTTCTGAGAATGCTTCTGTCTTGTTTTTATGGGAAGATACTTCCCTTTTCACCTTAGGCCTGAAAGCGCTCGAAGTCTCCACTTGCAGATACTACAGAAAGAGTGTTCCAAACCCGCCCTAAGAAAGGGAATGTTCAGCTCTGTGAGTTCAATGCAGATATCACAAAGTAGTTTCTGAGAGAGCTTCTGTCTAGATTTTAGATGAAGATATTCCCGTTTCCAATGAAATCGTTAGAGCTATCCAAATATCCACTTGCAGATTCTACAAAAAGTGTGATTCCAAACTGCTGTAACAAAGGAAAGGTTGAAATCTGTTAGTTGAGAACACACGCCACAAAAAAGTTTCTGAGAATGCTTCTGTCTAGATTTTATATGACTATATTTCCGTTTCCAATGAAATCTTCACAGTTATTCAAATATCCACTTGCAGATTCTACAAAAAGTGTGTTTCCAAACGGCTCTATCAAAAGAAAGGTTCAACTCCGTTAGTTGAGGACACACATCACAAAGAAGTTTCTGAGAATGCTTCTGTCTCGTTTTTATGGGAAGATATTTCCCTTTTCACCTAAGGCCCGAATGCGCTCGAAATGTCCACTTGCAGATACTATAGAAAGAGTGTTCCAAACCTTCTCTAAGAAAGGGAATCTTCAGCATTGTGAGTTGAATGCAGATATCACAAAGTAGTTTCTGAGAGTGCTTCTGTCTAGATTTTAGATGAAGATAATCCCGTTTCCAACGAAATCGTTAGAGCTATCCAAATATCAACTTGCAGATTCTTCAAAAAGAGTGGTTCCAAACTACTCTATGAAAAGAAAGGTTGAACTCTGTTAGATGAGGACACACATCACAAAGAAGTTTCTGAGAATGCTTCTGTCTAGATTTTATATGAAGATGTTCCCGTTTCCAACGAAATCTTCACATTAAACAAAATATCCACTTGCAGGTTCTACAAAAAGAGTGTTTCCAAACTGCTGTATCAATAGAAAGGATCAGCTCTGGTAGTTGAGGACACACATCCTAAATAAGTTTCTGAAAATCCCTCTGTCTCTTTTTTATGGGAAGATATTTCAGTTTTCACCGTAGGCCTTAATGCGCTCGAAATGTCCACTTCCAGATACTACAGAAAGAGTGTTTCAAACCTGCTCTATGAAAGGGAATGTTCCGCTCTGTGACTTGAATGCAGATATCAGAAAGTAGTTTCTGACAGTGCTTCTGTCTAGAATTTAGATGAAGATATTCCCGTTTCCAACGAAATCGATAGAGCTATCCAAATATCCACTTGCAGATTCTACAAAAAGTGTGTTTCCAAACTACTGTATCAAAAGAATGGTTCAACTCTGTTAGTTGAGGACACACATCACAAAGAAGTTTCTGAGAATGCTTCTGTCTAGATTTTATATGAAGATATTCCCGTTTCCAACGAAATCTTCACAGTTATCCAAATATCCACTTGCAGAATCTACAAAAAGTGTGTTTGCAAACTGCTGTATCAAAAGAAAGGATGAACTGTGTTAGCTGAGGACACTCATCAAGAAGAAGTTTCTGAGAATGCTTCGGTCTAGATTTCATATGAAGATATTCCCGTTTCCAACGAAATCATTAGCTCTATCAAAATATCCACTTACAGATTCTACAAAAAGAGTGTTTCCAAACTCCTCTATCAAAAGAAAGTTTCAACTCCTTTAGTTGAGGACACACATCACAAAGAAGTTTCTGAGAATGCTTCTGTCTAGATTTTATATGAAGATATTCCCTTTTCCAATGAAATCTTCAGAGTCATCCAAATATCCACTTGCAGCTTCTACAAAAAGAGTTTTTCTAAACTGCTGTATCCATAGAAAGTTTCATCTCTGTTAGTTGAGGACACACATCCCAAATAAGTTTCTGAGAATGCTTCTGTCTCGTTTTTATGGGAAGATATTTCCCTTTTCACCTTAGGCCTGAAAGCGCTCGAAGTCTCCACTTGCAGATACTACAGAAAGAGTGTTCGAAACCTGCTCTAAGAAAGGGAATGTTCAGCTCTGTGAGTTCAATGCAGATATCACAAAGTAGTTTCTGAGAGAGCTTCTGTCTAGATTTTAGATGAAGATATTCCCGTTTCCAATGAAATTGATAGAGCTATCCAAATATCCACTTGCAGATTCTACAAAAAGTGTGTTTCCAAACTGCTGTAACAATGGAAAGGTTGAAATCTGTTAGTTGAGGACACACACCACAAAAAAGTTTCTGAGAATGCTTCTCTCTAGATTTTATATGACGATATTCCCGTTTCCAACGAAATCTTCACAGTTATTCAAATATCCACTTGCAGATTCTACAAAAGGGTGTTTCCAAACTGCTGTATCAATAGAAAGGATCAGCTCTGGTAGTTGAGGACACACATCCTAAATAAGTTTCTGAAAATCCTTCTGTCTCTTTTTTATGGGAAGATATTTCAGTTTTCACCGTAGACCTTAATGCGCTCGTAATGTCCACTTCCAGATACTACAGAAAGAGTGTTTCAAACCTGCTCTATGAATGGGAATGTTCCGCTCTGTGACTTGAATGCAGATATCAGAAAGTAGTTTCTGACAATGCTTCTGTCTAGAATTTAGATGAAGATATTCCCGTTTCCAACGAAATCGATAGAGCTATCCAAATATCCACTTACAGATTCTACAAAAGAAGTGATTCCAAACTGCTCTATCAACAGAAAGGTTTAAGTCTGTTAGTTGAGGACACACATCACAAAGAAGTTTGTGAGAATGCTTCTGTCTAGATTTTATATGAAGATATTCCCGTTTCCAACGAAATCTTCACAGTTATCCAAATATCCACTTGCAGATTCTACAAAAAGTGTGTTTCCAAACTGCTCTATCAAAAGAAAGGTTCAACTCCGTTAGTTGAGGACACACATCACAAAGAAGTTTCTGA
Source organism: Gorilla gorilla gorilla (assembly GCF_029281585.2). Taxonomy (NCBI): domain Eukaryota; kingdom Metazoa; phylum Chordata; class Mammalia; order Primates; family Hominidae; genus Gorilla; species Gorilla gorilla. The sequence continues at coordinate 13,023,326 of NC_086018.1, read as the reverse complement.
GAATGCTTCTGTCTCGTTTTTATGGGAAGATATTTCAGTTTTCACCGTAGGCCCGAATGCGCTCCAAATGTCCACTTGCAGATAATACAGAAAGAGTGTTCCATACCTTCTCTAAGAAAGGGAATCTTCAGCTTTGTGAGTTGAATGCAGATATCACAAAGTAGTTTCTGAGAGTGCTTCTGTCTAGATTTTAGATGAAAATATTCCCGTTTCCAACGATATCGTTAGAGCTATCCAAATATCAACTTGCAGATTCTACAAAAAGAGTGGTTCCAAACTACTCTATGAAAAGAAAGGTTGAACTCTGTTAGATGAGGACACACATCACAAAGAAGTTTCTGAGAATGCTTCTGTCTAGATTTTATATAAAGATGTTCCCGTTTCCAATGAAATCTTCACATTAAACAAAATATCCACTTGCAGGTTCTACAAAAAGAGTGTTTCCAAACTGCTGTATCAAAGGAAAGGTTGAACTCTGTTAGTTGAGGACACACATCACAAAAAAGTTTCTGAGAATGCTTCTGTCTAGATTTTATATGAAGATATTCCCGTTTCCAACGAAATCTTCACAGTTATTCAAATATCCACTTGCAGATTCTACAAAAAGAGTGTTTCCAAACTGCTGTATCAATAGAAAGGATCAGCTCTGGTAGTTGAGGACACACATCTTAAATAAGTTTCTGAAAATCCCTCTGTCTCTTTTTTATGGGAAGATATTTCAGTTTTCACCGTAGGCCTTAATGCGCTCGAAATGTCCACTTCCAGATACTACAGAAAGAGTGTTTCAAACCTGCTCTATGAAAGGGAATGTTCCGCTCTGTGACTTGAATGCAGATATCAGAAAGTAGTTTCTGACAGTGCTTCTGTCTAGAATTTAGATGAAGATATTCCCGTTTCCAACGAAATCGATAGAGCTATCCAAATATCCACTTGCAGATTCTACAAAAAGTGTGTTTCCAAACTACTGTCTCAAAAGAATGGTTCAACTCTGTTAGTTGAGGACACACATCACAAAGAAGTTTCTGAGAATGCTTCTGTCTAGATTTTATATGAAGATATTCCCGTTTCCAACGAAATCTTCACAGTTATCCAAATATCCACTTGCAGATTCTACAAAAAGAGTGTTTGCAAACTACTGTATCAAAAGAAAGGATGAACTGTGTTAGCTGAGGACACTCATCAAGAAGAAGTTTCTGAGAATGCTTCGGGCTAGATTTCATATGAAGATATTCCCGTTTCCAACGAAATCATTAGCTCTATCAAAATATCCACTTACAGATTCTACAAAAAGAGTGTTTCCAAACTCCTCTATCAAAAGAAAGGTTCAACTCCTTTAGTTGAGGACACACATCACAAAGAAGTTTCTGAGAATGCTTCTGTCTAGATTTTATATGAAGATATTCCCTTTTCCAATGAAATCTTCAGAGTCATCCAAATATCCACTTGCAGCTTCTACAAAAAGAGTTTTTCTAAACTGCTGTATCCAAAGAAAGTTTCATCTCTGTTAGTTGAGGACACACATCCCAAATAAGTTTCTGAGAATGCTTCTGTCTTGTTTTTATGGGAAGATACTTCCCTTTTCACCTTAGGCCTGAAAGCGCTCGAAGTCTCCACTTGCAGATACTACAGAAAGAGTGTTCCAAACCCGCCCTAAGAAAGGGAATGTTCAGCTCTGTGAGTTCAATGCAGATATCACAAAGTAGTTTCTGAGAGAGCTTCTGTCTAGATTTTAGATGAAGATATTCCCGTTTCCAATGAAATCGTTAGAGCTATCCAAATATCCACTTGCAGATTCTACAAAAAGTGTGATTCCAAACTGCTGTAACAAAGGAAAGGTTGAAATCTGTTAGTTGAGAACACACGCCACAAAAAAGTTTCTGAGAATGCTTCTGTCTAGATTTTATATGACTATATTTCCGTTTCCAATGAAATCTTCACAGTTATTCAAATATCCACTTGCAGATTCTACAAAAAGTGTGTTTCCAAACGGCTCTATCAAAAGAAAGGTTCAACTCCGTTAGTTGAGGACACACATCACAAAGAAGTTTCTGAGAATGCTTCTGTCTCGTTTTTATGGGAAGATATTTCCCTTTTCACCTAAGGCCCGAATGCGCTCGAAATGTCCACTTGCAGATACTATAGAAAGAGTGTTCCAAACCTTCTCTAAGAAAGGGAATCTTCAGCATTGTGAGTTGAATGCAGATATCACAAAGTAGTTTCTGAGAGTGCTTCTGTCTAGATTTTAGATGAAGATAATCCCGTTTCCAACGAAATCGTTAGAGCTATCCAAATATCAACTTGCAGATTCTTCAAAAAGAGTGGTTCCAAACTACTCTATGAAAAGAAAGGTTGAACTCTGTTAGATGAGGACACACATCACAAAGAAGTTTCTGAGAATGCTTCTGTCTAGATTTTATATGAAGATGTTCCCGTTTCCAACGAAATCTTCACATTAAACAAAATATCCACTTGCAGGTTCTACAAAAAGAGTGTTTCCAAACTGCTGTATCAATAGAAAGGATCAGCTCTGGTAGTTGAGGACACACATCCTAAATAAGTTTCTGAAAATCCCTCTGTCTCTTTTTTATGGGAAGATATTTCAGTTTTCACCGTAGGCCTTAATGCGCTCGAAATGTCCACTTCCAGATACTACAGAAAGAGTGTTTCAAACCTGCTCTATGAAAGGGAATGTTCCGCTCTGTGACTTGAATGCAGATATCAGAAAGTAGTTTCTGACAGTGCTTCTGTCTAGAATTTAGATGAAGATATTCCCGTTTCCAACGAAATCGATAGAGCTATCCAAATATCCACTTGCAGATTCTACAAAAAGTGTGTTTCCAAACTACTGTATCAAAAGAATGGTTCAACTCTGTTAGTTGAGGACACACATCACAAAGAAGTTTCTGAGAATGCTTCTGTCTAGATTTTATATGAAGATATTCCCGTTTCCAACGAAATCTTCACAGTTATCCAAATATCCACTTGCAGAATCTACAAAAAGTGTGTTTGCAAACTGCTGTATCAAAAGAAAGGATGAACTGTGTTAGCTGAGGACACTCATCAAGAAGAAGTTTCTGAGAATGCTTCGGTCTAGATTTCATATGAAGATATTCCCGTTTCCAACGAAATCATTAGCTCTATCAAAATATCCACTTACAGATTCTACAAAAAGAGTGTTTCCAAACTCCTCTATCAAAAGAAAGTTTCAACTCCTTTAGTTGAGGACACACATCACAAAGAAGTTTCTGAGAATGCTTCTGTCTAGATTTTATATGAAGATATTCCCTTTTCCAATGAAATCTTCAGAGTCATCCAAATATCCACTTGCAGCTTCTACAAAAAGAGTTTTTCTAAACTGCTGTATCCATAGAAAGTTTCATCTCTGTTAGTTGAGGACACACATCCCAAATAAGTTTCTGAGAATGCTTCTGTCTCGTTTTTATGGGAAGATATTTCCCTTTTCACCTTAGGCCTGAAAGCGCTCGAAGTCTCCACTTGCAGATACTACAGAAAGAGTGTTCGAAACCTGCTCTAAGAAAGGGAATGTTCAGCTCTGTGAGTTCAATGCAGATATCACAAAGTAGTTTCTGAGAGAGCTTCTGTCTAGATTTTAGATGAAGATATTCCCGTTTCCAATGAAATTGATAGAGCTATCCAAATATCCACTTGCAGATTCTACAAAAAGTGTGTTTCCAAACTGCTGTAACAATGGAAAGGTTGAAATCTGTTAGTTGAGGACACACACCACAAAAAAGTTTCTGAGAATGCTTCTCTCTAGATTTTATATGACGATATTCCCGTTTCCAACGAAATCTTCACAGTTATTCAAATATCCACTTGCAGATTCTACAAAAAGAGTGTTTCCAAACTGCTGTATCAATAGAAAGGATCAGCTCTGGTAGTTGAGGACACACATCCTAAATAAGTTTCTGAAAATCCTTCTGTCTCTTTTTTATGGGAAGATATTTCAGTTTTCACCGTAGGCCTTAATGCGCTCGTAATGTCCACTTCCAGATACTACAGAAAGAGTGTTTCAAACCTGCTCTATGAAAGGGAATGTTCCGCTCTGTGACTTGAATGGAGATATCAGAAAGTAGTTTCTGACAATGCTTCTGTCTAGAATTTAGATGAAGATATTCCCGTTTCCAACGAAATCGATAGAGCTATCCAAATATCCACTTACAGATTCTACAAAAGAAGTGATTCCAAACTGCTCTATCAACAGAAAGGTTTAAGTCTGTTAGTTGAGGACACACATCACAAAGAAGTTTGTGAGAATGCTTCTGTCTAGATTTTATATGAAGATATTCCCGTTTCCAACGAAATCTTCACAGTTATCCAAATATCCACTTGCAGATTCTACAAAAAGTGTGTTTCCAAACTGCTCTATCAAAAGAAAGGTTCAACTCCGTTAGTTGAGGACACACATCACAAAGAAGTTTCTGAGAATGCTTCTGTCTCGTTTTTATGGGAAGATATTTCAGTTTTCACCGTAGGCCCGAATGCGCTCCAAATGTCCACTTGCAGATAATACAGAAAGAGTGTTCCATACCTTCTCTAAGAAAGGGAATCTTCAGCTTTGTGAGTTGAATGCAGATATCACAAAGTAGTTTCTGAGAGTGCTTCTGTCTAGATTTTAGATGAAAATATTCCCGTTTCCAACGATATCGTTAGAGCTATCCAAATATCAACTTGCAGATTCTACAAAAAGAGTGGTTCCAAACTACTCTATGAAAAGAAAGGTTGAACTCTGTTAGATGAGGACACACATCACAAAGAAGTTTCTGAGAATGCTTCTGTCTAGATTTTATATAAAGATGTTCCCGTTTCCAATGAAATCTTCACATTAAACAAAATATCCACTTGCAGGTTCTACAAAAAGAGTGTTTCCAAACTGCTGTATCAAAGGAAAGGTTGAACTCTGTTAGTTGAGGACACACATCACAAAAAAGTTTCTGAGAATGCTTCTGTCTAGATTTTATATGAAGATATTCCCGTTTCCACCGAAATCTTCACAGTTATTCAAATATCCACTTGCAGATTCTACAAAAAGAGTGTTTCCAAACTGCTGTATCAATAGAAAGGATCAGCTCTGGTAGTTGAGGACACACATCCTAAATAAGTTTCTGAAAATCCCTCTGTCTCTTTTTTATGGGAAGATATTTCAGTTTTCACCGTAGGCCTTAATGCGCTCGAAATGTCCACTTCCAGATACTACAGAAAGAGTGTTTCAAACCTGCTCTATGAAAGGGAATGTTCCGCTCTGTGACTTGAATGCAGATATCACAAAGTAGTTTCTGACAGTGCTTCTGTCTAGAATTTAGATGAAGATATTCCCGTTTCCAACGAAATCGATAGATCTATCCAAATATCCACTTGCAGATTCTACAAAAAGTGTGTTTCCAAACTACTGTCTCAAAAGAATGGTTCAACTCTGTTAGTTGAGGACACACATCACAAAGAAGTTTCTGAGAATGCTTCTGTCTAGATTTTATATGAAGATATTCCCGTTTCCAACGAAATCTTCACAGTTATCCATATATCCACTTGCAGATTCTACAAAAAGAGTGTTTGCAAACTACTGTATCAAAAGAAAGGATGAACTGTGTTAGCTGAGGACACTCATCAAGAAGAAGTTTCTGAGAATGCTTCGGTCTAGATTTCATATGAAGATATTCCCGTTTCCAACGAAATCATTAGCTCTATCAAAATATCCACTTACAGATTCTACAAAAAGAGTTTTTCCAAACTCCTCTATCAAAAGAAAGGTTCAACTCCTTTAGTTGAGGACACACATCACAAAGAAGTTTCTGAGAATGCTTCTGTCTAGATTTTATATGAAGATATTCCCTTTTCCAATGAAATCTTCAGAGTCATCCAAATATCCACTTGCAGCTTCTACAAAAAGAGTTTTTCTAAACTGCTGTATCCAAAGAAAGTTTCATCTCTGTTAGTTGAGGACACACATCCCAAATAAGTTTCTGAGAATGCTTCTGTCTTGTTTTTATGGGAAGATATTTCCCTTTTCACCTTAGGCCTGAAAGCGCTCGAAGTCTCCACTTGCAGATACTACAGAAAGAGTGTTCCAAACCCGCCCTAAGAAAGGGAATGTTCAGCTCTGTGAGGTCAATGCAGATATCACAAAGTAGTTTCTGAGAGAGCTTCTGTCTAGATTTTAGATGAAGATATTCCCGTTTCCAATGAAATCGTTAGAGCTATCCAAATATCCACTTGCAGATTCTACAAAAAGTGTGATTCCAAACTGCTGTAACAAAGGAAAGGTTGAAATCTGTTAGTTGAGAACACACACCACAAAAAAGTTTCTGAGAATGCTTCTGTCTAGATTTTATATGACGATATTCCCGTTTCCAATGAAATCTTCACAGTTATTCAAATATCCACTTGCAGATTCTACAAAAAGTGTGTTTCCAAACGGCTATATCAAAAGAAAGGTTCAACTCCGTTAGTTGAGGACACACATCACAAAGAAGTTTCTGAGAATGCTTCTGTCTCGTTTTTATGGGAAGATATTTCCCTTTTCACCTAAGGCCCGAATGCGCTCGAAATGTCCACTTGCAGATACTATAGAAAGAGTGTTCCAAACCTTCTCTAAGAGAGGGAATCTTCAGCATTGTGAGTTGAATGCAGATATCACAAAGTAGTTTCTGAGAGTGCTTCTGTCTAGATTTTAGATGAAGATAATCCCGTTTCCAACGAAATCGTTAGAGCTATCCAAATATCAACTTGCAGATTCTTCAAAAAGAGTGGTTCCAAACTACTCTATGAAAAGAAAGGTTGAACTCTGTTAGATGAGGACACACATCACAAAGAAGTTTCTGAGAATGCTTCTGTCTAGATTTTATATGAAGATGTTCCCGTTTCCAACGAAATCTTCACATTAAACAAAATATCCACTTGCAGGTTCTACAAAAAGAGTGTTTCCAAACTGCTGTATCAATAGAAAGGATCAGCTCTGGTAGTTGAGGACACACATCCTAAATAAGTTTCTGAAAATCCCTCTGTCTCTTTTTTATGGGAAGATATTTCAGTTTTCACCGTAGGCCTTAATGCGCTCGAAATGTCCACTTCCAGATACTACAGAAAGAGTGTTTCAAACCTGCTCTATGAAAGGGAATGTTCCGCTCTGTGACTTGAATGCAGATATCACAAAGTAGTTTCTGACAGTGCTTCTGTCTAGAATTTAGATGAAGATATTCCCGTTTCCAACGAAATCGATAGAGCTATCCAAATATCCACTTGCAGATTCTACAAAAAGTGTGTTTCCAAACTACTGTATCAAAAGAATGGTTCAACTCTGTTAGTTGAGGACACACAACACAAAGAAGTTTCTGAGAATGCTTCTGTCTAGATTTTATATGAAGATATTCCCGTTTCCAACGAAATCTTCACAGTTATCCAAATATCCACCTGCAGATTCTACAAAAAGTGTGTTTGCAAACTGCTGTATCAAAAGAAAGGATGTACTGTGTTAGCTGAGGACACTCATCAAGAAGAAGTTTCTGAGAATGCTTCGGTCTAGATTTCATATGAAGATATTCCCGTTTCCAACGAAATCATTAGCTCTATCAGAATATCCACTTACAGATTCTACAAAAAGAGTGTTTCCAAACTCCTCTATCAAAAGAAAGGTTCAACTCCTTTAGTTGAGGACACACATCACAAAGAAGTTTCTGAGAATGCTTCTATCTAGATTTTATATGAAGATATTCCCTTTTCCAATGAAATCTTCAGAGTCATCCAAATATCCACTTGCAGCTTCTACAAAAGAGTTTTTCTAAACTGCTGTATCCAAAGAAAGTTTCATCTCTGTTAGTTGAGGACACACATCCCAAATAAGTTTCTGAGAATGCTTCTGTCTCGTTTTTATGGGAAGATATTTCCCTTTTCACCTTAGGCCTGAAAGCGCTCGAAGTCTCCACTTGCAGATACTACAGAAAGAGTGTTCGAAACCTGCTCTAAGAAAGGGAATGTTCAGCTCTGTGAGTTCAATGCAGATATCACAAAGTAGTTTCTGAGAGAGCTTCTGTCTAGATTTTAGATGAAGATATTCCCGTTTCCAATGAAATTGATAGAGCTATCCAAATATCCACTTGCAGATTCTACAAAAAGTGTGTTTCCAAACTGCTGTAACAATGGAAAGGTTGAAATCTGTTAGTTGAGGACACACACCACAAAAAAGTTTCTGAGAATGCTTCTCTCTAGATTTTATATGACGATATTCCCGTTTCCAACGAAATCTTCACAGTTATTCAAATATCCACTTGCAGATTCTACAAAAAGAGTGTTTCCAAACTGCTGTATCAATAGAAAGGATCAGCTCTGGTAGTTGAGGACACACATCCTAAATAAGTTTCTGAAAATCCTTCTGTCTCTTTTTTATGGGAAGATATTTCAGGTTTCACCGTAGGCCTTAATGCGCTCGTAATGTCCACTTCCAGATACTACAGAAAGAGTGTTTCAAACCTGCTCTATGAAAGGGAATGTTCCGCTCTGTGACTTGAATGCAGATATCAGAAAGTAGTTTCTGACAATGCTTCTGTCTAGAATTTAGATGAAGATATTCCCGTTTCCAACGAAATCGATAGAGCTATCCAAATATCCACTTACAGATTCTACAAAAGAAGTGATTCCAAACTGCTCTATCAACAGAAAGGTTTAAGTCTGTTAGTTGAGGACACACATCACAAAGAAGTTTGTGAGAATGCTTCTGTCTAGATTTTATATGAAGATATTCCCGTTTCCAACAATATCTTCACAGTTATCCAAATATCCACTTGCAGATTCTACAAAAAGTGTGTTTCCAAACTGCTCTATCAAAAGAAAGGTTCAACTCCGTTAGTTGAGGACACACATCACAAAGAAGTTTCTGAGAATGCTTCTGTCTCGTTTTTATGGGAAGATATTTCAGTTTTCACCGTAGGCCCGAATGCGCTCCAAATGTCCACTTGCAGATAATACAGAAAGAGTGTTCCATACCTTCTCTAAGAAAGGGAATCTTCAGCTTTGTGAGTTGAATGCAGATATCACAAAGTAGTTTCTGAGAGTGCTTCCGTCTAGATTTTAGATGGAAATATTCCCGTTTCCAACGATATCGTTAGAGCTATCCAAATATCAACTTGCAGATTCTACAAAAAGAGTGGTTCCAAACTACTCTATGAAAAGAAAGGTTGAACTCTGTTAGATGAGGACACACATCACAAAGAAGTTTCTGAGAATGCTTCTGTCTAGATTTTATATAAAGATGTTCCCGTTTCCAATGAAATCTTCACATTAAACAAAATATCCACTTGCAGGTTCTACAAAAAGAGTGTTTCCAAACTGCTGTATCAAAGGAAAGGTTGAACTCTGTTAGTTGAGGACACACATCACAAAAAAGTTTCTGAGAATGCTTCTGTCTAGATTTTATATGAAGATATTCCCGTTTCCAACGAAATCTTCACAGTTATTCAAATATCCACTTGCAGATTCTACAAAAAGAGTGTTTCCAAACTGCTGTATCAATAGAAAGGATCAGCTCTGGTAGTTGAGGACACACATCCTAAATAAGTTTCTGAAAATCCCTCTGTCTCTTTTTTATGGGAAGATATTTCAGTTTTCACCGTAGGCCTTAATGCGCTCGAAATGTCCACTTCCAGATACTACAGAAAGAGTGTTTCAAACCTGCTCTATGAAAGGGAATGTTCCGCTCTGTGACTTGAATGCAGATATCACAAAGTAGTTTCTGACAGTGCTTCTGTCTAGAATTTAGATGAAGATATTCCCGTTTCCAACGAAATCGATAGAGCTATCCAAATATCCACTTACAGATTCTACAAAAAGTGTGTTTCCAAACTACTGTCTCAAAAGAATGGTTCAACTCTGTTAGTTGAGGACACACATCACAAAGAAGTTTCTGAGAATGCTTCTGTCTAGATTTTATATGAAGATATTCCCGTTTCCAACGAAATCTTCACAGTTATCCAAATATCCACTTGCAGATTCTACAAAAAGAGTGTTTGCAAACTACTGTATCAAAAGAAAGGATGAACTGTGTTAGCTGAGGACACTCATCAAGAAGAAGTTTCTGAGAATGCTTCGGTCTAGATTTCATATGAAGATATTCCCGTTTCCAACGAAATCATTAGCTCTATCAAAATATCCACTTACAGATTCTACAAAAAGAGTGTTTCCAAACTCCTCTATCAAAAGAAAGTTTCAACTCCTTTAGTTGAGGACACACATCACAAAGAAGTTTCTGAGAATGCTTCTGTCTAGATTTTATATGAAGATATTCCCTTTTCCAATGAAATCTTCAGAGTCATCCAAATATCCACTTGCAGCTTCTACGAAAAGAATTTTTCTAAACTGCTGTATCCATAGAAAGTTTCATCTCTGTTATTTGAGGACACACATCCCAAATAAGTTTCTGAGAATGCTTCTGTCTCGTTTTTATGGGAAGATATTTCCCTTTTCACCTTAGGCCTGAAAGCGCTCGAAGTCTCCACTTGCAGATACTACAGAAAGAGTGTTCGAAACCTGCTCTAAGAAAGGGAATGTTCAGCTCTGTGAGTTCAATGCAGATATCACAAAGTAGTTTCTGAGAGAGCTTCTGTCTAGATTTTAGATGAAGATATTCCCGTTTCCAATGAAATTGATAGAGCTATCCAAATATCCACTTGCAGATTCTACAAAAAGTGTGATTCCAAACTGCTGTAACAATGGAAAGGTTGAAATCTGTTAGTTGAGGACACACACCACAAAAAAGTTTCTGAGAATGCTTCTCTCTAGATTTTATATGACGATATTCCCGTTTCCAACGAAATCTTCACAGTTATTCAAATATCCACCTGCAGATTCTACAAAAAGTGTGTTTCCAAACGGCTCTATCAAAAGAAAGGTTCAACTCCGTTAGTTGAGGACACACATTACAAAGAAGTTTCTGAGAATGCTTCTGTCTCGTTTTTATGGGAAGATATTTCCCTTTTCACCTAAGGCCCGAATGCGCTCGAAATGTCCACTTGCAGATACTATAGAAAGAGTGTTCCAAACCTTCTCTAAGAAAGGGAATCTTCAGCATTGTGAGTTGAATGCAGATATCACAAAGTAGTTTCTGAGAGTGCTTCTGTCTAGATTTTAGATGAAGATAATCCCGTTTCCAACGAAATCGTTAGAGCTATCCAAATATCAACTTGCAGATTCTTCAAAAAGAGTGGTTCCAAACTACTCTATGAAAAGAAAGGTTGAACTCTGTTAGATGAGGACACACATCACAAAGAAGTTTCTGAGAATACTTCTGTCTAGATTTTATATGAAGATGTTCCCGTTTCCAACGAAATCTTCACATTAAACAAAATATCCACTTGCAGGTTCTACAAAAACAGTGTTTCCAAACTGCTGTATCAATAGAAAGGATCAGCTCTGGTAGTTGAGGACACACATCCTAAATAAGTTTCTGAAAATCCCTCTGTCTCTTTTTTATGGGAAGATATTTCAGTTTTCACCGTAGGCCTTAATGCGCTCGAAATGTCCACTTCCAGATACTACAGAAAGAGTGTTTCAAACCTGCTCTATGAAAGGGAATGTTCCGCTCTGTGACTTGAATGCAGATATCAGAAAGTAGTTTCTGACAGTGCTTCTGTCTAGAATTTAGATGAAGATATTCCCGTTTCCAACGAAATCGATAGAGCTATCCAAATATCCACTTGCAGATTCTACAAAAAGTGTGTTTCCAAACTCCTCTATCAAAAGAAAGTTTCAACTCTGTTAGTTGAGGACACACATCACAAAGAAGTTTCTGAGAATGCTTCTGTCTAGATTTTATATGAAGATATTTCCGTTTCCAACGAAATCTTCACAGTTATCCAAATATCCACTTGCAGATTCTACAAAAAGAGTGTTTGCAAACTACTGTATCAAAAGAAAGGATGAACTGTGTTAGCTGAGGACACTCATCAAGAAGAAGTTTCTGAGCATGCTTCGGTCTAGATTTCATATGAAGATATTACCGTTTCCAACGAAATCATTAGCTCTATCAAAATATCCACTTACAGATTCTACAAAAAGAGTGTTTCCAAACTCCTCTATCAAAAGAAAGGTTCAACTCCTTTAGTTGAGGACACACATCACAAAGAAGTTTCTGAGAATGCTTCTGTCTAGATTTTATATGAAGATATTCCCTTTTCCAATGAAATCTTCAGAGTCATCCAAATATCCACTTGCAGCTTCTTCAAAAAGAGTTTTTCTAAACTGCTGTATCCAAAGAAAGTTTCATCTCTGTTAGTTGAGGACACACATCCCAAATAAGTTTCTGAGAATGCTTCTGTCTCGTTTTTATGGGAAGATATTTCCCTTTTCACCTTAGGCCTGAAAGCGCTCGAAATCTCCACTTGCAGATACTACAGAAAGAGTGTTCCAAACCTGCTCTAAGAAAGGGAATGTTCAGCTCTGTGAGGTCAATGTAGATATCATAAAGTAGTTTCTGAGAGAGCTTCTGTCTAGATTATAGATGAAGATATACCCGTTTCCAATGATATCGTTAGAGCTATCCAAATATCCACTTGCAGATTCTACAAAAAGTGTGATTCCAAACTGCTGTAACAAAGGAAAGGTTGAAATCTGCTAGTTGAGAACACACACCACAAAAAAGTTTCTGAGAATGCTTCTGTCTAGATTTTATATGACGATATTCCCGTTTCCAATGAAATCTTCACAGTTATTCAAATATCCACTTGCAGATTCTACAAAAAGTGTGTTTCCAAAGGGCTCTATCAAAAGAAAGGTTCAACTCCGTTAGTTGAGGACACACATTACAAAGAAGTTTCTGAGAATGCTTCTGTCTCGTTTTTATGGGAAGATATTTCCCTTTTCACCTAAGGCCCGAATGCGCTCGAAATGTCCACTTGCAGATAATATAGAAAGAGTGTTCCAAACCTTCTCTAAGAAAGGGAATCTTCAGCATTGTGAGTTGAATGCAGATATCACAAAGTAGTTTCTGAGAGTGCTTCTGTCTAGATTTTAGATGAAGATAATCCCGTTTCCAACGAAATCGTTAGAGCTATCCAAAAATCAACTTGCAGATTCTTCAAAAAGAGTGGTTCCAAACTACTCTATGAAAAGAAAGGTTGAACTCTGTTAGATGAGGACACACATCACAAAGAAGTTTCTGAGAATGCTTCTGTCTAGATTTTATATGAAGATGTTCCCGTTTCCAACGAAATCTTCACATTAAACAAAATATCCACTTGCAGGTTCTACAAAAAGAGTGTTTCCAAACTGCTGTATCAATAGAAAGGATCAGCTCTGGTAGTTGAGGACACACATCCTAAATAAGTTTCTGAAAATCCCTCTGTCTCTTTATTATGGGAAGATATTTCAGTTTTCACCGTAGGCCTTAATGCGCTCGAAATGTCCACTTCCAGATACTACAGAAAGAGTGTTTCAAACCTGCTCTATGAAAGGGAATGTTCCGCTCTGTGACTTGAATGCAGATATCAGAAAGTAGTTTCTGACAGTGCTTCTGTCTAGAATTTAGATGAAGATATTCCCGTTTCCAACGAAATCGATAGAGCTATCCAAATATCCACTTGCAGATTCTACAAAAAGTGTGTTTCCAAACTACTGTATCAAAAGAATGGTTCAACTCTGTTAGTTGAGGACACACATCACAAAGAAGTTTCTGAGAATGCTTCTGTCTAGATTTTATATGAAGATATTCCCGTTTCCAACAATATCTTCACAGTTATCCAAATATCCACTTGCAGATTCTACAAAAAGTGTGTTTCCAAACTGCTCTATCAAAAGAAAGGTTCAACTCCGTTAGTTGAGGACACACATCACAAAGAAGTTTCTGAGAATGCTTCTGTCTCGTTTTTATGGGAAGATATTTCAGTTTTCACCGTAGGCCCGAATGCCCTCCAAATGTCCACTTGCAGATAATACAGAAAGAGTGTTCCATACCTTCTCTAAGAAAGGGAATCTTCAGCTTTGTGAGTTGAATGCAGATATCACAAAGTAGTTTCTGAGAGTGCTTCTGTCTAGATTTTAGATGAAAATATTCCCGTTTCCAACGATATCGTTAGAGCTATCCAAATATCAACTTGCAGATTCTACAAAAAGCGTGGTTCCAAACTACTCTATGAAAAGAAAGGTTGAACTCTGTTAGATGAGGACACACATCACAAAGAAGTTTCTGAGAATGCTTCTGTCTAGATTTTATATAAAGATGTTCCCGTTTCCAATGAAATCTTCACATTAAACAAAATATCCACTTTCAGGTTCTACAAAAAGAGTGTTTCCAAACTGCTGTATCAAAGGAAAGGTTGAACTCTGTTAGTTGAGGACACACATCACAAAAAAGTTTCTGAGAATGCTTCTGTCTAGATTTTATATGAAGATATTCCCGTTTCCAACGAAATCTTCACAGTTATTCAAATATCCACTTGCAGATTCTACAAAAAGAGTGTTTCCAAACTGCTGTATCAATAGAAAGGATCAGCTCTGGTAGTTGAGGACACACATCCTAAATAAGTTTCTGAAAATCCCTCTGTCTCTTTTTTATGGGAAGATATTTCAGTTTTCACCGTAGGCCTTAATGCGCTCGAAATGTCCACTTCCAGATACTACAGAAAGAGTGTTTCAAACCTGCTCTATGAAAGGGAATGTTCCGCTCTGTGACTTGAATGCAGATATCACAAAGTAGTTTCTGACAGTGCTTCTGTCTAGAATTTAGATGAAGATATTCCCGTTTCCAACGAAATCGATAGAGCTATCCAAATATCCACTTGCAGATTCTACAAAAAGTGTGTTTCCAAACTACTGTCTCAAAAGAATGGTTCAACTCTGTTAGTTGAGGACACACATCACAAAGAAGTTTCTGAGAATGCTTCTGTCTAGATTTTATATGAAGATATTCCCGTTTCCAACGAAATCTTCACAGTTATCCAAATATCCACTTGCAGATTCTACAAAAAGAGTGTTTGCAAACTACTGTATCAAAAGAAAGGATGAACTGTGTTAGCTGAGGACACTCATCAAGAAGAAGTTTCTGAGAATGCTTCGGTCTAGATTTCATATGAAGATATTCCCGTTTCCAACGAAATCATTAGCTCTATCAAAATATCCACTTACAGATTCTACAAAAAGAGTGTTTCCAAACTCCTCTATCAAAAGAAAGTTTCAACTCCTTTAGTTGAGGACACACATCACAAAGAAGTTTCTGAGAATGCTTCTGTCTAGATTTTATATGAAGATATTCCCTTTTCCAATGAAATCTTCAGAGTCATCCAAATATCCACTTGCAGCTTCTACAAAAAGAGTTTTTCTAAACTGCTGTATCCATAGAAAGTTTCATCTCTGTTAGTTGAGGACACACATCCCAAATAAGTTTCTGAGAATGCTTCTGTCTCGTTTTTATGGGAAGATATTTCCCTTTTCACCTTAGGCCTGAAAGCGCTCGAAGTCTCCACTTGCAGATACTACAGAAAGAGTGTTCGAAACCTGCTCTAAGAAAGGGAATGTTCAGCTCTGTGAGTTCAATGCAGATATCACAAAGTAGTTTCTGAGAGAGCTTCTGTCTAGATTTTAGATGAAGATATTCCCGTTTCCAATGAAATTGATAGAGCTATCCAAATATCCACTTGCAGATTCTACAAAAAGTGTGTTTCCAAACTGCTGTAACAATGGAAAGGTTGAAATCTGTTAGTTGAGGACACACACCACAAAAAAGTTTCTGAGAATGCTTCTCTCTAGATTTTATATGACGATATTCCCGTTTCCAACGAAATCTTCACAGTTATTCAAATATCCACTTGCAGATTCTACAAAAAGAGTGTTTCCAAACTGCTGTATCAATAGAAAGGATCAGCTCTGGTAGTTGAGGACACACATCCTAAATAAGTTTCTGAAAATCCTTCTGTCTCTTTTTTATGGGAAGATATTTCAGTTTTCACCGTAGGCCTTAATGCGCTCGTAATGTCCACTTCCAGATACTACAGAAAGAGTGTTTCAAACCTGCTCTATGAAAGGGAATGTTCCGCTCTGTGACTTGAATGCAGATATCAGAAAGTAGTTTCTGACAATGCTTCTGTCTAGAATTTAGATGAAGATATTCCCGTTTCCAACGAAATCGATAGAGCTATCCAAATATCCACTTACAGATTCTACAAAAGAAGTGATTCCAAACTGCTCTATCAACAGAAAGGTTTAAGTCTGTTAGTTGAGGACACACATCACAAAGAAGTTTGTGAGAATGCTTCTGTCTAGATTTTATATGAAGATATTCCCGTTTCCAACAATATCTTCACAGTTATCCAAATATCCACTTGCAGATTCTACAAAAAGTGTGTTTCCAAACTGCTCTATCAAAAGAAAGGTTCAACTCCGTTAGTTGAGGACACACATCACAAAGAAGTTTCTGAGAATGCTTCTGTCTCGTTTTTATGGGAAGATATTTCAGTTTTCACCGTAGGCCCGAATGCGCTCCAAATGTCCACTTGCAGATAATACAGAAAGAGTGTTCCATACCTTCTCTAAGAAAGGGAATCTTCAGCTTTGTGAGTTGAATGCAGATATCACAAAGTAGTTTCTGAGAGTGCTTCTGTCTAGATTTTAGATGAAAATATTCCCGTTTCCAACGATATCGTTAGAGCTATCCAAATATCAACTTGCAGATTCTACAAAAAGAGTGGTTCCAAACTACTCTATGAAAAGAAAGGTTGAACTCTGTTAGATGAGGACACACATCACAAAGAAGTTTCTGAGAATGCTTCTGTCTAGATTTTATATAAAGATGTTCCCGTTTCCAATGAAATCTTCACATTAAACAAAATATCCACTTGCAGGTTCTACAAAAAGAGTGTTTCCAAACTGCTGTATCAAAGGAAAGGTTGAACTCTGTTAGTTGAGGACACACATCACAAAAAAGTTTCTGAGAATGCTTCTGTCTAGATTTTATATGAAGATATTCCCGTTTCCACCGAAATCTTCACAGTTATTCAAATATCCACTTGCAGATTCTACAAAAAGAGTGTTTCCAAACTGCTGTATCCATAGAAAGTTTCATCTCTGTTAGTTGAGGACACACATCCCAAATAAGTTTCTGAGAATGCTTCTGTCTCGTTTTTATGGGAAGATATTTCCCTTTTCACCTTAGGCCTGAAAGCGCTCGAAGTCTCCACTTGCAGATACTACAGAAAGAGTGTTCGAAACCTGCTCTAAGAAAGGGAATGTTCAGCTCTGTGAGTTCAATGCAGATATCACAAAGTAGTTTCTGAGAGAGCTTCTGTCTAGATTTTAGATGAAGATATTCCCGTTTCCAATGAAATTGATAGAGCTATCCAAATATCCACTTGCAGATTCTACAAAAAGTGCGTTTCCAAACTGCTGTAACAATGGAAAGGTTGAAATCTGTTAGTTGAGGACACACACCACAAAAAAGTTTCTGAGAATGCTTCTCTCTAGATTTTATATGACGATATTCCCGTTTCCAACGAAATCTTCACAGTTATTCAAATATCCACTTGCAGATTCTACAAAAAGAGTGTTTCCAAACTGCTGTATCAATAGAAAGGATCAGCTCTGGTAGTTGAGGACACACATCCTAAATAAGTTTCTGAAAATCCTTCTGTCTCTTTTTTATGGGAAGATATTTCAGTTTTCACCGTAGGCCTTAATGCGCTCGTAATGTCCACTTCCAGATACTACAGAAAGAGTGTTTCAAACCTGCTCTATGAAAGGGAATGTTCCGCTCTGTGACTTGAATGCAGATATCAGAAAGTAGTTTCTGACAATGCTTCTGTCTAGAATTTAGATGAAGATATTCCCGTTTCCAACGAAATCGATAGAGCTATCCAAATATCCACTTACAGATTCTACAAAAGAAGTGATTCCAAACTGCTCTATCAACAGAAAGGTTTAAGTCTGTTAGTTGAGGACACACATCACAAAGAAGTTTGTGAGAATGCTTCTGTCTAGATTTTATATGAAGATATTCCCGTTTCCAACGAAATCTTCACAGTTATCCAAATATCCACTTGCAGATTCTACAAAAAGTGTGTTTCCAAACTGCTCTATCAAAAGAAAGGTTCAACTCCGTTAGTTGAGGACACACATCACAAAGAAGTTTCTGAGAATGCTTCTGTCTCGTTTTTATGGGAAGATATTTCAGTTTTCACCGTAGGCCCGAATGCGCTCCAAATGTCCACTTGCAGATAATACAGAAAGAGTGTTCCATACCTTCTCTAAGAAAGGGAATCTTCAGCTTTGTGAGTTGAATGCAGATATCACAAAGTAGTTTCTGAGAGTGCTTCTGTCTAGATTTTAGATGAAAATATTCCCGTTTCCAACGAAATCGATAGAGCTATCCAAATATCCACTTGCAGATTCTACAAAAAGTGTGTTTCCAAACTACTGTATCAAAAGAATGGTTCAACTCTGTTAGTTGAGGACACACATCACAAAGAAGTTTCTGAGAATGCTTCTGTCTAGATTTTATATGAAGATATTCCCGTTTCCAACGAAATCTTCACAGTTATCCAAATATCCACTTGCAGATTCTACAAAAAGAGTGTTTGCAAACTACTGTATCAAAAGAAAGGATGAACTGTGTTAGCTGAGGACACTCATCAAGAAGAAGTTTCTGAGAATGCTTCGGTCTAGATTTCATATGAAGATATTCCCGTTTCCAACGAAATCATTAGCTCTATCAAAATATCCACTTACAGATTCTACAAAAAGAGTGTTTCCAAACTCCTCTATCAAAAGAAAGGTTCAACTCCTTTAGTTGAGGACACACATCACAAAGAAGTTTCTGAGAATGCTTCTGTCTAGATTTTATATGAAGATATTCCCTTTTCCAATGAAATCTTCAGAGTCATCCAAATATCCACTTGCAGCTTCTACAAAAAGAGTTTTTCTAAACTGCTGTATCCAAAGAAAGTTTCATCTCTGTTAGTTGAGGACACACATCCCAAATAAGTTTCTGAGAATGCTTCTGTCTCGTTTTTATGGGAAGATATTTCCCTTTTCACCTTAGGCCTGAAAGCGCTCGAAATCTCCACTTGCAGATACTACAGAAAGAGTGTTCCAAACCTGCTCTAAGAAAGGGAATGTTCAGCTCTGTGAGGTCAATGCAGATATCACAAAGTAGTTTCTGAGAGAGCTTCTGTCTAGATTTTAGATGAAGATATTCCCGTTTCCAATGAAATCGTTAGAGCTATCCAAATATCCACTTGCAGATTCTGCAAAAAGTGTGATTCCAAACTGCTGTAACAAAGGAAAGGTTGAAATCTGTTAGTTGAGAACACACACCACAAAAAAGTTTCTGAGAATGCTTCTGTCTAGATTTTATATGACGATATTCCCGTTTCCAATGAAATCTTCACAGTTATTCAAATATCCACTTGCAGATTCTACAAAAAGTGTGTTTCCAAACGGCTCTATCAAAAGAAAGGTTCAACTCCGTTAGTTGAGGACACACATCACAAAGAAGTTTCTGAGAATGCTTCTGTCTCGTTTTTATGGGAAGATATTTCCCTTTTCACCTAAGGCCCGAATGCGCTCGAAATGTCCACTTGCAGATACTACAGAAAGAGTGTTCCAAACCTTCTCTAAGAAAGGGAATCTTCAGCATTGTGAGTTGAATGCAGATATCACAAAGTAGTTTCTGAGAGTGCTTCTGTCTAGATTTTAGATGAAGATAATCCCGTTTCCAACGAAATCGTTAGAGCTATCCAAATATCAACTTGCAGATTCTTCAAAAAGAGTGGTTCCAAACTACTCTATGAAAAGAAAGGTTGAACTCTGTTAGATGAGGACACACATCACAAAGAAGTTTCTGAGAATGCTTCTGTCTAGATTTTATATGAAGATGTTCCCGTTTCCAACGAAATCTTCACATTAAACAAAATATCCACTTGCAGGTTCTACAAAAAGAGTGTTTCCAAACTGCTGTATCAATAGAAAGGATCAGCTCTGGTAGTTGAGGACACACATCCTAAATAAGTTTCTGAAAATCCCTCTGTCTCTTTTTTATGGGAAGATATTTCAGTTTTCACCGTAGGCCTTAATGCGCTCGAAATGTCCACTTCCAGATACTACAGAAAGATTGTTTCAAACCTGCTCTATGAAAGGGAATGTTCCGCTCTGTGACTTGAATGCAGATATCAGAAAGTAGTTTCTGACAGTGCTTCTGTCTAGAATTTAGATGAAGATATTCCCGTTTCCAACGAAATCGATAGAGCTATCCAAATATCCACTTGCAGATTCTACAAAAAGTGTGTTTCCAAACTACTGTATCAAAAGAATGGTTCAACTCTGTTAGTTGAGGACACACATCACAAAGAAGTTTCTGAGAATGCTTCTGTCTAGATTTTATATGAAGATATTCCCGTTTCCAACGAAATCTTCACAGTTATCCAAATATCCACTTGCAGAATCTACAAAAAGTGTGTTTGCAAACTGCTGTATCAAAAGAAAGGATGAACTGTGTTAGCTGAGGACACTCATCAAGAAGAAATTTCTGAGAATGCTTCGGTCTAGATTTCATATGAAGATA
Organism: Gorilla gorilla gorilla; assembly: GCF_029281585.2. Lineage (NCBI taxonomy): Eukaryota > Metazoa > Chordata > Mammalia > Primates > Hominidae > Gorilla > Gorilla gorilla. The sequence goes on along the minus strand of NC_086018.1, from coordinate 13,002,775 downwards.
TTCCCGTTTCCAACGAAATCATTAGCGCTATCAAAATATCCACTTACAGATTCTACAAAAAGAGTGTTTCCAAACTCCTCTATCAAAAGAAAGTTTCAACTCCTTTAGTTGAGGACACACATCACAAAGAAGTTTCTGAGAATGCTTCTGTCTAGATTTTATATGAAGATATTCCCTTTTCCAATGAAATCTTCAGAGTCATCCAAATATCCACTTGCAGCTTCTACTAAAAGAGTTTTTCTAAACTGCTGTATCCATAGAAAGTTTCATCTCTGTTAGTTGAGGACACACATCCCAAATAAGTTTCTGAGAATGCTTCTGTCTCGTTTTTATGGGAAGATATTTCCCTTTTCACCTTAGGCCTGAAAGCGCTCGAAGTCTCCACTTGCAGATACTACAGAAAGAGTGTTCGAAACCTGCTCTAAGAAAGGGAATGTTCAGCTCTGTGAGTTCAATGCAGATATCACAAAGTAGTTTCTGAGAGAGCTTCTGTCTAGATTTTAGATGAAGATATTCCCGTTTCCAATGAAATTGATAGAGCTATCCAAATATCCACTTGCAGATTCTACAAAAAGTGTGTTTCCAAACTGCTGTAACAATGGAAAGGTTGAAATCTGTTAGTTGAGGACACACACCACAAAAAAGTTTCTGAGAATGCTTCTCTCTAGATTTTATATGACGATATTCCCGTTTCCAACGAAATCTTCACAGTTATTCAAATATCCACTTGCAGATTCTACAAAAGGGTGTTTCCAAACTGCTGTATCAATAGAAAGGATCAGCTCTGGTAGTTGAGGACACACATCCTAAATAAGTTTCTGAAAATCCTTCTGTCTCTTTTTTATGGGAAGATATTTCAGTTTTCACCGTAGACCTTAATGCGCTCGTAATGTCCACTTCCAGATACTACAGAAAGAGTGTTTCAAACCTGCTCTATGAATGGGAATGTTCCGCTCTGTGACTTGAATGCAGATATCAGAAAGTAGTTTCTGACAATGCTTCTGTCTAGAATTTAGATGAAGATATTCCCGTTTCCAACGAAATCGATAGAGCTATCCAAATATCCACTTACAGATTCTACAAAAGAAGTGATTCCAAACTGCTCTATCAACAGAAAGGTTTAAGTCTGTTAGTTGAGGACACACATCACAAAGAAGTTTGTGAGAATGCTTCTGTCTAGATTTTATATGAAGATATTCCCGTTTCCAACGAAATCTTCACAGTTATCCAAATATCCACTTGCAGATTCTACAAAAAGTGTGTTTCCAAACTGCTCTATCAAAAGAAAGGTTCAACTCCGTTAGTTGAGGACACACATCACAAAGAAGTTTCTGAGAATGCTTCTGTCTCGTTTTTATGGGAAGATATTTCAGTTTTCACCGTAGGCCCGAATGCGCTCCAAATGTCCACTTGCAGATAATACAGAAAGAGTGTTCCATACCTTCTCTAAGAAAGGGAATCTTCAGCTTTGTGAGTTGAATGCAGATATCACAAAGTAGTTTCTGAGAGTGCTTCTGTCTAGATTTTAGATGAAAATATTCCCGTTTCCAACGATATCGTTAGAGCTATCCAAATATCAACTTGCAGATTCTACAAAAAGAGTGGTTCCAAACTACTCTATGAAAAGAAAGGTTGAACTCTGTTAGATGAGGACACACATCACAAAGAAGTTTCTGAGAATGCTTCTGTCTAGATTTTATATAAAGATGTTCCCGTTTCCAATGAAATCTTCACATTAAACAAAATATCCACTTGCAGGTTCTACAAAAAGAGTGTTTCCAAACTGCTGTATCAAAGGAAAGGTTGAACTCTGTTAGTTGAGGACACACATCACAAAAAAGTTTCTGAGAATGCTTCTGTCTAGATTTTATATGAAGATATTCCCGTTTCCAACGAAATCTTCACAGTTATTCAAATATCCACTTGCAGATTCTACAAAAAGAGTGTTTCCAAACTGCTGTATCAATAGAAAGGATCAGCTCTGGTAGTTGAGGACACACATCCTAAATAAGTTTCTGAAAATCCCTCTGTCTCTTTTTTATGGGAAGATATTTCAGTTTTCACCGTAGGCCTTAATGCGCTCGAAATGTCCACTTCCAGATACTACAGAAAGAGTGTTTCAAACCTGCTCTATGAAAGGGAATGTTCCGCTCTGTGACTTGAATGCAGATATCACAAAGTAGTTTCTGACAGTGCTTCTGTCTAGAATTTAGATGAAGATATTCCCGTTTCCAACGAAATCGATAGAGCTATCCAAATATCCACTTGCAGATTCTACAAAAAGTGTGTTTCCAAACTACTGTCTCAAAAGAATGGTTCAACTCTGTTAGTTGAGGACACACATCACAAAGAAGTTTCTGAGAATGCTTCTGTCTAGATTTTATATGAAGATATTCCAGTTTCCAACGAAATCTTCACAGTTATCCAAATATCCACTTGCAGATTCTACAAAAAGAGTGTTTGCAAACTACTGTATCAAAAGAAAGGATGAACTGTGTTAGCTGAGGACACTCATCAAGAAGAAGTTTCTGAGAATGCTTCGGTCTAGATTTCATATGAAGATATTCCCGTTTCCAACGAAATCATTAGCTATATCAAAATATCCACTTACAGATTCTACAAAAAGAGTGTTTCCAAACTCCTCTATCAAAAGAAAGTTTCAACTCCTTTAGTTGAGGACACACATCACAAAGAAGTTTCTGAGAATGCTTCTGTCTAGATTTTATATGAAGATATTCCCTTTTCCAATGAAATCTTCAGAGTCATCCAAATATCCACTTGCAGCTTCTACGAAAAGAGTTTTTCTAAACTGCTGTATCCATAGAAAGTTTCATCTCTGTTAGTTGAGGACACACATCCCAAATAAGTTTCTGAGAATGCTTCTGTCTCGTTTTTATGGGAAGATATTTCCCTTTTCACCTTAGGCCTGAAAGCGCTCGAAGTCTCCACTTGCAGATACTACAGAAAGAGTGTTCGAAACCTGCTCTAAGAAAGGGAATGTTCAGCTCTGTGAGTTCAATGCAGATATCACAAAGTAGTTTCTGAGAGAGCTTCTGTCTAGATTTTAGATGAAGATATTCCCGTTTCCAATGAAATTGATAGAGCTATCCAAATATCCACTTGCAGATTCTACAAAAAGTGTGTTTCCAAACTGCTGTAACAATGGAAAGGTTGAAATCTGTTAGTTGAGGACACACACCACAAAAAAGTTTCTGAGAATGCTTCTCTCTAGATTTTATATGACGATATTCCCGTTTCCAACGAAATCTTCACAGTTATTCAAATATCCACCTGCAGATTCTACAAAAAGTGTGTTTCCAAACGGCTCTATCAAAAGAAAGGTTCAACTCCGTTAGTTGAGGACACACATTACAAAGAAGTTTCTGAGAATGCTTCTGTCTCGTTTTTATGGGAAGATATTTCCCTTTTCACCTAAGGCCCGAATGCGCTCGAAATGTCCACTTGCAGATACTATAGAAAGAGTGTTCCAAACCTTCTCTAAGAAAGGGAATCTTCAGCATTGTGAGTTGAATGCAGATATCACAAAGTAGTTTCTGAGAGTGCTTCTGTCTAGATTTTAGATGAAGATAATCCCGTTTCCAACGAAATCGTTAGAGCTATCCAAATATCAACTTGCAGATTCTTCAAAAAGAGTGGTTCCAAACTACTCTATGAAAAGAAAGGTTGAACTCTGTTAGATGAGGACACACATCACAAAGAAGTTTCTGAGAATGCTTCTGTCTAGATTTTATATGAAGATGTTCCCGTTTCCAACGAAATCTTCACATTAAACAAAATATCCACTTGCAGGTTCTACAAAAACAGTGTTTCCAAACTGCTGTATCAATAGAAAGGATCAGCTCTGGTAGTTGAGGACACACATCCTAAATAAGTTTCTGAAAATCCCTCTGTCTCTTTTTTATGGGAAGATATTTCAGTTTTCACCGTAGGCCTTAATGCGCTCGAAATGTCCACTTCCAGATACTACAGAAAGAGTGTTTCAAACCTGCTCTATGAAAGGGAATGTTCCGCTCTGTGACTTGAATGCAGATATCAGAAAGTAGTTTCTGACAGTGCTTCTGTCTAGAATTTAGATGAAGATATTCCCGTTTCCAACGAAATCGATAGAGCTATCCAAATATCCACTTGCAGATTCTACAAAAAGTGTGTTTCCAAACTCCTCTATCAAAAGAAAGTTTCAACTCTGTTAGTTGAGGACACACATCACAAAGAAGTTTCTGAGAATGCTTCTGTCTAGATTTTATATGAAGATATTCCCGTTTCCAACGAAATCTTCACAGTTATCCAAATATCCACTTGCAGATTCTACAAAAAGAGTGTTTGCAAACTACTGTATCAAAAGAAAGGATGAACTGTGTTAGCTGAGGACACTCATCAAGAAGAAGTTTCTGAGAATGCTTCGGTCTAGATTTCATATGAAGATATTCCCGTTTCCAACGAAATCATTAGCTATATCAAAATATCCACTTACAGATTCTACAAAAAGAGTGTTTCCAAACTCCTCTATCAAAAGAAAGGTTCAACTCCTTTAGTTGAGGACACACATCACAAAGAAGTTTCTGAGAATGCTTCTGTCTAGATTTTATATGAAGATATTCCCTTTTCCAATGAAATCTTCAGAGTCATCCAAATATCCACTTGCAGCTTCTACAAAAAGAGTTTTTCTAAACTGCTGTATCCAAAGAAAGTTTCATCTCTGTTAGTTGAGGACACACATCCCAAATAAGTTTCTGAGAATGCTTCTGTCTCGTTTTTATGGGAAGATATTTCCCTTTTCACCTTAGGCCTGAAAGCGCTCGAAATCTCCACTTGCAGATACTACAGAAAGAGTGTTCCAAACCTGCTCTAAGAAAGGGAATGTTCAGCTCTGTGAGGTCAATGTAGATATCATAAAGTAGTTTCTGAGAGAGCTTCTGTCTAGATTATAGATGAAGATATACCCGTTTCCAATGATATCGTTAGAGCTATCCAAATATCCACTTGCAGATTCTACAAAAAGTGTGATTCCAAACTGCTGTAACAAAGGAAAGGTTGAAATCTGCTAGTTGAGAACACACACCACAAAAAAGTTTCTGAGAATGCTTCTGTCTAGATTTTATATGACGATATTCCCGTTTCCAATGAAATCTTCACAGTTATTCAAATATCCACTTGCAGATTCTACAAAAAGTGTGTTTCCAAAGGGCTCTATCAAAAGAAAGGTTCAACTCCGTTAGTTGAGGACACACATTACAAAGAAGTTTCTGAGAATGCTTCTGTCTCGTTTTTATGGGAAGATATTTCCCTTTTCACCTAAGGCCCGAATGCGCTCGAAATGTCCACTTGCAGATAATATAGAAAGAGTGTTCCAAACCTTCTCTAAGAAAGGGAATCTTCAGCATTGTGAGTTGAATGCAGATATCACAAAGTAGTTTCTGAGAGTGCTTCTGTCTAGATTTTAGATGAAGATAATCCCGTTTCCAACGAAATCGTTAGAGCTATCCAAAAATCAACTTGCAGATTCTTCAAAAAGAGTGGTTCCAAACTACTCTATGAAAAGAAAGGTTGAACTCTGTTAGATGAGGACACACATCACAAAGAAGTTTCTGAGAATGCTTCTGTCTAGATTTTATATGAAGATGTTCCCGTTTCCAACGAAATCTTCACATTAAACAAAATATCCACTTGCAGGTTCTACAAAAAGAGTGTTTCCAAACTGCTGTATCAATAGAAAGGATCAGCTCTGGTAGTTGAGGACACACATCCTAAATAAGTTTCTGAAAATCCCTCTGTCTCTTTATTATGGGAAGATATTTCAGTTTTCACCGTAGGCCTTAATGCGCTCGAAATGTCCACTTCCAGATACTACAGAAAGAGTGTTTCAAACCTGCTCTATGAAAGGGAATGTTCCGCTCTGTGACTTGAATGCAGATATCAGAAAGTAGTTTCTGACAGTGCTTCTGTCTAGAATTTAGATGAAGATATTCCCGTTTCCAACGAAATCGATAGAGCTATCCAAATATCCACTTGCAGATTCTACAAAAAGTGTGTTTCCAAACTACTGTATCAAAAGAATGGTTCAACTCTGTTAGTTGAGGACACACATCACAAAGAAGTTTCTGAGAATGCTTCTGTCTAGATTTTATATGAAGATATTCCCGTTTCCAACAATATCTTCACAGTTATCCAAATATCCACTTGCAGATTCTACAAAAAGTGTGTTTCCAAACTGCTCTATCAAAAGAAAGGTTCAACTCCGTTAGTTGAGGACACACATCACAAAGAAGTTTCTGAGAATGCTTCTGTCTCGTTTTTATGGGAAGATATTTCAGTTTTCACCGTAGGCCCGAATGCGCTCCAAATGTCCACTTGCAGATAATACAGAAAGAGTGTTCCATACCTTCTCTAAGAAAGGGAATCTTCAGCTTTGTGAGTTGAATGCAGATATCACAAAGTAGTTTCTGAGAGTGCTTCTGTCTAGATTTTAGATGAAAATATTCCCGTTTCCAACGAAATCGTTAGAGCTATCCAAATATCAACTTGCAGATTCTACAAAAAGCGTGGTTCCAAACTACTCTATGAAAAGAAAGGTTGAACTCTGTTAGATGAGGACACACATCACAAAGAAGTTTCTGAGAATGCTTCTGTCTAGATTTTATATAAAGATGTTCCCGTTTCCAATGAAATCTTCACATTAAACAAAATATCCACTTGCAGGTTCTACAAAAAGAGTGTTTCCAAACTGCTGTATCAAAAGAAAGGTTGAACTCTGTTAGTTGAGGACACACATCACAAAAAAGTTTCTGAGAATGCTTCTGTCTAGATTTTATATGAAGATATTCCCGTTTCCAACGAAATCTTCACAGTTATTCAAATATCCACTTGCAGATTCTACAAAAAGAGTGTTTCCAAACTGCTGTATCAATAGAAAGGATCAGCTCTGGTAGTTGAGGACACACATCCTAAATAAGTTTCTGAAAATCCCTCTGTCTCTTTTTTATGGGAAGATATTTCAGTTTTCACCGTAGGCCTTAATGCGCTCGAAATGTCCACTTCCAGATACTACAGAAAGAGTGTTTCAAACCTGCTCTATGAAAGGGAATGTTCCGCTCTGTGACTTGAATGCAGATATCACAAAGTAGTTTCTGACAGTGCTTCTGTCTAGAATTTAGATGAAGATATTCCCGTTTCCAACGAAATCGATAGAGCTATCCAAATATCCACTTGCAGATTCTACAAAAAGTGTGTTTCCAAACTACTGTCTCAAAAGAATGGTTCAACTCTGTTAGTTGAGGACACACATCACAAAGAAGTTTCTGAGAATGCTTCTGTCTAGATTTTATATGAAGATATTCCCGTTTCCAACGAAATCTTCACAGTTATCCAAATATCCAGTTGCAGATTCTACAAAAAGAGTGTTTGCAAACTACTGTATCAAAAGAAAGGATGAACTGTGTTAGCTGAGGACACTCATCAAGAAGAAGTTTCTGAGAATGCTTCGGTCTAGATTTCATATGAAGATATTCCCGTTTCCAACGAAATCATTAGCTCTATCAAAATATCCACTTACAGATTCTACAAAAAGAGTGTTTCCAAACTCCTCTATCAAAAGAAAGTTTCAACTCCTTTAGTTGAGGACACACATCACAAAGAAGTTTCTGAGAATGCTTCTGTCTAGATTTTATATGAAGATATTCCCTTTTCCAATGAAATCTTCAGAGTCATCCAAATATCCACTTGCAGCTTCTACAAAAAGAGTTTTTCTAAACTGCTGTATCCATAGAAAGTTTCATCTCTGTTAGTTGAGGACACACATCCCAAATAAGTTTCTGAGAATGCTTCTGTCTCGTTTTTATGGGAAGATATTTCCCTTTTCACCTTAGGCCTGAAAGCGCTCGAAGTCTCCACTTGCAGATACTACAGAAAGAGTGTTCGAAACCTGCTCTAAGAAAGGGAATGTTCAGCTCTGTGAGTTCAATGCAGATATCACAAAGTAGTTTCTGAGAGAGCTTCTGTCTAGATTTTAGATGAAGATATTCCCGTTTCCAATGAAATTGATAGAGCTATCCAAATATCCACTTGCAGATTCTACAAAAAGTGTGTTTCCAAACTGCTGTAACAATGGAAAGGTTGAAATCTGTTAGTTGAGGACACACACCACAAAAAAGTTTCTGAGAATGCTTCTCTCTAGATTTTATATGACGATATTCCCGTTTCCAACGAAATCTTCACAGTTATTCAAATATCCACTTGCAGATTCTACAAAAAGAGTGTTTCCAAACTGCTGTATCAATAGAAAGGATCAGCTCTGGTAGTTGAGGACACACATCCTAAATAAGTTTCTGAAAATCCTTCTGTCTCTTTTTTATGGGAAGATATTTCAGTTTTCACCGTAGGCCTTAATGCGCTCGTAATGTCCACTTCCAGATACTACAGAAAGAGTGTTTCAAACCTGCTCTATGAAAGGGAATGTTCCGCTCTGTGACTTGAATGCAGATATCAGAAAGTAGTTTCTGACAATGCTTCTGTCTAGAATTTAGATGAAGATATTCCCGTTTCCAACGAAATCGATAGAGCTATCCAAATATCCACTTACAGATTCTACAAAAGAAGTGATTCCAAACTGCTCTATCAACAGAAAGGTTTAAGTCTGTTAGTTGAGGACACACATCACAAAGAAGTTTGTGAGAATGCTTCTGTCTAGATTTTATATGAAGATATTCCCGTTTCCAACGAAATCTTCACAGTTATCCAAATATCCACTTGCAGATTCTACAAAAAGTGTGTTTCCAAACTGCTCTATCAAAAGAAAGGTTCAACTCCGTTAGTTGAGGACACACATCACAAAGAAGTTTCTGAGAATGCTTCTGTCTCGTTTTTATGGGAAGATATTTCAGTTTTCACCGTAGGCCCGAATGCGCTCCAAATGTCCACTTGCAGATAATACAGAAAGAGTGTTCCATACCTTCTCTAAGAAAGGGAATCTTCAGCTTTGTGAGTTGAATGCAGATATCACAAAGTAGTTTCTGAGAGTGCTTCTGTCTAGATTTTAGATGAAAATATTCCCGTTTCCAACGATATCGTTAGAGCTATCCAAATATCAACTTGCAGATTCTACAAAAAGAGTGGTTCCAAACTACTCTATGAAAAGAAAGGTTGAACTCTGTTAGATGAGGACACACATCACAAAGAAGTTTCTGAGAATGCTTCTGTCTAGATTTTATATAAAGATGTTCCCGTTTCCAATGAAATCTTCACATTAAACAAAATATCCACTTGCAGGTTCTACAAAAAGAGTGTTTCCAAACTGCTGTATCAAAGGAAAGGTTGAACTCTGTTAGTTGAGGACACACATCACAAAAAAGTTTCTGAGAATGCTTCTGTCTAGATTTTATATGAAGATATTCCCGTTTCCACCGAAATCTTCACAGTTATTCAAATATCCACTTGCAGATTCTACAAAAAGAGTGTTTCCAAACTGCTGTATCCATAGAAAGTTTCATCTCTGTTAGTTGAGGACACACATCCCAAATAAGTTTCTGAGAATGCTTCTGTCTCGTTTTTATGGGAAGATATTTCCCTTTTCACCTTAGGCCTGAAAGCGCTCGAAGTCTCCACTTGCAGATACTACAGAAAGAGTGTTCGAAACCTGCTCTAAGAAAGGGAATGTTCAGCTCTGTGAGTTCAATGCAGATATCACAAAGTAGTTTCTGAGAGAGCTTCTGTCTAGATTTTAGATGAAGATATTCCCGTTTCCAATGAAATTGATAGAGCTATCCAAATATCCACTTGCAGATTCTACAAAAAGTGCGTTTCCAAACTGCTGTAACAATGGAAAGGTTGAAATCTGTTAGTTGAGGACACACACCACAAAAAAGTTTCTGAGAATGCTTCTCTCTAGATTTTATATGACGATATTCCCGTTTCCAACGAAATCTTCACAGTTATTCAAATATCCACTTGCAGATTCTACAAAAAGAGTGTTTCCAAACTGCTGTATCAATAGAAAGGATCAGCTCTGGTAGTTGAGGACACACATCCTAAATAAGTTTCTGAAAATCCTTCTGTCTCTTTTTTATGGGAAGATATTTCAGTTTTCACCGTAGGCCTTAATGCGCTCGTAATGTCCACTTCCAGATACTACAGAAAGAGTGTTTCAAACCTGCTCTATGAAAGGGAATGTTCCGCTCTGTGACTTGAATGCAGATATCAGAAAGTAGTTTCTGACAATGCTTCTGTCTAGAATTTAGATGAAGATATTCCCGTTTCCAACGAAATCGATAGAGCTATCCAAATATCCACTTACAGATTCTACAAAAGAAGTGATTCCAAACTGCTCTATCAACAGAAAGGTTTAAGTCTGTTAGTTGAGGACACACATCACAAAGAAGTTTGTGAGAATGCTTCTGTCTAGATTTTATATGAAGATATTCCCGTTTCCAACAATATCTTCACAGTTATCCAAATATCCACTTGCAGATTCTACAAAAAGTGTGTTTCCAAACTGCTCTATCAAAAGAAAGGTTCAACTCCGTTAGTTGAGGACACACATCACAAAGAAGTTTCTGAGAATGCTTCTGTCTCGTTTTTATGGGAAGATATTTCAGTTTTCACCGTAGGCCCGAATGCGCTCCAAATGTCCACTTGCAGATAATACAGAAAGAGTGTTCCATACCTTCTCTAAGAAAGGGAATCTTCAGCTTTGTGAGTTGAATGCAGATATCACAAAGTAGTTTCTGAGAGTGCTTCTGTCTAGATTTTAGATGAAAATATTCCCGTTTCCAACGAAATCGATAGAGCTATCCAAATATCCACTTGCAGATTCTACAAAAAGTGTGTTTCCAAACTACTGTATCAAAAGAATGGTTCAACTCTGTTAGTTGAGGACACACATCACAAAGAAGTTTCTGAGAATGCTTCTGTCTAGATTTTATATGAAGATATTCCCGTTTCCAACGAAATCTTCACAGTTATCCAAATATCCACTTGCAGATTCTACAAAAAGAGTGTTTGCAAACTACTGTATCAAAAGAAAGGATGAACTGTGTTAGCTGAGGACACTCATCAAGAAGAAGTTTCTGAGAATGCTTCGGTCTAGATTTCATATGAAGATATTCCCGTTTCCAACGAAATCATTAGCTCTATCAAAATATCCACTTACAGATTCTACAAAAAGAGTGTTTCCAAACTCCTCTATCAAAAGAAAGGTTCAACTCCTTTAGTTGAGGACACACATCACAAAGAAGTTTCTGAGAATGCTTCTGTCTAGATTTTATATGAAGATATTCCCTTTTCCAATGAAATCTTCAGAGTCATCCAAATATCCACTTGCAGCTTCTACAAAAAGAGTTTTTCTAAACTGCTGTATCCAAAGAAAGTTTCATCTCTGTTAGTTGAGGACACACATCCCAAATAAGTTTCTGAGAATGCTTCTGTCTCGTTTTTATGGGAAGATATTTCCCTTTTCACCTTAGGCCTGAAAGCGCTCGAAATCTCCACTTGCAGATACTACAGAAAGAGTGTTCCAAACCTGCTCTAAGAAAGGGAATGTTCAGCTCTGTGAGGTCAATGCAGATATCACAAAGTAGTTTCTGAGAGAGCTTCTGTCTAGATTTTAGATGAAGATATTCCCGTTTCCAATGAAATCGTTAGAGCTATCCAAATATCCACTTGCAGATTCTGCAAAAAGTGTGATTCCAAACTGCTGTAACAAAGGAAAGGTTGAAATCTGTTAGTTGAGAACACACACCACAAAAAAGTTTCTGAGAATGCTTCTGTCTAGATTTTATATGACGATATTCCCGTTTCCAATGAAATCTTCACAGTTATTCAAATATCCACTTGCAGATTCTACAAAAAGTGTGTTTCCAAACGGCTCTATCAAAAGAAAGGTTCAACTCCGTTAGTTGAGGACACACATCACAAAGAAGTTTCTGAGAATGCTTCTGTCTCGTTTTTATGGGAAGATATTTCCCTTTTCACCTAAGGCCCGAATGCGCTCGAAATGTCCACTTGCAGATACTACAGAAAGAGTGTTCCAAACCTTCTCTAAGAAAGGGAATCTTCAGCATTGTGAGTTGAATGCAGATATCACAAAGTAGTTTCTGAGAGTGCTTCTGTCTAGATTTTAGATGAAGATAATCCCGTTTCCAACGAAATCGTTAGAGCTATCCAAATATCAACTTGCAGATTCTTCAAAAAGAGTGGTTCCAAACTACTCTATGAAAAGAAAGGTTGAACTCTGTTAGATGAGGACACACATCACAAAGAAGTTTCTGAGAATGCTTCTGTCTAGATTTTATATGAAGATGTTCCCGTTTCCAACGAAATCTTCACATTAAACAAAATATCCACTTGCAGGTTCTACAAAAAGAGTGTTTCCAAACTGCTGTATCAATAGAAAGGATCAGCTCTGGTAGTTGAGGACACACATCCTAAATAAGTTTCTGAAAATCCCTCTGTCTCTTTTTTATGGGAAGATATTTCAGTTTTCACCGTAGGCCTTAATGCGCTCGAAATGTCCACTTCCAGATACTACAGAAAGAGTGTTTCAAACCTGCTCTATGAAAGGGAATGTTCCGCTCTGTGACTTGAATGCAGATATCAGAAAGTAGTTTCTGACAGTGCTTCTGTCTAGAATTTAGATGAAGATATTCCCGTTTCCAACGAAATCGATAGAGCTATCCAAATATCCACTTGCAGATTCTACAAAAAGTGTGTTTCCAAACTACTGTATCAAAAGAATGGTTCAACTCTGTTAGTTGAGGACACACATCACAAAGAAGTTTCTGAGAATGCTTCTGTCTAGATTTTATATGAAGATATTCCCGTTTCCAACGAAATCTTCACAGTTATCCAAATATCCACTTGCAGAATCTACAAAAAGTGTGTTTGCAAACTGCTGTATCAAAAGAAAGGATGAACTGTGTTAGCTGAGGACACTCATCAAGAAGAAATTTCTGAGAATGCTTCGGTCTAGATTTCATATGAAGATATTCCCGTTTCCAACGAAATCATTAGCGCTATCAAAATATCCACTTACAGATTCTACAAAAAGAGTGTTTCCAAACTCCTCTATCAAAAGAAAGTTTCAACTCCTTTAGTTGAGGACACACATCACAAAGAAGTTTCTGAGAATGCTTCTGTCTAGATTTTATATGAAGATATTCCCTTTTCCAATGAAATCTTCAGAGTCATCCAAATATCCACTTGCAGCTTCTACTAAAAGAGTTTTTCTAAACTGCTGTATCCATAGAAAGTTTCATCTCTGTTAGTTGAGGACACACATCCCAAATAAGTTTCTGAGAATGCTTCTGTCTCGTTTTTATGGGAAGATATTTCCCTTTTCACCTTAGGCCTGAAAGCGCTCGAAGTCTCCACTTGCAGATACTACAGAAAGAGTGTTCGAAACCTGCTCTAAGAAAGGGAATGTTCAGCTCTGTGAGTTCAATGCAGATATCACAAAGTAGTTTCTGAGAGAGCTTCTGTCTAGATTTTAGATGAAGATATTCCCGTTTCCAATGAAATTGATAGAGCTATCCAAATATCCACTTGCAGATTCTACAAAAAGTGTGTTTCCAAACTGCTGTAACAATGGAAAGGTTGAAATCTGTTAGTTGAGGACACACACCACAAAAAAGTTTCTGAGAATGCTTCTCTCTAGATTTTATATGACGATATTCCCGTTTCCAACGAAATCTTCACAGTTATTCAAATATCCACTTGCAGATTCTACAAAAGGGTGTTTCCAAACTGCTGTATCAATAGAAAGGATCAGCTCTGGTAGTTGAGGACACACATCCTAAATAAGTTTCTGAAAATCCTTCTGTCTCTTTTTTATGGGAAGATATTTCAGTTTTCACCGTAGACCTTAATGCGCTCGTAATGTCCACTTCCAGATACTACAGAAAGAGTGTTTCAAACCTGCTCTATGAATGGGAATGTTCCGCTCTGTGACTTGAATGCAGATATCAGAAAGTAGTTTCTGACAATGCTTCTGTCTAGAATTTAGATGAAGATATTCCCGTTTCCAACGAAATCGATAGAGCTATCCAAATATCCACTTACAGATTCTACAAAAGAAGTGATTCCAAACTGCTCTATCAACAGAAAGGTTTAAGTCTGTTAGTTGAGGACACACATCACAAAGAAGTTTGTGAGAATGCTTCTGTCTAGATTTTATATGAAGATATTCCCGTTTCCAACGAAATCTTCACAGTTATCCAAATATCCACTTGCAGATTCTACAAAAAGTGTGTTTCCAAACTGCTCTATCAAAAGAAAGGTTCAACTCCGTTAGTTGAGGACACACATCACAAAGAAGTTTCTGAGAATGCTTCTGTCTCGTTTTTATGGGAAGATATTTCAGTTTTCACCGTAGGCCCGAATGCGCTCCAAATGTCCACTTGCAGATAATACAGAAAGAGTGTTCCATACCTTCTCTAAGAAAGGGAATCTTCAGCTTTGTGAGTTGAATGCAGATATCACAAAGTAGTTTCTGAGAGTGCTTCTGTCTAGATTTTAGATGAAAATATTCCCGTTTCCAACGATATCGTTAGAGCTATCCAAATATCAACTTGCAGATTCTACAAAAAGAGTGGTTCCAAACTACTCTATGAAAAGAAAGGTTGAACTCTGTTAGATGAGGACACACATCACAAAGAAGTTTCTGAGAATGCTTCTGTCTAGATTTTATATAAAGATGTTCCCGTTTCCAATGAAATCTTCACATTAAACAAAATATCCACTTGCAGGTTCTACAAAAAGAGTGTTTCCAAACTGCTGTATCAAAGGAAAGGTTGAACTCTGTTAGTTGAGGACACACATCACAAAAAAGTTTCTGAGAATGCTTCTGTCTAGATTTTATATGAAGATATTCCCGTTTCCAACGAAATCTTCACAGTTATTCAAATATCCACTTGCAGATTCTACAAAAAGAGTGTTTCCAAACTGCTGTATCAATAGAAAGGATCAGCTCTGGTAGTTGAGGACACACATCTTAAATAAGTTTCTGAAAATCCCTCTGTCTCTTTTTTATGGGAAGATATTTCAGTTTTCACCGTAGGCCTTAATGCGCTCGAAATGTCCACTTCCAGATACTACAGAAAGAGTGTTTCAAACCTGCTCTATGAAAGGGAATGTTCCGCTCTGTGACTTGAATGCAGATATCAGAAAGTAGTTTCTGACAGTGCTTCTGTCTAGAATTTAGATGAAGATATTCCCGTTTCCAACGAAATCGATAGAGCTATCCAAATATCCACTTGCAGATTCTACAAAAAGTGTGTTTCCAAACTACTGTCTCAAAAGAATGGTTCAACTCTGTTAGTTGAGGACACACATCACAAAGAAGTTTCTGAGAATGCTTCTGTCTAGATTTTATATGAAGATATTCCCGTTTCCAACGAAATCTTCACAGTTATCCAAATATCCACTTGCAGATTCTACAAAAAGAGTGTTTGCAAACTACTGTATCAAAAGAAAGGATGAACTGTGTTAGCTGAGGACACTCATCAAGAAGAAGTTTCTGAGAATGCTTCGGTCTAGATTTCATATGAAGATATTCCCGTTTCCAACGAAATCATTAGCTCTATCAAAATATCCACTTACAGATTCTACAAAAAGAGTGTTTCCAAACTCCTCTATCAAAAGAAAGGTTCAACTCCTTTAGTTGAGGACACACATCACAAAGAAGTTTCTGAGAATGCTTCTGTCTAGATTTTATATGAAGATATTCCCTTTTCCAATGAAATCTTCAGAGTCATCCAAATATCCACTTGCAGCTTCTACAAAAAGAGTTTTTCTAAACTGCTGTATCCAAAGAAAGTTTCATCTCTGTTAGTTGAGGACACACATCCCAAATAAGTTTCTGAGAATGCTTCTGTCTTGTTTTTATGGGAAGATACTTCCCTTTTCACCTTAGGCCTGAAAGCGCTCGAAGTCTCCACTTGCAGATACTACAGAAAGAGTGTTCCAAACCCGCCCTAAGAAAGGGAATGTTCAGCTCTGTGAGGTCAATGCAGATATCACAAAGTAGTTTCTGAGAGAGCTTCTGTCTAGATTTTAGATGAAGATATTCCCGTTTCCAATGAAATTGATAGAGCTATCCAAATATCCACTTGCAGATTCTACAAAAAGTGTGATTCCAAACTGCTGTAACAAAGGAAAGGTTGAAATCTGTTAGTTGAGAACACACGCCACAAAAAAGTTTCTGAGAATGCTTCTGTCTAGATTTTATATGACTATATTTCCGTTTCCAATGAAATCTTCACAGTTATTCAAATATCCACTTGCAGATTCTACAAAAAGTGTGTTTCCAAACGGCTCTATCAAAAGAAAGGTTCAACTCCGTTAGTTGAGGACACACATCACAAAGAAGTTTCTGAGAATGCTTCTGTCTCGTTTTTATGGGAAGATATTTCCCTTTTCACCTAAGGCCCGAATGCGCTCGAAATGTCCACTTGCAGATACTATAGAAAGAGTGTTCCAAACCTTCTCTAAGAAAGGGAATCTTCAGCATTGTGAGTTGAATGCAGATATCACAAAGTAGTTTCTGAGAGTGCTTCTGTCTAGATTTTAGATGAAGATAATCCCGTTTCCAACGAAATCGTTAGAGCTATCCAAATATCAACTTGCAGATTCTTCAAAAAGAGTGGTTCCAAACTACTCTATGAAAAGAAAGGTTGAACTCTGTTAGATGAGGACACACATCACAAAGAAGTTTCTGAAAATGCTTCTGTCTAGATTTTATATGAAGATGTTCCAGTTTCCAACGAAATCTTCACATTAAACAAAATATCCACTTGCAGGTTCTACAAAAAGAGTGTTTCCAAACTGCTGTATCAATAGAAAGGATCAGCTCTGGTAGTTGAGGACACACATCCTAAATAAGTTTCTGAAAATCCCTCTGTCTCTTTTTTATGGGAAGATATTTCAGTTTTCACCGTAGGCCTTAATGCGCTCGAAATGTCCACTTCCAGATACTACAGAAAGAGTGTTTCAAACCTGCTCTATGAAAGGGAATGTTCCGCTCTGTGACTTGAATGCAGATATCAGAAAGTAGTTTCTGACAGTGCTTCTGTCTAGAATTTAGATGAAGATATTCCCGTTTCCAACGAAATCGATAGAGCTATCCAAATATCCACTTGCAGATTCTACAAAAAGTGTGTTTCCAAACTACTGTATCAAAAGAATGGTTCAACTCTGTTAGTTGAGGACACACATCACAAAGAAGTTTCTGAGAATGCTTCTGTCTAGATTTTATATGAAGATATTCCCGTTTCCAACGAAATCTTCACAGTTATCCAAATATCCACTTGCAGAATCTACAAAAAGTGTGTTTGCAAACTGCTGTATCAAAAGAAAGGATGAACTGTGTTAGCTGAGGACACTCATCAAGAAGAAGTTTCTGAGAATGCTTCGGTCTAGATTTCATATGAAGATATTCCCGTTTCCAACGAAATCATTAGCTCTATCAAAATATCCACTTACAGATTCTACAAAAAGAGTGTTTCCAAACTCCTCTATCAAAAGAAAGTTTCAACTCCTTTAGTTGAGGACACACATCACAAAGAAGTTTCTGAGAATGCTTCTGTCTAGATTTTATATGAAGATATTCCCTTTTCCAATGAAATCTTCAGAGTCATCCAAATATCCACTTGCAGCTTCTACAAAAAGAGTTTTTCTAAACTGCTGTATCCATAGAAAGTTTCATCTCTGTTAGTTGAGGACACACATCCCAAATAAGTTTCTGAGAATGCTTCTGTCTCGTTTTTATGGGAAGATATTTCCCTTTTCACCTTAGGCCTGAAAGCGCTCGAAGTCTCCACTTGCAGATACTACAGAAAGAGTGTTCGAAACCTGCTCTAAGAAAGGGAATGTTCAGCTCTGTGAGTTCAATGCAGATATCACAAAGTAGTTTCTGAGAGAGCTTCTGTCTAGATTTTAGATGAAGATATTCCCGTTTCCAATGAAATTGATAGAGCTATCCAAATATCCACTTGCAGATTCTACAAAAAGTGTGTTTCCAAACTGCTGTAACAATGGAAAGGTTGAAATCTGTTAGTTGAGGACACACACCACAAAAAAGTTTCTGAGAATGCTTCTCTCTAGATTTTATATGACGATATTCCCGTTTCCAACGAAATCTTCACAGTTATTCAAATATCCACTTGCAGATTCTACAAAAAGAGTGTTTCCAAACTGCTGTATCAATAGAAAGGATCAGCTCTGGTAGTTGAGGACACACATCCTAAATAAGTTTCTGAAAATCCTTCTGTCTCTTTTTTATGGGAAGATATTTCAGTTTTCACCGTAGGCCTTAATGCGCTCGTAATGTCCACTTCCAGATACTACAGAAAGAGTGTTTCAAACCTGCTCTATGAAAGGGAATGTTCCGCTCTGTGACTTGAATGGAGATATCAGAAAGTAGTTTCTGACAATGCTTCTGTCTAGAATTTAGATGAAGATATTCCCGTTTCCAACGAAATCGATAGAGCTATCCAAATATCCACTTACAGATTCTACAAAAGAAGTGATTCCAAACTGCTCTATCAACAGAAAGGTTTAAGTCTGTTAGTTGAGGACACACATCACAAAGAAGTTTGTGAGAATGCTTCTGTCTAGATTTTATATGAAGATATTCCCGTTTCCAACGAAATCTTCACAGTTATCCAAATATCCACTTGCAGATTCTACAAAAAGTGTGTTTCCAAACTGCTCTATCAAAAGAAAGGTTCAACTCCGTTAGTTGAGGACACACATCACAAAGAAGTTTCTGAGAATGCTTCTGTCTCGTTTTTATGGGAAGATATTTCAGTTTTCACCGTAGGCCCGAATGCGCTCCAAATGTCCACTTGCAGATAATACAGAAAGAGTGTTCCATACCTTCTCTAAGAAAGGGAATCTTCAGCTTTGTGAGTTGAATGCAGATATCACAAAGTAGTTTCTGAGAGTGCTTCTGTCTAGATTTTAGATGAAAATATTCCCGTTTCCAACGATATCGTTAGAGCTATCCAAATATCAACTTGCAGATTCTACAAAAAGAGTGGTTCCAAACTACTCTATGAAAAGAAAGGTTGAACTCTGTTAGATGAGGACACACATCACAAAGAAGTTTCTGAGAATGCTTCTGTCTAGATTTTATATAAAGATGTTCCCGTTTCCAATGAAATCTTCACATTAAACAAAATATCCACTTGCAGGTTCTACAAAAAGAGTGTTTCCAAACTGCTGTATCAAAGGAAAGGTTGAACTCTGTTAGTTGAGGACACACATCACAAAAAAGTTTCTGAGAATGCTTCTGTCTAGATTTTATATGAAGATATTCCCGTTTCCACCGAAATCTTCACAGTTATTCAAATATCCACTTGCAGATTCTACAAAAAGAGTGTTTCCAAACTGCTGTATCAATAGAAAGGATCAGCTCTGGTAGTTGAGGACACACATCCTAAATAAGTTTCTGAAAATCCCTCTGTCTCTTTTTTATGGGAAGATATTTCAGTTTTCACCGTAGGCCTTAATGCGCTCGAAATGTCCACTTCCAGATACTACAGAAAGAGTGTTTCAAACCTGCTCTATGAAAGGGAATGTTCCGCTCTGTGACTTGAATGCAGATATCACAAAGTAGTTTCTGACAGTGCTTCTGTCTAGAATTTAGATGAAGATATTCCCGTTTCCAACGAAATCGATAGAGCTATCCAAATATCCACTTGCAGATTCTACAAAAAGTGTGTTTCCAAACTACTGTCTCAAAAGAATGGTTCAACTCTGTTAGTTGAGGACACACATCACAAAGAAGTTTCTGAGAATGCTTCTGTCTAGATTTTATATGAAGATATTCCCGTTTCCAACGAAATCTTCACAGTTATCCAAATATCCACTTGCAGATTCTACAAAAAGAGTGTTTGCAAACTACTGTATCAAAAGAAAGGATGAACTGTGTTAGCTGAGGACACTCATCAAGAAGAAGTTTCTGAGAATGCTTCGGTCTAGATTTCATATGAAGATATTCCCGTTTCCAACGAAATCATTAGCTCTATCAAAATATCCACTTACAGATTCTACAAAAAGAGTTTTTCCAAACTCCTCTATCAAAAGAAAGGTTCAACTCCTTTAGTTGAGGACACACATCACAAAGAAGTTTCTGAGAATGCTTCTGTCTAGATTTTATATGAAGATATTCCCTTTTCCAATGAAATCTTCAGAGTCATCCAAATATCCACTTGCAGCTTCTACAAAAAGAGTTTTTCTAAACTGCTGTATCCAAAGAAAGTTTCATCTCTGTTAGTTGAGGACACACATCCCAAATAAGTTTCTGAGAATGCTTCTGTCTTGTTTTTATGGGAAGATATTTCCCTTTTCACCTTAGGCCTGAAAGCGCTCGAAGTCTCCACTTGCAGATACTACAGAAAGAGTGTTCCAAACCCGCCCTAAGAAAGGGAATGTTCAGCTCTGTGAGGTCAATGCAGATATCACAAAGTAGTTTCTGAGAGAGCTTCTGTCTAGATTTTAGATGAAGATATTCCCGTTTCCAATGAAATCGTTAGAGCTATCCAAATATCCACTTGCAGATTCTACAAAAAGTGTGATTCCAAACTGCTGTAACAAAGGAAAGGTTGAAATCTGTTAGTTGAGAACACACACCACAAAAAAGTTTCTGAGAATGCTTCTGTCTAGATTTTATATGACGATATTCCCGTTTCCAATGAAATCTTCACAGTTATTCAAATATCCACTTGCAGATTCTACAAAAAGTGTGTTTCCAAACGGCTCTATCAAAAGAAAGGTTCAACTCCGTTAGTTGAGGACACACATCACAAAGAAGTTTCTGAGAATGCTTCTGTCTCGTTTTTATGGGAAGATATTTCCCTTTTCACCTAAGGCCCGAATGCGCTCGAAATGTCCACTTGCAGATACTATAGAAAGAGTGTTCCAAACCTTCTCTAAGAAAGGGAATCTTCAGCATTGTGAGTTGAATGCAGATATCACAAAGTAGTTTCTGAGAGTGCTTCTGTCTAGATTTTAGATGAAGATAATCCCGTTTCCAACGAAATCGTTAGAGCTATCCAAATATCAACTTGCAGATTCTTCAAAAAGAGTGGTTCCAAACTACTCTATGAAAAGAAAGGTTGAACTCTGTTAGATGAGGACACACATCACAAAGAAGTTTCTGAGAATGCTTCTGTCTAGATTTTATATGAAGATGTTCCCGTTTCCAACGAAATCTTCACATTAAACAAAATATCCACTTGCAGGTTCTACAAAAAGAGTGTTTCCAAACTGCTGTATCAATAGAAAGGATCAGCTCTGGTAGTTGAGGACACACATCCTAAATAAGTTTCTGAAAATCCCTCTGTCTCTTTTTTATGGGAAGATATTTCAGTTTTCACCGTAGGCCTTAATGCGCTCGAAATGTCCACTTCCAGATACTACAGAAAGAGTGTTTCAAACCTGCTCTATGAAAGGGAATGTTCCGCTCTGTGACTTGAATGCAGATATCAGAAAGTAGTTTCTGACAGTGCTTCTGTCTAGAATTTAGATGAATATATTCCCGTTTCCAACGAAATCGATAGAGCTATCCAAATATCCACTTGCAGATTCTACAAAAAGTGTGTTTCCAAACTACTGTATCAAAAGAATGGTTCAACTCTGTTAGTTGAGGACACACAACACAAAGAAGTTTCTGAGAATGCTTCTGTCTAGATTTTATATGAAGATATTCCCGTTTCCAACGAAATCTTCACAGTTATCCAAATATCCACCTGCAGATTCTACAAAAAGTGTGTTTGCAAACTGCTGTATCAAAAGAAAGGATGTACTGTGTTAGCTGAGGACACTCATCAAGAAGAAGTTTCTGAGAATGCTTCGGTCTAGATTTCATATGAAGATATTCCCGTTTCCAACGAAATCATTAGCTCTATCAAAATATCCACTTACAGATTCTACAAAAAGAGTGTTTCCAAACTCCTCTATCAAAAGAAAGGTTCAACTCCTTTAGTTGAGGACACACATCACAAAGAAGTTTCTGAGAATGCTTCTATCTAGATTTTATATGAAGATATTCCCTTTTCCAATGAAATCTTCAGAGTCATCCAAATATCCACTTGCAGCTTCTACAAAAGAGTTTTTCTAAACTGCTGTATCCAAAGAAAGTTTCATCTCTGTTAGTTGAGGACACACATCCCAAATAAGTTTCTGAGAATGCTTCTGTCTCGTTTTTATGGGAAGATATTTCCCTTTTCACCTTAGGCCTGAAAGTGCTCGAAGTCTCCACTTGCAGATACTACAGAAAGAGTGTTCGAAACCTGCTCTAAGAAAGGGAATGTTCAGCTCTGTGAGTTCAATGCAGATATCACAAAGTAGTTTCTGAGAGAGCTTCTGTCTAGATTTTAGATGAAGATATTCCCGTTTCCAATGAAATTGATAGAGCTATCCAAATATCCACTTGCAGATTCTACAAAAAGTGTGTTTCCAAACTGCTGTAACAATGGAAAGGTTGAAATCTGTTAGTTGAGGACACACACCACAAAAAAGTTTCTGAGAATGCTTCTCTCTAGATTTTATATGACGATATTCCCGTTTCCAACGAAATCTTCACAGTTATTCAAATATCCACTTGCAGATTCTACAAAAAGAGTGTTTCCAAACTGCTGTATCAATAGAAAGGATCAGCTCTGGTAGTTGAGGACACACATCCTAAATAAGTTTCTGAAAATCCTTCTGTCTCTTTTTTATGGGAAGATATTTCAGGTTTCACCGTAGGCCTTAATGCGCTCGTAATGTCCACTTCCAGATACTACAGAAAGAGTGTTTCAAACCTGCTCTATGAAAGGGAATGTTCCGCTCTGTGACTTGAATGCAGATATCAGAAAGTAGTTTCTGACAATGCTTCTGTCTAGAATTTAGATGAAGATATTCCCGTTTCCAACGAAATCGATAGAGCTATCCAAATATCCACTTACAGATTCTACAAAAGAAGTGATTCCAAACTGCTCTATCAACAGAAAGGTTTAAGTCTGTTAGTTGAGGACACACATCACAAAGAAGTTTGTGAGAATGCTTCTGTCTAGATTTTATATGAAGATATTCCCGTTTCCAACAATATCTTCACAGTTATCCAAATATCCACTTGCAGATTCTACAAAAAGTGTGTTTCCAAACTGCTCTATCAAAAGAAAGGTTCAACTCCGTTAGTTGAGGACACACATCACAAAGAAGTTTCTGAGAATGCTTCTGTCTCGTTTTTATGGGAAGATATTTCAGTTTTCACCGTAGGCCCGAATGCGCTCCAAATGTCCACTTGCAGATAATACAGAAAGAGTGTTCCATACCTTCTCTAAGAAAGGGAATCTTCAGCTTTGTGAGTTGAATGCAGATATCACAAAGTAGTTTCTGAGAGTGCTTCCGTCTAGATTTTAGATGGAAATATTCCCGTTTCCAACGATATCGTTAGAGCTATCCAAATATCAACTTGCAGATTCTACAAAAAGAGTGGTTCCAAACTACTCTATGAAAAGAAAGGTTGAACTCTGTTAGATGAGGACACACATCACAAAGAAGTTTCTGAGAATGCTTCTGTCTAGATTTTATATAAAGATGTTCCCGTTTCCAATGAAATCTTCACATTAAACAAAATATCCACTTGCAGGTTCTACAAAAAGAGTGTTTCCAAACTGCTGTATCAAAGGAAAGGTTGAACTCTGTTAGTTGAGGACACACATCACAAAAAAGTTTCTGAGAATGCTTCTGTCTAGATTTTATATGAAGATATTCCCGTTTCCAACGAAATCTTCACAGTTATTCAAATATCCACTTGCAGATTCTACAAAAAGAGTGTTTCCAAACTGCTGTATCAATAGAAAGGATCAGCTCTGGTAGTTGAGGACACACATCCTAAATAAGTTTCTGAAAATCCCTCTGTCTCTTTTTTATGGGAAGATATTTCAGTTTTCACCGTAGGCCTTAATGCGCTCGAAATGTCCACTTCCAGATACTACAGAAAGAGTGTTTCAAACCTGCTCTATGAAAGGGAATGTTCCGCTCTGTGACTTGAATGCAGATATCACAAAGTAGTTTCTGACAGTGCTTCTGTCTAGAATTCAGATGAAGATATTCCCGTTTCCAACGAAATCGATAGAGCTATCCAAATATCCACTTGCAGATTCTACAAAAAGTGTGTTTCCAAACTACTGTCTCAAAAGAATGGTTCAACTCTGTTAGTTGAGGACACACATCACAAAGAAGTTTCTGAGAATGCTTCTGTCTAGATTTTATATGAAGATATTCCCGTTTCCAACGAAATCTTCACAGTTATCCAAATATCCACTTGCAGATTCTACAAAAAGAGTGTTTGCAAACTACTGTATCAAAAGAAAGGATGAACTGTGTTAGCTGAGGACACTCATCAAGAAGAAGTTTCTGAGAATGCTTCGGTCTAGATTTCATATGAAGATATTCCCGTTTCCAACGAAATCATTAGCTATATCAAAATATCCACTTACAGATTCTACAAAAAGAGTGTTTCCAAACTCCTCTATCAAAAGAAAGTTTCAACTCCTTTAGTTGAGGACACACATCACAAAGAAGTTTCTGAGAATGCTTCTGTCTAGATTTTATATGAAGATATTCCCTTTTCCAATGAAATCTTCAGAGTCATCCAAATATCCACTTGCAGCTTCTACGAAAAGAGTTTTTCTAAACTGCTGTATCCATAGAAAGTTTCATCTCTGTTAGTTGAGGACACACATCCCAAATAAGTTTCTGAGAATGCTTCTGTCTCGTTTTTATGGGAAGATATTTCCCTTTTCACCTTAGGCCTGAAAGCGCTCGAAGTCTCCACTTGCAGATACTACAGAAAGAGTGTTCGAAACCTGCTCTAAGAAAGGGAATGTTCAGCTCTGTGAGTTCAATGCAGATATCACAAAGTAGTTTCTGAGAGAGCTTCTGTCTAGATTTTAGATGAAGATATTCCCGTTTCCAATGAAATTGATAGAGCTATCCAAATATCCACTTGCAGATTCTACAAAAAGTGTGTTTCCAAACTGCTGTAACAATGGAAAGGTTGAAATCTGTTAGTTGAGGACACACACCACAAAAAAGTTTCTGAGAATGCTTCTCTCTAGATTTTATATGACGATATTCCCGTTTCCAACGAAATCTTCACAGTTATTCAAATATCCACCTGCAGATTCTACAAAAAGTGTGTTTCCAAACGGCTCTATCAAAAGAAAGGTTCAACTCCGTTAGTTGAGGACACACATTACAAAGAAGTTTCTGAGAATGCTTCTGTCTCGTTTTTATGGGAAGATATTTCCCTTTTCACCTAAGGCCCGAATGCGCTCGAAATGTCCACTTGCAGATACTATAGAAAGAGTGTTCCAAACCTTCTCTAAGAAAGGGAATCTTCAGCATTGTGAGTTGAATGCAGATATCACAAAGTAGTTTCTGAGAGTGCTTCTGTCTAGATTTTAGATGAAGATAATCCCGTTTCCAACGAAATCGTTAGAGCTATCCAAATATCAACTTGCAGATTCTTCAAAAAGAGTGGTTCCAAACTACTCTATGAAAAGAAAGGTTGAACTCTGTTAG
This sequence comes from Gorilla gorilla gorilla, assembly GCF_029281585.2. NCBI lineage: Eukaryota > Metazoa > Chordata > Mammalia > Primates > Hominidae > Gorilla > Gorilla gorilla. Next base: position 12,977,191 of record NC_086018.1, on the reverse strand, counting down.
ATGAGGACACACATCACAAAGAAGTTTCTGAGAATGCTTCTGTCTAGATTTTATATGAAGATGTTCCCGTTTCCAACGAAATCTTCACATTAAACAAAATATCCACTTGCAGGTTCTACAAAAAGAGTGTTTCCAAACTGCTGTATCAATAGAAAGGATCAGCTCTGGTAGTTGAGGACACACATCCTAAATAAGTTTCTGAAAATCCCTCTGTCTCTTTTTTATGGGAAGATATTTCAGTTTTCACCGTAGGCCTTAATGCGCTCGAAATGTCCACTTCCAGATACTACAGAAAGAGTGTTTCAAACCTGCTCTATGAAAGGGAAAGTTCCGCTCTGTGACTTGAATGCAGATATCAGAAAGTAGTTTCTGACAGTGCTTCTGTCTAGAATTTAGATGAAGATATTCCCGTTTCCAACGAAATCGATAGAGCTATCCAAATATCCACTTGCAGAATCTACAAAAAGTGTGTTTGCAAACTGCTGTATCAAAAGAAAGGATGAACTGTGTTAGCTGAGGACACTCATCAAGAAGAAGTTTCTGAGAATGCTTCGGTCTAGATTTCATATGAAGATATTCCCGTTTCCAACGAAATCATTAGCTCTATCAAAATATCCACTTACAGATTCTACAAAAAGAGTGTTTCCAAACTCCTCTATCAAAAGAAAGTTTCAACTCCTTTAGTTGAGGACACACATCACAAAGAAGTTTCTGAGAATGCTTCTGTCTAGATTTTATATGAAGATATTCCCTTTTCCAATGAAATCTTCAGAGTCATCCAAATATCCACTTGCAGCTTCTACAAAAAGAGTTTTTCTAAACTGCTGTATCCAAAGAAAGTTTCATCTCTGTTAGTTGAGGACACACATCCCAAATAAGTTTCTGAGAATGCTTCTGTCTCGTTTTTATGGGAAGATATTTCCCTTTTCACCTTAGGCCTGAAAGCGCTCGAAATCTCCACTTGCAGATACTACAGAAAGAGTGTTCCAAACCTGCTCTAAGAAAGGGAATGTTCAGCTCTGTGAGGTCAATGCAGATATCACAAAGTAGTTTCTGAGAGAGCTTCTGTCTAGATTTTAGATGAAGATATTCCCGTTTCCAATGAAATCGTTAGAGCTATCCAAATATCAACTTGCAGATTCTACAAAAAGTGTGATTCCAAACTGCTGTAACAAAGGAAAGGTTGAAATCTGTTAGTTGAGAACACACACCACAAAAAAGTTTCTGAGAATGCTTCTGTCTAGATTTTATATGACGATATTCCCGTTTCCAATGAAATCTTCACAGTTATTCAAATATCCACTTGCAGATTCTACAAAAAGTGTGTTTCCAAACGGCTCTATCAAAAGAAAGGTTCAACTCCGTTAGTTGAGGACACACATCACAAAGAAGTTTCTGAGAATGCTTCTGTCTCGTTTTTATGGGAAGATATTTCCCTTTTCACCTAAGGCCCGAATGCGCTCGAAATGTCCACTTGCAGATACTACAGAAAGAGTGTTCCAAACCTTCTCTAAGAAAGGGAATCTTCAGCATTGTGAGTTGAATGCAGATATCACAAAGTAGTTTCTGAGAGTGCTTCTGTCTAGATTTTAGATGAAGATAATCCCGTTTCCAACGAAATCGTTAGAGCTATCCAAATATCAACTTGCAGATTCTTCAAAAAGAGTGGTTCCAAACTACTCTATGAAAAGAAAGGTTGAACTCTGTTAGATGAGGACACACATCACAAAGAAGTTTCTGAGAATGCTTCTGTCTAGATTTTATATGAAGATGTTCCAGTTTCCAACGAAATCTTCACATTAAACAAAATATCCACTTGCAGGTTCTACAAAAAGAGTGTTTCCAAACTGCTGTATCAATAGAAAGGATCAGCTCTGGTAGTTGAGGACACACATCCTAAATAAGTTTCTGAAAATCCCTCTGTCTCTTTTTTATGGGAAGATATTTCAGTTTTCACCGTAGGCCTTAATGCGCTCGAAATGTCCACTTCCAGATACTACAGAAAGAGTGTTTCAAACCTGCTCTATGAAAGGGAATGTTCCGCTCTGTGACTTGAATGCAGATATCACAAAGTAGTTTCTGACAGTGCTTCTGTCTAGAATTTAGATGAAGATATTCCCGTTTCCAACGAAATCGATAGAGCTATCCATATATCCACTTGCAGATTCTACAAAAAGTGTGTTTCCAAACTACTGTATCAAAAGAATGGTTCAACTCCGTTAGTTGAGGACACACATCACAAAGAAGTTTCTGAGAATGCTTCTGTCTAGATTTTATATGAAGATATTCCCTTTTCCAATGAAATCTTCAGAGTCATCCAAATATCCACTTGCAGCTTCTACAAAAAGAGTTTTTCTAAACTGCTGTATCCAAAGAAAGTTTCATCTCTGTTAGTTGAGGACACACATCCCAAATAAGTTTCTGAGAATGCTTCTGTCTCGTTTTTATGGGAAGATATTTCCCTTTTCACCTTAGGCCTGAAAGCGCTCGAAATCTCCACTTGCAGATACTACAGAAAGAGTGTTCGAAACCTGCTCTAAGAAAGGGAATGTTCAGCTCTGTGAGTTCAATGCAGATATCACAAAGTAGTTTCTGAGAGAGCTTCTGTCTAGATTTTAGATGAAGATATTCCCGTTTCCAATGAAATCGTTAGAGCTATCCAAATATCCACTTGCAGATTCTACAAAAAGTGTGATTCCAAACTGCTGTAACAAAGGAAAGGTTGAAATCTGTTAGTTGAGAACACACACCACAAAAAAGTTTCTGAGAATGCTTCTGTCTAGATTTTATATGACGATATTCCCGTTTCCAATGAAATCTTCACAGTTATTCAAATATCCACTTGCAGATTCTACAAAAAGTGTGTTTCCAAACGGCTCTATCAAAAGAAAGGTTCAACTCCGTTAGTTGAGGACACACATCACAAAGAAGTTTCTGAGAATGCTTCTGTCTCGTTTTTATGGGAAGATATTTCCCTTTTCACCTAAGGCCCGAATGCGCTCGAAATGTCCACTTGCAGATACTATAGAAAGAGTGTTCCAAACCTTCTCTAAGAAAGGGAACCTTCAGCATTCTGAGTTGAATGCAGATATCACAAAGTAGTTTCTGAGAGTGCTTCTGTCTAGATTTTAGATGAAGATAATCCCGTTTCCAACGAAATCGTTAGAGCTATCCAAATATCAACTTGCAGATTCTTCAAAAAGAGTGGTTCCAAACTACTCTATGAAAAGAAAGGTTGAACTCTGTTAGATGAGGACACACATCACAAAGAAGTTTCTGAGAATGCTTCTGTCTAGATTTTATATGAAGATGTTCCCGTTTCCAACGAAATCTTCACATTAAACAAAATATCCACTTGCAGGTTCTACAAAAAGAGTGTTTCCAAACTGCTGTATCAATAGAAAGGATCAGCTCTGGTAGTTGAGGACACACATCCTAAATAAGTTTCTGAAAATCCCTCTGTCTCTTTTTTATGGGAAGATATTTCAGTTTTCCCCGTAGGCCTTAATGCGCTCGAAATGTCCACTTCCAGATACTACAGAAAGAGTGTTTCAAACCTGCTCTATGAAAGGGAATGTTCCGCTCTGTGACTTGAATGCAGATATCAGAAAGTAGTTTCTGACAGTGCTTCTGTCTAGAATTTAGATGAAGATATTCCCGTTTCCAACGAAATCGATAGAGCTATCCAAATATCCACTTGCAGATTCTACAAAAAGTGTGTTTCCAAACTACTGTATCAAAAGAATGGTTCAACTCTGTTAGTTGAGGACACACATCACAAAGAAGTTTCTGAGAATGCTTCTGTCTAGATTTTATATGAAGATATTCCCGTTTCCAACAATATCTTCACAGTTATCCAAATATCCACTTGCAGATTCTACAAAAAGTGTGTTTCCAAACTGCTCTATCAAAAGAAAGGTTCAACTCCGTTAGTTGAGGACACACATCACAAAGAAGTTTCTGAGAATGCTTCTGTCTCGTTTTTATGGGAAGATATTTCCCTTTTCACCTAAGGCCCGAATGCGCTCGAAATGTCCACTTGCAGATACTATAGAAAGAGTGTTCCAAACCTTCTCTAAGAAAGGGAATCTTCAGCATTGTGAGTTGAATGCAGATATCACAAAGTAGTTTCTGAGAGTGCTTCTGTCTAGATTTTAGATGAAGATAATCCCGTTTCCAACGAAATCGTTAGAGCTATCCAAAAATCAACTTGCAGATTCTTCAAAAAGAGTGGTTCCAAACTACTCTATGAAAAGAAAGGTTGAACTCTGTTAGATGAGGACACACATCACAAAGAAGTTTCTGAGAATGCTTCTGTCTAGATTTTATATGAAGATGTTCCCGTTTCCAACGAAATCTTCACATTAAACAAAATATCCACTTGCAGGTTCTACAAAAAGAGTGTTTCCAAACTGCTGTATCAATAGAAAGGATCAGCTCTGGTAGTTGAGGACACACATCCTAAATAAGTTTCTGAAAATCCCTCTGTCTCTTTTTTATGGGAAGATATTTCAGTTTTCACCGTAGGCCTTAATGCGCTCGAAATGTCCTCTTCCAGATACTACAGAAAGAGTGTTTCAAACCTGCTCTATGAAAGGGAATGTTCCGCTCTGTGACTTGAATGCAGATATCAGAAAGTAGTTTCTGACAGTGCTTCTGTCTAGAATTTAGATGAAGATATTCCCGTTTCCAACGAAATCGATAGAGCTATCCAAATATCCACTTGCAGATTCTACAAAAAGTGTGTTTCCAAACTACTGTATCAAAAGAATGGTTCAACTCTGTTAGTTGAGGACACACATCACAAAGAAGTTTCTGAGAATGCTTCTGTCTAGATTTTATATGAAGATATTCCCGTTTCCAACAATATCTTCACAGTTATCCAAATATCCACTTGCAGATTCTACAAAAAGTGTGTTTCCAAACTGCTCTATCAAAAGAAAGGTTCAACTCCGTTAGTTGAGGACACACATCACAAAGAAGTTTCTGAGAATGCTTCTGTCTCGTTTTTATGGGAAGATATTTCAGTTTTCACCGTAGGCCCGAATGCGCTCCAAATGTCCACTTGCAGATAATACAGAAAGAGTGTTCAATACCTTCTCTAAGAAAGGGAATCTTCAGCTTTGTGAGTTGAATGCAGATATCACAAAGTAGTTTCTGAGAGTGCTTCTGTCTAGATTTTAGATGAAAATATTCCCGTTTCCAACGATATCGTTTGAGCTATCCAAATATCAACTTGCAGATTCTACAAAAAGAGTGGTTCCAAACTACTCTATGAAAAGAAAGGTTGAACTCTGTTAGATGAGGACACACATCACAAAGAAGTTTCTGAGAATGCTTCTGTCTAGATTTTATATAAAGATGTTCCCGTTTCCAATGAAATCTTCACATTAAACAAAATATCCACTTGCAGGTTCTACAAAAAGAGTGTTTCCAAACTGCTGTATCAAAGGAAAGGTTGAACTCTGTTAGTTGAGGACACACATCACAAAAAAGTTTCTGAGAATGCTTCTGTCTAGATTTTATATGAAGATATTCCCGTTTCCAACGAAATCTTCACAGTTATTCAAATATCCACTTGCAGATTCTACAAAAAGAGTGTTTCCAAACTGCTGTATCAATAGAAAGGATCAGCTCTGGTAGTTGAGGACACACATCCTAAATAAGTTTCTGAAAATCCCTCTGTCTCTTTTTTAAGGGAAGATATTTCAGTTTTCACCGTAGGCCTTAATGCGCTCGAAATGTCCACTTCCAGATACTACAGAAAGAGTGTTTCAAACCTGCTCTATGAAAGGGAATGTTCCGCTCTGTGACTTGAATGCAGATATCAGAAAGTAGTTTCTGACAGTGCTTCTGTCTAGAATTTAGATGAAGATATTCCCGTTTCCAACGAAATCGATAGAGCTATCCAAATATCCACTTGCAGATTCTACAAAAAGTGTGTTTCCAAACTACTGTATCAAAAGAATGGTTCAACTCTGTTAGTTGAGGACACACATCACAAAGAAGTTTCTGAGAATGCTTCTGTCTAGATTTTATATGAAGATATTCCCGTTTCCAACGAAATCTTCACAGTTATCCAAATATCCACTTGCAGAATCTACAAAAAGTGTGTTTGCAAACTACTGTATCAAAAGAAAGGATGAACTGTGTTAGCTGAGGACACTCATCAAGAAGAAGTTTCTGAGAATGCTTCGGTCTAGATTTCATATGAAGATATTCCCGTTTCCAACGAAATCATTAGCTCTATCAAAATATCCTCTTACAGATTCTACAAAAAGAGTGTTTCCAAACTCCTCTATCAAAAGAAAGGTTCAACTCCTTTAGTTGAGGACACACATCACAAAGAAGTTTCTGAGAATGCTTCTGTCTAGATTTTATATGAAGATATTCCCTTTTCCAATGAAATCTTCAGAGTCATCCAAATATCCACTTGCAGCTTCTACAAAAAGAGTTTTTCTAAACTGCTGTATCCAAAGAAAGTTTCATCTCTGTTAGTTGAGGACACACATCCCAAATAAGTTTCTGAGAATGCTTCTGTCTCGTTTTTATGGGAAGATATTTCCCTTTTCACCTTAGGCCTGAAAGCGCTCGAAATCTCCACTTGCATATACTACAGAAAGAGTGTTCCAAACCTGCTCTAAGAAAGGGAATGTTCAGCTCTGTGAGTTCAATGCAGATATCACAAAGTAGTTTCTGAGAGAGCTTCTGTCTAGATTTTAGATGAAGATATTCCCGTTTCCAATGAAATCGTTAGAGCTATCCAAATATCCACTTGCAGATTCTACAAAAAGTGTGATTCCAAACTGCTGTAACAAAGGAAAGGTTGAAATCTGTTAGTTGAGAACACACACCACAAAAAAGTTTCTGAGAATGCTTCTGTCTAGATTTTATATGACGATATTCCCGTTTCCAATGAAATCTTCACAGTTATTCAAATATCCACTTGCAGATTTTACAAAAAGTGTGTTTCCAAAGGGCTCTATCAAAAGAAAGGTTCAACTCCGTTAGTTGAGGACACACATCACAAAGAAGTTTCTGAGAATGCTTCTGTCTCGTTTTTATGGGAAGATATTTCCCTTTTCACGAAAGGCCCGAATGCGCACGAAATGTCCACTTGCAGATACTATAGAAAGAGTGTTCCAAACCTTCTCTAAGAAAGGGAACCTTCAGCATTGTGAGTTGAATGCAGATATCACAAAGTAGTTTCTGAGAGTGCTTCTGTCTAGATTTTAGATGAATATAATCCCGTTTCCAACGAAATCGTTAGAGCTATCCAATTATCAACTTGTAGATTCTTCAAAAAGAGTGGTTCCAAACTACTCTATGAAAAGAAAGGTTGAACTCTGTTAGATGAGGACACACCTCACAAAGAAGTTTCTGAGAATGCTTCTGTCTAGATTTTATACGAAGATGTTCCCGTTTCCAACGAAACCTTCACATTAAACAAAATATCCACTTGCAGGTTCTACAAAAGAGTGTTTCCAAACTGCTGTATCAATAGAAAGGATCAGCTCTGGTAGTTGAGGACACACATCCTAAATAAGTTTCTGAGAATCCCTCTGTCTCTTTTTTATGGGAAGATATTTCAGTTTTCACCGTAGGCCTTAATGCGCTCCAAATGTCCACTTCCAGATACTACAGAAAGAGTGTTTCAAACCTGCTCTATGAAAGGGAATGTTCCGCTCTGTGACTTGAATGCAGATATCAGAAAGTAGTTTCTGACAGTGCTTCTGTCTAGAATTTAGATGAAGATATTCCCATTTCCAACGAAATCGATAGAGCTATCCAAATATCCACTTGCAGAATCTACAAAAAGTGTGTTTGCAAACTGCTGTATCAAAAGAAAGGATGAACTGTGTTAGCTGAGGACACTCATCAAGAAGAAGTTTCTGAGAATGCTTCGGTCTAGATTTCATATGAAGATATTCCCGTTTCCAACGAAATCATTAGCTCTATCAAAATATCCACTTACAGATTCTACAAAAAGAGTGTTTCCAAACTCCTCTATCAAAAGAAAGTTTCAACTCCTTTAGTTGAGGACACACATCACAAAGAAGTTTCTGAGAATGCTTCTGTCTAGATTTTATATGAAGATATTCCCTTTTCCAATGAAATCTTCAGAGTCATCCAAATATCCACTTGCAGCTTCTACAAAAAGAGTTTTTCTAAACTGCTGTATCCAAAGAAAGTTTCATCTCTGTTAGTTGAGGACACACATCCCAAATAAGTTTCTGAGAATGCTTCTGTCTCGTTTTTATGGGAAGATATTTCCCTTTTCACCTTAGGCCTGAAAGCGCTCGAAATCTCCACTTGCAGATACTACAGAAAGAGTGTTCCAAACCTGCTCTAAGAAAGGGAATGTTCAGCTCTGTGAGGTCAATGCAGATATCACAAAGTAGTTTCTGAGAGAGCTTCTGTCTAGATTTTAGATGAAGATATTCCCGTTTCCAATGAAATCGTTAGAGCTATCCAAATATCCACTTGCAGATTCTACAAAAAGTGTGATTCCAAACTGCTGTAACAAAGGAAAGGTTGAAATCTGTTAGTTGAGAACACACACCACAAAAAAGTTTCTGAGAATGCTTCTGTCTAGATTTTATATGACGATATTCCCGTTTCCAATGAAATCTTCACAGTTATTCAAATATCCACTTGCAGATTCTACAAAAAGTGTGTTTCCAAACGGCTCTATCAAAAGAAAGGTTCAACTCCGTTAGTTGAGGACACACATCACAAAGAAGTTTCTGAGAATGCTTCTGTCTCGTTTTTATGGGAAGATATTTCCCTTTTCACCTAAGGCCCGAATGCGCTCGAAATGTCCACTTGCAGATACTATAGAAAGAGTGTTCCAAACCTTCTCTAAGAAAGGGAACCTTCAGCATTCTGAGTTGAATGCAGATATCACAAAGTAGTTTCTGAGAGTGCTTCTGTCTAGATTTTAGATGAAGATAATCCCGTTTCCAACGAAATCGTTAGAGCTATCCAAATATCAACTTGCAGATTCTTCAAAAAGAGTGGTTCCAAACTACTCTATGAAAAGAAAGGTTGAACTCTGTTAGATGAGGACACACATCACAAAGAAGTTTCTGAGAATGCTTCTGTCTAGATTTTATATGAAGATGTTCCCGTTTCCAACGAAATCTTCACATTAAACAAAATATCCACTTTCAGGTTCTACAAAAAGAGTGTTTCCAAACTGCTGTATCAATAGAAAGGATCAGCTCTGGTAGTTGAGGACACACATCCTAAATAAGTTTCTGAAAATCCCTCTGTCTCTTTTTTATGGGAAGATATTTCAGTTTTCACCGTAGGCCTTAATGCGCTCGAAATGTCCACTTCCAGATACTACAGAAAGAGTGTTTCAAACCTGCTCTATGAAAGGGAATGTTCCGCTCTGTGACTTGAATGCAGATATCAGAAAGTAGTTTCTGACAGTGCTTCTGTCTAGAATTTAGATGAAGATATTCCCGTTTCCAACGAAATCGATAGAGCTATCCAAATATCCACTTGCAGATTCTACAAAAAGTGTGTTTCCAAACTACTGTATCAAAAGAATGGTTCAACTCTGTTAGTTGAGGACACACATCACATATAAGTTTCTGAGAATGCTTCTGTCTAGATTTTATATGAAGATATTCCCGTTTCCAACAATATCTTCACAGTTATCCAAATATCCACTTGCAGATTCTTCAAAAAGTGTGTTTCCAAACTGCTCTATCAAAAGAAAGGTTCAACTCCGTTAGTTGAGGACACACATCACAAAGAAGTTTCTGAGAATGCTTCTGTCTCGTTTTTATGGGAAGATATTTCAGTTTTCACCGTAGGCCCGAATGCGCTCCAATTGTCCACTTGCAGATAATACAGAAAGAGTGTTCCATACCTTCTCTAAGAAAGGGAATCTTCAGCTTTGTGAGTTGAATGCAGATATCACAAAGTAGTTTCTGAGAGTGCTTCTGTCTAGATTTTAGATGAAAATATTCCCGTTTCCAACGATATCGTTAGAGCTATCCAAATATCAACTTGCAGATTCTACAAAAAGAGTGGTTCCAAACTACTCTATGAAAAGAAAGGTTGAACTCTGTTAGATGAGGACACACATCACAAAGAAGTTTCTGAGAATGCTTCTGTCTAGATTTTATATAAAGATGTTCCCGTTTCCAATGAAATCTTCACATTAAACAAAATATCCACTTGCAGGTTCTACAAAAAGAGTGTTTCCAAACTGCTGTATCAAAGGAAAGGTTGAACTCTGTTAGTTGAGGACACACATCACAAAAAAGTTTCTGAGAATGCTTCTGTCTAGATTTTATATGAAGATATTCCCGTTTCCAACGAAATCTTCACAGTTATTCAAATATCCACTTGCAGATTCTACAAAAAGAGTGTTTCCAAACTGCTGTATCAATAGAAAGGATCAGCTCTGGTAGTTGAGGACACACATCCTAAATAAGTTTCTGAAAATCCCTCTGTCTCTTTTTTAAGGGAAGATATTTCAGTTTTCACCGTAGGCCTTAATGCGCTCGAAATGTCCACTTCCAGATACTACAGAAAGAGTGTTTCAAACCTGCTCTATGAAAGGGAATGTTCCGCTCTGTGACTTGAATGCAGATATCAGAAAGTAGTTTCTGACAGTGCTTCTGTCTAGAATTTAGATGAAGATATTCCCGTTTCCAACAATATCTTCACAGTTATCCAAATATCCACTTGCAGATTCTACAAAAAGTGTGTTTCCAAACTGCTCTATCAAAAGAAAGGTTCAACTCCGTTAGTTGAGGACACACATCACAAAGAAGTTTCTGAGAATGCTTCTGTCTCGTTTTTATGGGAAGATAATTCAGTTTTCACCGTAGGCCCGAATGCGCTCCAAATGTCCACTTGCAGATAATACAGAAAGAGTGTTCCATACCTTCTCTAAGAAAGGGAATCTTCAGCTTTGTGAGTTGAATGCAGATATCACAAAGTAGTTTCTGAGAGTGCTTCTGTCTAGATTTTAGATGAAAATATTCCCGTTTCCAACGATATCGTTAGAGCTATCCAAATATCAACTTGCAGATTCTACAAAAAGAGTGGTTCCAAACTACTCTATGAAAAGAAAGGTTGAACTCTGTTAGATGAGGACACGCATCACAAAGAAGTTTCTGAGAATGCTTCTGTCTAGATTTTATATAAAGATGTTCCCGTTTCCAATGAAATCTTCACATTAAACAAAATATCCACTTGCAGGTTCTACAAAAAGAGTGTTTCCAAACTGCTGTATCAAAGGAAAGGTTGAACTCTGTTAGTTGAGGACACACATCACAAAAAAGTTTCTGAGAATGTTTCTGTCTAGATTTTATATGAAGATATTCCCGTTTCCAACGAAATCGATAGAGCTATCCAAATATCCACTTACAGATTCTACAAAAGAAGTGATTCCAAACTGCTCTATCAACAGAAAGGTTTAAGTCTGTTAGTTGAGGACACACATCACAAAGAAGTTTCTGAGAATGCTTCTGTCTCGTTTTTATGGGAAGATGTTTCAGTTTTCACCGTAGGCCCGAATGCGCTCGAAATGTCCACTTGCAGATACTACAGAAAGAGTGTTCCAAACCTTCTCTAAGGAAGGGAATCGTCAGCGTTGTGAGTTGAATGCAGATATCACAAAGTAGTTTCTGAGGGTGCTTCTGTCTAGATTTTAGATGAATATATTACCGTTTCCAACGAAATCGATAGAGCTATCCAAATATCCACTTACAGATTCAACAAAAGAAGTGATTCCAAACTGCTCTATCAACAGAAAGGTTTCAGTCTGTTAGTTGAGGACACACATCACAAAGAAGTTTGTGAGAATGCTTCTGTCTAGATTTTATATGAAGATATTCCCGTTTCCAACAATATCTTCACAGTTATCCAAATATCCACTTGCAGATTCTACAAAAAGTGTGTTTCGAAACTGCTCTATCAAAAGAAAGGTTCAACTCCGTTAGTTGAGGACACACATCACAAAGAAGTTTCTGAGAATGCTTCTGCCTCGTTTTTATGGGAAGATATTTCAGTTTCCACCGTAGGCCCGAATGCGCTCCAAATGTCCACTTGCAGATACTACAGAAAGAGTGTTCCAAACCTTCTCTAAGAAAGGGAATCGTCAGCATTGTGAGTTGAATGCAGATATCACAAAGTAGTTTCTGAGAGAGCTTCTGTCTAGATTTTAGATGAATACTTTACCCTTTCCAACGAAATCGATAGAGCTATCCAAATATCCACTTGCAGATTCTACAAAAGAAGTGATTCCAAACTGCTCTATCAACAGAAAGGTTTAAGTCTGTTAGTTGAGGACACACATCACAAAGAAGTTTGTGAGAATGCTTCTGTCTAGATTTTATATGAAGATATTCCCGTTTCCAACGATATCTTCTCAGTTATCCAAATATCCACTTGCAGATTCTACAAAAAGTGTGTTTCCAAACTGCTCTATCAAAAGAAAGGTTCAACTCCGTTAGTTGAGGACACACATCACAAAGAAGTTTCTGAGAATGCTTCTGTCTCGTTTTTAAGAGAAGATATTTCAGTTTTCACCGTAGGCCCGAATGCGCTCCAAATGTCCACTTGCAGATAATACAGAAAGAGTGTTCCATACCTTCTCTAAGAAAGGGAATCTTCAGCTTTGTGAGTTGAATGCAGATATCACAAAGTAGTTTCTCAGAGTGCTTCTGTCTAGATTTTAGATGAAGATATTCCCGTTTCCAACGAAATCGTTAGAGCTATCCAAATATCAACTTGCAGATTCTACAAAAAGAGTGGTTCCAAACTACTCTATGAAAAGAAAGGTTGAACTCTGTTAGACGAGGACACACATCACAAAGAAGTTTCTGAGAATGCTTCTGTCTAGATTTTATATAAAGATGTTCCCGTTTCCAACGAAATCTTCACATTAAACAAAATATCCACTTGCAGATTCTTCAAAAAGAGTGTTTCCAAACTGCTGTATCAATAGAAAGGATCAGCTCTGGTAGTTGAGGACACACATCCTAAAGAAGTTTCTGAAAATCCTTCTGTCTCTTTTTTATGGGAAGATATTTCAGTTTTCACCGTAGGCCTTAATGCGCTCGAAATGTCCACTTCCAGATACTACAGAAAGAGTGTTTCAAACCTGCTCTATGAAAGGGAATGTTCCGCTCTGTGACTTGAATGCAGATATCAGAAAGTAGTTTCTGACAGTGCTTCTGTCTAGAATTTAGATGAAGATATTCCCGTTTCCAACGAAATCGATAGAGCTATCCAAATATCCACTTACAGATTCTACAAAAGAAGTGATTCCAAACTGCTCTATCAACAGAAAGGTTTAAGTCTGTTAGTTGAGGACACACATCACAAAGAAGTTTGTGAGAATGCTTCTGTCTAGATTTTATATGAAGATATTCCCGTTTCCAAAGATATCTTAACAGTTATCCAAATATCCACTTGCAGATTCTTCAAAAAGTGTGTTTCCAAACTGCTGTATCAAAAGAAAGATTCAACTCTGTTAGTTGAGGGCACTCATCGCAAAGAAGTTTCTGAGAATGCTTCTGTCTAGATTTCATATATGAAGATACTCCCCTTTCCAAAGAAATTATTACAGCTATCCAAATATCCACGGACAGATTCTACAAAAAAGGTGTTTCCAAACTGCTCTATCAAAAGAAAGGTTCAACTTCGTTAGTTGAGGACACACATCATAAAGAAGTTTCTGAGAATGCTTCTGTCTGGATTTTATATGAAGATATTCCGTTTCCAACGAAATCTTCACAGTTATCCAAATATCCACTTGCAGATTCTACAAAAAGTGTGTTTCCAAACTACTGTATCAAAAGAAAGGTTCAACTCTGTTAGTTGAGGACACTCATAACAAAGAAGTTTCTGAGAATGCTTCTGTCTAGATTTCATATGAAGATATTCCCGTTTCCACCGAAATCATTAGAGCTATCCAAATATCCACTTAGAGATTCTACAAAAATAGTGTTACCAATCTGCTCTATCAAATGAAAGGTTCAACTTCGTTAGTTGAGGACTCACAACATAAAGAAGTTTCTGAGAATGCTTCTGTCTGGATTTTATATGAAGATATTCCGTTTCCAATGAAATCTTCACAGTTATCCATATATCCACTTGCAGATTCTACAAAAAGTGTGTTTCCAAACTGCTGTATCAAAAGAATGGTTGAACTCTGTTAGGTGAGGACACACATCACAAAGAAGTTTCTGAGAATGCTTCTGTCTAGATTTTATATGAAGATATTCCCTTTCCCAACGAAATCTTCACAGTTATCCAAATATCCACTTGCAGATTCTACAAAAAGAGTGTTCGCAAACTGCTGTATCAAAAGAAAGGATGAACTGTGTTAGCTGAGGACACTCATCAAGAAGAAGTTTCTGAGAATGCTTCGGTCTAGATTTCATATGAAGATATTCCCGTTTCCAACGAAATCATTAGCTCTATCAAAATATCCACTTACAGATTCTACAAAAAGAGTGTTTCCAAACTCCTCTATCAAAAGAAAGGTTCAACTCCTTTAGTTGAGGACACACATCACAAAGAAGTTTCTGAGAATGCTTCTGTCTAGATTTTATATGAAGATATTCCCTTTTCCAATGAAATCTTCAGAGTCATCAAAATATCCACTTGCAACTTCTACAAAAAGAGTTTTTCTAAACTGCTGTATCCAAAGAAAGTTTCATCTCTGTTAGTTGAGGACACACATCCCAAATAAGTTTCTGAGAATGCTTCTGTCTCGTTTTTATGGGAAGATATATCCCTTTTCACCTTAGGCCTGAAAGCGCTCGAAATCTCCACTTGCAGATACTACAGAAAGAGTGTTCCAAACCTGCTCTAAGAAAGGGAATGTTCAGCTCAGTGAGTTCAATGCAGATATCACAAAGTAGTTTCTGAGAGAGCTTCTGTCTAGATTTTAGATGAAGATATTCCCGTTTCCAATGAAATCGTTAGAGCTATCCAAATATCCACTTGCAGATTCTACAAAAAGTGTGTTTCCAAACTGCTGTAACAAAGGAAAGGTTGAAATCTGTTAGTTGAGGACACACACCACAAAAAAGTTTCTGAGAACGCTTCTGTCTAGATTCTATATGAAGATATTCCCGTTTCTAATGAAATCTTCACAGTTATTCCAATATCCACTTGCAGATTCTACAAAAAGAGTGTTGCCAAACTGCTCTATCAAAAGAAAGGTTCAACTCCGTTAGTTGAGGACACACATCACAAAGAAGTTTCTGGGAATGCTTCTGTCTCGTTTTTATGGGAAGATATTTCAGTTTTCACCGTAGGCCGGAATGCGCTCGAAATGTCCACTTGCAGATACTACAGAAAGGGTGTTCCATACCTTCTCTAAGAAAGGGAATCTTCAGCTTTGTGAGTTGAATGCAGATATCACAAAGTAGTTTCTGAGAGTGCTTCTGTCTAGATTTTAGATGAAGATATTCCCGTTTCCAAAGAAATCTTTAGAGCTATCCAAATATCAAATTGCAGATTCTACAAAAAGAGTGGTTCCAAACTACTCTATGAAAAGAAAGGTTGAACTCTGTTAGATGAGGACACACATCACAAAGAAGTTTCTGAGAATGCTTCTGTCTAGATTTTATATGAAGATGTTCCCGTTTCCAACGAAATCTTCACATTAAACAAAATATCCACTTGCAGGTTCTACAAAAAGAGTGTTTCCAAACTGCTGTATCAAAGGAAAGGTTGAACTCTGTTAGTTGAGGACACACATCACAAAAAAGTTTCTGGGAATGCTTCTGTCTAGATTTTATATGAAGATATTCCCGTTTCCAACGAAATCTTCACAGTTATACAAATATCCACTTGCAGATTCTACAAAAAGAGTGTTTCCAAACTGCTGTATCAATAGAAAGGATCAGCTCTGGTAGTTGAAGACACACATCCTAAATAAGTTTCTGAAAATCCCTCTGTCTCTTTTTTATGGGAAGATATTTCATTTGTCACCGGTGGCCTTTATGCGCTGGAAATGTCCACTTCCAGATACTACAGAAAGAGTGTTTCAAACCTGCTCTATGAAAGGGAATGTTCCACTCTGTGACTTGAAAGTAGATATCACAAAGTAGTTTCTGACAGTGCTTCTGTCTAGAATTTAGATGAAGATATTCCCGTTTCCAACGAAATCTACAGAGCTATCCAAATATCCACTTGCAGATTCTACAAAAAGTGTATTTCCAAACTCCTGTATCAAAAGAATGGTTCAACTCTGTTAGTTGAGGACACACATCACAAAGAAGTTTCTGAGAATGCTTCTGTCTAGATTTTATATGAAGATATTCCCGTTTCCAACGAAATCTTCACAGTTATCCAAATATCCACTTGCAGATTCTACAAAAAGAGTGTTTGCAAACTGCTGTATCAAAAGAAAGGATGAACTGTGTTAGCTGAGGACACTCATCAAGAAGAAGTTTCTGAGACTGCTTCGGTCTAGATTTCATATGAAGATATTCCCGTTTCCAACGAAATCATTAGCTCTATCAAAATATCCACTTACAGATTCTACAAAAAGAGTGTTTCCAAACTCCTCTATCAAAAGAAAAGTTCAACTCCTTTAGTTGAGGACACACATCACAAAGAAGTTTCTGAGAATGCTTCTGTCTAGATTTTATATGAAGATATTCCCTTTTCCAATGAAATCTTCAGAGTCATCCAAATATCCACTTGCAGCTTCTACAAAAAGAGTTTTTCTAAACTGCTGTATCCAAAGAAAGTTTCATCTCTGTTAGTTGAGGACACACATCCCAAATAAGTTTCTGAGAATGCTTCTGTCTCGTTTTTATGGGAAGATATTTCCCTTTTCACCTTAGGCCTGAAAGCGCTCGAAATCTCCACTTGCAGATACTACAGAAAGAGTGTTCCAAACCTGCTCTAAGAAAGGGAATGTTCAGCTCTGTGAGTTCAATGCAGATATCACAAAGTAGTTTCTGAGAGAGCTTCTGTCTAGATTTTAGATGAAGATATTCCTGTTTCCAATGAAATTGTTAGAGCTATCCAAATATCCACTTGCAGATTCTACAAAAAAAGTGTGTTTCCAAACTGCTGTAACAAAGAAAAGGTTGAAATCTGTTAGTTGAGGACACACACCACAAAAAAGTTTCTGAGAATGCTTCTGTCTAGATTTTGTATGACGATATTCCCGTTTCAAATGAAATCTTCACAGTTATTCAAATATCCACTTGAAGATTCTACAAAAAGTGTGTTTCCAAACTGCTGTATCAAAAGAAAGGTTCAACTCTGTTAGTTGAAGACACTCATCGCAAAGAAGTTTCTGAGAATGCTTCTGTCTAGATTTCATATGAAGATATTCCCGTTTCCAAGGAAATCTTCACAGTTATTCAAATATCCACTTGCAGATTCTACAAAAAGAGTGTTTCCAAACTGCTCTATCAAAAGAAAGGTTCAACTCCGTTAGTTGAGGACACACATCACAAAGAGGTTTCTGAGAATGCTTCTGTCTCGTTTTTATGGGAAGATATTTCAGTTTTCACCGTAGGCCGGAATGCGCTCGAAATGTCCACTTGCAGATACTACAGAAAGAGTGTTCCAAACCTTCTCTAAGAAAGGGAATCTTCAGCTTTGTGAGTTGAATGCAGATATCACAAAGTAGTTTCTGAGAGTGCTTCTGTCTAGATTTTAGATGAAGATACTCCCGTTTCCAACGAAATCGTTAGAGCTATCCAAATATCTACTTGCAGATTCTACAAAAAGAGTGGTTCCAAACTACTCTATGAAAAGAAAGGTTGAACTCTGTTAGATGAGGACACACATCACAAAGAAGTTTCTGAGAATGCTTCTGTCTAGATTTTATATGAAGATGTTCCCGTTTCCAACGAAATCTTCACATTAAACAAAATGTCCACTTGCAGGTTCTACAAAAAGAGTGTTTCCAAACTGCTGTATCAAAGGAAAGGTTGAACTCTGTTAGTTGAGGACACACATCACAAAGAAGTTTCTGAGAATGCTTCTGTCTAGATTTTATATGAAGATATTCCCGTTTCCAACGAAATCTTCACAGTTATTCAAATATCCACTTGCAGATTCTACAAAAAGAGTGTTTCCAAACTGCTGTTTCAATAGAAAGGATCAGCTCTGGTAGTTGAGGACACACATCCTAAATAAGTTTCTGAAAATCCCTCTGTCTCTTTTTTATGGGAAGATATTTCAGTTTTCACCGTAGGCCTTAATGCGCTCGAAATGTCCACTTCCAGATACTACAGAAAGAGTGTTTCAAACCTGCTCTATGAAAGGGAAAGTTCCGCTCTGTGACTTGAATGCAGATATCAGAAAGTAGTTTCTGACAGTGCTTCTGTCTAGAATTTAGATGTAGATATTCCCGTTTCCAACGAAATCTTCACAGTTATCCAAATATCCACTTGCAGATTCTACAAAAAGAGTGTTTGCAAACTGCTGTATCAAAAGAAAGGATGAACTATGTTAGCTGAGGACACTCTTCAAGAAGTTGTTTCTGAGACTGCTTCGGTCTAGATTTCATATGAAGATATTCCCGTTTCCAACGAAATCATTAGCTCTATCAAAATATCCACTTACAGATTCTACAAAAAGAGTGTTTCCAAACTCCTCTATCAAAAGAAAGGTTCAACTCCTTTATTTGAGGACACACATCACAAAGAAGTTTCTGAGAATGCTTCTGTCTAGATTTTATATGAAGATATTCCCTTTTCCAATGAAATCTTCAGAGTCATCCAAATATCCACTTGCAGCTTCTACAAAAAGAGTTTTTCTAAACTGCTGTATCCAAAGAAAGTTTCATCTCTGTTAGTTGAGGACACACATCCCAAATAAGTTTCTGAGAATGCTTCTGTCTCGTTTTTATGGGAAGATATTTCCCTTTTCACCTTAGGCCTGAAAGCGCTCGAAATCTCCACTTGCAGATACTACAGAAAGAGTGTTCCAAACCTGCTCTAAGAAAGGGAAAGTTCAGCTCTGTGAGTTCAATGCAGATATCACAAAGTAGTTTCTGAGAGAGCTTCTGTCTAGATTTTAGATGAAGATATTCCCGTTTCCAATGAAATCGTTAGAGCTATCCAAATATCCACTTGCAGATTCTACAAAAAGTGTGTTTCCAAACTGCTGTAACAAAGGAAAGGTTGAAATCTGTTAGTTGAGGACACACACCACAAAAAAGTTTCTGAGAATGCTTCTGTCTAGATTTTAGATGACGATATTCCCGTTTCCAATGAAATCTTCACAGTTATTCAAATATCCACTTGCAGATTCTACAAAAAGTGTGTTTCCAAACGGCTCTATCAAAAGAAAGGTTCAACTCCGTTAGTTGAGGGCACACATCACAAAGAAGTTTCTGAGAATGCTTCTGTCTCGTTTTTATGGGAAGATATTTCCCTTTTCACCTAAGGCCCTAATGCGCTCGAAATGTCCACTTGCAGATACTACAGAAAGAGTGTTCCAAACCTTCTCTAAGAAAGGGAATCTTCAGCATTGTGAGTTGAATGCAGATATCACAAAGTAGTTTCTGAGAGTGCTTCTGTCTAGATTTTAGATGAAGATATTCCCGTTTCCAACGAAATCGATAGAGCTATCCAAATATCAACTTGCAGATTCTAGAAAAAGAGTGGTTCCAAACTACTCTATGAAAAGAAAGGTTGAACTCTGTTAGATGAGGACACACATCACAAAGAAGTTTCTGAGAATGCTTCTGTCTAGATTTTATATGAAGATGTTCCCGTTTCCAACGAAATCTTCACTTTAAACAAAATATCCACTTGCAGGTTCTACAAAAAGTGTGTTTCCAAACTGCTGTATCAATACAAAGGATCAGCTCTGGTAGTTGAGGACACACATCCTAAATAAGTTTCTGAAAATCCTTCTGTCTCTTTTTTATGGGAAGATATTTCAGTTTTCACCGTAGGCCTTTATGCGCTCGAAATGTCCACTTCCAGATACTACAGAAAGAGTGTTTCAAACCTGCTCTATGAAAGGGAATGTTCCGCTCTGTGACTTGAATGCAGATATCAGAAAGTAGTTTCTGACAATGCTTCTGTCTAGAAGTTAGATGAAGATATTCCCGTTTCCAACGAAATCGATTGAGCTATCCAAATATCCACTTACAGATTCTACAAAAGAAGTGATTCCAAACTGCTCTATCAACAGAAAGGTTTATGTCTGTTAGTTGAGGACACACATCACAAGGAAGTTTCTGAGAATGCTTCTGTCTCGTTTTTATGGGAAGATATTTCAGTTTTCACCGTAGGCCCGAATGCGCTCGAAATGTCCACTTGCAGATACTACAGAAAGAGTGTTCCAAACCTTCTCTAAGAAAGGGAATCGTCAGCATTGTGAGTTGAATGCAGATATCGCAAAGTAGTTTCTGAGGGTGCTTCTGTCTAGATTTTAGATGAATATATTACCGTTTCCAACGAAATTGATAGAGCTATCCAAATATCCACTTACAGATTCTACAAAAGAAGTGATTCCAAACTGCTCTATCAACAGAAAAGTTTAAGTCTGTTAGGTGAGGACACACATCCCAAATAAGTTTCTGAGAATGCTTCTGTCTCGTTTTTATGGGAAAACATTTCCCTTTTCACCTTAGGCCTGAAAGCGCTCAAAATCTCCACTTGCAGATACTACAGAAAGAGTGTTCCAAACCTGCTCTAAGAAAGGGAATGTTCAGCTCTGTGAGTTCAATGGAGATATCACAAAGTAGTTTCTGAGAGAGCTTCTGTCTAGATTTTAGATGAAGATATTCCCGTTTCCAATGAAATCGTTAGAGCTATCCAAATATCCACTTGCAGATTCTACAGAAAGTGTGTTTCCAAACTGCTGTAACAAAGGAAAGGTTGAAATCTGTTTGTTGAGGACACACAAGACAACAAAGTTTCTGAGAATGCTTCTGTCTAGATTTTAGATGACGATATTCCCGTTTCCAAGGAAATCTTCACAGTTATTCAAATATCCACTTGCAGATTCTACAAAAAGAGTGTTTCCAAACTGCTCTATCAAAAGAAAGGTTCAACTCCGTTAGTTGAGGACACACATCACAAAGAGGTTTCTGAGAATGCTTCTGTCTCGTTTTTATGGGAAGATATTTCAGTTTTCACCGTAGGCCGGAATGCGCTCGAAATGTCCACTTGCAGATACTACAGAAAGAGTGTTCCAAACCTTCTCTAAGAAAGGGAATCTTCAGCTTTGTGAGTTGAATGCAGATATCACAAAGTAGTTTCTGAGAGTGCTTCTGTCTAGATTTTAGATGAAGATACTCCCGTTTCCAACGAAATCGTTAGAGCTATCCAAATATCTACTTGCAGATTCTACAAAAAGAGTGGTTCCAAACTACTCTATGAAAAGAAAGGTTGAACTCTGTTAGATGAGGACACACATCACAAAGAAGTTTCTGAGAATGCTTCTGTCTAGATTTTATATGAAGATGTTCCCGTTTCCAACGAAATCTTCACATTAAACAAAATGTCCACTTGCAGGTTCTACAAAAAGAGTGTTTCCAAACTGCTGAATCAAAGGAAAGGTTGAACTCTGTTAGTTGAGGACACACATCACAAAGAAGTTTCTGAGAATGCTTCTGTCTAGATTTTATATGAAGATATTCCCGTTTCCAACGAAATCTTCACAGTTATTCAAATATCCACTTGCAGATTCTACAAAAAGAGTGTTTCCAAACTGCTGTTTCAATAGAAAGGATCAGCTCTGGTAGTTGAGGACACACATCCTAAATAAGTTTCTGAAAATCCTTCTGTCTCTTTTTTATGGGAAGATATTTCAGTTTTCACCGTAGGCCTTAATGCGCTCGAAATGTCCACTTCCAGATACTACAGAAAGAGTGTTTCAAACCTGCTCTATGAAAGGGAAAGTTCCGCTCTGTGACTTGAATGCAGATATCAGAAAGTAGTTTCTGACAGTGCTTCTGTCTAGAATTTAGATGTAGATATTCCCGTTTCCAACGAAATCTTCACAGTTATCCAAATATCCACTTGCAGATTCTACAAAAAGAGTGTTTGCAAACTGCTGTATCAAAAGAAAGGATGAACTGTGTTAGCTGAGGACACTCATCAAGAAGTTGTTTCTGAGACTGCTTCGGTCTAGATTTCATATGAAGATATTCCCGTTTCCAACGAAATCATTAGCTCTATCAAAATATCCACTTACAGATTCTACAAAAAGAGTGTTTCCAAACTCCTCTATCAAAAGAAAGGTTCAACTCCTTTATTTGAGGACACACATCACAAAGAAGTTTCTGAGAATGCTTCTGTCTAGATTTTATATGAAGATATTCCCTTTTCCAATGAAATCTTCAGAGTCATCCAAATATCCACTTGCAGCTTCTACAAAAAGAGTTTTTCTAAACTGCTGTATCCAAAGAAAGTTTCATCTCTGTTAGTTGAGGACACACATCCCAAATAAGTTTCTGAGAATGCTTCTGTCTCGTTTTTATGGGAAGATATTTCCCTTTTCACCTTAGGCCTGAAAGCGCTCGAAATCTCCACTTGCAGATACTACAGAAAGAGTGTTCCAAACCTGCTCTAAGAAAGGGAAAGTTCAGCTCTGTGAGTTCAATGCAGATATCACAAAGTAGTTTCTGAGAGAGCTTCTGTCTAGATTTTAGATGAAGATATTCCCGTTTCCAATGAAATCGTTAGAGCTATCCAAATATCCACTTGCAGATTCTACAAAAAGTGTGTTTCCAAACTGCTGTAACAAAGGAAAGGTTGAAATCTGTTAGTTGAGGACACACACCACAAAAAAGTTTCTGAGAATGCTTCTGTCTAGATTTTAGATGACGATATTCCCGTTTCCAATGAAATCTTCACAGTTATTCAAATATCCACTTGCAGATTCTACAAAAAGTGTGTTTCCAAACGGCTCTATCAAAAGAAAGGTTCAACTCCGTTAGTTGAGGACACACATCACAAAGAAGTTTCTGAGAATGCTTCTGTCTCGTTTTTATGGGAAGATATTTCCCTTTTCACCTAAGGCCCTAATGCGCTCGAAATGTCCACTTGCAGATACTACAGAAAGAGTGTTCCAAACCTTCTCTAAGAAAGGGAATCTTCAGCATTGTGAGTTGAATGCAGATATCACAAAGTAGTTTCTGAGAGTGCTTCTGTCTAGATTTTAGATGAAGATATTCCCGTTTCCAACGAAATCGATAGAGCTATCCAAATATCAACTTGCAGATTCTAGAAAAAGAGTGGTTCCAAACTACTCTATGAAAAGAAAGGTTGAACTCTGTTAGATGAGGACACACATCACAAAGAAGTTTCTGAGAATGCTTCTGTCTAGATTTTATATGAAGATGTTCCCGTTTCCAACGAAATCTTCACTTTAAACAAAATATCCACTTGCAGGTTCTACAAAAAGTGTGTTTCCAAACTGCTGTATCAATACAAAGGATCAGCTCTGGTAGTTGAGGACACACATCCTAAATAAGTTTCTGAAAATCCTTCTGTCTCTTTTTTATGGGAAGATATTTCAGTTTTCACCGTAGGCCTTTATGCGCTCGAAATGTCCACTTCCAGATACTACAGAAAGAGTGTTTCAAACCTGCTCTATGAAAGGGAATGTTCCGCTCTGTGACTTGAATGCAGATATCAGAAAGTACTTTCTGACAATGCTTCTGTATAGAAGTTAGATGAAGATATTCCCGTTTCCAACGAAATCGATTGAGCTATCCAAATATCCACTTACAGATTCTACAAAAGAAGTGATTCCAAACTGCTCTATCAACAGAAAGGTTTATGTCTGTTAGTTGAGGACACACATCACAAGGAAGTTTCTGAGAATGCTTCTGTCTCGTTTTTATGGGAAGATATTTCAGTTTTCACCGTAGGCCCGAATGCGCTCGAAATGTCCACTTGCAGATACTACAGAAAGAGTGTTCCAAACCTTCTCTAAGAAAGGGAATCGTCAGCATTGTGAGTTGAATGCAGATATCGCAAAGTAGTTTCTGAGGGTGCTTCTGTCTAGATTTTAGATGAATATATTACCGTTTCCAACGAAATTGATAGAGCTATCCAAATATCCACTTACAGATTCTACAAAAGAAGTGATTCCAAACTGCTCTATCAACAGAAAAGTTTAAGTCTGTTAGGTGAGGACACACATCCCAAATAAGTTTCTGAGAATGCTTCTGTCTCGTTTTTATGGGAAAACATTTCCCTTTTCACCTTAGGCCTGAAAGCGCTCAAAATCTCCACTTGCAGATACTACAGAAAGAGTGTTCCAAACCTGCTCTAAGAAAGGGAATGTTCAGCTCTGTGAGTTCAATGGAGATATCACAAAGTAGTTTCTGAGAGAGCTTCTGTCTAGATTTTAGATGAAGATATTCCCGTTTCCAATGAAATCGTTAGAGCTATCCAAATATCCACTTGCAGATTCTACAGAAAGTGTGTTTCCAAACTGCTGTAACAAAGGAAAGGTTGAAATCTGTTTGTTGAGGACACACAAGACAACAAAGTTTCTGAGAATGCTTCTGTCTAGATTTTAGATGACGATATTCCCGTTTCCAAGGAAATCTTCACAGTTATTCAAATATCCACTTGCAGATTCTACAAAAAGAGTGTTTCCAAACTGCTCTATCAAAAGAAAGGTTCAACTCCGTTAGTTGAGGACACACATCACAAAGAGGTTTCTGAGAATGCTTCTGTCTCGTTTTTATGGGAAGATATTTCAGTTTTCACCGTAGGCCGGAATGCGCTCGAAATGTCCACTTGCAGATACTACAGAAAGAGTGTTCCAAACCTTCTCTAAGAAAGGGAATCTTCAGCTTTGTGAGTTGAATGCAGATATCACAAAGTAGTTTCTGAGAGTGCTTCTGTCTAGATTTTAGATGAAGATACTCCCGTTTCCAACGAAATCGTTAGAGCTATCCAAATATCTACTTGCAGATTCTACAAAAAGAGTGGTTCCAAACTACTCTATGAAAAGAAAGGTTGAACTCTGTTAGATGAGGACCCACATCACAAAGAAGTTTCTGAGAATGCTTCTGTCTAGATTTTATATGAAGATGTTCCCGTTTCCAACGAAATCTTCACATTAAACAAAATATCCACTTGCAGGTTCTACAAAAAGAGTGGTTCCAAACTGCTGTATCAAAGGAAAGGTTGAACTCTGTTAGTTGAGGACACACATCACAAAGAAGTTTCTGAGAATGCTTCTGTCTAGATTTTATATGAAGATATTCCCGTTTCCAACGAAATCTTCACAGTTATTCAAGTATCCACTTGCAGATTCCACAATAAGAGTGTTTCCAAACTGCTGTATCAATAGAAAGGATCAGCTCTGGTAGTTGAGGACACACATCCTAAAGAAGTTTCTGAAAATCCTTCTGTCTCTTTTTTATGGGAAGATATTTCAGTTTTCACCGTAGGCCTTAATGCGCTCGAAATGTCCACTTCCAGATACTACAGAAAGAGTGTTTCAAACCTGCTCTATGAAAGGGAATGTTCCGCTCTGTGACTTGAATGCAGATATCAGAAAGTAGTTTCTGACAGTGCTTCTGTCTAGAATTTAGATGAAGATATTCCCGTTTCCAACGAAATCGATAGAGCTATCCAAATATCCACTTACAGATTCTACAAAAGAAGTGATTCCAAACTGCTCTATCAACAGAAAGGTTTAAGTCTGTTAGTTGAGGACACACATCACAAAGAAGTTTGTGAGAATGCTTCTGTCTAGATTTTATATGAAGATATTCCCGTTTCTAACGATATCTTCACAGTTATCCAAATATCCACTTGCAGATTCTTCAAAAAGTGTGTTTCCAAACTGCTGTATCAAAAGATAGGTTCAACTCTGTCAGTTGAGGACACTCATCGCAAAGAAGTTTCTGAGAATGCTTCTGTCTAGATTTCATATGAAGATACTCCCCTTTCCAACGAAATTATTACAGCTATCCAAATATCCACGGACAGATTCTACAGAAAGGGTGTTTCCAAACTGCTGTATCAAAAGAAAGGTTGAACTCCGTTAGTTGAGGACACACATCACGAAGAAGTTGCTGAGAATGCTTCTGTCTGGAATTTAGATGAAGATATTCCCGTTTCCAACGAAATCTTCACAGTTATCCAAATATCTACCAGCAGATTCTACAAAAAGTGTGTTTCCAAACTACTGTAACAAAAGAAAGGTTGAACTCTGTTAGTTGAGGACACACATCACAAAGAAGTTTCTGAGAATGCTTCTGTCTAGATTTTATATGAAGATATTCACTTTTCCATCAAAATCTTCACAGTTATCCAAATATCCACTTGCGGATTCTACAAAAAGAGTGTTTCTAAACTGCTGTATCAAAAGAAAGGTCCAACTCTGTTAGTTGAGGACACACATCCAGTATAAGTTTCAGAGAATGCTTCTGTCTCGTTTTTATGGGAAGATATTTCCCTTTTCACCGTAGGCCTGAAAGCGCTCAAAATGTCCACTTGCAGATACTACAGAAAGCGTGTTCCAAACCTGCTCTAAGAAAGAGAATCTTCAGCTTTCTGAGTTGAATGCAGATATCACAAAGTAGTTTCTGAGAGTGCTTCTGTCTAGATTTTAGATGAAGATATTCCCGTTTCCAACGAAATCGTATGAGCTATCCAAATATCCACTTGCAGATTGTACAAAAAGGTGGTTCCAAACTACTCTATCAAAAGAAATGTTGAACTCTGTTCGATGAGGACTCACATCACAAAGAAGTTTCTGATAATGCTTCTGCCTAGATTTTATATGATGATGTTCCCGTTTCCAACGAAATCTTCACATTAAACAAAATATCCACTTGCAGGTTCTACAAAAAGAGTGTTTCCAAACTGCTGTATCAACGTAAAGTTTGAACTCTGTTAGTTGAGGACACACATCACAAAAAAGTTTCTGAGAATGCTTCTGTCTAGATTTTATAAGAAGATACTCCCGTTTCCAACGAAATCTTCACAGTTATTCAAGTATCCACTTGCAGATTCCACAAAAAGAGTGTTTCCTAACTGCTGTATCAAGAGAAAGGATCAACTCTGCTAGTTGAGGACCCATATCCTAAATAAGTTTCTGAGAATGCTTCTGTCTCTTTCTTATAGGAAGATATTTCAGTTTTCACCGAAGGGCTGAATGCGTTCGAAATGTCCACTTCCAGATACTACAGAAAGAGTGTTTCAAACCTGCTCTTTGAAAGGGAATGTTCAGCTCTGTGACTTGAATGCAGATGTCACAAAGTAGTTTCTGACAGTGCTTCTGTCTTGAATTTAGATGAAGATATTCCCTTTTCCAACGAAATCGTTAGAGCTATAAAAATATCCACTTGCAGATTCTACAAAAAGGGTGTTTCCAAACTGCCCTATCAAAAGAAACGTTGAACCCTGTTAGTTGAGGATACACATCACAAAGTAGTTTCTGAGAATGCTTGTGTCTAGATTTTATATGAAGATATTCCTATTTCCAACTAAATCTTCACAGTTATCCAAATATCCACTTGCAGATTTTACAAAAAGACTGTTTCCAAACTGCTGTTTCAAAGAAAAGTCGAACTGTGTTAGTTGAGGACACTCATCACAAAGAAGTTTCTGAGAATGCTTCTGTCTAGATTTCATATGAAGATATTCCCGTTTCCACCGAAATCATTAGAGCTATCCAAATATCCACTTACAGATTCTACAAAAAGAGTGTTACCAATCTGCTCTATCAAATGAAAGGTTCAACTTAGTTAGTTGAGGACACACATCATAAAGAAGTTTCTGAGAATGCTTCTGTCTGGATTTTATATGAAGATATTCCGTTTCCAACGAAATCTTCACAGTTATCCAAATATCAACTTGCAGATTCTACAAAAAGTGTGTTTCCAAACTACTGTATCAAAAGAAAGGATCAACTCTGTTAGTTGAGGACACACATCACAAAGAAGTTTCTGAGAATGCTTCTGTCTAGATTTTATATGAAGATATTCCCGTTTCCAACGAAATCTTCACAGTTATCCAAATATCCACTTGCAGATTCTACAAAAAGAGTGTTTGCAAACTGCTGTATCAAAAGAAAGGATGAACTGTGTTAGCTGAGGACACTCATCAAGAAGAAGTTTCTGAGCATGCTTCGGTCTAGATTTCATATGAAGATATCCCCGTTTCCAACGAAATCATTAGCTCTATCAAAATATCCACTTACAGATTCTACAAAAAGAGTGTTTCCGAACTCCTCTATCAAAAGAAAAGTTCAACTCCTTTAGTTGAGGACACACATCACAAAGAAGTTTCTGAGAATGCTTCTGTCTAGATTTTATATGAAGATATTCCCTTTTCCAATGAAATCTTCAGAGTCATCCAAATATCCACTTGCAGCTTCTACAAAAAGAGTTTTTCTAAACTGCTGTATCCAAAGAAAGTTTCATCTCTGTTAGTTTAGGACACACATCCCAAATAAGTTTCTGAGAATGCTTCTGTCTCGTTTTTATGGGAAGATATTTCCCTTTTCACCTTAGGCCTGAAAGCGCTCGAAATCTCCACTTGCAGATACTACAGAAAGAGTGTTCCAAACCTGCTCTAAGAAAGGGAATGTTCAGCTCAGTGAGTTCAATGCAGATATCACAAAGTAGTTTCTGAGAGAGCTTCTGTCTAGATTTTAGATGAATACTTTACCCTTTCCAACGAAATCGATAGAGCTATCCAAATATCCACTTGCAGATTCTACAAAAGAAGTGATTCCAAACTGCTCTATCAACAGAAAGGTTTAAGTCTGTTAGTTGAGGACACACATCACAAAGAAGTTTGTGAGAATGCTTCTGTCTAGATTTTATATGAAGATATTCCCGTTTCCAACGATATCTTCTCAGTTATCCAAATATCCACTTGCAGATTCTACAAAAAGTGTGTTTCCAAACTGCTCTATCAAAAGAAAGGTTCAACTCCGTTAGTTGAGGACACACATCACAAAGAAGTTTCTGAGAATGCTTCTGTCTCGTTTTTAAGAGAAGATATTTCAGTTTTCACCGTAGGCCCGAATGCGCTCCAAATGTCCACTTGCAGATAATACAGAAAGAGTGTTCCATACCTTCTCTAAGAAAGGGAATCTTCAGCTTTGTGAGTTGAATGCAGATATCACAAAGTAGTTTCTCAGAGTGCTTCTGTCTAGATTTTAGATGAAGATATTCCCGTTTCCAACGAAATCGTTAGAGCTATCCAAATATCAAGTTGCAGATTCTACAAAAAGAGTGGTTCCAAACTACTCTATGAAAAGAAAGGTTGAACTCTGTTAGACGAGGACACACATCACAAAGAAGTTTCTGAGAATGCTTCTGTCTAGATTTTATATAAAGATGTTCCCGTTTCCAACGAAATCTTCACATTAAACAAAATATCCACTTGCAGATTCTTCAAAAAGAGTGTTTCCAAACTGCTGTATCAATAGAAAGGATCAGCTCTGGTAGTTGAGGACACACATCCTAAAGAAGTTTCTGAAAATCCTTCTGTCTCTTTTTTATGGGAAGATATTTCAGTTTTCACCGTAGGCCTTAATGCGCTCGAAATGTCCACTTCCAGATACTACAGAAAGAGTGTTTCAAACCTGCTCTATGAAAGGGAATGTTCCGCTCTGTGACTTGAATGCAGATATCAGAAAGTAGTTTCTGACAGTGCTTCTGTCTAGAATTTAGATGAAGATATTCCCGTTTCCAACGAAATCGATAGAGCTATCCAAATATCCACTTACAGATTCTACAAAAGAAGTGATTCCAAACTGCTCTATCAACAGAAAGGTTTAAGTCTGTTAGTTGAGGACACACATCACAAAGAAGTTTGTGAGAATGCTTCTGTCTAGATTTTATATGAAGATATTCCCGTTTCCAAAGATATCTTAACAGTTATCCAAATATCCACTTGCAGATTCTTCAAAAAGTGTGTTTCCAAACTGCTGTATCAAAAGAAAGATTCAACTCTGTTAGTTGAGGGCACTCATCGCAAAGAAGTTTCTGAGAATGCTTCTGTCTAGATTTCATATATGAAGATACTCCCCTTTCCAAAGAAATTATTACAGCTATCCAAATATCCACGGACAGATTCTACAAAAAAGGTGTTTCCAAACTGCTCTATCAAAAGAAAGGTTCAACTTCGTTAGTTGAGGACACACATCATAAAGAAGTTTCTGAGAATGCTTCTGTCTGGATTTTATATGAAGATATTCCGTTTCCAACGAAATCTTCACAGTTATCCAAATATCCACTTGCAGATTCTACAAAAAGTGTGTTTCCAAACTACTGTATCAAAAGAAAGGTTCAACTCTGTTAGTTGAGGACACTCATAACAAAGAAGTTTCTGAGAATACTTCTGTCTAGATTTCATATGAAGATATTCCCGTTTCCACCGAAATCATTAGAGCTATCCAAATATCCACTTAGAGATTCTACAAAAATAGTGTTACCAATCTGCTCTATCAAATGAAAGGTTCAACTTCGTTAGTTGAGGACTCACAACATAAAGAAGTTTCTGAGAATGCTTCTGTCTGGATTTTATATGAAGATATTCCGTTTCCAATGAAATCTTCTCAGTTATCCATATATCCACTTGCAGATTCTACAAAAAGTGTGTTTCCAAACTGCTGTATCAAAAGAATGGTTGAACTCTGTTAGGTGAGGACACACATCACAAAGAAGTTTCTGAGAATGCTTCTGTCTAGATTTTATATGAAGATATTCCCTTTCCCAACGAAATCTTCACAGTTATCCAAATATCCACTTGCAGATTCTACAAAAAGAGTGTTCGCAAACTGCTGTATCAAAAGAAAGGATGAACTGTGTTAGCTGAGGACACTCATCAAGAAGAAGTTTCTGAGAATGCTTCGGTCTAGATTTCATATGAAGATATTCCCGTTTCCAACGAAATCATTAGCTCTATCAAAATATCCACTTACAGATTCTACAAAAAGAGTGTTTCCAAACTCCTCTATCAAAAGAAAGGTTCAACTCCTTTAGTTGAGGACACACATCACAAAGAAGTTTCTGAGAATGCTTCTGTCTAGATTTTATATGAAGATATTCCCTTTTCCAATGAAATCTTCAGAGTCATCAAAATATCCACTTGCAACTTCTACAAAAAGAGTTTTTCTAAACTGCTGTATCCAAAGAAAGTTTCATCTCTGTTAGTTGAGGACACACATCCCAAATAAGTTTCTGAGAATGCTTCTGTCTCGTTTTTATGGGAAGATATATCCCTTTTCACCTTAGGCCTGAAAGCGCTCGAAATCTCCACTTGCAGATACTACAGAAAGAGTGTTCCAAACCTGCTCTAAGAAAGGGAATGTTCAGCTCAGTGAGTTCAATGCAGATATCACAAAGTAGTTTCTGAGAGAGCTTCTGTCTAGATTTTAGATGAAGATATTCCCGTTTCCAATGAAATCGTTAGAGCTATCCAAATATCCACTTGCAGATTCTACAAAAAGTGTGTTTCCAAACTGCTGTAACAAAGGAAAGGTTGAAATCTGTTAGTTGAGGACACACACCACAAAAAAGTTTCTGAGAACGCTTCTGTCTAGATTCTATATGAAGATATTCCCGTTTCTAATGAAATCTTCACAGTTATTCCAATATCCACTTGCAGATTCTACAAAAAGAGTGTTGCCAAACTGCTCTATCAAAAGAAAGGTTCAACTCCGTTAGTTGAGGACACACATCACAAAGAAGTTTCTGGGAATGCTTCTGTCTCGTTTTTATGGGAAGATATTTCAGTTTTCACCGTAGGCCGGAATGCGCTCGAAATGTCCACTTGCAGATACTACAGAAAGGGTGTTCCATACCTTCTCTAAGAAAGGGAATCTTCAGCTTTGTGAGTTGAATGCAGATATCACAAAGTAGTTTCTGAGAGTGCTTCTGTCTAGATTTTAGATGAAGATATTCCCGTTTCCAAAGAAATCTTTAGAGCTATCCAAATATCAAATTGCAGATTCTACAAAAAGAGTGGTTCCAAACTACTCTATGAAAAGAAAGGTTGAACTCTGTTAGATGAGGACACACATCACAAAGAAGTTTCTGAGAATGCTTCTGTCTAGATTTTATATGAAGATGTTCCCGTTTCCAACGAAATCTTCACATTAAACAAAATATCCACTTGCAGGTTCTACAAAAAGAGTGTTTCCAAACTGCTGTATCAAAGGAAAGGTTGAACTCTGTTAGTTGAGGACACACATCACAAAAAAGTTTCTGGGAATGCTTCTGTCTAGATTTTATATGAAGATATTCCCGTTTCCAACGAAATCTTCACAGTTATACAAATATCCACTTGCAGATTCTACAAAAAGAGTGTTTCCAAACTGCTGTATCAATAGAAAGGATCAGCTCTGGTAGTTGAGGACACACATCCTAAATAAGTTTCTGAAAATCCCTCTGTCTCTTTTTTATGGGAAGATATTTCATTTGTCACCGGTGGCCTTTATGCGCTGGAAATGTCCACTTCCAGATACTACAGAAAGAGTGTTTCAAACCTGCTCTATGAAAGGGAATGTTCCACTCTGTGACTTGAACGTAGATATCACAAAGTAGTTTCTGACAGTGCTTCTGTCTAGAATTTAGATGAAGATATTCCCGTTTCCAACGAAATCTACAGAGCTATCCAAATATCCACTTGCAGATTCTACAAAAAGTGTATTTCCAAACTCCTGTATCAAAAGAATGGTTCAACTCTGTTAGTTGAGGACACACATCACAAAGAAGTTTCTGAGAATGCTTCTGTCTAGATTTTATATGAAGATATTCCCGTTTCCAACGAAATCTTCACAGTTATCCAAATATCCACTTGCAGATTCTACAAAAAGAGTGTTTGCAAACTGCTGTATCAAAAGAAAGGATGAACTGTGTTAGCTGAGGACACTCATCAAGAAGAAGTTTCTGAGACTGCTTCGGTCTAGATTTCATATGAAGATATTCCCGTTTCCAACGAAATCATTAGCTCTGTCAAAATATCCACATACAAATTCTACAAAAAGAGTGTTTCCAAACTCCTCTATCAAAAGAAAGGTTCAACTCCTTTAGTTGAGGACACACATCACAAAGAAGTTTCTGAGAATGCTTCTGTCTAGATTTTATATGAAGATATTCCCTTTTCCAATGAAATCTTCAGAGTCATCCAAATATCCACTTGCAGCTTCTACAAAAAGAGTTTTTCTAAACTGCTGTATCCAAAGAAAGTTTCATCTCTGTTAGTTGAGGACACACATCCCAAATAAGTTTCTGAGAATGCTTCTGTCTCGTTTTTATGGGAAGATATTTCCCTTTTCACCTTAGGCCTGAAAGCGCTCGAAATCTCCACTTGCAGATACTACAGAAAGAGTGTTCCAAACCTGCTCTAAGAAAGGGAATGTTCAGCTCTGTGAGTTCAATGCAGATATCACAAAGTAGTTTCTGAGAGAGCTACTGTCTAGATTTTAGATGAAGATATTCCCGTTTCCAATGAAATTGTTAGAGCTATCCAAATATCCACTTGCAGATTCTACAAAAAAAGTGTGTTTCCAAATTGCTGTAACAAAGAAAAGGTTGAAATCTGTTAGTTGAGGACACACACCACAAAAAAGTTTCTGAGAATGCTTCTGTCTATATTTTGTATGACGATATTCCCGTTTCAAATGAAATCTTCACAGTTATTCAAATATCCACTTGAAGATTCTACAAAAAGTGTGTTTCCAAACTGCTGTATCAAAAGAAAGGTTCAACTCTGTTAGTTGAAGACACTCATCGCAAAGAAGTTTCTGAGAATGCTTCTGTCTAGATTTCATATGAAGATATTCCCGTTTCCAAGGAAATCTTCACAGTTATTCAAATATCCACTTGCAGATTCTACAAAAAGAGTGTTTCCAAACTGCTCTATCAAAAGAAAGGTTCAACTCCGTTAGTTGAGGACACACATCACAAAGAGGTTTCTGAGAATGCTTCTGTCTCGTTTTTATGGGAAGATATTTCAGTTTTCACCGTAGGCCGGAATGCGCTCGAAATGTCCACTTGCAGATACTACAGAAAGAGTGTTCCAAACCTTCTCTAAGAAAGGGAATCTTCAGCTTTGTGAGTTGAATGCAGATATCACAAAGTAGTTTCTGAGAGTGCTTCTGTCTAGATTTTAGATGAAGATACTCCCGTTTCCAACGAAATCGTTAGAGCTATCCAAATATCTACTTGCAGATTCTACAAAAAGAGTGGTTCCAAACTACTCTATGAAAAGAAAGGTTGAACTCTGTTAGATGAGGACACACATCACAAAGAAGTTTCTGAGAATGCTTCTGTCTAGATTTTATATGAAGATGTTCCCGTTTCCAACGAAATCTTCACATTAAACAAAATGTCCACTTGCAGGTTCTACAAAAAGAGTGTTTCCAAACTGCTGTATCAAAGGAAAGGTTGAACTCTGTTAGTTGAGGACACACATCACAAAGAAGTTTCTGAGAATGCTTCTGTCTAGATTTTATATGAAGATATTCCCGTTTCCAACGAAATCTTCACAGTTATTCAAATATCCACTTGCAGATTCTACAAAAAGAGTGTTTCCAAACTGCTGTTTCAATAGAAAGGATCAGCTCTGGTAGTTGAGGACACACATCCTAAATAAGTTTCTGAAAATCCCTCTGTCTCTTTTTTATGGGAAGATATTTCAGTTTTCACCGTAGGCCTTAATGCGCTCGAAATGTCCACTTCCAGATACTACAGAAAGAGTGTTTCAAACCTGCTCTATGAAAGGGAAAGTTCCGCTCTGTGACTTGAATGCAGATATCAGAAAGTAGTTTCTGACAGTGCTTCTGTCTAGAATTTAGATGTAGATATTCCCGTTTCCAACGAAATCTTCACAGTTATCCAAATATCCACTTGCAGATTCTACAAAAAGAGTGTTTGCAAACTGCTGTATCAAAAGAAAGGATGAACTATGTTAGCTGAGGACACTCTTCAAGAAGTTGTTTCTGAGACTGCTTCGGTCTAGATTTCATATGAAGATATTCCCGTTTCCAACGAAATCATTAGCTCTATCAAAATATCCACTTACAGATTCTACAAAAAGAGTGTTTCCAAACTCCTCTATCAAAAGAAAGGTTCAACTCCTTTATTTGAGGACACACATCACAAAGAAGTTTCTGAGAATGCTTCTGTCTAGATTTTATATGAAGATATTCCCTTTTCCAATGAAATCTTCAGAGTCATCCAAATATCCACTTGCAGCTTCTACAAAAAGAGTTTTTCTAAACTGCTGTATCCAAAGAAAGTTTCATCTCTGTTAGTTGAGGACACACATCCCAAATAAGTTTCTGAGAATGCTTCTGTCTCGTTTTTATGGGAAGATATTTCCCTTTTCACCTTAGGCCTGAAAGCGCTCGAAATCTCCACTTGCAGATACTACAGAAAGAGTGTTCCAAACCTGCTCTAAGAAAGGGAAAGTTCAGCTCTGTGAGTTCAATGCAGATATCACAAAGTAGTTTCTGAGAGAGCTTCTGTCTAGATTTTAGATGAAGATATTCCCGTTTCCAATGAAATCGTTAGAGCTATCCAAATATCCACTTGCAGATTCTACAAAAAGTGTGTTTCCAAACTGCTGTAACAAAGGAAAGGTTGAAATCTGTTAGTTGAGGACACACACCACAAAAAAGTTTCTGAGAATGCTTCTGTCTAGATTTTAGATGACGATATTCCCGTTTCCAATGAAATCTTCACAGTTATTCAAATATCCACTTGCAGATTCTACAAAAAGTGTGTTTCCAAACGGCTCTATCAAAAGAAAGGTTCAACTCCGTTAGTTGAGGACACACATCACA
Organism: Gorilla gorilla gorilla; assembly: GCF_029281585.2. Taxonomy (NCBI): domain Eukaryota; kingdom Metazoa; phylum Chordata; class Mammalia; order Primates; family Hominidae; genus Gorilla; species Gorilla gorilla. The sequence continues at coordinate 12,941,434 of NC_086018.1, read as the reverse complement.
AAGAAGTTTCTGAGAATGCTTCTGTCTCGTTTTTATGGGAAGATATTTCCCTTTTCACCTAAGGCCCTAATGCGCTCGAAATGTCCACTTGCAGATACTACAGAAAGAGTGTTCCAAACCTTCTCTAAGAAAGGGAATCTTCAGCATTGTGAGTTGAATGCAGATATCACAAAGTAGTTTCTGAGAGTGCTTCTGTCTAGATTTTAGATGAAGATATTCCCGTTTCCAACGAAATCGATAGAGCTATCCAAATATCAACTTGCAGATTCTAGAAAAAGAGTGGTTCCAAACTACTCTATGAAAAGAAAGGTTGAACTCTGTTAGATGAGGACACACATCACAAAGAAGTTTCTGAGAATGCTTCTGTCTAGATTTTATATGAAGATGTTCCCGTTTCCAACGAAATCTTCACTTTAAACAAAATATCCACTTGCAGGTTCTACAAAAAGTGTGTTTCCAAACTGCTGTATCAATACAAAGGATCAGCTCTGGTAGTTGAGGACACACATCCTAAATAAGTTTCTGAAAATCCTTCTGTCTCTTTTTTATGGGAAGATATTTCAGTTTTCACCGTCGGCCTTTATGCGCTCGAAATGTCCACTTCCAGATACTACAGAAAGAGTGTTTCAAACCTGCTCTATGAAAGGGAATGTTCCGCTCTGTGACTTGAATGCAGATATCAGAAAGTAGTTTCTGACAATGCTTCTGTCTAGAAGTTAGATGAAGATATTCCCGTTTCCAACGAAATCGATTGAGCTATCCAAATATCCACTTACAGATTCTACAAAAGAAGTGATTCCAAACTGCTCTATCAACAGAAAGGTTTATGTCTGTTAGTTGAGGACACACATCACAAGGAAGTTTCTGAGAATGCTTCTGTCTCGTTTTTATGGGAAGATATTTCAGTTTTCACCGTAGGCCCGAATGCGCTCGAAATGTCCACTTGCAGATACTACAGAAAGAGTGTTCCAAACCTTCTCTAAGAAAGGGAATCGTCAGCATTGTGAGTTGAATGCAGATATCGCAAAGTAGTTTCTGAGGGTGCTTCTGTCTAGATTTTAGATGAATATATTACCGTTTCCAACGAAATTGATAGAGCTATCCAAATATCCACTTACAGATTCTACAAAAGAAGTGATTCCAAACTGCTCTATCAACAGAAAAGTTTAAGTCTGTTAGGTGAGGACACACATCCCAAATAAGTTTCTGAGAATGCTTCTGTCTCGTTTTTATGGGAAAACATTTCCCTTTTCACCTTAGGCCTGAAAGCGCTCAAAATCTCCACTTGCAGATACTACAGAAAGAGTGTTCCAAACCTGCTCTAAGAAAGGGAATGTTCAGCTCTGTGAGTTCAATGGAGATATCACAAAGTAGTTTCTGAGAGAGCTTCTGTCTAGATTTTAGATGAAGATATTCCCGTTTCCAATGAAATCGTTAGAGCTATCCAAATATCCACTTGCAGATTCTACAGAAAGTGTGTTTCCAAACTGCTGTAACAAAGGAAAGGTTGAAATCTGTTTGTTGAGGACACACAAGACAACAAAGTTTCTGAGAATGCTTCTGTCTAGATTTTAGATGACGATATTCCCGTTTCCAAGGAAATCTTCACAGTTATTCAAATATCCACTTGCAGATTCTACAAAAAGAGTGTTTCCAAACTGCTCTATCAAAAGAAAGGTTCAACTCCGTTAGTTGAGGACACACATCACAAAGAGGTTTCTGAGAATGCTTCTGTCTCGTTTTTATGGGAAGATATTTCAGTTTTCACCGTAGGCCGGAATGCGCTCGAAATGTCCACTTGCAGATACTACAGAAAGAGTGTTCCAAACCTTCTCTAAGAAAGGGAATCTTCAGCTTTGTGAGTTGAATGCAGATATCACAAAGTAGTTTCTGAGAGTGCTTCTGTCTAGATTTTAGATGAAGATACTCCCGTTTCCAACGAAATCGTTAGAGCTATCCAAATATCTACTTGCAGATTCTACAAAAAGAGTGGTTCCAAACTACTCTATGAAAAGAAAGGTTGAACTCTGTTAGATGAGGACACACATCACAAAGAAGTTTCTGAGAATGCTTCTGTCTAGATTTTATATGAAGATGTTCCCGTTTCCAACGAAATCTTCACATTAAACAAAATGTCCACTTGCAGGTTCTACAAAAAGAGTGTTTCCAAACTGCTGAATCAAAGGAAAGGTTGAACTCTGTTAGTTGAGGACACACATCACAAAGAAGTTTCTGAGAATGCTTCTGTCTAGATTTTATATGAAGATATTCCCGTTTCCAACGAAATCTTCACAGTTATTCAAATATCCACTTGCAGATTCTACAAAAAGAGTGTTTCCAAACTGCTGTTTCAATAGAAAGGATCAGCTCTGGTAGTTGAGGACACACATCCTAAATAAGTTTCTGAAAATCCTTCTGTCTCTTTTTTATGGGAAGATATTTCAGTTTTCACCGTAGGCCTTAATGCGCTCGAAATGTCCACTTCCAGATACTACAGAAAGAGTGTTTCAAACCTGCTCTATGAAAGGGAAAGTTCCGCTCTGTGACTTGAATGCAGATATCAGAAAGTAGTTTCTGACAGTGCTTCTGTCTAGAATTTAGATGTAGATATTCCCGTTTCCAACGAAATCTTCACAGTTATCCAAATATCCACTTGCAGATTCTACAAAAAGAGTGTTTGCAAACTGCTGTATCAAAAGAAAGGATGAACTGTGTTAGCTGAGGACACTCATCAAGAAGTTGTTTCTGAGACTGCTTCGGTCTAGATTTCATATGAAGATATTCCCGTTTCCAACGAAATCATTAGCTCTATCAAAATATCCACTTACAGATTCTACAAAAAGAGTGTTTCCAAACTCCTCTATCAAAAGAAAGGTTCAACTCCTTTATTTGAGGACACACATCACAAAGAAGTTTCTGAGAATGCTTCTGTCTAGATTTTATATGAAGATATTCCCTTTTCCAATGAAATCTTCAGAGTCATCCAAATATCCACTTGCAGCTTCTACAAAAAGAGTTTTTCTAAACTGCTGTATCCAAAGAAAGTTTCATCTCTGTTAGTTGAGGACACACATCCCAAATAAGTTTCTGAGAATGCTTCTGTCTCGTTTTTATGGGAAGATATTTCCCTTTTCACCTTAGGCCTGAAAGCGCTCGAAATCTCCACTTGCAGATACTACAGAAAGAGTGTTCCAAACCTGCTCTAAGAAAGGGAAAGTTCAGCTCTGTGAGTTCAATGCAGATATCACAAAGTAGTTTCTGAGAGAGCTTCTGTCTAGATTTTAGATGAAGATATTCCCGTTTCCAATGAAATCGTTAGAGCTATCCAAATATCCACTTGCAGATTCTACAAAAAGTGTGTTTCCAAACTGCTGTAACAAAGGAAAGGTTGAAATCTGTTAGTTGAGGACACACACCACAAAAAAGTTTCTGAGAATGCTTTTGTCTAGATTTTAGATGACGATATTCCCGTTTCCAATGAAATCTTCACAGTTATTCAAATATCCACTTGCAGATTCTACAAAAAGTGTGTTTCCAAACGGCTCTATCAAAAGAAAGGTTCAACTCCGTTAGTTGAGGACACACATCACAAAGAAGTTTCTGAGAATGCTTCTGTCTCGTTTTTATGGGAAGATATTTCCCTTTTCACCTAAGGCCCTAATGCGCTCGAAATGTCCACTTGCAGATAGTACAGAAAGAGTGTTCCAAACCTTCTCTAAGAAAGGGAATCTTCAGCATTGTGAGTTGAATGCAGATATCACAAAGTAGTTTCTGAGAGTGCTTCTGTCTAGATTTTAGATGAAGATATTCCCGTTTCCAACGAAATCGATAGAGCTATCCAAATATCAACTTGCAGATTCTAGAAAAAGAGTGGTTCCAAACTACTCTATGAAAAGAAAGGTTGAACTCTGTTAGATGAGGACACACATCACAAAGAAGTTTCTGAGAATGCTTCTGTCTAGATTTTATATGAAGATGTTCCCGTTTCCAACGAAATCTTCACTTTAAACAAAATATCCACTTGCAGGTTCTACAAAAAGTGTGTTTCCAAACTGCTGTATCAATACAAAGGATCAGCTCTGGTAGTTGAGGACACACATCCTAAATAAGTTTCTGAAAATCCTTCTGTCTCTTTTTTATGGGAAGATATTTCAGTTTTCACCGTAGGCCTTTATGCGCTCGAAATGTCCACTTCCAGATACTACAGAAAGAGTGTTTCAAACCTGCTCTATGAAAGGGAATGTTCCGCTCTGTGACTTGAATGCAGATATCAGAAAGTAGTTTCTGACAATGCTTCTGTCTAGAAGTTAGATGAAGATATTCCCGTTTCCAACGAAATCGATTGAGCTATCCAAATATCCACTTACAGATTCTACAAAAGAAGTGATTCCAAACTGCTCTATCAACAGAAAGGTTTATGTCTGTTAGTTGAGGACACACATCACAAGGAAGTTTCTGAGAATGCTTCTGTCTCGTTTTTATGGGAAGATATTTCAGTTTTCACCGTAGGCCTGAATGCGCTCGAAATGTCCACTTGCAGATACTACAGAAAGAGTGTTCCAAACCTTCTCTAAGAAAGGGAATCGTCAGCATTGTGAGTTGAATGCAGATATCGCAAAGTAGTTTCTGAGGGTGCTTCTGTCTAGATTTTAGATGAATATATTACCGTTTCCAACGAAATTGATAGAGCTATCCAAATATCCACTTACAGATTCTACAAAAGAAGTGATTCCAAACTGCTCTATCAACAGAAAAGTTTAAGTCTGTTAGGTGAGGACACACATCCCAAATAAGTTTCTGAGAATGCTTCTGTCTCGTTTTTATGGGAAAACATTTCCCTTTTCACCTTAGGCCTGAAAGCGCTCAAAATCTCCACTTGCAGATACTACAGAAAGAGTGTTCCAAACCTGCTCTAAGAAAGGGAATGTTCAGCTCTGTGAGTTCAATGGAGATATCACAAAGTAGTTTCTGAGAGAGCTTCTGTCTAGATTTTAGATGAAGATATTCCCGTTTCCAATGAAATCGTTAGAGCTATCCAAATATCCACTTGCAGATTCTACAGAAAGTGTGTTTCCAAACTGCTGTAACAAAGGAAAGGTTGAAATCTGTTTGTTGAGGACACACAAGACAACAAAGTTTCTGAGAATGCTTCTGTCTAGATTTTAGATGACGATATTCCCGTTTCCAAGGAAATCTTCACAGTTATTCAAATATCCACTTGCAGATTCTACAAAAAGAGTGTTTCCAAACTGCTCTATCAAAAGAAAGGTTCAACTCCGTTAGTTGAGGACACACATCACAAAGAGGTTTCTGAGAATGCTTCTGTCTCGTTTTTATGGGAAGATATTTCAGTTTTCACCGTAGGCCGGAATGCGCTCGAAATGTCCACTTGCAGATACTACAGAAAGAGTGTTCCAAACCTTCTCTAAGAAAGGGAATCTTCAGCTTTGTGAGTTGAATGCAGATATCACAAAGTAGTTTCTGAGAGTGCTTCTGTCTAGATTTTAGATGAAGATACTCCCGTTTCCAACGAAATCGTTAGAGCTATCCAAATATCTACTTGCAGATTCTACAAAAAGAGTGGTTCCAAACTACTCTATGAAAAGAAAGGTTGAACTCTGTTAGATGAGGACACACATCACAAAGAAGTTTCTGAGAATGCTTCTGTCTAGATTTTATATGAAGATGTTCCCGTTTCCAACGAAATCTTCACATTAAACAAAATGTCCACTTGCAGGTTCTACAAAAAGAGTGTTTCCAAACTGCTGAATCAAAGGAAAGGTTGAACTCTGTTAGTTGAGGACACACATCACAAAGAAGTTTCTGAGAATGCTTCTGTCTAGATTTTATATGAAGATATTCCCGTTTCCAACGAAATCTTCACAGTTATTCAAATATCCACTTGCAGATTCTACAAAAAGAGTGTTTCCAAACTGCTGTTTCAATAGAAAGGATCAGCTCTGGTAGTTGAGGACACACATCCTAAAGAAGTTTCTGAAAATCCTTCTGTCTCTTTTTTATGGGAAGATATTTCAGTTTTCACCGTAGGCCTTAATGCGCTCGAAATGTCCACTTCCAGATACTACAGAAAGAGTGTTTCAAACCTGCTCTATGAAAGGGAAAGTTCCGCTCTGTGACTTGAATGCAGATATCAGAAAGTAGTTTCTGACAGTGCTTCTGTCTAGAATTTAGATGTAGATATTCCCGTTTCCAACGAAATCTTCACAGTTATCCAAATATCCACTTGCAGATTCTACAAAAAGAGTGTTTGCAAACTGCTGTATCAAAAGAAAGGATGAACTGTGTTAGCTGAGGACACTCATCAAGAAGTTGTTTCTGAGACTGCTTCGGTCTAGATTTCATATGAAGATATTCCCGTTTCCAACGAAATCATTAGCTCTATCAAAATATCCACTTACAGATTCTACAAAAAGAGTGTTTCCAAACTCCTCTATCAAAAGAAAGGTTCAACTCCTTTATTTGAGGACACACATCACAAAGAAGTTTCTGAGAATGCTTCTGTCTAGATTTTATATGAAGATATTCCCTTTTCCAATGAAATCTTCAGAGTCATCCAAATATCCACTTGCAGCTTCTACAAAAAGAGTTTTTCTAAACTGCTGTATCCAAAGAAAGTTTCATCTCTGTTAGTTGAGGACACACATCCCAAATAAGTTTCTGAGAATGCTTCTGTCTCGTTTTTATGGGAAGATATTTCCCTTTTCACCTTAGGCCTGAAAGCGCTCGAAATCTCCACTTGCAGATACTACAGAAAGAGTGTTCCAAACCTGCTCTAAGAAAGGGAAAGTTCAGCTCTGTGAGTTCAATGCAGATATCACAAAGTAGTTTCTGAGAGAGCTTCTGTCTAGATTTTAGATGAAGATATTCCCGTTTCCAATGAAATCGTTAGAGCTATCCAAATATCCACTTGCAGATTCTACAAAAAGTGTGTTTCCAAACTGCTGTAACAAAGGAAAGGTTGAAATCTGTTAGTTGAGGACACACACCACAAAAAAGTTTCTGAGAATGCTTCTGTCTAGATTTTAGATGACGATATTCCCGTTTCCAATGAAATCTTCACAGTTATTCAAATATCCACTTGCAGATTCTACAAAAAGTGTGTTTCCAAACGGCTCTATCAAAAGAAAGGTTCAACTCCGTTAGTTGAGGACACACATCACAAAGAAGTTTCTGAGAATGCTTCTGTCTCGTTTTTATGGGAAGATATTTCCCTTTTCACCTAAGGCCCTAATGCGCTCGAAATGTCCACTTGCAGATACTACAGAAAGAGTGTTCCAAACCTTCTCTAAGAAAGGGAATCTTCAGCATTGTGAGTTGAATGCAGATATCACAAAGTAGTTTCTGAGAGTGCTTCTGTCTAGATTTTAGATGAAGATATTCCCGTTTCCAACGAAATCGATAGAGCTATCCAAATATCAACTTGCAGATTCTAGAAAAAGAGTGGTTCCAAACTACTCTATGAAAAGAAAGGTTGAACTCTGTTAGATGAGGACACACATCACAAAGAAGTTTCTGAGAATGCTTCTGTCTAGATTTTATATGAAGATGTTCCCGTTTCCAACGAAATCTTCACTTTAAACAAAATATCCACTTGCAGGTTCTACAAAAAGTGTGTTTCCAAACTGCTGTATCAATACAAAGGATCAGCTCTGGTAGTTGAGGACACACATCCTAAATAAGTTTCTGAAAATCCTTCTGTCTCTTTTTTATGGGAAGATATTTCAGTTTTCACCGTCGGCCTTTATGCGCTCGAAATGTCCACTTCCAGATACTACAGAAAGAGTGTTTCAAACCTGCTCTATGAAAGGGAATGTTCCGCTCTGTGACTTGAATGCAGATATCAGAAAGTAGTTTCTGACAATGCTTCTGTCTAGAAGTTAGATGAAGATATTCCCGTTTCCAACGAAATCGATTGAGCTATCCAAATATCCACTTACAGATTCTACAAAAGAAGTGATTCCAAACTGCTCTATCAACAGAAAGGTTTATGTCTGTTAGTTGAGGACACACATCACAAGGAAGTTTCTGAGAATGCTTCTGTCTCGTTTTTATGGGAAGATATTTCAGTTTTCACCGTAGGCCCGAATGCGCTCGAAATGTCCACTTGCAGATACTACAGAAAGAGTGTTCCAAACCTTCTCTAAGAAAGGGAATCGTCAGCATTGTGAGTTGAATGCAGATATCGCAAAGTAGTTTCTGAGGGTGCTTCTGTCTAGATTTTAGATGAATATATTACCGTTTCCAACGAAATTGATAGAGCTATCCAAATATCCACTTACAGATTCTACAAAAGAAGTGATTCCAAACTGCTCTATCAACAGAAAAGTTTAAGTCTGTTAGGTGAGGACACACATCCCAAATAAGTTTCTGAGAATGCTTCTGTCTCGTTTTTATGGGAAAACATTTCCCTTTTCACCTTAGGCCTGAAAGCGCTCAAAATCTCCACTTGCAGATACTACAGAAAGAGTGTTCCAAACCTGCTCTAAGAAAGGGAATGTTCAGCTCTGTGAGTTCAATGGAGATATCACAAAGTAGTTTCTGAGAGAGCTTCTGTCTAGATTTTAGATGAAGATATTCCCGTTTCCAATGAAATCGTTAGAGCTATCCAAATATCCACTTGCAGATTCTACAGAAAGTGTGTTTCCAAACTGCTGTAACAAAGGAAAGGTTGAAATCTGTTTGTTGAGGACACACAAGACAACAAAGTTTCTGAGAATGCTTCTGTCTAGATTTTAGATGACGATATTCCCGTTTCCAAGGAAATCTTCACAGTTATTCAAATATCCACTTGCAGATTCTACAAAAAGAGTGTTTCCAAACTGCTCTATCAAAAGAAAGGTTCAACTCCGTTAGTTGAGGACACACATCACAAAGAGGTTTCTGAGAATGCTTCTGTCTCGTTTTTATGGGAAGATATTTCAGTTTTCACCGTAGGCCGGAATGCGCTCGAAATGTCCACTTGCAGATACTACAGAAAGAGTGTTCCAAACCTTCTCTAAGAAAGGGAATCTTCAGCTTTGTGAGTTGAATGCAGATATCACAAAGTAGTTTCTGAGAGTGCTTCTGTCTAGATTTTAGATGAAGATACTCCCGTTTCCAACGAAATCGTTAGAGCTATCCAAATATCTACTTGCAGATTCTACAAAAAGAGTGGTTCCAAACTACTCTATGAAAAGAAAGGTTGAACTCTGTTAGATGAGGACCCACATCACAAAGAAGTTTCTGAGAATGCTTCTGTCTAGATTTTATATGAAGATGTTCCCGTTTCCAACGAAATCTTCACATTAAACAAAATATCCACTTGCAGGTTCTACAAAAAGAGTGGTTCCAAACTGCTGTATCAAAGGAAAGGTTGAACTCTGTTAGTTGAGGACACACATCACAAACAAGTTTCTGAGAATGCTTCTGTCTAGATTTTATATGAAGATATTCCCGTTTCCAACGAAATCTTCACAGTTATTCAAGTATCCACTTGCAGATTCCACAATAAGAGTGTTTCCAAACTGCTGTATCAATAGAAAGGATCAGCTCTGGTAGTTGAGGACACACATCCTAAAGAAGTTTCTGAAAATCCTTCTGTCTCTTTTTTATGGGAAGATATTTCAGTTTTCACCGTAGGCCTTAATGCGCTCGAAATGTCCACTTCCAGATACTACAGAAAGAGTGTTTCAAACCTGCTCTATGAAAGGGAATGTTCCGCTCTGTGACTTGAATGCAGATATCAGAAAGTAGTTTCTGACAGTGCTTCTGTCTAGAATTTAGATGAAGATATTCCCGTTTCCAACGAAATCGATAGAGCTATCCAAATATCCACTTACAAATTCTACAAAAGAAGTGATTCCAAACTGCTCTATCAACAGAAAGGTTTAAGTCTGTTAGTTGAGGACACACATCACAAAGAAGTTTGTGAGAATGCTTCTGTCTAGATTTTATATGAAGATATTCCCGTTTCTAACGATATCTTCACAGTTATCCAAATATCCACTTGCAGATTCTTCAAAAAGTGTGTTTCCAAACTGCTGTATCAAAAGATAGGTTCAACTCTGTCAGTTGAGGACACTCATCGCAAAGAAGTTTCTGAGAATGCTTCTGTCTAGATTTCATATGAAGATACTCCCCTTTCCAACGAAATTATTACAGCTATCCAAATATCCACGGACAGATTCTACAGAAAGGGTGTTTCCAAACTGCTGTATCAAAAGAAAGGTTGAACTCCGTTAGTTGAGGACACACATCACGAAGAAGTTGCTGAGAATGCTTCTGTCTGGAATTTAGATGAAGATATTCCCGTTTCCAACGAAATCTTCACAGTTATCCAAATATCTACCAGCAGATTCTACAAAAAGTGTGTTTCCAAACTACTGTAACAAAAGAAAGGTTGAACTCTGTTAGTTGAGGACACACATCACAAAGAAGTTTCTGAGAATGCTTCTGTCTAGATTTTATATGAAGATATTCACTTTTCCATCGAAATCTTCACAGTTATCCAAATATCCACTTGCGGATTCTACAAAAAGAGTGTTTCTAAACTGCTGTATCAAAAGAAAGGTCCAACTCTGTTAGTTGAGGACACACATCCAGTATAAGTTTCAGAGAATGCTTCTGTCTCGTTTTTATGGGAAGATATTTCCCTTTTCACCGTAGGCCTGAAAGCGCTCAAAATGTCCACTTGCAGATACTACAGAAAGCGTGTTCCAAACCTGCTCTAAGAAAGAGAATCTTCAGCTTTCTGAGTTGAATGCAGATATCACAAAGTAGTTTCTGAGAGTGCTTCTGTCTAGATTTTAGATGAAGATATTCCCGTTTCCAACGAAATCGTATGAGCTATCCAAATATCCACTTGCAGATTGTACAAAAAGGTGGTTCCAAACTACTCTATCAAAAGAAATGTTGAACTCTGTTCGATGAGGACTCACATCACAAAGAAGTTTCTGATAATGCTTCTGCCTAGATTTTATATGATGATGTTCCCGTTTCCAACGAAATCTTCACATTAAACAAAATATCCACTTGCAGGTTCTACAAAAAGAGTGTTTCCAAACTGCTGTATCAACGTAAAGTTTGAACTCTGTTAGTTGAGGACACACATCACAAAAAAGTTTCTGAGAATGCTTCTGTCTAGATTTTATAAGAAGATACTCCCGTTTCCAACGAAATCTTCACAGTTATTCAAGTATCCACTTGCAGATTCCACAAAAAGAGTGTTTCCTAACTGCTGTATCAAGAGAAAGGATCAACTCTGCTAGTTGAGGACCCATATCCTAAATAAGTTTCTGAGAATGCTTCTGTCTCTTTCTTATAGGAAGATATTTCAGTTTTCACCGAAGGGCTGAATGCGTTCGAAATGTCCACTTCCAGATACTACAGAAAGAGTGTTTCAAACCTGCTCTTTGAAAGGGAATGTTCAGCTCTGTGACTTGAATGCAGATGTCACAAAGTAGTTTCTGACAGTGCTTCTGTCTTGAATTTAGATGAAGATATTCCCTTTTCCAACGAAATCGTTAGAGCTATAAAAATATCCACTTGCAGATTCTACAAAAAGGGTGTTTCCAAACTGCCCTATCAAAAGAAACGTTGAACCCTGTTAGTTGAGGATACACATCACAAAGTAGTTTCTGAGAATGCTTGTGTCTAGATTTTATATGAAGATATTCCTATTTCCAACTAAATCTTCACAGTTATCCAAATATCCACTTGCAGATTTTACAAAAAGACTGTTTCCAAACTGCTGTTTCAAAGAAAAGTCGAACTGTGTTAGTTGAGGACACTCATCACAAAGAAGTTTCTGAGAATGCTTCTGTCTAGATTTCATATGAAGATATTCCCGTTTCCACCGAAATCATTAGAGCTATCCAAATATCCACTTACAGATTCTACAAAAAGAGTGTTACCAATCTGCTCTATCAAATGAAAGGTTCAACTTAGTTAGTTGAGGACACACATCATAAAGAAGTTTCTGAGAATGCTTCTGTCTGGATTTTATATGAAGATATTCCGTTTCCAACGAAATCTTCACAGTTATCCAAATATCAACTTGCAGATTCTACAAAAAGTGTGTTTCCAAACTACTGTATCAAAAGAAAGGATCAACTCTGTTAGTTGAGGACACACATCACAAAGAAGTTTCTGAGAATGCTTCTGTCTAGATTTTATATGAAGATATTCCCGTTTCCAACGAAATCTTCACAGTTATCCAAATATCCACTTGCAGATTCTACAAAAAGAGTGTTTGCAAACTGCTGTATCAAAAGAAAGGATGAACTGTGTTAGCTGAGGACACTCATCAAGAAGAAGTTTCTGAGCATGCTTCGGTCTAGATTTCATATGAAGATATCCCCGTTTCCAACGAAATCATTAGCTCTATCAAAATATCCACTTACAGATTCTACAAAAAGAGTGTTTCCAAACTCCTCTATCAAAAGAAAAGTTCAACTCCTTTAGTTGAGGACACACATCACAAAGAAGTTTCTGAGAATGCTTCTGTCTAGATTTTATATGAAGATATTCCCTTTTCCAATGAAATCTTCAGAGTCATCCAAATATCCACTTGCAGCTTCTACAAAAAGAGTTTTTCTAAACTGCTGTATCCAAAGAAAGTTTCATCTCTGTTAGTTTAGGACACACATCCCAAATAAGTTTCTGAGAATGCTTCTGTCTCGTTTTTATGGGAAGATATTTCCCTTTTCACCTTAGGCCTGAAAGCGCTCGAAATCTCCACTTGCAGATACTACAGAAAGAGTGTTCCAAACCTGCTCTAAGAAAGGCAATGTTCAGCTCAGTGAGTTCAATGCAGATATCACAAAGTAGTTTCTGAGAGAGCTTCTGTCTAGATTTTAGATGAAGATATTCCCGTTTCCAATGAAATCGTTAGAGCTATCCAAATATCCACTTGCAGATTCTACAGAAAGTGTGTTTCCAAATTGCTGTAACAAAGGAAAGGTTGAAATCTGTTTGTTGAGGACACACAAGACAACAAAGTTTCTGAGAATGCTTCTGTCTAGATTTTAGATGACGATATTCCCGTTTCCAAGGAAATCTTCACAGTTATTCAAATATCCACTTGCAGATTCTACAAAAAGAGTGTTTCCAAACTGCTCTATCAAAAGAAAGGTTCAACTCCGTTAGTTGAGGACACACATCACAAAGAGGTTTCTGAGAATGCTTCTGTCTCGTTTTTATGGGAAGATATTTCAGTTTTCACCGTAGGCCGGAATGCGCTCGAAATGTCCACTTGCAGATACTACAGAAAGAGTGTTCCAAACCTTCTCTAAGAAAGGGAATCTTCAGCTTTGTGAGTTGAATGCAGATATCACAAAGTAGTTTCTGAGAGTGCTTCTGTCTAGATTTTAGATGAAGATATTCCCGTTTCCAACGAAATCGTTAGAGCTATCCAAATATCTACTTGCAGATTCTACAAAAAGAGTGGTTCCAAACTACTCTATGAAAAGAAAGGTTGAACTCTGTTAGATGAGGACACACATCACAAAGAAGTTTCTGAGAATGCTTCTGTCTAGATTTTATATGAAGATGTTCCCGTTTCCAACGAAATCTTCACATTAAACAAAATATCCACTTGCAGGTTCTACAAAAAGAGTGTTTCCAAACTGCTGTATCAAAGGAAAGGTTGAACTCTGTTAGTTGAGGACACACATCACAAAAAAGTTTCTGAGAATGCTTCTGTCTAGATTTTATATGAAGATATTCCCGTTTCCAACGAAATCTTCACAGTTATTCAAGTATCCACTTGCAGATTCCACAATAAGAGTGTTTCCAAACTGCTGTATCAATAGAGAGGATCAGCTCTGGTAGTTGAGGACACACATCCTAAAGAAGTTTCTGAAAATCCTTCTGTCTCTTTTTTATGGGAAGATATTTCAGTTTTCACCGTAGGCCTTAATGCGCTCGAAATGTCCACTTCCAGATACTACAGAAAGAGTGTTTCAAACCTGCTCTATGAAAGGGAATGTTCCGCTCTGTGACTTGAATGCAGATATCAGAAAGTAGTTTCTGACAGTGCTTCTGTCTAGAATTTAGATGAAGATATTCCCGTTTCCAACGAAATCGATAGAGCTATCCAAATATCCACTTACAGATTCTACAAAAGAAGTGATTCCAAACTGCTCTATCAACAGAAAGGTTTAAGTCTGTTAGTTGAGGACACACATCACAAAGAAGTTTGTGAGAATGCTTCTGTCTAGATTTTATATGAAGATATTCCCGTTTCTAACGATATCTTCACAGTTATCCAAATATCCACTTGCAGATTCTTCAAAAAGTGTGTTTCCAAACTGCTGTATCAAAAGATAGGTTCAACTCTGTCAGTTGAGGACACTCATCGCAAAGAAGTTTCTGAGAATGCTTCTGTCTAGATTTCATATGAAGATACTCCCCTTTCCAACGAAATTATTACAGCTATCCAAATATCCACGGACAGATTCTACAGAAAGGGTGTTTCCAAACTGCTGTATCAAAAGAAAGGTTGAACTCCGTTAGTTGAGGACACACATCACGAAGAAGTTGCTGAGAATGCTTCTGTCTGGAATTTAGATGAAGATATTCCCGTTTCCAACGAAATCTTCACAGTTATCCAAATATCTACCAGCAGATTCTACAAAAAGTGTGTTTCCAAACTACTGTAACAAAAGAAAGGTTGAACTCTGTTAGTTGAGGACACACATCACAAAGAAGTTTCTGAGAATGCTTCTGTCTAGATTTTATATGAAGATATTCACTTTTCCATCGAAATCTTCACAGTTATCCAAATATCCACTTGCGGATTCTACAAAAAGAGTGTTTCTAAACTGCTGTATCAAAAGAAAGGTCCAACTCTGTTAGTTGAGGACACACATCCCTTATAAGTTTCAGAGAATGCTTCTGTCTCGTTTTTATGGGAAGATATTTCCCTTTTCACCGTAGGCCTGAAAGCGCTCGAAATGTCCACTTGCAGATACTACAGAAAGCGTGTTCCAAACCTGCTCTAAGAAAGAGAATCTTCAGCTTTCTGAGTTGAATGCAGATATCACAAAGTAGTTTCTGAGAGTGCTTCTGTCTAGATTTTAGATGAAGATATTCCCGTTTCCAACGAAATCGTATGAGCTATCCAAATATCCACTTGCAGATTGTACAAAAAGGTGGTTCCAAACTACTCTATCAAAAGAAATGTTGAACTCTGTTCGATGAGGACTCACATCACAAAGAAGTTTCTGATAATGCTTCTGCCTAGATTTTATATGATGATGTTCCCGTTTCCAACGAAATCTTCACATTAAACAAAATATCCACTTGCAGGTTCTACAAAAAGAGTGTTTCCAAACTGCTGTATCAACGTAAAGTTTGAACTCTGTTAGTTGAGGACACACATCACAAAAAAGTTTCTGAGAATGCTTCTGTCTAGATTTTATAAGAAGATACTCCCGTTTCCAACGAAATCTTCACAGTTATTCAAGTATCCACTTGCAGATTCCACAAAAAGAGTGTTTCCTAACTGCTGTATCAAGAGAAAGGATCAACTCTGCTAGTTGAGGACCCATATCCTAAATAAGTTTCTGAGAATGCTTCTGTCTCTTTCTTATAGGAAGATATTTCAGTTTTCACCGAAGGGCTGAA
The DNA here is from genome assembly GCF_029281585.2 of Gorilla gorilla gorilla. Taxonomy (NCBI): domain Eukaryota; kingdom Metazoa; phylum Chordata; class Mammalia; order Primates; family Hominidae; genus Gorilla; species Gorilla gorilla. The sequence goes on along the minus strand of NC_086018.1, from coordinate 12,925,807 downwards.
TGCGTTCGAAATGTCCACTTCCAGATACTACAGAAAGAGTGTTTCAAACCTGCTCTTTGAAAGGGAATGTTCAGCTCTGTGACTTGAATGCAGATGTCACAAAGTAGTTTCTGACAGTGCTTCTGTCTTGAATTTAGATGAAGATATTCCCTTTTCCAACGAAATCGTTAGAGCTATAAAAATATCCACTTGCAGATTCTACAAAAAGGGTGTTTCCAAACTGCCCTATCAAAAGAAACGTTGAACCCTGTTAGTTGAGGATACACATCACAAAGTAGTTTCTGAGAATGCTTGTGTCTAGATTTTATATGAAGATATTCCTATTTCCAACTAAATCTTCACAGTTATCCAAATATCCACTTGCAGATTTTACAAAAAGACTGTTTCCAAACTGCTGTTTCAAAGAAAAGTCGAACTGTGTTAGTTGAGGACACTCATCACAAAGAAGTTTCTGAGAATGCTTCTGTCTAGATTTCATATGAAGATATTCCCGTTTCCACCGAAATCATTAGAGCTATCCAAATATCCACTTACAGATTCTACAAAAAGAGTGTTACCAATCTGCTCTATCAAATGAAAGGTTCAACTTAGTTAGTTGAGGACACACATCATAAAGAAGTTTCTGAGAATGCTTCTGTCTGGATTTTATATGAAGATATTCCGTTTCCAACGAAATCTTCACAGTTATCAAAATATCAACTTGCAGATTCTACAAAAAGTGTGTTTCCAAACTACTGTATCAAAAGAAAGGTTCAACTCTGTTAGTTGAGGACACACATCACAAAGAAGTTTCTGAGAATGCTTCTGTCTAGATTTTATATGAAGATAATCCCGTTTCCAACGAAATCTTCACAGTTATCCAAATATCCACTTGCAGATTCTACAAAAAGAGTGTTTGCAAACTGCTGTATCAAAAGAAAGGATGAACTGTGTTAGCTGAGGACACTCATCAAGAAGAAGTTTCTGAGCATGCTTCGGTCTAGATTTCATATGAAGATATCCCCGTTTCCAACGAAATCATTAGCTCTATCAAAATATCCACTTACAGATTCTACAAAAAGAGTGTTTCCAAACTCCTCTATCAAAAGAAAAGTTCAACTCCTTTAGTTGAGGACACACATCACAAAGAAGTTTCTGAGAATGCTTCTGTCTAGATTTTATATGAAGATATTCCCTTTTCCAATGAAATCTTCAGAGTCATCCAAATATCCACTTGCAGCTTCTACAAAAAGAGTTTTTCTAAACTGCTGTATCCAAAGAAAGTTTCATCTCTGTTAGTTGAGGACACACATCCCAAATAAGTTTCTGAGAATGCTTCTGTCTCGTTTTTATGGGAAGATATTTCCCTTTTCACCTTAGGCCTGAAAGCGCTCGAAATCTCCACTTGCAGATACTACAGAAAGAGTGTTCGAAACCTGCTCTAAGAAAGGGAATGTTCAGCTCTGTGAGTTCAATGCAGATATCACAAAGTAGTTTCTGAGAGAGCTTCTGTCTAGATTTTAGATGAAGATATTCCCGTTTCCAATGAAATTGATAGAGCTATCCAAATATCCACTTGCAGATTCTACAAAAAGTGTGATTCCAAACTGCTGTAACAATGGAAAGGTTGAAATCTGTTAGTTGAGGACACACACCACAAAAAAGTTTCTGAGAATGCTTCTCTCTAGATTTTATATGACGATATTCCCGTTTCCAACGAAATCTTCACAGTTATTCAAATATCCACCTGCAGATTCTACAAAAAGTGTGTTTCCAAACGGCTCTATCAAAAGAAAGGTTCAACTCCGTTAGTTGAGGACACACATTACAAAGAAGTTTCTGAGAATGCTTCTGTCTCGTTTTTATGGGAAGATATTTCCCTTTTCACCTAAGGCCCGAATGCGCTCGAAATGTCCACTTGCAGATACTATAGAAAGAGTGTTCCAAACCTTCTCTAAGAAAGGGAATCTTCAGCATTGTGAGTTGAATGCAGATATCACAAAGTAGTTTCTGAGAGTGCTTCTGTCTAGATTTTAGATGAAGATAATCCCGTTTCCAACGAAATCGTTAGAGCTATCCAAATATCAACTTGCAGATTCTTCAAAAAGAGTGGTTCCAAACTACTCTATGAAAAGAAAGGTTGAACTCTGTTAGATGAGGACACACATCACAAAGAAGTTTCTGAGAATACTTCTGTCTAGATTTTATATGAAGATGTTCCCGTTTCCAACGAAATCTTCACATTAAACAAAATATCCACTTGCAGGTTCTACAAAAACAGTGTTTCCAAACTGCTGTATCAATAGAAAGGATCAGCTCTGGTAGTTGAGGACACACATCCTAAATAAGTTTCTGAAAATCCCTCTGTCTCTTTTTTATGGGAAGATATTTCAGTTTTCACCGTAGGCCTTAATGCGCTCGAAATGTCCACTTCCAGATACTACAGAAAGAGTGTTTCAAACCTGCTCTATGAAAGGGAATGTTCCGCTCTGTGACTTGAATGCAGATATCAGAAAGTAGTTTCTGACAGTGCTTCTGTCTAGAATTTAGATGAAGATATTCCCGTTTCCAACGAAATCGATAGAGCTATCCAAATATCCACTTGCAGATTCTACAAAAAGTGTGTTTCCAAACTCCTCTATCAAAAGAAAGTTTCAACTCTGTTAGTTGAGGACACACATCACAAAGAAGTTTCTGAGAATGCTTCTGTCTAGATTTTATATGAAGATATTCCCGTTTCCAACGAAATCTTCACAGTTATCCAAATATCCACTTGCAGATTCTACAAAAAGAGTGTTTGCAAACTACTGTATCAAAAGAAAGGATGAACTGTGTTAGCTGAGGACACTCATCAAGAAGAAGTTTCTGAGCATGCTTCGGTCTAGATTTCATATGAAGATATTACCGTTTCCAACGAAATCATTAGCTCTATCAAAATATCCACTTACAGATTCTACAAAAAGAGTGTTTCCAAACTCCTCTATCAAAAGAAAGGTTCAACTCCTTTAGTTGAGGACACACATCACAAAGAAGTTTCTGAGAATGCTTCTGTCTAGATTTTATATGAAGATATTCCCTTTTCCAATGAAATCTTCAGAGTCATCCAAATATCCACTTGCAGCTTCTTCAAAAAGAGTTTTTCTAAACTGCTGTATCCAAAGAAAGTTTCATCTCTGTTAGTTGAGGACACACATCCCAAATAAGTTTCTGAGAATGCTTCTGTCTCGTTTTTATGGGAAGATATTTCCCTTTTCACCTTAGGCCTGAAAGCGCTCGAAATCTCCACTTGCAGATACTACAGAAAGAGTGTTCCAAACCTGCTCTAAGAAAGGGAATGTTCAGCTCTGTGAGGTCAATGTAGATATCATAAAGTAGTTTCTGAGAGAGCTTCTGTCTAGATTATAGATGAAGATATACCCGTTTCCAATGATATCGTTAGAGCTATCCAAATATCCACTTGCAGATTCTACAAAAAGTGTGATTCCAAACTGCTGTAACAAAGGAAAGGTTGAAATCTGCTAGTTGAGAACACACACCACAAAAAAGTTTCTGAGAATGCTTCTGTCTAGATTTTATATGACGATATTCCCGTTTCCAATGAAATCTTCACAGTTATTCAAATATCCACTTGCAGATTCTACAAAAAGTGTGTTTCCAAAGGGCTCTATCAAAAGAAAGGTTCAACTCCGTTAGTTGAGGACACACATTACAAAGAAGTTTCTGAGAATGCTTCTGTCTCGTTTTTATGGGAAGATATTTCCCTTTTCACCTAAGGCCCGAATGCGCTCGAAATGTCCACTTGCAGATAATATAGAAAGAGTGTTCCAAACCTTCTCTAAGAAAGGGAATCTTCAGCATTGTGAGTTGAATGCAGATATCACAAAGTAGTTTCTGAGAGTGCTTCTGTCTAGATTTTAGATGAAGATAATCCCGTTTCCAACGAAATCGTTAGAGCTATCCAAAAATCAACTTGCAGATTCTTCAAAAAGAGTGGTTCCAAACTACTCTATGAAAAGAAAGGTTGAACTCTGTTAGATGAGGACACACATCACAAAGAAGTTTCTGAGAATGCTTCTGTCTAGATTTTATATGAAGATGTTCCCGTTTCCAACGAAATCTTCACATTAAACAAAATATCCACTTGCAGGTTCTACAAAAAGAGTGTTTCCAAACTGCTGTATCAATAGAAAGGATCAGCTCTGGTAGTTGAGGACACACATCCTAAATAAGTTTCTGAAAATCCCTCTGTCTCTTTATTATGGGAAGATATTTCAGTTTTCACCGTAGGCCTTAATGCGCTCGAAATGTCCACTTCCAGATACTACAGAAAGAGTGTTTCAAACCTGCTCTATGAAAGGGAATGTTCCGCTCTGTGACTTGAATGCAGATATCAGAAAGTAGTTTCTGACAGTGCTTCTGTCTAGAATTTAGATGAAGATATTCCCGTTTCCAACGAAATCGATAGAGCTATCCAAATATCCACTTGCAGATTCTACAAAAAGTGTGTTTCCAAACTACTGTATCAAAAGAATGGTTCAACTCTGTTAGTTGAGGACACACATCACAAAGAAGTTTCTGAGAATGCTTCTGTCTAGATTTTATATGAAGATATTCCCGTTTCCAACAATATCTTCACAGTTATCCAAATATCCACTTGCAGATTCTACAAAAAGTGTGTTTCCAAACTGCTCTATCAAAAGAAAGGTTCAACTCCGTTAGTTGAGGACACACATCACAAAGAAGTTTCTGAGAATGCTTCTGTCTCGTTTTTATGGGAAGATATTTCAGTTTTCACCGTAGGCCCGAATGCGCTCCAAATGTCCACTTGCAGATAATACAGAAAGAGTGTTCAATACCTTCTCTAAGAAAGGGAATCTTCAGCTTTGTGAGTTGAATGCAGATATCACAAAGTAGTTTCTGAGAGTGCTTCTGTCTAGATTTTAGATGAAAATATTCCCGTTTCCAACGATATCGTTTGAGCTATCCAAATATCAACTTGCAGATTCTACAAAAAGAGTGGTTCCAAACTACTCTATGAAAAGAAAGGTTGAACTCTGTTAGATGAGGACACACATCACAAAGTAGTTTCTGAGAATGCTTCTGTCTAGATTTTATATAAAGATGTTCCCGTTTCCAATGAAATCTTCACATTAAACAAAATATCCACTTGCAGGTTCTACAAAAAGAGTGTTTCCAAACTGCTGTATCAAAGGAAAGGTTGAACTCTGTTAGTTGAGGACACACATCACAAAAAAGTTTCTGAGAATGCTTCTGTCTAGATTTTATATGAAGATATTCCCGTTTCCAACGAAATCTTCACAGTTATTCAAATATCCACTTGCAGATTCTACAAAAAGAGTGTTTCCAAACTGCTGTATCAATAGAAAGGATCAGCTCTGGTAGTTGAGGACACACATCCTAAATAAGTTTCTGAAAATCCCTCTGTCTCTTTTTTAAGGGAAGATATTTCAGTTTTCACCGTAGGCCTTAATGCGCTCGAAATGTCCACTTCCAGATACTACAGAAAGAGTGTTTCAAACCTGCTCTATGAAAGGGAATGTTCCGCTCTGTGACTTGAATGCAGATATCAGAAAGTAGTTTCTGACAGTGCTTCTGTCTAGAATTTAGATGAAGATATTCCCGTTTCCAACGAAATCGATAGAGCTATCCAAATATCCACTTGCAGATTCTACAAAAAGTGTGTTTCCAAACTACTGTATCAAAAGAATGGTTCAACTCTGTTAGTTGAGGACACACATCACAAAGAAGTTTCTGAGAATGCTTCTGTCTAGATTTTATATGAAGATATTCCCGTTTCCAACGAAATCTTCACAGTTATCCAAATATCCACTTGCAGAATCTACAAAAAGTGTGTTTGCAAACTACTGTATCAAAAGAAAGGATGAACTGTGTTAGCTGAGGACACTCATCAAGAAGAAGTTTCTGAGAATGCTTCGGTCTAGATTTCATATGAAGATATTCCCGTTTCCAACGAAATCATTAGCTCTATCAAAATATCCTCTTACAGATTCTACAAAAAGAGTGTTTCCAAACTCCTCTATCAAAAGAAAGGTTCAACTCCTTTAGTTGAGGACACACATCACAAAGAAGTTTCTGAGAATGCTTCTGTCTAGATTTTATATGAAGATATTCCCTTTTCCAATGAAATCTTCAGAGTCATCCAAATATCCACTTGCAGCTTCTACAAAAAGAGTTTTTCTAAACTGCTGTATCCAAAGAAAGTTTCATCTCTGTTAGTTGAGGACACACATCCCAAATAAGTTTCTGAGAATGCTTCTGTCTCGTTTTTATGGGAAGATATTTCCCTTTTCACCTTAGGCCTGAAAGCGCTCGAAATCTCCACTTGCATATACTACAGAAAGAGTGTTCCAAACCTGCTCTAAGAAAGGGAATGTTCAGCTCTGTGAGTTCAATGCAGATATCACAAAGTAGTTTCTGAGAGAGCTTCTGTCTAGATTTTAGATGAAGATATTCCCGTTTCCAATGAAATCGTTAGAGCTATCCAAATATCCACTTGCAGATTCTACAAAAAGTGTGATTCCAAACTGCTGTAACAAAGGAAAGGTTGAAATCTGTTAGTTGAGAACACACACCACAAAAAAGTTTCTGAGAATGCTTCTGTCTAGATTTTATATGACGATATTCCCGTTTCCAATGAAATCTTCACAGTTATTCAAATATCCACTTGCAGATTTTACAAAAAGTGTGTTTCCAAAGGGCTCTATCAAAAGAAAGGTTCAACTCCGTTAGTTGAGGACACACATCACAAAGAAGTTTCTGAGAATGCTTCTGTCTCGTTTTTATGGGAAGATATTTCCCTTTTCACGAAAGGCCCGAATGCGCACGAAATGTCCACTTGCAGATACTATAGAAAGAGTGTTCCAAACCTTCTCTAAGAAAGGGAACCTTCAGCATTGTGAGTTGAATGCAGATATCACAAAGTAGTTTCTGAGAGTGCTTCTGTCTAGATTTTAGATGAATATAATCCCGTTTCCAACGAAATCGTTAGAGCTATCCAATTATCAACTTGTAGATTCTTCAAAAAGAGTGGTTCCAAACTACTCTATGAAAAGAAAGGTTGAACTCTGTTAGATGAGGACACACCTCACAAAGAAGTTTCTGAGAATGCTTCTGTCTAGATTTTATACGAAGATGTTCCCGTTTCCAACGAAACCTTCACATTAAACAAAATATCCACTTGCAGGTTCTACAAAAGAGTGTTTCCAAACTGCTGTATCAATAGAAAGGATCAGCTCTGGTAGTTGAGGACACACATCCTAAATAAGTTTCTGAGAATCCCTCTGTCTCTTTTTTATGGGAAGATATTTCAGTTTTCACCGTAGGCCTTAATGCGCTCCAAATGTCCACTTCCAGATACTACAGAAAGAGTGTTTCAAACCTGCTCTATGAAAGGGAATGTTCCGCTCTGTGACTTGAATGCAGATATCAGAAAGTAGTTTCTGACAGTGCTTCTGTCTAGAATTTAGATGAAGATATTCCCATTTCCAACGAAATCGATAGAGCTATCCAAATATCCACTTGCAGAATCTACAAAAAGTGTGTTTGCAAACTGCTGTATCAAAAGAAAGGATGAACTGTGTTAGCTGAGGACACTCATCAAGAAGAAGTTTCTGAGAATGCTTCGGTCTAGATTTCATATGAAGATATTCCCGTTTCCAACGAAATCATTAGCTCTATCAAAATATCCACTTACAGATTCTACAAAAAGAGTGTTTCCAAACTCCTCTATCAAAAGAAAGTTTCAACTCCTTTAGTTGAGGACACACATCACAAAGAAGTTTCTGAGAATGCTTCTGTCTAGATTTTATATGAAGATATTCCCTTTTCCAATGAAATCTTCAGAGTCATCCAAATATCCACTTGCAGCTTCTACAAAAAGAGTTTTTCTAAACTGCTGTATCCAAAGAAAGTTTCATCTCTGTTAGTTGAGGACACACATCCCAAATAAGTTTCTGAGAATGCTTCTGTCTCGTTTTTATGGGAAGATATTTCCCTTTTCACCTTAGGCCTGAAAGCGCTCGAAATCTCCACTTGCAGATACTACAGAAAGAGTGTTCCAAACCTGCTCTAAGAAAGGGAATGTTCAGCTCTGTGAGGTCAATGCAGATATCACAAAGTAGTTTCTGAGAGAGCTTCTGTCTAGATTTTAGATGAAGATATTCCCGTTTCCAATGAAATCGTTAGAGCTATCCAAATATCCACTTGCAGATTCTACAAAAAGTGTGATTCCAAACTGCTGTAACAAAGGAAAGGTTGAAATCTGTTAGTTGAGAACACACACCACAAAAAAGTTTCTGAGAATGCTTCTGTCTAGATTTTATATGACGATATTCCCGTTTCCAATGAAATCTTCACAGTTATTCAAATATCCACTTGCAGATTCTACAAAAAGTGTGTTTCCAAACGGCTCTATCAAAAGAAAGGTTCAACTCCGTTAGTTGAGGACACACATCACAAAGAAGTTTCTGAGAATGCTTCTGTCTCGTTTTTATGGGAAGATATTTCCCTTTTCACCTAAGGCCCGAATGCGCTCGAAATGTCCACTTGCAGATACTATAGAAAGAGTGTTCCAAACCTTCTCTAAGAAAGGGAACCTTCAGCATTCTGAGTTGAATGCAGATATCACAAAGTAGTTTCTGAGAGTGCTTCTGTCTAGATTTTAGATGAAGATAATCCCGTTTCCAACGAAATCGTTAGAGCTATCCAAATATCAACTTGCAGATTCTTCAAAAAGAGTGGTTCCAAACTACTCTATGAAAAGAAAGGTTGAACTCTGTTAGATGAGGACACACATCACAAAGAAGTTTCTGAGAATGCTTCTGTCTAGATTTTATATGAAGATGTTCCCGTTTCCAACGAAATCTTCACATTAAACAAAATATCCACTTTCAGGTTCTACAAAAAGAGTGTTTCCAAACTGCTGTATCAATAGAAAGGATCAGCTCTGGTAGTTGAGGACACACATCCTAAATAAGTTTCTGAAAATCCCTCTGTCTCTTTTTTATGGGAAGATATTTCAGTTTTCACCGTAGGCCTTAATGCGCTCGAAATGTCCACTTCCAGATACTACAGAAAGAGTGTTTCAAACCTGCTCTATGAAAGGGAATGTTCCGCTCTGTGACTTGAATGCAGATATCAGAAAGTAGTTTCTGACAGTGCTTCTGTCTAGAATTTAGATGAAGATATTCCCGTTTCCAACGAAATCGATAGAGCTATCCAAATATCCACTTGCAGATTCTACAAAAAGTGTGTTTCCAAACTACTGTATCAAAAGAATGGTTCAACTCTGTTAGTTGAGGACACACATCACATATAAGTTTCTGAGAATGCTTCTGTCTAGATTTTATATGAAGATATTCCCGTTTCCAACAATATCTTCACAGTTATCCAAATATCCACTTGCAGATTCTTCAAAAAGTGTGTTTCCAAACTGCTCTATCAAAAGAAAGGTTCAACTCCGTTAGTTGAGGACACACATCACAAAGAAGTTTCTGAGAATGCTTCTGTCTCGTTTTTATGGGAAGATATTTCAGTTTTCACCGTAGGCCCGAATGCGCTCCAATTGTCCACTTGCAGATAATACAGAAAGAGTGTTCCATACCTTCTCTAAGAAAGGGAATCTTCAGCTTTGTGAGTTGAATGCAGATATCACAAAGTAGTTTCTGAGAGTGCTTCTGTCTAGATTTTAGATGAAAATATTCCCGTTTCCAACGATATCGTTAGAGCTATCCAAATATCAACTTGCAGATTCTACAAAAAGAGTGGTTCCAAACTACTCTATGAAAAGAAAGGTTGAACTCTGTTAGATGAGGACACACATCACAAAGAAGTTTCTGAGAATGCTTCTGTCTAGATTTTATATAAAGATGTTCCCGTTTCCAATGAAATCTTCACATTAAACAAAATATCCACTTGCAGGTTCTACAAAAAGAGTGTTTCCAAACTGCTGTATCAAAGGAAAGGTTGAACTCTGTTAGTTGAGGACACACATCACAAAAAAGTTTCTGAGAATGCTTCTGTCTAGATTTTATATGAAGATATTCCCGTTTCCAACGAAATCTTCACAGTTATTCAAATATCCACTTGCAGATTCTACAAAAAGAGTGTTTCCAAACTGCTGTATCAATAGAAAGGATCAGCTCTGGTAGTTGAGGACACACATCCTAAATAAGTTTCTGAAAATCCCTCTGTCTCTTTTTTAAGGGAAGATATTTCAGTTTTCACCGTAGGCCTTAATGCGCTCGAAATGTCCACTTCCAGATACTACAGAAAGAGTGTTTCAAACCTGCTCTATGAAAGGGAATGTTCCGCTCTGTGACTTGAATGCAGATATCAGAAAGTAGTTTCTGACAGTGCTTCTGTCTAGAATTTAGATGAAGATATTCCCGTTTCCAACAATATCTTCACAGTTATCCAAATATCCACTTGCAGATTCTACAAAAAGTGTGTTTCCAAACTGCTCTATCAAAAGAAAGGTTCAACTCCGTTAGTTGAGGACACACATCACAAAGAAGTTTCTGAGAATGCTTCTGTCTCGTTTTTATGGGAAGATAATTCAGTTTTCACCGTAGGCCCGAATGCGCTCCAAATGTCCACTTGCAGATAATACAGAAAGAGTGTTCCATACCTTCTCTAAGAAAGGGAATCTTCAGCTTTGTGAGTTGAATGCAGATATCACAAAGTAGTTTCTGAGAGTGCTTCTGTCTAGATTTTAGATGAAAATATTCCCGTTTCCAACGATATCGTTAGAGCTATCCAAATATCAACTTGCAGATTCTACAAAAAGAGTGGTTCCAAACTACTCTATGAAAAGAAAGGTTGAACTCTGTTAGATGAGGACACGCATCACAAAGAAGTTTCTGAGAATGCTTCTGTCTAGATTTTATATAAAGATGTTCCCGTTTCCAATGAAATCTTCACATTAAACAAAATATCCACTTGCAGGTTCTACAAAAAGAGTGTTTCCAAACTGCTGTATCAAAGGAAAGGTTGAACTCTGTTAGTTGAGGACACACATCACAAAAAAGTTTCTGAGAATGTTTCTGTCTAGATTTTATATGAAGATATTCCCGTTTCCAACGAAATCGATAGAGCTATCCAAATATCCACTTACAGATTCTACAAAAGAAGTGATTCCAAACTGCTCTATCAACAGAAAGGTTTAAGTCTGTTAGTTGAGGACACACATCACAAAGAAGTTTCTGAGAATGCTTCTGTCTCGTTTTTATGGGAAGATGTTTCAGTTTTCACCGTAGGCCCGAATGCGCTCGAAATGTCCACTTGCAGATACTACAGAAAGAGTGTTCCAAACCTTCTCTAAGGAAGGGAATCGTCAGCGTTGTGAGTTGAATGCAGATATCACAAAGTAGTTTCTGAGGGTGCTTCTGTCTAGATTTTAGATGAATATATTACCGTTTCCAACGAAATCGATAGAGCTATCCAAATATCCACTTACAGATTCAACAAAAGAAGTGATTCCAAACTGCTCTATCAACAGAAAGGTTTCAGTCTGTTAGTTGAGGACACACATCACAAAGAAGTTTGTGAGAATGCTTCTGTCTAGATTTTATATGAAGATATTCCCGTTTCCAACAATATCTTCACAGTTATCCAAATATCCACTTGCAGATTCTACAAAAAGTGTGTTTCGAAACTGCTCTATCAAAAGAAAGGTTCAACTCCGTTAGTTGAGGACACACATCACAAAGAAGTTTCTGAGAATGCTTCTGCCTCGTTTTTATGGGAAGATATTTCAGTTTCCACCGTAGGCCCGAATGCGCTCCAAATGTCCACTTGCAGATACTACAGAAAGAGTGTTCCAAACCTTCTCTAAGAAAGGGAATCGTCAGCATTGTGAGTTGAATGCAGATATCACAAAGTAGTTTCTGAGAGAGCTTCTGTCTAGATTTTAGATGAATACTTTACCCTTTCCAACGAAATCGATAGAGCTATCCAAATATCCACTTGCAGATTCTACAAAAGAAGTGATTCCAAACTGCTCTATCAACAGAAAGGTTTAAGTCTGTTAGTTGAGGACACACATCACAAAGAAGTTTGTGAGAATGCTTCTGTCTAGATTTTATATGAAGATATTCCCGTTTCCAACGATATCTTCTCAGTTATCCAAATATCCACTTGCAGATTCTACAAAAAGTGTGTTTCCAAACTGCTCTATCAAAAGAAAGGTTCAACTCCGTTAGTTGAGGACACACATCACAAAGAAGTTTCTGAGAATGCTTCTGTCTCGTTTTTAAGAGAAGATATTTCAGTTTTCACCGTAGGCCCGAATGCGCTCCAAATGTCCACTTGCAGATAATACAGAAAGAGTGTTCCATACCTTCTCTAAGAAAGGGAATCTTCAGCTTTGTGAGTTGAATGCAGATATCACAAAGTAGTTTCTCAGAGTGCTTCTGTCTAGATTTTAGATGAAGATATTCCCGTTTCCAACGAAATCGTTAGAGCTATCCAAATATCAACTTGCAGATTCTACAAAAAGAGTGGTTCCAAACTACTCTATGAAAAGAAAGGTTGAACTCTGTTAGACGAGGACACACATCACAAAGAAGTTTCTGAGAATGCTTCTGTCTAGATTTTATATAAAGATGTTCCCGTTTCCAACGAAATCTTCACATTAAACAAAATATCCACTTGCAGATTCTTCAAAAAGAGTGTTTCCAAACTGCTGTATCAATAGAAAGGATCAGCTCTGGTAGTTGAGGACACACATCCTAAAGAAGTTTCTGAAAATCCTTCTGTCTCTTTTTTATGGGAAGATATTTCAGTTTTCACCGTAGGCCTTAATGCGCTCGAAATGTCCACTTCCAGATACTACAGAAAGAGTGTTTCAAACCTGCTCTATGAAAGGGAATGTTCCGCTCTGTGACTTGAATGCAGATATCAGAAAGTAGTTTCTGACAGTGCTTCTGTCTAGAATTTAGATGAAGATATTCCCGTTTCCAACGAAATCGATAGAGCTATCCAAATATCCACTTACAGATTCTACAAAAGAAGTGATTCCAAACTGCTCTATCAACAGAAAGGTTTAAGTCTGTTAGTTGAGGACACACATCACAAAGAAGTTTGTGAGAATGCTTCTGTCTAGATTTTATATGAAGATATTCCCGTTTCCAAAGATATCTTAACAGTTATCCAAATATCCACTTGCAGATTCTTCAAAAAGTGTGTTTCCAAACTGCTGTATCAAAAGAAAGATTCAACTCTGTTAGTTGAGGGCACTCATCGCAAAGAAGTTTCTGAGAATGCTTCTGTCTAGATTTCATATATGAAGATACTCCCCTTTCCAAAGAAATTATTACAGCTATCCAAATATCCACGGACAGATTCTACAAAAAAGGTGTTTCCAAACTGCTCTATCAAAAGAAAGGTTCAACTTCGTTAGTTGAGGACACACATCATAAAGAAGTTTCTGAGAATGCTTCTGTCTGGATTTTATATGAAGATATTCCGTTTCCAACGAAATCTTCACAGTTATCCAAATATCCACTTGCAGATTCTACAAAAAGTGTGTTTCCAAACTACTGTATCAAAAGAAAGGTTCAACTCTGTTAGTTGAGGACACTCATAACAAAGAAGTTTCTGAGAATGCTTCTGTCTAGATTTCATATGAAGATATTCCCGTTTCCACCGAAATCATTAGAGCTATCCAAATATCCACTTAGAGATTCTACAAAAATAGTGTTACCAATCTGCTCTATCAAATGAAAGGTTCAACTTCGTTAGTTGAGGACTCACAACATAAAGAAGTTTCTGAGAATGCTTCTGTCTGGATTTTATATGAAGATATTCCGTTTCCAATGAAATCTTCACAGTTATCCATATATCCACTTGCAGATTCTACAAAAAGTGTGTTTCCAAACTGCTGTATCAAAAGAATGGTTGAACTCTGTTAGGTGAGGACACACATCACAAAGAAGTTTCTGAGAATGCTTCTGTCTAGATTTTATATGAAGATATTCCCTTTCCCAACGAAATCTTCACAGTTATCCAAATATCCACTTGCAGATTCTACAAAAAGAGTGTTCGCAAACTGCTGTATCAAAAGAAAGGATGAACTGTGTTAGCTGAGGACACTCATCAAGAAGAAGTTTCTGAGAATGCTTCGGTCTAGATTTCATATGAAGATATTCCCGTTTCCAACGAAATCATTAGCTCTATCAAAATATCCACTTACAGATTCTACAAAAAGAGTGTTTCCAAACTCCTCTATCAAAAGAAAGGTTCAACTCCTTTAGTTGAGGACACACATCACAAAGAAGTTTCTGAGAATGCTTCTGTCTAGATTTTATATGAAGATATTCCCTTTTCCAATGAAATCTTCAGAGTCATCAAAATATCCACTTGCAACTTCTACAAAAAGAGTTTTTCTAAACTGCTGTATCCAAAGAAAGTTTCATCTCTGTTAGTTGAGGACACACATCCCAAATAAGTTTCTGAGAATGCTTCTGTCTCGTTTTTATGGGAAGATATATCCCTTTTCACCTTAGGCCTGAAAGCGCTCGAAATCTCCACTTGCAGATACTACAGAAAGAGTGTTCCAAACCTGCTCTAAGAAAGGGAATGTTCAGCTCAGTGAGTTCAATGCAGATATCACAAAGTAGTTTCTGAGAGAGCTTCTGTCTAGATTTTAGATGAAGATATTCCCGTTTCCAATGAAATCGTTAGAGCTATCCAAATATCCACTTGCAGATTCTACAAAAAGTGTGTTTCCAAACTGCTGTAACAAAGGAAAGGTTGAAATCTGTTAGTTGAGGACACACACCACAAAAAAGTTTCTGAGAACGCTTCTGTCTAGATTCTATATGAAGATATTCCCGTTTCTAATGAAATCTTCACAGTTATTCCAATATCCACTTGCAGATTCTACAAAAAGAGTGTTGCCAAACTGCTCTATCAAAAGAAAGGTTCAACTCCGTTAGTTGAGGACACACATCACAAAGAAGTTTCTGGGAATGCTTCTGTCTCGTTTTTATGGGAAGATATTTCAGTTTTCACCGTAGGCCGGAATGCGCTCGAAATGTCCACTTGCAGATACTACAGAAAGGGTGTTCCATACCTTCTCTAAGAAAGGGAATCTTCAGCTTTGTGAGTTGAATGCAGATATCACAAAGTAGTTTCTGAGAGTGCTTCTGTCTAGATTTTAGATGAAGATATTCCCGTTTCCAAAGAAATCTTTAGAGCTATCCAAATATCAAATTGCAGATTCTACAAAAAGAGTGGTTCCAAACTACTCTATGAAAAGAAAGGTTGAACTCTGTTAGATGAGGACACACATCACAAAGAAGTTTCTGAGAATGCTTCTGTCTAGATTTTATATGAAGATGTTCCCGTTTCCAACGAAATCTTCACATTAAACAAAATATCCACTTGCAGGTTCTACAAAAAGAGTGTTTCCAAACTGCTGTATCAAAGGAAAGGTTGAACTCTGTTAGTTGAGGACACACATCACAAAAAAGTTTCTGGGAATGCTTCTGTCTAGATTTTATATGAAGATATTCCCGTTTCCAACGAAATCTTCACAGTTATACAAATATCCACTTGCAGATTCTACAAAAAGAGTGTTTCCAAACTGCTGTATCAATAGAAAGGATCAGCTCTGGTAGTTGAAGACACACATCCTAAATAAGTTTCTGAAAATCCCTCTGTCTCTTTTTTATGGGAAGATATTTCATTTGTCACCGGTGGCCTTTATGCGCTGGAAATGTCCACTTCCAGATACTACAGAAAGAGTGTTTCAAACCTGCTCTATGAAAGGGAATGTTCCACTCTGTGACTTGAAAGTAGATATCACAAAGTAGTTTCTGACAGTGCTTCTGTCTAGAATTTAGATGAAGATATTCCCGTTTCCAACGAAATCTACAGAGCTATCCAAATATCCACTTGCAGATTCTACAAAAAGTGTATTTCCAAACTCCTGTATCAAAAGAATGGTTCAACTCTGTTAGTTGAGGACACACATCACAAAGAAGTTTCTGAGAATGCTTCTGTCTAGATTTTATATGAAGATATTCCCGTTTCCAACGAAATCTTCACAGTTATCCAAATATCCACTTGCAGATTCTACAAAAAGAGTGTTTGCAAACTGCTGTATCAAAAGAAAGGATGAACTGTGTTAGCTGAGGACACTCATCAAGAAGAAGTTTCTGAGACTGCTTCGGTCTAGATTTCATATGAAGATATTCCCGTTTCCAACGAAATCATTAGCTCTATCAAAATATCCACTTACAGATTCTACAAAAAGAGTGTTTCCAAACTCCTCTATCAAAAGAAAAGTTCAACTCCTTTAGTTGAGGACACACATCACAAAGAAGTTTCTGAGAATGCTTCTGTCTAGATTTTATATGAAGATATTCCCTTTTCCAATGAAATCTTCAGAGTCATCCAAATATCCACTTGCAGCTTCTACAAAAAGAGTTTTTCTAAACTGCTGTATCCAAAGAAAGTTTCATCTCTGTTAGTTGAGGACACACATCCCAAATAAGTTTCTGAGAATGCTTCTGTCTCGTTTTTATGGGAAGATATTTCCCTTTTCACCTTAGGCCTGAAAGCGCTCGAAATCTCCACTTGCAGATACTACAGAAAGAGTGTTCCAAACCTGCTCTAAGAAAGGGAATGTTCAGCTCTGTGAGTTCAATGCAGATATCACAAAGTAGTTTCTGAGAGAGCTACTGTCTAGATTTTAGATGAAGATATTCCTGTTTCCAATGAAATTGTTAGAGCTATCCAAATATCCACTTGCAGATTCTACAAAAAAAGTGTGTTTCCAAACTGCTGTAACAAAGAAAAGGTTGAAATCTGTTAGTTGAGGACACACACCACAAAAAAGTTTCTGAGAATGCTTCTGTCTAGATTTTGTATGACGATATTCCCGTTTCAAATGAAATCTTCACAGTTATTCAAATATCCACTTGAAGATTCTACAAAAAGTGTGTTTCCAAACTGCTGTATCAAAAGAAAGGTTCAACTCTGTTAGTTGAAGACACTCATCGCAAAGAAGTTTCTGAGAATGCTTCTGTCTAGATTTCATATGAAGATATTCCCGTTTCCAAGGAAATCTTCACAGTTATTCAAATATCCACTTGCAGATTCTACAAAAAGAGTGTTTCCAAACTGCTCTATCAAAAGAAAGGTTCAACTCCGTTAGTTGAGGACACACATCACAAAGAGGTTTCTGAGAATGCTTCTGTCTCGTTTTTATGGGAAGATATTTCAGTTTTCACCGTAGGCCGGAATGCGCTCGAAATGTCCACTTGCAGATACTACAGAAAGAGTGTTCCAAACCTTCTCTAAGAAAGGGAATCTTCAGCTTTGTGAGTTGAATGCAGATATCACAAAGTAGTTTCTGAGAGTGCTTCTGTCTAGATTTTAGATGAAGATACTCCCGTTTCCAACGAAATCGTTAGAGCTATCCAAATATCTACTTGCAGATTCTACAAAAAGAGTGGTTCCAAACTACTCTATGAAAAGAAAGGTTGAACTCTGTTAGATGAGGACACACATCACAAAGAAGTTTCTGAGAATGCTTCTGTCTAGATTTTATATGAAGATGTTCCCGTTTCCAACGAAATCTTCACATTAAACAAAATGTCCACTTGCAGGTTCTACAAAAAGAGTGTTTCCAAACTGCTGTATCAAAGGAAAGGTTGAACTCTGTTAGTTGAGGACACACATCACAAAGAAGTTTCTGAGAATGCTTCTGTCTAGATTTTATATGAAGATATTCCCGTTTCCAACGAAATCTTCACAGTTATTCAAATATCCACTTGCAGATTCTACAAAAAGAGTGTTTCCAAACTGCTGTTTCAATAGAAAGGATCAGCTCTGGTAGTTGAGGACACACATCCTAAATAAGTTTCTGAAAATCCCTCTGTCTCTTTTTTATGGGAAGATATTTCAGTTTTCACCGTAGGCCTTAATGCGCTCGAAATGTCCACTTCCAGATACTACAGAAAGAGTGTTTCAAACCTGCTCTATGAAAGGGAAAGTTCCGCTCTGTGACTTGAATGCAGATATCAGAAAGTAGTTTCTGACAGTGCTTCTGTCTAGAATTTAGATGTAGATATTCCCGTTTCCAACGAAATCTTCACAGTTATCCAAATATCCACTTGCAGATTCTACAAAAAGAGTGTTTGCAAACTGCTGTATCAAAAGAAAGGATGAACTATGTTAGCTGAGGACACTCTTCAAGAAGTTGTTTCTGAGACTGCTTCGGTCTAGATTTCATATGAAGATATTCCCGTTTCCAACGAAATCATTAGCTCTATCAAAATATCCACTTACAGATTCTACAAAAAGAGTGTTTCCAAACTCCTCTATCAAAAGAAAGGTTCAACTCCTTTATTTGAGGACACACATCACAAAGAAGTTTCTGAGAATGCTTCTGTCTAGATTTTATATGAAGATATTCCCTTTTCCAATGAAATCTTCAGAGTCATCCAAATATCCACTTGCAGCTTCTACAAAAAGAGTTTTTCTAAACTGCTGTATCCAAAGAAAGTTTCATCTCTGTTAGTTGAGGACACACATCCCAAATAAGTTTCTGAGAATGCTTCTGTCTCGTTTTTATGGGAAGATATTTCCCTTTTCACCTTAGGCCTGAAAGCGCTCGAAATCTCCACTTGCAGATACTACAGAAAGAGTGTTCCAAACCTGCTCTAAGAAAGGGAAAGTTCAGCTCTGTGAGTTCAATGCAGATATCACAAAGTAGTTTCTGAGAGAGCTTCTGTCTAGATTTTAGATGAAGATATTCCCGTTTCCAATGAAATCGTTAGAGCTATCCAAATATCCACTTGCAGATTCTACAAAAAGTGTGTTTCCAAACTGCTGTAACAAAGGAAAGGTTGAAATCTGTTAGTTGAGGACACACACCACAAAAAAGTTTCTGAGAATGCTTCTGTCTAGATTTTAGATGACGATATTCCCGTTTCCAATGAAATCTTCACAGTTATTCAAATATCCACTTGCAGATTCTACAAAAAGTGTGTTTCCAAACGGCTCTATCAAAAGAAAGGTTCAACTCCGTTAGTTGAGGGCACACATCACAAAGAAGTTTCTGAGAATGCTTCTGTCTCGTTTTTATGGGAAGATATTTCCCTTTTCACCTAAGGCCCTAATGCGCTCGAAATGTCCACTTGCAGATACTACAGAAAGAGTGTTCCAAACCTTCTCTAAGAAAGGGAATCTTCAGCATTGTGAGTTGAATGCAGATATCACAAAGTAGTTTCTGAGAGTGCTTCTGTCTAGATTTTAGATGAAGATATTCCCGTTTCCAACGAAATCGATAGAGCTATCCAAATATCAACTTGCAGATTCTAGAAAAAGAGTGGTTCCAAACTACTCTATGAAAAGAAAGGTTGAACTCTGTTAGATGAGGACACACATCACAAAGAAGTTTCTGAGAATGCTTCTGTCTAGATTTTATATGAAGATGTTCCCGTTTCCAACGAAATCTTCACTTTAAACAAAATATCCACTTGCAGGTTCTACAAAAAGTGTGTTTCCAAACTGCTGTATCAATACAAAGGATCAGCTCTGGTAGTTGAGGACACACATCCTAAATAAGTTTCTGAAAATCCTTCTGTCTCTTTTTTATGGGAAGATATTTCAGTTTTCACCGTAGGCCTTTATGCGCTCGAAATGTCCACTTCCAGATACTACAGAAAGAGTGTTTCAAACCTGCTCTATGAAAGGGAATGTTCCGCTCTGTGACTTGAATGCAGATATCAGAAAGTAGTTTCTGACAATGCTTCTGTCTAGAAGTTAGATGAAGATATTCCCGTTTCCAACGAAATCGATTGAGCTATCCAAATATCCACTTACAGATTCTACAAAAGAAGTGATTCCAAACTGCTCTATCAACAGAAAGGTTTATGTCTGTTAGTTGAGGACACACATCACAAGGAAGTTTCTGAGAATGCTTCTGTCTCGTTTTTATGGGAAGATATTTCAGTTTTCACCGTAGGCCCGAATGCGCTCGAAATGTCCACTTGCAGATACTACAGAAAGAGTGTTCCAAACCTTCTCTAAGAAAGGGAATCGTCAGCATTGTGAGTTGAATGCAGATATCGCAAAGTAGTTTCTGAGGGTGCTTCTGTCTAGATTTTAGATGAATATATTACCGTTTCCAACGAAATTGATAGAGCTATCCAAATATCCACTTACAGATTCTACAAAAGAAGTGATTCCAAACTGCTCTATCAACAGAAAAGTTTAAGTCTGTTAGGTGAGGACACACATCCCAAATAAGTTTCTGAGAATGCTTCTGTCTCGTTTTTATGGGAAAACATTTCCCTTTTCACCTTAGGCCTGAAAGCGCTCAAAATCTCCACTTGCAGATACTACAGAAAGAGTGTTCCAAACCTGCTCTAAGAAAGGGAATGTTCAGCTCTGTGAGTTCAATGGAGATATCACAAAGTAGTTTCTGAGAGAGCTTCTGTCTAGATTTTAGATGAAGATATTCCCGTTTCCAATGAAATCGTTAGAGCTATCCAAATATCCACTTGCAGATTCTACAGAAAGTGTGTTTCCAAACTGCTGTAACAAAGGAAAGGTTGAAATCTGTTTGTTGAGGACACACAAGACAACAAAGTTTCTGAGAATGCTTCTGTCTAGATTTTAGATGACGATATTCCCGTTTCCAAGGAAATCTTCACAGTTATTCAAATATCCACTTGCAGATTCTACAAAAAGAGTGTTTCCAAACTGCTCTATCAAAAGAAAGGTTCAACTCCGTTAGTTGAGGACACACATCACAAAGAGGTTTCTGAGAATGCTTCTGTCTCGTTTTTATGGGAAGATATTTCAGTTTTCACCGTAGGCCGGAATGCGCTCGAAATGTCCACTTGCAGATACTACAGAAAGAGTGTTCCAAACCTTCTCTAAGAAAGGGAATCTTCAGCTTTGTGAGTTGAATGCAGATATCACAAAGTAGTTTCTGAGAGTGCTTCTGTCTAGATTTTAGATGAAGATACTCCCGTTTCCAACGAAATCGTTAGAGCTATCCAAATATCTACTTGCAGATTCTACAAAAAGAGTGGTTCCAAACTACTCTATGAAAAGAAAGGTTGAACTCTGTTAGATGAGGACACACATCACAAAGAAGTTTCTGAGAATGCTTCTGTCTAGATTTTATATGAAGATGTTCCCGTTTCCAACGAAATCTTCACATTAAACAAAATGTCCACTTGCAGGTTCTACAAAAAGAGTGTTTCCAAACTGCTGAATCAAAGGAAAGGTTGAACTCTGTTAGTTGAGGACACACATCACAAAGAAGTTTCTGAGAATGCTTCTGTCTAGATTTTATATGAAGATATTCCCGTTTCCAACGAAATCTTCACAGTTATTCAAATATCCACTTGCAGATTCTACAAAAAGAGTGTTTCCAAACTGCTGTTTCAATAGAAAGGATCAGCTCTGGTAGTTGAGGACACACATCCTAAATAAGTTTCTGAAAATCCTTCTGTCTCTTTTTTATGGGAAGATATTTCAGTTTTCACCGTAGGCCTTAATGCGCTCGAAATGTCCACTTCCAGATACTACAGAAAGAGTGTTTCAAACCTGCTCTATGAAAGGGAAAGTTCCGCTCTGTGACTTGAATGCAGATATCAGAAAGTAGTTTCTGACAGTGCTTCTGTCTAGAATTTAGATGTAGATATTCCCGTTTCCAACGAAATCTTCACAGTTATCCAAATATCCACTTGCAGATTCTACAAAAAGAGTGTTTGCAAACTGCTGTATCAAAAGAAAGGATGAACTGTGTTAGCTGAGGACACTCATCAAGAAGTTGTTTCTGAGACTGCTTCGGTCTAGATTTCATATGAAGATATTCCCGTTTCCAACGAAATCATTAGCTCTATCAAAATATCCACTTACAGATTCTACAAAAAGAGTGTTTCCAAACTCCTCTATCAAAAGAAAGGTTCAACTCCTTTATTTGAGGACACACATCACAAAGAAGTTTCTGAGAATGCTTCTGTCTAGATTTTATATGAAGATATTCCCTTTTCCAATGAAATCTTCAGAGTCATCCAAATATCCACTTGCAGCTTCTACAAAAAGAGTTTTTCTAAACTGCTGTATCCAAAGAAAGTTTCATCTCTGTTAGTTGAGGACACACATCCCAAATAAGTTTCTGAGAATGCTTCTGTCTCGTTTTTATGGGAAGATATTTCCCTTTTCACCTTAGGCCTGAAAGCGCTCGAAATCTCCACTTGCAGATACTACAGAAAGAGTGTTCCAAACCTGCTCTAAGAAAGGGAAAGTTCAGCTCTGTGAGTTCAATGCAGATATCACAAAGTAGTTTCTGAGAGAGCTTCTGTCTAGATTTTAGATGAAGATATTCCCGTTTCCAATGAAATCGTTAGAGCTATCCAAATATCCACTTGCAGATTCTACAAAAAGTGTGTTTCCAAACTGCTGTAACAAAGGAAAGGTTGAAATCTGTTAGTTGAGGACACACACCACAAAAAAGTTTCTGAGAATGCTTCTGTCTAGATTTTAGATGACGATATTCCCGTTTCCAATGAAATCTTCACAGTTATTCAAATATCCACTTGCAGATTCTACAAAAAGTGTGTTTCCAAACGGCTCTATCAAAAGAAAGGTTCAACTCCGTTAGTTGAGGACACACATCACAAAGAAGTTTCTGAGAATGCTTCTGTCTCGTTTTTATGGGAAGATATTTCCCTTTTCACCTAAGGCCCTAATGCGCTCGAAATGTCCACTTGCAGATACTACAGAAAGAGTGTTCCAAACCTTCTCTAAGAAAGGGAATCTTCAGCATTGTGAGTTGAATGCAGATATCACAAAGTAGTTTCTGAGAGTGCTTCTGTCTAGATTTTAGATGAAGATATTCCCGTTTCCAACGAAATCGATAGAGCTATCCAAATATCAACTTGCAGATTCTAGAAAAAGAGTGGTTCCAAACTACTCTATGAAAAGAAAGGTTGAACTCTGTTAGATGAGGACACACATCACAAAGAAGTTTCTGAGAATGCTTCTGTCTAGATTTTATATGAAGATGTTCCCGTTTCCAACGAAATCTTCACTTTAAACAAAATATCCACTTGCAGGTTCTACAAAAAGTGTGTTTCCAAACTGCTGTATCAATACAAAGGATCAGCTCTGGTAGTTGAGGACACACATCCTAAATAAGTTTCTGAAAATCCTTCTGTCTCTTTTTTATGGGAAGATATTTCAGTTTTCACCGTAGGCCTTTATGCGCTCGAAATGTCCACTTCCAGATACTACAGAAAGAGTGTTTCAAACCTGCTCTATGAAAGGGAATGTTCCGCTCTGTGACTTGAATGCAGATATCAGAAAGTACTTTCTGACAATGCTTCTGTCTAGAAGTTAGATGAAGATATTCCCGTTTCCAACGAAATCGATTGAGCTATCCAAATATCCACTTACAGATTCTACAAAAGAAGTGATTCCAAACTGCTCTATCAACAGAAAGGTTTATGTCTGTTAGTTGAGGACACACATCACAAGGAAGTTTCTGAGAATGCTTCTGTCTCGTTTTTATGGGAAGATATTTCAGTTTTCACCGTAGGCCCGAATGCGCTCGAAATGTCCACTTGCAGATACTACAGAAAGAGTGTTCCAAACCTTCTCTAAGAAAGGGAATCGTCAGCATTGTGAGTTGAATGCAGATATCGCAAAGTAGTTTCTGAGGGTGCTTCTGTCTAGATTTTAGATGAATATATTACCGTTTCCAACGAAATTGATAGAGCTATCCAAATATCCACTTACAGATTCTACAAAAGAAGTGATTCCAAACTGCTCTATCAACAGAAAAGTTTAAGTCTGTTAGGTGAGGACACACATCCCAAATAAGTTTCTGAGAATGCTTCTGTCTCGTTTTTATGGGAAAACATTTCCCTTTTCACCTTAGGCCTGAAAGCGCTCAAAATCTCCACTTGCAGATACTACAGAAAGAGTGTTCCAAACCTGCTCTAAGAAAGGGAATGTTCAGCTCTGTGAGTTCAATGGAGATATCACAAAGTAGTTTCTGAGAGAGCTTCTGTCTAGATTTTAGATGAAGATATTCCCGTTTCCAATGAAATCGTTAGAGCTATCCAAATATCCACTTGCAGATTCTACAGAAAGTGTGTTTCCAAACTGCTGTAACAAAGGAAAGGTTGAAATCTGTTTGTTGAGGACACACAAGACAACAAAGTTTCTGAGAATGCTTCTGTCTAGATTTTAGATGACGATATTCCCGTTTCCAAGGAAATCTTCACAGTTATTCAAATATCCACTTGCAGATTCTACAAAAAGAGTGTTTCCAAACTGCTCTATCAAAAGAAAGGTTCAACTCCGTTAGTTGAGGACACACATCACAAAGAGGTTTCTGAGAATGCTTCTGTCTCGTTTTTATGGGAAGATATTTCAGTTTTCACCGTAGGCCGGAATGCGCTCGAAATGTCCACTTGCAGATACTACAGAAAGAGTGTTCCAAACCTTCTCTAAGAAAGGGAATCTTCAGCTTTGTGAGTTGAATGCAGATATCACAAAGTAGTTTCTGAGAGTGCTTCTGTCTAGATTTTAGATGAAGATACTCCCGTTTCCAACGAAATCGTTAGAGCTATCCAAATATCTACTTGCAGATTCTACAAAAAGAGTGGTTCCAAACTACTCTATGAAAAGAAAGGTTGAACTCTGTTAGATGAGGACCCACATCACAAAGAAGTTTCTGAGAATGCTTCTGTCTAGATTTTATATGAAGATGTTCCCGTTTCCAACGAAATCTTCACATTAAACAAAATATCCACTTGCAGGTTCTACAAAAAGAGTGGTTCCAAACTGCTGTATCAAAGGAAAGGTTGAACTCTGTTAGTTGAGGACACACATCACAAAGAAGTTTCTGAGAATGCTTCTGTCTAGATTTTATATGAAGATATTCCCGTTTCCAACGAAATCTTCACAGTTATTCAAGTATCCACTTGCAGATTCCACAATAAGAGTGTTTCCAAACTGCTGTATCAATAGAAAGGATCAGCTCTGGTAGTTGAGGACACACATCCTAAAGAAGTTTCTGAAAATCCTTCTGTCTCTTTTTTATGGGAAGATATTTCAGTTTTCACCGTAGGCCTTAATGCGCTCGAAATGTCCACTTCCAGATACTACAGAAAGAGTGTTTCAAACCTGCTCTATGAAAGGGAATGTTCCGCTCTGTGACTTGAATGCAGATATCAGAAAGTAGTTTCTGACAGTGCTTCTGTCTAGAATTTAGATGAAGATATTCCCGTTTCCAACGAAATCGATAGAGCTATCCAAATATCCACTTACAGATTCTACAAAAGAAGTGATTCCAAACTGCTCTATCAACAGAAAGGTTTAAGTCTGTTAGTTGAGGACACACATCACAAAGAAGTTTGTGAGAATGCTTCTGTCTAGATTTTATATGAAGATATTCCCGTTTCTAACGATATCTTCACAGTTATCCAAATATCCACTTGCAGATTCTTCAAAAAGTGTGTTTCCAAACTGCTGTATCAAAAGATAGGTTCAACTCTGTCAGTTGAGGACACTCATCGCAAAGAAGTTTCTGAGAATGCTTCTGTCTAGATTTCATATGAAGATACTCCCCTTTCCAACGAAATTATTACAGCTATCCAAATATCCACGGACAGATTCTACAGAAAGGGTGTTTCCAAACTGCTGTATCAAAAGAAAGGTTGAACTCCGTTAGTTGAGGACACACATCACGAAGAAGTTGCTGAGAATGCTTCTGTCTGGAATTTAGATGAAGATATTCCCGTTTCCAACGAAATCTTCACAGTTATCCAAATATCTACCAGCAGATTCTACAAAAAGTGTGTTTCCAAACTACTGTAACAAAAGAAAGGTTGAACTCTGTTAGTTGAGGACACACATCACAAAGAAGTTTCTGAGAATGCTTCTGTCTAGATTTTATATGAAGATATTCACTTTTCCATCAAAATCTTCACAGTTATCCAAATATCCACTTGCGGATTCTACAAAAAGAGTGTTTCTAAACTGCTGTATCAAAAGAAAGGTCCAACTCTGTTAGTTGAGGACACACATCCAGTATAAGTTTCAGAGAATGCTTCTGTCTCGTTTTTATGGGAAGATATTTCCCTTTTCACCGTAGGCCTGAAAGCGCTCAAAATGTCCACTTGCAGATACTACAGAAAGCGTGTTCCAAACCTGCTCTAAGAAAGAGAATCTTCAGCTTTCTGAGTTGAATGCAGATATCACAAAGTAGTTTCTGAGAGTGCTTCTGTCTAGATTTTAGATGAAGATATTCCCGTTTCCAACGAAATCGTATGAGCTATCCAAATATCCACTTGCAGATTGTACAAAAAGGTGGTTCCAAACTACTCTATCAAAAGAAATGTTGAACTCTGTTCGATGAGGACTCACATCACAAAGAAGTTTCTGATAATGCTTCTGCCTAGATTTTATATGATGATGTTCCCGTTTCCAACGAAATCTTCACATTAAACAAAATATCCACTTGCAGGTTCTACAAAAAGAGTGTTTCCAAACTGCTGTATCAACGTAAAGTTTGAACTCTGTTAGTTGAGGACACACATCACAAAAAAGTTTCTGAGAATGCTTCTGTCTAGATTTTATAAGAAGATACTCCCGTTTCCAACGAAATCTTCACAGTTATTCAAGTATCCACTTGCAGATTCCACAAAAAGAGTGTTTCCTAACTGCTGTATCAAGAGAAAGGATCAACTCTGCTAGTTGAGGACCCATATCCTAAATAAGTTTCTGAGAATGCTTCTGTCTCTTTCTTATAGGAAGATATTTCAGTTTTCACCGAAGGGCTGAATGCGTTCGAAATGTCCACTTCCAGATACTACAGAAAGAGTGTTTCAAACCTGCTCTTTGAAAGGGAATGTTCAGCTCTGTGACTTGAATGCAGATGTCACAAAGTAGTTTCTGACAGTGCTTCTGTCTTGAATTTAGATGAAGATATTCCCTTTTCCAACGAAATCGTTAGAGCTATAAAAATATCCACTTGCAGATTCTACAAAAAGGGTGTTTCCAAACTGCCCTATCAAAAGAAACGTTGAACCCTGTTAGTTGAGGATACACATCACAAAGTAGTTTCTGAGAATGCTTGTGTCTAGATTTTATATGAAGATATTCCTATTTCCAACTAAATCTTCACAGTTATCCAAATATCCACTTGCAGATTTTACAAAAAGACTGTTTCCAAACTGCTGTTTCAAAGAAAAGTCGAACTGTGTTAGTTGAGGACACTCATCACAAAGAAGTTTCTGAGAATGCTTCTGTCTAGATTTCATATGAAGATATTCCCGTTTCCACCGAAATCATTAGAGCTATCCAAATATCCACTTACAGATTCTACAAAAAGAGTGTTACCAATCTGCTCTATCAAATGAAAGGTTCAACTTAGTTAGTTGAGGACACACATCATAAAGAAGTTTCTGAGAATGCTTCTGTCTGGATTTTATATGAAGATATTCCGTTTCCAACGAAATCTTCACAGTTATCCAAATATCAACTTGCAGATTCTACAAAAAGTGTGTTTCCAAACTACTGTATCAAAAGAAAGGATCAACTCTGTTAGTTGAGGACACACATCACAAAGAAGTTTCTGAGAATGCTTCTGTCTAGATTTTATATGAAGATATTCCCGTTTCCAACGAAATCTTCACAGTTATCCAAATATCCACTTGCAGATTCTACAAAAAGAGTGTTTGCAAACTGCTGTATCAAAAGAAAGGATGAACTGTGTTAGCTGAGGACACTCATCAAGAAGAAGTTTCTGAGCATGCTTCGGTCTAGATTTCATATGAAGATATCCCCGTTTCCAACGAAATCATTAGCTCTATCAAAATATCCACTTACAGATTCTACAAAAAGAGTGTTTCCGAACTCCTCTATCAAAAGAAAAGTTCAACTCCTTTAGTTGAGGACACACATCACAAAGAAGTTTCTGAGAATGCTTCTGTCTAGATTTTATATGAAGATATTCCCTTTTCCAATGAAATCTTCAGAGTCATCCAAATATCCACTTGCAGCTTCTACAAAAAGAGTTTTTCTAAACTGCTGTATCCAAAGAAAGTTTCATCTCTGTTAGTTTAGGACACACATCCCAAATAAGTTTCTGAGAATGCTTCTGTCTCGTTTTTATGGGAAGATATTTCCCTTTTCACCTTAGGCCTGAAAGCGCTCGAAATCTCCACTTGCAGATACTACAGAAAGAGTGTTCCAAACCTGCTCTAAGAAAGGGAATGTTCAGCTCAGTGAGTTCAATGCAGATATCACAAAGTAGTTTCTGAGAGAGCTTCTGTCTAGATTTTAGATGAATACTTTACCCTTTCCAACGAAATCGATAGAGCTATCCAAATATCCACTTGCAGATTCTACAAAAGAAGTGATTCCAAACTGCTCTATCAACAGAAAGGTTTAAGTCTGTTAGTTGAGGACACACATCACAAAGAAGTTTGTGAGAATGCTTCTGTCTAGATTTTATATGAAGATATTCCCGTTTCCAACGATATCTTCTCAGTTATCCAAATATCCACTTGCAGATTCTACAAAAAGTGTGTTTCCAAACTGCTCTATCAAAAGAAAGGTTCAACTCCGTTAGTTGAGGACACACATCACAAAGAAGTTTCTGAGAATGCTTCTGTCTCGTTTTTAAGAGAAGATATTTCAGTTTTCACCGTAGGCCCGAATGCGCTCCAAATGTCCACTTGCAGATAATACAGAAAGAGTGTTCCATACCTTCTCTAAGAAAGGGAATCTTCAGCTTTGTGAGTTGAATGCAGATATCACAAAGTAGTTTCTCAGAGTGCTTCTGTCTAGATTTTAGATGAAGATATTCCCGTTTCCAACGAAATCGTTAGAGCTATCCAAATATCAAGTTGCAGATTCTACAAAAAGAGTGGTTCCAAACTACTCTATGAAAAGAAAGGTTGAACTCTGTTAGACGAGGACACACATCACAAAGAAGTTTCTGAGAATGCTTCTGTCTAGATTTTATATAAAGATGTTCCCGTTTCCAACGAAATCTTCACATTAAACAAAATATCCACTTGCAGATTCTTCAAAAAGAGTGTTTCCAAACTGCTGTATCAATAGAAAGGATCAGCTCTGGTAGTTGAGGACACACATCCTAAAGAAGTTTCTGAAAATCCTTCTGTCTCTTTTTTATGGGAAGATATTTCAGTTTTCACCGTAGGCCTTAATGCGCTCGAAATGTCCACTTCCAGATACTACAGAAAGAGTGTTTCAAACCTGCTCTATGAAAGGGAATGTTCCGCTCTGTGACTTGAATGCAGATATCAGAAAGTAGTTTCTGACAGTGCTTCTGTCTAGAATTTAGATGAAGATATTCCCGTTTCCAACGAAATCGATAGAGCTATCCAAATATCCACTTACAGATTCTACAAAAGAAGTGATTCCAAACTGCTCTATCAACAGAAAGGTTTAAGTCTGTTAGTTGAGGACACACATCACAAAGAAGTTTGTGAGAATGCTTCTGTCTAGATTTTATATGAAGATATTCCCGTTTCCAAAGATATCTTAACAGTTATCCAAATATCCACTTGCAGATTCTTCAAAAAGTGTGTTTCCAAACTGCTGTATCAAAAGAAAGATTCAACTCTGTTAGTTGAGGGCACTCATCGCAAAGAAGTTTCTGAGAATGCTTCTGTCTAGATTTCATATATGAAGATACTCCCCTTTCCAAAGAAATTATTACAGCTATCCAAATATCCACGGACAGATTCTACAAAAAAGGTGTTTCCAAACTGCTCTATCAAAAGAAAGGTTCAACTTCGTTAGTTGAGGACACACATCATAAAGAAGTTTCTGAGAATGCTTCTGTCTGGATTTTATATGAAGATATTCCGTTTCCAACGAAATCTTCACAGTTATCCAAATATCCACTTGCAGATTCTACAAAAAGTGTGTTTCCAAACTACTGTATCAAAAGAAAGGTTCAACTCTGTTAGTTGAGGACACTCATAACAAAGAAGTTTCTGAGAATACTTCTGTCTAGATTTCATATGAAGATATTCCCGTTTCCACCGAAATCATTAGAGCTATCCAAATATCCACTTAGAGATTCTACAAAAATAGTGTTACCAATCTGCTCTATCAAATGAAAGGTTCAACTTCGTTAGTTGAGGACTCACAACATAAAGAAGTTTCTGAGAATGCTTCTGTCTGGATTTTATATGAAGATATTCCGTTTCCAATGAAATCTTCTCAGTTATCCATATATCCACTTGCAGATTCTACAAAAAGTGTGTTTCCAAACTGCTGTATCAAAAGAATGGTTGAACTCTGTTAGGTGAGGACACACATCACAAAGAAGTTTCTGAGAATGCTTCTGTCTAGATTTTATATGAAGATATTCCCTTTCCCAACGAAATCTTCACAGTTATCCAAATATCCACTTGCAGATTCTACAAAAAGAGTGTTCGCAAACTGCTGTATCAAAAGAAAGGATGAACTGTGTTAGCTGAGGACACTCATCAAGAAGAAGTTTCTGAGAATGCTTCGGTCTAGATTTCATATGAAGATATTCCCGTTTCCAACGAAATCATTAGCTCTATCAAAATATCCACTTACAGATTCTACAAAAAGAGTGTTTCCAAACTCCTCTATCAAAAGAAAGGTTCAACTCCTTTAGTTGAGGACACACATCACAAAGAAGTTTCTGAGAATGCTTCTGTCTAGATTTTATATGAAGATATTCCCTTTTCCAATGAAATCTTCAGAGTCATCAAAATATCCACTTGCAACTTCTACAAAAAGAGTTTTTCTAAACTGCTGTATCCAAAGAAAGTTTCATCTCTGTTAGTTGAGGACACACATCCCAAATAAGTTTCTGAGAATGCTTCTGTCTCGTTTTTATGGGAAGATATATCCCTTTTCACCTTAGGCCTGAAAGCGCTCGAAATCTCCACTTGCAGATACTACAGAAAGAGTGTTCCAAACCTGCTCTAAGAAAGGGAATGTTCAGCTCAGTGAGTTCAATGCAGATATCACAAAGTAGTTTCTGAGAGAGCTTCTGTCTAGATTTTAGATGAAGATATTCCCGTTTCCAATGAAATCGTTAGAGCTATCCAAATATCCACTTGCAGATTCTACAAAAAGTGTGTTTCCAAACTGCTGTAACAAAGGAAAGGTTGAAATCTGTTAGTTGAGGACACACACCACAAAAAAGTTTCTGAGAACGCTTCTGTCTAGATTCTATATGAAGATATTCCCGTTTCTAATGAAATCTTCACAGTTATTCCAATATCCACTTGCAGATTCTACAAAAAGAGTGTTGCCAAACTGCTCTATCAAAAGAAAGGTTCAACTCCGTTAGTTGAGGACACACATCACAAAGAAGTTTCTGGGAATGCTTCTGTCTCGTTTTTATGGGAAGATATTTCAGTTTTCACCGTAGGCCGGAATGCGCTCGAAATGTCCACTTGCAGATACTACAGAAAGGGTGTTCCATACCTTCTCTAAGAAAGGGAATCTTCAGCTTTGTGAGTTGAATGCAGATATCACAAAGTAGTTTCTGAGAGTGCTTCTGTCTAGATTTTAGATGAAGATATTCCCGTTTCCAAAGAAATCTTTAGAGCTATCCAAATATCAAATTGCAGATTCTACAAAAAGAGTGGTTCCAAACTACTCTATGAAAAGAAAGGTTGAACTCTGTTAGATGAGGACACACATCACAAAGAAGTTTCTGAGAATGCTTCTGTCTAGATTTTATATGAAGATGTTCCCGTTTCCAACGAAATCTTCACATTAAACAAAATATCCACTTGCAGGTTCTACAAAAAGAGTGTTTCCAAACTGCTGTATCAAAGGAAAGGTTGAACTCTGTTAGTTGAGGACACACATCACAAAAAAGTTTCTGGGAATGCTTCTGTCTAGATTTTATATGAAGATATTCCCGTTTCCAACGAAATCTTCACAGTTATACAAATATCCACTTGCAGATTCTACAAAAAGAGTGTTTCCAAACTGCTGTATCAATAGAAAGGATCAGCTCTGGTAGTTGAGGACACACATCCTAAATAAGTTTCTGAAAATCCCTCTGTCTCTTTTTTATGGGAAGATATTTCATTTGTCACCGGTGGCCTTTATGCGCTGGAAATGTCCACTTCCAGATACTACAGAAAGAGTGTTTCAAACCTGCTCTATGAAAGGGAATGTTCCACTCTGTGACTTGAACGTAGATATCACAAAGTAGTTTCTGACAGTGCTTCTGTCTAGAATTTAGATGAAGATATTCCCGTTTCCAACGAAATCTACAGAGCTATCCAAATATCCACTTGCAGATTCTACAAAAAGTGTATTTCCAAACTCCTGTATCAAAAGAATGGTTCAACTCTGTTAGTTGAGGACACACATCACAAAGAAGTTTCTGAGAATGCTTCTGTCTAGATTTTATATGAAGATATTCCCGTTTCCAACGAAATCTTCACAGTTATCCAAATATCCACTTGCAGATTCTACAAAAAGAGTGTTTGCAAACTGCTGTATCAAAAGAAAGGATGAACTGTGTTAGCTGAGGACACTCATCAAGAAGAAGTTTCTGAGACTGCTTCGGTCTAGATTTCATATGAAGATATTCCCGTTTCCAACGAAATCATTAGCTCTGTCAAAATATCCACATACAAATTCTACAAAAAGAGTGTTTCCAAACTCCTCTATCAAAAGAAAGGTTCAACTCCTTTAGTTGAGGACACACATCACAAAGAAGTTTCTGAGAATGCTTCTGTCTAGATTTTATATGAAGATATTCCCTTTTCCAATGAAATCTTCAGAGTCATCCAAATATCCACTTGCAGCTTCTACAAAAAGAGTTTTTCTAAACTGCTGTATCCAAAGAAAGTTTCATCTCTGTTAGTTGAGGACACACATCCCAAATAAGTTTCTGAGAATGCTTCTGTCTCGTTTTTATGGGAAGATATTTCCCTTTTCACCTTAGGCCTGAAAGCGCTCGAAATCTCCACTTGCAGATACTACAGAAAGAGTGTTCCAAACCTGCTCTAAGAAAGGGAATGTTCAGCTCTGTGAGTTCAATGCAGATATCACAAAGTAGTTTCTGAGAGAGCTACTGTCTAGATTTTAGATGAAGATATTCCCGTTTCCAATGAAATTGTTAGAGCTATCCAAATATCCACTTGCAGATTCTACAAAAAAAGTGTGTTTCCAAATTGCTGTAACAAAGAAAAGGTTGAAATCTGTTAGTTGAGGACACACACCACAAAAAAGTTTCTGAGAATGCTTCTGTCTATATTTTGTATGACGATATTCCCGTTTCAAATGAAATCTTCACAGTTATTCAAATATCCACTTGAAGATTCTACAAAAAGTGTGTTTCCAAACTGCTGTATCAAAAGAAAGGTTCAACTCTGTTAGTTGAAGACACTCATCGCAAAGAAGTTTCTGAGAATGCTTCTGTCTAGATTTCATATGAAGATATTCCCGTTTCCAAGGAAATCTTCACAGTTATTCAAATATCCACTTGCAGATTCTACAAAAAGAGTGTTTCCAAACTGCTCTATCAAAAGAAAGGTTCAACTCCGTTAGTTGAGGACACACATCACAAAGAGGTTTCTGAGAATGCTTCTGTCTCGTTTTTATGGGAAGATATTTCAGTTTTCACCGTAGGCCGGAATGCGCTCGAAATGTCCACTTGCAGATACTACAGAAAGAGTGTTCCAAACCTTCTCTAAGAAAGGGAATCTTCAGCTTTGTGAGTTGAATGCAGATATCACAAAGTAGTTTCTGAGAGTGCTTCTGTCTAGATTTTAGATGAAGATACTCCCGTTTCCAACGAAATCGTTAGAGCTATCCAAATATCTACTTGCAGATTCTACAAAAAGAGTGGTTCCAAACTACTCTATGAAAAGAAAGGTTGAACTCTGTTAGATGAGGACACACATCACAAAGAAGTTTCTGAGAATGCTTCTGTCTAGATTTTATATGAAGATGTTCCCGTTTCCAACGAAATCTTCACATTAAACAAAATGTCCACTTGCAGGTTCTACAAAAAGAGTGTTTCCAAACTGCTGTATCAAAGGAAAGGTTGAACTCTGTTAGTTGAGGACACACATCACAAAGAAGTTTCTGAGAATGCTTCTGTCTAGATTTTATATGAAGATATTCCCGTTTCCAACGAAATCTTCACAGTTATTCAAATATCCACTTGCAGATTCTACAAAAAGAGTGTTTCCAAACTGCTGTTTCAATAGAAAGGATCAGCTCTGGTAGTTGAGGACACACATCCTAAATAAGTTTCTGAAAATCCCTCTGTCTCTTTTTTATGGGAAGATATTTCAGTTTTCACCGTAGGCCTTAATGCGCTCGAAATGTCCACTTCCAGATACTACAGAAAGAGTGTTTCAAACCTGCTCTATGAAAGGGAAAGTTCCGCTCTGTGACTTGAATGCAGATATCAGAAAGTAGTTTCTGACAGTGCTTCTGTCTAGAATTTAGATGTAGATATTCCCGTTTCCAACGAAATCTTCACAGTTATCCAAATATCCACTTGCAGATTCTACAAAAAGAGTGTTTGCAAACTGCTGTATCAAAAGAAAGGATGAACTATGTTAGCTGAGGACACTCTTCAAGAAGTTGTTTCTGAGACTGCTTCGGTCTAGATTTCATATGAAGATATTCCCGTTTCCAACGAAATCATTAGCTCTATCAAAATATCCACTTACAGATTCTACAAAAAGAGTGTTTCCAAACTCCTCTATCAAAAGAAAGGTTCAACTCCTTTATTTGAGGACACACATCACAAAGAAGTTTCTGAGAATGCTTCTGTCTAGATTTTATATGAAGATATTCCCTTTTCCAATGAAATCTTCAGAGTCATCCAAATATCCACTTGCAGCTTCTACAAAAAGAGTTTTTCTAAACTGCTGTATCCAAAGAAAGTTTCATCTCTGTTAGTTGAGGACACACATCCCAAATAAGTTTCTGAGAATGCTTCTGTCTCGTTTTTATGGGAAGATATTTCCCTTTTCACCTTAGGCCTGAAAGCGCTCGAAATCTCCACTTGCAGATACTACAGAAAGAGTGTTCCAAACCTGCTCTAAGAAAGGGAAAGTTCAGCTCTGTGAGTTCAATGCAGATATCACAAAGTAGTTTCTGAGAGAGCTTCTGTCTAGATTTTAGATGAAGATATTCCCGTTTCCAATGAAATCGTTAGAGCTATCCAAATATCCACTTGCAGATTCTACAAAAAGTGTGTTTCCAAACTGCTGTAACAAAGGAAAGGTTGAAATCTGTTAGTTGAGGACACACACCACAAAAAAGTTTCTGAGAATGCTTCTGTCTAGATTTTAGATGACGATATTCCCGTTTCCAATGAAATCTTCACAGTTATTCAAATATCCACTTGCAGATTCTACAAAAAGTGTGTTTCCAAACGGCTCTATCAAAAGAAAGGTTCAACTCCGTTAGTTGAGGACACACATCACAAAGAAGTTTCTGAGAATGCTTCTGTCTCGTTTTTATGGGAAGATATTTCCCTTTTCACCTAAGGCCCTAATGCGCTCGAAATGTCCACTTGCAGATACTACAGAAAGAGTGTTCCAAACCTTCTCTAAGAAAGGGAATCTTCAGCATTGTGAGTTGAATGCAGATATCACAAAGTAGTTTCTGAGAGTGCTTCTGTCTAGATTTTAGATGAAGATATTCCCGTTTCCAACGAAATCGATAGAGCTATCCAAATATCAACTTGCAGATTCTAGAAAAAGAGTGGTTCCAAACTACTCTATGAAAAGAAAGGTTGAACTCTGTTAGATGAGGACACACATCACAAAGAAGTTTCTGAGAATGCTTCTGTCTAGATTTTATATGAAGATGTTCCCGTTTCCAACGAAATCTTCACTTTAAACAAAATATCCACTTGCAGGTTCTACAAAAAGTGTGTTTCCAAACTGCTGTATCAATACAAAGGATCAGCTCTGGTAGTTGAGGACACACATCCTAAATAAGTTTCTGAAAATCCTTCTGTCTCTTTTTTATGGGAAGATATTTCAGTTTTCACCGTCGGCCTTTATGCGCTCGAAATGTCCACTTCCAGATACTACAGAAAGAGTGTTTCAAACCTGCTCTATGAAAGGGAATGTTCCGCTCTGTGACTTGAATGCAGATATCAGAAAGTAGTTTCTGACAATGCTTCTGTCTAGAAGTTAGATGAAGATATTCCCGTTTCCAACGAAATCGATTGAGCTATCCAAATATCCACTTACAGATTCTACAAAAGAAGTGATTCCAAACTGCTCTATCAACAGAAAGGTTTATGTCTGTTAGTTGAGGACACACATCACAAGGAAGTTTCTGAGAATGCTTCTGTCTCGTTTTTATGGGAAGATATTTCAGTTTTCACCGTAGGCCCGAATGCGCTCGAAATGTCCACTTGCAGATACTACAGAAAGAGTGTTCCAAACCTTCTCTAAGAAAGGGAATCGTCAGCATTGTGAGTTGAATGCAGATATCGCAAAGTAGTTTCTGAGGGTGCTTCTGTCTAGATTTTAGATGAATATATTACCGTTTCCAACGAAATTGATAGAGCTATCCAAATATCCACTTACAGATTCTACAAAAGAAGTGATTCCAAACTGCTCTATCAACAGAAAAGTTTAAGTCTGTTAGGTGAGGACACACATCCCAAATAAGTTTCTGAGAATGCTTCTGTCTCGTTTTTATGGGAAAACATTTCCCTTTTCACCTTAGGCCTGAAAGCGCTCAAAATCTCCACTTGCAGATACTACAGAAAGAGTGTTCCAAACCTGCTCTAAGAAAGGGAATGTTCAGCTCTGTGAGTTCAATGGAGATATCACAAAGTAGTTTCTGAGAGAGCTTCTGTCTAGATTTTAGATGAAGATATTCCCGTTTCCAATGAAATCGTTAGAGCTATCCAAATATCCACTTGCAGATTCTACAGAAAGTGTGTTTCCAAACTGCTGTAACAAAGGAAAGGTTGAAATCTGTTTGTTGAGGACACACAAGACAACAAAGTTTCTGAGAATGCTTCTGTCTAGATTTTAGATGACGATATTCCCGTTTCCAAGGAAATCTTCACAGTTATTCAAATATCCACTTGCAGATTCTACAAAAAGAGTGTTTCCAAACTGCTCTATCAAAAGAAAGGTTCAACTCCGTTAGTTGAGGACACACATCACAAAGAGGTTTCTGAGAATGCTTCTGTCTCGTTTTTATGGGAAGATATTTCAGTTTTCACCGTAGGCCGGAATGCGCTCGAAATGTCCACTTGCAGATACTACAGAAAGAGTGTTCCAAACCTTCTCTAAGAAAGGGAATCTTCAGCTTTGTGAGTTGAATGCAGATATCACAAAGTAGTTTCTGAGAGTGCTTCTGTCTAGATTTTAGATGAAGATACTCCCGTTTCCAACGAAATCGTTAGAGCTATCCAAATATCTACTTGCAGATTCTACAAAAAGAGTGGTTCCAAACTACTCTATGAAAAGAAAGGTTGAACTCTGTTAGATGAGGACACACATCACAAAGAAGTTTCTGAGAATGCTTCTGTCTAGATTTTATATGAAGATGTTCCCGTTTCCAACGAAATCTTCACATTAAACAAAATGTCCACTTGCAGGTTCTACAAAAAGAGTGTTTCCAAACTGCTGAATCAAAGGAAAGGTTGAACTCTGTTAGTTGAGGACACACATCACAAAGAAGTTTCTGAGAATGCTTCTGTCTAGATTTTATATGAAGATATTCCCGTTTCCAACGAAATCTTCACAGTTATTCAAATATCCACTTGCAGATTCTACAAAAAGAGTGTTTCCAAACTGCTGTTTCAATAGAAAGGATCAGCTCTGGTAGTTGAGGACACACATCCTAAATAAGTTTCTGAAAATCCTTCTGTCTCTTTTTTATGGGAAGATATTTCAGTTTTCACCGTAGGCCTTAATGCGCTCGAAATGTCCACTTCCAGATACTACAGAAAGAGTGTTTCAAACCTGCTCTATGAAAGGGAAAGTTCCGCTCTGTGACTTGAATGCAGATATCAGAAAGTAGTTTCTGACAGTGCTTCTGTCTAGAATTTAGATGTAGATATTCCCGTTTCCAACGAAATCTTCACAGTTATCCAAATATCCACTTGCAGATTCTACAAAAAGAGTGTTTGCAAACTGCTGTATCAAAAGAAAGGATGAACTGTGTTAGCTGAGGACACTCATCAAGAAGTTGTTTCTGAGACTGCTTCGGTCTAGATTTCATATGAAGATATTCCCGTTTCCAACGAAATCATTAGCTCTATCAAAATATCCACTTACAGATTCTACAAAAAGAGTGTTTCCAAACTCCTCTATCAAAAGAAAGGTTCAACTCCTTTATTTGAGGACACACATCACAAAGAAGTTTCTGAGAATGCTTCTGTCTAGATTTTATATGAAGATATTCCCTTTTCCAATGAAATCTTCAGAGTCATCCAAATATCCACTTGCAGCTTCTACAAAAAGAGTTTTTCTAAACTGCTGTATCCAAAGAAAGTTTCATCTCTGTTAGTTGAGGACACACATCCCAAATAAGTTTCTGAGAATGCTTCTGTCTCGTTTTTATGGGAAGATATTTCCCTTTTCACCTTAGGCCTGAAAGCGCTCGAAATCTCCACTTGCAGATACTACAGAAAGAGTGTTCCAAACCTGCTCTAAGAAAGGGAAAGTTCAGCTCTGTGAGTTCAATGCAGATATCACAAAGTAGTTTCTGAGAGAGCTTCTGTCTAGATTTTAGATGAAGATATTCCCGTTTCCAATGAAATCGTTAGAGCTATCCAAATATCCACTTGCAGATTCTACAAAAAGTGTGTTTCCAAACTGCTGTAACAAAGGAAAGGTTGAAATCTGTTAGTTGAGGACACACACCACAAAAAAGTTTCTGAGAATGCTTTTGTCTAGATTTTAGATGACGATATTCCCGTTTCCAATGAAATCTTCACAGTTATTCAAATATCCACTTGCAGATTCTACAAAAAGTGTGTTTCCAAACGGCTCTATCAAAAGAAAGGTTCAACTCCGTTAGTTGAGGACACACATCACAAAGAAGTTTCTGAGAATGCTTCTGTCTCGTTTTTATGGGAAGATATTTCCCTTTTCACCTAAGGCCCTAATGCGCTCGAAATGTCCACTTGCAGATACTACAGAAAGAGTGTTCCAAACCTTCTCTAAGAAAGGGAATCTTCAGCATTGTGAGTTGAATGCAGATATCACAAAGTAGTTTCTGAGAGTGCTTCTGTCTAGATTTTAGATGAAGATATTCCCGTTTCCAACGAAATCGATAGAGCTATCCAAATATCAACTTGCAGATTCTAGAAAAAGAGTGGTTCCAAACTACTCTATGAAAAGAAAGGTTGAACTCTGTTAGATGAGGACACACATCACAAAGAAGTTTCTGAGAATGCTTCTGTCTAGATTTTATATGAAGATGTTCCCGTTTCCAACGAAATCTTCACTTTAAACAAAATATCCACTTGCAGGTTCTACAAAAAGTGTGTTTCCAAACTGCTGTATCAATACAAAGGATCAGCTCTGGTAGTTGAGGACACACATCCTAAATAAGTTTCTGAAAATCCTTCTGTCTCTTTTTTATGGGAAGATATTTCAGTTTTCACCGTAGGCCTTTATGCGCTCGAAATGTCCACTTCCAGATACTACAGAAAGAGTGTTTCAAACCTGCTCTATGAAAGGGAATGTTCCGCTCTGTGACTTGAATGCAGATATCAGAAAGTAGTTTCTGACAATGCTTCTGTCTAGAAGTTAGATGAAGATATTCCCGTTTCCAACGAAATCGATTGAGCTATCCAAATATCCACTTACAGATTCTACAAAAGAAGTGATTCCAAACTGCTCTATCAACAGAAAGGTTTATGTCTGTTAGTTGAGGACACACATCACAAGGAAGTTTCTGAGAATGCTTCTGTCTCGTTTTTATGGGAAGATATTTCAGTTTTCACCGTAGGCCTGAATGCGCTCGAAATGTCCACTTGCAGATACTACAGAAAGAGTGTTCCAAACCTTCTCTAAGAAAGGGAATCGTCAGCATTGTGAGTTGAATGCAGATATCGCAAAGTAGTTTCTGAGGGTGCTTCTGTCTAGATTTTAGATGAATATATTACCGTTTCCAACGAAATTGATAGAGCTATCCAAATATCCACTTACAGATTCTACAAAAGAAGTGATTCCAAACTGCTCTATCAACAGAAAAGTTTAAGTCTGTTAGGTGAGGACACACATCCCAAATAAGTTTCTGAGAATGCTTCTGTCTCGTTTTTATGGGAAAACATTTCCCTTTTCACCTTAGGCCTGAAAGCGCTCAAAATCTCCACTTGCAGATACTACAGAAAGAGTGTTCCAAACCTGCTCTAAGAAAGGGAATGTTCAGCTCTGTGAGTTCAATGGAGATATCACAAAGTAGTTTCTGAGAGAGCTTCTGTCTAGATTTTAGATGAAGATATTCCCGTTTCCAATGAAATCGTTAGAGCTATCCAAATATCCACTTGCAGATTCTACAGAAAGTGTGTTTCCAAACTGCTGTAACAAAGGAAAGGTTGAAATCTGTTTGTTGAGGACACACAAGACAACAAAGTTTCTGAGAATGCTTCTGTCTAGATTTTAGATGACGATATTCCCGTTTCCAAGGAAATCTTCACAGTTATTCAAATATCCACTTGCAGATTCTACAAAAAGAGTGTTTCCAAACTGCTCTATCAAAAGAAAGGTTCAACTCCGTTAGTTGAGGACACACATCACAAAGAGGTTTCTGAGAATGCTTCTGTCTCGTTTTTATGGGAAGATATTTCAGTTTTCACCGTAGGCCGGAATGCGCTCGAAATGTCCACTTGCAGATACTACAGAAAGAGTGTTCCAAACCTTCTCTAAGAAAGGGAATCTTCAGCTTTGTGAGTTGAATGCAGATATCACAAAGTAGTTTCTGAGAGTGCTTCTGTCTAGATTTTAGATGAAGATACTCCCGTTTCCAACGAAATCGTTAGAGCTATCCAAATATCTACTTGCAGATTCTACAAAAAGAGTGGTTCCAAACTACTCTATGAAAAGAAAGGTTGAACTCTGTTAGATGAGGACACACATCACAAAGAAGTTTCTGAGAATGCTTCTGTCTAGATTTTATATGAAGATGTTCCCGTTTCCAACGAAATCTTCACATTAAACAAAATGTCCACTTGCAGGTTCTACAAAAAGAGTGTTTCCAAACTGCTGAATCAAAGGAAAGGTTGAACTCTGTTAGTTGAGGACACACATCACAAAGAAGTTTCTGAGAATGCTTCTGTCTAGATTTTATATGAAGATATTCCCGTTTCCAACGAAATCTTCACAGTTATTCAAATATCCACTTGCAGATTCTACAAAAAGAGTGTTTCCAAACTGCTGTTTCAATAGAAAGGATCAGCTCTGGTAGTTGAGGACACACATCCTAAAGAAGTTTCTGAAAATCCTTCTGTCTCTTTTTTATGGGAAGATATTTCAGTTTTCACCGTAGGCCTTAATGCGCTCGAAATGTCCACTTCCAGATACTACAGAAAGAGTGTTTCAAACCTGCTCTATGAAAGGGAAAGTTCCGCTCTGTGACTTGAATGCAGATATCAGAAAGTAGTTTCTGACAGTGCTTCTGTCTAGAATTTAGATGTAGATATTCCCGTTTCCAACGAAATCTTCACAGTTATCCAAATATCCACTTGCAGATTCTACAAAAAGAGTGTTTGCAAACTGCTGTATCAAAAGAAAGGATGAACTGTGTTAGCTGAGGACACTCATCAAGAAGTTGTTTCTGAGACTGCTTCGGTCTAGATTTCATATGAAGATATTCCCGTTTCCAACGAAATCATTAGCTCTATCAAAATATCCACTTACAGATTCTACAAAAAGAGTGTTTCCAAACTCCTCTATCAAAAGAAAGGTTCAACTCCTTTATTTGAGGACACACATCACAAAGAAGTTTCTGAGAATGCTTCTGTCTAGATTTTATATGAAGATATTCCCTTTTCCAATGAAATCTTCAGAGTCATCCAAATATCCACTTGCAGCTTCTACAAAAAGAGTTTTTCTAAACTGCTGTATCCAAAGAAAGTTTCATCTCTGTTAGTTGAGGACACACATCCCAAATAAGTTTCTGAGAATGCTTCTGTCTCGTTTTTATGGGAAGATATTTCCCTTTTCACCTTAGGCCTGAAAGCGCTCGAAATCTCCACTTGCAGATACTACAGAAAGAGTGTTCCAAACCTGCTCTAAGAAAGGGAAAGTTCAGCTCTGTGAGTTCAATGCAGATATCACAAAGTAGTTTCTGAGAGAGCTTCTGTCTAGATTTTAGATGAAGATATTCCCGTTTCCAATGAAATCGTTAGAGCTATCCAAATATCCACTTGCAGATTCTACAAAAAGTGTGTTTCCAAACTGCTGTAACAAAGGAAAGGTTGAAATCTGTTAGTTGAGGACACACACCACAAAAAAGTTTCTGAGAATGCTTCTGTCTAGATTTTAGATGACGATATTCCCGTTTCCAATGAAATCTTCACAGTTATTCAAATATCCACTTGCAGATTCTACAAAAAGTGTGTTTCCAAACGGCTCTATCAAAAGAAAGGTTCAACTCCGTTAGTTGAGGACACACATCACAAAGAAGTTTCTGAGAATGCTTCTGTCTCGTTTTTATGGGAAGATATTTCCCTTTTCACCTAAGGCCCTAATGCGCTCGAAATGTCCACTTGCAGATACTACAGAAAGAGTGTTCCAAACCTTCTCTAAGAAAGGGAATCTTCAGCATTGTGAGTTGAATGCAGATATCACAAAGTAGTTTCTGAGAGTGCTTCTGTCTAGATTTTAGATGAAGATATTCCCGTTTCCAACGAAATCGATAGAGCTATCCAAATATCAACTTGCAGATTCTAGAAAAAGAGTGGTTCCAAACTACTCTATGAAAAGAAAGGTTGAACTCTGTTAGATGAGGACACACATCACAAAGAAGTTTCTGAGAATGCTTCTGTCTAGATTTTATATGAAGATGTTCCCGTTTCCAACGAAATCTTCACTTTAAACAAAATATCCACTTGCAGGTTCTACAAAAAGTGTGTTTCCAAACTGCTGTATCAATACAAAGGATCAGCTCTGGTAGTTGAGGACACACATCCTAAATAAGTTTCTGAAAATCCTTCTGTCTCTTTTTTATGGGAAGATATTTCAGTTTTCACCGTCGGCCTTTATGCGCTCGAAATGTCCACTTCCAGATACTACAGAAAGAGTGTTTCAAACCTGCTCTATGAAAGGGAATGTTCCGCTCTGTGACTTGAATGCAGATATCAGAAAGTAGTTTCTGACAATGCTTCTGTCTAGAAGTTAGATGAAGATATTCCCGTTTCCAACGAAATCGATTGAGCTATCCAAATATCCACTTACAGATTCTACAAAAGAAGTGATTCCAAACTGCTCTATCAACAGAAAGGTTTATGTCTGTTAGTTGAGGACACACATCACAAGGAAGTTTCTGAGAATGCTTCTGTCTCGTTTTTATGGGAAGATATTTCAGTTTTCACCGTAGGCCCGAATGCGCTCGAAATGTCCACTTGCAGATACTACAGAAAGAGTGTTCCAAACCTTCTCTAAGAAAGGGAATCGTCAGCATTGTGAGTTGAATGCAGATATCGCAAAGTAGTTTCTGAGGGTGCTTCTGTCTAGATTTTAGATGAATATATTACCGTTTCCAACGAAATTGATAGAGCTATCCAAATATCCACTTACAGATTCTACAAAAGAAGTGATTCCAAACTGCTCTATCAACAGAAAAGTTTAAGTCTGTTAGGTGAGGACACACATCCCAAATAAGTTTCTGAGAATGCTTCTGTCTCGTTTTTATGGGAAAACATTTCCCTTTTCACCTTAGGCCTGAAAGCGCTCAAAATCTCCACTTGCAGATACTACAGAAAGAGTGTTCCAAACCTGCTCTAAGAAAGGGAATGTTCAGCTCTGTGAGTTCAATGGAGATATCACAAAGTAGTTTCTGAGAGAGCTTCTGTCTAGATTTTAGATGAAGATATTCCCGTTTCCAATGAAATCGTTAGAGCTATCCAAATATCCACTTGCAGATTCTACAGAAAGTGTGTTTCCAAACTGCTGTAACAAAG
Source organism: Gorilla gorilla gorilla (assembly GCF_029281585.2). NCBI lineage: Eukaryota > Metazoa > Chordata > Mammalia > Primates > Hominidae > Gorilla > Gorilla gorilla. Next base: position 12,881,628 of record NC_086018.1, on the reverse strand, counting down.
GAAAGGTTGAAATCTGTTTGTTGAGGACACACAAGACAACAAAGTTTCTGAGAATGCTTCTGTCTAGATTTTAGATGACGATATTCCCGTTTCCAAGGAAATCTTCACAGTTATTCAAATATCCACTTGCAGATTCTACAAAAAGAGTGTTTCCAAACTGCTCTATCAAAAGAAAGGTTCAACTCCGTTAGTTGAGGACACACATCACAAAGAGGTTTCTGAGAATGCTTCTGTCTCGTTTTTATGGGAAGATATTTCAGTTTTCACCGTAGGCCGGAATGCGCTCGAAATGTCCACTTGCAGATACTACAGAAAGAGTGTTCCAAACCTTCTCTAAGAAAGGGAATCTTCAGCTTTGTGAGTTGAATGCAGATATCACAAAGTAGTTTCTGAGAGTGCTTCTGTCTAGATTTTAGATGAAGATACTCCCGTTTCCAACGAAATCGTTAGAGCTATCCAAATATCTACTTGCAGATTCTACAAAAAGAGTGGTTCCAAACTACTCTATGAAAAGAAAGGTTGAACTCTGTTAGATGAGGACCCACATCACAAAGAAGTTTCTGAGAATGCTTCTGTCTAGATTTTATATGAAGATGTTCCCGTTTCCAACGAAATCTTCACATTAAACAAAATATCCACTTGCAGGTTCTACAAAAAGAGTGGTTCCAAACTGCTGTATCAAAGGAAAGGTTGAACTCTGTTAGTTGAGGACACACATCACAAACAAGTTTCTGAGAATGCTTCTGTCTAGATTTTATATGAAGATATTCCCGTTTCCAACGAAATCTTCACAGTTATTCAAGTATCCACTTGCAGATTCCACAATAAGAGTGTTTCCAAACTGCTGTATCAATAGAAAGGATCAGCTCTGGTAGTTGAGGACACACATCCTAAAGAAGTTTCTGAAAATCCTTCTGTCTCTTTTTTATGGGAAGATATTTCAGTTTTCACCGTAGGCCTTAATGCGCTCGAAATGTCCACTTCCAGATACTACAGAAAGAGTGTTTCAAACCTGCTCTATGAAAGGGAATGTTCCGCTCTGTGACTTGAATGCAGATATCAGAAAGTAGTTTCTGACAGTGCTTCTGTCTAGAATTTAGATGAAGATATTCCCGTTTCCAACGAAATCGATAGAGCTATCCAAATATCCACTTACAAATTCTACAAAAGAAGTGATTCCAAACTGCTCTATCAACAGAAAGGTTTAAGTCTGTTAGTTGAGGACACACATCACAAAGAAGTTTGTGAGAATGCTTCTGTCTAGATTTTATATGAAGATATTCCCGTTTCTAACGATATCTTCACAGTTATCCAAATATCCACTTGCAGATTCTTCAAAAAGTGTGTTTCCAAACTGCTGTATCAAAAGATAGGTTCAACTCTGTCAGTTGAGGACACTCATCGCAAAGAAGTTTCTGAGAATGCTTCTGTCTAGATTTCATATGAAGATACTCCCCTTTCCAACGAAATTATTACAGCTATCCAAATATCCACGGACAGATTCTACAGAAAGGGTGTTTCCAAACTGCTGTATCAAAAGAAAGGTTGAACTCCGTTAGTTGAGGACACACATCACGAAGAAGTTGCTGAGAATGCTTCTGTCTGGAATTTAGATGAAGATATTCCCGTTTCCAACGAAATCTTCACAGTTATCCAAATATCTACCAGCAGATTCTACAAAAAGTGTGTTTCCAAACTACTGTAACAAAAGAAAGGTTGAACTCTGTTAGTTGAGGACACACATCACAAAGAAGTTTCTGAGAATGCTTCTGTCTAGATTTTATATGAAGATATTCACTTTTCCATCGAAATCTTCACAGTTATCCAAATATCCACTTGCGGATTCTACAAAAAGAGTGTTTCTAAACTGCTGTATCAAAAGAAAGGTCCAACTCTGTTAGTTGAGGACACACATCCAGTATAAGTTTCAGAGAATGCTTCTGTCTCGTTTTTATGGGAAGATATTTCCCTTTTCACCGTAGGCCTGAAAGCGCTCAAAATGTCCACTTGCAGATACTACAGAAAGCGTGTTCCAAACCTGCTCTAAGAAAGAGAATCTTCAGCTTTCTGAGTTGAATGCAGATATCACAAAGTAGTTTCTGAGAGTGCTTCTGTCTAGATTTTAGATGAAGATATTCCCGTTTCCAACGAAATCGTATGAGCTATCCAAATATCCACTTGCAGATTGTACAAAAAGGTGGTTCCAAACTACTCTATCAAAAGAAATGTTGAACTCTGTTCGATGAGGACTCACATCACAAAGAAGTTTCTGATAATGCTTCTGCCTAGATTTTATATGATGATGTTCCCGTTTCCAACGAAATCTTCACATTAAACAAAATATCCACTTGCAGGTTCTACAAAAAGAGTGTTTCCAAACTGCTGTATCAACGTAAAGTTTGAACTCTGTTAGTTGAGGACACACATCACAAAAAAGTTTCTGAGAATGCTTCTGTCTAGATTTTATAAGAAGATACTCCCGTTTCCAACGAAATCTTCACAGTTATTCAAGTATCCACTTGCAGATTCCACAAAAAGAGTGTTTCCTAACTGCTGTATCAAGAGAAAGGATCAACTCTGCTAGTTGAGGACCCATATCCTAAATAAGTTTCTGAGAATGCTTCTGTCTCTTTCTTATAGGAAGATATTTCAGTTTTCACCGAAGGGCTGAATGCGTTCGAAATGTCCACTTCCAGATACTACAGAAAGAGTGTTTCAAACCTGCTCTTTGAAAGGGAATGTTCAGCTCTGTGACTTGAATGCAGATGTCACAAAGTAGTTTCTGACAGTGCTTCTGTCTTGAATTTAGATGAAGATATTCCCTTTTCCAACGAAATCGTTAGAGCTATAAAAATATCCACTTGCAGATTCTACAAAAAGGGTGTTTCCAAACTGCCCTATCAAAAGAAACGTTGAACCCTGTTAGTTGAGGATACACATCACAAAGTAGTTTCTGAGAATGCTTGTGTCTAGATTTTATATGAAGATATTCCTATTTCCAACTAAATCTTCACAGTTATCCAAATATCCACTTGCAGATTTTACAAAAAGACTGTTTCCAAACTGCTGTTTCAAAGAAAAGTCGAACTGTGTTAGTTGAGGACACTCATCACAAAGAAGTTTCTGAGAATGCTTCTGTCTAGATTTCATATGAAGATATTCCCGTTTCCACCGAAATCATTAGAGCTATCCAAATATCCACTTACAGATTCTACAAAAAGAGTGTTACCAATCTGCTCTATCAAATGAAAGGTTCAACTTAGTTAGTTGAGGACACACATCATAAAGAAGTTTCTGAGAATGCTTCTGTCTGGATTTTATATGAAGATATTCCGTTTCCAACGAAATCTTCACAGTTATCCAAATATCAACTTGCAGATTCTACAAAAAGTGTGTTTCCAAACTACTGTATCAAAAGAAAGGATCAACTCTGTTAGTTGAGGACACACATCACAAAGAAGTTTCTGAGAATGCTTCTGTCTAGATTTTATATGAAGATATTCCCGTTTCCAACGAAATCTTCACAGTTATCCAAATATCCACTTGCAGATTCTACAAAAAGAGTGTTTGCAAACTGCTGTATCAAAAGAAAGGATGAACTGTGTTAGCTGAGGACACTCATCAAGAAGAAGTTTCTGAGCATGCTTCGGTCTAGATTTCATATGAAGATATCCCCGTTTCCAACGAAATCATTAGCTCTATCAAAATATCCACTTACAGATTCTACAAAAAGAGTGTTTCCAAACTCCTCTATCAAAAGAAAAGTTCAACTCCTTTAGTTGAGGACACACATCACAAAGAAGTTTCTGAGAATGCTTCTGTCTAGATTTTATATGAAGATATTCCCTTTTCCAATGAAATCTTCAGAGTCATCCAAATATCCACTTGCAGCTTCTACAAAAAGAGTTTTTCTAAACTGCTGTATCCAAAGAAAGTTTCATCTCTGTTAGTTTAGGACACACATCCCAAATAAGTTTCTGAGAATGCTTCTGTCTCGTTTTTATGGGAAGATATTTCCCTTTTCACCTTAGGCCTGAAAGCGCTCGAAATCTCCACTTGCAGATACTACAGAAAGAGTGTTCCAAACCTGCTCTAAGAAAGGCAATGTTCAGCTCAGTGAGTTCAATGCAGATATCACAAAGTAGTTTCTGAGAGAGCTTCTGTCTAGATTTTAGATGAAGATATTCCCGTTTCCAATGAAATCGTTAGAGCTATCCAAATATCCACTTGCAGATTCTACAGAAAGTGTGTTTCCAAATTGCTGTAACAAAGGAAAGGTTGAAATCTGTTTGTTGAGGACACACAAGACAACAAAGTTTCTGAGAATGCTTCTGTCTAGATTTTAGATGACGATATTCCCGTTTCCAAGGAAATCTTCACAGTTATTCAAATATCCACTTGCAGATTCTACAAAAAGAGTGTTTCCAAACTGCTCTATCAAAAGAAAGGTTCAACTCCGTTAGTTGAGGACACACATCACAAAGAGGTTTCTGAGAATGCTTCTGTCTCGTTTTTATGGGAAGATATTTCAGTTTTCACCGTAGGCCGGAATGCGCTCGAAATGTCCACTTGCAGATACTACAGAAAGAGTGTTCCAAACCTTCTCTAAGAAAGGGAATCTTCAGCTTTGTGAGTTGAATGCAGATATCACAAAGTAGTTTCTGAGAGTGCTTCTGTCTAGATTTTAGATGAAGATATTCCCGTTTCCAACGAAATCGTTAGAGCTATCCAAATATCTACTTGCAGATTCTACAAAAAGAGTGGTTCCAAACTACTCTATGAAAAGAAAGGTTGAACTCTGTTAGATGAGGACACACATCACAAAGAAGTTTCTGAGAATGCTTCTGTCTAGATTTTATATGAAGATGTTCCCGTTTCCAACGAAATCTTCACATTAAACAAAATATCCACTTGCAGGTTCTACAAAAAGAGTGTTTCCAAACTGCTGTATCAAAGGAAAGGTTGAACTCTGTTAGTTGAGGACACACATCACAAAAAAGTTTCTGAGAATGCTTCTGTCTAGATTTTATATGAAGATATTCCCGTTTCCAACGAAATCTTCACAGTTATTCAAGTATCCACTTGCAGATTCCACAATAAGAGTGTTTCCAAACTGCTGTATCAATAGAGAGGATCAGCTCTGGTAGTTGAGGACACACATCCTAAAGAAGTTTCTGAAAATCCTTCTGTCTCTTTTTTATGGGAAGATATTTCAGTTTTCACCGTAGGCCTTAATGCGCTCGAAATGTCCACTTCCAGATACTACAGAAAGAGTGTTTCAAACCTGCTCTATGAAAGGGAATGTTCCGCTCTGTGACTTGAATGCAGATATCAGAAAGTAGTTTCTGACAGTGCTTCTGTCTAGAATTTAGATGAAGATATTCCCGTTTCCAACGAAATCGATAGAGCTATCCAAATATCCACTTACAGATTCTACAAAAGAAGTGATTCCAAACTGCTCTATCAACAGAAAGGTTTAAGTCTGTTAGTTGAGGACACACATCACAAAGAAGTTTGTGAGAATGCTTCTGTCTAGATTTTATATGAAGATATTCCCGTTTCTAACGATATCTTCACAGTTATCCAAATATCCACTTGCAGATTCTTCAAAAAGTGTGTTTCCAAACTGCTGTATCAAAAGATAGGTTCAACTCTGTCAGTTGAGGACACTCATCGCAAAGAAGTTTCTGAGAATGCTTCTGTCTAGATTTCATATGAAGATACTCCCCTTTCCAACGAAATTATTACAGCTATCCAAATATCCACGGACAGATTCTACAGAAAGGGTGTTTCCAAACTGCTGTATCAAAAGAAAGGTTGAACTCCGTTAGTTGAGGACACACATCACGAAGAAGTTGCTGAGAATGCTTCTGTCTGGAATTTAGATGAAGATATTCCCGTTTCCAACGAAATCTTCACAGTTATCCAAATATCTACCAGCAGATTCTACAAAAAGTGTGTTTCCAAACTACTGTAACAAAAGAAAGGTTGAACTCTGTTAGTTGAGGACACACATCACAAAGAAGTTTCTGAGAATGCTTCTGTCTAGATTTTATATGAAGATATTCACTTTTCCATCGAAATCTTCACAGTTATCCAAATATCCACTTGCGGATTCTACAAAAAGAGTGTTTCTAAACTGCTGTATCAAAAGAAAGGTCCAACTCTGTTAGTTGAGGACACACATCCCTTATAAGTTTCAGAGAATGCTTCTGTCTCGTTTTTATGGGAAGATATTTCCCTTTTCACCGTAGGCCTGAAAGCGCTCGAAATGTCCACTTGCAGATACTACAGAAAGCGTGTTCCAAACCTGCTCTAAGAAAGAGAATCTTCAGCTTTCTGAGTTGAATGCAGATATCACAAAGTAGTTTCTGAGAGTGCTTCTGTCTAGATTTTAGATGAAGATATTCCCGTTTCCAACGAAATCGTATGAGCTATCCAAATATCCACTTGCAGATTGTACAAAAAGGTGGTTCCAAACTACTCTATCAAAAGAAATGTTGAACTCTGTTCGATGAGGACTCACATCACAAAGAAGTTTCTGATAATGCTTCTGCCTAGATTTTATATGATGATGTTCCCGTTTCCAACGAAATCTTCACATTAAACAAAATATCCACTTGCAGGTTCTACAAAAAGAGTGTTTCCAAACTGCTGTATCAACGTAAAGTTTGAACTCTGTTAGTTGAGGACACACATCACAAAAAAGTTTCTGAGAATGCTTCTGTCTAGATTTTATAAGAAGATACTCCCGTTTCCAACGAAATCTTCACAGTTATTCAAGTATCCACTTGCAGATTCCACAAAAAGAGTGTTTCCTAACTGCTGTATCAAGAGAAAGGATCAACTCTGCTAGTTGAGGACCCATATCCTAAATAAGTTTCTGAGAATGCTTCTGTCTCTTTCTTATAGGAAGATATTTCAGTTTTCACCGAAGGGCTGAATGCGTTCGAAATGTCCACTTCCAGATACTACAGAAAGAGTGTTTCAAACCTGCTCTTTGAAAGGGAATGTTCAGCTCTGTGACTTGAATGCAGATGTCACAAAGTAGTTTCTGACAGTGCTTCTGTCTTGAATTTAGATGAAGATATTCCCTTTTCCAACGAAATCGTTAGAGCTATAAAAATATCCACTTGCAGATTCTACAAAAAGGGTGTTTCCAAACTGCCCTATCAAAAGAAACGTTGAACCCTGTTAGTTGAGGATACACATCACAAAGTAGTTTCTGAGAATGCTTGTGTCTAGATTTTATATGAAGATATTCCTATTTCCAACTAAATCTTCACAGTTATCCAAATATCCACTTGCAGATTTTACAAAAAGACTGTTTCCAAACTGCTGTTTCAAAGAAAAGTCGAACTGTGTTAGTTGAGGACACTCATCACAAAGAAGTTTCTGAGAATGCTTCTGTCTAGATTTCATATGAAGATATTCCCGTTTCCACCGAAATCATTAGAGCTATCCAAATATCCACTTACAGATTCTACAAAAAGAGTGTTACCAATCTGCTCTATCAAATGAAAGGTTCAACTTAGTTAGTTGAGGACACACATCATAAAGAAGTTTCTGAGAATGCTTCTGTCTGGATTTTATATGAAGATATTCCGTTTCCAACGAAATCTTCACAGTTATCAAAATATCAACTTGCAGATTCTACAAAAAGTGTGTTTCCAAACTACTGTATCAAAAGAAAGGTTCAACTCTGTTAGTTGAGGACACACATCACAAAGAAGTTTCTGAGAATGCTTCTGTCTAGATTTTATATGAAGATAATCCCGTTTCCAACGAAATCTTCACAGTTATCCAAATATCCACTTGCAGATTCTACAAAAAGAGTGTTTGCAAACTGCTGTATCAAAAGAAAGGATGAACTGTGTTAGCTGAGGACACTCATCAAGAAGAAGTTTCTGAGCATGCTTCGGTCTAGATTTCATATGAAGATATCCCCGTTTCCAACGAAATCATTAGCTCTATCAAAATATCCACTTACAGATTCTACAAAAAGAGTGTTTCCAAACTCCTCTATCAAAAGAAAAGTTCAACTCCTTTAGTTGAGGACACACATCACAAAGAAGTTTCTGAGAATGCTTCTGTCTAGATTTTATATGAAGATATTCCCTTTTCCAATGAAATCTTCAGAGTCATCCAAATATCCACTTGCAGCTTCTACAAAAAGAGTTTTTCTAAACTGCTGTATCCAAAGAAAGTTTCATCTCTGTTAGTTGAGGACACACATCCCAAATAAGTTTCTGAGAATGCTTCTGTCTCGTTTTTATGGGAAGATATTTCCCTTTTCACCTTAGGCCTGAAAGCGCTCGAAATCTCCACTTGCAGATACTACAGAAAGAGTGTTCCAAACCTGCTCTAAGAAAGGGAATGTTCAGCTCAGTGAGTTCAATGCAGATATCACAAAGTAGTTTCTGAGAGAGCTTCTGTCTAGATTTTAGATGAAGATATTCCCGTTTCCAATGAAATCGTTAGAGCTATCCAAATATCCACTTGCAGATTCTACAGAAAGTGTGTTTCCAAACTGCTGTAACAAAGGAAAGGTTGAAATCTGTTTGTTGAGGACACACAAGACAACAAAGTTTCTGAGAATGCTTCTGTCTAGATTTTAGATGACGATATTCCCGTTTCCAAGGAAATCTTCACAGTTATTCAAATATCCACTTGCAGATTCTACAAAAAGAGTGTTTCCAAACTGCTCTATCAAAAGAAAGGTTCAACTCCGTTAGTTGAGGACACACATCACAAAGAGGTTTCTGAGAATGCTTCTGTCTCGTTTTTATGGGAAGATATTTCAGTTTTCACCGTAGGCCGGAATGCGCTCGAAATGTCCACTTGCAGATACTACAGAAAGAGTGTTCCAAACCTTCTCTAAGAAAGGGAATCTTCAGCTTTGTGAGTTGAATGCAGATATCACAAAGTAGTTTCTGAGAGTGCTTCTGTCTAGATTTTAGATGAAGATATTCCCGTTTCCAACGAAATCGTTAGAGCTATCCAAATATCTACTTGCAGATTCTACAAAAAGAGTGGTTCCAAACTACTCTATGAAAAGAAAGGTTGAACTCTGTTAGATGAGGACACACATCACAAAGAAGTTTCTGAGAATGCTTCTGTCTAGATTTTATATGAAGATGTTCCCGTTTCCAACGAAATCTTCACATTAAACAAAATATCCACTTGCAGGTTCTACAAAAAGAGTGTTTCCAAACTGCTGTATCAAAGGAAAGGTTGAACTCTGTTAGTTGAGGACACACATCACAAAAAAGTTTCTGAGAATGCTTCTGTCTAGATTTTATATGAAGATATTCCCGTTTCCAACGAAATCTTCACAGTTATTCAAGTATCCACTTGCAGATTCCACAATAAGAGTGTTTCCAAACTGCTGTATCAATAGAAAGGATCAGCTCTGGTAGTTGAGGACACACATCCTAAAGAAGTTTCTGAAAATCCTTCTGTCTCTTTTTTATGGGAAGATATTTCAGTTTTCACCGTAGGCCTTAATGCGCTCGAAATGTCCACTTCCAGATACTACAGAAAGAGTGTTTCAAACCTGCTCTATGAAAGGGAATGTTCCGCTCTGTGACTTGAATGCAGATATCAGAAAGTAGTTTCTGACAGTGCTTCTGTCTAGAATTTAGATGAAGATATTCCCGTTTCCAACGAAATCGATAGAGCTATCCAAATATCCACTTACAGATTCTACAAAAGAAGTGATTCCAAACTGCTCTATCAACAGAAAGGTTTAAGTCTGTTAGTTGAGGACACACATCACAAAGAAGTTTGTGAGAATGCTTCTGTCTAGATTTTATATGAAGATATTCCCGTTTCTAACGATATCTTCACAGTTATCCAAATATCCACTTGCAGATTCTTCAAAAAGTGTGTTTCCAAACTGCTGTATCAAAAGATAGGTTCAACTCTGTCAGTTGAGGACACTCATCGCAAAGAAGTTTCTGAGAATGCTTCTGTCTAGATTTCATATGAAGATACTCCCCTTTCCAACGAAATTATTACAGCTATCCAAATATCCACGGACAGATTCTACAGAAAGGGTGTTTCCAAACTGCTGTATCAAAAGAAAGGTTGAACTCCGTTAGTTGAGGACACACATCACGAAGAAGTTGCTGAGAATGCTTCTGTCTGGAATTTAGATGAAGATATTCCCGTTTCCAACGAAATCTTCACAGTTATCCAAATATCTACCAGCAGATTCTACAAAAAGTGTGTTTCCAAACTACTGTAACAAAAGAAAGGTTGAACTCTGTTAGTTGAGGACACACATCACAAAGAAGTTTCTGAGAATGCTTCTGTCTAGATTTTATATGAAGATATTCACTTTTCCATCGAAATCTTCACAGTTATCCAAATATCCACTTGCGGATTCTACAAAAAGAGTGTTTCTAAACTGCTGTATCAAAAGAAAGGTCCAACTCTGTTAGTTGAGGACACACATCCCTTATAAGTTTCAGAGAATGCTTCTGTCTCGTTTTTATGGGAAGATATTTCCCTTTTCACCGTAGGCCTGAAAGCGCTCGAAATGTCCACTTGCAGATACTACAGAAAGCGTGTTCCAAACCTGCTCTAAGAAAGAGAATCTTCAGCTTTCTGAGTTGAATGCAGATATCACAAAGTAGTTTCTGAGAGTGCTTCTGTCTAGATTTTAGATGAAGATATTCCCGTTTCCAACGAAATCGTATGAGCTATCCAAATATCCACTTGCAGATTGTACAAAAAGGTGGTTCCAAACTACTCTATCAAAAGAAATGTTGAACTCTGTTCGATGAGGACTCACATCACAAAGAAGTTTCTGATAATGCTTCTGCCTAGATTTTATATGATGATGTTCCCGTTTCCAACGAAATCTTCACATTAAACAAAATATCCACTTGCAGGTTCTACAAAAAGAGTGTTTCCAAACTGCTGTATCAACGTAAAGTTTGAACTCTGTTAGTTGAGGACACACATCACAAAAAAGTTTCTGAGAATGCTTCTGTCTAGATTTTATAAGAAGATACTCCCGTTTCCAACGAAATCTTCACAGTTATTCAAGTATCCACTTGCAGATTCCACAAAAAGAGTGTTTCCTAACTGCTGTATCAAGAGAAAGGATCAACTCTGCTAGTTGAGGACCCATATCCTAAATAAGTTTCTGAGAATGCTTCTGTCTCTTTCTTATAGGAAGATATTTCAGTTTTCACCGAAGGGCTGAATGCGTTCGAAATGTCCACTTCCAGATACTACAGAAAGAGTGTTTCAAACCTGCTCTTTGAAAGGGAATGTTCAGCTCTGTGACTTGAATGCAGATGTCACAAAGTAGTTTCTGACAGTGCTTCTGTCTTGAATTTAGATGAAGATATTCCCTTTTCCAACGAAATCGTTAGAGCTATAAAAATATCCACTTGCAGATTCTACAAAAAGGGTGTTTCCAAACTGCCCTATCAAAAGAAACGTTGAACCCTGTTAGTTGAGGATACACATCACAAAGTAGTTTCTGAGAATGCTTGTGTCTAGATTTTATATGAAGATATTCCTATTTCCAACTAAATCTTCACAGTTATCCAAATATCCACTTGCAGATTTTACAAAAAGACTGTTTCCAAACTGCTGTTTCAAAGAAAAGTCGAACTGTGTTAGTTGAGGACACTCATCACAAAGAAGTTTCTGAGAATGCTTCTGTCTAGATTTCATATGAAGATATTCCCGTTTCCACCGAAATCATTAGAGCTATCCAAATATCCACTTACAGATTCTACAAAAAGAGTGTTACCAATCTGCTCTATCAAATGAAAGGTTCAACTTAGTTAGTTGAGGACACACATCATAAAGAAGTTTCTGAGAATGCTTCTGTCTGGATTTTATATGAAGATATTCCGTTTCCAACGAAATCTTCACAGTTATCCAAATATCAACTTGCAGATTCTACAAAAAGTGTGTTTCCAAACTACTGTATCAAAAGAAAGGTTCAACTCTGTTAGTTGAGGACACACATCACAAAGAAGTTTCTGAGAATGCTTCTGTCTAGATTTTATATGAAGATATTCCCGTTTCCAACGAAATCTTCACAGTTATCCAAATATCCACTTGCAGATTCTACAAAAAGAGTGTTTGCAAACTGCTGTATCAAAAGAAAGGATGAACTGTGTTAGCTGAGGACACTCATCAAGAAGAAGTTTCTGAGCATGCTTCGGTCTAGATTTCATATGAAGATATCCCCGTTTCCAACGAAATCATTAGCTCTATCAAAATATCCACTTACAGATTCTACAAAAAGAGTGTTTCCAAACTCCTCTATCAAAAGAAAAGTTCAACTCCTTTAGTTGAGGACACACATCACAAAGAAGTTTCTGAGAATGCTTCTGTCTAGATTTTATATGAAGATATTCCCTTTTCCAATGAAATCTTCAGAGTCATCCAAATATCCACTTGCAGCTTCTACAAAAAGAGTTTTTCTAAACTGCTGTATCCAAAGAAAGTTTCATCTCTGTTAGTTGAGGACACACATCCCAAATAAGTTTCTGAGAATGCTTCTGTCTCGTTTTTATGGGAAGATATTTCCCTTTTCACCTTAGGCCTGAGAGCGCTCGAAATCTCCACTTGCAGATACTACAGAAAGAGTGTTCCAAACCTGCTCTAAGAAAGGGAATGTTCAGCTCAGTGAGTTCAATGCAGATATCACAAAGTAGTTTCTGAGAGAGCTTCTGTCTAGATTTTAGATGAAGATATTCCCGTTTCCAATGAAATCGTTAGAGCTATCCAAATATCCACTTGCAGATTCTACAAAAAGTGTGTTTCCAAACTGCCGTAACAAAGGAAAGGTTGAAATCTGTTAGTTGAGGACACACACCACAAAAAAGTTTCTGAGAACGCTTCTGTCTAGATTCTATATGACGATATTCCCGTTTCCAATGAAATCTTCACAGTTATTCAAATATCCACTTGCAGATTATACAAAAAGAGTGTTTCCAAACTGCTCTATCAAAAGAAAGGTTCAACTCCGTTAGTTGAGGACACACGTCACAAAGAAGTTTCTGAGAATGCTTCTGTCTCGTTTTTATGGGAAGATATTTCAGTTTTCACCGTAGGCCGGAATGCGCTCGAAATGTCCACTTGCAGATACTACAGAAAGAGTGTTCCAAACCTTCTCTAAGAAAGGGAATCTTCAGCTTTGTGAGTTGAATGCAGATATCACAAAGTAGTTTCTGAGAGTGCTTCTGTCTAGATTTTAGATGAAGATATTCCCGTTTCCAACGAAATCGTTAGAGCTATCCAAATATCTACTTGCAGATTCTACAAAAAGAGTGGTTCCAAACTACTCTATGAAAAGAAAGGTTGAACTCTGTTAGATGAGGACACACATCACAAAGAAGTTTCTGAGAATGCTTCTGTCTAGATTTTATATGAAGATGTTCCCGTTTCCAACGAAATCTTCACATTAAACAAAATATCCACTTGCAGGTTCTACAAAAAGAGTGTTTCCAAACTGCTGTATCAAAGGAAAGGTTGTACTCTGTTAGTTGAGGACACACATCACAAAAAAGTTTCTGAGAATGCTTCTGTCTAGATTTTATATGAAGATATTCCCGTTTCCAACGAAATCTTCACAGTTATTCAAGTATCCACTTGCAGATTCCACAATAAGAGTGTTTCCAAACTGCTGTATCAATAGAAAGGATCAGCTCTGGTAGTTGAGGACACACATCCTAAAGAAGTTTCTGAAAATCCTTCTGTCTCTTTTTTATGGGAAGATATTTCAGTTTTCACCGTAGGCCTTAATGCGCTCGAAATGTCCACTTCCAGATACTACAGAAAGAGTGTTTCAAACCTGCTCTATGAAAGGGAATGTTCCGCTCTGTGACTTGAATGCAGATATCAGAAAGTAGTTTCTGACAGTGCTTCTGTCTAGAATTTAGATGAAGATATTCCCGTTTCCAACGAAATCGATAGAGCTATCCAAATATCCACTTACAGATTCTACAAAAGAAGTGATTCCAAACTGCTCTATCAACAGAAAGGTTTAAGTCTGTTAGTTGAGGACACACATCACAAAGAAGTTTGTGAGAATGCTTCTGTCTAGATTTTATATGAAGATATTCCCGTTTCTAACGATATCTTCACAGTTATCCAAATATCCACTTGCAGATTCTTCAAAAAGTGTGTTTCCAAACTGCTGTATCAAAAGATAGGTTCAACTCTGTCAGTTGAGGACACTCATCGCAAAGAAGTTTCTGAGAATGCTTCTGTCTAGATTTCATATGAAGATACTCCCCTTTCCAACGAAATTATTACAGCTATCCAAATATCCACGGACAGATTCTACAGAAAGGGTGTTTCCAAACTGCTGTATCAAAAGAAAGGTTGAACTCCGTTAGTTGAGGACACACATCACGAAGAAGTTGCTGAGAATGCTTCTGTCTGGAATTTAGATGAAGATATTCCCGTTTCCAACGAAATCTTCACAGTTATCCAAATATCTACCAGCAGATTCTACAAAAAGTGTGTTTCCAAACTACTGTAACAAAAGAAAGGTTGAACTCTGTTAGTTGAGGACACACATCACAAAGAAGTTTCTGAGAATGCTTCTGTCTAGATTTTATATGAAGATATTCACTTTTCCATCGAAATCTTCACAGTTATCCAAATATCCACTTGCGGATTCTACAAAAAGAGTGTTTCTAAACTGCTGTATCAAAAGAAAGGTCCAACTCTGTTAGTTGAGGACACACATCCAGTATAAGTTTCAGAGAATGCTTCTGTCTCGTTTTTATGGGAAGATATTTCCCTTTTCACCGTAGGCCTGAAAGCGCTCAAAATGTCCACTTGCAGATACTACAGAAAGCGTGTTCCAAACCTGCTCTAAGAAAGAGAATCTTCAGCTTTCTGAGTTGAATGCAGATATCACAAAGTAGTTTCTGAGAGTGCTTCTGTCTAGAATTTAGATGAAGATAATCCCGTTTCCAACGAAATCGTTAGAGCTATCCAAATATCAACTTGCAGATTCTTCAAAAAGAGTGGTTCCAAACTACTCTATGAAAAGAAAGGTTGAACTCTGTTAGATGAGGACACACATCACAAAGAAGTTTCTGAGAATGCTTCTGTCTAGATTTTATATGAAGATGTTCCCGTTTCCAACGAAATCTTCACATTAAACAAAATATTCACTTGCAGGTTCTACAAAAAGAGTGTTTCCAAACTGCTGTAGCAATAGAAAGGATCAGCTCCGGTAGTTGAGGACACACATCCTAAATAAGTTTCTGAAAATCCCTCTGTCTCTTTTTTATGGGAAGATATTTCAGTTTTCACCGTAGGCGTTAATGCGCTCGAAATGTCCACTTCCAGATACTACAGAAAGAGTGTTTCAAACCTGCTCTATGAAAGGGAATGTTCCGCTCTGTGACTTGAATGCAGATATCAGAAAGTAGTTTCTGACAGTGCTTCTGTCTAGAATTTAGATGAAGATATTCCCGTTTCCAACGAAATCGATAGAGCTATCCAAATATCCACTTGCAGATTCTACAAAAAGTGTGTTTCCAAACTACTGTATCAAAAGAATGGTTCAACTCTGTTAGTTGAGGACACACATCACAAAGAAGTTTGTGAGAATGCTTCTGTCTAGATTTTATATGAAGATATTCCCGTTTCCAACAATATCTTCCCAGTTATCCAAATATCCACTTGCAGATTCTACAAAAAGTGTGTTTCCAAACTGCTCTATCAAAAGAAAGGTTCAACTCCGTTAGTTGAGGACACACATCACAAAGAAGTTTCTGAGAATGCTTCTGTCTCGTTTTTATGGGAAGATATTTCAGTTTTCACCGTAGGCCCGAATGCGCTCCAAATGTCCACTTGCAGATAATACAGAAAGAGTGTTCCATACCTTCTCTAAGAAAGGGAATCTTCAGCTTTGTGAGTTGAATGCAGATATCACAAAGTAGTTTCTGAGAGTGCTTCTGTCTAGATTTTAGATGAAAATATTCCCGTTTCCAACGATATCGTTAGAGCTATCCAAATATCAACTTGCAGATTCTACAAAAAGAGTGGTTCCAAACTACTCTATGAAAAGAAAGGTTGAACTCTGTTAGATGAGGACACACATCACAAAGAAGTTTCTGAGAATGCTTCTGTCTAGATTTTATATAAAGATGTTCCCGTTTCCAATGAAATCTTCACATTAAACAAAATATCCACTTGCAGGTTCTACAAAAAGAGTGTTTCCAAACTGCTGTATCAAAGGAAAGGTTGAACTCTGTTAGTTGAGGACACACATCACAAAAAAGTTTCTGAGAATGCTTCTGTCTAGATTTTATATGAAGATATTCCCGTTTCCAATGAAATCTTCACAGTTATTCAAATATCCACTTGCAGATTCTACAAAAAGAGTGTTTCCAAACTGCTGTATCAATAGAAAGGATCAGCTCTGGTAGTTGAGGACACACATCCTAAATAAGTTTCTGAAAATCCCTCTGTCTCTTTTTTATGGGAAGATATTTCAGTTTTCACCGTAGGCCTTAATGCGCTCGAAATGTCCACTTCCAGATACTACAGAAAGAGTGTTTCAAACCTGCTCTATGAAAGGGAATGTTCCGCTCTGTGACTTGAATGCAGATATCACAAAGTAGTTTCTGACAGTGCTTCTGTCTAGAATTTAGATGAAGATATTCCCGTTTCCAACGAAATCGATAGAGCTATCCAAATATCCACTTGCAGTTTCTACAAAGAGTGTGTTTCCAAACTACTGTATCAAAAGAATGGTTCAACTCTGTTAGTTGAGGACACACATCACAAAGAAGTTTCTGAGAATGCTTCTGTCTAGATTTTATATGAAGATATTCCCGTTTCCAACGAAATCTTCACAGTTATCCAAATATCCACTTGCAGATTCTACAAAAAGAGTGTTTGCAAACTACTGTATCAAAAGAAAGGATGAACTGTGTTAGCTGAGGACACTCATCAAGAAGAAGTTTCTGAGAATGCTTCGGTCTAGATTTCATATGAAGATATTCCCGTTTCCAACGAAATCATTAGCTCTATCAAAATATCCTCTTACAGATTCTACAAAAAGAGTGTTTCCAAACTCCTCTATCAAAAGAAAGGTTCAACTCCTTTAGTTGAGGACACACATCACAAAGAAGTTTCTGAGAATGCTTCTGTCTAGATTTTATATGAAGATATTCCCTTTTCCAATGAAATCTTCAGAGTCATCCAAATATCCACTTGCAGCTTCTACAAAAAGAGTTTTTCTAAACTGCTGTATCCAAAGAAAGTTTCATCTCTGTTAGTTGAGGACACACATCCCAAATAAGTTTCTGAGAATGCTTCTGTCTCGTTTTTATGGGAAGATATTTCCCTTTTCACCTTAGGCCTGAAAGCGCTCGAAATCTCCACTTGCAGATACTACAGAAAGAGTGTTCCAAACCTGCTCTAAGAAAGGGAATGTTCACCTCTGTGAGTTCAATGCAGATATCACAAAGTAGTTTCTGAGAGAGCTTCCGTCTAGATTTTAGATGAAGATATTCCCGTTTCCAATGAAATCGTTAGAGCTATCCAAATATCCACTTGCAGATTCTACAAAAAGTGTGATTCCAAACTGCTGTAACAAAGGAAAGGTTGAAATCTGTTAGTTGAGAACACACACCACAAAAAAGTTTCTGAGAATGCTTCTGTCTAGATTTTATATGACGATATTCCCGTTTCCAATGAAATCTTCACAGTTATTCAAATATCCACTTGCAGATTCTACAAAAAGTGTGTTTCCAAACTGCTCTATCAAAAGAAAGGTTCAACTCCGTTAGTTGAGGACACACATCACAAAGAAGTTTCTGAGAATGCTTCTGTCTCGTTTTTATGGGAAGATATTTCCCTTTTCACCTAAGGCCCGAATGCGCTCGAAATGTCCACTTGCAGATACTATAGAAAGAGTGTTCCAAACCTTCTCTAAGAAAGGGAACCTTCAGCATTGTGAGTTGAATGCAGATATCACAAAGTAGTTTCTGAGAGTGCTTCTGTCTAGATTTTAGATGAAGATAATCCCGTTTCCAACGAAATCGTTAGAGCTATCCAAATATCAACTTGCATATTCTTCAAAAAGAGTGGTTCCAAACTACTCTATGAAAAGAAAGGTTGAACTCTGTTAGATGAGGACACACATCACAAAGAAGTTTCTGAGAATGCTTCTGTCTAGATTTTATATGAAGATGTTCCCGTTTCCAACGAAATCTTCACATTAAACAAAATATCCACTTGCAGGTTCTACAAAAAGAGTGTTTCCAAACTGCTGTAGCAATAGAAAGGATCAGCTCTGGTAGTTGAGGACACACATCCTAAATAAGTTTCTGAAAATCCCTCTGTCTCTTTTTTATGGGAAGATATTTCAGTTTTCACCGTAGGCCTTAATGCGCTCGAAATGTCCACTTCCAGATACTACAGAAAGAGTGTTTCAAACCTGCTCTATGAAAGGGAATGTTCCGCTCTGTGACTTGAATGCAGATATCAGAAAGTAGTTTCTGACAGTGCTTCTGTCTAGAATTTAGATGAAGATATTCCCGTTTCCAACGAAATCGATAGAGCTATCCAAATATCCACTTGCAGATTCTACAAAAAGTGTGTTTCCAAACTACTGTATCAAAAGAATGGTTCAACTCTGTTAGTTGAGGACACACATCACAAAGAAGTTTCTGAGAATGCTTCTGTCTAGATTTTATATGAAGATATTCCCGTTTCCAACAATATCTTCACAGTTAATCAAATATCCACTTGCAGATTCTACAAAAAGTGTGTTTCCAAACTGCTCTATCAAAAGAAAGGTTCAACTCCGTTAGTTCAGGACACACATCACAAAGAAGTTTCTGAGAATGCTTCTGTCTCGTTTTTATGGGAAGATATTTCAGTTTTCACCGTAGGCCCGAATGCGCTCCAAATGTCCACTTGCAGATAATACAGAAAGAGTGTTCCATACCTTCTCTAAGAAAGGGAATCTTCAGCTTTGTGAGTTGAATGCAGATATCACAAAGTAGTTTCTGAGAGTGCTTCTGTCTAGATTTTAGATGAAAATATTCCCGTTTCCAACGATATCGTTAGAGCTATCCAAATATCAACTTGCAGATTCTACAAAAAGAGTGGTTCCAAACTACTCTATGAAAAGAAAGGTTGAACTCTGTTAGATGAGGACACACATCACAAAGAAGTTTCTGAGAATGCTTCTGTCTAGATTTTATATAAAGATGTTCCCGTTTCCAATGAAATCTTCACATTAAACAAAATATCCACTTGCAGGTTCTACAAAAAGAGTGTTTCCAAACTGCTGTATCAAAGGAAAGGTTGAACTCTGTTAGTTGACGACACACATCACAAAAAAGTTTCTGAGAATGCTTCTGTCTAGATTTTATATGAAGATATTCCCGTTTCCAATGAAATCTTCACAGTTATTCAAATATCCACTTGCAGATTCTACAAAAAGAGTGTTTCCAAACTGCTGTATCAATAGAAAGGATCAGCTCTGGTAGTTGAGGACACACATCCTAAATAAGTTTCTGAAAATCCCTCTGTCTCTTTTTTATGGGAAGATATTTCAGTTTTCACCGTAGGCCTTAATGCGCTCGAAATGTCCACTTCCAGATACTACAGAAAGAGTGTTTCAAACCTGCTCTATGAAAGGGAATGTTCCGCTCTGTGACTTGAATGCAGATATCACAAAGTAGTTTCTGACAGTGCTTCTGTCTAGAATTTAGATGAAGATATTCCCGTTTCCAACGAAATCGATAGAGCTATCCAAATATCCACTTGCAGTTTCTACAAAGAGTGTGTTTCCAAACTACTGTATCAAAAGAATGGTTCAACTCTGTTAGTTGAGGACACACATCACAAAGAAGTTTCTGAGAATGCTTCTGTCTAGATTTTATATGAAGATATTCCCGTTTCCAACGAAATCTTCACAGTTATCCAAATATCCACTTGCAGATTCTACAAAAAGAGTGTTTGCAAACTACTGTATCAAAAGAAAGGATGAACTGTGTTAGCTGAGGACACTCATCAAGAAGAAGTTTCTGAGAATGCTTCGGTCTAGATTTCATATGAAGATATTCCCGTTTCCAACGAAATCATTAGCTCTATCAAAATATCCTCTTACAGATTCTACAAAAAGAGTGTTTCCAAACTCCTCTATCAAAAGAAAGGTTCAACTCCTTTAGTTGAGGACACACATCACAAAGAAGTTTCTGAGAATGCTTCTGTCTAGATTTTATATGAAGATATTCCCTTTTCCAATGAAATCTTCAGAGTCATCCAAATATCCACTTGCAGCTTCTACAAAAAGAGTTTTTCTAAACTGCTGTATCCAAAGAAAGTTTCATCTCTGTTAGTTGAGGACACACATCCCAAATAAGTTTCTGAGAATGCTTCTGTCTCGTTTTTATGGGAAGATATTTCCCTTTTCACCTTAGGCCTGAAAGCGCTCGAAATCTCCACTTGCAGATACTACAGAAAGAGTGTTCCAAACCTGCTCTAAGAAAGGGAATGTTCACCTCTGTGAGTTCAATGCAGATATCACAAAGTAGTTTCTGAGAGAGCTTCTGTCTAGATTTTAGATGAAGATATTCCCGTTTCCAATGAAATCGTTAGAGCTATCCAAATATCCACTTGCAGATTCTACAAAAAGTGTGATTCCAAACTGCTGTAACAAAGGAAAGGTTGAAATCTGTTAGTTGAGAACACACACCACAAAAAAGTTTCTGAGAATGCTTCTGTCTAGATTTTATATGACGATATTCCCGTTTCCAATGAAATCTTCACAGTTATTCAAATATCCACTTGCAGATTCTACAAAAAGTGTGTTTCCAAACTGCTCTATCAAAAGAAAGGTTCAACTCCGTTAGTTGAGGACACACATCACAAAGAAGTTTCTGAGAATGCTTCTGTCTCGTTTTTATGGGAAGATATTTCCCTTTTCACCTAAGGCCCGAATGCGCTCGAAATGTCCACTTGCAGATACTATAGAAAGAGTGTTCCAAACCTTCTCTAAGAAAGGGAACCTTCAGCATTGTGAGTTGAATGCAGATATCACAAAGTAGTTTCTGAGAGTGCTTCTGTCTAGATTTTAGATGAAGATAATCCCGTTTCCAACGAAATCGTTAGAGCTATCCAAATATCAACTTGCAGATTCTTCAAAAAGAGTGGTTCCAAACTACTCTATGAAAAGAAAGGTTGAACTCTGTTAGATGAGGACACACATCACAAAGAAGTTTCTGAGAATGCTTCTGTCTAGATTTTATATGAAGATGTTCCCGTTTCCAACGAAATCTTCACATTAAACAAAATATCCACTTGCAGGTTCTACAAAAAGAGTGTTTCCAAACTGCTGTAGCAATAGAAAGGATCAGCTCTGGTAGTTGAGGACACACATCCTAAATAAGTTTCTGAAAATCCCTCTGTCTCTTTTTTATGGGAAGATATTTCAGTTTTCACCGTAGGCCTTAATGCGCTCGAAATGTCCACTTCCAGATACTACAGAAAGAGTGTTTCAAACCTGCTCTATGAAAGGGAATGTTCCGCTCTGTGACTTGAATGCAGATATCAGAAAGTAGTTTCTGACAGTGCTTCTGTCTAGAATTTAGATGAAGATATTCCCGTTTCCAACGAAATCGATAGAGCTATCCAAATATCCACTTGCAGATTCTACAAAAAGTGTGTTTCCAAACTACTGTATCAAAAGAATGGTTCAACTCTGTTAGTTGAGGACACACATCACAAAGAAGTTTCTGAGAATGCTTCTGTCTAGATTTTATATGAAGATATTCCCGTTTCCAACAATATCTTCACAGTTAATCAAATATCCACTTGCAGATTCTACAAAAAGTGTGTTTCCAAACTGCTCTATCAAAAGAAAGGTTCAACTCCGTTAGTTCAGGACACACATCACAAAGAAGTTTCTGAGAATGCTTCTGTCTCGTTTTTATGGGAAGATATTTCAGTTTTCACCGTAGGCCCGAATGCGCTCCAAATGTCCACTTGCAGATAATACAGAAAGAGTGTTCCATACCTTCTCTAAGAAAGGGAATCTTCAGCTTTGTGAGTTGAATGCAGATATCACAAAGTAGTTTCTGAGAGTGCTTCTGTCTAGATTTTAGATGAAAATATTCCCGTTTCCAACGATATCGTTAGAGCTATCCAAATATCAACTTGCAGATTCTACAAAAAGAGTGGTTCCAAACTACTCTATGAAAAGAAAGGTTGAACTCTGTTAGATGAGGACACACATCACAAAGAAGTTTCTGAGAATGCTTCTGTCTAGATTTTATATAAAGATGTTCCCGTTTCCAATGAAATCTTCACATTAAACAAAATATCCACTTGCAGGTTCTACAAAAAGAGTGTTTCCAAACTGCTGTATCAAAGGAAAGGTTGAACTCTGTTAGTTGACGACACACATCACAAAAAAGTTTCTGAGAATGCTTCTGTCTAGATTTTATATGAAGATATTCCCGTTTCCAACGAAATCTTCACAGTTATTCAAATATCCACTTGCAGATTCTACAAAAAGAGTGTTTCCAAACTGCTGTATCAATAGAAAGGATCAGCTCTGGTAGTTGAGGACACACATCCTAAATAAGTTTCTGAAAATCCCTCTGTCTCTTTTTTATGGGAAGATATTTCAGTTTTCACCGTAGGCCTTAATGCGCTCGAAATGTCCACTTCCAGATACTACAGAAAGAGTGTTTCAAACCTGCTCTATGAAAGGGAATGTTCCGCTCTGTGACTTGAATGCAGATATCACAAAGTAGTTTCTGACAGTGCTTCTGGCTAGAATTTAGATGAAGATATTCCCGTTTCCAACGAAATCGATAGAGCTATCCAAATATCCACTTGCAGATTCTAAAAAAAGTGTGTTTCCAAACTACTGTATCAAAAGAATGGTTCAACTCTGTTAGTTGAGGACACACATCACAAAGAAGTTTCTGAGAATGCTTCTGTCTAGATTTTATATGAAGATATTCCCGTTTCCAACGAAATCTTCACAGTTATCCAAATATCCACTTGCAGATTCTACAAAAAGAGTGTTTGCAAACTACTGTATCAAAAGAAAGGATGAACTGTGTTAGCTGAGGACACTCATCAAGAAGAAGTTTCTGAGAATGCTTCGGTCTAGATTTCATATGAAGATATTCCCGTTTCCAACGAAATCATTACCTCTATCAAAATATCCACTTACAGATTCTACAAAAAGAGTGTTTCCAAACTCCTCTATCAAAAGAAAGTTTCAACTCCTTTAGTTGAGGACACACATCACAAAGAAGTTTCTGAGAATGCTTCTGTTTAGATTTTATATGAAGATATTCCCTTTTCCAATGAAATC
Organism: Gorilla gorilla gorilla; assembly: GCF_029281585.2. Classification (NCBI taxonomy): domain Eukaryota; kingdom Metazoa; phylum Chordata; class Mammalia; order Primates; family Hominidae; genus Gorilla; species Gorilla gorilla. Next base: position 12,858,278 of record NC_086018.1, on the reverse strand, counting down.
TTCAGAGTCATCCAAATATCCACTTGCAGCTTCTACAAAAAGAGTTTTTCTAAACTGCTGTATCCATAGAAAGTTTCATCTCTGTTAGTTGAGGACACACATCCCAAATAAGTTTCTGAGAATGCTTCTGTCTCGTTTTTATGGGAAGATATTTCCCTTTTCACCTTAGGCCTGAAAGCGCTCGAAGTCTCCACTTGCAGATACTACAGAAAGAGTGTTCGAAACCTGCTCTAAGAAAGGGAATGTTCAGCTCTGTGAGTTAAATGCAGATATCACAAAGTAGTTTCTGAGAGAGCTTCTGTCTAGATTTTAGATGAATATATTCCCGTTTCCAAAGAAATTGATAGAGCTATCCAAATATCCACTTGCAGATTCTACAAAAAGTGTGTTTCCAAACTGCTGTAACAATGGAAAGGTTGAAATCTGTTAGTTGAGGACACACACCACAAAAAAGTTTCTGAGAATGCTTCTCTCTAGATTTTATATGACGATATTCCCGTTTCCAACGAAATCTTCACAGTTATTCAAATATCCACTTGCAGATTCTACAAAAAGAGTGTTTCCAAACTGCTGTATCAATAGAAAGGATCAGCTCTGGTTGTTGTGGACACACATCCTAAATAAGTTTCTTAAAATCCTTCTGTCTCTTTTTTATGGGAAGATATTTCAGTTTTCACCGTAGGCCTTAATGCGCTCGTTATGTCCACTTCCAGATACTACAGAAAGAGTGTTTCAAACCTGCTCTATGAAAGGGAATGTTCCGCTCTGTGACTTGAATGCAGATATCAGAAAGTAGTTTCTGACAATGCTTCTGTCTAGAATTTAGATGAAGATATTCCCGTTTCCAACGAAATCGATAGAGCTATCCAAATATCCACTTACAGATTCTACAAAAGAAGTGATTCCAAACTGCTCTATCAACAGAAAGGTTTAAGTCTGTTAGTTGAGGACACACATCACAAAGAAGTTTGTGAGAATGCTTCTGTCTAGATTTTATATGAAGATATTCCCGTTTCCAACAATATCTTCACAGTTATCCAAATATCCACTTGCAGATTCTACAAAAAGTGTGTTTCCAAACTGCTCTATCAAAAGAAAGGTTCAACTCCGTTAGTTGAGGACACACATCACAAAGAAGTTTCTGAGAATGCTTCTGTCTCGTTTTTATGGGAAGATATTTCAGTTTTCACCGTAGGCCCGAATGCGCACCAAATGTCCACTTGCAGATAATACAGAAAGAGTGTTCCATACCTTCTCTAAGAAAGGGAATCTTCAGCTTTGTGAGTTGAATGCAGATATCACAAAGTAGTTTCTGAGAGTGCTTCTGTCTAGATTTTAGATGAAAATATTCCCGTTTCCAACGATATCGTTAGAGCTATCCAAATATCAACTTGCAGATTCTACAAAAAGAGTGGTTCCAAACTACTCTATGAAAAGAAAGGTTGAACTCTGTTAGATGAGTACACACATCACAAAGAAGTTTCTGAGAATGCTTCTGTCTAGATTTTATATAAAGATGTTCCCGTTTCCAATGAAATCTTCACATTAAACAAAATATCCACTTGCAGGTTCTACAAAAAGAGTGTTTCCAAACTGCTGTATCAAAGGAAAGGTTGAACTCTGTTAGTTGAGGACACACATCACAAAAAAGTTTCTGAGAATGCTTCTGTCTAGATTTTATATGAAGATATTCCCGTTTCCAACGAAATCTTCACAGTTATTCAAATATCCACTTGCAGATTCTACAAAAAGAGTGTTTCCAAACTGCTGTTTCAATAGAAAGGATCAGCTCTGGTAGTTGAGGACACACATCCTAAATAAGTTTCTGAAAATCCCTCTGTCTCTTTTTTATGGGAAGATATTTCAGTTTTCACCATAGGCCTTAATGCGCTCGAAATGTCCACTTCCAGATACTACAGAAAGAGTGTTTCAAACCTGCTCTATGAAAGGGAATGTTCCGCTCTGTGACTTGAATGCAGATATCAGAAAGTAGTTTCTGACAGTGCTTCTGTCTAGAATTTAGATGAAGATATTCCCGTTTCCAACGAAATCGATAGAGCTATCCAAATATCCACTTGCAGATTCTACAAAAAGTGTGTTTCCAAACTACTGTATCAAAAGAATGCTTCAACTCTGTTAGTTGAGGACACACATCACAAAGAAGTTTCTGAGAATGCTTCTGTCTAGATTTTATATGAAGATATTCCCGTTTCCAACGAAATCTTCACAGTTATCCAAATATCCACTTGCAGATTCTACAAAAAGAGTGTTTGCAAACTACTGTATCAAAAGAAAGGATGAACTGTGTTAGCTGAGGACACTCATCAAGAAGAAGTTTCTGAGAATGCTTCGGTCTAGATTTCATATGAAGATATTCCCGTTTCCAACGAAATCATTAGCTCTATCAAAATATCCACTTACAGATTCTACAAAAAGAGTGTTTCCAAACTCCTCTATCAAAAGAAAGGTTCAACTCCTTTAGTTGAGGACACACATCACAAAGAAGTTTCTGAGAATGCTTCTGTCTAGATTTTATATGAAGATATTCCCTTTTCCAATGAAATCTTCAGAGTCATCCAAATATCAACTTGCAGCTTCTACAAAAAGAGTTTTTCTAAACTGCTGTATCCAAAGAAAGTTTCACCTCTGTTAGTTGAGGACACACATCCCAAATAAGTTTCTGAGAATGCTTCTGTCTCGTTTTTATGGGAAGATATTTCCCTTTTCACCTTAGGCCTGAAAGCGCTCGAAATCTCCACTTGCAGATACTACAGAAAGAGTGTTCCAAACCTGCTCTAAGAAAGGGAATGTTCAGCTCTGTGAGTTCAATGCAGATATCACAAAGTAGTTTCTGAGAGAGCTTCTGTCTAGATTTTAGATGAAGATATTCCCGTTTCCAATGAAATCGTTAGAGCTATCCAAATATCCACTTGCAGATTCTACAAAAAGTGTGATTCCAAACTGCTGTAACAAAGGAAAGGTTGAAATCTGTTAGTTGAGAACACACACCACAAAAAAGTTTCTGAGAATGCTTCTGTCTAGATTTTATATGACGATATTCCCGTTTCCAATGAAATCTTCACAGTTATTCAAATATCCACTTGCAGATTCTACAAAAAGTGTGTTTCCAAACGGCTCTATCAAAAGAAAGGTTCAACTCCGTTAGTTGAGGACACACATTACAAAGAAGTTTCTGAGAATGCTTCTGTCTCGTTTTTATGGGAAGATATTTCCCTTTTCACATAAGGCCCGAATGCGCTCGAAATGTCCACTTGCAGATACTATAGAAAGAGTGTTCCAAACCTTCTCTAAGAAAGGGAATCTTCAGCATTGTGAGTTGAATGCAGATATCACAAAGTAGTTTCTGAGAGTGCTTCTGTCTAGATTTTAGATGAAGATAATCCCGTTTCCAACGAAATCGTTAGAGCTATCCAAATATCAACTTGCAGATTCTTCAAAAAGAGTGGTTCCAAACTACTCTATGAAAAGAAAGGTTGAACTCTGTTAGATGAGGACACACATCACAAAGAAGTTTCTGAGAATGCTTCTGTCTAGATTTTATATGAAGATGTTCCCGTTTCCAACGAAATCTTCACATTAAACAAAATATCCACTTGCAGGTTCTACAAAAACAGTGTTTCCAAACTGCTGTATCAATAGAAAGGATCAGCTCTGGTAGTTGAGGACACACATCCTAAATAAGTTTCTGAAAATCCCTCTGTCTCTTTTTTATGGGAAGATATTTCAGTTTTCACCGTAGGCCTTAATGCGCTCGAAATGTCCACTTCCAGATACTACAGAAAGAGTGTTTCAAACCTGCTCTATGAAAGGGAATGTTCCGCTCTGTGACTTGAATGCAGATATCAGAAAGTAGTTTCTGACAGTGCTTCTGTCTAGAATTTAGATGAAGATATTCCCGTTTCCAACGAAATCGATAGAGCTATCCAAATATCCACTTGCAGATTCTACAAAAAGTGTGTTTCCAAACTACTGTATCAAAAGAATGGTTCAACTCTGTTAGTTGAGGACACACATCACAAAGAAGTTTCTGAGAATGCTTCTGTCTAGATTTTATATGAAGATATTCCCGTTTCCAACGAAATCTTCACAGTTATCCAAATATCCACTTGCAGATTCTACAAAAAGAGTGTTTGCAAACTACTGTATCAAAAGAAAGGATGAACTGTGTTAGCTGAGGACACTCATCAAGAAGAAGTTTCTGAGAATGCTTCGGTCTAGATTTCATATGAAGATTTCCCCGTTTCCAACGAAATCATTAGCTCTATCAAAATATCCACTTACAGATTCTACAAAAAGAGTGTTTCCAAACTCCTCTATCAAAAGAAAGGTTCAACTCCTTTAGTTGAGGACACACATCACAAAGAAGTTTCTGAGAATGCTTCTGTCTAGATTTTATATGAAGATATTCCCTTTTCCAATGAAATCTTCAGAGTCATCCAAATATCCACTTGCAGCTCCTACAAAAAGAGTTTTTCTAAACTGCTGTATCCAAAGAAAGTTTCATCTCTGTTAGTTGAGGACACACATCCCAAATAAGTTTCTGAGAATGCTTCTGTCTCGTTTTTATGGGAAGATATTTCCCTTTTCACCTTAGGCCTGAAAGCGCTCGAAATCTCCACTTGCAGATACTATAGAAAGAGTGTTCCAAACCTGCTCTAAGAAAGGGAATGTTCAGCTCTGTGAGGTCAATGCAGATATCACAAAGTAGTTTCTGAGAGAGCTTCTGTCTAGATTTTAGATGAAGATATTCCCGTTTCCAATGAAATCGTTAGAGCTATCCAAATATCCACTTGCAGATTCTACAAAAAGTGTGATTCCAAACTGCTGTAACAAAGGAAAGGTTGAAATCTGTTAGTTGAGAACACACACCACAAAAAAGTTTCTGAGAATGCTTCTGTCTAGATTTTATATGACGATATTCCCGTTTCCAATGAAATCTTCACAGTTATTCAAATATCCACTTGCAGATTCTACAAAAAGTGTGTTTCCAAAAGGCTCTATCAAAAGAAAGGTTCAACTCCGTTAGTTGAGGACACACATTACAAAGAAGTTTCTGAGAATGCTTCTGTCTCGTTTTTATGGGAAGATATTTCCCTTTTCACCTAAGGCCCGAATGCGCTCGAAATGTCCACTTGCAGATACTATAGAAAGAGTGTTCCAAACCTTCTCTAAGAAAGTGAATCTTCAGCATTGTGAGTTGAATGCAGATATCACAAAGTAGTTTCTGAGAGTGCTTCTGTCTAGATTTTAGATGAAGATAATCCCGTTTCCAACGAAATCGTTAGAGCTATCCAAATATCAACTTGCAGATTCTTCAAAAAGAGTGGTTCCAAACTACTCTACGAAAAGAAAGGTTGAACTCCGTTAGATGAGGACACACATCACAAAGAAGTTTCTGAGAATGCTTCTGTCTAGATTTTATATGAAGATGTTCCCGTTTCCAACGAAATCTTCACATTAAACAAAATATCCACTTGCAGGTTCTACAAAAACAGTGTTTCCAAACTGCTGTATCAATAGAAAGGATCAGCTCTGGTAGTTGAGGACACACATCCTAAATAAGTTTCTGAAAATCCCTCTGTCTCTTTTTTATGGGAAGATATTTCAGTTTTCCCCGTAGGCCTTAATGCGCTCGAAATGTCCACTTCCAGATACTACAGAAAGAGTGTTTCAAACCTGCTCTATGAAAGGGAATGTTCCGCTCCGTGACTTGAATGCAGATATCAGAAAGTAGTTTCTGACAGTGCTTCTGTCTAGAATTTAGATGAAGATATTCCCGTTTCCAACGAAATCGATAGAGCTATCCAAATATCCACTTGCAGATTCTACAAAAAGTGTGTTTCCAAACTACTGTATCAAAAGAATGGTTCAACTCTGTTAGTTGAGGACACACATCACAAAGAAGTTTCTGAGAATGCTTCTGTCTAGATTTTATATGAAGATATTCCCGTTTCCAACAATATCTTCACAGTTATCCAAATATCCACTTGCAGATTCTACAAAAAGTGAGTTTCCAAACTGCTCTATCAAAAGAAAGGTTCAACTCCGTTAGTTGAGGACACACATCACAAAGAAGTTTCTGAGAATGCTTCTGTCTCGTTTTTATGGGAAGATATTTCCCTTTTCACCTAAGGCCCGAATGCGCTCGAAATGTCCACTTGCAGATACTATAGAAAGAGTGTTCCAAACCTTCTCTAAGAAAGGGAATCTTCAGCATTGTGAGTTGAATGCAGATATCACAAAGTAGTTTCTGAGAGTGCTTCTGTCTAGATTTTAGATGAAGATAATCCCGTTTCCAACGAAATCGTTAGAGCTGTCCAAAAATCAACTTGCAGATTCTTCAAAAAGAGTGGTTCCAAACTACTCTATGAAAAGAAAGGTTGAACTCTGTTAGATGAGGACACACATCACAAAGAAGTTTCTGAGAATGCTTCTGTCTAGATTTTATATGAAGATGTTCCCGTTTCCAACGAAATCTTCACATTAAACAAAATATCCACTTGCAGGTTCTACAAAAAGAGTGTTTCCAAACTGCTGTATCAATAGAAAGGATCAGCTCTGGTAGTTGAGGACACACATCCTAAATAAGTTTCTGAAAATCCCTCTGTCTCTTTTTTATGGGAAGATATTTCAGTTTTCACCGTAGGCCTTAATGCGCTCGAAATGTCCACTTCCAGATACTACAGAAAGAGTGTTTCAAACCTGCTCTATGAAAGGGAATGTTCCGCTCTGTGACTTGAATGCAGATATCAGAAAGTAGTTTCTGACAGTGCTTCTGTCTAGAATTTAGATGAAGATATTCCCGTTTCCAACGAAATCGATAGAGCTATCCAAATATCCACTTGCAGATTCTACAAAAAGTGTGTTTCCAAACTACTGTATCAAAAGAATGGTTCAACTCTGTTAGTTGAGGACACACATCACAAAGAAGTTTCTGAGAATGCTTCTGTCTAGATTTTATATGAAGATATTCCCGTTTCCAACAATATCTTCACAGTTATCCAAATATCCACTTGCAGAATCTACAAAAAGTGTGTTTGCAAACTGCTGTATCAAAAGAAAGGATGAACTGTGTTAGCTGAGGACACTCATCAAGAAGAAGTTTCTGAGAATGCTTCGGTCTAGATTTCATATGAAGATATTCCCGTTTCCAACGAAATCATTAGCTCTATCAAAATATCCACTTACAGATTCTACAAAAAGAGTGTTTCCAAACTCCTCTATCAAAAGAAAGTTTCAACTCCTTTAGTTGAGGACACACATCACAAAGAAGTTTCTGAGAATGCTTCTGTCTAGATTTTATATGAAGATATTCCCTTTTCCAATGAAATCTTCAGAGTCATCCAAATATCCACTTGCAGCTTCTACAAAAAGAGTTTTTCTAAACTGCTGTATCCAAAGAAAGTTTCATCTCTGTTAGTTGAGGACACACATCCCAAATAAGTTTCTGAGAATGCTTCTGTCTCGTTTTTATGGGAAGATATTTCCCTTTTCACCTTAGGCCTGAAAGCGCTCGAAATCTCCACTTGCAGATACTACAGAAAGAGTGTTCCAAACCTGCTCTAAGAAAGGGAATGTTCAGCTCTGTGAGGTCAATGCAGATATCACAAAGTAGTTTCTGAGAGAGCTTCTGTCTAGATTTTAGATGAAGATATTCCCGTTTCCAATGAAATCGTTAGAGCTATCCAAATATCAACTTGCAGATTCTACAAAAAGTGTGATTCCAAACTGCTGTAACAAAGGAAAGGTTGAAATCTGTTAGTTGAGAACACACACCACAAAAAAGTTTCTGAGAATGCTTCTGTCTAGATTTTATATGACGATATTCCCGTTTCCAATGAAATCTTCACAGTTATTCAAATATCCACTTGCAGATTCTACAAAAAGTGTGTTTCCAAGCGGCTCTATCAAAAGAAAGGTTCAACTCCGTTAGTTGAGGACACACATCACAAAGAAGTTTCTGAGAATGCTTCTGTCTCGTTTTTATGGGAAGATATTTCCCTTTTCACCTAAGGCCCGAATGCGCTCGAAATGTCCACTTGCAGATACTATAGAAAGAGTGTTCCAAACCTTCTCTAAGAAAGGGAACCTTCAGCATTGTGAGTTGAATGCAGATATCACAAAGTAGTTTCTGAGAGTGCTTCTGTCTAGATTTTAGATGAAGATAATCCCGTTTCCAACGAAATCGTTAGAGCTATCCAAATATCAACTTGCAGATTCTTCAAAAAGAGTGGTTCCAAACTACTCTATGAAAAGAAAGGTTGAACTCTGTTAGATGAGGACACACATCACAAAGAAGTTTCTGAGAATGCTTCTGTCTAGATTTTATATGAAGATGTTCCCGTTTCCAACGAAATCTTCACATTAAACAAAATATCCACTTGCAGGTTCTACAAAAAGAGTGTTTCCAAACTGCTGTATCAATAGAAAGGATCAGCTCTGGTAGTTGAGGACACACATCCTAAATAAGTTTCTGAAAATCCCTCTGTCTCTTTTTTATGGGAAGATATTTCAGTTTTCACCGTAGGCCTTAATGCGCTCGAAATGTCCACTTCCAGATACTACAGAAAGAGTGTTTCAAACCTGCTCTATGAAAGGGAATGTTCCGCTCTGTGACTTGAATGCAGATATCAGAAAGTAGTTTCTGACAGTGCTTCTGTCTAGAATTTAGATGAAGATATTCCCGTTTCCAACGAAATCGATAGAGCTATCCAAATATCCACTTGCAGATTCTACAAAAAGTGTGTTTCCAAACTACTGTATCAAAAGAATGGTTCAACTCTGTTAGTTGAGGACACACATCACAAATAAGTTTCTGAGAATGCTTCTGTCTAGATTTTATATGAAGATATTCCCGTTTCCAACAATATCTTCACAGTTATCCAAATATCCACTTGCAGATTCTTCAAAAAGTGTGTTTCCAAACTGCTCTATCAAAAGAAAGGTTCAGCTCCGTTAGTTGAGGACACACATCACAAAGAAGTTTCTGAGAATGCTTCTGTCTCGTTTTTATGGGAAGATATTTCAGTTTTCACCGTAGGCCCGAATGCGCTCCAATTGTCCACTTGCAGATAATACAGAAAGAGTGTTCCATACCTTCTCTAAGAAAGGGAATCTTCAGCTTTGTGAGTTGAATGCAGATATCACAAAGTAGTTTCTGAGAGTGCTTCTGTCTAGATTTTAGATGAAAATATTCCCGTTTCCAACGATATCGTTAGAGCTATCCAAATATCATCTTGCAGATTCTACAAAAAGAGTGGTTCCAAACTACTCTATGAAAAGAAAGGTTGAACTCTGTTAGATGAGGACACACATCACAAAGAAGTTTCTGAGAATGCTTCTGTCTAGATTTTATATAAAGATGTTCCCGTTTCCAATGAAATCTTCACATTAAACAAAATATCCACTTGCAGGTTCTACAAAAAGAGTGTTTCCAAACTGCTGTATCAAAGGAAAGGTTGAACTCTGTTAGTTGAGGACACACATCACAAAAAAGTTTCTGAGAATGCTTCTGTCTAGATTTTATATGAAGATATTCCCGTTTCCAACGAAATCTTCACAGTTATTCAAATATCCACTTGCAGATTCTACAAAAAGAGTGTTTCCAAACTGCTGTATCAATAGAAAGGATCAGCTCTGGTAGTTGAGGACACACATCCTAAATAAGTTTCTGAAAATCCCTCTGTCTCTTTTTTAAGGGAAGATATTTCAGTTTTCACCGTAGGCCTTAATGCGCTCGAAATGTCCACTTCCAGATACTACAGAAAGAGTGTTTCAAACCTGCTCTATGAAAGGGAATGTTCCGCTCTGTGACTTGAATGCAGATATCAGAAAGTAGTTTCTGACAGTGCTTCTGTCTAGAATTTAGATGAAGATATTCCCGTTTCCAACGAAATCGATAGAGCTATCCAAATATCCACTTGCAGATTCTACAAAAAGTGTGTTTCCAAACTACTGTATCAAAAGAATGGTTCAACTCTGTTAGTTGAGGACACACATCACAAATAAGTTTCTGAGAATGCTTCTGTCTAGATTTTATATGAAGATATTCCCGTTTCCAACGAAATCTTCACAGTTATCCAAATATCCACTTGCAGATTCTACAAAAAGACTGTTTGCAAACTACTGCATCAAAAGAAAGGATGAACTGTGTTAGCTGAGGACACTCATCAAGAAGAAGTTTCTGAGAATGCTTCGGTCTAGATTTCATATGAAGATATTCCCGTTTCCAATGAAATCATTAGCTCTATCAAAATATCCTCTTACAGATTCTACAAAAAGAGTGTTTCCAAACTCCTCTATCAAAAGAAAGGTTCAACTTCTTTAGTTGAGGACACACATCACAAAGAAGTTTCTGAGAATGCTTCTGTCTAGATTTTATATGAAGATATTCCCTTTTCCAATGAAATCTTCAGAGTCATCCAAATATCCACTTGCAGCTTCTACACAAAGAGTTTTTCTAAACTGCTGTATCCAAAGAAAGTTTCATCTCTGTTAGTTGAGGACACACATCCCAAATAAGTTTCTGAGAATGCTTCTGTCTCGTTTTTATGGGAAGATATTTCCCTTTTCACCTTAGGCCTGAAAGCGCTCGAAATTTCCACTTGCAGATACTACAGAAAGAGTGTTCCAAACCTGCTCTAAGAAAGGGAATGTTCAGCTCTGTGAGTTCAATGCAGATATAACAAAGTAGTTTCTGAGAGAGCTTCTGTCTAGATTTTAGATGAAGATATTCCCGTTTCCAATGAAATCGTTAGAGGTATCCAAATATCCACTTGCAGATTCTACAAAAAGTGTGATTCCAAACTGCTGTAACAAAGGAAAGGTTGAAATCTGTTAGCTGAGGACACACACCACAAAAAAGTTTCTGAGAATGCTTCTGTCTAGATTTTATATGACGATATTCCCGTTTCCAATGAAATCTTCACAGTTATTCAAATATCCACTTGCAGATTCTACAAAAAGTGTGTTTCCAAACGGCTCTATCAAAAGAAAGGTTCAACTCCGTTAGTTGAGGACACACATCACAAAGAAGTTTCTGAGAATGCTTCTGTCTCGTTTTTATGGGAAGATATTTCCCTTTTCACCTAAGGCCCGAATGCGCTCGAAATGTCCACTTGCAGATACTATAGAAAGAGTGTTCCAAACCTTCTCTAAGAAAGGGAACCTTCAGCATTGTGAGTTGAATGCAGATATCACAAAGTAGTTTCTGAGAGTGCTTCTGTCTAGATTTTAGATGAAGATAATCCCGTTTCCAACGAAATCGTTAGAGCTATCCAAATATCAACTTGCAGATTCTTCAAAAAGAGTGGTTCCAAACTACTCTATGAAAAGAAAGGTTGAACTCTGTTAGATGAGGACACACATCACAAAGAAGTTTCTGAGAATGCTTCTGTCTAGATTTTATATGAAGATGTTCCCGTTTCCAACGAAATCTTCACATTAAACAAAATATCCACTTGCAGGTTCTACAAAAAGAGTGTTTCCAAACTGCTGTATCAATAGAAAGGATCAGCTCTGGTAGTTGAGGACACACATCCTAAATAAGTTTCTGAAAATCCCTCTGTCTCTTTTTTATGGGAAGATATTTCAGTTTTCCCCGTAGGCCTTAATGCGCTCGAAATGTCCACTTCCAGATACTACAGAAAGAGTGTTTCAAACCTGCTCTATGAAAGGGAATGTTCCGCTCTGTGACTTGAATGCAGATATCAGAAAGTAGTTTCTGACAGTGCTTCTATCTAGAATTTAGATGAAGATATTCCCGTTTCCAACGAAATCGATAGAGCTATCCAAATATCCACTTGCAGATTCTACAAAAAGTGTGTTTCCAAACTACTGTATCAAAAGAATGGTTCAACTCTGTTAGTTGAGGACACACATCACAAAGAAGTTTCTGAGAATGCTTCTGTCTAGATTTTATATGAAGATATTCCCGTTTCCAACAATATCTTCACAGTTATCCAAATATCCACTTGCAGATTCTACAAAAAGTGTGTTTCCAAACTGCTCTATCAAAAGAAAGGTTCAACTCCGTTAGTTGAGGACACACATCACAAAGAAGTTTCTGAGAATGCTTCTGTCTCGTTTTTATGGGAAGATATTTCAGTTTCCACCGTAGGCCCGAATGCGCTCCAAATGTCCACTTGCAGATACTACAGAAAGAGTGTTCCAAACCTTCTCTAAGAAAGGGAATCGTCAGCATTGTGAGTTGAATGCAGATATCACAAAGTAGTTTCTGAGAGAGCTTCTGTCTAGATTTTAGATGAATACATTACCCTTTCCAACGAAATCGATAGAGCTATCCAAATATCCACTTGCAGATTCTACAAAAGAAGTGATTCCAAACTGCTCTATCAACAGAAAGGTTTAAGTCTGTTAGTTGAGGACACACATCACAAAGAAGTTTGTGAGAATGCTTCTGTCTAGATTTTATATGAAGATATTCCCGTTTCCAACGATATCTTCTCAGTTATCCAAATATCCACTTGCAGATTCTACAAAAAGTGTGTTTCCAAACTGCTCTATCAAAAGAAAGGTTCAACTCCGTTAGTTGAGGACACACATCACAAAGAAGTTTCTGAGAATGCTTCTGTCTCGTTTTTAAGAGAAGATATTTCAGTTTTCACCGTAGGCCCGAATGCGCTCCAAATGTCCACTTGCAGATAATACAGAAAGAGTGTTCCATACCTTCTCTAAGAAAGGGAATCTTCAGCTTTGTGAGTTGAATGCAGATATCACAAAGTAGTTTCTCAGAGTGCTTCTGTCTAGATTTTAGATGAAGATATTCCCGTTTCCAACGAAATCGTTAGAGCTATCCAAATATCAACTTGCAGATTCTACAAAAAGAGTGGTTCCAAACTACTCTATGAAAAGAAAGGTTGAACTCTGTTAGACGAGGACACACATCACAAAGAAGTTTCTGAGAATGCTTCTGTCTAGATTTTATATAAAGATGTTCCCGTTTCCAACGAAATCTTCACATTAAACAAAATATCCACTTGCAGATTCTTCAAAAAGAGTGTTTCCAAACTGCTGTTTCAATAGAAAGGATCAGCTCTGGTAGTTGAGGACACACATCCTAAAGAAGTTTCTGAAAATCCTTCTGTCTCTTTTTTATGGGAAGATATTTCAGTTTTCACCGTAGGCCTTAATGCGCTCGAAATGTCCACTTCCAGATACTACAGAAAGAGTGTTTCAAAGCTGCTCTATGAAAGGGAATGTTCCGCTCTGTGACTTGAATGCAGATATCAGAAAGTAGTTTCTAACAGTGCTTCTGTCTAGAATTTAGATGAAGATATTCCCGTTTCCAACGAAATCGATAGAGCTATCCAAATATCCACTTACAGATTCTACAAAAGAAGTGATTCCAAACTGCTCTATCAACAGAAAGGTTTAAGTCTGTTAGTTGAGGACACACATCACAAAGAAGTTTGTGAGAATGCTTCTGTCTAGATTTTATATGAAGATATTCCCGTTTCCAAAGATATCTTAACAGTTATCCAAATATCCACTTGCAGATTCTTCAAAAAGTGTGTTTCCAAACTGCTGTATCAAAAGAAAGATTCAACTCTGTTAGTTGAGGGCACTCATCGCAAAGAAGTTTCTGAGAATGCTTCTGTCTAGATTTCATATATGAAGATACTCCCCTTTCCAAAGAAATTATTACAGCTATCCAAATATCCACGGACAGATTCTACAAAAAAGGTGTTTCCAAACTGCTCTATCAAAAGAAAGGTTCAACTTCGTTAGTTGAGGACACACATCATAAAGAAGTTTCTGAGAATGCTTCTGTCTGGATTTTATATGAAGATATTCCGTTTCCAACGAAATCTTCACAGTTATCCAAATATCCACTTGCAGATTCTACAAAAAGTGTGTTTCCAAACTACTGTATCAAAAGAAAGGTTCAACTCTGTTAGTTGAGGACACTCATAACAAAGAAGTTTCTGAGAATGCTTCTGTCTAGATTTCATATGAAGATATTCCCGTTTCCACCGAAATCATTAGAGCTATCCAAATATCCACTTAGAGATTCTACAAAAATAGTGTTACCAATCTGCTCTATCAATGAAAGGTTCAACTTCGTTACTTGAGGACACACAACATAAAGAAGTTTCTGAGAATGCTTCTGTCTGGATTTTATATGAAGATATTCCGTTTCCAATGAAATCTTCACAGTTATCCATATATCCACTTGCAGATTCTACAAAAAGTGTGTTTCCAAACTGCTGTATCAAAAGAATGGTTGAACTCTGTTAGTTGAGGACACACATCACAAAGAAGTTTCTGAGAATGCTTCTGTCTAGATTTTATATGAAGATATTCCCTTTCCCAACGAAATCTTCACAGTTATCCAAATATCCACTTGCAGATTCTACAAAAAGAGTGTTCGCAAACTGCTGTATCAAAAGAAAGGATGAACTGTGTTAGCTGAGGACACTCATCAAGAAGAAGTTTCTGAGAATGCTTCGGTCTAGATTTCATATGAAGATATTCCCGTTTCCAACGAAATCATTAGCTCTATCAAAATATCCACTTACAGATTCTACAAAAAGAGTGTTTCCAAACTCCTCTATCAAAAGAAAGGTTCAACTCCTTTAGTTGAGGACACACATCACAAAGAAGTTTCTGAGAATGCTTCTGTCTAGATTTTATATGAAGATATTCCCTTTTCCAATGAAATCTTCAGAGTCATCAAAATATCCACTTGCAACTTCTACAAAAAGAGTTTTTCTAAACTGCTGTATCCAAAGAAAGTTTCATCTCTGTTAGTTGAGGACACACATCCCAAATAAGTTTCTGAGAATGCTTCTGTCTCGTTTTTATGGGAAGATATTTCAGTTTTCACCGTAGGCCCGAATGCGCTCCAAATGTACACTTGCAGATAATACAGAAAGAGTGTTCCATACCTTCTCTAAGAAAGGGAATCTTCAGCTTTGTGAGTTGAATGCAGATATCACAAAGTAGTTTCTGAGAGTGCTTCTGTCTAGATTTTAGATGAAAATATTCCCGTTTCCAACGATATCGTTAGAGCTATCCAAATATCAACTTGCAGATTCTACAAAAAGAGTGGTTCCAAACTACTCTATGAAAAGAAAGGTTGAACTCTGTTAGATGAGGACACACATCACAAAGAAGTTTCTGAGAATGCTTCTGTCTAGATTTTATATAAAGATGTTCCCGTTTCCAATGAAATCTTCACATTAAACAAATATCCACTTGCAGGTTCTACAAAAAGAGTGTTTCCAAACTGCTGTATCAAAGGAAAGGTTGAACTCTGTTAGTTGAGGACACACATCACAAAAAAGTTTCTGAGAATGCTTCTGTCTAGATTTTATATGAAGATATTCCCGTTTCCAACGAAATCGATAGAGCTATCCAAATATCCACTTACAGATTCTACAAAAGAAGTGATTCCAAACTGCTCTATCAACAGAAAGGTTTAAGTCTGTTAGTTGAGGACACACATCACAAAGAAGTTTCTGAGAATGCTTCTGTCTCGTTTTTATGGGAAGATGTTTCAGTTTTCACCGTAGGCCCGAATGCGCTCGAAATGTCCACTTGCAGATACTACACAAAGAGTGTTCCAAACCTTCTCTAAGGAAGGGAATCGTCAGCGTTGTGAGTTGAATGCAGATATCACAAAGTAGTTTCTGAGGGTGCTTCTGTCTAGATTTTAGATGAATATATTACCGTTTCCAACGAAATCGATAGAGCTATCCAAATATCCACTTACAGATTCTACAAAAGAAGTGATTCCAAACTGCTCTATCAACAGAAAGGTTTAAGTCTGTTAGTTGAGGACACACATCACAAAGAAGTTTGTGAGAATGCTTCTGTCTAGATTTTATATGAAGATATTCCCGTTTCCAACAATATCTTCACAGTTATCCAAATATCCACTTGCAGATTCTACAAAAAGTGTGTTTCCAAACTGCTCTATCAAAAGAAAGGTTCAACTCCGTTAGTTGAGGACACACATCACAAAGAAGTTTCTGAGAATGCTTCTGTCTCGTTTTTATGGGAAGATATTTCAGTTTCCACCGTAGGCCCGAATGCGCTCCAAATGTCCACTTGCAGATACTACAGAAAGAGTGTTCCAAACCTTCTCTAAGAAAGGGAATCGTCAGCATTGTGAGTTGAATGCAGATATCACAAAGTAGTTTCTGAGAGAGCTTCTGTCTAGATTTTAGATGAATACATTACCCTTTCCAACGAAATCGATAGAGCTATCCAAATATCCACTTGCAGATTCTACAAAAGAAGTGATTCCAAACTGCTCTATCAACAGAAAGGTTTAAGTCTGTTAGTTGAGGACACACATCACAAAGAAGTTTGTGAGAATGCTTCTGTCTAGATTTTATATGAAGATATTCCCGTTTCCAACGATATCTTCTCAGTTATCCAAATATCCACTTGCAGATTCTACAAAAAGTGTGTTTCCAAACTGCTCTATCAAAAGAAAGGTTCAACTCCGTTAGTTGAGGACACACATCACAAAGAAGTTTCTGAGAATGCTTCTGTCTCGTTTTTAAGAGAAGATATTTCAGTTTTCACCGTAGGCCCGAATGCGCTCCAAATGTCCACTTGCAGATAATACAGAAAGAGTGTTCCATACCTTCTCTAAGAAAGGGAATCTTCAGCTTTGTGAGTTGAATGCAGATATCACAAAGTAGTTTCTCAGAGTGCTTCTGTCTAGATTTTAGATGAAGATATTCCCGTTTCCAACGAAATCGTTAGAGCTATCCAAATATCAACTTGCAGATTCTACAAAAAGAGTGGTTCCAAACTACTCTATGAAAAGAAAGGTTGAACTCTGTTAGACGAGGACACACATCACAAAGAAGTTTCTGAGAATGCTTCTGTCTAGATTTTATATAAAGATGTTCCCGTTTCCAACGAAATCTTCACATTAAACAAAATATCCACTTGCAGATTCTTCAAAAAGAGTGTTTCCAAACTGCTGTTTCAATAGAAAGGATCAGCTCTGGTAGTTGAGGACACACATCCTAAAGAAGTTTCTGAAAATCCTTCTGTCTCTTTTTTATGGGAAGATATTTCAGTTTTCACCGTAGGCCTTAATGCGCTCGAAATGTCCACTTCCAGATACTACAGAAAGAGTGTTTCAAAGCTGCTCTATGAAAGGGAATGTTCCGCTCTGTGACTTGAATGCAGATATCAGAAAGTAGTTTCTAACAGTGCTTCTGTCTAGAATTTAGATGAAGATATTCCCGTTTCCAACGAAATCGATAGAGCTATCCAAATATCCACTTACAGATTCTACAAAAGAAGTGATTCCAAACTGCTCTATCAACAGAAAGGTTTAAGTCTGTTAGTTGAGGACACACATCACAAAGAAGTTTGTGAGAATGCTTCTGTCTAGATTTTATATGAAGATATTCCCGTTTCCAAAGATATCTTAACAGTTATCCAAATATCCACTTGCAGATTCTTCAAAAAGTGTGTTTCCAAACTGCTGTATCAAAAGAAAGATTCAACTCTGTTAGTTGAGGGCACTCATCGCAAAGAAGTTTCTGAGAATGCTTCTGTCTAGATTTCATATATGAAGATACTCCCCTTTCCAAAGAAATTATTACAGCTATCCAAATATCCACGGACAGATTCTACAAAAAAGGTGTTTCCAAACTGCTCTATCAAAAGAAAGGTTCAACTTCGTTAGTTGAGGACACACATCATAAAGAAGTTTCTGAGAATGCTTCTGTCTGGATTTTATATGAAGATATTCCGTTTCCAACGAAATCTTCACAGTTATCCAAATATCCACTTGCAGATTCTACAAAAAGTGTGTTTCCAAACTACTGTATCAAAAGAAAGGTTCAACTCTGTTAGTTGAGGACACTCATAACAAAGAAGTTTCTGAGAATGCTTCTGTCTAGATTTCATATGAAGATATTCCCGTTTCCACCGAAATCATTAGAGCTATCCAAATATCCACTTAGAGATTCTACAAAAATAGTGTTACCAATCTGCTCTATCAATGAAAGGTTCAACTTCGTTACTTGAGGACACACAACATAAAGAAGATTCTGAGAATGCTTCTGTCTGGATTTTATATGAAGATATTCCGTTTCCAATGAAATCTTCACAGTTATCCATATATCCACTTGCAGATTCTACAAAAAGTGTGTTTCCAAACTGCTGTATCAAAAGAATGGTTGAACTCTGTTAGTTGAGGACACACATCACAAAGAAGTTTCTGAGAATGCTTCTGTCTAGATTTTATATGAAGATATTCCCTTTCCCAACGAAATCTTCACAGTTATCCAAATATCCACTTGCAGATTCTACAAAAAGAGTGTTCGCAAACTGCTGTATCAAAAGAAAGGATGAACTGTGTTAGCTGAGGACACTCATCAAGAAGAAGTTTCTGAGAATGCTTCGGTCTAGATTTCATATGAAGATATTCCCGTTTCCAACGAAATCATTAGCTCTATCAAAATATCCACTTACAGATTCTACAAAAAGAGTGTTTCCAAACTCCTCTATCAAAAGAAAGGTTCAACTCCTTTAGTTGAGGACACACATCACAAAGAAGTTTCTGAGAATGCTTCTGTCTAGATTTTATATGAAGATATTCCCTTTTCCAATGAAATCTTCAGAGTCATCAAAATATCCACTTGCAACTTCTACAAAAAGAGTTTTTCTAAACTGCTGTATCCAAAGAAAGTTTCATCTCTGTTAGTTGAGGACACACATCCCAAATAAGTTTCTGAGAATGCTTCTGTCTCGTTTTTATGGGAAGATATATCCCTTTTCACCTTAGGCCTGAAAGCGCTCGAAATCTCCACTTGCAGATACTACAGAAAGAGTGTTCCAAACCTGCTCTAAGAAAGGGAATGTTCAGCTCTGTGAGTTCAATGCAGATATCACAAAGTAGTTTCTGAGAGAGCTTCTGTCTAGATTTTAGATGAAGATATTCCCGTTTCCAATGAAATCGTTAGAGCTATCCAAATATCCACTTGCAGATTCTACAAAAAGTGTGTTTCCAAACTGCTGTAACAAAGGAAAGGTTGAAATCTGTTAGTTGAGGACACACACCACAAAAAAGTTTCTGAGAACGCTTCTGTCTAGATTCTATATGAAGATATTCCCGTTTCTAATGAAATCTTCACAGTTATTCCAATATCCACTTGCAGATTCTACAAAAAGAGTGTTTCGAAACTGCTCTATCAAAAGAAAGGTTCAACTCCGTTAGTTGAGGACACACATCACAAAGAAGTTTCTGGGAATGCTTCTGTCTCGTTTTTATGGGAAGATATTTCAGTTTTCACCGTAGGCCGAAATGCGCTCGAAATGTCCACTTGCAGATACTACAGAAAGGGTGTTCCATACCTTCTCTAAGAAAGGGAATCTTCAGCTTTGTGAGTTGAATGCAGATATCACAAAGTAGTTTCTGAGAGTGCTTCTGTCTAGATTTTAGATGAAGATATTCCCGTTTCCAAAGAAATCTTTAGAGCTATCCAAATATCAAATTGCAGATTCTACAAAAAGAGTGGTTCCAAACTGCTCTATGAAAAGAAAGGTTGAACTCTGTTAGATGAGGACACACATCACAAAGAAGTTTCTGAGAATGCTTCTGTCTAGATTTTATATGAAGATGTTCCCGTTTCCAACGAAATCTTCACATTAAACAAAATATCCACTTGCAGGTTCTACAAAAAGAGTGTTTCCAAACTGCTGTATCAAAGGAAAGGTTGAACTCTGTTAGTTGAGGACACACATCACAAAAAAGTTTCTGGGAATGCTTCTGTCTAGATTTTATATGAAGATATTCCCGTTTCCAACGAAATCTTCACAGTTATACAAATATCCACTTGCAGATTCTACAAAAAGAGTGTTTCCAAACTGCTGTATCAATAGAAAGGATCAGCTCTGGTAGTTGAGGACACACATCCTAAATAAGTTTCTGAAAATCCCTCTGTCTCTTTTTTATGGGAAGATATTTCAGTTGTCACCGTAGGCCTTTATGCGCTGGAAATGTCCACTTCCAGATACTACAGAAAGAGTGTTTCAAACCTGCTCTATGAAAGGGAATGTTCCACTCTGTGACTTGAACGTAGATATCACAAAGTAGTTTCTGACAGTGCTTCTGTCTAGAATTTAGATGAAGATATTCCCGTTTCCAACGAAATCTACAGAGCTATCCAAATATCCACTTGCAGATTCTACAAAAAGTGTATTTCCAAACTCCTGTATCAAAAGAATGGTTCAACTCTGTTAGTTGAGGACACACATCACAAAGAAGTTTCTGAGAATGCTTCTGTCTAGATTTTATATGAAGATATTCCCGTTTCCAACGAAATCTTCACAGTTATCCAAATATCCACTTGCAGATTCTACAAAAAGAGTGTTTGCAAACTGCTGTATCAAAAGAAAGGATGAACTGTGTTAGCTGAGGACACTCATCAAGAAGAAGTTTCTGAGACTGCTTCGGTCTAGATTTCATATGAAGATATTCCCGTTTCCAACGAAATCATTAGCTCTGTCAAAATATCCACATACAAATTCTACAAAAAGAGTGTTTCCAAACTCCTCTATCAAAAGAAAGGTTCAACTCCTTTAGTTGAGGACACACATCACAAAGAAGTTTCTGAGAATGCTTCTGTCTAGATTTTATATGAAGATATTCCCTTTTCCAATGAAATCTTCAGAGTCATCCAAATATCCACTTGCAGCTTCTACAAAAAGAGTTTTTCTAAACTGCTGTATCCAAAGAAAGTTTCATCTCTGTTAGTTGAGGACACACATCCCAAATAAGTTTCTGAGAATGCTTCTGTCTCGTTTTTATGGGAAGATATTTCCCTTTTCACCTTAGGCCTGAAAGCGCTCGAAATCTCCACTTGCAGATACTACAGAAAGAGTGTTCCAAACCTGCTCTAAGAAAGGGAATGTTCAGCTCTGTGAGTTCAATGCAGATATCACAAAGTAGTTTCTGAGAGAGCTACTGTCTAGATTTTAGATGAAGATATTCCCGTTTCCAATGAAATTGTTAGAGCTATCCAAATATCCACTTGCAGATTCTACAAAAAAAGTGTGTTTCCAAACTGCTGTAACAAAGAAAAGGTTGAAATCTGTTAGTTGAGGACACACACCACAAAAAAGTTTCTGAGAATGCTTCTGTCTAGATTTTGTATGACGATATTCCCGTTTCAAATGAAATCTTCACAGTTATTCAAATATCCACTTGAAGATTCTACAAAAAGTGTGTTTCCAAACTGCTGTATCAAAAGAAAGGTTCAACTCTGTTAGTTGAAGACACTCATCGCAAAGAAGTTTCTGAGAATGCTTCTGTCTAGATTTCATATGAAGATATTCCCGTTTCCAAGGAAATCTTCACAGTTATTCAAATATCCACTTGCAGATTCTACAAAAAGAGTGTTTCCAAACTGCTCTATCAAAAGAAAGGTTCAACTCCGTTAGTTGAGGACACACATCACAAAGAGGTTTCTGAGAATGCTTCTGTCTCGTTTTTATGGGAAGATATTTCAGTTTTCACCGTAGGCCGGAATGCGCTCGAAATGTCCACTTGCAGATACTACAGAAAGAGTGTTCCAAACCTTCTCTAAGAAAGGGAATCTTCAGCTTTGTGAGTTGAATGCAGATATCACAAAGTAGTTTCTGAGAGTGCTTCTGTCTAGATTTTAGATGAAGATACTCCCGTTTCCAACGAAATCGTTAGAGCTATCCAAATATCTACTTGCAGATTCTACAAAAAGAGTGGTTCCAAACTACTCTATGAAAAGAAAGGTTGAACTCTGTTAGATGAGGACACACATCACAAAGAAGTTTCTGAGAATGCTTCTGTCTAGATTTTATATGAAGATGTTCCCGTTTCCAACGAAATCTTCACATTAAACAAAATGTCCACTTGCAGGTTCTACAAAAAGAGTGTTTCCAAACTGCTGAATCAAAGGAAAGGTTGAACTCTGTTAGTTGAGGACACACATCACAAAGAAGTTTCTGAGAATGCTTCTGTCTAGATTTTATATGAAGATATTCCCGTTTCCAACGAAATCTTCACAGTTATTCAAATATCCACTTGCAGATTCTACAAAAAGAGTGTTTCCAAACTGCTGTTTCAATAGAAAGGATCAGCTCTGGTAGTTGAGGACACACATCCTAAAGAAGTTTCTGAAAATCCTTCTGTCTCTTTTTTATGGGAAGATATTTCAGTTTTCACCGTAGGCCTTAATGCGCTCGAAATGTCCACTTCCAGATACTACAGAAAGAGTGTTTCAAACCTGCTCTATGAAAGGGAAAGTTCCGCTCTGTGACTTGAATGCAGATATCAGAAAGTAGTTTCTGACAGTGCTTCTGTCTAGAATTTAGATGTAGATATTCCCGTTTCCAACGAAATCTTCACAGTTATCCAAATATCCACTTGCAGATTCTACAAAAAGAGTGTTTGCAAACTGCTGTATCAAAAGAAAGGATGAACTGTGTTAGCTGAGGACACTCATCAAGAAGTTGTTTCTGAGACTGCTTCGGTCTAGATTTCATATGAAGATATTCCCGTTTCCAACGAAATCATTAGCTCTATCAAAATATCCACTTACAGATTCTACAAAAAGAGTGTTTCCAAACTCCTCTATCAAAAGAAAGGTTCAACTCCTTTATTTGAGGACACACATCACAAAGAAGTTTCTGAGAATGCTTCTGTCTAGATTTTATATGAAGATATTCCCTTTTCCAATGAAATCTTCAGAGTCATCCAAATATCCACTTGCAGCTTCTACAAAAAGAGTTTTTCTAAACTGCTGTATCCAAAGAAAGTTTCATCTCTGTTAGTTGAGGACACACATCCCAAATAAGTTTCTGAGAATGCTTCTGTCTCGTTTTTATGGGAAGATATTTCCCTTTTCACCTTAGGCCTGAAAGCGCTCGAAATCTCCACTTGCAGATACTACAGAAAGAGTGTTCCAAACCTGCTCTAAGAAAGGGAAAGTTCAGCTCTGTGAGTTCAATGCAGATATCACAAAGTAGTTTCTGAGAGAGCTTCTGTCTAGATTTTAGATGAAGATATTCCCGTTTCCAATGAAATCGTTAGAGCTATCCAAATATCCACTTGCAGATTCTACAAAAAGTGTGTTTCCAAACTGCTGTAACAAAGGAAAGGTTGAAATCTGTTAGTTGAGGACACACACCACAAAAAAGTTTCTGAGAATGCTTCTGTCTAGATTTTATATGACGATATTCCCGTTTCCAATGAAATCTTCACAGTTATTCAAATATCCACTTGCAGATTCTACAAAAAGTGTGTTTCCAAACGGCTCTATCAAAAGAAAGGTTCAACTCCGTTAGTTGAGGACACACATCACAAAGAAGTTTCTGAGAATGCTTCTGTCTCGTTTTTATGGGAAGATATTTCCCTTTTCACCTAAGGCCCTAATGCGCTCGAAATGTCCACTTGCAGATACTACAGAAAGAGTGTTCCAAACCTTCTCTAAGAAAGGGAATCTTCAGCATTGTGAGTTGAATGCAGATATCACAAAGTAGTTTCTGAGAGTGCTTCTGTCTAGATTTTAGATGAAGATGTTCCCGTTTACAACGAAATCTTCACTTTAAACAAAATATCCACTTGCAGATTCTACAAAAAGTGTGTTTCCAAACTGCTGTATCAATAGAAAGGATCAGCTCTGGTAGTTGAGGACACACATCCTAAATAAGTTTCTGAAAATCCTTCTGTCTCTTTTTTATGGGAAGATATTTCAGTTTTCACCGTAGGCCTTTATACGCTCGAAATGTCCACTTCCAGATACTACAGAAAGAGTGTTTCAAACCTGCTCTATGAAAGGGAATGTTCCGCTCTGTGACTTGAATGCAGATATCAGAAAGTAGTTTCTGACAATGCTTCTGTCTAGAAGTTAGATGAAGATATTCCCGTTTCCAACGAAATCGATAGAGCTATCCAAATATCCACTTACAGATTCTACAAAAGAAGTGATTCCAAACTGCTCTATCAACAGAAAGGTTTATGTCTGTTAGTTGAGGACACACATCACAAGGAAGTTTCTGAGAATGCTTCTGTCTCGTTTTTATGGGAAGATATTTCAGTTTTCACCGTAGGCCCGAATGCGCTCGAAATGTCCACTTGCAGATACTACAGAAAGAGTGTTCCAAACCTTCTCTAAGAAAGGGAATCGTCAGCATTGTGAGTTGAATGCAGATTTCACAAAGTAGTTTCTGAGGGTGCTTCTGTCTAGATTTTAGATGAATATATTACCGTTTCCAACGAAATTGATAGAGCTATCCAAATATCCACTTACAGATTCTACAAAAGAAGTGATTCCAAACTGCTCTATCAACAGAAAAGTTTAAGTCTGTTAGGTGAGGACACACATCCCAAATAAGTTTCTGAGAATGCTTCTGTCTCGTTTTTATGGGAAGACATTTCCCTTTTCACCTTAGGCCTGAAAGCGCTCAAAATCTCCACTTGCAGATACTACAGAAAGAGTGTTCCAAACCTGCTCTAAGAAAGGGAATGTTCAGCTCTGTGAGTTCAATGGAGATATCACAAAGTAGTTTCTGAGAGAGCTTCTGTCTAGATTTTAGATGAAGATATTCCCGTTTCCAATGAAATCGTTAGAGCTATCCAAATATCCACTTGCAGATTCTACAGAAAGTGTGTTTCCAAACTGCTGTAACAAAGGAAAGGTTGAAATCTGTTTGTTGAGGACACACAAGACAACAAAGTTTCTGAGAATGCTTCTGTCTAGATTTTAGATGACGATATTCCCGTTTCCAAGGAAATCTTCACAGTTATTCAAATATCCACTTGCAGATTCTACAAAAAGAGTGTTTCCAAACTGCTCTATCAAAAGAAAGGTTCAACTCCGTTAGTTGAGGACACACATCACAAAGAGGTTTCTGAGAATGCTTCTGTCTCGTTTTTATGGGAAGATATTTCAGTTTTCACCGTAGGCCGGAATGCTCTCGAAATGTCCACTTGCAGATACTACAGAAAGAGTGTTCCAAACCTTCTCTAAGAAAGGGAATCTTCAGCTTTGTGAGTTGAATGCAGATATCACAAAGTAGTTTCTGAGAGTGCTTCTGTCTAGATTTTAGATGAAGATACTCCCGTTTCCAACGAAATCGTTAGAGCTATCCAAATATCTACTTGCAGATTCTACAAAAAGAGTGGTTCCAAACTACTCTATGAAAAGAAAGGTTGAACTCTGTTAGATGAGGACCCACATCACAAAGAAGTTTCTGAGAATGCTTCTGTCTAGATTTTATATGAAGATGTTCCCGTTTCCAACGAAATCTTCACATTAAACAAAATGTCCACTTGCAGGTTCTACAAAAAGAGTGTTTCCAAACTGCTGTATCAAAGGAAAGGTTGAACTCTGTTAGTTGAGGACACACATCACAAAGAAGTTTCTGAGAATGCTTCTGTCTAGATTTTATATGAAGATATCCCCGTTTCCAACGAAATCTTCACAGTTATTCAAATATCCACTTGCAGATTCTACAAAAAGAGTGTTTCCAAACTGCTGTTTCAATAGAAAGGATCAGCTCTGGTAGTTGAGGACACACATCCTAAATAAGTTTCTGAAAATCCTTCTGTCTCTTTTTTATGGGAAGATATTTCAGTTTTCACCGTAGGCCTTAATGCGCTCGAAATGTCCACTTCCAGATACTACAGAAAGAGTGTTTCAAACCTGCTCTATGAAAGGGAAAGTTCCGCTCTGTGACTTGAATGCAGATATCAGAAAGTAGTTTCTGACAGTGCTTCTGTCTAGAATTTAGATGTAGATATTCCCGTTTCCAACGAAATCTTCACAGTTATCCAAATATCCACTTGCAGATTCTACAAAAAGAGTGTTTGCAAACTGCTGTATCAAAAGAAAGGATGAACTGTGTTAGCTGAGGACACTCATCAAGAAGTTGTTTCTGAGACTGCTTCGGTCTAGATTTCATATGAAGATATTCCCGTTTCCAACGAAATCATTAGCTCTATCAAAATATCCACTTACAGATTCTACAAAAAGAGTGTTTCCAAACTCCTCTATCAAAAGAAAGGTTCAACTCCTTTATTTGAGGACACACATCACAAAGAAGTTTCTGAGAATGCTTCTGTCTAGATTTTATATGAAGATATTCCCTTTTCCAATGAAATCTTCAGAGTCATCCAAATATCCACTTGCAGCTTCTACAAAAAGAGTTTTTCTAAACTGCTGTATCCAAAGAAAGTTTCATCTCTGTTAGTTGAGGACACACATCCCAAATAAGTTTCTGAGAATGCTTCTGTCTCGTTTTTATGGGAAGATATTTCCCTTTTCACCTTAGGCCTGAAAGCGCTCGAAATCTCCACTTGCAGATACTACAGAAAGAGTGTTCCAAACCTGCTCTAAGAAAGGGAAAGTTCAGCTCTGTGAGTTCAATGCAGATATCACAAAGTAGTTTCTGAGAGAGCTTCTGTCTAGATTTTAGATGAAGATATTCCCGTTTCCAATGAAATCGTTAGAGCTATCCAAATATCCACTTGCAGATTCTACAAAAAGTGTGTTTCCAAACTGCTGTAACAAAGGAAAGGTTGAAATCTGTTAGTTGAGGACACACACCACAAAAAAGTTTCTGAGAATGCTTCTGTCTAGATTTTATATGACGATATTCCCGTTTCCAATGAAATCTTCACAGTTATTCAAATATCCACTTGCAGATTCTACAAAAAGTGTGTTTCCAAACGGCTCTATCAAAAGAAAGGTTCAACTCCGTTAGTTGAGGACACACATCACAAAGAAGTTTCTGAGAATGCTTCTGTCTCGTTTTTATGGGAAGATATTTCCCTTTTCACCTAAGGCCCTAATGCGCTCGAAATGTCCACTTGCAGATACTACAGAAAGAGTGTTCCAAACCTTCTCTAAGAAAGGGAATCTTCAGCATTGTGAGTTGAATGCAGATATCACAAAGTAGTTTCTGAGAGTGCTTCTGCCTAGATTTTAGATGAAGATATTCCCGTTTCCAACGAAATCGTTAGAGCTATCCAAATATCAACTTGCAGATTCTACAAAAAGAGTGGTTCCAAACTACTCTATGAAAAGAAAGGTTGAACTCTGTTAGATGAGGACACACATAACAAAGAAGTTTCTGAGAATGCTTCTGCCTAGATTTTATATGAAGATGTTCCCGTTTCCAACGAAATCTTCACATTAAACAAAATATCCACTTGCAGGTTCTACAAAAAGAGTGGTTCCAAACTGCTGTATCAAAGGAAAGGTTGAACTCTGTTAGTTGAGGACACACATCACAAAAAAGTTTCTGAGAATGCTTCTGTCTAGATTTTATATGAAGATATTCCCGTTTCCAACGAAATCTTCACAGTTATTCAAGTATCCACTTGCAGATTCCACAATAAGAGTGTTTCCAAACTGCTGTATCAATAGAAAGGATCAGCTCTGGTAGTTGAGGACACACATCCTAAAGAAGTTTCTGAAAATCCTTCTGTCTCTTTTTTATGGGAAGATATTTCAGTTTTCACCGTAGGCCTTAATGCGCTCGAAATGTCCACTTCCAGATACTACAGAAAGAGTGTTTCAAACCTGCTCTATGAAAGGGAATGTTCCGCTCTGTGACTTGAATGCAGATATCAGAAAGTAGTTTCTGACAGTGCTTCTGTCTAGAATTTAGATGAAGATATTCCCGTTTCCAACGAAATCGATAGAGCTATCCAAATATCCACTTACAGATTCTACAAAAGAAGTGATTCCAAACTGCTCTATCAACAGAAAGGTTTAAGTCTGTTAGTTGAGGACACACATCACAAAGAAGTTTGTGAGAATGCTTCTGTCTAGATTTTATATGAAGATATTCCCGTTTCTAACGATATCTTCACAGTTATCCAAATATCCACTTGCAGATTCTTCAAAAAGTGTGTTTCCAAACTGCTGTATCAAAAGATAGGTTCAACTCTGTCAGTTGAGGACACTCATCGCAAAGAAGTTTCTGAGAATGCTTCTGTCTAGATTTCATATGAAGATACTCCCCTTTCCAACGAAATTATTACAGCTATCCAAATATCCACGGACAGATTCTACAGAAAGGGTGTTTCCAAACTGCTGTATCAAAAGAAAGGTTGAACTCCGTTAGTTGAGGACACACATCACGAAGAAGTTGCTGAGAATGCTTCTGTCTGGAATTTAGATGAAGATATTCCCGTTTCCAACGAAATCTTCACAGTTATCCAAATATCTACCAGCAGATTCTACAAAAAGTGTGTTTCCAAACTACTGTAACAAAAGAAAGGTTGAACTCTGTTAGTTGAGGACACACATCACAAAGAAGTTTCTGAGAATGCTTCTGTCTAGATTTTATATGAAGATATTCACTTTTCCATCGAAATCTTCACAGTTATCCAAATATCCACTTGCGGATTCTACAAAAAGAGTGTTTCTAAACTGCTGTATCAAAAGAAAGGTCCAACTCTGTTAGTTGAGGACACACATCCAGTATAAGTTTCAGAGAATGCTTCTGTCTCGTTTTTATGGGAAGATATTTCCCTTTTCACCGTAGGCCTGAAAGCGCTCGAAATGTCCACTTGCAGATACTACAGAAAGCGTGTTCCAAACCTGCTCTAAGAAAGAGAATCTTCAGCTTTCTGAGTTGAATGCAGATATCACAAAGTAGTTTCTGAGAGTGCTTCTGTCTAGATTTTAGATGAAGATATTCCCGTTTCCAACGAAATCGTATGAGCTATCCAAATATCCACTTGCAGATTGTACAAAAAGGTGGTTCCAAACTACTCTATCAAAAGAAATGTTGAACTCTGTTCGATGAGGACTCACATCACAAAGAAGTTTCTGATAATGCTTCTGCCTAGATTTTATATGATGATGTTCCCGTTTCCAACGAAATCTTCACATTAAACAAAATATCCACTTGCAGGTTCTACAAAAAGAGTGTTTCCAAACTGCTGTATCAACGTAAAGTTTGAACTCTGTTAGTTGAGGACACACATCACAAAAAAGTTTCTGAGAATGCTTCTGTCTAGATTTTATAAGAAGATACTCCCGTTTCCAACGAAATCTTCACAGTTATTCAAGTATCCACTTGCAGATTCCACAAAAAGAGTGTTTCCTAACTGCTGTATCAAGAGAAAGGATCAACTCTGCTAGTTGAGGACCCATATCCTAAATAAGTTTCTGAGAATGCTTCTGTCTCTTTCTTATAGGAAGATATTTCAGTTTTCACCGAAGGGCTGAATGCGTTCGAAATGTCCACTTCCAGATACTACAGAAAGAGTGTTTCAAACCTGCTCTTTGAAAGGGAATGTTCAGCTCTGTGACTTGAATGCAGATGTCACAAAGTAGTTTCTGACAGTGCTTCTGTCTTGAATTTAGATGAAGATATTCCCTTTTCCAACGAAATCGTTAGAGCTATAAAAATATCCACTTGCAGATTCTACAAAAAGGGTGTTTCCAAACTGCCCTATCAAAAGAAACGTTGAACCCTGTTAGTTGAGGATACACATCACAAAGTAGTTTCTGAGAATGCTTGTGTCTAGATTTTATATGAAGATATTCCTATTTCCAACTAAATCTTCACAGTTATCCAAATATCCACTTGCAGATTTTACAAAAAGACTGTTTCCAAACTGCTGTTTCAAAGAAAAGTCGAACTGTGTTAGTTGAGGACACTCATCACAAAGAAGTTTCTGAGAATGCTTCTGTCTAGATTTCATATGAAGATATTCCCGTTTCCACCGAAATCATTAGAGCTATCCAAATATCCACTTACAGATTCTACAAAAAGAGTGTTACCAATCTGCTCTATCAAATGAAAGGTTCAACTTCGTTAGTTGAGGACACACATCATAAAGAAGTTTCTGAGAATGCTTCTGTCTGGATTTTATATGAAGATATTCCGTTTCCAACGAAATCTTCACAGTTATCCAAATATCAACTTGCAGATTCTACAAAAAGTGTGTTTCCAAACTACTGTATCAAAAGAAAGGATCAACTCTGTTAGTTGAGGACACACATCACAAAGAAGTTTCTGAGAATGCTTCTGTCTAGATTTTATATGAAGATATTCCCGTTTCCAACGAAATCTTCACAGTTATCCAAATATCCACTTGCAGATTCTACAAAAAGAGTGTTTGCAAACTGCTGTATCAAAAGAAAGGATGAACTGTGTTAGCTGAGGACACTCATCAAGAAGAAGTTTCTGAGCATGCTTCGGTCTAGATTTCATATGAAGATATCCCCGTTTCCAACGAAATCATTAGCTCTATCAAAATATCCACTTACAGATTCTACAAAAAGAGTGTTTCCAAACTCCTCTATCAAAAGAAAAGTTCAACTCCTTTAGTTGAGGACACACATCACAAAGAAGTTTCTGAGAATGCTTCTGTCTAGATTTTATATGAAGATATTCCCTTTTCCAATGAAATCTTCAGAGTCATCCAAATATCCACTTGCAGCTTCTACAAAAAGAGTTTTTCTAAACTGCTGTATCCAAAGAAAGTTTCATCTCTGTTAGTTGAGGACACACATCCCAAATAAGTTTCTGAGAATGCTTCTGTCTCGTTTTTATGGGAAGATATTTCCCTTTTCACCTTAGGCCTGAAAGCGCTCGAAATCTCCACTTGCAGATACTACAGAAAGAGTGTTCCAAACCTGCTCTAAGAAAGGGAATGTTCAGCTCAGTGAGTTCAATGCAGATATCACAAAGTAGTTTCTGAGAGAGCTTCTGTCTAGATTTTAGATGAAGATATTCCCGTTTCCAATGAAATCGTTAGAGCTATTCAAATATCCACTTGCAGATTCTACAAAAAGTGTGTTTCCAAACTGCTGTAACAAAGGAAAGGTTGAAATCTGTTAGTTGAGGACACACACCACAAAAAAGTTTCTGAGAACGCTTCTGTCTAGATTCTATATGACGATATTCCCGTTTCCAAAGAAATCTTCACAGTTATTCAAATATCCACTTGCAGATTATACAAAAAGAGTGTTTCCAAACTGCTCTATCAAAAGAAAGGTTCAACTCCGTTAGTTGAGGACACACGTCACAAAGAAGTTTCTGAGAATGCTTCTGTCTCGTTTTTATGGGAAGATATTTCAGTTCTCACCGTAGGCCGGAATGCGCTCGAAATGTCCACTTGCAGATACTACAGAAAGAGTGTTCCAAACCTTCTCTAAGAAAGGGAATCTTCAGCTTTGTGAGTTGAATGCAGATATCACAAAGTAGTTTCTGAGAGTGCTTCTGTCTAGATTTTAGATGAAGATATTCCCGTTTCCAACGAAATCGTTAGAGCTATCCAAATATCAACTTGCAGATTCTACAAAAAGAGTGGTTCCAAACTACTCTATGAAAAGAAAGGTTGAACTCTGTTAGTTGAGGACACACATCACAAAGAAGTTTCTGAGAATGCTTCTGTCTAGATTTTATATGAAGATGTTCCCGTTTCCAACGAAATCTTCACAGTTATTCAAGTATCCACTTGCAGATTCCACAATAAGAGTGTTTCCAAACTGCTGTATCAATAGAAAGGATCAGCTCTGGTAGTTGAGGACACACATCCTAAAGAAGTTTCTGAAAATCCTTCTGTCTCTTTTTTATGGGAAGATATTTCAGTTTTCACCGTAGGCCTTAATGCGCTCGAAATGTCCACTTCCAGATACTACAGAAAGAGTGTTTCAAACCTGCTCTATGAAAGGGAATGTTCCGCTCTGTGACTTGAATGCAGATATCAGAAAGTAGTTTCTGACAGTGCTTCTGTCTAGAATTTAGATGAAGATATTCCCGTTTCCAACGAAATCGATAGAGCTATCCAAATATCCACTTACAGATTCTACAAAAGAAGTGATTCCAAACTGCTCTATCAACAGAAAGGTTTAAGTCTGTTAGTTGAGGACACACATCACAAAGAAGTTTGTGAGAATGCTTCTGTCTAGATTTTATATGAAGATATTCCCGTTTCTAACGATATCTTCACAGTTATCCAAATATCCACTTGCAGATTCTTCAAAAAGTGTGTTTCCAAACTGCTGTATCAAAAGATAGGTTCAACTCTGTCAGTTGAGGACACTCATCGCAAAGAAGTTTCTGAGAATGCTTCTGTCTAGATTTCATATGAAGATACTCCCCTTTCCAACGAAATTATTACAGCTATCCAAATATCCACGGACAGATTCTACAGAAAGGGTGTTTCCAAACTGCTGTATCAAAAGAAAGGTTGAACTCCGTTAGTTGAGGACACACATCACGAAGAAGTTGCTGAGAATGCTTCTGTCTGGAATTTAGATGAAGATATTCCCGTTTCCAACGAAATCTTCACAGTTATCCAAATATCTACCAGCAGATTCTACAAAAAGTGTGTTTCCAAACTACTGTAACAAAAGAAAGGTTGAACTCTGTTAGTTGAGGACACACATCACAAAGAAGTTTCTGAGAATGCTTCTGTCTAGATTTTATATGAAGATATTCACTTTTCCATCGAAATCTTCACAGTTATCCAAATATCCACTTGCGGATTCTACAAAAAGAGTGTTTCTAAACTGCTGTATCAAAAGAAAGGTCCAACTCTGTTAGTTGAGGACACACATCCAGTATAAGTTTCAGAGAATGCTTCTGTCTCGTTTTTATGGGAAGATATTTCCCTTTTCACCGTAGGCCTGAAAGCGCTCGAAATGTCCACTTGCAGATACTACAGAAAGCGTGTTCCAAACCTGCTCTAAGAAAGAGAATCTTCAGCTTTCTGAGTTGAATGCAGATATCACAAAGTAGTTTCTGAGAGTGCTTCTGTCTAGATTTTAGATGAAGATATTCCCGTTTCCAACGAAATCGTATGAGCTATCCAAATATCCACTTGCAGATTGTACAAAAAGGTGGTTCCAAACTACTCTATCAAAAGAAATGTTGAACTCTGTTCGATGAGGACTCACATCACAAAGAAGTTTCTGATAATGCTTCTGCCTAGATTTTATATGATGATGTTCCCGTTTCCAACGAAATCTTCACATTAAACAAAATATCCACTTGCAGGTTCTACAAAAAGAGTGTTTCCAAACTGCTGTATCAACGTAAAGTTTGAACTCTGTTAGTTGAGGACACACATCACAAAAAAGTTTCTGAGAATGCTTCTGTCTAGATTTTATAAGAAGATACTCCCGTTTCCAACGAAATCTTCACAGTTATTCAAGTATCCACTTGCAGATTCCACAAAAAGAGTGTTTCCTAACTGCTGTATCAAGAGAAAGGATCAACTCTGCTAGTTGAGGACCCATATCCTAAATAAGTTTCTGAGAATGCTTCTGTCTCTTTCTTATAGGAAGATATTTCAGTTTTCACCGAAGGGCTGAATGCGTTCGAAATGTCCACTTCCAGATACTACAGAAAGAGTGTTTCAAACCTGCTCTTTGAAAGGGAATGTTCAGCTCTGTGACTTGAATGCAGATGTCACAAAGTAGTTTCTGACAGTGCTTCTGTCTTGAATTTAGATGAAGATATTCCCTTTTCCAACGAAATCGTTAGAGCTATAAAAATATCCACTTGCAGATTCTACAAAAAGGGTGTTTCCAAACTGCCCTATCAAAAGAAACGTTGAACCCTGTTAGTTGAGGATACACATCACAAAGTAGTTTCTGAGAATGCTTGTGTCTAGATTTTATATGAAGATATTCCTATTTCCAACTAAATCTTCACAGTTATCCAAATATCCACTTGCAGATTTTACAAAAAGACTGTTTCCAAACTGCTGTTTCAAAGAAAAGTCGAACTGTGTTAGTTGAGGACACTCATCACAAAGAAGTTTCTGAGAATGCTTCTGTCTAGATTTCATATGAAGATATTCCCGTTTCCACCGAAATCATTAGAGCTATCCAAATATCCACTTACAGATTCTACAAAAAGAGTGTTACCAATCTGCTCTATCAAATGAAAGGTTCAACTTCGTTAGTTGAGGACACACATCATAAAGAAGTTTCTGAGAATGCTTCTGTCTGGATTTTATATGAAGATATTCCGTTTCCAACGAAATCTTCACAGTTATCCAAATATCAACTTGCAGATTCTACAAAAAGTGTGTTTCCAAACTACTGTATCAAAAGAAAGGATCAACTCTGTTAGTTGAGGACACACATCACAAAGAAGTTTCTGAGAATGCTTCTGTCTAGATTTTATATGAAGATATTCCCGTTTCCAACGAAATCTTCACAGTTATCCAAATATCCACTTGCAGATTCTACAAAAAGAGTGTTTGCAAACTGCTGTATCAAAAGAAAGGATGAACTGTGTTAGCTGAGGACACTCATCAAGAAGAAGTTTCTGAGCATGCTTCGGTCTAGATTTCATATGAAGATATCCCCGTTTCCAACGAAATCATTAGCTCTATCAAAATATCCACTTACAGATTCTACAAAAAGAGTGTTTCCAAACTCCTCTATCAAAAGAAAAGTTCAACTCCTTTAGTTGAGGACACACATCACAAAGAAGTTTCTGAGAATGCTTCTGTCTAGATTTTATATGAAGATATTCCCTTTTCCAATGAAATCTTCAGAGTCATCCAAATATCCACTTGCAGCTTCTACAAAAAGAGTTTTTCTAAACTGCTGTATCCAAAGAAAGTTTCATCTCTGTTAGTTGAGGACACACATCCCAAATAAGTTTCTGAGAATGCTTCTGTCTCGTTTTTATGGGAAGACATTTCCCTTTTCACCTTAGGCCTGAAAGCGCTCGAAATCTCCACTTGCAGATACTACAGAAAGAGTGTTCCAAACCTGCTCTAAGAAAGGGAATGTTCAGCTCTGTGAGTTCAATGGAGATATCACAAAGTAGTTTCTGAGAGAGCTTCTGTCTAGATTTTAGATGAAGATATTCCCGTTTCCAATGAAATCGTTAGAGCTATCCAAATATCCACTTGCAGATTCTACAGAAAGTGTGTTTCCAAACTGCTGTAACAAAGGAAAGGTTGAAATCTGTTTGTTGAGGACACGCAAGACAACAAAGTTTCTGAGAATGCTTCTGTCTAGATTTTAGATGACGATATTCCCGTTTCCAAGGAAATCTTCACAGTTATTCAAATATCCACTTGCAGATTCTACAAAAAGAGTGTTTCCAAACTGCTCTATCAAAAGAAAGGTTCAACTCCGTTAGTTGAGGACACACATCACAAAGAGGTTTCTGAGAATGCTTCTGTCTCGTTTTTATGGGAAGATATTTCAGTTTTCACCGTAGGCCGGAATGCTCTCGAAATGTCCACTTGCAGATACTACAGAAAGAGTGTTCCAAACCTTCTCTAAGAAAGGGAATCTTCAGCTTTGTGAGTTGAATGCAGATATCACAAAGTAGTTTCTGAGAGTGCTTCTGTCTAGATTTTAGATGAAGATACTCCCGTTTCCAACGAAATCGTTAGAGCTATCCAAATATCTACTTGCAGATTCTACAAAAAGAGTGGTTCCAAACTACTCTATGAAAAGAAAGGTTGAACTCTGTTAGATGAGGACCCACATCACAAAGAAGTTTCTGAGAATGCTTCTGTCTAGATTTTATATGAAGATGTTCCCGTTTCCAACGAAATCTTCACATTAAACAAAATGTCCACTTGCAGGTTCTACAAAAAGAGTGTTTCCAAACTGCTGTATCAAAGGAAAGGTTGAACTCTGTTAGTTGAGGACACACATCACAAAGAAGTTTCTGAGAATGCTTCTGTCTAGATTTTATATGAAGATATCCCCGTTTCCAACGAAATCTTCACAGTTATTCAAATATCCACTTGCAGATTCTACAAAAAGAGTGTTTCCAAACTGCTGTTTCAATAGAAAGGATCAGCTCTGGTAGTTGAGGACACACATCCTAAATAAGTTTCTGAAAATCCTTCTGTCTCTTTTTTATGGGAAGATATTTCAGTTTTCACCGTAGGCCTTAATGCGCTCGAAATGTCCACTTCCAGATACTACAGAAAGAGTGTTTCAAACCTGCTCTATGAAAGGGAAAGTTCCGCTCTGTGACTTGAATGCAGATATCAGAAAGTAGTTTCTGACAGTGCTTCTGTCTAGAATTTAGATGTAGATATTCCCGTTTCCAACGAAATCTTCACAGTTATCCAAATATCCACTTGCAGATTCTACAAAAAGAGTGTTTGCAAACTGCTGTATCAAAAGAAAGGATGAACTGTGTTAGCTGAGGACACTCATCAAGAAGTTGTTTCTGAGACTGCTTCGGTCTAGATTTCATATGAAGATATTCCCGTTTCCAACGAAATCATTAGCTCTATCAAAATATCCACTTACAGATTCTACAAAAAGAGTGTTTCCAAACTCCTCTATCAAAAGAAAGGTTCAACTCCTTTATTTGAGGACACACATCACAAAGAAGTTTCTGAGAATGCTTCTGTCTAGATTTTATATGAAGATATTCCCTTTTCCAATGAAATCTTCAGAGTCATCCAAATATCCACTTGCAGCTTCTACAAAAAGAGTTTTTCTAAACTGCTGTATCCAAAGAAAGTTTCATCTCTGTTAGTTGAGGACACACATCCCAAATAAGTTTCTGAGAATGCTTCTGTCTCGTTTTTATGGGAAGATATTTCCCTTTTCACCTTAGGCCTGAAAGCGCTCGAAATCTCCACTTGCAGATACTACAGAAAGAGTGTTCCAAACCTGCTCTAAGAAAGGGAAAGTTCAGCTCTGTGAGTTCAATGCAGATATCACAAAGTAGTTTCTGAGAGAGCTTCTGTCTAGATTTTAGATGAAGATATTCCCGTTTCCAATGAAATCGTTAGAGCTATCCAAATATCCACTTGCAGATTCTACAAAAAGTGTGTTTCCAAACTGCTGTAACAAAGGAAAGGTTGAAATCTGTTAGTTGAGGACACACACCACAAAAAAGTTTCTGAGAATGCTTCTGTCTAGATTTTATATGACGATATTCCCGTTTCCAATGAAATCTTCACAGTTATTCAAATATCCACTTGCAGATTCTACAAAAAGTGTGTTTCCAAACGGCTCTATCAAAAGAAAGGTTCAACTCCGTTAGTTGAGGACACACATCACAAAGAAGTTTCTGAGAATGCTTCTGTCTCGTTTTTATGGGAAGATATTTCCCTTTTCACCTAAGGCCCTAATGCGCTCGAAATGTCCACTTGCAGATACTACAGAAAGAGTGTTCCAAACCTTCTCTAAGAAAGGGAATCTTCAGCATTGTGAGTTGAATGCAGATATCACAAAGTAGTTTCTGAGAGTGCTTCTGCCTAGATTTTAGATGAAGATATTCCCGTTTCCAACGAAATCGTTAGAGCTATCCAAATATCAACTTGCAGATTCTACAAAAAGAGTGGTTCCAAACTACTCTATGAAAAGAAAGGTTGAACTCTGTTAGATGAGGACACACATAACAAAGAAGTTTCTGAGAATGCTTCTGCCTAGATTTTATATGAAGATGTTCCCGTTTCCAACGAAATCTTCACATTAAACAAAATATCCACTTGCAGGTTCTACAAAAAGAGTGGTTCCAAACTGCTGTATCAAAGGAAAGGTTGAACTCTGTTAGTTGAGGACACACATCACAAAAAAGTTTCTGAGAATGCTTCTGTCTAGATTTTATATGAAGATATTCCCGTTTCCAACGAAATCTTCACAGTTATTCAAGTATCCACTTGCAGATTCCACAATAAGAGTGTTTCCAAACTGCTGTATCAATAGAAAGGATCAGCTCTGGTAGTTGAGGACACACATCCTAAAGAAGTTTCTGAAAATCCTTCTGTCTCTTTTTTATGGGAAGATATTTCAGTTTTCACCGTAGGCCTTAATGCGCTCGAAATGTCCACTTCCAGATACTACAGAAAGAGTGTTTCAAACCTGCTCTATGAAAGGGAATGTTCCGCTCTGTGACTTGAATGCAGATATCAGAAAGTAGTTTCTGACAGTGCTTCTGTCTAGAATTTAGATGAAGATATTCCCGTTTCCAACGAAATCGATAGAGCTATCCAAATATCCACTTACAGATTCTACAAAAGAAGTGATTCCAAACTGCTCTATCAACAGAAAGGTTTAAGTCTGTTAGTTGAGGACACACATCACAAAGAAGTTTGTGAGAATGCTTCTGTCTAGATTTTATATGAAGATATTCCCGTTTCTAACGATATCTTCACAGTTATCCAAATATCCACTTGCAGATTCTTCAAAAAGTGTGTTTCCAAACTGCTGTATCAAAAGATAGGTTCAACTCTGTCAGTTGAGGACACTCATCGCAAAGAAGTTTCTGAGAATGCTTCTGTCTAGATTTCATATGAAGATACTCCCCTTTCCAACGAAATTATTACAGCTATCCAAATATCCACGGACAGATTCTACAGAAAGGGTGTTTCCAAACTGCTGTATCAAAAGAAAGGTTGAACTCCGTTAGTTGAGGACACACATCACGAAGAAGTTGCTGAGAATGCTTCTGTCTGGAATTTAGATGAAGATATTCCCGTTTCCAACGAAATCTTCACAGTTATCCAAATATCTACCAGCAGATTCTACAAAAAGTGTGTTTCCAAACTACTGTAACAAAAGAAAGGTTGAACTCTGTTAGTTGAGGACACACATCACAAAGAAGTTTCTGAGAATGCTTCTGTCTAGATTTTATATGAAGATATTCACTTTTCCATCGAAATCTTCACAGTTATCCAAATATCCACTTGCGGATTCTACAAAAAGAGTGTTTCTAAACTGCTGTATCAAAAGAAAGGTCCAACTCTGTTAGTTGAGGACACACATCCAGTATAAGTTTCAGAGAATGCTTCTGTCTCGTTTTTATGGGAAGATATTTCCCTTTTCACCGTAGGCCTGAAAGCGCTCGAAATGTCCACTTGCAGATACTACAGAAAGCGTGTTCCAAACCTGCTCTAAGAAAGAGAATCTTCAGCTTTCTGAGTTGAATGCAGATATCACAAAGTAGTTTCTGAGAGTGCTTCTGTCTAGATTTTAGATGAAGATATTCCCGTTTCCAACGAAATCGTATGAGCTATCCAAATATCCACTTGCAGATTGTACAAAAAGGTGGTTCCAAACTACTCTATCAAAAGAAATGTTGAACTCTGTTCGATGAGGACTCACATCACAAAGAAGTTTCTGATAATGCTTCTGCCTAGATTTTATATGATGATGTTCCCGTTTCCAACGAAATCTTCACATTAAACAAAATATCCACTTGCAGGTTCTACAAAAAGAGTGTTTCCAAACTGCTGTATCAACGTAAAGTTTGAACTCTGTTAGTTGAGGACACACATCACAAAAAAGTTTCTGAGAATGCTTCTGTCTAGATTTTATAAGAAGATACTCCCGTTTCCAACGAAATCTTCACAGTTATTCAAGTATCCACTTGCAGATTCCACAAAAAGAGTGTTTCCTAACTGCTGTATCAAGAGAAAGGATCAACTCTGCTAGTTGAGGACCCATATCCTAAATAAGTTTCTGAGAATGCTTCTGTCTCTTTCTTATAGGAAGATATTTCAGTTTTCACCGAAGGGCTGAATGCGTTCGAAATGTCCACTTCCAGATACTACAGAAAGAGTGTTTCAAACCTGCTCTTTGAAAGGGAATGTTCAGCTCTGTGACTTGAATGCAGATGTCACAAAGTAGTTTCTGACAGTGCTTCTGTCTTGAATTTAGATGAAGATATTCCCTTTTCCAACGAAATCGTTAGAGCTATAAAAATATCCACTTGCAGATTCTACAAAAAGGGTGTTTCCAAACTGCCCTATCAAAAGAAACGTTGAACCCTGTTAGTTGAGGATACACATCACAAAGTAGTTTCTGAGAATGCTTGTGTCTAGATTTTATATGAAGATATTCCTATTTCCAACTAAATCTTCACAGTTATCCAAATATCCACTTGCAGATTTTACAAAAAGACTGTTTCCAAACTGCTGTTTCAAAGAAAAGTCGAACTGTGTTAGTTGAGGACACTCATCACAAAGAAGTTTCTGAGAATGCTTCTGTCTAGATTTCATATGAAGATATTCCCGTTTCCACCGAAATCATTAGAGCTATCCAAATATCCACTTACAGATTCTACAAAAAGAGTGTTACCAATCTGCTCTATCAAATGAAAGGTTCAACTTCGTTAGTTGAGGACACACATCATAAAGAAGTTTCTGAGAATGCTTCTGTCTGGATTTTATATGAAGATATTCCGTTTCCAACGAAATCTTCACAGTTATCCAAATATCAACTTGCAGATTCTACAAAAAGTGTGTTTCCAAACTACTGTATCAAAAGAAAGGATCAACTCTGTTAGTTGAGGACACACATCACAAAGAAGTTTCTGAGAATGCTTCTGTCTAGATTTTATATGAAGATATTCCCGTTTCCAACGAAATCTTCACAGTTATCCAAATATCCACTTGCAGATTCTACAAAAAGAGTGTTTGCAAACTGCTGTATCAAAAGAAAGGATGAACTGTGTTAGCTGAGGACACTCATCAAGAAGAAGTTTCTGAGCATGCTTCGGTCTAGATTTCATATGAAGATATCCCCGTTTCCAACGAAATCATTAGCTCTATCAAAATATCCACTTACAGATTCTACAAAAAGAGTGTTTCCAAACTCCTCTATCAAAAGAAAAGTTCAACTCCTTTAGTTGAGGACACACATCACAAAGAAGTTTCTGAGAATGC
Organism: Gorilla gorilla gorilla; assembly: GCF_029281585.2. Taxonomy (NCBI): domain Eukaryota; kingdom Metazoa; phylum Chordata; class Mammalia; order Primates; family Hominidae; genus Gorilla; species Gorilla gorilla. Next base: position 12,817,636 of record NC_086018.1, on the reverse strand, counting down.
TTCTGTCTAGATTTTATATGAAGATATTCCCTTTTCCAATGAAATCTTCAGAGTCATCCAAATATCCACTTGCAGCTTCTACAAAAAGAGTTTTTCTAAACTGCTGTATCCAAAGAAAGTTTCATCTCTGTTAGTTGAGGACACACATCCCAAATAAGTTTCTGAGAATGCTTCTGTCTCGTTTTTATGGGAAGATATTTCCCTTTTCACCTTAGGCCTGAAAGCGCTCGAAATCTCCACTTGCAGATACTACAGAAAGAGTGTTCCAAACCTGCTCTAAGAAAGGGAATGTTCAGCTCAGTGAGTTCAATGCAGATATCACAAAGTAGTTTCTGAGAGAGCTTCTGTCTAGATTTTAGATGAAGATATTCCCGTTTCCAATGAAATCGTTAGAGCTATTCAAATATCCACTTGCAGATTCTACAAAAAGTGTGTTTCCAAACTGCTGTAACAAAGGAAAGGTTGAAATCTGTTAGTTGAGGACACACACCACAAAAAAGTTTCTGAGAACGCTTCTGTCTAGATTCTATATGACGATATTCCCGTTTCCAAAGAAATCTTCACAGTTATTCAAATATCCACTTGCAGATTATACAAAAAGAGTGTTTCCAAACTGCTCTATCAAAAGAAAGGTTCAACTCCGTTAGTTGAGGACACACGTCACAAAGAAGTTTCTGAGAATGCTTCTGTCTCGTTTTTATGGGAAGATATTTCAGTTCTCACCGTAGGCCGGAATGCGCTCGAAATGTCCACTTGCAGATACTACAGAAAGAGTGTTCCAAACCTTCTCTAAGAAAGGGAATCTTCAGCTTTGTGAGTTGAATGCAGATATCACAAAGTAGTTTCTGAGAGTGCTTCTGTCTAGATTTTAGATGAAGATATTCCCGTTTCCAACGAAATCGTTAGAGCTATCCAAATATCAACTTGCAGATTCTACAAAAAGAGTGGTTCCAAACTACTCTATGAAAAGAAAGGTTGAACTCTGTTAGTTGAGGACACACATCACAAAGAAGTTTCTGAGAATGCTTCTGTCTAGATTTTATATGAAGATGTTCCCGTTTCCAACGAAATCTTCACAGTTATTCAAGTATCCACTTGCAGATTCCACAATAAGAGTGTTTCCAAACTGCTGTATCAATAGAAAGGATCAGCTCTGGTAGTTGAGGACACACATCCTAAAGAAGTTTCTGAAAATCCTTCTGTCTCTTTTTTATGGGAAGATATTTCAGTTTTCACCGTAGGCCTTAATGCGCTCGAAATGTCCACTTCCAGATACTACAGAAAGAGTGTTTCAAACCTGCTCTATGAAAGGGAATGTTCCGCTCTGTGACTTGAATGCAGATATCAGAAAGTAGTTTCTGACAGTGCTTCTGTCTAGAATTTAGATGAAGATATTCCCGTTTCCAACGAAATCGATAGAGCTATCCAAATATCCACTTACAGATTCTACAAAAGAAGTGATTCCAAACTGCTCTATCAACAGAAAGGTTTAAGTCTGTTAGTTGAGGACACACATCACAAAGAAGTTTGTGAGAATGCTTCTGTCTAGATTTTATATGAAGATATTCCCGTTTCTAACGATATCTTCACAGTTATCCAAATATCCACTTGCAGATTCTTCAAAAAGTGTGTTTCCAAACTGCTGTATCAAAAGATAGGTTCAACTCTGTCAGTTGAGGACACTCATCGCAAAGAAGTTTCTGAGAATGCTTCTGTCTAGATTTCATATGAAGATACTCCCCTTTCCAACGAAATTATTACAGCTATCCAAATATCCACGGACAGATTCTACAGAAAGGGTGTTTCCAAACTGCTGTATCAAAAGAAAGGTTGAACTCCGTTAGTTGAGGACACACATCACGAAGAAGTTGCTGAGAATGCTTCTGTCTGGAATTTAGATGAAGATATTCCCGTTTCCAACGAAATCTTCACAGTTATCCAAATATCTACCAGCAGATTCTACAAAAAGTGTGTTTCCAAACTACTGTAACAAAAGAAAGGTTGAACTCTGTTAGTTGAGGACACACATCACAAAGAAGTTTCTGAGAATGCTTCTGTCTAGATTTTATATGAAGATATTCACTTTTCCATCGAAATCTTCACAGTTATCCAAATATCCACTTGCGGATTCTACAAAAAGAGTGTTTCTAAACTGCTGTATCAAAAGAAAGGTCCAACTCTGTTAGTTGAGGACACACATCCAGTATAAGTTTCAGAGAATGCTTCTGTCTCGTTTTTATGGGAAGATATTTCCCTTTTCACCGTAGGCCTGAAAGCGCTCGAAATGTCCACTTGCAGATACTACAGAAAGCGTGTTCCAAACCTGCTCTAAGAAAGAGAATCTTCAGCTTTCTGAGTTGAATGCAGATATCACAAAGTAGTTTCTGAGAGTGCTTCTGTCTAGATTTTAGATGAAGATATTCCCGTTTCCAACGAAATCGTATGAGCTATCCAAATATCCACTTGCAGATTGTACAAAAAGGTGGTTCCAAACTACTCTATCAAAAGAAATGTTGAACTCTGTTCGATGAGGACTCACATCACAAAGAAGTTTCTGATAATGCTTCTGCCTAGATTTTATATGATGATGTTCCCGTTTCCAACGAAATCTTCACATTAAACAAAATATCCACTTGCAGGTTCTACAAAAAGAGTGTTTCCAAACTGCTGTATCAACGTAAAGTTTGAACTCTGTTAGTTGAGGACACACATCACAAAAAAGTTTCTGAGAATGCTTCTGTCTAGATTTTATAAGAAGATACTCCCGTTTCCAACGAAATCTTCACAGTTATTCAAGTATCCACTTGCAGATTCCACAAAAAGAGTGTTTCCTAACTGCTGTATCAAGAGAAAGGATCAACTCTGCTAGTTGAGGACCCATATCCTAAATAAGTTTCTGAGAATGCTTCTGTCTCTTTCTTATAGGAAGATATTTCAGTTTTCACCGAAGGGCTGAATGCGTTCGAAATGTCCACTTCCAGATACTACAGAAAGAGTGTTTCAAACCTGCTCTTTGAAAGGGAATGTTCAGCTCTGTGACTTGAATGCAGATGTCACAAAGTAGTTTCTGACAGTGCTTCTGTCTTGAATTTAGATGAAGATATTCCCTTTTCCAACGAAATCGTTAGAGCTATAAAAATATCCACTTGCAGATTCTACAAAAAGGGTGTTTCCAAACTGCCCTATCAAAAGAAACGTTGAACCCTGTTAGTTGAGGATACACATCACAAAGTAGTTTCTGAGAATGCTTGTGTCTAGATTTTATATGAAGATATTCCTATTTCCAACTAAATCTTCACAGTTATCCAAATATCCACTTGCAGATTTTACAAAAAGACTGTTTCCAAACTGCTGTTTCAAAGAAAAGTCGAACTGTGTTAGTTGAGGACACTCATCACAAAGAAGTTTCTGAGAATGCTTCTGTCTAGATTTCATATGAAGATATTCCCGTTTCCACCGAAATCATTAGAGCTATCCAAATATCCACTTACAGATTCTACAAAAAGAGTGTTACCAATCTGCTCTATCAAATGAAAGGTTCAACTTCGTTAGTTGAGGACACACATCATAAAGAAGTTTCTGAGAATGCTTCTGTCTGGATTTTATATGAAGATATTCCGTTTCCAACGAAATCTTCACAGTTATCCAAATATCAACTTGCAGATTCTACAAAAAGTGTGTTTCCAAACTATTGTATCAAAAGAAAGGATCAACTCTGTTAGTTGAGGACACACATCACAAAGAAGTTTCTGAGAATGCTTCTGTCTAGATTTTATATGAAGATATTCCCGTTTCCAACGAAATCTTCACAGTTATCCAAATATCCACTTGCAGATTCTACAAAAAGAGTGTTTGCAAACTGCTGTATCAAAAGAAAGGATGAACTGTGTTAGCTGAGGACACTCATCAAGAAGAAGTTTCTGAGCATGCTTCGGTCTAGATTTCATATGAAGATATCCCCGTTTCCAACGAAATCATTAGCTCTATCAAAATATCCACTTACAGATTCTACAAAAAGAGTGTTTCCAAACTCCTCTATCAAAAGAAAAGTTCAACTCCTTTAGTTGAGGACACACATCACAAAGAAGTTTCTGAGAATGCTTCTGTCTAGATTTTATATGAAGATATTCCCTTTTCCAATGAAATCTTCAGAGTCATCCAAATATCCACTTGCAGCTTCTACAAAAAGAGTTTTTCTAAACTGCTGTATCCAAAGAAAGTTTCATCTCTGTTAGTTTAGGACACACATCCCAAATAAGATTCTGAGAATGCTTCTGTCTCGTTTTTATGGGAAGACATTTCCCTTTTCACCTTAGGCCTGAAAGCGCTCAAAATCTCCACTTGCAGATACTACAGAAAGAGTGTTCCAAACCTGCTCTAAGAAAGGGAATGTTCAGCTCTGTGAGTTCAATGGAGATATCACAAAGTAGTTTCTGAGAGAGCTTCTGTCTAGATTTTAGATGAAGATATTCCCGTTTCCAATGAAATCGTTAGAGCTATCCAAATATCCACTTGCAGATTCTACAGAAAGTGTGTTTCCAAACTGCTGTAACAAAGGAAAGGTTGAAATCTGTTTGTTGAGGACACACAAGACAACAAAGTTTCTGAGAATGCTTCTGTCTAGATTTTAGATGACGATATTCCCGTTTCCAAGGAAATCTTCACAGTTATTCAAATATCCACTTGCAGATTCTACAAAAAGAGTGTTTCCAAACTGCTCTATCAAAAGAAAGGTTCAACTCCGTTAGTTGAGGACACACATCACAAAGAGGTTTCTGAGAATGCTTCTGTCTCGTTTTTATGGGAAGATATTTCAGTTTTCACCGTAGGCCGGAATGCTCTCGAAATGTCCACTTGCAGATACTACAGAAAGAGTGTTCCAAACCTTCTCTAAGAAAGGGAATCTTCAGCTTTGTGAGTTGAATGCAGATATCACAAAGTAGTTTCTGAGAGTGCTTCTGTCTAGATTTTAGATGAAGATACTCCCGTTTCCAACGAAATCGTTAGAGCTATCCAAATATCTACTTGCAGATTCTACAAAAAGAGTGGTTCCAAACTACTTTATGAAAAGAAAGGTTGAACTCTGTTAGATGAGGACCCACATCACAAAGAAGTTTCTGAGAATGCTTCTGTCTAGATTTTATATGAAGATGTTCCCGTTTCCAACGAAATCTTCACATTAAACAAAATGTCCACTTGCAGGTTCTACAAAAAGAGTGTTTCCAAACTGCTGTATCAAAGGAAAGGTTGAACTCTGTTAGTTGAGGACACACATCACAAAGAAGTTTCTGAGAATGCTTCTGTCTAGATTTTATATGAAGATATCCCCGTTTCCAACGAAATCTTCACAGTTATTCAAATATCCACTTGCAGATTCTACAAAAAGAGTGTTTCCAAACTGCTGTTTCAATAGAAAGGATCAGCTCTGGTAGTTGAGGACACACATCCTAAATAAGTTTCTGAAAATCCTTCTGTCTCTTTTTTATGGGAAGATATTTCAGTTTTCACCGTAGGCCTTAATGCGCTCGAAATGTCCACTTCCAGATACTACAGAAAGAGTGTTTCAAACCTGCTCTATGAAAGGGAAAGTTCCGCTCTGTGACTTGAATGCAGATATCAGAAAGTAGTTTCTGACAGTGCTTCTGTCTAGAATTTAGATGTAGATATTCCCGTTTCCAACGAAATCTTCACAGTTATCCAAATATCCACTTGCAGATTCTACAAAAAGAGTGTTTGCAAACTGCTGTATCAAAAGAAAGGATGAACTGTGTTAGCTGAGGACACTCATCAAGAAGTTGTTTCTGAGACTGCTTCGGTCTAGATTTCATATGAAGATATTCCCGTTTCCAACGAAATCATTAGCTCTATCAAAATATCCACTTACAGATTCTACAAAAAGAGTGTTTCCAAACTCCTCTATCAAAAGAAAGGTTCAACTCCTTTATTTGAGGACACACATCACAAAGAAGTTTCTGAGAATGCTTCTGTCTAGATTTTATATGAAGATATTCCCTTTTCCAATGAAATCTTCAGAGTCATCCAAATATCCACTTGCAGCTTCTACAAAAAGAGTTTTTCTAAACTGCTGTATCCAAAGAAAGTTTCATCTCTGTTAGTTGAGGACACACATCCCAAATAAGTTTCTGAGAATGCTTCTGTCTCGTTTTTATGGGAAGATATTTCCCTTTTCACCTTAGGCCTGAAAGCGCTCGAAATCTCCACTTGCAGATACTACAGAAAGAGTGTTCCAAACCTGCTCTAAGAAAGGGAAAGTTCAGCTCTGTGAGTTCAATGCAGATATCACAAAGTAGTTTCTGAGAGAGCTTCTGTCTAGATTTTAGATGAAGATATTCCCGTTTCCAATGAAATCGTTAGAGCTATCCAAATATCCACTTGCAGATTCTACAAAAAGTGTGTTTCCAAACTGCTGTAACAAAGGAAAGGTTGAAATCTGTTAGTTGAGGACACACACCACAAAAAAGTTTCTGAGAATGCTTCTGTCTAGATTTTATATGACGATATTCCCGTTTCCAATGAAATCTTCACAGTTATTCAAATATCCACTTGCAGATTCTACAAAAAGTGTGTTTCCAAACGGCTCTATCAAAAGAAAGGTTCAACTCCGTTAGTTGAGGACACACATCACAAAGAAGTTTCTGAGAATGCTTCTGTCTCGTTTTTATGGGAAGATATTTCCCTTTTCACCTAAGGCCCTAATGCGCTCGAAATGTCCACTTGCAGATACTACAGAAAGAGTGTTCCAAACCTTCTCTAAGAAAGGGAATCTTCAGCATTGTGAGTTGAATGCAGATATCACAAAGTAGTTTCTGAGAGTGCTTCTGCCTAGATTTTAGATGAAGATATTCCCGTTTCCAACGAAATCGTTAGAGCTATCCAAATATCAACTTGCAGATTCTACAAAAAGAGTGGTTCCAAACTACTCTATGAAAAGAAAGGTTGAACTCTGTTAGATGAGGACACACATAACAAAGAAGTTTCTGAGAATGCTTCTGCCTAGATTTTATATGAAGATGTTCCCGTTTCCAACGAAATCTTCACATTAAACAAAATATCCACTTGCAGGTTCTACAAAAAGAGTGGTTCCAAACTGCTGTATCAAAGGAAAGGTTGAACTCTGTTAGTTGAGGACACACATCACAAAAAAGTTTCTGAGAATGCTTCTGTCTAGATTTTATATGAAGATATTCCCGTTTCCAACGAAATCTTCACAGTTATTCAAGTATCCACTTGCAGATTCCACAATAAGAGTGTTTCCAAACTGCTGTATCAATAGAAAGGATCAGCTCTGGTAGTTGAGGACACACATCCTAAAGAAGTTTCTGAAAATCCTTCTGTCTCTTTTTTATGGGAAGATATTTCAGTTTTCACCGTAGGCCTTAATGCGCTCGAAATGTCCACTTCCAGATACTACAGAAAGAGTGTTTCAAACCTGCTCTATGAAAGGGAATGTTCCGCTCTGTGACTTGAATGCAGATATCAGAAAGTAGTTTCTGACAGTGCTTCTGTCTAGAATTTAGATGAAGATATTCCCGTTTCCAACGAAATCGATAGAGCTATCCAAATATCCACTTACAGATTCTACAAAAGAAGTGATTCCAAACTGCTCTATCAACAGAAAGGTTTAAGTCTGTTAGTTGAGGACACACATCACAAAGAAGTTTGTGAGAATGCTTCTGTCTAGATTTTATATGAAGATATTCCCGTTTCTAACGATATCTTCACAGTTATCCAAATATCCACTTGCAGATTCTTCAAAAAGTGTGTTTCCAAACTGCTGTATCAAAAGATAGGTTCAACTCTGTCAGTTGAGGACACTCATCGCAAAGAAGTTTCTGAGAATGCTTCTGTCTAGATTTCATATGAAGATACTCCCCTTTCCAACGAAATTATTACAGCTATCCAAATATCCACGGACAGATTCTACAGAAAGGGTGTTTCCAAACTGCTGTATCAAAAGAAAGGTTGAACTCCGTTAGTTGAGGACACACATCACGAAGAAGTTGCTGAGAATGCTTCTGTCTGGAATTTAGATGAAGATATTCCCGTTTCCAACGAAATCTTCACAGTTATCCAAATATCTACCAGCAGATTCTACAAAAAGTGTGTTTCCAAACTACTGTAACAAAAGAAAGGTTGAACTCTGTTAGTTGAGGACACACATCACAAAGAAGTTTCTGAGAATGCTTCTGTCTAGATTTTATATGAAGATATTCACTTTTCCATCGAAATCTTCACAGTTATCCAAATATCCACTTGCGGATTCTACAAAAAGAGTGTTTCTAAACTGCTGTATCAAAAGAAAGGTCCAACTCTGTTAGTTGAGGACACACATCCAGTATAAGTTTCAGAGAATGCTTCTGTCTCGTTTTTATGGGAAGATATTTCCCTTTTCACCGTAGGCCTGAAAGCGCTCGAAATGTCCACTTGCAGATACTACAGAAAGCGTGTTCCAAACCTGCTCTAAGAAAGAGAATCTTCAGCTTTCTGAGTTGAATGCAGATATCACAAAGTAGTTTCTGAGAGTGCTTCTGTCTAGATTTTAGATGAAGATATTCCCGTTTCCAACGAAATCGTATGAGCTATCCAAATATCCACTTGCAGATTGTACAAAAAGGTGGTTCCAAACTACTCTATCAAAAGAAATGTTGAACTCTGTTCGATGAGGACTCACATCACAAAGAAGTTTCTGATAATGCTTCTGCCTAGATTTTATATGATGATGTTCCCGTTTCCAACGAAATCTTCACATTAAACAAAATATCCACTTGCAGGTTCTACAAAAAGAGTGTTTCCAAACTGCTGTATCAACGTAAAGTTTGAACTCTGTTAGTTGAGGACACACATCACAAAAAAGTTTCTGAGAATGCTTCTGTCTAGATTTTATAAGAAGATACTCCCGTTTCCAACGAAATCTTCACAGTTATTCAAGTATCCACTTGCAGATTCCACAAAAAGAGTGTTTCCTAACTGCTGTATCAAGAGAAAGGATCAACTCTGCTAGTTGAGGACCCATATCCTAAATAAGTTTCTGAGAATGCTTCTGTCTCTTTCTTATAGGAAGATATTTCAGTTTTCACCGAAGGGCTGAATGCGTTCGAAATGTCCACTTCCAGATACTACAGAAAGAGTGTTTCAAACCTGCTCTTTGAAAGGGAATGTTCAGCTCTGTGACTTGAATGCAGATGTCACAAAGTAGTTTCTGACAGTGCTTCTGTCTTGAATTTAGATGAAGATATTCCCTTTTCCAACGAAATCGTTAGAGCTATAAAAATATCCACTTGCAGATTCTACAAAAAGGGTGTTTCCAAACTGCCCTATCAAAAGAAACGTTGAACCCTGTTAGTTGAGGATACACATCACAAAGTAGTTTCTGAGAATGCTTGTGTCTAGATTTTATATGAAGATATTCCTATTTCCAACTAAATCTTCACAGTTATCCAAATATCCACTTGCAGATTTTACAAAAAGACTGTTTCCAAACTGCTGTTTCAAAGAAAAGTCGAACTGTGTTAGTTGAGGACACTCATCACAAAGAAGTTTCTGAGAATGCTTCTGTCTAGATTTCATATGAAGATATTCCCGTTTCCACCGAAATCATTAGAGCTATCCAAATATCCACTTACAGATTCTACAAAAAGAGTGTTACCAATCTGCTCTATCAAATGAAAGGTTCAACTTCGTTAGTTGAGGACACACATCATAAAGAAGTTTCTGAGAATGCTTCTGTCTGGATTTTATATGAAGATATTCCGTTTCCAACGAAATCTTCACAGTTATCCAAATATCAACTTGCAGATTCTACAAAAAGTGTGTTTCCAAACTACTGTATCAAAAGAAAGGATCAACTCTGTTAGTTGAGGACACACATCACAAAGAAGTTTCTGAGAATGCTTCTGTCTAGATTTTATATGAAGATATTCCCGTTTCCAACGAAATCTTCACAGTTATCCAAATATCCACTTGCAGATTCTACAAAAAGAGTGTTTGCAAACTGCTGTATCAAAAGAAAGGATGAACTGTGTTAGCTGAGGACACTCATCAAGAAGAAGTTTCTGAGCATGCTTCGGTCTAGATTTCATATGAAGATATCCCCGTTTCCAACGAAATCATTAGCTCTATCAAAATATCCACTTACAGATTCTACAAAAAGAGTGTTTCCAAACTCCTCTATCAAAAGAAAAGTTCAACTCCTTTAGTTGAGGACACACATCACAAAGAAGTTTCTGAGAATGCTTCTGTCTAGATTTTATATGAAGATATTCCCTTTTCCAATGAAATCTTCAGAGTCATCCAAATATCCACTTGCAGCTTCTACAAAAAGAGTTTTTCTAAACTGCTGTATCCAAAGAAAGTTTCATCTCTGTTAGTTGAGGACACACATCCCAAATAAGTTTCTGAGAATGCTTCTGTCTCGTTTTTATGGGAAGATATTTCCCTTTTCACCTTAGGCCTGAAAGCGCTCGAAATCTCCACTTGCAGATACTACAGAAAGAGTGTTCCAAACCTGCTCTAAGAAAGGGAATGTTCAGCTCAGTGAGTTCAATGCAGATATCACAAAGTAGTTTCTGAGAGAGCTTCTGTCTAGATTTTAGATGAAGATATTCCCGTTTCCAATGAAATCGTTAGAGCTATTCAAATATCCACTTGCAGATTCTACAAAAAGTGTGTTTCCAAACTGCTGTAACAAAGGAAAGGTTGAAATCTGTTAGTTGAGGACACACACCACAAAAAAGTTTCTGAGAACGCTTCTGTCTAGATTCTATATGACGATATTCCCGTTTCCAAAGAAATCTTCACAGTTATTCAAATATCCACTTGCAGATTATACAAAAAGAGTGTTTCCAAACTGCTCTATCAAAAGAAAGGTTCAACTCCGTTAGTTGAGGACACACGTCACAAAGAAGTTTCTGAGAATGCTTCTGTCTCGTTTTTATGGGAAGATATTTCAGTTCTCACCGTAGGCCGGAATGCGCTCGAAATGTCCACTTGCAGATACTACAGAAAGAGTGTTCCAAACCTTCTCTAAGAAAGGGAATCTTCAGCTTTGTGAGTTGAATGCAGATATCACAAAGTAGTTTCTGAGAGTGCTTCTGTCTAGATTTTAGATGAAGATATTCCCGTTTCCAACGAAATCGTTAGAGCTATCCAAATATCAACTTGCAGATTCTACAAAAAGAGTGGTTCCAAACTACTCTATGAAAAGAAAGGTTGAACTCTGTTAGTTGAGGACACACATCACAAAGAAGTTTCTGAGAATGCTTCTGTCTAGATTTTATATGAAGATGTTCCCGTTTCCAACGAAATCTTCACAGTTATTCAAGTATCCACTTGCAGATTCCACAATAAGAGTGTTTCCAAACTGCTGTATCAATAGAAAGGATCAGCTCTGGTAGTTGAGGACACACATCCTAAAGAAGTTTCTGAAAATCCTTCTGTCTCTTTTTTATGGGAAGATATTTCAGTTTTCACCGTAGGCCTTAATGCGCTCGAAATGTCCACTTCCAGATACTACAGAAAGAGTGTTTCAAACCTGCTCTATGAAAGGGAATGTTCCGCTCTGTGACTTGAATGCAGATATCAGAAAGTAGTTTCTGACAGTGCTTCTGTCTAGAATTTAGATGAAGATATTCCCGTTTCCAACGAAATCGATAGAGCTATCCAAATATCCACTTACAGATTCTACAAAAGAAGTGATTCCAAACTGCTCTATCAACAGAAAGGTTTAAGTCTGTTAGTTGAGGACACACATCACAAAGAAGTTTGTGAGAATGCTTCTGTCTAGATTTTATATGAAGATATTCCCGTTTCTAACGATATCTTCACAGTTATCCAAATATCCACTTGCAGATTCTTCAAAAAGTGTGTTTCCAAACTGCTGTATCAAAAGATAGGTTCAACTCTGTCAGTTGAGGACACTCATCGCAAAGAAGTTTCTGAGAATGCTTCTGTCTAGATTTCATATGAAGATACTCCCCTTTCCAACGAAATTATTACAGCTATCCAAATATCCACGGACAGATTCTACAGAAAGGGTGTTTCCAAACTGCTGTATCAAAAGAAAGGTTGAACTCCGTTAGTTGAGGACACACATCACGAAGAAGTTGCTGAGAATGCTTCTGTCTGGAATTTAGATGAAGATATTCCCGTTTCCAACGAAATCTTCACAGTTATCCAAATATCTACCAGCAGATTCTACAAAAAGTGTGTTTCCAAACTACTGTAACAAAAGAAAGGTTGAACTCTGTTAGTTGAGGACACACATCACAAAGAAGTTTCTGAGAATGCTTCTGTCTAGATTTTATATGAAGATATTCACTTTTCCATCGAAATCTTCACAGTTATCCAAATATCCACTTGCGGATTCTACAAAAAGAGTGTTTCTAAACTGCTGTATCAAAAGAAAGGTCCAACTCTGTTAGTTGAGGACACACATCCAGTATAAGTTTCAGAGAATGCTTCTGTCTCGTTTTTATGGGAAGATATTTCCCTTTTCACCGTAGGCCTGAAAGCGCTCGAAATGTCCACTTGCAGATACTACAGAAAGCGTGTTCCAAACCTGCTCTAAGAAAGAGAATCTTCAGCTTTCTGAGTTGAATGCAGATATCACAAAGTAGTTTCTGAGAGTGCTTCTGTCTAGATTTTAGATGAAGATATTCCCGTTTCCAACGAAATCGTATGAGCTATCCAAATATCCACTTGCAGATTGTACAAAAAGGTGGTTCCAAACTACTCTATCAAAAGAAATGTTGAACTCTGTTCGATGAGGACTCACATCACAAAGAAGTTTCTGATAATGCTTCTGCCTAGATTTTATATGATGATGTTCCCGTTTCCAACGAAATCTTCACATTAAACAAAATATCCACTTGCAGGTTCTACAAAAAGAGTGTTTCCAAACTGCTGTATCAACGTAAAGTTTGAACTCTGTTAGTTGAGGACACACATCACAAAAAAGTTTCTGAGAATGCTTCTGTCTAGATTTTATAAGAAGATACTCCCGTTTCCAACGAAATCTTCACAGTTATTCAAGTATCCACTTGCAGATTCCACAAAAAGAGTGTTTCCTAACTGCTGTATCAAGAGAAAGGATCAACTCTGCTAGTTGAGGACCCATATCCTAAATAAGTTTCTGAGAATGCTTCTGTCTCTTTCTTATAGGAAGATATTTCAGTTTTCACCGAAGGGCTGAATGCGTTCGAAATGTCCACTTCCAGATACTACAGAAAGAGTGTTTCAAACCTGCTCTTTGAAAGGGAATGTTCAGCTCTGTGACTTGAATGCAGATGTCACAAAGTAGTTTCTGACAGTGCTTCTGTCTTGAATTTAGATGAAGATATTCCCTTTTCCAACGAAATCGTTAGAGCTATAAAAATATCCACTTGCAGATTCTACAAAAAGGGTGTTTCCAAACTGCCCTATCAAAAGAAACGTTGAACCCTGTTAGTTGAGGATACACATCACAAAGTAGTTTCTGAGAATGCTTGTGTCTAGATTTTATATGAAGATATTCCTATTTCCAACTAAATCTTCACAGTTATCCAAATATCCACTTGCAGATTTTACAAAAAGACTGTTTCCAAACTGCTGTTTCAAAGAAAAGTCGAACTGTGTTAGTTGAGGACACTCATCACAAAGAAGTTTCTGAGAATGCTTCTGTCTAGATTTCATATGAAGATATTCCCGTTTCCACCGAAATCATTAGAGCTATCCAAATATCCACTTACAGATTCTACAAAAAGAGTGTTACCAATCTGCTCTATCAAATGAAAGGTTCAACTTCGTTAGTTGAGGACACACATCATAAAGAAGTTTCTGAGAATGCTTCTGTCTGGATTTTATATGAAGATATTCCGTTTCCAACGAAATCTTCACAGTTATCCAAATATCAACTTGCAGATTCTACAAAAAGTGTGTTTCCAAACTACTGTATCAAAAGAAAGGATCAACTCTGTTAGTTGAGGACACACATCACAAAGAAGTTTCTGAGAATGCTTCTGTCTAGATTTTATATGAAGATATTCCCGTTTCCAACGAAATCTTCACAGTTATCCAAATATCCACTTGCAGATTCTACAAAAAGAGTGTTTGCAAACTGCTGTATCAAAAGAAAGGATGAACTGTGTTAGCTGAGGACACTCATCAAGAAGAAGTTTCTGAGCATGCTTCGGTCTAGATTTCATATGAAGATATCCCCGTTTCCAACGAAATCATTAGCTCTATCAAAATATCCACTTACAGATTCTACAAAAAGAGTGTTTCCAAACTCCTCTATCAAAAGAAAAGTTCAACTCCTTTAGTTGAGGACACACATCACAAAGAAGTTTCTGAGAATGCTTCTGTCTAGATTTTATATGAAGATATTCCCTTTTCCAATGAAATCTTCAGAGTCATCCAAATATCCACTTGCAGCTTCTACAAAAAGAGTTTTTCTAAACTGCTGTATCCAAAGAAAGTTTCATCTCTGTTAGTTGAGGACACACATCCCAAATAAGTTTCTGAGAATGCTTCTGTCTCGTTTTTATGGGAAGATATTTCCCTTTTCACCTTAGGCCTGAGAGCGCTCGAAATCTCCACTTGCAGATACTACAGAAAGAGTGTTCCAAACCTGCTCTAAGAAAGGGAATGTTCAGCTCTGTGAGTTCAATGCAGATATCACAAAGTAGTTTCTGAGAGAGCTTCTGTCTAGATTTTAGATGAAGATATTCCCGTTTCCAATGAAATCGTTAGAGCTATCCAAATATCCACTTGCAGATTCTACAAAAAGTGTGTTTCCAAACTGCTGTAACAAAGGAAAGGTTGAAATCTGTTAGTTGAGGACACACACCACAAAAAAGTTTCTGAGAACGCTTCTGTCTAGATTCTATATGACGATATTCCCGTTTCCAATGAAATCTTCACAGTTATTCAAATATCCACTTGCAGATTATACAAAAAGAGTGTTTCCAAACTGCTCTATCAAAAGAAAGGTTCAACTCCGTTAGTTGAGGACACACGTCACAAAGAAGTTTCTGAGAATGCTTCTGTCTCGTTTTTATGGGAAGATATTTCAGTTCTCACCGTAGGCCGGAATGCGCTCGAAATGTCCACTTGCAGATACTACAGAAAGAGTGTTCCAAACCTTCTCTAAGAAAGGGAATCTTCAGCTTTGTGAGTTGAATGCAGATATCACAAAGTAGTTTCTGAGAGTGCTTCTGTCTAGATTTTAGATGAAGATATTCCCGTTTCCAACGAAATCGTTAGAGCTATCCAAATATCAACTTGCAGATTCTACAAAAAGAGTGGTTCCAAACTACTCTATGAAAAGAAAGGTTGAACTCTGTTAGATGAGGACACACATCACAAAGAAGTTTCTGAGAATGCTTCTGTCTAGATTTTATATGAAGATGTTCCCGTTTCCAACGAAATCTTCACATTAAACAAAATATCCACTTGCAGGTTCTACAAAAAGAGTGTTTCCAAACTGCTGTATCAAAGGAAAGGTTGTACTCTGTTAGTTGAGGACACACATCACAAAAAAGTTTCTGAGAATGCTTCTGTCTAGATTTTATATGAAGATATTCCCGTTTCCAACGAAATCTTCACAGTTATTCAAGTATCCACTTGCAGATTCCACAATAAGAGTGTTTCCAAACTGCTGTATCAATAGAAAGGATCAGCTCTGGTAGTTGAGGACACACATCCTAAAGAAGTTTCTGAAAATCCTTCTGTCTCTTTTTTATGGGAAGATATTTCAGTTTTCACCGTAGGCCTTAATGCGCTCGAAATGTCCACTTCCAGATACTACAGAAAGAGTGTTTCAAACCTGCTCTATGAAAGGGAATGTTCCGCTCTGTGACTTGAATGCAGATATCAGAAAGTAGTTTCTGACAGTGCTTCTGTCTAGAATTTAGATGAAGATATTCCCGTTTCCAACGAAATCGATAGAGCTATCCAAATATCCACTTACAGATTCTACAAAAGAAGTGATTCCAAACTGCTCTATCAACAGAAAGGTTTAAGTCTGTTAGTTGAGGACACACATCACAAAGAAGTTTGTGAGAATGCTTCTGTCTAGATTTTATATGAAGATATTCCCGTTTCTAACGATATCTTCACAGTTATCCAAATATCCACTTGCAGATTCTTCAAAAAGTGTGTTTCCAAACTGCTGTATCAAAAGATAGGTTCAACTCTGTCAGTTGAGGACACTCATCGCAAAGAAGTTTCTGAGAATGCTTCTGTCTAGATTTCATATGAAGATACTCCCCTTTCCAACGAAATTATTACAGCTATCCAAATATCCACGGACAGATTCTACAGAAAGGGTGTTTCCAAACTGCTGTATCAAAAGAAAGGTTGAACTCCGTTAGTTGAGGACACACATCACGAAGAAGTTGCTGAGAATGCTTCTGTCTGGAATTTAGATGAAGATATTCCCGTTTCCAACGAAATCTTCACAGTTATCCAAATATCTACCAGCAGATTCTACAAAAAGTGTGTTTCCAAACTACTGTAACAAAAGAAAGGTTGAACTCTGTTAGTTGAGGACACACATCACAAAGAAGTTTCTGAGAATGCTTCTGTCTAGATTTTATATGAAGATATTCACTTTTCCATCGAAATCTTCACAGTTATCCAAATATCCACTTGCGGATTCTACAAAAAGAGTGTTTCTAAACTGCTGTATCAAAAGAAAGGTCCAACTCTGTTAGTTGAGGACACACATCCAGTATAAGTTTCAGAGAATGCTTCTGTCTCGTTTTTATGGGAAGATATTTCCCTTTTCACCGTAGGCCTGAAAGCGCTCGAAATGTCCACTTGCAGATACTACAGAAAGCGTGTTCCAAACCTGCTCTAAGAAAGAGAATCTTCAGCTTTCTGAGTTGAATGCAGATATCACAAAGTAGTTTCTGAGAGTGCTTCTGTCTAGATTTTAGATGAAGATATTCCCGTTTCCAACGAAATCGTATGAGCTATCCAAATATCCACTTGCAGATTGTACAAAAAGGTGGTTCCAAACTACTCTATCAAAAGAAATGTTGAACTCTGTTCGATGAGGACTCACATCACAAAGAAGTTTCTGATAATGCTTCTGCCTAGATTTTATATGATGATGTTCCCGTTTCCAACGAAATCTTCACATTAAACAAAATATCCACTTGCAGGTTCTACAAAAAGAGTGTTTCCAAACTGCTGTATCAACGTAAAGTTTGAACTCTGTTAGTTGAGGACACACATCACAAAAAAGTTTCTGAGAATGCTTCTGTCTAGATTTTATAAGAAGATACTCCCGTTTCCAACGAAATCTTCACAGTTATTCAAGTATCCACTTGCAGATTCCACAAAAAGAGTGTTTCCTAACTGCTGTATCAAGAGAAAGGATCAACTCTGCTAGTTGAGGACCCATATCCTAAATAAGTTTCTGAGAATGCTTCTGTCTCTTTCTTATAGGAAGATATTTCAGTTTTCACCGAAGGGCTGAATGCGTTCGAAATGTCCACTTCCAGATACTACAGAAAGAGTGTTTCAAACCTGCTCTTTGAAAGGGAATGTTCAGCTCTGTGACTTGAATGCAGATGTCACAAAGTAGTTTCTGACAGTGCTTCTGTCTTGAATTTAGATGAAGATATTCCCTTTTCCAACGAAATCGTTAGAGCTATAAAAATATCCACTTGCAGATTCTACAAAAAGGGTGTTTCCAAACTGCCCTATCAAAAGAAACGTTGAACCCTGTTAGTTGAGGATACACATCACAAAGTAGTTTCTGAGAATGCTTGTGTCTAGATTTTATATGAAGATATTCCTATTTCCAACTAAATCTTCACAGTTATCCAAATATCCACTTGCAGATTTTACAAAAAGACTGTTTCCAAACTGCTGTTTCAAAGAAAAGTCGAACTGTGTTAGTTGAGGACACTCATCACAAAGAAGTTTCTGAGAATGCTTCTGTCTAGATTTCATATGAAGATATTCCCGTTTCCACCGAAATCATTAGAGCTATCCAAATATCCACTTACAGATTCTACAAAAAGAGTGTTACCAATCTGCTCTATCAAATGAAAGGTTCAACTTCGTTAGTTGAGGACACACATCATAAAGAAGTTTCTGAGAATGCTTCTGTCTGGATTTTATATGAAGATATTCCGTTTCCAACGAAATCTTCACAGTTATCCAAATATCAACTTGCAGATTCTACAAAAAGTGTGTTTCCAAACTACTGTATCAAAAGAAAGGATCAACTCTGTTAGTTGAGGACACACATCACAAAGAAGTTTCTGAGAATGCTTCTGTCTAGATTTTATATGAAGATATTCCCGTTTCCAACGAAATCTTCACAGTTATCCAAATATCCACTTGCAGATTCTACAAAAAGAGTGTTTGCAAACTGCTGTATCAAAAGAAAGGATGAACTGTGTTAGCTGAGGACACTCATCAAGAAGAAGTTTCTGAGCATGCTTCGGTCTAGATTTCATATGAAGATATCCCCGTTTCCAACGAAATCATTAGCTCTATCAAAATATCCACTTACAGATTCTACAAAAAGAGTGTTTCCAAACTCCTCTATCAAAAGAAAAGTTCAACTCCTTTAGTTGAGGACACACATCACAAAGAAGTTTCTGAGAATGCTTCTGTCTAGATTTTATATGAAGATATTCCCTTTTCCAATGAAATCTTCAGAGTCATCCAAATATCCACTTGCAGCTTCTACAAAAAGAGTTTTTCTAAACTGCTGTATCCAAAGAAAGTTTCATCTCTGTTAGTTGAGGACACACATCCCAAATAAGTTTCTGAGAATGCTTCTGTCTCGTTTTTATGGGAAGATATTTCCCTTTTCACCTTAGGCCTGAGAGCGCTCGAAATCTCCACTTGCAGATACTACAGAAAGAGTGTTCCAAACCTGCTCTAAGAAAGGGAATGTTCAGCTCTGTGAGTTCAATGCAGATATCACAAAGTAGTTTCTGAGAGAGCTTCTGTCTAGATTTTAGATGAAGATATTCCCGTTTCCAATGAAATCGTTAGAGCTATCCAAATATCCACTTGCAGATTCTACAAAAAGTGTGTTTCCAAACTGCTGTAACAAAGGAAAGGTTGAAATCTGTTAGTTGAGGACACACACCACAAAAAAGTTTCTGAGAACGCTTCTGTCTAGATTCTATATGACGATATTCCCGTTTCCAATGAAATCTTCACAGTTATTCAAATATCCACTTGCAGATTATACAAAAAGAGTGTTTCCAAACTGCTCTATCAAAAGAAAGGTTCAACTCCGTTAGTTGAGGACACACGTCACAAAGAAGTTTCTGAGAATGCTTCTGTCTCGTTTTTATGGGAAGATATTTCAGTTCTCACCGTAGGCCGGAATGCGCTCGAAATGTCCACTTGCAGATACTACAGAAAGAGTGTTCCAAACCTTCTCTAAGAAAGGGAATCTTCAGCTTTGTGAGTTGAATGCAGATATCACAAAGTAGTTTCTGAGAGTGCTTCTGTCTAGATTTTAGATGAAGATATTCCCGTTTCCAACGAAATCGTTAGAGCTATCCAAATATCAACTTGCAGATTCTACAAAAAGAGTGGTTCCAAACTACTCTATGAAAAGAAAGGTTGAACTCTGTTAGATGAGGACACACATCACAAAGAAGTTTCTGAGAATGCTTCTGTCTAGATTTTATATGAAGATGTTCCCGTTTCCAACGAAATCTTCACATTAAACAAAATATCCACTTGCAGGTTCTACAAAAAGAGTGTTTCCAAACTGCTGTATCAAAGGAAAGGTTGTACTCTGTTAGTTGAGGACACACATCACAAAAAAGTTTCTGAGAATGCTTCTGTCTAGATTTTATATGAAGATATTCCCGTTTCCAACGAAATCTTCACAGTTATTCAAGTATCCACTTGCAGATTCCACAATAAGAGTGTTTCCAAACTGCTGTATCAATAGAAAGGATCAGCTCTGGTAGTTGAGGACACACATCCTAAAGAAGTTTCTGAAAATCCTTCTGTCTCTTTTTTATGGGAAGATATTTCAGTTTTCACCGTAGGCCTTAATGCGCTCGAAATGTCCACTTCCAGATACTACAGAAAGAGTGTTTCAAACCTGCTCTATGAAAGGGAATGTTCCGCTCTGTGACTTGAATGCAGATATCAGAAAGTAGTTTCTGACAGTGCTTCTGTCTAGAATTTAGATGAAGATATTCCCGTTTCCAACGAAATCGATAGAGCTATCCAAATATCCACTTACAGATTCTACAAAAGAAGTGATTCCAAACTGCTCTATCAACAGAAAGGTTTAAGTCTGTTAGTTGAGGACACACATCACAAAGAAGTTTGTGAGAATGCTTCTGTCTAGATTTTATATGAAGATATTCCCGTTTCTAACGATATCTTCACAGTTATCCAAATATCCACTTGCAGATTCTTCAAAAAGTGTGTTTCCAAACTGCTGTATCAAAAGATAGGTTCAACTCTGTCAGTTGAGGACACTCATCGCAAAGAAGTTTCTGAGAATGCTTCTGTCTAGATTTCATATGAAGATACTCCCCTTTCCAACGAAATTATTACAGCTATCCAAATATCCACGGACAGATTCTACAGAAAGGGTGTTTCCAAACTGCTGTATCAAAAGAAAGGTTGAACTCCGTTAGTTGAGGACACACATCACGAAGAAGTTGCTGAGAATGCTTCTGTCTGGAATTTAGATGAAGATATTCCCGTTTCCAACGAAATCTTCACAGTTATCCAAATATCTACCAGCAGATTCTACAAAAAGTGTGTTTCCAAACTACTGTAACAAAAGAAAGGTTGAACTCTGTTAGTTGAGGACACACATCACAAAGAAGTTTCTGAGAATGCTTCTGTCTAGATTTTATATGAAGATATTCACTTTTCCATCGAAATCTTCACAGTTATCCAAATATCCACTTGCGGATTCTACAAAAAGAGTGTTTCTAAACTGCTGTATCAAAAGAAAGGTCCAACTCTGTTAGTTGAGGACACACATCCAGTATAAGTTTCAGAGAATGCTTCTGTCTCGTTTTTATGGGAAGATATTTCCCTTTTCACCGTAGGCCTGAAAGCGCTCGAAATGTCCACTTGCAGATACTACAGAAAGCGTGTTCCAAACCTGCTCTAAGAAAGAGAATCTTCAGCTTTCTGAGTTGAATGCAGATATCACAAAGTAGTTTCTGAGAGTGCTTCTGTCTAGATTTTAGATGAAGATATTCCCGTTTCCAACGAAATCGTATGAGCTATCCAAATATCCACTTGCAGATTGTACAAAAAGGTGGTTCCAAACTACTCTATCAAAAGAAATGTTGAACTCTGTTCGATGAGGACTCACATCACAAAGAAGTTTCTGATAATGCTTCTGCCTAGATTTTATATGATGATGTTCCCGTTTCCAACGAAATCTTCACATTAAACAAAATATCCACTTGCAGGTTCTACAAAAAGAGTGTTTCCAAACTGCTGTATCAACGTAAAGTTTGAACTCTGTTAGTTGAGGACACACATCACAAAAAAGTTTCTGAGAATGCTTCTGTCTAGATTTTATAAGAAGATACTCCCGTTTCCAACGAAATCTTCACAGTTATTCAAGTATCCACTTGCAGATTCCACAAAAAGAGTGTTTCCTAACTGCTGTATCAAGAGAAAGGATCAACTCTGCTAGTTGAGGACCCATATCCTAAATAAGTTTCTGAGAATGCTTCTGTCTCTTTCTTATAGGAAGATATTTCAGTTTTCACCGAAGGGCTGAATGCGTTCGAAATGTCCACTTCCAGATACTACAGAAAGAGTGTTTCAAACCTGCTCTTTGAAAGGGAATGTTCAGCTCTGTGACTTGAATGCAGATGTCACAAAGTAGTTTCTGACAGTGCTTCTGTCTTGAATTTAGATGAAGATATTCCCTTTTCCAACGAAATCGTTAGAGCTATAAAAATATCCACTTGCAGATTCTACAAAAAGGGTGTTTCCAAACTGCCCTATCAAAAGAAACGTTGAACCCTGTTAGTTGAGGATACACATCACAAAGTAGTTTCTGAGAATGCTTGTGTCTAGATTTTATATGAAGATATTCCTATTTCCAACTAAATCTTCACAGTTATCCAAATATCCACTTGCAGATTTTACAAAAAGACTGTTTCCAAACTGCTGTTTCAAAGAAAAGTCGAACTGTGTTAGTTGAGGACACTCATCACAAAGAAGTTTCTGAGAATGCTTCTGTCTAGATTTCATATGAAGATATTCCCGTTTCCACCGAAATCATTAGAGCTATCCAAATACCCACTTACAGATTCTACAAAAAGAGTGTTACCAATCTGCTCTATCAAATGAAAGGTTCAACTTCGTTAGTTGAGGACACACATCATAAAGAAGTTTCTGAGAATGCTTCTGTCTGGATTTTATATGAAGATATTCCGTTTCCAACGAAATCTTCACAGTTATCCAAATATCAACTTGCAGATTCTACAAAAAGTGTGTTTCCAAACTACTGTATCAAAAGAAAGGATCAACTCTGTTAGTTGAGGACACACATCACAAAGAAGTTTCTGAGAATGCTTCTGTCTAGATTTTATATGAAGATATTCCCGTTTCCAACGAAATCTTCACAGTTATCCAAATATCCACTTGCAGATTCTACAAAAAGAGTGTTTGCAAACTGCTGTATCAAAAGAAAGGATGAACTGTGTTAGCTGAGGACACTCATCAAGAAGAAGTTTCTGAGCATGCTTCGGTCTAGATTTCATATGAAGATATCCCCGTTTCCAACGAAATCATTAGCTCTATCAAAATATCCACTTACAGATTCTACAAAAAGAGTGTTTCCAAACTCCTCTATCAAAAGAAAAGTTCAACTCCTTTAGTTGAGGACACACATCACAAAGAAGTTTCTGAGAATGCTTCTGTCTAGATTTTATATGAAGATATTCCCTTTTCCAATGAAATCTTCAGAGTCATCCAAATATCCACTTGCAGCTTCTACAAAAAGAGTTTTTCTAAACTGCTGTATCCAAAGAAAGTTTCATCTCTGTTAGTTGAGGACACACATCCCAAATAAGTTTCTGAGAATGCTTCTGTCTCGTTTTTATGGGAAGATATTTCCCTTTTCACCTTAGGCCTGAGAGCGCTCGAAATCTCCACTTGCAGATACTACAGAAAGAGTGTTCCAAACCTGCTCTAAGAAAGGGAATGTTCAGCTCAGTGAGTTCAATGCAGATATCACAAAGTAGTTTCTGAGAGAGCTTCTGTCTAGATTTTAGATGAAGATATTCCCGTTTCCAATGAAATCGTTAGAGCTATCCAAATATCCACTTGCAGATTCTACAAAAAGTGTGTTTCCAAACTGCTGTAACAAAGGAAAGGTTGAAATCTGTTAGTTGAGGACACACACCACAAAAAAGTTTCTGAGAACGCTTCTGTCTAGATTCTATATGACGATATTCCCGTTTCCAATGAAATCTTCACAGTTATTCAAATATCCACTTGCAGATTATACAAAAAGAGTGTTTCCAAACTGCTCTATCAAAAGAAAGGTTCAACTCCGTTAGTTGAGGACACACGTCACAAAGAAGTTTCTGAGAATGCTTCTGTCTCGTTTTTATGGGAAGATATTTCAGTTTTCACCGTAGGCCGGAATGCGCTCGAAATGTCCACTTGCAGATACTACAGAAAGAGTGTTCCAAACCTTCTCTAAGAAAGGGAATCTTCAGCTTTGTGAGTTGAATGCAGATATCACAAAGTAGTTTCTGAGAGTGCTTCTGTCTAGATTTTAGATGAAGATATTCCCGTTTCCAACGAAATCGTTAGAGCTATCCAAATATCAACTTGCAGATTCTACAAAAAGAGTGGTTCCAAACTACTCTATGAAAAGAAAGGTTGAACTCTGTTAGATGAGGACACACATCACAAAGAAGTTTCTGAGAATGCTTCTGTCTAGATTTTATATGAAGATGTTCCCGTTTCCAACGAAATCTTCACATTAAACAAAATATCCACTTGCAGGTTCTACAAAAAGAGTGTTTCCAAACTGCTGTATCAAAGGAAAGGTTGTACTCTGTTAGTTGAGGACACACATCACAAAAAAGTTTCTGAGAATGCTTCTGTCTAGATTTTATATGAAGATATTCCCGTTTCCAACGAAATCTTCACAGTTATTCAAGTATCCACTTGCAGATTCCACAATAAGAGTGTTTCCAAACTGCTGTATCAATAGAAAGGATCAGCTCTGGTAGTTGAGGACACACATCCTAAAGAAGTTTCTGAAAATCCTTCTGTCTCTTTTTTATGGGAAGATATTTCAGTTTTCACCGTAGGCCTTAATGCGCTCGAAATGTCCACTTCCAGATACTACAGAAAGAGTGTTTCAAACCTGCTCTATGAAAGGGAATGTTCCGCTCTGTGACTTGAATGCAGATATCAGAAAGTAGTTTCTGACAGTGCTTCTGTCTAGAATTTAGATGAAGATATTCCCGTTTCCAACGAAATCGATAGAGCTATCCAAATATCCACTTACAGATTCTACAAAAGAAGTGATTCCAAACTGCTCTATCAACAGAAAGGTTTAAGTCTGTTAGTTGAGGACACACATCACAAAGAAGTTTGTGAGAATGCTTCTGTCTAGATTTTATATGAAGATATTCCCGTTTCTAACGATATCTTCACAGTTATCCAAATATCCACTTGCAGATTCTTCAAAAAGTGTGTTTCCAAACTGCTGTATCAAAAGATAGGTTCAACTCTGTCAGTTGAGGACACTCATCGCAAAGAAGTTTCTGAGAATGCTTCTGTCTAGATTTCATATGAAGATACTCCCCTTTCCAACGAAATTATTACAGCTATCCAAATATCCACGGACAGATTCTACAGAAAGGGTGTTTCCAAACTGCTGTATCAAAAGAAAGGTTGAACTCCGTTAGTTGAGGACACACATCACGAAGAAGTTGCTGAGAATGCTTCTGTCTGGAATTTAGATGAAGATATTCCCGTTTCCAACGAAATCTTCACAGTTATCCAAATATCTACCAGCAGATTCTACAAAAAGTGTGTTTCCAAACTACTGTAACAAAAGAAAGGTTGAACTCTGTTAGTTGAGGACACACATCACAAAGAAGTTTCTGAGAATGCTTCTGTCTAGATTTTATATGAAGATATTCACTTTTCCATCGAAATCTTCACAGTTATCCAAATATCCACTTGCGGATTCTACAAAAAGAGTGTTTCTAAACTGCTGTATCAAAAGAAAGGTCCAACTCTGTTAGTTGAGGACACACATCCAGTATAAGTTTCAGAGAATGCTTCTGTCTCGTTTTTATGGGAAGATATTTCCCTTTTCACCGTAGGCCTGAAAGCGCTCGAAATGTCCACTTGCAGATACTACAGAAAGCGTGTTCCAAACCTGCTCTAAGAAAGAGAATCTTCAGCTTTCTGAGTTGAATGCAGATATCACAAAGTAGTTTCTGAGAGTGCTTCTGTCTAGATTTTAGATGAAGATATTCCCGTTTCCAACGAAATCGTATGAGCTATCCAAATATCCACTTGCAGATTGTACAAAAAGGTGGTTCCAAACTACTCTATCAAAAGAAATGTTGAACTCTGTTCGATGAGGACTCACATCACAAAGAAGTTTCTGATAATGCTTCTGCCTAGATTTTATATGATGATGTTCCCGTTTCCAACGAAATCTTCACATTAAACAAAATATCCACTTGCAGGTTCTACAAAAAGAGTGTTTCCAAACTGCTGTATCAACGTAAAGTTTGAACTCTGTTAGTTGAGGACACACATCACAAAAAAGTTTCTGAGAATGCTTCTGTCTAGATTTTATAAGAAGATACTCCCGTTTCCAACGAAATCTTCACAGTTATTCAAGTATCCACTTGCAGATTCCACAAAAAGAGTGTTTCCTAACTGCTGTATCAAGAGAAAGGATCAACTCTGCTAGTTGAGGACCCATATCCTAAATAAGTTTCTGAGAATGCTTCTGTCTCTTTCTTATAGGAAGATATTTCAGTTTTCACCGAAGGGCTGAATGCGTTCGAAATGTCCACTTCCAGATACTACAGAAAGAGTGTTTCAAACCTGCTCTTTGAAAGGGAATGTTCAGCTCTGTGACTTGAATGCAGATGTCACAAAGTAGTTTCTGACAGTGCTTCTGTCTTGAATTTAGATGAAGATATTCCCTTTTCCAACGAAATCGTTAGAGCTATAAAAATATCCACTTGCAGATTCTACAAAAAGGGTGTTTCCAAACTGCCCTATCAAAAGAAACGTTGAACCCTGTTAGTTGAGGATACACATCACAAAGTAGTTTCTGAGAATGCTTGTGTCTAGATTTTATATGAAGATATTCCTATTTCCAACTAAATCTTCACAGTTATCCAAATATCCACTTGCAGATTTTACAAAAAGACTGTTTCCAAACTGCTGTTTCAAAGTAAAGTCGAACTGTGTTAGTTGAGGACACTCATCACAAAGAAGTTTCTGAGAATGCTTCTGTCTAGATTTCATATGAAGATATTCCCGTTTCCACCGAAATCATTAGAGCTATCCAAATATCCACTTACAGATTCTACAAAAAGAGTGTTACCAATCTGCTCTATCAAATGAAAGGTTCAACTTCGTTAGTTGAGGACACACATCATAAAGAAGTTTCTGAGAATGCTTCTGTCTGGATTTTATATGAAGATATTCCGTTTCCAACGAAATCTTCACAGTTATCCAAATATCAACTTGCAGATTCTACAAAAAGTGTGTTTCCAAACTACTGTATCAAAAGAAAGGATCAACTCTGTTAGTTGAGGACACACATCACAAAGAAGTTTCTGAGAATGCTTCTGTCTAGATTTTATATGAAGATATTCCCGTTTCCAACGAAATCTTCACAGTTATCCAAATATCCACTTGCAGATTCTACAAAAAGAGTGTTTGCAAACTGCTGTATCAAAAGAAAGGATGAACTGTGTTAGCTGAGGACACTCATCAAGAAGAAGTTTCTGAGCATGCTTCGGTCTAGATTTCATATGAAGATATCCCCGTTTCCAACGAAATCATTAGCTCTATCAAAATATCCACTTACAGATTCTACAAAAAGAGTGTTTCCAAACTCCTCTATCAAAAGAAAAGTTCAACTCCTTTAGTTGAGGACACACATCACAAAGAAGTTTCTGAGAATGCTTCTGTCTAGATTTTATATGAAGATATTCCCTTTTCCAATGAAATCTTCAGAGTCATCCAAATATCCACTTGCAGCTTCTACAAAAAGAGTTTTTCTAAACTGCTGTATCCAAAGAAAGTTTCATCTCTGTTAGTTGAGGACACACATCCCAAATAAGTTTCTGAGAATGCTTCTGTCTCGTTTTTATGGGAAGATATTTCCCTTTTCACCTTAGGCCTGAGAGCGCTCGAAATCTCCACTTGCAGATACTACAGAAAGAGTGTTCCAAACCTGCTCTAAGAAAGGGAATGTTCAGCTCAGTGAGTTCAATGCAGATATCACAAAGTAGTTTCTGAGAGAGCTTCTGTCTAGATTTTAGATGAAGATATTCCCGTTTCCAATGAAATCGTTAGAGCTATCCAAATATCCACTTGCAGATTCTACAAAAAGTGTGTTTCCAAACTGCTGTAACAAAGGAAAGGTTGAAATCTGTTAGTTGAGGACACACACCACAAAAAAGTTTCTGAGAACGCTTCTGTCTAGATTCTATATGACGATATTCCCGTTTCCAATGAAATCTTCACAGTTATTCAAATATCCACTTGCAGATTCTACAAAAAGAGTGTTTCCAAACTGCTCTATCAAAAGAAAGGTTCAACTCCGTTAGTTGAGGACACACGTCACAAAGAAGTTTCTGAGAATGCTTCTGTCTCGTTTTTATGGGAAGATATTTCAGTTTTCACCGTAGGCCGGAATGCGCTCGAAATGTCCACTTGCAGATACTACAGAAAGAGTGTTCCAAAACTTCTCTAAGAAAGGGAATCTTCAGCTTTGTGAGTTGAATGCAGATATCACAAAGTAGTTTCTGAGAGTGCTTCTGTCTAGATTTTAGATGAAGATATTCCCGTTTCCAACGAAATCGTTAGAGCTATCCAAATATCAACTTGCAGATTCTACAAAAAGAGTGGTTCCAAACTACTCTATGAAAAGAAAGGTTGAACTCTGTTAGATGAGGACACACATCACAAAGAAGTTTCTGAGAATGCTTCTGTCTAGGTTTTATATGAAGATGTTCCCGTTTCCAACGAAATCTTCACATTAAACAAAATATCCACTTGCAGGTTCTACAAAAAGAGTGTTTCCAAACTGCTGTATCAAAGGAAAGGTTGTACTCTGTTAGTTGAGGACACACATCACAAAAAAGTTTCTGAGAATGCTTCTGTCTAGATTTTATATGAAGATATTCCCGTTTCCAACGAAATCTTCACAGTTATTCAAGTATCCACTTGCAGATTCCACAATAAGAGTGTTTCCAAACTGCTGTATCAATAGAAAGGATCAGCTCTGGTAGTTGAGGACACACATCCTAAAGAAGTTTCTGAAAATCCTTCTGTCTCTTTTTTATGGGAAGATATTTCAGTTTTCACCGTAGGCCTTAATGCGCTCGAAATGTCCACTTCCAGATACTACAGAAAGAGTGTTTCAAACCTGCTCTATGAAAGGGAATGTTCCGCTCTGTGACTTGAATGCAGATATCAGAAAGTAGTTTCTGACAGTGCTTCTGTCTAGAATTTAGATGAAGATATTCCCGTTTCCAACGAAATCGATAGAGCTATCCAAATATCCACTTACAGATTCTACAAAAGAAGTGATTCCAAACTGCTCTATCAACAGAAAGGTTTAAGTCTGTTAGTTGAGGACACACATCACAAAGAAGTTTGTGAGAATGCTTCTGTCTAGATTTTATATGAAGATATTCCCGTTTCTAACGATATCTTCACAGTTATCCAAATATCCACTTGCAGATTCTTCAAAAAGTGTGTTTCCAAACTGCTGTATCAAAAGATAGGTTCAACTCTGTCAGTTGAGGACACTCATCGCAAAGAAGTTTCTGAGAATGCTTCTGTCTAGATTTCATATGAAGATACTCCCCTTTCCAACAAAATTATTACAGCTATCCAAATATCCACGGACAGATTCTACAGAAAGGGTGTTTCCAAACTGCTGTATCAAAAGAAAGGTTGAACTCCGTTAGTTGAGGACACACATCACGAAGAAGTTGCTGAGAATGCTTCTGTCTGGAATTTAGATGAAGATATTCCCGTTTCCAACGAAATCTTCACAGTTATCCAAATATCTACCAGCAGATTCTACAAAAAGTGTGTTTCCAAACTACTGTAACAAAAGAAAGGTTGAACTCTGTTAGTTGAGGACACACATCACAAAGAAGTTTCTGAGAATGCTTCTGTCTAGATTTTATATGAAGATATTCACTTTTCCATCGAAATCTTCACAGTTATCCAAATATCCACTTGCGGATTCTACAAAAAGAGTGTTTCTAAACTGCTGTATCAAAAGAAAGGTCCAACTCTGTTAGTTGAGGACACACATCCAGTATAAGTTTCAGAGAATGCTTCTGTCTCGTTTTTATGGGAAGATATTTCCCTTTTCACCGTAGGCCTGAAAGCGCTCGAAATGTCCACTTGCAGATACTACAGAAAGCGTGTTCCAAACCTGCTCTAAGAAAGAGAATCTTCAGCTTTCTGAGTTGAATGCAGATATCACAAAGTAGTTTCTGAGAGTGCTTCTGTCTAGATTTTAGATGAAGATATTCCCGTTTCCAACGAAATCGTATGAGCTATCCAAATATCCACTTGCAGATTGTACAAAAAGGTGGTTCCAAACTACTCTATCAAAAGAAATGTTGAACTCTGTTCGATGAGGACTCACATCACAAAGAAGTTTCTGATAATGCTTCTGCCTAGATTTTATATGATGATGTTCCCGTTTCCAACGAAATCTTCACATTAAACAAAATATCCACTTGCAGGTTCTACAAAAAGAGTGTTTCCAAACTGCTGTATCAACGTAAAGTTTGAACTCTGTTAGTTGAGGACACACATCACAAAAAAGTTTCTGAGAATGCTTCTGTCTAGATTTTATAAGAAGATACTCCCGTTTCCAACGAAATCTTCACAGTTATTCAAGTATCCACTTGCAGATTCCACAAAAAGAGTGTTTCCTAACTGCTGTATCAAGAGAAAGGATCAACTCTGCTAGTTGAGGACCCATATCCTAAATAAGTTTCTGAGAATGCTTCTGTCTCTTTCTTATAGGAAGATATTTCAGTTTTCACCGAAGGGCTGAATGCGTTCGAAATGTCCACTTCCAGATACTACAGAAAGAGTGTTTCAAACCTGCTCTTTGAAAGGGAATGTTCAGCTCTGTGACTTGAATGCAGATGTCACAAAGTAGTTTCTGACAGTGCTTCTGTCTTGAATTTAGATGAAGATATTCCCTTTTCCAACGAAATCGTTAGAGCTATAAAAATATCCACTTGCAGATTCTACAAAAAGGGTGTTTCCAAACTGCCCTATCAAAAGAAACGTTGAACCCTGTTAGTTGAGGATACACATCACAAAGTAGTTTCTGAGAATGCTTGTGTCTAGATTTTATATGAAGATATTCCTATTTCCAACTAAATCTTCACAGTTATCCAAATATCCACTTGCAGATTTTACAAAAAGACTGTTTCCAAACTGCTGTTTCAAAGAAAAGTCGAACTGTGTTAGTTGAGGACACTCATCACAAAGAAGTTTCTGAGAATGCTTCTGTCTAGATTTCATATGAAGATATTCCCGTTTCCACCGAAATCATTAGAGCTATCCAAATATCCACTTACAGATTCTACAAAAAGAGTGTTACCAATCTGCTCTATCAAATGAAAGGTTCAACTTCGTTAGTTGAGGACACACATCATAAAGAAGTTTCTGAGAATGCTTCTGTCTGGATTTTATATGAAGATATTCCGTTTCCAACGAAATCTTCACAGTTATCCAAATATCAACTTGCAGATTCTACAAAAAGTGTGTTTCCAAACTACTGTATCAAAAGAAAGGATCAACTCTGTTAGTTGAGGACACACATCACAAAGAAGTTTCTGAGAATGCTTCTGTCTAGATTTTATATGAAGATATTCCCGTTTCCAACGAAATCTTCACAGTTATCCAAATATCCACTTGCAGATTCTACAAAAAGAGTGTTTGCAAACTGCTGTATCAAAAGAAAGGATGAACTGTGTTAGCTGAGGACACTCATCAAGAAGAAGTTTCTGAGCATGCTTCGGTCTAGATTTCATATGAAGATATCCCCGTTTCCAACGAAATCATTAGCTCTATCAAAATATCCACTTACAGATTCTACAAAAAGAGTGTTTCCAAACTCCTCTATCAAAAGAAAAGTTCAACTCCTTTAGTTGAGGACACACATCACAAAGAAGTTTCTGAGAATGCTTCTGTCTAGATTTTATATGAAGATATTCCCTTTTCCAATGAAATCTTCAGAGTCATCCAAATATCCACTTGCAGCTTCTACAAAAAGAGTTTTTCTAAACTGCTGTATCCAAAGAAAGTTTCATCTCTGTTAGTTGAGGACACACATCCCAAATAAGTTTCTGAGAATGCTTCTGTCTCGTTTTTATGGGAAGATATTTCCCTTTTCACCTTAGGCCTGAGAGCGCTCGAAATCTCCACTTGCAGATACTACAGAAAGAGTGTTCCAAACCTGCTCTAAGAAAGGGAATGTTCAGCTCAGTGAGTTCAATGCAGATATCACAAAGTAGTTTCTGAGAGAGCTTCTGTCTAGATTTTAGATGAAGATATTCCCGTTTCCAATGAAATCGTTAGAGCTATCCAAATATCCACTTGCAGATTCTACAAAAAGTGTGTTTCCAAACTGCTGTAACAAAGGAAAGGTTGAAATCTGTTAGTTGAGGACACACACCACAAAAAAGTTTCTGAGAACGCTTCTGTCTAGATTCTATATGACGATATTCCCGTTTCCAATGAAATCTTCACAGTTATTCAAATATCCACTTGCAGATTATACAAAAAGAGTGTTTCCAAACTGCTCTATCAAAAGAAAGGTTCAACTCCGTTAGTTGAGGACACACGTCACAAAGAAGTTTCTGAGAATGCTTCTGTCTCGTTTTTATGGGAAGATATTTCAGTTTTCACCGTAGGCCGGAATGCGCTCGAAATGTCCACTTGCAGATACTACAGAAAGAGTGTTCCAAACCTTCTCTAAGAAAGGGAATCTTCAGCTTTGTGAGTTGAATGCAGATATCACAAAGTAGTTTCTGAGAGTGCTTCTGTCTAGATTTTAGATGAAGATATTCCCGTTTCCAACGAAATCGTTAGAGCTATCCAAATATCTACTTGCAGATTCTACAAAAAGAGTGGTTCCAAACTACTCTATGAAAAGAAAGGTTGAACTCTGTTAGATGAGGACACACATCACAAAGAAGTTTCTGAGAATGCTTCTGTCTAGATTTTATATGAAGATGTTCCCGTTTCCAACGAAATCTTCACATTAAACAAAATATCCACTTGCAGGTTCTACAAAAAGAGTGTTTCCAAACTGCTGTATCAAAGGAAAGGTTGTACTCTGTTAGTTGAGGACACACATCACAAAAAAGTTTCTGAGAATGCTTCTGTCTAGATTTTATATGAAGATATTCCCGTTTCCAACGAAATCTTCACAGTTATTCAAGTATCCACTTGCAGATTCCACAATAAGAGTGTTTCCAAACTGCTGTATCAATAGAAAGGATCAGCTCTGGTAGTTGAGGACACACATCCTAAAGAAGTTTCTGAAAATCCTTCTGTCTCTTTTTTATGGGAAGATATTTCAGTTTTCACCGTAGGCCTTAATGCGCTCGAAATGTCCACTTCCAGATACTACAGAAAGAGTGTTTCAAACCTGCTCTATGAAAGGGAATGTTCCGCTCTGTGACTTGAATGCAGATATCAGAAAGTAGTTTCTGACAGTGCTTCTGTCTAGAATTTAGATGAAGATATTCCCGTTTCCAACGAAATCGATAGAGCTATCCAAATATCCACTTACAGATTCTACAAAAGAAGTGATTCCAAACTGCTCTATCAACAGAAAGGTTTAAGTCTGTTAGTTGAGGACACACATCACAAAGAAGTTTGTGAGAATGCTTCTGTCTAGATTTTATATGAAGATATTCCCGTTTCTAACGATATCTTCACAGTTATCCAAATATCCACTTGCAGATTCTTCAAAAAGTGTGTTTCCAAACTGCTGTATCAAAAGATAGGTTCAACTCTGTCAGTTGAGGACACTCATCGCAAAGAAGTTTCTGAGAATGCTTCTGTCTAGATTTCATATGAAGATACTCCCCTTTCCAACGAAATTATTGCAGCTATCCAAATATCCACGGACAGATTCTACAGAAAGGGTGTTTCCAAACTGCTGTATCAAAAGAAAGGTTGAACTCCGTTAGTTGAGGACACACATCACGAAGAAGTTGCTGAGAATGCTTCTGTCTGGAATTTAGATGAAGATATTCCCGTTTCCAACGAAATCTTCACAGTTATCCAAATATCTACCAGCAGATTCTACAAAAAGTGTGTTTCCAAACTACTGTAACAAAAGAAAGGTTGAACTCTGTTAGTTGAGGACACACATCACAAAGAAGTTTCTGAGAATGCTTCTGTCTAGATTTTATATGAAGATATTCACTTTTCCATCGAAATCTTCACAGTTATCCAAATATCCACTTGCGGATTCTACAAAAAGAGTGTTTCTAAACTGCTGTATCAAAAGAAAGGTCCAACTCTGTTAGTTGAGGACACACATCCAGTATAAGTTTCAGAGAATGCTTCTGTCTCGTTTTTATGGGAAGATATTTCCCTTTTCACCGTAGGCCTGAAAGCGCTCGAAATGTCCACTTGCAGATACTACAGAAAGCGTGTTCCAAACCTGCTCTAAGAAAGAGAATCTTCAGCTTTCTGAGTTGAATGCAGATATCACAAAGTAGTTTCTGAGAGTGCTTCTGTCTAGATTTTAGATGAAGATATTCCCGTTTCCAACGAAATCGTATGAGCTATCCAAATATCCACTTGCAGATTGTACAAAAAGGTGGTTCCAAACTACTCTATCAAAAGAAATGTTGAACTCTGTTCGATGAGGACTCACATCACAAAGAAGTTTCTGATAATGCTTCTGCCTAGATTTTATATGATGATGTTCCCGTTTCCAACGAAATCTTCACATTAAACAAAATATCCACTTGCAGGTTCTACAAAAAGAGTGTTTCCAAACTGCTGTATCAACGTAAAGTTTGAACTCTGTTAGTTGAGGACACACATCACAAAAAAGTTTCTGAGAATGCTTCTGTCTAGATTTTATAAGAAGATACTCCCGTTTCCAACGAAATCTTCACAGTTATTCAAGTATCCACTTGCAGATTCCACAAAAAGAGTGTTTCCTAACTGCTGTATCAAGAGAAAGGATCAACTCTGCTAGTTGAGGACCCATATCCTAAATAAGTTTCTGAGAATGCTTCTGTCTCTTTCTTATAGGAAGATATTTCAGTTTTCACCGAAGGGCTGAATGCGTTCGAAATGTCCACTTCCAGATACTACAGAAAGAGTGTTTCAAACCTGCTCTTTGAAAGGGAATGTTCAGCTCTGTGACTTGAATGCAGATGTCACAAAGTAGTTTCTGACAGTGCTTCTGTCTTGAATTTAGATGAAGATATTCCCTTTTCCAACGAAATCGTTAGAGCTATAAAAATATCCACTTGCAGATTCTACAAAAAGGGTGTTTCCAAACTGCCCTATCAAAAGAAACGTTGAACCCTGTTAGTTGAGGATACACATCACAAAGTAGTTTCTGAGAATGCTTGTGTCTAGATTTTATATGAAGATATTCCTATTTCCAACTAAATCTTCACAGTTATCCAAATATCCACTTGCAGATTTTACAAAAAGACTGTTTCCAAACTGCTGTTTCAAAGAAAAGTCGAACTGTGTTAGTTGAGGACACTCATCACAAAGAAGTTTCTGAGAATGCTTCTGTCTAGATTTCATATGAAGATATTCCCGTTTCCACCGAAATCATTAGAGCTATCCAAATATCCACTTACAGATTCTACAAAAAGAGTGTTACCAATCTGCTCTATCAAATGAAAGGTTCAACTTCGTTAGTTGAGGACACACATCATAAAGAAGTTTCTGAGAATGCTTCTGTCTGGATTTTATATGAAGATATTCCGTTTCCAACGAAATCTTCACAGTTATCCAAATATCAACTTGCAGATTCTACAAAAAGTGTGTTTCCAAACTACTGTATCAAAAGAAAGGATCAACTCTGTTAGTTGAGGACACACATCACAAAGAAGTTTCTGAGAATGCTTCTGTCTAGATTTTATATGAAGATATTCCCGTTTCCAACGAAATCTTCACAGTTATCCAAATATCCACTTGCAGATTCTACAAAAAGAGTGTTTGCAAACTGCTGTATCAAAAGAAAGGATGAACTGTGTTAGCTGAGGACACTCATCAAGAAGAAGTTTCTGAGCATGCTTCGGTCTAGATTTCATATGAAGATATCCCCGTTTCCAACGAAATCATTAGCTCTATCAAAATATCCACTTACAGATTCTACAAAAAGAGTGTTTCCAAACTCCTCTATCAAAAGAAAAGTTCAACTCCTTTAGTTGAGGACACACATCACAAAGAAGTTTCTGAGAATGCTTCTGTCTAGATTTTATATGAAGATATTCCCTTTTCCAATGAAATCTTCAGAGTCATCCAAATATCCACTTGCAGCTTCTACAAAAAGAGTTTTTCTAAACTGCTGTATCCAAAGAAAGTTTCATCTCTGTTAGTTGAGGACACACATCCCAAATAAGTTTCTGAGAATGCTTCTGTCTCGTTTTTATGGGAAGATATTTCCCTTTTCACCTTAGGCCTGAGAGCGCTCGAAATCTCCACTTGCAGATACTACAGAAAGAGTGTTCCAAACCTGCTCTAAGAAAGGGAATGTTCAGCTCAGTGAGTTCAATGCAGATATCACAAAGTAGTTTCTGAGAGAGCTTCTGTCTAGATTTTAGATGAAGATATTCCCGTTTCCAATGAAATCGTTAGAGCTATCCAAATATCCACTTGCAGATTCTACAAAAAGTGTGTTTCCAAACTGCTGTAACAAAGGAAAGGTTAAAATCTGTTAGTTGAGGACACACACCACAAAAAAGTTTCTGAGAACGCTTCTGTCTAGATTCTATATGACGATATTCCCGTTTCCAATGAAATCTTCACAGTTATTCAAATATCCACTTGCAGATTATACAAAAAGAGTGTTTCCAAACTGCTCTATCAAAAGAAAGGTTCAACTCCGTTAGTTGAGGACACACGTCACAAAGAAGTTTCTGAGAATGCTTCTGTCTCGTTTTTATGGGAAGATATTTCAGTTTTCACCGTAGGCCGGAATGCGCTCGAAATGTCCACTTGCAGATACTACAGAAAGAGTGTTCCAAACCTTCTCTAAGAAAGGGAATCTTCAGCTTTGTGAGTTGAATGCAGATATCACAAAGTAGTTTCTGAGAGTGCTTCTGTCTAGATTTTAGATGAAGATATTCCCGTTTCCAACGAAATCGTTAGAGCTATCCAAATATCTACTTGCAGATTCTACAAAAAGAGTGGTTCCAAACTACTCTATGAAAAGAAAGGTTGAACTCTGTTAGATGAGGACACACATCACAAAGAAGTTTCTGAGAATGCTTCTGTCTAGATTTTATATGAAGATGTTCCCGTTTCCAACGAAATCTTCACATTAAACAAAATATCCACTTGCAGGTTCTACAAAAAGAGTGTTTCCAAACTGCTGTATCAAAGGAAAGGTTGTACTCTGTTAGTTGAGGACACACATCACAAGAAAGTTTCTGAGAATGCTTCTGTCTAGATTTTATATGAAGATATTCCCGTTTCCAACGAAATCTTCACAGTTATTCAAGTATCCACTTGCAGATTCCACAATAAGAGTGTTTCCAAACTGCTGTATCAATAGAAAGGATCAGCTCTGGTAGTTGAGGACACACATCCTAAAGAAGTTTCTGAAAATCCTTCTGTCTCTTTTTTATGGGAAGATATTTCAGTTTTCACCGTAGGCCTTAATGCACTCGAAATGTCCACTTCCAGATACTACAGAAAGAGTGTTTCAAACCTGCTCTATGAAAGGGAATGTTCCGCTCTGTGACTTGAATGCAGATATCAGAAAGTAGTTTCTGACAGTGCTTCTGTCTAGAATTTAGATGAAGATATTCCCGTTTCCATCGATATCGTTAGAGCTATCCAAATATCAACTTGCAGATTCTACAAAAAGAGTGGTTCCAAACTACTCTATGAAAAGAAAGGTTGAACTCTGTTAGATGAGGACACACATCACAAAGAAGTTTCTGAGAATGCTTCTGTCTAGATTTTATATAAAGATGTTCCCGTTTCCAATGAAATCTTCACATTAAACAAAATATCCACTTGCAGGTTCTACAAAAAGAGTGTTTCCAAACTGCTGTATCAAAGGAAAGGTTGAACTCTGTTAGTTGAGGACACACATCACAAAAAAGTTTCTGAGAATGCTTCTGTCTAGATTTTATATGAAGATATTCCCGTTTCCAACGAAATCGATAGAGCTATCCAAATATCCACTTACAGATTCTACAAAAGAAGTGATTCCAAACTGCTCTATCAACAGAAAGGTTTAAGTCTGTTAGTTGAGGACACACATCACAAAGAAGTTTCTGAGAATGCTTCTGTCTCGTTTTTATGGGAAGATGTTTCAGTTTTCACCGTAGGCCGGAATGCGCTCGAAATGTCCACTTGCAGATACTACACAAAGAGTGTTCCAAACCTTCTCTAAGGAAGGGAATCGTCAGCGTTGTGAGTTGAATGCAGATATCACAAAGTAGTTTCTGAGGGTGCTTCTGTCTAGATTTTAGATGAATATATTACCGTTTCCAACGAAATCGATAGAGCTATCCAAATATCCACTTACAGATTCTACAAAAGAAGTGATTCCAAACTGCTCTATCAACAGAAAGGTTTAAGTCTGTTAGTTGAGGACACACATCACAAAGAAGTTTGTGAGAATGCTTCTGTCTAGATTTTATATGAAGATATTCCCGTTTCCAACAATATCTTCACAGTTATCCAAATATCCACTTGCAGATTCTACAAAAAGTGTGTTTCCAAACTGCTCTATCAAAAGAAAGGTTCAACTCCGTTAGTTGAGGACACACATCACAAAGAAGTTTCTGAGAATGCTTCTGCCTCGTTTTTATGGGAAGATATTTCAGTTTCCACCGTAGGCCCGAATGCGCTCCAAATGTCCACTTGCAGATACTACAGAAAGAGTGTTCCAAACCTTCTCTAAGAAAGGGAATCGTCAGCATTGTGAGTTGAATGCAGATATCACAAAGTAGTTTCTGAGAGAGCTTCTGTCTAGATTTTAGATGAATACATTACCCTTTCCAACGAAATCGATAGAGCTTTCCAAATATCCACTTGCAGATTCTACAAAAGAAGTGATTCCAAACTGCTCTATCAACAGAAAGGTTTAAGTCTGTTAGTTGAGGACACACATCACAAAGAAGTTTGTGAGAATGCTTCTGTCTAGATTTTATATGAAGATATTCCCGTTTCCAACGATATCTTCTCAGTTATCCAAATATCCACTTGCAGATTCTACAAAAAGTGTGTTTCCAAACTGCTCTATCAAAAGAAAGGTTCAACTCCGTTAGTTGAGGACACACATCACAAAGAAGTTTCTGAGAATGCTTCTGTCTCGTTTTTAAGAGAAGATATTTCAGTTTTCACCGTAGGCCCGAATGCGCTCCAAATGTCCACTTGCAGATAATACAGAAAGAGTGTTCCATACCTTCTCTAAGAAAGGGAATCTTCAGCTTTGTGAGTTGAATGCAGATATCACAAAGTAGTTTCTCAGAGTGCTTCTGTCTAGATTTTAGATGAAGATATTCCCGTTTCCAACGAAATCGTTAGAGCTATCCAAATATCAACTTGCAGATTCTACAAAAAGAGTGGTTCCAAACTACTCTATGAAAAGAAAGGTTGAACTCTGTTAGACGAGGACACACATCACAAAGAAGTTTCTGAGAATGCTTCTGTCTAGATTTTATATAAAGATGTTCCCGTTTCCAACGAAATCTTCACATTAAACAAAATATCCACTTGCAGATTCTTCAAAAAGAGTGTTTCCAAACTGCTGTTTCAATAGAAAGGATCAGCTCTGGTAGTTGAGGACACACATCCTAAAGAAGTTTCTGAAAATCCTTCTGTCTCTTTTTTATGGGAAGATATTTCAGTTTTCACCGTAGGCCTTAATGCGCTCGAAATGTCCACTTCCAGATACTACAGAAAGAGTGTTTCAAAGCTGCTCTATGAAAGGGAATGTTCCGCTCTGTGACTTGAATGCAGATATCAGAAAGTAGTTTCTAACAGTGCTTCTGTCTAGAATTTAGATGAAGATATTCCCGTTTCCAACGAAATCGATAGAGCTATCCAAATATCCACTTACAGATTCTACAAAAGAAGTGATTCCAAACTGCTCTATCAACAGAAAGGTTTAAGTCTGTTAGTTGAGGACACACATCACAAAGAAGTTTGTGAGAATGCTTCTGTCTAGATTTTATATGAAGATATTCCCGTTTCCAAAGATATCTTAACAGTTATCCAAATATCCACTTGCAGATTCTTCAAAAAGTGTGTTTCCAAACTGCTGTATCAAAAGAAAGATTCAACTCTGTTAGTTGAGGGCACTCATCGCAAAGAAGTTTCTGAGAATGCTTCTGTCTAGATTTCATATATGAAGATACTCCCCTTTCCAAAGAAATTATTACAGCTATCCAAATATCCACGGACAGATTCTACAAAAAAGGTGTTTCCAAACTGCTCTATCAAAAGAAAGGTTCAACTTCGTTAGTTGAGGACACACATCATAAAGAAGTTTCTGAGAATGCTTCTGTCTGGATTTTATATGAAGATATTCCGTTTCCAACGAAATCTTCACAGTTATCCAAATATCCACTTGCAGATTCTACAAAAAGTGTGTTTCCAAACTACTGTATCAAAAGAAAGGTTCAACTCTGTTAGTTGAGGACACTCATAACAAAGAAGTTTCTGAGAATGCTTCTGTCTAGATTTCATATGAAGATATTCCCGTTTCCACCGAAATCATTAGAGCTATCCAAATATCCACTTAGAGATTCTACAAAAATAGTGTTACCAATCTGCTCTATCAATGAAAGGTTCAACTTCGTTAGTTGAGGACTCACAACATAAAGAAGTTTCTGAGAATGCTTCTGTCTGGATTTTATAAGAAGATATTCCGTTTCCAATGAAATCTTCACAGTTATCCATATATCCACTTGCAGATTCTACAAAAAGTGTGTTTCCAAACTGCTGTATCAAAAGAATGGTTGAACTCTGTTAGTTGAGGACACACATCACAAAGAAGTTTCTGAGAATGCTTCTGTCTAGATTTTATATGAAGATATTCCCTTTCCCAACGAAATCTTCACAGTTATCCAAATATCCACTTGCAGATTCTACAAAAAGAGTGTTCGCAAACTGCTGTATCAAAAGAAAGGATGAACTGTGTTAGCTGAGGACACTCATCAAGAAGAAGTTTCTGAGAATGCTTCGGTCTAGATTTCATATGAAGATATTCCCGTTTCCAACGAAATCATTAGCTCTATCAAAATATCCACTTACAGATTCTACAAAAAGAGTGTTTCCAAACTCCTCTATCAAAAGAAAGGTTCAACTCCTTTAGTTGAGGACACACATCACAAAGAAGTTTCTGAGAATGCTTCTGTCTAGAT
Source organism: Gorilla gorilla gorilla (assembly GCF_029281585.2). Lineage (NCBI taxonomy): Eukaryota > Metazoa > Chordata > Mammalia > Primates > Hominidae > Gorilla > Gorilla gorilla. Next base: position 12,776,780 of record NC_086018.1, on the reverse strand, counting down.
CTTATATGAAGATATTCCCTTTTCCAATGAAATCTTCAGAGTCATCAAAATATCCACTTGCAACTTCTACAAAAAGAGTTTTTCTAAACTGCTGTATCCAAAGAAAGTTTCATCTCTGTTAGTTGAGGACACACATCCCAAATAAGTTTCTGAGAATGCTTCTGTCTCGTTTTTATGGGAAGATATATCCCTTTTCACCTTAGGCCTGAGAGCGCTCGAAATCTCCACTTGCAGATACTACAGAAAGAGTGTTCCAAACCTGCTCTAAGAAAGGGAATGTTCAGCTCTGTGAGTTCAATGCAGATATCACAAAGTAGTTTCTGAGAGAGCTTCTGTCTAGATTTTAGATGAAGATATTCCCGTTTCCAATGAAATCGTTAGAGCTATCCAAATATCCACTTGCAGATTCTACAAAAAGTGTGTTTCCAAACTGTTGTAACAAAGGAAAGGTTGAAATCTGTTAGTTGAGGACACACACCACAAAAAAGTTTCTGAGAACGCTTCTGTCTAGATTCTATATGAAGATATTCCCGTTTCTAATGAAATCTTCACAGTTATTCCAATATCCACTTACAGATTCTACAAAAAGAGTGTTTCCAAACTGCTCTATCAAAAGAAAGGTTCAACTCCGTTAGTTGAGGACACACATCACAAAGAAGTTTCTGGGAATGCTTCTGTCTCGTTTTTATGGGAAGATATTTCAGTTTTCACCGTAGGCCGAAATGCGCTCGAAATGTCCACTTGCAGATACTACAGAAAGGGTGTTCCATACCTTCTCTAAGAAAGGGAATCTTCAGCTTTGTGAGTTGAATGCAGATATCACAAAGTAGTTTCTGAGAGTGCTTCTGTCTAGATTTTAGATGAAGATATTCCCGTTTCCAAAGAAATCTTTAGAGCTATCCAAATATCAAATTGCAGATTCTACAAAAAGAGTGGTTCCAAACTACTCTATGAAAAGAAAGGTTGAACTCTGTTAGATGAGGACACACATCACAAAGAAGTTTCTGAGAATGCTTCTGTCTAGATTTTATATGAAGATGTTCCCGTTTCCAACGAAATCTTCACATTAAACAAAATATCCACTTGCAGGTTCTACAAAAAGAGTGTTTCCAAACTGCTGTATCAAAGGAAAGGTTGAACTCTGTTAGTTGAGGACACACATCACAAAAAAGTTTCTGGGAATGCTTCTGTCTAGATTTTATATGAAGATATTCCCGTTTCCAACGAAATCTTCACAGTTATACAAATATCCACTTGCAGATTCTACAAAAAGAGTGTTTCCAAACTGCTGTATCAATAGAAAGGATCAGCTCTGGTAGTTGAGGACACACATCCTAAATAAGTTTCTGAAAATCCCTCTGTCTCTTTTTTATGGGAAGATATTTCAGTTGTCACCGTAGGCCTTTATGCGCTGGAAATGTCCACTTCCAGATACTACAGAAAGAGTGTTTCAAACCTGCTCTATGAAAGGGAATGTTCCACTCTGTGACTTGAACGTAGATATCACAAAGTAGTTTCTGACAGTGCTTCTGTCTAGAATTTAGATGAAGATATTCCCGTTTCCAACGAAATCTACAGAGCTATCCAAATATCCACTTGCAGATTCTACAAAAAGTGTATTTCCAAACTCCTGTATCAAAAGAATGGTTCAACTCTGTTAGTTGAGGACACACATCACAAAGAAGTTTCTGAGAATGCTTCTGTCTAGATTTTATATGAAGATATTCCCGTTTCCAACGAAATCTTCACAGTTATCCAAATATCCACTTGCAGATTCTACAAAAAGAGTGTTTGCAAACTGCTGTATCAAAAGAAAGGATGAACTGTGTTAGCTGAGGACACTCATCAAGAAGAAGTTTCTGAGACTGCTTCGGTCTAGATTTCATATGAAGATATTCCCGTTTCCAACGAAATCATTAGCTCTGTCAAAATATCCACATACAAATTCTACAAAAAGAGTGTTTCCAAACTCCTCTATCAAAAGAAAGGTTCAACTCCGTTAGTTGAGGACACACATCACAAAGAGGTTTCTGAGAATGCTTCTGCCTCGTTTTTTTGGAAGATATTTCAGTTTTCACCGTAGGCCGGAATGCGCTCGAAATATCCACTTGCAGATACTACAGAAAGAGTGTTCCAAACCTTCTCAAAGAAAGGGAATCTTCAGCTTTGTGAGTTGAATGCAGATATCACAAAGTAGTTTCTGAGAGTGCTTCTGTCTAGATTTTAGATGAAGATACTCCCGTTTCCAACGAAATCGTTAGAGCTATCCAAATATCTACTTGCAGATTCTACAAAAAGAGTGGTTCCAAACTACTCTATGAAAAGAAAGGTTGAACTCTGTTAGATGAGGACACACATCACAAAGAAGTTTCTGAGAATGCTTCTGTCTAGATTTTATATGAAGATGTTCCCGTTTCCAACGAAATCTTCACATTAAACAAAATGTCCACTTGCAGGTTCTACAAAAAGAGTGTTTCCAAACTGCTGTATCAAAGGAAAGGTTGAACTCTGTTAGTTGAGGACACACATCACAAAGAAGTTTCTGAGAATGCTTCTGTCTAGATTTTATATGAAGATATTCCCGTTTCCAACGAAATCTTCACAGTTATTCAAATATCCACTTGCAGATTCTACAAAAAGAGTGTTTCCAAACTGCTGTTTCAATAGAAAGGATCAGCTCTGGTAGTTGAGGACACACATCCTAAATAAGTTTCTGAAAATCCTTCTGTCTCTTTTTTATGGGAAGATATTTCAGTTTTCACCGTAGGCCTTAATGCGCTCGAAATGTCCACTTCCAGATACTACAGAAAGAGTGTTTCAAACCTGCTCTATGAAAGGGAAAGTTCCGCTCTGTGACTTGAATGCAGATATCAGAAAGTAGTTTCTGACAGTGCTTCTGTCTAGAATTTAGATGTAGATATTCCCGTTTCCAACGAAATCTTCACAGTTATCCAAATATCCACTTGCAGATTCTACAAAAAGAGTGTTTGCAAACTGCTGTATCAAAAGAAAGGATGAACTGTGTTAGCTGAGGACACTCATCAAGAAGTTGTTTCTGAGACAGCTTCGGTCTAGATTTCATATGAAGATATTCCCGTTTCCAATGAAATCATTAGCTCTATCAAAATATCCACTTACAGATTCTACAAAAAGAGTGTTTCCAAACTCCTCTATCAAAAGAAAGGTTCAACTCCTTTATTTGAGGACACACATCACAAAGAAGTTTCTGAGAATGCTTCTGTCTAGATTTTATATGAAGATATTCCCTTTTCCAATGAAATCTTCAGAGTCATCCAAATATCCACTTGCAGCTTCTACAAAAAGAGTTTTTCTAAACTGCTGTATCCAAAGAAAGTTTCATCTCTGTTAGTTGAGGACACACATCCCAAATAAGTTTCTGAAAATGCTTCTGTCTCGTTTTTATGGGAAGATATTTCCCTTTTCACCTTAGGCCTGAAAGCGCTCGAAATCTCCACTTGCAGATACTACAGAAAGAGTGTTCCAAACCTGCTCTAAGAAAGGGAAAGTTCAGCTCTGTGAGTTCAATGCAGATATCACAAAGTAGTTTCTGAGAGAGCTTCTGTCTAGATTTTAGATGAAGATATTCCCGTTTCCAATGAAATCGTTAGAGCTATCCAAATATCCACTTGCAGATTCTACAAAAAGTGTGTTTCCAAACTGCTGTAACAAAGGAAAGGTTGAAATCTGTTAGTTGAGGACACACACCACAAAAAAGTTTCTGAGAATGCTTCTGTCTAGATTTTAGATGACGATATTCCCGTTTCCAATGAAATCTTCACAGTTATTCAAATATCCACTTGCAGATTCTACAAAAAGTGTGTTTCCAAACGGCTCTATCAAAAGAAAGGTTCAACTCCGTTAGTTGAGGACACACATCACAAAGAAGTTTCTGAGAATGCTTCTGTCTCGTTTTTATGGGAAGATATTTCCCTTTTCACCTAAGGCCCTAATGCGCTCGAAATGTCCACTTGCAGATACTACAGAAAGAGTGTTCCAAACCTTCTCTAAGAAAGGGAATCTTCAGCATTGTGAGTTGAATGCAGATATCACAAAGTAGTTTCTGAGAGTGCTTCTGTCTAGATTTTAGATGAAGATATTCCCGTTTCCAACGAAATCGATAGAGCTATCCAAATATCAACTTGCAGATTCTAGAAAAAGAGTGGTTCCAAACTACTCTATGAAAAGAAAGGTTGAACTCTGTTAGATGAGGACACACATCACAAAGAAGTTTCTGAGAATGCTTCTGTCTAGATTTTATATGAAGATGTTCCCGTTTCCAACGAAATCTTCACTTTAAACAAAATATCCACTTGCAGGTTCTACAAAAAGTGTGTTTCCAAACTGCTGTATCAATACAAAGGATCAGCTCTGGTAGTTGAGGACACACATCCTAAATAAGTTTCTGAAAATCCTTCTGTCTCTTTTTTATGGGAAGATATTTCAGTTTTCACCGTAGGCCTTTATGCGCTCGAAATGTCCACTTCCAGATACTACAGAAAGAGTGTTTCAAACCTGCTCTATGAAAGGGAATGTTCCGCTCTGTGACTTGAATGCAGATATCAGAAAGTAGTTTCTGACAATGCTTCTGTCTAGAAGTTAGATGAAGATATTCCCGTTTCCAACGAAATCGATTGAGCTATCCAAATATCCACTTACAGATTCTACAAAAGAAGTGATTCCAAACTGCTCTATCAACAGAAAGGTTTATGTCTGTTAGTTGAGGACACACATCACAAGGAAGTTTCTGAGAATGCTTCTGTCTCGTTTTTATGGGAAGATATTTCAGTTTTCACCGTAGGCCCGAATGCGCTCGAAATGTCCACTTGCAGATACTACAGAAAGAGTGTTCCAAACCTTCTCTAAGAAAGGGAATCGTCAGCATTGTGAGTTGAATGCAGATATCACAAAGTAGTTTCTGAGGGTGCTTCTGTCTAGATTTTAGATGAATATATTACCGTTTCCAACGAAGTTGATAGAGCTATCCAAATATCCACTTACAGATTCTACAAAAGAAGTGATTCCAAACTGCTCTATCAACAGAAAAGTTTAAGTCTGTTAGGTGAGGACACACATCCCAAATAAGTTTCTGAGAATGCTTCTGTCTCGTTTTTATGGGAAAACATTTCCCTTTTCACCTTAGGCCTGAAAGCGCTCAAAATCTCCACTTGCAGATACTACAGAAAGAGTGTTCCAAACCTGCTCTAAGAAAGGGAATGTTCAGCTCTGTGAGTTCAATGGAGATATCACAAAGTAGTTTCTGAGAGAGCTTCTGTCTAGATTTTAGATGAAGATATTCCCGTTTCCAATGAAATCGTTAGAGCTATCCAAATATCCACTTGCAGATTCTACAGAAAGTGTGTTTCCAAACTGCTGTAACAAAGGAAAGGTTGAAATCCGTTTGTTGAGGACACACAAGACAACAAAGTTTCTGAGAATGCTTCTGTCTAGATTTTAGATGACGATATTCCCGTTTCCAAGGAAATCTTCACAGTTATTCAAATATCCACTTGCAGATTCTACAAAAAGAGTGTTTCCAAACTGCTCTATCAAAAGAAAGGTTCAACTCCGTTAGTTGAGGACACACATCACAAAGAGGTTTCTGAGAATGCTTCTGTCTCGTTTTTATGGGAAGATATTTCAGTTTTCACCGTAGGCCGGAATGCGCTCGAAATGTCCACTTGCAGATACTACAGAAAGAGTGTTCCAAACCTTCTCTAAGAAAGGGAATCTTCAGCTTTGTGAGTTGAATGCAGATATCACAAAGTAGTTTCTGAGAGTGCTTCTGTCTAGATTTTAGATGAAGATACTCCCGTTTCCAACGAAATCGTTAGAGCTATCCAAATATCTACTTGCAGATTCTACAAAAAGAGTGGTTCCAAACTACTCTATGAAAAGAAAGGTTGAACTCTGTTAGATGAGGACACACATCACAAAGAAGTTTCTGAGAATGCTTCTGTCTAGATTTTATATGAAGATGTTCCCGTTTCCAACGAAATCTTCACATTAAACAAAATGTCCACTTGCAGGTTCTACAAAAAGAGTGTTTCCAAACTGCTGAATCAAAGGAAAGGTTGAACTCTGTTAGTTGAGGACACACATCACAAAGAAGTTTCTGAGAATGCTTCTGTCTAGATTTTATATGAAGATATTCCCGTTTCCAACGAAATCTTCACAGTTATTCAAATATCCACTTGCAGATTCTACAAAAAGAGTGTTTCCAAACTGCTGTTTCAATAGAAAGGATCAGCTCTGGTAGTTGAGGACACACATCCTAAATAAGTTTCTGAAAATCCTTCTGTCTCTTTTTTATGGGAAGATATTTCAGTTTTCACCGTAGGCCTTAATGCGCTCGAAATGTCCACTTCCAGATACTACAGAAAGAGTGTTTCAAACCTGCTCTATGAAAGGGAAAGTTCCGCTCTGTGACTTGAATGCAGATATCAGAAAGTAGTTTCTGACAGTGCTTCTGTCTAGAATTTAGATGTAGATATTCCCGTTTCCAACGAAATCTTCACAGTTATCCAAATATCCACTTGCAGATTCTACAAAAAGAGTGTTTGCAAACTGCTGTATCAAAAGAAAGGATGAACTGTGTTAGCTGAGGACACTCATCAAGAAGTTGTTTCTGAGACTGCTTCGGTCTAGATTTCATATGAAGATATTCCCGTTTCCAACGAAATCATTAGCTCTATCAAAATATCCACTTACAGATTCTACAAAAAGAGTGTTTCCAAACTCCTCTATCAAAAGAAAGGTTCAACTCCTTTATTTGAGGACACACATCACAAAGAAGTTTCTGAGAATGCTTCTGTCTAGATTTTATATGAAGATATTCCCTTTTCCAATGAAATCTTCAGAGTCATCCAAATATCCACTTGCAGCTTCTACAAAAAGAGTTTTTCTAAACTGCTGTATCCAAAGAAAGTTTCATCTCTGTTAGTTGAGGACACACATCCCAAATAAGTTTCTGAGAATGCTTCTGTCTCGTTTTTATGGGAAGATATTTCCCTTTTCACCTTAGGCCTGAAAGCGCTCGAAATCTCCACTTGCAGATACTACAGAAAGAGTGTTCCAAACCTGCTCTAAGAAAGGGAAAGTTCAGCTCTGTGAGTTCAATGCAGATATCACAAAGTAGTTTCTGAGAGAGCTTCTGTCTAGATTTTAGATGAAGATATTCCCGTTTCCAATGAAATCGTTAGAGCTATCCAAATATCCACTTGCAGATTCTACAAAAAGTGTGTTTCCAAACTGCTGTAACAAAGGAAAGGTTGAAATCTGTTAGTTGAGGACACACACCACAAAAAAGTTTCTGAGAATGCTTCTGTCTAGATTTTATATGACGATATTCCCGTTTCCAATGAAATCTTCACAGTTATTCAAATATCCACTTGCAGATTCTACAAAAAGTGTGTTTCCAAACGGCTCTATCAAAAGAAAGGTTCAACTCCGTTAGTTGAGGACACACATCACAAAGAAGTTTCTGAGAATGCTTCTGTCTCGTTTTTATGGGAAGATATTTCCCTTTTCACCTAAGGCCCTAATGCGCTCGAAATGTCCACTTGCAGATACTACAGAAAGAGTGTTCCAAACCTTCTCTAAGAAAGGGAATCTTCAGCATTGTGAGTTGAATGCAGATATCACAAAGTAGTTTCTGAGAGTGCTTCTGTCTAGATTTTAGATGAAGATGTTCCCGTTTCCAACGAAATCTTCACTTTAAACAAAATATCCACTTGCAGATTCTACAAAAAGTGTGTTTCCAAACTGCTGTATCAATAGAAAGGATCAGCTCTGGTAGTTGAGGACACACATCCTAAATAAGTTTCTGAAAATCCTTCTGTCTCTTTTTTATGGGAAGATATTTCAGTTTTCACCGTAGGCCTTTATACGCTCGAAATGTCCACTTCCAGATACTACAGAAAGAGTGTTTCAAACCTGCTCTATGAAAGGGAATGTTCCGCTCTGTGACTTGAATGCAGATATCAGAAAGTAGTTTCTGACAATGCTTCTGTCTAGAAGTTAGATGAAGATATTCCCGTTTCCAACGAAATCGATAGAGCTATCCAAATATCCACTTACAGATTCTACAAAAGAAGTGATTCCAAACTGCTCTATCAACAGAAAGGTTTATGTCTGTTAGTTGAGGACACACATCACAAGGAAGTTTCTGAGAATGCTTCTGTCTCGTTTTTATGGGAAGATATTTCAGTTTTCACCGTAGGCCCGAATGCGCTCGAAATGTCCACTTGCAGATACTACAGAAAGAGTGTTCCAAACCTTCTCTAAGAAAGGGAATCGTCAGCATTGTGAGTTGAATGCAGATTTCACAAAGTAGTTTCTGAGGGTGCTTCTGTCTAGATTTTAGATGAATATATTACCGTTTCCAACGAAATTGATAGAGCTATCCAAATATCCACTTACAGATTCTACAAAAGAAGTGATTCCAAACTGCTCTATCAACAGAAAAGTTTAAGTCTGTTAGGTGAGGACACACATCCCAAATAAGTTTCTGAGAATGCTTCTGTCTCGTTTTTATGGGAAAACATTTCCCTTTTCACCTTAGGCCTGAAAGCGCTCAAAATCTCCACTTGCAGATACTACAGAAAGAGTGTTCCAAACCTGCTCTAAGAAAGGGAATGTTCAGCTCTGTGAGTTCAATGGAGATATCACAAAGTAGTTTCTGAGAGAGCTTCTGTCTAGATTTTAGATGAAGATATTCCCGTTTCCAATGAAATCGTTAGAGCTATCCAAATATCCACTTGCAGATTCTACAGAAAGTGTGTTTCCAAACTGCTGTAACAAAGGAAAGGTTGAAATCTGTTTGTTGAGGACACACAAGACAACAAAGTTTCTGAGAATGCTTCTGTCTAGATTTATATGACGATATTCCCGTTTCCAAGGAAATCTTCACAGTTATTCAAATATCCACTTGCAGATTCTACAAAAAGAGTGTTTCCAAACTGCTCTATCAAAAGAAAGGTTCAACTCCGTTAGTTGAGGACACACATCACAAAGAGGTTTCTGAGAATGCTTCTGTCTCGTTTTTATGGGAAGATATTTCAGTTTTCACCGTAGGCCGGAATGCGCTCGAAATGTCCACTTGCAGATACTACAGAAAGAGTGTTCCAAACCTTCTCTAAGAAAGGGAATCTTCAGCTTTGTGAGTTGAATGCAGATATCACAAAGTAGTTTCTGAGAGTGCTTCTGTCTAGATTTTAGATGAAGATACTCCCGTTTCCAACGAAATCGTTAGAGCTATCCAAATATCTACTTGCAGATTCTACAAAAAGAGTGGTTCCAAACTACTCTATGAAAAGAAAGGTTGAACTCTGTTAGATGAGGACCCACATCACAAAGAAGTTTCTGAGAATGCTTCTGTCTAGATTTTATATGAAGATGTTCCCGTTTCCAACGAAATCTTCACATTAAACAAAATGTCCACTTGCAGGTTCTACAAAAAGAGTGTTTCCAAACTGCTGTATCAAAGGAAAGGTTGAACTCTGTTAGTTGAGGACACACATCACAAAGAAGTTTCTGAGAATGCTTCTGTCTAGATTTTATATGAAGATATCCCCGTTTCCAACGAAATCTTCACAGTTATTCAAATATCCACTTGCAGATTCTACAAAAAGAGTGTTTCCAAACTGCTGTTTCAATAGAAAGGATCAGCTCTGGTAGTTGAGGACACACATCCTAAATAAGTTTCTGAAAATCCTTCTGTCTCTTTTTTATGGGAAGATATTTCAGTTTTCACCGTAGGCCTTAATGCGCTCGAAATGTCCACTTCCAGATACTACAGAAAGAGTGCTTCAAACCTGCTCTATGAAAGGGAAAGTTCCGCTCTGTGACTTGAATGCAGATATCAGAAAGTAGTTTCTGACAGTGCTTCTGTCTAGAATTTAGATGTAGATATTCCCGTTTCCAACGAAATCTTCACAGTTATCCAAATATCCACTTGCAGATTCTACAAAAAGAGTGTTTGCAAACTGCTGTATCAAAAGAAAGGATGAACGGTGTTAGCTGAGGACACTCATCAAGAAGTTGTTTCTGAGACTGCTTCGGTCTAGATTTCATATGAAGATATTCCCGTTTCCAACGAAATCATTAGCTCTATCAAAATATCCACTTACAGATTCTACAAAAAGAGTGTTTCCAAACTCCTCTATCAAAAGAAAGGTTCAACTCCTTTATTTGAGGACACACATCACAAAGAAGTTTCTGAGAATGCTTCTGTCTAGATTTTATATGAAGATATTCCCTTTTCCAATGAAATCTTCAGAGTCATCCAAATATCCACTTGCAGCTTCTACAAAAAGAGTTTTTCTAAACTGCTGTATCCAAAGAAAGTTTCATCTCTGTTAGTTGAGGACACACATCCCAAATAAGTTTCTGAGAATGCTTCTGTCTCGTTTTTATGGGAAGATATTTCCCTTTTCACCTTAGGCCTGAAAGCGCTCGAAATCTCCACTTGCAGATACTACAGAAAGAGTGTTCCAAACCTGCTCTAAGAAAGGGAAAGTTCAGCTCTGTGAGTTCAATGCAGATATCACAAAGTAGTTTCTGAGAGAGCTTCTGTCTAGATTTTAGATGAAGATATTCCCGTTTCCAATGAAATCGTTAGAGCTATCCAAATATCCACTTGCAGATTCTACAAAAAGTGTGTTTCCAAACTGCTGTAACAAAGGAAAGGTTGAAATCTGTTAGTTGAGGACACACACCACAAAAAAGTTTCTGAGAATGCTTCTGTCTAGATTTTATATGACGATATTCCCGTTTCCAATGAAATCTTCACAGTTATTCAAATATCCACTTGCAGATTCTACAAAAAGTGTGTTTCCAAACTGCTCTATCAAAAGAAAGGTTCAACTCCGTTAGTTGAGGACACACATCACAAAGAAGTTTCTGAGAATGCTTCTGTCTCGTTTTTATGGGAAGATATTTCAGTTTTCACCGTAGGCCCGAATGCGCTCGTTATGTCCACTTGCAGATACTACAGAAAGAGTGTTCCAAACCTTCTCTAAGAAAGGGAATCTTCAGCTTTGTGAGTTGAATGCAGATATCACAAAGTAGTTTCTGAGAGTGCTTCTGCCTAGATTTTAGATGAAGATATTCCCGTTTCCAACGAAATCGTTAGAGCTATCCAAATATCAACTTGCAGATTCTACAAAAAGAGTGGTTCCAAACTACTCTATGAAAAGAAAGGTTGAACTCTGTTAGATGAGGACACACATAACAAAGAAGTTTCTGAGAATGCTTCTGCCTAGATTTTATATGAAGATGTTCCCGTTTCCAACGAAATCTTCACATTAAACAAAATATCCACTTGCAGGTTCTACAAAAAGAGTGGTTCCAAACTGCTGTATCAAAGGAAAGGTTGAACTCTGTTAGTTGAGGACACACATCACAAAAAAGTTTCTGAGAATGCTTCTGTCTAGATTTTATATGAAGATATTCCCGTTTCCAACGAAATCTTCACAGTTATTCAAGTATCCACTTGCAGATTCCACAATAAGAGTGTTTCCAAACTGCTGTATCAATAGAAAGGATCAGCTCTGGTAGTTGAGGACACACATCCTAAAGAAGTTTCTGAAAATCCTTCTGTCTCTTTTTTATGGGAAGATATTTCAGTTTTCACCGTAGGCCTTAATGCGCTCGAAATGTCCACTTCCAGATACTACAGAAAGAGTGTTTCAAACCTGCTCTATGAAAGGGAATGTTCCGCTCTGTGACTTGAATGCAGATATCAGAAAGTAGTTTCTGACAGTGCTTCTGTCTAGAATTTAGATTAAGATATTCCCGTTTCCAACCAAATCGATAGAGCTATCCAAATATCCACTTACAGATTCTACAAAAGAAGTGATTCCAAACTGCTCTATCAACAGAAAGGTTTAAGTCTGTTAGTTGAGGACACACATCACAAAGAAGTTTGTGAGAATGCTTCTGTCTAGATTTTATATGAAGATATTCCCGTTTCTAACGATATCTTCACAGTTATCCAAATATCCACTTGCAGATTCTTCAAAAAGTGTGTTTCCAAACTGCTGTATCAAAAGATAGGTTCAACTCTGTCAGTTGAGGACACTCATCGCAAAGAAGTTTCTGAGAATGCTTCTGTCTAGATTTCATATGAAGATACTCCCCTTTCCAACGAAATTATTACAGCTATCCAAATATCCACGGACAGATTCTACAGAAAGGGTGTTTCCAAACTGCTGTATCAAAAGAAAGGTTGAACTCCGTTAGTTGAGGACACACATCACGAAGAAGTTGCTGAGAATGCTTCTGTCTGGAATTTAGATGAAGATATTCCCGTTTCCAACGAAATCTTCACAGTTATCCAAATATCTACCAGCAGATTCTACAAAAAGTGTGTTTCCAAACTACTGTAACAAAAGAAAGGTTGAACTCTGTTAGTTGAGGACACACATCACAAAGAAGTTTCTGAGAATGCTTCTGTCTAGATTTTATATGAAGATATTCACTTTTCCATCGAAATCTTCACAGTTATCCAAATATCCACTTGCGGATTCTACAAAAAGAGTGTTTCTAAACTGCTGTATCAAAAGAAAGGTCCAACTCTGTTAGTTGAGGACACACATCCAGTATAAGTTTCAGAGAATGCTTCTGTCTCGTTTTTATGGGAAGATATTTCCCTTTTCACCGTAGGCCTGAAAGCGCTCGAAATGTCCACTTGCAGATACTACAGAAAGCGTGTTCCAAACCTGCTCTAAGAAAGAGAATCTTCAGCTTTCTGAGTTGAATGCAGATATCACAAAGTAGTTTCTGAGAGTGCTTCTGTCTAGATTTTAGATGAAGATATTCCCGTTTCCAACGAAATCGTATGAGCTATCCAAATATCCACTTGCAGATTGTACAAAAAGGTGGTTCCAAACTACTCTATCAAAAGAAATGTTGAACTCTGTTCGATGAGGACTCACATCACAAAGAAGTTTCTGATAATGCTTCTGCCTAGATTTTATATGATGATGTTCCCGTTTCCAACGAAATCTTCACATTAAACAAAATATCCACTTGCAGGTTCTACAAAAAGAGTGTTTCCAAACTGCTGTATCAACGTAAAGTTTGAACTCTGTTAGTTGAGGACACACATCACAAAAAAGTTTCTGAGAATGCTTCTGTCTAGATTTTATAAGAAGATACTCCCGTTTCCAACGAAATCTTCACAGTTATTCAAGTATCCACTTGCAGATTCCACAAAAAGAGTGTTTCCTAACTGCTGTATCAAGAGAAAGGATCAACTCTGCTAGTTGAGGACCCATATCCTAAATAAGTTTCTGAGAATGCTTCTGTCTCTTTCTTATAGGAAGATATTTCAGTTTTCACCGAAGGGCTGAATGCGTTCGAAATGTCCACTTCCAGATACTACAGAAAGAGTGTTTCAAACCTGCTCTTTGAAAGGGAATGTTCAGCTCTGTGACTTGAATGCAGATGTCACAAAGTAGTTTCTGACAGTGCTTCTGTCTTGAATTTAGATGAAGATATTCCCTTTTCCAACGAAATCGTTAGAGCTATAAAAATATCCACTTGCAGATTCTACAAAAAGGGTGTTTCCAAACTGCCCTATCAAAAGAAACGTTGAACCCTGTTAGTTGAGGATACACATCACAAAGTAGTTTCTGAGAATGCTTGTGTCTAGATTTTATATGAAGATATTCCTATTTCCAACTAAATCTTCACAGTTATCCAAATATCCACTTGCAGATTTTACAAAAAGACTGTTTCCAAACTGCTGTTTCAAAGAAAAGTCAAACTGTGTTAGTTGAGGACACTCATCACAAAGAAGTTTCTGAGAATGCTTCTGTCTAGATTTCATATGAAGATATTCCCGTTTCCACCGAAATCATTAGAGCTATCCAAATATCCACTTACAGATTCTACAAAAAGAGTGTTACCAATCTGCTCTATCAAATGAAAGGTTCAACTTCGTTAGTTGAGGACACACATCATAAAGAAGTTTCTGAGAATGCTTCTGTCTGGATTTTATATGAAGATATTCCGTTTCCAACGAAATCTTCACAGTTATCCAAATATCAACTTGCAGATTCTACAAAAAGTGTGTTTCCAAACTACTGTATCAAAAGAAAGGATCAACTCTGTTAGTTGAGGACACACATCACAAAGAAGTTTCTGAGAATGCTTCTGTCTAGATTTTATATGAAGATATTCCCGTTTCCAACGAAATCTTCACAGTTATCCAAATATCCACTTGCAGATTCTACAAAAAGAGTGTTTGCAAACTGCTGTATCAAAAGAAAGGATGAACTGTGTTAGCTGAGGACACTCATCAAGAAGAAGTTTCTGAGCATGCTTCGGTCTAGATTTCATATGAAGATATCCCCGTTTCCAACGAAATCATTAGCTCTATCAAAATATCCACTTACAGATTCTACAAAAAGAGTGTTTCCAAACTCCTCTATCAAAAGAAAAGTTCAACTCCTTTAGTTGAGGACACACATCACAAAGAAGTTTCTGAGAATGCTTCTGTCTAGATTTTATATGAAGATATTCCCTTTTCCAATGAAATCTTCAGAGTCATCCAAATATCCACTTGCAGCTTCTACAAAAAGAGTTTTTCTAAACTGCTGTATCCAAAGAAAGTTTCATCTCTGTTAGTTGAGGACACACATCCCAAATAAGTTTCTGAGAATGCTTCTGTCTCGTTTTTATGGGAAGATATTTCCCTTTTCACCTTAGGCCTGAAAGCGCTCGAAATCTCCACTTGCAGATACTACAGAAAGAGTGTTCCAAACCTGCTCTAAGAAAGGGAATGTTCAGCTCAGTGAGTTCAATGCAGATATCACAAAGTAGTTTCTGAGAGAGCTTCTGTCTAGATTTTAGATGAAGATATTCCCGTTTCCAATGAAATCGTTAGAGCTATCCAAATATCCACTTGCAGATTCTACAAAAAGTGTTTCCAAACTGCTGTAACAAAGGAAAGGTTGAAATCTGTTAGTTGAGGACACACACCACAAAAAAGTTTCTGAGAACGCTTCTGTCTAGATTCTATATGACGATATTCCCGTTTCCAATGAAATCTTCACAGTTATTCAAATATCCACTTGCAGATTATACAAAAAGAGTGTTTCCAAACTGCTCTATCAAAAGAAAGGTTCAACTCCGTTAGTTGAGGACACACGTCACAAAGAAGTTTCTGAGAATGCTTCTGTCTCATTTTTATGGGAAGATATTTCAGTTTTCACCGTAGGCCGGAATGCGCTCGAAATGTCCACTTGCAGATACTACAGAAAGAGTGTTCCAAACCTTCTCTAAGAAAGGGAATCTTCAGCTTTGTGAGTTGAATGCAGATATCACAAAGTAGTTTCTGAGAGTGCTTCTGTCTAGATTTTAGATGAAGATATTCCCGTTTCCAACGAAATCGTTAGAGCTATCCAAATATCAACTTGCAGATTCTACAAAAAGAGTGGTTCCAAACTACTCTATGAAAAAAAAGGTTGAACTCTGTTAGTTGAGGACACACATCACAAAGAAGTTTCTGAGAATGCTTCTGTCTAGATTTTATATGAAGATGTTCCCGTTTCCAACGAAATCTTCACAGTTATTCAAGTATCCACTTGCAGATTCCACAATAAGAGTGTTTCCAAACTGCTGTATCAATAGAAAGGATCAGCTCTGGTAGTTGAGGACACACATCCTAAAGAAGTTTCTGAAAATCCTTCTGTCTCTTTTTTATGGGAAGATATTTCAGTTTTCACCGTAGGCCTTAATGCGCTCGAAATGTCCACTTCCAGATACTACAGAAAGAGTGTTTCAAACCTGCTCTATGAAAGGGAATGTTCCACTCTGTGACTTGAATGCAGATATCAGAAAGTAGTTTCTGACAGTGCTTCTGTCTAGAATTTAGATGAAGATATTCCCGTTTCCAACGAAATCGATAGAGCTATCCAAATATCCACTTACAGATTCTACAAAAGAAGTGATTCCAAACTGCTCTATCAACAGAAAGGTTTAAGTCTGTTAGTTGAGGACACACATCACAAAGAAGTTTGTGAGAATGCTTCTGTCTAGATTTTATATGAAGATATTCCCGTTTCTAACGATATCTTCACAGTTATCCAAATATCCACTTGCAGATTCTTCAAAAAGTGTGTTTCCAAACTGCTGTATCAAAAGATAGGTTCAACTCTGTCAGTTGAGGACACTCATCGCAAAGAAGTTTCTGAGAATGCTTCTGTCTAGATTTCATATGAAGATACTCCCCTTTCCAACGAAATTATTACAGCTATCCAAATATCCACGGACAGATTCTACAGAAAGGGTGTTTCCAAACTGCTGTATCAAAAGAAAGGTTGAACTCCGTTAGTTGAGGACACACATCACGAAGAAGTTGCTGAGAATGCTTCTGTCTGGAATTTAGATGAAGATATTCCCGTTTCCAACGAAATCTTCACAGTTATCCAAATATCTACCAGCAGATTCTACAAAAAGTGTGTTTCCAAACTACTGTAACAAAAGAAAGGTTGAACTCTGTTAGTTGAGGACACACATCACAAAGAAGTTTCTGAGAATGCTTCTGTCTAGATTTTATATGAAGATATTCACTTTTCCATCGAAATCTTCACAGTTATCCAAATATCCACTTGCGGATTCTACAAAAAGAGTGTTTCTAAACTGCTGTATCAAAAGAAAGGTCCAGCTCTGTTAGTTGAGGACACACATCCAGTATAAGTTTCAGAGAATGCTTCTGTCTCGTTTTTATGGGAAGATATTTCCCTTTTCACCGTAGGCCTGAAAGCGCTCGAAATGTCCACTTGCAGATACTACAGAAAGCGTGTTCCAAACCTGCTCTAAGAAAGAGAATCTTCAGCTTTCTGAGTTGAATGCAGATATCACAAAGTAGTTTCTGAGAGTGCTTCTGTCTAGATTTTAGATGAAGATATTCCCGTTTCCAACGAAATCGTATGAGCTATCCAAATATCCACTTGCAGATTGTACAAAAAGGTGGTTCCAAACTACTCTATCAAAAGAAATGTTGAACTCTGTTCGATGAGGACTCACATCACAAAGAAGTTTCTGATAATGCTTCTGCCTAGATTTTATATGATGATGTTCCCGTTTCCAACGAAATCTTCACATTAAACAAAATATCCACTTGCAGGTTCTACAAAAAGAGTGTTTCCAAACTGCTGTATCAACGTAAAGTTTGAACTCTGTTAGTTGAGGACACACATCACAAAAAAGTTTCTGAGAATGCTTCTGTCTAGATTTTATAAGAAGATACTCCCGTTTCCAACGAAATCTTCACAGTTATTCAAGTATCCACTTGCAGATTCCACAAAAAGAGTGTTTCCTAACTGCTGTATCAAGAGAAAGGATCAACTCTGCTAGTTGAGGACCCATATCCTAAATAAGTTTCTGAGAATGCTTCTGTCTCTTTCTTATAGGAAGATATTTCAGTTTTCACCGAAGGGCTGAATGCGTTCGAAATGTCCACTTCCAGATACTACAGAAAGAGTGTTTCAAACCTGCTCTTTGAAAGGGAATGTTCAGCTCTGTGACTTGAATGCAGATGTCACAAAGTAGTTTCTGACAGTGCTTCTGTCTTGAATTTAGATGAAGATATTCCCTTTTCCAACGAAATCGTTAGAGCTATAAAAATATCCACTTGCAGATTCTACAAAAAGGGTGTTTCCAAACTGCCCTATCAAAAGAAACGTTGAACCCTGTTAGTTGAGGATACACATCACAAAGTAGTTTCTGAGAATGCTTGTGTCTAGATTTTATATGAAGATATTCCTATTTCCAACTAAATCTTCACAGTTATCCAAATATCCACTTGCAGATTTTACAAAAAGACTGTTTCCAAACTGCTGTTTCAAAGAAAAGTCGAACTGTGTTAGTTGAGGACACTCATCACAAAGAAGTTTCTGAGAATGCTTCTGTCTAGATTTCATATGAAGATATTCCCGTTTCCACCGAAATCATTAGAGCTATCCAAATATCCACTTACAGATTCTACAAAAAGAGTGTTACCAATCTGCTCTATCAAATGAAAGGTTCAACTTCGTTAGTTGAGGACACACATCATAAAGAAGTTTCTGAGAATGCTTCTGTCTGGATTTTATATGAAGATATTCCGTTTCCAACGAAATCTTCACAGTTATCCAAATATCAACTTGCAGATTCTACAAAAAGTGTGTTTCCAAACTACTGTATCAAAAGAAAGGATCAACTCTGTTAGTTGAGGACACACATCACAAAGAAGTTTCTGAGAATGCTTCTGTCTAGATTTTATATGAAGATATTCCCGTTTCCAATGAAATCTTCACAGTTATCCAAATATCCACTTGCAGATTCTACAAAAAGAGTGTTTGCAAACTGCTGTATCAAAAGAAAGGATGAACTGTGTTAGCTGAGGACACTCATCAAGAAGAAGTTTCTGAGCATGCTTCGGTCTAGATTTCATATGAAGATATCCCCGTTTCCAACGAAATCATTAGCTCTATCAAAATATCCACTTACAGATTCTACAAAAAGAGTGTTTCCAAACTCCTCTATCAAAAGAAAAGTTCAACTCCTTTAGTTGAGGACACACATCACAAAGAAGTTTCTGAGAATGCTTCTGTCTAGATTTTATATGAAGATATTCCCTTTTCCAATGAAATCTTCAGAGTCATCCAAATATCCACTTGCAGCTTCTACAAAAAGAGTTTTTCTAAACTGCTGTATCCAAAGAAAGTTTCATCTCTGTTAGTTGAGGACACACATCCCAAATAAGTTTCTGAGAATGCTTCTGTCTCGTTTTTATGGGAAGATATTTCCCTTTTCACCTTAGGCCTGAGAGCGCTCGAAATCTCCACTTGCAGATACTACAGAAAGAGTGTTCCAAACCTGCTCTAAGAAAGGGAATGTTCAGCTCAGTGAGTTCAATGCAGATATCACAAAGTAGTTTCTGAGAGAGCTTCTGTCTAGATTTTAGATGAAGATATTCCCGTTTCCAATGAAATCGTTAGAGCTATCCAAATATCCACTTGCAGATTCTACAAAAAGTGTGTTTCCAAACTGCTGTAACAAAGGAAAGGTTGAAATCTGTTAGTTGAGGACACACACCACAAAAAAGTTTCTGAGAACGCTTCTGTCTAGATTCTATATGACGATATTCCCGTTTCCAATGAAATCTTCACAGTTATTCAAATATCCACTTGCAGATTATACAAAAAGAGTGTTTCCAAACTGCTCTATCAAAAGAAAGGTTCAACTCCGTTAGTTGAGGACACACATCACAAAGAAGTTTCTGAGAATGCTTCTGTCTCGTTTTTATGGGAAGATATTTCAGTTTTCACCGTAGGCCGGAATGCGCTCAAAATGTCCACTTGCAGATACTACAGAAAGAGTGTTCCAAACCTTCTCTAAGAAAGGGAATCTTCAGCTTTGTGAGTTGAATGCAGATATCACAAAGTAGTTTCTGAGAGTGCTTCTGTCTAGATTTTAGATGAAGATATTCCCGTTTCCAACGAAATCGTTAGAGCTATCCAAATATCAACTTGCAGATTCTACAAAAAGAGTGGTTCCAAACTACTCTATGAAAAGAAAGGTTGAACTCTGTTAGATGAGGACACACATCACAAAGAAGTTTCTGAGAATGCTTCTGTCTAGATTTTATATGAAGATGTTCCCGTTTCCAACGAAATCTTCACATTAAACAAAATATCCACTTGCAGGTTCTACAAAAAGAGTGTTTCCAAACTGCTGTATCAAAGGAAAGGTTGTACTCTGTTAGTTGAGGACACACATCACAAAAAAGTTTCTGAGAATGCTTCTGTCTAGATTTTATATGAAGATATTCCCGTTTCCAACGAAATCTTCACAGTTATTCAAGTATCCACTTGCAGATTCCACAATAAGAGTGTTTCCAAACTGCTGTATCAATAGAAAGGATCAGCTCTGGTAGTTGAGGACACACATCCTAAAGAAGTTTCTGAAAATCCTTCTGTCTCTTTTTTATGGGAAGATATTTCAGTTTTCACCGTAGGCCTTAATGCGCTCGAAATGTCCACTTCCAGATACTACAGAAAGAGTGTTTCAAACCTGCTCTATGAAAGGGAATGTTCCGCTCTGTGACTTGAATGCAGATATCAGAAAGTAGTTTCTGACAGTGCTTCTGTCTAGAATTTAGATGAAGATATTCCCGTTTCCAACGAAATCGATAGAGCTATCCAAATATCCACTTACAGATTCTACAAAAGAAGTGATTCCAAACTGCTCTATCAACAGAAAGGTTTAAGTCTGTTAGTTGAGGACACACATCACAAAGAAGTTTGTGAGAATGCTTCTGTCTAGATTTTATATGAAGATATTCCCGTTTCTAACGATATCTTCACAGTTATCCAAATATCCACTTGCAGATTCTTCAAAAAGTGTGTTTCCAAACTGCTGTATCAAAAGATAGGTTCAACTCTGTCAGTTGAGGACACTCATCGCAAAGAAGTTTCTGAGAATGCTTCTGTCTAGATTTCATATGAAGATACTCCCCTTTCCAACGAAATTATTACAGCTATCCAAATATCCACGGACAGATTCTACAGAAAGGGTGTTTCCAAACTGCTGTATCAAAAGAAAGGTTGAACTCCGTTAGTTGAGGACACACATCACGAAGAAGTTGCTGAGAATGCTTCTGTCTGGAATTTAGATGAAGATATTCCCGTTTCCAACGAAATCTTCACAGTTATCCAAATATCTACCAGCAGATTCTACAAAAAGTGTGTTTCCAAACTACTGTAACAAAAGAAAGGTTGAACTCTGTTAGTTGAGGACACACATCACAAAGAAGTTTCTGAGAATGCTTCTGTCTAGATTTTATATGAAGATATTCACTTTTCCATCGAAATCTTCACAGTTATCCAAATATCCACTTGCGGATTCTACAAAAAGAGTGTTTCTAAACTGCTGTATCAAAAGAAAGGTCCAACTCTGTTAGTTGAGGACACACATCCAGTATAAGTTTCAGAGAATGCTTCTGTCTCGTTTTTATGGGAAGATATTTCCCTTTTCACCGTAGGCCTGAAAGCGCTCGAAATGTCCACTTGCAGATACTACAGAAAGCGTGTTCCAAACCTGCTCTAAGAAAGAGAATCTTCAGCTTTCTGAGTTGAATGCAGATATCACAAAGTAGTTTCTGAGAGTGCTTCTGTCTAGATTTTAGATGAAGATATTCCCGTTTCCAACGAAATCGTATGAGCTATCCAAATATCCACTTGCAGATTGTACAAAAAGGTGGTTCCAAACTACTCTATCAAAAGAAATGTTGAACTCTGTTCGATGAGGACTCACATCACAAAGAAGTTTCTGATAATGCTTCTGCCTAGATTTTATATGATGATGTTCCCGTTTCCAACGAAATCTTCACATTAAACAAAATATCCACTTGCAGGTTCTACAAAAAGAGTGTTTCCAAACTGCTGTATCAACGTAAAGTTTGAACTCTGTTAGTTGAGGACACACATCACAAAAAAGTTTCTGAGAATGCTTCTGTCTAGATTTTATAAGAAGATACTCCCGTTTCCAACGAAATCTTCACAGTTATTCAAGTATCCACTTGCAGATTCCACAAAAAGAGTGTTTCCTAACTGCTGTATCAAGAGAAAGGATCAACTCTGCTAGTTGAGGACCCATATCCTAAATAAGTTTCTGAGAATGCTTCTGTCTCTTTCTTATAGGAAGATATTTCAGTTTTCACCGAAGGGCTGAATGCGTTCGAAATGTCCACTTCCAGATACTACAGAAAGAGTGTTTCAAACCTGCTCTTTGAAAGGGAATGTTCAGCTCTGTGACTTGAATGCAGATGTCACAAAGTAGTTTCTGACAGTGCTTCTGTCTTGAATTTAGATGAAGATATTCCCTTTTCCAACGAAATCGTTAGAGCTATAAAAATATCCACTTGCAGATTCTACAAAAAGGGTGTTTCCAAACTGCCCTATCAAAAGAAACGTTGAACCCTGTTAGTTGAGGATACACATCACAAAGTAGTTTCTGAGAATGCTTGTGTCTAGATTTTATATGAAGATATTCCTATTTCCAACTAAATCTTCACAGTTATCCAAATATCCACTTGCAGATTTTACAAAAAGACTGTTTCCAAACTGCTGTTTCAAAGAAAAGTCGAACTGTGTTAGTTGAGGACACTCATCACAAAGAAGTTTCTGAGAATGCTTCTGTCTAGATTTCATATGAAGATATTCCCGTTTCCACCGAAATCATTAGAGCTATCCAAATATCCACTTACAGATTCTACAAAAAGAGTGTTACCAATCTGCTCTATCAAATGAAAGGTTCAACTTCGTTAGTTGAGGACACACATCATAAAGAAGTTTCTGAGAATGCTTCTGTCTGGATTTTATATGAAGATATTCCGTTTCCAACGAAATCTTCACAGTTATCCAAATATCAACTTGCAGATTCTACAAAAAGTGTGTTTCCAAACTACTGTATCAAAAGAAAGGATCAACTCTGTTAGTTGAGGACACACATCACAAAGAAGTTTCTGAGAATGCTTCTGTCTAGATTTTATATGAAGATATTCCCGTTTCCAACGAAATCTTCACAGTTATCCAAATATCCACTTGCAGATTCTACAAAAAGAGTGTTTGCAAACTGCTGTATCAAAAGAAAGGATGAACTGTGTTAGCTGAGGACACTCATCAAGAAGAAGTTTCTGAGCATGCTTCGGTCTAGATTTCATATGAAGATATCCCCGTTTCCAACGAAATCATTAGCTCTATCAAAATATCCACTTACAGATTCTACAAAAAGAGTGTTTCCAAACTCCTCTATCAAAAGAAAAGTTCAACTCCTTTAGTTGAGGACACACATCACAAAGAAGTTTCTGAGAATGCTTCTGTCTAGATTTTATATGAAGATATTCCCTTTTCCAATGAAATCTTCAGAGTCATCCAAATATCCACTTGCAGCTTCTACAAAAAGAGTTTTTCTAAACTGCTGTATCCAAAGAAAGTTTCATCTCTGTTAGTTGAGGACACACATCCCAAATAAGTTTCTGAGAATGCTTCTGTCTCGTTTTTATGGGAAGATATTTCCCTTTTCACCTTAGGCCTGAGAGCGCTCGAAATCTCCACTTGCAGATACTACAGAAAGAGTGTTCCAAACCTGCTCTAAGAAAGGGAATGTTCAGCTCAGTGAGTTCAATGCAGATATCACAAAGTAGTTTCTGAGAGAGCTTCTGTCTAGATTTTAGATGAAGATATTCCCGTTTCCAATGAAATCGTTAGAGCTATCCAAATATCCACTTGCAGATTCTACAAAAAGTGTGTTTCCAAACTGCTGTAACAAAGGAAAGGTTGAAATCTGTTAGTTGAGGACACACACCACAAAAAAGTTTCTGAGAACGCTTCTGTCTAGATTCTATATGACGATATTCCCGTTTCCAATGAAATCTTCACAGTTATTCAAATATCCACTTGCAGATTATACAAAAAGAGTGTTTCCAAACTGCTCTATCAAAAGAAAGGTTCAACTCCGTTAGTTGAGGACACACGTCACAAAGAAGTTTCTGAGAATGCTTCTGTCTCGTTTTTATGGGAAGATATTTCAGTTTTCACCGTAGGCCGGAATGCGCTCGAAATGTCCACTTGCAGATACTACAGAAAGAGTGTTCCAAACCTTCTCTAAGAAAGGGAATCTTCAGCTTTGTGAGTTGAATGCAGATATCACAAAGTAGTTTCTGAGAGTGCTTCTGCCTAGATTTTAGATGAAGATATTCCCGTTTCCAACGAAATCGTTAGAGCTATCCAAATATCAACTTGCAGATTCTACAAAAAGAGTGGTTCCAAACTACTCTATGAAAAGAAAGGTTGAACTCTGTTAGATGAGGACACACATCACAAAGAAGTTTCTGAGAATGCTTCTGCCTAGATTTTATATGAAGATGTTCCCGTTTCCAACGAAATCTTCACATTAAACAAAATATCCACTTGCAGGTTCTACAAAAAGAGTGTTTCCAAACTGCTGTATCAAAGGAAAGGTTGAACTCTGTTAGTTGAGGACACACATCACAAAAAAGTTTCTGAGAATGCTTCTGTCTAGATTTTATATGAAGATATTCCCGTTTCCAACGAAATCTTCACAGTTATTCAAGTATCCACTTGCAGATTCCACAATAAGAGTGTTTCCAAACTGCTGTATCAATAGAAAGGATCAGCTCTGGTAGTTGAGGACACACATCCTAAAGAAGTTTCTGAAAATCCTTCTGTCTCTTTTTTATGGGAAGATATTTCAGTTTTCACCGTAGGCCTTAATGCGCTCGAAATGTCCACTTCCAGATACTACAGAAAGAGTGTTTCAAACCTGCTCTATGAAAGGGAATGTTCCGCTCTGTGACTTGAATGCAGATATCAGAAAGTAGTTTCTGACAGTGCTTCTGTCTAGAATTTAGATGAAGATATTCCCGTTTCCAACCAAATCGATAGAGCTATCCAAATATCCACTTACAGATTCTACAAAAGAAGTGATTCCAAACTGCTCTATCAACAGAAAGGTTTAAGTCTGTTAGTTGAGGACACACATCACAAAGAAGTTTGTGAGAATGCTTCTGTCTAGATTTTATATGAAGATATTCCCGTTTCTAACGATATCTTCACAGTTATCCAAATATCCACTTGCAGATTCTTCAAAAAGTGTGTTTCCAAACTGCTGTATCAAAAGATAGGTTCAACTCTGTCAGTTGAGGACACTCATCGCAAAGAAGTTTCTGAGAATGCTTCTGTCTAGATTTCATATGAAGATACTCCCCTTTCCAACGAAATTATTACAGCTATCCAAATATCCACGGACAGATTCTACAGAAAGGGTGTTTCCAAACTGCTGTATCAAAAGAAAGGTTGAACTCCGTTAGTTGAGGACACACATCACGAAGAAGTTGCTGAGAATGCTTCTGTCTGGAATTTAGATGAAGATATTCCCGTTTCCAACGAAATCTTCACAGTTATCCAAATATCTACCAGCAGATTCTACAAAAAGTGTGTTTCCAAACTACTGTAACAAAAGAAAGGTTGAACTCTGTTAGTTGAGGACACACATCACAAAGAAGTTTCTGAGAATGCTTCTGTCTAGATTTTATATGAAGATATTCACTTTTCCATCGAAATCTTCACAGTTATCCAAATATCCACTTGCGGATTCTACAAAAAGAGTGTTTCTAAACTGCTGTATCAAAAGAAAGGTCCAACTCTGTTAGTTGAGGACACACATCCAGTATAAGTTTCAGAGAATGCTTCTGTCTCGTTTTTATGGGAAGATATTTCCCTTTTCACCGTAGGCCTGAAAGCGCTCGAAATGTCCACTTGCAGATACTACAGAAAGCGTGTTCCAAACCTGCTCTAAGAAAGAGAATCTTCAGCTTTCTGAGTTGAATGCAGATATCACAAAGTAGTTTCTGAGAGTGCTTCTGTCTAGATTTTAGATGAAGATATTCCCGTTTCCAACGAAATCGTATGAGCTATCCAAATATCCACTTGCAGATTGTACAAAAAGGTGGTTCCAAACTACTCTATCAAAAGAAATGTTGAACTCTGTTCGATGAGGACTCACATCACAAAGAAGTTTCTGATAATGCTTCTGCCTAGATTTTATATGATGATGTTCCCGTTTCCAACGAAATCTTCACATTAAACAAAATATCCACTTGCAGGTTCTACAAAAAGAGTGTTTCCAAACTGCTGTATCAACGTAAAGTTTGAACTCTGTTAGTTGAGGACACACATCACAAAAAAGTTTCTGAGAATGCTTCTGTCTAGATTTTATAAGAAGATACTCCCGTTTCCAACGAAATCTTCACAGTTATTCAAGTATCCACTTGCAGATTCCACAAAAAGAGTGTTTCCTAACTGCTGTATCAAGAGAAAGGATCAACTCTGCTAGTTGAGGACCCATATCCTAAATAAGTTTCTGAGAATGCTTCTGTCTCTTTCTTATAGGAAGATATTTCAGTTTTCACCGAAGGGCTGAATGCGTTCGAAATGTCCACTTCCAGATACTACAGAAAGAGTGTTTCAAACCTGCTCTTTGAAAGGGAATGTTCAGCTCTGTGACTTGAATGCAGATGTCACAAAGTAGTTTCTGACAGTGCTTCTGTCTTGAATTTAGATGAAGATATTCCCTTTTCCAACGAAATCGTTAGAGCTATAAAAATATCCACTTGCAGATTCTACAAAAAGGGTGTTTCCAAACTGCCCTATCAAAAGAAACGTTGAACCCTGTTAGTTGAGGATACACATCACAAAGTAGTTTCTGAGAATGCTTGTGTCTAGATTTTATATGAAGATATTCCTATTTCCAACTAAATCTTCACAGTTATCCAAATATCCACTTGCAGATTTTACAAAAAGACTGTTTCCAAACTGCTGTTTCAAAGAAAAGTCAAACTGTGTTAGTTGAGGACACTCATCACAAAGAAGTTTCTGAGAATGCTTCTGTCTAGATTTCATATGAAGATATTCCCGTTTCCACCGAAATCATTAGAGCTATCCAAATATCCACTTACAGATTCTACAAAAAGAGTGTTACCAATCTGCTCTATCAAATGAAAGGTTCAACTTCGTTAGTTGAGGACACACATCATAAAGAAGTTTCTGAGAATGCTTCTGTCTGGATTTTATATGAAGATATTCCGTTTCCAACGAAATCTTCACAGTTATCCAAATATCAACTTGCAGATTCTACAAAAAGTGTGTTTCCAAACTACTGTATCAAAAGAAAGGATCAACTCTGTTAGTTGAGGACACACATCACAAAGAAGTTTCTGAGAATGCTTCTGTCTAGATTTTATATGAAGATATTCCCGTTTCCAACGAAATCTTCACAGTTATCCAAATATCCACTTGCAGATTCTACAAAAAGAGTGTTTGCAAACTGCTGTATCAAAAGAAAGGATGAACTGTGTTAGCTGAGGACACTCATCAAGAAGAAGTTTCTGAGCATGCTTCGGTCTAGATTTCATATGAAGATATCCCCGTTTCCAACGAAATCATTAGCTCTATCAAAATATCCACTTACAGATTCTACAAAAAGAGTGTTTCCAAACTCCTCTATCAAAAGAAAAGTTCAACTCCTTTAGTTGAGGACACACATCACAAAGAAGTTTCTGAGAATGCTTCTGTCTAGATTTTATATGAAGATATTCCCTTTTCCAATGAAATCTTCAGAGTCATCCAAATATCCACTTGCAGCTTCTACAAAAAGAGTTTTTCTAAACTGCTGTATCCAAAGAAAGTTTCATCTCTGTTAGTTGAGGACACACATCCCAAATAAGTTTCTGAGAATGCTTCTGTCTCGTTTTTATGGGAAGATATTTCCCTTTTCACCTTAGGCCTGAAAGCGCTCGAAATCTCCACTTGCAGATACTACAGAAAGAGTGTTCCAAACCTGCTCTAAGAAAGGGAATGTTCAGCTCAGTGAGTTCAATGCAGATATCACAAAGTAGTTTCTGAGAGAGCTTCTGTCTAGATTTTAGATGAAGATATTCCCGTTTCCAATGAAATCGTTAGAGCTATCCAAATATCCACTTGCAGATTCTACAAAAAGTGTTTCCAAACTGCTGTAACAAAGGAAAGGTTGAAATCTGTTAGTTGAGGACACACACCACAAAAAAGTTTCTGAGAACGCTTCTGTCTAGATTCTATATGACGATATTCCCGTTTCCAATGAAATCTTCACAGTTATTCAAATATCCACTTGCAGATTATACAAAAAGAGTGTTTCCAAACTGCTCTATCAAAAGAAAGGTTCAACTCCGTTAGTTGAGGACACACGTCACAAAGAAGTTTCTGAGAATGCTTCTGTCTCATTTTTATGGGAAGATATTTCAGTTTTCACCGTAGGCCGGAATGCGCTCGAAATGTCCACTTGCAGATACTACAGAAAGAGTGTTCCAAACCTTCTCTAAGAAAGGGAATCTTCAGCTTTGTGAGTTGAATGCAGATATCACAAAGTAGTTTCTGAGAGTGCTTCTGTCTAGATTTTAGATGAAGATATTCCCGTTTCCAACGAAATCGTTAGAGCTATCCAAATATCAACTTGCAGATTCTACAAAAAGAGTGGTTCCAAACTACTCTATGAAAAAAAAGGTTGAACTCTGTTAGTTGAGGACACACATCACAAAGAAGTTTCTGAGAATGCTTCTGTCTAGATTTTATATGAAGATGTTCCCGTTTCCAACGAAATCTTCACAGTTATTCAAGTATCCACTTGCAGATTCCACAATAAGAGTGTTTCCAAACTGCTGTATCAATAGAAAGGATCAGCTCTGGTAGTTGAGGACACACATCCTAAAGAAGTTTCTGAAAATCCTTCTGTCTCTTTTTTATGGGAAGATATTTCAGTTTTCACCGTAGGCCTTAATGCGCTCGAAATGTCCACTTCCAGATACTACAGAAAGAGTGTTTCAAACCTGCTCTATGAAAGGGAATGTTCCACTCTGTGACTTGAATGCAGATATCAGAAAGTAGTTTCTGACAGTGCTTCTGTCTAGAATTTAGATGAAGATATTCCCGTTTCCAACGAAATCGATAGAGCTATCCAAATATCCACTTACAGATTCTACAAAAGAAGTGATTCCAAACTGCTCTATCAACAGAAAGGTTTAAGTCTGTTAGTTGAGGACACACATCACAAAGAAGTTTGTGAGAATGCTTCTGTCTAGATTTTATATGAAGATATTCCCGTTTCTAACGATATCTTCACAGTTATCCAAATATCCACTTGCAGATTCTTCAAAAAGTGTGTTTCCAAACTGCTGTATCAAAAGATAGGTTCAACTCTGTCAGTTGAGGACACTCATCGCAAAGAAGTTTCTGAGAATGCTTCTGTCTAGATTTCATATGAAGATACTCCCCTTTCCAACGAAATTATTACAGCTATCCAAATATCCACGGACAGATTCTACAGAAAGGGTGTTTCCAAACTGCTGTATCAAAAGAAAGGTTGAACTCCGTTAGTTGAGGACACACATCACGAAGAAGTTGCTGAGAATGCTTCTGTCTGGAATTTAGATGAAGATATTCCCGTTTCCAACGAAATCTTCACAGTTATCCAAATATCTACCAGCAGATTCTACAAAAAGTGTGTTTCCAAACTACTGTAACAAAAGAAAGGTTGAACTCTGTTAGTTGAGGACACACATCACAAAGAAGTTTCTGAGAATGCTTCTGTCTAGATTTTATATGAAGATATTCACTTTTCCATCGAAATCTTCACAGTTATCCAAATATCCACTTGCGGATTCTACAAAAAGAGTGTTTCTAAACTGCTGTATCAAAAGAAAGGTCCAGCTCTGTTAGTTGAGGACACACATCCAGTATAAGTTTCAGAGAATGCTTCTGTCTCGTTTTTATGGGAAGATATTTCCCTTTTCACCGTAGGCCTGAAAGCGCTCGAAATGTCCACTTGCAGATACTACAGAAAGCGTGTTCCAAACCTGCTCTAAGAAAGAGAATCTTCAGCTTTCTGAGTTGAATGCAGATATCACAAAGTAGTTTCTGAGAGTGCTTCTGTCTAGATTTTAGATGAAGATATTCCCGTTTCCAACGAAATCGTATGAGCTATCCAAATATCCACTTGCAGATTGTACAAAAAGGTGGTTCCAAACTACTCTATCAAAAGAAATGTTGAACTCTGTTCGATGAGGACTCACATCACAAAGAAGTTTCTGATAATGCTTCTGCCTAGATTTTATATGATGATGTTCCCGTTTCCAACGAAATCTTCACATTAAACAAAATATCCACTTGCAGGTTCTACAAAAAGAGTGTTTCCAAACTGCTGTATCAACGTAAAGTTTGAACTCTGTTAGTTGAGGACACACATCACAAAAAAGTTTCTGAGAATGCTTCTGTCTAGATTTTATAAGAAGATACTCCCGTTTCCAACGAAATCTTCACAGTTATTCAAGTATCCACTTGCAGATTCCACAAAAAGAGTGTTTCCTAACTGCTGTATCAAGAGAAAGGATCAACTCTGCTAGTTGAGGACCCATATCCTAAATAAGTTTCTGAGAATGCTTCTGTCTCTTTCTTATAGGAAGATATTTCAGTTTTCACCGAAGGGCTGAATGCGTTCGAAATGTCCACTTCCAGATACTACAGAAAGAGTGTTTCAAACCTGCTCTTTGAAAGGGAATGTTCAGCTCTGTGACTTGAATGCAGATGTCACAAAGTAGTTTCTGACAGTGCTTCTGTCTTGAATTTAGATGAAGATATTCCCTTTTCCAACGAAATCGTTAGAGCTATAAAAATATCCACTTGCAGATTCTACAAAAAGGGTGTTTCCAAACTGCCCTATCAAAAGAAACGTTGAACCCTGTTAGTTGAGGATACACATCACAAAGTAGTTTCTGAGAATGCTTGTGTCTAGATTTTATATGAAGATATTCCTATTTCCAACTAAATCTTCACAGTTATCCAAATATCCACTTGCAGATTTTACAAAAAGACTGTTTCCAAACTGCTGTTTCAAAGAAAAGTCGAACTGTGTTAGTTGAGGACACTCATCACAAAGAAGTTTCTGAGAATGCTTCTGTCTAGATTTCATATGAAGATATTCCCGTTTCCACCGAAATCATTAGAGCTATCCAAATATCCACTTACAGATTCTACAAAAAGAGTGTTACCAATCTGCTCTATCA
Organism: Gorilla gorilla gorilla; assembly: GCF_029281585.2. NCBI lineage: Eukaryota > Metazoa > Chordata > Mammalia > Primates > Hominidae > Gorilla > Gorilla gorilla. The sequence continues at coordinate 12,746,092 of NC_086018.1, read as the reverse complement.
AATGAAAGGTTCAACTTCGTTAGTTGAGGACACACATCATAAAGAAGTTTCTGAGAATGCTTCTGTCTGGATTTTATATGAAGATATTCCGTTTCCAACGAAATCTTCACAGTTATCCAAATATCAACTTGCAGATTCTACAAAAAGTGTGTTTCCAAACTACTGTATCAAAAGAAAGGATCAACTCTGTTAGTTGAGGACACACATCACAAAGAAGTTTCTGAGAATGCTTCTGTCTAGATTTTATATGAAGATATTCCCGTTTCCAATGAAATCTTCACAGTTATCCAAATATCCACTTGCAGATTCTACAAAAAGAGTGTTTGCAAACTGCTGTATCAAAAGAAAGGATGAACTGTGTTAGCTGAGGACACTCATCAAGAAGAAGTTTCTGAGCATGCTTCGGTCTAGATTTCATATGAAGATATCCCCGTTTCCAACGAAATCATTAGCTCTATCAAAATATCCACTTACAGATTCTACAAAAAGAGTGTTTCCAAACTCCTCTATCAAAAGAAAAGTTCAACTCCTTTAGTTGAGGACACACATCACAAAGAAGTTTCTGAGAATGCTTCTGTCTAGATTTTATATGAAGATATTCCCTTTTCCAATGAAATCTTCAGAGTCATCCAAATATCCACTTGCAGCTTCTACAAAAAGAGTTTTTCTAAACTGCTGTATCCAAAGAAAGTTTCATCTCTGTTAGTTGAGGACACACATCCCAAATAAGTTTCTGAGAATGCTTCTGTCTCGTTTTTATGGGAAGATATTTCCCTTTTCACCTTAGGCCTGAGAGCGCTCGAAATCTCCACTTGCAGATACTACAGAAAGAGTGTTCCAAACCTGCTCTAAGAAAGGGAATGTTCAGCTCAGTGAGTTCAATGCAGATATCACAAAGTAGTTTCTGAGAGAGCTTCTGTCTAGATTTTAGATGAAGATATTCCCGTTTCCAATGAAATCGTTAGAGCTATCCAAATATCCACTTGCAGATTCTACAAAAAGTGTGTTTCCAAACTGCTGTAACAAAGGAAAGGTTGAAATCTGTTAGTTGAGGACACACACCACAAAAAAGTTTCTGAGAACGCTTCTGTCTAGATTCTATATGACGATATTCCCGTTTCCAATGAAATCTTCACAGTTATTCAAATATCCACTTGCAGATTATACAAAAAGAGTGTTTCCAAACTGCTCTATCAAAAGAAAGGTTCAACTCCGTTAGTTGAGGACACACATCACAAAGAAGTTTCTGAGAATGCTTCTGTCTCGTTTTTATGGGAAGATATTTCAGTTTTCACCGTAGGCCGGAATGCGCTCAAAATGTCCACTTGCAGATACTACAGAAAGAGTGTTCCAAACCTTCTCTAAGAAAGGGAATCTTCAGCTTTGTGAGTTGAATGCAGATATCACAAAGTAGTTTCTGAGAGTGCTTCTGTCTAGATTTTAGATGAAGATATTCCCGTTTCCAACGAAATCGTTAGAGCTATCCAAATATCAACTTGCAGATTCTACAAAAAGAGTGGTTCCAAACTACTCTATGAAAAGAAAGGTTGAACTCTGTTAGATGAGGACACACATCACAAAGAAGTTTCTGAGAATGCTTCTGTCTAGATTTTATATGAAGATGTTCCCGTTTCCAACGAAATCTTCACATTAAACAAAATATCCACTTGCAGGTTCTACAAAAAGAGTGTTTCCAAACTGCTGTATCAAAGGAAAGGTTGTACTCTGTTAGTTGAGGACACACATCACAAAAAAGTTTCTGAGAATGCTTCTGTCTAGATTTTATATGAAGATATTCCCGTTTCCAACGAAATCTTCACAGTTATTCAAGTATCCACTTGCAGATTCCACAATAAGAGTGTTTCCAAACTGCTGTATCAATAGAAAGGATCAGCTCTGGTAGTTGAGGACACACATCCTAAAGAAGTTTCTGAAAATCCTTCTGTCTCTTTTTTATGGGAAGATATTTCAGTTTTCACCGTAGGCCTTAATGCGCTCGAAATGTCCACTTCCAGATACTACAGAAAGAGTGTTTCAAACCTGCTCTATGAAAGGGAATGTTCCGCTCTGTGACTTGAATGCAGATATCAGAAAGTAGTTTCTGACAGTGCTTCTGTCTAGAATTTAGATGAAGATATTCCCGTTTCCAACGAAATCGATAGAGCTATCCAAATATCCACTTACAGATTCTACAAAAGAAGTGATTCCAAACTGCTCTATCAACAGAAAGGTTTAAGTCTGTTAGTTGAGGACACACATCACAAAGAAGTTTGTGAGAATGCTTCTGTCTAGATTTTATATGAAGATATTCCCGTTTCTAACGATATCTTCACAGTTATCCAAATATCCACTTGCAGATTCTTCAAAAAGTGTGTTTCCAAACTGCTGTATCAAAAGATAGGTTCAACTCTGTCAGTTGAGGACACTCATCGCAAAGAAGTTTCTGAGAATGCTTCTGTCTAGATTTCATATGAAGATACTCCCCTTTCCAACGAAATTATTACAGCTATCCAAATATCCACGGACAGATTCTACAGAAAGGGTGTTTCCAAACTGCTGTATCAAAAGAAAGGTTGAACTCCGTTAGTTGAGGACACACATCACGAAGAAGTTGCTGAGAATGCTTCTGTCTGGAATTTAGATGAAGATATTCCCGTTTCCAACGAAATCTTCACAGTTATCCAAATATCTACCAGCAGATTCTACAAAAAGTGTGTTTCCAAACTACTGTAACAAAAGAAAGGTTGAACTCTGTTAGTTGAGGACACACATCACAAAGAAGTTTCTGAGAATGCTTCTGTCTAGATTTTATATGAAGATATTCACTTTTCCATCGAAATCTTCACAGTTATCCAAATATCCACTTGCGGATTCTACAAAAAGAGTGTTTCTAAACTGCTGTATCAAAAGAAAGGTCCAACTCTGTTAGTTGAGGACACACATCCAGTATAAGTTTCAGAGAATGCTTCTGTCTCGTTTTTATGGGAAGATATTTCCCTTTTCACCGTAGGCCTGAAAGCGCTCGAAATGTCCACTTGCAGATACTACAGAAAGCGTGTTCCAAACCTGCTCTAAGAAAGAGAATCTTCAGCTTTCTGAGTTGAATGCAGATATCACAAAGTAGTTTCTGAGAGTGCTTCTGTCTAGATTTTAGATGAAGATATTCCCGTTTCCAACGAAATCGTATGAGCTATCCAAATATCCACTTGCAGATTGTACAAAAAGGTGGTTCCAAACTACTCTATCAAAAGAAATGTTGAACTCTGTTCGATGAGGACTCACATCACAAAGAAGTTTCTGATAATGCTTCTGCCTAGATTTTATATGATGATGTTCCCGTTTCCAACGAAATCTTCACATTAAACAAAATATCCACTTGCAGGTTCTACAAAAAGAGTGTTTCCAAACTGCTGTATCAACGTAAAGTTTGAACTCTGTTAGTTGAGGACACACATCACAAAAAAGTTTCTGAGAATGCTTCTGTCTAGATTTTATAAGAAGATACTCCCGTTTCCAACGAAATCTTCACAGTTATTCAAGTATCCACTTGCAGATTCCACAAAAAGAGTGTTTCCTAACTGCTGTATCAAGAGAAAGGATCAACTCTGCTAGTTGAGGACCCATATCCTAAATAAGTTTCTGAGAATGCTTCTGTCTCTTTCTTATAGGAAGATATTTCAGTTTTCACCGAAGGGCTGAATGCGTTCGAAATGTCCACTTCCAGATACTACAGAAAGAGTGTTTCAAACCTGCTCTTTGAAAGGGAATGTTCAGCTCTGTGACTTGAATGCAGATGTCACAAAGTAGTTTCTGACAGTGCTTCTGTCTTGAATTTAGATGAAGATATTCCCTTTTCCAACGAAATCGTTAGAGCTATAAAAATATCCACTTGCAGATTCTACAAAAAGGGTGTTTCCAAACTGCCCTATCAAAAGAAACGTTGAACCCTGTTAGTTGAGGATACACATCACAAAGTAGTTTCTGAGAATGCTTGTGTCTAGATTTTATATGAAGATATTCCTATTTCCAACTAAATCTTCACAGTTATCCAAATATCCACTTGCAGATTTTACAAAAAGACTGTTTCCAAACTGCTGTTTCAAAGAAAAGTCGAACTGTGTTAGTTGAGGACACTCATCACAAAGAAGTTTCTGAGAATGCTTCTGTCTAGATTTCATATGAAGATATTCCCGTTTCCACCGAAATCATTAGAGCTATCCAAATATCCACTTACAGATTCTACAAAAAGAGTGTTACCAATCTGCTCTATCAAATGAAAGGTTCAACTTCGTTAGTTGAGGACACACATCATAAAGAAGTTTCTGAGAATGCTTCTGTCTGGATTTTATATGAAGATATTCCGTTTCCAACGAAATCTTCACAGTTATCCAAATATCAACTTGCAGATTCTACAAAAAGTGTGTTTCCAAACTACTGTATCAAAAGAAAGGATCAACTCTGTTAGTTGAGGACACACATCACAAAGAAGTTTCTGAGAATGCTTCTGTCTAGATTTTATATGAAGATATTCCCGTTTCCAACGAAATCTTCACAGTTATCCAAATATCCACTTGCAGATTCTACAAAAAGAGTGTTTGCAAACTGCTGTATCAAAAGAAAGGATGAACTGTGTTAGCTGAGGACACTCATCAAGAAGAAGTTTCTGAGCATGCTTCGGTCTAGATTTCATATGAAGATATCCCCGTTTCCAACGAAATCATTAGCTCTATCAAAATATCCACTTACAGATTCTACAAAAAGAGTGTTTCCAAACTCCTCTATCAAAAGAAAAGTTCAACTCCTTTAGTTGAGGACACACATCACAAAGAAGTTTCTGAGAATGCTTCTGTCTAGATTTTATATGAAGATATTCCCTTTTCCAATGAAATCTTCAGAGTCATCCAAATATCCACTTGCAGCTTCTACAAAAAGAGTTTTTCTAAACTGCTGTATCCAAAGAAAGTTTCATCTCTGTTAGTTGAGGACACACATCCCAAATAAGTTTCTGAGAATGCTTCTGTCTCGTTTTTATGGGAAGATATTTCCCTTTTCACCTTAGGCCTGAGAGCGCTCGAAATCTCCACTTGCAGATACTACAGAAAGAGTGTTCCAAACCTGCTCTAAGAAAGGGAATGTTCAGCTCAGTGAGTTCAATGCAGATATCACAAAGTAGTTTCTGAGAGAGCTTCTGTCTAGATTTTAGATGAAGATATTCCCGTTTCCAATGAAATCGTTAGAGCTATCCAAATATCCACTTGCAGATTCTACAAAAAGTGTGTTTCCAAACTGCTGTAACAAAGGAAAGGTTGAAATCTGTTAGTTGAGGACACACACCACAAAAAAGTTTCTGAGAACGCTTCTGTCTAGATTCTATATGACGATATTCCCGTTTCCAATGAAATCTTCACAGTTATTCAAATATCCACTTGCAGATTATACAAAAAGAGTGTTTCCAAACTGCTCTATCAAAAGAAAGGTTCAACTCCGTTAGTTGAGGACACACGTCACAAAGAAGTTTCTGAGAATGCTTCTGTCTCGTTTTTATGGGAAGATATTTCAGTTTTCACCGTAGGCCGGAATGCGCTCGAAATGTCCACTTGCAGATACTACAGAAAGAGTGTTCCAAACCTTCTCTAAGAAAGGGAATCTTCAGCTTTGTGAGTTGAATGCAGATATCACAAAGTAGTTTCTGAGAGTGCTTCTGTCTAGATTTTAGATGAAGATATTCCCGTTTCCAACGAAATCGTTAGAGCTATCCAAATATCAACTTGCAGATTCTACAAAAAGAGTGGTTCCAAACTACTCTATGAAAAGAAAGGTTGAACTCTGTTAGATGAGGACACACATCACAAAGAAGTTTCTGAGAATGCTTCTGTCTAGATTTTATATGAAGATGTTCCCGTTTCCAACGAAATCTTCACATTAAACAAAATATCCACTTGCAGGTTCTACAAAAAGAGTGTTTCCAAACTGCTGTATCAAAGGAAAGGTTGTACTCTGTTAGTTGAGGACACACATCACAAAAAAGTTTCTGAGAATGCTTCTGTCTAGATTTTATATGAAGATATTCCCGTTTCCAACGAAATCTTCACAGTTATTCAAGTATCCACTTGCAGATTCCACAATAAGAGTGTTTCCAAACTGCTGTATCAATAGAAAGGATCAGCTCTGGTAGTTGAGGACACACATCCTAAAGAAGTTTCTGAAAATCCTTCTGTCTCTTTTTTATGGGAAGATATTTCAGTTTTCACCGTAGGCCTTAATGCGCTCGAAATGTCCACTTCCAGATACTACAGAAAGAGTGTTTCAAACCTGCTCTATGAAAGGGAATGTTCCGCTCTGTGACTTGAATGCAGATATCAGAAAGTAGTTTCTGACAGTGCTTCTGTCTAGAATTTAGATGAAGATATTCCCGTTTCCAACGAAATCGATAGAGCTATCCAAATATCCACTTACAGATTCTACAAAAGAAGTGATTCCAAACTGCTCTATCAACAGAAAGGTTTAAGTCTGTTAGTTGAGGACACACATCACAAAGAAGTTTGTGAGAATGCTTCTGTCTAGATTTTATATGAAGATATTCCCGTTTCTAACGATATCTTCACAGTTATCCAAATATCCACTTGCAGATTCTTCAAAAAGTGTGTTTCCAAACTGCTGTATCAAAAGATAGGTTCAACTCTGTCAGTTGAGGACACTCATCGCAAAGAAGTTTCTGAGAATGCTTCTGTCTAGATTTCATATGAAGATACTCCCCTTTCCAACGAAATTATTACAGCTATCCAAATATCCACGGACAGATTCTACAGAAAGGGTGTTTCCAAACTGCTGTATCAAAAGAAAGGTTGAACTCCGTTAGTTGAGGACACACATCACGAAGAAGTTGCTGAGAATGCTTCTGTCTGGAATTTAGATGAAGATATTCCCGTTTCCAACGAAATCTTCACAGTTATCCAAATATCTACCAGCAGATTCTACAAAAAGTGTGTTTCCAAACTACTGTAACAAAAGAAAGGTTGAACTCTGTTAGTTGAGGACACACATCACAAAGAAGTTTCTGAGAATGCTTCTGTCTAGATTTTATATGAAGATATTCACTTTTCCATCGAAATCTTCACAGTTATCCAAATATCCACTTGCGGATTCTACAAAAAGAGTGTTTCTAAACTGCTGTATCAAAAGAAAGGTCCAACTCTGTTAGTTGAGGACACACATCCAGTATAAGTTTCAGAGAATGCTTCTGTCTCGTTTTTATGGGAAGATATTTCCCTTTTCACCGTAGGCCTGAAAGCGCTCGAAATGTCCACTTGCAGATACTACAGAAAGCGTGTTCCAAACCTGCTCTAAGAAAGAGAATCTTCAGCTTTCTGAGTTGAATGCAGATATCACAAAGTAGTTTCTGAGAGTGCTTCTGTCTAGATTTTAGATGAAGATATTCCCGTTTCCAACGAAATCGTATGAGCTATCCAAATATCCACTTGCAGATTGTACAAAAAGGTGGTTCCAAACTACTCTATCAAAAGAAATGTTGAACTCTGTTCGATGAGGACTCACATCACAAAGAAGTTTCTGATAATGCTTCTGCCTAGATTTTATATGATGATGTTCCCGTTTCCAACGAAATCTTCACATTAAACAAAATATCCACTTGCAGGTTCTACAAAAAGAGTGTTTCCAAACTGCTGTATCAACGTAAAGTTTGAACTCTGTTAGTTGAGGACACACATCACAAAAAAGTTTCTGAGAATGCTTCTGTCTAGATTTTATAAGAAGATACTCCCGTTTCCAACGAAATCTTCACAGTTATTCAAGTATCCACTTGCAGATTCCACAAAAAGAGTGTTTCCTAACTGCTGTATCAAGAGAAAGGATCAACTCTGCTAGTTGAGGACCCATATCCTAAATAAGTTTCTGAGAATGCTTCTGTCTCTTTCTTATAGGAAGATATTTCAGTTTTCACCGAAGGGCTGAATGCGTTCGAAATGTCCACTTCCAGATACTACAGAAAGAGTGTTTCAAACCTGCTCTTTGAAAGGGAATGTTCAGCTCTGTGACTTGAATGCAGATGTCACAAAGTAGTTTCTGACAGTGCTTCTGTCTTGAATTTAGATGAAGATATTCCCTTTTCCAACGAAATCGTTAGAGCTATAAAAATATCCACTTGCAGATTCTACAAAAAGGGTGTTTCCAAACTGCCCTATCAAAAGAAACGTTGAACCCTGTTAGTTGAGGATACACATCACAAAGTAGTTTCTGAGAATGCTTGTGTCTAGATTTTATATGAAGATATTCCTATTTCCAACTAAATCTTCACAGTTATCCAAATATCCACTTGCAGATTTTACAAAAAGACTGTTTCCAAACTGCTGTTTCAAAGAAAAGTCGAACTGTGTTAGTTGAGGACACTCATCACAAAGAAGTTTCTGAGAATGCTTCTGTCTAGATTTCATATGAAGATATTCCCGTTTCCACCGAAATCATTAGAGCTATCCAAATATCCACTTACAGATTCTACAAAAAGAGTGTTACCAATCTGCTCTATCAAATGAAAGGTTCAACTTCGTTAGTTGAGGACACACATCATAAAGAAGTTTCTGAGAATGCTTCTGTCTGGATTTTATATGAAGATATTCTGTTTCCAACGAAATCTTCACAGTTATCCAAATATCAACTTGCAGATTCTACAAAAAGTGTGTTTCCAAACTACTGTATCAAAAGAAAGGATCAACTCTGTTAGTTGAGGACACACATCACAAAGAAGTTTCTGAGAATGCTTCTGTCTAGATTTTATATGAAGATATTCCCGTTTCCAACGAAATCTTCACAGTTATCCAAATATCCACTTGCAGATTCTACAAAAAGAGTGTTTGCAAACTGCTGTATCAAAAGAAAGGATGAACTGTGTTAGCTGAGGACACTCATCAAGAAGAAGTTTCTGAGCATGCTTCGGTCTAGATTTCATATGAAGATATCCCCGTTTCCAACGAAATCATTAGCTCTATCAAAATATCCACTTACAGATTCTACAAAAAGAGTGTTTCCAAACTCCTCTATCAAAAGAAAAGTTCAACTCCTTTAGTTGAGGACACACATCACAAAGAAGTTTCTGAGAATGCTTCTGTCTAGATTTTATATGAAGATATTCCCTTTTCCAATGAAATCTTCAGAGTCATCCAAATATCCACTTGCAGCTTCTACAAAAAGAGTTTTTCTAAACTGCTGTATCCAAAGAAAGTTTCATCTCTGTTAGTTGAGGACACACATCCCAAATAAGTTTCTGAGAATGCTTCTGTCTCGTTTTTATGGGAAGATATTTCCCTTTTCACCTTAGGCCTGAGAGCGCTCGAAATCTCCACTTGCAGATACTACAGAAAGAGTGTTCCAAACCTGCTCTAAGAAAGGGAATGTTCAGCTCAGTGAGTTCAATGCAGATATCACAAAGTAGTTTCTGAGAGAGCTTCTGTCTAGATTTTAGATGAAGATATTCCCGTTTCCAATGAAATCGTTAGAGCTATCCAAATATCCACTTGCAGATTCTACAAAAAGTGTGTTTCCAAACTGCTGTAACAAAGGAAAGGTTGAAATCTGTTAGTTGAGGACACACACCACAAAAAAGTTTCTGAGAACGCTTCTGTCTAGATTCTATATGACGATATTCCCGTTTCCAATGAAATCTTCACAGTTATTCAAATATCCACTTGCAGATTATACAAAAAGAGTGTTTCCAAACTGCTCTATCAAAAGAAAGGTTCAACTCCGTTAGTTGAGGACACACGTCACAAAGAAGTTTCTGAGAATGCTTCTGTCTCGTTTTTATGGGAAGATATTTCAGTTTTCACCGTAGGCCGGAATGCGCTCGAAATGTCCACTTGCAGATACTACAGAAAGAGTGTTCCAAACCTTCTCTAAGAAAGGGAATCTTCAGCTTTGTGAGTTGAATGCAGATATCACAAAGTAGTTTCTGAGAGTGCTTCTGTCTAGATTTTAGATGAAGATATTCCCGTTTCCAACGAAATCGTTAGAGCTATCCAAATATCAACTTGCAGATTCTACAAAAAGAGTGGTTCCAAACTACTCTATGAAAAGAAAGGTTGAACTCTGTTAGATGAGGACACACATCACAAAGAAGTTTCTGAGAATGCTTCTGTCTAGATTTTATATGAAGATGTTCCCGTTTCCAACGAAATCTTCACATTAAACAAAATATCCACTTGCAGGTTCTACAAAAAGAGTGTTTCCAAACTGCTGTATCAAAGGAAAGGTTGTACTCTGTTAGTTGAGGACACACATCACAAAAAAGTTTCTGAGAATGCTTCTGTCTAGATTTTATATGAAGATATTCCCGTTTCCAACGAAATCTTCACAGTTATTCAAGTATCCACTTGCAGATTCCACAATAAGAGTGTTTCCAAACTGCTGTATCAATAGAAAGGATCAGCTCTGGTAGTTGAGGACACACATCCTAAAGAAGTTTCTGAAAATCCTTCTGTCTCTTTTTTATGGGAAGATATTTCAGTTTTCACCGTAGGCCTTAATGCGCTCGAAATGTCCACTTCCAGATACTACAGAAAGAGTGTTTCAAACCTGCTCTATGAAAGGGAATGTTCCGCTCTGTGACTTGAATGCAGATATCAGAAAGTAGTTTCTGACAGTGCTTCTGTCTAGAATTTAGATGAAGATATTCCCGTTTCCAACGAAATCGATAGAGCTATCCAAATATCCACTTACAGATTCTACAAAAGAAGTGATTCCAAACTGCTCTATCAACAGAAAGGTTTAAGTCTGTTAGTTGAGGACACACATCACAAAGAAGTTTGTGAGAATGCTTCTGTCTAGATTTTATATGAAGATATTCCCGTTTCTAACGATATCTTCACAGTTATCCAAATATCCACTTGCAGATTCTTCAAAAAGTGTGTTTCCAAACTGCTGTATCAAAAGATAGGTTCAACTCTGTCAGTTGAGGACACTCATCGCAAAGAAGTTTCTGAGAATGCTTCTGTCTAGATTTCATATGAAGATACTCCCCTTTCCAACGAAATTATTACAGCTATCCAAATATCCACGGACAGATTCTACAGAAAGGGTGTTTCCAAACTGCTGTATCAAAAGAAAGGTTGAACTCCGTTAGTTGAGGACACACATCACGAAGAAGTTGCTGAGAATGCTTCTGTCTGGAATTTAGATGAAGATATTCCCGTTTCCAACGAAATCTTCACAGTTATCCAAATATCTACCAGCAGATTCTACAAAAAGTGTGTTTCCAAACTACTGTAACAAAAGAAAGGTTGAACTCTGTTAGTTGAGGACACACATCACAAAGAAGTTTCTGAGAATGCTTCTGTCTAGATTTTATATGAAGATATTCACTTTTCCATCGAAATCTTCACAGTTATCCAAATATCCACTTGCGGATTCTACAAAAAGAGTGTTTCTAAACTGCTGTATCAAAAGAAAGGTCCAACTCTGTTAGTTGAGGACACACATCCAGTATAAGTTTCAGAGAATGCTTCTGTCTCGTTTTTATGGGAAGATATTTCCCTTTTCACCGTAGGCCTGAAAGCGCTCGAAATGTCCACTTGCAGATACTACAGAAAGCGTGTTCCAAACCTGCTCTAAGAAAGAGAATCTTCAGCTTTCTGAGTTGAATGCAGATATCACAAAGTAGTTTCTGAGAGTGCTTCTGTCTAGATTTTAGATGAAGATATTCCCGTTTCCAACGAAATCGTATGAGCTATCCAAATATCCACTTGCAGATTGTACAAAAAGGTGGTTCCAAACTACTCTATCAAAAGAAATGTTGAACTCTGTTCGATGAGGACTCACATCACAAAGAAGTTTCTGATAATGCTTCTGCCTAGATTTTATATGATGATGTTCCCGTTTCCAACGAAATCTTCACATTAAACAAAATATCCACTTGCAGGTTCTACAAAAAGAGTGTTTCCAAACTGCTGTATCAACGTAAAGTTTGAACTCTGTTAGTTGAGGACACACATCACAAAAAAGTTTCTGAGAATGCTTCTGTCTAGATTTTATAAGAAGATACTCCCGTTTCCAACGAAATCTTCACAGTTATTCAAGTATCCACTTGCAGATTCCACAAAAAGAGTGTTTCCTAACTGCTGTATCAAGAGAAAGGATCAACTCTGCTAGTTGAGGACCCATATCCTAAATAAGTTTCTGAGAATGCTTCTGTCTCTTTCTTATAGGAAGATATTTCAGTTTTCACCGAAGGGCTGAATGCGTTCGAAATGTCCACTTCCAGATACTACAGAAAGAGTGTTTCAAACCTGCTCTTTGAAAGGGAATGTTCAGCTCTGTGACTTGAATGCAGATGTCACAAAGTAGTTTCTGACAGTGCTTCTGTCTTGAATTTAGATGAAGATATTCCCTTTTCCAACGAAATCGTTAGAGCTATAAAAATATCCACTTGCAGATTCTACAAAAAGGGTGTTTCCAAACTGCCCTATCAAAAGAAACGTTGAACCCTGTTAGTTGAGGATACACATCACAAAGTAGTTTCTGAGAATGCTTGTGTCTAGATTTTATATGAAGATATTCCTATTTCCAACTAAATCTTCACAGTTATCCAAATATCCACTTGCAGATTTTACAAAAAGACTGTTTCCAAACTGCTGTTTCAAAGAAAAGTCGAACTGTGTTAGTTGAGGACACTCATCACAAAGAAGTTTCTGAGAATGCTTCTGTCTAGATTTCATATGAAGATATTCCCGTTTCCACCGAAATCATTAGAGCTATCCAAATATCCACTTACAGATTCTACAAAAAGAGTGTTACCAATCTGCTCTATCAAATGAAAGGTTCAACTTCGTTAGTTGAGGACACACATCATAAAGAAGTTTCTGAGAATGCTTCTGTCTGGATTTTATATGAAGATATTCCGTTTCCAACGAAATCTTCACAGTTATCCAAATATCAACTTGCAGATTCTACAAAAAGTGTGTTTCCAAACTACTGTATCAAAAGAAAGGATCAACTCTGTTAGTTGAGGACACACATCACAAAGAAGTTTCTGAGAATGCTTCTGTCTAGATTTTATATGAAGATATTCCCGTTTCCAACGAAATCTTCACAGTTATCCAAATATCCACTTGCAGATTCTACAAAAAGAGTGTTTGCAAACTGCTGTATCAAAAGAAAGGATGAACTGTGTTAGCTGAGGACACTCATCAAGAAGAAGTTTCTGAGCATGCTTCGGTCTAGATTTCATATGAAGATATCCCCGTTTCCAACGAAATCATTAGCTCTATCAAAATATCCACTTACAGATTCTACAAAAAGAGTGTTTCCAAACTCCTCTATCAAAAGAAAAGTTCAACTCCTTTAGTTGAGGACACACATCACAAAGAAGTTTCTGAGAATGCTTCTGTCTAGATTTTATATGAAGATATTCCCTTTTCCAATGAAATCTTCAGAGTCATCCAAATATCCACTTGCAGCTTCTACAAAAAGAGTTTTTCTAAACTGCTGTATCCAAAGAAAGTTTCATCTCTGTTAGTTGAGGACACACATCCCAAATAAGTTTCTGAGAATGCTTCTGTCTCGTTTTTATGGGAAGATATTTCCCTTTTCACCTTAGGCCTGAGAGCGCTCGAAATCTCCACTTGCAGATACTACAGAAAGAGTGTTCCAAACCTGCTCTAAGAAAGGGAATGTTCAGCTCAGTGAGTTCAATGCAGATATCACAAAGTAGTTTCTGAGAGAGCTTCTGTCTAGATTTTAGATGAAGATATTCCCGTTTCCAATGAAATCGTTAGAGCTATCCAAATATCCACTTGCAGATTCTACAAAAAGTGTGTTTCCAAACTGCTGTAACAAAGGAAAGGTTGAAATCTGTTAGTTGAGGACACACACCACAAAAAAGTTTCTGAGAACGCTTCTGTCTAGATTCTATATGACGATATTCCCGTTTCCAATGAAATCTTCACAGTTATTCAAATATCCACTTGCAGATTATACAAAAAGAGTGTTTCCAAACTGCTCTATCAAAAGAAAGGTTCAACTCCGTTAGTTGAGGACACACGTCACAAAGAAGTTTCTGAGAATGCTTCTGTCTCGTTTTTATGGGAAGATATTTCAGTTTTCACCGTAGGCCGGAATGCGCTCGAAATGTCCACTTGCAGATACTACAGAAAGAGTGTTCCAAACCTTCTCTAAGAAAGGGAATCTTCAGCTTTGTGAGTTGAATGCAGATATCACAAAGTAGTTTCTGAGAGTGCTTCTGTCTAGATTTTAGATGAAGATATTCCCGTTTCCAACGAAATCGTTAGAGCTATCCAAATATCTACTTGCAGATTCTACAAAAAGAGTGGTTCCAAACTACTCTATGAAAAGAAAGGTTGAACTCTGTTAGATGAGGACACACATCACAAAGAAGTTTCTGAGAATGCTTCTGTCTAGATTTTATATGAAGATGTTCCCGTTTCCAACGAAATCTTCACATTAAACAAAATATCCACTTGCAGGTTCTACAAAAAGAGTGTTTCCAAACTGCTGTATCAAAGGAAAGGTTGTACTCTGTTAGTTGAGGACACACATCACAAAAAAGTTTCTGAGAATGCTTCTGTCTAGATTTTATATGAAGATATTCCCGTTTCCAACGAAATCTTCACAGTTATTCAAGTATCCACTTGCAGATTCCACAATAAGAGTGTTTCCAAACTGCTGTATCAATAGAAAGGATCAGCTCTGGTAGTTGAGGACACACATCCTAAAGAAGTTTCTGAAAATCCTTCTGTCTCTTTTTTATGGGAAGATATTTCAGTTTTCACCGTAGGCCTTAATGCGCTCGAAATGTCCACTTCCAGATACTACAGAAAGAGTGTTTCAAACCTGCTCTATGAAAGGGAATGTTCCGCTCTGTGACTTGAATGCAGATATCAGAAAGTAGTTTCTGACAGTGCTTCTGTCTAGAATTTAGATGAAGATATTCCCGTTTCCAACGAAATCGATAGAGCTATCCAAATATCCACTTACAGATTCTACAAAAGAAGTGATTCCAAACTGCTCTATCAACAGAAAGGTTTAAGTCTGTTAGTTGAGGACACACATCACAAAGAAGTTTGTGAGAATGCTTCTGTCTAGATTTTATATGAAGATATTCCCGTTTCTAACGATATCTTCACAGTTATCCAAATATCCACTTGCAGATTCTTCAAAAAGTGTGTTTCCAAACTGCTGTATCAAAAGATAGGTTCAACTCTGTCAGTTGAGGACACTCATCGCAAAGAAGTTTCTGAGAATGCTTCTGTCTAGATTTCATATGAAGATACTCCCCTTTCCAACGAAATTATTACAGCTATCCAAATATCCACGGACAGATTCTACAGAAAGGGTGTTTCCAAACTGCTGTATCAAAAGAAAGGTTGAACTCCGTTAGTTGAGGACACACATCACGAAGAAGTTGCTGAGAATGCTTCTGTCTGGAATTTAGATGAAGATATTCCCGTTTCCAACGAAATCTTCACAGTTATCCAAATATCTACCAGCAGATTCTACAAAAAGTGTGTTTCCAAACTACTGTAACAAAAGAAAGGTTGAACTCTGTTAGTTGAGGACACACATCACAAAGAAGTTTCTGAGAATGCTTCTGTCTAGATTTTATATGAAGATATTCACTTTTCCATCGAAATCTTCACAGTTATCCAAATATCCACTTGCGGATTCTACAAAAAGAGTGTTTCTAAACTGCTGTATCAAAAGAAAGGTCCAACTCTGTTAGTTGAGGACACACATCCAGTATAAGTTTCAGAGAATGCTTCTGTCTCGTTTTTATGGGAAGATATTTCCCTTTTCACCGTAGGCCTGAAAGCGCTCGAAATGTCCACTTGCAGATACTACAGAAAGCGTGTTCCAAACCTGCTCTAAGAAAGAGAATCTTCAGCTTTCTGAGTTGAATGCAGATATCACAAAGTAGTTTCTGAGAGTGCTTCTGTCTAGATTTTAGATGAAGATATTCCCGTTTCCAACGAAATCGTATGAGCTATCCAAATATCCACTTGCAGATTGTACAAAAAGGTGGTTCCAAACTACTCTATCAAAAGAAATGTTGAACTCTGTTCGATGAGGACTCACATCACAAAGAAGTTTCTGATAATGCTTCTGCCTAGATTTTATATGATGATGTTCCCGTTTCCAACGAAATCTTCACATTAAACAAAATATCCACTTGCAGGTTCTACAAAAAGAGTGTTTCCAAACTGCTGTATCAACGTAAAGTTTGAACTCTGTTAGTTGAGGACACACATCACAAAAAAGTTTCTGAGAATGCTTCTGTCTAGATTTTATAAGAAGATACTCCCGTTTCCAACGAAATCTTCACAGTTATTCAAGTATCCACTTGCAGATTCCACAAAAAGAGTGTTTCCTAACTGCTGTATCAAGAGAAAGGATCAACTCTGCTAGTTGAGGACCCATATCCTAAATAAGTTTCTGAGAATGCTTCTGTCTCTTTCTTATAGGAAGATATTTCAGTTTTCACCGAAGGGCTGAATGCGTTCGAAATGTCCACTTCCAGATACTACAGAAAGAGTGTTTCAAACCTGCTCTTTGAAAGGGAATGTTCAGCTCTGTGACTTGAATGCAGATGTCACAAAGTAGTTTCTGACAGTGCTTCTGTCTTGAATTTAGATGAAGATATTCCCTTTTCCAACGAAATCGTTAGAGCTATAAAAATATCCACTTGCAGATTCTACAAAAAGGGTGTTTCCAAACTGCCCTATCAAAAGAAACGTTGAACCCTGTTAGTTGAGGATACACATCACAAAGTAGTTTCTGAGAATGCTTGTGTCTAGATTTTATATGAAGATATTCCTATTTCCAACTAAATCTTCACAGTTATCCAAATATCCACTTGCAGATTTTACAAAAAGACTGTTTCCAAACTGCTGTTTCAAAGAAAAGTCGAACTGTGTTAGTTGAGGACACTCATCACAAAGAAGTTTCTGAGAATGCTTCTGTCTAGATTTCATATGAAGATATTCCCGTTTCCACCGAAATCATTAGAGCTATCCAAATATCCACTTACAGATTCTACAAAAAGAGTGTTACCAATCTGCTCTATCAAATGAAAGGTTCAACTTCGTTAGTTGAGGACACACATCATAAAGAAGTTTCTGAGAATGCTTCTGTCTGGATTTTATATGAAGATATTCCGTTTCCAACGAAATCTTCACAGTTATCCAAATATCAACTTGCAGATTCTACAAAAAGTGTGTTTCCAAACTACTGTATCAAAAGAAAGGATCAACTCTGTTAGTTGAGGACACACATCACAAAGAAGTTTCTGAGAATGCTTCTGTCTAGATTTTATATGAAGATATTCCCGTTTCCAACGAAATCTTCACAGTTATCCAAATATCCACTTGCAGATTCTACAAAAAGAGTGTTTGCAAACTGCTGTATCAAAAGAAAGGATGAACTGTGTTAGCTGAGGACACTCATCAAGAAGAAGTTTCTGAGCATGCTTCGGTCTAGATTTCATATGAAGATATCCCCGTTTCCAACGAAATCATTAGCTCTATCAAAATATCCACTTACAGATTCTACAAAAAGAGTGTTTCCAAACTCCTCTATCAAAAGAAAAGTTCAACTCCTTTAGTTGAGGACACACATCACAAAGAAGTTTCTGAGAATGCTTCTGTCTAGATTTTATATGAAGATATTCCCTTTTCCAATGAAATCTTCAGAGTCATCCAAATATCCACTTGCAGCTTCTACAAAAAGAGTTTTTCTAAACTGCTGTATCCAAAGAAAGTTTCATCTCTGTTAGTTGAGGACACACATCCCAAATAAGTTTCTGAGAATGCTTCTGTCTCGTTTTTATGGGAAGATATTTCCCTTTTCACCTTAGGCCTGAGAGCGCTCGAAATCTCCACTTGCAGATACTACAGAAAGAGTGTTCCAAACCTGCTCTAAGAAAGGGAATGTTCAGCTCAGTGAGTTCAATGCAGATATCACAAAGTAGTTTCTGAGAGAGCTTCTGTCTAGATTTTAGATGAAGATATTCCCGTTTCCAATGAAATCGTTAGAGCTATCCAAATATCCACTTGCAGATTCTACAAAAAGTGTGTTTCCAAACTGCTGTAACAAAGGAAAGGTTGAAATCTGTTAGTTGAGGACACACACCACAAAAAAGTTTCTGAGAACGCTTCTGTCTAGATTCTATATGACGATATTCCCGTTTCCAATGAAATCTTCACAGTTATTCAAATATCCACTTGCAGATTATACAAAAAGAGTGTTTCCAAACTGCTCTATCAAAAGAAAGGTTCAACTCCGTTAGTTGAGGACACACGTCACAAAGAAGTTTCTGAGAATGCTTCTGTCTCGTTTTTATGGGAAGATATTTCAGTTTTCACCGTAGGCCGGAATGCGCTCGAAATGTCCACTTGCAGATACTACAGAAAGAGTGTTCCAAACCTTCTCTAAGAAAGGGAATCTTCAGCTTTGTGAGTTGAATGCAGATATCACAAAGTAGTTTCTGAGAGTGCTTCTGTCTAGATTTTAGATGAAGATATTCCCGTTTCCAACGAAATCGTTAGAGCTATCCAAATATCTACTTGCAGATTCTACAAAAAGAGTGGTTCCAAACTACTCTATGAAAAGAAAGGTTGAACTCTGTTAGATGAGGACACACATCACAAAGAAGTTTCTGAGAATGCTTCTGTCTAGATTTTATATGAAGATGTTCCCGTTTCCAACGAAATCTTCACATTAAACAAAATATCCACTTGCAGGTTCTACAAAAAGAGTGTTTCCAAACTGCTGTATCAAAGGAAAGGTTGTACTCTGTTAGTTGAGGACACACATCACAAAAAAGTTTCTGAGAATGCTTCTGTCTAGATTTTATATGAAGATATTCCCGTTTCCAACGAAATCTTCACAGTTATTCAAGTATCCACTTGCAGATTCCACAATAAGAGTGTTTCCAAACTGCTGTATCAATAGAAAGGATCAGCTCTGGTAGTTGAGGACACACATCCTAAAGAAGTTTCTGAAAATCCTTCTGTCTCTTTTTTATGGGAAGATATTTCAGTTTTCACCGTAGGCCTTAATGCGCTCGAAATGTCCACTTCCAGATACTACAGAAAGAGTGTTTCAAACCTGCTCTATGAAAGGGAATGTTCCGCTCTGTGACTTGAATGCAGATATCAGAAAGTAGTTTCTGACAGTGCTTCTGTCTAGAATTTAGATGAAGATATTCCCGTTTCCAACGAAATCGATAGAGCTATCCAAATATCCACTTACAGATTCTACAAAAGAAGTGATTCCAAACTGCTCTATCAACAGAAAGGTTTAAGTCTGTTAGTTGAGGACACACATCACAAAGAAGTTTGTGAGAATGCTTCTGTCTAGATTTTATATGAAGATATTCCCGTTTCTAACGATATCTTCACAGTTATCCAAATATCCACTTGCAGATTCTTCAAAAAGTGTGTTTCCAAACTGCTGTATCAAAAGATAGGTTCAACTCTGTCAGTTGAGGACACTCATCGCAAAGAAGTTTCTGAGAATGCTTCTGTCTAGATTTCATATGAAGATACTCCCCTTTCCAACGAAATTATTACAGCTATCCAAATATCCACGGACAGATTCTACAGAAAGGGTGTTTCCAAACTGCTGTATCAAAAGAAAGGTTGAACTCCGTTAGTTGAGGACACACATCACGAAGAAGTTGCTGAGAATGCTTCTGTCTGGAATTTAGATGAAGATATTCCCGTTTCCAACGAAATCTTCACAGTTATCCAAATATCTACCAGCAGATTCTACAAAAAGTGTGTTTCCAAACTACTGTAACAAAAGAAAGGTTGAACTCTGTTAGTTGAGGACACACATCACAAAGAAGTTTCTGAGAATGCTTCTGTCTAGATTTTATATGAAGATATTCACTTTTCCATCGAAATCTTCACAGTTATCCAAATATCCACTTGCGGATTCTACAAAAAGAGTGTTTCTAAACTGCTGTATCAAAAGAAAGGTCCAACTCTGTTAGTTGAGGACACACATCCAGTATAAGTTTCAGAGAATGCTTCTGTCTCGTTTTTATGGGAAGATATTTCCCTTTTCACCGTAGGCCTGAAAGCGCTCGAAATGTCCACTTGCAGATACTACAGAAAGCGTGTTCCAAACCTGCTCTAAGAAAGAGAATCTTCAGCTTTCTGAGTTGAATGCAGATATCACAAAGTAGTTTCTGAGAGTGCTTCTGTCTAGATTTTAGATGAAGATATTCCCGTTTCCAACGAAATCGTATGAGCTATCCAAATATCCACTTGCAGATTGTACAAAAAGGTGGTTCCAAACTACTCTATCAAAAGAAATGTTGAACTCTGTTCGATGAGGACTCACATCACAAAGAAGTTTCTGATAATGCTTCTGCCTAGATTTTATATGATGATGTTCCCGTTTCCAACGAAATCTTCACATTAAACAAAATATCCACTTGCAGGTTCTACAAAAAGAGTGTTTCCAAACTGCTGTATCAACGTAAAGTTTGAACTCTGTTAGTTGAGGACACACATCACAAAAAAGTTTCTGAGAATGCTTCTGTCTAGATTTTATAAGAAGATACTCCCGTTTCCAACGAAATCTTCACAGTTATTCAAGTATCCACTTGCAGATTCCACAAAAAGAGTGTTTCCTAACTGCTGTATCAAGAGAAAGGATCAACTCTGCTAGTTGAGGACCCATATCCTAAATAAGTTTCTGAGAATGCTTCTGTCTCTTTCTTATAGGAAGATATTTCAGTTTTCACCGAAGGGCTGAATGCGTTCGAAATGTCCACTTCCAGATACTACAGAAAGAGTGTTTCAAACCTGCTCTTTGAAAGGGAATGTTCAGCTCTGTGACTTGAATGCAGATGTCACAAAGTAGTTTCTGACAGTGCTTCTGTCTTGAATTTAGATGAAGATATTCCCTTTTCCAACGAAATCGTTAGAGCTATAAAAATATCCACTTGCAGATTCTACAAAAAGGGTGTTTCCAAACTGCCCTATCAAAAGAAACGTTGAACCCTGTTAGTTGAGGATACACATCACAAAGTAGTTTCTGAGAATGCTTGTGTCTAGATTTTATATGAAGATATTCCTATTTCCAACTAAATCTTCACAGTTATCCAAATATCCACTTGCAGATTTTACAAAAAGACTGTTTCCAAACTGCTGTTTCAAAGAAAAGTCGAACTGTGTTAGTTGAGGACACTCATCACAAAGAAGTTTCTGAGAATGCTTCTGTCTAGATTTCATATGAAGATATTCCCGTTTCCACCGAAATCATTAGAGCTATCCAAATATCCACTTACAGATTCTACAAAAAGAGTGTTACCAATCTGCTCTATCAAATGAAAGGTTCAACTTCGTTAGTTGAGGACACACATCATAAAGAAGTTTCTGAGAATGCTTCTGTCTGGATTTTATATGAAGATATTCCGTTTCCAACGAAATCTTCACAGTTATCCAAATATCAACTTGCAGATTCTACAAAAAGTGTGTTTCCAAACTACTGTATCAAAAGAAAGGATCAACTCTGTTAGTTGAGGACACACATCACAAAGAAGTTTCTGAGAATGCTTCTGTCTAGATTTTATATGAAGATATTCCCGTTTCCAACGAAATCTTCACAGTTATCCAAATATCCACTTGCAGATTCTACAAAAAGAGTGTTTGCAAACTGCTGTATCAAAAGAAAGGATGAACTGTGTTAGCTGAGGACACTCATCAAGAAGAAGTTTCTGAGCATGCTTCGGTCTAGATTTCATATGAAGATATCCCCGTTTCCAACGAAATCATTAGCTCTATCAAAATATCCACTTACAGATTCTACAAAAAGAGTGTTTCCAAACTCCTCTATCAAAAGAAAAGTTCAACTCCTTTAGTTGAGGACACACATCACAAAGAAGTTTCTGAGAATGCTTCTGTCTAGATTTTATATGAAGATATTCCCTTTTCCAATGAAATCTTCAGAGTCATCCAAATATCCACTTGCAGCTTCTACAAAAAGAGTTTTTCTAAACTGCTGTATCCAAAGAAAGTTTCATCTCTGTTAGTTGAGGACACACATCCCAAATAAGTTTCTGAGAATGCTTCTGTCTCGTTTTTATGGGAAGATATTTCCCTTTTCACCTTAGGCCTGAGAGCGCTCGAAATCTCCACTTGCAGATACTACAGAAAGAGTGTTCCAAACCTGCTCTAAGAAAGGGAATGTTCAGCTCAGTGAGTTCAATGCAGATATCACAAAGTAGTTTCTGAGAGAGCTTCTGTCTAGATTTTAGATGAAGATATTCCCGTTTCCAATGAAATCGTTAGAGCTATCCAAATATCCACTTGCAGATTCTACAAAAAGTGTGTTTCCAAACTGCTGTAACAAAGGAAAGGTTGAAATCTGTTAGTTGAGGACACACACCACAAAAAAGTTTCTGAGAACGCTTCTGTCTAGATTCTATATGACGATATTCCCGTTTCCAATGAAATCTTCACAGTTATTCAAATATCCACTTGCAGATTATACAAAAAGAGTGTTTCCAAACTGCTCTATCAAAAGAAAGGTTCAACTCCGTTAGTTGAGGACACACGTCACAAAGAAGTTTCTGAGAATGCTTCTGTCTCGTTTTTATGGGAAGATATTTCAGTTTTCACCGTAGGCCGGAATGCGCTCGAAATGTCCACTTGCAGATACTACAGAAAGAGTGTTCCAAACCTTCTCTAAGAAAGGGAATCTTCAGCTTTGTGAGTTGAATGCAGATATCACAAAGTAGTTTCTGAGAGTGCTTCTGTCTAGATTTTAGATGAAGATATTCCCGTTTCCAACGAAATCGTTAGAGCTATCCAAATATCTACTTGCAGATTCTACAAAAAGAGTGGTTCCAAACTACTCTATGAAAAGAAAGGTTGAACTCTGTTAGATGAGGACACACATCACAAAGAAGTTTCTGAGAATGCTTCTGTCTAGATTTTATATGAAGATGTTCCCGTTTCCAACGAAATCTTCACATTAAACAAAATATCCACTTGCAGGTTCTACAAAAAGAGTGTTTCCAAACTGCTGTATCAAAGGAAAGGTTGTACTCTGTTAGTTGAGGACACACATCACAAAAAAGTTTCTGAGAATGCTTCTGTCTAGATTTTATATGAAGATATTCCCGTTTCCAACGAAATCTTCACAGTTATTCAAGTATCCACTTGCAGATTCCACAATAAGAGTGTTTCCAAGCTGCTGTATCAATAGAAAGGATCAGCTCTGGTAGTTGAGGACACACATCCTAAAGAAGTTTCTGAAAATCCTTCTGTCTCTTTTTTATGGGAAGATATTTCAGTTTTCACCGTAGGCCTTAATGCGCTCGAAATGTCCACTTCCAGATACTACAGAAAGAGTGTTTCAAACCTGCTCTATGAAAGGGAATGTTCCGCTCTGTGACTTGAATGCAGATATCAGAAAGTAGTTTCTGACAGTGCTTCTGTCTAGAATTTAGATGAAGATATTCCCGTTTCCAACGAAATCGATAGAGCTATCCAAATATCCACTTACAGATTCTACAAAAGAAGTGATTCCAAACTGCTCTATCAACAGAAAGGTTTAAGTCTGTTAGTTGAGGACACACATCACAAAGAAGTTTGTGAGAATGCTTCTGTCTAGATTTTATATGAAGATATTCCCGTTTCTAACGATATCTTCACAGTTATCCAAATATCCACTTGCAGATTCTTCAAAAAGTGTGTTTCCAAACTGCTGTATCAAAAGATAGGTTCAACTCTGTCAGTTGAGGACACTCATCGCAAAGAAGTTTCTGAGAATGCTTCTGTCTAGATTTCATATGAAGATACTCCCCTTTCCAACGAAATTATTACAGCTATCCAAATATCCACGGACAGATTCTACAGAAAGGGTGTTTCCAAACTGCTGTATCAAAAGAAAGGTTGAACTCCGTTAGTTGAGGACACACATCACGAAGAAGTTGCTGAGAATGCTTCTGTCTGGAATTTAGATGAAGATATTCCCGTTTCCAACGAAATCTTCACAGTTATCCAAATATCTACCAGCAGATTCTACAAAAAGTGTGTTTCCAAACTACTGTAACAAAAGAAAGGTTGAACTCTGTTAGTTGAGGACACACATCACAAAGAAGTTTCTGAGAATGCTTCTGTCTAGATTTTATATGAAGATATTCACTTTTCCATCGAAATCTTCACAGTTATCCAAATATCCACTTGCGGATTCTACAAAAAGAGTGTTTCTAAACTGCTGTATCAAAAGAAAGGTCCAACTCTGTTAGTTGAGGACACACATCCAGTATAAGTTTCAGAGAATGCTTCTGTCTCGTTTTTATGGGAAGATATTTCCCTTTTCACCGTAGGCCTGAAAGCGCTCGAAATGTCCACTTGCAGATACTACAGAAAGCGTGTTCCAAACCTGCTCTAAGAAAGAGAATCTTCAGCTTTCTGAGTTGAATGCAGATATCACAAAGTAGTTTCTGAGAGTGCTTCTGTCTAGATTTTAGATGAAGATATTCCCGTTTCCAACGAAATCGTATGAGCTATCCAAATATCCACTTGCAGATTGTACAAAAAGGTGGTTCCAAACTACTCTATCAAAAGAAATGTTGAACTCTGTTCGATGAGGACTCACATCACAAAGAAGTTTCTGATAATGCTTCTGCCTAGATTTTATATGATGATGTTCCCGTTTCCAACGAAATCTTCACATTAAACAAAATATCCACTTGCAGGTTCTACAAAAAGAGTGTTTCCAAACTGCTGTATCAACGTAAAGTTTGAACTCTGTTAGTTGAGGACACACATCACAAAAAAGTTTCTGAGAATGCTTCTGTCTAGATTTTATAAGAAGATACTCCCGTTTCCAACGAAATCTTCACAGTTATTCAAGTATCCACTTGCAGATTCCACAAAAAGAGTGTTTCCTAACTGCTGTATCAAGAGAAAGGATCAACTCTGCTAGTTGAGGACCCATATCCTAAATAAGTTTCTGAGAATGCTTCTGTCTCTTTCTTATAGGAAGATATTTCAGTTTTCACCGAAGGGCTGAATGCGTTCGAAATGTCCACTTCCAGATACTACAGAAAGAGTGTTTCAAACCTGCTCTTTGAAAGGGAATGTTCAGCTCTGTGACTTGAATGCAGATGTCACAAAGTAGTTTCTGACAGTGCTTCTGTCTTGAATTTAGATGAAGATATTCCCTTTTCCAACGAAATCGTTAGAGCTATAAAAATATCCACTTGCAGATTCTACAAAAAGGGTGTTTCCAAACTGCCCTATCAAAAGAAACGTTGAACCCTGTTAGTTGAGGATACACATCACAAAGTAGTTTCTGAGAATGCTTGTGTCTAGATTTTATATGAAGATATTCCTATTTCCAACTAAATCTTCACAGTTATCCAAATATCCACTTGCAGATTTTACAAAAAGACTGTTTCCAAACTGCTGTTTCAAAGAAAAGTCGAACTGTGTTAGTTGAGGACACTCATCACAAAGAAGTTTCTGAGAATGCTTCTGTCTAGATTTCATATGAAGATATTCCCGTTTCCACCGAAATCATTAGAGCTATCCAAATATCCACTTACAGATTCTACAAAAAGAGTGTTACCAATCTGCTCTATCAAATGAAAGGTTCAACTTCGTTAGTTGAGGACACACATCATAAAGAAGTTTCTGAGAATGCTTCTGTCTGGATTTTATATGAAGATATTCCGTTTCCAACGAAATCTTCACAGTTATCCAAATATCAACTTGCAGATTCTACAAAAAGTGTGTTTCCAAACTACTGTATCAAAAGAAAGGATCAACTCTGTTAGTTGAGGACACACATCACAAAGAAGTTTCTGAGAATGCTTCTGTCTAGATTTTATATGAAGATATTCCCGTTTCCAACGAAATCTTCACAGTTATCCAAATATCCACTTGCAGATTCTACAAAAAGAGTGTTTGCAAACTGCTGTATCAAAAGAAAGGATGAACTGTGTTAGCTGAGGACACTCATCAAGAAGAAGTTTCTGAGCATGCTTCGGTCTAGATTTCATATGAAGATATCCCCGTTTCCAACGAAATCATTAGCTCTATCAAAATATCCACTTACAGATTCTACAAAAAGAGTGTTTCCAAACTCCTCTATCAAAAGAAAAGTTCAACTCCTTTAGTTGAGGACACACATCACAAAGAAGTTTCTGAGAATGCTTCTGTCTAGATTTTATATGAAGATATTCCCTTTTCCAATGAAATCTTCAGAGTCATCCAAATATCCACTTGCAGCTTCTACAAAAAGAGTTTTTCTAAACTGCTGTATCCAAAGAAAGTTTCATCTCTGTTAGTTGAGGACACACATCCCAAATAAGTTTCTGAGAATGCTTCTGTCTCGTTTTTATGGGAAGATATTTCCCTTTTCACCTTAGGCCTGAGAGCGCTCGAAATCTCCACTTGCAGATACTACAGAAAGAGTGTTCCAAACCTGCTCTAAGAAAGGGAATGTTCAGCTCAGTGAGTTCAATGCAGATATCACAAAGTAGTTTCTGAGAGAGCTTCTGTCTAGATTTTAGATGAAGATATTCCCGTTTCCAATGAAATCGTTAGAGCTATCCAAATATCCACTTGCAGATTCTACAAAAAGTGTGTTTCCAAACTGCTGTAACAAAGGAAAGGTTGAAATCTGTTAGTTGAGGACACACACCACAAAAAAGTTTCTGAGAACGCTTCTGTCTAGATTCTATATGACGATATTCCCGTTTCCAATGAAATCTTCACAGTTATTCAAATATCCACTTGCAGATTATACAAAAAGAGTGTTTCCAAACTGCTCTATCAAAAGAAAGGTTCAACTCCGTTAGTTGAGGACACACGTCACAAAGAAGTTTCTGAGAATGCTTCTGTCTCGTTTTTATGGGAAGATATTTCAGTTTTCACCGTAGGCCGGAATGCGCTCGAAATGTCCACTTGCAGATACTACAGAAAGAGTGTTCCAAACCTTCTCTAAGAAAGGGAATCTTCAGCTTTGTGAGTTGAATGCAGATATCACAAAGTAGTTTCTGAGAGTGCTTCTGTCTAGATTTTAGATGAAGATATTCCCGTTTCCAACGAAATCGTTAGAGCTATCCAAATATCTACTTGCAGATTCTACAAAAAGAGTGGTTCCAAACTACTCTATGAAAAGAAAGGTTGAACTCTGTTAGATGAGGACACACATCACAAAGAAGTTTCTGAGAATGCTTCTGTCTAGATTTTATATGAAGATGTTCCCGTTTCCAACGAAATCTTCACATTAAACAAAATATCCACTTGCAGGTTCTACAAAAAGAGTGTTTCCAAACTGCTGTATCAAAGGAAAGGTTGTACTCTGTTAGTTGAGGACACACATCACAAAAAAGTTTCTGAGAATGCTTCTGTCTAGATTTTATATGAAGATATTCCCGTTTCCAACGAAATCTTCACAGTTATTCAAGTATCCACTTGCAGATTCCACAATAAGAGTGTTTCCAAGCTGCTGTATCAATAGAAAGGATCAGCTCTGGTAGTTGAGGACACACATCCTAAAGAAGTTTCTGAAAATCCTTCTGTCTCTTTTTTATGGGAAGATATTTCAGTTTTCACCGTAGGCCTTAATGCGCTCGAAATGTCCACTTCCAGATACTACAGAAAGAGTGTTTCAAACCTGCTCTATGAAAGGGAATGTTCCGCTCTGTGACTTGAATGCAGATATCAGAAAGTAGTTTCTGACAGTGCTTCTGTCTAGAATTTAGATGAAGATATTCCCGTTTCCAACGAAATCGATAGAGCTATCCAAATATCCACTTACAGATTCTACAAAAGAAGTGATTCCAAACTGCTCTATCAACAGAAAGGTTTAAGTCTGTTAGTTGAGGACACACATCACAAAGAAGTTTGTGAGAATGCTTCTGTCTAGATTTTATATGAAGATATTCCCGTTTCTAACGATATCTTCACAGTTATCCAAATATCCACTTGCAGATTCTTCAAAAAGTGTGTTTCCAAACTGCTGTATCAAAAGATAGGTTCAACTCTGTCAGTTGAGGACACTCATCGCAAAGAAGTTTCTGAGAATGCTTCTGTCTAGATTTCATATGAAGATACTCCCCTTTCCAACGAAATTATTACAGCTATCCAAATATCCACGGACAGATTCTACAGAAAGGGTGTTTCCAAACTGCTGTATCAAAAGAAAGGTTGAACTCCGTTAGTTGAGGACACACATCACGAAGAAGTTGCTGAGAATGCTTCTGTCTGGAATTTAGATGAAGATATTCCCGTTTCCAACGAAATCTTCACAGTTATCCAAATATCTACCAGCAGATTCTACAAAAAGTGTGTTTCCAAACTACTGTAACAAAAGAAAGGTTGAACTCTGTTAGTTGAGGACACACATCACAAAGAAGTTTCTGAGAATGCTTCTGTCTAGATTTTATATGAAGATATTCACTTTTCCATCGAAATCTTCACAGTTATCCAAATATCCACTTGCGGATTCTACAAAAAGAGTGTTTCTAAACTGCTGTATCAAAAGAAAGGTCCAACTCTGTTAGTTGAGGACACACATCCAGTATAAGTTTCAGAGAATGCTTCTGTCTCGTTTTTATGGGAAGATATTTCCCTTTTCACCGTAGGCCTGAAAGCGCTCGAAATGTCCACTTGCAGATACTACAGAAAGCGTGTTCCAAACCTGCTCTAAGAAAGAGAATCTTCAGCTTTCTGAGTTGAATGCAGATATCACAAAGTAGTTTCTGAGAGTGCTTCTGTCTAGATTTTAGATGAAGATATTCCCGTTTCCAACGAAATCGTATGAGCTATCCAAATATCCACTTGCAGATTGTACAAAAAGGTGGTTCCAAACTACTCTATCAAAAGAAATGTTGAACTCTGTTCGATGAGGACTCACATCACAAAGAAGTTTCTGATAATGCTTCTGCCTAGATTTTATATGATGATGTTCCCGTTTCCAACGAAATCTTCACATTAAACAAAATATCCACTTGCAGGTTCTACAAAAAGAGTGTTTCCAAACTGCTGTATCAACGTAAAGTTTGAACTCTGTTAGTTGAGGACACACATCACAAAAAAGTTTCTGAGAATGCTTCTGTCTAGATTTTATAAGAAGATACTCCCGTTTCCAACGAAATCTTCACAGTTATTCAAGTATCCACTTGCAGATTCCACAAAAAGAGTGTTTCCTAACTGCTGTATCAAGAGAAAGGATCAACTCTGCTAGTTGAGGACCCATATCCTAAATAAGTTTCTGAGAATGCTTCTGTCTCTTTCTTATAGGAAGATATTTCAGTTTTCACCGAAGGGCTGAATGCGTTCGAAATGTCCACTTCCAGATACTACAGAAAGAGTGTTTCAAACCTGCTCTTTGAAAGGGAATGTTCAGCTCTGTGACTTGAATGCAGATGTCACAAAGTAGTTTCTGACAGTGCTTCTGTCTTGAATTTAGATGAAGATATTCCCTTTTCCAACGAAATCGTTAGAGCTATAAAAATATCCACTTGCAGATTCTACAAAAAGGGTGTTTCCAAACTGCCCTATCAAAAGAAACGTTGAACCCTGTTAGTTGAGGATACACATCACAAAGTAGTTTCTGAGAATGCTTGTGTCTAGATTTTATATGAAGATATTCCTATTTCCAACTAAATCTTCACAGTTATCCAAATATCCACTTGCAGATTTTACAAAAAGACTGTTTCCAAACTGCTGTTTCAAAGAAAAGTCGAACTGTGTTAGTTGAGGACACTCATCACAAAGAAGTTTCTGAGAATGCTTCTGTCTAGATTTCATATGAAGATATTCCCGTTTCCACCGAAATCATTAGAGCTATCCAAATACCCACTTACAGATTCTACAAAAAGAGTGTTACCAATCTGCTCTATCAAATGAAAGGTTCAACTTCGTTAGTTGAGGACACACATCATAAAGAAGTTTCTGAGAATGCTTCTGTCTGGATTTTATATGAAGATATTCCGTTTCCAACGAAATCTTCACAGTTATCCAAATATCAACTTGCAGATTCTACAAAAAGTGTGTTTCCAAACTACTGTATCAAAAGAAAGGATCAACTCTGTTAGTTGAGGACACACATCACAAAGAAGTTTCTGAGAATGCTTCTGTCTAGATTTTATATGAAGATATTCCCGTTTCCAACGAAATCTTCACAGTTATCCAAATATCCACTTGCAGATTCTACAAAAAGAGTGTTTGCAAACTGCTGTATCAAAAGAAAGGATGAACTGTGTTAGCTGAGGACACTCATCAAGAAGAAGTTTCTGAGCATGCTTCGGTCTAGATTTCATATGAAGATATCCCCGTTTCCAACGAAATCATTAGCTCTATCAAAATATCCACTTACAGATTCTACAAAAAGAGTGTTTCCAAACTCCTCTATCAAAAGAAAAGTTCAACTCCTTTAGTTGAGGACACACATCACAAAGAAGTTTCTGAGAATGCTTCTGTCTAGATTTTATATGAAGATATTCCCTTTTCCAATGAAATCTTCAGAGTCATCCAAATATCCACTTGCAGCTTCTACAAAAAGAGTTTTTCTAAACTGCTGTATCCAAAGAAAGTTTCATCTCTGTTAGTTGAGGACACACATCCCAAATAAGTTTCTGAGAATGCTTCTGTCTCGTTTTTATGGGAAGATATTTCCCTTTTCACCTTAGGCCTGAGAGCGCTCGAAATCTCCACTTGCAGATACTACAGAAAGAGTGTTCCAAACCTGCTCTAAGAAAGGGAATGTTCAGCTCAGTGAGTTCAATGCAGATATCACAAAGTAGTTTCTGAGAGAGCTTCTGTCTAGATTTTAGATGAAGATATTCCCGTTTCCAATGAAATCGTTAGAGCTATCCAAATATCCACTTGCAGATTCTACAAAAAGTGTGTTTCCAAACTGCTGTAACAAAGGAAAGGTTGAAATCTGTTAGTTGAGGACACACACCACAAAAAAGTTTCTGAGAACGCTTCTGTCTAGATTCTATATGACGATATTCCCGTTTCCAATGAAATCTTCACAGTTATTCAAATATCCACTTGCAGATTCTACAAAAAGAGTGTTTCCAAACTGCTCTATCAAAAGAAAGGTTCAACTCCGTTAGTTGAGGACACACGTCACAAAGAAGTTTCTGAGAATGCTTCTGTCTCGTTTTTATGGGAAGATATTTCAGTTTTCACCGTAGGCCGGAATGCGCTCGAAATGTCCACTTGCAGATACTACAGAAAGAGTGTTCCAAACCTTCTCTAAGAAAGGGAATCTTCAGCTTTGTGAGTTGAATGCAGATATCACAAAGTAGTTTCTGAGAGTGC
This sequence comes from Gorilla gorilla gorilla, assembly GCF_029281585.2. Taxonomy (NCBI): domain Eukaryota; kingdom Metazoa; phylum Chordata; class Mammalia; order Primates; family Hominidae; genus Gorilla; species Gorilla gorilla. Next base: position 12,714,761 of record NC_086018.1, on the reverse strand, counting down.
TTCTGTCTAGATTTTAGATGAAGATATTCCCGTTTCCAACGAAATCGTTAGAGCTATCCAAATATCAACTTGCAGATTCTACAAAAAGAGTGGTTCCAAACTACTCTATGAAAAGAAAGGTTGAACTCTGTTAGATGAGGACACACATCACAAAGAAGTTTCTGAGAATGCTTCTGTCTAGATTTTATATGAAGATGTTCCCGTTTCCAACGAAATCTTCACATTAAACAAAATATCCACTTGCAGGTTCTACAAAAAGAGTGTTTCCAAACTGCTGTATCAAAGGAAAGGTTGTACTCTGTTAGTTGAGGACACACATCACAAAAAAGTTTCTGAGAATGCTTCTGTCTAGATTTTATATGAAGATATTCCCGTTTCCAACGAAATCTTCACAGTTATTCAAGTATCCACTTGCAGATTCCACAATAAGAGTGTTTCCAAACTGCTGTATCAATAGAAAGGATCAGCTCTGGTAGTTGAGGACACACATCCTAAAGAAGTTTCTGAAAATCCTTCTGTCTCTTTTTTATGGGAAGATATTTCAGTTTTCACCGTAGGCCTTAATGCGCTCGAAATGTCCACTTCCAGATACTACAGAAAGAGTGTTTCAAACCTGCTCTATGAAAGGGAATGTTCCGCTCTGTGACTTGAATGCAGATATCAGAAAGTAGTTTCTGACAGTGCTTCTGTCTAGAATTTAGATGAAGATATTCCCGTTTCCAACGAAATCGATAGAGCTATCCAAATATCCACTTACAGATTCTACAAAAGAAGTGATTCCAAACTGCTCTATCAACAGAAAGGTTTAAGTCTGTTAGTTGAGGACACACATCACAAAGAAGTTTGTGAGAATGCTTCTGTCTAGATTTTATATGAAGATATTCCCGTTTCTAACGATATCTTCACAGTTATCCAAATATCCACTTGCAGATTCTTCAAAAAGTGTGTTTCCAAACTGCTGTATCAAAAGATAGGTTCAACTCTGTCAGTTGAGGACACTCATCGCAAAGAAGTTTCTGAGAATGCTTCTGTCTAGATTTCATATGAAGATACTCCCCTTTCCAACGAAATTATTACAGCTATCCAAATATCCACGGACAGATTCTACAGAAAGGGTGTTTCCAAACTGCTGTATCAAAAGAAAGGTTGAACTCCGTTAGTTGAGGACACACATCACGAAGAAGTTGCTGAGAATGCTTCTGTCTGGAATTTAGATGAAGATATTCCCGTTTCCAACGAAATCTTCACAGTTATCCAAATATCTACCAGCAGATTCTACAAAAAGTGTGTTTCCAAACTACTGTAACAAAAGAAAGGTTGAACTCTGTTAGTTGAGGACACACATCACAAAGAAGTTTCTGAGAATGCTTCTGTCTAGATTTTATATGAAGATATTCACTTTTCCATCGAAATCTTCACAGTTATCCAAATATCCACTTGCGGATTCTACAAAAAGAGTGTTTCTAAACTGCTGTATCAAAAGAAAGGTCCAACTCTGTTAGTTGAGGACACACATCCAGTATAAGTTTCAGAGAATGCTTCTGTCTCGTTTTTATGGGAAGATATTTCCCTTTTCACCGTAGGCCTGAAAGCGCTCGAAATGTCCACTTGCAGATACTACAGAAAGCGTGTTCCAAACCTGCTCTAAGAAAGAGAATCTTCAGCTTTCTGAGTTGAATGCAGATATCACAAAGTAGTTTCTGAGAGTGCTTCTGTCTAGATTTTAGATGAAGATATTCCCGTTTCCAACGAAATCGTATGAGCTATCCAAATATCCACTTGCAGATTGTACAAAAAGGTGGTTCCAAACTACTCTATCAAAAGAAATGTTGAACTCTGTTCGATGAGGACTCACATCACAAAGAAGTTTCTGATAATGCTTCTGCCTAGATTTTATATGATGATGTTCCCGTTTCCAACGAAATCTTCACATTAAACAAAATATCCACTTGCAGGTTCTACAAAAAGAGTGTTTCCAAACTGCTGTATCAACGTAAAGTTTGAACTCTGTTAGTTGAGGACACACATCACAAAAAAGTTTCTGAGAATGCTTCTGTCTAGATTTTATAAGAAGATACTCCCGTTTCCAACGAAATCTTCACAGTTATTCAAGTATCCACTTGCAGATTCCACAAAAAGAGTGTTTCCTAACTGCTGTATCAAGAGAAAGGATCAACTCTGCTAGTTGAGGACCCATATCCTAAATAAGTTTCTGAGAATGCTTCTGTCTCTTTCTTATAGGAAGATATTTCAGTTTTCACCGAAGGGCTGAATGCGTTCGAAATGTCCACTTCCAGATACTACAGAAAGAGTGTTTCAAACCTGCTCTTTGAAAGGGAATGTTCAGCTCTGTGACTTGAATGCAGATGTCACAAAGTAGTTTCTGACAGTGCTTCTGTCTTGAATTTAGATGAAGATATTCCCTTTTCCAACGAAATCGTTAGAGCTACAAAAATATCCACTTGCAGATTCTACAAAAAGGGTGTTTCCAAACTGCCCTATCAAAAGAAACGTTGAACCCTGTTAGTTGAGGATACACATCACAAAGTAGTTTCTGAGAATGCTTGTGTCTAGATTTTATATGAAGATATTCCTATTTCCAACTAAATCTTCACAGTTATCCAAATATCCACTTGCAGATTTTACAAAAAGACTGTTTCCAAACTGCTGTTTCAAAGAAAAGTCGAACTGTGTTAGTTGAGGACACTCATCACAAAGAAGTTTCTGAGAATGCTTCTGTCTAGATTTCATATGAAGATATTCCCGTTTCCACCGAAATCATTAGAGCTATCCAAATACCCACTTACAGATTCTACAAAAAGAGTGTTACCAATCTGCTCTATCAAATGAAAGGTTCAACTTCGTTAGTTGAGGACACACATCATAAAGAAGTTTCTGAGAATGCTTCTGTCTGGATTTTATATGAAGATATTCCGTTTCCAACGAAATCTTCACAGTTATCCAAATATCAACTTGCAGATTCTACAAAAAGTGTGTTTCCAAACTACTGTATCAAAAGAAAGGATCAACTCTGTTAGTTGAGGACACACATCACAAAGAAGTTTCTGAGAATGCTTCTGTCTAGATTTTATATGAAGATATTCCCGTTTCCAACGAAATCTTCACAGTTATCCAAATATCCACTTGCAGATTCTACAAAAAGAGTGTTTGCAAACTGCTGTATCAAAAGAAAGGATGAACTGTGTTAGCTGAGGACACTCATCAAGAAGAAGTTTCTGAGCATGCTTCGGTCTAGATTTCATATGAAGATATCCCCGTTTCCAACGAAATCATTAGCTCTATCAAAATATCCACTTACAGATTCTACAAAAAGAGTGTTTCCAAACTCCTCTATCAAAAGAAAAGTTCAACTCCTTTAGTTGAGGACACACATCACAAAGAAGTTTCTGAGAATGCTTCTGTCTAGATTTTATATGAAGATATTCCCTTTTCCAATGAAATCTTCAGAGTCATCCAAATATCCACTTGCAGCTTCTACAAAAAGAGTTTTTCTAAACTGCTGTATCCAAAGAAAGTTTCATCTCTGTTAGTTGAGGACACACATCCCAAATAAGTTTCTGAGAATGCTTCTGTCTCGTTTTTATGGGAAGATATTTCCCTTTTCACCTTAGGCCTGAGAGCGCTCGAAATCTCCACTTGCAGATACTACAGAAAGAGTGTTCCAAACCTGCTCTAAGAAAGGGAATGTTCAGCTCAGTGAGTTCAATGCAGATATCACAAAGTAGTTTCTGAGAGAGCTTCTGTCTAGATTTTAGATGAAGATATTCCCGTTTCCAATGAAATCGTTAGAGCTATCCAAATATCCACTTGCAGATTCTACAAAAAGTGTGTTTCCAAACTGCTGTAACAAAGGAAAGGTTGAAATCTGTTAGTTGAGGACACACACCACAAAAAAGTTTCTGAGAACGCTTCTGTCTAGATTCTATATGACGATATTCCCGTTTCCAATGAAATCTTCACAGTTATTCAAATATCCACTTGCAGATTCTACAAAAAGAGTGTTTCCAAACTGCTCTATCAAAAGAAAGGTTCAACTCCGTTAGTTGAGGACACACGTCACAAAGAAGTTTCTGAGAATGCTTCTGTCTCGTTTTTATGGGAAGATATTTCAGTTTTCACCGTAGGCCGGAATGCGCTCGAAATGTCCACTTGCAGATACTACAGAAAGAGTGTTCCAAACCTTCTCTAAGAAAGGGAATCTTCAGCTTTGTGAGTTGAATGCAGATATCACAAAGTAGTTTCTGAGAGTGCTTCTGTCTAGATTTTAGATGAAGATATTCCCGTTTCCAACGAAATCGTTAGAGCTATCCAAATATCTACTTGCAGATTCTACAAAAAGAGTGGTTCCAAACTACTCTATGAAAAGAAAGGTTGAACTCTGTTAGATGAGGACACACATCACAAAGAAGTTTCTGAGAATGCTTCTGTCTAGATTTTATATGAAGATGTTCCCGTTTCCAACGAAATCTTCACATTAAACAAAATATCCACTTGCAGGTTCTACAAAAAGAGTGTTTCCAAACTGCTGTATCAAAGGAAAGGTTGTACTCTGTTAGTTGAGGACACACATCACAAAAAAGTTTCTGAGAATGCTTCTGTCTAGATTTTATATGAAGATATTCCCGTTTCCAACGAAATCTTCACAGTTATTCAAGTATCCACTTGCAGATTCCACAATAAGAGTGTTTCCAAACTGCTGTATCAATAGAAAGGATCAGCTCTGGTAGTTGAGGACACACATCCTAAAGAAGTTTCTGAAAATCCTTCTGTCTCTTTTTTATGGGAAGATATTTCAGTTTTCACCGTAGGCCTTAATGCGCTCGAAATGTCCACTTCCAGATACTACAGAAAGAGTGTTTCAAACCTGCTCTATGAAAGGGAATGTTCCGCTCTGTGACTTGAATGCAGATATCAGAAAGTAGTTTCTGACAGTGCTTCTGTCTAGAATTTAGATGAAGATATTCCCGTTTCCAACGAAATCGATAGAGCTATCCAAATATCCACTTACAGATTCTACAAAAGAAGTGATTCCAAACTGCTCTATCAACAGAAAGGTTTAAGTCTGTTAGTTGAGGACACACATCACAAAGAAGTTTGTGAGAATGCTTCTGTCTAGATTTTATATGAAGATATTCCCGTTTCTAACGATATCTTCACAGTTATCCAAATATCCACTTGCAGATTCTTCAAAAAGTGTGTTTCCAAACTGCTGTATCAAAAGATAGGTTCAACTCTGTCAGTTGAGGACACTCATCGCAAAGAAGTTTCTGAGAATGCTTCTGTCTAGATTTCATATGAAGATACTCCCCTTTCCAACGAAATTATTACAGCTATCCAAATATCCACGGACAGATTCTACAGAAAGGGTGTTTCCAAACTGCTGTATCAAAAGAAAGGTTGAACTCCGTTAGTTGAGGACACACATCACGAAGAAGTTGCTGAGAATGCTTCTGTCTGGAATTTAGATGAAGATATTCCCGTTTCCAACGAAATCTTCACAGTTATCCAAATATCTACCAGCAGATTCTACAAAAAGTGTGTTTCCAAACTACTGTAACAAAAGAAAGGTTGAACTCTGTTAGTTGAGGACACACATCACAAAGAAGTTTCTGAGAATGCTTCTGTCTAGATTTTATATGAAGATATTCACTTTTCCATCGAAATCTTCACAGTTATCCAAATATCCACTTGCGGATTCTACAAAAAGAGTGTTTCTAAACTGCTGTATCAAAAGAAAGGTCCAACTCTGTTAGTTGAGGACACACATCCAGTATAAGTTTCAGAGAATGCTTCTGTCTCGTTTTTATGGGAAGATATTTCCCTTTTCACCGTAGGCCTGAAAGCGCTCGAAATGTCCACTTGCAGATACTACAGAAAGCGTGTTCCAAACCTGCTCTAAGAAAGAGAATCTTCAGCTTTCTGAGTTGAATGCAGATATCACAAAGTAGTTTCTGAGAGTGCTTCTGTCTAGATTTTAGATGAAGATATTCCCGTTTCCAACGAAATCGTATGAGCTATCCAAATATCCACTTGCAGATTGTACAAAAAGGTGGTTCCAAACTACTCTATCAAAAGAAATGTTGAACTCTGTTCGATGAGGACTCACATCACAAAGAAGTTTCTGATAATGCTTCTGCCTAGATTTTATATGATGATGTTCCCGTTTCCAACGAAATCTTCACATTAAACAAAATATCCACTTGCAGGTTCTACAAAAAGAGTGTTTCCAAACTGCTGTATCAACGTAAAGTTTGAACTCTGTTAGTTGAGGACACACATCACAAAAAAGTTTCTGAGAATGCTTCTGTCTAGATTTTATAAGAAGATACTCCCGTTTCCAACGAAATCTTCACAGTTATTCAAGTATCCACTTGCAGATTCCACAAAAAGAGTGTTTCCTAACTGCTGTATCAAGAGAAAGGATCAACTCTGCTAGTTGAGGACCCATATCCTAAATAAGTTTCTGAGAATGCTTCTGTCTCTTTCTTATAGGAAGATATTTCAGTTTTCACCGAAGGGCTGAATGCGTTCGAAATGTCCACTTCCAGATACTACAGAAAGAGTGTTTCAAACCTGCTCTTTGAAAGGGAATGTTCAGCTCTGTGACTTGAATGCAGATGTCACAAAGTAGTTTCTGACAGTGCTTCTGTCTTGAATTTAGATGAAGATATTCCCTTTTCCAACGAAATCGTTAGAGCTATAAAAATATCCACTTGCAGATTCTACAAAAAGGGTGTTTCCAAACTGCCCTATCAAAAGAAACGTTGAACCCTGTTAGTTGAGGATACACATCACAAAGTAGTTTCTGAGAATGCTTGTGTCTAGATTTTATATGAAGATATTCCTATTTCCAACTAAATCTTCACAGTTATCCAAATATCCACTTGCAGATTTTACAAAAAGACTGTTTCCAAACTGCTGTTTCAAAGAAAAGTCGAACTGTGTTAGTTGAGGACACTCATCACAAAGAAGTTTCTGAGAATGCTTCTGTCTAGATTTCATATGAAGATATTCCCGTTTCCACCGAAATCATTAGAGCTATCCAAATACCCACTTACAGATTCTACAAAAAGAGTGTTACCAATCTGCTCTATCAAATGAAAGGTTCAACTTCGTTAGTTGAGGACACACATCATAAAGAAGTTTCTGAGAATGCTTCTGTCTGGATTTTATATGAAGATATTCCGTTTCCAACGAAATCTTCACAGTTATCCAAATATCAACTTGCAGATTCTACAAAAAGTGTGTTTCCAAACTACTGTATCAAAAGAAAGGATCAACTCTGTTAGTTGAGGACACACATCACAAAGAAGTTTCTGAGAATGCTTCTGTCTAGATTTTATATGAAGATATTCCCGTTTCCAACGAAATCTTCACAGTTATCCAAATATCCACTTGCAGATTCTACAAAAAGAGTGTTTGCAAACTGCTGTATCAAAAGAAAGGATGAACTGTGTTAGCTGAGGACACTCATCAAGAAGAAGTTTCTGAGCATGCTTCGGTCTAGATTTCATATGAAGATATCCCCGTTTCCAACGAAATCATTAGCTCTATCAAAATATCCACTTACAGATTCTACAAAAAGAGTGTTTCCAAACTCCTCTATCAAAAGAAAAGTTCAACTCCTTTAGTTGAGGACACACATCACAAAGAAGTTTCTGAGAATGCTTCTGTCTAGATTTTATATGAAGATATTCCCTTTTCCAATGAAATCTTCAGAGTCATCCAAATATCCACTTGCAGCTTCTACAAAAAGAGTTTTTCTAAACTGCTGTATCCAAAGAAAGTTTCATCTCTGTTAGTTGAGGACACACATCCCAAATAAGTTTCTGAGAATGCTTCTGTCTCGTTTTTATGGGAAGATATTTCCCTTTTCACCTTAGGCCTGAGAGCGCTCGAAATCTCCACTTGCAGATACTACAGAAAGAGTGTTCCAAACCTGCTCTAAGAAAGGGAATGTTCAGCTCAGTGAGTTCAATGCAGATATCACAAAGTAGTTTCTGAGAGAGCTTCTGTCTAGATTTTAGATGAAGATATTCCCGTTTCCAATGAAATCGTTAGAGCTATCCAAATATCCACTTGCAGATTCTACAAAAAGTGTGTTTCCAAACTGCTGTAACAAAGGAAAGGTTGAAATCTGTTAGTTGAGGACACACACCACAAAAAAGTTTCTGAGAACGCTTCTGTCTAGATTCTATATGACGATATTCCCGTTTCCAATGAAATCTTCACAGTTATTCAAATATCCACTTGCAGATTCTACAAAAAGAGTGTTTCCAAACTGCTCTATCAAAAGAAAGGTTCAACTCCGTTAGTTGAGGACACACGTCACAAAGAAGTTTCTGAGAATGCTTCTGTCTCGTTTTTATGGGAAGATATTTCAGTTTTCACCGTAGGCCGGAATGCGCTCGAAATGTCCACTTGCAGATACTACAGAAAGAGTGTTCCAAACCTTCTCTAAGAAAGGGAATCTTCAGCTTTGTGAGTTGAATGCAGATATCACAAAGTAGTTTCTGAGAGTGCTTCTGTCTAGATTTTAGATGAAGATATTCCCGTTTCCAACGAAATCGTTAGAGCTATCCAAATATCTACTTGCAGATTCTACAAAAAGAGTGGTTCCAAACTACTCTATGAAAAGAAAGGTTGAACTCTGTTAGATGAGGACACACATCACAAAGAAGTTTCTGAGAATGCTTCTGTCTAGATTTTATATGAAGATGTTCCCGTTTCCAACGAAATCTTCACATTAAACAAAATATCCACTTGCAGGTTCTACAAAAAGAGTGTTTCCAAACTGCTGTATCAAAGGAAAGGTTGTACTCTGTTAGTTGAGGACACACATCACAAAAAAGTTTCTGAGAATGCTTCTGTCTAGATTTTATATGAAGATATTCCCGTTTCCAACGAAATCTTCACAGTTATTCAAGTATCCACTTGCAGATTCCACAATAAGAGTGTTTCCAAACTGCTGTATCAATAGAAAGGATCAGCTCTGGTAGTTGAGGACACACATCCTAAAGAAGTTTCTGAAAATCCTTCTGTCTCTTTTTTATGGGAAGATATTTCAGTTTTCACCGTAGGCCTTAATGCGCTCGAAATGTCCACTTCCAGATACTACAGAAAGAGTGTTTCAAACCTGCTCTATGAAAGGGAATGTTCCGCTCTGTGACTTGAATGCAGATATCAGAAAGTAGTTTCTGACAGTGCTTCTGTCTAGAATTTAGATGAAGATATTCCCGTTTCCAACGAAATCGATAGAGCTATCCAAATATCCACTTACAGATTCTACAAAAGAAGTGATTCCAAACTGCTCTATCAACAGAAAGGTTTAAGTCTGTTAGTTGAGGACACACATCACAAAGAAGTTTGTGAGAATGCTTCTGTCTAGATTTTATATGAAGATATTCCCGTTTCTAACGATATCTTCACAGTTATCCAAATATCCACTTGCAGATTCTTCAAAAAGTGTGTTTCCAAACTGCTGTATCAAAAGATAGGTTCAACTCTGTCAGTTGAGGACACTCATCGCAAAGAAGTTTCTGAGAATGCTTCTGTCTAGATTTCATATGAAGATACTCCCCTTTCCAACGAAATTATTACAGCTATCCAAATATCCACGGACAGATTCTACAGAAAGGGTGTTTCCAAACTGCTGTATCAAAAGAAAGGTTGAACTCCGTTAGTTGAGGACACACATCACGAAGAAGTTGCTGAGAATGCTTCTGTCTGGAATTTAGATGAAGATATTCCCGTTTCCAACGAAATCTTCACAGTTATCCAAATATCTACCAGCAGATTCTACAAAAAGTGTGTTTCCAAACTACTGTAACAAAAGAAAGGTTGAACTCTGTTAGTTGAGGACACACATCACAAAGAAGTTTCTGAGAATGCTTCTGTCTAGATTTTATATGAAGATATTCACTTTTCCATCGAAATCTTCACAGTTATCCAAATATCCACTTGCGGATTCTACAAAAAGAGTGTTTCTAAACTGCTGTATCAAAAGAAAGGTCCAACTCTGTTAGTTGAGGACACACATCCAGTATAAGTTTCAGAGAATGCTTCTGTCTCGTTTTTATGGGAAGATATTTCCCTTTTCACCGTAGGCCTGAAAGCGCTCGAAATGTCCACTTGCAGATACTACAGAAAGCGTGTTCCAAACCTGCTCTAAGAAAGAGAATCTTCAGCTTTCTGAGTTGAATGCAGATATCACAAAGTAGTTTCTGAGAGTGCTTCTGTCTAGATTTTAGATGAAGATATTCCCGTTTCCAACGAAATCGTATGAGCTATCCAAATATCCACTTGCAGATTGTACAAAAAGGTGGTTCCAAACTACTCTATCAAAAGAAATGTTGAACTCTGTTCGATGAGGACTCACATCACAAAGAAGTTTCTGATAATGCTTCTGCCTAGATTTTATATGATGATGTTCCCGTTTCCAACGAAATCTTCACATTAAACAAAATATCCACTTGCAGGTTCTACAAAAAGAGTGTTTCCAAACTGCTGTATCAACGTAAAGTTTGAACTCTGTTAGTTGAGGACACACATCACAAAAAAGTTTCTGAGAATGCTTCTGTCTAGATTTTATAAGAAGATACTCCCGTTTCCAACGAAATCTTCACAGTTATTCAAGTATCCACTTGCAGATTCCACAAAAAGAGTGTTTCCTAACTGCTGTATCAAGAGAAAGGATCAACTCTGCTAGTTGAGGACCCATATCCTAAATAAGTTTCTGAGAATGCTTCTGTCTCTTTCTTATAGGAAGATATTTCAGTTTTCACCGAAGGGCTGAATGCGTTCGAAATGTCCACTTCCAGATACTACAGAAAGAGTGTTTCAAACCTGCTCTTTGAAAGGGAATGTTCAGCTCTGTGACTTGAATTCAGATGTCACAAAGTAGTTTCTGACAGTGCTTCTGTCTTGAATTTAGATGAAGATATTCCCTTTTCCAACGAAATCGTTAGAGCTATAAAAATATCCACTTGCAGATTCTACAAAAAGGGTGTTTCCAAACTGCCCTATCAAAAGAAACGTTGAACCCTGTTAGTTGAGGATACACATCACAAAGTAGTTTCTGAGAATGCTTGTGTCTAGATTTTATATGAAGATATTCCTATTTCCAACTAAATCTTCACAGTTATCCAAATATCCACTTGCAGATTTTACAAAAAGACTGTTTCCAAACTGCTGTTTCAAAGAAAAGTCGAACTGTGTTAGTTGAGGACACTCATCACAAAGAAGTTTCTGAGAATGCTTCTGTCTAGATTTCATATGAAGATATTCCCGTTTCCACCGAAATCATTAGAGCTATCCAAATACCCACTTACAGATTCTACAAAAAGAGTGTTACCAATCTGCTCTATCAAATGAAAGGTTCAACTTCGTTAGTTGAGGACACACATCATAAAGAAGTTTCTGAGAATGCTTCTGTCTGGATTTTATATGAAGATATTCCGTTTCCAACGAAATCTTCACAGTTATCCAAATATCCACTTGCAGATTCTACAAAAAGTGTGTTTCCAAACTACTGTATCAAAAGAAAGGATCAACTCTGTTAGTTGAGGACACACATCACAAAGAAGTTTCTGAGAATGCTTCTGTCTAGATTTTATATGAAGATATTCCCGTTTCCAACGAAATCTTCACAGTTATCCAAATATCCACTTGCAGATTCTACAAAAAGAGTGTTTGCAAACTGCTGTATCAAAAGAAAGGATGAACTGTGTTAGCTGAGGACACTCATCAAGAAGAAGTTTCTGAGCATGCTTCGGTCTAGATTTCATATGAAGATATCCCCGTTTCCAACGAAATCATTAGCTCTATCAAAATATCCACTTACAGATTCTACAAAAAGTGTGTTTCCAAACTACTGTAACAAAAGAAAGGTTGAACTCTGTTAGTTGAGGACACACATCACAAAGAAGTTTCTGAGAATGCTTCTGTCTAGATTTTATATGAAGATATTCACTTTTCCATCGAAATCTTCACAGTTATCCAAATATCCACTTGCGGATTCTACAAAAAGAGTGTTTCTAAACTGCTGTATCAAAAGAAAGGTCCAACTCTGTTAGTTGAGGACACACATCCAGTATAAGTTTCAGAGAATGCTTCTGTCTCGTTTTTATGGGAAGATATTTCCCTTTTCACCGTAGGCCTGAAAGCGCTCGAAATGTCCACTTGCAGATACTACAGAAAGCGTGTTCCAAACCTGCTCTAAGAAAGAGAATCTTCAGCTTTCTGAGTTGAATGCAGATATCACAAAGTAGTTTCTGAGAGTGCTTCTGTCTAGATTTTAGATGAAGATATTCCCGTTTCCAACGAAATCGTATGAGCTATCCAAATATCCACTTGCAGATTGTACAAAAAGGTGGTTCCAAACTACTCTATCAAAAGAAATGTTGAACTCTGTTCGATGAGGACTCACATCACAAAGAAGTTTCTGATAATGCTTCTGCCTAGATTTTATATGATGATGTTCCCGTTTCCAACGAAATCTTCACATTAAACAAAATATCCACTTGCAGGTTCTACAAAAAGAGTGTTTCCAAACTGCTGTATCAACGTAAAGTTTGAACTCTGTTAGTTGAGGACACACATCACAAAAAAGTTTCTGAGAATGCTTCTGTCTAGATTTTATAAGAAGATACTCCCGTTTCCAACGAAATCTTCACAGTTATTCAAGTATCCACTTGCAGATTCCACAAAAAGAGTGTTTCCTAACTGCTGTATCAAGAGAAAGGATCAACTCTGCTAGTTGAGGACCCATATCCTAAATAAGTTTCTGAGAATGCTTCTGTCTCTTTCTTATAGGAAGATATTTCAGTTTTCACCGAAGGGCTGAATGCGTTCGAAATGTCCACTTCCAGATACTACAGAAAGAGTGTTTCAAACCTGCTCTTTGAAAGGGAATGTTCAGCTCTGTGACTTGAATGCAGATGTCACAAAGTAGTTTCTGACAGTGCTTCTGTCTTGAATTTAGATGAAGATATTCCCTTTTCCAACGAAATCGTTAGAGCTATAAAAATATCCACTTGCAGATTCTACAAAAAGGGTGTTTCCAAACTGCCCTATCAAAAGAAACGTTGAACCCTGTTAGTTGAGGATACACATCACAAAGTAGTTTCTGAGAATGCTTGTGTCTAGATTTTATATGAAGATATTCCTATTTCCAACTAAATCTTCACAGTTATCCAAATATCCACTTGCAGATTTTACAAAAAGACTGTTTCCAAACTGCTGTTTCAAAGAAAAGTCGAACTGTGTTAGTTGAGGACACTCATCACAAAGAAGTTTCTGAGAATGCTTCTGTCTAGATTTCATATGAAGATATTCCCGTTTCCACCGAAATCATTAGAGCTATCCAAATACCCACTTACAGATTCTACAAAAAGAGTGTTACCAATCTGCTCTATCAAATGAAAGGTTCAACTTCGTTAGTTGAGGACACACATCATAAAGAAGTTTCTGAGAATGCTTCTGTCTGGATTTTATATGAAGATATTCCGTTTCCAACGAAATCTTCACAGTTATCCAAATATCAACTTGCAGATTCTACAAAAAGTGTGTTTCCAAACTACTGTATCAAAAGAAAGGATCAACTCTGTTAGTTGAGGACACACATCACAAAGAAGTTTCTGAGAATGCTTCTGTCTAGATTTTATATGAAGATATTCCCGTTTCCAACGAAATCTTCACAGTTATCCAAATATCCACTTGCAGATTCTACAAAAAGAGTGTTTGCAAACTGCTGTATCAAAAGAAAGGATGAACTGTGTTAGCTGAGGACACTCATCAAGAAGAAGTTTCTGAGCATGCTTCGGTCTAGATTTCATATGAAGATATCCCCGTTTCCAACGAAATCATTAGCTCTATCAAAATATCCACTTACAGATTCTACAAAAAGAGTGTTTCCAAACTCCTCTATCAAAAGAAAAGTTCAACTCCTTTAGTTGAGGACACACATCACAAAGAAGTTTCTGAGAATGCTTCTGTCTAGATTTTATATGAAGATATTCCCTTTTCCAATGAAATCTTCAGAGTCATCCAAATATCCACTTGCAGCTTCTACAAAAAGAGTTTTTCTAAACTGCTGTATCCAAAGAAAGTTTCATCTCTGTTAGTTGAGGACACACATCCCAAATAAGTTTCTGAGAATGCTTCTGTCTCGTTTTTATGGGAAGATATTTCCCTTTTCACCTTAGGCCTGAGAGCGCTCGAAATCTCCACTTGCAGATACTACAGAAAGAGTGTTCCAAACCTGCTCTAAGAAAGGGAATGTTCAGCTCAGTGAGTTCAATGCAGATATCACAAAGTAGTTTCTGAGAGAGCTTCTGTCTAGATTTTAGATGAAGATATTCCCGTTTCCAATGAAATCGTTAGAGCTATCCAAATATCCACTTGCAGATTCTACAAAAAGTGTGTTTCCAAACTGCTGTAACAAAGGAAAGGTTGAAATCTGTTAGTTGAGGACACACACCACAAAAAAGTTTCTGAGAACGCTTCTGTCTAGATTCTATATGACGATATTCCCGTTTCCAATGAAATCTTCACAGTTATTCAAATATCCACTTGCAGATTATACAAAAAGAGTGTTTCCAAACTGCTCTATCAAAAGAAAGGTTCAACTCCGTTAGTTGAGGACACACGTCACAAAGAAGTTTCTGAGAATGCTTCTGTCTCGTTTTTATGGGAAGATATTTCAGTTTTCACCGTAGGCCGGAATGCGCTCGAAATGTCCACTTGCAGATACTACAGAAAGAGTGTTCCAAACCTTCTCTAAGAAAGGGAATCTTCAGCTTTGTGAGTTGAATGCAGATATCACAAAGTAGTTTCTGAGAGTGCTTCTGTCTAGATTTTAGATGAAGATATTCCCGTTTCCAACGAAATCGTTAGAGCTATCCAAATATCAACTTGCAGATTCTACAAAAAGAGTGGTTCCAAACTACTCTATGAAAAGAAAGGTTGAACTCTGTTAGATGAGGACACACATCACAAAGAAGTTTCTGAGAATGCTTCTGTCTAGATTTTATATGAAGATGTTCCCGTTTCCAACGAAATCTTCACATAAAACAAAATATCCACTTGCAGGTTCTACAAAAAGAGTGTTTCCAAACTGCTGTATCAAAGGAAAGGTTGTACTCTGTTAGTTGAGGACACACATCACAAAAAAGTTTCTGAGAATGCTTCTGTCTAGATTTTATATGAAGATATTCCCGTTTCCAACGAAATCTTCACAGTTATTCAAGTATCCACTTGCAGATTCCACAATAAGAGTGTTTCCAAACTGCTGTATCAATAGAAAGGATCAGCTCTGGTAGTTGAGGACACACATCCTAAAGAAGTTTCTGAAAATCCTTCTGTCTCTTTTTTATGGGAAGATATTTCAGTTTTCACCGTAGGCCTTAATGCGCTCGAAATGTCCACTTCCAGATACTACAGAAAGAGTGTTTCAAACCTGCTCTATGAAAGGGAATGTTCCGCTCTGTGACTTGAATGCAGATATCAGAAAGTAGTTTCTGACAGTGCTTCTGTCTAGAATTTAGATGAAGATATTCCCGTTTCCAACCAAATCGATAGAGCTATCCAAATATCCACTTACAGATTCTACAAAAGAAGTGATTCCAAACTGCTCTATCAACAGAAAGGTTTAAGTCTGTTAGTTGAGGACACACATCACAAAGAAGTTTGTGAGAATGCTTCTGTCTAGATTTTATATGAAGATATTCCCGTTTCTAACGATATCTTCACAGTTATCCAAATATCCACTTGCAGATTCTTCAAAAAGTGTGTTTCCAAACTGCTGTATCAAAAGATAGGTTCAACTCTGTCAGTTGAGGACACTCATCGCAAAGAAGTTTCTGAGAATGCTTCTGTCTAGATTTCATATGAAGATACTCCCCTTTCCAACGAAATTATTACAGCTATCCAAATATCCACGGACAGATTCTACAGAAAGGGTGTTTCCAAACTGCTGTATCAAAAGAAAGGTTGAACTCCGTTAGTTGAGGACACACATCACGAAGAAGTTGCTGAGAATGCTTCTGTCTGGAATTTAGATGAAGATATTCCCGTTTCCAACGAAATCTTCACAGTTATCCAAATATCTACCAGCAGATTCTACAAAAAGTGTGTTTCCAAACTACTGTAACAAAAGAAAGGTTGAACTCTGTTAGTTGAGGACACACATCACAAAGAAGTTTCTGAGAATGCTTCTGTCTAGATTTTATATGAAGATATTCACTTTTCCATCGAAATCTTCACAGTTATCCAAATATCCACTTGCGGATTCTACAAAAAGAGTGTTTCTAAACTGCTGTATCAAAAGAAAGGTCCAACTCTGTTAGTTGAGGACACACATCCAGTATAAGTTTCAGAGAATGCTTCTGTCTCGTTTTTATGGGAAGATATTTCCCTTTTCACCGTAGGCCTGAAAGCGCTCGAAATGTCCACTTGCAGATACTACAGAAAGCGTGTTCCAAACCTGCTCTAAGAAAGAGAATCTTCAGCTTTCTGAGTTGAATGCAGATATCACAAAGTAGTTTCTGAGAGTGCTTCTGTCTAGATTTTAGATGAAGATATTCCCGTTTCCAACGAAATCGTATGAGCTATCCAAATATCCACTTGCAGATTGTACAAAAAGGTGGTTCCAAACTACTCTATCAAAAGAAATGTTGAACTCTGTTCGATGAGGACTCACATCACAAAGAAGTTTCTGATAATGCTTCTGCCTAGATTTTATATGATGATGTTCCCGTTTCCAACGAAATCTTCACATTAAACAAAATATCCACTTGCAGGTTCTACAAAAAGAGTGTTTCCAAACTGCTGTATCAACGTAAAGTTTGAACTCTGTTAGTTGAGGACACACATCACAAAAAAGTTTCTGAGAATGCTTCTGTCTAGATTTTATAAGAAGATACTCCCGTTTCCAACGAAATCTTCACAGTTATTCAAGTATCCACTTGCAGATTCCACAAAAAGAGTGTTTCCTAACTGCTGTATCAAGAGAAAGGATCAACTCTGCTAGTTGAGGACCCATATCCTAAATAAGTTTCTGAGAATGCTTCTGTCTCTTTCTTATAGGAAGATATTTCAGTTTTCACCGAAGGGCTGAATGCGTTCGAAATGTCCACTTCCAGATACTACAGAAAGAGTGTTTCAAACCTGCTCTTTGAAAGGGAATGTTCAGCTCTGTGACTTGAATGCAGATGTCACAAAGTAGTTTCTGACAGTGCTTCTGTCTTGACTTTAGATGAAGATATTCCCTTTTCCAACGAAATCGTTAGAGCTATAAAAATATCCACTTGCAGATTCTACAAAAAGGGTGTTTCCAAACTGCCCTATCAAAAGAAACGTTGAACCCTGTTAGTTGAGGATACACATCACAAAGTAGTTTCTGAGAATGCTTGTGTCTAGATTTTATATGAAGATATTCCTATTTCCAACTAAATCTTCACAGTTATCCAAATATCCACTTGCAGATTTTACAAAAAGACTGTTTCCAAACTGCTGTTTCAAAGAAAAGTCGAACTGTGTTAGTTGAGGACACTCATCACAAAGAAGTTTCTGAGAATGCTTCTGTCTAGATTTCATATGAAGATATTCCCGTTTCCACCGAAATCATTAGAGCTATCCAAATATCCACTTACAGATTCTACAAAAAGAGTGTTACCAATCTGCTCTATCAAATGAAAGGTTCAACTTCGTTAGTTGAGGACACACATCATAAAGAAGTTTCTGAGAATGCTTCTGTCTGGATTTTATATGAAGATATTCCGTTTCCAACGAAATCTTCACAGTTATCCAAATATCAACTTGCAGATTCTACAAAAAGTGTGTTTCCAAACTACTGTATCAAAAGAAAGGATCAACTCTGTTAGTTGAGGACACACATCACAAAGAAGTTTCTGAGAATGCTTCTGTCTAGATTTTATATGAAGATATTCCCGTTTCCAACGAAATCTTCACAGTTATCCAAATATCCACTTGCAGATTCTACAAAAAGAGTGTTTGCAAACTGCTGTATCAAAAGAAAGGATGAACTGTGTTAGCTGAGGACACTCATCAAGAAGAAGTTTCTGAGCATGCTTCGGTCTAGATTTCATATGAAGATATCCCCGTTTCCAACGAAATCATTAGCTCTATCAAAATATCCACTTACAGATTCTACAAAAAGAGTGTTTCCAAACTCCTCTATCAAAAGAAAAGTTCAACTCCTTTAGTTGAGGACACACATCACAAAGAAGTTTCTGAGAATGCTTCTGTCTAGATTTTATATGAAGATATTCCCTTTTCCAATGAAATCTTCAGAGTCATCCAAATATCCACTTGCAGCTTCTACAAAAAGAGTTTTTCTAAACTGCTGTATCCAAAGAAAGTTTCATCTCTGTTAGTTGAGGACACACATCCCAAATAAGTTTCTGAGAATGCTTCTGTCTCGTTTTTATGGGAAGATATTTCCCTTTTCACCTTAGGCCTGAGAGCGCTCGAAATCTCCACTTGCAGATACTACAGAAAGAGTGTTCCAAACCTGCTCTAAGAAAGGGAATGTTCAGCTCAGTGAGTTCAATGCAGATATCACAAAATAGTTTCTGAGAGAGCTTCTGTCTAGATTTTAGATGAAGATATTCCCGTTTCCAATGAAATCGTTAGAGCTATCCAAATATCCACTTGCAGATTCTACAAAAAGTGTGTTTCCAAACTGCTGTAACAAAGGAAAGGTTGAAATCTGTTAGTTGAGGACACACACCACAAAAAAGTTTCTGAGAACGCTTCTGTCTAGATTCTATATGACGATATTCCCGTTTCCAATGAAATCTTCACAGTTATTCAAATATCCACTTGCAGATTATACAAAAAGAGTGTTTCCAAACTGCTCTATCAAAAGAAAGGTTCAACTCCGTTAGTTGAGGACACACGTCACAAAGAAGTTTCTGAGAATGCTTCTGTCTCGTTTTTATGGGAAGATATTTCAGTTTTCACCGTAGGCCGGAATGCGCTCGAAATGTCCACTTGCAGATACTACAGAAAGAGTGTTCCAAACCTTCTCTAAGAAAGGGAATCTTCAGCTTTGTGAGTTGAATGCAGATATCACAAAGTAGTTTCTGAGAGTGCTTCTGTCTAGATTTTAGATGAAGATATTCCCGTTTCCAACGAAATCGTTAGAGCTATCCAAATATCAACTTGCAGATTCTACAAAAAGAGTGGTTCCAAACTACTCTATGAAAAGAAAGGTTGAACTCTGTTAGATGAGGACACACATCACAAAGAAGTTTCTGAGAATGCTTCTGTCTAGATTTTATATGAAGATGTTCCCGTTTCCAACGAAATCTTCACATTAAACAAAATATCCACTTGCAGGTTCTACAAAAAGAGTGTTTCCAAACTGCTGTATCAAAGGAAAGGTTGTACTCTGTTAGTTGAGGACACACATCACAAAAAAGTTTCTGAGAATGCTTCTGTCTAGATTTTATATGAAGATATTCCCGTTTCCAACGAAATCTTCACAGTTATTCAAGTATCCACTTGCAGATTCCACAATAAGAGTGTTTCCAAACTGCTGTATCAATAGAAAGGATCAGCTCTGGTAGTTGAGGACACACATCCTAAAGAAGTTTCTGAAAATCCTTCTGTCTCTTTTTTATGGGAAGATATTTCAGTTTTCACCGTAGGCCTTAATGCGCTCGAAATGTCCACTTCCAGATACTACAGAAAGAGTGTTTCAAACCTGCTCTATGAAAGGGAATGTTCCGCTCTGTGACTTGAATGCAGATATCAGAAAGTAGTTTCTGACAGTGCTTCTGTCTAGAATTTAGATGAAGATATTCCCGTTTCCAACCAAATCGATAGAGCTATCCAAATATCCACTTACAGATTCTACAAAAGAAGTGATTCCAAACTGCTCTATCAACAGAAAGGTTTAAGTCTGTTAGTTGAGGACACACATCACAAAGAAGTTTGTGAGAATGCTTCTGTCTAGATTTTATATGAAGATATTCCCGTTTCTAACGATATCTTCACAGTTATCCAAATATCCACTTGCAGATTCTTCAAAAAGTGTGTTTCCAAACTGCTGTATCAAAAGATAGGTTCAACTCTGTCAGTTGAGGACACTCATCGCAAAGAAGTTTCTGAGAATGCTTCTGTCTAGATTTCATATGAAGATACTCCCCTTTCCAACGAAATTATTACAGCTATCCAAATATCCACGGACAGATTCTACAGAAAGGGTGTTTCCAAACTGCTGTATCAAAAGAAAGGTTGAACTCCGTTAGTTGAGGACACACATCACGAAGAAGTTGCTGAGAATGCTTCTGTCTGGAATTTAGATGAAGATATTCCCGTTTCCAACGAAATCTTCACAGTTATCCAAATATCTACCAGCAGATTCTACAAAAAGTGTGTTTCCAAACTACTGTAACAAAAGAAAGGTTGAACTCTGTTAGTTGAGGACACACATCACAAAGAAGTTTCTGAGAATGCTTCTGTCTAGATTTTATATGAAGATATTCACTTTTCCATCGAAATCTTCACAGTTATCCAAATATCCACTTGCGGATTCTACAAAAAGAGTGTTTCTAAACTGCTGTATCAAAAGAAAGGTCCAACTCTGTTAGTTGAGGACACACATCCAGTATAAGTTTCAGAGAATGCTTCTGTCTCGTTTTTATGGGAAGATATTTCCCTTTTCACCGTAGGCCTGAAAGCGCTCGAAATGTCCACTTGCAGATACTACAGAAAGCGTGTTCCAAACCTGCTCTAAGAAAGAGAATCTTCAGCTTTCTGAGTTGAATGCAGATATCACAAAGTAGTTTCTGAGAGTGCTTCTGTCTAGATTTTAGATGAAGATATTCCCGTTTCCAACGAAATCGTATGAGCTATCCAAATATCCACTTGCAGATTGTACAAAAAGGTGGTTCCAAACTACTCTATCAAAAGAAATGTTGAACTCTGTTCGATGAGGACTCACATCACAAAGAAGTTTCTGATAATGCTTCTGCCTAGATTTTATATGATGATGTTCCCGTTTCCAACGAAATCTTCACATTAAACAAAATATCCACTTGCAGGTTCTACAAAAAGAGTGTTTCCAAACTGCTGTATCAACGTAAAGTTTGAACTCTGTTAGTTGAGGACACACATCACAAAAAAGTTTCTGAGAATGCTTCTGTCTAGATTTTATAAGAAGATACTCCCGTTTCCAACGAAATCTTCACAGTTATTCAAGTATCCACTTGCAGATTCCACAAAAAGAGTGTTTCCTAACTGCTGTATCAAGAGAAAGGATCAACTCTGCTAGTTGAGGACCCATATCCTAAATAAGTTTCTGAGAATGCTTCTGTCTCTTTCTTATAGGAAGATATTTCAGTTTTCACCGAAGGGCTGAATGCGTTCGAAATGTCCACTTCCAGATACTACAGAAAGAGTGTTTCAAACCTGCTCTTTGAAAGGGAATGTTCAGCTCTGTGACTTGAATGCAGATGTCACAAAGTAGTTTCTGACAGTGCTTCTGTCTTGAATTTAGATGAAGATATTCCCTTTTCCAACGAAATCGTTAGAGCTATAAAAATATCCACTTGCAGATTCTACAAAAAGGGTGTTTCCAAACTGCCCTATCAAAAGAAACGTTGAACCCTGTTAGTTGAGGATACACATCACAAAGTAGTTTCTGAGAATGCTTGTGTCTAGATTTTATATGAAGATATTCCTATTTCCAACTAAATCTTCACAGTTATCCAAATATCCACTTGCAGATTTTACAAAAAGACTGTTTCCAAACTGCTGTTTCAAAGAAAAGTCGAACTGTGTTAGTTGAGGACACTCATCACAAAGAAGTTTCTGAGAATGCTTCTGTCTAGATTTCATATGAAGATATTCCCGTTTCCACCGAAATCATTAGAGCTATCCAAATACCCACTTACAGATTCTACAAAAAGAGTGTTACCAATCTGCTCTATCAAATGAAAGGTTCAACTTCGTTAGTTGAGGACACACATCATAAAGAAGTTTCTGAGAATGCTTCTGTCTGGATTTTATATGAAGATATTCCGTTTCCAACGAAATCTTCACAGTTATCCAAATATCAACTTGCAGATTCTACAAAAAGTGTGTTTCCAAACTACTGTATCAAAAGAAAGGATCAACTCTGTTAGTTGAGGACACACATCACAAAGAAGTTTCTGAGAATGCTTCTGTCTAGATTTTATATGAAGATATTCCCGTTTCCAACGAAATCTTCACAGTTATCCAAATATCCACTTGCAGATTCTACAAAAAGAGTGTTTGCAAACTGCTGTATCAAAAGAAAGGATGAACTGTGTTAGCTGAGGACACTCATCAAGAAGAAGTTTCTGAGCATGCTTCGGTCTAGATTTCATATGAAGATATCCCCGTTTCCAACGAAATCATTAGCTCTATCAAAATATCCACTTACAGATTCTACAAAAAGAGTGTTTCCAAACTCCTCTATCAAAAGAAAAGTTCAACTCCTTTAGTTGAGGACACACATCACAAAGAAGTTTCTGAGAATGCTTCTGTCTAGATTTTATATGAAGATATTCCCTTTTCCAATGAAATCTTCAGAGTCATCCAAATATCCACTTGCAGCTTCTACAAAAAGAGTTTTTCTAAACTGCTGTATCCAAAGAAAGTTTCATCTCTGTTAGTTGAGGACACACATCCCAAATAAGTTTCTGAGAATGCTTCTGTCTCGTTTTTATGGGAAGATATTTCCCTTTTCACCTTAGGCCTGAGAGCGCTCGAAATCTCCACTTGCAGATACTACAGAAAGAGTGTTCCAAACCTGCTCTAAGAAAGGGAATGTTCAGCTCAGTGAGTTCAATGCAGATATCACAAAGTAGTTTCTGAGAGAGCTTCTGTCTAGATTTTAGATGAAGATATTCCCGTTTCCAATGAAATCGTTAGAGCTATCCAAATATCCACTTGCAGATTCTACAAAAAGTGTGTTTCCAAACTGCTGTAACAAAGGAAAGGTTGAAATCTGTTAGTTGAGGACACACACCACAAAAAAGTTTCTGAGAACGCTTCTGTCTAGATTCTATATGACGATATTCCCGTTTCCAATGAAATCTTCACAGTTATTCAAATATCCACTTGCAGATTATACAAAAAGAGTGTTTCCAAACTGCTCTATCAAAAGAAAGGTTCAACTCCGTTAGTTGAGGACACACGTCACAAAGAAGTTTCTGAGAATGCTTCTGTCTCGTTTTTATGGGAAGATATTTCAGTTTTCACCGTAGGCCGGAATGCGCTCGAAATGTCCACTTGCAGATACTACAGAAAGAGTGTTCCAAACCTTCTCTAAGAAAGGGAATCTTCAGCTTTGTGAGTTGAATGCAGATATCACAAAGTAGTTTCTGAGAGTGCTTCTGTCTAGATTTTAGATGAAGATATTCCCGTTTCCAACAAAATCGTTAGAGCTATCCAAATATCTACTTGCAGATTCTACAAAAAGAGTGGTTCCAAACTACTCTATGAAAAGAAAGGTTGAACTCTGTTAGATGAGGACACACATCACAAAGAAGTTTCTGAGAATGCTTCTGTCTAGATTTTATATGAAGATGTTCCCGTTTCCAATGAAATATTCACATTAAACAAAATATCCACTTGCAGGTTCTACAAAAAGAGTGTTTCCAAACTGCTGTATCAAAGGAAAGGTTGTACTCTGTTAGTTGAGGACACACATCACAAAAAAGTTTCTGAGAATGCTTCTGTCTAGATTTTATATGAAGATATTCCCGTTTCCAACGAAATCTTCACAGTTATTCAAGTATCCACTTGCAGATTCCACAATAAGAGTGTTTCCAAACTGCTGTATCAATAGAAAGGATCAGCTCTGGTAGTTGAGGACACACATCCTAAAGAAGTTTCTGAAAATCCTTCTGTCTCTTTTTTATGGGAAGATATTTCAGTTTTCACCGTAGGCCTTAATGCGCTCGAAATGTCCACTTCCAGATACTACAGAAAGAGTGTTTCAAACCTGCTCTATGAAAGGGAATGTTCCGCTCTGTGACTTGAATGCAGATATCAGAAAGTAGTTTCTGACAGTGCTTCTGTCTAGAATTTAGATGAAGATATTCCCGTTTCCAACCAAATCGATAGAGCTATCCAAATATCCACTTACAGATTCTACAAAAGAAGTGATTCCAAACTGCTCTATCAACAGAAAGGTTTAAGTCTGTTAGTTGAGGACACACATCACAAAGAAGTTTGTGAGAATGCTTCTGTCTAGATTTTATATGAAGATATTCCCGTTTCTAACGATATCTTCACAGTTATCCAAATATCCACTTGCAGATTCTTCAAAAAGTGTGTTTCCAAACTGCTGTATCAAAAGATAGGTTCAACTCTGTCAGTTGAGGACACTCATCGCAAAGAAGTTTCTGAGAATGCTTCTGTCTAGATTTCATATGAAGATACTCCCCTTTCCAACGAAATTATTACAGCTATCCAAATATCCACGGACAGATTCTACAGAAAGGGTGTTTCCAAACTGCTGTATCAAAAGAAAGGTTGAACTCCGTTAGTTGAGGACACACATCACGAAGAAGTTGCTGAGAATGCTTCTGTCTGGAATTTAGATGAAGATATTCCCGTTTCCAACGAAATCTTCACAGTTATCCAAATATCTACCAGCAGATTCTACAAAAAGTGTGTTTCCAAACTACTGTAACAAAAGAAAGGTTGAACTCTGTTAGTTGAGGACACACATCACAAAGAAGTTTCTGAGAATGCTTCTGTCTAGATTTTATATGAAGATATTCACTTTTCCATCGAAATCTTCACAGTTATCCAAATATCCACTTGCGGATTCTACAAAAAGAGTGTTTCTAAACTGCTGTATCAAAAGAAAGGTCCAACTCTGTTAGTTGAGGACACACATCCAGTATAAGTTTCAGAGAATGCTTCTGTCTCGTTTTTATGGGAAGATATTTCCCTTTTCACCGTAGGCCTGAAAGCGCTCGAAATGTCCACTTGCAGATACTACAGAAAGCGTGTTCCAAACCTGCTCTAAGAAAGAGAATCTTCAGCTTTCTGAGTTGAATGCAGATATCACAAAGTAGTTTCTGAGAGTGCTTCTGTCTAGATTTTAGATGAAGATATTCCCGTTTCCAACGAAATCGTATGAGCTATCCAAATATCCACTTGCAGATTGTACAAAAAGGTGGTTCCAAACTACTCTATCAAAAGAAATGTTGAACTCTGTTCGATGAGGACTCACATCACAAAGAAGTTTCTGATAATGCTTCTGCCTAGATTTTATATGATGATGTTCCCGTTTCCAACGAAATCTTCACATTAAACAAAATATCCACTTGCAGGTTCTACAAAAAGAGTGTTTCCAAACTGCTGTATCAACGTAAAGTTTGAACTCTGTTAGTTGAGGACACACATCACAAAAAAGTTTCTGAGAATGCTTCTGTCTAGATTTTATAAGAAGATACTCCCGTTTCCAACGAAATCTTCACAGTTATTCAAGTATCCACTTGCAGATTCCACAAAAAGAGTGTTTCCTAACTGCTGTATCAAGAGAAAGGATCAACTCTGCTAGTTGAGGACCCATATCCTAAATAAGTTTCTGAGAATGCTTCTGTCTCTTTCTTATAGGAAGATATTTCAGTTTTCACCGAAGGGCTGAATGCGTTCGAAATGTCCACTTCCAGATACTACAGAAAGAGTGTTTCAAACCTGCTCTTTGAAAGGGAATGTTCAGCTCTGTGACTTGAATGCAGATGTCACAAAGTAGTTTCTGACAGTGCTTCTGTCTTGAATTTAGATGAAGATATTCCCTTTTCCAACGAAATCGTTAGAGCTATAAAAATATCCACTTGCAGATTCTACAAAAAGGGTGTTTCCAAACTGCCCTATCAAAAGAAACGTTGAACCCTGTTAGTTGAGGATACACATCACAAAGTAGTTTCTGAGAATGCTTGTGTCTAGATTTTATATGAAGATATTCCTATTTCCAACTAAATCTTCACAGTTATCCAAATATCCACTTGCAGATTTTACAAAAAGACTGTTTCCAAACTGCTGTTTCAAAGAAAAGTCGAACTGTGTTAGTTGAGGACACTCATCACAAAGAAGTTTCTGAGAATGCTTCTGTCTAGATTTCATATGAAGATATTCCCGTTTCCACCGAAATCATTAGAGCTATCCAAATACCCACTTACAGATTCTACAAAAAGAGTGTTACCAATCTGCTCTATCAAATGAAAGGTTCAACTTCGTTAGTTGAGGACACACATCATAAAGAAGTTTCTGAGAATGCTTCTGTCTGGATTTTATATGAAGATATTCCGTTTCCAACGAAATCTTCACAGTTATCCAAATATCAACTTGCAGATTCTACAAAAAGTGTGTTTCCAAACTACTGTATCAAAAGAAAGGATCAACTCTGTTAGTTGAGGACACACATCACAAAGAAGTTTCTGAGAATGCTTCTGTCTAGATTTTATATGAAGATATTCCCGTTTCCAACGAAATCTTCACAGTTATCCAAATATCCACTTGCAGATTCTACAAAAAGAGTGTTTGCAAACTGCTGTATCAAAAGAAAGGATGAACTGTGTTAGCTGAGGACACTCATCAAGAAGAAGTTTCTGAGCATGCTTCGGTCTAGATTTCATATGAAGATATCCCCGTTTCCAACGAAATCATTAGCTCTATCAAAATATCCACTTACAGATTCTACAAAAAGAGTGTTTCCAAACTCCTCTATCAAAAGAAAAGTTCAACTCCTTTAGTTGAGGACACACATCACAAAGAAGTTTCTGAGAATGCTTCTGTCTAGATTTTATATGAAGATATTCCCTTTTCCAATGAAATCTTCAGAGTCATCCAAATATCCACTTGCAGCTTCTACAAAAAGAGTTTTTCTAAACTGCTGTATCCAAAGAAAGTTTCATCTCTGTTAGTTGAGGACACACATCCCAAATAAGTTTCTGAGAATGCTTCTGTCTCGTTTTTATGGGAAGATATTTCCCTTTTCACCTTAGGCCTGAGAGCGCTCGAAATCTCCACTTGCAGATACTACAGAAAGAGTGTTCCAAACCTGCTCTAAGAAAGGGAATGTTCAGCTCAGTGAGTTCAATGCAGATATCACAAAGTAGTTTCTGAGAGAGCTTCTGTCTAGATTTTAGATGAAGATATTCCCGTTTCCAATGAAATCGTTAGAGCTATCCAAATATCCACTTGCAGATTCTACAAAAAGTGTGTTTCCAAACTGCTGTAACAAAGGAAAGGTTGAAATCTGTTAGTTGAGGACACACACCACAAAAAAGTTTCTGAGAACGCTTCTGTCTAGATTCTATATGACGATATTCCCGTTTCCAATGAAATCTTCACAGTTATTCAAATATCCACTTGCAGATTCTACAAAAAGAGTGTTTCCAAACTGCTCTATCAAAAGAAAGGTTCAACTCCGTTAGTTGAGGACACACGTCACAAAGAAGTTTCTGAGAATGCTTCTGTCTCGTTTTTATGGGAAGATATTTCAGTTTTCACCGTAGGCCGGAATGCGCTCGAAATGTCCACTTGCAGATACTACAGAAAGAGTGTTCCAAACCTTCTCTAAGAAAGGGAATCTTCAGCTTTGTGAGTTGAATGCAGATATCACAAAGTAGTTTCTGAGAGTGCTTCTGTCTAGATTTTAGATGAAGATATTCCCGTTTCCAACGAAATCGTTAGAGCTATCCAAATATCTACTTGCAGATTCTACAAAAAGAGTGGTTCCAAACTACTCTATGAAAAGAAAGGTTGAACTCTGTTAGATGAGGACACACATCACAAAGAAGTTTCTGAGAATGCTTCTGTCTAGATTTTATATGAAGATGTTCCCGTTTCCAACGAAATCTTCACATTAAACAAAATATCCACTTGCAGGTTCTACAAAAAGAGTGTTTCCAAACTGCTGTATCAAAGGAAAGGTTGTACTCTGTTAGTTGAGGACACACATCACAAAAAAGTTTCTGAGAATGCTTCTGTCTAGATTTTATATGAAGATATTCCCGTTTCCAACGAAATCTTCACAGTTATTCAAGTATCCACTTGCAGATTCCACAATAAGAGTGTTTCCAAACTGCTGTATCAATAGAAAGGATCAGCTCTGGTAGTTGAGGACACACATCCTAAAGAAGTTTCTGAAAATCCTTCTGTCTCTTTTTTATGGGAAGATATTTCAGTTTTCACCGTAGGCCTTAATGCGCTCGAAATGTCCACTTCCAGATACTACAGAAAGAGTGTTTCAAACCTGCTCTATGAAAGGGAATGTTCCGCTCTGTGACTTGAATGCAGATATCAGAAAGTAGTTTCTGACAGTGCTTCTGTCTAGAATTTAGATGAAGATATTCCCGTTTCCAACGAAATCGATAGAGCTATCCAAATATCCACTTACAGATTCTACAAAAGAAGTGATTCCAAACTGCTCTATCAACAGAAAGGTTTAAGTCTGTTAGTTGAGGACACACATCACAAAGAAGTTTGTGAGAATGCTTCTGTCTAGATTTTATATGAAGATATTCCCGTTTCTAACGATATCTTCACAGTTATCCAAATATCCACTTGCAGATTCTTCAAAAAGTGTGTTTCCAAACTGCTGTATCAAAAGATAGGTTCAACTCTGTCAGTTGAGGACACTCATCGCAAAGAAGTTTCTGAGAATGCTTCTGTCTAGATTTCATATGAAGATACTCCCCTTTCCAACGAAATTATTACAGCTATCCAAATATCCACGGACAGATTCTACAGAAAGGGTGTTTCCAAACTGCTGTATCAAAAGAAAGGTTGAACTCCGTTAGTTGAGGACACACATCACGAAGAAGTTGCTGAGAATGCTTCTGTCTGGAATTTAGATGAAGATATTCCCGTTTCCAACGAAATCTTCACAGTTATCCAAATATCTACCAGCAGATTCTACAAAAAGTGTGTTTCCAAACTACTGTAACAAAAGAAAGGTTGAACTCTGTTAGTTGAGGACACACATCACAAAGAAGTTTCTGAGAATGCTTCTGTCTAGATTTTATATGAAGATATTCACTTTTCCATCGAAATCTTCACAGTTATCCAAATATCCACTTGCGGATTCTACAAAAAGAGTGTTTCTAAACTGCTGTATCAAAAGAAAGGTCCAACTCTGTTAGTTGAGGACACACATCCAGTATAAGTTTCAGAGAATGCTTCTGTCTCGTTTTTATGGGAAGATATTTCCCTTTTCACCGTAGGCCTGAAAGCGCTCGAAATGTCCACTTGCAGATACTACAGAAAGCGTGTTCCAAACCTGCTCTAAGAAAGAGAATCTTCAGCTTTCTGAGTTGAATGCAGATATCACAAAGTAGTTTCTGAGAGTGCTTCTGTCTAGATTTTAGATGAAGATATTCCCGTTTCCAACGAAATCGTATGAGCTATCCAAATATCCACTTGCAGATTGTACAAAAAGGTGGTTCCAAACTACTCTATCAAAAGAAATGTTGAACTCTGTTCGATGAGGACTCACATCACAAAGAAGTTTCTGATAATGCTTCTGCCTAGATTTTATATGATGATGTTCCCGTTTCCAACGAAATCTTCACATTAAACAAAATATCCACTTGCAGGTTCTACAAAAAGAGTGTTTCCAAACTGCTGTATCAACGTAAAGTTTGAACTCTGTTAGTTGAGGACACACATCACAAAAAAGTTTCTGAGAATGCTTCTGTCTAGATTTTATAAGAAGATACTCCCGTTTCCAACGAAATCTTCACAGTTATTCAAGTATCCACTTGCAGATTCCACAAAAAGAGTGTTTCCTAACTGCTGTATCAAGAGAAAGGATCAACTCTGCTAGTTGAGGACCCATATCCTAAATAAGTTTCTGAGAATGCTTCTGTCTCTTTCTTATAGGAAGATATTTCAGTTTTCACCGAAGGGCTGAATGCGTTCGAAATGTCCACTTCCAGATACTACAGAAAGAGTGTTTCAAACCTGCTCTTTGAAAGGGAATGTTCAGCTCTGTGACTTGAATGCAGATGTCACAAAGTAGTTTCTGACAGTGCTTCTGTCTTGAATTTAGATGAAGATATTCCCTTTTCCAACGAAATCGTTAGAGCTATAAAAATATCCACTTGCAGATTCTACAAAAAGGGTGTTTCCAAACTGCCCTATCAAAAGAAACGTTGAACCCTGTTAGTTGAGGATACACATCACAAAGTAGTTTCTGAGAATGCTTGTGTCTAGATTTTATATGAAGATATTCCTATTTCCAACTAAATCTTCACAGTTATCCAAATATCCACTTGCAGATTTTACAAAAAGACTGTTTCCAAACTGCTGTTTCAAAGAAAAGTCGAACTGTGTTAGTTGAGGACACTCATCACAAAGAAGTTTCTGAGAATGCTTCTGTCTAGATTTCATATGAAGATATTCCCGTTTCCACCGAAATCATTAGAGCTATCCAAATACCCACTTACAGATTCTACAAAAAGAGTGTTACCAATCTGCTCTATCAAATGAAAGGTTCAACTTCGTTAGTTGAGGACACACATCATAAAGAAGTTTCTGAGAATGCTTCTGTCTGGATTTTATATGAAGATATTCCGTTTCCAACGAAATCTTCACAGTTATCCAAATATCAACTTGCAGATTCTACAAAAAGTGTGTTTCCAAACTACTGTATCAAAAGAAAGGATCAACTCTGTTAGTTGAGGACACACATCACAAAGAAGTTTCTGAGAATGCTTCTGTCTAGATTTTATATGAAGATATTCCCGTTTCCAACGAAATCTTCACAGTTATCCAAATATCCACTTGCAGATTCTACAAAAAGAGTGTTTGCAAACTGCTGTATCAAAAGAAAGGATGAACTGTGTTAGCTGAGGACACTCATCAAGAAGAAGTTTCTGAGCATGCTTCGGTCTAGATTTCATATGAAGATATCCCCGTTTCCAACGAAATCATTAGCTCTATCAAAATATCCACTTACAGATTCTACAAAAAGAGTGTTTCCAAACTCCTCTATCAAAAGAAAAGTTCAACTCCTTTAGTTGAGGACACACATCACAAAGAAGTTTCTGAGAATGCTTCTGTCTAGATTTTATATGAAGATATTCCCTTTTCCAATGAAATCTTCAGAGTCATCCAAATATCCACTTGCAGCTTCTACAAAAAGAGTTTTTCTAAACTGCTGTATCCAAAGAAAGTTTCATCTCTGTTAGTTGAGGACACACATCCCAAATAAGTTTCTGAGAATGCTTCTGTCTCGTTTTTATGGGAAGATATTTCCCTTTTCACCTTAGGCCTGAGAGCGCTCGAAATCTCCACTTGCAGATACTACAGAAAGAGTGTTCCAAACCTGCTCTAAGAAAGGGAATGTTCAGCTCAGTGAGTTCAATGCAGATATCACAAAGTAGTTTCTGAGAGAGCTTCTGTCTAGATTTTAGATGAAGATATTCCCGTTTCCAATGAAATCGTTAGAGCTATCCAAATATCCACTTGCAGATTCTACAAAAAGTGTGTTTCCAAACTGCTGTAACAAAGGAAAGGTTGAAATCTGTTAGTTGAGGACACACACCACAAAAAAGTTTCTGAGAACGCTTCTGTCTAGATTCTATATGACGATATTCCCGTTTCCAATGAAATCTTCACAGTTATTCAAATATCCACTTGCAGATTATACAAAAAGAGTGTTTCCAAACTGCTCTATCAAAAGAAAGGTTCAACTCCGTTAGTTGAGGACACACGTCACAAAGAAGTTTCTGAGAATGCTTCTGTCTCGTTTTTATGGGAAGATATTTCAGTTTTCACCGTAGGCCGGAATGCGCTCGAAATGTCCACTTGCAGATACTACAGAAAGAGTGTTCCAAACCTTCTCTAAGAAAGGGAATCTTCAGCTTTGTGAGTTGAATGCAGATATCACAAAGTAGTTTCTGAGAGTGCTTCTGTCTAGATTTTAGATGAAGATATTCCCGTTTCCAACGAAATCGTTAGAGCTATCCAAATATCTACTTGCAGATTCTACAAAAAGAGTGGTTCCAAACTACTCTATGAAAAGAAAGGTTGAACTCTGTTAGATGAGGACACACATCACAAAGAAGTTTCTGAGAATGCTTCTGTCTAGATTTTATATGAAGATGTTCCCGTTTCCAACGAAATCTTCACATTAAACAAAATATCCACTTGCAGGTTCTACAAAAAGAGTGTTTCCAAACTGCTGTATCAAAGGAAAGGTTGTACTCTGTTAGTTGAGGACACACATCACAAAAAAGTTTCTGAGAATGCTTCTGTCTAGATTTTATATGAAGATATTCCCGTTTCCAACGAAATCTTCACAGTTATTCAAGTATCCACTTGCAGATTCCACAATAAGAGTGTTTCCAAACTGCTGTATCAATAGAAAGGATCAGCTCTGGTAGTTGAGGACACACATCCTAAAGAAGTTTCTGAAAATCCTTCTGTCTCTTTTTTATGGGAAGATATTTCAGTTTTCACCGTAGGCCTTAATGCGCTCGAAATGTCCACTTCCAGATACTACAGAAAGAGTGTTTCAAACCTGCTCTATGAAAGGGAATGTTCCGCTCTGTGACTTGAATGCAGATATCAGAAAGTAGTTTCTGACAGTGCTTCTGTCTAGAATTTAGATGAAGATATTCCCGTTTCCAACGAAATCGATAGAGCTATCCAAATATCCACTTACAGATTCTACAAAAGAAGTGATTCCAAACTGCTCTATCAACAGAAAGGTTTAAGTCTGTTAGTTGAGGACACACATCACAAAGAAGTTTGTGAGAATGCTTCTGTCTAGATTTTATATGAAGATATTCCCGTTTCTAACGATATCTTCACAGTTATCCAAATATCCACTTGCAGATTCTTCAAAAAGTGTGTTTCCAAACTGCTGTATCAAAAGATAGGTTCAACTCTGTCAGTTGAGGACACTCATCGCAAAGAAGTTTCTGAGAATGCTTCTGTCTAGATTTCATATGAAGATACTCCCCTTTCCAACGAAATTATTACAGCTATCCAAATATCCACGGACAGATTCTACAGAAAGGGTGTTTCCAAACTGCTGTATCAAAAGAAAGGTTGAACTCCGTTAGTTGAGGACACACATCACGAAGAAGTTGCTGAGAATGCTTCTGTCTGGAATTTAGATGAAGATATTCCCGTTTCCAACGAAATCTTCACAGTTATCCAAATATCTACCAGCAGATTCTACAAAAAGTGTGTTTCCAAACTACTGTAACAAAAGAAAGGTTGAACTCTGTTAGTTGAGGACACACATCACAAAGAAGTTTCTGAGAATGCTTCTGTCTAGATTTTATATGAAGATATTCACTTTTCCATCGAAATCTTCACAGTTATCCAAATATCCACTTGCGGATTCTACAAAAAGAGTGTTTCTAAACTGCTGTATCAAAAGAAAGGTCCAACTCTGTTAGTTGAGGACACACATCCAGTATAAGTTTCAGAGAATGCTTCTGTCTCGTTTTTATGGGAAGATATTTCCCTTTTCACCGTAGGCCTGAAAGCGCTCGAAATGTCCACTTGCAGATACTACAGAAAGCGTGTTCCAAACCTGCTCTAAGAAAGAGAATCTTCAGCTTTCTGAGTTGAATGCAGATATCACAAAGTAGTTTCTGAGAGTGCTTCTGTCTAGATTTTAGATGAAGATATTCCCGTTTCCAACGAAATCGTATGAGCTATCCAAATATCCACTTGCAGATTGTACAAAAAGGTGGTTCCAAACTACTCTATCAAAAGAAATGTTGAACTCTGTTCGATGAGGACTCACATCACAAAGAAGTTTCTGATAATGCTTCTGCCTAGATTTTATATGATGATGTTCCCGTTTCCAACGAAATCTTCACATTAAACAAAATATCCACTTGCAGGTTCTACAAAAAGAGTGTTTCCAAACTGCTGTATCAACGTAAAGTTTGAACTCTGTTAGTTGAGGACACACATCACAAAAAAGTTTCTGAGAATGCTTCTGTCTAGATTTTATAAGAAGATACTCCCGTTTCCAACGAAATCTTCACAGTTATTCAAGTATCCACTTGCAGATTCCACAAAAAGAGTGTTTCCTAACTGCTGTATCAAGAGAAAGGATCAACTCTGCTAGTTGAGGACCCATATCCTAAATAAGTTTCTGAGAATGCTTCTGTCTCTTTCTTATAGGAAGATATTTCAGTTTTCACCGAAGGGCTGAATGCGTTCGAAATGTCCACTTCCAGATACTACAGAAAGAGTGTTTCAAACCTGCTCTTTGAAAGGGAATGTTCAGCTCTGTGACTTGAATGCAGATGTCACAAAGTAGTTTCTGACAGTGCTTCTGTCTTGAATTTAGATGAAGATATTCCCTTTTCCAACGAAATCGTTAGAGCTATAAAAATATCCACTTGCAGATTCTACAAAAAGGGTGTTTCCAAACTGCCCTATCAAAAGAAACGTTGAACCCTGTTAGTTGAGGATACACATCACAAAGTAGTTTCTGAGAATGCTTGTGTCTAGATTTTATATGAAGATATTCCTATTTCCAACTAAATCTTCACAGTTATCCAAATATCCACTTGCAGATTTTACAAAAAGACTGTTTCCAAACTGCTGTTTCAAAGAAAAGTCGAACTGTGTTAGTTGAGGACACTCATCACAAAGAAGTTTCTGAGAATGCTTCTGTCTAGATTTCATATGAAGATATTCCCGTTTCCACCGAAATCATTAGAGCTATCCAAATACCCACTTACAGATTCTACAAAAAGAGTGTTACCAATCTGCTCTATCAAATGAAAGGTTCAACTTAGTTAGTTGAGGACACACATCATAAAGAAGTTTCTGAGAATGCTTCTGTCTGGATTTTATATGAAGATATTCCGTTTCCAACGAAATCTTCACAGTTATCCAAATATCAACTTGCAGATTCTACAAAAAGTGTGTTTCCAAACTACTGTATCAAAAGAAAGGATCAACTCTGTTAGTTGAGGACACACATCACAAAGAAGTTTCTGAGAATGCTTCTGTCTAGATTTTATATGAAGATATTCCCGTTTCCAACGAAATCTTCACAGTTATCCAAATATCCACTTGCAGATTCTACAAAAAGAGTGTTTGCAAACTGCTGTATCAAAAGAAAGGATGAACTGTGTTAGCTGAGGACACTCATCAAGAAGAAGTTTCTGAGCATGCTTCGGTCTAGATTTCATATGAAGATATCCCCGTTTCCAACGAAATCATTAGCTCTATCAAAATATCCACTTACAGATTCTACAAAAAGAGTGTTTCCAAACTCCTCTATCAAAAGAAAAGTTCAACTCCTTTAGTTGAGGACACACATCACAAAGAAGTTTCTGAGAATGCTTCTGTCTAGATTTTATATGAAGATATTCCCTTTTCCAATGAAATCTTCAGAGTCATCCAAATATCCACTTGCAGCTTCTACAAAAAGAGTTTTTCTAAACTGCTGTATCCAAAGAAAGTTTCATCTCTGTTAGTTGAGGACACACATCCCAAATAAGTTTCTGAGAATGCTTCTGTCTCGTTTTTATGGGAAGATATTTCCCTTTTCACCTTAGGCCTGAGAGCGCTCGAAATCTCCACTTGCAGATACTACAGAAAGAGTGTTCCAAACCTGCTCTAAGAAAGGGAATGTTCAGCTCAGTGAGTTCAATGCAGATATCACAAAGTAGTTTCTGAGAGAGCTTCTGTCTAGATTTTAGATGAAGATATTCCCGTTTCCAATGAAATCGTTAGAGCTATCCAAATATCCACTTGCAGATTCTACAAAAAGTGTGTTTCCAAACTGCTGTAACAAAGGAAAGGTTGAAATCTGTTAGTTGAGGACACACACCACAAAAAAGTTTCTGAGAACGCTTCTGTCTAGATTCTATATGACGATATTCCCGTTTCCAATGAAATCTTCACAGTTATTCAAATATCCACTTGCAGATTATACAAAAAGAGTGTTTCCAAACTGCTCTATCAAAAGAAAGGTTCAACTCCGTTAGTTGAGGACACACGTCACAAAGAAGTTTCTGAGAATGCTTCTGTCTCGTTTTTATGGGAAGATATTTCAGTTTTCACCGTAGGCCGGAATGCGCTCGAAATGTCCACTTGCAGATACTACAGAAAGAGTGTTCCAAACCTTCTCTAAGAAAGGGAATCTTCAGCTTTGTGAGTTGAATGCAGATATCACAAAGTAGTTTCTGAGAGTGCTTCTGTCTAGATTTTAGATGAAGATATTCCCGTTTCCAACGAAATCGTTAGAGCTATCCAAATATCAACTTGCAGATTCTACAAAAAGAGTGGTTCCAAACTACTCTATGAAAAGAAAGGTTGAACTCTGTTAGATGAGGACACACATCACAAAGAAGTTTCTGAGAATGCTTCTGTCTAGATTTTATATGAAGATGTTCCCGTTTCCAACGAAATCTTCACATTAAACAAAATATCCACTTGCAGGTTCTACAAAAAGAGTGTTTCCAACCTGCTGTATCAAAGGAAAGGTTGTACTCTGTTAGTTGAGGACACACATCACAAAAAAGTTTCTGAGAATGCTTCTGTCTAGATTTTATATGAAGATATTCCCGTTTCCAACGAAATCTTCACAGTTATTCAAGTATCCACTTGCAGATTCCACAATAAGAGTGTTTCCAAACTGCTGTATCAATAGAAAGGATCAGCTCTGGTAGTTGAGGACACACATCCTAAAGAAGTTTCTGAAAATCCTTCTGTCTCTTTTTTATGGGAAGATATTTCAGTTTTCACCGTAGGCCTTAATGCGCTCGAAATGTCCACTTCCAGATACTACAGAAAGAGTGTTTCAAACCTGCTCTATGAAAGGGAATGTTCCGCTCTGTGACTTGAATGCAGATATCAGAAAGTAGTTTCTGACAGTGCTTCTGTCTAGAATTTAGATGAAGATATTCCCGTTTCCAACGAAATCGATAGAGCTATCCTAATATCCACTTACAGATTCTACAAAAGAAGTGATTCCAAACTGCTCTATCAACAGAAAGGTTTAAGTCTGTTAGTTGAGGACACACATCACAAAGAAGTTTGTGAGAATGCTTCTGTCTAGATTTTATATGAAGATATTCCCGTTTCTAACGATATCTTCACAGTTATCCAAATATCCACTTGCAGATTCTTCAAAAAGTGTGTTTCCAAACTGCTGTATCAAAAGATAGGTTCAACTCTGTCAGTTGAGGACACTCATCGCAAAGAAGTTTCTGAGAATGCTTCTGTCTAGATTTCATATGAAGATACTCCCCTTTCCAACGAAATTATTACAGCTATCCAAATATCCACGGACAGATTCTACAGAAAGGGTGTTTCCAAACTGCTGTATCAAAAGAAAGGTTGAACTCCGTTAGTTGAGGACACACATCACGAAGAAGTTGCTGAGAATGCTTCTGTCTGGAATTTAGATGAAGATATTCCCGTTTCCAACGAAATCTTCACAGTTATCCAAATATCTACCAGCAGATTCTACAAAAAGTGTGTTTCCAAACTACTGTAACAAAAGAAAGGTTAAACTCTGTTAGTTGAGGACACACATCACAAAGAAGTTTCTGAGAATGCTTCTGTCTAGATTTTATATGAAGATATTCACTTTTCCATCGAAATCTTCACAGTTATCCAAATATCCACTTGCGGATTCTACAAAAAGAGTGTTTCTAAACTGCTGTATCAAAAGAAAGGTCCAACTCTGTTAGTTGAGGACACACATCCAGTATAAGTTTCAGAGAATGCTTCTGTCTCGTTTTTATGGGAAGATATTTCCCTTTTCACCGTAGGCCTGAAAGCGCTCGAAATGTCCACTTGCAGATACTACAGAAAGCGTGTTCCAAACCTGCTCTAAGAAAGAGAATCTTCAGCTTTCTGAGTTGAATGCAGATATCACAAAGTAGTTTCTGAGAGTGCTTCTGTCTAGATTTTAGATGAAGATATTCCCGTTTCCAACGAAATCGTATGAGCTATCCAAATATCCACTTGCAGATTGTACAAAAAGGTGGTTCCAAACTACTCTATCAAAAGAAATGTTGAACTCTGTTCGATGAGGACTCACATCACAAAGAAGTTTCTGATAATGCTTCTGCCTAGATTTTATATGATGATGTTCCCGTTTCCAACGAAATCTTCACATTAAACAAAATATCCACTTGCAGGTTCTACAAAAAGAGTGTTTCCAAACTGCTGTATCAACGTAAAGTTTGAACTCTGTTAGTTGAGGACACACATCACAAAAAAGTTTCTGAGAATGCTTCTGTCTAGATTTTATAAGAAGATACTCCCGTTTCCAACGAAATCTTCACAGTTATTCAAGTATCCACTTGCAGATTCCACAAAAAGAGTGTTTCCTAACTGCTGTATCAAGAGAAAGGATCAACTCTGCTAGTTGAGGACCCATATCCTAAATAAGTTTCTGAGAATGCTTCTGTCTCTTTCTTATAGGAAGATATTTCAGTTTTCACCGAAGGGCTGAATGCGTTCGAAATGTCCACTTCCAGATACTACAGAAAGAGTGTTTCAAACCTGCTCTTTGAAAGGGAATGTTCAGCTCTGTGACTTGAATGCAGATGTCACAAAGTAGTTTCTGACAGTGCTTCTGTCTTGAATTTAGATGAAGATATTCCCTTTTCCAACGAAATCGTTAGAGCTATAAAAATATCCACTTGCAGATTCTACAAAAAGGGTGTTTCCAAACTGCCCTATCAAAAGAAACGTTGAACCCTGTTAGTTGAGGATACACATCACAAAGTAGTTTCTGAGAATGCTTGTGTCTAGATTTTATATGAAGATATTCCTATTTCCAACTAAATCTTCACAGTTATCCAAATATCCACTTGCAGATTTTACAAAAAGACTGTTTCCAAACTGCTGTTTCAAAGAAAAGTCGAACTGTGTTAGTTGAGGACACTCATCACAAAGAAGTTTCTGAGAATGCTTCTGTCTAGATTTCATATGAAGATATTCCCGTTTCCACCGAAATCATTAGAGCTATCCAAATACCCACTTACAGATTCTACAAAAAGAGTGTTACCAATCTGCTCTATCAAATGAAAGGTTCAACTTCGTTAGTTGAGGACACACATCATAAAGAAGTTTCTGAGAATGCTTCTGTCTGGATTTTATATGAAGATATTCCGTTTCCAACGAAATCTTCACAGTTATCCAAATATCAACTTGCAGATTCTACAAAAAGTGTGTTTCCAAACTACTGTATCAAAAGAAAGGATCAACTCTGTTAGTTGAGGACACACATCACAAAGAAGTTTCTGAGAATGCTTCTGTCTAGATTTTATATGAAGATATTCCCGTTTCCAACGAAATCTTCACAGTTATCCAAATATCCACTTGCAGATTCTACAAAAAGAGTGTTTGCAAACTGCTGTATCAAAAGAAAGGATGAACTGTGTTAGCTGAGGACACTCATCAAGAAGAAGTTTCTGAGCATGCTTCGGTCTAGATTTCATATGAAGATATCCCCGTTTCCAACGAAATCATTAGCTCTATCAAAATATCCACTTACAGATTCTACAAAAAGAGTGTTTCCAAACTCCTCTATCAAAAGAAAAGTTCAACTCCTTTAGTTGAGGACACACATCACAAAGAAGTTTCTGAGAATGCTTCTGTCTAGATTTTATATGAAGATATTCCCTTTTCCAATGAAATCTTCAGAGTCATCCAAATATCCACTTGCAGCTTCTACAAAAAGAGTTTTTCTAAACTGCTGTATCCAAAGAAAGTTTCATCTCTGTTAGTTGAGGACACACATCCCAAATAAGTTTCTGAGAATGCTTCTGTCTCGTTTTTATGGGAAGATATTTCCCTTTTCACCTTAGGCCTGAGAGCGCTCGAAATCTCCACTTGCAGATACTACAGAAAGAGTGTTCCAAACCTGCTCTAAGAAAGGGAATGTTCAGCTCAGTGAGTTCAATGCAGATATCACAAAGTAGTTTCTGAGAGAGCTTCTGTCTAGATTTTAGATGAAGATATTCCCGTTTCCAATGAAATCGTTAGAGCTATCCAAATATCCACTTGCAGATTCTACAAAAAGTGTGTTTCCAAACTGCTGTAACAAAGGAAAGGTTGAAATCTGTTAGTTGAGGACACACACCACAAAAAAGTTTCTGAGAACGCTTCTGTCTAGATTCTATATGACGATATTCCCGTTTCCAATGAAATCTTCACAGTTATTCAAATATCCACTTGCAGATTATACAAAAAGAGTGTTTCCAAACTGCTCTATCAAAAGAAAGGTTCAACTCCGTTAGTTGAGGACACACGTCACAAAGAAGTTTCTGAGAATGCTTCTGTCTCGTTTTTATGGGAAGATATTTCAGTTTTCACCGTAGGCCGGAATGCGCTCGAAATGTCCACTTGCAGATACTACAGAAAGAGTGTTCCAAACCTTCTCTAAGAAAGGGAATCTTCAGCTTTGTGAGTTGAATGCAGATATCACAAAGTAGTTTCTGAGAGTGCTTCTGTCTAGATTTTAGATGAAGATATTCCCGTTTCCAACGAAATCGTTAGAGCTATCCAAATATCTACTTGCAGATTCTACAAAAAGAGTGGTTCCAAACTACTCTATGAAAAGAAAGGTTGAACTCTGTTAGATGAGGACACACATCACAAAGAAGTTTCTGAGAATGCTTCTGTCTAGATTTTATATGAAGATGTTCCCGTTTCCAACGAAATCTTCACATTAAACAAAATATCCACTTGCAGGTTCTACAAAAAGAGTGTTTCCAAACTGCTGTATCAAAGGAAAGGTTGTACTCTGTTAGTTGAGGACACACATCACAAAAAAGTTTCTGAGAATGCTTCTGTCTAGATTTTATATGAAGATATTCCCGTTTCCAACGAAATCTTCACAGTTATTCAAGTATCCACTTGCAGATTCCACAATAAGAGTGTTTCCAAACTGCTGTATCAATAGAAAGGATCAGCTCTGGTAGTTGAGGACACACATCCTAAAGAAGTTTCTGAAAATCCTTCTGTCTCTTTTTTATGGGAAGATATTTCAGTTTTCACCGTAGGCCTTAATGCGCTCGAAATGTCCACTTCCAGATACTACAGAAAGAGTGTTTCAAACCTGCTCTATGAAAGGGAATGTTCCGCTCTGTGACTTGAATGCAGATATCAGAAAGTAGTTTCTGACAGTGCTTCTGTCTAGAATTTAGATGAAGATATTCCCGTTTCCAACGAAATCGATAGAGCTATCCAAATATCCACTTACAGATTCTACAAAAGAAGTGATTCCAAACTGCTCTATCAACAGAAAGGTTTAAGTCTGTTAGTTGAGGACACACATCACAAAGAAGTTTGTGAGAATGCTTCTGTCTAGATTTTATATGAAGATATTCCCGTTTCTAACGATATCTTCACAGTTATCCAAATATCCACTTGCAGATTCTTCAAAAAGTGTGTTTCCAAACTGCTGTATCAAAAGATAGGTTCAACTCTGTCAGTTGAGGACACTCATCGCAAAGAAGTTTCTGAGAATGCTTCTGTCTAGATTTCATATGAAGATACTCCCCTTTCCAACGAAATTATTACAGCTATCCAAATATCCACGGACAGATTCTACAGAAAGGGTGTTTCCAAACTGCTGTATCAAAAGAAAGGTTGAACTCCGTTAGTTGAGGACACACATCACGAAGAAGTTGCTGAGAATGCTTCTGTCTGGAATTTAGATGAAGATATTCCCGTTTCCAACGAAATCTTCACAGTTATCCAAATATCTACCAGCAGATTCTACAAAAAGTGTGTTTCCAAACTACTGTAACAAAAGAAAGGTTGAACTCTGTTAGTTGAGGACACACATCACAAAGAAGTTTCTGAGAATGCTTCTGTCTAGATTTTATATGAAGATATTCACTTTTCCATCGAAATCTTCACAGTTATCCAAATATCCACTTGCGGATTCTACAAAAAGAGTGTTTCTAAACTGCTGTATCAAAAGAAAGGTCCAACTCTGTTAGTTGAGGACACACATCCAGTATAAGTTTCAGAGAATGCTTCTGTCTCGTTTTTATGGGAAGATATTTCCCTTTTCACCGTAGGCCTGAAAGCGCTCGAAATGTCCACTTGCAGATACTACAGAAAGCGTGTTCCAAACCTGCTCTAAGAAAGAGAATCTTCAGCTTTCTGAGTTGAATGCAGATATCACAAAGTAGTTTCTGAGAGTGCTTCTGTCTAGATTTTAGATGAAGATATTCCCGTTTCCAACGAAATCGTATGAGCTATCCAAATATCCACTTGCAGATTGTACAAAAAGGTGGTTCCAAACTACTCTATCAAAAGAAATGTTGAACTCTGTTCGATGAGGACTCACATCACAAAGAAGTTTCTGATAATGCTTCTGCCTAGATTTTATATGATGATGTTCCCGTTTCCAACGAAATCTTCACATTAAACAAAATATCCACTTGCAGGTTCTACAAAAAGAGTGTTTCCAAACTGCTGTATCAACGTAAAGTTTGAACTCTGTTAGTTGAGGACACACATCACAAAAAAGTTTCTGAGAATGCTTCTGTCTAGATTTTATAAGAAGATACTCCCGTTTCCAACGAAATCTTCACAGTTATTCAAGTATCCACTTGCAGATTCCACAAAAAGAGTGTTTCCTAACTGCTGTATCAAGAGAAAGGATCAACTCTGCTAGTTGAGGACCCATATCCTAAATAAGTTTCTGAGAATGCTTCTGTCTCTTTCTTATAGGAAGATATTTCAGTTTTCACCGAAGGGCTGAATGCGTTCGAAATGTCCACTTCCAGATACTACAGAAAGAGTGTTTCAAACCTGCTCTTTGAAAGGGAATGTTCAGCTCTGTGACTTGAATGCAGATGTCACAAAGTAGTTTCTGACAGTGCTTCTGTCTTGAATTTAGATGAAGATATTCCCTTTTCCAACGAAATCGTTAGAGCTATAAAAATATCCACTTGCAGATTCTACAAAAAGGGTGTTTCCAAACTGCCCTATCAAAAGAAACGTTGAACCCTGTTAGTTGAGGATACACATCACAAAGTAGTTTCTGAGAATGCTTGTGTCTAGATTTTATATGAAGATATTCCTATTTCCAACTAAATCTTCACAGTTATCCAAATATCCACTTGCAGATTTTACAAAAAGACTGTTTCCAAACTGCTGTTTCAAAGAAAAGTCGAACTGTGTTAGTTGAGGACACTCATCACAAAGAAGTTTCTGAGAATGCTTCTGTCTAGATTTCATATGAAGATATTCCCGTTTCCACCGAAATCATTAGAGCTATCCAAATATCCACTTACAGATTCTACAAAAAGAGTGTTACCAATCTGCTCTATCAAATGAAAGGTTCAACTTCGTTAGTTGAGGACACACATCATAAAGAAGTTTCTGAGAATGCTTCTGTCTGGATTTTATATGAAGATATTCTGTTTCCAACGAAATCTTCACAGTTATCCAAATATCAACTTGCAGATTCTACAAAAAGTGTGTTTCCAAACTACTGTATCAAAAGAAAGGATCAACTCTGTTAGTTGAGGACACACATCACAAAGAAGTTTCTGAGAATGCTTCTGTCTAGATTTTATATGAAGATATTCCCGTTTCCAACGAAATCTTCACAGTTATCCAAATATCCACTTGCAGATTCTACAAAAAGAGTGTTTGCAAACTGCTGTATCAAAAGAAAGGATGAACTGTGTTAGCTGAGGACACTCATCAAGAAGAAGTTTCTGAGCATGCTTCGGTCTAGATTTCATATGAAGATATCCCCGTTTCCAACGAAATCATTAGCTCTATCAAAATATCCACTTACAGATTCTACAAAAAGAGTGTTTCCAAACTCCTCTATCAAAAGAAAAGTTCAACTCCTTTAGTTGAGGACACACATCACAAAGAAGTTTCTGAGAATGCTTCTGTCTAGATTTTATATGAAGATATTCCCTTTTCCAATGAAATCTTCAGAGTCATCCAAATATCCACTTGCAGCTTCTACAAAAAGAGTTTTTCTAAACTGCTGTATCCAAAGAAAGTTTCATCTCTGTTAGTTGAGGACACACATCCCAAATAAGTTTCTGAGAATGCTTCTGTCTCGTTTTTATGGGAAGATATTTCCCTTTTCACCTTAGGCCTGAGAGCGCTCGAAATCTCCACTTGCAGATACTACAGAAAGAGTGTTCCAAACCTGCTCTAAGAAAGGGAATGTTCAGCTCAGTGAGTTCAATGCAGATATCACAAAGTAGTTTCTGAGAGAGCTTCTGTCTAGATTTTAGATGAAGATATTCCCGTTTCCAATGAAATCGTTAGAGCTATCCAAATATCCACTTGCAGATTCTACAAAAAGTGTGTTTCCAAACTGCTGTAACAAAGGAAAGGTTGAAATCTGTTAGTTGAGGACACACACCACAAAAAAGTTTCTGAGAACGCTTCTGTCTAGATTCTATATGACGATATTCCCGTTTCCAATGAAATCTTCACAGTTATTCAAATATCCACTTGCAGATTATACAAAAAGAGTGTTTCCAAACTGCTCTATCAAAAGAAAGGTTCAACTCCGTTAGTTGAGGACACACGTCACAAAGAAGTTTCTGAGAATGCTTCTGTCTCGTTTTTATGGGAAGATATTTCAGTTTTCACCGTAGGCCGGAATGCGCT
Source organism: Gorilla gorilla gorilla (assembly GCF_029281585.2). Taxonomy (NCBI): domain Eukaryota; kingdom Metazoa; phylum Chordata; class Mammalia; order Primates; family Hominidae; genus Gorilla; species Gorilla gorilla. The sequence goes on along the minus strand of NC_086018.1, from coordinate 12,670,106 downwards.
CGAAATGTCCACTTGCAGATACTACAGAAAGAGTGTTCCAAACCTTCTCTAAGAAAGGGAATCTTCATCTTTGTGAGTTGAATGCAGATATCACAAAGTAGTTTCTGAGAGTGCTTCTGTCTAGATTTTAGATGAAGATATTCCCGTTTCCAACGAAATCGTTAGAGCTATCCAAATATCAACTTGCAGATTCTACAAAAAGAGTGGTTCCAAACTACTCTATGAAAAGAAAGGTTGAACTCTGTTAGATGAGGACACACATCACAAAGAAGTTTCTGAGAATGCTTCTGTCTAGATTTTATATGAAGATGTTCCCGTTTCCAACGAAATCTTCACATTAAACAAAATATCCACTTGCAGGTTCTACAAAAAGAGTGTTTCCAAACTGCTGTATCAAAGAAAAGGTTGTACTCTGTTAGTTGAGGACACACATCACAAAAAAGTTTCTGAGAATGCTTCTGTCTAGATTTTATATGAAGATATTCCCGTTTCCAACGAAATCTTCACAGTTATTCAAGTATCCACTTGCAGATTCCACAATAAGAGTGTTTCCAAACTGCTGTATCAATAGAAAGGATCAGCTCTGGTAGTTGAGGACACACATCCTAAAGAAGTTTCTGAAAATCCTTCTGTCTCTTTTTTATGGGAAGATATTTCAGTTTTCACCGTAGGCCTTAATGCGCTCGAAATGTCCACTTCCAGATACTACAGAAAGAGTGTTTCAAACCTGCTCTATGAAAGGGAATGTTCCGCTCTGTGACTTGAATGCAGATATCAGAAAGTAGTTTCTGACAGTGCTTCTGTCTAGAATTTAGATGAAGATATTCCCGTTTCCAACGAAATCGATAGAGCTATCCAAATATCCACTTACAGATTCTACAAAAGAAGTGATTCCAAACTGCTCTATCAACAGAAAGGTTTAAGTCTGTTAGTTGAGGACACACATCACAAAGAAGTTTGTGAGAATGCTTCTGTCTAGATTTTATATGAAGATATTCCCGTTTCTAACGATATCTTCACAGTTATCCAAATATCCACTTGCAGATTCTTCAAAAAGTGTGTTTCCAAACTGCTGTATCAAAAGATAGGTTCAACTCTGTCAGTTGAGGACACTCATCGCAAAGAAGTTTCTGAGAATGCTTCTGTCTAGATTTCATATGAAGATACTCCCCTTTCCAACGAAATTATTACAGCTATCCAAATATCCACGGACAGATTCTACAGAAAGGGTGTTTCCAAACTGCTGTATCAAAAGAAAGGTTGAACTCCGTTAGTTGAGGACACACATCACGAAGAAGTTGCTGAGAATGCTTCTGTCTGGAATTTAGATGAAGATATTCCCGTTTCCAACGAAATCTTCACAGTTATCCAAATATCTACCAGCAGATTCTACAAAAAGTGTGTTTCCAAACTACTGTAACAAAAGAAAGGTTGAACTCTGTTAGTTGAGGACACACATCACAAAGAAGTTTCTGAGAATGCTTCTGTCTAGATTTTATATGAAGATATTCACTTTTCCATCGAAATCTTCACAGTTATCCAAATATCCACTTGCGGATTCTACAAAAAGAGTGTTTCTAAACTGCTGTATCAAAAGAAAGGTCCAACTCTGTTAGTTGAGGACACACATCCAGTATAAGTTTCAGAGAATGCTTCTGTCTCGTTTTTATGGGAAGATATTTCCCTTTTCACCGTAGGCCTGAAAGCGCTCGAAATGTCCACTTGCAGATACTACAGAAAGCGTGTTCCAAACCTGCTCTAAGAAAGAGAATCTTCAGCTTTCTGAGTTGAATGCAGATATCACAAAGTAGTTTCTGAGAGTGCTTCTGTCTAGATTTTAGATGAAGATATTCCCGTTTCCAACGAAATCGTATGAGCTATCCAAATATCCACTTGCAGATTGTACAAAAAGGTGGTTCCAAACTACTCTATCAAAAGAAATGTTGAACTCTGTTCGATGAGGACTCACATCACAAAGAAGTTTCTGATAATGCTTCTGCCTAGATTTTATATGATGATGTTCCCGTTTCCAACGAAATCTTCACATTAAACAAAATATCCACTTGCAGGTTCTACAAAAAGAGTGTTTCCAAACTGCTGTATCAACGTAAAGTTTGAACTCTGTTAGTTGAGGACACACATCACAAAAAAGTTTCTGAGAATGCTTCTGTCTAGATTTTATAAGAAGATACTCCCGTTTCCAACGAAATCTTCACAGTTATTCAAGTATCCACTTGCAGATTCCACAAAAAGAGTGTTTCCTAACTGCTGTATCAAGAGAAAGGATCAACTCTGCTAGTTGAGGACCCATATCCTAAATAAGTTTCTGAGAATGCTTCTGTCTCTTTCTTATAGGAAGATATTTCAGTTTTCACCGAAGGGCTGAATGCGTTCGAAATGTCCACTTCCAGATACTACAGAAAGAGTGTTTCAAACCTGCTCTTTGAAAGGGAATGTTCAGCTCTGTGACTTGAATGCAGATGTCACAAAGTAGTTTCTGACAGTGCTTCTGTCTTGAATTTAGATGAAGATATTCCCTTTTCCAACGAAATCGTTAGAGCTATAAAAATATCCACTTGCAGATTCTACAAAAAGGGTGTTTCCAAACTGCCCTATCAAAAGAAACGTTGAACCCTGTTAGTTGAGGATACACATCACAAAGTAGTTTCTGAGAATGCTTGTGTCTAGATTTTATATGAAGATATTCCTATTTCCAACTAAATCTTCACAGTTATCCAAATATCCACTTGCAGATTTTACAAAAAGACTGTTTCCAAACTGCTGTTTCAAAGAAAAGTCGAACTGTGTTAGTTGAGGACACTCATCACAAAGAAGTTTCTGAGAATGCTTCTGTCTAGATTTCATATGAAGATATTCCCGTTTCCACCGAAATCATTAGAGCTATCCAAATATCCACTTACAGATTCTACAAAAAGAGTGTTACCAATCTGCTCTATCAAATGAAAGGTTCAACTTCGTTAGTTGAGGACACACATCATAAAGAAGTTTCTGAGAATGCTTCTGTCTGGATTTTATATGAAGATATTCCGTTTCCAACGAAATCTTCACAGTTATCCAAATATCAACTTGCAGATTCTACAAAAAGTGTGTTTCCAAACTACTGTATCAAAAGAAAGGATCAACTCTGTTAGTTGAGGACACACATCACAAAGAAGTTTCTGAGAATGCTTCTGTCTAGATTTTATATGAAGATATTCCCGTTTCCAACGAAATCTTCACAGTTATCCAAATATCCACTTGCAGATTCTACAAAAAGAGTGTTTGCAAACTGCTGTATCAAAAGAAAGGATGAACTGTGTTAGCTGAGGACACTCATCAAGAAGAAGTTTCTGAGCATGCTTCGGTCTAGATTTCATATGAAGATATCCCCGTTTCCAACGAAATCATTAGCTCTATCAAAATATCCACTTACAGATTCTACAAAAAGAGTGTTTCCAAACTCCTCTATCAAAAGAAAAGTTCAACTCCTTTAGTTGAGGACACACATCACAAAGAAGTTTCTGAGAATGCTTCTGTCTAGATTTTATATGAAGATATTCCCTTTTCCAATGAAATCTTCAGAGTCATCCAAATATCCACTTGCAGCTTCTACAAAAAGAGTTTTTCTAAACTGCTGTATCCAAAGAAAGTTTCATCTCTGTTAGTTGAGGACACACATCCCAAATAAGTTTCTGAGAATGCTTCTGTCTCGTTTTTATGGGAAGATATTTCCCTTTTCACCTTAGGCCTGAGAGCGCTCGAAATCTCCACTTGCAGATACTACAGAAAGAGTGTTCCAAACCTGCTCTAAGAAAGGGAATGTTCAGCTCAGTGAGTTCAATGCAGATATCACAAAGTAGTTTCTGAGAGAGCTTCTGTCTAGATTTTAGATGAAGATATTCCCGTTTCCAATGAAATCGTTAGAGCTATCCAAATATCCACTTGCAGATTCTACAAAAAGTGTGTTTCCAAACTGCTGTAACAAAGGAAAGGTTGAAATCTGTTAGTTGAGGACACACACCACAAAAAAGTTTCTGAGAACGCTTCTGTCTAGATTCTATATGACGATATTCCCGTTTCCAATGAAATCTTCACAGTTATTCAAATATCCACTTGCAGATTCTACAAAAAGAGTGTTTCCAAACTGCTCTATCAAAAGAAAGGTTCAACTCCGTTAGTTGAGGACACACGTCACAAAGAAGTTTCTGAGAATGCTTCTGTCTCGTTTTTATGGGAAGATATTTCAGTTTTCACCGTAGGCCGGAATGCGCTCGAAATGTCCACTTGCAGATACTACAGAAAGAGTGTTCCAAACCTTCTCTAAGAAAGGGAATCTTCAGCTTTGTGAGTTGAATGCAGATATCACAAAGTAGTTTCTGAGAGTGCTTCTGTCTAGATTTTAGATGAAGATATTCCCGTTTCCAACGAAATCGTTAGAGCTATCCAAATATCTACTTGCAGATTCTACAAAAAGAGTGGTTCCAAACTACTCTATGAAAAGAAAGGTTGAACTCTGTTAGATGAGGACACACATCACAAAGAAGTTTCTGAGAATGCTTCTGTCTAGATTTTATATGAAGATGTTCCCGTTTCCAACGAAATCTTCACATTAAACAAAATATCCACTTGCAGGTTCTACAAAAAGAGTGTTTCCAAACTGCTGTATCAAAGGAAAGGTTGTACTCTGTTAGTTGAGGACACACATCACAAAAAAGTTTCTGAGAATGCTTCTGTCTAGATTTTATATGAAGATATTCCCGTTTCCAACGAAATCTTCACAGTTATTCAAGTATCCACTTGCAGATTCCACAATAAGAGTGTTTCCAAACTGCTGTATCAATAGAAAGGATCAGCTCTGGTAGTTGAGGACACACATCCTAAAGAAGTTTCTGAAAATCCTTCTGTCTCTTTTTTATGGGAAGATATTTCAGTTTTCACCGTAGGCCTTAATGCGCTCGAAATGTCCACTTCCAGATACTACAGAAAGAGTGTTTCAAACCTGCTCTATGAAAGGGAATGTTCCGCTCTGTGACTTGAATGCAGATATCAGAAAGTAGTTTCTGACAGTGCTTCTGTCTAGAATTTAGATGAAGATATTCCCGTTTCCAACGAAATCGATAGAGCTATCCAAATATCCACTTACAGATTCTACAAAAGAAGTGATTCCAAACTGCTCTATCAACAGAAAGGTTTAAGTCTGTTAGTTGAGGACACACATCACAAAGAAGTTTGTGAGAATGCTTCTGTCTAGATTTTATATGAAGATATTCCCGTTTCTAACGATATCTTCACAGTTATCCAAATATCCACTTGCAGATTCTTCAAAAAGTGTGTTTCCAAACTGCTGTATCAAAAGATAGGTTCAACTCTGTCAGTTGAGGACACTCATCGCAAAGAAGTTTCTGAGAATGCTTCTGTCTAGATTTCATATGAAGATACTCCCCTTTCCAACGAAATTATTACAGCTATCCAAATATCCACGGACAGATTCTACAGAAAGGGTGTTTCCAAACTGCTGTATCAAAAGAAAGGTTGAACTCCGTTAGTTGAGGACACACATCACGAAGAAGTTGCTGAGAATGCTTCTGTCTGGAATTTAGATGAAGATATTCCCGTTTCCAACGAAATCTTCACAGTTATCCAAATATCTACCAGCAGATTCTACAAAAAGTGTGTTTCCAAACTACTGTAACAAAAGAAAGGTTGAACTCTGTTAGTTGAGGACACACATCACAAAGAAGTTTCTGAGAATGCTTCTGTCTAGATTTTATATGAAGATATTCACTTTTCCATCGAAATCTTCACAGTTATCCAAATATCCACTTGCGGATTCTACAAAAAGAGTGTTTCTAAACTGCTGTATCAAAAGAAAGGTCCAACTCTGTTAGTTGAGGACACACATCCAGTATAAGTTTCAGAGAATGCTTCTGTCTCGTTTTTATGGGAAGATATTTCCCTTTTCACCGTAGGCCTGAAAGCGCTCGAAATGTCCACTTGCAGATACTACAGAAAGCGTGTTCCAAACCTGCTCTAAGAAAGAGAATCTTCAGCTTTCTGAGTTGAATGCAGATATCACAAAGTAGTTTCTGAGAGTGCTTCTGTCTAGATTTTAGATGAAGATATTCCCGTTTCCAACGAAATCGTATGAGCTATCCAAATATCCACTTGCAGATTGTACAAAAAGGTGGTTCCAAACTACTCTATCAAAAGAAATGTTGAACTCTGTTCGATGAGGACTCACATCACAAAGAAGTTTCTGATAATGCTTCTGCCTAGATTTTATATGATGATGTTCCCGTTTCCAACGAAATCTTCACATTAAACAAAATATCCACTTGCAGGTTCTACAAAAAGAGTGTTTCCAAACTGCTGTATCAACGTAAAGTTTGAACTCTGTTAGTTGAGGACACACATCACAAAAAAGTTTCTGAGAATGCTTCTGTCTAGATTTTATAAGAAGATACTCCCGTTTCCAACGAAATCTTCACAGTTATTCAAGTATCCACTTGCAGATTCCACAAAAAGAGTGTTTCCTAACTGCTGTATCAAGAGAAAGGATCAACTCTGCTAGTTGAGGACCCATATCCTAAATAAGTTTCTGAGAATGCTTCTGTCTCTTTCTTATAGGAAGATATTTCAGTTTTCACCGAAGGGCTGAATGCGTTCGAAATGTCCACTTCCAGATACTACAGAAAGAGTGTTTCAAACCTGCTCTTTGAAAGGGAATGTTCAGCTCTGTGACTTGAATGCAGATGTCACAAAGTAGTTTCTGACAGTGCTTCTGTCTTGAATTTAGATGAAGATATTCCCTTTTCCAACGAAATCGTTAGAGCTATAAAAATATCCACTTGCAGATTCTACAAAAAGGGTGTTTCCAAACTGCCCTATCAAAAGAAACGTTGAACCCTGTTAGTTGAGGATACACATCACAAAGTAGTTTCTGAGAATGCTTGTGTCTAGATTTTATATGAAGATATTCCTATTTCCAACTAAATCTTCACAGTTATCCAAATATCCACTTGCAGATTTTACAAAAAGACTGTTTCCAAACTGCTGTTTCAAAGAAAAGTCGAACTGTGTTAGTTGAGGACACTCATCACAAAGAAGTTTCTGAGAATGCTTCTGTCTAGATTTCATATGAAGATATTCCCGTTTCCACCGAAATCATTAGAGCTATCCAAATATCCACTTACAGATTCTACAAAAAGAGTGTTACCAATCTGCTCTATCAAATGAAAGGTTCAACTTCGTTAGTTGAGGACACACATCATAAAGAAGTTTCTGAGAATGCTTCTGTCTGGATTTTATATGAAGATATTCCGTTTCCAACGAAATCTTCACAGTTATCCAAATATCAACTTGCAGATTCTACAAAAAGTGTGTTTCCAAACTACTGTATCAAAAGAAAGGATCAACTCTGTTAGTTGAGGACACACATCACAAAGAAGTTTCTGAGAATGCTTCTGTCTAGATTTTATATGAAGATATTCCCGTTTCCAACGAAATCTTCACAGTTATCCAAATATCCACTTGCAGATTCTACAAAAAGAGTGTTTGCAAACTGCTGTATCAAAAGAAAGGATGAACTGTGTTAGCTGAGGACACTCATCAAGAAGAAGTTTCTGAGCATGCTTCGGTCTAGATTTCATATGAAGATATCCCCGTTTCCAACGAAATCATTAGCTCTATCAAAATATCCACTTACAGATTCTACAAAAAGAGTGTTTCCAAACTCCTCTATCAAAAGAAAAGTTCAACTCCTTTAGTTGAGGACACACATCACAAAGAAGTTTCTGAGAATGCTTCTGTCTAGATTTTATATGAAGATATTCCCTTTTCCAATGAAATCTTCAGAGTCATCCAAATATCCACTTGCAGCTTCTACAAAAAGAGTTTTTCTAAACTGCTGTATCCAAAGAAAGTTTCATCTCTGTTAGTTGAGGACACACATCCCAAATAAGTTTCTGAGAATGCTTCTGTCTCGTTTTTATGGGAAGATATTTCCCTTTTCACCTTAGGCCTGAGAGCGCTCGAAATCTCCACTTGCAGATACTACAGAAAGAGTGTTCCAAACCTGCTCTAAGAAAGGGAATGTTCAGCTCAGTGAGTTCAATGCAGATATCACAAAGTAGTTTCTGAGAGAGCTTCTGTCTAGATTTTAGATGAAGATATTCCCGTTTCCAATGAAATCGTTAGAGCTATCCAAATATCCACTTGCAGATTCTACAAAAAGTGTGTTTCCAAACTGCTGTAACAAAGGAAAGGTTGAAATCTGTTAGTTGAGGACACACACCACAAAAAAGTTTCTGAGAACGCTTCTGTCTAGATTCTATATGACGATATTCCCGTTTCCAATGAAATCTTCACAGTTATTCAAATATCCACTTGCAGATTATACAAAAAGAGTGTTTCCAAACTGCTCTATCAAAAGAAAGGTTCAACTCCGTTAGTTGAGGACACACGTCACAAAGAAGTTTCTGAGAATGCTTCTGTCTCGTTTTTATGGGAAGATATTTCAGTTTTCACCGTAGGCCGGAATGCGCTCGAAATGTCCACTTGCAGATACTACAGAAAGAGTGTTCCAAACCTTCTCTAAGAAAGGGAATCTTCAGCTTTGTGAGTTGAATGCAGATATCACAAAGTAGTTTCTGAGAGTGCTTCTGTCTAGATTTTAGATGAAGATATTCCCGTTTCCAACGAAATCGTTAGAGCTATCCAAATATCTACTTGCAGATTCTACAAAAAGAGTGGTTCCAAACTACTCTATGAAAAGAAAGGTTGAACTCTGTTAGATGAGGACACACATCACAAAGAAGTTTCTGAGAATGCTTCTGTCTAGATTTTATATGAAGATGTTCCCGTTTCCAACGAAATCTTCACATTAAACAAAATATCCACTTGCAGGTTCTACAAAAAGAGTGTTTCCAAACTGCTGTATCAAAGGAAAGGTTGTACTCTGTTAGTTGAGGACACACATCACAAAAAAGTTTCTGAGAATGCTTCTGTCTAGATTTTATATGAAGATATTCCCGTTTCCAACGAAATCTTCACAGTTATTCAAGTATCCACTTGCAGATTCCACAATAAGAGTGTTTCCAAACTGCTGTATCAATAGAAAGGATCAGCTCTGGTAGTTGAGGACACACATCCTAAAGAAGTTTCTGAAAATCCTTCTGTCTCTTTTTTATGGGAAGATATTTCAGTTTTCACCGTAGGCCTTAATGCGCTCGAAATGTCCACTTCCAGATACTACAGAAAGAGTGTTTCAAACCTGCTCTATGAAAGGGAATGTTCCGCTCTGTGACTTGAATGCAGATATCAGAAAGTAGTTTCTGACAGTGCTTCTGTCTAGAATTTAGATGAAGATATTCCCGTTTCCAACGAAATCGATAGAGCTATCCAAATATCCACTTACAGATTCTACAAAAGAAGTGATTCCAAACTGCTCTATCAACAGAAAGGTTTAAGTCTGTTAGTTGAGGACACACATCACAAAGAAGTTTGTGAGAATGCTTCTGTCTAGATTTTATATGAAGATATTCCCGTTTCTAACGATATCTTCACAGTTATCCAAATATCCACTTGCAGATTCTTCAAAAAGTGTGTTTCCAAACTGCTGTATCAAAAGATAGGTTCAACTCTGTCAGTTGAGGACACTCATCGCAAAGAAGTTTCTGAGAATGCTTCTGTCTAGATTTCATATGAAGATACTCCCCTTTCCAACGAAATTATTACAGCTATCCAAATATCCACGGACAGATTCTACAGAAAGGGTGTTTCCAAACTGCTGTATCAAAAGAAAGGTTGAACTCCGTTAGTTGAGGACACACATCACGAAGAAGTTGCTGAGAATGCTTCTGTCTGGAATTTAGATGAAGATATTCCCGTTTCCAACGAAATCTTCACAGTTATCCAAATATCTACCAGCAGATTCTACAAAAAGTGTGTTTCCAAACTACTGTAACAAAAGAAAGGTTGAACTCTGTTAGTTGAGGACACACATCACAAAGAAGTTTCTGAGAATGCTTCTGTCTAGATTTTATATGAAGATATTCACTTTTCCATCGAAATCTTCACAGTTATCCAAATATCCACTTGCGGATTCTACAAAAAGAGTGTTTCTAAACTGCTGTATCAAAAGAAAGGTCCAACTCTGTTAGTTGAGGACACACATCCAGTATAAGTTTCAGAGAATGCTTCTGTCTCGTTTTTATGGGAAGATATTTCCCTTTTCACCGTAGGCCTGAAAGCGCTCGAAATGTCCACTTGCAGATACTACAGAAAGCGTGTTCCAAACCTGCTCTAAGAAAGAGAATCTTCAGCTTTCTGAGTTGAATGCAGATATCACAAAGTAGTTTCTGAGAGTGCTTCTGTCTAGATTTTAGATGAAGATATTCCCGTTTCCAACGAAATCGTATGAGCTATCCAAATATCCACTTGCAGATTGTACAAAAAGGTGGTTCCAAACTACTCTATCAAAAGAAATGTTGAACTCTGTTCGATGAGGACTCACATCACAAAGAAGTTTCTGATAATGCTTCTGCCTAGATTTTATATGATGATGTTCCCGTTTCCAACGAAATCTTCACATTAAACAAAATATCCACTTGCAGGTTCTACAAAAAGAGTGTTTCCAAACTGCTGTATCAACGTAAAGTTTGAACTCTGTTAGTTGAGGACACACATCACAAAAAAGTTTCTGAGAATGCTTCTGTCTAGATTTTATAAGAAGATACTCCCGTTTCCAACGAAATCTTCACAGTTATTCAAGTATCCACTTGCAGATTCCACAAAAAGAGTGTTTCCTAACTGCTGTATCAAGAGAAAGGATCAACTCTGCTAGTTGAGGACCCATATCCTAAATAAGTTTCTGAGAATGCTTCTGTCTCTTTCTTATAGGAAGATATTTCAGTTTTCACCGAAGGGCTGAATGCGTTCGAAATGTCCACTTCCAGATACTACAGAAAGAGTGTTTCAAACCTGCTCTTTGAAAGGGAATGTTCAGCTCTGTGACTTGAATGCAGATGTCACAAAGTAGTTTCTGACAGTGCTTCTGTCTTGAATTTAGATGAAGATATTCCCTTTTCCAACGAAATCGTTAGAGCTATAAAAATATCCACTTGCAGATTCTACAAAAAGGGTGTTTCCAAACTGCCCTATCAAAAGAAACGTTGAACCCTGTTAGTTGAGGATACACATCACAAAGTAGTTTCTGAGAATGCTTGTGTCTAGATTTTATATGAAGATATTCCTATTTCCAACTAAATCTTCACAGTTATCCAAATATCCACTTGCAGATTTTACAAAAAGACTGTTTCCAAACTGCTGTTTCAAAGAAAAGTCGAACTGTGTTAGTTGAGGACACTCATCACAAAGAAGTTTCTGAGAATGCTTCTGTCTAGATTTCATATGAAGATATTCCCGTTTCCACCGAAATCATTAGAGCTATCCAAATATCCACTTACAGATTCTACAAAAAGAGTGTTACCAATCTGCTCTATCAAATGAAAGGTTCAACTTCGTTAGTTGAGGACACACATCATAAAGAAGTTTCTGAGAATGCTTCTGTCTGGATTTTATATGAAGATATTCCGTTTCCAACGAAATCTTCACAGTTATCCAAATATCAACTTGCAGATTCTACAAAAAGTGTGTTTCCAAACTACTGTATCAAAAGAAAGGATCAACTCTGTTAGTTGAGGACACACATCACAAAGAAGTTTCTGAGAATGCTTCTGTCTAGATTTTATATGAAGATATTCCCGTTTCCAACGAAATCTTCACAGTTATCCAAATATCCACTTGCAGATTCTACAAAAAGAGTGTTTGCAAACTGCTGTATCAAAAGAAAGGATGAACTGTGTTAGCTGAGGACACTCATCAAGAAGAAGTTTCTGAGCATGCTTCGGTCTAGATTTCATATGAAGATATCCCCGTTTCCAACGAAATCATTAGCTCTATCAAAATATCCACTTACAGATTCTACAAAAAGAGTGTTTCCAAACTCCTCTATCAAAAGAAAAGTTCAACTCCTTTAGTTGAGGACACACATCACAAAGAAGTTTCTGAGAATGCTTCTGTCTAGATTTTATATGAAGATATTCCCTTTTCCAATGAAATCTTCAGAGTCATCCAAATATCCACTTGCAGCTTCTACAAAAAGAGTTTTTCTAAACTGCTGTATCCAAAGAAAGTTTCATCTCTGTTAGTTGAGGACACACATCCCAAATAAGTTTCTGAGAATGCTTCTGTCTCGTTTTTATGGGAAGATATTTCCCTTTTCACCTTAGGCCTGAGAGCGCTCGAAATCTCCACTTGCAGATACTACAGAAAGAGTGTTCCAAACCTGCTCTAAGAAAGGGAATGTTCAGCTCAGTGAGTTCAATGCAGATATCACAAAGTAGTTTCTGAGAGAGCTTCTGTCTAGATTTTAGATGAAGATATTCCCGTTTCCAATGAAATCGTTAGAGCTATCCAAATATCCACTTGCAGATTCTACAAAAAGTGTGTTTCCAAACTGCTGTAACAAAGGAAAGGTTGAAATCTGTTAGTTGAGGACACACACCACAAAAAAGTTTCTGAGAACGCTTCTGTCTAGATTCTATATGACGATATTCCCGTTTCCAATGAAATCTTCACAGTTATTCAAATATCCACTTGCAGATTATACAAAAAGAGTGTTTCCAAACTGCTCTATCAAAAGAAAGGTTCAACTCCGTTAGTTGAGGACACACGTCACAAAGAAGTTTCTGAGAATGCTTCTGTCTCGTTTTTATGGGAAGATATTTCAGTTTTCACCGTAGGCCGGAATGCGCTCGAAATGTCCACTTGCAGATACTACAGAAAGAGTGTTCCAAACCTTCTCTAAGAAAGGGAATCTTCAGCTTTGTGAGTTGAATGCAGATATCACAAAGTAGTTTCTGAGAGTGCTTCTGTCTAGATTTTAGATGAAGATATTCCCGTTTCCAACGAAATCGTTAGAGCTATCCAAATATCTACTTGCAGATTCTACAAAAAGAGTGGTTCCAAACTACTCTATGAAAAGAAAGGTTGAACTCTGTTAGATGAGGACACACATCACAAAGAAGTTTCTGAGAATGCTTCTGTCTAGATTTTATATGAAGATGTTCCCGTTTCCAACGAAATCTTCACATTAAACAAAATATCCACTTGCAGGTTCTACAAAAAGACTGTTTCCAAACTGCTGTATCAAAGGAAAGGTTGTACTCTGTTAGTTGAGGACACACATCACAAAAAAGTTTCTGAGAATGCTTCTGTCTAGATTTTATATGAAGATATTCCCGTTTCCAACGAAATCTTCACAGTTATTCAAGTATCCACTTGCAGATTCCACAATAAGAGTGTTTCCAAGCTGCTGTATCAATAGAAAGGATCAGCTCTGGTAGTTGAGGACACACATCCTAAAGAAGTTTCTGAAAATCCTTCTGTCTCTTTTTTATGGGAAGATATTTCAGTTTTCACCGTAGGCCTTAATGCGCTCGAAATGTCCACTTCCAGATACTACAGAAAGAGTGTTTCAAACCTGCTCTATGAAAGGGAATGTTCCGCTCTGTGACTTGAATGCAGATATCAGAAAGTAGTTTCTGACAGTGCTTCTGTCTAGAATTTAGATGAAGATATTCCCGTTTCCAACGAAATCGATAGAGCTATCCAAATATCCACTTACAGATTCTACAAAAGAAGTGATTCCAAACTGCTCTATCAACAGAAAGGTTTAAGTCTGTTAGTTGAGGACACACATCACAAAGAAGTTTGTGAGAATGCTTCTGTCTAGATTTTATATGAAGATATTCCCGTTTCTAACGATATCTTCACAGTTATCCAAATATCCACTTGCAGATTCTTCAAAAAGTGTGTTTCCAAACTGCTGTATCAAAAGATAGGTTCAACTCTGTCAGTTGAGGACACTCATCGCAAAGAAGTTTCTGAGAATGCTTCTGTCTAGATTTCATATGAAGATACTCCCCTTTCCAACGAAATTATTACAGCTATCCAAATATCCACGGACAGATTCTACAGAAAGGGTGTTTCCAAACTGCTGTATCAAAAGAAAGGTTGAACTCCGTTAGTTGAGGACACACATCACGAAGAAGTTGCTGAGAATGCTTCTGTCTGGAATTTAGATGAAGATATTCCCGTTTCCAACGAAATCTTCACAGTTATCCAAATATCTACCAGCAGATTCTACAAAAAGTGTGTTTCCAAACTACTGTAACAAAAGAAAGGTTGAACTCTGTTAGTTGAGGACACACATCACAAAGAAGTTTCTGAGAATGCTTCTGTCTAGATTTTATATGAAGATATTCACTTTTCCATCGAAATCTTCACAGTTATCCAAATATCCACTTGCGGATTCTACAAAAAGAGTGTTTCTAAACTGCTGTATCAAAAGAAAGGTCCAACTCTGTTAGTTGAGGACACACATCCAGTATAAGTTTCAGAGAATGCTTCTGTCTCGTTTTTATGGGAAGATATTTCCCTTTTCACCGTAGGCCTGAAAGCGCTCGAAATGTCCACTTGCAGATACTACAGAAAGCGTGTTCCAAACCTGCTCTAAGAAAGAGAATCTTCAGCTTTCTGAGTTGAATGCAGATATCACAAAGTAGTTTCTGAGAGTGCTTCTGTCTAGATTTTAGATGAAGATATTCCCGTTTCCAACGAAATCGTATGAGCTATCCAAATATCCACTTGCAGATTGTACAAAAAGGTGGTTCCAAACTACTCTATCAAAAGAAATGTTGAACTCTGTTCGATGAGGACTCACATCACAAAGAAGTTTCTGATAATGCTTCTGCCTAGATTTTATATGATGATGTTCCCGTTTCCAACGAAATCTTCACATTAAACAAAATATCCACTTGCAGGTTCTACAAAAAGAGTGTTTCCAAACTGCTGTATCAACGTAAAGTTTGAACTCTGTTAGTTGAGGACACACATCACAAAAAAGTTTCTGAGAATGCTTCTGTCTAGATTTTATAAGAAGATACTCCCGTTTCCAACGAAATCTTCACAGTTATTCAAGTATCCACTTGCAGATTCCACAAAAAGAGTGTTTCCTAACTGCTGTATCAAGAGAAAGGATCAACTCTGCTAGTTGAGGACCCATATCCTAAATAAGTTTCTGAGAATGCTTCTGTCTCTTTCTTATAGGAAGATATTTCAGTTTTCACCGAAGGGCTGAATGCGTTCGAAATGTCCACTTCCAGATACTACAGAAAGAGTGTTTCAAACCTGCTCTTTGAAAGGGAATGTTCAGCTCTGTGACTTGAATGCAGATGTCACAAAGTAGTTTCTGACAGTGCTTCTGTCTTGAATTTAGATGAAGATATTCCCTTTTCCAACGAAATCGTTAGAGCTATAAAAATATCCACTTGCAGATTCTACAAAAAGGGTGTTTCCAAACTGCCCTATCAAAAGAAACGTTGAACCCTGTTAGTTGAGGATACACATCACAAAGTAGTTTCTGAGAATGCTTGTGTCTAGATTTTATATGAAGATATTCCTATTTCCAACTAAATCTTCACAGTTATCCAAATATCCACTTGCAGATTTTACAAAAAGACTGTTTCCAAACTGCTGTTTCAAAGAAAAGTCGAACTGTGTTAGTTGAGGACACTCATCACAAAGAAGTTTCTGAGAATGCTTCTGTCTAGATTTCATATGAAGATATTCCCGTTTCCACCGAAATCATTAGAGCTATCCAAATACCCACTTACAGATTCTACAAAAAGAGTGTTACCAATCTGCTCTATCAAATGAAAGGTTCAACTTCGTTAGTTGAGGACACACATCATAAAGAAGTTTCTGAGAATGCTTCTGTCTGGATTTTATATGAAGATATTCCGTTTCCAACGAAATCTTCACAGTTATCCAAATATCAACTTGCAGATTCTACAAAAAGTGTGTTTCCAAACTACTGTATCAAAAGAAAGGATCAACTCTGTTAGTTGAGGACACACATCACAAAGAAGTTTCTGAGAATGCTTCTGTCTAGATTTTATATGAAGATATTCCCGTTTCCAACGAAATCTTCACAGTTATCCAAATATCCACTTGCAGATTCTACAAAAAGAGTGTTTGCAAACTGCTGTATCAAAAGAAAGGATGAACTGTGTTAGCTGAGGACACTCATCAAGAAGAAGTTTCTGAGCATGCTTCGGTCTAGATTTCATATGAAGATATCCCCGTTTCCAACGAAATCATTAGCTCTATCAAAATATCCACTTACAGATTCTACAAAAAGAGTGTTTCCAAACTCCTCTATCAAAAGAAAAGTTCAACTCCTTTAGTTGAGGACACACATCACAAAGAAGTTTCTGAGAATGCTTCTGTCTAGATTTTATATGAAGATATTCCCTTTTCCAATGAAATCTTCAGAGTCATCCAAATATCCACTTGCAGCTTCTACAAAAAGAGTTTTTCTAAACTGCTGTATCCAAAGAAAGTTTCATCTCTGTTAGTTGAGGACACACATCCCAAATAAGTTTCTGAGAATGCTTCTGTCTCGTTTTTATGGGAAGATATTTCCCTTTTCACCTTAGGCCTGAGAGCGCTCGAAATCTCCACTTGCAGATACTACAGAAAGAGTGTTCCAAACCTGCTCTAAGAAAGGGAATGTTCAGCTCAGTGAGTTCAATGCAGATATCACAAAGTAGTTTCTGAGAGAGCTTCTGTCTAGATTTTAGATGAAGATATTCCCGTTTCCAATGAAATCGTTAGAGCTATCCAAATATCCACTTGCAGATTCTACAAAAAGTGTGTTTCCAAACTGCTGTAACAAAGGAAAGGTTGAAATCTGTTAGTTGAGGACACACACCACAAAAAAGTTTCTGAGAACGCTTCTGTCTAGATTCTATATGACGATATTCCCGTTTCCAATGAAATCTTCACAGTTATTCAAATATCCACTTGCAGATTCTACAAAAAGAGTGTTTCCAAACTGCTCTATCAAAAGAAAGGTTCAACTCCGTTAGTTGAGGACACACGTCACAAAGAAGTTTCTGAGAATGCTTCTGTCTCGTTTTTATGGGAAGATATTTCAGTTTTCACCGTAGGCCGGAATGCGCTCGAAATGTCCACTTGCAGATACTACAGAAAGAGTGTTCCAAACCTTCTCTAAGAAAGGGAATCTTCAGCTTTGTGAGTTGAATGCAGATATCACAAAGTAGTTTCTGAGAGTGCTTCTGTCTAGATTTTAGATGAAGATATTCCCGTTTCCAACGAAATCGTTAGAGCTATCCAAATATCTACTTGCAGATTCTACAAAAAGAGTGGTTCCAAACTACTCTATGAAAAGAAAGGTTGAACTCTGTTAGATGAGGACACACATCACAAAGAAGTTTCTGAGAATGCTTCTGTCTAGATTTTATATGAAGATGTTCCCGTTTCCAACGAAATCTTCACATTAAACAAAATATCCACTTGCAGGTTCTACAAAAAGAGTGTTTCCAAACTGCTGTATCAAAGGAAAGGTTGTACTCTGTTAGTTGAGGACACACATCACAAAAAAGTTTCTGAGAATGCTTCTGTCTAGATTTTATATGAAGATATTCCCGTTTCCAATGAAATCTTCACAGTTATTCAAGTATCCACTTGCAGATTCCACAATAAGAGTGTTTCCAAGCTGCTGTATCAATAGAAAGGATCAGCTCTGGTAGTTGAGGACACACATCCTAAAGAAGTTTCTGAAAATCCTTCTGTCTCTTTTTTATGGGAAGATATTTCAGTTTTCACCGTAGGCCTTAATGCGCTCGAAATGTCCACTTCCAGATACTACAGAAAGAGTGTTTCAAACCTGCTCTATGAAAGGGAATGTTCCGCTCTGTGACTTGAATGCAGATATCAGAAAGTAGTTTCTGACAGTGCTTCTGTCTAGAATTTAGATGAAGATATTCCCGTTTCCAACGAAATCGATAGAGCTATCCAAATATCCACTTACAGATTCTACAAAAGAAGTGATTCCAAACTGCTCTATCAACAGAAAGGTTTAAGTCTGTTAGTTGAGGACACACATCACAAAGAAGTTTGTGAGAATGCTTCTGTCTAGATTTTATATGAAGATATTCCCGTTTCTAACGATATCTTCACAGTTATCCAAATATCCACTTGCAGATTCTTCAAAAAGTGTGTTTCCAAACTGCTGTATCAAAAGATAGGTTCAACTCTGTCAGTTGAGGACACTCATCGCAAAGAAGTTTCTGAGAATGCTTCTGTCTAGATTTCATATGAAGATACTCCCCTTTCCAACGAAATTATTACAGCTATCCAAATATCCACGGACAGATTCTACAGAAAGGGTGTTTCCAAACTGCTGTATCAAAAGAAAGGTTGAACTCCGTTAGTTGAGGACACACATCACGAAGAAGTTGCTGAGAATGCTTCTGTCTGGAATTTAGATGAAGATATTCCCGTTTCCAACGAAATCTTCACAGTTATCCAAATATCTACCAGCAGATTCTACAAAAAGTGTGTTTCCAAACTACTGTAACAAAAGAAAGGTTGAACTCTGTTAGTTGAGGACACACATCACAAAGAAGTTTCTGAGAATGCTTCTGTCTAGATTTTATATGAAGATATTCACTTTTCCATCGAAATCTTCACAGTTATCCAAATATCCACTTGCGGATTCTACAAAAAGAGTGTTTCTAAACTGCTGTATCAAAAGAAAGGTCCAACTCTGTTAGTTGAGGACACACATCCAGTATAAGTTTCAGAGAATGCTTCTGTCTCGTTTTTATGGGAAGATATTTCCCTTTTCACCGTAGGCCTGAAAGCGCTCGAAATGTCCACTTGCAGATACTACAGAAAGCGTGTTCCAAACCTGCTCTAAGAAAGAGAATCTTCAGCTTTCTGAGTTGAATGCAGATATCACAAAGTAGTTTCTGAGAGTGCTTCTGTCTAGATTTTAGATGAAGATATTCCCGTTTCCAACGAAATCGTATGAGCTATCCAAATATCCACTTGCAGATTGTACAAAAAGGTGGTTCCAAACTACTCTATCAAAAGAAATGTTGAACTCTGTTCGATGAGGACTCACATCACAAAGAAGTTTCTGATAATGCTTCTGCCTAGATTTTATATGATGATGTTCCCGTTTCCAACGAAATCTTCACATTAAACAAAATATCCACTTGCAGGTTCTACAAAAAGAGTGTTTCCAAACTGCTGTATCAACGTAAAGTTTGAACTCTGTTAGTTGAGGACACACATCACAAAAAAGTTTCTGAGAATGCTTCTGTCTAGATTTTATAAGAAGATACTCCCGTTTCCAACGAAATCTTCACAGTTATTCAAGTATCCACTTGCAGATTCCACAAAAAGAGTGTTTCCTAACTGCTGTATCAAGAGAAAGGATCAACTCTGCTAGTTGAGGACCCATATCCTAAATAAGTTTCTGAGAATGCTTCTGTCTCTTTCTTATAGGAAGATATTTCAGTTTTCACCGAAGGGCTGAATGCGTTCGAAATGTCCACTTCCAGATACTACAGAAAGAGTGTTTCAAACCTGCTCTTTGAAAGGGAATGTTCAGCTCTGTGACTTGAATGCAGATGTCACAAAGTAGTTTCTGACAGTGCTTCTGTCTTGAATTTAGATGAAGATATTCCCTTTTCCAACGAAATCGTTAGAGCTACAAAAATATCCACTTGCAGATTCTACAAAAAGGGTGTTTCCAAACTGCCCTATCAAAAGAAACGTTGAACCCTGTTAGTTGAGGATACACATCACAAAGTAGTTTCTGAGAATGCTTGTGTCTAGATTTTATATGAAGATATTCCTATTTCCAACTAAATCTTCACAGTTATCCAAATATCCACTTGCAGATTTTACAAAAAGACTGTTTCCAAACTGCTGTTTCAAAGAAAAGTCGAACTGTGTTAGTTGAGGACACTCATCACAAAGAAGTTTCTGAGAATGCTTCTGTCTAGATTTCATATGAAGATATTCCCGTTTCCACCGAAATCATTAGAGCTATCCAAATACCCACTTACAGATTCTACAAAAAGAGTGTTACCAATCTGCTCTATCAAATGAAAGGTTCAACTTCGTTAGTTGAGGACACACATCATAAAGAAGTTTCTGAGAATGCTTCTGTCTGGATTTTATATGAAGATATTCCGTTTCCAACGAAATCTTCACAGTTATCCAAATATCAACTTGCAGATTCTACAAAAAGTGTGTTTCCAAACTACTGTATCAAAAGAAAGGATCAACTCTGTTAGTTGAGGACACACATCACAAAGAAGTTTCTGAGAATGCTTCTGTCTAGATTTTATATGAAGATATTCCCGTTTCCAACGAAATCTTCACAGTTATCCAAATATCCACTTGCAGATTCTACAAAAAGAGTGTTTGCAAACTGCTGTATCAAAAGAAAGGATGAACTGTGTTAGCTGAGGACACTCATCAAGAAGAAGTTTCTGAGCATGCTTCGGTCTAGATTTCATATGAAGATATCCCCGTTTCCAACGAAATCATTAGCTCTATCAAAATATCCACTTACAGATTCTACAAAAAGAGTGTTTCCAAACTCCTCTATCAAAAGAAAAGTTCAACTCCTTTAGTTGAGGACACACATCACAAAGAAGTTTCTGAGAATGCTTCTGTCTAGATTTTATATGAAGATATTCCCTTTTCCAATGAAATCTTCAGAGTCATCCAAATATCCACTTGCAGCTTCTACAAAAAGAGTTTTTCTAAACTGCTGTATCCAAAGAAAGTTTCATCTCTGTTAGTTGAGGACACACATCCCAAATAAGTTTCTGAGAATGCTTCTGTCTCGTTTTTATGGGAAGATATTTCCCTTTTCACCTTAGGCCTGAGAGCGCTCGAAATCTCCACTTGCAGATACTACAGAAAGAGTGTTCCAAACCTGCTCTAAGAAAGGGAATGTTCAGCTCAGTGAGTTCAATGCAGATATCACAAAGTAGTTTCTGAGAGAGCTTCTGTCTAGATTTTAGATGAAGATATTCCCGTTTCCAATGAAATCGTTAGAGCTATCCAAATATCCACTTGCAGATTCTACAAAAAGTGTGTTTCCAAACTGCTGTAACAAAGGAAAGGTTGAAATCTGTTAGTTGAGGACACACACCACAAAAAAGTTTCTGAGAACGCTTCTGTCTAGATTCTATATGACGATATTCCCGTTTCCAATGAAATCTTCACAGTTATTCAAATATCCACTTGCAGATTATACAAAAAGAGTGTTTCCAAACTGCTCTATCAAAAGAAAGGTTCAACTCCGTTAGTTGAGGACACACGTCACAAAGAAGTTTCTGAGAATGCTTCTGTCTCGTTTTTATGGGAAGATATTTCAGTTTTCACCGTAGGCCGGAATGCGCTCGAAATGTCCACTTGCAGATACTACAGAAAGAGTGTTCCAAACCTTCTCTAAGAAAGGGAATCTTCAGCTTTGTGAGTTGAATGCAGATATCACAAAGTAGTTTCTGAGAGTGCTTCTGTCTAGATTTTAGATGAAGATATTCCCGTTTCCAACGAAATCGTTAGAGCTATCCAAATATCTACTTGCAGATTCTACAAAAAGAGTGGTTCCAAACTACTCTATGAAAAGAAAGGTTGAACTCTGTTAGATGAGGACACACATCACAAAGAAGTTTCTGAGAATGCTTCTGTCTAGATTTTATATGAAGATGTTCCCGTTTCCAACGAAATCTTCACATTAAACAAAATATCCACTTGCAGGTTCTACAAAAAGAGTGTTTCCAAACTGCTGTATCAAAGGAAAGGTTGTACTCTGTTAGTTGAGGACACACATCACAAAAAAGTTTCTGAGAATGCTTCTGTCTAGATTTTATATGAAGATATTCCCGTTTCCAACGAAATCTTCACAGTTATTCAAGTATCCACTTGCAGATTCCACAATAAGAGTGTTTCCAAACTGCTGTATCAATAGAAAGGATCAGCTCTGGTAGTTGAGGACACACATCCTAAAGAAGTTTCTGAAAATCCTTCTGTCTCTTTTTTATGGGAAGATATTTCAGTTTTCACCGTAGGCCTTAATGCGCTCGAAATGTCCACTTCCAGATACTACAGAAAGAGTGTTTCAAACCTGCTCTATGAAAGGGAATGTTCCGCTCTGTGACTTGAATGCAGATATCAGAAAGTAGTTTCTGACAGTGCTTCTGTCTAGAATTTAGATGAAGATATTCCCGTTTCCAACGAAATCGATAGAGCTATCCAAATATCCACTTACAGATTCTACAAAAGAAGTGATTCCAAACTGCTCTATCAACAGAAAGGTTTAAGTCTGTTAGTTGAGGACACACATCACAAAGAAGTTTGTGAGAATGCTTCTGTCTAGATTTTATATGAAGATATTCCCGTTTCTAACGATATCTTCACAGTTATCCAAATATCCACTTGCAGATTCTTCAAAAAGTGTGTTTCCAAACTGCTGTATCAAAAGATAGGTTCAACTCTGTCAGTTGAGGACACTCATCGCAAAGAAGTTTCTGAGAATGCTTCTGTCTAGATTTCATATGAAGATACTCCCCTTTCCAACGAAATTATTACAGCTATCCAAATATCCACGGACAGATTCTACAGAAAGGGTGTTTCCAAACTGCTGTATCAAAAGAAAGGTTGAACTCCGTTAGTTGAGGACACACATCACGAAGAAGTTGCTGAGAATGCTTCTGTCTGGAATTTAGATGAAGATATTCCCGTTTCCAACGAAATCTTCACAGTTATCCAAATATCTACCAGCAGATTCTACAAAAAGTGTGTTTCCAAACTACTGTAACAAAAGAAAGGTTGAACTCTGTTAGTTGAGGACACACATCACAAAGAAGTTTCTGAGAATGCTTCTGTCTAGATTTTATATGAAGATATTCACTTTTCCATCGAAATCTTCACAGTTATCCAAATATCCACTTGCGGATTCTACAAAAAGAGTGTTTCTAAACTGCTGTATCAAAAGAAAGGTCCAACTCTGTTAGTTGAGGACACACATCCAGTATAAGTTTCAGAGAATGCTTCTGTCTCGTTTTTATGGGAAGATATTTCCCTTTTCACCGTAGGCCTGAAAGCGCTCGAAATGTCCACTTGCAGATACTACAGAAAGCGTGTTCCAAACCTGCTCTAAGAAAGAGAATCTTCAGCTTTCTGAGTTGAATGCAGATATCACAAAGTAGTTTCTGAGAGTGCTTCTGTCTAGATTTTAGATGAAGATATTCCCGTTTCCAACGAAATCGTATGAGCTATCCAAATATCCACTTGCAGATTGTACAAAAAGGTGGTTCCAAACTACTCTATCAAAAGAAATGTTGAACTCTGTTCGATGAGGACTCACATCACAAAGAAGTTTCTGATAATGCTTCTGCCTAGATTTTATATGATGATGTTCCCGTTTCCAACGAAATCTTCACATTAAACAAAATATCCACTTGCAGGTTCTACAAAAAGAGTGTTTCCAAACTGCTGTATCAACGTAAAGTTTGAACTCTGTTAGTTGAGGACACACATCACAAAAAAGTTTCTGAGAATGCTTCTGTCTAGATTTTATAAGAAGATACTCCCGTTTCCAACGAAATCTTCACAGTTATTCAAGTATCCACTTGCAGATTCCACAAAAAGAGTGTTTCCTAACTGCTGTATCAAGAGAAAGGATCAACTCTGCTAGTTGAGGACCCATATCCTAAATAAGTTTCTGAGAATGCTTCTGTCTCTTTCTTATAGGAAGATATTTCAGTTTTCACCGAAGGGCTGAATGCGTTCGAAATGTCCACTTCCAGATACTACAGAAAGAGTGTTTCAAACCTGCTCTTTGAAAGGGAATGTTCAGCTCTGTGACTTGAATGCAGATGTCACAAAGTAGTTTCTGACAGTGCTTCTGTCTTGAATTTAGATGAAGATATTCCCTTTTCCAACGAAATCGTTAGAGCTATAAAAATATCCACTTGCAGATTCTACAAAAAGGGTGTTTCCAAACTGCCCTATCAAAAGAAACGTTGAACCCTGTTAGTTGAGGATACACATCACAAAGTAGTTTCTGAGAATGCTTGTGTCTAGATTTTATATGAAGATATTCCTATTTCCAACTAAATCTTCACAGTTATCCAAATATCCACTTGCAGATTTTACAAAAAGACTGTTTCCAAACTGCTGTTTCAAAGAAAAGTCGAACTGTGTTAGTTGAGGACACTCATCACAAAGAAGTTTCTGAGAATGCTTCTGTCTAGATTTCATATGAAGATATTCCCGTTTCCACCGAAATCATTAGAGCTATCCAAATACCCACTTACAGATTCTACAAAAAGAGTGTTACCAATCTGCTCTATCAAATGAAAGGTTCAACTTCGTTAGTTGAGGACACACATCATAAAGAAGTTTCTGAGAATGCTTCTGTCTGGATTTTATATGAAGATATTCCGTTTCCAACGAAATCTTCACAGTTATCCAAATATCAACTTGCAGATTCTACAAAAAGTGTGTTTCCAAACTACTGTATCAAAAGAAAGGATCAACTCTGTTAGTTGAGGACACACATCACAAAGAAGTTTCTGAGAATGCTTCTGTCTAGATTTTATATGAAGATATTCCCGTTTCCAACGAAATCTTCACAGTTATCCAAATATCCACTTGCAGATTCTACAAAAAGAGTGTTTGCAAACTGCTGTATCAAAAGAAAGGATGAACTGTGTTAGCTGAGGACACTCATCAAGAAGAAGTTTCTGAGCATGCTTCGGTCTAGATTTCATATGAAGATATCCCCGTTTCCAACGAAATCATTAGCTCTATCAAAATATCCACTTACAGATTCTACAAAAAGAGTGTTTCCAAACTCCTCTATCAAAAGAAAAGTTCAACTCCTTTAGTTGAGGACACACATCACAAAGAAGTTTCTGAGAATGCTTCTGTCTAGATTTTATATGAAGATATTCCCTTTTCCAATGAAATCTTCAGAGTCATCCAAATATCCACTTGCAGCTTCTACAAAAAGAGTTTTTCTAAACTGCTGTATCCAAAGAAAGTTTCATCTCTGTTAGTTGAGGACACACATCCCAAATAAGTTTCTGAGAATGCTTCTGTCTCGTTTTTATGGGAAGATATTTCCCTTTTCACCTTAGGCCTGAGAGCGCTCGAAATCTCCACTTGCAGATACTACAGAAAGAGTGTTCCAAACCTGCTCTAAGAACGGGAATGTTCAGCTCAGTGAGTTCAATGCAGATATCACAAAGTAGTTTCTGAGAGAGCTTCTGTCTAGATTTTAGATGAAGATATTCCCGTTTCCAATGAAATCGTTAGAGCTATCCAAATATCCACTTGCAGATTCTACAAAAAGTGTGTTTCCAAACTGCTGTAACAAAGGAAAGGTTGAAATCTGTTAGTTGAGGACACACACCACAAAAAAGTTTCTGAGAACGCTTCTGTCTAGATTCTATATGACGATATTCCCGTTTCCAATGAAATCTTCACAGTTATTCAAATATCCACTTGCAGATTCTACAAAAAGAGTGTTTCCAAACTGCTCTATCAAAAGAAAGGTTCAACTCCGTTAGTTGAGGACACACGTCACAAAGAAGTTTCTGAGAATGCTTCTGTCTCGTTTTTATGGGAAGATATTTCAGTTTTCACCGTAGGCCGGAATGCGCTCGAAATGTCCACTTGCAGATACTACAGAAAGAGTGTTCCAAACCTTCTCTAAGAAAGGGAATCTTCAGCTTTGTGAGTTGAATGCAGATATCACAAAGTAGTTTCTGAGAGTGCTTCTGTCTAGATTTTAGATGAAGATATTCCCGTTTCCAACGAAATCGTTAGAGCTATCCAAATATCTACTTGCAGATTCTACAAAAAGAGTGGTTCCAAACTACTCTATGAAAAGAAAGGTTGAACTCTGTTAGATGAGGACACACATCACAAAGAAGTTTCTGAGAATGCTTCTGTCTAGATTTTATATGAAGATGTTCCCGTTTCCAACGAAATCTTCACATTAAACAAAATATCCACTTGCAGGTTCTACAAAAAGAGTGTTTCCAAACTGCTGTATCAAAGGAAAGGTTGTACTCTGTTAGTTGAGGACACACATCACAAAAAAGTTTCTGAGAATGCTTCTGTCTAGATTTTATATGAAGATATTCCCGTTTCCAACGAAATCTTCACAGTTATTCAAGTATCCACTTGCAGATTCCACAATAAGAGTGTTTCCAAACTGCTGTATCAATAGAAAGGATCAGCTCTGGTAGTTGAGGACACACATCCTAAAGAAGTTTCTGAAAATCCTTCTGTCTCTTTTTTATGGGAAGATATTTCAGTTTTCACCGTAGGCCTTAATGCGCTCGAAATGTCCACTTCCAGATACTACAGAAAGAGTGTTTCAAACCTGCTCTATGAAAGGGAATGTTCCGCTCTGTGACTTGAATGCAGATATCAGAAAGTAGTTTCTGACAGTGCTTCTGTCTAGAATTTAGATGAAGATATTCCCGTTTCCAACGAAATCGATAGAGCTATCCAAATATCCACTTACAGATTCTACAAAAGAAGTGATTCCAAACTGCTCTATCAACAGAAAGGTTTAAGTCTGTTAGTTGAGGACACACATCACAAAGAAGTTTGTGAGAATGCTTCTGTCTAGATTTTATATGAAGATATTCCCGTTTCTAACGATATCTTCACAGTTATCCAAATATCCACTTGCAGATTCTTCAAAAAGTGTGTTTCCAAACTGCTGTATCAAAAGATAGGTTCAACTCTGTCAGTTGAGGACACTCATCGCAAAGAAGTTTCTGAGAATGCTTCTGTCTAGATTTCATATGAAGATACTCCCCTTTCCAACGAAATTATTACAGCTATCCAAATATCCACGGACAGATTCTACAGAAAGGGTGTTTCCAAACTGCTGTATCAAAAGAAAGGTTGAACTCCGTTAGTTGAGGACACACATCACGAAGAAGTTGCTGAGAATGCTTCTGTCTGGAATTTAGATGAAGATATTCCCGTTTCCAACGAAATCTTCACAGTTATCCAAATATCTACCAGCAGATTCTACAAAAAGTGTGTTTCCAAACTACTGTAACAAAAGAAAGGTTGAACTCTGTTAGTTGAGGACACACATCACAAAGAAGTTTCTGAGAATGCTTCTGTCTAGATTTTATATGAAGATATTCACTTTTCCATCGAAATCTTCACAGTTATCCAAATATCCACTTGCGGATTCTACAAAAAGAGTGTTTCTAAACTGCTGTATCAAAAGAAAGGTCCAACTCTGTTAGTTGAGGACACACATCCAGTATAAGTTTCAGAGAATGCTTCTGTCTCGTTTTTATGGGAAGATATTTCCCTTTTCACCGTAGGCCTGAAAGCGCTCGAAATGTCCACTTGCAGATACTACAGAAAGCGTGTTCCAAACCTGCTCTAAGAAAGAGAATCTTCAGCTTTCTGAGTTGAATGCAGATATCACAAAGTAGTTTCTGAGAGTGCTTCTGTCTAGATTTTAGATGAAGATATTCCCGTTTCCAACGAAATCGTATGAGCTATCCAAATATCCACTTGCAGATTGTACAAAAAGGTGGTTCCAAACTACTCTATCAAAAGAAATGTTGAACTCTGTTCGATGAGGACTCACATCACAAAGAAGTTTCTGATAATGCTTCTGCCTAGATTTTATATGATGATGTTCCCGTTTCCAACGAAATCTTCACATTAAACAAAATATCCACTTGCAGGTTCTACAAAAAGAGTGTTTCCAAACTGCTGTATCAACGTAAAGTTTGAACTCTGTTAGTTGAGGACACACATCACAAAAAAGTTTCTGAGAATGCTTCTGTCTAGATTTTATAAGAAGATACTCCCGTTTCCAACGAAATCTTCACAGTTATTCAAGTATCCACTTGCAGATTCCACAAAAAGAGTGTTTCCTAACTGCTGTATCAAGAGAAAGGATCAACTCTGCTAGTTGAGGACCCATATCCTAAATAAGTTTCTGAGAATGCTTCTGTCTCTTTCTTATAGGAAGATATTTCAGTTTTCACCGAAGGGCTGAATGCGTTCGAAATGTCCACTTCCAGATACTACAGAAAGAGTGTTTCAAACCTGCTCTTTGAAAGGGAATGTTCAGCTCTGTGACTTGAATGCAGATGTCACAAAGTAGTTTCTGACAGTGCTTCTGTCTTGAATTTAGATGAAGATATTCCCTTTTCCAACGAAATCGTTAGAGCTACAAAAATATCCACTTGCAGATTCTACAAAAAGGGTGTTTCCAAACTGCCCTATCAAAAGAAACGTTGAACCCTGTTAGTTGAGGATACACATCACAAAGTAGTTTCTGAGAATGCTTGTGTCTAGATTTTATATGAAGATATTCCTATTTCCAACTAAATCTTCACAGTTATCCAAATATCCACTTGCAGATTTTACAAAAAGACTGTTTCCAAACTGCTGTTTCAAAGAAAAGTCGAACTGTGTTAGTTGAGGACACTCATCACAAAGAAGTTTCTGAGAATGCTTCTGTCTAGATTTCATATGAAGATATTCCCGTTTCCACCGAAATCATTAGAGCTATCCAAATACCCACTTACAGATTCTACAAAAAGAGTGTTACCAATCTGCTCTATCAAATGAAAGGTTCAACTTCGTTAGTTGAGGACACACATCATAAAGAAGTTTCTGAGAATGCTTCTGTCTGGATTTTATATGAAGATATTCCGTTTCCAACGAAATCTTCACAGTTATCCAAATATCAACTTGCAGATTCTACAAAAAGTGTGTTTCCAAACTACTGTATCAAAAGAAAGGATCAACTCTGTTAGTTGAGGACACACATCACAAAGAAGTTTCTGAGAATGCTTCTGTCTAGATTTTATATGAAGATATTCCCGTTTCCAACGAAATCTTCACAGTTATCCAAATATCCACTTGCAGATTCTACAAAAAGAGTGTTTGCAAACTGCTGTATCAAAAGAAAGGATGAACTGTGTTAGCTGAGGACACTCATCAAGAAGAAGTTTCTGAGCATGCTTCGGTCTAGATTTCATATGAAGATATCCCCGTTTCCAACGAAATCATTAGCTCTATCAAAATATCCACTTACAGATTCTACAAAAAGAGTGTTTCCAAACTCCTCTATCAAAAGAAAAGTTCAACTCCTTTAGTTGAGGACACACATCACAAAGAAGTTTCTGAGAATGCTTCTGTCTAGATTTTATATGAAGATATTCCCTTTTCCAATGAAATCTTCAGAGTCATCCAAATATCCACTTGCAGCTTCTACAAAAAGAGTTTTTCTAAACTGCTGTATCCAAAGAAAGTTTCATCTCTGTTAGTTGAGGACACACATCCCAAATAAGTTTCTGAGAATGCTTCTGTCTCGTTTTTATGGGAAGATATTTCAGTTTTCACCGTAGGCCGGAATGCGCTCGAAATGTCCACTTGCAGATACTACAGAAAGAGTGTTCCAAACCTTCTCTAAGAAAGGGAATCTTCAGCTTTGTGAGTTGAATGCAGATATCACAAAGTAGTTTCTGAGAGTGCTTCTGTCTAGATTTTAGATGAAGATATTCCCGTTTCCAACGAAATCGTTAGAGCTATCCAAATATCAACTTGCAGATTCTACAAAAAGAGTGGTTCCAAACTACTCTATGAAAAGAAAGGTTGAACTCTGTTAGATGAGGACACACATCACAAAGAAGTTTCTGAGAATGCTTCTGTCTAGATTTTATATGAAGATGTTCCCGTTTCCAACGAAATCTTCACATTAAACAAAATATCCACTTGCAGGTTCTACAAAAAGAGTGTTTCCAAACTGCTGTATCAAAGGAAAGGTTGTACTCTGTTAGTTGAGGACACACATCACAAAAAAGTTTCTGAGAATGCTTCTGTCTAGATTTTATATGAAGAT
Source organism: Gorilla gorilla gorilla (assembly GCF_029281585.2). NCBI lineage: Eukaryota > Metazoa > Chordata > Mammalia > Primates > Hominidae > Gorilla > Gorilla gorilla. Next base: position 12,640,234 of record NC_086018.1, on the reverse strand, counting down.
ATTCCCGTTTCCAACGAAATCTTCACAGTTATTCAAGTATCCACTTGCAGATTCCACAATAAGAGTGTTTCCAAACTGCTGTATCAATAGAAAGGATCAGCTCTGGTAGTTGAGGACACACATCCTAAAGAAGTTTCTGAAAATCCTTCTGTCTCTTTTTTATGGGAAGATATTTCAGTTTTCACCGTAGGCCTTAATGCGCTCGAAATGTCCACTTCCAGATACTACAGAAAGAGTGTTTCAAACCTGCTCTATGAAAGGGAATGTTCCGCTCTGTGACTTGAATGCAGATATCAGAAAGTAGTTTCTGACAGTGCTTCTGTCTAGAATTTAGATGAAGATATTCCCGTTTCCAACGAAATCGATAGAGCTATCCTAATATCCACTTACAGATTCTACAAAAGAAGTGATTCCAAACTGCTCTATCAACAGAAAGGTTTAAGTCTGTTAGTTGAGGACACACATCACAAAGAAGTTTGTGAGAATGCTTCTGTCTAGATTTTATATGAAGATATTCCCGTTTCTAACGATATCTTCACAGTTATCCAAATATCCACTTGCAGATTCTTCAAAAAGTGTGTTTCCAAACTGCTGTATCAAAAGATAGGTTCAACTCTGTCAGTTGAGGACACTCATCGCAAAGAAGTTTCTGAGAATGCTTCTGTCTAGATTTCATATGAAGATACTCCCCTTTCCAACGAAATTATTACAGCTATCCAAATATCCACGGACAGATTCTACAGAAAGGGTGTTTCCAAACTGCTGTATCAAAAGAAAGGTTGAACTCCGTTAGTTGAGGACACACATCACGAAGAAGTTGCTGAGAATGCTTCTGTCTGGAATTTAGATGAAGATATTCCCGTTTCCAACGAAATCTTCACAGTTATCCAAATATCTACCAGCAGATTCTACAAAAAGTGTGTTTCCAAACTACTGTAACAAAAGAAAGGTTGAACTCTGTTAGTTGAGGACACACATCACAAAGAAGTTTCTGAGAATGCTTCTGTCTAGATTTTATATGAAGATATTCACTTTTCCATCGAAATCTTCACAGTTATCCAAATATCCACTTGCGGATTCTACAAAAAGAGTGTTTCTAAACTGCTGTATCAAAAGAAAGGTCCAACTCTGTTAGTTGAGGACACACATCCCTTATAAGTTTCAGAGAATGCTTCTGTCTCGTTTTTATGGGAAGATATTTCCCTTTTCACCGTAGGCCTGAAAGCGCTCGAAATGTCCACTTGCAGATACTACAGAAAGCGTGTTCCAAACCTGCTCTAAGAAAGAGAATCTTCAGCTTTCTGAGTTGAATGCAGATATCACAAAGTAGTTTCTGAGAGTGCTTCTGTCTAGATTTTAGATGAAGATATTCCCGTTTCCAACGAAATCGTATGAGCTATCCAAATATCCACTTGCAGATTGTACAAAAAGGTGGTTCCAAACTACTCTATCAAAAGAAATGTTGAACTCTGTTCGATGAGGACTCACATCACAAAGAAGTTTCTGATAATGCTTCTGCCTAGATTTTATATGATGATGTTCCCGTTTCCAACGAAATCTTCACATTAAACAAAATATCCACTTGCAGGTTCTACAAAAAGAGTGTTTCCAAACTGCTGTATCAACGTAAAGTTTGAACTCTGTTAGTTGAGGACACACATCACAAAAAAGTTTCTGAGAATGCTTCTGTCTAGATTTTATAAGAAGATACTCCCGTTTCCAACGAAATCTTCACAGTTATTCAAGTATCCACTTGCAGATTCCACAAAAAGAGTGTTTCCTAACTGCTGTATCAAGAGAAAGGATCAACTCTGCTAGTTGAGGACCCATATCCTAAATAAGTTTCTGAGAATGCTTCTGTCTCTTTCTTATAGGAAGATATTTCAGTTTTCACCGAAGGGCTGAATGCGTTCGAAATGTCCACTTCCAGATACTACAGAAAGAGTGTTTCAAACCTGCTCTTTGAAAGGGAATGTTCAGCTCTGTGACTTGAATGCAGATGTCACAAAGTAGTTTCTGACAGTGCTTCTGTCTTGAATTTAGATGAAGATATTCCCTTTTCCAACGAAATCGTTAGAGCTATAAAAATATCCACTTGCAGATTCTACAAAAAGGGTGTTTCCAAACTGCCCTATCAAAAGAAACGTTGAACCCTGTTAGTTGAGGATACACATCACAAAGTAGTTTCTGAGAATGCTTGTGTCTAGATTTTATATGAAGATATTCCTATTTCCAACTAAATCTTCACAGTTATCCAAATATCCACTTGCAGATTTTACAAAAAGACTGTTTCCAAACTGCTGTTTCAAAGAAAAGTCGAACTGTGTTAGTTGAGGACACTCATCACAAAGAAGTTTCTGAGAATGCTTCTGTCTAGATTTCATATGAAGATATTCCCGTTTCCACCGAAATCATTAGAGCTATCCAAATACCCACTTACAGATTCTACAAAAAGAGTGTTACCAATCTGCTCTATCAAATGAAAGGTTCAACTTCGTTAGTTGAGGACACACATCATAAAGAAGTTTCTGAGAATGCTTCTGTCTGGATTTTATATGAAGATATTCCGTTTCCAACGAAATCTTCACAGTTATCCAAATATCCACTTGCAGATTCTACAAAAAGTGTGTTTCCAAACTACTGTATCAAAAGAAAGGATCAACTCTGTTAGTTGAGGACACACATCACAAAGAAGTTTCTGAGAATGCTTCTGTCTAGATTTTATATGAAGATATTCCCGTTTCCAACGAAATCTTCACAGTTATCCAAATATCCACTTGCAGATTCTACAAAAAGAGTGTTTGCAAACTGCTGTATCAAAAGAAAGGATGAACTGTGTTAGCTGAGGACACTCATCAAGAAGAAGTTTCTGAGCATGCTTCGGTCTAGATTTCATATGAAGATATCCCCGTTTCCAACGAAATCATTAGCTCTATCAAAATATCCACTTACAGATTCTACAAAAAGTGTGTTTCCAAACTACTGTAACAAAAGAAAGGTTGAACTCTGTTAGTTGAGGACACACATCACAAAGAAGTTTCTGAGAATGCTTCTGTCTAGATTTTATATGAAGATATTCACTTTTCCATCGAAATCTTCACAGTTATCCAAATATCCACTTGCGGATTCTACAAAAAGAGTGTTTCTAAACTGCTGTATCAAAAGAAAGGTCCAACTCTGTTAGTTGAGGACACACATCCAGTATAAGTTTCAGAGAATGCTTCTGTCTCGTTTTTATGGGAAGATATTTCCCTTTTCACCGTAGGCCTGAAAGCGCTCGAAATGTCCACTTGCAGATACTACAGAAAGCGTGTTCCAAACCTGCTCTAAGAAAGAGAATCTTCAGCTTTCTGAGTTGAATGCAGATATCACAAAGTAGTTTCTGAGAGTGCTTCTGTCTAGATTTTAGATGAAGATATTCCCGTTTCCAACGAAATCGTATGAGCTATCCAAATATCCACTTGCAGATTGTACAAAAAGGTGGTTCCAAACTACTCTATCAAAAGAAATGTTGAACTCTGTTCGATGAGGACTCACATCACAAAGAAGTTTCTGATAATGCTTCTGCCTAGATTTTATATGATGATGTTCCCGTTTCCAACGAAATCTTCACATTAAACAAAATATCCACTTGCAGGTTCTACAAAAAGAGTGTTTCCAAACTGCTGTATCAACGTAAAGTTTGAACTCTGTTAGTTGAGGACACACATCACAAAAAAGTTTCTGAGAATGCTTCTGTCTAGATTTTATAAGAAGATACTCCCGTTTCCAACGAAATCTTCACAGTTATTCAAGTATCCACTTGCAGATTCCACAAAAAGAGTGTTTCCTAACTGCTGTATCAAGAGAAAGGATCAACTCTGCTAGTTGAGGACCCATATCCTAAATAAGTTTCTGAGAATGCTTCTGTCTCTTTCTTATAGGAAGATATTTCAGTTTTCACCGAAGGGCTGAATGCGTTCGAAATGTCCACTTCCAGATACTACAGAAAGAGTGTTTCAAACCTGCTCTTTGAAAGGGAATGTTCAGCTCTGTGACTTGAATGCAGATGTCACAAAGTAGTTTCTGACAGTGCTTCTGTCTTGAATTTAGATGAAGATATTCCCTTTTCCAACGAAATCGTTAGAGCTATAAAAATATCCACTTGCAGATTCTACAAAAAGGGTGTTTCCAAACTGCCCTATCAAAAGAAACGTTGAACCCTGTTAGTTGAGGATACACATCACAAAGTAGTTTCTGAGAATGCTTGTGTCTAGATTTTATATGAAGATATTCCTATTTCCAACTAAATCTTCACAGTTATCCAAATATCCACTTGCAGATTTTACAAAAAGACTGTTTCCAAACTGCTGTTTCAAAGAAAAGTCGAACTGTGTTAGTTGAGGACACTCATCACAAAGAAGTTTCTGAGAATGCTTCTGTCTAGATTTCATATGAAGATATTCCCGTTTCCACCGAAATCATTAGAGCTATCCAAATACCCACTTACAGATTCTACAAAAAGAGTGTTACCAATCTGCTCTATCAAATGAAAGGTTCAACTTCGTTAGTTGAGGACACACATCATAAAGAAGTTTCTGAGAATGCTTCTGTCTGGATTTTATATGAAGATATTCCGTTTCCAACGAAATCTTCACAGTTATCCAAATATCAACTTGCAGATTCTACAAAAAGTGTGTTTCCAAACTACTGTATCAAAAGAAAGGATCAACTCTGTTAGTTGAGGACACACATCACAAAGAAGTTTCTGAGAATGCTTCTGTCTAGATTTTATATGAAGATATTCCCGTTTCCAACGAAATCTTCACAGTTATCCAAATATCCACTTGCAGATTCTACAAAAAGAGTGTTTGCAAACTGCTGTATCAAAAGAAAGGATGAACTGTGTTAGCTGAGGACACTCATCAAGAAGAAGTTTCTGAGCATGCTTCGGTCTAGATTTCATATGAAGATATCCCCGTTTCCAACGAAATCATTAGCTCTATCAAAATATCCACTTACAGATTCTACAAAAAGAGTGTTTCCAAACTCCTCTATCAAAAGAAAAGTTCAACTCCTTTAGTTGAGGACACACATCACAAAGAAGTTTCTGAGAATGCTTCTGTCTAGATTTTATATGAAGATATTCCCTTTTCCAATGAAATCTTCAGAGTCATCCAAATATCCACTTGCAGCTTCTACAAAAAGAGTTTTTCTAAACTGCTGTATCCAAAGAAAGTTTCATCTCTGTTAGTTGAGGACACACATCCCAAATAAGTTTCTGAGAATGCTTCTGTCTCGTTTTTATGGGAAGATATTTCCCTTTTCACCTTAGGCCTGAGAGCGCTCGAAATCTCCACTTGCAGATACTACAGAAAGAGTGTTCCAAACCTGCTCTAAGAAAGGGAATGTTCAGCTCAGTGAGTTCAATGCAGATATCACAAAGTAGTTTCTGAGAGAGCTTCTGTCTAGATTTTAGATGAAGATATTCCCGTTTCCAATGAAATCGTTAGAGCTATCCAAATATCCACTTGCAGATTCTACAAAAAGTGTGTTTCCAAACTGCTGTAACAAAGGAAAGGTTGAAATCTGTTAGTTGAGGACACACACCACAAAAAAGTTTCTGAGAACGCTTCTGTCTAGATTCTATATGACGATATTCCCGTTTCCAATGAAATCTTCACAGTTATTCAAATATCCACTTGCAGATTCTACAAAAAGAGTGTTTCCAAACTGCTCTATCAAAAGAAAGGTTCAACTCCGTTAGTTGAGGACACACGTCACAAAGAAGTTTCTGAGAATGCTTCTGTCTCGTTTTTATGGGAAGATATTTCAGTTTTCACCGTAGGCCGGAATGCGCTCGAAATGTCCACTTGCAGATACTACAGAAAGAGTGTTCCAAACCTTCTCTAAGAAAGGGAATCTTCAGCTTTGTGAGTTGAATGCAGATATCACAAAGTAGTTTCTGAGAGTGCTTCTGTCTAGATTTTAGATGAAGATATTCCCGTTTCCAACGAAATCGTTAGAGCTATCCAAATATCTACTTGCAGATTCTACAAAAAGAGTGGTTCCAAACTACTCTATGAAAAGAAAGGTTGAACTCTGTTAGATGAGGACACACATCACAAAGAAGTTTCTGAGAATGCTTCTGTCTAGATTTTATATGAAGATGTTCCCGTTTCCAACGAAATCTTCACATTAAACAAAATATCCACTTGCAGGTTCTACAAAAAGAGTGTTTCCAAACTGCTGTATCAAAGGAAAGGTTGTACTCTGTTAGTTGAGGACACACATCACAAAAAAGTTTCTGAGAATGCTTCTGTCTAGATTTTATATGAAGATATTCCCGTTTCCAACGAAATCTTCACAGTTATTCAAGTATCCACTTGCAGATTCCACAATAAGAGTGTTTCCAAACTGCTGTATCAATAGAAAGGATCAGCTCTGGTAGTTGAGGACACACATCCTAAAGAAGTTTCTGAAAATCCTTCTGTCTCTTTTTTATGGGAAGATATTTCAGTTTTCACCGTAGGCCTTAATGCGCTCGAAATGTCCACTTCCAGATACTACAGAAAGAGTGTTTCAAACCTGCTCTATGAAAGGGAATGTTCCGCTCTGTGACTTGAATGCAGATATCAGAAAGTAGTTTCTGACAGTGCTTCTGTCTAGAATTTAGATGAAGATATTCCCGTTTCCAACCAAATCGATAGAGCTATCCAAATATCCACTTACAGATTCTACAAAAGAAGTGATTCCAAACTGCTCTATCAACAGAAAGGTTTAAGTCTGTTAGTTGAGGACACACATCACAAAGAAGTTTGTGAGAATGCTTCTGTCTAGATTTTATATGAAGATATTCCCGTTTCTAACGATATCTTCACAGTTATCCAAATATCCACTTGCAGATTCTTCAAAAAGTGTGTTTCCAAACTGCTGTATCAAAAGATAGGTTCAACTCTGTCAGTTGAGGACACTCATCGCAAAGAAGTTTCTGAGAATGCTTCTGTCTAGATTTCATATGAAGATACTCCCCTTTCCAACGAAATTATTACAGCTATCCAAATATCCACGGACAGATTCTACAGAAAGGGTGTTTCCAAACTGCTGTATCAAAAGAAAGGTTGAACTCCGTTAGTTGAGGACACACATCACGAAGAAGTTGCTGAGAATGCTTCTGTCTGGAATTTAGATGAAGATATTCCCGTTTCCAACGAAATCTTCACAGTTATCCAAATATCTACCAGCAGATTCTACAAAAAGTGTGTTTCCAAACTACTGTAACAAAAGAAAGGTTGAACTCTGTTAGTTGAGGACACACATCACAAAGAAGTTTCTGAGAATGCTTCTGTCTAGATTTTATATGAAGATATTCACTTTTCCATCGAAATCTTCACAGTTATCCAAATATCCACTTGCGGATTCTACAAAAAGAGTGTTTCTAAACTGCTGTATCAAAAGAAAGGTCCAACTCTGTTAGTTGAGGACACACATCCAGTATAAGTTTCAGAGAATGCTTCTGTCTCGTTTTTATGGGAAGATATTTCCCTTTTCACCGTAGGCCTGAAAGCGCTCGAAATGTCCACTTGCAGATACTACAGAAAGCGTGTTCCAAACCTGCTCTAAGAAAGAGAATCTTCAGCTTTCTGAGTTGAATGCAGATATCACAAAGTAGTTTCTGAGAGTGCTTCTGTCTAGATTTTAGATGAAGATATTCCCGTTTCCAACGAAATCGTATGAGCTATCCAAATATCCACTTGCAGATTGTACAAAAAGGTGGTTCCAAACTACTCTATCAAAAGAAATGTTGAACTCTGTTCGATGAGGACTCACATCACAAAGAAGTTTCTGATAATGCTTCTGCCTAGATTTTATATGATGATGTTCCCGTTTCCAACGAAATCTTCACATTAAACAAAATATCCACTTGCAGGTTCTACAAAAAGAGTGTTTCCAAACTGCTGTATCAACGTAAAGTTTGAACTCTGTTAGTTGAGGACACACATCACAAAAAAGTTTCTGAGAATGCTTCTGTCTAGATTTTATAAGAAGATACTCCCGTTTCCAACGAAATCTTCACAGTTATTCAAGTATCCACTTGCAGATTCCACAAAAAGAGTGTTTCCTAACTGCTGTATCAAGAGAAAGGATCAACTCTGCTAGTTGAGGACCCATATCCTAAATAAGTTTCTGAGAATGCTTCTGTCTCTTTCTTATAGGAAGATATTTCAGTTTTCACCGAAGGGCTGAATGCGTTCGAAATGTCCACTTCCAGATACTACAGAAAGAGTGTTTCAAACCTGCTCTTTGAAAGGGAATGTTCAGCTCTGTGACTTGAATGCAGATGTCACAAAGTAGTTTCTGACAGTGCTTCTGTCTTGAATTTAGATGAAGATATTCCCTTTTCCAACGAAATCGTTAGAGCTATAAAAATATCCACTTGCAGATTCTACAAAAAGGGTGTTTCCAAACTGCCCTATCAAAAGAAACGTTGAACCCTGTTAGTTGAGGATACACATCACAAAGTAGTTTCTGAGAATGCTTGTGTCTAGATTTTATATGAAGATATTCCTATTTCCAACTAAATCTTCACAGTTATCCAAATATCCACTTGCAGATTTTACAAAAAGACTGTTTCCAAACTGCTGTTTCAAAGAAAAGTCGAACTGTGTTAGTTGAGGACACTCATCACAAAGAAGTTTCTGAGAATGCTTCTGTCTAGATTTCATATGAAGATATTCCCGTTTCCACCGAAATCATTAGAGCTATCCAAATACCCACTTACAGATTCTACAAAAAGAGTGTTACCAATCTGCTCTATCAAATGAAAGGTTCAACTTCGTTAGTTGAGGACACACATCATAAAGAAGTTTCTGAGAATGCTTCTGTCTGGATTTTATATGAAGATATTCCGTTTCCAACGAAATCTTCACAGTTATCCAAATATCAACTTGCAGATTCTACAAAAAGTGTGTTTCCAAACTACTGTATCAAAAGAAAGGATCAACTCTGTTAGTTGAGGACACACATCACAAAGAAGTTTCTGAGAATGCTTCTGTCTAGATTTTATATGAAGATATTCCCGTTTCCAACGAAATCTTCACAGTTATCCAAATATCCACTTGCAGATTCTACAAAAAGAGTGTTTGCAAACTGCTGTATCAAAAGAAAGGATGAACTGTGTTAGCTGAGGACACTCATCAAGAAGAAGTTTCTGAGCATGCTTCGGTCTAGATTTCATATGAAGATATCCCCGTTTCCAACGAAATCATTAGCTCTATCAAAATATCCACTTACAGATTCTACAAAAAGAGTGTTTCCAAACTCCTCTATCAAAAGAAAAGTTCAACTCCTTTAGTTGAGGACACACATCACAAAGAAGTTTCTGAGAATGCTTCTGTCTAGATTTTATATGAAGATATTCCCTTTTCCAATGAAATCTTCAGAGTCATCCAAATATCCACTTGCAGCTTCTACAAAAAGAGTTTTTCTAAACTGCTGTATCCAAAGAAAGTTTCATCTCTGTTAGTTGAGGACACACATCCCAAATAAGTTTCTGAGAATGCTTCTGTCTCGTTTTTATGGGAAGATATTTCCCTTTTCACCTTAGGCCTGAGAGCGCTCGAAATCTCCACTTGCAGATACTACAGAAAGAGTGTTCCAAACCTGCTCTAAGAAAGGGAATGTTCAGCTCAGTGAGTTCAATGCAGATATCACAAAGTAGTTTCTGAGAGAGCTTCTGTCTAGATTTTAGATGAAGATATTCCCGTTTCCAATGAAATCGTTAGAGCTATCCAAATATCCACTTGCAGATTCTACAAAAAGTGTGTTTCCAAACTGCTGTAACAAAGGAAAGGTTGAAATCTGTTAGTTGAGGACACACACCACAAAAAAGTTTCTGAGAACGCTTCTGTCTAGATTCTATATGACGATATTCCCGTTTCCAATGAAATCTTCACAGTTATTCAAATATCCACTTGCAGATTATACAAAAAGAGTGTTTCCAAACTGCTCTATCAAAAGAAAGGTTCAACTCCGTTAGTTGAGGACACACGTCACAAAGAAGTTTCTGAGAATGCTTCTGTCTCGTTTTTATGGGAAGATATTTCAGTTTTCACCGTAGGCCGGAATGCGCTCGAAATGTCCACTTGCAGATACTACAGAAAGAGTGTTCCAAACCTTCTCTAAGAAAGGGAATCTTCAGCTTTGTGAGTTGAATGCAGATATCACAAAGTAGTTTCTGAGAGTGCTTCTGTCTAGATTTTAGATGAAGATATTCCCGTTTCCAACAAAATCGTTAGAGCTATCCAAATATCTACTTGCAGATTCTACAAAAAGAGTGGTTCCAAACTACTCTATGAAAAGAAAGGTTGAACTCTGTTAGATGAGGACACACATCACAAAGAAGTTTCTGAGAATGCTTCTGTCTAGATTTTATATGAAGATGTTCCCGTTTCCAACGAAATCTTCACATTAAACAAAATATCCACTTGCAGGTTCTACAAAAAGAGTGTTTCCAAACTGCTGTATCAAAGGAAAGGTTGTACTCTGTTAGTTGAGGACACACATCACAAAAAAGTTTCTGAGAATGCTTCTGTCTAGATTTTATATGAAGATATTCCCGTTTCCAACGAAATCTTCACAGTTATTCAAGTATCCACTTGCAGATTCCACAATAAGAGTGTTTCCAAACTGCTGTATCAATAGAAAGGATCAGCTCTGGTAGTTGAGGACACACATCCTAAAGAAGTTTCTGAAAATCCTTCTGTCTCTTTTTTATGGGAAGATATTTCAGTTTTCACCGTAGGCCTTAATGCGCTCGAAATGTCCACTTCCAGATACTACAGAAAGAGTGTTTCAAACCTGCTCTATGAAAGGGAATGTTCCGCTCTGTGACTTGAATGCAGATATCAGAAAGTAGTTTCTGACAGTGCTTCTGTCTAGAATTTAGATGAAGATATTCCCGTTTCCAACCAAATCGATAGAGCTATCCAAATATCCACTTACAGATTCTACAAAAGAAGTGATTCCAAACTGCTCTATCAACAGAAAGGTTTAAGTCTGTTAGTTGAGGACACACATCACAAAGAAGTTTGTGAGAATGCTTCTGTCTAGATTTTATATGAAGATATTCCCGTTTCTAACGATATCTTCACAGTTATCCAAATATCCACTTGCAGATTCTTCAAAAAGTGTGTTTCCAAACTGCTGTATCAAAAGATAGGTTCAACTCTGTCAGTTGAGGACACTCATCGCAAAGAAGTTTCTGAGAATGCTTCTGTCTAGATTTCATATGAAGATACTCCCCTTTCCAACGAAATTATTACAGCTATCCAAATATCCACGGACAGATTCTACAGAAAGGGTGTTTCCAAACTGCTGTATCAAAAGAAAGGTTGAACTCCGTTAGTTGAGGACACACATCACGAAGAAGTTGCTGAGAATGCTTCTGTCTGGAATTTAGATGAAGATATTCCCGTTTCCAACGAAATCTTCACAGTTATCCAAATATCTACCAGCAGATTCTACAAAAAGTGTGTTTCCAAACTACTGTAACAAAAGAAAGGTTGAACTCTGTTAGTTGAGGACACACATCACAAAGAAGTTTCTGAGAATGCTTCTGTCTAGATTTTATATGAAGATATTCACTTTTCCATCGAAATCTTCACAGTTATCCAAATATCCACTTGCGGATTCTACAAAAAGAGTGTTTCTAAACTGCTGTATCAAAAGAAAGGTCCAACTCTGTTAGTTGAGGACACACATCCAGTATAAGTTTCAGAGAATGCTTCTGTCTCGTTTTTATGGGAAGATATTTCCCTTTTCACCGTAGGCCTGAAAGCGCTCGAAATGTCCACTTGCAGATACTACAGAAAGCGTGTTCCAAACCTGCTCTAAGAAAGAGAATCTTCAGCTTTCTGAGTTGAATGCAGATATCACAAAGTAGTTTCTGAGAGTGCTTCTGTCTAGATTTTAGATGAAGATATTCCCGTTTCCAACGAAATCGTATGAGCTATCCAAATATCCACTTGCAGATTGTACAAAAAGGTGGTTCCAAACTACTCTATCAAAAGAAATGTTGAACTCTGTTCGATGAGGACTCACATCACAAAGAAGTTTCTGATAATGCTTCTGCCTAGATTTTATATGATGATGTTCCCGTTTCCAACGAAATCTTCACATTAAACAAAATATCCACTTGCAGGTTCTACAAAAAGAGTGTTTCCAAACTGCTGTATCAACGTAAAGTTTGAACTCTGTTAGTTGAGGACACACATCACAAAAAAGTTTCTGAGAATGCTTCTGTCTAGATTTTATAAGAAGATACTCCCGTTTCCAACGAAATCTTCACAGTTATTCAAGTATCCACTTGCAGATTCCACAAAAAGAGTGTTTCCTAACTGCTGTATCAAGAGAAAGGATCAACTCTGCTAGTTGAGGACCCATATCCTAAATAAGTTTCTGAGAATGCTTCTGTCTCTTTCTTATAGGAAGATATTTCAGTTTTCACCGAAGGGCTGAATGCGTTCGAAATGTCCACTTCCAGATACTACAGAAAGAGTGTTTCAAACCTGCTCTTTGAAAGGGAATGTTCAGCTCTGTGACTTGAATGCAGATGTCACAAAGTAGTTTCTGACAGTGCTTCTGTCTTGAATTTAGATGAAGATATTCCCTTTTCCAACGAAATCGTTAGAGCTATAAAAATATCCACTTGCAGATTCTACAAAAAGGGTGTTTCCAAACTGCCCTATCAAAAGAAACGTTGAACCCTGTTAGTTGAGGATACACATCACAAAGTAGTTTCTGAGAATGCTTGTGTCTAGATTTTATATGAAGATATTCCTATTTCCAACTAAATCTTCACAGTTATCCAAATATCCACTTGCAGATTTTACAAAAAGACTGTTTCCAAACTGCTGTTTCAAAGAAAAGTCGAACTGTGTTAGTTGAGGACACTCATCACAAAGAAGTTTCTGAGAATGCTTCTGTCTAGATTTCATATGAAGATATTCCCGTTTCCACCGAAATCATTAGAGCTATCCAAATACCCACTTACAGATTCTACAAAAAGAGTGTTACCAATCTGCTCTATCAAATGAAAGGTTCAACTTCGTTAGTTGAGGACACACATCATAAAGAAGTTTCTGAGAATGCTTCTGTCTGGATTTTATATGAAGATATTCCGTTTCCAACGAAATCTTCACAGTTATCCAAATATCAACTTGCAGATTCTACAAAAAGTGTGTTTCCAAACTACTGTATCAAAAGAAAGGATCAACTCTGTTAGTTGAGGACACACATCACAAAGAAGTTTCTGAGAATGCTTCTGTCTAGATTTTATATGAAGATATTCCCGTTTCCAACGAAATCTTCACAGTTATCCAAATATCCACTTGCAGATTCTACAAAAAGAGTGTTTGCAAACTGCTGTATCAAAAGAAAGGATGAACTGTGTTAGCTGAGGACACTCATCAAGAAGAAGTTTCTGAGCATGCTTCGGTCTAGATTTCATATGAAGATATCCCCGTTTCCAACGAAATCATTAGCTCTATCAAAATATCCACTTACAGATTCTACAAAAAGAGTGTTTCCAAACTCCTCTATCAAAAGAAAAGTTCAACTCCTTTAGTTGAGGACACACATCACAAAGAAGTTTCTGAGAATGCTTCTGTCTAGATTTTATATGAAGATATTCCCTTTTCCAATGAAATCTTCAGAGTCATCCAAATATCCACTTGCAGCTTCTACAAAAAGAGTTTTTCTAAACTGCTGTATCCAAAGAAAGTTTCATCTCTGTTAGTTGAGGACACACATCCCAAATAAGTTTCTGAGAATGCTTCTGTCTCGTTTTTATGGGAAGATATTTCCCTTTTCACCTTAGGCCTGAGAGCGCTCGAAATCTCCACTTGCAGATACTACAGAAAGAGTGTTCCAAACCTGCTCTAAGAAAGGGAATGTTCAGCTCAGTGAGTTCAATGCAGATATCACAAAGTAGTTTCTGAGAGAGCTTCTGTCTAGATTTTAGATGAAGATATTCCCGTTTCCAATGAAATCGTTAGAGCTATCCAAATATCCACTTGCAGATTCTACAAAAAGTGTGTTTCCAAACTGCTGTAACAAAGGAAAGGTTGAAATCTGTTAGTTGAGGACACACACCACAAAAAAGTTTCTGAGAACGCTTCTGTCTAGATTCTATATGACGATATTCCCGTTTCCAATGAAATCTTCACAGTTATTCAAATATCCACTTGCAGATTCTACAAAAAGAGTGTTTCCAAACTGCTCTATCAAAAGAAAGGTTCAACTCCGTTAGTTGAGGACACACGTCACAAAGAAGTTTCTGAGAATGCTTCTGTCTCGTTTTTATGGGAAGATATTTCAGTTTTCACCGTAGGCCGGAATGCGCTCGAAATGTCCACTTGCAGATACTACAGAAAGAGTGTTCCAAACCTTCTCTAAGAAAGGGAATCTTCAGCTTTGTGAGTTGAATGCAGATATCACAAAGTAGTTTCTGAGAGTGCTTCTGTCTAGATTTTAGATGAAGATATTCCCGTTTCCAACGAAATCGTTAGAGCTATCCAAATATCTACTTGCAGATTCTACAAAAAGAGTGGTTCCAAACTACTCTATGAAAAGAAAGGTTGAACTCTGTTAGATGAGGACACACATCACAAAGAAGTTTCTGAGAATGCTTCTGTCTAGATTTTATATGAAGATGTTCCCGTTTCCAATGAAATATTCACATTAAACAAAATATCCACTTGCAGGTTCTACAAAAAGAGTGTTTCCAAACTGCTGTATCAAAGGAAAGGTTGTACTCTGTTAGTTGAGGACACACATCACAAAAAAGTTTCTGAGAATGCTTCTGTCTAGATTTTATATGAAGATATTCCCGTTTCCAACGAAATCTTCACAGTTATTCAAGTATCCACTTGCAGATTCCACAATAAGAGTGTTTCCAAACTGCTGTATCAATAGAAAGGATCAGCTCTGGTAGTTGAGGACACACATCCTAAAGAAGTTTCTGAAAATCCTTCTGTCTCTTTTTTATGGGAAGATATTTCAGTTTTCACCGTAGGCCTTAATGCGCTCGAAATGTCCACTTCCAGATACTACAGAAAGAGTGTTTCAAACCTGCTCTATGAAAGGGAATGTTCCGCTCTGTGACTTGAATGCAGATATCAGAAAGTAGTTTCTGACAGTGCTTCTGTCTAGAATTTAGATGAAGATATTC
Organism: Gorilla gorilla gorilla; assembly: GCF_029281585.2. Taxonomy (NCBI): domain Eukaryota; kingdom Metazoa; phylum Chordata; class Mammalia; order Primates; family Hominidae; genus Gorilla; species Gorilla gorilla. Next base: position 12,625,023 of record NC_086018.1, on the reverse strand, counting down.
CCGTTTCCAACCAAATCGATAGAGCTATCCAAATATCCACTTACAGATTCTACAAAAGAAGTGATTCCAAACTGCTCTATCAACAGAAAGGTTTAAGTCTGTTAGTTGAGGACACACATCACAAAGAAGTTTGTGAGAATGCTTCTGTCTAGATTTTATATGAAGATATTCCCGTTTCTAACGATATCTTCACAGTTATCCAAATATCCACTTGCAGATTCTTCAAAAAGTGTGTTTCCAAACTGCTGTATCAAAAGATAGGTTCAACTCTGTCAGTTGAGGACACTCATCGCAAAGAAGTTTCTGAGAATGCTTCTGTCTAGATTTCATATGAAGATACTCCCCTTTCCAACGAAATTATTACAGCTATCCAAATATCCACGGACAGATTCTACAGAAAGGGTGTTTCCAAACTGCTGTATCAAAAGAAAGGTTGAACTCCGTTAGTTGAGGACACACATCACGAAGAAGTTGCTGAGAATGCTTCTGTCTGGAATTTAGATGAAGATATTCCCGTTTCCAACGAAATCTTCACAGTTATCCAAATATCTACCAGCAGATTCTACAAAAAGTGTGTTTCCAAACTACTGTAACAAAAGAAAGGTTGAACTCTGTTAGTTGAGGACACACATCACAAAGAAGTTTCTGAGAATGCTTCTGTCTAGATTTTATATGAAGATATTCACTTTTCCATCGAAATCTTCACAGTTATCCAAATATCCACTTGCGGATTCTACAAAAAGAGTGTTTCTAAACTGCTGTATCAAAAGAAAGGTCCAACTCTGTTAGTTGAGGACACACATCCAGTATAAGTTTCAGAGAATGCTTCTGTCTCGTTTTTATGGGAAGATATTTCCCTTTTCACCGTAGGCCTGAAAGCGCTCGAAATGTCCACTTGCAGATACTACAGAAAGCGTGTTCCAAACCTGCTCTAAGAAAGAGAATCTTCAGCTTTCTGAGTTGAATGCAGATATCACAAAGTAGTTTCTGAGAGTGCTTCTGTCTAGATTTTAGATGAAGATATTCCCGTTTCCAACGAAATCGTATGAGCTATCCAAATATCCACTTGCAGATTGTACAAAAAGGTGGTTCCAAACTACTCTATCAAAAGAAATGTTGAACTCTGTTCGATGAGGACTCACATCACAAAGAAGTTTCTGATAATGCTTCTGCCTAGATTTTATATGATGATGTTCCCGTTTCCAACGAAATCTTCACATTAAACAAAATATCCACTTGCAGGTTCTACAAAAAGAGTGTTTCCAAACTGCTGTATCAACGTAAAGTTTGAACTCTGTTAGTTGAGGACACACATCACAAAAAAGTTTCTGAGAATGCTTCTGTCTAGATTTTATAAGAAGATACTCCCGTTTCCAACGAAATCTTCACAGTTATTCAAGTATCCACTTGCAGATTCCACAAAAAGAGTGTTTCCTAACTGCTGTATCAAGAGAAAGGATCAACTCTGCTAGTTGAGGACCCATATCCTAAATAAGTTTCTGAGAATGCTTCTGTCTCTTTCTTATAGGAAGATATTTCAGTTTTCACCGAAGGGCTGAATGCGTTCGAAATGTCCACTTCCAGATACTACAGAAAGAGTGTTTCAAACCTGCTCTTTGAAAGGGAATGTTCAGCTCTGTGACTTGAATGCAGATGTCACAAAGTAGTTTCTGACAGTGCTTCTGTCTTGAATTTAGATGAAGATATTCCCTTTTCCAACGAAATCGTTAGAGCTATAAAAATATCCACTTGCAGATTCTACAAAAAGGGTGTTTCCAAACTGCCCTATCAAAAGAAACGTTGAACCCTGTTAGTTGAGGATACACATCACAAAGTAGTTTCTGAGAATGCTTGTGTCTAGATTTTATATGAAGATATTCCTATTTCCAACTAAATCTTCACAGTTATCCAAATATCCACTTGCAGATTTTACAAAAAGACTGTTTCCAAACTGCTGTTTCAAAGAAAAGTCGAACTGTGTTAGTTGAGGACACTCATCACAAAGAAGTTTCTGAGAATGCTTCTGTCTAGATTTCATATGAAGATATTCCCGTTTCCACCGAAATCATTAGAGCTATCCAAATACCCACTTACAGATTCTACAAAAAGAGTGTTACCAATCTGCTCTATCAAATGAAAGGTTCAACTTCGTTAGTTGAGGACACACATCATAAAGAAGTTTCTGAGAATGCTTCTGTCTGGATTTTATATGAAGATATTCCGTTTCCAACGAAATCTTCACAGTTATCCAAATATCAACTTGCAGATTCTACAAAAAGTGTGTTTCCAAACTACTGTATCAAAAGAAAGGATCAACTCTGTTAGTTGAGGACACACATCACAAAGAAGTTTCTGAGAATGCTTCTGTCTAGATTTTATATGAAGATATTCCCGTTTCCAACGAAATCTTCACAGTTATCCAAATATCCACTTGCAGATTCTACAAAAAGAGTGTTTGCAAACTGCTGTATCAAAAGAAAGGATGAACTGTGTTAGCTGAGGACACTCATCAAGAAGAAGTTTCTGAGCATGCTTCGGTCTAGATTTCATATGAAGATATCCCCGTTTCCAACGAAATCATTAGCTCTATCAAAATATCCACTTACAGATTCTACAAAAAGAGTGTTTCCAAACTCCTCTATCAAAAGAAAAGTTCAACTCCTTTAGTTGAGGACACACATCACAAAGAAGTTTCTGAGAATGCTTCTGTCTAGATTTTATATGAAGATATTCCCTTTTCCAATGAAATCTTCAGAGTCATCCAAATATCCACTTGCAGCTTCTACAAAAAGAGTTTTTCTAAACTGCTGTATCCAAAGAAAGTTTCATCTCTGTTAGTTGAGGACACACATCCCAAATAAGTTTCTGAGAATGCTTCTGTCTCGTTTTTATGGGAAGATATTTCCCTTTTCACCTTAGGCCTGAGAGCGCTCGAAATCTCCACTTGCAGATACTACAGAAAGAGTGTTCCAAACCTGCTCTAAGAAAGGGAATGTTCAGCTCAGTGAGTTCAATGCAGATATCACAAAGTAGTTTCTGAGAGAGCTTCTGTCTAGATTTTAGATGAAGATATTCCCGTTTCCAATGAAATCGTTAGAGCTATCCAAATATCCACTTGCAGATTCTACAAAAAGTGTGTTTCCAAACTGCTGTAACAAAGGAAAGGTTGAAATCTGTTAGTTGAGGACACACACCACAAAAAAGTTTCTGAGAACGCTTCTGTCTAGATTCTATATGACGATATTCCCGTTTCCAATGAAATCTTCACAGTTATTCAAATATCCACTTGCAGATTCTACAAAAAGAGTGTTTCCAAACTGCTCTATCAAAAGAAAGGTTCAACTCCGTTAGTTGAGGACACACGTCACAAAGAAGTTTCTGAGAATGCTTCTGTCTCGTTTTTATGGGAAGATATTTCAGTTTTCACCGTAGGCCGGAATGCGCTCGAAATGTCCACTTGCAGATACTACAGAAAGAGTGTTCCAAACCTTCTCTAAGAAAGGGAATCTTCAGCTTTGTGAGTTGAATGCAGATATCACAAAGTAGTTTCTGAGAGTGCTTCTGTCTAGATTTTAGATGAAGATATTCCCGTTTCCAACGAAATCGTTAGAGCTATCCAAATATCTACTTGCAGATTCTACAAAAAGAGTGGTTCCAAACTACTCTATGAAAAGAAAGGTTGAACTCTGTTAGATGAGGACACACATCACAAAGAAGTTTCTGAGAATGCTTCTGTCTAGATTTTATATGAAGATGTTCCCGTTTCCAACGAAATCTTCACATTAAACAAAATATCCACTTGCAGGTTCTACAAAAAGAGTGTTTCCAAACTGCTGTATCAAAGGAAAGGTTGTACTCTGTTAGTTGAGGACACACATCACAAAAAAGTTTCTGAGAATGCTTCTGTCTAGATTTTATATGAAGATATTCCCGTTTCCAACGAAATCTTCACAGTTATTCAAGTATCCACTTGCAGATTCCACAATAAGAGTGTTTCCAAACTGCTGTATCAATAGAAAGGATCAGCTCTGGTAGTTGAGGACACACATCCTAAAGAAGTTTCTGAAAATCCTTCTGTCTCTTTTTTATGGGAAGATATTTCAGTTTTCACCGTAGGCCTTAATGCGCTCGAAATGTCCACTTCCAGATACTACAGAAAGAGTGTTTCAAACCTGCTCTATGAAAGGGAATGTTCCGCTCTGTGACTTGAATGCAGATATCAGAAAGTAGTTTCTGACAGTGCTTCTGTCTAGAATTTAGATGAAGATATTCCCGTTTCCAACGAAATCGATAGAGCTATCCAAATATCCACTTACAGATTCTACAAAAGAAGTGATTCCAAACTGCTCTATCAACAGAAAGGTTTAAGTCTGTTAGTTGAGGACACACATCACAAAGAAGTTTGTGAGAATGCTTCTGTCTAGATTTTATATGAAGATATTCCCGTTTCTAACGATATCTTCACAGTTATCCAAATATCCACTTGCAGATTCTTCAAAAAGTGTGTTTCCAAACTGCTGTATCAAAAGATAGGTTCAACTCTGTCAGTTGAGGACACTCATCGCAAAGAAGTTTCTGAGAATGCTTCTGTCTAGATTTCATATGAAGATACTCCCCTTTCCAACGAAATTATTACAGCTATCCAAATATCCACGGACAGATTCTACAGAAAGGGTGTTTCCAAACTGCTGTATCAAAAGAAAGGTTGAACTCCGTTAGTTGAGGACACACATCACGAAGAAGTTGCTGAGAATGCTTCTGTCTGGAATTTAGATGAAGATATTCCCGTTTCCAACGAAATCTTCACAGTTATCCAAATATCTACCAGCAGATTCTACAAAAAGTGTGTTTCCAAACTACTGTAACAAAAGAAAGGTTGAACTCTGTTAGTTGAGGACACACATCACAAAGAAGTTTCTGAGAATGCTTCTGTCTAGATTTTATATGAAGATATTCACTTTTCCATCGAAATCTTCACAGTTATCCAAATATCCACTTGCGGATTCTACAAAAAGAGTGTTTCTAAACTGCTGTATCAAAAGAAAGGTCCAACTCTGTTAGTTGAGGACACACATCCAGTATAAGTTTCAGAGAATGCTTCTGTCTCGTTTTTATGGGAAGATATTTCCCTTTTCACCGTAGGCCTGAAAGCGCTCGAAATGTCCACTTGCAGATACTACAGAAAGCGTGTTCCAAACCTGCTCTAAGAAAGAGAATCTTCAGCTTTCTGAGTTGAATGCAGATATCACAAAGTAGTTTCTGAGAGTGCTTCTGTCTAGATTTTAGATGAAGATATTCCCGTTTCCAACGAAATCGTATGAGCTATCCAAATATCCACTTGCAGATTGTACAAAAAGGTGGTTCCAAACTACTCTATCAAAAGAAATGTTGAACTCTGTTCGATGAGGACTCACATCACAAAGAAGTTTCTGATAATGCTTCTGCCTAGATTTTATATGATGATGTTCCCGTTTCCAACGAAATCTTCACATTAAACAAAATATCCACTTGCAGGTTCTACAAAAAGAGTGTTTCCAAACTGCTGTATCAACGTAAAGTTTGAACTCTGTTAGTTGAGGACACACATCACAAAAAAGTTTCTGAGAATGCTTCTGTCTAGATTTTATAAGAAGATACTCCCGTTTCCAACGAAATCTTCACAGTTATTCAAGTATCCACTTGCAGATTCCACAAAAAGAGTGTTTCCTAACTGCTGTATCAAGAGAAAGGATCAACTCTGCTAGTTGAGGACCCATATCCTAAATAAGTTTCTGAGAATGCTTCTGTCTCTTTCTTATAGGAAGATATTTCAGTTTTCACCGAAGGGCTGAATGCGTTCGAAATGTCCACTTCCAGATACTACAGAAAGAGTGTTTCAAACCTGCTCTTTGAAAGGGAATGTTCAGCTCTGTGACTTGAATGCAGATGTCACAAAGTAGTTTCTGACAGTGCTTCTGTCTTGAATTTAGATGAAGATATTCCCTTTTCCAACGAAATCGTTAGAGCTATAAAAATATCCACTTGCAGATTCTACAAAAAGGGTGTTTCCAAACTGCCCTATCAAAAGAAACGTTGAACCCTGTTAGTTGAGGATACACATCACAAAGTAGTTTCTGAGAATGCTTGTGTCTAGATTTTATATGAAGATATTCCTATTTCCAACTAAATCTTCACAGTTATCCAAATATCCACTTGCAGATTTTACAAAAAGACTGTTTCCAAACTGCTGTTTCAAAGAAAAGTCGAACTGTGTTAGTTGAGGACACTCATCACAAAGAAGTTTCTGAGAATGCTTCTGTCTAGATTTCATATGAAGATATTCCCGTTTCCACCGAAATCATTAGAGCTATCCAAATACCCACTTACAGATTCTACAAAAAGAGTGTTACCAATCTGCTCTATCAAATGAAAGGTTCAACTTCGTTAGTTGAGGACACACATCATAAAGAAGTTTCTGAGAATGCTTCTGTCTGGATTTTATATGAAGATATTCCGTTTCCAACGAAATCTTCACAGTTATCCAAATATCAACTTGCAGATTCTACAAAAAGTGTGTTTCCAAACTACTGTATCAAAAGAAAGGATCAACTCTGTTAGTTGAGGACACACATCACAAAGAAGTTTCTGAGAATGCTTCTGTCTAGATTTTATATGAAGATATTCCCGTTTCCAACGAAATCTTCACAGTTATCCAAATATCCACTTGCAGATTCTACAAAAAGAGTGTTTGCAAACTGCTGTATCAAAAGAAAGGATGAACTGTGTTAGCTGAGGACACTCATCAAGAAGAAGTTTCTGAGCATGCTTCGGTCTAGATTTCATATGAAGATATCCCCGTTTCCAACGAAATCATTAGCTCTATCAAAATATCCACTTACAGATTCTACAAAAAGAGTGTTTCCAAACTCCTCTATCAAAAGAAAAGTTCAACTCCTTTAGTTGAGGACACACATCACAAAGAAGTTTCTGAGAATGCTTCTGTCTAGATTTTATATGAAGATATTCCCTTTTCCAATGAAATCTTCAGAGTCATCCAAATATCCACTTGCAGCTTCTACAAAAAGAGTTTTTCTAAACTGCTGTATCCAAAGAAAGTTTCATCTCTGTTAGTTGAGGACACACATCCCAAATAAGTTTCTGAGAATGCTTCTGTCTCGTTTTTATGGGAAGATATTTCCCTTTTCACCTTAGGCCTGAGAGCGCTCGAAATCTCCACTTGCAGATACTACAGAAAGAGTGTTCCAAACCTGCTCTAAGAAAGGGAATGTTCAGCTCAGTGAGTTCAATGCAGATATCACAAAGTAGTTTCTGAGAGAGCTTCTGTCTAGATTTTAGATGAAGATATTCCCGTTTCCAATGAAATCGTTAGAGCTATCCAAATATCCACTTGCAGATTCTACAAAAAGTGTGTTTCCAAACTGCTGTAACAAAGGAAAGGTTGAAATCTGTTAGTTGAGGACACACACCACAAAAAAGTTTCTGAGAACGCTTCTGTCTAGATTCTATATGACGATATTCCCGTTTCCAATGAAATCTTCACAGTTATTCAAATATCCACTTGCAGATTCTACAAAAAGAGTGTTTCCAAACTGCTCTATCAAAAGAAAGGTTCAACTCCGTTAGTTGAGGACACACGTCACAAAGAAGTTTCTGAGAATGCTTCTGTCTCGTTTTTATGGGAAGATATTTCAGTTTTCACCGTAGGCCGGAATGCGCTCGAAATGTCCACTTGCAGATACTACAGAAAGAGTGTTCCAAACCTTCTCTAAGAAAGGGAATCTTCAGCTTTGTGAGTTGAATGCAGATATCACAAAGTAGTTTCTGAGAGTGCTTCTGTCTAGATTTTAGATGAAGATATTCCCGTTTCCAACGAAATCGTTAGAGCTATCCAAATATCTACTTGCAGATTCTACAAAAAGAGTGGTTCCAAACTACTCTATGAAAAGAAAGGTTGAACTCTGTTAGATGAGGACACACATCACAAAGAAGTTTCTGAGAATGCTTCTGTCTAGATTTTATATGAAGATGTTCCCGTTTCCAACGAAATCTTCACATTAAACAAAATATCCACTTGCAGGTTCTACAAAAAGAGTGTTTCCAAACTGCTGTATCAAAGGAAAGGTTGTACTCTGTTAGTTGAGGACACACATCACAAAAAAGTTTCTGAGAATGCTTCTGTCTAGATTTTATATGAAGATATTCCCGTTTCCAACGAAATCTTCACAGTTATTCAAGTATCCACTTGCAGATTCCACAATAAGAGTGTTTCCAAACTGCTGTATCAATAGAAAGGATCAGCTCTGGTAGTTGAGGACACACATCCTAAAGAAGTTTCTGAAAATCCTTCTGTCTCTTTTTTATGGGAAGATATTTCAGTTTTCACCGTAGGCCTTAATGCGCTCGAAATGTCCACTTCCAGATACTACAGAAAGAGTGTTTCAAACCTGCTCTATGAAAGGGAATGTTCCGCTCTGTGACTTGAATGCAGATATCAGAAAGTAGTTTCTGACAGTGCTTCTGTCTAGAATTTAGATGAAGATATTCCCGTTTCCAACGAAATCGATAGAGCTATCCAAATATCCACTTACAGATTCTACAAAAGAAGTGATTCCAAACTGCTCTATCAACAGAAAGGTTTAAGTCTGTTAGTTGAGGACACACATCACAAAGAAGTTTGTGAGAATGCTTCTGTCTAGATTTTATATGAAGATATTCCCGTTTCTAACGATATCTTCACAGTTATCCAAATATCCACTTGCAGATTCTTCAAAAAGTGTGTTTCCAAACTGCTGTATCAAAAGATAGGTTCAACTCTGTCAGTTGAGGACACTCATCGCAAAGAAGTTTCTGAGAATGCTTCTGTCTAGATTTCATATGAAGATACTCCCCTTTCCAACGAAATTATTACAGCTATCCAAATATCCACGGACAGATTCTACAGAAAGGGTGTTTCCAAACTGCTGTATCAAAAGAAAGGTTGAACTCCGTTAGTTGAGGACACACATCACGAAGAAGTTGCTGAGAATGCTTCTGTCTGGAATTTAGATGAAGATATTCCCGTTTCCAACGAAATCTTCACAGTTATCCAAATATCTACCAGCAGATTCTACAAAAAGTGTGTTTCCAAACTACTGTAACAAAAGAAAGGTTGAACTCTGTTAGTTGAGGACACACATCACAAAGAAGTTTCTGAGAATGCTTCTGTCTAGATTTTATATGAAGATATTCACTTTTCCATCGAAATCTTCACAGTTATCCAAATATCCACTTGCGGATTCTACAAAAAGAGTGTTTCTAAACTGCTGTATCAAAAGAAAGGTCCAACTCTGTTAGTTGAGGACACACATCCAGTATAAGTTTCAGAGAATGCTTCTGTCTCGTTTTTATGGGAAGATATTTCCCTTTTCACCGTAGGCCTGAAAGCGCTCGAAATGTCCACTTGCAGATACTACAGAAAGCGTGTTCCAAACCTGCTCTAAGAAAGAGAATCTTCAGCTTTCTGAGTTGAATGCAGATATCACAAAGTAGTTTCTGAGAGTGCTTCTGTCTAGATTTTAGATGAAGATATTCCCGTTTCCAACGAAATCGTATGAGCTATCCAAATATCCACTTGCAGATTGTACAAAAAGGTGGTTCCAAACTACTCTATCAAAAGAAATGTTGAACTCTGTTCGATGAGGACTCACATCACAAAGAAGTTTCTGATAATGCTTCTGCCTAGATTTTATATGATGATGTTCCCGTTTCCAACGAAATCTTCACATTAAACAAAATATCCACTTGCAGGTTCTACAAAAAGAGTGTTTCCAAACTGCTGTATCAACGTAAAGTTTGAACTCTGTTAGTTGAGGACACACATCACAAAAAAGTTTCTGAGAATGCTTCTGTCTAGATTTTATAAGAAGATACTCCCGTTTCCAACGAAATCTTCACAGTTATTCAAGTATCCACTTGCAGATTCCACAAAAAGAGTGTTTCCTAACTGCTGTATCAAGAGAAAGGATCAACTCTGCTAGTTGAGGACCCATATCCTAAATAAGTTTCTGAGAATGCTTCTGTCTCTTTCTTATAGGAAGATATTTCAGTTTTCACCGAAGGGCTGAATGCGTTCGAAATGTCCACTTCCAGATACTACAGAAAGAGTGTTTCAAACCTGCTCTTTGAAAGGGAATGTTCAGCTCTGTGACTTGAATGCAGATGTCACAAAGTAGTTTCTGACAGTGCTTCTGTCTTGAATTTAGATGAAGATATTCCCTTTTCCAACGAAATCGTTAGAGCTATAAAAATATCCACTTGCAGATTCTACAAAAAGGGTGTTTCCAAACTGCCCTATCAAAAGAAACGTTGAACCCTGTTAGTTGAGGATACACATCACAAAGTAGTTTCTGAGAATGCTTGTGTCTAGATTTTATATGAAGATATTCCTATTTCCAACTAAATCTTCACAGTTATCCAAATATCCACTTGCAGATTTTACAAAAAGACTGTTTCCAAACTGCTGTTTCAAAGAAAAGTCGAACTGTGTTAGTTGAGGACACTCATCACAAAGAAGTTTCTGAGAATGCTTCTGTCTAGATTTCATATGAAGATATTCCCGTTTCCACCGAAATCATTAGAGCTATCCAAATACCCACTTACAGATTCTACAAAAAGAGTGTTACCAATCTGCTCTATCAAATGAAAGGTTCAACTTAGTTAGTTGAGGACACACATCATAAAGAAGTTTCTGAGAATGCTTCTGTCTGGATTTTATATGAAGATATTCCGTTTCCAACGAAATCTTCACAGTTATCCAAATATCAACTTGCAGATTCTACAAAAAGTGTGTTTCCAAACTACTGTATCAAAAGAAAGGATCAACTCTGTTAGTTGAGGACACACATCACAAAGAAGTTTCTGAGAATGCTTCTGTCTAGATTTTATATGAAGATATTCCCGTTTCCAACGAAATCTTCACAGTTATCCAAATATCCACTTGCAGATTCTACAAAAAGAGTGTTTGCAAACTGCTGTATCAAAAGAAAGGATGAACTGTGTTAGCTGAGGACACTCATCAAGAAGAAGTTTCTGAGCATGCTTCGGTCTAGATTTCATATGAAGATATCCCCGTTTCCAACGAAATCATTAGCTCTATCAAAATATCCACTTACAGATTCTACAAAAAGAGTGTTTCCAAACTCCTCTATCAAAAGAAAAGTTCAACTCCTTTAGTTGAGGACACACATCACAAAGAAGTTTCTGAGAATGCTTCTGTCTAGATTTTATATGAAGATATTCCCTTTTCCAATGAAATCTTCAGAGTCATCCAAATATCCACTTGCAGCTTCTACAAAAAGAGTTTTTCTAAACTGCTGTATCCAAAGAAAGTTTCATCTCTGTTAGTTGAGGACACACATCCCAAATAAGTTTCTGAGAATGCTTCTGTCTCGTTTTTATGGGAAGATATTTCCCTTTTCACCTTAGGCCTGAGAGCGCTCGAAATCTCCACTTGCAGATACTACAGAAAGAGTGTTCCAAACCTGCTCTAAGAAAGGGAATGTTCAGCTCAGTGAGTTCAATGCAGATATCACAAAGTAGTTTCTGAGAGAGCTTCTGTCTAGATTTTAGATGAAGATATTCCCGTTTCCAATGAAATCGTTAGAGCTATCCAAATATCCACTTGCAGATTCTACAAAAAGTGTGTTTCCAAACTGCTGTAACAAAGGAAAGGTTGAAATCTGTTAGTTGAGGACACACACCACAAAAAAGTTTCTGAGAACGCTTCTGTCTAGATTCTATATGACGATATTCCCGTTTCCAATGAAATCTTCACAGTTATTCAAATATCCACTTGCAGATTATACAAAAAGAGTGTTTCCAAACTGCTCTATCAAAAGAAAGGTTCAACTCCGTTAGTTGAGGACACACGTCACAAAGAAGTTTCTGAGAATGCTTCTGTCTCGTTTTTATGGGAAGATATTTCAGTTTTCACCGTAGGCCGGAATGCGCTCGAAATGTCCACTTGCAGATACTACAGAAAGAGTGTTCCAAACCTTCTCTAAGAAAGGGAATCTTCAGCTTTGTGAGTTGAATGCAGATATCACAAAGTAGTTTCTGAGAGTGCTTCTGTCTAGATTTTAGATGAAGATATTCCCGTTTCCAACGAAATCGTTAGAGCTATCCAAATATCAACTTGCAGATTCTACAAAAAGAGTGGTTCCAAACTACTCTATGAAAAGAAAGGTTGAACTCTGTTAGATGAGGACACACATCACAAAGAAGTTTCTGAGAATGCTTCTGTCTAGATTTTATATGAAGATGTTCCCGTTTCCAACGAAATCTTCACATTAAACAAAATATCCACTTGCAGGTTCTACAAAAAGAGTGTTTCCAAACTGCTGTATCAAAGGAAAGGTTGTACTCTGTTAGTTGAGGACACACATCACAAAAAAGTTTCTGAGAATGCTTCTGTCTAGATTTTATATGAAGATATTCCCGTTTCCAACGAAATCTTCACAGTTATTCAAGTATCCACTTGCAGATTCCACAATAAGAGTGTTTCCAAACTGCTGTATCAATAGAAAGGATCAGCTCTGGTAGTTGAGGACACACATCCTAAAGAAGTTTCTGAAAATCCTTCTGTCTCTTTTTTATGGGAAGATATTTCAGTTTTCACCGTAGGCCTTAATGCGCTCGAAATGTCCACTTCCAGATACTACAGAAAGAGTGTTTCAAACCTGCTCTATGAAAGGGAATGTTCCGCTCTGTGACTTGAATGCAGATATCAGAAAGTAGTTTCTGACAGTGCTTCTGTCTAGAATTTAGATGAAGATATTCCCGTTTCCAACGAAATCGATAGAGCTATCCTAATATCCACTTACAGATTCTACAAAAGAAGTGATTCCAAACTGCTCTATCAACAGAAAGGTTTAAGTCTGTTAGTTGAGGACACACATCACAAAGAAGTTTGTGAGAATGCTTCTGTCTAGATTTTATATGAAGATATTCCCGTTTCTAACGATATCTTCACAGTTATCCAAATATCCACTTGCAGATTCTTCAAAAAGTGTGTTTCCAAACTGCTGTATCAAAAGATAGGTTCAACTCTGTCAGTTGAGGACACTCATCGCAAAGAAGTTTCTGAGAATGCTTCTGTCTAGATTTCATATGAAGATACTCCCCTTTCCAACGAAATTATTACAGCTATCCAAATATCCACGGACAGATTCTACAGAAAGGGTGTTTCCAAACTGCTGTATCAAAAGAAAGGTTGAACTCCGTTAGTTGAGGACACACATCACGAAGAAGTTGCTGAGAATGCTTCTGTCTGGAATTTAGATGAAGATATTCCCGTTTCCAACGAAATCTTCACAGTTATCCAAATATCTACCAGCAGATTCTACAAAAAGTGTGTTTCCAAACTACTGTAACAAAAGAAAGGTTAAACTCTGTTAGTTGAGGACACACATCACAAAGAAGTTTCTGAGAATGCTTCTGTCTAGATTTTATATGAAGATATTCACTTTTCCATCGAAATCTTCACAGTTATCCAAATATCCACTTGCGGATTCTACAAAAAGAGTGTTTCTAAACTGCTGTATCAAAAGAAAGGTCCAACTCTGTTAGTTGAGGACACACATCCAGTATAAGTTTCAGAGAATGCTTCTGTCTCGTTTTTATGGGAAGATATTTCCCTTTTCACCGTAGGCCTGAAAGCGCTCGAAATGTCCACTTGCAGATACTACAGAAAGCGTGTTCCAAACCTGCTCTAAGAAAGAGAATCTTCAGCTTTCTGAGTTGAATGCAGATATCACAAAGTAGTTTCTGAGAGTGCTTCTGTCTAGATTTTAGATGAAGATATTCCCGTTTCCAACGAAATCGTATGAGCTATCCAAATATCCACTTGCAGATTGTACAAAAAGGTGGTTCCAAACTACTCTATCAAAAGAAATGTTGAACTCTGTTCGATGAGGACTCACATCACAAAGAAGTTTCTGATAATGCTTCTGCCTAGATTTTATATGATGATGTTCCCGTTTCCAACGAAATCTTCACATTAAACAAAATATCCACTTGCAGGTTCTACAAAAAGAGTGTTTCCAAACTGCTGTATCAACGTAAAGTTTGAACTCTGTTAGTTGAGGACACACATCACAAAAAAGTTTCTGAGAATGCTTCTGTCTAGATTTTATAAGAAGATACTCCCGTTTCCAACGAAATCTTCACAGTTATTCAAGTATCCACTTGCAGATTCCACAAAAAGAGTGTTTCCTAACTGCTGTATCAAGAGAAAGGATCAACTCTGCTAGTTGAGGACCCATATCCTAAATAAGTTTCTGAGAATGCTTCTGTCTCTTTCTTATAGGAAGATATTTCAGTTTTCACCGAAGGGCTGAATGCGTTCGAAATGTCCACTTCCAGATACTACAGAAAGAGTGTTTCAAACCTGCTCTTTGAAAGGGAATGTTCAGCTCTGTGACTTGAATGCAGATGTCACAAAGTAGTTTCTGACAGTGCTTCTGTCTTGAATTTAGATGAAGATATTCCCTTTTCCAACGAAATCGTTAGAGCTATAAAAATATCCACTTGCAGATTCTACAAAAAGGGTGTTTCCAAACTGCCCTATCAAAAGAAACGTTGAACCCTGTTAGTTGAGGATACACATCACAAAGTAGTTTCTGAGAATGCTTGTGTCTAGATTTTATATGAAGATATTCCTATTTCCAACTAAATCTTCACAGTTATCCAAATATCCACTTGCAGATTTTACAAAAAGACTGTTTCCAAACTGCTGTTTCAAAGAAAAGTCGAACTGTGTTAGTTGAGGACACTCATCACAAAGAAGTTTCTGAGAATGCTTCTGTCTAGATTTCATATGAAGATATTCCCGTTTCCACCGAAATCATTAGAGCTATCCAAATACCCACTTACAGATTCTACAAAAAGAGTGTTACCAATCTGCTCTATCAAATGAAAGGTTCAACTTCGTTAGTTGAGGACACACATCATAAAGAAGTTTCTGAGAATGCTTCTGTCTGGATTTTATATGAAGATATTCCGTTTCCAACGAAATCTTCACAGTTATCCAAATATCAACTTGCAGATTCTACAAAAAGTGTGTTTCCAAACTACTGTATCAAAAGAAAGGATCAACTCTGTTAGTTGAGGACACACATCACAAAGAAGTTTCTGAGAATGCTTCTGTCTAGATTTTATATGAAGATATTCCCGTTTCCAACGAAATCTTCACAGTTATCCAAATATCCACTTGCAGATTCTACAAAAAGAGTGTTTGCAAACTGCTGTATCAAAAGAAAGGATGAACTGTGTTAGCTGAGGACACTCATCAAGAAGAAGTTTCTGAGCATGCTTCGGTCTAGATTTCATATGAAGATATCCCCGTTTCCAACGAAATCATTAGCTCTATCAAAATATCCACTTACAGATTCTACAAAAAGAGTGTTTCCAAACTCCTCTATCAAAAGAAAAGTTCAACTCCTTTAGTTGAGGACACACATCACAAAGAAGTTTCTGAGAATGCTTCTGTCTAGATTTTATATGAAGATATTCCCTTTTCCAATGAAATCTTCAGAGTCATCCAAATATCCACTTGCAGCTTCTACAAAAAGAGTTTTTCTAAACTGCTGTATCCAAAGAAAGTTTCATCTCTGTTAGTTGAGGACACACATCCCAAATAAGTTTCTGAGAATGCTTCTGTCTCGTTTTTATGGGAAGATATTTCCCTTTTCACCTTAGGCCTGAGAGCGCTCGAAATCTCCACTTGCAGATACTACAGAAAGAGTGTTCCAAACCTGCTCTAAGAAAGGGAATGTTCAGCTCAGTGAGTTCAATGCAGATATCACAAAGTAGTTTCTGAGAGAGCTTCTGTCTAGATTTTAGATGAAGATATTCCCGTTTCCAATGAAATCGTTAGAGCTATCCAAATATCCACTTGCAGATTCTACAAAAAGTGTGTTTCCAAACTGCTGTAACAAAGGAAAGGTTGAAATCTGTTAGTTGAGGACACACACCACAAAAAAGTTTCTGAGAACGCTTCTGTCTAGATTCTATATGACGATATTCCCGTTTCCAATGAAATCTTCACAGTTATTCAAATATCCACTTGCAGATTATACAAAAAGAGTGTTTCCAAACTGCTCTATCAAAAGAAAGGTTCAACTCCGTTAGTTGAGGACACACGTCACAAAGAAGTTTCTGAGAATGCTTCTGTCTCGTTTTTATGGGAAGATATTTCAGTTTTCACCGTAGGCCGGAATGCGCTCGAAATGTCCACTTGCAGATACTACAGAAAGAGTGTTCCAAACCTTCTCTAAGAAAGGGAATCTTCAGCTTTGTGAGTTGAATGCAGATATCACAAAGTAGTTTCTGAGAGTGCTTCTGTCTAGATTTTAGATGAAGATATTCCCGTTTCCAACGAAATCGTTAGAGCTATCCAAATATCTACTTGCAGATTCTACAAAAAGAGTGGTTCCAAACTACTCTATGAAAAGAAAGGTTGAACTCTGTTAGATGAGGACACACATCACAAAGAAGTTTCTGAGAATGCTTCTGTCTAGATTTTATATGAAGATGTTCCCGTTTCCAACGAAATCTTCACATTAAACAAAATATCCACTTGCAGGTTCTACAAAAAGAGTGTTTCCAAACTGCTGTATCAAAGGAAAGGTTGTACTCTGTTAGTTGAGGACACACATCACAAAAAAGTTTCTGAGAATGCTTCTGTCTAGATTTTATATGAAGATATTCCCGTTTCCAACGAAATCTTCACAGTTATTCAAGTATCCACTTGCAGATTCCACAATAAGAGTGTTTCCAAACTGCTGTATCAATAGAAAGGATCAGCTCTGGTAGTTGAGGACACACATCCTAAAGAAGTTTCTGAAAATCCTTCTGTCTCTTTTTTATGGGAAGATATTTCAGTTTTCACCGTAGGCCTTAATGCGCTCGAAATGTCCACTTCCAGATACTACAGAAAGAGTGTTTCAAACCTGCTCTATGAAAGGGAATGTTCCGCTCTGTGACTTGAATGCAGATATCAGAAAGTAGTTTCTGACAGTGCTTCTGTCTAGAATTTAGATGAAGATATTCCCGTTTCCAACGAAATCGATAGAGCTATCCAAATATCCACTTACAGATTCTACAAAAGAAGTGATTCCAAACTGCTCTATCAACAGAAAGGTTTAAGTCTGTTAGTTGAGGACACACATCACAAAGAAGTTTGTGAGAATGCTTCTGTCTAGATTTTATATGAAGATATTCCCGTTTCTAACGATATCTTCACAGTTATCCAAATATCCACTTGCAGATTCTTCAAAAAGTGTGTTTCCAAACTGCTGTATCAAAAGATAGGTTCAACTCTGTCAGTTGAGGACACTCATCGCAAAGAAGTTTCTGAGAATGCTTCTGTCTAGATTTCATATGAAGATACTCCCCTTTCCAACGAAATTATTACAGCTATCCAAATATCCACGGACAGATTCTACAGAAAGGGTGTTTCCAAACTGCTGTATCAAAAGAAAGGTTGAACTCCGTTAGTTGAGGACACACATCACGAAGAAGTTGCTGAGAATGCTTCTGTCTGGAATTTAGATGAAGATATTCCCGTTTCCAACGAAATCTTCACAGTTATCCAAATATCTACCAGCAGATTCTACAAAAAGTGTGTTTCCAAACTACTGTAACAAAAGAAAGGTTGAACTCTGTTAGTTGAGGACACACATCACAAAGAAGTTTCTGAGAATGCTTCTGTCTAGATTTTATATGAAGATATTCACTTTTCCATCGAAATCTTCACAGTTATCCAAATATCCACTTGCGGATTCTACAAAAAGAGTGTTTCTAAACTGCTGTATCAAAAGAAAGGTCCAACTCTGTTAGTTGAGGACACACATCCAGTATAAGTTTCAGAGAATGCTTCTGTCTCGTTTTTATGGGAAGATATTTCCCTTTTCACCGTAGGCCTGAAAGCGCTCGAAATGTCCACTTGCAGATACTACAGAAAGCGTGTTCCAAACCTGCTCTAAGAAAGAGAATCTTCAGCTTTCTGAGTTGAATGCAGATATCACAAAGTAGTTTCTGAGAGTGCTTCTGTCTAGATTTTAGATGAAGATATTCCCGTTTCCAACGAAATCGTATGAGCTATCCAAATATCCACTTGCAGATTGTACAAAAAGGTGGTTCCAAACTACTCTATCAAAAGAAATGTTGAACTCTGTTCGATGAGGACTCACATCACAAAGAAGTTTCTGATAATGCTTCTGCCTAGATTTTATATGATGATGTTCCCGTTTCCAACGAAATCTTCACATTAAACAAAATATCCACTTGCAGGTTCTACAAAAAGAGTGTTTCCAAACTGCTGTATCAACGTAAAGTTTGAACTCTGTTAGTTGAGGACACACATCACAAAAAAGTTTCTGAGAATGCTTCTGTCTAGATTTTATAAGAAGATACTCCCGTTTCCAACGAAATCTTCACAGTTATTCAAGTATCCACTTGCAGATTCCACAAAAAGAGTGTTTCCTAACTGCTGTATCAAGAGAAAGGATCAACTCTGCTAGTTGAGGACCCATATCCTAAATAAGTTTCTGAGAATGCTTCTGTCTCTTTCTTATAGGAAGATATTTCAGTTTTCACCGAAGGGCTGAATGCGTTCGAAATGTCCACTTCCAGATACTACAGAAAGAGTGTTTCAAACCTGCTCTTTGAAAGGGAATGTTCAGCTCTGTGACTTGAATGCAGATGTCACAAAGTAGTTTCTGACAGTGCTTCTGTCTTGAATTTAGATGAAGATATTCCCTTTTCCAACGAAATCGTTAGAGCTATAAAAATATCCACTTGCAGATTCTACAAAAAGGGTGTTTCCAAACTGCCCTATCAAAAGAAACGTTGAACCCTGTTAGTTGAGGATACACATCACAAAGTAGTTTCTGAGAATGCTTGTGTCTAGATTTTATATGAAGATATTCCTATTTCCAACTAAATCTTCACAGTTATCCAAATATCCACTTGCAGATTTTACAAAAAGACTGTTTCCAAACTGCTGTTTCAAAGAAAAGTCGAACTGTGTTAGTTGAGGACACTCATCACAAAGAAGTTTCTGAGAATGCTTCTGTCTAGATTTCATATGAAGATATTCCCGTTTCCACCGAAATCATTAGAGCTATCCAAATACCCACTTACAGATTCTACAAAAAGAGTGTTACCAATCTGCTCTATCAAATGAAAGGTTCAACTTCGTTAGTTGAGGACACACATCATAAAGAAGTTTCTGAG
The DNA here is from genome assembly GCF_029281585.2 of Gorilla gorilla gorilla. NCBI lineage: Eukaryota > Metazoa > Chordata > Mammalia > Primates > Hominidae > Gorilla > Gorilla gorilla. The sequence goes on along the minus strand of NC_086018.1, from coordinate 12,605,748 downwards.
AATGCTTCTGTCTGGATTTTATATGAAGATATTCCGTTTCCAACGAAATCTTCACAGTTATCCAAATATCAACTTGCAGATTCTACAAAAAGTGTGTTTCCAAACTACTGTATCAAAAGAAAGGATCAACTCTGTTAGTTGAGGACACACATCACAAAGAAGTTTCTGAGAATGCTTCTGTCTAGATTTTATATGAAGATATTCCCGTTTCCAACGAAATCTTCACAGTTATCCAAATATCCACTTGCAGATTCTACAAAAAGAGTGTTTGCAAACTGCTGTATCAAAAGAAAGGATGAACTGTGTTAGCTGAGGACACTCATCAAGAAGAAGTTTCTGAGCATGCTTCGGTCTAGATTTCATATGAAGATATCCCCGTTTCCAACGAAATCATTAGCTCTATCAAAATATCCACTTACAGATTCTACAAAAAGAGTGTTTCCAAACTCCTCTATCAAAAGAAAAGTTCAACTCCTTTAGTTGAGGACACACATCACAAAGAAGTTTCTGAGAATGCTTCTGTCTAGATTTTATATGAAGATATTCCCTTTTCCAATGAAATCTTCAGAGTCATCCAAATATCCACTTGCAGCTTCTACAAAAAGAGTTTTTCTAAACTGCTGTATCCAAAGAAAGTTTCATCTCTGTTAGTTGAGGACACACATCCCAAATAAGTTTCTGAGAATGCTTCTGTCTCGTTTTTATGGGAAGATATTTCCCTTTTCACCTTAGGCCTGAGAGCGCTCGAAATCTCCACTTGCAGATACTACAGAAAGAGTGTTCCAAACCTGCTCTAAGAAAGGGAATGTTCAGCTCAGTGAGTTCAATGCAGATATCACAAAGTAGTTTCTGAGAGAGCTTCTGTCTAGATTTTAGATGAAGATATTCCCGTTTCCAATGAAATCGTTAGAGCTATCCAAATATCCACTTGCAGATTCTACAAAAAGTGTGTTTCCAAACTGCTGTAACAAAGGAAAGGTTGAAATCTGTTAGTTGAGGACACACACCACAAAAAAGTTTCTGAGAACGCTTCTGTCTAGATTCTATATGACGATATTCCCGTTTCCAATGAAATCTTCACAGTTATTCAAATATCCACTTGCAGATTATACAAAAAGAGTGTTTCCAAACTGCTCTATCAAAAGAAAGGTTCAACTCCGTTAGTTGAGGACACACGTCACAAAGAAGTTTCTGAGAATGCTTCTGTCTCGTTTTTATGGGAAGATATTTCAGTTTTCACCGTAGGCCGGAATGCGCTCGAAATGTCCACTTGCAGATACTACAGAAAGAGTGTTCCAAACCTTCTCTAAGAAAGGGAATCTTCAGCTTTGTGAGTTGAATGCAGATATCACAAAGTAGTTTCTGAGAGTGCTTCTGTCTAGATTTTAGATGAAGATATTCCCGTTTCCAACGAAATCGTTAGAGCTATCCAAATATCTACTTGCAGATTCTACAAAAAGAGTGGTTCCAAACTACTCTATGAAAAGAAAGGTTGAACTCTGTTAGATGAGGACACACATCACAAAGAAGTTTCTGAGAATGCTTCTGTCTAGATTTTATATGAAGATGTTCCCGTTTCCAACGAAATCTTCACATTAAACAAAATATCCACTTGCAGGTTCTACAAAAAGAGTGTTTCCAAACTGCTGTATCAAAGGAAAGGTTGTACTCTGTTAGTTGAGGACACACATCACAAAAAAGTTTCTGAGAATGCTTCTGTCTAGATTTTATATGAAGATATTCCCGTTTCCAACGAAATCTTCACAGTTATTCAAGTATCCACTTGCAGATTCCACAATAAGAGTGTTTCCAAACTGCTGTATCAATAGAAAGGATCAGCTCTGGTAGTTGAGGACACACATCCTAAAGAAGTTTCTGAAAATCCTTCTGTCTCTTTTTTATGGGAAGATATTTCAGTTTTCACCGTAGGCCTTAATGCGCTCGAAATGTCCACTTCCAGATACTACAGAAAGAGTGTTTCAAACCTGCTCTATGAAAGGGAATGTTCCGCTCTGTGACTTGAATGCAGATATCAGAAAGTAGTTTCTGACAGTGCTTCTGTCTAGAATTTAGATGAAGATATTCCCGTTTCCAACGAAATCGATAGAGCTATCCAAATATCCACTTACAGATTCTACAAAAGAAGTGATTCCAAACTGCTCTATCAACAGAAAGGTTTAAGTCTGTTAGTTGAGGACACACATCACAAAGAAGTTTGTGAGAATGCTTCTGTCTAGATTTTATATGAAGATATTCCCGTTTCTAACGATATCTTCACAGTTATCCAAATATCCACTTGCAGATTCTTCAAAAAGTGTGTTTCCAAACTGCTGTATCAAAAGATAGGTTCAACTCTGTCAGTTGAGGACACTCATCGCAAAGAAGTTTCTGAGAATGCTTCTGTCTAGATTTCATATGAAGATACTCCCCTTTCCAACGAAATTATTACAGCTATCCAAATATCCACGGACAGATTCTACAGAAAGGGTGTTTCCAAACTGCTGTATCAAAAGAAAGGTTGAACTCCGTTAGTTGAGGACACACATCACGAAGAAGTTGCTGAGAATGCTTCTGTCTGGAATTTAGATGAAGATATTCCCGTTTCCAACGAAATCTTCACAGTTATCCAAATATCTACCAGCAGATTCTACAAAAAGTGTGTTTCCAAACTACTGTAACAAAAGAAAGGTTGAACTCTGTTAGTTGAGGACACACATCACAAAGAAGTTTCTGAGAATGCTTCTGTCTAGATTTTATATGAAGATATTCACTTTTCCATCGAAATCTTCACAGTTATCCAAATATCCACTTGCGGATTCTACAAAAAGAGTGTTTCTAAACTGCTGTATCAAAAGAAAGGTCCAACTCTGTTAGTTGAGGACACACATCCAGTATAAGTTTCAGAGAATGCTTCTGTCTCGTTTTTATGGGAAGATATTTCCCTTTTCACCGTAGGCCTGAAAGCGCTCGAAATGTCCACTTGCAGATACTACAGAAAGCGTGTTCCAAACCTGCTCTAAGAAAGAGAATCTTCAGCTTTCTGAGTTGAATGCAGATATCACAAAGTAGTTTCTGAGAGTGCTTCTGTCTAGATTTTAGATGAAGATATTCCCGTTTCCAACGAAATCGTATGAGCTATCCAAATATCCACTTGCAGATTGTACAAAAAGGTGGTTCCAAACTACTCTATCAAAAGAAATGTTGAACTCTGTTCGATGAGGACTCACATCACAAAGAAGTTTCTGATAATGCTTCTGCCTAGATTTTATATGATGATGTTCCCGTTTCCAACGAAATCTTCACATTAAACAAAATATCCACTTGCAGGTTCTACAAAAAGAGTGTTTCCAAACTGCTGTATCAACGTAAAGTTTGAACTCTGTTAGTTGAGGACACACATCACAAAAAAGTTTCTGAGAATGCTTCTGTCTAGATTTTATAAGAAGATACTCCCGTTTCCAACGAAATCTTCACAGTTATTCAAGTATCCACTTGCAGATTCCACAAAAAGAGTGTTTCCTAACTGCTGTATCAAGAGAAAGGATCAACTCTGCTAGTTGAGGACCCATATCCTAAATAAGTTTCTGAGAATGCTTCTGTCTCTTTCTTATAGGAAGATATTTCAGTTTTCACCGAAGGGCTGAATGCGTTCGAAATGTCCACTTCCAGATACTACAGAAAGAGTGTTTCAAACCTGCTCTTTGAAAGGGAATGTTCAGCTCTGTGACTTGAATGCAGATGTCACAAAGTAGTTTCTGACAGTGCTTCTGTCTTGAATTTAGATGAAGATATTCCCTTTTCCAACGAAATCGTTAGAGCTATAAAAATATCCACTTGCAGATTCTACAAAAAGGGTGTTTCCAAACTGCCCTATCAAAAGAAACGTTGAACCCTGTTAGTTGAGGATACACATCACAAAGTAGTTTCTGAGAATGCTTGTGTCTAGATTTTATATGAAGATATTCCTATTTCCAACTAAATCTTCACAGTTATCCAAATATCCACTTGCAGATTTTACAAAAAGACTGTTTCCAAACTGCTGTTTCAAAGAAAAGTCGAACTGTGTTAGTTGAGGACACTCATCACAAAGAAGTTTCTGAGAATGCTTCTGTCTAGATTTCATATGAAGATATTCCCGTTTCCACCGAAATCATTAGAGCTATCCAAATACCCACTTACAGATTCTACAAAAAGAGTGTTACCAATCTGCTCTATCAAATGAAAGGTTCAACTTCGTTAGTTGAGGACACACATCATAAAGAAGTTTCTGAGAATGCTTCTGTCTGGATTTTATATGAAGATATTCCGTTTCCAACGAAATCTTCACAGTTATCCAAATATCAACTTGCAGATTCTACAAAAAGTGTGTTTCCAAACTACTGTATCAAAAGAAAGGATCAACTCTGTTAGTTGAGGACACACATCACAAAGAAGTTTCTGAGAATGCTTCTGTCTAGATTTTATATGAAGATATTCCCGTTTCCAACGAAATCTTCACAGTTATCCAAATATCCACTTGCAGATTCTACAAAAAGAGTGTTTGCAAACTGCTGTATCAAAAGAAAGGATGAACTGTGTTAGCTGAGGACACTCATCAAGAAGAAGTTTCTGAGCATGCTTCGGTCTAGATTTCATATGAAGATATCCCCGTTTCCAACGAAATCATTAGCTCTATCAAAATATCCACTTACAGATTCTACAAAAAGAGTGTTTCCAAACTCCTCTATCAAAAGAAAAGTTCAACTCCTTTAGTTGAGGACACACATCACAAAGAAGTTTCTGAGAATGCTTCTGTCTAGATTTTATATGAAGATATTCCCTTTTCCAATGAAATCTTCAGAGTCATCCAAATATCCACTTGCAGCTTCTACAAAAAGAGTTTTTCTAAACTGCTGTATCCAAAGAAAGTTTCATCTCTGTTAGTTGAGGACACACATCCCAAATAAGTTTCTGAGAATGCTTCTGTCTCGTTTTTATGGGAAGATATTTCCCTTTTCACCTTAGGCCTGAGAGCGCTCGAAATCTCCACTTGCAGATACTACAGAAAGAGTGTTCCAAACCTGCTCTAAGAAAGGGAATGTTCAGCTCAGTGAGTTCAATGCAGATATCACAAAGTAGTTTCTGAGAGAGCTTCTGTCTAGATTTTAGATGAAGATATTCCCGTTTCCAATGAAATCGTTAGAGCTATCCAAATATCCACTTGCAGATTCTACAAAAAGTGTGTTTCCAAACTGCTGTAACAAAGGAAAGGTTGAAATCTGTTAGTTGAGGACACACACCACAAAAAAGTTTCTGAGAACGCTTCTGTCTAGATTCTATATGACGATATTCCCGTTTCCAATGAAATCTTCACAGTTATTCAAATATCCACTTGCAGATTTTACAAAAAGAGTGTTTCCAAACTGCTCTATCAAAAGAAAGGTTCAACTCCGTTAGTTGAGGACACACGTCACAAAGAAGTTTCTGAGAATGCTTCTGTCTCGTTTTTATGGGAAGATATTTCAGTTTTCACCGTAGGCCGGAATGCGCTCGAAATGTCCACTTGCAGATACTACAGAAAGAGTGTTCCAAACCTTCTCTAAGAAAGGGAATCTTCAGCTTTGTGAGTTGAATGCAGATATCACAAAGTAGTTTCTGAGAGTGCTTCTGTCTAGATTTTAGATGAAGATATTCCCGTTTCCAACGAAATCGTTAGAGCTATCCAAATATCTACTTGCAGATTCTACAAAAAGAGTGGTTCCAAACTACTCTATGAAAAGAAAGGTTGAACTCTGTTAGATGAGGACACACATCACAAAGAAGTTTCTGAGAATGCTTCTGTCTAGATTTTATATGAAGATGTTCCCGTTTCCAACGAAATCTTCACATTAAACAAAATATCCACTTGCAGGTTCTACAAAAAGAGTGTTTCCAAACTGCTGTATCAAAGGAAAGGTTGTACTCTGTTAGTTGAGGACACACATCACAAAAAAGTTTCTGAGAATGCTTCTGTCTAGATTTTATATGAAGATATTCCCGTTTCCAACGAAATCTTCACAGTTATTCAAGTATCCACTTGCAGATTCCACAATAAGAGTGTTTCCAAACTGCTGTATCAATAGAAAGGATCAGCTCTGGTAGTTGAGGACACACATCCTAAAGAAGTTTCTGAAAATCCTTCTGTCTCTTTTTTATGGGAAGATATTTCAGTTTTCACCGTAGGCCTTAATGCGCTCGAAATGTCCACTTCCAGATACTACAGAAAGAGTGTTTCAAACCTGCTCTATGAAAGGGAATGTTCCGCTCTGTGACTTGAATGCAGATATCAGAAAGTAGTTTCTGACAGTGCTTCTGTCTAGAATTTAGATGAAGATATTCCCGTTTCCAACGAAATCGATAGAGCTATCCAAATATCCACTTACAGATTCTACAAAAGAAGTGATTCCAAACTGCTCTATCAACAGAAAGGTTTAAGTCTGTTAGTTGAGGACACACATCACAAAGAAGTTTGTGAGAATGCTTCTGTCTAGATTTTATATGAAGATATTCCCGTTTCTAACGATATCTTCACAGTTATCCAAATATCCACTTGCAGATTCTTCAAAAAGTGTGTTTCCAAACTGCTGTATCAAAAGATAGGTTCAACTCTGTCAGTTGAGGACACTCATCGCAAAGAAGTTTCTGAGAATGCTTCTGTCTAGATTTCATATGAAGATACTCCCCTTTCCAACGAAATTATTACAGCTATCCAAATATCCACGGACAGATTCTACAGAAAGGGTGTTTCCAAACTGCTGTATCAAAAGAAAGGTTGAACTCCGTTAGTTGAGGACACACATCACGAAGAAGTTGCTGAGAATGCTTCTGTCTGGAATTTAGATGAAGATATTCCCGTTTCCAACGAAATCTTCACAGTTATCCAAATATCTACCAGCAGATTCTACAAAAAGTGTGTTTCCAAACTACTGTAACAAAAGAAAGGTTGAACTCTGTTAGTTGAGGACACACATCACAAAGAAGTTTCTGAGAATGCTTCTGTCTAGATTTTATATGAAGATATTCACTTTTCCATCGAAATCTTCACAGTTATCCAAATATCCACTTGCGGATTCTACAAAAAGAGTGTTTCTAAACTGCTGTATCAAAAGAAAGGTCCAACTCTGTTAGTTGAGGTCACACATCCAGTATAAGTTTCAGAGAATGCTTCTGTCTCGTTTTTATGGGAAGATATTTCCCTTTTCACCGTAGGCCTGAAAGCGCTCGAAATGTCCACTTGCAGATACTACAGAAAGCGTGTTCCAAACCTGCTCTAAGAAAGAGAATCTTCAGCTTTCTGAGTTGAATGCAGATATCACAAAGTAGTTTCTGAGAGTGCTTCTGTCTAGATTTTAGATGAAGATATTCCCGTTTCCAACGAAATCGTATGAGCTATCCAAATATCCACTTGCAGATTGTACAAAAAGGTGGTTCCAAACTACTCTATCAAAAGAAATGTTGAACTCTGTTCGATGAGGACTCACATCACAAAGAAGTTTCTGATAATGCTTCTGCCTAGATTTTATATGATGATGTTCCCGTTTCCAACGAAATCTTCACATTAAACAAAATATCCACTTGCAGGTTCTACAAAAAGAGTGTTTCCAAACTGCTGTATCAACGTAAAGTTTGAACTCTGTTAGTTGAGGACACACATCACAAAAAAGTTTCTGAGAATGCTTCTGTCTAGATTTTATAAGAAGATACTCCCGTTTCCAACGAAATCTTCACAGTTATTCAAGTATCCACTTGCAGATTCCACAAAAAGAGTGTTTCCTAACTGCTGTATCAAGAGAAAGGATCAACTCTGCTAGTTGAGGACCCATATCCTAAATAAGTTTCTGAGAATGCTTCTGTCTCTTTCTTATAGGAAGATATTTCAGTTTTCACCGAAGGGCTGAATGCGTTCGAAATGTCCACTTCCAGATACTACAGAAAGAGTGTTTCAAACCTGCTCTTTGAAAGGGAATGTTCAGCTCTGTGACTTGAATGCAGATGTCACAAAGTAGTTTCTGACAGTGCTTCTGTCTTGAATTTAGATGAAGATATTCCCTTTTCCAACGAAATCGTTAGAGCTATAAAAATATCCACTTGCAGATTCTACAAAAAGGGTGTTTCCAAACTGCCCTATCAAAAGAAACGTTGAACCCTGTTAGTTGAGGATACACATCACAAAGTAGTTTCTGAGAATGCTTGTGTCTAGATTTTATATGAAGATATTCCTATTTCCAACTAAATCTTCACAGTTATCCAAATATCCACTTGCAGATTTTACAAAAAGACTGTTTCCAAACTGCTGTTTCAAAGAAAAGTCGAACTGTGTTAGTTGAGGACACTCATCACAAAGAAGTTTCTGAGAATGCTTCTGTCTAGATTTCATATGAAGATATTCCCGTTTCCACCGAAATCATTAGAGCTATCCAAATACCCACTTACAGATTCTACAAAAAGAGTGTTACCAATCTGCTCTATCAAATGAAAGGTTCAACTTCGTTAGTTGAGGACACACATCATAAAGAAGTTTCTGAGAATGCTTCTGTCTGGATTTTATATGAAGATATTCCGTTTCCAACGAAATCTTCACAGTTATCCAAATATCAACTTGCAGATTCTACAAAAAGTGTGTTTCCAAACTACTGTATCAAAAGAAAGGATCAACTCTGTTAGTTGAGGACACACATCACAAAGAAGTTTCTGAGAATGCTTCTGTCTAGATTTTATATGAAGATATTCCCGTTTCCAACGAAATCTTCACAGTTATCCAAATATCCACTTGCAGATTCTACAAAAAGAGTGTTTGCAAACTGCTGTATCAAAAGAAAGGATGAACTGTGTTAGCTGAGGACACTCATCAAGAAGAAGTTTCTGAGCATGCTTCGGTCTAGATTTCATATGAAGATATCCCCGTTTCCAACGAAATCATTAGCTCTATCAAAATATCCACTTACAGATTCTACAAAAAGAGTGTTTCCAAACTCCTCTATCAAAAGAAAAGTTCAACTCCTTTAGTTGAGGACACACATCACAAAGAAGTTTCTGAGAATGCTTCTGTCTAGATTTTATATGAAGATATTCCCTTTTCCAATGAAATCTTCAGAGTCATCCAAATATCCACTTGCAGCTTCTACAAAAAGAGTTTTTCTAAACTGCTGTATCCAAAGAAAGTTTCATCTCTGTTAGTTGAGGACACACATCCCAAATAAGTTTCTGAGAATGCTTCTGTCTCGTTTTTATGGGAAGATATTTCCCTTTTCACCTTAGGCCTGAAAGCGCTCGAAATCTCCACTTGCAGATACTACAGAAAGAGGGTTCCAAACCTGCTCTAAGAAAGGGAATGTTCAGCTCAGTGAGTTCAATGCAGATATCACAAAGTAGTTTCTGAGAGAGCTTCTGTCTAGATTTTAGATGAAGATATTCCCGTTTCCAATGAAATCGTTAGAGCTATCCAAATATCCACTTGCAGATTCTACAAAAAGTGTGTTTCCAAACTGCTCTAACAAAGGGAAGGTTGAAATCTGTTAGTTGAGGACACACACCACAAAAAAGTTTCTGAGAACGCTTCTGTCTAGATTCTATATGACGATATTCCCGTTTCCAATGAAATCTTCACAGTTATTCAAATATCCACTTGCAGATTATACAAAAAGAGTGTTTCCAAACTGCTCTATCAAAAGAAAGGTTCAACTCCGTTAGTTGAGGACACACATCCTAAATAAGTTTCTGAAAATCCCTCTGTCTCTTTTTTATGGGAAGATATTTCAGTTGTCACCGTAGGCCGGAATGCGCTGGAAATGTCCACTTCCATATACTACAGAAAGAGTGTTTCAAACCTTCTCTAAGAAAGGGAATGTTCCACTCTGTGACTTGAATGCAGATATCACAAAGTAGTTTCTGAGAGTGCTTCTGTCTAGAATTTAGATGAAGATATTCCCGTTTCCAACGAAATCGACAGAGCTATCCAAATATCCACTTGCAGATTCTACAAAAAGTGTGTTTCCAAACTACTGTATCAAAAGAATGGTTCAACTCTCTTAGTTGAGGACACACACCACAAAAAAGTTTCTGAGAATGCTTCTGTCTAGATTTTATATGACGATATTCCCGTTTCCAATGAAATCTTCACAGTTATTCAAATATCCACTTGAAGATTCTACAAAAAGTGTGTTTCCAAACTGCTGTATCAAAAGAAAGGTTCAACTCTGTTAGTTGAAGACACTCATTGCAAAGAAGTTTCTGAGAATGCTTCTGTCTAGATTTCATATGAAGATATTCCCGTTTCCAAGGAAATCTTCACAGTTATTCAAATATCCACTTGCAGATTCTACAAAAAGAGTGTTTCCAAACTGCTCAATCAAAAGAAAGGTTCAACTCCGTTAGTTGAGGACACACATCACAAAGAGGTTTCTGAGAATGCTTCTGTCTCGTTTTTATGGGAAGATATTTCAGTTTTCACCGTAGGACGGAATGCGCTCGAAATGTCCACTTGCAGATACTACAGAAAGAGTGTTCCAAACCTTCTCTAAGAAAGGGAATCTTCAGCTTTGTGAGTTGAATGCAGATATCACAAAGTAGTTTCTGAGAGTGCTTCTGTCTAGATTTTAGATGAAGATATTCCCGTTTCCAACGAAATCGTTAGAGCTATCCAAATATCTACTTGCAGATTCTACAAAAAGAGTGGTTCCAAACTACTCTATGAAAAGAAAGGTTGAACTCTGTTAGATGAGGACACACATCACAAAGAAGTTTCTGAGAATGCTTCTGTCTAGATTTTATATGAAGATGTTCCCGTTTCCAACGAAATCTTCACATTAAACAAAATATCCACTTGCAGGTTCCACAAAAAGAGTGTTTCCAAACTGCTGTATCAAAGGAAAGGTTGAACTCTGTTAGTTGAGGACACACATCACAAAAAAGTTTCTGAGAATGCTTCTGTCTAGATTTTATATGAAGATATTCCCGTTTCCAACGAAATCTTCACAGTTATTCAAATATCCACTTGCAGATTCTACAAAAAGAGTGTTTCCAAACTGCTGTTTCAATAGAAAGGATCAGCTCTGGTAGTTGAGGACACACATCCTAAATAAGTTTCTGAAAATCCCTCTGTCTCTTTTTTATGGGAAGATATTTCAGTTTTCACCTTGGCCTTAATGCGCTCGAAATGTCCACTTCCAGATACTACAGAAAGAGTGTTTCAAACCTGCTCTATGAAACGGAAAGTTCCGCCCTGTGACTTGAATGCAGATATCAGAAAGTAGTTTCTGACAGTGCTTCTGTCTAGAATTTAGATGAAGATATTCCCGTTTCCAACGAAATCTTCACAGTTATCCAAATATCCACTTGCAGATTCTACAAAAAGAGTGTTTGCAAACTGCTGTATCAAAAGAAAGGATGAACTGTGTTAGCTGAGGACACTCATCAAGAAGTTTCTGAGAATGCTTCGGTCTAGATTTGATATGAAGATATTCCCGTTTCCAACGAAATCATTAGCTCTATCAAAATATCCACTTACAGATTCTACAAAAAGAGTGTTTCCAAACTCCTCTATCAAAAGAAAGTTTCAACTCCTTTAGTTGAGGACACACATCACAAAGAAGTTTCTGAGAATGCTTCTGTCTAGATTTTATATGAAGATATTCCCTTTTCCAATGAAATCTTCAGAGCCATCCAAATAACCACTTGCAGCTTCTACAAAAAGAGTTTTTCTAAACTGCTGTATCCAAAGAAAGTTTCATCTCTGTTAGTTGAGGACACACATCCCAAATAAGTTTCTGAGAATGCTTCTGTCTCTTTTTTATGGGAAGATATTTCCCTTTTCACCTTAGGCCTGAAAGCGCTCGAAGTCTCCACTTGCAGATACTACAGAAAGAGTGTTCGAAACCTGCTCTAAGAAAGGGAATGTTCAGCTCTGTGAGTTCAATGCAGATATCACAAAGTAGTTTCTGAGAGAGCTTCTGTCTAGATTTTAGATGAAGATATTCCCGTTTCCAATGAAATTGATAGAGCTATCCAAATATCCACTTGCAGATTCTACAAAAAGTGTGTTTCCAAACTGCTGTAACAAAGGAAAGGTTGAAATCTGTTAGTTGAGGACACACACCACAAAAAAGTTTCTGAGAATGCTTCTGTCTAGATTTTATATGACGATATTCCCGTTTCCAATGAAATCTTCACAGTTATTCAAATATCCACTTGCAGATTCTACAAAAAGTGTGTTTCCAAACTGCTCTATCAAAAGAAAGGTTCACCTCCGTTAGTTGAGGACACACGTCACAAAGAAGTTTCTGAGAATGCTTCTGTCTCGTTTTTATGGGGAGATATTTCCCTTTTCACCTAAGGCCCTAATGCGCTCGAAATGTCCACTTGCAGATACTACAGAAAGAGTGTTCCAAGCCTTCTCTAAGAAAGGGAATCTTCAGCATTGTGAGTTGAATGCCGATATCACAAAGTAGTTTCTGAGAGTGCTTCTGTCTAGATTTTAGATGAAGATGTTCCCGTTTCCAACGAAATCTTCACTTTAAACAAAATATCCACTTGCAGATTCTACAAAAAGTGTGTTTCCAAACTGCTGTATCAATAGAAAGGATCAGCTCTGGTAGTTGAGGACACACATCCTAAATAAGTTTCTGAAAATCCTTCTGTCTCTTTTTTATGGGAAGATATTTCAGTTTTCACCGTAGGCCTTTATGCGCTCGAAATGTCCACTTCCAGATACTACAGAAAGAGTGTTTCAAACCTGCTCTATGAAAGGGAATGTTCCGCTCTGTGACTTGAATGCAGATATCAGAAAGTAGTTTCTGACAATGCTTCTGTCTAGAAGTTAGATGAAGATATTCCCGTTTCCAACGAAATCGATAGAGCTATCCAAATATCCACTTACAGATTCTACAAAAGAAGTGATTCCAAACTGCTCTATCAACAGAAAGGTTTATGTCTGTTAGTTGAGGACACACATCACAAGGAAGTTTCTGAGAATGCTTCTGTCTCGTTTTTATGGGAAGATATTTCAGTTTTCACCGTAGGCCCGAATGCGCTCGAAATGTCCACTTGCAGATACTACAGAAAGAGTGTTCCAAACCTTCTCTAAGAAAGGGAATCGTCAGCATTGTGAGTTGAATGCAGATTTCACAAAGTAGTTTCTGAGGGTGCTTCTGTCTAGATTTTAGATGAATATATTACCGTTTCCAACGAAATTGATACAGCTATCCAAATATCCACTTACAGATTCTACAAAAGAAGTGATTCCAAACTGCTCTATCAACAGAAAAGTTTAAGTCTGTTAGGTGAGGACACACATCCCAAATAAGTTTCTGAGAATGCTTCTGTCTCGTTTTTATGGGAAAACATTTCCCTTTTCACCTTAGGCCTGAAAGCGCTCAAAATCTCCACTTGCAGATACTACAGAAAGAGTGTTCCAAACCTGCTCTAAGAAAGGGAATGTTCAGCTCTGTGAGTTCAATAGAGATATCACAAAGTAGTTTCTGAGAGAGCTTCTGTCTAGATTTTAGATGAAGATATTCCCGTTTCCAATGAAATCGTTAGAGCTATCCAAATATCCACTTGCAGATTCTACAGAAAGTGTGTTTCCAAACTGCTGTAACAAAGGAAAGGTTGAAATCTGTTTGTTGAGGACACACAAGACAACAAAGTTTCTGAGAATGCTTCTGTCTAGATTTTAGATGACGATATTCCCGTTTCCAAGGAAATCTTCACAGTTATTCAAATATCCACTTGCAGATTCTACAAAAAGAGTGTTTCCAAACTGCTCTATCAAAAGAAAGGTTCAACTCCGTTAGTTGAGGACACACATCACAAAGAGGTTTCTGAGAATGCTTCTGTCTCGTTTTTATGGGAAGATATTTCAGTTTTCACCGTAGGCCGGAATGCGCTCGAAATGTCCACTTGCAGATACTACAGAAAGAGTGTTCCAAACCTTCTCTAAGAAAGGGAATCTTCAGCTTTGTGAGTTGAATGCAGATATCACAAAGTAGTTTCTGAGAGTGCTTCTGTCTAGATTTTAGATGAAGATACTCCCGTTTCCAACGAAATCGTTAGAGCTATCCAAATATCTACTTGCAGATTCTACAAAAAGACTGGTTCCAAACTACTCTATGAAAAGAAAGGTTGAACTCTGTTAGATGAGGACCCACATCACAAAGAAGTTTCTGAGAATGCTTCTGTCTAGATTTTATATGAAGATGTTCCCGTTTCCAACGAAATCTTCACATTAAACAAAATGTCCACTTGCAGGTTCTACAAAAAGAGTGTTTCCAAACTGCTGTATCAAAGGAAAGGTTGAACTCTGTTAGTTGAGGACACACATCACAAAGAAGTTTCTGAGAATGCTTCTTTCTAGATTTTATATGAAGATATTCCCGTTTCCAACGAAATCTTCACAGTTATTCAAATATCCACTTGCAGATTCTACAAAAAGAGTGTTTCCAAACTGCTGTATCAATAGAAAGGATCAGCTCTGGTAGTTGAGGACACACATCCTAAATAAGTTTCTGAAAATCCTTCTGTCTGTTTTTTATGGGAAGATATTTCAGTTTTCACCGTAGGCCTTAATGCGCTCGAAATGTCCACTTCCAGATACTACAGAAAGAGTGTTTCAAACCTGCTCTATGAAAGGGAAAGTTCCGCTCTGTGACTTGAATGCAGATATCAGAAAGTAGTTTCTGACAGTGCTTCTGTCTAGAATTTAGATGTAGATATTCCCGTTTCCAACGAAATCTTCACAGTTATCCAAATATCCACTTGCAGATTCTACAAAAAGAGTGTTTGCAAACTGCTGTATCAAAAGAAAGGATGAACTGTGTTAGCTGAGGACACTCATCAAGAAGTTGTTTCTGAGACTGCTTCGGTCTAGATTTCATATGAAGATATTCCCGTTTCCAACGAAATCATTAGCTCTATCAAAATATCCACTTACAGATTCTACAAAAAGAGTGTTTCCAAACTCCTCTATCAAAAGAAAGGTTCAACTCCTTTATTTGAGGACACACATCACAAAGAAGTTTCTGAGAATGCTTCTGTCTAGATTTTATATGAAGATATTCCCTTTTCCAATGAAATCTTCAGAGTCATCCAAATATCCACTTGCAGCTTCTACAAAAAGAGTTTTTCTAAACTGCTGTATCCAAAGAAAGTTTCATCTCTGTTAGTTGAGGACACACATCCCAAATAAGTTTCTGAGAATGCTTCTGTCTCGTTTTTATGGGAAGATATTTCCCTTTTCACCTTAGGCCTGAAAGCGCTCGAAATCTCCACTTGCAGATACTACAGAAAGAGTGTTCCAAACCTGCTCTAAGAAAGGGAAAGTTCAGCTCTGTGAGTTCAATGCAGATATCACAAAGTAGTTTCTGAGAGAGCTTCTGTCTAGATTTTAGATGAAGATATTCCCGTTTCCAATGAAATCGTTAGAGCTATCCAAATATCCACTTGCAGATTCTACAAAAAGTGTGTTTCCAAACTGCTGTAACAAAGGAAAGGTTGAAATCTGTTAGTTGAGGACACACACCACAAAAAAGTTTCTGAGAATGCTTCTGTCTAGATTTTATATGACGATATTCCCGTTTCCAATGAAATCTTCACAGTTATTCAAATATCCACTTGCAGATTATACAAAAAGAGTGTTTCCAAACTGCTCTATCAAAAGAAAGGTTCAACTCCGTTAGTTGAGGACACACATCACAAAGAAGTTTCTGAGAATGCTTCTGTCTCGTTTTTATGGGAAGATATTTCAGTTTTCACCGTAGGCCCGAATGCGCTCGTTATGTCCACTTGCAGATACTACAGAAAGAGTGTTCCAAACCTTCTCTAAGAAAGGGAATCTTCAGCTTTGTGAGTTGAATGCAGATATCACAAAGTAGTTTCTGAGAGTGCTTCTGCCTAGATTTTAGATGAAGATATTCCCGTTTCCAACGAAATCGTTAGAGCTATCCAAATATCTACTTGCAGATTCTACAAAAAGAGTGGTTCCAAACTACTCTATGAAAAGAAAGGTTGAACTCTGTTAGATGAGGACACACATAACAAAGAAGTTTCTGAGAATGCTTCTGTCTAGATTTTATATGAAGATGTTCCCGTTTCCAACGAAATCTTCACATTAAACAAAATATCCACTTGCAGGTTCTACAAAAAGAGTGGTTCCAAACTGCTGTATCAAAGGAAAGGTTGAACTCTGTTAGTTGAGGACACACATCACAAAAAAGTTTCTGAGAATGCTTCTGTCTAGATTTTATATGAAGATATTCCCGTTTCCAACGAAATCTTCACAGTTATTCAAGTATCCACTTGCAGATTCCACAATAAGAGTGTTTCCAAACTGCTGTATCAATAGAAAGGATCAGCTCTGGTAGTTGAGGACACACATCCTAAAGAAGTTTCTGAAAATCCTTCTGTCTCTTTTTTATGGGAAGATATTTCAGTTTTCACCGTAGGCCTTAATGCGCTCGAAATGTCCACTTCCAGATACTACAGAAAGAGTGTTTCAAACCTGCTCTATGAAAGGGAATGTTCCGCTCTGTGACTTGAATGCAGATATCAGAAAGTAGTTTCTGACAGTGCTTCTGTCTAGAATTTAGATGAAGATATTCCCGTTTCCAACGAAATCGATAGAGCTATCCAAATATCCACTTACAGATTCTACAAAAGAAGTGATTCCAAACTGCTCTATCAACAGAAAGGTTTAAGTCTGTTAGTTGAGGACACACATCACAAAGAAGTTTGTGAGAATGCTTCTGTCTAGATTTTATATGAAGATATTCCCGTTTCTAACGATATCTTCACAGTTATCCAAATATCCACTTGCAGATTCTTCAAAAAGTGTGTTTCCAAACTGCTCTATCAAAAGATAGGTTCAACTCTGTCAGTTGAGGACACTCATCGCAAAGAAGTTTCTGAGAATGCTTCTGTCTAGATTTCATATGAAGATACTCCCCTTTCCAACGAAATTATTACAGCTATCCAAATATCCACGGACAGATTCTACAGAAAGGGTGTTTCCAAACTGCTGTATCAAAAGAAAGGTTGAACTCCGTTAGTTGAGGACACACATCACGAAGAAGTTGCTGAGAATGCTTCTGTCTGGAATTTAGATGAAGATATTCCCGTTTCCAACGAAATCTTCACAGTTATCCAAATATCTACCAGCAGATTCTACAAAAAGTGTGTTTCCAAACTACTGTAACAAAAGAAAGGTTGAACTCTGTTAGTTGAGGACACACATCACAAAGAAGTTTCTGAGAATGCTTCTGTCTAGATTTTATATGAAGATATTCACTTTTCCATCGAAATCTTCACAGTTATCCAAATATCCACTTGCGGATTCTACAAAAAGAGTGTTTCTAAACTGCTGTATCAAAAGAAAGGTCCAACTCTGTTAGTTGAGGACACACATCCAGTATAAGTTTCAGAGAATGCTTCTGTCTCGTTTTTATGGGAAGATATTTCCCTTTTCACCGTAGGCCTGAAAGCGCTCGAAATGTCCACTTGCAGATACTACAGAAAGCGTGTTCCAAACCTGCTCTAAGAAAGAGAATCTTCAGCTTTCTGAGTTGAATGCAGATATCACAAAGTAGTTTCTGAGAGTGCTTCTGTCTAGATTTTAGATGAAGATATTCCCGTTTCCAACGAAATCGTATGAGCTATCCAAATATCCACTTGCAGATTGTACAAAAAGGTGGTTCCAAACTACTCTATCAAAAGAAATGTTGAACTCTGTTCGATGAGGACTCACATCACAAAGAAGTTTCTGATAATGCTTCTGCCTAGATTTTATATGATGATGTTCCCGTTTCCAACGAAATCTTCACATTAAACAAAATATCCACTTGCAGGTTCTACAAAAAGAGTGTTTCCAAACTGCTGTATCAACGTAAAGTTTGAACTCTGTTAGTTGAGGACACACATCACAAAAAAGTTTCTGAGAATGCTTCTGTCTAGATTTTATAAGAAGATACTCCCGTTTCCAACGAAATCTTCACAGTTATTCAAGTATCCACTTGCAGATTCCACAAAAAGAGTGTTTCCTAACTGCTGTATCAAGAGAAAGGATCAACTCTGCTAGTTGAGGACCCATATCCTAAATAAGTTTCTGAGAATGCTTCTGTCTCTTTCTTATAGGAAGATATTTCAGTTTTCACCGAAGGGCTGAATGCGTTCGAAATGTCCACTTCCAGATACTACAGAAAGAGTGTTTCAAACCTGCTCTTTGAAAGGGAATGTTCAGCTCTGTGACTTGAATGCAGATGTCACAAAGTAGTTTCTGACAGTGCTTCTGTCTTGAATTTAGATGAAGATATTCCCTTTTCCAACGAAATCGTTAGAGCTATAAAAATATCCACTTGCAGATTCTACAAAAAGGGTGTTTCCAAACTGCCCTATCAAAAGAAACGTTGAACCCTGTTAGTTGAGGATACACATCACAAAGTAGTTTCTGAGAATGCTTGTGTCTAGATTTTATATGAAGATATTCCTATTTCCAACTAAATCTTCACAGTTATCCAAATATCCACTTGCAGATTTTACAAAAAGACTGTTTCCAAACTGCTGTTTCAAAGAAAAGTCGAACTGTGTTAGTTGAGGACACTCATCACAAAGAAGTTTCTGAGAATGCTTCTGTCTAGATTTCATATGAAGATATTCCCGTTTCCACCGAAATCATTAGAGCTATCCAAATACCCACTTACAGATTCTACAAAAAGAGTGTTACCAATCTGCTCTATCAAATGAAAGGTTCAACTTCGTTAGTTGAGGACACACATCATAAAGAAGTTTCTGAGAATGCTTCTGTCTGGATTTTATATGAAGATATTCCGTTTCCAACGAAATCTTCACAGTTATCCAAATATCAACTTGCAGATTCTACAAAAAGTGTGTTTCCAAACTACTGTATCAAAAGAAAGGATCAACTCTGTTAGTTGAGGACACACATCACAAAGAAGTTTCTGAGAATGCTTCTGTCTAGATTTTATATGAAGATATTCCCGTTTCCAACGAAATCTTCACAGTTATCCAAATATCCACTTGCAGATTCTACAAAAAGAGTGTTTGCAAACTGCTGTATCAAAAGAAAGGATGAACTGTGTTAGCTGAGGACACTCATCAAGAAGAAGTTTCTGAGCATGCTTCGGTCTAGATTTCATATGAAGATATCCCCGTTTCCAACGAAATCATTAGCTCTATCAAAATATCCACTTACAGATTCTACAAAAAGAGTGTTTCCAAACTCCTCTATCAAAA
Organism: Gorilla gorilla gorilla; assembly: GCF_029281585.2. Taxonomy (NCBI): domain Eukaryota; kingdom Metazoa; phylum Chordata; class Mammalia; order Primates; family Hominidae; genus Gorilla; species Gorilla gorilla. The sequence continues at coordinate 12,586,491 of NC_086018.1, read as the reverse complement.
GAAAAGTTCAACTCCTTTAGTTGAGGACACACATCACAAAGAAGTTTCTGAGAATGCTTCTGTCTAGATTTTATATGAAGATATTCCCTTTTCCAATGAAATCTTCAGAGTCATCCAAATATCCACTTGCAGCTTCTACAAAAAGAGTTTTTCTAAACTGCTGTATCCAAAGAAAGTTTCATCTCTGTTAGTTGAGGACACACATCCCAAATAAGTTTCTGAGAATGCTTCTGTCTCGTTTTTATGGGAAGATATTTCCCTTTTCACCTTAGGCCTGAGAGCGCTCGAAATCTCCACTTGCAGATACTACAGAAAGAGTGTTCCAAACCTGCTCTAAGAAAGGGAATGTTCAGCTCAGTGAGTTCAATGCAGATATCACAAAGTAGTTTCTGAGAGAGCTTCTGTCTAGATTTTAGATGAAGATATTCCCGTTTCCAATGAAATCGTTAGAGCTATCCAAATATCCACTTGCAGATTCTACAAAAAGTGTGTTTCCAAACTGCTGTAACAAAGGAAAGGTTGAAATCTGTTAGTTGAGGACACACACCACAAAAAAGTTTCTGAGAACGCTTCTGTCTAGATTCTATATGACGATATTCCCGTTTCCAATGAAATCTTCACAGTTATTCAAATATCCACTTGCAGATTCTACAAAAAGAGTGTTTCCAAACTGCTCTATCAAAAGAAAGGTTCAACTCCGTTAGTTGAGGACACACGTCACAAAGAAGTTTCTGAGAATGCTTCTGTCTCGTTTTTATGGGAAGATATTTCAGTTTTCACCGTAGGCCGGAATGCGCTCGAAATGTCCACTTGCAGATACTACAGAAAGAGTGTTCCAAACCTTCTCTAAGAAAGGGAATCTTCAGCTTTGTGAGTTGAATGCAGATATCACAAAGTAGTTTCTGAGAGTGCTTCTGTCTAGATTTTAGATGAAGATATTCCCGTTTCCAACGAAATCGTTAGAGCTATCCAAATATCTACTTGCAGATTCTACAAAAAGAGTGGTTCCAAACTACTCTATGAAAAGAAAGGTTGAACTCTGTTAGATGAGGACACACATCACAAAGAAGTTTCTGAGAATGCTTCTGTCTAGATTTTATATGAAGATGTTCCCGTTTCCAACGAAATCTTCACATTAAACAAAATATCCACTTGCAGGTTCTACAAAAAGAGTGTTTCCAAACTGCTGTATCAAAGGAAAGGTTGTACTCTGTTAGTTGAGGACACACATCACAAAAAAGTTTCTGAGAATGCTTCTGTCTAGATTTTATATGAAGATATTCCCGTTTCCAACGAAATCTTCACAGTTATTCAAGTATCCACTTGCAGATTCCACAATAAGAGTGTTTCCAAACTGCTGTATCAATAGAAAGGATCAGCTCTGGTAGTTGAGGACACACATCCTAAAGAAGTTTCTGAAAATCCTTCTGTCTCTTTTTTATGGGAAGATATTTCAGTTTTCACCGTAGGCCTTAATGCGCTCGAAATGTCCACTTCCAGATACTACAGAAAGAGTGTTTCAAACCTGCTCTATGAAAGGGAATGTTCCGCTCTGTGACTTGAATGCAGATATCAGAAAGTAGTTTCTGACAGTGCTTCTGTCTAGAATTTACATGAAGATATTCCCGTTTCCAACGAAATCGATAGAGCTATCCAAATATCCACTTACAGATTCTACAAAAGAAGTGATTCCAAACTGCTCTATCAACAGAAAGGTTTAAGTCTGTTAGTTGAGGACACACATCACAAAGAAGTTTGTGAGAATGCTTCTGTCTAGATTTTATATGAAGATATTCCCGTTTCTAACGATATCTTCACAGTTATCCAAATATCCACTTGCAGATTCTTCAAAAAGTGTGTTTCCAAACTGCTGTATCAAAAGATAGGTTCAACTCTGTCAGTTGAGGACACTCATCGCAAAGAAGTTTCTGAGAATGCTTCTGTCTAGATTTCATATGAAGATACTCCCCTTTCCAACGAAATTATTACAGCTATCCAAATATCCACGGACAGATTCTACAGAAAGGGTGTTTCCAAACTGCTGTATCAAAAGAAAGGTTGAACTCCGTTAGTTGAGGACACACATCACGAAGAAGTTGCTGAGAATGCTTCTGTCTGGAATTTAGATGAAGATATTCCCGTTTCCAACGAAATCTTCACAGTTATCCAAATATCTACCAGCAGATTCTACAAAAAGTGTGTTTCCAAACTACTGTAACAAAAGAAAGGTTGAACTCTGTTAGTTGAGGACACACATCACAAAGAAGTTTCTGAGAATGCTTCTGTCTAGATTTTATATGAAGATATTCACTTTTCCATCGAAATCTTCACAGTTATCCAAATATCCACTTGCGGATTCTACAAAAAGAGTGTTTCTAAACTGCTGTATCAAAAGAAAGGTCCAACTCTGTTAGTTGAGGACACACATCCAGTATAAGTTTCAGAGAATGCTTCTGTCTCGTTTTTATGGGAAGATATTTCCCTTTTCACCGTAGGCCTGAAAGCGCTCGAAATGTCCACTTGCAGATACTACAGAAAGCGTGTTCCAAACCTGCTCTAAGAAAGAGAATCTTCAGCTTTCTGAGTTGAATGCAGATATCACAAAGTAGTTTCTGAGAGTGCTTCTGTCTAGATTTTAGATGAAGATATTCCCGTTTCCAACGAAATCGTATGAGCTATCCAAATATCCACTTGCAGATTGTACAAAAAGGTGGTTCCAAACTACTCTATCAAAAGAAATGTTGAACTCTGTTCGATGAGGACTCACATCACAAAGAAGTTTCTGATAATGCTTCTGCCTAGATTTTATATGATGATGTTCCCGTTTCCAACGAAATCTTCACATTAAACAAAATATCCACTTGCAGGTTCTACAAAAAGAGTGTTTCCAAACTGCTGTATCAACGTAAAGTTTGAACTCTGTTAGTTGAGGACACACATCACAAAAAAGTTTCTGAGAATGCTTCTGTCTAGATTTTATAAGAAGATACTCCCGTTTCCAACGAAATCTTCACAGTTATTCAAGTATCCACTTGCAGATTCCACGAAAAGAGTGTTTCCTAACTGCTGTATCAAGAGAAAGGATCAACTCTGCTAGTTGAGGACCCATATCTTAAATAAGTTTCTGAGAATGCTTCTGTCTCTTTCTTATAGGAAGATATTTCAGTTTTCACCGAAGGGCTGAATGCGTTCGAAATGTCCACTTCCAGATACTACAGAAAGAGTGTTTCAAACCTGCTCTTTGAAAGGGAATGTTCAGCTCTGTGACTTGAATGCAGATGTCACAAAGTAGTTTCTGACAGTGCTTCTGTCTTGAATTTAGATGAAGATATTCCCTTTTCCAACGAAATCGTTAGAGCTATAAAAATATCCACTTGCAGATTCTACAAAAAGGGTGTTTCCAAACTGCCCTATCAAAAGAAACGTTGAACCCTGTTAGTTGAGGATACACATCACAAAGTAGTTTCTGAGAATGCTTGTGTCTAGATTTTATATGAAGATATTCCTATTTCCAACTAAATCTTCACAGTTATCCAAATATCCACTTGCAGATTTTACAAAAAGACTGTTTCCAAACTGCTGTTTCAAAGAAAAGTCGAACTGTGTTAGTTGAGGACACTCATCACAAAGAAGTTTCTGAGAATGCTTCTGTCTAGATTTCATATGAAGATATTCCCGTTTCCACCGAAATCATTAGAGCTATCCAAATACCCACTTACAGATTCTACAAAAAGAGTGTTACCAATCTGCTCTATCAAATGAAAGGTTCAACTTCGTTAGTTGAGGACACACATCATAAAGAAGTTTCTGAGAATGCTTCTGTCTGGATTTTATATGAAGATATTCCGTTTCCAACGAAATCTTCACAGTTATCCAAATATCAACTTGCAGATTCTACAAAAAGTGTGTTTCCAAACTACTGTATCAAAAGAAAGGATCAACTCTGTTAGTTGAGGACACACATCACAAAGAAGTTTCTGAGAATGCTTCTGTCTAGATTTTATATGAAGATATTCCCGTTTCCAACGAAATCTTCACAGTTATCCAAATATCCACTTGCAGATTCTACAAAAAGAGTGTTTGCAAACTGCTGTATCAAAAGAAAGGATGAACTGTGTTAGCTGAGGACACTCATCAAGAAGAAGTTTCTGAGCATGCTTCGGTCTAGATTTCATATGAAGATATCCCCGTTTCCAACGAAATCATTAGCTCTATCAAAATATCCACTTACAGATTCTACAAAAAGAGTGTTTCCAAACTCCTCTATCAAAAGAAAAGTTCAACTCCTTTAGTTGAGGACACACATCACAAAGAAGTTTCTGAGAATGCTTCTGTCTAGATTTTATATGAAGATATTCCCTTTTCCAATGAAATCTTCAGAGTCATCCAAATATCCACTTGCAGCTTCTACAAAAAGAGTTTTTCTAAACTGCTGTATCCAAAGAAAGTTTCATCTCTGTTAGTTGAGGACACACATCCCAAATAAGTTTCTGAGAATGCTTCTGTCTCGTTTTTATGGGAAGATATTTCCCTTTTCACCTTAGGCCTGAGAGCGCTCGAAATCTCCACTTGCAGATACTACAGAAAGAGTGTTCCAAACCTGCTCTAAGAAAGGGAATGTTCAGCTCAGTGAGTTCAATGCAGATATCACAAAGTAGTTTCTGAGAGAGCTTCTGTCTAGATTTTAGATGAAGATATTCCCGTTTCCAATGAAATCGTTAGAGCTATCCAAATATCCACTTGCAGATTCTACAAAAAGTGTGTTTCCAAACTGCTGTAACAAAGGAAAGGTTGAAATCTGTTAGTTGAGGACACACACCACAAAAAAGTTTCTGAGAACGCTTCTGTCTAGATTCTATATGACGATATTCCCGTTTCCAATGAAATCTTCACAGTTATTCAAATATCCACTTGCAGATTATACAAAAAGAGTGTTTCCAAACTGCTCTATCAAAAGAAAGGTTCAACTCCGTTAGCTGAGGACACACGTCACAAAGAAGTTTCTGAGAATGCTTCTGTCTCGTTTTTATGGGAAGATATTTCAGTTTTCACCGTAGGCCGGAATGCGCTCGAAATGTCCACTTGCAGATACTACAGAAAGAGTGTTCCAAACCTTCTCTAAGAAAGGGAATCTTCAGCTTTGTGAGTTGAATGCAGATATCACAAAGTAGTTTCTGAGAGTGCTTCTGTCTAGATTTTAGATGAAGATATTCCCGTTTCCAACGAAATCGTTAGAGCTATCCAAATATCAACTTGCAGATTCTACAAAAAGAGTGGTTCCAAACTACTCTATGAAAAGAAAGGTTGAACTCTGTTAGATGAGGACACACATCACAAAGAAGTTTCTGAGAATGCTTCTGTCTAGATTTTATATGAAGATGTTCCCGTTTCCAACGAAATCTTCACATTAAACAAAATATCCACTTGCAGGTTCTACAAAAAGAGTGTTTCCAAACTGCTGTATCAAAGGAAAGGTTGTACTCTGTTAGTTGAGGACACACATCACAAAAAAGTTTCTGAGAATGCTTCTGTCTAGATTTTATATGAAGATATTCCCGTTTCCAACGAAATCTTCACAGTTATTCAAGTATCCACTTGCAGATTCCACAATAAGAGTGTTTCCAAACTGCTGTATCAATAGAAAGGATCAGCTCTGGTAGTTGAGGACACACATCCTAAAGAAGTTTCTGAAAATCCTTCTGTCTCTTTTTTATGGGAAGATATTTCAGTTTTCACCGTAGGCCTTAATGCGCTCGAAATGTCCACTTCCAGATACTACAGAAAGAGTGTTTCAAACCTGCTCTATGAAAGGGAATGTTCCGCTCTGTGACTTGAATGCAGATATCAGAAAGTAGTTTCTGACAGTGCTTCTGTCTAGAATTTAGATGAAGATATTCCCGTTTCCAACGAAATCGATAGAGCTATCCAAATATCCACTTACAGATTCTACAAAAGAAGTGATTCCAAACTGCTCTATCAACAGAAAGGTTTAAGTCTGTTAGTTGAGGACACACATCACAAAGAAGTTTGTGAGAATGCTTCTGTCTAGATTTTATATGAAGATATTCCCGTTTCTAACGATATCTTCACAGTTATCCAAATATCCACTTGCAGATTCTTCAAAAAGTGTGTTTCCAAACTGCTGTATCAAAAGATAGGTTCAACTCTGTCAGTTGAGGACACTCATCGCAAAGAAGTTTCTGAGAATGCTTCTGTCTAGATTTCATATGAAGATACTCCCCTTTCCAACGAAATTATTACAGCTATCCAAATATCCACGGACAGATTCTACAGAAAGGGTGTTTCCAAACTGCTGTATCAAAAGAAAGGTTGAACTCCGTTAGTTGAGGACACACATCACGAAGAAGTTGCTGAGAATGCTTCTGTCTGGAATTTAGATGAAGATATTCCCGTTTCCAACGAAATCTTCACAGTTATCCAAATATCTACCAGCAGATTCTACAAAAAGTGTGTTTCCAAACTACTGTAACAAAAGAAAGGTTGAACTCTGTTAGTTGAGGACACACATCACAAAGAAGTTTCTGAGAATGCTTCTGTCTAGATTTTATATGAAGATATTCACTTTTCCATCGAAATCTTCACAGTTATCCAAATATCCACTTGCGGATTCTACAAAAAGAGTGTTTCTAAACTGCTGTATCAAAAGAAAGGTCCAACTCTGTTAGTTGAGGACACACATCCAGTATAAGTTTCAGAGAATGCTTCTGTCTCGTTTTTATGGGAAGATATTTCCCTTTTCACCGTAGGCCTGAAAGCGCTCGAAATGTCCACTTGCAGATACTACAGAAAGCGTGTTCCAAACCTGCTCTAAGAAAGAGAATCTTCAGCTTTCTGAGTTGAATGCAGATATCACAAAGTAGTTTCTGAGAGTGCTTCTGTCTAGATTTTAGATGAAGATATTCCCGTTTCCAACGAAATCGTATGAGCTATCCAAATATCCACTTGCAGATTGTACAAAAAGGTGGTTCCAAACTACTCTATCAAAAGAAATGTTGAACTCTGTTCGATGAGGACTCACATCACAAAGAAGTTTCTGATAATGCTTCTGCCTAGATTTTATATGATGATGTTCCCGTTTCCAACGAAATCTTCACATTAAACAAAATATCCACTTGCAGGTTCTACAAAAAGAGTGTTTCCAAACTGCTGTATCAACGTAAAGTTTGAACTCTGTTAGTTGAGGACACACATCACAAAAAAGTTTCTGAGAATGCTTCTGTCTAGATTTTATAAGAAGATACTCCCGTTTCCAACGAAATCTTCACAGTTATTCAAGTATCCACTTGCAGATTCCACAAAAAGAGTGTTTCCTAACTGCTGTATCAAGAGAAAGGATCAACTCTGCTAGTTGAGGACCCATATCCTAAATAAGTTTCTGAGAATGCTTCTGTCTCTTTCTTATAGGAAGATATTTCAGTTTTCACCGAAGGGCTGAATGCGTTCGAAATGTCCACTTCCAGATACTACAGAAAGAGTGTTTCAAACCTGCTCTTTGAAAGGGAATGTTCAGCTCTGTGACTTGAATGCAGATGTCACAAAGTAGTTTCTGACAGTGCTTCTGTCTTGAATTTAGATGAAGATATTCCCTTTTCCAACGAAATCGTTAGAGCTATAAAAATATCCACTTGCAGATTCTACAAAAAGGGTGTTTCCAAACTGCCCTATCAAAAGAAACGTTGAACCCTGTTAGTTGAGGATACACATCACAAAGTAGTTTCTGAGAATGCTTGTGTCTAGATTTTATATGAAGATATTCCTATTTCCAACTAAATCTTCACAGTTATCCAAATATCCACTTGCAGATTTTACAAAAAGACTGTTTCCAAACTGCTGTTTCAAAGAAAAGTCGAACTGTGTTAGTTGAGGACACTCATCACAAAGAAGTTTCTGAGAATGCTTCTGTCTAGATTTCATATGAAGATATTCCCGTTTCCACCGAAATCATTAGAGCTATCCAAATACCCACTTACAGATTCTACAAAAAGAGTGTTACCAATCTGCTCTATCAAATGAAAGGTTCAACTTCGTTAGTTGAGGACACACATCATAAAGAAGTTTCTGAGAATGCTTCTGTCTGGATTTTATATGAAGATATTCCGTTTCCAACGAAATCTTCACAGTTATCCAAATATCAACTTGCAGATTCTACAAAAAGTGTGTTTCCAAACTACTGTATCAAAAGAAAGGATCAACTCTGTTAGTTGAGGACACACATCACAAAGAAGTTTCTGAGAATGCTTCTGTCTAGATTTTATATGAAGATATTCCCGTTTCCAACGAAATCTTCACAGTTATCCAAATATCCACTTGCAGATTCTACAAAAAGAGTGTTTGCAAACTGCTGTATCAAAAGAAAGGATGAACTGTGTTAGCTGAGGACACTCATCAAGAAGAAGTTTCTGAGCATGCTTCGGTCTAGATTTCATATGAAGATATCCCCGTTTCCAACGAAATCATTAGCTCTATCAAAATATCCACTTACAGATTCTACAAAAAGAGTGTTTCCAAACTCCTCTATCAAAAGAAAAGTTCAACTCCTTTAGTTGAGGACACACATCACAAAGAAGTTTCTGAGAATGCTTCTGTCTAGATTTTATATGAAGATATTCCCTTTTCCAATGAAATCTTCAGAGTCATCCAAATATCCACTTGCAGCTTCTACAAAAAGAGTTTTTCTAAACTGCTGTATCCAAAGAAAGTTTCATCTCTGTTAGTTGAGGACACACATCCCAAATAAGTTTCTGAGAATGCTTCTGTCTCGTTTTTATGGGAAGATATTTCCCTTTTCACCTTAGGCCTGAGAGCGCTCGAAATCTCCACTTGCAGATACTACAGAAAGAGTGTTCCAAACCTGCTCTAAGAAAGGGAATGTTCAGCTCAGTGAGTTCAATGCAGATATCACAAAGTAGTTTCTGAGAGAGCTTCTGTCTAGATTTTAGATGAAGATATTCCCGTTTCCAATGAAATCGTTAGAGCTATCCAAATATCCACTTGCAGATTCTACAAAAAGTGTGTTTCCAAACTGCCGTAACAAAGGAAAGGTTGAAATCTGTTAGTTGAGGACACACACCACAAAAAAGTTTCTGAGAACGCTTCTGTCTAGATTCTATATGACGATATTCCCGTTTCCAATGAAATCTTCACAGTTATTCAAATATCCACTTGCAGATTATACAAAAAGAGTGTTTCCAAACTGCTCTATCAAAAGAAAGGTTCAACTCCGTTAGTTGAGGACACACGTCACAAAGAAGTTTCTGAGAATGCTTCTGTCTCGTTTTTATGGGAAGATATTTCAGTTTTCACCGTAGGCCGGAATGCGCTCGAAATGTCCACTTGCAGATACTACAGAAAGAGTGTTCCAAACCTTCTCTAAGAAAGGGAATCTTCAGCTTTGTGAGTTGAATGCAGATATCACAAAGTAGTTTCTGAGAGTGCTTCTGTCTAGATTTTAGATGAAGATATTCCCGTTTCCAACGAAATCGTTAGAGCTATCCAAATATCTACTTGCAGATTCTACAAAAAGAGTGGTTCCAAACTACTCTATGAAAAGAAAGGTTGAACTCTGTTAGATGAGGACACACATCACAAAGAAGTTTCTGAGAATGCTTCTGTCTAGATTTTATATGAAGATGTTCCCGTTTCCAACGAAATCTTCACATTAAACAAAATATCCACTTGCAGGTTCTACAAAAAGAGTGTTTCCAAACTGCTGTATCAAAGGAAAGGTTGTACTCTGTTAGTTGAGGACACACATCACAAAAAAGTTTCTGAGAATGCTTCTGTCTAGATTTTATATGAAGATATTCCCGTTTCCAACGAAATCTTCACAGTTATTCAAGTATCCACTTGCAGATTCCACAATAAGAGTGTTTCCAAACTGCTGTATCAATAGAAAGGATCAGCTCTGGTAGTTGAGGACACACATCCTAAAGAAGTTTCTGAAAATCCTTCTGTCTCTTTTTTATGGGAAGATATTTCAGTTTTCACCGTAGGCCTTAATGCGCTCGAAATGTCCACTTCCAGATACTACAGAAAGAGTGTTTCAAACCTGCTCTATGAAAGGGAATGTTCCGCTCTGTGACTTGAATGCAGATATCAGAAAGTAGTTTCTGACAGTGCTTCTGTCTAGAATTTAGATGAAGATATTCCCGTTTCCAACGAAATCGATAGAGCTATCCAAATATCCACTTACAGATTCTACAAAAGAAGTGATTCCAAACTGCTCTATCAACAGAAAGGTTTAAGTCTGTTAGTTGAGGACACACATCACAAAGAAGTTTGTGAGAATGCTTCTGTCTAGATTTTATATGAAGATATTCCCGTTTCTAACGATATCTTCACAGTTATCCAAATATCCACTTGCAGATTCTTCAAAAAGTGTGTTTCCAAACTGCTGTATCAAAAGATAGGTTCAACTCTGTCAGTTGAGGACACTCATCGCAAAGAAGTTTCTGAGAATGCTTCTGTCTAGATTTCATATGAAGATACTCCCCTTTCCAACGAAATTATTACAGCTATCCAAATATCCACGGACAGATTCTACAGAAAGGGTGTTTCCAAACTGCTGTATCAAAAGAAAGGTTGAACTCCGTTAGTTGAGGACACACATCACGAAGAAGTTGCTGAGAATGCTTCTGTCTGGAATTTAGATGAAGATATTCCCGTTTCCAACGAAATCTTCACAGTTATCCAAATATCTACCAGCAGATTCTACAAAAAGTGTGTTTCCAAACTACTGTAACAAAAGAAAGGTTGAACTCTGTTAGTTGAGGACACACATCACAAAGAAGTTTCTGAGAATGCTTCTGTCTAGATTTTATATGAAGATATTCACTTTTCCATCGAAATCTTCACAGTTATCCAAATATCCACTTGCGGATTCTACAAAAAGAGTGTTTCTAAACTGCTGTATCAAAAGAAAGGTCCAACTCTGTTAGTTGAGGACACACATCCAGTATAAGTTTCAGAGAATGCTTCTGTCTCGTTTTTATGGGAAGATATTTCCCTTTTCACCGTAGGCCTGAAAGCGCTCGAAATGTCCACTTGCAGATACTACAGAAAGCGTGTTCCAAACCTGCTCTAAGAAAGAGAATCTTCAGCTTTCTGAGTTGAATGCAGATATCACAAAGTAGTTTCTGAGAGTGCTTCTGTCTAGATTTTAGATGAAGATATTCCCGTTTCCAACGAAATCGTATGAGCTATCCAAATATCCACTTGCAGATTGTACAAAAAGGTGGTTCCAAACTACTCTATCAAAAGAAATGTTGAACTCTGTTCGATGAGGACTCACATCACAAAGAAGTTTCTGATAATGCTTCTGCCTAGATTTTATATGATGATGTTCCCGTTTCCAACGAAATCTTCACATTAAACAAAATATCCACTTGCAGGTTCTACAAAAAGAGTGTTTCCAAACTGCTGTATCAACGTAAAGTTTGAACTCTGTTAGTTGAGGACACACATCACAAAAAAGTTTCTGAGAATGCTTCTGTCTAGATTTTATAAGAAGATACTCCCGTTTCCAACGAAATCTTCACAGTTATTCAAGTATCCACTTGCAGATTCCACAAAAAGAGTGTTTCCTAACTGCTGTATCAAGAGAAAGGATCAACTCTGCTAGTTGAGGACCCATATCCTAAATAAGTTTCTGAGAATGCTTCTGTCTCTTTCTTATAGGAAGATATTTCAGTTTTCACCGAAGGGCTGAATGCGTTCGAAATGTCCACTTCCAGATACTACAGAAAGAGTGTTTCAAACCTGCTCTTTGAAAGGGAATGTTCAGCTCTGTGACTTGAATGCAGATGTCACAAAGTAGTTTCTGACAGTGCTTCTGTCTTGAATTTAGATGAAGATATTCCCTTTTCCAACGAAATCGTTAGAGCTATAAAAATATCCACTTGCAGATTCTACAAAAAGGGTGTTTCCAAACTGCCCTATCAAAAGAAACGTTGAACCCTGTTAGTTGAGGATACACATCACAAAGTAGTTTCTGAGAATGCTTGTGTCTAGATTTTATATGAAGATATTCCTATTTCCAACTAAATCTTCACAGTTATCCAAATATCCACTTGCAGATTTTACAAAAAGACTGTTTCCAAACTGCTGTTTCAAAGAAAAGTCGAACTGTGTTAGTTGAGGACACTCATCACAAAGAAGTTTCTGAGAATGCTTCTGTCTAGATTTCATATGAAGATATTCCCGTTTCCACCGAAATCATTAGAGCTATCCAAATACCCACTTACAGATTCTACAAAAAGAGTGTTACCAATCTGCTCTATCAAATGAAAGGTTCAACTTCGTTAGTTGAGGACACACATCATAAAGAAGTTTCTGAGAATGCTTCTGTCTGGATTTTATATGAAGATATTCCGTTTCCAACGAAATCTTCACAGTTATCCAAATATCAACTTGCAGATTCTACAAAAAGTGTGTTTCCAAACTACTGTATCAAAAGAAAGGATCAACTCTGTTAGTTGAGGACACACATCACAAAGAAGTTTCTGAGAATGCTTCTGTCTAGATTTTATATGAAGATATTCCCGTTTCCAACGAAATCTTCACAGTTATCCAAATATCCACTTGCAGATTCTACAAAAAGAGTGTTTGCAAACTGCTGTATCAAAAGAAAGGATGAACTGTGTTAGCTGAGGACACTCATCAAGAAGAAGTTTCTGAGCATGCTTCGGTCTAGATTTCATATGAAGATATCCCCGTTTCCAACGAAATCATTAGCTCTATCAAAATATCCACTTACAGATTCTACAAAAAGAGTGTTTCCAAACTCCTCTATCAAAAGAAAAGTTCAACTCCTTTAGTTGAGGACACACATCACAAAGAAGTTTCTGAGAATGCTTCTGTCTAGATTTTATATGAAGATATTCCCTTTTCCAATGAAATCTTCAGAGTCATCCAAATATCCACTTGCAGCTTCTACAAAAAGAGTTTTTCTAAACTGCTGTATCCAAAGAAAGTTTCATCTCTGTTAGTTGAGGACACACATCCCAAATAAGTTTCTGAGAATGCTTCTGTCTCGTTTTTATGGGAAGATATTTCCCTTTTCACCTTAGGCCTGAGAGCGCTCGAAATCTCCACTTGCAGATACTACAGAAAGAGTGTTCCAAACCTGCTCTAAGAAAGGGAATGTTCAGCTCAGTGAGTTCAATGCAGATATCACAAAGTAGTTTCTGAGAGAGCTTCTGTCTAGATTTTAGATGAAGATATTCCCGTTTCCAATGAAATCGTTAGAGCTATCCAAATATCCACTTGCAGATTCTACAAAAAGTGTGTTTCCAAACTGCTGTAACAAAGGAAAGGTTGAAATCTGTTAGTTGAGGACACACACCACAAAAAAGTTTCTGAGAACGCTTCTGTCTAGATTCTATATGACGATATTCCCGTTTCCAATGAAATCTTCACAGTTATTCAAATATCCACTTGCAGATTCTACAAAAAGAGTGTTTCCAAACTGCTCTATCAAAAGAAAGGTTCAACTCCGTTAGTTGAGGACACACGTCACAAAGAAGTTTCTGAGAATGCTTCTGTCTCGTTTTTATGGGAAGATATTTCAGTTTTCACCGTAGGCCGGAATGCGCTCGAAATGTCCACTTGCAGATACTACAGAAAGAGTGTTCCAAACCTTCTCTAAGAAAGGGAATCTTCAGCTTTGTGAGTTGAATGCAGATATCACAAAGTAGTTTCTGAGAGTGCTTCTGTCTAGATTTTAGATGAAGATATTCCCGTTTCCAACGAAATCGTTAGAGCTATCCAAATATCTACTTGCAGATTCTACAAAAAGAGTGGTTCCAAACTACTCTATGAAAAGAAAGGTTGAACTCTGTTAGATGAGGACACACATCACAAAGAAGTTTCTGAGAATGCTTCTGTCTAGATTTTATATGAAGATGTTCCCGTTTCCAACGAAATCTTCACATTAAACAAAATATCCACTTGCAGGTTCTACAAAAAGAGTGTTTCCAAACTGCTGTATCAAAGGAAAGGTTGTACTCTGTTAGTTGAGGACACACATCACAAAAAAGTTTCTGAGAATGCTTCTGTCTAGATTTTATATGAAGATATTCCCGTTTCCAACGAAATCTTCACAGTTATTCAAGTATCCACTTGCAGATTCCACAATAAGAGTGTTTCCAAACTGCTGTATCAATAGAAAGGATCAGCTCTGGTAGTTGAGGACACACATCCTAAAGAAGTTTCTGAAAATCCTTCTGTCTCTTTTTTATGGGAAGATATTTCAGTTTTCACCGTAGGCCTTAATGCGCTCGAAATGTCCACTTCCAGATACTACAGAAAGAGTGTTTCAAACCTGCTCTATGAAAGGGAATGTTCCGCTCTGTGACTTGAATGCAGATATCAGAAAGTAGTTTCTGACAGTGCTTCTGTCTAGAATTTAGATGAAGATATTCCCGTTTCCAACGAAATCGATAGAGCTATCCAAATATCCACTTACAGATTCTACAAAAGAAGTGATTCCAAACTGCTCTATCAACAGAAAGGTTTAAGTCTGTTAGTTGAGGACACACATCACAAAGAAGTTTGTGAGAATGCTTCTGTCTAGATTTTATATGAAGATATTCCCGTTTCTAACGATATCTTCACAGTTATCCAAATATCCACTTGCAGATTCTTCAAAAAGTGTGTTTCCAAACTGCTGTATCAAAAGATAGGTTCAACTCTGTCAGTTGAGGACACTCATCGCAAAGAAGTTTCTGAGAATGCTTCTGTCTAGATTTCATATGAAGATACTCCCCTTTCCAACGAAATTATTACAGCTATCCAAATATCCACGGACAGATTCTACAGAAAGGGTGTTTCCAAACTGCTGTATCAAAAGAAAGGTTGAACTCCGTTAGTTGAGGACACACATCACGAAGAAGTTGCTGAGAATGCTTCTGTCTGGAATTTAGATGAAGATATTCCCGTTTCCAACGAAATCTTCACAGTTATCCAAATATCTACCAGCAGATTCTACAAAAAGTGTGTTTCCAAACTACTGTAACAAAAGAAAGGTTGAACTCTGTTAGTTGAGGACACACATCACAAAGAAGTTTCTGAGAATGCTTCTGTCTAGATTTTATATGAAGATATTCACTTTTCCATCGAAATCTTCACAGTTATCCAAATATCCACTTGCGGATTCTACAAAAAGAGTGTTTCTAAACTGCTGTATCAAAAGAAAGGTCCAACTCTGTTAGTTGAGGACACACATCCAGTATAAGTTTCAGAGAATGCTTCTGTCTCGTTTTTATGGGAAGATATTTCCCTTTTCACCGTAGGCCTGAAAGCGCTCGAAATGTCCACTTGCAGATACTACAGAAAGCGTGTTCCAAACCTGCTCTAAGAAAGAGAATCTTCAGCTTTCTGAGTTGAATGCAGATATCACAAAGTAGTTTCTGAGAGTGCTTCTGTCTAGATTTTAGATGAAGATATTCCCGTTTCCAACGAAATCGTATGAGCTATCCAAATATCCACTTGCAGATTGTACAAAAAGGTGGTTCCAAACTACTCTATCAAAAGAAATGTTGAACTCTGTTCGATGAGGACTCACATCACAAAGAAGTTTCTGATAATGCTTCTGCCTAGATTTTATATGATGATGTTCCCGTTTCCAACGAAATCTTCACATTAAACAAAATATCCACTTGCAGGTTCTACAAAAAGAGTGTTTCCAAACTGCTGTATCAACGTAAAGTTTGAACTCTGTTAGTTGAGGACACACATCACAAAAAAGTTTCTGAGAATGCTTCTGTCTAGATTTTATAAGAAGATACTCCCGTTTCCAACGAAATCTTCACAGTTATTCAAGTATCCACTTGCAGATTCCACAAAAAGAGTGTTTCCTAACTGCTGTATCAAGAGAAAGGATCAACTCTGCTAGTTGAGGACCCATATCCTAAATAAGTTTCTGAGAATGCTTCTGTCTCTTTCTTATAGGAAGATATTTCAGTTTTCACCGAAGGGCTGAATGCGTTCGAAATGTCCACTTCCAGATACTACAGAAAGAGTGTTTCAAACCTGCTCTTTGAAAGGGAATGTTCAGCTCTGTGACTTGAATGCAGATGTCACAAAGTAGTTTCTGACAGTGCTTCTGTCTTGAATTTAGATGAAGATATTCCCTTTTCCAACGAAATCGTTAGAGCTATAAAAATATCCACTTGCAGATTCTACAAAAAGGGTGTTTCCAAACTGCCCTATCAAAAGAAACGTTGAACCCTGTTAGTTGAGGATACACATCACAAAGTAGTTTCTGAGAATGCTTGTGTCTAGATTTTATATGAAGATATTCCTATTTCCAACTAAATCTTCACAGTTATCCAAATATCCACTTGCAGATTTTACAAAAAGACTGTTTCCAAACTGCTGTTTCAAAGAAAAGTCGAACTGTGTTAGTTGAGGACACTCATCACAAAGAAGTTTCTGAGAATGCTTCTGTCTAGATTTCATATGAAGATATTCCCGTTTCCACCGAAATCATTAGAGCTATCCAAATACCCACTTACAGATTCTACAAAAAGAGTGTTACCAATCTGCTCTATCAAATGAAAGGTTCAACTTCGTTAGTTGAGGACACACATCATAAAGAAGTTTCTGAGAATGCTTCTGTCTGGATTTTATATGAAGATATTCCGTTTCCAACGAAATCTTCACAGTTATCCAAATATCAACTTGCAGATTCTACAAAAAGTGTGTTTCCAAACTACTGTATCAAAAGAAAGGATCAACTCTGTTAGTTGAGGACACACATCACAAAGAAGTTTCTGAGAATGCTTCTGTCTAGATTTTATATGAAGATATTCCCGTTTCCAACGAAATCTTCACAGTTATCCAAATATCCACTTGCAGATTCTACAAAAAGAGTGTTTGCAAACTGCTGTATCAAAAGAAAGGATGAACTGTGTTAGCTGAGGACACTCATCAAGAAGAAGTTTCTGAGCATGCTTCGGTCTAGATTTCATATGAAGATATCCCCGTTTCCAACGAAATCATTAGCTCTATCAAAATATCCACTTACAGATTCTACAAAAAGAGTGTTTCCAAACTCCTCTATCAAAAGAAAAGTTCAACTCCTTTAGTTGAGGACACACATCACAAAGAAGTTTCTGAGAATGCTTCTGTCTAGATTTTATATGAAGATATTCCCTTTTCCAATGAAATCTTCAGAGTCATCCAAATATCCACTTGCAGCTTCTACAAAAAGAGTTTTTCTAAACTGCTGTATCCAAAGAAAGTTTCATCTCTGTTAGTTGAGGACACACATCCCAAATAAGTTTCTGAGAATGCTTCTGTCTCGTTTTTATGGGAAGATATTTCCCTTTTCACCTTAGGCCTGAGAGCGCTCGAAATCTCCACTTGCAGATACTACAGAAAGAGTGTTCCAAACCTGCTCTAAGAAAGGGAATGTTCAGCTCAGTGAGTTCAATGCAGATATCACAAAGTAGTTTCTGAGAGAGCTTCTGTCTAGATTTTAGATGAAGATATTCCCGTTTCCAATGAAATCGTTAGAGCTATCCAAATATCCACTTGCAGATTCTACAAAAAGTGTGTTTCCAAACTGCCGTAACAAAGGAAAGGTTGAAATCTGTTAGTTGAGGACACACACCACAAAAAAGTTTCTGAGAACGCTTCTGTCTAGATTCTATATGACGATATTCCCGTTTCCAATGAAATCTTCACAGTTATTCAAATATCCACTTGCAGATTCTACAAAAAGAGTGTTTCCAAACTGCTCTATCAAAAGAAAGGTTCAACTCCGTTAGTTGAGGACACACATCACAAAGAAGTTTCTGAGAATGCTTCTGTCTCGTTTTTATGGGAAGATATTTCAGTTTTCACCGTAGGCCGGAATGCGCTCGAAATGTCCACTTGCAGATACTACAGAAAGAGTGTTCCAAACCTTCTCTAAGAAAGGGAATCTTCAGCTTTGTGAGTTGAATGCAGATATCACAAAGTAGTTTCTGAGAGTGCTTCTGTCTAGATTTTAGATGAAGATATTCCCGTTTCCAACGAAATCGTTAGAGCTATCCAAATATCTACTTGCAGATTCTACAAAAAGAGTGGTTCCAAACTACTCTATGAAAAGAAAGGTTGAACTCTGTTAGATGAGGACACACATCACAAAGAAGTTTCTGAGAATGCTTCTGTCTAGATTTTATATGAAGATGTTCCCGTTTCCAACGAAATCTTCACATTAAACAAAATATCCACTTGCAGGTTCTACAAAAAGAGTGTTTCCAAACTGCTGTATCAAAGGAAAGGTTGTACTCTGTTAGTTGAGGACACACATCACAAAAAAGTTTCTGAGAATGCTTCTGTCTAGATTTTATATGAAGATATTCCCGTTTCCAACGAAATCTTCACAGTTATTCAAGTATCCACTTGCAGATTCCACAATAAGAGTGTTTCCAAACTGCTGTATCAATAGAAAGGATCAGCTCTGGTAGTTGAGGACACACATCCTAAAGAAGTTTCTGAAAATCCTTCTGTCTCTTTTTTATGGGAAGATATTTCAGTTTTCACCGTAGGCCTTAATGCGCTCGAAATGTCCACTTCCAGATACTACAGAAAGAGTGTTTCAAACCTGCTCTATGAAAGGGAATGTTCCGCTCTGTGACTTGAATGCAGATATCAGAAAGTAGTTTCTGACAGTGCTTCTGTCTAGAATTTAGATGAAGATATTCCCGTTTCCAACGAAATCGATAGAGCTATCCAAATATCCACTTACAGATTCTACAAAAGAAGTGATTCCAAACTGCTCTATCAACAGAAAGGTTTAAGTCTGTTAGTTGAGGACACACATCACAAAGAAGTTTGTGAGAATGCTTCTGTCTAGATTTTATATGAAGATATTCCCGTTTCTAACGATATCTTCACAGTTATCCAAATATCCACTTGCAGATTCTTCAAAAAGTGTGTTTCCAAACTGCTGTATCAAAAGATAGGTTCAACTCTGTCAGTTGAGGACACTCATCGCAAAGAAGTTTCTGAGAATGCTTCTGTCTAGATTTCATATGAAGATACTCCCCTTTCCAACGAAATTATTACAGCTATCCAAATATCCACGGACAGATTCTACAGAAAGGGTGTTTCCAAACTGCTGTATCAAAAGAAAGGTTGAACTCCGTTAGTTGAGGACACACATCACGAAGAAGTTGCTGAGAATGCTTCTGTCTGGAATTTAGATGAAGATATTCCCGTTTCCAACGAAATCTTCACAGTTATCCAAATATCTACCAGCAGATTCTACAAAAAGTGTGTTTCCAAACTACTGTAACAAAAGAAAGGTTGAACTCTGTTAGTTGAGGACACACATCACAAAGAAGTTTCTGAGAATGCTTCTGTCTAGATTTTATATGAAGATATTCACTTTTCCATCGAAATCTTCACAGTTATCCAAATATCCACTTGCGGATTCTACAAAAAGAGTGTTTCTAAACTGCTGTATCAAAAGAAAGGTCCAACTCTGTTAGTTGAGGACACACATCCAGTATAAGTTTCAGAGAATGCTTCTGTCTCGTTTTTATGGGAAGATATTTCCCTTTTCACCGTAGGCCTGAAAGCGCTCGAAATGTCCACTTGCAGATACTACAGAAAGCGTGTTCCAAACCTGCTCTAAGAAAGAGAATCTTCAGCTTTCTGAGTTGAATGCAGATATCACAAAGTAGTTTCTGAGAGTGCTTCTGTCTAGATTTTAGATGAAGATATTCCCGTTTCCAACGAAATCGTATGAGCTATCCAAATATCCACTTGCAGATTGTACAAAAAGGTGGTTCCAAACTACTCTATCAAAAGAAATGTTGAACTCTGTTCGATGAGGACTCACATCACAAAGAAGTTTCTGATAATGCTTCTGCCTAGATTTTATATGATGATGTTCCCGTTTCCAACGAAATCTTCACATTAAACAAAATATCCACTTGCAGGTTCTACAAAAAGAGTGTTTCCAAACTGCTGTATCAACGTAAAGTTTGAACTCTGTTAGTTGAGGACACACATCACAAAAAAGTTTCTGAGAATGCTTCTGTCTAGATTTTATAAGAAGATACTCCCGTTTCCAACGAAATCTTCACAGTTATTCAAGTATCCACTTGCAGATTCCACAAAAAGAGTGTTTCCTAACTGCTGTATCAAGAGAAAGGATCAACTCTGCTAGTTGAGGACCCATATCCTAAATAAGTTTCTGAGAATGCTTCTGTCTCTTTCTTATAGGAAGATA
Source organism: Gorilla gorilla gorilla (assembly GCF_029281585.2). Taxonomy (NCBI): domain Eukaryota; kingdom Metazoa; phylum Chordata; class Mammalia; order Primates; family Hominidae; genus Gorilla; species Gorilla gorilla. The sequence goes on along the minus strand of NC_086018.1, from coordinate 12,566,243 downwards.
TTTCAGTTTTCACCAAAGGGCTGAATGCGTTCGAAATGTCCACTTCCAGATACTACAGAAAGAGTGTTTCAAACCTGCTCTTTGAAAGGGAATGTTCAGCTCTGTGACTTGAATGCAGATGTCACAAAGTAGTTTCTGACAGTGCTTCTGTCTTGAATTTAGATGAAGATATTCCCTTTTCCAACGAAATCGTTAGAGCTATAAAAATATCCACTTGCAGATTCTACAAAAAGGGTGTTTCCAAACTGCCCTATCAAAAGAAACGTTGAACCCTGTTAGTTGAGGATACACATCACAAAGTAGTTTCTGAGAATGCTTGTGTCTAGATTTTATATGAAGATATTCCTATTTCCAACTAAATCTTCACAGTTATCCAAATATCCACTTGCAGATTTTACAAAAAGACTGTTTCCAAACTGCTGTTTCAAAGAAAAGTCGAACTGTGTTAGTTGAGGACACTCATCACAAAGAAGTTTCTGAGAATGCTTCTGTCTAGATTTCATATGAAGATATTCCCGTTTCCACCGAAATCATTAGAGCTATCCAAATATCCACTTACAGATTCTACAAAAAGAGTGTTACCAATCTGCTCTATCAAATGAAAGGTTCAACTTCGTTAGTTGAGGACACACATCATAAAGAAGTTTCTGAGAATGCTTCTGTCTGGATTTTATATGAAGATATTCCGTTTCCAACGAAATCTTCACAGTTATCCAAATATCAACTTGCAGATTCTACAAAAAGTGTGTTTCCAAACTACTGTATCAAAAGAAAGGATCAACTCTGTTAGTTGAGGACACACATCACAAAGAAGTTTCTGAGAATGCTTCTGTCTAGATTTTATATGAAGATATTCCCGTTTCCAACGAAATCTTCACAGTTATCCAAATATCCACTTGCAGATTCTACAAAAAGAGTGTTTGCAAACTGCTGTATCAAAAGAAAGGATGAACTGTGTTAGCTGAGGACACTCATCAAGAAGAAGTTTCTGAGCATGCTTCGGTCTAGATTTCATATGAAGATATCCCCGTTTCCAACGAAATCATTAGCTCTATCAAAATATCCACTTACAGATTCTACAAAAAGAGTGTTTCCAAACTCCTCTATCAAAAGAAAAGTTCAACTCCTTTAGTTGAGGACACACATCACAAAGAAGTTTCTGAGAATGCTTCTGTCTAGATTTTATATGAAGATATTCCCTTTTCCAATGAAATCTTCAGAGTCATCCAAATATCCACTTGCAGCTTCTACAAAAAGAGTTTTTCTAAACTGCTGTATCCAAAGAAAGTTTCATCTCTGTTAGTTGAGGACACACATCCCAAATAAGTTTCTGAGAATGCTTCTGTCTCGTTTTTATGGGAAGATATTTCCCTTTTCACCTTAGGCCTGAGAGCGCTCGAAATCTCCACTTGCAGATACTACAGAAAGAGTGTTCCAAACCTGCTCTAAGAAAGGGAATGTTCAGCTCAGTGAGTTCAATGCAGATATCACAAAGTAGTTTCTGAGAGAGCTTCTGTCTAGATTTTAGATGAAGATATTCCCGTTTCCAATGAAATCGTTAGAGCTATCCAAATATCCACTTGCAGATTCTACAAAAAGTGTGTTTCCAAACTGCCGTAACAAAGGAAAGGTTGAAATCTGTTAGTTGAGGACACACACCACAAAAAAGTTTCTGAGAACGCTTCTGTCTAGATTCTATATGACGATATTCCCGTTTCCAATGAAATCTTCACAGTTATTCAAATATCCACTTGCAGATTATACAAAAAGAGTGTTTCCAAACTGCTCTATCAAAAGAAAGGTTCAACTCCGTTAGTTGAGGACACACGTCACAAAGAAGTTTCTGAGAATGCTTCTGTCTCGTTTTTATGGGAAGATATTTCAGTTTTCACCGTAGGCCGGAATGCGCTCGAAATGTCCACTTGCAGATACTACAGAAAGAGTGTTCCAAACCTTCTCTAAGAAAGGGAATCTTCAGCTTTGTGAGTTGAATGCAGATATCACAAAGTAGTTTCTGAGAGTGCTTCTGTCTAGATTTTAGATGAAGATATTCCCGTTTCCAACGAAATCGTTAGAGCTATCCAAATATCTACTTGCAGATTCTACAAAAAGAGTGGTTCCAAACTACTCTATGAAAAGAAAGGTTGAACTCTGTTAGATGAGGACACACATCACAAAGAAGTTTCTGAGAATGCTTCTGTCTAGATTTTATATGAAGATGTTCCCGTTTCCAACGAAATCTTCACATTAAACAAAATATCCACTTGCAGGTTCTACAAAAAGAGTGTTTCCAAACTGCTGTATCAAAGGAAAGGTTGTACTCTGTTAGTTGAGGACACACATCACAAAAAAGTTTCTGAGAATGCTTCTGTCTAGATTTTATATGAAGATATTCCCGTTTCCAACGAAATCTTCACAGTTATTCAAGTATCCACTTGCAGATTCCACAATAAGAGTGTTTCCAAACTGCTGTATCAATAGAAAGGATCAGCTCTGGTAGTTGAGGACACACATCCTAAAGAAGTTTCTGAAAATCCTTCTGTCTCTTTTTTATGGGAAGATATTTCAGTTTTCACCGTAGGCCTTAATGCGCTCGAAATGTCCACTTCCAGATACTACAGAAAGAGTGTTTCAAACCTGCTCTATGAAAGGGAATGTTCCGCTCTGTGACTTGAATGCAGATATCAGAAAGTAGTTTCTGACAGTGCTTCTGTCTAGAATTTAGATGAAGATATTCCCGTTTCCAACGAAATCGATAGAGCTATCCAAATATCCACTTACAGATTCTACAAAAGAAGTGATTCCAAACTGCTCTATCAACAGAAAGGTTTAAGTCTGTTAGTTGAGGACACACATCACAAAGAAGTTTGTGAGAATGCTTCTGTCTAGATTTTATATGAAGATATTCCCGTTTCTAACGATATCTTCACAGTTATCCAAATATCCACTTGCAGATTCTTCAAAAAGTGTGTTTCCAAACTGCTGTATCAAAAGATAGGTTCAACTCTGTCAGTTGAGGACACTCATCACAAAGAAGTTTCTGAGAATGCTTCTGTCTAGATTTCATATGAAGATACTCCCCTTTCCAACGAAATTATTACAGCTATCCAAATATCCACGGACAGATTCTACAGAAAGGGTGTTTCCAAACTGCTGTATCAAAAGAAAGGTTGAACTCCGTTAGTTGAGGACACACATCACGAAGAAGTTGCTGAGAATGCTTCTGTCTGGAATTTAGATGAAGATATTCCCGTTTCCAACGAAATCTTCACAGTTATCCAAATATCTACCAGCAGATTCTACAAAAAGTGTGTTTCCAAACTACTGTAACAAAAGAAAGGTTGAACTCTGTTAGTTGAGGACACACATCACAAAGAAGTTTCTGAGAATGCTTCTGTCTAGATTTTATATGAAGATATTCACTTTTCCATCGAAATCTTCACAGTTATCCAAATATCCACTTGCGGATTCTACAAAAAGAGTGTTTCTAAACTGCTGTATCAAAAGAAAGGTCCAACTCTGTTAGTTGAGGACACACATCCAGTATAAGTTTCAGAGAATGCTTCTGTCTCGTTTTTATGGGAAGATATTTCCCTTTTCACCGTAGGCCTGAAAGCGCTCGAAATGTCCACTTGCAGATACTACAGAAAGCGTGTTCCAAACCTGCTCTAAGAAAGAGAATCTTCAGCTTTCTGAGTTGAATGCAGATATCACAAAGTAGTTTCTGAGAGTGCTTCTGTCTAGATTTTAGATGAAGATATTCCCGTTTCCAACGAAATCGTATGAGCTATCCAAATATCCACTTGCAGATTGTACAAAAAGGTGGTTCCAAACTACTCTATCAAAAGAAATGTTGAACTCTGTTCGATGAGGACTCACATCACAAAGAAGTTTCTGATAATGCTTCTGCCTAGATTTTATATGATGATGTTCCCGTTTCCAACGAAATCTTCACATTAAACAAAATATCCACTTGCAGGTTCTACAAAAAGAGTGTTTCCAAACTGCTGTATCAACGTAAAGTTTGAACTCTGTTAGTTGAGGACACACATCACAAAAAAGTTTCTGAGAATGCTTCTGTCTAGATTTTATAAGAAGATACTCCCGTTTCCAACGAAATCTTCACAGTTATTCAAGTATCCACTTGCAGATTCCACAAAAAGAGTGTTTCCTAACTGCTGTATCAAGAGAAAGGATCAACTCTGCTAGTTGAGGACCCATATCCTAAATAAGTTTCTGAGAATGCTTCTGTCTCTTTCTTATAGGAAGATATTTCAGTTTTCACCGAAGGGCTGAATGCGTTCGAAATGTCCACTTCCAGATACTACAGAAAGAGTGTTTCAAACCTGCTCTTTGAAAGGGAATGTTCAGCTCTGTGACTTGAATGCAGATGTCACAAAGTAGTTTCTGACAGTGCTTCTGTCTTGAATTTAGATGAAGATATTCCCTTTTCCAACGAAATCGTTAGAGCTATAAAAATATCCACTTGCAGATTCTACAAAAAGGGTGTTTCCAAACTGCCCTATCAAAAGAAACGTTGAACCCTGTTAGTTGAGGATACACATCACAAAGTAGTTTCTGAGAATGCTTGTGTCTAGATTTTATATGAAGATATTCCTATTTCCAACTAAATCTTCACAGTTATCCAAATATCCACTTGCAGATTTTACAAAAAGACTGTTTCCAAACTGCTGTTTCAAAGAAAAGTCGAACTGTGTTAGTTGAGGACACTCATCACAAAGAAGTTTCTGAGAATGCTTCTGTCTAGATTTCATATGAAGATATTCCCGTTTCCACCGAAATCATTAGAGCTATCCAAATATCCACTTACAGATTCTACAAAAAGAGTGTTACCAATCTGCTCTATCAAATGAAAGGTTCAACTTCGTTAGTTGAGGACACACATCATAAAGAAGTTTCTGAGAATGCTTCTGTCTGGATTTTATATGAAGATATTCCGTTTCCAACGAAATCTTCACAGTTATCCAAATATCAACTTGCAGATTCTACAAAAAGTGTGTTTCCAAACTACTGTATCAAAAGAAAGGATCAACTCTGTTAGTTGAGGACACACATCACAAAGAAGTTTCTGAGAATGCTTCTGTCTAGATTTTATATGAAGATATTCCCGTTTCCAACGAAATCTTCACAGTTATCCAAATATCCACTTGCAGATTCTACAAAAAGAGTGTTTGCAAACTGCTGTATCAAAAGAAAGGATGAACTGTGTTAGCTGAGGACACTCATCAAGAAGAAGTTTCTGAGCATGCTTCGGTCTAGATTTCATATGAAGATATCCCCGTTTCCAACGAAATCATTAGCTCTATCAAAATATCCACTTACAGATTCTACAAAAAGAGTGTTTCCAAACTCCTCTATCAAAAGAAAAGTTCAACTCCTTTAGTTGAGGACACACATCACAAAGAAGTTTCTGAGAATGCTTCTGTCTAGATTTTATATGAAGATATTCCCTTTTCCAATGAAATCTTCAGAGTCATCCAAATATCCACTTGCAGCTTCTACAAAAAGAGTTTTTCTAAACTGCTGTATCCAAAGAAAGTTTCATCTCTGTTAGTTGAGGACACACATCCCAAATAAGTTTCTGAGAATGCTTCTGTCTCGTTTTTATGGGAAGATATTTCCCTTTTCACCTTAGGCCTGAGAGCGCTCGAAATCTCCACTTGCAGATACTACAGAAAGAGTGTTCCAAACCTGCTCTAAGAAAGGGAATGTTCAGCTCAGTGAGTTCAATGCAGATATCACAAAGTAGTTTCTGAGAGAGCTTCTGTCTAGATTTTAGATGAAGATATTCCCGTTTCCAATGAAATCGTTAGAGCTATCCAAATATCCACTTGCAGATTCTACAAAAAGTGTGTTTCCAAACTGCTGTAACAAAGGAAAGGTTGAAATCTGTTAGTTGAGGACACACACCACAAAAAAGTTTCTGAGAACGCTTCTGTCTAGATTCTATATGACGATATTCCCGTTTCCAATGAAATCTTCACAGTTATTCAAATATCCACTTGCAGATTCTACAAAAAGAGTGTTTCCAAACTGCTCTATCAAAAGAAAGGTTCAACTCCGTTAGTTGAGGACACACATCACAAAGAAGTTTCTGAGAATGCTTCTGTCTCGTTTTTATGGGAAGATATTTCAGTTTTCACCGTAGGCCGGAATGCGCTCGAAATGTCCACTTGCAGATACTACAGAAAGAGTGTTCCAAACCTTCTCTAAGAAAGGGAATCTTCAGCTTTGTGAGTTGAATGCAGATATCACAAAGTAGTTTCTGAGAGTGCTTCTGTCTAGATTTTAGATGAAGATATTCCCGTTTCCAACGAAATCGTTAGAGCTATCCAAATATCTACTTGCAGATTCTACAAAAAGAGTGGTTCCAAACTACTCTATGAAAAGAAAGGTTGAACTCTGTTAGATGAGGACACACATCACAAAGAAGTTTCTGAGAATGCTTCTGTCTAGATTTTATATGAAGATGTTCCCGTTTCCAACGAAATCTTCACATTAAACAAAATATCCACTTGCAGGTTCTACAAAAAGAGTGTTTCCAAACTGCTGTATCAAAGGAAAGGTTGTACTCTGTTAGTTGAGGACACACATCACAAAAAAGTTTCTGAGAATGCTTCTGTCTAGATTTTATATGAAGATATTCCCGTTTCCAACGAAATCTTCACAGTTATTCAAGTATCCACTTGCAGATTCCACAATAAGAGTGTTTCCAAACTGCTGTATCAATAGAAAGGATCAGCTCTGGTAGTTGAGGACACACATCCTAAAGAAGTTTCTGAAAATCCTTCTGTCTCTTTTTTATGGGAAGATATTTCAGTTTTCACCGTAGGCCTTAATGCGCTCGAAATGTCCACTTCCAGATACTACAGAAAGAGTGTTTCAAACCTGCTCTATGAAAGGGAATGTTCCGCTCTGTGACTTGAATGCAGATATCAGAAAGTAGTTTCTGACAGTGCTTCTGTCTAGAATTTAGATGAAGATATTCCCGTTTCCAACGAAATCGATAGAGCTATCCAAATATCCACTTACAGATTCTACAAAAGAAGTGATTCCAAACTGCTCTATCAACAGAAAGGTTTAAGTCTGTTAGTTGAGGACACACATCACAAAGAAGTTTGTGAGAATGCTTCTGTCTAGATTTTATATGAAGATATTCCCGTTTCTAACGATATCTTCACAGTTATCCAAATATCCACTTGCAGATTCTTCAAAAAGTGTGTTTCCAAACTGCTGTATCAAAAGATAGGTTCAACTCTGTCAGTTGAGGACACTCATCGCAAAGAAGTTTCTGAGAATGCTTCTGTCTAGATTTCATATGAAGATACTCCCCTTTCCAACGAAATTATTACAGCTATCCAAATATCCACGGACAGATTCTACAGAAAGGGTGTTTCCAAACTGCTGTATCAAAAGAAAGGTTGAACTCCGTTAGTTGAGGACACACATCACGAAGAAGTTGCTGAGAATGCTTCTGTCTGGAATTTAGATGAAGATATTCCCGTTTCCAACGAAATCTTCACAGTTATCCAAATATCTACCAGCAGATTCTACAAAAAGTGTGTTTCCAAACTACTGTAACAAAAGAAAGGTTGAACTCTGTTAGTTGAGGACACACATCACAAAGAAGTTTCTGAGAATGCTTCTGTCTAGATTTTATATGAAGATATTCACTTTTCCATCGAAATCTTCACAGTTATCCAAATATCCACTTGCGGATTCTACAAAAAGAGTGTTTCTAAACTGCTGTATCAAAAGAAAGGTCCAACTCTGTTAGTTGAGGACACACATCCAGTATAAGTTTCAGAGAATGCTTCTGTCTCGTTTTTATGGGAAGATATTTCCCTTTTCACCGTTGGCCTGAAAGCGCTCGAAATGTCCACTTGCAGATACTACAGAAAGCGTGTTCCAAACCTGCTCTAAGAAAGAGAATCTTCAGCTTTCTGAGTTGAATGCAGATATCACAAAGTAGTTTCTGAGAGTGCTTCTGTCTAGATTTTAGATGAAGATATTCCCGTTTCCAACGAAATCGTATGAGCTATCCAAATATCCACTTGCAGATTGTACAAAAAGGTGGTTCCAAACTACTCTATCAAAAGAAATGTTGAACTCTGTTCGATGAGGACTCACATCACAAAGAAGTTTCTGATAATGCTTCTGCCTAGATTTTATATGATGATGTTCCCGTTTCCAACGAAATCTTCACATTAAACAAAATATCCACTTGCAGGTTCTACAAAAAGAGTGTTTCCAAACTGCTGTATCAACGTAAAGTTTGAACTCTGTTAGTTGAGGACACACATCACAAAAAAGTTTCTGAGAATGCTTCTGTCTAGATTTTATAAGAAGATACTCCCGTTTCCAACGAAATCTTCACAGTTATTCAAGTATCCACTTGCAGATTCCACAAAAAGAGTGTTTCCTAACTGCTGTATCAAGAGAAAGGATCAACTCTGCTAGTTGAGGACCCATATCCTAAATAAGTTTCTGAGAATGCTTCTGTCTCTTTCTTATAGGAAGATATTTCAGTTTTCACCGAAGGGCTGAATGCGTTCGAAATGTCCACTTCCAGATACTACAGAAAGAGTGTTTCAAACCTGCTCTTTGAAAGGGAATGTTCAGCTCTGTGACTTGAATGCAGATGTCACAAAGTAGTTTCTGACAGTGCTTCTGTCTTGAATTTAGATGAAGATATTCCCTTTTCCAACGAAATCGTTAGAGCTATAAAAATATCCACTTGCAGATTCTACAAAAAGGGTGTTTCCAAACTGCCCTATCAAAAGAAACGTTGAACCCTGTTAGTTGAGGATACACATCACAAAGTAGTTTCTGAGAATGCTTGTGTCTAGATTTTATATGAAGATATTCCTATTTCCAACTAAATCTTCACAGTTATCCAAATATCCACTTGCAGATTTTACAAAAAGACTGTTTCCAAACTGCTGTTTCAAAGAAAAGTCGAACTGTGTTAGTTGAGGACACTCATCACAAAGAAGTTTCTGAGAATGCTTCTGTCTCGATTTCATATGAAGATATTCCCGTTTCCACTGAAATCATTAGAGCTATCCAAATATCCACTTACAGATTCTACAAAAAGAGTGTTACCAATCTGCTCTATCAAATGAAAGGTTCAACTTCGTTAGTTGAGGACACACATCATAAAGAAGTTTCTGAGAATGCTTCTGTCTGGATTTTATATGAAGATATTCCGTTTCCAACGAAATCTTCACAGTTATCCAAATATCAACTTGCAGATTCTACAAAAAGTGTGTTTCCAAACTACTGTATCAAAAGAAAGGATCAACTCTGTTAGTTGAGGACACACATCACAAAGAAGTTTCTGAGAATGCTTCTGTCTAGATTTTATATGAAGATATTCCCGTTTCCAACGAAATCTTCACAGTTATCCAAATATCCACTTGCAGATTCTACAAAAAGAGTGTTTGCAAACTGCTGTATCAAAAGAAAGGATGAACTGTGTTAGCTGAGGACACTCATCAAGAAGAAGTTTCTGAGCATGCTTCGGTCTAGATTTCATATGAAGATATCCCCGTTTCCAACGAAATCATTAGCTCTATCAAAATATCCACTTACAGATTCTACAAAAAGAGTGTTTCCAAACTCCTCTATCAAAAGAAAAGTTCAACTCCTTTAGTTGAGGACACACATCACAAAGAAGTTTCTGAGAATGCTTCTGTCTAGATTTTATATGAAGATATTCCCTTTTCCAATGAAATCTTCAGAGTCATCCAAATATCCACTTGCAGCTTCTACAAAAAGAGTTTTTCTAAACTGCTGTATCCAAAGAAAGTTTCATCTCTGTTAGTTGAGGACACACATCCCAAATAAGTTTCTGAGAATGCTTCTGTCTCGTTTTTATGGGAAGATATTTCCCTTTTCACCTTAGGCCTGAGAGCGCTCGAAATCTCCACTTGCAGATACTACAGAAAGAGTGTTCCAAACCTGCTCTAAGAAAGGGAATGTTCAGCTCAGTGAGTTCAATGCAGATATCACAAAGTAGTTTCTGAGAGAGCTTCTGTCTAGATTTTAGATGAAGATATTCCCGTTTCCAATGAAATCGTTAGAGCTATCCAAATATCCACTTGCAGATTCTACAAAAAGTGTGTTTCCAAACTGCCGTAACAAAGGAAAGGTTGAAATCTGTTAGTTGAGGACACACACCACAAAAAAGTTTCTGAGAACGCTTCTGTCTAGATTCTATATGACGATATTCCCGTTTCCAATGAAATCTTCACAGTTATTCAAATATCCACTTGCAGATTATACAAAAAGAGTGTTTCCAAACTGCTCTATCAAAAGAAAGGTTCAACTCCGTTAGTTGAGGACACACGTCACAAAGAAGTTTCTGAGAATGCTTCTGTCTCGTTTTTATGGGAAGATATTTCAGTTTTCACCGTAGGCCGGAATGCGCTCGAAATGTCCACTTGCAGATACTACAGAAAGAGTGTTCCAAACCTTCTCTAAGAAAGGGAATCTTCAGCTTTGTGAGTTGAATGCAGATATCACAAAGTAGTTTCTGAGAGTGCTTCTGTCTAGATTTTAGATGAAGATATTCCCGTTTCCAACGAAATCGTTAGAGCTATCCAAATATCAACTTGCAGATTCTACAAAAAGAGTGGTTCCAAACTACTCTATGAAAAGAAAGGTTGAACTCTGTTAGATGAGGACACACATCACAAAGAAGTTTCTGAGAATGCTTCTGTCTAGATTTTATATGAAGATGTTCCCGTTTCCAACGAAATCTTCACATTAAACAAAATATCCACTTGCAGGTTCTACAAAAAGAGTGTTTCCAAACTGCTGTATCAAAGGAAAGGTTGTACTCTGTTAGTTGAGGACACACATCACAAAAAAGTTTCTGAGAATGCTTCTGTCTAGATTTTATATGAAGATATTCCCGTTTCCAACGAAATCTTCACAGTTATTCAAGTATCCACTTGCAGATTCCACAATAAGAGTGTTTCCAAACTGCTGTATCAATAGAAAGGATCAGCTCTGGTAGTTGAGGACACACATCCTAAAGAAGTTTCTGAAAATCCTTCTGTCTCTTTTTTATGGGAAGATATTTCAGTTTTCACCGTAGGCCTTAATGCGCTCGAAATGTCCACTTCCAGATACTACAGAAAGAGTGTTTCAAACCTGCTCTATGAAAGGGAATGTTCCGCTCTGTGACTTGAATGCAGATATCAGAAAGTAGTTTCTGACAGTGCTTCTGTCTAGAATTTAGATGAAGATATTCCCGTTTCCAACGAAATCGATAGAGCTATCCAAATATCCACTTACAGATTCTACAAAAGAAGTGATTCCAAACTGCTCTATCAACAGAAAGGTTTAAGTCTGTTAGTTGAGGACACACATCACAAAGAAGTTTGTGAGAATGCTTCTGTCTAGATTTTATATGAAGATATTCCCGTTTCTAACGATATCTTCACAGTTATCCAAATATCCACTTGCAGATTCTTCAAAAAGTGTGTTTCCAAACTGCTGTATCAAAAGATAGGTTCAACTCTGTCAGTTGAGGACACTCATCGCAAAGAAGTTTCTGAGAATGCTTCTGTCTAGATTTCATATGAAGATACTCCCCTTTCCAACGAAATTATTACAGCTATCCAAATATCCACGGACAGATTCTACAGAAAGGGTGTTTCCAAACTGCTGTATCAAAAGAAAGGTTGAACTCCGTTAGTTGAGGACACACATCACGAAGAAGTTGCTGAGAATGCTTCTGTCTGGAATTTAGATGAAGATATTCCCGTTTCCAACGAAATCTTCACAGTTATCCAAATATCTACCAGCAGATTCTACAAAAAGTGTGTTTCCAAACTACTGTAACAAAAGAAAGGTTGAACTCTGTTAGTTGAGGACACACATCACAAAGAAGTTTCTGAGAATGCTTCTGTCTAGATTTTATATGAAGATATTCACTTTTCCATCGAAATCTTCACAGTTATCCAAATATCCACTTGCGGATTCTACAAAAAGAGTGTTTCTAAACTGCTGTATCAAAAGAAAGGTCCAACTCTGTTAGTTGAGGACACACATCCAGTATAAGTTTCAGAGAATGCTTCTGTCTCGTTTTTATGGGAAGATATTTCCCTTTTCACCGTAGGCCTGAAAGCGCTCGAAATGTCCACTTGCAGATACTACAGAAAGCGTGTTCCAAACCTGCTCTAAGAAAGAGAATCTTCAGCTTTCTGAGTTGAATGCAGATATCACAAAGTAGTTTCTGAGAGTGCTTCTGTCTAGATTTTAGATGAAGATATTCCCGTTTCCAACGAAATCGTATGAGCTATCCAAATATCCACTTGCAGATTGTACAAAAAGGTGGTTCCAAACTACTCTATCAAAAGAAATGTTGAACTCTGTTCGATGAGGACTCACATCACAAAGAAGTTTCTGATAATGCTTCTGCCTAGATTTTATATGATGATGTTCCCGTTTCCAACGAAATCTTCACATTAAACAAAATATCCACTTGCAGGTTCTACAAAAAGAGTGTTTCCAAACTGCTGTATCAACGTAAAGTTTGAACTCTGTTAGTTGAGGACACACATCACAAAAAAGTTTCTGAGAATGCTTCTGTCTAGATTTTATAAGAAGATACTCCCGTTTCCAACGAAATCTTCACAGTTATTCAAGTATCCACTTGCAGATTCCACAAAAAGAGTGTTTCCTAACTGCTGTATCAAGAGAAAGGATCAACTCTGCTAGTTGAGGACCCATATCCTAAATAAGTTTCTGAGAATGCTTCTGTCTCTTTCTTATAGGAAGATATTTCAGTTTTCACCGAAGGGCTGAATGCGTTCGAAATGTCCACTTCCAGATACTACAGAAAGAGTGTTTCAAACCTGCTCTTTGAAAGGGAATGTTCAGCTCTGTGACTTGAATGCAGATGTCACAAAGTAGTTTCTGACAGTGCTTCTGTCTTGAATTTAGATGAAGATATTCCCTTTTCCAACGAAATCGTTAGAGCTATAAAAATATCCACTTGCAGATTCTACAAAAAGGGTGTTTCCAAACTGCCCTATCAAAAGAAACGTTGAACCCTGTTAGTTGAGGATACACATCACAAAGTAGTTTCTGAGAATGCTTGTGTCTAGATTTTATATGAAGATATTCCTATTTCCAACTAAATCTTCACAGTTATCCAAATATCCACTTGCAGATTTTACAAAAAGACTGTTTCCAAACTGCTGTTTCAAAGAAAAGTCGAACTGTGTTAGTTGAGGACACTCATCACAAAGAAGTTTCTGAGAATGCTTCTGTCTAGATTTCATATGAAGATATTCCCGTTTCCACCGAAATCATTAGAGCTATCCAAATACCCACTTACAGATTCTACAAAAAGAGTGTTACCAATCTGCTCTATCAAATGAAAGGTTCAACTTCGTTAGTTGAGGACACACATCATAAAGAAGTTTCTGAGAATGCTTCTGTCTGGATTTTATATGAAGATATTCCGTTTCCAACGAAATCTTCACAGTTATCCAAATATCAACTTGCAGATTCTACAAAAAGTGTGTTTCCAAACTACTGTATCAAAAGAAAGGATCAACTCTGTTAGTTGAGGACACACATCACAAAGAAGTTTCTGAGAATGCTTCTGTCTAGATTTTATATGAAGATATTCCCGTTTCCAACGAAATCTTCACAGTTATCCAAATATCCACTTGCAGATTCTACAAAAAGAGTGTTTGCAAACTGCTGTATCAAAAGAAAGGATGAACTGTGTTAGCTGAGGACACTCATCAAGAAGAAGTTTCTGAGCATGCTTCGGTCTAGATTTCATATGAAGATATCCCCGTTTCCAACGAAATCATTAGCTCTATCAAAATATCCACTTACAGATTCTACAAAAAGAGTGTTTCCAAACTCCTCTATCAAAAGAAAAGTTCAACTCCTTTAGTTGAGGACACACATCACAAAGAAGTTTCTGAGAATGCTTCTGTCTAGATTTTATATGAAGATATTCCCTTTTCCAATGAAATCTTCAGAGTCATCCAAATATCCACTTGCAGCTTCTACAAAAAGAGTTTTTCTAAACTGCTGTATCCAAAGAAAGTTTCATCTCTGTTAGTTGAGGACACACATCCCAAATAAGTTTCTGAGAATGCTTCTGTCTCGTTTTTATGGGAAGATATTTCCCTTTTCACCTTAGGCCTGAAAGCGCTCGAAATCTCCACTTGCAGATACTACAGAAAGAGGGTTCCAAACCTGCTCTAAGAAAGGGAATGTTCAGCTCAGTGAGTTCAATGCAGATATCACAAAGTAGTTTCTGAGAGAGCTTCTGTCTAGATTTTAGATGAAGATATTCCCGTTTCCAATGAAATCGTTAGAGCTATCCAAATATCCACTTGCAGATTCTACAAAAAGTGTGTTTCCAAACTGCTGTAACAAAGGAAAGGTTGAAATCTGTTAGTTGAGGACACACACCACAAAAAAGTTTCTGAGAACGCTTCTGTCTAGATTCTATATGACGATATTCCCGTTTCCAATGAAATCTTCACAGTTATTCAAATATCCACTTGCAGATTATACAAAAAGAGTGTTTCCAAACTGCTCTATCAAAAGAAAGGTTCAACTCCGTTAGTTGAGGACACACGTCACAAAGAAGTTTCTGAGAATGCTTCTGTCTCGTTTTTATGGGAAGATATTTCAGTTTTCACCGTAGGCCGGAATGCGCTCGAAATGTCCACTTGCAGATACTACAGAAAGAGTGTTCCAAACCTTCTCTAAGAAAGGGAATCTTCAGCTTTGTGAGTTGAATGCAGATATCACAAAGTAGTTTCTGAGAGTGCTTCTGTCTAGATTTTAGATGAAGATATTCCCGTTTCCAACGAAATCGTTAGAGCTATCCAAATATCAACTTGCAGATTCTACAAAAAGAGTGGTTCCAAACTACTCTATGAAAAGAAAGGTTGAACTCTGTTAGATGAGGACACACATCACAAAGAAGTTTCTGAGAATGCTTCTGTCTAGATTTTATATGAAGATGTTCCCGTTTCCAACGAAATCTTCACATTAAACAAAATATCCACTTGCAGGTTCTACAAAAAGAGTGTTTCCAAACTGCTGTATCAAAGGAAAGGTTGTACTCTGTTAGTTGAGGACACACATCACAAAAAAGTTTCTGAGAATGCTTCTGTCTAGATTTTATATGAAGATATTCCCGTTTCCAACGAAATCTTCACAGTTATTCAAGTATCCACTTGCAGATTCCACAATAAGAGTGTTTCCAAACTGCTGTATCAATAGAAAGGATCAGCTCTGGTAGTTGAGGACACACATCCTAAAGAAGTTTCTGAAAATCCTTCTGTCTCTTTTTTATGGGAAGATATTTCAGTTTTCACCGTAGGCCTTAATGCGCTCGAAATGTCCACTTCCAGATACTACAGAAAGAGTGTTTCAAACCTGCTCTATGAAAGGGAATGTTCCGCTCTGTGACTTGAATGCAGATATCAGAAAGTAGTTTCTGACAGTGCTTCTGTCTAGAATTTAGATGAAGATATTCCCGTTTCCAACGAAATCGATAGAGCTATCCAAATATCCACTTACAGATTCTACAAAAGAAGTGATTCCAAACTGCTCTATCAACAGAAAGGTTTAAGTCTGTTAGTTGAGGACACACATCACAAAGAAGTTTGTGAGAATGCTTCTGTCTAGATTTTATATGAAGATATTCCCGTTTCTAACGATATCTTCACAGTTATCCAAATATCCACTTGCAGATTCTTCAAAAAGTGTGTTTCCAAACTGCTGTATCAAAAGATAGGTTCAACTCTGTCAGTTGAGGACACTCATCGCAAAGAAGTTTCTGAGAATGCTTCTGTCTAGATTTCATATGAAGATACTCCCCTTTCCAACGAAATTATTACAGCTATCCAAATATCCACGGACAGATTCTACAGAAAGGGTGTTTCCAAACTGCTGTATCAAAAGAAAGGTTGAACTCCGTTAGTTGAGGACACACATCACGAAGAAGTTGCTGAGAATGCTTCTGTCTGGAATTTAGATGAAGATATTCCCGTTTCCAACGAAATCTTCACAGTTATCCAAATATCTACCAGCAGATTCTACAAAAAGTGTGTTTCCAAACTACTGTAACAAAAGAAAGGTTGAACTCTGTTAGTTGAGGACACACATCACAAAGAAGTTTCTGAGAATGCTTCTGTCTAGATTTTATATGAAGATATTCACTTTTCCATCGAAATCTTCACAGTTATCCAAATATCCACTTGCGGATTCTACAAAAAGAGTGTTTCTAAACTGCTGTATCAAAAGAAAGGTCCAACTCTGTTAGTTGAGGACACACATCCAGTATAAGTTTCAGAGAATGCTTCTGTCTCGTTTTTATGGGAAGATATTTCCCTTTTCACCGTAGGCCTGAAAGCGCTCGAAATGTCCACTTGCAGATACTACAGAAAGCGTGTTCCAAACCTGCTCTAAGAAAGAGAATCTTCAGCTTTCTGAGTTGAATGCAGATATCACAAAGTAGTTTCTGAGAGTGCTTCTGTCTAGATTTTAGATGAAGATATTCCCGTTTCCAACGAAATCGTATGAGCTATCCAAATATCCACTTGCAGATTGTACAAAAAGGTGGTTCCAAACTACTCTATCAAAAGAAATGTTGAACTCTGTTCGATGAGGACTCACATCACAAAGAAGTTTCTGATAATGCTTCTGCCTAGATTTTATATGATGATGTTCCCGTTTCCAATGAAATCTTCACATTAAACAAAATATCCACTTGCAGGTTCTACAAAAAGAGTGTTTCCAAACTGCTGTATCAACGTAAAGTTTGAACTCTGTTAGTTGAGGACACACATCACAAAAAAGTTTCTGAGAATGCTTCTGTCTAGATTTTATAAGAAGATACTCCCGTTTCCAACGAAATCTTCACAGTTATTCAAGTATCCACTTGCAGATTCCACAAAAAGAGTGTTTCCTAACTGCTGTATCAAGAGAAAGGATCAACTCTGCTAGTTGAGGACCCATATCCTAAATAAGTTTCTGAGAATGCTTCTGTCTCTTTCTTATAGGAAGATATTTCAGTTTTCACCGAAGGGCTGAATGCGTTCGAAATGTCCACTTCCAGATACTACAGAAAGAGTGTTTCAAACCTGCTCTTTGAAAGGGAATGTTCAGCTCTGTGACTTGAATGCAGATGTCACAAAGTAGTTTCTGACAGTGCTTCTGTCTTGAATTTAGATGAAGATATTCCCTTTTCCAACGAAATCGTTAGAGCTATAAAAATATCCACTTGCAGATTCTACAAAAAGGGTGTTTCCAAACTGCCCTATCAAAAGAAACGTTGAACCCTGTTAGTTGAGGATACACATCACAAAGTAGTTTCTGAGAATGCTTGTGTCTAGATTTTATATGAAGATATTCCTATTTCCAACTAAATCTTCACAGTTATCCAAATATCCACTTGCAGATTTTACAAAAAGACTGTTTCCAAACTGCTGTTTCAAAGAAAAGTCGAACTGTGTTAGTTGAGGACACTCATCACAAAGAAGTTTCTGAGAATGCTTCTGTCTAGATTTCATATGAAGATATTCCCGTTTCCACCGAAATCATTAGAGCTATCCAAATATCCACTTACAGATTCTACAAAAAGAGTGTTACCAATCTGCTCTATCAAATGAAAGGTTCAACTTCGTTAGTTGAGGACACACATCATAAAGAAGTTTCTGAGAATGCTTCTGTCTGGATTTTATATGAAGATATTCCGTTTCCAACGAAATCTTCACAGTTATCCAAATATCAACTTGCAGATTCTACAAAAAGTGTGTTTCCAAACTACTGTATCAAAAGAAAGGATCAACTCTGTTAGTTGAGGACACACATCACAAAGAAGTTTCTGAGAATGCTTCTGTCTAGATTTTATATGAAGATATTCCCGTTTCCAACGAAATCTTCACAGTTATCCAAATATCCACTTGCAGATTCTACAAAAAGAGTGTTTGCAAACTGCTGTATCAAAAGAAAGGATGAACTGTGTTAGCTGAGGACACTCATCAAGAAGAAGTTTCTGAGCATGCTTCGGTCTAGATTTCATATGAAGATATCCCCGTTTCCAACGAAATCATTAGCTCTATCAAAATATCCACTTACAGATTCTACAAAAAGAGTGTTTCCAAACTCCTCTATCAAAAGAAAAGTTCAACTCCTTTAGTTGAGGACACACATCACAAAGAAGTTTCTGAGAATGCTTCTGTCTAGATTTTATATGAAGATATTCCCTTTTCCAATGAAATCTTCAGAGTCATCCAAATATCCACTTGCAGCTTCTACAAAAAGAGTTTTTCTAAACTGCTGTATCCAAAGAAAGTTTCATCTCTGTTAGTTGAGGACACACATCCCAAATAAGTTTCTGAGAATGCTTCTGTCTCGTTTTTATGGGAAGATATTTCCCTTTTCACCTTAGGCCTGAAAGCGCTCGAAATCTCCACTTGCAGATACTACAGAAAGAGTGTTCCAAACCTGCTCTAAGAAAGGGAATGTTCAGCTCAGTGAGTTCAATGCAGATATCACAAAGTAGTTTCTGAGAGAGCTTCTGTCTAGATTTTAGATGAAGATATTCCCGTTTCCAATGAAATCGTTAGAGCTATCCAAATATCCACTTGCAGATTCTACAAAAAGTGTGTTTCCAAACTGCTGTAACAAAGGAAAGGTTGAAATCTGTTAGTTGAGGACACACACCACAAAAAAGTTTCTGAGAACGCTTCTGTCTAGATTCTATATGACGATATTCCCGTTTCCAATGAAATCTTCACAGTTATTCAAATATCCACTTGCAGATTATACAAAAAGAGTGTTTCCAAACTGCTCTATCAAAAGAAAGGTTCAACTCCGTTAGTTGAGGACACACGTCACAAAGAAGTTTCTGAGAATGCTTCTGTCTCGTTTTTATGGGAAGATATTTCAGTTTTCACCGTAGGCCGGAATGCGCTCGAAATGTCCACTTGCAGATACTACAGAAAGAGTGTTCCAAACCTTCTCTAAGAAAGGGAATCTTCAGCTTTGTGAGTTGAATGCAGATATCACAAAGTAGTTTCTGAGAGTGCTTCTGTCTAGATTTTAGATGAAGATATTCCCGTTTCCAACGAAATCGTTAGAGCTATCCAAATATCAACTTGCAGATTCTACAAAAAGAGTGGTTCCAAACTACTCTATGAAAAGAAAGGTTGAACTCTGTTAGATGAGGACACACATCACAAAGAAGTTTCTGAGAATGCTTCTGTCTAGATTTTATATGAAGATGTTCCCGTTTCCAACGAAATCTTCACATTAAACAAAATATCCACTTGCAGGTTCTACAAAAAGAGTGTTTCCAAACTGCTGTATCAAAGGAAAGGTTGTACTCTGTTAGTTGAGGACACACATCACAAAAAAGTTTCTGAGAATGCTTCTGTCTAGATTTTATATGAAGATATTCCCGTTTCCAACGAAATCTTCACAGTTATTCAAGTATCCACTTGCAGATTCCACAATAAGAGTGTTTCCAAACTGCTGTATCAATAGAAAGGATCAGCTCTGGTAGTTGAGGACACACATCCTAAAGAAGTTTCTGAAAATCCTTCTGTCTCTTTTTTATGGGAAGATATTTCAGTTTTCACCGTAGGCCTTAATGCGCTCGAAATGTCCACTTCCAGATACTACAGAAAGAGTGTTTCAAACCTGCTCTATGAAAGGGAATGTTCCGCTCTGTGACTTGAATGCAGATATCAGAAAGTAGTTTCTGACAGTGCTTCTGTCTAGAATTTACATGAAGATATTCCCGTTTCCAACGAAATCGATAGAGCTATCCAAATATCCACTTACAGATTCTACAAAAGAAGTGATTCCAAACTGCTCTATCAACAGAAAGGTTTAAGTCTGTTAGTTGAGGACACACATCACAAAGAAGTTTGTGAGAATGCTTCTGTCTAGATTTTATATGAAGATATTCCCGTTTCTAACGATATCTTCACAGTTATCCAAATATCCACTTGCAGATTCTTCAAAAAGTGTGTTTCCAAACTGCTGTATCAAAAGATAGGTTCAACTCTGTCAGTTGAGGACACTCATCGCAAAGAAGTTTCTGAGAATGCTTCTGTCTAGATTTCATATGAAGATACTCCCCTTTCCAACGAAATTATTACAGCTATCCAAATATCCACGGACAGATTCTACAGAAAGGGTGTTTCCAAACTGCTGTATCAAAAGAAAGGTTGAACTCCGTTAGTTGAGGACACACATCACGAAGAAGTTGCTGAGAATGCTTCTGTCTGGAATTTAGATGAAGATATTCCCGTTTCCAACGAAATCTTCACAGTTATCCAAATATCTACCAGCAGATTCTACAAAAAGTGTGTTTCCAAACTACTGTAACAAAAGAAAGGTTGAACTCTGTTAGTTGAGGACACACATCACAAAGAAGTTTCTGAGAATGCTTCTGTCTAGATTTTATATGAAGATATTCACTTTTCCATCGAAATCTTCACAGTTATCCAAATATCCACTTGCGGATTCTACAAAAAGAGTGTTTCTAAACTGCTGTATCAAAAGAAAGGTCCAACTCTGTTAGTTGAGGACACACATCCAGTATAAGTTTCAGAGAATGCTTCTGTCTCGTTTTTATGGGAAGATATTTCCCTTTTCACCGTAGGCCTGAAAGCGCTCGAAATGTCCACTTGCAGATACTACAGAAAGCGTGTTCCAAACCTGCTCTAAGAAAGAGAATCTTCAGCTTTCTGAGTTGAATGCAGATATCACAAAGTAGTTTCTGAGAGTGCTTCTGTCTAGATTTTAGATGAAGATATTCCCGTTTCCAACGAAATGGTATGAGCTATCCAAATATCCACTTGCAGATTGTACAAAAAGGTGGTTCCAAACTACTCTATCAAAAGAAATGTTGAACTCTGTTCGATGAGGACTCACATCACAAAGAAGTTTCTGATAATGCTTCTGCCTAGATTTTATATGATGATGTTCCCGTTTCCAATGAAATCTTCACATTAAACAAAATATCCACTTGCAGGTTCTACAAAAAGAGTGTTTCCAAACTGCTGTATCAACGTAAAGTTTGAACTCTGTTAGTTGAGGACACACATCACAAAAAAGTTTCTGAGAATGCTTCTGTCTAGATTTTATAAGAAGATACTCCCGTTTCCAACGAAATCTTCACAGTTATTCAAGTATCCACTTGCAGATTCCACAAAAAGAGTGTTTCCTAACTGCTGTATCAAGAGAAAGGATCAACTCTGCTAGTTGAGGACCCATATCCTAAATAAGTTTCTGAGAATGCTTCTGTCTCTTTCTTATAGGAAGATATTTCAGTTTTCACCGAAGGGCTGAATGCGTTCGAAATGTCCACTTCCAGATACTACAGAAAGAGTGTTTCAAACCTGCTCTTTGAAAGGGAATGTTCAGCTCTGTGACTTGAATGCAGATGTCACAAAGTAGTTTCTGACAGTGCTTCTGTCTTGAATTTAGATGAAGATATTCCCTTTTCCAACGAAATCGTTAGAGCTATAAAAATATCCACTTGCAGATTCTACAAAAAGGGTGTTTCCAAACTGCCCTATCAAAAGAAACGTTGAACCCTGTTAGTTGAGGATACACATCACAAAGTAGTTTCTGAGAATGCTTGTGTCTAGATTTTATATGAAGATATTCCTATTTCCAACTAAATCTTCACAGTTATCCAAATATCCACTTGCAGATTTTACAAAAAGACTGTTTCCAAACTGCTGTTTCAAAGAAAAGTCGAACTGTGTTACTTGAGGACACTCATCACAAAGAAGTTTCTGAGAATGCTTCTGTCTAGATTTCATATGAAGATATTCCCGTTTCCACCGAAATCATTAGAGCTATCCAAATATCCACTTACAGATTCTACAAAAAGAGTGTTACCAATCTGCTCTATCAAATGAAAGGTTCAACTTCGTTAGTTGAGGACACACATCATAAAGAAGTTTCTGAGAATGCTTCTGTCTGGATTTTATATGAAGATATTCCGTTTCCAACGAAATCTTCACAGTTATCCAAATATCAACTTGCAGATTCTACAAAAAGTGTGTTTCCAAACTACTGTATCAAAAGAAAGGATCAACTCTGTTAGTTGAGGACACACATCACAAAGAAGTTTCTGAGAATGCTTCTGTCTAGATTTTATATGAAGATATTCCCGTTTCCAACGAAATCTTCACAGTTATCCAAATATCCACTTGCAGATTCTACAAAAAGAGTGTTTGCAAACTGCTGTATCAAAGAAAGGATGAACTGTGTTAGCTGAGGACACTCATCAAGAAGAAGTTTCTGAGCATGCTTCGGTCTAGATTTCATATGAAGATATCCCCGTTTCCAACGAAATCATTAGCTCTATCAAAATATCCACTTACAGATTCTACAAAAAGAGTGTTTCCAAACTCCTCTATCAAAAGAAAAGTTCAACTCCTTTAGTTGAGGACACACATCACAAAGAAGTTTCTGAGAATGCTTCTGTCTAGATTTTATATGAAGATATTCCCTTTTCCAATGAAATCTTCAGAGTCATCCAAATATCCACTTGCAGCTTCTACAAAAAGAGTTTTTCTAAACTGCTGTATCCAAAGAAAGTTTCATCTCTGTTAGTTGAGGACACACATCCCAAATAAGTTTCTGAGAATGCTTCTGTCTCGTTTTTATGGGAAGATATTTCCCTTTTCACCTTAGGCCTGAAAGCGCTCGAAATCTCCACTTGCAGATACTACAGAAAGAGTGTTCCAAACCTGCTCTAAGAAAGGGAATGTTCAGCTCAGTGAGTTCAATGCAGATATCACAAAGTAGTTTCTGAGAGAGCTTCTGTCTAGATTTTAGATGAAGATATTCCCGTTTCCAATGAAATCGTTAGAGCTATCCAAATATCCACTTGCAGATTCTACAAAAAGTGTGTTTCCAAACTGCTGTAACAAAGGAAAGGTTGAAATCTGTTAGTTGAGGACACACACCACAAAAAAGTTTCTGAGAACGCTTCTGTCTAGATTCTATATGACGATATTCCCGTTTCCAATGAAATCTTCACAGTTATTCAAATATCCACTTGCAGATTATACAAAAAGAGTGTTTCCAAACTGCTCTATCAAAAGAAAGGTTCAACTCCGTTAGTTGAGGACACACGTCACAAAGAAGTTTCTGAGAATGCTTCTGTCTCGTTTTTATTGGAAGATATTTCAGTTTTCACCGTAGGCCGGAATGCGCTCGAAATGTCCACTTGCAGATACTACAGAAAGAGTGTTCCAAACCTTCTCTAAGAAAGGGAATCTTCAGCTTTGTGAGTTGAATGCAGATATCACAAAGTAGTTTCTGAGAGTGCTTCTGTCTAGATTTTAGATGAAGATATTCCCGTTTCCAACGAAATCGTTAGAGCTATCCAAATATCAACTTGCAGATTCTACAAAAAGAGTGGTTCCAAACTACTCTATGAAAAGAAAGGTTGAACTCTGTTAGATGAGGACACACATCACAAAGAAGTTTCTGAGAATGCTTCTGTCTAGATTTTATATGAAGATGTTCCCGTTTCCAACGAAATCTTCACATTAAACAAAATATCCACTTGCAGGTTCTACAAAAAGAGTGTTTCCAAACTGCTGTATCAAAGGAAAGGTTGTACTCTGTTAGTTGAGGACACACATCACAAAAAAGTTTCTGAGAATGCTTCTGTCTAGATTTTATATGAAGATATTCCCGTTTCCAACGAAATCTTCACAGTTATTCAAGTATCCACTTGCAGATTCCACAATAAGAGTGTTTCCAAACTGCTGTATCAATAGAAAGGATCAGCTCTGGTAGTTGAGGACACACATCCTAAAGAAGTTTCTGAAAATCCTTCTGTCTCTTTTTTATGGGAAGATATTTCAGTTTTCACCGTAGGCCTTAATGCGCTCGAAATGTCCACTTCCAGATACTACAGAAAGAGTGTTTCAAACCTGCTCTATGAAAGGGAATGTTCCGCTCTGTGACTTGAATGCAGATATCAGAAAGTAGTTTCTGACAGTGCTTCTGTCTAGAATTTACATGAAGATATTCCCGTTTCCAACGAAATCGATAGAGCTATCCAAATATCCACTTACAGATTCTACAAAAGAAGTGATTCCAAACTGCTCTATCAACAGAAAGGTTTAAGTCTGTTAGTTGAGGACACACATCACAAAGAAGTTTGTGAGAATGCTTCTGTCTAGATTTTATATGAAGATATTCCCGTTTCTAACGATATCTTCACAGTTATCCAAATATCCACTTGCAGATTCTTCAAAAAGTGTGTTTCCAAACTGCTGTATCAAAAGATAGGTTCAACTCTGTCAGTTGAGGACACTCATCGCAAAGAAGTTTCTGAGAATGCTTCTGTCTAGATTTCATATGA
This sequence comes from Gorilla gorilla gorilla, assembly GCF_029281585.2. Taxonomy (NCBI): domain Eukaryota; kingdom Metazoa; phylum Chordata; class Mammalia; order Primates; family Hominidae; genus Gorilla; species Gorilla gorilla. The sequence goes on along the minus strand of NC_086018.1, from coordinate 12,541,813 downwards.
AGATACTCCCCTTTCCAACGAAATTATTACAGCTATCCAAATATCCACGGACAGATTCTACAGAAAGGGTGTTTCCAAACTGCTGTATCAAAAGAAAGGTTGAACTCCGTTAGTTGAGGACACACATCACGAAGAAGTTGCTGAGAATGCTTCTGTCTGGAATTTAGATGAAGATATTCCCGTTTCCAACGAAATCTTCACAGTTATCCAAATATCTACCAGCAGATTCTACAAAAAGTGTGTTTCCAAACTACTGTAACAAAAGAAAGGTTGAACTCTGTTAGTTGAGGACACACATCACAAAGAAGTTTCTGAGAATGCTTCTGTCTAGATTTTATATGAAGATATTCACTTTTCCATCGAAATCTTCACAGTTATCCAAATATCCACTTGCGGATTCTACAAAAAGAGTGTTTCTAAACTGCTGTATCAAAAGAAAGGTCCAACTCTGTTAGTTGAGGACACACATCCAGTATAAGTTTCAGAGAATGCTTCTGTCTCGTTTTTATGGGAAGATATTTCCCTTTTCACCGTAGGCCTGAAAGCGCTCGAAATGTCCACTTGCAGATACTACAGAAAGCGTGTTCCAAACCTGCTCTAAGAAAGAGAATCTTCAGCTTTCTGAGTTGAATGCAGATATCACAAAGTAGTTTCTGAGAGTGCTTCTGTCTAGATTTTAGATGAAGATATTCCCGTTTCCAACGAAATCGTATGAGCTATCCAAATATCCACTTGCAGATTGTACAAAAAGGTGGTTCCAAACTACTCTATCAAAAGAAATGTTGAACTCTGTTCGATGAGGACTCACATCACAAAGAAGTTTCTGATAATGCTTCTGCCTAGATTTTATATGATGATGTTCCCGTTTCCAACGAAATCTTCACATTAAACAAAATATCCACTTGCAGGTTCTACAAAAAGAGTGTTTCCAAACTGCTGTATCAACGTAAAGTTTGAACTCTGTTAGTTGAGGACACACATCACAAAAAAGTTTCTGAGAATGCTTCTGTCTAGATTTTATAAGAAGATACTCCCGTTTCCAACGAAATCTTCACAGTTATTCAAGTATCCACTTGCAGATTCCACAAAAAGAGTGTTTCCTAACTGCTGTATCAAGAGAAAGGATCAACTCTGCTAGTTGAGGACCCATATCTTAAATAAGTTTCTGAGAATGCTTCTGTCTCTTTCTTATAGGAAGATATTTCAGTTTTCACCGAAGGGCTGAATGCGTTCGAAATGTCCACTTCCAGATACTACAGAAAGAGTGTTTCAAACCTGCTCTTTGAAAGGGAATGTTCAGCTCTGTGACTTGAATGCAGATGTCACAAAGTAGTTTCTGACAGTGCTTCTGTCTTGAATTTAGATGAAGATATTCCCTTTTCCAACGAAATCGTTAGAGCTATAAAAATATCCACTTGCAGATTCTACAAAAAGGGTGTTTCCAAACTGCCCTATCAAAAGAAACGTTGAACCCTGTTAGTTGAGGATACACATCACAAAGTAGTTTCTGAGAATGCTTGTGTCTAGATTTTATATGAAGATATTCCTATTTCCAACTAAATCTTCACAGTTATCCAAATATCCACTTGCAGATTTTACAAAAAGACTGTTTCCAAACTGCTGTTTCAAAGAAAAGTCGAACTGTGTTAGTTGAGGACACTCATCACAAAGAAGTTTCTGAGAATGCTTCTGTCTAGATTTCATATGAAGATATTCCCGTTTCCACCGAAATCATTAGAGCTATCCAAATACCCACTTACAGATTCTACAAAAAGAGTGTTACCAATCTGCTCTATCAAATGAAAGGTTCAACTTCGTTAGTTGAGGACACACATCATAAAGAAGTTTCTGAGAATGCTTCTGTCTGGATTTTATATGAAGATATTCCGTTTCCAACGAAATCTTCACAGTTATCCAAATATCAACTTGCAGATTCTACAAAAAGTGTGTTTCCAAACTACTGTATCAAAAGAAAGGATCAACTCTGTTAGTTGAGGACACACATCACAAAGAAGTTTCTGAGAATGCTTCTGTCTAGATTTTATATGAAGATATTCCCGTTTCCAACGAAATCTTCACAGTTATCCAAATATCCACTTGCAGATTCTACAAAAAGAGTGTTTGCAAACTGCTGTATCAAAAGAAAGGATGAACTGTGTTAGCTGAGGACACTCATCAAGAAGAAGTTTCTGAGCATGCTTCGGTCTAGATTTCATATGAAGATATCCCCGTTTCCAACGAAATCATTAGCTCTATCAAAATATCCACTTACAGATTCTACAAAAAGAGTGTTTCCAAACTCCTCTATCAAAAGAAAAGTTCAACTCCTTTAGTTGAGGACACACATCACAAAGAAGTTTCTGAGAATGCTTCTGTCTAGATTTTATATGAAGATATTCCCTTTTCCAATGAAATCTTCAGAGTCATCCAAATATCCACTTGCAGCTTCTACAAAAAGAGTTTTTCTAAACTGCTGTATCCAAAGAAAGTTTCATCTCTGTTAGTTGAGGACACACATCCCAAATAAGTTTCTGAGAATGCTTCTGTCTCGTTTTTATGGGAAGATATTTCCCTTTTCACCTTAGGCCTGAGAGCGCTCGAAATCTCCACTTGCAGATACTACAGAAAGAGTGTTCCAAACCTGCTCTAAGAAAGGGAATGTTCAGCTCAGTGAGTTCAATGCAGATATCACAAAGTAGTTTCTGAGAGAGCTTCTGTCTAGATTTTAGATGAAGATATTCCCGTTTCCAATGAAATCGTTAGAGCTATCCAAATATCCACTTGCAGATTCTACAAAAAGTGTGTTTCCAAACTGCTGTAACAAAGGAAAGGTTGAAATCTGTTAGTTGAGGACACACACCACAAAAAAGTTTCTGAGAACGCTTCTGTCTAGATTCTATATGACGATATTCCCGTTTCCAATGAAATCTTCACAGTTATTCAAATATCCACTTGCAGATTCTACAAAAAGAGTGTTTCCAAACTGCTCTATCAAAAGAAAGGTTCAACTCCGTTAGTTGAGGACACACGTCACAAAGAAGTTTCTGAGAATGCTTCTGTCTCGTTTTTATGGGAAGATATTTCAGTTTTCACCGTAGGCCGGAATGCGCTCGAAATGTCCACTTGCAGATACTACAGAAAGAGTGTTCCAAACCTTCTCTAAGAAAGGGAATCTTCAGCTTTGTGAGTTGAATGCAGATATCACAAAGTAGTTTCTGAGAGTGCTTCTGTCTAGATTTTAGATGAAGATATTCCCGTTTCCAACGAAATCGTTAGAGCTATCCAAATATCAACTTGCAGATTCTACAAAAAGAGTGGTTCCAAACTACTCTATGAAAAGAAAGGTTGAACTCTGTTAGATGAGGACACACATCACAAAGAAGTTTCTGAGAATGCTTCTGTCTAGATTTTATATGAAGATGTTCCCGTTTCCAACGAAATCTTCACATTAAACAAAATATCCACTTGCAGGTTCTACAAAAAGAGTGTTTCCAAACTGCTGTATCAAAGGAAAGGTTGTACTCTGTTAGTTGAGGACACACATCACAAAAAAGTTTCTGAGAATGCTTCTGTCTAGATTTTATATGAAGATATTCCCGTTTCCAACGAAATCTTCACAGTTATTCAAGTATCCACTTGCAGATTCCACAATAAGAGTGTTTCCAAACTGCTGTATCAATAGAAAGGATCAGCTCTGGTAGTTGAGGACACACATCCTAAAGAAGTTTCTGAAAATCCTTCTGTCTCTTTTTTATGGGAAGATATTTCAGTTTTCACCGTAGGCCTTAATGCGCTCGAAATGTCCACTTCCAGATACTACAGAAAGAGTGTTTCAAACCTGCTCTATGAAAGGGAATGTTCCGCTCTGTGACTTGAATGCAGATATCAGAAAGTAGTTTCTGACAGTGCTTCTGTCTAGAATTTAGATGAAGATATTCCCGTTTCCAACGAAATCGATAGAGCTATCCAAATATCCACTTACAGATTCTACAAAAGAAGTGATTCCAAACTGCTCTATCAACAGAAAGGTTTAAGTCTGTTAGTTGAGGACACACATCACAAAGAAGTTTGTGAGAATGCTTCTGTCTAGATTTTATATGAAGATATTCCCGTTTCTAACGATATCTTCACAGTTATCCAAATATCCACTTGCAGATTCTTCAAAAAGTGTGTTTCCAAACTGCTGTATCAAAAGATAGGTTCAACTCTGTCAGTTGAGGACACTCATCGCAAAGAAGTTTCTGAGAATGCTTCTGTCTAGATTTCATATGAAGATACTCCCCTTTCCAACGAAATTATTACAGCTATCCAAATATCCACGGACAGATTCTACAGAAAGGGTGTTTCCAAACTGCTGTATCAAAAGAAAGGTTGAACTCCGTTAGTTGAGGACACACATCACGAAGAAGTTGCTGAGAATGCTTCTGTCTGGAATTTAGATGAAGATATTCCCGTTTCCAACGAAATCTTCACAGTTATCCAAATATCTACCAGCAGATTCTACAAAAAGTGTGTTTCCAAACTACTGTAACAAAAGAAAGGTTGAACTCTGTTAGTTGAGGACACACATCACAAAGAAGTTTCTGAGAATGCTTCTGTCTAGATTTTATATGAAGATATTCACTTTTCCATCGAAATCTTCACAGTTATCCAAATATCCACTTGCGGATTCTACAAAAAGAGTGTTTCTAAACTGCTGTATCAAAAGAAAGGTCCAACTCTGTTAGTTGAGGACACACATCCAGTATAAGTTTCAGAGAATGCTTCTGTCTCGTTTTTATGGGAAGATATTTCCCTTTTCACCGTAGGCCTGAAAGCGCTCGAAATGTCCACTTGCAGATACTACAGAAAGCGTGTTCCAAACCTGCTCTAAGAAAGAGAATCTTCAGCTTTCTGAGTTGAATGCAGATATCACAAAGTAGTTTCTGAGAGTGCTTCTGTCTAGATTTTAGATGAAGATATTCCCGTTTCCAACGAAATCGTATGAGCTATCCAAATATCCACTTGCAGATTGTACAAAAAGGTGGTTCCAAACTACTCTATCAAAAGAAATGTTGAACTCTGTTCGATGAGGACTCACATCACAAAGAAGTTTCTGATAATGCTTCTGCCTAGATTTTATATGATGATGTTCCCGTTTCCAACGAAATCTTCACATTAAACAAAATATCCACTTGCAGGTTCTACAAAAAGAGTGTTTCCAAACTGCTGTATCAACGTAAAGTTTGAACTCTGTTAGTTGAGGACACACACCACAAAAAAGTTTCTGAGAACGCTTCTGTCTAGATTCTATATGACGATATTCCCGTTTCCAATGAAATCTTCACAGTTATTCAAATATCCACTTGCAGATTATACAAAAAGAGTGTTTCCAAACTGCTCTATCAAAAGAAAGGTTCAACTCCGTTAGTTGAGGACACACGTCACAAAGAAGTTTCTGAGAATGCTTCTGTCTCGTTTTTATTGGAAGATATTTCAGTTTTCACCGTAGGCCGGAATGCGCTCGAAATGTCCACTTGCAGATACTACAGAAAGAGTGTTCCAAACCTTCTCTAAGAAAGGGAATCTTCAGCTTTGTGAGTTGAATGCAGATATCACAAAGTAGTTTCTGAGAGTGCTTCTGTCTAGATTTTAGATGAAGATATTCCCGTTTCCAACGAAATCGTTAGAGCTATCCAAATATCAACTTGCAGATTCTACAAAAAGAGTGGTTCCAAACTACTCTATGAAAAGAAAGGTTGAACTCTGTTAGATGAGGACACACATCACAAAGAAGTTTCTGAGAATGCTTCTGTCTAGATTTTATATGAAGATGTTCCCGTTTCCAACGAAATCTTCACATTAAACAAAATATCCACTTGCAGGTTCTACAAAAAGAGTGTTTCCAAACTGCTGTATCAAAGGAAAGGTTGTACTCTGTTAGTTGAGGACACACATCACAAAAAAGTTTCTGAGAATGCTTCTGTCTAGATTTTATATGAAGATATTCCCGTTTCCAACGAAATCTTCACAGTTATTCAAGTATCCACTTGCAGATTCCACAATAAGAGTGTTTCCAAACTGCTGTATCAATAGAAAGGATCAGCTCTGGTAGTTGAGGACACACATCCTAAAGAAGTTTCTGAAAATCCTTCTGTCTCTTTTTTATGGGAAGATATTTCAGTTTTCACCGTAGGCCTTAATGCGCTCGAAATGTCCACTTCCAGATACTACAGAAAGAGTGTTTCAAACCTGCTCTATGAAAGGGAATGTTCCGCTCTGTGACTTGAATGCAGATATCAGAAAGTAGTTTCTGACAGTGCTTCTGTCTAGAATTTACATGAAGATATTCCCGTTTCCAACGAAATCGATAGAGCTATCCAAATATCCACTTACAGATTCTACAAAAGAAGTGATTCCAAACTGCTCTATCAACAGAAAGGTTTAAGTCTGTTAGTTGAGGACACACATCACAAAGAAGTTTGTGAGAATGCTTCTGTCTAGATTTTATATGAAGATATTCCCGTTTCTAACGATATCTTCACAGTTATCCAAATATCCACTTGCAGATTCTTCAAAAAGTGTGTTTCCAAACTGCTGTATCAAAAGATAGGTTCAACTCTGTCAGTTGAGGACACTCATCGCAAAGAAGTTTCTGAGAATGCTTCTGTCTAGATTTCATATGAAGATACTCCCCTTTCCAACGAAATTATTACAGCTATCCAAATATCCACGGACAGATTCTACAGAAAGGGTGTTTCCAAACTGCTGTATCAAAAGAAAGGTTGAACTCCGTTAGTTGAGGACACACATCACGAAGAAGTTGCTGAGAATGCTTCTGTCTGGAATTTAGATGAAGATATTCCCGTTTCCAACGAAATCTTCACAGTTATCCAAATATCTACCAGCAGATTCTACAAAAAGTGTGTTTCCAAACTACTGTAACAAAAGAAAGGTTGAACTCTGTTAGTTGAGGACACACATCACAAAGAAGTTTCTGAGAATGCTTCTGTCTAGATTTTATATGAAGATATTCACTTTTCCATCGAAATCTTCACAGTTATCCAAATATCCACTTGCGGATTCTACAAAAAGAGTGTTTCTAAACTGCTGTATCAAAAGAAAGGTCCAACTCTGTTAGTTGAGGACACACATCCAGTATAAGTTTCAGAGAATGCTTCTGTCTCGTTTTTATGGGAAGATATTTCCCTTTTCACCGTAGGCCTGAAAGCGCTCGAAATGTCCACTTGCAGATACTACAGAAAGCGTGTTCCAAACCTGCTCTAAGAAAGAGAATCTTCAGCTTTCTGAGTTGAATGCAGATATCACAAAGTAGTTTCTGAGAGTGCTTCTGTCTAGATTTTAGATGAAGATATTCCCGTTTCCAACGAAATCGTATGAGCTATCCAAATATCCACTTGCAGATTGTACAAAAAGGTGGTTCCAAACTACTCTATCAAAAGAAATGTTGAACTCTGTTCGATGAGGACTCACATCACAAAGAAGTTTCTGATAATGCTTCTGCCTAGATTTTATATGATGATGTTCCCGTTTCCAACGAAATCTTCACATTAAACAAAATATCCACTTGCAGGTTCTACAAAAAGAGTGTTTCCAAACTGCTGTATCAACGTAAAGTTTGAACTCTGTTAGTTGAGGACACACATCACAAAAAAGTTTCTGAGAATGCTTCTGTCTAGATTTTATAAGAAGATACTCCCGTTTCCAACGAAATCTTCACAGTTATTCAAGTATCCACTTGCAGATTCCACAAAAAGAGTGTTTCCTAACTGCTGTATCAAGAGAAAGGATCAACTCTGCTAGTTGAGGACCCATATCTTAAATAAGTTTCTGAGAATGCTTCTGTCTCTTTCTTATAGGAAGATATTTCAGTTTTCACCGAAGGGCTGAATGCGTTCGAAATGTCCACTTCCAGATACTACAGAAAGAGTGTTTCAAACCTGCTCTTTGAAAGGGAATGTTCAGCTCTGTGACTTGAATGCAGATGTCACAAAGTAGTTTCTGACAGTGCTTCTGTCTTGAATTTAGATGAAGATATTCCCTTTTCCAACGAAATCGTTAGAGCTATAAAAATATCCACTTGCAGATTCTACAAAAAGGGTGTTTCCAAACTGCCCTATCAAAAGAAACGTTGAACCCTGTTAGTTGAGGATACACATCACAAAGTAGTTTCTGAGAATGCTTGTGTCTAGATTTTATATGAAGATATTCCTATTTCCAACTAAATCTTCACAGTTATCCAAATATCCACTTGCAGATTTTACAAAAAGACTGTTTCCAAACTGCTGTTTCAAAGAAAAGTCGAACTGTGTTAGTTGAGGACACTCATCACAAAGAAGTTTCTGAGAATGCTTCTGTCTAGATTTCATATGAAGATATTCCCGTTTCCACCGAAATCATTAGAGCTATCCAAATACCCACTTACAGATTCTACAAAAAGAGTGTTACCAATCTGCTCTATCAAATGAAAGGTTCAACTTCGTTAGTTGAGGACACACATCATAAAGAAGTTTCTGAGAATGCTTCTGTCTGGATTTTATATGAAGATATTCCGTTTCCAACGAAATCTTCACAGTTATCCAAATATCAACTTGCAGATTCTACAAAAAGTGTGTTTCCAAACTACTGTATCAAAAGAAAGGATCAACTCTGTTAGTTGAGGACACACATCACAAAGAAGTTTCTGAGAATGCTTCTGTCTAGATTTTATATGAAGATATTCCCGTTTCCAACGAAATCTTCACAGTTATCCAAATATCCACTTGCAGATTCTACAAAAAGAGTGTTTGCAAACTGCTGTATCAAAAGAAAGGATGAACTGTGTTAGCTGAGGACACTCATCAAGAAGAAGTTTCTGAGCATGCTTCGGTCTAGATTTCATATGAAGATATCCCCGTTTCCAACGAAATCATTAGCTCTATCAAAATATCCACTTACAGATTCTACAAAAAGAGTGTTTCCAAACTCCTCTATCAAAAGAAAAGTTCAACTCCTTTAGTTGAGGACACACATCACAAAGAAGTTTCTGAGAATGCTTCTGTCTAGATTTTATATGAAGATATTCCCTTTTCCAATGAAATCTTCAGAGTCATCCAAATATCCACTTGCAGCTTCTACAAAAAGAGTTTTTCTAAACTGCTGTATCCAAAGAAAGTTTCATCTCTGTTAGTTGAGGACACACATCCCAAATAAGTTTCTGAGAATGCTTCTGTCTCGTTTTTATGGGAAGATATTTCCCTTTTCACCTTAGGCCTGAGAGCGCTCGAAATCTCCACTTGCAGATACTACAGAAAGAGTGTTCCAAACCTGCTCTAAGAAAGGGAATGTTCAGCTCAGTGAGTTCAATGCAGATATCACAAAGTAGTTTCTGAGAGAGCTTCTGTCTAGATTTTAGATGAAGATATTCCCGTTTCCAATGAAATCGTTAGAGCTATCCAAATATCCACTTGCAGATTCTACAAAAAGTGTGTTTCCAAACTGCTGTAACAAAGGAAAGGTTGAAATCTGTTAGTTGAGGACACACACCACAAAAAAGTTTCTGAGAACGCTTCTGTCTAGATTCTATATGACGATATTCCCGTTTCCAATGAAATCTTCACAGTTATTCAAATATCCACTTGCAGATTCTACAAAAAGAGTGTTTCCAAACTGCTCTATCAAAAGAAAGGTTCAACTCCGTTAGTTGAGGACACACGTCACAAAGAAGTTTCTGAGAATGCTTCTGTCTCGTTTTTATGGGAAGATATTTCAGTTTTCACCGTAGGCCGGAATGCGCTCGAAATGTCCACTTGCAGATACTACAGAAAGAGTGTTCCAAACCTTCTCTAAGAAAGGGAATCTTCAGCTTTGTGAGTTGAATGCAGATATCACAAAGTAGTTTCTGAGAGTGCTTCTGTCTAGATTTTAGATGAAGATATTCCCGTTTCCAACGAAATCGTTAGAGCTATCCAAATATCAACTTGCAGATTCTACAAAAAGAGTGGTTCCAAACTACTCTATGAAAAGAAAGGTTGAACTCTGTTAGATGAGGACACACATCACAAAGAAGTTTCTGAGAATGCTTCTGTCTAGATTTTATATGAAGATGTTCCCGTTTCCAACGAAATCTTCACATTAAACAAAATATCCACTTGCAGGTTCTACAAAAAGAGTGTTTCCAAACTGCTGTATCAAAGGAAAGGTTGTACTCTGTTAGTTGAGGACACACATCACAAAAAAGTTTCTGAGAATGCTTCTGTCTAGATTTTATATGAAGATATTCCCGTTTCCAACGAAATCTTCACAGTTATTCAAGTATCCACTTGCAGATTCCACAATAAGAGTGTTTCCAAACTGCTGTATCAATAGAAAGGATCAGCTCTGGTAGTTGAGGACACACATCCTAAAGAAGTTTCTGAAAATCCTTCTGTCTCTTTTTTATGGGAAGATATTTCAGTTTTCACCGTAGGCCTTAATGCGCTCGAAATGTCCACTTCCAGATACTACAGAAAGAGTGTTTCAAACCTGCTCTATGAAAGGGAATGTTCCGCTCTGTGACTTGAATGCAGATATCAGAAAGTAGTTTCTGACAGTGCTTCTGTCTAGAATTTAGATGAAGATATTCCCGTTTCCAACGAAATCGATAGAGCTATCCAAATATCCACTTACAGATTCTACAAAAGAAGTGATTCCAAACTGCTCTATCAACAGAAAGGTTTAAGTCTGTTAGTTGAGGACACACATCACAAAGAAGTTTGTGAGAATGCTTCTGTCTAGATTTTATATGAAGATATTCCCGTTTCTAACGATATCTTCACAGTTATCCAAATATCCACTTGCAGATTCTTCAAAAAGTGTGTTTCCAAACTGCTGTATCAAAAGATAGGTTCAACTCTGTCAGTTGAGGACACTCATCGCAAAGAAGTTTCTGAGAATGCTTCTGTCTAGATTTCATATGAAGATACTCCCCTTTCCAACGAAATTATTACAGCTATCCAAATATCCACGGACAGATTCTACAGAAAGGGTGTTTCCAAACTGCTGTATCAAAAGAAAGGTTGAACTCCGTTAGTTGAGGACACACATCACGAAGAAGTTGCTGAGAATGCTTCTGTCTGGAATTTAGATGAAGATATTCCCGTTTCCAACGAAATCTTCACAGTTATCCAAATATCTACCAGCAGATTCTACAAAAAGTGTGTTTCCAAACTACTGTAACAAAAGAAAGGTTGAACTCTGTTAGTTGAGGACACACATCACAAAGAAGTTTCTGAGAATGCTTCTGTCTAGATTTTATATGAAGATATTCACTTTTCCATCGAAATCTTCACAGTTATCCAAATATCCACTTGCGGATTCTACAAAAAGAGTGTTTCTAAACTGCTGTATCAAAAGAAAGGTCCAACTCTGTTAGTTGAGGACACACATCCAGTATAAGTTTCAGAGAATGCTTCTGTCTCGTTTTTATGGGAAGATATTTCCCTTTTCACCGTAGGCCTGAAAGCGCTCGAAATGTCCACTTGCAGATACTACAGAAAGCGTGTTCCAAACCTGCTCTAAGAAAGAGAATCTTCAGCTTTCTGAGTTGAATGCAGATATCACAAAGTAGTTTCTGAGAGTGCTTCTGTCTAGATTTTAGATGAAGATATTCCCGTTTCCAACGAAATCGTATGAGCTATCCAAATATCCACTTGCAGATTGTACAAAAAGGTGGTTCCAAACTACTCTATCAAAAGAAATGTTGAACTCTGTTCGATGAGGACTCACATCACAAAGAAGTTTCTGATAATGCTTCTGCCTAGATTTTATATGATGATGTTCCCGTTTCCAACGAAATCTTCACATTAAACAAAATATCCACTTGCAGGTTCTACAAAAAGAGTGTTTCCAAACTGCTGTATCAACGTAAAGTTTGAACTCTGTTAGTTGAGGACACACATCACAAAAAAGTTTCTGAGAATGCTTCTGTCTAGATTTTATAAGAAGATACTCCCGTTTCCAACGAAATCTTCACAGTTATTCAAGTATCCACTTGCAGATTCCACAAAAAGAGTGTTTCCTAACTGCTGTATCAAGAGAAAGGATCAACTCTGCTAGTTGAGGACCCATATCCTAAATAAGTTTCTGAGAATGCTTCTGTCTCTTTCTTATAGGAAGATATTTCAGTTTTCACCGAAGGGCTGAATGCGTTCGAAATGTCCACTTCCAGATACTACAGAAAGAGTGTTTCAAACCTGCTCTTTGAAAGGGAATGTTCAGCTCTGTGACTTGAATGCAGATGTCACAAAGTAGTTTCTGACAGTGCTTCTGTCTTGAATTTAGATGAAGATATTCCCTTTTCCAACGAAATCGTTAGAGCTATAAAAATATCCACTTGCAGATTCTACAAAAAGGGTGTTTCCAAACTGCCCTATCAAAAGAAACGTTGAACCCTGTTAGTTGAGGATACACATCACAAAGTAGTTTCTGAGAATGCTTGTGTCTAGATTTTATATGAAGATATTCCTATTTCCAACTAAATCTTCACAGTTATCCAAATATCCACTTGCAGATTTTACAAAAAGACTGTTTCCAAACTGCTGTTTCAAAGAAAAGTCGAACTGTGTTAGTTGAGGACACTCATCACAAAGAAGTTTCTGAGAATGCTTCTGTCTAGATTTCATATGAAGATATTCCCGTTTCCACCGAAATCATTAGAGCTATCCAAATATCCACTTACAGATTCTACAAAAAGAGTGTTACCAATCTGCTCTATCAAATGAAAGGTTCAACTTCGTTAGTTGAGGACACACATCATAAAGAAGTTTCTGAGAATGCTTCTGTCTGGATTTTATATGAAGATATTCCGTTTCCAACGAAATCTTCACAGTTATCCAAATATCAACTTGCAGATTCTACAAAAAGTGTGTTTCCAAACTACTGTATCAAAAGAAAGGATCAACTCTGTTAGTTGAGGACACACATCACAAAGAAGTTTCTGAGAATGCTTCTGTCTAGATTTTATATGAAGATATTCCCGTTTCCAACGAAATCTTCACAGTTATCCAAATATCCACTTGCAGATTCTACAAAAAGAGTGTTTGCAAACTGCTGTATCAAAAGAAAGGATGAACTGTGTTAGCTGAGGACACTCATCAAGAAGAAGTTTCTGAGCATGCTTCGGTCTAGATTTCATATGAAGATATCCCCGTTTCCAACGAAATCATTAGCTCTATCAAAATATCCACTTACAGATTCTACAAAAAGAGTGTTTCCAAACTCCTCTATCAAAAGAAAAGTTCAACTCCTTTAGTTGAGGACACACATCACAAAGAAGTTTCTGAGAATGCTTCTGTCTAGATTTTATATGAAGATATTCCCTTTTCCAATGAAATCTTCAGAGTCATCCAAATATCCACTTGCAGCTTCTACAAAAAGAGTTTTTCTAAACTGCTGTATCCAAAGAAAGTTTCATCTCTGTTAGTTGAGGACACACATCCCAAATAAGTTTCTGAGAATGCTTCTGTCTCGTTTTTATGGGAAGATATTTCCCTTTTCACCTTAGGCCTGAGAGCGCTCGAAATCTCCACTTGCAGATACTACAGAAAGAGTGTTCCAAACCTGCTCTAAGAAAGGGAATGTTCAGCTCAGTGAGTTCAATGCAGATATCACAAAGTAGTTTCTGAGAGAGCTTCTGTCTAGATTTTAGATGAAGATATTCCCGTTTCCAATGAAATCGTTAGAGCTATCCAAATATCCACTTGCAGATTCTACAAAAAGTGTGTTTCCAAACTGCCGTAACAAAGGAAAGGTTGAAATCTGTTAGTTGAGGACACACACCACAAAAAAGTTTCTGAGAACGCTTCTGTCTAGATTCTATATGACGATATTCCCGTTTCCAATGAAATCTTCACAGTTATTCAAATATCCACTTGCAGATTATACAAAAAGAGTGTTTCCAAACTGCTCTATCAAAAGAAAGGTTCAACTCCGTTAGTTGAGGACACACGTCACAAAGAAGTTTCTGAGAATGCTTCTGTCTCGTTTTTATGGGAAGATATTTCAGTTTTCACCGTAGGCCGGAATGCGCTCGAAATGTCCACTTGCAGATACTACAGAAAGAGTGTTCCAAACCTTCTCTAAGAAAGGGAATCTTCAGCTTTGTGAGTTGAATGCAGATATCACAAAGTAGTTTCTGAGAGTGCTTCTGTCTAGATTTTAGATGAAGATATTCCCGTTTCCAACGAAATCGTTAGAGCTATCCAAATATCTACTTGCAGATTCTACAAAAAGAGTGGTTCCAAACTACTCTATGAAAAGAAAGGTTGAACTCTGTTAGATGAGGACACACATCACAAAGAAGTTTCTGAGAATGCTTCTGTCTAGATTTTATATGAAGATGTTCCCGTTTCCAACGAAATCTTCACATTAAACAAAATATCCACTTGCAGGTTCTACAAAAAGAGTGTTTCCAAACTGCTGTATCAAAGGAAAGGTTGTACTCTGTTAGTTGAGGACACACATCACAAAAAAGTTTCTGAGAATGCTTCTGTCTAGATTTTATATGAAGATATTCCCGTTTCCAACGAAATCTTCACAGTTATTCAAGTATCCACTTGCAGATTCCACAATAAGAGTGTTTCCAAACTGCTGTATCAATAGAAAGGATCAGCTCTGGTAGTTGAGGACACACATCCTAAAGAAGTTTCTGAAAATCCTTCTGTCTCTTTTTTATGGGAAGATATTTCAGTTTTCACCGTAGGCCTTAATGCGCTCGAAATGTCCACTTCCAGATACTACAGAAAGAGTGTTTCAAACCTGCTCTATGAAAGGGAATGTTCCGCTCTGTGACTTGAATGCAGATATCAGAAAGTAGTTTCTGACAGTGCTTCTGTCTAGAATTTAGATGAAGATATTCCCGTTTCCAACGAAATCGATAGAGCTATCCAAATATCCACTTACAGATTCTACAAAAGAAGTGATTCCAAACTGCTCTATCAACAGAAAGGTTTAAGTCTGTTAGTTGAGGACACACATCACAAAGAAGTTTGTGAGAATGCTTCTGTCTAGATTTTATATGAAGATATTCCCGTTTCTAACGATATCTTCACAGTTATCCAAATATCCACTTGCAGATTCTTCAAAAAGTGTGTTTCCAAACTGCTGTATCAAAAGATAGGTTCAACTCTGTCAGTTGAGGACACTCATCGCAAAGAAGTTTCTGAGAATGCTTCTGTCTAGATTTCATATGAAGATACTCCCCTTTCCAACGAAATTATTACAGCTATCCAAATATCCACGGACAGATTCTACAGAAAGGGTGTTTCCAAACTGCTGTATCAAAAGAAAGGTTGAACTCCGTTAGTTGAGGACACACATCACGAAGAAGTTGCTGAGAATGCTTCTGTCTGGAATTTAGATGAAGATATTCCCGTTTCCAACGAAATCTTCACAGTTATCCAAATATCTACCAGCAGATTCTACAAAAAGTGTGTTTCCAAACTACTGTAACAAAAGAAAGGTTGAACTCTGTTAGTTGAGGACACACATCACAAAGAAGTTTCTGAGAATGCTTCTGTCTAGATTTTATATGAAGATATTCACTTTTCCATCGAAATCTTCACAGTTATCCAAATATCCACTTGCGGATTCTACAAAAAGAGTGTTTCTAAACTGCTGTATCAAAAGAAAGGTCCAACTCTGTTAGTTGAGGACACACATCCAGTATAAGTTTCAGAGAATGCTTCTGTCTCGTTTTTATGGGAAGATATTTCCCTTTTCACCGTAGGCCTGAAAGCGCTCGAAATGTCCACTTGCAGATACTACAGAAAGCGTGTTCCAAACCTGCTCTAAGAAAGAGAATCTTCAGCTTTCTGAGTTGAATGCAGATATCACAAAGTAGTTTCTGAGAGTGCTTCTGTCTAGATTTTAGATGAAGATATTCCCGTTTCCAACGAAATCGTATGAGCTATCCAAATATCCACTTGCAGATTGTACAAAAAGGTGGTTCCAAACTACTCTATCAAAAGAAATGTTGAACTCTGTTCGATGAGGACTCACATCACAAAGAAGTTTCTGATAATGCTTCTGCCTAGATTTTATATGATGATGTTCCCGTTTCCAACGAAATCTTCACATTAAACAAAATATCCACTTGCAGGTTCTACAAAAAGAGTGTTTCCAAACTGCTGTATCAACGTAAAGTTTGAACTCTGTTAGTTGAGGACACACATCACAAAAAAGTTTCTGAGAATGCTTCTGTCTAGATTTTATAAGAAGATACTCCCGTTTCCAACGAAATCTTCACAGTTATTCAAGTATCCACTTGCAGATTCCACAAAAAGAGTGTTTCCTAACTGCTGTATCAAGAGAAAGGATCAACTCTGCTAGTTGAGGACCCATATCCTAAATAAGTTTCTGAGAATGCTTCTGTCTCTTTCTTATAGGAAGATATTTCAGTTTTCACCGAAGGGCTGAATGCGTTCGAAATGTCCACTTCCAGATACTACAGAAAGAGTGTTTCAAACCTGCTCTTTGAAAGGGAATGTTCAGCTCTGTGACTTGAATGCAGATGTCACAAAGTAGTTTCTGACAGTGCTTCTGTCTTGAATTTAGATGAAGATATTCCCTTTTCCAACGAAATCGTTAGAGCTATAAAAATATCCACTTGCAGATTCTACAAAAAGGGTGTTTCCAAACTGCCCTATCAAAAGAAACGTTGAACCCTGTTAGTTGAGGATACACATCACAAAGTAGTTTCTGAGAATGCTTGTGTCTAGATTTTATATGAAGATATTCCTATTTCCAACTAAATCTTCACAGTTATCCAAATATCCACTTGCAGATTTTACAAAAAGACTGTTTCCAAACTGCTGTTTCAAAGAAAAGTCGAACTGTGTTAGTTGAGGACACTCATCACAAAGAAGTTTCTGAGAATGCTTCTGTCTAGATTTCATATGAAGATATTCCCGTTTCCACCGAAATCATTAGAGCTATCCAAATACCCACTTACAGATTCTACAAAAAGAGTGTTACCAATCTGCTCTATCAAATGAAAGGTTCAACTTCGTTAGTTGAGGACACACATCATAAAGAAGTTTCTGAGAATGCTTCTGTCTGGATTTTATATGAAGATATTCCGTTTCCAACGAAATCTTCACAGTTATCCAAATATCAACTTGCAGATTCTACAAAAAGTGTGTTTCCAAACTACTGTATCAAAAGAAAGGATCAACTCTGTTAGTTGAGGACACACATCACAAAGAAGTTTCTGAGAATGCTTCTGTCTAGATTTTATATGAAGATATTCCCGTTTCCAACGAAATCTTCACAGTTATCCAAATATCCACTTGCAGATTCTACAAAAAGAGTGTTTGCAAACTGCTGTATCAAAAGAAAGGATGAACTGTGTTAGCTGAGGACACTCATCAAGAAGAAGTTTCTGAGCATGCTTCGGTCTAGATTTCATATGAAGATATCCCCGTTTCCAACGAAATCATTAGCTCTATCAAAATATCCACTTACAGATTCTACAAAAAGAGTGTTTCCAAACTCCTCTATCAAAAGAAAAGTTCAACTCCTTTAGTTGAGGACACACATCACAAAGAAGTTTCTGAGAATGCTTCTGTCTAGATTTTATATGAAGATATTCCCTTTTCCAATGAAATCTTCAGAGTCATCCAAATATCCACTTGCAGCTTCTACAAAAAGAGTTTTTCTAAACTGCTGTATCCAAAGAAAGTTTCATCTCTGTTAGTTGAGGACACACATCCCAAATAAGTTTCTGAGAATGCTTCTGTCTCGTTTTTATGGGAAGATATTTCCCTTTTCACCTTAGGCCTGAGAGCGCTCGAAATCTCCACTTGCAGATACTACAGAAAGAGTGTTCCAAACCTGCTCTAAGAAAGGGAATGTTCAGCTCAGTGAGTTCAATGCAGATATCACAAAGTAGTTTCTGAGAGAGCTTCTGTCTAGATTTTAGATGAAGATATTCCCGTTTCCAATGAAATCGTTAGAGCTATCCAAATATCCACTTGCAGATTCTACAAAAAGTGTGTTTCCAAACTGCTGTAACAAAGGAAAGGTTGAAATCTGTTAGTTGAGGACACACACCACAAAAAAGTTTCTGAGAACGCTTCTGTCTAGATTCTATATGACGATATTCCCGTTTCCAATGAAATCTTCACAGTTATTCAAATATCCACTTGCAGATTCTACAAAAAGAGTGTTTCCAAACTGCTCTATCAAAAGAAAGGTTCAACTCCGTTAGTTGAGGACACACATCACAAAGAAGTTTCTGAGAATGCTTCTGTCTCGTTTTTATGGGAAGATATTTCAGTTTTCACCGTAGGCCGGAATGCGCTCGAAATGTCCACTTGCAGATACTACAGAAAGAGTGTTCCAAACCTTCTCTAAGAAAGGGAATCTTCAGCTTTGTGAGTTGAATGCAGATATCACAAAGTAGTTTCTGAGAGTGCTTCTGTCTAGATTTTAGATGAAGATATTCCCGTTTCCAACGAAATCGTTAGAGCTATCCAAATATCTACTTGCAGATTCTACAAAAAGAGTGGTTCCAAACTACTCTATGAAAAGAAAGGTTGAACTCTGTTAGATGAGGACACACATCACAAAGAAGTTTCTGAGAATGCTTCTGTCTAGATTTTATATGAAGATGTTCCCGTTTCCAACGAAATCTTCACATTAAACAAAATATCCACTTGCAGGTTCTACAAAAAGAGTGTTTCCAAACTGCTGTATCAAAGGAAAGGTTGTACTCTGTTAGTTGAGGACACACATCACAAAAAAGTTTCTGAGAATGCTTCTGTCTAGATTTTATATGAAGATATTCCCGTTTCCAACGAAATCTTCACAGTTATTCAAGTATCCACTTGCAGATTCCACAATAAGAGTGTTTCCAAACTGCTGTATCAATAGAAAGGATCAGCTCTGGTAGTTGAGGACACACATCCTAAAGAAGTTTCTGAAAATCCTTCTGTCTCTTTTTTATGGGAAGATATTTCAGTTTTCACCGTAGGCCTTAATGCGCTCGAAATGTCCACTTCCAGATACTACAGAAAGAGTGTTTCAAACCTGCTCTATGAAAGGGAATGTTCCGCTCTGTGACTTGAATGCAGATATCAGAAAGTAGTTTCTGACAGTGCTTCTGTCTAGAATTTAGATGAAGATATTCCCGTTTCCAACGAAATCGATAGAGCTATCCAAATATCCACTTACAGATTCTACAAAAGAAGTGATTCCAAACTGCTCTATCAACAGAAAGGTTTAAGTCTGTTAGTTGAGGACACACATCACAAAGAAGTTTGTGAGAATGCTTCTGTCTAGATTTTATATGAAGATATTCCCGTTTCTAACGATATCTTCACAGTTATCCAAATATCCACTTGCAGATTCTTCAAAAAGTGTGTTTCCAAACTGCTGTATCAAAAGATAGGTTCAACTCTGTCAGTTGAGGACACTCATCGCAAAGAAGTTTCTGAGAATGCTTCTGTCTAGATTTCATATGAAGATACTCCCCTTTCCAACGAAATTATTACAGCTATCCAAATATCCACGGACAGATTCTACAGAAAGGGTGTTTCCAAACTGCTGTATCAAAAGAAAGGTTGAACTCCGTTAGTTGAGGACACACATCACGAAGAAGTTGCTGAGAATGCTTCTGTCTGGAATTTAGATGAAGATATTCCCGTTTCCAACGAAATCTTCACAGTTATCCAAATATCTACCAGCAGATTCTACAAAAAGTGTGTTTCCAAACTACTGTAACAAAAGAAAGGTTGAACTCTGTTAGTTGAGGACACACATCACAAAGAAGTTTCTGAGAATGCTTCTGTCTAGATTTTATATGAAGATATTCACTTTTCCATCGAAATCTTCACAGTTATCCAAATATCCACTTGCGGATTCTACAAAAAGAGTGTTTCTAAACTGCTGTATCAAAAGAAAGGTCCAACTCTGTTAGTTGAGGACACACATCCAGTATAAGTTTCAGAGAATGCTTCTGTCTCGTTTTTATGGGAAGATATTTCCCTTTTCACCGTAGGCCTGAAAGCGCTCGAAATGTCCACTTGCAGATACTACAGAAAGCGTGTTCCAAACCTGCTCTAAGAAAGAGAATCTTCAGCTTTCTGAGTTGAATGCAGATATCACAAAGTAGTTTCTGAGAGTGCTTCTGTCTAGATTTTAGATGAAGATATTCCCGTTTCCAACGAAATCGTATGAGCTATCCAAATATCCACTTGCAGATTGTACAAAAAGGTGGTTCCAAACTACTCTATCAAAAGAAATGTTGAACTCTGTTCGATGAGGACTCACATCACAAAGAAGTTTCTGATAATGCTTCTGCCTAGATTTTATATGATGATGTTCCCGTTTCCAACGAAATCTTCACATTAAACAAAATATCCACTTGCAGGTTCTACAAAAAGAGTGTTTCCAAACTGCTGTATCAACGTAAAGTTTGAACTCTGTTAGTTGAGGACACACATCACAAAAAAGTTTCTGAGAATGCTTCTGTCTAGATTTTATAAGAAGATACTCCCGTTTCCAACGAAATCTTCACAGTTATTCAAGTATCCACTTGCAGATTCCACAAAAAGAGTGTTTCCTAACTGCTGTATCAAGAGAAAGGATCAACTCTGCTAGTTGAGGACCCATATCCTAAATAAGTTTCTGAGAATGCTTCTGTCTCTTTCTTATAGGAAGATATTTCAGTTTTCACCGAAGGGCTGAATGCGTTCGAAATGTCCACTTCCAGATACTACAGAAAGAGTGTTTCAAACCTGCTCTTTGAAAGGGAATGTTCAGCTCTGTGACTTGAATGCAGATGTCACAAAGTAGTTTCTGACAGTGCTTCTGTCTTGAATTTAGATGAAGATATTCCCTTTTCCAACGAAATCGTTAGAGCTATAAAAATATCCACTTGCAGATTCTACAAAAAGGGTGTTTCCAAACTGCCCTATCAAAAGAAACGTTGAACCCTGTTAGTTGAGGATACACATCACAAAGTAGTTTCTGAGAATGCTTGTGTCTAGATTTTATATGAAGATATTCCTATTTCCAACTAAATCTTCACAGTTATCCAAATATCCACTTGCAGATTTTACAAAAAGACTGTTTCCAAACTGCTGTTTCAAAGAAAAGTCGAACTGTGTTAGTTGAGGACACTCATCACAAAGAAGTTTCTGAGAATGCTTCTGTCTAGATTTCATATGAAGATATTCCCGTTTCCACCGAAATCATTAGAGCTATCCAAATATCCACTTACAGATTCTACAAAAAGAGTGTTACCAATCTGCTCTATCAAATGAAAGGTTCAACTTCGTTAGTTGAGGACACACATCATAAAGAAGTTTCTGAGAATGCTTCTGTCTGGATTTTATATGAAGATATTCCGTTTCCAACGAAATCTTCACAGTTATCCAAATATCAACTTGCAGATTCTACAAAAAGTGTGTTTCCAAACTACTGTATCAAAAGAAAGGATCAACTCTGTTAGTTGAGGACACACATCACAAAGAAGTTTCTGAGAATGCTTCTGTCTAGATTTTATATGAAGATATTCCCGTTTCCAACGAAATCTTCACAGTTATCCAAATATCCACTTGCAGATTCTACAAAAAGAGTGTTTGCAAACTGCTGTATCAAAAGAAAGGATGAACTGTGTTAGCTGAGGACACTCATCAAGAAGAAGTTTCTGAGCATGCTTCGGTCTAGATTTCATATGAAGATATCCCCGTTTCCAACGAAATCATTAGCTCTATCAAAATATCCACTTACAGATTCTACAAAAAGAGTGTTTCCAAACTCCTCTATCAAAAGAAAAGTTCAACTCCTTTAGTTGAGGACACACATCACAAAGAAGTTTCTGAGAATGCTTCTGTCTAGATTTTATATGAAGATATTCCCTTTTCCAATGAAATCTTCAGAGTCATCCAAATATCCACTTGCAGCTTCTACAAAAAGAGTTTTTCTAAACTGCTGTATCCAAAGAAAGTTTCATCTCTGTTAGTTGAGGACACACATCCCAAATAAGTTTCTGAGAATGCTTCTGTCTCGTTTTTATGGGAAGATATTTCCCTTTTCACCTTAGGCCTGAGAGCGCTCGAAATCTCCACTTGCAGATACTACAGAAAGAGTGTTCCAAACCTGCTCTAAGAAAGGGAATGTTCAGCTCAGTGAGTTCAATGCAGATATCACAAAGTAGTTTCTGAGAGAGCTTCTGTCTAGATTTTAGATGAAGATATTCCCGTTTCCAATGAAATCGTTAGAGCTATCCAAATATCCACTTGCAGATTCTACAAAAAGTGTGTTTCCAAACTGCTGTAACAAAGGAAAGGTTGAAATCTGTTAGTTGAGGACACACACCACAAAAAAGTTTCTGAGAACGCTTCTGTCTAGATTCTATATGACGATATTCCCGTTTCCAATGAAATCTTCACAGTTATTCAAATATCCACTTGCAGATTATACAAAAAGAGTGTTTCCAAACTGCTCTATCAAAAGAAAGGTTCAACTCCGTTAGTTGAGGACACACGTCACAAAGAAGTTTCTGAGAATGCTTCTGTCTCGTTTTTATGGGAAGATATTTCAGTTTTCACCGTAGGCCGGAATGCGCTCGAAATGTCCACTTGCAGATACTACAGAAAGAGTGTTCCAAACCTTCTCTAAGAAAGGGAATCTTCAGCTTTGTGAGTTGAATGCAGATATCACAAAGTAGTTTCTGAGAGTGCTTCTGTCTAGATTTTAGATGAAGATATTCCCGTTTCCAACGAAATCGTTAGAGCTATCCAAATATCAACTTGCAGATTCTACAAAAAGAGTGGTTCCAAACTACTCTATGAAAAGAAAGGTTGAACTCTGTTAGATGAGGACACACATCACAAAGAAGTTTCTGAGAATGCTTCTGTCTAGATTTTATATGAAGATGTTCCCGTTTCCAACGAAATCTTCACATTAAACAAAATATCCACTTGCAGGTTCTACAAAAAGAGTGTTTCCAAACTGCTGTATCAAAGGAAAGGTTGTACTCTGTTAGTTGAGGACACACATCACAAAAAAGTTTCTGAGAATGCTTCTGTCTAGATTTTATATGAAGATATTCCCGTTTCCAACGAAATCTTCACAGTTATTCAAGTATCCACTTGCAGATTCCACAATAAGAGTGTTTCCAAACTGCTGTATCAATAGAAAGGATCAGCTCTGGTAGTTGAGGACACACATCCTAAAGAAGTTTCTGAAAATCCTTCTGTCTCTTTTTTATGGGAAGATATTTCAGTTTTCACCGTAGGCCTTAATGCGCTCGAAATGTCCACTTCCAGATACTACAGAAAGAGTGTTTCAAACCTGCTCTATGAAAGGGAATGTTCCGCTCTGTGACTTGAATGCAGATATCAGAAAGTAGTTTCTGACAGTGCTTCTGTCTAGAATTTAGATGAAGATATTCCCGTTTCCAACGAAATCGATAGAGCTATCCAAATATCCACTTACAGATTCTACAAAAGAAGTGATTCCAAACTGCTCTATCAACAGAAAGGTTTAAGTCTGTTAGTTGAGGACACACATCACAAAGAAGTTTGTGAGAATGCTTCTGTCTAGATTTTATATGAAGATATTCCCGTTTCTAACGATATCTTCACAGTTATCCAAATATCCACTTGCAGATTCTTCAAAAAGTGTGTTTCCAAACTGCTGTATCAAAAGATAGGTTCAACTCTGTCAGTTGAGGACACTCATCGCAAAGAAGTTTCTGAGAATGCTTCTGTCTAGATTTCATATGAAGATACTCCCCTTTCCAACGAAATTATTACAGCTATCCAAATATCCACGGACAGATTCTACAGAAAGGGTGTTTCCAAACTGCTGTATCAAAAGAAAGGTTGAACTCCGTTAGTTGAGGACACACATCACGAAGAAGTTGCTGAGAATGCTTCTGTCTGGAATTTAGATGAAGATATTCCCGTTTCCAACGAAATCTTCACAGTTATCCAAATATCTACCAGCAGATTCTACAAAAAGTGTGTTTCCAAACTACTGTAACAAAAGAAAGGTTGAACTCTGTTAGTTGAGGACACACATCACAAAGAAGTTTCTGAGAATGCTTCTGTCTAGATTTTATATGAAGATATTCACTTTTCCATCGAAATCTTCACAGTTATCCAAATATCCACTTGCGGATTCTACAAAAAGAGTGTTTCTAAACTGCTGTATCAAAAGAAAGGTCCAACTCTGTTAGTTGAGGACACACATCCAGTATAAGTTTCAGAGAATGCTTCTGTCTCGTTTTTATGGGAAGATATTTCCCTTTTCACCGTAGGCCTGAAAGCGCTCGAAATGTCCACTTGCAGATACTACAGAAAGCGTGTTCCAAACCTGCTCTAAGAAAGAGAATCTTCAGCTTTCTGAGTTGAATGCAGATATCACAAAGTAGTTTCTGAGAGTGCTTCTGTCTAGATTTTAGATGAAGATATTCCCGTTTCCAACGAAATCGTATGAGCTATCCAAATATCCACTTGCAGATTGTACAAAAAGGTGGTTCCAAACTACTCTATCAAAAGAAATGTTGAACTCTGTTCGATGAGGACTCACATCACAAAGAAGTTTCTGATAATGCTTCTGCCTAGATTTTATATGATGATGTTCCCGTTTCCAACGAAATCTTCACATTAAACAAAATATCCACTTGCAGGTTCTACAAAAAGAGTGTTTCCAAACTGCTGTATCAACGTAAAGTTTGAACTCTGTTAGTTGAGGACACACATCACAAAAAAGTTTCTGAGAATGCTTCTGTCTAGATTTTATAAGAAGATACTCCCGTTTCCAACGAAATCTTCACAGTTATTCAAGTATCCACTTGCAGATTCCACAAAAAGAGTGTTTCCTAACTGCTGTATCAAGAGAAAGGATCAACTCTGCTAGTTGAGGACCCATATCCTAAATAAGTTTCTGAGAATGCTTCTGTCTCTTTCTTATAGGAAGATATTTCAGTTTTCACCGAAGGGCTGAATGCGTTCGAAATGTCCACTTCCAGATACTACAGAAAGAGTGTTTCAAACCTGCTCTTTGAAAGGGAATGTTCAGCTCTGTGACTTGAATGCAGATGTCACAAAGTAGTTTCTGACAGTGCTTCTGTCTTGAATTTAGATGAAGATATTCCCTTTTCCAACGAAATCGTTAGAGCTATAAAAATATCCACTTGCAGATTCTACAAAAAGGGTGTTTCCAAACTGCCCTATCAAAAGAAACGTTGAACCCTGTTAGTTGAGGATACACATCACAAAGTAGTTTCTGAGAATGCTTGTGTCTAGATTTTATATGAAGATATTCCTATTTCCAACTAAATCTTCACAGTTATCCAAATATCCACTTGCAGATTTTACAAAAAGACTGTTTCCAAACTGCTGTTTCAAAGAAAAGTCGAACTGTGTTAGTTGAGGACACTCATCACAAAGAAGTTTCTGAGAATGCTTCTGTCTAGATTTCATATGAAGATATTCCCGTTTCCACCGAAATCATTAGAGCTATCCAAATACCCACTTACAGATTCTACAAAAAGAGTGTTACCAATCTGCTCTATCAAATGAAAGGTTCAACTTCGTTAGTTGAGGACACACATCATAAAGAAGTTTCTGAGAATGCTTCTGTCTGGATTTTATATGAAGATATTCCGTTTCCAACGAAATCTTCACAGTTATCCAAATATCAACTTGCAGATTCTACAAAAAGTGTGTTTCCAAACTACTGTATCAAAAGAAAGGATCAACTCTGTTAGTTGAGGACACACATCACAAAGAAGTTTCTGAGAATGCTTCTGTCTAGATTTTATATGAAGATATTCCCGTTTCCAACGAAATCTTCACAGTTATCCAAATATCCACTTGCAGATTCTACAAAAAGAGTGTTTGCAAACTGCTGTATCAAAAGAAAGGATGAACTGTGTTAGCTGAGGACACTCATCAAGAAGAAGTTTCTGAGCATGCTTCGGTCTAGATTTCATATGAAGATATCCCCGTTTCCAACGAAATCATTAGCTCTATCAAAATATCCACTTACAGATTCTACAAAAAGAGTGTTTCCAAACTCCTCTATCAAAAGAAAAGTTCAACTCCTTTAGTTGAGGACACACATCACAAAGAAGTTTCTGAGAATGCTTCTGTCTAGATTTTATATGAAGATATTCCCTTTTCCAATGAAATCTTCAGAGTCATCCAAATATCCACTTGCAGCTTCTACAAAAAGAGTTTTTCTAAACTGCTGTATCCAAAGAAAGTTTCATCTCTGTTAGTTGAGGACACACATCCCAAATAAGTTTCTGAGAATGCTTCTGTCTCGTTTTTATGGGAAGATATTTCCCTTTTCACCTTAGGCCTGAGAGCGCTCGAAATCTCCACTTGCAGATACTACAGAAAGAGTGTTCCAAACCTGCTCTAAGAAAGGGAATGTTCAGCTCAGTGAGTTCAATGCAGATATCACAAAGTAGTTTCTGAGAGAGCTTCTGTCTAGATTTTAGATGAAGATATTCCCGTTTCCAATGAAATCGTTAGAGCTATCCAAATATCCACTTGCAGATTCTACAAAAAGTGTGTTTCCAAACTGCTGTAACAAAGGAAAGGTTGAAATCTGTTAGTTGAGGACACACACCACAAAAAAGTTTCTGAGAACGCTTCTGTCTAGATTCTATATGACGATATTCCCGTTTCCAATGAAATCTTCACAGTTATTCAAATATCCACTTGCAGATTATACAAAAAGAGTGTTTCCAAACTGCTCTATCAAAAGAAAGGTTCAACTCCGTTAGTTGAGGACACACGTCACAAAGAAGTTTCTGAGAATGCTTCTGTCTCGTTTTTATGGGAAGATATTTCAGTTTTCACCGTAGGCCGGAATGCGCTCGAAATGTCCACTTGCAGATACTACAGAAAGAGTGTTCCAAACCTTCTCTAAGAAAGGGAATCTTCAGCTTTGTGAGTTGAATGCAGATATCACAAAGTAGTTTCTGAGAGTGCTTCTGTCTAGATTTTAGATGAAGATATTCCCGTTTCCAACGAAATCGTTAGAGCTATCCAAATATCAACTTGCAGATTCTACAAAAAGAGTGGTTCCAAACTACTCTATGAAAAGAAAGGTTGAACTCTGTTAGATGAGGACACACATCACAAAGAAGTTTCTGAGAATGCTTCTGTCTAGATTTTATATGAAGATGTTCCCGTTTCCAACGAAATCTTCACATTAAACAAAATATCCACTTGCAGGTTCTACAAAAAGAGTGTTTCCAAACTGCTGTATCAAAGGAAAGGTTGTACTCTGTTAGTTGAGGACACACATCACAAAAAAGTTTCTGAGAATGCTTCTGTCTAGATTTTATATGAAGATATTCCCGTTTCCAACGAAATCTTCACAGTTATTCAAGTATCCACTTGCAGATTCCACAATAAGAGTGTTTCCAAACTGCTGTATCAATAGAAAGGATCAGCTCTGGTAGTTGAGGACACACATCCTAAAGAAGTTTCTGAAAATCCTTCTGTCTCTTTTTTATGGGAAGATATTTCAGTTTTCACCGTAGGCCTTAATGCGCTCGAAATGTCCACTTCCAGATACTACAGAAAGAGTGTTTCAAACCTGCTCTATGAAAGGGAATGTTCCGCTCTGTGACTTGAATGCAGATATCAGAAAGTAGTTTCTGACAGTGCTTCTGTCTAGAATTTAGATGAAGATATTCCCGTTTCCAACGAAATCGATAGAGCTATCCAAATATCCACTTACAGATTCTACAAAAGAAGTGATTCCAAACTGCTCTATCAACAGAAAGGTTTAAGTCTGTTAGTTGAGGACACACATCACAAAGAAGTTTGTGAGAATGCTTCTGTCTAGATTTTATATGAAGATATTCCCGTTTCTAACGATATCTTCACAGTTATCCAAATATCCACTTGCAGATTCTTCAAAAAGTGTGTTTCCAAACTGCTGTATCAAAAGATAGGTTCAACTCTGTCAGTTGAGGACACTCATCGCAAAGAAGTTTCTGAGAATGCTTCTGTCTAGATTTCATATGAAGATACTCCCCTTTCCAACGAAATTATTACAGCTATCCAAATATCCACGGACAGATTCTACAGAAAGGGTGTTTCCAAACTGCTGTATCAAAAGAAAGGTTGAACTCCGTTAGTTGAGGACACACATCACGAAGAAGTTGCTGAGAATGCTTCTGTCTGGAATTTAGATGAAGATATTCCCGTTTCCAACGAAATCTTCACAGTTATCCAAATATCTACCAGCAGATTCTACAAAAAGTGTGTTTCCAAACTACTGTAACAAAAGAAAGGTTGAACTCTGTTAGTTGAGGACACACATCACAAAGAAGTTTCTGAGAATGCTTCTGTCTAGATTTTATATGAAGATATTCACTTTTCCATCGAAATCTTCACAGTTATCCAAATATCCACTTGCGGATTCTACAAAAAGAGTGTTTCTAAACTGCTGTATCAAAAGAAAGGTCCAACTCTGTTAGTTGAGGACACACATCCAGTATAAGTTTCAGAGAATGCTTCTGTCTCGTTTTTATGGGAAGATATTTCCCTTTTCACCGTAGGCCTGAAAGCGCTCGAAATGTCCACTTGCAGATACTACAGAAAGCGTGTTCCAAACCTGCTCTAAGAAAGAGAATCTTCAGCTTTCTGAGTTGAATGCAGATATCACAAAGTAGTTTCTGAGAGTGCTTCTGTCTAGATTTTAGATGAAGATATTCCCGTTTCCAACGAAATCGTATGAGCTATCCAAATATCCACTTGCAGATTGTACAAAAAGGTGGTTCCAAACTACTCTATCAAAAGAAATGTTGAACTCTGTTCGATGAGGACTCACATCACAAAGAAGTTTCTGATAATGCTTCTGCCTAGATTTTATATGATGATGTTCCCGTTTCCAACGAAATCTTCACATTAAACAAAATATCCACTTGCAGGTTCTACAAAAAGAGTGTTTCCAAACTGCTGTATCAACGTAAAGTTTGAACTCTGTTAGTTGAGGACACACATCACAAAAAAGTTTCTGAGAATGCTTCTGTCTAGATTTTATAAGAAGATACTCCCGTTTCCAACGAAATCTTCACAGTTATTCAAGTATCCACTTGCAGATTCCACAAAAAGAGTGTTTCCTAACTGCTGTATCAAGAGAAAGGATCAACTCTGCTAGTTGAGGACCCATATCCTAAATAAGTTTCTGAGAATGCTTCTGTCTCTTTCTTATAGGAAGATATTTCAGTTTTCACCGAAGGGCTGAATGCGTTCGAAATGTCCACTTCCAGATACTACAGAAAGAGTGTTTCAAACCTGCTCTTTGAAAGGGAATGTTCAGCTCTGTGACTTGAATGCAGATGTCACAAAGTAGTTTCTGACAGTGCTTCTGTCTTGAATTTAGATGAAGATATTCCCTTTTCCAACGAAATCGTTAGAGCTATAAAAATATCCACTTGCAGATTCTACAAAAAGGGTGTTTCCAAACTGCCCTATCAAAAGAAACGTTGAACCCTGTTAGTTGAGGATACACATCACAAAGTAGTTTCTGAGAATGCTTGTGTCTAGATTTTATATGAAGATATTCCTATTTCCAACTAAATCTTCACAGTTATCCAAATATCCACTTGCAGATTTTACAAAAAGACTGTTTCCAAACTGCTGTTTCAAAGAAAAGTCGAACTGTGTTAGTTGAGGACACTCATCACAAAGAAGTTTCTGAGAATGCTTCTGTCTAGATTTCATATGAAGATATTCCCGTTTCCACCGAAATCATTAGAGCTATCCAAATACCCACTTACAGATTCTACAAAAAGAGTGTTACCAATCTGCTCTATCAAATGAAAGGTTCAACTTCGTTAGTTGAGGACACACATCATAAAGAAGTTTCTGAGAATGCTTCTGTCTGGATTTTATATGAAGATATTCCGTTTCCAACGAAATCTTCACAGTTATCCAAATATCAACTTGCAGATTCTACAAAAAGTGTGTTTCCAAACTACTGTATCAAAAGAAAGGATCAACTCTGTTAGTTGAGGACACACATCACAAAGAAGTTTCTGAGAATGCTTCTGTCTAGATTTTATATGAAGATATTCCCGTTTCCAACGAAATCTTCACAGTTATCCAAATATCCACTTGCAGATTCTACAAAAAGAGTGTTTGCAAACTGCTGTATCAAAAGAAAGGATGAACTGTGTTAGCTGAGGACACTCATCAAGAAGAAGTTTCTGAGCATGCTTCGGTCTAGATTTCATATGAAGATATCCCCGTTTCCAACGAAATCATTAGCTCTATCAAAATATCCACTTACAGATTCTACAAAAAGAGTGTTTCCAAACTCCTCTATCAAAAGAAAAGTTCAACTCCTTTAGTTGAGGACACACATCACAAAGAAGTTTCTGAGAATGCTTCTGTCTAGATTTTATATGAAGATATTCCCTTTTCCAATGAAATCTTCAGAGTCATCCAAATATCCACTTGCAGCTTCTACAAAAAGAGTTTTTCTAAACTGCTGTATCCAAAGAAAGTTTCATCTCTGTTAGTTGAGGACACACATCCCAAATAAGTTTCTGAGAATGCTTCTGTCTCGTTTTTATGGGAAGATATTTCCCTTTTCACCTTAGGCCTGAGAGCGCTCGAAATCTCCACTTGCAGATACTACAGAAAGAGTGTTCCAAACCTGCTCTAAGAAAGGGAATGTTCAGCTCAGTGAGTTCAATGCAGATATCACAAAGTAGTTTCTGAGAGAGCTTCTGTCTAGATTTTAGATGAAGATATTCCCGTTTCCAATGAAATCGTTAGAGCTATCCAAATATCCACTTGCAGATTCTACAAAAAGTGTGTTTCCAAACTGCTGTAACAAAGGAAAGGTTGAAATCTGTTAGTTGAGGACACACACCACAAAAAAGTTTCTGAGAACGCTTCTGTCTAGATTCTATATGACGATATTCCCGTTTCCAATGAAATCTTCACAGTTATTCAAATATCCACTTGCAGATTATACAAAAAGAGTGTTTCCAAACTGCTCTATCAAAAGAAAGGTTCAACTCCGTTAGTTGAGGACACACGTCACAAAGAAGTTTCTGAGAATGCTTCTGTCTCGTTTTTATGGGAAGATATTTCAGTTTTCACCGTAGGCCGGAATGCGCTCGAAATGTCCACTTGCAGATACTACAGAAAGAGTGTTCCAAACCTTCTCTAAGAAAGGGAATCTTCAGCTTTGTGAGTTGAATGCAGATATCACAAAGTAGTTTCTGAGAGTGCTTCTGTCTAGATTTTAGATGAAGATATTCCCGTTTCCAACGAAATCGTTAGAGCTATCCAAATATCAACTTGCAGATTCTACAAAAAGAGTGGTTCCAAACTACTCTATGAAAAGAAAGGTTGAACTCTGTTAGATGAGGACACACATCACAAAGAAGTTTCTGAGAATGCTTCTGTCTAGATTTTATATGAAGATGTTCCCGTTTCCAACGAAATCTTCACATTAAACAAAATATCCACTTGCAGGTTCTACAAAAAGAGTGTTTCCAAACTGCTGTATCAAAGGAAAGGTTGTACTCTGTTAGTTGAGGACACACATCACAAAAAAGTTTCTGAGAATGCTTCTGTCTAGATTTTATATGAAGATATTCCCGTTTCCAACGAAATCTTCACAGTTATTCAAGTATCCACTTGCAGATTCCACAATAAGAGTGTTTCCAAACTGCTGTATCAATAGAAAGGATCAGCTCTGGTAGTTGAGGACACACATCCTAAAGAAGTTTCTGAAAATCCTTCTGTCTCTTTTTTATGGGAAGATATTTCAGTTTTCACCGTAGGCCTTAATGCGCTCGAAATGTCCACTTCCAGATACTACAGAAAGAGTGTTTCAAACCTGCTCTATGAAAGGGAATGTTCCGCTCTGTGACTTGAATGCAGATATCAGAAAGTAGTTTCTGACAGTGCTTCTGTCTAGAATTTAGATGAAGATATTCCCGTTTCCAACGAAATCGATAGAGCTATCCAAATATCCACTTACAGATTCTACAAAAGAAGTGATTCCAAACTGCTCTATCAACAGAAAGGTTTAAGTCTGTTAGTTGAGGACACACATCACAAAGAAGTTTGTGAGAATGCTTCTGTCTAGATTTTATATGAAGATATTCCCGTTTCTAACGATATCTTCACAGTTATCCAAATATCCACTTGCAGATTCTTCAAAAAGTGTGTTTCCAAACTGCTGTATCAAAAGATAGGTTCAACTCTGTCAGTTGAGGACACTCATCGCAAAGAAGTTTCTGAGAATGCTTCTGTCTAGATTTCATATGAAGATACTCCCCTTTCCAACGAAATTATTACAGCTATCCAAATATCCACGGACAGATTCTACAGAAAGGGTGTTTCCAAACTGCTGTATCAAAAGAAAGGTTGAACTCCGTTAGTTGAGGACACACATCACGAAGAAGTTGCTGAGAATGCTTCTGTCTGGAATTTAGATGAAGATATTCCCGTTTCCAACGAAATCTTCACAGTTATCCAAATATCTACCAGCAGATTCTACAAAAAGTGTGTTTCCAAACTACTGTAACAAAAGAAAGGTTGAACTCTGTTAGTTGAGGACACACATCACAAAGAAGTTTCTGAGAATGCTTCTGTCTAGATTTTATATGAAGATATTCACTTTTCCATCGAAATCTTCACAGTTATCCAAATATCCACTTGCGGATTCTACAAAAAGAGTGTTTCTAAACTGCTGTATCAAAAGAAAGGTCCAACTCTGTTAGTTGAGGACACACATCCAGTATAAGTTTCAGAGAATGCTTCTGTCTCGTTTTTATGGGAAGATATTTCCCTTTTCACCGTAGGCCTGAAAGCGCTCGAAATGTCCACTTGCAGATACTACAGAAAGCGTGTTCCAAACCTGCTCTAAGAAAGAGAATCTTCAGCTTTCTGAGTTGAATGCAGATATCACAAAGTAGTTTCTGAGAGTGCTTCTGTCTAGATTTTAGATGAAGATATTCCCGTTTCCAACGAAATCGTATGAGCTATCCAAATATCCACTTGCAGATTGTACAAAAAGGTGGTTCCAAACTACTCTATCAAAAGAAATGTTGAACTCTGTTCGATGAGGACTCACATCACAAAGAAGTTTCTGATAATGCTTCTGCCTAGATTTTATATGATGATGTTCCCGTTTCCAACGAAATCTTCACATTAAACAAAATATCCACTTGCAGGTTCTACAAAAAGAGTGTTTCCAAACTGCTGTATCAACGTAAAGTTTGAACTCTGTTAGTTGAGGACACACATCACAAAAAAGTTTCTGAGAATGCTTCTGTCTAGATTTTATAAGAAGATACTCCCGTTTCCAACGAAATCTTCACAGTTATTCAAGTATCCACTTGCAGATTCCACAAAAAGAGTGTTTCCTAACTGCTGTATCAAGAGAAAGGATCAACTCTGCTAGTTGAGGACCCATATCCTAAATAAGTTTCTGAGAATGCTTCTGTCTCTTTCTTATAGGAAGATATTTCAGTTTTCACCGAAGGGCTGAATGCGTTCGAAATGTCCACTTCCAGATACTACAGAAAGAGTGTTTCAAACCTGCTCTTTGAAAGGGAATGTTCAGCTCTGTGACTTGAATGCAGATGTCACAAAGTAGTTTCTGACAGTGCTTCTGTCTTGAATTTAGATGAAGATATTCCCTTTTCCAACGAAATCGTTAGAGCTATAAAAATATCCACTTGCAGATTCTACAAAAAGGGTGTTTCCAAACTGCCCTATCAAAAGAAACGTTGAACCCTGTTAGTTGAGGATACACATCACAAAGTAGTTTCTGAGAATGCTTGTGTCTAGATTTTATATGAAGATATTCCTATTTCCAACTAAATCTTCACAGTTATCCAAATATCCACTTGCAGATTTTACAAAAAGACTGTTTCCAAACTGCTGTTTCAAAGAAAAGTCGAACTGTGTTAGTTGAGGACACTCATCACAAAGAAGTTTCTGAGAATGCTTCTGTCTAGATTTCATATGAAGATATTCCCGTTTCCACCGAAATCATTAGAGCTATCCAAATACCCACTTACAGATTCTACAAAAAGAGTGTTACCAATCTGCTCTATCAAATGAAAGGTTCAACTTCGTTAGTTGAGGACACACATCATAAAGAAGTTTCTGAGAATGCTTCTGTCTGGATTTTATATGAAGATATTCCGTTTCCAACGAAATCTTCACAGTTATCCAAATATCAACTTGCAGATTCTACAAAAAGTGTGTTTCCAAACTACTGTATCAAAAGAAAGGATCAACTCTGTTAGTTGAGGACACACATCACAAAGAAGTTTCTGAGAATGCTTCTGTCTAGATTTTATATGAAGATATTCCCGTTTCCAACGAAATCTTCACAGTTATCCAAATATCCACTTGCAGATTCTACAAAAAGAGTGTTTGCAAACTGCTGTATCAAAAGAAAGGATGAACTGTGTTAGCTGAGGACACTCATCAAGAAGAAGTTTCTGAGCATGCTTCGGTCTAGATTTCATATGAAGATATCCCCGTTTCCAATGAAATCATTAGCTCTATCAAAATATCCACTTACAGATTCTACAAAAAGAGTGTTTCCAAACTCCTCTATCAAAAGAAAAGTTCAACTCCTTTAGTTGAGGACACACATCACAAAGAAGTTTCTGAGAATGCTTCTGTCTAGATTTTATATGAAGATATTCCCTTTTCCAATGAAATCTTCAGAGTCATCCAAATATCCACTTGCAGCTTCTACAAAAAGAGTTTTTCTAAACTGCTGTATCCAAAGAAAGTTTCATCTCTGTTAGTTGAGGACACACATCCCAAATAAGTTTCTGAGAATGCTTCTGTCTCGTTTTTATGGGAAGATATTTCCCTTTTCACCTTAGGCCTGAGAGCGCTCGAAATCTCCACTTGCAGATACTACAGAAAGAGTGTTCCAAACCTGCTCTAAGAAAGGGAATGTTCAGCTCAGTGAGTTCAATGCAGATATCACAAAGTAGTTTCTGAGAGAGCTTCTGTCTAGATTTTAGATGAAGATATTCCCGTTTCCAATGAAATCGTTAGAGCTATCCAAATATCCACTTGCAGATTCTACAAAAAGTGTGTTTCCAAACTGCTGTAACAAAGGAAAGGTTGAAATCTGTTAGTTGAGGACACACACCACAAAAAAGTTTCTGAGAACGCTTCTGTCTAGATTCTATATGACGATATTCCCGTTTCCAATGAAATCTTCACAGTTATTCAAATATCCACTTGCAGATTCTACAAAAAGAGTGTTTCCAAACTGCTCTATCAAAAGAAAGGTTCAACTCCGTTAGTTGAGGACACACGTCACAAAGAAGTTTCTGAGAATGCTTCTGTCTCGTTTTTATGGGAAGATATTTCAGTTTTCACCGTAGGCCGGAATGCGCTCGAAATGTCCACTTGCAGATACTACAGAAAGAGTGTTCCAAACCTTCTCTAAGAAAGGGAATCTTCAGCTTTGTGAGTTGAATGCAGATATCACAAAGTAGTTTCTGAGAGTGCTTCTGTCTAGATTTTAGATGAAGATATTCCCGTTTCCAACGAAATCGTTAGAGCTATCCAAATATCTACTTGCAGATTCTACAAAAAGAGTGGTTCCAAACTACTCTATGAAAAGAAAGGTTGAACTCTGTTAGATGAGGACACACATCACAAAGAAGTTTCTGAGAATGCTTCTGTCTAGATTTTATATGAAGATGTTCCCGTTTCCAACGAAATCTTCACATTAAACAAAATATCCACTTGCAGGTTCTACAAAAAGAGTGTTTCCAAACTGCTGTATCAAAGGAAAGGTTGTACTCTGTTAGTTGAGGACACACATCACAAAAAAGTTTCTGAGAATGCTTCTGTCTAGATTTTATATGAAGATATTCCCGTTTCCAACGAAATCTTCACAGTTATTCAAGTATCCACTTGCAGATTCCACAATAAGAGTGTTTCCAAACTGCTGTATCAATAGAAAGGATCAGCTCTGGTAGTTGAGGACACACATCCTAAAGAAGTTTCTGAAAATCCTTCTGTCTCTTTTTTATGGGAAGATATTTCAGTTTTCACCGTAGGCCTTAATGCGCTCGAAATGTCCACTTCCAGATACTACAGAAAGAGTGTTTCAAACCTGCTCTATGAAAGGGAATGTTCCGCTCTGTGACTTGAATGCAGATATCAGAAAGTAGTTTCTGACAGTGCTTCTGTCTAGAATTTAGATGAAGATATTCCCGTTTCCAACGAAATCGATAGAGCTATCCAAATATCCACTTACAGATTCTACAAAAGAAGTGATTCCAAACTGCTCTATCAACAGAAAGGTTTAAGTCTGTTAGTTGAGGACACACATCACAAAGAAGTTTGTGAGAATGCTTCTGTCTAGATTTTATATGAAGATATTCCCGTTTCTAACGATATCTTCACAGTTATCCAAATATCCACTTGCAGATTCTTCAAAAAGTGTGTTTCCAAACTGCTGTATCAAAAGATAGGTTCAACTCTGTCAGTTGAGGACACTCATCGCAAAGAAGTTTCTGAGAATGCTTCTGTCTAGATTTCATATGAAGATACTCCCCTTTCCAACGAAATTATTACAGCTATCCAAATATCCACGGACAGATTCTACAGAAAGGGTGTTTCCAAACTGCTGTATCAAAAGAAAGGTTGAACTCCGTTAGTTGAGGACACACATCACGAAGAAGTTGCTGAGAATGCTTCTGTCTGGAATTTAGATGAAGATATTCCCGTTTCCAACGAAATCTTCACAGTTATCCAAATATCTACCAGCAGATTCTACAAAAAGTGTGTTTCCAAACTACTGTAACAAAAGAAAGGTTGAACTCTGTTAGTTGAGGACACACATCACAAAGAAGTTTCTGAGAATGCTTCTGTCTAGATTTTATATGAAGATATTCACTTTTCCATCGAAATCTTCACAGTTATCCAAATATCCACTTGCGGATTCTACAAAAAGAGTGTTTCTAAACTGCTGTATCAAAAGAAAGGTCCAACTCTGTTAGTTGAGGACACACATCCAGTATAAGTTTCAGAGAATGCTTCTGTCTCGTTTTTATGGGAAGATATTTCCCTTTTCACCGTAGGCCTGAAAGCGCTCGAAATGTCCACTTGCAGATACTACAGAAAGCGTGTTCCAAACCTGCTCTAAGAAAGAGAATCTTCAGCTTTCTGAGTTGAATGCAGATATCACAAAGTAGTTTCTGAGAGTGCTTCTGTCTAGATTTTAGATGAAGATATTCCCGTTTCCAACGAAATCGTATGAGCTATCCAAATATCCACTTGCAGATTGTACAAAAAGGTGGTTCCAAACTACTCTATCAAAAGAAATGTTGAACTCTGTTCGATGAGGACTCACATCACAAAGAAGTTTCTGATAATGCTTCTGCCTAGATTTTATATGATGATGTTCCCGTTTCCAACGAAATCTTCACATTAAACAAAATATCCACTTGCAGGTTCTACAAAAAGAGTGTTTCCAAACTGCTGTATCAACGTAAAGTTTGAACTCTGTTAGTTGAGGACACACATCACAAAAAAGTTTCTGAGAATGCTTCTGTCTAGATTTTATAAGAAGATACTCCCGTTTCCAACGAAATCTTCACAGTTATTCAAGTATCCACTTGCAGATTCCACAAAAAGAGTGTTTCCTAACTGCTGTATCAAGAGAAAGGATCAACTCTGCTAGTTGAGGACCCATATCCTAAATAAGTTTCTGAGAATGCTTCTGTCTCTTTCTTATAGGAAGATATTTCAGTTTTCACCGAAGGGCTGAATGCGTTCGAAATGTCCACTTCCAGATACTACAGAAAGAGTGTTTCAAACCTGCTCTTTGAAAGGGAATGTTCAGCTCTGTGACTTGAATGCAGATGTCACAAAGTAGTTTCTGACAGTGCTTCTGTCTTGAATTTAGATGAAGATATTCCCTTTTCCAACGAAATCGTTAGAGCTATAAAAATATCCACTTGCAGATTCTACAAAAAGGGTGTTTCCAAACTGCCCTATCAAAAGAAACGTTGAACCCTGTTAGTTGAGGATACACATCACAAAGTAGTTTCTGAGAATGCTTGTGTCTAGATTTTATATGAAGATATTCCTATTTCCAACTAAATCTTCACAGTTATCCAAATATCCACTTGCAGATTTTACAAAAAGACTGTTTCCAAACTGCTGTTTCAAAGAAAAGTCGAACTGTGTTAGTTGAGGACACTCATCACAAAGAAGTTTCTGAGAATGCTTCTGTCTAGATTTCATATGAAGATATTCCCGTTTCCACCGAAATCATTAGAGCTATCCAAATACCCACTTACAGATTCTACAAAAAGAGTGTTACCAATCTGCTCTATCAAATGAAAGGTTCAACTTCGTTAGTTGAGGACACACATCATAAAGAAGTTTCTGAGAATGCTTCTGTCTGGATTTTATATGAAGATATTCCGTTTCCAACGAAATCTTCACAGTTATCCAAATATCAACTTGCAGATTCTACAAAAAGTGTGTTTCCAAACTACTGTATCAAAAGAAAGGATCAACTCTGTTAGTTGAGGACACACATCACAAAGAAGTTTCTGAGAATGCTTCTGTCTAGATTTTATATGAAGATATTCCCGTTTCCAACGAAATCTTCACAGTTATCCAAATATCCACTTGCAGATTCTACAAAAAGAGTGTTTGCAAACTGCTGTATCAAAAGAAAGGATGAACTGTGTTAGCTGAGGACACTCATCAAGAAGAAGTTTCTGAGCATGCTTCGGTCTAGATTTCATATGAAGATATCCCCGTTTCCAACGAAATCATTAGCTCTATCAATATATCCACTTACAGATTCTACAAAAAGAGTGTTTCCAAACTCCTCT
The DNA here is from genome assembly GCF_029281585.2 of Gorilla gorilla gorilla. NCBI lineage: Eukaryota > Metazoa > Chordata > Mammalia > Primates > Hominidae > Gorilla > Gorilla gorilla. Next base: position 12,502,938 of record NC_086018.1, on the reverse strand, counting down.
ATCAAAAGAAAAGTTCAACTCCTTTAGTTGAGGACACACATCACAAAGAAGTTTCTGAGAATGCTTCTGTCTAGATTTTATATGAAGATATTCCCTTTTCCAATGAAATCTTCAGAGTCATCCAAATATCCACTTGCAGCTTCTACAAAAAGAGTTTTTCTAAACTGCTGTATCCAAAGAAAGTTTCATCTCTGTTAGTTGAGGACACACATCCCAAATAAGTTTCTGAGAATGCTTCTGTCTCGTTTTTATGGGAAGATATTTCCCTTTTCACCTTAGGCCTGAGAGCGCTCGAAATCTCCACTTGCAGATACTACAGAAAGAGTGTTCCAAACCTGCTCTAAGAAAGGGAATGTTCAGCTCAGTGAGTTCAATGCAGATATCACAAAGTAGTTTCTGAGAGAGCTTCTGTCTAGATTTTAGATGAAGATATTCCCGTTTCCAATGAAATCGTTAGAGCTATCCAAATATCCACTTGCAGATTCTACAAAAAGTGTGTTTCCAAACTGCTGTAACAAAGGAAAGGTTGAAATCTGTTAGTTGAGGACACACACCACAAAAAAGTTTCTGAGAACGCTTCTGTCTAGATTCTATATGACGATATTCCCGTTTCCAATGAAATCTTCACAGTTATTCAAATATCCACTTGCAGATTATACAAAAAGAGTGTTTCCAAACTGCTCTATCAAAAGAAAGGTTCAACTCCGTTAGTTGAGGACACACGTCACAAAGAAGTTTCTGAGAATGCTTCTGTCTCGTTTTTATGGGAAGATATTTCAGTTTTCACCGTAGGCCGGAATGCGCTCGAAATGTCCACTTGCAGATACTACAGAAAGAGTGTTCCAAACCTTCTCTAAGAAAGGGAATCTTCAGCTTTGTGAGTTGAATGCAGATATCACAAAGTAGTTTCTGAGAGTGCTTCTGTCTAGATTTTAGATGAAGATATTCCCGTTTCCAACGAAATCGTTAGAGCTATCCAAATATCTACTTGCAGATTCTACAAAAAGAGTGGTTCCAAACTACTCTATGAAAAGAAAGGTTGAACTCTGTTAGATGAGGACACACATCACAAAGAAGTTTCTGAGAATGCTTCTGTCTAGATTTTATATGAAGATGTTCCCGTTTCCAACGAAATCTTCACATTAAACAAAATATCCACTTGCAGGTTCTACAAAAAGAGTGTTTCCAAACTGCTGTATCAAAGGAAAGGTTGTACTCTGTTAGTTGAGGACACACATCACAAAAAAGTTTCTGAGAATGCTTCTGTCTAGATTTTATATGAAGATATTCCCGTTTCCAACGAAATCTTCACAGTTATTCAAGTATCCACTTGCAGATTCCACAATAAGAGTGTTTCCAAACTGCTGTATCAATAGAAAGGATCAGCTCTGGTAGTTGAGGACACACATCCTAAAGAAGTTTCTGAAAATCCTTCTGTCTCTTTTTTATGGGAAGATATTTCAGTTTTCACCGTAGGCCTTAATGCGCTCGAAATGTCCACTTCCAGATACTACAGAAAGAGTGTTTCAAACCTGCTCTATGAAAGGGAATGTTCCGCTCTGTGACTTGAATGCAGATATCAGAAAGTAGTTTCTGACAGTGCTTCTGTCTAGAATTTAGATGAAGATATTCCCGTTTCCAACGAAATCGATAGAGCTATCCAAATATCCACTTACAGATTCTACAAAAGAAGTGATTCCAAACTGCTCTATCAACAGAAAGGTTTAAGTCTGTTAGTTGAGGACACACATCACAAAGAAGTTTGTGAGAATGCTTCTGTCTAGATTTTATATGAAGATATTCCCGTTTCTAACGATATCTTCACAGTTATCCAAATATCCACTTGCAGATTCTTCAAAAAGTGTGTTTCCAAACTGCTGTATCAAAAGATAGGTTCAACTCTGTCAGTTGAGGACACTCATCGCAAAGAAGTTTCTGAGAATGCTTCTGTCTAGATTTCATATGAAGATACTCCCCTTTCCAACGAAATTATTACAGCTATCCAAATATCCACGGACAGATTCTACAGAAAGGGTGTTTCCAAACTGCTGTATCAAAAGAAAGGTTGAACTCCGTTAGTTGAGGACACACATCACGAAGAAGTTGCTGAGAATGCTTCTGTCTGGAATTTAGATGAAGATATTCCCGTTTCCAACGAAATCTTCACAGTTATCCAAATATCTACCAGCAGATTCTACAAAAAGTGTGTTTCCAAACTACTGTAACAAAAGAAAGGTTGAACTCTGTTAGTTGAGGACACACATCACAAAGAAGTTTCTGAGAATGCTTCTGTCTAGATTTTATATGAAGATATTCACTTTTCCATCGAAATCTTCACAGTTATCCAAATATCCACTTGCGGATTCTACAAAAAGAGTGTTTCTAAACTGCTGTATCAAAAGAAAGGTCCAACTCTGTTAGTTGAGGACACACATCCAGTATAAGTTTCAGAGAATGCTTCTGTCTCGTTTTTATGGGAAGATATTTCCCTTTTCACCGTAGGCCTGAAAGCGCTCGAAATGTCCACTTGCAGATACTACAGAAAGCGTGTTCCAAACCTGCTCTAAGAAAGAGAATCTTCAGCTTTCTGAGTTGAATGCAGATATCACAAAGTAGTTTCTGAGAGTGCTTCTGTCTAGATTTTAGATGAAGATATTCCCGTTTCCAACGAAATCGTATGAGCTATCCAAATATCCACTTGCAGATTGTACAAAAAGGTGGTTCCAAACTACTCTATCAAAAGAAATGTTGAACTCTGTTCGATGAGGACTCACATCACAAAGAAGTTTCTGATAATGCTTCTGCCTAGATTTTATATGATGATGTTCCCGTTTCCAACGAAATCTTCACATTAAACAAAATATCCACTTGCAGGTTCTACAAAAAGAGTGTTTCCAAACTGCTGTATCAACGTAAAGTTTGAACTCTGTTAGTTGAGGACACACATCACAAAAAAGTTTCTGAGAATGCTTCTGTCTAGATTTTATAAGAAGATACTCCCGTTTCCAACGAAATCTTCACAGTTATTCAAGTATCCACTTGCAGATTCCACAAAAAGAGTGTTTCCTAACTGCTGTATCAAGAGAAAGGATCAACTCTGCTAGTTGAGGACCCATATCCTAAATAAGTTTCTGAGAATGCTTCTGTCTCTTTCTTATAGGAAGATATTTCAGTTTTCACCGAAGGGCTGAATGCGTTCGAAATGTCCACTTCCAGATACTACAGAAAGAGTGTTTCAAACCTGCTCTTTGAAAGGGAATGTTCAGCTCTGTGACTTGAATGCAGATGTCACAAAGTAGTTTCTGACAGTGCTTCTGTCTTGAATTTAGATGAAGATATTCCCTTTTCCAACGAAATCGTTAGAGCTATAAAAATATCCACTTGCAGATTCTACAAAAAGGGTGTTTCCAAACTGCCCTATCAAAAGAAACGTTGAACCCTGTTAGTTGAGGATACACATCACAAAGTAGTTTCTGAGAATGCTTGTGTCTAGATTTTATATGAAGATATTCCTATTTCCAACTAAATCTTCACAGTTATCCAAATATCCACTTGCAGATTTTACAAAAAGACTGTTTCCAAACTGCTGTTTCAAAGAAAAGTCGAACTGTGTTAGTTGAGGACACTCATCACAAAGAAGTTTCTGAGAATGCTTCTGTCTAGATTTCATATGAAGATATTCCCGTTTCCACCGAAATCATTAGAGCTATCCAAATACCCACTTACAGATTCTACAAAAAGAGTGTTACCAATCTGCTCTATCAAATGAAAGGTTCAACTTCGTTAGTTGAGGACACACATCATAAAGAAGTTTCTGAGAATGCTTCTGTCTGGATTTTATATGAAGATATTCCGTTTCCAACGAAATCTTCACAGTTATCCAAATATCAACTTGCAGATTCTACAAAAAGTGTGTTTCCAAACTACTGTATCAAAAGAAAGGATCAACTCTGTTAGTTGAGGACACACATCACAAAGAAGTTTCTGAGAATGCTTCTGTCTAGATTTTATATGAAGATATTCCCGTTTCCAACGAAATCTTCACAGTTATCCAAATATCCACTTGCAGATTCTACAAAAAGAGTGTTTGCAAACTGCTGTATCAAAAGAAAGGATGAACTGTGTTAGCTGAGGACACTCATCAAGAAGAAGTTTCTGAGCATGCTTCGGTCTAGATTTCATATGAAGATATCCCCGTTTCCAACGAAATCATTAGCTCTATCAAAATATCCACTTACAGATTCTACAAAAAGAGTGTTTCCAAACTCCTCTATCAAAAGAAAAGTTCAACTCCTTTAGTTGAGGACACACATCACAAAGAAGTTTCTGAGAATGCTTCTGTCTAGATTTTATATGAAGATATTCCCTTTTCCAATGAAATCTTCAGAGTCATCCAAATATCCACTTGCAGCTTCTACAAAAAGAGTTTTTCTAAACTGCTGTATCCAAAGAAAGTTTCATCTCTGTTAGTTGAGGACACACATCCCAAATAAGTTTCTGAGAATGCTTCTGTCTCGTTTTTATGGGAAGATATTTCCCTTTTCACCTTAGGCCTGAGAGCGCTCGAAATCTCCACTTGCAGATACTACAGAAAGAGTGTTCCAAACCTGCTCTAAGAAAGGGAATGTTCAGCTCAGTGAGTTCAATGCAGATATCACAAAGTAGTTTCTGAGAGAGCTTCTGTCTAGATTTTAGATGAAGATATTCCCGTTTCCAATGAAATCGTTAGAGCTATCCAAATATCCACTTGCAGATTCTACAAAAAGTGTGTTTCCAAACTGCTGTAACAAAGGAAAGGTTGAAATCTGTTAGTTGAGGACACACACCACAAAAAAGTTTCTGAGAACGCTTCTGTCTAGATTCTATATGACGATATTCCCGTTTCCAATGAAATCTTCACAGTTATTCAAATATCCACTTGCAGATTCTACAAAAAGAGTGTTTCCAAACTGCTCTATCAAAAGAAAGGTTCAACTCCGTTAGTTGAGGACACACGTCACAAAGAAGTTTCTGAGAATGCTTCTGTCTCGTTTTTATGGGAAGATATTTCAGTTTTCACCGTAGGCCGGAATGCGCTCGAAATGTCCACTTGCAGATACTACAGAAAGAGTGTTCCAAACCTTCTCTAAGAAAGGGAATCTTCAGCTTTGTGAGTTGAATGCAGATATCACAAAGTAGTTTCTGAGAGTGCTTCTGTCTAGATTTTAGATGAAGATATTCCCGTTTCCAACGAAATCGTTAGAGCTATCCAAATATCTACTTGCAGATTCTACAAAAAGAGTGGTTCCAAACTACTCTATGAAAAGAAAGGTTGAACTCTGTTAGATGAGGACACACATCACAAAGAAGTTTCTGAGAATGCTTCTGTCTAGATTTTATATGAAGATGTTCCCGTTTCCAACGAAATCTTCACATTAAACAAAATATCCACTTGCAGGTTCTACAAAAAGAGTGTTTCCAAACTGCTGTATCAAAGGAAAGGTTGTACTCTGTTAGTTGAGGACACACATCACAAAAAAGTTTCTGAGAATGCTTCTGTCTAGATTTTATATGAAGATATTCCCGTTTCCAACGAAATCTTCACAGTTATTCAAGTATCCACTTGCAGATTCCACAATAAGAGTGTTTCCAAACTGCTGTATCAATAGAAAGGATCAGCTCTGGTAGTTGAGGACACACATCCTAAAGAAGTTTCTGAAAATCCTTCTGTCTCTTTTTTATGGGAAGATATTTCAGTTTTCACCGTAGGCCTTAATGCGCTCGAAATGTCCACTTCCAGATACTACAGAAAGAGTGTTTCAAACCTGCTCTATGAAAGGGAATGTTCCGCTCTGTGACTTGAATGCAGATATCAGAAAGTAGTTTCTGACAGTGCTTCTGTCTAGAATTTAGATGAAGATATTCCCGTTTCCAACGAAATCGATAGAGCTATCCAAATATCCACTTACAGATTCTACAAAAGAAGTGATTCCAAACTGCTCTATCAACAGAAAGGTTTAAGTCTGTTAGTTGAGGACACACATCACAAAGAAGTTTGTGAGAATGCTTCTGTCTAGATTTTATATGAAGATATTCCCGTTTCTAACGATATCTTCACAGTTATCCAAATATCCACTTGCAGATTCTTCAAAAAGTGTGTTTCCAAACTGCTGTATCAAAAGATAGGTTCAACTCTGTCAGTTGAGGACACTCATCGCAAAGAAGTTTCTGAGAATGCTTCTGTCTAGATTTCATATGAAGATACTCCCCTTTCCAACGAAATTATTACAGCTATCCAAATATCCACGGACAGATTCTACAGAAAGGGTGTTTCCAAACTGCTGTATCAAAAGAAAGGTTGAACTCCGTTAGTTGAGGACACACATCACGAAGAAGTTGCTGAGAATGCTTCTGTCTGGAATTTAGATGAAGATATTCCCGTTTCCAACGAAATCTTCACAGTTATCCAAATATCTACCAGCAGATTCTACAAAAAGTGTGTTTCCAAACTACTGTAACAAAAGAAAGGTTGAACTCTGTTAGTTGAGGACACACATCACAAAGAAGTTTCTGAGAATGCTTCTGTCTAGATTTTATATGAAGATATTCACTTTTCCATCGAAATCTTCACAGTTATCCAAATATCCACTTGCGGATTCTACAAAAAGAGTGTTTCTAAACTGCTGTATCAAAAGAAAGGTCCAACTCTGTTAGTTGAGGACACACATCCAGTATAAGTTTCAGAGAATGCTTCTGTCTCGTTTTTATGGGAAGATATTTCCCTTTTCACCGTAGGCCTGAAAGCGCTCGAAATGTCCACTTGCAGATACTACAGAAAGCGTGTTCCAAACCTGCTCTAAGAAAGAGAATCTTCAGCTTTCTGAGTTGAATGCAGATATCACAAAGTAGTTTCTGAGAGTGCTTCTGTCTAGATTTTAGATGAAGATATTCCCGTTTCCAACGAAATCGTATGAGCTATCCAAATATCCACTTGCAGATTGTACAAAAAGGTGGTTCCAAACTACTCTATCAAAAGAAATGTTGAACTCTGTTCGATGAGGACTCACATCACAAAGAAGTTTCTGATAATGCTTCTGCCTAGATTTTATATGATGATGTTCCCGTTTCCAACGAAATCTTCACATTAAACAAAATATCCACTTGCAGGTTCTACAAAAAGAGTGTTTCCAAACTGCTGTATCAACGTAAAGTTTGAACTCTGTTAGTTGAGGACACACATCACAAAAAAGTTTCTGAGAATGCTTCTGTCTAGATTTTATAAGAAGATACTCCCGTTTCCAACGAAATCTTCACAGTTATTCAAGTATCCACTTGCAGATTCCACAAAAAGAGTGTTTCCTAACTGCTGTATCAAGAGAAAGGATCAACTCTGCTAGTTGAGGACCCATATCCTAAATAAGTTTCTGAGAATGCTTCTGTCTCTTTCTTATAGGAAGATATTTCAGTTTTCACCGAAGGGCTGAATGCGTTCGAAATGTCCACTTCCAGATACTACAGAAAGAGTGTTTCAAACCTGCTCTTTGAAAGGGAATGTTCAGCTCTGTGACTTGAATGCAGATGTCACAAAGTAGTTTCTGACAGTGCTTCTGTCTTGAATTTAGATGAAGATATTCCCTTTTCCAACGAAATCGTTAGAGCTATAAAAATATCCACTTGCAGATTCTACAAAAAGGGTGTTTCCAAACTGCCCTATCAAAAGAAACGTTGAACCCTGTTAGTTGAGGATACACATCACAAAGTAGTTTCTGAGAATGCTTGTGTCTAGATTTTATATGAAGATATTCCTATTTCCAACTAAATCTTCACAGTTATCCAAATATCCACTTGCAGATTTTACAAAAAGACTGTTTCCAAACTGCTGTTTCAAAGAAAAGTCGAACTGTGTTAGTTGAGGACACTCATCACAAAGAAGTTTCTGAGAATGCTTCTGTCTAGATTTCATATGAAGATATTCCCGTTTCCACCGAAATCATTAGAGCTATCCAAATACCCACTTACAGATTCTACAAAAAGAGTGTTACCAATCTGCTCTATCAAATGAAAGGTTCAACTTCGTTAGTTGAGGACACACATCATAAAGAAGTTTCTGAGAATGCTTCTGTCTGGATTTTATATGAAGATATTCCGTTTCCAACGAAATCTTCACAGTTATCCAAATATCAACTTGCAGATTCTACAAAAAGTGTGTTTCCAAACTACTGTATCAAAAGAAAGGATCAACTCTGTTAGTTGAGGACACACATCACAAAGAAGTTTCTGAGAATGCTTCTGTCTAGATTTTATATGAAGATATTCCCGTTTCCAACGAAATCTTCACAGTTATCCAAATATCCACTTGCAGATTCTACAAAAAGAGTGTTTGCAAACTGCTGTATCAAAAGAAAGGATGAACTGTGTTAGCTGAGGACACTCATCAAGAAGAAGTTTCTGAGCATGCTTCGGTCTAGATTTCATATGAAGATATCCCCGTTTCCAACGAAATCATTAGCTCTATCAAAATATCCACTTACAGATTCTACAAAAAGAGTGTTTCCAAACTCCTCTATCAAAAGAAAAGTTCAACTCCTTTAGTTGAGGACACACATCACAAAGAAGTTTCTGAGAATGCTTCTGTCTAGATTTTATATGAAGATATTCCCTTTTCCAATGAAATCTTCAGAGTCATCCAAATATCCACTTGCAGCTTCTACAAAAAGAGTTTTTCTAAACTGCTGTATCCAAAGAAAGTTTCATCTCTGTTAGTTGAGGACACACATCCCAAATAAGTTTCTGAGAATGCTTCTGTCTCGTTTTTATGGGAAGATATTTCCCTTTTCACCTTAGGCCTGAGAGCGCTCGAAATCTCCACTTGCAGATACTACAGAAAGAGTGTTCCAAACCTGCTCTAAGAAAGGGAATGTTCAGCTCAGTGAGTTCAATGCAGATATCACAAAGTAGTTTCTGAGAGAGCTTCTGTCTAGATTTTAGATGAAGATATTCCCGTTTCCAATGAAATCGTTAGAGCTATCCAAATATCCACTTGCAGATTCTACAAAAAGTGTGTTTCCAAACTGCTGTAACAAAGGAAAGGTTGAAATCTGTTAGTTGAGGACACACACCACAAAAAAGTTTCTGAGAACGCTTCTGTCTAGATTCTATATGACGATATTCCCGTTTCCAATGAAATCTTCACAGTTATTCAAATATCCACTTGCAGATTCTACAAAAAGAGTGTTTCCAAACTGCTCTATCAAAAGAAAGGTTCAACTCCGTTAGTTGAGGACACACGTCACAAAGAAGTTTCTGAGAATGCTTCTGTCTCGTTTTTATGGGAAGATATTTCAGTTTTCACCGTAGGCCGGAATGCGCTCGAAATGTCCACTTGCAGATACTACAGAAAGAGTGTTCCAAACCTTCTCTAAGAAAGGGAATCTTCAGCTTTGTGAGTTGAATGCAGATATCACAAAGTAGTTTCTGAGAGTGCTTCTGTCTAGATTTTAGATGAAGATATTCCCGTTTCCAACGAAATCGTTAGAGCTATCCAAATATCTACTTGCAGATTCTACAAAAAGAGTGGTTCCAAACTACTCTATGAAAAGAAAGGTTGAACTCTGTTAGATGAGGACACACATCACAGAGAAGTTTCTGAGAATGCTTCTGTCTAGATTTTATATGAAGATGTTCCCGTTTCCAACGAAATCTTCACATTAAACAAAATATCCACTTGCAGGTTCTACAAAAAGAGTGTTTCCAAACTGCTGTATCAAAGGAAAGGTTGTACTCTGTTAGTTGAGGACACACATCACAAAAAAGTTTCTGAGAATGCTTCTGTCTAGATTTTATATGAAGATATTCCCGTTTCCAACGAAATCTTCACAGTTATTCAAGTATCCACTTGCAGATTCCACAATAAGAGTGTTTCCAAACTGCTGTATCAATAGAAAGGATCAGCTCTGGTAGTTGAGGACACACATCCTAAAGAAGTTTCTGAAAATCCTTCTGTCTCTTTTTTATGGGAAGATATTTCAGTTTTCACCGTAGGCCTTAATGCGCTCGAAATGTCCACTTCCAGATACTACAGAAAGAGTGTTTCAAACCTGCTCTATGAAAGGGAATGTTCCGCTCTGTGACTTGAATGCAGATATCAGAAAGTAGTTTCTGACAGTGCTTCTGTCTAGAATTTAGATGAAGATATTCCCGTTTCCAACGAAATCGATAGAGCTATCCAAATATCCACTTACAGATTCTACAAAAGAAGTGATTCCAAACTGCTCTATCAACAGAAAGGTTTAAGTCTGTTAGTTGAGGACACACATCACAAAGAAGTTTGTGAGAATGCTTCTGTCTAGATTTTATATGAAGATATTCCCGTTTCTAACGATATCTTCACAGTTATCCAAATATCCACTTGCAGATTCTTCAAAAAGAGTGTTTCCAAACTGCTGTATCAAAAGATAGGTTCAACTCTGTCAGTTGAGGACACTCATCGCAAAGAAGTTTCTGAGAATGCTTCTGTCTAGATTTCATATGAAGATACTCCCCTTTCCAACGAAATTATTACAGCTATCCAAATATCCACGGACAGATTCTACAGAAAGGGTGTTTCCAAACTGCTGTATCAAAAGAAAGGTTGAACTCCGTTAGTTGAGGACACACATCACGAAGAAGTTGCTGAGAATGCTTCTGTCTGGAATTTAGATGAAGATATTCCCGTTTCCAACGAAATCTTCACAGTTATCCAAATATCTACCAGCAGATTCTACAAAAAGTGTGTTTCCAAACTACTGTAACAAAAGAAAGGTTGAACTCTGTTAGTTGAGGACACACATCACAAAGAAGTTTCTGAGAATGCTTCTGTCTAGATTTTATATGAAGATATTCACTTTTCCATCGAAATCTTCACAGTTATCCAAATATCCACTTGCGGATTCTACAAAAAGAGTGTTTCTAAACTGCTGTATCAAAAGAAAGGTCCAACTCTGTTAGTTGAGGACACACATCCAGTATAAGTTTCAGAGAATGCTTCTGTCTCGTTTTTATGGGAAGATATTTCCCTTTTCACCGTAGGCCTGAAAGCGCTCGAAATGTCCACTTGCAGATACTACAGAAAGCGTGTTCCAAACCTGCTCTAAGAAAGAGAATCTTCAGCTTTCTGAGTTGAATGCAGATATCACAAAGTAGTTTCTGAGAGTGCTTCTGTCTAGATTTTAGATGAAGATATTCCCGTTTCCAACGAAATCGTATGAGCTATCCAAATATCCACTTGCAGATTGTACAAAAAGGTGGTTCCAAACTACTCTATCAAAAGAAATGTTGAACTCTGTTCGATGAGGACTCACATCACAAAGAAGTTTCTGATAATGCTTCTGCCTAGATTTTATATGATGATGTTCCCGTTTCCAACGAAATCTTCACATTAAACAAAATATCCACTTGCAGGTTCTACAAAAAGAGTGTTTCCAAACTGCTGTATCAACGTAAAGTTTGAACTCTGTTAGTTGAGGACACACATCACAAAAAAGTTTCTGAGAATGCTTCTGTCTAGATTTTATAAGAAGATACTCCCGTTTCCAACGAAATCTTCACAGTTATTCAAGTATCCACTTGCAGATTCCACAAAAAGAGTGTTTCCTAACTGCTGTATCAAGAGAAAGGATCAACTCTGCTAGTTGAGGACCCATATCCTAAATAAGTTTCTGAGAATGCTTCTGTCTCTTTCTTATAGGAAGATATTTCAGTTTTCACCGAAGGGCTGAATGCGTTCGAAATGTCCACTTCCAGATACTACAGAAAGAGTGTTTCAAACCTGCTCTTTGAAAGGGAATGTTCAGCTCTGTGACTTGAATGCAGATGTCACAAAGTAGTTTCTGACAGTGCTTCTGTCTTGAATTTAGATGAAGATATTCCCTTTTCCAACGAAATCGTTAGAGCTATAAAAATATCCACTTGCAGATTCTACAAAAAGGGTGTTTCCAAACTGCCCTATCAAAAGAAACGTTGAACCCTGTTAGTTGAGGATACACATCACAAAGTAGTTTCTGAGAATGCTTGTGTCTAGATTTTATATGAAGATATTCCTATTTCCAACTAAATCTTCACAGTTATCCAAATATCCACTTGCAGATTTTACAAAAAGACTGTTTCCAAACTGCTGTTTCAAAGAAAAGTCGAACTGTGTTAGTTGAGGACACTCATCACAAAGAAGTTTCTGAGAATGCTTCTGTCTAGATTTCATATGAAGATATTCCCGTTTCCACCGAAATCATTAGAGCTATCCAAATACCCACTTACAGATTCTACAAAAAGAGTGTTACCAATCTGCTCTATCAAATGAAAGGTTCAACTTCGTTAGTTGAGGACACACATCATAAAGAAGTTTCTGAGAATGCTTCTGTCTGGATTTTATATGAAGATATTCCGTTTCCAACGAAATCTTCACAGTTATCCAAATATCAACTTGCAGATTCTACAAAAAGTGTGTTTCCAAACTACTGTATCAAAAGAAAGGATCAACTCTGTTAGTTGAGGACACACATCACAAAGAAGTTTCTGAGAATGCTTCTGTCTAGATTTTATATGAAGATATTCCCGTTTCCAACGAAATCTTCACAGTTATCCAAATATCCACTTGCAGATTCTACAAAAAGAGTGTTTGCAAACTGCTGTATCAAAAGAAAGGATGAACTGTGTTAGCTGAGGACACTCATCAAGAAGAAGTTTCTGAGCATGCTTCGGTCTAGATTTCATATGAAGATATCCCCGTTTCCAACGAAATCATTAGCTCTATCAAAATATCCACTTACAGATTCTACAAAAAGAGTGTTTCCAAACTCCTCTATCAAAAGAAAAGTTCAACTCCTTTAGTTGAGGACACACATCACAAAGAAGTTTCTGAGAATGCTTCTGTCTAGATTTTATATGAAGATATTCCCTTTTCCAATGAAATCTTCAGAGTCATCCAAATATCCACTTGCAGCTTCTACAAAAAGAGTTTTTCTAAACTGCTGTATCCAAAGAAAGTTTCATCTCTGTTAGTTGAGGACACACATCCCAAATAAGTTTCTGAGAATGCTTCTGTCTCGTTTTTATGGGAAGATATTTCCCTTTTCACCTTAGGCCTGAGAGCGCTCGAAATCTCCACTTGCAGATACTACAGAAAGAGTGTTCCAAACCTGCTCTAAGAAAGGGAATGTTCAGCTCAGTGAGTTCAATGCAGATATCACAAAGTAGTTTCTGAGAGAGCTTCTGTCTAGATTTTAGATGAAGATATTCCCGTTTCCAATGAAATCGTTAGAGCTATCCAAATATCCACTTGCAGATTCTACAAAAAGTGTGTTTCCAAACTGCTGTAACAAAGGAAAGGTTGAAATCTGTTAGTTGAGGACACACACCACAAAAAAGTTTCTGAGAACGCTTCTGTCTAGATTCTATATGACGATATTCCCGTTTCCAATGAAATCTTCACAGTTATTCAAATATCCACTTGCAGATTCTACAAAAAGAGTGTTTCCAAACTGCTCTATCAAAAGAAAGGTTCAACTCCGTTAGTTGAGGACACACGTCACAAAGAAGTTTCTGAGAATGCTTCTGTCTCGTTTTTATGGGAAGATATTTCAGTTTTCACCGTAGGCCGGAATGCGCTCGAAATGTCCACTTGCAGATACTACAGAAAGAGTGTTCCAAACCTTCTCTAAGAAAGGGAATCTTCAGCTTTGTGAGTTGAATGCAGATATCACAAAGTAGTTTCTGAGAGTGCTTCTGTCTAGATTTTAGATGAAGATATTCCCGTTTCCAACGAAATCGTTAGAGCTATCCAAATATCTACTTGCAGATTCTACAAAAAGAGTGGTTCCAAACTACTCTATGAAAAGAAAGGTTGAACTCTGTTAGATGAGGACACACATCACAGAGAAGTTTCTGAGAATGCTTCTGTCTAGATTTTATATGAAGATGTTCCCGTTTCCAACGAAATCTTCACATTAAACAAAATATCCACTTGCAGGTTCTACAAAAAGAGTGTTTCCAAACTGCTGTATCAAAGGAAAGGTTGTACTCTGTTAGTTGAGGACACACATCACAAAAAAGTTTCTGAGAATGCTTCTGTCTAGATTTTATATGAAGATATTCCCGTTTCCAACGAAATCTTCACAGTTATTCAAGTATCCACTTGCAGATTCCACAATAAGAGTGTTTCCAAACTGCTGTATCAATAGAAAGGATCAGCTCTGGTAGTTGAGGACACACATCCTAAAGAAGTTTCTGAAAATCCTTCTGTCTCTTTTTTATGGGAAGATATTTCAGTTTTCACCGTAGGCCTTAATGCGCTCGAAATGTCCACTTCCAGATACTACAGAAAGAGTGTTTCAAACCTGCTCTATGAAAGGGAATGTTCCGCTCTGTGACTTGAATGCAGATATCAGAAAGTAGTTTCTGACAGTGCTTCTGTCTAGAATTTAGATGAAGATATTCCCGTTTCCAACGAAATCGATAGAGCTATCCAAATATCCACTTACAGATTCTACAAAAGAAGTGATTCCAAACTGCTCTATCAACAGAAAGGTTTAAGTCTGTTAGTTGAGGACACACATCACAAAGAAGTTTGTGAGAATGCTTCTGTCTAGATTTTATATGAAGATATTCCCGTTTCTAACGATATCTTCACAGTTATCCAAATATCCACTTGCAGATTCTTCAAAAAGTGTGTTTCCAAACTGCTGTATCAAAAGATAGGTTCAACTCTGTCAGTTGAGGACACTCATCGCAAAGAAGTTTCTGAGAATGCTTCTGTCTAGATTTCATATGAAGATACTCCCCTTTCCAACGAAATTATTACAGCTATCCAAATATCCACGGACAGATTCTACAGAAAGGGTGTTTCCAAACTGCTGTATCAAAAGAAAGGTTGAACTCCGTTAGTTGAGGACACACATCACGAAGAAGTTGCTGAGAATGCTTCTGTCTGGAATTTAGATGAAGATATTCCCGTTTCCAACGAAATCTTCACAGTTATCCAAATATCTACCAGCAGATTCTACAAAAAGTGTGTTTCCAAACTACTGTAACAAAAGAAAGGTTGAACTCTGTTAGTTGAGGACACACATCACAAAGAAGTTTCTGAGAATGCTTCTGTCTAGATTTTATATGAAGATATTCACTTTTCCATCGAAATCTTCACAGTTATCCAAATATCCACTTGCGGATTCTACAAAAAGAGTGTTTCTAAACTGCTGTATCAAAAGAAAGGTCCAACTCTGTTAGTTGAGGACACACATCCAGTATAAGTTTCAGAGAATGCTTCTGTCTCGTTTTTATGGGAAGATATTTCCCTTTTCACCGTAGGCCTGAAAGCGCTCGAAATGTCCACTTGCAGATACTACAGAAAGCGTGTTCCAAACCTGCTCTAAGAAAGAGAATCTTCAGCTTTCTGAGTTGAATGCAGATATCACAAAGTAGTTTCTGAGAGTGCTTCTGTCTAGATTTTAGATGAAGATATTCCCGTTTCCAACGAAATCGTATGAGCTATCCAAATATCCACTTGCAGATTGTACAAAAAGGTGGTTCCAAACTACTCTATCAAAAGAAATGTTGAACTCTGTTCGATGAGGACTCACATCACAAAGAAGTTTCTGATAATGCTTCTGCCTAGATTTTATATGATGATGTTCCCGTTTCCAACGAAATCTTCACATTAAACAAAATATCCACTTGCAGGTTCTACAAAAAGAGTGTTTCCAAACTGCTGTATCAACGTAAAGTTTGAACTCTGTTAGTTGAGGACACACATCACAAAAAAGTTTCTGAGAATGCTTCTGTCTAGATTTTATAAGAAGATACTCCCGTTTCCAACGAAATCTTCACAGTTATTCAAGTATCCACTTGCAGATTCCACAAAAAGAGTGTTTCCTAACTGCTGTATCAAGAGAAAGGATCAACTCTGCTAGTTGAGGACCCATATCCTAAATAAGTTTCTGAGAATGCTTCTGTCTCTTTCTTATAGGAAGATATTTCAGTTTTCACCGAAGGGCTGAATGCGTTCGAAATGTCCACTTCCAGATACTACAGAAAGAGTGTTTCAAACCTGCTCTTTGAAAGGGAATGTTCAGCTCTGTGACTTGAATGCAGATGTCACAAAGTAGTTTCTGACAGTGCTTCTGTCTTGAATTTAGATGAAGATATTCCCTTTTCCAACGAAATCGTTAGAGCTATAAAAATATCCACTTGCAGATTCTACAAAAAGGGTGTTTCCAAACTGCCCTATCAAAAGAAACGTTGAACCCTGTTAGTTGAGGATACACATCACAAAGTAGTTTCTGAGAATGCTTGTGTCTAGATTTTATATGAAGATATTCCTATTTCCAACTAAATCTTCACAGTTATCCAAATATCCACTTGCAGATTTTACAAAAAGACTGTTTCCAAACTGCTGTTTCAAAGAAAAGTCGAACTGTGTTAGTTGAGGACACTCATCACAAAGAAGTTTCTGAGAATGCTTCTGTCTAGATTTCATATGAAGATATTCCCGTTTCCACCGAAATCATTAGAGCTATCCAAATACCCACTTACAGATTCTACAAAAAGAGTGTTACCAATCTGCTCTATCAAATGAAAGGTTCAACTTCGTTAGTTGAGGACACACATCATAAAGAAGTTTCTGAGAATGCTTCTGTCTGGATTTTATATGAAGATATTCCGTTTCCAACGAAATCTTCACAGTTATCCAAATATCAACTTGCAGATTCTACAAAAAGTGTGTTTCCAAACTACTGTATCAAAAGAAAGGATCAACTCTGTTAGTTGAGGACACACATCACAAAGAAGTTTCTGAGAATGCTTCTGTCTAGATTTTATATGAAGATATTCCCGTTTCCAACGAAATCTTCACAGTTATCCAAATATCCACTTGCAGATTCTACAAAAAGAGTGTTTGCAAACTGCTGTATCAAAAGAAAGGATGAACTGTGTTAGCTGAGGACACTCATCAAGAAGAAGTTTCTGAGCATGCTTCGGTCTAGATTTCATATGAAGATATCCCCGTTTCCAACGAAATCATTAGCTCTATCAAAATATCCACTTACAGATTCTACAAAAAGAGTGTTTCCAAACTCCTCTATCAAAAGAAAAGTTCAACTCCTTTAGTTGAGGACACACATCACAAAGAAGTTTCTGAGAATGCTTCTGTCTAGATTTTATATGAAGATATTCCCTTTTCCAATGAAATCTTCAGAGTCATCCAAATATCCACTTGCAGCTTCTACAAAAAGAGTTTTTCTAAACTGCTGTATCCAAAGAAAGTTTCATCTCTGTTAGTTGAGGACACACATCCCAAATAAGTTTCTGAGAATGCTTCTGTCTCGTTTTTATGGGAAGATATTTCCCTTTTCACCTTAGGCCTGAGAGCGCTCGAAATCTCCACTTGCAGATACTACAGAAAGAGTGTTCCAAACCTGCTCTAAGAAAGGGAATGTTCAGCTCAGTGAGTTCAATGCAGATATCACAAAGTAGTTTCTGAGAGAGCTTCTGTCTAGATTTTAGATGAAGATATTCCCGTTTCCAATGAAATCGTTAGAGCTATCCAAATATCCACTTGCAGATTCTACAAAAAGTGTGTTTCCAAACTGCTGTAACAAAGGAAAGGTTGAAATCTGTTAGTTGAGGACACACACCACAAAAAAGTTTCTGAGAACGCTTCTGTCTAGATTCTATATGACGATATTCCCGTTTCCAATGAAATCTTCACAGTTATTCAAATATCCACTTGCAGATTCTACAAAAAGAGTGTTTCCAAACTGCTCTATCAAAAGAAAGGTTCAACTCCGTTAGTTGAGGACACACGTCACAAAGAAGTTTCTGAGAATGCTTCTGTCTCGTTTTTATGGGAAGATATTTCAGTTTTCACCGTAGGCCGGAATGCGCTCGAAATGTCCACTTGCAGATACTACAGAAAGAGTGTTCCAAACCTTCTCTAAGAAAGGGAATCTTCAGCTTTGTGAGTTGAATGCAGATATCACAAAGTAGTTTCTGAGAGTGCTTCTGTCTAGATTTTAGATGAAGATATTCCCGTTTCCAACGAAATCGTTAGAGCTATCCAAATATCTACTTGCAGATTCTACAAAAAGAGTGGTTCCAAACTACTCTATGAAAAGAAAGGTTGAACTCTGTTAGATGAGGACACACATCACAAAGAAGTTTCTGAGAATGCTTCTGTCTAGATTTTATATGAAGATGTTCCCGTTTCCAACGAAATCTTCACATTAAACAAAATATCCACTTGCAGGTTCTACAAAAAGAGTGTTTCCAAACTGCTGTATCAAAGGAAAGGTTGTACTCTGTTAGTTGAGGACACACATCACAAAAAAGTTTCTGAGAATGCTTCTGTCTAGATTTTATATGAAGATATTCCCGTTTCCAACGAAATCTTCACAGTTATTCAAGTATCCACTTGCAGATTCCACAATAAGAGTGTTTCCAAACTGCTGTATCAATAGAAAGGATCAGCTCTGGTAGTTGAGGACACACATCCTAAAGAAGTTTCTGAAAATCCTTCTGTCTCTTTTTTATGGGAAGATATTTCAGTTTTCACCGTAGGCCTTAATGCGCTCGAAATGTCCACTTCCAGATACTACAGAAAGAGTGTTTCAAACCTGCTCTATGAAAGGGAATGTTCCGCTCTGTGACTTGAATGCAGATATCAGAAAGTAGTTTCTGACAGTGCTTCTGTCTAGAATTTAGATGAAGATATTCCCGTTTCCAATGAAATCGATAGAGCTATCCAAATATCCACTTACAGATTCTACAAAAGAAGTGATTCCAAACTGCTCTATCAACAGAAAGGTTTAAGTCTGTTAGTTGAGGACACACATCACAAAGAAGTTTGTGAGAATGCTTCTGTCTAGATTTTATATGAAGATATTCCCGTTTCTAACGATATCTTCACAGTTATCCAAATATCCACTTGCAGATTCTTCAAAAAGTGTGTTTCCAAACTGCTGTATCAAAAGATAGGTTCAACTCTGTCAGTTGAGGACACTCATCGCAAAGAAGTTTCTGAGAATGCTTCTGTCTAGATTTCATATGAAGATACTCCCCTTTCCAACGAAATTATTACAGCTATCCAAATATCCACGGACAGATTCTACAGAAAGGGTGTTTCCAAACTGCTGTATCAAAAGAAAGGTTGAACTCCGTTAGTTGAGGACACACATCACGAAGAAGTTGCTGAGAATGCTTCTGTCTGGAATTTAGATGAAGATATTCCCGTTTCCAACGAAATCTTCACAGTTATCCAAATATCTACCAGCAGATTCTACAAAAAGTGTGTTTCCAAACTACTGTAACAAAAGAAAGGTTGAACTCTGTTAGTTGAGGACACACATCACAAAGAAGTTTCTGAGAATGCTTCTGTCTAGATTTTATATGAAGATATTCACTTTTCCATCGAAATCTTCACAGTTATCCAAATATCCACTTGCGGATTCTACAAAAAGAGTGTTTCTAAACTGCTGTATCAAAAGAAAGGTCCAACTCTGTTAGTTGAGGACACACATCCAGTATAAGTTTCAGAGAATGCTTCTGTCTCGTTTTTATGGGAAGATATTTCCCTTTTCACCGTAGGCCTGAAAGCGCTCGAAATGTCCACTTGCAGATACTACAGAAAGCGTGTTCCAAACCTGCTCTAAGAAAGAGAATCTTCAGCTTTCTGAGTTGAATGCAGATATCACAAAGTAGTTTCTGAGAGTGCTTCTGTCTAGATTTTAGATGAAGATATTCCCGTTTCCAACGAAATCGTATGAGCTATCCAAATATCCACTTGCAGATTGTACAAAAAGGTGGTTCCAAACTACTCTATCAAAAGAAATGTTGAACTCTGTTCGATGAGGACTCACATCACAAAGAAGTTTCTGATAATGCTTCTGCCTAGATTTTATATGATGATGTTCCCGTTTCCAACGAAATCTTCACATTAAACAAAATATCCACTTGCAGGTTCTACAAAAAGAGTGTTTCCAAACTGCTGTATCAACGTAAAGTTTGAACTCTGTTAGTTGAGGACACACATCACAAAAAAGTTTCTGAGAATGCTTCTGTCTAGATTTTATAAGAAGATACTCCCGTTTCCAACGAAATCTTCACAGTTATTCAAGTATCCACTTGCAGATTCCACAAAAAGAGTGTTTCCTAACTGCTGTATCAAGAGAAAGGATCAACTCTGCTAGTTGAGGACCCATATCCTAAATAAGTTTCTGAGAATGCTTCTGTCTCTTTCTTATAGGAAGATATTTCAGTTTTCACCGAAGGGCTGAATGCGTTCGAAATGTCCACTTCCAGATACTACAGAAAGAGTGTTTCAAACCTGCTCTTTGAAAGGGAATGTTCAGCTCTGTGACTTGAATGCAGATGTCACAAAGTAGTTTCTGACAGTGCTTCTGTCTTGAATTTAGATGAAGATATTCCCTTTTCCAACGAAATCGTTAGAGCTATAAAAATATCCACTTGCAGATTCTACAAAAAGGGTGTTTCCAAACTGCCCTATCAAAAGAAACGTTGAACCCTGTTAGTTGAGGATACACATCACAAAGTAGTTTCTGAGAATGCTTGTGTCTAGATTTTATATGAAGATATTCCTATTTCCAACTAAATCTTCACAGTTATCCAAATATCCACTTGCAGATTTTACAAAAAGACTGTTTCCAAACTGCTGTTTCAAAGAAAAGTCGAACTGTGTTAGTTGAGGACACTCATCACAAAGAAGTTTCTGAGAATGCTTCTGTCTAGATTTCATATGAAGATATTCCCGTTTCCACCGAAATCATTAGAGCTATCCAAATACCCACTTACATATTCTACAAAAAGAGTGTTACCAATCTGCTCTATCAAATGAAAGGTTCAACTTCGTTAGTTGAGGACACACATCATAAAGAAGTTTCTGAGAATGCTTCTGTCTGGATTTTATATGAAGATATTCCGTTTCCAACGAAATCTTCACAGTTATCCAAATATCAACTTGCAGATTCTACAAAAAGTGTGTTTCCAAACTACCGTATCAAAAGAAAGGATCAACTCTGTTAGTTGAGGACACACATCACAAAGAAGTTTCTGAGAATGCTTCTGTCTAGATTTTATATGAAGATATTCCCGTTTCCAACGAAATCTTCACAGTTATCCAAATATCCACTTGCAGATTCTACAAAAAGAGTGTTTGCAAACTGCTGTATCAAAAGAAAGGATGAACTGTGTTAGCTGAGGACACTCATCAAGAAGAAGTTTCTGAGCATGCTTCGGTCTAGATTTCATATGAAGATATCCCCGTTTCCAACGAAATCATTAGCTCTATCAAAATATCCACTTACAGATTCTACAAAAAGAGTGTTTCCAAACTCCTCTATCAAAAGAAAAGTTCAACTCCTTTAGTTGAGGACACACATCACAAAGAAGTTTCTGAGAATGCTTCTGTCTAGATTTTATATGAAGATATTCCCTTTTCCAATGAAATCTTCAGAGTCATCCAAATATCCACTTGCAGCTTCTACAAAAAGAGTTTTTCTAAACTGCTGTATCCAAAGAAAGTTTCATCTCTGTTAGTTGAGGACACACATCCCAAATAAGTTTCTGAGAATGCTTCTGTCTCGTTTTTATGGGAAGATATTTCCCTTTTCACCTTAGGCCTGAGAGCGCTCGAAATCTCCACTTGCAGATACTACAGAAAGAGTGTTCCAAACCTGCTCTAAGAAAGGGAATGTTCAGCTCAGTGAGTTCAATGCAGATATCACAAAGTAGTTTCTGAGAGAGCTTCTGTCTAGATTTTAGATGAAGATATTCCCGTTTCCAATGAAATCGTTAGAGCTATCCAAATATCCACTTGCAGATTCTACAAAAAGTGTGTTTCCAAACTGCTGTAACAAAGGAAAGGTTGAAATCTGTTAGTTGAGGACACACACCACAAAAAAGTTTCTGAGAACGCTTCTGTCTAGATTCTATATGACGATATTCCCGTTTCCAATGAAATCTTCACAGTTATTCAAATATCCACTTGCAGATTATACAAAAAGAGTGTTTCCAAACTGCTCTATCAAAAGAAAGGTTCAACTCCGTTAGTTGAGGACACACGTCACAAAGAAGTTTCTGAGAATGCTTCTGTCTCGTTTTTATGGGAAGATATTTCAGTTTTCACCGTAGGCCGGAATGCGCTCGAAATGTCCACTTGCAGATACTACAGAAAGAGTGTTCCAAACCTTCTCTAAGAAAGGGAATCTTCAGCTTTGTGAGTTGAATGCAGATATCACAAAGTAGTTTCTGAGAGTGCTTCTGTCTAGATTTTAGATGAAGATATTCCCGTTTCCAACGAAATCGTTAGAGCTATCCAAATATCAACTTGCAGATTCTACAAAAAGAGTGGTTCCAAACTACTCTATGAAAAGAAAGGTTGAACTCTGTTAGATGAGGACACACATCACAAAGAAGTTTCTGAGAATGCTTCTGTCTAGATTTTATATGAAGATGTTCCCGTTTCCAACGAAATCTTCACATTAAACAAAATATCCACTTGCAGGTTCTACAAAAAGAGTGTTTCCAAACTGCTGTATCAAAGGAAAGGTTGTACTCTGTTAGTTGAGGACACACATCACAAAAAAGTTTCTGAGAATGCTTCTGTCTAGATTTTATATGAAGATATTCCCGTTTCCAACGAAATCTTCACAGTTATTCAAGTATCCACTTGCAGATTCCACAATAAGAGTGTTTCCAAACTGCTGTATCAATAGAAAGGATCAGCTCTGGTAGTTGAGGACACACATCCTAAAGAAGTTTCTGAAAATCCTTCTGTCTCTTTTTTATGGGAAGATATTTCAGTTTTCACCGTAGGCCTTAATGCGCTCGAAATGTCCACTTCCAGATACTACAGAAAGAGTGTTTCAAACCTGCTCTATGAAAGGGAATGTTCCGCTCTGTGACTTGAATGCAGATATCAGAAAGTAGTTTCTGACAGTGCTTCTGTCTAGAATTTAGATGAAGATATTCCCGTTTCCAACGAAATCGATAGAGCTATCCAAATATCCACTTACAGATTCTACAAAAGAAGTGATTCCAAACTGCTCTATCAACAGAAAGGTTTAAGTCTGTTAGTTGAGGACACACATCACAAAGAAGTTTGTGAGAATGCTTCTGTCTAGATTTTATATGAAGATATTCCCGTTTCTAACGATATCTTCACAGTTATCCAAATATCCACTTGCAGATTCTTCAAAAAGTGTGTTTCCAAACTGCTGTATCAAAAGATAGGTTCAACTCTGTCAGTTGAGGACACTCATCGCAAAGAAGTTTCTGAGAATGCTTCTGTCTAGATTTCATATGAAGATACTCCCCTTTCCAACGAAATTATTACAGCTATCCAAATATCCACGGACAGATTCTACAGAAAGGGTGTTTCCAAACTGCTGTATCAAAAGAAAGGTTGAACTCCGTTAGTTGAGGACACACATCATGAAGAAGTTGCTGAGAATGCTTCTGTCTGGAATTTAGATGAAGATATTCCCGTTTCCAACGAAATCTTCACAGTTATCCAAATATCTACCAGCAGATTCTACAAAAAGTGTGTTTCCAAACTACTGTAACAAAAGAAAGGTTGAACTCTGTTAGTTGAGGACACACATCACAAAGAAGTTTCTGAGAATGCTTCTGTCTAGATTTTATATGAAGATATTCACTTTTCCATCGAAATCTTCACAGTTATCCAAATATCCACTTGCGGATTCTACAAAAAGAGTGTTTCTAAACTGCTGTATCAAAAGAAAGGTCCAACTCTGTTAGTTGAGGACACACATCCAGTATAAGTTTCAGAGAATGCTTCTGTCTCGTTTTTATGGGAAGATATTTCCCTTTTCACCGTAGGCCTGAAAGCGCTCGAAATGTCCACTTGCAGATACTACAGAAAGCGTGTTCCAAACCTGCTCTAAGAAAGAGAATCTTCAGCTTTCTGAGTTGAATGCAGATATCACAAAGTAGTTTCTGAGAGTGCTTCTGTCTAGATTTTAGATGAAGATATTCCCGTTTCCAACGAAATCGTATGAGCTATCCAAATATCCACTTGCAGATTGTACAAAAAGGTGGTTCCAAACTACTCTATCAAAAGAAATGTTGAACTCTGTTCGATGAGGACTCACATCACAAAGAAGTTTCTGATAATGCTTCTGCCTAGATTTTATATGATGATGTTCCCGTTTCCAACGAAATCTTCACATTAAACAAAATATCCACTTGCAGGTTCTACAAAAAGAGTGTTTCCAAACTGCTGTATCAACGTAAAGTTTGAACTCTGTTAGTTGAGGACACACATCACAAAAAAGTTTCTGAGAATGCTTCTGTCTAGATTTTATAAGAAGATACTCCCGTTTCCAACGAAATCTTCACAGTTATTCAAGTATCCACTTGCAGATTCCACAAAAAGAGTGTTTCCTAACTGCTGTATCAAGAGAAAGGATCAACTCTGCTAGTTGAGGACCCATATCCTAAATAAGTTTCTGAGAATGCTTCTGTCTCTTTCTTATAGGAAGATATTTCAGTTTTCACCGAAGGGCTGAATGCGTTCGAAATGTCCACTTCCAGATACTACAGAAAGAGTGTTTCAAACCTGCTCTTTGAAAGGGAATGTTCAGCTCTGTGACTTGAATGCAGATGTCACAAAGTAGTTTCTGACAGTGCTTCTGTCTTGAATTTAGATGAAGATATTCCCTTTTCCAACGAAATCGTTAGAGCTATAAAAATATCCACTTGCAGATTCTACAAAAAGGGTGTTTCCAAACTGCCCTATCAAAAGAAACGTTGAACCCTGTTAGTTGAGGATACACATCACAAAGTAGTTTCTGAGAATGCTTGTGTCTAGATTTTATATGAAGATATTCCTATTTCCAACTAAATCTTCACAGTTATCCAAATATCCACTTGCAGATTTTACAAAAAGACTGTTTCCAAACTGCTGTTTCAAAGAAAAGTCGAACTGTGTTAGTTGAGGACACTCATCACAAAGAAGTTTCTGAGAATGCTTCTGTCTAGATTTCATATGAAGATATTCCCGTTTCCACCGAAATCATTAGAGCTATCCAAATACCCACTTACAGATTCTACAAAAAGAGTGTTACCAATCTGCTCTATCAAATGAAAGGTTCAACTTCGTTAGTTGAGGACACACATCATAAAGAAGTTTCTGAGAATGCTTCTGTCTGGATTTTATATGAAGATATTCCGTTTCCAACGAAATCTTCACAGTTATCCAAATATCAACTTGCAGATTCTACAAAAAGTGTGTTTCCAAACTACTGTATCAAAAGAAAGGATCAACTCTGTTAGTTGAGGACACACATCACAAAGAAGTTTCTGAGAATGCTTCTGTCTAGATTTTATATGAAGATATTCCCGTTTCCAACGAAATCTTCACAGTTATCCAAATATCCACTTGCAGATTCTACAAAAAGAGTGTTTGCAAACTGCTGTATCAAAAGAAAGGATGAACTGTGTTAGCTGAGGACACTCATCAAGAAGAAGTTTCTGAGCATGCTTCGGTCTAGATTTCATATGAAGATATCCCCGTTTCCAACGAAATCATTAGCTCTATCAAAATATCCACTTACAGATTCTACAAAAAGAGTGTTTCCAAACTCCTCTATCAAAAGAAAAGTTCAACTCCTTTAGTTGAGGACACACATCACAAAGAAGTTTCTGAGAATGCTTCTGTCTAGATTTTATATGAAGATATTCCCTTTTCCAATGAAATCTTCAGAGTCATCCAAATATCCACTTGCAGCTTCTACAAAAAGAGTTTTTCTAAACTGCTGTATCCAAAGAAAGTTTCATCTCTGTTAGTTGAGGACACACATCCCAAATAAGTTTCTGAGAATGCTTCTGTCTCGTTTTTATGGGAAGATATTTCCCTTTTCACCTTAGGCCTGAGAGCGCTCGAAATCTCCACTTGCAGATACTACAGAAAGAGTGTTCCAAACCTGCTCTAAGAAAGGGAATGTTCAGCTCAGTGAGTTCAATGCAGATATCACAAAGTAGTTTCTGAGAGAGCTTCTGTCTAGATTTTAGATGAAGATATTCCCGTTTCCAATGAAATCGTTAGAGCTATCCAAATATCCACTTGCAGATTCTACAAAAAGTGTGTTTCCAAACTGCTGTAACAAAGGAAAGGTTGAAATCTGTTAGTTGAGGACACACACCACAAAAAAGTTTCTGAGAACGCTTCTGTCTAGATTCTATATGACGATATTCCCGTTTCCAATGAAATCTTCACAGTTATTCAAATATCCACTTGCAGATTCTACAAAAAGAGTGTTTCCAAACTGCTCTATCAAAAGAAAGGTTCAACTCCGTTAGTTGAGGACACACGTCACAAAGAAGTTTCTGAGAATGCTTCTGTCTCGTTTTTATGGGAAGATATTTCAGTTTTCACCGTAGGCCGGAATGCGCTCGAAATGTCCACTTGCAGATACTACAGAAAGAGTGTTCCAAACCTTCTCTAAGAAAGGGAATCTTCAGCTTTGTGAGTTGAATGCAGATATCACAAAGTAGTTTCTGAGAGTGCTTCTGTCTAGATTTTAGATGAAGATATTCCCGTTTCCAACGAAATCGTTAGAGCTATCCAAATATCTACTTGCAGATTCTACAAAAAGAGTGGTTCCAAACTACTCTATGAAAAGAAAGGTTGAACTCTGTTAGATGAGGACACACATCACAAAGAAGTTTCTGAGAATGCTTCTGTCTAGATTTTATATGAAGATGTTCCCGTTTCCAACGAAATCTTCACATTAAACAAAATATCCACTTGCAGGTTCTACAAAAAGAGTGTTTCCAAACTGCTGTATCAAAGGAAAGGTTGTACTCTGTTAGTTGAGGACACACATCACAAAAAAGTTTCTGAGAATGCTTCTGTCTAGATTTTATATGAAGATATTCCCGTTTCCAACGAAATCTTCACAGTTATTCAAGTATCCACTTGCAGATTCCACAATAAGAGTGTTTCCAAACTGCTGTATCAATAGAAAGGATCAGCTCTGGTAGTTGAGGACACACATCCTAAAGAAGTTTCTGAAAATCCTTCTGTCTCTTTTTTATGGGAAGATATTTCAGTTTTCACCGTAGGCCTTAATGCGCTCGAAATGTCCACTTCCAGATACTACAGAAAGAGTGTTTCAAACCTGCTCTATGAAAGGGAATGTTCCGCTCTGTGACTTGAATGCAGATATCAGAAAGTAGTTTCTGACAGTGCTTCTGTCTAGAATTTAGATGAAGATATTCCCGTTTCCAACGAAATCGATAGAGCTATCCAAATATCCACTTACAGATTCTACAAAAGAAGTGATTCCAAACTGCTCTATCAACAGAAAGGTTTAAGTCTGTTAGTTGAGGACACACATCACAAAGAAGTTTGTGAGAATGCTTCTGTCTAGATTTTATATGAAGATATTCCCGTTTCTAACGATATCTTCACAGTTATCCAAATATCCACTTGCAGATTCTTCAAAAAGTGTGTTTCCAAACTGCTGTATCAAAAGATAGGTTCAACTCTGTCAGTTGAGGACACTCATCGCAAAGAAGTTTCTGAGAATGCTTCTGTCTAGATTTCATATGAAGATACTCCCCTTTCCAACGAAATTATTACAGCTATCCAAATATCCACGGACAGATTCTACAGAAAGGGTGTTTCCAAACTGCTGTATCAAAAGAAAGGTTGAACTCCGTTAGTTGAGGACACACATCACGAAGAAGTTGCTGAGAATGCTTCTGTCTGGAATTTAGATGAAGATATTCCCGTTTCCAACGAAATCTTCACAGTTATCCAAATATCTACCAGCAGATTCTACAAAAAGTGTGTTTCCAAACTACTGTAACAAAAGAAAGGTTGAACTCTGTTAGTTGAGGACACACATCACAAAGAAGTTTCTGAGAATGCTTCTGTCTAGATTTTATATGAAGATATTCACTTTTCCATCGAAATCTTCACAGTTATCCAAATATCCACTTGCGGATTCTACAAAAAGAGTGTTTCTAAACTGCTGTATCAAAAGAAAGGTCCAACTCTGTTAGTTGAGGACACACATCCAGTATAAGTTTCAGAGAATGCTTCTGTCTCGTTTTTATGGGAAGATATTTCCCTTTTCACCGTAGGCCTGAAAGCGCTCGAAATGTCCACTTGCAGATACTACAGAAAGCGTGTTCCAAACCTGCTCTAAGAAAGAGAATCTTCAGCTTTCTGAGTTGAATGCAGATATCACAAAGTAGTTTCTGAGAGTGCTTCTGTCTAGATTTTAGATGAAGATATTCCCGTTTCCAACGAAATCGTATGAGCTATCCAAATATCCACTTGCAGATTGTACAAAAAGGTGGTTCCAAACTACTCTATCAAAAGAAATGTTGAACTCTGTTCGATGAGGACTCACATCACAAAGAAGTTTCTGATAATGCTTCTGCCTAGATTTTATATGATGATGTTCCCGTTTCCAACGAAATCTTCACATTAAACAAAATATCCACTTGCAGGTTCTACAAAAAGAGTGTTTCCAAACTGCTGTATCAACGTAAAGTTTGAACTCTGTTAGTTGAGGACACACATCACAAAAAAGTTTCTGAGAATGCTTCTGTCTAGATTTTATAAGAAGATACTCCCGTTTCCAACGAAATCTTCACAGTTATTCAAGTATCCACTTGCAGATTCCACAAAAAGAGTGTTTCCTAACTGCTGTATCAAGAGAAAGGATCAACTCTGCTAGTTGAGGACCCATATCCTAAATAAGTTTCTGAGAATGCTTCTGTCTCTTTCTTATAGGAAGATATTTCAGTTTTCACCGAAGGGCTGAATGCGTTCGAAATGTCCACTTCCAGATACTACAGAAAGAGTGTTTCAAACCTGCTCTTTGAAAGGGAATGTTCAGCTCTGTGACTTGAATGCAGATGTCACAAAGTAGTTTCTGACAGTGCTTCTGTCTTGAATTTAGATGAAGATATTCCCTTTTCCAACGAAATCGTTAGAGCTATAAAAATATCCACTTGCAGATTCTACAAAAAGGGTGTTTCCAAACTGCCCTATCAAAAGAAACGTTGAACCCTGTTAGTTGAGGATACACATCACAAAGTAGTTTCTGAGAATGCTTGTGTCTAGATTTTATATGAAGATATTCCTATTTCCAACTAAATCTTCACAGTTATCCAAATATCCACTTGCAGATTTTACAAAAAGACTGTTTCCAAACTGCTGTTTCAAAGAAAAGTCGAACTGTGTTAGTTGAGGACACTCATCACAAAGAAGTTTCTGAGAATGCTTCTGTCTAGATTTCATATGAAGATATTCCCGTTTCCACCGAAATCATTAGAGCTATCCAAATACCCACTTACAGATTCTACAAAAAGAGTGTTACCAATCTGCTCTATCAAATGAAAGGTTCAACTTCGTTAGTTGAGGACACACATCATAAAGAAGTTTCTGAGAATGCTTCTGTCTGGATTTTATATGAAGATATTCCGTTTCCAACGAAATCTTCACAGTTATCCAAATATCAACTTGCAGATTCTACAAAAAGTGTGTTTCCAAACTACTGTATCAAAAGAAAGGATCAACTCTGTTAGTTGAGGACACACATCACAAAGAAGTTTCTGAGAATGCTTCTGTCTAGATTTTATATGAAGATATTCCCGTTTCCAACGAAATCTTCACAGTTATCCAAATATCCACTTGCAGATTCTACAAAAAGAGTGTTTGCAAACTGCTGTATCAAAAGAAAGGATGAACTGTGTTAGCTGAGGACACTCATCAAGAAGAAGTTTCTGAGCATGCTTCGGTCTAGATTTCATATGAAGATATCCCCGTTTCCAACGAAATCATTAGCTCTATCAAAATATCCACTTACAGATTCTACAAAAAGAGTGTTTCCAAACTCCTCTATCAAAAGAAAAGTTCAACTCCTTTAGTTGAGGACACACATCACAAAGAAGTTTCTGAGAATGCTTCTGTCTAGATTTTATATGAAGATATTCCCTTTTCCAATGAAATCTTCAGAGTCATCCAAATATCCACTTGCAGCTTCTACAAAAAGAGTTTTTCTAAACTGCTGTATCCAAAGAAAGTTTCATCTCTGTTAGTTGAGGACACACATCCCAAATAAGTTTCTGAGAATGCTTCTGTCTCGTTTTTATGGGAAGATATTTCCCTTTTCACCTTAGGCCTGAGAGCGCTCGAAATCTCCACTTACAGATACTACAGAAAGAGTGTTCCAAACCTGCTCTAAGAAAGGGAATGTTCAGCTCAGTGAGTTCAATGCAGATATCACAAAGTAGTTTCTGAGAGAGCTTCTGTCTAGATTTTAGATGAAGATATTCCCGTTTCCAATGAAATCGTTAGAGCTATCCAAATATCCACTTGCAGATTCTACAAAAAGTGTGTTTCCAAACTGCTGTAACAAAGGAAAGGTTGAAATCTGTTAGTTGAGGACACACACCACAAAAAAGTTTCTGAGAACGCTTCTGTCTAGATTCTATATGACGATATTCCCGTTTCCAATGAAATCTTCACAGTTATTCAAATATCCACTTGCAGATTCTACAAAAAGAGTGTTTCCAAACTGCTCTATCAAAAGAAAGGTTCAACTCCGTTAGTTGAGGACACACGTCACAAAGAAGTTTCTGAGAATGCTTCTGTCTCGTTTTTATGGGAAGATATTTCAGTTTTCACCGTAGGCCGGAATGCGCTCGAAATGTCCACTTGCAGATACTACAGAAAGAGTGTTCCAAACCTTCTCTAAGAAAGGGAATCTTCAGCTTTGTGAGTTGAATGCAGATATCACAAAGTAGTTTCTGAGAGTGCTTCTGTCTAGATTTTAGATGAAGATATTCCCGTTTCCAACGAAATCGTTAGAGCTATCCAAATATCTACTTGCAGATTCTACAAAAAGAGTGGTTCCAAACTACTCTATGAAAAGAAAGGTTGAACTCTGTTAGATGAGGACACACATCACAAAGAAGTTTCTGAGAATGCTTCTGTCTAGATTTTATATGAAGATGTTCCCGTTTCCAACGAAATCTTCACATTAAACAAAATATCCACTTGCAGGTTCTACAAAAAGAGTGTTTCCAAACTGCTGTATCAAAGGAAAGGTTGTACTCTGTTAGTTGAGGACACACATCACAAAAAAGTTTCTGAGAATGCTTCTGTCTAGATTTTATATGAAGATATTCCCGTTTCCAACGAAATCTTCACAGTTATTCAAGTATCCACTTGCAGATTCCACAATAAGAGTGTTTCCAAACTGCTGTATCAATAGAAAGGATCAGCTCTGGTAGTTGAGGACACACATCCTAAAGAAGTTTCTGAAAATCCTTCTGTCTCTTTTTTATGGGAAGATATTTCAGTTTTCACCGTAGGCCTTAATGCGCTCGAAATGTCCACTTCCAGATACTACAGAAAGAGTGTTTCAAACCTGCTCTATGAAAGGGAATGTTCCGCTCTGTGACTTGAATGCAGATATCAGAAAGTAGTTTCTGACAGTGCTTCTGTCTAGAATTTAGATGAAGATATTCCCGTTTCCAACGAAATCGATAGAGCTATCCAAATATCCACTTACAGATTCTACAAAAGAAGTGATTCCAAACTGCTCTATCAACAGAAAGGTTTAAGTCTGTTAGTTGAGGACACACATCACAAAGAAGTTTGTGAGAATGCTTCTGTCTAGATTTTATATGAAGATATTCCCGTTTCTAACGATATCTTCACAGTTATCCAAATATCCACTTGCAGATTCTTCAAAAAGTGTGTTTCCAAACTGCTGTATCAAAAGATAGGTTCAACTCTGTCAGTTGAGGACACTCATCGCAAAGAAGTTTCTGAGAATGCTTCTGTCTAGATTTCATATGAAGATACTCCCCTTTCCAACGAAATTATTACAGCTATCCAAATATCCACGGACAGATTCTACAGAAAGGGTGTTTCCAAACTGCTGTATCAAAAGAAAGGTTGAACTCCGTTAGTTGAGGACACACATCACGAAGAAGTTGCTGAGAATGCTTCTGTCTGGAATTTAGATGAAGATATTCCCGTTTCCAACGAAATCTTCACAGTTATCCAAATATCTACCAGCAGATTCTACAAAAAGTGTGTTTCCAAACTACTGTAACAAAAGAAAGGTTGAACTCTGTTAGTTGAGGACACACATCACAAAGAAGTTTCTGAGAATGCTTCTGTCTAGATTTTATATGAAGATATTCACTTTTCCATCGAAATCTTCACAGTTATCCAAATATCCACTTGCGGATTCTACAAAAAGAGTGTTTCTAAACTGCTGTATCAAAAGAAAGGTCCAACTCTGTTAGTTGAGGACACACATCCAGTATAAGTTTCAGAGAATGCTTCTGTCTCGTTTTTATGGGAAGATATTTCCCTTTTCACCGTAGGCCTGAAAGCGCTCGAAATGTCCACTTGCAGATACTACAGAAAGCGTGTTCCAAACCTGCTCTAAGAAAGAGAATCTTCAGCTTTCTGAGTTGAATGCAGATATCACAAAGTAGTTTCTGAGAGTGCTTCTGTCTAGATTTTAGATGAAGATATTCCCGTTTCCAACGAAATCGTATGAGCTATCCAAATATCCACTTGCAGATTGTACAAAAAGGTGGTTCCAAACTACTCTATCAAAAGAAATGTTGAACTCTGTTCGATGAGGACTCACATCACAAAGAAGTTTCTGATAATGCTTCTGCCTAGATTTTATATGATGATGTTCCCGTTTCCAACGAAATCTTCACATTAAACAAAATATCCACTTGCAGGTTCTACAAAAAGAGTGTTTCCAAACTGCTGTATCAACGTAAAGTTTGAACTCTGTTAGTTGAGGACACACATCACAAAAAAGTTTCTGAGAATGCTTCTGTCTAGATTTTATAAGAAGATACTCCCGTTTCCAACGAAATCTTCACAGTTATTCAAGTATCCACTTGCAGATTCCACAAAAAGAGTGTTTCCTAACTGCTGTATCAAGAGAAAGGATCAACTCTGCTAGTTGAGGACCCATATCCTAAATAAGTTTCTGAGAATGCTTCTGTCTCTTTCTTATAGGAAG
The DNA here is from genome assembly GCF_029281585.2 of Gorilla gorilla gorilla. Taxonomy (NCBI): domain Eukaryota; kingdom Metazoa; phylum Chordata; class Mammalia; order Primates; family Hominidae; genus Gorilla; species Gorilla gorilla. The sequence goes on along the minus strand of NC_086018.1, from coordinate 12,469,870 downwards.
ATATTTCAGTTTTCACCGAAGGGCTGAATGCGTTCGAAATGTCCACTTCCAGATACTACAGAAAGAGTGTTTCAAACCTGCTCTTTGAAAGGGAATGTTCAGCTCTGTGACTTGAATGCAGATGTCACAAAGTAGTTTCTGACAGTGCTTCTGTCTTGAATTTAGATGAAGATATTCCCTTTTCCAAAGAAATCGTTAGAGCTATAAAAATATCCACTTGCAGATTCTACAAAAAGGGTGTTTCCAAACTGCCCTATCAAAAGAAACGTTGAACCCTGTTAGTTGAGGATACACATCACAAAGTAGTTTCTGAGAATGCTTGTGTCTAGATTTTATATGAAGATATTCCTATTTCCAACTAAATCTTCACAGTTATCCAAATATCCACTTGCAGATTTTACAAAAAGACTGTTTCCAAACTGCTGTTTCAAAGAAAAGTCGAACTGTGTTAGTTGAGGACACTCATCACAAAGAAGTTTCTGAGAATGCTTCTGTCTAGATTTCATATGAAGATATTCCCGTTTCCACCGAAATCATTAGAGCTATCCAAATACCCACTTACAGATTCTACAAAAAGAGTGTTACCAATCTGCTCTATCAAATGAAAGGTTCAACTTCGTTAGTTGAGGACACACATCATAAAGAAGTTTCTGAGAATGCTTCTGTCTGGATTTTATATGAAGATATTCCGTTTCCAACGAAATCTTCACAGTTATCCAAATATCAACTTGCAGATTCTACAAAAAGTGTGTTTCCAAACTACTGTATCAAAAGAAAGGATCAACTCTGTTAGTTGAGGACACACATCACAAAGAAGTTTCTGAGAATGCTTCTGTCTAGATTTTATATGAAGATATTCCCGTTTCCAACGAAATCTTCACAGTTATCCAAATATCCACTTGCAGATTCTACAAAAAGAGTGTTTGCAAACTGCTGTATCAAAAGAAAGGATGAACTGTGTTAGCTGAGGACACTCATCAAGAAGAAGTTTCTGAGCATGCTTCGGTCTAGATTTCATATGAAGATATCCCCGTTTCCAACGAAATCATTAGCTCTATCAAAATATCCACTTACAGATTCTACAAAAAGAGTGTTTCCAAACTCCTCTATCAAAAGAAAAGTTCAACTCCTTTAGTTGAGGACACACATCACAAAGAAGTTTCTGAGAATGCTTCTGTCTAGATTTTATATGAAGATATTCCCTTTTCCAATGAAATCTTCAGAGTCATCCAAATATCCACTTGCAGCTTCTACAAAAAGAGTTTTTCTAAACTGCTGTATCCAAAGAAAGTTTCATCTCTGTTAGTTGAGGACACACATCCCAAATAAGTTTCTGAGAATGCTTCTGTCTCGTTTTTATGGGAAGATATTTCCCTTTTCACCTTAGGCCTGAGAGCGCTCGAAATCTCCACTTGCAGATACTACAGAAAGAGTGTTCCAAACCTGCTCTAAGAAAGGGAATGTTCAGCTCAGTGAGTTCAATGCAGATATCACAAAGTAGTTTCTGAGAGAGCTTCTGTCTAGATTTTAGATGAAGATATTCCCGTTTCCAATGAAATCGTTAGAGCTATCCAAATATCCACTTGCAGATTCTACAAAAAGTGTGTTTCCAAACTGCTGTAACAAAGGAAAGGTTGAAATCTGTTAGTTGAGGACACACACCACAAAAAAGTTTCTGAGAACGCTTCTGTCTAGATTCTATATGACGATATTCCCGTTTCCAATGAAATCTTCACAGTTATTCAAATATCCACTTGCAGATTCTACAAAAAGAGTGTTTCCAAACTGCTCTATCAAAAGAAAGGTTCAACTCCGTTAGTTGAGGACACACGTCACAAAGAAGTTTCTGAGAATGCTTCTGTCTCGTTTTTATGGGAAGATATTTCAGTTTTCACCGTAGGCCGGAATGCGCTCGAAATGTCCACTTGCAGATACTACAGAAAGAGTGTTCCAAACCTTCTCTAAGAAAGGGAATCTTCAGCTTTGTGAGTTGAATGCAGATATCACAAAGTAGTTTCTGAGAGTGCTTCTGTCTAGATTTTAGATGAAGATATTCCCGTTTCCAACGAAATCGTTAGAGCTATCCAAATATCTACTTGCAGATTCTACAAAAAGAGTGGTTCCAAACTACTCTATGAAAAGAAAGGTTGAACTCTGTTAGATGAGGACACACATCACAAAGAAGTTTCTGAGAATGCTTCTGTCTAGATTTTATATGAAGATGTTCCCGTTTCCAACGAAATCTTCACATTAAACAAAATATCCACTTGCAGGTTCTACAAAAAGAGTGTTTCCAAACTGCTGTATCAAAGGAAAGGTTGTACTCTGTTAGTTGAGGACACACATCACAAAAAAGTTTCTGAGAATGCTTCTGTCTAGATTTTATATGAAGATATTCCCGTTTCCAACGAAATCTTCACAGTTATTCAAGTATCCACTTGCAGATTCCACAATAAGAGTGTTTCCAAACTGCTGTATCAATAGAAAGGATCAGCTCTGGTAGTTGAGGACACACATCCTAAAGAAGTTTCTGAAAATCCTTCTGTCTCTTTTTTATGGGAAGATATTTCAGTTTTCACCGTAGGCCTTAATGCGCTCGAAATGTCCACTTCCAGATACTACAGAAAGAGTGTTTCAAACCTGCTCTATGAAAGGGAATGTTCCGCTCTGTGACTTGAATGCAGATATCAGAAAGTAGTTTCTGACAGTGCTTCTGTCTAGAATTTAGATGAAGATATTCCCGTTTCCAACGAAATCGATAGAGCTATCCAAATATCCACTTACAGATTCTACAAAAGAAGTGATTCCAAACTGCTCTATCAACAGAAAGGTTTAAGTCTGTTAGTTGAGGACACACATCACAAAGAAGTTTGTGAGAATGCTTCTGTCTAGATTTTATATGAAGATATTCCCGTTTCTAACGATATCTTCACAGTTATCCAAATATCCACTTGCAGATTCTTCAAAAAGTGTGTTTCCAAACTGCTGTATCAAAAGATAGGTTCAACTCTGTCAGTTGAGGACACTCATCGCAAAGAAGTTTCTGAGAATGCTTCTGTCTAGATATGAAGATACTCCCCTTTCCAACGAAATTATTACAGCTATCCAAATATCCACGGACAGATTCTACAGAAAGGGTGTTTCCAAACTGCTGTATCAAAAGAAAGGTTGAACTCCGTTAGTTGAGGACACACATCACGAAGAAGTTGCTGAGAATGCTTCTGTCTGGAATTTAGATGAAGATATTCCCGTTTCCAACGAAATCTTCACAGTTATCCAAATATCTACCAGCAGATTCTACAAAAAGTGTGTTTCCAAACTACTGTAACAAAAGAAAGGTTGAACTCTGTTAGTTGAGGACACACATCACAAAGAAGTTTCTGAGAATGCTTCTGTCTAGATTTTATATGAAGATATTCACTTTTCCATCGAAATCTTCACAGTTATCCAAATATCCACTTGCGGATTCTACAAAAAGAGTGTTTCTAAACTGCTGTATCAAAAGAAAGGTCCAACTCTGTTAGTTGAGGACACACATCCAGTATAAGTTTCAGAGAATGCTTCTGTCTCGTTTTTATGGGAAGATATTTCCCTTTTCACCGTAGGCCTGAAAGCGCTCGAAATGTCCACTTGCAGATACTACAGAAAGCGTGTTCCAAACCTGCTCTAAGAAAGAGAATCTTCAGCTTTCTGAGTTGAATGCAGATATCACAAAGTAGTTTCTGAGAGTGCTTCTGTCTAGATTTTAGATGAAGATATTCCCGTTTCCAACGAAATCGTATGAGCTATCCAAATATCCACTTGCAGATTGTACAAAAAGGTGGTTCCAAACTACTCTATCAAAAGAAATGTTGAACTCTGTTCGATGAGGACTCACATCACAAAGAAGTTTCTGATAATGCTTCTGCCTAGATTTTATATGATGATGTTCCCGTTTCCAACGAAATCTTCACATTAAACAAAATATCCACTTGCAGGTTCTACAAAAAGAGTGTTTCCAAACTGCTGTATCAACGTAAAGTTTGAACTCTGTTAGTTGAGGACACACATCACAAAAAAGTTTCTGAGAATGCTTCTGTCTAGATTTTATAAGAAGATACTCCCGTTTCCAACGAAATCTTCACAGTTATTCAAGTATCCACTTGCAGATTCCACAAAAAGAGTGTTTCCTAACTGCTGTATCAAGAGAAAGGATCAACTCTGCTAGTTGAGGACCCATATCCTAAATAAGTTTCTGAGAATGCTTCTGTCTCTTTCTTATAGGAAGATATTTCAGTTTTCACCGAAGGGCTGAATGCGTTCGAAATGTCCACTTCCAGATACTACAGAAAGAGTGTTTCAAACCTGCTCTTTGAAAGGGAATGTTCAGCTCTGTGACTTGAATGCAGATGTCACAAAGTAGTTTCTGACAGTGCTTCTGTCTTGAATTTAGATGAAGATATTCCCTTTTCCAACGAAATCGTTAGAGCTATAAAAATATCCACTTGCAGATTCTACAAAAAGGGTGTTTCCAAACTGCCCTATCAAAAGAAACGTTGAACCCTGTTAGTTGAGGATACACATCACAAAGTAGTTTCTGAGAATGCTTGTGTCTAGATTTTATATGAAGATATTCCTATTTCCAACTAAATCTTCACAGTTATCCAAATATCCACTTGCAGATTTTACAAAAAGACTGTTTCCAAACTGCTGTTTCAAAGAAAAGTCGAACTGTGTTAGTTGAGGACACTCATCACAAAGAAGTTTCTGAGAATGCTTCTGTCTAGATTTCATATGAAGATATTCCCGTTTCCACCGAAATCATTAGAGCTATCCAAATACCCACTTACAGATTCTACAAAAAGAGTGTTACCAATCTGCTCTATCAAATGAAAGGTTCAACTTCGTTAGTTGAGGACACACATCATAAAGAAGTTTCTGAGAATGCTTCTGTCTGGATTTTATATGAAGATATTCCGTTTCCAACGAAATCTTCACAGTTATCCAAATATCAACTTGCAGATTCTACAAAAAGTGTGTTTCCAAACTACTGTATCAAAAGAAAGGATCAACTCTGTTAGTTGAGGACACACATCACAAAGAAGTTTCTGAGAATGCTTCTGTCTAGATTTTATATGAAGATATTCCCGTTTCCAATGAAATCTTCACAGTTATCCAAATATCCACTTGCAGATTCTACAAAAAGAGTGTTTGCAAACTGCTGTATCAAAAGAAAGGATGAACTGTGTTAGCTGAGGACACTCATCAAGAAGAAGTTTCTGAGCATGCTTCGGTCTAGATTTCATATGAAGATATCCCCGTTTCCAACGAAATCATTAGCTCTATCAAAATATCCACTTACAGATTCTACAAAAAGAGTGTTTCCAAACTCCTCTATCAAAAGAAAAGTTCAACTCCTTTAGTTGAGGACACACATCACAAAGAAGTTTCTGAGAATGCTTCTGTCTAGATTTTATATGAAGATATTCCCTTTTCCAATGAAATCTTCAGAGTCATCCAAATATCCACTTGCAGCTTCTACAAAAAGAGTTTTTCTAAACTGCTGTATCCAAAGAAAGTTTCATCTCTGTTAGTTGAGGACACACATCCCAAATAAGTTTCTGAGAATGCTTCTGTCTCGTTTTTATGGGAAGATATTTCCCTTTTCACCTTAGGCCTGAGAGCGCTCGAAATCTCCACTTGCAGATACTACAGAAAGAGTGTTCCAAACCTGCTCTAAGAAAGGGAATGTTCAGCTCAGTGAGTTCAATGCAGATATCACAAAGTAGTTTCTGAGAGAGCTTCTGTCTAGATTTTAGATGAAGATATTCCCGTTTCCAATGAAATCGTTAGAGCTATCCAAATATCCACTTGCAGATTCTACAAAAAGTGTGTTTCCAAACTGCTGTAACAAAGGAAAGGTTGAAATCTGTTAGTTGAGGACACACACCACAAAAAAGTTTCTGAGAACGCTTCTGTCTAGATTCTATATGACGATATTCCCGTTTCCAATGAAATCTTCACAGTTATTCAAATATCCACTTGCAGATTCTACAAAAAGAGTGTTTCCAAACTGCTCTATCAAAAGAAAGGTTCAACTCCGTTAGTTGAGGACACACGTCACAAAGAAGTTTCTGAGAATGCTTCTGTCTCGTTTTTATGGGAAGATATTTCAGTTTTCACCGTAGGCCGGAATGCGCTCGAAATGTCCACTTGCAGATACTACAGAAAGAGTGTTCCAAACCTTCTCTAAGAAAGGGAATCTTCAGCTTTGTGAGTTGAATGCAGATATCACAAAGTAGTTTCTGAGAGTGCTTCTGTCTAGATTTTAGATGAAGATATTCCCGTTTCCAACGAAATCGTTAGAGCTATCCAAATATCTACTTGCAGATTCTACAAAAAGAGTGGTTCCAAACTACTCTATGAAAAGAAAGGTTGAACTCTGTTAGATGAGGACACACATCACAAAGAAGTTTCTGAGAATGCTTCTGTCTAGATTTTATATGAAGATGTTCCCGTTTCCAACGAAATCTTCACATTAAACAAAATATCCACTTGCAGGTTCTACAAAAAGAGTGTTTCCAAACTGCTGTATCAAAGGAAAGGTTGTACTCTGTTAGTTGAGGACACACATCACAAAAAAGTTTCTGAGAATGCTTCTGTCTAGATTTTATATGAAGATATTCCCGTTTCCAACGAAATCTTCACAGTTATTCAAGTATCCACTTGCAGATTCCACAATAAGAGTGTTTCCAAACTGCTGTATCAATAGAAAGGATCAGCTCTGGTAGTTGAGGACACACATCCTAAAGAAGTTTCTGAAAATCCTTCTGTCTCTTTTTTATGGGAAGATATTTCAGTTTTCACCGTAGGCCTTAATGCGCTCGAAATGTCCACTTCCAGATACTACAGAAAGAGTGTTTCAAACCTGCTCTATGAAAGGGAATGTTCCGCTCTGTGACTTGAATGCAGATATCAGAAAGTAGTTTCTGACAGTGCTTCTGTCTAGAATTTAGATGAAGATATTCCCGTTTCCAACGAAATCGATAGAGCTATCCAAATATCCACTTACAGATTCTACAAAAGAAGTGATTCCAAACTGCTCTATCAACAGAAAGGTTTAAGTCTGTTAGTTGAGGACACACATCACAAAGAAGTTTGTGAGAATGCTTCTGTCTAGATTTTATATGAAGATATTCCCGTTTCTAACGATATCTTCACAGTTATCCAAATATCCACTTGCAGATTCTTCAAAAAGTGTGTTTCCAAACTGCTGTATCAAAAGATAGGTTCAACTCTGTCAGTTGAGGACACTCATCGCAAAGAAGTTTCTGAGAATGCTTCTGTCTAGATTTCATATGAAGATACTCCCCTTTCCAACGAAATTATTACAGCTATCCAAATATCCACGGACAGATTCTACAGAAAGGGTGTTTCCAAACTGCTGTATCAAAAGAAAGGTTGAACTCCGTTAGTTGAGGACACACATCACGAAGAAGTTGCTGAGAATGCTTCTGTCTGGAATTTAGATGAAGATATTCCCGTTTCCAACGAAATCTTCACAGTTATCCAAATATCTACCAGCAGATTCTACAAAAAGTGTGTTTCCAAACTACTGTAACAAAAGAAAGGTTGAACTCTGTTAGTTGAGGACACACATCACAAAGAAGTTTCTGAGAATGCTTCTGTCTAGATTTTATATGAAGATATTCACTTTTCCATCGAAATCTTCACAGTTATCCAAATATCCACTTGCGGATTCTACAAAAAGAGTGTTTCTAAACTGCTGTATCAAAAGAAAGGTCCAACTCTGTTAGTTGAGGACACACATCCAGTATAAGTTTCAGAGAATGCTTCTGTCTCGTTTTTATGGGAAGATATTTCCCTTTTCACCGTAGGCCTGAAAGCGCTCGAAATGTCCACTTGCAGATACTACAGAAAGCGTGTTCCAAACCTGCTCTAAGAAAGAGAATCTTCAGCTTTCTGAGTTGAATGCAGATATCACAAAGTAGTTTCTGAGAGTGCTTCTGTCTAGATTTTAGATGAAGATATTCCCGTTTCCAACGAAATCGTATGAGCTATCCAAATATCCACTTGCAGATTGTACAAAAAGGTGGTTCCAAACTACTCTATCAAAAGAAATGTTGAACTCTGTTCGATGAGGACTCACATCACAAAGAAGTTTCTGATAATGCTTCTGCCTAGATTTTATATGATGATGTTCCCGTTTCCAACGAAATCTTCACATTAAACAAAATATCCACTTGCAGGTTCTACAAAAAGAGTGTTTCCAAACTGCTGTATCAACGTAAAGTTTGAACTCTGTTAGTTGAGGACACACATCACAAAAAAGTTTCTGAGAATGCTTCTGTCTAGATTTTATAAGAAGATACTCCCGTTTCCAACGAAATCTTCACAGTTATTCAAGTATCCACTTGCAGATTCCACAAAAAGAGTGTTTCCTAACTGCTGTATCAAGAGAAAGGATCAACTCTGCTAGTTGAGGACCCATATCCTAAATAAGTTTCTGAGAATGCTTCTGTCTCTTTCTTATAGGAAGATATTTCAGTTTTCACCGAAGGGCTGAATGCGTTCGAAATGTCCACTTCCAGATACTACAGAAAGAGTGTTTCAAACCTGCTCTTTGAAAGGGAATGTTCAGCTCTGTGACTTGAATGCAGATGTCACAAAGTAGTTTCTGACAGTGCTTCTGTCTTGAATTTAGATGAAGATATTCCCTTTTCCAACGAAATCGTTAGAGCTATAAAAATATCCACTTGCAGATTCTACAAAAAGGGTGTTTCCAAACTGCCCTATCAAAAGAAACGTTGAACCCTGTTAGTTGAGGATACACATCACAAAGTAGTTTCTGAGAATGCTTGTGTCTAGATTTTATATGAAGATATTCCTATTTCCAACTAAATCTTCACAGTTATCCAAATATCCACTTGCAGATTTTACAAAAAGACTGTTTCCAAACTGCTGTTTCAAAGAAAAGTCGAACTGTGTTAGTTGAGGACACTCATCACAAAGAAGTTTCTGAGAATGCTTCTGTCTAGATTTCATATGAAGATATTCCCGTTTCCACCGAAATCATTAGAGCTATCCAAATACCCACTTACAGATTCTACAAAAAGAGTGTTACCAATCTGCTCTATCAAATGAAAGGTTCAACTTCGTTAGTTGAGGACACACATCATAAAGAAGTTTCTGAGAATGCTTCTGTCTGGATTTTATATGAAGATATTCCGTTTCCAACGAAATCTTCACAGTTATCCAAATATCAACTTGCAGATTCTACAAAAAGTGTGTTTCCAAACTACTGTATCAAAAGAAAGGATCAACTCTGTTAGTTGAGGACACACATCACAAAGAAGTTTCTGAGAATGCTTCTGTCTAGATTTTATATGAAGATATTCCCGTTTCCAACGAAATCTTCACAGTTATCCAAATATCCACTTGCAGATTCTACAAAAAGAGTGTTTGCAAACTGCTGTATCAAAAGAAAGGATGAACTGTGTTAGCTGAGGACACTCATCAAGAAGAAGTTTCTGAGCATGCTTCGGTCTAGATTTCATATGAAGATATCCCCGTTTCCAACGAAATCATTAGCTCTATCAAAATATCCACTTACAGATTCTACAAAAAGAGTGTTTCCAAACTCCTCTATCAAAAGAAAAGTTCAACTCCTTTAGTTGAGGACACACATCACAAAGAAGTTTCTGAGAATGCTTCTGTCTAGATTTTATATGAAGATATTCCCTTTTCCAATGAAATCTTCAGAGTCATCCAAATATCCACTTGCAGCTTCTACAAAAAGAGTTTTTCTAAACTGCTGTATCCAAAGAAAGTTTCATCTCTGTTAGTTGAGGACACACATCCCAAATAAGTTTCTGAGAATGCTTCTGTCTCGTTTTTATGGGAAGATATTTCCCTTTTCACCTTAGGCCTGAGAGCGCTCGAAATCTCCACTTGCAGATACTACAGAAAGAGTGTTCCAAACCTGCTCTAAGAAAGGGAATGTTCAGCTCAGTGAGTTCAATGCAGATATCACAAAGTAGTTTCTGAGAGAGCTTCTGTCTAGATTTTAGATGAAGATATTCCCGTTTCCAATGAAATCGTTAGAGCTATCCAAATATCCACTTGCAGATTCTACAAAAAGTGTGTTTCCAAACTGCCGTAACAAAGGAAAGGTTGAAATCTGTTAGTTGAGGACACACACCACAAAAAAGTTTCTGAGAACGCTTCTGTCTAGATTCTATATGACGATATTCCCGTTTCCAATGAAATCTTCACAGTTATTCAAATATCCACTTGCAGATTCTACAAAAAGAGTGTTTCCAAACTGCTCTATCAAAAGAAAGGTTCAACTCCGTTAGTTGAGGACACACGTCACAAAGAAGTTTCTGAGAATGCTTCTGTCTCGTTTTTATGGGAAGATATTTCAGTTTTCACCGTAGGCCGGAATGCGCTCGAAATGTCCACTTGCAGATACTACAGAAAGAGTGTTCCAAACCTTCTCTAAGAAAGGGAATCTTCAGCTTTGTGAGTTGAATGCAGATATCACAAAGTAGTTTCTGAGAGTGCTTCTGTCTAGATTTTAGATGAAGATATTCCCGTTTCCAACGAAATCGTTAGAGCTATCCAAATATCTACTTGCAGATTCTACAAAAAGAGTGGTTCCAAACTACTCTATGAAAAGAAAGGTTGAACTCTGTTAGATGAGGACACACATCACAAAGAAGTTTCTGAGAATGCTTCTGTCTAGATTTTATATGAAGATGTTCCCGTTTCCAACGAAATCTTCACATTAAACAAAATATCCACTTGCAGGTTCTACAAAAAGAGTGTTTCCAAACTGCTGTATCAAAGGAAAGGTTGTACTCTGTTAGTTGAGGACACACATCACAAAAAAGTTTCTGAGAATGCTTCTGTCTAGATTTTATATGAAGATATTCCCGTTTCCAACGAAATCTTCACAGTTATTCAAGTATCCACTTGCAGATTCCACAATAAGAGTGTTTCCAAACTGCTGTATCAATAGAAAGGATCAGCTCTGGTAGTTGAGGACACACATCCTAAAGAAGTTTCTGAAAATCCTTCTGTCTCTTTTTTATGGGAAGATATTTCAGTTTTCACCGTAGGCCTTAATGCGCTCGAAATGTCCACTTCCAGATACTACAGAAAGAGTGTTTCAAACCTGCTCTATGAAAGGGAATGTTCCGCTCTGTGACTTGAATGCAGATATCAGAAAGTAGTTTCTGACAGTGCTTCTGTCTAGAATTTAGATGAAGATATTCCCGTTTCCAACGAAATCGATAGAGCTATCCAAATATCCACTTACAGATTCTACAAAAGAAGTGATTCCAAACTGCTCTATCAACAGAAAGGTTTAAGTCTGTTAGTTGAGGACACACATCACAAAGAAGTTTGTGAGAATGCTTCTGTCTAGATTTTATATGAAGATATTCCCGTTTCTAACGATATCTTCACAGTTATCCAAATATCCACTTGCAGATTCTTCAAAAAGTGTGTTTCCAAACTGCTGTATCAAAAGATAGGTTCAACTCTGTCAGTTGAGGACACTCATCGCAAAGAAGTTTCTGAGAATGCTTCTGTCTAGATTTCATATGAAGATACTCCCCTTTCCAACGAAATTATTACAGCTATCCAAATATCCACGGACAGATTCTACAGAAAGGGTGTTTCCAAACTGCTGTATCAAAAGAAAGGTTGAACTCCGTTAGTTGAGGACACACATCACGAAGAAGTTGCTGAGAATGCTTCTGTCTGGAATTTAGATGAAGATATTCCCGTTTCCAACGAAATCTTCACAGTTATCCAAATATCTACCAGCAGATTCTACAAAAAGTGTGTTTCCAAACTACTGTAACAAAAGAAAGGTTGAACTCTGTTAGTTGAGGACACACATCACAAAGAAGTTTCTGAGAATGCTTCTGTCTAGATTTTATATGAAGATATTCACTTTTCCATCGAAATCTTCACAGTTATCCAAATATCCACTTGCGGATTCTACAAAAAGAGTGTTTCTAAACTGCTGTATCAAAAGAAAGGTCCAACTCTGTTAGTTGAGGACACACATCCAGTATAAGTTTCAGAGAATGCTTCTGTCTCGTTTTTATGGGAAGATATTTCCCTTTTCACCGTAGGCCTGAAAGCGCTCGAAATGTCCACTTGCAGATACTACAGAAAGCGTGTTCCAAACCTGCTCTAAGAAAGAGAATCTTCAGCTTTCTGAGTTGAATGCAGATATCACAAAGTAGTTTCTGAGAGTGCTTCTGTCTAGATTTTAGATGAAGATATTCCCGTTTCCAACGAAATCGTATGAGCTATCCAAATATCCACTTGCAGATTGTACAAAAAGGTGGTTCCAAACTACTCTATCAAAAGAAATGTTGAACTCTGTTCGATGAGGACTCACATCACAAAGAAGTTTCTGATAATGCTTCTGCCTAGATTTTATATGATGATGTTCCCGTTTCCAACGAAATCTTCACATTAAACAAAATATCCACTTGCAGGTTCTACAAAAAGAGTGTTTCCAAACTGCTGTATCAACGTAAAGTTTGAACTCTGTTAGTTGAGGACACACATCACAAAAAAGTTTCTGAGAATGCTTCTGTCTAGATTTTATAAGAAGATACTCCCGTTTCCAACGAAATCTTCACAGTTATTCAAGTATCCACTTGCAGATTCCACAAAAAGAGTGTTTCCTAACTGCTGTATCAAGAGAAAGGATCAACTCTGCTAGTTGAGGACCCATATCCTAAATAAGTTTCTGAGAATGCTTCTGTCTCTTTCTTATAGGAAGATATTTCAGTTTTCACCGAAGGGCTGAATGCGTTCGAAATGTCCACTTCCAGATACTACAGAAAGAGTGTTTCAAACCTGCTCTTTGAAAGGGAATGTTCAGCTCTGTGACTTGAATGCAGATGTCACAAAGTAGTTTCTGACAGTGCTTCTGTCTTGAATTTAGATGAAGATATTCCCTTTTCCAACGAAATCGTTAGAGCTATAAAAATATCCACTTGCAGATTCTACAAAAAGGGTGTTTCCAAACTGCCCTATCAAAAGAAACGTTGAACCCTGTTAGTTGAGGATACACATCACAAAGTAGTTTCTGAGAATGCTTGTGTCTAGATTTTATATGAAGATATTCCTATTTCCAACTAAATCTTCACAGTTATCCAAATATCCACTTGCAGATTTTACAAAAAGACTGTTTCCAAACTGCTGTTTCAAAGAAAAGTCGAACTGTGTTAGTTGAGGACACTCATCACAAAGAAGTTTCTGAGAATGCTTCTGTCTAGATTTCATATGAAGATATTCCCGTTTCCACCGAAATCATTAGAGCTATCCAAATACCCACTTACAGATTCTACAAAAAGAGTGTTACCAATCTGCTCTATCAAATGAAAGGTTCAACTTCGTTAGTTGAGGACACACATCATAAAGAAGTTTCTGAGAATGCTTCTGTCTGGATTTTATATGAAGATATTCCGTTTCCAACGAAATCTTCACAGTTATCCAAATATCAACTTGCAGATTCTACAAAAAGTGTGTTTCCAAACTACTGTATCAAAAGAAAGGATCAACTCTGTTAGTTGAGGACACACATCACAAAGAAGTTTCTGAGAATGCTTCTGTCTAGATTTTATATGAAGATATTCCCGTTTCCAACGAAATCTTCACAGTTATCCAAATATCCACTTGCAGATTCTACAAAAAGAGTGTTTGCAAACTGCTGTATCAAAAGAAAGGATGAACTGTGTTAGCTGAGGACACTCATCAAGAAGTTTCTGAGCATGCTTCGGTCTAGATTTCATATGAAGATATCCCCGTTTCCAACGAAATCATTAGCTCTATCAAAATATCCACTTACAGATTCTACAAAAAGAGTGTTTCCAAACTCCTCTATCAAAAGAAAAGTTCAACTCCTTTAGTTGAGGACACACATCACAAAGAAGTTTCTGAGAATGCTTCTGTCTAGATTTTATATGAAGATATTCCCTTTTCCAATGAAATCTTCAGAGTCATCCAAATATCCACTTGCAGCTTCTACAAAAAGAGTTTTTCTAAACTGCTGTATCCAAAGAAAGTTTCATCTCTGTTAGTTGAGGACACACATCCCAAATAAGTTTCTGAGAATGCTTCTGTCTCGTTTTTATGGGAAGATATTTCCCTTTTCACCTTAGGCCTGAGAGCGCTCGAAATCTCCACTTGCAGATACTACAGAAAGAGTGTTCCAAACCTGCTCTAAGAAAGGGAATGTTCAGCTCAGTGAGTTCAAGGCAGATATCAAAAAGTAGTTTCTGAGAGAGCTTCTGTCTAGATTTTAGATGAAGATATTCCCGTTTCCAATGAAATCGTTAGAGCTATCCAAATATCCACTTGCAGATTCTACAAAAAGTGTTTTTCCAAACTGCTGTAACAAAGGGAAGGTTGAAATCTGTTAGTTGAGGACACACACCACAAAAAAGTTTCTGAGAACGCTTCTGTCTAGATTCTATATGAAGATATTCCCGTTTCCAATGAAATCTTCACAGTTATTCAAATATCCACTTGCAGATTCTACAAAAAGAGTGTTTCCAAACTGCTCTATCAAAAGAAAGGTTCAACTCCGTTAGTTGAGGACACACATCCTAAATAAGTTTCTGAAAATCCCTCTGTCTCTTTTTTATGGGAAGATATTTCAGTTGTCACCGTTGGCCGGAATGCGCTGGAAATGTCCACTTCCATATACTACAGAAAGAGTGTTTCAAACCTTCTCTAAGAAAGGGAATGTTCCACTCTGTGACTTGAATGCAGATATCACAAAGTAGTTTCTGACAGTGCTTCTGTCTAGAATTTAGATGAAGATATTCCCGTTTCCAACGAAATCGACAGAGCTATCCAAATATCCACTTGCAGATTCTACAAAAAGTGTGTTTCCAAACTACTGTATCAAAAGAATGGTTCAACTCTCTTAGTTGAGGACACACACCACAAAAAAGTTTCTGAGAATGCTTCTGTCTAGATTTTATATGACGATATTCCCGTTTCCAATGAAATCTTCACAGTTATTCAAATATCTACTTGAAGATTCTACAAAAAGTGTGTTTCCAAACTGCTGTATCAAAAGAAAGGTTCAACTCTGTTAGTTGAAGACACTCATTGCAAAGAAGTTTCTGAGAATGCTTCTGTATAGATTTCATATGAAGATATTCCCGTTTCCAAGGGAATCTTCACAGTTATTCAAATATCCACTTGCAGATTCTACAAAAAGAGTGTTTCCAAACTGCTCTATCAAAAGAAAGGTTCAACTCCGTTAGTTGAGGACACACATCACAAAGAAGTTTCTGAGAATGCTTCTGTCTCGTTTTTATGGGAAGATATTTCAGTTTTCACCGTAGGACGGAATGCGCTCGAAATGTCCACTTGCAGATACTACAGAAAGAGTGTTCCAAACCTTCTCTAAGAAAGGGAATCTTCAGCTTTGTGAGTTGAATGCAGATATCACAAAGTAGTTTCTGAGAGTGCTTCTGTCTAGATTTTAGATGAAGATATTCCCGTTTCCAACGAAATCGTTAGAGCTATCCAAATATCTACTTGCAGATTCTACAAAAAGAGTGGTTCCAAACTACTCTATGAAAAGAAAGGTTGAACTCTGTTAGATGAGGACACACATCACAAAGAAGTTTCTGAGAATGCTTCTGTCTAGATTTTATATGAAGATGTTCCCGTTTCCAACGAAATCTTCACATTAAACAAAATATCCACTTGCAGGTTCCACAAAAAGAGTGTTTCCAAACTGCTGTATCAAAGGAAAGGTTGAACTCTGTTAGTTGAGGACACACATCACAAAAAAGTTTCTGAGAATGCTTCTGTCTAGATTTTATATGAAGATATTCCCGTTTCCAACGAATTCTTCACAGTTATTCAAATATCCACTTGCAGATTCTACAAAAAGAGTGTTTCCAAACTGCTGTTTCAATAGAAAGGATCAGCTCTGGTAGTTGAGGACACACATCCTAAATAAGTTTCTGAAAATCCCTCTGTCTCTTTTTTATGGGAAGATATTTCAGTTTTCACCTTGGCCTTAATGCGCTCGAAATGTCCACTTCCAGATACTACAGAAAGAGTGTTTCAAACCTGCTCTATGAAAGGGAAAGTTCCGCCCTGTGACTTGAATGCAGATATCAGAAAGTAGTTTCTGACAGTGCTTCTGTCTAGAATTTAGATGAAGATATTCCCGTTTCCAACGAAATCTTCACAGTTATCCAAATATCCACTTGCAGATTCTACAAAAAGAGTGTTTGCAAACTGCTGTATCAAAAGAAAGGATGAACTGTGTTAGCTGAGGACACTCATCAAGAAGTTTCTGAGAATGCTTCGGTCTAGATTTCATATGAAGATATTCCCGTTTCCAACGAAATCATTAGCTCTATCAAAATATCCACTTACAGATTCTACAAAAAGAGTGTTTCCAAACTCCTCTATCAAAAGAAAGTTTCAACTCCTTTAGTTGAGGACACACATCACAAAGAAGTTTCTGAGAATGCTTCTGTCTAGATTTTATATGAAGATATTCCCTTTTCCAATGAAATCTTCAGAGTCATCCAAATATCCACTTGCAGCTTCTACAAAAAGAGTTTTTCTAAACTGCTGTATCCAAAGAAAGTTTCATCTCTGTTAGTTGAGGACACACATCCCAAATAAGTTTCTGAGAATGCTTCTGTCTCTTTTTTATGGGAAGATATTTCCCTTTTCACCTTAGGCCTGAAAGCGCTCGAAGTCTCCACTTGCAGATACTACAGAAAGAGTGTTCGAAACCTGCTCTAAGAAAGGGAATGTTCAGCTCTGTGAGTTCAATGCAGATATCACAAAGTAGTTTCTGAGAGAGCTTCTGTCTAGATTTTAGATGAAGATATTCCCGTTTCCAATGAAATTGATAGAGCTATCCAAATATCCACTTGCAGATTCTACAAAAAGTGTGTTTCCAAACTGCTGTAACAAAGGAAAGGTTGAAATCTGTTAGTTGAGGACACACACCACAAAAAAGTTTCTGAGAATGCTTCTGTCTAGATTTTAGATGACGATATTCCCGTTTCCAATGAAATCTTCACAGTTATTCAAATATCCACTTGCAGATTCTACAAAAAGTGTGTTTCCAAACTGCTCTATCAAAAGAAAGGTTCACCTCCGTTAGTTGAGGACACACATCACAAAGAAGTTTCTGAGAATGCTTCTGTCTCGTTTTTATGGGAAGATATTTCCCTTTTCACCTAAGGCCCTAATGCGCTCGAAATGTCCACTTGCAGATACTACAGAAAGAGTGTTCCAAACCTTCTCTAAGAAAGGGAATCTTCAGCATTGTGAGTTGAATGCCGATATCACAAAGTAGTTTCTGAGAGTGCTTCTGTCTAGATTTTAGATGAAGATATTCCCGTTTCCAACGAAATCGTTAGAGCTATCCAAATATCAACTTGCAGATTCTACAAAAAGAGTGGTTCCAAACTACTCTATGAAAAGAAAGGTTGAACTCTGTTAGATGAGGACACACATCACAAAGAAGTTTCTGAGAATGCTTCTGTCTAGATTTTATATGAAGATGTTCCCATTTCCAACGAAATCTTCACTTTAAACAAAATATCCACTTGCCGGTTCTACAAAAAGTGTGTTTCCAAACTGCTGTATCAATAGAAAGGATCAGCTCTGGTAGTTGAGGACACACATCCTAAATAAGTTTCTGAAAATCCTTCTGTCTCTTTTTTATGGGAAGATATTTCAGTTTTCACCGTAGGCCTTTATGCGCTCGAAATGTCCACTTCCAGATACTACAGAAAGAGTGTTTCAAACCTGCTCTATGAAAGGGAATGTTCCGCTCTGTGACTTGAATGCAGATATCAGAAAGTAGTTTCTGACAATGCTTCTGTCTAGAATTTAGATGAAGATATTCCCGTTTCCAACCAAATCGATAGAGCTATCCAAATATCCACTTACAGATTCTACAAAAGAAGTGATTCCAAACTGCACTATCAACAGAAAGGTTTAAGTCTGTTAGTTGAGGACACACATCACAAAGAAGTTTCTGAAAATGCTTCTGTCTCGTTTTTATGGGAACATATTTCAGTTTTCACCGTAGGCCCAAATGCGCTCTAAATGTCCACTTGCAGATACTACAGAAAGAGTGTTCCAAACCTTCTCTAAGAAAGGGAATCGTCAGCATTGTGAGTTGAATGCAGATATCACAAAGTAGTTTCTGAGGGTGCTTCTGTCTAGATTTTAGAAGAATATATTACCGTTTCCAACGAAATCAATAGAGCTATCCAAATATCCACTTACAGATTCTACAAAAGAAGTGATTCCAAACTGCTCTATCAACAGAAAGGTTTAAGTCTGTTAGGTGAGGACACACATCCCAAATAAGTTTCTGAGAATGCTTCTGTCTCGTTTTTATGGGAAGACATTTCCCTTTTCACCTTAGGCCTGAAAGCGCTCAAAATCTCCACTTGCAGATACTACAGAAAGAGTGTTCCAAACCTGCTCTAAGAAAGGGAATGTTCAGCTCTGTGAGTTCAATGCAGATATCACAAAGTAGTTTCTGAGAGAGCTTCTGTCTAGATTTTAGATGAAGATATTCCCGTTTCCAATGAAATCGTTAGAGCTACCCAAATATCCACTTGCAGATTCTACAGAAAGTGTGTTTCCAAACTGCTGTAACAAAGGAAAGGTTGAAATCTGTTTGTTGAGGACACACACCACAACAAAGTTTCTGAGAATGCTTCTGTCTAGATTTTAGATGACGATATTCCCGTTTCCAAGGAAATCTTCACAGTTAATTCAAATATCCACTTGCAGATTCTACAAAAAGAGTGTTTCCAAACTGCTCTATCAAAAGAAAGGTTCAACTCCGTTAGTTGAGGACACACATCACAAAGAAGTTTCTGAGAATGCTTCTGTCTCGTTTTTATGGGAAGATATTTCAGTTTTCACCGTAGGCCGGAATGCGCTCGAAATGTCCACTTGCAGATACTACAGAAAGAGTGTTCCAAACCTTCTCTAAGAAAGGGAATCTTCAGCTTTGTGAGTTGAATGCAGATATCACAAAGTAGTTTCTGAGAGTGCTTCTGTCTAGATTTTAGATGAAGATATTCCCGTTTCCAACGAAATCGTTAGAGCTATCCAAATATCTACTTGCAGATTCTACAAAAAGAGTGGTTCCAAACTACTCTATGAAAAGAAAGGTTGAACTCTGTTCGATGAGGACACACATCACAAAGAAGTTTCTGAGAATGCTTCTGTCTAGATTTTATATGAAGATGTTCCCGTTTCCAACGAAATCTTCACATTAAACAAAATATCCACTTGCAGGTTCTACAAAAAGAGTGTTTCCAAACTGCTGTATCGAAGGAAAGGTTGAACTCTGTTAGTTGATGACACACATCACAAAAAAGTTTCTGAGAATGCTTCTGTCTAGATTTTATATGAAGATATTCCCGTTTCCAACGAAATCTTCACAGTTATTCAAATATCCACTTGCAGATTCTACAAAAAGAGTGTTTCCAAACTGCTGTTTCAATAGAAAGGATCAGCTCTGGTAGTTGAGGACACACATCCTAAATAAGTTTCTGAAAATCCTTCTGTCTCTTTTTTATGGGAAGATATTTCAGTTTTCACCGTAGGCCTTAATGCGCTCGAAATCTCCACTTCCAGATACTACAGAAAGAGTGTTTCAAACCTGCTCTATGAAAGGGAAAGTTCTGCTCTGTGACTTGAATGCAGATATCAGAAAGTAGTTTCTGACAGTGCTTCTGTCTAGAATTTAGATGAAGATATTCCCGTTTCCAACGAAATCTTCACAGTTATCCAAATATCCACTTGCAGATTCTACAAAAAGAGTGTTTGCAAACTGCTGTATCAAAAGAAAGGATGAACTGTGTTAGCTGAGGACACTCATCAAGAAGTTGTTTCTGAGACTGCTTCGGTCTAGATTTCATATGAAGATATTCCCGTTTCCAACGAAATCATTAGCTCTATCAAAATATCCACTTACAGATTCTACAAAAAGAGTGTTTCCAAACTCCTCTATCAAAAGAAAGGTTCAACTCCTTTATTTGAGGACACACATCACAAAGAAGTTTCTGAGAATGCTTCTGTCTAGATTTTATATGAAGATATTCCCTTTTCCAATGAAATCTTCAGAGACATCCAAATATCCACTTGCAGCTTCTACAAAAAGAGTTTTTCTAAACTGCTGTATCCAAAGAAAGTTTCATCTCTGTTAGTTGAGGACACACATCCCAAATAAGTTTCTGAGAATGCTTCTGTCTCGTTTTTATGGGAAGATATTTCCCTTTTCACCTTAGGCCTGAAAGCGCTCGAAATCTCCACTTGCAGATACTACAGAAAGAGTGTTCCAAACCTGCTCTAAGAAAGGGAAAGTTCAGCTCTGTGAGTTTAATGCAGATATCACAAAGTAGTTTCTGAGAGAGCTTCTGTCTAGATTTTAGATGAAGATATTCCCGTTTCCAATGAAATCGTTAGAGCTATCCAAATATCCACTTGCAGATTCTACAAAAAGTGTGTTTCCAAACTGCTGTAACAAAGGAAAGGTTGAAATCTGTTAGTTGAGGACACACACCACAAAAAAGTTTCTGAGAATGCTTCTGTCTAGATTTTAGATGACGATATTCCCATTTCCAATGAAATCTTCACAGTTATTCAAATATCCACTTGCAGATTCTACAAAAAGTGTGTTTCCAAACTGCTCTATCAAAAGAAAGGTTCACCTCCGTTAGTTGAGGACACACATCACAAAGAAGTTTCTGAGAATGCTTCTGTCTCGTTTTTATGGGAAGATATTTCCCTTTTCACCTAAGGCCCTAATGCGCTCGAAATGTCCACTTGCAGATACTACAGAAAGAGTGTTCCAAACCTTCTCTAAGAAAGGGAATCTTCAGCATTGTGAGTTGAATGCCGATATCACAAAGTAGTTTCTGACAGTGCTTCTGTCTAGATTTTAGATGAAGATATTCCCGTTTCCAACGAAATCGTTAGAGCTATCCAAATATCAACTTGCAGATTCTACAAAAAGAGTGGTTCCAAACTACTCTATGAAAAGAAAGGTTGAACTCTGTTAGATGAGGACACACATCACAAAGAAGTTTCTGAGAATGCTTCTGTCTAGATTTTATATGAAGATGTTCCCGTTTCCAACGAAATCTTCACATTAAACAAAATATCCACTTGCAGGTTCTACAAAAAGAGTGTTTCCAAACTGCTGTATCAAAGGAAAGGTTGAACTCTGTTAGTTGAGGACACACATCACAAAAAAGTTTCTGAGAATGCTTCTGTCTAGATTTTATATGAAGATATTCCCGTTTCCAACGAAATCTTCACAGTTATTCAAATAAACACTTGCAGATTCTACAAAAAGTGTGTTTCCAAACTGCTGTTTCAATAGAAAGGATCAGCTCTGGTAGTTGAGGACACACATCCTAAAGAAGTTTCTGAAAATCCTTCTGTCTCTTTTTTATGGGAAGATATTTCAGTTTTCACCGTAGGCCTTAATGCGCTCGAAATCTCCACTTCCAGATACTACAGAAAGAGTGTTTCAAACCTGCTCTATGAAAGGGAAAGTTCTGCTCTGTGACTTGAATGCAGATATCAGAAAGTAGTTTCTGACAGTGCTTCTGTCTAGAATTTAGATGAAGATATTCCCGTTTCCAACGAAATCTTCACAGTTATCCAAATATCCACTTGCAGATTCTACAAAAAGAGTGTTTGCAAACTACTGTATCAAAAGAAAGGATGAACTGTGTTAGCTGAGGACACTCATCAAGAAGTTGTTTCTGAGACTGCTTCGGTCTAGATTTCATATGAAGATATTCCCGTTTCCAACGAAATCATTAGCTCTATCAAAATATCCACTTACAGATTCTACAAAAAGAGTGTTTCCAAACTCCTCTATCAAAAGAAAGTTTCAACTCCTTTAGTTGAGGACACACATCACAAAGAAGTTTCTGAGAATGCTTCTGTCTAGATTTTATATGAAGATATTCCCTTTTCCAATGAAATCTTCAGAGTCATCCAAATATCCACTTGCAGCTTCTACAAAAAGAGTTTTTCTAAACTGCTGTATCCAAAGAAAGTTTCATCTCTGTTAGTTGAGGACACACATCCCAAATAAGTTTCTGAGAATGCTTCTGTCTCTTTTTTATGGGAAGATATTTCCCTTTTCACCTTAGGCCTGAAAGCGCTCGAAGTCTCCACTTGCAGATACTACAGAAAGAGTGTTCGAAACCTGCTCTAAGAAAGGGAATGTTCAGCTCTGTGAGTTCAATGCAGATATCACAAAGTAGTTTCTGAGAGAGCTTCTGTCTAGATTTTAGATGAAGATATTCCCGTTTCCAATGAAATTGATAGAGCTATCCAAATATCCACTTGCAGATTCTACAAAAAGTGTGTTTCCAAACTGCTGTAACAAAGGAAAGGTTGAAATCTGTTAGTTGAGGACACACACCACAAAAAAGTTTCTGAGAATGCTTCTGTCTAGATTTTATATGACGATATTCCCGTTTCCAATGAAATCTTCACAGTTATTCAAATATCCACTTGCAGATTCTACAAAAAGTGTGTTTCCAAACTGCTCTATCAAAAGAAAGGTTCACCTCCGTTAGTTGAGGACACACATCACAAAGAAGTTTCTGAGAATGCTTCTGTCTCGTTTTTATGGGAAGATATTTCCCTTTTCACCTAAGGCCCTAATGCGCTCGAAATGTCCACTTGCAGATACTACAGAAAGAGTGTTCCAAACCTTCTCTAAGAAAGGGAATCTTCAGCATTGTGAGTTGAATGCCAATATCACAAAGTAGTTTCTGAGAGTGCTTCTGTCTAGATTTTAGATGAAGATATTCCCGTTTCCAACGAAATCGTTAGAGCTATCCAAATATCAACTTGCAGATTCTACAAAAAGAGTGGTTCCAAACTACTCTATGAAAAGAAAGGTTGAACTCTGTTAGATGAGGACACACATCACAAAGAAGTTTCTGAGAATGCTTCTGTCTAGATTTTATATGAAGATGTTCCCGTTTCCAACGAAATCTTCACTTTAAACAAAATATCCACTTGCCGGTTCTACAAAAAGTGTGTTTCCAAACTGCTGTATCAATAGAAAGGATCAGCTCTGGTAGTTGAGGACACACATCCTAAATAAGTTTCTGAAAATCCTTCTGTCTCTTTTTTATGGGAAGATATTTCAGTTTTCACCGTAGGCCTTTATGCGCTCGAAATGTCCACTTCCAGATACTACAGAAAGAGTGTTTCAAACCTGCTCTATGAAAGGGAATGTTCCGCTCTGTGACTTGAATGCAGATATCAGAAAGTAGTTTCTGACAATGCTTCTGTCTAGAATTTAGATGAAGATATTCCCGTTTCCAACCAAATCGATAGAGCTATCCAAATATCCACTTACAGATTCTACAAAAGAAGTGATTCCAAACTGCACTATCAACAGAAAGGTTTAAGTCTGTTAGTTGAGGACACGCATCACAAAGAAGTTTCTGAAAATGCTTCTGTCTCGTTTTTATGGGAACATATTTCAGTTTTCACCGTAGGCCCAAATGCGCTCTAAATGTCCACTTGCAGATACTACAGAAAGAGTGTTCCAAACCTTCTCTAAGAAAGGGAATCGTCAGCATTGTGAGTTGAATGCAGATATCACAAAGTAGTTTCTGTGGGTGCTTCTGTCTAGATTTTAGAAGAATATATTACCGTTTCCAACGAAATCAATAGAGCTATCCAAATATCCACTTACAGATTCTACAAAAGAAGTGATTCCAAACTGCTCTATCAACAGAAAGGTTTAAGTCTGTTAGGTGAGGACACACATCCCAAATAAGTTTCTGAGAATGCTTCTGTCTCGTTTTTATGGGAAGACATTTCCCTTTTCACCTTAGGCCTGAAAGCGCTCAAAATCTCCACTTGCAGATACTACAGAAAGAGTGTTCCAAACCTGCTCTAAGAAAGGGAATGTTCAGCTCTGTGAGTTCAATGCAGATATCACAAAGTAGTTTCTGAGAGAGCTTCTGTCTAGATTTTAGATGAAGATATTCCCGTTTCCAATGAAATCGTTAGAGCTACCCAAATATCCACTTGCAGATTCTACAGAAAGTGTGTTTCCAAACTGCTGTAACAAAGGAAAGGTTGAAATCTGTTTGTTGAGGACACACACCACAACAAAGTTTCTGAGAATGCTTCTGTCTAGATTTTAGATGACGATATTCCCGTTTCCAAGGAAATCTTCACAGTTAATTCAAATATCCACTTGCAGATTCTACAAAAAGAGTGTTTCCAAACTGCTCTATCAAAAGAAAGGTTCAACTCCGTTAGTTGAGGACACACATCACAAAGAAGTTTCTGAGAATGCTTCTGTCTCGTTTTTATGGGAAGATATTTCAGTTTTCACCGTAGGCCGGAATGCGCTCGAAATGTCCACTTGCAGATACTACAGAAAGAGTGTTCCAAACCTTCTCTAAGAAAGGGAATCTTCAGCTTTGTGAGTTGAATGCAGATATCACAAAGTAGTTTCTGAGAGTGCTTCTGTCTAGATTTTAGATGAAGATATTCCCGTTTCCAACGAAATCGTTAGAGCTATCCAAATATCTACTTGCAGATTCTACAAAAAGAGTGGTTCCAAACTACTCTATGAAAAGAAAGGTTGAACTCTGTTAGATGAGGACACACATCACAAAGAAGTTTCTGAGAATGCTTCTGTCTAGATTTTATATGAAGATGTTCCCGTTTCCAACGAAATCTTCACATTAAACAAAATATCCACTTGCAGGTTCTACAAAAAGAGTGTTTCCAAACTGCTGTATCAAAGGAAAGGTTGAACTCTGTTAGTTGAGGACACACATCACAAAAAAGTTTCTGAGAATGCTTCTGTCTAGATTTTATATGAAGATATTCCCGTTTCCAACGAAATCTTCACAGTTATTCAAATATCCACTTGCAGATTCTACAAAAAGAGTGTTTCCAAACTGCTGTTTCAATAGAAAGGATCAGCTCTGGTAGTTGAGGACACACATCCTAAATAAGTTTCTGAAAATCCTTCTGTCTCTTTTTTATGGGAAGATATTTCAGTTTTCACCGTAGGCCTTAATGCGCTCGAAATCTCCACTTCCAGATACTACAGAAAGAGTGTTTCAAACCTGCTCTATGAAAGGGAAAGTTCTGCTCTGTGACTTGAATGCAGATATCAGAAAGTAGTTTCTGACAGTGCTTCTGTCTAGAATTTAGATGAAGATATTCCCGTTTCCAACGAAATCTTCACAGTTATCCAAATATCCACTTGCAGATTCTACAAAAAGAGTGTTTGCAAACTGCTGTATCAAAAGAAAGGATGAACTGTGTTAGCTGAGGACACTCATCAAGAAGTTGTTTCTGAGACTGCTTCGGTCTAGATTTCATATGAAGATATTCCCGTTTCCAACGAAATCATTACCTCTATCAAAATATCCACTTACAGATTCTACAAAAAGAGTGTTTCCAAACTCCTCTATCAAAAGAAAGGTTCAACTCCTTTATTTGAGGACACACATCACAAAGAAGTTTCTGAGAATGCTTCTGTCTAGATTTTATATGAAGATATTCCCTTTTCCAATGAAATCTTCAGAGTCATCCAAATATCCACTTGCAGCTTCTACAAAAAGAGTTTTTCTAAACTGCTGTATCCAAAGAAAGTTTCATCTCTGTTAGTTGAGGACACACATCCCAAATAAGTTTCTGAGAATGCTTCTGTCTCGTTTTTATGGGAAGATATTTCCCTTTTCACCTTAGGCCTGAAAGCGCTCGAAATCTCCACTTGCAGATACTACAGAAAGAGTGTTCCAAACCTGCTCTAAGAAAGGGAAAGTTCAGCTCTGTGAGTTTAATGCAGATATCACAAAGTAGTTTCTGAGAGAGCTTCTGTCTAGATTTTAGATGAAGATATTCCCGTTTCCAATGAAATCGTTAGAGCTATCCAAATATCCACTTGCAGATTCTACAAAAAGTGTGTTTCCAAACTGCTGTAACAAAGGAAAGGTTGAAATCTGTTAGTTGAGGACACACACCACAAAAAAGTTTCTGAGAATGCTTCTGTCTAGATTTTAGATGACGATATTCCCGTTTCCAATGAAATCTTCACAGTTATTCAAATATCCACTTGCAGATTCTACAAAAAGTGTGTTTCCAAACTGCTCTATCAAAAGAAAGGTTCACCTCCGTTAGTTGAGGACACACATCACAAAGAAGTTTCTGAGAATGCTTCTGTCTCGTTTTTATGGGAAGATATTTCCCTTTTCACCTAAGGCCCTAATGCGCTCGAAATGTCCACTTGCAGATACTACAGAAAGAGTGTTCCAAACCTTCTCTAAGAAAGGGAATCTTCAGCATTGTGAGTTGAATGCCGATATCACAAAGTAGTTTCTGAGAGTGCTTCTGTCTAGATTTTAGATGAAGATATTCCCGTTTCCAACGAAATCGTTAGAGCTATCCAAATATCAACTTGCAGATTCTACAAAAAGAGTGGTTCCAAACTACTCTATGAAAAGAAAGGTTGAACTCTGTTAGATGAGGACACACATCACAAAGAAGTTTCTGAGAATGCTTCTGTCTAGATTTTATATGAAGATGTTCCCGTTTCCAACGAAATCTTCACATTAAACAAAATATCCACTTGCAGGTTCTACAAAAAGAGTGTTTCCAAACTGCTGTATCAAAGGAAAGGTTGAACTCTGTTAGTTGAGGACACACATCACAAAAAAGTTTCTGAGAATGCTTCTGTCTAGATTTTATATGAAGATATTCCCGTTTCCAACGAAATCTTCACAGTTATTCAAATATCCACTTGCAGATTCTACAAAAAGAGTGTTTCCAAACTGCTGTTTCAATAGAAAGGATCAGCTCTGGTAGTTGAGGACACACATCCTAAATAAGTTTCTGAAAATCCTTCTGTCTCTTTTTTATGGGAAGATATTTCAGTTTTCACCGTAGGCCTTAATGCGCTCCAAATCTCCACTTCCAGATACTACAGAAAGAGTGTTTCAAACCTGCTCTATGAAAGGGAAAGTTCTGCTCTGTGACTTGAATGCAGATATCAGAAAGTAGTTTCTGACAGTGCTTCTGTCTAGAATTTAGATGAAGATATTCCCGTTTCCAACGAAATCTTCACA
The DNA here is from genome assembly GCF_029281585.2 of Gorilla gorilla gorilla. Classification (NCBI taxonomy): domain Eukaryota; kingdom Metazoa; phylum Chordata; class Mammalia; order Primates; family Hominidae; genus Gorilla; species Gorilla gorilla. The sequence continues at coordinate 12,442,673 of NC_086018.1, read as the reverse complement.
GTTATCCAAATATCCACTTGCAGATTCTACAAAAAGAGTGTTTGCAAACTACTGTATCAAAAGAAAGGATGAACTGTGTTAGCTGAGGACACTCATCAAGAAGTTGTTTCTGAGACTGCTTCGGTCTAGATTTCATATGAAGATATTCCCGTTTCCAACGAAATCATTAGCTCTATCAAAATATCCACTTACAGATTCTACAAAAAGAGTGTTTCCAAACTCCTCTATCAAAAGAAAGGTTCAACTCCTTTATTTGAGGACACACATCACAAAGAAGTTTCTGAGAATGCTTCTGTCTAGATTTTATATGAAGATATTCCCTTTTCCAATGAAATCTTCAGAGTCATCCAAATATCCACTTGCAGCTTCTACAAAAAGAGTTTTTCTAAACTGCTGTATCCAAAGAAAGTTTCATCTCTGTTAGTTGAGGACACACATCCCAAATAAGTTTCTGAGAATGCTTCTGTCTCGTTTTTATGGGAAGATATTTCCCTTTTCACCTTAGGCCTGAAAGCGCTCGAAATCTCCACTTGCAGATACTACAGAAAGAGTGTTCCAAACCTGCTCTAAGAAAGGGAAAGTTCAGCTCTGTGAGTTTAATGCAGATATCACAAAGTAGTTTCTGAGAGAGCTTCTGTCTAGATTTTAGATGAAGATATTCCCGTTTCCAATGAAATCGTTAGAGCTATCCAAATATCCACTTGCAGATTCTACAAAAAGTGTGTTTCCAAACTGCTGTAACAAAGGAAAGGTTGAAATCTGTTAGTTGAGGACACACACCACAAAAAAGTTTCTGAGAATGCTTCTGTCTAGATTTTATATGACGATATTCCCGTTTCCAATGAAATCTTCACAGTTATTCAAATATCCACTTGCAGATTCTACAAAAAGTGTGTTTCCAAACTGCTCTATCAAAAGAAAGGTTCACCTCCGTTAGTTGAGGACACACATCACAAAGAAGTTTCTGAGAATGCTTCTGTCTCGTTTTTATGGGAAGATATTTCCCTTTTCACCTAAGGCCCTAATGCGCTCGAAATGTCCACTTGCAGATACTACAGAAAGAGTGTTCCAAACCTTCTCTAAGAAAGGGAATCTTCAGCATTGTGAGTTGAATGCCGATATCACAAAGTAGTTTCTGAGAGTGCTTCTGTCTAGATTTTAGATGAAGATATTCCCGTTTCCAACGATATCGTTAGAGCTATCCAAATATCAACTTGCAGATTCTACAAAAAGAGTGGTTCCAAACTACTCTATGAAAAGAAAGGTTGAACTCTGTTAGATGAGGACACACATCACAAAGAAGTTTCTGAGAATGCTTCTGTCTAGATTTTATATGAAGATGTTCCCGTTTCCAACGAAATCTTCACTTTAAACAAAATATCCACTTGCCGGTTCTACAAAAAGTGTGTTTCCAAACTGCTGTATCAATAGAAAGGATCAGCTCTGGTAGTTGAGGACACACATCATAAATAAGTTTCTGAAAATCCTTCTGTCTCTTTTTTATGGGAAGATATTTCAGTTTTCACCGTAGGCCTTTATGCGCTCGAAATGTCCACTTCCAGATACTACAGAAAGAGTGTTTCAAACCTGCTCTATGAAAGGGAATGTTCCGCTCTGTGACTTGAATGCAGATATCAGAAAGTAGTTTCTGACAATGCTTCTGTCTAGAATTTAGATGAAGATATTCCCGTTTCCAACCAAATCGATAGAGCTATCCAAATATCCACTTACAGATTCTACAAAAGAAGTGATTCCAAACTGCTCTATCAACATAAAGGTTTAAGTCTGTTAGTTGAGGACACACATCACAAAGATGTTTCTGAAAATGCTTCTGTCTCGTTTTTATGGGAAGATATTTCAGTTTTCACCGTAGGCCCAAATGCGCTCTAAAGGTCCACTTGCAGATACTACAGAAAGAGTGTTCCAAACCTTCTCTAAGAAAGGGAATCGTCAGCATTGTGAGTTGAATGCAGATATCACAAAGTAGTTTCTGAGGGTGCTTCTGTCTAGATTTTAGATGAATATATTACCGTTTCCAACGAAATCAATAGAGCTATCCAAATATCCACTTACAGATTCTACAAAAGAAGTGATTCCAAACTGCTCTATCAACAGAAAGGTTTAAGTCTGTTAGGTGAGGACACAAATCCCAAATAAGTTTCTGAGAATGCTTCTGTCTCGTTTTTATGGGAAGACATTTCCCTTTTCACCTTAGGCCTGAAAGCGCTCAAAATCTCCACTTGCAGATACTACAGAAAGAGTGTTCCAAACCTGCTCTAAGAAAGGGAATGTTCAGCTCTGTGAGTTCAATGCAGATATCACAAAGTAGTTTCTGAGAGAGCTTCTGTCTAGATTTTAGATGAAGATATTCCCGTTTCCAATGAAATCGTTAGAGCTACCCAAATATCCACTTGCAGATTCTACAGAAAGTGTGTTTCCAAACTGCTGTAACAAAGGAAAGGTTGAAATCTGTTTGTTGAGGACACACACCACAACAAAGTTTCTGAGAATGCTTCTGTCTAGATTTTAGATGACGATATTCCCGTTTCCAAGGAAATCTTCACAGTTATTCAAATATCCACTTGCAGATTCTACAAAAAGAGTGTTTCCAAACTGCTCTATCAAAAGAAAGGTTCAACTCCGTTAGTTGAGGACACACATCACAAAGAAGTTTCTGAGAATGCTTCTGTCTCGTTTTTATGGGAAGATATTTCAGTTTTCACCGTAGGCCGGAATGCGCTCGAAATGTCCACTTGCAGATACTACAGAAAGAGTGTTCCAAACCTTCTCTAAGAAAGGGAATCTTCAGCTTTGTGAGTTGAATGCAGATATCACAAAGTAGTTTCTGAGAGTGCTTCTGTCTAGACTTTAGATGAAGATATTCCCGTTTCCAACGAAATCGTTAGAGCTATCCAAATATCTACTTGCAGATTCTACAAAAAGAGTGGTTCCAAACTACTCTATGAAAAGAAAGGTTGAACTCTGTTAGATGAGGACACACATCACAAAGAAGTTTCTGAGAATGCTTCTGTCTAGATTTTATATGAAGATATTCCCGTTTCCAACGAAATCTTCACATTAAACAAAATATCCACTTGCAGGTTCTACAAAAAGAGTGTTTCCAAACTGCTGTATCAAAGGAAAGGTTGAACTCTGTTAGTTGAGGACACACATCACAAAAAAGTTTCTGAGAATGCTTCTGTCTAGATTTTATATGAAGATATTCCCGTTTCCAACGAAATCTTCACAGTTATTCAAATATCCACTTGCAGATTCTACAAAAAGAGTGTTTCCAAACTGCTGTATCAAAGGAAAGGTTGAACTCTGTTAGTTGAGGACACACATCACAAAAAAGTTTCTGAGAATGCTTCTGTCTAGATTTTATATGAAGATATTCCCGTTTCCAACGAAATCTTCACAGTTATTCAAATATCCACTTGCAGATTCTACAAAAAGAGTGTTTCCAAACTGCTGTTTCAATAGAAAGGATCAGCTCTGGTAGTTGAGGACACACATCCTAAATAAGTTTCTGAAAATCCTTCCGTCTCTTTTTTATGGGAAGATATTTCAGTTTTCACCGTAGGCCTTAATGCGCTCGAAATCTCCACTTCCAGATACTACAGAAAGAGTGTTTCAAACCTGCTCTATGAAAGGGAAAGTTCTGCTCTGTGACTTGAATGCAGATATCAGAAAGTAGTTTCTGACAGTGCTTCTGTCTAGAATTTAGATGAAGATATTCCCGTTTCCAACGAAATCTTCACAGTTATCCAAATATCCACTTGCAGATTCTACAAAAAGAGTGTTTGCAAACTGCTGTATCAAAAGAAAGGATGAACTGTGTTAGCTGAGGACACTCATCAAGAAGTTGTTTCTGAGACTGCTTCGGTCTAGATTTCATATGAAGATATTCCCGTTTCCAACGAAATCATTAGCTCTATCAAAATATCCACTTACAGATTCTACAAAAAGAGTGTTTCCAAACTCCTCTATCAAAAGAAAGGTTCAACTCCTTTATTTGAGGACACACATCACAAAGAAGTTTCTGAGAATGCTTCTGTCTAGATTTTATATGAAGATATTCCCTTTTCCAATGAAATCTTCAGAGTCATCCAAATATCCACTTGCAGCTTCTACAAAAAGAGTTTTTCTAAACTGCTGTATCCAAAGAAAGTTTCATCTCTGTTAGTTGAGGACACACATCCCAAATAAGTTTCTGAGAATGCTTCTGTCTCGTTTTTATGGGAAGATATTTCCCTTTTCACCTTAGGCCTGAAAGCGCTCGAAATCTCCACTTGCAGATACTACAGAAAGAGTGTTCCAAACCTGCTCTAAGAAAGGGAAAGTTCAGCTCTGTGAGTTTAATGCAGATATCACAAAGTAGTTTCTGAGAGAGCTTCTGTCTAGATTTTAGATGAAGATATTCCCGTTTCCAATGAAATCGTTAGAGCTATCCAAATATCCACTTGCAGATTCTACAAAAAGTGTGTTTCCAAACTGCTGTAACAAAGGAAAGGTTGAAATCTGTTAGTTGAGGACACACACCACAAAAAAGTTTCTGAGAATGCTTCTGTCTAGATTTTAGATGACGATATTCCCGTTTCCAATGAAATCTTCACAGTTATTCAAATATCCACTTGCAGATTCTACAAAAAGTGTGTTTCCAAACTGCTCTATCAAAAGAAAGGTTCACCTCCGTTAGTTGAGGACACACATCACAAAGAAGTTTCTGAGAATGCTTCTGTCTCGTTTTTATGGGAAGATATTTCCCTTTTCACCTAAGGCCCTAATGCGCTCGAAATGTCCACTTGCAGATACTACAGAAAGAGTGTTCCAAACCTTCTCTAAGAAAGGGAATCTTCAGCATTGTGAGTTGAATGCCGATATCACAAAGTAGTTTCTGAGAGTGCTTCTGTCTAGATTTTAGGTGAAGATATTCCCGTTTCCAACGAAATCGTTAGAGCTATCCAAATATCAACTTGCAGATTCTACAAAAAGAGTGGTTCCAAACTACTCTATGAAAAGAAAGGTTGAACTCTGTTAGATGAGGACACACATCACAAAGAAGTTTCTGAGAATGCTTCTGTCTAGATTTTATATGAAGATGTTCCCGTTTCCAACGAAATCTTCACTTTAAACAAAATATCCACTTGCAGGTTCTACAAAAAGTGTGTTTCCAAACTGCTGTATCAATAGAAAGGATCAGCTCTTGTAGTTGAGGACACACATCTTAAATAAGTTTCTGAAAATCCTTCTGTCTCTTTTTTATGGGAAGATATTTCAGTTTTCACCGTAGGCCTTAATGCGCTCGAAATGTCCACTTCCAGATACTACAGAAAGAGTGTTTCAAACCTGCTCTATGAAAGGGAATGTTCCGCTCAGTGACTTGAATGCAGATATCAGAAAGTAGTTTCTGACAATGCTTCTGTCTAGAATTTAGATGAAGATATTCCCGTTTCCAACGAAATCGATAGAGCTATCCAAATATCCACTTACAGATTCTACAAAAGAAGTGATTCCAAACTGCTCTATCAACAGAAAAGTTTAAGTCTGCTAGTTGAGGACACACATCACAAGGAAGTTTCTGAGAATGCTTCTGTCTCGTTTTTATGTGAAGATATTTCAGTTTTCACTGTAGGCCCGAATGCGCTCGAAATGTCCACTTGCAGATACTACAGAAAGAGTGTTCCAAACCTTCTCTAAGAAAGGGAATCGTCAGCATTGTGAGTTGAATGCAGATATCACAAAGTAGTTTCGGAGGGTGCTTCTGTCTAGATTTTGGAAGAATATATTACCGTTTCCAACGAAATCGATAGAGCTATCCAAATATCCACTTGCAGATTCTACAAAAGAAGTGATTCCAAACTGCTCTATCAACAGAAAGGTTTAAGTCTGTTAGTTGAGGACACACATCACAAAGAAGTTTGTGAGAATGCTTCTGTCTAGATTTTATATGAAGATATTCCCGTTTCCAACGATATCTTCACAGTTATCCAAATATCCACTTGCAGATTCTACAAAAAGTGTGTTTCCAAACTGCTCTATCAAAAGAAAGGTTCAACTCCGTTAGTTGAGGACACACGTCACAAAGAAGTTTCTGAGAATGCTTCTGTCTCGTTTTTATGGGAAGATATTTCAGTTTTCACCATAGGCCCGAATGCGCTCCAAATGTCCACTTGCAGATAATACAGAAAGAGTGTTCCAAACCTTCTCTAAGAAAGGGAATCTTCAGCTTTGTGAGTTGAATGCAGATATCACAAAGTAGTTTCTGAGAGTGCTTCTGTCTAGATTTTAGATGAAGATATTCCCGTTTCCAACGAAATCGTTAGAGCTATCCAAATATCTACTTGCAGATTCTACAAAAAGAGTGGTTCCAAACTACTCTATGAAAAGAAAGGTTGAACTCTGTTAGATGAGGACACACATCACAAAGAAGTTTCTGAGAATGCTTCTGTCTAGATTTTATATAAAGATGTTCCCGTTTCCAACGAAATCTTCACATTAAACAAAATATCCACTTGCAGATTCTTCAAAAAGAGTGTTTCCAAACTACTGTATCAATAGAAAGGATCAGCTCTGGTAGTTGAGGACACACATCCTAAAGAAGTTTCTGAAAATCCTTCTGTCTCTTTTTTATGGGAAGATATTTCAGTTTTCACCGTAGGCCTTAATGCGCTCGAAATGTCCACTTCCAGATACTACAGAAAGAGTGTTTCAAACCTGCTCTATGAAAGGGAATGTTCCGCTCTGTGACTTGAATGCAGATTTCAGAAAGTAGTTTCTAACAGTGCTTCTGTCTAGAATTTAGATGAAGATATTCCCGTTTCCAACGAAATCGATAGAGCTATCCAAATATCCACTTACAGATTCCAGAAAAGAAGTGATTCCAAACTGCTCTATCAACAGAAAGGTTTAAGTCTGTTAGTTGAGGACACACATCACAAAGAAGTTTGTGAGAATGCTTCTGTCTAGATTTTATATGAAGATATTCCCGTTTCCAACGATATCTTCACAGTTATCCAAATATCCACTTGCAGATTCTTCAAAAACTGTGTTTCCAAACTGCTGTATCAAAAGAATGGTTCAACTCTGTTATTTGAGGACACCCATCGCAAAGAAGTTTCTGAGAATGCTTCTGTCTAGATTTCATATGAAGATACTCCCCTTTCCAACGAAATTATTACAGCTATCCAAACATCCACGGACAGATTCTTCAAAAAGGGTGTTTCCAAACTGCTGTATCAAAAGAAAGGTTGAACTCCGTTAGTTGAGGACACACATCACGAAGAAGTTGCTGAGAATGCTTCTGTCTGGAATTTAGATGAAGATATTCCCGTTTCCAACGAAATCTTCACAGTTATCCAAATATCTACCAGCAGATTCTACAAAAAGTGTGTTTCCAAACTACTGTAACAAAAGAAAGGTTGAACTCTGTTAGTTGAGGACACACATCACAAAGAAGTTTCTGAGAATTCTTCTGTCTAGATTTTATATGAAGATATTCACTTTTCCATCGAAATCTTCACAGTTATCCAAATATCCACTTGCGGATTCTACAAAAAGAGTGTTTCTAATCTGCTCTATCAAAAGAAAGGTTCAACTCTGTTAGTTGAGGACACACGTCCCATATAAGTTTTAGAGAATGCTTCTGTCTCGTTTTTATGGGAAGATATTTCCCTTTTCACCGTAGGCCTGAAAGCGCTCGAAATGTCCACTTGCAGATAGTACAGAAAGCGTTTTCCAAACCTGCTCTAAGAAAGAGAATCTTCAGCTTTCTGAGTTGAATGCAGATATCACAAAGTAGTTTCTGAGAGTGCTTCTGTCTAGATTTTAGATGAAGATATTCCCGTTTCCAACGAAATCGTATGAGCTATCCAAATATCCACTTGCAGATTGTACAAAAAGAGTGGTTCCAAACTACTCTATCAAAAGAAATGTTAAACTCTGTTCGATGAGGACACACATCACAAAGAAGTTTCTGAGAATGCTTCTGTCTAGATTTTATATGAAGATGTTCCCGTTTCCAACGAAATCTTCACATTAAACAAAATATCCACTTGCAGGTTCTACAAAAAGAGTGTTTCCAAACTGCTGTATCAAAGGAAAGTTTGAACTCTGTTAGTTGAGGACACACATCACAAAAAAGTTTCTGAGAATGCTTCTGTCTAGATTTTATAAGAAGATACTCCCGTTTCCAACGAAATCTTCACAGTTATTCAAGTATCCACTTGCAGATTCCACAAAAAGAGTGTTTCCAACTGCTTTATCCATAGAAAGGATCAACTCTGCTATTTGAGGACACACATCCTAAATAAGTTTCTGAGAATCCTTCTGTCTCTTTCTTATGGAAGATATTTCAGTTTTCACCGAAGGGCTGAATGCGTTCGAAATGTCCACTTCCAGATACTACAGAAAGAGTGTTTCAAACCTGCTCTATGAAAGGGAATGTTCAGCTCTGTGACTTGAATGCAGATATCACAAAGTAGTTTCTGACAGTGCTTCTGTCTTGAATTCAGATGAAGATATTCCCTTTTCCAACGAAATCGTTAGAGCTATAAAAATATCCACTTGCAGATTCTACAAAAAGGGTGTTTCCAAACTGCTATATCAAAAGAAACGTTGAACTCTGTTAGTTGAGGATACACATCACAAAGAAGTTTCTGAGAATGCTTGTGTCTGGATTTTATATGAAGATATTCCTATTTCCAACTAAATCTTCACAGTTATCCAAATATCCACTTGCAGATTTTACAAAAAGACTGTTTCCAAACTGCTGTTTCAAAGGAAAAGTTGAACTGTGTTAGTCGAGGACACTCATCACAAAGAAGTTTCTGAGAATGCTTCTGTCTAGATTTCATATGAGGATATTCCCGTATCCACCGAAATCATTAGAGCTATCCAAATATCCACTTACAGATTCTACAAAAAGAGTGTTACCAATCTGCTCTATTAAAAGAAAGGTTCAACTTCCTTAGTTGAGGACACACATCACAAAGAAGTTTCTGAGAATGCTTCTGTCTGGATTTTATATGAAGATATTCCGTTTCCAATGAAATCTTCACAGTTATCCAAATATCCACTTGCAGATTCTACAAAAAGTGTGTTTCCAAACTACTGTATCAAAAGAATGGTTCAACTCTGTTAGTTGAGGACACACATCACAAAGAAGTTTCTGAGAATGCTTCTGTCTAGATTTTATATGAAGATATTCCCGTTTCCAACGAAATCTTCACATTTATCCAAATATCCACTTGCAGATTCTACAAAAAGAGTATTTGCAAACTGCTGTATCAAAAGAAAGGATGAACTGTGTTAGCTGAAGACACTCATCAAGAAGAAGTTTCTGAGAATGCTTCGGTCTAGATTTCATATGAAGATATTCCCGTTTCCAACGAAATCATTAGCTCTATCAAAATATCCACTTACAGATTCTACAAAAAGAGTGTTTCCAGACTCCTCTATCAAAAGAAAGGTTCAACTCCTTTATTTGAGGACACACATCACAGAGAAGTTTCTGAGAATGCTTCTGTCTAGATTTTATATGAAGATATTCCCTTTTCCAATGAAATCTTCAGAGTCATCCAAGTATCCACTTGCAGCTTCTACAAAAAGAGTTTTTCTAAACTGCTGTATCCAAAGAAAGATTCATCTCTGTCAGTTGAGGACACACATCCCAAATAAGTTTCTGAGAATGCTTCTGTCTCGTTTTTATGGGAAGATATTTCCCTTTTCACCTTAGGCCTGAAAGCGCTCGAAATCTCCACTTGCAGATACTACAGAAAGAGTGTTCCAAACCTGCTCTAAGAAAGGGAATGTTCAGCTCTGTGAGTTCAATGCAGATATCACAAAGTAGTTTCTGAGAGAGCTTCTGTCTAGATTTTAGATGAAGATATTCCCGTTTCCAATGAAATCGTTAGAGCTATCCAAATATCCACTTGCAGATTCTACGAAAAGTGTGTTTCCAAACTGCTGTAACAAAGGAAAGGTTGAAATCTGTTAGTTGAGGACACACACCACAAAAAAGTTTCTGAGAATGCTTCTGTCTAGATTTTATATGACGATATTCCCGTTTCCAATGAAATCTTCACAGTTATTCAAATATCCACTTGCAGATTCTACAAAAGGAGTGTTTCCAAACTGCTGTATCAAGAGAAAGGATCAGCTCTGGTAGTTGAGGACACACATCCTAAATAAGTTTCTGAAAATCCTTCTGTCTGTTTTTTATGGGAAGATATTTCAGTTTTCACCGTAGGCCTTAATGCGCTCGAAATGTCCACTTCCAGACACTACAGAAAGAGTGTTTCAAACCTGCTCTATGAAAGGGAATGTTCCGCTCTGTGACTTGAATGCAGATATCAGAAAGTAGTTTCTGACAGTGCTTCTGTCTAGAATTTAGATGAAGATATTCCCGTTTCCAACGAAATCGATAGAGCTATCCAAATATCCACTTACAGATTCTAGAAAAGAAGTGATTCCAAACTACTGTATCAACAGAAAGGTTTAAGTCTGCTGGTTGAGGACACACATCACAAAGTAGTTTGTGAGAATGCTTCTGTCTAGATTTTATATGAAGATATTCCCGTTTCCAACGATATCTTCTCAGTTCTCCAAATATCCACCTGCAGATTCTTCAAAAAGTGTGTTTCCAAACTGCTGTATCAAAAGAAAGGTTCAACTCTGTTAGTTGAGGACACTCATCACAGAGAAGTTTCTGAGAATGCTTCTGTCTAGATTTCATATGAAGATACTCCCCTTTCCAACGAAATTATAACAGCTATCCAAATATCCACGGACAGATTCTACAAAAAGGGTGTTTCCAAACTGCTCTATCAAAAGAAAGGTTGAACTCCGTTACCTGAGGACACACATCACGAAGAAGTTGCTGAGAATGCTTCTGTCTGGAATTTAGATGAAGATATTCCCGTTTCCAATGAAATCGTTAGAGCTATCCAAATATCAACTTGCAGATTCTACAAAAAGAGTGGTTCCAAACTACTCTATGAAAAGAAAGGTTGAACTCTGTTAGATGAGGACACACATCACAAAGAAGTTTCTGATAATGCTTCTGTCTAGATTTTATATAAAGATGTTCCCGTTTCCAATGAAATCTTCACATTAAACAAAATATCCACTTGCAGGTTCTACAAAAAGAGTGTTTCCAAACTGCTGTATCAAAGGAACGGTTGAACTCTGTTAGTTGAGGACACACATCACAAAAAAGTTTCTGAGAATGCTTCTGTCTAGATTTTATATGAAGATATTCCCGTTTCCAACGAAATCTTCACAGTTATTCAAATATCCACTTGCAGATTCTACAAAAAGAGTGTTTCCAAACTGCTGTATCAATAGAAAGGATCAGCTCTGGTAGTTGAGGACACACATCCTAAATAAGTTTCTGAAAATCCCTCTGTCTCTTTTTTATGGGAAGATATTTCAGTTTTCACAGTAGGCCTTAATGCGCTGGAAATGTCCACTTCCAGATACTACAGAAAGAGTGTTTGAAACCTGCTCTATGAAAGGGAATGTTCCGCTCTGTGACTTGAATGCAGATATCAGAAAGTAGTTTCTGACAGTGCTTCTGTCTAGAAATTAGATGAAGATATTCCCGTTTCCAACGAAATCGAAAGAGCTATCCAAATATCCACTTGCAGATTCTACAAAAAGTGTGTTTCCAAACTACTGTATCAAAAGAATGGTTCAACTCTGTTAGTTGAGGACACACATCACAAAGAAGTTTCTGAGAATGCTTCTGTCTAGATTTTATATGAAGATATTCCCGTTTCCAACGAAATCTTCACAGTTATCCAAATATCCACTTGCAGATTCTACAAAAAGAGTGTTTGCAAACTACTGTATCAAAAGAAAGGATGAACTGTGTTAGGTGAGGACACTCATCAAGAAGAAGTTTCTGAGAATGCTTCGGTCTAGATTTCATATGAAGATATTCCCGTTTCCAACGAAATCATTAGCTCTATCAAAATATCCACTTACAGATTCTACAAAAAGAGTGTTTCCAAACTCCTCTATCAAAAGAAAGGTTCAACTCCTTTATTTGAGGACACACATCACAAAGAAGTTTCTGAGAATGCTTCTGTCTAGATTTTATATGAAGATATTCCCTTTTCCAATGAAATCTTCAGAGTCATCCAAATATCCACTTGCAGCTTCTACAAAAAGAGTTTTTCTAAACTGCTGTATCCAAAGAAAGTTTCATCTCTGTTAGTTGAGGACACACATCCCAAATAAGTTTCTGAGAATGCTTCCGTCTCGTTTTTATGGGAAGATATTTCCCTTTTCACCTTAGGCCTGAAAGCGCTCGAAATCTCCACTTGCAGATACTACAGAAAGAGTGTTCCAAACCTGCTCTAAGAAAGGGAAAGTTCAGCTCTGTGAGTTTAATGTAGATATCACAAAGTAGTTTCTGAGAGAGCTTCTGTCTAGATTTTAGATGAAGATATTCCCGTTTCCAATGAAATCGTTAGAGCTATCCAAATATCCACTTGCAGATTCTACAAAAAGTGTGTTTCCAAACTGCTGTAACAAAGGAAAGGTTGAAATCTGTTAGTTGAGGACACACACCACAAAAAAGTTTCTGAGAATGCTTCTGTCTAGATTTTAGATGACGATATTCCCGTTTCCAATGAAATCTTCACAGTTATTCAAATATCCACTTGCAGATTCTACAAAAAGTGTGTTTCCAAACTGCTCTATCAAAAGAAAGGTTCACCTCCGTTAGTTGAGGACACACATCACAAAGAAGTTTCTGAGAATGCTTCTGTCTCGTTTTTATGGGAAGATATTTCAGTTTTCACCGTAGGCCCGAATGCGCTCCAAATGTCCACTTGCAGATAATACCGAAAGAGTGTTCCATACCTTCTCTAAGAAAGGGAATCTTCAGCTTTGTGAGTTGAATGCAGATATCACAAAGTAGTTTCTGAGAGTGCTTCTGTCTAGATTTTAGATGAAAATATTCCCGTTTCCAATGAAATCGTTAGAGCTATCCAAATATCAACTTTCAGATTCTACAAAAAGAGTGGTTCCAAACTACTCTATGAAAAGAAAGGTTGAACTCTGTTAGATGAGGACACACATCACAAAGAAGTTTCTGATAATGCTTCTGTCTAGATTTTATATAAAGATGTTCCCGTTTCCAATGAAATCTTCACATTAAACAAAATATCCACTTGCAGGTTCTACAAAAAGAGTGTTTCCAAACTGCTGTATCAAAGGAACGGTTGAACTCTGTTAGTTGAGGACACACATCACAAAAAAGTTTCTGAGAATGCTTCTGTCTAGATTTTATATGAAGATATTCCCGTTTCCAACGAAATCTTCACAGTTATTCAAATATCCACTTGCAGATTCTACAAAAAGAGTGTTTCCAAACTGCTGTATCAATAGAAAGGATCAGCTCTGGTAGTTGAGGACACACATCCTAAATAAGTTTCTGAAAATCCCTCTGTCTCTTTTTTATGGGAAGATATTTCAGTTTTCACAGTAGGCCTTAATGCGCTGGAAATGTCCACTTCCAGATACTACAGAAAGAGTGTTTGAAACCTGCTCTATGAAAGGGAATGTTCCGCTCTGTGACTTGAATGCAGATATCAGAAAGTACTTTCTGACAGTGCTTCTGTCTAGAAATTAGATGAAGATATTCCCGTTTCCAACGAAATCGAAAGAGCTATCCAAATATCCACTTGCAGATTCTACAAAAAGTGTGTTTCCAAACTACTGTATCAAAAGAATGGTTCAACTCTGTTAGTTGAGGACACACATCACAAAGAAGTTTCTGAGAATGCTTCTGTCTAGATTTTATATGAAGATATTCCCGTTTCCAACGAAATCTTCACAGTTATCCAAATATCCACTTGCAGATTCTACAAAAAGAGTGTTTGCAAACTACTGTATCAAAAGAAAGGATGAACTGTGTTAGCTGAGGACACTCATCAAGAAGAAGTTTCTGAGAATGCTTCGGTCTAGATTTCATATGAAGATATTCCCGTTTCCAACGAAATCATTAGCTCTATCAAAATATCCACTTACAGATTCTACAAAAAGAGTGTTTCCAAACTCCTCTATCAAAAGAAAGGTTCAACTCCTTTATTTGAGGACACACATCACAAAGAAGTTTCTGAGAATGCTTCTGTCTAGATTTTATATGAAGATATTCCCTTTTCCAATGAAATCTTCAGAGTCATCCAAATATCCACTTGCAGCTTCTACAAAAAGAGTTTTTCTAAACTGCTGTATCCAAAGAAAGTTTCATCTCTGTTAGTTGAGGACACACATCCCAAATAAGTTTCTGAGAATGCTTCTGTCTCGTTTTTATGGGAAGATATTTCCCTTTTCACCTTAGGCCTGAAAGCGCTCGAAATCTCCACTTGCAGATACTACAGAAAGAGTGTTCCAAACCTGCTCTAAGAAAGGGAAAGTTCAGCTCTGTGAGTTTAATGTAGATATCACAAAGTAGTTTCTGAGAGAGCTTCTGTCTAGATTTTAGATGAAGATATTCCCGTTTCCAATGAAATCGTTAGAGCTATCCAAATATCCACTTGCAGATTCTACAAAAAGTGTGTTTCCAAACTGCTGTAACAAAGGAAAGGTTGAAATCTGTTAGTTGAGGACACACACCACAAAAAAGTTTCTGAGAATGCTTCTGTCTAGATTTTAGATGACGATATTCCCGTTTCCAATGAAATCTTCACAGTTATTCAAATATCCACTTGCAGATTCTACAAAAAGTGTGTTTCCAAACTGCTCTATCAAAAGAAAGGTTCACCTCCGTTAGTTGAGGACACACATCACAAAGAAGTTTCTGAGAATGCTTCTGTCTCGTTTTTATGGGAAGATATTTCCCTTTTCACCTAAGGCCCTAATGCGCTCGAAATGTCCACTTGCAGATACTACAGAAAGAGTGTTCCAAACCTTCTCTAAGAAAGGGAATCTTCAGCATTGTGAGTTGAATGCCGATATCACAAAGTAGTTTCTGAGAGTGCTTCTGTCTAGATTTTAGATGAAGATATTCCCGTTTCCAACGAAATCGTTAGAGCTATCCAAATATCAACTTGCAGATTCTACAAAAAGAGTGGTTCCAAACTACTCTATGAAAAGAAAGGTTGAACTCTGTTAGATGAGGACACACATCACAAAGAAGTTTCTGAGAATGCTTCTGTCTAGATTTTATATGAAGATGTTTCCGTTTCCAACGAAATCTTCACTTTAAACAAAATATCCACTTGCAGGTTCTACAAAAAGTGTGTTTCCAAACTGCTGTATCAATAGAAAGGATCAGCTCTTGTAGTTGAGGACACACATCTTAAATAAGTTTCTGAAAATCCTTCTGTCTCTTTTTTACGGGAAGATATTTCAGTTTTCACCGTAGGCCTTAATGCGCTCTAAATGTCCACTTCCAGATACTACAGAAAGAGTGTTTCAAACATGCTCTATGAAAGGGAATGTTCCGCTCAGTGACTTGAATGCAGATATCAGAAAGTAGTTTCTGACAATGCTTCTGTCTAGAATTTAGATGAAGATATTCCCGTTTCCAACGAAATCGATAGAGCTATCCAAATATCCACTTACAGATTCTACAAAAGAAGTGATTCCAAACTGCTCTATCAACAGAAAAGTTTAAGTCTGCTAGTTGAGGACACACATCACAAAGAAGTTTCTGAGAATGCTTCTGTCTCGTTTTTATGGGAAGATATTTCAGTTTTCACTGTAGGCCCGAATGCGCTCGAAATGTCCACTTGCAGATACTACAGAAAGAGTGTTCCAAACCTTCTCTAAGAAAGGGAATCGTCAGCATTGTGAGTTGAATGCAGATATCACAAAGTAGTTTCTGAGGGTGCTTCTGTCTAGATTTTAGAAGAATATATTACCGTTTCCAACGAAATCGATAGAGCTATCCAAATATCCACTTGCAGATTCTACAAAAGAAGTGATTCCAAACTGCTCTATCAACAGAAAGGTTTAAGTCTGTTAGTTGAGGACACACATCACAAAGAAGTTTGTGAGAATGCTTCTGTCTAGATTTTATATGAAGATATTCCCGTTTCCAACGATATCTTCACAGTTATCCAAATATCCACTTGCAGATTCTACAAAAAGTGTGTTTCCAAGCTGCTCTATCAAAAGAAAGGTTCAACTCCGTTAGTTGAGGACACACGTCACAAAGAAGTTTCTGAGAATGCTTCTGTCTCGTTTTTATGGGAAGATATTTCAGTTTTCACCGTAGGCCCAAATGCGCTCTAAATGTCCACTTGCAGATACTACAGAAAGAGTGTTCCAAACCTTCTCTAAGAAAGGGAATCGTCAGCATTGTGAGTTGAATGCAGATATCACAAAGTAGTTTCTGAGGGTGCTTCTGTCTAGATTTTAGATGAATATATTACCGTTTCCAACGAAATCAATAGAGCTATCCAAATATCCACTTACAGATTCTACAAAAGAAGTGATTCCAAACTGCTCTATCAACAGAAAGGTTTAAGTCTGTTAGGTGAGGACACACATCCCAAATAAGTTTCTGAGAATGCTTCTGTCTCGTTTTTATGGGAAGACATTTCCCTTTTCACCTTAGGCCAGAAAGCGCTCAAAATCTCCACTTGCGGATACTACAGAAAGAGTGTTCCAAACCTGCTCTAAGAAAGGGAATGTTCAGCTCTGTGAGTTCAATGCAGATATCACAAAGTAGTTTCTGAGAGAGCTTCTTTCTAGATTTTAGATGAAGATATTCCCGTTTCCAATGAAATCGTTAGAGCTACCCAAATATCCACTTGCAGATTCTACAGAAAGTGTGTTTCCAAACTGCTGTAACAAAGGAAAGGTTGAAACCTGTTTGTGGAGGACACACACCACAACAAAGTTTCTGAGAATGCTTCTGTCTAGATTTTAGATGACGATATTCCCGTTTCCAAGGAAATCTTCACAGTTATTCAAATATCCACTTGCAGATTCTACAAAAAGGGTGTTTCCAAACTGCTCTATCAAAAGAAACTTTCAACTCCGTTAGTTGAGGACACACATCACAAAGAAGTTTCTGAGAATGCTTCTGTCTCGTTTTTATGGGAAGATATTTCAGTTTTCACCGTAGGACGGAATGCGCTCGAAATGTCCACTTGCAGATACTACAGAAAGAGTGTTCCAAACCTTCTCTAAGAAAGGGAATCTTCAGCTTTGTGAGTTGAATGCAGATATCACAAAGTAGTTTCTGAGAGTGCTTCTGTCTAGATTTTAGATGAAGATATTCCCGTTTCCAACGAAATCGTTAGAGCTATCCAAATATCTACTTGCAGATTCTACAAAAAGAGTGGTTCCAAACTACTCTATGAAAAGAAAGGTTGAACTCTGTTAGATGAGGACACACATCACAAAGAAGTTTCTGAGAATGCTTCTGTCTAGATTTTATATGAAGATGTTCCCGTTTCCAACGAAATCTTCACATTAAACAAAATATCCACTTGCAGGTTCCACAAAAAGAGTGTTTCCAAACTGCTGTATCAAAGGAAAGGTTGAACTCTGTTAGTTGAGGACACACATCACAAAAAAGTTTCTGAGAATGCTTCTGTCTAGATTTTATATGAAGATATTCCCGTTTCCAACGAAATCTTCACAGTTATTCAAATATCCACTTGCAGATTCTACAAAAAGAGTGTTTCCAAACTGCTGTTTCAATAGAAAGGATCAGCTCTGGTAGTTGAGGACACACATCCTAAATAGGTTTCTGAAAATCCCTCTGTCTCTTTTTTATGGGAAGATATTTCAGTTTTCACCTTGGCCTTAATGCGCTCGAAATGTCCACTTCCAGATACTACAGAAAGAGTGTTTCAAACCTGCTCTATGAAAGGGAAAGTTCCGCCCTGTGACTTGAATGCAGATATCAGAAAGTAGTTTCTGACAGTGCTTCTGTCTAGAATTTAGATGAAGATATTCCCGTTTCCAACGAAATCTTCACAGTTATCCAAATATCCACTTGCAGATTCTACAAAAAGAGTGTTTGCAAACTGCTGTATCAAAAGAAAGGATGAACTGTGTTAGCTGAGGAAACTCATCAAGAAGTTTCTGAGAATGCTTCGGTCTAGATTTCATATGAAGATATTCCCGTTTCCAACGAAATCATTAGCTCTATCAAAATATCCACTTACAGATTCTACAAAAAGAGTGTTTCCAAACTCCTCTATCAAAAGAAAGTTTCAACTCCTTTAGTTGAGGACACACATCACAAAGAAGTTTCTGAGAATGCTTCTGTCTAGATTTTATATGAAGATATTCCCTTTTCCAATGAAATCTTCAGAGTCATCCAAATATCCACTTGCAGCTTCTACAAAAAGAGTTTTTCTAAACTGCTGTATCCAAAGAAAGTTTCATCTCTGTTAGTTGAGGACACACATCCCAAATAAGTTTCTGAGAATGCTTCTGTCTCGTTTTTATGGGAAGATATTTCCCTTTTCACCTTAGGCCTGAAAGCGCTCGAAGTCTCCACTTGCAGATACTACAGAAAGAGTGTTCGAAACCTGCTCTAAGAAAGGGAATGTTCAGCTCTGTGAGTTCAATGCAGATATCACAAAGTAGTTTCTGAGAGAGCTTCTGTCTAGGTTTTAGATGAAGATATTCCCGTTTCCAATGAAATTGATAGAGCTATCCAAATATCCACTTGCAGATTCTACAAAAAGTGTGTTTCCAAACTGCTGTAACAAAGGAAAGGTTGAAATCTGTTAGTTGAGGACACACACCACAAAAAAGTTTCTGAGAATGCTTCTGTCTAGATTTTAGATGACGATATTCCCGTTTCCAATGAAATCTTCACAGTTATTCAAATATCCACTTGCAGATTCTACAAAAAGTGTGTTTCCAAACTGCTCTATCAAAAGAAAGGTTCACCTCCGTTAGTTGAGGACACACATCACAAAGAAGTTTCTGAGAATGCTTCTGTCTCGTTTTTATGGGAAGATATTTCCCTTTTCACCTAAGGCCCTAATGCGCTCGAAATGTCCACTTGCAGATACTACAGAAAGAGTGTTCCAAACCTTCTCTAAGAAAGGGAATCTTCAGCATTGTGAGTTGAATGCCGATATCACAAAGTAGTTTCTGAGAGTGCTTCTGTCTAGATTTTAGATGAAGATATTCCCGTTTCCAACGAAATCGTTAGAGCTATCCAAATATCAACTTGCAGATTCTACAAAAAGAGTGGTTCCAAACTACTCTATGAAAAGAAAGGTTGAACTCTGTTAGATGAGGACACACATCACAAAGAAGTTTCTGAGAATGCTTCTGTCTAGATTTTATATGAAGATGTTCCCGTTTCCAACGAAATCTTCACTTTAAACAAAATATCCACTTGCCGGTTCTACAAAAAGTGTGTTTCCAAACTGCTGTATCAATAGAAAGGATCAGCTCTGGTAGTTGAGGACACACATCCTAAATAAGTTTCTGAAAATCCTTCTGTCTCTTTTTTATGGGAAGATATTTCAGTTTTCACCGTCGGCCTTTATGCGCTCGAAATGTCCACTTCCAGATACTACAGAAAGAGTGTTTCAAACCTGCTCTATGAAAGGGAATGTTCCGCTCTGTGACTTGAATGCAGATATCAGAAAGTAGTTTCTGACAATGCTTCTGTCTAGAATTTAGATGAAGATATTCCCGTTTCCAACCAAATCGATAGAGCTATCCAAATATCCACTTACAGATTCTACAAAAGAAGTGATTCCAAACTGCTCTATCAACAGAAAGGTTTAAGTCTGTTAGTTGAGGACACACATCACAAAGAAGTTTCTGAAAATGCTTCTGTCTCGTTTTTATGGGAAGATATTTCAGTTTTCACCGTAGGCCCAAATGCGCTCTAAATGTCCACTTGCAGATACTACAGAAAGAGTGTTCCAAACCTTCTCTAAGAAAGGGAATCGTCAGCATTGTGAGTTGAATGCAGATATCACAAAGTAGTTTCTGAGGGTGCTTCTGTCTAGATTTTAGATGAATATATTACCGTTTCCAACGAAATCAATAGAGCTATCCAAATATCCACTTACAGATTCTACAAAAGAAGTGATTCCAAACTGCTCTATCAACAGAAAGGTTTAAGTCTGTTAGGTGAGGACACACATCCCAAATAAGTTTCTGAGAATGCTTCTGTCTCGTTTTTATGGGAAGACATTTCCCTTTTCACCTTAGGCCTGAAAGCGCTCAAAATCTCCACTTGCAGATACTACAGAAAGAGTGTTCCAAACCTGCTCTAAGAAAGGGAATGTTCAGCTCTGTGAGTTCAATGCAGATATCACAAAGTAGTTTCTGAGAGAGCTTCTGTCTAGATTTTAGATGAAGATATTCCCGTTTCCAATGAAATCGTTAGAGCTACCCAAATATCCACTTGCAGATTCTACAGAAAGTGTGTTTCCAAACTGCTGTAACAAAGGAAAGGTTGAAATCTGTTTGTTGAGGACACACACCACAACAAAGTTTCTGAGAATGCTTCTGTCTAGATTTTAGATGACGATATTCCCGTTTCCAAGGAAATCTTCACAGTTATTCAAATATCCACTTGCAGATTCTACAAAAAGAGTGTTTCCAAACTGCTCTATCAAAAGAAAGGTTCAACTCCGTTAGTTGAGGACACACATCACAAAGAAGTTTCTGAGAATGCTTCTGTCTCGTTTTTATGGGAAGATATTTCAGTTTTCACCGTAGGCCGGAATGCGCTCGAAATGTCCACTTGCAGATACTACAGAAAGAGTGTTCCAAACCTTCTCTAAGAAAGGGAATCTTCAGCTTTGTGAGTTGAATGCAGATATCACAAAGTAGTTTCTGAGAGTGCTTCTGTCTAGATTTTAGATGAAGATATTCCCGTTTCCAACGATATCGTTAGAGCTATCCAAATATCAACTTGCAGATTCTACAAAAAGAGTGGTTCCAAACTACTCTATGAAAAGAGAGGTTGAACTCTGTTAGATGAGGACACACATCACAAAGAAGTTTCTGAGAATGCTTCTGTCTAGATTTTATATGAAGATGTTCCCGTTTCCAACGAAATCTTCACATTAAACAAAATATCCACTTGCAGGTTCTACAAAAAGAGTGTTTCCAAACTGCTGTATCAACGGAAAGGTTGAACTCTGTTAGTTGAGGACACACATCACAAAAAAGTTTCTGAGAATGCTTCTGTCTAGATTTTATATGAAGATATTCCCGTTTCCAACGAAATCTTCACAGTTATTCAAATATCCACTTGCAGATTCTACAAAAAGAGTGTTTCCAAACTGCTGTATCAATAGAAAGGATCAGCTCTGGTAGTTGAGGACACACATCCTAAATAAGTTTCTGAAAATCCTTCTGTCTCTTTTTTATGGGAAGATATTTTAGTTTTCACCGTCGGCCTTTATGCGCTCGAAATGTCCACTTCCAGATACTACAGAAAGAGTGTTTCAAACCTGCTCTATGAAAGGGAATGTTCCGCTCTGTGACTTGAATGCAGATATCAGAAAGTAGTTTCTGACAATGCTTCTGTCTAGAATTTAGATGAAGATATTCCCGTTTCCAACCAAATCGATAGAGCTATCCAAATATCCACTTACAGATTCTACAAAAGAAGTGATTCCAAACTGCTCTATCAACAGAAAGGTTTAAGTCTGTTAGTTGAGGACACACATCACAAAGAAGTTTCTGAAAATGCTTCTGTCTCGTTTTTATGGGAAGATATTTCAGTTTTCACCGTAGGTCCAAATGCGCTCTAAATGTCCACTTGCAGATACTACAGAAAGAGTGTTCCAAACCTTCTCTAAGAAAGGGAATCGTCAGCATTGTGAGTTGAATGCAGATATCACAAAGTAGTTTCTGAGGGTGCTTCTGTCTAGATTTTAGATGAATATATTACCGTTTCCAACGAAATCAATAGAGCTATCCAAATATCCACTTACAGATTCTACAAAAGAAGTGATTCCAAACTGCTCTATCAACAGAAAGGTTTAAGTCTGTTAGGTGAGGACACACATCCCAAATAAGTTTCTGAGAATGCTTCTGTCTCGTTTTTATGGGAAGACATTTCCCTTTTCACCTTAGGCCTGAAAGCGCTCAAAATCTCCACTTGCAGATACTACAGAAAGAGTGTTCCAAACCTGCTCTAAGAAAGGGAATGTTCAGCTCTGTGAGTTCAATGCAGATATCACAAAGTAGTTTCTGAGAGAGCTTCTGTCTAGATTTTAGATGAAGATATTCCCGTTTCCAATGAAATCGTTAGAGCTACCCAAATATCCACTTGCAGATTCTACAGAAAGTGTGTTTCCAAACTGCTGTAACAAAGGAAAGGTTGAAATCAGTTTGTTGAGGACACACACCACAACAAAGTTTCTGAGAATGCTTCTGTCTAGATTTTAGATGACGATATTCCCGTTTCCAAGAAAATCTTCACAGTTATTCAAATATCCACTTGCAGATTCTACAAAAAGAGTGTTTCCAAACTGCTCTATCAAAAGAAAGGTTCAACTCCGTTAGTTGAGGACACACATCACAAAGAAGTTTCTGAGAATGCTTCTGTCTCGTTTTTATGGGAAGATATTTCAGTTTTCACCGTAGGCCGGAATGCGCTCGAAATGTCCACTTGCAGATACTACAGAAAGAGTGTTCCAAACCTTCTCTAAGAAAGGGAATCTTCAGCTTTGTGAGTTGAATGCAGATATCACAAAGCAGTTTCTGAGAGTGCTTCTGCCTAGATTTTAGATGAAGATATTCCCGTTTCCAACGAAATCGTTAGAGCTATCCAAATATCTACTTGCAGATTCTACAAAAAGAGTGGTTCCAAACTACTCTATGAAAAGAAAGGTTGAACTCTGTTAGATGAGGACACACATCACAAAGAAGTTTCTGAGAATGCTTCTGTCTAGATTTTATATGAAGATGTTCCCGTTTCCAACGAAATCTTCACATTAAACAAAATATCCACTTGCAGGTTCTACAAAAAGAGTGTTTCCAAACTGCTGTATCAAAGGAAAGGTTGAACTCTGTTAGTTGAGGACACACATCACAAAAAAGTTTCTGAGAATGCTTCTGTCTAGATTTTATATGAAGATATTCCCGTTTCCAACGAAATCTTCACAGTTATTCAAATATCCACTTGCAGATTCTACAAAAAGAGTGTTTCCAAACTGCTGTTTCAATAGAAAGGATCAGCTCTGGTAGTTGAGGACACACATCCTAAATAAGTTTCTGAAAATCCTTCTGTCTCTTTTTTATGGGAAGATATTTCAGTTTTCACCGTAGGCCTTAATGTGCTCGAAATCTCCACTTCCAGATACTACAGAAAGAGTGTTTCAAACCTGCTCTATAAAAGGGAAAGTTCTGCTCTGTGACTTGAATGCAGATATCAGAAAGTAGTTTCTGACAGTGCTTCTGTCTAGAATTTAGATGAAGATATTCCCGTTTCCAACGAAATCTTCACAGTTATCCAAATATCCACTTGCAGATTCTACAAAAAGAGTGTTTGCAAACTGCTGTATCAAAAGAAAGGATGAACTGTGTTAGCTGAGGACACTCATCATGAAGTTGTTTCTGAGACTGCTTCGGTCTAGATTTCATATGAAGATATTCCCGTTTCCAACGAAATCATTAGCTCTATCAAAATATCCACTTACAGATTCTACAAAAAGAGTGTTTCCAAACTCCTCTATCAAAAGAAAGGTTCAACTCCTTTATTTGAGGACACACATCACAAAGAAGTTTCTGAGAATGCTTCTGTCTAGATTTTATATGAAGATATTCCCTTTTCCAATGAAATCTTCAGAGTCATCCAAATATCCACTTGCAGCTTCTACAAAAAGAGTTTTTCTAAACTGCTGTATCCAAAGAAAGTTTCATCTCTGTTAGTTGAGGACACACATCCCAAATAAGTTTCTGAGAATGCTTCTGTCTCGTTTTTATGGGAAGATATTTCCCTTTTCACCTTAGGCCTGAAAGCGCTCGAAATCTCCACTTGCAGATACTACAGAAAGAGTGTTCCAAACCTGCTCTAAGAAAGGGAATGTTCAGCTCTGTGAGGTCAATGCAGATATCACAAAGTAGTTTCTGAGAGAGCTTCTGTCTAGATTTTAGATGAAGATATTCCCGTTTCCAATGAAATCGTTAGAGCTATCCAAATATCCACTTGCAGATTCTACAAAAAGTGTGTTTCCAAACTGCTGTAACAAAGGAAAGGTTGAAATCTGTTAGTTGAGGACACACACCACAAAAAAGTTTCTGAGAATGCTTCTGTCTAGATTTTATATGACGATATTCCCGTTTCCAATGAAATCTTCACAGTTATTCAAATATCCACTTGCAGATTCTACAAAAAGTGTGTTTCCAAACTGCTCTATCAAAAGAAAGGTTCACCTCCGTTAGTTGAGGACACACATCACAAAGAAGTTTCTGAGAATGCTTCTGTCTCGTTTTTATGGGAAGATATTTCCCTTTTCACCTAAGGCCCTAATGCGCTCGAAATGTCCACTTGCAGATACTACAGAAAGAGTGTTCCAAACCTTCTCTAAGAAAGGGAATCTTCAGCATTGTGAGTTGAATGCCGATATCACAAAGTAGTTTCTGAGAGTGCTTCTGTCTAGATTTTAGATGAAGATATTCCCGTTTCCAACGAAATCGTTAGAGCTATCCAAATATCAACTTGCAGATTCTACAAAAAGAGTGGTTCCAAACTACTCTATGAAAAGAAAGGTTGAACTCTGTTAGATGAGGACACACATCACAAAGAAGTTTCTGAGAATGCTTCTGTCTAGATTTTATATGAAGATGTTCCCGTTTCCAACGAAATCTTCACTTTAAACAAAATATCCACTTGCCGGTTCTACAAAAAGTGTGTTTCCAAACTGCTGTATCAATAGAAAGGATCAGCTCTGGTAGTTGAGGACACACATCCTAAATAAGTTTCTGAAAATCCTTCTGTCTCTTTTTTATGGGAAGATATTTCAGTTTTCACCGTAGGCCTTTATGCGCTCGAAATGTCCACTTCCAGATACTACAGAAAGAGTGTTTCAAACCTGCTCTATGAAAGGGAATGTTCCGCTCTGTGACTTGAATGCAGATATCAGAAAGTAGTTTCTGACAATGCTTCTGTCTAGAATTTAGATGAAGATATTCCCGTTTCCAACCAAATCGATAGAGCTATCCAAATATCCACTTACAGATTCTACAAAAGAAGTGATTCCAAACTGCTCTATCAACAGAAAGGTTTAAGTCTGTTAGTTGAGGACACACATCACAAAGAAGTTTCTGAAAATGCTTCTGTCTCGTTTTTATGGGAAGATATTTCAGTTTTCACCGTAGGCCCAAATGCGCTCTAAATGTCCACTTGCAGATACTACAGAAAGAGTGTTCCAAACCTTCTCTAAGAAAGGGAATCGTCAGCATTGTGAGTTGAATGCAGATATCACAAAGTAGTTTCTGAGGGTGCTTCTGTCTAGATTTTAGATGAATATATTACCGTTTCCAACGAAATCAATAGAGCTATCCAAATATCCACTTACAGATTCTACAAAAGAAGTGATTCCAAACTGCTCTATCAACAGAAAGGTTTAAGTCTGTTAGGTGAGGACACACATCCCAAATAAGTTTCTGAGAATGCTTCTGTCTCGTTTTTATGGGAAGACATTTCCCTTTTCACCTTAGGCCTGAAAGCGCTCAAAATCTCCACTTGCAGATACTACAGAAAGAGTGTTCCAAACCTGCTCTAAGAAAGGGAATGTTCAGCTCTGTGAGTTCAATGCAGATATCACAAAGTAGTTTCTGAGAGAGCTTCTGTCTAGATTTTAGATGAAGATATTCCCGTTTCCAATGAAATCGTTAGAGCTACCCAAATATCCACTTGCAGATTCTACAGAAAGTGTGTTTCCAAACTGCTGTAACAAAGGAAAGGTTGAAATCTGTTTGTTGAGGACACACACCACAACAAAGTTTCTGAGAATGCTTCTGTCTAGATTTTAGATGACGATATTCCCGTTTCCAAGGAAATCTTCACAGTTATTCAAATATCCACTTGCAGATTCTACAAAAAGAGTGTTTCCAAACTGCTCTATCAAAAGAAAGGTTCAACTCCGTTAGTTGAGGACACACATCACAAAGAAGTTTCTGAGAATGCTTCTGTCTCGTTTTTATGGGAAGATATTTCAGTTTTCACCGTAGGCCGGAATGCGCTCGAAATGTCCACTTGCAGATACTACAGAAAGAGTGTTCCAAACCTTCTCTAAGAAAGGAAATCTTCAGCTTTGTGAGTTGAATGCAGATATCACAAAGTAGTTTCTGAGAGTGCTTCTGCCTAGATTTTAGATGTAGATATTCCCGTTTCCAACGAAATCGTTAGAGCTATCCAAATATCTACTTGCAGATTCTACAAAAAGAGTGGTTCCAAACTACTCTATGAAAAGAAAGGTTGAACTCTGTTAGATGAGGACACACATCACAAAGAAGTTTCTGAGAATGCTTCTGTCTAGATTTTATATGAAGATGTTCCCGTTTCCAACGAAATCTTCACATTAAACAAAATATCCACTTGCAGGTTCTACAAAAAGAGTGTTTCCAAACTGATGTATCAAAGGAAAGGTTGAACTCTGTTAGTTGAGGACACACATCACAAAAAAGTTTCTGAGAATGCTTCTGTCTAGATTTTATATGAAGATATTCCCGTTTCCAACGAAATCTTCACAGTTATTCAAATATCCACTTGCAGATTCTACAAAAAGAGTGTTTCCAAACTGCTGTTTCAATAGAAGGGATCAGCTCTGGTAGTTGAGGACACACATCCTAAATAAGTTTCTGAAAATCCTTCTGTCTCTTTTTTATTGGAAGATATTTCAGTTTTCACCGTAGGCCTTAATGTGCTCGAAATCTCCACTTCCAGATACTACAGAAAGAGTGTTTCAAACCTGCTCTATGAAAGGGAAAGTTCTGCTCTGTGACTTGAATGCAGATATCAGAAAGTAGTTTCTGACAGTGCTTCTGTCTAGAATTTAGATGAAGATATTCCCGTTTCCAACGAAATCTTCACAGTTATCCAAATATCCACTTGCAGATTCTACAAAAAGAGTGTTTGCAAACTGCTGTATCAAAAGAAAGGATGAACTGTGTTAGCTGAGGACACTCTTCAAGAAGTTGTTTCTGAGACTGCTTCGGTCTAGATTTCATATGAAGATATTCCCGTTTCCAACGAAATCATTAGCTCTATCAAATTATCCACTTACAGATTCTACAAAAAGAGTGTTTCCAAACTCCTCTATCAAAAGAAAGGTTCAACTCCTTTATTTGAGGACACACATCACAAAGAAGTTTCTGAGAATGCTTCTGTCTAGATTTTATATGAAGATATTCCCTTTTCCAATGAAATCTTCAGAGTCATCCAAATATCCACTTGCAGCTTCTACAAAAAGAGTTTTTCTAAACTGCTGTATCCAAAGAAAGTTTCATCTCTGTTAGTTGAGGACACACATCCCAAATAAGTTTCTGAGAATGCTTCTGTCTCGTTTTTATGGGAAGATATTTCCCTTTTCACCTTAGGCCTGAAAGCGCTCGAAATCTCCACTTGCAGATACTACAGAAAGAGTGTTCCAAACCTGCTCTAAGAAAGGGAATGTTCAGCTCTGTGAGGTCAATGCAGATATCACAAAGTAGTTTCTGAGAGAGCTTCTGTCTAGATTTTAGATGAAGATATTCCCGTTTCCAATGAAATCGTTAGAGCTATCCAAATATCCACTTGCAGATTCTACAAAAAGTGTGTTTCCAAACTGCTGTAACAAAGGAAAGGTTGAAATCTGTTAGTTGAGGACACACACCACAAAAAAGTTTCTGAGAATGCTTCTGTCTAGATTTTATATGACGATATTCCCGTTTCCAATGAAATCTTCACAGTTATTCAAATATCCACTTGCAGATTCTACAAAAAGTGTGTTTCCAAACTGCTCTATCAAAAGAAAGGTTCACCTCCGTTAGTTGAGGACACACATCACAAAGAAGTTTCTGAGAATGCTTCTGTCTCGTTTTTATGGGAAGATATTTCCCTTTTCACCTAAGGCCCTAATGCGCTCGAAATGTCCACTTGCAGATACTACAGAAAGAGTGTTCCAAACCTTCTCTAAGAAAGGGAATCTTCAGCATTGTGAGTTGAATGCCGATATCACAAAGTAGTTTCTGAGAGTGCTTCTGTCTAGATTTTAGATGAAGATATTCCCGTTTCCAACGAAATCGTTAGAGGTATCCAAATATCAACTTGCAGATTCTACAAAAAGAGTGGTTCCAAACTACTCTATGAAAAGAAAGGTTGAACTCTGTTAGATGAGGACACACATCACAAAGAAGTTTCTGAGAATGCTTCTGTCTAGATTTTATATGAAGATGTTCCCGTTTCCAACGAAATCTTCACTTTAAACAAAATATCCACTTGCCGGTTCTACAAAAAGTGTGTTTCCAAACTGCTGTATCAATAGAAAGGATCAGCTCTGGTAGTTGAGGACACACATCCTAAATAAGTTTCTGAAAATCCTTCTGTCTCTTTTTTATGGGAAGATATTTCAGTTTTCACCGTCGGCCTTTATGCGCTCGAAATGTCCACTTCCAGATACTACAGAAAGAGTGTTTCAAACCTGCTCTATGAAAGGGAATGTTCCGCTCTGTGACTTGAATGCAGATATCAGAAAGTAGTTTCTGACAATGCTTCTGTCTAGAATTTAGATGAAGATATTCCCGTTTCCAACCAAATCGATAGAGCTATCCAAATATCCACTTACAGATTCTACAAAAGAAGTGATTCCAAACTGCTCTATCAACAGAAAGGTTTAAGTCTGTTAGTTGAGGACACACATCACAAAGAAGTTTCTGAAAATGCTTCTGTCTCGTTTTTATGGGAAGATATTTCAGTTTTCACCGTAGGCCCAAATGCGCTCTAAATGTCCACTTGCAGATACTACAGAAAGAGTGTTCCAAACCTTCTCTAAGAAAGGGAATCGTCAGCATTGTGAGTTGAATTCAGATATCACAAAGTAGTTTCTGAGGGTGCTTCTGTCTAGATTTTAGATGAATATATTACCGTTTCCAACGAAATCAATAGAGCTATCCAAATATCCACTTACAGATTCTACAAAAGAAGTGATTCCAAACTGCTCTATCAACAGAAAGGTTTAAGTCTGTTAGGTGAGGACACACATCCCAAATAAGTTTCTGAGAATGCTTCTGTCTCGTTTTTATGGGAAGACATTTCCCTTTTCACCTTAGGCCTGAAAGCGCTCAAAATCTCCACTTGCAGATACTACAGAAAGAGTGTTCCAAACCTGCTCTAAGAAAGGGAATGTTCAGCTCTGTGAGTTCAATGCAGATATCACAAAGTAGTTTCTGAGAGAGCTTCTGTCTAGATTTTAGATGAAGATATTCCCGTTTCCAATGAAATCGTTAGAGCTACCCAAATATCCACTTGCAGATTCTACAGAAAGTGTGTTTCCAAACTGCTGTAACAAAGGAAAGGTTGAAATCTGTTTGTTGAGGACACACACCACAACAAAGTTTCTGAGAATGCTTCTGTCTAGATTTTAGATGACGATATTCCCGTTTCCAAGGAAATCTTCACAGTTAATTCAAATATCCACTTGCAGATTCTACAAAAAGAGTGTTTCCAAACTGCTCTATCAAAAGAAAGGTTCAACTCCGTTAGTTGAGGACACACATCACAAAGAAGTTTCTGAGAATGCTTCTGTCTCGTTTTTATGGGAAGATATTTCAGTTTTCACCGTAGGCCGGAATGCGCTCGAAATGTCCACTTGCAGATACTACAGAAAGAGTGTTCCAAACCTTCTCTAAGAAAGGGAATCTTCAGCTTTGTGAGTTGAATGCAGATATCACAAAGTAGTTTCTGAGAGTGCTTCTGTCTAGATTTTAGATGAAGATATTCCCGTTTCCAACGAAATCGTTAGAGCTATCCAAATATCTACTTGCAGATTCTACAAAAAGAGTGGTTCCAAACTACTCTATGAAAAGAAAGGTTGAACTCTGTTAGATGAGGACACACATCACAAAGGAGTTTCTGAGAATGCTTCTGTCTAGATTTTATATGAAGATGTTCCCGTTTCCAACGAAATCTTCACATTAAACAAAATATCCACTTGCAGGTTCTACAAAAAGAGTGTTTCCAAACTGCTGTATCAAAGGAAAGGTTGAACTCTGTTAGTTGAGGACACACATCACAAAAAAGTTTCTGAGAATGCTTCTGTCTAGATTTTATATGAAGATATTCCCGTTTCCAACGAAATCTTCACAGTTATTCAAATATCCACTTGCAGATTCTACAAAAAGAGTGTTTCCAAACTGCTGTTTCAATAGAAAGGATCAGCTCTGGTAGTTGAGGACACACATCCTAAATAAGTTTCTGAAAATCCTTCTGTCTCTTTTTTATGGGAAGATATTTCAGTTTTCACCGTAGGCCTTAATGCGCTCGAAATCTCCACTTCCAGATACTACAGAAAGAGTGTTTCAAACCTGCTCTATGAAAGGGAAAGTTCTGCTCTGTGACTTGAATGCAGATATCAGAAAGTAGTTTCTGACAATGCTTCTGTCTAGAATTTAGATGAAGATATTCCCGTTTCCAACGAAATCTTCACAGTTATCCAAATATCCACTTGCAGATTCTACAAAAAGAGTGTTTGCAAACTGCTGTATCAAAAGAAAGGATGAACTGTGTTAGCTGAGGACACTCATCAAGAAGTTGTTTCTGAGACTGCTTCGGTCTAGATTTCATATGAAGATATTCCCGTTTCCAACGAAATCATTAGCTCTATCAAAATATCCACTTACAGATTCTACAAAAAGAGTGTTTCCAAACTCCTCTATCAAAAGAAAGGTTCAACTCCTTTATTTGAGGACACACATCACAAAGAAGTTTCTGAGAATGCTTCTGTCTAGATTTTATATGAAGATATTCCCTTTTCCAATGAAATCTTCAGAGTCATCCAAATATCCACTTGCAGCTTCTACAAAAAGAGTTTTTCTAAACTGCTGTATCCAAAGAAAGTTTCATCTCTGTTAGTTGAGGACACACATCCCAAATAAGTTTCTGAGAATGCTTCTGTCTCGTTTTTATGGGAAGATATTTCCCTTTTCACCTTAGGCCTGAAAGCGCTCGAAATCTCCACTTGCAGATACTACAGAAAGAGTGTTCCAAACCTGCTCTAAGAAAGGGAAAGTTCAGCTCTGTGAGTTTAATGCAGATATCACAAAGTAGTTTCTGAGAGAGCTTCTGTCTAGATTTTAGATGAAGATATTCCCGTTTCCAATGAAATCGTTAGAGCTATCCAAATATCCACTTGCAGATTCTACAAAAAGTGTGTTTCCAAACTGCTGTAACAAAGGAAAGGTTGAAATCTGTTAGTTGAGGACACACACCACAAAAAAGTTTCTGAGAATGCTTCTGTCTAGATTTTAGATGACGATATTCCCGTTTCCAATGAAATCTTCACAGTTATTCAAATATCCACTTGCAGATTCTACAAAAAGTGTGTTTCCAAACTGCTCTATCAAAAGAAAGGTTCACCTCCGTTAGTTGAGGACACACATCACAAAGAAGTTTCTGAGAATGCTTCTGTCTCGTTTTTATGGGAAGATATTTCCCTTTCACCTAAGGCCCTAATGCGCTCGAAATGTCCACTTGCAGATACTACAGAAAGAGTGTTCCAAACCTTCTCTAAGAAAGGGAATCTTCAGCATTGTGAGTTGAATGCCGATATCACAAAGTAGTTTCTGAGAGTGCTTCTGTCTAGATTTTAGATGAAGATATTCCCGTTTCCAACGAAATCGTTAGAGCTATCCAAATATCAACTTGCAGATTCTACAAAAAGAGTGGTTCCAAACTACTCTATGAAAAGAAAGGTTGAACTCTGTTAGATGAGGACACACATCACAAAGAAGTTTCTGAGAATGCTTCTGTCTAGATTTTATATGAAGATGTTCCCGTTTCCAACGAAATCTTCACTTTAAACAAAATATCCACTTGCAGATTCTTCAAAAAGAGTGTTTCCAAACTACTGTATCAATAGAAAGGATCAGCTCTGGTAGTTGAGGACACACATCCTAAATAAGTTTCTGAAAATCCTTCTGTCTCTTTTTTATGGGAAGATATTTCAGTTTTCACCGTAGGCCTTAATGCGCTCGAAATGTCCACTTCCAGATACTACAGAAAGAGTGTTTCAAACCTGCTCTATGAAAGGGAATGTTCCGCTCTGTGACTTGAATGCAGATTTCAGAAAGTAGTTTCTAACAGTGCTTCTGTCTAGAATTTAGATGAAGATATTCCCGTTTCCAACGAAATCGATAGAGCTATCCAAATATCCACTTACAGATTCTACAAAAGAAGTGATTCCAAACTGCTCTATCAACAGAAAGGTTTAAGTCTGTTAGTTGAGGACACACATCACAAAGAAGTTTGTGAGAATGCTTCTGTCTAGATTTTATATGAAGATATTCCCGTTTCCAACGATATCTTCACAGTTATCCAAATATCCACTTGCAGATTCTTCAAAAAGTGTGTTTCCAAACTGCTGTATCAAAAGAAAGGTTCAACTCTGTTAGTTGAGGACACCCATCGCAAAGAAGTTTCTGAGAATGCTTCTGTCTAGATTTCATATGAAGATACTCCCCTTTCCAACGAAATTATTACAGCTATCCAAACATCCACGGACAGATTCTACAAAAAGGGTGTTTCCAAACTGCTGTATCAAAAGAAAGGTTGAACTCCGTTAGTTGAGGACACACATCACGAAGAAGTTGCTGAGAATGCTTCTGTCTGGAATTTAGATGAAGATATTCCCGTTTCCAACGAAATCTTCACAGTTATCCAAATATCTACCAGCAGATTCTACAAAAAGTGTGTTTCCAAACTACTGTAACAAAAGAAAGGTTGAACTCTGTTAGTTGAGGACACACATCACAAAGAAGTTTCTGAGAATTCTTCTGTCTAGATTTTATATGAAGATATTCACTTTTCCATCGAAATCTTCACAGTTATCCAAATATCCACTTGCGGATTCTACAAAAAGAGTGTTTCTAATCTGCTCTATCAAAAGAAAGGTTCAACTCTGTTAGTTGAGGACACACGTCCCATATAAGTTTTAGAGAATGCTTCTGTCTCGTTTTTATGGGAAGATATTTCCCTTTTCACCGTAGGCCTGAAAGCGCTCGAAATGTCCACTTGCAGATAGTACAGAAAGCGTTTTCCAAACCTGCTCTAAGAAAGAGAATCTTCAGCTTTCTGAGTTGAATGCAGATATCACAAAGTAGTTTCTGAGAGTGCTTCTGTCTAGATTTTAGATGAAGATATTCCCGTTTCCAACGAAATCGTATGAGCTATCCAAATATCCACTTGCAGATTGTACAAAAAGAGTGGTTCCAAACTACTCTATCAAAAGAAATGTTAAACTCTGTTCGATGAGGACACACATCACAAAGAAGTTTCTGAGAATGCTTCTGTCTAGATTTTATATGAAGATGTTCCCGTTTCCAACGAAATCTTCACATTAAACAAAATATCCACTTGCAGGTTCTACAAAAAGAGTGTTTCCAAACTGCTGTATCAACGGAAAGTTTGAACTCTGTTAGTTGAGGACACACATCACAAAAAAGTTTCTGAGAATGCTTCTGTCTAGATTTTATAAGAAGATACTCCCGTTTCCAACGAAATCTTCACAGTTATTCAAGTATCCACTTGCAGATTCCACAAAAAGAGTGTTTCCAACTGCTTTACCAATAGAAAGGATCAACTCTGCTATTTGAGGACACACATCCTAAATAAGTTTCTGAGAATCCTTCTGTCTCTTTCTTATGGAAGATATTTCAGTTTTCACCGAAGGGCTGAATGCGTTCGAAATGTCCACTTCCAGATACTACAGAAAGAGTGTTTCAAACCTGCTCTATGAAAGGGAATGTTCAGCTCTGTGACTTGAATGCAGATATCACAAAGTAGTTTCTGACAGTGCTTCTGTCTTGAATTCAGATGAAGATATTCCCTTTTCCAACGAAATCGTTAGAGCTATAAAAATATCCACTTGCAGATTCTACAAAAAGGGTGTTTCCAAACTGCTATATCAAAAGAAACGTTGAACTCTGTTAGTTGAGGATACACATCACAAAGAAGTTTCTGAGAATGCTTGTGTCTGGATTTTATATGAAGATATTCCTATTTCCAACTAAATCTTCACAGTTATCCAAATATCCACTTGCAGATTTTACAAAAAGACTGTTTCCAAACTGCTGTTTCAAAGGAAAAGTTGAACTGTGTTAGTCGAGGACACTCATCACAAAGAAGTTTCTGAGAATGCTTCTGTCTAGATTTCATATGAGGATATTCCCGTATCCACCGAAATCATTAGAGCTATCCAAATATCCACTTACAGATTCTACAAAAAGAGTGTTACCAATCTGCTCTATTAAAAGAAAGGTTCAACTTCCTTAGTTGAGGACACACATCACAAAGAAGTTTCTGAGAATGCTTCTGTCTGGATTTTATATGAAGATATTCCGTTTCCAATGAAATCTTCACAGTTATCCAAATATCCACTTGCAGATTCTACAAAAAGTGTGTTTCCAAACTACTGTATCAAAAGAATGGTTCAACTCTGTTAGTTGAGGACACACATCACAAAGAAGTTTCTGAGAATGCTTCTGTCTAGATTTTATATGAAGATATTCCCGTTTCCAACGAAATCTTCACATTTATCCAAATATCCACTTGCAGATTCTACAAAAAGAGTATTTGCAAACTGCTGTATCAAAAGAAAGGATGAACTGTGTTAGCTGAGGACACTCATCAAGAAGAAGTTTCTGAGAATGCTTCGGTCTAGATTTCATATGAAGATATTCCCGTTTCCAACGAAATCATTAGCTCTATCAAAATATCCACTTACAGATTCTACAAAAAGAGTGTTTCCAGACTCCTCTATCAAAAGAAAGGTTCAACTCCTTTATTTGAGGACACACATCACAGAGAAGTTTCTGAGAATGCTTCTGTCTAGATTTTATATGAAGATATTCCCTTTTCCAATGAAATCTTCAGAGTCATCCAAATATCCACTTGCAGCTTCTACAAAAAGAGTTTTTCTAAACTGCTGTATCCAAAGAAAGATTCATCTCTGTCAGTTGAGGACACACATCCCAAATAAGTTTCTGAGAATGCTTCTGTCTCGTTTTTATGGGAAGATATTTCCCTTTTCACCTTAGGCCTGAAAGCGCTCGAAATCTCAACTTGCAGATACTACAGAAAGAGTGTTCCAAACCTGCTCTAAGAAAGGGAATGTTCAGCTCTGTGAGTTCAATGCAGATATCACAAAGTAGTTTCTGAGAGAGCTTCTGTCTAGATTTTAGATGAAGATATTCCCGTTTCCAATGAAATCGTTAGAGCTATCCAAATATCCACTTGCAGATTCTACGAAAAGTGTGTTTCCAAACTGCTGTAACAAAGGAAAGGTTGAAATCTGTTAGTTGAGGACACACACCACAAAAAAGTTTCTGAGAATGCTTCTGTCTAGATTTTATATGACGATATTCCCGTTTCCAATGAAATCTTCACAGTTATTCAAATATCCACTTGCAGATTCTACAAAAAGAGTGTTTCCAAACTGCTGTATCAATAGAAAGGATCAGCTCTGGTAGTTGAGGACACACATCCTAAATAAGTTTCTGAAAATCCTTCTGTCTGTTTTTTATGGGAAGATATTTCAGTTTTCACCGTAGGCCTTAATGCGCTCGAAATGTCCACTTCCAGATACTACAGAAAGAGTGTTTCAAACCTGCTCTATGAAAGGGAATGTTCCGCTCTGTGACTTGAATGCAGATATCAGAAAGTAGTTTCTGACAGTGCTTCTGTCTAGAATTTAGATGAAGATATTCCCGTTTCCAACGAAATCGATAGAGCTATCCAAATATCCACTTACAGATTCTAGAAAAGAAGTGATTCCAAACTACTGTATCAACAGAAAGGTTTAAGTCTGCTGGTTGAGGACACACATCACAAAGTAGTTTGTGAGAATGCTTCTGTCTAGATTTTATATGAAGATATTCCCGTTTCCAACGATATCTTCTCAGTTCTCCAAATATCCACTTGCAGATTCTTCAAAAAGTGTGTTTCCAAACTGCTGTATCAAAAGAAAGGTTCAACTCTGTTAGTTGAGGACACTCATCACAAAGAAGTTTCTGAGAATGCTTCTGTCTAGATTTCATATGAAGATACTCCCCTTTCCAACGAAATTATAACAGCTATCCAAATATCCACGGACAGATTCTACAAAAAGGGTGTTTCCAAACTGCTCTATCAAAAGAAAGGTTGAACTCCGTTAGCTGAGGACACACATCACGAAGAAGTTGCTGAGAATGCTTCTGTCTGGAATTTAGATGAAGATATTCCCGTTTCCAACGAAATCTTCACAGTTATCCAAATATCTACCAGCAGATTCTACAAAAAGTGTGTTTCCAAACTACTGTAACAAAAGAAAGGTTGAACTCTGTTAGTTGAGGACACACATCACAAAGAAGTTTCTGAGAATGCTTCTGTCTCGTTTTTATGGGAAGATATTTCAGTTTTCACCGTAGGCCCGAATGCGCTCCAAATGTCCACTTGCAGATAATACCGAAAGAGTGTTCCATACCTTCTCTAAGAAAGGGAATCTTCAGCTTTGTGAGTTGAATGCAGATATCACAAAGTAGTTTCTGAGAGTGCTTCTGTCTAGATTTTAGATGAAAATATTCCCGTTTCCAATGAAATCGTTAGAGCTATCCAAATATCAACTTGCAGATTCTACAAAAAGAGTGGTTCCAAACTACTCTATGAAAAGAAAGGTTGAACTCTGTTAGATGAGGACACACATCACAAAGAAGTTTCTGATAATGCTTCTGTCTAGATTTTATATAAAGATGTTCCCGTTTCCAATGAAATCTTCACATTAAACAAAATATCCACTTGCAGGTTCTACAAAAAGAGTGTTTCCAAACTGCTGTATCAAAGGAACGGTTGAACTCTGTTAGTTGAGGACACACATCACAAAAAAGTTTCTGAGAATGCTTCTGTCTAGATTTTATATGAAGATATTCCCGTTTCCAACGAAATCTTCACAGTTATTCAAATATCCACTTGCAGATTCTACAAAAAGAGTGTTTCCAAACTGCTGTATCAATAGAAAGGATCAGCTCTGGTAGTTGAGGACACACATCCTAAATAAGTTTCTGAAAATCCCTCTGTCTCTTTTTTATGGGAAGATATTTCAGTTTTCACAGTAGGCCTTAATGCGCTGGAAATGTCCACTTCCAGATACTACAGAAAGAGTGTTTGAAACCTGCTCTATGAAAGGGAATGTTCCGCTCTGTGACTTGAATGCAGATATCAGAAAGTACTTTCTGACAGTGCTTCTGTCTAGAAATTAGATGAAGATATTCCCGTTTCCAACGAAATCGAAAGAGCTATCCAAATATCCACTTGCAGATTCTACAAAAAGTGTGTTTCCAAACTACTGTATCAAAAGAATGGTTCAACTCTGTTAGTTGAGGACACACATCACAAAGAAGTTTCTGAGAATGCTTCTGTCTAGATTTTATATGAAGATATTCCCGTTTCCAATGAAATCTTCACAGCTATCCAAATATCCACTTGCAGATTCTACAAAAAGAGTGTTTGCAAACTACTGTATCAAAAGAAAGGATGAACTGTGTTAGCTGAGGACACTCATCAAGAAGAAGTTTCTGAGAATGCTTCGGTCTAGATTTCATATGAAGATATTCCCGTTTCCAACGAAATCATTAGCTCTATCAAAATATCCACTTACAGATTCTACAAAAAGAGTGTTTCCAAACTCCTCTATCAAAAGAAAGGTTCAACTCCTTTATTTGAGGACACACATCACAAAGAAGTTTCTGAGAATGCTTCTGTCTAGATTTTATATGAAGATATTCCCTTTTCCAATGAAATCTTCAGAGTCATCCAAATATCCACTTGCAGCTTCTACAAAAAGAGTTTTTCTAAACTGCTGTATCCAAAGAAAGTTTCATCTCTGTTAGTTGAGGACACACATCCCAAATAAGTTTCTGAGAATGCTTCTGTCTCGTTTTTATGGGAAGATATTTCCCTTTTCACCTTAGGCCTGAAAGCGCTCGAAATCTCCACTTGCAGATACTACAGAAAGAGTGTTCCAAACCTGCTCTAAGAAAGGGAAAGTTCAGCTCTGTGAGTTCAATGCAGATATCACAAAGTAGTTTCTGAGAGAGCTTCTGTCTAGATTTTAGATGAAGATATTCCCGTTTCCAATGAAATCGTTAGAGCTATCCAAATATCCACTTGCAGATTCTACAAAAAGTGTGTTTCCAAACTGCTGTAACAAAGGAAAGGTTGAAATCTGTTAGTTGAGGACACACACCACAAAAAAGTTTCTGAGAACGCTTCTGTCTAGATTCTATATGACGATATTCCCGTTTCCAATGAAATCTTCACAGTTATTCAAATATCCACTTGCAGATTATACAAAAAGAGTGTTTCCAAACTGCTCTATCAAAAGAAAGGTTCAACTCCGTTAGTTGAGGACACACGTCACAAAGAAGTTTCTGAGAATGCTTCTGTCTCGTTTTTATGGGAAGATATTTCAGTTTTCACCGTAGGCCGGAATGCGCTCGAAATGTCCACTTGCAGATACTACAGAAAGAGTGTTCCAAACCTTCTCTAAGAAAGGGAATCTTCAGCTTTGTGAGTTGAATGCAGATATCACAAAGTAGTTTCTGAGAGTGCTTCTGTCTAGATTTTAGATGAAGATATTCCCGTTTCCAACGAAATCGTTAGAGCTATCCAAATATCTACTTGCAGATTCTACAAAAAGAGTGGTTCCAAACTACTCTATGAAAAGAAAGGTTGAACTCTGTTAGATGAGGACACACATCACAAAGAAGTTTCTGAGAATGCTTCTGTCTAGATTTTATATGAAGATGTTCCCGTTTCCAACGAAATCTTCACATTAAACAAAATATCCACTTGCAGGTTCTACAAAAAGAGTGTTTCCAAACTGCTGTATCAAAGGAAAGGTTGTACTCTGTTAGTTGAGGACACACATCACAAAAAAGTTTCTGAGAATGCTTCTGTCTAGATTTTATATGAAGATATTCCCGTTTCCAACGAAATCTTCACAGTTATTCAAGTATCCACTTGCAGATTCCACAATAAGAGTGTTTCCAAACTGCTGTATCAATAGAAAGGATCAGCTCTGGTAGTTGAGGACACACATCCTAAAGAAGTTTCTGAAAATCCTTCTGTCTCTTTTTTATGGGAAGATATTTCAGTTTTCACCGTAGGCCTTAATGCGCTCGAAATGTCCACTTCCAGATACTACAGAAAGAGTGTTTCAAACCTGCTCTATGAAAGGGAATGTTCCGCTCTGTGACTTGAATGCAGATATCAGAAAGTAGTTTCTGACAGTGCTTCTGTCTAGAATTTAGATGAAGATATTCCCATTTCCAACGAAATCGATAGAGCTATCCAAATATCCACTTACAGATTCTACAAAAGAAGTGATTCCAAACTGCTCTATCAACAGAAAGGTTTAAGTCTGTTAGTTGAGGACACACATCACAAAGAAGTTTGTGAGAATGCTTCTGTCTAGATTTTATATGAAGATATTCCCGTTTCTAACGATATCTTCACAGTTATCCAAATATCCACTTGCAGATTCTTCAAAAAGTGTGTTTCCAAACTGCTGTATCAAAAGATAGGTTCAACTCTGTCAGTTGAGGACACTCATCGCAAAGAAGTTTCTGAGAATGCTTCTGTCTAGATTTCATATGAAGATACTCCCCTTTCCAACGAAATTATTACAGCTATCCAAATATCCACGGACAGATTCTACAGAAAGGGTGTTTCCAAACTGCTGTATCAAAAGAAAGGTTGAACTCCGTTAGTTGAGGACACACATCACGAAGAAGTTGCTGAGAATGCTTCTGTCTGGAATTTAGATGAAGATATTCCCGTTTCCAACGAAATCTTCACAGTTATCCAAATATCTACCAGCAGATTCTACAAAAAGTGTGTTTCCAAACTACTGTAACAAAAGAAAGGTTGAACTCTGTTAGTTGAGGACACACATCACAAAGAAGTTTCTGAGAATGCTTCTGTCTAGATTTTATATGAAGATATTCACTTTTCCATCGAAATCTTCACAGTTATCCAAATATCCACTTGCGGATTCTACAAAAAGAGTGTTTCTAAACTGCTGTATCAAAAGAAAGGTCCAACTCTGTTAGTTGAGGACACACATCCAGTATAAGTTTCAGAGAATGCTTCTGTCTCGTTTTTATGGGAAGATATTTCCCTTTTCACCGTAGGCCTGAAAGCGCTCGAAATGTCCACTTGCAGATACTACAGAAAGCGTGTTCCAAACCTGCTCTAAGAAAGAGAATCTTCAGCTTTCTGAGTTGAATGCAGATATCACAAAGTAGTTTCTGAGAGTGCTTCTGTCTAGATTTTAGATGAAGATATTCCCGTTTCCAACGAAATCGTATGAGCTATCCAAATATCCACTTGCAGATTGTACAAAAAGGTGGTTCCAAACTACTCTATCAAAAGAAATGTTGAACTCTGTTCGATGAGGACTCACATCACAAAGAAGTTTCTGATAATGCTTCTGCCTAGATTTTATATGATGATGTTCCCGTTTCCAACGAAATCTTCACATTAAACAAAATATCCACTTGCAGGTTCTACAAAAAGAGTGTTTCCAAACTGCTGTATCAACGTAAAGTTTGAACTCTGTTAGTTGAGGACACACATCACAAAAAAGTTTCTGAGAATGCTTCTGTCTAGATTTTATAAGAAGATACTCCCGTTTCCAACGAAATCTTCACAGTTATTCAAGTATCCACTTGCAGATTCCACAAAAAGAGTGTTTCCTAACTGCTGTATCAAGAGAAAGGATCAACTCTGCTAGTTGAGGACCCATATCCTAAATAAGTTTCTGAGAATGCTTCTGTCTCTTTCTTATAGGAAGATATTTCAGTTTTCACCGAAGGGCTGAATGCGTTCGAAATGTCCACTTCCAGATACTACAGAAAGAGTGTTTCAAACCTGCTCTTTGAAAGGGAATGTTCAGCTCTGTGACTTGAATGCAGATGTCACAAAGTAGTTTCTGACAGTGCTTCTGTCTTGAATTTAGATGAAGATATTCCCTTTTCCAACGAAATCGTTAGAGCTATAAAAATATCCACTTGCAGATTCTACAAAAAGGGTGTTTCCAAACTGCCCTATCAAAAGAAACGTTGAACCCTGTTAGTTGAGGATACACATCACAAAGTAGTTTCTGAGAATGCTTGTGTCTAGATTTTATATGAAGATATTCCTATTTCCAACTAAATCTTCACAGTTATCCAAATATCCACTTGCAGATTTTACAAAAAGACTGTTTCCAAACTGCTGTTTCAAAGAAAAGTCGAACTGTGTTAGTTGAGGACACTCATCACAAAGAAGTTTCTGAGAATGCTTCTGTCTAGATTTCATATGAAGATATTCCCGTTTCCACCGAAATCATTAGAGCTATCCAAATATCCACTTACAGATTCTACAAAAAGAGTGTTACCAATCTGCTCTATCAAATGAAAGGTTCAACTTCGTTAGTTGAGGACACACATCATAAAGAAGTTTCTGAGAATGCTTCTGTCTGGATTTTATATGAAGATATTCCGTTTCCAACGAAATCTTCACAGTTATCCAAATATCAACTTGCAGATTCTACAAAAAGTGTGTTTCCAAACTACTGTATCAAAAGAAAGGATCAACTCTGTTAGTTGAGGACACACATCACAAAGAAGTTTCTGAGAATGCTTCTGTCTAGATTTTATATGAAGATATTCCCGTTTCCAACGAAATCTTCACAGTTATCCAAATATCCACTTGCAGATTCTACAAAAAGAGTGTTTGCAAACTGCTGTATCAAAAGAAAGGATGAACTGTGTTAGCTGAGGACACTCATCAAGAAGAAGTTTCTGAGCATGCTTCGGTCTAGATTTCATATGAAGATATCCCCGTTTCCAACGAAATCATTAGCTCTATCAAAATATCCACTTACAGATTCTACAAAAAGAGTGTTTCCAAACTCCTCTATCAAAAGAAAAGTTCAACTCCTTTAGTTGAGGACACACATCACAAAGAAGTTTCTGAGAATGCTTCTGTCTAGATTTTATATGAAGATATTCCCTTTTCCAATGAAATCTTCAGAGTCATCCAAATATCCACTTGCAGCTTCTACAAAAAGAGTTTTTCTAAACTGCTGTATCCAAAGAAAGTTTCATCTCTGTTAGTTGAGGACACACATCCCAAATAAGTTTCTGAGAATGCTTCTGTCTCGTTTTTATGGGAAGATATTTCCCTTTTCACCTTAGGCCTGAGAGCGCTCGAAATCTCCACTTGCAGATACTACAGAAAGAGTGTTCCAAACCTGCTCTAAGAAAGGGAATGTTCAGCTCAGTGAGTTCAATGCAGATATCACAAAGTAGTTTCTGAGAGAGCTTCTGTCTAGATTTTAGATGAAGATATTCCCGTTTCCAATGAAATCGTTAGAGCTATCCAAATATCCACTTGCAGATTCTACAAAAAGTGTGTTTCCAAACTGCTGTAACAAAGGAAAGGTTGAAATCTGTTAGTTGAGGACACACACCACAAAAAAGTTTCTGAGAACGCTTCTGTCTAGATTCTATATGACGATATTCCCGTTTCCAATGAAATCTTCACAGTTATTCAAATATCCACTTGCAGATTATACAAAAAGAGTGTTTCCAAACTGCTCTATCAAAAGAAAGGTTCAACTCCGTTAGTTGAGGACACACGTCACAAAGAAGTTTCTGAGAATGCTTCTGTCTCGTTTTTATGGGAAGATATTTCAGTTTTCACCGTAGGCCGGAATGCGCTCGAAATGTCCACTTGCAGATACTACAGAAAGAGTGTTCCAAACCTTCTCTAAGAAAGGGAATCTTCAGCTTTGTGAGTTGAATGCAGATATCACAAAGTAGTTTCTGAGAGTGCTTCTGTCTAGATTTTAGATGAAGATATTCCCGTTTCCAACGAAATCGTTAGAGCTATCCAAATATCAACTTGCAGATTCTACAAAAAGAGTGGTTCCAAACTACTCTATGAAAAGAAAGGTTGAACTCTGTTAGATGAGGACACACATCACAAAGAAGTTTCTGAGAATGCTTCTGTCTAGATTTTATATGAAGATGTTCCCGTTTCCAACGAAATCTTCACATTAAACAAAATATCCACTTGCAGGTTCTACAAAAAGAGTGTTTCCAAACTGCTGTATCAAAGGAAAGGTTGTACTCTGTTAGTTGAGGACACACATCACAAAAAAGTTTCTGAGAATGCTTCTGTCTAGATTTTATATGAAGATATTCCCGTTTCCAACGAAATCTTCACAGTTATTCAAGTATCCACTTGCAGATTCCACAATAAGAGTGTTTCCAAACTGCTGTATCAATAGAAAGGATCAGCTCTGGTAGTTGAGGACACACATCCTAAAGAAGTTTCTGAAAATCCTTCTGTCTCTTTTTTATGGGAAGATATTTCAGTTTTCACCGTAGGCCTTAATGCGCTCGAAATGTCCACTTCCAGATACTACAGAAAGAGTGTTTCAAACCTGCTCTATGAAAGGGAATGTTCCGCTCTGTGACTTGAATGCAGATATCAGAAAGTAGTTTCTGACAGTGCTTCTGTCTAGAATTTAGATGAAGATATTCCCGTTTCCAACGAAATCGATAGAGCTATCCAAATATCCACTTACAGATTCTACAAAAGAAGTGATTCCAAACTGCTCTATCAACAGAAAGGTTTAAGTCTGTTAGTTGAGGACACACATCACAAAGAAGTTTGTGAGAATGCTTCTGT
The DNA here is from genome assembly GCF_029281585.2 of Gorilla gorilla gorilla. NCBI lineage: Eukaryota > Metazoa > Chordata > Mammalia > Primates > Hominidae > Gorilla > Gorilla gorilla. Next base: position 12,398,785 of record NC_086018.1, on the reverse strand, counting down.
CTAGATTTTATATGAAGATATTCCCGTTTCTAACGATATCTTCACAGTTATCCAAATATCCACTTGCAGATTCTTCAAAAAGTGTGTTTCCAAACTGCTGTATCAAAAGATAGGTTCAACTCTGTCAGTTGAGGACACTCATCGCAAAGAAGTTTCTGAGAATGCTTCTGTCTAGATTTCATATGAAGATACTCCCCTTTCCAACGAAATTATTACAGCTATCCAAATATCCACGGACAGATTCTACAGAAAGGGTGTTTCCAAACTGCTGTATCAAAAGAAAGGTTGAACTCCGTTAGTTGAGGACACACATCACGAAGAAGTTGCTGAGAATGCTTCTGTCTGGAATTTAGATGAAGATATTCCCGTTTCCAACGAAATCTTCACAGTTATCCAAATATCTACCAGCAGATTCTACAAAAAGTGTGTTTCCAAACTACTGTAACAAAAGAAAGGTTGAACTCTGTTAGTTGAGGACACACATCACAAAGAAGTTTCTGAGAATGCTTCTGTCTAGATTTTATATGAAGATATTCACTTTTCCATCGAAATCTTCACAGTTATCCAAATATCCACTTGCGGATTCTACAAAAAGAGTGTTTCTAAACTGCTGTATCAAAAGAAAGGTCCAACTCTGTTAGTTGAGGACACACATCCAGTATAAGTTTCAGAGAATGCTTCTGTCTCGTTTTTATGGGAAGATATTTCCCTTTTCACCGTAGGCCTGAAAGCGCTCGAAATGTCCACTTGCAGATACTACAGAAAGCGTGTTCCAAACCTGCTCTAAGAAAGAGAATCTTCAGCTTTCTGAGTTGAATGCAGATATCACAAAGTAGTTTCTGAGAGTGCTTCTGTCTAGATTTTAGATGAAGATATTCCCGTTTCCAACGAAATCGTATGAGCTATCCAAATATCCACTTGCAGATTGTACAAAAAGGTGGTTCCAAACTACTCTATCAAAAGAAATGTTGAACTCTGTTCGATGAGGACTCACATCACAAAGAAGTTTCTGATAATGCTTCTGCCTAGATTTTATATGATGATGTTCCCGTTTCCAACGAAATCTTCACATTAAACAAAATATCCACTTGCAGGTTCTACAAAAAGAGTGTTTCCAAACTGCTGTATCAACGTAAAGTTTGAACTCTGTTAGTTGAGGACACACATCACAAAAAAGTTTCTGAGAATGCTTCTGTCTAGATTTTATAAGAAGATACTCCCGTTTCCAACGAAATCTTCACAGTTATTCAAGTATCCACTTGCAGATTCCACAAAAAGAGTGTTTCCTAACTGCTGTATCAAGAGAAAGGATCAACTCTGCTAGTTGAGGACCCATATCCTAAATAAGTTTCTGAGAATGCTTCTGTCTCTTTCTTATAGGAAGATATTTCAGTTTTCACCGAAGGGCTGAATGCGTTCGAAATGTCCACTTCCAGATACTACAGAAAGAGTGTTTCAAACCTGCTCTTTGAAAGGGAATGTTCAGCTCTGTGACTTGAATGCAGATGTCACAAAGTAGTTTCTGACAGTGCTTCTGTCTTGAATTTAGATGAAGATATTCCCTTTTCCAACGAAATCGTTAGAGCTATAAAAATATCCACTTGCAGATTCTACAAAAAGGGTGTTTCCAAACTGCCCTATCAAAAGAAACGTTGAACCCTGTTAGTTGAGGATACACATCACAAAGTAGTTTCTGAGAATGCTTGTGTCTAGATTTTATATGAAGATATTCCTATTTCCAACTAAATCTTCACAGTTATCCAAATATCCACTTGCAGATTTTACAAAAAGACTGTTTCCAAACTGCTGTTTCAAAGAAAAGTCGAACTGTGTTAGTTGAGGACACTCATCACAAAGAAGTTTCTGAGAATGCTTCTGTCTAGATTTCATATGAAGATATTCCCGTTTCCACCGAAATCATTAGAGCTATCCAAATACCCACTTACAGATTCTACAAAAAGAGTGTTACCAATCTGCTCTATCAAATGAAAGGTTCAACTTCGTTAGTTGAGGACACACATCATAAAGAAGTTTCTGAGAATGCTTCTGTCTGGATTTTATATGAAGATATTCCGTTTCCAACGAAATCTTCACAGTTATCCAAATATCAACTTGCAGATTCTACAAAAAGTGTGTTTCCAAACTACTGTATCAAAAGAAAGGATCAACTCTGTTAGTTGAGGACACACATCACAAAGAAGTTTCTGAGAATGCTTCTGTCTAGATTTTATATGAAGATATTCCCGTTTCCAACGAAATCTTCACAGTTATCCAAATATCCACTTGCAGATTCTACAAAAAGAGTGTTTGCAAACTGCTGTATCAAAAGAAAGGATGAACTGTGTTAGCTGAGGACACTCATCAAGAAGAAGTTTCTGAGCATGCTTCGGTCTAGATTTCATATGAAGATATCCCCGTTTCCAACGAAATCATTAGCTCTATCAAAATATCCACTTACAGATTCTACAAAAAGAGTGTTTCCAAACTCCTCTATCAAAAGAAAAGTTCAACTCCTTTAGTTGAGGACACACATCACAAAGAAGTTTCTGAGAATGCTTCTGTCTAGATTTTATATGAAGATATTCCCTTTTCCAATGAAATCTTCAGAGTCATCCAAATATCCACTTGCAGCTTCTACAAAAAGAGTTTTTCTAAACTGCTGTATCCAAAGAAAGTTTCATCTCTGTTAGTTGAGGACACACATCCCAAATAAGTTTCTGAGAATGCTTCTGTCTCGTTTTTATGGGAAGATATTTCCCTTTTCACCTTAGGCCTGAGAGCGCTCGAAATCTCCACTTGCAGATACTACAGAAAGAGTGTTCCAAACCTGCTCTAAGAAAGGGAATGTTCAGCTCAGTGAGTTCAATGCAGATATCACAAAGTAGTTTCTGAGAGAGCTTCTGTCTAGATTTTAGATGAAGATATTCCCGTTTCCAATGAAATCGTTAGAGCTATCCAAATATCCACTTGCAGATTCTACAAAAAGTGTGTTTCCAAACTGCTGTAACAAAGGAAAGGTTGAAATCTGTTAGTTGAGGACACACACCACAAAAAAGTTTCTGAGAACGCTTCTGTCTAGATTCTATATGACGATATTCCCGTTTCCAATGAAATCTTCACAGTTATTCAAATATCCACTTGCAGATTATACAAAAAGAGTGTTTCCAAACTGCTCTATCAAAAGAAAGGTTCAACTCCGTTAGTTGAGGACACACGTCACAAAGAAGTTTCTGAGAATGCTTCTGTCTCGTTTTTATGGGAAGATATTTCAGTTTTCACCGTAGGCCGGAATGCGCTCGAAATGTCCACTTGCAGATACTACAGAAAGAGTGTTCCAAACCTTCTCTAAGAAAGGGAATCTTCAGCTTTGTGAGTTGAATGCAGATATCACAAAGTAGTTTCTGAGAGTGCTTCTGTCTAGATTTTAGATGAAGATATTCCCGTTTCCAACGAAATCGTTAGAGCTATCCAAATATCAACTTGCAGATTCTACAAAAAGAGTGGTTCCAAACTACTCTATGAAAAGAAAGGTTGAACTCTGTTAGATGAGGACACACATCACAAAGAAGTTTCTGAGAATGCTTCTGTCTAGATTTTATATGAAGATGTTCCCGTTTCCAACGAAATCTTCACATTAAACAAAATATCCACTTGCAGGTTCTACAAAAAGAGTGTTTCCAAACTGCTGTATCAAAGGAAAGGTTGTACTCTGTTAGTTGAGGACACACATCACAAAAAAGTTTCTGAGAATGCTTCTGTCTAGATTTTATATGAAGATATTCCCGTTTCCAACGAAATCTTCACAGTTATTCAAGTATCCACTTGCAGATTCCACAATAAGAGTGTTTCCAAACTGCTGTATCAATAGAAAGGATCAGCTCTGGTAGTTGAGGACACACATCCTAAAGAAGTTTCTGAAAATCCTTCTGTCTCTTTTTTATGGGAAGATATTTCAGTTTTCACCGTAGGCCTTAATGCGCTCGAAATGTCCACTTCCAGATACTACAGAAAGAGTGTTTCAAACCTGCTCTATGAAAGGGAATGTTCCGCTCTGTGACTTGAATGCAGATATCAGAAAGTAGTTTCTGACAGTGCTTCTGTCTAGAATTTAGATGAAGATATTCCCGTTTCCAACGAAATCGATAGAGCTATCCAAATATCCACTTACAGATTCTACAAAAGAAGTGATTCCAAACTGCTCTATCAACAGAAAGGTTTAAGTCTGTTAGTTGAGGACACACATCACAAAGAAGTTTGTGAGAATGCTTCTGTCTAGATTTTATATGAAGATATTCCCGTTTCTAACGATATCTTCACAGTTATCCAAATATCCACTTGCAGATTCTTCAAAAAGTGTGTTTCCAAACTGCTGTATCAAAAGATAGGTTCAACTCTGTCAGTTGAGGACACTCATCGCAAAGAAGTTTCTGAGAATGCTTCTGTCTAGATTTCATATGAAGATACTCCCCTTTCCAACGAAATTATTACAGCTATCCAAATATCCACGGACAGATTCTACAGAAAGGGTGTTTCCAAACTGCTGTATCAAAAGAAAGGTTGAACTCCGTTAGTTGAGGACACACATCACGAAGAAGTTGCTGAGAATGCTTCTGTCTGGAATTTAGATGAAGATATTCCCGTTTCCAACGAAATCTTCACAGTTATCCAAATATCTACCAGCAGATTCTACAAAAAGTGTGTTTCCAAACTACTGTAACAAAAGAAAGGTTGAACTCTGTTAGTTGAGGACACACATCACAAAGAAGTTTCTGAGAATGCTTCTGTCTAGATTTTATATGAAGATATTCACTTTTCCATCGAAATCTTCACAGTTATCCAAATATCCACTTGCGGATTCTACAAAAAGAGTGTTTCTAAACTGCTGTATCAAAAGAAAGGTCCAACTCTGTTAGTTGAGGACACACATCCAGTATAAGTTTCAGAGAATGCTTCTGTCTCGTTTTTATGGGAAGATATTTCCCTTTTCACCGTAGGCCTGAAAGCGCTCGAAATGTCCACTTGCAGATACTACAGAAAGCGTGTTCCAAACCTGCTCTAAGAAAGAGAATCTTCAGCTTTCTGAGTTGAATGCAGATATCACAAAGTAGTTTCTGAGAGTGCTTCTGTCTAGATTTTAGATGAAGATATTCCCGTTTCCAACGAAATCGTATGAGCTATCCAAATATCCACTTGCAGATTGTACAAAAAGGTGGTTCCAAACTACTCTATCAAAAGAAATGTTGAACTCTGTTCGATGAGGACTCACATCACAAAGAAGTTTCTGATAATGCTTCTGCCTAGATTTTATATGATGATGTTCCCGTTTCCAACGAAATCTTCACATTAAACAAAATATCCACTTGCAGGTTCTACAAAAAGAGTGTTTCCAAACTGCTGTATCAACGTAAAGTTTGAACTCTGTTAGTTGAGGACACACATCACAAAAAAGTTTCTGAGAATGCTTCTGTCTAGATTTTATAAGAAGATACTCCCGTTTCCAACGAAATCTTCACAGTTATTCAAGTATCCACTTGCAGATTCCACAAAAAGAGTGTTTCCTAACTGCTGTATCAAGAGAAAGGATCAACTCTGCTAGTTGAGGACCCATATCCTAAATAAGTTTCTGAGAATGCTTCTGTCTCTTTCTTATAGGAAGATATTTCAGTTTTCACCGAAGGGCTGAATGCGTTCGAAATGTCCACTTCCAGATACTACAGAAAGAGTGTTTCAAACCTGCTCTTTGAAAGGGAATGTTCAGCTCTGTGACTTGAATGCAGATGTCACAAAGTAGTTTCTGACAGTGCTTCTGTCTTGAATTTAGATGAAGATATTCCCTTTTCCAACGAAATCGTTAGAGCTATAAAAATATCCACTTGCAGATTCTACAAAAAGGGTGTTTCCAAACTGCCCTATCAAAAGAAACGTTGAACCCTGTTAGTTGAGGATACACATCACAAAGTAGTTTCTGAGAATGCTTGTGTCTAGATTTTATATGAAGATATTCCTATTTCCAACTAAATCTTCACAGTTATCCAAATATCCACTTGCAGATTTTACAAAAAGACTGTTTCCAAACTGCTGTTTCAAAGAAAAGTCGAACTGTGTTAGTTGAGGACACTCATCACAAAGAAGTTTCTGAGAATGCTTCTGTCTAGATTTCATATGAAGATATTCCCGTTTCCACCGAAATCATTAGAGCTATCCAAATATCCACTTACAGATTCTACAAAAAGAGTGTTACCAATCTGCTCTATCAAATGAAAGGTTCAACTTCGTTAGTTGAGGACACACATCATAAAGAAGTTTCTGAGAATGCTTCTGTCTGGATTTTATATGAAGATATTCCGTTTCCAACGAAATCTTCACAGTTATCCAAATATCAACTTGCAGATTCTACAAAAAGTGTGTTTCCAAACTACTGTATCAAAAGAAAGGATCAACTCTGTTAGTTGAGGACACACATCACAAAGAAGTTTCTGAGAATGCTTCTGTCTAGATTTTATATGAAGATATTCCCGTTTCCAACGAAATCTTCACAGTTATCCAAATATCCACTTGCAGATTCTACAAAAAGAGTGTTTGCAAACTGCTGTATCAAAAGAAAGGATGAACTGTGTTAGCTGAGGACACTCATCAAGAAGAAGTTTCTGAGCATGCTTCGGTCTAGATTTCATATGAAGATATCCCCGTTTCCAACGAAATCATTAGCTCTATCAAAATATCCACTTACAGATTCTACAAAAAGAGTGTTTCCAAACTCCTCTATCAAAAGAAAAGTTCAACTCCTTTAGTTGAGGACACACATCACAAAGAAGTTTCTGAGAATGCTTCTGTCTAGATTTTATATGAAGATATTCCCTTTTCCAATGAAATCTTCAGAGTCATCCAAATATCCACTTGCAGCTTCTACAAAAAGAGTTTTTCTAAACTGCTGTATCCAAAGAAAGTTTCATCTCTGTTAGTTGAGGACACACATCCCAAATAAGTTTCTGAGAATGCTTCTGTCTCGTTTTTATGGGAAGATATTTCCCTTTTCACCTTAGGCCTGAGAGCGCTCGAAATCTCCACTTGCAGATACTACAGAAAGAGTGTTCCAAACCTGCTCTAAGAAAGGGAATGTTCAGCTCAGTGAGTTCAATGCAGATATCACAAAGTAGTTTCTGAGAGAGCTTCTGTCTAGATTTTAGATGAAGATATTCCCGTTTCCAATGAAATCGTTAGAGCTATCCAAATATCCACTTGCAGATTCTACAAAAAGTGTGTTTCCAAACTGCTGTAACAAAGGAAAGGTTGAAATCTGTTAGTTGAGGACACACACCACAAAAAAGTTTCTGAGAACGCTTCTGTCTAGATTCTATATGACGATATTCCCGTTTCCAATGAAATCTTCACAGTTATTCAAATATCCACTTGCAGATTCTACAAAAAGAGTGTTTCCAAACTGCTCTATCAAAAGAAAGGTTCAACTCCGTTAGTTGAGGACACACGTCACAAAGAAGTTTCTGAGAATGCTTCTGTCTCGTTTTTATGGGAAGATATTTCAGTTTTCACCGTAGGCCGGAATGCGCTCGAAATGTCCACTTGCAGATACTACAGAAAGAGTGTTCCAAACCTTCTCTAAGAAAGGGAATCTTCAGCTTTGTGAGTTGAATGCAGATATCACAAAGTAGTTTCTGAGAGTGCTTCTGTCTAGATTTTAGATGAAGATATTCCCGTTTCCAACGAAATCGTTAGAGCTATCCAAATATCTACTTGCAGATTCTACAAAAAGAGTGGTTCCAAACTACTCTATGAAAAGAAAGGTTGAACTCTGTTAGATGAGGACACACATCACAAAGAAGTTTCTGAGAATGCTTCTGTCTAGATTTTATATGAAGATGTTCCCGTTTCCAACGAAATCTTCACATTAAACAAAATATCCACTTGCAGGTTCTACAAAAAGAGTGTTTCCAAACTGCTGTATCAAAGGAAAGGTTGTACTCTGTTAGTTGAGGACACACATCACAAAAAAGTTTCTGAGAATGCTTCTGTCTAGATTTTATATGAAGATATTCCCGTTTCCAACGAAATCTTCACAGTTATTCAAGTATCCACTTGCAGATTCCACAATAAGAGTGTTTCCAAACTGCTGTATCAATAGAAAGGATCAGCTCTGGTAGTTGAGGACACACATCCTAAAGAAGTTTCTGAAAATCCTTCTGTCTCTTTTTTATGGGAAGATATTTCAGTTTTCACCGTAGGCCTTAATGCGCTCGAAATGTCCACTTCCAGATACTACAGAAAGAGTGTTTCAAACCTGCTCTATGAAAGGGAATGTTCCGCTCTGTGACTTGAATGCAGATATCAGAAAGTAGTTTCTGACAGTGCTTCTGTCTAGAATTTAGATGAAGATATTCCCGTTTCCAACGAAATCGATAGAGCTATCCAAATATCCACTTACAGATTCTACAAAAGAAGTGATTCCAAACTGCTCTATCAACAGAAAGGTTTAAGTCTGTTAGTTGAGGACACACATCACAAAGAAGTTTGTGAGAATGCTTCTGTCTAGATTTTATATGAAGATATTCCCGTTTCTAACGATATCTTCACAGTTATCCAAATATCCACTTGCAGATTCTTCAAAAAGTGTGTTTCCAAACTGCTGTATCAAAAGATAGGTTCAACTCTGTCAGTTGAGGACACTCATCGCAAAGAAGTTTCTGAGAATGCTTCTGTCTAGATTTCATATGAAGATACTCCCCTTTCCAACGAAATTATTACAGCTATCCAAATATCCACGGACAGATTCTACAGAAAGGGTGTTTCCAAACTGCTGTATCAAAAGAAAGGTTGAACTCCGTTAGTTGAGGACACACATCACGAAGAAGTTGCTGAGAATGCTTCTGTCTGGAATTTAGATGAAGATATTCCCGTTTCCAACGAAATCTTCACAGTTATCCAAATATCTACCAGCAGATTCTACAAAAAGTGTGTTTCCAAACTACTGTAACAAAAGAAAGGTTGAACTCTGTTAGTTGAGGACACACATCACAAAGAAGTTTCTGAGAATGCTTCTGTCTAGATTTTATATGAAGATATTCACTTTTCCATCGAAATCTTCACAGTTATCCAAATATCCACTTGCGGATTCTCCAAAAAGAGTGTTTCTAAACTGCTGTATCAAAAGAAAGGTCCAACTCTGTTAGTTGAGGACACACATCCAGTATAAGTTTCAGAGAATGCTTCTGTCTCGTTTTTATGGGAAGATATTTCCCTTTTCACCGTAGGCCTGAAAGCGCTCGAAATGTCCACTTGCAGATACTACAGAAAGCGTGTTCCAAACCTGCTCTAAGAAAGAGAATCTTCAGCTTTCTGAGTTGAATGCAGATATCACAAAGTAGTTTCTGAGAGTGCTTCTGTCTAGATTTTAGATGAAGATATTCCCGTTTCCAACGAAATCGTATGAGCTATCCAAATATCCACTTGCAGATTGTACAAAAAGGTGGTTCCAAACTACTCTATCAAAAGAAATGTTGAACTCTGTTCGATGAGGACTCACATCACAAAGAAGTTTCTGATAATGCTTCTGCCTAGATTTTATATGATGATGTTCCCGTTTCCAACGAAATCTTCACATTAAACAAAATATCCACTTGCAGGTTCTACAAAAAGAGTGTTTCCAAACTGCTGTATCAACGTAAAGTTTGAACTCTGTTAGTTGAGGACACACATCACAAAAAAGTTTCTGAGAATGCTTCTGTCTAGATTTTATAAGAAGATACTCCCGTTTCCAACGAAATCTTCACAGTTATTCAAGTATCCACTTGCAGATTCCACAAAAAGAGTGTTTCCTAACTGCTGTATCAAGAGAAAGGATCAACTCTGCTAGTTGAGGACCCATATCCTAAATAAGTTTCTGAGAATGCTTCTGTCTCTTTCTTATAGGAAGATATTTCAGTTTTCACCGAAGGGCTGAATGCGTTCGAAATGTCCACTTCCAGATACTACAGAAAGAGTGTTTCAAACCTGCTCTTTGAAAGGGAATGTTCAGCTCTGTGACTTGAATGCAGATGTCACAAAGTAGTTTCTGACAGTGCTTCTGTCTTGAATTTAGATGAAGATATTCCCTTTTCCAACGAAATCGTTAGAGCTATAAAAATATCCACTTGCAGATTCTACAAAAAGGGTGTTTCCAAACTGCCCTATCAAAAGAAACGTTGAACCCTGTTAGTTGAGGATACACATCACAAAGTAGTTTCTGAGAATGCTTGTGTCTAGATTTTATATGAAGATATTCCTATTTCCAACTAAATCTTCACAGTTATCCAAATATCCACTTGCAGATTTTACAAAAAGACTGTTTCCAAACTGCTGTTTCAAAGAAAAGTCGAACTGTGTTAGTTGAGGACACTCATCACAAAGAAGTTTCTGAGAATGCTTCTGTCTAGATTTCATATGAAGATATTCCCGTTTCCACCGAAATCATTAGAGCTATCCAAATACCCACTTACAGATTCTACAAAAAGAGTGTTACCAATCTGCTCTATCAAATGAAAGGTTCAACTTCGTTAGTTGAGGACACACATCATAAAGAAGTTTCTGAGAATGCTTCTGTCTGGATTTTATATGAAGATATTCCGTTTCCAACGAAATCTTCACAGTTATCCAAATATCAACTTGCAGATTCTACAAAAAGTGTGTTTCCAAACTACTGTATCAAAAGAAAGGATCAACTCTGTTAGTTGAGGACACACATCACAAAGAAGTTTCTGAGAATGCTTCTGTCTAGATTTTATATGAAGATATTCCCGTTTCCAACGAAATCTTCACAGTTATCCAAATATCCACTTGCAGATTCTACAAAAAGAGTGTTTGCAAACTGCTGTATCAAAAGAAAGGATGAACTGTGTTAGCTGAGGACACTCATCAAGAAGAAGTTTCTGAGCATGCTTCGGTCTAGATTTCATATGAAGATATCCCCGTTTCCAACGAAATCATTAGCTCTATCAAAATATCCACTTACAGATTCTACAAAAAGAGTGTTTCCAAACTCCTCTATCAAAAGAAAAGTTCAACTCCTTTAGTTGAGGACACACATCACAAAGAAGTTTCTGAGAATGCTTCTGTCTAGATTTTATATGAAGATATTCCCTTTTCCAATGAAATCTTCAGAGTCATCCAAATATCCACTTGCAGCTTCTACAAAAAGAGTTTTTCTAAACTGCTGTATCCAAAGAAAGTTTCATCTCTGTTAGTTGAGGACACACATCCCAAATAAGTTTCTGAGAATGCTTCTGTCTCGTTTTTATGGGAAGATATTTCCCTTTTCACCTTAGGCCTGAGAGCGCTCGAAATCTCCACTTGCAGATACTACAGAAAGAGTGTTCCAAACCTGCTCTAAGAAAGGGAATGTTCAGCTCAGTGAGTTCAATGCAGATATCACAAAGTAGTTTCTGAGAGAGCTTCTGTCTAGATTTTAGATGAAGATATTCCCGTTTCCAATGAAATCGTTAGAGCTATCCAAATATCCACTTGCAGATTCTACAAAAAGTGTGTTTCCAAACTGCTGTAACAAAGGAAAGGTTGAAATCTGTTAGTTGAGGACACACACCACAAAAAAGTTTCTGAGAACGCTTCTGTCTAGATTCTATATGACGATATTCCCGTTTCCAATGAAATCTTCACAGTTATTCAAATATCCACTTGCAGATTCTACAAAAAGAGTGTTTCCAAACTGCTCTATCAAAAGAAAGGTTCAACTCCGTTAGTTGAGGACACACGTCACAAAGAAGTTTCTGAGAATGCTTCTGTCTCGTTTTTATGGGAAGATATTTCAGTTTTCACCGTAGGCCGGAATGCGCTCGAAATGTCCACTTGCAGATACTACAGAAAGAGTGTTCCAAACCTTCTCTAAGAAAGGGAATCTTCAGCTTTGTGAGTTGAATGCAGATATCACAAAGTAGTTTCTGAGAGTGCTTCTGTCTAGATTTTAGATGAAGATATTCCCGTTTCCAACGAAATCGTTAGAGCTATCCAAATATCTACTTGCAGATTCTACAAAAAGAGTGGTTCCAAACTACTCTATGAAAAGAAAGGTTGAACTCTGTTAGATGAGGACACACATCACAAAGAAGTTTCTGAGAATGCTTCTGTCTAGATTTTATATGAAGATGTTCCCGTTTCCAACGAAATCTTCACATTAAACAAAATATCCACTTGCAGGTTCTACAAAAAGAGTGTTTCCAAACTGCTGTATCAAAGGAAAGGTTGTACTCTGTTAGTTGAGGACACACATCACAAAAAAGTTTCTGAGAATGCTTCTGTCTAGATTTTATATGAAGATATTCCCGTTTCCAACGAAATCTTCACAGTTATTCAAGTATCCACTTGCAGATTCCACAATAAGAGTGTTTCCAAACTGCTGTATCAATAGAAAGGATCAGCTCTGGTAGTTGAGGACACACATCCTAAAGAAGTTTCTGAAAATCCTTCTGTCTCTTTTTTATGGGAAGATATTTCAGTTTTCACCGTAGGCCTTAATGCGCTCGAAATGTCCACTTCCAGATACTACAGAAAGAGTGTTTCAAACCTGCTCTATGAAAGGGAATGTTCCGCTCTGTGACTTGAATGCAGATATCAGAAAGTAGTTTCTGACAGTGCTTCTGTCTAGAATTTAGATGAAGATATTCCCGTTTCCAACGAAATCGATAGAGCTATCCAAATATCCACTTACAGATTCTACAAAAGAAGTGATTCCAAACTGCTCTATCAACAGAAAGGTTTAAGTCTGTTAGTTGAGGACACACATCACAAAGAAGTTTGTGAGAATGCTTCTGTCTAGATTTTATATGAAGATATTCCCGTTTCTAACGATATCTTCACAGTTATCCAAATATCCACTTGCAGATTCTTCAAAAAGTGTGTTTCCAAACTGCTGTATCAAAAGATAGGTTCAACTCTGTCAGTTGAGGACACTCATCGCAAAGAAGTTTCTGAGAATGCTTCTGTCTAGATTTCATATGAAGATACTCCCCTTTCCAACGAAATTATTACAGCTATCCAAATATCCACGGACAGATTCTACAGAAAGGGTGTTTCCAAACTGCTGTATCAAAAGAAAGGTTGAACTCCGTTAGTTGAGGACACACATCACGAAGAAGTTGCTGAGAATGCTTCTGTCTGGAATTTAGATGAAGATATTCCCGTTTCCAACGAAATCTTCACAGTTATCCAAATATCTACCAGCAGATTCTACAAAAAGTGTGTTTCCAAACTACTGTAACAAAAGAAAGGTTGAACTCTGTTAGTTGAGGACACACATCACAAAGAAGTTTCTGAGAATGCTTCTGTCTAGATTTTATATGAAGATATTCACTTTTCCATCGAAATCTTCACAGTTATCCAAATATCCACTTGCGGATTCTACAAAAAGAGTGTTTCTAAACTGCTGTATCAAAAGAAAGGTCCAACTCTGTTAGTTGAGGACACACATCCAGTATAAGTTTCAGAGAATGCTTCTGTCTCGTTTTTATGGGAAGATATTTCCCTTTTCACCGTAGGCCTGAAAGCGCTCGAAATGTCCACTTGCAGATACTACAGAAAGCGTGTTCCAAACCTGCTCTAAGAAAGAGAATCTTCAGCTTTCTGAGTTGAATGCAGATATCACAAAGTAGTTTCTGAGAGTGCTTCTGTCTAGATTTTAGATGAAGATATTCCCGTTTCCAACGAAATCGTATGAGCTATCCAAATATCCACTTGCAGATTGTACAAAAAGGTGGTTCCAAACTACTCTATCAAAAGAAATGTTGAACTCTGTTCGATGAGGACTCACATCACAAAGAAGTTTCTGATAATGCTTCTGCCTAGATTTTATATGATGATGTTCCCGTTTCCAACGAAATCTTCACATTAAACAAAATATCCACTTGCAGGTTCTACAAAAAGAGTGTTTCCAAACTGCTGTATCAACGTAAAGTTTGAACTCTGTTAGTTGAGGACACACATCACAAAAAAGTTTCTGAGAATGCTTCTGTCTAGATTTTATAAGAAGATACTCCCGTTTCCAACGAAATCTTCACAGTTATTCAAGTATCCACTTGCAGATTCCACAAAAAGAGTGTTTCCTAACTGCTGTATCAAGAGAAAGGATCAACTCTGCTAGTTGAGGACCCATATCCTAAATAAGTTTCTGAGAATGCTTCTGTCTCTTTCTTATAGGAAGATATTTCAGTTTTCACCGAAGGGCTGAATGCGTTCGAAATGTCCACTTCCAGATACTACAGAAAGAGTGTTTCAAACCTGCTCTTTGAAAGGGAATGTTCAGCTCTGTGACTTGAATGCAGATGTCACAAAGTAGTTTCTGACAGTGCTTCTGTCTTGAATTTAGATGAAGATATTCCCTTTTCCAACGAAATCGTTAGAGCTATAAAAATATCCACTTGCAGATTCTACAAAAAGGGTGTTTCCAAACTGCCCTATCAAAAGAAACGTTGAACCCTGTTAGTTGAGGATACACATCACAAAGTAGTTTCTGAGAATGCTTGTGTCTAGATTTTATATGAAGATATTCCTATTTCCAACTAAATCTTCACAGTTATCCAAATATCCACTTGCAGATTTTACAAAAAGACTGTTTCCAAACTGCTGTTTCAAAGAAAAGTCGAACTGTGTTAGTTGAGGACACTCATCACAAAGAAGTTTCTGAGAATGCTTCTGTCTAGATTTCATATGAAGATATTCCCGTTTCCACCGAAATCATTAGAGCTATCCAAATATCCACTTACAGATTCTACAAAAAGAGTGTTACCAATCTGCTCTATCAAATGAAAGGTTCAACTTCGTTAGTTGAGGACACACATCATAAAGAAGTTTCTGAGAATGCTTCTGTCTGGATTTTATATGAAGATATTCCGTTTCCAACGAAATCTTCACAGTTATCCAAATATCAACTTGCAGATTCTACAAAAAGTGTGTTTCCAAACTACTGTATCAAAAGAAAGGATCAACTCTGTTAGTTGAGGACACACATCACAAAGAAGTTTCTGAGAATGCTTCTGTCTAGATTTTATATGAAGATATTCCCGTTTCCAACGAAATCTTCACAGTTATCCAAATATCCACTTGCAGATTCTACAAAAAGAGTGTTTGCAAACTGCTGTATCAAAAGAAAGGATGAACTGTGTTAGCTGAGGACACTCATCAAGAAGAAGTTTCTGAGCATGCTTCGGTCTAGATTTCATATGAAGATATCCCCGTTTCCAACGAAATCATTAGCTCTATCAAAATATCCACTTACAGATTCTACAAAAAGAGTGTTTCCAAACTCCTCTATCAAAAGAAAAGTTCAACTCCTTTAGTTGAGGACACACATCACAAAGAAGTTTCTGAGAATGCTTCTGTCTAGATTTTATATGAAGATATTCCCTTTTCCAATGAAATCTTCAGAGTCATCCAAATATCCACTTGCAGCTTCTACAAAAAGAGTTTTTCTAAACTGCTGTATCCAAAGAAAGTTTCATCTCTGTTAGTTGAGGACACACATCCCAAATAAGTTTCTGAGAATGCTTCTGTCTCGTTTTTATGGGAAGATATTTCCCTTTTCACCTTAGGCCTGAGAGCGCTCGAAATCTCCACTTGCAGATACTACAGAAAGAGTGTTCCAAACCTGCTCTAAGAAAGGGAATGTTCAGCTCAGTGAGTTCAATGCAGATATCACAAAGTAGTTTCTGAGAGAGCTTCTGTCTAGATTTTAGATGAAGATATTCCCGTTTCCAATGAAATCGTTAGAGCTATCCAAATATCCACTTGCAGATTCTACAAAAAGTGTGTTTCCAAACTGCTGTAACAAAGGAAAGGTTGAAATCTGTTAGTTGAGGACACACACCACAAAAAAGTTTCTGAGAACGCTTCTGTCTAGATTCTATATGACGATATTCCCGTTTCCAATGAAATCTTCACAGTTATTCAAATATCCACTTGCAGATTCTACAAAAAGAGTGTTTCCAAACTGCTCTATCAAAAGAAAGGTTCAACTCCGTTAGTTGAGGACACACGTCACAAAGAAGTTTCTGAGAATGCTTCTGTCTCGTTTTTATGGGAAGATATTTCAGTTTTCACCGTAGGCCGGAATGCGCTCGAAATGTCCACTTGCAGATACTACAGAAAGAGTGTTCCAAACCTTCTCTAAGAAAGGGAATCTTCAGCTTTGTGAGTTGAATGCAGATATCACAAAGTAGTTTCTGAGAGTGCTTCTGTCTAGATTTTAGATGAAGATATTCCCGTTTCCAACGAAATCGTTAGAGCTATCCAAATATCTACTTGCAGATTCTACAAAAAGAGTGGTTCCAAACTACTCTATGAAAAGAAAGGTTGAACTCTGTTAGATGAGGACACACATCACAAAGAAGTTTCTGAGAATGCTTCTGTCTAGATTTTATATGAAGATGTTCCCGTTTCCAACGAAATCTTCACATTAAACAAAATATCCACTTGCAGGTTCTACAAAAAGAGTGTTTCCAAACTGCTGTATCAAAGGAAAGGTTGTACTCTGTTAGTTGAGGACACACATCACAAAAAAGTTTCTGAGAATGCTTCTGTCTAGATTTTATATGAAGATATTCCCGTTTCCAACGAAATCTTCACAGTTATTCAAGTATCCACTTGCAGATTCCACAATAAGAGTGTTTCCAAACTGCTGTATCAATAGAAAGGATCAGCTCTGGTAGTTGAGGACACACATCCTAAAGAAGTTTCTGAAAATCCTTCTGTCTCTTTTTTATGGGAAGATATTTCAGTTTTCACCGTAGGCCTTAATGCGCTCGAAATGTCCACTTCCAGATACTACAGAAAGAGTGTTTCAAACCTGCTCTATGAAAGGGAATGTTCCGCTCTGTGACTTGAATGCAGATATCAGAAAGTAGTTTCTGACAGTGCTTCTGTCTAGAATTTAGATGAAGATATTCCCGTTTCCAACGAAATCGATAGAGCTATCCAAATATCCACTTACAGATTCTACAAAAGAAGTGATTCCAAACTGCTCTATCAACAGAAAGGTTTAAGTCTGTTAGTTGAGGACACACATCACAAAGAAGTTTGTGAGAATGCTTCTGTCTAGATTTTATATGAAGATATTCCCGTTTCTAACGATATCTTCACAGTTATCCAAATATCCACTTGCAGATTCTTCAAAAAGTGTGTTTCCAAACTGCTGTATCAAAAGATAGGTTCAACTCTGTCAGTTGAGGACACTCATCGCAAAGAAGTTTCTGAGAATGCTTCTGTCTAGATTTCATATGAAGATACTCCCCTTTCCAACGAAATTATTACAGCTATCCAAATATCCACGGACAGATTCTACAGAAAGGGTGTTTCCAAACTGCTGTATCAAAAGAAAGGTTGAACTCCGTTAGTTGAGGACACACATCACGAAGAAGTTGCTGAGAATGCTTCTGTCTGGAATTTAGATGAAGATATTCCCGTTTCCAACGAAATCTTCACAGTTATCCAAATATCTACCAGCAGATTCTACAAAAAGTGTGTTTCCAAACTACTGTAACAAAAGAAAGGTTGAACTCTGTTAGTTGAGGACACACATCACAAAGAAGTTTCTGAGAATGCTTCTGTCTAGATTTTATATGAAGATATTCACTTTTCCATCGAAATCTTCACAGTTATCCAAATATCCACTTGCGGATTCTACAAAAAGAGTGTTTCTAAACTGCTGTATCAAAAGAAAGGTCCAACTCTGTTAGTTGAGGACACACATCCAGTATAAGTTTCAGAGAATGCTTCTGTCTCGTTTTTATGGGAAGATATTTCCCTTTTCACCGTAGGCCTGAAAGCGCTCGAAATGTCCACTTGCAGATACTACAGAAAGCGTGTTCCAAACCTGCTCTAAGAAAGAGAATCTTCAGCTTTCTGAGTTGAATGCAGATATCACAAAGTAGTTTCTGAGAGTGCTTCTGTCTAGATTTTAGATGAAGATATTCCCGTTTCCAACGAAATCGTATGAGCTATCCAAATATCCACTTGCAGATTGTACAAAAAGGTGGTTCCAAACTACTCTATCAAAAGAAATGTTGAACTCTGTTCGATGAGGACTCACATCACAAAGAAGTTTCTGATAATGCTTCTGCCTAGATTTTATATGATGATGTTCCCGTTTCCAACGAAATCTTCACATTAAACAAAATATCCACTTGCAGGTTCTACAAAAAGAGTGTTTCCAAACTGCTGTATCAACGTAAAGTTTGAACTCTGTTAGTTGAGGACACACATCACAAAAAAGTTTCTGAGAATGCTTCTGTCTAGATTTTATAAGAAGATACTCCCGTTTCCAACGAAATCTTCACAGTTATTCAAGTATCCACTTGCAGATTCCACAAAAAGAGTGTTTCCTAACTGCTGTATCAAGAGAAAGGATCAACTCTGCTAGTTGAGGACCCATATCCTAAATAAGTTTCTGAGAATGCTTCTGTCTCTTTCTTATAGGAAGATATTTCAGTTTTCACCGAAGGGCTGAATGCGTTCGAAATGTCCACTTCCAGATACTACAGAAAGAGTGTTTCAAACCTGCTCTTTGAAAGGGAATGTTCAGCTCTGTGACTTGAATGCAGATGTCACAAAGTAGTTTCTGACAGTGCTTCTGTCTTGAATTTAGATGAAGATATTCCCTTTTCCAACGAAATCGTTAGAGCTATAAAAATATCCACTTGCAGATTCTACAAAAAGGGTGTTTCCAAACTGCCCTATCAAAAGAAACGTTGAACCCTGTTAGTTGAGGATACACATCACAAAGTAGTTTCTGAGAATGCTTGTGTCTAGATTTTATATGAAGATATTCCTATTTCCAACTAAATCTTCACAGTTATCCAAATATCCACTTGCAGATTTTACAAAAAGACTGTTTCCAAACTGCTGTTTCAAAGAAAAGTCGAACTGTGTTAGTTGAGGACACTCATCACAAAGAAGTTTCTGAGAATGCTTCTGTCTAGATTTCATATGAAGATATTCCCGTTTCCACCGAAATCATTAGAGCTATCCAAATATCCACTTACAGATTCTACAAAAAGAGTGTTACCAATCTGCTCTATCAAATGAAAGGTTCAACTTCGTTAGTTGAGGACACACATCATAAAGAAGTTTCTGAGAATGCTTCTGTCTGGATTTTATATGAAGATATTCCGTTTCCAACGAAATCTTCACAGTTATCCAAATATCAACTTGCAGATTCTACAAAAAGTGTGTTTCCAAACTACTGTATCAAAAGAAAGGATCAACTCTGTTAGTTGAGGACACACATCACAAAGAAGTTTCTGAGAATGCTTCTGTCTAGATTTTATATGAAGATATTCCCGTTTCCAACGAAATCTTCACAGTTATCCAAATATCCACTTGCAGATTCTACAAAAAGAGTGTTTGCAAACTGCTGTATCAAAAGAAAGGATGAACTGTGTTAGCTGAGGACACTCATCAAGAAGAAGTTTCTGAGCATGCTTCGGTCTAGATTTCATATGAAGATATCCCCGTTTCCAACGAAATCATTAGCTCTATCAAAATATCCACTTACAGATTCTACAAAAAGAGTGTTTCCAAACTCCTCTATCAAAAGAAAAGTTCAACTCCTTTAGTTGAGGACACACATCACAAAGAAGTTTCTGAGAATGCTTCTGTCTAGATTTTATATGAAGATATTCCCTTTTCCAATGAAATCTTCAGAGTCATCCAAATATCCACTTGCAGCTTCTACAAAAAGAGTTTTTCTAAACTGCTGTATCCAAAGAAAGTTTCATCTCTGTTAGTTGAGGACACACATCCCAAATAAGTTTCTGAGAATGCTTCTGTCTCGTTTTTATGGGAAGATATTTCCCTTTTCACCTTAGGCCTGAGAGCGCTCGAAATCTCCACTTGCAGATACTACAGAAAGAGTGTTCCAAACCTGCTCTAAGAAAGGGAATGTTCAGCTCAGTGAGTTCAATGCAGATATCACAAAGTAGTTTCTGAGAGAGCTTCTGTCTAGATTTTAGATGAAGATATTCCCGTTTCCAATGAAATCGTTAGAGCTATCCAAATATCCACTTGCAGATTCTACAAAAAGTGTGTTTCCAAACTGCTGTAACAAAGGAAAGGTTGAAATCTGTTAGTTGAGGACACACACCACAAAAAAGTTTCTGAGAACGCTTCTGTCTAGATTCTATATGACGATATTCCCGTTTCCAATGAAATCTTCACAGTTATTCAAATATCCACTTGCAGATTCTACAAAAAGAGTGTTTCCAAACTGCTCTATCAAAAGAAAGGTTCAACTCCGTTAGTTGAGGACACACGTCACAAAGAAGTTTCTGAGAATGCTTCTGTCTCGTTTTTATGGGAAGATATTTCAGTTTTCACCGTAGGCCGGAATGCGCTCGAAATGTCCACTTGCAGATACTACAGAAAGAGTGTTCCAAACCTTCTCTAAGAAAGGGAATCTTCAGCTTTGTGAGTTGAATGCAGATATCACAAAGTAGTTTCTGAGAGTGCTTCTGTCTAGATTTTAGATGAAGATATTCCCGTTTCCAACGAAATCGTTAGAGCTATCCAAATATCTACTTGCAGATTCTACAAAAAGAGTGGTTCCAAACTACTCTATGAAAAGAAAGGTTGAACTCTGTTAGATGAGGACACACATCACAAAGAAGTTTCTGAGAATGCTTCTGTCTAGATTTTATATGAAGATGTTCCCGTTTCCAACGAAATCTTCACATTAAACAAAATATCCACTTGCAGGTTCTACAAAAAGAGTGTTTCCAAACTGCTGTATCAAAGGAAAGGTTGTACTCTGTTAGTTGAGGACACACATCACAAAAAAGTTTCTGAGAATGCTTCTGTCTAGATTTTATATGAAGATATTCCCGTTTCCAACGAAATCTTCACAGTTATTCAAGTATCCACTTGCAGATTCCACAATAAGAGTGTTTCCAAACTGCTGTATCAATAGAAAGGATCAGCTCTGGTAGTTGAGGACACACATCCTAAAGAAGTTTCTGAAAATCCTTCTGTCTCTTTTTTATGGGAAGATATTTCAGTTTTCACCGTAGGCCTTAATGCGCTCGAAATGTCCACTTCCAGATACTACAGAAAGAGTGTTTCAAACCTGCTCTATGAAAGGGAATGTTCCGCTCTGTGACTTGAATGCAGATATCAGAAAGTAGTTTCTGACAGTGCTTCTGTCTAGAATTTAGAT
Organism: Gorilla gorilla gorilla; assembly: GCF_029281585.2. Lineage (NCBI taxonomy): Eukaryota > Metazoa > Chordata > Mammalia > Primates > Hominidae > Gorilla > Gorilla gorilla. The sequence goes on along the minus strand of NC_086018.1, from coordinate 12,377,583 downwards.
GAAGATATTCCCGTTTCCAACGAAATCGATAGAGCTATCCAAATATCCACTTACAGATTCTACAAAAGAAGTGATTCCAAACTGCTCTATCAACAGAAAGGTTTAAGTCTGTTAGTTGAGGACACACATCACAAAGAAGTTTGTGAGAATGCTTCTGTCTAGATTTTATATGAAGATATTCCCGTTTCTAACGATATCTTCACAGTTATCCAAATATCCACTTGCAGATTCTTCAAAAAGTGTGTTTCCAAACTGCTGTATCAAAAGATAGGTTCAACTCTGTCAGTTGAGGACACTCATCGCAAAGAAGTTTCTGAGAATGCTTCTGTCTAGATTTCATATGAAGATACTCCCCTTTCCAACGAAATTATTACAGCTATCCAAATATCCACGGACAGATTCTACAGAAAGGGTGTTTCCAAACTGCTGTATCAAAAGAAAGGTTGAACTCCGTTAGTTGAGGACACACATCACGAAGAAGTTGCTGAGAATGCTTCTGTCTGGAATTTAGATGAAGATATTCCCGTTTCCAACGAAATCTTCACAGTTATCCAAATATCTACCAGCAGATTCTACAAAAAGTGTGTTTCCAAACTACTGTAACAAAAGAAAGGTTGAACTCTGTTAGTTGAGGACACACATCACAAAGAAGTTTCTGAGAATGCTTCTGTCTAGATTTTATATGAAGATATTCACTTTTCCATCGAAATCTTCACAGTTATCCAAATATCCACTTGCGGATTCTACAAAAAGAGTGTTTCTAAACTGCTGTATCAAAAGAAAGGTCCAACTCTGTTAGTTGAGGACACACATCCAGTATAAGTTTCAGAGAATGCTTCTGTCTCGTTTTTATGGGAAGATATTTCCCTTTTCACCGTAGGCCTGAAAGCGCTCGAAATGTCCACTTGCAGATACTACAGAAAGCGTGTTCCAAACCTGCTCTAAGAAAGAGAATCTTCAGCTTTCTGAGTTGAATGCAGATATCACAAAGTAGTTTCTGAGAGTGCTTCTGTCTAGATTTTAGATGAAGATATTCCCGTTTCCAACGAAATCGTATGAGCTATCCAAATATCCACTTGCAGATTGTACAAAAAGGTGGTTCCAAACTACTCTATCAAAAGAAATGTTGAACTCTGTTCGATGAGGACTCACATCACAAAGAAGTTTCTGATAATGCTTCTGCCTAGATTTTATATGATGATGTTCCCGTTTCCAACGAAATCTTCACATTAAACAAAATATCCACTTGCAGGTTCTACAAAAAGAGTGTTTCCAAACTGCTGTATCAACGTAAAGTTTGAACTCTGTTAGTTGAGGACACACATCACAAAAAAGTTTCTGAGAATGCTTCTGTCTAGATTTTATAAGAAGATACTCCCGTTTCCAACGAAATCTTCACAGTTATTCAAGTATCCACTTGCAGATTCCACAAAAAGAGTGTTTCCTAACTGCTGTATCAAGAGAAAGGATCAACTCTGCTAGTTGAGGACCCATATCCTAAATAAGTTTCTGAGAATGCTTCTGTCTCTTTCTTATAGGAAGATATTTCAGTTTTCACCGAAGGGCTGAATGCGTTCGAAATGTCCACTTCCAGATACTACAGAAAGAGTGTTTCAAACCTGCTCTTTGAAAGGGAATGTTCAGCTCTGTGACTTGAATGCAGATGTCACAAAGTAGTTTCTGACAGTGCTTCTGTCTTGAATTTAGATGAAGATATTCCCTTTTCCAACGAAATCGTTAGAGCTATAAAAATATCCACTTGCAGATTCTACAAAAAGGGTGTTTCCAAACTGCCCTATCAAAAGAAACGTTGAACCCTGTTAGTTGAGGATACACATCACAAAGTAGTTTCTGAGAATGCTTGTGTCTAGATTTTATATGAAGATATTCCTATTTCCAACTAAATCTTCACAGTTATCCAAATATCCACTTGCAGATTTTACAAAAAGACTGTTTCCAAACTGCTGTTTCAAAGAAAAGTCGAACTGTGTTAGTTGAGGACACTCATCACAAAGAAGTTTCTGAGAATGCTTCTGTCTAGATTTCATATGAAGATATTCCCGTTTCCACCGAAATCATTAGAGCTATCCAAATATCCACTTACAGATTCTACAAAAAGAGTGTTACCAATCTGCTCTATCAAATGAAAGGTTCAACTTCGTTAGTTGAGGACACACATCATAAAGAAGTTTCTGAGAATGCTTCTGTCTGGATTTTATATGAAGATATTCCGTTTCCAACGAAATCTTCACAGTTATCCAAATATCAACTTGCAGATTCTACAAAAAGTGTGTTTCCAAACTACTGTATCAAAAGAAAGGATCAACTCTGTTAGTTGAGGACACACATCACAAAGAAGTTTCTGAGAATGCTTCTGTCTAGATTTTATATGAAGATATTCCCGTTTCCAACGAAATCTTCACAGTTATCCAAATATCCACTTGCAGATTCTACAAAAAGAGTGTTTGCAAACTGCTGTATCAAAAGAAAGGATGAACTGTGTTAGCTGAGGACACTCATCAAGAAGAAGTTTCTGAGCATGCTTCGGTCTAGATTTCATATGAAGATATCCCCGTTTCCAACGAAATCATTAGCTCTATCAAAATATCCACTTACAGATTCTACAAAAAGAGTGTTTCCAAACTCCTCTATCAAAAGAAAAGTTCAACTCCTTTAGTTGAGGACACACATCACAAAGAAGTTTCTGAGAATGCTTCTGTCTAGATTTTATATGAAGATATTCCCTTTTCCAATGAAATCTTCAGAGTCATCCAAATATCCACTTGCAGCTTCTACAAAAAGAGTTTTTCTAAACTGCTGTATCCAAAGAAAGTTTCATCTCTGTTAGTTGAGGACACACATCCCAAATAAGTTTCTGAGAATGCTTCTGTCTCGTTTTTATGGGAAGATATTTCCCTTTTCACCTTAGGCCTGAGAGCGCTCGAAATCTCCACTTGCAGATACTACAGAAAGAGTGTTCCAAACCTGCTCTAAGAAAGGGAATGTTCAGCTCAGTGAGTTCAATGCAGATATCACAAAGTAGTTTCTGAGAGAGCTTCTGTCTAGATTTTAGATGAAGATATTCCCGTTTCCAATGAAATCGTTAGAGCTATCCAAATATCCACTTGCAGATTCTACAAAAAGTGTGTTTCCAAACTGCTGTAACAAAGGAAAGGTTGAAATCTGTTAGTTGAGGACACACACCACAAAAAAGTTTCTGAGAACGCTTCTGTCTAGATTCTATATGACGATATTCCCGTTTCCAATGAAATCTTCACAGTTATTCAAATATCCACTTGCAGATTCTACAAAAAGAGTGTTTCCAAACTGCTCTATCAAAAGAAAGGTTCAACTCCGTTAGTTGAGGACACACGTCACAAAGAAGTTTCTGAGAATGCTTCTGTCTCGTTTTTATGGGAAGATATTTCAGTTTTCACCGTAGGCCGGAATGCGCTCGAAATGTCCACTTGCAGATACTACAGAAAGAGTGTTCCAAACCTTCTCTAAGAAAGGGAATCTTCAGCTTTGTGAGTTGAATGCAGATATCACAAAGTAGTTTCTGAGAGTGCTTCTGTCTAGATTTTAGATGAAGATATTCCCGTTTCCAACGAAATCGTTAGAGCTATCCAAATATCTACTTGCAGATTCTACAAAAAGAGTGGTTCCAAACTACTCTATGAAAAGAAAGGTTGAACTCTGTTAGATGAGGACACACATCACAAAGAAGTTTCTGAGAATGCTTCTGTCTAGATTTTATATGAAGATGTTCCCGTTTCCAACGAAATCTTCACATTAAACAAAATATCCACTTGCAGGTTCTACAAAAAGAGTGTTTCCAAACTGCTGTATCAAAGGAAAGGTTGTACTCTGTTAGTTGAGGACACACATCACAAAAAAGTTTCTGAGAATGCTTCTGTCTAGATTTTATATGAAGATATTCCCGTTTCCAACGAAATCTTCACAGTTATTCAAGTATCCACTTGCAGATTCCACAATAAGAGTGTTTCCAAACTGCTGTATCAATAGAAAGGATCAGCTCTGGTAGTTGAGGACACACATCCTAAAGAAGTTTCTGAAAATCCTTCTGTCTCTTTTTTATGGGAAGATATTTCAGTTTTCACCGTAGGCCTTAATGCGCTCGAAATGTCCACTTCCAGATACTACAGAAAGAGTGTTTCAAACCTGCTCTATGAAAGGGAATGTTCCGCTCTGTGACTTGAATGCAGATATCAGAAAGTAGTTTCTGACAGTGCTTCTGTCTAGAATTTAGATGAAGATATTCCCGTTTCCAACGAAATCGATAGAGCTATCCAAATATCCACTTACAGATTCTACAAAAGAAGTGATTCCAAACTGCTCTATCAACAGAAAGGTTTAAGTCTGTTAGTTGAGGACACACATCACAAAGAAGTTTGTGAGAATGCTTCTGTCTAGATTTTATATGAAGATATTCCCGTTTCTAACGATATCTTCACAGTTATCCAAATATCCACTTGCAGATTCTTCAAAAAGTGTGTTTCCAAACTGCTGTATCAAAAGATAGGTTCAACTCTGTCAGTTGAGGACACTCATCGCAAAGAAGTTTCTGAGAATGCTTCTGTCTAGATTTCATATGAAGATACTCCCCTTTCCAACGAAATTATTACAGCTATCCAAATATCCACGGACAGATTCTACAGAAAGGGTGTTTCCAAACTGCTGTATCAAAAGAAAGGTTGAACTCCGTTAGTTGAGGACACACATCACGAAGAAGTTGCTGAGAATGCTTCTGTCTGGAATTTAGATGAAGATATTCCCGTTTCCAACGAAATCTTCACAGTTATCCAAATATCTACCAGCAGATTCTACAAAAAGTGTGTTTCCAAACTACTGTAACAAAAGAAAGGTTGAACTCTGTTAGTTGAGGACACACATCACAAAGAAGTTTCTGAGAATGCTTCTGTCTAGATTTTATATGAAGATATTCACTTTTCCATCGAAATCTTCACAGTTATCCAAATATCCACTTGCGGATTCTACAAAAAGAGTGTTTCTAAACTGCTGTATCAAAAGAAAGGTCCAACTCTGTTAGTTGAGGACACACATCCAGTATAAGTTTCAGAGAATGCTTCTGTCTCGTTTTTATGGGAAGATATTTCCCTTTTCACCGTAGGCCTGAAAGCGCTCGAAATGTCCACTTGCAGATACTACAGAAAGCGTGTTCCAAACCTGCTCTAAGAAAGAGAATCTTCAGCTTTCTGAGTTGAATGCAGATATCACAAAGTAGTTTCTGAGAGTGCTTCTGTCTAGATTTTAGATGAAGATATTCCCGTTTCCAACGAAATCGTATGAGCTATCCAAATATCCACTTGCAGATTGTACAAAAAGGTGGTTCCAAACTACTCTATCAAAAGAAATGTTGAACTCTGTTCGATGAGGACTCACATCACAAAGAAGTTTCTGATAATGCTTCTGCCTAGATTTTATATGATGATGTTCCCGTTTCCAACGAAATCTTCACATTAAACAAAATATCCACTTGCAGGTTCTACAAAAAGAGTGTTTCCAAACTGCTGTATCAACGTAAAGTTTGAACTCTGTTAGTTGAGGACACACATCACAAAAAAGTTTCTGAGAATGCTTCTGTCTAGATTTTATAAGAAGATACTCCCGTTTCCAACGAAATCTTCACAGTTATTCAAGTATCCACTTGCAGATTCCACAAAAAGAGTGTTTCCTAACTGCTGTATCAAGAGAAAGGATCAACTCTGCTAGTTGAGGACCCATATCCTAAATAAGTTTCTGAGAATGCTTCTGTCTCTTTCTTATAGGAAGATATTTCAGTTTTCACCGAAGGGCTGAATGCGTTCGAAATGTCCACTTCCAGATACTACAGAAAGAGTGTTTCAAACCTGCTCTTTGAAAGGGAATGTTCAGCTCTGTGACTTGAATGCAGATGTCACAAAGTAGTTTCTGACAGTGCTTCTGTCTTGAATTTAGATGAAGATATTCCCTTTTCCAACGAAATCGTTAGAGCTATAAAAATATCCACTTGCAGATTCTACAAAAAGGGTGTTTCCAAACTGCCCTATCAAAAGAAACGTTGAACCCTGTTAGTTGAGGATACACATCACAAAGTAGTTTCTGAGAATGCTTGTGTCTAGATTTTATATGAAGATATTCCTATTTCCAACTAAATCTTCACAGTTATCCAAATATCCACTTGCAGATTTTACAAAAAGACTGTTTCCAAACTGCTGTTTCAAAGAAAAGTCGAACTGTGTTAGTTGAGGACACTCATCACAAAGAAGTTTCTGAGAATGCTTCTGTCTAGATTTCATATGAAGATATTCCCGTTTCCACCGAAATCATTAGAGCTATCCAAATACCCACTTACAGATTCTACAAAAAGAGTGTTACCAATCTGCTCTATCAAATGAAAGGTTCAACTTCGTTAGTTGAGGACACACATCATAAAGAAGTTTCTGAGAATGCTTCTGTCTGGATTTTATATGAAGATATTCCGTTTCCAACGAAATCTTCACAGTTATCCAAATATCAACTTGCAGATTCTACAAAAAGTGTGTTTCCAAACTACTGTATCAAAAGAAAGGATCAACTCTGTTAGTTGAGGACACACATCACAAAGAAGTTTCTGAGAATGCTTCTGTCTAGATTTTATATGAAGATATTCCCGTTTCCAACGAAATCTTCACAGTTATCCAAATATCCACTTGCAGATTCTACAAAAAGAGTGTTTGCAAACTGCTGTATCAAAAGAAAGGATGAACTGTGTTAGCTGAGGACACTCATCAAGAAGAAGTTTCTGAGCATGCTTCGGTCTAGATTTCATATGAAGATATCCCCGTTTCCAACGAAATCATTAGCTCTATCAAAATATCCACTTACAGATTCTACAAAAAGAGTGTTTCCAAACTCCTCTATCAAAAGAAAAGTTCAACTCCTTTAGTTGAGGACACACATCACAAAGAAGTTTCTGAGAATGCTTCTGTCTAGATTTTATATGAAGATATTCCCTTTTCCAATGAAATCTTCAGAGTCATCCAAATATCCACTTGCAGCTTCTACAAAAAGAGTTTTTCTAAACTGCTGTATCCAAAGAAAGTTTCATCTCTGTTAGTTGAGGACACACATCCCAAATAAGTTTCTGAGAATGCTTCTGTCTCGTTTTTATGGGAAGATATTTCCCTTTTCACCTTAGGCCTGAGAGCGCTCGAAATCTCCACTTGCAGATACTACAGAAAGAGTGTTCCAAACCTGCTCTAAGAAAGGGAATGTTCAGCTCAGTGAGTTCAATGCAGATATCACAAAGTAGTTTCTGAGAGAGCTTCTGTCTAGATTTTAGATGAAGATATTCCCGTTTCCAATGAAATCGTTAGAGCTATCCAAATATCCACTTGCAGATTCTACAAAAAGTGTGTTTCCAAACTGCTGTAACAAAGGAAAGGTTGAAATCTGTTAGTTGAGGACACACACCACAAAAAAGTTTCTGAGAACGCTTCTGTCTAGATTCTATATGACGATATTCCCGTTTCCAATGAAATCTTCACAGTTATTCAAATATCCACTTGCAGATTCTACAAAAAGAGTGTTTCCAAACTGCTCTATCAAAAGAAAGGTTCAACTCCGTTAGTTGAGGACACACGTCACAAAGAAGTTTCTGAGAATGCTTCTGTCTCGTTTTTATGGGAAGATATTTCAGTTTTCACCGTAGGCCGGAATGCGCTCGAAATGTCCACTTGCAGATACTACAGAAAGAGTGTTCCAAACCTTCTCTAAGAAAGGGAATCTTCAGCTTTGTGAGTTGAATGCAGATATCACAAAGTAGTTTCTGAGAGTGCTTCTGTCTAGATTTTAGATGAAGATATTCCCGTTTCCAACGAAATCGTTAGAGCTATCCAAATATCTACTTGCAGATTCTACAAAAAGAGTGGTTCCAAACTACTCTATGAAAAGAAAGGTTGAACTCTGTTAGATGAGGACACACATCACAAAGAAGTTTCTGAGAATGCTTCTGTCTAGATTTTATATGAAGATGTTCCCGTTTCCAACGAAATCTTCACATTAAACAAAATATCCACTTGCAGGTTCTACAAAAAGAGTGTTTCCAAACTGCTGTATCAAAGGAAAGGTTGTACTCTGTTAGTTGAGGACACACATCACAAAAAAGTTTCTGAGAATGCTTCTGTCTAGATTTTATATGAAGATATTCCCGTTTCCAACGAAATCTTCACAGTTATTCAAGTATCCACTTGCAGATTCCACAATAAGAGTGTTTCCAAACTGCTGTATCAATAGAAAGGATCAGCTCTGGTAGTTGAGGACACACATCCTAAAGAAGTTTCTGAAAATCCTTCTGTCTCTTTTTTATGGGAAGATATTTCAGTTTTCACCGTAGGCCTTAATGCGCTCGAAATGTCCACTTCCAGATACTACAGAAAGAGTGTTTCAAACCTGCTCTATGAAAGGGAATGTTCCGCTCTGTGACTTGAATGCAGATATCAGAAAGTAGTTTCTGACAGTGCTTCTGTCTAGAATTTAGATGAAGATATTCCCGTTTCCAACGAAATCGATAGAGCTATCCAAATATCCACTTACAGATTCTACAAAAGAAGTGATTCCAAACTGCTCTATCAACAGAAAGGTTTAAGTCTGTTAGTTGAGGACACACATCACAAAGAAGTTTGTGAGAATGCTTCTGTCTAGATTTTATATGAAGATATTCCCGTTTCTAACGATATCTTCACAGTTATCCAAATATCCACTTGCAGATTCTTCAAAAAGTGTGTTTCCAAACTGCTGTATCAAAAGATAGGTTCAACTCTGTCAGTTGAGGACACTCATCGCAAAGAAGTTTCTGAGAATGCTTCTGTCTAGATTTCATATGAAGATACTCCCCTTTCCAACGAAATTATTACAGCTATCCAAATATCCACGGACAGATTCTACAGAAAGGGTGTTTCCAAACTGCTGTATCAAAAGAAAGGTTGAACTCCGTTAGTTGAGGACACACATCACGAAGAAGTTGCTGAGAATGCTTCTGTCTGGAATTTAGATGAAGATATTCCCGTTTCCAACGAAATCTTCACAGTTATCCAAATATCTACCAGCAGATTCTACAAAAAGTGTGTTTCCAAACTACTGTAACAAAAGAAAGGTTGAACTCTGTTAGTTGAGGACACACATCACAAAGAAGTTTCTGAGAATGCTTCTGTCTAGATTTTATATGAAGATATTCACTTTTCCATCGAAATCTTCACAGTTATCCAAATATCCACTTGCGGATTCTACAAAAAGAGTGTTTCTAAACTGCTGTATCAAAAGAAAGGTCCAACTCTGTTAGTTGAGGACACACATCCAGTATAAGTTTCAGAGAATGCTTCTGTCTCGTTTTTATGGGAAGATATTTCCCTTTTCACCGTAGGCCTGAAAGCGCTCGAAATGTCCACTTGCAGATACTACAGAAAGCGTGTTCCAAACCTGCTCTAAGAAAGAGAATCTTCAGCTTTCTGAGTTGAATGCAGATATCACAAAGTAGTTTCTGAGAGTGCTTCTGTCTAGATTTTAGATGAAGATATTCCCGTTTCCAACGAAATCGTATGAGCTATCCAAATATCCACTTGCAGATTGTACAAAAAGGTGGTTCCAAACTACTCTATCAAAAGAAATGTTGAACTCTGTTCGATGAGGACTCACATCACAAAGAAGTTTCTGATAATGCTTCTGCCTAGATTTTATATGATGATGTTCCCGTTTCCAACGAAATCTTCACATTAAACAAAATATCCACTTGCAGGTTCTACAAAAAGAGTGTTTCCAAACTGCTGTATCAACGTAAAGTTTGAACTCTGTTAGTTGAGGACACACATCACAAAAAAGTTTCTGAGAATGCTTCTGTCTAGATTTTATAAGAAGATACTCCCGTTTCCAACGAAATCTTCACAGTTATTCAAGTATCCACTTGCAGATTCCACAAAAAGAGTGTTTCCTAACTGCTGTATCAAGAGAAAGGATCAACTCTGCTAGTTGAGGACCCATATCCTAAATAAGTTTCTGAGAATGCTTCTGTCTCTTTCTTATAGGAAGATATTTCAGTTTTCACCGAAGGGCTGAATGCGTTCGAAATGTCCACTTCCAGATACTACAGAAAGAGTGTTTCAAACCTGCTCTTTGAAAGGGAATGTTCAGCTCTGTGACTTGAATGCAGATGTCACAAAGTAGTTTCTGACAGTGCTTCTGTCTTGAATTTAGATGAAGATATTCCCTTTTCCAACGAAATCGTTAGAGCTATAAAAATATCCACTTGCAGATTCTACAAAAAGGGTGTTTCCAAACTGCCCTATCAAAAGAAACGTTGAACCCTGTTAGTTGAGGATACACATCACAAAGTAGTTTCTGAGAATGCTTGTGTCTAGATTTTATATGAAGATATTCCTATTTCCAACTAAATCTTCACAGTTATCCAAATATCCACTTGCAGATTTTACAAAAAGACTGTTTCCAAACTGCTGTTTCAAAGAAAAGTCGAACTGTGTTAGTTGAGGACACTCATCACAAAGAAGTTTCTGAGAATGCTTCTGTCTAGATTTCATATGAAGATATTCCCGTTTCCACCGAAATCATTAGAGCTATCCAAATACCCACTTACAGATTCTACAAAAAGAGTGTTACCAATCTGCTCTATCAAATGAAAGGTTCAACTTCGTTAGTTGAGGACACACATCATAAAGAAGTTTCTGAGAATGCTTCTGTCTGGATTTTATATGAAGATATTCCGTTTCCAACGAAATCTTCACAGTTATCCAAATATCAACTTGCAGATTCTACAAAAAGTGTGTTTCCAAACTACTGTATCAAAAGAAAGGATCAACTCTGTTAGTTGAGGACACACATCACAAAGAAGTTTCTGAGAATGCTTCTGTCTAGATTTTATATGAAGATATTCCCGTTTCCAACGAAATCTTCACAGTTATCCAAATATCCACTTGCAGATTCTACAAAAAGAGTGTTTGCAAACTGCTGTATCAAAAGAAAGGATGAACTGTGTTAGCTGAGGACACTCATCAAGAAGAAGTTTCTGAGCATGCTTCGGTCTAGATTTCATATGAAGATATCCCCGTTTCCAACGAAATCATTAGCTCTATCAAAATATCCACTTACAGATTCTACAAAAAGAGTGTTTCCAAACTCCTCTATCAAAAGAAAAGTTCAACTCCTTTAGTTGAGGACACACATCACAAAGAAGTTTCTGAGAATGCTTCTGTCTAGATTTTATATGAAGATATTCCCTTTTCCAATGAAATCTTCAGAGTCATCCAAATATCCACTTGCAGCTTCTACAAAAAGAGTTTTTCTAAACTGCTGTATCCAAAGAAAGTTTCATCTCTGTTAGTTGAGGACACACATCCCAAATAAGTTTCTGAGAATGCTTCTGTCTCGTTTTTATGGGAAGATATTTCCCTTTTCACCTTAGGCCTGAGAGCGCTCGAAATCTCCACTTGCAGATACTACAGAAAGAGTGTTCCAAACCTGCTCTAAGAAAGGGAATGTTCAGCTCAGTGAGTTCAATGCAGATATCACAAAGTAGTTTCTGAGAGAGCTTCTGTCTAGATTTTAGATGAAGATATTCCCGTTTCCAATGAAATCGTTAGAGCTATCCAAATATCCACTTGCAGATTCTACAAAAAGTGTGTTTCCAAACTGCTGTAACAAAGGAAAGGTTGAAATCTGTTAGTTGAGGACACACACCACAAAAAAGTTTCTGAGAACGCTTCTGTCTAGATTCTATATGACGATATTCCCGTTTCCAATGAAATCTTCACAGTTATTCAAATATCCACTTGCAGATTCTACAAAAAGAGTGTTTCCAAACTGCTCTATCAAAAGAAAGGTTCAACTCCGTTAGTTGAGGACACACGTCACAAAGAAGTTTCTGAGAATGCTTCTGTCTCGTTTTTATGGGAAGATATTTCAGTTTTCACCGTAGGCCGGAATGCGCTCGAAATGTCCACTTGCAGATACTACAGAAAGAGTGTTCCAAACCTTCTCTAAGAAAGGGAATCTTCAGCTTTGTGAGTTGAATGCAGATATCACAAAGTAGTTTCTGAGAGTGCTTCTGTCTAGATTTTAGATGAAGATATTCCCGTTTCCAACGAAATCGTTAGAGCTATCCAAATATCTACTTGCAGATTCTACAAAAAGAGTGGTTCCAAACTACTCTATGAAAAGAAAGGTTGAACTCTGTTAGATGAGGACACACATCACAAAGAAGTTTCTGAGAATGCTTCTGTCTAGATTTTATATGAAGATGTTCCCGTTTCCAACGAAATCTTCACATTAAACAAAATATCCACTTGCAGGTTCTACAAAAAGAGTGTTTCCAAACTGCTGTATCAAAGGAAAGGTTGTACTCTGTTAGTTGAGGACACACATCACAAAAAAGTTTCTGAGAATGCTTCTGTCTAGATTTTATATGAAGATATTCCCGTTTCCAACGAAATCTTCACAGTTATTCAAGTATCCACTTGCAGATTCCACAATAAGAGTGTTTCCAAACTGCTGTATCAATAGAAAGGATCAGCTCTGGTAGTTGAGGACACACATCCTAAAGAAGTTTCTGAAAATCCTTCTGTCTCTTTTTTATGGGAAGATATTTCAGTTTTCACCGTAGGCCTTAATGCGCTCGAAATGTCCACTTCCAGATACTACAGAAAGAGTGTTTCAAACCTGCTCTATGAAAGGGAATGTTCCGCTCTGTGACTTGAATGCAGATATCAGAAAGTAGTTTCTGACAGTGCTTCTGTCTAGAATTTAGATGAAGATATTCCCGTTTCCAACGAAATCGATAGAGCTATCCAAATATCCACTTACAGATTCTACAAAAGAAGTGATTCCAAACTGCTCTATCAACAGAAAGGTTTAAGTCTGTTAGTTGAGGACACACATCACAAAGAAGTTTGTGAGAATGCTTCTGTCTAGATTTTATATGAAGATATTCCCGTTTCTAACGATATCTTCACAGTTATCCAAATATCCACTTGCAGATTCTTCAAAAAGTGTGTTTCCAAACTGCTGTATCAAAAGATAGGTTCAACTCTGTCAGTTGAGGACACTCATCGCAAAGAAGTTTCTGAGAATGCTTCTGTCTAGATTTCATATGAAGATACTCCCCTTTCCAACGAAATTATTACAGCTATCCAAATATCCACGGACAGATTCTACAGAAAGGGTGTTTCCAAACTGCTGTATCAAAAGAAAGGTTGAACTCCGTTAGTTGAGGACACACATCACGAAGAAGTTGCTGAGAATGCTTCTGTCTGGAATTTAGATGAAGATATTCCCGTTTCCAACGAAATCTTCACAGTTATCCAAATATCTACCAGCAGATTCTACAAAAAGTGTGTTTCCAAACTACTGTAACAAAAGAAAGGTTGAACTCTGTTAGTTGAGGACACACATCACAAAGAAGTTTCTGAGAATGCTTCTGTCTAGATTTTATATGAAGATATTCACTTTTCCATCGAAATCTTCACAGTTATCCAAATATCCACTTGCGGATTCTACAAAAAGAGTGTTTCTAAACTGCTGTATCAAAAGAAAGGTCCAACTCTGTTAGTTGAGGACACACATCCAGTATAAGTTTCAGAGAATGCTTCTGTCTCGTTTTTATGGGAAGATATTTCCCTTTTCACCGTAGGCCTGAAAGCGCTCGAAATGTCCACTTGCAGATACTACAGAAAGCGTGTTCCAAACCTGCTCTAAGAAAGAGAATCTTCAGCTTTCTGAGTTGAATGCAGATATCACAAAGTAGTTTCTGAGAGTGCTTCTGTCTAGATTTTAGATGAAGATATTCCCGTTTCCAACGAAATCGTATGAGCTATCCAAATATCCACTTGCAGATTGTACAAAAAGGTGGTTCCAAACTACTCTATCAAAAGAAATGTTGAACTCTGTTCGATGAGGACTCACATCACAAAGAAGTTTCTGATAATGCTTCTGCCTAGATTTTATATGATGATGTTCCCGTTTCCAACGAAATCTTCACATTAAACAAAATATCCACTTGCAGGTTCTACAAAAAGAGTGTTTCCAAACTGCTGTATCAACGTAAAGTTTGAACTCTGTTAGTTGAGGACACACATCACAAAAAAGTTTCTGAGAATGCTTCTGTCTAGATTTTATAAGAAGATACTCCCGTTTCCAACGAAATCTTCACAGTTATTCAAGTATCCACTTGCAGATTCCACAAAAAGAGTGTTTCCTAACTGCTGTATCAAGAGAAAGGATCAACTCTGCTAGTTGAGGACCCATATCCTAAATAAGTTTCTGAGAATGCTTCTGTCTCTTTCTTATAGGAAGATATTTCAGTTTTCACCGAAGGGCTGAATGCGTTCGAAATGTCCACTTCCAGATACTACAGAAAGAGTGTTTCAAACCTGCTCTTTGAAAGGGAATGTTCAGCTCTGTGACTTGAATGCAGATGTCACAAAGTAGTTTCTGACAGTGCTTCTGTCTTGAATTTAGATGAAGATATTCCCTTTTCCAACGAAATCGTTAGAGCTATAAAAATATCCACTTGCAGATTCTACAAAAAGGGTGTTTCCAAACTGCCCTATCAAAAGAAACGTTGAACCCTGTTAGTTGAGGATACACATCACAAAGTAGTTTCTGAGAATGCTTGTGTCTAGATTTTATATGAAGATATTCCTATTTCCAACTAAATCTTCACAGTTATCCAAATATCCACTTGCAGATTTTACAAAAAGACTGTTTCCAAACTGCTGTTTCAAAGAAAAGTCGAACTGTGTTAGTTGAGGACACTCATCACAAAGAAGTTTCTGAGAATGCTTCTGTCTAGATTTCATATGAAGATATTCCCGTTTCCACCGAAATCATTAGAGCTATCCAAATACCCACTTACAGATTCTACAAAAAGAGTGTTACCAATCTGCTCTATCAAATGAAAGGTTCAACTTCGTTAGTTGAGGACACACATCATAAAGAAGTTTCTGAGAATGCTTCTGTCTGGATTTTATATGAAGATATTCCGTTTCCAACGAAATCTTCACAGTTATCCAAATATCAACTTGCAGATTCTACAAAAAGTGTGTTTCCAAACTACTGTATCAAAAGAAAGGATCAACTCTGTTAGTTGAGGACACACATCACAAAGAAGTTTCTGAGAATGCTTCTGTCTAGATTTTATATGAAGATATTCCCGTTTCCAACGAAATCTTCACAGTTATCCAAATATCCACTTGCAGATTCTACAAAAAGAGTGTTTGCAAACTGCTGTATCAAAAGAAAGGATGAACTGTGTTAGCTGAGGACACTCATCAAGAAGAAGTTTCTGAGCATGCTTCGGTCTAGATTTCATATGAAGATATCCCCGTTTCCAACGAAATCATTAGCTCTATCAAAATATCCACTTACAGATTCTACAAAAAGAGTGTTTCCAAACTCCTCTATCAAAAGAAAAGTTCAACTCCTTTAGTTGAGGACACACATCACAAAGAAGTTTCTGAGAATGCTTCTGTCTAGATTTTATATGAAGATATTCCCTTTTCCAATGAAATCTTCAGAGTCATCCAAATATCCACTTGCAGCTTCTACAAAAAGAGTTTTTCTAAACTGCTGTATCCAAAGAAAGTTTCATCTCTGTTAGTTGAGGACACACATCCCAAATAAGTTTCTGAGAATGCTTCTGTCTCGTTTTTATGGGAAGATATTTCCCTTTTCACCTTAGGCCTGAGAGCGCTCGAAATCTCCACTTGCAGATACTACAGAAAGAGTGTTCCAAACCTGCTCTAAGAAAGGGAATGTTCAGCTCAGTGAGTTCAATGCAGATATCACAAAGTAGTTTCTGAGAGAGCTTCTGTCTAGATTTTAGATGAAGATATTCCCGTTTCCAATGAAATCGTTAGAGCTATCCAAATATCCACTTGCAGATTCTACAAAAAGTGTTTTTCCAAACTGCTGTAACAAAGGGAAGGTTGAAATCTGTTAGTTGAGGACACACACCACAAAAAAGTTTCTGAGAACGCTTCTGTCTAGATTCTATATGACGATATTCCCGTTTCCAATGAAATCTTCACAGTTATTCAAATATCCACTTGCAGATTCTACAAAAAGAGTGTTTCCAAACTGCTCTATCAAAAGAAAGGTTCAACTCCGTTAGTTGAGGACACACGTCACAAAGAAGTTTCTGAGAATGCTTCTGTCTCGTTTTTATGGGAAGATATTTCAGTTTTCACCGTAGGCCGGAATGCGCTCGAAATGTCCACTTGCAGATACTACAGAAAGAGTGTTCCAAACCTTCTCTAAGAAAGGGAATCTTCAGCTTTGTGAGTTGAATGCAGATATCACAAAGTAGTTTCTGAGAGTGCTTCTGTCTAGATTTTAGATGAAGATATTCCCGTTTCCAACGAAATCGTTAGAGCTATCCAAATATCTACTTGCAGATTCTACAAAAAGAGTGGTTCCAAACTACTCTATGAAAAGAAAGGTTGAACTCTGTTAGATGAGGACACACATCACAAAGAAGTTTCTGAGAATGCTTCTGTCTAGATTTTATATGAAGATGTTCCCGTTTCCAACGAAATCTTCACATTAAACAAAATATCCACTTGCAGGTTCTACAAAAAGAGTGTTTCCAAACTGCTGTATCAAAGGAAAGGTTGTACTCTGTTAGTTGAGGACACACATCACAAAAAAGTTTCTGAGAATGCTTCTGTCTAGATTTTATATGAAGATATTCCCGTTTCCAACGAAATCTTCACAGTTATTCAAGTATCCACTTGCAGATTCCACAATAAGAGTGTTTCCAAACTGCTGTATCAATAGAAAGGATCAGCTCTGGTAGTTGAGGACACACATCCTAAAGAAGTTTCTGAAAATCCTTCTGTCTCTTTTTTATGGGAAGATATTTCAGTTTTCACCGTAGGCCTTAATGCGCTCGAAATGTCCACTTCCAGATACTACAGAAAGAGTGTTTCAAACCTGCTCTATGAAAGGGAATGTTCCGCTCTGTGACTTGAATGCAGATATCAGAAAGTAGTTTCTGACAGTGCTTCTGTCTAGAATTTAGATGAAGATATTCCCGTTTCCAACGAAATCGATAGAGCTATCCAAATATCCACTTACAGATTCTACAAAAGAAGTGATTCCAAACTGCTCTATCAACAGAAAGGTTTAAGTCTGTTAGTTGAGGACACACATCACAAAGAAGTTTGTGAGAATGCTTCTGTCTAGATTTTATATGAAGATATTCCCGTTTCTAACGATATCTTCACAGTTATCCAAATATCCACTTGCAGATTCTTCAAAAAGTGTGTTTCCAAACTGCTGTATCAAAAGATAGGTTCAACTCTGTCAGTTGAGGACACTCATCGCAAAGAAGTTTCTGAGAATGCTTCTGTCTAGATTTCATATGAAGATACTCCCCTTTCCAACGAAATTATTACAGCTATCCAAATATCCACGGACAGATTCTACAGAAAGGGTGTTTCCAAACTGCTGTATCAAAAGAAAGGTTGAACTCCGTTAGTTGAGGACACACATCACGAAGAAGTTGCTGAGAATGCTTCTGTCTGGAATTTAGATGAAGATATTCCCGTTTCCAACGAAATCTTCACAGTTATCCAAATATCTACCAGCAGATTCTACAAAAAGTGTGTTTCCAAACTACTGTAACAAAAGAAAGGTTGAACTCTGTTAGTTGAGGACACACATCACAAAGAAGTTTCTGAGAATGCTTCTGTCTAGATTTTATATGAAGATATTCACTTTTCCATCGAAATCTTCACAGTTATCCAAATATCCACTTGCGGATTCTACAAAAAGAGTGTTTCTAAACTGCTGTATCAAAAGAAAGGTCCAACTCTGTTAGTTGAGGACACACATCCAGTATAAGTTTCAGAGAATGCTTCTGTCTCGTTTTTATGGGAAGATATTTCCCTTTTCACCGTAGGCCTGAAAGCGCTCGAAATGTCCACTTGCAGATACTACAGAAAGCGTGTTCCAAACCTGCTCTAAGAAAGAGAATCTTCAGCTTTCTGAGTTGAATGCAGATATCACAAAGTAGTTTCTGAGAGTGCTTCTGTCTAGATTTTAGATGAAGATATTCCCGTTTCCAACGAAATCGTATGAGCTATCCAAATATCCACTTGCAGATTGTACAAAAAGGTGGTTCCAAACTACTCTATCAAAAGAAATGTTGAACTCTGTTCGATGAGGACTCACATCACAAAGAAGTTTCTGATAATGCTTCTGCCTAGATTTTATATGATGATGTTCCCGTTTCCAACGAAATCTTCACATTAAACAAAATATCCACTTGCAGGTTCTACAAAAAGAGTGTTTCCAAACTGCTGTATCAACGTAAAGTTTGAACTCTGTTAGTTGAGGACACACATCACAAAAAAGTTTCTGAGAATGCTTCTGTCTAGATTTTATAAGAAGATACTCCCGTTTCCAACGAAATCTTCACAGTTATTCAAGTATCCACTTGCAGATTCCACAAAAAGAGTGTTTCCTAACTGCTGTATCAAGAGAAAGGATCAACTCTGCTAGTTGAGGACCCATATCCTAAATAAGTTTCTGAGAATGCTTCTGTCTCTTTCTTATAGGAAGATATTTCAGTTTTCACCGAAGGGCTGAATGCGTTCGAAATGTCCACTTCCAGATACTACAGAAAGAGTGTTTCAAACCTGCTCTTTGAAAGGGAATGTTCAGCTCTGTGACTTGAATGCAGATGTCACAAAGTAGTTTCTGACAGTGCTTCTGTCTTGAATTTAGATGAAGATATTCCCTTTTCCAACGAAATCGTTAGAGCTATAAAAATATCCACTTGCAGATTCTACAAAAAGGGTGTTTCCAAACTGCCCTATCAAAAGAAACGTTGAACCCTGTTAGTTGAGGATACACATCACAAAGTAGTTTCTGAGAATGCTTGTGTCTAGATTTTATATGAAGATATTCCTATTTCCAACTAAATCTTCACAGTTATCCAAATATCCACTTGCAGATTTTACAAAAAGACTGTTTCCAAACTGCTGTTTCAAAGAAAAGTCGAACTGTGTTAGTTGAGGACACTCATCACAAAGAAGTTTCTGAGAATGCTTCTGTCTAGATTTCATATGAAGATATTCCCGTTTCCACCGAAATCATTAGAGCTATCCAAATACCCACTTACAGATTCTACAAAAAGAGTGTTACCAATCTGCTCTATCAAATGAAAGGTTCAACTTCGTTAGTTGAGGACACACATCATAAAGAAGTTTCTGAGAATGCTTCTGTCTGGATTTTATATGAAGATATTCCGTTTCCAACGAAATCTTCACAGTTATCCAAATATCAACTTGCAGATTCTACAAAAAGTGTGTTTCCAAACTACTGTATCAAAAGAAAGGATCAACTCTGTTAGTTGAGGACACACATCACAAAGAAGTTTCTGAGAATGCTTCTGTCTAGATTTTATATGAAGATATTCCCGTTTCCAACGAAATCTTCACAGTTATCCAAATATCCACTTGCAGATTCTACAAAAAGAGTGTTTGCAAACTGCTGTATCAAAAGAAAGGATGAACTGTGTTAGCTGAGGACACTCATCAAGAAGAAGTTTCTGAGCATGCTTCGGTCTAGATTTCATATGAAGATATCCCCGTTTCCAACGAAATCATTAGCTCTATCAAAATATCCACTTACAGATTCTACAAAAAGAGTGTTTCCAAACTCCTCTATCAAAAGAAAAGTTCAACTCCTTTAGTTGAGGACACACATCACAAAGAAGTTTCTGAGAATGCTTCTGTCTAGATTTTATATGAAGATATTCCCTTTTCCAATGAAATCTTCAGAGTCATCCAAATATCCACTTGCAGCTTCTACAAAAAGAGTTTTTCTAAACTGCTGTATCCAAAGAAAGTTTCATCTCTGTTAGTTGAGGACACACATCCCAAATAAGTTTCTGAGAATGCTTCTGTCTCGTTTTTATGGGAAGATATTTCCCTTTTCACCTTAGGCCTGAGAGCGCTCGAAATCTCCACTTGCAGATACTACAGAAAGAGTGTTCCAAACCTGCTCTAAGAAAGGGAATGTTCAGCTCAGTGAGTTCAATGCAGATATCACAAAGTAGTTTCTGAGAGAGCTTCTGTCTAGATTTTAGATGAAGATATTCCCGTTTCCAATGAAATCGTTAGAGCTATCCAAATATCCACTTGCAGATTCTACAAAAAGTGTGTTTCCAAACTGCTGTAACAAAGGAAAGGTTGAAATCTGTTAGTTGAGGACACACACCACAAAAAAGTTTCTG
Source organism: Gorilla gorilla gorilla (assembly GCF_029281585.2). Taxonomy (NCBI): domain Eukaryota; kingdom Metazoa; phylum Chordata; class Mammalia; order Primates; family Hominidae; genus Gorilla; species Gorilla gorilla. The sequence continues at coordinate 12,357,275 of NC_086018.1, read as the reverse complement.
AGAACGCTTCTGTCTAGATTCTATATGACGATATTCCCGTTTCCAATGAAATCTTCACAGTTATTCAAATATCCACTTGCAGATTCTACAAAAAGAGTGTTTCCAAACTGCTCTATCAAAAGAAAGGTTCAACTCCGTTAGTTGAGGACACACGTCACAAAGAAGTTTCTGAGAATGCTTCTGTCTCGTTTTTATGGGAAGATATTTCAGTTTTCACCGTAGGCCGGAATGCGCTCGAAATGTCCACTTGCAGATACTACAGAAAGAGTGTTCCAAACCTTCTCTAAGAAAGGGAATCTTCAGCTTTGTGAGTTGAATGCAGATATCACAAAGTAGTTTCTGAGAGTGCTTCTGTCTAGATTTTAGATGAAGATATTCCCGTTTCCAACGAAATCGTTAGAGCTATCCAAATATCTACTTGCAGATTCTACAAAAAGAGTGGTTCCAAACTACTCTATGAAAAGAAAGGTTGAACTCTGTTAGATGAGGACACACATCACAAAGAAGTTTCTGAGAATGCTTCTGTCTAGATTTTATATGAAGATGTTCCCGTTTCCAACGAAATCTTCACATTAAACAAAATATCCACTTGCAGGTTCTACAAAAAGAGTGTTTCCAAACTGCTGTATCAAAGGAAAGGTTGTACTCTGTTAGTTGAGGACACACATCACAAAAAAGTTTCTGAGAATGCTTCTGTCTAGATTTTATATGAAGATATTCCCGTTTCCAACGAAATCTTCACAGTTATTCAAGTATCCACTTGCAGATTCCACAATAAGAGTGTTTCCAAACTGCTGTATCAATAGAAAGGATCAGCTCTGGTAGTTGAGGACACACATCCTAAAGAAGTTTCTGAAAATCCTTCTGTCTCTTTTTTATGGGAAGATATTTCAGTTTTCACCGTAGGCCTTAATGCGCTCGAAATGTCCACTTCCAGATACTACAGAAAGAGTGTTTCAAACCTGCTCTATGAAAGGGAATGTTCCGCTCTGTGACTTGAATGCAGATATCAGAAAGTAGTTTCTGACAGTGCTTCTGTCTAGAATTTAGATGAAGATATTCCCGTTTCCAACGAAATCGATAGAGCTATCCAAATATCCACTTACAGATTCTACAAAAGAAGTGATTCCAAACTGCTCTATCAACAGAAAGGTTTAAGTCTGTTAGTTGAGGACACACATCACAAAGAAGTTTGTGAGAATGCTTCTGTCTAGATTTTATATGAAGATATTCCCGTTTCTAACGATATCTTCACAGTTATCCAAATATCCACTTGCAGATTCTTCAAAAAGTGTGTTTCCAAACTGCTGTATCAAAAGATAGGTTCAACTCTGTCAGTTGAGGACACTCATCGCAAAGAAGTTTCTGAGAATGCTTCTGTCTAGATTTCATATGAAGATACTCCCCTTTCCAACGAAATTATTACAGCTATCCAAATATCCACGGACAGATTCTACAGAAAGGGTGTTTCCAAACTGCTGTATCAAAAGAAAGGTTGAACTCCGTTAGTTGAGGACACACATCACGAAGAAGTTGCTGAGAATGCTTCTGTCTGGAATTTAGATGAAGATATTCCCGTTTCCAACGAAATCTTCACAGTTATCCAAATATCTACCAGCAGATTCTACAAAAAGTGTGTTTCCAAACTACTGTAACAAAAGAAAGGTTGAACTCTGTTAGTTGAGGACACACATCACAAAGAAGTTTCTGAGAATGCTTCTGTCTAGATTTTATATGAAGATATTCACTTTTCCATCGAAATCTTCACAGTTATCCAAATATCCACTTGCGGATTCTACAAAAAGAGTGTTTCTAAACTGCTGTATCAAAAGAAAGGTCCAACTCTGTTAGTTGAGGACACACATCCAGTATAAGTTTCAGAGAATGCTTCTGTCTCGTTTTTATGGGAAGATATTTCCCTTTTCACCGTAGGCCTGAAAGCGCTCGAAATGTCCACTTGCAGATACTACAGAAAGCGTGTTCCAAACCTGCTCTAAGAAAGAGAATCTTCAGCTTTCTGAGTTGAATGCAGATATCACAAAGTAGTTTCTGAGAGTGCTTCTGTCTAGATTTTAGATGAAGATATTCCCGTTTCCAACGAAATCGTATGAGCTATCCAAATATCCACTTGCAGATTGTACAAAAAGGTGGTTCCAAACTACTCTATCAAAAGAAATGTTGAACTCTGTTCGATGAGGACTCACATCACAAAGAAGTTTCTGATAATGCTTCTGCCTAGATTTTATATGATGATGTTCCCGTTTCCAACGAAATCTTCACATTAAACAAAATATCCACTTGCAGGTTCTACAAAAAGAGTGTTTCCAAACTGCTGTATCAACGTAAAGTTTGAACTCTGTTAGTTGAGGACACACATCACAAAAAAGTTTCTGAGAATGCTTCTGTCTAGATTTTATAAGAAGATACTCCCGTTTCCAACGAAATCTTCACAGTTATTCAAGTATCCACTTGCAGATTCCACAAAAAGAGTGTTTCCTAACTGCTGTATCAAGAGAAAGGATCAACTCTGCTAGTTGAGGACCCATATCCTAAATAAGTTTCTGAGAATGCTTCTGTCTCTTTCTTATAGGAAGATATTTCAGTTTTCACCGAAGGGCTGAATGCGTTCGAAATGTCCACTTCCAGATACTACAGAAAGAGTGTTTCAAACCTGCTCTTTGAAAGGGAATGTTCAGCTCTGTGACTTGAATGCAGATGTCACAAAGTAGTTTCTGACAGTGCTTCTGTCTTGAATTTAGATGAAGATATTCCCTTTTCCAACGAAATCGTTAGAGCTATAAAAATATCCACTTGCAGATTCTACAAAAAGGGTGTTTCCAAACTGCCCTATCAAAAGAAACGTTGAACCCTGTTAGTTGAGGATACACATCACAAAGTAGTTTCTGAGAATGCTTGTGTCTAGATTTTATATGAAGATATTCCTATTTCCAACTAAATCTTCACAGTTATCCAAATATCCACTTGCAGATTTTACAAAAAGACTGTTTCCAAACTGCTGTTTCAAAGAAAAGTCGAACTGTGTTAGTTGAGGACACTCATCACAAAGAAGTTTCTGAGAATGCTTCTGTCTAGATTTCGTATGAAGATATTCCCGTTTCCACCGAAATCATTAGAGCTATCCAAATACCCACTTACAGATTCTACAAAAAGAGTGTTACCAATCTGCTCTATCAAATGAAAGGTTCAACTTCGTTAGTTGAGGACACACATCATAAAGAAGTTTCTGAGAATGCTTCTGTCTGGATTTTATATGAAGATATTCCGTTTCCAACGAAATCTTCACAGTTATCCAAATATCAACTTGCAGATTCTACAAAAAGTGTGTTTCCAAACTACTGTATCAAAAGAAAGGATCAACTCTGTTAGTTGAGGACACACATCACAAAGAAGTTTCTGAGAATGCTTCTGTCTAGATTTTATATGAAGATATTCCCGTTTCCAACGAAATCTTCACAGTTATCCAAATATCCACTTGCAGATTCTACAAAAAGAGTGTTTGCAAACTGCTGTATCAAAAGAAAGGATGAACTGTGTTAGCTGAGGACACTCATCAAGAAGAAGTTTCTGAGCATGCTTCGGTCTAGATTTCATATGAAGATATCCCCGTTTCCAACGAAATCATTAGCTCTATCAAAATATCCACTTACAGATTCTACAAAAAGAGTGTTTCCAAACTCCTCTATCAAAAGAAAAGTTCAACTCCTTTAGTTGAGGACACACATCACAAAGAAGTTTCTGAGAATGCTTCTGTCTAGATTTTATATGAAGATATTCCCTTTTCCAATGAAATCTTCAGAGTCATCCAAATATCCACTTGCAGCTTCTACAAAAAGAGTTTTTCTAAACTGCTGTATCCAAAGAAAGTTTCATCTCTGTTAGTTGAGGACACACATCCCAAATAAGTTTCTGAGAATGCTTCTGTCTCGTTTTTATGGGAAGATATTTCCCTTTTCACCTTAGGCCTGAGAGCGCTCGAAATCTCCACTTGCAGATACTACAGAAAGAGTGTTCCAAACCTGCTCTAAGAAAGGGAATGTTCAGCTCAGTGAGTTCAATGCAGATATCACAAAGTAGTTTCTGAGAGAGCTTCTGTCTAGATTTTAGATGAAGATATTCCCGTTTCCAATGAAATCGTTAGAGCTATCCAAATATCCACTTGCAGATTCTACAAAAAGTGTGTTTCCAAACTGCTGTAACAAAGGAAAGGTTGAAATCTGTTAGTTGAGGACACACACCACAAAAAAGTTTCTGAGAACGCTTCTGTCTAGATTCTATATGACGATATTCCCGTTTCCAATGAAATCTTCACAGTTATTCAAATATCCACTTGCAGATTCTACAAAAAGAGTGTTTCCAAACTGCTCTATCAAAAGAAAGGTTCAACTCCGTTAGTTGAGGACACACATCACAAAGAAGTTTCTGAGAATGCTTCTGTCTCGTTTTTATGGGAAGATATTTCAGTTTTCACCGTAGGCCGGAATGCGCTCGAAATGTCCACTTGCAGATACTACAGAAAGAGTGTTCCAAACCTTCTCTAAGAAAGGGAATCTTCAGCTTTGTGAGTTGAATGCAGATATCACAAAGTAGTTTCTGAGAGTGCTTCTGTCTAGATTTTAGATGAAGATATTCCCGTTTCCAACGAAATCGTTAGAGCTATCCAAATATCTACTTGCAGATTCTACAAAAAGAGTGGTTCCAAACTACTCTATGAAAAGAAAGGTTGAACTCTGTTAGATGAGGACACACATCACAAAGAAGTTTCTGAGAATGCTTCTGTCTAGATTTTATATGAAGATGTTCCCGTTTCCAACGAAATCTTCACATTAAACAAAATATCCACTTGCAGGTTCTACAAAAAGAGTGTTTCCAAACTGCTGTATCAAAGGAAAGGTTGTACTCTGTTAGTTGAGGACACACATCACAAAAAAGTTTCTGAGAATGCTTCTGTCTAGATTTTATATGAAGATATTCCCGTTTCCAACGAAATCTTCACAGTTATTCAAGTATCCACTTGCAGATTCCACAATAAGAGTGTTTCCAAACTGCTGTATCAATAGAAAGGATCAGCTCTGGTAGTTGAGGACACACATCCTAAAGAAGTTTCTGAAAATCCTTCTGTCTCTTTTTTATGGGAAGATATTTCAGTTTTCACCGTAGGCCTTAATGCGCTCGAAATGTCCACTTCCAGATACTACAGAAAGAGTGTTTCAAACCTGCTCTATGAAAGGGAATGTTCCGCTCTGTGACTTGAATGCAGATATCAGAAAGTAGTTTCTGACAGTGCTTCTGTCTAGAATTTAGATGAAGATATTCCCGTTTCCAACGAAATCGATAGAGCTATCCAAATATCCACTTACAGATTCTACAAAAGAAGTGATTCCAAACTGCTCTATCAACAGAAAGGTTTAAGTCTGTTAGTTGAGGACACACATCACAAAGAAGTTTGTGAGAATGCTTCTGTCTAGATTTTATATGAAGATATTCCCGTTTCTAACGATATCTTCACAGTTATCCAAATATCCACTTGCAGATTCTTCAAAAAGTGTGTTTCCAAACTGCTGTATCAAAAGATAGGTTCAACTCTGTCAGTTGAGGACACTCATCGCAAAGAAGTTTCTGAGAATGCTTCTGTCTAGATTTCATATGAAGATACTCCCCTTTCCAACGAAATTATTACAGCTATCCAAATATCCACGGACAGATTCTACAGAAAGGGTGTTTCCAAACTGCTGTATCAAAAGAAAGGTTGAACTCCGTTAGTTGAGGACACACATCACGAAGAAGTTGCTGAGAATGCTTCTGTCTGGAATTTAGATGAAGATATTCCCGTTTCCAACGAAATCTTCACAGTTATCCAAATATCTACCAGCAGATTCTACAAAAAGTGTGTTTCCAAACTACTGTAACAAAAGAAAGGTTGAACTCTGTTAGTTGAGGACACACATCACAAAGAAGTTTCTGAGAATGCTTCTGTCTAGATTTTATATGAAGATATTCACTTTTCCATCGAAATCTTCACAGTTATCCAAATATCCACTTGCGGATTCTACAAAAAGAGTGTTTCTAAACTGCTGTATCAAAAGAAAGGTCCAACTCTGTTAGTTGAGGACACACATCCAGTATAAGTTTCAGAGAATGCTTCTGTCTCGTTTTTATGGGAAGATATTTCCCTTTTCACCGTAGGCCTGAAAGCGCTCGAAATGTCCACTTGCAGATACTACAGAAAGCGTGTTCCAAACCTGCTCTAAGAAAGAGAATCTTCAGCTTTCTGAGTTGAATGCAGATATCACAAAGTAGTTTCTGAGAGTGCTTCTGTCTAGATTTTAGATGAAGATATTCCCGTTTCCAACGAAATCGTATGAGCTATCCAAATATCCACTTGCAGATTGTACAAAAAGGTGGTTCCAAACTACTCTATCAAAAGAAATGTTGAACTCTGTTCGATGAGGACTCACATCACAAAGAAGTTTCTGATAATGCTTCTGCCTAGATTTTATATGATGATGTTCCCGTTTCCAACGAAATCTTCACATTAAACAAAATATCCACTTGCAGGTTCTACAAAAAGAGTGTTTCCAAACTGCTGTATCAACGTAAAGTTTGAACTCTGTTAGTTGAGGACACACATCACAAAAAAGTTTCTGAGAATGCTTCTGTCTAGATTTTATAAGAAGATACTCCCGTTTCCAACGAAATCTTCACAGTTATTCAAGTATCCACTTGCAGATTCCACAAAAAGAGTGTTTCCTAACTGCTGTATCAAGAGAAAGGATCAACTCTGCTAGTTGAGGACCCATATCCTAAATAAGTTTCTGAGAATGCTTCTGTCTCTTTCTTATAGGAAGATATTTCAGTTTTCACCGAAGGGCTGAATGCGTTCGAAATGTCCACTTCCAGATACTACAGAAAGAGTGTTTCAAACCTGCTCTTTGAAAGGGAATGTTCAGCTCTGTGACTTGAATGCAGATGTCACAAAGTAGTTTCTGACAGTGCTTCTGTCTTGAATTTAGATGAAGATATTCCCTTTTCCAACGAAATCGTTAGAGCTATAAAAATATCCACTTGCAGATTCTACAAAAAGGGTGTTTCCAAACTGCCCTATCAAAAGAAACGTTGAACCCTGTTAGTTGAGGATACACATCACAAAGTAGTTTCTGAGAATGCTTGTGTCTAGATTTTATATGAAGATATTCCTATTTCCAACTAAATCTTCACAGTTATCCAAATATCCACTTGCAGATTTTACAAAAAGACTGTTTCCAAACTGCTGTTTCAAAGAAAAGTCGAACTGTGTTAGTTGAGGACACTCATCACAAAGAAGTTTCTGAGAATGCTTCTGTCTAGATTTCATATGAAGATATTCCCGTTTCCACCGAAATCATTAGAGCTATCCAAATACCCACTTACAGATTCTACAAAAAGAGTGTTACCAATCTGCTCTATCAAATGAAAGGTTCAACTTCGTTAGTTGAGGACACACATCATAAAGAAGTTTCTGAGAATGCTTCTGTCTGGATTTTATATGAAGATATTCCGTTTCCAACGAAATCTTCACAGTTATCCAAATATCAACTTGCAGATTCTACAAAAAGTGTGTTTCCAAACTACTGTATCAAAAGAAAGGATCAACTCTGTTAGTTGAGGACACACATCACAAAGAAGTTTCTGAGAATGCTTCTGTCTAGATTTTATATGAAGATATTCCCGTTTCCAACGAAATCTTCACAGTTATCCAAATATCCACTTGCAGATTCTACAAAAAGAGTGTTTGCAAACTGCTGTATCAAAAGAAAGGATGAACTGTGTTAGCTGAGGACACTCATCAAGAAGAAGTTTCTGAGCATGCTTCGGTCTAGATTTCATATGAAGATATCCCCGTTTCCAACGAAATCATTAGCTCTATCAAAATATCCACTTACAGATTCTACAAAAAGAGTGTTTCCAAACTCCTCTATCAAAAGAAAAGTTCAACTCCTTTAGTTGAGGACACACATCACAAAGAAGTTTCTGAGAATGCTTCTGTCTAGATTTTATATGAAGATATTCCCTTTTCCAATGAAATCTTCAGAGTCATCCAAATATCCACTTGCAGCTTCTACAAAAAGAGTTTTTCTAAACTGCTGTATCCAAAGAAAGTTTCATCTCTGTTAGTTGAGGACACACATCCCAAATAAGTTTCTGAGAATGCTTCTGTCTCGTTTTTATGGGAAGATATTTCCCTTTTCACCTTAGGCCTGAGAGCGCTCGAAATCTCCACTTGCAGATACTACAGAAAGAGTGTTCCAAACCTGCTCTAAGAAAGGGAATGTTCAGCTCAGTGAGTTCAATGCAGATATCACAAAGTAGTTTCTGAGAGAGCTTCTGTCTAGATTTTAGATGAAGATATTCCCGTTTCCAATGAAATCGTTAGAGCTATCCAAATATCCACTTGCAGATTCTACAAAAAGTGTGTTTCCAAACTGCTGTAACAAAGGAAAGGTTGAAATCTGTTAGTTGAGGACACACACCACAAAAAAGTTTCTGAGAACGCTTCTGTCTAGATTCTATATGACGATATTCCCGTTTCCAATGAAATCTTCACAGTTATTCAAATATCCACTTGCAGATTCTACAAAAAGAGTGTTTCCAAACTGCTCTATCAAAAGAAAGGTTCAACTCCGTTAGTTGAGGACACACGTCACAAAGAAGTTTCTGAGAATGCTTCTGTCTCGTTTTTATGGGAAGATATTTCAGTTTTCACCGTAGGCCGGAATGCGCTCGAAATGTCCACTTGCAGATACTACAGAAAGAGTGTTCCAAACCTTCTCTAAGAAAGGGAATCTTCAGCTTTGTGAGTTGAATGCAGATATCACAAAGTAGTTTCTGAGAGTGCTTCTGTCTAGATTTTAGATGAAGATATTCCCGTTTCCAACGAAATCGTTAGAGCTATCCAAATATCAACTTGCAGATTCTACAAAAAGAGTGGTTCCAAACTACTCTATGAAAAGAAAGGTTGAACTCTGTTAGATGAGGACACACATCACAAAGAAGTTTCTGAGAATGCTTCTGTCTAGATTTTATATGAAGATGTTCCCGTTTCCAACGAAATCTTCACATTAAACAAAATATCCACTTGCAGGTTCTACAAAAAGAGTGTTTCCAAACTGCTGTATCAAAGGAAAGGTTGTACTCTGTTAGTTGAGGACACACATCACAAAAAAGTTTCTGAGAATGCTTCTGTCTAGATTTTATATGAAGATATTCCCGTTTCCAACGAAATCTTCACAGTTATTCAAGTATCCACTTGCAGATTCCACAATAAGAGTGTTTCCAAACTGCTGTATCAATAGAAAGGATCAGCTCTGGTAGTTGAGGACACACATCCTAAAGAAGTTTCTGAAAATCCTTCTGTCTCTTTTTTATGGGAAGATATTTCAGTTTTCACCGTAGGCCTTAATGCGCTCGAAATGTCCACTTCCAGATACTACAGAAAGAGTGTTTCAAACCTGCTCTATGAAAGGGAATGTTCCGCTCTGTGACTTGAATGCAGATATCAGAAAGTAGTTTCTGACAGTGCTTCTGTCTAGAATTTAGATGAAGATATTCCCGTTTCCAACGAAATCGATAGAGCTATCCAAATATCCACTTACAGATTCTACAAAAGAAGTGATTCCAAACTGCTCTATCAACAGAAAGGTTTAAGTCTGTTAGTTGAGGACACACATCACAAAGAAGTTTGTGAGAATGCTTCTGTCTAGATTTTATATGAAGATATTCCCGTTTCTAACGATATCTTCACAGTTATCCAAATATCCACTTGCAGATTCTTCAAAAAGTGTGTTTCCAAACTGCTGTATCAAAAGATAGGTTCAACTCTGTCAGTTGAGGACACTCATCGCAAAGAAGTTTCTGAGAATGCTTCTGTCTAGATTTCATATGAAGATACTCCCCTTTCCAACGAAATTATTACAGCTATCCAAATATCCACGGACAGATTCTACAGAAAGGGTGTTTCCAAACTGCTGTATCAAAAGAAAGGTTGAACTCCGTTAGTTGAGGACACACATCACGAAGAAGTTGCTGAGAATGCTTCTGTCTGGAATTTAGATGAAGATATTCCCGTTTCCAACGAAATCTTCACAGTTATCCAAATATCTACCAGCAGATTCTACAAAAAGTGTGTTTCCAAACTACTGTAACAAAAGAAAGGTTGAACTCTGTTAGTTGAGGACACACATCACAAAGAAGTTTCTGAGAATGCTTCTGTCTAGATTTTATATGAAGATATTCACTTTTCCATCGAAATCTTCACAGTTATCCAAATATCCACTTGCGGATTCTACAAAAAGAGTGTTTCTAAACTGCTGTATCAAAAGAAAGGTCCAACTCTGTTAGTTGAGGACACACATCCAGTATAAGTTTCAGAGAATGCTTCTGTCTCGTTTTTATGGGAAGATATTTCCCTTTTCACCGTAGGCCTGAAAGCGCTCGAAATGTCCACTTGCAGATACTACAGAAAGCGTGTTCCAAACCTGCTCTAAGAAAGAGAATCTTCAGCTTTCTGAGTTGAATGCAGATATCACAAAGTAGTTTCTGAGAGTGCTTCTGTCTAGATTTTAGATGAAGATATTCCCGTTTCCAACGAAATCGTATGAGCTATCCAAATATCCACTTGCAGATTGTACAAAAAGGTGGTTCCAAACTACTCTATCAAAAGAAATGTTGAACTCTGTTCGATGAGGACTCACATCACAAAGAAGTTTCTGATAATGCTTCTGCCTAGATTTTATATGATGATGTTCCCGTTTCCAACGAAATCTTCACATTAAACAAAATATCCACTTGCAGGTTCTACAAAAAGAGTGTTTCCAAACTGCTGTATCAACGTAAAGTTTGAACTCTGTTAGTTGAGGACACACATCACAAAAAAGTTTCTGAGAATGCTTCTGTCTAGATTTTATAAGAAGATACTCCCGTTTCCAACGAAATCTTCACAGTTATTCAAGTATCCACTTGCAGATTCCACAAAAAGAGTGTTTCCTAACTGCTGTATCAAGAGAAAGGATCAACTCTGCTAGTTGAGGACCCATATCCTAAATAAGTTTCTGAGAATGCTTCTGTCTCTTTCTTATAGGAAGATATTTCAGTTTTCACCGAAGGGCTGAATGCGTTCGAAATGTCCACTTCCAGATACTACAGAAAGAGTGTTTCAAACCTGCTCTTTGAAAGGGAATGTTCAGCTCTGTGACTTGAATGCAGATGTCACAAAGTAGTTTCTGACAGTGCTTCTGTCTTGAATTTAGATGAAGATATTCCCTTTTCCAACGAAATCGTTAGAGCTATAAAAATATCCACTTGCAGATTCTACAAAAAGGGTGTTTCCAAACTGCCCTATCAAAAGAAACGTTGAACCCTGTTAGTTGAGGATACACATCACAAAGTAGTTTCTGAGAATGCTTGTGTCTAGATTTTATATGAAGATATTCCTATTTCCAACTAAATCTTCACAGTTATCCAAATATCCACTTGCAGATTTTACAAAAAGACTGTTTCCAAACTGCTGTTTCAAAGAAAAGTCGAACTGTGTTAGTTGAGGACACTCATCACAAAGAAGTTTCTGAGAATGCTTCTGTCTAGATTTCATATGAAGATATTCCCGTTTCCACCGAAATCATTAGAGCTATCCAAATACCCACTTACAGATTCTACAAAAAGAGTGTTACCAATCTGCTCTATCAAATGAAAGGTTCAACTTCGTTAGTTGAGGACACACATCATAAAGAAGTTTCTGAGAATGCTTCTGTCTGGATTTTATATGAAGATATTCCGTTTCCAACGAAATCTTCACAGTTATCCAAATATCAACTTGCAGATTCTACAAAAAGTGTGTTTCCAAACTACTGTATCAAAAGAAAGGATCAACTCTGTTAGTTGAGGACACACATCACAAAGAAGTTTCTGAGAATGCTTCTGTCTAGATTTTATATGAAGATATTCCCGTTTCCAACGAAATCTTCACAGTTATCCAAATATCCACTTGCAGATTCTACAAAAAGAGTGTTTGCAAACTGCTGTATCAAAAGAAAGGATGAACTGTGTTAGCTGAGGACACTCATCAAGAAGAAGTTTCTGAGCATGCTTCGGTCTAGATTTCATATGAAGATATCCCCGTTTCCAACGAAATCATTAGCTCTATCAAAATATCCACTTACAGATTCTACAAAAAGAGTGTTTCCAAACTCCTCTATCAAAAGAAAAGTTCAACTCCTTTAGTTGAGGACACACATCACAAAGAAGTTTCTGAGAATGCTTCTGTCTAGATTTTATATGAAGATATTCCCTTTTCCAATGAAATCTTCAGAGTCATCCAAATATCCACTTGCAGCTTCTACAAAAAGAGTTTTTCTAAACTGCTGTATCCAAAGAAAGTTTCATCTCTGTTAGTTGAGGACACACATCCCAAATAAGTTTCTGAGAATGCTTCTGTCTCGTTTTTATGGGAAGATATTTCCCTTTTCACCTTAGGCCTGAGAGCGCTCGAAATCTCCACTTGCAGATACTACAGAAAGAGTGTTCCAAACCTGCTCTAAGAAAGGGAATGTTCAGCTCAGTGAGTTCAATGCAGATATCACAAAGTAGTTTCTGAGAGAGCTTCTGTCTAGATTTTAGATGAAGATATTCCCGTTTCCAATGAAATCGTTAGAGCTATCCAAATATCCACTTGCAGATTCTACAAAAAGTGTTTTTCCAAACTGCTGTAACAAAGGGAAGGTTGAAATCTGTTAGTTGAGGACACACACCACAAAAAAGTTTCTGAGAACGCTTCTGTCTAGATTCTATATGACGATATTCCCGTTTCCAATGAAATCTTCACAGTTATTCAAATATCCACTTGCAGATTATACAAAAAGAGTGTTTCCAAACTGCTCTATCAAAAGAAAGGTTCAACTCCGTTAGTTGAGGACACACGTCACAAAGAAGTTTCTGAGAATGCTTCTGTCTCGTTTTTATGGGAAGATATTTCAGTTTTCACCGTAGGCCGGAATGCGCTCGAAATGTCCACTTGCAGATACTACAGAAAGAGTGTTCCAAACCTTCTCTAAGAAAGGGAATCTTCAGCTTTGTGAGTTGAATGCAGATATCACAAAGTAGTTTCTGAGAGTGCTTCTGTCTAGATTTTAGATGAAGATATTCCCGTTTCCAACGAAATCGTTAGAGCTATCCAAATATCTACTTGCAGATTCTACAAAAAGAGTGGTTCCAAACTACTCTATGAAAAGAAAGGTTGAACTCTGTTAGATGAGGACACACATCACAAAGAAGTTTCTGAGAATGCTTCTGTCTAGATTTTATATGAAGATGTTCCCGTTTCCAACGAAATCTTCACATTAAACAAAATATCCACTTGCAGGTTCTACAAAAAGAGTGTTTCCAAACTGCTGTATCAAAGGAAAGGTTGTACTCTGTTAGTTGAGGACACACATCACAAAAAAGTTTCTGAGAATGCTTCTGTCTAGATTTTATATGAAGATATTCCCGTTTCCAACGAAATCTTCACAGTTATTCAAGTATCCACTTGCAGATTCCACAATAAGAGTGTTTCCAAACTGCTGTATCAATAGAAAGGATCAGCTCTGGTAGTTGAGGACACACATCCTAAAGAAGTTTCTGAAAATCCTTCTGTCTCTTTTTTATGGGAAGATATTTCAGTTTTCACCGTAGGCCTTAATGCGCTCGAAATGTCCACTTCCAGATACTACAGAAAGAGTGTTTCAAACCTGCTCTATGAAAGGGAATGTTCCGCTCTGTGACTTGAATGCAGATATCAGAAAGTAGTTTCTGACAGTGCTTCTGTCTAGAATTTAGATGAAGATATTCCCGTTTCCAACGAAATCGATAGAGCTATCCAAATATCCACTTACAGATTCTACAAAAGAAGTGATTCCAAACTGCTCTATCAACAGAAAGGTTTAAGTCTGTTAGTTGAGGACACACATCACAAAGAAGTTTGTGAGAATGCTTCTGTCTAGATTTTATATGAAGATATTCCCGTTTCTAACGATATCTTCACAGTTATCCAAATATCCACTTGCAGATTCTTCAAAAAGTGTGTTTCCAAACTGCTGTATCAAAAGATAGGTTCAACTCTGTCAGTTGAGGACACTCATCGCAAAGAAGTTTCTGAGAATGCTTCTGTCTAGATTTCATATGAAGATACTCCCCTTTCCAACGAAATTATTACAGCTATCCAAATATCCACGGACAGATTCTACAGAAAGGGTGTTTCCAAACTGCTGTATCAAAAGAAAGGTTGAACTCCGTTAGTTGAGGACACACATCATGAAGAAGTTGCTGAGAATGCTTCTGTCTGGAATTTAGATGAAGATATTCCCGTTTCCAACGAAATCTTCACAGTTATCCAAATATCTACCAGCAGATTCTACAAAAAGTGTGTTTCCAAACTACTGTAACAAAAGAAAGGTTGAACTCTGTTAGTTGAGGACACACATCACAAAGAAGTTTCTGAGAATGCTTCTGTCTAGATTTTATATGAAGATATTCACTTTTCCATCGAAATCTTCACAGTTATCCAAATATCCACTTGCGGATTCTACAAAAAGAGTGTTTCTAAACTGCTGTATCAAAAGAAAGGTCCAACTCTGTTAGTTGAGGACACACATCCAGTATAAGTTTCAGAGAATGCTTCTGTCTCGTTTTTATGGGAAGATATTTCCCTTTTCACTGTAGGCCTGAAAGCGCTCGAAATGTCCACTTGCAGATACTACAGAAAGCGTGTTCCAAACCTGCTCTAAGAAAGAGAATCTTCAGCTTTCTGAGTTGAATGCAGATATCACAAAGTAGTTTCTGAGAGTGCTTCTGTCTAGATTTTAGATGAAGATATTCCCGTTTCCAACGAAATCGTATGAGCTATCCAAATATCCACTTGCAGATTGTACAAAAAGGTGGTTCCAAACTACTCTATCAAAAGAAATGTTGAACTCTGTTCGATGAGGACTCACATCACAAAGAAGTTTCTGATAATGCTTCTGCCTAGATTTTATATGATGATGTTCCCGTTTCCAACGAAATCTTCACATTAAACAAAATATCCACTTGCAGGTTCTACAAAAAGAGTGTTTCCAAACTGCTGTATCAACGTAAAGTTTGAACTCTGTTAGTTGAGGACACACATCACAAAAAAGTTTCTGAGAATGCTTCTGTCTAGATTTTATAAGAAGATACTCCCGTTTCCAACGAAATCTTCACAGTTATTCAAGTATCCACTTGCAGATTCCACAAAAAGAGTGTTTCCTAACTGCTGTATCAAGAGAAAGGATCAACTCTGCTAGTTGAGGACCCATATCCTAAATAAGTTTCTGAGAATGCTTCTGTCTCTTTCTTATAGGAAGATATTTCAGTTTTCACCGAAGGGCTGAATGCGTTCGAAATGTCCACTTCCAGATACTACAGAAAGAGTGTTTCAAACCTGCTCTTTGAAAGGGAATGTTCAGCTCTGTGACTTGAATGCAGATGTCACAAAGTAGTTTCTGACAGTGCTTCTGTCTTGAATTTAGATGAAGATATTCCCTTTTCCAACGAAATCGTTAGAGCTATAAAAATATCCACTTGCAGATTCTACAAAAAGGGTGTTTCCAAACTGCCCTATCAAAAGAAACGTTGAACCCTGTTAGTTGAGGATACACATCACAAAGTAGTTTCTGAGAATGCTTGTGTCTAGATTTTATATGAAGATATTCCTATTTCCAACTAAATCTTCACAGTTATCCAAATATCCACTTGCAGATTTTACAAAAAGACTGTTTCCAAACTGCTGTTTCAAAGAAAAGTCGAACTGTGTTAGTTGAGGACACTCATCACAAAGAAGTTTCTGAGAATGCTTCTGTCTAGATTTCATATGAAGATATTCCCGTTTCCACCGAAATCATTAGAGCTATCCAAATACCCACTTACAGATTCTACAAAAAGAGTGTTACCAATCTGCTCTATCAAATGAAAGGTTCAACTTCGTTAGTTGAGGACACACATCATAAAGAAGTTTCTGAGAATGCTTCTGTCTGGATTTTATATGAAGATATTCCGTTTCCAACGAAATCTTCACAGTTATCCAAATATCAACTTGCAGATTCTACAAAAAGTGTGTTTCCAAACTACTGTATCAAAAGAAAGGATCAACTCTGTTAGTTGAGGACACACATCACAAAGAAGTTTCTGAGAATGCTTCTGTCTAGATTTTATATGAAGATATTCCCGTTTCCAACGAAATCTTCACAGTTATCCAAATATCCACTTGCAGATTCTACAAAAAGAGTGTTTGCAAACTGCTGTATCAAAAGAAAGGATGAACTGTGTTAGCTGAGGACACTCATCAAGAAGAAGTTTCTGAGCATGCTTCGGTCTAGATTTCATATGAAGATATCCCCGTTTCCAACGAAATCATTAGCTCTATCAAAATATCCACTTACAGATTCTACAAAAAGAGTGTTTCCAAACTCCTCTATCAAAAGAAAAGTTCAACTCCTTTAGTTGAGGACACACATCACAAAGAAGTTTCTGAGAATGCTTCTGTCTAGATTTTATATGAAGATATTCCCTTTTCCAATGAAATCTTCAGAGTCATCCAAATATCCACTTGCAGCTTCTACAAAAAGAGTTTTTCTAAACTGCTGTATCCAAAGAAAGTTTCATCTCTGTTAGTTGAGGACACACATCCCAAATAAGTTTCTGAGAATGCTTCTGTCTCGTTTTTATGGGAAGATATTTCCCTTTTCACCTTAGGCCTGAGAGCGCTCGAAATCTCCACTTGCAGATACTACAGAAAGAGTGTTCCAAACCTGCTCTAAGAAAGGGAATGTTCAGCTCAGTGAGTTCAATGCAGATATCACAAAGTAGTTTCTGAGAGAGCTTCTGTCTAGATTTTAGATGAAGATATTCCCGTTTCCAATGAAATCGTTAGAGCTATCCAAATATCCACTTGCAGATTCTACAAAAAGTGTGTTTCCAAACTGCTGTAACAAAGGAAAGGTTGAAATCTGTTAGTTGAGGACACACACCACAAAAAAGTTTCTGAGAACGCTTCTGTCTAGATTCTATATGACGATATTCCCGTTTCCAATGAAATCTTCACAGTTATTCAAATATCCACTTGCAGATTCTACAAAAAGAGTGTTTCCAAACTGCTCTATCAAAAGAAAGGTTCAACTCCGTTAGTTGAGGACACACGTCACAAAGAAGTTTCTGAGAATGCTTCTGTCTCGTTTTTATGGGAAGATATTTCAGTTTTCACCGTAGGCCGGAATGCGCTCGAAATGTCCACTTGCAGATACTACAGAAAGAGTGTTCCAAACCTTCTCTAAGAAAGGGAATCTTCAGCTTTGTGAGTTGAATGCAGATATCACAAAGTAGTTTCTGAGAGTGCTTCTGTCTAGATTTTAGATGAAGATATTCCCGTTTCCAACGAAATCGTTAGAGCTATCCAAATATCTACTTGCAGATTCTACAAAAAGAGTGGTTCCAAACTACTCTATGAAAAGAAAGGTTGAACTCTGTTAGATGAGGACACACATCACAAAGAAGTTTCTGAGAATGCTTCTGTCTAGATTTTATATGAAGATGTTCCCGTTTCCAACGAAATCTTCACATTAAACAAAATATCCACTTGCAGGTTCTACAAAAAGAGTGTTTCCAAACTGCTGTATCAAAGGAAAGGTTGTACTCTGTTAGTTGAGGACACACATCACAAAAAAGTTTCTGAGAATGCTTCTGTCTAGATTTTATATGAAGATATTCCCGTTTCCAACGAAATCTTCACAGTTATTCAAGTATCCACTTGCAGATTCCACAATAAGAGTGTTTCCAAACTGCTGTATCAATAGAAAGGATCAGCTCTGGTAGTTGAGGACACACATCCTAAAGAAGTTTCTGAAAATCCTTCTGTCTCTTTTTTATGGGAAGATATTTCAGTTTTCACCGTAGGCCTTAATGCGCTCGAAATGTCCACTTCCAGATACTACAGAAAGAGTGTTTCAAACCTGCTCTATGAAAGGGAATGTTCCGCTCTGTGACTTGAATGCAGATATCAGAAAGTAGTTTCTGACAGTGCTTCTGTCTAGAATTTAGATGAAGATATTCCCGTTTCCAACGAAATCGATAGAGCTATCCAAATATCCACTTACAGATTCTACAAAAGAAGTGATTCCAAACTGCTCTATCAACAGAAAGGTTTAAGTCTGTTAGTTGAGGACACACATCACAAAGAAGTTTGTGAGAATGCTTCTGTCTAGATTTTATATGAAGATATTCCCGTTTCTAACGATATCTTCACAGTTATCCAAATATCCACTTGCAGATTCTTCAAAAAGTGTGTTTCCAAACTGCTGTATCAAAAGATAGGTACAACTCTGTCAGTTGAGGACACTCATCGCAAAGAAGTTTCTGAGAATGCTTCTGTCTAGATTTCATATGAAGATACTCCCCTTTCCAACGAAATTATTACAGCTATCCAAATATCCACGGACAGATTCTACAGAAAGGGTGTTTCCAAACTGCTGTATCAAAAGAAAGGTTGAACTCCGTTAGTTGAGGACACACATCACGAAGAAGTTGCTGAGAATGCTTCTGTCTGGAATTTAGATGAAGATATTCCCGTTTCCAACGAAATCTTCACAGTTATCCAAATATCTACCAGCAGATTCTACAAAAAGTGTGTTTCCAAACTACTGTAACAAAAGAAAGGTTGAACTCTGTTAGTTGAGGACACACATCACAAAGAAGTTTCTGAGAATGCTTCTGTCTAGATTTTATATGAAGATATTCACTTTTCCATCGAAATCTTCACAGTTATCCAAATATCCACTTGCGGATTCTACAAAAAGAGTGTTTCTAAACTGCTGTATCAAAAGAAAGGTCCAACTCTGTTAGTTGAGGACACACATCCAGTATAAGTTTCAGAGAATGCTTCTGTCTCGTTTTTATGGGAAGATATTTCCCTTTTCACCGTAGGCCTGAAAGCGCTCGAAATGTCCACTTGCAGATACTACAGAAAGCGTGTTCCAAACCTGCTCTAAGAAAGAGAATCTTCAGCTTTCTGAGTTGAATGCAGATATCACAAAGTAGTTTCTGAGAGTGCTTCTGTCTAGATTTTAGATGAAGATATTCCCGTTTCCAACGAAATCGTATGAGCTATCCAAATATCCACTTGCAGATTGTACAAAAAGGTGGTTCCAAACTACTCTATCAAAAGAAATGTTGAACTCTGTTCGATGAGGACTCACATCACAAAGAAGTTTCTGATAATGCTTCTGCCTAGATTTTATATGATGATGTTCCCGTTTCCAACGAAATCTTCACATTAAACAAAATATCCACTTGCAGGTTCTACAAAAAGAGTGTTTCCAAACTGCTGTATCAACGTAAAGTTTGAACTCTGTTAGTTGAGGACACACATCACAAAAAAGTTTCTGAGAATGCTTCTGTCTAGATTTTATAAGAAGATACTCCCGTTTCCAACGAAATCTTCACAGTTATTCAAGTATCCACTTGCAGATTCCACAAAAAGAGTGTTTCCTAACTGCTGTATCAAGAGAAAGGATCAACTCTGCTAGTTGAGGACCCATATCCTAAATAAGTTTCTGAGAATGCTTCTGTCTCTTTCTTATAGGAAGATATTTCAGTTTTCACTGAAGGGCTGAATGCGTTCGAAATGTCCACTTCCAGATACTACAGAAAGAGTGTTTCAAACCTGCTCTTTGAAAGGGAATGTTCAGCTCTGTGACTTGAATGCAGATGTCACAAAGTAGTTTCTGACAGTGCTTCTGTCTTGAATTTAGATGAAGATATTCCCTTTTCCAACGAAATCGTTAGAGCTATAAAAATATCCACTTGCAGATTCTACAAAAAGGGTGTTTCCAAACTGCCCTATCAAAAGAAACGTTGAACCCTGTTAGTTGAGGATACACATCACAAAGTAGTTTCTGAGAATGCTTGTGTCTAGATTTTATATGAAGATATTCCTATTTCCAACTAAATCTTCACAGTTATCCAAATATCCACTTGCAGATTTTACAAAAAGACTGTTTCCAAACTGCTGTTTCAAAGAAAAGTCGAACTGTGTTAGTTGAGGACACTCATCACAAAGAAGTTTCTGAGAATGCTTCTGTCTAGATTTCATATGAAGATATTCCCGTTTCCACCGAAATCATTAGAGCTATCCAAATACCCACTTACAGATTCTACAAAAAGAGTGTTACCAATCTGCTCTATCAAATGAAAGGTTCAACTTCGTTAGTTGAGGACACACATCATAAAGAAGTTTCTGAGAATGCTTCTGTCTGGATTTTATATGAAGATATTCCGTTTCCAACGAAATCTTCACAGTTATCCAAATATCAACTTGCAGATTCTACAAAAAGTGTGTTTCCAAACTACTGTATCAAAAGAAAGGATCAACTCTGTTAGTTGAGGACACACATCACAAAGAAGTTTCTGAGAATGCTTCTGTCTAGATTTTATATGAAGATATTCCCGTTTCCAACGAAATCTTCACAGTTATCCAAATATCCACTTGCAGATTCTACAAAAAGAGTGTTTGCAAACTGCTGTATCAAAAGAAAGGATGAACTGTGTTAGCTGAGGACACTCATCAAGAAGAAGTTTCTGAGCATGCTTCGGTCTAGATTTCATATGAAGATATCCCCGTTTCCAACGAAATCATTAGCTCTATCAAAATATCCACTTACAGATTCTACAAAAAGAGTGTTTCCAAACTCCTCTATCAAAAGAAAAGTTCAACTCCTTTAGTTGAGGACACACATCACAAAGAAGTTTCTGAGAATGCTTCTGTCTAGATTTTATATGAAGATATTCCCTTTTCCAATGAAATCTTCAGAGTCATCCAAATATCCACTTGCAGCTTCTACAAAAAGAGTTTTTCTAAACTGCTGTATCCAAAGAAAGTTTCATCTCTGTTAGTTGAGGACACACATCCCAAATAAGTTTCTGAGAATGCTTCTGTCTCGTTTTTATGGGAAGATATTTCCCTTTTCACCTTAGGCCTGAGAGCGCTCGAAATCTCCACTTGCAGATACTACAGAAAGAGTGTTCCAAACCTGCTCTAAGAAAGGGAATGTTCAGCTCAGTGAGTTCAATGCAGATATCACAAAGTAGTTTCTGAGAGAGCTTCTGTCTAGATTTTAGATGAAGATATTCCCGTTTCCAATGAAATCGTTAGAGCTATCCAAATATCCACTTGCAGATTCTACAAAAAGTGTTTTTCCAAACTGCTGTAACAAAGGGAAGGTTGAAATCTGTTAGTTGAGGACACACACCACAAAAAAGTTTCTGAGAACGCTTCTGTCTAGATTCTATATGACGATATTCCCGTTTCCAATGAAATCTTCACAGTTATTCAAATATCCACTTGCAGATTCTACAAAAAGAGTGTTTCCAAACTGCTCTATCAAAAGAAAGGTTCAACTCCGTTAGTTGAGGACACACGTCACAAAGAAGTTTCTGAGAATGCTTCTGTCTCGTTTTTATGGGAAGATATTTCAGTTTTCACCGTAGGCCGGAATGCGCTCGAAATGTCCACTTGCAGATACTACAGAAAGAGTGTTCCAAACCTTCTCTAAGAAAGGGAATCTTCAGCTTTGTGAGTTGAATGCAGATATCACAAAGTAGTTTCTGAGAGTGCTTCTGTCTAGATTTTAGATGAAGATATTCCCGTTTCCAACGAAATCGTTAGAGCTATCCAAATATCTACTTGCAGATTCTACAAAAAGAGTGGTTCCAAACTACTCTATGAAAAGAAAGGTTGAACTCTGTTAGATGAGGACACACATCACAAAGAAGTTTCTGAGAATGCTTCTGTCTAGATTTTATATGAAGATGTTCCCGTTTCCAACGAAATCTTCACATTAAACAAAATATCCACTTGCAGGTTCTACAAAAAGAGTGTTTCCAAACTGCTGTATCAAAGGAAAGGTTGTACTCTGTTAGTTGAGGACACACATCACAAAAAAGTTTCTGAGAATGCTTCTGTCTAGATTTTATATGAAGATATTCCCGTTTCCAACGAAATCTTCACAGTTATTCAAGTATCCACTTGCAGATTCCACAATAAGAGTGTTTCCAAACTGCTGTATCAATAGAAAGGATCAGCTCTGGTAGTTGAGGACACACATCCTAAAGAAGTTTCTGAAAATCCTTCTGTCTCTTTTTTATGGGAAGATATTTCAGTTTTCACCGTAGGCCTTAATGCGCTCGAAATGTCCACTTCCAGATACTACAGAAAGAGTGTTTCAAACCTGCTCTATGAAAGGGAATGTTCCGCTCTGTGACTTGAATGCAGATATCAGAAAGTAGTTTCTGACAGTGCTTCTGTCTAGAATTTAGATGAAGATATTCCCGTTTCCAACGAAATCGATAGAGCTATCCAAATATCCACTTACAGATTCTACAAAAGAAGTGATTCCAAACTGCTCTATCAACAGAAAGGTTTAAGTCTGTTAGTTGAGGACACACATCACAAAGAAGTTTGTGAGAATGCTTCTGTCTAGATTTTATATGAAGATATTCCCGTTTCTAACGATATCTTCACAGTTATCCAAATATCCACTTGCAGATTCTTCAAAAAGTGTGTTTCCAAACTGCTGTATCAAAAGATAGGTTCAACTCTGTCAGTTGAGGACACTCATCGCAAAGAAGTTTCTGAGAATGCTTCTGTCTAGATTTCATATGAAGATACTCCCCTTTCCAACGAAATTATTACAGCTATCCAAATATCCACGGACAGATTCTACAGAAAGGGTGTTTCCAAACTGCTGTATCAAAAGAAAGGTTGAACTCCGTTAGTTGAGGACACACATCACGAAGAAGTTGCTGAGAATGCTTCTGTCTGGAATTTAGATGAAGATATTCCCGTTTCCAACGAAATCTTCACAGTTATCCAAATATCTACCAGCAGATTCTACAAAAAGTGTGTTTCCAAACTACTGTAACAAAAGAAAGGTTGAACTCTGTTAGTTGAGGACACACATCACAAAGAAGTTTCTGAGAATGCTTCTGTCTAGATTTTATATGAAGATATTCACTTTTCCATCGAAATCTTCACAGTTATCCAAATATCCACTTGCGGATTCTACAAAAAGAGTGTTTCTAAACTGCTGTATCAAAAGAAAGGTCCAACTCTGTTAGTTGAGGACACACATCCAGTATAAGTTTCAGAGAATGCTTCTGTCTCGTTTTTATGGGAAGATATTTCCCTTTTCACCGTAGGCCTGAAAGCGCTCGAAATGTCCACTTGCAGATACTACAGAAAGCGTGTTCCAAACCTGCTCTAAGAAAGAGAATCTTCAGCTTTCTGAGTTGAATGCAGATATCACAAAGTAGTTTCTGAGAGTGCTTCTGTCTAGATTTTAGATGAAGATATTCCCGTTTCCAACGAAATCGTATGAGCTATCCAAATATCCACTTGCAGATTGTACAAAAAGGTGGTTCCAAACTACTCTATCAAAAGAAATGTTGAACTCTGTTCGATGAGGACTCACATCACAAAGAAGTTTCTGATAATGCTTCTGCCTAGATTTTATATGATGATGTTCCCGTTTCCAACGAAATCTTCACATTAAACAAAATATCCACTTGCAGGTTCTACAAAAAGAGTGTTTCCAAACTGCTGTATCAACGTAAAGTTTGAACTCTGTTAGTTGAGGACACACATCACAAAAAAGTTTCTGAGAATGCTTCTGTCTAGATTTTATAAGAAGATACTCCCGTTTCCAACGAAATCTTCACAGTTATTCAAGTATCCACTTGCAGATTCCACAAAAAGAGTGTTTCCTAACTGCTGTATCAAGAGAAAGGATCAACTCTGCTAGTTGAGGACCCATATCCTAAATAAGTTTCTGAGAATGCTTCTGTCTCTTTCTTATAGGAAGATATTTCAGTTTTCACCGAAGGGCTGAATGCGTTCGAAATGTCCACTTCCAGATACTACAGAAAGAGTGTTTCAAACCTGCTCTTTGAAAGGGAATGTTCAGCTCTGTGACTTGAATGCAGATGTCACAAAGTAGTTTCTGACAGTGCTTCTGTCTTGAATTTAGATGAAGATATTCCCTTTTCCAACGAAATCGTTAGAGCTATAAAAATATCCACTTGCAGATTCTACAAAAAGGGTGTTTCCAAACTGCCCTATCAAAAGAAACGTTGAACCCTGTTAGTTGAGGATACACATCACAAAGTAGTTTCTGAGAATGCTTGTGTCTAGATTTTATATGAAGATATTCCTATTTCCAACTAAATCTTCACAGTTATCCAAATATCCACTTGCAGATTTTACAAAAAGACTGTTTCCAAACTGCTGTTTCAAAGAAAAGTCGAACTGTGTTAGTTGAGGACACTCATCACAAAGAAGTTTCTGAGAATGCTTCTGTCTAGATTTCATATGAAGATATTCCCGTTTCCACCGAAATCATTAGAGCTATCCAAATACCCACTTACAGATTCTACAAAAAGAGTGTTACCAATCTGCTCTATCAAATGAAAGGTTCAACTTCGTTAGTTGAGGACACACATCATAAAGAAGTTTCTGAGAATGCTTCTGTCTGGATTTTATATGAAGATATTCCGTTTCCAACGAAATCTTCACAGTTATCCAAATATCAACTTGCAGATTCTACAAAAAGTGTGTTTCCAAACTACTGTATCAAAAGAAAGGATCAACTCTGTTAGTTGAGGACACACATCACAAAGAAGTTTCTGAGAATGCTTCTGTCTAGATTTTATATGAAGATATTCCCGTTTCCAACGAAATCTTCACAGTTATCCAAATATCCACTTGCAGATTCTACAAAAAGAGTGTTTGCAAACTGCTGTATCAAAAGAAAGGATGAACTGTGTTAGCTGAGGACACTCATCAAGAAGAAGTTTCTGAGCATGCTTCGGTCTAGATTTCATATGAAGATATCCCCGTTTCCAACGAAATCATTAGCTCTATCAAAATATCCACTTACAGATTCTACAAAAAGAGTGTTTCCAAACTCCTCTATCAAAAGAAAAGTTCAACTCCTTTAGTTGAGGACACACATCACAAAGAAGTTTCTGAGAATGCTTCTGTCTAGATTTTATATGAAGATATTCCCTTTTCCAATGAAATCTTCAGAGTCATCCAAATATCCACTTGCAGCTTCTACAAAAAGAGTTTTTCTAAACTGCTGTATCCAAAGAAAGTTTCATCTCTGTTAGTTGAGGACACACATCCCAAATAAGTTTCTGAGAATGCTTCTGTCTCGTTTTTATGGGAAGATATTTCCCTTTTCACCTTAGGCCTGAGAGCGCTCGAAATCTCCACTTGCAGATACTACAGAAAGAGTGTTCCAAACCTGCTCTAAGAAAGGGAATGTTCAGCTCAGTGAGTTCAATGCAGATATCACAAAGTAGTTTCTGAGAGAGCTTCTGTCTAGATTTTAGATGAAGATATTCCCGTTTCCAATGAAATCGTTAGAGCTATCCAAATATCCACTTGCAGATTCTACAAAAAGTGTGTTTCCAAACTGCTGTAACAAAGGGAAGGTTGAAATCTGTTAGTTGAGGACACACACCACAAAAAAGTTTCTGAGAACGCTTCTGTCTAGATTCTATATGACGATATTCCCGTTTCCAATGAAATCTTCACAGTTATTCAAATATCCACTTGCAGATTCTACAAAAAGAGTGTTTCCAAACTGCTCTATCAAAAGAAAGGTTCAACTCCGTTAGTTGAGGACACACGTCACAAAGAAGTTTCTGAGAATGCTTCTGTCTCGTTTTTATGGGAAGATATTTCAGTTTTCACCGTAGGCCGGAATGCGCTCGAAATGTCCACTTGCAGATACTACAGAAAGAGTGTTCCAAACCTTCTCTAAGAAAGGGAATCTTCAGCTTTGTGAGTTGAATGCAGATATCACAAAGTAGTTTCTGAGAGTGCTTCTGTCTAGATTTTAGATGAAGATATTCCCGTTTCCAACGAAATCGTTAGAGCTATCCAAATATCTACTTGCAGATTCTACAAAAAGAGTGGTTCCAAACTACTCTATGAAAAGAAAGGTTGAACTCTGTTAGATGAGGACACACATCACAAAGAAGTTTCTGAGAATGCTTCTGTCTAGATTTTATATGAAGATGTTCCCGTTTCCAACGAAATCTTCACATTAAACAAAATATCCACTTGCAGGTTCTACAAAAAGAGTGTTTCCAAACTGCTGTATCAAAGGAAAGGTTGTACTCTGTTAGTTGAGGACACACATCACAAAAAAGTTTCTGAGAATGCTTCTGTCTAGATTTTATATGAAGATATTCCCGTTTCCAACGAAATCTTCACAGTTATTCAAGTATCCACTTGCAGATTCCACAATAAGAGTGTTTCCAAACTGCTGTATCAATAGAAAGGATCAGCTCTGGTAGTTGAGGACACACATCCTAAAGAAGTTTCTGAAAATCCTTCTGTCTCTTTTTTATGGGAAGATATTTCAGTTTTCACCGTAGGCCTTAATGCGCTCGAAATGTCCACTTCCAGATACTACAGAAAGAGTGTTTCAAACCTGCTCTATGAAAGGGAATGTTCCGCTCTGTGACTTGAATGCAGATATCAGAAAGTAGTTTCTGACAGTGCTTCTGTCTAGAATTTAGATGAAGATATTCCCGTTTCCAACGAAATCGATAGAGCTATCCAAATATCCACTTACAGATTCTACAAAAGAAGTGATTCCAAACTGCTCTATCAACAGAAAGGTTTAAGTCTGTTAGTTGAGGACACACATCACAAAGAAGTTTGTGAGAATGCTTCTGTCTAGATTTTATATGAAGATATTCCCGTTTCTAACGATATCTTCACAGTTATCCAAATATCCACTTGCAGATTCTTCAAAAAGTGTGTTTCCAAACTGCTGTATCAAAAGATAGGTTCAACTCTGTCAGTTGAGGACACTCATCGCAAAGAAGTTTCTGAGAATGCTTCTGTCTAGATTTCATATGAAGATACTCCCCTTTCCAACGAAATTATTACAGCTATCCAAATATCCACGGACAGATTCTACAGAAAGGGTGTTTCCAAACTGCTGTATCAAAAGAAAGGTTGAACTCCGTTAGTTGAGGACACACATCACGAAGAAGTTGCTGAGAATGCTTCTGTCTGGAATTTAGATGAAGATATTCCCGTTTCCAACGAAATCTTCACAGTTATCCAAATATCTACCAGCAGATTCTACAAAAAGTGTGTTTCCAAACTACTGTAACAAAAGAAAGGTTGAACTCTGTTAGTTGAGGACACACATCACAAAGAAGTTTCTGAGAATGCTTCTGTCTAGATTTTATATGAAGATATTCACTTTTCCATCGAAATCTTCACAGTTATCCAAATATCCACTTGCGGATTCTACAAAAAGAGTGTTTCTAAACTGCTGTATCAAAAGAAAGGTCCAACTCTGTTAGTTGAGGACACACATCCAGTATAAGTTTCAGAGAATGCTTCTGTCTCGTTTTTATGGGAAGATATTTCCCTTTTCACCGTAGGCCTGAAAGCGCTCGAAATGTCCACTTGCAGATACTACAGAAAGCGTGTTCCAAACCTGCTCTAAGAAAGAGAATCTTCAGCTTTCTGAGTTGAATGCAGATATCACAAAGTAGTTTCTGAGAGTGCTTCTGTCTAGATTTTAGATGAAGATATTCCCGTTTCCAACGAAATCGTATGAGCTATCCAAATATCCACTTGCAGATTGTACAAAAAGGTGGTTCCAAACTACTCTATCAAAAGAAATGTTGAACTCTGTTCGATGAGGACTCACATCACAAAGAAGTTTCTGATAATGCTTCTGCCTAGATTTTATATGATGATGTTCCCGTTTCCAACGAAATCTTCACATTAAACAAAATATCCACTTGCAGGTTCTACAAAAAGAGTGTTTCCAAACTGCTGTATCAACGTAAAGTTTGAACTCTGTTAGTTGAGGACACACATCACAAAAAAGTTTCTGAGAATGCTTCTGTCTAGATTTTATAAGAAGATACTCCCGTTTCCAACGAAATCTTCACAGTTATTCAAGTATCCACTTGCAGATTCCACAAAAAGAGTGTTTCCTAACTGCTGTATCAAGAGAAAGGATCAACTCTGCTAGTTGAGGACCCATATCCTAAATAAGTTTCTGAGAATGCTTCTGTCTCTTTCTTATAGGAAGATATTTCAGTTTTCACCGAAGGGCTGAATGCGTTCGAAATGTCCACTTCCAGATACTACAGAAAGAGTGTTTCAAACCTGCTCTTTGAAAGGGAATGTTCAGCTCTGTGACTTGAATGCAGATGTCACAAAGTAGTTTCTGACAGTGCTTCTGTCTTGAATTTAGATGAAGATATTCCCTTTTCCAACGAAATCGTTAGAGCTATAAAAATATCCACTTGCAGATTCTACAAAAAGGGTGTTTCCAAACTGCCCTATCAAAAGAAACGTTGAACCCTGTTAGTTGAGGATACACATCACAAAGTAGTTTCTGAGAATGCTTGTGTCTAGATTTTATATGAAGATATTCCTATTTCCAACTAAATCTTCACAGTTATCCAAATATCCACTTGCAGATTTTACAAAAAGACTGTTTCCAAACTGCTGTTTCAAAGAAAAGTCGAACTGTGTTAGTTGAGGACACTCATCACAAAGAAGTTTCTGAGAATGCTTCTGTCTAGATTTCATATGAAGATATTCCCGTTTCCACCGAAATCATTAGAGCTATCCAAATACCCACTTACAGATTCTACAAAAAGAGTGTTACCAATCTGCTCTATCAAATGAAAGGTTCAACTTCGTTAGTTGAGGACACACATCATAAAGAAGTTTCTGAGAATGCTTCTGTCTGGATTTTATATGAAGATATTCCGTTTCCAACGAAATCTTCACAGTTATCCAAATATCAACTTGCAGATTCTACAAAAAGTGTGTTTCCAAACTACTGTATCAAAAGAAAGGATCAACTCTGTTAGTTGAGGACACACATCACAAAGAAGTTTCTGAGAATGCTTCTGTCTAGATTTTATATGAAGATATTCCCGTTTCCAACGAAATCTTCACAGTTATCCAAATATCCACTTGCAGATTCTACAAAAAGAGTGTTTGCAAACTGCTGTATCAAAAGAAAGGATGAACTGTGTTAGCTGAGGACACTCATCAAGAAGAAGTTTCTGAGCATGCTTCGGTCTAGATTTCATATGAAGATATCCCCGTTTCCAACGAAATCATTAGCTCTATCAAAATATCCACTTACAGATTCTACAAAAAGAGTGTTTCCAAACTCCTCTATCAAAAGAAAAGTTCAACTCCTTTAGTTGAGGACACACATCACAAAGAAGTTTCTGAGAATGCTTCTGTCTAGATTTTATATGAAGATATTCCCTTTTCCAATGAAATCTTCAGAGTCATCCAAATATCCACTTGCAGCTTCTACAAAAAGAGTTTTTCTAAACTGCTGTATCCAAAGAAAGTTTCATCTCTGTTAGTTGAGGACACACATCCCAAATAAGTTTCTGAGAATGCTTCTGTCTCGTTTTTATGGGAAGATATTTCCCTTTTCACCTTAGGCCTGAGAGCGCTCGAAATCTCCACTTGCAGATACTACAGAAAGAGTGTTCCAAACCTGCTCTAAGAAAGGGAATGTTCAGCTCAGTGAGTTCAATGCAGATATCACAAAGTAGTTTCTGAGAGAGCTTCTGTCTAGATTTTAGATGAAGATATTCCCGTTTCCAATGAAATCGTTAGAGCTATCCAAATATCCACTTGCAGATTCTACAAAAAGTGTGTTTCCAAACTGCTGTAACAAAGGAAAGGTTGAAATCTGTTAGTTGAGGACACACACCACAAAAAAGTTTCTGAGAACGCTTCTGTCTAGATTCTATATGACGATATTCCCGTTTCCAATGAAATCTTCACAGTTATTCAAATATCCACTTGCAGATTATACAAAAAGAGTGTTTCCAAACTGCTCTATCAAAAGAAAGGTTCAACTCCGTTAGTTGAGGACACACGTCACAAAGAAGTTTCTGAGAATGCTTCTGTCTCGTTTTTATGGGAAGATATTTCAGTTTTCACCGTAGGCCGGAATGCGCTCGAAATGTCCACTTGCAGATACTACAGAAAGAGTGTTCCAAACCTTCTCTAAGAAAGGGAATCTTCAGCTTTGTGAGTTGAATGCAGATATCACAAAGTAGTTTCTGAGAGTGCTTCTGTCTAGATTTTAGATGAAGATATTCCCGTTTCCAACGAAATCGTTAGAGCTATCCAAATATCTACTTGCAGATTCTACAAAAAGAGTGGTTCCAAACTACTCTATGAAAAGAAAGGTTGAACTCTGTTAGATGAGGACACACATCACAAAGAAGTTTCTGAGAATGCTTCTGTCTAGATTTTATATGAAGATGTTCCCGTTTCCAACGAAATCTTCACATTAAACAAAATATCCACTTGCAGGTTCTACAAAAAGAGTGTTTCCAAACTGCTGTATCAAAGGAAAGGTTGTACTCTGTTAGTTGAGGACACACATCACAAAAAAGTTTCTGAGAATGCTTCTGTCTAGATTTTATATGAAGATATTCCCGTTTCCAACGAAATCTTCACAGTTATTCAAGTATCCACTTGCAGATTCCACAATAAGAGTGTTTCCAAACTGCTGTATCAATAGAAAGGATCAGCTCTGGTAGTTGAGGACACACATCCTAAAGAAGTTTCTGAAAATCCTTCTGTCTCTTTTTTATGGGAAGATATTTCAGTTTTCACCGTAGGCCTTAATGCGCTCGAAATGTCCACTTCCAGATACTACAGAAAGAGTGTTTCAAACCTGCTCTATGAAAGGGAATGTTCCGCTCTGTGACTTGAATGCAGATATCAGAAAGTAGTTTCTGACAGTGCTTCTGTCTAGAATTTAGATGAAGATATTCCCGTTTCCAACGAAATCGATAGAGCTATCCAAATATCCACTTACAGATTCTACAAAAGAAGTGATTCCAAACTGCTCTATCAACAGAAAGGTTTAAGTCTGTTAGTTGAGGACACACATCACAAAGAAGTTTGTGAGAATGCTTCTGTCTAGATTTTATATGAAGATATTCCCGTTTCTAACGATATCTTCACAGTTATCCAAATATCCACTTGCAGATTCTTCAAAAAGTGTGTTTCCAAACTGCTGTATCAAAAGATAGGTTCAACTCTGTCAGTTGAGGACACTCATCGCAAAGAAGTTTCTGAGAATGCTTCTGTCTAGATTTCATATGAAGATACTCCCCTTTCCAACGAAATTATTACAGCTATCCAAATATCCACGGACAGATTCTACAGAAAGGGTGTTTCCAAACTGCTGTATCAAAAGAAAGGTTGAACTCCGTTAGTTGAGGACACACATCACGAAGAAGTTGCTGAGAATGCTTCTGTCTGGAATTTAGATGAAGATATTCCCGTTTCCAACGAAATCTTCACAGTTATCCAAATATCTACCAGCAGATTCTACAAAAAGTGTGTTTCCAAACTACTGTAACAAAAGAAAGGTTGAACTCTGTTAGTTGAGGACACACATCACAAAGAAGTTTCTGAGAATGCTTCTGTCTAGATTTTATATGAAGATATTCACTTTTCCATCGAAATCTTCACAGTTATCCAAATATCCACTTGCGGATTCTACAAAAAGAGTGTTTCTAAACTGCTGTATCAAAAGAAAGGTCCAACTCTGTTAGTTGAGGACACACATCCAGTATAAGTTTCAGAGAATGCTTCTGTCTCGTTTTTATGGGAAGATATTTCCCTTTTCACCGTAGGCCTGAAAGCGCTCGAAATGTCCACTTGCAGATACTACAGAAAGCGTGTTCCAAACCTGCTCTAAGAAAGAGAATCTTCAGCTTTCTGAGTTGAATGCAGATATCACAAAGTAGTTTCTGAGAGTGCTTCTGTCTAGATTTTAGATGAAGATATTCCCGTTTCCAACGAAATCGTATGAGCTATCCAAATATCCACTTGCAGATTGTACAAAAAGGTGGTTCCAAACTACTCTATCAAAAGAAATGTTGAACTCTGTTCGATGAGGACTCACATCACAAAGAAGTTTCTGATAATGCTTCTGCCTAGATTTTATATGATGATGTTCCCGTTTCCAACGAAATCTTCACATTAAACAAAATATCCACTTGCAGGTTCTACAAAAAGAGTGTTTCCAAACTGCTGTATCAACGTAAAGTTTGAACTCTGTTAGTTGAGGACACACATCACAAAAAAGTTTCTGAGAATGCTTCTGTCTAGATTTTATAAGAAGATACTCCCGTTTCCAACGAAATCTTCACAGTTATTCAAGTATCCACTTGCAGATTCCACAAAAAGAGTGTTTCCTAACTGCTGTATCAAGAGAAAGGATCAACTCTGCTAGTTGAGGACCCATATCCTAAATAAGTTTCTGAGAATGCTTCTGTCTCTTTCTTATAGGAAGATATTTCAGTTTTCACCGAAGGGCTGAATGCGTTCGAAATGTCCACTTCCAGATACTACAGAAAGAGTGTTTCAAACCTGCTCTTTGAAAGGGAATGTTCAGCTCTGTGACTTGAATGCAGATGTCACAAAGTAGTTTCTGACAGTGCTTCTGTCTTGAATTTAGATGAAGATATTCCCTTTTCCAACGAAATCGTTAGAGCTATAAAAATATCCACTTGCAGATTCTACAAAAAGGGTGTTTCCAAACTGCCCTATCAAAAGAAACGTTGAACCCTGTTAGTTGAGGATACACATCACAAAGTAGTTTCTGAGAATGCTTGTGTCTAGATTTTATATGAAGATATTCCTATTTCCAACTAAATCTTCACAGTTATCCAAATATCCACTTGCAGATTTTACAAAAAGACTGTTTCCAAACTGCTGTTTCAAAGAAAAGTCGAACTGTGTTAGTTGAGGACACTCATCACAAAGAAGTTTCTGAGAATGCTTCTGTCTAGATTTCATATGAAGATATTCCCGTTTCCACCGAAATCATTAGAGCTATCCAAATACCCACTTACAGATTCTACAAAAAGAGTGTTACCAATCTGCTCTATCAAATGAAAGGTTCAACTTCGTTAGTTGAGGACACACATCATAAAGAAGTTTCTGAGAATGCTTCTGTCTGGATTTTATATGAAGATATTCCGTTTCCAACGAAATCTTCACAGTTATCCAAATATCAACTTGCAGATTCTACAAAAAGTGTGTTTCCAAACTACTGTATCAAAAGAAAGGATCAACTCTGTTAGTTGAGGACACACATCACAAAGAAGTTTCTGAGAATGCTTCTGTCTAGATTTTATATGAAGATATTCCCGTTTCCAACGAAATCTTCACAGTTATCCAAATATCCACTTGCAGATTCTACAAAAAGAGTGTTTGCAAACTGCTGTATCAAAAGAAAGGATGAACTGTGTTAGCTGAGGACACTCATCAAGAAGAAGTTTCTGAGCATGCTTCGGTCTAGATTTCATATGAAGATATCCCCGTTTCCAACGAAATCATTAGCTCTATCAAAATATCCACTTACAGATTCTACAAAAAGAGTGTTTCCAAACTCCTCTATCAAAAGAAAAGTTCAACTCCTTTAGTTGAGGACACACATCACAAAGAAGTTTCTGAGAATGCTTCTGTCTAGATTTTATATGAAGATATTCCCTTTTCCAATGAAATCTTCAGAGTCATCCAAATATCCACTTGCAGCTTCTACAAAAAGAGTTTTTCTAAACTGCTGTATCCAAAGAAAGTTTCATCTCTGTTAGTTGAGGACACACATCCCAAATAAGTTTCTGAGAATGCTTCTGTCTCGTTTTTATGGGAAGATATTTCCCTTTTCACCTTAGGCCTGAGAGCGCTCGAAATCTCCACTTGCAGATACTACAGAAAGAGTGTTCCAAACCTGCTCTAAGAAAGGGAATGTTCAGCTCAGTGAGTTCAATGCAGATATCACAAAGTAGTTTCTGAGAGAGCTTCTGTCTAGATTTTAGATGAAGATATTCCCGTTTCCAATGAAATCGTTAGAGCTATCCAAATATCCACTTGCAGATTCTACAAAAAGTGTGTTTCCAAACTGCTGTAACAAAGGAAAGGTTGAAATCTGTTAGTTGAGGACACACACCACAAAAAAGTTTCTGAGAACGCTTCTGTCTAGATTCTATATGACGATATTCCCGTTTCCAATGAAATCTTCACAGTTATTCAAATATCCACTTGCAGATTATACAAAAAGAGTGTTTCCAAACTGCTCTATCAAAAGAAAGATTCAACTCCGTTAGTTGAGGACACACGTCACAAAGAAGTTTCTGAGAATGCTTCTGTCTCGTTTTTATGGGAAGATATTTCAGTTTTCACCGTAGGCCGGAATGCGCTCGAAATGTCCACTTGCAGATACTACAGAAAGAGTGTTCCAAACCTTCTCTAAGAAAGGGAATCTTCAGCTTTGTGAGTTGAATGCAGATATCACAAAGTAGTTTCTGAGAGTGCTTCTGTCTAGATTTTAGATGAAGATATTCCCGTTTCCAACGAAATCGTTAGAGCTATCCAAATATCTACTTGCAGATTCTACAAAAAGAGTGGTTCCAAACTACTCTATGAAAAGAAAGGTTGAACTCTGTTAGATGAGGACACACATCACAAAGAAGTTTCTGAGAATGCTTCTGTCTAGATTTTATATGAAGATGTTCCCGTTTCCAACGAAATCTTCACATTAAACAAAATATCCACTTGCAGGTTCTACAAAAAGAGTGTTTCCAAACTGCTGTATCAAAGGAAAGGTTGTACTCTGTTAGTTGAGGACACACATCACAAAAAAGTTTCTGAGAATGCTTCTGTCTAGATTTTATATGAAGATATTCCCGTTTCCAACGAAATCTTCACAGTTATTCAAGTATCCACTTGCAGATTCCACAATAAGAGTGTTTCCAAACTGCTGTATCAATAGAAAGGATCAGCTCTGGTAGTTGAGGACACACATCCTAAAGAAGTTTCTGAAAATCCTTCTGTCTCTTTTTTATGGGAAGATATTTCAGTTTTCACCGTAGGCCTTAATGCGCTCGAAATGTCCACTTCCAGATACTACAGAAAGAGTGTTTCAAACCTGCTCTATGAAAGGGAATGTTCCGCTCTGTGACTTGAATGCAGATATCAGAAAGTAGTTTCTGACAGTGCTTCTGTCTAGAATTTAGATGAAGATATTCCCGTTTCCAACGAAATCGATAGAGCTATCCAAATATCCACTTACAGATTCTACAAAAGAAGTGATTCCAAACTGCTCTATCAACAGAAAGGTTTAAGTCTGTTAGTTGAGGACACACATCACAAAGAAGTTTGTGAGAATGCTTCTGTCTAGATTTTATATGAAGATATTCCCGTTTCTAACGATATCTTCACAGTTATCCAAATATCCACTTGCAGATTCTTCAAAAAGTGTGTTTCCAAACTGCTGTATCAAAAGATAGGTTCAACTCTGTCAGTTGAGGACACTCATCGCAAAGAAGTTTCTGAGAATGCTTCTGTCTAGATTTCATATGAAGATACTCCCCTTTCCAACGAAATTATTACAGCTATCCAAATATCCACGGACAGATTCTACAGAAAGGGTGTTTCCAAACTGCTGTATCAAAAGAAAGGTTGAACTCCGTTAGTTGAGGACACACATCACGAAGAAGTTGCTGAGAATGCTTCTGTCTGGAATTTAGATGAAGATATTCCCGTTTCCAACGAAATCTTCACAGTTATCCAAATATCTACCAGCAGATTCTACAAAAAGTGTGTTTCCAAACTACTGTAACAAAAGAAAGGTTGAACTCTGTTAGTTGAGGACACACATCACAAAGAAGTTTCTGAGAATGCTTCTGTCTAGATTTTATATGAAGATATTCACTTTTCCATCGAAATCTTCACAGTTATCCAAATATCCACTTGCGGATTCTACAAAAAGAGTGTTTCTAAACTGCTGTATCAAAAGAAAGGTCCAACTCTGTTAGTTGAGGACACACATCCAGTATAAGTTTCAGAGAATGCTTCTGTCTCGTTTTTATGGGAAGATATTTCCCTTTTCACCGTAGGCCTGAAAGCGCTCGAAATGTCCACTTGCAGATACTACAGAAAGCGTGTTCCAAACCTGCTCTAAGAAAGAGAATCTTCAGCTTTCTGAGTTGAATGCAGATATCACAAAGTAGTTTCTGAGAGTGCTTCTGTCTAGATTTTAGATGAAGATATTCCCGTTTCCAACGAAATCGTATGAGCTATCCAAATATCCACTTGCAGATTGTACAAAAAGGTGGTTCCAAACTACTCTATCAAAAGAAATGTTGAACTCTGTTCGATGAGGACTCACATCACAAAGAAGTTTCTGATAATGCTTCTGCCTAGATTTTATATGATGATGTTCCCGTTTCCAACGAAATCTTCACATTAAACAAAATATCCACTTGCAGGTTCTACAAAAAGAGTGTTTCCAAACTGCTGTATCAACGTAAAGTTTGAACTCTGTTAGTTGAGGACACACATCACAAAAAAGTTTCTGAGAATGCTTCTGTCTAGATTTTATAAGAAGATACTCCCGTTTCCAACGAAATCTTCACAGTTATTCAAGTATCCACTTGCAGATTCCACAAAAAGAGTGTTTCCTAACTGCTGTATCAAGAGAAAGGATCAACTCTGCTAGTTGAGGACCCATATCCTAAATAAGTTTCTGAGAATGCTTCTGTCTCTTTCTTATAGGAAGATATTTCAGTTTTCACCGAAGGGCTGAATGCGTTCGAAATGTCCACTTCCAGATACTACAGAAAGAGTGTTTCAAACCTGCTCTTTGAAAGGGAATGTTCAGCTCTGTGACTTGAATGCAGATGTCACAAAGTAGTTTCTGACAGTGCTTCTGTCTTGAATTTAGATGAAGATATTCCCTTTTCCAACGAAATCGTTAGAGCTATAAAAATATCCACTTGCAGATTCTACAAAAAGGGTGTTTCCAAACTGCCCTATCAAAAGAAACGTTGAACCCTGTTAGTTGAGGATACACATCACAAAGTAGTTTCTGAGAATGCTTGTGTCTAGATTTTATATGAAGATATTCCTATTTCCAACTAAATCTTCACAGTTATCCAAATATCCACTTGCAGATTTTACAAAAAGACTGTTTCCAAACTGCTGTTTCAAAGAAAAGTCGAACTGTGTTAGTTGAGGACACTCATCACAAAGAAGTTTCTGAGAATGCTTCTGTCTAGATTTCATATGAAGATATTCCCGTTTCCACCGAAATCATTAGAGCTATCCAAATACCCACTTACAGATTCTACAAAAAGAGTGTTACCAATCTGCTCTATCAAATGAAAGGTTCAACTTCGTTAGTTGAGGACACACATCATAAAGAAGTTTCTGAGAATGCTTCTGTCTGGATTTTATATGAAGATATTCCGTTTCCAACGAAATCTTCACAGTTATCCAAATATCAACTTGCAGATTCTACAAAAAGTGTGTTTCCAAACTACTGTATCAAAAGAAAGGATCAACTCTGTTAGTTGAGGACACACATCACAAAGAAGTTTCTGAGAATGCTTCTGTCTAGATTTTATATGAAGATATTCCCGTTTCCAACGAAATCTTCACAGTTATCCAAATATCCACTTGCAGATTCTACAAAAAGAGTGTTTGCAAACTGCTGTATCAAAAGAAAGGATGAACTGTGTTAGCTGAGGACACTCATCAAGAAGAAGTTTCTGAGCATGCTTCGGTCTAGATTTCATATGAAGATATCCCCGTTTCCAACGAAATCATTAGCTCTATCAAAATATCCACTTACAGATTCTACAAAAAGAGTGTTTCCAAACTCCTCTATCAAAAGAAAAGTTCAACTCCTTTAGTTGAGGACACACATCACAAAGAAGTTTCTGAGAATGCTTCTGTCTAGATTTTATATGAAGATATTCCCTTTTCCAATGAAATCTTCAGAGTCATCCAAATATCCACTTGCAGCTTCTACAAAAAGAGTTTTTCTAAACTGCTGTATCCAAAGAAAGTTTCATCTCTGTTAGTTGAGGACACACATCCCAAATAAGTTTCTGAGAATGCTTCTGTCTCGTTTTTATGGGAAGATATTTCCCTTTTCACCTTAGGCCTGAGAGCGCTCGAAATCTCCACTTGCAGATACTACAGAAAGAGTGTTCCAAACCTGCTCTAAGTAAGGGAATGTTCAGCTCAGTGAGTTCAATGCAGATATCACAAAGTAGTTTCTGAGAGAGCTTCTGTCTAGATTTTAGATGAAGATATTCCCGTTTCCAATGAAATCGTTAGAGCTATCCAAATATCCACTTGCAGATTCTACAAAAAGTGTGTTTCCAAACTGCTGTAACAAAGGAAAGGTTGAAATCTGTTAGTTGAGGACACACACCACAAAAAAGTTTCTGAGAACGCTTCTGTCTAGATTCTATATGACGATATTCCCGTTTCCAATGAAATCTTCACAGTTATTCAAATATCCACTTGCAGATTATACAAAAAGAGTGTTTCCAAACTGCTCTATCAAAAGAAAGGTTCAACTCCGTTAGTTGAGGACACACGTCACAAAGAAGTTTCTGAGAATGCTTCTGTCTCGTTTTTATGGGAAGATATTTCAGTTTTCACCGTAGGCCGGAATGCGCTCGAAATGTCCACTTGCAGATACTACAGAAAGAGTGTTCCAAACCTTCTCTAAGAAAGGGAATCTTCAGCTTTGTGAGTTGAATGCAGATATCACAAAGTAGTTTCTGAGAGTGCTTCTGTCTAGATTTTAGATGAAGATATTCCCGTTTCCAACGAAATCGTTAGAGCTATCCAAATATCTACTTGCAGATTCTACAAAAAGAGTGGTTCCAAACTACTCTATGAAAAGAAAGGTTGAACTCTGTTAGATGAGGACACACATCACAAAGAAGTTTCTGAGAATGCTTCTGTCTAGATTTTATATGAAGATGTTCCCGTTTCCAACGAAATCTTCACATTAAACAAAATATCCACTTGCAGGTTCTACAAAAAGAGTGTTTCCAAACTGCTGTATCAAAGGAAAGGTTGTACTCTGTTAGTTGAGGACACACATCACAAAAAAGTTTCTGAGAATGCTTCTGTCTAGATTTTATATGAAGATATTCCCGTTTCCAACGAAATCTTCACAGTTATTCAAGTATCCACTTGCAGATTCCACAATAAGAGTGTTTCCAAACTGCTGTATCAATAGAAAGGATCAGCTCTGGTAGTTGAGGACACACATCCTAAAGAAGTTTCTGAAAATCCTTCTGTCTCTTTTTTATGGGAAGATATTTCAGTTTTCACCGTAGGCCTTAATGCGCTCGAAATGTCCACTTCCAGATACTACAGAAAGAGTGTTTCAAACCTGCTCTATGAAAGGGAATGTTCCGCTCTGTGACTTGAATGCAGATATCAGAAAGTAGTTTCTGACAGTGCTTCTGTCTAGAATTTAGATGAAGATATTCCCGTTTCCAACGAAATCGATAGAGCTATCCAAATATCCACTTACAGATTCTACAAAAGAAGTGATTCCAAACTGCTCTATCAACAGAAAGGTTTAAGTCTGTTAGTTGAGGACACACATCACAAAGAAGTTTGTGAGAATGCTTCTGTCTAGATTTTATATGAAGATATTCCCGTTTCTAACGATATCTTCACAGTTATCCAAATATCCACTTGCAGATTCTTCAAAAAGTGTGTTTCCAAACTGCTGTATCAAAAGATAGGTTCAACTCTGTCAGTTGAGGACACTCATCGCAAAGAAGTTTCTGAGAATGCTTCTGTCTAGATTTCATATGAAGATACTCCCCTTTCCAACGAAATTATTACAGCTATCCAAATATCCACGGACAGATTCTACAGAAAGGGTGTTTCCAAACTGCTGTATCAAAAGAAAGGTTGAACTCCGTTAGTTGAGGACACACATCACGAAGAAGTTGCTGAGAATGCTTCTGTCTGGAATTTAGATGAAGATATTCCCGTTTCCAACGAAATCTTCACAGTTATCCAAATATCTACCAGCAGATTCTACAAAAAGTGTGTTTCCAAACTACTGTAACAAAAGAAAGGTTGAACTCTGTTAGTTGAGGACACACATCACAAAGAAGTTTCTGAGAATGCTTCTGTCTAGATTTTATATGAAGATATTCACTTTTCCATCGAAATCTTCACAGTTATCCAAATATCCACTTGCGGATTCTACAAAAAGAGTGTTTCTAAACTGCTGTATCAAAAGAAAGGTCCAACTCTGTTAGTTGAGGACACACATCCAGTATAAGTTTCAGAGAATGCTTCTGTCTCGTTTTTATGGGAAGATATTTCCCTTTTCACCGTAGGCCTGAAAGCGCTCGAAATGTCCACTTGCAGATACTACAGAAAGCGTGTTCCAAACCTGCTCTAAGAAAGAGAATCTTCAGCTTTCTGAGTTGAATGCAGATATCACAAAGTAGTTTCTGAGAGTGCTTCTGTCTAGATTTTAGATGAAGATATTCCCGTTTCCAACGAAATCGTATGAGCTATCCAAATATCCACTTGCAGATTGTACAAAAAGGTGGTTCCAAACTACTCTATCAAAAGAAATGTTGAACTCTGTTCGATGAGGACTCACATCACAAAGAAGTTTCTGATAATGCTTCTGCCTAGATTTTATATGATGATGTTCCCGTTTCCAACGAAATCTTCACATTAAACAAAATATCCACTTGCAGGTTCTACAAAAAGAGTGTTTCCAAACTGCTGTATCAACGTAAAGTTTGAACTCTGTTAGTTGAGGACACACATCACAAAAAAGTTTCTGAGAATGCTTCTGTCTAGATTTTATAAGAAGATACTCCCGTTTCCAACGAAATCTTCACAGTTATTCAAGTATCCACTTGCAGATTCCACAAAAAGAGTGTTTCCTAACTGCTGTATCAAGAGAAAGGATCAACTCTGCTAGTTGAGGACCCATATCCTAAATAAGTTTCTGAGAATGCTTCTGTCTCTTTCTTATAGGAAGATATTTCAGTTTTCACCGAAGGGCTGAATGCGTTCGAAATGTCCACTTCCAGATACTACAGAAAGAGTGTTTCAAACCTGCTCTTTGAAAGGGAATGTTCAGCTCTGTGACTTGAATGCAGATGTCACAAAGTAGTTTCTGACAGTGCTTCTGTCTTGAATTTAGATGAAGATATTCCCTTTTCCAACGAAATCGTTAGAGCTATAAAAATATCCACTTGCAGATTCTACAAAAAGGGTGTTTCCAAACTGCCCTATCAAAAGAAACGTTGAACCCTGTTAGTTGAGGATACACATCACAAAGTAGTTTCTGAGAATGCTTGTGTCTAGATTTTATATGAAGATATTCCTATTTCCAACTAAATCTTCACAGTTATCCAAATATCCACTTGCAGATTTTACAAAAAGACTGTTTCCAAACTGCTGTTTCAAAGAAAAGTCGAACTGTGTTAGTTGAGGACACTCATCACAAAGAAGTTTCTGAGAATGCTTCTGTCTAGATTTCATATGAAGATATTCCCGTTTCCACCGAAATCATTAGAGCTATCCAAATACCCACTTACAGATTCTACAAAAAGAGTGTTACCAATCTGCTCTATCAAATGAAAGGTTCAACTTCGTTAGTTGAGGACACACATCATAAAGAAGTTTCTGAGAATGCTTCTGTCTGGATTTTATATGAAGATACTCCGTTTCCAACGAAATCTTCACAGTTATCCAAATATCAACTTGCAGATTCTACAAAAAGTGTGTTTCCAAACTACTGTATCAAAAGAAAGGATCAACTCTGTTAGTTGAGGACACACATCACAAAGAAGTTTCTGAGAATGCTTCTGTCTAGATTTTATATGAAGATATTCCCGTTTCCAACGAAATCTTCACAGTTATCCAAATATCCACTTGCAGATTCTACAAAAAGAGTGTTTGCAAACTGCTGTATCAAAAGAAAGGATGAACTGTGTTAGCTGAGGACACTCATCAAGAAGAAGTTTCTGAGCATGCTTCGGTCTAGATTTCATATGAAGATATCCCCGTTTCCAACGAAATCATTAGCTCTATCAAAATATCCACTTACAGATTCTACAAAAAGAGTGTTTCCAAACTCCTCTATCAAAAGAAAAGTTCAACTCCTTTAGTTGAGGACACACATCACAAAGAAGTTTCTGAGAATGCTTCTGTCTAGATTTTATATGAAGATATTCCCTTTTCCAATGAAATCTTCAGAGTCATCCAAATATCCACTTGCAGCTTCTACAAAAAGAGTTTTTCTAAACTGCTGTATCCAAAGAAAGTTTCATCTCTGTTAGTTGAGGACACACATCCCAAATAAGTTTCTGAGAATGCTTCTGTCTCGTTTTTATGGGAAGATATTTCCCTTTTCACCTTAGGCCTGAGAGCGCTCGAAATCTCCACTTGCAGATACTACAGAAAGAGTGTTCCAAACCTGCTCTAAGAAAGGGAATGTTCAGCTCAGTGAGTTCAATGCAGATATCACAAAGTAGTTTCTGAGAGAGCTTCTGTCTAGATTTTAGATGAAGATATTCCCGTTTCCAATGAAATCGTTAGAGCTATCCAAATATCCACTTGCAGATTCTACAAAAAGTGTGTTTCCAAACTGCTGTAACAAAGGAAAGGTTGAAATCTGTTAGTTGAGGACACACACCACAAAAAAGTTTCTGAGAACGCTTCTGTCTAGATTCTATATGACGATATTCCCGTTTCCAATGAAATCTTCACAGTTATTCAAATATCCACTTGCAGATTCTACAAAAAGAGTGTTTCCAAACTGCTCTATCAAAAGAAAGGTTCAACTCCGTTAGTTGAGGACACACGTCACAAAGAAGTTTCTGAGAATGCTTCTGTCTCGTTTTTATGGGAAGATATTTCAGTTTTCACCGTAGGCCGGAATGCGCTCGAAATGTCCACTTGCAGATACTACAGAAAGAGTGTTCCAAACCTTCTCTAAGAAAGGGAATCTTCAGCTTTGTGAGTTGAATGCAGATATCACAAAGTAGTTTCTGAGAGTGCTTCTGTCTAGATTTTAGATGAAGATATTCCCGTTTCCAACGAAATCGTTAGAGCTATCCAAATATCTACTTGCAGATTCTACAAAAAGAGTGGTTCCAAACTACTCTATGAAAAGAAAGGTTGAACTCTGTTAGATGAGGACACACATCACAAAGAAGTTTCTGAGAATGCTTCTGTCTAGATTTTATATGAAGATGTTCCCGTTTCCAACGAAATCTTCACATTAAACAAAATATCCACTTGCAGGTTCTACAAAAAGAGTGTTTCCAAACTGCTGTATCAAAGGAAAGGTTGTACTCTGTTAGTTGAGGACACACATCACAAAAAAGTTTCTGAGAATGCTTCTGTCTAGATTTTATATGAAGATATTCCCGTTTCCAACGAAATCTTCACAGTTATTCAAGTATCCACTTGCAGATTCCACAATAAGAGTGTTTCCAAACTGCTGTATCAATAGAAAGGATCAGCTCTGGTAGTTGAGGACACACATCCTAAAGAAGTTTCTGAAAATCCTTCTGTCTCTTTTTTATGGGAAGATATTTCAGTTTTCACCGTAGGCCTTAATGCGCTCGAAATGTCCACTTCCAGATACTACAGAAAGAGTGTTTCAAACCTGCTCTATGAAAGGGAATGTTCCGCTCTGTGACTTGAATGCAGATATCAGAAAGTAGTTTCTGACAGTGCTTCTGTCTAGAATTTAGATGAAGATATTCCCGTTTCCAACGAAATCGATAGAGCTATCCAAATATCCACTTACAGATTCTACAAAAGAAGTGATTCCAAACTGCTCTATCAACAGAAAGGTTTAAGTCTGTTAGTTGAGGACACACATCACAAAGAAGTTTGTGAGAATGCTTCTGTCTAGATTTTATATGAAGATATTCCCGTTTCTAACGATATCTTCACAGTTATCCAAATATCCACTTGCAGATTCTTCAAAAAGTGTGTTTCCAAACTGCTGTATCAAAAGATAGGTTCAACTCTGTCAGTTGAGGACACTCATCGCAAAGAAGTTTCTGAGAATGCTTCTGTCTAGATTTCATATGAAGATACTCCCCTTTCCAACGAAATTATTACAGCTATCCAAATATCCACGGACAGATTCTACAGAAAGGGTGTTTCCAAACTGCTGTATCAAAAGAAAGGTTGAACTCCGTTAGTTGAGGACACACATCACGAAGAAGTTGCTGAGAATGCTTCTGTCTGGAATTTAGATGAAGATATTCCCGTTTCCAACG
The DNA here is from genome assembly GCF_029281585.2 of Gorilla gorilla gorilla. Classification (NCBI taxonomy): domain Eukaryota; kingdom Metazoa; phylum Chordata; class Mammalia; order Primates; family Hominidae; genus Gorilla; species Gorilla gorilla. The sequence goes on along the minus strand of NC_086018.1, from coordinate 12,312,968 downwards.
AAATCTTCACAGTTATCCAAATATCTACCAGCAGATTCTACAAAAAGTGTGTTTCCAAACTACTGTAACAAAAGAAAGGTTGAACTCTGTTAGTTGAGGACACACATCACAAAGAAGTTTCTGAGAATGCTTCTGTCTAGATTTTATATGAAGATATTCACTTTTCCATCGAAATCTTCACAGTTATCCAAATATCCACTTGCGGATTCTACAAAAAGAGTGTTTCTAAACTGCTGTATCAAAAGAAAGGTCCAACTCTGTTAGTTGAGGACACACATCCAGTATAAGTTTCAGAGAATGCTTCTGTCTCGTTTTTATGGGAAGATATTTCCCTTTTCACCGTAGGCCTGAAAGCGCTCGAAATGTCCACTTGCAGATACTACAGAAAGCGTGTTCCAAACCTGCTCTAAGAAAGAGAATCTTCAGCTTTCTGAGTTGAATGCAGATATCACAAAGTAGTTTCTGAGAGTGCTTCTGTCTAGATTTTAGATGAAGATATTCCCGTTTCCAACGAAATCGTATGAGCTATCCAAATATCCACTTGCAGATTGTACAAAAAGGTGGTTCCAAACTACTCTATCAAAAGAAATGTTGAACTCTGTTCGATGAGGACTCACATCACAAAGAAGTTTCTGATAATGCTTCTGCCTAGATTTTATATGATGATGTTCCCGTTTCCAACGAAATCTTCACATTAAACAAAATATCCACTTGCAGGTTCTACAAAAAGAGTGTTTCCAAACTGCTGTATCAACGTAAAGTTTGAACTCTGTTAGTTGAGGACACACATCACAAAAAAGTTTCTGAGAATGCTTCTGTCTAGATTTTATAAGAAGATACTCCCGTTTCCAACGAAATCTTCACAGTTATTCAAGTATCCACTTGCAGATTCCACAAAAAGAGTGTTTCCTAACTGCTGTATCAAGAGAAAGGATCAACTCTGCTAGTTGAGGACCCATATCCTAAATAAGTTTCTGAGAATGCTTCTGTCTCTTTCTTATAGGAAGATATTTCAGTTTTCACCGAAGGGCTGAATGCGTTCGAAATGTCCACTTCCAGATACTACAGAAAGAGTGTTTCAAACCTGCTCTTTGAAAGGGAATGTTCAGCTCTGTGACTTGAATGCAGATGTCACAAAGTAGTTTCTGACAGTGCTTCTGTCTTGAATTTAGATGAAGATATTCCCTTTTCCAACGAAATCGTTAGAGCTATAAAAATATCCACTTGCAGATTCTACAAAAAGGGTGTTTCCAAACTGCCCTATCAAAAGAAACGTTGAACCCTGTTAGTTGAGGATACACATCACAAAGTAGTTTCTGAGAATGCTTGTGTCTAGATTTTATATGAAGATATTCCTATTTCCAACTAAATCTTCACAGTTATCCAAATATCCACTTGCAGATTTTACAAAAAGACTGTTTCCAAACTGCTGTTTCAAAGAAAAGTCGAACTGTGTTAGTTGAGGACACTCATCACAAAGAAGTTTCTGAGAATGCTTCTGTCTAGATTTCATATGAAGATATTCCCGTTTCCACCGAAATCATTAGAGCTATCCAAATACCCACTTACAGATTCTACAAAAAGAGTGTTACCAATCTGCTCTATCAAATGAAAGGTTCAACTTCGTTAGTTGAGGACACACATCATAAAGAAGTTTCTGAGAATGCTTCTGTCTGGATTTTATATGAAGATATTCCGTTTCCAACGAAATCTTCACAGTTATCCAAATATCAACTTGCAGATTCTACAAAAAGTGTGTTTCCAAACTACTGTATCAAAAGAAAGGATCAACTCTGTTAGTTGAGGACACACATCACAAAGAAGTTTCTGAGAATGCTTCTGTCTAGATTTTATATGAAGATATTCCCGTTTCCAACGAAATCTTCACAGTTATCCAAATATCCACTTGCAGATTCTACAAAAAGAGTGTTTGCAAACTGCTGTATCAAAAGAAAGGATGAACTGTGTTAGCTGAGGACACTCATCAAGAAGAAGTTTCTGAGCATGCTTCGGTCTAGATTTCATATGAAGATATCCCCGTTTCCAACGAAATCATTAGCTCTATCAAAATATCCACTTACAGATTCTACAAAAAGAGTGTTTCCAAACTCCTCTATCAAAAGAAAAGTTCAACTCCTTTAGTTGAGGACACACATCACAAAGAAGTTTCTGAGAATGCTTCTGTCTAGATTTTATATGAAGATATTCCCTTTTCCAATGAAATCTTCAGAGTCATCCAAATATCCACTTGCAGCTTCTACAAAAAGAGTTTTTCTAAACTGCTGTATCCAAAGAAAGTTTCATCTCTGTTAGTTGAGGACACACATCCCAAATAAGTTTCTGAGAATGCTTCTGTCTCGTTTTTATGGGAAGATATTTCCCTTTTCACCTTAGGCCTGAGAGCGCTCGAAATCTCCACTTGCAGATACTACAGAAAGAGTGTTCCAAACCTGCTCTAAGAAAGGGAATGTTCAGCTCAGTGAGTTCAATGCAGATATCACAAAGTAGTTTCTGAGAGAGCTTCTGTCTAGATTTTAGATGAAGATATTCCCGTTTCCAATGAAATCGTTAGAGCTATCCAAATATCCACTTGCAGATTCTACAAAAAGTGTGTTTCCAAACTGCTGTAACAAAGGGAAGGTTGAAATCTGTTAGTTGAGGACACACACCACAAAAAAGTTTCTGAGAACGCTTCTGTCTAGATTCTATATGACGATATTCCCGTTTCCAATGAAATCTTCACAGTTATTCAAATATCCACTTGCAGATTCTACAAAAAGAGTGTTTCCAAACTGCTCTATCAAAAGAAAGGTTCAACTCCGTTAGTTGAGGACACACGTCACAAAGAAGTTTCTGAGAATGCTTCTGTCTCGTTTTTATGGGAAGATATTTCAGTTTTCACCGTAGGCCGGAATGCGCTCGAAATGTCCACTTGCAGATACTACAGAAAGAGTGTTCCAAACCTTCTCTAAGAAAGGGAATCTTCAGCTTTGTGAGTTGAATGCAGATATCACAAAGTAGTTTCTGAGAGTGCTTCTGTCTAGATTTTAGATGAAGATATTCCCGTTTCCAACGAAATCGTTAGAGCTATCCAAATATCAACTTGCAGATTCTACAAAAAGAGTGGTTCCAAACTACTCTATGAAAAGAAAGGTTGAACTCTGTTAGATGAGGACACACATCACAAAGAAGTTTCTGAGAATGCTTCTGTCTAGATTTTATATGAAGATGTTCCCGTTTCCAACGAAATCTTCACATTAAACAAAATATCCACTTGCAGGTTCTACAAAAAGAGTGTTTCCAAACTGCTGTATCAAAGGAAAGGTTGTACTCTGTTAGTTGAGGACACACATCACAAAAAAGTTTCTGAGAATGCTTCTGTCTAGATTTTATATGAAGATATTCCCGTTTCCAACGAAATCTTCACAGTTATTCAAGTATCCACTTGCAGATTCCACAATAAGAGTGTTTCCAAACTGCTGTATCAATAGAAAGGATCAGCTCTGGTAGTTGAGGACACACATCCTAAAGAAGTTTCTGAAAATCCTTCTGTCTCTTTTTTATGGGAAGATATTTCAGTTTTCACCGTAGGCCTTAATGCGCTCGAAATGTCCACTTCCAGATACTACAGAAAGAGTGTTTCAAACCTGCTCTATGAAAGGGAATGTTCCGCTCTGTGACTTGAATGCAGATATCAGAAAGTAGTTTCTGACAGTGCTTCTGTCTAGAATTTAGATGAAGATATTCCCGTTTCCAACGAAATCGATAGAGCTATCCAAATATCCACTTACAGATTCTACAAAAGAAGTGATTCCAAACTGCTCTATCAACAGAAAGGTTTAAGTCTGTTAGTTGAGGACACACATCACAAAGAAGTTTGTGAGAATGCTTCTGTCTAGATTTTATATGAAGATATTCCCGTTTCTAACGATATCTTCACAGTTATCCAAATATCCACTTGCAGATTCTTCAAAAAGTGTGTTTCCAAACTGCTGTATCAAAAGATAGGTTCAACTCTGTCAGTTGAGGACACTCATCGCAAAGAAGTTTCTGAGAATGCTTCTGTCTAGATTTCATATGAAGATACTCCCCTTTCCAACGAAATTATTACAGCTATCCAAATATCCACGGACAGATTCTACAGAAAGGGTGTTTCCAAACTGCTGTATCAAAAGAAAGGTTGAACTCCGTTAGTTGAGGACACACATCACGAAGAAGTTGCTGAGAATGCTTCTGTCTGGAATTTAGATGAAGATATTCCCGTTTCCAACGAAATCTTCACAGTTATCCAAATATCTACCAGCAGATTCTACAAAAAGTGTGTTTCCAAACTACTGTAACAAAAGAAAGGTTGAACTCTGTTAGTTGAGGACACACATCACAAAGAAGTTTCTGAGAATGCTTCTGTCTAGATTTTATATGAAGATATTCACTTTTCCATCGAAATCTTCACAGTTATCCAAATATCCACTTGCGGATTCTACAAAAAGAGTGTTTCTAAACTGCTGTATCAAAAGAAAGGTCCAACTCTGTTAGTTGAGGACACACATCCAGTATAAGTTTCAGAGAATGCTTCTGTCTCGTTTTTATGGGAAGATATTTCCCTTTTCACCGTAGGCCTGAAAGCGCTCGAAATGTCCACTTGCAGATACTACAGAAAGCGTGTTCCAAACCTGCTCTAAGAAAGAGAATCTTCAGCTTTCTGAGTTGAATGCAGATATCACAAAGTAGTTTCTGAGAGTGCTTCTGTCTAGATTTTAGATGAAGATATTCCCGTTTCCAACGAAATCGTATGAGCTATCCAAATATCCACTTGCAGATTGTACAAAAAGGTGGTTCCAAACTACTCTATCAAAAGAAATGTTGAACTCTGTTCGATGAGGACTCACATCACAAAGAAGTTTCTGATAATGCTTCTGCCTAGATTTTATATGATGATGTTCCCGTTTCCAACGAAATCTTCACATTAAACAAAATATCCACTTGCAGGTTCTACAAAAAGAGTGTTTCCAAACTGCTGTATCAACGTAAAGTTTGAACTCTGTTAGTTGAGGACACACATCACAAAAAAGTTTCTGAGAATGCTTCTGTCTAGATTTTATAAGAAGATACTCCCGTTTCCAACGAAATCTTCACAGTTATTCAAGTATCCACTTGCAGATTCCACAAAAAGAGTGTTTCCTAACTGCTGTATCAAGAGAAAGGATCAACTCTGCTAGTTGAGGACCCATATCCTAAATAAGTTTCTGAGAATGCTTCTGTCTCTTTCTTATAGGAAGATATTTCAGTTTTCACCGAAGGGCTGAATGCGTTCGAAATGTCCACTTCCAGATACTACAGAAAGAGTGTTTCAAACCTGCTCTTTGAAAGGGAATGTTCAGCTCTGTGACTTGAATGCAGATGTCACAAAGTAGTTTCTGACAGTGCTTCTGTCTTGAATTTAGATGAAGATATTCCCTTTTCCAACGAAATCGTTAGAGCTATAAAAATATCCACTTGCAGATTCTACAAAAAGGGTGTTTCCAAACTGCCCTATCAAAAGAAACGTTGAACCCTGTTAGTTGAGGATACACATCACAAAGTAGTTTCTGAGAATGCTTGTGTCTAGATTTTATATGAAGATATTCCTATTTCCAACTAAATCTTCACAGTTATCCAAATATCCACTTGCAGATTTTACAAAAAGACTGTTTCCAAACTGCTGTTTCAAAGAAAAGTCGAACTGTGTTAGTTGAGGACACTCATCACAAAGAAGTTTCTGAGAATGCTTCTGTCTAGATTTCATATGAAGATATTCCCGTTTCCACCGAAATCATTAGAGCTATCCAAATACCCACTTACAGATTCTACAAAAAGAGTGTTACCAATCTGCTCTATCAAATGAAAGGTTCAACTTCGTTAGTTGAGGACACACATCATAAAGAAGTTTCTGAGAATGCTTCTGTCTGGATTTTATATGAAGATATTCCGTTTCCAACGAAATCTTCACAGTTATCCAAATATCAACTTGCAGATTCTACAAAAAGTGTGTTTCCAAACTACTGTATCAAAAGAAAGGATCAACTCTGTTAGTTGAGGACACACATCACAAAGAAGTTTCTGAGAATGCTTCTGTCTAGATTTTATATGAAGATATTCCCGTTTCCAACGAAATCTTCACAGTTATCCAAATATCCACTTGCAGATTCTACAAAAAGAGTGTTTGCAAACTGCTGTATCAAAAGAAAGGATGAACTGTGTTAGCTGAGGACACTCATCAAGAAGAAGTTTCTGAGCATGCTTCGGTCTAGATTTCATATGAAGATATCCCCGTTTCCAACGAAATCATTAGCTCTATCAAAATATCCACTTACAGATTCTACAAAAAGAGTGTTTCCAAACTCCTCTATCAAAAGAAAAGTTCAACTCCTTTAGTTGAGGACACACATCACAAAGAAGTTTCTGAGAATGCTTCTGTCTAGATTTTATATGAAGATATTCCCTTTTCCAATGAAATCTTCAGAGTCATCCAAATATCCACTTGCAGCTTCTACAAAAAGAGTTTTTCTAAACTGCTGTATCCAAAGAAAGTTTCATCTCTGTTAGTTGAGGACACACATCCCAAATAAGTTTCTGAGAATGCTTCTGTCTCGTTTTTATGGGAAGATATTTCCCTTTTCACCTTAGGCCTGAGAGCGCTCGAAATCTCCACTTGCAGATACTACAGAAAGAGTGTTCCAAACCTGCTCTAAGAAAGGGAATGTTCAGCTCAGTGAGTTCAATGCAGATATCACAAAGTAGTTTCTGAGAGAGCTTCTGTCTAGATTTTAGATGAAGATATTCCCGTTTCCAATGAAATCGTTAGAGCTATCCAAATATCCACTTGCAGATTCTACAAAAAGTGTGTTTCCAAACTGCTGTAACAAAGGAAAGGTTGAAATCTGTTAGTTGAGGACACACACCACAAAAAAGTTTCTGAGAACGCTTCTGTCTAGATTCTATATGACGATATTCCCGTTTCCAATGAAATCTTCACAGTTATTCAAATATCCACTTGCAGATTCTACAAAAAGAGTGTTTCCAAACTGCTCTATCAAAAGAAAGGTTCAACTCCGTTAGTTGAGGACACACGTCACAAAGAAGTTTCTGAGAATGCTTCTGTCTCGTTTTTATGGGAAGATATTTCAGTTTTCACCGTAGGCCGGAATGCGCTCGAAATGTCCACTTGCAGATACTACAGAAAGAGTGTTCCAAACCTTCTCTAAGAAAGGGAATCTTCAGCTTTGTGAGTTGAATGCAGATATCACAAAGTAGTTTCTGAGAGTGCTTCTGTCTAGATTTTAGATGAAGATATTCCCGTTTCCAACGAAATCGTTAGAGCTATCCAAATATCTACTTGCAGATTCTACAAAAAGAGTGGTTCCAAACTACTCTATGAAAAGAAAGGTTGAACTCTGTTAGATGAGGACACACATCACAAAGAAGTTTCTGAGAATGCTTCTGTCTAGATTTTATATGAAGATGTTCCCGTTTCCAACGAAATCTTCACATTAAACAAAATATCCACTTGCAGGTTCTACAAAAAGAGTGTTTCCAAACTGCTGTATCAAAGGAAAGGTTGTACTCTGTTAGTTGAGGACACACATCACAAAAAAGTTTCTGAGAATGCTTCTGTCTAGATTTTATATGAAGATATTCCCGTTTCCAACGAAATCTTCACAGTTATTCAAGTATCCACTTGCAGATTCCACAATAAGAGTGTTTCCAAACTGCTGTATCAATAGAAAGGATCAGCTCTGGTAGTTGAGGACACACATCCTAAAGAAGTTTCTGAAAATCCTTCTGTCTCTTTTTTATGGGAAGATATTTCAGTTTTCACCGTAGGCCTTAATGCGCTCGAAATGTCCACTTCCAGATACTACAGAAAGAGTGTTTCAAACCTGCTCTATGAAAGGGAATGTTCCGCTCTGTGACTTGAATGCAGATATCAGAAAGTAGTTTCTGACAGTGCTTCTGTCTAGAATTTAGATGAAGATATTCCCGTTTCCAACGAAATCGATAGAGCTATCCAAATATCCACTTACAGATTCTACAAAAGAAGTGATTCCAAACTGCTCTATCAACAGAAAGGTTTAAGTCTGTTAGTTGAGGACACACATCACAAAGAAGTTTGTGAGAATGCTTCTGTCTAGATTTTATATGAAGATATTCCCGTTTCTAACGATATCTTCACAGTTATCCAAATATCCACTTGCAGATTCTTCAAAAAGTGTGTTTCCAAACTGCTGTATCAAAAGATAGGTTCAACTCTGTCAGTTGAGGACACTCATCGCAAAGAAGTTTCTGAGAATGCTTCTGTCTAGATTTCATATGAAGATACTCCCCTTTCCAACGAAATTATTACAGCTATCCAAATATCCACGGACAGATTCTACAGAAAGGGTGTTTCCAAACTGCTGTATCAAAAGAAAGGTTGAACTCCGTTAGTTGAGGACACACATCACGAAGAAGTTGCTGAGAATGCTTCTGTCTGGAATTTAGATGAAGATATTCCCGTTTCCAACGAAATCTTCACAGTTATCCAAATATCTACCAGCAGATTCTACAAAAAGTGTGTTTCCAAACTACTGTAACAAAAGAAAGGTTGAACTCTGTTAGTTGAGGACACACATCACAAAGAAGTTTCTGAGAATGCTTCTGTCTAGATTTTATATGAAGATATTCACTTTTCCATCGAAATCTTCACAGTTATCCAAATATCCACTTGCGGATTCTACAAAAAGAGTGTTTCTAAACTGCTGTATCAAAAGAAAGGTCCAACTCTGTTAGTTGAGGACACACATCCAGTATAAGTTTCAGAGAATGCTTCTGTCTCGTTTTTATGGGAAGATATTTCCCTTTTCACCGTAGGCCTGAAAGCGCTCGAAATGTCCACTTGCAGATACTACAGAAAGCGTGTTCCAAACCTGCTCTAAGAAAGAGAATCTTCAGCTTTCTGAGTTGAATGCAGATATCACAAAGTAGTTTCTGAGAGTGCTTCTGTCTAGATTTTAGATGAAGATATTCCCGTTTCCAACGAAATCGTATGAGCTATCCAAATATCCACTTGCAGATTGTACAAAAAGGTGGTTCCAAACTACTCTATCAAAAGAAATGTTGAACTCTGTTCGATGAGGACTCACATCACAAAGAAGTTTCTGATAATGCTTCTGCCTAGATTTTATATGATGATGTTCCCGTTTCCAACGAAATCTTCACATTAAACAAAATATCCACTTGCAGGTTCTACAAAAAGAGTGTTTCCAAACTGCTGTATCAACGTAAAGTTTGAACTCTGTTAGTTGAGGACACACATCACAAAAAAGTTTCTGAGAATGCTTCTGTCTAGATTTTATAAGAAGATACTCCCGTTTCCAACGAAATCTTCACAGTTATTCAAGTATCCACTTGCAGATTCCACAAAAAGAGTGTTTCCTAACTGCTGTATCAAGAGAAAGGATCAACTCTGCTAGTTGAGGACCCATATCCTAAATAAGTTTCTGAGAATGCTTCTGTCTCTTTCTTATAGGAAGATATTTCAGTTTTCACCGAAGGGCTGAATGCGTTCGAAATGTCCACTTCCAGATACTACAGAAAGAGTGTTTCAAACCTGCTCTTTGAAAGGGAATGTTCAGCTCTGTGACTTGAATGCAGATGTCACAAAGTAGTTTCTGACAGTGCTTCTGTCTTGAATTTAGATGAAGATATTCCCTTTTCCAACGAAATCGTTAGAGCTATAAAAATATCCACTTGCAGATTCTACAAAAAGGGTGTTTCCAAACTGCCCTATCAAAAGAAACGTTGAACCCTGTTAGTTGAGGATACACATCACAAAGTAGTTTCTGAGAATGCTTGTGTCTAGATTTTATATGAAGATATTCCTATTTCCAACTAAATCTTCACAGTTATCCAAATATCCACTTGCAGATTTTACAAAAAGACTGTTTCCAAACTGCTGTTTCAAAGAAAAGTCGAACTGTGTTAGTTGAGGACACTCATCACAAAGAAGTTTCTGAGAATGCTTCTGTCTAGATTTCATATGAAGATATTCCCGTTTCCACCGAAATCATTAGAGCTATCCAAATACCCACTTACAGATTCTACAAAAAGAGTGTTACCAATCTGCTCTATCAAATGAAAGGTTCAACTTCGTTAGTTGAGGACACACATCATAAAGAAGTTTCTGAGAATGCTTCTGTCTGGATTTTATATGAAGATATTCCGTTTCCAACGAAATCTTCACAGTTATCCAAATATCAACTTGCAGATTCTACAAAAAGTGTGTTTCCAAACTACTGTATCAAAAGAAAGGATCAACTCTGTTAGTTGAGGACACACATCACAAAGAAGTTTCTGAGAATGCTTCTGTCTAGATTTTATATGAAGATATTCCCGTTTCCAACGAAATCTTCACAGTTATCCAAATATCCACTTGCAGATTCTACAAAAAGAGTGTTTGCAAACTGCTGTATCAAAAGAAAGGATGAACTGTGTTAGCTGAGGACACTCATCAAGAAGAAGTTTCTGAGCATGCTTCGGTCTAGATTTCATATGAAGATATCCCCGTTTCCAACGAAATCATTAGCTCTATCAAAATATCCACTTACAGATTCTACAAAAAGAGTGTTTCCAAACTCCTCTATCAAAAGAAAAGTTCAACTCCTTTAGTTGAGGACACACATCACAAAGAAGTTTCTGAGAATGCTTCTGTCTAGATTTTATATGAAGATATTCCCTTTTCCAATGAAATCTTCAGAGTCATCCAAATATCCACTTGCAGCTTCTACAAAAAGAGTTTTTCTAAACTGCTGTATCCAAAGAAAGTTTCATCTCTGTTAGTTGAGGACACACATCCCAAATAAGTTTCTGAGAATGCTTCTGTCTCGTTTTTATGGGAAGATATTTCCCTTTTCACCTTAGGCCTGAGAGCGCTCGAAATCTCCACTTGCAGATACTACAGAAAGAGTGTTCCAAACCTGCTCTAAGAAAGGGAATGTTCAGCTCAGTGAGTTCAATGCAGATATCACAAAGTAGTTTCTGAGAGAGCTTCTGTCTAGATTTTAGATGAAGATATTCCCGTTTCCAATGAAATCGTTAGAGCTATCCAAATATCCACTTGCAGATTCTACAAAAAGTGTTTTTCCAAACTGCTGTAACAAAGGGAAGGTTGAAATCTGTTAGTTGAGGACACACACCACAAAAAAGTTTCTGAGAACGCTTCTGTCTAGATTCTATATGACGATATTCCCGTTTCCAATGAAATCTTCACAGTTATTCAAATATCCACTTGCAGATTCTACAAAAAGAGTGTTTCCAAACTGCTCTATCAAAAGAAAGGTTCAACTCCGTTAGTTGAGGACACACGTCACAAAGAAGTTTCTGAGAATGCTTCTGTCTCGTTTTTATGGGAAGATATTTCAGTTGTCACCGTAGGCCGGAATGCGCTGGAAATGTCCACTTCCATATACTACAGAAAGAGTGTTTCAAACCTTCTCTAAGAAAGGGAATGTTCCACTCTGTGACTTGAATGCAGATATCACAAAGTAGTTTCTGACAGTGCTTCTGTCTAGAATTTAGATGAAGATATTCCCGTTTCCAACGAAATCGACAGAGCTATCCAAATATCCACTTGCAGATTCTACAAAAAGTGTGTTTCCAAACTACTGTATCAAAAGAATGGTTCAACTCTCTTAGTTGAGGACACACACCACAAAAAAGTTTCTGAGAATGCTTCTGTCTAGATTTTATATGACGATATTCCCGTTTCCAATGAAATCTTCACAGTTATTCAAATATCCACTTGAAGATTCTACAAAAAGTGTGTTTCCAAACTGCTGTATCAAAAGAAAGGTTCAACTCTGTTAGTTGAAGACACTCATTGCAAAGAAGTTTCTGAGAATGCTTCTGTATGGATTTCATATGAAGATATTCCCGTTTCCAAGGAAATCTTCACAGTTATTCAAATATCCACTTGCAGATTCTACAAAAAGAGTGTTTCCAAACTGCTCTATCAAAAGAAAGGTTCAACTCCGTTAGTTGAGGACACACATCACAAAGAAGTTTCTGAGAATGCTTCTGTCTCGTTTTTATGGGAAGATATTTCCCTTTTCACCTTAGGCCTGAAAGCGCTCGAAATCTCCACTTGCAGATACTACAGAAAGAGTGTTCCAAACCTGCTCTAAGAAAGGGAATGTTCAGCTCTGTGAGTTCAATGCAGATATCACAAAGTAGTTTCTGAGAGAGCTTCTGTCTAGATTTTAGATGAAGATATTCCCGTTTCCAATGAAATCGTTAGAGCTATCCAAATATCCACTTGCAGATTCTACGAAAAGTGTGTTTCCAAACTGCTGTAACAAAGGAAAGGTTGAAATCTGTTAGTTGAGGACACACACCACAAAAAAGTTTCTGAGAATGCTTCTGTCTAGATTTTATATGACGATATTCCCGTTTCCAATGAAATCTTCACAGTTATTCAAATATCCACTTGCAGATTCTACAAAAAGAGTGTTTCCAAACTGCTGTATCAATAGAAAGGATCAGCTCTGGTAGTTGAGGACACACATCCTAAATAAGTTTCTGAAAATCCTTCTGTCTGTTTTTTATGGGAAGATATTTCAGTTTTCACCGTAGGCCTTAATGCGCTCGAAATGTCCACTTCCAGACACTACAGAAAGAGTGTTTCAAACCTGCTCTATGAAAGGGAATGTTCCGCTCTGTGACTTGAATGCAGATATCAGAAAGTAGTTTCTGACAGTGCTTCTGTCTAGAATTTAGATGAAGATATTCCCGTTTCCAACGAAATCGATAGAGCTATCCCAATATCCACTTACAGATTCTAGAAAAGAAGTGATTCCAAACTACTGTATCATAAGAAAGGTTTAAGTCTGCTGGTTGAGGACACACATCACAAAGTAGTTTGTGAGAATGCTTCTGTCTAGATTTTATATGAAGATATTCCCGTTTCCAACGATATCTTCTCAGTTCTCCAAATATCCACTTGCAGATTCTTCAAAAAGTGTGTTTCCAAACTGCTGTATCAAAAGAAAGGTTCAACTCTGTTAGTTGAGCACACTCATCACAAAGAAGTTTCTGAGAATGCTTCTGTCTAGATTTCATATGAAGATACTCCCCTTTCCAACGAAATTATAACAGCTATCCAAATATCCACGGACAGATTCTACAAAAAGGATGTTTCCAAACTGCTCTATCAAAAGAAAGGTTGAACTCCGTTACCTGAGGACACACATCACGAAGAAGTTGTTGAGAATGCTTCTGTCTGGAATTTAGATGAAGATATTCCCGTTTCCAACGAAATCTTCACAGTTATCCAAATATCTACCAGCAGATTCTACAAAAAGTGTGTTTCCAAACTACTGTAACAAAAGAAAGGTTGAACTCTGTTAGTTGAGGACACACATCACAAAGAAGTTTCTGAGAATGCTTCTGTCTCGTTTTTATGGGAAGATATTTCAGTTTTCACCGTAGGCCCGAATGCGCTCCAAATGTCCACTTGCAGATAATACCGAAAGAGTGTTCCATACCTTCTCTAAGAAAGGGAATCTTCAGCTTTGTGAGTTGAATGCAGATATCACAAAGTAGTTTCTGAGAGTGCTTCTGTCTAGATTTTAGATGAAAATATTCCCGTTTCCAATGAAATCGTTAGAGCTATCCAAATATCAACTTGCAGATTCTACAAAAAGAGTGGTTCCAAACTACTCTATGAAAAGAAAGGTTGAACTCTGTTAGATGAGGACACACATCACAAAGAAGTTTCTGATAATGCTTCTGTCTAGATTTTATATAAAGATGTTCCCGTTTCCAATGAAATCTTCACATTAAACAAAATATCCACTTGCAGGTTCTACAAAAAGAGTGTTTCCAAACTGCTGTATCAAAGGAAAGGTTGAACTCTGTTAGTTGAGGACACACATCACAAAAAAGTTTCTGAGAATGCTTCTGTCTAGATTTTATATGAAGATATTCCCGTTTCCAACGAAATCTTCACAGTTATTCAAATATCCACTTGCAGATTCTACAAAAAGTGTGTTTCCAAACTGCTGTATCAATAGAAAGGATCAGCTCTGGTAGTTGAGGACACACATCCTAAATAAGTTTCTGAAAATCCTTCTGTCTCTTTTTTATGGGAAGATATTTCAGTTTTCACCGTAGGCCTTTATGCGCTCGAAATGTCCACTTCCAGATACTACAGAAAGAGTGTTTCAAACCTGCTCTATGAAAGGGAATGTTCCGCTCTGTGACTTGAATGCAGATATCAGAAAGTAGTTTCTGACAATGCTTCTGTCTAGAATTTAGATGAAGATATTCCCGTTTCCAACCAAATCGATAGAGCTATCCAAATATCCACTTACAGATTCTACAAAAGAAGTGATTCCAAACTGCTCTATCAACAGAAAGGTTTAAGTCTGTTAGTTGAGGACACACATCACAAAGAAGTTTCTGAAAATGCTTCTGTCTCGTTTTTATGGGAAGATATTTCAGTTTTCACCGTAGGCCCAAATGCACTCTAAATGTCCACTTGCAGATACTACAGAAAGAGTGTTCCAAACCTTCTCTAAGAAAGGGAATCGTCAGCATTGTGACTTGAATGCAGATATCACAAAGTAGTTTCTGAGGGTGCTTCTGTCTAGATTTTAGATGAATATATTACCGTTTCTAACGAAATCAATAGAGCTATCCAAATATCCACTTACAGATTCTACAAAAGAAGTGATTCCAAACTGCTCTATCAACAGAAAGGTTTAAGTCTGTTAGGTGAGGACACACATCCCAAATAAGTTTCTGAGAATGCTTCTGTCTCGTTTTTATGGGAAGACATTTCCCTTTTCACCTTAGGCCTGAAAGCGCTCAAAATCTCCACTTGCAGATACTACAGAAAGAGTGTTCCAAACCTGCTCTAAGAAAGGGAATGTTCAGCTCTGTGAGTTCAATGCAGATATCACAAAGTAGTTTCTGAGAGAGCTTCTGTCTAGATTTTAGATGAAGATATTCCCGTTTCCAATGAAATCGTTAGAGCTACCCAAATATCCACTTGCAGATTCTACAGAAAGTGTGTTTCCAAACTGCTGTAACAAAGGAAAGGTTGAAATCTGTTTGTTGAGGACACACACCACAACAAAGTTTCTGAGAATGCTTCTGTCTAGATTTTAGATGACGATATTCCCGTTTCCAAGGAAATCTTCACAGTTATTCAAATATCCACTTGCAGATTCTACAAAAAGAGTGTTTCCAAACTGCTCTATCAAAAGAAAGGTTCAACTCCGTTAGTTGAGGACACACATCACAAAGAAGTTTCTGAGAATGCTTCTGTCTCGTTTTTATGGGAAGATATTTCAGTTTTCACCGTAGGCCGGAATGCGCTCGAAATGTCCACTTGCAGATACTACAGAAAGAGTGTTCCAAACCTTCTCTAAGAAAGGGAATCTTCAGCTTTGTGAGTTGAATGCAGATATCACAAAGTAGTTTCTGAGAGTGCTTCTGTCTAGATTTTAGATGAAGATATTCCCGTTTCCAACGAAATCGTTAGAGCTATCCAAATATCTACTTGCAGATTCTACAAAAAGAGTGGTTCCAAACTACTCTATGAAAAGAAAGGTTGAACTCTGTTAGATGAGGACACACATCACAAAGAAGTTTCTGAGAATGCTTCTGTCTAGATTTTATATGAAGATGTTCCCGTTTCCAACGAAATCTTCACATTAAACAAAATATCCACTTGCAGGTTCTACAAAAAGAGTGTTTCCAAACTGCTGTATCAAAGGAAAGGTTGAACTCTGTTAGTTGAGGACACACATCACAAAAAAGTTTCTGAGAATGCTTCTGTCTAGATTTTATATGAAGATATTCCCGTTTCCAACGAAATCTTCACAGTTATTCAAATATCCACTTGCAGATTCTACAAAAAGAGTGTTTCCAAACTGCTGTTTCAATAGAAAGGATCAGCTCTGGTAGTTGAGGACACACATCCTAAATAAGTTTCTGAAAATCCTTCTGTCTCTTTTTTATGGGAAGATATTTCAGTTTTCACCGTAGGCCTTAATGTGCTCGAAATCTCCACTTCCAGATACTACAGAAAGAGTGTTTCAAACCTGCTCTATGAAAGGGAAAGTTCTGCTCTGTGACTTGAATGCAGATATCAGAAAGTAGTTTCTGACAGTGCTTCTGTCTAGAATTTAGATGAAGATATTCCCGTTTCCAACGAAATCTTCACAGTTATCCAAATATCCACTTGCAGATTCTACAAAAAGAGTGTTTGCAAACTGCTGTATCAAAAGAAAGGATGAACTGTGTTAGCTGAGGACACTCATCAAGAAGTTGTTTCTGAGACTGCTTCGGTCTAGATTTCATATGAAGATATTCCCGTTTCCAACGAAATCATTAGCTCTATCAAAATATCCACTTACAGATTCTACAAAAAGAGTGTTTCCAAACTCCTCTATCAAAAGAAAGGTTCAACTCCTTTATTTGAGGACACACATCACAAAGAAGTTTATGAGAATGCCTCTGTCTAGATTTTATATGAAGATATTCCCTTTTCCAATGAAATCTTCAGAGTCATCCAAATATCCACTTGCAGCTTCTACAAAAAGAGTTTTTCTAAACTGCTGTATCCAAAGAAAGTTTCATCTCTGTTAGTTGAGGACACACATCCCAAATAAGTTTCTGAGAATGCTTCTGTCTCGTTTTTATGGGAAGATATTTCCCTTTTCACCTTAGGCCTGAAAGCGCTCGAAATCTCCACTTGCAGATACTACAGAAAGAGTGTTCCAAACCTGCTCTAAGAAAGGGAATGTTCAGCTCTGTGAGGTCAATGCAGATATCACAAAGTAGTTTCTGAGAGAGCTTCTGTCTAGATTTTAGATGAAGATATTCCCGTTTCCAATGAAATCGTTAGAGCTATCCAAATATCCACTTGCAGATTCTACAAAAAGTGTGTTTCCAAACTGCTGTAACAAAGGAAAGGTTGAAATCTGTTAGTTGAGGACACACACCACAAAAAAGTTTCTGAGAATGCTTCTGTCTAGATTTTAGATGACGATATTCCCGTTTCCAATGAAATCTTCACAGTTATTCAAATATCCACTTGCAGATTCTACAAAAAGTGTGTTTCCAAACTGCTCTATCAAAAGAAAGGTTCACCTCCGTTAGTTGAGGACACACATCACAAAGAAGTTTCTGAGAATGCTTCTGTCTCGTTTTTATGGGAAGATATTTCCCTTTTCACCTAAGGCCCTAATGCGCTCGAAATGTCCACTTGCAGATACTACAGAAAGAGTGTTCCAAACCTTCTCTAAGAAAGGGAATCTTCAGCATTGTGAGTTGAATGCCGATATCACAAAGTAGTTTCTGAGAGTGCTTCTGTCTAGATTTTAGATGAAGATATTCCCGTTTCCAACGAAATCGTTAGAGCTATCCAAATATCAACTTGCAGATTCTACAAAAAGAGTGGTTCCAAACTACTCTATGAAAAGAAAGGTTGAACTCTGTTAGATGAGGACACACATCACAAAGAAGTTTCTGAGAATGCTTCTGTCTAGATTTTATATGAAGATGTTCCCGTTTCCAACGAAATCTTCACTTTAAACAAAATATCCACTTGCCGGTTCTACAAAAAGTGTGTTTCCAAACTGCTGTATCAATAGAAAGGATCAGCTCTGGTAGTTGAGGACACACATCCTAAATAAGTTTCTGAAAATCCTTCTGTCTCTTTTTTATGGGAAGATATTTCAGTTTTCACCGTAGGCCTTTATGCGCTCGAAATGTCCACTTCCAGATACTACAGAAAGAGTGTTTCAAACCTGCTCTATGAAAGGGAATGTTCCGCTCTGTGACTTGAATGCAGATATCAGAAAGTAGTTTCTGACAATGCTTCTGTCTAGAATTTAGATGAAGATATTCCCGTTTCCAACCAAATCGATAGAGCTATCCAAATATCCACTTACAGATTCTACAAAAGAAGTGATTCCAAACTGCTCTATCAACAGAAAGGTTTAAGTCTGTTAGTTGAGGACACACATCACAAAGAAGTTACTGAAAATGCTTCTGTCTCGTTTTTATGGGAAGATATTTCAGTTTTCACCGTAGGCCCAAATGCGCTCTAAATGTCCACTTGCAGATACTACAGAAAGAGTGTTCCAAACCTTCTCTAAGAAAGGGAATCGTCAGCATTGTGAGTTGAATGCAGATATCACAAAGTAGTTTCTGAGGGTGCTTCTGTCTAGATTTTAGATGAATATATTACCGTTTCCAACGAAATCAATAGAGCTATCCAAATATCCACTTACAGATTCTACAAAAGAAGTGATTCCAAACTGCTCTATCAACAGAAAGGTTTAAGTCTGTTAGGTGAGGACACACATCCCAAATAAGTTTCTGAGAATGCTTCTGTCTCGTTTTTATGGGAAGACATTTCCCTTTTCACCTTAGGCCTGAAAGCGCTCAAAATCTCCACTTGCAGATACTACAGAAAGAGTGTTCCAAACCTGCTCTAAGAAAGGGAATGTTCAGCTCTGTGAGTTCAATGCAGATATCACAAAGTAGTTTCTGAGAGAGCTTCTGTCTAGATTTTAGATGAAGATATTCCCGTTTCCAATGAAATCGTTAGAGCTACCCAAATATCCACTTGCAGATTCTACAGAAAGTGTGTTTCCAAACTGCCGTAACAAAGGAAAGGTTGAAATCTGTTTGTTGAGGACACACACCACAACAAAGTTTCTGAGAATGCTTCTGTCTAGATTTTAGATGACGATATTCCCGTTTCCAAGGAAATCTTCACAGTTATTCAAATATCCACTTGCAGATTCTACAAAAAGAGTGTTTCCAAACTGCTCTATCAAAAGAAAGGTTCAACTCCGTTAGTTGAGGACACACATCACAAAGAAGTTTCTGAGAATGCTTCTGTCTCGTTTTTATGGGAAGATATTTCAGTTTTCACCGTAGGCCGGAATGCGCTCGAAATGTCCACTTGCAGATACTACAGAAAGAGTGTTCCAAACCTTCTCTAAGAAAGGGAATCTTCAGCTTTGTGAGTTGAATGCAGATATCACAAAGTAGTTTCTGAGAGTGCTTCTGCCTAGATTTTAGATGTAGATATTCCCGTTTCCAACGAAATCGTTAGAGCTATCCAAATATCTACTTGCAGATTCTACAAAAAGAGTGGTTCCAAACTACTCTATGAAAAGAAAGGTTGAACTCTGTTAGATGAGGACACACATCACAAAGAAGTTTCTGAGAATGCTTCTGTCTAGATTTTATATGAAGATGTTCCCGTTTCCAACGAAATCTTCACATTAAACAAAATATCCACTTGCAGGTTCTACAAAAAGAGTGTTTCCAAACTGCTGTATCAAAGGAAAGGTTGAACTCTGTTAGTTGAGGACACACATCACAAAAAAGTTTCTGAGAATGCTTCTGTCTAGATTTTATATGAAGATATTCCCGTTTCCAACGAAATCTTCACAGTTATTCAAATATCCACTTGCAGATTCTACAAAAAGAGTGTTTCCAAACTGCTGTTTCAATAGAAAGGATCAGCTCTGGTAGTTGAGGACACACATCCTAAATAAGTTTCTGAAAATCCTTCTGTCTCTTTTTTATGGGAAGATATTTCAGTTTTCACCGTAGTCCTTAATGTGCTCGAAATCTCCACTTCCAGATACTACAGAAAGAGTGTTTCAAACCTGCTCTATGAAAGGGAAAGTTCTGCTCTGTGACTTGAATGCAGATATCAGAAAGTAGTTTCTGACAGTGCTTCTGTCTAGAATTTAGATGAAGATATTCCCGTTTCCAACGAAATCTTCACAGTTATCCAAATATCCACTTGCAGATTCTACAAAAAGAGTGTTTCCAAACTCCTCTATCAAAAGAAAGGTTCAACTCCTTTATTTGAGGACACACATCACAAAGAAGTTTCTGAGAATGCTTCTGTCTAGATTTTATATGAAGATATTCCCTTTTCCAATGAAATCTTCAGAGTCATCCAAATATCCACTTGCAGCTTCTACAAAAAGAGTTTTTCTAAACTGCTGTATCCAAAGAAAGTTTCATCTCTGTTAGTTGAGGACACACATCCCAAATAAGTTTCTGAGAATGCTTCTGTCTCGTTTTTATGGGAAGATATTTCCCTTTTCACCTTAGGCCTGAAAGCGCTCGAAATCTCCACTTGCAGATACTACAGAAAGAGTGTTCCAAACCTGCTCTAAGAAAGGGAATGTTCAGCTCTGTGAGGTCAATGCAGATATCACAAAGTAGTTTCTGAGAGAGCTTCTGTCTAGATTTTAGATGAAGATATTCCCGTTTCCAATGAAATCGTTAGAGCTATCCAAATATCCACTTGCAGATTCTACAAAAAGTGTGTTTCCAAACTGCTGTAACAAAGGAAAGGTTGAAATCTGTTAGTTGAGGACACACACCACAAAAAAGTTTCTGAGAATGCTTCTGTCTAGATTTTATATGACGATATTCCCGTTTCCAATGAAATCTTCACAGTTATTCAAATATCCACTTGCAGATTCTACAAAAAGTGTGTTTCCAAACTGCTCTATCAAAAGAAAGGTTCACCTCCGTTAGTTGAGGACACACATCACAAAGAAGTTTCTGAGAATGCTTCTGTCTCGTTTTTATGGGAAGATATTTCCCTTTTCACCTAAGGCCCTAATGCGCTCGAAATGTCCACTTGCAGATACTACAGATAGAGTGTTCCAAACCTTCTCTAAGAAAGGGAATCTTCAGCATTGTGAGTTGAATGCCGATATCACAAAGTAGTTTCTGAGAGTGCTTCTGTCTAGATTTTAGATGAAGATATTCCCGTTTCCAACGAAATCGTTAGAGGTATCCAAATATCAACTTGCAGATTCTACAAAAAGAGTGGTTCCAAACTACTCTATGAAAAGAAAGGTTGAACTCTGTTAGATGAGGACACACATCACAAAGAAGTTTCTGAGAATGCTTCTGTCTAGATTTTATATGAAGATGTTCCCGTTTCCAACGAAATCTTCACTTTAAACAAAATATCCACTTGCCGGTTCTACAAAAAGTGTGTTTCCAAACTGCTGTATCAATAGAAAGGATCAGCTCTGGTAGTTGAGGACACACATCCTAAATAAGTTTCTGAAAATCCTTCTGTCTCTTTTTTATGGGAAGATATTTCAGTTTTCACCGTAGGCCTTTATGCGCTCGAAATGTCCACTTCCAGATACTACAGAAAGAGTGTTTCAAACCTGCTCTATGAAAGGGAATGTTCCGCTCTGTGACTTGAATGCAGATATCAGAAAGTAGTTTCTGACAATGCTTCTGTCTAGAATTTAGATGAAGATATTCCCGTTTCCAACCAAATCGATAGAGCTATCCAAATATCCACTTACAGATTCTACAAAAGAAGTGATTCCAAACTGCTCTATCAACAGAAAGGTTTAAGTCTGTTAGTTGAGGACACACATCACAAAGAAGTTTCTGAAAATGCTTCTGTCTCGTTTTTATGGGAAGATATTTCAGTTTTCACCGTAGGCCCAAATGCGCTCTAAATGTCCACTTGCAGATACTACAGAAAGAGTGTTCCAAACCTTCTCTAAGAAAGGGAATCGTCAGCATTGTGAGTTGAATGCAGATATCACAAAGTAGTTTCTGAGGGTGCTTCTGTCTAGATTTTAGATGAATATATTACCGTTTCCAACGAAATCAATAGAGCTATCCAAATATCCACTTACAGATTCTACAAAAGAAGTGATTCCAAACTGCTCTATCAACAGAAAGGTTTAAGTCTGTTAGGTGAGGACACACATCCCAAATAAGTTTCTGAGAATGCTTCTGTCTCGTTTTTATGGGAAGACATTTCCCTTTTCACCTTAGGCCTGAAAGCGCTCAAAATCTCCACTTGCAGATACTACAGAAAGAGTGTTCCAAACCTGCTCTAAGAAAGGGAATGTTCAGCTCTGTGAGTTCAATGCAGATATCACAAAGTAGTTTCTGAGAGAGCTTCTGTCTAGATTTTAGATGAAGATATTCCCGTTTCCAATGAAATCGTTAGAGCTACCCAAATATCCACTTGCAGATTCTACAGAAAGTGTGTTTCCAAACTGCTGTAACAAAGGAAAGGTTGAAATCTGTTTGTTGAGGACACACACCACAACAAAGTTTCTGAGAATGCTTCTGTCTAGATTTTAGATGACGATATTCCCGTTTCCAAGGAAATCTTCACAGTTAATTCAAATATCCACTTGCAGATTCTACAAAAAGAGTGTTTCCAAACTGCTCTATCAAAAGAAAGGTTCAACTCCGTTAGTTGAGGACACACATCACAAAGAAGTTTCTGAGAATGCTTCTGTCTCGTTTTTATGGGAAGATATTTCAGTTTTCACCGTAGGCCGGAATGCGCTCGAAATGTCCACTTGCAGATACTACAGAAAGAGTGTTCCAAACCTTCTCTAAGAAAGGGAATCTTCAGCTTTGTGAGTTGAATGCAGATATCACAAAGTAGTTTCTGAGAGTGCTTCTGTCTAGATTTTAGATGAAGATATTCCCGTTTCCAACGAAATCGATAGAGCTATCCAAATATCTACTTGCAGATTCTACAAAAAGAGTGGTTCCAAACTACTCTATGAAAAGAAAGGTTGAACTCTGTTAGATGAGGACACACATCACAAAGAAGTTTCTGAGAATGCTTCTGTCTAGATTTTATATGAAGATGTTCCCATTTCCAACGAAATCTTCACATTAAACAAAATATCCACTTGCAGGTTCTACAAAAAGAGTGTTTCCAAACTGCTGTATCAAAGGAAAGGTTGAACTCTGTTAGTTGAGGACACACATCACAAAAAAGTTTCTGACAATGCTTCTGTCTAGATTTTATATGAAGATATTCCCGTTTCCAAGGAAATCTTCACAGTTATTCAAATATCCACTTGCAGATTCTACAAAAAGAGTGTTTCCAAACTGCTGTTTCAATAGAAAGGATCAGCTCTGGTAGTTGAGGACACACATCCTAAATAAGTTTCTGAAAATCCTTCTGTCTCTTTTTTATGGGAAGATATTTCAGTTTTCACCGTAGGCCTTAATGCGCTCGAAATCTCCACTTCCAGATACTACAGAAAGAGTGTTTCAAACCTGCTCTATGAAAGGGAAAGTTCTGCTCTGTGACTTGAATGCAGATATCAGAAAGTAGTTTCTGACAGTGCTTCTGTCTAGAATTTAGATGAAGATATTCCCGTTTCCAACGAAATCTTCACAGTTATCCAAATATCCACTTGCAGATTCTACAAAAAGAGTGTTTGCAAACTGCTGTATCAAAAGAAAGGATGAACTGTGTTAGCTGAGGACACTCATCAAGAAGTTGTTTCTGAGACTGCTTCGGTCTAGATTTCATATGAAGATATTCCCGTTTCCAACGAAATCATTAGCTCTATCAAAATATCCACTTACAGATTCTACAAAAAGAGTGTTTCCAAACTCCTTTATCAAAAGAAAGGTTCAACTCCTTTATTTGAGGACACACATCACAAAGAAGTTTCTGAGAATGCTTCTGTCTAGATTTTATATGAAGATATTCCCTTTTCCAATGAAATCTTCAGAGTCATCCAAATATCCACTTGCAGCTTCTACAAAAAGAGTTTTTCTAAACTGCTGTATCCAAAGAAAGTTTCATCTCTGTTAGTTGAGGACACGCATCCCAAATAAGTTTCTGAGAATGCTTCTGTCTCGTTTTTATGGGAAGATATTTCCCTTTTCACCTTAGGCCTGAAAGCGCTCGAAATCTCCACTTGCAGATACTACAGAAAGAGTGTTCCAAACCTGCTCTAAGAAAGGGAAAGTTCAGCTCTGTGAGTTTAATGTAGATATCACAAAGTAGTTTCTGAGAGAGCTTCTGTCTAGATTTTAGATGAAGATATTCCCGTTTCCAATGAAATCGTTAGAGCTATCCAAATATCCACTTGCAGATTCTACAAAAAGTGTGTTTCCAAACTGCTGTAACAAAGGAAAGGTTGAAATCTGTTAGTTGAGGACACACACCACAAAAAAGTTTCTGAGAATGCTTCTGTCTAGATTTTAGATGACGATATTCCCGTTTCCAATGAAATCTTCACAGTTATTCAAATATCCACTTGCAGATTCTACAAAAAGTGTGTTTCCAAACTGCTCTATCAAAAGAAAGGTTCACCTCCGTTAGTTGAGGACACACATCACAAAGAAGTTTCTGAGAATGCTTCTGTCTCGTTTTTATGGGAAGATATTTCCCTTTTCACCTAAGGCCCTAATGCGCTCGAAATGTCCACTTGCAGATACTACAGAAAGAGTGTTCCAAACCTTCTCTAAGAAAGGGAATCTTCAGCATTGTGAGTTGAATGCCGATATCACAAAGTAGTTTCTGAGAGTGCTTCTGTCTAGATTTTAGATGAAGATATTCCCGTTTCCAACGAAATCGTTAGAGGTATCCAAATATCAACTTGCAGATTCTACAAAAAGAGTGGTTCCAAACTACTCTATGAAAAGAAAGGTTGAACTCTGTTAGATGAGGACACACATCACAAAGAAGTTTCTGAGAATGCTTCTGTCTAGATTTTATATGAAGATGTTCCCGTTTCCAACGAAATCTTCACTTTAAACAAAATATCCACTTGCAGATTCTTCAAAAAGAGTGTTTCCAAACTACTGTATCAATAGAAAGGATCAGCTCTGGTAGTTGAGGACACACATCCTAAAGAAGTTTCTGAAAATCCTTCTGTCTCTTTTTTATGGGAAGATATTTCAGTTTTCACCGTAGGCCTTAATGCGCTCGAAATGTCCACTTCCAGATACTACAGAAAGAGTGTTTCAAACCTGCTCTATGAAAGGGAATGTTCCGCTCTGTGACTTGAATGCAGATTTCAGAAAGTAGTTTCTAACAGTGCTTCTGTCTAGAATTTAGATGAAGATATTCCCGTTTCCAACGAAATCGATAGAGCTATCCAAATATCTACTTACAGATTCTACAAAAGAAGTGATTCCAAACTGCTCTATCAACAGAAAGGTTTAAGTCTGTTAGTTGAGGACACACATCACAAAGAAGTTTGTGAGAATGCTTCTGTCTAGATTTTATATGAAGATATTCCCGTTTCCAACGATATCTTCACAGTTATCCAAATATCCACTTGCAGATTCTTCAAAAAGTGTGTTTCCAAACTGCTGTATCAAAAGAAAGGTTCAACTCTGTTAGTTGAGGACACCCATCGCAAAGAAGTTTCTGAGAATGCTTCTGTCTAGATTTCATATGAAGATACTCCCCTTTCCAACGAAATTATTACAGCTATCCAAACATCCACGGACAGATTCTACAAAAAGGGTGTTTCCAAACTGCTGTATCAAAAGAAAGGTTGAACTCCGTTAGTTGAGGACACACATCACGAAGAAGTTGCTGAGAATGCTTCTGTCTGGAATTTAGATGAAGATATTCCCGTTTCCAACGAAATCTTCACAGTTATCCAAATATCTACCAGCAGATTCTACAAAAAGTGTGTTTCCAAACTACTGTAACAAAAGAAAGGTTGAACTCTGTTAGTTGAGGACACACATCACAAAGAAGTTTCTGAGAATTCTTCTGTCTAGATTTTATATGAAGATATTCACTTTTCCATCGAAATCTTCACAGTTATCCAAATATCCACTTGCGGATTCTACAAAAAGAGTGTTTCTAATCTGCTCTATCAAAAGAAAGGTTCATCTCTGTTAGTTGAGGACACACGTCCCATATAAGTTTTAGAGAATGCTTCTGTCTCGTTTTTATGGGAAGATATTTCCCTTTTCACCGTAGGCCTGAAAGCGCTCGAAATGTCCACTTGCAGATAGTACAGAAAGCGTTTTCCAAACCTGCTCTAAGAAAGAGAATCTTCAGCTTTCTGAGTTGAATGCAGATATCACAAAGTAGTTTCTGAGAGTGCTTCTGTCTAGATTTTAGATGAAGATATTCCCGTTTCCAATGAAATCGTTAGAGCTATCCAAATATCCACTTGCAGATTGTACAAAAAGAGTGGTTCCAAACTACTCTATCAAAAGAAATGTTAAACTCTGTTCGATGAGGACACACATCACAAAGAAGTTTCTGAGAATGCTTCTGTCTAGATTTTATATGAAGATGTTCCCGTTTCCAACGAAATCTTCACATTAAACAAAATATCCACTTGCAGGTTCTACAAAAAGAGTGTTTCCAAACTGCTGTATCAACGGAAAGTTTGAACTCTGTTAGTTGAGGACACACATCACAAAAAAGTTTCTGAGAATGCTTCTGTCTAGATTTTATAAGAAGATACTCCCGTTTCCAACGAAATCTTCACAGTTATTCAAGTATCCACTTGCAGATTCCACAAAAAGAGTGTTTCCAACTGCTTTATCAATAGAAAGGATCAACTCTGCTATTTGAGGACACACATCCTAAATAAGTTTCTGAGAATCCTTCTGTCTCTTTCTTATGGAAGATATTTCAGTTTTCACCGAAGGGCTGAATGCGTTCGAAATGTCCACTTCCAGATACTACAGAAAGAGTGTTTCAAACCTGCTCTATGAAAGGGAATGTTCAGCTCTGTGACTTGAATGCAGATATCACAAAGTAGTTTCTGACAGTGCTTCTGTCTTGAATTCAGATGAAGATATTCCCTTTTCCAACGAAATCGTTAGAGCTATGAAAATATCCACTTGCAGATTCTACAAAAAGGGTGTTTCCAAACTGCTATATCAAAAGAAACGTTGAACTCTGTTAGTTGAGGATACACATCACAAAGAAGTTTCTGAGAATGCTTGTGTCTGGATTTTATACGAAGATATTCCTATTTCCAACTAAATCTTCACAGTTATCCAAATATCCACTTGCAGATTTTACAAAAAGACTGTTTCCAAACTGCTGTTTCAAAGGAAAAGTTGAACTGTGTTAGTCGAGGACACTCATCACAAAGAAGTTTCTGAGAATGCTTCTGTCTAGATTTCATATGAGGATATTCCCGTATCCACCGAAATCATTAGAGCTATCCAAATATCCACTTACAGATTCTACAAAAAGAGTGTTACCAATCTGCTCTATTAAAAGAAAGGTTCAACTTCCTTAGTTGAGGACACACATCACAAAGAAGTTTCTGAGAATGCTTCTGTCTAGATTTTATATGAAGATATTCCCGTTTCCAACGAAATCTTCACATTTATCCAAATATCCACTTGCAGATTCTACAAAAAGAGTATTTGCAAACTGCTGTATCAAAAGAAAGGATGAACTGTGTTAGCTGAAGACACTCATCAAGAAGAAGTTTCTGAGAATGCTTCGGTCTAGATTTCATATGAAGATATTCCCGTTTCCAACGAAATCATTAGCTCTATCAAAATATCCACTTACAGATTCTACAAAAAGAGTGTTTCCAAACTCCTCTATCAAAAGAAAGGTTCAACTCCTTTATTTGAGGACACACATCACAGAGAAGTTTCTGAGAATGCTTCTGTCTAGATTTTATATGAAGATATTCCCTTTTCCAATGAAATCTTCAGAGTCATCCAAATATCCACTTGCAGCTTCTACAAAAAGAGTTTTTCTAAACTGCTGTATCCAAAGAAAGTTTCATCTCTGTTAGTTGAGGACACACATCCCAAATAAGTTTCTGAGAATGCTTCTGTCTCGTTTTTATGGGAAGATATTTCCCTTTTCACCTTAGGCCTGAAAGCGCTCGAAATCTCCACTTGCAGATACTACAGAAAGAGTGTTCCAAACCTGCTCTAAGAAAGGGAATGTTCAGCTCTGTGAGGTCAATGCAGATATCACAAAGTAGTTTCTGAGAGAGCTTCTGTCTAGATTTTAGATGAAGATATTCCCGTTTCCAATGAAATCGTTAGAGCTATCCAAATATCCACTTGCAGATTCTACAAAAAGTGTGTTTCCAAACTGCTGTAACAAAGGAAAGGTTGAAATCTGTTAGTTGAGGACACACACCACAAAAAAGTTTCTGAGAATGCTTCTGTCTAGATTTTATATGACGATATTCCCGTTTCCAATGAAATCTTCACAGTTATTCAAATATCCACTTGCAGATTCTACAAAAAGTGTGTTTCCAAACTGCTCTATCAAAAGAAAGGTTCACCTCCGTTAGTTGAGGACACACATCACAAAGAAGTTTCTGAGAATGCTTCTGTCTCGTTTTTATGGGAAGATATTTCCCTTTTCACCTAAGGCCCTAATGTGCTCGAAATGTCCACTTGCAGATACTACAGAAAGAGTGTTCCAAACCTTCTCTAAGAAAGGGAATCTTCAGCATTGTGAGTTGAATGCCGATATCACAAAGTAGTTTCTGAGAGTGCTTCTGTCTAGATTTTAGATGAAGATATTCCCGTTTCCAACGAAATCGTTAGAGCTATCCAAATATCAACTTGCAGATTCTACAAAAAGAGTGGTTCCAAACTACTCTATGAAAAGAAAGGTTGAACTCTGTTAGATGAGGACACACATCACAAAGAAGTTTCTGAGAATGCTTCTGTCTAGATTTTATATGAAGATGTTCCCGTTTCCAACGAAATCTTCACTTTAAACAAAATATCCACTTGCAGATTCTTCAAAAAGAGTGTTTCCAAACTACTGTATCAATAGAAAGGATCAGCTCTGGTAGTTGAGGACACACATCCTAAAGAAGTTTCTGAAAATCCTTCTGTCTCTTTTTTATGGGAAGATATTTCAGTTTTCACCGTAGGCCTTAATGCGCTCGAAATGTCCACTTCCAGATACTACAGAAAGAGTGTTTCAAACCTGCTCTATGAAAGGGAATGTTCCGCTCTGTGACTTGAATGCAGATTTCAGAAAGTAGTTTCTAACAGTGCTTCTGTCTAGAATTTAGATGAAGATATTCCCGTTTCCAACGAAATCGATAGAGCTATCCAAATATCCACTTACAGATTCTACAAAAGAAGTGATTCCAAACTGCTCTATCAACAGAAAGGTTTAAGTCTGTTAGTTGAGGACACACATCACAAAGAAGTTTGTGAGAATGCTTCTGTCTAGATTTTATATGAAGATATTCCCGTTTCCAACGATATCTTCACAGTTATCCAAATATCCACTTGCAGATTCTTCAAAAAGTGTGTTTCCAAACTGCTGTATCAAAAGAAAGGTTCAACTCTGTTAGTTGAGGACACCCATCGCAAAGAAGTTTCTGAGAATGCTTCTGTCTAGATTTCATATGAAGATACTCCCCTTTCCAACGAAATTATTACAGCTATCCAAACATCCACGGACAGATTCTACAAAAAGGGTGTTTCCAAACTGCTGTATCAAAAGAAAGGTTGAACTCCGTTAGTTGAGGACACACATCACGAAGAAGTTGCTGAGAATGCTTCTGTCTGGAATTTAGATGAAGATATTCCCGTTTCCAACGAAATCTTCACAGTTATCCAAATATCTACCAGCAGATTCTACAAAAAGTGTGTTTCCAAACTACTGTAACAAAAGAAAGGTTGAACTCTGTTAGTTGAGGACACACATCACAAAGAAGTTTCTGAGAATTCTTCTGTCTAGATTTTATATGAAGATATTCACTTTTCCATCGAAATCTTCACAGTTATCCAAATATCCACTTGCGGATTCTACAAAAAGAGTGTTTCTAATCTGCTCTATCAAAAGAAAGGTTCATCTCTGTTAGTTGAGGACACACGTCCCATATAAGTTTTAGAGAATGCTTCTGTCTCGTTTTTATGGGAAGATATTTCCCTTTTCACCGTAGGCCTGAAAGCGCTCGAAATGTCCACTTGCAGATAGTACAGAAAGCGTTTTCCAAACCTGCTCTAAGAAAGAGAATCTTCAGCTTTCTGAGTTGAATGCAGATATCACAAAGTAGTTTCTGAGAGTGCTTCTGTCTAGATTTTAGATGAAGATATTCCCGTTTCCAACGAAATCGTATGAGCTATCCAAATATCCACTTGCAGATTGTACAAAAAGAGTGGTTCCAAACTACTCTATCAAAAGAAATGTTAAACTCTGTTCGATGAGGACACACATCACAAAGAAGTTTCTGAGAATGCTTC
Source organism: Gorilla gorilla gorilla (assembly GCF_029281585.2). NCBI lineage: Eukaryota > Metazoa > Chordata > Mammalia > Primates > Hominidae > Gorilla > Gorilla gorilla. Next base: position 12,282,920 of record NC_086018.1, on the reverse strand, counting down.
TGTCTAGATTTTATATGAAGATGTTCCCGTTTCCAACGAAATCTTCACATTAAACAAAATATCCACTTGCAGGTTCTACAAAAAGAGTGTTTCCAAACTGCTGTATCAACGGAAAGTTTGAACTCTGTTAGTTGAGGACACACATCACAAAAAAGTTTCTGAGAATGCTTCTGTCTAGATTTTATAAGAAGATACTCCCGTTTCCAACGAAATCTTCACAGTTATTCAAGTATCCACTTGCAGATTCCACAAAAAGAGTGTTTCCAACTGCTTTATCAATAGAAAGGATCAACTCTGCTATTTGAGGACACACATCCTAAATAAGTTTCTGAGAATCCTTCTGTCTCTTTCTTATGGAAGATATTTCAGTTTTCACCGAAGGGCTGAATGCGTTCGAAATGTCCACTTCCAGATACTACAGAAAGAGTGTTTCAAACCTGCTCTATGAAAGGGAATGTTCAGCTCTGTGACTTGAATGCAGATATCACAAAGTAGTTTCTGACAGTGCTTCTGTCTTGAATTCAGATGAAGATATTCCCTTTTCCAACGAAATCGTTAGAGCTATAAAAATATCCACTTGCAGATTCTACAAAAAGGGTGTTTCCAAACTGCTATATCAAAAGAAACGTTGAACTCTGTTAGTTGAGGATACACATCACAAATAAGTTTCTGAGAATACTTGTGTCTGGATTTTATATGAAGATATTCCTATTTCCAACTAAATCTTCACAGTTATCCAAATATCCACTTGCAGATTTTACAAAAAGACTGTTTCCAAACTGCTGTTTCAAAGGAAAAGTTGAACTGTGTTAGTCGAGGACACTCATCACAAAGAAGTTTCTGAGAATGCTTCTGTCTAGATTTCATATGAGGATATTCCCGTATCCACCGAAATCATTAGAGCTATCCAAATATCCACTTACAGATTCTACAAAAAGAGTGTTACCAATCTGCTCTATTAAAAGAAAGGTTCAACTTCCTTAGTTGAGGACACACATCACAAAGAAGTTTCTGAGAATGCTTCTGTCTGGATTTTATATGAAGATATTCCGTTTCCAATGAAATCTTCACAGTTATCCAAATATCCACTTGCAGATTCTACAAAAAGTGTGTTTCCAAACTACTGTATCAAAAGAATGGTTCAACTCTGTTAGTTGAGGACACACATCACAAAGAAGTTTCTGAGAATGCTTCTGTCTAGATTTTATATGAAGATATTCCCGTTTCCAACGAAATCTTCACATTTATCCAAATATCCACTTGCAGATTCTACAAAAAGAGTATTTGCAAACTGCTGTATCAAAAGAAAGGATGAACTGTGTTAGCTGAGGACACTCATCAAGAAGAAGTTTCTGAGAATGCTTCGGTCTAGATTTCATATGAAGATATTCCCGTTTCCAACGAAATCATTAGCTCTATCAAAATATCCACTTACAGATTCTACAAAAAGAGTGTTTCCAGACTCCTCTATCAAAAGAAAGGTTCAACTCCTTTATTTGAGGACACACATCACAGAGAAGTTTCTTAGAATGCTTCTGTCTAGATTTTATATGAAGATATTCCCTTTTCCAATGAAATCTTCAGAGTCATCCAAATATCCACTTGCAGCTTCTACAAAAAGAGTTTTTCTAAACTGCTGTATCCAAAGAAAGATTCATCTCTGTCAGTTGAGGACACACATCCCAAATAAGTTTCTGAGAATGCTTCTGTCTCGTTTTTATGGGAAGATATTTCCCTTTTCACCTTAGGCCTGAAAGCGCTCGAAATCTCCACTTGCAGATACTACAGAAAGAGTGTTCCAAACCTGCTCTAAGAAAGGGAATGTTCAGCTCTGTGAGTTCAATGCAGATATCACAAAGTAGTTTCTGAGAGAGCTTCTGTCTAGATTTTAGATGAAGATATTCCCGTTTCCAATGAAATCGTTAGAGCTATCCAAATATCCACTTGCAGATTCTACGAAAAGTGTGTTTCCAAACTGCTGTAACAAAGGAAAGGTTGAAATCTGTTAGTTGAGGACACACACCACAAAAAAGTTTCTGAGAATGCTTCTGTCTAGATTTTATATGACGATATTCCCGTTTCCAATGAAATCTTCACAGTTATTCAAATATCCACTTGCAGATTCTACAAAAAGAGTGTTTCCAAACTGCTGTATCAATAGAAAGGATCAGCTCTGGTAGTTGAGGACACACATCCTAAATAAGTTTCTGAAAATCCTTCTGTCTGTTTTTTATGGGAAGATATTTCAGTTTTCACCGTAGGCCTTAATGTGCTCGAAATGTCCACTTCCAGATACTACAGAAAGAGTGTTTCAAACCTGCTCTATGAAAGGGAATGTTCCGCTCTGTGACTTGAATGCAGATATCAGAAAGTAGTTTCTGACAGTGCTTCTGTCTAGAATTTAGATGAAGATATTCCCGTTTCCAACGAAATCGATAGAGCTATCCAAATATCCACTTACAGATTCTAGAAAAGAAGTGATTCCAAACTACTGTATCAACAGAAAGGTTTAAGTCTGCTGGTTGAGGACACACATCACAAAGTAGTTTGTGAGAATGCTTCTGTCTAGATTTTATATGAAGATATTCCCGTTTCCAACGATATCTTCTCAGTTCTCCAAATATCCACTTGCAGATTCTTCAAAAAGTGTGTTTCCAAACTGCTGTATCAAAAGAAAGGTTCAACTCTGTTAGTTGAGGACACTCATCACAAAGAAGTTTCTGAGAATGCTTCTGTCTAGATTTCATATGAAGATACTCCCCTTTCCAACGAAATTATAACAGCTATCCAAATATCCACGGACAGATTCTACAAAAAGGGTGTTTCCAAACTGCTCTATCAAAAGAAAGGTTGAACTCCGTTAGCTGAGGACACACATCACGAAGAAGTTGCTGAGAATGCTTCTGTCTGGAATTTAGATGAAGATATTCCCGTTTCCAACGAAATCTTCACAGTTATCCAAATATCTACCAGCAGATTCTACAAAAAGTGTGTTTCCAAACTACTGTAACAAAAGAAAGGTTGAACTCTGTTAGTTGAGGACACACATCACAAAGAAGTTTCTGAGAATGCTTCTGTCTCGTTTTTATGGGAAGATATTTCAGTTTTCACCGTAGGCCCGAATGCGCTCCAAATGTCCACTTGCAGATAATACCGAAAGAGTGTTCCATACCTTCTCTAAGAAAGGGAATCTTCAGCTTTGTGAGTTGAATGCAGATATCACAAAGTAGTTTCTGAGAGTGCTTCTGTCTAGATTTTAGATGAAAATATTCCCGTTTCCAATGAAATCGTTAGAGCTATCCAAATATCAACTTGCAGATTCTGCAAAAAGAGTGGTTCCAAACTACTCTATGAAAAGAAAGGTTGAACTCTGTTAGATGAGGACACACATCACAAAGAAGTTTCTGATAATGCTTCTGTCTAGATTTCATATAAAGATGTTCCCGTTTCCAATGAAATCTTCACATTAAACAAAATATCCACTTGCAGGTTCTACAAAAAGAGTGTTTCCAAACTGCTGTATCAAAGGAACGGTTGAACTCTGTTAGTTGAGGACACACATCACAAAAAAGTTTCTGAGAATGCTTCTGTCTAGATTTTATATGAAGATATTCCCGTTTCCAACGAAATCTTCACAGTTATTCAAATATCCACTTGCAGATTCTACAAAAAGAGTGTTTCCAAACTGCTGTATCAATAGAAAGGATCAGCTCTGGTAGTTGAGGACACGCATCCTAAATAAGTTTCTGAAAATCCCTCTGTCTCTTTTTTATGGGAAGATATTTCAGTTTTCACAGTAGGCCTTAATGCGCTGGAAATGTCCACTTCCAGATACTACAGAAAGAGTGTTTGAAACCTGCTCTATGAAAGGGAATGTTCCGCTCTGTGACTTGAATGCAGATATCAGAAAGTAGTTTCTGACAGTGCTTCTGTCTAGAAATTAGATGAAGATATTCCCGTTTCCAACGAAATCGAAAGAGCTATCCAAATATCCACTTGCAGATTCTACAAAAAGTGTGTTTCCAAACTACTGTATCAAAAGAATGGTTCAACTCTGTTAGTTGAGGACACACATCACAAAGAAGTTTCTGAGAATGCTTCTGTCTAGATTTTATATGAAGATATTCCCGTTTCCAATGAAATCTTCACAGTTATCCAAATATCCACTTGCAGATTCTACAAAAAGAGTGTTTGCAAACTACTGTATCAAAAGAAAGGATGAACTGTGTTAGCTGAGGACACTCATCAAGAAGAAGTTTCTGAGAATGCTTCGGTCTAGATTTCATATGAAGATATTCCCGTTTCCAACGAAATCATTAGCTCTATCAAAATATCCACTTACAGATTCTACAAAAAGAGTGTTTCCAAACTCCTCTATCAAAAGAAAGGTTCAACTCCTTTATTTGAGGACACACATCACAAAGAAGTTTCTGAGAATGCTTCTGTCTAGATTTTATATGAAGATATTCCCTTTTCCAATGAAATCTTCAGAGTCATCCAAATATCCACTTGCAGCTTCTACAAAAAGAGTTTTTCTAAACTGCTGTATCCAAAGAAAGTTTCATCTCTGTTAGTTGAGGACACACATCCCAAATAAGTTTCTGAGAATGCTTCTGTCTCGTTTTTATGGGAAGATATTTCCCTTTTCACCTTAGGCCTGACAGCGCTCGAAATCTCCACTTGCAGATACTACAGAAAGAGTGTTCCAAACCTGCTCTAAGAAAGGGAAAGTTCAGCTCTGTGAGTTCAATGCAGATATCACAAAGTAGTTTCTGAGAGAGCTTCTGTCTAGATTTTAGATGAAGATATTCCCGTTTCCAATGAAATCGTTAGAGCTATCCAAATATCCACTTGCAGATTCTACAAAAAGTGTGTTTCCAAACTGCTGTAACAAAGGAAAGGTTGAAATCTGTTAGTTGAGGACACACACCACAAAAAAGTTTCTGAGAACGCTTCTGTCTAGATTCTATATGACGATATTCCCGTTTCCAATGAAATCTTCACAGTTATTCAAATATCCACTTGCAGATTATACAAAAAGAGTGTTTCCAAACTGCTCTATCAAAAGAAAGGTTCAACTCCGTTAGTTGAGGACACACGTCACAAAGAAGTTTCTGAGAATGCTTCTGTCTCGTTTTTATGGGAAGATATTTCAGTTTTCACCGTAGGCCGGAATGCGCTCGAAATGTCCACTTGCAGATACTACAGAAAGAGTGTTCCAAACCTTCTCTAAGAAAGGGAATCTTCAGCTTTGTGAGTTGAATGCAGATATCACAAAGTAGTTTCTGAGAGTGCTTCTGTCTAGATTTTAGATGAAGATATTCCCGTTTCCAATGAAATCGTTAGAGCTATCCAAATATCAACTTGCAGATTCTACAAAAAGAGTGGTTCCAAACTACTCTATGAAAAGAAAGGTTGAACTCTGTTAGATGAGGACACACATCACAAAGAAGTTTCTGAGAATGCTTCTGTCTAGATTTTATATGAAGATGTTCCCGTTTCCAACGAAATCTTCACATTAAACAAAATATCCACTTGCAGGTTCTACAAAAAGAGTGTTTCCAAACTGCTGTATCAAAGGAAAGGTTGTACTCTGTTAGTTGAGGACACACATCACAAAAAAGTTTCTGAGAATGCTTCTGTCTAGATTTTATATGAAGATATTCCCGTTTCCAACGAAATCTTCACAGTTATTCAAGTATCCACTTGCAGATTCCACAATAAGAGTGTTTCCAAACTGCTGTATCAATAGAAAGGATCAGCTCTGGTAGTTGAGGACACACATCCTAAAGAAGTTTCTGAAAATCCTTCTGTCTCTTTTTTATGGGAAGATATTTCAGTTTTCACCGTAGGCCTTAATGCGCTCGAAATGTCCACTTCCAGATACTACAGAAAGAGTGTTTCAAACCTGCTCTATGAAAGGGAATGTTCCGCTCTGTGACTTGAATGCAGATATCAGAAAGTAGTTTCTGACAGTGCTTCTGTCTAGAATTTAGATGAAGATATTCCCGTTTCCAACGAAATCGATAGAGCTATCCAAATATCCACTTACAGATTCTACAAAAGAAGTGATTCCAAACTGCTCTATCAACAGAAAGGTTTAAGTCTGTTAGTTGAGGACACACATCACAAAGAAGTTTGTGAGAATGCTTCTGTCTAGATTTTATATGAAGATATTCCCGTTTCTAACGATATCTTCACAGTTATCCAAATATCCACTTGCAGATTCTTCAAAAAGTGTGTTTCCAAACTGCTGTATCAAAAGATAGGTTCAACTCTGTCAGTTGAGGACACTCATCGCAAAGAAGTTTCTGAGAATGCTTCTGTCTAGATTTCATATGAAGATACTCCCCTTTCCAACGAAATTATTACAGCTATCCAAATATCCACGGACAGATTCTACAGAAAGGGTGTTTCCAAACTGCTGTATCAAAAGAAAGGTTGAACTCCGTTAGTTGAGGACACACATCACGAAGAAGTTGCTGAGAATGCTTCTGTCTGGAATTTAGATGAAGATATTCCCGTTTCCAACGAAATCTTCACAGTTATCCAAATATCTACCAGCAGATTCTACAAAAAGTGTGTTTCCAAACTACTGTAACAAAAGAAAGGTTGAACTCTGTTAGTTGAGGACACACATCACAAAGAAGTTTCTGAGAATGCTTCTGTCTAGATTTTATATGAAGATATTCACTTTTCCATCGAAATCTTCACAGTTATCCAAATATCCACTTGCGGATTCTACAAAAAGAGTGTTTCTAAACTGCTGTATCAAAAGAAAGGTCCAACTCTGTTAGTTGAGGACACACATCCAGTATAAGTTTCAGAGAATGCTTCTGTCTCGTTTTTATGGGAAGATATTTCCCTTTTCACCGTAGGCCTGAAAGCGCTCGAAATGTCCACTTGCAGATACTACAGAAAGCGTGTTCCAAACCTGCTCTAAGAAAGAGAATCTTCAGCTTTCTGAGTTGAATGCAGATATCACAAAGTAGTTTCTGAGAGTGCTTCTGTCTAGATTTTAGATGAAGATATTCCCGTTTCCAACGAAATCGTATGAGCTATCCAAATATCCACTTGCAGATTGTACAAAAAGGTGGTTCCAAACTACTCTATCAAAAGAAATGTTGAACTCTGTTCGATGAGGACTCACATCACAAAGAAGTTTCTGATAATGCTTCTGCCTAGATTTTATATGATGATGTTCCCGTTTCCAACGAAATCTTCACATTAAACAAAATATCCACTTGCAGGTTCTACAAAAAGAGTGTTTCCAAACTGCTGTATCAACGTAAAGTTTGAACTCTGTTAGTTGAGGACACACATCACAAAAAAGTTTCTGAGAATGCTTCTGTCTAGATTTTATAAGAAGATACTCCCGTTTCCAACGAAATCTTCACAGTTATTCAAGTATCCACTTGCAGATTCCACAAAAAGAGTGTTTCCTAACTGCTGTATCAAGAGAAAGGATCAACTCTGCTAGTTGAGGACCCATATCCTAAATAAGTTTCTGAGAATGCTTCTGTCTCTTTCTTATAGGAAGATATTTCAGTTTTCACCGAAGGGCTGAATGCGTTCGAAATGTCCACTTCCAGATACTACAGAAAGAGTGTTTCAAACCTGCTCTTTGAAAGGGAATGTTCAGCTCTGTGACTTGAATGCAGATGTCACAAAGTAGTTTCTGACAGTGCTTCTGTCTTGAATTTAGATGAAGATATTCCCTTTTCCAACGAAATCGTTAGAGCTATAAAAATATCCACTTGCAGATTCTACAAAAAGGGTGTTTCCAAACTGCCCTATCAAAAGAAACGTTGAACCCTGTTAGTTGAGGATACACATCACAAAGTAGTTTCTGAGAATGCTTGTGTCTAGATTTTATATGAAGATATTCCTATTTCCAACTAAATCTTCACAGTTATCCAAATATCCACTTGCAGATTTTACAAAAAGACTGTTTCCAAACTGCTGTTTCAAAGAAAAGTCGAACTGTGTTAGTTGAGGACACTCATCACAAAGAAGTTTCTGAGAATGCTTCTGTCTAGATTTCATATGAAGATATTCCCGTTTCCACCGAAATCATTAGAGCTATCCAAATATCCACTTACAGATTCTACAAAAAGAGTGTTACCAATCTGCTCTATCAAATGAAAGGTTCAACTTCGTTAGTTGAGGACACACATCATAAAGAAGTTTCTGAGAATGCTTCTGTCTGGATTTTATATGAAGATATTCCGTTTCCAACGAAATCTTCACAGTTATCCAAATATCAACTTGCAGATTCTACAAAAAGTGTGTTTCCAAACTACTGTATCAAAAGAAAGGATCAACTCTGTTAGTTGAGGACACACATCACAAAGAAGTTTCTGAGAATGCTTCTGTCTAGATTTTATATGAAGATATTCCCGTTTCCAACGAAATCTTCACAGTTATCCAAATATCCACTTGCAGATTCTACAAAAAGAGTGTTTGCAAACTGCTGTATCAAAAGAAAGGATGAACTGTGTTAGCTGAGGACACTCATCAAGAAGAAGTTTCTGAGCATGCTTCGGTCTAGATTTCATATGAAGATATCCCCGTTTCCAACGAAATCATTAGCTCTATCAAAATATCCACTTACAGATTCTACAAAAAGAGTGTTTCCAAACTCCTCTATCAAAAGAAAAGTTCAACTCCTTTAGTTGAGGACACACATCACAAAGAAGTTTCTGAGAATGCTTCTGTCTAGATTTTATATGAAGATATTCCCTTTTCCAATGAAATCTTCAGAGTCATCCAAATATCCACTTGCAGCTTCTACAAAAAGAGTTTTTCTAAACTGCTGTATCCAAAGAAAGTTTCATCTCTGTTAGTTGAGGACACACATCCCAAATAAGTTTCTGAGAATGCTTCTGTCTCGTTTTTATGGGAAGATATTTCCCTTTTCACCTTAGGCCTGAGAGCGCTCGAAATCTCCACTTGCAGATACTACAGAAAGAGTGTTCCAAACCTGCTCTAAGAAAGGGAATGTTCAGCTCAGTGAGTTCAATGCAGATATCACAAAGTAGTTTCTGAGAGAGCTTCTGTCTAGATTTTAGATGAAGATATTCCCGTTTCCAATGAAATCGTTAGAGCTATCCAAATATCCACTTGCAGATTCTACAAAAAGTGTGTTTCCAAACTGCTGTAACAAAGGAAAGGTTGAAATCTGTTAGTTGAGGACACACACCACAAAAAAGTTTCTGAGAACGCTTCTGTCTAGATTCTATATGACGATATTCCCGTTTCCAATGAAATCTTCACAGTTATTCAAATATCCACTTGCAGATTATACAAAAAGAGTGTTTCCAAACTGCTCTATCAAAAGAAAGGTTCAACTCCGTTAGTTGAGGACACACGTCACAAAGAAGTTTCTGAGAATGCTTCTGTCTCGTTTTTATGGGAAGATATTTCAGTTTTCACCGTAGGCCGGAATGCGCTCGAAATGTCCACTTGCAGATACTACAGAAAGAGTGTTCCAAACCTTCTCTAAGAAAGGGAATCTTCAGCTTTGTGAGTTGAATGCAGATATCACAAAGTAGTTTCTGAGAGTGCTTCTGTCTAGATTTTAGATGAAGATATTCCCGTTTCCAACGAAATCGTTAGAGCTATCCAAATATCAACTTGCAGATTCTACAAAAAGAGTGGTTCCAAACTACTCTATGAAAAGAAAGGTTGAACTCTGTTAGATGAGGACACACATCACAAAGAAGTTTCTGAGAATGCTTCTGTCTAGATTTTATATGAAGATGTTCCCGTTTCCAACGAAATCTTCACATTAAACAAAATATCCACTTGCAGGTTCTACAAAAAGAGTGTTTCCAAACTGCTGTATCAAAGGAAAGGTTGTACTCTGTTAGTTGAGGACACACATCACAAAAAAGTTTCTGAGAATGCTTCTGTCTAGATTTTATATGAAGATATTCCCGTTTCCAACGAAATCTTCACAGTTATTCAAGTATCCACTTGCAGATTCCACAATAAGAGTGTTTCCAAACTGCTGTATCAATAGAAAGGATCAGCTCTGGTAGTTGAGGACACACATCCTAAAGAAGTTTCTGAAAATCCTTCTGTCTCTTTTTTATGGGAAGATATTTCAGTTTTCACCGTAGGCCTTAATGCGCTCGAAATGTCCACTTCCAGATACTACAGAAAGAGTGTTTCAAACCTGCTCTATGAAAGGGAATGTTCCGCTCTGTGACTTGAATGCAGATATCAGAAAGTAGTTTCTGACAGTGCTTCTGTCTAGAATTTAGATGAAGATATTCCCGTTTCCAACGAAATCGATAGAGCTATCCAAATATCCACTTACAGATTCTACAAAAGAAGTGATTCCAAACTGCTCTATCAACAGAAAGGTTTAAGTCTGTTAGTTGAGGACACACATCACAAAGAAGTTTGTGAGAATGCTTCTGTCTAGATTTTATATGAAGATATTCCCGTTTCTAACGATATCTTCACAGTTATCCAAATATCCACTTGCAGATTCTTCAAAAAGTGTGTTTCCAAACTGCTGTATCAAAAGATAGGTTCAACTCTGTCAGTTGAGGACACTCATCGCAAAGAAGTTTCTGAGAATGCTTCTGTCTAGATTTCATATGAAGATACTCCCCTTTCCAACGAAATTATTACAGCTATCCAAATATCCACGGACAGATTCTACAGAAAGGGTGTTTCCAAACTGCTGTATCAAAAGAAAGGTTGAACTCCGTTAGTTGAGGACACACATCACGAAGAAGTTGCTGAGAATGCTTCTGTCTGGAATTTAGATGAAGATATTCCCGTTTCCAACGAAATCTTCACAGTTATCCAAATATCTACCAGCAGATTCTACAAAAAGTGTGTTTCCAAACTACTGTAACAAAAGAAAGGTTGAACTCTGTTAGTTGAGGACACACATCACAAAGAAGTTTCTGAGAATGCTTCTGTCTAGATTTTATATGAAGATATTCACTTTTCCATCGAAATCTTCACAGTTATCCAAATATCCACTTGCGGATTCTACAAAAAGAGTGTTTCTAAACTGCTGTATCAAAAGAAAGGTCCAACTCTGTTAGTTGAGGACACACATCCAGTATAAGTTTCAGAGAATGCTTCTGTCTCGTTTTTATGGGAAGATATTTCCCTTTTCACCGTAGGCCTGAAAGCGCTCGAAATGTCCACTTGCAGATACTACAGAAAGCGTGTTCCAAACCTGCTCTAAGAAAGAGAATCTTCAGCTTTCTGAGTTGAATGCAGATATCACAAAGTAGTTTCTGAGAGTGCTTCTGTCTAGATTTTAGATGAAGATATTCCCGTTTCCAACGAAATCGTATGAGCTATCCAAATATCCACTTGCAGATTGTACAAAAAGGTGGTTCCAAACTACTCTATCAAAAGAAATGTTGAACTCTGTTCGATGAGGACTCACATCACAAAGAAGTTTCTGATAATGCTTCTGCCTAGATTTTATATGATGATGTTCCCGTTTCCAACGAAATCTTCACATTAAACAAAATATCCACTTGCAGGTTCTACAAAAAGAGTGTTTCCAAACTGCTGTATCAACGTAAAGTTTGAACTCTGTTAGTTGAGGACACACATCACAAAAAAGTTTCTGAGAATGCTTCTGTCTAGATTTTATAAGAAGATACTCCCGTTTCCAACGAAATCTTCACAGTTATTCAAGTATCCACTTGCAGATTCCACAAAAAGAGTGTTTCCTAACTGCTGTATCAAGAGAAAGGATCAACTCTGCTAGTTGAGGACCCATATCCTAAATAAGTTTCTGAGAATGCTTCTGTCTCTTTCTTATAGGAAGATATTTCAGTTTTCACCGAAGGGCTGAATGCGTTCGAAATGTCCACTTCCAGATACTACAGAAAGAGTGTTTCAAACCTGCTCTTTGAAAGGGAATGTTCAGCTCTGTGACTTGAATGCAGATGTCACAAAGTAGTTTCTGACAGTGCTTCTGTCTTGAATTTAGATGAAGATATTCCCTTTTCCAACGAAATCGTTAGAGCTATAAAAATATCCACTTGCAGATTCTACAAAAAGGGTGTTTCCAAACTGCCCTATCAAAAGAAACGTTGAACCCTGTTAGTTGAGGATACACATCACAAAGTAGTTTCTGAGAATGCTTGTGTCTAGATTTTATATGAAGATATTCCTATTTCCAACTAAATCTTCACAGTTATCCAAATATCCACTTGCAGATTTTACAAAAAGACTGTTTCCAAACTGCTGTTTCAAAGAAAAGTCGAACTGTGTTTGTTGAGGACACTCATCACAAAGAAGTTTCTGAGAATGCTTCTGTCTAGATTTCATATGAAGATATTCCCGTTTCCACCGAAATCATTAGAGCTATCCAAATACCCACTTACAGATTCTACAAAAAGAGTGTTACCAATCTGCTCTATCAAATGAAAGGTTCAACTTCGTTAGTTGAGGACACACATCATAAAGAAGTTTCTGAGAATGCTTCTGTCTGGATTTTATATGAAGATATTCCGTTTCCAACGAAATCTTCACAGTTATCCAAATATCAACTTGCAGATTCTACAAAAAGTGTGTTTCCAAACTACTGTATCAAAAGAAAGGATCAACTCTGTTAGTTGAGGACACACATCACAAAGAAGTTTCTGAGAATGCTTCTGTCTAGATTTTATATGAAGATATTCCCGTTTCCAACGAAATCTTCACAGTTATCCAAATATCCACTTGCAGATTCTACAAAAAGAGTGTTTGCAAACTGCTGTATCAAAAGAAAGGATGAACTGTGTTAGCTGAGGACACTCATCAAGAAGAAGTTTCTGAGCATGCTTCGGTCTAGATTTCATATGAAGATATCCCCGTTTCCAACGAAATCATTAGCTCTATCAAAATATCCACTTACAGATTCTACAAAAAGAGTGTTTCCAAACTCCTCTATCAAAAGAAAAGTTCAACTCCTTTAGTTGAGGACACACATCACAAAGAAGTTTCTGAGAATGCTTCTGTCTAGATTTTATATGAAGATATTCCCTTTTCCAATGAAATCTTCAGAGTCATCCAAATATCCACTTGCAGCTTCTACAAAAAGAGTTTTTCTAAACTGCTGTATCCAAAGAAAGTTTCATCTCTGTTAGTTGAGGACACACATCCCAAATAAGTTTCTGAGAATGCTTCTGTCTCGTTTTTATGGGAAGATATTTCCCTTTTCACCTTAGGCCTGAGAGCGCTCGAAATCTCCACTTGCAGATACTACAGAAAGAGTGTTCCAAACCTGCTCTAAGAAAGGGAATGTTCAGCTCAGTGAGTTCAATGCAGATATCACAAAGTAGTTTCTGAGAGAGCTTCTGTCTAGATTTTAGATGAAGATATTCCCGTTTCCAATGAAATCGTTAGAGCTATCCAAATATCCACTTGCAGATTCTACAAAAAGTGTGTTTCCAAACTGCTGTAACAAAGGAAAGGTTGAAATCTGTTAGTTGAGGACACACACCACAAAAAAGTTTCTGAGAACGCTTCTGTCTAGATTCTATATGACGATATTCCCGTTTCCAATGAAATCTTCACAGTTATTCAAATATCCACTTGCAGATTCTACAAAAAGAGTGTTTCCAAACTGCTCTATCAAAAGAAAGGTTCAACTCCGTTAGTTGAGGACACACGTCACAAAGAAGTTTCTGAGAATGCTTCTGTCTCGTTTTTATGGGAAGATATTTCAGTTTTCACCGTAGGCCGGAATGCGCTCGAAATGTCCACTTGCAGATACTACAGAAAGAGTGTTCCAAACCTTCTCTAAGAAAGGGAATCTTCAGCTTTGTGAGTTGAATGCAGATATCACAAAGTAGTTTCTGAGAGTGCTTCTGTCTAGATTTTAGATGAAGATATTCCCGTTTCCAACGAAATCGTTAGAGCTATCCAAATATCTACTTGCAGATTCTACAAAAAGAGTGGTTCCAAACTACTCTATGAAAAGAAAGGTTGAACTCTGTTAGATGAGGACACACATCACAAAGAAGTTTCTGAGAATGCTTCTGTCTAGATTTTATATGAAGATGTTCCCGTTTCCAACGAAATCTTCACATTAAACAAAATATCCACTTGCAGGTTCTACAAAAAGAGTGTTTCCAAACTGCTGTATCAAAGGAAAGGTTGTACTCTGTTAGTTGAGGACACACATCACAAAAAAGTTTCTGAGAATGCTTCTGTCTAGATTTTATATGAAGATATTCCCGTTTCCAACGAAATCTTCACAGTTATTCAAGTATCCACTTGCAGATTCCACAATAAGAGTGTTTCCAAACTGCTGTATCAATAGAAAGGATCAGCTCTGGTAGTTGAGGACACACATCCTAAAGAAGTTTCTGAAAATCCTTCTGTCTCTTTTTTATGGGAAGATATTTCAGTTTTCACCGTAGGCCTTAATGCGCTCGAAATGTCCACTTCCAGATACTACAGAAAGAGTGTTTCAAACCTGCTCTATGAAAGGGAATGTTCCGCTCTGTGACTTGAATGCAGATATCAGAAAGTAGTTTCTGACAGTGCTTCTGTCTAGAATTTAGATGAAGATATTCCCGTTTCCAACGAAATCGATAGAGCTATCCAAATATCCACTTACAGATTCTACAAAAGAAGTGATTCCAAACTGCTCTATCAACAGAAAGGTTTAAGTCTGTTAGTTGAGGACACACATCACAAAGAAGTTTGTGAGAATGCTTCTGTCTAGATTTTATATGAAGATATTCCCGTTTCTAACGATATCTTCACAGTTATCCAAATATCCACTTGCAGATTCTTCAAAAAGTGTGTTTCCAAACTGCTGTATCAAAAGATAGGTTCAACTCTGTCAGTTGAGGACACTCATCGCAAAGAAGTTTCTGAGAATGCTTCTGTCTAGATTTCATATGAAGATACTCCCCTTTCCAACGAAATTATTACAGCTATCCAAATATCCACGGACAGATTCTACAGAAAGGGTGTTTCCAAACTGCTGTATCAAAAGAAAGGTTGAACTCCGTTAGTTGAGGACACACATCACGAAGAAGTTGCTGAGAATGCTTCTGTCTGGAATTTAGATGAAGATATTCCCGTTTCCAACGAAATCTTCACAGTTATCCAAATATCTACCAGCAGATTCTACAAAAAGTGTGTTTCCAAACTACTGTAACAAAAGAAAGGTTGAACTCTGTTAGTTGAGGACACACATCACAAAGAAGTTTCTGAGAATGCTTCTGTCTAGATTTTATATGAAGATATTCACTTTTCCATCGAAATCTTCACAGTTATCCAAATATCCACTTGCGGATTCTACAAAAAGAGTGTTTCTAAACTGCTGTATCAAAAGAAAGGTCCAACTCTGTTAGTTGAGGACACACATCCAGTATAAGTTTCAGAGAATGCTTCTGTCTCGTTTTTATGGGAAGATATTTCCCTTTTCACCGTAGGCCTGAAAGCGCTCGAAATGTCCACTTGCAGATACTACAGAAAGCGTGTTCCAAACCTGCTCTAAGAAAGAGAATCTTCAGCTTTCTGAGTTGAATGCAGATATCACAAAGTAGTTTCTGAGAGTGCTTCTGTCTAGATTTTAGATGAAGATATTCCCGTTTCCAACGAAATCGTATGAGCTATCCAAATATCCACTTGCAGATTGTACAAAAAGGTGGTTCCAAACTACTCTATCAAAAGAAATGTTGAACTCTGTTCGATGAGGACTCACATCACAAAGAAGTTTCTGATAATGCTTCTGCCTAGATTTTATATGATGATGTTCCCGTTTCCAACGAAATCTTCACATTAAACAAAATATCCACTTGCAGGTTCTACAAAAAGAGTGTTTCCAAACTGCTGTATCAACGTAAAGTTTGAACTCTGTTAGTTGAGGACACACATCACAAAAAAGTTTCTGAGAATGCTTCTGTCTAGATTTTATAAGAAGATACTCCCGTTTCCAACGAAATCTTCACAGTTATTCAAGTATCCACTTGCAGATTCCACAAAAAGAGTGTTTCCTAACTGCTGTATCAAGAGAAAGGATCAACTCTGCTAGTTGAGGACCCATATCCTAAATAAGTTTCTGAGAATGCTTCTGTCTCTTTCTTATAGGAAGATATTTCAGTTTTCACCGAAGGGCTGAATGCGTTCGAAATGTCCACTTCCAGATACTACAGAAAGAGTGTTTCAAACCTGCTCTTTGAAAGGGAATGTTCAGCTCTGTGACTTGAATGCAGATGTCACAAAGTAGTTTCTGACAGTGCTTCTGTCTTGAATTTAGATGAAGATATTCCCTTTTCCAACGAAATCGTTAGAGCTATAAAAATATCCACTTGCAGATTCTACAAAAAGGGTGTTTCCAAACTGCCCTATCAAAAGAAACGTTGAACCCTGTTAGTTGAGGATACACATCACAAAGTAGTTTCTGAGAATGCTTGTGTCTAGATTTTATATGAAGATATTCCTATTTCCAACTAAATCTTCACAGTTATCCAAATATCCACTTGCAGATTTTACAAAAAGACTGTTTCCAAACTGCTGTTTCAAAGAAAAGTCGAACTGTGTTTGTTGAGGACACTCATCACAAAGAAGTTTCTGAGAATGCTTCTGTCTAGATTTCATATGAAGATATTCCCGTTTCCACCGAAATCATTAGAGCTATCCAAATATCCACTTACAGATTCTACAAAAAGAGTGTTACCAATCTGCTCTATCAAATGAAAGGTTCAACTTCGTTAGTTGAGGACACACATCATAAAGAAGTTTCTGAGAATGCTTCTGTCTGGATTTTATATGAAGATATTCCGTTTCCAACGAAATCTTCACAGTTATCCAAATATCAACTTGCAGATTCTACAAAAAGTGTGTTTCCAAACTACTGTATCAAAAGAAAGGATCAACTCTGTTAGTTGAGGACACACATCACAAAGAAGTTTCTGAGAATGCTTCTGTCTAGATTTTATATGAAGATATTCCCGTTTCCAACGAAATCTTCACAGTTATCCAAATATCCACTTGCAGATTCTACAAAAAGAGTGTTTGCAAACTGCTGTATCAAAAGAAAGGATGAACTGTGTTAGCTGAGGACACTCATCAAGAAGAAGTTTCTGAGCATGCTTCGGTCTAGATTTCATATGAAGATATCCCCGTTTCCAACGAAATCATTAGCTCTATCAAAATATCCACTTACAGATTCTACAAAAAGAGTGTTTCCAAACTCCTCTATCAAAAGAAAAGTTCAACTCCTTTAGTTGAGGACACACATCACAAAGAAGTTTCTGAGAATGCTTCTGTCTAGATTTTATATGAAGATATTCCCTTTTCCAATGAAATCTTCAGAGTCATCCAAATATCCACTTGCAGCTTCTACAAAAAGAGTTTTTCTAAACTGCTGTATCCAAAGAAAGTTTCATCTCTGTTAGTTGAGGACACACATCCCAAATAAGTTTCTGAGAATGCTTCTGTCTCGTTTTTATGGGAAGATATTTCCCTTTTCACCTTAGGCCTGAGAGCGCTCGAAATCTCCACTTGCAGATACTACAGAAAGAGTGTTCCAAACCTGCTCTAAGAAAGGGAATGTTCAGCTCAGTGAGTTCAATGCAGATATCACAAAGTAGTTTCTGAGAGAGCTTCTGTCTAGATTTTAGATGAAGATATTCCCGTTTCCAATGAAATCGTTAGAGCTATCCAAATATCCACTTGCAGATTCTACAAAAAGTGTGTTTCCAAACTGCTGTAACAAAGGAAAGGTTGAAATCTGTTAGTTGAGGACACACACCACAAAAAAGTTTCTGAGAACGCTTCTGTCTAGATTCTATATGACGATATTCCCGTTTCCAATGAAATCTTCACAGTTATTCAAATATCCACTTGCAGATTATACAAAAAGAGTGTTTCCAAACTGCTCTATCAAAAGAAAGGTTCAACTCCGTTAGTTGAGGACACACGTCACAAAGAAGTTTCTGAGAATGCTTCTGTCTCGTTTTTATGGGAAGATATTTCAGTTTTCACCGTAGGCCGGAATGCGCTCGAAATGTCCACTTGCAGATACTACAGAAAGAGTGTTCCAAACCTTCTCTAAGAAAGGGAATCTTCAGCTTTGTGAGTTGAATGCAGATATCACAAAGTAGTTTCTGAGAGTGCTTCTGTCTAGATTTTAGATGAAGATATTCCCGTTTCCAACGAAATCGTTAGAGCTATCCAAATATCAACTTGCAGATTCTACAAAAAGAGTGGTTCCAAACTACTCTATGAAAAGAAAGGTTGAACTCTGTTAGATGAGGACACACATCACAAAGAAGTTTCTGAGAATGCTTCTGTCTAGATTTTATATGAAGATGTTCCCGTTTCCAACGAAATCTTCACATTAAACAAAATATCCACTTGCAGGTTCTACAAAAAGAGTGTTTCCAAACTGCTGTATCAAAGGAAAGGTTGTACTCTGTTAGTTGAGGACACACATCACAAAAAAGTTTCTGAGAATGCTTCTGTCTAGATTTTATATGAAGATATTCCCGTTTCCAACGAAATCTTCACAGTTATTCAAGTATCCACTTGCAGATTCCACAATAAGAGTGTTTCCAAACTGCTGTATCAATAGAAAGGATCAGCTCTGGTAGTTGAGGACACACATCCTAAAGAAGTTTCTGAAAATCCTTCTGTCTCTTTTTTATGGGAAGATATTTCAGTTTTCACCGTAGGCCTTAATGCGCTCGAAATGTCCACTTCCAGATACTACAGAAAGAGTGTTTCAAACCTGCTCTATGAAAGGGAATGTTCCGCTCTGTGACTTGAATGCAGATATCAGAAAGTAGTTTCTGACAGTGCTTCTGTCTAGAATTTAGATGAAGATATTCCCGTTTCCAACGAAATCGATAGAGCTATCCAAATATCCACTTACAGATTCTACAAAAGAAGTGATTCCAAACTGCTCTATCAACAGAAAGGTTTAAGTCTGTTAGTTGAGGACACACATCACAAAGAAGTTTGTGAGAATGCTTCTGTCTAGATTTTATATGAAGATATTCCCGTTTCTAACGATATCTTCACAGTTATCCAAATATCCACTTGCAGATTCTTCAAAAAGTGTGTTTCCAAACTGCTGTATCAAAAGATAGGTTCAACTCTGTCAGTTGAGGACACTCATCGCAAAGAAGTTTCTGAGAATGCTTCTGTCTAGATTTCATATGAAGATACTCCCCTTTCCAACGAAATTATTACAGCTATCCAAATATCCACGGACAGATTCTACAGAAAGGGTGTTTCCAAACTGCTGTATCAAAAGAAAGGTTGAACTCCGTTAGTTGAGGACACACATCACGAAGAAGTTGCTGAGAATGCTTCTGTCTGGAATTTAGATGAAGATATTCCCGTTTCCAACGAAATCTTCACAGTTATCCAAATATCTACCAGCAGATTCTACAAAAAGTGTGTTTCCAAACTACTGTAACAAAAGAAAGGTTGAACTCTGTTAGTTGAGGACACACATCACAAAGAAGTTTCTGAGAATGCTTCTGTCTAGATTTTATATGAAGATATTCACTTTTCCATCGAAATCTTCACAGTTATCCAAATATCCACTTGCGGATTCTACAAAAAGAGTGTTTCTAAACTGCTGTATCAAAAGAAAGGTCCAACTCTGTTAGTTGAGGACACACATCCAGTATAAGTTTCAGAGAATGCTTCTGTCTCGTTTTTATGGGAAGATATTTCCCTTTTCACCGTAGGCCTGAAAGCGCTCGAAATGTCCACTTGCAGATACTACAGAAAGCGTGTTCCAAACCTGCTCTAAGAAAGAGAATCTTCAGCTTTCTGAGTTGAATGCAGATATCACAAAGTAGTTTCTGAGAGTGCTTCTGTCTAGATTTTAGATGAAGATATTCCCGTTTCCAACGAAATCGTATGAGCTATCCAAATATCCACTTGCAGATTGTACAAAAAGGTGGTTCCAAACTACTCTATCAAAAGAAATGTTGAACTCTGTTCGATGAGGACTCACATCACAAAGAAGTTTCTGATAATGCTTCTGCCTAGATTTTATATGATGATGTTCCCGTTTCCAACGAAATCTTCACATTAAACAAAATATCCACTTGCAGGTTCTACAAAAAGAGTGTTTCCAAACTGCTGTATCAACGTAAAGTTTGAACTCTGTTAGTTGAGGACACACATCACAAAAAAGTTTCTGAGAATGCTTCTGTCTAGATTTTATAAGAAGATACTCCCGTTTCCAACGAAATCTTCACAGTTATTCAAGTATCCACTTGCAGATTCCACAAAAAGAGTGTTTCCTAACTGCTGTATCAAGAGAAAGGATCAACTCTGCTAGTTGAGGACCCATATCCTAAATAAGTTTCTGAGAATGCTTCTGTCTCTTTCTTATAGGAAGATATTTCAGTTTTCACCGAAGGGCTGAATGCGTTCGAAATGTCCACTTCCAGATACTACAGAAAGAGTGTTTCAAACCTGCTCTTTGAAAGGGAATGTTCAGCTCTGTGACTTGAATGCAGATGTCACAAAGTAGTTTCTGACAGTGCTTCTGTCTTGAATTTAGATGAAGATATTCCCTTTTCCAACGAAATCGTTAGAGCTATAAAAATATCCACTTGCAGATTCTACAAAAAGGGTGTTTCCAAACTGCCCTATCAAAAGAAACGTTGAACCCTGTTAGTTGAGGATACACATCACAAAGTAGTTTCTGAGAATGCTTGTGTCTAGATTTTATATGAAGATATTCCTATTTCCAACTAAATCTTCACAGTTATCCAAATATCCACTTGCAGATTTTACAAAAAGACTGTTTCCAAACTGCTGTTTCAAAGAAAAGTCGAACTGTGTTTGTTGAGGACACTCATCACAAAGAAGTTTCTGAGAATGCTTCTGTCTAGATTTCATATGAAGATATTCCCGTTTCCACCGAAATCATTAGAGCTATCCAAATATCCACTTACAGATTCTACAAAAAGAGTGTTACCAATCTGCTCTATCAAATGAAAGGTTCAACTTCGTTAGTTGAGGACACACATCATAAAGAAGTTTCTGAGAATGCTTCTGTCTGGATTTTATATGAAGATATTCCGTTTCCAACGAAATCTTCACAGTTATCCAAATATCAACTTGCAGATTCTACAAAAAGTGTGTTTCCAAACTACTGTATCAAAAGAAAGGATCAACTCTGTTAGTTGAGGACACACATCACAAAGAAGTTTCTGAGAATGCTTCTGTCTAGATTTTATATGAAGATATTCCCGTTTCCAACGAAATCTTCACAGTTATCCAAATATCCACTTGCAGATTCTACAAAAAGAGTGTTTGCAAACTGCTGTATCAAAAGAAAGGATGAACTGTGTTAGCTGAGGACACTCATCAAGAAGAAGTTTCTGAGCATGCTTCGGTCTAGATTTCATATGAAGATATCCCCGTTTCCAACGAAATCATTAGCTCTATCAAAATATCCACTTACAGATTCTACAAAAAGAGTGTTTCCAAACTCCTCTATCAAAAGAAAAGTTCAACTCCTTTAGTTGAGGACACACATCACAAAGAAGTTTCTGAGAATGCTTCTGTCTAGATTTTATATGAAGATATTCCCTTTTCCAATGAAATCTTCAGAGTCATCCAAATATCCACTTGCAGCTTCTACAAAAAGAGTTTTTCTAAACTGCTGTATCCAAAGAAAGTTTCATCTCTGTTAGTTGAGGACACACATCCCAAATAAGTTTCTGAGAATGCTTCTGTCTCGTTTTTATGGGAAGATATTTCCCTTTTCACCTTAGGCCTGAGAGCGCTCGAAATCTCCACTTGCAGATACTACAGAAAGAGTGTTCCAAACCTGCTCTAAGAAAGGGAATGTTCAGCTCAGTGAGTTCAATGCAGATATCACAAAGTAGTTTCTGAGAGAGCTTCTGTCTAGATTTTAGATGAAGATATTCCCGTTTCCAATGAAATCGTTAGAGCTATCCAAATATCCACTTGCAGATTCTACAAAAAGTGTGTTTCCAAACTGCTGTAACAAAGGAAAGGTTGAAATCTGTTAGTTGAGGACACACACCACAAAAAAGTTTCTGAGAACGCTTCTGTCTAGATTCTATATGACGATATTCCCGTTTCCAATGAAATCTTCACAGTTATTCAAATATCCACTTGCAGATTCTACAAAAAGAGTGTTTCCAAACTGCTCTATCAAAAGAAAGGTTCAACTCCGTTAGTTGAGGACACACGTCACAAAGAAGTTTCTGAGAATGCTTCTGTCTCGTTTTTATGGGAAGATATTTCAGTTTTCACCGTAGGCCGGAATGCGCTCGAAATGTCCACTTGCAGATACTACAGAAAGAGTGTTCCAAACCTTCTCTAAGAAAGGGAATCTTCAGCTTTGTGAGTTGAATGCAGATATCACAAAGTAGTTTCTGAGAGTGCTTCTGTCTAGATTTTAGATGAAGATATTCCCGTTTCCAACGAAATCGTTAGAGCTATCCAAATATCAACTTGCAGATTCTACAAAAAGAGTGGTTCCAAACTACTCTATGAAAAGAAAGGTTGAACTCTGTTAGATGAGGACACACATCACAAAGAAGTTTCTGAGAATGCTTCTGTCTAGATTTTATATGAAGATGTTCCCGTTTCCAACGAAATCTTCACATTAAACAAAATATCCACTTGCAGGTTCTACAAAAAGAGTGTTTCCAAACTGCTGTATCAAAGGAAAGGTTGTACTCTGTTAGTTGAGGACACACATCACAAAAAAGTTTCTGAGAATGCTTCTGTCTAGATTTTATATGAAGATATTCCCGTTTCCAACGAAATCTTCACAGTTATTCAAGTATCCACTTGCAGATTCCACAATAAGAGTGTTTCCAAACTGCTGTATCAATAGAAAGGATCAGCTCTGGTAGTTGAGGACACACATCCTAAAGAAGTTTCTGAAAATCCTTCTGTCTCTTTTTTATGGGAAGATATTTCAGTTTTCACCGTAGGCCTTAATGCGCTCGAAATGTCCACTTCCAGATACTACAGAAAGAGTGTTTCAAACCTGCTCTATGAAAGGGAATGTTCCGCTCTGTGACTTGAATGCAGATATCAGAAAGTAGTTTCTGACAGTGCTTCTGTCTAGAATTTAGATGAAGATATTCCCGTTTCCAACGAAATCGATAGAGCTATCCAAATATCCACTTACAGATTCTACAAAAGAAGTGATTCCAAACTGCTCTATCAACAGAAAGGTTTAAGTCTGTTAGTTGAGGACACACATCACAAAGAAGTTTGTGAGAATGCTTCTGTCTAGATTTTATATGAAGATATTCCCGTTTCTAACGATATCTTCACAGTTATCCAAATATCCACTTGCAGATTCTTCAAAAAGTGTGTTTCCAAACTGCTGTATCAAAAGATAGGTTCAACTCTGTCAGTTGAGGACACTCATCGCAAAGAAGTTTCTGAGAATGCTTCTGTCTAGATTTCATATGAAGATACTCCCCTTTCCAACGAAATTATTACAGCTATCCAAATATCCACGGACAGATTCTACAGAAAGGGTGTTTCCAAACTGCTGTATCAAAAGAAAGGTTGAACTCCGTTAGTTGAGGACACACATCACGAAGAAGTTGCTGAGAATGCTTCTGTCTGGAATTTAGATGAAGATATTCCCGTTTCCAACGAAATCTTCACAGTTATCCAAATATCTACCAGCAGATTCTACAAAAAGTGTGTTTCCAAACTACTGTAACAAAAGAAAGGTTGAACTCTGTTAGTTGAGGACACACATCACAAAGAAGTTTCTGAGAATGCTTCTGTCTAGATTTTATATGAAGATATTCACTTTTCCATCGAAATCTTCACAGTTATCCAAATATCCACTTGCGGATTCTACAAAAAGAGTGTTTCTAAACTGCTGTATCAAAAGAAAGGTCCAACTCTGTTAGTTGAGGACACACATCCAGTATAAGTTTCAGAGAATGCTTCTGTCTCGTTTTTATGGGAAGATATTTCCCTTTTCACCGTAGGCCTGAAAGCGCTCGAAATGTCCACTTGCAGATACTACAGAAAGCGTGTTCCAAACCTGCTCTAAGAAAGAGAATCTTCAGCTTTCTGAGTTGAATGCAGATATCACAAAGTAGTTTCTGAGAGTGCTTCTGTCTAGATTTTAGATGAAGATATTCCCGTTTCCAACGAAATCGTATGAGCTATCCAAATATCCACTTGCAGATTGTACAAAAAGGTGGTTCCAAACTACTCTATCAAAAGAAATGTTGAACTCTGTTCGATGAGGACTCACATCACAAAGAAGTTTCTGATAATGCTTCTGCCTAGATTTTATATGATGATGTTCCCGTTTCCAACGAAATCTTCACATTAAACAAAATATCCACTTGCAGGTTCTACAAAAAGAGTGTTTCCAAACTGCTGTATCAACGTAAAGTTTGAACTCTGTTAGTTGAGGACACACATCACAAAAAAGTTTCTGAGAATGCTTCTGTCTAGATTTTATAAGAAGATACTCCCGTTTCCAACGAAATCTTCACAGTTATTCAAGTATCCACTTGCAGATTCCACAAAAAGAGTGTTTCCTAACTGCTGTATCAAGAGAAAGGATCAACTCTGCTAGTTGAGGACCCATATCCTAAATAAGTTTCTGAGAATGCTTCTGTCTCTTTCTTATAGGAAGATATTTCAGTTTTCACCGAAGGGCTGAATGCGTTCGAAATGTCCACTTCCAGATACTACAGAAAGAGTGTTTCAAACCTGCTCTTTGAAAGGGAATGTTCAGCTCTGTGACTTGAATGCAGATGTCACAAAGTAGTTTCTGACAGTGCTTCTGTCTTGAATTTAGATGAAGATATTCCCTTTTCCAACGAAATCGTTAGAGCTATAAAAATATCCACTTGCAGATTCTACAAAAAGGGTGTTTCCAAACTGCCCTATCAAAAGAAACGTTGAACCCTGTTAGTTGAGGATACACATCACAAAGTAGTTTCTGAGAATGCTTGTGTCTAGATTTTATATGAAGATATTCCTATTTCCAACTAAATCTTCACAGTTATCCAAATATCCACTTGCAGATTTTACAAAAAGACTGTTTCCAAACTGCTGTTTCAAAGAAAAGTCGAACTGTGTTAGTTGAGGACACTCATCACAAAGAAGTTTCTGAGAATGCTTCTGTCTAGATTTCATATGAAGATATTCCCGTTTCCACCGAAATCATTAGAGCTATCCAAATACCCACTTACAGATTCTACAAAAAGAGTGTTACCAATCTGCTCTATCAAATGAAAGGTTCAACTTCGTTAGTTGAGGACACACATCATAAAGAAGTTTCTGAGAATGCTTCTGTCTGGATTTTATATGAAGATATTCCGTTTCCAACGAAATCTTCACAGTTATCCAAATATCAACTTGCAGATTCTACAAAAAGTGTGTTTCCAAACTACTGTATCAAAAGAAAGGATCAACTCTGTTAGTTGAGGACACACATCACAAAGAAGTTTCTGAGAATGCTTCTGTCTAGATTTTATATGAAGATATTCCCGTTTCCAACGAAATCTTCACAGTTATCCAAATATCCACTTGCAGATTCTACAAAAAGAGTGTTTGCAAACTGCTGTATCAAAAGAAAGGATGAACTGTGTTAGCTGAGGACACTCATCAAGAAGAAGTTTCTGAGCATGCTTCGGTCTAGATTTCATATGAAGATATCCCCGTTTCCAACGAAATCATTAGCTCTATCAAAATATCCACTTACAGATTCTACAAAAAGAGTGTTTCCAAACTCCTCTATCAAAAGAAAAGTTCAACTCCTTTAGTTGAGGACACACATCACAAAGAAGTTTCTGAGAATGCTTCTGTCTAGATTTTATATGAAGATATTCCCTTTTCCAATGAAATCTTCAGAGTCATCCAAATATCCACTTGCAGCTTCTACAAAAAGAGTTTTTCTAAACTGCTGTATCCAAAGAAAGTTTCATCTCTGTTAGTTGAGGACACACATCCCAAATAAGTTTCTGAGAATGCTTCTGTCTCGTTTTTATGGGAAGATATTTCCCTTTTCACCTTAGGCCTGAGAGCGCTCGAAATCTCCACTTGCAGATACTACAGAAAGAGTGTTCCAAACCTGCTCTAAGAAAGGGAATGTTCAGCTCAGTGAGTTCAATGCAGATATCACAAAGTAGTTTCTGAGAGAGCTTCTGTCTAGATTTTAGATGAAGATATTCCCGTTTCCAATGAAATCGTTAGAGCTATCCAAATATCCACTTGCAGATTCTACAAAAAGTGTTTTTCCAAACTGCTGTAACAAAGGGAAGGTTGAAATCTGTTAGTTGAGGACACACACCACAAAAAAGTTTCTGAGAACGCTTCTGTCTAGATTCTATATGACGATATTCCCGTTTCCAATGAAATCTTCACAGTTATTCAAATATCCACTTGCAGATTCTACAAAAAGAGTGTTTCCAAACTGCTCTATCAAAAGAAAGGTTCAACTCCGTTAGTTGAGGACACACGTCACAAAGAAGTTTCTGAGAATGCTTCTGTCTCGTTTTTATGGGAAGATATTTCAGTTTTCACCGTAGGCCGGAATGCGCTCGAAATGTCCACTTGCAGATACTACAGAAAGAGTGTTCCAAACCTTCTCTAAGAAAGGGAATCTTCAGCTTTGTGAGTTGAATGCAGATATCACAAAGTAGTTTCTGAGAGTGCTTCTGTCTAGATTTTAGATGAAGATATTCCCGTTTCCAACGAAATCGTTAGAGCTATCCAAATATCTACTTGCAGATTCTACAAAAAGAGTGGTTCCAAACTACTCTATGAAAAGAAAGGTTGAACTCTGTTAGATGAGGACACACATCACAAAGAAGTTTCTGAGAATGCTTCTGTCTAGATTTTATATGAAGATGTTCCCGTTTCCAACGAAATCTTCACATTAAACAAAATATCCACTTGCAGGTTCTACAAAAAGAGTGTTTCCAAACTGCTGTATCAAAGGAAAGGTTGTACTCTGTTAGTTGAGGACACACATCACAAAAAAGTTTCTGAGAATGCTTCTGTCTAGATTTTATATGAAGATATTCCCGTTTCCAACGAAATCTTCACAGTTATTCAAGTATCCACTTGCAGATTCCACAATAAGAGTGTTTCCAAACTGCTGTATCAATAGAAAGGATCAGCTCTGGTAGTTGAGGACACACATCCTAAAGAAGTTTCTGAAAATCCTTCTGTCTCTTTTTTATGGGAAGATATTTCAGTTTTCACCGTAGGCCTTAATGCGCTCGAAATGTCCACTTCCAGATACTACAGAAAGAGTGTTTCAAACCTGCTCTATGAAAGGGAATGTTCCGCTCTGTGACTTGAATGCAGATATCAGAAAGTAGTTTCTGACAGTGCTTCTGTCTAGAATTTAGATGAAGATATTCCCGTTTCCAACGAAATCGATAGAGCTATCCAAATATCCACTTACAGATTCTACAAAAGAAGTGATTCCAAACTGCTCTATCAACAGAAAGGTTTAAGTCTGTTAGTTGAGGACACACATCACAAAGAAGTTTGTGAGAATGCTTCTGTCTAGATTTTATATGAAGATATTCCCGTTTCTAACGATATCTTCACAGTTATCCAAATATCCACTTGCAGATTCTTCAAAAAGTGTGTTTCCAAACTGCTGTATCAAAAGATAGGTTCAACTCTGTCAGTTGAGGACACTCATCGCAAAGAAGTTTCTGAGAATGCTTCTGTCTAGATTTCATATGAAGATACTCCCCTTTCCAACGAAATTATTACAGCTATCCAAATATCCACGGACAGATTCTACAGAAAGGGTGTTTCCAAACTGCTGTATCAAAAGAAAGGTTGAACTCCGTTAGTTGAGGACACACATCACGAAGAAGTTGCTGAGAATGCTTCTGTCTGGAATTTAGATGAAGATATTCCCGTTTCCAACGAAATCTTCACAGTTATCCAAATATCTACCAGCAGATTCTACAAAAAGTGTGTTTCCAAACTACTGTAACAAAAGAAAGGTTGAACTCTGTTAGTTGAGGACACACATCACAAAGAAGTTTCTGAGAATGCTTCTGTCTAGATTTTATATGAAGATATTCACTTTTCCATCGAAATCTTCACAGTTATCCAAATATCCACTTGCGGATTCTACAAAAAGAGTGTTTCTAAACTGCTGTATCAAAAGAAAGGTCCAACTCTGTTAGTTGAGGACACACATCCAGTATAAGTTTCAGAGAATGCTTCTGTCTCGTTTTTATGGGAAGATATTTCCCTTTTCACCGTAGGCCTGAAAGCGCTCGAAATGTCCACTTGCAGATACTACAGAAAGCGTGTTCCAAACCTGCTCTAAGAAAGAGAATCTTCAGCTTTCTGAGTTGAATGCAGATATCACAAAGTAGTTTCTGAGAGTGCTTCTGTCTAGATTTTAGATGAAGATATTCCCGTTTCCAACGAAATCGTATGAGCTATCCAAATATCCACTTGCAGATTGTACAAAAAGGTGGTTCCAAACTACTCTATCAAAAGAAATGTTGAACTCTGTTCGATGAGGACTCACATCACAAAGAAGTTTCTGATAATGCTTCTGCCTAGATTTTATATGATGATGTTCCCGTTTCCAACGAAATCTTCACATTAAACAAAATATCCACTTGCAGGTTCTACAAAAAGAGTGTTTCCAAACTGCTGTATCAACGTAAAGTTTGAACTCTGTTAGTTGAGGACACACATCACAAAAAAGTTTCTGAGAATGCTTCTGTCTAGATTTTATAAGAAGATACTCCCGTTTCCAACGAAATCTTCACAGTTATTCAAGTATCCACTTGCAGATTCCACAAAAAGAGTGTTTCCTAACTGCTGTATCAAGAGAAAGGATCAACTCTGCTAGTTGAGGACCCATATCCTAAATAAGTTTCTGAGAATGCTTCTGTCTCTTTCTTATAGGAAGATATTTCAGTTTTCACCGAAGGGCTGAATGCGTTCGAAATGTCCACTTCCAGATACTACAGAAAGAGTGTTTCAAACCTGCTCTTTGAAAGGGAATGTTCAGCTCTGTGACTTGAATGCAGATGTCACAAAGTAGTTTCTGACAGTGCTTCTGTCTTGAATTTAGATGAAGATATTCCCTTTTCCAACGAAATCGTTAGAGCTATAAAAATATCCACTTGCAGATTCTACAAAAAGGGTGTTTCCAAACTGCCCTATCAAAAGAAACGTTGAACCCTGTTAGTTGAGGATACACATCACAAAGTAGTTTCTGAGAATGCTTGTGTCTAGATTTTATATGAAGATATTCCTATTTCCAACTAAATCTTCACAGTTATCCAAATATCCACTTGCAGATTTTACAAAAAGACTGTTTCCAAACTGCTGTTTCAAAGAAAAGTCGAACTGTGTTAGTTGAGGACACTCATCACAAAGAAGTTTCTGAGAATGCTTCTGTCTAGATTTCATATGAAGATATTCCCGTTTCCACCGAAATCATTAGAGCTATCCAAATACCCACTTACAGATTCTACAAAAAGAGTGTTACCAATCTGCTCTATCAAATGAAAGGTTCAACTTCGTTAGTTGAGGACACACATCATAAAGAAGTTTCTGAGAATGCTTCTGTCTGGATTTTATATGAAGATATTCCGTTTCCAACGAAATCTTCACAGTTATCCAAATATCAACTTGCAGATTCTACAAAAAGTGTGTTTCCAAACTACTGTATCAAAAGAAAGGATCAACTCTGTTAGTTGAGGACACACATCACAAAGAAGTTTCTGAGAATGCTTCTGTCTAGATTTTATATGAAGATATTCCCGTTTCCAACGAAATCTTCACAGTTATCCAAATATCCACTTGCAGATTCTACAAAAAGAGTGTTTGCAAACTGCTGTATCAAAAGAAAGGATGAACTGTGTTAGCTGAGGACACTCATCAAGAAGAAGTTTCTGAGCATGCTTCGGTCTAGATTTCATATGAAGATATCCCCGTTTCCAACGAAATCATTAGCTCTATCAAAATATCCACTTACAGATTCTACAAAAAGAGTGTTTCCAAACTCCTCTATCAAAAGAAAAGTTCAACTCCTTTAGTTGAGGACACACATCACAAAGAAGTTTCTGAGAATGCTTCTGTCTAGATTTTATATGAAGATATTCCCTTTTCCAATGAAATCTTCAGAGTCATCCAAATATCCACTTGCAGCTTCTACAAAAAGAGTTTTTCTAAACTGCTGTATCCAAAGAAAGTTTCATCTCTGTTAGTTGAGGACACACATCCCAAATAAGTTTCTGAGAATGCTTCTGTCTCGTTTTTATGGGAAGATATTTCCCTTTTCACCTTAGGCCTGAGAGCGCTCGAAATCTCCACTTGCAGATACTACAGAAAGAGTGTTCCAAACCTGCTCTAAGAAAGGGAATGTTCAGCTCAGTGAGTTCAATGCAGATATCACAAAGTAGTTTCTGAGAGAGCTTCTGTCTAGATTTTAGATGAAGATATTCCCGTTTCCAATGAAATCGTTAGAGCTATCCAAATATCCACTTGCAGATTCTACAAAAAGTGTGTTTCCAAACTGCTGTAACAAAGGGAAGGTTGAAATCTGTTAGTTGAGGACACACACCACAAAAAAGTTTCTGAGAACGCTTCTGTCTAGATTCTATATGACGATATTCCCGTTTCCAATGAAATCTTCACAGTTATTCAAATATCCACTTGCAGATTCTACAAAAAGAGTGTTTCCAAACTGCTCTATCAAAAGAAAGGTTCAACTCCGTTAGTTGAGGACACACGTCACAAAGAAGTTTCTGAGAATGCTTCTGTCTCGTTTTTATGGGAAGATATTTCAGTTTTCACCGTAGGCCGGAATGCGCTCGAAATGTCCACTTGCAGATACTACAGAAAGAGTGTTCCAAACCTTCTCTAAGAAAGGGAATCTTCAGCTTTGTGAGTTGAATGCAGATATCACAAAGTAGTTTCTGAGAGTGCTTCTGTCTAGATTTTAGATGAAGATATTCCCGTTTCCAACGAAATCGTTAGAGCTATCCAAATATCAACTTGCAGATTCTACAAAAAGAGTGGTTCCAAACTACTCTATGAAAAGAAAGGTTGAACTCTGTTAGATGAGGACACACATCACAAAGAAGTTTCTGAGAATGCTTCTGTCTAGATTTTATATGAAGATGTTCCCGTTTCCAACGAAATCTTCACATTAAACAAAATATCCACTTGCAGGTTCTACAAAAAGAGTGTTTCCAAACTGCTGTATCAAAGGAAAGGTTGTACTCTGTTAGTTGAGGACACACATCACAAAAAAGTTTCTGAGAATGCTTCTGTCTAGATTTTATATGAAGATATTCCCGTTTCCAACGAAATCTTCACAGTTATTCAAGTATCCACTTGCAGATTCCACAATAAGAGTGTTTCCAAACTGCTGTATCAATAGAAAGGATCAGCTCTGGTAGTTGAGGACACACATCCTAAAGAAGTTTCTGAAAATCCTTCTGTCTCTTTTTTATGGGAAGATATTTCAGTTTTCACCGTAGGCCTTAATGCGCTCGAAATGTCCACTTCCAGATACTACAGAAAGAGTGTTTCAAACCTGCTCTATGAAAGGGAATGTTCCGCTCTGTGACTTGAATGCAGATATCAGAAAGTAGTTTCTGACAGTGCTTCTGTCTAGAATTTAGATGAAGATATTCCCGTTTCCAACGAAATCGATAGAGCTATCCAAATATCCACTTACAGATTCTACAAAAGAAGTGATTCCAAACTGCTCTATCAACAGAAAGGTTTAAGTCTGTTAGTTGAGGACACACATCACAAAGAAGTTTGTGAGAATGCTTCTGTCTAGATTTTATATGAAGATATTCCCGTTTCTAACGATATCTTCACAGTTATCCAAATATCCACTTGCAGATTCTTCAAAAAGTGTGTTTCCAAACTGCTGTATC
The DNA here is from genome assembly GCF_029281585.2 of Gorilla gorilla gorilla. Taxonomy (NCBI): domain Eukaryota; kingdom Metazoa; phylum Chordata; class Mammalia; order Primates; family Hominidae; genus Gorilla; species Gorilla gorilla. The sequence continues at coordinate 12,251,028 of NC_086018.1, read as the reverse complement.
AAAAGATAGGTTCAACTCTGTCAGTTGAGGACACTCATCGCAAAGAAGTTTCTGAGAATGCTTCTGTCTAGATTTCATATGAAGATACTCCCCTTTCCAACGAAATTATTACAGCTATCCAAATATCCACGGACAGATTCTACAGAAAGGGTGTTTCCAAACTGCTGTATCAAAAGAAAGGTTGAACTCCGTTAGTTGAGGACACACATCACGAAGAAGTTGCTGAGAATGCTTCTGTCTGGAATTTAGATGAAGATATTCCCGTTTCCAACGAAATCTTCACAGTTATCCAAATATCTACCAGCAGATTCTACAAAAAGTGTGTTTCCAAACTACTGTAACAAAAGAAAGGTTGAACTCTGTTAGTTGAGGACACACATCACAAAGAAGTTTCTGAGAATGCTTCTGTCTAGATTTTATATGAAGATATTCACTTTTCCATCGAAATCTTCACAGTTATCCAAATATCCACTTGCGGATTCTACAAAAAGAGTGTTTCTAAACTGCTGTATCAAAAGAAAGGTCCAACTCTGTTAGTTGAGGACACACATCCAGTATAAGTTTCAGAGAATGCTTCTGTCTCGTTTTTATGGGAAGATATTTCCCTTTTCACCGTAGGCCTGAAAGCGCTCGAAATGTCCACTTGCAGATACTACAGAAAGCGTGTTCCAAACCTGCTCTAAGAAAGAGAATCTTCAGCTTGCTGAGTTGAATGCAGATATCACAAAGTAGTTTCTGAGAGTGCTTCTGTCTAGATTTTAGATGAAGATATTCCCGTTTCCAACGAAATCGTATGAGCTATCCAAATATCCACTTGCAGATTGTACAAAAAGGTGGTTCCAAACTACTCTATCAAAAGAAATGTTGAACTCTGTTCGATGAGGACTCACATCACAAAGAAGTTTCTGATAATGCTTCTGCCTAGATTTTATATGATGATGTTCCCGTTTCCAACGAAATCTTCACATTAAACAAAATATCCACTTGCAGGTTCTACAAAAAGAGTGTTTCCAAACTGCTGTATCAACGTAAAGTTTGAACTCTGTTAGTTGAGGACACACATCACAAAAAAGTTTCTGAGAATGCTTCTGTCTAGATTTTATAAGAAGATACTCCCGTTTCCAACGAAATCTTCACAGTTATTCAAGTATCCACTTGCAGATTCCACAAAAAGAGTGTTTCCTAACTGCTGTATCAAGAGAAAGGATCAACTCTGCTAGTTGAGGACCCATATCCTAAATAAGTTTCTGAGAATGCTTCTGTCTCTTTCTTATAGGAAGATATTTCAGTTTTCACCGAAGGGCTGAATGCGTTCGAAATGTCCACTTCCAGATACTACAGAAAGAGTGTTTCAAACCTGCTCTTTGAAAGGGAATGTTCAGCTCTGTGACTTGAATGCAGATGTCACAAAGTAGTTTCTGACAGTGCTTCTGTCTTGAATTTAGATGAAGATATTCCCTTTTCCAACGAAATCGTTAGAGCTATAAAAATATCCACTTGCAGATTCTACAAAAAGGGTGTTTCCAAACTGCCCTATCAAAAGAAACGTTGAACCCTGTTAGTTGAGGATACACATCACAAAGTAGTTTCTGAGAATGCTTGTGTCTAGATTTTATATGAAGATATTCCTATTTCCAACTAAATCTTCACAGTTATCCAAATATCCACTTGCAGATTTTACAAAAAGACTGTTTCCAAACTGCTGTTTCAAAGAAAAGTCGAACTGTGTTAGTTGAGGACACTCATCACAAAGAAGTTTCTGAGAATGCTTCTGTCTAGATTTCATATGAAGATATTCCCGTTTCCACCGAAATCATTAGAGCTATCCAAATACCCACTTACAGATTCTACAAAAAGAGTGTTACCAATCTGCTCTATCAAATGAAAGGTTCAACTTCGTTAGTTGAGGACACACATCATAAAGAAGTTTCTGAGAATGCTTCTGTCTGGATTTTATATGAAGATATTCCGTTTCCAACGAAATCTTCACAGTTATCCAAATATCAACTTGCAGATTCTACAAAAAGTGTGTTTCCAAACTACTGTATCAAAAGAAAGGATCAACTCTGTTAGTTGAGGACACACATCACAAAGAAGTTTCTGAGAATGCTTCTGTCTAGATTTTATATGAAGATATTCCCGTTTCCAACGAAATCTTCACAGTTATCCAAATATCCACTTGCAGATTCTACAAAAAGAGTGTTTGCAAACTGCTGTATCAAAAGAAAGGATGAACTGTGTTAGCTGAGGACACTCATCAAGAAGAAGTTTCTGAGCATGCTTCGGTCTAGATTTCATATGAAGATATCCCCGTTTCCAACGAAATCATTAGCTCTATCAAAATATCCACTTACAGATTCTACAAAAAGAGTGTTTCCAAACTCCTCTATCAAAAGAAAAGTTCAACTCCTTTAGTTGAGGACACACATCACAAAGAAGTTTCTGAGAATGCTTCTGTCTAGATTTTATATGAAGATATTCCCTTTTCCAATGAAATCTTCAGAGTCATCCAAATATCCACTTGCAGCTTCTACAAAAAGAGTTTTTCTAAACTGCTGTATCCAAAGAAAGTTTCATCTCTGTTAGTTGAGGACACACATCCCAAATAAGTTTCTGAGAATGCTTCTGTCTCGTTTTTATGGGAAGATATTTCCCTTTTCACCTTAGGCCTGAGAGCGCTCGAAATCTCCACTTGCAGATACTACAGAAAGAGTGTTCCAAACCTGCTCTAAGAAAGGGAATGTTCAGCTCAGTGAGTTCAATGCAGATATCACAAAGTAGTTTCTGAGAGAGCTTCTGTCTAGATTTTAGATGAAGATATTCCCGTTTCCAATGAAATCGTTAGAGCTATCCAAATATCCACTTGCAGATTCTACAAAAAGTGTGTTTCCAAACTGCTGTAACAAAGGAAAGGTTGAAATCTGTTAGTTGAGGACACACACCACAAAAAAGTTTCTGAGAACGCTTCTGTCTAGATTCTATATGACGATATTCCCGTTTCCAATGAAATCTTCACAGTTATTCAAATATCCACTTGCAGATTCTACAAAAAGAGTGTTTCCAAACTGCTCTATCAAAAGAAAGGTTCAACTCCGTTAGTTGAGGACACACGTCACAAAGAAGTTTCTGAGAATGCTTCTGTCTCGTTTTTATGGGAAGATATTTCAGTTTTCACCGTAGGCCGGAATGCGCTCGAAATGTCCACTTGCAGATACTACAGAAAGAGTGTTCCAAACCTTCTCTAAGAAAGGGAATCTTCAGCTTTGTGAGTTGAATGCAGATATCACAAAGTAGTTTCTGAGAGTGCTTCTGTCTAGATTTTAGATGAAGATATTCCCGTTTCCAACGAAATCGTTAGAGCTATCCAAATATCTACTTGCAGATTCTACAAAAAGAGTGGTTCCAAACTACTCTATGAAAAGAAAGGTTGAACTCTGTTAGATGAGGACACACATCACAAAGAAGTTTCTGAGAATGCTTCTGTCTAGATTTTATATGAAGATGTTCCCGTTTCCAACGAAATCTTCACATTAAACAAAATATCCACTTGCAGGTTCTACAAAAAGAGTGTTTCCAAACTGCTGTATCAAAGGAAAGGTTGTACTCTGTTAGTTGAGGACACACATCACAAAAAAGTTTCTGAGAATGCTTCTGTCTAGATTTTATATGAAGATATTCCCGTTTCCAACGAAATCTTCACAGTTATTCAAGTATCCACTTGCAGATTCCACAATAAGAGTGTTTCCAAACTGCTGTATCAATAGAAAGGATCAGCTCTGGTAGTTGAGGACACACATCCTAAAGAAGTTTCTGAAAATCCTTCTGTCTCTTTTTTATGGGAAGATATTTCAGTTTTCACCGTAGGCCTTAATGCGCTCGAAATGTCCACTTCCAGATACTACAGAAAGAGTGTTTCAAACCTGCTCTATGAAAGGGAATGTTCCGCTCTGTGACTTGAATGCAGATATCAGAAAGTAGTTTCTGACAGTGCTTCTGTCTAGAATTTAGATGAAGATATTCCCGTTTCCAACGAAATCGATAGAGCTATCCAAATATCCACTTACAGATTCTACAAAAGAAGTGATTCCAAACTGCTCTATCAACAGAAAGGTTTAAGTCTGTTAGTTGAGGACACACATCACAAAGAAGTTTGTGAGAATGCTTCTGTCTAGATTTTATATGAAGATATTCCCGTTTCTAACGATATCTTCACAGTTATCCAAATATCCACTTGCAGATTCTTCAAAAAGTGTGTTTCCAAACTGCTGTATCAAAAGATAGGTTCAACTCTGTCAGTTGAGGACACTCATCGCAAAGAAGTTTCTGAGAATGCTTCTGTCTAGATTTCATATGAAGATACTCCCCTTTCCAACGAAATTATTACAGCTATCCAAATATCCACGGACAGATTCTACAGAAAGGGTGTTTCCAAACTGCTGTATCAAAAGAAAGGTTGAACTCCGTTAGTTGAGGACACACATCACGAAGAAGTTGCTGAGAATGCTTCTGTCTGGAATTTAGATGAAGATATTCCCGTTTCCAACGAAATCTTCACAGTTATCCAAATATCTACCAGCAGATTCTACAAAAAGTGTGTTTCCAAACTACTGTAACAAAAGAAAGGTTGAACTCTGTTAGTTGAGGACACACATCACAAAGAAGTTTCTGAGAATGCTTCTGTCTAGATTTTATATGAAGATATTCACTTTTCCATCGAAATCTTCACAGTTATCCAAATATCCACTTGCGGATTCTACAAAAAGAGTGTTTCTAAACTGCTGTATCAAAAGAAAGGTCCAACTCTGTTAGTTGAGGACACACATCCAGTATAAGTTTCAGAGAATGCTTCTGTCTCGTTTTTATGGGAAGATATTTCCCTTTTCACCGTAGGCCTGAAAGCGCTCGAAATGTCCACTTGCAGATACTACAGAAAGCGTGTTCCAAACCTGCTCTAAGAAAGAGAATCTTCAGCTTGCTGAGTTGAATGCAGATATCACAAAGTAGTTTCTGAGAGTGCTTCTGTCTAGATTTTAGATGAAGATATTCCCGTTTCCAACGAAATCGTATGAGCTATCCAAATATCCACTTGCAGATTGTACAAAAAGGTGGTTCCAAACTACTCTATCAAAAGAAATGTTGAACTCTGTTCGATGAGGACTCACATCACAAAGAAGTTTCTGATAATGCTTCTGCCTAGATTTTATATGATGATGTTCCCGTTTCCAACGAAATCTTCACATTAAACAAAATATCCACTTGCAGGTTCTACAAAAAGAGTGTTTCCAAACTGCTGTATCAACGTAAAGTTTGAACTCTGTTAGTTGAGGACACACATCACAAAAAAGTTTCTGAGAATGCTTCTGTCTAGATTTTATAAGAAGATACTCCCGTTTCCAACGAAATCTTCACAGTTATTCAAGTATCCACTTGCAGATTCCACAAAAAGAGTGTTTCCTAACTGCTGTATCAAGAGAAAGGATCAACTCTGCTAGTTGAGGACCCATATCCTAAATAAGTTTCTGAGAATGCTTCTGTCTCTTTCTTATAGGAAGATATTTCAGTTTTCACCGAAGGGCTGAATGCGTTCGAAATGTCCACTTCCAGATACTACAGAAAGAGTGTTTCAAACCTGCTCTTTGAAAGGGAATGTTCAGCTCTGTGACTTGAATGCAGATGTCACAAAGTAGTTTCTGACAGTGCTTCTGTCTTGAATTTAGATGAAGATATTCCCTTTTCCAACGAAATCGTTAGAGCTATAAAAATATCCACTTGCAGATTCTACAAAAAGGGTGTTTCCAAACTGCCCTATCAAAAGAAACGTTGAACCCTGTTAGTTGAGGATACACATCACAAAGTAGTTTCTGAGAATGCTTGTGTCTAGATTTTATATGAAGATATTCCTATTTCCAACTAAATCTTCACAGTTATCCAAATATCCACTTGCAGATTTTACAAAAAGACTGTTTCCAAACTGCTGTTTCAAAGAAAAGTCGAACTGTGTTAGTTGAGGACACTCATCACAAAGAAGTTTCTGAGAATGCTTCTGTCTAGATTTCATATGAAGATATTCCCGTTTCCACCGAAATCATTAGAGCTATCCAAATACCCACTTACAGATTCTACAAAAAGAGTGTTACCAATCTGCTCTATCAAATGAAAGGTTCAACTTCGTTAGTTGAGGACACACATCATAAAGAAGTTTCTGAGAATGCTTCTGTCTGGATTTTATATGAAGATATTCCGTTTCCAACGAAATCTTCACAGTTATCCAAATATCAACTTGCAGATTCTACAAAAAGTGTGTTTCCAAACTACTGTATCAAAAGAAAGGATCAACTCTGTTAGTTGAGGACACACATCACAAAGAAGTTTCTGAGAATGCTTCTGTCTAGATTTTATATGAAGATATTCCCGTTTCCAACGAAATCTTCACAGTTATCCAAATATCCACTTGCAGATTCTACAAAAAGAGTGTTTGCAAACTGCTGTATCAAAAGAAAGGATGAACTGTGTTAGCTGAGGACACTCATCAAGAAGAAGTTTCTGAGCATGCTTCGGTCTAGATTTCATATGAAGATATCCCCGTTTCCAACGAAATCATTAGCTCTATCAAAATATCCACTTACAGATTCTACAAAAAGAGTGTTTCCAAACTCCTCTATCAAAAGAAAAGTTCAACTCCTTTAGTTGAGGACACACATCACAAAGAAGTTTCTGAGAATGCTTCTGTCTAGATTTTATATGAAGATATTCCCTTTTCCAATGAAATCTTCAGAGTCATCCAAATATCCACTTGCAGCTTCTACAAAAAGAGTTTTTCTAAACTGCTGTATCCAAAGAAAGTTTCATCTCTGTTAGTTGAGGACACACATCCCAAATAAGTTTCTGAGAATGCTTCTGTCTCGTTTTTATGGGAAGATATTTCCCTTTTCACCTTAGGCCTGAGAGCGCTCGAAATCTCCACTTGCAGATACTACAGAAAGAGTGTTCCAAACCTGCTCTAAGAAAGGGAATGTTCAGCTCAGTGAGTTCAATGCAGATATCACAAAGTAGTTTCTGAGAGAGCTTCTGTCTAGATTTTAGATGAAGATATTCCCGTTTCCAATGAAATCGTTAGAGCTATCCAAATATCCACTTGCAGATTCTACAAAAAGTGTTTTTCCAAACTGCTGTAACAAAGGGAAGGTTGAAATCTGTTAGTTGAGGACACACACCACAAAAAAGTTTCTGAGAACGCTTCTGTCTAGATTCTATATGACGATATTCCCGTTTCCAATGAAATCTTCACAGTTATTCAAATATCCACTTGCAGATTCTACAAAAAGAGTGTTTCCAAACTGCTCTATCAAAAGAAAGGTTCAACTCCGTTAGTTGAGGACACACGTCACAAAGAAGTTTCTGAGAATGCTTCTGTCTCGTTTTTATGGGAAGATATTTCAGTTTTCACCGTAGGCCGGAATGCGCTCGAAATGTCCACTTGCAGATACTACAGAAAGAGTGTTCCAAACCTTCTCTAAGAAAGGGAATCTTCAGCTTTGTGAGTTGAATGCAGATATCACAAAGTAGTTTCTGAGAGTGCTTCTGTCTAGATTTTAGATGAAGATATTCCCGTTTCCAACGAAATCGTTAGAGCTATCCAAATATCTACTTGCAGATTCTACAAAAAGAGTGGTTCCAAACTACTCTATGAAAAGAAAGGTTGAACTCTGTTAGATGAGGACACACATCACAAAGAAGTTTCTGAGAATGCTTCTGTCTAGATTTTATATGAAGATGTTCCCGTTTCCAACGAAATCTTCACATTAAACAAAATATCCACTTGCAGGTTCTACAAAAAGAGTGTTTCCAAACTGCTGTATCAAAGGAAAGGTTGTACTCTGTTAGTTGAGGACACACATCACAAAAAAGTTTCTGAGAATGCTTCTGTCTAGATTTTATATGAAGATATTCCCGTTTCCAACGAAATCTTCACAGTTATTCAAGTATCCACTTGCAGATTCCACAATAAGAGTGTTTCCAAACTGCTGTATCAATAGAAAGGATCAGCTCTGGTAGTTGAGGACACACATCCTAAAGAAGTTTCTGAAAATCCTTCTGTCTCTTTTTTATGGGAAGATATTTCAGTTTTCACCGTAGGCCTTAATGCGCTCGAAATGTCCACTTCCAGATACTACAGAAAGAGTGTTTCAAACCTGCTCTATGAAAGGGAATGTTCCGCTCTGTGACTTGAATGCAGATATCAGAAAGTAGTTTCTGACAGTGCTTCTGTCTAGAATTTAGATGAAGATATTCCCGTTTCCAACGAAATCGATAGAGCTATCCAAATATCCACTTACAGATTCTACAAAAGAAGTGATTCCAAACTGCTCTATCAACAGAAAGGTTTAAGTCTGTTAGTTGAGGACACACATCACAAAGAAGTTTGTGAGAATGCTTCTGTCTAGATTTTATATGAAGATATTCCCGTTTCTAACGATATCTTCACAGTTATCCAAATATCCACTTGCAGATTCTTCAAAAAGTGTGTTTCCAAACTGCTGTATCAAAAGATAGGTTCAACTCTGTCAGTTGAGGACACTCATCGCAAAGAAGTTTCTGAGAATGCTTCTGTCTAGATTTCATATGAAGATACTCCCCTTTCCAACGAAATTATTACAGCTATCCAAATATCCACGGACAGATTCTACAGAAAGGGTGTTTCCAAACTGCTGTATCAAAAGAAAGGTTGAACTCCGTTAGTTGAGGACACACATCACGAAGAAGTTGCTGAGAATGCTTCTGTCTGGAATTTAGATGAAGATATTCCCGTTTCCAACGAAATCTTCACAGTTATCCAAATATCTACCAGCAGATTCTACAAAAAGTGTGTTTCCAAACTACTGTAACAAAAGAAAGGTTGAACTCTGTTAGTTGAGGACACACATCACAAAGAAGTTTCTGAGAATGCTTCTGTCTAGATTTTATATGAAGATATTCACTTTTCCATCGAAATCTTCACAGTTATCCAAATATCCACTTGCGGATTCTACAAAAAGAGTGTTTCTAAACTGCTGTATCAAAAGAAAGGTCCAACTCTGTTAGTTGAGGACACACATCCAGTATAAGTTTCAGAGAATGCTTCTGTCTCGTTTTTATGGGAAGATATTTCCCTTTTCACCGTAGGCCTGAAAGCGCTCGAAATGTCCACTTGCAGATACTACAGAAAGCGTGTTCCAAACCTGCTCTAAGAAAGAGAATCTTCAGCTTGCTGAGTTGAATGCAGATATCACAAAGTAGTTTCTGAGAGTGCTTCTGTCTAGATTTTAGATGAAGATATTCCCGTTTCCAACGAAATCGTATGAGCTATCCAAATATCCACTTGCAGATTGTACAAAAAGGTGGTTCCAAACTACTCTATCAAAAGAAATGTTGAACTCTGTTCGATGAGGACTCACATCACAAAGAAGTTTCTGATAATGCTTCTGCCTAGATTTTATATGATGATGTTCCCGTTTCCAACGAAATCTTCACATTAAACAAAATATCCACTTGCAGGTTCTACAAAAAGAGTGTTTCCAAACTGCTGTATCAACGTAAAGTTTGAACTCTGTTAGTTGAGGACACACATCACAAAAAAGTTTCTGAGAATGCTTCTGTCTAGATTTTATAAGAAGATACTCCCGTTTCCAACGAAATCTTCACAGTTATTCAAGTATCCACTTGCAGATTCCACAAAAAGAGTGTTTCCTAACTGCTGTATCAAGAGAAAGGATCAACTCTGCTAGTTGAGGACCCATATCCTAAATAAGTTTCTGAGAATGCTTCTGTCTCTTTCTTATAGGAAGATATTTCAGTTTTCACCGAAGGGCTGAATGCGTTCGAAATGTCCACTTCCAGATACTACAGAAAGAGTGTTTCAAACCTGCTCTTTGAAAGGGAATGTTCAGCTCTGTGACTTGAATGCAGATGTCACAAAGTAGTTTCTGACAGTGCTTCTGTCTTGAATTTAGATGAAGATATTCCCTTTTCCAACGAAATCGTTAGAGCTATAAAAATATCCACTTGCAGATTCTACAAAAAGGGTGTTTCCAAACTGCCCTATCAAAAGAAACGTTGAACCCTGTTAGTTGAGGATACACATCACAAAGTAGTTTCTGAGAATGCTTGTGTCTAGATTTTATATGAAGATATTCCTATTTCCAACTAAATCTTCACAGTTATCCAAATATCCACTTGCAGATTTTACAAAAAGACTGTTTCCAAACTGCTGTTTCAAAGAAAAGTCGAACTGTGTTAGTTGAGGACACTCATCACAAAGAAGTTTCTGAGAATGCTTCTGTCTAGATTTCATATGAAGATATTCCCGTTTCCACCGAAATCATTAGAGCTATCCAAATACCCACTTACAGATTCTACAAAAAGAGTGTTACCAATCTGCTCTATCAAATGAAAGGTTCAACTTCGTTAGTTGAGGACACACATCATAAAGAAGTTTCTGAGAATGCTTCTGTCTGGATTTTATATGAAGATATTCCGTTTCCAACGAAATCTTCACAGTTATCCAAATATCAACTTGCAGATTCTACAAAAAGTGTGTTTCCAAACTACTGTATCAAAAGAAAGGATCAACTCTGTTAGTTGAGGACACACATCACAAAGAAGTTTCTGAGAATGCTTCTGTCTAGATTTTATATGAAGATATTCCCGTTTCCAACGAAATCTTCACAGTTATCCAAATATCCACTTGCAGATTCTACAAAAAGAGTGTTTGCAAACTGCTGTATCAAAAGAAAGGATGAACTGTGTTAGCTGAGGACACTCATCAAGAAGAAGTTTCTGAGCATGCTTCGGTCTAGATTTCATATGAAGATATCCCCGTTTCCAACGAAATCATTAGCTCTATCAAAATATCCACTTACAGATTCTACAAAAAGAGTGTTTCCAAACTCCTCTATCAAAAGAAAAGTTCAACTCCTTTAGTTGAGGACACACATCACAAAGAAGTTTCTGAGAATGCTTCTGTCTAGATTTTATATGAAGATATTCCCTTTTCCAATGAAATCTTCAGAGTCATCCAAATATCCACTTGCAGCTTCTACAAAAAGAGTTTTTCTAAACTGCTGTATCCAAAGAAAGTTTCATCTCTGTTAGTTGAGGACACACATCCCAAATAAGTTTCTGAGAATGCTTCTGTCTCGTTTTTATGGGAAGATATTTCCCTTTTCACCTTAGGCCTGAGAGCGCTCGAAATCTCCACTTGCAGATACTACAGAAAGAGTGTTCCAAACCTGCTCTAAGAAAGGGAATGTTCAGCTCAGTGAGTTCAATGCAGATATCACAAAGTAGTTTCTGAGAGAGCTTCTGTCTAGATTTTAGATGAAGATATTCCCGTTTCCAATGAAATCGTTAGAGCTATCCAAATATCCACTTGCAGATTCTACAAAAAGTGTGTTTCCAAACTGCTGTAACAAAGGGAAGGTTGAAATCTGTTAGTTGAGGACACACACCACAAAAAAGTTTCTGAGAACGCTTCTGTCTAGATTCTATATGACGATATTCCCGTTTCCAATGAAATCTTCACAGTTATTCAAATATCCACTTGCAGATTCTACAAAAAGAGTGTTTCCAAACTGCTCTATCAAAAGAAAGGTTCAACTCCGTTAGTTGAGGACACACGTCACAAAGAAGTTTCTGAGAATGCTTCTGTCTCGTTTTTATGGGAAGATATTTCAGTTTTCACCGTAGGCCGGAATGCGCTCGAAATGTCCACTTGCAGATACTACAGAAAGAGTGTTCCAAACCTTCTCTAAGAAAGGGAATCTTCAGCTTTGTGAGTTGAATGCAGATATCACAAAGTAGTTTCTGAGAGTGCTTCTGTCTAGATTTTAGATGAAGATATTCCCGTTTCCAACGAAATCGTTAGAGCTATCCAAATATCTACTTGCAGATTCTACAAAAAGAGTGGTTCCAAACTACTCTATGAAAAGAAAGGTTGAACTCTGTTAGATGAGGACACACATCACAAAGAAGTTTCTGAGAATGCTTCTGTCTAGATTTTATATGAAGATGTTCCCGTTTCCAACGAAATCTTCACATTAAACAAAATATCCACTTGCAGGTTCTACAAAAAGAGTGTTTCCAAACTGCTGTATCAAAGGAAAGGTTGTACTCTGTTAGTTGAGGACACACATCACAAAAAAGTTTCTGAGAATGCTTCTGTCTAGATTTTATATGAAGATATTCCCGTTTCCAACGAAATCTTCACAGTTATTCAAGTATCCACTTGCAGATTCCACAATAAGAGTGTTTCCAAACTGCTGTATCAATAGAAAGGATCAGCTCTGGTAGTTGAGGACACACATCCTAAAGAAGTTTCTGAAAATCCTTCTGTCTCTTTTTTATGGGAAGATATTTCAGTTTTCACCGTAGGCCTTAATGCGCTCGAAATGTCCACTTCCAGATACTACAGAAAGAGTGTTTCAAACCTGCTCTATGAAAGGGAATGTTCCGCTCTGTGACTTGAATGCAGATATCAGAAAGTAGTTTCTGACAGTGCTTCTGTCTAGAATTTAGATGAAGATATTCCCGTTTCCAACGAAATCGATAGAGCTATCCAAATATCCACTTACAGATTCTACAAAAGAAGTGATTCCAAACTGCTCTATCAACAGAAAGGTTTAAGTCTGTTAGTTGAGGACACACATCACAAAGAAGTTTGTGAGAATGCTTCTGTCTAGATTTTATATGAAGATATTCCCGTTTCTAACGATATCTTCACAGTTATCCAAATATCCACTTGCAGATTCTTCAAAAAGTGTGTTTCCAAACTGCTGTATCAAAAGATAGGTTCAACTCTGTCAGTTGAGGACACTCATCGCAAAGAAGTTTCTGAGAATGCTTCTGTCTAGATTTCATATGAAGATACTCCCCTTTCCAACGAAATTATTACAGCTATCCAAATATCCACGGACAGATTCTACAGAAAGGGTGTTTCCAAACTGCTGTATCAAAAGAAAGGTTGAACTCCGTTAGTTGAGGACACACATCACGAAGAAGTTGCTGAGAATGCTTCTGTCTGGAATTTAGATGAAGATATTCCCGTTTCCAACGAAATCTTCACAGTTATCCAAATATCTACCAGCAGATTCTACAAAAAGTGTGTTTCCAAACTACTGTAACAAAAGAAAGGTTGAACTCTGTTAGTTGAGGACACACATCACAAAGAAGTTTCTGAGAATGCTTCTGTCTAGATTTTATATGAAGATATTCACTTTTCCATCGAAATCTTCACAGTTATCCAAATATCCACTTGCGGATTCTACAAAAAGAGTGTTTCTAAACTGCTGTATCAAAAGAAAGGTCCAACTCTGTTAGTTGAGGACACACATCCAGTATAAGTTTCAGAGAATGCTTCTGTCTCGTTTTTATGGGAAGATATTTCCCTTTTCACCGTAGGCCTGAAAGCGCTCGAAATGTCCACTTGCAGATACTACAGAAAGCGTGTTCCAAACCTGCTCTAAGAAAGAGAATCTTCAGCTTGCTGAGTTGAATGCAGATATCACAAAGTAGTTTCTGAGAGTGCTTCTGTCTAGATTTTAGATGAAGATATTCCCGTTTCCAACGAAATCGTATGAGCTATCCAAATATCCACTTGCAGATTGTACAAAAAGGTGGTTCCAAACTACTCTATCAAAAGAAATGTTGAACTCTGTTCGATGAGGACTCACATCACAAAGAAGTTTCTGATAATGCTTCTGCCTAGATTTTATATGATGATGTTCCCGTTTCCAACGAAATCTTCACATTAAACAAAATATCCACTTGCAGGTTCTACAAAAAGAGTGTTTCCAAACTGCTGTATCAACGTAAAGTTTGAACTCTGTTAGTTGAGGACACACATCACAAAAAAGTTTCTGAGAATGCTTCTGTCTAGATTTTATAAGAAGATACTCCCGTTTCCAACGAAATCTTCACAGTTATTCAAGTATCCACTTGCAGATTCCACAAAAAGAGTGTTTCCTAACTGCTGTATCAAGAGAAAGGATCAACTCTGCTAGTTGAGGACCCATATCCTAAATAAGTTTCTGAGAATGCTTCTGTCTCTTTCTTATAGGAAGATATTTCAGTTTTCACCGAAGGGCTGAATGCGTTCGAAATGTCCACTTCCAGATACTACAGAAAGAGTGTTTCAAACCTGCTCTTTGAAAGGGAATGTTCAGCTCTGTGACTTGAATGCAGATGTCACAAAGTAGTTTCTGACAGTGCTTCTGTCTTGAATTTAGATGAAGATATTCCCTTTTCCAACGAAATCGTTAGAGCTATAAAAATATCCACTTGCAGATTCTACAAAAAGGGTGTTTCCAAACTGCCCTATCAAAAGAAACGTTGAACCCTGTTAGTTGAGGATACACATCACAAAGTAGTTTCTGAGAATGCTTGTGTCTAGATTTTATATGAAGATATTCCTATTTCCAACTAAATCTTCACAGTTATCCAAATATCCACTTGCAGATTTTACAAAAAGACTGTTTCCAAACTGCTGTTTCAAAGAAAAGTCGAACTGTGTTAGTTGAGGACACTCATCACAAAGAAGTTTCTGAGAATGCTTCTGTCTAGATTTCATATGAAGATATTCCCGTTTCCACCGAAATCATTAGAGCTATCCAAATACCCACTTACAGATTCTACAAAAAGAGTGTTACCAATCTGCTCTATCAAATGAAAGGTTCAACTTCGTTAGTTGAGGACACACATCATAAAGAAGTTTCTGAGAATGCTTCTGTCTGGATTTTATATGAAGATATTCCGTTTCCAACGAAATCTTCACAGTTATCCAAATATCAACTTGCAGATTCTACAAAAAGTGTGTTTCCAAACTACTGTATCAAAAGAAAGGATCAACTCTGTTAGTTGAGGACACACATCACAAAGAAGTTTCTGAGAATGCTTCTGTCTAGATTTTATATGAAGATATTCCCGTTTCCAACGAAATCTTCACAGTTATCCAAATATCCACTTGCAGATTCTACAAAAAGAGTGTTTGCAAACTGCTGTATCAAAAGAAAGGATGAACTGTGTTAGCTGAGGACACTCATCAAGAAGAAGTTTCTGAGCATGCTTCGGTCTAGATTTCATATGAAGATATCCCCGTTTCCAACGAAATCATTAGCTCTATCAAAATATCCACTTACAGATTCTACAAAAAGAGTGTTTCCAAACTCCTCTATCAAAAGAAAAGTTCAACTCCTTTAGTTGAGGACACACATCACAAAGAAGTTTCTGAGAATGCTTCTGTCTAGATTTTATATGAAGATATTCCCTTTTCCAATGAAATCTTCAGAGTCATCCAAATATCCACTTGCAGCTTCTACAAAAAGAGTTTTTCTAAACTGCTGTATCCAAAGAAAGTTTCATCTCTGTTAGTTGAGGACACACATCCCAAATAAGTTTCTGAGAATGCTTCTGTCTCGTTTTTATGGGAAGATATTTCCCTTTTCACCTTAGGCCTGAGAGCGCTCGAAATCTCCACTTGCAGATACTACAGAAAGAGTGTTCCAAACCTGCTCTAAGAAAGGGAATGTTCAGCTCAGTGAGTTCAATGCAGATATCACAAAGTAGTTTCTGAGAGAGCTTCTGTCTAGATTTTAGATGAAGATATTCCCGTTTCCAATGAAATCGTTAGAGCTATCCAAATATCCACTTGCAGATTCTACAAAAAGTGTTTTTCCAAACTGCTGTAACAAAGGGAAGGTTGAAATCTGTTAGTTGAGGACACACACCACAAAAAAGTTTCTGAGAACGCTTCTGTCTAGATTCTATATGACGATATTCCCGTTTCCAATGAAATCTTCACAGTTATTCAAATATCCACTTGCAGATTCTACAAAAAGAGTGTTTCCAAACTGCTCTATCAAAAGAAAGGTTCAACTCCGTTAGTTGAGGACACACGTCACAAAGAAGTTTCTGAGAATGCTTCTGTCTCGTTTTTATGGGAAGATATTTCAGTTTTCACCGTAGGCCGGAATGCGCTCGAAATGTCCACTTGCAGATACTACAGAAAGAGTGTTCCAAACCTTCTCTAAGAAAGGGAATCTTCAGCTTTGTGAGTTGAATGCAGATATCACAAAGTAGTTTCTGAGAGTGCTTCTGTCTAGATTTTAGATGAAGATATTCCCGTTTCCAACGAAATCGTTAGAGCTATCCAAATATCTACTTGCAGATTCTACAAAAAGAGTGGTTCCAAACTACTCTATGAAAAGAAAGGTTGAACTCTGTTAGATGAGGACACACATCACAAAGAAGTTTCTGAGAATGCTTCTGTCTAGATTTTATATGAAGATGTTCCCGTTTCCAACGAAATCTTCACATTAAACAAAATATCCACTTGCAGGTTCTACAAAAAGAGTGTTTCCAAACTGCTGTATCAAAGGAAAGGTTGTACTCTGTTAGTTGAGGACACACATCACAAAAAAGTTTCTGAGAATGCTTCTGTCTAGATTTTATATGAAGATATTCCCGTTTCCAACGAAATCTTCACAGTTATTCAAGTATCCACTTGCAGATTCCACAATAAGAGTGTTTCCAAACTGCTGTATCAATAGAAAGGATCAGCTCTGGTAGTTGAGGACACACATCCTAAAGAAGTTTCTGAAAATCCTTCTGTCTCTTTTTTATGGGAAGATATTTCAGTTTTCACCGTAGGCCTTAATGCGCTCGAAATGTCCACTTCCAGATACTACAGAAAGAGTGTTTCAAACCTGCTCTATGAAAGGGAATGTTCCGCTCTGTGACTTGAATGCAGATATCAGAAAGTAGTTTCTGACAGTGCTTCTGTCTAGAATTTAGATGAAGATATTCCCGTTTCCAACGAAATCGATAGAGCTATCCAAATATCCACTTACAGATTCTACAAAAGAAGTGATTCCAAACTGCTCTATCAACAGAAAGGTTTAAGTCTGTTAGTTGAGGACACACATCACAAAGAAGTTTGTGAGAATGCTTCTGTCTAGATTTTATATGAAGATATTCCCGTTTCTAACGATATCTTCACAGTTATCCAAATATCCACTTGCAGATTCTTCAAAAAGTGTGTTTCCAAACTGCTGTATCAAAAGATAGGTTCAACTCTGTCAGTTGAGGACACTCATCGCAAAGAAGTTTCTGAGAATGCTTCTGTCTAGATTTCATATGAAGATACTCCCCTTTCCAACGAAATTATTACAGCTATCCAAATATCCACGGACAGATTCTACAGAAAGGGTGTTTCCAAACTGCTGTATCAAAAGAAAGGTTGAACTCCGTTAGTTGAGGACACACATCACGAAGAAGTTGCTGAGAATGCTTCTGTCTGGAATTTAGATGAAGATATTCCCGTTTCCAACGAAATCTTCACAGTTATCCAAATATCTACCAGCAGATTCTACAAAAAGTGTGTTTCCAAACTACTGTAACAAAAGAAAGGTTGAACTCTGTTAGTTGAGGACACACATCACAAAGAAGTTTCTGAGAATGCTTCTGTCTAGATTTTATATGAAGATATTCACTTTTCCATCGAAATCTTCACAGTTATCCAAATATCCACTTGCGGATTCTACAAAAAGAGTGTTTCTAAACTGCTGTATCAAAAGAAAGGTCCAACTCTGTTAGTTGAGGACACACATCCAGTATAAGTTTCAGAGAATGCTTCTGTCTCGTTTTTATGGGAAGATATTTCCCTTTTCACCGTAGGCCTGAAAGCGCTCGAAATGTCCACTTGCAGATACTACAGAAAGCGTGTTCCAAACCTGCTCTAAGAAAGAGAATCTTCAGCTTTCTGAGTTGAATGCAGATATCACAAAGTAGTTTCTGAGAGTGCTTCTGTCTAGATTTTAGATGAAGATATTCCCGTTTCCAACGAAATCGTATGAGCTATCCAAATATCCACTTGCAGATTGTACAAAAAGGTGGTTCCAAACTACTCTATCAAAAGAAATGTTGAACTCTGTTCGATGAGGACTCACATCACAAAGAAGTTTCTGATAATGCTTCTGCCTAGATTTTATATGATGATGTTCCCGTTTCCAACGAAATCTTCACATTAAACAAAATATCCACTTGCAGGTTCTACAAAAAGAGTGTTTCCAAACTGCTGTATCAACGTAAAGTTTGAACTCTGTTAGTTGAGGACACACATCACAAAAAAGTTTCTGAGAATGCTTCTGTCTAGATTTTATAAGAAGATACTCCCGTTTCCAACGAAATCTTCACAGTTATTCAAGTATCCACTTGCAGATTCCACAAAAAGAGTGTTTCCTAACTGCTGTATCAAGAGAAAGGATCAACTCTGCTAGTTGAGGACCCATATCCTAAATAAGTTTCTGAGAATGCTTCTGTCTCTTTCTTATAGGAAGATATTTCAGTTTTCACCGAAGGGCTGAATGCGTTCGAAATGTCCACTTCCAGATACTACAGAAAGAGTGTTTCAAACCTGCTCTTTGAAAGGGAATGTTCAGCTCTGTGACTTGAATGCAGATGTCACAAAGTAGTTTCTGACAGTGCTTCTGTCTTGAATTTAGATGAAGATATTCCCTTTTCCAACGAAATCGTTAGAGCTATAAAAATATCCACTTGCAGATTCTACAAAAAGGGTGTTTCCAAACTGCCCTATCAAAAGAAACGTTGAACCCTGTTAGTTGAGGATACACATCACAAAGTAGTTTCTGAGAATGCTTGTGTCTAGATTTTATATGAAGATATTCCTATTTCCAACTAAATCTTCACAGTTATCCAAATATCCACTTGCAGATTTTACAAAAAGACTGTTTCCAAACTGCTGTTTCAAAGAAAAGTCGAACTGTGTTAGTTGAGGACACTCATCACAAAGAAGTTTCTGAGAATGCTTCTGTCTAGATTTCATATGAAGATATTCCCGTTTCCACCGAAATCATTAGAGCTATCCAAATACCCACTTACAGATTCTACAAAAAGAGTGTTACCAATCTGCTCTATCAAATGAAAGGTTCAACTTCGTTAGTTGAGGACACACATCATAAAGAAGTTTCTGAGAATGCTTCTGTCTGGATTTTATATGAAGATATTCCGTTTCCAACGAAATCTTCACAGTTATCCAAATATCAACTTGCAGATTCTACAAAAAGTGTGTTTCCAAACTACTGTATCAAAAGAAAGGATCAACTCTGTTAGTTGAGGACACACATCACAAAGAAGTTTCTGAGAATGCTTCTGTCTAGATTTTATATGAAGATATTCCCGTTTCCAACGAAATCTTCACAGTTATCCAAATATCCACTTGCAGATTCTACAAAAAGAGTGTTTGCAAACTGCTGTATCAAAAGAAAGGATGAACTGTGTTAGCTGAGGACACTCATCAAGAAGAAGTTTCTGAGCATGCTTCGGTCTAGATTTCATATGAAGATATCCCCGTTTCCAACGAAATCATTAGCTCTATCAAAATATCCACTTACAGATTCTACAAAAAGAGTGTTTCCAAACTCCTCTATCAAAAGAAAAGTTCAACTCCTTTAGTTGAGGACACACATCACAAAGAAGTTTCTGAGAATGCTTCTGTCTAGATTTTATATGAAGATATTCCCTTTTCCAATGAAATCTTCAGAGTCATCCAAATATCCACTTGCAGCTTCTACAAAAAGAGTTTTTCTAAACTGCTGTATCCAAAGAAAGTTTCATCTCTGTTAGTTGAGGACACACATCCCAAATAAGTTTCTGAGAATGCTTCTGTCTCGTTTTTATGGGAAGATATTTCCCTTTTCACCTTAGGCCTGAGAGCGCTCGAAATCTCCACTTGCAGATACTACAGAAAGAGTGTTCCAAACCTGCTCTAAGAAAGGGAATGTTCAGCTCAGTGAGTTCAATGCAGATATCACAAAGTAGTTTCTGAGAGAGCTTCTGTCTAGATTTTAGATGAAGATATTCCCGTTTCCAATGAAATCGTTAGAGCTATCCAAATATCCACTTGCAGATTCTACAAAAAGTGTGTTTCCAAACTGCTGTAACAAAGGAAAGGTTGAAATCTGTTAGTTGAGGACACACACCACAAAAAAGTTTCTGAGAACGCTTCTGTCTAGATTCTATATGACGATATTCCCGTTTCCAATGAAATCTTCACAGTTATTCAAATATCCACTTGCAGATTCTACAAAAAGAGTGTTTCCAAACTGCTCTATCAAAAGAAAGGTTCAACTCCGTTAGTTGAGGACACACGTCACAAAGAAGTTTCTGAGAATGCTTCTGTCTCGTTTTTATGGGAAGATATTTCAGTTTTCACCGTAGGCCGGAATGCGCTCGAAATGTCCACTTGCAGATACTACAGAAAGAGTGTTCCAAACCTTCTCTAAGAAAGGGAATCTTCAGCTTTGTGAGTTGAATGCAGATATCACAAAGTAGTTTCTGAGAGTGCTTCTGTCTAGATTTTAGATGAAGATATTCCCGTTTCCAACGAAATCGTTAGAGCTATCCAAATATCTACTTGCAGATTCTACAAAAAGAGTGGTTCCAAACTACTCTATGAAAAGAAAGGTTGAACTCTGTTAGATGAGGACACACATCACAAAGAAGTTTCTGAGAATGCTTCTGTCTAGATTTTATATGAAGATGTTCCCGTTTCCAACGAAATCTTCACATTAAACAAAATATCCACTTGCAGGTTCTACAAAAAGAGTGTTTCCAAACTGCTGTATCAAAGGAAAGGTTGTACTCTGTTAGTTGAGGACACACATCACAAAAAAGTTTCTGAGAATGCTTCTGTCTAGATTTTATATGAAGATATTCCCGTTTCCAACGAAATCTTCACAGTTATTCAAGTATCCACTTGCAGATTCCACAATAAGAGTGTTTCCAAACTGCTGTATCAATAGAAAGGATCAGCTCTGGTAGTTGAGGACACACATCCTAAAGAAGTTTCTGAAAATCCTTCTGTCTCTTTTTTATGGGAAGATATTTCAGTTTTCACCGTAGGCCTTAATGCGCTCGAAATGTCCACTTCCAGATACTACAGAAAGAGTGTTTCAAACCTGCTCTATGAAAGGGAATGTTCCGCTCTGTGACTTGAATGCAGATATCAGAAAGTAGTTTCTGACAGTGCTTCTGTCTAGAATTTAGATGAAGATATTCCCGTTTCCAACGAAATCGATAGAGCTATCCAAATATCCACTTACAGATTCTACAAAAGAAGTGATTCCAAACTGCTCTATCAACAGAAAGGTTTAAGTCTGTTAGTTGAGGACACACATCACAAAGAAGTTTGTGAGAATGCTTCTGTCTAGATTTTATATGAAGATATTCCCGTTTCTAACGATATCTTCACAGTTATCCAAATATCCACTTGCAGATTCTTCAAAAAGTGTGTTTCCAAACTGCTGTATCAAAAGATAGGTTCAACTCTGTCAGTTGAGGACACTCATCGCAAAGAAGTTTCTGAGAATGCTTCTGTCTAGATTTCATATGAAGATACTCCCCTTTCCAACGAAATTATTACAGCTATCCAAATATCCACGGACAGATTCTACAGAAAGGGTGTTTCCAAACTGCTGTATCAAAAGAAAGGTTGAACTCCGTTAGTTGAGGACACACATCACGAAGAAGTTGCTGAGAATGCTTCTGTCTGGAATTTAGATGAAGATATTCCCGTTTCCAACGAAATCTTCACAGTTATCCAAATATCTACCAGCAGATTCTACAAAAAGTGTGTTTCCAAACTACTGTAACAAAAGAAAGGTTGAACTCTGTTAGTTGAGGACACACATCACAAAGAAGTTTCTGAGAATGCTTCTGTCTAGATTTTATATGAAGATATTCACTTTTCCATCGAAATCTTCACAGTTATCCAAATATCCACTTGCGGATTCTACAAAAAGAGTGTTTCTAAACTGCTGTATCAAAAGAAAGGTCCAACTCTGTTAGTTGAGGACACACATCCAGTATAAGTTTCAGAGAATGCTTCTGTCTCGTTTTTATGGGAAGATATTTCCCTTTTCACCGTAGGCCTGAAAGCGCTCGAAATGTCCACTTGCAGATACTACAGAAAGCGTGTTCCAAACCTGCTCTAAGAAAGAGAATCTTCAGCTTTCTGAGTTGAATGCAGATATCACAAAGTAGTTTCTGAGAGTGCTTCTGTCTAGATTTTAGATGAAGATATTCCCGTTTCCAACGAAATCGTATGAGCTATCCAAATATCCACTTGCAGATTGTACAAAAAGGTGGTTCCAAACTACTCTATCAAAAGAAATGTTGAACTCTGTTCGATGAGGACTCACATCACAAAGAAGTTTCTGATAATGCTTCTGCCTAGATTTTATATGATGATGTTCCCGTTTCCAACGAAATCTTCACATTAAACAAAATATCCACTTGCAGGTTCTACAAAAAGAGTGTTTCCAAACTGCTGTATCAACGTAAAGTTTGAACTCTGTTAGTTGAGGACACACATCACAAAAAAGTTTCTGAGAATGCTTCTGTCTAGATTTTATAAGAAGATACTCCCGTTTCCAACGAAATCTTCACAGTTATTCAAGTATCCACTTGCAGATTCCACAAAAAGA
Source organism: Gorilla gorilla gorilla (assembly GCF_029281585.2). Taxonomy (NCBI): domain Eukaryota; kingdom Metazoa; phylum Chordata; class Mammalia; order Primates; family Hominidae; genus Gorilla; species Gorilla gorilla. The sequence continues at coordinate 12,228,493 of NC_086018.1, read as the reverse complement.
GTGTTTCCTAACTGCTGTATCAAGAGAAAGGATCAACTCTGCTAGTTGAGGACCCATATCCTAAATAAGTTTCTGAGAATGCTTCTGTCTCTTTCTTATAGGAAGATATTTCAGTTTTCACCGAAGGGCTGAATGCGTTCGAAATGTCCACTTCCAGATACTACAGAAAGAGTGTTTCAAACCTGCTCTTTGAAAGGGAATGTTCAGCTCTGTGACTTGAATGCAGATGTCACAAAGTAGTTTCTGACAGTGCTTCTGTCTTGAATTTAGATGAAGATATTCCCTTTTCCAACGAAATCGTTAGAGCTATAAAAATATCCACTTGCAGATTCTACAAAAAGGGTGTTTCCAAACTGCCCTATCAAAAGAAACGTTGAACCCTGTTAGTTGAGGATACACATCACAAAGTAGTTTCTGAGAATGCTTGTGTCTAGATTTTATATGAAGATATTCCTATTTCCAACTAAATCTTCACAGTTATCCAAATATCCACTTGCAGATTTTACAAAAAGACTGTTTCCAAACTGCTGTTTCAAAGAAAAGTCGAACTGTGTTAGTTGAGGACACTCATCACAAAGAAGTTTCTGAGAATGCTTCTGTCTAGATTTCATATGAAGATATTCCCGTTTCCACCGAAATCATTAGAGCTATCCAAATACCCACTTACAGATTCTACAAAAAGAGTGTTACCAATCTGCTCTATCAAATGAAAGGTTCAACTTCGTTAGTTGAGGACACACATCATAAAGAAGTTTCTGAGAATGCTTCTGTCTGGATTTTATATGAAGATATTCCGTTTCCAACGAAATCTTCACAGTTATCCAAATATCAACTTGCAGATTCTACAAAAAGTGTGTTTCCAAACTACTGTATCAAAAGAAAGGATCAACTCTGTTAGTTGAGGACACACATCACAAAGAAGTTTCTGAGAATGCTTCTGTCTAGATTTTATATGAAGATATTCCCGTTTCCAACGAAATCTTCACAGTTATCCAAATATCCACTTGCAGATTCTACAAAAAGAGTGTTTGCAAACTGCTGTATCAAAAGAAAGGATGAACTGTGTTAGCTGAGGACACTCATCAAGAAGAAGTTTCTGAGCATGCTTCGGTCTAGATTTCATATGAAGATATCCCCGTTTCCAACGAAATCATTAGCTCTATCAAAATATCCACTTACAGATTCTACAAAAAGAGTGTTTCCAAACTCCTCTATCAAAAGAAAAGTTCAACTCCTTTAGTTGAGGACACACATCACAAAGAAGTTTCTGAGAATGCTTCTGTCTAGATTTTATATGAAGATATTCCCTTTTCCAATGAAATCTTCAGAGTCATCCAAATATCCACTTGCAGCTTCTACAAAAAGAGTTTTTCTAAACTGCTGTATCCAAAGAAAGTTTCATCTCTGTTAGTTGAGGACACACATCCCAAATAAGTTTCTGAGAATGCTTCTGTCTCGTTTTTATGGGAAGATATTTCCCTTTTCACCTTAGGCCTGAGAGCGCTCGAAATCTCCACTTGCAGATACTACAGAAAGAGTGTTCCAAACCTGCTCTAAGAAAGGGAATGTTCAGCTCAGTGAGTTCAATGCAGATATCACAAAGTAGTTTCTGAGAGAGCTTCTGTCTAGATTTTAGATGAAGATATTCCCGTTTCCAATGAAATCGTTAGAGCTATCCAAATATCCACTTGCAGATTCTACAAAAAGTGTGTTTCCAAACTGCTGTAACAAAGGAAAGGTTGAAATCTGTTAGTTGAGGACACACACCACAAAAAAGTTTCTGAGAACGCTTCTGTCTAGATTCTATATGACGATATTCCCGTTTCCAATGAAATCTTCACAGTTATTCAAATATCCACTTGCAGATTCTACAAAAAGAGTGTTTCCAAACTGCTCTATCAAAAGAAAGGTTCAACTCCGTTAGTTGAGGACACACGTCACAAAGAAGTTTCTGAGAATGCTTCTGTCTCGTTTTTATGGGAAGATATTTCAGTTTTCACCGTAGGCCGGAATGCGCTCGAAATGTCCACTTGCAGATACTACAGAAAGAGTGTTCCAAACCTTCTCTAAGAAAGGGAATCTTCAGCTTTGTGAGTTGAATGCAGATATCACAAAGTAGTTTCTGAGAGTGCTTCTGTCTAGATTTTAGATGAAGATATTCCCGTTTCCAACGAAATCGTTAGAGCTATCCAAATATCTACTTGCAGATTCTACAAAAAGAGTGGTTCCAAACTACTCTATGAAAAGAAAGGTTGAACTCTGTTAGATGAGGACACACATCACAAAGAAGTTTCTGAGAATGCTTCTGTCTAGATTTTATATGAAGATGTTCCCGTTTCCAACGAAATCTTCACATTAAACAAAATATCCACTTGCAGGTTCTACAAAAAGAGTGTTTCCAAACTGCTGTATCAAAGGAAAGGTTGTACTCTGTTAGTTGAGGACACACATCACAAAAAAGTTTCTGAGAATGCTTCTGTCTAGATTTTATATGAAGATATTCCCGTTTCCAACGAAATCTTCACAGTTATTCAAGTATCCACTTGCAGATTCCACAATAAGAGTGTTTCCAAACTGCTGTATCAATAGAAAGGATCAGCTCTGGTAGTTGAGGACACACATCCTAAAGAAGTTTCTGAAAATCCTTCTGTCTCTTTTTTATGGGAAGATATTTCAGTTTTCACCGTAGGCCTTAATGCGCTCGAAATGTCCACTTCCAGATACTACAGAAAGAGTGTTTCAAACCTGCTCTATGAAAGGGAATGTTCCGCTCTGTGACTTGAATGCAGATATCAGAAAGTAGTTTCTGACAGTGCTTCTGTCTAGAATTTAGATGAAGATATTCCCGTTTCCAACGAAATCGATAGAGCTATCCAAATATCCACTTACAGATTCTACAAAAGAAGTGATTCCAAACTGCTCTATCAACAGAAAGGTTTAAGTCTGTTAGTTGAGGACACACATCACAAAGAAGTTTGTGAGAATGCTTCTGTCTAGATTTTATATGAAGATATTCCCGTTTCTAACGATATCTTCACAGTTATCCAAATATCCACTTGCAGATTCTTCAAAAAGTGTGTTTCCAAACTGCTGTATCAAAAGATAGGTTCAACTCTGTCAGTTGAGGACACTCATCGCAAAGAAGTTTCTGAGAATGCTTCTGTCTAGATTTCATATGAAGATACTCCCCTTTCCAACGAAATTATTACAGCTATCCAAATATCCACGGACAGATTCTACAGAAAGGGTGTTTCCAAACTGCTGTATCAAAAGAAAGGTTGAACTCCGTTAGTTGAGGACACACATCACGAAGAAGTTGCTGAGAATGCTTCTGTCTGGAATTTAGATGAAGATATTCCCGTTTCCAACGAAATCTTCACAGTTATCCAAATATCTACCAGCAGATTCTACAAAAAGTGTGTTTCCAAACTACTGTAACAAAAGAAAGGTTGAACTCTGTTAGTTGAGGACACACATCACAAAGAAGTTTCTGAGAATGCTTCTGTCTAGATTTTATATGAAGATATTCACTTTTCCATCGAAATCTTCACAGTTATCCAAATATCCACTTGCGGATTCTACAAAAAGAGTGTTTCTAAACTGCTGTATCAAAAGAAAGGTCCAACTCTGTTAGTTGAGGACACACATCCAGTATAAGTTTCAGAGAATGCTTCTGTCTCGTTTTTATGGGAAGATATTTCCCTTTTCACCGTAGGCCTGAAAGCGCTCGAAATGTCCACTTGCAGATACTACAGAAAGCGTGTTCCAAACCTGCTCTAAGAAAGAGAATCTTCAGCTTTCTGAGTTGAATGCAGATATCACAAAGTAGTTTCTGAGAGTGCTTCTGTCTAGATTTTAGATGAAGATATTCCCGTTTCCAACGAAATCGTATGAGCTATCCAAATATCCACTTGCAGATTGTACAAAAAGGTGGTTCCAAACTACTCTATCAAAAGAAATGTTGAACTCTGTTCGATGAGGACTCACATCACAAAGAAGTTTCTGATAATGCTTCTGCCTAGATTTTATATGATGATGTTCCCGTTTCCAACGAAATCTTCACATTAAACAAAATATCCACTTGCAGGTTCTACAAAAAGAGTGTTTCCAAACTGCTGTATCAACGTAAAGTTTGAACTCTGTTAGTTGAGGACACACATCACAAAAAAGTTTCTGAGAATGCTTCTGTCTAGATTTTATAAGAAGATACTCCCGTTTCCAACGAAATCTTCACAGTTATTCAAGTATCCACTTGCAGATTCCACAAAAAGAGTGTTTCCTAACTGCTGTATCAAGAGAAAGGATCAACTCTGCTAGTTGAGGACCCATATCCTAAATAAGTTTCTGAGAATGCTTCTGTCTCTTTCTTATAGGAAGATATTTCAGTTTTCACCGAAGGGCTGAATGCGTTCGAAATGTCCACTTCCAGATACTACAGAAAGAGTGTTTCAAACCTGCTCTTTGAAAGGGAATGTTCAGCTCTGTGACTTGAATGCAGATGTCACAAAGTAGTTTCTGACAGTGCTTCTGTCTTGAATTTAGATGAAGATATTCCCTTTTCCAACGAAATCGTTAGAGCTATAAAAATATCCACTTGCAGATTCTACAAAAAGGGTGTTTCCAAACTGCCCTATCAAAAGAAACGTTGAACCCTGTTAGTTGAGGATACACATCACAAAGTAGTTTCTGAGAATGCTTGTGTCTAGATTTTATATGAAGATATTCCTATTTCCAACTAAATCTTCACAGTTATCCAAATATCCACTTGCAGATTTTACAAAAAGACTGTTTCCAAACTGCTGTTTCAAAGAAAAGTCGAACTGTGTTAGTTGAGGACACTCATCACAAAGAAGTTTCTGAGAATGCTTCTGTCTAGATTTCATATGAAGATATTCCCGTTTCCACCGAAATCATTAGAGCTATCCAAATACCCACTTACAGATTCTACAAAAAGAGTGTTACCAATCTGCTCTATCAAATGAAAGGTTCAACTTCGTTAGTTGAGGACACACATCATAAAGAAGTTTCTGAGAATGCTTCTGTCTGGATTTTATATGAAGATATTCCGTTTCCAACGAAATCTTCACAGTTATCCAAATATCAACTTGCAGATTCTACAAAAAGTGTGTTTCCAAACTACTGTATCAAAAGAAAGGATCAACTCTGTTAGTTGAGGACACACATCACAAAGAAGTTTCTGAGAATGCTTCTGTCTAGATTTTATATGAAGATATTCCCGTTTCCAACGAAATCTTCACAGTTATCCAAATATCCACTTGCAGATTCTACAAAAAGAGTGTTTGCAAACTGCTGTATCAAAAGAAAGGATGAACTGTGTTAGCTGAGGACACTCATCAAGAAGAAGTTTCTGAGCATGCTTCGGTCTAGATTTCATATGAAGATATCCCCGTTTCCAACGAAATCATTAGCTCTATCAAAATATCCACTTACAGATTCTACAAAAAGAGTGTTTCCAAACTCCTCTATCAAAAGAAAAGTTCAACTCCTTTAGTTGAGGACACACATCACAAAGAAGTTTCTGAGAATGCTTCTGTCTAGATTTTATATGAAGATATTCCCTTTTCCAATGAAATCTTCAGAGTCATCCAAATATCCACTTGCAGCTTCTACAAAAAGAGTTTTTCTAAACTGCTGTATCCAAAGAAAGTTTCATCTCTGTTAGTTGAGGACACACATCCCAAATAAGTTTCTGAGAATGCTTCTGTCTCGTTTTTATGGGAAGATATTTCCCTTTTCACCTTAGGCCTGAGAGCGCTCGAAATCTCCACTTGCAGATACTACAGAAAGAGTGTTCCAAACCTGCTCTAAGAAAGGGAATGTTCAGCTCAGTGAGTTCAATGCAGATATCACAAAGTAGTTTCTGAGAGAGCTTCTGTCTAGATTTTAGATGAAGATATTCCCGTTTCCAATGAAATCGTTAGAGCTATCCAAATATCCACTTGCAGATTCTACAAAAAGTGTGTTTCCAAACTGCTGTAACAAAGGAAAGGTTGAAATCTGTTAGTTGAGGACACACACCACAAAAAAGTTTCTGAGAACGCTTCTGTCTAGATTCTATATGACGATATTCCCGTTTCCAATGAAATCTTCACAGTTATTCAAATATCCACTTGCAGATTCTACAAAAAGAGTGTTTCCAAACTGCTCTATCAAAAGAAAGGTTCAACTCCGTTAGTTGAGGACACACGTCACAAAGAAGTTTCTGAGAATGCTTCTGTCTCGTTTTTATGGGAAGATATTTCAGTTTTCACCGTAGGCCGGAATGCGCTCGAAATGTCCACTTGCAGATACTACAGAAAGAGTGTTCCAAACCTTCTCTAAGAAAGGGAATCTTCAGCTTTGTGAGTTGAATGCAGATATCACAAAGTAGTTTCTGAGAGTGCTTCTGTCTAGATTTTAGATGAAGATATTCCCGTTTCCAACGAAATCGTTAGAGCTATCCAAATATCTACTTGCAGATTCTACAAAAAGAGTGGTTCCAAACTACTCTATGAAAAGAAAGGTTGAACTCTGTTAGATGAGGACACACATCACAAAGAAGTTTCTGAGAATGCTTCTGTCTAGATTTTATATGAAGATGTTCCCGTTTCCAACGAAATCTTCACATTAAACAAAATATCCACTTGCAGGTTCTACAAAAAGAGTGTTTCCAAACTGCTGTATCAAAGGAAAGGTTGTACTCTGTTAGTTGAGGACACACATCACAAAAAAGTTTCTGAGAATGCTTCTGTCTAGATTTTATATGAAGATATTCCCGTTTCCAACGAAATCTTCACAGTTATTCAAGTATCCACTTGCAGATTCCACAATAAGAGTGTTTCCAAACTGCTGTATCAATAGAAAGGATCAGCTCTGGTAGTTGAGGACACACATCCTAAAGAAGTTTCTGAAAATCCTTCTGTCTCTTTTTTATGGGAAGATATTTCAGTTTTCACCGTAGGCCTTAATGCGCTCGAAATGTCCACTTCCAGATACTACAGAAAGAGTGTTTCAAACCTGCTCTATGAAAGGGAATGTTCCGCTCTGTGACTTGAATGCAGATATCAGAAAGTAGTTTCTGACAGTGCTTCTGTCTAGAATTTAGATGAAGATATTCCCGTTTCCAACGAAATCGATAGAGCTATCCAAATATCCACTTACAGATTCTACAAAAGAAGTGATTCCAAACTGCTCTATCAACAGAAAGGTTTAAGTCTGTTAGTTGAGGACACACATCACAAAGAAGTTTGTGAGAATGCTTCTGTCTAGATTTTATATGAAGATATTCCCGTTTCTAACGATATCTTCACAGTTATCCAAATATCCACTTGCAGATTCTTCAAAAAGTGTGTTTCCAAACTGCTGTATCAAAAGATAGGTTCAACTCTGTCAGTTGAGGACACTCATCGCAAAGAAGTTTCTGAGAATGCTTCTGTCTAGATTTCATATGAAGATACTCCCCTTTCCAACGAAATTATTACAGCTATCCAAATATCCACGGACAGATTCTACAGAAAGGGTGTTTCCAAACTGCTGTATCAAAAGAAAGGTTGAACTCCGTTAGTTGAGGACACACATCACGAAGAAGTTGCTGAGAATGCTTCTGTCTGGAATTTAGATGAAGATATTCCCGTTTCCAACGAAATCTTCACAGTTATCCAAATATCTACCAGCAGATTCTACAAAAAGTGTGTTTCCAAACTACTGTAACAAAAGAAAGGTTGAACTCTGTTAGTTGAGGACACACATCACAAAGAAGTTTCTGAGAATGCTTCTGTCTAGATTTTATATGAAGATATTCACTTTTCCATCGAAATCTTCACAGTTATCCAAATATCCACTTGCGGATTCTACAAAAAGAGTGTTTCTAAACTGCTGTATCAAAAGAAAGGTCCAACTCTGTTAGTTGAGGACACACATCCAGTATAAGTTTCAGAGAATGCTTCTGTCTCGTTTTTATGGGAAGATATTTCCCTTTTCACCGTAGGCCTGAAAGCGCTCGAAATGTCCACTTGCAGATACTACAGAAAGCGTGTTCCAAACCTGCTCTAAGAAAGAGAATCTTCAGCTTTCTGAGTTGAATGCAGATATCACAAAGTAGTTTCTGAGAGTGCTTCTGTCTAGATTTTAGATGAAGATATTCCCGTTTCCAACGAAATCGTATGAGCTATCCAAATATCCACTTGCAGATTGTACAAAAAGGTGGTTCCAAACTACTCTATCAAAAGAAATGTTGAACTCTGTTCGATGAGGACTCACATCACAAAGAAGTTTCTGATAATGCTTCTGCCTAGATTTTATATGATGATGTTCCCGTTTCCAACGAAATCTTCACATTAAACAAAATATCCACTTGCAGGTTCTACAAAAAGAGTGTTTCCAAACTGCTGTATCAACGTAAAGTTTGAACTCTGTTAGTTGAGGACACACATCACAAAAAAGTTTCTGAGAATGCTTCTGTCTAGATTTTATAAGAAGATACTCCCGTTTCCAACGAAATCTTCACAGTTATTCAAGTATCCACTTGCAGATTCCACAAAAAGAGTGTTTCCTAACTGCTGTATCAAGAGAAAGGATCAACTCTGCTAGTTGAGGACCCATATCCTAAATAAGTTTCTGAGAATGCTTCTGTCTCTTTCTTATAGGAAGATATTTCAGTTTTCACCGAAGGGCTGAATGCGTTCGAAATGTCCACTTCCAGATACTACAGAAAGAGTGTTTCAAACCTGCTCTTTGAAAGGGAATGTTCAGCTCTGTGACTTGAATGCAGATGTCACAAAGTAGTTTCTGACAGTGCTTCTGTCTTGAATTTAGATGAAGATATTCCCTTTTCCAACGAAATCGTTAGAGCTATAAAAATATCCACTTGCAGATTCTACAAAAAGGGTGTTTCCAAACTGCCCTATCAAAAGAAACGTTGAACCCTGTTAGTTGAGGATACACATCACAAAGTAGTTTCTGAGAATGCTTGTGTCTAGATTTTATATGAAGATATTCCTATTTCCAACTAAATCTTCACAGTTATCCAAATATCCACTTGCAGATTTTACAAAAAGACTGTTTCCAAACTGCTGTTTCAAAGAAAAGTCGAACTGTGTTAGTTGAGGACACTCATCACAAAGAAGTTTCTGAGAATGCTTCTGTCTAGATTTCATATGAAGATATTCCCGTTTCCACCGAAATCATTAGAGCTATCCAAATACCCACTTACAGATTCTACAAAAAGAGTGTTACCAATCTGCTCTATCAAATGAAAGGTTCAACTTCGTTAGTTGAGGACACACATCATAAAGAAGTTTCTGAGAATGCTTCTGTCTGGATTTTATATGAAGATATTCCGTTTCCAACGAAATCTTCACAGTTATCCAAATATCAACTTGCAGATTCTACAAAAAGTGTGTTTCCAAACTACTGTATCAAAAGAAAGGATCAACTCTGTTAGTTGAGGACACACATCACAAAGAAGTTTCTGAGAATGCTTCTGTCTAGATTTTATATGAAGATATTCCCGTTTCCAACGAAATCTTCACAGTTATCCAAATATCCACTTGCAGATTCTACAAAAAGAGTGTTTGCAAACTGCTGTATCAAAAGAAAGGATGAACTGTGTTAGCTGAGGACACTCATCAAGAAGAAGTTTCTGAGCATGCTTCGGTCTAGATTTCATATGAAGATATCCCCGTTTCCAACGAAATCATTAGCTCTATCAAAATATCCACTTACAGATTCTACAAAAAGAGTGTTTCCAAACTCCTCTATCAAAAGAAAAGTTCAACTCCTTTAGTTGAGGACACACATCACAAAGAAGTTTCTGAGAATGCTTCTGTCTAGATTTTATATGAAGATATTCCCTTTTCCAATGAAATCTTCAGAGTCATCCAAATATCCACTTGCAGCTTCTACAAAAAGAGTTTTTCTAAACTGCTGTATCCAAAGAAAGTTTCATCTCTGTTAGTTGAGGACACACATCCCAAATAAGTTTCTGAGAATGCTTCTGTCTCGTTTTTATGGGAAGATATTTCCCTTTTCACCTTAGGCCTGAGAGCGCTCGAAATCTCCACTTGCAGATACTACAGAAAGAGTGTTCCAAACCTGCTCTAAGAAAGGGAATGTTCAGCTCAGTGAGTTCAATGCAGATATCACAAAGTAGTTTCTGAGAGAGCTTCTGTCTAGATTTTAGATGAAGATATTCCCGTTTCCAATGAAATCGTTAGAGCTATCCAAATATCCACTTGCAGATTCTACAAAAAGTGTGTTTCCAAACTGCTGTAACAAAGGAAAGGTTGAAATCTGTTAGTTGAGGACACACACCACAAAAAAGTTTCTGAGAACGCTTCTGTCTAGATTCTATATGACGATATTCCCGTTTCCAATGAAATCTTCACAGTTATTCAAATATCCACTTGCAGATTCTACAAAAAGAGTGTTTCCAAACTGCTCTATCAAAAGAAAGGTTCAACTCCGTTAGTTGAGGACACACGTCACAAAGAAGTTTCTGAGAATGCTTCTGTCTCGTTTTTATGGGAAGATATTTCAGTTTTCACCGTAGGCCGGAATGCGCTCGAAATGTCCACTTGCAGATACTACAGAAAGAGTGTTCCAAACCTTCTCTAAGAAAGGGAATCTTCAGCTTTGTGAGTTGAATGCAGATATCACAAAGTAGTTTCTGAGAGTGCTTCTGTCTAGATTTTAGATGAAGATATTCCCGTTTCCAACGAAATCGTTAGAGCTATCCAAATATCTACTTGCAGATTCTACAAAAAGAGTGGTTCCAAACTACTCTATGAAAAGAAAGGTTGAACTCTGTTAGATGAGGACACACATCACAAAGAAGTTTCTGAGAATGCTTCTGTCTAGATTTTATATGAAGATGTTCCCGTTTCCAACGAAATCTTCACATTAAACAAAATATCCACTTGCAGGTTCTACAAAAAGAGTGTTTCCAAACTGCTGTATCAAAGGAAAGGTTGTACTCTGTTAGTTGAGGACACACATCACAAAAAAGTTTCTGAGAATGCTTCTGTCTAGATTTTATATGAAGATATTCCCGTTTCCAACGAAATCTTCACAGTTATTCAAGTATCCACTTGCAGATTCCACAATAAGAGTGTTTCCAAACTGCTGTATCAATAGAAAGGATCAGCTCTGGTAGTTGAGGACACACATCCTAAAGAAGTTTCTGAAAATCCTTCTGTCTCTTTTTTATGGGAAGATATTTCAGTTTTCACCGTAGGCCTTAATGCGCTCGAAATGTCCACTTCCAGATACTACAGAAAGAGTGTTTCAAACCTGCTCTATGAAAGGGAATGTTCCGCTCTGTGACTTGAATGCAGATATCAGAAAGTAGTTTCTGACAGTGCTTCTGTCTAGAATTTAGATGAAGATATTCCCGTTTCCAACGAAATCGATAGAGCTATCCAAATATCCACTTACAGATTCTACAAAAGAAGTGATTCCAAACTGCTCTATCAACAGAAAGGTTTAAGTCTGTTAGTTGAGGACACACATCACAAAGAAGTTTGTGAGAATGCTTCTGTCTAGATTTTATATGAAGATATTCCCGTTTCTAACGATATCTTCACAGTTATCCAAATATCCACTTGCAGATTCTTCAAAAAGTGTGTTTCCAAACTGCTGTATCAAAAGATAGGTTCAACTCTGTCAGTTGAGGACACTCATCGCAAAGAAGTTTCTGAGAATGCTTCTGTCTAGATTTCATATGAAGATACTCCCCTTTCCAACGAAATTATTACAGCTATCCAAATATCCACGGACAGATTCTACAGAAAGGGTGTTTCCAAACTGCTGTATCAAAAGAAAGGTTGAGCTCCGTTAGTTGAGGACACACATCACGAAGAAGTTGCTGAGAATGCTTCTGTCTGGAATTTAGATGAAGATATTCCCGTTTCCAACGAAATCTTCACAGTTATCCAAATATCTACCAGCAGATTCTACAAAAAGTGTGTTTCCAAACTACTGTAACAAAAGAAAGGTTGAACTCTGTTAGTTGAGGACACACATCACAAAGAAGTTTCTGAGAATGCTTCTGTCTAGATTTTATATGAAGATATTCACTTTTCCATCGAAATCTTCACAGTTATCCAAATATCCACTTGCGGATTCTACAAAAAGAGTGTTTCTAAACTGCTGTATCAAAAGAAAGGTCCAACTCTGTTAGTTGAGGACACACATCCAGTATAAGTTTCAGAGAATGCTTCTGTCTCGTTTTTATGGGAAGATATTTCCCTTTTCACCGTAGGCCTGAAAGCGCTCGAAATGTCCACTTGCAGATACTACAGAAAGCGTGTTCCAAACCTGCTCTAAGAAAGAGAATCTTCAGCTTTCTGAGTTGAATGCAGATATCACAAAGTAGTTTCTGAGAGTGCTTCTGTCTAGATTTTAGATGAAGATATTCCCGTTTCCAACGAAATCGTATGAGCTATCCAAATATCCACTTGCAGATTGTACAAAAAGGTGGTTCCAAACTACTCTATCAAAAGAAATGTTGAACTCTGTTCGATGAGGACTCACATCACAAAGAAGTTTCTGATAATGCTTCTGCCTAGATTTTATATGATGATGTTCCCGTTTCCAACGAAATCTTCACATTAAACAAAATATCCACTTGCAGGTTCTACAAAAAGAGTGTTTCCAAACTGCTGTATCAACGTAAAGTTTGAACTCTGTTAGTTGAGGACACACATCACAAAAAAGTTTCTGAGAATGCTTCTGTCTAGATTTTATAAGAAGATACTCCCGTTTCCAACGAAATCTTCACAGTTATTCAAGTATCCACTTGCAGATTCCACAAAAAGAGTGTTTCCTAACTGCTGTATCAAGAGAAAGGATCAACTCTGCTAGTTGAGGACCCATATCCTAAATAAGTTTCTGAGAATGCTTCTGTCTCTTTCTTATAGGAAGATATTTCAGTTTTCACCGAAGGGCTGAATGCGTTCGAAATGTCCACTTCCAGATACTACAGAAAGAGTGTTTCAAACCTGCTCTTTGAAAGGGAATGTTCAGCTCTGTGACTTGAATGCAGATGTCACAAAGTAGTTTCTGACAGTGCTTCTGTCTTGAATTTAGATGAAGATATTCCCTTTTCCAACGAAATCGTTAGAGCTATAAAAATATCCACTTGCAGATTCTACAAAAAGGGTGTTTCCAAACTGCCCTATCAAAAGAAACGTTGAACCCTGTTAGTTGAGGATACACATCACAAAGTAGTTTCTGAGAATGCTTGTGTCTAGATTTTATATGAAGATATTCCTATTTCCAACTAAATCTTCACAGTTATCCAAATATCCACTTGCAGATTTTACAAAAAGACTGTTTCCAAACTGCTGTTTCAAAGAAAAGTCGAACTGTGTTAGTTGAGGACACTCATCACAAAGAAGTTTCTGAGAATGCTTCTGTCTAGATTTCATATGAAGATATTCCCGTTTCCACCGAAATCATTAGAGCTATCCAAATACCCACTTACAGATTCTACAAAAAGAGTGTTACCAATCTGCTCTATCAAATGAAAGGTTCAACTTCGTTAGTTGAGGACACACATCATAAAGAAGTTTCTGAGAATGCTTCTGTCTGGATTTTATATGAAGATATTCCGTTTCCAACGAAATCTTCACAGTTATCCAAATATCAACTTGCAGATTCTACAAAAAGTGTGTTTCCAAACTACTGTATCAAAAGAAAGGATCAACTCTGTTAGTTGAGGACACACATCACAAAGAAGTTTCTGAGAATGCTTCTGTCTAGATTTTATATGAAGATATTCCCGTTTCCAACGAAATCTTCACAGTTATCCAAATATCCACTTGCAGATTCTACAAAAAGAGTGTTTGCAAACTGCTGTATCAAAAGAAAGGATGAACTGTGTTAGCTGAGGACACTCATCAAGAAGAAGTTTCTGAGCATGCTTCGGTCTAGATTTCATATGAAGATATCCCCGTTTCCAACGAAATCATTAGCTCTATCAAAATATCCACTTACAGATTCTACAAAAAGAGTGTTTCCAAACTCCTCTATCAAAAGAAAAGTTCAACTCCTTTAGTTGAGGACACACATCACAAAGAAGTTTCTGAGAATGCTTCTGTCTAGATTTTATATGAAGATATTCCCTTTTCCAATGAAATCTTCAGAGTCATCCAAATATCCACTTGCAGCTTCTACAAAAAGAGTTTTTCTAAACTGCTGTATCCAAAGAAAGTTTCATCTCTGTTAGTTGAGGACACACATCCCAAATAAGTTTCTGAGAATGCTTCTGTCTCGTTTTTATGGGAAGATATTTCCCTTTTCACCTTAGGCCTGAGAGCGCTCGAAATCTCCACTTGCAGATACTACAGAAAGAGTGTTCCAAACCTGCTCTAAGAAAGGGAATGTTCAGCTCAGTGAGTTCAATGCAGATATCACAAAGTAGTTTCTGAGAGAGCTTCTGTCTAGATTTTAGATGAAGATATTCCCGTTTCCAATGAAATCGTTAGAGCTATCCAAATATCCACTTGCAGATTCTACAAAAAGTGTGTTTCCAAACTGCTGTAACAAAGGAAAGGTTGAAATCTGTTAGTTGAGGACACACACCACAAAAAAGTTTCTGAGAACGCTTCTGTCTAGATTCTATATGACGATATTCCCGTTTCCAATGAAATCTTCACAGTTATTCAAATATCCACTTGCAGATTCTACAAAAAGAGTGTTTCCAAACTGCTCTATCAAAAGAAAGGTTCAACTCCGTTAGTTGAGGACACACGTCACAAAGAAGTTTCTGAGAATGCTTCTGTCTCGTTTTTATGGGAAGATATTTCAGTTTTCACCGTAGGCCGGAATGCGCTCGAAATGTCCACTTGCAGATACTACAGAAAGAGTGTTCCAAACCTTCTCTAAGAAAGGGAATCTTCAGCTTTGTGAGTTGAATGCAGATATCACAAAGTAGTTTCTGAGAGTGCTTCTGTCTAGATTTTAGATGAAGATATTCCCGTTTCCAACGAAATCGTTAGAGCTATCCAAATATCTACTTGCAGATTCTACAAAAAGAGTGGTTCCAAACTACTCTATGAAAAGAAAGGTTGAACTCTGTTAGATGAGGACACACATCACAAAGAAGTTTCTGAGAATGCTTCTGTCTAGATTTTATATGAAGATGTTCCCGTTTCCAACGAAATCTTCACATTAAACAAAATATCCACTTGCAGGTTCTACAAAAAGAGTGTTTCCAAACTGCTGTATCAAAGGAAAGGTTGTACTCTGTTAGTTGAGGACACACATCACAAAAAAGTTTCTGAGAATGCTTCTGTCTAGATTTTATATGAAGATATTCCCGTTTCCAACGAAATCTTCACAGTTATTCAAGTATCCACTTGCAGATTCCACAATAAGAGTGTTTCCAAACTGCTGTATCAATAGAAAGGATCAGCTCTGGTAGTTGAGGACACACATCCTAAAGAAGTTTCTGAAAATCCTTCTGTCTCTTTTTTATGGGAAGATATTTCAGTTTTCACCGTAGGCCTTAATGCGCTCGAAATGTCCACTTCCAGATACTACAGAAAGAGTGTTTCAAACCTGCTCTATGAAAGGGAATGTTCCGCTCTGTGACTTGAATGCAGATATCAGAAAGTAGTTTCTGACAGTGCTTCTGTCTAGAATTTAGATGAAGATATTCCCGTTTCCAACGAAATCGATAGAGCTATCCAAATATCCACTTACAGATTCTACAAAAGAAGTGATTCCAAACTGCTCTATCAACAGAAAGGTTTAAGTCTGTTAGTTGAGGACACACATCACAAAGAAGTTTGTGAGAATGCTTCTGTCTAGATTTTATATGAAGATATTCCCGTTTCTAACGATATCTTCACAGTTATCCAAATATCCACTTGCAGATTCTTCAAAAAGTGTGTTTCCAAACTGCTGTATCAAAAGATAGGTTCAACTCTGTCAGTTGAGGACACTCATCGCAAAGAAGTTTCTGAGAATGCTTCTGTCTAGATTTCATATGAAGATACTCCCCTTTCCAACGAAATTATTACAGCTATCCAAATATCCACGGACAGATTCTACAGAAAGGGTGTTTCCAAACTGCTGTATCAAAAGAAAGGTTGAGCTCCGTTAGTTGAGGACACACATCACGAAGAAGTTGCTGAGAATGCTTCTGTCTGGAATTTAGATGAAGATATTCCCGTTTCCAACGAAATCTTCACAGTTATCCAAATATCTACCAGCAGATTCTACAAAAAGTGTGTTTCCAAACTACTGTAACAAAAGAAAGGTTGAACTCTGTTAGTTGAGGACACACATCACAAAGAAGTTTCTGAGAATGCTTCTGTCTAGATTTTATATGAAGATATTCACTTTTCCATCGAAATCTTCACAGTTATCCAAATATCCACTTGCGGATTCTACAAAAAGAGTGTTTCTAAACTGCTGTATCAAAAGAAAGGTCCAACTCTGTTAGTTGAGGACACACATCCAGTATAAGTTTCAGAGAATGCTTCTGTCTCGTTTTTATGGGAAGATATTTCCCTTTTCACCGTAGGCCTGAAAGCGCTCGAAATGTCCACTTGCAGATACTACAGAAAGCGTGTTCCAAACCTGCTCTAAGAAAGAGAATCTTCAGCTTTCTGAGTTGAATGCAGATATCACAAAGTAGTTTCTGAGAGTGCTTCTGTCTAGATTTTAGATGAAGATATTCCCGTTTCCAACGAAATCGTATGAGCTATCCAAATATCCACTTGCAGATTGTACAAAAAGGTGGTTCCAAACTACTCTATCAAAAGAAATGTTGAACTCTGTTCGATGAGGACTCACATCACAAAGAAGTTTCTGATAATGCTTCTGCCTAGATTTTATATGATGATGTTCCCGTTTCCAACGAAATCTTCACATTAAACAAAATATCCACTTGCAGGTTCTACAAAAAGAGTGTTTCCAAACTGCTGTATCAACGTAAAGTTTGAACTCTGTTAGTTGAGGACACACATCACAAAAAAGTTTCTGAGAATGCTTCTGTCTAGATTTTATAAGAAGATACTCCCGTTTCCAACGAAATCTTCACAGTTATTCAAGTATCCACTTGCAGATTCCACAAAAAGAGTGTTTCCTAACTGCTGTATCAAGAGAAAGGATCAACTCTGCTAGTTGAGGACCCATATCCTAAATAAGTTTCTGAGAATGCTTCTGTCTCTTTCTTATAGGAAGATATTTCAGTTTTCACCGAAGGGCTGAATGCGTTCGAAATGTCCACTTCCAGATACTACAGAAAGAGTGTTTCAAACCTGCTCTTTGAAAGGGAATGTTCAGCTCTGTGACTTGAATGCAGATGTCACAAAGTAGTTTCTGACAGTGCTTCTGTCTTGAATTTAGATGAAGATATTCCCTTTTCCAACGAAATCGTTAGAGCTATAAAAATATCCACTTGCAGATTCTACAAAAAGGGTGTTTCCAAACTGCCCTATCAAAAGAAACGTTGAACCCTGTTAGTTGAGGATACACATCACAAAGTAGTTTCTGAGAATGCTTGTGTCTAGATTTTATATGAAGATATTCCTATTTCCAACTAAATCTTCACAGTTATCCAAATATCCACTTGCAGATTTTACAAAAAGACTGTTTCCAAACTGCTGTTTCAAAGAAAAGTCGAACTGTGTTAGTTGAGGACACTCATCACAAAGAAGTTTCTGAGAATGCTTCTGTCTAGATTTCATATGAAGATATTCCCGTTTCCACCGAAATCATTAGAGCTATCCAAATACCCACTTACAGATTCTACAAAAAGAGTGTTACCAATCTGCTCTATCAAATGAAAGGTTCAACTTCGTTAGTTGAGGACACACATCATAAAGAAGTTTCTGAGAATGCTTCTGTCTGGATTTTATATGAAGATATTCCGTTTCCAACGAAATCTTCACAGTTATCCAAATATCAACTTGCAGATTCTACAAAAAGTGTGTTTCCAAACTACTGTATCAAAAGAAAGGATCAACTCTGTTAGTTGAGGACACACATCACAAAGAAGTTTCTGAGAATGCTTCTGTCTAGATTTTATATGAAGATATTCCCGTTTCCAACGAAATCTTCACAGTTATCCAAATATCCACTTGCAGATTCTACAAAAAGAGTGTTTGCAAACTGCTGTATCAAAAGAAAGGATGAACTGTGTTAGCTGAGGACACTCATCAAGAAGAAGTTTCTGAGCATGCTTCGGTCTAGATTTCATATGAAGATATCCCCGTTTCCAACGAAATCATTAGCTCTATCAAAATATCCACTTACAGATTCTACAAAAAGAGTGTTTCCAAACTCCTCTATCAAAAGAAAAGTTCAACTCCTTTAGTTGAGGACACACATCACAAAGAAGTTTCTGAGAATGCTTCTGTCTAGATTTTATATGAAGATATTCCCTTTTCCAATGAAATCTTCAGAGTCATCCAAATATCCACTTGCAGCTTCTACAAAAAGAGTTTTTCTAAACTGCTGTATCCAAAGAAAGTTTCATCTCTGTTAGTTGAGGACACACATCCCAAATAAGTTTCTGAGAATGCTTCTGTCTCGTTTTTATGGGAAGATATTTCCCTTTTCACCTTAGGCCTGAGAGCGCTCGAAATCTCCACTTGCAGATACTACAGAAAGAGTGTTCCAAACCTGCTCTAAGAAAGGGAATGTTCAGCTCAGTGAGTTCAATGCAGATATCACAAAGTAGTTTCTGAGAGAGCTTCTGTCTAGATTTTAGATGAAGATATTCCCGTTTCCAATGAAATCGTTAGAGCTATCCAAATATCCACTTGCAGATTCTACAAAAAGTGTGTTTCCAAACTGCTGTAACAAAGGAAAGGTTGAAATCTGTTAGTTGAGGACACACACCACAAAAAAGTTTCTGAGAACGCTTCTGTCTAGATTCTATATGACGATATTCCCGTTTCCAATGAAATCTTCACAGTTATTCAAATATCCACTTGCAGATTCTACAAAAAGAGTGTTTCCAAACTGCTCTATCAAAAGAAAGGTTCAACTCCGTTAGTTGAGGACACACGTCACAAAGAAGTTTCTGAGAATGCTTCTGTCTCGTTTTTATGGGAAGATATTTCAGTTTTCACCGTAGGCCGGAATGCGCTCGAAATGTCCACTTGCAGATACTACAGAAAGAGTGTTCCAAACCTTCTCTAAGAAAGGGAATCTTCAGCTTTGTGAGTTGAATGCAGATATCACAAAGTAGTTTCTGAGAGTGCTTCTGTCTAGATTTTAGATGAAGATATTCCCGTTTCCAACGAAATCGTTAGAGCTATCCAAATATCTACTTGCAGATTCTACAAAAAGAGTGGTTCCAAACTACTCTATGAAAAGAAAGGTTGAACTCTGTTAGATGAGGACACACATCACAAAGAAGTTTCTGAGAATGCTTCTGTCTAGATTTTATATGAAGATGTTCCCGTTTCCAACGAAATCTTCACATTAAACAAAATATCCACTTGCAGGTTCTACAAAAAGAGTGTTTCCAAACTGCTGTATCAAAGGAAAGGTTGTACTCTGTTAGTTGAGGACACACATCACAAAAAAGTTTCTGAGAATGCTTCTGTCTAGATTTTATATGAAGATATTCCCGTTTCCAACGAAATCTTCACAGTTATTCAAGTATCCACTTGCAGATTCCACAATAAGAGTGTTTCCAAACTGCTGTATCAATAGAAAGGATCAGCTCTGGTAGTTGAGGACACACATCCTAAAGAAGTTTCTGAAAATCCTTCTGTCTCTTTTTTATGGGAAGATATTTCAGTTTTCACCGTAGGCCTTAATGCGCTCGAAATGTCCACTTCCAGATACTACAGAAAGAGTGTTTCAAACCTGCTCTATGAAAGGGAATGTTCCGCTCTGTGACTTGAATGCAGATATCAGAAAGTAGTTTCTGACAGTGCTTCTGTCTAGAATTTAGATGAAGATATTCCCGTTTCCAACGAAATCGATAGAGCTATCCAAATATCCACTTACAGATTCTACAAAAGAAGTGATTCCAAACTGCTCTATCAACAGAAAGGTTTAAGTCTGTTAGTTGAGGACACACATCACAAAGAAGTTTGTGAGAATGCTTCTGTCTAGATTTTATATGAAGATATTCCCGTTTCTAACGATATCTTCACAGTTATCCAAATATCCACTTGCAGATTCTTCAAAAAGTGTGTTTCCAAACTGCTGTATCAAAAGATAGGTTCAACTCTGTCAGTTGAGGACACTCATCGCAAAGAAGTTTCTGAGAATGCTTCTGTCTAGATTTCATATGAAGATACTCCCCTTTCCAACGAAATTATTACAGCTATCCAAATATCCACGGACAGATTCTACAGAAAGGGTGTTTCCAAACTGCTGTATCAAAAGAAAGGTTGAACTCCGTTAGTTGAGGACACACATCACGAAGAAGTTGCTGAGAATGCTTCTGTCTGGAATTTAGATGAAGATATTCCCGTTTCCAACGAAATCTTCACAGTTATCCAAATATCTACCAGCAGATTCTACAAAAAGTGTGTTTCCAAACTACTGTAACAAAAGAAAGGTTGAACTCTGTTAGTTGAGGACACACATCACAAAGAAGTTTCTGAGAATGCTTCTGTCTAGATTTTATATGAAGATATTCACTTTTCCATCGAAATCTTCACAGTTATCCAAATATCCACTTGCGGATTCTACAAAAAGAGTGTTTCTAAACTGCTGTATCAAAAGAAAGGTCCAACTCTGTTAGTTGAGGACACACATCCAGTATAAGTTTCAGAGAATGCTTCTGTCTCGTTTTTATGGGAAGATATTTCCCTTTTCACCGTAGGCCTGAAAGCGCTCGAAATGTCCACTTGCAGATACTACAGAAAGCGTGTTCCAAACCTGCTCTAAGAAAGAGAATCTTCAGCTTGCTGAGTTGAATGCAGATATCACAAAGTAGTTTCTGAGAGTGCTTCTGTCTAGATTTTAGATGAAGATATTCCCGTTTCCAACGAAATCGTATGAGCTATCCAAATATCCACTTGCAGATTGTACAAAAAGGTGGTTCCAAACTACTCTATCAAAAGAAATGTTGAACTCTGTTCGATGAGGACTCACATCACAAAGAAGTTTCTGATAATGCTTCTGCCTAGATTTTATATGATGATGTTCCCGTTTCCAACGAAATCTTCACATTAAACAAAATATCCACTTGCAGGTTCTACAAAAAGAGTGTTTCCAAACTGCTGTATCAACGTAAAGTTTGAACTCTGTTAGTTGAGGACACACATCACAAAAAAGTTTCTGAGAATGCTTCTGTCTAGATTTTATAAGAAGATACTCCCGTTTCCAACGAAATCTTCACAGTTATTCAAGTATCCACTTGCAGATTCCACAAAAAGAGTGTTTCCTAACTGCTGTATCAAGAGAAAGGATCAACTCTGCTAGTTGAGGACCCATATCCTAAATAAGTTTCTGAGAATGCTTCTGTCTCTTTCTTATAGGAAGATATTTCAGTTTTCACCGAAGGGCTGAATGCGTTCGAAATGTCCACTTCCAGATACTACAGAAAGAGTGTTTCAAACCTGCTCTTTGAAAGGGAATGTTCAGCTCTGTGACTTGAATGCAGATGTCACAAAGTAGTTTCTGACAGTGCTTCTGTCTTGAATTTAGATGAAGATATTCCCTTTTCCAACGAAATCGTTAGAGCTATAAAAATATCCACTTGCAGATTCTACAAAAAGGGTGTTTCCAAACTGCCCTATCAAAAGAAACGTTGAACCCTGTTAGTTGAGGATACACATCACAAAGTAGTTTCTGAGAATGCTTGTGTCTAGATTTTATATGAAGATATTCCTATTTCCAACTAAATCTTCACAGTTATCCAAATATCCACTTGCAGATTTTACAAAAAGACTGTTTCCAAACTGCTGTTTCAAAGAAAAGTCGAACTGTGTTAGTTGAGG
The DNA here is from genome assembly GCF_029281585.2 of Gorilla gorilla gorilla. Classification (NCBI taxonomy): domain Eukaryota; kingdom Metazoa; phylum Chordata; class Mammalia; order Primates; family Hominidae; genus Gorilla; species Gorilla gorilla. The sequence continues at coordinate 12,206,570 of NC_086018.1, read as the reverse complement.
ACACTCATCACAAAGAAGTTTCTGAGAATGCTTCTGTCTAGATTTCATATGAAGATATTCCCGTTTCCACCGAAATCATTAGAGCTATCCAAATACCCACTTACAGATTCTACAAAAAGAGTGTTACCAATCTGCTCTATCAAATGAAAGGTTCAACTTCGTTAGTTGAGGACACACATCATAAAGAAGTTTCTGAGAATGCTTCTGTCTGGATTTTATATGAAGATATTCCGTTTCCAACGAAATCTTCACAGTTATCCAAATATCAACTTGCAGATTCTACAAAAAGTGTGTTTCCAAACTACTGTATCAAAAGAAAGGATCAACTCTGTTAGTTGAGGACACACATCACAAAGAAGTTTCTGAGAATGCTTCTGTCTAGATTTTATATGAAGATATTCCCGTTTCCAACGAAATCTTCACAGTTATCCAAATATCCACTTGCAGATTCTACAAAAAGAGTGTTTGCAAACTGCTGTATCAAAAGAAAGGATGAACTGTGTTAGCTGAGGACACTCATCAAGAAGAAGTTTCTGAGCATGCTTCGGTCTAGATTTCATATGAAGATATCCCCGTTTCCAACGAAATCATTAGCTCTATCAAAATATCCACTTACAGATTCTACAAAAAGAGTGTTTCCAAACTCCTCTATCAAAAGAAAAGTTCAACTCCTTTAGTTGAGGACACACATCACAAAGAAGTTTCTGAGAATGCTTCTGTCTAGATTTTATATGAAGATATTCCCTTTTCCAATGAAATCTTCAGAGTCATCCAAATATCCACTTGCAGCTTCTACAAAAAGAGTTTTTCTAAACTGCTGTATCCAAAGAAAGTTTCATCTCTGTTAGTTGAGGACACACATCCCAAATAAGTTTCTGAGAATGCTTCTGTCTCGTTTTTATGGGAAGATATTTCCCTTTTCACCTTAGGCCTGAGAGCGCTCGAAATCTCCACTTGCAGATACTACAGAAAGAGTGTTCCAAACCTGCTCTAAGAAAGGGAATGTTCAGCTCAGTGAGTTCAATGCAGATATCACAAAGTAGTTTCTGAGAGAGCTTCTGTCTAGATTTTAGATGAAGATATTCCCGTTTCCAATGAAATCGTTAGAGCTATCCAAATATCCACTTGCAGATTCTACAAAAAGTGTGTTTCCAAACTGCTGTAACAAAGGAAAGGTTGAAATCTGTTAGTTGAGGACACACACCACAAAAAAGTTTCTGAGAATGCTTCTGTCTAGATTCTATATGACGATATTCCCGTTTCCAATGAAATCTTCACAGTTATTCAAATATCCACTTGCAGATTCTACAAAAAGAGTGTTTCCAAACTGCTCTATCAAAAGAAAGGTTCAACTCCGTTAGTTGAGGACACACGTCACAAAGAAGTTTCTGAGAATGCTTCTGTCTCGTTTTTATGGGAAGATATTTCAGTTTTCACCGTAGGCCGGAATGCGCTCGAAATGTCCACTTGCAGATACTACAGAAAGAGTGTTCCAAACCTTCTCTAAGAAAGGGAATCTTCAGCTTTGTGAGTTGAATGCAGATATCACAAAGTAGTTTCTGAGAGTGCTTCTGTCTAGATTTTAGATGAAGATATTCCCGTTTCCAACGAAATCGTTAGAGCTATCCAAATATCTACTTGCAGATTCTACAAAAAGAGTGGTTCCAAACTACTCTATGAAAAGAAAGGTTGAACTCTGTTAGATGAGGACACACATCACAAAGAAGTTTCTGAGAATGCTTCTGTCTAGATTTTATATGAAGATGTTCCCGTTTCCAACGAAATCTTCACATTAAACAAAATATCCACTTGCAGGTTCTACAAAAAGAGTGTTTCCAAACTGCTGTATCAAAGGAAAGGTTGTACTCTGTTAGTTGAGGACACACATCACAAAAAAGTTTCTGAGAATGCTTCTGTCTAGATTTTATATGAAGATATTCCCGTTTCCAACGAAATCTTCACAGTTATTCAAGTATCCACTTGCAGATTCCACAATAAGAGTGTTTCCAAACTGCTGTATCAATAGAAAGGATCAGCTCTGGTAGTTGAGGACACACATCCTAAAGAAGTTTCTGAAAATCCTTCTGTCTCTTTTTTATGGGAAGATATTTCAGTTTTCACCGTAGGCCTTAATGCGCTCGAAATGTCCACTTCCAGATACTACAGAAAGAGTGTTTCAAACCTGCTCTATGAAAGGGAATGTTCCGCTCTGTGACTTGAATGCAGATATCAGAAAGTAGTTTCTGACAGTGCTTCTGTCTAGAATTTAGATGAAGATATTCCCGTTTCCAACGAAATCGATAGAGCTATCCAAATATCCACTTACAGATTCTACAAAAGAAGTGATTCCAAACTGCTCTATCAACAGAAAGGTTTAAGTCTGTTAGTTGAGGACACACATCACAAAGAAGTTTGTGAGAATGCTTCTGTCTAGATTTTATATGAAGATATTCCCGTTTCTAACGATATCTTCACAGTTATCCAAATATCCACTTGCAGATTCTTCAAAAAGTGTGTTTCCAAACTGCTGTATCAAAAGATAGGTTCAACTCTGTCAGTTGAGGACACTCATCGCAAAGAAGTTTCTGAGAATGCTTCTGTCTAGATTTCATATGAAGATACTCCCCTTTCCAACGAAATTATTACAGCTATCCAAATATCCACGGACAGATTCTACAGAAAGGGTGTTTCCAAACTGCTGTATCAAAAGAAAGGTTGAACTCCGTTAGTTGAGGACACACATCACGAAGAAGTTGCTGAGAATGCTTCTGTCTGGAATTTAGATGAAGATATTCCCGTTTCCAACGAAATCTTCACAGTTATCCAAATATCTACCAGCAGATTCTACAAAAAGTGTGTTTCCAAACTACTGTAACAAAAGAAAGGTTGAACTCTGTTAGTTGAGGACACACATCACAAAGAAGTTTCTGAGAATGCTTCTGTCTAGATTTTATATGAAGATATTCACTTTTCCATCGAAATCTTCACAGTTATCCAAATATCCACTTGCGGATTCTACAAAAAGAGTGTTTCTAAACTGCTGTATCAAAAGAAAGGTCCAACTCTGTTAGTTGAGGACACACATCCAGTATAAGTTTCAGAGAATGCTTCTGTCTCGTTTTTATGGGAAGATATTTCCCTTTTCACCGTAGGCCTGAAAGCGCTCGAAATGTCCACTTGCAGATACTACAGAAAGCGTGTTCCAAACCTGCTCTAAGAAAGAGAATCTTCAGCTTTCTGAGTTGAATGCAGATATCACAAAGTAGTTTCTGAGAGTGCTTCTGTCTAGATTTTAGATGAAGATATTCCCGTTTCCAACGAAATCGTATGAGCTATCCAAATATCCACTTGCAGATTGTACAAAAAGGTGGTTCCAAACTACTCTATCAAAAGAAATGTTGAACTCTGTTCGATGAGGACTCACATCACAAAGAAGTTTCTGATAATGCTTCTGCCTAGATTTTATATGATGATGTTCCCGTTTCCAACGAAATCTTCACATTAAACAAAATATCCACTTGCAGGTTCTACAAAAAGAGTGTTTCCAAACTGCTGTATCAACGTAAAGTTTGAACTCTGTTAGTTGAGGACACACATCACAAAAAAGTTTCTGAGAATGCTTCTGTCTAGATTTTATAAGAAGATACTCCCGTTTCCAACGAAATCTTCACAGTTATTCAAGTATCCACTTGCAGATTCCACAAAAAGAGTGTTTCCTAACTGCTGTATCAAGAGAAAGGATCAACTCTGCTAGTTGAGGACCCATATCCTAAATAAGTTTCTGAGAATGCTTCTGTCTCTTTCTTATAGGAAGATATTTCAGTTTTCACCGAAGGGCTGAATGCGTTCGAAATGTCCACTTCCAGATACTACAGAAAGAGTGTTTCAAACCTGCTCTTTGAAAGGGAATGTTCAGCTCTGTGACTTGAATGCAGATGTCACAAAGTAGTTTCTGACAGTGCTTCTGTCTTGAATTTAGATGAAGATATTCCCTTTTCCAACGAAATCGTTAGAGCTATAAAAATATCCACTTGCAGATTCTACAAAAAGGGTGTTTCCAAACTGCCCTATCAAAAGAAACGTTGAACCCTGTTAGTTGAGGATACACATCACAAAGTAGTTTCTGAGAATGCTTGTGTCTAGATTTTATATGAAGATATTCCTATTTCCAACTAAATCTTCACAGTTATCCAAATATCCACTTGCAGATTTTACAAAAAGACTGTTTCCAAACTGCTGTTTCAAAGAAAAGTCGAACTGTGTTAGTTGAGGACACTCATCACAAAGAAGTTTCTGAGAATGCTTCTGTCTAGATTTCATATGAAGATATTCCCGTTTCCACCGAAATCATTAGAGCTATCCAAATACCCACTTACAGATTCTACAAAAAGAGTGTTACCAATCTGCTCTATCAAATGAAAGGTTCAACTTCGTTAGTTGAGGACACACATCATAAAGAAGTTTCTGAGAATGCTTCTGTCTGGATTTTATATGAAGATATTCCGTTTCCAACGAAATCTTCACAGTTATCCAAATATCAACTTGCAGATTCTACAAAAAGTGTGTTTCCAAACTACTGTATCAAAAGAAAGGATCAACTCTGTTAGTTGAGGACACACATCACAAAGAAGTTTCTGAGAATGCTTCTGTCTAGATTTTATATGAAGATATTCCCGTTTCCAACGAAATCTTCACAGTTATCCAAATATCCACTTGCAGATTCTACAAAAAGAGTGTTTGCAAACTGCTGTATCAAAAGAAAGGATGAACTGTGTTAGCTGAGGACACTCATCAAGAAGAAGTTTCTGAGCATGCTTCGGTCTAGATTTCATATGAAGATATCCCCGTTTCCAACGAAATCATTAGCTCTATCAAAATATCCACTTACAGATTCTACAAAAAGAGTGTTTCCAAACTCCTCTATCAAAAGAAAAGTTCAACTCCTTTAGTTGAGGACACACATCACAAAGAAGTTTCTGAGAATGCTTCTGTCTAGATTTTATATGAAGATATTCCCTTTTCCAATGAAATCTTCAGAGTCATCCAAATATCCACTTGCAGCTTCTACAAAAAGAGTTTTTCTAAACTGCTGTATCCAAAGAAAGTTTCATCTCTGTTAGTTGAGGACACACATCCCAAATAAGTTTCTGAGAATGCTTCTGTCTCGTTTTTATGGGAAGATATTTCCCTTTTCACCTTAGGCCTGAGAGCGCTCGAAATCTCCACTTGCAGATACTACAGAAAGAGTGTTCCAAACCTGCTCTAAGAAAGGGAATGTTCAGCTCAGTGAGTTCAATGCAGATATCACAAAGTAGTTTCTGAGAGAGCTTCTGTCTAGATTTTAGATGAAGATATTCCCGTTTCCAATGAAATCGTTAGAGCTATCCAAATATCCACTTGCAGATTCTACAAAAAGTGTTTTTCCAAACTGCTGTAACAAAGGGAAGGTTGAAATCTGTTAGTTGAGGACACACACCACAAAAAAGTTTCTGAGAACGCTTCTGTCTAGATTCTATATGACGATATTCCCGTTTCCAATGAAATCTTCACAGTTATTCAAATATCCACTTGCAGATTCTACAAAAAGAGTGTTTCCAAACTGCTCTATCAAAAGAAAGGTTCAACTCCGTTAGTTGAGGACACACGTCACAAAGAAGTTTCTGAGAATGCTTCTGTCTCGTTTTTATGGGAAGATATTTCAGTTTTCACCGTAGGCCGGAATGCGCTCGAAATGTCCACTTGCAGATACTACAGAAAGAGTGTTCCAAACCTTCTCTAAGAAAGGGAATCTTCAGCTTTGTGAGTTGAATGCAGATATCACAAAGTAGTTTCTGAGAGTGCTTCTGTCTAGATTTTAGATGAAGATATTCCCGTTTCCAACGAAATCGTTAGAGCTATCCAAATATCTACTTGCAGATTCTACAAAAAGAGTGGTTCCAAACTACTCTATGAAAAGAAAGGTTGAACTCTGTTAGATGAGGACACACATCACAAAGAAGTTTCTGAGAATGCTTCTGTCTAGATTTTATATGAAGATGTTCCCGTTTCCAACGAAATCTTCACATTAAACAAAATATCCACTTGCAGGTTCTACAAAAAGAGTGTTTCCAAACTGCTGTATCAAAGGAAAGGTTGTACTCTGTTAGTTGAGGACACACATCACAAAAAAGTTTCTGAGAATGCTTCTGTCTAGATTTTATATGAAGATATTCCCGTTTCCAACGAAATCTTCACAGTTATTCAAGTATCCACTTGCAGATTCCACAATAAGAGTGTTTCCAAACTGCTGTATCAATAGAAAGGATCAGCTCTGGTAGTTGAGGACACACATCCTAAAGAAGTTTCTGAAAATCCTTCTGTCTCTTTTTTATGGGAAGATATTTCAGTTTTCACCGTAGGCCTTAATGCGCTCGAAATGTCCACTTCCAGATACTACAGAAAGAGTGTTTCAAACCTGCTCTATGAAAGGGAATGTTCCGCTCTGTGACTTGAATGCAGATATCAGAAAGTAGTTTCTGACAGTGCTTCTGTCTAGAATTTAGATGAAGATATTCCCGTTTCCAACGAAATCGATAGAGCTATCCAAATATCCACTTACAGATTCTACAAAAGAAGTGATTCCAAACTGCTCTATCAACAGAAAGGTTTAAGTCTGTTAGTTGAGGACACACATCACAAAGAAGTTTGTGAGAATGCTTCTGTCTAGATTTTATATGAAGATATTCCCGTTTCTAACGATATCTTCACAGTTATCCAAATATCCACTTGCAGATTCTTCAAAAAGTGTGTTTCCAAACTGCTGTATCAAAAGATAGGTTCAACTCTGTCAGTTGAGGACACTCATCGCAAAGAAGTTTCTGAGAATGCTTCTGTCTAGATTTCATATGAAGATACTCCCCTTTCCAACGAAATTATTACAGCTATCCAAATATCCACGGACAGATTCTACAGAAAGGGTGTTTCCAAACTGCTGTATCAAAAGAAAGGTTGAACTCCGTTAGTTGAGGACACACATCACGAAGAAGTTGCTGAGAATGCTTCTGTCTGGAATTTAGATGAAGATATTCCCGTTTCCAACGAAATCTTCACAGTTATCCAAATATCTACCAGCAGATTCTACAAAAAGTGTGTTTCCAAACTACTGTAACAAAAGAAAGGTTGAACTCTGTTAGTTGAGGACACACATCACAAAGAAGTTTCTGAGAATGCTTCTGTCTAGATTTTATATGAAGATATTCACTTTTCCATCGAAATCTTCACAGTTATCCAAATATCCACTTGCGGATTCTACAAAAAGAGTGTTTCTAAACTGCTGTATCAAAAGAAAGGTCCAACTCTGTTAGTTGAGGACACACATCCAGTATAAGTTTCAGAGAATGCTTCTGTCTCGTTTTTATGGGAAGATATTTCCCTTTTCACCGTAGGCCTGAAAGCGCTCGAAATGTCCACTTGCAGATACTACAGAAAGCGTGTTCCAAACCTGCTCTAAGAAAGAGAATCTTCAGCTTTCTGAGTTGAATGCAGATATCACAAAGTAGTTTCTGAGAGTGCTTCTGTCTAGATTTTAGATGAAGATATTCCCGTTTCCAACGAAATCGTATGAGCTATCCAAATATCCACTTGCAGATTGTACAAAAAGGTGGTTCCAAACTACTCTATCAAAAGAAATGTTGAACTCTGTTCGATGAGGACTCACATCACAAAGAAGTTTCTGATAATGCTTCTGCCTAGATTTTATATGATGATGTTCCCGTTTCCAACGAAATCTTCACATTAAACAAAATATCCACTTGCAGGTTCTACAAAAAGAGTGTTTCCAAACTGCTGTATCAACGTAAAGTTTGAACTCTGTTAGTTGAGGACACACATCACAAAAAAGTTTCTGAGAATGCTTCTGTCTAGATTTTATAAGAAGATACTCCCGTTTCCAACGAAATCTTCACAGTTATTCAAGTATCCACTTGCAGATTCCACAAAAAGAGTGTTTCCTAACTGCTGTATCAAGAGAAAGGATCAACTCTGCTAGTTGAGGACCCATATCCTAAATAAGTTTCTGAGAATGCTTCTGTCTCTTTCTTATAGGAAGATATTTCAGTTTTCACCGAAGGGCTGAATGCGTTCGAAATGTCCACTTCCAGATACTACAGAAAGAGTGTTTCAAACCTGCTCTTTGAAAGGGAATGTTCAGCTCTGTGACTTGAATGCAGATGTCACAAAGTAGTTTCTGACAGTGCTTCTGTCTTGAATTTAGATGAAGATATTCCCTTTTCCAACGAAATCGTTAGAGCTATAAAAATATCCACTTGCAGATTCTACAAAAAGGGTGTTTCCAAACTGCCCTATCAAAAGAAACGTTGAACCCTGTTAGTTGAGGATACACATCACAAAGTAGTTTCTGAGAATGCTTGTGTCTAGATTTTATATGAAGATATTCCTATTTCCAACTAAATCTTCACAGTTATCCAAATATCCACTTGCAGATTTTACAAAAAGACTGTTTCCAAACTGCTGTTTCAAAGAAAAGTCGAACTGTGTTAGTTGAGGACACTCATCACAAAGAAGTTTCTGAGAATGCTTCTGTCTAGATTTCATATGAAGATATTCCCGTTTCCACCGAAATCATTAGAGCTATCCAAATACCCACTTACAGATTCTACAAAAAGAGTGTTACCAATCTGCTCTATCAAATGAAAGGTTCAACTTCGTTAGTTGAGGACACACATCATAAAGAAGTTTCTGAGAATGCTTCTGTCTGGATTTTATATGAAGATATTCCGTTTCCAACGAAATCTTCACAGTTATCCAAATATCAACTTGCAGATTCTACAAAAAGTGTGTTTCCAAACTACTGTATCAAAAGAAAGGATCAACTCTGTTAGTTGAGGACACACATCACAAAGAAGTTTCTGAGAATGCTTCTGTCTAGATTTTATATGAAGATATTCCCGTTTCCAACGAAATCTTCACAGTTATCCAAATATCCACTTGCAGATTCTACAAAAAGAGTGTTTGCAAACTGCTGTATCAAAAGAAAGGATGAACTGTGTTAGCTGAGGACACTCATCAAGAAGAAGTTTCTGAGCATGCTTCGGTCTAGATTTCATATGAAGATATCCCCGTTTCCAACGAAATCATTAGCTCTATCAAAATATCCACTTACAGATTCTACAAAAAGAGTGTTTCCAAACTCCTCTATCAAAAGAAAAGTTCAACTCCTTTAGTTGAGGACACACATCACAAAGAAGTTTCTGAGAATGCTTCTGTCTAGATTTTATATGAAGATATTCCCTTTTCCAATGAAATCTTCAGAGTCATCCAAATATCCACTTGCAGCTTCTACAAAAAGAGTTTTTCTAAACTGCTGTATCCAAAGAAAGTTTCATCTCTGTTAGTTGAGGACACACATCCCAAATAAGTTTCTGAGAATGCTTCTGTCTCGTTTTTATGGGAAGATATTTCCCTTTTCACCTTAGGCCTGAGAGCGCTCGAAATCTCCACTTGCAGATACTACAGAAAGAGTGTTCCAAACCTGCTCTAAGAAAGGGAATGTTCAGCTCAGTGAGTTCAATGCAGATATCACAAAGTAGTTTCTGAGAGAGCTTCTGTCTAGATTTTAGATGAAGATATTCCCGTTTCCAATGAAATCGTTAGAGCTATCCAAATATCCACTTGCAGATTCTACAAAAAGTGTTTTTCCAAACTGCTGTAACAAAGGGAAGGTTGAAATCTGTTAGTTGAGGACACACACCACAAAAAAGTTTCTGAGAACGCTTCTGTCTAGATTCTATATGACGATATTCCCGTTTCCAATGAAATCTTCACAGTTATTCAAATATCCACTTGCAGATTCTACAAAAAGAGTGTTTCCAAACTGCTCTATCAAAAGAAAGGTTCAACTCCGTTAGTTGAGGACACACGTCACAAAGAAGTTTCTGAGAATGCTTCTGTCTCGTTTTTATGGGAAGATATTTCAGTTTTCACCGTAGGCCGGAATGCGCTCGAAATGTCCACTTGCAGATACTACAGAAAGAGTGTTCCAAACCTTCTCTAAGAAAGGGAATCTTCAGCTTTGTGAGTTGAATGCAGATATCACAAAGTAGTTTCTGAGAGTGCTTCTGTCTAGATTTTAGATGAAGATATTCCCGTTTCCAACGAAATCGTTAGAGCTATCCAAATATCTACTTGCAGATTCTACAAAAAGAGTGGTTCCAAACTACTCTATGAAAAGAAAGGTTGAACTCTGTTAGATGAGGACACACATCACAAAGAAGTTTCTGAGAATGCTTCTGTCTAGATTTTATATGAAGATGTTCCCGTTTCCAACGAAATCTTCACATTAAACAAAATATCCACTTGCAGGTTCTACAAAAAGAGTGTTTCCAAACTGCTGTATCAAAGGAAAGGTTGTACTCTGTTAGTTGAGGACACACATCACAAAAAAGTTTCTGAGAATGCTTCTGTCTAGATTTTATATGAAGATATTCCCGTTTCCAACGAAATCTTCACAGTTATTCAAGTATCCACTTGCAGATTCCACAATAAGAGTGTTTCCAAACTGCTGTATCAATAGAAAGGATCAGCTCTGGTAGTTGAGGACACACATCCTAAAGAAGTTTCTGAAAATCCTTCTGTCTCTTTTTTATGGGAAGATATTTCAGTTTTCACCGTAGGCCTTAATGCGCTCGAAATGTCCACTTCCAGATACTACAGAAAGAGTGTTTCAAACCTGCTCTATGAAAGGGAATGTTCCGCTCTGTGACTTGAATGCAGATATCAGAAAGTAGTTTCTGACAGTGCTTCTGTCTAGAATTTAGATGAAGATATTCCCGTTTCCAACGAAATCGATAGAGCTATCCAAATATCCACTTACAGATTCTACAAAAGAAGTGATTCCAAACTGCTCTATCAACAGAAAGGTTTAAGTCTGTTAGTTGAGGACACACATCACAAAGAAGTTTGTGAGAATGCTTCTGTCTAGATTTTATATGAAGATATTCCCGTTTCTAACGATATCTTCACAGTTATCCAAATATCCACTTGCAGATTCTTCAAAAAGTGTGTTTCCAAACTGCTGTATCAAAAGATAGGTTCAACTCTGTCAGTTGAGGACACTCATCGCAAAGAAGTTTCTGAGAATGCTTCTGTCTAGATTTCATATGAAGATACTCCCCTTTCCAACGAAATTATTACAGCTATCCAAATATCCACGGACAGATTCTACAGAAAGGGTGTTTCCAAACTGCTGTATCAAAAGAAAGGTTGAACTCCGTTAGTTGAGGACACACATCACGAAGAAGTTGCTGAGAATGCTTCTGTCTGGAATTTAGATGAAGATATTCCCGTTTCCAACGAAATCTTCACAGTTATCCAAATATCTACCAGCAGATTCTACAAAAAGTGTGTTTCCAAACTACTGTAACAAAAGAAAGGTTGAACTCTGTTAGTTGAGGACACACATCACAAAGAAGTTTCTGAGAATGCTTCTGTCTAGATTTTATATGAAGATATTCACTTTTCCATCGAAATCTTCACAGTTATCCAAATATCCACTTGCGGATTCTACAAAAAGAGTGTTTCTAAACTGCTGTATCAAAAGAAAGGTCCAACTCTGTTAGTTGAGGACACACATCCAGTATAAGTTTCAGAGAATGCTTCTGTCTCGTTTTTATGGGAAGATATTTCCCTTTTCACCGTAGGCCTGAAAGCGCTCGAAATGTCCACTTGCAGATACTACAGAAAGCGTGTTCCAAACCTGCTCTAAGAAAGAGAATCTTCAGCTTTCTGAGTTGAATGCAGATATCACAAAGTAGTTTCTGAGAGTGCTTCTGTCTAGATTTTAGATGAAGATATTCCCGTTTCCAACGAAATCGTATGAGCTATCCAAATATCCACTTGCAGATTGTACAAAAAGGTGGTTCCAAACTACTCTATCAAAAGAAATGTTGAACTCTGTTCGATGAGGACTCACATCACAAAGAAGTTTCTGATAATGCTTCTGCCTAGATTTTATATGATGATGTTCCCGTTTCCAACGAAATCTTCACATTAAACAAAATATCCACTTGCAGGTTCTACAAAAAGAGTGTTTCCAAACTGCTGTATCAACGTAAAGTTTGAACTCTGTTAGTTGAGGACACACATCACAAAAAAGTTTCTGAGAATGCTTCTGTCTAGATTTTATAAGAAGATACTCCCGTTTCCAACGAAATCTTCACAGTTATTCAAGTATCCACTTGCAGATTCCACAAAAAGAGTGTTTCCTAACTGCTGTATCAAGAGAAAGGATCAACTCTGCTAGTTGAGGACCCATATCCTAAATAAGTTTCTGAGAATGCTTCTGTCTCTTTCTTATAGGAAGATATTTCAGTTTTCACCGAAGGGCTGAATGCGTTCGAAATGTCCACTTCCAGATACTACAGAAAGAGTGTTTCAAACCTGCTCTTTGAAAGGGAATGTTCAGCTCTGTGACTTGAATGCAGATGTCACAAAGTAGTTTCTGACAGTGCTTCTGTCTTGAATTTAGATGAAGATATTCCCTTTTCCAACGAAATCGTTAGAGCTATAAAAATATCCACTTGCAGATTCTACAAAAAGGGTGTTTCCAAACTGCCCTATCAAAAGAAACGTTGAACCCTGTTAGTTGAGGATACACATCACAAAGTAGTTTCTGAGAATGCTTGTGTCTAGATTTTATATGAAGATATTCCTATTTCCAACTAAATCTTCACAGTTATCCAAATATCCACTTGCAGATTTTACAAAAAGACTGTTTCCAAACTGCTGTTTCAAAGAAAAGTCGAACTGTGTTAGTTGAGGACACTCATCACAAAGAAGTTTCTGAGAATGCTTCTGTCTAGATTTCATATGAAGATATTCCCGTTTCCACCGAAATCATTAGAGCTATCCAAATACCCACTTACAGATTCTACAAAAAGAGTGTTACCAATCTGCTCTATCAAATGAAAGGTTCAACTTCGTTAGTTGAGGACACACATCATAAAGAAGTTTCTGAGAATGCTTCTGTCTGGATTTTATATGAAGATATTCCGTTTCCAACGAAATCTTCACAGTTATCCAAATATCAACTTGCAGATTCTACAAAAAGTGTGTTTCCAAACTACTGTATCAAAAGAAAGGATCAACTCTGTTAGTTGAGGACACACATCACAAAGAAGTTTCTGAGAATGCTTCTGTCTAGATTTTATATGAAGATATTCCCGTTTCCAACGAAATCTTCACAGTTATCCAAATATCCACTTGCAGATTCTACAAAAAGAGTGTTTGCAAACTGCTGTATCAAAAGAAAGGATGAACTGTGTTAGCTGAGGACACTCATCAAGAAGAAGTTTCTGAGCATGCTTCGGTCTAGATTTCATATGAAGATATCCCCGTTTCCAACGAAATCATTAGCTCTATCAAAATATCCACTTACAGATTCTACAAAAAGAGTGTTTCCAAACTCCTCTATCAAAAGAAAAGTTCAACTCCTTTAGTTGAGGACACACATCACAAAGAAGTTTCTGAGAATGCTTCTGTCTAGATTTTATATGAAGATATTCCCTTTTCCAATGAAATCTTCAGAGTCATCCAAATATCCACTTGCAGCTTCTACAAAAAGAGTTTTTCTAAACTGCTGTATCCAAAGAAAGTTTCATCTCTGTTAGTTGAGGACACACATCCCAAATAAGTTTCTGAGAATGCTTCTGTCTCGTTTTTATGGGAAGATATTTCCCTTTTCACCTTAGGCCTGAGAGCGCTCGAAATCTCCACTTGCAGATACTACAGAAAGAGTGTTCCAAACCTGCTCTAAGAAAGGGAATGTTCAGCTCAGTGAGTTCAATGCAGATATCACAAAGTAGTTTCTGAGAGAGCTTCTGTCTAGATTTTAGATGAAGATATTCCCGTTTCCAATGAAATCGTTAGAGCTATCCAAATATCCACTTGCAGATTCTACAAAAAGTGTGTTTCCAAACTGCTGTAACAAAGGGAAGGTTGAAATCTGTTAGTTGAGGACACACACCACAAAAAAGTTTCTGAGAACGCTTCTGTCTAGATTCTATATGACGATATTCCCGTTTCCAATGAAATCTTCACAGTTATTCAAATATCCACTTGCAGATTCTACAAAAAGAGTGTTTCCAAACTGCTCTATCAAAAGAAAGGTTCAACTCCGTTAGTTGAGGACACACGTCACAAAGAAGTTTCTGAGAATGCTTCTGTCTCGTTTTTATGGGAAGATATTTCAGTTTTCACCGTAGGCCGGAATGCGCTCGAAATGTCCACTTGCAGATACTACAGAAAGAGTGTTCCAAACCTTCTCTAAGAAAGGGAATCTTCAGCTTTGTGAGTTGAATGCAGATATCACAAAGTAGTTTCTGAGAGTGCTTCTGTCTAGATTTTAGATGAAGATATTCCCGTTTCCAACGAAATCGTTAGAGCTATCCAAATATCTACTTGCAGATTCTACAAAAAGAGTGGTTCCAAACTACTCTATGAAAAGAAAGGTTGAACTCTGTTAGATGAGGACACACATCACAAAGAAGTTTCTGAGAATGCTTCTGTCTAGATTTTATATGAAGATGTTCCCGTTTCCAACGAAATCTTCACATTAAACAAAATATCCACTTGCAGGTTCTACAAAAAGAGTGTTTCCAAACTGCTGTATCAAAGGAAAGGTTGTACTCTGTTAGTTGAGGACACACATCACAAAAAAGTTTCTGAGAATGCTTCTGTCTAGATTTTATATGAAGATATTCCCGTTTCCAACGAAATCTTCACAGTTATTCAAGTATCCACTTGCAGATTCCACAATAAGAGTGTTTCCAAACTGCTGTATCAATAGAAAGGATCAGCTCTGGTAGTTGAGGACACACATCCTAAAGAAGTTTCTGAAAATCCTTCTGTCTCTTTTTTATGGGAAGATATTTCAGTTTTCACCGTAGGCCTTAATGCGCTCGAAATGTCCACTTCCAGATACTACAGAAAGAGTGTTTCAAACCTGCTCTATGAAAGGGAATGTTCCGCTCTGTGACTTGAATGCAGATATCAGAAAGTAGTTTCTGACAGTGCTTCTGTCTAGAATTTAGATGAAGATATTCCCGTTTCCAACGAAATCGATAGAGCTATCCAAATATCCACTTACAGATTCTACAAAAGAAGTGATTCCAAACTGCTCTATCAACAGAAAGGTTTAAGTCTGTTAGTTGAGGACACACATCACAAAGAAGTTTGTGAGAATGCTTCTGTCTAGATTTTATATGAAGATATTCCCGTTTCTAACGATATCTTCACAGTTATCCAAATATCCACTTGCAGATTCTTCAAAAAGTGTGTTTCCAAACTGCTGTATCAAAAGATAGGTTCAACTCTGTCAGTTGAGGACACTCATCGCAAAGAAGTTTCTGAGAATGCTTCTGTCTAGATTTCATATGAAGATACTCCCCTTTCCAACGAAATTATTACAGCTATCCAAATATCCACGGACAGATTCTACAGAAAGGGTGTTTCCAAACTGCTGTATCAAAAGAAAGGTTGAACTCCGTTAGTTGAGGACACACATCACGAAGAAGTTGCTGAGAATGCTTCTGTCTGGAATTTAGATGAAGATATTCCCGTTTCCAACGAAATCTTCACAGTTATCCAAATATCTACCAGCAGATTCTACAAAAAGTGTGTTTCCAAACTACTGTAACAAAAGAAAGGTTGAACTCTGTTAGTTGAGGACACACATCACAAAGAAGTTTCTGAGAATGCTTCTGTCTAGATTTTATATGAAGATATTCACTTTTCCATCGAAATCTTCACAGTTATCCAAATATCCACTTGCGGATTCTACAAAAAGAGTGTTTCTAAACTGCTGTATCAAAAGAAAGGTCCAACTCTGTTAGTTGAGGACACACATCCAGTATAAGTTTCAGAGAATGCTTCTGTCTCGTTTTTATGGGAAGATATTTCCCTTTTCACCGTAGGCCTGAAAGCGCTCGAAATGTCCACTTGCAGATACTACAGAAAGCGTGTTCCAAACCTGCTCTAAGAAAGAGAATCTTCAGCTTTCTGAGTTGAATGCAGATATCACAAAGTAGTTTCTGAGAGTGCTTCTGTCTAGATTTTAGATGAAGATATTCCCGTTTCCAACGAAATCGTATGAGCTATCCAAATATCCACTTGCAGATTGTACAAAAAGGTGGTTCCAAACTACTCTATCAAAAGAAATGTTGAACTCTGTTCGATGAGGACTCACATCACAAAGAAGTTTCTGATAATGCTTCTGCCTAGATTTTATATGATGATGTTCCCGTTTCCAACGAAATCTTCACATTAAACAAAATATCCACTTGCAGGTTCTACAAAAAGAGTGTTTCCAAACTGCTGTATCAACGTAAAGTTTGAACTCTGTTAGTTGAGGACACACATCACAAAAAAGTTTCTGAGAATGCTTCTGTCTAGATTTTATAAGAAGATACTCCCGTTTCCAACGAAATCTTCACAGTTATTCAAGTATCCACTTGCAGATTCCACAAAAAGAGTGTTTCCTAACTGCTGTATCAAGAGAAAGGATCAACTCTGCTAGTTGAGGACCCATATCCTAAATAAGTTTCTGAGAATGCTTCTGTCTCTTTCTTATAGGAAGATATTTCAGTTTTCACCGAAGGGCTGAATGCGTTCGAAATGTCCACTTCCAGATACTACAGAAAGAGTGTTTCAAACCTGCTCTTTGAAAGGGAATGTTCAGCTCTGTGACTTGAATGCAGATGTCACAAAGTAGTTTCTGACAGTGCTTCTGTCTTGAATTTAGATGAAGATATTCCCTTTTCCAACGAAATCGTTAGAGCTATAAAAATATCCACTTGCAGATTCTACAAAAAGGGTGTTTCCAAACTGCCCTATCAAAAGAAACGTTGAACCCTGTTAGTTGAGGATACACATCACAAAGTAGTTTCTGAGAATGCTTGTGTCTAGATTTTATATGAAGATATTCCTATTTCCAACTAAATCTTCACAGTTATCCAAATATCCACTTGCAGATTTTACAAAAAGACTGTTTCCAAACTGCTGTTTCAAAGAAAAGTCGAACTGTGTTAGTTGAGGACACTCATCACAAAGAAGTTTCTGAGAATGCTTCTGTCTAGATTTCATATGAAGATATTCCCGTTTCCACCGAAATCATTAGAGCTATCCAAATACCCACTTACAGATTCTACAAAAAGAGTGTTACCAATCTGCTCTATCAAATGAAAGGTTCAACTTCGTTAGTTGAGGACACACATCATAAAGAAGTTTCTGAGAATGCTTCTGTCTGGATTTTATATGAAGATATTCCGTTTCCAACGAAATCTTCACAGTTATCCAAATATCAACTTGCAGATTCTACAAAAAGTGTGTTTCCAAACTACTGTATCAAAAGAAAGGATCAACTCTGTTAGTTGAGGACACACATCACAAAGAAGTTTCTGAGAATGCTTCTGTCTAGATTTTATATGAAGATATTCCCGTTTCCAACGAAATCTTCACAGTTATCCAAATATCCACTTGCAGATTCTACAAAAAGAGTGTTTGCAAACTGCTGTATCAAAAGAAAGGATGAACTGTGTTAGCTGAGGACACTCATCAAGAAGAAGTTTCTGAGCATGCTTCGGTCTAGATTTCATATGAAGATATCCCCGTTTCCAACGAAATCATTAGCTCTATCAAAATATCCACTTACAGATTCTACAAAAAGAGTGTTTCCAAACTCCTCTATCAAAAGAAAAGTTCAACTCCTTTAGTTGAGGACACACATCACAAAGAAGTTTCTGAGAATGCTTCTGTCTAGATTTTATATGAAGATATTCCCTTTTCCAATGAAATCTTCAGAGTCATCCAAATATCCACTTGCAGCTTCTACAAAAAGAGTTTTTCTAAACTGCTGTATCCAAAGAAAGTTTCATCTCTGTTAGTTGAGGACACACATCCCAAATAAGTTTCTGAGAATGCTTCTGTCTCGTTTTTATGGGAAGATATTTCCCTTTTCACCTTAGGCCTGAGAGCGCTCGAAATCTCCACTTGCAGATACTACAGAAAGAGTGTTCCAAACCTGCTCTAAGAAAGGGAATGTTCAGCTCAGTGAGTTCAATGCAGATATCACAAAGTAGTTTCTGAGAGAGCTTCTGTCTAGATTTTAGATGAAGATATTCCCGTTTCCAATGAAATCGTTAGAGCTATCCAAATATCCACTTGCAGATTCTACAAAAAGTGTTTTTCCAAACTGCTGTAACAAAGGGAAGGTTGAAATCTGTTAGTTGAGGACACACACCACAAAAAAGTTTCTGAGAACGCTTCTGTCTAGATTCTATATGACGATATTCCCGTTTCCAATGAAATCTTCACAGTTATTCAAATATCCACTTGCAGATTCTACAAAAAGAGTGTTTCCAAACTGCTCTATCAAAAGAAAGGTTCAACTCCGTTAGTTGAGGACACACGTCACAAAGAAGTTTCTGAGAATGCTTCTGTCTCGTTTTTATGGGAAGATATTTCAGTTTTCACCGTAGGCCGGAATGCGCTCGAAATGTCCACTTGCAGATACTACAGAAAGAGTGTTCCAAACCTTCTCTAAGAAAGGGAATCTTCAGCTTTGTGAGTTGAATGCAGATATCACAAAGTAGTTTCTGAGAGTGCTTCTGTCTAGATTTTAGATGAAGATATTCCCGTTTCCAACGAAATCGTTAGAGCTATCCAAATATCAACTTGCAGATTCTACAAAAAGAGTGGTTCCAAACTACTCTATGAAAAGAAAGGTTGAACTCTGTTAGATGAGGACACACATCACAAAGAAGTTTCTGAGAATGCTTCTGTCTAGATTTTATATGAAGATGTTCCCGTTTCCAACGAAATCTTCACATTAAACAAAATATCCACTTGCAGGTTCTACAAAAAGAGTGTTTCCAAACTGCTGTATCAAAGGAAAGGTTGTACTCTGTTAGTTGAGGACACACATCACAAAAAAGTTTCTGAGAATGCTTCTGTCTAGATTTTATATGAAGATATTCCCGTTTCCAACGAAATCTTCACAGTTATTCAAGTATCCACTTGCAGATTCCACAATAAGAGTGTTTCCAAACTGCTGTATCAATAGAAAGGATCAGCTCTGGTAGTTGAGGACACACATCCTAAAGAAGTTTCTGAAAATCCTTCTGTCTCTTTTTTATGGGAAGATATTTCAGTTTTCACCGTAGGCCTTAATGCGCTCGAAATGTCCACTTCCAGATACTACAGAAAGAGTGTTTCAAACCTGCTCTATGAAAGGGAATGTTCCGCTCTGTGACTTGAATGCAGATATCAGAAAGTAGTTTCTGACAGTGCTTCTGTCTAGAATTTAGATGAAGATATTCCCGTTTCCAACGAAATCGATAGAGCTATCCAAATATCCACTTACAGATTCTACAAAAGAAGTGATTCCAAACTGCTCTATCAACAGAAAGGTTTAAGTCTGTTAGTTGAGGACACACATCACAAAGAAGTTTGTGAGAATGCTTCTGTCTAGATTTTATATGAAGATATTCCCGTTTCTAACGATATCTTCACAGTTATCCAAATATCCACTTGCAGATTCTTCAAAAAGTGTGTTTCCAAACTGCTGTATCAAAAGATAGGTTCAACTCTGTCAGTTGAGGACACTCATCGCAAAGAAGTTTCTGAGAATGCTTCTGTCTAGATTTCATATGAAGATACTCCCCTTTCCAACGAAATTATTACAGCTATCCAAATATCCACGGACAGATTCTACAGAAAGGGTGTTTCCAAACTGCTGTATCAAAAGAAAGGTTGAACTCCGTTAGTTGAGGACACACATCACGAAGAAGTTGCTGAGAATGCTTCTGTCTGGAATTTAGATGAAGATATTCCCGTTTCCAACGAAATCTTCACAGTTATCCAAATATCTACCAGCAGATTCTACAAAAAGTGTGTTTCCAAACTACTGTAACAAAAGAAAGGTTGAACTCTGTTAGTTGAGGACACACATCACAAAGAAGTTTCTGAGAATGCTTCTGTCTAGATTTTATATGAAGATATTCACTTTTCCATCGAAATCTTCACAGTTATCCAAATATCCACTTGCGGATTCTACAAAAAGAGTGTTTCTAAACTGCTGTATCAAAAGAAAGGTCCAACTCTGTTAGTTGAGGACACACATCCAGTATAAGTTTCAGAGAATGCTTCTGTCTCGTTTTTATGGGAAGATATTTCCCTTTTCACCGTAGGCCTGAAAGCGCTCGAAATGTCCACTTGCAGATACTACAGAAAGCGTGTTCCAAACCTGCTCTAAGAAAGAGAATCTTCAGCTTTCTGAGTTGAATGCAGATATCACAAAGTAGTTTCTGAGAGTGCTTCTGTCTAGATTTTAGATGAAGATATTCCCGTTTCCAACGAAATCGTATGAGCTATCCAAATATCCACTTGCAGATTGTACAAAAAGGTGGTTCCAAACTACTCTATCAAAAGAAATGTTGAACTCTGTTCGATGAGGACTCACATCACAAAGAAGTTTCTGATAATGCTTCTGCCTAGATTTTATATGATGATGTTCCCGTTTCCAACGAAATCTTCACATTAAACAAAATATCCACTTGCAGGTTCTACAAAAAGAGTGTTTCCAAACTGCTGTATCAACGTAAAGTTTGAACTCTGTTAGTTGAGGACACACATCACAAAAAAGTTTCTGAGAATGCTTCTGTCTAGATTTTATAAGAAGATACTCCCGTTTCCAACGAAATCTTCACAGTTATTCAAGTATCCACTTGCAGATTCCACAAAAAGAGTGTTTCCTAACTGCTGTATCAAGAGAAAGGATCAACTCTGCTAGTTGAGGACCCATATCCTAAATAAGTTTCTGAGAATGCTTCTGTCTCTTTCTTATAGGAAGATATTTCAGTTTTCACCGAAGGGCTGAATGCGTTCGAAATGTCCACTTCCAGATACTACAGAAAGAGTGTTTCAAACCTGCTCTTTGAAAGGGAATGTTCAGCTCTGTGACTTGAATGCAGATGTCACAAAGTAGTTTCTGACAGTGCTTCTGTCTTGAATTTAGATGAAGATATTCCCTTTTCCAACGAAATCGTTAGAGCTATAAAAATATCCACTTGCAGATTCTACAAAAAGGGTGTTTCCAAACTGCCCTATCAAAAGAAACGTTGAACCCTGTTAGTTGAGGATACACATCACAAAGTAGTTTCTGAGAATGCTTGTGTCTAGATTTTATATGAAGATATTCCTATTTCCAACTAAATCTTCACAGTTATCCAAATATCCACTTGCAGATTTTACAAAAAGACTGTTTCCAAACTGCTGTTTCAAAGAAAAGTCGAACTGTGTTAGTTGAGGACACTCATCACAAAGAAGTTTCTGAGAATGCTTCTGTCTAGATTTCATATGAAGATATTCCCGTTTCCACCGAAATCATTAGAGCTATCCAAATACCCACTTACAGATTCTACAAAAAGAGTGTTACCAATCTGCTCTATCAAATGAAAGGTTCAACTTCGTTAGTTGAGGACACACATCATAAAGAAGTTTCTGAGAATGCTTCTGTCTGGATTTTATATGAAGATATTCCGTTTCCAACGAAATCTTCACAGTTATCCAAATATCAACTTGCAGATTCTACAAAAAGTGTGTTTCCAAACTACTGTATCAAAAGAAAGGATCAACTCTGTTAGTTGAGGACACACATCACAAAGAAGTTTCTGAGAATGCTTCTGTCTAGATTTTATATGAAGATATTCCCGTTTCCAACGAAATCTTCACAGTTATCCAAATATCCACTTGCAGATTCTACAAAAAGAGTGTTTGCAAACTGCTGTATCAAAAGAAAGGATGAACTGTGTTAGCTGAGGACACTCATCAAGAAGAAGTTTCTGAGCATGCTTCGGTCTAGATTTCATATGAAGATATCCCCGTTTCCAACGAAATCATTAGCTCTATCAAAATATCCACTTACAGATTCTACAAAAAGAGTGTTTCCAAACTCCTCTATCAAAAGAAAAGTTCAACTCCTTTAGTTGAGGACACACATCACAAAGAAGTTTCTGAGAATGCTTCTGTCTAGATTTTATATGAAGATATTCCCTTTTCCAATGAAATCTTCAGAGTCATCCAAATATCCACTTGCAGCTTCTACAAAAAGAGTTTTTCTAAACTGCTGTATCCAAAGAAAGTTTCATCTCTGTTAGTTGAGGACACACATCCCAAATAAGTTTCTGAGAATGCTTCTGTCTCGTTTTTATGGGAAGATATTTCCCTTTTCACCTTAGGCCTGAGAGCGCTCGAAATCTCCACTTGCAGATACTACAGAAAGAGTGTTCCAAACCTGCTCTAAGAAAGGGAATGTTCAGCTCAGTGAGTTCAATGCAGATATCACAAAGTAGTTTCTGAGAGAGCTTCTGTCTAGATTTTAGATGAAGATATTCCCGTTTCCAATGAAATCGTTAGAGCTATCCAAATATCCACTTGCAGATTCTACAAAAAGTGTGTTTCCAAACTGCTGTAACAAAGGAAAGGTTGAAATCTGTTAGTTGAGGACACACACCACAAAAAAGTTTCTGAGAACGCTTCTGTCTAGATTCTATATGACGATATTCCCGTTTCCAATGAAATCTTCACAGTTATTCAAATATCCACTTGCAGATTCTACAAAAAGAGTGTTTCCAAACTGCTCTATCAAAAGAAAGGTTCAACTCCGTTAGTTGAGGACACACGTCACAAAGAAGTTTCTGAGAATGCTTCTGTCTCGTTTTTATGGGAAGATATTTCAGTTTTCACCGTAGGCCGGAATGCGCTCGAAATGTCCACTTGCAGATACTACAGAAAGAGTGTTCCAAACCTTCTCTAAGAAAGGGAATCTTCAGCTTTGTGAGTTGAATGCAGATATCACAAAGTAGTTTCTGAGAGTGCTTCTGTCTAGATTTTAGATGAAGATATTCCCGTTTCCAACGAAATCGTTAGAGCTATCCAAATATCTACTTGCAGATTCTACAAAAAGAGTGGTTCCAAACTACTCTATGAAAAGAAAGGTTGAACTCTGTTAGATGAGGACACACATCACAAAGAAGTTTCTGAGAATGCTTCTGTCTAGATTTTATATGAAGATGTTCCCGTTTCCAACGAAATCTTCACATTAAACAAAATATCCACTTGCAGGTTCTACAAAAAGAGTGTTTCCAAACTGCTGTATCAAAGGAAAGGTTGTACTCTGTTAGTTGAGGACACACATCACAAAAAAGTTTCTGAGAATGCTTCTGTCTAGATTTTATATGAAGATATTCCCGTTTCCAACGAAATCTTCACAGTTATTCAAGTATCCACTTGCAGATTCCACAATAAGAGTGTTTCCAAACTGCTGTATCAATAGAAAGGATCAGCTCTGGTAGTTGAGGACACACATCCTAAAGAAGTTTCTGAAAATCCTTCTGTCTCTTTTTTATGGGAAGATATTTCAGTTTTCACCGTAGGCCTTAATGCGCTCGAAATGTCCACTTCCAGATACTACAGAAAGAGTGTTTCAAACCTGCTCTATGAAAGGGAATGTTCCGCTCTGTGACTTGAATGCAGATATCAGAAAGTAGTTTCTGACAGTGCTTCTGTCTAGAATTTAGATGAAGATATTCCCGTTTCCAACGAAATCGATAGAGCTATCCAAATATCCACTTACAGATTCTACAAAAGAAGTGATTCCAAACTGCTCTATCAACAGAAAGGTTTAAGTCTGTTAGTTGAGGACACACATCACAAAGAAGTTTGTGAGAATGCTTCTGTCTAGATTTTATATGAAGATATTCCCGTTTCTAACGATATCTTCACAGTTATCCAAATATCCACTTGCAGATTCTTCAAAAAGTGTGTTTCCAAACTGCTGTATCAAAAGATAGGTTCAACTCTGTCAGTTGAGGACACTCATCGCAAAGAAGTTTCTGAGAATGCTTCTGTCTAGATTTCATATGAAGATACTCCCCTTTCCAACGAAATTATTACAGCTATCCAAATATCCACGGACAGATTCTACAGAAAGGGTGTTTCCAAACTGCTGTATCAAAAGAAAGGTTGAACTCCGTTAGTTGAGGACACACATCACGAAGAAGTTGCTGAGAATGCTTCTGTCTGGAATTTAGATGAAGATATTCCCGTTTCCAACGAAATCTTCACAGTTATCCAAATATCTACCAGCAGATTCTACAAAAAGTGTGTTTCCAAACTACTGTAACAAAAGAAAGGTTGAACTCTGTTAGTTGAGGACACACATCACAAAGAAGTTTCTGAGAATGCTTCTGTCTAGATTTTATATGAAGATATTCACTTTTCCATCGAAATCTTCACAGTTATCCAAATATCCACTTGCGGATTCTACAAAAAGAGTGTTTCTAAACTGCTGTATCAAAAGAAAGGTCCAACTCTGTTAGTTGAGGACACACATCCAGTATAAGTTTCAGAGAATGCTTCTGTCTCGTTTTTATGGGAAGATATTTCCCTTTTCACCGTAGGCCTGAAAGCGCTCGAAATGTCCACTTGCAGATACTACAGAAAGCGTGTTCCAAACCTGCTCTAAGAAAGAGAATCTTCAGCTTTCTGAGTTGAATGCAGATATCACAAAGTAGTTTCTGAGAGTGCTTCTGTCTAGATTTTAGATGAAGATATTCCCGTTTCCAACGAAATCGTATGAGCTATCCAAATATCCACTTGCAGATTGTACAAAAAGGTGGTTCCAAACTACTCTATCAAAAGAAATGTTGAACTCTGTTCGATGAGGACTCACATCACAAAGAAGTTTCTGATAATGCTTCTGCCTAGATTTTATATGATGATGTTCCCGTTTCCAACGAAATCTTCACATTAAACAAAATATCCACTTGCAGGTTCTACATAAAGAGTGTTTCCAAACTGCTGTATCAACGTAAAGTTTGAACTCTGTTAGTTGAGGACACACATCACAAAAAAGTTTCTGAGAATGCTTCTGTCTAGATTTTATAAGAAGATACTCCCGTTTCCAACGAAATCTTCACAGTTATTCAAGTATCCACTTGCAGATTCCACAAAAAGAGTGTTTCCTAACTGCTGTATCAAGAGAAAGGATCAACTCTGCTAGTTGAGGACCCATATCCTAAATAAGTTTCTGAGAATGCTTCTGTCTCTTTCTTATAGGAAGATATTTCAGTTTTCACCGAAGGGCTGAATGCGTTCGAAATGTCCACTTCCAGATACTACAGAAAGAGTGTTTCAAACCTGCTCTTTGAAAGGGAATGTTCAGCTCTGTGACTTGAATGCAGATGTCACAAAGTAGTTTCTGACAGTGCTTCTGTCTTGAATTTAGATGAAGATATTCCCTTTTCCAACGAAATCGTTAGAGCTATAAAAATATCCACTTGCAGATTCTACAAAAAGGGTGTTTCCAAACTGCCCTATCAAAAGAAACGTTGAACCCTGTTAGTTGAGGATACACATCACAAAGTAGTTTCTGAGAATGCTTGTGTCTAGATTTTATATGAAGATATTCCTATTTCCAACTAAATCTTCACAGTTATCCAAATATCCACTTGCAGATTTTACAAAAAGACTGTTTCCAAACTGCTGTTTCAAAGAAAAGTCGAACTGTGTTAGTTGAGGACACTCATCACAAAGAAGTTTCTGAGAATGCTTCTGTCTAGATTTCATATGAAGATATTCCCGTTTCCACCGAAATCATTAGAGCTATCCAAATACCCACTTACAGATTCTACAAAAAGAGTGTTACCAATCTGCTCTATCAAATGAAAGGTTCAACTTCGTTAGTTGAGGACACACATCATAAAGAAGTTTCTGAGAATGCTTCTGTCTGGATTTTATATGAAGATATTCCGTTTCCAACGAAATCTTCACAGTTATCCAAATATCAACTTGCAGATTCTACAAAAAGTGTGTTTCCAAACTACTGTATCAAAAGAAAGGATCAACTCTGTTAGTTGAGGACACACATCACAAAGAAGTTTCTGAGAATGCTTCTGTCTAGATTTTATATGAAGATATTCCCGTTTCCAACGAAATCTTCACAGTTATCCAAATATCCACTTGCAGATTCTACAAAAAGAGTGTTTGCAAACTGCTGTATCAAAAGAAAGGATGAACTGTGTTAGCTGAGGACACTCATCAAGAAGAAGTTTCTGAGCATGCTTCGGTCTAGATTTCATATGAAGATATCCCCGTTTCCAACGAAATCATTAGCTCTATCAAAATATCCACTTACAGATTCTACAAAAAGAGTGTTTCCAAACTCCTCTATCAAAAGAAAAGTTCAACTCCTTTAGTTGAGGACACACATCACAAAGAAGTTTCTGAGAATGCTTCTGTCTAGATTTTATATGAAGATATTCCCTTTTCCAATGAAATCTTCAGAGTCATCCAAATATCCACTTGCAGCTTCTACAAAAAGAGTTTTTCTAAACTGCTGTATCCAAAGAAAGTTTCATCTCTGTTAGTTGAGGACACACATCCCAAATAAGTTTCTGAGAATGCTTCTGTCTCGTTTTTATGGGAAGATATTTCCCTTTTCACCTTAGGCCTGAGAGCGCTCGAAATCTCCACTTGCAGATACTACAGAAAGAGTGTTCCAAACCTGCTCTAAGAAAGGGAATGTTCAGCTCAGTGAGTTCAATGCAGATATCACAAAGTAGTTTCTGAGAGAGCTTCTGTCTAGATTTTAGATGAAGATATTCCCGTTTCCAATGAAATCGTTAGAGCTATCCAAATATCCACTTGCAGATTCTACAAAAAGTGTGTTTCCAAACTGCTGTAACAAAGGAAAGGTTGAAATCTGTTAGTTGAGGACACACACCACAAAAAAGTTTCTGAGAACGCTTCTGTCTAGATTCTATATGACGATATTCCCGTTTCCAATGAAATCTTCACAGTTATTCAAATATCCACTTGCAGATTCTACAAAAAGAGTGTTTCCAAACTGCTCTATCAAAAGAAAGGTTCAACTCCGTTAGTTGAGGACACACGTCACAAAGAAGTTTCTGAGAATGCTTCTGTCTCGTTTTTATGGGAAGATATTTCAGTTTTCACCGTAGGCCGGAATGCGCTCGAAATGTCCACTTGCAGATACTACAGAAAGAGTGTTCCAAACCTTCTCTAAGAAAGGGAATCTTCAGCTTTGTGAGTTGAATGCAGATATCACAAAGTAGTTTCTGAGAGTGCTTCTGTCTAGATTTTAGATGAAGATATTCCCGTTTCCAACGAAATCGTTAGAGCTATCCAAATATCTACTTGCAGATTCTACAAAAAGAGTGGTTCCAAACTACTCTATGAAAAGAAAGGTTGAACTCTGTTAGATGAGGACACACATCACAAAGAAGTTTCTGAGAATGCTTCTGTCTAGATTTTATATGAAGATGTTCCCGTTTCCAACGAAATCTTCACATTAAACAAAATATCCACTTGCAGGTTCTACAAAAAGAGTGTTTCCAAACTGCTGTATCAAAGGAAAGGTTGTACTCTGTTAGTTGAGGACACACATCACAAAAAAGTTTCTGAGAATGCTTCTGTCTAGATTTTATATGAAGATATTCCCGTTTCCAACGAAATCTTCACAGTTATTCAAGTATCCACTTGCAGATTCCACAATAAGAGTGTTTCCAAACTGCTGTATCAATAGAAAGGATCAGCTCTGGTAGTTGAGGACACACATCCTAAAGAAGTTTCTGAAAATCCTTCTGTCTCTTTTTTATGGGAAGATATTTCAGTTTTCACCGTAGGCCTTAATGCGCTCGAAATGTCCACTTCCAGATACTACAGAAAGAGTGTTTCAAACCTGCTCTATGAAAGGGAATGTTCCGCTCTGTGACTTGAATGCAGATATCAGAAAGTAGTTTCTGACAGTGCTTCTGTCTAGAATTTAGATGAAGATATTCCCGTTTCCAACGAAATCGATAGAGCTATCCAAATATCCACTTACAGATTCTACAAAAGAAGTGATTCCAAACTGCTCTATCAACAGAAAGGTTTAAGTCTGTTAGTTGAGGACACACATCACAAAGAAGTTTGTGAGAATGCTTCTGTCTAGATTTTATATGAAGATATTCCCGTTTCTAACGATATCTTCACAGTTATCCAAATATCCACTTGCAGATTCTTCAAAAAGTGTGTTTCCAAACTGCTGTATCAAAAGATAGGTTCAACTCTGTCAGTTGAGGACACTCATCGCAAAGAAGTTTCTGAGAATGCTTCTGTCTAGATTTCATATGAAGATACTCCCCTTTCCAACGAAATTATTACAGCTATCCAAATATCCACGGACAGATTCTACAGAAAGGGTGTTTCCAAACTGCTGTATCAAAAGAAAGGTTGAACTCCGTTAGTTGAGGACACACATCACGAAGAAGTTGCTGAGAATGCTTCTGTCTGGAATTTAGATGAAGATATTCCCGTTTCCAACGAAATCTTCACAGTTATCCAAATATCTACCAGCAGATTCTACAAAAAGTGTGTTTCCAAACTACTGTAACAAAAGAAAGGTTGAACTCTGTTAGTTGAGGACACACATCACAAAGAAGTTTCTGAGAATGCTTCTGTCTAGATTTTATATGAAGATATTCACTTTTCCATCGAAATCTTCACAGTTATCCAAATATCCACTTGCGGATTCTACAAAAAGAGTGTTTCTAAACTGCTGTATCAAAAGAAAGGTCCAACTCTGTTAGTTGAGGACACACATCCAGTATAAGTTTCAGAGAATGCTTCTGTCTCGTTTTTATGGGAAGATATTTCCCTTTTCACCGTAGGCCTGAAAGCGCTCGAAATGTCCACTTGCAGATACTACAGAAAGCGTGTTCCAAACCTGCTCTAAGAAAGAGAATCTTCAGCTTTCTGAGTTGAATGCAGATATCACAAAGTAGTTTCTGAGAGTGCTTCTGTCTAGATTTTAGATGAAGATATTCCCGTTTCCAACGAAATCGTATGAGCTATCCAAATATCCACTTGCAGATTGTACAAAAAGGTGGTTCCAAACTACTCTATCAAAAGAAATGTTGAACTCTGTTCGATGAGGACTCACATCACAAAGAAGTTTCTGATAATGCTTCTGCCTAGATTTTATATGATGATGTTCCCGTTTCCAACGAAATCTTCACATTAAACAAAATATCCACTTGCAGGTTCTACAAAAAGAGTGTTTCCAAACTGCTGTATCAACGTAAAGTTTGAACTCTGTTAGTTGAGGACACACATCACAAAAAAGTTTCTGAGAATGCTTCTGTCTAGATTTTATAAGAAGATACTCCCGTTTCCAACGAAATCTTCACAGTTATTCAAGTATCCACTTGCAGATTCCACAAAAAGAGTGTTTCCTAACTGCTGTATCAAGAGAAAGGATCAACTCTGCTAGTTGAGGACCCATATCCTAAATAAGTTTCTGAGAATGCTTCTGTCTCTTTCTTATAGGAAGATATTTCAGTTTTCACCGAAGGGCTGAATGCGTTCGAAATGTCCACTTCCAGATACTACAGAAAGAGTGTTTCAAACCTGCTCTTTGAAAGGGAATGTTCAGCTCTGTGACTTGAATGCAGATGTCACAAAGTAGTTTCTGACAGTGCTTCTGTCTTGAATTTAGATGAAGATATTCCCTTTTCCAACGAAATCGTTAGAGCTATAAAAATATCCACTTGCAGATTCTACAAAAAGGGTGTTTCCAAACTGCCCTATCAAAAGAAACGTTGAACCCTGTTAGTTGAGGATACACATCACAAAGTAGTTTCTGAGAATGCTTGTGTCTAGATTTTATATGAAGATATTCCTATTTCCAACTAAATCTTCACAGTTATCCAAATATCCACTTGCAGATTTTACAAAAAGACTGTTTCCAAACTGCTGTTTCAAAGAAAAGTCGAACTGTGTTAGTTGAGGACACTCATCACAAAGAAGTTTCTGAGAATGCTTCTGTCTAGATTTCATATGAAGATATTCCCGTTTCCACCGAAATCATTAGAGCTATCCAAATACCCACTTACAGATTCTACAAAAAGAGTGTTACCAATCTGCTCTATCAAATGAAAGGTTCAACTTCGTTAGTTGAGGACACACATCATAAAGAAGTTTCTGAGAATGCTTCTGTCTGGATTTTATATGAAGATATTCCGTTTCCAACGAAATCTTCACAGTTATCCAAATATCAACTTGCAGATTCTACAAAAAGTGTGTTTCCAAACTACTGTATCAAAAGAAAGGATCAACTCTGTTAGTTGAGGACACACATCACAAAGAAGTTTCTGAGAATGCTTCTGTCTAGATTTTATATGAAGATATTCCCGTTTCCAACGAAATCTTCACAGTTATCCAAATATCCACTTGCAGATTCTACAAAAAGAGTGTTTGCAAACTGCTGTATCAAAAGAAAGGATGAACTGTGTTAGCTGAGGACACTCATCAAGAAGAAGTTTCTGAGCATGCTTCGGTCTAGATTTCATATGAAGATATCCCCGTTTCCAACGAAATCATTAGCTCTATCAAAATATCCACTTACAGATTCTACAAAAAGAGTGTTTCCAAACTCCTCTATCAAAAGAAAAGTTCAACTCCTTTAGTTGAGGACACACATCACAAAGAAGTTTCTGAGAATGCTTCTGTCTAGATTTTATATGAAGATATTCCCTTTTCCAATGAAATCTTCAGAGTCATCCAAATATCCACTTGCAGCTTCTACAAAAAGAGTTTTTCTAAACTGCTGTATCCAAAGAAAGTTTCATCTCTGTTAGTTGAGGACACACATCCCAAATAAGTTTCTGAGAATGCTTCTGTCTCGTTTTTATGGGAAGATATTTCCCTTTTCACCTTAGGCCTGAGAGCGCTCGAAATCTCCACTTGCAGATACTACAGAAAGAGTGTTCCAAACCTGCTCTAAGAAAGGGAATGTTCAGCTCAGTGAGTTCAATGCAGATATCACAAAGTAGTTTCTGAGAGAGCTTCTGTCTAGATTTTAGATGAAGATATTCCCGTTTCCAATGAAATCGTTAGAGCTATCCAAATATCCACTTGCAGATTCTACAAAAAGTGTGTTTCCAAACTGCTGTAACAAAGGAAAGGTTGAAATCTGTTAGTTGAGGACACACACCACAAAAAAGTTTCTGAGAACGCTTCTGTCTAGATTCTATATGACGATATTCCCGTTTCCAATGAAATCTTCACAGTTATTCAAATATCCACTTGCAGATTCTACAAAAAGAGTGTTTCCAAACTGCTCTATCAAAAGAAAGGTTCAACTCCGTTAGTTGAGGACACACGTCACAAAGAAGTTTCTGAGAATGCTTCTGTCTCGTTTTTATGGGAAGATATTTCAGTTTTCACCGTAGGCCGGAATGCGCTCGAAATGTCCACTTGCAGATACTACAGAAAGAGTGTTCCAAACCTTCTCTAAGAAAGGGAATCTTCAGCTTTGTGAGTTGAATGCAGATATCACAAAGTAGTTTCTGAGAGTGCTTCTGTCTAGATTTTAGATGAAGATATTCCCGTTTCCAACGAAATCGTTAGAGCTATCCAAATATCTACTTGCAGATTCTACAAAAAGAGTGGTTCCAAACTACTCTATGAAAAGAAAGGTTGAACTCTGTTAGATGAGGACACACATCACAAAGAAGTTTCTGAGAATGCTTCTGTCTAGATTTTATATGAAGATGTTCCCGTTTCCAACGAAATCTTCACATTAAACAAAATATCCACTTGCAGGTTCTACAAAAAGAGTGTTTCCAAACTGCTGTATCAAAGGAAAGGTTGTACTCTGTTAGTTGAGGACACACATCACAAAAAAGTTTCTGAGAATGCTTCTGTCTAGATTTTATATGAAGATATTCCCGTTTCCAACGAAATCTTCACAGTTATTCAAGTATCCACTTGCAGATTCCACAATAAGAGTGTTTCCAAACTGCTGTATCAATAGAAAGGATCAGCTCTGGTAGTTGAGGACACACATCCTAAAGAAGTTTCTGAAAATCCTTCTGTCTCTTTTTTATGGGAAGATATTTCAGTTTTCACCGTAGGCCTTAATGCGCTCGAAATGTCCACTTCCAGATACTACAGAAAGAGTGTTTCAAACCTGCTCTATGAAAGGGAATGTTCCGCTCTGTGACTTGAATGCAGATATCAGAAAGTAGTTTCTGACAGTGCTTCTGTCTAGAATTTAGATGAAGATATTCCCGTTTCCAACGAAATCGATAGAGCTATCCAAATATCCACTTACAGATTCTACAAAAGAAGTGATTCCAAACTGCTCTATCAACAGAAAGGTTTAAGTCTGTTAGTTGAGGACACACATCACAAAGAAGTTTGTGAGAATGCTTCTGTCTAGATTTTATATGAAGATATTCCCGTTTCTAACGATATCTTCACAGTTATCCAAATATCCACTTGCAGATTCTTCAAAAAGTGTGTTTCCAAACTGCTGTATCAAAAGATAGGTTCAACTCTGTCAGTTGAGGACACTCATCGCAAAGAAGTTTCTGAGAATGCTTCTGTCTAGATTTCATATGAAGATACTCCCCTTTCCAACGAAATTATTACAGCTATCCAAATATCCACGGACAGATTCTACAGAAAGGGTGTTTCCAAACTGCTGTATCAAAAGAAAGGTTGAACTCCGTTAGTTGAGGACACACATCACGAAGAAGTTGCTGAGAATGCTTCTGTCTGGAATTTAGATGAAGATATTCCCGTTTCCAACGAAATCTTCACAGTTATCCAAATATCTACCAGCAGATTCTACAAAAAGTGTGTTTCCAAACTACTGTAACAAAAGAAAGGTTGAACTCTGTTAGTTGAGGACACACATCACAAAGAAGTTTCTGAGAATGCTTCTGTCTAGATTTTATATGAAGATATTCACTTTTCCATCGAAATCTTCACAGTTATCCAAATATCCACTTGCGGATTCTACAAAAAGAGTGTTTCTAAACTGCTGTATCAAAAGAAAGGTCCAACTCTGTTAGTTGAGGACACACATCCAGTATAAGTTTCAGAGAATGCTTCTGTCTCGTTTTTATGGGAAGATATTTCCCTTTTCACCGTAGGCCTGAAAGCGCTCGAAATGTCCACTTGCAGATACTACAGAAAGCGTGTTCCAAACCTGCTCTAAGAAAGAGAATCTTCAGCTTTCTGAGTTGAATGCAGATATCACAAAGTAGTTTCTGAGAGTGCTTCTGTCTAGATTTTAGATGAAGATATTCCCGTTTCCAACGAAATCGTATGAGCTATCCAAATATCCACTTGCAGATTGTACAAAAAGGTGGTTCCAAACTACTCTATCAAAAGAAATGTTGAACTCTGTTCGATGAGGACTCACATCACAAAGAAGTTTCTGATAATGCTTCTGCCTAGATTTTATATGATGATGTTCCCGTTTCCAACGAAATCTTCACATTAAACAAAATATCCACTTGCAGGTTCTACAAAAAGAGTGTTTCCAAACTGCTGTATCAACGTAAAGTTTGAACTCTGTTAGTTGAGGACACACATCACAAAAAAGTTTCTGAGAATGCTTCTGTCTAGATTTTATAAGAAGATACTCCCGTTTCCAACGAAATCTTCACAGTTATTCAAGTATCCACTTGCAGATTCCACAAAAAGAGTGTTTCCTAACTGCTGTATCAAGAGAAAGGATCAACTCTGCTAGTTGAGGACCCATATCCTAAATAAGTTTCTGAGAATGCTTCTGTCTCTTTCTTATAGGAAGATATTTCAGTTTTCACCGAAGGGCTGAATGCGTTCGAAATGTCCACTTCCAGATACTACAGAAAGAGTGTTTCAAACCTGCTCTTTGAAAGGGAATGTTCAGCTCTGTGACTTGAATGCAGATGTCACAAAGTAGTTTCTGACAGTGCTTCTGTCTTGAATTTAGATGAAGATATTCCCTTTTCCAACGAAATCGTTAGAGCTATAAAAATATCCACTTGCAGATTCTACAAAAAGGGTGTTTCCAAACTGCCCTATCAAAAGAAACGTTGAACCCTGTTAGTTGAGGATACACATCACAAAGTAGTTTCTGAGAATGCTTGTGTCTAGATTTTATATGAAGATATTCCTATTTCCAACTAAATCTTCACAGTTATCCAAATATCCACTTGCAGATTTTACAAAAAGACTGTTTCCAAACTGCTGTTTCAAAGAAAAGTCGAACTGTGTTAGTTGAGGACACTCATCACAAAGAAGTTTCTGAGAATGCTTCTGTCTAGATTTCATATGAAGATATTCCCGTTTCCACCGAAATCATTAGAGCTATCCAAATACCCACTTACAGATTCTACAAAAAGAGTGTTACCAATCTGCTCTATCAAATGAAAGGTTCAACTTCGTTAGTTGAGGACACACATCATAAAGAAGTTTCTGAGAATGCTTCTGTCTGGATTTTATATGAAGATATTCCGTTTCCAACGAAATCTTCACAGTTATCCAAATATCAACTTGCAGATTCTACAAAAAGTGTGTTTCCAAACTACTGTATCAAAAGAAAGGATCAACTCTGTTAGTTGAGGACACACATCACAAAGAAGTTTCTGAGAATGCTTCTGTCTAGATTTTATATGAAGATATTCCCGTTTCCAACGAAATCTTCACAGTTATCCAAATATCCACTTGCAGATTCTACAAAAAGAGTGTTTGCAAACTGCTGTATCAAAAGAAAGGATGAACTGTGTTAGCTGAGGACACTCATCAAGAAGAAGTTTCTGAGCATGCTTCGGTCTAGATTTCATATGAAGATATCCCCGTTTCCAACGAAATCATTAGCTCTATCAAAATATCCACTTACAGATTCTACAAAAAGAGTGTTTCCAAACTCCTCTATCAAAAGAAAAGTTCAACTCCTTTAGTTGAGGACACACATCACAAAGAAGTTTCTGAGAATGCTTCTGTCTAGATTTTATATGAAGATATTCCCTTTTCCAATGAAATCTTCAGAGTCATCCAAATATCCACTTGCAGCTTCTACAAAAAGAGTTTTTCTAAACTGCTGTATCCAAAGAAAGTTTCATCTCTGTTAGTTGAGGACACACATCCCAAATAAGTTTCTGAGAATGCTTCTGTCTCGTTTTTATGGGAAGATATTTCCCTTTTCACCTTAGGCCTGAGAGCGCTCGAAATCTCCACTTGCAGATACTACAGAAAGAGTGTTCCAAACCTGCTCTAAGAAAGGGAATGTTCAGCTCAGTGAGTTCAATGCAGATATCACAAAGTAGTTTCTGAGAGAGCTTCTGTCTAGATTTTAGATGAAGATATTCCCGTTTCCAATGAAATCGTTAGAGCTATCCAAATATCCACTTGCAGATTCTACAAAAAGTGTGTTTCCAAACTGCTGTAACAAAGGAAAGGTTGAAATCTGTTAGTTGAGGACACACACCACAAAAAAGTTTCTGAGAACGCTTCTGTCTAGATTCTATATGACGATATTCCCGTTTCCAATGAAATCTTCACAGTTATTCAAATATCCACTTGCAGATTCTACAAAAAGAGTGTTTCCAAACTGCTCTATCAAAAGAAAGGTTCAACTCCGTTAGTTGAGGACACACGTCACAAAGAAGTTTCTGAGAATGCTTCTGTCTCGTTTTTATGGGAAGATATTTCAGTTTTCACCGTAGGCCGGAATGCGCTCGAAATGTCCACTTGCAGATACTACAGAAAGAGTGTTCCAAACCTTCTCTAAGAAAGGGAATCTTCAGCTTTGTGAGTTGAATGCAGATATCACAAAGTAGTTTCTGAGAGTGCTTCTGTCTAGATTTTAGATGAAGATATTCCCGTTTCCAACGAAATCGTTAGAGCTATCCAAATATCTACTTGCAGATTCTACAAAAAGAGTGGTTCCAAACTACTCTATGAAAAGAAAGGTTGAACTCTGTTAGATGAGGACACACATCACAAAGAAGTTTCTGAGAATGCTTCTGTCTAGATTTTATATGAAGATGTTCCCGTTTCCAACGAAATCTTCACATTAAACAAAATATCCACTTGCAGGTTCTACAAAAAGAGTGTTTCCAAACTGCTGTATCAAAGGAAAGGTTGTACTCTGTTAGTTGAGGACACACATCACAAAAAAGTTTCTGAGAATGCTTCTGTCTAGATTTTATATGAAGATATTCCCGTTTCCAACGAAATCTTCACAGTTATTCAAGTATCCACTTGCAGATTCCACAATAAGAGTGTTTCCAAACTGCTGTATCAATAGAAAGGATCAGCTCTGGTAGTTGAGGACACACATCCTAAAGAAGTTTCTGAAAATCCTTCTGTCTCTTTTTTATGGGAAGATATTTCAGTTTTCACCGTAGGCCTTAATGCGCTCGAAATGTCCACTTCCAGATACTACAGAAAGAGTGTTTCAAACCTGCTCTATGAAAGGGAATGTTCCGCTCTGTGACTTGAATGCAGATATCAGAAAGTAGTTTCTGACAGTGCTTCTGTCTAGAATTTAGATGAAGATATTCCCGTTTCCAACGAAATCGATAGAGCTATCCAAATATCCACTTACAGATTCTACAAAAGAAGTGATTCCAAACTGCTCTATCAACAGAAAGGTTTAAGTCTGTTAGTTGAGGACACACATCACAAAGAAGTTTGTGAGAATGCTTCTGTCTAGATTTTATATGAAGATATTCCCGTTTCTAACGATATCTTCACAGTTATCCAAATATCCACTTGCAGATTCTTCAAAAAGTGTGTTTCCAAACTGCTGTATCAAAAGATAGGTTCAACTCTGTCAGTTGAGGACACTCATCGCAAAGAAGTTTCTGAGAATGCTTCTGTCTAGATTTCATATGAAGATACTCCCCTTTCCAACGAAATTATTACAGCTATCCAAATATCCACGGACAGATTCTACAGAAAGGGTGTTTCCAAACTGCTGTATCAAAAGAAAGGTTGAGCTCCGTTAGTTGAGGACACACATCACGAAGAAGTTGCTGAGAATGCTTCTGTCTGGAATTTAGATGAAGATATTCCCGTTTCCAACGAAATCTTCACAGTTATCCAAATATCTACCAGCAGATTCTACAAAAAGTGTGTTTCCAAACTACTGTAACAAAAGAAAGGTTGAACTCTGTTAGTTGAGGACACACATCACAAAGAAGTTTCTGAGAATGCTTCTGTCTAGATTTTATATGAAGATATTCACTTTTCCATCGAAATCTTCACAGTTATCCAAATATCCACTTGCGGATTCTACAAAAAGAGTGTTTCTAAACTGCTGTATCAAAAGAAAGGTCCAACTCTGTTAGTTGAGGACACACATCCAGTATAAGTTTCAGAGAATGCTTCTGTCTCGTTTTTATGGGAAGATATTTCCCTTTTCACCGTAGGCCTGAAAGCGCTCGAAATGTCCACTTGCAGATACTACAGAAAGCGTGTTCCAAACCTGCTCTAAGAAAGAGAATCTTCAGCTTTCTGAGTTGAATGCAGATATCACAAAGTAGTTTCTGAGAGTGCTTCTGTCTAGATTTTAGATGAAGATATTCCCGTTTCCAACGAAATCGTATGAGCTATCCAAATATCCACTTGCAGATTGTACAAAAAGGTGGTTCCAAACTACTCTATCAAAAGAAATGTTGAACTCTGTTCGATGAGGACTCACATCACAAAGAAGTTTCTGATAATGCTTCTGCCTAGATTTTATATGATGATGTTCCCGTTTCCAACGAAATCTTCACATTAAACAAAATATCCACTTGCAGGTTCTACAAAAAGAGTGTTTCCAAACTGCTGTATCAACGTAAAGTTTGAACTCTGTTAGTTGAGGACACACATCACAAAAAAGTTTCTGAGAATGCTTCTGTCTAGATTTTATAAGAAGATACTCCCGTTTCCAACGAAATCTTCACAGTTATTCAAGTATCCACTTGCAGATTCCACAAAAAGAGTGTTTCCTAACTGCTGTATCAAGAGAAAGGATCAACTCTGCTAGTTGAGGACCCATATCCTAAATAAGTTTCTGAGAATGCTTCTGTCTCTTTCTTATAGGAAGATATTTCAGTTTTCACCGAAGGGCTGAATGCGTTCGAAATGTCCACTTCCAGATACTACAGAAAGAGTGTTTCAAACCTGCTCTTTGAAAGGGAATGTTCAGCTCTGTGACTTGAATGCAGATGTCACAAAGTAGTTTCTGACAGTGCTTCTGTCTTGAATTTAGATGAAGATATTCCCTTTTCCAACGAAATCGTTAGAGCTATAAAAATATCCACTTGCAGATTCTACAAAAAGGGTGTTTCCAAACTGCCCTATCAAAAGAAACGTTGAACCCTGTTAGTTGAGGATACACATCACAAAGTAGTTTCTGAGAATGCTTGTGTCTAGATTTTATATGAAGATATTCCTATTTCCAACTAAATCTTCACAGTTATCCAAATATCCACTTGCAGATTTTACAAAAAGACTGTTTCCAAACTGCTGTTTCAAAGAAAAGTCGAACTGTGTTAGTTGAGGACACTCATCACAAAGAAGTTTCTGAGAATGCTTCTGTCTAGATTTCATATGAAGATATTCCCGTTTCCACCGAAATCATTAGAGCTATCCAAATACCCACTTACAGATTCTACAAAAAGAGTGTTACCAATCTGCTCTATCAAATGAAAGGTTCAACTTCGTTAGTTGAGGACACACATCATAAAGAAGTTTCTGAGAATGCTTCTGTCTGGATTTTATATGAAGATATTCCGTTTCCAACGAAATCTTCACAGTTATCCAAATATCAACTTGCAGATTCTACAAAAAGTGTGTTTCCAAACTACTGTATCAAAAGAAAGGATCAACTCTGTTAGTTGAGGACACACATCACAAAGAAGTTTCTGAGAATGCTTCTGTCTAGATTTTATATGAAGATATTCCCGTTTCCAACGAAATCTTCACAGTTATCCAAATATCCACTTGCAGATTCTACAAAAAGAGTGTTTGCAAACTGCTGTATCAAAAGAAAGGATGAACTGTGTTAGCTGAGGACACTCATCAAGAAGAAGTTTCTGAGCATGCTTCGGTCTAGATTTCATATGAAGATATCCCCGTTTCCAACGAAATCATTAGCTCTATCAAAATATCCACTTACAGATTCTACAAAAAGAGTGTTTCCAAACTCCTCTATCAAAAGAAAAGTTCAACTCCTTTAGTTGAGGACACACATCACAAAGAAGTTTCTGAGAATGCTTCTGTCTAGATTTTATATGAAGATATTCCCTTTTCCAATGAAATCTTCAGAGTCATCCAAATATCCACTTGCAGCTTCTACAAAAAGAGTTTTTCTAAACTGCTGTATCCAAAGAAAGTTTCATCTCTGTTAGTTGAGGACACACATCCCAAATAAGTTTCTGAGAATGCTTCTGTCTCGTTTTTATGGGAAGATATTTCCCTTTTCACCTTAGGCCTGAGAGCGCTCGAAATCTCCACTTGCAGATACTACAGAAAGAGTGTTCCAAACCTGCTCTAAGAAAGGGAATGTTCAGCTCAGTGAGTTCAATGCAGATATCACAAAGTAGTTTCTGAGAGAGCTTCTGTCTAGATTTTAGATGAAGATATTCCCGTTTCCAATGAAATCGTTAGAGCTATCCAAATATCCACTTGCAGATTCTACAAAAAGTGTGTTTCCAAACTGCTGTAACAAAGGAAAGGTTGAAATCTGTTAGTTGAGGACACACACCACAAAAAAGTTTCTGAGAACGCTTCTGTCTAGATTCTATATGACGATATTCCCGTTTCCAATGAAATCTTCACAGTTATTCAAATATCCACTTGCAGATTCTACAAAAAGAGTGTTTCCAAACTGCTCTATCAAAAGAAAGGTTCAACTCCGTTAGTTGAGGACACACGTCACAAAGAAGTTTCTGAGAATGCTTCTGTCTCGTTTTTATGGGAAGATATTTCAGTTTTCACCGTAGGCCGGAATGCGCTCGAAATGTCCACTTGCAGATACTACAGAAAGAGTGTTCCAAACCTTCTCTAAGAAAGGGAATCTTCAGCTTTGTGAGTTGAATGCAGATATCACAAAGTAGTTTCTGAGAGTGCTTCTGTCTAGATTTTAGATGAAGATATTCCCGTTTCCAACGAAATCGTTAGAGCTATCCAAATATCTACTTGCAGATTCTACAAAAAGAGTGGTTCCAAACTACTCTATGAAAAGAAAGGTTGAACTCTGTTAGATGAGGACACACATCACAAAGAAGTTTCTGAGAATGCTTCTGTCTAGATTTTATATGAAGATGTTCCCGTTTCCAACGAAATCTTCACATTAAACAAAATATCCACTTGCAGGTTCTACAAAAAGAGTGTTTCCAAACTGCTGTATCAAAGGAAAGGTTGTACTCTGTTAGTTGAGGACACACATCACAAAAAAGTTTCTGAGAATGCTTCTGTCTAGATTTTATATGAAGATATTCCCGTTTCCAACGAAATCTTCACAGTTATTCAAGTATCCACTTGCAGATTCCACAATAAGAGTGTTTCCAAACTGCTGTATCAATAGAAAGGATCAGCTCTGGTAGTTGAGGACACACATCCTAAAGAAGTTTCTGAAAATCCTTCTGTCTCTTTTTTATGGGAAGATATTTCAGTTTTCACCGTAGGCCTTAATGCGCTCGAAATGTCCACTTCCAGATACTACAGAAAGAGTGTTTCAAACCTGCTCTATGAAAGGGAATGTTCCGCTCTGTGACTTGAATGCAGATATCAGAAAGTAGTTTCTGACAGTGCTTCTGTCTAGAATTTAGATGAAGATATTCCCGTTTCCAACGAAATCGATAGAGCTATCCAAATATCCACTTACAGATTCTACAAAAGAAGTGATTCCAAACTGCTCTATCAACAGAAAGGTTTAAGTCTGTTAGTTGAGGACACACATCACAAAGAAGTTTGTGAGAATGCTTCTGTCTAGATTTTATATGAAGATATTCCCGTTTCTAACGATATCTTCACAGTTATCCAAATATCCACTTGCAGATTCTTCAAAAAGTGTGTTTCCAAACTGCTGTATCAAAAGATAGGTTCAACTCTGTCAGTTGAGGACACTCATCGCAAAGAAGTTTCTGAGAATGCTTCTGTCTAGATTTCATATGAAGATACTCCCCTTTCCAACGAAATTATTACAGCTATCCAAATATCCACGGACAGATTCTACAGAAAGGGTGTTTCCAAACTGCTGTATCAAAAGAAAGGTTGAACTCCGTTAGTTGAGGACACACATCACGAAGAAGTTGCTGAGAATGCTTCTGTCTGGAATTTAGATGAAGATATTCCCGTTTCCAACGAAATCTTCACAGTTATCCAAATATCTACCAGCAGATTCTACAAAAAGTGTGTTTCCAAACTACTGTAACAAAAGAAAGGTTGAACTCTGTTAGTTGAGGACACACATCACAAAGAAGTTTCTGAGAATGCTTCTGTCTAGATTTTATATGAAGATATTCACTTTTCCATCGAAATCTTCACAGTTATCCAAATATCCACTTGCGGATTCTACAAAAAGAGTGTTTCTAAACTGCTGTATCAAAAGAAAGGTCCAACTCTGTTAGTTGAGGACACACATCCAGTATAAGTTTCAGAGAATGCTTCTGTCTCGTTTTTATGGGAAGATATTTCCCTTTTCACCGTAGGCCTGAAAGCGCTCGAAATGTCCACTTGCAGATACTACAGAAAGCGTGTTCCAAACCTGCTCTAAGAAAGAGAATCTTCAGCTTGCTGAGTTGAATGCAGATATCACAAAGTAGTTTCTGAGAGTGCTTCTGTCTAGATTTTAGATGAAGATATTCCCGTTTCCAACGAAATCGTATGAGCTATCCAAATATCCACTTGCAGATTGTACAAAAAGGTGGTTCCAAACTACTCTATCAAAAGAAATGTTGAACTCTGTTCGATGAGGACTCACATCACAAAGAAGTTTCTGATAATGCTTCTGCCTAGATTTTATATGATGATGTTCCCGTTTCCAACGAAATCTTCACATTAAACAAAATATCCACTTGCAGGTTCTACAAAAAGAGTGTTTCCAAACTGCTGTATCAACGTAAAGTTTGAACTCTGTTAGTTGAGGACACACATCACAAAAAAGTTTCTGAGAATGCTTCTGTCTAGATTTTATAAGAAGATACTCCCGTTTCCAACGAAATCTTCACAGTTATTCAAGTATCCACTTGCAGATTCCACAAAAAGAGTGTTTCCTAACTGCTGTATCAAGAGAAAGGATCAACTCTGCTAGTTGAGGACCCATATCCTAAATAAGTTTCTGAGAATGCTTCTGTCTCTTTCTTATAGGAAGATATTTCAGTTTTCACCGAAGGGCTGAATGCGTTCGAAATGTCCACTTCCAGATACTACAGAAAGAGTGTTTCAAACCTGCTCTTTGAAAGGGAATGTTCAGCTCTGTGACTTGAATGCAGATGTCACAAAGTAGTTTCTGACAGTGCTTCTGTCTTGAATTTAGATGAAGATATTCCCTTTTCCAACGAAATCGTTAGAGCTATAAAAATATCCACTTGCAGATTCTACAAAAAGGGTGTTTCCAAACTGCCCTATCAAAAGAAACGTTGAACCCTGTTAGTTGAGGATACACATCACAAAGTAGTTTCTGAGAATGCTTGTGTCTAGATTTTATATGAAGATATTCCTATTTCCAACTAAATCTTCACAGTTATCCAAATATCCACTTGCAGATTTTACAAAAAGACTGTTTCCAAACTGCTGTTTCAAAGAAAAGTCGAACTGTGTTAGTTGAGGACACTCATCACAAAGAAGTTTCTGAGAATGCTTCTGTCTAGATTTCATATGAAGATATTCCCGTTTCCACCGAAATCATTAGAGCTATCCAAATACCCACTTACAGATTCTACAAAAAGAGTGTTACCAATCTGCTCTATCAAATGAAAGGTTCAACTTCGTTAGTTGAGGACACACATCATAAAGAAGTTTCTGAGAATGCTTCTGTCTGGATTTTATATGAAGATATTCCGTTTCCAACGAAATCTTCACAGTTATCCAAATATCAACTTGCAGATTCTACAAAAAGTGTGTTTCCAAACTACTGTATCAAAAGAAAGGATCAACTCTGTTAGTTGAGGACACACATCACAAAGAAGTTTCTGAGAATGCTTCTGTCTAGATTTTATATGAAGATATTCCCGTTTCCAACGAAATCTTCACAGTTATCCAAATATCCACTTGCAGATTCTACAAAAAGAGTGTTTGCAAACTGCTGTATCAAAAGAAAGGATGAACTGTGTTAGCTGAGGACACTCATCAAGAAGAAGTTTCTGAGCATGCTTCGGTCTAGATTTCATATGAAGATATCCCCGTTTCCAACGAAATCATTAGCTCTATCAAAATATCCACTTACAGATTCTACAAAAAGAGTGTTTCCAAACTCCTCTATCAAAAGAAAAGTTCAACTCCTTTAGTTGAGGACACACATCACAAAGAAGTTTCTGAGAATGCTTCTGTCTAGATTTTATATGAAGATATTCCCTTTTCCAATGAAATCTTCAGAGTCATCCAAATATCCACTTGCAGCTTCTACAAAAAGAGTTTTTCTAAACTGCTGTATCCAAAGAAAGTTTCATCTCTGTTAGTTGAGGACACACATCCCAAATAAGTTTCTGAGAATGCTTCTGTCTCGTTTTTATGGGAAGATATTTCCCTTTTCACCTTAGGCCTGAGAGCGCTCGAAATCTCCACTTGCAGATACTACAGAAAGAGTGTTCCAAACCTGCTCTAAGAAAGGGAATGTTCAGCTCAGTGAGTTCAATGCAGATATCACAAAGTAGTTTCTGAGAGAGCTTCTGTCTAGATTTTAGATGAAGATATTCCCGTTTCCAATGAAATCGTTAGAGCTATCCAAATATCCACTTGCAGATTCTACAAAAAGTGTGTTTCCAAACTGCTGTAACAAAGGAAAGGTTGAAATCTGTTAGTTGAGGACACACACCACAAAAAAGTTTCTGAGAACGCTTCTGTCTAGATTCTATATGACGATATTCCCGTTTCCAATGAAATCTTCACAGTTATTCAAATATCCACTTGCAGATTCTACAAAAAGAGTGTTTCCAAACTGCTCTATCAAAAGAAAGGTTCAACTCCGTTAGTTGAGGACACACGTCACAAAGAAGTTTCTGAGAATGCTTCTGTCTCGTTTTTATGGGAAGATATTTCAGTTTTCACCGTAGGCCGGAATGCGCTCGAAATGTCCACTTGCAGATACTACAGAAAGAGTGTTCCAAACCTTCTCTAAGAAAGGGAATCTTCAGCTTTGTGAGTTGAATGCAGATATCACAAAGTAGTTTCTGAGAGTGCTTCTGTCTAGATTTTAGATGAAGATATTCCCGTTTCCAACGAAATCGTTAGAGCTATCCAAATATCTACTTGCAGATTCTACAAAAAGAGTGGTTCCAAACTACTCTATGAAAAGAAAGGTTGAACTCTGTTAGATGAGGACACACATCACAAAGAAGTTTCTGAGAATGCTTCTGTCTAGATTTTATATGAAGATGTTCCCGTTTCCAACGAAATCTTCACATTAAACAAAATATCCACTTGCAGGTTCTACAAAAAGAGTGTTTCCAAACTGCTGTATCAAAGGAAAGGTTGTACTCTGTTAGTTGAGGACACACATCACAAAAAAGTTTCTGAGAATGCTTCTGTCTAGATTTTATATG
Organism: Gorilla gorilla gorilla; assembly: GCF_029281585.2. NCBI lineage: Eukaryota > Metazoa > Chordata > Mammalia > Primates > Hominidae > Gorilla > Gorilla gorilla. The sequence goes on along the minus strand of NC_086018.1, from coordinate 12,161,919 downwards.
AAGATATTCCCGTTTCCAACGAAATCTTCACAGTTATTCAAGTATCCACTTGCAGATTCCACAATAAGAGTGTTTCCAAACTGCTGTATCAATAGAAAGGATCAGCTCTGGTAGTTGAGGACACACATCCTAAAGAAGTTTCTGAAAATCCTTCTGTCTCTTTTTTATGGGAAGATATTTCAGTTTTCACCGTAGGCCTTAATGCGCTCGAAATGTCCACTTCCAGATACTACAGAAAGAGTGTTTCAAACCTGCTCTATGAAAGGGAATGTTCCGCTCTGTGACTTGAATGCAGATATCAGAAAGTAGTTTCTGACAGTGCTTCTGTCTAGAATTTAGATGAAGATATTCCCGTTTCCAACGAAATCGATAGAGCTATCCAAATATCCACTTACAGATTCTACAAAAGAAGTGATTCCAAACTGCTCTATCAACAGAAAGGTTTAAGTCTGTTAGTTGAGGACACACATCACAAAGAAGTTTGTGAGAATGCTTCTGTCTAGATTTTATATGAAGATATTCCCGTTTCTAACGATATCTTCACAGTTATCCAAATATCCACTTGCAGATTCTTCAAAAAGTGTGTTTCCAAACTGCTGTATCAAAAGATAGGTTCAACTCTGTCAGTTGAGGACACTCATCGCAAAGAAGTTTCTGAGAATGCTTCTGTCTAGATTTCATATGAAGATACTCCCCTTTCCAACGAAATTATTACAGCTATCCAAATATCCACGGACAGATTCTACAGAAAGGGTGTTTCCAAACTGCTGTATCAAAAGAAAGGTTGAACTCCGTTAGTTGAGGACACACATCACGAAGAAGTTGCTGAGAATGCTTCTGTCTGGAATTTAGATGAAGATATTCCCGTTTCCAACGAAATCTTCACAGTTATCCAAATATCTACCAGCAGATTCTACAAAAAGTGTGTTTCCAAACTACTGTAACAAAAGAAAGGTTGAACTCTGTTAGTTGAGGACACACATCACAAAGAAGTTTCTGAGAATGCTTCTGTCTAGATTTTATATGAAGATATTCACTTTTCCATCGAAATCTTCACAGTTATCCAAATATCCACTTGCGGATTCTACAAAAAGAGTGTTTCTAAACTGCTGTATCAAAAGAAAGGTCCAACTCTGTTAGTTGAGGACACACATCCAGTATAAGTTTCAGAGAATGCTTCTGTCTCGTTTTTATGGGAAGATATTTCCCTTTTCACCGTAGGCCTGAAAGCGCTCGAAATGTCCACTTGCAGATACTACAGAAAGCGTGTTCCAAACCTGCTCTAAGAAAGAGAATCTTCAGCTTGCTGAGTTGAATGCAGATATCACAAAGTAGTTTCTGAGAGTGCTTCTGTCTAGATTTTAGATGAAGATATTCCCGTTTCCAACGAAATCGTATGAGCTATCCAAATATCCACTTGCAGATTGTACAAAAAGGTGGTTCCAAACTACTCTATCAAAAGAAATGTTGAACTCTGTTCGATGAGGACTCACATCACAAAGAAGTTTCTGATAATGCTTCTGCCTAGATTTTATATGATGATGTTCCCGTTTCCAACGAAATCTTCACATTAAACAAAATATCCACTTGCAGGTTCTACAAAAAGAGTGTTTCCAAACTGCTGTATCAACGTAAAGTTTGAACTCTGTTAGTTGAGGACACACATCACAAAAAAGTTTCTGAGAATGCTTCTGTCTAGATTTTATAAGAAGATACTCCCGTTTCCAACGAAATCTTCACAGTTATTCAAGTATCCACTTGCAGATTCCACAAAAAGAGTGTTTCCTAACTGCTGTATCAAGAGAAAGGATCAACTCTGCTAGTTGAGGACCCATATCCTAAATAAGTTTCTGAGAATGCTTCTGTCTCTTTCTTATAGGAAGATATTTCAGTTTTCACCGAAGGGCTGAATGCGTTCGAAATGTCCACTTCCAGATACTACAGAAAGAGTGTTTCAAACCTGCTCTTTGAAAGGGAATGTTCAGCTCTGTGACTTGAATGCAGATGTCACAAAGTAGTTTCTGACAGTGCTTCTGTCTTGAATTTAGATGAAGATATTCCCTTTTCCAACGAAATCGTTAGAGCTATAAAAATATCCACTTGCAGATTCTACAAAAAGGGTGTTTCCAAACTGCCCTATCAAAAGAAACGTTGAACCCTGTTAGTTGAGGATACACATCACAAAGTAGTTTCTGAGAATGCTTGTGTCTAGATTTTATATGAAGATATTCCTATTTCCAACTAAATCTTCACAGTTATCCAAATATCCACTTGCAGATTTTACAAAAAGACTGTTTCCAAACTGCTGTTTCAAAGAAAAGTCGAACTGTGTTAGTTGAGGACACTCATCACAAAGAAGTTTCTGAGAATGCTTCTGTCTAGATTTCATATGAAGATATTCCCGTTTCCACCGAAATCATTAGAGCTATCCAAATACCCACTTACAGATTCTACAAAAAGAGTGTTACCAATCTGCTCTATCAAATGAAAGGTTCAACTTCGTTAGTTGAGGACACACATCATAAAGAAGTTTCTGAGAATGCTTCTGTCTGGATTTTATATGAAGATATTCCGTTTCCAACGAAATCTTCACAGTTATCCAAATATCAACTTGCAGATTCTACAAAAAGTGTGTTTCCAAACTACTGTATCAAAAGAAAGGATCAACTCTGTTAGTTGAGGACACACATCACAAAGAAGTTTCTGAGAATGCTTCTGTCTAGATTTTATATGAAGATATTCCCGTTTCCAACGAAATCTTCACAGTTATCCAAATATCCACTTGCAGATTCTACAAAAAGAGTGTTTGCAAACTGCTGTATCAAAAGAAAGGATGAACTGTGTTAGCTGAGGACACTCATCAAGAAGAAGTTTCTGAGCATGCTTCGGTCTAGATTTCATATGAAGATATCCCCGTTTCCAACGAAATCATTAGCTCTATCAAAATATCCACTTACAGATTCTACAAAAAGAGTGTTTCCAAACTCCTCTATCAAAAGAAAAGTTCAACTCCTTTAGTTGAGGACACACATCACAAAGAAGTTTCTGAGAATGCTTCTGTCTAGATTTTATATGAAGATATTCCCTTTTCCAATGAAATCTTCAGAGTCATCCAAATATCCACTTGCAGCTTCTACAAAAAGAGTTTTTCTAAACTGCTGTATCCAAAGAAAGTTTCATCTCTGTTAGTTGAGGACACACATCCCAAATAAGTTTCTGAGAATGCTTCTGTCTCGTTTTTATGGGAAGATATTTCCCTTTTCACCTTAGGCCTGAGAGCGCTCGAAATCTCCACTTGCAGATACTACAGAAAGAGTGTTCCAAACCTGCTCTAAGAAAGGGAATGTTCAGCTCAGTGAGTTCAATGCAGATATCACAAAGTAGTTTCTGAGAGAGCTTCTGTCTAGATTTTAGATGAAGATATTCCCGTTTCCAATGAAATCGTTAGAGCTATCCAAATATCCACTTGCAGATTCTACAAAAAGTGTGTTTCCAAACTGCTGTAACAAAGGAAAGGTTGAAATCTGTTAGTTGAGGACACACACCACAAAAAAGTTTCTGAGAACGCTTCTGTCTAGATTCTATATGACGATATTCCCGTTTCCAATGAAATCTTCACAGTTATTCAAATATCCACTTGCAGATTCTACAAAAAGAGTGTTTCCAAACTGCTCTATCAAAAGAAAGGTTCAACTCCGTTAGTTGAGGACACACGTCACAAAGAAGTTTCTGAGAATGCTTCTGTCTCGTTTTTATGGGAAGATATTTCAGTTTTCACCGTAGGCCGGAATGCGCTCGAAATGTCCACTTGCAGATACTACAGAAAGAGTGTTCCAAACCTTCTCTAAGAAAGGGAATCTTCAGCTTTGTGAGTTGAATGCAGATATCACAAAGTAGTTTCTGAGAGTGCTTCTGTCTAGATTTTAGATGAAGATATTCCCGTTTCCAACGAAATCGTTAGAGCTATCCAAATATCTACTTGCAGATTCTACAAAAAGAGTGGTTCCAAACTACTCTATGAAAAGAAAGGTTGAACTCTGTTAGATGAGGACACACATCACAAAGAAGTTTCTGAGAATGCTTCTGTCTAGATTTTATATGAAGATGTTCCCGTTTCCAACGAAATCTTCACATTAAACAAAATATCCACTTGCAGGTTCTACAAAAAGAGTGTTTCCAAACTGCTGTATCAAAGGAAAGGTTGTACTCTGTTAGTTGAGGACACACATCACAAAAAAGTTTCTGAGAATGCTTCTGTCTAGATTTTATATGAAGATATTCCCGTTTCCAACGAAATCTTCACAGTTATTCAAGTATCCACTTGCAGATTCCACAATAAGAGTGTTTCCAAACTGCTGTATCAATAGAAAGGATCAGCTCTGGTAGTTGAGGACACACATCCTAAAGAAGTTTCTGAAAATCCTTCTGTCTCTTTTTTATGGGAAGATATTTCAGTTTTCACCGTAGGCCTTAATGCGCTCGAAATGTCCACTTCCAGATACTACAGAAAGAGTGTTTCAAACCTGCTCTATGAAAGGGAATGTTCCGCTCTGTGACTTGAATGCAGATATCAGAAAGTAGTTTCTGACAGTGCTTCTGTCTAGAATTTAGATGAAGATATTCCCGTTTCCAACGAAATCGATAGAGCTATCCAAATATCCACTTACAGATTCTACAAAAGAAGTGATTCCAAACTGCTCTATCAACAGAAAGGTTTAAGTCTGTTAGTTGAGGACACACATCACAAAGAAGTTTGTGAGAATGCTTCTGTCTAGATTTTATATGAAGATATTCCCGTTTCTAACGATATCTTCACAGTTATCCAAATATCCACTTGCAGATTCTTCAAAAAGTGTGTTTCCAAACTGCTGTATCAAAAGATAGGTTCAACTCTGTCAGTTGAGGACACTCATCGCAAAGAAGTTTCTGAGAATGCTTCTGTCTAGATTTCATATGAAGATACTCCCCTTTCCAACGAAATTATTACAGCTATCCAAATATCCACGGACAGATTCTACAGAAAGGGTGTTTCCAAACTGCTGTATCAAAAGAAAGGTTGAACTCCGTTAGTTGAGGACACACATCACGAAGAAGTTGCTGAGAATGCTTCTGTCTGGAATTTAGATGAAGATATTCCCGTTTCCAACGAAATCTTCACAGTTATCCAAATATCTACCAGCAGATTCTACAAAAAGTGTGTTTCCAAACTACTGTAACAAAAGAAAGGTTGAACTCTGTTAGTTGAGGACACACATCACAAAGAAGTTTCTGAGAATGCTTCTGTCTAGACTTTATATGAAGATATTCACTTTTCCATCGAAATCTTCACAGTTATCCAAATATCCACTTGCGGATTCTACAAAAAGAGTGTTTCTAAACTGCTGTATCAAAAGAAAGGTCCAACTCTGTTAGTTGAGGACACACATCCAGTATAAGTTTCAGAGAATGCTTCTGTCTCGTTTTTATGGGAAGATATTTCCCTTTTCACCGTAGGCCTGAAAGCGCTCGAAATGTCCACTTGCAGATACTACAGAAAGCGTGTTCCAAACCTGCTCTAAGAAAGAGAATCTTCAGCTTGCTGAGTTGAATGCAGATATCACAAAGTAGTTTCTGAGAGTGCTTCTGTCTAGATTTTAGATGAAGATATTCCCGTTTCCAACGAAATCGTATGAGCTATCCAAATATCCACTTGCAGATTGTACAAAAAGGTGGTTCCAAACTACTCTATCAAAAGAAATGTTGAACTCTGTTCGATGAGGACTCACATCACAAAGAAGTTTCTGATAATGCTTCTGCCTAGATTTTATATGATGATGTTCCCGTTTCCAACGAAATCTTCACATTAAACAAAATATCCACTTGCAGGTTCTACAAAAAGAGTGTTTCCAAACTGCTGTATCAACGTAAAGTTTGAACTCTGTTAGTTGAGGACACACATCACAAAAAAGTTTCTGAGAATGCTTCTGTCTAGATTTTATAAGAAGATACTCCCGTTTCCAACGAAATCTTCACAGTTATTCAAGTATCCACTTGCAGATTCCACAAAAAGAGTGTTTCCTAACTGCTGTATCAAGAGAAAGGATCAACTCTGCTAGTTGAGGACCCATATCCTAAATAAGTTTCTGAGAATGCTTCTGTCTCTTTCTTATAGGAAGATATTTCAGTTTTCACCGAAGGGCTGAATGCGTTCGAAATGTCCACTTCCAGATACTACAGAAAGAGTGTTTCAAACCTGCTCTTTGAAAGGGAATGTTCAGCTCTGTGACTTGAATGCAGATGTCACAAAGTAGTTTCTGACAGTGCTTCTGTCTTGAATTTAGATGAAGATATTCCCTTTTCCAACGAAATCGTTAGAGCTATAAAAATATCCACTTGCAGATTCTACAAAAAGGGTGTTTCCAAACTGCCCTATCAAAAGAAACGTTGAACCCTGTTAGTTGAGGATACACATCACAAAGTAGTTTCTGAGAATGCTTGTGTCTAGATTTTATATGAAGATATTCCTATTTCCAACTAAATCTTCACAGTTATCCAAATATCCACTTGCAGATTTTACAAAAAGACTGTTTCCAAACTGCTGTTTCAAAGAAAAGTCGAACTGTGTTAGTTGAGGACACTCATCACAAAGAAGTTTCTGAGAATGCTTCTGTCTAGATTTCATATGAAGATATTCCCGTTTCCACCGAAATCATTAGAGCTATCCAAATACCCACTTACAGATTCTACAAAAAGAGTGTTACCAATCTGCTCTATCAAATGAAAGGTTCAACTTCGTTAGTTGAGGACACACATCATAAAGAAGTTTCTGAGAATGCTTCTGTCTGGATTTTATATGAAGATATTCCGTTTCCAACGAAATCTTCACAGTTATCCAAATATCAACTTGCAGATTCTACAAAAAGTGTGTTTCCAAACTACTGTATCAAAAGAAAGGATCAACTCTGTTAGTTGAGGACACACATCACAAAGAAGTTTCTGAGAATGCTTCTGTCTAGATTTTATATGAAGATATTCCCGTTTCCAACGAAATCTTCACAGTTATCCAAATATCCACTTGCAGATTCTACAAAAAGAGTGTTTGCAAACTGCTGTATCAAAAGAAAGGATGAACTGTGTTAGCTGAGGACACTCATCAAGAAGAAGTTTCTGAGCATGCTTCGGTCTAGATTTCATATGAAGATATCCCCGTTTCCAACGAAATCATTAGCTCTATCAAAATATCCACTTACAGATTCTACAAAAAGAGTGTTTCCAAACTCCTCTATCAAAAGAAAAGTTCAACTCCTTTAGTTGAGGACACACATCACAAAGAAGTTTCTGAGAATGCTTCTGTCTAGATTTTATATGAAGATATTCCCTTTTCCAATGAAATCTTCAGAGTCATCCAAATATCCACTTGCAGCTTCTACAAAAAGAGTTTTTCTAAACTGCTGTATCCAAAGAAAGTTTCATCTCTGTTAGTTGAGGACACACATCCCAAATAAGTTTCTGAGAATGCTTCTGTCTCGTTTTTATGGGAAGATATTTCCCTTTTCACCTTAGGCCTGAGAGCGCTCGAAATCTCCACTTGCAGATACTACAGAAAGAGTGTTCCAAACCTGCTCTAAGAAAGGGAATGTTCAGCTCAGTGAGTTCAATGCAGATATCACAAAGTAGTTTCTGAGAGAGCTTCTGTCTAGATTTTAGATGAAGATATTCCCGTTTCCAATGAAATCGTTAGAGCTATCCAAATATCCACTTGCAGATTCTACAAAAAGTGTTTTTCCAAACTGCTGTAACAAAGGGAAGGTTGAAATCTGTTAGTTGAGGACACACACCACAAAAAAGTTTCTGAGAACGCTTCTGTCTAGATTCTATATGACGATATTCCCGTTTCCAATGAAATCTTCACAGTTATTCAAATATCCACTTGCAGATTCTACAAAAAGAGTGTTTCCAAACTGCTCTATCAAAAGAAAGGTTCAACTCCGTTAGTTGAGGACACACGTCACAAAGAAGTTTCTGAGAATGCTTCTGTCTCGTTTTTATGGGAAGATATTTCAGTTTTCACCGTAGGCCGGAATGCGCTCGAAATGTCCACTTGCAGATACTACAGAAAGAGTGTTCCAAACCTTCTCTAAGAAAGGGAATCTTCAGCTTTGTGAGTTGAATGCAGATATCACAAAGTAGTTTCTGAGAGTGCTTCTGTCTAGATTTTAGATGAAGATATTCCCGTTTCCAACGAAATCGTTAGAGCTATCCAAATATCTACTTGCAGATTCTACAAAAAGAGTGGTTCCAAACTACTCTATGAAAAGAAAGGTTGAACTCTGTTAGATGAGGACACACATCACAAAGAAGTTTCTGAGAATGCTTCTGTCTAGATTTTATATGAAGATGTTCCCGTTTCCAACGAAATCTTCACATTAAACAAAATATCCACTTGCAGGTTCTACAAAAAGAGTGTTTCCAAACTGCTGTATCAAAGGAAAGGTTGTACTCTGTTAGTTGAGGACACACATCACAAAAAAGTTTCTGAGAATGCTTCTGTCTAGATTTTATATGAAGATATTCCCGTTTCCAACGAAATCTTCACAGTTATTCAAGTATCCACTTGCAGATTCCACAATAAGAGTGTTTCCAAACTGCTGTATCAATAGAAAGGATCAGCTCTGGTAGTTGAGGACACACATCCTAAAGAAGTTTCTGAAAATCCTTCTGTCTCTTTTTTATGGGAAGATATTTCAGTTTTCACCGTAGGCCTTAATGCGCTCGAAATGTCCACTTCCAGATACTACAGAAAGAGTGTTTCAAACCTGCTCTATGAAAGGGAATGTTCCGCTCTGTGACTTGAATGCAGATATCAGAAAGTAGTTTCTGACAGTGCTTCTGTCTAGAATTTAGATGAAGATATTCCCGTTTCCAACGAAATCGATAGAGCTATCCAAATATCCACTTACAGATTCTACAAAAGAAGTGATTCCAAACTGCTCTATCAACAGAAAGGTTTAAGTCTGTTAGTTGAGGACACACATCACAAAGAAGTTTGTGAGAATGCTTCTGTCTAGATTTTATATGAAGATATTCCCGTTTCTAACGATATCTTCACAGTTATCCAAATATCCACTTGCAGATTCTTCAAAAAGTGTGTTTCCAAACTGCTGTATCAAAAGATAGGTTCAACTCTGTCAGTTGAGGACACTCATCGCAAAGAAGTTTCTGAGAATGCTTCTGTCTAGATTTCATATGAAGATACTCCCCTTTCCAACGAAATTATTACAGCTATCCAAATATCCACGGACAGATTCTACAGAAAGGGTGTTTCCAAACTGCTGTATCAAAAGAAAGGTTGAACTCCGTTAGTTGAGGACACACATCACGAAGAAGTTGCTGAGAATGCTTCTGTCTGGAATTTAGATGAAGATATTCCCGTTTCCAACGAAATCTTCACAGTTATCCAAATATCTACCAGCAGATTCTACAAAAAGTGTGTTTCCAAACTACTGTAACAAAAGAAAGGTTGAACTCTGTTAGTTGAGGACACACATCACAAAGAAGTTTCTGAGAATGCTTCTGTCTAGATTTTATATGAAGATATTCACTTTTCCATCGAAATCTTCACAGTTATCCAAATATCCACTTGCGGATTCTACAAAAAGAGTGTTTCTAAACTGCTGTATCAAAAGAAAGGTCCAACTCTGTTAGTTGAGGACACACATCCAGTATAAGTTTCAGAGAATGCTTCTGTCTCGTTTTTATGGGAAGATATTTCCCTTTTCACCGTAGGCCTGAAAGCGCTCGAAATGTCCACTTGCAGATACTACAGAAAGCGTGTTCCAAACCTGCTCTAAGAAAGAGAATCTTCAGCTTTCTGAGTTGAATGCAGATATCACAAAGTAGTTTCTGAGAGTGCTTCTGTCTAGATTTTAGATGAAGATATTCCCGTTTCCAACGAAATCGTATGAGCTATCCAAATATCCACTTGCAGATTGTACAAAAAGGTGGTTCCAAACTACTCTATCAAAAGAAATGTTGAACTCTGTTCGATGAGGACTCACATCACAAAGAAGTTTCTGATAATGCTTCTGCCTAGATTTTATATGATGATGTTCCCGTTTCCAACGAAATCTTCACATTAAACAAAATATCCACTTGCAGGTTCTACAAAAAGAGTGTTTCCAAACTGCTGTATCAACGTAAAGTTTGAACTCTGTTAGTTGAGGACACACATCACAAAAAAGTTTCTGAGAATGCTTCTGTCTAGATTTTATAAGAAGATACTCCCGTTTCCAACGAAATCTTCACAGTTATTCAAGTATCCACTTGCAGATTCCACAAAAAGAGTGTTTCCTAACTGCTGTATCAAGAGAAAGGATCAACTCTGCTAGTTGAGGACCCATATCCTAAATAAGTTTCTGAGAATGCTTCTGTCTCTTTCTTATAGGAAGATATTTCAGTTTTCACCGAAGGGCTGAATGCGTTCGAAATGTCCACTTCCAGATACTACAGAAAGAGTGTTTCAAACCTGCTCTTTGAAAGGGAATGTTCAGCTCTGTGACTTGAATGCAGATGTCACAAAGTAGTTTCTGACAGTGCTTCTGTCTTGAATTTAGATGAAGATATTCCCTTTTCCAACGAAATCGTTAGAGCTATAAAAATATCCACTTGCAGATTCTACAAAAAGGGTGTTTCCAAACTGCCCTATCAAAAGAAACGTTGAACCCTGTTAGTTGAGGATACACATCACAAAGTAGTTTCTGAGAATGCTTGTGTCTAGATTTTATATGAAGATATTCCTATTTCCAACTAAATCTTCACAGTTATCCAAATATCCACTTGCAGATTTTACAAAAAGACTGTTTCCAAACTGCTGTTTCAAAGAAAAGTCGAACTGTGTTAGTTGAGGACACTCATCACAAAGAAGTTTCTGAGAATGCTTCTGTCTAGATTTCATATGAAGATATTCCCGTTTCCACCGAAATCATTAGAGCTATCCAAATACCCACTTACAGATTCTACAAAAAGAGTGTTACCAATCTGCTCTATCAAATGAAAGGTTCAACTTCGTTAGTTGAGGACACACATCATAAAGAAGTTTCTGAGAATGCTTCTGTCTGGATTTTATATGAAGATATTCCGTTTCCAACGAAATCTTCACAGTTATCCAAATATCAACTTGCAGATTCTACAAAAAGTGTGTTTCCAAACTACTGTATCAAAAGAAAGGATCAACTCTGTTAGTTGAGGACACACATCACAAAGAAGTTTCTGAGAATGCTTCTGTCTAGATTTTATATGAAGATATTCCCGTTTCCAACGAAATCTTCACAGTTATCCAAATATCCACTTGCAGATTCTACAAAAAGAGTGTTTGCAAACTGCTGTATCAAAAGAAAGGATGAACTGTGTTAGCTGAGGACACTCATCAAGAAGAAGTTTCTGAGCATGCTTCGGTCTAGATTTCATATGAAGATATCCCCGTTTCCAACGAAATCATTAGCTCTATCAAAATATCCACTTACAGATTCTACAAAAAGAGTGTTTCCAAACTCCTCTATCAAAAGAAAAGTTCAACTCCTTTAGTTGAGGACACACATCACAAAGAAGTTTCTGAGAATGCTTCTGTCTAGATTTTATATGAAGATATTCCCTTTTCCAATGAAATCTTCAGAGTCATCCAAATATCCACTTGCAGCTTCTACAAAAAGAGTTTTTCTAAACTGCTGTATCCAAAGAAAGTTTCATCTCTGTTAGTTGAGGACACACATCCCAAATAAGTTTCTGAGAATGCTTCTGTCTCGTTTTTATGGGAAGATATTTCCCTTTTCACCTTAGGCCTGAGAGCGCTCGAAATCTCCACTTGCAGATACTACAGAAAGAGTGTTCCAAACCTGCTCTAAGAAAGGGAATGTTCAGCTCAGTGAGTTCAATGCAGATATCACAAAGTAGTTTCTGAGAGAGCTTCTGTCTAGATTTTAGATGAAGATATTCCCGTTTCCAATGAAATCGTTAGAGCTATCCAAATATCCACTTGCAGATTCTACAAAAAGTGTGTTTCCAAACTGCTGTAACAAAGGAAAGGTTGAAATCTGTTAGTTGAGGACACACACCACAAAAAAGTTTCTGAGAACGCTTCTGTCTAGATTCTATATGACGATATTCCCGTTTCCAATGAAATCTTCACAGTTATTCAAATATCCACTTGCAGATTCTACAAAAAGAGTGTTTCCAAACTGCTCTATCAAAAGAAAGGTTCAACTCCGTTAGTTGAGGACACACGTCACAAAGAAGTTTCTGAGAATGCTTCTGTCTCGTTTTTATGGGAAGATATTTCAGTTTTCACCGTAGGCCGGAATGCGCTCGAAATGTCCACTTGCAGATACTACAGAAAGAGTGTTCCAAACCTTCTCTAAGAAAGGGAATCTTCAGCTTTGTGAGTTGAATGCAGATATCACAAAGTAGTTTCTGAGAGTGCTTCTGTCTAGATTTTAGATGAAGATATTCCCGTTTCCAACGAAATCGTTAGAGCTATCCAAATATCTACTTGCAGATTCTACAAAAAGAGTGGTTCCAAACTACTCTATGAAAAGAAAGGTTGAACTCTGTTAGATGAGGACACACATCACAAAGAAGTTTCTGAGAATGCTTCTGTCTAGATTTTATATGAAGATGTTCCCGTTTCCAACGAAATCTTCACATTAAACAAAATATCCACTTGCAGGTTCTACAAAAAGAGTGTTTCCAAACTGCTGTATCAAAGGAAAGGTTGTACTCTGTTAGTTGAGGACACACATCACAAAAAAGTTTCTGAGAATGCTTCTGTCTAGATTTTATATGAAGATATTCCCGTTTCCAACGAAATCTTCACAGTTATTCAAGTATCCACTTGCAGATTCCACAATAAGAGTGTTTCCAAACTGCTGTATCAATAGAAAGGATCAGCTCTGGTAGTTGAGGACACACATCCTAAAGAAGTTTCTGAAAATCCTTCTGTCTCTTTTTTATGGGAAGATATTTCAGTTTTCACCGTAGGCCTTAATGCGCTCGAAATGTCCACTTCCAGATACTACAGAAAGAGTGTTTCAAACCTGCTCTATGAAAGGGAATGTTCCGCTCTGTGACTTGAATGCAGATATCAGAAAGTAGTTTCTGACAGTGCTTCTGTCTAGAATTTAGATGAAGATATTCCCGTTTCCAACGAAATCGATAGAGCTATCCAAATATCCACTTACAGATTCTACAAAAGAAGTGATTCCAAACTGCTCTATCAACAGAAAGGTTTAAGTCTGTTAGTTGAGGACACACATCACAAAGAAGTTTGTGAGAATGCTTCTGTCTAGATTTTATATGAAGATATTCCCGTTTCTAACGATATCTTCACAGTTATCCAAATATCCACTTGCAGATTCTTCAAAAAGTGTGTTTCCAAACTGCTGTATCAAAAGATAGGTTCAACTCTGTCAGTTGAGGACACTCATCGCAAAGAAGTTTCTGAGAATGCTTCTGTCTAGATTTCATATGAAGATACTCCCCTTTCCAACGAAATTATTACAGCTATCCAAATATCCACGGACAGATTCTACAGAAAGGGTGTTTCCAAACTGCTGTATCAAAAGAAAGGTTGAACTCCGTTAGTTGAGGACACACATCACGAAGAAGTTGCTGAGAATGCTTCTGTCTGGAATTTAGATGAAGATATTCCCGTTTCCAACGAAATCTTCACAGTTATCCAAATATCTACCAGCAGATTCTACAAAAAGTGTGTTTCCAAACTACTGTAACAAAAGAAAGGTTGAACTCTGTTAGTTGAGGACACACATCACAAAGAAGTTTCTGAGAATGCTTCTGTCTAGATTTTATATGAAGATATTCACTTTTCCATCGAAATCTTCACAGTTATCCAAATATCCACTTGCGGATTCTACAAAAAGAGTGTTTCTAAACTGCTGTATCAAAAGAAAGGTCCAACTCTGTTAGTTGAGGACACACATCCAGTATAAGTTTCAGAGAATGCTTCTGTCTCGTTTTTATGGGAAGATATTTCCCTTTTCACCGTAGGCCTGAAAGCGCTCGAAATGTCCACTTGCAGATACTACAGAAAGCGTGTTCCAAACCTGCTCTAAGAAAGAGAATCTTCAGCTTTCTGAGTTGAATGCAGATATCACAAAGTAGTTTCTGAGAGTGCTTCTGTCTAGATTTTAGATGAAGATATTCCCGTTTCCAACGAAATCGTATGAGCTATCCAAATATCCACTTGCAGATTGTACAAAAAGGTGGTTCCAAACTACTCTATCAAAAGAAATGTTGAACTCTGTTCGATGAGGACTCACATCACAAAGAAGTTTCTGATAATGCTTCTGCCTAGATTTTATATGATGATGTTCCCGTTTCCAACGAAATCTTCACATTAAACAAAATATCCACTTGCAGGTTCTACAAAAAGAGTGTTTCCAAACTGCTGTATCAACGTAAAGTTTGAACTCTGTTAGTTGAGGACACACATCACAAAAAAGTTTCTGAGAATGCTTCTGTCTAGATTTTATAAGAAGATACTCCCGTTTCCAACGAAATCTTCACAGTTATTCAAGTATCCACTTGCAGATTCCACAAAAAGAGTGTTTCCTAACTGCTGTATCAAGAGAAAGGATCAACTCTGCTAGTTGAGGACCCATATCCTAAATAAGTTTCTGAGAATGCTTCTGTCTCTTTCTTATAGGAAGATATTTCAGTTTTCACCGAAGGGCTGAATGCGTTCGAAATGTCCACTTCCAGATACTACAGAAAGAGTGTTTCAAACCTGCTCTTTGAAAGGGAATGTTCAGCTCTGTGACTTGAATGCAGATGTCACAAAGTAGTTTCTGACAGTGCTTCTGTCTTGAATTTAGATGAAGATATTCCCTTTTCCAACGAAATCGTTAGAGCTATAAAAATATCCACTTGCAGATTCTACAAAAAGGGTGTTTCCAAACTGCCCTATCAAAAGAAACGTTGAACCCTGTTAGTTGAGGATACACATCACAAAGTAGTTTCTGAGAATGCTTGTGTCTAGATTTTATATGAAGATATTCCTATTTCCAACTAAATCTTCACAGTTATCCAAATATCCACTTGCAGATTTTACAAAAAGACTGTTTCCAAACTGCTGTTTCAAAGAAAAGTCGAACTGTGTTAGTTGAGGACACTCATCACAAAGAAGTTTCTGAGAATGCTTCTGTCTAGATTTCATATGAAGATATTCCCGTTTCCACCGAAATCATTAGAGCTATCCAAATACCCACTTACAGATTCTACAAAAAGAGTGTTACCAATCTGCTCTATCAAATGAAAGGTTCAACTTCGTTAGTTGAGGACACACATCATAAAGAAGTTTCTGAGAATGCTTCTGTCTGGATTTTATATGAAGATATTCCGTTTCCAACGAAATCTTCACAGTTATCCAAATATCAACTTGCAGATTCTACAAAAAGTGTGTTTCCAAACTACTGTATCAAAAGAAAGGATCAACTCTGTTAGTTGAGGACACACATCACAAAGAAGTTTCTGAGAATGCTTCTGTCTAGATTTTATATGAAGATATTCCCGTTTCCAACGAAATCTTCACAGTTATCCAAATATCCACTTGCAGATTCTACAAAAAGAGTGTTTGCAAACTGCTGTATCAAAAGAAAGGATGAACTGTGTTAGCTGAGGACACTCATCAAGAAGAAGTTTCTGAGCATGCTTCGGTCTAGATTTCATATGAAGATATCCCCGTTTCCAACGAAATCATTAGCTCTATCAAAATATCCACTTACAGATTCTACAAAAAGAGTGTTTCCAAACTCCTCTATCAAAAGAAAAGTTCAACTCCTTTAGTTGAGGACACACATCACAAAGAAGTTTCTGAGAATGCTTCTGTCTAGATTTTATATGAAGATATTCCCTTTTCCAATGAAATCTTCAGAGTCATCCAAATATCCACTTGCAGCTTCTACAAAAAGAGTTTTTCTAAACTGCTGTATCCAAAGAAAGTTTCATCTCTGTTAGTTGAGGACACACATCCCAAATAAGTTTCTGAGAATGCTTCTGTCTCGTTTTTATGGGAAGATATTTCCCTTTTCACCTTAGGCCTGAGAGCGCTCGAAATCTCCACTTGCAGATACTACAGAAAGAGTGTTCCAAACCTGCTCTAAGAAAGGGAATGTTCAGCTCAGTGAGTTCAATGCAGATATCACAAAGTAGTTTCTGAGAGAGCTTCTGTCTAGATTTTAGATGAAGATATTCCCGTTTCCAATGAAATCGTTAGAGCTATCCAAATATCCACTTGCAGATTCTACAAAAAGTGTGTTTCCAAACTGCTGTAACAAAGGAAAGGTTGAAATCTGTTAGTTGAGGACACACACCACAAAAAAGTTTCTGAGAACGCTTCTGTCTAGATTCTATATGACGATATTCCCGTTTCCAATGAAATCTTCACAGTTATTCAAATATCCACTTGCAGATTCTACAAAAAGAGTGTTTCCAAACTGCTCTATCAAAAGAAAGGTTCAACTCCGTTAGTTGAGGACACACGTCACAAAGAAGTTTCTGAGAATGCTTCTGTCTCGTTTTTATGGGAAGATATTTCAGTTTTCACCGTAGGCCGGAATGCGCTCGAAATGTCCACTTGCAGATACTACAGAAAGAGTGTTCCAAACCTTCTCTAAGAAAGGGAATCTTCAGCTTTGTGAGTTGAATGCAGATATCACAAAGTAGTTTCTGAGAGTGCTTCTGTCTAGATTTTAGATGAAGATATTCCCGTTTCCAACGAAATCGTTAGAGCTATCCAAATATCTACTTGCAGATTCTACAAAAAGAGTGGTTCCAAACTACTCTATGAAAAGAAAGGTTGAACTCTGTTAGATGAGGACACACATCACAAAGAAGTTTCTGAGAATGCTTCTGTCTAGATTTTATATGAAGATGTTCCCGTTTCCAACGAAATCTTCACATTAAACAAAATATCCACTTGCAGGTTCTACAAAAAGAGTGTTTCCAAACTGCTGTATCAAAGGAAAGGTTGTACTCTGTTAGTTGAGGACACACATCACAAAAAAGTTTCTGAGAATGCTTCTGTCTAGATTTTATATGAAGATATTCCCGTTTCCAACGAAATCTTCACAGTTATTCAAGTATCCACTTGCAGATTCCACAATAAGAGTGTTTCCAAACTGCTGTATCAATAGAAAGGATCAGCTCTGGTAGTTGAGGACACACATCCTAAAGAAGTTTCTGAAAATCCTTCTGTCTCTTTTTTATGGGAAGATATTTCAGTTTTCACCGTAGGCCTTAATGCGCTCGAAATGTCCACTTCCAGATACTACAGAAAGAGTGTTTCAAACCTGCTCTATGAAAGGGAATGTTCCGCTCTGTGACTTGAATGCAGATATCAGAAAGTAGTTTCTGACAGTGCTTCTGTCTAGAATTTAGATGAAGATATTCCCGTTTCCAACGAAATCGATAGAGCTATCCAAATATCCACTTACAGATTCTACAAAAGAAGTGATTCCAAACTGCTCTATCAACAGAAAGGTTTAAGTCTGTTAGTTGAGGACACACATCACAAAGAAGTTTGTGAGAATGCTTCTGTCTGGATTTTATATGAAGATATTCCCGTTTCTAACGATATCTTCACAGTTATCCAAATATCCACTTGCAGGTTCTTCAAAAAGTGTGTTTCCAAACTGCTGTATCAAAAGATAGGTTCAACTCTGTCAGTTGAGGACACTCATCGCAAAGAAGTTTCTGAGAATGCTTCTGTCTAGATTTCATATGAAGATACTCCCCTTTCCAACGAAATTATTACAGCTATCCAAATATCCACGGACAGATTCTACAGAAAGGGTGTTTCCAAACTGCTGTATCAAAAGAAAGGTTGAACTCCGTTAGTTGAGGACACACATCACGAAGAAGTTGCTGAGAATGCTTCTGTCTGGAATTTAGATGAAGATATTCCCGTTTCCAACGAAATCTTCACAGTTATCCAAATATCTACCAGCAGATTCTACAAAAAGTGTGTTTCCAAACTACTGTAACAAAAGAAAGGTTGAACTCTGTTAGTTGAGGACACACATCACAAAGAAGTTTCTGAGAATGCTTCTGTCTAGATTTTATATGAAGATATTCACTTTTCCATCGAAATCTTCACAGTTATCCAAATATCCACTTGCGGATTCTACAAAAAGAGTGTTTCTAAACTGCTGTATCAAAAGAAAGGTCCAACTCTGTTAGTTGAGGACACACATCCAGTATAAGTTTCAGAGAATGCTTCTGTCTCGTTTTTATGGGAAGATATTTCCCTTTTCACCGTAGGCCTGAAAGCGCTCGAAATGTCCACTTGCAGATACTACAGAAAGCGTGTTCCAAACCTGCTCTAAGAAAGAGAATCTTCAGCTTGCTGAGTTGAATGCAGATATCACAAAGTAGTTTCTGAGAGTGCTTCTGTCTAGATTTTAGATGAAGATATTCCCGTTTCCAACGAAATCGTATGAGCTATCCAAATATCCACTTGCAGATTGTACAAAAAGGTGGTTCCAAACTACTCTATCAAAAGAAATGTTGAACTCTGTTCGATGAGGACTCACATCACAAAGAAGTTTCTGATAATGCTTCTGCCTAGATTTTATATGATGATGTTCCCGTTTCCAACGAAATCTTCACATTAAACAAAATATCCACTTGCAGGTTCTACAAAAAGAGTGTTTCCAAACTGCTGTATCAACGTAAAGTTTGAACTCTGTTAGTTGAGGACACACATCACAAAAAAGTTTCTGAGAATGCTTCTGTCTAGATTTTATAAGAAGATACTCCCGTTTCCAACGAAATCTTCACAGTTATTCAAGTATCCACTTGCAGATTCCACAAAAAGAGTGTTTCCTAACTGCTGTATCAAGAGAAAGGATCAACTCTGCTAGTTGAGGACCCATATCCTAAATAAGTTTCTGAGAATGCTTCTGTCTCTTTCTTATAGGAAGATATTTCAGTTTTCACCGAAGGGCTGAATGCGTTCGAAATGTCCACTTCCAGATACTACAGAAAGAGTGTTTCAAACCTGCTCTTTGAAAGGGAATGTTCAGCTCTGTGACTTGAATGCAGATGTCACAAAGTAGTTTCTGACAGTGCTTCTGTCTTGAATTTAGATGAAGATATTCCCTTTTCCAACGAAATCGTTAGAGCTATAAAAATATCCACTTGCAGATTCTACAAAAAGGGTGTTTCCAAACTGCCCTATCAAAAGAAACGTTGAACCCTGTTAGTTGAGGATACACATCACAAAGTAGTTTCTGAGAATGCTTGTGTCTAGATTTTATATGAAGATATTCCTATTTCCAACTAAATCTTCACAGTTATCCAAATATCCACTTGCAGATTTTACAAAAAGACTGTTTCCAAACTGCTGTTTCAAAGAAAAGTCGAACTGTGTTAGTTGAGGACACTCATCACAAAGAAGTTTCTGAGAATGCTTCTGTCTAGATTTCATATGAAGATATTCCCGTTTCCACCGAAATCATTAGAGCTATCCAAATACCCACTTACAGATTCTACAAAAAGAGTGTTACCAATCTGCTCTATCAAATGAAAGGTTCAACTTCGTTAGTTGAGGACACACATCATAAAGAAGTTTCTGAGAATGCTTCTGTCTGGATTTTATATGAAGATATTCCGTTTCCAACGAAATCTTCACAGTTATCCAAATATCAACTTGCAGATTCTACAAAAAGTGTGTTTCCAAACTACTGTATCAAAAGAAAGGATCAACTCTGTTAGTTGAGGACACACATCACAAAGAAGTTTCTGAGAATGCTTCTGTCTAGATTTTATATGAAGATATTCCCGTTTCCAACGAAATCTTCACAGTTATCCAAATATCCACTTGCAGATTCTACAAAAAGAGTGTTTGCAAACTGCTGTATCAAAAGAAAGGATGAACTGTGTTAGCTGAGGACACTCATCAAGAAGAAGTTTCTGAGCATGCTTCGGTCTAGATTTCATATGAAGATATCCCCGTTTCCAACGAAATCATTAGCTCTATCAAAATATCCACTTACAGATTCTACAAAAAGAGTGTTTCCAAACTCCTCTATCAAAAGAAAAGTTCAACTCCTTTAGTTGAGGACACACATCACAAAGAAGTTTCTGAGAATGCTTCTGTCTAGATTTTATATGAAGATATTCCCTTTTCCAATGAAATCTTCAGAGTCATCCAAATATCCACTTGCAGCTTCTACAAAAAGAGTTTTTCTAAACTGCTGTATCCAAAGAAAGTTTCATCTCTGTTAGTTGAGGACACACATCCCAAATAAGTTTCTGAGAATGCTTCTGTCTCGTTTTTATGGGAAGATATTTCCCTTTTCACCTTAGGCCTGAGAGCGCTCGAAATCTCCACTTGCAGATACTACAGAAAGAGTGTTCCAAACCTGCTCTAAGAAAGGGAATGTTCAGCTCAGTGAGTTCAATGCAGATATCACAAAGTAGTTTCTGAGAGAGCTTCTGTCTAGATTTTAGATGAAGATATTCCCGTTTCCAATGAAATCGTTAGAGCTATCCAAATATCCACTTGCAGATTCTACAAAAAGTGTGTTTCCAAACTGCTGTAACAAAGGAAAGGTTGAAATCTGTTAGTTGAGGACACACACCACAAAAAAGTTTCTGAGAACGCTTCTGTCTAGATTCTATATGACGATATTCCCGTTTCCAATGAAATCTTCACAGTTATTCAAATATCCACTTGCAGATTCTACAAAAAGAGTGTTTCCAAACTGCTCTATCAAAAGAAAGGTTCAACTCCGTTAGTTGAGGACACACGTCACAAAGAAGTTTCTGAGAATGCTTCTGTCTCGTTTTTATGGGAAGATATTTCAGTTTTCACCGTAGGCCGGAATGCGCTCGAAATGTCCACTTGCAGATACTACAGAAAGAGTGTTCCAAACCTTCTCTAAGAAAGGGAATCTTCAGCTTTGTGAGTTGAATGCAGATATCACAAAGTAGTTTCTGAGAGTGCTTCTGTCTAGATTTTAGATGAAGATATTCCCGTTTCCAACGAAATCGTTAGAGCTATCCAAATATCTACTTGCAGATTCTACAAAAAGAGTGGTTCCAAACTACTCTATGAAAAGAAAGGTTGAACTCTGTTAGATGAGGACACACATCACAAAGAAGTTTCTGAGAATGCTTCTGTCTAGATTTTATATGAAGATGTTCCCGTTTCCAACGAAATCTTCACATTAAACAAAATATCCACTTGCAGGTTCTACAAAAAGAGTGTTTCCAAACTGCTGTATCAAAGGAAAGGTTGTACTCTGTTAGTTGAGGACACACATCACAAAAAAGTTTCTGAGAATGCTTCTGTCTAGATTTTATATGAAGATATTCCCGTTTCCAACGAAATCTTCACAGTTATTCAAGTATCCACTTGCAGATTCCACAATAAGAGTGTTTCCAAACTGCTGTATCAATAGAAAGGATCAGCTCTGGTAGTTGAGGACACACATCCTAAAGAAGTTTCTGAAAATCCTTCTGTCTCTTTTTTATGGGAAGATATTTCAGTTTTCACCGTAGGCCTTAATGTGCTCGAAATGTCCACTTCCAGATACTACAGAAAGAGTGTTTCAAACCTGCTCTATGAAAGGGAATGTTCCGCTCTGTGACTTGAATGCAGATATCAGAAAGTAGTTTCTGACAGTGCTTCTGTCTAGAATTTAGATGAAGATATTCCCGTTTCCAACGAAATCGATAGAGCTATCCAAATATCCACTTACAGATTCTACAAAAGAAGTGATTCCAAACTGCTCTATCAACAGAAAGGTTTAAGTCTGTTAGTTGAGGACACACATCACAAAGAAGTTTGTGAGAATGCTTCTGTCTAGATTTTATATGAAGATATTCCCGTTTCTAACGATATCTTCACAGTTATCCAAATATCCACTTGCAGATTCTTCAAAAAGTGTGTTTCCAAACTGCTGTATCAAAAGATAGGTTCAACTCTGTCAGTTGAGGACACTCATCGCAAAGAAGTTTCTGAGAATGCTTCTGTCTAGATTTCATATGAAGATACTCCCCTTTCCAACGAAATTATTACAGCTATCCAAATATCCACGGACAGATTCTACAGAAAGGGTGTTTCCAAACTGCTGTATCAAAAGAAAGGTTGAACTCCGTTAGTTGAGGACACACATCACGAAGAAGTTGCTGAGAATGCTTCTGTCTGGAATTTAGATGAAGATATTCCCGTTTCCAACGAAATCTTCACAGTTATCCAAATATCTACCAGCAGATTCTACAAAAAGTGTGTTTCCAAACTACTGTAACAAAAGAAAGGTTGAACTCTGTTAGTTGAGGACACACATCACAAAGAAGTTTCTGAGAATGCTTCTGTCTAGATTTTATATGAAGATATTCACTTTTCCATCGAAATCTTCACAGTTATCCAAATATCCACTTGCGGATTCTACAAAAAGAGTGTTTCTAAACTGCTGTATCAAAAGAAAGGTCCAACTCTGTTAGTTGAGGACACACATCCAGTATAAGTTTCAGAGAATGCTTCTGTCTCGTTTTTATGGGAAGATATTTCCCTTTTCACCGTAGGCCTGAAAGCGCTCGAAATGTCCACTTGCAGATACTACAGAAAGCGTGTTCCAAACCTGCTCTAAGAAAGAGAATCTTCAGCTTGCTGAGTTGAATGCAGATATCACAAAGTAGTTTCTGAGAGTGCTTCTGTCTAGATTTTAGATGAAGATATTCCCGTTTCCAACGAAATCGTATGAGCTATCCAAATATCCACTTGCAGATTGTACAAAAAGGTGGTTCCAAACTACTCTATCAAAAGAAATGTTGAACTCTGTTCGATGAGGACTCACATCACAAAGAAGTTTCTGATAATGCTTCTGCCTAGATTTTATATGATGATGTTCCCGTTTCCAACGAAATCTTCACATTAAACAAAATATCCACTTGCAGGTTCTACAAAAAGAGTGTTTCCAAACTGCTGTATCAACGTAAAGTTTGAACTCTGTTAGTTGAGGACACACATCACAAAAAAGTTTCTGAGAATGCTTCTGTCTAGATTTTATAAGAAGATACTCCCGTTTCCAACGAAATCTTCACAGTTATTCAAGTATCCACTTGCAGATTCCACAAAAAGAGTGTTTCCTAACTGCTGTATCAAGAGAAAGGATCAACTCTGCTAGTTGAGGACCCATATCCTAAATAAGTTTCTGAGAATGCTTCTGTCTCTTTCTTATAGGAAGATATTTCAGTTTTCACCGAAGGGCTGAATGCGTTCGAAATGTCCACTTCCAGATACTACAGAAAGAGTGTTTCAAACCTGCTCTTTGAAAGGGAATGTTCAGCTCTGTGACTTGAATGCAGATGTCACAAAGTAGTTTCTGACAGTGCTTCTGTCTTGAATTTAGATGAAGATATTCCCTTTTCCAACGAAATCGTTAGAGCTATAAAAATATCCACTTGCAGATTCTACAAAAAGGGTGTTTCCAAACTGCCCTATCAAAAGAAACGTTGAACCCTGTTAGTTGAGGATACACATCACAAAGTAGTTTCTGAGAATGCTTGTGTCTAGATTTTATATGAAGATATTCCTATTTCCAACTAAATCTTCACAGTTATCCAAATATCCACTTGCAGATTTTACAAAAAGACTGTTTCCAAACTGCTGTTTCAAAGAAAAGTCGAACTGTGTTAGTTGAGGACACTCATCACAAAGAAGTTTCTGAGAATGCTTCTGTCTAGATTTCATATGAAGATATTCCCGTTTCCACCGAAATCATTAGAGCTATCCAAATACCCACTTACAGATTCTACAAAAAGAGTGTTACCAATCTGCTCTATCAAATGAAAGGTTCAACTTCGTTAGTTGAGGACACACATCATAAAGAAGTTTCTGAGAATGCTTCTGTCTGGATTTTATATGAAGATATTCCGTTTCCAACGAAATCTTCACAGTTATCCAAATATCAACTTGCAGATTCTACAAAAAGTGTGTTTCCAAACTACTGTATCAAAAGAAAGGATCAACTCTGTTAGTTGAGGACACACATCACAAAGAAGTTTCTGAGAATGCTTCTGTCTAGATTTTATATGAAGATATTCCCGTTTCCAACGAAATCTTCACAGTTATCCAAATATCCACTTGCAGATTCTACAAAAAGAGTGTTTGCAAACTGCTGTATCAAAAGAAAGGATGAACTGTGTTAGCTGAGGACACTCATCAAGAAGAAGTTTCTGAGCATGCTTCGGTCTAGATTTCATATGAAGATATCCCCGTTTCCAACGAAATCATTAGCTCTATCAAAATATCCACTTACAGATTCTACAAAAAGAGTGTTTCCAAACTCCTCTATCAAAAGAAAAGTTCAACTCCTTTAGTTGAGGACACACATCACAAAGAAGTTTCTGAGAATGCTTCTGTCTAGATTTTATATGAAGATATTCCCTTTTCCAATGAAATCTTCAGAGTCATCCAAATATCCACTTGCAGCTTCTACAAAAAGAGTTTTTCTAAACTGCTGTATCCAAAGAAAGTTTCATCTCTGTTAGTTGAGGACACACATCCCAAATAAGTTTCTGAGAATGCTTCTGTCTCGTTTTTATGGGAAGATATTTCCCTTTTCACCTTAGGCCTGAGAGCGCTCGAAATCTCCACTTGCAGATACTACAGAAAGAGTGTTCCAAACCTGCTCTAAGAAAGGGAATGTTCAGCTCAGTGAGTTCAATGCAGATATCACAAAGTAGTTTCTGAGAGAGCTTCTGTCTAGATTTTAGATGAAGATATTCCCGTTTCCAATGAAATCGTTAGAGCTATCCAAATATCCACTTGCAGATTCTACAAAAAGTGTTTTTCCAAACTGCTGTAACAAAGGGAAGGTTGAAATCTGTTAGTTGAGGACACACACCACAAAAAAGTTTCTGAGAACGCTTCTGTCTAGATTCTATATGACGATATTCCCGTTTCCAATGAAATCTTCACAGTTATTCAAATATCCACTTGCAGATTCTACAAAAAGAGTGTTTCCAAACTGCTCTATCAAAAGAAAGGTTCAACTCCGTTAGTTGAGGACACACGTCACAAAGAAGTTTCTGAGAATGCTTCTGTCTCGTTTTTATGGGAAGATATTTCAGTTTTCACCGTAGGCCGGAATGCGCTCGAAATGTCCACTTGCAGATACTACAGAAAGAGTGTTCCAAACCTTCTCTAAGAAAGGGAATCTTCAGCTTTGTGAGTTGAATGCAGATATCACAAAGTAGTTTCTGAGAGTGCTTCTGTCTAGATTTTAGATGAAGATATTCCCGTTTCCAACGAAATCGTTAGAGCTATCCAAATATCTACTTGCAGATTCTACAAAAAGAGTGGTTCCAAACTACTCTATGAAAAGAAAGGTTGAACTCTGTTAGATGAGGACACACATCACAAAGAAGTTTCTGAGAATGCTTCTGTCTAGATTTTATATGAAGATGTTCCCGTTTCCAACGAAATCTTCACATTAAACAAAATATCCACTTGCAGGTTCTACAAAAAGAGTGTTTCCAAACTGCTGTATCAAAGGAAAGGTTGTACTCTGTTAGTTGAGGACACACATCACAAAAAAGTTTCTGAGAATGCTTCTGTCTAGATTTTATATGAAGATATTCCCGTTTCCAACGAAATCTTCACAGTTATTCAAGTATCCACTTGCAGATTCCACAATAAGAGTGTTTCCAAACTGCTGTATCAATAGAAAGGATCAGCTCTGGTAGTTGAGGACACACATCCTAAAGAAGTTTCTGAAAATCCTTCTGTCTCTTTTTTATGGGAAGATATTTCAGTTTTCACCGTAGGCCTTAATGCGCTCGAAATGTCCACTTCCAGATACTACAGAAAGAGTGTTTCAAACCTGCTCTATGAAAGGGAATGTTCCGCTCTGTGACTTGAATGCAGATATCAGAAAGTAGTTTCTGACAGTGCTTCTGTCTAGAATTTAGATGAAGATATTCCCGTTTCCAACGAAATCGATAGAGCTATCCAAATATCCACTTACAGATTCTACAAAAGAAGTGATTCCAAACTGCTCTATCAACAGAAAGGTTTAAGTCTGTTAGTTGAGGACACACATCACAAAGAAGTTTGTGAGAATGCTTCTGTCTAGATTTTATATGAAGATATTCCCGTTTCTAACGATATCTTCACAGTTATCCAAATATCCACTTGCAGATTCTTCAAAAAGTGTGTTTCCAAACTGCTGTATCAAAAGATAGGTTCAACTCTGTCAGTTGAGGACACTCATCGCAAAGAAGTTTCTGAGAATGCTTCTGTCTAGATTTCATATGAAGATACTCCCCTTTCCAACGAAATTATTACAGCTATCCAAATATCCACGGACAGATTCTACAGAAAGGGTGTTTCCAAACTGCTGTATCAAAAGAAAGGTTGAACTCCGTTAGTTGAGGACACACATCACGAAGAAGTTGCTGAGAATGCTTCTGTCTGGAATTTAGATGAAGATATTCCCGTTTCCAACGAAATCTTCACAGTTATCCAAATATCTACCAGCAGATTCTACAAAAAGTGTGTTTCCAAACTACTGTAACAAAAGAAAGGTTGAACTCTGTTAGTTGAGGACACACATCACAAAGAAGTTTCTGAGAATGCTTCTGTCTAGATTTTATATGAAGATATTCACTTTTCCATCGAAATCTTCACAGTTATCCAAATATCCACTTGCGGATTCTACAAAAAGAGTGTTTCTAAACTGCTGTATCAAAAGAAAGGTCCAACTCTGTTAGTTGAGGACACACATCCAGTATAAGTTTCAGAGAATGCTTCTGTCTCGTTTTTATGGGAAGATATTTCCCTTTTCACCGTAGGCCTGAAAGCGCTCGAAATGTCCACTTGCAGATACTACAGAAAGCGTGTTCCAAACCTGCTCTAAGAAAGAGAATCTTCAGCTTGCTGAGTTGAATGCAGATATCACAAAGTAGTTTCTGAGAGTGCTTCTGTCTAGATTTTAGATGAAGATATTCCCGTTTCCAACGAAATCGTATGAGCTATCCAAATATCCACTTGCAGATTGTACAAAAAGGTGGTTCCAAACTACTCTATCAAAAGAAATGTTGAACTCTGTTCGATGAGGACTCACATCACAAAGAAGTTTCTGATAATGCTTCTGCCTAGATTTTATATGATGATGTTCCCGTTTCCAACGAAATCTTCACATTAAACAAAATATCCACTTGCAGGTTCTACAAAAAGAGTGTTTCCAAACTGCTGTATCAACGTAAAGTTTGAACTCTGTTAGTTGAGGACACACATCACAAAAAAGTTTCTGAGAATGCTTCTGTCTAGATTTTATAAGAAGATACTCCCGTTTCCAACGAAATCTTCACAGTTATTCAAGTATCCACTTGCAGATTCCACAAAAAGAGTGTTTCCTAACTGCTGTATCAAGAGAAAGGATCAACTCTGCTAGTTGAGGACCCATATCCTAAATAAGTTTCTGAGAATGCTTCTGTCTCTTTCTTATAGGAAGATATTTCAGTTTTCACCGAAGGGCTGAATGCGTTCGAAATGTCCACTTCCAGATACTACAGAAAGAGTGTTTCAAACCTGCTCTTTGAAAGGGAATGTTCAGCTCTGTGACTTGAATGCAGATGTCACAAAGTAGTTTCTGACAGTGCTTCTGTCTTGAATTTAGATGAAGATATTCCCTTTTCCAACGAAATCGTTAGAGCTATAAAAATATCCACTTGCAGATTCTACAAAAAGGGTGTTTCCAAACTGCCCTATCAAAAGAAACGTTGAACCCTGTTAGTTGAGGATACACATCACAAAGTAGTTTCTGAGAATGCTTGTGTCTAGATTTTATATGAAGATATTCCTATTTCCAACTAAATCTTCACAGTTATCCAAATATCCACTTGCAGATTTTACAAAAAGACTGTTTCCAAACTGCTGTTTCAAAGAAAAGTCGAACTGTGTTAGTTGAGGACACTCATCACAAAGAAGTTTCTGAGAATGCTTCTGTCTAGATTTCATATGAAGATATTCCCGTTTCCACCGAAATCATTAGAGCTATCCAAATACCCACTTACAGATTCTACAAAAAGAGTGTTACCAATCTGCTCTATCAAATGAAAGGTTCAACTTCGTTAGTTGAGGACACACATCATAAAGAAGTTTCTGAGAATGCTTCTGTCTGGATTTTATATGAAGATATTCCGTTTCCAACGAAATCTTCACAGTTATCCAAATATCAACTTGCAGATTCTACAAAAAGTGTGTTTCCAAACTACTGTATCAAAAGAAAGGATCAACTCTGTTAGTTGAGGACACACATCACAAAGAAGTTTCTGAGAATGCTTCTGTCTAGATTTTATATGAAGATATTCCCGTTTCCAACGAAATCTTCACAGTTATCCAAATATCCACTTGCAGATTCTACAAAAAGAGTGTTTGCAAACTGCTGTATCAAAAGAAAGGATGAACTGTGTTAGCTGAGGACACTCATCAAGAAGAAGTTTCTGAGCATGCTTCGGTCTAGATTTCATATGAAGATATCCCCGTTTCCAACGAAATCATTAGCTCTATCAAAATATCCACTTACAGATTCTACAAAAAGAGTGTTTCCAAACTCCTCTATCAAAAGAAAAGTTCAACTCCTTTAGTTGAGGACACACATCACAAAGAAGTTTCTGAGAATGCTTCTGTCTAGATTTTATATGAAGATATTCCCTTTTCCAATGAAATCTTCAGAGTCATCCAAATATCCACTTGCAGCTTCTACAAAAAGAGTTTTTCTAAACTGCTGTATCCAAAGAAAGTTTCATCTCTGTTAGTTGAGGACACACATCCCAAATAAGTTTCTGAGAATGCTTCTGTCTCGTTTTTATGGGAAGATATTTCCCTTTTCACCTTAGGCCTGAGAGCGCTCGAAATCTCCACTTGCAGATACTACAGAAAGAGTGTTCCAAACCTGCTCTAAGAAAGGGAATGTTCAGCTCAGTGAGTTCAATGCAGATATCACAAAGTAGTTTCTGAGAGAGCTTCTGTCTAGATTTTAGATGAAGATATTCCCGTTTCCAATGAAATCGTTAGAGCTATCCAAATATCCACTTGCAGATTCTACAAAAAGTGTGTTTCCAAACTGCTGTAACAAAGGAAAGGTTGAAATCTGTTAGTTGAGGACACACACCACAAAAAAGTTTCTGAGAACGCTTCTGTCTAGATTCTATATGACGATATTCCCGTTTCCAATGAAATCTTCACAGTTATTCAAATATCCACTTGCAGATTCTACAAAAAGAGTGTTTCCAAACTGCTCTATCAAAAGAAAGGTTCAACTCCGTTAGTTGAGGACACACGTCACAAAGAAGTTTCTGAGAATGCTTCTGTCTCGTTTTTATGGGAAGATATTTCAGTTTTCACCGTAGGCCGGAATGCGCTCGAAATGTCCACTTGCAGATACTACAGAAAGAGTGTTCCAAACCTTCTCTAAGAAAGGGAATCTTCAGCTTTGTGAGTTGAATGCAGATATCACAAAGTAGTTTCTGAGAGTGCTTCTGTCTAGATTTTAGATGAAGATATTCCCGTTTCCAACGAAATCGTTAGAGCTATCCAAATATCTACTTGCAGATTCTACAAAAAGAGTGGTTCCAAACTACTCTATGAAAAGAAAGGTTGAACTCTGTTAGATGAGGACACACATCACAAAGAAGTTTCTGAGAATGCTTCTGTCTAGATTTTATATGAAGATGTTCCCGTTTCCAACGAAATCTTCACATTAAACAAAATATCCACTTGCAGGTTCTACAAAAAGAGTGTTTCCAAACTGCTGTATCAAAGGAAAGGTTGTACTCTGTTAGTTGAGGACACACATCACAAAAAAGTTTCTGAGAATGCTTCTGTCTAGATTTTATATGAAGATATTCCCGTTTCCAACGAAATCTTCACAGTTATTCAAGTATCCACTTGCAGATTCCACAATAAGAGTGTTTCCAAACTGCTGTATCAATAGAAAGGATCAGCTCTGGTAGTTGAGGACACACATCCTAAAGAAGTTTCTGAAAATCCTTCTGTCTCTTTTTTATGGGAAGATATTTCAGTTTTCACCGTAGGCCTTAATGCGCTCGAAATGTCCACTTCCAGATACTACAGAAAGAGTGTTTCAAACCTGCTCTATGAAAGGGAATGTTCCGCTCTGTGACTTGAATGCAGATATCAGAAAGTAGTTTCTGACAGTGCTTCTGTCTAGAATTTAGATGAAGATATTCCCGTTTCCAACGAAATCGATAGAGCTATCCAAATATCCACTTACAGATTCTACAAAAGAAGTGATTCCAAACTGCTCTATCAACAGAAAGGTTTAAGTCTGTTAGTTGAGGACACACATCACAAAGAAGTTTGTGAGAATGCTTCTGTCTAGATTTTATATGAAGATATTCCCGTTTCTAACGATATCTTCACAGTTATCCAAATATCCACTTGCAGATTCTTCAAAAAGTGTGTTTCCAAACTGCTGTATCAAAAGATAGGTTCAACTCTGTCAGTTGAGGACACTCATCGCAAAGAAGTTTCTGAGAATGCTTCTGTCTAGATTTCATATGAAGATACTCCCCTTTCCAACGAAATTATTACAGCTATCCAAATATCCACGGACAGATTCTACAGAAAGGGTGTTTCCAAACTGCTGTATCAAAAGAAAGGTTGAACTCCGTTAGTTGAGGACACACATCACGAAGAAGTTGCTGAGAATGCTTCTGTCTGGAATTTAGATGAAGATATTCCCGTTTCCAACGAAATCTTCACAGTTATCCAAATATCTACCAGCAGATTCTACAAAAAGTGTGTTTCCAAACTACTGTAACAAAAGAAAGGTTGAACTCTGTTAGTTGAGGACACACATCACAAAGAAGTTTCTGAGAATGCTTCTGTCTAGATTTTATATGAAGATATTCACTTTTCCATCGAAATCTTCACAGTTATCCAAATATCCACTTGCGGATTCTACAAAAAGAGTGTTTCTAAACTGCTGTATCAAAAGAAAGGTCCAACTCTGTTAGTTGAGGACACACATCCAGTATAAGTTTCAGAGAATGCTTCTGTCTCGTTTTTATGGGAAGATATTTCCCTTTTCACCGTAGGCCTGAAAGCGCTCGAAATGTCCACTTGCAGATACTACAGAAAGCGTGTTCCAAACCTGCTCTAAGAAAGAGAATCTTCAGCTTGCTGAGTTGAATGCAGATATCACAAAGTAGTTTCTGAGAGTGCTTCTGTCTAGATTTTAGATGAAGATATTCCCGTTTCCAACGAAATCGTATGAGCTATCCAAATATCCACTTGCAGATTGTACAAAAAGGTGGTTCCAAACTACTCTATCAAAAGAAATGTTGAACTCTGTTCGATGAGGACTCACATCACAAAGAAGTTTCTGATAATGCTTCTGCCTAGATTTTATATGATGATGTTCCCGTTTCCAACGAAATCTTCACATTAAACAAAATATCCACTTGCAGGTTCTACAAAAAGAGTGTTTCCAAACTGCTGTATCAACGTAAAGTTTGAACTCTGTTAGTTGAGGACACACATCACAAAAAAGTTTCTGAGAATGCTTCTGTCTAGATTTTATAAGAAGATACTCCCGTTTCCAACGAAATCTTCACAGTTATTCAAGTATCCACTTGCAGATTCCACAAAAAGAGTGTTTCCTAACTGCTGTATCAAGAGAAAGGATCAACTCTGCTAGTTGAGGACCCATATCCTAAATAAGTTTCTGAGAATGCTTCTGTCTCTTTCTTATAGGAAGATATTTCAGTTTTCACCGAAGGGCTGAATGCGTTCGAAATGTCCACTTCCAGATACTACAGAAAGAGTGTTTCAAACCTGCTCTTTGAAAGGGAATGTTCAGCTCTGTGACTTGAATGCAGATGTCACAAAGTAGTTTCTGACAGTGCTTCTGTCTTGAATTTAGATGAAGATATTCCCTTTTCCAACGAAATCGTTAGAGCTATAAAAATATCCACTTGCAGATTCTACAAAAAGGGTGTTTCCAAACTGCCCTATCAAAAGAAACGTTGAACCCTGTTAGTTGAGGATACACATCACAAAGTAGTTTCTGAGAATGCTTGTGTCTAGATTTTATATGAAGATATTCCTATTTCCAACTAAATCTTCACAGTTATCCAAATATCCACTTGCAGATTTTACAAAAAGACTGTTTCCAAACTGCTGTTTCAAAGAAAAGTCGAACTGTGTTAGTTGAGGACACTCATCACAAAGAAGTTTCTGAGAATGCTTCTGTCTAGATTTCATATGAAGATATTCCCGTTTCCACCGAAATCATTAGAGCTATCCAAATACCCACTTACAGATTCTACAAAAAGAGTGTTACCAATCTGCTCTATCAAATGAAAGGTTCAACTTCGTTAGTTGAGGACACACATCATAAAGAAGTTTCTGAGAATGCTTCTGTCTGGATTTTATATGAAGATATTCCGTTTCCAACGAAATCTTCACAGTTATCCAAATATCAACTTGCAGATTCTACAAAAAGTGTGTTTCCAAACTACTGTATCAAAAGAAAGGATCAACTCTGTTAGTTGAGGACACACATCACAAAGAAGTTTCTGAGAATGCTTCTGTCTAGATTTTATATGAAGATATTCCCGTTTCCAACGAAATCTTCACAGTTATCCAAATATCCACTTGCAGATTCTACAAAAAGAGTGTTTGCAAACTGCTGTATCAAAAGAAAGGATGAACTGTGTTAGCTGAGGACACTCATCAAGAAGAAGTTTCTGAGCATGCTTCGGTCTAGATTTCATATGAAGATATCCCCGTTTCCAACGAAATCATTAGCTCTATCAAAATATCCACTTACAGATTCTACAAAAAGAGTGTTTCCAAACTCCTCTATCAAAAGAAAAGTTCAACTCCTTTAGTTGAGGACACACATCACAAAGAAGTTTCTGAGAATGCTTCTGTCTAGATTTTATATGAAGATATTCCCTTTTCCAATGAAATCTTCAGAGTCATCCAAATATCCACTTGCAGCTTCTACAAAAAGAGTTTTTCTAAACTGCTGTATCCAAAGAAAGTTTCATCTCTGTTAGTTGAGGACACACATCCCAAATAAGTTTCTGAGAATGCTTCTGTCTCGTTTTTATGGGAAGATATTTCCCTTTTCACCTTAGGCCTGAGAGCGCTCGAAATCTCCACTTGCAGATACTACAGAAAGAGTGTTCCAAACCTGCTCTAAGAAAGGGAATGTTCAGCTCAGTGAGTTCAATGCAGATATCACAAAGTAGTTTCTGAGAGAGCTTCTGTCTAGATTTTAGATGAAGATATTCCCGTTTCCAATGAAATCGTTAGAGCTATCCAAATATCCACTTGCAGATTCTACAAAAAGTGTGTTTCCAAACTGCTGTAACAAAGGAAAGGTTGAAATCTGTTAGTTGAGGACACACACCACAAAAAAGTTTCTGAGAACGCTTCTGTCTAGATTCTATATGACGATATTCCCGTTTCCAATGAAATCTTCACAGTTATTCAAATATCCACTTGCAGATTCTACAAAAAGAGTGTTTCCAAACTGCTCTATCAAAAGAAAGGTTCAACTCCGTTAGTTGAGGACACACGTCACAAAGAAGTTTCTGAGAATGCTTCTGTCTCGTTTTTATGGGAAGATATTTCAGTTTTCACCGTAGGCCGGAATGCGCTCGAAATGTCCACTTGCAGATACTACAGAAAGAGTGTTCCAAACCTTCTCTAAGAAAGGGAATCTTCAGCTTTGTGAGTTGAATGCAGATATCACAAAGTAGTTTCTGAGAGTGCTTCTGTCTAGATTTTAGATGAAGATATTCCCGTTTCCAACGAAATCGTTAGAGCTATCCAAATATCTACTTGCAGATTCTACAAAAAGAGTGGTTCCAAACTACTCTATGAAAAGAAAGGTTGAACTCTGTTAGATGAGGACACACATCACAAAGAAGTTTCTGAGAATGCTTCTGTCTAGATTTTATATGAAGATGTTCCCGTTTCCAACGAAATCTTCACATTAAACAAAATATCCACTTGCATGTTCTACAAAAAGAGTGTTTCCAAACTGCTGTATCAAAGGAAAGGTTGTACTCTGTTAGTTGAGGACACACATCACAAAAAAGTTTCTGAGAATGCTTCTGTCTAGATTTTATATGAAGATATTCCCGTTTCCAACGAAATCTTCACAGTTATTCAAGTATCCACTTGCAGATTCCACAATAAGAGTGTTTCCAAACTGCTGTATCAATAGAAAGGATCAGCTCTGGTAGTTGAGGACACACATCCTAAAGAAGTTTCTGAAAATCCTTCTGTCTCTTTTTTATGGGAAGATATTTCAGTTTTCACCGTAGGCCTTAATGCGCTCGAAATGTCCACTTCCAGATACTACAGAAAGAGTGTTTCAAACCTGCTCTATGAAAGGGAATGTTCCGCTCTGTGACTTGAATGCAGATATCAGAAAGTAGTTTCTGACAGTGCTTCTGTCTAGAATTTAGATGAAGATATTCCCGTTTCCAACGAAATCGATAGAGCTATCCAAATATCCACTTACAGATTCTACAAAAGAAGTGATTCCAAACTGCTCTATCAACAGAAAGGTTTAAGTCTGTTAGTTGAGGACACACATCACAAAGAAGTTTGTGAGAATGCTTCTGTCTAGATTTTATATGAAGATATTCCCGTTTCTAACGATATCTTCACAGTTATCCAAATATCCACTTGCAGATTCTTCAAAAAGTGTGTTTCCAAACTGCTGTATCAAAAGATAGGTTCAACTCTGTCAGTTGAGGACACTCATCGCAAAGAAGTTTCTGAGAATGCTTCTGTCTAGATTTCATATGAAGATACTCCCCTTTCCAACGAAATTATTACAGCTATCCAAATATCCACGGACAGATTCTACAGAAAGGGTGTTTCCAAACTGCTGTATCAAAAGAAAGGTTGAACTCCGTTAGTTGAGGACACACATCACGAAGAAGTTGCTGAGAATGCTTCTGTCTGGAATTTAGATGAAGATATTCCCGTTTCCAACGAAATCTTCACAGTTATCCAAATATCTACCAGCAGATTCTACAAAAAGTGTGTTTCCAAACTACTGTAACAAAAGAAAGGTTGAACTCTGTTAGTTGAGGACACACATCACAAAGAAGTTTCTGAGAATGCTTCTGTCTAGATTTTATATGAAGATATTCACTTTTCCATCGAAATCTTCACAGTTATCCAAATATCCACTTGCGGATTCTACAAAAAGAGTGTTTCTAAACTGCTGTATCAAAAGAAAGGTCCAACTCTGTTAGTTGAGGACACACATCCAGTATAAGTTTCAGAGAATGCTTCTGTCTCGTTTTTATGGGAAGATATTTCCCTTTTCACCGTAGGCCTGAAAGCGCTCGAAATGTCCACTTGCAGATACTACAGAAAGCGTGTTCCAAACCTGCTCTAAGAAAGAGAATCTTCAGCTTTCTGAGTTGAATGCAGATATCACAAAGTAGTTTCTGAGAGTGCTTCTGTCTAGATTTTAGATGAAGATATTCCCGTTTCCAACGAAATCGTATGAGCTATCCAAATATCCACTTGCAGATTGTACAAAAAGGTGGTTCCAAACTACTCTATCAAAAGAAATGTTGAACTCTGTTCGATGAGGACTCACATCACAAAGAAGTTTCTGATAATGCTTCTGCCTAGATTTTATATGATGATGTTCCCGTTTCCAACGAAATCTTCACATTAAACAAAATATCCACTTGCAGGTTCTACAAAAAGAGTGTTTCCAAACTGCTGTATCAACGTAAAGTTTGAACTCTGTTAGTTGAGGACACACATCACAAAAAAGTTTCTGAGAATGCTTCTGTCTAGATTTTATAAGAAGATACTCCCGTTTCCAACGAAATCTTCACAGTTATTCAAGTATCCACTTGCAGATTCCACAAAAAGAGTGTTTCCTAACTGCTGTATCAAGAGAAAGGATCAACTCTGCTAGTTGAGGACCCATATCCTAAATAAGTTTCTGAGAATGCTTCTGTCTCTTTCTTATAGGAAGATATTTCAGTTTTCACCGAAGGGCTGAATGCGTTCGAAATGTCCACTTCCAGATACTACAGAAAGAGTGTTTCAAACCTGCTCTTTGAAAGGGAATGTTCAGCTCTGTGACTTGAATGCAGATGTCACAAAGTAGTTTCTGACAGTGCTTCTGTCTTGAATTTAGATGAAGATATTCCCTTTTCCAACGAAATCGTTAGAGCTATAAAAATATCCACTTGCAGATTCTACAAAAAGGGTGTTTCCAAACTGCCCTATCAAAAGAAACGTTGAACCCTGTTAGTTGAGGATACACATCACAAAGTAGTTTCTGAGAATGCTTGTGTCTAGATTTTATATGAAGATATTCCTATTTCCAACTAAATCTTCACAGTTATCCAAATATCCACTTGCAGATTTTACAAAAAGACTGTTTCCAAACTGCTGTTTCAAAGAAAAGTCGAACTGTGTTAGTTGAGGACACTCATCACAAAGAAGTTTCTGAGAATGCTTCTGTCTAGATTTCATATGAAGATATTCCCGTTTCCACCGAAATCATTAGAGCTATCCAAATACCCACTTACAGATTCTACAAAAAGAGTGTTACCAATCTGCTCTATCAAATGAAAGGTTCAACTTCGTTAGTTGAGGACACACATCATAAAGAAGTTTCTGAGAATGCTTCTGTCTGGATTTTATATGAAGATATTCCGTTTCCAACGAAATCTTCACAGTTATCCAAATATCAACTTGCAGATTCTACAAAAAGTGTGTTTCCAAACTACTGTATCAAAAGAAAGGATCAACTCTGTTAGTTGAGGACACACATCACAAAGAAGTTTCTGAGA
Source organism: Gorilla gorilla gorilla (assembly GCF_029281585.2). Taxonomy (NCBI): domain Eukaryota; kingdom Metazoa; phylum Chordata; class Mammalia; order Primates; family Hominidae; genus Gorilla; species Gorilla gorilla. The sequence goes on along the minus strand of NC_086018.1, from coordinate 12,125,034 downwards.
ATGCTTCTGTCTAGATTTTATATGAAGATATTCCCGTTTCCAACGAAATCTTCACAGTTATCCAAATATCCACTTGCAGATTCTACAAAAAGAGTGTTTGCAAACTGCTGTATCAAAAGAAAGGATGAACTGTGTTAGCTGAGGACACTCATCAAGAAGAAGTTTCTGAGCATGCTTCGGTCTAGATTTCATATGAAGATATCCCCGTTTCCAACGAAATCATTAGCTCTATCAAAATATCCACTTACAGATTCTACAAAAAGAGTGTTTCCAAACTCCTCTATCAAAAGAAAAGTTCAACTCCTTTAGTTGAGGACACACATCACAAAGAAGTTTCTGAGAATGCTTCTGTCTAGATTTTATATGAAGATATTCCCTTTTCCAATGAAATCTTCAGAGTCATCCAAATATCCACTTGCAGCTTCTACAAAAAGAGTTTTTCTAAACTGCTGTATCCAAAGAAAGTTTCATCTCTGTTAGTTGAGGACACACATCCCAAATAAGTTTCTGAGAATGCTTCTGTCTCGTTTTTATGGGAAGATATTTCCCTTTTCACCTTAGGCCTGAGAGCGCTCGAAATCTCCACTTGCAGATACTACAGAAAGAGTGTTCCAAACCTGCTCTAAGAAAGGGAATGTTCAGCTCAGTGAGTTCAATGCAGATATCACAAAGTAGTTTCTGAGAGAGCTTCTGTCTAGATTTTAGATGAAGATATTCCCGTTTCCAATGAAATCGTTAGAGCTATCCAAATATCCACTTGCAGATTCTACAAAAAGTGTGTTTCCAAACTGCTGTAACAAAGGGAAGGTTGAAATCTGTTAGTTGAGGACACACACCACAAAAAAGTTTCTGAGAACGCTTCTGTCTAGATTCTATATGACGATATTCCCGTTTCCAATGAAATCTTCACAGTTATTCAAATATCCACTTGCAGATTCTACAAAAAGAGTGTTTCCAAACTGCTCTATCAAAAGAAAGGTTCAACTCCGTTAGTTGAGGACACACGTCACAAAGAAGTTTCTGAGAATGCTTCTGTCTCGTTTTTATGGGAAGATATTTCAGTTTTCACCGTAGGCCGGAATGCGCTCGAAATGTCCACTTGCAGATACTACAGAAAGAGTGTTCCAAACCTTCTCTAAGAAAGGGAATCTTCAGCTTTGTGAGTTGAATGCAGATATCACAAAGTAGTTTCTGAGAGTGCTTCTGTCTAGATTTTAGATGAAGATATTCCCGTTTCCAACGAAATCGTTAGAGCTATCCAAATATCAACTTGCAGATTCTACAAAAAGAGTGGTTCCAAACTACTCTATGAAAAGAAAGGTTGAACTCTGTTAGATGAGGACACACATCACAAAGAAGTTTCTGAGAATGCTTCTGTCTAGATTTTATATGAAGATGTTCCCGTTTCCAACGAAATCTTCACATTAAACAAAATATCCACTTGCAGGTTCTACAAAAAGAGTGTTTCCAAACTGCTGTATCAAAGGAAAGGTTGTACTCTGTTAGTTGAGGACACACATCACAAAAAAGTTTCTGAGAATGCTTCTGTCTAGATTTTATATGAAGATATTCCCGTTTCCAACGAAATCTTCACAGTTATTCAAGTATCCACTTGCAGATTCCACAATAAGAGTGTTTCCAAACTGCTGTATCAATAGAAAGGATCAGCTCTGGTAGTTGAGGACACACATCCTAAAGAAGTTTCTGAAAATCCTTCTGTCTCTTTTTTATGGGAAGATATTTCAGTTTTCACCGTAGGCCTTAATGCGCTCGAAATGTCCACTTCCAGATACTACAGAAAGAGTGTTTCAAACCTGCTCTATGAAAGGGAATGTTCCGCTCTGTGACTTGAATGCAGATATCAGAAAGTAGTTTCTGACAGTGCTTCTGTCTAGAATTTAGATGAAGATATTCCCGTTTCCAACGAAATCGATAGAGCTATCCAAATATCCACTTACAGATTCTACAAAAGAAGTGATTCCAAACTGCTCTATCAACAGAAAGGTTTAAGTCTGTTAGTTGAGGACACACATCACAAAGAAGTTTGTGAGAATGCTTCTGTCTAGATTTTATATGAAGATATTCCCGTTTCTAACGATATCTTCACAGTTATCCAAATATCCACTTGCAGATTCTTCAAAAAGTGTGTTTCCAAACTGCTGTATCAAAAGATAGGTTCAACTCTGTCAGTTGAGGACACTCATCGCAAAGAAGTTTCTGAGAATGCTTCTGTCTAGATTTCATATGAAGATACTCCCCTTTCCAACGAAATTATTACAGCTATCCAAATATCCACGGACAGATTCTACAGAAAGGGTGTTTCCAAACTGCTGTATCAAAAGAAAGGTTGAACTCCGTTAGTTGAGGACACACATCACGAAGAAGTTGCTGAGAATGCTTCTGTCTGGAATTTAGATGAAGATATTCCCGTTTCCAACGAAATCTTCACAGTTATCCAAATATCTACCAGCAGATTCTACAAAAAGTGTGTTTCCAAACTACTGTAACAAAAGAAAGGTTGAACTCTGTTAGTTGAGGACACACATCACAAAGAAGTTTCTGAGAATGCTTCTGTCTAGATTTTATATGAAGATATTCACTTTTCCATCGAAATCTTCACAGTTATCCAAATATCCACTTGCGGATTCTACAAAAAGAGTGTTTCTAAACTGCTGTATCAAAAGAAAGGTCCAACTCTGTTAGTTGAGGACACACATCCAGTATAAGTTTCAGAGAATGCTTCTGTCTCGTTTTTATGGGAAGATATTTCCCTTTTCACCGTAGGCCTGAAAGCGCTCGAAATGTCCACTTGCAGATACTACAGAAAGCGTGTTCCAAACCTGCTCTAAGAAAGAGAATCTTCAGCTTGCTGAGTTGAATGCAGATATCACAAAGTAGTTTCTGAGAGTGCTTCTGTCTAGATTTTAGATGAAGATATTCCCGTTTCCAACGAAATCGTATGAGCTATCCAAATATCCACTTGCAGATTGTACAAAAAGGTGGTTCCAAACTACTCTATCAAAAGAAATGTTGAACTCTGTTCGATGAGGACTCACATCACAAAGAAGTTTCTGATAATGCTTCTGCCTAGATTTTATATGATGATGTTCCCGTTTCCAACGAAATCTTCACATTAAACAAAATATCCACTTGCAGGTTCTACAAAAAGAGTGTTTCCAAACTGCTGTATCAACGTAAAGTTTGAACTCTGTTAGTTGAGGACACACATCACAAAAAAGTTTCTGAGAATGCTTCTGTCTAGATTTTATAAGAAGATACTCCCGTTTCCAACGAAATCTTCACAGTTATTCAAGTATCCACTTGCAGATTCCACAAAAAGAGTGTTTCCTAACTGCTGTATCAAGAGAAAGGATCAACTCTGCTAGTTGAGGACCCATATCCTAAATAAGTTTCTGAGAATGCTTCTGTCTCTTTCTTATAGGAAGATATTTCAGTTTTCACCGAAGGGCTGAATGCGTTCGAAATGTCCACTTCCAGATACTACAGAAAGAGTGTTTCAAACCTGCTCTTTGAAAGGGAATGTTCAGCTCTGTGACTTGAATGCAGATGTCACAAAGTAGTTTCTGACAGTGCTTCTGTCTTGAATTTAGATGAAGATATTCCCTTTTCCAACGAAATCGTTAGAGCTATAAAAATATCCACTTGCAGATTCTACAAAAAGGGTGTTTCCAAACTGCCCTATCAAAAGAAACGTTGAACCCTGTTAGTTGAGGATACACATCACAAAGTAGTTTCTGAGAATGCTTGTGTCTAGATTTTATATGAAGATATTCCTATTTCCAACTAAATCTTCACAGTTATCCAAATATCCACTTGCAGATTTTACAAAAAGACTGTTTCCAAACTGCTGTTTCAAAGAAAAGTCGAACTGTGTTAGTTGAGGACACTCATCACAAAGAAGTTTCTGAGAATGCTTCTGTCTAGATTTCATATGAAGATATTCCCGTTTCCACCGAAATCATTAGAGCTATCCAAATACCCACTTACAGATTCTACAAAAAGAGTGTTACCAATCTGCTCTATCAAATGAAAGGTTCAACTTCGTTAGTTGAGGACACACATCATAAAGAAGTTTCTGAGAATGCTTCTGTCTGGATTTTATATGAAGATATTCCGTTTCCAACGAAATCTTCACAGTTATCCAAATATCAACTTGCAGATTCTACAAAAAGTGTGTTTCCAAACTACTGTATCAAAAGAAAGGATCAACTCTGTTAGTTGAGGACACACATCACAAAGAAGTTTCTGAGAATGCTTCTGTCTAGATTTTATATGAAGATATTCCCGTTTCCAACGAAATCTTCACAGTTATCCAAATATCCACTTGCAGATTCTACAAAAAGAGTGTTTGCAAACTGCTGTATCAAAAGAAAGGATGAACTGTGTTAGCTGAGGACACTCATCAAGAAGAAGTTTCTGAGCATGCTTCGGTCTAGATTTCATATGAAGATATCCCCGTTTCCAACGAAATCATTAGCTCTATCAAAATATCCACTTACAGATTCTACAAAAAGAGTGTTTCCAAACTCCTCTATCAAAAGAAAAGTTCAACTCCTTTAGTTGAGGACACACATCACAAAGAAGTTTCTGAGAATGCTTCTGTCTAGATTTTATATGAAGATATTCCCTTTTCCAATGAAATCTTCAGAGTCATCCAAATATCCACTTGCAGCTTCTACAAAAAGAGTTTTTCTAAACTGCTGTATCCAAAGAAAGTTTCATCTCTGTTAGTTGAGGACACACATCCCAAATAAGTTTCTGAGAATGCTTCTGTCTCGTTTTTATGGGAAGATATTTCCCTTTTCACCTTAGGCCTGAGAGCGCTCGAAATCTCCACTTGCAGATACTACAGAAAGAGTGTTCCAAACCTGCTCTAAGAAAGGGAATGTTCAGCTCAGTGAGTTCAATGCAGATATCACAAAGTAGTTTCTGAGAGAGCTTCTGTCTAGATTTTAGATGAAGATATTCCCGTTTCCAATGAAATCGTTAGAGCTATCCAAATATCCACTTGCAGATTCTACAAAAAGTGTGTTTCCAAACTGCTGTAACAAAGGGAAGGTTGAAATCTGTTAGTTGAGGACACACACCACAAAAAAGTTTCTGAGAACGCTTCTGTCTAGATTCTATATGACGATATTCCCGTTTCCAATGAAATCTTCACAGTTATTCAAATATCCACTTGCAGATTCTACAAAAAGAGTGTTTCCAAACTGCTCTATCAAAAGAAAGGTTCAACTCCGTTAGTTGAGGACACACGTCACAAAGAAGTTTCTGAGAATGCTTCTGTCTCGTTTTTATGGGAAGATATTTCAGTTTTCACCGTAGGCCGGAATGCGCTCGAAATGTCCACTTGCAGATACTACAGAAAGAGTGTTCCAAACCTTCTCTAAGAAAGGGAATCTTCAGCTTTGTGAGTTGAATGCAGATATCACAAAGTAGTTTCTGAGAGTGCTTCTGTCTAGATTTTAGATGAAGATATTCCCGTTTCCAACGAAATCGTTAGAGCTATCCAAATATCTACTTGCAGATTCTACAAAAAGAGTGGTTCCAAACTACTCTATGAAAAGAAAGGTTGAACTCTGTTAGATGAGGACACACATCACAAAGAAGTTTCTGAGAATGCTTCTGTCTAGATTTTATATGAAGATGTTCCCGTTTCCAACGAAATCTTCACATTAAACAAAATATCCACTTGCAGGTTCTACAAAAAGAGTGTTTCCAAACTGCTGTATCAAAGGAAAGGTTGTACTCTGTTAGTTGAGGACACACATCACAAAAAAGTTTCTGAGAATGCTTCTGTCTAGATTTTATATGAAGATATTCCCGTTTCCAACGAAATCTTCACAGTTATTCAAGTATCCACTTGCAGATTCCACAATAAGAGTGTTTCCAAACTGCTGTATCAATAGAAAGGATCAGCTCTGGTAGTTGAGGACACACATCCTAAAGAAGTTTCTGAAAATCCTTCTGTCTCTTTTTTATGGGAAGATATTTCAGTTTTCACCGTAGGCCTTAATGCGCTCGAAATGTCCACTTCCAGATACTACAGAAAGAGTGTTTCAAACCTGCTCTATGAAAGGGAATGTTCCGCTCTGTGACTTGAATGCAGATATCAGAAAGTAGTTTCTGACAGTGCTTCTGTCTAGAATTTAGATGAAGATATTCCCGTTTCCAACGAAATCGATAGAGCTATCCAAATATCCACTTACAGATTCTACAAAAGAAGTGATTCCAAACTGCTCTATCAACAGAAAGGTTTAAGTCTGTTAGTTGAGGACACACATCACAAAGAAGTTTGTGAGAATGCTTCTGTCTAGATTTTATATGAAGATATTCCCGTTTCTAACGATATCTTCACAGTTATCCAAATATCCACTTGCAGATTCTTCAAAAAGTGTGTTTCCAAACTGCTGTATCAAAAGATAGGTTCAACTCTGTCAGTTGAGGACACTCATCGCAAAGAAGTTTCTGAGAATGCTTCTGTCTAGATTTCATATGAAGATACTCCCCTTTCCAACGAAATTATTACAGCTATCCAAATATCCACGGACAGATTCTACAGAAAGGGTGTTTCCAAACTGCTGTATCAAAAGAAAGGTTGAACTCCGTTAGTTGAGGACACACATCACGAAGAAGTTGCTGAGAATGCTTCTGTCTGGAATTTAGATGAAGATATTCCCGTTTCCAACGAAATCTTCACAGTTATCCAAATATCTACCAGCAGATTCTACAAAAAGTGTGTTTCCAAACTACTGTAACAAAAGAAAGGTTGAACTCTGTTAGTTGAGGACACACATCACAAAGAAGTTTCTGAGAATGCTTCTGTCTAGATTTTATATGAAGATATTCACTTTTCCATCGAAATCTTCACAGTTATCCAAATATCCACTTGCGGATTCTACAAAAAGAGTGTTTCTAAACTGCTGTATCAAAAGAAAGGTCCAACTCTGTTAGTTGAGGACACACATCCAGTATAAGTTTCAGAGAATGCTTCTGTCTCGTTTTTATGGGAAGATATTTCCCTTTTCACCGTAGGCCTGAAAGCGCTCGAAATGTCCACTTGCAGATACTACAGAAAGCGTGTTCCAAACCTGCTCTAAGAAAGAGAATCTTCAGCTTGCTGAGTTGAATGCAGATATCACAAAGTAGTTTCTGAGAGTGCTTCTGTCTAGATTTTAGATGAAGATATTCCCGTTTCCAACGAAATCGTATGAGCTATCCAAATATCCACTTGCAGATTGTACAAAAAGGTGGTTCCAAACTACTCTATCAAAAGAAATGTTGAACTCTGTTCGATGAGGACTCACATCACAAAGAAGTTTCTGATAATGCTTCTGCCTAGATTTTATATGATGATGTTCCCGTTTCCAACGAAATCTTCACATTAAACAAAATATCCACTTGCAGGTTCTACAAAAAGAGTGTTTCCAAACTGCTGTATCAACGTAAAGTTTGAACTCTGTTAGTTGAGGACACACATCACAAAAAAGTTTCTGAGAATGCTTCTGTCTAGATTTTATAAGAAGATACTCCCGTTTCCAACGAAATCTTCACAGTTATTCAAGTATCCACTTGCAGATTCCACAAAAAGAGTGTTTCCTAACTGCTGTATCAAGAGAAAGGATCAACTCTGCTAGTTGAGGACCCATATCCTAAATAAGTTTCTGAGAATGCTTCTGTCTCTTTCTTATAGGAAGATATTTCAGTTTTCACCGAAGGGCTGAATGCGTTCGAAATGTCCACTTCCAGATACTACAGAAAGAGTGTTTCAAACCTGCTCTTTGAAAGGGAATGTTCAGCTCTGTGACTTGAATGCAGATGTCACAAAGTAGTTTCTGACAGTGCTTCTGTCTTGAATTTAGATGAAGATATTCCCTTTTCCAACGAAATCGTTAGAGCTATAAAAATATCCACTTGCAGATTCTACAAAAAGGGTGTTTCCAAACTGCCCTATCAAAAGAAACGTTGAACCCTGTTAGTTGAGGATACACATCACAAAGTAGTTTCTGAGAATGCTTGTGTCTAGATTTTATATGAAGATATTCCTATTTCCAACTAAATCTTCACAGTTATCCAAATATCCACTTGCAGATTTTACAAAAAGACTGTTTCCAAACTGCTGTTTCAAAGAAAAGTCGAACTGTGTTAGTTGAGGACACTCATCACAAAGAAGTTTCTGAGAATGCTTCTGTCTAGATTTCATATGAAGATATTCCCGTTTCCACCGAAATCATTAGAGCTATCCAAATACCCACTTACAGATTCTACAAAAAGAGTGTTACCAATCTGCTCTATCAAATGAAAGGTTCAACTTCGTTAGTTGAGGACACACATCATAAAGAAGTTTCTGAGAATGCTTCTGTCTGGATTTTATATGAAGATATTCCGTTTCCAACGAAATCTTCACAGTTATCCAAATATCAACTTGCAGATTCTACAAAAAGTGTGTTTCCAAACTACTGTATCAAAAGAAAGGATCAACTCTGTTAGTTGAGGACACACATCACAAAGAAGTTTCTGAGAATGCTTCTGTCTAGATTTTATATGAAGATATTCCCGTTTCCAACGAAATCTTCACAGTTATCCAAATATCCACTTGCAGATTCTACAAAAAGAGTGTTTGCAAACTGCTGTATCAAAAGAAAGGATGAACTGTGTTAGCTGAGGACACTCATCAAGAAGAAGTTTCTGAGCATGCTTCGGTCTAGATTTCATATGAAGATATCCCCGTTTCCAACGAAATCATTAGCTCTATCAAAATATCCACTTACAGATTCTACAAAAAGAGTGTTTCCAAACTCCTCTATCAAAAGAAAAGTTCAACTCCTTTAGTTGAGGACACACATCACAAAGAAGTTTCTGAGAATGCTTCTGTCTAGATTTTATATGAAGATATTCCCTTTTCCAATGAAATCTTCAGAGTCATCCAAATATCCACTTGCAGCTTCTACAAAAAGAGTTTTTCTAAACTGCTGTATCCAAAGAAAGTTTCATCTCTGTTAGTTGAGGACACACATCCCAAATAAGTTTCTGAGAATGCTTCTGTCTCGTTTTTATGGGAAGATATTTCCCTTTTCACCTTAGGCCTGAGAGCGCTCGAAATCTCCACTTGCAGATACTACAGAAAGAGTGTTCCAAACCTGCTCTAAGAAAGGGAATGTTCAGCTCAGTGAGTTCAATGCAGATATCACAAAGTAGTTTCTGAGAGAGCTTCTGTCTAGATTTTAGATGAAGATATTCCCGTTTCCAATGAAATCGTTAGAGCTATCCAAATATCCACTTGCAGATTCTACAAAAAGTGTGTTTCCAAACTGCTGTAACAAAGGGAAGGTTGAAATCTGTTAGTTGAGGACACACACCACAAAAAAGTTTCTGAGAACGCTTCTGTCTAGATTCTATATGACGATATTCCCGTTTCCAATGAAATCTTCACAGTTATTCAAATATCCACTTGCAGATTCTACAAAAAGAGTGTTTCCAAACTGCTCTATCAAAAGAAAGGTTCAACTCCGTTAGTTGAGGACACACGTCACAAAGAAGTTTCTGAGAATGCTTCTGTCTCGTTTTTATGGGAAGATATTTCAGTTTTCACCGTAGGCCGGAATGCGCTCGAAATGTCCACTTGCAGATACTACAGAAAGAGTGTTCCAAACCTTCTCTAAGAAAGGGAATCTTCAGCTTTGTGAGTTGAATGCAGATATCACAAAGTAGTTTCTGAGAGTGCTTCTGTCTAGATTTTAGATGAAGATATTCCCGTTTCCAACGAAATCGTTAGAGCTATCCAAATATCAACTTGCAGATTCTACAAAAAGAGTGGTTCCAAACTACTCTATGAAAAGAAAGGTTGAACTCTGTTAGATGAGGACACACATCACAAAGAAGTTTCTGAGAATGCTTCTGTCTAGATTTTATATGAAGATGTTCCCGTTTCCAACGAAATCTTCACATTAAACAAAATATCCACTTGCAGGTTCTACAAAAAGAGTGTTTCCAAACTGCTGTATCAAAGGAAAGGTTGTACTCTGTTAGTTGAGGACACACATCACAAAAAAGTTTCTGAGAATGCTTCTGTCTAGATTTTATATGAAGATATTCCCGTTTCCAACGAAATCTTCACAGTTATTCAAGTATCCACTTGCAGATTCCACAATAAGAGTGTTTCCAAACTGCTGTATCAATAGAAAGGATCAGCTCTGGTAGTTGAGGACACACATCCTAAAGAAGTTTCTGAAAATCCTTCTGTCTCTTTTTTATGGGAAGATATTTCAGTTTTCACCGTAGGCCTTAATGCGCTCGAAATGTCCACTTCCAGATACTACAGAAAGAGTGTTTCAAACCTGCTCTATGAAAGGGAATGTTCCGCTCTGTGACTTGAATGCAGATATCAGAAAGTAGTTTCTGACAGTGCTTCTGTCTAGAATTTAGATGAAGATATTCCCGTTTCCAACGAAATCGATAGAGCTATCCAAATATCCACTTACAGATTCTACAAAAGAAGTGATTCCAAACTGCTCTATCAACAGAAAGGTTTAAGTCTGTTAGTTGAGGACACACATCACAAAGAAGTTTGTGAGAATGCTTCTGTCTAGATTTTATATGAAGATATTCCCGTTTCTAACGATATCTTCACAGTTATCCAAATATCCACTTGCAGATTCTTCAAAAAGTGTGTTTCCAAACTGCTGTATCAAAAGATAGGTTCAACTCTGTCAGTTGAGGACACTCATCGCAAAGAAGTTTCTGAGAATGCTTCTGTCTAGATTTCATATGAAGATACTCCCCTTTCCAACGAAATTATTACAGCTATCCAAATATCCACGGACAGATTCTACAGAAAGGGTGTTTCCAAACTGCTGTATCAAAAGAAAGGTTGAACTCCGTTAGTTGAGGACACACATCACGAAGAAGTTGCTGAGAATGCTTCTGTCTGGAATTTAGATGAAGATATTCCCGTTTCCAACGAAATCTTCACAGTTATCCAAATATCTACCAGCAGATTCTACAAAAAGTGTGTTTCCAAACTACTGTAACAAAAGAAAGGTTGAACTCTGTTAGTTGAGGACACACATCACAAAGAAGTTTCTGAGAATGCTTCTGTCTAGATTTTATATGAAGATATTCACTTTTCCATCGAAATCTTCACAGTTATCCAAATATCCACTTGCGGATTCTACAAAAAGAGTGTTTCTAAACTGCTGTATCAAAAGAAAGGTCCAACTCTGTTAGTTGAGGACACACATCCAGTATAAGTTTCAGAGAATGCTTCTGTCTCGTTTTTATGGGAAGATATTTCCCTTTTCACCGTAGGCCTGAAAGCGCTCGAAATGTCCACTTGCAGATACTACAGAAAGCGTGTTCCAAACCTGCTCTAAGAAAGAGAATCTTCAGCTTGCTGAGTTGAATGCAGATATCACAAAGTAGTTTCTGAGAGTGCTTCTGTCTAGATTTTAGATGAAGATATTCCCGTTTCCAACGAAATCGTATGAGCTATCCAAATATCCACTTGCAGATTGTACAAAAAGGTGGTTCCAAACTACTCTATCAAAAGAAATGTTGAACTCTGTTCGATGAGGACTCACATCACAAAGAAGTTTCTGATAATGCTTCTGCCTAGATTTTATATGATGATGTTCCCGTTTCCAACGAAATCTTCACATTAAACAAAATATCCACTTGCAGGTTCTACAAAAAGAGTGTTTCCAAACTGCTGTATCAACGTAAAGTTTGAACTCTGTTAGTTGAGGACACACATCACAAAAAAGTTTCTGAGAATGCTTCTGTCTAGATTTTATAAGAAGATACTCCCGTTTCCAACGAAATCTTCACAGTTATTCAAGTATCCACTTGCAGATTCCACAAAAAGAGTGTTTCCTAACTGCTGTATCAAGAGAAAGGATCAACTCTGCTAGTTGAGGACCCATATCCTAAATAAGTTTCTGAGAATGCTTCTGTCTCTTTCTTATAGGAAGATATTTCAGTTTTCACCGAAGGGCTGAATGCGTTCGAAATGTCCACTTCCAGATACTACAGAAAGAGTGTTTCAAACCTGCTCTTTGAAAGGGAATGTTCAGCTCTGTGACTTGAATGCAGATGTCACAAAGTAGTTTCTGACAGTGCTTCTGTCTTGAATTTAGATGAAGATATTCCCTTTTCCAACGAAATCGTTAGAGCTATAAAAATATCCACTTGCAGATTCTACAAAAAGGGTGTTTCCAAACTGCCCTATCAAAAGAAACGTTGAACCCTGTTAGTTGAGGATACACATCACAAAGTAGTTTCTGAGAATGCTTGTGTCTAGATTTTATATGAAGATATTCCTATTTCCAACTAAATCTTCACAGTTATCCAAATATCCACTTGCAGATTTTACAAAAAGACTGTTTCCAAACTGCTGTTTCAAAGAAAAGTCGAACTGTGTTAGTTGAGGACACTCATCACAAAGAAGTTTCTGAGAATGCTTCTGTCTAGATTTCATATGAAGATATTCCCGTTTCCACCGAAATCATTAGAGCTATCCAAATACCCACTTACAGATTCTACAAAAAGAGTGTTACCAATCTGCTCTATCAAATGAAAGGTTCAACTTCGTTAGTTGAGGACACACATCATAAAGAAGTTTCTGAGAATGCTTCTGTCTGGATTTTATATGAAGATATTCCGTTTCCAACGAAATCTTCACAGTTATCCAAATATCAACTTGCAGATTCTACAAAAAGTGTGTTTCCAAACTACTGTATCAAAAGAAAGGATCAACTCTGTTAGTTGAGGACACACATCACAAAGAAGTTTCTGAGAATGCTTCTGTCTAGATTTTATATGAAGATATTCCCGTTTCCAACGAAATCTTCACAGTTATCCAAATATCCACTTGCAGATTCTACAAAAAGAGTGTTTGCAAACTGCTGTATCAAAAGAAAGGATGAACTGTGTTAGCTGAGGACACTCATCAAGAAGAAGTTTCTGAGCATGCTTCGGTCTAGATTTCATATGAAGATATCCCCGTTTCCAACGAAATCATTAGCTCTATCAAAATATCCACTTACAGATTCTACAAAAAGAGTGTTTCCAAACTCCTCTATCAAAAGAAAAGTTCAACTCCTTTAGTTGAGGACACACATCACAAAGAAGTTTCTGAGAATGCTTCTGTCTAGATTTTATATGAAGATATTCCCTTTTCCAATGAAATCTTCAGAGTCATCCAAATATCCACTTGCAGCTTCTACAAAAAGAGTTTTTCTAAACTGCTGTATCCAAAGAAAGTTTCATCTCTGTTAGTTGAGGACACACATCCCAAATAAGTTTCTGAGAATGCTTCTGTCTCGTTTTTATGGGAAGATATTTCCCTTTTCACCTTAGGCCTGAGAGCGCTCGAAATCTCCACTTGCAGATACTACAGAAAGAGTGTTCCAAACCTGCTCTAAGAAAGGGAATGTTCAGCTCAGTGAGTTCAATGCAGATATCACAAAGTAGTTTCTGAGAGAGCTTCTGTCTAGATTTTAGATGAAGATATTCCCGTTTCCAATGAAATCGTTAGAGCTATCCAAATATCCACTTGCAGATTCTACAAAAAGTGTTTTTCCAAACTGCTGTAACAAAGGGAAGGTTGAAATCTGTTAGTTGAGGACACACACCACAAAAAAGTTTCTGAGAACGCTTCTGTCTAGATTCTATATGACGATATTCCCGTTTCCAATGAAATCTTCACAGTTATTCAAATATCCACTTGCAGATTCTACAAAAAGAGTGTTTCCAAACTGCTCTATCAAAAGAAAGGTTCAACTCCGTTAGCTGAGGACACACGTCACAAAGAAGTTTCTGAGAATGCTTCTGTCTCGTTTTTATGGGAAGATATTTCAGTTTTCACCGTAGGCCGGAATGCGCTCGAAATGTCCACTTGCAGATACTACAGAAAGAGTGTTCCAAACCTTCTCTAAGAAAGGGAATCTTCAGCTTTGTGAGTTGAATGCAGATATCACAAAGTAGTTTCTGAGAGTGCTTCTGTCTAGATTTTAGATGAAGATATTCCCGTTTCCAACGAAATCGTTAGAGCTATCCAAATATCAACTTGCAGATTCTACAAAAAGAGTGGTTCCAAACTACTCTATGAAAAGAAAGGTTGAACTCTGTTAGATGAGGACACACATCACAAAGAAGTTTCTGAGAATGCTTCTGTCTAGATTTTATATGAAGATGTTCCCGTTTCCAACGAAATCTTCACATTAAACAAAATATCCACTTGCAGGTTCTACAAAAAGAGTGTTTCCAAACTGCTGTATCAAAGGAAAGGTTGTACTCTGTTAGTTGAGGACACACATCACAAAAAAGTTTCTGAGAATGCTTCTGTCTAGATTTTATATGAAGATATTCCCGTTTCCAACGAAATCTTCACAGTTATTCAAGTATCCACTTGCAGATTCCACAATAAGAGTGTTTCCAAACTGCTGTATCAATAGAAAGGATCAGCTCTGGTAGTTGAGGACACACATCCTAAAGAAGTTTCTGAAAATCCTTCTGTCTCTTTTTTATGGGAAGATATTTCAGTTTTCACCGTAGGCCTTAATGCGCTCGAAATGTCCACTTCCAGATACTACAGAAAGAGTGTTTCAAACCTGCTCTATGAAAGGGAATGTTCCGCTCTGTGACTTGAATGCAGATATCAGAAAGTAGTTTCTGACAGTGCTTCTGTCTAGAATTTAGATGAAGATATTCCCGTTTCCAACGAAATCGATAGAGCTATCCAAATATCCACTTACAGATTCTACAAAAGAAGTGATTCCAAACTGCTCTATCAACAGAAAGGTTTAAGTCTGTTAGTTGAGGACACACATCACAAAGAAGTTTGTGAGAATGCTTCTGTCTAGATTTTATATGAAGATATTCCCGTTTCTAACGATATCTTCACAGTTATCCAAATATCCACTTGCAGATTCTTCAAAAAGTGTGTTTCCAAACTGCTGTATCAAAAGATAGGTTCAACTCTGTCAGTTGAGGACACTCATCGCAAAGAAGTTTCTGAGAATGCTTCTGTCTAGATTTCATATGAAGATACTCCCCTTTCCAACGAAATTATTACAGCTATCCAAATATCCACGGACAGATTCTACAGAAAGGGTGTTTCCAAACTGCTGTATCAAAAGAAAGGTTGAACTCCGTTAGTTGAGGACACACATCACGAAGAAGTTGCTGAGAATGCTTCTGTCTGGAATTTAGATGAAGATATTCCCGTTTCCAACGAAATCTTCACAGTTATCCAAATATCTACCAGCAGATTCTACAAAAAGTGTGTTTCCAAACTACTGTAACAAAAGAAAGGTTGAACTCTGTTAGTTGAGGACACACATCACAAAGAAGTTTCTGAGAATGCTTCTGTCTAGATTTTATATGAAGATATTCACTTTTCCATCGAAATCTTCACAGTTATCCAAATATCCACTTGCGGATTCTACAAAAAGAGTGTTTCTAAACTGCTGTATCAAAAGAAAGGTCCAACTCTGTTAGTTGAGGACACACATCCAGTATAAGTTTCAGAGAATGCTTCTGTCTCGTTTTTATGGGAAGATATTTCCCTTTTCACCGTAGGCCTGAAAGCGCTCGAAATGTCCACTTGCAGATACTACAGAAAGCGTGTTCCAAACCTGCTCTAAGAAAGAGAATCTTCAGCTTGCTGAGTTGAATGCAGATATCACAAAGTAGTTTCTGAGAGTGCTTCTGTCTAGATTTTAGATGAAGATATTCCCGTTTCCAACGAAATCGTATGAGCTATCCAAATATCCACTTGCAGATTGTACAAAAAGGTGGTTCCAAACTACTCTATCAAAAGAAATGTTGAACTCTGTTCGATGAGGACTCACATCACAAAGAAGTTTCTGATAATGCTTCTGCCTAGATTTTATATGATGATGTTCCCGTTTCCAACGAAATCTTCACATTAAACAAAATATCCACTTGCAGGTTCTACAAAAAGAGTGTTTCCAAACTGCTGTATCAACGTAAAGTTTGAACTCTGTTAGTTGAGGACACACATCACAAAAAAGTTTCTGAGAATGCTTCTGTCTAGATTTTATAAGAAGATACTCCCGTTTCCAACGAAATCTTCACAGTTATTCAAGTATCCACTTGCAGATTCCACAAAAAGAGTGTTTCCTAACTGCTGTATCAAGAGAAAGGATCAACTCTGCTAGTTGAGGACCCATATCCTAAATAAGTTTCTGAGAATGCTTCTGTCTCTTTCTTATAGGAAGATATTTCAGTTTTCACCGAAGGGCTGAATGCGTTCGAAATGTCCACTTCCAGATACTACAGAAAGAGTGTTTCAAACCTGCTCTTTGAAAGGGAATGTTCAGCTCTGTGACTTGAATGCAGATGTCACAAAGTAGTTTCTGACAGTGCTTCTGTCTTGAATTTAGATGAAGATATTCCCTTTTCCAACGAAATCGTTAGAGCTATAAAAATATCCACTTGCAGATTCTACAAAAAGGGTGTTTCCAAACTGCCCTATCAAAAGAAACGTTGAACCCTGTTAGTTGAGGATACACATCACAAAGTAGTTTCTGAGAATGCTTGTGTCTAGATTTTATATGAAGATATTCCTATTTCCAACTAAATCTTCACAGTTATCCAAATATCCACTTGCAGATTTTACAAAAAGACTGTTTCCAAACTGCTGTTTCAAAGAAAAGTCGAACTGTGTTAGTTGAGGACACTCATCACAAAGAAGTTTCTGAGAATGCTTCTGTCTAGATTTCATATGAAGATATTCCCGTTTCCACCGAAATCATTAGAGCTATCCAAATACCCACTTACAGATTCTACAAAAAGAGTGTTACCAATCTGCTCTATCAAATGAAAGGTTCAACTTCGTTAGTTGAGGACACACATCATAAAGAAGTTTCTGAGAATGCTTCTGTCTGGATTTTATATGAAGATATTCCGTTTCCAACGAAATCTTCACAGTTATCCAAATATCAACTTGCAGATTCTACAAAAAGTGTGTTTCCAAACTACTGTATCAAAAGAAAGGATCAACTCTGTTAGTTGAGGACACACATCACAAAGAAGTTTCTGAGAATGCTTCTGTCTAGATTTTATATGAAGATATTCCCGTTTCCAACGAAATCTTCACAGTTATCCAAATATCCACTTGCAGATTCTACAAAAAGAGTGTTTGCAAACTGCTGTATCAAAAGAAAGGATGAACTGTGTTAGCTGAGGACACTCATCAAGAAGAAGTTTCTGAGCATGCTTCGGTCTAGATTTCATATGAAGATATCCCCGTTTCCAACGAAATCATTAGCTCTATCAAAATATCCACTTACAGATTCTACAAAAAGAGTGTTTCCAAACTCCTCTATCAAAAGAAAAGTTCAACTCCTTTAGTTGAGGACACACATCACAAAGAAGTTTCTGAGAATGCTTCTGTCTAGATTTTATATGAAGATATTCCCTTTTCCAATGAAATCTTCAGAGTCATCCAAATATCCACTTGCAGCTTCTACAAAAAGAGTTTTTCTAAACTGCTGTATCCAAAGAAAGTTTCATCTCTGTTAGTTGAGGACACACATCCCAAATAAGTTTCTGAGAATGCTTCTGTCTCGTTTTTATGGGAAGATATTTCCCTTTTCACCTTAGGCCTGAGAGCGCTCGAAATCTCCACTTGCAGATACTACAGAAAGAGTGTTCCAAACCTGCTCTAAGAAAGGGAATGTTCAGCTCAGTGAGTTCAATGCAGATATCACAAAGTAGTTTCTGAGAGAGCTTCTGTCTAGATTTTAGATGAAGATATTCCCGTTTCCAATGAAATCGTTAGAGCTATCCAAATATCCACTTGCAGATTCTACAAAAAGTGTGTTTCCAAACTGCTGTAACAAAGGGAAGGTTGAAATCTGTTAGTTGAGGACACACACCACAAAAAAGTTTCTGAGAACGCTTCTGTCTAGATTCTATATGACGATATTCCCGTTTCCAATGAAATCTTCACAGTTATTCAAATATCCACTTGCAGATTCTACAAAAAGAGTGTTTCCAAACTGCTCTATCAAAAGAAAGGTTCAACTCCGTTAGTTGAGGACACACGTCACAAAGAAGTTTCTGAGAATGCTTCTGTCTCGTTTTTATGGGAAGATATTTCAGTTTTCACCGTAGGCCGGAATGCGCTCGAAATGTCCACTTGCAGATACTACAGAAAGAGTGTTCCAAACCTTCTCTAAGAAAGGGAATCTTCAGCTTTGTGAGTTGAATGCAGATATCACAAAGTAGTTTCTGAGAGTGCTTCTGTCTAGATTTTAGATGAAGATATTCCCGTTTCCAACGAAATCGTTAGAGCTATCCAAATATCAACTTGCAGATTCTACAAAAAGAGTGGTTCCAAACTACTCTATGAAAAGAAAGGTTGAACTCTGTTAGATGAGGACACACATCACAAAGAAGTTTCTGAGAATGCTTCTGTCTAGATTTTATATGAAGATGTTCCCGTTTCCAACGAAATCTTCACATTAAACAAAATATCCACTTGCAGGTTCTACAAAAAGAGTGTTTCCAAACTGCTGTATCAAAGGAAAGGTTGTACTCTGTTAGTTGAGGACACACATCACAAAAAAGTTTCTGAGAATGCTTCTGTCTAGATTTTATATGAAGATATTCCCGTTTCCAACGAAATCTTCACAGTTATTCAAGTATCCACTTGCAGATTCCACAATAAGAGTGTTTCCAAACTGCTGTATCAATAGAAAGGATCAGCTCTGGTAGTTGAGGACACACATCCTAAAGAAGTTTCTGAAAATCCTTCTGTCTCTTTTTTATGGGAAGATATTTCAGTTTTCACCGTAGGCCTTAATGCGCTCGAAATGTCCACTTCCAGATACTACAGAAAGAGTGTTTCAAACCTGCTCTATGAAAGGGAATGTTCCGCTCTGTGACTTGAATGCAGATATCAGAAAGTAGTTTCTGACAGTGCTTCTGTCTAGAATTTAGATGAAGATATTCCCGTTTCCAACGAAATCGATAGAGCTATCCAAATATCCACTTACAGATTCTACAAAAGAAGTGATTCCAAACTGCTCTATCAACAGAAAGGTTTAAGTCTGTTAGTTGAGGACACACATCACAAAGAAGTTTGTGAGAATGCTTCTGTCTAGATTTTATATGAAGATATTCCCGTTTCTAACGATATCTTCACAGTTATCCAAATATCCACTTGCAGATTCTTCAAAAAGTGTGTTTCCAAACTGCTGTATCAAAAGATAGGTTCAACTCTGTCAGTTGAGGACACTCATCGCAAAGAAGTTTCTGAGAATGCTTCTGTCTAGATTTCATATGAAGATACTCCCCTTTCCAACGAAATTATTACAGCTATCCAAATATCCACGGACAGATTCTACAGAAAGGGTGTTTCCAAACTGCTGTATCAAAAGAAAGGTTGAACTCCGTTAGTTGAGGACACACATCACGAAGAAGTTGCTGAGAATGCTTCTGTCTGGAATTTAGATGAAGATATTCCCGTTTCCAACGAAATCTTCACAGTTATCCAAATATCTACCAGCAGATTCTACAAAAAGTGTGTTTCCAAACTACTGTAACAAAAGAAAGGTTGAACTCTGTTAGTTGAGGACACACATCACAAAGAAGTTTCTGAGAATGCTTCTGTCTAGATTTTATATGAAGATATTCACTTTTCCATCGAAATCTTCACAGTTATCCAAATATCCACTTGCGGATTCTACAAAAAGAGTGTTTCTAAACTGCTGTATCAAAAGAAAGGTCCAACTCTGTTAGTTGAGGACACACATCCAGTATAAGTTTCAGAGAATGCTTCTGTCTCGTTTTTATGGGAAGATATTTCCCTTTTCACCGTAGGCCTGAAAGCGCTCGAAATGTCCACTTGCAGATACTACAGAAAGCGTGTTCCAAACCTGCTCTAAGAAAGAGAATCTTCAGCTTGCTGAGTTGAATGCAGATATCACAAAGTAGTTTCTGAGAGTGCTTCTGTCTAGATTTTAGATGAAGATATTCCCGTTTCCAACGAAATCGTATGAGCTATCCAAATATCCACTTGCAGATTGTACAAAAAGGTGGTTCCAAACTACTCTATCAAAAGAAATGTTGAACTCTGTTCGATGAGGACTCACATCACAAAGAAGTTTCTGATAATGCTTCTGCCTAGATTTTATATGATGATGTTCCCGTTTCCAACGAAATCTTCACATTAAACAAAATATCCACTTGCAGGTTCTACAAAAAGAGTGTTTCCAAACTGCTGTATCAACGTAAAGTTTGAACTCTGTTAGTTGAGGACACACATCACAAAAAAGTTTCTGAGAATGCTTCTGTCTAGATTTTATAAGAAGATACTCCCGTTTCCAACGAAATCTTCACAGTTATTCAAGTATCCACTTGCAGATTCCACAAAAAGAGTGTTTCCTAACTGCTGTATCAAGAGAAAGGATCAACTCTGCTAGTTGAGGACCCATATCCTAAATAAGTTTCTGAGAATGCTTCTGTCTCTTTCTTATAGGAAGATATTTCAGTTTTCACCGAAGGGCTGAATGCGTTCGAAATGTCCACTTCCAGATACTACAGAAAGAGTGTTTCAAACCTGCTCTTTGAAAGGGAATGTTCAGCTCTGTGACTTGAATGCAGATGTCACAAAGTAGTTTCTGACAGTGCTTCTGTCTTGAATTTAGATGAAGATATTCCCTTTTCCAACGAAATCGTTAGAGCTATAAAAATATCCACTTGCAGATTCTACAAAAAGGGTGTTTCCAAACTGCCCTATCAAAAGAAACGTTGAACCCTGTTAGTTGAGGATACACATCACAAAGTAGTTTCTGAGAATGCTTGTGTCTAGATTTTATATGAAGATATTCCTATTTCCAACTAAATCTTCACAGTTATCCAAATATCCACTTGCAGATTTTACAAAAAGACTGTTTCCAAACTGCTGTTTCAAAGAAAAGTCGAACTGTGTTAGTTGAGGACACTCATCACAAAGAAGTTTCTGAGAATGCTTCTGTCTAGATTTCATATGAAGATATTCCCGTTTCCACCGAAATCATTAGAGCTATCCAAATACCCACTTACAGATTCTACAAAAAGAGTGTTACCAATCTGCTCTATCAAATGAAAGGTTCAACTTCGTTAGTTGAGGACACACATCATAAAGAAGTTTCTGAGAATGCTTCTGTCTGGATTTTATATGAAGATATTCCGTTTCCAACGAAATCTTCACAGTTATCCAAATATCAACTTGCAGATTCTACAAAAAGTGTGTTTCCAAACTACTGTATCAAAAGAAAGGATCAACTCTGTTAGTTGAGGACACACATCACAAAGAAGTTTCTGAGAATGCTTCTGTCTAGATTTTATATGAAGATATTCCCGTTTCCAACGAAATCTTCACAGTTATCCAAATATCCACTTGCAGATTCTACAAAAAGAGTGTTTGCAAACTGCTGTATCAAAAGAAAGGATGAACTGTGTTAGCTGAGGACACTCATCAAGAAGAAGTTTCTGAGCATGCTTCGGTCTAGATTTCATATGAAGATATCCCCGTTTCCAACGAAATCATTAGCTCTATCAAAATATCCACTTACAGATTCTACAAAAAGAGTGTTTCCAAACTCCTCTATCAAAAGAAAAGTTCAACTCCTTTAGTTGAGGACACACATCACAAAGAAGTTTCTGAGAATGCTTCTGTCTAGATTTTATATGAAGATATTCCCTTTTCCAATGAAATCTTCAGAGTCATCCAAATATCCACTTGCAGCTTCTACAAAAAGAGTTTTTCTAAACTGCTGTATCCAAAGAAAGTTTCATCTCTGTTAGTTGAGGACACACATCCCAAATAAGTTTCTGAGAATGCTTCTGTCTCGTTTTTATGGGAAGATATTTCCCTTTTCACCTTAGGCCTGAGAGCGCTCGAAATCTCCACTTGCAGATACTACAGAAAGAGTGTTCCAAACCTGCTCTAAGAAAGGGAATGTTCAGCTCAGTGAGTTCAATGCAGATATCACAAAGTAGTTTCTGAGAGAGCTTCTGTCTAGATTTTAGATGAAGATATTCCCGTTTCCAATGAAATCGTTAGAGCTATCCAAATATCCACTTGCAGATTCTACAAAAAGTGTGTTTCCAAACTGCTGTAACAAAGGGAAGGTTGAAATCTGTTAGTTGAGGACACACACCACAAAAAAGTTTCTGAGAACGCTTCTGTCTAGATTCTATATGACGATATTCCCGTTTCCAATGAAATCTTCACAGTTATTCAAATATCCACTTGCAGATTCTACAAAAAGAGTGTTTCCAAACTGCTCTATCAAAAGAAAGGTTCAACTCCGTTAGTTGAGGACACACGTCACAAAGAAGTTTCTGAGAATGCTTCTGTCTCGTTTTTATGGGAAGATATTTCAGTTTTCACCGTAGGCCGGAATGCGCTCGAAATGTCCACTTGCAGATACTACAGAAAGAGTGTTCCAAACCTTCTCTAAGAAAGGGAATCTTCAGCTTTGTGAGTTGAATGCAGATATCACAAAGTAGTTTCTGAGAGTGCTTCTGTCTAGATTTTAGATGAAGATATTCCCGTTTCCAACGAAATCGTTAGAGCTATCCAAATATCTACTTGCAGATTCTACAAAAAGAGTGGTTCCAAACTACTCTATGAAAAGAAAGGTTGAACTCTGTTAGATGAGGACACACATCACAAAGAAGTTTCTGAGAATGCTTCTGTCTAGATTTTATATGAAGATGTTCCCGTTTCCAACGAAATCTTCACATTAAACAAAATATCCACTTGCAGGTTCTACAAAAAGAGTGTTTCCAAACTGCTGTATCAAAGGAAAGGTTGTACTCTGTTAGTTGAGGACACACATCACAAAAAAGTTTCTGAGAATGCTTCTGTCTAGATTTTATATGAAGATATTCCCGTTTCCAACGAAATCTTCACAGTTATTCAAGTATCCACTTGCAGATTCCACAATAAGAGTGTTTCCAAACTGCTGTATCAATAGAAAGGATCAGCTCTGGTAGTTGAGGACACACATCCTAAAGAAGTTTCTGAAAATCCTTCTGTCTCTTTTTTATGGGAAGATATTTCAGTTTTCACCGTAGGCCTTAATGCGCTCGAAATGTCCACTTCCAGATACTACAGAAAGAGTGTTTCAAACCTGCTCTATGAAAGGGAATGTTCCGCTCTGTGACTTGAATGCAGATATCAGAAAGTAGTTTCTGACAGTGCTTCTGTCTAGAATTTAGATGAAGATATTCCCGTTTCCAACGAAATCGATAGAGCTATCCAAATATCCACTTACAGATTCTACAAAAGAAGTGATTCCAAACTGCTCTATCAACAGAAAGGTTTAAGTCTGTTAGTTGAGGACACACATCACAAAGAAGTTTGTGAGAATGCTTCTGTCTAGATTTTATATGAAGATATTCCCGTTTCTAACGATATCTTCACAGTTATCCAAATATCCACTTGCAGATTCTTCAAAAAGTGTGTTTCCAAACTGCTGTATCAAAAGATAGGTTCAACTCTGTCAGTTGAGGACACTCATCGCAAAGAAGTTTCTGAGAATGCTTCTGTCTAGATTTCATATGAAGATACTCCCCTTTCCAACGAAATTATTACAGCTATCCAAATATCCACGGACAGATTCTACAGAAAGGGTGTTTCCAAACTGCTGTATCAAAAGAAAGGTTGAACTCCGTTAGTTGAGGACACACATCACGAAGAAGTTGCTGAGAATGCTTCTGTCTGGAATTTAGATGAAGATATTCCCGTTTCCAACGAAATCTTCACAGTTATCCAAATATCTACCAGCAGATTCTACAAAAAGTGTGTTTCCAAACTACTGTAACAAAAGAAAGGTTGAACTCTGTTAGTTGAGGACACACATCACAAAGAAGTTTCTGAGAATGCTTCTGTCTAGATTTTATATGAAGATATTCACTTTTCCATCGAAATCTTCACAGTTATCCAAATATCCACTTGCGGATTCTACAAAAAGAGTGTTTCTAAACTGCTGTATCAAAAGAAAGGTCCAACTCTGTTAGTTGAGGACACACATCCAGTATAAGTTTCAGAGAATGCTTCTGTCTCGTTTTTATGGGAAGATATTTCCCTTTTCACCGTAGGCCTGAAAGCGCTCGAAATGTCCACTTGCAGATACTACAGAAAGCGTGTTCCAAACCTGCTCTAAGAAAGAGAATCTTCAGCTTGCTGAGTTGAATGCAGATATCACAAAGTAGTTTCTGAGAGTGCTTCTGTCTAGATTTTAGATGAAGATATTCCCGTTTCCAACGAAATCGTATGAGCTATCCAAATATCCACTTGCAGATTGTACAAAAAGGTGGTTCCAAACTACTCTATCAAAAGAAATGTTGAACTCTGTTCGATGAGGACTCACATCACAAAGAAGTTTCTGATAATGCTTCTGCCTAGATTTTATATGATGATGTTCCCGTTTCCAACGAAATCTTCACATTAAACAAAATATCCACTTGCAGGTTCTACAAAAAGAGTGTTTCCAAACTGCTGTATCAACGTAAAGTTTGAACTCTGTTAGTTGAGGACACACATCACAAAAAAGTTTCTGAGAATGCTTCTGTCTAGATTTTATAAGAAGATACTCCCGTTTCCAACGAAATCTTCACAGTTATTCAAGTATCCACTTGCAGATTCCACAAAAAGAGTGTTTCCTAACTGCTGTATCAAGAGAAAGGATCAACTCTGCTAGTTGAGGACCCATATCCTAAATAAGTTTCTGAGAATGCTTCTGTCTCTTTCTTATAGGAAGATATTTCAGTTTTCACCGAAGGGCTGAATGCGTTCGAAATGTCCACTTCCAGATACTACAGAAAGAGTGTTTCAAACCTGCTCTTTGAAAGGGAATGTTCAGCTCTGTGACTTGAATGCAGATGTCACAAAGTAGTTTCTGACAGTGCTTCTGTCTTGAATTTAGATGAAGATATTCCCTTTTCCAACGAAATCGTTAGAGCTATAAAAATATCCACTTGCAGATTCTACAAAAAGGGTGTTTCCAAACTGCCCTATCAAAAGAAACGTTGAACCCTGTTAGTTGAGGATACACATCACAAAGTAGTTTCTGAGAATGCTTGTGTCTAGATTTTATATGAAGATATTCCTATTTCCAACTAAATCTTCACAGTTATCCAAATATCCACTTGCAGATTTTACAAAAAGACTGTTTCCAAACTGCTGTTTCAAAGAAAAGTCGAACTGTGTTAGTTGAGGACACTCATCACAAAGAAGTTTCTGAGAATGCTTCTGTCTAGATTTCATATGAAGATATTCCCGTTTCCACCGAAATCATTAGAGCTATCCAAATACCCACTTACAGATTCTACAAAAAGAGTGTTACCAATCTGCTCTATCAAATGAAAGGTTCAACTTCGTTAGTTGAGGACACACATCATAAAGAAGTTTCTGAGAATGCTTCTGTCTGGATTTTATATGAAGATATTCCGTTTCCAACGAAATCTTCACAGTTATCCAAATATCAACTTGCAGATTCTACAAAAAGTGTGTTTCCAAACTACTGTATCAAAAGAAAGGATCAACTCTGTTAGTTGAGGACACACATCACAAAGAAGTTTCTGAGAATGCTTCTGTCTAGATTTTATATGAAGATATTCCCGTTTCCAACGAAATCTTCACAGTTATCCAAATATCCACTTGCAGATTCTACAAAAAGAGTGTTTGCAAACTGCTGTATCAAAAGAAAGGATGAACTGTGTTAGCTGAGGACACTCATCAAGAAGAAGTTTCTGAGCATGCTTCGGTCTAGATTTCATATGAAGATATCCCCGTTTCCAACGAAATCATTAGCTCTATCAAAATATCCACTTACAGATTCTACAAAAAGAGTGTTTCCAAACTCCTCTATCAAAAGAAAAGTTCAACTCCTTTAGTTGAGGACACACATCACAAAGAAGTTTCTGAGAATGCTTCTGTCTAGATTTTATATGAAGATATTCCCTTTTCCAATGAAATCTTCAGAGTCATCCAAATATCCACTTGCAGCTTCTACAAAAAGAGTTTTTCTAAACTGCTGTATCCAAAGAAAGTTTCATCTCTGTTAGTTGAGGACACACATCCCAAATAAGTTTCTGAGAATGCTTCTGTCTCGTTTTTATGGGAAGATATTTCCCTTTTCACCTTAGGCCTGAGAGCGCTCGAAATCTCCACTTGCAGATACTACAGAAAGAGTGTTCCAAACCTGCTCTAAGAAAGGGAATGTTCAGCTCAGTGAGTTCAATGCAGATATCACAAAGTAGTTTCTGAGAGAGCTTCTGTCTAGATTTTAGATGAAGATATTCCCGTTTCCAATGAAATCGTTAGAGCTATCCAAATATCCACTTGCAGATTCTACAAAAAGTGTGTTTCCAAACTGCTGTAACAAAGGAAAGGTTGAAATCTGTTAGTTGAGGACACACACCACAAAAAAGTTTCTGAGAACGCTTCTGTCTAGATTCTATATGACGATATTCCCGTTTCCAATGAAATCTTCACAGTTATTCAAATATCCACTTGCAGATTCTACAAAAAGAGTGTTTCCAAACTGCTCTATCAAAAGAAAGGTTCAACTCCGTTAGTTGAGGACACACGTCACAAAGAAGTTTCTGAGAATGCTTCTGTCTCGTTTTTATGGGAAGATATTTCAGTTTTCACCGTAGGCCGGAATGCGCTCGAAATGTCCACTTGCAGATACTACAGAAAGAGTGTTCCAAACCTTCTCTAAGAAAGGGAATCTTCAGCTTTGTGAGTTGAATGCAGATATCACAAAGTAGTTTCTGAGAGTGCTTCTGTCTAGATTTTAGATGAAGATATTCCCGTTTCCAACGAAATCGTTAGAGCTATCCAAATATCAACTTGCAGATTCTACAAAAAGAGTGGTTCCAAACTACTCTATGAAAAGAAAGGTTGAACTCTGTTAGATGAGGACACACATCACAAAGAAGTTTCTGAGAATGCTTCTGTCTAGATTTTATATGAAGATGTTCCCGTTTCCAACGAAATCTTCACATTAAACAAAATATCCACTTGCAGGTTCTACAAAAAGAGTGTTTCCAAACTGCTGTATCAAAGGAAAGGTTGTACTCTGTTAGTTGAGGACACACATCACAAAAAAGTTTCTGAGAATGCTTCTGTCTAGATTTTATATGAAGATATTCCCGTTTCCAACGAAATCTTCACAGTTATTCAAGTATCCACTTGCAGATTCCACAATAAGAGTGTTTCCAAACTGCTGTATCAATAGAAAGGATCAGCTCTGGTAGTTGAGGACACACATCCTAAAGAAGTTTCTGAAAATCCTTCTGTCTCTTTTTTATGGGAAGATATTTCAGTTTTCACCGTAGGCCTTAATGCGCTCGAAATGTCCACTTCCAGATACTACAGAAAGAGTGTTTCAAACCTGCTCTATGAAAGGGAATGTTCCGCTCTGTGACTTGAATGCAGATATCAGAAAGTAGTTTCTGACAGTGCTTCTGTCTAGAATTTAGATGAAGATATTCCCGTTTCCAACGAAATCGATAGAGCTATCCAAATATCCACTTACAGATTCTACAAAAGAAGTGATTCCAAACTGCTCTATCAACAGAAAGGTTTAAGTCTGTTAGTTGAGGACACACATCACAAAGAAGTTTGTGAGAATGCTTCTGTCTAGATTTTATATGAAGATATTCCCGTTTCTAACGATATCTTCACAGTTATCCAAATATCCACTTGCAGATTCTTCAAAAAGTGTGTTTCCAAACTGCTGTATCAAAAGATAGGTTCAACTCTGTCAGTTGAGGACACTCATCGCAAAGAAGTTTCTGAGAATGCTTCTGTCTAGATTTCATATGAAGATACTCCCCTTTCCAACGAAATTATTACAGCTATCCAAATATCCACGGACAGATTCTACAGAAAGGGTGTTTCCAAACTGCTGTATCAAAAGAAAGGTTGAACTCCGTTAGTTGAGGACACACATCACGAAGAAGTTGCTGAGAATGCTTCTGTCTGGAATTTAGATGAAGATATTCCCGTTTCCAACGAAATCTTCACAGTTATCCAAATATCTACCAGCAGATTCTACAAAAAGTGTGTTTCCAAACTACTGTAACAAAAGAAAGGTTGAACTCTGTTAGTTGAGGACACACATCACAAAGAAGTTTCTGAGAATGCTTCTGTCTAGATTTTATATGAAGATATTCACTTTTCCATCGAAATCTTCACAGTTATCCAAATATCCACTTGCGGATTCTACAAAAAGAGTGTTTCTAAACTGCTGTATCAAAAGAAAGGTCCAACTCTGTTAGTTGAGGACACACATCCAGTATAAGTTTCAGAGAATGCTTCTGTCTCGTTTTTATGGGAAGATATTTCCCTTTTCACCGTAGGCCTGAAAGCGCTCGAAATGTCCACTTGCAGATACTACAGAAAGCGTGTTCCAAACCTGCTCTAAGAAAGAGAATCTTCAGCTTGCTGAGTTGAATGCAGATATCACAAAGTAGTTTCTGAGAGTGCTTCTGTCTAGATTTTAGATGAAGATATTCCCGTTTCCAACGAAATCGTATGAGCTATCCAAATATCCACTTGCAGATTGTACAAAAAGGTGGTTCCAAACTACTCTATCAAAAGAAATGTTGAACTCTGTTCGATGAGGACTCACATCACAAAGAAGTTTCTGATAATGCTTCTGCCTAGATTTTATATGATGATGTTCCCGTTTCCAACGAAATCTTCACATTAAACAAAATATCCACTTGCAGGTTCTACAAAAAGAGTGTTTCCAAACTGCTGTATCAACGTAAAGTTTGAACTCTGTTAGTTGAGGACACACATCACAAAAAAGTTTCTGAGAATGCTTCTGTCTAGATTTTATAAGAAGATACTCCCGTTTCCAACGAAATCTTCACAGTTATTCAAGTATCCACTTGCAGATTCCACAAAAAGAGTGTTTCCTAACTGCTGTATCAAGAGAAAGGATCAACTCTGCTAGTTGAGGACCCATATCCTAAATAAGTTTCTGAGAATGCTTCTGTCTCTTTCTTATAGGAAGATATTTCAGTTTTCACCGAAGGGCTGAATGCGTTCGAAATGTCCACTTCCAGATACTACAGAAAGAGTGTTTCAAACCTGCTCTTTGAAAGGGAATGTTCAGCTCTGTGACTTGAATGCAGATGTCACAAAGTAGTTTCTGACAGTGCTTCTGTCTTGAATTTAGATGAAGATATTCCCTTTTCCAACGAAATCGTTAGAGCTATAAAAATATCCACTTGCAGATTCTACAAAAAGGGTGTTTCCAAACTGCCCTATCAAAAGAAACGTTGAACCCTGTTAGTTGAGGATACACATCACAAAGTAGTTTCTGAGAATGCTTGTGTCTAGATTTTATATGAAGATATTCCTATTTCCAACTAAATCTTCACAGTTATCCAAATATCCACTTGCAGATTTTACAAAAAGACTGTTTCCAAACTGCTGTTTCAAAGAAAAGTCGAACTGTGTTAGTTGAGGACACTCATCACAAAGAAGTTTCTGAGAATGCTTCTGTCTAGATTTCATATGAAGATATTCCCGTTTCCACCGAAATCATTAGAGCTATCCAAATACCCACTTACAGATTCTACAAAAAGAGTGTTACCAATCTGCTCTATCAAATGAAAGGTTCAACTTCGTTAGTTGAGGACACACATCATAAAGAAGTTTCTGAGAATGCTTCTGTCTGGATTTTATATGAAGATATTCCGTTTCCAACGAAATCTTCACAGTTATCCAAATATCAACTTGCAGATTCTACAAAAAGTGTGTTTCCAAACTACTGTATCAAAAGAAAGGATCAACTCTGTTAGTTGAGGACACACATCACAAAGAAGTTTCTGAGAATGCTTCTGTCTAGATTTTATATGAAGATATTCCCGTTTCCAACGAAATCTTCACAGTTATCCAAATATCCACTTGCAGATTCTACAAAAAGAGTGTTTGCAAACTGCTGTATCAAAAGAAAGGATGAACTGTGTTAGCTGAGGACACTCATCAAGAAGAAGTTTCTGAGCATGCTTCGGTCTAGATTTCATATGAAGATATCCCCGTTTCCAACGAAATCATTAGCTCTATCAAAATATCCACTTACAGATTCTACAAAAAGAGTGTTTCCAAACTCCTCTATCAAAAGAAAAGTTCAACTCCTTTAGTTGAGGACACACATCACAAAGAAGTTTCTGAGAATGCTTCTGTCTAGATTTTATATGAAGATATTCCCTTTTCCAATGAAATCTTCAGAGTCATCCAAATATCCACTTGCAGCTTCTACAAAAAGAGTTTTTCTAAACTGCTGTATCCAAAGAAAGTTTCATCTCTGTTAGTTGAGGACACACATCCCAAATAAGTTTCTGAGAATGCTTCTGTCTCGTTTTTATGGGAAGATATTTCCCTTTTCACCTTAGGCCTGAGAGCGCTCGAAATCTCCACTTGCAGATACTACAGAAAGAGTGTTCCAAACCTGCTCTAAGAAAGGGAATGTTCAGCTCAGTGAGTTCAATGCAGATATCACAAAGTAGTTTCTGAGAGAGCTTCTGTCTAGATTTTAGATGAAGATATTCCCGTTTCCAATGAAATCGTTAGAGCTATCCAAATATCCACTTGCAGATTCTACAAAAAGTGTTTTTCCAAACTGCTGTAACAAAGGGAAGGTTGAAATCTGTTA
The DNA here is from genome assembly GCF_029281585.2 of Gorilla gorilla gorilla. NCBI lineage: Eukaryota > Metazoa > Chordata > Mammalia > Primates > Hominidae > Gorilla > Gorilla gorilla. Next base: position 12,094,309 of record NC_086018.1, on the reverse strand, counting down.
GTTGAGGACACACACCACAAAAAAGTTTCTGAGAACGCTTCTGTCTAGATTCTATATGACGATATTCCCGTTTCCAATGAAATCTTCACAGTTATTCAAATATCCACTTGCAGATTCTACAAAAAGAGTGTTTCCAAACTGCTCTATCAAAAGAAAGGTTCAACTCCGTTAGCTGAGGACACACGTCACAAAGAAGTTTCTGAGAATGCTTCTGTCTCGTTTTTATGGGAAGATATTTCAGTTTTCACCGTAGGCCGGAATGCGCTCGAAATGTCCACTTGCAGATACTACAGAAAGAGTGTTCCAAACCTTCTCTAAGAAAGGGAATCTTCAGCTTTGTGAGTTGAATGCAGATATCACAAAGTAGTTTCTGAGAGTGCTTCTGTCTAGATTTTAGATGAAGATATTCCCGTTTCCAACGAAATCGTTAGAGCTATCCAAATATCAACTTGCAGATTCTACAAAAAGAGTGGTTCCAAACTACTCTATGAAAAGAAAGGTTGAACTCTGTTAGATGAGGACACACATCACAAAGAAGTTTCTGAGAATGCTTCTGTCTAGATTTTATATGAAGATGTTCCCGTTTCCAACGAAATCTTCACATTAAACAAAATATCCACTTGCAGGTTCTACAAAAAGAGTGTTTCCAAACTGCTGTATCAAAGGAAAGGTTGTACTCTGTTAGTTGAGGACACACATCACAAAAAAGTTTCTGAGAATGCTTCTGTCTAGATTTTATATGAAGATATTCCCGTTTCCAACGAAATCTTCACAGTTATTCAAGTATCCACTTGCAGATTCCACAATAAGAGTGTTTCCAAACTGCTGTATCAATAGAAAGGATCAGCTCTGGTAGTTGAGGACACACATCCTAAAGAAGTTTCTGAAAATCCTTCTGTCTCTTTTTTATGGGAAGATATTTCAGTTTTCACCGTAGGCCTTAATGCGCTCGAAATGTCCACTTCCAGATACTACAGAAAGAGTGTTTCAAACCTGCTCTATGAAAGGGAATGTTCCGCTCTGTGACTTGAATGCAGATATCAGAAAGTAGTTTCTGACAGTGCTTCTGTCTAGAATTTAGATGAAGATATTCCCGTTTCCAACGAAATCGATAGAGCTATCCAAATATCCACTTACAGATTCTACAAAAGAAGTGATTCCAAACTGCTCTATCAACAGAAAGGTTTAAGTCTGTTAGTTGAGGACACACATCACAAAGAAGTTTGTGAGAATGCTTCTGTCTAGATTTTATATGAAGATATTCCCGTTTCTAACGATATCTTCACAGTTATCCAAATATCCACTTGCAGATTCTTCAAAAAGTGTGTTTCCAAACTGCTGTATCAAAAGATAGGTTCAACTCTGTCAGTTGAGGACACTCATCGCAAAGAAGTTTCTGAGAATGCTTCTGTCTAGATTTCATATGAAGATACTCCCCTTTCCAACGAAATTATTACAGCTATCCAAATATCCACGGACAGATTCTACAGAAAGGGTGTTTCCAAACTGCTGTATCAAAAGAAAGGTTGAACTCCGTTAGTTGAGGACACACATCACGAAGAAGTTGCTGAGAATGCTTCTGTCTGGAATTTAGATGAAGATATTCCCGTTTCCAACGAAATCTTCACAGTTATCCAAATATCTACCAGCAGATTCTACAAAAAGTGTGTTTCCAAACTACTGTAACAAAAGAAAGGTTGAACTCTGTTAGTTGAGGACACACATCACAAAGAAGTTTCTGAGAATGCTTCTGTCTAGATTTTATATGAAGATATTCACTTTTCCATCGAAATCTTCACAGTTATCCAAATATCCACTTGCGGATTCTACAAAAAGAGTGTTTCTAAACTGCTGTATCAAAAGAAAGGTCCAACTCTGTTAGTTGAGGACACACATCCAGTATAAGTTTCAGAGAATGCTTCTGTCTCGTTTTTATGGGAAGATATTTCCCTTTTCACCGTAGGCCTGAAAGCGCTCGAAATGTCCACTTGCAGATACTACAGAAAGCGTGTTCCAAACCTGCTCTAAGAAAGAGAATCTTCAGCTTGCTGAGTTGAATGCAGATATCACAAAGTAGTTTCTGAGAGTGCTTCTGTCTAGATTTTAGATGAAGATATTCCCGTTTCCAACGAAATCGTATGAGCTATCCAAATATCCACTTGCAGATTGTACAAAAAGGTGGTTCCAAACTACTCTATCAAAAGAAATGTTGAACTCTGTTCGATGAGGACTCACATCACAAAGAAGTTTCTGATAATGCTTCTGCCTAGATTTTATATGATGATGTTCCCGTTTCCAACGAAATCTTCACATTAAACAAAATATCCACTTGCAGGTTCTACAAAAAGAGTGTTTCCAAACTGCTGTATCAACGTAAAGTTTGAACTCTGTTAGTTGAGGACACACATCACAAAAAAGTTTCTGAGAATGCTTCTGTCTAGATTTTATAAGAAGATACTCCCGTTTCCAACGAAATCTTCACAGTTATTCAAGTATCCACTTGCAGATTCCACAAAAAGAGTGTTTCCTAACTGCTGTATCAAGAGAAAGGATCAACTCTGCTAGTTGAGGACCCATATCCTAAATAAGTTTCTGAGAATGCTTCTGTCTCTTTCTTATAGGAAGATATTTCAGTTTTCACCGAAGGGCTGAATGCGTTCGAAATGTCCACTTCCAGATACTACAGAAAGAGTGTTTCAAACCTGCTCTTTGAAAGGGAATGTTCAGCTCTGTGACTTGAATGCAGATGTCACAAAGTAGTTTCTGACAGTGCTTCTGTCTTGAATTTAGATGAAGATATTCCCTTTTCCAACGAAATCGTTAGAGCTATAAAAATATCCACTTGCAGATTCTACAAAAAGGGTGTTTCCAAACTGCCCTATCAAAAGAAACGTTGAACCCTGTTAGTTGAGGATACACATCACAAAGTAGTTTCTGAGAATGCTTGTGTCTAGATTTTATATGAAGATATTCCTATTTCCAACTAAATCTTCACAGTTATCCAAATATCCACTTGCAGATTTTACAAAAAGACTGTTTCCAAACTGCTGTTTCAAAGAAAAGTCGAACTGTGTTAGTTGAGGACACTCATCACAAAGAAGTTTCTGAGAATGCTTCTGTCTAGATTTCATATGAAGATATTCCCGTTTCCACCGAAATCATTAGAGCTATCCAAATACCCACTTACAGATTCTACAAAAAGAGTGTTACCAATCTGCTCTATCAAATGAAAGGTTCAACTTCGTTAGTTGAGGACACACATCATAAAGAAGTTTCTGAGAATGCTTCTGTCTGGATTTTATATGAAGATATTCCGTTTCCAACGAAATCTTCACAGTTATCCAAATATCAACTTGCAGATTCTACAAAAAGTGTGTTTCCAAACTACTGTATCAAAAGAAAGGATCAACTCTGTTAGTTGAGGACACACATCACAAAGAAGTTTCTGAGAATGCTTCTGTCTAGATTTTATATGAAGATATTCCCGTTTCCAACGAAATCTTCACAGTTATCCAAATATCCACTTGCAGATTCTACAAAAAGAGTGTTTGCAAACTGCTGTATCAAAAGAAAGGATGAACTGTGTTAGCTGAGGACACTCATCAAGAAGAAGTTTCTGAGCATGCTTCGGTCTAGATTTCATATGAAGATATCCCCGTTTCCAACGAAATCATTAGCTCTATCAAAATATCCACTTACAGATTCTACAAAAAGAGTGTTTCCAAACTCCTCTATCAAAAGAAAAGTTCAACTCCTTTAGTTGAGGACACACATCACAAAGAAGTTTCTGAGAATGCTTCTGTCTAGATTTTATATGAAGATATTCCCTTTTCCAATGAAATCTTCAGAGTCATCCAAATATCCACTTGCAGCTTCTACAAAAAGAGTTTTTCTAAACTGCTGTATCCAAAGAAAGTTTCATCTCTGTTAGTTGAGGACACACATCCCAAATAAGTTTCTGAGAATGCTTCTGTCTCGTTTTTATGGGAAGATATTTCCCTTTTCACCTTAGGCCTGAGAGCGCTCGAAATCTCCACTTGCAGATACTACAGAAAGAGTGTTCCAAACCTGCTCTAAGAAAGGGAATGTTCAGCTCAGTGAGTTCAATGCAGATATCACAAAGTAGTTTCTGAGAGAGCTTCTGTCTAGATTTTAGATGAAGATATTCCCGTTTCCAATGAAATCGTTAGAGCTATCCAAATATCCACTTGCAGATTCTACAAAAAGTGTGTTTCCAAACTGCTGTAACAAAGGAAAGGTTGAAATCTGTTAGTTGAGGACACACACCACAAAAAAGTTTCTGAGAACGCTTCTGTCTAGATTCTATATGACGATATTCCCGTTTCCAATGAAATCTTCACAGTTATTCAAATATCCACTTGCAGATTATACAAAAAGAGTGTTTCCAAACTGCTCTATCAAAAGAAAGGTTCAACTCCGTTAGCTGAGGACACACGTCACAAAGAAGTTTCTGAGAATGCTTCTGTCTCGTTTTTATGGGAAGATATTTCAGTTTTCACCGTAGGCCGGAATGCGCTCGAAATGTCCACTTGCAGATACTACAGAAAGAGTGTTCCAAACCTTCTCTAAGAAAGGGAATCTTCAGCTTTGTGAGTTGAATGCAGATATCACAAAGTAGTTTCTGAGAGTGCTTCTGTCTAGATTTTAGATGAAGATATTCCCGTTTCCAACGAAATCGTTAGAGCTATCCAAATATCTACTTGCAGATTCTACAAAAAGAGTGGTTCCAAACTACTCTATGAAAAGAAAGGTTGAACTCTGTTAGATGAGGACACACATCACAAAGAAGTTTCTGAGAATGCTTCTGTCTAGATTTTATATGAAGATGTTCCCGTTTCCAACGAAATCTTCACATTAAACAAAATATCCACTTGCAGGTTCTACAAAAAGAGTGTTTCCAAACTGCTGTATCAAAGGAAAGGTTGTACTCTGTTAGTTGAGGACACACATCACAAAAAAGTTTCTGAGAATGCTTCTGTCTAGATTTTATATGAAGATATTCCCGTTTCCAACGAAATCTTCACAGTTATTCAAGTATCCACTTGCAGATTCCACAATAAGAGTGTTTCCAAACTGCTGTATCAATAGAAAGGATCAGCTCTGGTAGTTGAGGACACACATCCTAAAGAAGTTTCTGAAAATCCTTCTGTCTCTTTTTTATGGGAAGATATTTCAGTTTTCACCGTAGGCCTTAATGCGCTCGAAATGTCCACTTCCAGATACTACAGAAAGAGTGTTTCAAACCTGCTCTATGAAAGGGAATGTTCCGCTCTGTGACTTGAATGCAGATATCAGAAAGTAGTTTCTGACAGTGCTTCTGTCTAGAATTTAGATGAAGATATTCCCGTTTCCAACGAAATCGATAGAGCTATCCAAATATCCACTTACAGATTCTACAAAAGAAGTGATTCCAAACTGCTCTATCAACAGAAAGGTTTAAGTCTGTTAGTTGAGGACACACATCACAAAGAAGTTTGTGAGAATGCTTCTGTCTAGATTTTATATGAAGATATTCCCGTTTCTAACGATATCTTCACAGTTATCCAAATATCCACTTGCAGATTCTTCAAAAAGTGTGTTTCCAAACTGCTGTATCAAAAGATAGGTTCAACTCTGTCAGTTGAGGACACTCATCGCAAAGAAGTTTCTGAGAATGCTTCTGTCTAGATTTCATATGAAGATACTCCCCTTTCCAACGAAATTATTACAGCTATCCAAATATCCACGGACAGATTCTACAGAAAGGGTGTTTCCAAACTGCTGTATCAAAAGAAAGGTTGAACTCCGTTAGTTGAGGACACACATCACGAAGAAGTTGCTGAGAATGCTTCTGTCTGGAATTTAGATGAAGATATTCCCGTTTCCAACGAAATCTTCACAGTTATCCAAATATCTACCAGCAGATTCTACAAAAAGTGTGTTTCCAAACTACTGTAACAAAAGAAAGGTTGAACTCTGTTAGTTGAGGACACACATCACAAAGAAGTTTCTGAGAATGCTTCTGTCTAGATTTTATATGAAGATATTCACTTTTCCATCGAAATCTTCACAGTTATCCAAATATCCACTTGCGGATTCTACAAAAAGAGTGTTTCTAAACTGCTGTATCAAAAGAAAGGTCCAACTCTGTTAGTTGAGGACACACATCCAGTATAAGTTTCAGAGAATGCTTCTGTCTCGTTTTTATGGGAAGATATTTCCCTTTTCACCGTAGGCCTGAAAGCGCTCGAAATGTCCACTTGCAGATACTACAGAAAGCGTGTTCCAAACCTGCTCTAAGAAAGAGAATCTTCAGCTTTCTGAGTTGAATGCAGATATCACAAAGTAGTTTCTGAGAGTGCTTCTGTCTAGATTTTAGATGAAGATATTCCCGTTTCCAACGAAATCGTATGAGCTATCCAAATATCCACTTGCAGATTGTACAAAAAGGTGGTTCCAAACTACTCTATCAAAAGAAATGTTGAACTCTGTTCGATGAGGACTCACATCACAAAGAAGTTTCTGATAATGCTTCTGCCTAGATTTTATATGATGATGTTCCCGTTTCCAACGAAATCTTCACATTAAACAAAATATCCACTTGCAGGTTCTACAAAAAGAGTGTTTCCAAACTGCTGTATCAACGTAAAGTTTGAACTCTGTTAGTTGAGGACACACATCACAAAAAAGTTTCTGAGAATGCTTCTGTCTAGATTTTATAAGAAGATACTCCCGTTTCCAACGAAATCTTCACAGTTATTCAAGTATCCACTTGCAGATTCCACAAAAAGAGTGTTTCCTAACTGCTGTATCAAGAGAAAGGATCAACTCTGCTAGTTGAGGACCCATATCCTAAATAAGTTTCTGAGAATGCTTCTGTCTCTTTCTTATAGGAAGATATTTCAGTTTTCACCGAAGGGCTGAATGCGTTCGAAATGTCCACTTCCAGATACTACAGAAAGAGTGTTTCAAACCTGCTCTTTGAAAGGGAATGTTCAGCTCTGTGACTTGAATGCAGATGTCACAAAGTAGTTTCTGACAGTGCTTCTGTCTTGAATTTAGATGAAGATATTCCCTTTTCCAACGAAATCGTTAGAGCTATAAAAATATCCACTTGCAGATTCTACAAAAAGGGTGTTTCCAAACTGCCCTATCAAAAGAAACGTTGAACCCTGTTAGTTGAGGATACACATCACAAAGTAGTTTCTGAGAATGCTTGTGTCTAGATTTTATATGAAGATATTCCTATTTCCAACTAAATCTTCACAGTTATCCAAATATCCACTTGCAGATTTTACAAAAAGACTGTTTCCAAACTGCTGTTTCAAAGAAAAGTCGAACTGTGTTAGTTGAGGACACTCATCACAAAGAAGTTTCTGAGAATGCTTCTGTCTAGATTTCATATGAAGATATTCCCGTTTCCACCGAAATCATTAGAGCTATCCAAATACCCACTTACAGATTCTACAAAAAGAGTGTTACCAATCTGCTCTATCAAATGAAAGGTTCAACTTCGTTAGTTGAGGACACACATCATAAAGAAGTTTCTGAGAATGCTTCTGTCTGGATTTTATATGAAGATATTCCGTTTCCAACGAAATCTTCACAGTTATCCAAATATCAACTTGCAGATTCTACAAAAAGTGTGTTTCCAAACTACTGTATCAAAAGAAAGGATCAACTCTGTTAGTTGAGGACACACATCACAAAGAAGTTTCTGAGAATGCTTCTGTCTAGATTTTATATGAAGATATTCCCGTTTCCAACGAAATCTTCACAGTTATCCAAATATCCACTTGCAGATTCTACAAAAAGAGTGTTTGCAAACTGCTGTATCAAAAGAAAGGATGAACTGTGTTAGCTGAGGACACTCATCAAGAAGAAGTTTCTGAGCATGCTTCGGTCTAGATTTCATATGAAGATATCCCCGTTTCCAACGAAATCATTAGCTCTATCAAAATATCCACTTACAGATTCTACAAAAAGAGTGTTTCCAAACTCCTCTATCAAAAGAAAAGTTCAACTCCTTTAGTTGAGGACACACATCACAAAGAAGTTTCTGAGAATGCTTCTGTCTAGATTTTATATGAAGATATTCCCTTTTCCAATGAAATCTTCAGAGTCATCCAAATATCCACTTGCAGCTTCTACAAAAAGAGTTTTTCTAAACTGCTGTATCCAAAGAAAGTTTCATCTCTGTTAGTTGAGGACACACATCCCAAATAAGTTTCTGAGAATGCTTCTGTCTCGTTTTTATGGGAAGATATTTCCCTTTTCACCTTAGGCCTGAGAGCGCTCGAAATCTCCACTTGCAGATACTACAGAAAGAGTGTTCCAAACCTGCTCTAAGAAAGGGAATGTTCAGCTCAGTGAGTTCAATGCAGATATCACAAAGTAGTTTCTGAGAGAGCTTCTGTCTAGATTTTAGATGAAGATATTCCCGTTTCCAATGAAATCGTTAGAGCTATCCAAATATCCACTTGCAGATTCTACAAAAAGTGTGTTTCCAAACTGCTGTAACAAAGGAAAGGTTGAAATCTGTTAGTTGAGGACACACACCACAAAAAAGTTTCTGAGAACGCTTCTGTCTAGATTCTATATGACGATATTCCCGTTTCCAATGAAATCTTCACAGTTATTCAAATATCCACTTGCAGATTCTACAAAAAGAGTGTTTCCAAACTGCTCTATCAAAAGAAAGGTTCAACTCCGTTAGCTGAGGACACACGTCACAAAGAAGTTTCTGAGAATGCTTCTGTCTCGTTTTTATGGGAAGATATTTCAGTTTTCACCGTAGGCCGGAATGCGCTCGAAATGTCCACTTGCAGATACTACAGAAAGAGTGTTCCAAACCTTCTCTAAGAAAGGGAATCTTCAGCTTTGTGAGTTGAATGCAGATATCACAAAGTAGTTTCTGAGAGTGCTTCTGTCTAGATTTTAGATGAAGATATTCCCGTTTCCAACGAAATCGTTAGAGCTATCCAAATATCTACTTGCAGATTCTACAAAAAGAGTGGTTCCAAACTACTCTATGAAAAGAAAGGTTGAACTCTGTTAGATGAGGACACACATCACAAAGAAGTTTCTGAGAATGCTTCTGTCTAGATTTTATATGAAGATGTTCCCGTTTCCAACGAAATCTTCACATTAAACAAAATATCCACTTGCAGGTTCTACAAAAAGAGTGTTTCCAAACTGCTGTATCAAAGGAAAGGTTGTACTCTGTTAGTTGAGGACACACATCACAAAAAAGTTTCTGAGAATGCTTCTGTCTAGATTTTATATGAAGATATTCCCGTTTCCAACGAAATCTTCACAGTTATTCAAGTATCCACTTGCAGATTCCACAATAAGAGTGTTTCCAAACTGCTGTATCAATAGAAAGGATCAGCTCTGGTAGTTGAGGACACACATCCTAAAGAAGTTTCTGAAAATCCTTCTGTCTCTTTTTTATGGGAAGATATTTCAGTTTTCACCGTAGGCCTTAATGCGCTCGAAATGTCCACTTCCAGATACTACAGAAAGAGTGTTTCAAACCTGCTCTATGAAAGGGAATGTTCCGCTCTGTGACTTGAATGCAGATATCAGAAAGTAGTTTCTGACAGTGCTTCTGTCTAGAATTTAGATGAAGATATTCCCGTTTCCAACGAAATCGATAGAGCTATCCAAATATCCACTTACAGATTCTACAAAAGAAGTGATTCCAAACTGCTCTATCAACAGAAAGGTTTAAGTCTGTTAGTTGAGGACACACATCACAAAGAAGTTTGTGAGAATGCTTCTGTCTAGATTTTATATGAAGATATTCCCGTTTCTAACGATATCTTCACAGTTATCCAAATATCCACTTGCAGATTCTTCAAAAAGTGTGTTTCCAAACTGCTGTATCAAAAGATAGGTTCAACTCTGTCAGTTGAGGACACTCATCGCAAAGAAGTTTCTGAGAATGCTTCTGTCTAGATTTCATATGAAGATACTCCCCTTTCCAACGAAATTATTACAGCTATCCAAATATCCACGGACAGATTCTACAGAAAGGGTGTTTCCAAACTGCTGTATCAAAAGAAAGGTTGAACTCCGTTAGTTGAGGACACACATCACGAAGAAGTTGCTGAGAATGCTTCTGTCTGGAATTTAGATGAAGATATTCCCGTTTCCAACGAAATCTTCACAGTTATCCAAATATCTACCAGCAGATTCTACAAAAAGTGTGTTTCCAAACTACTGTAACAAAAGAAAGGTTGAACTCTGTTAGTTGAGGACACACATCACAAAGAAGTTTCTGAGAATGCTTCTGTCTAGATTTTATATGAAGATATTCACTTTTCCATCGAAATCTTCACAGTTATCCAAATATCCACTTGCGGATTCTACAAAAAGAGTGTTTCTAAACTGCTGTATCAAAAGAAAGGTCCAACTCTGTTAGTTGAGGACACACATCCAGTATAAGTTTCAGAGAATGCTTCTGTCTCGTTTTTATGGGAAGATATTTCCCTTTTCACCGTAGGCCTGAAAGCGCTCGAAATGTCCACTTGCAGATACTACAGAAAGCGTGTTCCAAACCTGCTCTAAGAAAGAGAATCTTCAGCTTTCTGAGTTGAATGCAGATATCACAAAGTAGTTTCTGAGAGTGCTTCTGTCTAGATTTTAGATGAAGATATTCCCGTTTCCAACGAAATCGTATGAGCTATCCAAATATCCACTTGCAGATTGTACAAAAAGGTGGTTCCAAACTACTCTATCAAAAGAAATGTTGAACTCTGTTCGATGAGGACTCACATCACAAAGAAGTTTCTGATAATGCTTCTGCCTAGATTTTATATGATGATGTTCCCGTTTCCAACGAAATCTTCACATTAAACAAAATATCCACTTGCAGGTTCTACAAAAAGAGTGTTTCCAAACTGCTGTATCAACGTAAAGTTTGAACTCTGTTAGTTGAGGACACACATCACAAAAAAGTTTCTGAGAATGCTTCTGTCTAGATTTTATAAGAAGATACTCCCGTTTCCAACGAAATCTTCACAGTTATTCAAGTATCCACTTGCAGATTCCACAAAAAGAGTGTTTCCTAACTGCTGTATCAAGAGAAAGGATCAACTCTGCTAGTTGAGGACCCATATCCTAAATAAGTTTCTGAGAATGCTTCTGTCTCTTTCTTATAGGAAGATATTTCAGTTTTCACCGAAGGGCTGAATGCGTTCGAAATGTCCACTTCCAGATACTACAGAAAGAGTGTTTCAAACCTGCTCTTTGAAAGGGAATGTTCAGCTCTGTGACTTGAATGCAGATGTCACAAAGTAGTTTCTGACAGTGCTTCTGTCTTGAATTTAGATGAAGATATTCCCTTTTCCAACGAAATCGTTAGAGCTATAAAAATATCCACTTGCAGATTCTACAAAAAGGGTGTTTCCAAACTGCCCTATCAAAAGAAACGTTGAACCCTGTTAGTTGAGGATACACATCACAAAGTAGTTTCTGAGAATGCTTGTGTCTAGATTTTATATGAAGATATTCCTATTTCCAACTAAATCTTCACAGTTATCCAAATATCCACTTGCAGATTTTACAAAAAGACTGTTTCCAAACTGCTGTTTCAAAGAAAAGTCGAACTGTGTTAGTTGAGGACACTCATCACAAAGAAGTTTCTGAGAATGCTTCTGTCTAGATTTCATATGAAGATATTCCCGTTTCCACCGAAATCATTAGAGCTATCCAAATACCCACTTACAGATTCTACAAAAAGAGTGTTACCAATCTGCTCTATCAAATGAAAGGTTCAACTTCGTTAGTTGAGGACACACATCATAAAGAAGTTTCTGAGAATGCTTCTGTCTGGATTTTATATGAAGATATTCCGTTTCCAACGAAATCTTCACAGTTATCCAAATATCAACTTGCAGATTCTACAAAAAGTGTGTTTCCAAACTACTGTATCAAAAGAAAGGATCAACTCTGTTAGTTGAGGACACACATCACAAAGAAGTTTCTGAGAATGCTTCTGTCTAGATTTTATATGAAGATATTCCCGTTTCCAACGAAATCTTCACAGTTATCCAAATATCCACTTGCAGATTCTACAAAAAGAGTGTTTGCAAACTGCTGTATCAAAAGAAAGGATGAACTGTGTTAGCTGAGGACACTCATCAAGAAGAAGTTTCTGAGCATGCTTCGGTCTAGATTTCATATGAAGATATCCCCGTTTCCAACGAAATCATTAGCTCTATCAAAATATCCACTTACAGATTCTACAAAAAGAGTGTTTCCAAACTCCTCTATCAAAAGAAAAGTTCAACTCCTTTAGTTGAGGACACACATCACAAAGAAGTTTCTGAGAATGCTTCTGTCTAGATTTTATATGAAGATATTCCCTTTTCCAATGAAATCTTCAGAGTCATCCAAATATCCACTTGCAGCTTCTACAAAAAGAGTTTTTCTAAACTGCTGTATCCAAAGAAAGTTTCATCTCTGTTAGTTGAGGACACACATCCCAAATAAGTTTCTGAGAATGCTTCTGTCTCGTTTTTATGGGAAGATATTTCCCTTTTCACCTTAGGCCTGAGAGCGCTCGAAATCTCCACTTGCAGATACTACAGAAAGAGTGTTCCAAACCTGCTCTAAGAAAGGGAATGTTCAGCTCAGTGAGTTCAATGCAGATATCACAAAGTAGTTTCTGAGAGAGCTTCTGTCTAGATTTTAGATGAAGATATTCCCGTTTCCAATGAAATCGTTAGAGCTATCCAAATATCCACTTGCAGATTCTACAAAAAGTGTGTTTCCAAACTGCTGTAACAAAGGAAAGGTTGAAATCTGTTAGTTGAGGACACACACCACAAAAAAGTTTCTGAGAACGCTTCTGTCTAGATTCTATATGACGATATTCCCGTTTCCAATGAAATCTTCACAGTTATTCAAATATCCACTTGCAGATTATACAAAAAGAGTGTTTCCAAACTGCTCTATCAAAAGAAAGGTTCAACTCCGTTAGCTGAGGACACACGTCACAAAGAAGTTTCTGAGAATGCTTCTGTCTCGTTTTTATGGGAAGATATTTCAGTTTTCACCGTAGGCCGGAATGCGCTCGAAATGTCCACTTGCAGATACTACAGAAAGAGTGTTCCAAACCTTCTCTAAGAAAGGGAATCTTCAGCTTTGTGAGTTGAATGCAGATATCACAAAGTAGTTTCTGAGAGTGCTTCTGTCTAGATTTTAGATGAAGATATTCCCGTTTCCAACGAAATCGTTAGAGCTATCCAAATATCTACTTGCAGATTCTACAAAAAGAGTGGTTCCAAACTACTCTATGAAAAGAAAGGTTGAACTCTGTTAGATGAGGACACACATCACAAAGAAGTTTCTGAGAATGCTTCTGTCTAGATTTTATATGAAGATGTTCCCGTTTCCAACGAAATCTTCACATTAAACAAAATATCCACTTGCAGGTTCTACAAAAAGAGTGTTTCCAAACTGCTGTATCAAAGGAAAGGTTGTACTCTGTTAGTTGAGGACACACATCACAAAAAAGTTTCTGAGAATGCTTCTGTCTAGATTTTATATGAAGATATTCCCGTTTCCAACGAAATCTTCACAGTTATTCAAGTATCCACTTGCAGATTCCACAATAAGAGTGTTTCCAAACTGCTGTATCAATAGAAAGGATCAGCTCTGGTAGTTGAGGACACACATCCTAAAGAAGTTTCTGAAAATCCTTCTGTCTCTTTTTTATGGGAAGATATTTCAGTTTTCACCGTAGGCCTTAATGCGCTCGAAATGTCCACTTCCAGATACTACAGAAAGAGTGTTTCAAACCTGCTCTATGAAAGGGAATGTTCCGCTCTGTGACTTGAATGCAGATATCAGAAAGTAGTTTCTGACAGTGCTTCTGTCTAGAATTTAGATGAAGATATTCCCGTTTCCAACGAAATCGATAGAGCTATCCAAATATCCACTTACAGATTCTACAAAAGAAGTGATTCCAAACTGCTCTATCAACAGAAAGGTTTAAGTCTGTTAGTTGAGGACACACATCACAAAGAAGTTTGTGAGAATGCTTCTGTCTAGATTTTATATGAAGATATTCCCGTTTCTAACGATATCTTCACAGTTATCCAAATATCCACTTGCAGATTCTTCAAAAAGTGTGTTTCCAAACTGCTGTATCAAAAGATAGGTTCAACTCTGTCAGTTGAGGACACTCATCGCAAAGAAGTTTCTGAGAATGCTTCTGTCTAGATTTCATATGAAGATACTCCCCTTTCCAACGAAATTATTACAGCTATCCAAATATCCACGGACAGATTCTACAGAAAGGGTGTTTCCAAACTGCTGTATCAAAAGAAAGGTTGAACTCCGTTAGTTGAGGACACACATCACGAAGAAGTTGCTGAGAATGCTTCTGTCTGGAATTTAGATGAAGATATTCCCGTTTCCAACGAAATCTTCACAGTTATCCAAATATCTACCAGCAGATTCTACAAAAAGTGTGTTTCCAAACTACTGTAACAAAAGAAAGGTTGAACTCTGTTAGTTGAGGACACACATCACAAAGAAGTTTCTGAGAATGCTTCTGTCTAGATTTTATATGAAGATATTCACTTTTCCATCGAAATCTTCACAGTTATCCAAATATCCACTTGCGGATTCTACAAAAAGAGTGTTTCTAAACTGCTGTATCAAAAGAAAGGTCCAACTCTGTTAGTTGAGGACACACATCCAGTATAAGTTTCAGAGAATGCTTCTGTCTCGTTTTTATGGGAAGATATTTCCCTTTTCACCGTAGGCCTGAAAGCGCTCGAAATGTCCACTTGCAGATACTACAGAAAGCGTGTTCCAAACCTGCTCTAAGAAAGAGAATCTTCAGCTTTCTGAGTTGAATGCAGATATCACAAAGTAGTTTCTGAGAGTGCTTCTGTCTAGATTTTAGATGAAGATATTCCCGTTTCCAACGAAATCGTATGAGCTATCCAAATATCCACTTGCAGATTGTACAAAAAGGTGGTTCCAAACTACTCTATCAAAAGAAATGTTGAACTCTGTTCGATGAGGACTCACATCACAAAGAAGTTTCTGATAATGCTTCTGCCTAGATTTTATATGATGATGTTCCCGTTTCCAACGAAATCTTCACATTAAACAAAATATCCACTTGCAGGTTCTACAAAAAGAGTGTTTCC
The DNA here is from genome assembly GCF_029281585.2 of Gorilla gorilla gorilla. Lineage (NCBI taxonomy): Eukaryota > Metazoa > Chordata > Mammalia > Primates > Hominidae > Gorilla > Gorilla gorilla. The sequence goes on along the minus strand of NC_086018.1, from coordinate 12,079,136 downwards.
AAACTGCTGTATCAACGTAAAGTTTGAACTCTGTTAGTTGAGGACACACATCACAAAAAAGTTTCTGAGAATGCTTCTGTCTAGATTTTATAAGAAGATACTCCCGTTTCCAACGAAATCTTCACAGTTATTCAAGTATCCACTTGCAGATTCCACAAAAAGAGTGTTTCCTAACTGCTGTATCAAGAGAAAGGATCAACTCTGCTAGTTGAGGACCCATATCCTAAATAAGTTTCTGAGAATGCTTCTGTCTCTTTCTTATAGGAAGATATTTCAGTTTTCACCGAAGGGCTGAATGCGTTCGAAATGTCCACTTCCAGATACTACAGAAAGAGTGTTTCAAACCTGCTCTTTGAAAGGGAATGTTCAGCTCTGTGACTTGAATGCAGATGTCACAAAGTAGTTTCTGACAGTGCTTCTGTCTTGAATTTAGATGAAGATATTCCCTTTTCCAACGAAATCGTTAGAGCTATAAAAATATCCACTTGCAGATTCTACAAAAAGGGTGTTTCCAAACTGCCCTATCAAAAGAAACGTTGAACCCTGTTAGTTGAGGATACACATCACAAAGTAGTTTCTGAGAATGCTTGTGTCTAGATTTTATATGAAGATATTCCTATTTCCAACTAAATCTTCACAGTTATCCAAATATCCACTTGCAGATTTTACAAAAAGACTGTTTCCAAACTGCTGTTTCAAAGAAAAGTCGAACTGTGTTAGTTGAGGACACTCATCACAAAGAAGTTTCTGAGAATGCTTCTGTCTAGATTTCATATGAAGATATTCCCGTTTCCACCGAAATCATTAGAGCTATCCAAATACCCACTTACAGATTCTACAAAAAGAGTGTTACCAATCTGCTCTATCAAATGAAAGGTTCAACTTCGTTAGTTGAGGACACACATCATAAAGAAGTTTCTGAGAATGCTTCTGTCTGGATTTTATATGAAGATATTCCGTTTCCAACGAAATCTTCACAGTTATCCAAATATCAACTTGCAGATTCTACAAAAAGTGTGTTTCCAAACTACTGTATCAAAAGAAAGGATCAACTCTGTTAGTTGAGGACACACATCACAAAGAAGTTTCTGAGAATGCTTCTGTCTAGATTTTATATGAAGATATTCCCGTTTCCAACGAAATCTTCACAGTTATCCAAATATCCACTTGCAGATTCTACAAAAAGAGTGTTTGCAAACTGCTGTATCAAAAGAAAGGATGAACTGTGTTAGCTGAGGACACTCATCAAGAAGAAGTTTCTGAGCATGCTTCGGTCTAGATTTCATATGAAGATATCCCCGTTTCCAACGAAATCATTAGCTCTATCAAAATATCCACTTACAGATTCTACAAAAAGAGTGTTTCCAAACTCCTCTATCAAAAGAAAAGTTCAACTCCTTTAGTTGAGGACACACATCACAAAGAAGTTTCTGAGAATGCTTCTGTCTAGATTTTATATGAAGATATTCCCTTTTCCAATGAAATCTTCAGAGTCATCCAAATATCCACTTGCAGCTTCTACAAAAAGAGTTTTTCTAAACTGCTGTATCCAAAGAAAGTTTCATCTCTGTTAGTTGAGGACACACATCCCAAATAAGTTTCTGAGAATGCTTCTGTCTCGTTTTTATGGGAAGATATTTCCCTTTTCACCTTAGGCCTGAGAGCGCTCGAAATCTCCACTTGCAGATACTACAGAAAGAGTGTTCCAAACCTGCTCTAAGAAAGGGAATGTTCAGCTCAGTGAGTTCAATGCAGATATCACAAAGTAGTTTCTGAGAGAGCTTCTGTCTAGATTTTAGATGAAGATATTCCCGTTTCCAATGAAATCGTTAGAGCTATCCAAATATCCACTTGCAGATTCTACAAAAAGTGTGTTTCCAAACTGCTGTAACAAAGGGAAGGTTGAAATCTGTTAGTTGAGGACACACACCACAAAAAAGTTTCTGAGAACGCTTCTGTCTAGATTCTATATGACGATATTCCCGTTTCCAATGAAATCTTCACAGTTATTCAAATATCCACTTGCAGATTATACAAAAAGAGTGTTTCCAAACTGCTCTATCAAAAGAAAGGTTCAACTCCGTTAGTTGAGGACACACGTCACAAAGAAGTTTCTGAGAATGCTTCTGTCTCGTTTTTATGGGAAGATATTTCAGTTTTCACCGTAGGCCGGAATGCGCTCGAAATGTCCACTTGCAGATACTACAGAAAGAGTGTTCCAAACCTTCTCTAAGAAAGGGAATCTTCAGCTTTGTGAGTTGAATGCAGATATCACAAAGTAGTTTCTGAGAGTGCTTCTGTCTAGATTTTAGATGAAGATATTCCCGTTTCCAACGAAATCGTTAGAGCTATCCAAATATCTACTTGCAGATTCTACAAAAAGAGTGGTTCCAAACTACTCTATGAAAAGAAAGGTTGAACTCTGTTAGATGAGGACACACATCACAAAGAAGTTTCTGAGAATGCTTCTGTCTAGATTTTATATGAAGATGTTCCCGTTTCCAACGAAATCTTCACATTAAACAAAATATCCACTTGCAGGTTCTACAAAAAGAGTGTTTCCAAACTGCTGTATCAAAGGAAAGGTTGTACTCTGTTAGTTGAGGACACACATCACAAAAAAGTTTCTGAGAATGCTTCTGTCTAGATTTTATATGAAGATATTCCCGTTTCCAACGAAATCTTCACAGTTATTCAAGTATCCACTTGCAGATTCCACAATAAGAGTGTTTCCAAACTGCTGTATCAATAGAAAGGATCAGCTCTGGTAGTTGAGGACACACATCCTAAAGAAGTTTCTGAAAATCCTTCTGTCTCTTTTTTATGGGAAGATATTTCAGTTTTCACCGTAGGCCTTAATGCGCTCGAAATGTCCACTTCCAGATACTACAGAAAGAGTGTTTCAAACCTGCTCTATGAAAGGGAATGTTCCGCTCTGTGACTTGAATGCAGATATCAGAAAGTAGTTTCTGACAGTGCTTCTGTCTAGAATTTAGATGAAGATATTCCCGTTTCCAACGAAATCGATAGAGCTATCCAAATATCCACTTACAGATTCTACAAAAGAAGTGATTCCAAACTGCTCTATCAACAGAAAGGTTTAAGTCTGTTAGTTGAGGACACACATCACAAAGAAGTTTGTGAGAATGCTTCTGTCTAGATTTTATATGAAGATATTCCCGTTTCTAACGATATCTTCACAGTTATCCAAATATCCACTTGCAGATTCTTCAAAAAGTGTGTTTCCAAACTGCTGTATCAAAAGATAGGTTCAACTCTGTCAGTTGAGGACACTCATCGCAAAGAAGTTTCTGAGAATGCTTCTGTCTAGATTTCATATGAAGATACTCCCCTTTCCAACGAAATTATTACAGCTATCCAAATATCCACGGACAGATTCTACAGAAAGGGTGTTTCCAAACTGCTGTATCAAAAGAAAGGTTGAACTCCGTTAGTTGAGGACACACATCACGAAGAAGTTGCTGAGAATGCTTCTGTCTGGAATTTAGATGAAGATATTCCCGTTTCCAACGAAATCTTCACAGTTATCCAAATATCTACCAGCAGATTCTACAAAAAGTGTGTTTCCAAACTACTGTAACAAAAGAAAGGTTGAACTCTGTTAGTTGAGGACACACATCACAAAGAAGTTTCTGAGAATGCTTCTGTCTAGATTTTATATGAAGATATTCACTTTTCCATCGAAATCTTCACAGTTATCCAAATATCCACTTGCGGATTCTACAAAAAGAGTGTTTCTAAACTGCTGTATCAAAAGAAAGGTCCAACTCTGTTAGTTGAGGACACACATCCAGTATAAGTTTCAGAGAATGCTTCTGTCTCGTTTTTATGGGAAGATATTTCCCTTTTCACCGTAGGCCTGAAAGCGCTCGAAATGTCCACTTGCAGATACTACAGAAAGCGTGTTCCAAACCTGCTCTAAGAAAGAGAATCTTCAGCTTTCTGAGTTGAATGCAGATATCACAAAGTAGTTTCTGAGAGTGCTTCTGTCTAGATTTTAGATGAAGATATTCCCGTTTCCAACGAAATCGTATGAGCTATCCAAATATCCACTTGCAGATTGTACAAAAAGGTGGTTCCAAACTACTCTATCAAAAGAAATGTTGAACTCTGTTCGATGAGGACTCACATCACAAAGAAGTTTCTGATAATGCTTCTGCCTAGATTTTATATGATGATGTTCCCGTTTCCAACGAAATCTTCACATTAAACAAAATATCCACTTGCAGGTTCTACAAAAAGAGTGTTTCCAAACTGCTGTATCAACGTAAAGTTTGAACTCTGTTAGTTGAGGACACACATCACAAAAAAGTTTCTGAGAATGCTTCTGTCTAGATTTTATAAGAAGATACTCCCGTTTCCAACGAAATCTTCACAGTTATTCAAGTATCCACTTGCAGATTCCACAAAAAGAGTGTTTCCTAACTGCTGTATCAAGAGAAAGGATCAACTCTGCTAGTTGAGGACCCATATCCTAAATAAGTTTCTGAGAATGCTTCTGTCTCTTTCTTATAGGAAGATATTTCAGTTTTCACCGAAGGGCTGAATGCGTTCGAAATGTCCACTTCCAGATACTACAGAAAGAGTGTTTCAAACCTGCTCTTTGAAAGGGAATGTTCAGCTCTGTGACTTGAATGCAGATGTCACAAAGTAGTTTCTGACAGTGCTTCTGTCTTGAATTTAGATGAAGATATTCCCTTTTCCAACGAAATCGTTAGAGCTATAAAAATATCCACTTGCAGATTCTACAAAAAGGGTGTTTCCAAACTGCCCTATCAAAAGAAACGTTGAACCCTGTTAGTTGAGGATACACATCACAAAGTAGTTTCTGAGAATGCTTGTGTCTAGATTTTATATGAAGATATTCCTATTTCCAACTAAATCTTCACAGTTATCCAAATATCCACTTGCAGATTTTACAAAAAGACTGTTTCCAAACTGCTGTTTCAAAGAAAAGTCGAACTGTGTTAGTTGAGGACACTCATCACAAAGAAGTTTCTGAGAATGCTTCTGTCTAGATTTCATATGAAGATATTCCCGTTTCCACCGAAATCATTAGAGCTATCCAAATACCCACTTACAGATTCTACAAAAAGAGTGTTACCAATCTGCTCTATCAAATGAAAGGTTCAACTTCGTTAGTTGAGGACACACATCATAAAGAAGTTTCTGAGAATGCTTCTGTCTGGATTTTATATGAAGATATTCCGTTTCCAACGAAATCTTCACAGTTATCCAAATATCAACTTGCAGATTCTACAAAAAGTGTGTTTCCAAACTACTGTATCAAAAGAAAGGATCAACTCTGTTAGTTGAGGACACACATCACAAAGAAGTTTCTGAGAATGCTTCTGTCTAGATTTTATATGAAGATATTCCCGTTTCCAACGAAATCTTCACAGTTATCCAAATATCCACTTGCAGATTCTACAAAAAGAGTGTTTGCAAACTGCTGTATCAAAAGAAAGGATGAACTGTGTTAGCTGAGGACACTCATCAAGAAGAAGTTTCTGAGCATGCTTCGGTCTAGATTTCATATGAAGATATCCCCGTTTCCAACGAAATCATTAGCTCTATCAAAATATCCACTTACAGATTCTACAAAAAGAGTGTTTCCAAACTCCTCTATCAAAAGAAAAGTTCAACTCCTTTAGTTGAGGACACACATCACAAAGAAGTTTCTGAGAATGCTTCTGTCTAGATTTTATATGAAGATATTCCCTTTTCCAATGAAATCTTCAGAGTCATCCAAATATCCACTTGCAGCTTCTACAAAAAGAGTTTTTCTAAACTGCTGTATCCAAAGAAAGTTTCATCTCTGTTAGTTGAGGACACACATCCCAAATAAGTTTCTGAGAATGCTTCTGTCTCGTTTTTATGGGAAGATATTTCCCTTTTCACCTTAGGCCTGAGAGCGCTCGAAATCTCCACTTGCAGATACTACAGAAAGAGTGTTCCAAACCTGCTCTAAGAAAGGGAATGTTCAGCTCAGTGAGTTCAATGCAGATATCACAAAGTAGTTTCTGAGAGAGCTTCTGTCTAGATTTTAGATGAAGATATTCCCGTTTCCAATGAAATCGTTAGAGCTATCCAAATATCCACTTGCAGATTCTACAAAAAGTGTTTTTCCAAACTGCTGTAACAAAGGGAAGGTTGAAATCTGTTAGTTGAGGACACACACCACAAAAAAGTTTCTGAGAACGCTTCTGTCTAGATTCTATATGACGATATTCCCGTTTCCAATGAAATCTTCACAGTTATTCAAATATCCACTTGCAGATTCTACAAAAAGAGTGTTTCCAAACTGCTCTATCAAAAGAAAGGTTCAACTCCGTTAGTTGAGGACACACGTCACAAAGAAGTTTCTGAGAATGCTTCTGTCTCGTTTTTATGGGAAGATATTTCAGTTTTCACCGTAGGCCGGAATGCGCTCGAAATGTCCACTTGCAGATACTACAGAAAGAGTGTTCCAAACCTTCTCTAAGAAAGGGAATCTTCAGCTTTGTGAGTTGAATGCAGATATCACAAAGTAGTTTCTGAGAGTGCTTCTGTCTAGATTTTAGATGAAGATATTCCCGTTTCCAACGAAATCGTTAGAGCTATCCAAATATCTACTTGCAGATTCTACAAAAAGAGTGGTTCCAAACTACTCTATGAAAAGAAAGGTTGAACTCTGTTAGATGAGGACACACATCACAAAGAAGTTTCTGAGAATGCTTCTGTCTAGATTTTATATGAAGATGTTCCCGTTTCCAACGAAATCTTCACATTAAACAAAATATCCACTTGCAGGTTCTACAAAAAGAGTGTTTCCAAACTGCTGTATCAAAGGAAAGGTTGTACTCTGTTAGTTGAGGACACACATCACAAAAAAGTTTCTGAGAATGCTTCTGTCTAGATTTTATATGAAGATATTCCCGTTTCCAACGAAATCTTCACAGTTATTCAAGTATCCACTTGCAGATTCCACAATAAGAGTGTTTCCAAACTGCTGTATCAATAGAAAGGATCAGCTCTGGTAGTTGAGGACACACATCCTAAAGAAGTTTCTGAAAATCCTTCTGTCTCTTTTTTATGGGAAGATATTTCAGTTTTCACCGTAGGCCTTAATGCGCTCGAAATGTCCACTTCCAGATACTACAGAAAGAGTGTTTCAAACCTGCTCTATGAAAGGGAATGTTCCGCTCTGTGACTTGAATGCAGATATCAGAAAGTAGTTTCTGACAGTGCTTCTGTCTAGAATTTAGATGAAGATATTCCCGTTTCCAACGAAATCGATAGAGCTATCCAAATATCCACTTACAGATTCTACAAAAGAAGTGATTCCAAACTGCTCTATCAACAGAAAGGTTTAAGTCTGTTAGTTGAGGACACACATCACAAAGAAGTTTGTGAGAATGCTTCTGTCTAGATTTTATATGAAGATATTCCCGTTTCTAACGATATCTTCACAGTTATCCAAATATCCACTTGCAGATTCTTCAAAAAGTGTGTTTCCAAACTGCTGTATCAAAAGATAGGTTCAACTCTGTCAGTTGAGGACACTCATCGCAAAGAAGTTTCTGAGAATGCTTCTGTCTAGATTTCATATGAAGATACTCCCCTTTCCAACGAAATTATTACAGCTATCCAAATATCCACGGACAGATTCTACAGAAAGGGTGTTTCCAAACTGCTGTATCAAAAGAAAGGTTGAACTCCGTTAGTTGAGGACACACATCACGAAGAAGTTGCTGAGAATGCTTCTGTCTGGAATTTAGATGAAGATATTCCCGTTTCCAACGAAATCTTCACAGTTATCCAAATATCTACCAGCAGATTCTACAAAAAGTGTGTTTCCAAACTACTGTAACAAAAGAAAGGTTGAACTCTGTTAGTTGAGGACACACATCACAAAGAAGTTTCTGAGAATGCTTCTGTCTAGATTTTATATGAAGATATTCACTTTTCCATCGAAATCTTCACAGTTATCCAAATATCCACTTGCGGATTCTACAAAAAGAGTGTTTCTAAACTGCTGTATCAAAAGAAAGGTCCAACTCTGTTAGTTGAGGACACACATCCAGTATAAGTTTCAGAGAATGCTTCTGTCTCGTTTTTATGGGAAGATATTTCCCTTTTCACCGTAGGCCTGAAAGCGCTCGAAATGTCCACTTGCAGATACTACAGAAAGCGTGTTCCAAACCTGCTCTAAGAAAGAGAATCTTCAGCTTTCTGAGTTGAATGCAGATATCACAAAGTAGTTTCTGAGAGTGCTTCTGTCTAGATTTTAGATGAAGATATTCCCGTTTCCAACGAAATCGTATGAGCTATCCAAATATCCACTTGCAGATTGTACAAAAAGGTGGTTCCAAACTACTCTATCAAAAGAAATGTTGAACTCTGTTCGATGAGGACTCACATCACAAAGAAGTTTCTGATAATGCTTCTGCCTAGATTTTATATGATGATGTTCCCGTTTCCAACGAAATCTTCACATTAAACAAAATATCCACTTGCAGGTTCTACAAAAAGAGTGTTTCCAAACTGCTGTATCAACGTAAAGTTTGAACTCTGTTAGTTGAGGACACACATCACAAAAAAGTTTCTGAGAATGCTTCTGTCTAGATTTTATAAGAAGATACTCCCGTTTCCAACGAAATCTTCACAGTTATTCAAGTATCCACTTGCAGATTCCACAAAAAGAGTGTTTCCTAACTGCTGTATCAAGAGAAAGGATCAACTCTGCTAGTTGAGGACCCATATCCTAAATAAGTTTCTGAGAATGCTTCTGTCTCTTTCTTATAGGAAGATATTTCAGTTTTCACCGAAGGGCTGAATGCGTTCGAAATGTCCACTTCCAGATACTACAGAAAGAGTGTTTCAAACCTGCTCTTTGAAAGGGAATGTTCAGCTCTGTGACTTGAATGCAGATGTCACAAAGTAGTTTCTGACAGTGCTTCTGTCTTGAATTTAGATGAAGATATTCCCTTTTCCAACGAAATCGTTAGAGCTATAAAAATATCCACTTGCAGATTCTACAAAAAGGGTGTTTCCAAACTGCCCTATCAAAAGAAACGTTGAACCCTGTTAGTTGAGGATACACATCACAAAGTAGTTTCTGAGAATGCTTGTGTCTAGATTTTATATGAAGATATTCCTATTTCCAACTAAATCTTCACAGTTATCCAAATATCCACTTGCAGATTTTACAAAAAGACTGTTTCCAAACTGCTGTTTCAAAGAAAAGTCGAACTGTGTTAGTTGAGGACACTCATCACAAAGAAGTTTCTGAGAATGCTTCTGTCTAGATTTCATATGAAGATATTCCCGTTTCCACCGAAATCATTAGAGCTATCCAAATACCCACTTACAGATTCTACAAAAAGAGTGTTACCAATCTGCTCTATCAAATGAAAGGTTCAACTTCGTTAGTTGAGGACACACATCATAAAGAAGTTTCTGAGAATGCTTCTGTCTGGATTTTATATGAAGATATTCCGTTTCCAACGAAATCTTCACAGTTATCCAAATATCAACTTGCAGATTCTACAAAAAGTGTGTTTCCAAACTACTGTATCAAAAGAAAGGATCAACTCTGTTAGTTGAGGACACACATCACAAAGAAGTTTCTGAGAATGCTTCTGTCTAGATTTTATATGAAGATATTCCCGTTTCCAACGAAATCTTCACAGTTATCCAAATATCCACTTGCAGATTCTACAAAAAGAGTGTTTGCAAACTGCTGTATCAAAAGAAAGGATGAACTGTGTTAGCTGAGGACACTCATCAAGAAGAAGTTTCTGAGCATGCTTCGGTCTAGATTTCATATGAAGATATCCCCGTTTCCAACGAAATCATTAGCTCTATCAAAATATCCACTTACAGATTCTACAAAAAGAGTGTTTCCAAACTCCTCTATCAAAAGAAAAGTTCAACTCCTTTAGTTGAGGACACACATCACAAAGAAGTTTCTGAGAATGCTTCTGTCTAGATTTTATATGAAGATATTCCCTTTTCCAATGAAATCTTCAGAGTCATCCAAATATCCACTTGCAGCTTCTACAAAAAGAGTTTTTCTAAACTGCTGTATCCAAAGAAAGTTTCATCTCTGTTAGTTGAGGACACACATCCCAAATAAGTTTCTGAGAATGCTTCTGTCTCGTTTTTATGGGAAGATATTTCCCTTTTCACCTTAGGCCTGAGAGCGCTCGAAATCTCCACTTGCAGATACTACAGAAAGAGTGTTCCAAACCTGCTCTAAGAAAGGGAATGTTCAGCTCAGTGAGTTCAATGCAGATATCACAAAGTAGTTTCTGAGAGAGCTTCTGTCTAGATTTTAGATGAAGATATTCCCGTTTCCAATGAAATCGTTAGAGCTATCCAAATATCCACTTGCAGATTCTACAAAAAGTGTGTTTCCAAACTGCTGTAACAAAGGAAAGGTTGAAATCTGTTAGTTGAGGACACACACCACAAAAAAGTTTCTGAGAACGCTTCTGTCTAGATTCTATATGACGATATTCCCGTTTCCAATGAAATCTTCACAGTTATTCAAATATCCACTTGCAGATTCTACAAAAAGAGTGTTTCCAAACTGCTCTATCAAAAGAAAGGTTCAACTCCGTTAGTTGAGGACACACGTCACAAAGAAGTTTCTGAGAATGCTTCTGTCTCGTTTTTATGGGAAGATATTTCAGTTTTCACCGTAGGCCGGAATGCGCTCGAAATGTCCACTTGCAGATACTACAGAAAGAGTGTTCCAAACCTTCTCTAAGAAAGGGAATCTTCAGCTTTGTGAGTTGAATGCAGATATCACAAAGTAGTTTCTGAGAGTGCTTCTGTCTAGATTTTAGATGAAGATATTCCCGTTTCCAACGAAATCGTTAGAGCTATCCAAATATCTACTTGCAGATTCTACAAAAAGAGTGGTTCCAAACTACTCTATGAAAAGAAAGGTTGAACTCTGTTAGATGAGGACACACATCACAAAGAAGTTTCTGAGAATGCTTCTGTCTAGATTTTATATGAAGATGTTCCCGTTTCCAACGAAATCTTCACATTAAACAAAATATCCACTTGCAGGTTCTACAAAAAGAGTGTTTCCAAACTGCTGTATCAAAGGAAAGGTTGTACTCTGTTAGTTGAGGACACACATCACAAAAAAGTTTCTGAGAATGCTTCTGTCTAGATTTTATATGAAGATATTCCCGTTTCCAACGAAATCTTCACAGTTATTCAAGTATCCACTTGCAGATTCCACAATAAGAGTGTTTCCAAACTGCTGTATCAATAGAAAGGATCAGCTCTGGTAGTTGAGGACACACATCCTAAAGAAGTTTCTGAAAATCCTTCTGTCTCTTTTTTATGGGAAGATATTTCAGTTTTCACCGTAGGCCTTAATGCGCTCGAAATGTCCACTTCCAGATACTACAGAAAGAGTGTTTCAAACCTGCTCTATGAAAGGGAATGTTCCGCTCTGTGACTTGAATGCAGATATCAGAAAGTAGTTTCTGACAGTGCTTCTGTCTAGAATTTAGATGAAGATATTCCCGTTTCCAACGAAATCGATAGAGCTATCCAAATATCCACTTACAGATTCTACAAAAGAAGTGATTCCAAACTGCTCTATCAACAGAAAGGTTTAAGTCTGTTAGTTGAGGACACACATCACAAAGAAGTTTGTGAGAATGCTTCTGTCTAGATTTTATATGAAGATATTCCCGTTTCTAACGATATCTTCACAGTTATCCAAATATCCACTTGCAGATTCTTCAAAAAGTGTGTTTCCAAACTGCTGTATCAAAAGATAGGTTCAACTCTGTCAGTTGAGGACACTCATCGCAAAGAAGTTTCTGAGAATGCTTCTGTCTAGATTTCATATGAAGATACTCCCCTTTCCAACGAAATTATTACAGCTATCCAAATATCCACGGACAGATTCTACAGAAAGGGTGTTTCCAAACTGCTGTATCAAAAGAAAGGTTGAACTCCGTTAGTTGAGGACACACATCACGAAGAAGTTGCTGAGAATGCTTCTGTCTGGAATTTAGATGAAGATATTCCCGTTTCCAACGAAATCTTCACAGTTATCCAAATATCTACCAGCAGATTCTACAAAAAGTGTGTTTCCAAACTACTGTAACAAAAGAAAGGTTGAACTCTGTTAGTTGAGGACACACATCACAAAGAAGTTTCTGAGAATGCTTCTGTCTAGATTTTATATGAAGATATTCACTTTTCCATCGAAATCTTCACAGTTATCCAAATATCCACTTGCGGATTCTACAAAAAGAGTGTTTCTAAACTGCTGTATCAAAAGAAAGGTCCAACTCTGTTAGTTGAGGACACACATCCAGTATAAGTTTCAGAGAATGCTTCTGTCTCGTTTTTATGGGAAGATATTTCCCTTTTCACCGTAGGCCTGAAAGCGCTCGAAATGTCCACTTGCAGATACTACAGAAAGCGTGTTCCAAACCTGCTCTAAGAAAGAGAATCTTCAGCTTTCTGAGTTGAATGCAGATATCACAAAGTAGTTTCTGAGAGTGCTTCTGTCTAGATTTTAGATGAAGATATTCCCGTTTCCAACGAAATCGTATGAGCTATCCAAATATCCACTTGCAGATTGTACAAAAAGGTGGTTCCAAACTACTCTATCAAAAGAAATGTTGAACTCTGTTCGATGAGGACTCACATCACAAAGAAGTTTCTGATAATGCTTCTGCCTAGATTTTATATGATGATGTTCCCGTTTCCAACGAAATCTTCACATTAAACAAAATATCCACTTGCAGGTTCTACAAAAAGAGTGTTTCCAAACTGCTGTATCAACGTAAAGTTTGAACTCTGTTAGTTGAGGACACACATCACAAAAAAGTTTCTGAGAATGCTTCTGTCTAGATTTTATAAGAAGATACTCCCGTTTCCAACGAAATCTTCACAGTTATTCAAGTATCCACTTGCAGATTCCACAAAAAGAGTGTTTCCTAACTGCTGTATCAAGAGAAAGGATCAACTCTGCTAGTTGAGGACCCATATCCTAAATAAGTTTCTGAGAATGCTTCTGTCTCTTTCTTATAGGAAGATATTTCAGTTTTCACCGAAGGGCTGAATGCGTTCGAAATGTCCACTTCCAGATACTACAGAAAGAGTGTTTCAAACCTGCTCTTTGAAAGGGAATGTTCAGCTCTGTGACTTGAATGCAGATGTCACAAAGTAGTTTCTGACAGTGCTTCTGTCTTGAATTTAGATGAAGATATTCCCTTTTCCAACGAAATCGTTAGAGCTATAAAAATATCCACTTGCAGATTCTACAAAAAGGGTGTTTCCAAACTGCCCTATCAAAAGAAACGTTGAACCCTGTTAGTTGAGGATACACATCACAAAGTAGTTTCTGAGAATGCTTGTGTCTAGATTTTATATGAAGATATTCCTATTTCCAACTAAATCTTCACAGTTATCCAAATATCCACTTGCAGATTTTACAAAAAGACTGTTTCCAAACTGCTGTTTCAAAGAAAAGTCGAACTGTGTTAGTTGAGGACACTCATCACAAAGAAGTTTCTGAGAATGCTTCTGTCTAGATTTCATATGAAGATATTCCCGTTTCCACCGAAATCATTAGAGCTATCCAAATACCCACTTACAGATTCTACAAAAAGAGTGTTACCAATCTGCTCTATCAAATGAAAGGTTCAACTTCGTTAGTTGAGGACACACATCATAAAGAAGTTTCTGAGAATGCTTCTGTCTGGATTTTATATGAAGATATTCCGTTTCCAACGAAATCTTCACAGTTATCCAAATATCAACTTGCAGATTCTACAAAAAGTGTGTTTCCAAACTACTGTATCAAAAGAAAGGATCAACTCTGTTAGTTGAGGACACACATCACAAAGAAGTTTCTGAGAATGCTTCTGTCTAGATTTTATATGAAGATATTCCCGTTTCCAACGAAATCTTCACAGTTATCCAAATATCCACTTGCAGATTCTACAAAAAGAGTGTTTGCAAACTGCTGTATCAAAAGAAAGGATGAACTGTGTTAGCTGAGGACACTCATCAAGAAGAAGTTTCTGAGCATGCTTCGGTCTAGATTTCATATGAAGATATCCCCGTTTCCAACGAAATCATTAGCTCTATCAAAATATCCACTTACAGATTCTACAAAAAGAGTGTTTCCAAACTCCTCTATCAAAAGAAAAGTTCAACTCCTTTAGTTGAGGACACACATCACAAAGAAGTTTCTGAGAATGCTTCTGTCTAGATTTTATATGAAGATATTCCCTTTTCCAATGAAATCTTCAGAGTCATCCAAATATCCACTTGCAGCTTCTACAAAAAGAGTTTTTCTAAACTGCTGTATCCAAAGAAAGTTTCATCTCTGTTAGTTGAGGACACATCCCAAATAAGTTTCTGAGAATGCTTCTGTCTCGTTTTTATGGGAAGATATTTCCCTTTTCACCTTAGGCCTGAGAGCGCTCGAAATCTCCACTTGCAGATACTACAGAAAGAGTGTTCCAAACCTGCTCTAAGAAAGGGAATGTTCAGCTCAGTGAGTTCAATGCAGATATCACAAAGTAGTTTCTGAGAGAGCTTCTGTCTAGATTTTAGATGAAGATATTCCCGTTTCCAATGAAATCGTTAGAGCTATCCAAATATCCACTTGCAGATTCTACAAAAAGTGTGTTTCCAAACTGCTGTAACAAAGGAAAGGTTGAAATCTGTTAGTTGAGGACACACACCACAAAAAAGTTTCTGAGAACGCTTCTGTCTAGATTCTATATGACGATATTCCCGTTTCCAATGAAATCTTCACAGTTATTCAAATATCCACTTGCAGATTCTACAAAAAGAGTGTTTCCAAACTGCTCTATCAAAAGAAAGGTTCAACTCCGTTAGTTGAGGACACACGTCACAAAGAAGTTTCTGAGAATGCTTCTGTCTCGTTTTTATGGGAAGATATTTCAGTTTTCACCGTAGGCCGGAATGCGCTCGAAATGTCCACTTGCAGATACTACAGAAAGAGTGTTCCAAACCTTCTCTAAGAAAGGGAATCTTCAGCTTTGTGAGTTGAATGCAGATATCACAAAGTAGTTTCTGAGAGTGCTTCTGTCTAGATTTTAGATGAAGATATTCCCGTTTCCAACGAAATCGTTAGAGCTATCCAAATATCTACTTGCAGATTCTACAAAAAGAGTGGTTCCAAACTACTCTATGAAAAGAAAGGTTGAACTCTGTTAGATGAGGACACACATCACAAAGAAGTTTCTGAGAATGCTTCTGTCTAGATTTTATATGAAGATGTTCCCGTTTCCAACGAAATCTTCACATTAAACAAAATATCCACTTGCAGGTTCTACAAAAAGAGTGTTTCCAAACTGCTGTATCAAAGGAAAGGTTGTACTCTGTTAGTTGAGGACACACATCACAAAAAAGTTTCTGAGAATGCTTCTGTCTAGATTTTATATGAAGATATTCCCGTTTCCAACGAAATCTTCACAGTTATTCAAGTATCCACTTGCAGATTCCACAATAAGAGTGTTTCCAAACTGCTGTATCAATAGAAAGGATCAGCTCTGGTAGTTGAGGACACACATCCTAAAGAAGTTTCTGAAAATCCTTCTGTCTCTTTTTTATGGGAAGATATTTCAGTTTTCACCGTAGGCCTTAATGCGCTCGAAATGTCCACTTCCAGATACTACAGAAAGAGTGTTTCAAACCTGCTCTATGAAAGGGAATGTTCCGCTCTGTGACTTGAATGCAGATATCAGAAAGTAGTTTCTGACAGTGCTTCTGTCTAGAATTTAGATGAAGATATTCCCGTTTCCAACGAAATCGATAGAGCTATCCAAATATCCACTTACAGATTCTACAAAAGAAGTGATTCCAAACTGCTCTATCAACAGAAAGGTTTAAGTCTGTTAGTTGAGGACACACATCACAAAGAAGTTTGTGAGAATGCTTCTGTCTAGATTTTATATGAAGATATTCCCGTTTCTAACGATATCTTCACAGTTATCCAAATATCCACTTGCAGATTCTTCAAAAAGTGTGTTTCCAAACTGCTGTATCAAAAGATAGGTTCAACTCTGTCAGTTGAGGACACTCATCGCAAAGAAGTTTCTGAGAATGCTTCTGTCTAGATTTCATATGAAGATACTCCCCTTTCCAACGAAATTATTACAGCTATCCAAATATCCACGGACAGATTCTACAGAAAGGGTGTTTCCAAACTGCTGTATCAAAAGAAAGGTTGAACTCCGTTAGTTGAGGACACACATCACGAAGAAGTTGCTGAGAATGCTTCTGTCTGGAATTTAGATGAAGATATTCCCGTTTCCAACGAAATCTTCACAGTTATCCAAATATCTACCAGCAGATTCTACAAAAAGTGTGTTTCCAAACTACTGTAACAAAAGAAAGGTTGAACTCTGTTAGTTGAGGACACACATCACAAAGAAGTTTCTGAGAATGCTTCTGTCTAGATTTTATATGAAGATATTCACTTTTCCATCGAAATCTTCACAGTTATCCAAATATCCACTTGCGGATTCTACAAAAAGAGTGTTTCTAAACTGCTGTATCAAAAGAAAGGTCCAACTCTGTTAGTTGAGGACACACATCCAGTATAAGTTTCAGAGAATGCTTCTGTCTCGTTTTTATGGGAAGATATTTCCCTTTTCACCGTAGGCCTGAAAGCGCTCGAAATGTCCACTTGCAGATACTACAGAAAGCGTGTTCCAAACCTGCTCTAAGAAAGAGAATCTTCAGCTTGCTGAGTTGAATGCAGATATCACAAAGTAGTTTCTGAGAGTGCTTCTGTCTAGATTTTAGATGAAGATATTCCCGTTTCCAACGAAATCGTATGAGCTATCCAAATATCCACTTGCAGATTGTACAAAAAGGTGGTTCCAAACTACTCTATCAAAAGAAATGTTGAACTCTGTTCGATGAGGACTCACATCACAAAGAAGTTTCTGATAATGCTTCTGCCTAGATTTTATATGATGATGTTCCCGTTTCCAACGAAATCTTCACATTAAACAAAATATCCACTTGCAGGTTCTACAAAAAGAGTGTTTCCAAACTGCTGTATCAACGTAAAGTTTGAACTCTGTTAGTTGAGGACACACATCACAAAAAAGTTTCTGAGAATGCTTCTGTCTAGATTTTATAAGAAGATACTCCCGTTTCCAACGAAATCTTCACAGTTATTCAAGTATCCACTTGCAGATTCCACAAAAAGAGTGTTTCCTAACTGCTGTATCAAGAGAAAGGATCAACTCTGCTAGTTGAGGACCCATATCCTAAATAAGTTTCTGAGAATGCTTCTGTCTCTTTCTTATAGGAAGATATTTCAGTTTTCACCGAAGGGCTGAATGCGTTCGAAATGTCCACTTCCAGATACTACAGAAAGAGTGTTTCAAACCTGCTCTTTGAAAGGGAATGTTCAGCTCTGTGACTTGAATGCAGATGTCACAAAGTAGTTTCTGACAGTGCTTCTGTCTTGAATTTAGATGAAGATATTCCCTTTTCCAACGAAATCGTTAGAGCTATAAAAATATCCACTTGCAGATTCTACAAAAAGGGTGTTTCCAAACTGCCCTATCAAAAGAAACGTTGAACCCTGTTAGTTGAGGATACACATCACAAAGTAGTTTCTGAGAATGCTTGTGTCTAGATTTTATATGAAGATATTCCTATTTCCAACTAAATCTTCACAGTTATCCAAATATCCACTTGCAGATTTTACAAAAAGACTGTTTCCAAACTGCTGTTTCAAAGAAAAGTCGAACTGTGTTAGTTGAGGACACTCATCACAAAGAAGTTTCTGAGAATGCTTCTGTCTAGATTTCATATGAAGATATTCCCGTTTCCACCGAAATCATTAGAGCTATCCAAATACCCACTTACAGATTCTACAAAAAGAGTGTTACCAATCTGCTCTATCAAATGAAAGGTTCAACTTCGTTAGTTGAGGACACACATCATAAAGAAGTTTCTGAGAATGCTTCTGTCTGGATTTTATATGAAGATATTCCGTTTCCAACGAAATCTTCACAGTTATCCAAATATCAACTTGCAGATTCTACAAAAAGTGTGTTTCCAAACTACTGTATCAAAAGAAAGGATCAACTCTGTTAGTTGAGGACACACATCACAAAGAAGTTTCTGAGAATGCTTCTGTCTAGATTTTATATGAAGATATTCCCGTTTCCAACGAAATCTTCACAGTTATCCAAATATCCACTTGCAGATTCTACAAAAAGAGTGTTTGCAAACTGCTGTATCAAAAGAAAGGATGAACTGTGTTAGCTGAGGACACTCATCAAGAAGAAGTTTCTGAGCATGCTTCGGTCTAGATTTCATATGAAGATATCCCCGTTTCCAACGAAATCATTAGCTCTATCAAAATATCCACTTACAGATTCTACAAAAAGAGTGTTTCCAAACTCCTCTATCAAAAGAAAAGTTCAACTCCTTTAGTTGAGGACACACATCACAAAGAAGTTTCTGAGAATGCTTCTGTCTAGATTTTATATGAAGATATTCCCTTTTCCAATGAAATCTTCAGAGTCATCCAAATATCCACTTGCAGCTTCTACAAAAAGAGTTTTTCTAAACTGCTGTATCCAAAGAAAGTTTCATCTCTGTTAGTTGAGGACACACATCCCAAATAAGTTTCTGAGAATGCTTCTGTCTCGTTTTTATGGGAAGATATTTCCCTTTTCACCTTAGGCCTGAGAGCGCTCGAAATCTCCACTTGCAGATACTACAGAAAGAGTGTTCCAAACCTGCTCTAAGAAAGGGAATGTTCAGCTCAGTGAGTTCAATGCAGATATCACAAAGTAGTTTCTGAGAGAGCTTCTGTCTAGATTTTAGATGAAGATATTCCCGTTTCCAATGAAATCGTTAGAGCTATCCAAATATCCACTTGCAGATTCTACAAAAAGTGTTTTTCCAAACTGCTGTAACAAAGGGAAGGTTGAAATCTGTTAGTTGAGGACACACACCACAAAAAAGTTTCTGAGAACGCTTCTGTCTAGATTCTATATGACGATATTCCCGTTTCCAATGAAATCTTCACAGTTATTCAAATATCCACTTGCAGATTCTACAAAAAGAGTGTTTCCAAACTGCTCTATCAAAAGAAAGGTTCAACTCCGTTAGTTGAGGACACACGTCACAAAGAAGTTTCTGAGAATGCTTCTGTCTCGTTTTTATGGGAAGATATTTCAGTTTTCACCGTAGGCCGGAATGCGCTCGAAATGTCCACTTGCAGATACTACAGAAAGAGTGTTCCAAACCTTCTCTAAGAAAGGGAATCTTCAGCTTTGTGAGTTGAATGCAGATATCACAAAGTAGTTTCTGAGAGTGCTTCTGTCTAGATTTTAGATGAAGATATTCCCGTTTCCAACGAAATCGTTAGAGCTATCCAAATATCTACTTGCAGATTCTACAAAAAGAGTGGTTCCAAACTACTCTATGAAAAGAAAGGTTGAACTCTGTTAGATGAGGACACACATCACAAAGAAGTTTCTGAGAATGCTTCTGTCTAGATTTTATATGAAGATGTTCCCGTTTCCAACGAAATCTTCACATTAAACAAAATATCCACTTGCAGGTTCTACAAAAAGAGTGTTTCCAAACTGCTGTATCAAAGGAAAGGTTGTACTCTGTTAGTTGAGGACACACATCACAAAAAAGTTTCTGAGAATGCTTCTGTCTAGATTTTATATGAAGATATTCCCGTTTCCAACGAAATCTTCACAGTTATTCAAGTATCCACTTGCAGATTCCACAATAAGAGTGTTTCCAAACTGCTGTATCAATAGAAAGGATCAGCTCTGGTAGTTGAGGACACACATCCTAAAGAAGTTTCTGAAAATCCTTCTGTCTCTTTTTTATGGGAAGATATTTCAGTTTTCACCGTAGGCCTTAATGCGCTCGAAATGTCCACTTCCAGATACTACAGAAAGAGTGTTTCAAACCTGCTCTATGAAAGGGAATGTTCCGCTCTGTGACTTGAATGCAGATATCAGAAAGTAGTTTCTGACAGTGCTTCTGTCTAGAATTTAGATGAAGATATTCCCGTTTCCAACGAAATCGATAGAGCTATCCAAATATCCACTTACAGATTCTACAAAAGAAGTGATTCCAAACTGCTCTATCAACAGAAAGGTTTAAGTCTGTTAGTTGAGGACACACATCACAAAGAAGTTTGTGAGAATGCTTCTGTCTAGATTTTATATGAAGATATTCCCGTTTCTAACGATATCTTCACAGTTATCCAAATATCCACTTGCAGATTCTTCAAAAAGTGTGTTTCCAAACTGCTGTATCAAAAGATAGGTTCAACTCTGTCAGTTGAGGACACTCATCGCAAAGAAGTTTCTGAGAATGCTTCTGTCTAGATTTCATATGAAGATACTCCCCTTTCCAACGAAATTATTACAGCTATCCAAATATCCACGGACAGATTCTACAGAAAGGGTGTTTCCAAACTGCTGTATCAAAAGAAAGGTTGAACTCCGTTAGTTGAGGACACACATCACGAAGAAGTTGCTGAGAATGCTTCTGTCTGGAATTTAGATGAAGATATTCCCGTTTCCAACGAAATCTTCACAGTTATCCAAATATCTACCAGCAGATTCTACAAAAAGTGTGTTTCCAAACTACTGTAACAAAAGAAAGGTTGAACTCTGTTAGTTGAGGACACACATCACAAAGAAGTTTCTGAGAATGCTTCTGTCTAGATTTTATATGAAGATATTCACTTTTCCATCGAAATCTTCACAGTTATCCAAATATCCACTTGCGGATTCTACAAAAAGAGTGTTTCTAAACTGCTGTATCAAAAGAAAGGTCCAACTCTGTTAGTTGAGGACACACATCCAGTATAAGTTTCAGAGAATGCTTCTGTCTCGTTTTTATGGGAAGATATTTCCCTTTTCACCGTAGGCCTGAAAGCGCTCGAAATGTCCACTTGCAGATACTACAGAAAGCGTGTTCCAAACCTGCTCTAAGAAAGAGAATCTTCAGCTTTCTGAGTTGAATGCAGATATCACAAAGTAGTTTCTGAGAGTGCTTCTGTCTAGATTTTAGATGAAGATATTCCCGTTTCCAACGAAATCGTATGAGCTATCCAAATATCCACTTGCAGATTGTACAAAAAGGTGGTTCCAAACTACTCTATCAAAAGAAATGTTGAACTCTGTTCGATGAGGACTCACATCACAAAGAAGTTTCTGATAATGCTTCTGCCTAGATTTTATATGATGATGTTCCCGTTTCCAACGAAATCTTCACATTAAACAAAATATCCACTTGCAGGTTCTACAAAAAGAGTGTTTCCAAACTGCTGTATCAACGTAAAGTTTGAACTCTGTTAGTTGAGGACACACATCACAAAAAAGTTTCTGAGAATGCTTCTGTCTAGATTTTATAAGAAGATACTCCCGTTTCCAACGAAATCTTCACAGTTATTCAAGTATCCACTTGCAGATTCCACAAAAAGAGTGTTTCCTAACTGCTGTATCAAGAGAAAGGATCAACTCTGCTAGTTGAGGACCCATATCCTAAATAAGTTTCTGAGAATGCTTCTGTCTCTTTCTTATAGGAAGATATTTCAGTTTTCACCGAAGGGCTGAATGCGTTCGAAATGTCCACTTCCAGATACTACAGAAAGAGTGTTTCAAACCTGCTCTTTGAAAGGGAATGTTCAGCTCTGTGACTTGAATGCAGATGTCACAAAGTAGTTTCTGACAGTGCTTCTGTCTTGAATTTAGATGAAGATATTCCCTTTTCCAACGAAATCGTTAGAGCTATAAAAATATCCACTTGCAGATTCTACAAAAAGGGTGTTTCCAAACTGCCCTATCAAAAGAAACGTTGAACCCTGTTAGTTGAGGATACACATCACAAAGTAGTTTCTGAGAATGCTTGTGTCTAGATTTTATATGAAGATATTCCTATTTCCAACTAAATCTTCACAGTTATCCAAATATCCACTTGCAGATTTTACAAAAAGACTGTTTCCAAACTGCTGTTTCAAAGAAAAGTCGAACTGTGTTAGTTGAGGACACTCATCACAAAGAAGTTTCTGAGAATGCTTCTGTCTAGATTTCATATGAAGATATTCCCGTTTCCACCGAAATCATTAGAGCTATCCAAATACCCACTTACAGATTCTACAAAAAGAGTGTTACCAATCTGCTCTATCAAATGAAAGGTTCAACTTCGTTAGTTGAGGACACACATCATAAAGAAGTTTCTGAGAATGCTTCTGTCTGGATTTTATATGAAGATATTCCGTTTCCAACGAAATCTTCACAGTTATCCAAATATCAACTTGCAGATTCTACAAAAAGTGTGTTTCCAAACTACTGTATCAAAAGAAAGGATCAACTCTGTTAGTTGAGGACACACATCACAAAGAAGTTTCTGAGAATGCTTCTGTCTAGATTTTATATGAAGATATTCCCGTTTCCAACGAAATCTTCACAGTTATCCAAATATCCACTTGCAGATTCTACAAAAAGAGTGTTTGCAAACTGCTGTATCAAAAGAAAGGATGAACTGTGTTAGCTGAGGACACTCATCAAGAAGAAGTTTCTGAGCATGCTTCGGTCTAGATTTCATATGAAGATATCCCCGTTTCCAACGAAATCATTAGCTCTATCAAAATATCCACTTACAGATTCTACAAAAAGAGTGTTTCCAAACTCCTCTATCAAAAGAAAAGTTCAACTCCTTTAGTTGAGGACACACATCACAAAGAAGTTTCTGAGAATGCTTCTGTCTAGATTTTATATGAAGATATTCCCTTTTCCAATGAAATCTTCAGAGTCATCCAAATATCCACTTGCAGCTTCTACAAAAAGAGTTTTTCTAAACTGCTGTATCCAAAGAAAGTTTCATCTCTGTTAGTTGAGGACACACATCCCAAATAAGTTTCTGAGAATGCTTCTGTCTCGTTTTTATGGGAAGATATTTCCCTTTTCACCTTAGGCCTGAGAGCGCTCGAAATCTCCACTTGCAGATACTACAGAAAGAGTGTTCCAAACCTGCTCTAAGAAAGGGAATGTTCAGCTCAGTGAGTTCAATGCAGATATCACAAAGTAGTTTCTGAGAGAGCTTCTGTCTAGATTTTAGATGAAGATATTCCCGTTTCCAATGAAATCGTTAGAGCTATCCAAATATCCACTTGCAGATTCTACAAAAAGTGTTTTTCCAAACTGCTGTAACAAAGGGAAGGTTGAAATCTGTTAGTTGAGGACACACACCACAAAAAAGTTTCTGAGAACGCTTCTGTCTAGATTCTATATGACGATATTCCCGTTTCCAATGAAATCTTCACAGTTATTCAAATATCCACTTGCAGATTCTACAAAAAGAGTGTTTCCAAACTGCTCTATCAAAAGAAAGGTTCAACTCCGTTAGTTGAGGACACACGTCACAAAGAAGTTTCTGAGAATGCTTCTGTCTCGTTTTTATGGGAAGATATTTCAGTTTTCACCGTAGGCCGGAATGCGCTCGAAATGTCCACTTGCAGATACTACAGAAAGAGTGTTCCAAACCTTCTCTAAGAAAGGGAATCTTCAGCTTTGTGAGTTGAATGCAGATATCACAAAGTAGTTTCTGAGAGTGCTTCTGTCTAGATTTTAGATGAAGATATTCCCGTTTCCAACGAAATCGTTAGAGCTATCCAAATATCAACTTGCAGATTCTACAAAAAGAGTGGTTCCAAACTACTCTATGAAAAGAAAGGTTGAACTCTGTTAGATGAGGACACACATCACAAAGAAGTTTCTGAGAATGCTTCTGTCTAGATTTTATATGAAGATGTTCCCGTTTCCAACGAAATCTTCACATTAAACAAAATATCCACTTGCAGGTTCTACAAAAAGAGTGTTTCCAAACTGCTGTATCAAAGGAAAGGTTGTACTCTGTTAGTTGAGGACACACATCACAAAAAAGTTTCTGAGAATGCTTCTGTCTAGATTTTATATGAAGATATTCCCGTTTCCAACGAAATCTTCACAGTTATTCAAGTATCCACTTGCAGATTCCACAATAAGAGTGTTTCCAAACTGCTGTATCAATAGAAAGGATCAGCTCTGGTAGTTGAGGACACACATCCTAAAGAAGTTTCTGAAAATCCTTCTGTCTCTTTTTTATGGGAAGATATTTCAGTTTTCACCGTAGGCCTTAATGCGCTCGAAATGTCCACTTCCAGATACTACAGAAAGAGTGTTTCAAACCTGCTCTATGAAAGGGAATGTTCCGCTCTGTGACTTGAATGCAGATATCAGAAAGTAGTTTCTGACAGTGCTTCTGTCTAGAATTTAGATGAAGATATTCCCGTTTCCAACGAAATCGATAGAGCTATCCAAATATCCACTTACAGATTCTACAAAAGAAGTGATTCCAAACTGCTCTATCAACAGAAAGGTTTAAGTCTGTTAGTTGAGGACACACATCACAAAGAAGTTTGTGAGAATGCTTCTGTCTAGATTTTATATGAAGATATTCCCGTTTCTAACGATATCTTCACAGTTATCCAAATATCCACTTGCAGATTCTTCAAAAAGTGTGTTTCCAAACTGCTGTATCAAAAGATAGGTTCAACTCTGTCAGTTGAGGACACTCATCGCAAAGAAGTTTCTGAGAATGCTTCTGTCTAGATTTCATATGAAGATACTCCCCTTTCCAACGAAATTATTACAGCTATCCAAATATCCACGGACAGATTCTACAGAAAGGGTGTTTCCAAACTGCTGTATCAAAAGAAAGGTTGAACTCCGTTAGTTGAGGACACACATCACGAAGAAGTTGCTGAGAATGCTTCTGTCTGGAATTTAGATGAAGATATTCCCGTTTCCAACGAAATCTTCACAGTTATCCAAATATCTACCAGCAGATTCTACAAAAAGTGTGTTTCCAAACTACTGTAACAAAAGAAAGGTTGAACTCTGTTAGTTGAGGACACACATCACAAAGAAGTTTCTGAGAATGCTTCTGTCTAGATTTTATATGAAGATATTCACTTTTCCATCGAAATCTTCACAGTTATCCAAATATCCACTTGCGGATTCTACAAAAAGAGTGTTTCTAAACTGCTGTATCAAAAGAAAGGTCCAACTCTGTTAGTTGAGGACACACATCCAGTATAAGTTTCAGAGAATGCTTCTGTCTCGTTTTTATGGGAAGATATTTCCCTTTTCACCGTAGGCCTGAAAGCGCTCGAAATGTCCACTTGCAGATACTACAGAAAGCGTGTTCCAAACCTGCTCTAAGAAAGAGAATCTTCAGCTTTCTGAGTTGAATGCAGATATCACAAAGTAGTTTCTGAGAGTGCTTCTGTCTAGATTTTAGATGAAGATATTCCCGTTTCCAACGAAATCGTATGAGCTATCCAAATATCCACTTGCAGATTGTACAAAAAGGTGGTTCCAAACTACTCTATCAAAAGAAATGTTGAACTCTGTTCGATGAGGACTCACATCACAAAGAAGTTTCTGATAATGCTTCTGCCTAGATTTTATATGATGATGTTCCCGTTTCCAACGAAATCTTCACATTAAACAAAATATCCACTTGCAGGTTCTACAAAAAGAGTGTTTCCAAACTGCTGTATCAACGTAAAGTTTGAACTCTGTTAGTTGAGGACACACATCACAAAAAAGTTTCTGAGAATGCTTCTGTCTAGATTTTATAAGAAGATACTCCCGTTTCCAACGAAATCTTCACAGTTATTCAAGTATCCACTTGCAGATTCCACAAAAAGAGTGTTTCCTAACTGCTGTATCAAGAGAAAGGATCAACTCTGCTAGTTGAGGACCCATATCCTAAATAAGTTTCTGAGAATGCTTCTGTCTCTTTCTTATAGGAAGATATTTCAGTTTTCACCGAAGGGCTGAATGCGTTCGAAATGTCCACTTCCAGATACTACAGAAAGAGTGTTTCAAACCTGCTCTTTGAAAGGGAATGTTCAGCTCTGTGACTTGAATGCAGATGTCACAAAGTAGTTTCTGACAGTGCTTCTGTCTTGAATTTAGATGAAGATATTCCCTTTTCCAACGAAATCGTTAGAGCTATAAAAATATCCACTTGCAGATTCTACAAAAAGGGTGTTTCCAAACTGCCCTATCAAAAGAAACGTTGAACCCTGTTAGTTGAGGATACACATCACAAAGTAGTTTCTGAGAATGCTTGTGTCTAGATTTTATATGAAGATATTCCTATTTCCAACTAAATCTTCACAGTTATCCAAATATCCACTTGCAGATTTTACAAAAAGACTGTTTCCAAACTGCTGTTTCAAAGAAAAGTCGAACTGTGTTAGTTGAGGACACTCATCACAAAGAAGTTTCTGAGAATGCTTCTGTCTAGATTTCATATGAAGATATTCCCGTTTCCACCGAAATCATTAGAGCTATCCAAATACCCACTTACAGATTCTACAAAAAGAGTGTTACCAATCTGCTCTATCAAATGAAAGGTTCAACTTCGTTAGTTGAGGACACACATCATAAAGAAGTTTCTGAGAATGCTTCTGTCTGGATTTTATATGAAGATATTCCGTTTCCAACGAAATCTTCACAGTTATCCAAATATCAACTTGCAGATTCTACAAAAAGTGTGTTTCCAAACTACTGTATCAAAAGAAAGGATCAACTCTGTTAGTTGAGGACACACATCACAAAGAAGTTTCTGAGAATGCTTCTGTCTAGATTTTATATGAAGATATTCCCGTTTCCAACGAAATCTTCACAGTTATCCAAATATCCACTTGCAGATTCTACAAAAAGAGTGTTTGCAAACTGCTGTATCAAAAGAAAGGATGAACTGTGTTAGCTGAGGACACTCATCAAGAAGAAGTTTCTGAGCATGCTTCGGTCTAGATTTCATATGAAGATATCCCCGTTTCCAACGAAATCATTAGCTCTATCAAAATATCCACTTACAGATTCTACAAAAAGAGTGTTTCCAAACTCCTCTATCAAAAGAAAAGTTCAACTCCTTTAGTTGAGGACACACATCACAAAGAAGTTTCTGAGAATGCTTCTGTCTAGATTTTATATGAAGATATTCCCTTTTCCAATGAAATCTTCAGAGTCATCCAAATATCCACTTGCAGCTTCTACAAAAAGAGTTTTTCTAAACTGCTGTATCCAAAGAAAGTTTCATCTCTGTTAGTTGAGGACACACATCCCAAATAAGTTTCTGAGAATGCTTCTGTCTCGTTTTTATGGGAAGATATTTCCCTTTTCACCTTAGGCCTGAGAGCGCTCGAAATCTCCACTTGCAGATACTACAGAAAGAGTGTTCCAAACCTGCTCTAAGAAAGGGAATGTTCAGCTCAGTGAGTTCAATGCAGATATCACAAAGTAGTTTCTGAGAGAGCTTCTGTCTAGATTTTAGATGAAGATATTCCCGTTTCCAATGAAATCGTTAGAGCTATCCAAATATCCACTTGCAGATTCTACAAAAAGTGTTTTTCCAAACTGCTGTAACAAAGGGAAGGTTGAAATCTGTTAGTTGAGGACACACACCACAAAAAAGTTTCTGAGAACGCTTCTGTCTAGATTCTATATGACGATATTCCCGTTTCCAATGAAATCTTCACAGTTATTCAAATATCCACTTGCAGATTCTACAAAAAGAGTGTTTCCAAACTGCTCTATCAAAAGAAAGGTTCAACTCCGTTAGTTGAGGACACACGTCACAAAGAAGTTTCTGAGAATGCTTCTGTCTCGTTTTTATGGGAAGATATTTCAGTTTTCACCGTAGGCCGGAATGCGCTCGAAATGTCCACTTGCAGATACTACAGAAAGAGTGTTCCAAACCTTCTCTAAGAAAGGGAATCTTCAGCTTTGTGAGTTGAATGCAGATATCACAAAGTAGTTTCTGAGAGTGCTTCTGTCTAGATTTTAGATGAAGATATTCCCGTTTCCAACGAAATCGTTAGAGCTATCCAAATATCAACTTGCAGATTCTACAAAAAGAGTGGTTCCAAACTACTCTATGAAAAGAAAGGTTGAACTCTGTTAGATGAGGACACACATCACAAAGAAGTTTCTGAGAATGCTTCTGTCTAGATTTTATATGAAGATGTTCCCGTTTCCAACGAAATCTTCACATTAAACAAAATATCCACTTGCAGGTTCTACAAAAAGAGTGTTTCCAAACTGCTGTATCAAAGGAAAGGTTGTACTCTGTTAGTTGAGGACACACATCACAAAAAAGTTTCTGAGAATGCTTCTGTCTAGATTTTATATGAAGATATTCCCGTTTCCAACGAAATCTTCACAGTTATTCAAGTATCCACTTGCAGATTCCACAATAAGAGTGTTTCCAAACTGCTGTATCAATAGAAAGGATCAGCTCTGGTAGTTGAGGACACACATCCTAAAGAAGTTTCTGAAAATCCTTCTGTCTCTTTTTTATGGGAAGATATTTCAGTTTTCACCGTAGGCCTTAATGCGCTCGAAATGTCCACTTCCAGATACTACAGAAAGAGTGTTTCAAACCTGCTCTATGAAAGGGAATGTTCCGCTCTGTGACTTGAATGCAGATATCAGAAAGTAGTTTCTGACAGTGCTTCTGTCTAGAATTTAGATGAAGATATTCCCGTTTCCAACGAAATCGATAGAGCTATCCAAATATCCACTTACAGATTCTACAAAAGAAGTGATTCCAAACTGCTCTATCAACAGAAAGGTTTAAGTCTGTTAGTTGAGGACACACATCACAAAGAAGTTTGTGAGAATGCTTCTGTCTAGATTTTATATGAAGATATTCCCGTTTCTAACGATATCTTCACAGTTATCCAAATATCCACTTGCAGATTCTTCAAAAAGTGTGTTTCCAAACTGCTGTATCAAAAGATAGGTTCAACTCTGTCAGTTGAGGACACTCATCGCAAAGAAGTTTCTGAGAATGCTTCTGTCTAGATTTCATATGAAGATACTCCCCTTTCCAACGAAATTATTACAGCTATCCAAATATCCACGGACAGATTCTACAGAAAGGGTGTTTCCAAACTGCTGTATCAAAAGAAAGGTTGAACTCCGTTAGTTGAGGACACACATCACGAAGAAGTTGCTGAGAATGCTTCTGTCTGGAATTTAGATGAAGATATTCCCGTTTCCAACGAAATCTTCACAGTTATCCAAATATCTACCAGCAGATTCTACAAAAAGTGTGTTTCCAAACTACTGTAACAAAAGAAAGGTTGAACTCTGTTAGTTGAGGACACACATCACAAAGAAGTTTCTGAGAATGCTTCTGTCTAGATTTTATATGAAGATATTCACTTTTCCATCGAAATCTTCACAGTTATCCAAATATCCACTTGCGGATTCTACAAAAAGAGTGTTTCTAAACTGCTGTATCAAAAGAAAGGTCCAACTCTGTTAGTTGAGGACACACATCCAGTATAAGTTTCAGAGAATGCTTCTGTCTCGTTTTTATGGGAAGATATTTCCCTTTTCACCGTAGGCCTGAAAGCGCTCGAAATGTCCACTTGCAGATACTACAGAAAGCGTGTTCCAAACCTGCTCTAAGAAAGAGAATCTTCAGCTTTCTGAGTTGAATGCAGATATCACAAAGTAGTTTCTGAGAGTGCTTCTGTCTAGATTTTAGATGAAGATATTCCCGTTTCCAACGAAATCGTATGAGCTATCCAAATATCCACTTGCAGATTGTACAAAAAGGTGGTTCCAAACTACTCTATCAAAAGAAATGTTGAACTCTGTTCGATGAGGACTCACATCACAAAGAAGTTTCTGATAATGCTTCTGCCTAGATTTTATATGATGATGTTCCCGTTTCCAACGAAATCTTCACATTAAACAAAATATCCACTTGCAGGTTCTACAAAAAGAGTGTTTCCAAACTGCTGTATCAACGTAAAGTTTGAACTCTGTTAGTTGAGGACACACATCACAAAAAAGTTTCTGAGAATGCTTCTGTCTAGATTTTATAAGAAGATACTCCCGTTTCCAACGAAATCTTCACAGTTATTCAAGTATCCACTTGCAGATTCCACAAAAAGAGTGTTTCCTAACTGCTGTATCAAGAGAAAGGATCAACTCTGCTAGTTGAGGACCCATATCCTAAATAAGTTTCTGAGAATGCTTCTGTCTCTTTCTTATAGGAAGATATTTCAGTTTTCACCGAAGGGCTGAATGCGTTCGAAATGTCCACTTCCAGATACTACAGAAAGAGTGTTTCAAACCTGCTCTTTGAAAGGGAATGTTCAGCTCTGTGACTTGAATGCAGATGTCACAAAGTAGTTTCTGACAGTGCTTCTGTCTTGAATTTAGATGAAGATATTCCCTTTTCCAACGAAATCGTTAGAGCTATAAAAATATCCACTTGCAGATTCTACAAAAAGGGTGTTTCCAAACTGCCCTATCAAAAGAAACGTTGAACCCTGTTAGTTGAGGATACACATCACAAAGTAGTTTCTGAGAATGCTTGTGTCTAGATTTTATATGAAGATATTCCTATTTCCAACTAAATCTTCACAGTTATCCAAATATCCACTTGCAGATTTTACAAAAAGACTGTTTCCAAACTGCTGTTTCAAAGAAAAGTCGAACTGTGTTAGTTGAGGACACTCATCACAAAGAAGTTTCTGAGAATGCTTCTGTCTAGATTTCATATGAAGATATTCCCGTTTCCACCGAAATCATTAGAGCTATCCAAATACCCACTTACAGATTCTACAAAAAGAGTGTTACCAATCTGCTCTATCAAATGAAAGGTTCAACTTCGTTAGTTGAGGACACACATCATAAAGAAGTTTCTGAGAATGCTTCTGTCTGGATTTTATATGAAGATATTCCGTTTCCAACGAAATCTTCACAGTTATCCAAATATCAACTTGCAGATTCTACAAAAAGTGTGTTTCCAAACTACTGTATCAAAAGAAAGGATCAACTCTGTTAGTTGAGGACACACATCACAAAGAAGTTTCTGAGAATGCTTCTGTCTAGATTTTATATGAAGATATTCCCGTTTCCAACGAAATCTTCACAGTTATCCAAATATCCACTTGCAGATTCTACAAAAAGAGTGTTTGCAAACTGCTGTATCAAAAGAAAGGATGAACTGTGTTAGCTGAGGACACTCATCAAGAAGAAGTTTCTGAGCATGCTTCGGTCTAGATTTCATATGAAGATATCCCCGTTTCCAACGAAATCATTAGCTCTATCAAAATATCCACTTACAGATTCTACAAAAAGAGTGTTTCCAAACTCCTCTATCAAAAGAAAAGTTCAACTCCTTTAGTTGAGGACACACATCACAAAGAAGTTTCTGAGAATGCTTCTGTCTAGATTTTATATGAAGATATTCCCTTTTCCAATGAAATCTTCAGAGTCATCCAAATATCCACTTGCAGCTTCTACAAAAAGAGTTTTTCTAAACTGCTGTATCCAAAGAAAGTTTCATCTCTGTTAGTTGAGGACACACATCCCAAATAAGTTTCTGAGAATGCTTCTGTCTCGTTTTTATGGGAAGATATTTCCCTTTTCACCTTAGGCCTGAGAGCGCTCGAAATCTCCACTTGCAGATACTACAGAAAGAGTGTTCCAAACCTGCTCTAAGAAAGGGAATGTTCAGCTCAGTGAGTTCAATGCAGATATCACAAAGTAGTTTCTGAGAGAGCTTCTGTCTAGATTTTAGATGAAGATATTCCCGTTTCCAATGAAATCGTTAGAGCTATCCAAATATCCACTTGCAGATTCTACAAAAAGTGTGTTTCCAAACTGCTGTAACAAAGGAAAGGTTGAAATCTGTTAGTTGAGGACACACACCACAAAAAAGTTTCTGAGAACGCTTCTGTCTAGATTCTATATGACGATATTCCCGTTTCCAATGAAATCTTCACAGTTATTCAAATATCCACTTGCAGATTCTACAAAAAGAGTGTTTCCAAACTGCTCTATCAAAAGAAAGGTTCAACTCCGTTAGTTGAGGACACACGTCACAAAGAAGTTTCTGAGAATGCTTCTGTCTCGTTTTTATGGGAAGATATTTCAGTTTTCACCGTAGGCCGGAATGCGCTCGAAATGTCCACTTGCAGATACTACAGAAAGAGTGTTCCAAACCTTCTCTAAGAAAGGGAATCTTCAGCTTTGTGAGTTGAATGCAGATATCACAAAGTAGTTTCTGAGAGTGCTTCTGTCTAGATTTTAGATGAAGATATTCCCGTTTCCAACGAAATCGTTAGAGCTATCCAAATATCAACTTGCAGATTCTACAAAAAGAGTGGTTCCAAACTACTCTATGAAAAGAAAGGTTGAACTCTGTTAGATGAGGACACACATCACAAAGAAGTTTCTGAGAATGCTTCTGTCTAGATTTTATATGAAGATGTTCCCGTTTCCAACGAAATCTTCACATTAAACAAAATATCCACTTGCAGGTTCTACAAAAAGAGTGTTTCCAAACTGCTGTATCAAAGGAAAGGTTGTACTCTGTTAGTTGAGGACACACATCACAAAAAAGTTTCTGAGAATGCTTCTGTCTAGATTTTATATGAAGATATTCCCGTTTCCAACGAAATCTTCACAGTTATTCAAGTATCCACTTGCAGATTCCACAATAAGAGTGTTTCCAAACTGCTGTATCAATAGAAAGGATCAGCTCTGGTAGTTGAGGACACACATCCTAAAGAAGTTTCTGAAAATCCTTCTGTCTCTTTTTTATGGGAAGATATTTCAGTTTTCACCGTAGGCCTTAATGCGCTCGAAATGTCCACTTCCAGATACTACAGAAAGAGTGTTTCAAACCTGCTCTATGAAAGGGAATGTTCCGCTCTGTGACTTGAATGCAGATATCAGAAAGTAGTTTCTGACAGTGCTTCTGTCTAGAATTTAGATGAAGATATTCCCGTTTCCAACGAAATCGATAGAGCTATCCAAATATCCACTTACAGATTCTACAAAAGAAGTGATTCCAAACTGCTCTATCAACAGAAAGGTTTAAGTCTGTTAGTTGAGGACACACATCACAAAGAAGTTTGTGAGAATGCTTCTGTCTAGATTTTATATGAAGATATTCCCGTTTCTAACGATATCTTCACAGTTATCCAAATATCCACTTGCAGATTCTTCAAAAAGTGTGTTTCCAAACTGCTGTATCAAAAGATAGGTTCAACTCTGTCAGTTGAGGACACTCATCGCAAAGAAGTTTCTGAGAATGCTTCTGTCTAGATTTCATATGAAGATACTCCCCTTTCCAACGAAATTATTACAGCTATCCAAATATCCACGGACAGATTCTACAGAAAGGGTGTTTCCAAACTGCTGTATCAAAAGAAAGGTTGAACTCCGTTAGTTGAGGACACACATCACGAAGAAGTTGCTGAGAATGCTTCTGTCTGGAATTTAGATGAAGATATTCCCGTTTCCAACGAAATCTTCACAGTTATCCAAATATCTACCAGCAGATTCTACAAAAAGTGTGTTTCCAAACTACTGTAACAAAAGAAAGGTTGAACTCTGTTAGTTGAGGACACACATCACAAAGAAGTTTCTGAGAATGCTTCTGTCTAGATTTTATATGAAGATATTCACTTTTCCATCGAAATCTTCACAGTTATCCAAATATCCACTTGCGGATTCTACAAAAAGAGTGTTTCTAAACTGCTGTATCAAAAGAAAGGTCCAACTCTGTTAGTTGAGGACACACATCCAGTATAAGTTTCAGAGAATGCTTCTGTCTCGTTTTTATGGGAAGATATTTCCCTTTTCACCGTAGGCCTGAAAGCGCTCGAAATGTCCACTTGCAGATACTACAGAAAGCGTGTTCCAAACCTGCTCTAAGAAAGAGAATCTTCAGCTTTCTGAGTTGAATGCAGATATCACAAAGTAGTTTCTGAGAGTGCTTCTGTCTAGATTTTAGATGAAGATATTCCCGTTTCCAACGAAATCGTATGAGCTATCCAAATATCCACTTGCAGATTGTACAAAAAGGTGGTTCCAAACTACTCTATCAAAAGAAATGTTGAACTCTGTTCGATGAGGACTCACATCACAAAGAAGTTTCTGATAATGCTTCTGCCTAGATTTTATATGATGATGTTCCCGTTTCCAACGAAATCTTCACATTAAACAAAATATCCACTTGCAGGTTCTACAAAAAGAGTGTTTCCAAACTGCTGTATCAACGTAAAGTTTGAACTCTGTTAGTTGAGGACACACATCACAAAAAAGTTTCTGAGAATGCTTCTGTCTAGATTTTATAAGAAGATACTCCCGTTTCCAACGAAATCTTCACAGTTATTCAAGTATCCACTTGCAGATTCCACAAAAAGAGTGTTTCCTAACTGCTGTATCAAGAGAAAGGATCAACTCTGCTAGTTGAGGACCCATATCCTAAATAAGTTTCTGAGAATGCTTCTGTCTCTTTCTTATAGGAAGATATTTCAGTTTTCACCGAAGGGCTGAATGCGTTCGAAATGTCCACTTCCAGATACTACAGAAAGAGTGTTTCAAACCTGCTCTTTGAAAGGGAATGTTCAGCTCTGTGACTTGAATGCAGATGTCACAAAGTAGTTTCTGACAGTGCTTCTGTCTTGAATTTAGATGAAGATATTCCCTTTTCCAACGAAATCGTTAGAGCTATAAAAATATCCACTTGCAGATTCTACAAAAAGGGTGTTTCCAAACTGCCCTATCAAAAGAAACGTTGAACCCTGTTAGTTGAGGATACACATCACAAAGTAGTTTCTGAGAATGCTTGTGTCTAGATTTTATATGAAGATATTCCTATTTCCAACTAAATCTTCACAGTTATCCAAATATCCACTTGCAGATTTTACAAAAAGACTGTTTCCAAACTGCTGTTTCAAAGAAAAGTCGAACTGTGTTAGTTGAGGACACTCATCACAAAGAAGTTTCTGAGAATGCTTCTGTCTAGATTTCATATGAAGATATTCCCGTTTCCACCGAAATCATTAGAGCTATCCAAATACCCACTTACAGATTCTACAAAAAGAGTGTTACCAATCTGCTCTATCAAATGAAAGGTTCAACTTCGTTAGTTGAGGACACACATCATAAAGAAGTTTCTGAGAATGCTTCTGTCTGGATTTTATATGAAGATATTCCGTTTCCAACGAAATCTTCACAGTTATCCAAATATCAACTTGCAGATTCTACAAAAAGTGTGTTTCCAAACTACTGTATCAAAAGAAAGGATCAACTCTGTTAGTTGAGGACACACATCACAAAGAAGTTTCTGAGAATGCTTCTGTCTAGATTTTATATGAAGATATTCCCGTTTCCAACGAAATCTTCACAGTTATCCAAATATCCACTTGCAGATTCTACAAAAAGAGTGTTTGCAAACTGCTGTATCAAAAGAAAGGATGAACTGTGTTAGCTGAGGACACTCATCAAGAAGAAGTTTCTGAGCATGCTTCGGTCTAGATTTCATATGAAGATATCCCCGTTTCCAACGAAATCATTAGCTCTATCAAAATATCCACTTACAGATTCTACAAAAAGAGTGTTTCCAAACTCCTCTATCAAAAGAAAAGTTCAACTCCTTTAGTTGAGGACACACATCACAAAGAAGTTTCTGAGAATGCTTCTGTCTAGATTTTATATGAAGATATTCCCTTTTCCAATGAAATCTTCAGAGTCATCCAAATATCCACTTGCAGCTTCTACAAAAAGAGTTTTTCTAAACTGCTGTATCCAAAGAAAGTTTCATCTCTGTTAGTTGAGGACACACATCCCAAATAAGTTTCTGAGAATGCTTCTGTCTCGTTTTTATGGGAAGATATTTCCCTTTTCACCTTAGGCCTGAGAGCGCTCGAAATCTCCACTTGCAGATACTACAGAAAGAGTGTTCCAAACCTGCTCTAAGAAAGGGAATGTTCAGCTCAGTGAGTTCAATGCAGATATCACAAAGTAGTTTCTGAGAGAGCTTCTGTCTAGATTTTAGATGAAGATATTCCCGTTTCCAATGAAATCGTTAGAGCTATCCAAATATCCACTTGCAGATTCTACAAAAAGAGTGTTTCCAAACTGCTCTATCAAAAGAAAGGTTCAACTCCGTTAGTTGAGGACACACGTCACAAAGAAGTTTCTGAGAATGCTTCTGTCTCGTTTTTATGGGAAGATATTTCAGTTTTCACCGTAGGCCGGAATGCGCTCGAAATGTCCACTTGCAGATACTACAGAAAGAGTGTTCCAAACCTTCTCTAAGAAAGGGAATCTTCAGCTTTGTGAGTTGAATGCAGATATCACAAAGTAGTTTCTGAGAGTGCTTCTGTCTAGATTTTAGATGAAGATATTCCCGTTTCCAACGAAATCGTTAGAGCTATCCAAATATCAACTTGCAGATTCTACAAAAAGAGTGGTTCCAAACTACTCTATGAAAAGAAAGGTTGAACTCTGTTAGATGAGGACACACATCACAAAGAAGTTTCTGAGAATGCTTCTGTCTAGATTTTATATGAAGATGTTCCCGTTTCCAACGAAATCTTCACATTAAACAAAATATCCACTTGCAGGTTCTACAAAAAGAGTGTTTCCAGACTGCTGTATCAAAGGAAAGGTTGTACTCTGTTAGTTGAGGACACACATCACAAAAAAGTTTCTGAGAATGCTTCTGTCTAGATTTTATATGAAGATATTCCCGTTTCCAACGAAATCTTCACAGTTATTCAAGTATCCACTTGCAGATTCCACAATAAGAGTGTTTCCAAACTGCTGTATCAATAGAAAGGATCAGCTCTGGTAGTTGAGGACACACATCCTAAAGAAGTTTCTGAAAATCCTTCTGTCTCTTTTTTATGGGAAGATATTTCAGTTTTCACCGTAGGCCTTAATGCGCTCGAAATGTCCACTTCCAGATACTACAGAAAGAGTGTTTCAAACCTGCTCTATGAAAGGGAATGTTCCGCTCTGTGACTTGAATGCAGATATCAGAAAGTAGTTTCTGACAGTGCTTCTGTCTAGAATTTAGATGAAGATATTCCCGTTTCCAACGAAATCGATAGAGCTATCCAAATATCCACTTACAGATTCTACAAAAGAAGTGATTCCAAACTGCTCTATCAACAGAAAGGTTTAAGTCTGTTAGTTGAGGACACACATCACAAAGAAGTTTGTGAGAATGCTTCTGTCTAGATTTTATATGAAGATATTCCCGTTTCTAACGATATCTTCACAGTTATCCAAATATCCACTTGCAGATTCTTCAAAAAGTGTGTTTCCAAACTGCTGTATCAAAAGATAGGTTCAACTCTGTCAGTTGAGGACACTCATCGCAAAGAAGTTTCTGAGAATGCTTCTGTCTAGATTTCATATGAAGATACTCCCCTTTCCAACGAAATTATTACAGCTATCCAAATATCCACGGACAGATTCTACAGAAAGGGTGTTTCCAAACTGCTGTATCAAAAGAAAGGTTGAACTCCGTTAGTTGAGGACACACATCACGAAGAAGTTGCTGAGAATGCTTCTGTCTGGAATTTAGATGAAGATATTCCCGTTTCCAACGAAATCTTCACAGTTATCCAAATATCTACCAGCAGATTCTACAAAAAGTGTGTTTCCAAACTACTGTAACAAAAGAAAGGTTGAACTCTGTTAGTTGAGGACACACATCACAAAGAAGTTTCTGAGAATGCTTCTGTCTAGATTTTATATGAAGATATTCACTTTTCCATCGAAATCTTCACAGTTATCCAAATATCCACTTGCGGATTCTACAAAAAGAGTGTTTCTAAACTGCTGTATCAAAAGAAAGGTCCAACTCTGTTAGTTGAGGACACACATCCAGTATAAGTTTCAGAGAATGCTTCTGTCTCGTTTTTATGGGAAGATATTTCCCTTTTCACCGTAGGCCTGAAAGCGCTCGAAATGTCCACTTGCAGATACTACAGAAAGCGTGTTCCAAACCTGCTCTAAGAAAGAGAATCTTCAGCTTTCTGAGTTGAATGCAGATATCACAAAGTAGTTTCTGAGAGTGCTTCTGTCTAGATTTTAGATGAAGATATTCCCGTTTCCAACGAAATCGTATGAGCTATCCAAATATCCACTTGCAGATTGTACAAAAAGGTGGTTCCAAACTACTCTATCAAAAGAAATGTTGAACTCTGTTCGATGAGGACTCACATCACAAAGAAGTTTCTGATAATGCTTCTGCCTAGATTTTATATGATGATGTTCCCGTTTCCAACGAAATCTTCACATTAAACAAAATATCCACTTGCAGGTTCTACAAAAAGAGTGTTTCCAAACTGCTGTATCAACGTAAAGTTTGAACTCTGTTAGTTGAGGACACACATCACAAAAAAGTTTCTGAGAATGCTTCTGTCTAGATTTTATAAGAAGATACTCCCGTTTCCAACGAAATCTTCACAGTTATTCAAGTATCCACTTGCAGATTCCACAAAAAGAGTGTTTCCTAACTGCTGTATCAAGAGAAAGGATCAACTCTGCTAGTTGAGGACCCATATCCTAAATAAGTTTCTGAGAATGCTTCTGTCTCTTTCTTATAGGAAGATATTTCAGTTTTCACCGAAGGGCTGAATGCGTTCGAAATGTCCACTTCCAGATACTACAGAAAGAGTGTTTCAAACCTGCTCTTTGAAAGGGAATGTTCAGCTCTGTGACTTGAATGCAGATGTCACAAAGTAGTTTCTGACAGTGCTTCTGTCTTGAATTTAGATGAAGATATTCCCTTTTCCAACGAAATCGTTAGAGCTATAAAAATATCCACTTGCAGATTCTACAAAAAGGGTGTTTCCAAACTGCCCTATCAAAAGAAACGTTGAACCCTGTTAGTTGAGGATACACATCACAAAGTAGTTTCTGAGAATGCTTGTGTCTAGATTTTATATGAAGATATTCCTATTTCCAACTAAATCTTCACAGTTATCCAAATATCCACTTGCAGATTTTACAAAAAGACTGTTTCCAAACTGCTGTTTCAAAGAAAAGTCGAACTGTGTTAGTTGAGGACACTCATCACAAAGAAGTTTCTGAGAATGCTTCTGTCTAGATTTCATATGAAGATATTCCCGTTTCCACCGAAATCATTAGAGCTATCCAAATACCCACTTACAGATTCTACAAAAAGAGTGTTACCAATCTGCTCTATCAAATGAAAGGTTCAACTTCGTTAGTTGAGGACACACATCATAAAGAAGTTTCTGAGAATGCTTCTGTCTGGATTTTATATGAAGATATTCCGTTTCCAACGAAATCTTCACAGTTATCCAAATATCAACTTGCAGATTCTACAAAAAGTGTGTTTCCAAACTACTGTATCAAAAGAAAGGATCAACTCTGTTAGTTGAGGACACACATCACAAAGAAGTTTCTGAGAATGCTTCTGTCTAGATTTTATATGAAGATATTCCCGTTTCCAACGAAATCTTCACAGTTATCCAAATATCCACTTGCAGATTCTACAAAAAGAGTGTTTGCAAACTGCTGTATCAAAAGAAAGGATGAACTGTGTTAGCTGAGGACACTCATCAAGAAGAAGTTTCTGAGCATGCTTCGGTCTAGATTTCATATGAAGATATCCCCGTTTCCAACGAAATCATTAGCTCTATCAAAATATCCACTTACAGATTCTACAAAAAGAGTGTTTCCAAACTCCTCTATCAAAAGAAAAGTTCAACTCCTTTAGTTGAGGACACACATCACAAAGAAGTTTCTGAGAATGCTTCTGTCTAGATTTTATATGAAGATATTCCCTTTTCCAATGAAATCTTCAGAGTCATCCAAATATCCACTTGCAGCTTCTACAAAAAGAGTTTTTCTAAACTGCTGTATCCAAAGAAAGTTTCATCTCTGTTAGTTGAGGACACACATCCCAAATAAGTTTCTGAGAATGCTTCTGTCTCGTTTTTATGGGAAGATATTTCCCTTTTCACCTTAGGCCTGAGAGCGCTCGAAATCTCCACTTGCAGATACTACAGAAAGAGTGTTCCAAACCTGCTCTAAGAAAGGGAATGTTCAGCTCAGTGAGTTCAATGCAGATATCACAAAGTAGTTTCTGAGAGAGCTTCTGTCTAGATTTTAGATGAAGATATTCCCGTTTCCAATGAAATCGTTAGAGCTATCCAAATATCCACTTGCAGATTCTACAAAAAGTGTGTTTCCAAACTGCTGTAACAAAGGAAAGGTTGAAATCTGTTAGTTGAGGACACACACCACAAAAAAGTTTCTGAGAACGCTTCTGTCTAGATTCTATATGACGATATTCCCGTTTCCAATGAAATCTTCACAGTTATTCAAATATCCACTTGCAGATTCTACAAAAAGAGTGTTTCCAAACTGCTCTATCAAAAGAAAGGTTCAACTCCGTTAGTTGAGGACACACGTCACAAAGAAGTTTCTGAGAATGCTTCTGTCTCGTTTTTATGGGAAGATATTTCAGTTTTCACCGTAGGCCGGAATGCGCTCGAAATGTCCACTTGCAGATACTACAGAAAGAGTGTTCCAAACCTTCTCTAAGAAAGGGAATCTTCAGCTTTGTGAGTTGAATGCAGATATCACAAAGTAGTTTCTGAGAGTGCTTCTGTCTAGATTTTAGATGAAGATATTCCCGTTTCCAACGAAATCGTTAGAGCTATCCAAATATCTACTTGCAGATTCTACAAAAAGAGTGGTTCCAAACTACTCTATGAAAAGAAAGGTTGAACTCTGTTAGATGAGGACACACATCACAAAGAAGTTTCTGAGAATGCTTCTGTCTAGATTTTATATGAAGATGTTCCCGTTTCCAACGAAATCTTCACATTAAACAAAATATCCACTTGCAGGTTCTACAAAAAGAGTGTTTCCAAACTGCTGTATCAAAGGAAAGGTTGTACTCTGTTAGTTGAGGACACACATCACAAAAAAGTTTCTGAGAATGCTTCTGTCTAGATTTTATATGAAGATATTCCCGTTTCCAACGAAATCTTCACAGTTATTCAAGTATCCACTTGCAGATTCCACAATAAGAGTGTTTCCAAACTGCTGTATCAATAGAAAGGATCAGCTCTGGTAGTTGAGGACACACATCCTAAAGAAGTTTCTGAAAATCCTTCTGTCTCTTTTTTATGGGAAGATATTTCAGTTTTCACCGTAGGCCTTAATGCGCTCGAAATGTCCACTTCCAGATACTACAGAAAGAGTGTTTCAAACCTGCTCTATGAAAGGGAATGTTCCGCTCTGTGACTTGAATGCAGATATCAGAAAGTAGTTTCTGACAGTGCTTCTGTCTAGAATTTAGATGAAGATATTCCCGTTTCCAACGAAATCGATAGAGCTATCCAAATATCCACTTACAGATTCTACAAAAGAAGTGATTCCAAACTGCTCTATCAACAGAAAGGTTTAAGTCTGTTAGTTGAGGACACACATCACAAAGAAGTTTGTGAGAATGCTTCTGTCTAGATTTTATATGAAGATATTCCCGTTTCTAACGATATCTTCACAGTTATCCAAATATCCACTTGCAGATTCTTCAAAAAGTGTGTTTCCAAACTGCTGTATCAAAAGATAGGTTCAACTCTGTCAGTTGAGGACACTCATCGCAAAGAAGTTTCTGAGAATGCTTCTGTCTAGATTTCATATGAAGATACTCCCCTTTCCAACGAAATTATTACAGCTATCCAAATATCCACGGACAGATTCTACAGAAAGGGTGTTTCCAAACTGCTGTATCAAAAGAAAGGTTGAACTCCGTTAGTTGAGGACACACATCACGAAGAAGTTGCTGAGAATGCTTCTGTCTGGAATTTAGATGAAGATATTCCCGTTTCCAACGAAATCTTCACAGTTATCCAAATATCTACCAGCAGATTCTACAAAAAGTGTGTTTCCAAACTACTGTAACAAAAGAAAGGTTGAACTCTGTTAGTTGAGGACACACATCACAAAGAAGTTTCTGAGAATGCTTCTGTCTAGATTTTATATGAAGATATTCACTTTTCCATCGAAATCTTCACAGTTATCCAAATATCCACTTGCGGATTCTACAAAAAGAGTGTTTCTAAACTGCTGTATCAAAAGAAAGGTCCAACTCTGTTAGTTGAGGACACACATCCAGTATAAGTTTCAGAGAATGCTTCTGTCTCGTTTTTATGGGAAGATATTTCCCTTTTCACCGTAGGCCTGAAAGCGCTCGAAATGTCCACTTGCAGATACTACAGAAAGCGTGTTCCAAACCTGCTCTAAGAAAGAGAATCTTCAGCTTTCTGAGTTGAATGCAGATATCACAAAGTAGTTTCTGAGAGTGCTTCTGTCTAGATTTTAGATGAAGATATTCCCGTTTCCAACGAAATCGTATGAGCTATCCAAATATCCACTTGCAGATTGTACAAAAAGGTGGTTCCAAACTACTCTATCAAAAGAAATGTTGAACTCTGTTCGATGAGGACTCACATCACAAAGAAGTTTCTGATAATGCTTCTGCCTAGATTTTATATGATGATGTTCCCGTTTCCAACGAAATCTTCACATTAAACAAAATATCCACTTGCAGGTTCTACAAAAAGAGTGTTTCCAAACTGCTGTATCAACGTAAAGTTTGAACTCTGTTAGTTGAGGACACACATCACAAAAAAGTTTCTGAGAATGCTTCTGTCTAGATTTTATAAGAAGATACTCCCGTTTCCAACGAAATCTTCACAGTTATTCAAGTATCCACTTGCAGATTCCACAAAAAGAGTGTTTCCTAACTGCTGTATCAAGAGAAAGGATCAACTCTGCTAGTTGAGGACCCATATCCTAAATAAGTTTCTGAGAATGCTTCTGTCTCTTTCTTATAGGAAGATATTTCAGTTTTCACCGAAGGGCTGAATGCGTTCGAAATGTCCACTTCCAGATACTACAGAAAGAGTGTTTCAAACCTGCTCTTTGAAAGGGAATGTTCAGCTCTGTGACTTGAATGCAGATGTCACAAAGTAGTTTCTGACAGTGCTTCTGTCTTGAATTTAGATGAAGATATTCCCTTTTCCAACGAAATCGTTAGAGCTATAAAAATATCCACTTGCAGATTCTACAAAAAGGGTGTTTCCAAACTGCCCTATCAAAAGAAACGTTGAACCCTGTTAGTTGAGGATACACATCACAAAGTAGTTTCTGAGAATGCTTGTGTCTAGATTTTATATGAAGATATTCCTATTTCCAACTAAATCTTCACAGTTATCCAAATATCCACTTGCAGATT
The DNA here is from genome assembly GCF_029281585.2 of Gorilla gorilla gorilla. Classification (NCBI taxonomy): domain Eukaryota; kingdom Metazoa; phylum Chordata; class Mammalia; order Primates; family Hominidae; genus Gorilla; species Gorilla gorilla. Next base: position 12,035,924 of record NC_086018.1, on the reverse strand, counting down.
TTACAAAAAGACTGTTTCCAAACTGCTGTTTCAAAGAAAAGTCGAACTGTGTTAGTTGAGGACACTCATCACAAAGAAGTTTCTGAGAATGCTTCTGTCTAGATTTCATATGAAGATATTCCCGTTTCCACCGAAATCATTAGAGCTATCCAAATACCCACTTACAGATTCTACAAAAAGAGTGTTACCAATCTGCTCTATCAAATGAAAGGTTCAACTTCGTTAGTTGAGGACACACATCATAAAGAAGTTTCTGAGAATGCTTCTGTCTGGATTTTATATGAAGATATTCCGTTTCCAACGAAATCTTCACAGTTATCCAAATATCAACTTGCAGATTCTACAAAAAGTGTGTTTCCAAACTACTGTATCAAAAGAAAGGATCAACTCTGTTAGTTGAGGACACACATCACAAAGAAGTTTCTGAGAATGCTTCTGTCTAGATTTTATATGAAGATATTCCCGTTTCCAACGAAATCTTCACAGTTATCCAAATATCCACTTGCAGATTCTACAAAAAGAGTGTTTGCAAACTGCTGTATCAAAAGAAAGGATGAACTGTGTTAGCTGAGGACACTCATCAAGAAGAAGTTTCTGAGCATGCTTCGGTCTAGATTTCATATGAAGATATCCCCGTTTCCAACGAAATCATTAGCTCTATCAAAATATCCACTTACAGATTCTACAAAAAGAGTGTTTCCAAACTCCTCTATCAAAAGAAAAGTTCAACTCCTTTAGTTGAGGACACACATCACAAAGAAGTTTCTGAGAATGCTTCTGTCTAGATTTTATATGAAGATATTCCCTTTTCCAATGAAATCTTCAGAGTCATCCAAATATCCACTTGCAGCTTCTACAAAAAGAGTTTTTCTAAACTGCTGTATCCAAAGAAAGTTTCATCTCTGTTAGTTGAGGACACACATCCCAAATAAGTTTCTGAGAATGCTTCTGTCTCGTTTTTATGGGAAGATATTTCCCTTTTCACCTTAGGCCTGAGAGCGCTCGAAATCTCCACTTGCAGATACTACAGAAAGAGTGTTCCAAACCTGCTCTAAGAAAGGGAATGTTCAGCTCAGTGAGTTCAATGCAGATATCACAAAGTAGTTTCTGAGAGAGCTTCTGTCTAGATTTTAGATGAAGATATTCCCGTTTCCAATGAAATCGTTAGAGCTATCCAAATATCCACTTGCAGATTCTACAAAAAGTGTGTTTCCAAACTGCTGTAACAAAGGAAAGGTTGAAATCTGTTAGTTGAGGACACACACCACAAAAAAGTTTCTGAGAACGCTTCTGTCTAGATTCTATATGACGATATTCCCGTTTCCAATGAAATCTTCACAGTTATTCAAATATCCACTTGCAGATTCTACAAAAAGAGTGTTTCCAAACTGCTCTATCAAAAGAAAGGTTCAACTCCGTTAGTTGAGGACACACGTCACAAAGAAGTTTCTGAGAATGCTTCTGTCTCGTTTTTATGGGAAGATATTTCAGTTTTCACCGTAGGCCGGAATGCGCTCGAAATGTCCACTTGCAGATACTACAGAAAGAGTGTTCCAAACCTTCTCTAAGAAAGGGAATCTTCAGCTTTGTGAGTTGAATGCAGATATCACAAAGTAGTTTCTGAGAGTGCTTCTGTCTAGATTTTAGATGAAGATATTCCCGTTTCCAACGAAATCGTTAGAGCTATCCAAATATCTACTTGCAGATTCTACAAAAAGAGTGGTTCCAAACTACTCTATGAAAAGAAAGGTTGAACTCTGTTAGATGAGGACACACATCACAAAGAAGTTTCTGAGAATGCTTCTGTCTAGATTTTATATGAAGATGTTCCCGTTTCCAACGAAATCTTCACATTAAACAAAATATCCACTTGCAGGTTCTACAAAAAGAGTGTTTCCAAACTGCTGTATCAAAGGAAAGGTTGTACTCTGTTAGTTGAGGACACACATCACAAAAAAGTTTCTGAGAATGCTTCTGTCTAGATTTTATATGAAGATATTCCCGTTTCCAACGAAATCTTCACAGTTATTCAAGTATCCACTTGCAGATTCCACAATAAGAGTGTTTCCAAACTGCTGTATCAATAGAAAGGATCAGCTCTGGTAGTTGAGGACACACATCCTAAAGAAGTTTCTGAAAATCCTTCTGTCTCTTTTTTATGGGAAGATATTTCAGTTTTCACCGTAGGCCTTAATGCGCTCGAAATGTCCACTTCCAGATACTACAGAAAGAGTGTTTCAAACCTGCTCTATGAAAGGGAATGTTCCGCTCTGTGACTTGAATGCAGATATCAGAAAGTAGTTTCTGACAGTGCTTCTGTCTAGAATTTAGATGAAGATATTCCCGTTTCCAACGAAATCGATAGAGCTATCCAAATATCCACTTACAGATTCTACAAAAGAAGTGATTCCAAACTGCTCTATCAACAGAAAGGTTTAAGTCAGTTGAGGACACACATCACAAAGAAGTTTGTGAGAATGCTTCTGTCTAGATTTTATATGAAGATATTCCCGTTTCTAACGATATCTTCACAGTTATCCAAATATCCACTTGCAGATTCTTCAAAAAGTGTGTTTCCAAACTGCTGTATCAAAAGATAGGTTCAACTCTGTCAGTTGAGGACACTCATCGCAAAGAAGTTTCTGAGAATGCTTCTGTCTAGATTTCATATGAAGATACTCCCCTTTCCAACGAAATTATTACAGCTATCCAAATATCCACGGACAGATTCTACAGAAAGGGTGTTTCCAAACTGCTGTATCAAAAGAAAGGTTGAACTCCGTTAGTTGAGGACACACATCACGAAGAAGTTGCTGAGAATGCTTCTGTCTGGAATTTAGATGAAGATATTCCCGTTTCCAACGAAATCTTCACAGTTATCCAAATATCTACCAGCAGATTCTACAAAAAGTGTGTTTCCAAACTACTGTAACAAAAGAAAGGTTGAACTCTGTTAGTTGAGGACACACATCACAAAGAAGTTTCTGAGAATGCTTCTGTCTAGATTTTATATGAAGATATTCACTTTTCCATCGAAATCTTCACAGTTATCCAAATATCCACTTGCGGATTCTACAAAAAGAGTGTTTCTAAACTGCTGTATCAAAAGAAAGGTCCAACTCTGTTAGTTGAGGACACACATCCAGTATAAGTTTCAGAGAATGCTTCTGTCTCGTTTTTATGGGAAGATATTTCCCTTTTCACCGTAGGCCTGAAAGCGCTCGAAATGTCCACTTGCAGATACTACAGAAAGCGTGTTCCAAACCTGCTCTAAGAAAGAGAATCTTCAGCTTTCTGAGTTGAATGCAGATATCACAAAGTAGTTTCTGAGAGTGCTTCTGTCTAGATTTTAGATGAAGATATTCCCGTTTCCAACGAAATCGTATGAGCTATCCAAATATCCACTTGCAGATTGTACAAAAAGGTGGTTCCAAACTACTCTATCAAAAGAAATGTTGAACTCTGTTCGATGAGGACTCACATCACAAAGAAGTTTCTGATAATGCTTCTGCCTAGATTTTATATGATGATGTTCCCGTTTCCAACGAAATCTTCACATTAAACAAAATATCCACTTGCAGGTTCTACAAAAAGAGTGTTTCCAAACTGCTGTATCAACGTAAAGTTTGAACTCTGTTAGTTGAGGACACACATCACAAAAAAGTTTCTGAGAATGCTTCTGTCTAGATTTTATAAGAAGATACTCCCGTTTCCAACGAAATCTTCACAGTTATTCAAGTATCCACTTGCAGATTCCACAAAAAGAGTGTTTCCTAACTGCTGTATCAAGAGAAAGGATCAACTCTGCTAGTTGAGGACCCATATCCTAAATAAGTTTCTGAGAATGCTTCTGTCTCTTTCTTATAGGAAGATATTTCAGTTTTCACCGAAGGGCTGAATGCGTTCGAAATGTCCACTTCCAGATACTACAGAAAGAGTGTTTCAAACCTGCTCTTTGAAAGGGAATGTTCAGCTCTGTGACTTGAATGCAGATGTCACAAAGTAGTTTCTGACAGTGCTTCTGTCTTGAATTTAGATGAAGATATTCCCTTTTCCAACGAAATCGTTAGAGCTATAAAAATATCCACTTGCAGATTCTACAAAAAGGGTGTTTCCAAACTGCCCTATCAAAAGAAACGTTGAACCCTGTTAGTTGAGGATACACATCACAAAGTAGTTTCTGAGAATGCTTGTGTCTAGATTTTATATGAAGATATTCCTATTTCCAACTAAATCTTCACAGTTATCCAAATATCCACTTGCAGATTTTACAAAAAGACTGTTTCCAAACTGCTGTTTCAAAGAAAAGTCGAACTGTGTTAGTTGAGGACACTCATCACAAAGAAGTTTCTGAGAATGCTTCTGTCTAGATTTCATATGAAGATATTCCCGTTTCCACCGAAATCATTAGAGCTATCCAAATACCCACTTACAGATTCTACAAAAAGAGTGTTACCAATCTGCTCTATCAAATGAAAGGTTCAACTTCGTTAGTTGAGGACACACATCATAAAGAAGTTTCTGAGAATGCTTCTGTCTGGATTTTATATGAAGATATTCCGTTTCCAACGAAATCTTCACAGTTATCCAAATATCAACTTGCAGATTCTACAAAAAGTGTGTTTCCAAACTACTGTATCAAAAGAAAGGATCAACTCTGTTAGTTGAGGACACACATCACAAAGAAGTTTCTGAGAATGCTTCTGTCTAGATTTTATATGAAGATATTCCCGTTTCCAACGAAATCTTCACAGTTATCCAAATATCCACTTGCAGATTCTACAAAAAGAGTGTTTGCAAACTGCTGTATCAAAAGAAAGGATGAACTGTGTTAGCTGAGGACACTCATCAAGAAGAAGTTTCTGAGCATGCTTCGGTCTAGATTTCATATGAAGATATCCCCGTTTCCAACGAAATCATTAGCTCTATCAAAATATCCACTTACAGATTCTACAAAAAGAGTGTTTCCAAACTCCTCTATCAAAAGAAAAGTTCAACTCCTTTAGTTGAGGACACACATCACAAAGAAGTTTCTGAGAATGCTTCTGTCTAGATTTTATATGAAGATATTCCCTTTTCCAATGAAATCTTCAGAGTCATCCAAATATCCACTTGCAGCTTCTACAAAAAGAGTTTTTCTAAACTGCTGTATCCAAAGAAAGTTTCATCTCTGTTAGTTGAGGACACACATCCCAAATAAGTTTCTGAGAATGCTTCTGTCTCGTTTTTATGGGAAGATATTTCCCTTTTCACCTTAGGCCTGAGAGCGCTCGAAATCTCCACTTGCAGATACTACAGAAAGAGTGTTCCAAACCTGCTCTAAGAAAGGGAATGTTCAGCTCAGTGAGTTCAATGCAGATATCACAAAGTAGTTTCTGAGAGAGCTTCTGTCTAGATTTTAGATGAAGATATTCCCGTTTCCAATGAAATCGTTAGAGCTATCCAAATATCCACTTGCAGATTCTACAAAAAGTGTTTTTCCAAACTGCTGTAACAAAGGGAAGGTTGAAATCTGTTAGTTGAGGACACACACCACAAAAAAGTTTCTGAGAACGCTTCTGTCTAGATTCTATATGACGATATTCCCGTTTCCAATGAAATCTTCACAGTTATTCAAATATCCACTTGCAGATTCTACAAAAAGAGTGTTTCCAAACTGCTCTATCAAAAGAAAGGTTCAACTCCGTTAGTTGAGGACACACGTCACAAAGAAGTTTCTGAGAATGCTTCTGTCTCGTTTTTATGGGAAGATATTTCAGTTTTCACCGTAGGCCGGAATGCGCTCGAAATGTCCACTTGCAGATACTACAGAAAGAGTGTTCCAAACCTTCTCTAAGAAAGGGAATCTTCAGCTTTGTGAGTTGAATGCAGATATCACAAAGTAGTTTCTGAGAGTGCTTCTGTCTAGATTTTAGATGAAGATATTCCCGTTTCCAACGAAATCGTTAGAGCTATCCAAATATCTACTTGCAGATTCTACAAAAAGAGTGGTTCCAAACTACTCTATGAAAAGAAAGGTTGAACTCTGTTAGATGAGGACACACATCACAAAGAAGTTTCTGAGAATGCTTCTGTCTAGATTTTATATGAAGATGTTCCCGTTTCCAACGAAATCTTCACATTAAACAAAATATCCACTTGCAGGTTCTACAAAAAGAGTGTTTCCAAACTGCTGTATCAAAGGAAAGGTTGTACTCTGTTAGTTGAGGACACACATCACAAAAAAGTTTCTGAGAATGCTTCTGTCTAGATTTTATATGAAGATATTCCCGTTTCCAACGAAATCTTCACAGTTATTCAAGTATCCACTTGCAGATTCCACAATAAGAGTGTTTCCAAACTGCTGTATCAATAGAAAGGATCAGCTCTGGTAGTTGAGGACACACATCCTAAAGAAGTTTCTGAAAATCCTTCTGTCTCTTTTTTATGGGAAGATATTTCAGTTTTCACCGTAGGCCTTAATGCGCTCGAAATGTCCACTTCCAGATACTACAGAAAGAGTGTTTCAAACCTGCTCTATGAAAGGGAATGTTCCGCTCTGTGACTTGAATGCAGATATCAGAAAGTAGTTTCTGACAGTGCTTCTGTCTAGAATTTAGATGAAGATATTCCCGTTTCCAACGAAATCGATAGAGCTATCCAAATATCCACTTACAGATTCTACAAAAGAAGTGATTCCAAACTGCTCTATCAACAGAAAGGTTTAAGTCTGTTAGTTGAGGACACACATCACAAAGAAGTTTGTGAGAATGCTTCTGTCTAGATTTTATATGAAGATATTCCCGTTTCTAACGATATCTTCACAGTTATCCAAATATCCACTTGCAGATTCTTCAAAAAGTGTGTTTCCAAACTGCTGTATCAAAAGATAGGTTCAACTCTGTCAGTTGAGGACACTCATCGCAAAGAAGTTTCTGAGAATGCTTCTGTCTAGATTTCATATGAAGATACTCCCCTTTCCAACGAAATTATTACAGCTATCCAAATATCCACGGACAGATTCTACAGAAAGGGTGTTTCCAAACTGCTGTATCAAAAGAAAGGTTGAACTCCGTTAGTTGAGGACACACATCACGAAGAAGTTGCTGAGAATGCTTCTGTCTGGAATTTAGATGAAGATATTCCCGTTTCCAACGAAATCTTCACAGTTATCCAAATATCTACCAGCAGATTCTACAAAAAGTGTGTTTCCAAACTACTGTAACAAAAGAAAGGTTGAACTCTGTTAGTTGAGGACACACATCACAAAGAAGTTTCTGAGAATGCTTCTGTCTAGATTTTATATGAAGATATTCACTTTTCCATCGAAATCTTCACAGTTATCCAAATATCCACTTGCGGATTCTACAAAAAGAGTGTTTCTAAACTGCTGTATCAAAAGAAAGGTCCAACTCTGTTAGTTGAGGACACACATCCAGTATAAGTTTCAGAGAATGCTTCTGTCTCGTTTTTATGGGAAGATATTTCCCTTTTCACCGTAGGCCTGAAAGCGCTCGAAATGTCCACTTGCAGATACTACAGAAAGCGTGTTCCAAACCTGCTCTAAGAAAGAGAATCTTCAGCTTTCTGAGTTGAATGCAGATATCACAAAGTAGTTTCTGAGAGTGCTTCTGTCTAGATTTTAGATGAAGATATTCCCGTTTCCAACGAAATCGTATGAGCTATCCAAATATCCACTTGCAGATTGTACAAAAAGGTGGTTCCAAACTACTCTATCAAAAGAAATGTTGAACTCTGTTCGATGAGGACTCACATCACAAAGAAGTTTCTGATAATGCTTCTGCCTAGATTTTATATGATGATGTTCCCGTTTCCAACGAAATCTTCACATTAAACAAAATATCCACTTGCAGGTTCTACAAAAAGAGTGTTTCCAAACTGCTGTATCAACGTAAAGTTTGAACTCTGTTAGTTGAGGACACACATCACAAAAAAGTTTCTGAGAATGCTTCTGTCTAGATTTTATAAGAAGATACTCCCGTTTCCAACGAAATCTTCACAGTTATTCAAGTATCCACTTGCAGATTCCACAAAAAGAGTGTTTCCTAACTGCTGTATCAAGAGAAAGGATCAACTCTGCTAGTTGAGGACCCATATCCTAAATAAGTTTCTGAGAATGCTTCTGTCTCTTTCTTATAGGAAGATATTTCAGTTTTCACCGAAGGGCTGAATGCGTTCGAAATGTCCACTTCCAGATACTACAGAAAGAGTGTTTCAAACCTGCTCTTTGAAAGGGAATGTTCAGCTCTGTGACTTGAATGCAGATGTCACAAAGTAGTTTCTGACAGTGCTTCTGTCTTGAATTTAGATGAAGATATTCCCTTTTCCAACGAAATCGTTAGAGCTATAAAAATATCCACTTGCAGATTCTACAAAAAGGGTGTTTCCAAACTGCCCTATCAAAAGAAACGTTGAACCCTGTTAGTTGAGGATACACATCACAAAGTAGTTTCTGAGAATGCTTGTGTCTAGATTTTATATGAAGATATTCCTATTTCCAACTAAATCTTCACAGTTATCCAAATATCCACTTGCAGATTTTACAAAAAGACTGTTTCCAAACTGCTGTTTCAAAGAAAAGTCGAACTGTGTTAGTTGAGGACACTCATCACAAAGAAGTTTCTGAGAATGCTTCTGTCTAGATTTCATATGAAGATATTCCCGTTTCCACCGAAATCATTAGAGCTATCCAAATACCCACTTACAGATTCTACAAAAAGAGTGTTACCAATCTGCTCTATCAAATGAAAGGTTCAACTTCGTTAGTTGAGGACACACATCATAAAGAAGTTTCTGAGAATGCTTCTGTCTGGATTTTATATGAAGATATTCCGTTTCCAACGAAATCTTCACAGTTATCCAAATATCAACTTGCAGATTCTACAAAAAGTGTGTTTCCAAACTACTGTATCAAAAGAAAGGATCAACTCTGTTAGTTGAGGACACACATCACAAAGAAGTTTCTGAGAATGCTTCTGTCTAGATTTTATATGAAGATATTCCCGTTTCCAACGAAATCTTCACAGTTATCCAAATATCCACTTGCAGATTCTACAAAAAGAGTGTTTGCAAACTGCTGTATCAAAAGAAAGGATGAACTGTGTTAGCTGAGGACACTCATCAAGAAGAAGTTTCTGAGCATGCTTCGGTCTAGATTTCATATGAAGATATCCCCGTTTCCAACGAAATCATTAGCTCTATCAAAATATCCACTTACAGATTCTACAAAAAGAGTGTTTCCAAACTCCTCTATCAAAAGAAAAGTTCAACTCCTTTAGTTGAGGACACACATCACAAAGAAGTTTCTGAGAATGCTTCTGTCTAGATTTTATATGAAGATATTCCCTTTTCCAATGAAATCTTCAGAGTCATCCAAATATCCACTTGCAGCTTCTACAAAAAGAGTTTTTCTAAACTGCTGTATCCAAAGAAAGTTTCATCTCTGTTAGTTGAGGACACACATCCCAAATAAGTTTCTGAGAATGCTTCTGTCTCGTTTTTATGGGAAGATATTTCCCTTTTCACCTTAGGCCTGAGAGCGCTCGAAATCTCCACTTGCAGATACTACAGAAAGAGTGTTCCAAACCTGCTCTAAGAAAGGGAATGTTCAGCTCAGTGAGTTCAATGCAGATATCACAAAGTAGTTTCTGAGAGAGCTTCTGTCTAGATTTTAGATGAAGATATTCCCGTTTCCAATGAAATCGTTAGAGCTATCCAAATATCCACTTGCAGATTCTACAAAAAGTGTTTTTCCAAACTGCTGTAACAAAGGGAAGGTTGAAATCTGTTAGTTGAGGACACACACCACAAAAAAGTTTCTGAGAACGCTTCTGTCTAGATTCTATATGACGATATTCCCGTTTCCAATGAAATCTTCACAGTTATTCAAATATCCACTTGCAGATTCTACAAAAAGAGTGTTTCCAAACTGCTCTATCAAAAGAAAGGTTCAACTCCGTTAGTTGAGGACACACGTCACAAAGAAGTTTCTGAGAATGCTTCTGTCTCGTTTTTATGGGAAGATATTTCAGTTTTCACCGTAGGCCGGAATGCGCTCGAAATGTCCACTTGCAGATACTACAGAAAGAGTGTTCCAAACCTTCTCTAAGAAAGGGAATCTTCAGCTTTGTGAGTTGAATGCAGATATCACAAAGTAGTTTCTGAGAGTGCTTCTGTCTAGATTTTAGATGAAGATATTCCCGTTTCCAACGAAATCGTTAGAGCTATCCAAATATCTACTTGCAGATTCTACAAAAAGAATGGTTCCAAACTACTCTATGAAAAGAAAGGTTGAACTCTGTTAGATGAGGACACACATCACAAAGAAGTTTCTGAGAATGCTTCTGTCTAGATTTTATATGAAGATGTTCCCGTTTCCAACGAAATCTTCACATTAAACAAAATATCCACTTGCAGGTTCTACAAAAAGAGTGTTTCCAAACTGCTGTATCAAAGGAAAGGTTGTACTCTGTTAGTTGAGGACACACATCACAAAAAAGTTTCTGAGAATGCTTCTGTCTAGATTTTATATGAAGATATTCCCGTTTCCAACGAAATCTTCACAGTTATTCAAGTATCCACTTGCAGATTCCACAATAAGAGTGTTTCCAAACTGCTGTATCAATAGAAAGGATCAGCTCTGGTAGTTGAGGACACACATCCTAAAGAAGTTTCTGAAAATCCTTCTGTCTCTTTTTTATGGGAAGATATTTCAGTTTTCACCGTAGGCCTTAATGCGCTCGAAATGTCCACTTCCAGATACTACAGAAAGAGTGTTTCAAACCTGCTCTATGAAAGGGAATGTTCCGCTCTGTGACTTGAATGCAGATATCAGAAAGTAGTTTCTGACAGTGCTTCTGTCTAGAATTTAGATGAAGATATTCCCGTTTCCAACGAAATCGATAGAGCTATCCAAATATCCACTTACAGATTCTACAAAAGAAGTGATTCCAAACTGCTCTATCAACAGAAAGGTTTAAGTCTGTTAGTTGAGGACACACATCACAAAGAAGTTTGTGAGAATGCTTCTGTCTAGATTTTATATGAAGATATTCCCGTTTCTAACGATATCTTCACAGTTATCCAAATATCCACTTGCAGATTCTTCAAAAAGTGTGTTTCCAAACTGCTGTATCAAAAGATAGGTTCAACTCTGTCAGTTGAGGACGCTCATCGCAAAGAAGTTTCTGAGAATGCTTCTGTCTAGATTTCATATGAAGATACTCCCCTTTCCAACGAAATTATTACAGCTATCCAAATATCCACGGACAGATTCTACAGAAAGGGTGTTTCCAAACTGCTGTATCAAAAGAAAGGTTGAACTCCGTTAGTTGAGGACACACATCACGAAGAAGTTGCTGAGAATGCTTCTGTCTGGAATTTAGATGAAGATATTCCCGTTTCCAACGAAATCTTCACAGTTATCCAAATATCTACCAGCAGATTCTACAAAAAGTGTGTTTCCAAACTACTGTAACAAAAGAAAGGTTGAACTCTGTTAGTTGAGGACACACATCACAAAGAAGTTTCTGAGAATGCTTCTGTCTAGATTTTATATGAAGATATTCACTTTTCCATCGAAATCTTCACAGTTATCCAAATATCCACTTGCGGATTCTACAAAAAGAGTGTTTCTAAACTGCTGTATCAAAAGAAAGGTCCAACTCTGTTAGTTGAGGACACACATCCAGTATAAGTTTCAGAGAATGCTTCTGTCTCGTTTTTATGGGAAGATATTTCCCTTTTCACCGTAGGCCTGAAAGCGCTCGAAATGTCCACTTGCAGATACTACAGAAAGCGTGTTCCAAACCTGCTCTAAGAAAGAGAATCTTCAGCTTTCTGAGTTGAATGCAGATATCACAAAGTAGTTTCTGAGAGTGCTTCTGTCTAGATTTTAGATGAAGATATTCCCGTTTCCAACGAAATCGTATGAGCTATCCAAATATCCACTTGCAGATTGTACAAAAAGGTGGTTCCAAACTACTCTATCAAAAGAAATGTTGAACTCTGTTCGATGAGGACTCACATCACAAAGAAGTTTCTGATAATGCTTCTGCCTAGATTTTATATGATGATGTTCCCGTTTCCAACGAAATCTTCACATTAAACAAAATATCCACTTGCAGGTTCTACAAAAAGAGTGTTTCCAAACTGCTGTATCAACGTAAAGTTTGAACTCTGTTAGTTGAGGACACACATCACAAAAAAGTTTCTGAGAATGCTTCTGTCTAGATTTTATAAGAAGATACTCCCGTTTCCAACGAAATCTTCACAGTTATTCAAGTATCCACTTGCAGATTCCACAAAAAGAGTGTTTCCTAACTGCTGTATCAAGAGAAAGGATCAACTCTGCTAGTTGAGGACCCATATCCTAAATAAGTTTCTGAGAATGCTTCTGTCTCTTTCTTATAGGAAGATATTTCAGTTTTCACCGAAGGGCTGAATGCGTTCGAAATGTCCACTTCCAGATACTACAGAAAGAGTGTTTCAAACCTGCTCTTTGAAAGGGAATGTTCAGCTCTGTGACTTGAATGCAGATGTCACAAAGTAGTTTCTGACAGTGCTTCTGTCTTGAATTTAGATGAAGATATTCCCTTTTCCAACGAAATCGTTAGAGCTATAAAAATATCCACTTGCAGATTCTACAAAAAGGGTGTTTCCAAACTGCCCTATCAAAAGAAACGTTGAACCCTGTTAGTTGAGGATACACATCACAAAGTAGTTTCTGAGAATGCTTGTGTCTAGATTTTATATGAAGATATTCCTATTTCCAACTAAATCTTCACAGTTATCCAAATATCCACTTGCAGATTTTACAAAAAGACTGTTTCCAAACTGCTGTTTCAAAGAAAAGTCGAACTGTGTTAGTTGAGGACACTCATCACAAAGAAGTTTCTGAGAATGCTTCTGTCTAGATTTCATATGAAGATATTCCCGTTTCCACCGAAATCATTAGAGCTATCCAAATACCCACTTACAGATTCTACAAAAAGAGTGTTACCAATCTGCTCTATCAAATGAAAGGTTCAACTTCGTTAGTTGAGGACACACATCATAAAGAAGTTTCTGAGAATGCTTCTGTCTGGATTTTATATGAAGATATTCCGTTTCCAACGAAATCTTCACAGTTATCCAAATATCAACTTGCAGATTCTACAAAAAGTGTGTTTCCAAACTACTGTATCAAAAGAAAGGATCAACTCTGTTAGTTGAGGACACACATCACAAAGAAGTTTCTGAGAATGCTTCTGTCTAGATTTTATATGAAGATATTCCCGTTTCCAACGAAATCTTCACAGTTATCCAAATATCCACTTGCAGATTCTACAAAAAGAGTGTTTGCAAACTGCTGTATCAAAAGAAAGGATGAACTGTGTTAGCTGAGGACACTCATCAAGAAGAAGTTTCTGAGCATGCTTCGGTCTAGATTTCATATGAAGATATCCCCGTTTCCAACGAAATCATTAGCTCTATCAAAATATCCACTTACAGATTCTACAAAAAGAGTGTTTCCAAACTCCTCTATCAAAAGAAAAGTTCAACTCCTTTAGTTGAGGACACACATCACAAAGAAGTTTCTGAGAATGCTTCTGTCTAGATTTTATATGAAGATATTCCCTTTTCCAATGAAATCTTCAGAGTCATCCAAATATCCACTTGCAGCTTCTACAAAAAGAGTTTTTCTAAACTGCTGTATCCAAAGAAAGTTTCATCTCTGTTAGTTGAGGACACACATCCCAAATAAGTTTCTGAGAATGCTTCTGTCTCGTTTTTATGGGAAGATATTTCCCTTTTCACCTTAGGCCTGAGAGCGCTCGAAATCTCCACTTGCAGATACTACAGAAAGAGTGTTCCAAACCTGCTCTAAGAAAGGGAATGTTCAGCTCAGTGAGTTCAATGCAGATATCACAAAGTAGTTTCTGAGAGAGCTTCTGTCTAGATTTTAGATGAAGATATTCCCGTTTCCAATGAAATCGTTAGAGCTATCCAAATATCCACTTGCAGATTCTACAAAAAGTGTTTTTCCAAACTGCTGTAACAAAGGGAAGGTTGAAATCTGTTAGTTGAGGACACACACCACAAAAAAGTTTCTGAGAACGCTTCTGTCTAGATTCTATATGACGATATTCCCGTTTCCAATGAAATCTTCACAGTTATTCAAATATCCACTTGCAGATTCTACAAAAAGAGTGTTTCCAAACTGCTCTATCAAAAGAAAGGTTCAACTCCGTTAGTTGAGGACACACGTCACAAAGAAGTTTCTGAGAATGCTTCTGTCTCGTTTTTATGGGAAGATATTTCAGTTTTCACCGTAGGCCGGAATGCGCTCGAAATGTCCACTTGCAGATACTACAGAAAGAGTGTTCCAAACCTTCTCTAAGAAAGGGAATCTTCAGCTTTGTGAGTTGAATGCAGATATCACAAAGTAGTTTCTGAGAGTGCTTCTGTCTAGATTTTAGATGAAGATATTCCCGTTTCCAACGAAATCGTTAGAGCTATCCAAATATCTACTTGCAGATTCTACAAAAAGAGTGGTTCCAAACTACTCTATGAAAAGAAAGGTTGAACTCTGTTAGATGAGGACACACATCACAAAGAAGTTTCTGAGAATGCTTCTGTCTAGATTTTATATGAAGATGTTCCCGTTTCCAACGAAATCTTCACATTAAACAAAATATCCACTTGCAGGTTCTACAAAAAGAGTGTTTCCAAACTGCTGTATCAAAGGAAAGGTTGTACTCTGTTAGTTGAGGACACACATCACAAAAAAGTTTCTGAGAATGCTTCTGTCTAGATTTTATATGAAGATATTCCCGTTTCCAACGAAATCTTCACAGTTATTCAAGTATCCACTTGCAGATTCCACAATAAGAGTGTTTCCAAACTGCTGTATCAATAGAAAGGATCAGCTCTGGTAGTTGAGGACACACATCCTAAAGAAGTTTCTGAAAATCCTTCTGTCTCTTTTTTATGGGAAGATATTTCAGTTTTCACCGTAGGCCTTAATGCGCTCGAAATGTCCACTTCCAGATACTACAGAAAGAGTGTTTCAAACCTGCTCTATGAAAGGGAATGTTCCGCTCTGTGACTTGAATGCAGATATCAGAAAGTAGTTTCTGACAGTGCTTCTGTCTAGAATTTAGATGAAGATATTCCCGTTTCCAACGAAATCGATAGAGCTATCCAAATATCCACTTACAGATTCTACAAAAGAAGTGATTCCAAACTGCTCTATCAACAGAAAGGTTTAAGTCTGTTAGTTGAGGACACACATCACAAAGAAGTTTGTGAGAATGCTTCTGTCTAGATTTTATATGAAGATATTCCCGTTTCTAACGATATCTTCACAGTTATCCAAATATCCACTTGCAGATTCTTCAAAAAGTGTGTTTCCAAACTGCTGTATCAAAAGATAGGTTCAACTCTGTCAGTTGAGGACACTCATCGCAAAGAAGTTTCTGAGAATGCTTCTGTCTAGATTTCATATGAAGATACTCCCCTTTCCAACGAAATTATTACAGCTATCCAAATATCCACGGACAGATTCTACAGAAAGGGTGTTTCCAAACTGCTGTATCAAAAGAAAGGTTGAACTCCGTTAGTTGAGGACACACATCACGAAGAAGTTGCTGAGAATGCTTCTGTCTGGAATTTAGATGAAGATATTCCCGTTTCCAACGAAATCTTCACAGTTATCCAAATATCTACCAGCAGATTCTACAAAAAGTGTGTTTCCAAACTACTGTAACAAAAGAAAGGTTGAACTCTGTTAGTTGAGGACACACATCACAAAGAAGTTTCTGAGAATGCTTCTGTCTAGATTTTATATGAAGATATTCACTTTTCCATCGAAATCTTCACAGTTATCCAAATATCCACTTGCGGATTCTACAAAAAGAGTGTTTCTAAACTGCTGTATCAAAAGAAAGGTCCAACTCTGTTAGTTGAGGACACACATCCAGTATAAGTTTCAGAGAATGCTTCTGTCTCGTTTTTATGGGAAGATATTTCCCTTTTCACCGTAGGCCTGAAAGCGCTCGAAATGTCCACTTGCAGATACTACAGAAAGCGTGTTCCAAACCTGCTCTAAGAAAGAGAATCTTCAGCTTTCTGAGTTGAATGCAGATATCACAAAGTAGTTTCTGAGAGTGCTTCTGTCTAGATTTTAGATGAAGATATTCCCGTTTCCAACGAAATCGTATGAGCTATCCAAATATCCACTTGCAGATTGTACAAAAAGGTGGTTCCAAACTACTCTATCAAAAGAAATGTTGAACTCTGTTCGATGAGGACTCACATCACAAAGAAGTTTCTGATAATGCTTCTGCCTAGATTTTATATGATGATGTTCCCGTTTCCAACGAAATCTTCACATTAAACAAAATATCCACTTGCAGGTTCTACAAAAAGAGTGTTTCCAAACTGCTGTATCAACGTAAAGTTTGAACTCTGTTAGTTGAGGACACACATCACAAAAAAGTTTCTGAGAATGCTTCTGTCTAGATTTTATAAGAAGATACTCCCGTTTCCAACGAAATCTTCACAGTTATTCAAGTATCCACTTGCAGATTCCACAAAAAGAGTGTTTCCTAACTGCTGTATCAAGAGAAAGGATCAACTCTGCTAGTTGAGGACCCATATCCTAAATAAGTTTCTGAGAATGCTTCTGTCTCTTTCTTATAGGAAGATATTTCAGTTTTCACCGAAGGGCTGAATGCGTTCGAAATGTCCACTTCCAGATACTACAGAAAGAGTGTTTCAAACCTGCTCTTTGAAAGGGAATGTTCAGCTCTGTGACTTGAATGCAGATGTCACAAAGTAGTTTCTGACAGTGCTTCTGTCTTGAATTTAGATGAAGATATTCCCTTTTCCAACGAAATCGTTAGAGCTATAAAAATATCCACTTGCAGATTCTACAAAAAGGGTGTTTCCAAACTGCCCTATCAAAAGAAACGTTGAACCCTGTTAGTTGAGGATACACATCACAAAGTAGTTTCTGAGAATGCTTGTGTCTAGATTTTATATGAAGATATTCCTATTTCCAACTAAATCTTCACAGTTATCCAAATATCCACTTGCAGATTTTACAAAAAGACTGTTTCCAAACTGCTGTTTCAAAGAAAAGTCGAACTGTGTTAGTTGAGGACACTCATCACAAAGAAGTTTCTGAGAATGCTTCTGTCTAGATTTCATATGAAGATATTCCCGTTTCCACCGAAATCATTAGAGCTATCCAAATACCCACTTACAGATTCTACAAAAAGAGTGTTACCAATCTGCTCTATCAAATGAAAGGTTCAACTTCGTTAGTTGAGGACACACATCATAAAGAAGTTTCTGAGAATGCTTCTGTCTGGATTTTATATGAAGATATTCCGTTTCCAACGAAATCTTCACAGTTATCCAAATATCAACTTGCAGATTCTACAAAAAGTGTGTTTCCAAACTACTGTATCAAAAGAAAGGATCAACTCTGTTAGTTGAGGACACACATCACAAAGAAGTTTCTGAGAATGCTTCTGTCTAGATTTTATATGAAGATATTCCCGTTTCCAACGAAATCTTCACAGTTATCCAAATATCCACTTGCAGATTCTACAAAAAGAGTGTTTGCAAACTGCTGTATCAAAAGAAAGGATGAACTGTGTTAGCTGAGGACACTCATCAAGAAGAAGTTTCTGAGCATGCTTCGGTCTAGATTTCATATGAAGATATCCCCGTTTCCAACGAAATCATTAGCTCTATCAAAATATCCACTTACAGATTCTACAAAAAGAGTGTTTCCAAACTCCTCTATCAAAAGAAAAGTTCAACTCCTTTAGTTGAGGACACACATCACAAAGAAGTTTCTGAGAATGCTTCTGTCTAGATTTTATATGAAGATATTCCCTTTTCCAATGAAATCTTCAGAGTCATCCAAATATCCACTTGCAGCTTCTACAAAAAGAGTTTTTCTAAACTGCTGTATCCAAAGAAAGTTTCATCTCTGTTAGTTGAGGACACACATCCCAAATAAGTTTCTGAGAATGCTTCTGTCTCGTTTTTATGGGAAGATATTTCCCTTTTCACCTTAGGCCTGAGAGCGCTCGAAATCTCCACTTGCAGATACTACAGAAAGAGTGTTCCAAACCTGCTCTAAGAAAGGGAATGTTCAGCTCAGTGAGTTCAATGCAGATATCACAAAGTAGTTTCTGAGAGAGCTTCTGTCTAGATTTTAGATGAAGATATTCCCGTTTCCAATGAAATCGTTAGAGCTATCCAAATATCCACTTGCAGATTCTACAAAAAGTGTGTTTCCAAACTGCTGTAACAAAGGAAAGGTTGAAATCTGTTAGTTGAGGACACACACCACAAAAAAGTTTCTGAGAACGCTTCTGTCTAGATTCTATATGACGATATTCCCGTTTCCAATGAAATCTTCACAGTTATTCAAATATCCACTTGCAGATTCTACAAAAAGAGTGTTTCCAAACTGCTCTATCAAAAGAAAGGTTCAACTCCGTTAGTTGAGGACACACGTCACAAAGAAGTTTCTGAGAATGCTTCTGTCTCGTTTTTATGGGAAGATATTTCAGTTTTCACCGTAGGCCGGAATGCGCTCGAAATGTCCACTTGCAGATACTACAGAAAGAGTGTTCCAAACCTTCTCTAAGAAAGGGAATCTTCAGCTTTGTGAGTTGAATGCAGATATCACAAAGTAGTTTCTGAGAGTGCTTCTGTCTAGATTTTAGATGAAGATATTCCCGTTTCCAACGAAATCGTTAGAGCTATCCAAATATCAACTTGCAGATTCTACAAAAAGAGTGGTTCCAAACTACTCTATGAAAAGAAAGGTTGAACTCTGTTAGATGAGGACACACATCACAAAGAAGTTTCTGAGAATGCTTCTGTCTAGATTTTATATGAAGATGTTCCCGTTTCCAACGAAATCTTCACATTAAACAAAATATCCACTTGCAGGTTCTACAAAAAGAGTGTTTCCAAACTGCTGTATCAAAGGAAAGGTTGTACTCTGTTAGTTGAGGACACACATCACAAAAAAGTTTCTGAGAATGCTTCTGTCTAGATTTTATATGAAGATATTCCCGTTTCCAACGAAATCTTCACAGTTATTCAAGTATCCACTTGCAGATTCCACAATAAGAGTGTTTCCAAACTGCTGTATCAATAGAAAGGATCAGCTCTGGTAGTTGAGGACACACATCCTAAAGAAGTTTCTGAAAATCCTTCTGTCTCTTTTTTATGGGAAGATATTTCAGTTTTCACCGTAGGCCTTAATGCGCTCGAAATGTCCACTTCCAGATACTACAGAAAGAGTGTTTCAAACCTGCTCTATGAAAGGGAATGTTCCGCTCTGTGACTTGAATGCAGATATCAGAAAGTAGTTTCTGACAGTGCTTCTGTCTAGAATTTAGATGAAGATATTCCCGTTTCCAACGAAATCGATAGAGCTATCCAAATATCCACTTACAGATTCTACAAAAGAAGTGATTCCAAACTGCTCTATCAACAGAAAGGTTTAAGTCTGTTAGTTGAGGACACACATCACAAAGAAGTTTGTGAGAATGCTTCTGTCTAGATTTTATATGAAGATATTCCCGTTTCTAACGATATCTTCACAGTTATCCAAATATCCACTTGCAGATTCTTCAAAAAGTGTGTTTCCAAACTGCTGTATCAAAAGATAGGTTCAACTCTGTCAGTTGAGGACACTCATCGCAAAGAAGTTTCTGAGAATGCTTCTGTCTAGATTTCATATGAAGATACTCCCCTTTCCAACGAAATTATTACAGCTATCCAAATATCCACGGACAGATTCTACAGAAAGGGTGTTTCCAAACTGCTGTATCAAAAGAAAGGTTGAACTCCGTTAGTTGAGGACACACATCACGAAGAAGTTGCTGAGAATGCTTCTGTCTGGAATTTAGATGAAGATATTCCCGTTTCCAACGAAATCTTCACAGTTATCCAAATATCTACCAGCAGATTCTACAAAAAGTGTGTTTCCAAACTACTGTAACAAAAGAAAGGTTGAACTCTGTTAGTTGAGGACACACATCACAAAGAAGTTTCTGAGAATGCTTCTGTCTAGATTTTATATGAAGATATTCACTTTTCCATCGAAATCTTCACAGTTATCCAAATATCCACTTGCGGATTCTACAAAAAGAGTGTTTCTAAACTGCTGTATCAAAAGAAAGGTCCAACTCTGTTAGTTGAGGACACACATCCAGTATAAGTTTCAGAGAATGCTTCTGTCTCGTTTTTATGGGAAGATATTTCCCTTTTCACCGTAGGCCTGAAAGCGCTCGAAATGTCCACTTGCAGATACTACAGAAAGCGTGTTCCAAACCTGCTCTAAGAAAGAGAATCTTCAGCTTTCTGAGTTGAATGCAGATATCACAAAGTAGTTTCTGAGAGTGCTTCTGTCTAGATTTTAGATGAAGATATTCCCGTTTCCAACGAAATCGTATGAGCTATCCAAATATCCACTTGCAGATTGTACAAAAAGGTGGTTCCAAACTACTCTATCAAAAGAAATGTTGAACTCTGTTCGATGAGGACTCACATCACAAAGAAGTTTCTGATAATGCTTCTGCCTAGATTTTATATGATGATGTTCCCGTTTCCAACGAAATCTTCACATTAAACAAAATATCCACTTGCAGGTTCTACAAAAAGAGTGTTTCCAAACTGCTGTATCAACGTAAAGTTTGAACTCTGTTAGTTGAGGACACACATCACAAAAAAGTTTCTGAGAATGCTTCTGTCTAGATTTTATAAGAAGATACTCCCGTTTCCAACGAAATCTTCACAGTTATTCAAGTATCCACTTGCAGATTCCACAAAAAGAGTGTTTCCTAACTGCTGTATCAAGAGAAAGGATCAACTCTGCTAGTTGAGGACCCATATCCTAAATAAGTTTCTGAGAATGCTTCTGTCTCTTTCTTATAGGAAGATATTTCAGTTTTCACCGAAGGGCTGAATGCGTTCGAAATGTCCACTTCCAGATACTACAGAAAGAGTGTTTCAAACCTGCTCTTTGAAAGGGAATGTTCAGCTCTGTGACTTGAATGCAGATGTCACAAAGTAGTTTCTGACAGTGCTTCTGTCTTGAATTTAGATGAAGATATTCCCTTTTCCAACGAAATCGTTAGAGCTATAAAAATATCCACTTGCAGATTCTACAAAAAGGGTGTTTCCAAACTGCCCTATCAAAAGAAACGTTGAACCCTGTTAGTTGAGGATACACATCACAAAGTAGTTTCTGAGAATGCTTGTGTCTAGATTTTATATGAAGATATTCCTATTTCCAACTAAATCTTCACAGTTATCCAAATATCCACTTGCAGATTTTACAAAAAGACTGTTTCCAAACTGCTGTTTCAAAGAAAAGTCGAACTGTGTTAGTTGAGGACACTCATCACAAAGAAGTTTCTGAG
The DNA here is from genome assembly GCF_029281585.2 of Gorilla gorilla gorilla. Taxonomy (NCBI): domain Eukaryota; kingdom Metazoa; phylum Chordata; class Mammalia; order Primates; family Hominidae; genus Gorilla; species Gorilla gorilla. Next base: position 12,014,481 of record NC_086018.1, on the reverse strand, counting down.
AATGCTTCTGTCTAGATTTCATATGAAGATATTCCCGTTTCCACCGAAATCATTAGAGCTATCCAAATACCCACTTACAGATTCTACAAAAAGAGTGTTACCAATCTGCTCTATCAAATGAAAGGTTCAACTTCGTTAGTTGAGGACACACATCATAAAGAAGTTTCTGAGAATGCTTCTGTCTGGATTTTATATGAAGATATTCCGTTTCCAACGAAATCTTCACAGTTATCCAAATATCAACTTGCAGATTCTACAAAAAGTGTGTTTCCAAACTACTGTATCAAAAGAAAGGATCAACTCTGTTAGTTGAGGACACACATCACAAAGAAGTTTCTGAGAATGCTTCTGTCTAGATTTTATATGAAGATATTCCCGTTTCCAACGAAATCTTCACAGTTATCCAAATATCCACTTGCAGATTCTACAAAAAGAGTGTTTGCAAACTGCTGTATCAAAAGAAAGGATGAACTGTGTTAGCTGAGGACACTCATCAAGAAGAAGTTTCTGAGCATGCTTCGGTCTAGATTTCATATGAAGATATCCCCGTTTCCAACGAAATCATTAGCTCTATCAAAATATCCACTTACAGATTCTACAAAAAGAGTGTTTCCAAACTCCTCTATCAAAAGAAAAGTTCAACTCCTTTAGTTGAGGACACACATCACAAAGAAGTTTCTGAGAATGCTTCTGTCTAGATTTTATATGAAGATATTCCCTTTTCCAATGAAATCTTCAGAGTCATCCAAATATCCACTTGCAGCTTCTACAAAAAGAGTTTTTCTAAACTGCTGTATCCAAAGAAAGTTTCATCTCTGTTAGTTGAGGACACACATCCCAAATAAGTTTCTGAGAATGCTTCTGTCTCGTTTTTATGGGAAGATATTTCCCTTTTCACCTTAGGCCTGAGAGCGCTCGAAATCTCCACTTGCAGATACTACAGAAAGAGTGTTCCAAACCTGCTCTAAGAAAGGGAATGTTCAGCTCAGTGAGTTCAATGCAGATATCACAAAGTAGTTTCTGAGAGAGCTTCTGTCTAGATTTTAGATGAAGATATTCCCGTTTCCAATGAAATCGTTAGAGCTATCCAAATATCCACTTGCAGATTCTACAAAAAGTGTTTTTCCAAACTGCTGTAACAAAGGGAAGGTTGAAATCTGTTAGTTGAGGACACACACCACAAAAAAGTTTCTGAGAACGCTTCTGTCTAGATTCTATATGACGATATTCCCGTTTCCAATGAAATCTTCACAGTTATTCAAATATCCACTTGCAGATTCTACAAAAAGAGTGTTTCCAAACTGCTCTATCAAAAGAAAGGTTCAACTCCGTTAGTTGAGGACACACGTCACAAAGAAGTTTCTGAGAATGCTTCTGTCTCGTTTTTATGGGAAGATATTTCAGTTTTCACCGTAGGCCGGAATGCGCTCGAAATGTCCACTTGCAGATACTACAGAAAGAGTGTTCCAAACCTTCTCTAAGAAAGGGAATCTTCAGCTTTGTGAGTTGAATGCAGATATCACAAAGTAGTTTCTGAGAGTGCTTCTGTCTAGATTTTAGATGAAGATATTCCCGTTTCCAACGAAATCGTTAGAGCTATCCAAATATCAACTTGCAGATTCTACAAAAAGAGTGGTTCCAAACTACTCTATGAAAAGAAAGGTTGAACTCTGTTAGATGAGGACACACATCACAAAGAAGTTTCTGAGAATGCTTCTGTCTAGATTTTATATGAAGATGTTCCCGTTTCCAACGAAATCTTCACATTAAACAAAATATCCACTTGCAGGTTCTACAAAAAGAGTGTTTCCAAACTGCTGTATCAAAGGAAAGGTTGTACTCTGTTAGTTGAGGACACACATCACAAAAAAGTTTCTGAGAATGCTTCTGTCTAGATTTTATATGAAGATATTCCCGTTTCCAACGAAATCTTCACAGTTATTCAAGTATCCACTTGCAGATTCCACAATAAGAGTGTTTCCAAACTGCTGTATCAATAGAAAGGATCAGCTCTGGTAGTTGAGGACACACATCCTAAAGAAGTTTCTGAAAATCCTTCTGTCTCTTTTTTATGGGAAGATATTTCAGTTTTCACCGTAGGCCTTAATGCGCTCGAAATGTCCACTTCCAGATACTACAGAAAGAGTGTTTCAAACCTGCTCTATGAAAGGGAATGTTCCGCTCTGTGACTTGAATGCAGATATCAGAAAGTAGTTTCTGACAGTGCTTCTGTCTAGAATTTAGATGAAGATATTCCCGTTTCCAACGAAATCGATAGAGCTATCCAAATATCCACTTACAGATTCTACAAAAGAAGTGATTCCAAACTGCTCTATCAACAGAAAGGTTTAAGTCTGTTAGTTGAGGACACACATCACAAAGAAGTTTGTGAGAATGCTTCTGTCTAGATTTTATATGAAGATATTCCCGTTTCTAACGATATCTTCACAGTTATCCAAATATCCACTTGCAGATTCTTCAAAAAGTGTGTTTCCAAACTGCTGTATCAAAAGATAGGTTCAACTCTGTCAGTTGAGGACACTCATCGCAAAGAAGTTTCTGAGAATGCTTCTGTCTAGATTTCATATGAAGATACTCCCCTTTCCAACGAAATTATTACAGCTATCCAAATATCCACGGACAGATTCTACAGAAAGGGTGTTTCCAAACTGCTGTATCAAAAGAAAGGTTGAACTCCGTTAGTTGAGGACACACATCACGAAGAAGTTGCTGAGAATGCTTCTGTCTGGAATTTAGATGAAGATATTCCCGTTTCCAACGAAATCTTCACAGTTATCCAAATATCTACCAGCAGATTCTACAAAAAGTGTGTTTCCAAACTACTGTAACAAAAGAAAGGTTGAACTCTGTTAGTTGAGGACACACATCACAAAGAAGTTTCTGAGAATGCTTCTGTCTAGATTTTATATGAAGATATTCACTTTTCCATCGAAATCTTCACAGTTATCCAAATATCCACTTGCGGATTCTACAAAAAGAGTGTTTCTAAACTGCTGTATCAAAAGAAAGGTCCAACTCTGTTAGTTGAGGACACACATCCAGTATAAGTTTCAGAGAATGCTTCTGTCTCGTTTTTATGGGAAGATATTTCCCTTTTCACCGTAGGCCTGAAAGCGCTCGAAATGTCCACTTGCAGATACTACAGAAAGCGTGTTCCAAACCTGCTCTAAGAAAGAGAATCTTCAGCTTTCTGAGTTGAATGCAGATATCACAAAGTAGTTTCTGAGAGTGCTTCTGTCTAGATTTTAGATGAAGATATTCCCGTTTCCAACGAAATCGTATGAGCTATCCAAATATCCACTTGCAGATTGTACAAAAAGGTGGTTCCAAACTACTCTATCAAAAGAAATGTTGAACTCTGTTCGATGAGGACTCACATCACAAAGAAGTTTCTGATAATGCTTCTGCCTAGATTTTATATGATGATGTTCCCGTTTCCAACGAAATCTTCACATTAAACAAAATATCCACTTGCAGGTTCTACAAAAAGAGTGTTTCCAAACTGCTGTATCAACGTAAAGTTTGAACTCTGTTAGTTGAGGACACACATCACAAAAAAGTTTCTGAGAATGCTTCTGTCTAGATTTTATAAGAAGATACTCCCGTTTCCAACGAAATCTTCACAGTTATTCAAGTATCCACTTGCAGATTCCACAAAAAGAGTGTTTCCTAACTGCTGTATCAAGAGAAAGGATCAACTCTGCTAGTTGAGGACCCATATCCTAAATAAGTTTCTGAGAATGCTTCTGTCTCTTTCTTATAGGAAGATATTTCAGTTTTCACCGAAGGGCTGAATGCGTTCGAAATGTCCACTTCCAGATACTACAGAAAGAGTGTTTCAAACCTGCTCTTTGAAAGGGAATGTTCAGCTCTGTGACTTGAATGCAGATGTCACAAAGTAGTTTCTGACAGTGCTTCTGTCTTGAATTTAGATGAAGATATTCCCTTTTCCAACGAAATCGTTAGAGCTATAAAAATATCCACTTGCAGATTCTACAAAAAGGGTGTTTCCAAACTGCCCTATCAAAAGAAACGTTGAACCCTGTTAGTTGAGGATACACATCACAAAGTAGTTTCTGAGAATGCTTGTGTCTAGATTTTATATGAAGATATTCCTATTTCCAACTAAATCTTCACAGTTATCCAAATATCCACTTGCAGATTTTACAAAAAGACTGTTTCCAAACTGCTGTTTCAAAGAAAAGTCGAACTGTGTTAGTTGAGGACACTCATCACAAAGAAGTTTCTGAGAATGCTTCTGTCTAGATTTCATATGAAGATATTCCCGTTTCCACCGAAATCATTAGAGCTATCCAAATACCCACTTACAGATTCTACAAAAAGAGTGTTACCAATCTGCTCTATCAAATGAAAGGTTCAACTTCGTTAGTTGAGGACACACATCATAAAGAAGTTTCTGAGAATGCTTCTGTCTGGATTTTATATGAAGATATTCCGTTTCCAACGAAATCTTCACAGTTATCCAAATATCAACTTGCAGATTCTACAAAAAGTGTGTTTCCAAACTACTGTATCAAAAGAAAGGATCAACTCTGTTAGTTGAGGACACACATCACAAAGAAGTTTCTGAGAATGCTTCTGTCTAGATTTTATATGAAGATATTCCCGTTTCCAACGAAATCTTCACAGTTATCCAAATATCCACTTGCAGATTCTACAAAAAGAGTGTTTGCAAACTGCTGTATCAAAAGAAAGGATGAACTGTGTTAGCTGAGGACACTCATCAAGAAGAAGTTTCTGAGCATGCTTCGGTCTAGATTTCATATGAAGATATCCCCGTTTCCAACGAAATCATTAGCTCTATCAAAATATCCACTTACAGATTCTACAAAAAGAGTGTTTCCAAACTCCTCTATCAAAAGAAAAGTTCAACTCCTTTAGTTGAGGACACACATCACAAAGAAGTTTCTGAGAATGCTTCTGTCTAGATTTTATATGAAGATATTCCCTTTTCCAATGAAATCTTCAGAGTCATCCAAATATCCACTTGCAGCTTCTACAAAAAGAGTTTTTCTAAACTGCTGTATCCAAAGAAAGTTTCATCTCTGTTAGTTGAGGACACACATCCCAAATAAGTTTCTGAGAATGCTTCTGTCTCGTTTTTATGGGAAGATATTTCCCTTTTCACCTTAGGCCTGAGAGCGCTCGAAATCTCCACTTGCAGATACTACAGAAAGAGTGTTCCAAACCTGCTCTAAGAAAGGGAATGTTCAGCTCAGTGAGTTCAATGCAGATATCACAAAGTAGTTTCTGAGAGAGCTTCTGTCTAGATTTTAGATGAAGATATTCCCGTTTCCAATGAAATCGTTAGAGCTATCCAAATATCCACTTGCAGATTCTACAAAAAGTGTGTTTCCAAACTGCTGTAACAAAGGAAAGGTTGAAATCTGTTAGTTGAGGACACACACCACAAAAAAGTTTCTGAGAACGCTTCTGTCTAGATTCTATATGACGATATTCCCGTTTCCAATGAAATCTTCACAGTTATTCAAATATCCACTTGCAGATTCTACAAAAAGAGTGTTTCCAAACTGCTCTATCAAAAGAAAGGTTCAACTCCGTTAGTTGAGGACACACGTCACAAAGAAGTTTCTGAGAATGCTTCTGTCTCGTTTTTATGGGAAGATATTTCAGTTTTCACCGTAGGCCGGAATGCGCTCGAAATGTCCACTTGCAGATACTACAGAAAGAGTGTTCCAAACCTTCTCTAAGAAAGGGAATCTTCAGCTTTGTGAGTTGAATGCAGATATCACAAAGTAGTTTCTGAGAGTGCTTCTGTCTAGATTTTAGATGAAGATATTCCCGTTTCCAACGAAATCGTTAGAGCTATCCAAATATCTACTTGCAGATTCTACAAAAAGAGTGGTTCCAAACTACTCTATGAAAAGAAAGGTTGAACTCTGTTAGATGAGGACACACATCACAAAGAAGTTTCTGAGAATGCTTCTGTCTAGATTTTATATGAAGATGTTCCCGTTTCCAACGAAATCTTCACATTAAACAAAATATCCACTTGCAGGTTCTACAAAAAGAGTGTTTCCAAACTGCTGTATCAAAGGAAAGGTTGTACTCTGTTAGTTGAGGACACACATCACAAAAAAGTTTCTGAGAATGCTTCTGTCTAGATTTTATATGAAGATATTCCCGTTTCCAACGAAATCTTCACAGTTATTCAAGTATCCACTTGCAGATTCCACAATAAGAGTGTTTCCAAACTGCTGTATCAATAGAAAGGATCAGCTCTGGTAGTTGAGGACACACATCCTAAAGAAGTTTCTGAAAATCCTTCTGTCTCTTTTTTATGGGAAGATATTTCAGTTTTCACCGTAGGCCTTAATGCGCTCGAAATGTCCACTTCCAGATACTACAGAAAGAGTGTTTCAAACCTGCTCTATGAAAGGGAATGTTCCGCTCTGTGACTTGAATGCAGATATCAGAAAGTAGTTTCTGACAGTGCTTCTGTCTAGAATTTAGATGAAGATATTCCCGTTTCCAACGAAATCGATAGAGCTATCCAAATATCCACTTACAGATTCTACAAAAGAAGTGATTCCAAACTGCTCTATCAACAGAAAGGTTTAAGTCTGTTAGTTGAGGACACACATCACAAAGAAGTTTGTGAGAATGCTTCTGTCTAGATTTTATATGAAGATATTCCCGTTTCTAACGATATCTTCACAGTTATCCAAATATCCACTTGCAGATTCTTCAAAAAGTGTGTTTCCAAACTGCTGTATCAAAAGATAGGTTCAACTCTGTCAGTTGAGGACACTCATCGCAAAGAAGTTTCTGAGAATGCTTCTGTCTAGATTTCATATGAAGATACTCCCCTTTCCAACGAAATTATTACAGCTATCCAAATATCCACGGACAGATTCTACAGAAAGGGTGTTTCCAAACTGCTGTATCAAAAGAAAGGTTGAACTCCGTTAGTTGAGGACACACATCACGAAGAAGTTGCTGAGAATGCTTCTGTCTGGAATTTAGATGAAGATATTCCCGTTTCCAACGAAATCTTCACAGTTATCCAAATATCTACCAGCAGATTCTACAAAAAGTGTGTTTCCAAACTACTGTAACAAAAGAAAGGTTGAACTCTGTTAGTTGAGGACACACATCACAAAGAAGTTTCTGAGAATGCTTCTGTCTAGATTTTATATGAAGATATTCACTTTTCCATCGAAATCTTCACAGTTATCCAAATATCCACTTGCGGATTCTACAAAAAGAGTGTTTCTAAACTGCTGTATCAAAAGAAAGGTCCAACTCTGTTAGTTGAGGACACACATCCAGTATAAGTTTCAGAGAATGCTTCTGTCTCGTTTTTATGGGAAGATATTTCCCTTTTCACCGTAGGCCTGAAAGCGCTCGAAATGTCCACTTGCAGATACTACAGAAAGCGTGTTCCAAACCTGCTCTAAGAAAGAGAATCTTCAGCTTTCTGAGTTGAATGCAGATATCACAAAGTAGTTTCTGAGAGTGCTTCTGTCTAGATTTTAGATGAAGATATTCCCGTTTCCAACGAAATCGTATGAGCTATCCAAATATCCACTTGCAGATTGTACAAAAAGGTGGTTCCAAACTACTCTATCAAAAGAAATGTTGAACTCTGTTCGATGAGGACTCACATCACAAAGAAGTTTCTGATAATGCTTCTGCCTAGATTTTATATGATGATGTTCCCGTTTCCAACGAAATCTTCACATTAAACAAAATATCCACTTGCAGGTTCTACAAAAAGAGTGTTTCCAAACTGCTGTATCAACGTAAAGTTTGAACTCTGTTGAGGACACACATCACAAAAAAGTTTCTGAGAATGCTTCTGTCTAGATTTTATAAGAAGATACTCCCGTTTCCAACGAAATCTTCACAGTTATTCAAGTATCCACTTGCAGATTCCACAAAAAGAGTGTTTCCTAACTGCTGTATCAAGAGAAAGGATCAACTCTGCTAGTTGAGGACCCATATCCTAAATAAGTTTCTGAGAATGCTTCTGTCTCTTTCTTATAGGAAGATATTTCAGTTTTCACCGAAGGGCTGAATGCGTTCGAAATGTCCACTTCCAGATACTACAGAAAGAGTGTTTCAAACCTGCTCTTTGAAAGGGAATGTTCAGCTCTGTGACTTGAATGCAGATGTCACAAAGTAGTTTCTGACAGTGCTTCTGTCTTGAATTTAGATGAAGATATTCCCTTTTCCAACGAAATCGTTAGAGCTATAAAAATATCCACTTGCAGATTCTACAAAAAGGGTGTTTCCAAACTGCCCTATCAAAAGAAACGTTGAACCCTGTTAGTTGAGGATACACATCACAAAGTAGTTTCTGAGAATGCTTGTGTCTAGATTTTATATGAAGATATTCCTATTTCCAACTAAATCTTCACAGTTATCCAAATATCCACTTGCAGATTTTACAAAAAGACTGTTTCCAAACTGCTGTTTCAAAGAAAAGTCGAACTGTGTTAGTTGAGGACACTCATCACAAAGAAGTTTCTGAGAATGCTTCTGTCTAGATTTCATATGAAGATATTCCCGTTTCCACCGAAATCATTAGAGCTATCCAAATACCCACTTACAGATTCTACAAAAAGAGTGTTACCAATCTGCTCTATCAAATGAAAGGTTCAACTTCGTTAGTTGAGGACACACATCATAAAGAAGTTTCTGAGAATGCTTCTGTCTGGATTTTATATGAAGATATTCCGTTTCCAACGAAATCTTCACAGTTATCCAAATATCAACTTGCAGATTCTACAAAAAGTGTGTTTCCAAACTACTGTATCAAAAGAAAGGATCAACTCTGTTAGTTGAGGACACACATCACAAAGAAGTTTCTGAGAATGCTTCTGTCTAGATTTTATATGAAGATATTCCCGTTTCCAACGAAATCTTCACAGTTATCCAAATATCCACTTGCAGATTCTACAAAAAGAGTGTTTGCAAACTGCTGTATCAAAAGAAAGGATGAACTGTGTTAGCTGAGGACACTCATCAAGAAGAAGTTTCTGAGCATGCTTCGGTCTAGATTTCATATGAAGATATCCCCGTTTCCAACGAAATCATTAGCTCTATCAAAATATCCACTTACAGATTCTACAAAAAGAGTGTTTCCAAACTCCTCTATCAAAAGAAAAGTTCAACTCCTTTAGTTGAGGACACACATCACAAAGAAGTTTCTGAGAATGCTTCTGTCTAGATTTTATATGAAGATATTCCCTTTTCCAATGAAATCTTCAGAGTCATCCAAATATCCACTTGCAGCTTCTACAAAAAGAGTTTTTCTAAACTGCTGTATCCAAAGAAAGTTTCATCTCTGTTAGTTGAGGACACACATCCCAAATAAGTTTCTGAGAATGCTTCTGTCTCGTTTTTATGGGAAGATATTTCCCTTTTCACCTTAGGCCTGAGAGCGCTCGAAATCTCCACTTGCAGATACTACAGAAAGAGTGTTCCAAACCTGCTCTAAGAAAGGGAATGTTCAGCTCAGTGAGTTCAATGCAGATATCACAAAGTAGTTTCTGAGAGAGCTTCTGTCTAGATTTTAGATGAAGATATTCCCGTTTCCAATGAAATCGTTAGAGCTATCCAAATATCCACTTGCAGATTCTACAAAAAGTGTTTTTCCAAACTGCTGTAACAAAGGGAAGGTTGAAATCTGTTAGTTGAGGACACACACCACAAAAAAGTTTCTGAGAACGCTTCTGTCTAGATTCTATATGACGATATTCCCGTTTCCAATGAAATCTTCACAGTTATTCAAATATCCACTTGCAGATTCTACAAAAAGAGTGTTTCCAAACTGCTCTATCAAAAGAAAGGTTCAACTCCGTTAGTTGAGGACACACGTCACAAAGAAGTTTCTGAGAATGCTTCTGTCTCGTTTTTATGGGAAGATATTTCAGTTTTCACCGTAGGCCGGAATGCGCTCGAAATGTCCACTTGCAGATACTACAGAAAGAGTGTTCCAAACCTTCTCTAAGAAAGGGAATCTTCAGCTTTGTGAGTTGAATGCAGATATCACAAAGTAGTTTCTGAGAGTGCTTCTGTCTAGATTTTAGATGAAGATATTCCCGTTTCCAACGAAATCGTTAGAGCTATCCAAATATCTACTTGCAGATTCTACAAAAAGAGTGGTTCCAAACTACTCTATGAAAAGAAAGGTTGAACTCTGTTAGATGAGGACACACATCACAAAGAAGTTTCTGAGAATGCTTCTGTCTAGATTTTATATGAAGATGTTCCCGTTTCCAACGAAATCTTCACATTAAACAAAATATCCACTTGCAGGTTCTACAAAAAGAGTGTTTCCAAACTGCTGTATCAAAGGAAAGGTTGTACTCTGTTAGTTGAGGACACACATCACAAAAAAGTTTCTGAGAATGCTTCTGTCTAGATTTTATATGAAGATATTCCCGTTTCCAACGAAATCTTCACAGTTATTCAAGTATCCACTTGCAGATTCCACAATAAGAGTGTTTCCAAACTGCTGTATCAATAGAAAGGATCAGCTCTGGTAGTTGAGGACACACATCCTAAAGAAGTTTCTGAAAATCTTTCTGTCTCTTTTTTATGGGAAGATATTTCAGTTTTCACCGTAGGCCTTAATGCGCTCGAAATGTCCACTTCCAGATACTACAGAAAGAGTGTTTCAAACCTGCTCTATGAAAGGGAATGTTCCGCTCTGTGACTTGAATGCAGATATCAGAAAGTAGTTTCTGACAGTGCTTCTGTCTAGAATTTAGATGAAGATATTCCCGTTTCCAACGAAATCGATAGAGCTATCCAAATATCCACTTACAGATTCTACAAAAGAAGTGATTCCAAACTGCTCTATCAACAGAAAGGTTTAAGTCTGTTAGTTGAGGACACACATCACAAAGAAGTTTGTGAGAATGCTTCTGTCTAGATTTTATATGAAGATATTCCCGTTTCTAACGATATCTTCACAGTTATCCAAATATCCACTTGCAGATTCTTCAAAAAGTGTGTTTCCAAACTGCTGTATCAAAAGATAGGTTCAACTCTGTCAGTTGAGGACACTCATCGCAAAGAAGTTTCTGAGAATGCTTCTGTCTAGATTTCATATGAAGATACTCCCCTTTCCAACGAAATTATTACAGCTATCCAAATATCCACGGACAGATTCTACAGAAAGGGTGTTTCCAAACTGCTGTATCAAAAGAAAGGTTGAACTCCGTTAGTTGAGGACACACATCACGAAGAAGTTGCTGAGAATGCTTCTGTCTGGAATTTAGATGAAGATATTCCCGTTTCCAACGAAATCTTCACAGTTATCCAAATATCTACCAGCAGATTCTACAAAAAGTGTGTTTCCAAACTACTGTAACAAAAGAAAGGTTGAACTCTGTTAGTTGAGGACACACATCACAAAGAAGTTTCTGAGAATGCTTCTGTCTAGATTTTATATGAAGATATTCACTTTTCCATCGAAATCTTCACAGTTATCCAAATATCCACTTGCGGATTCTACAAAAAGAGTGTTTCTAAACTGCTGTATCAAAAGAAAGGTCCAACTCTGTTAGTTGAGGACACACATCCAGTATAAGTTTCAGAGAATGCTTCTGTCTCGTTTTTATGGGAAGATATTTCCCTTTTCACCGTAGGCCTGAAAGCGCTCGAAATGTCCACTTGCAGATACTACAGAAAGCGTGTTCCAAACCTGCTCTAAGAAAGAGAATCTTCAGCTTTCTGAGTTGAATGCAGATATCACAAAGTAGTTTCTGAGAGTGCTTCTGTCTAGATTTTAGATGAAGATATTCCCGTTTCCAACGAAATCGTATGAGCTATCCAAATATCCACTTGCAGATTGTACAAAAAGGTGGTTCCAAACTACTCTATCAAAAGAAATGTTGAACTCTGTTCGATGAGGACTCACATCACAAAGAAGTTTCTGATAATGCTTCTGCCTAGATTTTATATGATGATGTTCCCGTTTCCAACGAAATCTTCACATTAAACAAAATATCCACTTGCAGGTTCTACAAAAAGAGTGTTTCCAAACTGCTGTATCAACGTAAAGTTTGAACTCTGTTAGTTGAGGACACACATCACAAAAAAGTTTCTGAGAATGCTTCTGTCTAGATTTTATAAGAAGATACTCCCGTTTCCAACGAAATCTTCACAGTTATTCAAGTATCCACTTGCAGATTCCACAAAAAGAGTGTTTCCTAACTGCTGTATCAAGAGAAAGGATCAACTCTGCTAGTTGAGGACCCATATCCTAAATAAGTTTCTGAGAATGCTTCTGTCTCTTTCTTATAGGAAGATATTTCAGTTTTCACCGAAGGGCTGAATGCGTTCGAAATGTCCACTTCCAGATACTACAGAAAGAGTGTTTCAAACCTGCTCTTTGAAAGGGAATGTTCAGCTCTGTGACTTGAATGCAGATGTCACAAAGTAGTTTCTGACAGTGCTTCTGTCTTGAATTTAGATGAAGATATTCCCTTTTCCAACGAAATCGTTAGAGCTATAAAAATATCCACTTGCAGATTCTACAAAAAGGGTGTTTCCAAACTGCCCTATCAAAAGAAACGTTGAACCCTGTTAGTTGAGGATACACATCACAAAGTAGTTTCTGAGAATGCTTGTGTCTAGATTTTATATGAAGATATTCCTATTTCCAACTAAATCTTCACAGTTATCCAAATATCCACTTGCAGATTTTACAAAAAGACTGTTTCCAAACTGCTGTTTCAAAGAAAAGTCGAACTGTGTTAGTTGAGGACACTCATCACAAAGAAGTTTCTGAGAATGCTTCTGTCTAGATTTCATATGAAGATATTCCCGTTTCCACCGAAATCATTAGAGCTATCCAAATACCCACTTACAGATTCTACAAAAAGAGTGTTACCAATCTGCTCTATCAAATGAAAGGTTCAACTTCGTTAGTTGAGGACACACATCATAAAGAAGTTTCTGAGAATGCTTCTGTCTGGATTTTATATGAAGATATTCCGTTTCCAACGAAATCTTCACAGTTATCCAAATATCAACTTGCAGATTCTACAAAAAGTGTGTTTCCAAACTACTGTATCAAAAGAAAGGATCAACTCTGTTAGTTGAGGACACACATCACAAAGAAGTTTCTGAGAATGCTTCTGTCTAGATTTTATATGAAGATATTCCCGTTTCCAACGAAATCTTCACAGTTATCCAAATATCCACTTGCAGATTCTACAAAAAGAGTGTTTGCAAACTGCTGTATCAAAAGAAAGGATGAACTGTGTTAGCTGAGGACACTCATCAAGAAGAAGTTTCTGAGCATGCTTCGGTCTAGATTTCATATGAAGATATCCCCGTTTCCAACGAAATCATTAGCTCTATCAAAATATCCACTTACAGATTCTACAAAAAGAGTGTTTCCAAACTCCTCTATCAAAAGAAAAGTTCAACTCCTTTAGTTGAGGACACACATCACAAAGAAGTTTCTGAGAATGCTTCTGTCTAGATTTTATATGAAGATATTCCCTTTTCCAATGAAATCTTCAGAGTCATCCAAATATCCACTTGCAGCTTCTACAAAAAGAGTTTTTCTAAACTGCTGTATCCAAAGAAAGTTTCATCTCTGTTAGTTGAGGACACACATCCCAAATAAGTTTCTGAGAATGCTTCTGTCTCGTTTTTATGGGAAGATATTTCCCTTTTCACCTTAGGCCTGAGAGCGCTCGAAATCTCCACTTGCAGATACTACAGAAAGAGTGTTCCAAACCTGCTCTAAGAAAGGGAATGTTCAGCTCAGTGAGTTCAATGCAGATATCACAAAGTAGTTTCTGAGAGAGCTTCTGTCTAGATTTTAGATGAAGATATTCCCGTTTCCAATGAAATCGTTAGAGCTATCCAAATATCCACTTGCAGATTCTACAAAAAGTGTTTTTCCAAACTGCTGTAACAAAGGGAAGGTTGAAATCTGTTAGTTGAGGACACACACCACAAAAAAGTTTCTGAGAACGCTTCTGTCTAGATTCTATATGACGATATTCCCGTTTCCAATGAAATCTTCACAGTTATTCAAATATCCACTTGCAGATTCTACAAAAAGAGTGTTTCCAAACTGCTCTATCAAAAGAAAGGTTCAACTCCGTTAGTTGAGGACACACGTCACAAAGAAGTTTCTGAGAATGCTTCTGTCTCGTTTTTATGGGAAGATATTTCAGTTTTCACCGTAGGCCGGAATGCGCTCGAAATGTCCACTTGCAGATACTACAGAAAGAGTGTTCCAAACCTTCTCTAAGAAAGGGAATCTTCAGCTTTGTGAGTTGAATGCAGATATCACAAAGTAGTTTCTGAGAGTGCTTCTGTCTAGATTTTAGATGAAGATATTCCCGTTTCCAACGAAATCGTTAGAGCTATCCAAATATCTACTTGCAGATTCTACAAAAAGAATGGTTCCAAACTACTCTATGAAAAGAAAGGTTGAACTCTGTTAGATGAGGACACACATCACAAAGAAGTTTCTGAGAATGCTTCTGTCTAGATTTTATATGAAGATGTTCCCGTTTCCAACGAAATCTTCACATTAAACAAAATATCCACTTGCAGGTTCTACAAAAAGAGTGTTTCCAAACTGCTGTATCAAAGGAAAGGTTGTACTCTGTTAGTTGAGGACACACATCACAAAAAAGTTTCTGAGAATGCTTCTGTCTAGATTTTATATGAAGATATTCCCGTTTCCAACGAAATCTTCACAGTTATTCAAGTATCCACTTGCAGATTCCACAATAAGAGTGTTTCCAAACTGCTGTATCAATAGAAAGGATCAGCTCTGGTAGTTGAGGACACACATCCTAAAGAAGTTTCTGAAAATCCTTCTGTCTCTTTTTTATGGGAAGATATTTCAGTTTTCACCGTAGGCCTTAATGCGCTCGAAATGTCCACTTCCAGATACTACAGAAAGAGTGTTTCAAACCTGCTCTATGAAAGGGAATGTTCCGCTCTGTGACTTGAATGCAGATATCAGAAAGTAGTTTCTGACAGTGCTTCTGTCTAGAATTTAGATGAAGATATTCCCGTTTCCAACGAAATCGATAGAGCTATCCAAATATCCACTTACAGATTCTACAAAAGAAGTGATTCCAAACTGCTCTATCAACAGAAAGGTTTAAGTCTGTTAGTTGAGGACACACATCACAAAGAAGTTTGTGAGAATGCTTCTGTCTAGATTTTATATGAAGATATTCCCGTTTCTAACGATATCTTCACAGTTATCCAAATATCCACTTGCAGATTCTTCAAAAAGTGTGTTTCCAAACTGCTGTATCAAAAGATAGGTTCAACTCTGTCAGTTGAGGACGCTCATCGCAAAGAAGTTTCTGAGAATGCTTCTGTCTAGATTTCATATGAAGATACTCCCCTTTCCAACGAAATTATTACAGCTATCCAAATATCCACGGACAGATTCTACAGAAAGGGTGTTTCCAAACTGCTGTATCAAAAGAAAGGTTGAACTCCGTTAGTTGAGGACACACATCACGAAGAAGTTGCTGAGAATGCTTCTGTCTGGAATTTAGATGAAGATATTCCCGTTTCCAACGAAATCTTCACAGTTATCCAAATATCTACCAGCAGATTCTACAAAAAGTGTGTTTCCAAACTACTGTAACAAAAGAAAGGTTGAACTCTGTTAGTTGAGGACACACATCACAAAGAAGTTTCTGAGAATGCTTCTGTCTAGATTTTATATGAAGATATTCACTTTTCCATCGAAATCTTCACAGTTATCCAAATATCCACTTGCGGATTCTACAAAAAGAGTGTTTCTAAACTGCTGTATCAAAAGAAAGGTCCAACTCTGTTAGTTGAGGACACACATCCAGTATAAGTTTCAGAGAATGCTTCTGTCTCGTTTTTATGGGAAGATATTTCCCTTTTCACCGTAGGCCTGAAAGCGCTCGAAATGTCCACTTGCAGATACTACAGAAAGCGTGTTCCAAACCTGCTCTAAGAAAGAGAATCTTCAGCTTTCTGAGTTGAATGCAGATATCACAAAGTAGTTTCTGAGAGTGCTTCTGTCTAGATTTTAGATGAAGATATTCCCGTTTCCAACGAAATCGTATGAGCTATCCAAATATCCACTTGCAGATTGTACAAAAAGGTGGTTCCAAACTACTCTATCAAAAGAAATGTTGAACTCTGTTCGATGAGGACTCACATCACAAAGAAGTTTCTGATAATGCTTCTGCCTAGATTTTATATGATGATGTTCCCGTTTCCAACGAAATCTTCACATTAAACAAAATATCCACTTGCAGGTTCTACAAAAAGAGTGTTTCCAAACTGCTGTATCAACGTAAAGTTTGAACTCTGTTAGTTGAGGACACACATCACAAAAAAGTTTCTGAGAATGCTTCTGTCTAGATTTTATAAGAAGATACTCCCGTTTCCAACGAAATCTTCACAGTTATTCAAGTATCCACTTGCAGATTCCACAAAAAGAGTGTTTCCTAACTGCTGTATCAAGAGAAAGGATCAACTCTGCTAGTTGAGGACCCATATCCTAAATAAGTTTCTGAGAATGCTTCTGTCTCTTTCTTATAGGAAGATATTTCAGTTTTCACCGAAGGGCTGAATGCGTTCGAAATGTCCACTTCCAGATACTACAGAAAGAGTGTTTCAAACCTGCTCTTTGAAAGGGAATGTTCAGCTCTGTGACTTGAATGCAGATGTCACAAAGTAGTTTCTGACAGTGCTTCTGTCTTGAATTTAGATGAAGATATTCCCTTTTCCAACGAAATCGTTAGAGCTATAAAAATATCCACTTGCAGATTCTACAAAAAGGGTGTTTCCAAACTGCCCTATCAAAAGAAACGTTGAACCCTGTTAGTTGAGGATACACATCACAAAGTAGTTTCTGAGAATGCTTGTGTCTAGATTTTATATGAAGATATTCCTATTTCCAACTAAATCTTCACAGTTATCCAAATATCCACTTGCAGATTTTACAAAAAGACTGTTTCCAAACTGCTGTTTCAAAGAAAAGTCGAACTGTGTTAGTTGAGGACACTCATCACAAAGAAGTTTCTGAGAATGCTTCTGTCTAGATTTCATATGAAGATATTCCCGTTTCCACCGAAATCATTAGAGCTATCCAAATACCCACTTACAGATTCTACAAAAAGAGTGTTACCAATCTGCTCTATCAAATGAAAGGTTCAACTTCGTTAGTTGAGGACACACATCATAAAGAAGTTTCTGAGAATGCTTCTGTCTGGATTTTATATGAAGATATTCCGTTTCCAACGAAATCTTCACAGTTATCCAAATATCAACTTGCAGATTCTACAAAAAGTGTGTTTCCAAACTACTGTATCAAAAGAAAGGATCAACTCTGTTAGTTGAGGACACACATCACAAAGAAGTTTCTGAGAATGCTTCTGTCTAGATTTTATATGAAGATATTCCCGTTTCCAACGAAATCTTCACAGTTATCCAAATATCCACTTGCAGATTCTACAAAAAGAGTGTTTGCAAACTGCTGTATCAAAAGAAAGGATGAACTGTGTTAGCTGAGGACACTCATCAAGAAGAAGTTTCTGAGCATGCTTCGGTCTAGATTTCATATGAAGATATCCCCGTTTCCAACGAAATCATTAGCTCTATCAAAATATCCACTTACAGATTCTACAAAAAGAGTGTTTCCAAACTCCTCTATCAAAAGAAAAGTTCAACTCCTTTAGTTGAGGACACACATCACAAAGAAGTTTCTGAGAATGCTTCTGTCTAGATTTTATATGAAGATATTCCCTTTTCCAATGAAATCTTCAGAGTCATCCAAATATCCACTTGCAGCTTCTACAAAAAGAGTTTTTCTAAACTGCTGTATCCAAAGAAAGTTTCATCTCTGTTAGTTGAGGACACACATCCCAAATAAGTTTCTGAGAATGCTTCTGTCTCGTTTTTATGGGAAGATATTTCCCTTTTCACCTTAGGCCTGAGAGCGCTCGAAATCTCCACTTGCAGATACTACAGAAAGAGTGTTCCAAACCTGCTCTAAGAAAGGGAATGTTCAGCTCAGTGAGTTCAATGCAGATATCACAAAGTAGTTTCTGAGAGAGCTTCTGTCTAGATTTTAGATGAAGATATTCCCGTTTCCAATGAAATCGTTAGAGCTATCCAAATATCCACTTGCAGATTCTACAAAAAGTGTGTTTCCAAACTGCTGTAACAAAGGGAAGGTTGAAATCTGTTAGTTGAGGACACACACCACAAAAAAGTTTCTGAGAACGCTTCTGTCTAGATTCTATATGACGATATTCCCGTTTCCAATGAAATCTTCACAGTTATTCAAATATCCACTTGCAGATTCTACAAAAAGAGTGTTTCCAAACTGCTCTATCAAAAGAAAGGTTCAACTCCGTTAGTTGAGGACACACGTCACAAAGAAGTTTCTGAGAATGCTTCTGTCTCGTTTTTATGGGAAGATATTTCAGTTTTCACCGTAGGCCGGAATGCGCTCGAAATGTCCACTTGCAGATACTACAGAAAGAGTGTTCCAAACCTTCTCTAAGAAAGGGAATCTTCAGCTTTGTGAGTTGAATGCAGATATCACAAAGTAGTTTCTGAGAGTGCTTCTGTCTAGATTTTAGATGAAGATATTCCCGTTTCCAACGAAATCGTTAGAGCTATCCAAATATCTACTTGCAGATTCTACAAAAAGAGTGGTTCCAAACTACTCTATGAAAAGAAAGGTTGAACTCTGTTAGATGAGGACACACATCACAAAGAAGTTTCTGAGAATGCTTCTGTCTAGATTTTATATGAAGATGTTCCCGTTTCCAACGAAATCTTCACATTAAACAAAATATCCACTTGCAGGTTCTACAAAAAGAGTGTTTCCAAACTGCTGTATCAAAGGAAAGGTTGTACTCTGTTAGTTGAGGACACACATCACAAAAAAGTTTCTGAGAATGCTTCTGTCTAGATTTTATATGAAGATATTCCCGTTTCCAACGAAATCTTCACAGTTATTCAAGTATCCACTTGCAGATTCCACAATAAGAGTGTTTCCAAACTGCTGTATCAATAGAAAGGATCAGCTCTGGTAGTTGAGGACACACATCCTAAAGAAGTTTCTGAAAATCCTTCTGTCTCTTTTTTATGGGAAGATATTTCAGTTTTCACCGTAGGCCTTAATGCGCTCGAAATGTCCACTTCCAGATACTACAGAAAGAGTGTTTCAAACCTGCTCTATGAAAGGGAATGTTCCGCTCTGTGACTTGAATGCAGATATCAGAAAGTAGTTTCTGACAGTGCTTCTGTCTAGAATTTAGATGAAGATATTCCCGTTTCCAACGAAATCGATAGAGCTATCCAAATATCCACTTACAGATTCTACAAAAGAAGTGATTCCAAACTGCTCTATCAACAGAAAGGTTTAAGTCTGTTAGTTGAGGACACACATCACAAAGAAGTTTGTGAGAATGCTTCTGTCTAGATTTTATATGAAGATATTCCCGTTTCTAACGATATCTTCACAGTTATCCAAATATCCACTTGCAGATTCTTCAAAAAGTGTGTTTCCAAACTGCTGTATCAAAAGATAGGTTCAACTCTGTCAGTTGAGGACACTCATCGCAAAGAAGTTTCTGAGAATGCTTCTGTCTAGATTTCATATGAAGATACTCCCCTTTCCAACGAAATTATTACAGCTATCCAAATATCCACGGACAGATTCTACAGAAAGGGTGTTTCCAAACTGCTGTATCAAAAGAAAGGTTGAACTCCGTTAGTTGAGGACACACATCACGAAGAAGTTGCTGAGAATGCTTCTGTCTGGAATTTAGATGAAGATATTCCCGTTTCCAACGAAATCTTCACAGTTATCCAAATATCTACCAGCAGATTCTACAAAAAGTGTGTTTCCAAACTACTGTAACAAAAGAAAGGTTGAACTCTGTTAGTTGAGGACACACATCACAAAGAAGTTTCTGAGAATGCTTCTGTCTAGATTTTATATGAAGATATTCACTTTTCCATCGAAATCTTCACAGTTATCCAAATATCCACTTGCGGATTCTACAAAAAGAGTGTTTCTAAACTGCTGTATCAAAAGAAAGGTCCAACTCTGTTAGTTGAGGACACACATCCAGTATAAGTTTCAGAGAATGCTTCTGTCTCGTTTTTATGGGAAGATATTTCCCTTTTCACCGTAGGCCTGAAAGCGCTCGAAATGTCCACTTGCAGATACTACAGAAAGCGTGTTCCAAACCTGCTCTAAGAAAGAGAATCTTCAGCTTTCTGAGTTGAATGCAGATATCACAAAGTAGTTTCTGAGAGTGCTTCTGTCTAGATTTTAGATGAAGATATTCCCGTTTCCAACGAAATCGTATGAGCTATCCAAATATCCACTTGCAGATTGTACAAAAAGGTGGTTCCAAACTACTCTATCAAAAGAAATGTTGAACTCTGTTCGATGAGGACTCACATCACAAAGAAGTTTCTGATAATGCTTCTGCCTAGATTTTATATGATGATGTTCCCGTTTCCAACGAAATCTTCACATTAAACAAAATATCCACTTGCAGGTTCTACAAAAAGAGTGTTTCCAAACTGCTGTATCAACGTAAAGTTTGAACTCTGTTAGTTGAGGACACACATCACAAAAAAGTTTCTGAGAATGCTTCTGTCTAGATTTTATAAGAAGATACTCCCGTTTCCAACGAAATCTTCACAGTTATTCAAGTATCCACTTGCAGATTCCACAAAAAGAGTGTTTCCTAACTGCTGTATCAAGAGAAAGGATCAACTCTGCTAGTTGAGGACCCATATCCTAAATAAGTTTCTGAGAATGCTTCTGTCTCTTTCTTATAGGAAGATATTTCAGTTTTCACCGAAGGGCTGAATGCGTTCGAAATGTCCACTTCCAGATACTACAGAAAGAGTGTTTCAAACCTGCTCTTTGAAAGGGAATGTTCAGCTCTGTGACTTGAATGCAGATGTCACAAAGTAGTTTCTGACAGTGCTTCTGTCTTGAATTTAGATGAAGATATTCCCTTTTCCAACGAAATCGTTAGAGCTATAAAAATATCCACTTGCAGATTCTACAAAAAGGGTGTTTCCAAACTGCCCTATCAAAAGAAACGTTGAACCCTGTTAGTTGAGGATACACATCACAAAGTAGTTTCTGAGAATGCTTGTGTCTAGATTTTATATGAAGATATTCCTATTTCCAACTAAATCTTCACAGTTATCCAAATATCCACTTGCAGATTTTACAAAAAGACTGTTTCCAAACTGCTGTTTCAAAGAAAAGTCGAACTGTGTTAGTTGAGGACACTCATCACAAAGAAGTTTCTGAGAATGCTTCTGTCTAGATTTCATATGAAGATATTCCCGTTTCCACCGAAATCATTAGAGCTATCCAAATACCCACTTACAGATTCTACAAAAAGAGTGTTACCAATCTGCTCTATCAAATGAAAGGTTCAACTTCGTTAGTTGAGGACACACATCATAAAGAAGTTTCTGAGAATGCTTCTGTCTGGATTTTATATGAAGATATTCCGTTTCCAACGAAATCTTCACAGTTATCCAAATATCAACTTGCAGATTCTACAAAAAGTGTGTTTCCAAACTACTGTATCAAAAGAAAGGATCAACTCTGTTAGTTGAGGACACACATCACAAAGAAGTTTCTGAGAATGCTTCTGTCTAGATTTTATATGAAGATATTCCCGTTTCCAACGAAATCTTCACAGTTATCCAAATATCCACTTGCAGATTCTACAAAAAGAGTGTTTGCAAACTGCTGTATCAAAAGAAAGGATGAACTGTGTTAGCTGAGGACACTCATCAAGAAGAAGTTTCTGAGCATGCTTCGGTCTAGATTTCATATGAAGATATCCCCGTTTCCAACGAAATCATTAGCTCTATCAAAATATCCACTTACAGATTCTACAAAAAGAGTGTTTCCAAACTCCTCTATCAAAAGAAAAGTTCAACTCCTTTAGTTGAGGACACACATCACAAAGAAGTTTCTGAGAATGCTTCTGTCTAGATTTTATATGAAGATATTCCCTTTTCCAATGAAATCTTCAGAGTCATCCAAATATCCACTTGCAGCTTCTACAAAAAGAGTTTTTCTAAACTGCTGTATCCAAAGAAAGTTTCATCTCTGTTAGTTGAGGACACACATCCCAAATAAGTTTCTGAGAATGCTTCTGTCTCGTTTTTATGGGAAGATATTTCCCTTTTCACCTTAGGCCTGAGAGCGCTCGAAATCTCCACTTGCAGATACTACAGAAAGAGTGTTCCAAACCTGCTCTAAGAAAGGGAATGTTCAGCTCAGTGAGTTCAATGCAGATATCACAAAGTAGTTTCTGAGAGAGCTTCTGTCTAGATTTTAGATGAAGATATTCCCGTTTCCAATGAAATCGTTAGAGCTATCCAAATATCCACTTGCAGATTCTACAAAAAGTGTGTTTCCAAACTGCTGTAACAAAGGAAAGGTTGAAATCTGTTAGTTGAGGACACACACCACAAAAAAGTTTCTGAGAACGCTTCTGTCTAGATTCTATATGACGATATTCCCGTTTCCAATGAAATCTTCACAGTTATTCAAATATCCACTTGCAGATTCTACAAAAAGAGTGTTTCCAAACTGCTCTATCAAAAGAAAGGTTCAACTCCGTTAGTTGAGGACACACGTCACAAAGAAGTTTCTGAGAATGCTTCTGTCTCGTTTTTATGGGAAGATATTTCAGTTTTCACCGTAGGCCGGAATGCGCTCGAAATGTCCACTTGCAGATACTACAGAAAGAGTGTTCCAAACCTTCTCTAAGAAAGGGAATCTTCAGCTTTGTGAGTTGAATGCAGATATCACAAAGTAGTTTCTGAGAGTGCTTCTGTCTAGATTTTAGATGAAGATATTCCCGTTTCCAACGAAATCGTTAGAGCTATCCAAATATCAACTTGCAGATTCTACAAAAAGAGTGGTTCCAAACTACTCTATGAAAAGAAAGGTTGAACTCTGTTAGATGAGGACACACATCACAAAGAAGTTTCTGAGAATGCTTCTGTCTAGATTTTATATGAAGATGTTCCCGTTTCCAACGAAATCTTCACATTAAACAAAATATCCACTTGCAGGTTCTACAAAAAGAGTGTTTCCAAACTGCTGTATCAAAGGAAAGGTTGTACTCTGTTAGTTGAGGACACACATCACAAAAAAGTTTCTGAGAATGCTTCTGTCTAGATTTTATATGAAGATATTCCCGTTTCCAACGAAATCTTCACAGTTATTCAAGTATCCACTTGCAGATTCCACAATAAGAGTGTTTCCAAACTGCTGTATCAATAGAAAGGATCAGCTCTGGTAGTTGAGGACACACATCCTAAAGAAGTTTCTGAAAATCCTTCTGTCTCTTTTTTATGGGAAGATATTTCAGTTTTCACCGTAGGCCTTAATGCGCTCGAAATGTCCACTTCCAGATACTACAGAAAGAGTGTTTCAAACCTGCTCTATGAAAGGGAATGTTCCGCTCTGTGACTTGAATGCAGATATCAGAAAGTAGTTTCTGACAGTGCTTCTGTCTAGAATTTAGATGAAGATATTCCCGTTTCCAACGAAATCGATAGAGCTATCCAAATATCCACTTACAGATTCTACAAAAGAAGTGATTCCAAACTGCTCTATCAACAGAAAGGTTTAAGTCTGTTAGTTGAGGACACACATCACAAAGAAGTTTGTGAGAATGCTTCTGTCTAGATTTTATATGAAGATATTCCCGTTTCTAACGATATCTTCACAGTTATCCAAATATCCACTTGCAGATTCTTCAAAAAGTGTGTTTCCAAACTGCTGTATCAAAAGATAGGTTCAACTCTGTCAGTTGAGGACACTCATCGCAAAGAAGTTTCTGAGAATGCTTCTGTCTAGATTTCATATGAAGATACTCCCCTTTCCAACGAAATTATTACAGCTATCCAAATATCCACGGACAGATTCTACAGAAAGGGTGTTTCCAAACTGCTGTATCAAAAGAAAGGTTGAACTCCGTTAGTTGAGGACACACATCACGAAGAAGTTGCTGAGAATGCTTCTGTCTGGAATTTAGATGAAGATATTCCCGTTTCCAACGAAATCTTCACAGTTATCCAAATATCTACCAGCAGATTCTACAAAAAGTGTGTTTCCAAACTACTGTAACAAAAGAAAGGTTGAACTCTGTTAGTTGAGGACACACATCACAAAGAAGTTTCTGAGAATGCTTCTGTCTAGATTTTATATGAAGATATTCACTTTTCCATCGAAATCTTCACAGTTATCCAAATATCCACTTGCGGATTCTACAAAAAGAGTGTTTCTAAACTGCTGTATCAAAAGAAAGGTCCAACTCTGTTAGTTGAGGACACACATCCAGTATAAGTTTCAGAGAATGCTTCTGTCTCGTTTTTATGGGAAGATATTTCCCTTTTCACCGTAGGCCTGAAAGCGCTCGAAATGTCCACTTGCAGATACTACAGAAAGCGTGTTCCAAACCTGCTCTAAGAAAGAGAATCTTCAGCTTTCTGAGTTGAATGCAGATATCACAAAGTAGTTTCTGAGAGTGCTTCTGTCTAGATTTTAGATGAAGATATTCCCGTTTCCAACGAAATCGTATGAGCTATCCAAATATCCACTTGCAGATTGTACAAAAAGGTGGTTCCAAACTACTCTATCAAAAGAAATGTTGAACTCTGTTCGATGAGGACTCACATCACAAAGAAGTTTCTGATAATGCTTCTGCCTAGATTTTATATGATGATGTTCCCGTTTCCAACGAAATCTTCACATTAAACAAAATATCCACTTGCAGGTTCTACAAAAAGAGTGTTTCCAAACTGCTGTATCAACGTAAAGTTTGAACTCTGTTAGTTGAGGACACACATCACAAAAAAGTTTCTGAGAATGCTTCTGTCTAGATTTTATAAGAAGATACTCCCGTTTCCAACGAAATCTTCACAGTTATTCAAGTATCCACTTGCAGATTCCACAAAAAGAGTGTTTCCTAACTGCTGTATCAAGAGAAAGGATCAACTCTGCTAGTTGAGGACCCATATCCTAAATAAGTTTCTGAGAATGCTTCTGTCTCTTTCTTATAGGAAGATATTTCAGTTTTCACCGAAGGGCTGAATGCGTTCGAAATGTCCACTTCCAGATACTACAGAAAGAGTGTTTCAAACCTGCTCTTTGAAAGGGAATGTTCAGCTCTGTGACTTGAATGCAGATGTCACAAAGTAGTTTCTGACAGTGCTTCTGTCTTGAATTTAGATGAAGATATTCCCTTTTCCAACGAAATCGTTAGAGCTATAAAAATATCCACTTGCAGATTCTACAAAAAGGGTGTTTCCAAACTGCCCTATCAAAAGAAACGTTGAACCCTGTTAGTTGAGGATACACATCACAAAGTAGTTTCTGAGAATGCTTGTGTCTAGATTTTATATGAAGATATTCCTATTTCCAACTAAATCTTCACAGTTATCCAAATATCCACTTGCAGATTTTACAAAAAGACTGTTTCCAAACTGCTGTTTCAAAGAAAAGTCGAACTGTGTTAGTTGAGGACACTCATCACAAAGAAGTTTCTGAGAATGCTTCTGTCTAGATTTCATATGAAGATATTCCCGTTTCCACCGAAATCATTAGAGCTATCCAAATACCCACTTACAGATTCTACAAAAAGAGTGTTACCAATCTGCTCTATCAAATGAAAGGTTCAACTTCGTTAGTTGAGGACACACATCATAAAGAAGTTTCTGAGAATGCTTCTGTCTGGATTTTATATGAAGATATTCCGTTTCCAACGAAATCTTCACAGTTATCCAAATATCAACTTGCAGATTCTACAAAAAGTGTGTTTCCAAACTACTGTATCAAAAGAAAGGATCAACTCTGTTAGTTGAGGACACACATCACAAAGAAGTTTCTGAGAATGCTTCTGTCTAGATTTTATATGAAGATATTCCCGTTTCCAACGAAATCTTCACAGTTATCCAAATATCCACTTGCAGATTCTACAAAAAGAGTGTTTGCAAACTGCTGTATCAAAAGAAAGGATGAACTGTGTTAGCTGAGGACACTCATCAAGAAGAAGTTTCTGAGCATGCTTCGGTCTAGATTTCATATGAAGATATCCCCGTTTCCAACGAAATCATTAGCTCTATCAAAATATCCACTTACAGATTCTACAAAAAGAGTGTTTCCAAACTCCTCTATCAAAAGAAAAGTTCAACTCCTTTAGTTGAGGACACACATCACAAAGAAGTTTCTGAGAATGCTTCTGTCTAGATTTTATATGAAGATATTCCCTTTTCCAATGAAATCTTCAGAGTCATCCAAATATCCACTTGCAGCTTCTACAAAAAGAGTTTTTCTAAACTGCTGTATCCAAAGAAAGTTTCATCTCTGTTAGTTGAGGACACACATCCCAAATAAGTTTCTGAGAATGCTTCTGTCTCGTTTTTATGGGAAGATATTTCCCTTTTCACCTTAGGCCTGAGAGCGCTCGAAATCTCCACTTGCAGATACTACAGAAAGAGTGTTCCAAACCTGCTCTAAGAAAGGGAATGTTCAGCTCAGTGAGTTCAATGCAGATATCACAAAGTAGTTTCTGAGAGAGCTTCTGTCTAGATTTTAGATGAAGATATTCCCGTTTCCAATGAAATCGTTAGAGCTATCCAAATATCCACTTGCAGATTCTACAAAAAGTGTGTTTCCAAACTGCTGTAACAAAGGAAAGGTTGAAATCTGTTAGTTGAGGACACACACCACAAAAAAGTTTCTGAGAACGCTTCTGTCTAGATTCTATATGACGATATTCCCGTTTCCAATGAAATCTTCACAGTTATTCAAATATCCACTTGCAGATTCTACAAAAAGAGTGTTTCCAAACTGCTCTATCAAAAGAAAGGTTCAACTCCGTTAGTTGAGGACACACGTCACAAAGAAGTTTCTGAGAATGCTTCTGTCTCGTTTTTATGGGAAGATATTTCAGTTTTCACCGTAGGCCGGAATGCGCTCGAAATGTCCACTTGCAGATACTACAGAAAGAGTGTTCCAAACCTTCTCTAAGAAAGGGAATCTTCAGCTTTGTGAGTTGAATGCAGATATCACAAAGTAGTTTCTGAGAGTGCTTCTGTCTAGATTTTAGATGAAGATATTCCCGTTTCCAACGAAATCGTTAGAGCTATCCAAATATCAACTTGCAGATTCTACAAAAAGAGTGGTTCCAAACTACTCTATGAAAAGAAAGGTTGAACTCTGTTAGATGAGGACACACATCACAAAGAAGTTTCTGAGAATGCTTCTGTCTAGATTTTATATGAAGATGTTCCCGTTTCCAACGAAATCTTCACATTAAACAAAATATCCACTTGCAGGTTCTACAAAAAGAGTGTTTCCAAACTGCTGTATCAAAGGAAAGGTTGTACTCTGTTAGTTGAGGACACACATCACAAAAAAGTTTCTGAGAATGCTTCTGTCTAGATTTTATATGAAGATATTCCCGTTTCCAACGAAATCTTCACAGTTATTCAAGTATCCACTTGCAGATTCCACAATAAGAGTGTTTCCAAACTGCTGTATCAATAGAAAGGATCAGCTCTGGTAGTTGAGGACACACATCCTAAAGAAGTTTCTGAAAATCCTTCTGTCTCTTTTTTATGGGAAGATATTTCAGTTTTCACCGTAGGCCTTAATGCGCTCGAAATGTCCACTTCCAGATACTACAGAAAGAGTGTTTCAAACCTGCTCTATGAAAGGGAATGTTCCGCTCTGTGACTTGAATGCAGATATCAGAAAGTAGTTTCTGACAGTGCTTCTGTCTAGAATTTAGATGAAGATATTCCCGTTTCCAACGAAATCGATAGAGCTATCCAAATATCCACTTACAGATTCTACAAAAGAAGTGATTCCAAACTGCTCTATCAACAGAAAGGTTTAAGTCTGTTAGTTGAGGACACACATCACAAAGAAGTTTGTGAGAATGCTTCTGTCTAGATTTTATATGAAGATATTCCCGTTTCTAACGATATCTTCACAGTTATCCAAATATCCACTTGCAGATTCTTCAAAAAGTGTGTTTCCAAACTGCTGTATCAAAAGATAGGTTCAACTCTGTCAGTTGAGGACACTCATCGCAAAGAAGTTTCTGAGAATGCTTCTGTCTAGATTTCATATGAAGATACTCCCCTTTCCAACGAAATTATTACAGCTATCCAAATATCCACGGACAGATTCTACAGAAAGGGTGTTTCCAAACTGCTGTATCAAAAGAAAGGTTGAACTCCGTTAGTTGAGGACACACATCACGAAGAAGTTGCTGAGAATGCTTCTGTCTGGAATTTAGATGAAGATATTCCCGTTTCCAACGAAATCTTCACAGTTATCCAAATATCTACCAGCAGATTCTACAAAAAGTGTGTTTCCAAACTACTGTAACAAAAGAAAGGTTGAACTCTGTTAGTTGAGGACACACATCACAAAGAAGTTTCTGAGAATGCTTCTGTCTAGATTTTATATGAAGATATTCACTTTTCCATCGAAATCTTCACAGTTATCCAAATATCCACTTGCGGATTCTACAAAAAGAGTGTTTCTAAACTGCTGTATCAAAAGAAAGGTCCAACTCTGTTAGTTGAGGACACACATCCAGTATAAGTTTCAGAGAATGCTTCTGTCTCGTTTTTATGGGAAGATATTTCCCTTTTCACCGTAGGCCTGAAAGCGCTCGAAATGTCCACTTGCAGATACTACAGAAAGCGTGTTCCAAACCTGCTCTAAGAAAGAGAATCTTCAGCTTTCTGAGTTGAATGCAGATATCACAAAGTAGTTTCTGAGAGTGCTTCTGTCTAGATTTTAGATGAAGATATTCCCGTTTCCAACGAAATCGTATGAGCTATCCAAATATCCACTTGCAGATTGTACAAAAAGGTGGTTCCAAACTACTCTATCAAAAGAAATGTTGAACTCTGTTCGATGAGGACTCACATCACAAAGAAGTTTCTGATAATGCTTCTGCCTAGATTTTATATGATGATGTTCCCGTTTCCAACGAAATCTTCACATTAAACAAAATATCCACTTGCAGGTTCTACAAAAAGAGTGTTTCCAAACTGCTGTATCAACGTAAAGTTTGAACTCTGTTAGTTGAGGACACACATCACAAAAAAGTTTCTGAGAATGCTTCTGTCTAGATTTTATAAGAAGATACTCCCGTTTCCAACGAAATCTTCACAGTTATTCAAGTATCCACTTGCAGATTCCACAAAAAGAGTGTTTCCTAACTGCTGTATCAAGAGAAAGGATCAACTCTGCTAGTTGAGGACCCATATCCTAAATAAGTTTCTGAGAATGCTTCTGTCTCTTTCTTATAGGAAGATATTTCAGTTTTCACCGAAGGGCTGAATGCGTTCGAAATGTCCACTTCCAGATACTACAGAAAGAGTGTTTCAAACCTGCTCTTTGAAAGGGAATGTTCAGCTCTGTGACTTGAATGCAGATGTCACAAAGTAGTTTCTGACAGTGCTTCTGTCTTGAATTTAGATGAAGATATTCCCTTTTCCAACGAAATCGTTAGAGCTATAAAAATATCCACTTGCAGATTCTACAAAAAGGGTGTTTCCAAACTGCCCTATCAAAAGAAACGTTGAACCCTGTTAGTTGAGGATACACATCACAAAGTAGTTTCTGAGAATGCTTGTGTCTAGATTTTATATGAAGATATTCCTATTTCCAACTAAATCTTCACAGTTATCCAAATATCCACTTGCAGATTTTACAAAAAGACTGTTTCCAAACTGCTGTTTCAAAGAAAAGTCGAACTGTGTTAGTTGAGGACACTCATCACAAAGAAGTTTCTGAGAATGCTTCTGTCTAGATTTCATATGAAGATATTCCCGTTTCCACCGAAATCATTAGAGCTATCCAAATACCCACTTACAGATTCTACAAAAAGAGTGTTACCAATCTGCTCTATCAAATGAAAGGTTCAACTTCGTTAGTTGAGGACACACATCATAAAGAAGTTTCTGAGAATGCTTCTGTCTGGATTTTATATGAAGATATTCCGTTTCCAACGAAATCTTCACAGTTATCCAAATATCAACTTGCAGATTCTACAAAAAGTGTGTTTCCAAACTACTGTATCAAAAGAAAGGATCAACTCTGTTAGTTGAGGACACACATCACAAAGAAGTTTCTGAGAATGCTTCTGTCTAGATTTTATATGAAGATATTCCCGTTTCCAACGAAATCTTCACAGTTATCCAAATATCCACTTGCAGATTCTACAAAAAGAGTGTTTGCAAACTGCTGTATCAAAAGAAAGGATGAACTGTGTTAGCTGAGGACACTCATCAAGAAGAAGTTTCTGAGCATGCTTCGGTCTAGATTTCATATGAAGATATCCCCGTTTCCAACGAAATCATTAGCTCTATCAAAATATCCACTTACAGATTCTACAAAAAGAGTGTTTCCAAACTCCTCTATCAAAAGAAAAGTTCAACTCCTTTAGTTGAGGACACACATCACAAAGAAGTTTCTGAGAATGCTTCTGTCTAGATTTTATATGAAGATATTCCCTTTTCCAATGAAATCTTCAGAGTCATCCAAATATCCACTTGCAGCTTCTACAAAAAGAGTTTTTCTAAACTGCTGTATCCAAAGAAAGTTTCATCTCTGTTAGTTGAGGACACACATCCCAAATAAGTTTCTGAGAATGCTTCTGTCTCGTTTTTATGGGAAGATATTTCCCTTTTCACCTTAGGCCTGAGAGCGCTCGAAATCTCCACTTGCAGATACTACAGAAAGAGTGTTCCAAACCTGCTCTAAGAAAGGGAATGTTCAGCTCAGTGAGTTCAATGCAGATACCACAAAGTAGTTTCTGAGAGAGCTTCTGTCTAGATTTTAGATGAAGATATTCCCGTTTCCAATGAAATCGTTAGAGCTATCCAAATATCCACTTGCAGATTCTACAAAAAGTGTTTTTCCAAACTGCTGTAACAAAGGGAAGGTTGAAATCTGTTAGTTGAGGACACACACCACAAAAAAGTTTCTGAGAACGCTTCTGTCTAGATTCTATATGACGATATTCCCGTTTCCAATGAAATCTTCACAGTTATTCAAATATCCACTTGCAGATTCTACAAAAAGAGTGTTTCCAAACTGCTCTATCAAAAGAAAGGTTCAACTCCGTTAGTTGAGGACACACGTCACAAAGAAGTTTCTGAGAATGCTTCTGTCTCGTTTTTATGGGAAGATATTTCAGTTTTCACCGTAGGCCGGAATGCGCTCGAAATGTCCACTTGCAGATACTACAGAAAGAGTGTTCCAAACCTTCTCTAAGAAAGGGAATCTTCAGCTTTGTGAGTTGAATGCAGATATCACAAAGTAGTTTCTGAGAGTGCTTCTGTCTAGATTTTAGATGAAGATATTCCCGTTTCCAACGAAATCGTTAGAGCTATCCAAATATCAACTTGCAGATTCTACAAAAAGAGTGGTTCCAAACTACTCTATGAAAAGAAAGGTTGAACTCTGTTAGATGAGGACACACATCACAAAGAAGTTTCTGAGAATGCTTCTGTCTAGATTTTATATGAAGATGTTCCCGTTTCCAACGAAATCTTCACATTAAACAAAATATCCACTTGCAGGTTCTACAAAAAGAGTGTTTCCAAACTGCTGTATCAAAGGAAAGGTTGTACTCTGTTAGTTGAGGACACACATCACAAAAAAGTTTCTGAGAATGCTTCTGTCTAGATTTTATATGAAGATATTCCCGTTTCCAACGAAATCTTCACAGTTATTCAAGTATCCACTTGCAGATTCCACAATAAGAGTGTTTCCAAACTGCTGTATCAATAGAAAGGATCAGCTCTGGTAGTTGAGGACACACATCCTAAAGAAGTTTCTGAAAATCCTTCTGTCTCTTTTTTATGGGAAGATATTTCAGTTTTCACCGTAGGCCTTAATGCGCTCGAAATGTCCACTTCCAGATACTACAGAAAGAGTGTTTCAAACCTGCTCTATGAAAGGGAATGTTCCGCTCTGTGACTTGAATGCAGATATCAGAAAGTAGTTTCTGACAGTGCTTCTGTCTAGAATTTAGATGAAGATATTCCCGTTTCCAACGAAATCGATAGAGCTATCCAAATATCCACTTACAGATTCTACAAAAGAAGTGATTCCAAACTGCTCTATCAACAGAAAGGTTTAAGTCTGTTAGTTGAGGACACACATCACAAAGAAGTTTGTGAGAATGCTTCTGTCTAGATTTTATATGAAGATATTCCCGTTTCTAACGATATCTTCACAGTTATCCAAATATCCACTTGCAGATTCTTCAAAAAGTGTGTTTCCAAACTGCTGTATCAAAAGATAGGTTCAACTCTGTCAGTTGAGGACACTCATCGCAAAGAAGTTTCTGAGAATGCTTCTGTCTAGATTTCATATGAAGATACTCCCCTTTCCAACGAAATTATTACAGCTATCCAAATATCCACGGACAGATTCTACAGAAAGGGTGTTTCCAAACTGCTGTATCAAAAGAAAGGTTGAACTCCGTTAGTTGAGGACACACATCACGAAGAAGTTGCTGAGAATGCTTCTGTCTGGAATTTAGATGAAGATATTCCCGTTTCCAACGAAATCTTCACAGTTATCCAAATATCTACCAGCAGATTCTACAAAAAGTGTGTTTCCAAACTACTGTAACAAAAGAAAGGTTGAACTCTGTTAGTTGAGGACACACATCACAAAGAAGTTTCTGAGAATGCTTCTGTCTAGATTTTATATGAAGATATTCACTTTTCCATCGAAATCTTCACAGTTATCCAAATATCCACTTGCGGATTCTACAAAAAGAGTGTTTCTAAACTGCTGTATCAAAAGAAAGGTCCAACTCTGTTAGTTGAGGACACACATCCAGTATAAGTTTCAGAGAATGCTTCTGTCTCGTTTTTATGGGAAGATATTTCCCTTTTCACCGTAGGCCTGAAAGCGCTCGAAATGTCCACTTGCAGATACTACAGAAAGCGTGTTCCAAACCTGCTCTAAGAAAGAGAATCTTCAGCTTTCTGAGTTGAATGCAGATATCACAAAGTAGTTTCTGAGAGTGCTTCTGTCTAGATTTTAGATGAAGATATTCCCGTTTCCAACGAAATCGTATGAGCTATCCAAATATCCACTTGCAGATTGTACAAAAAGGTGGTTCCAAACTACTCTATCAAAAGAAATGTTGAACTCTGTTCGATGAGGACTCACATCACAAAGAAGTTTCTGATAATGCTTCTGCCTAGATTTTATATGATGATGTTCCCGTTTCCAACGAAATCTTCACATTAAACAAAATATCCACTTGCAGGTTCTACAAAAAGAGTGTTTCCAAACTGCTGTATCAACGTAAAGTTTGAACTCTGTTAGTTGAGGACACACATCACAAAAAAGTTTCTGAGAATGCTTCTGTCTAGATTTTATAAGAAGATACTCCCGTTTCCAACGAAATCTTCACAGTTATTCAAGTATCCACTTGCAGATTCCACAAAAAGAGTGTTTCCTAACTGCTGTATCAAGAGAAAGGATCAACTCTGCTAGTTGAGGACCCATATCCTAAATAAGTTTCTGAGAATGCTTCTGTCTCTTTCTTATAGGAAGATATTTCAGTTTTCACCGAAGGGCTGAATGCGTTCGAAATGTCCACTTCCAGATACTACAGAAAGAGTGTTTCAAACCTGCTCTTTGAAAGGGAATGTTCAGCTCTGTGACTTGAATGCAGATGTCACAAAGTAGTTTCTGACAGTGCTTCTGTCTTGAATTTAGATGAAGATATTCCCTTTTCCAACGAAATCGTTAGAGCTATAAAAATATCCACTTGCAGATTCTACAAAAAGGGTGTTTCCAAACTGCCCTATCAAAAGAAACGTTGAACCCTGTTAGTTGAGGATACACATCACAAAGTAGTTTCTGAGAATGCTTGTGTCTAGATTTTATATGAAGATATTCCTATTTCCAACTAAATCTTCACAGTTATCCAAATATCCACTTGCAGATTTTACAAAAAGACTGTTTCCAAACTGCTGTTTCAAAGAAAAGTCGAACTGTGTTAGTTGAGGACACTCATCACAAAGAAGTTTCTGAGAATGCTTCTGTCTAGATTTCATATGAAGATATTCCCGTTTCCACCGAAATCATTAGAGCTATCCAAATACCCACTTACAGATTCTACAAAAAGAGTGTTACCAATCTGCTCTATCAAATGAAAGGTTCAACTTCGTTAGTTGAGGACACACATCATAAAGAAGTTTCTGAGAATGCTTCTGTCTGGATTTTATATGAAGATATTCCGTTTCCAACGAAATCTTCACAGTTATCCAAATATCAACTTGCAGATTCTACAAAAAGTGTGTTTCCAAACTACTGTATCAAAAGAAAGGATCAACTCTGTTAGTTGAGGACACACATCACAAAGAAGTTTCTGAGAATGCTTCTGTCTAGATTTTATATGAAGATATTCCCGTTTCCAACGAAATCTTCACAGTTATCCAAATATCCACTTGCAGATTCTACAAAAAGAGTGTTTGCAAACTGCTGTATCAAAAGAAAGGATGAACTGTGTTAGCTGAGGACACTCATCAAGAAGAAGTTTCTGAGCATGCTTCGGTCTAGATTTCATATGAAGATATCCCCGTTTCCAACGAAATCATTAGCTCTATCAAAATATCCACTTACAGATTGTACAAAAAGAGTGTTTCCAAACTCCTCTATCAAAAGAAAAGTTCAACTCCTTTAGTTGAGGACACACATCACAAAGAAGTTTCTGAGAATGCTTCTGTCTAGATTTTATATGAAGATATTCCCTTTTCCAATGAAATCTTCAGAGTCATCCAAATATCCACTTGCAGCTTCTACAAAAAGAGTTTTTCTAAACTGCTGTATCCAAAGAAAGTTTCATCTCTGTTAGTTGAGGACACACATCCCAAATAAGTTTCTGAGAATGCTTCTGTCTCGTTTTTATGGGAAGATATTTCCCTTTTCACCTTAGGCCTGAGAGCGCTCGAAATCTCCACTTGCAGATACTACAGAAAGAGTGTTCCAAACCTGCTCTAAGAAAGGGAATGTTCAGCTCAGTGAGTTCAATGCAGATACCACAAAGTAGTTTCTGAGAGAGCTTCTGTCTAGATTTTAGATGAAGATATTCCCGTTTCCAATGAAATCGTTAGAGCTATCCAAATATCCACTTGCAGATTCTACAAAAAGTGTGTTTCCAAACTGCTGTAACAAAGGGAAGGTTGAAATCTGTTAGTTGAGGACACACACCACAAAAAAGTTTCTGAGAAAGCTTCTGTCTAGATTCTATATGACGATATTCCCGTTTCCAATGAAATCTTCACAGTTATTCAAATATCCACTTGCAGATTCTACAAAAAGAGTGTTTCCAAACTGCTCTATCAAAAGAAAGGTTCAACTCCGTTAGTTGAGGACACACGTCACAAAGAAGTTTCTGAGAATGCTTCTGTCTCGTTTTTATGGGAAGATATTTCAGTTTTCACCGTAGGCCGGAATGCGCTCGAAATGTCCACTTGCAGATACTACAGAAAGAGTGTTCCAAACCTTCTCTAAGAAAGGGAATCTTCAGCTTTGTGAGTTGAATGCAGATATCACAAAGTAGTTTCTGAGAGTGCTTCTGTCTAGATTTTAGATGAAGATATTCCCGTTTCCAACGAAATCGTTAGAGCTATCCAAATATCAACTTGCAGATTCTACAAAAAGAGTGGTTCCAAACTACTCTATGAAAAGAAAGGTTGAACTCTGTTAGATGAGGACACACATCACAAAGAAGTTTCTGAGAATGCTTCTGTCTAGATTTTATATGAAGATGTTCCCGTTTCCAACGAAATCTTCACATTAAACAAAATATCCACTTGCAGGTTCTACAAAAAGAGTGTTTCCAAACTGCTGTATCAAAGGAAAGGTTGTACTCTGTTAGTTGAGGACACACATCACAAAAAAGTTTCTGAGAATGCTTCTGTCTAGATTTTATATGAAGATATTCCCGTTTCCAACGAAATCTTCACAGTTATTCAAGTATCCACTTGCAGATTCCACAATAAGAGTGTTTCCAAACTGCTGTATCAATAGAAAGGATCAGCTCTGGTAGTTGAGGACACACATCCTAAAGAAGTTTCTGAAAATCCTTCTGTCTCTTTTTTATGGGAAGATATTTCAGTTTTCACCGTAGGCCTTAATGCGCTCGAAATGTCCACTTCCAGATACTACAGAAAGAGTGTTTCAAACCTGCTCTATGAAAGGGAATGTTCCGCTCTGTGACTTGAATGCAGATATCAGAAAGTAGTTTCTGACAGTGCTTCTGTCTAGAATTTAGATGAAGATATTCCCGTTTCCAACGAAATCGATAGAGCTATCCAAATATCCACTTACAGATTCTACAAAAGAAGTGATTCCAAACTGCTCTATCAACAGAAAGGTTTAAGTCTGTTAGTTGAGGACACACATCACAAAGAAGTTTGTGAGAATGCTTCTGTCTAGATTTTATATGAAGATATTCCCGTTTCTAACGATATCTTCACAGTTATCCAAATATCCACTTGCAGATTCTTCAAAAAGTGTGTTTCCAAACTGCTGTATCAAAAGATAGGTTCAACTCTGTCAGTTGAGGACACTCATCGCAAAGAAGTTTCTGAGAATGCTTCTGTCTAGATTTCATATGAAGATACTCCCCTTTCCAACGAAATTATTACAGCTATCCAAATATCCACGGACAGATTCTACAGAAAGGGTGTTTCCAAACTGCTGTATCAAAAGAAAGGTTGAACTCCGTTAGTTGAGGACACACATCACGAAGAAGTTGCTGAGAATGCTTCTGTCTGGAATTTAGATGAAGATATTCCCGTTTCCAACGAAATCTTCACAGTTATCCAAATATCTACCAGCAGATTCTACAAAAAGTGTGTTTCCAAACTACTGTAACAAAAGAAAGGTTGAACTCTGTTAGTTGAGGACACACATCACAAAGAAGTTTCTGAGAATGCTTCTGTCTAGATTTTATATGAAGATATTCACTTTTCCATCGAAATCTTCACAGTTATCCAAATATCCACTTGCGGATTCTACAAAAAGAGTGTTTCTAAACTGCTGTATCAAAAGAAAGGTCCAACTCTGTTAGTTGAGGACACACATCCAGTATAAGTTTCAGAGAATGCTTCTGTCTCGTTTTTATGGGAAGATATTTCCCTTTTCACCGTAGGCCTGAAAGCGCTCGAAATGTCCACTTGCAGATACTACAGAAAGCGTGTTCCAAACCTGCTCTAAGAAAGAGAATCTTCAGCTTTCTGAGTTGAATGCAGATATCACAAAGTAGTTTCTGAGAGTGCTTCTGTCTAGATTTTAGATGAAGATATTCCCGTTTCCAACGAAATCGTATGAGCTATCCAAATATCCACTTGCAGATTGTACAAAAAGGTGGTTCCAAACTACTCTATCAAAAGAAATGTTGAACTCTGTTCGATGAGGACTCACATCACAAAGAAGTTTCTGATAATGCTTCTGCCTAGATTTTATATGATGATGTTCCCGTTTCCAACGAAATCTTCACATTAAACAAAATATCCACTTGCAGGTTCTACAAAAAGAGTGTTTCCAAACTGCTGTATCAACGTAAAGTTTGAACTCTGTTAGTTGAGGACACACATCACAAAAAAGTTTCTGAGAATGCTTCTGTCTAGATTTTATAAGAAGATACTCCCGTTTCCAACGAAATCTTCACAGTTATTCAAGTATCCACTTGCAGATTCCACAAAAAGAGTGTTTCCTAACTGCTGTATCAAGAGAAAGGATCAACTCTGCTAGTTGAGGACCCATATCCTAAATAAGTTTCTGAGAATGCTTCTGTCTCTTTCTTATAGGAAGATATTTCAGTTTTCACCGAAGGGCTGAATGCGTTCGAAATGTCCACTTCCAGATACTACAGAAAGAGTGTTTCAAACCTGCTCTTTGAAAGGGAATGTTCAGCTCTGTGACTTGAATGCAGATGTCACAAAGTAGTTTCTGACAGTGCTTCTGTCTTGAATTTAGATGAAGATATTCCCTTTTCCAACGAAATCGTTAGAGCTATAAAAATATCCACTTGCAGATTCTACAAAAAGGGTGTTTCCAAACTGCCCTATCAAAAGAAACGTTGAACCCTGTTAGTTGAGGATACACATCACAAAGTAGTTTCTGAGAATGCTTGTGTCTAGATTTTATATGAAGATATTCCTATTTCCAACTAAATCTTCACAGTTATCCAAATATCCACTTGCAGATTTTACAAAAAGACTGTTTCCAAACTGCTGTTTCAAAGAAAAGTCGAACTGTGTTAGTTGAGGACACTCATCACAAAGAAGTTTCTGAGAATGCTTCTGTCTAGATTTCATATGAAGATATTCCCGTTTCCACCGAAATCATTAGAGCTATCCAAATACCCACTTACAGATTCTACAAAAAGAGTGTTACCAATCTGCTCTATCAAATGAAAGGTTCAACTTCGTTAGTTGAGGACACACATCATAAAGAAGTTTCTGAGAATGCTTCTGTCTGGATTTTATATGAAGATATTCCGTTTCCAACGAAATCTTCACAGTTATCCAAATATCAACTTGCAGATTCTACAAAAAGTGTGTTTCCAAACTACTGTATCAAAAGAAAGGATCAACTCTGTTAGTTGAGGACACACATCACAAAGAAGTTTCTGAGAATGCTTCTGTCTAGATTTTATATGAAGATATTCCCGTTTCCAACGAAATCTTCACAGTTATCCAAATATCCACTTGCAGATTCTACAAAAAGAGTGTTTGCAAACTGCTGTATCAAAAGAAAGGATGAACTGTGTTAGCTGAGGACACTCATCAAGAAGAAGTTTCTGAGCATGCTTCGGTCTAGATTTCATATGAAGATATCCCCGTTTCCAACGAAATCATTAGCTCTATCAAAATATCCACTTACAGATTCTACAAAAAGAGTGTTTCCAAACTCCTCTATCAAAAGAAAAGTTCAACTCCTTTAGTTGAGGACACACATCACAAAGAAGTTTCTGAGAATGCTTCTGTCTAGATTTTATATGAAGATATTCCCTTTTCCAATGAAATCTTCAGAGTCATCCAAATATCCACTTGCAGCTTCTACAAAAAGAGTTTTTCTAAACTGCTGTATCCAAAGAAAGTTTCATCTCTGTTAGTTGAGGACACACATCCCAAATAAGTTTCTGAGAATGCTTCTGTCTCGTTTTTATGGGAAGATATTTCCCTTTTCACCTTAGGCCTGAGAGCGCTCGAAATCTCCACTTGCAGATACTACAGAAAGAGTGTTCCAAACCTGCTCTAAGAAAGGGAATGTTCAGCTCAGTGAGTTCAATGCAGATATCACAAAGTAGTTTCTGAGAGAGCTTCTGTCTAGATTTTAGATGAAGATATTCCCGTTTCCAATGAAATCGTTAGAGCTATCCAAATATCCACTTGCAGATTCTACAAAAAGTGTGTTTCCAAACTGCTGTAACAAAGGGAAGGTTGAAATCTGTTAGTTGAGGACACACACCACAAAAAAGTTTCTGAGAACGCTTCTGTCTAGATTCTATATGACGATATTCCCGTTTCCAATGAAATCTTCACAGTTATTCAAATATCCACTTGCAGATTCTACAAAAAGAGTGTTTCCAAACTGCTCTATCAAAAGAAAGGTTCAACTCCGTTAGTTGAGGACACACGTCACAAAGAAGTTTCTGAGAATGCTTCTGTCTCGTTTTTATGGGAAGATATTTCAGTTTTCACCGTAGGCCGGAATGCGCTCGAAATGTCCACTTGCAGATACTACAGAAAGAGTGTTCCAAACCTTCTCTAAGAAAGGGAATCTTCAGCTTTGTGAGTTGAATGCAGATATCACAAAGTAGTTTCTGAGAGTGCTTCTGTCTAGATTTTAGATGAAGATATTCCCGTTTCCAACGAAATCGTTAGAGCTATCCAAATATCTACTTGCAGATTCTACAAAAAGAATGGTTCCAAACTACTCTATGAAAAGAAAGGTTGAACTCTGTTAGATGAGGACACACATCACAAAGAAGTTTCTGAGAATGCTTCTGTCTAGATTTTATATGAAGATGTTCCCGTTTCCAACGAAATCTTCACATTAAACAAAATATCCACTTGCAGGTTCTACAAAAAGAGTGTTTCCAAACTGCTGTATCAAAGGAAAGGTTGTACTCTGTTAGTTGAGGACACACATCACAAAAAAGTTTCTGAGAATGCTTCTGTCTAGATTTTATACGAAGATATTCCCGTTTCCAACGAAATCTTCACAGTTATTCAAGTATCCACTTGCAGATTCCACAATAAGAGTGTTTCCAAACTGCTGTATCAATAGAAAGGATCAGCTCTGGTAGTTGAGGACACACATCCTAAAGAAGTTTCTGAAAATCCTTCTGTCTCTTTTTTATGGGAAGATATTTCAGTTTTCACCGTAGGCCTTAATGCGCTCGAAATGTCCACTTCCAGATACTACAGAAAGAGTGTTTCAAACCTGCTCTATGAAAGGGAATGTTCCGCTCTGTGACTTGAATGCAGATATCAGAAAGTAGTTTCTGACAGTGCTTCTGTCTAGAATTTAGATGAAGATATTCCCGTTTCCAACGAAATCGATAGAGCTATCCAAATATCCACTTACAGATTCTACAAAAGAAGTGATTCCAAACTGCTCTATCAACAGAAAGGTTTAAGTCTGTTAGTTGAGGACACACATCACAAAGAAGTTTGTGAGAATGCTTCTGTCTAGATTTTATATGAAGATATTCCCGTTTCTAACGATATCTTCACAGTTATCCAAATATCCACTTGCAGATTCTTCAAAAAGTGTGTTTCCAAACTGCTGTATCAAAAGATAGGTTCAACTCTGTCAGTTGAGGACACTCATCGCAAAGAAGTTTCTGAGAATGCTTCTGTCTAGATTTCATATGAAGATACTCCCCTTTCCAACGAAATTATTACAGCTATCCAAATATCCACGGACAGATTCTACAGAAAGGGTGTTTCCAAACTGCTGTATCAAAAGAAAGGTTGAACTCCGTTAGTTGAGGACACACATCACGAAGAAGTTGCTGAGAATGCTTCTGTCTGGAATTTAGATGAAGATATTCCCGTTTCCAACGAAATCTTCACAGTTATCCAAATATCTACCAGCAGATTCTACAAAAAGTGTGTTTCCAAACTACTGTAACAAAAGAAAGGTTGAACTCTGTTAGTTGAGGACACACATCACAAAGAAGTTTCTGAGAATGCTTCTGTCTAGATTTTATATGAAGATATTCACTTTTCCATCGAAATCTTCACAGTTATCCAAATATCCACTTGCGGATTCTACAAAAAGAGTGTTTCTAAACTGCTGTATCAAAAGAAAGGTCCAACTCTGTTAGTTGAGGACACACATCCAGTATAAGTTTCAGAGAATGCTTCTGTCTCGTTTTTATGGGAAGATATTTCCCTTTTCACCGTAGGCCTGAAAGCGCTCGAAATGTCCACTTGCAGATACTACAGAAAGCGTGTTCCAAACCTGCTCTAAGAAAGAGAATCTTCAGCTTTCTGAGTTGAATGCAGATATCACAAAGTAGTTTCTGAGAGTGCTTCTGTCTAGATTTTAGATGAAGATATTCCCGTTTCCAACGAAATCGTATGAGCTATCCAAATATCCACTTGCAGATTGTACAAAAAGGTGGTTCCAAACTACTCTATCAAAAGAAATGTTGAACTCTGTTCGATGAGGACTCACATCACAAAGAAGTTTCTGATAATGCTTCTGCCTAGATTTTATATGATGATGTTCCCGTTTCCAACGAAATCTTCACATTAAACAAAATATCCACTTGCAGGTTCTACAAAAAGAGTGTTTCCAAACTGCTGTATCAACGTAAAGTTTGAACTCTGTTAGTTGAGGACACACATCACAAAAAAGTTTCTGAGAATGCTTCTGTCTAGATTTTATAAGAAGATACTCCCGTTTCCAACGAAATCTTCACAGTTATTCAAGTATCCACTTGCAGATTCCACAAAAAGAGTGTTTCCTAACTGCTGTATCAAGAGAAAGGATCAACTCTGCTAGTTGAGGACCCATATCCTAAATAAGTTTCTGAGAATGCTTCTGTCTCTTTCTTATAGGAAGATATTTCAGTTTTCACCGAAGGGCTGAATGCGTTCGAAATGTCCACTTCCAGATACTACAGAAAGAGTGTTTCAAACCTGCTCTTTGAAAGGGAATGTTCAGCTCTGTGACTTGAATGCAGATGTCACAAAGTAGTTTCTGACAGTGCTTCTGTCTTGAATTTAGATGAAGATATTCCCTTTTCCAACGAAATCGTTAGAGCTATAAAAATATCCACTTGCAGATTCTACAAAAAGGGTGTTTCCAAACTGCCCTATCAAAAGAAACGTTGAACCCTGTTAGTTGAGGATACACATCACAAAGTAGTTTCTGAGAATGCTTGTGTCTAGATTTTATATGAAGATATTCCTATTTCCAACTAAATCTTCACAGTTATCCAAATATCCACTTGCAGATTTTACAAAAAGACTGTTTCCAAACTGCTGTTTCAAAGAAAAGTCGAACTGTGTTAGTTGAGGACACTCATCACAAAGAAGTTTCTGAGAAAGCTTCTGTCTAGATTTCGTATGAAGATATTCCCGTTTCCACCGAAATCATTAGAGCTATCCAAATACCCACTTACAGATTCTACAAAAAGAGTGTTACCAATCTGCTCTATCAAATGAAAGGTTCAACTTCGTTAGTTGAGGACACACATCATAAAGAAGTTTCTGAGAATGCTTCTGTCTGGATTTTATATGAAGATATTCCGTTTCCAACGAAATCTTCACAGTTATCCAAATATCAACTTGCAGATTCTACAAAAAGTGTGTTTCCAAACTACTGTATCAAAAGAAAGGATCAACTCTGTTAGTTGAGGACACACATCACAAAGAAGTTTCTGAGAATGCTTCTGTCTAGATTTTATATGAAGATATTCCCGTTTCCAACGAAATCTTCACAGTTATCCAAATATCCACTTGCAGATTCTACAAAAAGAGTGTTTGCAAACTGCTGTATCAAAAGAAAGGATGAACTGTGTTAGCTGAGGACACTCATCAAGAAGAAGTTTCTGAGCATGCTTCGGTCTAGATTTCATATGAAGATATCCCCGTTTCCAACGAAATCATTAGCTCTATCAAAATATCCACTTACAGATTCTACAAAAAGAGTGTTTCCAAACTCCTCTATCAA
Source organism: Gorilla gorilla gorilla (assembly GCF_029281585.2). NCBI lineage: Eukaryota > Metazoa > Chordata > Mammalia > Primates > Hominidae > Gorilla > Gorilla gorilla. The sequence goes on along the minus strand of NC_086018.1, from coordinate 11,971,136 downwards.
AAGAAAAGTTCAACTCCTTTAGTTGAGGACACACATCACAAAGAAGTTTCTGAGAATGCTTCTGTCTAGATTTTATATGAAGATATTCCCTTTTCCAATGAAATCTTCAGAGTCATCCAAATATCCACTTGCAGCTTCTACAAAAAGAGTTTTTCTAAACTGCTGTATCCAAAGAAAGTTTCATCTCTGTTAGTTGAGGACACACATCCCAAATAAGTTTCTGAGAATGCTTCTGTCTCGTTTTTATGGGAAGATATTTCCCTTTTCACCTTAGGCCTGAGAGCGCTCGAAATCTCCACTTGCAGATACTACAGAAAGAGTGTTCCAAACCTGCTCTAAGAAAGGGAATGTTCAGCTCAGTGAGTTCAATGCAGATATCACAAAGTAGTTTCTGAGAGAGCTTCTGTCTAGATTTTAGATGAAGATATTCCCGTTTCCAATGAAATCGTTAGAGCTATCCAAATATCCACTTGCAGATTCTACAAAAAGTGTGTTTCCAAACTGCTGTAACAAAGGGAAGGTTGAAATCTGTTAGTTGAGGACACACACCACAAAAAAGTTTCTGAGAACGCTTCTGTCTAGATTCTATATGACGATATTCCCGTTTCCAATGAAATCTTCACAGTTATTCAAATATCCACTTGCAGATTCTACAAAAAGAGTGTTTCCAAACTGCTCTATCAAAAGAAAGGTTCAACTCCGTTAGTTGAGGACACACGTCACAAAGAAGTTTCTGAGAATGCTTCTGTCTCGTTTTTATGGGAAGATATTTCAGTTTTCACCGTAGGCCGGAATGCGCTCGAAATGTCCACTTGCAGATACTACAGAAAGAGTGTTCCAAACCTTCTCTAAGAAAGGGAATCTTCAGCTTTGTGAGTTGAATGCAGATATCACAAAGTAGTTTCTGAGAGTGCTTCTGTCTAGATTTTAGATGAAGATATTCCCGTTTCCAACGAAATCGTTAGAGCTATCCAAATATCTACTTGCAGATTCTACAAAAAGAGTGGTTCCAAACTACTCTATGAAAAGAAAGGTTGAACTCTGTTAGATGAGGACACACATCACAAAGAAGTTTCTGAGAATGCTTCTGTCTAGATTTTATATGAAGATGTTCCCGTTTCCAACGAAATCTTCACATTAAACAAAATATCCACTTGCAGGTTCTACAAAAAGAGTGTTTCCAAACTGCTGTATCAAAGGAAAGGTTGTACTCTGTTAGTTGAGGACACACATCACAAAAAAGTTTCTGAGAATGCTTCTGTCTAGATTTTATACGAAGATATTCCCGTTTCCAACGAAATCTTCACAGTTATTCAAGTATCCACTTGCAGATTCCACAATAAGAGTGTTTCCAAACTGCTGTATCAATAGAAAGGATCAGCTCTGGTAGTTGAGGACACACATCCTAAAGAAGTTTCTGAAAATCCTTCTGTCTCTTTTTTATGGGAAGATATTTCAGTTTTCACCGTAGGCCTTAATGCGCTCGAAATGTCCACTTCCAGATACTACAGAAAGAGTGTTTCAAACCTGCTCTATGAAAGGGAATGTTCCGCTCTGTGACTTGAATGCAGATATCAGAAAGTAGTTTCTGACAGTGCTTCTGTCTAGAATTTAGATGAAGATATTCCCGTTTCCAACGAAATCGATAGAGCTATCCAAATATCCACTTACAGATTCTACAAAAGAAGTGATTCCAAACTGCTCTATCAACAGAAAGGTTTAAGTCTGTTAGTTGAGGACACACATCACAAAGAAGTTTGTGAGAATGCTTCTGTCTAGATTTTATATGAAGATATTCCCGTTTCTAACGATATCTTCACAGTTATCCAAATATCCACTTGCAGATTCTTCAAAAAGTGTGTTTCCAAACTGCTGTATCAAAAGATAGGTTCAACTCTGTCAGTTGAGGACACTCATCGCAAAGAAGTTTCTGAGAATGCTTCTGTCTAGATTTCATATGAAGATACTCCCCTTTCCAACGAAATTATTACAGCTATCCAAATATCCACGGACAGATTCTACAGAAAGGGTGTTTCCAAACTGCTGTATCAAAAGAAAGGTTGAACTCCGTTAGTTGAGGACACACATCACGAAGAAGTTGCTGAGAATGCTTCTGTCTGGAATTTAGATGAAGATATTCCCGTTTCCAACGAAATCTTCACAGTTATCCAAATATCTACCAGCAGATTCTACAAAAAGTGTGTTTCCAAACTACTGTAACAAAAGAAAGGTTGAACTCTGTTAGTTGAGGACACACATCACAAAGAAGTTTCTGAGAATGCTTCTGTCTAGATTTTATATGAAGATATTCACTTTTCCATCGAAATCTTCACAGTTATCCAAATATCCACTTGCGGATTCTACAAAAAGAGTGTTTCTAAACTGCTGTATCAAAAGAAAGGTCCAACTCTGTTAGTTGAGGACACACATCCAGTATAAGTTTCAGAGAATGCTTCTGTCTCGTTTTTATGGGAAGATATTTCCCTTTTCACCGTAGGCCTGAAAGCGCTCGAAATGTCCACTTGCAGATACTACAGAAAGCGTGTTCCAAACCTGCTCTAAGAAAGAGAATCTTCAGCTTTCTGAGTTGAATGCAGATATCACAAAGTAGTTTCTGAGAGTGCTTCTGTCTAGATTTTAGATGAAGATATTCCCGTTTCCAACGAAATCGTATGAGCTATCCAAATATCCACTTGCAGATTGTACAAAAAGGTGGTTCCAAACTACTCTATCAAAAGAAATGTTGAACTCTGTTCGATGAGGACTCACATCACAAAGAAGTTTCTGATAATGCTTCTGCCTAGATTTTATATGATGATGTTCCCGTTTCCAACGAAATCTTCACATTAAACAAAATATCCACTTGCAGGTTCTACAAAAAGAGTGTTTCCAAACTGCTGTATCAACGTAAAGTTTGAACTCTGTTAGTTGAGGACACACATCACAAAAAAGTTTCTGAGAATGCTTCTGTCTAGATTTTATAAGAAGATACTCCCGTTTCCAACGAAATCTTCACAGTTATTCAAGTATCCACTTGCAGATTCCACAAAAAGAGTGTTTCCTAACTGCTGTATCAAGAGAAAGGATCAACTCTGCTAGTTGAGGACCCATATCCTAAATAAGTTTCTGAGAATGCTTCTGTCTCTTTCTTATAGGAAGATATTTCAGTTTTCACCGAAGGGCTGAATGCGTTCGAAATGTCCACTTCCAGATACTACAGAAAGAGTGTTTCAAACCTGCTCTTTGAAAGGGAATGTTCAGCTCTGTGACTTGAATGCAGATGTCACAAAGTAGTTTCTGACAGTGCTTCTGTCTTGAATTTAGATGAAGATATTCCCTTTTCCAACGAAATCGTTAGAGCTATAAAAATATCCACTTGCAGATTCTACAAAAAGGGTGTTTCCAAACTGCCCTATCAAAAGAAACGTTGAACCCTGTTAGTTGAGGATACACATCACAAAGTAGTTTCTGAGAATGCTTGTGTCTAGATTTTATATGAAGATATTCCTATTTCCAACTAAATCTTCACAGTTATCCAAATATCCACTTGCAGATTTTACAAAAAGACTGTTTCCAAACTGCTGTTTCAAAGAAAAGTCGAACTGTGTTAGTTGAGGACACTCATCACAAAGAAGTTTCTGAGAATGCTTCTGTCTAGATTTCGTATGAAGATATTCCCGTTTCCACCGAAATCATTAGAGCTATCCAAATACCCACTTACAGATTCTACAAAAAGAGTGTTACCAATCTGCTCTATCAAATGAAAGGTTCAACTTCGTTAGTTGAGGACACACATCATAAAGAAGTTTCTGAGAATGCTTCTGTCTGGATTTTATATGAAGATATTCCGTTTCCAACGAAATCTTCACAGTTATCCAAATATCAACTTGCAGATTCTACAAAAAGTGTGTTTCCAAACTACTGTATCAAAAGAAAGGATCAACTCTGTTAGTTGAGGACACACATCACAAAGAAGTTTCTGAGAATGCTTCTGTCTAGATTTTATATGAAGATATTCCCGTTTCCAACGAAATCTTCACAGTTATCCAAATATCCACTTGCAGATTCTACAAAAAGAGTGTTTGCAAACTGCTGTATCAAAAGAAAGGATGAACTGTGTTAGCTGAGGACACTCATCAAGAAGAAGTTTCTGAGCATGCTTCGGTCTAGATTTCATATGAAGATATCCCCGTTTCCAACGAAATCATTAGCTCTATCAAAATATCCACTTACAGATTCTACAAAAAGAGTGTTTCCAAACTCCTCTATCAAAAGAAAAGTTCAACTCCTTTAGTTGAGGACACACATCACAAAGAAGTTTCTGAGAATGCTTCTGTCTAGATTTTATATGAAGATATTCCCTTTTCCAATGAAATCTTCAGAGTCATCCAAATATCCACTTGCAGCTTCTACAAAAAGAGTTTTTCTAAACTGCTGTATCCAAAGAAAGTTTCATCTCTGTTAGTTGAGGACACACATCCCAAATAAGTTTCTGAGAATGCTTCTGTCTCGTTTTTATGGGAAGATATTTCCCTTTTCACCTTAGGCCTGAGAGCGCTCGAAATCTCCACTTGCAGATACTACAGAAAGAGTGTTCCAAACCTGCTCTAAGAAAGGGAATGTTCAGCTCAGTGAGTTCAATGCAGATATCACAAAGTAGTTTCTGAGAGAGCTTCTGTCTAGATTTTAGATGAAGATATTCCCGTTTCCAATGAAATCGTTAGAGCTATCCAAATATCCACTTGCAGATTCTACAAAAAGTGTTTTTCCAAACTGCTGTAACAAAGGGAAGGTTGAAATCTGTTAGTTGAGGACACACACCACAAAAAAGTTTCTGAGAACGCTTCTGTCTAGATTCTATATGACGATATTCCCGTTTCCAATGAAATCTTCACAGTTATTCAAATATCCACTTGCAGATTCTACAAAAAGAGTGTTTCCAAACTGCTCTATCAAAAGAAAGGTTCAACTCCGTTAGTTGAGGACACACGTCACAAAGAAGTTTCTGAGAATGCTTCTGTCTCGTTTTTATGGGAAGATATTTCAGTTTTCACCGTAGGCCGGAATGCGCTCGAAATGTCCACTTGCAGATACTACAGAAAGAGTGTTCCAAACCTTCTCTAAGAAAGGGAATCTTCAGCTTTGTGAGTTGAATGCAGATATCACAAAGTAGTTTCTGAGAGTGCTTCTGTCTAGATTTTAGATGAAGATATTCCCGTTTCCAACGAAATCGTTAGAGCTATCCAAATATCTACTTGCAGATTCTACAAAAAGAGTGGTTCCAAACTACTCTATGAAAAGAAAGGTTGAACTCTGTTAGATGAGGACACACATCACAAAGAAGTTTCTGAGAATGCTTCTGTCTAGATTTTATATGAAGATGTTCCCGTTTCCAACGAAATCTTCACATTAAACAAAATATCCACTTGCAGGTTCTACAAAAAGAGTGTTTCCAAACTGCTGTATCAAAGGAAAGGTTGTACTCTGTTAGTTGAGGACACACATCACAAAAAAGTTTCTGAGAATGCTTCTGTCTAGATTTTATACGAAGATATTCCCGTTTCCAACGAAATCTTCACAGTTATTCAAGTATCCACTTGCAGATTCCACAATAAGAGTGTTTCCAAACTGCTGTATCAATAGAAAGGATCAGCTCTGGTAGTTGAGGACACACATCCTAAAGAAGTTTCTGAAAATCCTTCTGTCTCTTTTTTATGGGAAGATATTTCAGTTTTCACCGTAGGCCTTAATGCGCTCGAAATGTCCACTTCCAGATACTACAGAAAGAGTGTTTCAAACCTGCTCTATGAAAGGGAATGTTCCGCTCTGTGACTTGAATGCAGATATCAGAAAGTAGTTTCTGACAGTGCTTCTGTCTAGAATTTAGATGAAGATATTCCCGTTTCCAACGAAATCGATAGAGCTATCCAAATATCCACTTACAGATTCTACAAAAGAAGTGATTCCAAACTGCTCTATCAACAGAAAGGTTTAAGTCTGTTAGTTGAGGACACACATCACAAAGAAGTTTGTGAGAATGCTTCTGTCTAGATTTTATATGAAGATATTCCCGTTTCTAACGATATCTTCACAGTTATCCAAATATCCACTTGCAGATTCTTCAAAAAGTGTGTTTCCAAACTGCTGTATCAAAAGATAGGTTCAACTCTGTCAGTTGAGGACACTCATCGCAAAGAAGTTTCTGAGAATGCTTCTGTCTAGATTTCATATGAAGATACTCCCCTTTCCAACGAAATTATTACAGCTATCCAAATATCCACGGACAGATTCTACAGAAAGGGTGTTTCCAAACTGCTGTATCAAAAGAAAGGTTGAACTCCGTTAGTTGAGGACACACATCACGAAGAAGTTGCTGAGAATGCTTCTGTCTGGAATTTAGATGAAGATATTCCCGTTTCCAACGAAATCTTCACAGTTATCCAAATATCTACCAGCAGATTCTACAAAAAGTGTGTTTCCAAACTACTGTAACAAAAGAAAGGTTGAACTCTGTTAGTTGAGGACACACATCACAAAGAAGTTTCTGAGAATGCTTCTGTCTAGATTTTATATGAAGATATTCACTTTTCCATCGAAATCTTCACAGTTATCCAAATATCCACTTGCGGATTCTACAAAAAGAGTGTTTCTAAACTGCTGTATCAAAAGAAAGGTCCAACTCTGTTAGTTGAGGACACACATCCAGTATAAGTTTCAGAGAATGCTTCTGTCTCGTTTTTATGGGAAGATATTTCCCTTTTCACCGTAGGCCTGAAAGCGCTCGAAATGTCCACTTGCAGAGACTACAGAAAGCGTGTTCCAAACCTGCTCTAAGAAAGAGAATCTTCAGCTTTCTGAGTTGAATGCAGATATCACAAAGTAGTTTCTGAGAGTGCTTCTGTCTAGATTTTAGATGAAGATATTCCCGTTTCCAACGAAATCGTATGAGCTATCCAAATATCCACTTGCAGATTGTACAAAAAGGTGGTTCCAAACTACTCTATCAAAAGAAATGTTGAACTCTGTTCGATGAGGACTCACATCACAAAGAAGTTTCTGATAATGCTTCTGCCTAGATTTTATATGATGATGTTCCCGTTTCCAACGAAATCTTCACATTAAACAAAATATCCACTTGCAGGTTCTACAAAAAGAGTGTTTCCAAACTGCTGTATCAACGTAAAGTTTGAACTCTGTTAGTTGAGGACACACATCACAAAAAAGTTTCTGAGAATGCTTCTGTCTAGATTTTATAAGAAGATACTCCCGTTTCCAACGAAATCTTCACAGTTATTCAAGTATCCACTTGCAGATTCCACAAAAAGAGTGTTTCCTAACTGCTGTATCAAGAGAAAGGATCAACTCTGCTAGTTGAGGACCCATATCCTAAATAAGTTTCTGAGAATGCTTCTGTCTCTTTCTTATAGGAAGATATTTCAGTTTTCACCGAAGGGCTGAATGCGTTCGAAATGTCCACTTCCAGATACTACAGAAAGAGTGTTTCAAACCTGCTCTTTGAAAGGGAATGTTCAGCTCTGTGACTTGAATGCAGATGTCACAAAGTAGTTTCTGACAGTGCTTCTGTCTTGAATTTAGATGAAGATATTCCCTTTTCCAACGAAATCGTTAGAGCTATAAAAATATCCACTTGCAGATTCTACAAAAAGGGTGTTTCCAAACTGCCCTATCAAAAGAAACGTTGAACCCTGTTAGTTGAGGATACACATCACAAAGTAGTTTCTGAGAATGCTTGTGTCTAGATTTTATATGAAGATATTCCTATTTCCAACTAAATCTTCACAGTTATCCAAATATCCACTTGCAGATTTTACAAAAAGACTGTTTCCAAACTGCTGTTTCAAAGAAAAGTCGAACTGTGTTAGTTGAGGACACTCATCACAAAGAAGTTTCTGAGAATGCTTCTGTCTAGATTTCGTATGAAGATATTCCCGTTTCCACCGAAATCATTAGAGCTATCCAAATACCCACTTACAGATTCTACAAAAAGAGTGTTACCAATCTGCTCTATCAAATGAAAGGTTCAACTTCGTTAGTTGAGGACACACATCATAAAGAAGTTTCTGAGAATGCTTCTGTCTGGATTTTATATGAAGATATTCCGTTTCCAACGAAATCTTCACAGTTATCCAAATATCAACTTGCAGATTCTACAAAAAGTGTGTTTCCAAACTACTGTATCAAAAGAAAGGATCAACTCTGTTAGTTGAGGACACACATCACAAAGAAGTTTCTGAGAATGCTTCTGTCTAGATTTTATATGAAGATATTCCCGTTTCCAACGAAATCTTCACAGTTATCCAAATATCCACTTGCAGATTCTACAAAAAGAGTGTTTGCAAACTGCTGTATCAAAAGAAAGGATGAACTGTGTTAGCTGAGGACACTCATCAAGAAGAAGTTTCTGAGCATGCTTCGGTCTAGATTTCATATGAAGATATCCCCGTTTCCAACGAAATCATTAGCTCTATCAAAATATCCACTTACAGATTCTACAAAAAGAGTGTTTCCAAACTCCTCTATCAAAAGAAAAGTTCAACTCCTTTAGTTGAGGACACACATCACAAAGAAGTTTCTGAGAATGCTTCTGTCTAGATTTTATATGAAGATATTCCCTTTTCCAATGAAATCTTCAGAGTCATCCAAATATCCACTTGCAGCTTCTACAAAAAGAGTTTTTCTAAACTGCTGTATCCAAAGAAAGTTTCATCTCTGTTAGTTGAGGACACACATCCCAAATAAGTTTCTGAGAATGCTTCTGTCTCGTTTTTATGGGAAGATATTTCCCTTTTCACCTTAGGCCTGAGAGCGCTCGAAATCTCCACTTGCAGATACTACAGAAAGAGTGTTCCAAACCTGCTCTAAGAAAGGGAATGTTCAGCTCAGTGAGTTCAATGCAGATATCACAAAGTAGTTTCTGAGAGAGCTTCTGTCTAGATTTTAGATGAAGATATTCCCGTTTCCAATGAAATCGTTAGAGCTATCCAAATATCCACTTGCAGATTCTACAAAAAGTGTGTTTCCAAACTGCTGTAACAAAGGGAAGGTTGAAATCTGTTAGTTGAGGACACACACCACAAAAAAGTTTCTGAGAACGCTTCTGTCTAGATTCTATATGACGATATTCCCGTTTCCAATGAAATCTTCACAGTTATTCAAATATCCACTTGCAGATTCTACAAAAAGAGTGTTTCCAAACTGCTCTATCAAAAGAAAGGTTCAACTCCGTTAGTTGAGGACACACGTCACAAAGAAGTTTCTGAGAATGCTTCTGTCTCGTTTTTATGGGAAGATATTTCAGTTTTCACCGTAGGCCGGAATGCGCTCGAAATGTCCACTTGCAGATACTACAGAAAGAGTGTTCCAAACCTTCTCTAAGAAAGGGAATCTTCAGCTTTGTGAGTTGAATGCAGATATCACAAAGTAGTTTCTGAGAGTGCTTCTGTCTAGATTTTAGATGAAGATATTCCCGTTTCCAACGAAATCGTTAGAGCTATCCAAATATCTACTTGCAGATTCTACAAAAAGAGTGGTTCCAAACTACTCTATGAAAAGAAAGGTTGAACTCTGTTAGATGAGGACACACATCACAAAGAAGTTTCTGAGAATGCTTCTGTCTAGATTTTATATGAAGATGTTCCCGTTTCCAACGAAATCTTCACATTAAACAAAATATCCACTTGCAGGTTCTACAAAAAGAGTGTTTCCAAACTGCTGTATCAAAGGAAAGGTTGTACTCTGTTAGTTGAGGACACACATCACAAAAAAGTTTCTGAGAATGCTTCTGTCTAGATTTTATACGAAGATATTCCCGTTTCCAACGAAATCTTCACAGTTATTCAAGTATCCACTTGCAGATTCCACAATAAGAGTGTTTCCAAACTGCTGTATCAATAGAAAGGATCAGCTCTGGTAGTTGAGGACACACATCCTAAAGAAGTTTCTGAAAATCCTTCTGTCTCTTTTTTATGGGAAGATATTTCAGTTTTCACCGTAGGCCTTAATGCGCTCGAAATGTCCACTTCCAGATACTACAGAAAGAGTGTTTCAAACCTGCTCTATGAAAGGGAATGTTCCGCTCTGTGACTTGAATGCAGATATCAGAAAGTAGTTTCTGACAGTGCTTCTGTCTAGAATTTAGATGAAGATATTCCCGTTTCCAACGAAATCGATAGAGCTATCCAAATATCCACTTACAGATTCTACAAAAGAAGTGATTCCAAACTGCTCTATCAACAGAAAGGTTTAAGTCTGTTAGTTGAGGACACACATCACAAAGAAGTTTGTGAGAATGCTTCTGTCTAGATTTTATATGAAGATATTCCCGTTTCTAACGATATCTTCACAGTTATCCAAATATCCACTTGCAGATTCTTCAAAAAGTGTGTTTCCAAACTGCTGTATCAAAAGATAGGTTCAACTCTGTCAGTTGAGGACACTCATCGCAAAGAAGTTTCTGAGAATGCTTCTGTCTAGATTTCATATGAAGATACTCCCCTTTCCAACGAAATTATTACAGCTATCCAAATATCCACGGACAGATTCTACAGAAAGGGTGTTTCCAAACTGCTGTATCAAAAGAAAGGTTGAACTCCGTTAGTTGAGGACACACATCACGAAGAAGTTGCTGAGAATGCTTCTGTCTGGAATTTAGATGAAGATATTCCCGTTTCCAACGAAATCTTCACAGTTATCCAAATATCTACCAGCAGATTCTACAAAAAGTGTGTTTCCAAACTACTGTAACAAAAGAAAGGTTGAACTCTGTTAGTTGAGGACACACATCACAAAGAAGTTTCTGAGAATGCTTCTGTCTAGATTTTATATGAAGATATTCACTTTTCCATCGAAATCTTCACAGTTATCCAAATATCCACTTGCGGATTCTACAAAAAGAGTGTTTCTAAACTGCTGTATCAAAAGAAAGGTCCAACTCTGTTAGTTGAGGACACACATCCAGTATAAGTTTCAGAGAATGCTTCTGTCTCGTTTTTATGGGAAGATATTTCCCTTTTCACCGTAGGCCTGAAAGCGCTCGAAATGTCCACTTGCAGATACTACAGAAAGCGTGTTCCAAACCTGCTCTAAGAAAGAGAATCTTCAGCTTTCTGAGTTGAATGCAGATATCACAAAGTAGTTTCTGAGAGTGCTTCTGTCTAGATTTTAGATGAAGATATTCCCGTTTCCAACGAAATCGTATGAGCTATCCAAATATCCACTTGCAGATTGTACAAAAAGGTGGTTCCAAACTACTCTATCAAAAGAAATGTTGAACTCTGTTCGATGAGGACTCACATCACAAAGAAGTTTCTGATAATGCTTCTGCCTAGATTTTATATGATGATGTTCCCGTTTCCAACGAAATCTTCACATTAAACAAAATATCCACTTGCAGGTTCTACAAAAAGAGTGTTTCCAAACTGCTGTATCAACGTAAAGTTTGAACTCTGTTAGTTGAGGACACACATCACAAAAAAGTTTCTGAGAATGCTTCTGTCTAGATTTTATAAGAAGATACTCCCGTTTCCAACGAAATCTTCACAGTTATTCAAGTATCCACTTGCAGATTCCACAAAAAGAGTGTTTCCTAACTGCTGTATCAAGAGAAAGGATCAACTCTGCTAGTTGAGGACCCATATCCTAAATAAGTTTCTGAGAATGCTTCTGTCTCTTTCTTATAGGAAGATATTTCAGTTTTCACCGAAGGGCTGAATGCGTTCGAAATGTCCACTTCCAGATACTACAGAAAGAGTGTTTCAAACCTGCTCTTTGAAAGGGAATGTTCAGCTCTGTGACTTGAATGCAGATGTCACAAAGTAGTTTCTGACAGTGCTTCTGTCTTGAATTTAGATGAAGATATTCCCTTTTCCAACGAAATCGTTAGAGCTATAAAAATATCCACTTGCAGATTCTACAAAAAGGGTGTTTCCAAACTGCCCTATCAAAAGAAACGTTGAACCCTGTTAGTTGAGGATACACATCACAAAGTAGTTTCTGAGAATGCTTGTGTCTAGATTTTATATGAAGATATTCCTATTTCCAACTAAATCTTCACAGTTATCCAAATATCCACTTGCAGATTTTACAAAAAGACTGTTTCCAAACTGCTGTTTCAAAGAAAAGTCGAACTGTGTTAGTTGAGGACACTCATCACAAAGAAGTTTCTGAGAATGCTTCTGTCTAGATTTCATATGAAGATATTCCCGTTTCCACCGAAATCATTAGAGCTATCCAAATACCCACTTACAGATTCTACAAAAAGAGTGTTACCAATCTGCTCTATCAAATGAAAGGTTCAACTTCGTTAGTTGAGGACACACATCATAAAGAAGTTTCTGAGAATGCTTCTGTCTGGATTTTATATGAAGATATTCCGTTTCCAACGAAATCTTCACAGTTATCCAAATATCAACTTGCAGATTCTACAAAAAGTGTGTTTCCAAACTACTGTATCAAAAGAAAGGATCAACTCTGTTAGTTGAGGACACACATCACAAAGAAGTTTCTGAGAATGCTTCTGTCTAGATTTTATATGAAGATATTCCCGTTTCCAACGAAATCTTCACAGTTATCCAAATATCCACTTGCAGATTCTACAAAAAGAGTGTTTGCAAACTGCTGTATCAAAAGAAAGGATGAACTGTGTTAGCTGAGGACACTCATCAAGAAGAAGTTTCTGAGCATGCTTCGGTCTAGATTTCATATGAAGATATCCCCGTTTCCAACGAAATCATTAGCTCTATCAAAATATCCACTTACAGATTCTACAAAAAGAGTGTTTCCAAACTCCTCTATCAAAAGAAAAGTTCAACTCCTTTAGTTGAGGACACACATCACAAAGAAGTTTCTGAGAATGCTTCTGTCTAGATTTTATATGAAGATATTCCCTTTTCCAATGAAATCTTCAGAGTCATCCAAATATCCACTTGCAGCTTCTACAAAAAGAGTTTTTCTAAACTGCTGTATCCAAAGAAAGTTTCATCTCTGTTAGTTGAGGACACACATCCCAAATAAGTTTCTGAGAATGCTTCTGTCTCGTTTTTATGGGAAGATATTTCCCTTTTCACCTTAGGCCTGAGAGCGCTCGAAATCTCCACTTGCAGATACTACAGAAAGAGTGTTCCAAACCTGCTCTAAGAAAGGGAATGTTCAGCTCAGTGAGTTCAATGCAGATATCACAAAGTAGTTTCTGAGAGAGCTTCTGTCTAGATTTTAGATGAAGATATTCCCGTTTCCAATGAAATCGTTAGAGCTATCCAAATATCCACTTGCAGATTCTACAAAAAGTGTGTTTCCAAACTGCTGTAACAAAGGAAAGGTTGAAATCTGTTAGTTGAGGACACACACCACAAAAAAGTTTCTGAGAACGCTTCTGTCTAGATTCTATATGACGATATTCCCGTTTCCAATGAAATCTTCACAGTTATTCAAATATCCACTTGCAGATTCTACAAAAAGAGTGTTTCCAAACTGCTCTATCAAAAGAAAGGTTCAACTCCGTTAGTTGAGGACACACGTCACAAAGAAGTTTCTGAGAATGCTTCTGTCTCGTTTTTATGGGAAGATATTTCAGTTTTCACCGTAGGCCGGAATGCGCTCGAAATGTCCACTTGCAGATACTACAGAAAGAGTGTTCCAAACCTTCTCTAAGAAAGGGAATCTTCAGCTTTGTGAGTTGAATGCAGATATCACAAAGTAGTTTCTGAGAGTGCTTCTGTCTAGATTTTAGATGAAGATATTCCCGTTTCCAACGAAATCGTTAGAGCTATCCAAATATCAACTTGCAGATTCTACAAAAAGAGTGGTTCCAAACTACTCTATGAAAAGAAAGGTTGAACTCTGTTAGATGAGGACACACATCACAAAGAAGTTTCTGAGAATGCTTCTGTCTAGATTTTATATGAAGATGTTCCCGTTTCCAACGAAATCTTCACATTAAACAAAATATCCACTTGCAGGTTCTACAAAAAGAGTGTTTCCAAACTGCTGTATCAAAGGAAAGGTTGTACTCTGTTAGTTGAGGACACACATCACAAAAAAGTTTCTGAGAATGCTTCTGTCTAGATTTTATATGAAGATATTCCCGTTTCCAACGAAATCTTCACAGTTATTCAAGTATCCACTTGCAGATTCCACAATAAGAGTGTTTCCAAACTGCTGTATCAATAGAAAGGATCAGCTCTGGTAGTTGAGGACACACATCCTAAAGAAGTTTCTGAAAATCCTTCTGTCTCTTTTTTATGGGAAGATATTTCAGTTTTCACCGTAGGCCTTAATGCGCTCGAAATGTCCACTTCCAGATACTACAGAAAGAGTGTTTCAAACCTGCTCTATGAAAGGGAATGTTCCGCTCTGTGACTTGAATGCAGATATCAGAAAGTAGTTTCTGACAGTGCTTCTGTCTAGAATTTAGATGAAGATATTCCCGTTTCCAACGAAATCGATAGAGCTATCCAAATATCCACTTACAGATTCTACAAAAGAAGTGATTCCAAACTGCTCTATCAACAGAAAGGTTTAAGTCTGTTAGTTGAGGACACACATCACAAAGAAGTTTGTGAGAATGCTTCTGTCTAGATTTTATATGAAGATATTCCCGTTTCTAACGATATCTTCACAGTTATCCAAATATCCACTTGCAGATTCTTCAAAAAGTGTGTTTCCAAACTGCTGTATCAAAAGATAGGTTCAACTCTGTCAGTTGAGGACACTCATCGCAAAGAAGTTTCTGAGAATGCTTCTGTCTAGATTTCATATGAAGATACTCCCCTTTCCAACGAAATTATTACAGCTATCCAAATATCCACGGACAGATTCTACAGAAAGGGTGTTTCCAAACTGCTGTATCAAAAGAAAGGTTGAACTCCGTTAGTTGAGGACACACATCACGAAGAAGTTGCTGAGAATGCTTCTGTCTGGAATTTAGATGAAGATATTCCCGTTTCCAACGAAATCTTCACAGTTATCCAAATATCTACCAGCAGATTCTACAAAAAGTGTGTTTCCAAACTACTGTAACAAAAGAAAGGTTGAACTCTGTTAGTTGAGGACACACATCACAAAGAAGTTTCTGAGAATGCTTCTGTCTAGATTTTATATGAAGATATTCACTTTTCCATCGAAATCTTCACAGTTATCCAAATATCCACTTGCGGATTCTACAAAAAGAGTGTTTCTAAACTGCTGTATCAAAAGAAAGGTCCAACTCTGTTAGTTGAGGACACACATCCAGTATAAGTTTCAGAGAATGCTTCTGTCTCGTTTTTATGGGAAGATATTTCCCTTTTCACCGTAGGCCTGAAAGCGCTCGAAATGTCCACTTGCAGATACTACAGAAAGCGTGTTCCAAACCTGCTCTAAGAAAGAGAATCTTCAGCTTTCTGAGTTGAATGCAGATATCACAAAGTAGTTTCTGAGAGTGCTTCTGTCTAGATTTTAGATGAAGATATTCCCGTTTCCAACGAAATCGTATGAGCTATCCAAATATCCACTTGCAGATTGTACAAAAAGGTGGTTCCAAACTACTCTATCAAAAGAAATGTTGAACTCTGTTCGATGAGGACTCACATCACAAAGAAGTTTCTGATAATGCTTCTGCCTAGATTTTATATGATGATGTTCCCGTTTCCAACGAAATCTTCACATTAAACAAAATATCCACTTGCAGGTTCTACAAAAAGAGTGTTTCCAAACTGCTGTATCAACGTAAAGTTTGAACTCTGTTAGTTGAGGACACACATCACAAAAAAGTTTCTGAGAATGCTTCTGTCTAGATTTTATAAGAAGATACTCCCGTTTCCAACGAAATCTTCACAGTTATTCAAGTATCCACTTGCAGATTCCACAAAAAGAGTGTTTCCTAACTGCTGTATCAAGAGAAAGGATCAACTCTGCTAGTTGAGGACCCATATCCTAAATAAGTTTCTGAGAATGCTTCTGTCTCTTTCTTATAGGAAGATATTTCAGTTTTCACCGAAGGGCTGAATGCGTTCGAAATGTCCACTTCCAGATACTACAGAAAGAGTGTTTCAAACCTGCTCTTTGAAAGGGAATGTTCAGCTCTGTGACTTGAATGCAGATGTCACAAAGTAGTTTCTGACAGTGCTTCTGTCTTGAATTTAGATGAAGATATTCCCTTTTCCAACGAAATCGTTAGAGCTATAAAAATATCCACTTGCAGATTCTACAAAAAGGGTGTTTCCAAACTGCCCTATCAAAAGAAACGTTGAACCCTGTTAGTTGAGGATACACATCACAAAGTAGTTTCTGAGAATGCTTGTGTCTAGATTTTATATGAAGATATTCCTATTTCCAACTAAATCTTCACAGTTATCCAAATATCCACTTGCAGATTTTACAAAAAGACTGTTTCCAAACTGCTGTTTCAAAGAAAAGTCGAACTGTGTTAGTTGAGGACACTCATCACAAAGAAGTTTCTGAGAATGCTTCTGTCTAGATTTCATATGAAGATATTCCCGTTTCCACCGAAATCATTAGAGCTATCCAAATACCCACTTACAGATTCTACAAAAAGAGTGTTACCAATCTGCTCTATCAAATGAAAGGTTCAACTTCGTTAGTTGAGGACACACATCATAAAGAAGTTTCTGAGAATGCTTCTGTCTGGATTTTATACGAAGATATTCCGTTTCCAACGAAATCTTCACAGTTATCCAATTATCAACTTGCAGATTCTACAAAAAGTGTGTTTCCAAACTACTGTATCAAAAGAAAGGATCAACTCTGTTAGTTGAGGACACACATCACAAAGAAGTTTCTGAGAATGCTTCTGTCTAGATTTTATATGAAGATATTCCCGTTTCCAACGAAATCTTCACAGTTATCCAAATATCCACTTGCAGATTCTACAAAAAGAGTGTTTGCAAACTGCTGTATCAAAAGAAAGGATGAACTGTGTTAGCTGAGGACACTCATCAAGAAGAAGTTTCTGAGCATGCTTCGGTCTAGATTTCATATGAAGATATCCCCGTTTCCAACGAAATCATTAGCTCTATCAAAATATCCACTTACAGATTCTACAAAAAGAGTGTTTCCAAACTCCTCTATCAAAAGAAAAGTTCAACTCCTTTAGTTGAGGACACACATCACAAAGAAGTTTCTGAGAATGCTTCTGTCTAGATTTTATATGAAGATATTCCCTTTTCCAATGAAATCTTCAGAGTCATCCAAATATCCACTTGCAGCTTCTACAAAAAGAGTTTTTCTAAACTGCTGTATCCAAAGAAAGTTTCATCTCTGTTAGTTGAGGACACACATCCCAAATAAGTTTCTGAGAATGCTTCTGTCTCGTTTTTATGGGAAGATATTTCCCTTTTCACCTTAGGCCTGAGAGCGCTCGAAATCTCCACTTGCAGATACTACAGAAAGAGTGTTCCAAACCTGCTCTAAGAAAGGGAATGTTCAGCTCAGTGAGTTCAATGCAGATATCACAAAGTAGTTTCTGAGAGAGCTTCTGTCTAGATTTTAGATGAAGATATTCCCGTTTCCAATGAAATCGTTAGAGCTATCCAAATATCCACTTGCAGATTCTACAAAAAGTGTTTTTCCAAACTGCTGTAACAAAGGGAAGGTTGAAATCTGTTAGTTGAGGACACACACCACAAAAAAGTTTCTGAGAACGCTTCTGTCTAGATTCTATATGACGATATTCCCGTTTCCAATGAAATCTTCACAGTTATTCAAATATCCACTTGCAGATTCTACAAAAAGAGTGTTTCCAAACTGCTCTATCAAAAGAAAGGTTCAACTCCGTTAGTTGAGGACACACGTCACAAAGAAGTTTCTGAGAATGCTTCTGTCTCGTTTTTATGGGAAGATATTTCAGTTTTCACCGTAGGCCGGAATGCGCTCGAAATGTCCACTTGCAGATACTACAGAAAGAGTGTTCCAAACCTTCTCTAAGAAAGGGAATCTTCAGCTTTGTGAGTTGAATGCAGATATCACAAAGTAGTTTCTGAGAGTGCTTCTGTCTAGATTTTAGATGAAGATATTCCCGTTTCCAACGAAATCGTTAGAGCTATCCAAATATCTACTTGCAGATTCTACAAAAAGAGTGGTTCCAAACTACTCTATGAAAAGAAAGGTTGAACTCTGTTAGATGAGGACACACATCACAAAGAAGTTTCTGAGAATGCTTCTGTCTAGATTTTATATGAAGATGTTCCCGTTTCCAACGAAATCTTCACATTAAACAAAATATCCACTTGCAGGTTCTACAAAAAGAGTGTTTCCAAACTGCTGTATCAAAGGAAAGGTTGTACTCTGTTAGTTGAGGACACACATCACAAAAAAGTTTCTGAGAATGCTTCTGTCTAGATTTTATATGAAGATATTCCCGTTTCCAACGAAATCTTCACAGTTATTCAAGTATCCACTTGCAGATTCCACAATAAGAGTGTTTCCAAACTGCTGTATCAATAGAAAGGATCAGCTCTGGTAGTTGAGGACACACATCCTAAAGAAGTTTCTGAAAATCCTTCTGTCTCTTTTTTATGGGAAGATATTTCAGTTTTCACCGTAGGCCTTAATGCGCTCGAAATGTCCACTTCCAGATACTACAGAAAGAGTGTTTCAAACCTGCTCTATGAAAGGGAATGTTCCGCTCTGTGACTTGAATGCAGATATCAGAAAGTAGTTTCTGACAGTGCTTCTGTCTAGAATTTAGATGAAGATATTCCCGTTTCCAACGAAATCGATAGAGCTATCCAAATATCCACTTACAGATTCTACAAAAGAAGTGATTCCAAACTGCTCTATCAACAGAAAGGTTTAAGTCTGTTAGTTGAGGACACACATCACAAAGAAGTTTGTGAGAATGCTTCTGTCTAGATTTTATATGAAGATATTCCCGTTTCTAACGATATCTTCACAGTTATCCAAATATCCACTTGCAGATTCTTCAAAAAGTGTGTTTCCAAACTGCTGTATCAAAAGATAGGTTCAACTCTGTCAGTTGAGGACACTCATCGCAAAGAAGTTTCTGAGAATGCTTCTGTCTAGATTTCATATGAAGATACTCCCCTTTCCAACGAAATTATTACAGCTATCCAAATATCCACGGACAGATTCTACAGAAAGGGTGTTTCCAAACTGCTGTATCAAAAGAAAGGTTGAACTCCGTTAGTTGAGGACACACATCACGAAGAAGTTGCTGAGAATGCTTCTGTCTGGAATTTAGATGAAGATATTCCCGTTTCCAACGAAATCTTCACAGTTATCCAAATATCTACCAGCAGATTCTACAAAAAGTGTGTTTCCAAACTACTGTAACAAAAGAAAGGTTGAACTCTGTTAGTTGAGGACACACATCACAAAGAAGTTTCTGAGAATGCTTCTGTCTAGATTTTATATGAAGATATTCACTTTTCCATCGAAATCTTCACAGTTATCCAAATATCCACTTGCGGATTCTACAAAAAGAGTGTTTCTAAACTGCTGTATCAAAAGAAAGGTCCAACTCTGTTAGTTGAGGACACACATCCAGTATAAGTTTCAGAGAATGCTTCTGTCTCGTTTTTATGGGAAGATATTTCCCTTTTCACCGTAGGCCTGAAAGCGCTCGAAATGTCCACTTGCAGATACTACAGAAAGCGTGTTCCAAACCTGCTCTAAGAAAGAGAATCTTCAGCTTTCTGAGTTGAATGCAGATATCACAAAGTAGTTTCTGAGAGTGCTTCTGTCTAGATTTTAGATGAAGATATTCCCGTTTCCAACGAAATCGTATGAGCTATCCAAATATCCACTTGCAGATTGTACAAAAAGGTGGTTCCAAACTACTCTATCAAAAGAAATGTTGAACTCTGTTCGATGAGGACTCACATCACAAAGAAGTTTCTGATAATGCTTCTGCCTAGATTTTATATGATGATGTTCCCGTTTCCAACGAAATCTTCACATTAAACAAAATATCCACTTGCAGGTTCTACAAAAAGAGTGTTTCCAAACTGCTGTATCAACGTAAAGTTTGAACTCTGTTAGTTGAGGACACACATCACAAAAAAGTTTCTGAGAATGCTTCTGTCTAGATTTTATAAGAAGATACTCCCGTTTCCAACGAAATCTTCACAGTTATTCAAGTATCCACTTGCAGATTCCACAAAAAGAGTGTTTCCTAACTGCTGTATCAAGAGAAAGGATCAACTCTGCTAGTTGAGGACCCATATCCTAAATAAGTTTCTGAGAATGCTTCTGTCTCTTTCTTATAGGAAGATATTTCAGTTTTCACCGAAGGGCTGAATGCGTTCGAAATGTCCACTTCCAGATACTACAGAAAGAGTGTTTCAAACCTGCTCTTTGAAAGGGAATGTTCAGCTCTGTGACTTGAATGCAGATGTCACAAAGTAGTTTCTGACAGTGCTTCTGTCTTGAATTTAGATGAAGATATTCCCTTTTCCAACGAAATCGTTAGAGCTATAAAAATATCCACTTGCAGATTCTACAAAAAGGGTGTTTCCAAACTGCCCTATCAAAAGAAACGTTGAACCCTGTTAGTTGAGGATACACATCACAAAGTAGTTTCTGAGAATGCTTGTGTCTAGATTTTATATGAAGATATTCCTATTTCCAACTAAATCTTCACAGTTATCCAAATATCCACTTGCAGATTTTACAAAAAGACTGTTTCCAAACTGCTGTTTCAAAGAAAAGTCGAACTGTGTTAGTTGAGGACACTCATCACAAAGAAGTTTCTGAGAATGCTTCTGTCTAGATTTCATATGAAGATATTCCCGTTTCCACCGAAATCATTAGAGCTATCCAAATACCCACTTACAGATTCTACAAAAAGAGTGTTACCAATCTGCTCTATCAAATGAAAGGTTCAACTTCGTTAGTTGAGGACACACATCATAAAGAAGTTTCTGAGAATGCTTCTGTCTGGATTTTATACGAAGATATTCCGTTTCCAACGAAATCTTCACAGTTATCCAATTATCAACTTGCAGATTCTACAAAAAGTGTGTTTCCAAACTACTGTATCAAAAGAAAGGATCAACTCTGTTAGTTGAGGACACACATCACAAAGAAGTTTCTGAGAATGCTTCTGTCTAGATTTTATATGAAGATATTCCCGTTTCCAACGAAATCTTCACAGTTATCCAAATATCCACTTGCAGATTCTACAAAAAGAGTGTTTGCAAACTGCTGTATCAAAAGAAAGGATGAACTGTGTTAGCTGAGGACACTCATCAAGAAGAAGTTTCTGAGCATGCTTCGGTCTAGATTTCATATGAAGATATCCCCGTTTCCAACGAAATCATTAGCTCTATCAAAATATCCACTTACAGATTCTACAAAAAGAGTGTTTCCAAACTCCTCTATCAAAAGAAAAGTTCAACTCCTTTAGTTGAGGACACACATCACAAAGAAGTTTCTGAGAATGCTTCTGTCTAGATTTTATATGAAGATATTCCCTTTTCCAATGAAATCTTCAGAGTCATCCAAATATCCACTTGCAGCTTCTACAAAAAGAGTTTTTCTAAACTGCTGTATCCAAAGAAAGTTTCATCTCTGTTAGTTGAGGACACACATCCCAAATAAGTTTCTGAGAATGCTTCTGTCTCGTTTTTATGGGAAGATATTTCCCTTTTCACCTTAGGCCTGAGAGCGCTCGAAATCTCCACTTGCAGATACTACAGAAAGAGTGTTCCAAACCTGCTCTAAGAAAGGGAATGTTCAGCTCAGTGAGTTCAATGCAGATATCACAAAGTAGTTTCTGAGAGAGCTTCTGTCTAGATTTTAGATGAAGATATTCCCGTTTCCAATGAAATCGTTAGAGCTATCCAAATATCCACTTGCAGATTCTACAAAAAGTGTTTTTCCAAACTGCTGTAACAAAGGGAAGGTTGAAATCTGTTAGTTGAGGACACACACCACAAAAAAGTTTCTGAGAACGCTTCTGTCTAGATTCTATATGACGATATTCCCGTTTCCAATGAAATCTTCACAGTTATTCAAATATCCACTTGCAGATTATACAAAAAGAGTGTTTCCAAACTGCTCTATCAAAAGAAAGGTTCAACTCCGTTAGTTGAGGACACACGTCACAAAGAAGTTTCTGAGAATGCTTCTGTCTCGTTTTTATGGGAAGATATTTCAGTTTTCACCGTAGGCCGGAATGCGCTCGAAATGTCCACTTGCAGATACTACAGAAAGAGTGTTCCAAACCTTCTCTAAGAAAGGGAATCTTCAGCTTTGTGAGTTGAATGCAGATATCACAAAGTAGTTTCTGAGAGTGCTTCTGTCTAGATTTTAGATGAAGATATTCCCGTTTCCAACGAAATCGTTAGAGCTATCCAAATATCTACTTGCAGATTCTACAAAAAGAATGGTTCCAAACTACTCTATGAAAAGAAAGGTTGAACTCTGTTAGATGAGGACACACATCACAAAGAAGTTTCTGAGAATGCTTCTGTCTAGATTTTATATGAAGATGTTCCCGTTTCCAACGAAATCTTCACATTAAACAAAATATCCACTTGCAGGTTCTACAAAAAGAGTGTTTCCAAACTGCTGTATCAAAGGAAAGGTTGTACTCTGTTAGTTGAGGACACACATCACAAAAAAGTTTCTGAGAATGCTTCTGTCTAGATTTTATATGAAGATATTCCCGTTTCCAACGAAATCTTCACAGTTATTCAAGTATCCACTTGCAGATTCCACAATAAGAGTGTTTCCAAACTGCTGTATCAATAGAAAGGATCAGCTCTGGTAGTTGAGGACACACATCCTAAAGAAGTTTCTGAAAATCCTTCTGTCTCTTTTTTATGGGAAGATATTTCAGTTTTCACCGTAGGCCTTAATGCGCTCGAAATGTCCACTTCCAGATACTACAGAAAGAGTGTTTCAAACCTGCTCTATGAAAGGGAATGTTCCGCTCTGTGACTTGAATGCAGATATCAGAAAGTAGTTTCTGACAGTGCTTCTGTCTAGAATTTAGATGAAGATATTCCCGTTTCCAACGAAATCGATAGAGCTATCCAAATATCCACTTACAGATTCTACAAAAGAAGTGATTCCAAACTGCTCTATCAACAGAAAGGTTTAAGTCTGTTAGTTGAGGACACACATCACAAAGAAGTTTGTGAGAATGCTTCTGTCTAGATTTTATATGAAGATATTCCCGTTTCTAACGATATCTTCACAGTTATCCAAATATCCACTTGCAGATTCTTCAAAAAGTGTGTTTCCAAACTGCTGTATCAAAAGATAGGTTCAACTCTGTCAGTTGAGGACGCTCATCGCAAAGAAGTTTCTGAGAATGCTTCTGTCTAGATTTCATATGAAGATACTCCCCTTTCCAACGAAATTATTACAGCTATCCAAATATCCACGGACAGATTCTACAGAAAGGGTGTTTCCAAACTGCTGTATCAAAAGAAAGGTTGAACTCCGTTAGTTGAGGACACACATCACGAAGAAGTTGCTGAGAATGCTTCTGTCTGGAATTTAGATGAAGATATTCCCGTTTCCAACGAAATCTTCACAGTTATCCAAATATCTACCAGCAGATTCTACAAAAAGTGTGTTTCCAAACTACTGTAACAAAAGAAAGGTTGAACTCTGTTAGTTGAGGACACACATCACAAAGAAGTTTCTGAGAATGCTTCTGTCTAGATTTTATATGAAGATATTCACTTTTCCATCGAAATCTTCACAGTTATCCAAATATCCACTTGCGGATTCTACAAAAAGAGTGTTTCTAAACTGCTGTATCAAAAGAAAGGTCCAACTCTGTTAGTTGAGGACACACATCCAGTATAAGTTTCAGAGAATGCTTCTGTCTCGTTTTTATGGGAAGATATTTCCCTTTTCACCGTAGGCCTGAAAGCGCTCGAAATGTCCACTTGCAGATACTACAGAAAGCGTGTTCCAAACCTGCTCTAAGAAAGAGAATCTTCAGCTTTCTGAGTTGAATGCAGATATCACAAAGTAGTTTCTGAGAGTGCTTCTGTCTAGATTTTAGATGAAGATATTCCCGTTTCCAACGAAATCGTATGAGCTATCCAAATATCCACTTGCAGATTGTACAAAAAGGTGGTTCCAAACTACTCTATCAAAAGAAATGTTGAACTCTGTTCGATGAGGACTCACATCACAAAGAAGTTTCTGATAATGCTTCTGCCTAGATTTTATATGATGATGTTCCCGTTTCCAACGAAATCTTCACATTAAACAAAATATCCACTTGCAGGTTCTACAAAAAGAGTGTTTCCAAACTGCTGTATCAACGTAAAGTTTGAACTCTGTTAGTTGAGGACACACATCACAAAAAAGTTTCTGAGAATGCTTCTGTCTAGATTTTATAAGAAGATACTCCCGTTTCCAACGAAATCTTCACAGTTATTCAAGTATCCACTTGCAGATTCCACAAAAAGAGTGTTTCCTAACTGCTGTATCAAGAGAAAGGATCAACTCTGCTAGTTGAGGACCCATATCCTAAATAAGTTTCTGAGAATGCTTCTGTCTCTTTCTTATAGGAAGATATTTCAGTTTTCACCGAAGGGCTGAATGCGTTCGAAATGTCCACTTCCAGATACTACAGAAAGAGTGTTTCAAACCTGCTCTTTGAAAGGGAATGTTCAGCTCTGTGACTTGAATGCAGATGTCACAAAGTAGTTTCTGACAGTGCTTCTGTCTTGAATTTAGATGAAGATATTCCCTTTTCCAACGAAATCGTTAGAGCTATAAAAATATCCACTTGCAGATTCTACAAAAAGGGTGTTTCCAAACTGCCCTATCAAAAGAAACGTTGAACCCTGTTAGTTGAGGATACACATCACAAAGTAGTTTCTGAGAATGCTTGTGTCTAGATTTTATATGAAGATATTCCTATTTCCAACTAAATCTTCACAGTTATCCAAATATCCACTTGCAGATTTTACAAAAAGACTGTTTCCAAACTGCTGTTTCAAAGAAAAGTCGAACTGTGTTAGTTGAGGACACTCATCACAAAGAAGTTTCTGAGAATGCTTCTGTCTAGATTTCATATGAAGATATTCCCGTTTCCACCGAAATCATTAGAGCTATCCAAATACCCACTTACAGATTCTACAAAAAGAGTGTTACCAATCTGCTCTATCAAATGAAAGGTTCAACTTCGTTAGTTGAGGACACACATCATAAAGAAGTTTCTGAGAATGCTTCTGTCTGGATTTTATATGAAGATATTCCGTTTCCAACGAAATCTTCACAGTTATCCAAATATCAACTTGCAGATTCTACAAAAAGTGTGTTTCCAAACTACTGTATCAAAAGAAAGGATCAACTCTGTTAGTTGAGGACACACATCACAAAGAAGTTTCTGAGAATGCTTCTGTCTAGATTTTATATGAAGATATTCCCGTTTCCAACGAAATCTTCACAGTTATCCAAATATCCACTTGCAGATTCTACAAAAAGAGTGTTTGCAAACTGCTGTATCAAAAGAAAGGATGAACTGTGTTAGCTGAGGACACTCATCAAGAAGAAGTTTCTGAGCATGCTTCGGTCTAGATTTCATATGAAGATATCCCCGTTTCCAACGAAATCATTAGCTCTATCAAAATATCCACTTACAGATTCTACAAAAAGAGTGTTTCCAAACTCCTCTATCAAAAGAAAAGTTCAACTCCTTTAGTTGAGGACACACATCACAAAGAAGTTTCTGAGAATGCTTCTGTCTAGATTTTATATGAAGATATTCCCTTTTCCAATGAAATCTTCAGAGTCATCCAAATATCCACTTGCAGCTTCTACAAAAAGAGTTTTTCTAAACTGCTGTATCCAAAGAAAGTTTCATCTCTGTTAGTTGAGGACACACATCCCAAATAAGTTTCTGAGAATGCTTCTGTCTCGTTTTTATGGGAAGATATTTCCCTTTTCACCTTAGGCCTGAGAGCGCTCGAAATCTCCACTTGCAGATACTACAGAAAGAGTGTTCCAAACCTGCTCTAAGAAAGGGAATGTTCAGCTCAGTGAGTTCAATGCAGATATCACAAAGTAGTTTCTGAGAGAGCTTCTGTCTAGATTTTAGATGAAGATATTCCCGTTTCCAATGAAATCGTTAGAGCTATCCAAATATCCACTTGCAGATTCTACAAAAAGTGTTTTTCCAAACTGCTGTAACAAAGGGAAGGTTGAAATCTGTTAGTTGAGGACACACACCACAAAAAAGTTTCTGAGAACGCTTCTGTCTAGATTCTATATGACGATATTCCCGTTTCCAATGAAATCTTCACAGTTATTCAAATATCCACTTGCAGATTATACAAAAAGAGTGTTTCCAAACTGCTCTATCAAAAGAAAGGTTCAACTCCGTTAGTTGAGGACACACGTCACAAAGAAGTTTCTGAGAATGCTTCTGTCTCGTTTTTATGGGAAGATATTTCAGTTTTCACCGTAGGCCGGAATGCGCTCGAAATGTCCACTTGCAGATACTACAGAAAGAGTGTTCCAAACCTTCTCTAAGAAAGGGAATCTTCAGCTTTGTGAGTTGAATGCAGATATCACAAAGTAGTTTCTGAGAGTGCTTCTGTCTAGATTTTAGATGAAGATATTCCCGTTTCCAACGAAATCGTTAGAGCTATCCAAATATCTACTTGCAGATTCTACAAAAAGAGTGGTTCCAAACTACTCTATGAAAAGAAAGGTTGAACTCTGTTAGATGAGGACACACATCACAAAGAAGTTTCTGAGAATGCTTCTGTCTAGATTTTATATGAAGATGTTCCCGTTTCCAACGAAATCTTCACATTAAACAAAATATCCACTTGCAGGTTCTACAAAAAGAGTGTTTCCAAACTGCTGTATCAAAGGAAAGGTTGTACTCTGTTAGTTGAGGACACACATCACAAAAAAGTTTCTGAGAATGCTTCTGTCTAGATTTTATATGAAGATATTCCCGTTTCCAACGAAATCTTCACAGTTATTCAAGTATCCACTTGCAGATTCCACAATAAGAGTGTTTCCAAACTGCTGTATCAATAGAAAGGATCAGCTCTGGTAGTTGAGGACACACATCCTAAAGAAGTTTCTGAAAATCCTTCTGTCTCTTTTTTATGGGAAGATATTTCAGTTTTCACCGTAGGCCTTAATGCGCTCGAAATGTCCACTTCCAGATACTACAGAAAGAGTGTTTCAAACCTGCTCTATGAAAGGGAATGTTCCGCTCTGTGACTTGAATGCAGATATCAGAAAGTAGTTTCTGACAGTGCTTCTGTCTAGAATTTAGATGAAGATATTCCCGTTTCCAACGAAATCGATAGAGCTATCCAAATATCCACTTACAGATTCTACAAAAGAAGTGATTCCAAACTGCTCTATCAACAGAAAGGTTTAAGTCTGTTAGTTGAGGACACACATCACAAAGAAGTTTGTGAGAATGCTTCTGTCTAGATTTTATATGAAGATATTCCCGTTTCTAACGATATCTTCACAGTTATCCAAATATCCACTTGCAGATTCTTCAAAAAGTGTGTTTCCAAACTGCTGTATCAAAAGATAGGTTCAACTCTGTCAGTTGAGGACACTCATCGCAAAGAAGTTTCTGAGAATGCTTCTGTCTAGATTTCATATGAAGATACTCCCCTTTCCAACGAAATTATTACAGCTATCCAAATATCCACGGACAGATTCTACAGAAAGGGTGTTTCCAAACTGCTGTATCAAAAGAAAGGTTGAACTCCGTTAGTTGAGGACACACATCACGAAGAAGTTGCTGAGAATGCTTCTGTCTGGAATTTAGATGAAGATATTCCCGTTTCCAACGAAATCTTCACAGTTATCCAAATATCTACCAGCAGATTCTACAAAAAGTGTGTTTCCAAACTACTGTAACAAAAGAAAGGTTGAACTCTGTTAGTTGAGGACACACATCACAAAGAAGTTTCTGAGAATGCTTCTGTCTAGATTTTATATGAAGATATTCACTTTTCCATCGAAATCTTCACAGTTATCCAAATATCCACTTGCGGATTCTACAAAAAGAGTGTTTCTAAACTGCTGTATCAAAAGAAAGGTCCAACTCTGTTAGTTGAGGACACACATCCAGTATAAGTTTCAGAGAATGCTTCTGTCTCGTTTTTATGGGAAGATATTTCCCTTTTCACCGTAGGCCTGAAAGCGCTCGAAATGTCCACTTGCAGATACTACAGAAAGCGTGTTCCAAACCTGCTCTAAGAAAGAGAATCTTCAGCTTTCTGAGTTGAATGCAGATATCACAAAGTAGTTTCTGAGAGTGCTTCTGTCTAGATTTTAGATGAAGATATTCCCGTTTCCAACGAAATCGTATGAGCTATCCAAATATCCACTTGCAGATTGTACAAAAAGGTGGTTCCAAACTACTCTATCAAAAGAAATGTTGAACTCTGTTCGATGAGGACTCACATCACAAAGAAGTTTCTGATAATGCTTCTGCCTAGATTTTATATGATGATGTTCCCGTTTCCAACGAAATCTTCACATTAAACAAAATATCCACTTGCAGGTTCTACAAAAAGAGTGTTTCCAAACTGCTGTATCAACGTAAAGTTTGAACTCTGTTAGTTGAGGACACACATCACAAAAAAGTTTCTGAGAATGCTTCTGTCTAGATTTTATAAGAAGATACTCCCGTTTCCAACGAAATCTTCACAGTTATTCAAGTATCCACTTGCAGATTCCACAAAAAGAGTGTTTCCTAACTGCTGTATCAAGAGAAAGGATCAACTCTGCTAGTTGAGGACCCATATCCTAAATAAGTTTCTGAGAATGCTTCTGTCTCTTTCTTATAGGAAGATATTTCAGTTTTCACCGAAGGGCTGAATGCGTTCGAAATGTCCACTTCCAGATACTACAGAAAGAGTGTTTCAAACCTGCTCTTTGAAAGGGAATGTTCAGCTCTGTGACTTGAATGCAGATGTCACAAAGTAGTTTCTGACAGTGCTTCTGTCTTGAATTTAGATGAAGATATTCCCTTTTCCAACGAAATCGTTAGAGCTATAAAAATATCCACTTGCAGATTCTACAAAAAGGGTGTTTCCAAACTGCCCTATCAAAAGAAACGTTGAACCCTGTTAGTTGAGGATACACATCACAAAGTAGTTTCTGAGAATGCTTGTGTCTAGATTTTATATGAAGATATTCCTATTTCCAACTAAATCTTCACAGTTATCCAAATATCCACTTGCAGATTTTACAAAAAGACTGTTTCCAAACTGCTGTTTCAAAGAAAAGTCGAACTGTGTTAGTTGAGGACACTCATCACAAAGAAGTTTCTGAGAATGCTTCTGTCTAGATTTCATATGAAGATATTCCCGTTTCCACCGAAATCATTAGAGCTATCCAAATACCCACTTACAGATTCTACAAAAAGAGTGTTACCAATCTGCTCTATCAAATGAAAGGTTCAACTTCGTTAGTTGAGGACACACATCATAAAGAAGTTTCTGAGAATGCTTCTGTCTGGATTTTATACGAAGATATTCCGTTTCCAACGAAATCTTCACAGTTATCCAAATATCAACTTGCAGATTCTACAAAAAGTGTGTTTCCAAACTACTGTATCAAAAGAAAGGATCAACTCTGTTAGTTGAGGACACACATCACAAAGAAGTTTCTGAGAATGCTTCTGTCTAGATTTTATATGAAGATATTCCCGTTTCCAACGAAATCTTCACAGTTATCCAAATATCCACTTGCAGATTCTACAAAAAGAGTGTTTGCAAACTGCTGTATCAAAAGAAAGGATGAACTGTGTTAGCTGAGGACACTCATCAAGAAGAAGTTTCTGAGCATGCTTCGGTCTAGATTTCATATGAAGATATCCCCGTTTCCAACGAAATCATTAGCTCTATCAAAATATCCACTTACAGATTCTACAAAAAGAGTGTTTCCAAACTCCTCTATCAAAAGAAAAGTTCAACTCCTTTAGTTGAGGACACACATCACAAAGAAGTTTCTGAGAATGCTTCTGTCTAGATTTTATATGAAGATATTCCCTTTTCCAATGAAATCTTCAGAGTCATCCAAATATCCACTTGCAGCTTCTACAAAAAGAGTTTTTCTAAACTGCTGTATCCAAAGAAAGTTTCATCTCTGTTAGTTGAGGACACACATCCCAAATAAGTTTCTGAGAATGCTTCTGTCTCGTTTTTATGGGAAGATATTTCCCTTTTCACCTTAGGCCTGAGAGCGCTCGAAATCTCCACTTGCAGATACTACAGAAAGAGTGTTCCAAACCTGCTCTAAGAAAGGGAATGTTCAGCTCAGTGAGTTCAATGCAGATATCACAAAGTAGTTTCTGAGAGAGCTTCTGTCTAGATTTTAGATGAAGATATTCCCGTTTCCAATGAAATCGTTAGAGCTATCCAAATATCCACTTGCAGATTCTACAAAAAGTGTTTTTCCAAACTGCTGTAACAAAGGGAAGGTTGAAATCTGTTAGTTGAGGACACACACCACAAAAAAGTTTCTGAGAACGCTTCTGTCTAGATTCTATATGACGATATTCCCGTTTCCAATGAAATCTTCACAGTTATTCAAATATCCACTTGCAGATTCTACAAAAAGAGTGTTTCCAAACTGCTCTATCAAAAGAAAGGTTCAACTCCGTTAGTTGAGGACACACGTCACAAAGAAGTTTCTGAGAATGCTTCTGTCTCGTTTTTATGGGAAGATATTTCAGTTTTCACCGTAGGCCGGAATGCGCTCGAAATGTCCACTTGCAGATACTACAGAAAGAGTGTTCCAAACCTTCTCTAAGAAAGGGAATCTTCAGCTTTGTGAGTTGAATGCAGATATCACAAAGTAGTTTCTGAGAGTGCTTCTGTCTAGATTTTAGATGAAGATATTCCCGTTTCCAACGAAATCGTTAGAGCTATCCAAATATCTACTTGCAGATTCTACAAAAAGAGTGGTTCCAAACTACTCTATGAAAAGAAAGGTTGAACTCTGTTAGATGAGGACACACATCACAAAGAAGTTTCTGAGAATGCTTCTGTCTAGATTTTATATGAAGATGTTCCCGTTTCCAACGAAATCTTCACATTAAACAAAATATCCACTTGCAGGTTCTACAAAAAGAGTGTTTCCAAACTGCTGTATCAAAGGAAAGGTTGTACTCTGTTAGTTGAGGACACACATCACAAAAAAGTTTCTGAGAATGCTTCTGTCTAGATTTTATATGAAGATATTCCCGTTTCCAACGAAATCTTCACAGTTATTCAAGTATCCACTTGCAGATTCCACAATAAGAGTGTTTCCAAACTGCTGTATCAATAGAAAGGATCAGCTCTGGTAGTTGAGGACACACATCCTAAAGAAGTTTCTGAAAATCCTTCTGTCTCTTTTTTATGGGAAGATATTTCAGTTTTCACCGTAGGCCTTAATGCGCTCGAAATGTCCACTTCCAGATACTACAGAAAGAGTGTTTCAAACCTGCTCTATGAAAGGGAATGTTCCGCTCTGTGACTTGAATGCAGATATCAGAAAGTAGTTTCTGACAGTGCTTCTGTCTAGAATTTAGATGAAGATATTCCCGTTTCCAACGAAATCGATAGAGCTATCCAAATATCCACTTACAGATTCTACAAAAGAAGTGATTCCAAACTGCTCTATCAACAGAAAGGTTTA
Organism: Gorilla gorilla gorilla; assembly: GCF_029281585.2. NCBI lineage: Eukaryota > Metazoa > Chordata > Mammalia > Primates > Hominidae > Gorilla > Gorilla gorilla. Next base: position 11,939,510 of record NC_086018.1, on the reverse strand, counting down.
AGTCTGTTAGTTGAGGACACACATCACAAAGAAGTTTGTGAGAATGCTTCTGTCTAGATTTTATATGAAGATATTCCCGTTTCTAACGATATCTTCACAGTTATCCAAATATCCACTTGCAGATTCTTCAAAAAGTGTGTTTCCAAACTGCTGTATCAAAAGATAGGTTCAACTCTGTCAGTTGAGGACACTCATCGCAAAGAAGTTTCTGAGAATGCTTCTGTCTAGATTTCATATGAAGATACTCCCCTTTCCAACGAAATTATTACAGCTATCCAAATATCCACGGACAGATTCTACAGAAAGGGTGTTTCCAAACTGCTGTATCAAAAGAAAGGTTGAACTCCGTTAGTTGAGGACACACATCACGAAGAAGTTGCTGAGAATGCTTCTGTCTGGAATTTAGATGAAGATATTCCCGTTTCCAACGAAATCTTCACAGTTATCCAAATATCTACCAGCAGATTCTACAAAAAGTGTGTTTCCAAACTACTGTAACAAAAGAAAGGTTGAACTCTGTTAGTTGAGGACACACATCACAAAGAAGTTTCTGAGAATGCTTCTGTCTAGATTTTATATGAAGATATTCACTTTTCCATCGAAATCTTCACAGTTATCCAAATATCCACTTGCGGATTCTACAAAAAGAGTGTTTCTAAACTGCTGTATCAAAAGAAAGGTCCAACTCTGTTAGTTGAGGACACACATCCAGTATAAGTTTCAGAGAATGCTTCTGTCTCGTTTTTATGGGAAGATATTTCCCTTTTCACCGTAGGCCTGAAAGCGCTCGAAATGTCCACTTGCAGATACTACAGAAAGCGTGTTCCAAACCTGCTCTAAGAAAGAGAATCTTCAGCTTTCTGAGTTGAATGCAGATATCACAAAGTAGTTTCTGAGAGTGCTTCTGTCTAGATTTTAGATGAAGATATTCCCGTTTCCAACGAAATCGTATGAGCTATCCAAATATCCACTTGCAGATTGTACAAAAAGGTGGTTCCAAACTACTCTATCAAAAGAAATGTTGAACTCTGTTCGATGAGGACTCACATCACAAAGAAGTTTCTGATAATGCTTCTGCCTAGATTTTATATGATGATGTTCCCGTTTCCAACGAAATCTTCACATTAAACAAAATATCCACTTGCAGGTTCTACAAAAAGAGTGTTTCCAAACTGCTGTATCAACGTAAAGTTTGAACTCTGTTAGTTGAGGACACACATCACAAAAAAGTTTCTGAGAATGCTTCTGTCTAGATTTTATAAGAAGATACTCCCGTTTCCAACGAAATCTTCACAGTTATTCAAGTATCCACTTGCAGATTCCACAAAAAGAGTGTTTCCTAACTGCTGTATCAAGAGAAAGGATCAACTCTGCTAGTTGAGGACCCATATCCTAAATAAGTTTCTGAGAATGCTTCTGTCTCTTTCTTATAGGAAGATATTTCAGTTTTCACCGAAGGGCTGAATGCGTTCGAAATGTCCACTTCCAGATACTACAGAAAGAGTGTTTCAAACCTGCTCTTTGAAAGGGAATGTTCAGCTCTGTGACTTGAATGCAGATGTCACAAAGTAGTTTCTGACAGTGCTTCTGTCTTGAATTTAGATGAAGATATTCCCTTTTCCAACGAAATCGTTAGAGCTATAAAAATATCCACTTGCAGATTCTACAAAAAGGGTGTTTCCAAACTGCCCTATCAAAAGAAACGTTGAACCCTGTTAGTTGAGGATACACATCACAAAGTAGTTTCTGAGAATGCTTGTGTCTAGATTTTATATGAAGATATTCCTATTTCCAACTAAATCTTCACAGTTATCCAAATATCCACTTGCAGATTTTACAAAAAGACTGTTTCCAAACTGCTGTTTCAAAGAAAAGTCGAACTGTGTTAGTTGAGGACACTCATCACAAAGAAGTTTCTGAGAATGCTTCTGTCTAGATTTCGTATGAAGATATTCCCGTTTCCACCGAAATCATTAGAGCTATCCAAATACCCACTTACAGATTCTACAAAAAGAGTGTTACCAATCTGCTCTATCAAATGAAAGGTTCAACTTCGTTAGTTGAGGACACACATCATAAAGAAGTTTCTGAGAATGCTTCTGTCTGGATTTTATATGAAGATATTCCGTTTCCAACGAAATCTTCACAGTTATCCAAATATCAACTTGCAGATTCTACAAAAAGTGTGTTTCCAAACTACTGTATCAAAAGAAAGGATCAACTCTGTTAGTTGAGGACACACATCACAAAGAAGTTTCTGAGAATGCTTCTGTCTAGATTTTATATGAAGATATTCCCGTTTCCAACGAAATCTTCACAGTTATCCAAATATCCACTTGCAGATTCTACAAAAAGAGTGTTTGCAAACTGCTGTATCAAAAGAAAGGATGAACTGTGTTAGCTGAGGACACTCATCAAGAAGAAGTTTCTGAGCATGCTTCGGTCTAGATTTCATATGAAGATATCCCCGTTTCCAACGAAATCATTAGCTCTATCAAAATATCCACTTACAGATTCTACAAAAAGAGTGTTTCCAAACTCCTCTATCAAAAGAAAAGTTCAACTCCTTTAGTTGAGGACACACATCACAAAGAAGTTTCTGAGAATGCTTCTGTCTAGATTTTATATGAAGATATTCCCTTTTCCAATGAAATCTTCAGAGTCATCCAAATATCCACTTGCAGCTTCTACAAAAAGAGTTTTTCTAAACTGCTGTATCCAAAGAAAGTTTCATCTCTGTTAGTTGAGGACACACATCCCAAATAAGTTTCTGAGAATGCTTCTGTCTCGTTTTTATGGGAAGATATTTCCCTTTTCACCTTAGGCCTGAGAGCGCTCGAAATCTCCACTTGCAGATACTACAGAAAGAGTGTTCCAAACCTGCTCTAAGAAAGGGAATGTTCAGCTCAGTGAGTTCAATGCAGATATCACAAAGTAGTTTCTGAGAGAGCTTCTGTCTAGATTTTAGATGAAGATATTCCCGTTTCCAATGAAATCGTTAGAGCTATCCAAATATCCACTTGCAGATTCTACAAAAAGTGTTTTTCCAAACTGCTGTAACAAAGGGAAGGTTGAAATCTGTTAGTTGAGGACACACACCACAAAAAAGTTTCTGAGAACGCTTCTGTCTAGATTCTATATGACGATATTCCCGTTTCCAATGAAATCTTCACAGTTATTCAAATATCCACTTGCAGATTATACAAAAAGAGTGTTTCCAAACTGCTCTATCAAAAGAAAGGTTCAACTCCGTTAGTTGAGGACACACGTCACAAAGAAGTTTCTGAGAATGCTTCTGTCTCGTTTTTATGGGAAGATATTTCAGTTTTCACCGTAGGCCGGAATGCGCTCGAAATGTCCACTTGCAGATACTACAGAAAGAGTGTTCCAAACCTTCTCTAAGAAAGGGAATCTTCAGCTTTGTGAGTTGAATGCAGATATCACAAAGTAGTTTCTGAGAGTGCTTCTGTCTAGATTTTAGATGAAGATATTCCCGTTTCCAACGAAATCGTTAGAGCTATCCAAATATCTACTTGCAGATTCTACAAAAAGAGTGGTTCCAAACTACTCTATGAAAAGAAAGGTTGAACTCTGTTAGATGAGGACACACATCACAAAGAAGTTTCTGAGAATGCTTCTGTCTAGATTTTATATGAAGATGTTCCCGTTTCCAACGAAATCTTCACATTAAACAAAATATCCACTTGCAGGTTCTACAAAAAGAGTGTTTCCAAACTGCTGTATCAAAGGAAAGGTTGTACTCTGTTAGTTGAGGACACACATCACAAAAAAGTTTCTGAGAATGCTTCTGTCTAGATTTTATATGAAGATATTCCCGTTTCCAACGAAATCTTCACAGTTATTCAAGTATCCACTTGCAGATTCCACAATAAGAGTGTTTCCAAACTGCTGTATCAATAGAAAGGATCAGCTCTGGTAGTTGAGGACACACATCCTAAAGAAGTTTCTGAAAATCCTTCTGTCTCTTTTTTATGGGAAGATATTTCAGTTTTCACCGTAGGCCTTAATGCGCTCGAAATGTCCACTTCCAGATACTACAGAAAGAGTGTTTCAAACCTGCTCTATGAAAGGGAATGTTCCGCTCTGTGACTTGAATGCAGATATCAGAAAGTAGTTTCTGACAGTGCTTCTGTCTAGAATTTAGATGAAGATATTCCCGTTTCCAACGAAATCGATAGAGCTATCCAAATATCCACTTACAGATTCTACAAAAGAAGTGATTCCAAACTGCTCTATCAACAGAAAGGTTTAAGTCTGTTAGTTGAGGACACACATCACAAAGAAGTTTGTGAGAATGCTTCTGTCTAGATTTTATATGAAGATATTCCCGTTTCTAACGATATCTTCACAGTTATCCAAATATCCACTTGCAGATTCTTCAAAAAGTGTGTTTCCAAACTGCTGTATCAAAAGATAGGTTCAACTCTGTCAGTTGAGGACACTCATCGCAAAGAAGTTTCTGAGAATGCTTCTGTCTAGATTTCATATGAAGATACTCCCCTTTCCAACGAAATTATTACAGCTATCCAAATATCCACGGACAGATTCTACAGAAAGGGTGTTTCCAAACTGCTGTATCAAAAGAAAGGTTGAACTCCGTTAGTTGAGGACACACATCACGAAGAAGTTGCTGAGAATGCTTCTGTCTGGAATTTAGATGAAGATATTCCCGTTTCCAACGAAATCTTCACAGTTATCCAAATATCTACCAGCAGATTCTACAAAAAGTGTGTTTCCAAACTACTGTAACAAAAGAAAGGTTGAACTCTGTTAGTTGAGGACACACATCACAAAGAAGTTTCTGAGAATGCTTCTGTCTAGATTTTATATGAAGATATTCACTTTTCCATCGAAATCTTCACAGTTATCCAAATATCCACTTGCGGATTCTACAAAAAGAGTGTTTCTAAACTGCTGTATCAAAAGAAAGGTCCAACTCTGTTAGTTGAGGACACACATCCAGTATAAGTTTCAGAGAATGCTTCTGTCTCGTTTTTATGGGAAGATATTTCCCTTTTCACCGTAGGCCTGAAAGCGCTCGAAATGTCCACTTGCAGATACTACAGAAAGCGTGTTCCAAACCTGCTCTAAGAAAGAGAATCTTCAGCTTTCTGAGTTGAATGCAGATATCACAAAGTAGTTTCTGAGAGTGCTTCTGTCTAGATTTTAGATGAAGATATTCCCGTTTCCAACGAAATCGTATGAGCTATCCAAATATCCACTTGCAGATTGTACAAAAAGGTGGTTCCAAACTACTCTATCAAAAGAAATGTTGAACTCTGTTCGATGAGGACTCACATCACAAAGAAGTTTCTGATAATGCTTCTGCCTAGATTTTATATGATGATGTTCCCGTTTCCAACGAAATCTTCACATTAAACAAAATATCCACTTGCAGGTTCTACAAAAAGAGTGTTTCCAAACTGCTGTATCAACGTAAAGTTTGAACTCTGTTAGTTGAGGACACACATCACAAAAAAGTTTCTGAGAATGCTTCTGTCTAGATTTTATAAGAAGATACTCCCGTTTCCAACGAAATCTTCACAGTTATTCAAGTATCCACTTGCAGATTCCACAAAAAGAGTGTTTCCTAACTGCTGTATCAAGAGAAAGGATCAACTCTGCTAGTTGAGGACCCATATCCTAAATAAGTTTCTGAGAATGCTTCTGTCTCTTTCTTATAGGAAGATATTTCAGTTTTCACCGAAGGGCTGAATGCGTTCGAAATGTCCACTTCCAGATACTACAGAAAGAGTGTTTCAAACCTGCTCTTTGAAAGGGAATGTTCAGCTCTGTGACTTGAATGCAGATGTCACAAAGTAGTTTCTGACAGTGCTTCTGTCTTGAATTTAGATGAAGATATTCCCTTTTCCAACGAAATCGTTAGAGCTATAAAAATATCCACTTGCAGATTCTACAAAAAGGGTGTTTCCAAACTGCCCTATCAAAAGAAACGTTGAACCCTGTTAGTTGAGGATACACATCACAAAGTAGTTTCTGAGAATGCTTGTGTCTAGATTTTATATGAAGATATTCCTATTTCCAACTAAATCTTCACAGTTATCCAAATATCCACTTGCAGATTTTACAAAAAGACTGTTTCCAAACTGCTGTTTCAAAGAAAAGTCGAACTGTGTTAGTTGAGGACACTCATCACAAAGAAGTTTCTGAGAATGCTTCTGTCTAGATTTCATATGAAGATATTCCCGTTTCCACCGAAATCATTAGAGCTATCCAAATACCCACTTACAGATTCTACAAAAAGAGTGTTACCAATCTGCTCTATCAAATGAAAGGTTCAACTTCGTTAGTTGAGGACACACATCATAAAGAAGTTTCTGAGAATGCTTCTGTCTGGATTTTATACGAAGATATTCCGTTTCCAACGAAATCTTCACAGTTATCCAAATATCAACTTGCAGATTCTACAAAAAGTGTGTTTCCAAACTACTGTATCAAAAGAAAGGATCAACTCTGTTAGTTGAGGACACACATCACAAAGAAGTTTCTGAGAATGCTTCTGTCTAGATTTTATATGAAGATATTCCCGTTTCCAACGAAATCTTCACAGTTATCCAAATATCCACTTGCAGATTCTACAAAAAGAGTGTTTGCAAACTGCTGTATCAAAAGAAAGGATGAACTGTGTTAGCTGAGGACACTCATCAAGAAGAAGTTTCTGAGCATGCTTCGGTCTAGATTTCATATGAAGATATCCCCGTTTCCAACGAAATCATTAGCTCTATCAAAATATCCACTTACAGATTCTACAAAAAGAGTGTTTCCAAACTCCTCTATCAAAAGAAAAGTTCAACTCCTTTAGTTGAGGACACACATCACAAAGAAGTTTCTGAGAATGCTTCTGTCTAGATTTTATATGAAGATATTCCCTTTTCCAATGAAATCTTCAGAGTCATCCAAATATCCACTTGCAGCTTCTACAAAAAGAGTTTTTCTAAACTGCTGTATCCAAAGAAAGTTTCATCTCTGTTAGTTGAGGACACACATCCCAAATAAGTTTCTGAGAATGCTTCTGTCTCGTTTTTATGGGAAGATATTTCCCTTTTCACCTTAGGCCTGAGAGCGCTCGAAATCTCCACTTGCAGATACTACAGAAAGAGTGTTCCAAACCTGCTCTAAGAAAGGGAATGTTCAGCTCAGTGAGTTCAATGCAGATATCACAAAGTAGTTTCTGAGAGAGCTTCTGTCTAGATTTTAGATGAAGATATTCCCGTTTCCAATGAAATCGTTAGAGCTATCCAAATATCCACTTGCAGATTCTACAAAAAGTGTTTTTCCAAACTGCTGTAACAAAGGGAAGGTTGAAATCTGTTAGTTGAGGACACACACCACAAAAAAGTTTCTGAGAACGCTTCTGTCTAGATTCTATATGACGATATTCCCGTTTCCAATGAAATCTTCACAGTTATTCAAATATCCACTTGCAGATTCTACAAAAAGAGTGTTTCCAAACTGCTCTATCAAAAGAAAGGTTCAACTCCGTTAGTTGAGGACACACGTCACAAAGAAGTTTCTGAGAATGCTTCTGTCTCGTTTTTATGGGAAGATATTTCAGTTTTCACCGTAGGCCGGAATGCGCTCGAAATGTCCACTTGCAGATACTACAGAAAGAGTGTTCCAAACCTTCTCTAAGAAAGGGAATCTTCAGCTTTGTGAGTTGAATGCAGATATCACAAAGTAGTTTCTGAGAGTGCTTCTGTCTAGATTTTAGATGAAGATATTCCCGTTTCCAACGAAATCGTTAGAGCTATCCAAATATCTACTTGCAGATTCTACAAAAAGAGTGGTTCCAAACTACTCTATGAAAAGAAAGGTTGAACTCTGTTAGATGAGGACACACATCACAAAGAAGTTTCTGAGAATGCTTCTGTCTAGATTTTATATGAAGATGTTCCCGTTTCCAACGAAATCTTCACATTAAACAAAATATCCACTTGCAGGTTCTACAAAAAGAGTGTTTCCAAACTGCTGTATCAAAGGAAAGGTTGTACTCTGTTAGTTGAGGACACACATCACAAAAAAGTTTCTGAGAATGCTTCTGTCTAGATTTTATATGAAGATATTCCCGTTTCCAACGAAATCTTCACAGTTATTCAAGTATCCACTTGCAGATTCCACAATAAGAGTGTTTCCAAACTGCTGTATCAATAGAAAGGATCAGCTCTGGTAGTTGAGGACACACATCCTAAAGAAGTTTCTGAAAATCCTTCTGTCTCTTTTTTATGGGAAGATATTTCAGTTTTCACCGTAGGCCTTAATGCGCTCGAAATGTCCACTTCCAGATACTACAGAAAGAGTGTTTCAAACCTGCTCTATGAAAGGGAATGTTCCGCTCTGTGACTTGAATGCAGATATCAGAAAGTAGTTTCTGACAGTGCTTCTGTCTAGAATTTAGATGAAGATATTCCCGTTTCCAACGAAATCGATAGAGCTATCCAAATATCCACTTACAGATTCTACAAAAGAAGTGATTCCAAACTGCTCTATCAACAGAAAGGTTTAAGTCTGTTAGTTGAGGACACACATCACAAAGAAGTTTGTGAGAATGCTTCTGTCTAGATTTTATATGAAGATATTCCCGTTTCTAACGATATCTTCACAGTTATCCAAATATCCACTTGCAGATTCTTCAAAAAGTGTGTTTCCAAACTGCTGTATCAAAAGATAGGTTCAACTCTGTCAGTTGAGGACACTCATCGCAAAGAAGTTTCTGAGAATGCTTCTGTCTAGATTTCATATGAAGATACTCCCCTTTCCAACGAAATTATTACAGCTATCCAAATATCCACGGACAGATTCTACAGAAAGGGTGTTTCCAAACTGCTGTATCAAAAGAAAGGTTGAACTCCGTTAGTTGAGGACACACATCACGAAGAAGTTGCTGAGAATGCTTCTGTCTGGAATTTAGATGAAGATATTCCCGTTTCCAACGAAATCTTCACAGTTATCCAAATATCTACCAGCAGATTCTACAAAAAGTGTGTTTCCAAACTACTGTAACAAAAGAAAGGTTGAACTCTGTTAGTTGAGGACACACATCACAAAGAAGTTTCTGAGAATGCTTCTGTCTAGATTTTATATGAAGATATTCACTTTTCCATCGAAATCTTCACAGTTATCCAAATATCCACTTGCGGATTCTACAAAAAGAGTGTTTCTAAACTGCTGTATCAAAAGAAAGGTCCAACTCTGTTAGTTGAGGACACACATCCAGTATAAGTTTCAGAGAATGCTTCTGTCTCGTTTTTATGGGAAGATATTTCCCTTTTCACCGTAGGCCTGAAAGCGCTCGAAATGTCCACTTGCAGATACTACAGAAAGCGTGTTCCAAACCTGCTCTAAGAAAGAGAATCTTCAGCTTTCTGAGTTGAATGCAGATATCACAAAGTAGTTTCTGAGAGTGCTTCTGTCTAGATTTTAGATGAAGATATTCCCGTTTCCAACGAAATCGTATGAGCTATCCAAATATCCACTTGCAGATTGTACAAAAAGGTGGTTCCAAACTACTCTATCAAAAGAAATGTTGAACTCTGTTCGATGAGGACTCACATCACAAAGAAGTTTCTGATAATGCTTCTGCCTAGATTTTATATGATGATGTTCCCGTTTCCAACGAAATCTTCACATTAAACAAAATATCCACTTGCAGGTTCTACAAAAAGAGTGTTTCCAAACTGCTGTATCAACGTAAAGTTTGAACTCTGTTAGTTGAGGACACACATCACAAAAAAGTTTCTGAGAATGCTTCTGTCTAGATTTTATAAGAAGATACTCCCGTTTCCAACGAAATCTTCACAGTTATTCAAGTATCCACTTGCAGATTCCACAAAAAGAGTGTTTCCTAACTGCTGTATCAAGAGAAAGGATCAACTCTGCTAGTTGAGGACCCATATCCTAAATAAGTTTCTGAGAATGCTTCTGTCTCTTTCTTATAGGAAGATATTTCAGTTTTCACCGAAGGGCTGAATGCGTTCGAAATGTCCACTTCCAGATACTACAGAAAGAGTGTTTCAAACCTGCTCTTTGAAAGGGAATGTTCAGCTCTGTGACTTGAATGCAGATGTCACAAAGTAGTTTCTGACAGTGCTTCTGTCTTGAATTTAGATGAAGATATTCCCTTTTCCAACGAAATCGTTAGAGCTATAAAAATATCCACTTGCAGATTCTACAAAAAGGGTGTTTCCAAACTGCCCTATCAAAAGAAACGTTGAACCCTGTTAGTTGAGGATACACATCACAAAGTAGTTTCTGAGAATGCTTGTGTCTAGATTTTATATGAAGATATTCCTATTTCCAACTAAATCTTCACAGTTATCCAAATATCCACTTGCAGATTTTACAAAAAGACTGTTTCCAAACTGCTGTTTCAAAGAAAAGTCGAACTGTGTTAGTTGAGGACACTCATCACAAAGAAGTTTCTGAGAATGCTTCTGTCTAGATTTCGTATGAAGATATTCCCGTTTCCACCGAAATCATTAGAGCTATCCAAATACCCACTTACAGATTCTACAAAAAGAGTGTTACCAATCTGCTCTATCAAATGAAAGGTTCAACTTCGTTAGTTGAGGACACACATCATAAAGAAGTTTCTGAGAATGCTTCTGTCTGGATTTTATATGAAGATATTCCGTTTCCAACGAAATCTTCACAGTTATCCAAATATCAACTTGCAGATTCTACAAAAAGTGTGTTTCCAAACTACTGTATCAAAAGAAAGGATCAACTCTGTTAGTTGAGGACACACATCACAAAGAAGTTTCTGAGAATGCTTCTGTCTAGATTTTATATGAAGATATTCCCGTTTCCAACGAAATCTTCACAGTTATCCAAATATCCACTTGCAGATTCTACAAAAAGAGTGTTTGCAAACTGCTGTATCAAAAGAAAGGATGAACTGTGTTAGCTGAGGACACTCATCAAGAAGAAGTTTCTGAGCATGCTTCGGTCTAGATTTCATATGAAGATATCCCCGTTTCCAACGAAATCATTAGCTCTATCAAAATATCCACTTACAGATTCTACAAAAAGAGTGTTTCCAAACTCCTCTATCAAAAGAAAAGTTCAACTCCTTTAGTTGAGGACACACATCACAAAGAAGTTTCTGAGAATGCTTCTGTCTAGATTTTATATGAAGATATTCCCTTTTCCAATGAAATCTTCAGAGTCATCCAAATATCCACTTGCAGCTTCTACAAAAAGAGTTTTTCTAAACTGCTGTATCCAAAGAAAGTTTCATCTCTGTTAGTTGAGGACACACATCCCAAATAAGTTTCTGAGAATGCTTCTGTCTCGTTTTTATGGGAAGATATTTCCCTTTTCACCTTAGGCCTGAGAGCGCTCGAAATCTCCACTTGCAGATACTACAGAAAGAGTGTTCCAAACCTGCTCTAAGAAAGGGAATGTTCAGCTCAGTGAGTTCAATGCAGATATCACAAAGTAGTTTCTGAGAGAGCTTCTGTCTAGATTTTAGATGAAGATATTCCCGTTTCCAATGAAATCGTTAGAGCTATCCAAATATCCACTTGCAGATTCTACAAAAAGTGTGTTTCCAAACTGCTGTAACAAAGGAAAGGTTGAAATCTGTTAGTTGAGGACACACACCACAAAAAAGTTTCTGAGAACGCTTCTGTCTAGATTCTATATGACGATATTCCCGTTTCCAATGAAATCTTCACAGTTATTCAAATATCCACTTGCAGATTCTACAAAAAGAGTGTTTCCAAACTGCTCTATCAAAAGAAAGGTTCAACTCCGTTAGTTGAGGACACACGTCACAAAGAAGTTTCTGAGAATGCTTCTGTCTCGTTTTTATGGGAAGATATTTCAGTTTTCACCGTAGGCCGGAATGCGCTCGAAATGTCCACTTGCAGATACTACAGAAAGAGTGTTCCAAACCTTCTCTAAGAAAGGGAATCTTCAGCTTTGTGAGTTGAATGCAGATATCACAAAGTAGTTTCTGAGAGTGCTTCTGTCTAGATTTTAGATGAAGATATTCCCGTTTCCAACGAAATCGTTAGAGCTATCCAAATATCAACTTGCAGATTCTACAAAAAGAGTGGTTCCAAACTACTCTATGAAAAGAAAGGTTGAACTCTGTTAGATGAGGACACACATCACAAAGAAGTTTCTGAGAATGCTTCTGTCTAGATTTTATATGAAGATGTTCCCGTTTCCAACGAAATCTTCACATTAAACAAAATATCCACTTGCAGGTTCTACAAAAAGAGTGTTTCCAAACTGCTGTATCAAAGGAAAGGTTGTACTCTGTTAGTTGAGGACACACATCACAAAAAAGTTTCTGAGAATGCTTCTGTCTAGATTTTATATGAAGATATTCCCGTTTCCAACGAAATCTTCACAGTTATTCAAGTATCCACTTGCAGATTCCACAATAAGAGTGTTTCCAAACTGCTGTATCAATAGAAAGGATCAGCTCTGGTAGTTGAGGACACACATCCTAAAGAAGTTTCTGAAAATCCTTCTGTCTCTTTTTTATGGGAAGATATTTCAGTTTTCACCGTAGGCCTTAATGCGCTCGAAATGTCCACTTCCAGATACTACAGAAAGAGTGTTTCAAACCTGCTCTATGAAAGGGAATGTTCCGCTCTGTGACTTGAATGCAGATATCAGAAAGTAGTTTCTGACAGTGCTTCTGTCTAGAATTTAGATGAAGATATTCCCGTTTCCAACGAAATCGATAGAGCTATCCAAATATCCACTTACAGATTCTACAAAAGAAGTGATTCCAAACTGCTCTATCAACAGAAAGGTTTAAGTCTGTTAGTTGAGGACACACATCACAAAGAAGTTTGTGAGAATGCTTCTGTCTAGATTTTATATGAAGATATTCCCGTTTCTAACGATATCTTCACAGTTATCCAAATATCCACTTGCAGATTCTTCAAAAAGTGTGTTTCCAAACTGCTGTATCAAAAGATAGGTTCAACTCTGTCAGTTGAGGACACTCATCGCAAAGAAGTTTCTGAGAATGCTTCTGTCTAGATTTCATATGAAGATACTCCCCTTTCCAACGAAATTATTACAGCTATCCAAATATCCACGGACAGATTCTACAGAAAGGGTGTTTCCAAACTGCTGTATCAAAAGAAAGGTTGAACTCCGTTAGTTGAGGACACACATCACGAAGAAGTTGCTGAGAATGCTTCTGTCTGGAATTTAGATGAAGATATTCCCGTTTCCAACGAAATCTTCACAGTTATCCAAATATCTACCAGCAGATTCTACAAAAAGTGTGTTTCCAAACTACTGTAACAAAAGAAAGGTTGAACTCTGTTAGTTGAGGACACACATCACAAAGAAGTTTCTGAGAATGCTTCTGTCTAGATTTTATATGAAGATATTCACTTTTCCATCGAAATCTTCACAGTTATCCAAATATCCACTTGCGGATTCTACAAAAAGAGTGTTTCTAAACTGCTGTATCAAAAGAAAGGTCCAACTCTGTTAGTTGAGGACACACATCCAGTATAAGTTTCAGAGAATGCTTCTGTCTCGTTTTTATGGGAAGATATTTCCCTTTTCACCGTAGGCCTGAAAGCGCTCGAAATGTCCACTTGCAGATACTACAGAAAGCGTGTTCCAAACCTGCTCTAAGAAAGAGAATCTTCAGCTTTCTGAGTTGAATGCAGATATCACAAAGTAGTTTCTGAGAGTGCTTCTGTCTAGATTTTAGATGAAGATATTCCCGTTTCCAACGAAATCGTATGAGCTATCCAAATATCCACTTGCAGATTGTACAAAAAGGTGGTTCCAAACTACTCTATCAAAAGAAATGTTGAACTCTGTTCGATGAGGACTCACATCACAAAGAAGTTTCTGATAATGCTTCTGCCTAGATTTTATATGATGATGTTCCCGTTTCCAACGAAATCTTCACATTAAACAAAATATCCACTTGCAGGTTCTACAAAAAGAGTGTTTCCAAACTGCTGTATCAACGTAAAGTTTGAACTCTGTTAGTTGAGGACACACATCACAAAAAAGTTTCTGAGAATGCTTCTGTCTAGATTTTATAAGAAGATACTCCCGTTTCCAACGAAATCTTCACAGTTATTCAAGTATCCACTTGCAGATTCCACAAAAAGAGTGTTTCCTAACTGCTGTATCAAGAGAAAGGATCAACTCTGCTAGTTGAGGACCCATATCCTAAATAAGTTTCTGAGAATGCTTCTGTCTCTTTCTTATAGGAAGATATTTCAGTTTTCACCGAAGGGCTGAATGCGTTCGAAATGTCCACTTCCAGATACTACAGAAAGAGTGTTTCAAACCTGCTCTTTGAAAGGGAATGTTCAGCTCTGTGACTTGAATGCAGATGTCACAAAGTAGTTTCTGACAGTGCTTCTGTCTTGAATTTAGATGAAGATATTCCCTTTTCCAACGAAATCGTTAGAGCTATAAAAATATCCACTTGCAGATTCTACAAAAAGGGTGTTTCCAAACTGCCCTATCAAAAGAAACGTTGAACCCTGTTAGTTGAGGATACACATCACAAAGTAGTTTCTGAGAATGCTTGTGTCTAGATTTTATATGAAGATATTCCTATTTCCAACTAAATCTTCACAGTTATCCAAATATCCACTTGCAGATTTTACAAAAAGACTGTTTCCAAACTGCTGTTTCAAAGAAAAGTCGAACTGTGTTAGTTGAGGACACTCATCACAAAGAAGTTTCTGAGAATGCTTCTGTCTAGATTTCATATGAAGATATTCCCGTTTCCACCGAAATCATTAGAGCTATCCAAATACCCACTTACAGATTCTACAAAAAGAGTGTTACCAATCTGCTCTATCAAATGAAAGGTTCAACTTCGTTAGTTGAGGACACACATCATAAAGAAGTTTCTGAGAATGCTTCTGTCTGGATTTTATATGAAGATATTCCGTTTCCAACGAAATCTTCACAGTTATCCAAATATCAACTTGCAGATTCTACAAAAAGTGTGTTTCCAAACTACTGTATCAAAAGAAAGGATCAACTCTGTTAGTTGAGGACACACATCACAAAGAAGTTTCTGAGAATGCTTCTGTCTAGATTTTATATGAAGATATTCCCGTTTCCAACGAAATCTTCACAGTTATCCAAATATCCACTTGCAGATTCTACAAAAAGAGTGTTTGCAAACTGCTGTATCAAAAGAAAGGATGAACTGTGTTAGCTGAGGACACTCATCAAGAAGAAGTTTCTGAGCATGCTTCGGTCTAGATTTCATATGAAGATATCCCCGTTTCCAACGAAATCATTAGCTCTATCAAAATATCCACTTACAGATTCTACAAAAAGAGTGTTTCCAAACTCCTCTATCAAAAGAAAAGTTCAACTCCTTTAGTTGAGGACACACATCACAAAGAAGTTTCTGAGAATGCTTCTGTCTAGATTTTATATGAAGATATTCCCTTTTCCAATGAAATCTTCAGAGTCATCCAAATATCCACTTGCAGCTTCTACAAAAAGAGTTTTTCTAAACTGCTGTATCCAAAGAAAGTTTCATCTCTGTTAGTTGAGGACACACATCCCAAATAAGTTTCTGAGAATGCTTCTGTCTCGTTTTTATGGGAAGATATTTCCCTTTTCACCTTAGGCCTGAGAGCGCTCGAAATCTCCACTTGCAGATACTACAGAAAGAGTGTTCCAAACCTGCTCTAAGAAAGGGAATGTTCAGCTCAGTGAGTTCAATGCAGATATCACAAAGTAGTTTCTGAGAGAGCTTCTGTCTAGATTTTAGATGAAGATATTCCCGTTTCCAATGAAATCGTTAGAGCTATCCAAATATCCACTTGCAGATTCTACAAAAAGTGTTTTTCCAAACTGCTGTAACAAAGGGAAGGTTGAAATCTGTTAGTTGAGGACACACACCACAAAAAAGTTTCTGAGAACGCTTCTGTCTAGATTCTATATGACGATATTCCCGTTTCCAATGAAATCTTCACAGTTATTCAAATATCCACTTGCAGATTCTACAAAAAGAGTGTTTCCAAACTGCTCTATCAAAAGAAAGGTTCAACTCCGTTAGTTGAGGACACACGTCACAAAGAAGTTTCTGAGAATGCTTCTGTCTCGTTTTTATGGGAAGATATTTCAGTTTTCACCGTAGGCCGGAATGCGCTCGAAATGTCCACTTGCAGATACTACAGAAAGAGTGTTCCAAACCTTCTCTAAGAAAGGGAATCTTCAGCTTTGTGAGTTGAATGCAGATATCACAAAGTAGTTTCTGAGAGTGCTTCTGTCTAGATTTTAGATGAAGATATTCCCGTTTCCAACGAAATCGTTAGAGCTATCCAAATATCTACTTGCAGATTCTACAAAAAGAGTGGTTCCAAACTACTCTATGAAAAGAAAGGTTGAACTCTGTTAGATGAGGACACACATCACAAAGAAGTTTCTGAGAATGCTTCTGTCTAGATTTTATATGAAGATGTTCCCGTTTCCAACGAAATCTTCACATTAAACAAAATATCCACTTGCAGGTTCTACAAAAAGAGTGTTTCCAAACTGCTGTATCAAAGGAAAGGTTGTACTCTGTTAGTTGAGGACACACATCACAAAAAAGTTTCTGAGAATGCTTCTGTCTAGATTTTATATGAAGATATTCCCGTTTCCAACGAAATCTTCACAGTTATTCAAGTATCCACTTGCAGATTCCACAATAAGAGTGTTTCCAAACTGCTGTATCAATAGAAAGGATCAGCTCTGGTAGTTGAGGACACACATCCTAAAGAAGTTTCTGAAAATCCTTCTGTCTCTTTTTTATGGGAAGATATTTCAGTTTTCACCGTAGGCCTTAATGCGCTCGAAATGTCCACTTCCAGATACTACAGAAAGAGTGTTTCAAACCTGCTCTATGAAAGGGAATGTTCCGCTCTGTGACTTGAATGCAGATATCAGAAAGTAGTTTCTGACAGTGCTTCTGTCTAGAATTTAGATGAAGATATTCCCGTTTCCAACGAAATCGATAGAGCTATCCAAATATCCACTTACAGATTCTACAAAAGAAGTGATTCCAAACTGCTCTATCAACAGAAAGGTTTAAGTCTGTTAGTTGAGGACACACATCACAAAGAAGTTTGTGAGAATGCTTCTGTCTAGATTTTATATGAAGATATTCCCGTTTCTAACGATATCTTCACAGTTATCCAAATATCCACTTGCAGATTCTTCAAAAAGTGTGTTTCCAAACTGCTGTATCAAAAGATAGGTTCAACTCTGTCAGTTGAGGACACTCATCGCAAAGAAGTTTCTGAGAATGCTTCTGTCTAGATTTCATATGAAGATACTCCCCTTTCCAACGAAATTATTACAGCTATCCAAATATCCACGGACAGATTCTACAGAAAGGGTGTTTCCAAACTGCTGTATCAAAAGAAAGGTTGAACTCCGTTAGTTGAGGACACACATCACGAAGAAGTTGCTGAGAATGCTTCTGTCTGGAATTTAGATGAAGATATTCCCGTTTCCAACGAAATCTTCACAGTTATCCAAATATCTACCAGCAGATTCTACAAAAAGTGTGTTTCCAAACTACTGTAACAAAAGAAAGGTTGAACTCTGTTAGTTGAGGACACACATCACAAAGAAGTTTCTGAGAATGCTTCTGTCTAGATTTTATATGAAGATATTCACTTTTCCATCGAAATCTTCACAGTTATCCAAATATCCACTTGCGGATTCTACAAAAAGAGTGTTTCTAAACTGCTGTATCAAAAGAAAGGTCCAACTCTGTTAGTTGAGGACACACATCCAGTATAAGTTTCAGAGAATGCTTCTGTCTCGTTTTTATGGGAAGATATTTCCCTTTTCACCGTAGGCCTGAAAGCGCTCGAAATGTCCACTTGCAGATACTACAGAAAGCGTGTTCCAAACCTGCTCTAAGAAAGAGAATCTTCAGCTTTCTGAGTTGAATGCAGATATCACAAAGTAGTTTCTGAGAGTGCTTCTGTCTAGATTTTAGATGAAGATATTCCCGTTTCCAACGAAATCGTATGAGCTATCCAAATATCCACTTGCAGATTGTACAAAAAGGTGGTTCCAAACTACTCTATCAAAAGAAATGTTGAACTCTGTTCGATGAGGACTCACATCACAAAGAAGTTTCTGATAATGCTTCTGCCTAGATTTTATATGATGATGTTCCCGTTTCCAACGAAATCTTCACATTAAACAAAATATCCACTTGCAGGTTCTACAAAAAGAGTGTTTCCAAACTGCTGTATCAACGTAAAGTTTGAACTCTGTTAGTTGAGGACACACATCACAAAAAAGTTTCTGAGAATGCTTCTGTCTAGATTTTATAAGAAGATACTCCCGTTTCCAACGAAATCTTCACAGTTATTCAAGTATCCACTTGCAGATTCCACAAAAAGAGTGTTTCCTAACTGCTGTATCAAGAGAAAGGATCAACTCTGCTAGTTGAGGACCCATATCCTAAATAAGTTTCTGAGAATGCTTCTGTCTCTTTCTTATAGGAAGATATTTCAGTTTTCACCGAAGGGCTGAATGCGTTCGAAATGTCCACTTCCAGATACTACAGAAAGAGTGTTTCAAACCTGCTCTTTGAAAGGGAATGTTCAGCTCTGTGACTTGAATGCAGATGTCACAAAGTAGTTTCTGACAGTGCTTCTGTCTTGAATTTAGATGAAGATATTCCCTTTTCCAACGAAATCGTTAGAGCTATAAAAATATCCACTTGCAGATTCTACAAAAAGGGTGTTTCCAAACTGCCCTATCAAAAGAAACGTTGAACCCTGTTAGTTGAGGATACACATCACAAAGTAGTTTCTGAGAATGCTTGTGTCTAGATTTTATATGAAGATATTCCTATTTCCAACTAAATCTTCACAGTTATCCAAATATCCACTTGCAGATTTTACAAAAAGACTGTTTCCAAACTGCTGTTTCAAAGAAAAGTCGAACTGTGTTAGTTGAGGACACTCATCACAAAGAAGTTTCTGAGAATGCTTCTGTCTAGATTTCGTATGAAGATATTCCCGTTTCCACCGAAATCATTAGAGCTATCCAAATACCCACTTACAGATTCTACAAAAAGAGTGTTACCAATCTGCTCTATCAAATGAAAGGTTCAACTTCGTTAGTTGAGGACACACATCATAAAGAAGTTTCTGAGAATGCTTCTGTCTGGATTTTATATGAAGATATTCCGTTTCCAACGAAATCTTCACAGTTATCCAAATATCAACTTGCAGATTCTACAAAAAGTGTGTTTCCAAACTACTGTATCAAAAGAAAGGATCAACTCTGTTAGTTGAGGACACACATCACAAAGAAGTTTCTGAGAATGCTTCTGTCTAGATTTTATATGAAGATATTCCCGTTTCCAACGAAATCTTCACAGTTATCCAAATATCCACTTGCAGATTCTACAAAAAGAGTGTTTGCAAACTGCTGTATCAAAAGAAAGGATGAACTGTGTTAGCTGAGGACACTCATCAAGAAGAAGTTTCTGAGCATGCTTCGGTCTAGATTTCATATGAAGATATCCCCGTTTCCAACGAAATCATTAGCTCTATCAAAATATCCACTTACAGATTCTACAAAAAGAGTGTTTCCAAACTCCTCTATCAAAAGAAAAGTTCAACTCCTTTAGTTGAGGACACACATCACAAAGAAGTTTCTGAGAATGCTTCTGTCTAGATTTTATATGAAGATATTCCCTTTTCCAATGAAATCTTCAGAGTCATCCAAATATCCACTTGCAGCTTCTACAAAAAGAGTTTTTCTAAACTGCTGTATCCAAAGAAAGTTTCATCTCTGTTAGTTGAGGACACACATCCCAAATAAGTTTCTGAGAATGCTTCTGTCTCGTTTTTATGGGAAGATATTTCCCTTTTCACCTTAGGCCTGAGAGCGCTCGAAATCTCCACTTGCAGATACTACAGAAAGAGTGTTCCAAACCTGCTCTAAGAAAGGGAATGTTCAGCTCAGTGAGTTCAATGCAGATATCACAAAGTAGTTTCTGAGAGAGCTTCTGTCTAGATTTTAGATGAAGATATTCCCGTTTCCAATGAAATCGTTAGAGCTATCCAAATATCCACTTGCAGATTCTACAAAAAGTGTTTTTCCAAACTGCTGTAACAAAGGGAAGGTTGAAATCTGTTAGTTGAGGACACACACCACAAAAAAGTTTCTGAGAACGCTTCTGTCTAGATTCTATATGACGATATTCCCGTTTCCAATGAAATCTTCACAGTTATTCAAATATCCACTTGCAGATTATACAAAAAGAGTGTTTCCAAACTGCTCTATCAAAAGAAAGGTTCAACTCCGTTAGTTGAGGACACACGTCACAAAGAAGTTTCTGAGAATGCTTCTGTCTCGTTTTTATGGGAAGATATTTCAGTTTTCACCGTAGGCCGGAATGCGCTCGAAATGTCCACTTGCAGATACTACAGAAAGAGTGTTCCAAACCTTCTCTAAGAAAGGGAATCTTCAGCTTTGTGAGTTGAATGCAGATATCACAAAGTAGTTTCTGAGAGTGCTTCTGTCTAGATTTTAGATGAAGATATTCCCGTTTCCAACGAAATCGTTAGAGCTATCCAAATATCTACTTGCAGATTCTACAAAAAGAGTGGTTCCAAACTACTCTATGAAAAGAAAGGTTGAACTCTGTTAGATGAGGACACACATCACAAAGAAGTTTCTGAGAATGCTTCTGTCTAGATTTTATATGAAGATGTTCCCGTTTCCAACGAAATCTTCACATTAAACAAAATATCCACTTGCAGGTTCTACAAAAAGAGTGTTTCCAAACTGCTGTATCAAAGGAAAGGTTGTACTCTGTTAGTTGAGGACACACATCACAAAAAAGTTTCTGAGAATGCTTCTGTCTAGATTTTATATGAAGATATTCCCGTTTCCAACGAAATCTTCACAGTTATTCAAGTATCCACTTGCAGATTCCACAATAAGAGTGTTTCCAAACTGCTGTATCAATAGAAAGGATCAGCTCTGGTAGTTGAGGACACACATCCTAAAGAAGTTTCTGAAAATCCTTCTGTCTCTTTTTTATGGGAAGATATTTCAGTTTTCACCGTAGGCCTTAATGCGCTCGAAATGTCCACTTCCAGATACTACAGAAAGAGTGTTTCAAACCTGCTCTATGAAAGGGAATGTTCCGCTCTGTGACTTGAATGCAGATATCAGAAAGTAGTTTCTGACAGTGCTTCTGTCTAGAATTTAGATGAAGATATTCCCGTTTCCAACGAAATCGATAGAGCTATCCAAATATCCACTTACAGATTCTACAAAAGAAGTGATTCCAAACTGCTCTATCAACAGAAAGGTTTAAGTCTGTTAGTTGAGGACACACATCACAAAGAAGTTTGTGAGAATGCTTCTGTCTAGATTTTATATGAAGATATTCCCGTTTCTAACGATATCTTCACAGTTATCCAAATATCCACTTGCAGATTCTTCAAAAAGTGTGTTTCCAAACTGCTGTATCAAAAGATAGGTTCAACTCTGTCAGTTGAGGACACTCATCGCAAAGAAGTTTCTGAGAATGCTTCTGTCTAGATTTCATATGAAGATACTCCCCTTTCCAACGAAATTATTACAGCTATCCAAATATCCACGGACAGATTCTACAGAAAGGGTGTTTCCAAACTGCTGTATCAAAAGAAAGGTTGAACTCCGTTAGTTGAGGACACACATCACGAAGAAGTTGCTGAGAATGCTTCTGTCTGGAATTTAGATGAAGATATTCCCGTTTCCAACGAAATCTTCACAGTTATCCAAATATCTACCAGCAGATTCTACAAAAAGTGTGTTTCCAAACTACTGTAACAAAAGAAAGGTTGAACTCTGTTAGTTGAGGACACACATCACAAAGAAGTTTCTGAGAATGCTTCTGTCTAGATTTTATATGAAGATATTCACTTTTCCATCGAAATCTTCACAGTTATCCAAATATCCACTTGCGGATTCTACAAAAAGAGTGTTTCTAAACTGCTGTATCAAAAGAAAGGTCCAACTCTGTTAGTTGAGGACACACATCCAGTATAAGTTTCAGAGAATGCTTCTGTCTCGTTTTTATGGGAAGATATTTCCCTTTTCACCGTAGGCCTGAAAGCGCTCGAAATGTCCACTTGCAGATACTACAGAAAGCGTGTTCCAAACCTGCTCTAAGAAAGAGAATCTTCAGCTTTCTGAGTTGAATGCAGATATCACAAAGTAGTTTCTGAGAGTGCTTCTGTCTAGATTTTAGATGAAGATATTCCCGTTTCCAACGAAATCGTATGAGCTATCCAAATATCCACTTGCAGATTGTACAAAAAGGTGGTTCCAAACTACTCTATCAAAAGAAATGTTGAACTCTGTTCGATGAGGACTCACATCACAAAGAAGTTTCTGATAATGCTTCTGCCTAGATTTTATATGATGATGTTCCCGTTTCCAACGAAATCTTCACATTAAACAAAATATCCACTTGCAGGTTCTACAAAAAGAGTGTTTCCAAACTGCTGTATCAACGTAAAGTTTGAACTCTGTTAGTTGAGGACACACATCACAAAAAAGTTTCTGAGAATGCTTCTGTCTAGATTTTATAAGAAGATACTCCCGTTTCCAACGAAATCTTCACAGTTATTCAAGTATCCACTTGCAGATTCCACAAAAAGAGTGTTTCCTAACTGCTGTATCAAGAGAAAGGATCAACTCTGCTAGTTGAGGACCCATATCCTAAATAAGTTTCTGAGAATGCTTCTGTCTCTTTCTTATAGGAAGATATTTCAGTTTTCACCGAAGGGCTGAATGCGTTCGAAATGTCCACTTCCAGATACTACAGAAAGAGTGTTTCAAACCTGCTCTTTGAAAGGGAATGTTCAGCTCTGTGACTTGAATGCAGATGTCACAAAGTAGTTTCTGACAGTGCTTCTGTCTTGAATTTAGATGAAGATATTCCCTTTTCCAACGAAATCGTTAGAGCTATAAAAATATCCACTTGCAGATTCTACAAAAAGGGTGTTTCCAAACTGCCCTATCAAAAGAAACGTTGAACCCTGTTAGTTGAGGATACACATCACAAAGTAGTTTCTGAGAATGCTTGTGTCTAGATTTTATATGAAGATATTCCTATTTCCAACTAAATCTTCACAGTTATCCAAATATCCACTTGCAGATTTTACAAAAAGACTGTTTCCAAACTGCTGTTTCAAAGAAAAGTCGAACTGTGTTAGTTGAGGACACTCATCACAAAGAAGTTTCTGAGAATGCTTCTGTCTAGATTTCATATGAAGATATTCCCGTTTCCACCGAAATCATTAGAGCTATCCAAATACCCACTTACAGATTCTACAAAAAGAGTGTTACCAATCTGCTCTATCAAATGAAAGGTTCAACTTCGTTAGTTGAGGACACACATCATAAAGAAGTTTCTGAGAATGCTTCTGTCTGGATTTTATATGAAGATATTCCGTTTCCAACGAAATCTTCACAGTTATCCAAATATCAACTTGCAGATTCTACAAAAAGTGTGTTTCCAAACTACTGTATCAAAAGAAAGGATCAACTCTGTTAGTTGAGGACACACATCACAAAGAAGTTTCTGAGAATGCTTCTGTCTAGATTTTATATGAAGATATTCCCGTTTCCAACGAAATCTTCACAGTTATCCAAATATCCACTTGCAGATTCTACAAAAAGAGTGTTTGCAAACTGCTGTATCAAAAGAAAGGATGAACTGTGTTAGCTGAGGACACTCATCAAGAAGAAGTTTCTGAGCATGCTTCGGTCTAGATTTCATATGAAGATATCCCCGTTTCCAACGAAATCATTAGCTCTATCAAAATATCCACTTACAGATTCTACAAAAAGAGTGTTTCCAAACTCCTCTATCAAAAGAAAAGTTCAACTCCTTTAGTTGAGGACACACATCACAAAGAAGTTTCTGAGAATGCTTCTGTCTAGATTTTATATGAAGATATTCCCTTTTCCAATGAAATCTTCAGAGTCATCCAAATATCCACTTGCAGCTTCTACAAAAAGAGTTTTTCTAAACTGCTGTATCCAAAGAAAGTTTCATCTCTGTTAGTTGAGGACACACATCCCAAATAAGTTTCTGAGAATGCTTCTGTCTCGTTTTTATGGGAAGATATTTCCCTTTTCACCTTAGGCCTGAGAGCGCTCGAAATCTCCACTTGCAGATACTACAGAAAGAGTGTTCCAAACCTGCTCTAAGAAAGGGAATGTTCAGCTCAGTGAGTTCAATGCAGATATCACAAAGTAGTTTCTGAGAGAGCTTCTGTCTAGATTTTAGATGAAGATATTCCCGTTTCCAATGAAATCGTTAGAGCTATCCAAATATCCACTTGCAGATTCTACAAAAAGTGTTTTTCCAAACTGCTGTAACAAAGGGAAGGTTGAAATCTGTTAGTTGAGGACACACACCACAAAAAAGTTTCTGAGAACGCTTCTGTCTAGATTCTATATGACGATATTCCCGTTTCCAATGAAATCTTCACAGTTATTCAAATATCCACTTGCAGATTCTACAAAAAGAGTGTTTCCAAACTGCTCTATCAAAAGAAAGGTTCAACTCCGTTAGTTGAGGACACACGTCACAAAGAAGTTTCTGAGAATGCTTCTGTCTCGTTTTTATGGGAAGATATTTCAGTTTTCACCGTAGGCCGGAATGCGCTCGAAATGTCCACTTGCAGATACTACAGAAAGAGTGTTCCAAACCTTCTCTAAGAAAGGGAATCTTCAGCTTTGTGAGTTGAATGCAGATATCACAAAGTAGTTTCTGAGAGTGCTTCTGTCTAGATTTTAGATGAAGATATTCCCGTTTCCAACGAAATCGTTAGAGCTATCCAAATATCTACTTGCAGATTCTACAAAAAGAGTGGTTCCAAACTACTCTATGAAAAGAAAGGTTGAACTCTGTTAGATGAGGACACACATCACAAAGAAGTTTCTGAGAATGCTTCTGTCTAGATTTTATATGAAGATGTTCCCGTTTCCAACGAAATCTTCACATTAAACAAAATATCCACTTGCAGGTTCTACAAAAAGAGTGTTTCCAAACTGCTGTATCAAAGGAAAGGTTGTACTCTGTTAGTTGAGGACACACATCACAAAAAAGTTTCTGAGAATGCTTCTGTCTAGATTTTATATGAAGATATTCCCGTTTCCAACGAAATCTTCACAGTTATTCAAGTATCCACTTGCAGATTCCACAATAAGAGTGTTTCCAAACTGCTGTATCAATAGAAAGGATCAGCTCTGGTAGTTGAGGACACACATCCTAAAGAAGTTTCTGAAAATCCTTCTGTCTCTTTTTTATGGGAAGATATTTCAGTTTTCACCGTAGGCCTTAATGCGCTCGAAATGTCCACTTCCAGATACTACAGAAAGAGTGTTTCAAACCTGCTCTATGAAAGGGAATGTTCCGCTCTGTGACTTGAATGCAGATATCAGAAAGTAGTTTCTGACAGTGCTTCTGTCTAGAATTTAGATGAAGATATTCCCGTTTCCAACGAAATCGATAGAGCTATCCAAATATCCACTTACAGATTCTACAAAAGAAGTGATTCCAAACTGCTCTATCAACAGAAAGGTTTAAGTCTGTTAGTTGAGGACACACATCACAAAGAAGTTTGTGAGAATGCTTCTGTCTAGATTTTATATGAAGATATTCCCGTTTCTAACGATATCTTCACAGTTATCCAAATATCCACTTGCAGATTCTTCAAAAAGTGTGTTTCCAAACTGCTGTATCAAAAGATAGGTTCAACTCTGTCAGTTGAGGACACTCATCGCAAAGAAGTTTCTGAGAATGCTTCTGTCTAGATTTCATATGAAGATACTCCCCTTTCCAACGAAATTATTACAGCTATCCAAATATCCACGGACAGATTCTACAGAAAGGGTGTTTCCAAACTGCTGTATCAAAAGAAAGGTTGAACTCCGTTAGTTGAGGACACACATCACGAAGAAGTTGCTGAGAATGCTTCTGTCTGGAATTTAGATGAAGATATTCCCGTTTCCAACGAAATCTTCACAGTTATCCAAATATCTACCAGCAGATTCTACAAAAAGTGTGTTTCCAAACTACTGTAACAAAAGAAAGGTTGAACTCTGTTAGTTGAGGACACACATCACAAAGAAGTTTCTGAGAATGCTTCTGTCTAGATTTTATATGAAGATATTCACTTTTCCATCGAAATCTTCACAGTTATCCAAATATCCACTTGCGGATTCTACAAAAAGAGTGTTTCTAAACTGCTGTATCAAAAGAAAGGTCCAACTCTGTTAGTTGAGGACACACATCCAGTATAAGTTTCAGAGAATGCTTCTGTCTCGTTTTTATGGGAAGATATTTCCCTTTTCACCGTAGGCCTGAAAGCGCTCGAAATGTCCACTTGCAGATACTACAGAAAGCGTGTTCCAAACCTGCTCTAAGAAAGAGAATCTTCAGCTTTCTGAGTTGAATGCAGATATCACAAAGTAGTTTCTGAGAGTGCTTCTGTCTAGATTTTAGATGAAGATATTCCCGTTTCCAACGAAATCGTATGAGCTATCCAAATATCCACTTGCAGATTGTACAAAAAGGTGGTTCCAAACTACTCTATCAAAAGAAATGTTGAACTCTGTTCGATGAGGACTCACATCACAAAGAAGTTTCTGATAATGCTTCTGCCTAGATTTTATATGATGATGTTCCCGTTTCCAACGAAATCTTCACATTAAACAAAATATCCACTTGCAGGTTCTACAAAAAGAGTGTTTCCAAACTGCTGTATCAACGTAAAGTTTGAACTCTGTTAGTTGAGGACACACATCACAAAAAAGTTTCTGAGAATGCTTCTGTCTAGATTTTATAAGAAGATACTCCCGTTTCCAACGAAATCTTCACAGTTATTCAAGTATCCACTTGCAGATTCCACAAAAAGAGTGTTTCCTAACTGCTGTATCAAGAGAAAGGATCAACTCTGCTAGTTGAGGACCCATATCCTAAATAAGTTTCTGAGAATGCTTCTGTCTCTTTCTTATAGGAAGATATTTCAGTTTTCACCGAAGGGCTGAATGCGTTCGAAATGTCCACTTCCAGATACTACAGAAAGAGTGTTTCAAACCTGCTCTTTGAAAGGGAATGTTCAGCTCTGTGACTTGAATGCAGATGTCACAAAGTAGTTTCTGACAGTGCTTCTGTCTTGAATTTAGATGAAGATATTCCCTTTTCCAACGAAATCGTTAGAGCTATAAAAATATCCACTTGCAGATTCTACAAAAAGGGTGTTTCCAAACTGCCCTATCAAAAGAAACGTTGAACCCTGTTAGTTGAGGATACACATCACAAAGTAGTTTCTGAGAATGCTTGTGTCTAGATTTTATATGAAGATATTCCTATTTCCAACTAAATCTTCACAGTTATCCAAATATCCACTTGCAGATTTTACAAAAAGACTGTTTCCAAACTGCTGTTTCAAAGAAAAGTCGAACTGTGTTAGTTGAGGACACTCATCACAAAGAAGTTTCTGAGAATGCTTCTGTCTAGATTTCGTATGAAGATATTCCCGTTTCCACCGAAATCATTAGAGCTATCCAAATACCCACTTACAGATTCTACAAAAAGAGTGTTACCAATCTGCTCTATCAAATGAAAGGTTCAACTTCGTTAGTTGAGGACACACATCATAAAGAAGTTTCTGAGAATGCTTCTGTCTGGATTTTATATGAAGATATTCCGTTTCCAACGAAATCTTCACAGTTATCCAAATATCAACTTGCAGATTCTACAAAAAGTGTGTTTCCAAACTACTGTATCAAAAGAAAGGATCAACTCTGTTAGTTGAGGACACACATCACAAAGAAGTTTCTGAGAATGCTTCTGTCTAGATTTTATATGAAGATATTCCCGTTTCCAACGAAATCTTCACAGTTATCCAAATATCCACTTGCAGATTCTACAAAAAGAGTGTTTGCAAACTGCTGTATCAAAAGAAAGGATGAACTGTGTTAGCTGAGGACACTCATCAAGAAGAAGTTTCTGAGCATGCTTCGGTCTAGATTTCATATGAAGATATCCCCGTTTCCAACGAAATCATTAGCTCTATCAAAATATCCACTTACAGATTCTACAAAAAGAGTGTTTCCAAACTCCTCTATCAAAAGAAAAGTTCAACTCCTTTAGTTGAGGACACACATCACAAAGAAGTTTCTGAGAATGCTTCTGTCTAGATTTTATATGAAGATATTCCCTTTTCCAATGAAATCTTCAGAGTCATCCAAATATCCACTTGCAGCTTCTACAAAAAGAGTTTTTCTAAACTGCTGTATCCAAAGAAAGTTTCATCTCTGTTAGTTGAGGACACACATCCCAAATAAGTTTCTGAGAATGCTTCTGTCTCGTTTTTATGGGAAGATATTTCCCTTTTCACCTTAGGCCTGAGAGCGCTCGAAATCTCCACTTGCAGATACTACAGAAAGAGTGTTCCAAACCTGCTCTAAGAAAGGGAATGTTCAGCTCAGTGAGTTCAATGCAGATATCACAAAGTAGTTTCTGAGAGAGCTTCTGTCTAGATTTTAGATGAAGATATTCCCGTTTCCAATGAAATCGTTAGAGCTATCCAAATATCCACTTGCAGATTCTACAAAAAGTGTGTTTCCAAACTGCTGTAACAAAGGAAAGGTTGAAATCTGTTAGTTGAGGACACACACCACAAAAAAGTTTCTGAGAACGCTTCTGTCTAGATTCTATATGACGATATTCCCGTTTCCAATGAAATCTTCACAGTTATTCAAATATCCACTTGCAGATTATACAAAAAGAGTGTTTCCAAACTGCTCTATCAAAAGAAAGGTTCAACTCCGTTAGTTGAGGACACACGTCACAAAGAAGTTTCTGAGAATGCTTCTGTCTCGTTTTTATGGGAAGATATTTCAGTTTTCACCGTAGGCCGGAATGCGCTCGAAATGTCCACTTGCAGATACTACAGAAAGAGTGTTCCAAACCTTCTCTAAGAAAGGGAATCTTCAGCTTTGTGAGTTGAATGCAGATATCACAAAGTAGTTTCTGAGAGTGCTTCTGTCTAGATTTTAGATGAAGATATTCCCGTTTCCAACGAAATCGTTAGAGCTATCCAAATATCAACTTGCAGATTCTACAAAAAGAGTGGTTCCAAACTACTCTATGAAAAGAAAGGTTGAACTCTGTTAGATGAGGACACACATCACAAAGAAGTTTCTGAGAATGCTTCTGTCTAGATTTTATATGAAGATGTTCCCGTTTCCAACGAAATCTTCACATTAAACAAAATATCCACTTGCAGGTTCTACAAAAAGAGTGTTTCCAAACTGCTGTATCAAAGGAAAGGTTGTACTCTGTTAGTTGAGGACACACATCACAAAAAAGTTTCTGAGAATGCTTCTGTCTAGATTTTATATGAAGATATTCCCGTTTCCAACGAAATCTTCACAGTTATTCAAGTATCCACTTGCAGATTCCACAATAAGAGTGTTTCCAAACTGCTGTATCAATAGAAAGGATCAGCTCTGGTAGTTGAGGACACACATCCTAAAGAAGTTTCTGAAAATCCTTCTGTCTCTTTTTTATGGGAAGATATTTCAGTTTTCACCGTAGGCCTTAATGCGCTCGAAATGTCCACTTCCAGATACTACAGAAAGAGTGTTTCAAACCTGCTCTATGAAAGGGAATGTTCCGCTCTGTGACTTGAATGCAGATATCAGAAAGTAGTTTCTGACAGTGCTTCTGTCTAGAATTTAGATGAAGATATTCCCGTTTCCAACGAAATCGATAGAGCTATCCAAATATCCACTTACAGATTCTACAAAAGAAGTGATTCCAAACTGCTCTATCAACAGAAAGGTTTAAGTCTGTTAGTTGAGGACACACATCACAAAGAAGTTTGTGAGAATGCTTCTGTCTAGATTTTATATGAAGAT
Organism: Gorilla gorilla gorilla; assembly: GCF_029281585.2. NCBI lineage: Eukaryota > Metazoa > Chordata > Mammalia > Primates > Hominidae > Gorilla > Gorilla gorilla. Next base: position 11,909,534 of record NC_086018.1, on the reverse strand, counting down.
ATTCCCGTTTCTAACGATATCTTCACAGTTATCCAAATATCCACTTGCAGATTCTTCAAAAAGTGTGTTTCCAAACTGCTGTATCAAAAGATAGGTTCAACTCTGTCAGTTGAGGACACTCATCGCAAAGAAGTTTCTGAGAATGCTTCTGTCTAGATTTCATATGAAGATACTCCCCTTTCCAACGAAATTATTACAGCTATCCAAATATCCACGGACAGATTCTACAGAAAGGGTGTTTCCAAACTGCTGTATCAAAAGAAAGGTTGAACTCCGTTAGTTGAGGACACACATCACGAAGAAGTTGCTGAGAATGCTTCTGTCTGGAATTTAGATGAAGATATTCCCGTTTCCAACGAAATCTTCACAGTTATCCAAATATCTACCAGCAGATTCTACAAAAAGTGTGTTTCCAAACTACTGTAACAAAAGAAAGGTTGAACTCTGTTAGTTGAGGACACACATCACAAAGAAGTTTCTGAGAATGCTTCTGTCTAGATTTTATATGAAGATATTCACTTTTCCATCGAAATCTTCACAGTTATCCAAATATCCACTTGCGGATTCTACAAAAAGAGTGTTTCTAAACTGCTGTATCAAAAGAAAGGTCCAACTCTGTTAGTTGAGGACACACATCCAGTATAAGTTTCAGAGAATGCTTCTGTCTCGTTTTTATGGGAAGATATTTCCCTTTTCACCGTAGGCCTGAAAGCGCTCGAAATGTCCACTTGCAGATACTACAGAAAGCGTGTTCCAAACCTGCTCTAAGAAAGAGAATCTTCAGCTTTCTGAGTTGAATGCAGATATCACAAAGTAGTTTCTGAGAGTGCTTCTGTCTAGATTTTAGATGAAGATATTCCCGTTTCCAACGAAATCGTATGAGCTATCCAAATATCCACTTGCAGATTGTACAAAAAGGTGGTTCCAAACTACTCTATCAAAAGAAATGTTGAACTCTGTTCGATGAGGACTCACATCACAAAGAAGTTTCTGATAATGCTTCTGCCTAGATTTTATATGATGATGTTCCCGTTTCCAACGAAATCTTCACATTAAACAAAATATCCACTTGCAGGTTCTACAAAAAGAGTGTTTCCAAACTGCTGTATCAACGTAAAGTTTGAACTCTGTTAGTTGAGGACACACATCACAAAAAAGTTTCTGAGAATGCTTCTGTCTAGATTTTATAAGAAGATACTCCCGTTTCCAACGAAATCTTCACAGTTATTCAAGTATCCACTTGCAGATTCCACAAAAAGAGTGTTTCCTAACTGCTGTATCAAGAGAAAGGATCAACTCTGCTAGTTGAGGACCCATATCCTAAATAAGTTTCTGAGAATGCTTCTGTCTCTTTCTTATAGGAAGATATTTCAGTTTTCACCGAAGGGCTGAATGCGTTCGAAATGTCCACTTCCAGATACTACAGAAAGAGTGTTTCAAACCTGCTCTTTGAAAGGGAATGTTCAGCTCTGTGACTTGAATGCAGATGTCACAAAGTAGTTTCTGACAGTGCTTCTGTCTTGAATTTAGATGAAGATATTCCCTTTTCCAACGAAATCGTTAGAGCTATAAAAATATCCACTTGCAGATTCTACAAAAAGGGTGTTTCCAAACTGCCCTATCAAAAGAAACGTTGAACCCTGTTAGTTGAGGATACACATCACAAAGTAGTTTCTGAGAATGCTTGTGTCTAGATTTTATATGAAGATATTCCTATTTCCAACTAAATCTTCACAGTTATCCAAATATCCACTTGCAGATTTTACAAAAAGACTGTTTCCAAACTGCTGTTTCAAAGAAAAGTCGAACTGTGTTAGTTGAGGACACTCATCACAAAGAAGTTTCTGAGAATGCTTCTGTCTAGATTTCGTATAAAGATATTCCCGTTTCCACCGAAATCATTAGAGCTATCCAAATACCCACTTACAGATTCTACAAAAAGAGTGTTACCAATCTGCTCTATCAAATGAAAGGTTCAACTTCGTTAGTTGAGGACACACATCATAAAGAAGTTTCTGAGAATGCTTCTGTCTGGATTTTATACGAAGATATTCCGTTTCCAACGAAATCTTCACAGTTATCCAAATATCAACTTGCAGATTCTACAAAAAGTGTGTTTCCAAACTACTGTATCAAAAGAAAGGATCAACTCTGTTAGTTGAGGACACACATCACAAAGAAGTTTCTGAGAATGCTTCTGTCTAGATTTTATATGAAGATATTCCCGTTTCCAACGAAATCTTCACAGTTATCCAAATATCCACTTGCAGATTCTACAAAAAGAGTGTTTGCAAACTGCTGTATCAAAAGAAAGGATGAACTGTGTTAGCTGAGGACACTCATCAAGAAGAAGTTTCTGAGCATGCTTCGGTCTAGATTTCATATGAAGATATCCCCGTTTCCAACGAAATCATTAGCTCTATCAAAATATCCACTTACAGATTCTACAAAAAGAGTGTTTCCAAACTCCTCTATCAAAAGAAAAGTTCAACTCCTTTAGTTGAGGACACACATCACAAAGAAGTTTCTGAGAATGCTTCTGTCTAGATTTTATATGAAGATATTCCCTTTTCCAATGAAATCTTCAGAGTCATCCAAATATCCACTTGCAGCTTCTACAAAAAGAGTTTTTCTAAACTGCTGTATCCAAAGAAAGTTTCATCTCTGTTAGTTGAGGACACACATCCCAAATAAGTTTCTGAGAATGCTTCTGTCTCGTTTTTATGGGAAGATATTTCCCTTTTCACCTTAGGCCTGAGAGCGCTCGAAATCTCCACTTGCAGATACTACAGAAAGAGTGTTCCAAACCTGCTCTAAGAAAGGGAATGTTCAGCTCAGTGAGTTCAATGCAGATATCACAAAGTAGTTTCTGAGAGAGCTTCTGTCTAGATTTTAGATGAAGATATTCCCGTTTCCAATGAAATCGTTAGAGCTATCCAAATATCCACTTGCAGATTCTACAAAAAGTGTGTTTCCAAACTGCTGTAACAAAGGAAAGGTTGAAATCTGTTAGTTGAGGACACACACCACAAAAAAGTTTCTGAGAACGCTTCTGTCTAGATTCTATATGACGATATTCCCGTTTCCAATGAAATCTTCACAGTTATTCAAATATCCACTTGCAGATTCTACAAAAAGAGTGTTTCCAAACTGCTCTATCAAAAGAAAGGTTCAACTCCGTTAGTTGAGGACACACGTCACAAAGAAGTTTCTGAGAATGCTTCTGTCTCGTTTTTATGGGAAGATATTTCAGTTTTCACCGTAGGCCGGAATGCGCTCGAAATGTCCACTTGCAGATACTACAGAAAGAGTGTTCCAAACCTTCTCTAAGAAAGGGAATCTTCAGCTTTGTGAGTTGAATGCAGATATCACAAAGTAGTTTCTGAGAGTGCTTCTGTCTAGATTTTAGATGAAGATATTCCCGTTTCCAACGAAATCGTTAGAGCTATCCAAATATCAACTTGCAGATTCTACAAAAAGAGTGGTTCCAAACTACTCTATGAAAAGAAAGGTTGAACTCTGTTAGATGAGGACACACATCACAAAGAAGTTTCTGAGAATGCTTCTGTCTAGATTTTATATGAAGATGTTCCCGTTTCCAACGAAATCTTCACATTAAACAAAATATCCACTTGCAGGTTCTACAAAAAGAGTGTTTCCAAACTGCTGTATCAAAGGAAAGGTTGTACTCTGTTAGTTGAGGACACACATCACAAAAAAGTTTCTGAGAATGCTTCTGTCTAGATTTTATATGAAGATATTCCCGTTTCCAACGAAATCTTCACAGTTATTCAAGTATCCACTTGCAGATTCCACAATAAGAGTGTTTCCAAACTGCTGTATCAATAGAAAGGATCAGCTCTGGTAGTTGAGGACACACATCCTAAAGAAGTTTCTGAAAATCCTTCTGTCTCTTTTTTATGGGAAGATATTTCAGTTTTCACCGTAGGCCTTAATGCGCTCGAAATGTCCACTTCCAGATACTACAGAAAGAGTGTTTCAAACCTGCTCTATGAAAGGGAATGTTCCGCTCTGTGACTTGAATGCAGATATCAGAAAGTAGTTTCTGACAGTGCTTCTGTCTAGAATTTAGATGAAGATATTCCCGTTTCCAACGAAATCGATAGAGCTATCCAAATATCCACTTACAGATTCTACAAAAGAAGTGATTCCAAACTGCTCTATCAACAGAAAGGTTTAAGTCTGTTAGTTGAGGACACACATCACAAAGAAGTTTGTGAGAATGCTTCTGTCTAGATTTTATATGAAGATATTCCCGTTTCTAACGATATCTTCACAGTTATCCAAATATCCACTTGCAGATTCTTCAAAAAGTGTGTTTCCAAACTGCTGTATCAAAAGATAGGTTCAACTCTGTCAGTTGAGGACACTCATCGCAAAGAAGTTTCTGAGAATGCTTCTGTCTAGATTTCATATGAAGATACTCCCCTTTCCAACGAAATTATTACAGCTATCCAAATATCCACGGACAGATTCTACAGAAAGGGTGTTTCCAAACTGCTGTATCAAAAGAAAGGTTGAACTCCGTTAGTTGAGGACACACATCACGAAGAAGTTGCTGAGAATGCTTCTGTCTGGAATTTAGATGAAGATATTCCCGTTTCCAACGAAATCTTCACAGTTATCCAAATATCTACCAGCAGATTCTACAAAAAGTGTGTTTCCAAACTACTGTAACAAAAGAAAGGTTGAACTCTGTTAGTTGAGGACACACATCACAAAGAAGTTTCTGAGAATGCTTCTGTCTAGATTTTATATGAAGATATTCACTTTTCCACCGAAATCTTCACAGTTATCCAAATATCCACTTGCGGATTCTACAAAAAGAGTGTTTCTAAACTGCTGTATCAAAAGAAAGGTCCAACTCTGTTAGTTGAGGACACACATCCAGTATAAGTTTCAGAGAATGCTTCTGTCTCGTTTTTATGGGAAGATATTTCCCTTTTCACCGTAGGCCTGAAAGCGCTCGAAATGTCCACTTGCAGATACTACAGAAAGCGTGTTCCAAACCTGCTCTAAGAAAGAGAATCTTCAGCTTTCTGAGTTGAATGCAGATATCACAAAGTAGTTTCTGAGAGTGCTTCTGTCTAGATTTTAGATGAAGATATTCCCGTTTCCAACGAAATCGTATGAGCTATCCAAATATCCACTTGCAGATTGTACAAAAAGGTGGTTCCAAACTACTCTATCAAAAGAAATGTTGAACTCTGTTCGATGAGGACTCACATCACAAAGAAGTTTCTGATAATGCTTCTGCCTAGATTTTATATGATGATGTTCCCGTTTCCAACGAAATCTTCACATTAAACAAAATATCCACTTGCAGGTTCTACAAAAAGAGTGTTTCCAAACTGCTGTATCAACGTAAAGTTTGAACTCTGTTAGTTGAGGACACACATCACAAAAAAGTTTCTGAGAATGCTTCTGTCTAGATTTTATAAGAAGATACTCCCGTTTCCAACGAAATCTTCACAGTTATTCAAGTATCCACTTGCAGATTCCACAAAAAGAGTGTTTCCTAACTGCTGTATCAAGAGAAAGGATCAACTCTGCTAGTTGAGGACCCATATCCTAAATAAGTTTCTGAGAATGCTTCTGTCTCTTTCTTATAGGAAGATATTTCAGTTTTCACCGAAGGGCTGAATGCGTTCGAAATGTCCACTTCCAGATACTACAGAAAGAGTGTTTCAAACCTGCTCTTTGAAAGGGAATGTTCAGCTCTGTGACTTGAATGCAGATGTCACAAAGTAGTTTCTGACAGTGCTTCTGTCTTGAATTTAGATGAAGATATTCCCTTTTCCAACGAAATCGTTAGAGCTATAAAAATATCCACTTGCAGATTCTACAAAAAGGGTGTTTCCAAACTGCCCTATCAAAAGAAACGTTGAACCCTGTTAGTTGAGGATACACATCACAAAGTAGTTTCTGAGAATGCTTGTGTCTAGATTTTATATGAAGATATTCCTATTTCCAACTAAATCTTCACAGTTATCCAAATATCCACTTGCAGATTTTACAAAAAGACTGTTTCCAAACTGCTGTTTCAAAGAAAAGTCGAACTGTGTTAGTTGAGGACACTCATCACAAAGAAGTTTCTGAGAATGCTTCTGTCTAGATTTCGTATGAAGATATTCCCGTTTCCACCGAAATCATTAGAGCTATCCAAATACCCACTTACAGATTCTACAAAAAGAGTGTTACCAATCTGCTCTATCAAATGAAAGGTTCAACTTCGTTAGTTGAGGACACACATCATAAAGAAGTTTCTGAGAATGCTTCTGTCTGGATTTTATATGAAGATATTCCGTTTCCAACGAAATCTTCACAGTTATCCAAATATCAACTTGCAGATTCTACAAAAAGTGTGTTTCCAAACTACTGTATCAAAAGAAAGGATCAACTCTGTTAGTTGAGGACACACATCACAAAGAAGTTTCTGAGAATGCTTCTGTCTAGATTTTATATGAAGATATTCCCGTTTCCAACGAAATCTTCACAGTTATCCAAATATCCACTTGCAGATTCTACAAAAAGAGTGTTTGCAAACTGCTGTATCAAAAGAAAGGATGAACTGTGTTAGCTGAGGACACTCATCAAGAAGAAGTTTCTGAGCATGCTTCGGTCTAGATTTCATATGAAGATATCCCCGTTTCCAACGAAATCATTAGCTCTATCAAAATATCCACTTACAGATTCTACAAAAAGAGTGTTTCCAAACTCCTCTATCAAAAGAAAAGTTCAACTCCTTTAGTTGAGGACACACATCACAAAGAAGTTTCTGAGAATGCTTCTGTCTAGATTTTATATGAAGATATTCCCTTTTCCAATGAAATCTTCAGAGTCATCCAAATATCCACTTGCAGCTTCTACAAAAAGAGTTTTTCTAAACTGCTGTATCCAAAGAAAGTTTCATCTCTGTTAGTTGAGGACACACATCCCAAATAAGTTTCTGAGAATGCTTCTGTCTCGTTTTTATGGGAAGATATTTCCCTTTTCACCTTAGGCCTGAGAGCGCTCGAAATCTCCACTTGCAGATACTACAGAAAGAGTGTTCCAAACCTGCTCTAAGAAAGGGAATGTTCAGCTCAGTGAGTTCAATGCAGATATCACAAAGTAGTTTCTGAGAGAGCTTCTGTCTAGATTTTAGATGAAGATATTCCCGTTTCCAATGAAATCGTTAGAGCTATCCAAATATCCACTTGCAGATTCTACAAAAAGTGTGTTTCCAAACTGCTGTAACAAAGGAAAGGTTGAAATCTGTTAGTTGAGGACACACACCACAAAAAAGTTTCTGAGAACGCTTCTGTCTAGATTCTATATGACGATATTCCCGTTTCCAATGAAATCTTCACAGTTATTCAAATATCCACTTGCAGATTCTACAAAAAGAGTGTTTCCAAACTGCTCTATCAAAAGAAAGGTTCAACTCCGTTAGTTGAGGACACACGTCACAAAGAAGTTTCTGAGAATGCTTCTGTCTCGTTTTTATGGGAAGATATTTCAGTTTTCACCGTAGGCCGGAATGCGCTCGAAATGTCCACTTGCAGATACTACAGAAAGAGTGTTCCAAACCTTCTCTAAGAAAGGGAATCTTCAGCTTTGTGAGTTGAATGCAGATATCACAAAGTAGTTTCTGAGAGTGCTTCTGTCTAGATTTTAGATGAAGATATTCCCGTTTCCAACGAAATCGTTAGAGCTATCCAAATATCTACTTGCAGATTCTACAAAAAGAGTGGTTCCAAACTACTCTATGAAAAGAAAGGTTGAACTCTGTTAGATGAGGACACACATCACAAAGAAGTTTCTGAGAATGCTTCTGTCTAGATTTTATATGAAGATGTTCCCGTTTCCAACGAAATCTTCACATTAAACAAAATATCCACTTGCAGGTTCTACAAAAAGAGTGTTTCCAAACTGCTGTATCAAAGGAAAGGTTGTACTCTGTTAGTTGAGGACACACATCACAAAAAAGTTTCTGAGAATGCTTCTGTCTAGATTTTATATGAAGATATTCCCGTTTCCAACGAAATCTTCACAGTTATTCAAGTATCCACTTGCAGATTCCACAATAAGAGTGTTTCCAAACTGCTGTATCAATAGAAAGGATCAGCTCTGGTAGTTGAGGACACACATCCTAAAGAAGTTTCTGAAAATCCTTCTGTCTCTTTTTTATGGGAAGATATTTCAGTTTTCACCGTAGGCCTTAATGCGCTCGAAATGTCCACTTCCAGATACTACAGAAAGAGTGTTTCAAACCTGCTCTATGAAAGGGAATGTTCCGCTCTGTGACTTGAATGCAGATATCAGAAAGTAGTTTCTGACAGTGCTTCTGTCTAGAATTTAGATGAAGATATTCCCGTTTCCAACGAAATCGATAGAGCTATCCAAATATCCACTTACAGATTCTACAAAAGAAGTGATTCCAAACTGCTCTATCAACAGAAAGGTTTAAGTCTGTTAGTTGAGGACACACATCACAAAGAAGTTTGTGAGAATGCTTCTGTCTAGATTTTATATGAAGATATTCCCGTTTCTAACGATATCTTCACAGTTATCCAAATATCCACTTGCAGATTCTTCAAAAAGTGTGTTTCCAAACTGCTGTATCAAAAGATAGGTTCAACTCTGTCAGTTGAGGACACTCATCGCAAAGAAGTTTCTGAGAATGCTTCTGTCTAGATTTCATATGAAGATACTCCCCTTTCCAACGAAATTATTACAGCTATCCAAATATCCACGGACAGATTCTACAGAAAGGGTGTTTCCAAACTGCTGTATCAAAAGAAAGGTTGAACTCCGTTAGTTGAGGACACACATCACGAAGAAGTTGCTGAGAATGCTTCTGTCTGGAATTTAGATGAAGATATTCCCGTTTCCAACGAAATCTTCACAGTTATCCAAATATCTACCAGCAGATTCTACAAAAAGTGTGTTTCCAAACTACTGTAACAAAAGAAAGGTTGAACTCTGTTAGTTGAGGACACACATCACAAAGAAGTTTCTGAGAATGCTTCTGTCTAGATTTTATATGAAGATATTCACTTTTCCACCGAAATCTTCACAGTTATCCAAATATCCACTTGCGGATTCTACAAAAAGAGTGTTTCTAAACTGCTGTATCAAAAGAAAGGTCCAACTCTGTTAGTTGAGGACACACATCCAGTATAAGTTTCAGAGAATGCTTCTGTCTCGTTTTTATGGGAAGATATTTCCCTTTTCACCGTAGGCCTGAAAGCGCTCGAAATGTCCACTTGCAGATACTACAGAAAGCGTGTTCCAAACCTGCTCTAAGAAAGAGAATCTTCAGCTTTCTGAGTTGAATGCAGATATCACAAAGTAGTTTCTGAGAGTGCTTCTGTCTAGATTTTAGATGAAGATATTCCCGTTTCCAACGAAATCGTATGAGCTATCCAAATATCCACTTGCAGATTGTACAAAAAGGTGGTTCCAAACTACTCTATCAAAAGAAATGTTGAACTCTGTTCGATGAGGACTCACATCACAAAGAAGTTTCTGATAATGCTTCTGCCTAGATTTTATATGATGATGTTCCCGTTTCCAACGAAATCTTCACATTAAACAAAATATCCACTTGCAGGTTCTACAAAAAGAGTGTTTCCAAACTGCTGTATCAACGTAAAGTTTGAACTCTGTTAGTTGAGGACACACATCACAAAAAAGTTTCTGAGAATGCTTCTGTCTAGATTTTATAAGAAGATACTCCCGTTTCCAACGAAATCTTCACAGTTATTCAAGTATCCACTTGCAGATTCCACAAAAAGAGTGTTTCCTAACTGCTGTATCAAGAGAAAGGATCAACTCTGCTAGTTGAGGACCCATATCCTAAATAAGTTTCTGAGAATGCTTCTGTCTCTTTCTTATAGGAAGATATTTCAGTTTTCACCGAAGGGCTGAATGCGTTCGAAATGTCCACTTCCAGATACTACAGAAAGAGTGTTTCAAACCTGCTCTTTGAAAGGGAATGTTCAGCTCTGTGACTTGAATGCAGATGTCACAAAGTAGTTTCTGACAGTGCTTCTGTCTTGAATTTAGATGAAGATATTCCCTTTTCCAACGAAATCGTTAGAGCTATAAAAATATCCACTTGCAGATTCTACAAAAAGGGTGTTTCCAAACTGCCCTATCAAAAGAAACGTTGAACCCTGTTAGTTGAGGATACACATCACAAAGTAGTTTCTGAGAATGCTTGTGTCTAGATTTTATATGAAGATATTCCTATTTCCAACTAAATCTTCACAGTTATCCAAATATCCACTTGCAGATTTTACAAAAAGACTGTTTCCAAACTGCTGTTTCAAAGAAAAGTCGAACTGTGTTAGTTGAGGACACTCATCACAAAGAAGTTTCTGAGAATGCTTCTGTCTAGATTTCGTATGAAGATATTCCCGTTTCCACCGAAATCATTAGAGCTATCCAAATACCCACTTACAGATTCTACAAAAAGAGTGTTACCAATCTGCTCTATCAAATGAAAGGTTCAACTTCGTTAGTTGAGGACACACATCATAAAGAAGTTTCTGAGAATGCTTCTGTCTGGATTTTATATGAAGATATTCCGTTTCCAACGAAATCTTCACAGTTATCCAAATATCAACTTGCAGATTCTACAAAAAGTGTGTTTCCAAACTACTGTATCAAAAGAAAGGATCAACTCTGTTAGTTGAGGACACACATCACAAAGAAGTTTCTGAGAATGCTTCTGTCTAGATTTTATATGAAGATATTCCCGTTTCCAACGAAATCTTCACAGTTATCCAAATATCCACTTGCAGATTCTACAAAAAGAGTGTTTGCAAACTGCTGTATCAAAAGAAAGGATGAACTGTGTTAGCTGAGGACACTCATCAAGAAGAAGTTTCTGAGCATGCTTCGGTCTAGATTTCATATGAAGATATCCCCGTTTCCAACGAAATCATTAGCTCTATCAAAATATCCACTTACAGATTCTACAAAAAGAGTGTTTCCAAACTCCTCTATCAAAAGAAAAGTTCAACTCCTTTAGTTGAGGACACACATCACAAAGAAGTTTCTGAGAATGCTTCTGTCTAGATTTTATATGAAGATATTCCCTTTTCCAATGAAATCTTCAGAGTCATCCAAATATCCACTTGCAGCTTCTACAAAAAGAGTTTTTCTAAACTGCTGTATCCAAAGAAAGTTTCATCTCTGTTAGTTGAGGACACACATCCCAAATAAGTTTCTGAGAATGCTTCTGTCTCGTTTTTATGGGAAGATATTTCCCTTTTCACCTTAGGCCTGAGAGCGCTCGAAATCTCCACTTGCAGATACTACAGAAAGAGTGTTCCAAACCTGCTCTAAGAAAGGGAATGTTCAGCTCAGTGAGTTCAATGCAGATATCACAAAGTAGTTTCTGAGAGAGCTTCTGTCTAGATTTTAGATGAAGATATTCCCGTTTCCAATGAAATCGTTAGAGCTATCCAAATATCCACTTGCAGATTCTACAAAAAGTGTGTTTCCAAACTGCTGTAACAAAGGAAAGGTTGAAATCTGTTAGTTGAGGACACACACCACAAAAAAGTTTCTGAGAACGCTTCTGTCTAGATTCTATATGACGATATTCCCGTTTCCAATGAAATCTTCACAGTTATTCAAATATCCACTTGCAGATTCTACAAAAAGAGTGTTTCCAAACTGCTCTATCAAAAGAAAGGTTCAACTCCGTTAGTTGAGGACACACGTCACAAAGAAGTTTCTGAGAATGCTTCTGTCTCGTTTTTATGGGAAGATATTTCAGTTTTCACCGTAGGCCGGAATGCGCTCGAAATGTCCACTTGCAGATACTACAGAAAGAGTGTTCCAAACCTTCTCTAAGAAAGGGAATCTTCAGCTTTGTGAGTTGAATGCAGATATCACAAAGTAGTTTCTGAGAGTGCTTCTGTCTAGATTTTAGATGAAGATATTCCCGTTTCCAACGAAATCGTTAGAGCTATCCAAATATCAACTTGCAGATTCTACAAAAAGAGTGGTTCCAAACTACTCTATGAAAAGAAAGGTTGAACTCTGTTAGATGAGGACACACATCACAAAGAAGTTTCTGAGAATGCTTCTGTCTAGATTTTATATGAAGATGTTCCCGTTTCCAACGAAATCTTCACATTAAACAAAATATCCACTTGCAGGTTCTACAAAAAGAGTGTTTCCAAACTGCTGTATCAAAGGAAAGGTTGTACTCTGTTAGTTGAGGACACACATCACAAAAAAGTTTCTGAGAATGCTTCTGTCTAGATTTTATATGAAGATATTCCCGTTTCCAACGAAATCTTCACAGTTATTCAAGTATCCACTTGCAGATTCCACAATAAGAGTGTTTCCAAACTGCTGTATCAATAGAAAGGATCAGCTCTGGTAGTTGAGGACACACATCCTAAAGAAGTTTCTGAAAATCCTTCTGTCTCTTTTTTATGGGAAGATATTTCAGTTTTCACCGTAGGCCTTAATGCGCTCGAAATGTCCACTTCCAGATACTACAGAAAGAGTGTTTCAAACCTGCTCTATGAAAGGGAATGTTCCGCTCTGTGACTTGAATGCAGATATCAGAAAGTAGTTTCTGACAGTGCTTCTGTCTAGAATTTAGATGAAGATATTCCCGTTTCCAACGAAATCGATAGAGCTATCCAAATATCCACTTACAGATTCTACAAAAGAAGTGATTCCAAACTGCTCTATCAACAGAAAGGTTTAAGTCTGTTAGTTGAGGACACACATCACAAAGAAGTTTGTGAGAATGCTTCTGTCTAGATTTTATATGAAGATATTCCCGTTTCTAACGATATCTTCACAGTTATCCAAATATCCACTTGCAGATTCTTCAAAAAGTGTGTTTCCAAACTGCTGTATCAAAAGATAGGTTCAACTCTGTCAGTTGAGGACACTCATCGCAAAGAAGTTTCTGAGAATGCTTCTGTCTAGATTTCATATGAAGATACTCCCCTTTCCAACGAAATTATTACAGCTATCCAAATATCCACGGACAGATTCTACAGAAAGGGTGTTTCCAAACTGCTGTATCAAAAGAAAGGTTGAACTCCGTTAGTTGAGGACACACATCACGAAGAAGTTGCTGAGAATGCTTCTGTCTGGAATTTAGATGAAGATATTCCCGTTTCCAACGAAATCTTCACAGTTATCCAAATATCTACCAGCAGATTCTACAAAAAGTGTGTTTCCAAACTACTGTAACAAAAGAAAGGTTGAACTCTGTTAGTTGAGGACACACATCACAAAGAAGTTTCTGAGAATGCTTCTGTCTAGATTTTATATGAAGATATTCACTTTTCCACCGAAATCTTCACAGTTATCCAAATATCCACTTGCGGATTCTACAAAAAGAGTGTTTCTAAACTGCTGTATCAAAAGAAAGGTCCAACTCTGTTAGTTGAGGACACACATCCAGTATAAGTTTCAGAGAATGCTTCTGTCTCGTTTTTATGGGAAGATATTTCCCTTTTCACCGTAGGCCTGAAAGCGCTCGAAATGTCCACTTGCAGATACTACAGAAAGCGTGTTCCAAACCTGCTCTAAGAAAGAGAATCTTCAGCTTTCTGAGTTGAATGCAGATATCACAAAGTAGTTTCTGAGAGTGCTTCTGTCTAGATTTTAGATGAAGATATTCCCGTTTCCAACGAAATCGTATGAGCTATCCAAATATCCACTTGCAGATTGTACAAAAAGGTGGTTCCAAACTACTCTATCAAAAGAAATGTTGAACTCTGTTCGATGAGGACTCACATCACAAAGAAGTTTCTGATAATGCTTCTGCCTAGATTTTATATGATGATGTTCCCGTTTCCAACGAAATCTTCACATTAAACAAAATATCCACTTGCAGGTTCTACAAAAAGAGTGTTTCCAAACTGCTGTATCAACGTAAAGTTTGAACTCTGTTAGTTGAGGACACACATCACAAAAAAGTTTCTGAGAATGCTTCTGTCTAGATTTTATAAGAAGATACTCCCGTTTCCAACGAAATCTTCACAGTTATTCAAGTATCCACTTGCAGATTCCACAAAAAGAGTGTTTCCTAACTGCTGTATCAAGAGAAAGGATCAACTCTGCTAGTTGAGGACCCATATCCTAAATAAGTTTCTGAGAATGCTTCTGTCTCTTTCTTATAGGAAGATATTTCAGTTTTCACCGAAGGGCTGAATGCGTTCGAAATGTCCACTTCCAGATACTACAGAAAGAGTGTTTCAAACCTGCTCTTTGAAAGGGAATGTTCAGCTCTGTGACTTGAATGCAGATGTCACAAAGTAGTTTCTGACAGTGCTTCTGTCTTGAATTTAGATGAAGATATTCCCTTTTCCAACGAAATCGTTAGAGCTATAAAAATATCCACTTGCAGATTCTACAAAAAGGGTGTTTCCAAACTGCCCTATCAAAAGAAACGTTGAACCCTGTTAGTTGAGGATACACATCACAAAGTAGTTTCTGAGAATGCTTGTGTCTAGATTTTATATGAAGATATTCCTATTTCCAACTAAATCTTCACAGTTATCCAAATATCCACTTGCAGATTTTACAAAAAGACTGTTTCCAAACTGCTGTTTCAAAGAAAAGTCGAACTGTGTTAGTTGAGGACACTCATCACAAAGAAGTTTCTGAGAATGCTTCTGTCTAGATTTCATATGAAGATATTCCCGTTTCCACCGAAATCATTAGAGCTATCCAAATACCCACTTACAGATTCTACAAAAAGAGTGTTACCAATCTGCTCTATCAAATGAAAGGTTCAACTTCGTTAGTTGAGGACACACATCATAAAGAAGTTTCTGAGAATGCTTCTGTCTGGATTTTATATGAAGATATTCCGTTTCCAACGAAATCTTCACAGTTATCCAAATATCAACTTGCAGATTCTACAAAAAGTGTGTTTCCAAACTACTGTATCAAAAGAAAGGATCAACTCTGTTAGTTGAGGACACACATCACAAAGAAGTTTCTGAGAATGCTTCTGTCTAGATTTTATATGAAGATATTCCCGTTTCCAACGAAATCTTCACAGTTATCCAAATATCCACTTGCAGATTCTACAAAAAGAGTGTTTGCAAACTGCTGTATCAAAAGAAAGGATGAACTGTGTTAGCTGAGGACACTCATCAAGAAGAAGTTTCTGAGCATGCTTCGGTCTAGATTTCATATGAAGATATCCCCGTTTCCAACGAAATCATTAGCTCTATCAAAATATCCACTTACAGATTCTACAAAAAGAGTGTTTCCAAACTCCTCTATCAAAAGAAAAGTTCAACTCCTTTAGTTGAGGACACACATCACAAAGAAGTTTCTGAGAATGCTTCTGTCTAGATTTTATATGAAGATATTCCCTTTTCCAATGAAATCTTCAGAGTCATCCAAATATCCACTTGCAGCTTCTACAAAAAGAGTTTTTCTAAACTGCTGTATCCAAAGAAAGTTTCATCTCTGTTAGTTGAGGACACACATCCCAAATAAGTTTCTGAGAATGCTTCTGTCTCGTTTTTATGGGAAGATATTTCCCTTTTCACCTTAGGCCTGAGAGCGCTCGAAATCTCCACTTGCAGATACTACAGAAAGAGTGTTCCAAACCTGCTCTAAGAAAGGGAATGTTCAGCTCAGTGAGTTCAATGCAGATATCACAAAGTAGTTTCTGAGAGAGCTTCTGTCTAGATTTTAGATGAAGATATTCCCGTTTCCAATGAAATCGTTAGAGCTATCCAAATATCCACTTGCAGATTCTACAAAAAGTGTGTTTCCAAACTGCTGTAACAAAGGAAAGGTTGAAATCTGTTAGTTGAGGACACACACCACAAAAAAGTTTCTGAGAACGCTTCTGTCTAGATTCTATATGACGATATTCCCGTTTCCAATGAAATCTTCACAGTTATTCAAATATCCACTTGCAGATTCTACAAAAAGAGTGTTTCCAAACTGCTCTATCAAAAGAAAGGTTCAACTCCGTTAGTTGAGGACACACGTCACAAAGAAGTTTCTGAGAATGCTTCTGTCTCGTTTTTATGGGAAGATATTTCAGTTTTCACCGTAGGCCGGAATGCGCTCGAAATGTCCACTTGCAGATACTACAGAAAGAGTGTTCCAAACCTTCTCTAAGAAAGGGAATCTTCAGCTTTGTGAGTTGAATGCAGATATCACAAAGTAGTTTCTGAGAGTGCTTCTGTCTAGATTTTAGATGAAGATATTCCCGTTTCCAACGAAATCGTTAGAGCTATCCAAATATCTACTTGCAGATTCTACAAAAAGAGTGGTTCCAAACTACTCTATGAAAAGAAAGGTTGAACTCTGTTAGATGAGGACACACATCACAAAGAAGTTTCTGAGAATGCTTCTGTCTAGATTTTATATGAAGATGTTCCCGTTTCCAACGAAATCTTCACATTAAACAAAATATCCACTTGCAGGTTCTACAAAAAGAGTGTTTCCAAACTGCTGTATCAAAGGAAAGGTTGTACTCTGTTAGTTGAGGACACACATCACAAAAAAGTTTCTGAGAATGCTTCTGTCCAGATTTTATATGAAGATATTCCCGTTTCCAACGAAATCTTCACAGTTATTCAAGTATCCACTTGCAGATTCCAGAATAAGAGTGTTTCCAAACTGCTGTATCAATAGAAAGGATCAGCTCTGGTAGTTGAGGACACACATCCTAAAGAAGTTTCTGAAAATCCTTCTGTCTCTTTTTTATGCGAAGATATTTCAGTTTTCACCGTAGGCCTTAATGCGCTCGAAATGTCCACTTCCAGATACTACAGAAAGAGTGTTTCAAACCTGCTCTATGAAAGGGAATGTTCCGCTCTGTGACTTGAATGCAGATATCAGAAAGTAGTTTCTGACAGTGCTTCTGTCTAGAATTTAGATGAAGATATTCCCGTTTCCAACGAAATCGATAGAGCTATCCAAATATCCACTTACAGATTCTACAAAAGAAGTGATTCCAAACTGCTCTATCAACAGAAAGGTTTAAGTCTGTTAGTTGAGGACACACATCACAAAGAAGTTTGTGAGAATGCTTCTGTCTAGATTTTATATGAAGATATTCCCGTTTCTAACGATATCTTCACAGTTATCCAAATATCCACTTGCAGATTCTTCAAAAAGTGTGTTTCCAAACTGCTGTATCAAAAGATAGGTTCAACTCTGTCAGTTGAGGACACTCATCGCAAAGAAGTTTCTGAGAATGCTTCTGTCTAGATTTCATATGAAGATACTCCCCTTTCCAACGAAATTATTACAGCTATCCAAATATCCACGGACAGATTCTACAGAAAGGGTGTTTCCAAACTGCTGTATCAAAAGAAAGGTTGAACTCCGTTAGTTGAGGACACACATCACGAAGAAGTTGCTGAGAATGCTTCTGTCTGGAATTTAGATGAAGATATTCCCGTTTCCAACGAAATCTTCACAGTTATCCAAATATCTACCAGCAGATTCTACAAAAAGTGTGTTTCCAAACTACTGTAACAAAAGAAAGGTTGAACTCTGTTAGTTGAGGACACACATCACAAAGAAGTTTCTGAGAATGCTTCTGTCTAGATTTTATATGAAGATATTCACTTTTCCACCGAAATCTTCACAGTTATCCAAATATCCACTTGCGGATTCTACAAAAAGAGTGTTTCTAAACTGCTGTATCAAAAGAAAGGTCCAACTCTGTTAGTTGAGGACACACATCCAGTATAAGTTTCAGAGAATGCTTCTGTCTCGTTTTTATGGGAAGATATTTCCCTTTTCACCGTAGGCCTGAAAGCGCTCGAAATGTCCACTTGCAGATACTACAGAAAGCGTGTTCCAAACCTGCTCTAAGAAAGAGAATCTTCAGCTTTCTGAGTTGAATGCAGATATCACAAAGTAGTTTCTGAGAGTGCTTCTGTCTAGATTTTAGATGAAGATATTCCCGTTTCCAACGAAATCGTATGAGCTATCCAAATATCCACTTGCAGATTGTACAAAAAGGTGGTTCCAAACTACTCTATCAAAAGAAATGTTGAACTCTGTTCGAT
Source organism: Gorilla gorilla gorilla (assembly GCF_029281585.2). NCBI lineage: Eukaryota > Metazoa > Chordata > Mammalia > Primates > Hominidae > Gorilla > Gorilla gorilla. The sequence goes on along the minus strand of NC_086018.1, from coordinate 11,891,481 downwards.
GAGGACTCACATCACAAAGAAGTTTCTGATAATGCTTCTGCCTAGATTTTATATGATGATGTTCCCGTTTCCAACGAAATCTTCACATTAAACAAAATATCCACTTGCAGGTTCTACAAAAAGAGTGTTTCCAAACTGCTGTATCAACGTAAAGTTTGAACTCTGTTAGTTGAGGACACACATCACAAAAAAGTTTCTGAGAATGCTTCTGTCTAGATTTTATAAGAAGATACTCCCGTTTCCAACGAAATCTTCACAGTTATTCAAGTATCCACTTGCAGATTCCACAAAAAGAGTGTTTCCTAACTGCTGTATCAAGAGAAAGGATCAACTCTGCTAGTTGAGGACCCATATCCTAAATAAGTTTCTGAGAATGCTTCTGTCTCTTTCTTATAGGAAGATATTTCAGTTTTCACCGAAGGGCTGAATGCGTTCGAAATGTCCACTTCCAGATACTACAGAAAGAGTGTTTCAAACCTGCTCTTTGAAAGGGAATGTTCAGCTCTGTGACTTGAATGCAGATGTCACAAAGTAGTTTCTGACAGTGCTTCTGTCTTGAATTTAGATGAAGATATTCCCTTTTCCAACGAAATCGTTAGAGCTATAAAAATATCCACTTGCAGATTCTACAAAAAGGGTGTTTCCAAACTGCCCTATCAAAAGAAACGTTGAACCCTGTTAGTTGAGGATACACATCACAAAGTAGTTTCTGAGAATGCTTGTGTCTAGATTTTATATGAAGATATTCCTATTTCCAACTAAATCTTCACAGTTATCCAAATATCCACTTGCAGATTTTACAAAAAGACTGTTTCCAAACTGCTGTTTCAAAGAAAAGTCGAACTGTGTTAGTTGAGGACACTCATCACAAAGAAGTTTCTGAGAATGCTTCTGTCTAGATTTCATATGAAGATATTCCCGTTTCCACCGAAATCATTAGAGCTATCCAAATACCCACTTACAGATTCTACAAAAAGAGTGTTACCAATCTGCTCTATCAAATGAAAGGTTCAACTTCGTTAGTTGAGGACACACATCATAAAGAAGTTTCTGAGAATGCTTCTGTCTGGATTTTATATGAAGATATTCCGTTTCCAACGAAATCTTCACAGTTATCCAAATATCAACTTGCAGATTCTACAAAAAGTGTGTTTCCAAACTACTGTATCAAAAGAAAGGATCAACTCTGTTAGTTGAGGACACACATCACAAAGAAGTTTCTGAGAATGCTTCTGTCTAGATTTTATATGAAGATATTCCCGTTTCCAACGAAATCTTCACAGTTATCCAAATATCCACTTGCAGATTCTACAAAAAGAGTGTTTGCAAACTGCTGTATCAAAAGAAAGGATGAACTGTGTTAGCTGAGGACACTCATCAAGAAGAAGTTTCTGAGCATGCTTCGGTCTAGATTTCATATGAAGATATCCCCGTTTCCAACGAAATCATTAGCTCTATCAAAATATCCACTTACAGATTCTACAAAAAGAGTGTTTCCAAACTCCTCTATCAAAAGAAAAGTTCAACTCCTTTAGTTGAGGACACACATCACAAAGAAGTTTCTGAGAATGCTTCTGTCTAGATTTTATATGAAGATATTCCCTTTTCCAATGAAATCTTCAGAGTCATCCAAATATCCACTTGCAGCTTCTACAAAAAGAGTTTTTCTAAACTGCTGTATCCAAAGAAAGTTTCATCTCTGTTAGTTGAGGACACACATCCCAAATAAGTTTCTGAGAATGCTTCTGTCTCGTTTTTATGGGAAGATATTTCCCTTTTCACCTTAGGCCTGAGAGCGCTCGAAATCTCCACTTGCAGATACTACAGAAAGAGTGTTCCAAACCTGCTCTAAGAAAGGGAATGTTCAGCTCAGTGAGTTCAATGCAGATATCACAAAGTAGTTTCTGAGAGAGCTTCTGTCTAGATTTTAGATGAAGATATTCCCGTTTCCAATGAAATCGTTAGAGCTATCCAAATATCCACTTGCAGATTCTACAAAAAGTGTGTTTCCAAACTGCTGTAACAAAGGAAAGGTTGAAATCTGTTAGTTGAGGACACACACCACAAAAAAGTTTCTGAGAACGCTTCTGTCTAGATTCTATATGACGATATTCCCGTTTCCAATGAAATCTTCACAGTTATTCAAATATCCACTTGCAGATTCTACAAAAAGAGTGTTTCCAAACTGCTCTATCAAAAGAAAGGTTCAACTCCGTTAGTTGAGGACACACGTCACAAAGAAGTTTCTGAGAATGCTTCTGTCTCGTTTTTATGGGAAGATATTTCAGTTTTCACCGTAGGCCGGAATGCGCTCGAAATGTCCACTTGCAGATACTACAGAAAGAGTGTTCCAAACCTTCTCTAAGAAAGGGAATCTTCAGCTTTGTGAGTTGAATGCAGATATCACAAAGTAGTTTCTGAGAGTGCTTCTGTCTAGATTTTAGATGAAGATATTCCCGTTTCCAACGAAATCGTTAGAGCTATCCAAATATCAACTTGCAGATTCTACAAAAAGAGTGGTTCCAAACTACTCTATGAAAAGAAAGGTTGAACTCTGTTAGATGAGGACACACATCACAAAGAAGTTTCTGAGAATGCTTCTGTCTAGATTTTATATGAAGATGTTCCCGTTTCCAACGAAATCTTCACATTAAACAAAATATCCACTTGCAGGTTCTACAAAAAGAGTGTTTCCAAACTGCTGTATCAAAGGAAAGGTTGTACTCTGTTAGTTGAGGACACACATCACAAAAAAGTTTCTGAGAATGCTTCTGTCTAGATTTTATATGAAGATATTCCCGTTTCCAACGAAATCTTCACAGTTATTCAAGTATCCACTTGCAGATTCCACAATAAGAGTGTTTCCAAACTGCTGTATCAATAGAAAGGATCAGCTCTGGTAGTTGAGGACACACATCCTAAAGAAGTTTCTGAAAATCCTTCTGTCTCTTTTTTATGGGAAGATATTTCAGTTTTCACCGTAGGCCTTAATGCGCTCGAAATGTCCACTTCCAGATACTACAGAAAGAGTGTTTCAAACCTGCTCTATGAAAGGGAATGTTCCGCTCTGTGACTTGAATGCAGATATCAGAAAGTAGTTTCTGACAGTGCTTCTGTCTAGAATTTAGATGAAGATATTCCCGTTTCCAACGAAATCGATAGAGCTATCCAAATATCCACTTACAGATTCTACAAAAGAAGTGATTCCAAACTGCTCTATCAACAGAAAGGTTTAAGTCTGTTAGTTGAGGACACACATCACAAAGAAGTTTGTGAGAATGCTTCTGTCTAGATTTTATATGAAGATATTCCCGTTTCTAACGATATCTTCACAGTTATCCAAATATCCACTTGCAGATTCTTCAAAAAGTGTGTTTCCAAACTGCTGTATCAAAAGATAGGTTCAACTCTGTCAGTTGAGGACACTCATCGCAAAGAAGTTTCTGAGAATGCTTCTGTCTAGATTTCATATGAAGATACTCCCCTTTCCAACGAAATTATTACAGCTATCCAAATATCCACGGACAGATTCTACAGAAAGGGTGTTTCCAAACTGCTGTATCAAAAGAAAGGTTGAACTCCGTTAGTTGAGGACACACATCACGAAGAAGTTGCTGAGAATGCTTCTGTCTGGAATTTAGATGAAGATATTCCCGTTTCCAACGAAATCTTCACAGTTATCCAAATATCTACCAGCAGATTCTACAAAAAGTGTGTTTCCAAACTACTGTAACAAAAGAAAGGTTGAACTCTGTTAGTTGAGGACACACATCACAAAGAAGTTTCTGAGAATGCTTCTGTCTAGATTTTATATGAAGATATTCACTTTTCCATCGAAATCTTCACAGTTATCCAAATATCCACTTGCGGATTCTACAAAAAGAGTGTTTCTAAACTGCTGTATCAAAAGAAAGGTCCAACTCTGTTAGTTGAGGACACACATCCAGTATAAGTTTCAGAGAATGCTTCTGTCTCGTTTTTATGGGAAGATATTTCCCTTTTCACCGTAGGCCTGAAAGCGCTCGAAATGTCCACTTGCAGATACTACAGAAAGCGTGTTCCAAACCTGCTCTAAGAAAGAGAATCTTCAGCTTTCTGAGTTGAATGCAGATATCACAAAGTAGTTTCTGAGAGTGCTTCTGTCTAGATTTTAGATGAAGATATTCCCGTTTCCAACGAAATCGTATGAGCTATCCAAATATCCACTTGCAGATTGTACAAAAAGGTGGTTCCAAACTACTCTATCAAAAGAAATGTTGAACTCTGTTCGATGAGGACTCACATCACAAAGAAGTTTCTGATAATGCTTCTGCCTAGATTTTATATGATGATGTTCCCGTTTCCAACGAAATCTTCACATTAAACAAAATATCCACTTGCAGGTTCTACAAAAAGAGTGTTTCCAAACTGCTGTATCAACGTAAAGTTTGAACTCTGTTAGTTGAGGACACACATCACAAAAAAGTTTCTGAGAATGCTTCTGTCTAGATTTTATAAGAAGATACTCCCGTTTCCAACGAAATCTTCACAGTTATTCAAGTATCCACTTGCAGATTCCACAAAAAGAGTGTTTCCTAACTGCTGTATCAAGAGAAAGGATCAACTCTGCTAGTTGAGGACCCATATCCTAAATAAGTTTCTGAGAATGCTTCTGTCTCTTTCTTATAGGAAGATATTTCAGTTTTCACCGAAGGGCTGAATGCGTTCGAAATGTCCACTTCCAGATACTACAGAAAGAGTGTTTCAAACCTGCTCTTTGAAAGGGAATGTTCAGCTCTGTGACTTGAATGCAGATGTCACAAAGTAGTTTCTGACAGTGCTTCTGTCTTGAATTTAGATGAAGATATTCCCTTTTCCAACGAAATCGTTAGAGCTATAAAAATATCCACTTGCAGATTCTACAAAAAGGGTGTTTCCAAACTGCCCTATCAAAAGAAACGTTGAACCCTGTTAGTTGAGGATACACATCACAAAGTAGTTTCTGAGAATGCTTGTGTCTAGATTTTATATGAAGATATTCCTATTTCCAACTAAATCTTCACAGTTATCCAAATATCCACTTGCAGATTTTACAAAAAGACTGTTTCCAAACTGCTGTTTCAAAGAAAAGTCGAACTGTGTTAGTTGAGGACACTCATCACAAAGAAGTTTCTGAGAATGCTTCTGTCTAGATTTCATATGAAGATATTCCCGTTTCCACCGAAATCATTAGAGCTATCCAAATACCCACTTACAGATTCTACAAAAAGAGTGTTACCAATCTGCTCTATCAAATGAAAGGTTCAACTTCGTTAGTTGAGGACACACATCATAAAGAAGTTTCTGAGAATGCTTCTGTCTGGATTTTATATGAAGATATTCCGTTTCCAACGAAATCTTCACAGTTATCCAAATATCAACTTGCAGATTCTACAAAAAGTGTGTTTCCAAACTACTGTATCAAAAGAAAGGATCAACTCTGTTAGTTGAGGACACACATCACAAAGAAGTTTCTGAGAATGCTTCTGTCTAGATTTTATATGAAGATATTCCCGTTTCCAACGAAATCTTCACAGTTATCCAAATATCCACTTGCAGATTCTACAAAAAGAGTGTTTGCAAACTGCTGTATCAAAAGAAAGGATGAACTGTGTTAGCTGAGGACACTCATCAAGAAGAAGTTTCTGAGCATGCTTCGGTCTAGATTTCATATGAAGATATCCCCGTTTCCAACGAAATCATTAGCTCTATCAAAATATCCACTTACAGATTCTACAAAAAGAGTGTTTCCAAACTCCTCTATCAAAAGAAAAGTTCAACTCCTTTAGTTGAGGACACACATCACAAAGAAGTTTCTGAGAATGCTTCTGTCTAGATTTTATATGAAGATATTCCCTTTTCCAATGAAATCTTCAGAGTCATCCAAATATCCACTTGCAGCTTCTACAAAAAGAGTTTTTCTAAACTGCTGTATCCAAAGAAAGTTTCATCTCTGTTAGTTGAGGACACACATCCCAAATAAGTTTCTGAGAATGCTTCTGTCTCGTTTTTATGGGAAGATATTTCCCTTTTCACCTTAGGCCTGAGAGCGCTCGAAATCTCCACTTGCAGATACTACAGAAAGAGTGTTCCAAACCTGCTCTAAGAAAGGGAATGTTCAGCTCAGTGAGTTCAATGCAGATATCACAAAGTAGTTTCTGAGAGAGCTTCTGTCTAGATTTTAGATGAAGATATTCCCGTTTCCAATGAAATCGTTAGAGCTATCCAAATATCCACTTGCAGATTCTACAAAAAGTGTGTTTCCAAACTGCTGTAACAAAGGAAAGGTTGAAATCTGTTAGTTGAGGACACACACCACAAAAAAGTTTCTGAGAACGCTTCTGTCTAGATTCTATATGACGATATTCCCGTTTCCAATGAAATCTTCACAGTTATTCAAATATCCACTTGCAGATTCTACAAAAAGAGTGTTTCCAAACTGCTCTATCAAAAGAAAGGTTCAACTCCGTTAGTTGAGGACACACGTCACAAAGAAGTTTCTGAGAATGCTTCTGTCTCGTTTTTATGGGAAGATATTTCAGTTTTCACCGTAGGCCGGAATGCGCTCGAAATGTCCACTTGCAGATACTACAGAAAGAGTGTTCCAAACCTTCTCTAAGAAAGGGAATCTTCAGCTTTGTGAGTTGAATGCAGATATCACAAAGTAGTTTCTGAGAGTGCTTCTGTCTAGATTTTAGATGAAGATATTCCCGTTTCCAACGAAATCGTTAGAGCTATCCAAATATCTACTTGCAGATTCTACAAAAAGAGTGGTTCCAAACTACTCTATGAAAAGAAAGGTTGAACTCTGTTAGATGAGGACACACATCACAAAGAAGTTTCTGAGAATGCTTCTGTCTAGATTTTATATGAAGATGTTCCCGTTTCCAACGAAATCTTCACATTAAACAAAATATCCACTTGCAGGTTCTACAAAAAGAGTGTTTCCAAACTGCTGTATCAAAGGAAAGGTTGTACTCTGTTAGTTGAGGACACACATCACAAAAAAGTTTCTGAGAATGCTTCTGTCCAGATTTTATATGAAGATATTCCCGTTTCCAACGAAATCTTCACAGTTATTCAAGTATCCACTTGCAGATTCCAGAATAAGAGTGTTTCCAAACTGCTGTATCAATAGAAAGGATCAGCTCTGGTAGTTGAGGACACACATCCTAAAGAAGTTTCTGAAAATCCTTCTGTCTCTTTTTTATGCGAAGATATTTCAGTTTTCACCGTAGGCCTTAATGCGCTCGAAATGTCCACTTCCAGATACTACAGAAAGAGTGTTTCAAACCTGCTCTATGAAAGGGAATGTTCCGCTCTGTGACTTGAATGCAGATATCAGAAAGTAGTTTCTGACAGTGCTTCTGTCTAGAATTTAGATGAAGATATTCCCGTTTCCAACGAAATCGATAGAGCTATCCAAATATCCACTTACAGATTCTACAAAAGAAGTGATTCCAAACTGCTCTATCAACAGAAAGGTTTAAGTCTGTTAGTTGAGGACACACATCACAAAGAAGTTTGTGAGAATGCTTCTGTCTAGATTTTATATGAAGATATTCCCGTTTCTAACGATATCTTCACAGTTATCCAAATATCCACTTGCAGATTCTTCAAAAAGTGTGTTTCCAAACTGCTGTATCAAAAGATAGGTTCAACTCTGTCAGTTGAGGACACTCATCGCAAAGAAGTTTCTGAGAATGCTTCTGTCTAGATTTCATATGAAGATACTCCCCTTTCCAACGAAATTATTACAGCTATCCAAATATCCACGGACAGATTCTACAGAAAGGGTGTTTCCAAACTGCTGTATCAAAAGAAAGGTTGAACTCCGTTAGTTGAGGACACACATCACGAAGAAGTTGCTGAGAATGCTTCTGTCTGGAATTTAGATGAAGATATTCCCGTTTCCAACGAAATCTTCACAGTTATCCAAATATCTACCAGCAGATTCTACAAAAAGTGTGTTTCCAAACTACTGTAACAAAAGAAAGGTTGAACTCTGTTAGTTGAGGACACACATCACAAAGAAGTTTCTGAGAATGCTTCTGTCTAGATTTTATATGAAGATATTCACTTTTCCACCGAAATCTTCACAGTTATCCAAATATCCACTTGCGGATTCTACAAAAAGAGTGTTTCTAAACTGCTGTATCAAAAGAAAGGTCCAACTCTGTTAGTTGAGGACACACATCCAGTATAAGTTTCAGAGAATGCTTCTGTCTCGTTTTTATGGGAAGATATTTCCCTTTTCACCGTAGGCCTGAAAGCGCTCGAAATGTCCACTTGCAGATACTACAGAAAGCGTGTTCCAAACCTGCTCTAAGAAAGAGAATCTTCAGCTTTCTGAGTTGAATGCAGATATCACAAAGTAGTTTCTGAGAGTGCTTCTGTCTAGATTTTAGATGAAGATATTCCCGTTTCCAACGAAATCGTATGAGCTATCCAAATATCCACTTGCAGATTGTACAAAAAGGTGGTTCCAAACTACTCTATCAAAAGAAATGTTGAACTCTGTTCGATGAGGACTCACATCACAAAGAAGTTTCTGATAATGCTTCTGCCTAGATTTTATATGATGATGTTCCCGTTTCCAACGAAATCTTCACATTAAACAAAATATCCACTTGCAGGTTCTACAAAAAGAGTGTTTCCAAACTGCTGTATCAACGTAAAGTTTGAACTCTGTTAGTTGAGGACACACATCACAAAAAAGTTTCTGAGAATGCTTCTGTCTAGATTTTATAAGAAGATACTCCCGTTTCCAACGAAATCTTCACAGTTATTCAAGTATCCACTTGCAGATTCCACAAAAAGAGTGTTTCCTAACTGCTGTATCAAGAGAAAGGATCAACTCTGCTAGTTGAGGACCCATATCCTAAATAAGTTTCTGAGAATGCTTCTGTCTCTTTCTTATAGGAAGATATTTCAGTTTTCACCGAAGGGCTGAATGCGTTCGAAATGTCCACTTCCAGATACTACAGAAAGAGTGTTTCAAACCTGCTCTTTGAAAGGGAATGTTCAGCTCTGTGACTTGAATGCAGATGTCACAAAGTAGTTTCTGACAGTGCTTCTGTCTTGAATTTAGATGAAGATATTCCCTTTTCCAACGAAATCGTTAGAGCTATAAAAATATCCACTTGCAGATTCTACAAAAAGGGTGTTTCCAAACTGCCCTATCAAAAGAAACGTTGAACCCTGTTAGTTGAGGATACACATCACAAAGTAGTTTCTGAGAATGCTTGTGTCTAGATTTTATATGAAGATATTCCTATTTCCAACTAAATCTTCACAGTTATCCAAATATCCACTTGCAGATTTTACAAAAAGACTGTTTCCAAACTGCTGTTTCAAAGAAAAGTCGAACTGTGTTAGTTGAGGACACTCATCACAAAGAAGTTTCTGAGAATGCTTCTGTCTAGATTTCATATGAAGATATTCCCGTTTCCACCGAAATCATTAGAGCTATCCAAATACCCACTTACAGATTCTACAAAAAGAGTGTTACCAATCTGCTCTATCAAATGAAAGGTTCAACTTCGTTAGTTGAGGACACACATCATAAAGAAGTTTCTGAGAATGCTTCTGTCTGGATTTTATATGAAGATATTCCGTTTCCAACGAAATCTTCACAGTTATCCAAATATCAACTTGCAGATTCTACAAAAAGTGTGTTTCCAAACTACTGTATCAAAAGAAAGGATCAACTCTGTTAGTTGAGGACACACATCACAAAGAAGTTTCTGAGAATGCTTCTGTCTAGATTTTATATGAAGATATTCCCGTTTCCAACGAAATCTTCACAGTTATCCAAATATCCACTTGCAGATTCTACAAAAAGAGTGTTTGCAAACTGCTGTATCAAAAGAAAGGATGAACTGTGTTAGCTGAGGACACTCATCAAGAAGAAGTTTCTGAGCATGCTTCGGTCTAGATTTCATATGAAGATATCCCCGTTTCCAACGAAATCATTAGCTCTATCAAAATATCCACTTACAGATTCTACAAAAAGAGTGTTTCCAAACTCCTCTATCAAAAGAAAAGTTCAACTCCTTTAGTTGAGGACACACATCACAAAGAAGTTTCTGAGAATGCTTCTGTCTAGATTTTATATGAAGATATTCCCTTTTCCAATGAAATCTTCAGAGTCATCCAAATATCCACTTGCAGCTTCTACAAAAAGAGTTTTTCTAAACTGCTGTATCCAAAGAAAGTTTCATCTCTGTTAGTTGAGGACACACATCCCAAATAAGTTTCTGAGAATGCTTCTGTCTCGTTTTTATGGGAAGATATTTCCCTTTTCACCTTAGGCCTGAGAGCGCTCGAAATCTCCACTTGCAGATACTACAGAAAGAGTGTTCCAAACCTGCTCTAAGAAAGGGAATGTTCAGCTCAGTGAGTTCAATGCAGATATCACAAAGTAGTTTCTGAGAGAGCTTCTGTCTAGATTTTAGATGAAGATATTCCCGTTTCCAATGAAATCGTTAGAGCTATCCAAATATCCACTTGCAGATTCTACAAAAAGTGTGTTTCCAAACTGCTGTAACAAAGGAAAGGTTGAAATCTGTTAGTTGAGGACACACACCACAAAAAAGTTTCTGAGAACGCTTCTGTCTAGATTCTATATGACGATATTCCCGTTTCCAATGAAATCTTCACAGTTATTCAAATATCCACTTGCAGATTCTACAAAAAGAGTGTTTCCAAACTGCTCTATCAAAAGAAAGGTTCAACTCCGTTAGTTGAGGACACACGTCACAAAGAAGTTTCTGAGAATGCTTCTGTCTCGTTTTTATGGGAAGATATTTCAGTTTTCACCGTAGGCCGGAATGCGCTCGAAATGTCCACTTGCAGATACTACAGAAAGAGTGTTCCAAACCTTCTCTAAGAAAGGGAATCTTCAGCTTTGTGAGTTGAATGCAGATATCACAAAGTAGTTTCTGAGAGTGCTTCTGTCTAGATTTTAGATGAAGATATTCCCGTTTCCAACGAAATCGTTAGAGCTATCCAAATATCAACTTGCAGATTCTACAAAAAGAGTGGTTCCAAACTACTCTATGAAAAGAAAGGTTGAACTCTGTTAGATGAGGACACACATCACAAAGAAGTTTCTGAGAATGCTTCTGTCTAGATTTTATATGAAGATGTTCCCGTTTCCAACGAAATCTTCACATTAAACAAAATATCCACTTGCAGGTTCTACAAAAAGAGTGTTTCCAAACTGCTGTATCAAAGGAAAGGTTGTACTCTGTTAGTTGAGGACACACATCACAAAAAAGTTTCTGAGAATGCTTCTGTCTAGATTTTATATGAAGATATTCCCGTTTCCAACGAAATCTTCACAGTTATTCAAGTATCCACTTGCAGATTCCACAATAAGAGTGTTTCCAAACTGCTGTATCAATAGAAAGGATCAGCTCTGGTAGTTGAGGACACACATCCTAAAGAAGTTTCTGAAAATCCTTCTGTCTCTTTTTTATGGGAAGATATTTCAGTTTTCACCGTAGGCCTTAATGCGCTCGAAATGTCCACTTCCAGATACTACAGAAAGAGTGTTTCAAACCTGCTCTATGAAAGGGAATGTTCCGCTCTGTGACTTGAATGCAGATATCAGAAAGTAGTTTCTGACAGTGCTTCTGTCTAGAATTTAGATGAAGATATTCCCGTTTCCAACGAAATCGATAGAGCTATCCAAATATCCACTTACAGATTCTACAAAAGAAGTGATTCCAAACTGCTCTATCAACAGAAAGGTTTAAGTCTGTTAGTTGAGGACACACATCACAAAGAAGTTTGTGAGAATGCTTCTGTCTAGATTTTATATGAAGATATTCCCGTTTCTAACGATATCTTCACAGTTATCCAAATATCCACTTGCAGATTCTTCAAAAAGTGTGTTTCCAAACTGCTGTATCAAAAGATAGGTTCAACTCTGTCAGTTGAGGACACTCATCGCAAAGAAGTTTCTGAGAATGCTTCTGTCTAGATTTCATATGAAGATACTCCCCTTTCCAACGAAATTATTACAGCTATCCAAATATCCACGGACAGATTCTACAGAAAGGGTGTTTCCAAACTGCTGTATCAAAAGAAAGGTTGAACTCCGTTAGTTGAGGACACACATCACGAAGAAGTTGCTGAGAATGCTTCTGTCTGGAATTTAGATGAAGATATTCCCGTTTCCAACGAAATCTTCACAGTTATCCAAATATCTACCAGCAGATTCTACAAAAAGTGTGTTTCCAAACTACTGTAACAAAAGAAAGGTTGAACTCTGTTAGTTGAGGACACACATCACAAAGAAGTTTCTGAGAATGCTTCTGTCTAGATTTTATATGAAGATATTCACTTTTCCATCGAAATCTTCACAGTTATCCAAATATCCACTTGCGGATTCTACAAAAAGAGTGTTTCTAAACTGCTGTATCAAAAGAAAGGTCCAACTCTGTTAGTTGAGGACACACATCCAGTATAAGTTTCAGAGAATGCTTCTGTCTCGTTTTTATGGGAAGATATTTCCCTTTTCACCGTAGGCCTGAAAGCGCTCGAAATGTCCACTTGCAGATACTACAGAAAGCGTGTTCCAAACCTGCTCTAAGAAAGAGAATCTTCAGCTTTCTGAGTTGAATGCAGATATCACAAAGTAGTTTCTGAGAGTGCTTCTGTCTAGATTTTAGATGAAGATATTCCCGTTTCCAACGAAATCGTATGAGCTATCCAAATATCCACTTGCAGATTGTACAAAAAGGTGGTTCCAAACTACTCTATCAAAAGAAATGTTGAACTCTGTTCGATGAGGACTCACATCACAAAGAAGTTTCTGATAATGCTTCTGCCTAGATTTTATATGATGATGTTCCCGTTTCCAACGAAATCTTCACATTAAACAAAATATCCACTTGCAGGTTCTACAAAAAGAGTGTTTCCAAACTGCTGTATCAACGTAAAGTTTGAACTCTGTTAGTTGAGGACACACATCACAAAAAAGTTTCTGAGAATGCTTCTGTCTAGATTTTATAAGAAGATACTCCCGTTTCCAACGAAATCTTCACAGTTATTCAAGTATCCACTTGCAGATTCCACAAAAAGAGTGTTTCCTAACTGCTGTATCAAGAGAAAGGATCAACTCTGCTAGTTGAGGACCCATATCCTAAATAAGTTTCTGAGAATGCTTCTGTCTCTTTCTTATAGGAAGATATTTCAGTTTTCACCGAAGGGCTGAATGCGTTCGAAATGTCCACTTCCAGATACTACAGAAAGAGTGTTTCAAACCTGCTCTTTGAAAGGGAATGTTCAGCTCTGTGACTTGAATGCAGATGTCACAAAGTAGTTTCTGACAGTGCTTCTGTCTTGAATTTAGATGAAGATATTCCCTTTTCCAACGAAATCGTTAGAGCTATAAAAATATCCACTTGCAGATTCTACAAAAAGGGTGTTTCCAAACTGCCCTATCAAAAGAAACGTTGAACCCTGTTAGTTGAGGATACACATCACAAAGTAGTTTCTGAGAATGCTTGTGTCTAGATTTTATATGAAGATATTCCTATTTCCAACTAAATCTTCACAGTTATCCAAATATCCACTTGCAGATTTTACAAAAAGACTGTTTCCAAACTGCTGTTTCAAAGAAAAGTCGAACTGTGTTAGTTGAGGACACTCATCACAAAGAAGTTTCTGAGAATGCTTCTGTCTAGATTTCATATGAAGATATTCCCGTTTCCACCGAAATCATTAGAGCTATCCAAATACCCACTTACAGATTCTACAAAAAGAGTGTTACCAATCTGCTCTATCAAATGAAAGGTTCAACTTCGTTAGTTGAGGACACACATCATAAAGAAGTTTCTGAGAATGCTTCTGTCTGGATTTTATATGAAGATATTCCGTTTCCAACGAAATCTTCACAGTTATCCAAATATCAACTTGCAGATTCTACAAAAAGTGTGTTTCCAAACTACTGTATCAAAAGAAAGGATCAACTCTGTTAGTTGAGGACACACATCACAAAGAAGTTTCTGAGAATGCTTCTGTCTAGATTTTATATGAAGATATTCCCGTTTCCAACGAAATCTTCACAGTTATCCAAATATCCACTTGCAGATTCTACAAAAAGAGTGTTTGCAAACTGCTGTATCAAAAGAAAGGATGAACTGTGTTAGCTGAGGACACTCATCAAGAAGAAGTTTCTGAGCATGCTTCGGTCTAGATTTCATATGAAGATATCCCCGTTTCCAACGAAATCATTAGCTCTATCAAAATATCCACTTACAGATTCTACAAAAAGAGTGTTTCCAAACTCCTCTATCAAAAGAAAAGTTCAACTCCTTTAGTTGAGGACACACATCACAAAGAAGTTTCTGAGAATGCTTCTGTCTAGATTTTATATGAAGATATTCCCTTTTCCAATGAAATCTTCAGAGTCATCCAAATATCCACTTGCAGCTTCTACAAAAAGAGTTTTTCTAAACTGCTGTATCCAAAGAAAGTTTCATCTCTGTTAGTTGAGGACACACATCCCAAATAAGTTTCTGAGAATGCTTCTGTCTCGTTTTTATGGGAAGATATTTCCCTTTTCACCTTAGGCCTGAGAGCGCTCGAAATCTCCACTTGCAGATACTACAGAAAGAGTGTTCCAAACCTGCTCTAAGAAAGGGAATGTTCAGCTCAGTGAGTTCAATGCAGATATCACAAAGTAGTTTCTGAGAGAGCTTCTGTCTAGATTTTAGATGAAGATATTCCCGTTTCCAATGAAATCGTTAGAGCTATCCAAATATCCACTTGCAGATTCTACAAAAAGTGTGTTTCCAAACTGCTGTAACAAAGGAAAGGTTGAAATCTGTTAGTTGAGGACACACACCACAAAAAAGTTTCTGAGAACGCTTCTGTCTAGATTCTATATGACGATATTCCCGTTTCCAATGAAATCTTCACAGTTATTCAAATATCCACTTGCAGATTCTACAAAAAGAGTGTTTCCAAACTGCTCTATCAAAAGAAAGGTTCAACTCCGTTAGTTGAGGACACACGTCACAAAGAAGTTTCTGAGAATGCTTCTGTCTCGTTTTTATGGGAAGATATTTCAGTTTTCACCGTAGGCCGGAATGCGCTCGAAATGTCCACTTGCAGATACTACAGAAAGAGTGTTCCAAACCTTCTCTAAGAAAGGGAATCTTCAGCTTTGTGAGTTGAATGCAGATATCACAAAGTAGTTTCTGAGAGTGCTTCTGTCTAGATTTTAGATGAAGATATTCCCGTTTCCAACGAAATCGTTAGAGCTATCCAAATATCTACTTGCAGATTCTACAAAAAGAGTGGTTCCAAACTACTCTATGAAAAGAAAGGTTGAACTCTGTTAGATGAGGACACACATCACAAAGAAGTTTCTGAGAATGCTTCTGTCTAGATTTTATATGAAGATGTTCCCGTTTCCAACGAAATCTTCACATTAAACAAAATATCCACTTGCAGGTTCTACAAAAAGAGTGTTTCCAAACTGCTGTATCAAAGGAAAGGTTGTACTCTGTTAGTTGAGGACACACATCACAAAAAAGTTTCTGAGAATGCTTCTGTCTAGATTTTATATGAAGATATTCCCGTTTCCAACGAAATCTTCACAGTTATTCAAGTATCCACTTGCAGATTCCACAATAAGAGTGTTTCCAAACTGCTGTATCAATAGAAAGGATCAGCTCTGGTAGTTGAGGACACACATCCTAAAGAAGTTTCTGAAAATCCTTCTGTCTCTTTTTTATGGGAAGATATTTCAGTTTTCACCGTAGGCCTTAATGCGCTCGAAATGTCCACTTCCAGATACTACAGAAAGAGTGTTTCAAACCTGCTCTATGAAAGGGAATGTTCCGCTCTGTGACTTGAATGCAGATATCAGAAAGTAGTTTCTGACAGTGCTTCTGTCTAGAATTTAGATGAAGATATTCCCGTTTCCAACGAAATCGATAGAGCTATCCAAATATCCACTTACAGATTCTACAAAAGAAGTGATTCCAAACTGCTCTATCAACAGAAAGGTTTAAGTCTGTTAGTTGAGGACACACATCACAAAGAAGTTTGTGAGAATGCTTCTGTCTAGATTTTATATGAAGATATTCCCGTTTCTAACGATATCTTCACAGTTATCCAAATATCCACTTGCAGATTCTTCAAAAAGTGTGTTTCCAAACTGCTGTATCAAAAGATAGGTTCAACTCTGTCAGTTGAGGACACTCATCGCAAAGAAGTTTCTGAGAATGCTTCTGTCTAGATTTCATATGAAGATACTCCCCTTTCCAACGAAATTATTACAGCTATCCAAATATCCACGGACAGATTCTACAGAAAGGGTGTTTCCAAACTGCTGTATCAAAAGAAAGGTTGAACTCCGTTAGTTGAGGACACACATCACGAAGAAGTTGCTGAGAATGCTTCTGTCTGGAATTTAGATGAAGATATTCCCGTTTCCAACGAAATCTTCACAGTTATCCAAATATCTACCAGCAGATTCTACAAAAAGTGTGTTTCCAAACTACTGTAACAAAAGAAAGGTTGAACTCTGTTAGTTGAGGACACACATCACAAAGAAGTTTCTGAGAATGCTTCTGTCTAGATTTTATATGAAGATATTCACTTTTCCATCGAAATCTTCACAGTTATCCAAATATCCACTTGCGGATTCTACAAAAAGAGTGTTTCTAAACTGCTGTATCAAAAGAAAGGTCCAACTCTGTTAGTTGAGGACACACATCCAGTATAAGTTTCAGAGAATGCTTCTGTCTCGTTTTTATGGGAAGATATTTCCCTTTTCACCGTAGGCCTGAAAGCGCTCGAAATGTCCACTTGCAGATACTACAGAAAGCGTGTTCCAAACCTGCTCTAAGAAAGAGAATCTTCAGCTTTCTGAGTTGAATGCAGATATCACAAAGTAGTTTCTGAGAGTGCTTCTGTCTAGATTTTAGATGAAGATATTCCCGTTTCCAACGAAATCGTATGAGCTATCCAAATATCCACTTGCAGATTGTACAAAAAGGTGGTTCCAAACTACTCTATCAAAAGAAATGTTGAACTCTGTTCGATGAGGACTCACATCACAAAGAAGTTTCTGATAATGCTTCTGCCTAGATTTTATATGATGATGTTCCCGTTTCCAACGAAATCTTCACATTAAACAAAATATCCACTTGCAGGTTCTACAAAAAGAGTGTTTCCAAACTGCTGTATCAACGTAAAGTTTGAACTCTGTTAGTTGAGGACACACATCACAAAAAAGTTTCTGAGAATGCTTCTGTCTAGATTTTATAAGAAGATACTCCCGTTTCCAACGAAATCTTCACAGTTATTCAAGTATCCACTTGCAGATTCCACAAAAAGAGTGTTTCCTAACTGCTGTATCAAGAGAAAGGATCAACTCTGCTAGTTGAGGACCCATATCCTAAATAAGTTTCTGAGAATGCTTCTGTCTCTTTCTTATAGGAAGATATTTCAGTTTTCACCGAAGGGCTGAATGCGTTCGAAATGTCCACTTCCAGATACTACAGAAAGAGTGTTTCAAACCTGCTCTTTGAAAGGGAATGTTCAGCTCTGTGACTTGAATGCAGATGTCACAAAGTAGTTTCTGACAGTGCTTCTGTCTTGAATTTAGATGAAGATATTCCCTTTTCCAACGAAATCGTTAGAGCTATAAAAATATCCACTTGCAGATTCTACAAAAAGGGTGTTTCCAAACTGCCCTATCAAAAGAAACGTTGAACCCTGTTAGTTGAGGATACACATCACAAAGTAGTTTCTGAGAATGCTTGTGTCTAGATTTTATATGAAGATATTCCTATTTCCAACTAAATCTTCACAGTTATCCAAATATCCACTTGCAGATTTTACAAAAAGACTGTTTCCAAACTGCTGTTTCAAAGAAAAGTCGAACTGTGTTAGTTGAGGACACTCATCACAAAGAAGTTTCTGAGAATGCTTCTGTCTAGATTTCATATGAAGATATTCCCGTTTCCACCGAAATCATTAGAGCTATCCAAATACCCACTTACAGATTCTACAAAAAGAGTGTTACCAATCTGCTCTATCAAATGAAAGGTTCAACTTCGTTAGTTGAGGACACACATCATAAAGAAGTTTCTGAGAATGCTTCTGTCTGGATTTTATATGAAGATATTCCGTTTCCAACGAAATCTTCACAGTTATCCAAATATCAACTTGCAGATTCTACAAAAAGTGTGTTTCCAAACTACTGTATCAAAAGAAAGGATCAACTCTGTTAGTTGAGGACACACATCACAAAGAAGTTTCTGAGAATGCTTCTGTCTAGATTTTATATGAAGATATTCCCGTTTCCAACGAAATCTTCACAGTTATCCAAATATCCACTTGCAGATTCTACAAAAAGAGTGTTTGCAAACTGCTGTATCAAAAGAAAGGATGAACTGTGTTAGCTGAGGACACTCATCAAGAAGAAGTTTCTGAGCATGCTTCGGTCTAGATTTCATATGAAGATATCCCCGTTTCCAACGAAATCATTAGCTCTATCAAAATATCCACTTACAGATTCTACAAAAAGAGTGTTTCCAAACTCCTCTATCAAAAGAAAAGTTCAACTCCTTTAGTTGAGGACACACATCACAAAGAAGTTTCTGAGAATGCTTCTGTCTAGATTTTATATGAAGATATTCCCTTTTCCAATGAAATCTTCAGAGTCATCCAAATATCCACTTGCAGCTTCTACAAAAAGAGTTTTTCTAAACTGCTGTATCCAAAGAAAGTTTCATCTCTGTTAGTTGAGGACACACATCCCAAATAAGTTTCTGAGAATGCTTCTGTCTCGTTTTTATGGGAAGATATTTCCCTTTTCACCTTAGGCCTGAGAGCGCTCGAAATCTCCACTTGCAGATACTACAGAAAGAGTGTTCCAAACCTGCTCTAAGAAAGGGAATGTTCAGCTCAGTGAGTTCAATGCAGATATCACAAAGTAGTTTCTGAGAGAGCTTCTGTCTAGATTTTAGATGAAGATATTCCCGTTTCCAACGAAATCGTTAGAGCTATCCAAATATCTACTTGCAGATTCTACAAAAAGAGTGGTTCCAAACTACTCTATGAAAAGAAAGGTTGAACTCTGTTAGATGAGGACACACATCACAAAGAAGTTTCTGAGAATGCTTCTGTCTAGATTTTATATGAAGATGTTCCCGTTTCCAACGAAATCTTCACATTAAACAAAATATCCACTTGCAGGTTCTACAAAAAGAGTGTTTCCAAACTGCTGTATCAAAGGAAAGGTTGTACTCTGTTAGTTGAGGACACACATCACAAAAAAGTTTCTGAGAATGCTTCTGTCTAGATTTTATATGAAGATATTCCCGTTTCCAACGAAATCTTCACAGTTATTCAAGTATCCACTTGCAGATTCCACAATAAGAGTGTTTCCAAACTGCTGTATCAATAGAAAGGATCAGCTCTGGTAGTTGAGGACACACATCCTAAAGAAGTTTCTGAAAATCCTTCTGTCTCTTTTTTATGGGAAGATATTTCAGTTTTCACCGTAGGCCTTAATGCGCTCGAAATGTCCACTTCCAGATACTACAGAAAGAGTGTTTCAAACCTGCTCTATGAAAGGGAATGTTCCGCTCTGTGACTTGAATGCAGATATCAGAAAGTAGTTTCTGACAGTGCTTCTGTCTAGAATTTAGATGAAGATATTCCCGTTTCCAACGAAATCGATAGAGCTATCCAAATATCCACTTACAGATTCTACAAAAGAAGTGATTCCAAACTGCTCTATCAACAGAAAGGTTTAAGTCTGTTAGTTGAGGACACACATCACAAAGAAGTTTGTGAGAATGCTTCTGTCTAGATTTTATATGAAGATATTCCCGTTTCTAACGATATCTTCACAGTTATCCAAATATCCACTTGCAGATTCTTCAAAAAGTGTGTTTCCAAACTGCTGTATCAAAAGATAGGTTCAACTCTGTCAGTTGAGGACACTCATCGCAAAGAAGTTTCTGAGAATGCTTCTGTCTAGATTTCATATGAAGATACTCCCCTTTCCAACGAAATTATTACAGCTATCCAAATATCCACGGACAGATTCTACAGAAAGGGTGTTTCCAAACTGCTGTATCAAAAGAAAGGTTGAACTCCGTTAGTTGAGGACACACATCACGAAGAAGTTGCTGAGAATGCTTCTGTCTGGAATTTAGATGAAGATATTCCCGTTTCCAACGAAATCTTCACAGTTATCCAAATATCTACCAGCAGATTCTACAAAAAGTGTGTTTCCAAACTACTGTAACAAAAGAAAGGTTGAACTCTGTTAGTTGAGGACACACATCACAAAGAAGTTTCTGAGAATGCTTCTGTCTAGATTTTATATGAAGATATTCACTTTTCCATCGAAATCTTCACAGTTATCCAAATATCCACTTGCGGATTCTACAAAAAGAGTGTTTCTAAACTGCTGTATCAAAAGAAAGGTCCAACTCTGTTAGTTGAGGACACACATCCAGTATAAGTTTCAGAGAATGCTTCTGTCTCGTTTTTATGGGAAGATATTTCCCTTTTCACCGTAGGCCTGAAAGCGCTCGAAATGTCCACTTGCAGATACTACAGAAAGCGTGTTCCAAACCTGCTCTAAGAAAGAGAATCTTCAGCTTTCTGAGTTGAATGCAGATATCACAAAGTAGTTTCTGAGAGTGCTTCTGTCTAGATTTTAGATGAAGATATTCCCGTTTCCAACGAAATCGTATGAGCTATCCAAATATCCACTTGCAGATTGTACAAAAAGGTGGTTCCAAACTACTCTATCAAAAGAAATGTTGAACTCTGTTCGATGAGGACTCACATCACAAAGAAGTTTCTGATAATGCTTCTGCCTAGATTTTATATGATGATGTTCCCGTTTCCAACGAAATCTTCACATTAAACAAAATATCCACTTGCAGGTTCTACAAAAAGAGTGTTTCCAAACTGCTGTATCAACGTAAAGTTTGAACTCTGTTAGTTGAGGACACACATCACAAAAAAGTTTCTGAGAATGCTTCTGTCTAGATTTTATAAGAAGATACTCCCGTTTCCAACGAAATCTTCACAGTTATTCAAGTATCCACTTGCAGATTCCACAAAAAGAGTGTTTCCTAACTGCTGTATCAAGAGAAAGGATCAACTCTGCTAGTTGAGGACCCATATCCTAAATAAGTTTCTGAGAATGCTTCTGTCTCTTTCTTATAGGAAGATATTTCAGTTTTCACCGAAGGGCTGAATGCGTTCGAAATGTCCACTTCCAGATACTACAGAAAGAGTGTTTCAAACCTGCTCTTTGAAAGGGAATGTTCAGCTCTGTGACTTGAATGCAGATGTCACAAAGTAGTTTCTGACAGTGCTTCTGTCTTGAATTTAGATGAAGATATTCCCTTTTCCAACGAAATCGTTAGAGCTATAAAAATATCCACTTGCAGATTCTACAAAAAGGGTGTTTCCAAACTGCCCTATCAAAAGAAACGTTGAACCCTGTTAGTTGAGGATACACATCACAAAGTAGTTTCTGAGAATGCTTGTGTCTAGATTTTATATGAAGATATTCCTATTTCCAACTAAATCTTCACAGTTATCCAAATATCCACTTGCAGATTTTACAAAAAGACTGTTTCCAAACTGCTGTTTCAAAGAAAAGTCGAACTGTGTTAGTTGAGGACACTCATCACAAAGAAGTTTCTGAGAATGCTTCTGTCTAGATTTCATATGAAGATATTCCCGTTTCCACCGAAATCATTAGAGCTATCCAAATACCCACTTACAGATTCTACAAAAAGAGTGTTACCAATCTGCTCTATCAAATGAAAGGTTCAACTTCGTTAGTTGAGGACACACATCATAAAGAAGTTTCTGAGAATGCTTCTGTCTGGATTTTATATGAAGATATTCCGTTTCCAACGAAATCTTCACAGTTATCCAAATATCAACTTGCAGATTCTACAAAAAGTGTGTTTCCAAACTACTGTATCAAAAGAAAGGATCAACTCTGTTAGTTGAGGACACACATCACAAAGAAGTTTCTGAGAATGCTTCTGTCTAGATTTTATATGAAGATATTCCCGTTTCCAACGAAATCTTCACAGTTATCCAAATATCCACTTGCAGATTCTACAAAAAGAGTGTTTGCAAACTGCTGTATCAAAAGAAAGGATGAACTGTGTTAGCTGAGGACACTCATCAAGAAGAAGTTTCTGAGCATGCTTCGGTCTAGATTTCATATGAAGATATCCCCGTTTCCAACGAAATCATTAGCTCTATCAAAATATCCACTTACAGATTCTACAAAAAGAGTGTTTCCAAACTCCTCTATCAAAAGAAAAGTTCAACTCCTTTAGTTGAGGACACACATCACAAAGAAGTTTCTGAGAATGCTTCTGTCTAGATTTTATATGAAGATATTCCCTTTTCCAATGAAATCTTCAGAGTCATCCAAATATCCACTTGCAGCTTCTACAAAAAGAGTTTTTCTAAACTGCTGTATCCAAAGAAAGTTTCATCTCTGTTAGTTGAGGACACACATCCCAAATAAGTTTCTGAGAATGCTTCTGTCTCGTTTTTATGGGAAGATATTTCCCTTTTCACCTTAGGCCTGAGAGCGCTCGAAATCTCCACTTGCAGATACTACAGAAAGAGTGTTCCAAACCTGCTCTAAGAAAGGGAATGTTCAGCTCAGTGAGTTCAATGCAGATATCACAAAGTAGTTTCTGAGAGAGCTTCTGTCTAGATTTTAGATGAAGATATTCCCGTTTCCAATGAAATCGTTAGAGCTATCCAAATATCCACTTGCAGATTCTACAAAAAGTGTGTTTCCAAACTGCTGTAACAAAGGAAAGGTTGAAATCTGTTAGTTGAGGACACACACCACAAAAAAGTTTCTGAGAACGCTTCTGTCTAGATTCTATATGACGATATTCCCGTTTCCAATGAAATCTTCACAGTTATTCAAATATCCACTTGCAGATTCTACAAAAAGAGTGTTTCCAAACTGCTCTATCAAAAGAAAGGTTCAACTCCGTTAGTTGAGGACACACGTCACAAAGAAGTTTCTGAGAATGCTTCTGTCTCGTTTTTATGGGAAGATATTTCAGTTTTCACCGTAGGCCGGAATGCGCTCGAAATGTCCACTTGCAGATACTACAGAAAGAGTGTTCCAAACCTTCTCTAAGAAAGGGAATCTTCAGCTTTGTGAGTTGAATGCAGATATCACAAAGTAGTTTCTGAGAGTGCTTCTGTCTAGATTTTAGATGAAGATATTCCCGTTTCCAACGAAATCGTTAGAGCTATCCAAATATCTACTTGCAGATTCTACAAAAAGAGTGGTTCCAAACTACTCTATGAAAAGAAAGGTTGAACTCTGTTAGATGAGGACACACATCACAAAGAAGTTTCTGAGAATGCTTCTGTCTAGATTTTATATGAAGATGTTCCCGTTTCCAACGAAATCTTCACATTAAACAAAATATCCACTTGCAGGTTCTACAAAAAGAGTGTTTCCAAACTGCTGTATCAAAGGAAAGGTTGTACTCTGTTAGTTGAGGACACACATCACAAAAAAGTTTCTGAGAATGCTTCTGTCCAGATTTTATATGAAGATATTCCCGTTTCCAACGAAATCTTCACAGTTATTCAAGTATCCACTTGCAGATTCCAGAATAAGAGTGTTTCCAAACTGCTGTATCAATAGAAAGGATCAGCTCTGGTAGTTGAGGACACACATCCTAAAGAAGTTTCTGAAAATCCTTCTGTCTCTTTTTTATGCGAAGATATTTCAGTTTTCACCGTAGGCCTTAATGCGCTCGAAATGTCCACTTCCAGATACTACAGAAAGAGTGTTTCAAACCTGCTCTATGAAAGGGAATGTTCCGCTCTGTGACTTGAATGCAGATATCAGAAAGTAGTTTCTGACAGTGCTTCTGTCTAGAATTTAGATGAAGATATTCCCGTTTCCAACGAAATCGATAGAGCTATCCAAATATCCACTTACAGATTCTACAAAAGAAGTGATTCCAAACTGCTCTATCAACAGAAAGGTTTAAGTCTGTTAGTTGAGGACACACATCACAAAGAAGTTTGTGAGAATGCTTCTGTCTAGATTTTATATGAAGATATTCCCGTTTCTAACGATATCTTCACAGTTATCCAAATATCCACTTGCAGATTCTTCAAAAAGTGTGTTTCCAAACTGCTGTATCAAAAGATAGGTTCAACTCTGTCAGTTGAGGACACTCATCGCAAAGAAGTTTCTGAGAATGCTTCTGTCTAGATTTCATATGAAGATACTCCCCTTTCCAACGAAATTATTACAGCTATCCAAATATCCACGGACAGATTCTACAGAAAGGGTGTTTCCAAACTGCTGTATCAAAAGAAAGGTTGAACTCCGTTAGTTGAGGACACACATCACGAAGAAGTTGCTGAGAATGCTTCTGTCTGGAATTTAGATGAAGATATTCCCGTTTCCAACGAAATCTTCACAGTTATCCAAATATCTACCAGCAGATTCTACAAAAAGTGTGTTTCCAAACTACTGTAACAAAAGAAAGGTTGAACTCTGTTAGTTGAGGACACACATCACAAAGAAGTTTCTGAGAATGCTTCTGTCTAGATTTTATATGAAGATATTCACTTTTCCACCGAAATCTTCACAGTTATCCAAATATCCACTTGCGGATTCTACAAAAAGAGTGTTTCTAAACTGCTGTATCAAAAGAAAGGTCCAACTCTGTTAGTTGAGGACACACATCCAGTATAAGTTTCAGAGAATGCTTCTGTCTCGTTTTTATGGGAAGATATTTCCCTTTTCACCGTAGGCCTGAAAGCGCTCGAAATGTCCACTTGCAGATACTACAGAAAGCGTGTTCCAAACCTGCTCTAAGAAAGAGAATCTTCAGCTTTCTGAGTTGAATGCAGATATCACAAAGTAGTTTCTGAGAGTGCTTCTGTCTAGATTTTAGATGAAGATATTCCCGTTTCCAACGAAATCGTATGAGCTATCCAAATATCCACTTGCAGATTGTACAAAAAGGTGGTTCCAAACTACTCTATCAAAAGAAATGTTGAACTCTGTTCGATGAGGACTCACATCACAAAGAAGTTTCTGATAATGCTTCTGCCTAGATTTTATATGATGATGTTCCCGTTTCCAACGAAATCTTCACATTAAACAAAATATCCACTTGCAGGTTCTACAAAAAGAGTGTTTCCAAACTGCTGTATCAACGTAAAGTTTGAACTCTGTTAGTTGAGGACACACATCACAAAAAAGTTTCTGAGAATGCTTCTGTCTAGATTTTATAAGAAGATACTCCCGTTTCCAACGAAATCTTCACAGTTATTCAAGTATCCACTTGCAGATTCCACAAAAAGAGTGTTTCCTAACTGCTGTATCAAGAGAAAGGATCAACTCTGCTAGTTGAGGACCCATATCCTAAATAAGTTTCTGAGAATGCTTCTGTCTCTTTCTTATAGGAAGATATTTCAGTTTTCACCGAAGGGCTGAATGCGTTCGAAATGTCCACTTCCAGATACTACAGAAAGAGTGTTTCAAACCTGCTCTTTGAAAGGGAATGTTCAGCTCTGTGACTTGAATGCAGATGTCACAAAGTAGTTTCTGACAGTGCTTCTGTCTTGAATTTAGATGAAGATATTCCCTTTTCCAACGAAATCGTTAGAGCTATAAAAATATCCACTTGCAGATTCTACAAAAAGGGTGTTTCCAAACTGCCCTATCAAAAGAAACGTTGAACCCTGTTAGTTGAGGATACACATCACAAAGTAGTTTCTGAGAATGCTTGTGTCTAGATTTTATATGAAGATATTCCTATTTCCAACTAAATCTTCACAGTTATCCAAATATCCACTTGCAGATTTTACAAAAAGACTGTTTCCAAACTGCTGTTTCAAAGAAAAGTCGAACTGTGTTAGTTGAGGACACTCATCACAAAGAAGTTTCTGAGAATGCTTCTGTCTAGATTTCATATGAAGATATTCCCGTTTCCACCGAAATCATTAGAGCTATCCAAATACCCACTTACAGATTCTACAAAAAGAGTGTTACCAATCTGCTCTATCAAATGAAAGGTTCAACTTCGTTAGTTGAGGACACACATCATAAAGAAGTTTCTGAGAATGCTTCTGTCTGGATTTTATATGAAGATATTCCGTTTCCAACGAAATCTTCACAGTTATCCAAATATCAACTTGCAGATTCTACAAAAAGTGTGTTTCCAAACTACTGTATCAAAAGAAAGGATCAACTCTGTTAGTTGAGGACACACATCACAAAGAAGTTTCTGAGAATGCTTCTGTCTAGATTTTATATGAAGATATTCCCGTTTCCAACGAAATCTTCACAGTTATCCAAATATCCACTTGCAGATTCTACAAAAAGAGTGTTTGCAAACTGCTGTATCAAAAGAAAGGATGAACTGTGTTAGCTGAGGACACTCATCAAGAAGAAGTTTCTGAGCATGCTTCGGTCTAGATTTCATATGAAGATATCCCCGTTTCCAACGAAATCATTAGCTCTATCAAAATATCCACTTACAGATTCTACAAAAAGAGTGTTTCCAAACTCCTCTATCAAAAGAAAAGTTCAACTCCTTTAGTTGAGGACACACATCACAAAGAAGTTTCTGAGAATGCTTCTGTCTAGATTTTATATGAAGATATTCCCTTTTCCAATGAAATCTTCAGAGTCATCCAAATATCCACTTGCAGCTTCTACAAAAAGAGTTTTTCTAAACTGCTGTATCCAAAGAAAGTTTCATCTCTGTTAGTTGAGGACACACATCCCAAATAAGTTTCTGAGAATGCTTCTGTCTCGTTTTTATGGGAAGATATTTCCCTTTTCACCTTAGGCCTGAGAGCGCTCGAAATCTCCACTTGCAGATACTACAGAAAGAGTGTTCCAAACCTGCTCTAAGAAAGGGAATGTTCAGCTCAGTGAGTTCAATGCAGATATCACAAAGTAGTTTCTGAGAGAGCTTCTGTCTAGATTTTAGATGAAGATATTCCCGTTTCCAATGAAATCGTTAGAGCTATCCAAATATCCACTTGCAGATTCTACAAAAAGTGTGTTTCCAAACTGCTGTAACAAAGGAAAGGTTGAAATCTGTTAGTTGAGGACACACACCACAAAAAAGTTTCTGAGAACGCTTCTGTCTAGATTCTATATGACGATATTCCCGTTTCCAATGAAATCTTCACAGTTATTCAAATATCCACTTGCAGATTCTACAAAAAGAGTGTTTCCAAACTGCTCTATCAAAAGAAAGGTTCAACTCCGTTAGTTGAGGACACACGTCACAAAGAAGTTTCTGAGAATGCTTCTGTCTCGTTTTTATGGGAAGATATTTCAGTTTTCACCGTAGGCCGGAATGCGCTCGAAATGTCCACTTGCAGATACTACAGAAAGAGTGTTCCAAACCTTCTCTAAGAAAGGGAATCTTCAGCTTTGTGAGTTGAATGCAGATATCACAAAGTAGTTTCTGAGAGTGCTTCTGTCTAGATTTTAGATGAAGATATTCCCGTTTCCAACGAAATCGTTAGAGCTATCCAAATATCAACTTGCAGATTCTACAAAAAGAGTGGTTCCAAACTACTCTATGAAAAGAAAGGTTGAACTCTGTTAGATGAGGACACACATCACAAAGAAGTTTCTGAGAATGCTTCTGTCTAGATTTTATATGAAGATGTTCCCGTTTCCAACGAAATCTTCACATTAAACAAAATATCCACTTGCAGGTTCTACAAAAAGAGTGTTTCCAAACTGCTGTATCAAAGGAAAGGTTGTACTCTGTTAGTTGAGGACACACATCACAAAAAAGTTTCTGAGAATGCTTCTGTCTAGATTTTATATGAAGATATTCCCGTTTCCAACGAAATCTTCACAGTTATTCAAGTATCCACTTGCAGATTCCACAATAAGAGTGTTTCCAAACTGCTGTATCAATAGAAAGGATCAGCTCTGGTAGTTGAGGACACACATCCTAAAGAAGTTTCTGAAAATCCTTCTGTCTCTTTTTTATGGGAAGATATTTCAGTTTTCACCGTAGGCCTTAATGCGCTCGAAATGTCCACTTCCAGATACTACAGAAAGAGTGTTTCAAACCTGCTCTATGAAAGGGAATGTTCCGCTCTGTGACTTGAATGCAGATATCAGAAAGTAGTTTCTGACAGTGCTTCTGTCTAGAATTTAGATGAAGATATTCCCGTTTCCAACGAAATCGATAGAGCTATCCAAATATCCACTTACAGATTCTACAAAAGAAGTGATTCCAAACTGCTCTATCAACAGAAAGGTTTAAGTCTGTTAGTTGAGGACACACATCACAAAGAAGTTTGTGAGAATGCTTCTGTCTAGATTTTATATGAAGATATTCCCGTTTCTAACGATATCTTCACAGTTATCCAAATATCCACTTGCAGATTCTTCAAAAAGTGTGTTTCCAAACTGCTGTATCAAAAGATAGGTTCAACTCTGTCAGTTGAGGACACTCATCGCAAAGAAGTTTCTGAGAATGCTTCTGTCTAGATTTCATATGAAGATACTCCCCTTTCCAACGAAATTATTACAGCTATCCAAATATCCACGGACAGATTCTACAGAAAGGGTGTTTCCAAACTGCTGTATCAAAAGAAAGGTTGAACTCCGTTAGTTGAGGACACACATCACGAAGAAGTTGCTGAGAATGCTTCTGTCTGGAATTTAGATGAAGATATTCCCGTTTCCAACGAAATCTTCACAGTTATCCAAATATCTACCAGCAGATTCTACAAAAAGTGTGTTTCCAAACTACTGTAACAAAAGAAAGGTTGAACTCTGTTAGTTGAGGACACACATCACAAAGAAGTTTCTGAGAATGCTTCTGTCTAGATTTTATATGAAGATATTCACTTTTCCATCGAAATCTTCACAGTTATCCAAATATCCACTTGCGGATTCTACAAAAAGAGTGTTTCTAAACTGCTGTATCAAAAGAAAGGTCCAACTCTGTTAGTTGAGGACACACATCCAGTATAAGTTTCAGAGAATGCTTCTGTCTCGTTTTTATGGGAAGATATTTCCCTTTTCACCGTAGGCCTGAAAGCGCTCGAAATGTCCACTTGCAGATACTACAGAAAGCGTGTTCCAAACCTGCTCTAAGAAAGAGAATCTTCAGCTTTCTGAGTTGAATGCAGATATCACAAAGTAGTTTCTGAGAGTGCTTCTGTCTAGATTTTAGATGAAGATATTCCCGTTTCCAACGAAATCGTATGAGCTATCCAAATATCCACTTGCAGATTGTACAAAAAGGTGGTTCCAAACTACTCTATCAAAAGAAATGTTGAACTCTGTTCGATGAGGACTCACATCACAAAGAAGTTTCTGATAATGCTTCTGCCTAGATTTTATATGATGATGTTCCCGTTTCCAACGAAATCTTCACATTAAACAAAATATCCACTTGCAGGTTCTACAAAAAGAGTGTTTCCAAACTGCTGTATCAACGTAAAGTTTGAACTCTGTTAGTTGAGGACACACATCACAAAAAAGTTTCTGAGAATGCTTCTGTCTAGATTTTATAAGAAGATACTCCCGTTTCCAACGAAATCTTCACAGTTATTCAAGTATCCACTTGCAGATTCCACAAAAAGAGTGTTTCCTAACTGCTGTATCAAGAGAAAGGATCAACTCTGCTAGTTGAGGACCCATATCCTAAATAAGTTTCTGAGAATGCTTCTGTCTCTTTCTTATAGGAAGATATTTCAGTTTTCACCGAAGGGCTGAATGCGTTCGAAATGTCCACTTCCAGATACTACAGAAAGAGTGTTTCAAACCTGCTCTTTGAAAGGGAATGTTCAGCTCTGTGACTTGAATGCAGATGTCACAAAGTAGTTTCTGACAGTGCTTCTGTCTTGAATTTAGATGAAGATATTCCCTTTTCCAACGAAATCGTTAGAGCTATAAAAATATCCACTTGCAGATTCTACAAAAAGGGTGTTTCCAAACTGCCCTATCAAAAGAAACGTTGAACCCTGTTAGTTGAGGATACACATCACAAAGTAGTTTCTGAGAATGCTTGTGTCTAGATTTTATATGAAGATATTCCTATTTCCAACTAAATCTTCACAGTTATCCAAATATCCACTTGCAGATTTTACAAAAAGACTGTTTCCAAACTGCTGTTTCAAAGAAAAGTCGAACTGTGTTAGTTGAGGACACTCATCACAAAGAAGTTTCTGAGAATGCTTCTGTCTAGATTTCATATGAAGATATTCCCGTTTCCACCGAAATCATTAGAGCTATCCAAATACCCACTTACAGATTCTACAAAAAGAGTGTTACCAATCTGCTCTATCAAATGAAAGGTTCAACTTCGTTAGTTGAGGACACACATCATAAAGAAGTTTCTGAGAATGCTTCTGTCTGGATTTTATATGAAGATATTCCGTTTCCAACGAAATCTTCACAGTTATCCAAATATCAACTTGCAGATTCTACAAAAAGTGTGTTTCCAAACTACTGTATCAAAAGAAAGGATCAACTCTGTTAGTTGAGGACACACATCACAAAGAAGTTTCTGAGAATGCTTCTGTCTAGATTTTATATGAAGATATTCCCGTTTCCAACGAAATCTTCACAGTTATCCAAATATCCACTTGCAGATTCTACAAAAAGAGTGTTTGCAAACTGCTGTATCAAAAGAAAGGATGAACTGTGTTAGCTGAGGACACTCATCAAGAAGAAGTTTCTGAGCATGCTTCGGTCTAGATTTCATATGAAGATATCCCCGTTTCCAACGAAATCATTAGCTCTATCAAAATATCCACTTACAGATTCTACAAAAAGAGTGTTTCCAAACTCCTCTATCAAAAGAAAAGTTCAACTCCTTTAGTTGAGGACACACATCACAAAGAAGTTTCTGAGAATGCTTCTGTCTAGATTTTATATGAAGATATTCCCTTTTCCAATGAAATCTTCAGAGTCATCCAAATATCCACTTGCAGCTTCTACAAAAAGAGTTTTTCTAAACTGCTGTATCCAAAGAAAGTTTCATCTCTGTTAGTTGAGGACACACATCCCAAATAAGTTTCTGAGAATGCTTCTGTCTCGTTTTTATGGGAAGATATTTCCCTTTTCACCTTAGGCCTGAGAGCGCTCGAAATCTCCACTTGCAGATACTACAGAAAGAGTGTTCCAAACCTGCTCTAAGAAAGGGAATGTTCAGCTCAGTGAGTTCAATGCAGATATCACAAAGTAGTTTCTGAGAGAGCTTCTGTCTAGATTTTAGATGAAGATATTCCCGTTTCCAATGAAATCGTTAGAGCTATCCAAATATCCACTTGCAGATTCTACAAAAAGTGTGTTTCCAAACTGCTGTAACAAAGGAAAGGTTGAAATCTGTTAGTTGAGGACACACACCACAAAAAAGTTTCTGAGAACGCTTCTGTCTAGATTCTATATGACGATATTCCCGTTTCCAATGAAATCTTCACAGTTATTCAAATATCCACTTGCAGATTCTACAAAAAGAGTGTTTCCAAACTGCTCTATCAAAAGAAAGGTTCAACTCCGTTAGTTGAGGACACACGTCACAAAGAAGTTTCTGAGAATGCTTCTGTCTCGTTTTTATGGGAAGATATTTCAGTTTTCACCGTAGGCCGGAATGCGCTCGAAATGTCCACTTGCAGATACTACAGAAAGAGTGTTCCAAACCTTCTCTAAGAAAGGGAATCTTCAGCTTTGTGAGTTGAATGCAGATATCACAAAGTAGTTTCTGAGAGTGCTTCTGTCTAGATTTTAGATGAAGATATTCCCGTTTCCAACGAAATCGTTAGAGCTATCCAAATATCTACTTGCAGATTCTACAAAAAGAGTGGTTCCAAACTACTCTATGAAAAGAAAGGTTGAACTCTGTTAGATGAGGACACACATCACAAAGAAGTTTCTGAGAATGCTTCTGTCTAGATTTTATATGAAGATGTTCCCGTTTCCAACGAAATCTTCACATTAAACAAAATATCCACTTGCAGGTTCTACAAAAAGAGTGTTTCCAAACTGCTGTATCAAAGGAAAGGTTGTACTCTGTTAGTTGAGGACACACATCACAAAAAAGTTTCTGAGAATGCTTCTGTCTAGATTTTATATGAAGATATTCCCGTTTCCAACGAAATCTTCACAGTTATTCAAGTATCCACTTGCAGATTCCACAATAAGAGTGTTTCCAAACTGCTGTATCAATAGAAAGGATCAGCTCTGGTAGTTGAGGACACACATCCTAAAGAAGTTTCTGAAAATCCTTCTGTCTCTTTTTTATGGGAAGATATTTCAGTTTTCACCGTAGGCCTTAATGCGCTCGAAATGTCCACTTCCAGATACTACAGAAAGAGTGTTTCAAACCTGCTCTATGAAAGGGAATGTTCCGCTCTGTGACTTGAATGCAGATATCAGAAAGTAGTTTCTGACAGTGCTTCTGTCTAGAATTTAGATGAAGATATTCCCGTTTCCAACGAAATCGATAGAGCTATCCAAATATCCACTTACAGATTCTACAAAAGAAGTGATTCCAAACTGCTCTATCAACAGAAAGGTTTAAGTCTGTTAGTTGAGGACACACATCACAAAGAAGTTTGTGAGAATGCTTCTGTCTAGATTTTATATGAAGATATTCCCGTTTCTAACGATATCTTCACAGTTATCCAAATATCCACTTGCAGATTCTTCAAAAAGTGTGTTTCCAAACTGCTGTATCAAAAGATAGGTTCAACTCTGTCAGTTGAGGACACTCATCGCAAAGAAGTTTCTGAGAATGCTTCTGTCTAGATTTCATATGAAGATACTCCCCTTTCCAACGAAATTATTACAGCTATCCAAATATCCACGGACAGATTCTACAGAAAGGGTGTTTCCAAACTGCTGTATCAAAAGAAAGGTTGAACTCCGTTAGTTGAGGACACACATCACGAAGAAGTTGCTGAGAATGCTTCTGTCTGGAATTTAGATGAAGATATTCCCGTTTCCAACGAAATCTTCACAGTTATCCAAATATCTACCAGCAGATTCTACAAAAAGTGTGTTTCCAAACTACTGTAACAAAAGAAAGGTTGAACTCTGTTAGTTGAGGACACACATCACAAAGAAGTTTCTGAGAATGCTTCTGTCTAGATTTTATATGAAGATATTCACTTTTCCATCGAAATCTTCACAGTTATCCAAATATCCACTTGCGGATTCTACAAAAAGAGTGTTTCTAAACTGCTGTATCAAAAGAAAGGTCCAACTCTGTTAGTTGAGGACACACATCCAGTATAAGTTTCAGAGAATGCTTCTGTCTCGTTTTTATGGGAAGATATTTCCCTTTTCACCGTAGGCCTGAAAGCGCTCGAAATGTCCACTTGCAGATACTACAGAAAGCGTGTTCCAAACCTGCTCTAAGAAAGAGAATCTTCAGCTTTCTGAGTTGAATGCAGATATCACAAAGTAGTTTCTGAGAGTGCTTCTGTCTAGATTTTAGATGAAGATATTCCCGTTTCCAACGAAATCGTATGAGCTATCCAAATATCCACTTGCAGATTGTACAAAAAGGTGGTTCCAAACTACTCTATCAAAAGAAATGTTGAACTCTGTTCGATGAGGACTCACATCACAAAGAAGTTTCTGATAATGCTTCTGCCTAGATTTTATATGATGATGTTCC
The DNA here is from genome assembly GCF_029281585.2 of Gorilla gorilla gorilla. Lineage (NCBI taxonomy): Eukaryota > Metazoa > Chordata > Mammalia > Primates > Hominidae > Gorilla > Gorilla gorilla. The sequence goes on along the minus strand of NC_086018.1, from coordinate 11,857,753 downwards.
CGTTTCCAACGAAATCTTCACATTAAACAAAATATCCACTTGCAGGTTCTACAAAAAGAGTGTTTCCAAACTGCTGTATCAACGTAAAGTTTGAACTCTGTTAGTTGAGGACACACATCACAAAAAAGTTTCTGAGAATGCTTCTGTCTAGATTTTATAAGAAGATACTCCCGTTTCCAACGAAATCTTCACAGTTATTCAAGTATCCACTTGCAGATTCCACAAAAAGAGTGTTTCCTAACTGCTGTATCAAGAGAAAGGATCAACTCTGCTAGTTGAGGACCCATATCCTAAATAAGTTTCTGAGAATGCTTCTGTCTCTTTCTTATAGGAAGATATTTCAGTTTTCACCGAAGGGCTGAATGCGTTCGAAATGTCCACTTCCAGATACTACAGAAAGAGTGTTTCAAACCTGCTCTTTGAAAGGGAATGTTCAGCTCTGTGACTTGAATGCAGATGTCACAAAGTAGTTTCTGACAGTGCTTCTGTCTTGAATTTAGATGAAGATATTCCCTTTTCCAACGAAATCGTTAGAGCTATAAAAATATCCACTTGCAGATTCTACAAAAAGGGTGTTTCCAAACTGCCCTATCAAAAGAAACGTTGAACCCTGTTAGTTGAGGATACACATCACAAAGTAGTTTCTGAGAATGCTTGTGTCTAGATTTTATATGAAGATATTCCTATTTCCAACTAAATCTTCACAGTTATCCAAATATCCACTTGCAGATTTTACAAAAAGACTGTTTCCAAACTGCTGTTTCAAAGAAAAGTCGAACTGTGTTAGTTGAGGACACTCATCACAAAGAAGTTTCTGAGAATGCTTCTGTCTAGATTTCATATGAAGATATTCCCGTTTCCACCGAAATCATTAGAGCTATCCAAATACCCACTTACAGATTCTACAAAAAGAGTGTTACCAATCTGCTCTATCAAATGAAAGGTTCAACTTCGTTAGTTGAGGACACACATCATAAAGAAGTTTCTGAGAATGCTTCTGTCTGGATTTTATATGAAGATATTCCGTTTCCAACGAAATCTTCACAGTTATCCAAATATCAACTTGCAGATTCTACAAAAAGTGTGTTTCCAAACTACTGTATCAAAAGAAAGGATCAACTCTGTTAGTTGAGGACACACATCACAAAGAAGTTTCTGAGAATGCTTCTGTCTAGATTTTATATGAAGATATTCCCGTTTCCAACGAAATCTTCACAGTTATCCAAATATCCACTTGCAGATTCTACAAAAAGAGTGTTTGCAAACTGCTGTATCAAAAGAAAGGATGAACTGTGTTAGCTGAGGACACTCATCAAGAAGAAGTTTCTGAGCATGCTTCGGTCTAGATTTCATATGAAGATATCCCCGTTTCCAACGAAATCATTAGCTCTATCAAAATATCCACTTACAGATTCTACAAAAAGAGTGTTTCCAAACTCCTCTATCAAAAGAAAAGTTCAACTCCTTTAGTTGAGGACACACATCACAAAGAAGTTTCTGAGAATGCTTCTGTCTAGATTTTATATGAAGATATTCCCTTTTCCAATGAAATCTTCAGAGTCATCCAAATATCCACTTGCAGCTTCTACAAAAAGAGTTTTTCTAAACTGCTGTATCCAAAGAAAGTTTCATCTCTGTTAGTTGAGGACACACATCCCAAATAAGTTTCTGAGAATGCTTCTGTCTCGTTTTTATGGGAAGATATTTCCCTTTTCACCTTAGGCCTGAGAGCGCTCGAAATCTCCACTTGCAGATACTACAGAAAGAGTGTTCCAAACCTGCTCTAAGAAAGGGAATGTTCAGCTCAGTGAGTTCAATGCAGATATCACAAAGTAGTTTCTGAGAGAGCTTCTGTCTAGATTTTAGATGAAGATATTCCCGTTTCCAATGAAATCGTTAGAGCTATCCAAATATCCACTTGCAGATTCTACAAAAAGTGTGTTTCCAAACTGCTGTAACAAAGGAAAGGTTGAAATCTGTTAGTTGAGGACACACACCACAAAAAAGTTTCTGAGAACGCTTCTGTCTAGATTCTATATGACGATATTCCCGTTTCCAATGAAATCTTCACAGTTATTCAAATATCCACTTGCAGATTCTACAAAAAGAGTGTTTCCAAACTGCTCTATCAAAAGAAAGGTTCAACTCCGTTAGTTGAGGACACACGTCACAAAGAAGTTTCTGAGAATGCTTCTGTCTCGTTTTTATGGGAAGATATTTCAGTTTTCACCGTAGGCCGGAATGCGCTCGAAATGTCCACTTGCAGATACTACAGAAAGAGTGTTCCAAACCTTCTCTAAGAAAGGGAATCTTCAGCTTTGTGAGTTGAATGCAGATATCACAAAGTAGTTTCTGAGAGTGCTTCTGTCTAGATTTTAGATGAAGATATTCCCGTTTCCAACGAAATCGTTAGAGCTATCCAAATATCTACTTGCAGATTCTACAAAAAGAGTGGTTCCAAACTACTCTATGAAAAGAAAGGTTGAACTCTGTTAGATGAGGACACACATCACAAAGAAGTTTCTGAGAATGCTTCTGTCTAGATTTTATATGAAGATGTTCCCGTTTCCAACGAAATCTTCACATTAAACAAAATATCCACTTGCAGGTTCTACAAAAAGAGTGTTTCCAAACTGCTGTATCAAAGGAAAGGTTGTACTCTGTTAGTTGAGGACACACATCACAAAAAAGTTTCTGAGAATGCTTCTGTCTAGATTTTATATGAAGATATTCCCGTTTCCAACGAAATCTTCACAGTTATTCAAGTATCCACTTGCAGATTCCACAATAAGAGTGTTTCCAAACTGCTGTATCAATAGAAAGGATCAGCTCTGGTAGTTGAGGACACACATCCTAAAGAAGTTTCTGAAAATCCTTCTGTCTCTTTTTTATGGGAAGATATTTCAGTTTTCACCGTAGGCCTTAATGCGCTCGAAATGTCCACTTCCAGATACTACAGAAAGAGTGTTTCAAACCTGCTCTATGAAAGGGAATGTTCCGCTCTGTGACTTGAATGCAGATATCAGAAAGTAGTTTCTGACAGTGCTTCTGTCTAGAATTTAGATGAAGATATTCCCGTTTCCAACGAAATCGATAGAGCTATCCAAATATCCACTTACAGATTCTACAAAAGAAGTGATTCCAAACTGCTCTATCAACAGAAAGGTTTAAGTCTGTTAGTTGAGGACACACATCACAAAGAAGTTTGTGAGAATGCTTCTGTCTAGATTTTATATGAAGATATTCCCGTTTCTAACGATATCTTCACAGTTATCCAAATATCCACTTGCAGATTCTTCAAAAAGTGTGTTTCCAAACTGCTGTATCAAAAGATAGGTTCAACTCTGTCAGTTGAGGACACTCATCGCAAAGAAGTTTCTGAGAATGCTTCTGTCTAGATTTCATATGAAGATACTCCCCTTTCCAACGAAATTATTACAGCTATCCAAATATCCACGGACAGATTCTACAGAAAGGGTGTTTCCAAACTGCTGTATCAAAAGAAAGGTTGAACTCCGTTAGTTGAGGACACACATCACGAAGAAGTTGCTGAGAATGCTTCTGTCTGGAATTTAGATGAAGATATTCCCGTTTCCAACGAAATCTTCACAGTTATCCAAATATCTACCAGCAGATTCTACAAAAAGTGTGTTTCCAAACTACTGTAACAAAAGAAAGGTTGAACTCTGTTAGTTGAGGACACACATCACAAAGAAGTTTCTGAGAATGCTTCTGTCTAGATTTTATATGAAGATATTCACTTTTCCATCGAAATCTTCACAGTTATCCAAATATCCACTTGCGGATTCTACAAAAAGAGTGTTTCTAAACTGCTGTATCAAAAGAAAGGTCCAACTCTGTTAGTTGAGGACACACATCCAGTATAAGTTTCAGAGAATGCTTCTGTCTCGTTTTTATGGGAAGATATTTCCCTTTTCACCGTAGGCCTGAAAGCGCTCGAAATGTCCACTTGCAGATACTACAGAAAGCGTGTTCCAAACCTGCTCTAAGAAAGAGAATCTTCAGCTTTCTGAGTTGAATGCAGATATCACAAAGTAGTTTCTGAGAGTGCTTCTGTCTAGATTTTAGATGAAGATATTCCCGTTTCCAACGAAATCGTATGAGCTATCCAAATATCCACTTGCAGATTGTACAAAAAGGTGGTTCCAAACTACTCTATCAAAAGAAATGTTGAACTCTGTTCGATGAGGACTCACATCACAAAGAAGTTTCTGATAATGCTTCTGCCTAGATTTTATATGATGATGTTCCCGTTTCCAACGAAATCTTCACATTAAACAAAATATCCACTTGCAGGTTCTACAAAAAGAGTGTTTCCAAACTGCTGTATCAACGTAAAGTTTGAACTCTGTTAGTTGAGGACACACATCACAAAAAAGTTTCTGAGAATGCTTCTGTCTAGATTTTATAAGAAGATACTCCCGTTTCCAACGAAATCTTCACAGTTATTCAAGTATCCACTTGCAGATTCCACAAAAAGAGTGTTTCCTAACTGCTGTATCAAGAGAAAGGATCAACTCTGCTAGTTGAGGACCCATATCCTAAATAAGTTTCTGAGAATGCTTCTGTCTCTTTCTTATAGGAAGATATTTCAGTTTTCACCGAAGGGCTGAATGCGTTCGAAATGTCCACTTCCAGATACTACAGAAAGAGTGTTTCAAACCTGCTCTTTGAAAGGGAATGTTCAGCTCTGTGACTTGAATGCAGATGTCACAAAGTAGTTTCTGACAGTGCTTCTGTCTTGAATTTAGATGAAGATATTCCCTTTTCCAACGAAATCGTTAGAGCTATAAAAATATCCACTTGCAGATTCTACAAAAAGGGTGTTTCCAAACTGCCCTATCAAAAGAAACGTTGAACCCTGTTAGTTGAGGATACACATCACAAAGTAGTTTCTGAGAATGCTTGTGTCTAGATTTTATATGAAGATATTCCTATTTCCAACTAAATCTTCACAGTTATCCAAATATCCACTTGCAGATTTTACAAAAAGACTGTTTCCAAACTGCTGTTTCAAAGAAAAGTCGAACTGTGTTAGTTGAGGACACTCATCACAAAGAAGTTTCTGAGAATGCTTCTGTCTAGATTTCATATGAAGATATTCCCGTTTCCACCGAAATCATTAGAGCTATCCAAATACCCACTTACAGATTCTACAAAAAGAGTGTTACCAATCTGCTCTATCAAATGAAAGGTTCAACTTCGTTAGTTGAGGACACACATCATAAAGAAGTTTCTGAGAATGCTTCTGTCTGGATTTTATATGAAGATATTCCGTTTCCAACGAAATCTTCACAGTTATCCAAATATCAACTTGCAGATTCTACAAAAAGTGTGTTTCCAAACTACTGTATCAAAAGAAAGGATCAACTCTGTTAGTTGAGGACACACATCACAAAGAAGTTTCTGAGAATGCTTCTGTCTAGATTTTATATGAAGATATTCCCGTTTCCAACGAAATCTTCACAGTTATCCAAATATCCACTTGCAGATTCTACAAAAAGAGTGTTTGCAAACTGCTGTATCAAAAGAAAGGATGAACTGTGTTAGCTGAGGACACTCATCAAGAAGAAGTTTCTGAGCATGCTTCGGTCTAGATTTCATATGAAGATATCCCCGTTTCCAACGAAATCATTAGCTCTATCAAAATATCCACTTACAGATTCTACAAAAAGAGTGTTTCCAAACTCCTCTATCAAAAGAAAAGTTCAACTCCTTTAGTTGAGGACACACATCACAAAGAAGTTTCTGAGAATGCTTCTGTCTAGATTTTATATGAAGATATTCCCTTTTCCAATGAAATCTTCAGAGTCATCCAAATATCCACTTGCAGCTTCTACAAAAAGAGTTTTTCTAAACTGCTGTATCCAAAGAAAGTTTCATCTCTGTTAGTTGAGGACACACATCCCAAATAAGTTTCTGAGAATGCTTCTGTCTCGTTTTTATGGGAAGATATTTCCCTTTTCACCTTAGGCCTGAGAGCGCTCGAAATCTCCACTTGCAGATACTACAGAAAGAGTGTTCCAAACCTGCTCTAAGAAAGGGAATGTTCAGCTCAGTGAGTTCAATGCAGATATCACAAAGTAGTTTCTGAGAGAGCTTCTGTCTAGATTTTAGATGAAGATATTCCCGTTTCCAATGAAATCGTTAGAGCTATCCAAATATCCACTTGCAGATTCTACAAAAAGTGTGTTTCCAAACTGCTGTAACAAAGGAAAGGTTGAAATCTGTTAGTTGAGGACACACACCACAAAAAAGTTTCTGAGAACGCTTCTGTCTAGATTCTATATGACGATATTCCCGTTTCCAATGAAATCTTCACAGTTATTCAAATATCCACTTGCAGATTCTACAAAAAGAGTGTTTCCAAACTGCTCTATCAAAAGAAAGGTTCAACTCCGTTAGTTGAGGACACACGTCACAAAGAAGTTTCTGAGAATGCTTCTGTCTCGTTTTTATGGGAAGATATTTCAGTTTTCACCGTAGGCCGGAATGCGCTCGAAATGTCCACTTGCAGATACTACAGAAAGAGTGTTCCAAACCTTCTCTAAGAAAGGGAATCTTCAGCTTTGTGAGTTGAATGCAGATATCACAAAGTAGTTTCTGAGAGTGCTTCTGTCTAGATTTTAGATGAAGATATTCCCGTTTCCAACGAAATCGTTAGAGCTATCCAAATATCAACTTGCAGATTCTACAAAAAGAGTGGTTCCAAACTACTCTATGAAAAGAAAGGTTGAACTCTGTTAGATGAGGACACACATCACAAAGAAGTTTCTGAGAATGCTTCTGTCTAGATTTTATATGAAGATGTTCCCGTTTCCAACGAAATCTTCACATTAAACAAAATATCCACTTGCAGGTTCTACAAAAAGAGTGTTTCCAAACTGCTGTATCAAAGGAAAGGTTGTACTCTGTTAGTTGAGGACACACATCACAAAAAAGTTTCTGAGAATGCTTCTGTCTAGATTTTATATGAAGATATTCCCGTTTCCAACGAAATCTTCACAGTTATTCAAGTATCCACTTGCAGATTCCACAATAAGAGTGTTTCCAAACTGCTGTATCAATAGAAAGGATCAGCTCTGGTAGTTGAGGACACACATCCTAAAGAAGTTTCTGAAAATCCTTCTGTCTCTTTTTTATGGGAAGATATTTCAGTTTTCACCGTAGGCCTTAATGCGCTCGAAATGTCCACTTCCAGATACTACAGAAAGAGTGTTTCAAACCTGCTCTATGAAAGGGAATGTTCCGCTCTGTGACTTGAATGCAGATATCAGAAAGTAGTTTCTGACAGTGCTTCTGTCTAGAATTTAGATGAAGATATTCCCGTTTCCAACGAAATCGATAGAGCTATCCAAATATCCACTTACAGATTCTACAAAAGAAGTGATTCCAAACTGCTCTATCAACAGAAAGGTTTAAGTCTGTTAGTTGAGGACACACATCACAAAGAAGTTTGTGAGAATGCTTCTGTCTAGATTTTATATGAAGATATTCCCGTTTCTAACGATATCTTCACAGTTATCCAAATATCCACTTGCAGATTCTTCAAAAAGTGTGTTTCCAAACTGCTGTATCAAAAGATAGGTTCAACTCTGTCAGTTGAGGACACTCATCGCAAAGAAGTTTCTGAGAATGCTTCTGTCTAGATTTCATATGAAGATACTCCCCTTTCCAACGAAATTATTACAGCTATCCAAATATCCACGGACAGATTCTACAGAAAGGGTGTTTCCAAACTGCTGTATCAAAAGAAAGGTTGAACTCCGTTAGTTGAGGACACACATCACGAAGAAGTTGCTGAGAATGCTTCTGTCTGGAATTTAGATGAAGATATTCCCGTTTCCAACGAAATCTTCACAGTTATCCAAATATCTACCAGCAGATTCTACAAAAAGTGTGTTTCCAAACTACTGTAACAAAAGAAAGGTTGAACTCTGTTAGTTGAGGACACACATCACAAAGAAGTTTCTGAGAATGCTTCTGTCTAGATTTTATATGAAGATATTCACTTTTCCATCGAAATCTTCACAGTTATCCAAATATCCACTTGCGGATTCTACAAAAAGAGTGTTTCTAAACTGCTGTATCAAAAGAAAGGTCCAACTCTGTTAGTTGAGGACACACATCCAGTATAAGTTTCAGAGAATGCTTCTGTCTCGTTTTTATGGGAAGATATTTCCCTTTTCACCGTAGGCCTGAAAGCGCTCGAAATGTCCACTTGCAGATACTACAGAAAGCGTGTTCCAAACCTGCTCTAAGAAAGAGAATCTTCAGCTTTCTGAGTTGAATGCAGATATCACAAAGTAGTTTCTGAGAGTGCTTCTGTCTAGATTTTAGATGAAGATATTCCCGTTTCCAACGAAATCGTATGAGCTATCCAAATATCCACTTGCAGATTGTACAAAAAGGTGGTTCCAAACTACTCTATCAAAAGAAATGTTGAACTCTGTTCGATGAGGACTCACATCACAAAGAAGTTTCTGATAATGCTTCTGCCTAGATTTTATATGATGATGTTCCCGTTTCCAACGAAATCTTCACATTAAACAAAATATCCACTTGCAGGTTCTACAAAAAGAGTGTTTCCAAACTGCTGTATCAACGTAAAGTTTGAACTCTGTTAGTTGAGGACACACATCACAAAAAAGTTTCTGAGAATGCTTCTGTCTAGATTTTATAAGAAGATACTCCCGTTTCCAACGAAATCTTCACAGTTATTCAAGTATCCACTTGCAGATTCCACAAAAAGAGTGTTTCCTAACTGCTGTATCAAGAGAAAGGATCAACTCTGCTAGTTGAGGACCCATATCCTAAATAAGTTTCTGAGAATGCTTCTGTCTCTTTCTTATAGGAAGATATTTCAGTTTTCACCGAAGGGCTGAATGCGTTCGAAATGTCCACTTCCAGATACTACAGAAAGAGTGTTTCAAACCTGCTCTTTGAAAGGGAATGTTCAGCTCTGTGACTTGAATGCAGATGTCACAAAGTAGTTTCTGACAGTGCTTCTGTCTTGAATTTAGATGAAGATATTCCCTTTTCCAACGAAATCGTTAGAGCTATAAAAATATCCACTTGCAGATTCTACAAAAAGGGTGTTTCCAAACTGCCCTATCAAAAGAAACGTTGAACCCTGTTAGTTGAGGATACACATCACAAAGTAGTTTCTGAGAATGCTTGTGTCTAGATTTTATATGAAGATATTCCTATTTCCAACTAAATCTTCACAGTTATCCAAATATCCACTTGCAGATTTTACAAAAAGACTGTTTCCAAACTGCTGTTTCAAAGAAAAGTCGAACTGTGTTAGTTGAGGACACTCATCACAAAGAAGTTTCTGAGAATGCTTCTGTCTAGATTTCATATGAAGATATTCCCGTTTCCACCGAAATCATTAGAGCTATCCAAATACCCACTTACAGATTCTACAAAAAGAGTGTTACCAATCTGCTCTATCAAATGAAAGGTTCAACTTCGTTAGTTGAGGACACACATCATAAAGAAGTTTCTGAGAATGCTTCTGTCTGGATTTTATATGAAGATATTCCGTTTCCAACGAAATCTTCACAGTTATCCAAATATCAACTTGCAGATTCTACAAAAAGTGTGTTTCCAAACTACTGTATCAAAAGAAAGGATCAACTCTGTTAGTTGAGGACACACATCACAAAGAAGTTTCTGAGAATGCTTCTGTCTAGATTTTATATGAAGATATTCCCGTTTCCAACGAAATCTTCACAGTTATCCAAATATCCACTTGCAGATTCTACAAAAAGAGTGTTTGCAAACTGCTGTATCAAAAGAAAGGATGAACTGTGTTAGCTGAGGACACTCATCAAGAAGAAGTTTCTGAGCATGCTTCGGTCTAGATTTCATATGAAGATATCCCCGTTTCCAACGAAATCATTAGCTCTATCAAAATATCCACTTACAGATTCTACAAAAAGAGTGTTTCCAAACTCCTCTATCAAAAGAAAAGTTCAACTCCTTTAGTTGAGGACACACATCACAAAGAAGTTTCTGAGAATGCTTCTGTCTAGATTTTATATGAAGATATTCCCTTTTCCAATGAAATCTTCAGAGTCATCCAAATATCCACTTGCAGCTTCTACAAAAAGAGTTTTTCTAAACTGCTGTATCCAAAGAAAGTTTCATCTCTGTTAGTTGAGGACACACATCCCAAATAAGTTTCTGAGAATGCTTCTGTCTCGTTTTTATGGGAAGATATTTCCCTTTTCACCTTAGGCCTGAGAGCGCTCGAAATCTCCACTTGCAGATACTACAGAAAGAGTGTTCCAAACCTGCTCTAAGAAAGGGAATGTTCAGCTCAGTGAGTTCAATGCAGATATCACAAAGTAGTTTCTGAGAGAGCTTCTGTCTAGATTTTAGATGAAGATATTCCCGTTTCCAATGAAATCGTTAGAGCTATCCAAATATCCACTTGCAGATTCTACAAAAAGTGTGTTTCCAAACTGCTGTAACAAAGGAAAGGTTGAAATCTGTTAGTTGAGGACACACACCACAAAAAAGTTTCTGAGAACGCTTCTGTCTAGATTCTATATGACGATATTCCCGTTTCCAATGAAATCTTCACAGTTATTCAAATATCCACTTGCAGATTCTACAAAAAGAGTGTTTCCAAACTGCTCTATCAAAAGAAAGGTTCAACTCCGTTAGTTGAGGACACACGTCACAAAGAAGTTTCTGAGAATGCTTCTGTCTCGTTTTTATGGGAAGATATTTCAGTTTTCACCGTAGGCCGGAATGCGCTCGAAATGTCCACTTGCAGATACTACAGAAAGAGTGTTCCAAACCTTCTCTAAGAAAGGGAATCTTCAGCTTTGTGAGTTGAATGCAGATATCACAAAGTAGTTTCTGAGAGTGCTTCTGTCTAGATTTTAGATGAAGATATTCCCGTTTCCAACGAAATCGTTAGAGCTATCCAAATATCTACTTGCAGATTCTACAAAAAGAGTGGTTCCAAACTACTCTATGAAAAGAAAGGTTGAACTCTGTTAGATGAGGACACACATCACAAAGAAGTTTCTGAGAATGCTTCTGTCTAGATTTTATATGAAGATGTTCCCGTTTCCAACGAAATCTTCACATTAAACAAAATATCCACTTGCAGGTTCTACAAAAAGAGTGTTTCCAAACTGCTGTATCAAAGGAAAGGTTGTACTCTGTTAGTTGAGGACACACATCACAAAAAAGTTTCTGAGAATGCTTCTGTCTAGATTTTATATGAAGATATTCCCGTTTCCAACGAAATCTTCACAGTTATTCAAGTATCCACTTGCAGATTCCACAATAAGAGTGTTTCCAAACTGCTGTATCAATAGAAAGGATCAGCTCTGGTAGTTGAGGACACACATCCTAAAGAAGTTTCTGAAAATCCTTCTGTCTCTTTTTTATGGGAAGATATTTCAGTTTTCACCGTAGGCCTTAATGCGCTCGAAATGTCCACTTCCAGATACTACAGAAAGAGTGTTTCAAACCTGCTCTATGAAAGGGAATGTTCCGCTCTGTGACTTGAATGCAGATATCAGAAAGTAGTTTCTGACAGTGCTTCTGTCTAGAATTTAGATGAAGATATTCCCGTTTCCAACGAAATCGATAGAGCTATCCAAATATCCACTTACAGATTCTACAAAAGAAGTGATTCCAAACTGCTCTATCAACAGAAAGGTTTAAGTCTGTTAGTTGAGGACACACATCACAAAGAAGTTTGTGAGAATGCTTCTGTCTAGATTTTATATGAAGATATTCCCGTTTCTAACGATATCTTCACAGTTATCCAAATATCCACTTGCAGATTCTTCAAAAAGTGTGTTTCCAAACTGCTGTATCAAAAGATAGGTTCAACTCTGTCAGTTGAGGACACTCATCGCAAAGAAGTTTCTGAGAATGCTTCTGTCTAGATTTCATATGAAGATACTCCCCTTTCCAACGAAATTATTACAGCTATCCAAATATCCACGGACAGATTCTACAGAAAGGGTGTTTCCAAACTGCTGTATCAAAAGAAAGGTTGAACTCCGTTAGTTGAGGACACACATCACGAAGAAGTTGCTGAGAATGCTTCTGTCTGGAATTTAGATGAAGATATTCCCGTTTCCAACGAAATCTTCACAGTTATCCAAATATCTACCAGCAGATTCTACAAAAAGTGTGTTTCCAAACTACTGTAACAAAAGAAAGGTTGAACTCTGTTAGTTGAGGACACACATCACAAAGAAGTTTCTGAGAATGCTTCTGTCTAGATTTTATATGAAGATATTCACTTTTCCACCGAAATCTTCACAGTTATCCAAATATCCACTTGCGGATTCTACAAAAAGAGTGTTTCTAAACTGCTGTATCAAAAGAAAGGTCCAACTCTGTTAGTTGAGGACACACATCCAGTATAAGTTTCAGAGAATGCTTCTGTCTCGTTTTTATGGGAAGATATTTCCCTTTTCACCGTAGGCCTGAAAGCGCTCGAAATGTCCACTTGCAGATACTACAGAAAGCGTGTTCCAAACCTGCTCTAAGAAAGAGAATCTTCAGCTTTCTGAGTTGAATGCAGATATCACAAAGTAGTTTCTGAGAGTGCTTCTGTCTAGATTTTAGATGAAGATATTCCCGTTTCCAACGAAATCGTATGAGCTATCCAAATATCCACTTGCAGATTGTACAAAAAGGTGGTTCCAAACTACTCTATCAAAAGAAATGTTGAACTCTGTTCGATGAGGACTCACATCACAAAGAAGTTTCTGATAATGCTTCTGCCTAGATTTTATATGATGATGTTCCCGTTTCCAACGAAATCTTCACATTAAACAAAATATCCACTTGCAGGTTCTACAAAAAGAGTGTTTCCAAACTGCTGTATCAACGTAAAGTTTGAACTCTGTTAGTTGAGGACACACATCACAAAAAAGTTTCTGAGAATGCTTCTGTCTAGATTTTATAAGAAGATACTCCCGTTTCCAACGAAATCTTCACAGTTATTCAAGTATCCACTTGCAGATTCCACAAAAAGAGTGTTTCCTAACTGCTGTATCAAGAGAAAGGATCAACTCTGCTAGTTGAGGACCCATATCCTAAATAAGTTTCTGAGAATGCTTCTGTCTCTTTCTTATAGGAAGATATTTCAGTTTTCACCGAAGGGCTGAATGCGTTCGAAATGTCCACTTCCAGATACTACAGAAAGAGTGTTTCAAACCTGCTCTTTGAAAGGGAATGTTCAGCTCTGTGACTTGAATGCAGATGTCACAAAGTAGTTTCTGACAGTGCTTCTGTCTTGAATTTAGATGAAGATATTCCCTTTTCCAACGAAATCGTTAGAGCTATAAAAATATCCACTTGCAGATTCTACAAAAAGGGTGTTTCCAAACTGCCCTATCAAAAGAAACGTTGAACCCTGTTAGTTGAGGATACACATCACAAAGTAGTTTCTGAGAATGCTTGTGTCTAGATTTTATATGAAGATATTCCTATTTCCAACTAAATCTTCACAGTTATCCAAATATCCACTTGCAGATTTTACAAAAAGACTGTTTCCAAACTGCTGTTTCAAAGAAAAGTCGAACTGTGTTAGTTGAGGACACTCATCACAAAGAAGTTTCTGAGAATGCTTCTGTCTAGATTTCGTATGAAGATATTCCCGTTTCCACCGAAATCATTAGAGCTATCCAAATACCCACTTACAGATTCTACAAAAAGAGTGTTACCAATCTGCTCTATCAAATGAAAGGTTCAACTTCGTTAGTTGAGGACACACATCATAAAGAAGTTTCTGAGAATGCTTCTGTCTGGATTTTATATGAAGATATTCCGTTTCCAACGAAATCTTCACAGTTATCCAAATATCAACTTGCAGATTCTACAAAAAGTGTGTTTCCAAACTACTGTATCAAAAGAAAGGATCAACTCTGTTAGTTGAGGACACACATCACAAAGAAGTTTCTGAGAATGCTTCTGTCTAGATTTTATATGAAGATATTCCCGTTTCCAACGAAATCTTCACAGTTATCCAAATATCCACTTGCAGATTCTACAAAAAGAGTGTTTGCAAACTGCTGTATCAAAAGAAAGGATGAACTGTGTTAGCTGAGGACACTCATCAAGAAGAAGTTTCTGAGCATGCTTCGGTCTAGATTTCATATGAAGATATCCCCGTTTCCAACGAAATCATTAGCTCTATCAAAATATCCACTTACAGATTCTACAAAAAGAGTGTTTCCAAACTCCTCTATCAAAAGAAAAGTTCAACTCCTTTAGTTGAGGACACACATCACAAAGAAGTTTCTGAGAATGCTTCTGTCTAGATTTTATATGAAGATATTCCCTTTTCCAATGAAATCTTCAGAGTCATCCAAATATCCACTTGCAGCTTCTACAAAAAGAGTTTTTCTAAACTGCTGTATCCAAAGAAAGTTTCATCTCTGTTAGTTGAGGACACACATCCCAAATAAGTTTCTGAGAATGCTTCTGTCTCGTTTTTATGGGAAGATATTTCCCTTTTCACCTTAGGCCTGAGAGCGCTCGAAATCTCCACTTGCAGATACTACAGAAAGAGTGTTCCAAACCTGCTCTAAGAAAGGGAATGTTCAGCTCAGTGAGTTCAATGCAGATATCACAAAGTAGTTTCTGAGAGAGCTTCTGTCTAGATTTTAGATGAAGATATTCCCGTTTCCAATGAAATCGTTAGAGCTATCCAAATATCCACTTGCAGATTCTACAAAAAGTGTGTTTCCAAACTGCTGTAACAAAGGAAAGGTTGAAATCTGTTAGTTGAGGACACACACCACAAAAAAGTTTCTGAGAACGCTTCTGTCTAGATTCTATATGACGATATTCCCGTTTCCAATGAAATCTTCACAGTTATTCAAATATCCACTTGCAGATTCTACAAAAAGAGTGTTTCCAAACTGCTCTATCAAAAGAAAGGTTCAACTCCGTTAGTTGAGGACACACGTCACAAAGAAGTTTCTGAGAATGCTTCTGTCTCGTTTTTATGGGAAGATATTTCAGTTTTCACCGTAGGCCGGAATGCGCTCGAAATGTCCACTTGCAGATACTACAGAAAGAGTGTTCCAAACCTTCTCTAAGAAAGGGAATCTTCAGCTTTGTGAGTTGAATGCAGATATCACAAAGTAGTTTCTGAGAGTGCTTCTGTCTAGATTTTAGATGAAGATATTCCCGTTTCCAACGAAATCGTTAGAGCTATCCAAATATCAACTTGCAGATTCTACAAAAAGAGTGGTTCCAAACTACTCTATGAAAAGAAAGGTTGAACTCTGTTAGATGAGGACACACATCACAAAGAAGTTTCTGAGAATGCTTCTGTCTAGATTTTATATGAAGATGTTCCCGTTTCCAACGAAATCTTCACATTAAACAAAATATCCACTTGCAGGTTCTACAAAAAGAGTGTTTCCAAACTGCTGTATCAAAGGAAAGGTTGTACTCTGTTAGTTGAGGACACACATCACAAAAAAGTTTCTGAGAATGCTTCTGTCTAGATTTTATATGAAGATATTCCCGTTTCCAACGAAATCTTCACAGTTATTCAAGTATCCACTTGCAGATTCCACAATAAGAGTGTTTCCAAACTGCTGTATCAATAGAAAGGATCAGCTCTGGTAGTTGAGGACACACATCCTAAAGAAGTTTCTGAAAATCCTTCTGTCTCTTTTTTATGGGAAGATATTTCAGTTTTCACCGTAGGCCTTAATGCGCTCGAAATGTCCACTTCCAGATACTACAGAAAGAGTGTTTCAAACCTGCTCTATGAAAGGGAATGTTCCGCTCTGTGACTTGAATGCAGATATCAGAAAGTAGTTTCTGACAGTGCTTCTGTCTAGAATTTAGATGAAGATATTCCCGTTTCCAACGAAATCGATAGAGCTATCCAAATATCCACTTACAGATTCTACAAAAGAAGTGATTCCAAACTGCTCTATCAACAGAAAGGTTTAAGTCTGTTAGTTGAGGACACACATCACAAAGAAGTTTGTGAGAATGCTTCTGTCTAGATTTTATATGAAGATATTCCCGTTTCTAACGATATCTTCACAGTTATCCAAATATCCACTTGCAGATTCTTCAAAAAGTGTGTTTCCAAACTGCTGTATCAAAAGATAGGTTCAACTCTGTCAGTTGAGGACACTCATCGCAAAGAAGTTTCTGAGAATGCTTCTGTCTAGATTTCATATGAAGATACTCCCCTTTCCAACGAAATTATTACAGCTATCCAAATATCCACGGACAGATTCTACAGAAAGGGTGTTTCCAAACTGCTGTATCAAAAGAAAGGTTGAACTCCGTTAGTTGAGGACACACATCACGAAGAAGTTGCTGAGAATGCTTCTGTCTGGAATTTAGATGAAGATATTCCCGTTTCCAACGAAATCTTCACAGTTATCCAAATATCTACCAGCAGATTCTACAAAAAGTGTGTTTCCAAACTACTGTAACAAAAGAAAGGTTGAACTCTGTTAGTTGAGGACACACATCACAAAGAAGTTTCTGAGAATGCTTCTGTCTAGATTTTATATGAAGATATTCACTTTTCCACCGAAATCTTCACAGTTATCCAAATATCCACTTGCGGATTCTACAAAAAGAGTGTTTCTAAACTGCTGTATCAAAAGAAAGGTCCAACTCTGTTAGTTGAGGACACACATCCAGTATAAGTTTCAGAGAATGCTTCTGTCTCGTTTTTATGGGAAGATATTTCCCTTTTCACCGTAGGCCTGAAAGCGCTCGAAATGTCCACTTGCAGATACTACAGAAAGCGTGTTCCAAACCTGCTCTAAGAAAGAGAATCTTCAGCTTTCTGAGTTGAATGCAGATATCACAAAGTAGTTTCTGAGAGTGCTTCTGTCTAGATTTTAGATGAAGATATTCCCGTTTCCAACGAAATCGTATGAGCTATCCAAATATCCACTTGCAGATTGTACAAAAAGGTGGTTCCAAACTACTCTATCAAAAGAAATGTTGAACTCTGTTCGATGAGGACTCACATCACAAAGAAGTTTCTGATAATGCTTCTGCCTAGATTTTATATGATGATGTTCCCGTTTCCAACGAAATCTTCACATTAAACAAAATATCCACTTGCAGGTTCTACAAAAAGAGTGTTTCCAAACTGCTGTATCAACGTAAAGTTTGAACTCTGTTAGTTGAGGACACACATCACAAAAAAGTTTCTGAGAATGCTTCTGTCTAGATTTTATAAGAAGATACTCCCGTTTCCAACGAAATCTTCACAGTTATTCAAGTATCCACTTGCAGATTCCACAAAAAGAGTGTTTCCTAACTGCTGTATCAAGAGAAAGGATCAACTCTGCTAGTTGAGGACCCATATCCTAAATAAGTTTCTGAGAATGCTTCTGTCTCTTTCTTATAGGAAGATATTTCAGTTTTCACCGAAGGGCTGAATGCGTTCGAAATGTCCACTTCCAGATACTACAGAAAGAGTGTTTCAAACCTGCTCTTTGAAAGGGAATGTTCAGCTCTGTGACTTGAATGCAGATGTCACAAAGTAGTTTCTGACAGTGCTTCTGTCTTGAATTTAGATGAAGATATTCCCTTTTCCAACGAAATCGTTAGAGCTATAAAAATATCCACTTGCAGATTCTACAAAAAGGGTGTTTCCAAACTGCCCTATCAAAAGAAACGTTGAACCCTGTTAGTTGAGGATACACATCACAAAGTAGTTTCTGAGAATGCTTGTGTCTAGATTTTATATGAAGATATTCCTATTTCCAACTAAATCTTCACAGTTATCCAAATATCCACTTGCAGATTTTACAAAAAGACTGTTTCCAAACTGCTGTTTCAAAGAAAAGTCGAACTGTGTTAGTTGAGGACACTCATCACAAAGAAGTTTCTGAGAATGCTTCTGTCTAGATTTCATATGAAGATATTCCCGTTTCCACCGAAATCATTAGAGCTATCCAAATACCCACTTACAGATTCTACAAAAAGAGTGTTACCAATCTGCTCTATCAAATGAAAGGTTCAACTTCGTTAGTTGAGGACACACATCATAAAGAAGTTTCTGAGAATGCTTCTGTCTGGATTTTATATGAAGATATTCCGTTTCCAACGAAATCTTCACAGTTATCCAAATATCAACTTGCAGATTCTACAAAAAGTGTGTTTCCAAACTACTGTATCAAAAGAAAGGATCAACTCTGTTAGTTGAGGACACACATCACAAAGAAGTTTCTGAGAATGCTTCTGTCTAGATTTTATATGAAGATATTCCCGTTTCCAACGAAATCTTCACAGTTATCCAAATATCCACTTGCAGATTCTACAAAAAGAGTGTTTGCAAACTGCTGTATCAAAAGAAAGGATGAACTGTGTTAGCTGAGGACACTCATCAAGAAGAAGTTTCTGAGCATGCTTCGGTCTAGATTTCATATGAAGATATCCCCGTTTCCAACGAAATCATTAGCTCTATCAAAATATCCACTTACAGATTCTACAAAAAGAGTGTTTCCAAACTCCTCTATCAAAAGAAAAGTTCAACTCCTTTAGTTGAGGACACACATCACAAAGAAGTTTCTGAGAATGCTTCTGTCTAGATTTTATATGAAGATATTCCCTTTTCCAATGAAATCTTCAGAGTCATCCAAATATCCACTTGCAGCTTCTACAAAAAGAGTTTTTCTAAACTGCTGTATCCAAAGAAAGTTTCATCTCTGTTAGTTGAGGACACACATCCCAAATAAGTTTCTGAGAATGCTTCTGTCTCGTTTTTATGGGAAGATATTTCCCTTTTCACCTTAGGCCTGAGAGCGCTCGAAATCTCCACTTGCAGATACTACAGAAAGAGTGTTCCAAACCTGCTCTAAGAAAGGGAATGTTCAGCTCAGTGAGTTCAATGCAGATATCACAAAGTAGTTTCTGAGAGAGCTTCTGTCTAGATTTTAGATGAAGATATTCCCGTTTCCAATGAAATCGTTAGAGCTATCCAAATATCCACTTGCAGATTCTACAAAAAGTGTGTTTCCAAACTGCTGTAACAAAGGAAAGGTTGAAATCTGTTAGTTGAGGACACACACCACAAAAAAGTTTCTGAGAACGCTTCTGTCTAGATTCTATATGACGATATTCCCGTTTCCAATGAAATCTTCACAGTTATTCAAATATCCACTTGCAGATTCTACAAAAAGAGTGTTTCCAAACTGCTCTATCAAAAGAAAGGTTCAACTCCGTTAGTTGAGGACACACGTCACAAAGAAGTTTCTGAGAATGCTTCTGTCTCGTTTTTATGGGAAGATATTTCAGTTTTCACCGTAGGCCGGAATGCGCTCGAAATGTCCACTTGCAGATACTACAGAAAGAGTGTTCCAAACCTTCTCTAAGAAAGGGAATCTTCAGCTTTGTGAGTTGAATGCAGATATCACAAAGTAGTTTCTGAGAGTGCTTCTGTCTAGATTTTAGATGAAGATATTCCCGTTTCCAACGAAATCGTTAGAGCTATCCAAATATCTACTTGCAGATTCTACAAAAAGAGTGGTTCCAAACTACTCTATGAAAAGAAAGGTTGAACTCTGTTAGATGAGGACACACATCACAAAGAAGTTTCTGAGAATGCTTCTGTCTAGATTTTATATGAAGATGTTCCCGTTTCCAACGAAATCTTCACATTAAACAAAATATCCACTTGCAGGTTCTACAAAAAGAGTGTTTCCAAACTGCTGTATCAAAGGAAAGGTTGTACTCTGTTAGTTGAGGACACACATCACAAAAAAGTTTCTGAGAATGCTTCTGTCCAGATTTTATATGAAGATATTCCCGTTTCCAACGAAATCTTCACAGTTATTCAAGTATCCACTTGCAGATTCCAGAATAAGAGTGTTTCCAAACTGCTGTATCAATAGAAAGGATCAGCTCTGGTAGTTGAGGACACACATCCTAAAGAAGTTTCTGAAAATCCTTCTGTCTCTTTTTTATGCGAAGATATTTCAGTTTTCACCGTAGGCCTTAATGCGCTCGAAATGTCCACTTCCAGATACTACAGAAAGAGTGTTTCAAACCTGCTCTATGAAAGGGAATGTTCCGCTCTGTGACTTGAATGCAGATATCAGAAAGTAGTTTCTGACAGTGCTTCTGTCTAGAATTTAGATGAAGATATTCCCGTTTCCAACGAAATCGATAGAGCTATCCAAATATCCACTTACAGATTCTACAAAAGAAGTGATTCCAAACTGCTCTATCAACAGAAAGGTTTAAGTCTGTTAGTTGAGGACACACATCACAAAGAAGTTTGTGAGAATGCTTCTGTCTAGATTTTATATGAAGATATTCCCGTTTCTAACGATATCTTCACAGTTATCCAAATATCCACTTGCAGATTCTTCAAAAAGTGTGTTTCCAAACTGCTGTATCAAAAGATAGGTTCAACTCTGTCAGTTGAGGACACTCATCGCAAAGAAGTTTCTGAGAATGCTTCTGTCTAGATTTCATATGAAGATACTCCCCTTTCCAACGAAATTATTACAGCTATCCAAATATCCACGGACAGATTCTACAGAAAGGGTGTTTCCAAACTGCTGTATCAAAAGAAAGGTTGAACTCCGTTAGTTGAGGACACACATCACGAAGAAGTTGCTGAGAATGCTTCTGTCTGGAATTTAGATGAAGATATTCCCGTTTCCAACGAAATCTTCACAGTTATCCAAATATCTACCAGCAGATTCTACAAAAAGTGTGTTTCCAAACTACTGTAACAAAAGAAAGGTTGAACTCTGTTAGTTGAGGACACACATCACAAAGAAGTTTCTGAGAATGCTTCTGTCTAGATTTTATATGAAGATATTCACTTTTCCACCGAAATCTTCACAGTTATCCAAATATCCACTTGCGG
Organism: Gorilla gorilla gorilla; assembly: GCF_029281585.2. Classification (NCBI taxonomy): domain Eukaryota; kingdom Metazoa; phylum Chordata; class Mammalia; order Primates; family Hominidae; genus Gorilla; species Gorilla gorilla. The sequence continues at coordinate 11,836,860 of NC_086018.1, read as the reverse complement.
ATTCTACAAAAAGAGTGTTTCTAAACTGCTGTATCAAAAGAAAGGTCCAACTCTGTTAGTTGAGGACACACATCCAGTATAAGTTTCAGAGAATGCTTCTGTCTCGTTTTTATGGGAAGATATTTCCCTTTTCACCGTAGGCCTGAAAGCGCTCGAAATGTCCACTTGCAGATACTACAGAAAGCGTGTTCCAAACCTGCTCTAAGAAAGAGAATCTTCAGCTTTCTGAGTTGAATGCAGATATCACAAAGTAGTTTCTGAGAGTGCTTCTGTCTAGATTTTAGATGAAGATATTCCCGTTTCCAACGAAATCGTATGAGCTATCCAAATATCCACTTGCAGATTGTACAAAAAGGTGGTTCCAAACTACTCTATCAAAAGAAATGTTGAACTCTGTTCGATGAGGACTCACATCACAAAGAAGTTTCTGATAATGCTTCTGCCTAGATTTTATATGATGATGTTCCCGTTTCCAACGAAATCTTCACATTAAACAAAATATCCACTTGCAGGTTCTACAAAAAGAGTGTTTCCAAACTGCTGTATCAACGTAAAGTTTGAACTCTGTTAGTTGAGGACACACATCACAAAAAAGTTTCTGAGAATGCTTCTGTCTAGATTTTATAAGAAGATACTCCCGTTTCCAACGAAATCTTCACAGTTATTCAAGTATCCACTTGCAGATTCCACAAAAAGAGTGTTTCCTAACTGCTGTATCAAGAGAAAGGATCAACTCTGCTAGTTGAGGACCCATATCCTAAATAAGTTTCTGAGAATGCTTCTGTCTCTTTCTTATAGGAAGATATTTCAGTTTTCACCGAAGGGCTGAATGCGTTCGAAATGTCCACTTCCAGATACTACAGAAAGAGTGTTTCAAACCTGCTCTTTGAAAGGGAATGTTCAGCTCTGTGACTTGAATGCAGATGTCACAAAGTAGTTTCTGACAGTGCTTCTGTCTTGAATTTAGATGAAGATATTCCCTTTTCCAACGAAATCGTTAGAGCTATAAAAATATCCACTTGCAGATTCTACAAAAAGGGTGTTTCCAAACTGCCCTATCAAAAGAAACGTTGAACCCTGTTAGTTGAGGATACACATCACAAAGTAGTTTCTGAGAATGCTTGTGTCTAGATTTTATATGAAGATATTCCTATTTCCAACTAAATCTTCACAGTTATCCAAATATCCACTTGCAGATTTTACAAAAAGACTGTTTCCAAACTGCTGTTTCAAAGAAAAGTCGAACTGTGTTAGTTGAGGACACTCATCACAAAGAAGTTTCTGAGAATGCTTCTGTCTAGATTTCATATGAAGATATTCCCGTTTCCACCGAAATCATTAGAGCTATCCAAATACCCACTTACAGATTCTACAAAAAGAGTGTTACCAATCTGCTCTATCAAATGAAAGGTTCAACTTCGTTAGTTGAGGACACACATCATAAAGAAGTTTCTGAGAATGCTTCTGTCTGGATTTTATATGAAGATATTCCGTTTCCAACGAAATCTTCACAGTTATCCAAATATCAACTTGCAGATTCTACAAAAAGTGTGTTTCCAAACTACTGTATCAAAAGAAAGGATCAACTCTGTTAGTTGAGGACACACATCACAAAGAAGTTTCTGAGAATGCTTCTGTCTAGATTTTATATGAAGATATTCCCGTTTCCAACGAAATCTTCACAGTTATCCAAATATCCACTTGCAGATTCTACAAAAAGAGTGTTTGCAAACTGCTGTATCAAAAGAAAGGATGAACTGTGTTAGCTGAGGACACTCATCAAGAAGAAGTTTCTGAGCATGCTTCGGTCTAGATTTCATATGAAGATATCCCCGTTTCCAACGAAATCATTAGCTCTATCAAAATATCCACTTACAGATTCTACAAAAAGAGTGTTTCCAAACTCCTCTATCAAAAGAAAAGTTCAACTCCTTTAGTTGAGGACACACATCACAAAGAAGTTTCTGAGAATGCTTCTGTCTAGATTTTATATGAAGATATTCCCTTTTCCAATGAAATCTTCAGAGTCATCCAAATATCCACTTGCAGCTTCTACAAAAAGAGTTTTTCTAAACTGCTGTATCCAAAGAAAGTTTCATCTCTGTTAGTTGAGGACACACATCCCAAATAAGTTTCTGAGAATGCTTCTGTCTCGTTTTTATGGGAAGATATTTCCCTTTTCACCTTAGGCCTGAGAGCGCTCGAAATCTCCACTTGCAGATACTACAGAAAGAGTGTTCCAAACCTGCTCTAAGAAAGGGAATGTTCAGCTCAGTGAGTTCAATGCAGATATCACAAAGTAGTTTCTGAGAGAGCTTCTGTCTAGATTTTAGATGAAGATATTCCCGTTTCCAATGAAATCGTTAGAGCTATCCAAATATCCACTTGCAGATTCTACAAAAAGTGTGTTTCCAAACTGCTGTAACAAAGGAAAGGTTGAAATCTGTTAGTTGAGGACACACACCACAAAAAAGTTTCTGAGAACGCTTCTGTCTAGATTCTATATGACGATATTCCCGTTTCCAATGAAATCTTCACAGTTATTCAAATATCCACTTGCAGATTCTACAAAAAGAGTGTTTCCAAACTGCTCTATCAAAAGAAAGGTTCAACTCCGTTAGTTGAGGACACACGTCACAAAGAAGTTTCTGAGAATGCTTCTGTCTCGTTTTTATGGGAAGATATTTCAGTTTTCACCGTAGGCCGGAATGCGCTCGAAATGTCCACTTGCAGATACTACAGAAAGAGTGTTCCAAACCTTCTCTAAGAAAGGGAATCTTCAGCTTTGTGAGTTGAATGCAGATATCACAAAGTAGTTTCTGAGAGTGCTTCTGTCTAGATTTTAGATGAAGATATTCCCGTTTCCAACGAAATCGTTAGAGCTATCCAAATATCAACTTGCAGATTCTACAAAAAGAGTGGTTCCAAACTACTCTATGAAAAGAAAGGTTGAACTCTGTTAGATGAGGACACACATCACAAAGAAGTTTCTGAGAATGCTTCTGTCTAGATTTTATATGAAGATGTTCCCGTTTCCAACGAAATCTTCACATTAAACAAAATATCCACTTGCAGGTTCTACAAAAAGAGTGTTTCCAAACTGCTGTATCAAAGGAAAGGTTGTACTCTGTTAGTTGAGGACACACATCACAAAAAAGTTTCTGAGAATGCTTCTGTCTAGATTTTATATGAAGATATTCCCGTTTCCAACGAAATCTTCACAGTTATTCAAGTATCCACTTGCAGATTCCACAATAAGAGTGTTTCCAAACTGCTGTATCAATAGAAAGGATCAGCTCTGGTAGTTGAGGACACACATCCTAAAGAAGTTTCTGAAAATCCTTCTGTCTCTTTTTTATGGGAAGATATTTCAGTTTTCACCGTAGGCCTTAATGCGCTCGAAATGTCCACTTCCAGATACTACAGAAAGAGTGTTTCAAACCTGCTCTATGAAAGGGAATGTTCCGCTCTGTGACTTGAATGCAGATATCAGAAAGTAGTTTCTGACAGTGCTTCTGTCTAGAATTTAGATGAAGATATTCCCGTTTCCAACGAAATCGATAGAGCTATCCAAATATCCACTTACAGATTCTACAAAAGAAGTGATTCCAAACTGCTCTATCAACAGAAAGGTTTAAGTCTGTTAGTTGAGGACACACATCACAAAGAAGTTTGTGAGAATGCTTCTGTCTAGATTTTATATGAAGATATTCCCGTTTCTAACGATATCTTCACAGTTATCCAAATATCCACTTGCAGATTCTTCAAAAAGTGTGTTTCCAAACTGCTGTATCAAAAGATAGGTTCAACTCTGTCAGTTGAGGACACTCATCGCAAAGAAGTTTCTGAGAATGCTTCTGTCTAGATTTCATATGAAGATACTCCCCTTTCCAACGAAATTATTACAGCTATCCAAATATCCACGGACAGATTCTACAGAAAGGGTGTTTCCAAACTGCTGTATCAAAAGAAAGGTTGAACTCCGTTAGTTGAGGACACACATCACGAAGAAGTTGCTGAGAATGCTTCTGTCTGGAATTTAGATGAAGATATTCCCGTTTCCAACGAAATCTTCACAGTTATCCAAATATCTACCAGCAGATTCTACAAAAAGTGTGTTTCCAAACTACTGTAACAAAAGAAAGGTTGAACTCTGTTAGTTGAGGACACACATCACAAAGAAGTTTCTGAGAATGCTTCTGTCTAGATTTTATATGAAGATATTCACTTTTCCATCGAAATCTTCACAGTTATCCAAATATCCACTTGCGGATTCTACAAAAAGAGTGTTTCTAAACTGCTGTATCAAAAGAAAGGTCCAACTCTGTTAGTTGAGGACACACATCCAGTATAAGTTTCAGAGAATGCTTCTGTCTCGTTTTTATGGGAAGATATTTCCCTTTTCACCGTAGGCCTGAAAGCGCTCGAAATGTCCACTTGCAGATACTACAGAAAGCGTGTTCCAAACCTGCTCTAAGAAAGAGAATCTTCAGCTTTCTGAGTTGAATGCAGATATCACAAAGTAGTTTCTGAGAGTGCTTCTGTCTAGATTTTAGATGAAGATATTCCCGTTTCCAACGAAATCGTATGAGCTATCCAAATATCCACTTGCAGATTGTACAAAAAGGTGGTTCCAAACTACTCTATCAAAAGAAATGTTGAACTCTGTTCGATGAGGACTCACATCACAAAGAAGTTTCTGATAATGCTTCTGCCTAGATTTTATATGATGATGTTCCCGTTTCCAACGAAATCTTCACATTAAACAAAATATCCACTTGCAGGTTCTACAAAAAGAGTGTTTCCAAACTGCTGTATCAACGTAAAGTTTGAACTCTGTTAGTTGAGGACACACATCACAAAAAAGTTTCTGAGAATGCTTCTGTCTAGATTTTATAAGAAGATACTCCCGTTTCCAACGAAATCTTCACAGTTATTCAAGTATCCACTTGCAGATTCCACAAAAAGAGTGTTTCCTAACTGCTGTATCAAGAGAAAGGATCAACTCTGCTAGTTGAGGACCCATATCCTAAATAAGTTTCTGAGAATGCTTCTGTCTCTTTCTTATAGGAAGATATTTCAGTTTTCACCGAAGGGCTGAATGCGTTCGAAATGTCCACTTCCAGATACTACAGAAAGAGTGTTTCAAACCTGCTCTTTGAAAGGGAATGTTCAGCTCTGTGACTTGAATGCAGATGTCACAAAGTAGTTTCTGACAGTGCTTCTGTCTTGAATTTAGATGAAGATATTCCCTTTTCCAACGAAATCGTTAGAGCTATAAAAATATCCACTTGCAGATTCTACAAAAAGGGTGTTTCCAAACTGCCCTATCAAAAGAAACGTTGAACCCTGTTAGTTGAGGATACACATCACAAAGTAGTTTCTGAGAATGCTTGTGTCTAGATTTTATATGAAGATATTCCTATTTCCAACTAAATCTTCACAGTTATCCAAATATCCACTTGCAGATTTTACAAAAAGACTGTTTCCAAACTGCTGTTTCAAAGAAAAGTCGAACTGTGTTAGTTGAGGACACTCATCACAAAGAAGTTTCTGAGAATGCTTCTGTCTAGATTTCATATGAAGATATTCCCGTTTCCACCGAAATCATTAGAGCTATCCAAATACCCACTTACAGATTCTACAAAAAGAGTGTTACCAATCTGCTCTATCAAATGAAAGGTTCAACTTCGTTAGTTGAGGACACACATCATAAAGAAGTTTCTGAGAATGCTTCTGTCTGGATTTTATATGAAGATATTCCGTTTCCAACGAAATCTTCACAGTTATCCAAATATCAACTTGCAGATTCTACAAAAAGTGTGTTTCCAAACTACTGTATCAAAAGAAAGGATCAACTCTGTTAGTTGAGGACACACATCACAAAGAAGTTTCTGAGAATGCTTCTGTCTAGATTTTATATGAAGATATTCCCGTTTCCAACGAAATCTTCACAGTTATCCAAATATCCACTTGCAGATTCTACAAAAAGAGTGTTTGCAAACTGCTGTATCAAAAGAAAGGATGAACTGTGTTAGCTGAGGACACTCATCAAGAAGAAGTTTCTGAGCATGCTTCGGTCTAGATTTCATATGAAGATATCCCCGTTTCCAACGAAATCATTAGCTCTATCAAAATATCCACTTACAGATTCTACAAAAAGAGTGTTTCCAAACTCCTCTATCAAAAGAAAAGTTCAACTCCTTTAGTTGAGGACACACATCACAAAGAAGTTTCTGAGAATGCTTCTGTCTAGATTTTATATGAAGATATTCCCTTTTCCAATGAAATCTTCAGAGTCATCCAAATATCCACTTGCAGCTTCTACAAAAAGAGTTTTTCTAAACTGCTGTATCCAAAGAAAGTTTCATCTCTGTTAGTTGAGGACACACATCCCAAATAAGTTTCTGAGAATGCTTCTGTCTCGTTTTTATGGGAAGATATTTCCCTTTTCACCTTAGGCCTGAGAGCGCTCGAAATCTCCACTTGCAGATACTACAGAAAGAGTGTTCCAAACCTGCTCTAAGAAAGGGAATGTTCAGCTCAGTGAGTTCAATGCAGATATCACAAAGTAGTTTCTGAGAGAGCTTCTGTCTAGATTTTAGATGAAGATATTCCCGTTTCCAATGAAATCGTTAGAGCTATCCAAATATCCACTTGCAGATTCTACAAAAAGTGTGTTTCCAAACTGCTGTAACAAAGGAAAGGTTGAAATCTGTTAGTTGAGGACACACACCACAAAAAAGTTTCTGAGAACGCTTCTGTCTAGATTCTATATGACGATATTCCCGTTTCCAATGAAATCTTCACAGTTATTCAAATATCCACTTGCAGATTCTACAAAAAGAGTGTTTCCAAACTGCTCTATCAAAAGAAAGGTTCAACTCCGTTAGTTGAGGACACACGTCACAAAGAAGTTTCTGAGAATGCTTCTGTCTCGTTTTTATGGGAAGATATTTCAGTTTTCACCGTAGGCCGGAATGCGCTCGAAATGTCCACTTGCAGATACTACAGAAAGAGTGTTCCAAACCTTCTCTAAGAAAGGGAATCTTCAGCTTTGTGAGTTGAATGCAGATATCACAAAGTAGTTTCTGAGAGTGCTTCTGTCTAGATTTTAGATGAAGATATTCCCGTTTCCAACGAAATCGTTAGAGCTATCCAAATATCTACTTGCAGATTCTACAAAAAGAGTGGTTCCAAACTACTCTATGAAAAGAAAGGTTGAACTCTGTTAGATGAGGACACACATCACAAAGAAGTTTCTGAGAATGCTTCTGTCTAGATTTTATATGAAGATGTTCCCGTTTCCAACGAAATCTTCACATTAAACAAAATATCCACTTGCAGGTTCTACAAAAAGAGTGTTTCCAAACTGCTGTATCAAAGGAAAGGTTGTACTCTGTTAGTTGAGGACACACATCACAAAAAAGTTTCTGAGAATGCTTCTGTCTAGATTTTATATGAAGATATTCCCGTTTCCAACGAAATCTTCACAGTTATTCAAGTATCCACTTGCAGATTCCACAATAAGAGTGTTTCCAAACTGCTGTATCAATAGAAAGGATCAGCTCTGGTAGTTGAGGACACACATCCTAAAGAAGTTTCTGAAAATCCTTCTGTCTCTTTTTTATGGGAAGATATTTCAGTTTTCACCGTAGGCCTTAATGCGCTCGAAATGTCCACTTCCAGATACTACAGAAAGAGTGTTTCAAACCTGCTCTATGAAAGGGAATGTTCCGCTCTGTGACTTGAATGCAGATATCAGAAAGTAGTTTCTGACAGTGCTTCTGTCTAGAATTTAGATGAAGATATTCCCGTTTCCAACGAAATCGATAGAGCTATCCAAATATCCACTTACAGATTCTACAAAAGAAGTGATTCCAAACTGCTCTATCAACAGAAAGGTTTAAGTCTGTTAGTTGAGGACACACATCACAAAGAAGTTTGTGAGAATGCTTCTGTCTAGATTTTATATGAAGATATTCCCGTTTCTAACGATATCTTCACAGTTATCCAAATATCCACTTGCAGATTCTTCAAAAAGTGTGTTTCCAAACTGCTGTATCAAAAGATAGGTTCAACTCTGTCAGTTGAGGACACTCATCGCAAAGAAGTTTCTGAGAATGCTTCTGTCTAGATTTCATATGAAGATACTCCCCTTTCCAACGAAATTATTACAGCTATCCAAATATCCACGGACAGATTCTACAGAAAGGGTGTTTCCAAACTGCTGTATCAAAAGAAAGGTTGAACTCCGTTAGTTGAGGACACACATCACGAAGAAGTTGCTGAGAATGCTTCTGTCTGGAATTTAGATGAAGATATTCCCGTTTCCAACGAAATCTTCACAGTTATCCAAATATCTACCAGCAGATTCTACAAAAAGTGTGTTTCCAAACTACTGTAACAAAAGAAAGGTTGAACTCTGTTAGTTGAGGACACACATCACAAAGAAGTTTCTGAGAATGCTTCTGTCTAGATTTTATATGAAGATATTCACTTTTCCATCGAAATCTTCACAGTTATCCAAATATCCACTTGCGGATTCTACAAAAAGAGTGTTTCTAAACTGCTGTATCAAAAGAAAGGTCCAACTCTGTTAGTTGAGGACACACATCCAGTATAAGTTTCAGAGAATGCTTCTGTCTCGTTTTTATGGGAAGATATTTCCCTTTTCACCGTAGGCCTGAAAGCGCTCGAAATGTCCACTTGCAGATACTACAGAAAGCGTGTTCCAAACCTGCTCTAAGAAAGAGAATCTTCAGCTTTCTGAGTTGAATGCAGATATCACAAAGTAGTTTCTGAGAGTGCTTCTGTCTAGATTTTAGATGAAGATATTCCCGTTTCCAACGAAATCGTATGAGCTATCCAAATATCCACTTGCAGATTGTACAAAAAGGTGGTTCCAAACTACTCTATCAAAAGAAATGTTGAACTCTGTTCGATGAGGACTCACATCACAAAGAAGTTTCTGATAATGCTTCTGCCTAGATTTTATATGATGATGTTCCCGTTTCCAACGAAATCTTCACATTAAACAAAATATCCACTTGCAGGTTCTACAAAAAGAGTGTTTCCAAACTGCTGTATCAACGTAAAGTTTGAACTCTGTTAGTTGAGGACACACATCACAAAAAAGTTTCTGAGAATGCTTCTGTCTAGATTTTATAAGAAGATACTCCCGTTTCCAACGAAATCTTCACAGTTATTCAAGTATCCACTTGCAGATTCCACAAAAAGAGTGTTTCCTAACTGCTGTATCAAGAGAAAGGATCAACTCTGCTAGTTGAGGACCCATATCCTAAATAAGTTTCTGAGAATGCTTCTGTCTCTTTCTTATAGGAAGATATTTCAGTTTTCACCGAAGGGCTGAATGCGTTCGAAATGTCCACTTCCAGATACTACAGAAAGAGTGTTTCAAACCTGCTCTTTGAAAGGGAATGTTCAGCTCTGTGACTTGAATGCAGATGTCACAAAGTAGTTTCTGACAGTGCTTCTGTCTTGAATTTAGATGAAGATATTCCCTTTTCCAACGAAATCGTTAGAGCTATAAAAATATCCACTTGCAGATTCTACAAAAAGGGTGTTTCCAAACTGCCCTATCAAAAGAAACGTTGAACCCTGTTAGTTGAGGATACACATCACAAAGTAGTTTCTGAGAATGCTTGTGTCTAGATTTTATATGAAGATATTCCTATTTCCAACTAAATCTTCACAGTTATCCAAATATCCACTTGCAGATTTTACAAAAAGACTGTTTCCAAACTGCTGTTTCAAAGAAAAGTCGAACTGTGTTAGTTGAGGACACTCATCACAAAGAAGTTTCTGAGAATGCTTCTGTCTAGATTTCATATGAAGATATTCCCGTTTCCACCGAAATCATTAGAGCTATCCAAATACCCACTTACAGATTCTACAAAAAGAGTGTTACCAATCTGCTCTATCAAATGAAAGGTTCAACTTCGTTAGTTGAGGACACACATCATAAAGAAGTTTCTGAGAATGCTTCTGTCTGGATTTTATATGAAGATATTCCGTTTCCAACGAAATCTTCACAGTTATCCAAATATCAACTTGCAGATTCTACAAAAAGTGTGTTTCCAAACTACTGTATCAAAAGAAAGGATCAACTCTGTTAGTTGAGGACACACATCACAAAGAAGTTTCTGAGAATGCTTCTGTCTAGATTTTATATGAAGATATTCCCGTTTCCAACGAAATCTTCACAGTTATCCAAATATCCACTTGCAGATTCTACAAAAAGAGTGTTTGCAAACTGCTGTATCAAAAGAAAGGATGAACTGTGTTAGCTGAGGACACTCATCAAGAAGAAGTTTCTGAGCATGCTTCGGTCTAGATTTCATATGAAGATATCCCCGTTTCCAACGAAATCATTAGCTCTATCAAAATATCCACTTACAGATTCTACAAAAAGAGTGTTTCCAAACTCCTCTATCAAAAGAAAAGTTCAACTCCTTTAGTTGAGGACACACATCACAAAGAAGTTTCTGAGAATGCTTCTGTCTAGATTTTATATGAAGATATTCCCTTTTCCAATGAAATCTTCAGAGTCATCCAAATATCCACTTGCAGCTTCTACAAAAAGAGTTTTTCTAAACTGCTGTATCCAAAGAAAGTTTCATCTCTGTTAGTTGAGGACACACATCCCAAATAAGTTTCTGAGAATGCTTCTGTCTCGTTTTTATGGGAAGATATTTCCCTTTTCACCTTAGGCCTGAGAGCGCTCGAAATCTCCACTTGCAGATACTACAGAAAGAGTGTTCCAAACCTGCTCTAAGAAAGGGAATGTTCAGCTCAGTGAGTTCAATGCAGATATCACAAAGTAGTTTCTGAGAGAGCTTCTGTCTAGATTTTAGATGAAGATATTCCCGTTTCCAATGAAATCGTTAGAGCTATCCAAATATCCACTTGCAGATTCTACAAAAAGTGTGTTTCCAAACTGCTGTAACAAAGGAAAGGTTGAAATCTGTTAGTTGAGGACACACACCACAAAAAAGTTTCTGAGAACGCTTCTGTCTAGATTCTATATGACGATATTCCCGTTTCCAATGAAATCTTCACAGTTATTCAAATATCCACTTGCAGATTCTACAAAAAGAGTGTTTCCAAACTGCTCTATCAAAAGAAAGGTTCAACTCCGTTAGTTGAGGACACACGTCACAAAGAAGTTTCTGAGAATGCTTCTGTCTCGTTTTTATGGGAAGATATTTCAGTTTTCACCGTAGGCCGGAATGCGCTCGAAATGTCCACTTGCAGATACTACAGAAAGAGTGTTCCAAACCTTCTCTAAGAAAGGGAATCTTCAGCTTTGTGAGTTGAATGCAGATATCACAAAGTAGTTTCTGAGAGTGCTTCTGTCTAGATTTTAGATGAAGATATTCCCGTTTCCAACGAAATCGTTAGAGCTATCCAAATATCTACTTGCAGATTCTACAAAAAGAGTGGTTCCAAACTACTCTATGAAAAGAAAGGTTGAACTCTGTTAGATGAGGACACACATCACAAAGAAGTTTCTGAGAATGCTTCTGTCTAGATTTTATATGAAGATGTTCCCGTTTCCAACGAAATCTTCACATTAAACAAAATATCCACTTGCAGGTTCTACAAAAAGAGTGTTTCCAAACTGCTGTATCAAAGGAAAGGTTGTACTCTGTTAGTTGAGGACACACATCACAAAAAAGTTTCTGAGAATGCTTCTGTCTAGATTTTATATGAAGATATTCCCGTTTCCAACGAAATCTTCACAGTTATTCAAGTATCCACTTGCAGATTCCACAATAAGAGTGTTTCCAAACTGCTGTATCAATAGAAAGGATCAGCTCTGGTAGTTGAGGACACACATCCTAAAGAAGTTTCTGAAAATCCTTCTGTCTCTTTTTTATGGGAAGATATTTCAGTTTTCACCGTAGGCCTTAATGCGCTCGAAATGTCCACTTCCAGATACTACAGAAAGAGTGTTTCAAACCTGCTCTATGAAAGGGAATGTTCCGCTCTGTGACTTGAATGCAGATATCAGAAAGTAGTTTCTGACAGTGCTTCTGTCTAGAATTTAGATGAAGATATTCCCGTTTCCAACGAAATCGATAGAGCTATCCAAATATCCACTTACAGATTCTACAAAAGAAGTGATTCCAAACTGCTCTATCAACAGAAAGGTTTAAGTCTGTTAGTTGAGGACACACATCACAAAGAAGTTTGTGAGAATGCTTCTGTCTAGATTTTATATGAAGATATTCCCGTTTCTAACGATATCTTCACAGTTATCCAAATATCCACTTGCAGATTCTTCAAAAAGTGTGTTTCCAAACTGCTGTATCAAAAGATAGGTTCAACTCTGTCAGTTGAGGACACTCATCGCAAAGAAGTTTCTGAGAATGCTTCTGTCTAGATTTCATATGAAGATACTCCCCTTTCCAACGAAATTATTACAGCTATCCAAATATCCACGGACAGATTCTACAGAAAGGGTGTTTCCAAACTGCTGTATCAAAAGAAAGGTTGAACTCCGTTAGTTGAGGACACACATCACGAAGAAGTTGCTGAGAATGCTTCTGTCTGGAATTTAGATGAAGATATTCCCGTTTCCAACGAAATCTTCACAGTTATCCAAATATCTACCAGCAGATTCTACAAAAAGTGTGTTTCCAAACTACTGTAACAAAAGAAAGGTTGAACTCTGTTAGTTGAGGACACACATCACAAAGAAGTTTCTGAGAATGCTTCTGTCTAGATTTTATATGAAGATATTCACTTTTCCATCGAAATCTTCACAGTTATCCAAATATCCACTTGCGGATTCTACAAAAAGAGTGTTTCTAAACTGCTGTATCAAAAGAAAGGTCCAACTCTGTTAGTTGAGGACACACATCCAGTATAAGTTTCAGAGAATGCTTCTGTCTCGTTTTTATGGGAAGATATTTCCCTTTTCACCGTAGGCCTGAAAGCGCTCGAAATGTCCACTTGCAGATACTACAGAAAGCGTGTTCCAAACCTGCTCTAAGAAAGAGAATCTTCAGCTTTCTGAGTTGAATGCAGATATCACAAAGTAGTTTCTGAGAGTGCTTCTGTCTAGATTTTAGATGAAGATATTCCCGTTTCCAACGAAATCGTATGAGCTATCCAAATATCCACTTGCAGATTGTACAAAAAGGTGGTTCCAAACTACTCTATCAAAAGAAATGTTGAACTCTGTTCGATGAGGACTCACATCACAAAGAAGTTTCTGATAATGCTTCTGCCTAGATTTTATATGATGATGTTCCCGTTTCCAACGAAATCTTCACATTAAACAAAATATCCACTTGCAGGTTCTACAAAAAGAGTGTTTCCAAACTGCTGTATCAACGTAAAGTTTGAACTCTGTTAGTTGAGGACACACATCACAAAAAAGTTTCTGAGAATGCTTCTGTCTAGATTTTATAAGAAGATACTCCCGTTTCCAACGAAATCTTCACAGTTATTCAAGTATCCACTTGCAGATTCCACAAAAAGAGTGTTTCCTAACTGCTGTATCAAGAGAAAGGATCAACTCTGCTAGTTGAGGACCCATATCCTAAATAAGTTTCTGAGAATGCTTCTGTCTCTTTCTTATAGGAAGATATTTCAGTTTTCACCGAAGGGCTGAATGCGTTCGAAATGTCCACTTCCAGATACTACAGAAAGAGTGTTTCAAACCTGCTCTTTGAAAGGGAATGTTCAGCTCTGTGACTTGAATGCAGATGTCACAAAGTAGTTTCTGACAGTGCTTCTGTCTTGAATTTAGATGAAGATATTCCCTTTTCCAACGAAATCGTTAGAGCTATAAAAATATCCACTTGCAGATTCTACAAAAAGGGTGTTTCCAAACTGCCCTATCAAAAGAAACGTTGAACCCTGTTAGTTGAGGATACACATCACAAAGTAGTTTCTGAGAATGCTTGTGTCTAGATTTTATATGAAGATATTCCTATTTCCAACTAAATCTTCACAGTTATCCAAATATCCACTTGCAGATTTTACAAAAAGACTGTTTCCAAACTGCTGTTTCAAAGAAAAGTCGAACTGTGTTAGTTGAGGACACTCATCACAAAGAAGTTTCTGAGAATGCTTCTGTCTAGATTTCATATGAAGATATTCCCGTTTCCACCGAAATCATTAGAGCTATCCAAATACCCACTTACAGATTCTACAAAAAGAGTGTTACCAATCTGCTCTATCAAATGAAAGGTTCAACTTCGTTAGTTGAGGACACACATCATAAAGAAGTTTCTGAGAATGCTTCTGTCTGGATTTTATATGAAGATATTCCGTTTCCAACGAAATCTTCACAGTTATCCAAATATCAACTTGCAGATTCTACAAAAAGTGTGTTTCCAAACTACTGTATCAAAAGAAAGGATCAACTCTGTTAGTTGAGGACACACATCACAAAGAAGTTTCTGAGAATGCTTCTGTCTAGATTTTATATGAAGATATTCCCGTTTCCAACGAAATCTTCACAGTTATCCAAATATCCACTTGCAGATTCTACAAAAAGAGTGTTTGCAAACTGCTGTATCAAAAGAAAGGATGAACTGTGTTAGCTGAGGACACTCATCAAGAAGAAGTTTCTGAGCATGCTTCGGTCTAGATTTCATATGAAGATATCCCCGTTTCCAACGAAATCATTAGCTCTATCAAAATATCCACTTACAGATTCTACAAAAAGAGTGTTTCCAAACTCCTCTATCAAAAGAAAAGTTCAACTCCTTTAGTTGAGGACACACATCACAAAGAAGTTTCTGAGAATGCTTCTGTCTAGATTTTATATGAAGATATTCCCTTTTCCAATGAAATCTTCAGAGTCATCCAAATATCCACTTGCAGCTTCTACAAAAAGAGTTTTTCTAAACTGCTGTATCCAAAGAAAGTTTCATCTCTGTTAGTTGAGGACACACATCCCAAATAAGTTTCTGAGAATGCTTCTGTCTCGTTTTTATGGGAAGATATTTCCCTTTTCACCTTAGGCCTGAGAGCGCTCGAAATCTCCACTTGCAGATACTACAGAAAGAGTGTTCCAAACCTGCTCTAAGAAAGGGAATGTTCAGCTCAGTGAGTTCAATGCAGATATCACAAAGTAGTTTCTGAGAGAGCTTCTGTCTAGATTTTAGATGAAGATATTCCCGTTTCCAATGAAATCGTTAGAGCTATCCAAATATCCACTTGCAGATTCTACAAAAAGTGTGTTTCCAAACTGCTGTAACAAAGGAAAGGTTGAAATCTGTTAGTTGAGGACACACACCACAAAAAAGTTTCTGAGAACGCTTCTGTCTAGATTCTATATGACGATATTCCCGTTTCCAATGAAATCTTCACAGTTATTCAAATATCCACTTGCAGATTCTACAAAAAGAGTGTTTCCAAACTGCTCTATCAAAAGAAAGGTTCAACTCCGTTAGTTGAGGACACACGTCACAAAGAAGTTTCTGAGAATGCTTCTGTCTCGTTTTTATGGGAAGATATTTCAGTTTTCACCGTAGGCCGGAATGCGCTCGAAATGTCCACTTGCAGATACTACAGAAAGAGTGTTCCAAACCTTCTCTAAGAAAGGGAATCTTCAGCTTTGTGAGTTGAATGCAGATATCACAAAGTAGTTTCTGAGAGTGCTTCTGTCTAGATTTTAGATGAAGATATTCCCGTTTCCAACGAAATCGTTAGAGCTATCCAAATATCAACTTGCAGATTCTACAAAAAGAGTGGTTCCAAACTACTCTATGAAAAGAAAGGTTGAACTCTGTTAGATGAGGACACACATCACAAAGAAGTTTCTGAGAATGCTTCTGTCTAGATTTTATATGAAGATGTTCCCGTTTCCAACGAAATCTTCACATTAAACAAAATATCCACTTGCAGGTTCTACAAAAAGAGTGTTTCCAAACTGCTGTATCAAAGGAAAGGTTGTACTCTGTTAGTTGAGGACACACATCACAAAAAAGTTTCTGAGAATGCTTCTGTCTAGATTTTATATGAAGATATTCCCGTTTCCAACGAAATCTTCACAGTTATTCAAGTATCCACTTGCAGATTCCACAATAAGAGTGTTTCCAAACTGCTGTATCAATAGAAAGGATCAGCTCTGGTAGTTGAGGACACACATCCTAAAGAAGTTTCTGAAAATCCTTCTGTCTCTTTTTTATGGGAAGATATTTCAGTTTTCACCGTAGGCCTTAATGCGCTCGAAATGTCCACTTCCAGATACTACAGAAAGAGTGTTTCAAACCTGCTCTATGAAAGGGAATGTTCCGCTCTGTGACTTGAATGCAGATATCAGAAAGTAGTTTCTGACAGTGCTTCTGTCTAGAATTTAGATGAAGATATTCCCGTTTCCAACGAAATCGATAGAGCTATCCAAATATCCACTTACAGATTCTACAAAAGAAGTGATTCCAAACTGCTCTATCAACAGAAAGGTTTAAGTCTGTTAGTTGAGGACACACATCACAAAGAAGTTTGTGAGAATGCTTCTGTCTAGATTTTATATGAAGATATTCCCGTTTCTAACGATATCTTCACAGTTATCCAAATATCCACTTGCAGATTCTTCAAAAAGTGTGTTTCCAAACTGCTGTATCAAAAGATAGGTTCAACTCTGTCAGTTGAGGACACTCATCGCAAAGAAGTTTCTGAGAATGCTTCTGTCTAGATTTCATATGAAGATACTCCCCTTTCCAACGAAATTATTACAGCTATCCAAATATCCACGGACAGATTCTACAGAAAGGGTGTTTCCAAACTGCTGTATCAAAAGAAAGGTTGAACTCCGTTAGTTGAGGACACACATCACGAAGAAGTTGCTGAGAATGCTTCTGTCTGGAATTTAGATGAAGATATTCCCGTTTCCAACGAAATCTTCACAGTTATCCAAATATCTACCAGCAGATTCTACAAAAAGTGTGTTTCCAAACTACTGTAACAAAAGAAAGGTTGAACTCTGTTAGTTGAGGACACACATCACAAAGAAGTTTCTGAGAATGCTTCTGTCTAGATTTTATATGAAGATATTCACTTTTCCATCGAAATCTTCACAGTTATCCAAATATCCACTTGCGGATTCTACAAAAAGAGTGTTTCTAAACTGCTGTATCAAAAGAAAGGTCCAACTCTGTTAGTTGAGGACACACATCCAGTATAAGTTTCAGAGAATGCTTCTGTCTCGTTTTTATGGGAAGATATTTCCCTTTTCACCGTAGGCCTGAAAGCGCTCGAAATGTCCACTTGCAGATACTACAGAAAGCGTGTTCCAAACCTGCTCTAAGAAAGAGAATCTTCAGCTTTCTGAGTTGAATGCAGATATCACAAAGTAGTTTCTGAGAGTGCTTCTGTCTAGATTTTAGATGAAGATATTCCCGTTTCCAACGAAATCGTATGAGCTATCCAAATATCCACTTGCAGATTGTACAAAAAGGTGGTTCCAAACTACTCTATCAAAAGAAATGTTGAACTCTGTTCGATGAGGACTCACATCACAAAGAAGTTTCTGATAATGCTTCTGCCTAGATTTTATATGATGATGTTCCCGTTTCCAACGAAATCTTCACATTAAACAAAATATCCACTTGCAGGTTCTACAAAAAGAGTGTTTCCAAACTGCTGTATCAACGTAAAGTTTGAACTCTGTTAGTTGAGGACACACATCACAAAAAAGTTTCTGAGAATGCTTCTGTCTAGATTTTATAAGAAGATACTCCCGTTTCCAACGAAATCTTCACAGTTATTCAAGTATCCACTTGCAGATTCCACAAAAAGAGTGTTTCCTAACTGCTGTATCAAGAGAAAGGATCAACTCTGCTAGTTGAGGACCCATATCCTAAATAAGTTTCTGAGAATGCTTCTGTCTCTTTCTTATAGGAAGATATTTCAGTTTTCACCGAAGGGCTGAATGCGTTCGAAATGTCCACTTCCAGATACTACAGAAAGAGTGTTTCAAACCTGCTCTTTGAAAGGGAATGTTCAGCTCTGTGACTTGAATGCAGATGTCACAAAGTAGTTTCTGACAGTGCTTCTGTCTTGAATTTAGATGAAGATATTCCCTTTTCCAACGAAATCGTTAGAGCTATAAAAATATCCACTTGCAGATTCTACAAAAAGGGTGTTTCCAAACTGCCCTATCAAAAGAAACGTTGAACCCTGTTAGTTGAGGATACACATCACAAAGTAGTTTCTGAGAATGCTTGTGTCTAGATTTTATATGAAGATATTCCTATTTCCAACTAAATCTTCACAGTTATCCAAATATCCACTTGCAGATTTTACAAAAAGACTGTTTCCAAACTGCTGTTTCAAAGAAAAGTCGAACTGTGTTAGTTGAGGACACTCATCACAAAGAAGTTTCTGAGAATGCTTCTGTCTAGATTTCATATGAAGATATTCCCGTTTCCACCGAAATCATTAGAGCTATCCAAATACCCACTTACAGATTCTACAAAAAGAGTGTTACCAATCTGCTCTATCAAATGAAAGGTTCAACTTCGTTAGTTGAGGACACACATCATAAAGAAGTTTCTGAGAATGCTTCTGTCTGGATTTTATATGAAGATATTCCGTTTCCAACGAAATCTTCACAGTTATCCAAATATCAACTTGCAGATTCTACAAAAAGTGTGTTTCCAAACTACTGTATCAAAAGAAAGGATCAACTCTGTTAGTTGAGGACACACATCACAAAGAAGTTTCTGAGAATGCTTCTGTCTAGATTTTATATGAAGATATTCCCGTTTCCAACGAAATCTTCACAGTTATCCAAATATCCACTTGCAGATTCTACAAAAAGAGTGTTTGCAAACTGCTGTATCAAAAGAAAGGATGAACTGTGTTAGCTGAGGACACTCATCAAGAAGAAGTTTCTGAGCATGCTTCGGTCTAGATTTCATATGAAGATATCCCCGTTTCCAACGAAATCATTAGCTCTATCAAAATATCCACTTACAGATTCTACAAAAAGAGTGTTTCCAAACTCCTCTATCAAAAGAAAAGTTCAACTCCTTTAGTTGAGGACACACATCACAAAGAAGTTTCTGAGAATGCTTCTGTCTAGATTTTATATGAAGATATTCCCTTTTCCAATGAAATCTTCAGAGTCATCCAAATATCCACTTGCAGCTTCTACAAAAAGAGTTTTTCTAAACTGCTGTATCCAAAGAAAGTTTCATCTCTGTTAGTTGAGGACACACATCCCAAATAAGTTTCTGAGAATGCTTCTGTCTCGTTTTTATGGGAAGATATTTCCCTTTTCACCTTAGGCCTGAGAGCGCTCGAAATCTCCACTTGCAGATACTACAGAAAGAGTGTTCCAAACCTGCTCTAAGAAAGGGAATGTTCAGCTCAGTGAGTTCAATGCAGATATCACAAAGTAGTTTCTGAGAGAGCTTCTGTCTAGATTTTAGATGAAGATATTCCCGTTTCCAATGAAATCGTTAGAGCTATCCAAATATCCACTTGCAGATTCTACAAAAAGTGTGTTTCCAAACTGCTGTAACAAAGGAAAGGTTGAAATCTGTTAGTTGAGGACACACACCACAAAAAAGTTTCTGAGAACGCTTCTGTCTAGATTCTATATGACGATATTCCCGTTTCCAATGAAATCTTCACAGTTATTCAAATATCCACTTGCAGATTCTACAAAAAGAGTGTTTCCAAACTGCTCTATCAAAAGAAAGGTTCAACTCCGTTAGTTGAGGACACACGTCACAAAGAAGTTTCTGAGAATGCTTCTGTCTCGTTTTTATGGGAAGATATTTCAGTTTTCACCGTAGGCCGGAATGCGCTCGAAATGTCCACTTGCAGATACTACAGAAAGAGTGTTCCAAACCTTCTCTAAGAAAGGGAATCTTCAGCTTTGTGAGTTGAATGCAGATATCACAAAGTAGTTTCTGAGAGTGCTTCTGTCTAGATTTTAGATGAAGATATTCCCGTTTCCAACGAAATCGTTAGAGCTATCCAAATATCTACTTGCAGATTCTACAAAAAGAGTGGTTCCAAACTACTCTATGAAAAGAAAGGTTGAACTCTGTTAGATGAGGACACACATCACAAAGAAGTTTCTGAGAATGCTTCTGTCTAGATTTTATATGAAGATGTTCCCGTTTCCAACGAAATCTTCACATTAAACAAAATATCCACTTGCAGGTTCTACAAAAAGAGTGTTTCCAAACTGCTGTATCAAAGGAAAGGTTGTACTCTGTTAGTTGAGGACACACATCACAAAAAAGTTTCTGAGAATGCTTCTGTCTAGATTTTATATGAAGATATTCCCGTTTCCAACGAAATCTTCACAGTTATTCAAGTATCCACTTGCAGATTCCACAATAAGAGTGTTTCCAAACTGCTGTATCAATAGAAAGGATCAGCTCTGGTAGTTGAGGACACACATCCTAAAGAAGTTTCTGAAAATCCTTCTGTCTCTTTTTTATGGGAAGATATTTCAGTTTTCACCGTAGGCCTTAATGCGCTCGAAATGTCCACTTCCAGATACTACAGAAAGAGTGTTTCAAACCTGCTCTATGAAAGGGAATGTTCCGCTCTGTGACTTGAATGCAGATATCAGAAAGTAGTTTCTGACAGTGCTTCTGTCTAGAATTTAGATGAAGATATTCCCGTTTCCAACGAAATCGATAGAGCTATCCAAATATCCACTTACAGATTCTACAAAAGAAGTGATTCCAAACTGCTCTATCAACAGAAAGGTTTAAGTCTGTTAGTTGAGGACACACATCACAAAGAAGTTTGTGAGAATGCTTCTGTCTAGATTTTATATGAAGATATTCCCGTTTCTAACGATATCTTCACAGTTATCCAAATATCCACTTGCAGATTCTTCAAAAAGTGTGTTTCCAAACTGCTGTATCAAAAGATAGGTTCAACTCTGTCAGTTGAGGACACTCATCGCAAAGAAGTTTCTGAGAATGCTTCTGTCTAGATTTCATATGAAGATACTCCCCTTTCCAACGAAATTATTACAGCTATCCAAATATCCACGGACAGATTCTACAGAAAGGGTGTTTCCAAACTGCTGTATCAAAAGAAAGGTTGAACTCCGTTAGTTGAGGACACACATCACGAAGAAGTTGCTGAGAATGCTTCTGTCTGGAATTTAGATGAAGATATTCCCGTTTCCAACGAAATCTTCACAGTTATCCAAATATCTACCAGCAGATTCTACAAAAAGTGTGTTTCCAAACTACTGTAACAAAAGAAAGGTTGAACTCTGTTAGTTGAGGACACACATCACAAAGAAGTTTCTGAGAATGCTTCTGTCTAGATTTTATATGAAGATATTCACTTTTCCATCGAAATCTTCACAGTTATCCAAATATCCACTTGCGGATTCTACAAAAAGAGTGTTTCTAAACTGCTGTATCAAAAGAAAGGTCCAACTCTGTTAGTTGAGGACACACATCCAGTATAAGTTTCAGAGAATGCTTCTGTCTCGTTTTTATGGGAAGATATTTCCCTTTTCACCGTAGGCCTGAAAGCGCTCGAAATGTCCACTTGCAGATACTACAGAAAGCGTGTTCCAAACCTGCTCTAAGAAAGAGAATCTTCAGCTTTCTGAGTTGAATGCAGATATCACAAAGTAGTTTCTGAGAGTGCTTCTGTCTAGATTTTAGATGAAGATATTCCCGTTTCCAACGAAATCGTATGAGCTATCCAAATATCCACTTGCAGATTGTACAAAAAGGTGGTTCCAAACTACTCTATCAAAAGAAATGTTGAACTCTGTTCGATGAGGACTCACATCACAAAGAAGTTTCTGATAATGCTTCTGCCTAGATTTTATATGATGATGTTCCCGTTTCCAACGAAATCTTCACATTAAACAAAATATCCACTTGCAGGTTCTACAAAAAGAGTGTTTCCAAACTGCTGTATCAACGTAAAGTTTGAACTCTGTTAGTTGAGGACACACATCACAAAAAAGTTTCTGAGAATGCTTCTGTCTAGATTTTATAAGAAGATACTCCCGTTTCCAACGAAATCTTCACAGTTATTCAAGTATCCACTTGCAGATTCCACAAAAAGAGTGTTTCCTAACTGCTGTATCAAGAGAAAGGATCAACTCTGCTAGTTGAGGACCCATATCCTAAATAAGTTTCTGAGAATGCTTCTGTCTCTTTCTTATAGGAAGATATTTCAGTTTTCACCGAAGGGCTGAATGCGTTCGAAATGTCCACTTCCAGATACTACAGAAAGAGTGTTTCAAACCTGCTCTTTGAAAGGGAATGTTCAGCTCTGTGACTTGAATGCAGATGTCACAAAGTAGTTTCTGACAGTGCTTCTGTCTTGAATTTAGATGAAGATATTCCCTTTTCCAACGAAATCGTTAGAGCTATAAAAATATCCACTTGCAGATTCTACAAAAAGGGTGTTTCCAAACTGCCCTATCAAAAGAAACGTTGAACCCTGTTAGTTGAGGATACACATCACAAAGTAGTTTCTGAGAATGCTTGTGTCTAGATTTTATATGAAGATATTCCTATTTCCAACTAAATCTTCACAGTTATCCAAATATCCACTTGCAGATTTTACAAAAAGACTGTTTCCAAACTGCTGTTTCAAAGAAAAGTCGAACTGTGTTAGTTGAGGACACTCATCACAAAGAAGTTTCTGAGAAAGCTTCTGTCTAGATTTCATATGAAGATATTCCCGTTTCCACCGAAATCATTAGAGCTATCCAAATACCCACTTACAGATTCTACAAAAAGAGTGTTACCAATCTGCTCTATCAAATGAAAGGTTCAACTTCGTTAGTTGAGGACACACATCATAAAGAAGTTTCTGAGAATGCTTCTGTCTGGATTTTATATGAAGATATTCCGTTTCCAACGAAATCTTCACAGTTATCCAAATATCAACTTGCAGATTCTACAAAAAGTGTGTTTCCAAACTACTGTATCAAAAGAAAGGATCAACTCTGTTAGTTGAGGACACACATCACAAAGAAGTTTCTGAGAATGCTTCTGTCTAGATTTTATATGAAGATATTCCCGTTTCCAACGAAATCTTCACAGTTATCCAAATATCCACTTGCAGATTCTACAAAAAGAGTGTTTGCAAACTGCTGTATCAAAAGAAAGGATGAACTGTGTTAGCTGAGGACACTCATCAAGAAGAAGTTTCTGAGCATGCTTCGGTCTAGATTTCATATGAAGATATCCCCGTTTCCAACGAAATCATTAGCTCTATCAAAATATCCACTTACAGATTCTACAAAAAGAGTGTTTCCAAACTCCTCTATCAAAAGAAAAGTTCAACTCCTTTAGTTGAGGACACACATCACAAAGAAGTTTCTGAGAATGCTTCTGTCTAGATTTTATATGAAGATATTCCCTTTTCCAATGAAATCTTCAGAGTCATCCAAATATCCACTTGCAGCTTCTACAAAAAGAGTTTTTCTAAACTGCTGTATCCAAAGAAAGTTTCATCTCTGTTAGTTGAGGACACACATCCCAAATAAGTTTCTGAGAATGCTTCTGTCTCGTTTTTATGGGAAGATATTTCCCTTTTCACCTTAGGCCTGAGAGCGCTCGAAATCTCCACTTGCAGATACTACAGAAAGAGTGTTCCAAACCTGCTCTAAGAAAGGGAATGTTCAGCTCAGTGAGTTCAATGCAGATATCACAAAGTAGTTTCTGAGAGAGCTTCTGTCTAGATTTTAGATGAAGATATTCCCGTTTCCAATGAAATCGTTAGAGCTATCCAAATATCCACTTGCAGATTCTACAAAAAGTGTGTTTCCAAACTGCTGTAACAAAGGGAAGGTTGAAATCTGTTAGTTGAGGACACACACCACAAAAAAGTTTCTGAGAACGCTTCTGTCTAGATTCTATATGACGATATTCCCGTTTCCAATGAAATCTTCACAGTTATTCAAATATCCACTTGCAGATTCTACAAAAAGAGTGTTTCCAAACTGCTCTATCAAAAGAAAGGTTCAACTCCGTTAGTTGAGGACACACGTCACAAAGAAGTTTCTGAGAATGCTTCTGTCTCGTTTTTATGGGAAGATATTTCAGTTTTCACCGTAGGCCGGAATGCGCTCGAAATGTCCACTTGCAGATACTACAGAAAGAGTGTTCCAAACCTTCTCTAAGAAAGGGAATCTTCAGCTTTGTGAGTTGAATGCAGATATCACAAAGTAGTTTCTGAGAGTGCTTCTGTCTAGATTTTAGATGAAGATATTCCCGTTTCCAACGAAATCGTTAGAGCTATCCAAATATCTACTTGCAGATTCTACAAAAAGAGTGGTTCCAAACTACTCTATGAAAAGAAAGGTTGAACTCTGTTAGATGAGGACACACATCACAAAGAAGTTTCTGAGAATGCTTCTGTCTAGATTTTATATGAAGATGTTCCCGTTTCCAACGAAATCTTCACATTAAACAAAATATCCACTTGCAGGTTCTACAAAAAGAGTGTTTCCAAACTGCTGTATCAAAGGAAAGGTTGTACTCTGTTAGTTGAGGACACACATCACAAAAAAGTTTCTGAGAATGCTTCTGTCTAGATTTTATATGAAGATATTCCCGTTTCCAACGAAATCTTCACAGTTATTCAAGTATCCACTTGCAGATTCCACAATAAGAGTGTTTCCAAACTGCTGTATCAATAGAAAGGATCAGCTCTGGTAGTTGAGGACACACATCCTAAAGAAGTTTCTGAAAATCCTTCTGTCTCTTTTTTATGGGAAGATATTTCAGTTTTCACCGTAGGCCTTAATGCGCTCGAAATGTCCACTTCCAGATACTACAGAAAGAGTGTTTCAAACCTGCTCTATGAAAGGGAATGTTCCGCTCTGTGACTTGAATGCAGATATCAGAAAGTAGTTTCTGACAGTGCTTCTGTCTAGAATTTAGATGAAGATATTCCCGTTTCCAACGAAATCGATAGAGCTATCCAAATATCCACTTACAGATTCTACAAAAGAAGTGATTCCAAACTGCTCTATCAACAGAAAGGTTTAAGTCTGTTAGTTGAGGACACACATCACAAAGAAGTTTGTGAGAATGCTTGTGTCTAGATTTTATATGAAGATATTCCCGTTTCTAACGATATCTTCACAGTTATCCAAATATCCACTTGCAGATTCTTCAAAAAGTGTGTTTCCAAACTGCTGTATCAAAAGATAGGTTCAACTCTGTCAGTTGAGGACACTCATCGCAAAGAAGTTTCTGAGAATGCTTCTGTCTAGATTTCATATGAAGATACTCCCCTTTCCAACGAAATTATTACAGCTATCCAAATATCCACGGACAGATTCTACAGAAAGGGTGTTTCCAAACTGCTGTATCAAAAGAAAGGTTGAACTCCGTTAGTTGAGGACACACATCACGAAGAAGTTGCTGAGAATGCTTCTGTCTGGAATTTAGATGAAGATATTCCCGTTTCCAACGAAATCTTCACAGTTATCCAAATATCTACCAGCAGATTCTACAAAAAGTGTGTTTCCAAACTACTGTAACAAAAGAAAGGTTGAACTCTGTTAGTTGAGGACACACATCACAAAGAAGTTTCTGAGAATGCTTCTGTCTAGATTTTATATGAAGATATTCACTTTTCCATCGAAATCTTCACAGTTATCCAAATATCCACTTGCGGATTCTACAAAAAGAGTGTTTCTAAACTGCTGTATCAAAAGAAAGGTCCAACTCTGTTAGTTGAGGACACACATCCAGTATAAGTTTCAGAGAATGCTTCTGTCTCGTTTTTATGGGAAGATATTTCCCTTTTCACCGTAGGCCTGAAAGCGCTCGAAATGTCCACTTGCAGATACTACAGAAAGCGTGTTCCAAACCTGCTCTAAGAAAGAGAATCTTCAGCTTTCTGAGTTGAATGCAGATATCACAAAGTAGTTTCTGAGAGTGCTTCTGTCTAGATTTTAGATGAAGATATTCCCGTTTCCAACGAAATCGTATGAGCTATCCAAATATCCACTTGCAGATTGTACAAAAAGGTGGTTCCAAACTACTCTATCAAAAGAAATGTTGAACTCTGTTCGATGAGGACTCACATCACAAAGAAGTTTCTGATAATGCTTCTGCCTAGATTTTATATGATGATGTTCCCGTTTCCAACGAAATCTTCACATTAAACAAAATATCCACTTGCAGGTTCTACAAAAAGAGTGTTTCCAAACTGCTGTATCAACGTAAAGTTTGAACTCTGTTAGTTGAGGACACACATCACAAAAAAGTTTCTGAGAATGCTTCTGTCTAGATTTTATAAGAAGATACTCCCGTTTCCAACGAAATCTTCACAGTTATTCAAGTATCCACTTGCAGATTCCACAAAAAGAGTGTTTCCTAACTGCTGTATCAAGAGAAAGGATCAACTCTGCTAGTTGAGGACCCATATCCTAAATAAGTTTCTGAGAATGCTTCTGTCTCTTTCTTATAGGAAGATATTTCAGTTTTCACCGAAGGGCTGAATGCGTTCGAAATGTCCACTTCCAGATACTACAGAAAGAGTGTTTCAAACCTGCTCTTTGAAAGGGAATGTTCAGCTCTGTGACTTGAATGCAGATGTCACAAAGTAGTTTCTGACAGTGCTTCTGTCTTGAATTTAGATGAAGATATTCCCTTTTCCAACGAAATCGTTAGAGCTATAAAAATATCCACTTGCAGATTCTACAAAAAGGGTGTTTCCAAACTGCCCTATCAAAAGAAACGTTGAACCCTGTTAGTTGAGGATACACATCACAAAGTAGTTTCTGAGAATGCTTGTGTCTAGATTTTATATGAAGATATTCCTATTTCCAACTAAATCTTCACAGTTATCCAAATATCCACTTGCAGATTTTACAAAAAGACTGTTTCCAAACTGCTGTTTCAAAGAAAAGTCGAACTGTGTTAGTTGAGGACACTCATCACAAAGAAGTTTCTGAGAAAGCTTCTGTCTAGATTTCATATGAAGATATTCCCGTTTCCACCGAAATCATTAGAGCTATCCAAATACCCACTTACAGATTCTACAAAAAGAGTGTTACCAATCTGCTCTATCAAATGAAAGGTTCAACTTCGTTAGTTGAGGACACACATCATAAAGAAGTTTCTGAGAATGCTTCTGTCTGGATTTTATATGAAGATATTCCGTTTCCAACGAAATCTTCACAGTTATCCAAATATCAACTTG
This sequence comes from Gorilla gorilla gorilla, assembly GCF_029281585.2. Taxonomy (NCBI): domain Eukaryota; kingdom Metazoa; phylum Chordata; class Mammalia; order Primates; family Hominidae; genus Gorilla; species Gorilla gorilla. Next base: position 11,809,695 of record NC_086018.1, on the reverse strand, counting down.
CAGATTCTACAAAAAGTGTGTTTCCAAACTACTGTATCAAAAGAAAGGATCAACTCTGTTAGTTGAGGACACACATCACAAAGAAGTTTCTGAGAATGCTTCTGTCTAGATTTTATATGAAGATATTCCCGTTTCCAACGAAATCTTCACAGTTATCCAAATATCCACTTGCAGATTCTACAAAAAGAGTGTTTGCAAACTGCTGTATCAAAAGAAAGGATGAACTGTGTTAGCTGAGGACACTCATCAAGAAGAAGTTTCTGAGCATGCTTCGGTCTAGATTTCATATGAAGATATCCCCGTTTCCAACGAAATCATTAGCTCTATCAAAATATCCACTTACAGATTCTACAAAAAGAGTGTTTCCAAACTCCTCTATCAAAAGAAAAGTTCAACTCCTTTAGTTGAGGACACACATCACAAAGAAGTTTCTGAGAATGCTTCTGTCTAGATTTTATATGAAGATATTCCCTTTTCCAATGAAATCTTCAGAGTCATCCAAATATCCACTTGCAGCTTCTACAAAAAGAGTTTTTCTAAACTGCTGTATCCAAAGAAAGTTTCATCTCTGTTAGTTGAGGACACACATCCCAAATAAGTTTCTGAGAATGCTTCTGTCTCGTTTTTATGGGAAGATATTTCCCTTTTCACCTTAGGCCTGAGAGCGCTCGAAATCTCCACTTGCAGATACTACAGAAAGAGTGTTCCAAACCTGCTCTAAGAAAGGGAATGTTCAGCTCAGTGAGTTCAATGCAGATATCACAAAGTAGTTTCTGAGAGAGCTTCTGTCTAGATTTTAGATGAAGATATTCCCGTTTCCAATGAAATCGTTAGAGCTATCCAAATATCCACTTGCAGATTCTACAAAAAGTGTGTTTCCAAACTGCTGTAACAAAGGGAAGGTTGAAATCTGTTAGTTGAGGACACACACCACAAAAAAGTTTCTGAGAACGCTTCTGTCTAGATTCTATATGACGATATTCCCGTTTCCAATGAAATCTTCACAGTTATTCAAATATCCACTTGCAGATTCTACAAAAAGAGTGTTTCCAAACTGCTCTATCAAAAGAAAGGTTCAACTCCGTTAGTTGAGGACACACGTCACAAAGAAGTTTCTGAGAATGCTTCTGTCTCGTTTTTATGGGAAGATATTTCAGTTTTCACCGTAGGCCGGAATGCGCTCGAAATGTCCACTTGCAGATACTACAGAAAGAGTGTTCCAAACCTTCTCTAAGAAAGGGAATCTTCAGCTTTGTGAGTTGAATGCAGATATCACAAAGTAGTTTCTGAGAGTGCTTCTGTCTAGATTTTAGATGAAGATATTCCCGTTTCCAACGAAATCGTTAGAGCTATCCAAATATCTACTTGCAGATTCTACAAAAAGAGTGGTTCCAAACTACTCTATGAAAAGAAAGGTTGAACTCTGTTAGATGAGGACACACATCACAAAGAAGTTTCTGAGAATGCTTCTGTCTAGATTTTATATGAAGATGTTCCCGTTTCCAACGAAATCTTCACATTAAACAAAATATCCACTTGCAGGTTCTACAAAAAGAGTGTTTCCAAACTGCTGTATCAAAGGAAAGGTTGTACTCTGTTAGTTGAGGACACACATCACAAAAAAGTTTCTGAGAATGCTTCTGTCTAGATTTTATATGAAGATATTCCCGTTTCCAACGAAATCTTCACAGTTATTCAAGTATCCACTTGCAGATTCCACAATAAGAGTGTTTCCAAACTGCTGTATCAATAGAAAGGATCAGCTCTGGTAGTTGAGGACACACATCCTAAAGAAGTTTCTGAAAATCCTTCTGTCTCTTTTTTATGGGAAGATATTTCAGTTTTCACCGTAGGCCTTAATGCGCTCGAAATGTCCACTTCCAGATACTACAGAAAGAGTGTTTCAAACCTGCTCTATGAAAGGGAATGTTCCGCTCTGTGACTTGAATGCAGATATCAGAAAGTAGTTTCTGACAGTGCTTCTGTCTAGAATTTAGATGAAGATATTCCCGTTTCCAACGAAATCGATAGAGCTATCCAAATATCCACTTACAGATTCTACAAAAGAAGTGATTCCAAACTGCTCTATCAACAGAAAGGTTTAAGTCTGTTAGTTGAGGACACACATCACAAAGAAGTTTGTGAGAATGCTTGTGTCTAGATTTTATATGAAGATATTCCCGTTTCTAACGATATCTTCACAGTTATCCAAATATCCACTTGCAGATTCTTCAAAAAGTGTGTTTCCAAACTGCTGTATCAAAAGATAGGTTCAACTCTGTCAGTTGAGGACACTCATCGCAAAGAAGTTTCTGAGAATGCTTCTGTCTAGATTTCATATGAAGATACTCCCCTTTCCAACGAAATTATTACAGCTATCCAAATATCCACGGACAGATTCTACAGAAAGGGTGTTTCCAAACTGCTGTATCAAAAGAAAGGTTGAACTCCGTTAGTTGAGGACACACATCACGAAGAAGTTGCTGAGAATGCTTCTGTCTGGAATTTAGATGAAGATATTCCCGTTTCCAACGAAATCTTCACAGTTATCCAAATATCTACCAGCAGATTCTACAAAAAGTGTGTTTCCAAACTACTGTAACAAAAGAAAGGTTGAACTCTGTTAGTTGAGGACACACATCACAAAGAAGTTTCTGAGAATGCTTCTGTCTAGATTTTATATGAAGATATTCACTTTTCCATCGAAATCTTCACAGTTATCCAAATATCCACTTGCGGATTCTACAAAAAGAGTGTTTCTAAACTGCTGTATCAAAAGAAAGGTCCAACTCTGTTAGTTGAGGACACACATCCAGTATAAGTTTCAGAGAATGCTTCTGTCTCGTTTTTATGGGAAGATATTTCCCTTTTCACCGTAGGCCTGAAAGCGCTCGAAATGTCCACTTGCAGATACTACAGAAAGCGTGTTCCAAACCTGCTCTAAGAAAGAGAATCTTCAGCTTTCTGAGTTGAATGCAGATATCACAAAGTAGTTTCTGAGAGTGCTTCTGTCTAGATTTTAGATGAAGATATTCCCGTTTCCAACGAAATCGTATGAGCTATCCAAATATCCACTTGCAGATTGTACAAAAAGGTGGTTCCAAACTACTCTATCAAAAGAAATGTTGAACTCTGTTCGATGAGGACTCACATCACAAAGAAGTTTCTGATAATGCTTCTGCCTAGATTTTATATGATGATGTTCCCGTTTCCAACGAAATCTTCACATTAAACAAAATATCCACTTGCAGGTTCTACAAAAAGAGTGTTTCCAAACTGCTGTATCAACGTAAAGTTTGAACTCTGTTAGTTGAGGACACACATCACAAAAAAGTTTCTGAGAATGCTTCTGTCTAGATTTTATAAGAAGATACTCCCGTTTCCAACGAAATCTTCACAGTTATTCAAGTATCCACTTGCAGATTCCACAAAAAGAGTGTTTCCTAACTGCTGTATCAAGAGAAAGGATCAACTCTGCTAGTTGAGGACCCATATCCTAAATAAGTTTCTGAGAATGCTTCTGTCTCTTTCTTATAGGAAGATATTTCAGTTTTCACCGAAGGGCTGAATGCGTTCGAAATGTCCACTTCCAGATACTACAGAAAGAGTGTTTCAAACCTGCTCTTTGAAAGGGAATGTTCAGCTCTGTGACTTGAATGCAGATGTCACAAAGTAGTTTCTGACAGTGCTTCTGTCTTGAATTTAGATGAAGATATTCCCTTTTCCAACGAAATCGTTAGAGCTATAAAAATATCCACTTGCAGATTCTACAAAAAGGGTGTTTCCAAACTGCCCTATCAAAAGAAACGTTGAACCCTGTTAGTTGAGGATACACATCACAAAGTAGTTTCTGAGAATGCTTGTGTCTAGATTTTATATGAAGATATTCCTATTTCCAACTAAATCTTCACAGTTATCCAAATATCCACTTGCAGATTTTACAAAAAGACTGTTTCCAAACTGCTGTTTCAAAGAAAAGTCGAACTGTGTTAGTTGAGGACACTCATCACAAAGAAGTTTCTGAGAAAGCTTCTGTCTAGATTTCATATGAAGATATTCCCGTTTCCACCGAAATCATTAGAGCTATCCAAATACCCACTTACAGATTCTACAAAAAGAGTGTTACCAATCTGCTCTATCAAATGAAAGGTTCAACTTCGTTAGTTGAGGACACACATCATAAAGAAGTTTCTGAGAATGCTTCTGTCTGGATTTTATATGAAGATATTCCGTTTCCAACGAAATCTTCACAGTTATCCAAATATCAACTTGCAGATTCTACAAAAAGTGTGTTTCCAAACTACTGTATCAAAAGAAAGGATCAACTCTGTTAGTTGAGGACACACATCACAAAGAAGTTTCTGAGAATGCTTCTGTCTAGATTTTATATGAAGATATTCCCGTTTCCAACGAAATCTTCACAGTTATCCAAATATCCACTTGCAGATTCTACAAAAAGAGTGTTTGCAAACTGCTGTATCAAAAGAAAGGATGAACTGTGTTAGCTGAGGACACTCATCAAGAAGAAGTTTCTGAGCATGCTTCGGTCTAGATTTCATATGAAGATATCCCCGTTTCCAACGAAATCATTAGCTCTATCAAAATATCCACTTACAGATTCTACAAAAAGAGTGTTTCCAAACTCCTCTATCAAAAGAAAAGTTCAACTCCTTTAGTTGAGGACACACATCACAAAGAAGTTTCTGAGAATGCTTCTGTCTAGATTTTATATGAAGATATTCCCTTTTCCAATGAAATCTTCAGAGTCATCCAAATATCCACTTGCAGCTTCTACAAAAAGAGTTTTTCTAAACTGCTGTATCCAAAGAAAGTTTCATCTCTGTTAGTTGAGGACACACATCCCAAATAAGTTTCTGAGAATGCTTCTGTCTCGTTTTTATGGGAAGATATTTCCCTTTTCACCTTAGGCCTGAGAGCGCTCGAAATCTCCACTTGCAGATACTACAGAAAGAGTGTTCCAAACCTGCTCTAAGAAAGGGAATGTTCAGCTCAGTGAGTTCAATGCAGATATCACAAAGTAGTTTCTGAGAGAGCTTCTGTCTAGATTTTAGATGAAGATATTCCCGTTTCCAATGAAATCGTTAGAGCTATCCAAATATCCACTTGCAGATTCTACAAAAAGTGTGTTTCCAAACTGCTGTAACAAAGGGAAGGTTGAAATCTGTTAGTTGAGGACACACACCACAAAAAAGTTTCTGAGAACGCTTCTGTCTAGATTCTATATGACGATATTCCCGTTTCCAATGAAATCTTCACAGTTATTCAAATATCCACTTGCAGATTCTACAAAAAGAGTGTTTCCAAACTGCTCTATCAAAAGAAAGGTTCAACTCCGTTAGTTGAGGACACACGTCACAAAGAAGTTTCTGAGAATGCTTCTGTCTCGTTTTTATGGGAAGATATTTCAGTTTTCACCGTAGGCCGGAATGCGCTCGAAATGTCCACTTGCAGATACTACAGAAAGAGTGTTCCAAACCTTCTCTAAGAAAGGGAATCTTCAGCTTTGTGAGTTGAATGCAGATATCACAAAGTAGTTTCTGAGAGTGCTTCTGTCTAGATTTTAGATGAAGATATTCCCGTTTCCAACGAAATCGTTAGAGCTATCCAAATATCTACTTGCAGATTCTACAAAAAGAGTGGTTCCAAACTACTCTATGAAAAGAAAGGTTGAACTCTGTTAGATGAGGACACACATCACAAAGAAGTTTCTGAGAATGCTTCTGTCTAGATTTTATATGAAGATGTTCCCGTTTCCAACGAAATCTTCACATTAAACAAAATATCCACTTGCAGGTTCTACAAAAAGAGTGTTTCCAAACTGCTGTATCAAAGGAAAGGTTGTACTCTGTTAGTTGAGGACACACATCACAAAAAAGTTTCTGAGAATGCTTCTGTCTAGATTTTATATGAAGATATTCCCGTTTCCAACGAAATCTTCACAGTTATTCAAGTATCCACTTGCAGATTCCACAATAAGAGTGTTTCCAAACTGCTGTATCAATAGAAAGGATCAGCTCTGGTAGTTGAGGACACACATCCTAAAGAAGTTTCTGAAAATCCTTCTGTCTCTTTTTTATGGGAAGATATTTCAGTTTTCACCGTAGGCCTTAATGCGCTCGAAATGTCCACTTCCAGATACTACAGAAAGAGTGTTTCAAACCTGCTCTATGAAAGGGAATGTTCCGCTCTGTGACTTGAATGCAGATATCAGAAAGTAGTTTCTGACAGTGCTTCTGTCTAGAATTTAGATGAAGATATTCCCGTTTCCAACGAAATCGATAGAGCTATCCAAATATCCACTTACAGATTCTACAAAAGAAGTGATTCCAAACTGCTCTATCAACAGAAAGGTTTAAGTCTGTTAGTTGAGGACACACATCACAAAGAAGTTTGTGAGAATGCTTCTGTCTAGATTTTATATGAAGATATTCCCGTTTCTAACGATATCTTCACAGTTATCCAAATATCCACTTGCAGATTCTTCAAAAAGTGTGTTTCCAAACTGCTGTATCAAAAGATAGGTTCAACTCTGTCAGTTGAGGACACTCATCGCAAAGAAGTTTCTGAGAATGCTTCTGTCTAGATTTCATATGAAGATACTCCCCTTTCCAACGAAATTATTACAGCTATCCAAATATCCACGGACAGATTCTACAGAAAGGGTGTTTCCAAACTGCTGTATCAAAAGAAAGGTTGAACTCCGTTAGTTGAGGACACACATCACGAAGAAGTTGCTGAGAATGCTTCTGTCTGGAATTTAGATGAAGATATTCCCGTTTCCAACGAAATCTTCACAGTTATCCAAATATCTACCAGCAGATTCTACAAAAAGTGTGTTTCCAAACTACTGTAACAAAAGAAAGGTTGAACTCTGTTAGTTGAGGACACACATCACAAAGAAGTTTCTGAGAATGCTTCTGTCTAGATTTTATATGAAGATATTCACTTTTCCATCGAAATCTTCACAGTTATCCAAATATCCACTTGCGGATTCTACAAAAAGAGTGTTTCTAAACTGCTGTATCAAAAGAAAGGTCCAACTCTGTTAGTTGAGGACACACATCCAGTATAAGTTTCAGAGAATGCTTCTGTCTCGTTTTTATGGGAAGATATTTCCCTTTTCACCGTAGGCCTGAAAGCGCTCGAAATGTCCACTTGCAGATACTACAGAAAGCGTGTTCCAAACCTGCTCTAAGAAAGAGAATCTTCAGCTTTCTGAGTTGAATGCAGATATCACAAAGTAGTTTCTGAGAGTGCTTCTGTCTAGATTTTAGATGAAGATATTCCCGTTTCCAACGAAATCGTATGAGCTATCCAAATATCCACTTGCAGATTGTACAAAAAGGTGGTTCCAAACTACTCTATCAAAAGAAATGTTGAACTCTGTTCGATGAGGACTCACATCACAAAGAAGTTTCTGATAATGCTTCTGCCTAGATTTTATATGATGATGTTCCCGTTTCCAACGAAATCTTCACATTAAACAAAATATCCACTTGCAGGTTCTACAAAAAGAGTGTTTCCAAACTGCTGTATCAACGTAAAGTTTGAACTCTGTTAGTTGAGGACACACATCACAAAAAAGTTTCTGAGAATGCTTCTGTCTAGATTTTATAAGAAGATACTCCCGTTTCCAACGAAATCTTCACAGTTATTCAAGTATCCACTTGCAGATTCCACAAAAAGAGTGTTTCCTAACTGCTGTATCAAGAGAAAGGATCAACTCTGCTAGTTGAGGACCCATATCCTAAATAAGTTTCTGAGAATGCTTCTGTCTCTTTCTTATAGGAAGATATTTCAGTTTTCACCGAAGGGCTGAATGCGTTCGAAATGTCCACTTCCAGATACTACAGAAAGAGTGTTTCAAACCTGCTCTTTGAAAGGGAATGTTCAGCTCTGTGACTTGAATGCAGATGTCACAAAGTAGTTTCTGACAGTGCTTCTGTCTTGAATTTAGATGAAGATATTCCCTTTTCCAACGAAATCGTTAGAGCTATAAAAATATCCACTTGCAGATTCTACAAAAAGGGTGTTTCCAAACTGCCCTATCAAAAGAAACGTTGAACCCTGTTAGTTGAGGATACACATCACAAAGTAGTTTCTGAGAATGCTTGTGTCTAGATTTTATATGAAGATATTCCTATTTCCAACTAAATCTTCACAGTTATCCAAATATCCACTTGCAGATTTTACAAAAAGACTGTTTCCAAACTGCTGTTTCAAAGAAAAGTCGAACTGTGTTAGTTGAGGACACTCATCACAAAGAAGTTTCTGAGAAAGCTTCTGTCTAGATTTCATATGAAGATATTCCCGTTTCCACCGAAATCATTAGAGCTATCCAAATACCCACTTACAGATTCTACAAAAAGAGTGTTACCAATCTGCTCTATCAAATGAAAGGTTCAACTTCGTTAGTTGAGGACACACATCATAAAGAAGTTTCTGAGAATGCTTCTGTCTGGATTTTATATGAAGATATTCCGTTTCCAACGAAATCTTCACAGTTATCCAAATATCAACTTGCAGATTCTACAAAAAGTGTGTTTCCAAACTACTGTATCAAAAGAAAGGATCAACTCTGTTAGTTGAGGACACACATCACAAAGAAGTTTCTGAGAATGCTTCTGTCTAGATTTTATATGAAGATATTCCCGTTTCCAACGAAATCTTCACAGTTATCCAAATATCCACTTGCAGATTCTACAAAAAGAGTGTTTGCAAACTGCTGTATCAAAAGAAAGGATGAACTGTGTTAGCTGAGGACACTCATCAAGAAGAAGTTTCTGAGCATGCTTCGGTCTAGATTTCATATGAAGATATCCCCGTTTCCAACGAAATCATTAGCTCTATCAAAATATCCACTTACAGATTCTACAAAAAGAGTGTTTCCAAACTCCTCTATCAAAAGAAAAGTTCAACTCCTTTAGTTGAGGACACACATCACAAAGAAGTTTCTGAGAATGCTTCTGTCTAGATTTTATATGAAGATATTCCCTTTTCCAATGAAATCTTCAGAGTCATCCAAATATCCACTTGCAGCTTCTACAAAAAGAGTTTTTCTAAACTGCTGTATCCAAAGAAAGTTTCATCTCTGTTAGTTGAGGACACACATCCCAAATAAGTTTCTGAGAATGCTTCTGTCTCGTTTTTATGGGAAGATATTTCCCTTTTCACCTTAGGCCTGAGAGCGCTCGAAATCTCCACTTGCAGATACTACAGAAAGAGTGTTCCAAACCTGCTCTAAGAAAGGGAATGTTCAGCTCAGTGAGTTCAATGCAGATATCACAAAGTAGTTTCTGAGAGAGCTTCTGTCTAGATTTTAGATGAAGATATTCCCGTTTCCAATGAAATCGTTAGAGCTATCCAAATATCCACTTGCAGATTCTACAAAAAGTGTGTTTCCAAACTGCTGTAACAAAGGAAAGGTTGAAATCTGTTAGTTGAGGACACACACCACAAAAAAGTTTCTGAGAACGCTTCTGTCTAGATTCTATATGACGATATTCCCGTTTCCAATGAAATCTTCACAGTTATTCAAATATCCACTTGCAGATTCTACAAAAAGAGTGTTTCCAAACTGCTCTATCAAAAGAAAGGTTCAACTCCGTTAGTTGAGGACACACGTCACAAAGAAGTTTCTGAGAATGCTTCTGTCTCGTTTTTATGGGAAGATATTTCAGTTTTCACCGTAGGCCGGAATGCGCTCGAAATGTCCACTTGCAGATACTACAGAAAGAGTGTTCCAAACCTTCTCTAAGAAAGGGAATCTTCAGCTTTGTGAGTTGAATGCAGATATCACAAAGTAGTTTCTGAGAGTGCTTCTGTCTAGATTTTAGATGAAGATATTCCCGTTTCCAACGAAATCGTTAGAGCTATCCAAATATCTACTTGCAGATTCTACAAAAAGAGTGGTTCCAAACTACTCTATGAAAAGAAAGGTTGAACTCTGTTAGATGAGGACACACATCACAAAGAAGTTTCTGAGAATGCTTCTGTCTAGATTTTATATGAAGATGTTCCCGTTTCCAACGAAATCTTCACATTAAACAAAATATCCACTTGCAGGTTCTACAAAAAGAGTGTTTCCAAACTGCTGTATCAAAGGAAAGGTTGTACTCTGTTAGTTGAGGACACACATCACAAAAAAGTTTCTGAGAATGCTTCTGTCTAGATTTTATATGAAGATATTCCCGTTTCCAACGAAATCTTCACAGTTATTCAAGTATCCACTTGCAGATTCCACAATAAGAGTGTTTCCAAACTGCTGTATCAATAGAAAGGATCAGCTCTGGTAGTTGAGGACACACATCCTAAAGAAGTTTCTGAAAATCCTTCTGTCTCTTTTTTATGGGAAGATATTTCAGTTTTCACCGTAGGCCTTAATGCGCTCGAAATGTCCACTTCCAGATACTACAGAAAGAGTGTTTCAAACCTGCTCTATGAAAGGGAATGTTCCGCTCTGTGACTTGAATGCAGATATCAGAAAGTAGTTTCTGACAGTGCTTCTGTCTAGAATTTAGATGAAGATATTCCCGTTTCCAACGAAATCGATAGAGCTATCCAAATATCCACTTACAGATTCTACAAAAGAAGTGATTCCAAACTGCTCTATCAACAGAAAGGTTTAAGTCTGTTAGTTGAGGACACACATCACAAAGAAGTTTGTGAGAATGCTTCTGTCTAGATTTTATATGAAGATATTCCCGTTTCTAACGATATCTTCACAGTTATCCAAATATCCACTTGCAGATTCTTCAAAAAGTGTGTTTCCAAACTGCTGTATCAAAAGATAGGTTCAACTCTGTCAGTTGAGGACACTCATCGCAAAGAAGTTTCTGAGAATGCTTCTGTCTAGATTTCATATGAAGATACTCCCCTTTCCAACGAAATTATTACAGCTATCCAAATATCCACGGACAGATTCTACAGAAAGGGTGTTTCCAAACTGCTGTATCAAAAGAAAGGTTGAACTCCGTTAGTTGAGGACACACATCACGAAGAAGTTGCTGAGAATGCTTCTGTCTGGAATTTAGATGAAGATATTCCCGTTTCCAACGAAATCTTCACAGTTATCCAAATATCTACCAGCAGATTCTACAAAAAGTGTGTTTCCAAACTACTGTAACAAAAGAAAGGTTGAACTCTGTTAGTTGAGGACACACATCACAAAGAAGTTTCTGAGAATGCTTCTGTCTAGATTTTATATGAAGATATTCACTTTTCCATCGAAATCTTCACAGTTATCCAAATATCCACTTGCGGATTCTACAAAAAGAGTGTTTCTAAACTGCTGTATCAAAAGAAAGGTCCAACTCTGTTAGTTGAGGACACACATCCAGTATAAGTTTCAGAGAATGCTTCTGTCTCGTTTTTATGGGAAGATATTTCCCTTTTCACCGTAGGCCTGAAAGCGCTCGAAATGTCCACTTGCAGATACTACAGAAAGCGTGTTCCAAACCTGCTCTAAGAAAGAGAATCTTCAGCTTTCTGAGTTGAATGCAGATATCACAAAGTAGTTTCTGAGAGTGCTTCTGTCTAGATTTTAGATGAAGATATTCCCGTTTCCAACGAAATCGTATGAGCTATCCAAATATCCACTTGCAGATTGTACAAAAAGGTGGTTCCAAACTACTCTATCAAAAGAAATGTTGAACTCTGTTCGATGAGGACTCACATCACAAAGAAGTTTCTGATAATGCTTCTGCCTAGATTTTATATGATGATGTTCCCGTTTCCAACGAAATCTTCACATTAAACAAAATATCCACTTGCAGGTTCTACAAAAAGAGTGTTTCCAAACTGCTGTATCAACGTAAAGTTTGAACTCTGTTAGTTGAGGACACACATCACAAAAAAGTTTCTGAGAATGCTTCTGTCTAGATTTTATAAGAAGATACTCCCGTTTCCAACGAAATCTTCACAGTTATTCAAGTATCCACTTGCAGATTCCACAAAAAGAGTGTTTCCTAACTGCTGTATCAAGAGAAAGGATCAACTCTGCTAGTTGAGGACCCATATCCTAAATAAGTTTCTGAGAATGCTTCTGTCTCTTTCTTATAGGAAGATATTTCAGTTTTCACCGAAGGGCTGAATGCGTTCGAAATGTCCACTTCCAGATACTACAGAAAGAGTGTTTCAAACCTGCTCTTTGAAAGGGAATGTTCAGCTCTGTGACTTGAATGCAGATGTCACAAAGTAGTTTCTGACAGTGCTTCTGTCTTGAATTTAGATGAAGATATTCCCTTTTCCAACGAAATCGTTAGAGCTATAAAAATATCCACTTGCAGATTCTACAAAAAGGGTGTTTCCAAACTGCCCTATCAAAAGAAACGTTGAACCCTGTTAGTTGAGGATACACATCACAAAGTAGTTTCTGAGAATGCTTGTGTCTAGATTTTATATGAAGATATTCCTATTTCCAACTAAATCTTCACAGTTATCCAAATATCCACTTGCAGATTTTACAAAAAGACTGTTTCCAAACTGCTGTTTCAAAGAAAAGTCGAACTGTGTTAGTTGAGGACACTCATCACAAAGAAGTTTCTGAGAATGCTTCTGTCTAGATTTCATATGAAGATATTCCCGTTTCCACCGAAATCATTAGAGCTATCCAAATACCCACTTACAGATTCTACAAAAAGAGTGTTACCAATCTGCTCTATCAAATGAAAGGTTCAACTTCGTTAGTTGAGGACACACATCATAAAGAAGTTTCTGAGAATGCTTCTGTCTGGATTTTATATGAAGATATTCCGTTTCCAACGAAATCTTCACAGTTATCCAAATATCAACTTGCAGATTCTACAAAAAGTGTGTTTCCAAACTACTGTATCAAAAGAAAGGATCAACTCTGTTAGTTGAGGACACACATCACAAAGAAGTTTCTGAGAATGCTTCTGTCTAGATTTTATATGAAGATATTCCCGTTTCCAACGAAATCTTCACAGTTATCCAAATATCCACTTGCAGATTCTACAAAAAGAGTGTTTGCAAACTGCTGTATCAAAAGAAAGGATGAACTGTGTTAGCTGAGGACACTCATCAAGAAGAAGTTTCTGAGCATGCTTCGGTCTAGATTTCATATGAAGATATCCCCGTTTCCAACGAAATCATTAGCTCTATCAAAATATCCACTTACAGATTCTACAAAAAGAGTGTTTCCAAACTCCTCTATCAAAAGAAAAGTTCAACTCCTTTAGTTGAGGACACACATCACAAAGAAGTTTCTGAGAATGCTTCTGTCTAGATTTTATATGAAGATATTCCCTTTTCCAATGAAATCTTCAGAGTCATCCAAATATCCACTTGCAGCTTCTACAAAAAGAGTTTTTCTAAACTGCTGTATCCAAAGAAAGTTTCATCTCTGTTAGTTGAGGACACACATCCCAAATAAGTTTCTGAGAATGCTTCTGTCTCGTTTTTATGGGAAGATATTTCCCTTTTCACCTTAGGCCTGAGAGCGCTCGAAATCTCCACTTGCAGATACTACAGAAAGAGTGTTCCAAACCTGCTCTAAGAAAGGGAATGTTCAGCTCAGTGAGTTCAATGCAGATATCACAAAGTAGTTTCTGAGAGAGCTTCTGTCTAGATTTTAGATGAAGATATTCCCGTTTCCAATGAAATCGTTAGAGCTATCCAAATATCCACTTGCAGATTCTACAAAAAGTGTGTTTCCAAACTGCTGTAACAAAGGAAAGGTTGAAATCTGTTAGTTGAGGACACACACCACAAAAAAGTTTCTGAGAACGCTTCTGTCTAGATTCTATATGACGATATTCCCGTTTCCAATGAAATCTTCACAGTTATTCAAATATCCACTTGCAGATTCTACAAAAAGAGTGTTTCCAAACTGCTCTATCAAAAGAAAGGTTCAACTCCGTTAGTTGAGGACACACGTCACAAAGAAGTTTCTGAGAATGCTTCTGTCTCGTTTTTATGGGAAGATATTTCAGTTTTCACCGTAGGCCGGAATGCGCTCGAAATGTCCACTTGCAGATACTACAGAAAGAGTGTTCCAAACCTTCTCTAAGAAAGGGAATCTTCAGCTTTGTGAGTTGAATGCAGATATCACAAAGTAGTTTCTGAGAGTGCTTCTGTCTAGATTTTAGATGAAGATATTCCCGTTTCCAACGAAATCGTTAGAGCTATCCAAATATCAACTTGCAGATTCTACAAAAAGAGTGGTTCCAAACTACTCTATGAAAAGAAAGGTTGAACTCTGTTAGATGAGGACACACATCACAAAGAAGTTTCTGAGAATGCTTCTGTCTAGATTTTATATGAAGATGTTCCCGTTTCCAACGAAATCTTCACATTAAACAAAATATCCACTTGCAGGTTCTACAAAAAGAGTGTTTCCAAACTGCTGTATCAAAGGAAAGGTTGTACTCTGTTAGTTGAGGACACACATCACAAAAAAGTTTCTGAGAATGCTTCTGTCTAGATTTTATATGAAGATATTCCCGTTTCCAACGAAATCTTCACAGTTATTCAAGTATCCACTTGCAGATTCCACAATAAGAGTGTTTCCAAACTGCTGTATCAATAGAAAGGATCAGCTCTGGTAGTTGAGGACACACATCCTAAAGAAGTTTCTGAAAATCCTTCTGTCTCTTTTTTATGGGAAGATATTTCAGTTTTCACCGTAGGCCTTAATGCGCTCGAAATGTCCACTTCCAGATACTACAGAAAGAGTGTTTCAAACCTGCTCTATGAAAGGGAATGTTCCGCTCTGTGACTTGAATGCAGATATCAGAAAGTAGTTTCTGACAGTGCTTCTGTCTAGAATTTAGATGAAGATATTCCCGTTTCCAACGAAATCGATAGAGCTATCCAAATATCCACTTACAGATTCTACAAAAGAAGTGATTCCAAACTGCTCTATCAACAGAAAGGTTTAAGTCTGTTAGTTGAGGACACACATCACAAAGAAGTTTGTGAGAATGCTTCTGTCTAGATTTTATATGAAGATATTCCCGTTTCTAACGATATCTTCACAGTTATCCAAATATCCACTTGCAGATTCTTCAAAAAGTGTGTTTCCAAACTGCTGTATCAAAAGATAGGTTCAACTCTGTCAGTTGAGGACACTCATCGCAAAGAAGTTTCTGAGAATGCTTCTGTCTAGATTTCATATGAAGATACTCCCCTTTCCAACGAAATTATTACAGCTATCCAAATATCCACGGACAGATTCTACAGAAAGGGTGTTTCCAAACTGCTGTATCAAAAGAAAGGTTGAACTCCGTTAGTTGAGGACACACATCACGAAGAAGTTGCTGAGAATGCTTCTGTCTGGAATTTAGATGAAGATATTCCCGTTTCCAACGAAATCTTCACAGTTATCCAAATATCTACCAGCAGATTCTACAAAAAGTGTGTTTCCAAACTACTGTAACAAAAGAAAGGTTGAACTCTGTTAGTTGAGGACACACATCACAAAGAAGTTTCTGAGAATGCTTCTGTCTAGATTTTATATGAAGATATTCACTTTTCCATCGAAATCTTCACAGTTATCCAAATATCCACTTGCGGATTCTACAAAAAGAGTGTTTCTAAACTGCTGTATCAAAAGAAAGGTCCAACTCTGTTAGTTGAGGACACACATCCAGTATAAGTTTCAGAGAATGCTTCTGTCTCGTTTTTATGGGAAGATATTTCCCTTTTCACCGTAGGCCTGAAAGCGCTCGAAATGTCCACTTGCAGATACTACAGAAAGCGTGTTCCAAACCTGCTCTAAGAAAGAGAATCTTCAGCTTTCTGAGTTGAATGCAGATATCACAAAGTAGTTTCTGAGAGTGCTTCTGTCTAGATTTTAGATGAAGATATTCCCGTTTCCAACGAAATCGTATGAGCTATCCAAATATCCACTTGCAGATTGTACAAAAAGGTGGTTCCAAACTACTCTATCAAAAGAAATGTTGAACTCTGTTCGATGAGGACTCACATCACAAAGAAGTTTCTGATAATGCTTCTGCCTAGATTTTATATGATGATGTTCCCGTTTCCAACGAAATCTTCACATTAAACAAAATATCCACTTGCAGGTTCTACAAAAAGAGTGTTTCCAAACTGCTGTATCAACGTAAAGTTTGAACTCTGTTAGTTGAGGACACACATCACAAAAAAGTTTCTGAGAATGCTTCTGTCTAGATTTTATAAGAAGATACTCCCGTTTCCAACGAAATCTTCACAGTTATTCAAGTATCCACTTGCAGATTCCACAAAAAGAGTGTTTCCTAACTGCTGTATCAAGAGAAAGGATCAACTCTGCTAGTTGAGGACCCATATCCTAAATAAGTTTCTGAGAATGCTTCTGTCTCTTTCTTATAGGAAGATATTTCAGTTTTCACCGAAGGGCTGAATGCGTTCGAAATGTCCACTTCCAGATACTACAGAAAGAGTGTTTCAAACCTGCTCTTTGAAAGGGAATGTTCAGCTCTGTGACTTGAATGCAGATGTCACAAAGTAGTTTCTGACAGTGCTTCTGTCTTGAATTTAGATGAAGATATTCCCTTTTCCAACGAAATCGTTAGAGCTATAAAAATATCCACTTGCAGATTCTACAAAAAGGGTGTTTCCAAACTGCCCTATCAAAAGAAACGTTGAACCCTGTTAGTTGAGGATACACATCACAAAGTAGTTTCTGAGAATGCTTGTGTCTAGATTTTATATGAAGATATTCCTATTTCCAACTAAATCTTCACAGTTATCCAAATATCCACTTGCAGATTTTACAAAAAGACTGTTTCCAAACTGCTGTTTCAAAGAAAAGTCGAACTGTGTTAGTTGAGGACACTCATCACAAAGAAGTTTCTGAGAATGCTTCTGTCTAGATTTCATATGAAGATATTCCCGTTTCCACCGAAATCATTAGAGCTATCCAAATACCCACTTACAGATTCTACAAAAAGAGTGTTACCAATCTGCTCTATCAAATGAAAGGTTCAACTTCGTTAGTTGAGGACACACATCATAAAGAAGTTTCTGAGAATGCTTCTGTCTGGATTTTATATGAAGATATTCCGTTTCCAACGAAATCTTCACAGTTATCCAAATATCAACTTGCAGATTCTACAAAAAGTGTGTTTCCAAACTACTGTATCAAAAGAAAGGATCAACTCTGTTAGTTGAGGACACACATCACAAAGAAGTTTCTGAGAATGCTTCTGTCTAGATTTTATATGAAGATATTCCCGTTTCCAACGAAATCTTCACAGTTATCCAAATATCCACTTGCAGATTCTACAAAAAGAGTGTTTGCAAACTGCTGTATCAAAAGAAAGGATGAACTGTGTTAGCTGAGGACACTCATCAAGAAGAAGTTTCTGAGCATGCTTCGGTCTAGATTTCATATGAAGATATCCCCGTTTCCAACGAAATCATTAGCTCTATCAAAATATCCACTTACAGATTCTACAAAAAGAGTGTTTCCAAACTCCTCTATCAAAAGAAAAGTTCAACTCCTTTAGTTGAGGACACACATCACAAAGAAGTTTCTGAGAATGCTTCTGTCTAGATTTTATATGAAGATATTCCCTTTTCCAATGAAATCTTCAGAGTCATCCAAATATCCACTTGCAGCTTCTACAAAAAGAGTTTTTCTAAACTGCTGTATCCAAAGAAAGTTTCATCTCTGTTAGTTGAGGACACACATCCCAAATAAGTTTCTGAGAATGCTTCTGTCTCGTTTTTATGGGAAGATATTTCCCTTTTCACCTTAGGCCTGAGAGCGCTCGAAATCTCCACTTGCAGATACTACAGAAAGAGTGTTCCAAACCTGCTCTAAGAAAGGGAATGTTCAGCTCAGTGAGTTCAATGCAGATATCACAAAGTAGTTTCTGAGAGAGCTTCTGTCTAGATTTTAGATGAAGATATTCCCGTTTCCAATGAAATCGTTAGAGCTATCCAAATATCCACTTGCAGATTCTACAAAAAGTGTGTTTCCAAACTGCTGTAACAAAGGAAAGGTTGAAATCTGTTAGTTGAGGACACACACCACAAAAAAGTTTCTGAGAACGCTTCTGTCTAGATTCTATATGACGATATTCCCGTTTCCAATGAAATCTTCACAGTTATTCAAATATCCACTTGCAGATTCTACAAAAAGAGTGTTTCCAAACTGCTCTATCAAAAGAAAGGTTCAACTCCGTTAGTTGAGGACACACGTCACAAAGAAGTTTCTGAGAATGCTTCTGTCTCGTTTTTATGGGAAGATATTTCAGTTTTCACCGTAGGCCGGAATGCGCTCGAAATGTCCACTTGCAGATACTACAGAAAGAGTGTTCCAAACCTTCTCTAAGAAAGGGAATCTTCAGCTTTGTGAGTTGAATGCAGATATCACAAAGTAGTTTCTGAGAGTGCTTCTGTCTAGATTTTAGATGAAGATATTCCCGTTTCCAACGAAATCGTTAGAGCTATCCAAATATCTACTTGCAGATTCTACAAAAAGAGTGGTTCCAAACTACTCTATGAAAAGAAAGGTTGAACTCTGTTAGATGAGGACACACATCACAAAGAAGTTTCTGAGAATGCTTCTGTCTAGATTTTATATGAAGATGTTCCCGTTTCCAACGAAATCTTCACATTAAACAAAATATCCACTTGCAGGTTCTACAAAAAGAGTGTTTCCAAACTGCTGTATCAAAGGAAAGGTTGTACTCTGTTAGTTGAGGACACACATCACAAAAAAGTTTCTGAGAATGCTTCTGTCTAGATTTTATATGAAGATATTCCCGTTTCCAACGAAATCTTCACAGTTATTCAAGTATCCACTTGCAGATTCCACAATAAGAGTGTTTCCAAACTGCTGTATCAATAGAAAGGATCAGCTCTGGTAGTTGAGGACACACATCCTAAAGAAGTTTCTGA
Source organism: Gorilla gorilla gorilla (assembly GCF_029281585.2). NCBI lineage: Eukaryota > Metazoa > Chordata > Mammalia > Primates > Hominidae > Gorilla > Gorilla gorilla. Next base: position 11,790,804 of record NC_086018.1, on the reverse strand, counting down.
AAATCCTTCTGTCTCTTTTTTATGGGAAGATATTTCAGTTTTCACCGTAGGCCTTAATGCGCTCGAAATGTCCACTTCCAGATACTACAGAAAGAGTGTTTCAAACCTGCTCTATGAAAGGGAATGTTCCGCTCTGTGACTTGAATGCAGATATCAGAAAGTAGTTTCTGACAGTGCTTCTGTCTAGAATTTAGATGAAGATATTCCCGTTTCCAACGAAATCGATAGAGCTATCCAAATATCCACTTACAGATTCTACAAAAGAAGTGATTCCAAACTGCTCTATCAACAGAAAGGTTTAAGTCTGTTAGTTGAGGACACACATCACAAAGAAGTTTGTGAGAATGCTTCTGTCTAGATTTTATATGAAGATATTCCCGTTTCTAACGATATCTTCACAGTTATCCAAATATCCACTTGCAGATTCTTCAAAAAGTGTGTTTCCAAACTGCTGTATCAAAAGATAGGTTCAACTCTGTCAGTTGAGGACACTCATCGCAAAGAAGTTTCTGAGAATGCTTCTGTCTAGATTTCATATGAAGATACTCCCCTTTCCAACGAAATTATTACAGCTATCCAAATATCCACGGACAGATTCTACAGAAAGGGTGTTTCCAAACTGCTGTATCAAAAGAAAGGTTGAACTCCGTTAGTTGAGGACACACATCACGAAGAAGTTGCTGAGAATGCTTCTGTCTGGAATTTAGATGAAGATATTCCCGTTTCCAACGAAATCTTCACAGTTATCCAAATATCTACCAGCAGATTCTACAAAAAGTGTGTTTCCAAACTACTGTAACAAAAGAAAGGTTGAACTCTGTTAGTTGAGGACACACATCACAAAGAAGTTTCTGAGAATGCTTCTGTCTAGATTTTATATGAAGATATTCACTTTTCCATCGAAATCTTCACAGTTATCCAAATATCCACTTGCGGATTCTACAAAAAGAGTGTTTCTAAACTGCTGTATCAAAAGAAAGGTCCAACTCTGTTAGTTGAGGACACACATCCAGTATAAGTTTCAGAGAATGCTTCTGTCTCGTTTTTATGGGAAGATATTTCCCTTTTCACCGTAGGCCTGAAAGCGCTCGAAATGTCCACTTGCAGATACTACAGAAAGCGTGTTCCAAACCTGCTCTAAGAAAGAGAATCTTCAGCTTTCTGAGTTGAATGCAGATATCACAAAGTAGTTTCTGAGAGTGCTTCTGTCTAGATTTTAGATGAAGATATTCCCGTTTCCAACGAAATCGTATGAGCTATCCAAATATCCACTTGCAGATTGTACAAAAAGGTGGTTCCAAACTACTCTATCAAAAGAAATGTTGAACTCTGTTCGATGAGGACTCACATCACAAAGAAGTTTCTGATAATGCTTCTGCCTAGATTTTATATGATGATGTTCCCGTTTCCAACGAAATCTTCACATTAAACAAAATATCCACTTGCAGGTTCTACAAAAAGAGTGTTTCCAAACTGCTGTATCAACGTAAAGTTTGAACTCTGTTAGTTGAGGACACACATCACAAAAAAGTTTCTGAGAATGCTTCTGTCTAGATTTTATAAGAAGATACTCCCGTTTCCAACGAAATCTTCACAGTTATTCAAGTATCCACTTGCAGATTCCACAAAAAGAGTGTTTCCTAACTGCTGTATCAAGAGAAAGGATCAACTCTGCTAGTTGAGGACCCATATCCTAAATAAGTTTCTGAGAATGCTTCTGTCTCTTTCTTATAGGAAGATATTTCAGTTTTCACCGAAGGGCTGAATGCGTTCGAAATGTCCACTTCCAGATACTACAGAAAGAGTGTTTCAAACCTGCTCTTTGAAAGGGAATGTTCAGCTCTGTGACTTGAATGCAGATGTCACAAAGTAGTTTCTGACAGTGCTTCTGTCTTGAATTTAGATGAAGATATTCCCTTTTCCAACGAAATCGTTAGAGCTATAAAAATATCCACTTGCAGATTCTACAAAAAGGGTGTTTCCAAACTGCCCTATCAAAAGAAACGTTGAACCCTGTTAGTTGAGGATACACATCACAAAGTAGTTTCTGAGAATGCTTGTGTCTAGATTTTATATGAAGATATTCCTATTTCCAACTAAATCTTCACAGTTATCCAAATATCCACTTGCAGATTTTACAAAAAGACTGTTTCCAAACTGCTGTTTCAAAGAAAAGTCGAACTGTGTTAGTTGAGGACACTCATCACAAAGAAGTTTCTGAGAAAGCTTCTGTCTAGATTTCATATGAAGATATTCCCGTTTCCACCGAAATCATTAGAGCTATCCAAATACCCACTTACAGATTCTACAAAAAGAGTGTTACCAATCTGCTCTATCAAATGAAAGGTTCAACTTCGTTAGTTGAGGACACACATCATAAAGAAGTTTCTGAGAATGCTTCTGTCTGGATTTTATATGAAGATATTCCGTTTCCAACGAAATCTTCACAGTTATCCAAATATCAACTTGCAGATTCTACAAAAAGTGTGTTTCCAAACTACTGTATCAAAAGAAAGGATCAACTCTGTTAGTTGAGGACACACATCACAAAGAAGTTTCTGAGAATGCTTCTGTCTAGATTTTATATGAAGATATTCCCGTTTCCAACGAAATCTTCACAGTTATCCAAATATCCACTTGCAGATTCTACAAAAAGAGTGTTTGCAAACTGCTGTATCAAAAGAAAGGATGAACTGTGTTAGCTGAGGACACTCATCAAGAAGAAGTTTCTGAGCATGCTTCGGTCTAGATTTCATATGAAGATATCCCCGTTTCCAACGAAATCATTAGCTCTATCAAAATATCCACTTACAGATTCTACAAAAAGAGTGTTTCCAAACTCCTCTATCAAAAGAAAAGTTCAACTCCTTTAGTTGAGGACACACATCACAAAGAAGTTTCTGAGAATGCTTCTGTCTAGATTTTATATGAAGATATTCCCTTTTCCAATGAAATCTTCAGAGTCATCCAAATATCCACTTGCAGCTTCTACAAAAAGAGTTTTTCTAAACTGCTGTATCCAAAGAAAGTTTCATCTCTGTTAGTTGAGGACACACATCCCAAATAAGTTTCTGAGAATGCTTCTGTCTCGTTTTTATGGGAAGATATTTCCCTTTTCACCTTAGGCCTGAGAGCGCTCGAAATCTCCACTTGCAGATACTACAGAAAGAGTGTTCCAAACCTGCTCTAAGAAAGGGAATGTTCAGCTCAGTGAGTTCAATGCAGATATCACAAAGTAGTTTCTGAGAGAGCTTCTGTCTAGATTTTAGATGAAGATATTCCCGTTTCCAATGAAATCGTTAGAGCTATCCAAATATCCACTTGCAGATTCTACAAAAAGTGTGTTTCCAAACTGCTGTAACAAAGGGAAGGTTGAAATCTGTTAGTTGAGGACACACACCACAAAAAAGTTTCTGAGAACGCTTCTGTCTAGATTCTATATGACGATATTCCCGTTTCCAATGAAATCTTCACAGTTATTCAAATATCCACTTGCAGATTCTACAAAAAGAGTGTTTCCAAACTGCTCTATCAAAAGAAAGGTTCAACTCCGTTAGTTGAGGACACACGTCACAAAGAAGTTTCTGAGAATGCTTCTGTCTCGTTTTTATGGGAAGATATTTCAGTTTTCACCGTAGGCCGGAATGCGCTCGAAATGTCCACTTGCAGATACTACAGAAAGAGTGTTCCAAACCTTCTCTAAGAAAGGGAATCTTCAGCTTTGTGAGTTGAATGCAGATATCACAAAGTAGTTTCTGAGAGTGCTTCTGTCTAGATTTTAGATGAAGATATTCCCGTTTCCAACGAAATCGTTAGAGCTATCCAAATATCTACTTGCAGATTCTACAAAAAGAGTGGTTCCAAACTACTCTATGAAAAGAAAGGTTGAACTCTGTTAGATGAGGACACACATCACAAAGAAGTTTCTGAGAATGCTTCTGTCTAGATTTTATATGAAGATGTTCCCGTTTCCAACGAAATCTTCACATTAAACAAAATATCCACTTGCAGGTTCTACAAAAAGAGTGTTTCCAAACTGCTGTATCAAAGGAAAGGTTGTACTCTGTTAGTTGAGGACACACATCACAAAAAAGTTTCTGAGAATGCTTCTGTCTAGATTTTATATGAAGATATTCCCGTTTCCAACGAAATCTTCACAGTTATTCAAGTATCCACTTGCAGATTCCACAATAAGAGTGTTTCCAAACTGCTGTATCAATAGAAAGGATCAGCTCTGGTAGTTGAGGACACACATCCTAAAGAAGTTTCTGAAAATCCTTCTGTCTCTTTTTTATGGGAAGATATTTCAGTTTTCACCGTAGGCCTTAATGCGCTCGAAATGTCCACTTCCAGATACTACAGAAAGAGTGTTTCAAACCTGCTCTATGAAAGGGAATGTTCCGCTCTGTGACTTGAATGCAGATATCAGAAAGTAGTTTCTGACAGTGCTTCTGTCTAGAATTTAGATGAAGATATTCCCGTTTCCAACGAAATCGATAGAGCTATCCAAATATCCACTTACAGATTCTACAAAAGAAGTGATTCCAAACTGCTCTATCAACAGAAAGGTTTAAGTCTGTTAGTTGAGGACACACATCACAAAGAAGTTTGTGAGAATGCTTGTGTCTAGATTTTATATGAAGATATTCCCGTTTCTAACGATATCTTCACAGTTATCCAAATATCCACTTGCAGATTCTTCAAAAAGTGTGTTTCCAAACTGCTGTATCAAAAGATAGGTTCAACTCTGTCAGTTGAGGACACTCATCGCAAAGAAGTTTCTGAGAATGCTTCTGTCTAGATTTCATATGAAGATACTCCCCTTTCCAACGAAATTATTACAGCTATCCAAATATCCACGGACAGATTCTACAGAAAGGGTGTTTCCAAACTGCTGTATCAAAAGAAAGGTTGAACTCCGTTAGTTGAGGACACACATCACGAAGAAGTTGCTGAGAATGCTTCTGTCTGGAATTTAGATGAAGATATTCCCGTTTCCAACGAAATCTTCACAGTTATCCAAATATCTACCAGCAGATTCTACAAAAAGTGTGTTTCCAAACTACTGTAACAAAAGAAAGGTTGAACTCTGTTAGTTGAGGACACACATCACAAAGAAGTTTCTGAGAATGCTTCTGTCTAGATTTTATATGAAGATATTCACTTTTCCATCGAAATCTTCACAGTTATCCAAATATCCACTTGCGGATTCTACAAAAAGAGTGTTTCTAAACTGCTGTATCAAAAGAAAGGTCCAACTCTGTTAGTTGAGGACACACATCCAGTATAAGTTTCAGAGAATGCTTCTGTCTCGTTTTTATGGGAAGATATTTCCCTTTTCACCGTAGGCCTGAAAGCGCTCGAAATGTCCACTTGCAGATACTACAGAAAGCGTGTTCCAAACCTGCTCTAAGAAAGAGAATCTTCAGCTTTCTGAGTTGAATGCAGATATCACAAAGTAGTTTCTGAGAGTGCTTCTGTCTAGATTTTAGATGAAGATATTCCCGTTTCCAACGAAATCGTATGAGCTATCCAAATATCCACTTGCAGATTGTACAAAAAGGTGGTTCCAAACTACTCTATCAAAAGAAATGTTGAACTCTGTTCGATGAGGACTCACATCACAAAGAAGTTTCTGATAATGCTTCTGCCTAGATTTTATATGATGATGTTCCCGTTTCCAACGAAATCTTCACATTAAACAAAATATCCACTTGCAGGTTCTACAAAAAGAGTGTTTCCAAACTGCTGTATCAACGTAAAGTTTGAACTCTGTTAGTTGAGGACACACATCACAAAAAAGTTTCTGAGAATGCTTCTGTCTAGATTTTATAAGAAGATACTCCCGTTTCCAACGAAATCTTCACAGTTATTCAAGTATCCACTTGCAGATTCCACAAAAAGAGTGTTTCCTAACTGCTGTATCAAGAGAAAGGATCAACTCTGCTAGTTGAGGACCCATATCCTAAATAAGTTTCTGAGAATGCTTCTGTCTCTTTCTTATAGGAAGATATTTCAGTTTTCACCGAAGGGCTGAATGCGTTCGAAATGTCCACTTCCAGATACTACAGAAAGAGTGTTTCAAACCTGCTCTTTGAAAGGGAATGTTCAGCTCTGTGACTTGAATGCAGATGTCACAAAGTAGTTTCTGACAGTGCTTCTGTCTTGAATTTAGATGAAGATATTCCCTTTTCCAACGAAATCGTTAGAGCTATAAAAATATCCACTTGCAGATTCTACAAAAAGGGTGTTTCCAAACTGCCCTATCAAAAGAAACGTTGAACCCTGTTAGTTGAGGATACACATCACAAAGTAGTTTCTGAGAATGCTTGTGTCTAGATTTTATATGAAGATATTCCTATTTCCAACTAAATCTTCACAGTTATCCAAATATCCACTTGCAGATTTTACAAAAAGACTGTTTCCAAACTGCTGTTTCAAAGAAAAGTCGAACTGTGTTAGTTGAGGACACTCATCACAAAGAAGTTTCTGAGAAAGCTTCTGTCTAGATTTCATATGAAGATATTCCCGTTTCCACCGAAATCATTAGAGCTATCCAAATACCCACTTACAGATTCTACAAAAAGAGTGTTACCAATCTGCTCTATCAAATGAAAGGTTCAACTTCGTTAGTTGAGGACACACATCATAAAGAAGTTTCTGAGAATGCTTCTGTCTGGATTTTATATGAAGATATTCCGTTTCCAACGAAATCTTCACAGTTATCCAAATATCAACTTGCAGATTCTACAAAAAGTGTGTTTCCAAACTACTGTATCAAAAGAAAGGATCAACTCTGTTAGTTGAGGACACACATCACAAAGAAGTTTCTGAGAATGCTTCTGTCTAGATTTTATATGAAGATATTCCCGTTTCCAACGAAATCTTCACAGTTATCCAAATATCCACTTGCAGATTCTACAAAAAGAGTGTTTGCAAACTGCTGTATCAAAAGAAAGGATGAACTGTGTTAGCTGAGGACACTCATCAAGAAGAAGTTTCTGAGCATGCTTCGGTCTAGATTTCATATGAAGATATCCCCGTTTCCAACGAAATCATTAGCTCTATCAAAATATCCACTTACAGATTCTACAAAAAGAGTGTTTCCAAACTCCTCTATCAAAAGAAAAGTTCAACTCCTTTAGTTGAGGACACACATCACAAAGAAGTTTCTGAGAATGCTTCTGTCTAGATTTTATATGAAGATATTCCCTTTTCCAATGAAATCTTCAGAGTCATCCAAATATCCACTTGCAGCTTCTACAAAAAGAGTTTTTCTAAACTGCTGTATCCAAAGAAAGTTTCATCTCTGTTAGTTGAGGACACACATCCCAAATAAGTTTCTGAGAATGCTTCTGTCTCGTTTTTATGGGAAGATATTTCCCTTTTCACCTTAGGCCTGAGAGCGCTCGAAATCTCCACTTGCAGATACTACAGAAAGAGTGTTCCAAACCTGCTCTAAGAAAGGGAATGTTCAGCTCAGTGAGTTCAATGCAGATATCACAAAGTAGTTTCTGAGAGAGCTTCTGTCTAGATTTTAGATGAAGATATTCCCGTTTCCAATGAAATCGTTAGAGCTATCCAAATATCCACTTGCAGATTCTACAAAAAGTGTGTTTCCAAACTGCTGTAACAAAGGGAAGGTTGAAATCTGTTAGTTGAGGACACACACCACAAAAAAGTTTCTGAGAACGCTTCTGTCTAGATTCTATATGACGATATTCCCGTTTCCAATGAAATCTTCACAGTTATTCAAATATCCACTTGCAGATTCTACAAAAAGAGTGTTTCCAAACTGCTCTATCAAAAGAAAGGTTCAACTCCGTTAGTTGAGGACACACGTCACAAAGAAGTTTCTGAGAATGCTTCTGTCTCGTTTTTATGGGAAGATATTTCAGTTTTCACCGTAGGCCGGAATGCGCTCGAAATGTCCACTTGCAGATACTACAGAAAGAGTGTTCCAAACCTTCTCTAAGAAAGGGAATCTTCAGCTTTGTGAGTTGAATGCAGATATCACAAAGTAGTTTCTGAGAGTGCTTCTGTCTAGATTTTAGATGAAGATATTCCCGTTTCCAACGAAATCGTTAGAGCTATCCAAATATCTACTTGCAGATTCTACAAAAAGAGTGGTTCCAAACTACTCTATGAAAAGAAAGGTTGAACTCTGTTAGATGAGGACACACATCACAAAGAAGTTTCTGAGAATGCTTCTGTCTAGATTTTATATGAAGATGTTCCCGTTTCCAACGAAATCTTCACATTAAACAAAATATCCACTTGCAGGTTCTACAAAAAGAGTGTTTCCAAACTGCTGTATCAAAGGAAAGGTTGTACTCTGTTAGTTGAGGACACACATCACAAAAAAGTTTCTGAGAATGCTTCTGTCTAGATTTTATATGAAGATATTCCCGTTTCCAACGAAATCTTCACAGTTATTCAAGTATCCACTTGCAGATTCCACAATAAGAGTGTTTCCAAACTGCTGTATCAATAGAAAGGATCAGCTCTGGTAGTTGAGGACACACATCCTAAAGAAGTTTCTGAAAATCCTTCTGTCTCTTTTTTATGGGAAGATATTTCAGTTTTCACCGTAGGCCTTAATGCGCTCGAAATGTCCACTTCCAGATACTACAGAAAGAGTGTTTCAAACCTGCTCTATGAAAGGGAATGTTCCGCTCTGTGACTTGAATGCAGATATCAGAAAGTAGTTTCTGACAGTGCTTCTGTCTAGAATTTAGATGAAGATATTCCCGTTTCCAACGAAATCGATAGAGCTATCCAAATATCCACTTACAGATTCTACAAAAGAAGTGATTCCAAACTGCTCTATCAACAGAAAGGTTTAAGTCTGTTAGTTGAGGACACACATCACAAAGAAGTTTGTGAGAATGCTTCTGTCTAGATTTTATATGAAGATATTCCCGTTTCTAACGATATCTTCACAGTTATCCAAATATCCACTTGCAGATTCTTCAAAAAGTGTGTTTCCAAACTGCTGTATCAAAAGATAGGTTCAACTCTGTCAGTTGAGGACACTCATCGCAAAGAAGTTTCTGAGAATGCTTCTGTCTAGATTTCATATGAAGATACTCCCCTTTCCAACGAAATTATTACAGCTATCCAAATATCCACGGACAGATTCTACAGAAAGGGTGTTTCCAAACTGCTGTATCAAAAGAAAGGTTGAACTCCGTTAGTTGAGGACACACATCACGAAGAAGTTGCTGAGAATGCTTCTGTCTGGAATTTAGATGAAGATATTCCCGTTTCCAACGAAATCTTCACAGTTATCCAAATATCTACCAGCAGATTCTACAAAAAGTGTGTTTCCAAACTACTGTAACAAAAGAAAGGTTGAACTCTGTTAGTTGAGGACACACATCACAAAGAAGTTTCTGAGAATGCTTCTGTCTAGATTTTATATGAAGATATTCACTTTTCCATCGAAATCTTCACAGTTATCCAAATATCCACTTGCGGATTCTACAAAAAGAGTGTTTCTAAACTGCTGTATCAAAAGAAAGGTCCAACTCTGTTAGTTGAGGACACACATCCAGTATAAGTTTCAGAGAATGCTTCTGTCTCGTTTTTATGGGAAGATATTTCCCTTTTCACCGTAGGCCTGAAAGCGCTCGAAATGTCCACTTGCAGATACTACAGAAAGCGTGTTCCAAACCTGCTCTAAGAAAGAGAATCTTCAGCTTTCTGAGTTGAATGCAGATATCACAAAGTAGTTTCTGAGAGTGCTTCTGTCTAGATTTTAGATGAAGATATTCCCGTTTCCAACGAAATCGTATGAGCTATCCAAATATCCACTTGCAGATTGTACAAAAAGGTGGTTCCAAACTACTCTATCAAAAGAAATGTTGAACTCTGTTCGATGAGGACTCACATCACAAAGAAGTTTCTGATAATGCTTCTGCCTAGATTTTATATGATGATGTTCCCGTTTCCAACGAAATCTTCACATTAAACAAAATATCCACTTGCAGGTTCTACAAAAAGAGTGTTTCCAAACTGCTGTATCAACGTAAAGTTTGAACTCTGTTAGTTGAGGACACACATCACAAAAAAGTTTCTGAGAATGCTTCTGTCTAGATTTTATAAGAAGATACTCCCGTTTCCAACGAAATCTTCACAGTTATTCAAGTATCCACTTGCAGATTCCACAAAAAGAGTGTTTCCTAACTGCTGTATCAAGAGAAAGGATCAACTCTGCTAGTTGAGGACCCATATCCTAAATAAGTTTCTGAGAATGCTTCTGTCTCTTTCTTATAGGAAGATATTTCAGTTTTCACCGAAGGGCTGAATGCGTTCGAAATGTCCACTTCCAGATACTACAGAAAGAGTGTTTCAAACCTGCTCTTTGAAAGGGAATGTTCAGCTCTGTGACTTGAATGCAGATGTCACAAAGTAGTTTCTGACAGTGCTTCTGTCTTGAATTTAGATGAAGATATTCCCTTTTCCAACGAAATCGTTAGAGCTATAAAAATATCCACTTGCAGATTCTACAAAAAGGGTGTTTCCAAACTGCCCTATCAAAAGAAACGTTGAACCCTGTTAGTTGAGGATACACATCACAAAGTAGTTTCTGAGAATGCTTGTGTCTAGATTTTATATGAAGATATTCCTATTTCCAACTAAATCTTCACAGTTATCCAAATATCCACTTGCAGATTTTACAAAAAGACTGTTTCCAAACTGCTGTTTCAAAGAAAAGTCGAACTGTGTTAGTTGAGGACACTCATCACAAAGAAGTTTCTGAGAAAGCTTCTGTCTAGATTTCATATGAAGATATTCCCGTTTCCACCGAAATCATTAGAGCTATCCAAATACCCACTTACAGATTCTACAAAAAGAGTGTTACCAATCTGCTCTATCAAATGAAAGGTTCAACTTCGTTAGTTGAGGACACACATCATAAAGAAGTTTCTGAGAATGCTTCTGTCTGGATTTTATATGAAGATATTCCGTTTCCAACGAAATCTTCACAGTTATCCAAATATCAACTTGCAGATTCTACAAAAAGTGTGTTTCCAAACTACTGTATCAAAAGAAAGGATCAACTCTGTTAGTTGAGGACACACATCACAAAGAAGTTTCTGAGAATGCTTCTGTCTAGATTTTATATGAAGATATTCCCGTTTCCAACGAAATCTTCACAGTTATCCAAATATCCACTTGCAGATTCTACAAAAAGAGTGTTTGCAAACTGCTGTATCAAAAGAAAGGATGAACTGTGTTAGCTGAGGACACTCATCAAGAAGAAGTTTCTGAGCATGCTTCGGTCTAGATTTCATATGAAGATATCCCCGTTTCCAACGAAATCATTAGCTCTATCAAAATATCCACTTACAGATTCTACAAAAAGAGTGTTTCCAAACTCCTCTATCAAAAGAAAAGTTCAACTCCTTTAGTTGAGGACACACATCACAAAGAAGTTTCTGAGAATGCTTCTGTCTAGATTTTATATGAAGATATTCCCTTTTCCAATGAAATCTTCAGAGTCATCCAAATATCCACTTGCAGCTTCTACAAAAAGAGTTTTTCTAAACTGCTGTATCCAAAGAAAGTTTCATCTCTGTTAGTTGAGGACACACATCCCAAATAAGTTTCTGAGAATGCTTCTGTCTCGTTTTTATGGGAAGATATTTCCCTTTTCACCTTAGGCCTGAGAGCGCTCGAAATCTCCACTTGCAGATACTACAGAAAGAGTGTTCCAAACCTGCTCTAAGAAAGGGAATGTTCAGCTCAGTGAGTTCAATGCAGATATCACAAAGTAGTTTCTGAGAGAGCTTCTGTCTAGATTTTAGATGAAGATATTCCCGTTTCCAATGAAATCGTTAGAGCTATCCAAATATCCACTTGCAGATTCTACAAAAAGTGTGTTTCCAAACTGCTGTAACAAAGGGAAGGTTGAAATCTGTTAGTTGAGGACACACACCACAAAAAAGTTTCTGAGAACGCTTCTGTCTAGATTCTATATGACGATATTCCCGTTTCCAATGAAATCTTCACAGTTATTCAAATATCCACTTGCAGATTCTACAAAAAGAGTGTTTCCAAACTGCTCTATCAAAAGAAAGGTTCAACTCCGTTAGTTGAGGACACACGTCACAAAGAAGTTTCTGAGAATGCTTCTGTCTCGTTTTTATGGGAAGATATTTCAGTTTTCACCGTAGGCCGGAATGCGCTCGAAATGTCCACTTGCAGATACTACAGAAAGAGTGTTCCAAACCTTCTCTAAGAAAGGGAATCTTCAGCTTTGTGAGTTGAATGCAGATATCACAAAGTAGTTTCTGAGAGTGCTTCTGTCTAGATTTTAGATGAAGATATTCCCGTTTCCAACGAAATCGTTAGAGCTATCCAAATATCTACTTGCAGATTCTACAAAAAGAGTGGTTCCAAACTACTCTATGAAAAGAAAGGTTGAACTCTGTTAGATGAGGACACACATCACAAAGAAGTTTCTGAGAATGCTTCTGTCTAGATTTTATATGAAGATGTTCCCGTTTCCAACGAAATCTTCACATTAAACAAAATATCCACTTGCAGGTTCTACAAAAAGAGTGTTTCCAAACTGCTGTATCAAAGGAAAGGTTGTACTCTGTTAGTTGAGGACACACATCACAAAAAAGTTTCTGAGAATGCTTCTGTCTAGATTTTATATGAAGATATTCCCGTTTCCAACGAAATCTTCACAGTTATTCAAGTATCCACTTGCAGATTCCACAATAAGAGTGTTTCCAAACTGCTGTATCAATAGAAAGGATCAGCTCTGGTAGTTGAGGACACACATCCTAAAGAAGTTTCTGAAAATCCTTCTGTCTCTTTTTTATGGGAAGATATTTCAGTTTTCACCGTAGGCCTTAATGCGCTCGAAATGTCCACTTCCAGATACTACAGAAAGAGTGTTTCAAACCTGCTCTATGAAAGGGAATGTTCCGCTCTGTGACTTGAATGCAGATATCAGAAAGTAGTTTCTGACAGTGCTTCTGTCTAGAATTTAGATGAAGATATTCCCGTTTCCAACGAAATCGATAGAGCTATCCAAATATCCACTTACAGATTCTACAAAAGAAGTGATTCCAAACTGCTCTATCAACAGAAAGGTTTAAGTCTGTTAGTTGAGGACACACATCACAAAGAAGTTTGTGAGAATGCTTCTGTCTAGATTTTATATGAAGATATTCCCGTTTCTAACGATATCTTCACAGTTATCCAAATATCCACTTGCAGATTCTTCAAAAAGTGTGTTTCCAAACTGCTGTATCAAAAGATAGGTTCAACTCTGTCAGTTGAGGACACTCATCGCAAAGAAGTTTCTGAGAATGCTTCTGTCTAGATTTCATATGAAGATACTCCCCTTTCCAACGAAATTATTACAGCTATCCAAATATCCACGGACAGATTCTACAGAAAGGGTGTTTCCAAACTGCTGTATCAAAAGAAAGGTTGAACTCCGTTAGTTGAGGACACACATCACGAAGAAGTTGCTGAGAATGCTTCTGTCTGGAATTTAGATGAAGATATTCCCGTTTCCAACGAAATCTTCACAGTTATCCAAATATCTACCAGCAGATTCTACAAAAAGTGTGTTTCCAAACTACTGTAACAAAAGAAAGGTTGAACTCTGTTAGTTGAGGACACACATCACAAAGAAGTTTCTGAGAATGCTTCTGTCTAGATTTTATATGAAGATATTCACTTTTCCATCGAAATCTTCACAGTTATCCAAATATCCACTTGCGGATTCTACAAAAAGAGTGTTTCTAAACTGCTGTATCAAAAGAAAGGTCCAACTCTGTTAGTTGAGGACACACATCCAGTATAAGTTTCAGAGAATGCTTCTGTCTCGTTTTTATGGGAAGATATTTCCCTTTTCACCGTAGGCCTGAAAGCGCTCGAAATGTCCACTTGCAGATACTACAGAAAGCGTGTTCCAAACCTGCTCTAAGAAAGAGAATCTTCAGCTTTCTGAGTTGAATGCAGATATCACAAAGTAGTTTCTGAGAGTGCTTCTGTCTAGATTTTAGATGAAGATATTCCCGTTTCCAACGAAATCGTATGAGCTATCCAAATATCCACTTGCAGATTGTACAAAAAGGTGGTTCCAAACTACTCTATCAAAAGAAATGTTGAACTCTGTTCGATGAGGACTCACATCACAAAGAAGTTTCTGATAATGCTTCTGCCTAGATTTTATATGATGATGTTCCCGTTTCCAACGAAATCTTCACATTAAACAAAATATCCACTTGCAGGTTCTACAAAAAGAGTGTTTCCAAACTGCTGTATCAACGTAAAGTTTGAACTCTGTTAGTTGAGGACACACATCACAAAAAAGTTTCTGAGAATGCTTCTGTCTAGATTTTATAAGAAGATACTCCCGTTTCCAACGAAATCTTCACAGTTATTCAAGTATCCACTTGCAGATTCCACAAAAAGAGTGTTTCCTAACTGCTGTATCAAGAGAAAGGATCAACTCTGCTAGTTGAGGACCCATATCCTAAATAAGTTTCTGAGAATGCTTCTGTCTCTTTCTTATAGGAAGATATTTCAGTTTTCACCGAAGGGCTGAATGCGTTCGAAATGTCCACTTCCAGATACTACAGAAAGAGTGTTTCAAACCTGCTCTTTGAAAGGGAATGTTCAGCTCTGTGACTTGAATGCAGATGTCACAAAGTAGTTTCTGACAGTGCTTCTGTCTTGAATTTAGATGAAGATATTCCCTTTTCCAACGAAATCGTTAGAGCTATAAAAATATCCACTTGCAGATTCTACAAAAAGGGTGTTTCCAAACTGCCCTATCAAAAGAAACGTTGAACCCTGTTAGTTGAGGATACACATCACAAAGTAGTTTCTGAGAATGCTTGTGTCTAGATTTTATATGAAGATATTCCTATTTCCAACTAAATCTTCACAGTTATCCAAATATCCACTTGCAGATTTTACAAAAAGACTGTTTCCAAACTGCTGTTTCAAAGAAAAGTCGAACTGTGTTAGTTGAGGACACTCATCACAAAGAAGTTTCTGAGAAAGCTTCTGTCTAGATTTCATATGAAGATATTCCCGTTTCCACCGAAATCATTAGAGCTATCCAAATACCCACTTACAGATTCTACAAAAAGAGTGTTACCAATCTGCTCTATCAAATGAAAGGTTCAACTTCGTTAGTTGAGGACACACATCATAAAGAAGTTTCTGAGAATGCTTCTGTCTGGATTTTATATGAAGATATTCCGTTTCCAACGAAATCTTCACAGTTATCCAAATATCAACTTGCAGATTCTACAAAAAGTGTGTTTCCAAACTACTGTATCAAAAGAAAGGATCAACTCTGTTAGTTGAGGACACACATCACAAAGAAGTTTCTGAGAATGCTTCTGTCTAGATTTTATATGAAGATATTCCCGTTTCCAACGAAATCTTCACAGTTATCCAAATATCCACTTGCAGATTCTACAAAAAGAGTGTTTGCAAACTGCTGTATCAAAAGAAAGGATGAACTGTGTTAGCTGAGGACACTCATCAAGAAGAAGTTTCTGAGCATGCTTCGGTCTAGATTTCATATGAAGATATCCCCGTTTCCAACGAAATCATTAGCTCTATCAAAATATCCACTTACAGATTCTACAAAAAGAGTGTTTCCAAACTCCTCTATCAAAAGAAAAGTTCAACTCCTTTAGTTGAGGACACACATCACAAAGAAGTTTCTGAGAATGCTTCTGTCTAGATTTTATATGAAGATATTCCCTTTTCCAATGAAATCTTCAGAGTCATCCAAATATCCACTTGCAGCTTCTACAAAAAGAGTTTTTCTAAACTGCTGTATCCAAAGAAAGTTTCATCTCTGTTAGTTGAGGACACACATCCCAAATAAGTTTCTGAGAATGCTTCTGTCTCGTTTTTATGGGAAGATATTTCCCTTTTCACCTTAGGCCTGAGAGCGCTCGAAATCTCCACTTGCAGATACTACAGAAAGAGTGTTCCAAACCTGCTCTAAGAAAGGGAATGTTCAGCTCAGTGAGTTCAATGCAGATATCACAAAGTAGTTTCTGAGAGAGCTTCTGTCTAGATTTTAGATGAAGATATTCCCGTTTCCAATGAAATCGTTAGAGCTATCCAAATATCCACTTGCAGATTCTACAAAAAGTGTGTTTCCAAACTGCTGTAACAAAGGAAAGGTTGAAATCTGTTAGTTGAGGACACACACCACAAAAAAGTTTCTGAGAACGCTTCTGTCTAGATTCTATATGACGATATTCCCGTTTCCAATGAAATCTTCACAGTTATTCAAATATCCACTTGCAGATTCTACAAAAAGAGTGTTTCCAAACTGCTCTATCAAAAGAAAGGTTCAACTCCGTTAGTTGAGGACACACGTCACAAAGAAGTTTCTGAGAATGCTTCTGTCTCGTTTTTATGGGAAGATATTTCAGTTTTCACCGTAGGCCGGAATGCGCTCGAAATGTCCACTTGCAGATACTACAGAAAGAGTGTTCCAAACCTTCTCTAAGAAAGGGAATCTTCAGCTTTGTGAGTTGAATGCAGATATCACAAAGTAGTTTCTGAGAGTGCTTCTGTCTAGATTTTAGATGAAGATATTCCCGTTTCCAACGAAATCGTTAGAGCTATCCAAATATCTACTTGCAGATTCTACAAAAAGAGTGGTTCCAAACTACTCTATGAAAAGAAAGGTTGAACTCTGTTAGATGAGGACACACATCACAAAGAAGTTTCTGAGAATGCTTCTGTCTAGATTTTATATGAAGATGTTCCCGTTTCCAACGAAATCTTCACATTAAACAAAATATCCACTTGCAGGTTCTACAAAAAGAGTGTTTCCAAACTGCTGTATCAAAGGAAAGGTTGTACTCTGTTAGTTGAGGACACACATCACAAAAAAGTTTCTGAGAATGCTTCTGTCTAGATTTTATATGAAGATATTCCCGTTTCCAACGAAATCTTCACAGTTATTCAAGTATCCACTTGCAGATTCCACAATAAGAGTGTTTCCAAACTGCTGTATCAATAGAAAGGATCAGCTCTGGTAGTTGAGGACACACATCCTAAAGAAGTTTCTGAAAATCCTTCTGTCTCTTTTTTATGGGAAGATATTTCAGTTTTCACCGTAGGCCTTAATGCGCTCGAAATGTCCACTTCCAGATACTACAGAAAGAGTGTTTCAAACCTGCTCTATGAAAGGGAATGTTCCGCTCTGTGACTTGAATGCAGATATCAGAAAGTAGTTTCTGACAGTGCTTCTGTCTAGAATTTAGATGAAGATATTCCCGTTTCCAACGAAATCGATAGAGCTATCCAAATATCCACTTACAGATTCTACAAAAGAAGTGATTCCAAACTGCTCTATCAACAGAAAGGTTTAAGTCTGTTAGTTGAGGACACACATCACAAAGAAGTTTGTGAGAATGCTTCTGTCTAGATTTTATATGAAGATATTCCCGTTTCTAACGATATCTTCACAGTTATCCAAATATCCACTTGCAGATTCTTCAAAAAGTGTGTTTCCAAACTGCTGTATCAAAAGATAGGTTCAACTCTGTCAGTTGAGGACACTCATCGCAAAGAAGTTTCTGAGAATGCTTCTGTCTAGATTTCATATGAAGATACTCCCCTTTCCAACGAAATTATTACAGCTATCCAAATATCCACGGACAGATTCTACAGAAAGGGTGTTTCCAAACTGCTGTATCAAAAGAAAGGTTGAACTCCGTTAGTTGAGGACACACATCACGAAGAAGTTGCTGAGAATGCTTCTGTCTGGAATTTAGATGAAGATATTCCCGTTTCCAACGAAATCTTCACAGTTATCCAAATATCTACCAGCAGATTCTACAAAAAGTGTGTTTCCAAACTACTGTAACAAAAGAAAGGTTGAACTCTGTTAGTTGAGGACACACATCACAAAGAAGTTTCTGAGAATGCTTCTGTCTAGATTTTATATGAAGATATTCACTTTTCCATCGAAATCTTCACAGTTATCCAAATATCCACTTGCGGATTCTACAAAAAGAGTGTTTCTAAACTGCTGTATCAAAAGAAAGGTCCAACTCTGTTAGTTGAGGACACACATCCAGTATAAGTTTCAGAGAATGCTTCTGTCTCGTTTTTATGGGAAGATATTTCCCTTTTCACCGTAGGCCTGAAAGCGCTCGAAATGTCCACTTGCAGATACTACAGAAAGCGTGTTCCAAACCTGCTCTAAGAAAGAGAATCTTCAGCTTTCTGAGTTGAATGCAGATATCACAAAGTAGTTTCTGAGAGTGCTTCTGTCTAGATTTTAGATGAAGATATTCCCGTTTCCAACGAAATCGTATGAGCTATCCAAATATCCACTTGCAGATTGTACAAAAAGGTGGTTCCAAACTACTCTATCAAAAGAAATGTTGAACTCTGTTCGATGAGGACTCACATCACAAAGAAGTTTCTGATAATGCTTCTGCCTAGATTTTATATGATGATGTTCCCGTTTCCAACGAAATCTTCACATTAAACAAAATATCCACTTGCAGGTTCTACAAAAAGAGTGTTTCCAAACTGCTGTATCAACGTAAAGTTTGAACTCTGTTAGTTGAGGACACACATCACAAAAAAGTTTCTGAGAATGCTTCTGTCTAGATTTTATAAGAAGATACTCCCGTTTCCAACGAAATCTTCACAGTTATTCAAGTATCCACTTGCAGATTCCACAAAAAGAGTGTTTCCTAACTGCTGTATCAAGAGAAAGGATCAACTCTGCTAGTTGAGGACCCATATCCTAAATAAGTTTCTGAGAATGCTTCTGTCTCTTTCTTATAGGAAGATATTTCAGTTTTCACCGAAGGGCTGAATGCGTTCGAAATGTCCACTTCCAGATACTACAGAAAGAGTGTTTCAAACCTGCTCTTTGAAAGGGAATGTTCAGCTCTGTGACTTGAATGCAGATGTCACAAAGTAGTTTCTGACAGTGCTTCTGTCTTGAATTTAGATGAAGATATTCCCTTTTCCAACGAAATCGTTAGAGCTATAAAAATATCCACTTGCAGATTCTACAAAAAGGGTGTTTCCAAACTGCCCTATCAAAAGAAACGTTGAACCCTGTTAGTTGAGGATACACATCACAAAGTAGTTTCTGAGAATGCTTGTGTCTAGATTTTATATGAAGATATTCCTATTTCCAACTAAATCTTCACAGTTATCCAAATATCCACTTGCAGATTTTACAAAAAGACTGTTTCCAAACTGCTGTTTCAAAGAAAAGTCGAACTGTGTTAGTTGAGGACACTCATCACAAAGAAGTTTCTGAGAATGCTTCTGTCTAGATTTCATATGAAGATATTCCCGTTTCCACCGAAATCATTAGAGCTATCCAAATACCCACTTACAGATTCTACAAAAAGAGTGTTACCAATCTGCTCTATCAAATGAAAGGTTCAACTTCGTTAGTTGAGGACACACATCATAAAGAAGTTTCTGAGAATGCTTCTGTCTGGATTTTATATGAAGATATTCCGTTTCCAACGAAATCTTCACAGTTATCCAAATATCAACTTGCAGATTCTACAAAAAGTGTGTTTCCAAACTACTGTATCAAAAGAAAGGATCAACTCTGTTAGTTGAGGACACACATCACAAAGAAGTTTCTGAGAATGCTTCTGTCTAGATTTTATATGAAGATATTCCCGTTTCCAACGAAATCTTCACAGTTATCCAAATATCCACTTGCAGATTCTACAAAAAGAGTGTTTGCAAACTGCTGTATCAAAAGAAAGGATGAACTGTGTTAGCTGAGGACACTCATCAAGAAGAAGTTTCTGAGCATGCTTCGGTCTAGATTTCATATGAAGATATCCCCGTTTCCAACGAAATCATTAGCTCTATCAAAATATCCACTTACAGATTCTACAAAAAGAGTGTTTCCAAACTCCTCTATCAAAAGAAAAGTTCAACTCCTTTAGTTGAGGACACACATCACAAAGAAGTTTCTGAGAATGCTTCTGTCTAGATTTTATATGAAGATATTCCCTTTTCCAATGAAATCTTCAGAGTCATCCAAATATCCACTTGCAGCTTCTACAAAAAGAGTTTTTCTAAACTGCTGTATCCAAAGAAAGTTTCATCTCTGTTAGTTGAGGACACACATCCCAAATAAGTTTCTGAGAATGCTTCTGTCTCGTTTTTATGGGAAGATATTTCCCTTTTCACCTTAGGCCTGAGAGCGCTCGAAATCTCCACTTGCAGATACTACAGAAAGAGTGTTCCAAACCTGCTCTAAGAAAGGGAATGTTCAGCTCAGTGAGTTCAATGCAGATATCACAAAGTAGTTTCTGAGAGAGCTTCTGTCTAGATTTTAGATGAAGATATTCCCGTTTCCAATGAAATCGTTAGAGCTATCCAAATATCCACTTGCAGATTCTACAAAAAGTGTGTTTCCAAACTGCTGTAACAAAGGAAAGGTTGAAATCTGTTAGTTGAGGACACACACCACAAAAAAGTTTCTGAGAACGCTTCTGTCTAGATTCTATATGACGATATTCCCGTTTCCAATGAAATCTTCACAGTTATTCAAATATCCACTTGCAGATTCTACAAAAAGAGTGTTTCCAAACTGCTCTATCAAAAGAAAGGTTCAACTCCGTTAGTTGAGGACACACGTCACAAAGAAGTTTCTGAGAATGCTTCTGTCTCGTTTTTATGGGAAGATATTTCAGTTTTCACCGTAGGCCGGAATGCGCTCGAAATGTCCACTTGCAGATACTACAGAAAGAGTGTTCCAAACCTTCTCTAAGAAAGGGAATCTTCAGCTTTGTGAGTTGAATGCAGATATCACAAAGTAGTTTCTGAGAGTGCTTCTGTCTAGATTTTAGATGAAGATATTCCCGTTTCCAACGAAATCGTTAGAGCTATCCAAATATCTACTTGCAGATTCTACAAAAAGAGTGGTTCCAAACTACTCTATGAAAAGAAAGGTTGAACTCTGTTA
Organism: Gorilla gorilla gorilla; assembly: GCF_029281585.2. Classification (NCBI taxonomy): domain Eukaryota; kingdom Metazoa; phylum Chordata; class Mammalia; order Primates; family Hominidae; genus Gorilla; species Gorilla gorilla. The sequence goes on along the minus strand of NC_086018.1, from coordinate 11,769,818 downwards.
GATGAGGACACACATCACAAAGAAGTTTCTGAGAATGCTTCTGTCTAGATTTTATATGAAGATGTTCCCGTTTCCAACGAAATCTTCACATTAAACAAAATATCCACTTGCAGGTTCTACAAAAAGAGTGTTTCCAAACTGCTGTATCAAAGGAAAGGTTGTACTCTGTTAGTTGAGGACACACATCACAAAAAAGTTTCTGAGAATGCTTCTGTCTAGATTTTATATGAAGATATTCCCGTTTCCAACGAAATCTTCACAGTTATTCAAGTATCCACTTGCAGATTCCACAATAAGAGTGTTTCCAAACTGCTGTATCAATAGAAAGGATCAGCTCTGGTAGTTGAGGACACACATCCTAAAGAAGTTTCTGAAAATCCTTCTGTCTCTTTTTTATGGGAAGATATTTCAGTTTTCACCGTAGGCCTTAATGCGCTCGAAATGTCCACTTCCAGATACTACAGAAAGAGTGTTTCAAACCTGCTCTATGAAAGGGAATGTTCCGCTCTGTGACTTGAATGCAGATATCAGAAAGTAGTTTCTGACAGTGCTTCTGTCTAGAATTTAGATGAAGATATTCCCGTTTCCAACGAAATCGATAGAGCTATCCAAATATCCACTTACAGATTCTACAAAAGAAGTGATTCCAAACTGCTCTATCAACAGAAAGGTTTAAGTCTGTTAGTTGAGGACACACATCACAAAGAAGTTTGTGAGAATGCTTCTGTCTAGATTTTATATGAAGATATTCCCGTTTCTAACGATATCTTCACAGTTATCCAAATATCCACTTGCAGATTCTTCAAAAAGTGTGTTTCCAAACTGCTGTATCAAAAGATAGGTTCAACTCTGTCAGTTGAGGACACTCATCGCAAAGAAGTTTCTGAGAATGCTTCTGTCTAGATTTCATATGAAGATACTCCCCTTTCCAACGAAATTATTACAGCTATCCAAATATCCACGGACAGATTCTACAGAAAGGGTGTTTCCAAACTGCTGTATCAAAAGAAAGGTTGAACTCCGTTAGTTGAGGACACACATCACGAAGAAGTTGCTGAGAATGCTTCTGTCTGGAATTTAGATGAAGATATTCCCGTTTCCAACGAAATCTTCACAGTTATCCAAATATCTACCAGCAGATTCTACAAAAAGTGTGTTTCCAAACTACTGTAACAAAAGAAAGGTTGAACTCTGTTAGTTGAGGACACACATCACAAAGAAGTTTCTGAGAATGCTTCTGTCTAGATTTTATATGAAGATATTCACTTTTCCATCGAAATCTTCACAGTTATCCAAATATCCACTTGCGGATTCTACAAAAAGAGTGTTTCTAAACTGCTGTATCAAAAGAAAGGTCCAACTCTGTTAGTTGAGGACACACATCCAGTATAAGTTTCAGAGAATGCTTCTGTCTCGTTTTTATGGGAAGATATTTCCCTTTTCACCGTAGGCCTGAAAGCGCTCGAAATGTCCACTTGCAGATACTACAGAAAGCGTGTTCCAAACCTGCTCTAAGAAAGAGAATCTTCAGCTTTCTGAGTTGAATGCAGATATCACAAAGTAGTTTCTGAGAGTGCTTCTGTCTAGATTTTAGATGAAGATATTCCCGTTTCCAACGAAATCGTATGAGCTATCCAAATATCCACTTGCAGATTGTACAAAAAGGTGGTTCCAAACTACTCTATCAAAAGAAATGTTGAACTCTGTTCGATGAGGACTCACATCACAAAGAAGTTTCTGATAATGCTTCTGCCTAGATTTTATATGATGATGTTCCCGTTTCCAACGAAATCTTCACATTAAACAAAATATCCACTTGCAGGTTCTACAAAAAGAGTGTTTCCAAACTGCTGTATCAACGTAAAGTTTGAACTCTGTTAGTTGAGGACACACATCACAAAAAAGTTTCTGAGAATGCTTCTGTCTAGATTTTATAAGAAGATACTCCCGTTTCCAACGAAATCTTCACAGTTATTCAAGTATCCACTTGCAGATTCCACAAAAAGAGTGTTTCCTAACTGCTGTATCAAGAGAAAGGATCAACTCTGCTAGTTGAGGACCCATATCCTAAATAAGTTTCTGAGAATGCTTCTGTCTCTTTCTTATAGGAAGATATTTCAGTTTTCACCGAAGGGCTGAATGCGTTCGAAATGTCCACTTCCAGATACTACAGAAAGAGTGTTTCAAACCTGCTCTTTGAAAGGGAATGTTCAGCTCTGTGACTTGAATGCAGATGTCACAAAGTAGTTTCTGACAGTGCTTCTGTCTTGAATTTAGATGAAGATATTCCCTTTTCCAACGAAATCGTTAGAGCTATAAAAATATCCACTTGCAGATTCTACAAAAAGGGTGTTTCCAAACTGCCCTATCAAAAGAAACGTTGAACCCTGTTAGTTGAGGATACACATCACAAAGTAGTTTCTGAGAATGCTTGTGTCTAGATTTTATATGAAGATATTCCTATTTCCAACTAAATCTTCACAGTTATCCAAATATCCACTTGCAGATTTTACAAAAAGACTGTTTCCAAACTGCTGTTTCAAAGAAAAGTCGAACTGTGTTAGTTGAGGACACTCATCACAAAGAAGTTTCTGAGAATGCTTCTGTCTAGATTTCATATGAAGATATTCCCGTTTCCACCGAAATCATTAGAGCTATCCAAATACCCACTTACAGATTCTACAAAAAGAGTGTTACCAATCTGCTCTATCAAATGAAAGGTTCAACTTCGTTAGTTGAGGACACACATCATAAAGAAGTTTCTGAGAATGCTTCTGTCTGGATTTTATATGAAGATATTCCGTTTCCAACGAAATCTTCACAGTTATCCAAATATCAACTTGCAGATTCTACAAAAAGTGTGTTTCCAAACTACTGTATCAAAAGAAAGGATCAACTCTGTTAGTTGAGGACACACATCACAAAGAAGTTTCTGAGAATGCTTCTGTCTAGATTTTATATGAAGATATTCCCGTTTCCAACGAAATCTTCACAGTTATCCAAATATCCACTTGCAGATTCTACAAAAAGAGTGTTTGCAAACTGCTGTATCAAAAGAAAGGATGAACTGTGTTAGCTGAGGACACTCATCAAGAAGAAGTTTCTGAGCATGCTTCGGTCTAGATTTCATATGAAGATATCCCCGTTTCCAACGAAATCATTAGCTCTATCAAAATATCCACTTACAGATTCTACAAAAAGAGTGTTTCCAAACTCCTCTATCAAAAGAAAAGTTCAACTCCTTTAGTTGAGGACACACATCACAAAGAAGTTTCTGAGAATGCTTCTGTCTAGATTTTATATGAAGATATTCCCTTTTCCAATGAAATCTTCAGAGTCATCCAAATATCCACTTGCAGCTTCTACAAAAAGAGTTTTTCTAAACTGCTGTATCCAAAGAAAGTTTCATCTCTGTTAGTTGAGGACACACATCCCAAATAAGTTTCTGAGAATGCTTCTGTCTCGTTTTTATGGGAAGATATTTCCCTTTTCACCTTAGGCCTGAGAGCGCTCGAAATCTCCACTTGCAGATACTACAGAAAGAGTGTTCCAAACCTGCTCTAAGAAAGGGAATGTTCAGCTCAGTGAGTTCAATGCAGATATCACAAAGTAGTTTCTGAGAGAGCTTCTGTCTAGATTTTAGATGAAGATATTCCCGTTTCCAATGAAATCGTTAGAGCTATCCAAATATCCACTTGCAGATTCTACAAAAAGTGTGTTTCCAAACTGCTGTAACAAAGGAAAGGTTGAAATCTGTTAGTTGAGGACACACACCACAAAAAAGTTTCTGAGAACGCTTCTGTCTAGATTCTATATGACGATATTCCCGTTTCCAATGAAATCTTCACAGTTATTCAAATATCCACTTGCAGATTCTACAAAAAGAGTGTTTCCAAACTGCTCTATCAAAAGAAAGGTTCAACTCCGTTAGTTGAGGACACACGTCACAAAGAAGTTTCTGAGAATGCTTCTGTCTCGTTTTTATGGGAAGATATTTCAGTTTTCACCGTAGGCCGGAATGCGCTCGAAATGTCCACTTGCAGATACTACAGAAAGAGTGTTCCAAACCTTCTCTAAGAAAGGGAATCTTCAGCTTTGTGAGTTGAATGCAGATATCACAAAGTAGTTTCTGAGAGTGCTTCTGTCTAGATTTTAGATGAAGATATTCCCGTTTCCAACGAAATCGTTAGAGCTATCCAAATATCAACTTGCAGATTCTACAAAAAGAGTGGTTCCAAACTACTCTATGAAAAGAAAGGTTGAACTCTGTTAGATGAGGACACACATCACAAAGAAGTTTCTGAGAATGCTTCTGTCTAGATTTTATATGAAGATGTTCCCGTTTCCAACGAAATCTTCACATTAAACAAAATATCCACTTGCAGGTTCTACAAAAAGAGTGTTTCCAAACTGCTGTATCAAAGGAAAGGTTGTACTCTGTTAGTTGAGGACACACATCACAAAAAAGTTTCTGAGAATGCTTCTGTCTAGATTTTATATGAAGATATTCCCGTTTCCAACGAAATCTTCACAGTTATTCAAGTATCCACTTGCAGATTCCACAATAAGAGTGTTTCCAAACTGCTGTATCAATAGAAAGGATCAGCTCTGGTAGTTGAGGACACACATCCTAAAGAAGTTTCTGAAAATCCTTCTGTCTCTTTTTTATGGGAAGATATTTCAGTTTTCACCGTAGGCCTTAATGCGCTCGAAATGTCCACTTCCAGATACTACAGAAAGAGTGTTTCAAACCTGCTCTATGAAAGGGAATGTTCCGCTCTGTGACTTGAATGCAGATATCAGAAAGTAGTTTCTGACAGTGCTTCTGTCTAGAATTTAGATGAAGATATTCCCGTTTCCAACGAAATCGATAGAGCTATCCAAATATCCACTTACAGATTCTACAAAAGAAGTGATTCCAAACTGCTCTATCAACAGAAAGGTTTAAGTCTGTTAGTTGAGGACACACATCACAAAGAAGTTTGTGAGAATGCTTCTGTCTAGATTTTATATGAAGATATTCCCGTTTCTAACGATATCTTCACAGTTATCCAAATATCCACTTGCAGATTCTTCAAAAAGTGTGTTTCCAAACTGCTGTATCAAAAGATAGGTTCAACTCTGTCAGTTGAGGACACTCATCGCAAAGAAGTTTCTGAGAATGCTTCTGTCTAGATTTCATATGAAGATACTCCCCTTTCCAACGAAATTATTACAGCTATCCAAATATCCACGGACAGATTCTACAGAAAGGGTGTTTCCAAACTGCTGTATCAAAAGAAAGGTTGAACTCCGTTAGTTGAGGACACACATCACGAAGAAGTTGCTGAGAATGCTTCTGTCTGGAATTTAGATGAAGATATTCCCGTTTCCAACGAAATCTTCACAGTTATCCAAATATCTACCAGCAGATTCTACAAAAAGTGTGTTTCCAAACTACTGTAACAAAAGAAAGGTTGAACTCTGTTAGTTGAGGACACACATCACAAAGAAGTTTCTGAGAATGCTTCTGTCTAGATTTTATATGAAGATATTCACTTTTCCATCGAAATCTTCACAGTTATCCAAATATCCACTTGCGGATTCTACAAAAAGAGTGTTTCTAAACTGCTGTATCAAAAGAAAGGTCCAACTCTGTTAGTTGAGGACACACATCCAGTATAAGTTTCAGAGAATGCTTCTGTCTCGTTTTTATGGGAAGATATTTCCCTTTTCACCGTAGGCCTGAAAGCGCTCGAAATGTCCACTTGCAGATACTACAGAAAGCGTGTTCCAAACCTGCTCTAAGAAAGAGAATCTTCAGCTTTCTGAGTTGAATGCAGATATCACAAAGTAGTTTCTGAGAGTGCTTCTGTCTAGATTTTAGATGAAGATATTCCCGTTTCCAACGAAATCGTATGAGCTATCCAAATATCCACTTGCAGATTGTACAAAAAGGTGGTTCCAAACTACTCTATCAAAAGAAATGTTGAACTCTGTTCGATGAGGACTCACATCACAAAGAAGTTTCTGATAATGCTTCTGCCTAGATTTTATATGATGATGTTCCCGTTTCCAACGAAATCTTCACATTAAACAAAATATCCACTTGCAGGTTCTACAAAAAGAGTGTTTCCAAACTGCTGTATCAACGTAAAGTTTGAACTCTGTTAGTTGAGGACACACATCACAAAAAAGTTTCTGAGAATGCTTCTGTCTAGATTTTATAAGAAGATACTCCCGTTTCCAACGAAATCTTCACAGTTATTCAAGTATCCACTTGCAGATTCCACAAAAAGAGTGTTTCCTAACTGCTGTATCAAGAGAAAGGATCAACTCTGCTAGTTGAGGACCCATATCCTAAATAAGTTTCTGAGAATGCTTCTGTCTCTTTCTTATAGGAAGATATTTCAGTTTTCACCGAAGGGCTGAATGCGTTCGAAATGTCCACTTCCAGATACTACAGAAAGAGTGTTTCAAACCTGCTCTTTGAAAGGGAATGTTCAGCTCTGTGACTTGAATGCAGATGTCACAAAGTAGTTTCTGACAGTGCTTCTGTCTTGAATTTAGATGAAGATATTCCCTTTTCCAACGAAATCGTTAGAGCTATAAAAATATCCACTTGCAGATTCTACAAAAAGGGTGTTTCCAAACTGCCCTATCAAAAGAAACGTTGAACCCTGTTAGTTGAGGATACACATCACAAAGTAGTTTCTGAGAATGCTTGTGTCTAGATTTTATATGAAGATATTCCTATTTCCAACTAAATCTTCACAGTTATCCAAATATCCACTTGCAGATTTTACAAAAAGACTGTTTCCAAACTGCTGTTTCAAAGAAAAGTCGAACTGTGTTAGTTGAGGACACTCATCACAAAGAAGTTTCTGAGAAAGCTTCTGTCTAGATTTCATATGAAGATATTCCCGTTTCCACCGAAATCATTAGAGCTATCCAAATACCCACTTACAGATTCTACAAAAAGAGTGTTACCAATCTGCTCTATCAAATGAAAGGTTCAACTTCGTTAGTTGAGGACACACATCATAAAGAAGTTTCTGAGAATGCTTCTGTCTGGATTTTATATGAAGATATTCCGTTTCCAACGAAATCTTCACAGTTATCCAAATATCAACTTGCAGATTCTACAAAAAGTGTGTTTCCAAACTACTGTATCAAAAGAAAGGATCAACTCTGTTAGTTGAGGACGCACATCACAAAGAAGTTTCTGAGAATGCTTCTGTCTAGATTTTATATGAAGATATTCCCGTTTCCAACGAAATCTTCACAGTTATCCAAATATCCACTTGCAGATTCTACAAAAAGAGTGTTTGCAAACTGCTGTATCAAAAGAAAGGATGAACTGTGTTAGCTGAGGACACTCATCAAGAAGAAGTTTCTGAGCATGCTTCGGTCTAGATTTCATATGAAGATATCCCCGTTTCCAACGAAATCATTAGCTCTATCAAAATATCCACTTACAGATTCTACAAAAAGAGTGTTTCCAAACTCCTCTATCAAAAGAAAAGTTCAACTCCTTTAGTTGAGGACACACATCACAAAGAAGTTTCTGAGAATGCTTCTGTCTAGATTTTATATGAAGATATTCCCTTTTCCAATGAAATCTTCAGAGTCATCCAAATATCCACTTGCAGCTTCTACAAAAAGAGTTTTTCTAAACTGCTGTATCCAAAGAAAGTTTCATCTCTGTTAGTTGAGGACACACATCCCAAATAAGTTTCTGAGAATGCTTCTGTCTCGTTTTTATGGGAAGATATTTCCCTTTTCACCTTAGGCCTGAGAGCGCTCGAAATCTCCACTTGCAGATACTACAGAAAGAGTGTTCCAAACCTGCTCTAAGAAAGGGAATGTTCAGCTCAGTGAGTTCAATGCAGATATCACAAAGTAGTTTCTGAGAGAGCTTCTGTCTAGATTTTAGATGAAGATATTCCCGTTTCCAATGAAATCGTTAGAGCTATCCAAATATCCACTTGCAGATTCTACAAAAAGTGTGTTTCCAAACTGCTGTAACAAAGGAAAGGTTGAAATCTGTTAGTTGAGGACACACACCACAAAAAAGTTTCTGAGAACGCTTCTGTCTAGATTCTATATGACGATATTCCCGTTTCCAATGAAATCTTCACAGTTATTCAAATATCCACTTGCAGATTCTACAAAAAGAGTGTTTCCAAACTGCTCTATCAAAAGAAAGGTTCAACTCCGTTAGTTGAGGACACACGTCACAAAGAAGTTTCTGAGAATGCTTCTGTCTCGTTTTTATGGGAAGATATTTCAGTTTTCACCGTAGGCCGGAATGCGCTCGAAATGTCCACTTGCAGATACTACAGAAAGAGTGTTCCAAACCTTCTCTAAGAAAGGGAATCTTCAGCTTTGTGAGTTGAATGCAGATATCACAAAGTAGTTTCTGAGAGTGCTTCTGTCTAGATTTTAGATGAAGATATTCCCGTTTCCAACGAAATCGTTAGAGCTATCCAAATATCTACTTGCAGATTCTACAAAAAGAGTGGTTCCAAACTACTCTATGAAAAGAAAGGTTGAACTCTGTTAGATGAGGACACACATCACAAAGAAGTTTCTGAGAATGCTTCTGTCTAGATTTTATATGAAGATGTTCCCGTTTCCAACGAAATCTTCACATTAAACAAAATATCCACTTGCAGGTTCTACAAAAAGAGTGTTTCCAAACTGCTGTATCAAAGGAAAGGTTGTACTCTGTTAGTTGAGGACACACATCACAAAAAAGTTTGTGAGAATGCTTCTGTCTAGATTTTATATGAAGATATTCCCGTTTCCAACGAAATCTTCACAGTTATTCAAGTATCCACTTGCAGATTCCACAATAAGAGTGTTTCCAAACTGCTGTATCAATAGAAAGGATCAGCTCTGGTAGTTGAGGACACACATCCTAAAGAAGTTTCTGAAAATCCTTCTGTCTCTTTTTTATGGGAAGATATTTCAGTTTTCACCGTAGGCCTTAATGCGCTCGAAATGTCCACTTCCAGATACTACAGAAAGAGTGTTTCAAACCTGCTCTATGAAAGGGAATGTTCCGCTCTGTGACTTGAATGCAGATATCAGAAAGTAGTTTCTGACAGTGCTTCTGTCTAGAATTTAGATGAAGATATTCCCGTTTCCAACGAAATCGATAGAGCTATCCAAATATCCACTTACAGATTCTACAAAAGAAGTGATTCCAAACTGCTCTATCAACAGAAAGGTTTAAGTCTGTTAGTTGAGGACACACATCACAAAGAAGTTTGTGAGAATGCTTCTGTCTAGATTTTATATGAAGATATTCCCGTTTCTAACGATATCTTCACAGTTATCCAAATATCCACTTGCAGATTCTTCAAAAAGTGTGTTTCCAAACTGCTGTATCAAAAGATAGGTTCAACTCTGTCAGTTGAGGACACTCATCGCAAAGAAGTTTCTGAGAATGCTTCTGTCTAGATTTCATATGAAGATACTCCCCTTTCCAACGAAATTATTACAGCTATCCAAATATCCACGGACAGATTCTACAGAAAGGGTGTTTCCAAACTGCTGTATCAAAAGAAAGGTTGAACTCCGTTAGTTGAGGACACACATCACGAAGAAGTTGCTGAGAATGCTTCTGTCTGGAATTTAGATGAAGATATTCCCGTTTCCAACGAAATCTTCACAGTTATCCAAATATCTACCAGCAGATTCTACAAAAAGTGTGTTTCCAAACTACTGTAACAAAAGAAAGGTTGAACTCTGTTAGTTGAGGACACACATCACAAAGAAGTTTCTGAGAATGCTTCTGTCTAGATTTTATATGAAGATATTCACTTTTCCATCGAAATCTTCACAGTTATCCAAATATCCACTTGCGGATTCTACAAAAAGAGTGTTTCTAAACTGCTGTATCAAAAGAAAGGTCCAACTCTGTTAGTTGAGGACACACATCCAGTATAAGTTTCAGAGAATGCTTCTGTCTCGTTTTTATGGGAAGATATTTCCCTTTTCACCGTAGGCCTGAAAGCGCTCGAAATGTCCACTTGCAGATACTACAGAAAGCGTGTTCCAAACCTGCTCTAAGAAAGAGAATCTTCAGCTTTCTGAGTTGAATGCAGATATCACAAAGTAGTTTCTGAGAGTGCTTCTGTCTAGATTTTAGATGAAGATATTCCCGTTTCCAACGAAATCGTATGAGCTATCCAAATATCCACTTGCAGATTGTACAAAAAGGTGGTTCCAAACTACTCTATCAAAAGAAATGTTGAACTCTGTTCGATGAGGACTCACATCACAAAGAAGTTTCTGATAATGCTTCTGCCTAGATTTTATATGATGATGTTCCCGTTTCCAACGAAATCTTCACATTAAACAAAATATCCACTTGCAGGTTCTACAAAAAGAGTGTTTCCAAACTGCTGTATCAACGTAAAGTTTGAACTCTGTTAGTTGAGGACACACATCACAAAAAAGTTTCTGAGAATGCTTCTGTCTAGATTTTATAAGAAGATACTCCCGTTTCCAACGAAATCTTCACAGTTATTCAAGTATCCACTTGCAGATTCCACAAAAAGAGTGTTTCCTAACTGCTGTATCAAGAGAAAGGATCAACTCTGCTAGTTGAGGACCCATATCCTAAATAAGTTTCTGAGAATGCTTCTGTCTCTTTCTTATAGGAAGATATTTCAGTTTTCACCGAAGGGCTGAATGCGTTCGAAATGTCCACTTCCAGATACTACAGAAAGAGTGTTTCAAACCTGCTCTTTGAAAGGGAATGTTCAGCTCTGTGACTTGAATGCAGATGTCACAAAGTAGTTTCTGACAGTGCTTCTGTCTTGAATTTAGATGAAGATATTCCCTTTTCCAACGAAATCGTTAGAGCTATAAAAATATCCACTTGCAGATTCTACAAAAAGGGTGTTTCCAAACTGCCCTATCAAAAGAAACGTTGAACCCTGTTAGTTGAGGATACACATCACAAAGTAGTTTCTGAGAATGCTTGTGTCTAGATTTTATATGAAGATATTCCTATTTCCAACTAAATCTTCACAGTTATCCAAATATCCACTTGCAGATTTTACAAAAAGACTGTTTCCAAACTGCTGTTTCAAAGAAAAGTCGAACTGTGTTAGTTGAGGACACTCATCACAAAGAAGTTTCTGAGAATGCTTCTGTCTAGATTTCATATGAAGATATTCCCGTTTCCACCGAAATCATTAGAGCTATCCAAATACCCACTTACAGATTCTACAAAAAGAGTGTTACCAATCTGCTCTATCAAATGAAAGGTTCAACTTCGTTAGTTGAGGACACACATCATAAAGAAGTTTCTGAGAATGCTTCTGTCTGGATTTTATATGAAGATATTCCGTTTCCAACGAAATCTTCACAGTTATCCAAATATCAACTTGCAGATTCTACAAAAAGTGTGTTTCCAAACTACTGTATCAAAAGAAAGGATCAACTCTGTTAGTTGAGGACACACATCACAAAGAAGTTTCTGAGAATGCTTCTGTCTAGATTTTATATGAAGATATTCCCGTTTCCAACGAAATCTTCACAGTTATCCAAATATCCACTTGCAGATTCTACAAAAAGAGTGTTTGCAAACTGCTGTATCAAAAGAAAGGATGAACTGTGTTAGCTGAGGACACTCATCAAGAAGAAGTTTCTGAGCATGCTTCGGTCTAGATTTCATATGAAGATATCCCCGTTTCCAACGAAATCATTAGCTCTATCAAAATATCCACTTACAGATTCTACAAAAAGAGTGTTTCCAAACTCCTCTATCAAAAGAAAAGTTCAACTCCTTTAGTTGAGGACACACATCACAAAGAAGTTTCTGAGAATGCTTCTGTCTAGATTTTATATGAAGATATTCCCTTTTCCAATGAAATCTTCAGAGTCATCCAAATATCCACTTGCAGCTTCTACAAAAAGAGTTTTTCTAAACTGCTGTATCCAAAGAAAGTTTCATCTCTGTTAGTTGAGGCCACACATCCCAAATAAGTTTCTGAGAATGCTTCTGTCTCGTTTTTATGGGAAGATATTTCCCTTTTCACCTTAGGCCTGAGAGCGCTCGAAATCTCCACTTGCAGATACTACAGAAAGAGTGTTCCAAACCTGCTCTAAGAAAGGGAATGTTCAGCTCAGTGAGTTCAATGCAGATATCACAAAGTAGTTTCTGAGAGAGCTTCTGTCTAGATTTTAGATGAAGATATTCCCGTTTCCAATGAAATCGTTAGAGCTATCCAAATATCCACTTGCAGATTCTACAAAAAGTGTGTTTCCAAACTGCTGTAACAAAGGAAAGGTTGAAATCTGTTAGTTGAGGACACACACCACAAAAAAGTTTCTGAGAACGCTTCTGTCTAGATTCTATATGACGATATTCCCGTTTCCAATGAAATCTTCACAGTTATTCAAATATCCACTTGCAGATTCTACAAAAAGAGTGTTTCCAAACTGCTCTATCAAAAGAAAGGTTCAACTCCGTTAGTTGAGGACACACGTCACAAAGAAGTTTCTGAGAATGCTTCTGTCTCGTTTTTATGGGAAGATATTTCAGTTTTCACCGTAGGCCGGAATGCGCTCGAAATGTCCACTTGCAGATACTACAGAAAGAGTGTTCCAAACCTTCTCTAAGAAAGGGAATCTTCAGCTTTGTGAGTTGAATGCAGATATCACAAAGTAGTTTCTGAGAGTGCTTCTGTCTAGATTTTAGATGAAGATATTCCCGTTTCCAACGAAATCGTTAGAGCTATCCAAATATCTACTTGCAGATTCTACAAAAAGAGTGGTTCCAAACTACTCTATGAAAAGAAAGGTTGAACTCTGTTAGATGAGGACACACATCACAAAGAAGTTTCTGAGAATGCTTCTGTCTAGATTTTATATGAAGATGTTCCCGTTTCCAACGAAATCTTCACATTAAACAAAATATCCACTTGCAGGTTCTACAAAAAGAGTGTTTCCAAACTGCTGTATCAAAGGAAAGGTTGTACTCTGTTAGTTGAGGACACACATCACAAAAAAGTTTCTGAGAATGCTTCTGTCTAGATTTTATATGAAGATATTCCCGTTTCCAACGAAATCTTCACAGTTATTCAAGTATCCACTTGCAGATTCCACAATAAGAGTGTTTCCAAACTGCTGTATCAATAGAAAGGATCAGCTCTGGTAGTTGAGGACACACATCCTAAAGAAGTTTCTGAAAATCCTTCTGTCTCTTTTTTATGGGAAGATATTTCAGTTTTCACCGTAGGCCTTAATGCGCTCGAAATGTCCACTTCCAGATACTACAGAAAGAGTGTTTCAAACCTGCTCTATGAAAGGGAATGTTCCGCTCTGTGACTTGAATGCAGATATCAGAAAGTAGTTTCTGACAGTGCTTCTGTCTAGAATTTAGATGAAGATATTCCCGTTTCCAACGAAATCGATAGAGCTATCCAAATATCCACTTACAGATTCTACAAAAGAAGTGATTCCAAACTGCTCTATCAACAGAAAGGTTTAAGTCTGTTAGTTGAGGACACACATCACAAAGAAGTTTGTGAGAATGCTTCTGTCTAGATTTTATATGAAGATATTCCCGTTTCTAACGATATCTTCACAGTTATCCAAATATCCACTTGCAGATTCTTCAAAAAGTGTGTTTCCAAACTGCTGTATCAAAAGATAGGTTCAACTCTGTCAGTTGAGGACACTCATCGCAAAGAAGTTTCTGAGAATGCTTCTGTCTAGATTTCATATGAAGATACTCCCCTTTCCAACGAAATTATTACAGCTATCCAAATATCCACGGACAGATTCTACAGAAAGGGTGTTTCCAAACTGCTGTATCAAAAGAAAGGTTGAACTCCGTTAGTTGAGGACACACATCACGAAGAAGTTGCTGAGAATGCTTCTGTCTGGAATTTAGATGAAGATATTCCCGTTTCCAACGAAATCTTCACAGTTATCCAAATATCTACCAGCAGATTCTACAAAAAGTGTGTTTCCAAACTACTGTAACAAAAGAAAGGTTGAACTCTGTTAGTTGAGGACACACATCACAAAGAAGTTTCTGAGAATGCTTCTGTCTAGATTTTATATGAAGATATTCACTTTTCCATCGAAATCTTCACAGTTATCCAAATATCCACTTGCGGATTCTACAAAAAGAGTGTTTCTAAACTGCTGTATCAAAAGAAAGGTCCAACTCTGTTAGTTGAGGACACACATCCAGTATAAGTTTCAGAGAATGCTTCTGTCTCGTTTTTATGGGAAGATATTTCCCTTTTCACCGTAGGCCTGAAAGCGCTCGAAATGTCCACTTGCAGATACTACAGAAAGCGTGTTCCAAACCTGCTCTAAGAAAGAGAATCTTCAGCTTTCTGAGTTGAATGCAGATATCACAAAGTAGTTTCTGAGAGTGCTTCTGTCTAGATTTTAGATGAAGATATTCCCGTTTCCAACGAAATCGTATGAGCTATCCAAATATCCACTTGCAGATTGTACAAAAAGGTGGTTCCAAACTACTCTATCAAAAGAAATGTTGAACTCTGTTCGATGAGGACTCACATCACAAAGAAGTTTCTGATAATGCTTCTGCCTAGATTTTATATGATGATGTTCCCGTTTCCAACGAAATCTTCACATTAAACAAAATATCCACTTGCAGGTTCTACAAAAAGAGTGTTTCCAAACTGCTGTATCAACGTAAAGTTTGAACTCTGTTAGTTGAGGACACACATCACAAAAAAGTTTCTGAGAATGCTTCTGTCTAGATTTTATAAGAAGATACTCCCGTTTCCAACGAAATCTTCACAGTTATTCAAGTATCCACTTGCAGATTCCACAAAAAGAGTGTTTCCTAACTGCTGTATCAAGAGAAAGGATCAACTCTGCTAGTTGAGGACCCATATCCTAAATAAGTTTCTGAGAATGCTTCTGTCTCTTTCTTATAGGAAGATATTTCAGTTTTCACCGAAGGGCTGAATGCGTTCGAAATGTCCACTTCCAGATACTACAGAAAGAGTGTTTCAAACCTGCTCTTTGAAAGGGAATGTTCAGCTCTGTGACTTGAATGCAGATGTCACAAAGTAGTTTCTGACAGTGCTTCTGTCTTGAATTTAGATGAAGATATTCCCTTTTCCAACGAAATCGTTAGAGCTATAAAAATATCCACTTGCAGATTCTACAAAAAGGGTGTTTCCAAACTGCCCTATCAAAAGAAACGTTGAACCCTGTTAGTTGAGGATACACATCACAAAGTAGTTTCTGAGAATGCTTGTGTCTAGATTTTATATGAAGATATTCCTATTTCCAACTAAATCTTCACAGTTATCCAAATATCCACTTGCAGATTTTACAAAAAGACTGTTTCCAAACTGCTGTTTCAAAGAAAAGTCGAACTGTGTTAGTTGAGGACACTCATCACAAAGAAGTTTCTGAGAATGCTTCTGTCTAGATTTCATATGAAGATATTCCCGTTTCCACCGAAATCATTAGAGCTATCCAAATACCCACTTACAGATTCTACAAAAAGAGTGTTACCAATCTGCTCTATCAAATGAAAGGTTCAACTTCGTTAGTTGAGGACACACATCATAAAGAAGTTTCTGAGAATGCTTCTGTCTGGATTTTATATGAAGATATTCCGTTTCCAACGAAATCTTCACAGTTATCCAAATATCAACTTGCAGATTCTACAAAAAGTGTGTTTCCAAACTACTGTATCAAAAGAAAGGATCAACTCTGTTAGTTGAGGACACACATCACAAAGAAGTTTCTGAGAATGCTTCTGTCTAGATTTTATATGAAGATATTCCCGTTTCCAACGAAATCTTCACAGTTATCCAAATATCCACTTGCAGATTCTACAAAAAGAGTGTTTGCAAACTGCTGTATCAAAAGAAAGGATGAACTGTGTTAGCTGAGGACACTCATCAAGAAGAAGTTTCTGAGCATGCTTCGGTCTAGATTTCATATGAAGATATCCCCGTTTCCAACGAAATCATTAGCTCTATCAAAATATCCACTTACAGATTCTACAAAAAGAGTGTTTCCAAACTCCTCTATCAAAAGAAAAGTTCAACTCCTTTAGTTGAGGACACACATCACAAAGAAGTTTCTGAGAATGCTTCTGTCTAGATTTTATATGAAGATATTCCCTTTTCCAATGAAATCTTCAGAGTCATCCAAATATCCACTTGCAGCTTCTACAAAAAGAGTTTTTCTAAACTGCTGTATCCAAAGAAAGTTTCATCTCTGTTAGTTGAGGACACACATCCCAAATAAGTTTCTGAGAATGCTTCTGTCTCGTTTTTATGGGAAGATATTTCCCTTTTCACCTTAGGCCTGAGAGCGCTCGAAATCTCCACTTGCAGATACTACAGAAAGAGTGTTCCAAACCTGCTCTAAGAAAGGGAATGTTCAGCTCAGTGAGTTCAATGCAGATATCACAAAGTAGTTTCTGAGAGAGCTTCTGTCTAGATTTTAGATGAAGATATTCCCGTTTCCAATGAAATCGTTAGAGCTATCCAAATATCCACTTGCAGATTCTACAAAAAGTGTGTTTCCAAACTGCTGTAACAAAGGAAAGGTTGAAATCTGTTAGTTGAGGACACACACCACAAAAAAGTTTCTGAGAACGCTTCTGTCTAGATTCTATATGACGATATTCCCGTTTCCAATGAAATCTTCACAGTTATTCAAATATCCACTTGCAGATTCTACAAAAAGAGTGTTTCCAAACTGCTCTATCAAAAGAAAGGTTCAACTCCGTTAGTTGAGGACACACGTCACAAAGAAGTTTCTGAGAATGCTTCTGTCTCGTTTTTATGGGAAGATATTTCAGTTTTCACCGTAGGCCGGAATGCGCTCGAAATGTCCACTTGCAGATACTACAGAAAGAGTGTTCCAAACCTTCTCTAAGAAAGGGAATCTTCAGCTTTGTGAGTTGAATGCAGATATCACAAAGTAGTTTCTGAGAGTGCTTCTGTCTAGATTTTAGATGAAGATATTCCCGTTTCCAACGAAATCGTTAGAGCTATCCAAATATCAACTTGCAGATTCTACAAAAAGAGTGGTTCCAAACTACTCTATGAAAAGAAAGGTTGAACTCTGTTAGATGAGGACACACATCACAAAGAAGTTTCTGAGAATGCTTCTGTCTAGATTTTATATGAAGATGTTCCCGTTTCCAACGAAATCTTCACATTAAACAAAATATCCACTTGCAGGTTCTACAAAAAGAGTGTTTCCAAACTGCTGTATCAAAGGAAAGGTTGTACTCTGTTAGTTGAGGACACACATCACAAAAAAGTTTCTGAGAATGCTTCTGTCTAGATTTTATATGAAGATATTCCCGTTTCCAACGAAATCTTCACAGTTATTCAAGTATCCACTTGCAGATTCCACAATAAGAGTGTTTCCAAACTGCTGTATCAATAGAAAGGATCAGCTCTGGTAGTTGAGGACACACATCCTAAAGAAGTTTCTGAAAATCCTTCTGTCTCTTTTTTATGGGAAGATATTTCAGTTTTCACCGTAGGCCTTAATGCGCTCGAAATGTCCACTTCCAGATACTACAGAAAGAGTGTTTCAAACCTGCTCTATGAAAGGGAATGTTCCGCTCTGTGACTTGAATGCAGATATCAGAAAGTAGTTTCTGACAGTGCTTCTGTCTAGAATTTAGATGAAGATATTCCCGTTTCCAATGAAATCGATAGAGCTATCCAAATATCCACTTACAGATTCTACAAAAGAAGTGATTCCAAACTGCTCTATCAACAGAAAGGTTTAAGTCTGTTAGTTGAGGACACACATCACAAAGAAGTTTGTGAGAATGCTTCTGTCTAGATTTTATATGAAGATATTCCCGTTTCTAACGATATCTTCACAGTTATCCAAATATCCACTTGCAGATTCTTCAAAAAGTGTGTTTCCAAACTGCTGTATCAAAAGATAGGTTCAACTCTGTCAGTTGAGGACACTCATCGCAAAGAAGTTTCTGAGAATGCTTCTGTCTAGATTTCATATGAAGATACTCCCCTTTCCAACGAAATTATTACAGCTATCCAAATATCCACGGACAGATTCTACAGAAAGGGTGTTTCCAAACTGCTGTATCAAAAGAAAGGTTGAACTCCGTTAGTTGAGGACACACATCACGAAGAAGTTGCTGAGAATGCTTCTGTCTGGAATTTAGATGAAGATATTCCCGTTTCCAACGAAATCTTCACAGTTATCCAAATATCTACCAGCAGATTCTACAAAAAGTGTGTTTCCAAACTACTGTAACAAAAGAAAGGTTGAACTCTGTTAGTTGAGGACACACATCACAAAGAAGTTTCTGAGAATGCTTCTGTCTAGATTTTATATGAAGATATTCACTTTTCCATCGAAATCTTCACAGTTATCCAAATATCCACTTGCGGATTCTACAAAAAGAGTGTTTCTAAACTGCTGTATCAAAAGAAAGGTCCAACTCTGTTAGTTGAGGACACACATCCAGTATAAGTTTCAGAGAATGCTTCTGTCTCGTTTTTATGGGAAGATATTTCCCTTTTCACCGTAGGCCTGAAAGCGCTCGAAATGTCCACTTGCAGATACTACAGAAAGCGTGTTCCAAACCTGCTCTAAGAAAGAGAATCTTCAGCTTTCTGAGTTGAATGCAGATATCACAAAGTAGTTTCTGAGAGTGCTTCTGTCTAGATTTTAGATGAAGATATTCCCGTTTCCAACGAAATCGTATGAGCTATCCAAATATCCACTTGCAGATTGTACAAAAAGGTGGTTCCAAACTACTCTATCAAAAGAAATGTTGAACTCTGTTCGATGAGGACTCACATCACAAAGAAGTTTCTGATAATGCTTCTGCCTAGATTTTATATGATGATGTTCCCGTTTCCAACGAAATCTTCACATTAAACAAAATATCCACTTGCAGGTTCTACAAAAAGAGTGTTTCCAAACTGCTGTATCAACGTAAAGTTTGAACTCTGTTAGTTGAGGACACACATCACAAAAAAGTTTCTGAGAATGCTTCTGTCTAGATTTTATAAGAAGATACTCCCGTTTCCAACGAAATCTTCACAGTTATTCAAGTATCCACTTGCAGATTCCACAAAAAGAGTGTTTCCTAACTGCTGTATCAAGAGAAAGGATCAACTCTGCTAGTTGAGGACCCATATCCTAAATAAGTTTCTGAGAATGCTTCTGTCTCTTTCTTATAGGAAGATATTTCAGTTTTCACCGAAGGGCTGAATGCGTTCGAAATGTCCACTTCCAGATACTACAGAAAGAGTGTTTCAAACCTGCTCTTTGAAAGGGAATGTTCAGCTCTGTGACTTGAATGCAGATGTCACAAAGTAGTTTCTGACAGTGCTTCTGTCTTGAATTTAGATGAAGATATTCCCTTTTCCAACGAAATCGTTAGAGCTATAAAAATATCCACTTGCAGATTCTACAAAAAGGGTGTTTCCAAACTGCCCTATCAAAAGAAACGTTGAACCCTGTTAGTTGAGGATACACATCACAAAGTAGTTTCTGAGAATGCTTGTGTCTAGATTTTATATGAAGATATTCCTATTTCCAACTAAATCTTCACAGTTATCCAAATATCCACTTGCAGATTTTACAAAAAGACTGTTTCCAAACTGCTGTTTCAAAGAAAAGTCGAACTGTGTTAGTTGAGGACACTCATCACAAAGAAGTTTCTGAGAAAGCTTCTGTCTAGATTTCATATGAAGATATTCCCGTTTCCACCGAAATCATTAGAGCTATCCAAATACCCACTTACAGATTCTACAAAAAGAGTGTTACCAATCTGCTCTATCAAATGAAAGGTTCAACTTCGTTAGTTGAGGACACACATCATAAAGAAGTTTCTGAGAATGCTTCTGTCTGGATTTTATATGAAGATATTCCGTTTCCAACGAAATCTTCACAGTTATCCAAATATCAACTTGCAGATTCTACAAAAAGTGTGTTTCCAAACTACTGTATCAAAAGAAAGGATCAACTCTGTTAGTTGAGGACGCACATCACAAAGAAGTTTCTGAGAATGCTTCTGTCTAGATTTTATATGAAGATATTCCCGTTTCCAACGAAATCTTCACAGTTATCCAAATATCCACTTGCAGATTCTACAAAAAGAGTGTTTGCAAACTGCTGTATCAAAAGAAAGGATGAACTGTGTTAGCTGAGGACACTCATCAAGAAGAAGTTTCTGAGCATGCTTCGGTCTAGATTTCATATGAAGATATCCCCGTTTCCAACGAAATCATTAGCTCTATCAAAATATCCACTTACAGATTCTACAAAAAGAGTGTTTCCAAACTCCTCTATCAAAAGAAAAGTTCAACTCCTTTAGTTGAGGACACACATCACAAAGAAGTTTCTGAGAATGCTTCTGTCTAGATTTTATATGAAGATATTCCCTTTTCCAATGAAATCTTCAGAGTCATCCAAATATCCACTTGCAGCTTCTACAAAAAGAGTTTTTCTAAACTGCTGTATCCAAAGAAAGTTTCATCTCTGTTAGTTGAGGACACACATCCCAAATAAGTTTCTGAGAATGCTTCTGTCTCGTTTTTATGGGAAGATATTTCCCTTTTCACCTTAGGCCTGAGAGCGCTCGAAATCTCCACTTGCAGATACTACAGAAAGAGTGTTCCAAACCTGCTCTAAGAAAGGGAATGTTCAGCTCAGTGAGTTCAATGCAGATATCACAAAGTAGTTTCTGAGAGAGCTTCTGTCTAGATTTTAGATGAAGATATTCCCGTTTCCAATGAAATCGTTAGAGCTATCCAAATATCCACTTGCAGATTCTACAAAAAGTGTGTTTCCAAACTGCTGTAACAAAGGAAAGGTTGAAATCTGTTAGTTGAGGACACACACCACAAAAAAGTTTCTGAGAACGCTTCTGTCTAGATTCTATATGACGATATTCCCGTTTCCAATGAAATCTTCACAGTTATTCAAATATCCACTTGCAGATTCTACAAAAAGAGTGTTTCCAAACTGCTCTATCAAAAGAAAGGTTCAACTCCGTTAGTTGAGGACACACGTCACAAAGAAGTTTCTGAGAATGCTTCTGTCTCGTTTTTATGGGAAGATATTTCAGTTTTCACCGTAGGCCGGAATGCGCTCGAAATGTCCACTTGCAGATACTACAGAAAGAGTGTTCCAAACCTTCTCTAAGAAAGGGAATCTTCAGCTTTGTGAGTTGAATGCAGATATCACAAAGTAGTTTCTGAGAGTGCTTCTGTCTAGATTTTAGATGAAGATATTCCCGTTTCCAACGAAATCGTTAGAGCTATCCAAATATCTACTTGCAGATTCTACAAAAAGAGTGGTTCCAAACTACTCTATGAAAAGAAAGGTTGAACTCTGTTAGATGAGGACACACATCACAAAGAAGTTTCTGAGAATGCTTCTGTCTAGATTTTATATGAAGATGTTCCCGTTTCCAACGAAATCTTCACATTAAACAAAATATCCACTTGCAGGTTCTACAAAAAGAGTGTTTCCAAACTGCTGTATCAAAGGAAAGGTTGTACTCTGTTAGTTGAGGACACACATCACAAAAAAGTTTGTGAGAATGCTTCTGTCTAGATTTTATATGAAGATATTCCCGTTTCCAACGAAATCTTCACAGTTATTCAAGTATCCACTTGCAGATTCCACAATAAGAGTGTTTCCAAACTGCTGTATCAATAGAAAGGATCAGCTCTGGTAGTTGAGGACACACATCCTAAAGAAGTTTCTGAAAATCCTTCTGTCTCTTTTTTATGGGAAGATATTTCAGTTTTCACCGTAGGCCTTAATGCGCTCGAAATGTCCACTTCCAGATACTACAGAAAGAGTGTTTCAAACCTGCTCTATGAAAGGGAATGTTCCGCTCTGTGACTTGAATGCAGATATCAGAAAGTAGTTTCTGACAGTGCTTCTGTCTAGAATTTAGATGAAGATATTCCCGTTTCCAACGAAATCGATAGAGCTATCCAAATATCCACTTACAGATTCTACAAAAGAAGTGATTCCAAACTGCTCTATCAACAGAAAGGTTTAAGTCTGTTAGTTGAGGACACACATCACAAAGAAGTTTGTGAGAATGCTTCTGTCTAGATTTTATATGAAGATATTCCCGTTTCTAACGATATCTTCACAGTTATCCAAATATCCACTTGCAGATTCTTCAAAAAGTGTGTTTCCAAACTGCTGTATCAAAAGATAGGTTCAACTCTGTCAGTTGAGGACACTCATCGCAAAGAAGTTTCTGAGAATGCTTCTGTCTAGATTTCATATGAAGATACTCCCCTTTCCAACGAAATTATTACAGCTATCCAAATATCCACGGACAGATTCTACAGAAAGGGTGTTTCCAAACTGCTGTATCAAAAGAAAGGTTGAACTCCGTTAGTTGAGGACACACATCACGAAGAAGTTGCTGAGAATGCTTCTGTCTGGAATTTAGATGAAGATATTCCCGTTTCCAACGAAATCTTCACAGTTATCCAAATATCTACCAGCAGATTCTACAAAAAGTGTGTTTCCAAACTACTGTAACAAAAGAAAGGTTGAACTCTGTTAGTTGAGGACACACATCACAAAGAAGTTTCTGAGAATGCTTCTGTCTAGATTTTATATGAAGATATTCACTTTTCCATCGAAATCTTCACAGTTATCCAAATATCCACTTGCGGATTCTACAAAAAGAGTGTTTCTAAACTGCTGTATCAAAAGAAAGGTCCAACTCTGTTAGTTGAGGACACACATCCAGTATAAGTTTCAGAGAATGCTTCTGTCTCGTTTTTATGGGAAGATATTTCCCTTTTCACCGTAGGCCTGAAAGCGCTCGAAATGTCCACTTGCAGATACTACAGAAAGCGTGTTCCAAACCTGCTCTAAGAAAGAGAATCTTCAGCTTTCTGAGTTGAATGCAGATATCACAAAGTAGTTTCTGAGAGTGCTTCTGTCTAGATTTTAGATGAAGATATTCCCGTTTCCAACGAAATCGTATGAGCTATCCAAATATCCACTTGCAGATTGTACAAAAAGGTGGTTCCAAACTACTCTATCAAAAGAAATGTTGAACTCTGTTCGATGAGGACTCACATCACAAAGAAGTTTCTGATAATGCTTCTGCCTAGATTTTATATGATGATGTTCCCGTTTCCAACGAAATCTTCACATTAAACAAAATATCCACTTGCAGGTTCTACAAAAAGAGTGTTTCCAAACTGCTGTATCAACGTAAAGTTTGAACTCTGTTAGTTGAGGACACACATCACAAAAAAGTTTCTGAGAATGCTTCTGTCTAGATTTTATAAGAAGATACTCCCGTTTCCAACGAAATCTTCACAGTTATTCAAGTATCCACTTGCAGATTCCACAAAAAGAGTGTTTCCTAACTGCTGTATCAAGAGAAAGGATCAACTCTGCTAGTTGAGGACCCATATCCTAAATAAGTTTCTGAGAATGCTTCTGTCTCTTTCTTATAGGAAGATATTTCAGTTTTCACCGAAGGGCTGAATGCGTTCGAAATGTCCACTTCCAGATACTACAGAAAGAGTGTTTCAAACCTGCTCTTTGAAAGGGAATGTTCAGCTCTGTGACTTGAATGCAGATGTCACAAAGTAGTTTCTGACAGTGCTTCTGTCTTGAATTTAGATGAAGATATTCCCTTTTCCAACGAAATCGTTAGAGCTATAAAAATATCCACTTGCAGATTCTACAAAAAGGGTGTTTCCAAACTGCCCTATCAAAAGAAACGTTGAACCCTGTTAGTTGAGGATACACATCACAAAGTAGTTTCTGAGAATGCTTGTGTCTAGATTTTATATGAAGATATTCCTATTTCCAACTAAATCTTCACAGTTATCCAAATATCCACTTGCAGATTTTACAAAAAGACTGTTTCCAAACTGCTGTTTCAAAGAAAAGTCGAACTGTGTTAGTTGAGGACACTCATCACAAAGAAGTTTCTGAGAAAGCTTCTGTCTAGATTTCATATGAAGATATTCCCGTTTCCACCGAAATCATTAGAGCTATCCAAATACCCACTTACAGATTCTACAAAAAGAGTGTTACCAATCTGCTCTATCAAATGAAAGGTTCAACTTCGTTAGTTGAGGACACACATCATAAAGAAGTTTCTGAGAATGCTTCTGTCTGGATTTTATATGAAGATATTCCGTTTCCAACGAAATCTTCACAGTTATCCAAATATCAACTTGCAGATTCTACAAAAAGTGTGTTTCCAAACTACTGTATCAAAAGAAAGGATCAACTCTGTTAGTTGAGGACACACATCACAAAGAAGTTTCTGAGAATGCTTCTGTCTAGATTTTATATGAAGATATTCCCGTTTCCAACGAAATCTTCACAGTTATCCAAATATCCACTTGCAGATTCTACAAAAAGAGTGTTTGCAAACTGCTGTATCAAAAGAAAGGATGAACTGTGTTAGCTGAGGACACTCATCAAGAAGAAGTTTCTGAGCATGCTTCGGTCTAGATTTCATATGAAGATATCCCCGTTTCCAACGAAATCATTAGCTCTATCAAAATATCCACTTACAGATTCTACAAAAAGAGTGTTTCCAAACTCCTCTATCAAAAGAAAAGTTCAACTCCTTTAGTTGAGGACACACATCACAAAGAAGTTTCTGAGAATGCTTCTGTCTAGATTTTATATGAAGATATTCCCTTTTCCAATGAAATCTTCAGAGTCATCCAAATATCCACTTGCAGCTTCTACAAAAAGAGTTTTTCTAAACTGCTGTATCCAAAGAAAGTTTCATCTCTGTTAGTTGAGGACACACATCCCAAATAAGTTTCTGAGAATGCTTCTGTCTCGTTTTTATGGGAAGATATTTCCCTTTTCACCTTAGGCCTGAGAGCGCTCGAAATCTCCACTTGCAGATACTACAGAAAGAGTGTTCCAAACCTGCTCTAAGAAAGGGAATGTTCAGCTCAGTGAGTTCAATGCAGATATCACAAAGTAGTTTCTGAGAGAGCTTCTGTCTAGATTTTAGATGAAGATATTCCCGTTTCCAATGAAATCGTTAGAGCTATCCAAATATCCACTTGCAGATTCTACAAAAAGTGTGTTTCCAAACTGCTGTAACAAAGGGAAGGTTGAAATCTGTTAGTTGAGGACACACACCACAAAAAAGTTTCTGAGAACGCTTCTGTCTAGATTCTATATGACGATATTCCCGTTTCCAATGAAATCTTCACAGTTATTCAAATATCCACTTGCAGATTCTACAAAAAGAGTGTTTCCAAACTGCTCTATCAAAAGAAAGGTTCAACTCCGTTAGTTGAGGACACACGTCACAAAGAAGTTTCTGAGAATGCTTCTGTCTCGTTTTTATGGGAAGATATTTCAGTTTTCACCGTAGGCCGGAATGCGCTCGAAATGTCCACTTGCAGATACTACAGAAAGAGTGTTCCAAACCTTCTCTAAGAAAGGGAATCTTCAGCTTTGTGAGTTGAATGCAGATATCACAAAGTAGTTTCTGAGAGTGCTTCTGTCTAGATTTTAGATGAAGATATTCCCGTTTCCAACGAAATCGTTAGAGCTATCCAAATATCTACTTGCAGATTCTACAAAAAGAGTGGTTCCAAACTACTCTATGAAAAGAAAGGTTGAACTCTGTTAGATGAGGACACACATCACAAAGAAGTTTCTGAGAATGCTTCTGTCTAGATTTTATATGAAGATGTTCCCGTTTCCAACGAAATCTTCACATTAAACAAAATATCCACTTGCAGGTTCTACAAAAAGAGTGTTTCCAAACTGCTGTATCAAAGGAAAGGTTGTACTCTGTTAGTTGAGGACACACATCACAAAAAAGTTTCTGAGAATGCTTCTGTCTAGATTTTATATGAAGATATTCCCGTTTCCAACGAAATCTTCACAGTTATTCAAGTATCCACTTGCAGATTCCACAATAAGAGTGTTTCCAAACTGCTGTATCAATAGAAAGGATCAGCTCTGGTAGTTGAGGACACACATCCTAAAGAAGTTTCTGAAAATCCTTCTGTCTCTTTTTTATGGGAAGATATTTCAGTTTTCACCGTAGGCCTTAATGCGCTCGAAATGTCCACTTCCAGATACTACAGAAAGAGTGTTTCAAACCTGCTCTATGAAAGGGAATGTTCCGCTCTGTGACTTGAATGCAGATATCAGAAAGTAGTTTCTGACAGTGCTTCTGTCTAGAATTTAGATGAAGATATTCCCGTTTCCAACGAAATCGATAGAGCTATCCAAATATCCACTTACAGATTCTACAAAAGAAGTGATTCCAAACTGCTCTATCAACAGAAAGGTTTAAGTCTGTTAGTTGAGGACACACATCACAAAGAAGTTTGTGAGAATGCTTGTGTCTAGATTTTATATGAAGATATTCCCGTTTCTAACGATATCTTCACAGTTATCCAAATATCCACTTGCAGATTCTTCAAAAAGTGTGTTTCCAAACTGCTGTATCAAAAGATAGGTTCAACTCTGTCAGTTGAGGACACTCATCGCAAAGAAGTTTCTGAGAATGCTTCTGTCTAGATTTCATATGAAGATACTCCCCTTTCCAACGAAATTATTACAGCTATCCAAATATCCACGGACAGATTCTACAGAAAGGGTGTTTCCAAACTGCTGTATCAAAAGAAAGGTTGAACTCCGTTAGTTGAGGACACACATCACGAAGAAGTTGCTGAGAATGCTTCTGTCTGGAATTTAGATGAAGATATTCCCGTTTCCAACGAAATCTTCACAGTTATCCAAATATCTACCAGCAGATTCTACAAAAAGTGTGTTTCCAAACTACTGTAACAAAAGAAAGGTTGAACTCTGTTAGTTGAGGACACACATCACAAAGAAGTTTCTGAGAATGCTTCTGTCTAGATTTTATATGAAGATATTCACTTTTCCATCGAAATCTTCACAGTTATCCAAATATCCACTTGCGGATTCTACAAAAAGAGTGTTTCTAAACTGCTGTATCAAAAGAAAGGTCCAACTCTGTTAGTTGAGGACACACATCCAGTATAAGTTTCAGAGAATGCTTCTGTCTCGTTTTTATGGGAAGATATTTCCCTTTTCACCGTAGGCCTGAAAGCGCTCGAAATGTCCACTTGCAGATACTACAGAAAGCGTGTTCCAAACCTGCTCTAAGAAAGAGAATCTTCAGCTTTCTGAGTTGAATGCAGATATCACAAAGTAGTTTCTGAGAGTGCTTCTGTCTAGATTTTAGATGAAGATATTCCCGTTTCCAACGAAATCGTATGAGCTATCCAAATATCCACTTGCAGATTGTACAAAAAGGTGGTTCCAAACTACTCTATCAAAAGAAATGTTGAACTCTGTTCGATGAGGACTCACATCACAAAGAAGTTTCTGATAATGCTTCTGCCTAGATTTTATATGATGATGTTCCCGTTTCCAACGAAATCTTCACATTAAACAAAATATCCACTTGCAGGTTCTACAAAAAGAGTGTTTCCAAACTGCTGTATCAACGTAAAGTTTGAACTCTGTTAGTTGAGGACACACATCACAAAAAAGTTTCTGAGAATGCTTCTGTCTAGATTTTATAAGAAGATACTCCCGTTTCCAACGAAATCTTCACAGTTATTCAAGTATCCACTTGCAGATTCCACAAAAAGAGTGTTTCCTAACTGCTGTATCAAGAGAAAGGATCAACTCTGCTAGTTGAGGACCCATATCCTAAATAAGTTTCTGAGAATGCTTCTGTCTCTTTCTTATAGGAAGATATTTCAGTTTTCACCGAAGGGCTGAATGCGTTCGAAATGTCCACTTCCAGATACTACAGAAAGAGTGTTTCAAACCTGCTCTTTGAAAGGGAATGTTCAGCTCTGTGACTTGAATGCAGATGTCACAAAGTAGTTTCTGACAGTGCTTCTGTCTTGAATTTAGATGAAGATATTCCCTTTTCCAACGAAATCGTTAGAGCTATAAAAATATCCACTTGCAGATTCTACAAAAAGGGTGTTTCCAAACTGCCCTATCAAAAGAAACGTTGAACCCTGTTAGTTGAGGATACACATCACAAAGTAGTTTCTGAGAATGCTTGTGTCTAGATTTTATATGAAGATATTCCTATTTCCAACTAAATCTTCACAGTTATCCAAATATCCACTTGCAGATTTTACAAAAAGACTGTTTCCAAACTGCTGTTTCAAAGAAAAGTCGAACTGTGTTAGTTGAGGACACTCATCACAAAGAAGTTTCTGAGAAAGCTTCTGTCTAGATTTCATATGAAGATATTCCCGTTTCCACCGAAATCATTAGAGCTATCCAAATACCCACTTACAGATTCTACAAAAAGAGTGTTACCAATCTGCTCTATCAAATGAAAGGTTCAACTTCGTTAGTTGAGGACACACATCATAAAGAAGTTTCTGAGAATGCTTCTGTCTGGATTTTATATGAAGATATTCCGTTTCCAACGAAATCTTCACAGTTATCCAAATATCAACTTGCAGATTCTACAAAAAGTGTGTTTCCAAACTACTGTATCAAAAGAAAGGATCAACTCTGTTAGTTGAGGACACACATCACAAAGAAGTTTCTGAGAATGCTTCTGTCTAGATTTTATATGAAGATATTCCCGTTTCCAACGAAATCTTCACAGTTATCCAAATATCCACTTGCAGATTCTACAAAAAGAGTGTTTGCAAACTGCTGTATCAAAAGAAAGGATGAACTGTGTTAGCTGAGGACACTCATCAAGAAGAAGTTTCTGAGCATGCTTCGGTCTAGATTTCATATGAAGATATCCCCGTTTCCAACGAAATCATTAGCTCTATCAAAATATCCACTTACAGATTCTACAAAAAGAGTGTTTCCAAACTCCTCTATCAAAAGAAAAGTTCAACTCCTTTAGTTGAGGACACACATCACAAAGAAGTTTCTGAGAATGCTTCTGTCTAGATTTTATATGAAGATATTCCCTTTTCCAATGAAATCTTCAGAGTCATCCAAATATCCACTTGCAGCTTCTACAAAAAGAGTTTTTCTAAACTGCTGTATCCAAAGAAAGTTTCATCTCTGTTAGTTGAGGACACACATCCCAAATAAGTTTCTGAGAATGCTTCTGTCTCGTTTTTATGGGAAGATATTTCCCTTTTCACCTTAGGCCTGAG
This sequence comes from Gorilla gorilla gorilla, assembly GCF_029281585.2. Classification (NCBI taxonomy): domain Eukaryota; kingdom Metazoa; phylum Chordata; class Mammalia; order Primates; family Hominidae; genus Gorilla; species Gorilla gorilla. The sequence continues at coordinate 11,740,680 of NC_086018.1, read as the reverse complement.
AGCGCTCGAAATCTCCACTTGCAGATACTACAGAAAGAGTGTTCCAAACCTGCTCTAAGAAAGGGAATGTTCAGCTCAGTGAGTTCAATGCAGATATCACAAAGTAGTTTCTGAGAGAGCTTCTGTCTAGATTTTAGATGAAGATATTCCCGTTTCCAATGAAATCGTTAGAGCTATCCAAATATCCACTTGCAGATTCTACAAAAAGTGTGTTTCCAAACTGCTGTAACAAAGGGAAGGTTGAAATCTGTTAGTTGAGGACACACACCACAAAAAAGTTTCTGAGAACGCTTCTGTCTAGATTCTATATGACGATATTCCCGTTTCCAATGAAATCTTCACAGTTATTCAAATATCCACTTGCAGATTCTACAAAAAGAGTGTTTCCAAACTGCTCTATCAAAAGAAAGGTTCAACTCCGTTAGTTGAGGACACACGTCACAAAGAAGTTTCTGAGAATGCTTCTGTCTCGTTTTTATGGGAAGATATTTCAGTTTTCACCGTAGGCCGGAATGCGCTCGAAATGTCCACTTGCAGATACTACAGAAAGAGTGTTCCAAACCTTCTCTAAGAAAGGGAATCTTCAGCTTTGTGAGTTGAATGCAGATATCACAAAGTAGTTTCTGAGAGTGCTTCTGTCTAGATTTTAGATGAAGATATTCCCGTTTCCAACGAAATCGTTAGAGCTATCCAAATATCTACTTGCAGATTCTACAAAAAGAGTGGTTCCAAACTACTCTATGAAAAGAAAGGTTGAACTCTGTTAGATGAGGACACACATCACAAAGAAGTTTCTGAGAATGCTTCTGTCTAGATTTTATATGAAGATGTTCCCGTTTCCAACGAAATCTTCACATTAAACAAAATATCCACTTGCAGGTTCTACAAAAAGAGTGTTTCCAAACTGCTGTATCAAAGGAAAGGTTGTACTCTGTTAGTTGAGGACACACATCACAAAAAAGTTTCTGAGAATGCTTCTGTCTAGATTTTATATGAAGATATTCCCGTTTCCAACGAAATCTTCACAGTTATTCAAGTATCCACTTGCAGATTCCACAATAAGAGTGTTTCCAAACTGCTGTATCAATAGAAAGGATCAGCTCTGGTAGTTGAGGACACACATCCTAAAGAAGTTTCTGAAAATCCTTCTGTCTCTTTTTTATGGGAAGATATTTCAGTTTTCACCGTAGGCCTTAATGCGCTCGAAATGTCCACTTCCAGATACTACAGAAAGAGTGTTTCAAACCTGCTCTATGAAAGGGAATGTTCCGCTCTGTGACTTGAATGCAGATATCAGAAAGTAGTTTCTGACAGTGCTTCTGTCTAGAATTTAGATGAAGATATTCCCGTTTCCAACGAAATCGATAGAGCTATCCAAATATCCACTTACAGATTCTACAAAAGAAGTGATTCCAAACTGCTCTATCAACAGAAAGGTTTAAGTCTGTTAGTTGAGGACACACATCACAAAGAAGTTTGTGAGAATGCTTCTGTCTAGATTTTATATGAAGATATTCCCGTTTCTAACGATATCTTCACAGTTATCCAAATATCCACTTGCAGATTCTTCAAAAAGTGTGTTTCCAAACTGCTGTATCAAAAGATAGGTTCAACTCTGTCAGTTGAGGACACTCATCGCAAAGAAGTTTCTGAGAATGCTTCTGTCTAGATTTCATATGAAGATACTCCCCTTTCCAACGAAATTATTACAGCTATCCAAATATCCACGGACAGATTCTACAGAAAGGGTGTTTCCAAACTGCTGTATCAAAAGAAAGGTTGAACTCCGTTAGTTGAGGACACACATCACGAAGAAGTTGCTGAGAATGCTTCTGTCTGGAATTTAGATGAAGATATTCCCGTTTCCAACGAAATCTTCACAGTTATCCAAATATCTACCAGCAGATTCTACAAAAAGTGTGTTTCCAAACTACTGTAACAAAAGAAAGGTTGAACTCTGTTAGTTGAGGACACACATCACAAAGAAGTTTCTGAGAATGCTTCTGTCTAGATTTTATATGAAGATATTCACTTTTCCATCGAAATCTTCACAGTTATCCAAATATCCACTTGCGGATTCTACAAAAAGAGTGTTTCTAAACTGCTGTATCAAAAGAAAGGTCCAACTCTGTTAGTTGAGGACACACATCCAGTATAAGTTTCAGAGAATGCTTCTGTCTCGTTTTTATGGGAAGATATTTCCCTTTTCACCGTAGGCCTGAAAGCGCTCGAAATGTCCACTTGCAGATACTACAGAAAGCGTGTTCCAAACCTGCTCTAAGAAAGAGAATCTTCAGCTTTCTGAGTTGAATGCAGATATCACAAAGTAGTTTCTGAGAGTGCTTCTGTCTAGATTTTAGATGAAGATATTCCCGTTTCCAACGAAATCGTATGAGCTATCCAAATATCCACTTGCAGATTGTACAAAAAGGTGGTTCCAAACTACTCTATCAAAAGAAATGTTGAACTCTGTTCGATGAGGACTCACATCACAAAGAAGTTTCTGATAATGCTTCTGCCTAGATTTTATATGATGATGTTCCCGTTTCCAACGAAATCTTCACATTAAACAAAATATCCACTTGCAGGTTCTACAAAAAGAGTGTTTCCAAACTGCTGTATCAACGTAAAGTTTGAACTCTGTTAGTTGAGGACACACATCACAAAAAAGTTTCTGAGAATGCTTCTGTCTAGATTTTATAAGAAGATACTCCCGTTTCCAACGAAATCTTCACAGTTATTCAAGTATCCACTTGCAGATTCCACAAAAAGAGTGTTTCCTAACTGCTGTATCAAGAGAAAGGATCAACTCTGCTAGTTGAGGACCCATATCCTAAATAAGTTTCTGAGAATGCTTCTGTCTCTTTCTTATAGGAAGATATTTCAGTTTTCACCGAAGGGCTGAATGCGTTCGAAATGTCCACTTCCAGATACTACAGAAAGAGTGTTTCAAACCTGCTCTTTGAAAGGGAATGTTCAGCTCTGTGACTTGAATGCAGATGTCACAAAGTAGTTTCTGACAGTGCTTCTGTCTTGAATTTAGATGAAGATATTCCCTTTTCCAACGAAATCGTTAGAGCTATAAAAATATCCACTTGCAGATTCTACAAAAAGGGTGTTTCCAAACTGCCCTATCAAAAGAAACGTTGAACCCTGTTAGTTGAGGATACACATCACAAAGTAGTTTCTGAGAATGCTTGTGTCTAGATTTTATATGAAGATATTCCTATTTCCAACTAAATCTTCACAGTTATCCAAATATCCACTTGCAGATTTTACAAAAAGACTGTTTCCAAACTGCTGTTTCAAAGAAAAGTCGAACTGTGTTAGTTGAGGACACTCATCACAAAGAAGTTTCTGAGAAAGCTTCTGTCTAGATTTCATATGAAGATATTCCCGTTTCCACCGAAATCATTAGAGCTATCCAAATACCCACTTACAGATTCTACAAAAAGAGTGTTACCAATCTGCTCTATCAAATGAAAGGTTCAACTTCGTTAGTTGAGGACACACATCATAAAGAAGTTTCTGAGAATGCTTCTGTCTGGATTTTATATGAAGATATTCCGTTTCCAACGAAATCTTCACAGTTATCCAAATATCAACTTGCAGATTCTACAAAAAGTGTGTTTCCAAACTACTGTATCAAAAGAAAGGATCAACTCTGTTAGTTGAGGACACACATCACAAAGAAGTTTCTGAGAATGCTTCTGTCTAGATTTTATATGAAGATATTCCCGTTTCCAACGAAATCTTCACAGTTATCCAAATATCCACTTGCAGATTCTACAAAAAGAGTGTTTGCAAACTGCTGTATCAAAAGAAAGGATGAACTGTGTTAGCTGAGGACACTCATCAAGAAGAAGTTTCTGAGCATGCTTCGGTCTAGATTTCATATGAAGATATCCCCGTTTCCAACGAAATCATTAGCTCTATCAAAATATCCACTTACAGATTCTACAAAAAGAGTGTTTCCAAACTCCTCTATCAAAAGAAAAGTTCAACTCCTTTAGTTGAGGACACACATCACAAAGAAGTTTCTGAGAATGCTTCTGTCTAGATTTTATATGAAGATATTCCCTTTTCCAATGAAATCTTCAGAGTCATCCAAATATCCACTTGCAGCTTCTACAAAAAGAGTTTTTCTAAACTGCTGTATCCAAAGAAAGTTTCATCTCTGTTAGTTGAGGACACACATCCCAAATAAGTTTCTGAGAATGCTTCTGTCTCGTTTTTATGGGAAGATATTTCCCTTTTCACCTTAGGCCTGAGAGCGCTCGAAATCTCCACTTGCAGATACTACAGAAAGAGTGTTCCAAACCTGCTCTAAGAAAGGGAATGTTCAGCTCAGTGAGTTCAATGCAGATATCACAAAGTAGTTTCTGAGAGAGCTTCTGTCTAGATTTTAGATGAAGATATTCCCGTTTCCAATGAAATCGTTAGAGCTATCCAAATATCCACTTGCAGATTCTACAAAAAGTGTGTTTCCAAACTGCTGTAACAAAGGAAAGGTTGAAATCTGTTAGTTGAGGACACACACCACAAAAAAGTTTCTGAGAACGCTTCTGTCTAGATTCTATATGACGATATTCCCGTTTCCAATGAAATCTTCACAGTTATTCAAATATCCACTTGCAGATTCTACAAAAAGAGTGTTTCCAAACTGCTCTATCAAAAGAAAGGTTCAACTCCGTTAGTTGAGGACACACGTCACAAAGAAGTTTCTGAGAATGCTTCTGTCTCGTTTTTATGGGAAGATATTTCAGTTTTCACCGTAGGCCGGAATGCGCTCGAAATGTCCACTTGCAGATACTACAGAAAGAGTGTTCCAAACCTTCTCTAAGAAAGGGAATCTTCAGCTTTGTGAGTTGAATGCAGATATCACAAAGTAGTTTCTGAGAGTGCTTCTGTCTAGATTTTAGATGAAGATATTCCCGTTTCCAACGAAATCGTTAGAGCTATCCAAATATCTACTTGCAGATTCTACAAAAAGAGTGGTTCCAAACTACTCTATGAAAAGAAAGGTTGAACTCTGTTAGATGAGGACACACATCACAAAGAAGTTTCTGAGAATGCTTCTGTCTAGATTTTATATGAAGATGTTCCCGTTTCCAACGAAATCTTCACATTAAACAAAATATCCACTTGCAGGTTCTACAAAAAGAGTGTTTCCAAACTGCTGTATCAAAGGAAAGGTTGTACTCTGTTAGTTGAGGACACACATCACAAAAAAGTTTCTGAGAATGCTTCTGTCTAGATTTTATATGAAGATATTCCCGTTTCCAACGAAATCTTCACAGTTATTCAAGTATCCACTTGCAGATTCCACAATAAGAGTGTTTCCAAACTGCTGTATCAATAGAAAGGATCAGCTCTGGTAGTTGAGGACACACATCCTAAAGAAGTTTCTGAAAATCCTTCTGTCTCTTTTTTATGGGAAGATATTTCAGTTTTCACCGTAGGCCTTAATGCGCTCGAAATGTCCACTTCCAGATACTACAGAAAGAGTGTTTCAAACCTGCTCTATGAAAGGGAATGTTCCGCTCTGTGACTTGAATGCAGATATCAGAAAGTAGTTTCTGACAGTGCTTCTGTCTAGAATTTAGATGAAGATATTCCCGTTTCCAACGAAATCGATAGAGCTATCCAAATATCCACTTACAGATTCTACAAAAGAAGTGATTCCAAACTGCTCTATCAACAGAAAGGTTTAAGTCTGTTAGTTGAGGACACACATCACAAAGAAGTTTGTGAGAATGCTTCTGTCTAGATTTTATATGAAGATATTCCCGTTTCTAACGATATCTTCACAGTTATCCAAATATCCACTTGCAGATTCTTCAAAAAGTGTGTTTCCAAACTGCTGTATCAAAAGATAGGTTCAACTCTGTCAGTTGAGGACACTCATCGCAAAGAAGTTTCTGAGAATGCTTCTGTCTAGATTTCATATGAAGATACTCCCCTTTCCAACGAAATTATTACAGCTATCCAAATATCCACGGACAGATTCTACAGAAAGGGTGTTTCCAAACTGCTGTATCAAAAGAAAGGTTGAACTCCGTTAGTTGAGGACACACATCACGAAGAAGTTGCTGAGAATGCTTCTGTCTGGAATTTAGATGAAGATATTCCCGTTTCCAACGAAATCTTCACAGTTATCCAAATATCTACCAGCAGATTCTACAAAAAGTGTGTTTCCAAACTACTGTAACAAAAGAAAGGTTGAACTCTGTTAGTTGAGGACACACATCACAAAGAAGTTTCTGAGAATGCTTCTGTCTAGATTTTATATGAAGATATTCACTTTTCCATCGAAATCTTCACAGTTATCCAAATATCCACTTGCGGATTCTACAAAAAGAGTGTTTCTAAACTGCTGTATCAAAAGAAAGGTCCAACTCTGTTAGTTGAGGACACACATCCAGTATAAGTTTCAGAGAATGCTTCTGTCTCGTTTTTATGGGAAGATATTTCCCTTTTCACCGTAGGCCTGAAAGCGCTCGAAATGTCCACTTGCAGATACTACAGAAAGCGTGTTCCAAACCTGCTCTAAGAAAGAGAATCTTCAGCTTTCTGAGTTGAATGCAGATATCACAAAGTAGTTTCTGAGAGTGCTTCTGTCTAGATTTTAGATGAAGATATTCCCGTTTCCAACGAAATCGTATGAGCTATCCAAATATCCACTTGCAGATTGTACAAAAAGGTGGTTCCAAACTACTCTATCAAAAGAAATGTTGAACTCTGTTCGATGAGGACTCACATCACAAAGAAGTTTCTGATAATGCTTCTGCCTAGATTTTATATGATGATGTTCCCGTTTCCAACGAAATCTTCACATTAAACAAAATATCCACTTGCAGGTTCTACAAAAAGAGTGTTTCCAAACTGCTGTATCAACGTAAAGTTTGAACTCTGTTAGTTGAGGACACACATCACAAAAAAGTTTCTGAGAATGCTTCTGTCTAGATTTTATAAGAAGATACTCCCGTTTCCAACGAAATCTTCACAGTTATTCAAGTATCCACTTGCAGATTCCACAAAAAGAGTGTTTCCTAACTGCTGTATCAAGAGAAAGGATCAACTCTGCTAGTTGAGGACCCATATCCTAAATAAGTTTCTGAGAATGCTTCTGTCTCTTTCTTATAGGAAGATATTTCAGTTTTCACCGAAGGGCTGAATGCGTTCGAAATGTCCACTTCCAGATACTACAGAAAGAGTGTTTCAAACCTGCTCTTTGAAAGGGAATGTTCAGCTCTGTGACTTGAATGCAGATGTCACAAAGTAGTTTCTGACAGTGCTTCTGTCTTGAATTTAGATGAAGATATTCCCTTTTCCAACGAAATCGTTAGAGCTATAAAAATATCCACTTGCAGATTCTACAAAAAGGGTGTTTCCAAACTGCCCTATCAAAAGAAACGTTGAACCCTGTTAGTTGAGGATACACATCACAAAGTAGTTTCTGAGAATGCTTGTGTCTAGATTTTATATGAAGATATTCCTATTTCCAACTAAATCTTCACAGTTATCCAAATATCCACTTGCAGATTTTACAAAAAGACTGTTTCCAAACTGCTGTTTCAAAGAAAAGTCGAACTGTGTTAGTTGAGGACACTCATCACAAAGAAGTTTCTGAGAATGCTTCTGTCTAGATTTCATATGAAGATATTCCCGTTTCCACCGAAATCATTAGAGCTATCCAAATACCCACTTACAGATTCTACAAAAAGAGTGTTACCAATCTGCTCTATCAAATGAAAGGTTCAACTTCGTTAGTTGAGGACACACATCATAAAGAAGTTTCTGAGAATGCTTCTGTCTGGATTTTATATGAAGATATTCCGTTTCCAACGAAATCTTCACAGTTATCCAAATATCAACTTGCAGATTCTACAAAAAGTGTGTTTCCAAACTACTGTATCAAAAGAAAGGATCAACTCTGTTAGTTGAGGACACACATCACAAAGAAGTTTCTGAGAATGCTTCTGTCTAGATTTTATATGAAGATATTCCCGTTTCCAACGAAATCTTCACAGTTATCCAAATATCCACTTGCAGATTCTACAAAAAGAGTGTTTGCAAACTGCTGTATCAAAAGAAAGGATGAACTGTGTTAGCTGAGGACACTCATCAAGAAGAAGTTTCTGAGCATGCTTCGGTCTAGATTTCATATGAAGATATCCCCGTTTCCAACGAAATCATTAGCTCTATCAAAATATCCACTTACAGATTCTACAAAAAGAGTGTTTCCAAACTCCTCTATCAAAAGAAAAGTTCAACTCCTTTAGTTGAGGACACACATCACAAAGAAGTTTCTGAGAATGCTTCTGTCTAGATTTTATATGAAGATATTCCCTTTTCCAATGAAATCTTCAGAGTCATCCAAATATCCACTTGCAGCTTCTACAAAAAGAGTTTTTCTAAACTGCTGTATCCAAAGAAAGTTTCATCTCTGTTAGTTGAGGACACACATCCCAAATAAGTTTCTGAGAATGCTTCTGTCTCGTTTTTATGGGAAGATATTTCCCTTTTCACCTTAGGCCTGAGAGCGCTCGAAATCTCCACTTGCAGATACTACAGAAAGAGTGTTCCAAACCTGCTCTAAGAAAGGGAATGTTCAGCTCAGTGAGTTCAATGCAGATATCACAAAGTAGTTTCTGAGAGAGCTTCTGTCTAGATTCTATATGACGATATTCCCGTTTCCAATGAAATCTTCACAGTTATTCAAATATCCACTTGCAGATTCTACAAAAAGAGTGTTTCCAAACTGCTCTATCAAAAGAAAGGTTCAACTCCGTTAGTTGAGGACACACGTCACAAAGAAGTTTCTGAGAATGCTTCTGTCTCGTTTTTATGGGAAGATATTTCAGTTTTCACCGTAGGCCGGAATGCGCTCGAAATGTCCACTTGCAGATACTACAGAAAGAGTGTTCCAAACCTTCTCTAAGAAAGGGAATCTTCAGCTTTGTGAGTTGAATGCAGATATCACAAAGTAGTTTCTGAGAGTGCTTCTGTCTAGATTTTAGATGAAGATATTCCCGTTTCCAACGAAATCGTTAGAGCTATCCAAATATCAACTTGCAGATTCTACAAAAAGAGTGGTTCCAAACTACTCTATGAAAAGAAAGGTTGAACTCTGTTAGATGAGGACACACATCACAAAGAAGTTTCTGAGAATGCTTCTGTCTAGATTTTATATGAAGATGTTCCCGTTTCCAACGAAATCTTCACATTAAACAAAATATCCACTTGCAGGTTCTACAAAAAGAGTGTTTCCAAACTGCTGTATCAAAGGAAAGGTTGTACTCTGTTAGTTGAGGACACACATCACAAAAAAGTTTCTGAGAATGCTTCTGTCTAGATTTTATATGAAGATATTCCCGTTTCCAACGAAATCTTCACAGTTATTCAAGTATCCACTTGCAGATTCCACAATAAGAGTGTTTCCAAACTGCTGTATCAATAGAAAGGATCAGCTCTGGTAGTTGAGGACACACATCCTAAAGAAGTTTCTGAAAATCCTTCTGTCTCTTTTTTATGGGAAGATATTTCAGTTTTCACCGTAGGCCTTAATGCGCTCGAAATGTCCACTTCCAGATACTACAGAAAGAGTGTTTCAAACCTGCTCTATGAAAGGGAATGTTCCGCTCTGTGACTTGAATGCAGATATCAGAAAGTAGTTTCTGACAGTGCTTCTGTCTAGAATTTAGATGAAGATATTCCCGTTTCCAACGAAATCGATAGAGCTATCCAAATATCCACTTACAGATTCTACAAAAGAAGTGATTCCAAACTGCTCTATCAACAGAAAGGTTTAAGTCTGTTAGTTGAGGACACACATCACAAAGAAGTTTGTGAGAATGCTTCTGTCTAGATTTTATATGAAGATATTCCCGTTTCTAACGATATCTTCACAGTTATCCAAATATCCACTTGCAGATTCTTCAAAAAGTGTGTTTCCAAACTGCTGTATCAAAAGATAGGTTCAACTCTGTCAGTTGAGGACACTCATCGCAAAGAAGTTTCTGAGAATGCTTCTGTCTAGATTTCATATGAAGATACTCCCCTTTCCAACGAAATTATTACAGCTATCCAAATATCCACGGACAGATTCTACAGAAAGGGTGTTTCCAAACTGCTGTATCAAAAGAAAGGTTGAACTCCGTTAGTTGAGGACACACATCACGAAGAAGTTGCTGAGAATGCTTCTGTCTGGAATTTAGATGAAGATATTCCCGTTTCCAACGAAATCTTCACAGTTATCCAAATATCTACCAGCAGATTCTACAAAAAGTGTGTTTCCAAACTACTGTAACAAAAGAAAGGTTGAACTCTGTTAGTTGAGGACACACATCACAAAGAAGTTTCTGAGAATGCTTCTGTCTAGATTTTATATGAAGATATTCACTTTTCCATCGAAATCTTCACAGTTATCCAAATATCCACTTGCGGATTCTACAAAAAGAGTGTTTCTAAACTGCTGTATCAAAAGAAAGGTCCAACTCTGTTAGTTGAGGACACACATCCAGTATAAGTTTCAGAGAATGCTTCTGTCTCGTTTTTATGGGAAGATATTTCCCTTTTCACCGTAGGCCTGAAAGCGCTCGAAATGTCCACTTGCAGATACTACAGAAAGCGTGTTCCAAACCTGCTCTAAGAAAGAGAATCTTCAGCTTTCTGAGTTGAATGCAGATATCACAAAGTAGTTTCTGAGAGTGCTTCTGTCTAGATTTTAGATGAAGATATTCCCGTTTCCAACGAAATCGTATGAGCTATCCAAATATCCACTTGCAGATTGTACAAAAAGGTGGTTCCAAACTACTCTATCAAAAGAAATGTTGAACTCTGTTCGATGAGGACTCACATCACAAAGAAGTTTCTGATAATGCTTCTGCCTAGATTTTATATGATGATGTTCCCGTTTCCAACGAAATCTTCACATTAAACAAAATATCCACTTGCAGGTTCTACAAAAAGAGTGTTTCCAAACTGCTGTATCAACGTAAAGTTTGAACTCTGTTAGTTGAGGACACACATCACAAAAAAGTTTCTGAGAATGCTTCTGTCTAGATTTTATAAGAAGATACTCCCGTTTCCAACGAAATCTTCACAGTTATTCAAGTATCCACTTGCAGATTCCACAAAAAGAGTGTTTCCTAACTGCTGTATCAAGAGAAAGGATCAACTCTGCTAGTTGAGGACCCATATCCTAAATAAGTTTCTGAGAATGCTTCTGTCTCTTTCTTATAGGAAGATATTTCAGTTTTCACCGAAGGGCTGAATGCGTTCGAAATGTCCACTTCCAGATACTACAGAAAGAGTGTTTCAAACCTGCTCTTTGAAAGGGAATGTTCAGCTCTGTGACTTGAATGCAGATGTCACAAAGTAGTTTCTGACAGTGCTTCTGTCTTGAATTTAGATGAAGATATTCCCTTTTCCAACGAAATCGTTAGAGCTATAAAAATATCCACTTGCAGATTCTACAAAAAGGGTGTTTCCAAACTGCCCTATCAAAAGAAACGTTGAACCCTGTTAGTTGAGGATACACATCACAAAGTAGTTTCTGAGAATGCTTGTGTCTAGATTTTATATGAAGATATTCCTATTTCCAACTAAATCTTCACAGTTATCCAAATATCCACTTGCAGATTTTACAAAAAGACTGTTTCCAAACTGCTGTTTCAAAGAAAAGTCGAACTGTGTTAGTTGAGGACACTCATCACAAAGAAGTTTCTGAGAATGCTTCTGTCTAGATTTCATATGAAGATATTCCCGTTTCCACCGAAATCATTAGAGCTATCCAAATACCCACTTACAGATTCTACAAAAAGAGTGTTACCAATCTGCTCTATCAAATGAAAGGTTCAACTTCGTTAGTTGAGGACACACATCATAAAGAAGTTTCTGAGAATGCTTCTGTCTGGATTTTATATGAAGATATTCCGTTTCCAACGAAATCTTCACAGTTATCCAAATATCAACTTGCAGATTCTACAAAAAGTGTGTTTCCAAACTACTGTATCAAAAGAAAGGATCAACTCTGTTAGTTGAGGACACACATCACAAAGAAGTTTCTGAGAATGCTTCTGTCTAGATTTTATATGAAGATATTCCCGTTTCCAACGAAATCTTCACAGTTATCCAAATATCCACTTGCAGATTCTACAAAAAGAGTGTTTGCAAACTGCTGTATCAAAAGAAAGGATGAACTGTGTTAGCTGAGGACACTCATCAAGAAGAAGTTTCTGAGCATGCTTCGGTCTAGATTTCATATGAAGATATCCCCGTTTCCAACGAAATCATTAGCTCTATCAAAATATCCACTTACAGATTCTACAAAAAGAGTGTTTCCAAACTCCTCTATCAAAAGAAAAGTTCAACTCCTTTAGTTGAGGACACACATCACAAAGAAGTTTCTGAGAATGCTTCTGTCTAGATTTTATATGAAGATATTCCCTTTTCCAATGAAATCTTCAGAGTCATCCAAATATCCACTTGCAGCTTCTACAAAAAGAGTTTTTCTAAACTGCTGTATCCAAAGAAAGTTTCATCTCTGTTAGTTGAGGACACACATCCCAAATAAGTTTCTGAGAATGCTTCTGTCTCGTTTTTATGGGAAGATATTTCCCTTTTCACCTTAGGCCTGAGAGCGCTCGAAATCTCCACTTGCAGATACTACAGAAAGAGTGTTCCAAACCTGCTCTAAGAAAGGGAATGTTCAGCTCAGTGAGTTCAATGCAGATATCACAAAGTAGTTTCTGAGAGAGCTTCTGTCTAGATTTTAGATGAAGATATTCCCGTTTCCAATGAAATCGTTAGAGCTATCCAAATATCCACTTGCAGATTCTACAAAAAGTGTGTTTCCAAACTGCTGTAACAAAGGAAAGGTTGAAATCTGTTAGTTGAGGACACACACCACAAAAAAGTTTCTGAGAACGCTTCTGTCTAGATTCTATATGACGATATTCCCGTTTCCAATGAAATCTTCACAGTTATTCAAATATCCACTTGCAGATTCTACAAAAAGAGTGTTTCCAAACTGCTCTATCAAAAGAAAGGTTCAACTCCGTTAGTTGAGGACACACGTCACAAAGAAGTTTCTGAGAATGCTTCTGTCTCGTTTTTATGGGAAGATATTTCAGTTTTCACCGTAGGCCGGAATGCGCTCGAAATGTCCACTTGCAGATACTACAGAAAGAGTGTTCCAAACCTTCTCTAAGAAAGGGAATCTTCAGCTTTGTGAGTTGAATGCAGATATCACAAAGTAGTTTCTGAGAGTGCTTCTGTCTAGATTTTAGATGAAGATATTCCCGTTTCCAACGAAATCGTTAGAGCTATCCAAATATCTACTTGCAGATTCTACAAAAAGAGTGGTTCCAAACTACTCTATGAAAAGAAAGGTTGAACTCTGTTAGATGAGGACACACATCACAAAGAAGTTTCTGAGAATGCTTCTGTCTAGATTTTATATGAAGATGTTCCCGTTTCCAACGAAATCTTCACATTAAACAAAATATCCACTTGCAGGTTCTACAAAAAGAGTGTTTCCAAACTGCTGTATCAAAGGAAAGGTTGTACTCTGTTAGTTGAGGACACACATCACAAAAAAGTTTCTGAGAATGCTTCTGTCTAGATTTTATATGAAGATATTCCCGTTTCCAACGAAATCTTCACAGTTATTCAAGTATCCACTTGCAGATTCCACAATAAGAGTGTTTCCAAACTGCTGTATCAATAGAAAGGATCAGCTCTGGTAGTTGAGGACACACATCCTAAAGAAGTTTCTGAAAATCCTTCTGTCTCTTTTTTATGGGAAGATATTTCAGTTTTCACCGTAGGCCTTAATGCGCTCGAAATGTCCACTTCCAGATACTACAGAAAGAGTGTTTCAAACCTGCTCTATGAAAGGGAATGTTCCGCTCTGTGACTTGAATGCAGATATCAGAAAGTAGTTTCTGACAGTGCTTCTGTCTAGAATTTAGATGAAGATATTCCCGTTTCCAACGAAATCGATAGAGCTATCCAAATATCCACTTACAGATTCTACAAAAGAAGTGATTCCAAACTGCTCTATCAACAGAAAGGTTTAAGTCTGTTAGTTGAGGACACACATCACAAAGAAGTTTGTGAGAATGCTTCTGTCTAGATTTTATATGAAGATATTCCCGTTTCTAACGATATCTTCACAGTTATCCAAATATCCACTTGCAGATTCTTCAAAAAGTGTGTTTCCAAACTGCTGTATCAAAAGATAGGTTCAACTCTGTCAGTTGAGGACACTCATCGCAAAGAAGTTTCTGAGAATGCTTCTGTCTAGATTTCATATGAAGATACTCCCCTTTCCAACGAAATTATTACAGCTATCCAAATATCCACGGACAGATTCTACAGAAAGGGTGTTTCCAAACTGCTGTATCAAAAGAAAGGTTGAACTCCGTTAGTTGAGGACACACATCACGAAGAAGTTGCTGAGAATGCTTCTGTCTGGAATTTAGATGAAGATATTCCCGTTTCCAACGAAATCTTCACAGTTATCCAAATATCTACCAGCAGATTCTACAAAAAGTGTGTTTCCAAACTACTGTAACAAAAGAAAGGTTGAACTCTGTTAGTTGAGGACACACATCACAAAGAAGTTTCTGAGAATGCTTCTGTCTAGATTTTATATGAAGATATTCACTTTTCCATCGAAATCTTCACAGTTATCCAAATATCCACTTGCGGATTCTACAAAAAGAGTGTTTCTAAACTGCTGTATCAAAAGAAAGGTCCAACTCTGTTAGTTGAGGACACACATCCAGTATAAGTTTCAGAGAATGCTTCTGTCTCGTTTTTATGGGAAGATATTTCCCTTTTCACCGTAGGCCTGAAAGCGCTCGAAATGTCCACTTGCAGATACTACAGAAAGCGTGTTCCAAACCTGCTCTAAGAAAGAGAATCTTCAGCTTTCTGAGTTGAATGCAGATATCACAAAGTAGTTTCTGAGAGTGCTTCTGTCTAGATTTTAGATGAAGATATTCCCGTTTCCAACGAAATCGTATGAGCTATCCAAATATCCACTTGCAGATTGTACAAAAAGGTGGTTCCAAACTACTCTATCAAAAGAAATGTTGAACTCTGTTCGATGAGGACTCACATCACAAAGAAGTTTCTGATAATGCTTCTGCCTAGATTTTATATGATGATGTTCCCGTTTCCAACGAAATCTTCACATTAAACAAAATATCCACTTGCAGGTTCTACAAAAAGAGTGTTTCCAAACTGCTGTATCAACGTAAAGTTTGAACTCTGTTAGTTGAGGACACACATCACAAAAAAGTTTCTGAGAATGCTTCTGTCTAGATTTTATAAGAAGATACTCCCGTTTCCAACGAAATCTTCACAGTTATTCAAGTATCCACTTGCAGATTCCACAAAAAGAGTGTTTCCTAACTGCTGTATCAAGAGAAAGGATCAACTCTGCTAGTTGAGGACCCATATCCTAAATAAGTTTCTGAGAATGCTTCTGTCTCTTTCTTATAGGAAGATATTTCAGTTTTCACCGAAGGGCTGAATGCGTTCGAAATGTCCACTTCCAGATACTACAGAAAGAGTGTTTCAAACCTGCTCTTTGAAAGGGAATGTTCAGCTCTGTGACTTGAATGCAGATGTCACAAAGTAGTTTCTGACAGTGCTTCTGTCTTGAATTTAGATGAAGATATTCCCTTTTCCAACGAAATCGTTAGAGCTATAAAAATATCCACTTGCAGATTCTACAAAAAGGGTGTTTCCAAACTGCCCTATCAAAAGAAACGTTGAACCCTGTTAGTTGAGGATACACATCACAAAGTAGTTTCTGAGAATGCTTGTGTCTAGATTTTATATGAAGATATTCCTATTTCCAACTAAATCTTCACAGTTATCCAAATATCCACTTGCAGATTTTACAAAAAGACTGTTTCCAAACTGCTGTTTCAAAGAAAAGTCGAACTGTGTTAGTTGAGGGCACTCATCACAAAGAAGTTTCTGAGAAAGCTTCTGTCTAGATTTCATATGAAGATATTCCCGTTTCCACCGAAATCATTAGAGCTATCCAAATACCCACTTACAGATTCTACAAAAAGAGTGTTACCAATCTGCTCTATCAAATGAAAGGTTCAACTTCGTTAGTTGAGGACACACATCATAAAGAAGTTTCTGAGAATGCTTCTGTCTGGATTTTATATGAAGATATTCCGTTTCCAACGAAATCTTCACAGTTATCCAAATATCAACTTGCAGATTCTACAAAAAGTGTGTTTCCAAACTACTGTATCAAAAGAAAGGATCAACTCTGTTAGTTGAGGACACACATCACAAAGAAGTTTCTGAGAATGCTTCTGTCTAGATTTTATATGAAGATATTCCCGTTTCCAACGAAATCTTCACAGTTATCCAAATATCCACTTGCAGATTCTACAAAAAGAGTGTTTGCAAACTGCTGTATCAAAAGAAAGGATGAACTGTGTTAGCTGAGGACACTCATCAAGAAGAAGTTTCTGAGCATGCTTCGGTCTAGATTTCATATGAAGATATCCCCGTTTCCAACGAAATCATTAGCTCTATCAAAATATCCACTTACAGATTCTACAAAAAGAGTGTTTCCAAACTCCTCTATCAAAAGAAAAGTTCAACTCCTTTAGTTGAGGACACACATCACAAAGAAGTTTCTGAGAATGCTTCTGTCTAGATTTTATATGAAGATATTCCCTTTTCCAATGAAATCTTCAGAGTCATCCAAATATCCACTTGCAGCTTCTACAAAAAGAGTTTTTCTAAACTGCTGTATCCAAAGAAAGTTTCATCTCTGTTAGTTGAGGACACACATCCCAAATAAGTTTCTGAGAATGCTTCTGTCTCGTTTTTATGGGAAGATATTTCCCTTTTCACCTTAGGCCTGAGAGCGCTCGAAATCTCCACTTGCAGATACTACAGAAAGAGTGTTCCAAACCTGCTCTAAGAAAGGGAATGTTCAGCTCAGTGAGTTCAATGCAGATATCACAAAGTAGTTTCTGAGAGAGCTTCTGTCTAGATTTTAGATGAAGATATTCCCGTTTCCAATGAAATCGTTAGAGCTATCCAAATATCCACTTGCAGATTCTACAAAAAGTGTGTTTCCAAACTGCTGTAACAAAGGGAAGGTTGAAATCTGTTAGTTGAGGACACACACCACAAAAAAGTTTCTGAGAACGCTTCTGTCTAGATTCTATATGACGATATTCCCGTTTCCAATGAAATCTTCACAGTTATTCAAATATCCACTTGCAGATTCTACAAAAAGAGTGTTTCCAAACTGCTCTATCAAAAGAAAGGTTCAACTCCGTTAGTTGAGGACACACGTCACAAAGAAGTTTCTGAGAATGCTTCTGTCTCGTTTTTATGGGAAGATATTTCAGTTTTCACCGTAGGCCGGAATGCGCTCGAAATGTCCACTTGCAGATACTACAGAAAGAGTGTTCCAAACCTTCTCTAAGAAAGGGAATCTTCAGCTTTGTGAGTTGAATGCAGATATCACAAAGTAGTTTCTGAGAGTGCTTCTGTCTAGATTTTAGATGAAGATATTCCCGTTTCCAACGAAATCGTTAGAGCTATCCAAATATCTACTTGCAGATTCTACAAAAAGAGTGGTTCCAAACTACTCTATGAAAAGAAAGGTTGAACTCTGTTAGATGAGGACACACATCACAAAGAAGTTTCTGAGAATGCTTCTGTCTAGATTTTATATGAAGATGTTCCCGTTTCCAACGAAATCTTCACATTAAACAAAATATCCACTTGCAGGTTCTACAAAAAGAGTGTTTCCAAACTGCTGTATCAAAGGAAAGGTTGTACTCTGTTAGTTGAGGACACACATCACAAAAAAGTTTCTGAGAATGCTTCTGTCTAGATTTTATATGAAGATATTCCCGTTTCCAACGAAATCTTCACAGTTATTCAAGTATCCACTTGCAGATTCCACAATAAGAGTGTTTCCAAACTGCTGTATCAATAGAAAGGATCAGCTCTGGTAGTTGAGGACACACATCCTAAAGAAGTTTCTGAAAATCCTTCTGTCTCTTTTTTATGGGAAGATATTTCAGTTTTCACCGTAGGCCTTAATGCGCTCGAAATGTCCACTTCCAGATACTACAGAAAGAGTGTTTCAAACCTGCTCTATGAAAGGGAATGTTCCGCTCTGTGACTTGAATGCAGATATCAGAAAGTAGTTTCTGACAGTGCTTCTGTCTAGAATTTAGATGAAGATATTCCCGTTTCCAACGAAATCGATAGAGCTATCCAAATATCCACTTACAGATTCTACAAAAGAAGTGATTCCAAACTGCTCTATCAACAGAAAGGTTTAAGTCTGTTAGTTGAGGACACACATCACAAAGAAGTTTGTGAGAATGCTTGTGTCTAGATTTTATATGAAGATATTCCCGTTTCTAACGATATCTTCACAGTTATCCAAATATCCACTTGCAGATTCTTCAAAAAGTGTGTTTCCAAACTGCTGTATCAAAAGATAGGTTCAACTCTGTCAGTTGAGGACACTCATCGCAAAGAAGTTTCTGAGAATGCTTCTGTCTAGATTTCATATGAAGATACTCCCCTTTCCAACGAAATTATTACAGCTATCCAAATATCCACGGACAGATTCTACAGAAAGGGTGTTTCCAAACTGCTGTATCAAAAGAAAGGTTGAACTCCGTTAGTTGAGGACACACATCACGAAGAAGTTGCTGAGAATGCTTCTGTCTGGAATTTAGATGAAGATATTCCCGTTTCCAACGAAATCTTCACAGTTATCCAAATATCTACCAGCAGATTCTACAAAAAGTGTGTTTCCAAACTACTGTAACAAAAGAAAGGTTGAACTCTGTTAGTTGAGGACACACATCACAAAGAAGTTTCTGAGAATGCTTCTGTCTAGATTTTATATGAAGATATTCACTTTTCCATCGAAATCTTCACAGTTATCCAAATATCCACTTGCGGATTCTACAAAAAGAGTGTTTCTAAACTGCTGTATCAAAAGAAAGGTCCAACTCTGTTAGTTGAGGACACACATCCAGTATAAGTTTCAGAGAATGCTTCTGTCTCGTTTTTATGGGAAGATATTTCCCTTTTCACCGTAGGCCTGAAAGCGCTCGAAATGTCCACTTGCAGATACTACAGAAAGCGTGTTCCAAACCTGCTCTAAGAAAGAGAATCTTCAGCTTTCTGAGTTGAATGCAGATATCACAAAGTAGTTTCTGAGAGTGCTTCTGTCTAGATTTTAGATGAAGATATTCCCGTTTCCAACGAAATCGTATGAGCTATCCAAATATCCACTTGCAGATTGTACAAAAAGGTGGTTCCAAACTACTCTATCAAAAGAAATGTTGAACTCTGTTCGATGAGGACTCACATCACAAAGAAGTTTCTGATAATGCTTCTGCCTAGATTTTATATGATGATGTTCCCGTTTCCAACGAAATCTTCACATTAAACAAAATATCCACTTGCAGGTTCTACAAAAAGAGTGTTTCCAAACTGCTGTATCAACGTAAAGTTTGAACTCTGTTAGTTGAGGACACACATCACAAAAAAGTTTCTGAGAATGCTTCTGTCTAGATTTTATAAGAAGATACTCCCGTTTCCAACGAAATCTTCACAGTTATTCAAGTATCCACTTGCAGATTCCACAAAAAGAGTGTTTCCTAACTGCTGTATCAAGAGAAAGGATCAACTCTGCTAGTTGAGGACCCATATCCTAAATAAGTTTCTGAGAATGCTTCTGTCTCTTTCTTATAGGAAGATATTTCAGTTTTCACCGAAGGGCTGAATGCGTTCGAAATGTCCACTTCCAGATACTACAGAAAGAGTGTTTCAAACCTGCTCTTTGAAAGGGAATGTTCAGCTCTGTGACTTGAATGCAGATGTCACAAAGTAGTTTCTGACAGTGCTTCTGTCTTGAATTTAGATGAAGATATTCCCTTTTCCAACGAAATCGTTAGAGCTATAAAAATATCCACTTGCAGATTCTACAAAAAGGGTGTTTCCAAACTGCCCTATCAAAAGAAACGTTGAACCCTGTTAGTTGAGGATACACATCACAAAGTAGTTTCTGAGAATGCTTGTGTCTAGATTTTATATGAAGATATTCCTATTTCCAACTAAATCTTCACAGTTATCCAAATATCCACTTGCAGATTTTACAAAAAGACTGTTTCCAAACTGCTGTTTCAAAGAAAAGTCGAACTGTGTTAGTTGAGGACACTCATCACAAAGAAGTTTCTGAGAAAGCTTCTGTCTAGATTTCATATGAAGATATTCCCGTTTCCACCGAAATCATTAGAGCTATCCAAATACCCACTTACAGATTCTACAAAAAGAGTGTTACCAATCTGCTCTATCAAATGAAAGGTTCAACTTCGTTAGTTGAGGACACACATCATAAAGAAGTTTCTGAGAATGCTTCTGTCTGGATTTTATATGAAGATATTCCGTTTCCAACGAAATCTTCACAGTTATCCAAATATCAACTTGCAGATTCTACAAAAAGTGTGTTTCCAAACTACTGTATCAAAAGAAAGGATCAACTCTGTTAGTTGAGGACACACATCACAAAGAAGTTTCTGAGAATGCTTCTGTCTAGATTTTATATGAAGATATTCCCGTTTCCAACGAAATCTTCACAGTTATCCAAATATCCACTTGCAGATTCTACAAAAAGAGTGTTTGCAAACTGCTGTATCAAAAGAAAGGATGAACTGTGTTAGCTGAGGACACTCATCAAGAAGAAGTTTCTGAGCATGCTTCGGTCTAGATTTCATATGAAGATATCCCCGTTTCCAACGAAATCATTAGCTCTATCAAAATATCCACTTACAGATTCTACAAAAAGAGTGTTTCCAAACTCCTCTATCAAAAGAAAAGTTCAACTCCTTTAGTTGAGGACACACATCACAAAGAAGTTTCTGAGAATGCTTCTGTCTAGATTTTATATGAAGATATTCCCTTTTCCAATGAAATCTTCAGAGTCATCCAAATATCCACTTGCAGCTTCTACAAAAAGAGTTTTTCTAAACTGCTGTATCCAAAGAAAGTTTCATCTCTGTTAGTTGAGGACACACATCCCAAATAAGTTTCTGAGAATGCTTCTGTCTCGTTTTTATGGGAAGATATTTCCCTTTTCACCTTAGGCCTGAGAGCGCTCGAAATCTCCACTTGCAGATACTACAGAAAGAGTGTTCCAAACCTGCTCTAAGAAAGGGAATGTTCAGCTCAGTGAGTTCAATGCAGATATCACAAAGTAGTTTCTGAGAGAGCTTCTGTCTAGATTTTAGATGAAGATATTCCCGTTTCCAATGAAATCGTTAGAGCTATCCAAATATCCACTTGCAGATTCTACAAAAAGTGTGTTTCCAAACTGCTGTAACAAAGGGAAGGTTGAAATCTGTTAGTTGAGGACACACACCACAAAAAAGTTTCTGAGAACGCTTCTGTCTAGATTCTATATGACGATATTCCCGTTTCCAATGAAATCTTCACAGTTATTCAAATATCCACTTGCAGATTCTACAAAAAGAGTGTTTCCAAACTGCTCTATCAAAAGAAAGGTTCAACTCCGTTAGTTGAGGACACACGTCACAAAGAAGTTTCTGAGAATGCTTCTGTCTCGTTTTTATGGGAAGATATTTCAGTTTTCACCGTAGGCCGGAATGCGCTCGAAATGTCCACTTGCAGATACTACAGAAAGAGTGTTCCAAACCTTCTCTAAGAAAGGGAATCTTCAGCTTTGTGAGTTGAATGCAGATATCACAAAGTAGTTTCTGAGAGTGCTTCTGTCTAGATTTTAGATGAAGATATTCCCGTTTCCAACGAAATCGTTAGAGCTATCCAAATATCTACTTGCAGATTCTACAAAAAGAGTGGTTCCAAACTACTCTATGAAAAGAAAGGTTGAACTCTGTTAGATGAGGACACACATCACAAAGAAGTTTCTGAGAATGCTTCTGTCTAGATTTTATATGAAGATGTTCCCGTTTCCAACGAAATCTTCACATTAAACAAAATATCCACTTGCAGGTTCTACAAAAAGAGTGTTTCCAAACTGCTGTATCAAAGGAAAGGTTGTACTCTGTTAGTTGAGGACACACATCACAAAAAAGTTTCTGAGAATGCTTCTGTCTAGATTTTATATGAAGATATTCCCGTTTCCAACGAAATCTTCACAGTTATTCAAGTATCCACTTGCAGATTCCACAATAAGAGTGTTTCCAAACTGCTGTATCAATAGAAAGGATCAGCTCTGGTAGTTGAGGACACACATCCTAAAGAAGTTTCTGAAAATCCTTCTGTCTCTTTTTTATGGGAAGATATTTCAGTTTTCACCGTAGGCCTTAATGCGCTCGAAATGTCCACTTCCAGATACTACAGAAAGAGTGTTTCAAACCTGCTCTATGAAAGGGAATGTTCCGCTCTGTGACTTGAATGCAGATATCAGAAAGTAGTTTCTGACAGTGCTTCTGTCTAGAATTTAGATGAAGATATTCCCGTTTCCAACGAAATCGATAGAGCTATCCAAATATCCACTTACAGATTCTACAAAAGAAGTGATTCCAAACTGCTCTATCAACAGAAAGGTTTAAGTCTGTTAGTTGAGGACACACATCACAAAGAAGTTTGTGAGAATGCTTGTGTCTAGATTTTATATGAAGATATTCCCGTTTCTAACGATATCTTCACAGTTATCCAAATATCCACTTGCAGATTCTTCAAAAAGTGTGTTTCCAAACTGCTGTATCAAAAGATAGGTTCAACTCTGTCAGTTGAGGACACTCATCGCAAAGAAGTTTCTGAGAATGCTTCTGTCTAGATTTCATATGAAGATACTCCCCTTTCCAACGAAATTATTACAGCTATCCAAATATCCACGGACAGATTCTACAGAAAGGGTGTTTCCAAACTGCTGTATCAAAAGAAAGGTTGAACTCCGTTAGTTGAGGACACACATCACGAAGAAGTTGCTGAGAATGCTTCTGTCTGGAATTTAGATGAAGATATTCCCGTTTCCAACGAAATCTTCACAGTTATCCAAATATCTACCAGCAGATTCTACAAAAAGTGTGTTTCCAAACTACTGTAACAAAAGAAAGGTTGAACTCTGTTAGTTGAGGACACACATCACAAAGAAGTTTCTGAGAATGCTTCTGTCTAGATTTTATATGAAG
This sequence comes from Gorilla gorilla gorilla, assembly GCF_029281585.2. Classification (NCBI taxonomy): domain Eukaryota; kingdom Metazoa; phylum Chordata; class Mammalia; order Primates; family Hominidae; genus Gorilla; species Gorilla gorilla. The sequence goes on along the minus strand of NC_086018.1, from coordinate 11,717,467 downwards.
ATATTCACTTTTCCATCGAAATCTTCACAGTTATCCAAATATCCACTTGCGGATTCTACAAAAAGAGTGTTTCTAAACTGCTGTATCAAAAGAAAGGTCCAACTCTGTTAGTTGAGGACACACATCCAGTATAAGTTTCAGAGAATGCTTCTGTCTCGTTTTTATGGGAAGATATTTCCCTTTTCACCGTAGGCCTGAAAGCGCTCGAAATGTCCACTTGCAGATACTACAGAAAGCGTGTTCCAAACCTGCTCTAAGAAAGAGAATCTTCAGCTTTCTGAGTTGAATGCAGATATCACAAAGTAGTTTCTGAGAGTGCTTCTGTCTAGATTTTAGATGAAGATATTCCCGTTTCCAACGAAATCGTATGAGCTATCCAAATATCCACTTGCAGATTGTACAAAAAGGTGGTTCCAAACTACTCTATCAAAAGAAATGTTGAACTCTGTTCGATGAGGACTCACATCACAAAGAAGTTTCTGATAATGCTTCTGCCTAGATTTTATATGATGATGTTCCCGTTTCCAACGAAATCTTCACATTAAACAAAATATCCACTTGCAGGTTCTACAAAAAGAGTGTTTCCAAACTGCTGTATCAACGTAAAGTTTGAACTCTGTTAGTTGAGGACACACATCACAAAAAAGTTTCTGAGAATGCTTCTGTCTAGATTTTATAAGAAGATACTCCCGTTTCCAACGAAATCTTCACAGTTATTCAAGTATCCACTTGCAGATTCCACAAAAAGAGTGTTTCCTAACTGCTGTATCAAGAGAAAGGATCAACTCTGCTAGTTGAGGACCCATATCCTAAATAAGTTTCTGAGAATGCTTCTGTCTCTTTCTTATAGGAAGATATTTCAGTTTTCACCGAAGGGCTGAATGCGTTCGAAATGTCCACTTCCAGATACTACAGAAAGAGTGTTTCAAACCTGCTCTTTGAAAGGGAATGTTCAGCTCTGTGACTTGAATGCAGATGTCACAAAGTAGTTTCTGACAGTGCTTCTGTCTTGAATTTAGATGAAGATATTCCCTTTTCCAACGAAATCGTTAGAGCTATAAAAATATCCACTTGCAGATTCTACAAAAAGGGTGTTTCCAAACTGCCCTATCAAAAGAAACGTTGAACCCTGTTAGTTGAGGATACACATCACAAAGTAGTTTCTGAGAATGCTTGTGTCTAGATTTTATATGAAGATATTCCTATTTCCAACTAAATCTTCACAGTTATCCAAATATCCACTTGCAGATTTTACAAAAAGACTGTTTCCAAACTGCTGTTTCAAAGAAAAGTCGAACTGTGTTAGTTGAGGACACTCATCACAAAGAAGTTTCTGAGAAAGCTTCTGTCTAGATTTCATATGAAGATATTCCCGTTTCCACCGAAATCATTAGAGCTATCCAAATACCCACTTACAGATTCTACAAAAAGAGTGTTACCAATCTGCTCTATCAAATGAAAGGTTCAACTTCGTTAGTTGAGGACACACATCATAAAGAAGTTTCTGAGAATGCTTCTGTCTGGATTTTATATGAAGATATTCCGTTTCCAACGAAATCTTCACAGTTATCCAAATATCAACTTGCAGATTCTACAAAAAGTGTGTTTCCAAACTACTGTATCAAAAGAAAGGATCAACTCTGTTAGTTGAGGACACACATCACAAAGAAGTTTCTGAGAATGCTTCTGTCTAGATTTTATATGAAGATATTCCCGTTTCCAACGAAATCTTCACAGTTATCCAAATATCCACTTGCAGATTCTACAAAAAGAGTGTTTGCAAACTGCTGTATCAAAAGAAAGGATGAACTGTGTTAGCTGAGGACACTCATCAAGAAGAAGTTTCTGAGCATGCTTCGGTCTAGATTTCATATGAAGATATCCCCGTTTCCAACGAAATCATTAGCTCTATCAAAATATCCACTTACAGATTCTACAAAAAGAGTGTTTCCAAACTCCTCTATCAAAAGAAAAGTTCAACTCCTTTAGTTGAGGACACACATCACAAAGAAGTTTCTGAGAATGCTTCTGTCTAGATTTTATATGAAGATATTCCCTTTTCCAATGAAATCTTCAGAGTCATCCAAATATCCACTTGCAGCTTCTACAAAAAGAGTTTTTCTAAACTGCTGTATCCAAAGAAAGTTTCATCTCTGTTAGTTGAGGACACACATCCCAAATAAGTTTCTGAGAATGCTTCTGTCTCGTTTTTATGGGAAGATATTTCCCTTTTCACCTTAGGCCTGAGAGCGCTCGAAATCTCCACTTGCAGATACTACAGAAAGAGTGTTCCAAACCTGCTCTAAGAAAGGGAATGTTCAGCTCAGTGAGTTCAATGCAGATATCACAAAGTAGTTTCTGAGAGAGCTTCTGTCTAGATTTTAGATGAAGATATTCCCGTTTCCAATGAAATCGTTAGAGCTATCCAAATATCCACTTGCAGATTCTACAAAAAGTGTGTTTCCAAACTGCTGTAACAAAGGGAAGGTTGAAATCTGTTAGTTGAGGACACACACCACAAAAAAGTTTCTGAGAACGCTTCTGTCTAGATTCTATATGACGATATTCCCGTTTCCAATGAAATCTTCACAGTTATTCAAATATCCACTTGCAGATTCTACAAAAAGAGTGTTTCCAAACTGCTCTATCAAAAGAAAGGTTCAACTCCGTTAGTTGAGGACACACGTCACAAAGAAGTTTCTGAGAATGCTTCTGTCTCGTTTTTATGGGAAGATATTTCAGTTTTCACCGTAGGCCGGAATGCGCTCGAAATGTCCACTTGCAGATACTACAGAAAGAGTGTTCCAAACCTTCTCTAAGAAAGGGAATCTTCAGCTTTGTGAGTTGAATGCAGATATCACAAAGTAGTTTCTGAGAGTGCTTCTGTCTAGATTTTAGATGAAGATATTCCCGTTTCCAACGAAATCGTTAGAGCTATCCAAATATCTACTTGCAGATTCTACAAAAAGAGTGGTTCCAAACTACTCTATGAAAAGAAAGGTTGAACTCTGTTAGATGAGGACACACATCACAAAGAAGTTTCTGAGAATGCTTCTGTCTAGATTTTATATGAAGATGTTCCCGTTTCCAACGAAATCTTCACATTAAACAAAATATCCACTTGCAGGTTCTACAAAAAGAGTGTTTCCAAACTGCTGTATCAAAGGAAAGGTTGTACTCTGTTAGTTGAGGACACACATCACAAAAAAGTTTCTGAGAATGCTTCTGTCTAGATTTTATATGAAGATATTCCCGTTTCCAACGAAATCTTCACAGTTATTCAAGTATCCACTTGCAGATTCCACAATAAGAGTGTTTCCAAACTGCTGTATCAATAGAAAGGATCAGCTCTGGTAGTTGAGGACACACATCCTAAAGAAGTTTCTGAAAATCCTTCTGTCTCTTTTTTATGGGAAGATATTTCAGTTTTCACCGTAGGCCTTAATGCGCTCGAAATGTCCACTTCCAGATACTACAGAAAGAGTGTTTCAAACCTGCTCTATGAAAGGGAATGTTCCGCTCTGTGACTTGAATGCAGATATCAGAAAGTAGTTTCTGACAGTGCTTCTGTCTAGAATTTAGATGAAGATATTCCCGTTTCCAACGAAATCGATAGAGCTATCCAAATATCCACTTACAGATTCTACAAAAGAAGTGATTCCAAACTGCTCTATCAACAGAAAGGTTTAAGTCTGTTAGTTGAGGACACACATCACAAAGAAGTTTGTGAGAATGCTTCTGTCTAGATTTTATATGAAGATATTCCCGTTTCTAACGATATCTTCACAGTTATCCAAATATCCACTTGCAGATTCTTCAAAAAGTGTGTTTCCAAACTGCTGTATCAAAAGATAGGTTCAACTCTGTCAGTTGAGGACACTCATCGCAAAGAAGTTTCTGAGAATGCTTCTGTCTAGATTTCATATGAAGATACTCCCCTTTCCAACGAAATTATTACAGCTATCCAAATATCCACGGACAGATTCTACAGAAAGGGTGTTTCCAAACTGCTGTATCAAAAGAAAGGTTGAACTCCGTTAGTTGAGGACACACATCACGAAGAAGTTGCTGAGAATGCTTCTGTCTGGAATTTAGATGAAGATATTCCCGTTTCCAACGAAATCTTCACAGTTATCCAAATATCTACCAGCAGATTCTACAAAAAGTGTGTTTCCAAACTACTGTAACAAAAGAAAGGTTGAACTCTGTTAGTTGAGGACACACATCACAAAGAAGTTTCTGAGAATGCTTCTGTCTAGATTTTATATGAAGATATTCACTTTTCCATCGAAATCTTCACAGTTATCCAAATATCCACTTGCGGATTCTACAAAAAGAGTGTTTCTAAACTGCTGTATCAAAAGAAAGGTCCAACTCTGTTAGTTGAGGACACACATCCAGTATAAGTTTCAGAGAATGCTTCTGTCTCGTTTTTATGGGAAGATATTTCCCTTTTCACCGTAGGCCTGAAAGCGCTCGAAATGTCCACTTGCAGATACTACAGAAAGCGTGTTCCAAACCTGCTCTAAGAAAGAGAATCTTCAGCTTTCTGAGTTGAATGCAGATATCACAAAGTAGTTTCTGAGAGTGCTTCTGTCTAGATTTTAGATGAAGATATTCCCGTTTCCAACGAAATCGTATGAGCTATCCAAATATCCACTTGCAGATTGTACAAAAAGGTGGTTCCAAACTACTCTATCAAAAGAAATGTTGAACTCTGTTCGATGAGGACTCACATCACAAAGAAGTTTCTGATAATGCTTCTGCCTAGATTTTATATGATGATGTTCCCGTTTCCAACGAAATCTTCACATTAAACAAAATATCCACTTGCAGGTTCTACAAAAAGAGTGTTTCCAAACTGCTGTATCAACGTAAAGTTTGAACTCTGTTAGTTGAGGACACACATCACAAAAAAGTTTCTGAGAATGCTTCTGTCTAGATTTTATAAGAAGATACTCCCGTTTCCAACGAAATCTTCACAGTTATTCAAGTATCCACTTGCAGATTCCACAAAAAGAGTGTTTCCTAACTGCTGTATCAAGAGAAAGGATCAACTCTGCTAGTTGAGGACCCATATCCTAAATAAGTTTCTGAGAATGCTTCTGTCTCTTTCTTATAGGAAGATATTTCAGTTTTCACCGAAGGGCTGAATGCGTTCGAAATGTCCACTTCCAGATACTACAGAAAGAGTGTTTCAAACCTGCTCTTTGAAAGGGAATGTTCAGCTCTGTGACTTGAATGCAGATGTCACAAAGTAGTTTCTGACAGTGCTTCTGTCTTGAATTTAGATGAAGATATTCCCTTTTCCAACGAAATCGTTAGAGCTATAAAAATATCCACTTGCAGATTCTACAAAAAGGGTGTTTCCAAACTGCCCTATCAAAAGAAACGTTGAACCCTGTTAGTTGAGGATACACATCACAAAGTAGTTTCTGAGAATGCTTGTGTCTAGATTTTATATGAAGATATTCCTATTTCCAACTAAATCTTCACAGTTATCCAAATATCCACTTGCAGATTTTACAAAAAGACTGTTTCCAAACTGCTGTTTCAAAGAAAAGTCGAACTGTGTTAGTTGAGGACACTCATCACAAAGAAGTTTCTGAGAAAGCTTCTGTCTAGATTTCATATGAAGATATTCCCGTTTCCACCGAAATCATTAGAGCTATCCAAATACCCACTTACAGATTCTACAAAAAGAGTGTTACCAATCTGCTCTATCAAATGAAAGGTTCAACTTCGTTAGTTGAGGACACACATCATAAAGAAGTTTCTGAGAATGCTTCTGTCTGGATTTTATATGAAGATATTCCGTTTCCAACGAAATCTTCACAGTTATCCAAATATCAACTTGCAGATTCTACAAAAAGTGTGTTTCCAAACTACTGTATCAAAAGAAAGGATCAACTCTGTTAGTTGAGGACACACATCACAAAGAAGTTTCTGAGAATGCTTCTGTCTAGATTTTATATGAAGATATTCCCGTTTCCAACGAAATCTTCACAGTTATCCAAATATCCACTTGCAGATTCTACAAAAAGAGTGTTTGCAAACTGCTGTATCAAAAGAAAGGATGAACTGTGTTAGCTGAGGACACTCATCAAGAAGAAGTTTCTGAGCATGCTTCGGTCTAGATTTCATATGAAGATATCCCCGTTTCCAACGAAATCATTAGCTCTATCAAAATATCCACTTACAGATTCTACAAAAAGAGTGTTTCCAAACTCCTCTATCAAAAGAAAAGTTCAACTCCTTTAGTTGAGGACACACATCACAAAGAAGTTTCTGAGAATGCTTCTGTCTAGATTTTATATGAAGATATTCCCTTTTCCAATGAAATCTTCAGAGTCATCCAAATATCCACTTGCAGCTTCTACAAAAAGAGTTTTTCTAAACTGCTGTATCCAAAGAAAGTTTCATCTCTGTTAGTTGAGGACACACATCCCAAATAAGTTTCTGAGAATGCTTCTGTCTCGTTTTTATGGGAAGATATTTCCCTTTTCACCTTAGGCCTGAGAGCGCTCGAAATCTCCACTTGCAGATACTACAGAAAGAGTGTTCCAAACCTGCTCTAAGAAAGGGAATGTTCAGCTCAGTGAGTTCAATGCAGATATCACAAAGTAGTTTCTGAGAGAGCTTCTGTCTAGATTTTAGATGAAGATATTCCCGTTTCCAATGAAATCGTTAGAGCTATCCAAATATCCACTTGCAGATTCTACAAAAAGTGTGTTTCCAAACTGCTGTAACAAAGGAAAGGTTGAAATCTGTTAGTTGAGGACACACACCACAAAAAAGTTTCTGAGAACGCTTCTGTCTAGATTCTATATGACGATATTCCCGTTTCCAATGAAATCTTCACAGTTATTCAAATATCCACTTGCAGATTCTACAAAAAGAGTGTTTCCAAACTGCTCTATCAAAAGAAAGGTTCAACTCCGTTAGTTGAGGACACACGTCACAAAGAAGTTTCTGAGAATGCTTCTGTCTCGTTTTTATGGGAAGATATTTCAGTTTTCACCGTAGGCCGGAATGCGCTCGAAATGTCCACTTGCAGATACTACAGAAAGAGTGTTCCAAACCTTCTCTAAGAAAGGGAATCTTCAGCTTTGTGAGTTGAATGCAGATATCACAAAGTAGTTTCTGAGAGTGCTTCTGTCTAGATTTTAGATGAAGATATTCCCGTTTCCAACGAAATCGTTAGAGCTATCCAAATATCTACTTGCAGATTCTACAAAAAGAGTGGTTCCAAACTACTCTATGAAAAGAAAGGTTGAACTCTGTTAGATGAGGACACACATCACAAAGAAGTTTCTGAGAATGCTTCTGTCTAGATTTTATATGAAGATGTTCCCGTTTCCAACGAAATCTTCACATTAAACAAAATATCCACTTGCAGGTTCTACAAAAAGAGTGTTTCCAAACTGCTGTATCAAAGGAAAGGTTGTACTCTGTTAGTTGAGGACACACATCACAAAAAAGTTTCTGAGAATGCTTCTGTCTAGATTTTATATGAAGATATTCCCGTTTCCAACGAAATCTTCACAGTTATTCAAGTATCCACTTGCAGATTCCACAATAAGAGTGTTTCCAAACTGCTGTATCAATAGAAAGGATCAGCTCTGGTAGTTGAGGACACACATCCTAAAGAAGTTTCTGAAAATCCTTCTGTCTCTTTTTTATGGGAAGATATTTCAGTTTTCACCGTAGGCCTTAATGCGCTCGAAATGTCCACTTCCAGATACTACAGAAAGAGTGTTTCAAACCTGCTCTATGAAAGGGAATGTTCCGCTCTGTGACTTGAATGCAGATATCAGAAAGTAGTTTCTGACAGTGCTTCTGTCTAGAATTTAGATGAAGATATTCCCGTTTCCAACGAAATCGATAGAGCTATCCAAATATCCACTTACAGATTCTACAAAAGAAGTGATTCCAAACTGCTCTATCAACAGAAAGGTTTAAGTCTGTTAGTTGAGGACACACATCACAAAGAAGTTTGTGAGAATGCTTCTGTCTAGATTTTATATGAAGATATTCCCGTTTCTAACGATATCTTCACAGTTATCCAAATATCCACTTGCAGATTCTTCAAAAAGTGTGTTTCCAAACTGCTGTATCAAAAGATAGGTTCAACTCTGTCAGTTGAGGACACTCATCGCAAAGAAGTTTCTGAGAATGCTTCTGTCTAGATTTCATATGAAGATACTCCCCTTTCCAACGAAATTATTACAGCTATCCAAATATCCACGGACAGATTCTACAGAAAGGGTGTTTCCAAACTGCTGTATCAAAAGAAAGGTTGAACTCCGTTAGTTGAGGACACACATCACGAAGAAGTTGCTGAGAATGCTTCTGTCTGGAATTTAGATGAAGATATTCCCGTTTCCAACGAAATCTTCACAGTTATCCAAATATCTACCAGCAGATTCTACAAAAAGTGTGTTTCCAAACTACTGTAACAAAAGAAAGGTTGAACTCTGTTAGTTGAGGACACACATCACAAAGAAGTTTCTGAGAATGCTTCTGTCTAGATTTTATATGAAGATATTCACTTTTCCATCGAAATCTTCACAGTTATCCAAATATCCACTTGCGGATTCTACAAAAAGAGTGTTTCTAAACTGCTGTATCAAAAGAAAGGTCCAACTCTGTTAGTTGAGGACACACATCCAGTATAAGTTTCAGAGAATGCTTCTGTCTCGTTTTTATGGGAAGATATTTCCCTTTTCACCGTAGGCCTGAAAGCGCTCGAAATGTCCACTTGCAGATACTACAGAAAGCGTGTTCCAAACCTGCTCTAAGAAAGAGAATCTTCAGCTTTCTGAGTTGAATGCAGATATCACAAAGTAGTTTCTGAGAGTGCTTCTGTCTAGATTTTAGATGAAGATATTCCCGTTTCCAACGAAATCGTATGAGCTATCCAAATATCCACTTGCAGATTGTACAAAAAGGTGGTTCCAAACTACTCTATCAAAAGAAATGTTGAACTCTGTTCGATGAGGACTCACATCACAAAGAAGTTTCTGATAATGCTTCTGCCTAGATTTTATATGATGATGTTCCCGTTTCCAACGAAATCTTCACATTAAACAAAATATCCACTTGCAGGTTCTACAAAAAGAGTGTTTCCAAACTGCTGTATCAACGTAAAGTTTGAACTCTGTTAGTTGAGGACACACATCACAAAAAAGTTTCTGAGAATGCTTCTGTCTAGATTTTATAAGAAGATACTCCCGTTTCCAACGAAATCTTCACAGTTATTCAAGTATCCACTTGCAGATTCCACAAAAAGAGTGTTTCCTAACTGCTGTATCAAGAGAAAGGATCAACTCTGCTAGTTGAGGACCCATATCCTAAATAAGTTTCTGAGAATGCTTCTGTCTCTTTCTTATAGGAAGATATTTCAGTTTTCACCGAAGGGCTGAATGCGTTCGAAATGTCCACTTCCAGATACTACAGAAAGAGTGTTTCAAACCTGCTCTTTGAAAGGGAATGTTCAGCTCTGTGACTTGAATGCAGATGTCACAAAGTAGTTTCTGACAGTGCTTCTGTCTTGAATTTAGATGAAGATATTCCCTTTTCCAACGAAATCGTTAGAGCTATAAAAATATCCACTTGCAGATTCTACAAAAAGGGTGTTTCCAAACTGCCCTATCAAAAGAAACGTTGAACCCTGTTAGTTGAGGATACACATCACAAAGTAGTTTCTGAGAATGCTTGTGTCTAGATTTTATATGAAGATATTCCTATTTCCAACTAAATCTTCACAGTTATCCAAATATCCACTTGCAGATTTTACAAAAAGACTGTTTCCAAACTGCTGTTTCAAAGAAAAGTCGAACTGTGTTAGTTGAGGACACTCATCACAAAGAAGTTTCTGAGAATGCTTCTGTCTAGATTTCATATGAAGATATTCCCGTTTCCACCGAAATCATTAGAGCTATCCAAATACCCACTTACAGATTCTACAAAAAGAGTGTTACCAATCTGCTCTATCAAATGAAAGGTTCAACTTCGTTAGTTGAGGACACACATCATAAAGAAGTTTCTGAGAATGCTTCTGTCTGGATTTTATATGAAGATATTCCGTTTCCAACGAAATCTTCACAGTTATCCAAATATCAACTTGCAGATTCTACAAAAAGTGTGTTTCCAAACTACTGTATCAAAAGAAAGGATCAACTCTGTTAGTTGAGGACACACATCACAAAGAAGTTTCTGAGAATGCTTCTGTCTAGATTTTATATGAAGATATTCCCGTTTCCAACGAAATCTTCACAGTTATCCAAATATCCACTTGCAGATTCTACAAAAAGAGTGTTTGCAAACTGCTGTATCAAAAGAAAGGATGAACTGTGTTAGCTGAGGACACTCATCAAGAAGAAGTTTCTGAGCATGCTTCGGTCTAGATTTCATATGAAGATATCCCCGTTTCCAACGAAATCATTAGCTCTATCAAAATATCCACTTACAGATTCTACAAAAAGAGTGTTTCCAAACTCCTCTATCAAAAGAAAAGTTCAACTCCTTTAGTTGAGGACACACATCACAAAGAAGTTTCTGAGAATGCTTCTGTCTAGATTTTATATGAAGATATTCCCTTTTCCAATGAAATCTTCAGAGTCATCCAAATATCCACTTGCAGCTTCTACAAAAAGAGTTTTTCTAAACTGCTGTATCCAAAGAAAGTTTCATCTCTGTTAGTTGAGGACACACATCCCAAATAAGTTTCTGAGAATGCTTCTGTCTCGTTTTTATGGGAAGATATTTCCCTTTTCACCTTAGGCCTGAGAGCGCTCGAAATCTCCACTTGCAGATACTACAGAAAGAGTGTTCCAAACCTGCTCTAAGAAAGGGAATGTTCAGCTCAGTGAGTTCAATGCAGATATCACAAAGTAGTTTCTGAGAGAGCTTCTGTCTAGATTTTAGATGAAGATATTCCCGTTTCCAATGAAATCGTTAGAGCTATCCAAATATCCACTTGCAGATTCTACAAAAAGTGTGTTTCCAAACTGCTGTAACAAAGGAAAGGTTGAAATCTGTTAGTTGAGGACACACACCACAAAAAAGTTTCTGAGAACGCTTCTGTCTAGATTCTATATGACGATATTCCCGTTTCCAATGAAATCTTCACAGTTATTCAAATATCCACTTGCAGATTCTACAAAAAGAGTGTTTCCAAACTGCTCTATCAAAAGAAAGGTTCAACTCCGTTAGTTGAGGACACACGTCACAAAGAAGTTTCTGAGAATGCTTCTGTCTCGTTTTTATGGGAAGATATTTCAGTTTTCACCGTAGGCCGGAATGCGCTCGAAATGTCCACTTGCAGATACTACAGAAAGAGTGTTCCAAACCTTCTCTAAGAAAGGGAATCTTCAGCTTTGTGAGTTGAATGCAGATATCACAAAGTAGTTTCTGAGAGTGCTTCTGTCTAGATTTTAGATGAAGATATTCCCGTTTCCAACGAAATCGTTAGAGCTATCCAAATATCTACTTGCAGATTCTACAAAAAGAGTGGTTCCAAACTACTCTATGAAAAGAAAGGTTGAACTCTGTTAGATGAGGACACACATCACAAAGAAGTTTCTGAGAATGCTTCTGTCTAGATTTTATATGAAGATGTTCCCGTTTCCAACGAAATCTTCACATTAAACAAAATATCCACTTGCAGGTTCTACAAAAAGAGTGTTTCCAAACTGCTGTATCAAAGGAAAGGTTGTACTCTGTTAGTTGAGGACACACATCACAAAAAAGTTTCTGAGAATGCTTCTGTCTAGATTTTATATGAAGATATTCCCGTTTCCAACGAAATCTTCACAGTTATTCAAGTATCCACTTGCAGATTCCACAATAAGAGTGTTTCCAAACTGCTGTATCAATAGAAAGGATCAGCTCTGGTAGTTGAGGACACACATCCTAAAGAAGTTTCTGAAAATCCTTCTGTCTCTTTTTTATGGGAAGATATTTCAGTTTTCACCGTAGGCCTTAATGCGCTCGAAATGTCCACTTCCAGATACTACAGAAAGAGTGTTTCAAACCTGCTCTATGAAAGGGAATGTTCCGCTCTGTGACTTGAATGCAGATATCAGAAAGTAGTTTCTGACAGTGCTTCTGTCTAGAATTTAGATGAAGATATTCCCGTTTCCAACGAAATCGATAGAGCTATCCAAATATCCACTTACAGATTCTACAAAAGAAGTGATTCCAAACTGCTCTATCAACAGAAAGGTTTAAGTCTGTTAGTTGAGGACACACATCACAAAGAAGTTTGTGAGAATGCTTCTGTCTAGATTTTATATGAAGATATTCCCGTTTCTAACGATATCTTCACAGTTATCCAAATATCCACTTGCAGATTCTTCAAAAAGTGTGTTTCCAAACTGCTGTATCAAAAGATAGGTTCAACTCTGTCAGTTGAGGACACTCATCGCAAAGAAGTTTCTGAGAATGCTTCTGTCTAGATTTCATATGAAGATACTCCCCTTTCCAACGAAATTATTACAGCTATCCAAATATCCACGGACAGATTCTACAGAAAGGGTGTTTCCAAACTGCTGTATCAAAAGAAAGGTTGAACTCCGTTAGTTGAGGACACACATCACGAAGAAGTTGCTGAGAATGCTTCTGTCTGGAATTTAGATGAAGATATTCCCGTTTCCAACGAAATCTTCACAGTTATCCAAATATCTACCAGCAGATTCTACAAAAAGTGTGTTTCCAAACTACTGTAACAAAAGAAAGGTTGAACTCTGTTAGTTGAGGACACACATCACAAAGAAGTTTCTGAGAATGCTTCTGTCTAGATTTTATATGAAGATATTCACTTTTCCATCGAAATCTTCACAGTTATCCAAATATCCACTTGCGGATTCTACAAAAAGAGTGTTTCTAAACTGCTGTATCAAAAGAAAGGTCCAACTCTGTTAGTTGAGGACACACATCCAGTATAAGTTTCAGAGAATGCTTCTGTCTCGTTTTTATGGGAAGATATTTCCCTTTTCACCGTAGGCCTGAAAGCGCTCGAAATGTCCACTTGCAGATACTACAGAAAGCGTGTTCCAAACCTGCTCTAAGAAAGAGAATCTTCAGCTTTCTGAGTTGAATGCAGATATCACAAAGTAGTTTCTGAGAGTGCTTCTGTCTAGATTTTAGATGAAGATATTCCCGTTTCCAACGAAATCGTATGAGCTATCCAAATATCCACTTGCAGATTGTACAAAAAGGTGGTTCCAAACTACTCTATCAAAAGAAATGTTGAACTCTGTTCGATGAGGACTCACATCACAAAGAAGTTTCTGATAATGCTTCTGCCTAGATTTTATATGATGATGTTCCCGTTTCCAACGAAATCTTCACATTAAACAAAATATCCACTTGCAGGTTCTACAAAAAGAGTGTTTCCAAACTGCTGTATCAACGTAAAGTTTGAACTCTGTTAGTTGAGGACACACATCACAAAAAAGTTTCTGAGAATGCTTCTGTCTAGATTTTATAAGAAGATACTCCCGTTTCCAACGAAATCTTCACAGTTATTCAAGTATCCACTTGCAGATTCCACAAAAAGAGTGTTTCCTAACTGCTGTATCAAGAGAAAGGATCAACTCTGCTAGTTGAGGACCCATATCCTAAATAAGTTTCTGAGAATGCTTCTGTCTCTTTCTTATAGGAAGATATTTCAGTTTTCACCGAAGGGCTGAATGCGTTCGAAATGTCCACTTCCAGATACTACAGAAAGAGTGTTTCAAACCTGCTCTTTGAAAGGGAATGTTCAGCTCTGTGACTTGAATGCAGATGTCACAAAGTAGTTTCTGACAGTGCTTCTGTCTTGAATTTAGATGAAGATATTCCCTTTTCCAACGAAATCGTTAGAGCTATAAAAATATCCACTTGCAGATTCTACAAAAAGGGTGTTTCCAAACTGCCCTATCAAAAGAAACGTTGAACCCTGTTAGTTGAGGATACACATCACAAAGTAGTTTCTGAGAATGCTTGTGTCTAGATTTTATATGAAGATATTCCTATTTCCAACTAAATCTTCACAGTTATCCAAATATCCACTTGCAGATTTTACAAAAAGACTGTTTCCAAACTGCTGTTTCAAAGAAAAGTCGAACTGTGTTAGTTGAGGACACTCATCACAAAGAAGTTTCTGAGAATGCTTCTGTCTAGATTTCATATGAAGATATTCCCGTTTCCACCGAAATCATTAGAGCTATCCAAATACCCACTTACAGATTCTACAAAAAGAGTGTTACCAATCTGCTCTATCAAATGAAAGGTTCAACTTCGTTAGTTGAGGACACACATCATAAAGAAGTTTCTGAGAATGCTTCTGTCTGGATTTTATATGAAGATATTCCGTTTCCAACGAAATCTTCACAGTTATCCAAATATCAACTTGCAGATTCTACAAAAAGTGTGTTTCCAAACTACTGTATCAAAAGAAAGGATCAACTCTGTTAGTTGAGGACACACATCACAAAGAAGTTTCTGAGAATGCTTCTGTCTAGATTTTATATGAAGATATTCCCGTTTCCAACGAAATCTTCACAGTTATCCAAATATCCACTTGCAGATTCTACAAAAAGAGTGTTTGCAAACTGCTGTATCAAAAGAAAGGATGAACTGTGTTAGCTGAGGACACTCATCAAGAAGAAGTTTCTGAGCATGCTTCGGTCTAGATTTCATATGAAGATATCCCCGTTTCCAACGAAATCATTAGCTCTATCAAAATATCCACTTACAGATTCTACAAAAAGAGTGTTTCCAAACTCCTCTATCAAAAGAAAAGTTCAACTCCTTTAGTTGAGGACACACATCACAAAGAAGTTTCTGAGAATGCTTCTGTCTAGATTTTATATGAAGATATTCCCTTTTCCAATGAAATCTTCAGAGTCATCCAAATATCCACTTGCAGCTTCTACAAAAAGAGTTTTTCTAAACTGCTGTATCCAAAGAAAGTTTCATCTCTGTTAGTTGAGGACACACATCCCAAATAAGTTTCTGAGAATGCTTCTGTCTCGTTTTTATGGGAAGATATTTCCCTTTTCACCTTAGGCCTGAGAGCGCTCGAAATCTCCACTTGCAGATACTACAGAAAGAGTGTTCCAAACCTGCTCTAAGAAAGGGAATGTTCAGCTCAGTGAGTTCAATGCAGATATCACAAAGTAGTTTCTGAGAGAGCTTCTGTCTAGATTTTAGATGAAGATATTCCCGTTTCCAATGAAATCGTTAGAGCTATCCAAATATCCACTTGCAGATTCTACAAAAAGTGTGTTTCCAAACTGCTGTAACAAAGGGAAGGTTGAAATCTGTTAGTTGAGGACACACACCACAAAAAAGTTTCTGAGAACGCTTCTGTCTAGATTCTATATGACGATATTCCCGTTTCCAATGAAATCTTCACAGTTATTCAAATATCCACTTGCAGATTCTACAAAAAGAGTGTTTCCAAACTGCTCTATCAAAAGAAAGGTTCAACTCCGTTAGTTGAGGACACACGTCACAAAGAAGTTTCTGAGAATGCTTCTGTCTCGTTTTTATGGGAAGATATTTCAGTTTTCACCGTAGGCCGGAATGCGCTCGAAATGTCCACTTGCAGATACTACAGAAAGAGTGTTCCAAACCTTCTCTAAGAAAGGGAATCTTCAGCTTTGTGAGTTGAATGCAGATATCACAAAGTAGTTTCTGAGAGTGCTTCTGTCTAGATTTTAGATGAAGATATTCCCGTTTCCAACGAAATCGTTAGAGCTATCCAAATATCAACTTGCAGATTCTACAAAAAGAGTGGTTCCAAACTACTCTATGAAAAGAAAGGTTGAACTCTGTTAGATGAGGACACACATCACAAAGAAGTTTCTGAGAATGCTTCTGTCTAGATTTTATATGAAGATGTTCCCGTTTCCAACGAAATCTTCACATTAAACAAAATATCCACTTGCAGGTTCTACAAAAAGAGTGTTTCCAAACTGCTGTATCAAAGGAAAGGTTGTACTCTGTTAGTTGAGGACACACATCACAAAAAAGTTTCTGAGAATGCTTCTGTCTAGATTTTATATGAAGATATTCCCGTTTCCAACGAAATCTTCACAGTTATTCAAGTATCCACTTGCAGATTCCACAATAAGAGTGTTTCCAAACTGCTGTATCAATAGAAAGGATCAGCTCTGGTAGTTGAGGACACACATCCTAAAGAAGTTTCTGAAAATCCTTCTGTCTCTTTTTTATGGGAAGATATTTCAGTTTTCACCGTAGGCCTTAATGCGCTCGAAATGTCCACTTCCAGATACTACAGAAAGAGTGTTTCAAACCTGCTCTATGAAAGGGAATGTTCCGCTCTGTGACTTGAATGCAGATATCAGAAAGTAGTTTCTGACAGTGCTTCTGTCTAGAATTTAGATGAAGATATTCCCGTTTCCAACGAAATCGATAGAGCTATCCAAATATCCACTTACAGATTCTACAAAAGAAGTGATTCCAAACTGCTCTATCAACAGAAAGGTTTAAGTCTGTTAGTTGAGGACACACATCACAAAGAAGTTTGTGAGAATGCTTCTGTCTAGATTTTATATGAAGATATTCCCGTTTCTAACGATATCTTCACAGTTATCCAAATATCCACTTGCAGATTCTTCAAAAAGTGTGTTTCCAAACTGCTGTATCAAAAGATAGGTTCAACTCTGTCAGTTGAGGACACTCATCGCAAAGAAGTTTCTGAGAATGCTTCTGTCTAGATTTCATATGAAGATACTCCCCTTTCCAACGAAATTATTACAGCTATCCAAATATCCACGGACAGATTCTACAGAAAGGGTGTTTCCAAACTGCTGTATCAAAAGAAAGGTTGAACTCCGTTAGTTGAGGACACACATCACGAAGAAGTTGCTGAGAATGCTTCTGTCTGGAATTTAGATGAAGATATTCCCGTTTCCAACGAAATCTTCACAGTTATCCAAATATCTACCAGCAGATTCTACAAAAAGTGTGTTTCCAAACTACTGTAACAAAAGAAAGGTTGAACTCTGTTAGTTGAGGACACACATCACAAAGAAGTTTCTGAGAATGCTTCTGTCTAGATTTTATATGAAGATATTCACTTTTCCATCGAAATCTTCACAGTTATCCAAATATCCACTTGCGGATTCTACAAAAAGAGTGTTTCTAAACTGCTGTATCAAAAGAAAGGTCCAACTCTGTTAGTTGAGGACACACATCCAGTATAAGTTTCAGAGAATGCTTCTGTCTCGTTTTTATGGGAAGATATTTCCCTTTTCACCGTAGGCCTGAAAGCGCTCGAAATGTCCACTTGCAGATACTACAGAAAGCGTGTTCCAAACCTGCTCTAAGAAAGAGAATCTTCAGCTTTCTGAGTTGAATGCAGATATCACAAAGTAGTTTCTGAGAGTGCTTCTGTCTAGATTTTAGATGAAGATATTCCCGTTTCCAACGAAATCGTATGAGCTATCCAAATATCCACTTGCAGATTGTACAAAAAGGTGGTTCCAAACTACTCTATCAAAAGAAATGTTGAACTCTGTTCGATGAGGACTCACATCACAAAGAAGTTTCTGATAATGCTTCTGCCTAGATTTTATATGATGATGTTCCCGTTTCCAACGAAATCTTCACATTAAACAAAATATCCACTTGCAGGTTCTACAAAAAGAGTGTTTCCAAACTGCTGTATCAACGTAAAGTTTGAACTCTGTTAGTTGAGGACACACATCACAAAAAAGTTTCTGAGAATGCTTCTGTCTAGATTTTATAAGAAGATACTCCCGTTTCCAACGAAATCTTCACAGTTATTCAAGTATCCACTTGCAGATTCCACAAAAAGAGTGTTTCCTAACTGCTGTATCAAGAGAAAGGATCAACTCTGCTAGTTGAGGACCCATATCCTAAATAAGTTTCTGAGAATGCTTCTGTCTCTTTCTTATAGGAAGATATTTCAGTTTTCACCGAAGGGCTGAATGCGTTCGAAATGTCCACTTCCAGATACTACAGAAAGAGTGTTTCAAACCTGCTCTTTGAAAGGGAATGTTCAGCTCTGTGACTTGAATGCAGATGTCACAAAGTAGTTTCTGACAGTGCTTCTGTCTTGAATTTAGATGAAGATATTCCCTTTTCCAACGAAATCGTTAGAGCTATAAAAATATCCACTTGCAGATTCTACAAAAAGGGTGTTTCCAAACTGCCCTATCAAAAGAAACGTTGAACCCTGTTAGTTGAGGATACACATCACAAAGTAGTTTCTGAGAATGCTTGTGTCTAGATTTTATATGAAGATATTCCTATTTCCAACTAAATCTTCACAGTTATCCAAATATCCACTTGCAGATTTTACAAAAAGACTGTTTCCAAACTGCTGTTTCAAAGAAAAGTCGAACTGTGTTAGTTGAGGACACTCATCACAAAGAAGTTTCTGAGAAAGCTTCTGTCTAGATTTCATATGAAGATATTCCCGTTTCCACCGAAATCATTAGAGCTATCCAAATACCCACTTACAGATTCTACAAAAAGAGTGTTACCAATCTGCTCTATCAAATGAAAGGTTCAACTTCGTTAGTTGAGGACACACATCATAAAGAAGTTTCTGAGAATGCTTCTGTCTGGATTTTATATGAAGATATTCCGTTTCCAACGAAATCTTCACAGTTATCCAAATATCAACTTGCAGATTCTACAAAAAGTGTGTTTCCAAACTACTGTATCAAAAGAAAGGATCAACTCTGTTAGTTGAGGACGCACATCACAAAGAAGTTTCTGAGAATGCTTCTGTCTAGATTTTATATGAAGATATTCCCGTTTCCAACGAAATCTTCACAGTTATCCAAATATCCACTTGCAGATTCTACAAAAAGAGTGTTTGCAAACTGCTGTATCAAAAGAAAGGATGAACTGTGTTAGCTGAGGACACTCATCAAGAAGAAGTTTCTGAGCATGCTTCGGTCTAGATTTCATATGAAGATATCCCCGTTTCCAACGAAATCATTAGCTCTATCAAAATATCCACTTACAGATTCTACAAAAAGAGTGTTTCCAAACTCCTCTATCAAAAGAAAAGTTCAACTCCTTTAGTTGAGGACACACATCACAAAGAAGTTTCTGAGAATGCTTCTGTCTAGATTTTATATGAAGATATTCCCTTTTCCAATGAAATCTTCAGAGTCATCCAAATATCCACTTGCAGCTTCTACAAAAAGAGTTTTTCTAAACTGCTGTATCCAAAGAAAGTTTCATCTCTGTTAGTTGAGGACACACATCCCAAATAAGTTTCTGAGAATGCTTCTGTCTCGTTTTTATGGGAAGATATTTCCCTTTTCACCTTAGGCCTGAGAGCGCTCGAAATCTCCACTTGCAGATACTACAGAAAGAGTGTTCCAAACCTGCTCTAAGAAAGGGAATGTTCAGCTCAGTGAGTTCAATGCAGATATCACAAAGTAGTTTCTGAGAGAGCTTCTGTCTAGATTTTAGATGAAGATATTCCCGTTTCCAATGAAATCGTTAGAGCTATCCAAATATCCACTTGCAGATTCTACAAAAAGTGTGTTTCCAAACTGCTGTAACAAAGGAAAGGTTGAAATCTGTTAGTTGAGGACACACACCACAAAAAAGTTTCTGAGAACGCTTCTGTCTAGATTCTATATGACGATATTCCCGTTTCCAATGAAATCTTCACAGTTATTCAAATATCCACTTGCAGATTCTACAAAAAGAGTGTTTCCAAACTGCTCTATCAAAAGAAAGGTTCAACTCCGTTAGTTGAGGACACACGTCACAAAGAAGTTTCTGAGAATGCTTCTGTCTCGTTTTTATGGGAAGATATTTCAGTTTTCACCGTAGGCCGGAATGCGCTCGAAATGTCCACTTGCAGATACTACAGAAAGAGTGTTCCAAACCTTCTCTAAGAAAGGGAATCTTCAGCTTTGTGAGTTGAATGCAGATATCACAAAGTAGTTTCTGAGAGTGCTTCTGTCTAGATTTTAGATGAAGATATTCCCGTTTCCAACGAAATCGTTAGAGCTATCCAAATATCTACTTGCAGATTCTACAAAAAGAGTGGTTCCAAACTACTCTATGAAAAGAAAGGTTGAACTCTGTTAGATGAGGACACACATCACAAAGAAGTTTCTGAGAATGCTTCTGTCTAGATTTTATATGAAGATGTTCCCGTTTCCAACGAAATCTTCACATTAAACAAAATATCCACTTGCAGGTTCTACAAAAAGAGTGTTTCCAAACTGCTGTATCAAAGGAAAGGTTGTACTCTGTTAGTTGAGGACACACATCACAAAAAAGTTTGTGAGAATGCTTCTGTCTAGATTTTATATGAAGATATTCCCGTTTCCAACGAAATCTTCACAGTTATTCAAGTATCCACTTGCAGATTCCACAATAAGAGTGTTTCCAAACTGCTGTATCAATAGAAAGGATCAGCTCTGGTAGTTGAGGACACACATCCTAAAGAAGTTTCTGAAAATCCTTCTGTCTCTTTTTTATGGGAAGATATTTCAGTTTTCACCGTAGGCCTTAATGCGCTCGAAATGTCCACTTCCAGATACTACAGAAAGAGTGTTTCAAACCTGCTCTATGAAAGGGAATGTTCCGCTCTGTGACTTGAATGCAGATATCAGAAAGTAGTTTCTGACAGTGCTTCTGTCTAGAATTTAGATGAAGATATTCCCGTTTCCAACGAAATCGATAGAGCTATCCAAATATCCACTTACAGATTCTACAAAAGAAGTGATTCCAAACTGCTCTATCAACAGAAAGGTTTAAGTCTGTTAGTTGAGGACACACATCACAAAGAAGTTTGTGAGAATGCTTCTGTCTAGATTTTATATGAAGATATTCCCGTTTCTAACGATATCTTCACAGTTATCCAAATATCCACTTGCAGATTCTTCAAAAAGTGTGTTTCCAAACTGCTGTATCAAAAGATAGGTTCAACTCTGTCAGTTGAGGACACTCATCGCAAAGAAGTTTCTGAGAATGCTTCTGTCTAGATTTCATATGAAGATACTCCCCTTTCCAACGAAATTATTACAGCTATCCAAATATCCACGGACAGATTCTACAGAAAGGGTGTTTCCAAACTGCTGTATCAAAAGAAAGGTTGAACTCCGTTAGTTGAGGACACACATCACGAAGAAGTTGCTGAGAATGCTTCTGTCTGGAATTTAGATGAAGATATTCCCGTTTCCAACGAAATCTTCACAGTTATCCAAATATCTACCAGCAGATTCTACAAAAAGTGTGTTTCCAAACTACTGTAACAAAAGAAAGGTTGAACTCTGTTAGTTGAGGACACACATCACAAAGAAGTTTCTGAGAATGCTTCTGTCTAGATTTTATATGAAGATATTCACTTTTCCATCGAAATCTTCACAGTTATCCAAATATCCACTTGCGGATTCTACAAAAAGAGTGTTTCTAAACTGCTGTATCAAAAGAAAGGTCCAACTCTGTTAGTTGAGGACACACATCCAGTATAAGTTTCAGAGAATGCTTCTGTCTCGTTTTTATGGGAAGATATTTCCCTTTTCACCGTAGGCCTGAAAGCGCTCGAAATGTCCACTTGCAGATACTACAGAAAGCGTGTTCCAAACCTGCTCTAAGAAAGAGAATCTTCAGCTTTCTGAGTTGAATGCAGATATCACAAAGTAGTTTCTGAGAGTGCTTCTGTCTAGATTTTAGATGAAGATATTCCCGTTTCCAACGAAATCGTATGAGCTATCCAAATATCCACTTGCAGATTGTACAAAAAGGTGGTTCCAAACTACTCTATCAAAAGAAATGTTGAACTCTGTTCGATGAGGACTCACATCACAAAGAAGTTTCTGATAATGCTTCTGCCTAGATTTTATATGATGATGTTCCCGTTTCCAACGAAATCTTCACATTAAACAAAATATCCACTTGCAGGTTCTACAAAAAGAGTGTTTCCAAACTGCTGTATCAACGTAAAGTTTGAACTCTGTTAGTTGAGGACACACATCACAAAAAAGTTTCTGAGAATGCTTCTGTCTAGATTTTATAAGAAGATACTCCCGTTTCCAACGAAATCTTCACAGTTATTCAAGTATCCACTTGCAGATTCCACAAAAAGAGTGTTTCCTAACTGCTGTATCAAGAGAAAGGATCAACTCTGCTAGTTGAGGACCCATATCCTAAATAAGTTTCTGAGAATGCTTCTGTCTCTTTCTTATAGGAAGATATTTCAGTTTTCACCGAAGGGCTGAATGCGTTCGAAATGTCCACTTCCAGATACTACAGAAAGAGTGTTTCAAACCTGCTCTTTGAAAGGGAATGTTCAGCTCTGTGACTTGAATGCAGATGTCACAAAGTAGTTTCTGACAGTGCTTCTGTCTTGAATTTAGATGAAGATATTCCCTTTTCCAACGAAATCGTTAGAGCTATAAAAATATCCACTTGCAGATTCTACAAAAAGGGTGTTTCCAAACTGCCCTATCAAAAGAAACGTTGAACCCTGTTAGTTGAGGATACACATCACAAAGTAGTTTCTGAGAATGCTTGTGTCTAGATTTTATATGAAGATATTCCTATTTCCAACTAAATCTTCACAGTTATCCAAATATCCACTTGCAGATTTTACAAAAAGACTGTTTCCAAACTGCTGTTTCAAAGAAAAGTCGAACTGTGTTAGTTGAGGACACTCATCACAAAGAAGTTTCTGAGAATGCTTCTGTCTAGATTTCATATGAAGATATTCCCGTTTCCACCGAAATCATTAGAGCTATCCAAATACCCACTTACAGATTCTACAAAAAGAGTGTTACCAATCTGCTCTATCAAATGAAAGGTTCAACTTCGTTAGTTGAGGACACACATCATAAAGAAGTTTCTGAGAATGCTTCTGTCTGGATTTTATATGAAGATATTCCGTTTCCAACGAAATCTTCACAGTTATCCAAATATCAACTTGCAGATTCTACAAAAAGTGTGTTTCCAAACTACTGTATCAAAAGAAAGGATCAACTCTGTTAGTTGAGGACACACATCACAAAGAAGTTTCTGAGAATGCTTCTGTCTAGATTTTATATGAAGATATTCCCGTTTCCAACGAAATCTTCACAGTTATCCAAATATCCACTTGCAGATTCTACAAAAAGAGTGTTTGCAAACTGCTGTATCAAAAGAAAGGATGAACTGTGTTAGCTGAGGACACTCATCAAGAAGAAGTTTCTGAGCATGCTTCGGTCTAGATTTCATATGAAGATATCCCCGTTTCCAACGAAATCATTAGCTCTATCAAAATATCCACTTACAGATTCTACAAAAAGAGTGTTTCCAAACTCCTCTATCAAAAGAAAAGTTCAACTCCTTTAGTTGAGGACACACATCACAAAGAAGTTTCTGAGAATGCTTCTGTCTAGATTTTATATGAAGATATTCCCTTTTCCAATGAAATCTTCAGAGTCATCCAAATATCCACTTGCAGCTTCTACAAAAAGAGTTTTTCTAAACTGCTGTATCCAAAGAAAGTTTCATCTCTGTTAGTTGAGGCCACACATCCCAAATAAGTTTCTGAGAATGCTTCTGTCTCGTTTTTATGGGAAGATATTTCCCTTTTCACCTTAGGCCTGAGAGCGCTCGAAATCTCCACTTGCAGATACTACAGAAAGAGTGTTCCAAACCTGCTCTAAGAAAGGGAATGTTCAGCTCAGTGAGTTCAATGCAGATATCACAAAGTAGTTTCTGAGAGAGCTTCTGTCTAGATTTTAGATGAAGATATTCCCGTTTCCAATGAAATCGTTAGAGCTATCCAAATATCCACTTGCAGATTCTACAAAAAGTGTGTTTCCAAACTGCTGTAACAAAGGAAAGGTTGAAATCTGTTAGTTGAGGACACACACCACAAAAAAGTTTCTGAGAACGCTTCTGTCTAGATTCTATATGACGATATTCCCGTTTCCAATGAAATCTTCACAGTTATTCAAATATCCACTTGCAGATTCTACAAAAAGAGTGTTTCCAAACTGCTCTATCAAAAGAAAGGTTCAACTCCGTTAGTTGAGGACACACGTCACAAAGAAGTTTCTGAGAATGCTTCTGTCTCGTTTTTATGGGAAGATATTTCAGTTTTCACCGTAGGCCGGAATGCGCTCGAAATGTCCACTTGCAGATACTACAGAAAGAGTGTTCCAAACCTTCTCTAAGAAAGGGAATCTTCAGCTTTGTGAGTTGAATGCAGATATCACAAAGTAGTTTCTGAGAGTGCTTCTGTCTAGATTTTAGATGAAGATATTCCCGTTTCCAACGAAATCGTTAGAGCTATCCAAATATCTACTTGCAGATTCTACAAAAAGAGTGGTTCCAAACTACTCTATGAAAAGAAAGGTTGAACTCTGTTAGATGAGGACACACATCACAAAGAAGTTTCTGAGAATGCTTCTGTCTAGATTTTATATGAAGATGTTCCCGTTTCCAACGAAATCTTCACATTAAACAAAATATCCACTTGCAGGTTCTACAAAAAGAGTGTTTCCAAACTGCTGTATCAAAGGAAAGGTTGTACTCTGTTAGTTGAGGACACACATCACAAAAAAGTTTCTGAGAATGCTTCTGTCTAGATTTTATATGAAGATATTCCCGTTTCCAACGAAATCTTCACAGTTATTCAAGTATCCACTTGCAGATTCCACAATAAGAGTGTTTCCAAACTGCTGTATCAATAGAAAGGATCAGCTCTGGTAGTTGAGGACACACATCCTAAAGAAGTTTCTGAAAATCCTTCTGTCTCTTTTTTATGGGAAGATATTTCAGTTTTCACCGTAGGCCTTAATGCGCTCGAAATGTCCACTTCCAGATACTACAGAAAGAGTGTTTCAAACCTGCTCTATGAAAGGGAATGTTCCGCTCTGTGACTTGAATGCAGATATCAGAAAGTAGTTTCTGACAGTGCTTCTGTCTAGAATTTAGATGAAGATATTCCCGTTTCCAACGAAATCGATAGAGCTATCCAAATATCCACTTACAGATTCTACAAAAGAAGTGATTCCAAACTGCTCTATCAACAGAAAGGTTTAAGTCTGTTAGTTGAGGACACACATCACAAAGAAGTTTGTGAGAATGCTTCTGTCTAGATTTTATATGAAGATATTCCCGTTTCTAACGATATCTTCACAGTTATCCAAATATCCACTTGCAGATTCTTCAAAAAGTGTGTTTCCAAACTGCTGTATCAAAAGATAGGTTCAACTCTGTCAGTTGAGGACACTCATCGCAAAGAAGTTTCTGAGAATGCTTCTGTCTAGATTTCATATGAAGATACTCCCCTTTCCAACGAAATTATTACAGCTATCCAAATATCCACGGACAGATTCTACAGAAAGGGTGTTTCCAAACTGCTGTATCAAAAGAAAGGTTGAACTCCGTTAGTTGAGGACACACATCACGAAGAAGTTGCTGAGAATGCTTCTGTCTGGAATTTAGATGAAGATATTCCCGTTTCCAACGAAATCTTCACAGTTATCCAAATATCTACCAGCAGATTCTACAAAAAGTGTGTTTCCAAACTACTGTAACAAAAGAAAGGTTGAACTCTGTTAGTTGAGGACACACATCACAAAGAAGTTTCTGAGAATGCTTCTGTCTAGATTTTATATGAAGATATTCACTTTTCCATCGAAATCTTCACAGTTATCCAAATATCCACTTGCGGATTCTACAAAAAGAGTGTTTCTAAACTGCTGTATCAAAAGAAAGGTCCAACTCTGTTAGTTGAGGACACACATCCAGTATAAGTTTCAGAGAATGCTTCTGTCTCGTTTTTATGGGAAGATATTTCCCTTTTCACCGTAGGCCTGAAAGCGCTCGAAATGTCCACTTGCAGATACTACAGAAAGCGTGTTCCAAACCTGCTCTAAGAAAGAGAATCTTCAGCTTTCTGAGTTGAATGCAGATATCACAAAGTAGTTTCTGAGAGTGCTTCTGTCTAGATTTTAGATGAAGATATTCCCGTTTCCAACGAAATCGTATGAGCTATCCAAATATCCACTTGCAGATTGTACAAAAAGGTGGTTCCAAACTACTCTATCAAAAGAAATGTTGAACTCTGTTCGATGAGGACTCACATCACAAAGAAGTTTCTGATAATGCTTCTGCCTAGATTTTATATGATGATGTTCCCGTTTCCAACGAAATCTTCACATTAAACAAAATATCCACTTGCAGGTTCTACAAAAAGAGTGTTTCCAAACTGCTGTATCAACGTAAAGTTTGAACTCTGTTAGTTGAGGACACACATCACAAAAAAGTTTCTGAGAATGCTTCTGTCTAGATTTTATAAGAAGATACTCCCGTTTCCAACGAAATCTTCACAGTTATTCAAGTATCCACTTGCAGATTCCACAAAAAGAGTGTTTCCTAACTGCTGTATCAAGAGAAAGGATCAACTCTGCTAGTTGAGGACCCATATCCTAAATAAGTTTCTGAGAATGCTTCTGTCTCTTTCTTATAGGAAGATATTTCAGTTTTCACCGAAGGGCTGAATGCGTTCGAAATGTCCACTTCCAGATACTACAGAAAGAGTGTTTCAAACCTGCTCTTTGAAAGGGAATGTTCAGCTCTGTGACTTGAATGCAGATGTCACAAAGTAGTTTCTGACAGTGCTTCTGTCTTGAATTTAGATGAAGATATTCCCTTTTCCAACGAAATCGTTAGAGCTATAAAAATATCCACTTGCAGATTCTACAAAAAGGGTGTTTCCAAACTGCCCTATCAAAAGAAACGTTGAACCCTGTTAGTTGAGGATACACATCACAAAGTAGTTTCTGAGAATGCTTGTGTCTAGATTTTATATGAAGATATTCCTATTTCCAACTAAATCTTCACAGTTATCCAAATATCCACTTGCAGATTTTACAAAAAGACTGTTTCCAAACTGCTGTTTCAAAGAAAAGTCGAACTGTGTTAGTTGAGGACACTCATCACAAAGAAGTTTCTGAGAATGCTTCTGTCTAGATTTCATATGAAGATATTCCCGTTTCCACCGAAATCATTAGAGCTATCCAAATACCCACTTACAGATTCTACAAAAAGAGTGTTACCAATCTGCTCTATCAAATGAAAGGTTCAACTTCGTTAGTTGAGGACACACATCATAAAGAAGTTTCTGAGAATGCTTCTGTCTGGATTTTATATGAAGATATTCCGTTTCCAACGAAATCTTCACAGTTATCCAAATATCAACTTGCAGATTCTACAAAAAGTGTGTTTCCAAACTACTGTATCAAAAGAAAGGATCAACTCTGTTAGTTGAGGACACACATCACAAAGAAGTTTCTGAGAATGCTTCTGTCTAGATTTTATATGAAGATATTCCCGTTTCCAACGAAATCTTCACAGTTATCCAAATATCCACTTGCAGATTCTACAAAAAGAGTGTTTGCAAACTGCTGTATCAAAAGAAAGGATGAACTGTGTTAGCTGAGGACACTCATCAAGAAGAAGTTTCTGAGCATGCTTCGGTCTAGATTTCATATGAAGATATCCCCGTTTCCAACGAAATCATTAGCTCTATCAAAATATCCACTTACAGATTCTACAAAAAGAGTGTTTCCAAACTCCTCTATCAAAAGAAAAGTTCAACTCCTTTAGTTGAGGACACACATCACAAAGAAGTTTCTGAGAATGCTTCTGTCTAGATTTTATATGAAGATATTCCCTTTTCCAATGAAATCTTCAGAGTCATCCAAATATCCACTTGCAGCTTCTACAAAAAGAGTTTTTCTAAACTGCTGTATCCAAAGAAAGTTTCATCTCTGTTAGTTGAGGACACACATCCCAAATAAGTTTCTGAGAATGCTTCTGTCTCGTTTTTATGGGAAGATATTTCCCTTTTCACCTTAGGCCTGAGAGCGCTCGAAATCTCCACTTGCAGATACTACAGAAAGAGTGTTCCAAACCTGCTCTAAGAAAGGGAATGTTCAGCTCAGTGAGTTCAATGCAGATATCACAAAGTAGTTTCTGAGAGAGCTTCTGTCTAGATTTTAGATGAAGAT
Source organism: Gorilla gorilla gorilla (assembly GCF_029281585.2). Lineage (NCBI taxonomy): Eukaryota > Metazoa > Chordata > Mammalia > Primates > Hominidae > Gorilla > Gorilla gorilla. The sequence continues at coordinate 11,689,442 of NC_086018.1, read as the reverse complement.
ATTCCCGTTTCCAATGAAATCGTTAGAGCTATCCAAATATCCACTTGCAGATTCTACAAAAAGTGTGTTTCCAAACTGCTGTAACAAAGGAAAGGTTGAAATCTGTTAGTTGAGGACACACACCACAAAAAAGTTTCTGAGAACGCTTCTGTCTAGATTCTATATGACGATATTCCCGTTTCCAATGAAATCTTCACAGTTATTCAAATATCCACTTGCAGATTCTACAAAAAGAGTGTTTCCAAACTGCTCTATCAAAAGAAAGGTTCAACTCCGTTAGTTGAGGACACACGTCACAAAGAAGTTTCTGAGAATGCTTCTGTCTCGTTTTTATGGGAAGATATTTCAGTTTTCACCGTAGGCCGGAATGCGCTCGAAATGTCCACTTGCAGATACTACAGAAAGAGTGTTCCAAACCTTCTCTAAGAAAGGGAATCTTCAGCTTTGTGAGTTGAATGCAGATATCACAAAGTAGTTTCTGAGAGTGCTTCTGTCTAGATTTTAGATGAAGATATTCCCGTTTCCAACGAAATCGTTAGAGCTATCCAAATATCAACTTGCAGATTCTACAAAAAGAGTGGTTCCAAACTACTCTATGAAAAGAAAGGTTGAACTCTGTTAGATGAGGACACACATCACAAAGAAGTTTCTGAGAATGCTTCTGTCTAGATTTTATATGAAGATGTTCCCGTTTCCAACGAAATCTTCACATTAAACAAAATATCCACTTGCAGGTTCTACAAAAAGAGTGTTTCCAAACTGCTGTATCAAAGGAAAGGTTGTACTCTGTTAGTTGAGGACACACATCACAAAAAAGTTTCTGAGAATGCTTCTGTCTAGATTTTATATGAAGATATTCCCGTTTCCAACGAAATCTTCACAGTTATTCAAGTATCCACTTGCAGATTCCACAATAAGAGTGTTTCCAAACTGCTGTATCAATAGAAAGGATCAGCTCTGGTAGTTGAGGACACACATCCTAAAGAAGTTTCTGAAAATCCTTCTGTCTCTTTTTTATGGGAAGATATTTCAGTTTTCACCGTAGGCCTTAATGCGCTCGAAATGTCCACTTCCAGATACTACAGAAAGAGTGTTTCAAACCTGCTCTATGAAAGGGAATGTTCCGCTCTGTGACTTGAATGCAGATATCAGAAAGTAGTTTCTGACAGTGCTTCTGTCTAGAATTTAGATGAAGATATTCCCGTTTCCAATGAAATCGATAGAGCTATCCAAATATCCACTTACAGATTCTACAAAAGAAGTGATTCCAAACTGCTCTATCAACAGAAAGGTTTAAGTCTGTTAGTTGAGGACACACATCACAAAGAAGTTTGTGAGAATGCTTCTGTCTAGATTTTATATGAAGATATTCCCGTTTCTAACGATATCTTCACAGTTATCCAAATATCCACTTGCAGATTCTTCAAAAAGTGTGTTTCCAAACTGCTGTATCAAAAGATAGGTTCAACTCTGTCAGTTGAGGACACTCATCGCAAAGAAGTTTCTGAGAATGCTTCTGTCTAGATTTCATATGAAGATACTCCCCTTTCCAACGAAATTATTACAGCTATCCAAATATCCACGGACAGATTCTACAGAAAGGGTGTTTCCAAACTGCTGTATCAAAAGAAAGGTTGAACTCCGTTAGTTGAGGACACACATCACGAAGAAGTTGCTGAGAATGCTTCTGTCTGGAATTTAGATGAAGATATTCCCGTTTCCAACGAAATCTTCACAGTTATCCAAATATCTACCAGCAGATTCTACAAAAAGTGTGTTTCCAAACTACTGTAACAAAAGAAAGGTTGAACTCTGTTAGTTGAGGACACACATCACAAAGAAGTTTCTGAGAATGCTTCTGTCTAGATTTTATATGAAGATATTCACTTTTCCATCGAAATCTTCACAGTTATCCAAATATCCACTTGCGGATTCTACAAAAAGAGTGTTTCTAAACTGCTGTATCAAAAGAAAGGTCCAACTCTGTTAGTTGAGGACACACATCCAGTATAAGTTTCAGAGAATGCTTCTGTCTCGTTTTTATGGGAAGATATTTCCCTTTTCACCGTAGGCCTGAAAGCGCTCGAAATGTCCACTTGCAGATACTACAGAAAGCGTGTTCCAAACCTGCTCTAAGAAAGAGAATCTTCAGCTTTCTGAGTTGAATGCAGATATCACAAAGTAGTTTCTGAGAGTGCTTCTGTCTAGATTTTAGATGAAGATATTCCCGTTTCCAACGAAATCGTATGAGCTATCCAAATATCCACTTGCAGATTGTACAAAAAGGTGGTTCCAAACTACTCTATCAAAAGAAATGTTGAACTCTGTTCGATGAGGACTCACATCACAAAGAAGTTTCTGATAATGCTTCTGCCTAGATTTTATATGATGATGTTCCCGTTTCCAACGAAATCTTCACATTAAACAAAATATCCACTTGCAGGTTCTACAAAAAGAGTGTTTCCAAACTGCTGTATCAACGTAAAGTTTGAACTCTGTTAGTTGAGGACACACATCACAAAAAAGTTTCTGAGAATGCTTCTGTCTAGATTTTATAAGAAGATACTCCCGTTTCCAACGAAATCTTCACAGTTATTCAAGTATCCACTTGCAGATTCCACAAAAAGAGTGTTTCCTAACTGCTGTATCAAGAGAAAGGATCAACTCTGCTAGTTGAGGACCCATATCCTAAATAAGTTTCTGAGAATGCTTCTGTCTCTTTCTTATAGGAAGATATTTCAGTTTTCACCGAAGGGCTGAATGCGTTCGAAATGTCCACTTCCAGATACTACAGAAAGAGTGTTTCAAACCTGCTCTTTGAAAGGGAATGTTCAGCTCTGTGACTTGAATGCAGATGTCACAAAGTAGTTTCTGACAGTGCTTCTGTCTTGAATTTAGATGAAGATATTCCCTTTTCCAACGAAATCGTTAGAGCTATAAAAATATCCACTTGCAGATTCTACAAAAAGGGTGTTTCCAAACTGCCCTATCAAAAGAAACGTTGAACCCTGTTAGTTGAGGATACACATCACAAAGTAGTTTCTGAGAATGCTTGTGTCTAGATTTTATATGAAGATATTCCTATTTCCAACTAAATCTTCACAGTTATCCAAATATCCACTTGCAGATTTTACAAAAAGACTGTTTCCAAACTGCTGTTTCAAAGAAAAGTCGAACTGTGTTAGTTGAGGACACTCATCACAAAGAAGTTTCTGAGAAAGCTTCTGTCTAGATTTCATATGAAGATATTCCCGTTTCCACCGAAATCATTAGAGCTATCCAAATACCCACTTACAGATTCTACAAAAAGAGTGTTACCAATCTGCTCTATCAAATGAAAGGTTCAACTTCGTTAGTTGAGGACACACATCATAAAGAAGTTTCTGAGAATGCTTCTGTCTGGATTTTATATGAAGATATTCCGTTTCCAACGAAATCTTCACAGTTATCCAAATATCAACTTGCAGATTCTACAAAAAGTGTGTTTCCAAACTACTGTATCAAAAGAAAGGATCAACTCTGTTAGTTGAGGACGCACATCACAAAGAAGTTTCTGAGAATGCTTCTGTCTAGATTTTATATGAAGATATTCCCGTTTCCAACGAAATCTTCACAGTTATCCAAATATCCACTTGCAGATTCTACAAAAAGAGTGTTTGCAAACTGCTGTATCAAAAGAAAGGATGAACTGTGTTAGCTGAGGACACTCATCAAGAAGAAGTTTCTGAGCATGCTTCGGTCTAGATTTCATATGAAGATATCCCCGTTTCCAACGAAATCATTAGCTCTATCAAAATATCCACTTACAGATTCTACAAAAAGAGTGTTTCCAAACTCCTCTATCAAAAGAAAAGTTCAACTCCTTTAGTTGAGGACACACATCACAAAGAAGTTTCTGAGAATGCTTCTGTCTAGATTTTATATGAAGATATTCCCTTTTCCAATGAAATCTTCAGAGTCATCCAAATATCCACTTGCAGCTTCTACAAAAAGAGTTTTTCTAAACTGCTGTATCCAAAGAAAGTTTCATCTCTGTTAGTTGAGGACACACATCCCAAATAAGTTTCTGAGAATGCTTCTGTCTCGTTTTTATGGGAAGATATTTCCCTTTTCACCTTAGGCCTGAGAGCGCTCGAAATCTCCACTTGCAGATACTACAGAAAGAGTGTTCCAAACCTGCTCTAAGAAAGGGAATGTTCAGCTCAGTGAGTTCAATGCAGATATCACAAAGTAGTTTCTGAGAGAGCTTCTGTCTAGATTTTAGATGAAGATATTCCCGTTTCCAATGAAATCGTTAGAGCTATCCAAATATCCACTTGCAGATTCTACAAAAAGTGTGTTTCCAAACTGCTGTAACAAAGGAAAGGTTGAAATCTGTTAGTTGAGGACACACACCACAAAAAAGTTTCTGAGAACGCTTCTGTCTAGATTCTATATGACGATATTCCCGTTTCCAATGAAATCTTCACAGTTATTCAAATATCCACTTGCAGATTCTACAAAAAGAGTGTTTCCAAACTGCTCTATCAAAAGAAAGGTTCAACTCCGTTAGTTGAGGACACACGTCACAAAGAAGTTTCTGAGAATGCTTCTGTCTCGTTTTTATGGGAAGATATTTCAGTTTTCACCGTAGGCCGGAATGCGCTCGAAATGTCCACTTGCAGATACTACAGAAAGAGTGTTCCAAACCTTCTCTAAGAAAGGGAATCTTCAGCTTTGTGAGTTGAATGCAGATATCACAAAGTAGTTTCTGAGAGTGCTTCTGTCTAGATTTTAGATGAAGATATTCCCGTTTCCAACGAAATCGTTAGAGCTATCCAAATATCTACTTGCAGATTCTACAAAAAGAGTGGTTCCAAACTACTCTATGAAAAGAAAGGTTGAACTCTGTTAGATGAGGACACACATCACAAAGAAGTTTCTGAGAATGCTTCTGTCTAGATTTTATATGAAGATGTTCCCGTTTCCAACGAAATCTTCACATTAAACAAAATATCCACTTGCAGGTTCTACAAAAAGAGTGTTTCCAAACTGCTGTATCAAAGGAAAGGTTGTACTCTGTTAGTTGAGGACACACATCACAAAAAAGTTTGTGAGAATGCTTCTGTCTAGATTTTATATGAAGATATTCCCGTTTCCAACGAAATCTTCACAGTTATTCAAGTATCCACTTGCAGATTCCACAATAAGAGTGTTTCCAAACTGCTGTATCAATAGAAAGGATCAGCTCTGGTAGTTGAGGACACACATCCTAAAGAAGTTTCTGAAAATCCTTCTGTCTCTTTTTTATGGGAAGATATTTCAGTTTTCACCGTAGGCCTTAATGCGCTCGAAATGTCCACTTCCAGATACTACAGAAAGAGTGTTTCAAACCTGCTCTATGAAAGGGAATGTTCCGCTCTGTGACTTGAATGCAGATATCAGAAAGTAGTTTCTGACAGTGCTTCTGTCTAGAATTTAGATGAAGATATTCCCGTTTCCAACGAAATCGATAGAGCTATCCAAATATCCACTTACAGATTCTACAAAAGAAGTGATTCCAAACTGCTCTATCAACAGAAAGGTTTAAGTCTGTTAGTTGAGGACACACATCACAAAGAAGTTTGTGAGAATGCTTCTGTCTAGATTTTATATGAAGATATTCCCGTTTCTAACGATATCTTCACAGTTATCCAAATATCCACTTGCAGATTCTTCAAAAAGTGTGTTTCCAAACTGCTGTATCAAAAGATAGGTTCAACTCTGTCAGTTGAGGACACTCATCGCAAAGAAGTTTCTGAGAATGCTTCTGTCTAGATTTCATATGAAGATACTCCCCTTTCCAACGAAATTATTACAGCTATCCAAATATCCACGGACAGATTCTACAGAAAGGGTGTTTCCAAACTGCTGTATCAAAAGAAAGGTTGAACTCCGTTAGTTGAGGACACACATCACGAAGAAGTTGCTGAGAATGCTTCTGTCTGGAATTTAGATGAAGATATTCCCGTTTCCAACGAAATCTTCACAGTTATCCAAATATCTACCAGCAGATTCTACAAAAAGTGTGTTTCCAAACTACTGTAACAAAAGAAAGGTTGAACTCTGTTAGTTGAGGACACACATCACAAAGAAGTTTCTGAGAATGCTTCTGTCTAGATTTTATATGAAGATATTCACTTTTCCATCGAAATCTTCACAGTTATCCAAATATCCACTTGCGGATTCTACAAAAAGAGTGTTTCTAAACTGCTGTATCAAAAGAAAGGTCCAACTCTGTTAGTTGAGGACACACATCCAGTATAAGTTTCAGAGAATGCTTCTGTCTCGTTTTTATGGGAAGATATTTCCCTTTTCACCGTAGGCCTGAAAGCGCTCGAAATGTCCACTTGCAGATACTACAGAAAGCGTGTTCCAAACCTGCTCTAAGAAAGAGAATCTTCAGCTTTCTGAGTTGAATGCAGATATCACAAAGTAGTTTCTGAGAGTGCTTCTGTCTAGATTTTAGATGAAGATATTCCCGTTTCCAACGAAATCGTATGAGCTATCCAAATATCCACTTGCAGATTGTACAAAAAGGTGGTTCCAAACTACTCTATCAAAAGAAATGTTGAACTCTGTTCGATGAGGACTCACATCACAAAGAAGTTTCTGATAATGCTTCTGCCTAGATTTTATATGATGATGTTCCCGTTTCCAACGAAATCTTCACATTAAACAAAATATCCACTTGCAGGTTCTACAAAAAGAGTGTTTCCAAACTGCTGTATCAACGTAAAGTTTGAACTCTGTTAGTTGAGGACACACATCACAAAAAAGTTTCTGAGAATGCTTCTGTCTAGATTTTATAAGAAGATACTCCCGTTTCCAACGAAATCTTCACAGTTATTCAAGTATCCACTTGCAGATTCCACAAAAAGAGTGTTTCCTAACTGCTGTATCAAGAGAAAGGATCAACTCTGCTAGTTGAGGACCCATATCCTAAATAAGTTTCTGAGAATGCTTCTGTCTCTTTCTTATAGGAAGATATTTCAGTTTTCACCGAAGGGCTGAATGCGTTCGAAATGTCCACTTCCAGATACTACAGAAAGAGTGTTTCAAACCTGCTCTTTGAAAGGGAATGTTCAGCTCTGTGACTTGAATGCAGATGTCACAAAGTAGTTTCTGACAGTGCTTCTGTCTTGAATTTAGATGAAGATATTCCCTTTTCCAACGAAATCGTTAGAGCTATAAAAATATCCACTTGCAGATTCTACAAAAAGGGTGTTTCCAAACTGCCCTATCAAAAGAAACGTTGAACCCTGTTAGTTGAGGATACACATCACAAAGTAGTTTCTGAGAATGCTTGTGTCTAGATTTTATATGAAGATATTCCTATTTCCAACTAAATCTTCACAGTTATCCAAATATCCACTTGCAGATTTTACAAAAAGACTGTTTCCAAACTGCTGTTTCAAAGAAAAGTCGAACTGTGTTAGTTGAGGACACTCATCACAAAGAAGTTTCTGAGAATGCTTCTGTCTAGATTTCATATGAAGATATTCCCGTTTCCACCGAAATCATTAGAGCTATCCAAATACCCACTTACAGATTCTACAAAAAGAGTGTTACCAATCTGCTCTATCAAATGAAAGGTTCAACTTCGTTAGTTGAGGACACACATCATAAAGAAGTTTCTGAGAATGCTTCTGTCTGGATTTTATATGAAGATATTCCGTTTCCAACGAAATCTTCACAGTTATCCAAATATCAACTTGCAGATTCTACAAAAAGTGTGTTTCCAAACTACTGTATCAAAAGAAAGGATCAACTCTGTTAGTTGAGGACACACATCACAAAGAAGTTTCTGAGAATGCTTCTGTCTAGATTTTATATGAAGATATTCCCGTTTCCAACGAAATCTTCACAGTTATCCAAATATCCACTTGCAGATTCTACAAAAAGAGTGTTTGCAAACTGCTGTATCAAAAGAAAGGATGAACTGTGTTAGCTGAGGACACTCATCAAGAAGAAGTTTCTGAGCATGCTTCGGTCTAGATTTCATATGAAGATATCCCCGTTTCCAACGAAATCATTAGCTCTATCAAAATATCCACTTACAGATTCTACAAAAAGAGTGTTTCCAAACTCCTCTATCAAAAGAAAAGTTCAACTCCTTTAGTTGAGGACACACATCACAAAGAAGTTTCTGAGAATGCTTCTGTCTAGATTTTATATGAAGATATTCCCTTTTCCAATGAAATCTTCAGAGTCATCCAAATATCCACTTGCAGCTTCTACAAAAAGAGTTTTTCTAAACTGCTGTATCCAAAGAAAGTTTCATCTCTGTTAGTTGAGGCCACACATCCCAAATAAGTTTCTGAGAATGCTTCTGTCTCGTTTTTATGGGAAGATATTTCCCTTTTCACCTTAGGCCTGAGAGCGCTCGAAATCTCCACTTGCAGATACTACAGAAAGAGTGTTCCAAACCTGCTCTAAGAAAGGGAATGTTCAGCTCAGTGAGTTCAATGCAGATATCACAAAGTAGTTTCTGAGAGAGCTTCTGTCTAGATTTTAGATGAAGATATTCCCGTTTCCAATGAAATCGTTAGAGCTATCCAAATATCCACTTGCAGATTCTACAAAAAGTGTGTTTCCAAACTGCTGTAACAAAGGAAAGGTTGAAATCTGTTAGTTGAGGACACACACCACAAAAAAGTTTCTGAGAACGCTTCTGTCTAGATTCTATATGACGATATTCCCGTTTCCAATGAAATCTTCACAGTTATTCAAATATCCACTTGCAGATTCTACAAAAAGAGTGTTTCCAAACTGCTCTATCAAAAGAAAGGTTCAACTCCGTTAGTTGAGGACACACGTCACAAAGAAGTTTCTGAGAATGCTTCTGTCTCGTTTTTATGGGAAGATATTTCAGTTTTCACCGTAGGCCGGAATGCGCTCGAAATGTCCACTTGCAGATACTACAGAAAGAGTGTTCCAAACCTTCTCTAAGAAAGGGAATCTTCAGCTTTGTGAGTTGAATGCAGATATCACAAAGTAGTTTCTGAGAGTGCTTCTGTCTAGATTTTAGATGAAGATATTCCCGTTTCCAACGAAATCGTTAGAGCTATCCAAATATCTACTTGCAGATTCTACAAAAAGAGTGGTTCCAAACTACTCTATGAAAAGAAAGGTTGAACTCTGTTAGATGAGGACACACATCACAAAGAAGTTTCTGAGAATGCTTCTGTCTAGATTTTATATGAAGATGTTCCCGTTTCCAACGAAATCTTCACATTAAACAAAATATCCACTTGCAGGTTCTACAAAAAGAGTGTTTCCAAACTGCTGTATCAAAGGAAAGGTTGTACTCTGTTAGTTGAGGACACACATCACAAAAAAGTTTCTGAGAATGCTTCTGTCTAGATTTTATATGAAGATATTCCCGTTTCCAACGAAATCTTCACAGTTATTCAAGTATCCACTTGCAGATTCCACAATAAGAGTGTTTCCAAACTGCTGTATCAATAGAAAGGATCAGCTCTGGTAGTTGAGGACACACATCCTAAAGAAGTTTCTGAAAATCCTTCTGTCTCTTTTTTATGGGAAGATATTTCAGTTTTCACCGTAGGCCTTAATGCGCTCGAAATGTCCACTTCCAGATACTACAGAAAGAGTGTTTCAAACCTGCTCTATGAAAGGGAATGTTCCGCTCTGTGACTTGAATGCAGATATCAGAAAGTAGTTTCTGACAGTGCTTCTGTCTAGAATTTAGATGAAGATATTCCCGTTTCCAACGAAATCGATAGAGCTATCCAAATATCCACTTACAGATTCTACAAAAGAAGTGATTCCAAACTGCTCTATCAACAGAAAGGTTTAAGTCTGTTAGTTGAGGACACACATCACAAAGAAGTTTGTGAGAATGCTTCTGTCTAGATTTTATATGAAGATATTCCCGTTTCTAACGATATCTTCACAGTTATCCAAATATCCACTTGCAGATTCTTCAAAAAGTGTGTTTCCAAACTGCTGTATCAAAAGATAGGTTCAACTCTGTCAGTTGAGGACACTCATCGCAAAGAAGTTTCTGAGAATGCTTCTGTCTAGATTTCATATGAAGATACTCCCCTTTCCAACGAAATTATTACAGCTATCCAAATATCCACGGACAGATTCTACAGAAAGGGTGTTTCCAAACTGCTGTATCAAAAGAAAGGTTGAACTCCGTTAGTTGAGGACACACATCACGAAGAAGTTGCTGAGAATGCTTCTGTCTGGAATTTAGATGAAGATATTCCCGTTTCCAACGAAATCTTCACAGTTATCCAAATATCTACCAGCAGATTCTACAAAAAGTGTGTTTCCAAACTACTGTAACAAAAGAAAGGTTGAACTCTGTTAGTTGAGGACACACATCACAAAGAAGTTTCTGAGAATGCTTCTGTCTAGATTTTATATGAAGATATTCACTTTTCCATCGAAATCTTCACAGTTATCCAAATATCCACTTGCGGATTCTACAAAAAGAGTGTTTCTAAACTGCTGTATCAAAAGAAAGGTCCAACTCTGTTAGTTGAGGACACACATCCAGTATAAGTTTCAGAGAATGCTTCTGTCTCGTTTTTATGGGAAGATATTTCCCTTTTCACCGTAGGCCTGAAAGCGCTCGAAATGTCCACTTGCAGATACTACAGAAAGCGTGTTCCAAACCTGCTCTAAGAAAGAGAATCTTCAGCTTTCTGAGTTGAATGCAGATATCACAAAGTAGTTTCTGAGAGTGCTTCTGTCTAGATTTTAGATGAAGATATTCCCGTTTCCAACGAAATCGTATGAGCTATCCAAATATCCACTTGCAGATTGTACAAAAAGGTGGTTCCAAACTACTCTATCAAAAGAAATGTTGAACTCTGTTCGATGAGGACTCACATCACAAAGAAGTTTCTGATAATGCTTCTGCCTAGATTTTATATGATGATGTTCCCGTTTCCAACGAAATCTTCACATTAAACAAAATATCCACTTGCAGGTTCTACAAAAAGAGTGTTTCCAAACTGCTGTATCAACGTAAAGTTTGAACTCTGTTAGTTGAGGACACACATCACAAAAAAGTTTCTGAGAATGCTTCTGTCTAGATTTTATAAGAAGATACTCCCGTTTCCAACGAAATCTTCACAGTTATTCAAGTATCCACTTGCAGATTCCACAAAAAGAGTGTTTCCTAACTGCTGTATCAAGAGAAAGGATCAACTCTGCTAGTTGAGGACCCATATCCTAAATAAGTTTCTGAGAATGCTTCTGTCTCTTTCTTATAGGAAGATATTTCAGTTTTCACCGAAGGGCTGAATGCGTTCGAAATGTCCACTTCCAGATACTACAGAAAGAGTGTTTCAAACCTGCTCTTTGAAAGGGAATGTTCAGCTCTGTGACTTGAATGCAGATGTCACAAAGTAGTTTCTGACAGTGCTTCTGTCTTGAATTTAGATGAAGATATTCCCTTTTCCAACGAAATCGTTAGAGCTATAAAAATATCCACTTGCAGATTCTACAAAAAGGGTGTTTCCAAACTGCCCTATCAAAAGAAACGTTGAACCCTGTTAGTTGAGGATACACATCACAAAGTAGTTTCTGAGAATGCTTGTGTCTAGATTTTATATGAAGATATTCCTATTTCCAACTAAATCTTCACAGTTATCCAAATATCCACTTGCAGATTTTACAAAAAGACTGTTTCCAAACTGCTGTTTCAAAGAAAAGTCGAACTGTGTTAGTTGAGGACACTCATCACAAAGAAGTTTCTGAGAATGCTTCTGTCTAGATTTCATATGAAGATATTCCCGTTTCCACCGAAATCATTAGAGCTATCCAAATACCCACTTACAGATTCTACAAAAAGAGTGTTACCAATCTGCTCTATCAAATGAAAGGTTCAACTTCGTTAGTTGAGGACACACATCATAAAGAAGTTTCTGAGAATGCTTCTGTCTGGATTTTATATGAAGATATTCCGTTTCCAACGAAATCTTCACAGTTATCCAAATATCAACTTGCAGATTCTACAAAAAGTGTGTTTCCAAACTACTGTATCAAAAGAAAGGATCAACTCTGTTAGTTGAGGACACACATCACAAAGAAGTTTCTGAGAATGCTTCTGTCTAGATTTTATATGAAGATATTCCCGTTTCCAACGAAATCTTCACAGTTATCCAAATATCCACTTGCAGATTCTACAAAAAGAGTGTTTGCAAACTGCTGTATCAAAAGAAAGGATGAACTGTGTTAGCTGAGGACACTCATCAAGAAGAAGTTTCTGAGCATGCTTCGGTCTAGATTTCATATGAAGATATCCCCGTTTCCAACGAAATCATTAGCTCTATCAAAATATCCACTTACAGATTCTACAAAAAGAGTGTTTCCAAACTCCTCTATCAAAAGAAAAGTTCAACTCCTTTAGTTGAGGACACACATCACAAAGAAGTTTCTGAGAATGCTTCTGTCTAGATTTTATATGAAGATATTCCCTTTTCCAATGAAATCTTCAGAGTCATCCAAATATCCACTTGCAGCTTCTACAAAAAGAGTTTTTCTAAACTGCTGTATCCAAAGAAAGTTTCATCTCTGTTAGTTGAGGACACACATCCCAAATAAGTTTCTGAGAATGCTTCTGTCTCGTTTTTATGGGAAGATATTTCCCTTTTCACCTTAGGCCTGAGAGCGCTCGAAATCTCCACTTGCAGATACTACAGAAAGAGTGTTCCAAACCTGCTCTAAGAAAGGGAATGTTCAGCTCAGTGAGTTCAATGCAGATATCACAAAGTAGTTTCTGAGAGAGCTTCTGTCTAGATTTTAGATGAAGATATTCCCGTTTCCAATGAAATCGTTAGAGCTATCCAAATATCCACTTGCAGATTCTACAAAAAGTGTGTTTCCAAACTGCTGTAACAAAGGAAAGGTTGAAATCTGTTAGTTGAGGACACACACCACAAAAAAGTTTCTGAGAACGCTTCTGTCTAGATTCTATATGACGATATTCCCGTTTCCAATGAAATCTTCACAGTTATTCAAATATCCACTTGCAGATTCTACAAAAAGAGTGTTTCCAAACTGCTCTATCAAAAGAAAGGTTCAACTCCGTTAGTTGAGGACACACGTCACAAAGAAGTTTCTGAGAATGCTTCTGTCTCGTTTTTATGGGAAGATATTTCAGTTTTCACCGTAGGCCGGAATGCGCTCGAAATGTCCACTTGCAGATACTACAGAAAGAGTGTTCCAAACCTTCTCTAAGAAAGGGAATCTTCAGCTTTGTGAGTTGAATGCAGATATCACAAAGTAGTTTCTGAGAGTGCTTCTGTCTAGATTTTAGATGAAGATATTCCCGTTTCCAACGAAATCGTTAGAGCTATCCAAATATCAACTTGCAGATTCTACAAAAAGAGTGGTTCCAAACTACTCTATGAAAAGAAAGGTTGAACTCTGTTAGATGAGGACACACATCACAAAGAAGTTTCTGAGAATGCTTCTGTCTAGATTTTATATGAAGATGTTCCCGTTTCCAACGAAATCTTCACATTAAACAAAATATCCACTTGCAGGTTCTACAAAAAGAGTGTTTCCAAACTGCTGTATCAAAGGAAAGGTTGTACTCTGTTAGTTGAGGACACACATCACAAAAAAGTTTCTGAGAATGCTTCTGTCTAGATTTTATATGAAGATATTCCCGTTTCCAACGAAATCTTCACAGTTATTCAAGTATCCACTTGCAGATTCCACAATAAGAGTGTTTCCAAACTGCTGTATCAATAGAAAGGATCAGCTCTGGTAGTTGAGGACACACATCCTAAAGAAGTTTCTGAAAATCCTTCTGTCTCTTTTTTATGGGAAGATATTTCAGTTTTCACCGTAGGCCTTAATGCGCTCGAAATGTCCACTTCCAGATACTACAGAAAGAGTGTTTCAAACCTGCTCTATGAAAGGGAATGTTCCGCTCTGTGACTTGAATGCAGATATCAGAAAGTAGTTTCTGACAGTGCTTCTGTCTAGAATTTAGATGAAGATATTCCCGTTTCCAACGAAATCGATAGAGCTATCCAAATATCCACTTACAGATTCTACAAAAGAAGTGATTCCAAACTGCTCTATCAACAGAAAGGTTTAAGTCTGTTAGTTGAGGACACACATCACAAAGAAGTTTGTGAGAATGCTTCTGTCTAGATTTTATATGAAGATATTCCCGTTTCTAACGATATCTTCACAGTTATCCAAATATCCACTTGCAGATTCTTCAAAAAGTGTGTTTCCAAACTGCTGTATCAAAAGATAGGTTCAACTCTGTCAGTTGAGGACACTCATCGCAAAGAAGTTTCTGAGAATGCTTCTGTCTAGATTTCATATGAAGATACTCCCCTTTCCAACGAAATTATTACAGCTATCCAAATATCCACGGACAGATTCTACAGAAAGGGTGTTTCCAAACTGCTGTATCAAAAGAAAGGTTGAACTCCGTTAGTTGAGGACACACATCACGAAGAAGTTGCTGAGAATGCTTCTGTCTGGAATTTAGATGAAGATATTCCCGTTTCCAACGAAATCTTCACAGTTATCCAAATATCTACCAGCAGATTCTACAAAAAGTGTGTTTCCAAACTACTGTAACAAAAGAAAGGTTGAACTCTGTTAGTTGAGGACACACATCACAAAGAAGTTTCTGAGAATGCTTCTGTCTAGATTTTATATGAAGATATTCACTTTTCCATCGAAATCTTCACAGTTATCCAAATATCCACTTGCGGATTCTACAAAAAGAGTGTTTCTAAACTGCTGTATCAAAAGAAAGGTCCAACTCTGTTAGTTGAGGACACACATCCAGTATAAGTTTCAGAGAATGCTTCTGTCTCGTTTTTATGGGAAGATATTTCCCTTTTCACCGTAGGCCTGAAAGCGCTCGAAATGTCCACTTGCAGATACTACAGAAAGCGTGTTCCAAACCTGCTCTAAGAAAGAGAATCTTCAGCTTTCTGAGTTGAATGCAGATATCACAAAGTAGTTTCTGAGAGTGCTTCTGTCTAGATTTTAGATGAAGATATTCCCGTTTCCAACGAAATCGTATGAGCTATCCAAATATCCACTTGCAGATTGTACAAAAAGGTGGTTCCAAACTACTCTATCAAAAGAAATGTTGAACTCTGTTCGATGAGGACTCACATCACAAAGAAGTTTCTGATAATGCTTCTGCCTAGATTTTATATGATGATGTTCCCGTTTCCAACGAAATCTTCACATTAAACAAAATATCCACTTGCAGGTTCTACAAAAAGAGTGTTTCCAAACTGCTGTATCAACGTAAAGTTTGAACTCTGTTAGTTGAGGACACACATCACAAAAAAGTTTCTGAGAATGCTTCTGTCTAGATTTTATAAGAAGATACTCCCGTTTCCAACGAAATCTTCACAGTTATTCAAGTATCCACTTGCAGATTCCACAAAAAGAGTGTTTCCTAACTGCTGTATCAAGAGAAAGGATCAACTCTGCTAGTTGAGGACCCATATCCTAAATAAGTTTCTGAGAATGCTTCTGTCTCTTTCTTATAGGAAGATATTTCAGTTTTCACCGAAGGGCTGAATGCGTTCGAAATGTCCACTTCCAGATACTACAGAAAGAGTGTTTCAAACCTGCTCTTTGAAAGGGAATGTTCAGCTCTGTGACTTGAATGCAGATGTCACAAAGTAGTTTCTGACAGTGCTTCTGTCTTGAATTTAGATGAAGATATTCCCTTTTCCAACGAAATCGTTAGAGCTATAAAAATATCCACTTGCAGATTCTACAAAAAGGGTGTTTCCAAACTGCCCTATCAAAAGAAACGTTGAACCCTGTTAGTTGAGGATACACATCACAAAGTAGTTTCTGAGAATGCTTGTGTCTAGATTTTATATGAAGATATTCCTATTTCCAACTAAATCTTCACAGTTATCCAAATATCCACTTGCAGATTTTACAAAAAGACTGTTTCCAAACTGCTGTTTCAAAGAAAAGTCGAACTGTGTTAGTTGAGGACACTCATCACAAAGAAGTTTCTGAGAAAGCTTCTGTCTAGATTTCATATGAAGATATTCCCGTTTCCACCGAAATCATTAGAGCTATCCAAATACCCACTTACAGATTCTACAAAAAGAGTGTTACCAATCTGCTCTATCAAATGAAAGGTTCAACTTCGTTAGTTGAGGACACACATCATAAAGAAGTTTCTGAGAATGCTTCTGTCTGGATTTTATATGAAGATATTCCGTTTCCAACGAAATCTTCACAGTTATCCAAATATCAACTTGCAGATTCTACAAAAAGTGTGTTTCCAAACTACTGTATCAAAAGAAAGGATCAACTCTGTTAGTTGAGGACGCACATCACAAAGAAGTTTCTGAGAATGCTTCTGTCTAGATTTTATATGAAGATATTCCCGTTTCCAACGAAATCTTCACAGTTATCCAAATATCCACTTGCAGATTCTACAAAAAGAGTGTTTGCAAACTGCTGTATCAAAAGAAAGGATGAACTGTGTTAGCTGAGGACACTCATCAAGAAGAAGTTTCTGAGCATGCTTCGGTCTAGATTTCATATGAAGATATCCCCGTTTCCAACGAAATCATTAGCTCTATCAAAATATCCACTTACAGATTCTACAAAAAGAGTGTTTCCAAACTCCTCTATCAAAAGAAAAGTTCAACTCCTTTAGTTGAGGACACACATCACAAAGAAGTTTCTGAGAATGCTTCTGTCTAGATTTTATATGAAGATATTCCCTTTTCCAATGAAATCTTCAGAGTCATCCAAATATCCACTTGCAGCTTCTACAAAAAGAGTTTTTCTAAACTGCTGTATCCAAAGAAAGTTTCATCTCTGTTAGTTGAGGACACACATCCCAAATAAGTTTCTGAGAATGCTTCTGTCTCGTTTTTATGGGAAGATATTTCCCTTTTCACCTTAGGCCTGAGAGCGCTCGAAATCTCCACTTGCAGATACTACAGAAAGAGTGTTCCAAACCTGCTCTAAGAAAGGGAATGTTCAGCTCAGTGAGTTCAATGCAGATATCACAAAGTAGTTTCTGAGAGAGCTTCTGTCTAGATTTTAGATGAAGATATTCCCGTTTCCAATGAAATCGTTAGAGCTATCCAAATATCCACTTGCAGATTCTACAAAAAGTGTGTTTCCAAACTGCTGTAACAAAGGAAAGGTTGAAATCTGTTAGTTGAGGACACACACCACAAAAAAGTTTCTGAGAACGCTTCTGTCTAGATTCTATATGACGATATTCCCGTTTCCAATGAAATCTTCACAGTTATTCAAATATCCACTTGCAGATTCTACAAAAAGAGTGTTTCCAAACTGCTCTATCAAAAGAAAGGTTCAACTCCGTTAGTTGAGGACACACGTCACAAAGAAGTTTCTGAGAATGCTTCTGTCTCGTTTTTATGGGAAGATATTTCAGTTTTCACCGTAGGCCGGAATGCGCTCGAAATGTCCACTTGCAGATACTACAGAAAGAGTGTTCCAAACCTTCTCTAAGAAAGGGAATCTTCAGCTTTGTGAGTTGAATGCAGATATCACAAAGTAGTTTCTGAGAGTGCTTCTGTCTAGATTTTAGATGAAGATATTCCCGTTTCCAACGAAATCGTTAGAGCTATCCAAATATCTACTTGCAGATTCTACAAAAAGAGTGGTTCCAAACTACTCTATGAAAAGAAAGGTTGAACTCTGTTAGATGAGGACACACATCACAAAGAAGTTTCTGAGAATGCTTCTGTCTAGATTTTATATGAAGATGTTCCCGTTTCCAACGAAATCTTCACATTAAACAAAATATCCACTTGCAGGTTCTACAAAAAGAGTGTTTCCAAACTGCTGTATCAAAGGAAAGGTTGTACTCTGTTAGTTGAGGACACACATCACAAAAAAGTTTCTGAGAATGCTTCTGTCTAGATTTTATATGAAGATATTCCCGTTTCCAACGAAATCTTCACAGTTATTCAAGTATCCACTTGCAGATTCCACAATAAGAGTGTTTCCAAACTGCTGTATCAATAGAAAGGATCAGCTCTGGTAGTTGAGGACACACATCCTAAAGAAGTTTCTGAAAATCCTTCTGTCTCTTTTTTATGGGAAGATATTTCAGTTTTCACCGTAGGCCTTAATGCGCTCGAAATGTCCACTTCCAGATACTACAGAAAGAGTGTTTCAAACCTGCTCTATGAAAGGGAATGTTCCGCTCTGTGACTTGAATGCAGATATCAGAAAGTAGTTTCTGACAGTGCTTCTGTCTAGAATTTAGATGAAGATATTCCCGTTTCCAACGAAATCGATAGAGCTATCCAAATATCCACTTACAGATTCTACAAAAGAAGTGATTCCAAACTGCTCTATCAACAGAAAGGTTTAAGTCTGTTAGTTGAGGACACACATCACAAAGAAGTTTGTGAGAATGCTTCTGTCTAGATTTTATATGAAGATATTCCCGTTTCTAACGATATCTTCACAGTTATCCAAATATCCACTTGCAGATTCTTCAAAAAGTGTGTTTCCAAACTGCTGTATCAAAAGATAGGTTCAACTCTGTCAGTTGAGGACACTCATCGCAAAGAAGTTTCTGAGAATGCTTCTGTCTAGATTTCATATGAAGATACTCCCCTTTCCAACGAAATTATTACAGCTATCCAAATATCCACGGACAGATTCTACAGAAAGGGTGTTTCCAAACTGCTGTATCAAAAGAAAGGTTGAACTCCGTTAGTTGAGGACACACATCACGAAGAAGTTGCTGAGAATGCTTCTGTCTGGAATTTAGATGAAGATATTCCCGTTTCCAACGAAATCTTCACAGTTATCCAAATATCTACCAGCAGATTCTACAAAAAGTGTGTTTCCAAACTACTGTAACAAAAGAAAGGTTGAACTCTGTTAGTTGAGGACACACATCACAAAGAAGTTTCTGAGAATGCTTCTGTCTAGATTTTATATGAAGATATTCACTTTTCCATCGAAATCTTCACAGTTATCCAAATATCCACTTGCGGATTCTACAAAAAGAGTGTTTCTAAACTGCTGTATCAAAAGAAAGGTCCAACTCTGTTAGTTGAGGACACACATCCAGTATAAGTTTCAGAGAATGCTTCTGTCTCGTTTTTATGGGAAGATATTTCCCTTTTCACCGTAGGCCTGAAAGCGCTCGAAATGTCCACTTGCAGATACTACAGAAAGCGTGTTCCAAACCTGCTCTAAGAAAGAGAATCTTCAGCTTTCTGAGTTGAATGCAGATATCACAAAGTAGTTTCTGAGAGTGCTTCTGTCTAGATTTTAGATGAAGATATTCCCGTTTCCAACGAAATCGTATGAGCTATCCAAATATCCACTTGCAGATTGTACAAAAAGGTGGTTCCAAACTACTCTATCAAAAGAAATGTTGAACTCTGTTCGATGAGGACTCACATCACAAAGAAGTTTCTGATAATGCTTCTGCCTAGATTTTATATGATGATGTTCCCGTTTCCAACGAAATCTTCACATTAAACAAAATATCCACTTGCAGGTTCTACAAAAAGAGTGTTTCCAAACTGCTGTATCAACGTAAAGTTTGAACTCTGTTAGTTGAGGACACACATCACAAAAAAGTTTCTGAGAATGCTTCTGTCTAGATTTTATAAGAAGATACTCCCGTTTCCAACGAAATCTTCACAGTTATTCAAGTATCCACTTGCAGATTCCACAAAAAGAGTGTTTCCTAACTGCTGTATCAAGAGAAAGGATCAACTCTGCTAGTTGAGGACCCATATCCTAAATAAGTTTCTGAGAATGCTTCTGTCTCTTTCTTATAGGAAGATATTTCAGTTTTCACCGAAGGGCTGAATGCGTTCGAAATGTCCACTTCCAGATACTACAGAAAGAGTGTTTCAAACCTGCTCTTTGAAAGGGAATGTTCAGCTCTGTGACTTGAATGCAGATGTCACAAAGTAGTTTCTGACAGTGCTTCTGTCTTGAATTTAGATGAAGATATTCCCTTTTCCAACGAAATCGTTAGAGCTATAAAAATATCCACTTGCAGATTCTACAAAAAGGGTGTTTCCAAACTGCCCTATCAAAAGAAACGTTGAACCCTGTTAGTTGAGGATACACATCACAAAGTAGTTTCTGAGAATGCTTGTGTCTAGATTTTATATGAAGATATTCCTATTTCCAACTAAATCTTCACAGTTATCCAAATATCCACTTGCAGATTTTACAAAAAGACTGTTTCCAAACTGCTGTTTCAAAGAAAAGTCGAACTGTGTTAGTTGAGGACACTCATCACAAAGAAGTTTCTGAGAATGCTTCTGTCTAGATTTCATATGAAGATATTCCCGTTTCCACCGAAATCATTAGAGCTATCCAAATACCCACTTACAGATTCTACAAAAAGAGTGTTACCAATCTGCTCTATCAAATGAAAGGTTCAACTTCGTTAGTTGAGGACACACATCATAAAGAAGTTTCTGAGAATGCTTCTGTCTGGATTTTATATGAAGATATTCCGTTTCCAACGAAATCTTCACAGTTATCCAAATATCAACTTGCAGATTCTACAAAAAGTGTGTTTCCAAACTACTGTATCAAAAGAAAGGATCAACTCTGTTAGTTGAGGACACACATCACAAAGAAGTTTCTGAGAATGCTTCTGTCTAGATTTTATATGAAGATATTCCCGTTTCCAACGAAATCTTCACAGTTATCCAAATATCCACTTGCAGATTCTACAAAAAGAGTGTTTGCAAACTGCTGTATCAAAAGAAAGGATGAACTGTGTTAGCTGAGGACACTCATCAAGAAGAAGTTTCTGAGCATGCTTCGGTCTAGATTTCATATGAAGATATCCCCGTTTCCAACGAAATCATTAGCTCTATCAAAATATCCACTTACAGATTCTACAAAAAGAGTGTTTCCAAACTCCTCTATCAAAAGAAAAGTTCAACTCCTTTAGTTGAGGACACACATCACAAAGAAGTTTCTGAGAATGCTTCTGTCTAGATTTTATATGAAGATATTCCCTTTTCCAATGAAATCTTCAGAGTCATCCAAATATCCACTTGCAGCTTCTACAAAAAGAGTTTTTCTAAACTGCTGTATCCAAAGAAAGTTTCATCTCTGTTAGTTGAGGCCACACATCCCAAATAAGTTTCTGAGAATGCTTCTGTCTCGTTTTTATGGGAAGATATTTCCCTTTTCACCTTAGGCCTGAGAGCGCTCGAAATCTCCACTTGCAGATACTACAGAAAGAGTGTTCCAAACCTGCTCTAAGAAAGGGAATGTTCAGCTCAGTGAGTTCAATGCAGATATCACAAAGTAGTTTCTGAGAGAGCTTCTGTCTAGATTTTAGATGAAGATATTCCCGTTTCCAATGAAATCGTTAGAGCTATCCAAATATCCACTTGCAGATTCTACAAAAAGTGTGTTTCCAAACTGCTGTAACAAAGGAAAGGTTGAAATCTGTTAGTTGAGGACACACACCACAAAAAAGTTTCTGAGAACGCTTCTGTCTAGATTCTATATGACGATATTCCCGTTTCCAATGAAATCTTCACAGTTATTCAAATATCCACTTGCAGATTCTACAAAAAGAGTGTTTCCAAACTGCTCTATCAAAAGAAAGGTTCAACTCCGTTAGTTGAGGACACACGTCACAAAGAAGTTTCTGAGAATGCTTCTGTCTCGTTTTTATGGGAAGATATTTCAGTTTTCACCGTAGGCCGGAATGCGCTCGAAATGTCCACTTGCAGATACTACAGAAAGAGTGTTCCAAACCTTCTCTAAGAAAGGGAATCTTCAGCTTTGTGAGTTGAATGCAGATATCACAAAGTAGTTTCTGAGAGTGCTTCTGTCTAGATTTTAGATGAAGATATTCCCGTTTCCAACGAAATCGTTAGAGCTATCCAAATATCTACTTGCAGATTCTACAAAAAGAGTGGTTCCAAACTACTCTATGAAAAGAAAGGTTGAACTCTGTTAGATGAGGACACACATCACAAAGAAGTTTCTGAGAATGCTTCTGTCTAGATTTTATATGAAGATGTTCCCGTTTCCAACGAAATCTTCACATTAAACAAAATATCCACTTGCAGGTTCTACAAAAAGAGTGTTTCCAAACTGCTGTATCAAAGGAAAGGTTGTACTCTGTTAGTTGAGGACACACATCACAAAAAAGTTTCTGAGAATGCTTCTGTCTAGATTTTATATGAAGATATTCCCGTTTCCAACGAAATCTTCACAGTTATTCAAGTATCCACTTGCAGATTCCACAATAAGAGTGTTTCCAAACTGCTGTATCAATAGAAAGGATCAGCTCTGGTAGTTGAGGACACACATCCTAAAGAAGTTTCTGAAAATCCTTCTGTCTCTTTTTTATGGGAAGATATTTCAGTTTTCACCGTAGGCCTTAATGCGCTCGAAATGTCCACTTCCAGATACTACAGAAAGAGTGTTTCAAACCTGCTCTATGAAAGGGAATGTTCCGCTCTGTGACTTGAATGCAGATATCAGAAAGTAGTTTCTGACAGTGCTTCTGTCTAGAATTTAGATGAAGATATTCCCGTTTCCAACGAAATCGATAGAGCTATCCAAATATCCACTTACAGATTCTACAAAAGAAGTGATTCCAAACTGCTCTATCAACAGAAAGGTTTAAGTCTGTTAGTTGAGGACACACATCACAAAGAAGTTTGTGAGAATGCTTCTGTCTAGATTTTATATGAAGATATTCCCGTTTCTAACGATATCTTCACAGTTATCCAAATATCCACTTGCAGATTCTTCAAAAAGTGTGTTTCCAAACTGCTGTATCAAAAGATAGGTTCAACTCTGTCAGTTGAGGACACTCATCGCAAAGAAGTTTCTGAGAATGCTTCTGTCTAGATT
Organism: Gorilla gorilla gorilla; assembly: GCF_029281585.2. Lineage (NCBI taxonomy): Eukaryota > Metazoa > Chordata > Mammalia > Primates > Hominidae > Gorilla > Gorilla gorilla. The sequence goes on along the minus strand of NC_086018.1, from coordinate 11,666,555 downwards.
TCATATGAAGATACTCCCCTTTCCAACGAAATTATTACAGCTATCCAAATATCCACGGACAGATTCTACAGAAAGGGTGTTTCCAAACTGCTGTATCAAAAGAAAGGTTGAACTCCGTTAGTTGAGGACACACATCACGAAGAAGTTGCTGAGAATGCTTCTGTCTGGAATTTAGATGAAGATATTCCCGTTTCCAACGAAATCTTCACAGTTATCCAAATATCTACCAGCAGATTCTACAAAAAGTGTGTTTCCAAACTACTGTAACAAAAGAAAGGTTGAACTCTGTTAGTTGAGGACACACATCACAAAGAAGTTTCTGAGAATGCTTCTGTCTAGATTTTATATGAAGATATTCACTTTTCCATCGAAATCTTCACAGTTATCCAAATATCCACTTGCGGATTCTACAAAAAGAGTGTTTCTAAACTGCTGTATCAAAAGAAAGGTCCAACTCTGTTAGTTGAGGACACACATCCAGTATAAGTTTCAGAGAATGCTTCTGTCTCGTTTTTATGGGAAGATATTTCCCTTTTCACCGTAGGCCTGAAAGCGCTCGAAATGTCCACTTGCAGATACTACAGAAAGCGTGTTCCAAACCTGCTCTAAGAAAGAGAATCTTCAGCTTTCTGAGTTGAATGCAGATATCACAAAGTAGTTTCTGAGAGTGCTTCTGTCTAGATTTTAGATGAAGATATTCCCGTTTCCAACGAAATCGTATGAGCTATCCAAATATCCACTTGCAGATTGTACAAAAAGGTGGTTCCAAACTACTCTATCAAAAGAAATGTTGAACTCTGTTCGATGAGGACTCACATCACAAAGAAGTTTCTGATAATGCTTCTGCCTAGATTTTATATGATGATGTTCCCGTTTCCAACGAAATCTTCACATTAAACAAAATATCCACTTGCAGGTTCTACAAAAAGAGTGTTTCCAAACTGCTGTATCAACGTAAAGTTTGAACTCTGTTAGTTGAGGACACACATCACAAAAAAGTTTCTGAGAATGCTTCTGTCTAGATTTTATAAGAAGATACTCCCGTTTCCAACGAAATCTTCACAGTTATTCAAGTATCCACTTGCAGATTCCACAAAAAGAGTGTTTCCTAACTGCTGTATCAAGAGAAAGGATCAACTCTGCTAGTTGAGGACCCATATCCTAAATAAGTTTCTGAGAATGCTTCTGTCTCTTTCTTATAGGAAGATATTTCAGTTTTCACCGAAGGGCTGAATGCGTTCGAAATGTCCACTTCCAGATACTACAGAAAGAGTGTTTCAAACCTGCTCTTTGAAAGGGAATGTTCAGCTCTGTGACTTGAATGCAGATGTCACAAAGTAGTTTCTGACAGTGCTTCTGTCTTGAATTTAGATGAAGATATTCCCTTTTCCAACGAAATCGTTAGAGCTATAAAAATATCCACTTGCAGATTCTACAAAAAGGGTGTTTCCAAACTGCCCTATCAAAAGAAACGTTGAACCCTGTTAGTTGAGGATACACATCACAAAGTAGTTTCTGAGAATGCTTGTGTCTAGATTTTATATGAAGATATTCCTATTTCCAACTAAATCTTCACAGTTATCCAAATATCCACTTGCAGATTTTACAAAAAGACTGTTTCCAAACTGCTGTTTCAAAGAAAAGTCGAACTGTGTTAGTTGAGGACACTCATCACAAAGAAGTTTCTGAGAAAGCTTCTGTCTAGATTTCATATGAAGATATTCCCGTTTCCACCGAAATCATTAGAGCTATCCAAATACCCACTTACAGATTCTACAAAAAGAGTGTTACCAATCTGCTCTATCAAATGAAAGGTTCAACTTCGTTAGTTGAGGACACACATCATAAAGAAGTTTCTGAGAATGCTTCTGTCTGGATTTTATATGAAGATATTCCGTTTCCAACGAAATCTTCACAGTTATCCAAATATCAACTTGCAGATTCTACAAAAAGTGTGTTTCCAAACTACTGTATCAAAAGAAAGGATCAACTCTGTTAGTTGAGGACGCACATCACAAAGAAGTTTCTGAGAATGCTTCTGTCTAGATTTTATATGAAGATATTCCCGTTTCCAACGAAATCTTCACAGTTATCCAAATATCCACTTGCAGATTCTACAAAAAGAGTGTTTGCAAACTGCTGTATCAAAAGAAAGGATGAACTGTGTTAGCTGAGGACACTCATCAAGAAGAAGTTTCTGAGCATGCTTCGGTCTAGATTTCATATGAAGATATCCCCGTTTCCAACGAAATCATTAGCTCTATCAAAATATCCACTTACAGATTCTACAAAAAGAGTGTTTCCAAACTCCTCTATCAAAAGAAAAGTTCAACTCCTTTAGTTGAGGACACACATCACAAAGAAGTTTCTGAGAATGCTTCTGTCTAGATTTTATATGAAGATATTCCCTTTTCCAATGAAATCTTCAGAGTCATCCAAATATCCACTTGCAGCTTCTACAAAAAGAGTTTTTCTAAACTGCTGTATCCAAAGAAAGTTTCATCTCTGTTAGTTGAGGCCACACATCCCAAATAAGTTTCTGAGAATGCTTCTGTCTCGTTTTTATGGGAAGATATTTCCCTTTTCACCTTAGGCCTGAGAGCGCTCGAAATCTCCACTTGCAGATACTACAGAAAGAGTGTTCCAAACCTGCTCTAAGAAAGGGAATGTTCAGCTCAGTGAGTTCAATGCAGATATCACAAAGTAGTTTCTGAGAGAGCTTCTGTCTAGATTTTAGATGAAGATATTCCCGTTTCCAATGAAATCGTTAGAGCTATCCAAATATCCACTTGCAGATTCTACAAAAAGTGTGTTTCCAAACTGCTGTAACAAAGGAAAGGTTGAAATCTGTTAGTTGAGGACACACACCACAAAAAAGTTTCTGAGAACGCTTCTGTCTAGATTCTATATGACGATATTCCCGTTTCCAATGAAATCTTCACAGTTATTCAAATATCCACTTGCAGATTCTACAAAAAGAGTGTTTCCAAACTGCTCTATCAAAAGAAAGGTTCAACTCCGTTAGTTGAGGACACACGTCACAAAGAAGTTTCTGAGAATGCTTCTGTCTCGTTTTTATGGGAAGATATTTCAGTTTTCACCGTAGGCCGGAATGCGCTCGAAATGTCCACTTGCAGATACTACAGAAAGAGTGTTCCAAACCTTCTCTAAGAAAGGGAATCTTCAGCTTTGTGAGTTGAATGCAGATATCACAAAGTAGTTTCTGAGAGTGCTTCTGTCTAGATTTTAGATGAAGATATTCCCGTTTCCAACGAAATCGTTAGAGCTATCCAAATATCTACTTGCAGATTCTACAAAAAGAGTGGTTCCAAACTACTCTATGAAAAGAAAGGTTGAACTCTGTTAGATGAGGACACACATCACAAAGAAGTTTCTGAGAATGCTTCTGTCTAGATTTTATATGAAGATGTTCCCGTTTCCAACGAAATCTTCACATTAAACAAAATATCCACTTGCAGGTTCTACAAAAAGAGTGTTTCCAAACTGCTGTATCAAAGGAAAGGTTGTACTCTGTTAGTTGAGGACACACATCACAAAAAAGTTTCTGAGAATGCTTCTGTCTAGATTTTATATGAAGATATTCCCGTTTCCAACGAAATCTTCACAGTTATTCAAGTATCCACTTGCAGATTCCACAATAAGAGTGTTTCCAAACTGCTGTATCAATAGAAAGGATCAGCTCTGGTAGTTGAGGACACACATCCTAAAGAAGTTTCTGAAAATCCTTCTGTCTCTTTTTTATGGGAAGATATTTCAGTTTTCACCGTAGGCCTTAATGCGCTCGAAATGTCCACTTCCAGATACTACAGAAAGAGTGTTTCAAACCTGCTCTATGAAAGGGAATGTTCCGCTCTGTGACTTGAATGCAGATATCAGAAAGTAGTTTCTGACAGTGCTTCTGTCTAGAATTTAGATGAAGATATTCCCGTTTCCAACGAAATCGATAGAGCTATCCAAATATCCACTTACAGATTCTACAAAAGAAGTGATTCCAAACTGCTCTATCAACAGAAAGGTTTAAGTCTGTTAGTTGAGGACACACATCACAAAGAAGTTTGTGAGAATGCTTCTGTCTAGATTTTATATGAAGATATTCCCGTTTCTAACGATATCTTCACAGTTATCCAAATATCCACTTGCAGATTCTTCAAAAAGTGTGTTTCCAAACTGCTGTATCAAAAGATAGGTTCAACTCTGTCAGTTGAGGACACTCATCGCAAAGAAGTTTCTGAGAATGCTTCTGTCTAGATTTCATATGAAGATACTCCCCTTTCCAACGAAATTATTACAGCTATCCAAATATCCACGGACAGATTCTACAGAAAGGGTGTTTCCAAACTGCTGTATCAAAAGAAAGGTTGAACTCCGTTAGTTGAGGACACACATCACGAAGAAGTTGCTGAGAATGCTTCTGTCTGGAATTTAGATGAAGATATTCCCGTTTCCAACGAAATCTTCACAGTTATCCAAATATCTACCAGCAGATTCTACAAAAAGTGTGTTTCCAAACTACTGTAACAAAAGAAAGGTTGAACTCTGTTAGTTGAGGACACACATCACAAAGAAGTTTCTGAGAATGCTTCTGTCTAGATTTTATATGAAGATATTCACTTTTCCATCGAAATCTTCACAGTTATCCAAATATCCACTTGCGGATTCTACAAAAAGAGTGTTTCTAAACTGCTGTATCAAAAGAAAGGTCCAACTCTGTTAGTTGAGGACACACATCCAGTATAAGTTTCAGAGAATGCTTCTGTCTCGTTTTTATGGGAAGATATTTCCCTTTTCACCGTAGGCCTGAAAGCGCTCGAAATGTCCACTTGCAGATACTACAGAAAGCGTGTTCCAAACCTGCTCTAAGAAAGAGAATCTTCAGCTTTCTGAGTTGAATGCAGATATCACAAAGTAGTTTCTGAGAGTGCTTCTGTCTAGATTTTAGATGAAGATATTCCCGTTTCCAACGAAATCGTATGAGCTATCCAAATATCCACTTGCAGATTGTACAAAAAGGTGGTTCCAAACTACTCTATCAAAAGAAATGTTGAACTCTGTTCGATGAGGACTCACATCACAAAGAAGTTTCTGATAATGCTTCTGCCTAGATTTTATATGATGATGTTCCCGTTTCCAACGAAATCTTCACATTAAACAAAATATCCACTTGCAGGTTCTACAAAAAGAGTGTTTCCAAACTGCTGTATCAACGTAAAGTTTGAACTCTGTTAGTTGAGGACACACATCACAAAAAAGTTTCTGAGAATGCTTCTGTCTAGATTTTATAAGAAGATACTCCCGTTTCCAACGAAATCTTCACAGTTATTCAAGTATCCACTTGCAGATTCCACAAAAAGAGTGTTTCCTAACTGCTGTATCAAGAGAAAGGATCAACTCTGCTAGTTGAGGACCCATATCCTAAATAAGTTTCTGAGAATGCTTCTGTCTCTTTCTTATAGGAAGATATTTCAGTTTTCACCGAAGGGCTGAATGCGTTCGAAATGTCCACTTCCAGATACTACAGAAAGAGTGTTTCAAACCTGCTCTTTGAAAGGGAATGTTCAGCTCTGTGACTTGAATGCAGATGTCACAAAGTAGTTTCTGACAGTGCTTCTGTCTTGAATTTAGATGAAGATATTCCCTTTTCCAACGAAATCGTTAGAGCTATAAAAATATCCACTTGCAGATTCTACAAAAAGGGTGTTTCCAAACTGCCCTATCAAAAGAAACGTTGAACCCTGTTAGTTGAGGATACACATCACAAAGTAGTTTCTGAGAATGCTTGTGTCTAGATTTTATATGAAGATATTCCTATTTCCAACTAAATCTTCACAGTTATCCAAATATCCACTTGCAGATTTTACAAAAAGACTGTTTCCAAACTGCTGTTTCAAAGAAAAGTCGAACTGTGTTAGTTGAGGACACTCATCACAAAGAAGTTTCTGAGAAAGCTTCTGTCTAGATTTCATATGAAGATATTCCCGTTTCCACCGAAATCATTAGAGCTATCCAAATACCCACTTACAGATTCTACAAAAAGAGTGTTACCAATCTGCTCTATCAAATGAAAGGTTCAACTTCGTTAGTTGAGGACACACATCATAAAGAAGTTTCTGAGAATGCTTCTGTCTGGATTTTATATGAAGATATTCCGTTTCCAACGAAATCTTCACAGTTATCCAAATATCAACTTGCAGATTCTACAAAAAGTGTGTTTCCAAACTACTGTATCAAAAGAAAGGATCAACTCTGTTAGTTGAGGACACACATCACAAAGAAGTTTCTGAGAATGCTTCTGTCTAGATTTTATATGAAGATATTCCCGTTTCCAACGAAATCTTCACAGTTATCCAAATATCCACTTGCAGATTCTACAAAAAGAGTGTTTGCAAACTGCTGTATCAAAAGAAAGGATGAACTGTGTTAGCTGAGGACACTCATCAAGAAGAAGTTTCTGAGCATGCTTCGGTCTAGATTTCATATGAAGATATCCCCGTTTCCAACGAAATCATTAGCTCTATCAAAATATCCACTTACAGATTCTACAAAAAGAGTGTTTCCAAACTCCTCTATCAAAAGAAAAGTTCAACTCCTTTAGTTGAGGACACACATCACAAAGAAGTTTCTGAGAATGCTTCTGTCTAGATTTTATATGAAGATATTCCCTTTTCCAATGAAATCTTCAGAGTCATCCAAATATCCACTTGCAGCTTCTACAAAAAGAGTTTTTCTAAACTGCTGTATCCAAAGAAAGTTTCATCTCTGTTAGTTGAGGACACACATCCCAAATAAGTTTCTGAGAATGCTTCTGTCTCGTTTTTATGGGAAGATATTTCCCTTTTCACCTTAGGCCTGAGAGCGCTCGAAATCTCCACTTGCAGATACTACAGAAAGAGTGTTCCAAACCTGCTCTAAGAAAGGGAATGTTCAGCTCAGTGAGTTCAATGCAGATATCACAAAGTAGTTTCTGAGAGAGCTTCTGTCTAGATTTTAGATGAAGATATTCCCGTTTCCAATGAAATCGTTAGAGCTATCCAAATATCCACTTGCAGATTCTACAAAAAGTGTGTTTCCAAACTGCTGTAACAAAGGAAAGGTTGAAATCTGTTAGTTGAGGACACACACCACAAAAAAGTTTCTGAGAACGCTTCTGTCTAGATTCTATATGACGATATTCCCGTTTCCAATGAAATCTTCACAGTTATTCAAATATCCACTTGCAGATTCTACAAAAAGAGTGTTTCCAAACTGCTCTATCAAAAGAAAGGTTCAACTCCGTTAGTTGAGGACACACGTCACAAAGAAGTTTCTGAGAATGCTTCTGTCTCGTTTTTATGGGAAGATATTTCAGTTTTCACCGTAGGCCGGAATGCGCTCGAAATGTCCACTTGCAGATACTACAGAAAGAGTGTTCCAAACCTTCTCTAAGAAAGGGAATCTTCAGCTTTGTGAGTTGAATGCAGATATCACAAAGTAGTTTCTGAGAGTGCTTCTGTCTAGATTTTAGATGAAGATATTCCCGTTTCCAACGAAATCGTTAGAGCTATCCAAATATCTACTTGCAGATTCTACAAAAAGAGTGGTTCCAAACTACTCTATGAAAAGAAAGGTTGAACTCTGTTAGATGAGGACACACATCACAAAGAAGTTTCTGAGAATGCTTCTGTCTAGATTTTATATGAAGATGTTCCCGTTTCCAACGAAATCTTCACATTAAACAAAATATCCACTTGCAGGTTCTACAAAAAGAGTGTTTCCAAACTGCTGTATCAAAGGAAAGGTTGTACTCTGTTAGTTGAGGACACACATCACAAAAAAGTTTCTGAGAATGCTTCTGTCTAGATTTTATATGAAGATATTCCCGTTTCCAACGAAATCTTCACAGTTATTCAAGTATCCACTTGCAGATTCCACAATAAGAGTGTTTCCAAACTGCTGTATCAATAGAAAGGATCAGCTCTGGTAGTTGAGGACACACATCCTAAAGAAGTTTCTGAAAATCCTTCTGTCTCTTTTTTATGGGAAGATATTTCAGTTTTCACCGTAGGCCTTAATGCGCTCGAAATGTCCACTTCCAGATACTACAGAAAGAGTGTTTCAAACCTGCTCTATGAAAGGGAATGTTCCGCTCTGTGACTTGAATGCAGATATCAGAAAGTAGTTTCTGACAGTGCTTCTGTCTAGAATTTAGATGAAGATATTCCCGTTTCCAACGAAATCGATAGAGCTATCCAAATATCCACTTACAGATTCTACAAAAGAAGTGATTCCAAACTGCTCTATCAACAGAAAGGTTTAAGTCTGTTAGTTGAGGACACACATCACAAAGAAGTTTGTGAGAATGCTTCTGTCTAGATTTTATATGAAGATATTCCCGTTTCTAACGATATCTTCACAGTTATCCAAATATCCACTTGCAGATTCTTCAAAAAGTGTGTTTCCAAACTGCTGTATCAAAAGATAGGTTCAACTCTGTCAGTTGAGGACACTCATCGCAAAGAAGTTTCTGAGAATGCTTCTGTCTAGATTTCATATGAAGATACTCCCCTTTCCAACGAAATTATTACAGCTATCCAAATATCCACGGACAGATTCTACAGAAAGGGTGTTTCCAAACTGCTGTATCAAAAGAAAGGTTGAACTCCGTTAGTTGAGGACACACATCACGAAGAAGTTGCTGAGAATGCTTCTGTCTGGAATTTAGATGAAGATATTCCCGTTTCCAACGAAATCTTCACAGTTATCCAAATATCTACCAGCAGATTCTACAAAAAGTGTGTTTCCAAACTACTGTAACAAAAGAAAGGTTGAACTCTGTTAGTTGAGGACACACATCACAAAGAAGTTTCTGAGAATGCTTCTGTCTAGATTTTATATGAAGATATTCACTTTTCCATCGAAATCTTCACAGTTATCCAAATATCCACTTGCGGATTCTACAAAAAGAGTGTTTCTAAACTGCTGTATCAAAAGAAAGGTCCAACTCTGTTAGTTGAGGACACACATCCAGTATAAGTTTCAGAGAATGCTTCTGTCTCGTTTTTATGGGAAGATATTTCCCTTTTCACCGTAGGCCTGAAAGCGCTCGAAATGTCCACTTGCAGATACTACAGAAAGCGTGTTCCAAACCTGCTCTAAGAAAGAGAATCTTCAGCTTTCTGAGTTGAATGCAGATATCACAAAGTAGTTTCTGAGAGTGCTTCTGTCTAGATTTTAGATGAAGATATTCCCGTTTCCAACGAAATCGTATGAGCTATCCAAATATCCACTTGCAGATTGTACAAAAAGGTGGTTCCAAACTACTCTATCAAAAGAAATGTTGAACTCTGTTCGATGAGGACTCACATCACAAAGAAGTTTCTGATAATGCTTCTGCCTAGATTTTATATGATGATGTTCCCGTTTCCAACGAAATCTTCACATTAAACAAAATATCCACTTGCAGGTTCTACAAAAAGAGTGTTTCCAAACTGCTGTATCAACGTAAAGTTTGAACTCTGTTAGTTGAGGACACACATCACAAAAAAGTTTCTGAGAATGCTTCTGTCTAGATTTTATAAGAAGATACTCCCGTTTCCAACGAAATCTTCACAGTTATTCAAGTATCCACTTGCAGATTCCACAAAAAGAGTGTTTCCTAACTGCTGTATCAAGAGAAAGGATCAACTCTGCTAGTTGAGGACCCATATCCTAAATAAGTTTCTGAGAATGCTTCTGTCTCTTTCTTATAGGAAGATATTTCAGTTTTCACCGAAGGGCTGAATGCGTTCGAAATGTCCACTTCCAGATACTACAGAAAGAGTGTTTCAAACCTGCTCTTTGAAAGGGAATGTTCAGCTCTGTGACTTGAATGCAGATGTCACAAAGTAGTTTCTGACAGTGCTTCTGTCTTGAATTTAGATGAAGATATTCCCTTTTCCAACGAAATCGTTAGAGCTATAAAAATATCCACTTGCAGATTCTACAAAAAGGGTGTTTCCAAACTGCCCTATCAAAAGAAACGTTGAACCCTGTTAGTTGAGGATACACATCACAAAGTAGTTTCTGAGAATGCTTGTGTCTAGATTTTATATGAAGATATTCCTATTTCCAACTAAATCTTCACAGTTATCCAAATATCCACTTGCAGATTTTACAAAAAGACTGTTTCCAAACTGCTGTTTCAAAGAAAAGTCGAACTGTGTTAGTTGAGGACACTCATCACAAAGAAGTTTCTGAGAATGCTTCTGTCTAGATTTCATATGAAGATATTCCCGTTTCCACCGAAATCATTAGAGCTATCCAAATACCCACTTACAGATTCTACAAAAAGAGTGTTACCAATCTGCTCTATCAAATGAAAGGTTCAACTTCGTTAGTTGAGGACACACATCATAAAGAAGTTTCTGAGAATGCTTCTGTCTGGATTTTATATGAAGATATTCCGTTTCCAACGAAATCTTCACAGTTATCCAAATATCAACTTGCAGATTCTACAAAAAGTGTGTTTCCAAACTACTGTATCAAAAGAAAGGATCAACTCTGTTAGTTGAGGACACACATCACAAAGAAGTTTCTGAGAATGCTTCTGTCTAGATTTTATATGAAGATATTCCCGTTTCCAACGAAATCTTCACAGTTATCCAAATATCCACTTGCAGATTCTACAAAAAGAGTGTTTGCAAACTGCTGTATCAAAAGAAAGGATGAACTGTGTTAGCTGAGGACACTCATCAAGAAGAAGTTTCTGAGCATGCTTCGGTCTAGATTTCATATGAAGATATCCCCGTTTCCAACGAAATCATTAGCTCTATCAAAATATCCACTTACAGATTCTACAAAAAGAGTGTTTCCAAACTCCTCTATCAAAAGAAAAGTTCAACTCCTTTAGTTGAGGACACACATCACAAAGAAGTTTCTGAGAATGCTTCTGTCTAGATTTTATATGAAGATATTCCCTTTTCCAATGAAATCTTCAGAGTCATCCAAATATCCACTTGCAGCTTCTACAAAAAGAGTTTTTCTAAACTGCTGTATCCAAAGAAAGTTTCATCTCTGTTAGTTGAGGACACACATCCCAAATAAGTTTCTGAGAATGCTTCTGTCTCGTTTTTATGGGAAGATATTTCCCTTTTCACCTTAGGCCTGAGAGCGCTCGAAATCTCCACTTGCAGATACTACAGAAAGAGTGTTCCAAACCTGCTCTAAGAAAGGGAATGTTCAGCTCAGTGAGTTCAATGCAGATATCACAAAGTAGTTTCTGAGAGAGCTTCTGTCTAGATTTTAGATGAAGATATTCCCGTTTCCAATGAAATCGTTAGAGCTATCCAAATATCCACTTGCAGATTCTACAAAAAGTGTGTTTCCAAACTGCTGTAACAAAGGAAAGGTTGAAATCTGTTAGTTGAGGACACACACCACAAAAAAGTTTCTGAGAACGCTTCTGTCTAGATTCTATATGACGATATTCCCGTTTCCAATGAAATCTTCACAGTTATTCAAATATCCACTTGCAGATTCTACAAAAAGAGTGTTTCCAAACTGCTCTATCAAAAGAAAGGTTCAACTCCGTTAGTTGAGGACACACGTCACAAAGAAGTTTCTGAGAATGCTTCTGTCTCGTTTTTATGGGAAGATATTTCAGTTTTCACCGTAGGCCGGAATGCGCTCGAAATGTCCACTTGCAGATACTACAGAAAGAGTGTTCCAAACCTTCTCTAAGAAAGGGAATCTTCAGCTTTGTGAGTTGAATGCAGATATCACAAAGTAGTTTCTGAGAGTGCTTCTGTCTAGATTTTAGATGAAGATATTCCCGTTTCCAACGAAATCGTTAGAGCTATCCAAATATCTACTTGCAGATTCTACAAAAAGAGTGGTTCCAAACTACTCTATGAAAAGAAAGGTTGAACTCTGTTAGATGAGGACACACATCACAAAGAAGTTTCTGAGAATGCTTCTGTCTAGATTTTATATGAAGATGTTCCCGTTTCCAACGAAATCTTCACATTAAACAAAATATCCACTTGCAGGTTCTACAAAAAGAGTGTTTCCAAACTGCTGTATCAAAGGAAAGGTTGTACTCTGTTAGTTGAGGACACACATCACAAAAAAGTTTCTGAGAATGCTTCTGTCTAGATTTTATATGAAGATATTCCCGTTTCCAACGAAATCTTCACAGTTATTCAAGTATCCACTTGCAGATTCCACAATAAGAGTGTTTCCAAACTGCTGTATCAATAGAAAGGATCAGCTCTGGTAGTTGAGGACACACATCCTAAAGAAGTTTCTGAAAATCCTTCTGTCTCTTTTTTATGGGAAGATATTTCAGTTTTCACCGTAGGCCTTAATGCGCTCGAAATGTCCACTTCCAGATACTACAGAAAGAGTGTTTCAAACCTGCTCTATGAAAGGGAATGTTCCGCTCTGTGACTTGAATGCAGATATCAGAAAGTAGTTTCTGACAGTGCTTCTGTCTAGAATTTAGATGAAGATATTCCCGTTTCCAACGAAATCGATAGAGCTATCCAAATATCCACTTACAGATTCTACAAAAGAAGTGATTCCAAACTGCTCTATCAACAGAAAGGTTTAAGTCTGTTAGTTGAGGACACACATCACAAAGAAGTTTGTGAGAATGCTTCTGTCTAGATTTTATATGAAGATATTCCCGTTTCTAACGATATCTTCACAGTTATCCAAATATCCACTTGCAGATTCTTCAAAAAGTGTGTTTCCAAACTGCTGTATCAAAAGATAGGTTCAACTCTGTCAGTTGAGGACACTCATCGCAAAGAAGTTTCTGAGAATGCTTCTGTCTAGATTTCATATGAAGATACTCCCCTTTCCAACGAAATTATTACAGCTATCCAAATATCCACGGACAGATTCTACAGAAAGGGTGTTTCCAAACTGCTGTATCAAAAGAAAGGTTGAACTCCGTTAGTTGAGGACACACATCACGAAGAAGTTGCTGAGAATGCTTCTGTCTGGAATTTAGATGAAGATATTCCCGTTTCCAACGAAATCTTCACAGTTATCCAAATATCTACCAGCAGATTCTACAAAAAGTGTGTTTCCAAACTACTGTAACAAAAGAAAGGTTGAACTCTGTTAGTTGAGGACACACATCACAAAGAAGTTTCTGAGAATGCTTCTGTCTAGATTTTATATGAAGATATTCACTTTTCCATCGAAATCTTCACAGTTATCCAAATATCCACTTGCGGATTCTACAAAAAGAGTGTTTCTAAACTGCTGTATCAAAAGAAAGGTCCAACTCTGTTAGTTGAGGACACACATCCAGTATAAGTTTCAGAGAATGCTTCTGTCTCGTTTTTATGGGAAGATATTTCCCTTTTCACCGTAGGCCTGAAAGCGCTCGAAATGTCCACTTGCAGATACTACAGAAAGCGTGTTCCAAACCTGCTCTAAGAAAGAGAATCTTCAGCTTTCTGAGTTGAATGCAGATATCACAAAGTAGTTTCTGAGAGTGCTTCTGTCTAGATTTTAGATGAAGATATTCCCGTTTCCAACGAAATCGTATGAGCTATCCAAATATCCACTTGCAGATTGTACAAAAAGGTGGTTCCAAACTACTCTATCAAAAGAAATGTTGAACTCTGTTCGATGAGGACTCACATCACAAAGAAGTTTCTGATAATGCTTCTGCCTAGATTTTATATGATGATGTTCCCGTTTCCAACGAAATCTTCACATTAAACAAAATATCCACTTGCAGGTTCTACAAAAAGAGTGTTTCCAAACTGCTGTATCAACGTAAAGTTTGAACTCTGTTAGTTGAGGACACACATCACAAAAAAGTTTCTGAGAATGCTTCTGTCTAGATTTTATAAGAAGATACTCCCGTTTCCAACGAAATCTTCACAGTTATTCAAGTATCCACTTGCAGATTCCACAAAAAGAGTGTTTCCTAACTGCTGTATCAAGAGAAAGGATCAACTCTGCTAGTTGAGGACCCATATCCTAAATAAGTTTCTGAGAATGCTTCTGTCTCTTTCTTATAGGAAGATATTTCAGTTTTCACCGAAGGGCTGAATGCGTTCGAAATGTCCACTTCCAGATACTACAGAAAGAGTGTTTCAAACCTGCTCTTTGAAAGGGAATGTTCAGCTCTGTGACTTGAATGCAGATGTCACAAAGTAGTTTCTGACAGTGCTTCTGTCTTGAATTTAGATGAAGATATTCCCTTTTCCAACGAAATCGTTAGAGCTATAAAAATATCCACTTGCAGATTCTACAAAAAGGGTGTTTCCAAACTGCCCTATCAAAAGAAACGTTGAACCCTGTTAGTTGAGGATACACATCACAAAGTAGTTTCTGAGAATGCTTGTGTCTAGATTTTATATGAAGATATTCCTATTTCCAACTAAATCTTCACAGTTATCCAAATATCCACTTGCAGATTTTACAAAAAGACTGTTTCCAAACTGCTGTTTCAAAGAAAAGTCGAACTGTGTTAGTTGAGGACACTCATCACAAAGAAGTTTCTGAGAATGCTTCTGTCTAGATTTCATATGAAGATATTCCCGTTTCCACCGAAATCATTAGAGCTATCCAAATACCCACTTACAGATTCTACAAAAAGAGTGTTACCAATCTGCTCTATCAAATGAAAGGTTCAACTTCGTTAGTTGAGGACACACATCATAAAGAAGTTTCTGAGAATGCTTCTGTCTGGATTTTATATGAAGATATTCCGTTTCCAACGAAATCTTCACAGTTATCCAAATATCAACTTGCAGATTCTACAAAAAGTGTGTTTCCAAACTACTGTATCAAAAGAAAGGATCAACTCTGTTAGTTGAGGACACACATCACAAAGAAGTTTCTGAGAATGCTTCTGTCTAGATTTTATATGAAGATATTCCCGTTTCCAACGAAATCTTCACAGTTATCCAAATATCCACTTGCAGATTCTACAAAAAGAGTGTTTGCAAACTGCTGTATCAAAAGAAAGGATGAACTGTGTTAGCTGAGGACACTCATCAAGAAGAAGTTTCTGAGCATGCTTCGGTCTAGATTTCATATGAAGATATCCCCGTTTCCAACGAAATCATTAGCTCTATCAAAATATCCACTTACAGATTCTACAAAAAGAGTGTTTCCAAACTCCTCTATCAAAAGAAAAGTTCAACTCCTTTAGTTGAGGACACACATCACAAAGAAGTTTCTGAGAATGCTTCTGTCTAGATTTTATATGAAGATATTCCCTTTTCCAATGAAATCTTCAGAGTCATCCAAATATCCACTTGCAGCTTCTACAAAAAGAGTTTTTCTAAACTGCTGTATCCAAAGAAAGTTTCATCTCTGTTAGTTGAGGACACACATCCCAAATAAGTTTCTGAGAATGCTTCTGTCTCGTTTTTATGGGAAGATATTTCCCTTTTCACCTTAGGCCTGAGAGCGCTCGAAATCTCCACTTGCAGATACTACAGAAAGAGTGTTCCAAACCTGCTCTAAGAAAGGGAATGTTCAGCTCAGTGAGTTCAATGCAGATATCACAAAGTAGTTTCTGAGAGAGCTTCTGTCTAGATTTTAGATGAAGATATTCCCGTTTCCAATGAAATCGTTAGAGCTATCCAAATATCCACTTGCAGATTCTACAAAAAGTGTGTTTCCAAACTGCTGTAACAAAGGGAAGGTTGAAATCTGTTAGTTGAGGACACACACCACAAAAAAGTTTCTGAGAACGCTTCTGTCTAGATTCTATATGACGATATTCCCGTTTCCAATGAAATCTTCACAGTTATTCAAATATCCACTTGCAGATTCTACAAAAAGAGAGTTTCCAAACTGCTCTATCAAAAGAAAGGTTCAACTCCGTTAGTTGAGGACACACGTCACAAAGAAGTTTCTGAGAATGCTTCTGTCTCGTTTTTATGGGAAGATATTTCAGTTTTCACCGTAGGCCGGAATGCGCTCGAAATGTCCACTTGCAGATACTACAGAAAGAGTGTTCCAAACCTTCTCTAAGAAAGGGAATCTTCAGCTTTGTGAGTTGAATGCAGATATCACAAAGTAGTTTCTGAGAGTGCTTCTGTCTAGATTTTAGATGAAGATATTCCCGTTTCCAACGAAATCGTTAGAGCTATCCAAATATCTACTTGCAGATTCTACAAAAAGAGTGGTTCCAAACTACTCTATGAAAAGAAAGGTTGAACTCTGTTAGATGAGGACACACATCACAAAGAAGTTTCTGAGAATGCTTCTGTCTAGATTTTATATGAAGATGTTCCCGTTTCCAACGAAATCTTCACATTAAACAAAATATCCACTTGCAGGTTCTACAAAAAGAGTGTTTCCAAACTGCTGTATCAAAGGAAAGGTTGTACTCTGTTAGTTGAGGACACACATCACAAAAAAGTTTCTGAGAATGCTTCTGTCTAGATTTTATATGAAGATATTCCCGTTTCCAACGAAATCTTCACAGTTATTCAAGTATCCACTTGCAGATTCCACAATAAGAGTGTTTCCAAACTGCTGTATCAATAGAAAGGATCAGCTCTGGTAGTTGAGGACACACATCCTAAAGAAGTTTCTGAAAATCCTTCTGTCTCTTTTTTATGGGAAGATATTTCAGTTTTCACCGTAGGCCTTAATGCGCTCGAAATGTCCACTTCCAGATACTACAGAAAGAGTGTTTCAAACCTGCTCTATGAAAGGGAATGTTCCGCTCTGTGACTTGAATGCAGATATCAGAAAGTAGTTTCTGACAGTGCTTCTGTCTAGAATTTAGATGAAGATATTCCCGTTTCCAACGAAATCGATAGAGCTATCCAAATATCCACTTACAGATTCTACAAAAGAAGTGATTCCAAACTGCTCTATCAACAGAAAGGTTTAAGTCTGTTAGTTGAGGACACACATCACAAAGAAGTTTGTGAGAATGCTTCTGTCTAGATTTTATATGAAGATATTCCCGTTTCTAACGATATCTTCACAGTTATCCAAATATCCACTTGCAGATTCTTCAAAAAGTGTGTTTCCAAACTGCTGTATCAAAAGATAGGTTCAACTCTGTCAGTTGAGGACACTCATCGCAAAGAAGTTTCTGAGAATGCTTCTGTCTAGATTTCATATGAAGATACTCCCCTTTCCAACGAAATTATTACAGCTATCCAAATATCCACGGACAGATTCTACAGAAAGGGTGTTTCCAAACTGCTGTATCAAAAGAAAGGTTGAACTCCGTTAGTTGAGGACACACATCACGAAGAAGTTGCTGAGAATGCTTCTGTCTGGAATTTAGATGAAGATATTCCCGTTTCCAACGAAATCTTCACAGTTATCCAAATATCTACCAGCAGATTCTACAAAAAGTGTGTTTCCAAACTACTGTAACAAAAGAAAGGTTGAACTCTGTTAGTTGAGGACACACATCACAAAGAAGTTTCTGAGAATGCTTCTGTCTAGATTTTATATGAAGATATTCACTTTTCCATCGAAATCTTCACAGTTATCCAAATATCCACTTGCGGATTCTACAAAAAGAGTGTTTCTAAACTGCTGTATCAAAAGAAAGGTCCAACTCTGTTAGTTGAGGACACACATCCAGTATAAGTTTCAGAGAATGCTTCTGTCTCGTTTTTATGGGAAGATATTTCCCTTTTCACCGTAGGCCTGAAAGCGCTCGAAATGTCCACTTGCAGATACTACAGAAAGCGTGTTCCAAACCTGCTCTAAGAAAGAGAATCTTCAGCTTTCTGAGTTGAATGCAGATATCACAAAGTAGTTTCTGAGAGTGCTTCTGTCTAGATTTTAGATGAAGATATTCCCGTTTCCAACGAAATCGTATGAGCTATCCAAATATCCACTTGCAGATTGTACAAAAAGGTGGTTCCAAACTACTCTATCAAAAGAAATGTTGAACTCTGTTCGATGAGGACTCACATCACAAAGAAGTTTCTGATAATGCTTCTGCCTAGATTTTATATGATGATGTTCCCGTTTCCAACGAAATCTTCACATTAAACAAAATATCCACTTGCAGGTTCTACAAAAAGAGTGTTTCCAAACTGCTGTATCAACGTAAAGTTTGAACTCTGTTAGTTGAGGACACACATCACAAAAAAGTTTCTGAGAATGCTTCTGTCTAGATTTTATAAGAAGATACTCCCGTTTCCAACGAAATCTTCACAGTTATTCAAGTATCCACTTGCAGATTCCACAAAAAGAGTGTTTCCTAACTGCTGTATCAAGAGAAAGGATCAACTCTGCTAGTTGAGGACCCATATCCTAAATAAGTTTCTGAGAATGCTTCTGTCTCTTTCTTATAGGAAGATATTTCAGTTTTCACCGAAGGGCTGAATGCGTTCGAAATGTCCACTTCCAGATACTACAGAAAGAGTGTTTCAAACCTGCTCTTTGAAAGGGAATGTTCAGCTCTGTGACTTGAATGCAGATGTCACAAAGTAGTTTCTGACAGTGCTTCTGTCTTGAATTTAGATGAAGATATTCCCTTTTCCAACGAAATCGTTAGAGCTATAAAAATATCCACTTGCAGATTCTACAAAAAGGGTGTTTCCAAACTGCCCTATCAAAAGAAACGTTGAACCCTGTTAGTTGAGGATACACATCACAAAGTAGTTTCTGAGAATGCTTGTGTCTAGATTTTATATGAAGATATTCCTATTTCCAACTAAATCTTCACAGTTATCCAAATATCCACTTGCAGATTTTACAAAAAGACTGTTTCCAAACTGCTGTTTCAAAGAAAAGTCGAACTGTGTTAGTTGAGGACACTCATCACAAAGAAGTTTCTGAGAATGCTTCTGTCTAGATTTCATATGAAGATATTCCCGTTTCCACCGAAATCATTAGAGCTATCCAAATACCCACTTACAGATTCTACAAAAAGAGTGTTACCAATCTGCTCTATCAAATGAAAGGTTCAACTTCGTTAGTTGAGGACACACATCATAAAGAAGTTTCTGAGAATGCTTCTGTCTGGATTTTATATGAAGATATTCCGTTTCCAACGAAATCTTCACAGTTATCCAAATATCAACTTGCAGATTCTACAAAAAGTGTGTTTCCAAACTACTGTATCAAAAGAAAGGATCAACTCTGTTAGTTGAGGACACACATCACAAAGAAGTTTCTGAGAATGCTTCTGTCTAGATTTTATATGAAGATATTCCCGTTTCCAACGAAATCTTCACAGTTATCCAAATATCCACTTGCAGATTCTACAAAAAGAGTGTTTGCAAACTGCTGTATCAAAAGAAAGGATGAACTGTGTTAGCTGAGGACACTCATCAAGAAGAAGTTTCTGAGCATGCTTCGGTCTAGATTTCATATGAAGATATCCCCGTTTCCAACGAAATCATTAGCTCTATCAAAATATCCACTTACAGATTCTACAAAAAGAGTGTTTCCAAACTCCTCTATCAAAAGAAAAGTTCAACTCCTTTAGTTGAGGACACACATCACAAAGAAGTTTCTGAGAATGCTTCTGTCTAGATTTTATATGAAGATATTCCCTTTTCCAATGAAATCTTCAGAGTCATCCAAATATCCACTTGCAGCTTCTACAAAAAGAGTTTTTCTAAACTGCTGTATCCAAAGAAAGTTTCATCTCTGTTAGTTGAGGACACACATCCCAAATAAGTTTCTGAGAATGCTTCTGTCTCGTTTTTATGGGAAGATATTTCCCTTTTCACCTTAGGCCTGAGAGCGCTCGAAATCTCCACTTGCAGATACTACAGAAAGAGTGTTCCAAACCTGCTCTAAGAAAGGGAATGTTCAGCTCAGTGAGTTCAATGCAGATATCACAAAGTAGTTTCTGAGAGAGCTTCTGTCTAGATTTTAGATGAAGATATTCCCGTTTCCAATGAAATCGTTAGAGCTATCCAAATATCCACTTGCAGATTCTACAAAAAGTGTGTTTCCAAACTGCTGTAACAAAGGGAAGGTTGAAATCTGTTAGTTGAGGACACACACCACAAAAAAGTTTCTGAGAACGCTTCTGTCTAGATTCTATATGACGATATTCCCGTTTCCAATGAAATCTTCACAGTTATTCAAATATCCACTTGCAGATTCTACAAAAAGAGAGTTTCCAAACTGCTCTATCAAAAGAAAGGTTCAACTCCGTTAGTTGAGGACACACGTCACAAAGAAGTTTCTGAGAATGCTTCTGTCTCGTTTTTATGGGAAGATATTTCAGTTTTCACCGTAGGCCGGAATGCGCTCGAAATGTCCACTTGCAGATACTACAGAAAGAGTGTTCCAAACCTTCTCTAAGAAAGGGAATCTTCAGCTTTGTGAGTTGAATGCAGATATCACAAAGTAGTTTCTGAGAGTGCTTCTGTCTAGATTTTAGATGAAGATATTCCCGTTTCCAACGAAATCGTTAGAGCTATCCAAATATCTACTTGCAGATTCTACAAAAAGAGTGGTTCCAAACTACTCTATGAAAAGAAAGGTTGAACTCTGTTAGATGAGGACACACATCACAAAGAAGTTTCTGAGAATGCTTCTGTCTAGATTTTATATGAAGATGTTCCCGTTTCCAACGAAATCTTCACATTAAACAAAATATCCACTTGCAGGTTCTACAAAAAGAGTGTTTCCAAACTGCTGTATCAAAGGAAAGGTTGTACTCTGTTAGTTGAGGACACACATCACAAAAAAGTTTCTGAGAATGCTTCTGTCTAGATTTTATATGAAGATATTCCCGTTTCCAACGAAATCTTCACAGTTATTCAAGTATCCACTTGCAGATTCCACAATAAGAGTGTTTCCAAACTGCTGTATCAATAGAAAGGATCAGCTCTGGTAGTTGAGGACACACATCCTAAAGAAGTTTCTGAAAATCCTTCTGTCTCTTTTTTATGGGAAGATATTTCAGTTTTCACCGTAGGCCTTAATGCGCTCGAAATGTCCACTTCCAGATACTACAGAAAGAGTGTTTCAAACCTGCTCTATGAAAGGGAATGTTCCGCTCTGTGACTTGAATGCAGATATCAGAAAGTAGTTTCTGACAGTGCTTCTGTCTAGAATTTAGATGAAGATATTCCCGTTTCCAACGAAATCGATAGAGCTATCCAAATATCCACTTACAGATTCTACAAAAGAAGTGATTCCAAACTGCTCTATCAACAGAAAGGTTTAAGTCTGTTAGTTGAGGACACACATCACAAAGAAGTTTGTGAGAATGCTTCTGTCTAGATTTTATATGAAGATATTCCCGTTTCTAACGATATCTTCACAGTTATCCAAATATCCACTTGCAGATTCTTCAAAAAGTGTGTTTCCAAACTGCTGTATCAAAAGATAGGTTCAACTCTGTCAGTTGAGGACACTCATCGCAAAGAAGTTTCTGAGAATGCTTCTGTCTAGATTTCATATGAAGATACTCCCCTTTCCAACGAAATTATTACAGCTATCCAAATATCCACGGACAGATTCTACAGAAAGGGTGTTTCCAAACTGCTGTATCAAAAGAAAGGTTGAACTCCGTTAGTTGAGGACACACATCACGAAGAAGTTGCTGAGAATGCTTCTGTCTGGAATTTAGATGAAGATATTCCCGTTTCCAACGAAATCTTCACAGTTATCCAAATATCTACCAGCAGATTCTACAAAAAGTGTGTTTCCAAACTACTGTAACAAAAGAAAGGTTGAACTCTGTTAGTTGAGGACACACATCACAAAGAAGTTTCTGAGAATGCTTCTGTCTAGATTTTATATGAAGATATTCACTTTTCCATCGAAATCTTCACAGTTATCCAAATATCCACTTGCGGATTCTACAAAAAGAGTGTTTCTAAACTGCTGTATCAAAAGAAAGGTCCAACTCTGTTAGTTGAGGACACACATCCAGTATAAGTTTCAGAGAATGCTTCTGTCTCGTTTTTATGGGAAGATATTTCCCTTTTCACCGTAGGCCTGAAAGCGCTCGAAATGTCCACTTGCAGATACTACAGAAAGCGTGTTCCAAACCTGCTCTAAGAAAGAGAATCTTCAGCTTTCTGAGTTGAATGCAGATATCACAAAGTAGTTTCTGAGAGTGCTTCTGTCTAGATTTTAGATGAAGATATTCCCGTTTCCAACGAAATCGTATGAGCTATCCAAATATCCACTTGCAGATTGTACAAAAAGGTGGTTCCAAACTACTCTATCAAAAGAAATGTTGAACTCTGTTCGATGAGGACTCACATCACAAAGAAGTTTCTGATAATGCTTCTGCCTAGATTTTATATGATGATGTTCCCGTTTCCAACGAAATCTTCACATTAAACAAAATATCCACTTGCAGGTTCTACAAAAAGAGTGTTTCCAAACTGCTGTATCAACGTAAAGTTTGAACTCTGTTAGTTGAGGACACACATCACAAAAAAGTTTCTGAGAATGCTTCTGTCTAGATTTTATAAGAAGATACTCCCGTTTCCAACGAAATCTTCACAGTTATTCAAGTATCCACTTGCAGATTCCACAAAAAGAGTGTTTCCTAACTGCTGTATCAAGAGAAAGGATCAACTCTGCTAGTTGAGGACCCATATCCTAAATAAGTTTCTGAGAATGCTTCTGTCTCTTTCTTATAGGAAGATATTTCAGTTTTCACCGAAGGGCTGAATGCGTTCGAAATGTCCACTTCCAGATACTACAGAAAGAGTGTTTCAAACCTGCTCTTTGAAAGGGAATGTTCAGCTCTGTGACTTGAATGCAGATGTCACAAAGTAGTTTCTGACAGTGCTTCTGTCTTGAATTTAGATGAAGATATTCCCTTTTCCAACGAAATCGTTAGAGCTATAAAAATATCCACTTGCAGATTCTACAAAAAGGGTGTTTCCAAACTGCCCTATCAAAAGAAACGTTGAACCCTGTTAGTTGAGGATACACATCACAAAGTAGTTTCTGAGAATGCTTGTGTCTAGATTTTATATGAAGATATTCCTATTTCCAACTAAATCTTCACAGTTATCCAAATATCCACTTGCAGATTTTACAAAAAGACTGTTTCCAAACTGCTGTTTCAAAGAAAAGTCGAACTGTGTTAGTTGAGGACACTCATCACAAAGAAGTTTCTGAGAATGCTTCTGTCTAGATTTCATATGAAGATATTCCCGTTTCCACCGAAATCATTAGAGCTATCCAAATACCCACTTACAGATTCTACAAAAAGAGTGTTACCAATCTGCTCTATCAAATGAAAGGTTCAACTTCGTTAGTTGAGGACACACATCATAAAGAAGTTTCTGAGAATGCTTCTGTCTGGATTTTATATGAAGATATTCCGTTTCCAACGAAATCTTCACAGTTATCCAAATATCAACTTGCAGATTCTACAAAAAGTGTGTTTCCAAACTACTGTATCAAAAGAAAGGATCAACTCTGTTAGTTGAGGACACACATCACAAAGAAGTTTCTGAGAATGCTTCTGTCTAGATTTTATATGAAGATATTCCCGTTTCCAACGAAATCTTCACAGTTATCCAAATATCCACTTGCAGATTCTACAAAAAGAGTGTTTGCAAACTGCTGTATCAAAAGAAAGGATGAACTGTGTTAGCTGAGGACACTCATCAAGAAGAAGTTTCTGAGCATGCTTCGGTCTAGATTTCATATGAAGATATCCCCGTTTCCAACGAAATCATTAGCTCTATCAAAATATCCACTTACAGATTCTACAAAAAGAGTGTTTCCAAACTCCTCTATCAAAAGAAAAGTTCAACTCCTTTAGTTGAGGACACACATCACAAAGAAGTTTCTGAGAATGCTTCTGTCTAGATTTTATATGAAGATATTCCCTTTTCCAATGAAATCTTCAGAGTCATCCAAATATCCACTTGCAGCTTCTACAAAAAGAGTTTTTCTAAACTGCTGTATCCAAAGAAAGTTTCATCTCTGTTAGTTGAGGACACACATCCCAAATAAGTTTCTGAGAATGCTTCTGTCTCGTTTTTATGGGAAGATATTTCCCTTTTCACCTTAGGCCTGAGAGCGCTCGAAATCTCCACTTGCAGATACTACAGAAAGAGTGTTCCAAACCTGCTCTAAGAAAGGGAATGTTCAGCTCAGTGAGTTCAATGCAGATATCACAAAGTAGTTTCTGAGAGAGCTTCTGTCTAGATTTTAGATGAAGATATTCCCGTTTCCAATGAAATCGTTAGAGCTATCCAAATATCCACTTGCAGATTCTACAAAAAGTGTGTTTCCAAACTGCTGTAACAAAGGGAAGGTTGAAATCTGTTAGTTGAGGACACACACCACAAAAAAGTTTCTGAGAACGCTTCTGTCTAGATTCTATATGACGATATTCCCGTTTCCAATGAAATCTTCACAGTTATTCAAATATCCACTTGCAGATTCTACAAAAAGAGTGTTTCCAAACTGCTCTATCAAAAGAAAGGTTCAACTCCGTTAGTTGAGGACACACGTCACAAAGAAGTTTCTGAGAATGCTTCTGTCTCGTTTTTATGGGAAGATATTTCAGTTTTCACCGTAGGCCGGAATGCGCTCGAAATGTCCACTTGCAGATACTACAGAAAGAGTGTTCCAAACCTTCTCTAAGAAAGGGAATCTTCAGCTTTGTGAGTTGAATGCAGATATCACAAAGTAGTTTCTGAGAGTGCTTCTGTCTAGATTTTAGATGAAGATATTCCCGTTTCCAACGAAATCGTTAGAGCTATCCAAATATCTACTTGCAGATTCTACAAAAAGAGTGGTTCCAAACTACTCTATGAAAAGAAAGGTTGAACTCTGTTAGATGAGGACACACATCACAAAGAAGTTTCTGAGAATGCTTCTGTCTAGATTTTATATGAAGATGTTCCCGTTTCCAACGAAATCTTCACATTAAACAAAATATCCACTTGCAGGTTCTACAAAAAGAGTGTTTCCAAACTGCTGTATCAAAGGAAAGGTTGTACTCTGTTAGTTGAGGACACACATCACAAAAAAGTTTCTGAGAATGCTTCTGTCTAGATTTTATATGAAGATATTCCCGTTTCCAACGAAATCTTCACAGTTATTCAAGTATCCACTTGCAGATTCCACAATAAGAGTGTTTCCAAACTGCTGTATCAATAGAAAGGATCAGCTCTGGTAGTTGAGGACACACATCCTAAAGAAGTTTCTGAAAATCCTTCTGTCTCTTTTTTATGGGAAGATATTTCAGTTTTCACCGTAGGCCTTAATGCGCTCGAAATGTCCACTTCCAGATACTACAGAAAGAGTGTTTCAAACCTGCTCTATGAAAGGGAATGTTCCGCTCTGTGACTTGAATGCAGATATCAGAAAGTAGTTTCTGACAGTGCTTCTGTCTAGAATTTAGATGAAGATATTCCCGTTTCCAACGAAATCGATAGAGCTATCCAAATATCCACTTACAGATTCTACAAAAGAAGTGATTCCAAACTGCTCTATCAACAGAAAGGTTTAAGTCTGTTAGTTGAGGACACACATCACAAAGAAGTTTGTGAGAATGCTTCTGTCTAGATTTTATATGAAGATATTCCCGTTTCTAACGATATCTTCACAGTTATCCAAATATCCACT
Source organism: Gorilla gorilla gorilla (assembly GCF_029281585.2). Classification (NCBI taxonomy): domain Eukaryota; kingdom Metazoa; phylum Chordata; class Mammalia; order Primates; family Hominidae; genus Gorilla; species Gorilla gorilla. The sequence goes on along the minus strand of NC_086018.1, from coordinate 11,641,037 downwards.
TGCAGATTCTTCAAAAAGTGTGTTTCCAAACTGCTGTATCAAAAGATAGGTTCAACTCTGTCAGTTGAGGACACTCATCGCAAAGAAGTTTCTGAGAATGCTTCTGTCTAGATTTCATATGAAGATACTCCCCTTTCCAACGAAATTATTACAGCTATCCAAATATCCACGGACAGATTCTACAGAAAGGGTGTTTCCAAACTGCTGTATCAAAAGAAAGGTTGAACTCCGTTAGTTGAGGACACACATCACGAAGAAGTTGCTGAGAATGCTTCTGTCTGGAATTTAGATGAAGATATTCCCGTTTCCAACGAAATCTTCACAGTTATCCAAATATCTACCAGCAGATTCTACAAAAAGTGTGTTTCCAAACTACTGTAACAAAAGAAAGGTTGAACTCTGTTAGTTGAGGACACACATCACAAAGAAGTTTCTGAGAATGCTTCTGTCTAGATTTTATATGAAGATATTCACTTTTCCATCGAAATCTTCACAGTTATCCAAATATCCACTTGCGGATTCTACAAAAAGAGTGTTTCTAAACTGCTGTATCAAAAGAAAGGTCCAACTCTGTTAGTTGAGGACACACATCCAGTATAAGTTTCAGAGAATGCTTCTGTCTCGTTTTTATGGGAAGATATTTCCCTTTTCACCGTAGGCCTGAAAGCGCTCGAAATGTCCACTTGCAGATACTACAGAAAGCGTGTTCCAAACCTGCTCTAAGAAAGAGAATCTTCAGCTTTCTGAGTTGAATGCAGATATCACAAAGTAGTTTCTGAGAGTGCTTCTGTCTAGATTTTAGATGAAGATATTCCCGTTTCCAACGAAATCGTATGAGCTATCCAAATATCCACTTGCAGATTGTACAAAAAGGTGGTTCCAAACTACTCTATCAAAAGAAATGTTGAACTCTGTTCGATGAGGACTCACATCACAAAGAAGTTTCTGATAATGCTTCTGCCTAGATTTTATATGATGATGTTCCCGTTTCCAACGAAATCTTCACATTAAACAAAATATCCACTTGCAGGTTCTACAAAAAGAGTGTTTCCAAACTGCTGTATCAACGTAAAGTTTGAACTCTGTTAGTTGAGGACACACATCACAAAAAAGTTTCTGAGAATGCTTCTGTCTAGATTTTATAAGAAGATACTCCCGTTTCCAACGAAATCTTCACAGTTATTCAAGTATCCACTTGCAGATTCCACAAAAAGAGTGTTTCCTAACTGCTGTATCAAGAGAAAGGATCAACTCTGCTAGTTGAGGACCCATATCCTAAATAAGTTTCTGAGAATGCTTCTGTCTCTTTCTTATAGGAAGATATTTCAGTTTTCACCGAAGGGCTGAATGCGTTCGAAATGTCCACTTCCAGATACTACAGAAAGAGTGTTTCAAACCTGCTCTTTGAAAGGGAATGTTCAGCTCTGTGACTTGAATGCAGATGTCACAAAGTAGTTTCTGACAGTGCTTCTGTCTTGAATTTAGATGAAGATATTCCCTTTTCCAACGAAATCGTTAGAGCTATAAAAATATCCACTTGCAGATTCTACAAAAAGGGTGTTTCCAAACTGCCCTATCAAAAGAAACGTTGAACCCTGTTAGTTGAGGATACACATCACAAAGTAGTTTCTGAGAATGCTTGTGTCTAGATTTTATATGAAGATATTCCTATTTCCAACTAAATCTTCACAGTTATCCAAATATCCACTTGCAGATTTTACAAAAAGACTGTTTCCAAACTGCTGTTTCAAAGAAAAGTCGAACTGTGTTAGTTGAGGACACTCATCACAAAGAAGTTTCTGAGAATGCTTCTGTCTAGATTTCATATGAAGATATTCCCGTTTCCACCGAAATCATTAGAGCTATCCAAATACCCACTTACAGATTCTACAAAAAGAGTGTTACCAATCTGCTCTATCAAATGAAAGGTTCAACTTCGTTAGTTGAGGACACACATCATAAAGAAGTTTCTGAGAATGCTTCTGTCTGGATTTTATATGAAGATATTCCGTTTCCAACGAAATCTTCACAGTTATCCAAATATCAACTTGCAGATTCTACAAAAAGTGTGTTTCCAAACTACTGTATCAAAAGAAAGGATCAACTCTGTTAGTTGAGGACACACATCACAAAGAAGTTTCTGAGAATGCTTCTGTCTAGATTTTATATGAAGATATTCCCGTTTCCAACGAAATCTTCACAGTTATCCAAATATCCACTTGCAGATTCTACAAAAAGAGTGTTTGCAAACTGCTGTATCAAAAGAAAGGATGAACTGTGTTAGCTGAGGACACTCATCAAGAAGAAGTTTCTGAGCATGCTTCGGTCTAGATTTCATATGAAGATATCCCCGTTTCCAACGAAATCATTAGCTCTATCAAAATATCCACTTACAGATTCTACAAAAAGAGTGTTTCCAAACTCCTCTATCAAAAGAAAAGTTCAACTCCTTTAGTTGAGGACACACATCACAAAGAAGTTTCTGAGAATGCTTCTGTCTAGATTTTATATGAAGATATTCCCTTTTCCAATGAAATCTTCAGAGTCATCCAAATATCCACTTGCAGCTTCTACAAAAAGAGTTTTTCTAAACTGCTGTATCCAAAGAAAGTTTCATCTCTGTTAGTTGAGGACACACATCCCAAATAAGTTTCTGAGAATGCTTCTGTCTCGTTTTTATGGGAAGATATTTCCCTTTTCACCTTAGGCCTGAGAGCGCTCGAAATCTCCACTTGCAGATACTACAGAAAGAGTGTTCCAAACCTGCTCTAAGAAAGGGAATGTTCAGCTCAGTGAGTTCAATGCAGATATCACAAAGTAGTTTCTGAGAGAGCTTCTGTCTAGATTTTAGATGAAGATATTCCCGTTTCCAATGAAATCGTTAGAGCTATCCAAATATCCACTTGCAGATTCTACAAAAAGTGTGTTTCCAAACTGCTGTAACAAAGGAAAGGTTGAAATCTGTTAGTTGAGGACACACACCACAAAAAAGTTTCTGAGAACGCTTCTGTCTAGATTCTATATGACGATATTCCCGTTTCCAATGAAATCTTCACAGTTATTCAAATATCCACTTGCAGATTCTACAAAAAGAGTGTTTCCAAACTGCTCTATCAAAAGAAAGGTTCAACTCCGTTAGTTGAGGACACACGTCACAAAGAAGTTTCTGAGAATGCTTCTGTCTCGTTTTTATGGGAAGATATTTCAGTTTTCACCGTAGGCCGGAATGCGCTCGAAATGTCCACTTGCAGATACTACAGAAAGAGTGTTCCAAACCTTCTCTAAGAAAGGGAATCTTCAGCTTTGTGAGTTGAATGCAGATATCACAAAGTAGTTTCTGAGAGTGCTTCTGTCTAGATTTTAGATGAAGATATTCCCGTTTCCAACGAAATCGTTAGAGCTATCCAAATATCTACTTGCAGATTCTACAAAAAGAGTGGTTCCAAACTACTCTATGAAAAGAAAGGTTGAACTCTGTTAGATGAGGACACACATCACAAAGAAGTTTCTGAGAATGCTTCTGTCTAGATTTTATATGAAGATGTTCCCGTTTCCAACGAAATCTTCACATTAAACAAAATATCCACTTGCAGGTTCTACAAAAAGAGTGTTTCCAAACTGCTGTATCAAAGGAAAGGTTGTACTCTGTTAGTTGAGGACACACATCACAAAAAAGTTTCTGAGAATGCTTCTGTCTAGATTTTATACGAAGATATTCCCGTTTCCAACGAAATCTTCACAGTTATTCAAGTATCCACTTGCAGATTCCACAATAAGAGTGTTTCCAAACTGCTGTATCAATAGAAAGGATCAGCTCTGGTAGTTGAGGACACACATCCTAAAGAAGTTTCTGAAAATCCTTCTGTCTCTTTTTTATGGGAAGATATTTCAGTTTTCACCGTAGGCCTTAATGCGCTCGAAATGTCCACTTCCAGATACTACAGAAAGAGTGTTTCAAACCTGCTCTATGAAAGGGAATGTTCCGCTCTGTGACTTGAATGCAGATATCAGAAAGTAGTTTCTGACAGTGCTTCTGTCTAGAATTTAGATGAAGATATTCCCGTTTCCAACGAAATCGATAGAGCTATCCAAATATCCACTTACAGATTCTACAAAAGAAGTGATTCCAAACTGCTCTATCAACAGAAAGGTTTAAGTCTGTTAGTTGAGGACACACATCACAAAGAAGTTTGTGAGAATGCTTCTGTCTAGATTTTATATGAAGATATTCCCGTTTCTAACGATATCTTCACAGTTATCCAAATATCCACTTGCAGATTCTTCAAAAAGTGTGTTTCCAAACTGCTGTATCAAAAGATAGGTTCAACTCTGTCAGTTGAGGACACTCATCGCAAAGAAGTTTCTGAGAATGCTTCTGTCTAGATTTCATATGAAGATACTCCCCTTTCCAACGAAATTATTACAGCTATCCAAATATCCACGGACAGATTCTACAGAAAGGGTGTTTCCAAACTGCTGTATCAAAAGAAAGGTTGAACTCCGTTAGTTGAGGACACACATCACGAAGAAGTTGCTGAGAATGCTTCTGTCTGGAATTTAGATGAAGATATTCCCGTTTCCAACGAAATCTTCACAGTTATCCAAATATCTACCAGCAGATTCTACAAAAAGTGTGTTTCCAAACTACTGTAACAAAAGAAAGGTTGAACTCTGTTAGTTGAGGACACACATCACAAAGAAGTTTCTGAGAATGCTTCTGTCTAGATTTTATATGAAGATATTCACTTTTCCATCGAAATCTTCACAGTTATCCAAATATCCACTTGCGGATTCTACAAAAAGAGTGTTTCTAAACTGCTGTATCAAAAGAAAGGTCCAACTCTGTTAGTTGAGGACACACATCCAGTATAAGTTTCAGAGAATGCTTCTGTCTCGTTTTTATGGGAAGATATTTCCCTTTTCACCGTAGGCCTGAAAGCGCTCGAAATGTCCACTTGCAGATACTACAGAAAGCGTGTTCCAAACCTGCTCTAAGAAAGAGAATCTTCAGCTTTCTGAGTTGAATGCAGATATCACAAAGTAGTTTCTGAGAGTGCTTCTGTCTAGATTTTAGATGAAGATATTCCCGTTTCCAACGAAATCGTATGAGCTATCCAAATATCCACTTGCAGATTGTACAAAAAGGTGGTTCCAAACTACTCTATCAAAAGAAATGTTGAACTCTGTTCGATGAGGACTCACATCACAAAGAAGTTTCTGATAATGCTTCTGCCTAGATTTTATATGATGATGTTCCCGTTTCCAACGAAATCTTCACATTAAACAAAATATCCACTTGCAGGTTCTACAAAAAGAGTGTTTCCAAACTGCTGTATCAACGTAAAGTTTGAACTCTGTTAGTTGAGGACACACATCACAAAAAAGTTTCTGAGAATGCTTCTGTCTAGATTTTATAAGAAGATACTCCCGTTTCCAACGAAATCTTCACAGTTATTCAAGTATCCACTTGCAGATTCCACAAAAAGAGTGTTTCCTAACTGCTGTATCAAGAGAAAGGATCAACTCTGCTAGTTGAGGACCCATATCCTAAATAAGTTTCTGAGAATGCTTCTGTCTCTTTCTTATAGGAAGATATTTCAGTTTTCACCGAAGGGCTGAATGCGTTCGAAATGTCCACTTCCAGATACTACAGAAAGAGTGTTTCAAACCTGCTCTTTGAAAGGGAATGTTCAGCTCTGTGACTTGAATGCAGATGTCACAAAGTAGTTTCTGACAGTGCTTCTGTCTTGAATTTAGATGAAGATATTCCCTTTTCCAACGAAATCGTTAGAGCTATAAAAATATCCACTTGCAGATTCTACAAAAAGGGTGTTTCCAAACTGCCCTATCAAAAGAAACGTTGAACCCTGTTAGTTGAGGATACACATCACAAAGTAGTTTCTGAGAATGCTTGTGTCTAGATTTTATATGAAGATATTCCTATTTCCAACTAAATCTTCACAGTTATCCAAATATCCACTTGCAGATTTTACAAAAAGACTGTTTCCAAACTGCTGTTTCAAAGAAAAGTCGAACTGTGTTAGTTGAGGACACTCATCACAAAGAAGTTTCTGAGAATGCTTCTGTCTAGATTTCATATGAAGATATTCCCGTTTCCACCGAAATCATTAGAGCTATCCAAATACCCACTTACAGATTCTACAAAAAGAGTGTTACCAATCTGCTCTATCAAATGAAAGGTTCAACTTCGTTAGTTGAGGACACACATCATAAAGAAGTTTCTGAGAATGCTTCTGTCTGGATTTTATATGAAGATATTCCGTTTCCAACGAAATCTTCACAGTTATCCAAATATCAACTTGCAGATTCTACAAAAAGTGTGTTTCCAAACTACTGTATCAAAAGAAAGGATCAACTCTGTTAGTTGAGGACACACATCACAAAGAAGTTTCTGAGAATGCTTCTGTCTAGATTTTATATGAAGATATTCCCGTTTCCAACGAAATCTTCACAGTTATCCAAATATCCACTTGCAGATTCTACAAAAAGAGTGTTTGCAAACTGCTGTATCAAAAGAAAGGATGAACTGTGTTAGCTGAGGACACTCATCAAGAAGAAGTTTCTGAGCATGCTTCGGTCTAGATTTCATATGAAGATATCCCCGTTTCCAACGAAATCATTAGCTCTATCAAAATATCCACTTACAGATTCTACAAAAAGAGTGTTTCCAAACTCCTCTATCAAAAGAAAAGTTCAACTCCTTTAGTTGAGGACACACATCACAAAGAAGTTTCTGAGAATGCTTCTGTCTAGATTTTATATGAAGATATTCCCTTTTCCAATGAAATCTTCAGAGTCATCCAAATATCCACTTGCAGCTTCTACAAAAAGAGTTTTTCTAAACTGCTGTATCCAAAGAAAGTTTCATCTCTGTTAGTTGAGGACACACATCCCAAATAAGTTTCTGAGAATGCTTCTGTCTCGTTTTTATGGGAAGATATTTCCCTTTTCACCTTAGGCCTGAGAGCGCTCGAAATCTCCACTTGCAGATACTACAGAAAGAGTGTTCCAAACCTGCTCTAAGAAAGGGAATGTTCAGCTCAGTGAGTTCAATGCAGATATCACAAAGTAGTTTCTGAGAGAGCTTCTGTCTAGATTTTAGATGAAGATATTCCCGTTTCCAATGAAATCGTTAGAGCTATCCAAATATCCACTTGCAGATTCTACAAAAAGTGTGTTTCCAAACTGCTGTAACAAAGGGAAGGTTGAAATCTGTTAGTTGAGGACACACACCACAAAAAAGTTTCTGAGAACGCTTCTGTCTAGATTCTATATGACGATATTCCCGTTTCCAATGAAATCTTCACAGTTATTCAAATATCCACTTGCAGATTCTACAAAAAGAGTGTTTCCAAACTGCTCTATCAAAAGAAAGGTTCAACTCCGTTAGTTGAGGACACACGTCACAAAGAAGTTTCTGAGAATGCTTCTGTCTCGTTTTTATGGGAAGATATTTCAGTTTTCACCGTAGGCCGGAATGCGCTCGAAATGTCCACTTGCAGATACTACAGAAAGAGTGTTCCAAACCTTCTCTAAGAAAGGGAATCTTCAGCTTTGTGAGTTGAATGCAGATATCACAAAGTAGTTTCTGAGAGTGCTTCTGTCTAGATTTTAGATGAAGATATTCCCGTTTCCAACGAAATCGTTAGAGCTATCCAAATATCTACTTGCAGATTCTACAAAAAGAGTGGTTCCAAACTACTCTATGAAAAGAAAGGTTGAACTCTGTTAGATGAGGACACACATCACAAAGAAGTTTCTGAGAATGCTTCTGTCTAGATTTTATATGAAGATGTTCCCGTTTCCAACGAAATCTTCACATTAAACAAAATATCCACTTGCAGGTTCTACAAAAAGAGTGTTTCCAAACTGCTGTATCAAAGGAAAGGTTGTACTCTGTTAGTTGAGGACACACATCACAAAAAAGTTTCTGAGAATGCTTCTGTCTAGATTTTATATGAAGATATTCCCGTTTCCAACGAAATCTTCACAGTTATTCAAGTATCCACTTGCAGATTCCACAATAAGAGTGTTTCCAAACTGCTGTATCAATAGAAAGGATCAGCTCTGGTAGTTGAGGACACACATCCTAAAGAAGTTTCTGAAAATCCTTCTGTCTCTTTTTTATGGGAAGATATTTCAGTTTTCACCGTAGGCCTTAATGCGCTCGAAATGTCCACTTCCAGATACTACAGAAAGAGTGTTTCAAACCTGCTCTATGAAAGGGAATGTTCCGCTCTGTGACTTGAATGCAGATATCAGAAAGTAGTTTCTGACAGTGCTTCTGTCTAGAATTTAGATGAAGATATTCCCGTTTCCAACGAAATCGATAGAGCTATCCAAATATCCACTTACAGATTCTACAAAAGAAGTGATTCCAAACTGCTCTATCAACAGAAAGGTTTAAGTCTGTTAGTTGAGGACACACATCACAAAGAAGTTTGTGAGAATGCTTCTGTCTAGATTTTATATGAAGATATTCCCGTTTCTAACGATATCTTCACAGTTATCCAAATATCCACTTGCAGATTCTTCAAAAAGTGTGTTTCCAAACTGCTGTATCAAAAGATAGGTTCAACTCTGTCAGTTGAGGACACTCATCGCAAAGAAGTTTCTGAGAATGCTTCTGTCTAGATTTCATATGAAGATACTCCCCTTTCCAACGAAATTATTACAGCTATCCAAATATCCACGGACAGATTCTACAGAAAGGGTGTTTCCAAACTGCTGTATCAAAAGAAAGGTTGAACTCCGTTAGTTGAGGACACACATCACGAAGAAGTTGCTGAGAATGCTTCTGTCTGGAATTTAGATGAAGATATTCCCGTTTCCAACGAAATCTTCACAGTTATCCAAATATCTACCAGCAGATTCTACAAAAAGTGTGTTTCCAAACTACTGTAACAAAAGAAAGGTTGAACTCTGTTAGTTGAGGACACACATCACAAAGAAGTTTCTGAGAATGCTTCTGTCTAGATTTTATATGAAGATATTCACTTTTCCATCGAAATCTTCACAGTTATCCAAATATCCACTTGCGGATTCTACAAAAAGAGTGTTTCTAAACTGCTGTATCAAAAGAAAGGTCCAACTCTGTTAGTTGAGGACACACATCCAGTATAAGTTTCAGAGAATGCTTCTGTCTCGTTTTTATGGGAAGATATTTCCCTTTTCACCGTAGGCCTGAAAGCGCTCGAAATGTCCACTTGCAGATACTACAGAAAGCGTGTTCCAAACCTGCTCTAAGAAAGAGAATCTTCAGCTTTCTGAGTTGAATGCAGATATCACAAAGTAGTTTCTGAAAGTGCTTCTGTCTAGATTTTAGATGAAGATATTCCCGTTTCCAACGAAATCGTATGAGCTATCCAAATATCCACTTGCAGATTGTACAAAAAGGTGGTTCCAAACTACTCTATCAAAAGAAATGTTGAACTCTGTTCGATGAGGACTCACATCACAAAGAAGTTTCTGATAATGCTTCTGCCTAGATTTTATATGATGATGTTCCCGTTTCCAACGAAATCTTCACATTAAACAAAATATCCACTTGCAGGTTCTACAAAAAGAGTGTTTCCAAACTGCTGTATCAACGTAAAGTTTGAACTCTGTTAGTTGAGGACACACATCACAAAAAAGTTTCTGAGAATGCTTCTGTCTAGATTTTATAAGAAGATACTCCCGTTTCCAACGAAATCTTCACAGTTATTCAAGTATCCACTTGCAGATTCCACAAAAAGAGTGTTTCCTAACTGCTGTATCAAGAGAAAGGATCAACTCTGCTAGTTGAGGACCCATATCCTAAATAAGTTTCTGAGAATGCTTCTGTCTCTTTCTTATAGGAAGATATTTCAGTTTTCACCGAAGGGCTGAATGCGTTCGAAATGTCCACTTCCAGATACTACAGAAAGAGTGTTTCAAACCTGCTCTTTGAAAGGGAATGTTCAGCTCTGTGACTTGAATGCAGATGTCACAAAGTAGTTTCTGACAGTGCTTCTGTCTTGAATTTAGATGAAGATATTCCCTTTTCCAACGAAATCGTTAGAGCTATAAAAATATCCACTTGCAGATTCTACAAAAAGGGTGTTTCCAAACTGCCCTATCAAAAGAAACGTTGAACCCTGTTAGTTGAGGATACACATCACAAAGTAGTTTCTGAGAATGCTTGTGTCTAGATTTTATATGAAGATATTCCTATTTCCAACTAAATCTTCACAGTTATCCAAATATCCACTTGCAGATTTTACAAAAAGACTGTTTCCAAACTGCAGTTTCAAAGAAAAGTCGAACTGTGTTAGTTGAGGACACTCATCACAAAGAAGTTTCTGAGAATGCTTCTGTCTAGATTTCATATGAAGATATTCCCGTTTCCACCGAAATCATTAGAGCTATCCAAATACCCACTTACAGATTCTACAAAAAGAGTGTTACCAATCTGCTCTATCAAATGAAAGGTTCAACTTCGTTAGTTGAGGACACACATCATAAAGAAGTTTCTGAGAATGCTTCTGTCTGGATTTTATATGAAGATATTCCGTTTCCAACGAAATCTTCACAGTTATCCAAATATCAACTTGCAGATTCTACAAAAAGTGTGTTTCCAAACTACTGTATCAAAAGAAAGGATCAACTCTGTTAGTTGAGGACACACATCACAAAGAAGTTTCTGAGAATGCTTCTGTCTAGATTTTATATGAAGATATTCCCGTTTCCAACGAAATCTTCACAGTTATCCAAATATCCACTTGCAGATTCTACAAAAAGAGTGTTTGCAAACTGCTGTATCAAAAGAAAGGATGAACTGTGTTAGCTGAGGACACTCATCAAGAAGAAGTTTCTGAGCATGCTTCGGTCTAGATTTCATATGAAGATATCCCCGTTTCCAACGAAATCATTAGCTCTATCAAAATATCCACTTACAGATTCTACAAAAAGAGTGTTTCCAAACTCCTCTATCAAAAGAAAAGTTCAACTCCTTTAGTTGAGGACACACATCACAAAGAAGTTTCTGAGAATGCTTCTGTCTAGATTTTATATGAAGATATTCCCTTTTCCAATGAAATCTTCAGAGTCATCCAAATATCCACTTGCAGCTTCTACAAAAAGAGTTTTTCTAAACTGCTGTATCCAAAGAAAGTTTCATCTCTGTTAGTTGAGGACACACATCCCAAATAAGTTTCTGAGAATGCTTCTGTCTCGTTTTTATGGGAAGATATTTCCCTTTTCACCTTAGGCCTGAGAGCGCTCGAAATCTCCACTTGCAGATACTACAGAAAGAGTGTTCCAAACCTGCTCTAAGAAAGGGAATGTTCAGCTCAGTGAGTTCAATGCAGATATCACAAAGTAGTTTCTGAGAGAGCTTCTGTCTAGATTTTAGATGAAGATATTCCCGTTTCCAATGAAATCGTTAGAGCTATCCAAATATCCACTTGCAGATTCTACAAAAAGTGTGTTTCCAAACTGCTGTAACAAAGGGAAGGTTGAAATCTGTTAGTTGAGGACACACACCACAAAAAAGTTTCTGAGAACGCTTCTGTCTAGATTCTATATGACGATATTCCCGTTTCCAATGAAATCTTCACAGTTATTCAAATATCCACTTGCAGATTCTACAAAAAGAGTGTTTCCAAACTGCTCTATCAAAAGAAAGGTTCAACTCCGTTAGTTGAGGACACACGTCACAAAGAAGTTTCTGAGAATGCTTCTGTCTCGTTTTTATGGGAAGATATTTCAGTTTTCACCGTAGGCCGGAATGCGCTCGAAATGTCCACTTGCAGATACTACAGAAAGAGTGTTCCAAACCTTCTCTAAGAAAGGGAATCTTCAGCTTTGTGAGTTGAATGCAGATATCACAAAGTAGTTTCTGAGAGTGCTTCTGTCTAGATTTTAGATGAAGATATTCCCGTTTCCAACGAAATCGTTAGAGCTATCCAAATATCTACTTGCAGATTCTACAAAAAGAGTGGTTCCAAACTACTCTATGAAAAGAAAGGTTGAACTCTGTTAGATGAGGACACACATCACAAAGAAGTTTCTGAGAATGCTTCTGTCTAGATTTTATATGAAGATGTTCCCGTTTCCAACGAAATCTTCACATTAAACAAAATATCCACTTGCAGGTTCTACAAAAAGAGTGTTTCCAAACTGCTGTATCAAAGGAAAGGTTGTACTCTGTTAGTTGAGGACACACATCACAAAAAAGTTTCTGAGAATGCTTCTGTCTAGATTTTATATGAAGATATTCCCGTTTCCAACGAAATCTTCACAGTTATTCAAGTATCCACTTGCAGATTCCACAATAAGAGTGTTTCCAAACTGCTGTATCAATAGAAAGGATCAGCTCTGGTAGTTGAGGACACACATCCTAAAGAAGTTTCTGAAAATCCTTCTGTCTCTTTTTTATGGGAAGATATTTCAGTTTTCACCGTAGGCCTTAATGCGCTCGAAATGTCCACTTCCAGATACTACAGAAAGAGTGTTTCAAACCTGCTCTATGAAAGGGAATGTTCCGCTCTGTGACTTGAATGCAGATATCAGAAAGTAGTTTCTGACAGTGCTTCTGTCTAGAATTTAGATGAAGATATTCCCGTTTCCAACGAAATCGATAGAGCTATCCAAATATCCACTTACAGATTCTACAAAAGAAGTGATTCCAAACTGCTCTATCAACAGAAAGGTTTAAGTCTGTTAGTTGAGGACACACATCACAAAGAAGTTTGTGAGAATGCTTCTGTCTAGATTTTATATGAAGATATTCCCGTTTCTAACGATATCTTCACAGTTATCCAAATATCCACTTGCAGATTCTTCAAAAAGTGTGTTTCCAAACTGCTGTATCAAAAGATAGGTTCAACTCTGTCAGTTGAGGACACTCATCGCAAAGAAGTTTCTGAGAATGCTTCTGTCTAGATTTCATATGAAGATACTCCCCTTTCCAACGAAATTATTACAGCTATCCAAATATCCACGGACAGATTCTACAGAAAGGGTGTTTCCAAACTGCTGTATCAAAAGAAAGGTTGAACTCCGTTAGTTGAGGACACACATCACGAAGAAGTTGCTGAGAATGCTTCTGTCTGGAATTTAGATGAAGATATTCCCGTTTCCAACGAAATCTTCACAGTTATCCAAATATCTACCAGCAGATTCTACAAAAAGTGTGTTTCCAAACTACTGTAACAAAAGAAAGGTTGAACTCTGTTAGTTGAGGACACACATCACAAAGAAGTTTCTGAGAATGCTTCTGTCTAGATTTTATATGAAGATATTCACTTTTCCATCGAAATCTTCACAGTTATCCAAATATCCACTTGCGGATTCTACAAAAAGAGTGTTTCTAAACTGCTGTATCAAAAGAAAGGTCCAACTCTGTTAGTTGAGGACACACATCCAGTATAAGTTTCAGAGAATGCTTCTGTCTCGTTTTTATGGGAAGATATTTCCCTTTTCACCGTAGGCCTGAAAGCGCTCGAAATGTCCACTTGCAGATACTACAGAAAGCGTGTTCCAAACCTGCTCTAAGAAAGAGAATCTTCAGCTTTCTGAGTTGAATGCAGATATCACAAAGTAGTTTCTGAGAGTGCTTCTGTCTAGATTTTAGATGAAGATATTCCCGTTTCCAACGAAATCGTATGAGCTATCCAAATATCCACTTGCAGATTGTACAAAAAGGTGGTTCCAAACTACTCTATCAAAAGAAATGTTGAACTCTGTTCGATGAGGACTCACATCACAAAGAAGTTTCTGATAATGCTTCTGCCTAGATTTTATATGATGATGTTCCCGTTTCCAACGAAATCTTCACATTAAACAAAATATCCACTTGCAGGTTCTACAAAAAGAGTGTTTCCAAACTGCTGTATCAACGTAAAGTTTGAACTCTGTTAGTTGAGGACACACATCACAAAAAAGTTTCTGAGAATGCTTCTGTCTAGATTTTATAAGAAGATACTCCCGTTTCCAACGAAATCTTCACAGTTATTCAAGTATCCACTTGCAGATTCCACAAAAAGAGTGTTTCCTAACTGCTGTATCAAGAGAAAGGATCAACTCTGCTAGTTGAGGACCCATATCCTAAATAAGTTTCTGAGAATGCTTCTGTCTCTTTCTTATAGGAAGATATTTCAGTTTTCACCGAAGGGCTGAATGCGTTCGAAATGTCCACTTCCAGATACTACAGAAAGAGTGTTTCAAACCTGCTCTTTGAAAGGGAATGTTCAGCTCTGTGACTTGAATGCAGATGTCACAAAGTAGTTTCTGACAGTGCTTCTGTCTTGAATTTAGATGAAGATATTCCCTTTTCCAACGAAATCGTTAGAGCTATAAAAATATCCACTTGCAGATTCTACAAAAAGGGTGTTTCCAAACTGCCCTATCAAAAGAAACGTTGAACCCTGTTAGTTGAGGATACACATCACAAAGTAGTTTCTGAGAATGCTTGTGTCTAGATTTTATATGAAGATATTCCTATTTCCAACTAAATCTTCACAGTTATCCAAATATCCACTTGCAGATTTTACAAAAAGACTGTTTCCAAACTGCAGTTTCAAAGAAAAGTCGAACTGTGTTAGTTGAGGACACTCATCACAAAGAAGTTTCTGAGAATGCTTCTGTCTAGATTTCATATGAAGATATTCCCGTTTCCACCGAAATCATTAGAGCTATCCAAATACCCACTTACAGATTCTACAAAAAGAGTGTTACCAATCTGCTCTATCAAATGAAAGGTTCAACTTCGTTAGTTGAGGACACACATCATAAAGAAGTTTCTGAGAATGCTTCTGTCTGGATTTTATATGAAGATATTCCGTTTCCAACGAAATCTTCACAGTTATCCAAATATCAACTTGCAGATTCTACAAAAAGTGTGTTTCCAAACTACTGTATCAAAAGAAAGGATCAACTCTGTTAGTTGAGGACACACATCACAAAGAAGTTTCTGAGAATGCTTCTGTCTAGATTTTATATGAAGATATTCCCGTTTCCAACGAAATCTTCACAGTTATCCAAATATCCACTTGCAGATTCTACAAAAAGAGTGTTTGCAAACTGCTGTATCAAAAGAAAGGATGAACTGTGTTAGCTGAGGACACTCATCAAGAAGAAGTTTCTGAGCATGCTTCGGTCTAGATTTCATATGAAGATATCCCCGTTTCCAACGAAATCATTAGCTCTATCAAAATATCCACTTACAGATTCTACAAAAAGAGTGTTTCCAAACTCCTCTATCAAAAGAAAAGTTCAACTCCTTTAGTTGAGGACACACATCACAAAGAAGTTTCTGAGAATGCTTCTGTCTAGATTTTATATGAAGATATTCCCTTTTCCAATGAAATCTTCAGAGTCATCCAAATATCCACTTGCAGCTTCTACAAAAAGAGTTTTTCTAAACTGCTGTATCCAAAGAAAGTTTCATCTCTGTTAGTTGAGGACACACATCCCAAATAAGTTTCTGAGAATGCTTCTGTCTCGTTTTTATGGGAAGATATTTCCCTTTTCACCTTAGGCCTGAGAGCGCTCGAAATCTCCACTTGCAGATACTACAGAAAGAGTGTTCCAAACCTGCTCTAAGAAAGGGAATGTTCAGCTCAGTGAGTTCAATGCAGATATCACAAAGTAGTTTCTGAGAGAGCTTCTGTCTAGATTTTAGATGAAGATATTCCCGTTTCCAATGAAATCGTTAGAGCTATCCAAATATCCACTTGCAGATTCTACAAAAAGTGTTTTTCCAAACTGCTGTAACAAAGGGGAGGTTGAAATCTGTTAGTTGAGGACACACACCACAAAAAAGTTTCTGAGAACGCTTCTGTCTAGATTCTATATGACGATATTCCCGTTTCCAATGAAATCTTCACAGTTATTCAAATATCCACTTGCAGATTCTACAAAAAGAGTGTTTCCAAACTGCTCTATCAAAAGAAAGGTTCAACTCCGTTAGTTGAGGACACACATCCTAAATAAGTTTCTGAAAATCCCTCTGTCTCTTTTTTATGGGAAGATATTTCAGTTGTCACCGTAGGCCGGAATGCGCTGGAAATGTCCACTTCCATATACTACAGAAAGAGTGTTTCAAACCTTCTCTAAGAAAGGGAATGTTCCACTCTGTGACTTGAATGCAGATATCACAAAGTAGTTTCTGACAGTGCTTCTGTCTAGAATTTAGATGAAGATATTCCCGTTTCCAACGAAATCGACAGAGCTATCCAAATATCCACTTGCAGATTCTACAAAAAGTGTGTTTCCAAACTACTGTATCAAAAGAATGGTTCAACTCTCTTAGTTGAGGACACACACCACAAAAAAGTTTCTGAGAATGCTTCTGTCTAGATTTTATATGACGATATTCCCGTTTCCAATGAAATCTTCACAGTTATTCAAATATCCACTTGAAGATTCTACAAAAAGTGTGTTTCCAAACTGCTGTATCAAAAGAAATGTTCAACTCTGTTAGTTGAAGACACTCATTGCAAAGAAGTTTCTGAGAATGCTTCTGTATAGATTTCATATGAAGATATTCCCGTTTCCAAGGAAATCTTCACAGTTATTCAAATATCCACTTGCAGATTCTACAAAAAGAGTGTTTCCAAACTGCTCTATCAAAAGAAAGGTTCAACTCCGTTAGTTGAGGACACACATCACAAAGAAGTTTCTGAGAATGCTTCTGTCTCGTTTTTATGGGAAGATATTTCAGTTTTCACCGTAGGACGGAATGCGCTCGAAATGTCCACTTGCAGATACTACAGAAAGAGTGTTCCAAACCTTCTCTAAGAAAGGGAATCTTCAGCTTTGTGAGTTGAATGCAGATATCACAAAGTAGTTTCTGAGAGTGCTTCTGTCTAGATTTTAGATGATGATATTCCCGTTTCCAACGAAATCGTTAGAGCTATCCAAATATCCACTTGCAGATTCTACAAAAAGTGTGTTTCCAAACTGCTGTAACAAAGGAAAGGTTGAAATCTGTTAGTTGAGGACACACACCACAAAAAAGTTTCTGAGAACGCTTCTGTCTAGATTCTATATGACGATATTCCCGTTTCCAATGAAATCTTCACAGTTATTCAAATATCCACTTGCAGATTCTACAAAAAGAGTGTTTCCAAACTGCTCTATCGAAAGAAAGGTTCAACTCCGTTAGTTGAGGACACACGTCACAAAGAAGTTTCTGAGAATGCTTCTGTCTCGTTTTTATGGGAAGATATTTCAGTTTTCACCGTAGGCCGGAATGCGCTCGAAATGTCCACTTGCAGATACTACAGAAAGAGTGTTCCAAACCTTCTCTAAGAAAGGGAATCTTCAGCTTTGTGAGTTGAATGCAGATATCACAAAGTAGTTTCTGAGAGTGCTTCTGTCTAGATTTTAGATGAAGATATTCCCGTTTCCAACGAAATCGTTAGAGCTATCCAAATATCTACTTGCAGATTCTACAAAAAGAGTGGTTCCAAACTACTCTATGAAAAGAAAGGTTGAACTCTGTTAGATGAGGACACACATCACAAAGAAGTTTCTGAGAATGCTTCTGTCTAGATTTTATATGAAGATGTTCCCGTTTCCAACGAAATCTTCACATTAAACAAAATATCCACTTGCAGGTTCTACAAAAAGAGTGTTTCCAAACTGCTGTATCAAAGGAAAGGTTGTACTCTGTTAGTTGAGGACACACATCACAAAAAAGTTTCTGAGAATGCTTCTGTCTAGATTTTATATGAAGATATTCCCGTTTCCAACGAAATCTTCACAGTTATTCAAGTATCCACTTGCAGATTCCACAATAAGAGTGTTTCCAAACTGCTGTATCAATAGAAAGGATCAGCTCTGGTAGTTGAGGACACACATCCTAAAGAAGTTTCTGAAAATCCTTCTGTCTCTTTTTTATGGGAAGATATTTCAGTTTTCACCGTAGGCCTTAATGCGCTCGAAATGTCCACTTCCAGATACTACAGAAAGAGTGTTTCAAACCTGCTCTATGAAAGGGAATGTTCCGCTCTGTGACTTGAATGCAGATATCAGAAAGTAGTTTCTGACAGTGCTTCTGTCTAGAATTTAGATGAAGATATTCCCGTTTCCAACGAAATCGATAGAGCTATCCAAATATCCACTTACAGATTCTACAAAAGAAGTGATTCCAAACTGCTCTATCAACAGAAAGGTTTAAGTCTGTTAGTTGAGGACACACATCACAAAGAAGTTTGTGAGAATGCTTCTGTCTAGATTTTATATGAAGATATTCCCGTTTCTAACGATATCTTCACAGTTATCCAAATATCCACTTGCAGATTCTTCAAAAAGTGTGTTTCCAAACTGCTGTATCAAAAGATAGGTTCAACTCTGTCAGTTGAGGACACTCATCGCAAAGAAGTTTCTGAGAATGCTTCTGTCTAGATTTCATATGAAGATACTCCCCTTTCCAACGAAATTATTACAGCTATCCAAATATCCACGGACAGATTCTACAGAAAGGGTGTTTCCAAACTGCTGTATCAAAAGAAAGGTTGAACTCCGTTAGTTGAGGACACACATCACGAAGAAGTTGCTGAGAATGCTTCTGTCTGGAATTTAGATGAAGATATTCCCGTTTCCAACGAAATCTTCACAGTTATCCAAATATCTACCAGCAGATTCTACAAAAAGTGTGTTTCCAAACTACTGTAACAAAAGAAAGGTTGAACTCTGTTAGTTGAGGACACACATCACAAAGAAGTTTCTGAGAATGCTTCTGTCTAGATTTTATATGAAGATATTCACTTTTCCATCGAAATCTTCACAGTTATCCAAATATCCACTTGCGGATTCTACAAAAAGAGTGTTTCTAAACTGCTGTATCAAAAGAAAGGTCCAACTCTGTTAGTTGAGGACACACATCCAGTATAAGTTTCAGAGAATGCTTCTGTCTCGTTTTTATGGGAAGATATTTCCCTTTTCACCGTAGGCCTGAAAGCGCTCGAAATGTCCACTTGCAGATACTACAGAAAGCGTGTTCCAAACCTGCTCTAAGAAAGAGAATCTTCAGCTTTCTGAGTTGAATGCAGATATCACAAAGTAGTTTCTGAGAGTGCTTCTGTCTAGATTTTAGATGAAGATATTCCCGTTTCCAACGAAATCGTATGAGCTATCCAAATATCCACTTGCAGATTGTACAAAAAGGTGGTTCCAAACTACTCTATCAAAAGAAATGTTGAACTCTGTTCGATGAGGACTCACATCACAAAGAAGTTTCTGATAATGCTTCTGCCTAGATTTTATATGATGATGTTCCCGTTTCCAACGAAATCTTCACATTAAACAAAATATCCACTTGCAGGTTCTACAAAAAGAGTGTTTCCAAACTGCTGTATCAACGTAAAGTTTGAACTCTGTTAGTTGAGGACACACATCACAAAAAAGTTTCTGAGAATGCTTCTGTCTAGATTTTATAAGAAGATACTCCCGTTTCCAACGAAATCTTCACAGTTATTCAAGTATCCACTTGCAGATTCCACAAAAAGAGTGTTTCCTAACTGCTGTATCAAGAGAAAGGATCAACTCTGCTAGTTGAGGACCCATATCCTAAATAAGTTTCTGAGAATGCTTCTGTCTCTTTCTTATAGGAAGATATTTCAGTTTTCACCGAAGGGCTGAATGCGTTCGAAATGTCCACTTCCAGATACTACAGAAAGAGTGTTTCAAACCTGCTCTTTGAAAGGGAATGTTCAGCTCTGTGACTTGAATGCAGATGTCACAAAGTAGTTTCTGACAGTGCTTCTGTCTTGAATTTAGATGAAGATATTCCCTTTTCCAACGAAATCGTTAGAGCTATAAAAATATCCACTTGCAGATTCTACAAAAAGGGTGTTTCCAAACTGCCCTATCAAAAGAAACGTTGAACCCTGTTAGTTGAGGATACACATCACAAAGTAGTTTCTGAGAATGCTTGTGTCTAGATTTTATATGAAGATATTCCTATTTCCAACTAAATCTTCACAGTTATCCAAATATCCACTTGCAGATTTTACAAAAAGACTGTTTCCAAACTGCAGTTTCAAAGAAAAGTCGAACTGTGTTAGTTGAGGACACTCATCACAAAGAAGTTTCTGAGAATGCTTCTGTCTAGATTTCATATGAAGATATTCCCGTTTCCACCGAAATCATTAGAGCTATCCAAATACCCACTTACAGATTCTACAAAAAGAGTGTTACCAATCTGCTCTATCAAATGAAAGGTTCAACTTCGTTAGTTGAGGACACACATCATAAAGAAGTTTCTGAGAATGCTTCTGTCTGGATTTTATATGAAGATATTCCGTTTCCAACGAAATCTTCACAGTTATCCAAATATCAACTTGCAGATTCTACAAAAAGTGTGTTTCCAAACTACTGTATCAAAAGAAAGGATCAACTCTGTTAGTTGAGGACACACATCACAAAGAAGTTTCTGAGAATGCTTCTGTCTAGATTTTATATGAAGATATTCCCGTTTCCAACGAAATCTTCACAGTTATCCAAATATCCACTTGCAGATTCTACAAAAAGAGTGTTTGCAAACTGCTGTATCAAAAGAAAGGATGAACTGTGTTAGCTGAGGACACTCATCAAGAAGAAGTTTCTGAGCATGCTTCGGTCTAGATTTCATATGAAGATATCCCCGTTTCCAACGAAATCATTAGCTCTATCAAAATATCCACTTACAGATTCTACAAAAAGAGTGTTTCCAAACTCCTCTATCAAAAGAAAAGTTCAACTCCTTTAGTTGAGGACACACATCACAAAGAAGTTTCTGAGAATGCTTCTGTCTAGATTTTATATGAAGATATTCCCTTTTCCAATGAAATCTTCAGAGTCATCCAAATATCCACTTGCAGCTTCTACAAAAAGAGTTTTTCTAAACTGCTGTATCCAAAGAAAGTTTCATCTCTGTTAGTTGAGGACACACATCCCAAATAAGTTTCTGAGAATGCTTCTGTCTCGTTTTTATGGGAAGATATTTCCCTTTTCACCTTAGGCCTGAGAGCGCTCGAAATCTCCACTTGCAGATACTACAGAAAGAGTGTTCCAAACCTGCTCTAAGAAAGGGAATGTTCAGCTCAGTGAGTTCAATGCAGATATCACAAAGTAGTTTCTGAGAGAGCTTCTGTCTAGATTTTAGATGAAGATATTCCCGTTTCCAATGAAATCGTTAGAGCTATCCAAATATCCACTTGCAGATTCTACAAAAAGTGTTTTTCCAAACTGCTGTAACAAAGGGGAGGTTGAAATCTGTTAGTTGAGGACACACACCACAAAAAAGTTTCTGAGAACGCTTCTGTCTAGATTCTATATGACGATATTCCCGTTTCCAATGAAATCTTCACAGTTATTCAAATATCCACTTGCAGATTCTACAAAAAGAGTGTTTCCAAACTGCTCTATCAAAAGAAAGGTTCAACTCCGTTAGTTGAGGACACACATCCTAAATAAGTTTCTGAAAATCCCTCTGTCTCTTTTTTATGGGAAGATATTTCAGTTGTCACCGTAGGCCGGAATGCGCTGGAAATGTCCACTTCCATATACTACAGAAAGAGTGTTTCAAACCTTCTCTAAGAAAGGGAATGTTCCACTCTGTGACTTGAATGCAGATATCACAAAGTAGTTTCTGACAGTGCTTCTGTCTAGAATTTAGATGAAGATATTCCCGTTTCCAACGAAATCGACAGAGCTATCCAAATATCCACTTGCAGATTCTACAAAAAGTGTGTTTCCAAACTACTGTATCAAAAGAATGGTTCAACTCTCTTAGTTGAGGACACACACCACAAAAAAGTTTCTGAGAATGCTTCTGTCTAGATTTTATATGACGATATTCCCGTTTCCAATGAAATCTTCACAGTTATTCAAATATCCACTTGAAGATTCTACAAAAAGTGTGTTTCCAAACTGCTGTATCAAAAGAAATGTTCAACTCTGTTAGTTGAAGACACTCATTGCAAAGAAGTTTCTGAGAATGCTTCTGTATAGATTTCATATGAAGATATTCCCTTTTCCAAGGAAATCTTCACAGTTATTCAAATATCCACTTGCAGATTCTACAAAAAGAGTGTTTCCAAACTGCTCTATCAAAAGAAAGGTTCAACTCCGTTAGTTGAGGACACACATCACAAAGAAGTTTCTGAGAATGCTTCTGTCTCGTTTTTATGGGAAGATATTTCAGTTTTCACCGTAGGACGGAATGCGCTCGAAATGTCCACTTGCAGATACTACAGAAAGAGTGTTCCAAACCTTCTCTAAGAAAGGGAATCTTCAGCTTTGTGAGTTGAATGCAGATATCACAAAGTAGTTTCTGAGAGTGCTTCTGTCTAGATTTTAGATGATGATATTCCCGTTTCCAACGAAATCGTTAGAGCTATCCAAATATCTACTTGCAGATTCTACAAAAAGAGTGGTTCCAAACTACTCTATGAAAAGAAAGGTTGAACTCTGTTAGATGAGGACACACATCACAAAGAAGTTTCTGAGAATGCTTCTGTCTAGATTTTATATGAAGATGTTCCCGTTTCCAACGAAATCTTCACATTAAACAAAATATCCACTTGCAGGTTCCACAAAAAGAGTGTTTCCAAACTGCTGTATCAAAGGAAAGGTTGAACTCTGTTAGTTGAGGACACACATCACAAAAAAGTTTCTGAGAATGCTTCTGTCTAGATTTTATATGAAGATATTCCCGTTTCCAACGAAATCTTCACAGTTATTCAAATATCCACTTGCAGATTCTACAAAAAGAGTGTTTCCAAACTGCTGTTTCAATAGAAAGGATCAGCTCTGGTAGTTGAGGACACACATCCTAAATAAGTTTCTGAAAATCCCTCTGTCTCTTTTTTATGGGAAGATATTTCAGTTTTCACCTTGGCCTTAATGCGCTCGAAATGTCCACTTCCAGATACTACAGAAAGAGTGTTTCAAACCTGCTCTATGAAAGGGAATGTTCCGCCCTGTGACTTGAATGCAGATATCAGAAAGTAGTTTCTGACAGTGCTTCTGTCTAGAATTTAGATGAAGATATTCCCGTTTCCAACGAAATCTTCACAGTTATCCAAATATCCACTTGCAGATTCTACAAAAAGAGTGTTTGCAAACTGCTGTATCAAAAGAAAGGATGAACTGTGTTAGCTGAGGACACTCATCAAGAAGTTTCTGAGAATGCTTCGGTCTAGATTTCATATGAAGATATTCCCGTTTCCAACGAAATCATTGGCTCTATCAAAATATCCACTTACAGATTCTACAAAAAGAGTGTTTCCAAACTCCTCTATCAAAAGAAAGTTTCAACTCCTTTAGTTGAGGACACACATCACAAAGAAGTTTCTGAGAATGCTTCTGTCTAGATTTTATATGAAGATATTCCCTTTTCCAATGAAATCTTCAGAGTCATCCAAATATCCACTTGCAGCTTCTACAAAAAGAGTTTTTCTAAACTGCTGTATCCAAAGAAAGTTTCATCTCTGTTAGTTGAGGACACACATCCCAAATAAGTTTCTGAGAATGCTTCTGTCTCGTTTTTATGGGAAGATATTTCCCTTTTCACCTTAGGCCTGAAAGCGCTCGAAATCTCCACTTGCAGATACTACAGAAAGAGTGTTCGAAACCTGCTCTAAGAAAGGGAATGTTCAGCTCTGTGAGTTCAATGCAGATATCACAAAGTAGTTTCTGAGAGAGCTTCTGTCTAGATTTTAGATGAAGATATTCCCGTTTCCAATGAAATTGATAGAGCTATCCAAATATCCACTTGCAGATTCTACAAAAAGTGTGTTTCCAAACTGCTGTAACAAAGGAAAGGTTGAAATCTGTTAGTTGAGGACACACACCACAAAAAAGTTTCTGAGAATGCTTCTGTCTAGATTTTATATGACGATATTCCCGTTTCCAATGAAATCTTCACAGTTATTCAAATATCCACTTGCAGATTCTACAAAAAGTGTGTTTCCAAACTGCTCTATCAAAAGAAAGGTTCACCTCCGTTAGTTGAGGACACACATCACAAAGAAGTTTCTGAGAATGCTTCTGTCTCGTTTTTATGGGAAGATATTTCCCTTTTCACCTAAGGCCCTAATGCGCTCGAAATGTCCACTTGCAGATACTACAGAAAGAGTGTTCCAAACCTTCTCTAAGAAAGGGAATCTTCAGCATTGTGAGTTGAATGCCGATATCACAAAGTAGTTTCTGAGAGTGCTTCTGTCTAGATTTTAGATGAAGATATTCCCGTTTCCAACGAAATCGTTAGAGCTATCCAAATATCAACTTGCAGATTCTACAAAAAGAGTGGTTCCAAACTACTCTATGAAAAGAAAGGTTGAACTCTGTTAGATGAGGACACACATCACAAAGAAGTTTCTGAGAATGCTTCTGTCTAGATTTTATATGAAGATGTTCCCGTTTCCAACGAAATCTTCACATTAAACAAAATATCCACTTGCTGGTTCTACAAAAAGAGTGTTTCCAAACTGCTGTATCAAAGGAAAGGTTGAACTCTGTTAGTTGAGGACACACATCACAAAAAAGTTTCTGAGAATGCTTCTGTCTAGATTTTATATGAAGATGTTTCCGTTTCCAACGAAATCTTCACTTTAAACAAAATATCCACTTGCAGGTTCTACAAAAAGTGTGTTTCCAAACTGCTGTATCAATAGAAAGGATCAGCTCTTGTAGTTGAGGACACACATCTTAAATAAGTTTCTGAAAATCCTTCTGTCTCTTTTTTACGGGAAGATATTTCAGTTTTCACCGTAGGCCTTAATGCGCTCGAAATGTCCACTTCCAGATACTACAGAAAGAGTGTTTCAAACCTGCTCTATGAAAGGGAATGTTCCGCTCAGTGACTTGAATGCAGATATCAGAAAGTAGTTTCTGACAATGCTTCTGTCTAGAATTTAGATGAAGATATTCCCGTTTCCAACGAAATCGATAGAGCTATCCAAATATCCACTTACAGATTCTACAAAAGAAGTGATTCCAAACTGCTCTATCAACAGAAAAGTTTAAGTCTGCTAGTTGAGGACAGACATCACAAAGAAGTTTCTGAGAATGCTTCTGTCTCGTTTTTATGGGAAGATATTTCAGTTTTCACTGTAGGCCCGAATGCGCTCGAAATGTCCACTTGCAGATACTACAGAAAGAGTGTTCCAAACCTTCTCTAAGAAAGGGAATCGTCAGCATTGTGAGTTGAATGCAGATATCACAAAGTAGTTTCTGAGGGTGCTTCTGTCTAGATTTTAGAAGAATATATTACCGTTTCCAACGAAATCGATAGAGCTATCCAAATATCCACTTGCAGATTCTACAAAAGAAGTGATTCCAAACTGCTCTATCAACAGAAAGGTTTAAGTCTGTTAGTTGAGGACACACATCACAAAGAAGTTTGTGAGAATGCTTCTGTCTAGATTTTATATGAAGATATTCCCGTTTCCAACGATATCTTCACAGTTATCCAAATATCCACTTGCAGATTCTACAAAAAGTGTGTTTCCAAACTGCTCTATCAAAAGAAAGGTTCAACTCCGTTAGTTGAGGACACACGTCACAAAGAAGTTTCTGAGAATGCTTCTGTCTCGTTTTTATGGGAAGATATTTCAGTTTTCACCGTAGGCCCAAATGCGCTCTAAATGTCCACTTGCAGATACTACAGAAAGAGTGTTCCAAACCTTCTCTAAGAAAGGGAATCGTCAGCATTGTGAGTTGAATGCAGATATCACAAAGTAGTTTCTGAGAGTGCTTCTGTCTAGATTTTAGATGAATATATTACCGTTTCCAACGAAATCAATAGAGCTATCCAAATATCCACTTACAGATTCTACAAAAGAAGTGATTCCAAACTGCTCTATCAACAGAAAGGTTTAAGTCTGTTAGGTGAGGACACACATCCCAAATAAGTTTCTGAGAATGCTTCTGTCTCGTTTTTATGGGAAGACATTTCCCTTTTCACCTTAGGCCTGAAAGCGCTCAAAATCTCCACTTGCGGATACTACAGAAAGAGTGTTCCAAACCTGCTCTAAGAAAGGGAATGTTCAGCTCTGTGAGTTCAATGCAGATATCACAAAGTAGTTTCTGAGAGAGCTTCTTTCTAGATTTTAGATGAAGATATTCCCGTTTCCAATGAAATCGTTAGAGCTACCCAAATATCCACTTGCAGATTCTACAGAAAGTGTGTTTCCAAACTGCTGTAACAAAGGAAAGGTTGAAACCTGTTTGTTGAGGACACACACCACAACAAAGTTTCTGAGAATGCTTCTGTCTAGATTTTAGATGACGATATTCCCGTTTCCAAGGAAATCTTCACAGTTATTCAAATATCCACTTGCAGATTCTACAAAAAGGGTGTTTCCAAACTGCTCTATCAAAAGAAACGTTCAACTCCGTTAGTTGAGGACACACATCACAAAGAAGTTTCTGAGAATGCTTCTGTCTCGTTTTTATGGGAAGATATTTCAGTTTTCACCGTAGGACGGAATGCGCTCGAAATGTCCACTTGCAGATACTACAGAAAGAGTGTTCCAAACCTTCTCTAAGAAAGGGAATCTTCAGCTTTGTGAGTTGAATGCAGATATCACAAAGTAGTTTCTGAGAGTGCTTCTGTCTAGATTTTAGATGAAGATATTCCCGTTTCCAACGAAATCGTTAGAGCTATCCAAATATCTACTTGCAGATTCTACAAAAAGAGTGGTTCCAAACTACTCTATGAAAAGAAAGGTTGAACTCTGTTAGATGAGGACACACATCACAAAGAAGTTTCTGAGAATGCTTCTGTCTAGATTTTATATGAAGATGTTCCCGTTTCCAACGAAATCTTCACATTAAACAAAATATCCACTTGCAGGTTCCACAAAAAGAGTGTTTCCAAACTGATGTATCAAAGGAAAGGTTGAACTCTGTTAGTTGAGGACACACATCACAAAAAAGTTTGTGAGAATGCTTCTGTCTAGATTTTATATGAAGATATTCCCGTTTCTAACGATATCTTCACAGTTATCCAAATATCCACTTGCAGATTCTTCAAAAAGTGTGTTTCCAAACTGCTGTATCAAAAGATAGGTTCAACTCTGTCAGTTGAGGACACTCATCGCAAAGAAGTTTCTGAGAATGCTTCTGTCTAGATTTCATATGAAGATACTCCCCTTTCCAACGAAATTATTACAGCTATCCAAATATCCACGGACAGATTCTACAGAAAGGGTGTTTCCAAACTGCTGTATCAAAAGAAAGGTTGAACTCCGTTAGTTGAGGACACACATCACGAAGAAGTTGCTGAGAATGCTTCTGTCTGGAATTTAGATGAAGATATTCCCTTTTCCAACGAAATCTTCACAGTTATCCAAATATCTACCAGCAGATTCTACAAAAAGTGTGTT
This sequence comes from Gorilla gorilla gorilla, assembly GCF_029281585.2. Classification (NCBI taxonomy): domain Eukaryota; kingdom Metazoa; phylum Chordata; class Mammalia; order Primates; family Hominidae; genus Gorilla; species Gorilla gorilla. Next base: position 11,613,672 of record NC_086018.1, on the reverse strand, counting down.
TCCAAACTACTGTAACAAAAGAAAGGTTGAACTCTGTTAGTTGAGGACACACATCACAAAGAAGTTTCTGAGAATGCTTCTGTCTAGATTTTATATGAAGATATTCACTTTTCCATCGAAATCTTCACAGTTATCCAAATATCCACTTGCGGATTCTACAAAAAGAGTGTTTCTAAACTGCTGTATCAAAAGAAAGGTCCAACTCTGTTAGTTGAGGACACACATCCAGTATAAGTTTCAGAGAATGCTTCTGTCTCGTTTTTATGGGAAGATATTTCCCTTTTCACCGTAGGCCTGAAAGCGCTCGAAATGTCCACTTGCAGATACTACAGAAAGCGTGTTCCAAACCTGCTCTAAGAAAGAGAATCTTCAGCTTTCTGAGTTGAATGCAGATATCACAAAGTAGTTTCTGAGAGTGCTTCTGTCTAGATTTTAGATGAAGATATTCCCGTTTCCAACGAAATCGTATGAGCTATCCAAATATCCACTTGCAGATTGTACAAAAAGGTGGTTCCAAACTACTCTATCAAAAGAAATGTTGAACTCTGTTCGATGAGGACTCACATCACAAAGAAGTTCTGATAATGCTTCTGCCTAGATTTTATATGATGATGTTCCCGTTTCCAACGAAATCTTCACATTAAACAAAATATCCACTTGCAGGTTCTACAAAAAGAGTGTTTCCAAACTGCTGTATCAACGTAAAGTTTGAACTCTGTTAGTTGAGGACACACATCACAAAAAAGTTTCTGAGAATGCTTCTGTCTAGATTTTATAAGAAGATACTCCCGTTTCCAACGAAATCTTCACAGTTATTCAAGTATCCACTTGCAGATTCCACAAAAAGAGTGTTTCCTAACTGCTGTATCAAGAGAAAGGATCAACTCTGCTAGTTGAGGACCCATATCCTAAATAAGTTTCTGAGAATGCTTCTGTCTCTTTCTTATAGGAAGATATTTCAGTTTTCACCGAAGGGCTGAATGCGTTCGAAATGTCCACTTCCAGATACTACAGAAAGAGTGTTTCAAACCTGCTCTTTGAAAGGGAATGTTCAGCTCTGTGACTTGAATGCAGATGTCACAAAGTAGTTTCTGACAGTGCTTCTGTCTTGAATTTAGATGAAGATATTCCCTTTTCCAACGAAATCGTTAGAGCTATAAAAATATCCACTTGCAGATTCTACAAAAAGGGTGTTTCCAAACTGCCCTATCAAAAGAAACGTTGAACCCTGTTAGTTGAGGATACACATCACAAAGTAGTTTCTGAGAATGCTTGTGTCTAGATTTTATATGAAGATATTCCTATTTCCAACTAAATCTTCACAGTTATCCAAATATCCACTTGCAGATTTTACAAAAAGACTGTTTCCAAACTGCTGTTTCAAAGAAAAGTCGAACTGTGTTAGTTGAGGACACTCATCACAAAGAAGTTTCTGAGAATGCTTCTGTCTAGATTTCATATGAAGATATTCCCGTTTCCACCGAAATCATTAGAGCTATCCAAATACCCACTTACAGATTCTACAAAAAGAGTGTTACCAATCTGCTCTATCAAATGAAAGGTTCAACTTCGTTAGTTGAGGACACACATCATAAAGAAGTTTCTGAGAATGCTTCTGTCTGGATTTTATATGAAGATATTCCGTTTCCAACGAAATCTTCACAGTTATCCAAATATCAACTTGCAGATTCTACAAAAAGTGTGTTTCCAAACTACTGTATCAAAAGAAAGGATCAACTCTGTTAGTTGAGGACACACATCACAAAGAAGTTTCTGAGAATGCTTCTGTCTAGATTTTATATGAAGATATTCCCGTTTCCAACGAAATCTTCACAGTTATCCAAATATCCACTTGCAGATTCTACAAAAAGAGTGTTTGCAAACTGCTGTATCAAAAGAAAGGATGAACTGTGTTAGCTGAGGACACTCATCAAGAAGAAGTTTCTGAGCATGCTTCGGTCTAGATTTCATATGAAGATATCCCCGTTTCCAACGAAATCATTAGCTCTATCAAAATATCCACTTACAGATTCTACAAAAAGAGTGTTTCCAAACTCCTCTATCAAAAGAAAAGTTCAACTCCTTTAGTTGAGGACACACATCACAAAGAAGTTTCTGAGAATGCTTCTGTCTAGATTTTATATGAAGATATTCCCTTTTCCAATGAAATCTTCAGAGTCATCCAAATATCCACTTGCAGCTTCTACAAAAAGAGTTTTTCTAAACTGCTGTATCCAAAGAAAGTTTCATCTCTGTTAGTTGAGGACACACATCCCAAATAAGTTTCTGAGAATGCTTCTGTCTCGTTTTTATGGGAAGATATTTCCCTTTTCACCTTAGGCCTGAGAGCGCTCGAAATCTCCACTTGCAGATACTACAGAAAGAGTGTTCCAAACCTGCTCTAAGAAAGGGAATGTTCAGCTCAGTGAGTTCAATGCAGATATCACAAAGTAGTTTCTGAGAGAGCTTCTGTCTAGATTTTAGATGAAGATATTCCCGTTTCCAATGAAATCGTTAGAGCTATCCAAATATCCACTTGCAGATTCTACAAAAAGTGTTTTTCCAAACTGCTGTAACAAAGGGGAGGTTGAAATCTGTTAGTTGAGGACACACACCACAAAAAAGTTTCTGAGAACGCTTCTGTCTAGATTCTATATGACGATATTCCCGTTTCCAATGAAATCTTCACAGTTATTCAAATATCCACTTGCAGATTCTACAAAAAGAGTGTTTCCAAACTGCTCTATCAAAAGAAAGGTTCAACTCCGTTAGTTGAGGACACACATCCTAAATAAGTTTCTGAAAATCCCTCTGTCTCTTTTTTATGGGAAGATATTTCAGTTGTCACCGTAGGCCGGAATGCGCTGGAAATGTCCACTTCCATATACTACAGAAAGAGTGTTTCAAACCTTCTCTAAGAAAGGGAATGTTCCACTCTGTGACTTGAATGCAGATATCACAAAGTAGTTTCTGACAGTGCTTCTGTCTAGAATTTAGATGAAGATATTCCCGTTTCCAACGAAATCGACAGAGCTATCCAAATATCCACTTGCAGATTCTACAAAAAGTGTGTTTCCAAACTACTGTATCAAAAGAATGGTTCAACTCTCTTAGTTGAGGACACACACCACAAAAAAGTTTCTGAGAATGCTTCTGTCTAGATTTTATATGACGATATTCCCGTTTCCAATGAAATCTTCACAGTTATTCAAATATCCACTTGAAGATTCTACAAAAAGTGTGTTTCCAAACTGCTGTATCAAAAGAAATGTTCAACTCTGTTAGTTGAAGACACTCATTGCAAAGAAGTTTCTGAGAATGCTTCTGTATAGATTTCATATGAAGATATTCCCGTTTCCAAGGAAATCTTCACAGTTATTCAAATATCCACTTGCAGATTCTACAAAAAGCGTGTTTCCAAACTGCTCTATCAAAAGAAAGGTTCAACTCCGTTAGTTGAGGACACACATCACAAAGAAGTTTCTGAGAATGCTTCTGTCTCGTTTTTATGGGAAGATATTTCAGTTTTCACCGTAGGACGGAATGCGCTCGAAATGTCCACTTGCAGATACTACAGAAAGAGTGTTCCAAACCTTCTCTAAGAAAGGGAATCTTCAGCTTTGTGAGTTGAATGCAGATATCACAAAGTAGTTTCTGAGAGTGCTTCTGTCTAGATTTTAGATGATGATATTCCCGTTTCCAACGAAATCGTTAGAGCTATCCAAATATCTACTTGCAGATTCTACAAAAAGAGTGGTTCCAAACTACTCTATGAAAAGAAAGGTTGAACTCTGTTAGATGAGGACACACATCACAAAGAAGTTTCTGAGAATGCTTCTGTCTAGATTTTATATGAAGATGTTCCCGTTTCCAACGAAATCTTCACATTAAACAAAATATCCACTTGCAGGTTCCACAAAAAGAGTGTTTCCAAACTGCTGTATCAAAGGAAAGGTTGAACTCTGTTAGTTGAGGACACACATCACAAAAAAGTTTCTGAGAATGCTTCTGTCTAGATTTTATATGAAGATATTCCCGTTTCCAACGAAATCTTCACAGTTATTCAAATATCCACTTGCAGATTCTACAAAAAGAGTGTTTCCAAACTGCTGTTTCAATAGAAAGGATCAGCTCTGGTAGTTGAGGACACACATCCTAAATAAGTTTCTGAAAATCCCTCTGTCTCTTTTTTATGGGAAGATATTTCAGTTTTCACCTTGGCCTTAATGCGCTCGAAATGTCCACTTCCAGATACTACAGAAAGAGTGTTTCAAACCTGCTCTATGAAAGGGAAAGTTCCGCCCTGTGACTTGAATGCAGATATCAGAAAGTAGTTTCTGACAGTGCTTCTGTCTAGAATTTAGATGAAGATATTCCCGTTTCCAACGAAATCTTCACAGTTATCCAAATATCCACTTGCAGATTCTACAAAAAGAGTGTTTGCAAACTGCTGTATCAAAAGAAAGGATGAACTGTGTTAGCTGAGGACACTCATCAAGAAGTTTCTGAGAATGCTTCGGTCTAGATTTCATATGAAGATATTCCCGTTTCCAACGAAATCATTGGCTCTATCAAAATATCCACTTACAGATTCTACAAAAAGAGTGTTTCCAAACTCCTCTATCAAAAGAAAGTTTCAACTCCTTTAGTTGAGGACACACATCACAAAGAAGTTTCTGAGAATGCTTCTGTCTAGATTTTATATGAAGATATTCCCTTTTCCAATGAAATCTTCAGAGTCATCCAAATATCCACTTGCAGCTTCTACAAAAAGAGTTTTTCTAAACTGCTGTATCCAAAGAAAGTTTCATCTCTGTTAGTTGAGGACACACATCCCAAATAAGTTTCTGAGAATGCTTCTGTCTCTTTTTTATGGGAAGATATTTCCCTTTTCACCTTAGGCCTGAAAGCGCTCGAAGTCTCCACTTGCAGATACTACAGAAAGAGTGTTCGAAACCTGCTCTAAGAAAGGGAATGTTCAGCTCTGTGAGTTCAATGCAGATATCACAAAGTAGTTTCTGAGAGAGCTTCTGTCTAGATTTTAGATGAAGATATTCCCGTTTCCAATGAAATTGATAGAGCTATCCAAATATCCACTTGCAGATTCTACAAAAAGTGTGTTTCCAAACTGCTGTAACAAAGGAAAGGTTGAAATCTGTTAGTTGAGGACACACACCACAAAAAAGTTTCTGAGAATGCTTCTGTCTAGATTTTATATGACGATATTCCCGTTTCCAATGAAATCTTCACAGTTATTCAAATATCCACTTGCAGATTCTACAAAAAGTGTGTTTCCAAACTGCTCTATCAAAAGAAAGGTTCACCTCCGTTAGTTGAGGACACACATCACAAAGAAGTTTCTGAGAATGCTTCTGTCTCGTTTTTATGGGAAGATATTTCCCTTTTCACCTAAGGCCCTAATGCGCTCGAAATGTCCACTTGCAGATACTACAGAAAGAGTGTTCCAAACCTTCTCTAAGAAAGGGAATCTTCAGCATTGTGAGTTGAATGCCGATATCACAAAGTAGTTTCTGAGAGTGCTTCTGTCTAGATTTTAGATGAAGATATTCCCGTTTCCAACGAAATCGTTAGAGCTATCCAAATATCAACTTGCAGATTCTACAAAAAGAGTGGTTCCAAACTACTCTATGAAAAGAAAGGTTGAACTCTGTTAGATGAGGACACACATCACAAAGAAGTTTCTGAGAATGCTTCTGTCTAGATTTTATATGAAGATGTTCCCGTTTCCAACGAAATCTTCACTTTAAACAAAATATCCACTTGCCGGTTCTACAAAAAGTGTGTTTCCAAACTGCTGTATCAATAGAAAGGATCAGCTCTGGTAGTTGAGGACACACATCCTAAATAAGTTTCTGAAAATCCTTCTGTCTCTTTTTTATGGGAAGATATTTCAGTTTTCACCGTAGGCCTTTATGCGCTCGAAATGTCCACTTCCAGATACTACAGAAAGAGTGTTTCAAACCTGCTCTATGAAAGGGAATGTTCCGCTCTGTGACTTGAATGCAGATATCAGAAAGTAGTTTCTGACAATGCTTCTGTCTAGAATTTAGATGAAGATATTCCCGTTTCCAACCAAATCGATAGAGCTATCCAAATATCCACTTACAGATTCTACAAAAGAAGTGATTCCAAACTGCACTATCAACAGAAAGGTTTAAGTCTGTTAGTTGAGGACACACATCACAAAGAAGTTTCTGAAAATGCTTCTGTCTCGTTTTTATGGGAACATATTTCAGTTTTCACCGTAGGCCCAAATGCGCTCTAAATGTCCACTTGCAGATACTACAGAAAGAGTGTTCCAAACGTTCTCTAAGAAAGGGAATCGTCAGCATTGTGAGTTGAATGCAGATATCACAAAGTAGTTTCTGAGGGTGCTTCTGTCTAGATTTTAGAAGAATATATTACCGTTTCCAACGAAATCAATAGAGCTATCCAAATATCCACTTACAGATTCTACAAAAGAAGTGATTCCAAACTGCTCTATCAACAGAAAGGTTTAAGTCTGTTAGGTGAGGACACACATCCCAAATAAGTTTCTGAGAATGCTTCTGTCTCGTTTTTATGGGAAGACATTTCCCTTTTCACCTTAGGCCTGAAAGCGCTCAAAATCTCCACTTGCAGATACTACAGAAAGAGTGTTCCAAACCTGCTCTAAGAAAGGGAATGTTCAGCTCTGTGAGTTCAATGCAGATATCACAAAGTAGTTTCTGAGAGAGCTTCTGTCTAGATTTTAGATGAAGATATTCCCGTTTCCAATGAAATCGTTAGAGCTACCCAAATATCCACTTGCAGATTCTACAGAAAGTGTGTTTCCAAACTGCTGTAACAAAGGAAAGGTTGAAATCTGTTTGTTGAGGACACACACCACAACAAAGTTTCTGAGAATGCTTCTGTCTAGATTTTAGATGACGATATTCCCGTTTCCAAGGAAATCTTCACAGTTAATTCAAATATCCACTTGCAGATTCTACAAAAAGAGTGTTTCCAAACTGCTCTATCAAAAGAAAGGTTCAACTCCGTTAGTTGAGGACACACATCACAAAGAAGTTTCTGAGAATGCTTCTGTCTCGTTTTTATGGGAAGATATTTCAGTTTTCACCGTAGGCCGGAATGCGCTCGAAATGTCCACTTGCAGATACTACAGAAAGAGTGTTCCAAACCTTCTCTAAGAAAGGGAATCTTCAGCTTTGTGAGTTGAATGCAGATATCACAAAGTAGTTTCTGAGAGTGCTTCTGTCTAGATTTTAGATGAAGATATTCCCGTTTCCAACGAAATCGTTAGAGCTATCCAAATATCTACTTGCAGATTCTACAAAAAGAGTGGTTCCAAACTACTCTATGAAAAGAAAGGTTGAACTCTGTTAGATGAGGACACACATCACAAAGAAGTTTCTGAGAATGCTTCTGTCTAGATTTTATATGAAGATGTTCCCGTTTCCAACGAAATCTTCACATTAAACAAAATATCCACTTGCAGGTTCTACAAAAAGAGTGTTTCCAAACTGCTGTATCAAAGGAAAGGTTGAACTCTGTTAGTTGAGGACACACATCACAAAAAAGTTTCTGAGAATGCTTCTGTCTAGATTTTATATGAAGATATTCCCGTTTCCAACGAAATAATCTCAGTTATTCAAATATCCACTTGCAGATTCTACAAAAAGAGTGTTTCCAAACTGCTGTTTCAATAGAAAGGATCAGCTCTGGTAGTTGAGGACACACATCCTAAATAAGTTTCTGAAAATCCTTCTGTCTCTTTTTTATGGGAAGATATTTCAGTTTTCACCGTAGGCCTTAATGCGCTCGAAATCTCCACTTCCAGATACTACAGAAAGAGTGTTTCAAACCTGCTCTATGAAAGGGAAAGTTCTGCTCTGTGACTTGAATGCAGATATCAGAAAGTAGTTTCTGACAGTGCTTCTGTCTAGAATTTAGATGAAGATATTCCCGTTTCCAACGAAATCTTCACAGTTATCCAAATATCCACTTGCAGATTCTACAAAAAGAGTGTTTGCAAACTGCTGTATCAAAAGAAAGGATGAACTGTGTTAGCTGAGGACACTCATCAAGAAGTTGTTTCTGAGACTGCTTCGGTCTAGATTTCATATGAAGATATTCCCGTTTCCAACGAAATCATTAGCTCTATCAAAATATCCACTTACAGATTCTACAAAAAGAGTGTTTCCAAACTCCTCTATCAAAAGAAAGGTTCAACTCCTTTATTTGAGGACACACATCACAAAGAAGTTTCTGAGAATGCTTCTGTCTAGATTTTATATGAAGATATTCCCTTTTCCAATGAAATCTTCAGAGTCATCCAAATATCCACTTGCAGCTTCTACAAAAAGAGTTTTTCTAAACTGCTGTATCCAAAGAAAGTTTCATCTCTGTTAGTTGAGGACACACATCCCAAATAAGTTTCTGAGAATGCTTCTGTCTCGTTTTTATGGGAAGATATTTCCCTTTTCACCTTAGGCCTGAAAGCGCTCGAAATCTCCACTTGCAGATACTACAGAAAGAGTGTTCCAAACCTGCTCTAAGAAAGGGAAAGTTCAGCTCTGTGAGTTTAATGCAGATATCACAAAGTAGTTTCTGAGAGAGCTTCTGTCTAGATTTTAGATGAAGATATTCCCGTTTCCAATGAAATCGTTAGAGCTATCCAAATATCCACTTGCAGATTCTACAAAAAGTGTGTTTCCAAACTGCTGTAACAAAGGAAAGGTTGAAATCTGTTAGTTGAGGACACACACCACAAAAAAGTTTCTGAGAATGCTTCGGTCTAGATTTTAGATGACGATATTCCCGTTTCCAATGAAATCTTCACAGTTATTCAAATATCCACTTGCAGATTCTACAAAAAGTGTGTTTCCAAACTGCTCTATCAAAAGAAAGGTTCACCTCCGTTAGTTGAGGACACACATCACAAAGAAGTTTCTGAGAATGCTTCTGTCTCGTTTTTATGGGAAGATATTTCCCTTTTCACCTAAGGCCCTAATGCGCTCGAAATGTCCACTTGCAGATACTACAGAAAGAGTGTTCCAAACCTTCTCTAAGAAAGGGAATCTTCAGCATTGTGAGTTGAATGCCGATATCACAAAGTAGTTTCTGAGAGTGCTTCTGTCTAGATTTTAGATGAAGATATTCCCGTTTCCAACGAAATCGTTAGAGCTATCCAAATATCAACTTGCAGATTCTACAAAAAGAGTGGTTCCAAACTACTCTATGAAAAGAAAGGTTGAACTCTGTTAGATGAGGACACACATCACAAAGAAGTTTCTGAGAATGCTTCTGTCTAGATTTTATATGAAGATGTTCCCGTTTCCAACGAAATCTTCACATTAAACAAAATATCCACTTGCAGGTTCTACAAAAAGAGTGTTTCCAAACTGCTGTATCAAAGGAAAGGTTGAACTCTGTTAGTTGAGGACACACATCACAAAAAAGTTTCTGAGAATGCTTCTGTCTAGATTTTATATGAAGATATTCCCGTTTCCAACGAAATCTTCACAGTTATTCAAATATCCACTTGCAGATTCTACAAAAAGAGTGTTTCCAAACTGCTGTTTCAATAGAAAGGATCAGCTCTGGTAGTTGAGGACACACATCCTAAAGAAGTTTCTGAAAATCCTTCTGTCTCTTTTTTATGGGAAGATATTTCAGTTTTCACCGTAGGCCTTAATGCGCTCGAAATCTCCACTTCCAGATACTACAGAAAGAGTGTTTCAAACCTGCTCTATGAAAGGGAAAGTTCTGCTCTGTGACTTGAATGCAGATATCAGAAAGTAGTTTCTGACAGTGCTTCTGTCTAGAATTTAGATGAAGATATTCCCGTTTCCAACGAAATCTTCACAGTTATCCAAATATCCACTTGCAGATTCTACAAAAAGAGTGTTTGCAAACTACTGTATCAAAAGAAAGGATGAACTGTGTTAGCTGAGGACACTCATCAAGAAGTTGTTTCTGAGACTGCTTCGGTCTAGATTTCATATGAAGATATTCCCGTTTCCAACGAAATCATTAGCTCTATCAAAATATCCACTTACAGATTCTACAAAAAGAGTGTTTCCAAACTCCTCTATCAAAAGAAAGTTTCAAGTCCTTTAGTTGAGGACACACATCACAAAGAAGTTTCTGAGAATGCTTCTGTCTAGATTTTATATGAAGATATTCCCTTTTCCAATGAAATCTTCAGAGTCATCCAAATATCCACTTGCAGCTTCTACAAAAAGAGTTTTTCTAAACTGCTGTATCCAAAGAAAGTTTCATCTCTGTTAGTTGAGGACACACATCCCAAATAAGTTTCTGAGAATGCTTCTGTCTCTTTTTTATGGGAAGATATTTCCCTTTTCACATTAGGCCTGAAAGCGCTCGAAGTCTCCACTTGCAGATACTACAGAAAGAGTGTTCGAAACCTGCTCTAAGAAAGGGAATGTTCAGCTCTGTGAGTTCAATGCAGATATCACAAAGTAGTTTCTGAGAGAGCTTCTGTCTAGATTTTAGATGAAGATATTCCCGTTTCCAATGAAATTGATAGAGCTATCCAAATATCCACTTGCAGATTCTACAAAAAGTGTGTTTCCAAACTGCTGTAACAAAGGAAAGGTTGAAATCTGTTAGTTGAGGACACACACCACAAAAAAGTTTCTGAGAATGCTTCTGTCTAGATTTTATATGACGATATTCCCGTTTCCAATGAAATCTTCACAGTTATTCAAATATCCACTTGCAGATTCTACAAAAAGTGTGTTTCCAAACTGCTCTATCAAAAGAAAGGTTCACCTCCGTTAGTTGAGGACACACATCACAAAGAAGTTTCTGAGAATGCTTCTGTCTCGTTTTTATGGGAAGATATTTCCCTTTTCACCTAAGGCCCTAATGCGCTCGAAATGTCCACTTGCAGATACTACAGAAAGAGTGTTCCAAACCTTCTCTAAGAAAGGGAATCTTCAGCATTGTGAGTTGAATGCCGATATCACAAAGTAGTTTCTGAGAGTGCTTCTGTCTAGATTTTAGATGAAGATATTCCCGTTTCCAACGAAATCGTTAGAGCTATCCAAATATCAACTTGCAGATTCTACAAAAAGAGTGGTTCCAAACTACTCTATGAAAAGAAAGGTTGAACTCTGTTAGATGAGGACACACATCACAAAGAAGTTTCTGAGAATGCTTCTGTCTAGATTTTATATGAAGATGTTCCCGTTTCCAACGAAATCTTCACTTTAAACAAAATATCCACTTGCCGGTTCTACAAAAAGTGTGTTTCCAAACTGCTGTATCAATAGAAAGGATCAGCTCTGGTAGTTGAGGACACACATCCTAAATAAGTTTCTGAAAATCCTTCTGTCTCTTTTTTATGGGAAGATATTTCAGTTTTCACCGTAGGCCTTTATGCGCTCGAAATGTCCACTTCCAGATACTACAGAAAGAGTGTTTCAAACCTGCTCTATGAAAGGGAATGTTCCGCTCTGTGACTTGAATGCAGATATCAGAAAGTAGTTTCTGACAATGCTTCTGTCTAGAATTTAGATGAAGATATTCCCGTTTCCAACCAAATCGATAGAGCTATCCAAATATCCACTTACAGATTCTACAAAAGAAGTGATTCCAAACTGCACTATCAACAGAAAGGTTTAAGTCTGTTAGTTGAGGACACACATCACAAAGAAGTTTCTGAAAATGCTTCTGTCTCGTTTTTATGGGAACATATTTCAGTTTTCACCGTAGGCCCAAATGCGCTCTAAATGTCCACTTGCAGATACTACAGAAAGAGTGTTCCAAACGTTCTCTAAGAAAGGGAATCGTCAGCATTGTGAGTTGAATGCAGATATCACAAAGTAGTTTCTGAGGGTGCTTCTGTCTAGATTTTAGAAGAATATATTACCGTTTCCAACGAAATCAATAGAGCTATCCAAATATCCACTTACAGATTCTACAAAAGAAGTGATTCCAAACTGCTCTATCAACAGAAAGGTTTAAGTCTGTTAGGTGAGGACACACATCCCAAATAAGTTTCTGAGAATGCTTCTGTCTCGTTTTTATGGGAAGACATTTCCCTTTTCACCTTAGGCCTGAAAGCGCTCAAAATCTCCACTTGCAGATACTACAGAAAGAGTGTTCCAAACCTGCTCTAAGAAAGGGAATGTTCAGCTCTGTGAGTTCAATGCAGATATCACAAAGTAGTTTCTGAGAGAGCTTCTGTCTAGATTTTAGATGAAGATATTCCCGTTTCCAATGAAATCGTTAGAGCTACCCAAATATCCACTTGCAGATTCTACAGAAAGTGTGTTTCCAAACTGCTGTAACAAAGGAAAGGTTGAAATCTGTTTGTTGAGGACACACACCACAACAAAGTTTCTGAGAATGCTTCTGTCTAGATTTTAGATGACGATATTCCCGTTTCCAAGGAAATCTTCACAGTTAATTCAAATATCCACTTGCAGATTCTACAAAAAGAGTGTTTCCAAACTGCTCTATCAAAAGAAAGGTTCAACTCCGTTAGTTGAGGACACACATCACAAAGAAGTTTCTGAGAATGCTTCTGTCTCGTTTTTATGGGAAGATATTTCAGTTTTCACCGTAGGCCGGAATGCGCTCGAAATGTCCACTTGCAGATACTACAGAAAGAGTGTTCCAAACCTTCTCTAAGAAAGGGAATCTTCAGCTTTGTGAGTTGAATGCAGATATCACAAAGTAGTTTCTGAGAGTGCTTCTGTCTAGATTTTAGATGAAGATATTCCCGTTTCCAACGAAATCGTTAGAGCTATCCAAATATCTACTTGCAGATTCTACAAAAAGAGTGGTTCCAAACTACTCTATGAAAAGAAAGGTTGAACTCTGTTAGATGAGGACACACATCACAAAGAAGTTTCTGAGAATGCTTCTGTCTAGATTTTATATGAAGATGTTCCCGTTTCCAACGAAATCTTCACATTAAACAAAATATCCACTTGCAGGTTCTACAAAAAGAGTGTTTCCAAACTGCTGTATCAAAGGAAAGGTTGAACTCTGTTAGTTGAGGACACACATCACAAAAAAGTTTCTGAGAATGCTTCTGTCTAGATTTTATATGAAGATATTCCCGTTTCCAACGAAATAATCTCAGTTATTCAAATATCCACTTGCAGATTCTACAAAAAGAGTGTTTCCAAACTGCTGTTTCAATAGAAAGGATCAGCTCTGGTAGTTGAGGACACACATCCTAAATAAGTTTCTGAAAATCCTTCTGTCTCTTTTTTATGGGAAGATATTTCAGTTTTCACCGTAGGCCTTAATGCGCTCGAAATCTCCACTTCCAGATACTACAGAAAGAGTGTTTCAAACCTGCTCTATGAAAGGGAAAGTTCTGCTCTGTGACTTGAATGCAGATATCAGAAAGTAGTTTCTGACAGTGCTTCTGTCTAGAATTTAGATGAAGATATTCCCGTTTCCAACGAAATCTTCACAGTTATCCAAATATCCACTTGCAGATTCTACAAAAAGAGTGTTTGCAAACTGCTGTATCAAAAGAAAGGATGAACTGTGTTAGCTGAGGACACTCATCAAGAAGTTGTTTCTGAGACTGCTTCGGTCTAGATTTCATATGAAGATATTCCCGTTTCCAACGAAATCATTAGCTCTATCAAAATATCCACTTACAGATTCTACAAAAAGAGTGTTTCCAAACTCCTCTATCAAAAGAAAGGTTCAACTCCTTTATTTGAGGACACACATCACAAAGAAGTTTCTGAGAATGCTTCTGTCTAGATTTTATATGAAGATATTCCCTTTTCCAATGAAATCTTCAGAGTCATCCAAATATCCACTTGCAGCTTCTACAAAAAGAGTTTTTCTAAACTGCTGTATCCAAAGAAAGTTTCATCTCTGTTAGTTGAGGACACACATCCCAAATAAGTTTCTGAGAATGCTTCTGTCTCGTTTTTATGGGAAGATATTTCCCTTTTCACCTTAGGCCTGAAAGCGCTCGAAATCTCCACTTGCAGATACTACAGAAAGAGTGTTCCAAACCTGCTCTAAGAAAGGGAAAGTTCAGCTCTGTGAGTTTAATGCAGATATCACAAAGTAGTTTCTGAGAGAGCTTCTGTCTAGATTTTAGATGAAGATATTCCCGTTTCCAATGAAATCGTTAGAGCTATCCAAATATCCACTTGCAGATTCTACAAAAAGTGTGTTTCCAAACTGCTGTAACAAAGGAAAGGTTGAAATCTGTTAGTTGAGGACACACACCACAAAAAAGTTTCTGAGAATGCTTCGGTCTAGATTTTAGATGACGATATTCCCGTTTCCAATGAAATCTTCACAGTTATTCAAATATCCACTTGCAGATTCTACAAAAAGTGTGTTTCCAAACTGCTCTATCAAAAGAAAGGTTCACCTCCGTTAGTTGAGGACACACATCACAAAGAAGTTTCTGAGAATGCTTCTGTCTCGTTTTTATGGGAAGATATTTCCCTTTTCACCTAAGGCCCTAATGCGCTCGAAATGTCCACTTGCAGATACTACAGAAAGAGTGTTCCAAACCTTCTCTAAGAAAGGGAATCTTCAGCATTGTGAGTTGAATGCCGATATCACAAAGTAGTTTCTGAGAGTGCTTCTGTCTAGATTTTAGATGAAGATATTCCCGTTTCCAACGAAATCGTTAGAGCTATCCAAATATCAACTTGCAGATTCTACAAAAAGAGTGGTTCCAAACTACTCTATGAAAAGAAAGGTTGAACTCTGTTAGATGAGGACACACATCACAAAGAAGTTTCTGAGAATGCTTCTGTCTAGATTTTATATGAAGATGTTCCCGTTTCCAACGAAATCTTCACATTAAACAAAATATCCACTTGCAGGTTCTACAAAAAGAGTGTTTCCAAACTGCTGTATCAAAGGAAAGGTTGAACTCTGTTAGTTGAGGACACACATCACAAAAAAGTTTCTGAGAATGCTTCTGTCTAGATTTTATATGAAGATATTCCCGTTTCCAACGAAATCTTCACAGTTATTCAAATATCCACTTGCAGATTCTACAAAAAGAGTGTTTCCAAACTGCTGTTTCAATAGAAAGGATCAGCTCTGGTAGTTGAGGACACACATCCTAAAGAAGTTTCTGAAAATCCTTCTGTCTCTTTTTTATGGGAAGATATTTCAGTTTTCACCGTAGGCCTTAATGCGCTCGAAATCTCCACTTCCAGATACTACAGAAAGAGTGTTTCAAACCTGCTCTATGAAAGGGAAAGTTCTGCTCTGTGACTTGAATGCAGATATCAGAAAGTAGTTTCTGACAGTGCTTCTGTCTAGAATTTAGATGAAGATATTCCCGTTTCCAACGAAATCTTCACAGTTATCCAAATATCCACTTGCAGATTCTACAAAAAGAGTGTTTGCAAACTACTGTATCAAAAGAAAGGATGAACTGTGTTAGCTGAGGACACTCATCAAGAAGTTGTTTCTGAGACTGCTTCGGTCTAGATTTCATATGAAGATATTCCCGTTTCCAACGAAATCATTAGCTCTATCAAAATATCCACTTACAGATTCTACAAAAAGAGTGTTTCCAAACTCCTCTATCAAAAGAAAGTTTCAAGTCCTTTAGTTGAGGACACACATCACAAAGAAGTTTCTGAGAATGCTTCTGTCTAGATTTTATATGAAGATATTCCCTTTTCCAATGAAATCTTCAGAGTCATCCAAATATCCACTTGCAGCTTCTACAAAAAGAGTTTTTCTAAACTGCTGTATCCAAAGAAAGTTTCATCTCTGTTAGTTGAGGACACACATCCCAAATAAGTTTCTGAGAATGCTTCTGTCTCTTTTTTATGGGAAGATATTTCCCTTTTCACATTAGGCCTGAAAGCGCTCGAAGTCTCCACTTGCAGATACTACAGAAAGAGTGTTCGAAACCTGCTCTAAGAAAGGGAATGTTCAGCTCTGTGAGTTCAATGCAGATATCACAAAGTAGTTTCTGAGAGAGCTTCTGTCTAGATTTTAGATGAAGATATTCCCGTTTCCAATGAAATTGATAGAGCTATCCAAATATCCACTTGCAGATTCTACAAAAAGTGTGTTTCCAAACTGCTGTAACAAAGGAAAGGTTGAAATCTGTTAGTTGAGGACACACACCACAAAAAAGTTTCTGAGAATGCTTCTGTCTAGATTTTATATGACGATATTCCCGTTTCCAATGAAATCTTCACAGTTATTCAAATATCCACTTGCAGATTCTACAAAAAGTGTGTTTCCAAACTGCTCTATCAAAAGAAAGGTTCACCTCCGTTAGTTGAGGACACACATCACAAAGAAGTTTCTGAGAATGCTTCTGTCTCGTTTTTATGGGAAGATATTTCCCTTTTCACCTAAGGCCCTAATGCGCTCGAAATGTCCACTTGCAGATACTACAGAAAGAGTGTTCCAAACCTTCTCTAAGAAAGGGAATCTTCAGCATTGTGAGTTGAATGCCGATATCACAAAGTAGTTTCTGAGAGTGCTTCTGTCTAGATTTTAGATGAAGATATTCCCGTTTCCAACGAAATCGTTAGAGCTATCCAAATATCAACTTGCAGATTCTACAAAAAGAGTGGTTCCAAACTACTCTATGAAAAGAAAGGTTGAACTCTGTTAGATGAGGACACACATCACAAAGAAGTTTCTGAGAATGCTTCTGTCTAGATTTTATATGAAGATGTTCCCGTTTCCAACGAAATCTTCACTTTAAACAAAATATCCACTTGCCGGTTCTACAAAAAGTGTGTTTCCAAACTGCTGTATCAATAGAAAGGATCAGCTCTGGTAGTTGAGGACACACATCCTAAATAAGTTTCTGAAAATCCTTCTGTCTCTTTTTTATGGGAAGATATTTCAGTTTTCACCGTAGGCCTTTATGCGCTCGAAATGTCCACTTCCAGATACTACAGAAAGAGTGTTTCAAACCTGCTCTATGAAAGGGAATGTTCCGCTCTGTGACTTGAATGCAGATATCAGAAAGTAGTTTCTGACAATGCTTCTGTCTAGAATTTAGATGAAGATATTCCCGTTTCCAACCAAATCGATAGAGCTATCCAAATATCCACTTACAGATTCTACAAAAGAAGTGATTCCAAACTGCACTATCAACAGAAAGGTTTAAGTCTGTTAGTTGAGGACACACATCACAAAGAAGTTTCTGAAAATGCTTCTGTCTCGTTTTTATGGGAACATATTTCAGTTTTCACCGTAGGCCCAAATGCGCTCTAAATGTCCACTTGCAGATACTACAGAAAGAGTGTTCCAAACCTTCTCTAAGAAAGGGAATCGTCAGCATTGTGAGTTGAATGCAGATATCACAAAGTAGTTTCTGAGGGTGCTTCTGTCTAGATTTTAGAAGAATATATTACCGTTTCCAACGAAATCAATAGAGCTATCCAAATATCCACTTACAGATTCTACAAAAGAAGTGATTCCAAACTGCTCTATCAACAGAAAGGTTTAAGTCTGTTAGGTGAGGACACACATCCCAAATAAGTTTCTGAGAATGCTTCTGTCTCGTTTTTATGGGAAGACATTTCCCTTTTCACCTTAGGCCTGAAAGCGCTCAAAATCTCCACTTGCAGATACTACAGAAAGAGTGTTCCAAACCTGCTCTAAGAAAGGGAATGTTCAGCTCTGTGAGTTCAATGCAGATATCACAAAGTAGTTTCTGAGAGAGCTTCTGTCTAGATTTTAGATGAAGATATTCCCGTTTCCAATGAAATCGTTAGAGCTACCCAAATATCCACTTGCAGATTCTACAGAAAGTGTGTTTCCAAACTGCTGTAACAAAGGAAAGGTTGAAATCTGTTTGTTGAGGACACACACCACAACAAAGTTTCTGAGAATGCTTCTGTCTAGATTTTAGATGACGATATTCCCGTTTCCAAGGAAATCTTCACAGTTAATTCAAATATCCACTTGCAGATTCTACAAAAAGAGTGTTTCCAAACTGCTCTATCAAAAGAAAGGTTCAACTCCGTTAGTTGAGGACACACATCACAAAGAAGTTTCTGAGAATGCTTCTGTCTCGTTTTTATGGGAAGATATTTCAGTTTTCACCGTAGGCCGGAATGCGCTCGAAATGTCCACTTGCAGATACTACAGAAAGAGTGTTCCAAACCTTCTCTAAGAAAGGGAATCTTCAGCTTTGTGAGTTGAATGCAGATATCACAAAGTAGTTTCTGAGAGTGCTTCTGTCTAGATTTTAGATGAAGATATTCCCGTTTCCAACGAAATCGTTAGAGCTATCCAAATATCTACTTGCAGATTCTACAAAAAGAGTGGTTCCAAACTACTCTATGAAAAGAAAGGTTGAACTCTGTTAGATGAGGACACACATCACAAAGAAGTTTCTGAGAATGCTTCTGTCTAGATTTTATATGAAGATGTTCCCGTTTCCAACGAAATCTTCATATTAAACAAAATATCCACTTGCAGGTTCTACAAAAAGAGTGTTTCCAAACTGCTGTATCAAAGGAAAGGTTGAACTCTGTTAGTTGAGGACACACATCACAAAAAAGTTTCTGAGAATGCTTCTGTCTAGATTTTATATGAAGATATTCCCGTTTCCAACGAAATCTTCACAGTTATTCAAATATCCACTTGCAGATTCTACAAAAAGAGTGTTTCCAAACTGCTGTTTCAATAGAAAGGATCAGCTCTGGTAGTTGAGGACACACATCCTAAATAAGTTTCTGAAAATCCTTCTGTCTCTTTTTTATGGGAAGATATTTCAGTTTTCACCGTAGGCCTTAATGCGCTCGAAATCTCCACTTCCAGATACTACAGAAAGAGTGTTTCAAACCTGCTCTATGAAAGGGAAAGTTCTGCTCTGTGACTTGAATGCAGATATCAGAAAGTAGTTTCTGACAGTGCTTCTGTCTAGAATTTAGATGAAGATATTCCCGTTTCCAACGAAATCTTCACAGTTATCCAAATATCCACTTGCAGATTCTACAAAAAGAGTGTTTGCAAACTGCTGTATCAAAAGAAAGGATGAACTGTGTTAGCTGAGGACACTCATCAAGAAGTTGTTTCTGAGACTGCTTCGGTCTAGATTTCATATGAAGATATTCCCGTTTCCAACGAAATCATTAGCTCTATCAAAATATCCACTTACAGATTCTACAAAAAGAGTGTTTCCAAACTCCTCTATCAAAAGAAAGGTTCAACTCCTTTATTTGAGGACACACATCACAAAGAAGTTTCTGAGAATGCTTCTGTCTAGATTTTATATGAAGATATTCCCTTTTCCAATGAAATCTTCAGAGTCATCCAAATATCCACTTGCAGCTTCTACAAAAAGAGTTTTTCTAAACTGCTGTATCCAAAGAAAGTTTCATCTCTGTTAGTTGAGGACACACATCCCAAATAAGTTTCTGAGAATGCTTCTGTCTCGTTTTTATGGGAAGATATTTCCCTTTTCACCTTAGGCCTGAAAGCGCTCGAAATCTCCACTTGCAGATACTACAGAAAGAGTGTTCCAAACCTGCTCTAAGAAAGGGAAAGTTCAGCTCTGTGAGTTTAATGCAGATATCACAAAGTAGTTTCTGAGAGAGCTTCTGTCTAGATTTTAGATGAAGATATTCCCGTTTCCAATGAAATCGTTAGAGCTATCCAAATATCCACTTGCAGATTCTACAAAAAGTGTGTTTCCAAACTGCTGTAACAAAGGAAAGGTTGAAATCTGTTAGTTGAGGACACACACCACAAAAAAGTTTCTGAGAATGCTTCTGTCTAGATTTTAGATGACGATATTCCCGTTTCCAATGAAATCTTCACAGTTATTCAAATATCCACTTGCAGATTCTACAAAAAGTGTGTTTCCAAACTGCTCTATCAAAAGAAAGGTTCACCTCCGTTAGTTGAGGACACACATCACAAAGAAGTTTCTGAGAATGCTTCTGTCTCGTTTTTATGGGAAGATATTTCCCTTTTCACCTAAGGCCCTAATGCGCTCGAAATGTCCACTTGCAGATACTACAGAAAGAGTGTTCCAAACCTTCTCTAAGAAAGGGAATCTTCAGCATTGTGAGTTGAATGCCGATATCACAAAGTAGTTTCTGACAGTGCTTCTGTCTAGATTTTAGATGAAGATATTCCCGTTTCCAACGAAATCGTTAGAGCTATCCAAATATCAACTTGCAGATTCTACAAAAAGAGTGGTTCCAAACTACTCTATGAAAAGAAAGGTTGAACTCTGTTAGATGAGGACACACATCACAAAGAAGTTTCTGAGAATGCTTCTGTCTAGATTTTATATGAAGATGTTCCCGTTTCCAACGAAATCTTCACTTTAAACAAAATATCCACTTGCCGGTTCTACAAAAAGTGTGTTTCCAAACTGCTGTATCAATAGAAAGGATCAGCTCTGGTAGTTGAGGACACACATCCTAAATAAGTTTCTGAAAATCCTTCTGTCTCTTTTTTATGGGAAGATATTTCAGTTTTCACCGTAGGCCTTTATGCGCTCGAAATGTCCACTTCCAGATACTACAGAAAGAGTGTTTCAAACCTGCTCTATGAAAGGGAATGTTCCGCTCTGTGACTTGAATGCAGATATCAGAAAGTAGTTTCTGACAATGCTTCTGTCTAGAATTTAGATGAAGATATTCCCGTTTCCAACCAAATCGATAGAGCTATCCAAATATCCACTTACAGATTCTACAAAAGAAGTGATTCCAAACTGCACTATCAACAGAAAGGTTTAAGTCTGTTAGTTGAGGACACACATCACAAAGAAGTTTCTGAAAATGCTTCTGTCTCGTTTTTATGGGAACATATTTCAGTTTTCACCGTAGGCCCAAATGCGCTCTAAATGTCCACTTGCAGATACTACAGAAAGAGTGTTCCAAACCTTCTCTAAGAAAGGGAATCGTCAGCATTGTGAGTTGAATGCAGATATCACAAAGTAGTTTCTGAGGGTGCTTCTGTCTAGATTTTAGAAGAATATATTACCGTTTCCAACGAAATCAATAGAGCTATCCAAATATCCACTTACAGATTCTACAAAAGAAGTGATTCCAAACTGCTCTATCAACAGAAAGGTTTAAGTCTGTTAGGTGAGGACACACATCCCAAATAAGTTTCTGAGAATGCTTCTGTCTCGTTTTTATGGGAAGACATTTCCCTTTTCACCTTAGGCCTGAAAGCGCTCAAAATCTCCACTTGCAGATACTACAGAAAGAGTGTTCCAAACCTGCTCTAAGAAAGGGAATGTTCAGCTCTGTGAGTTCAATGCAGATATCACAAAGTAGTTTCTGAGAGAGCTTCTGTCTAGATTTTAGATGAAGATATTCCCGTTTCCAATGAAATCGTTAGAGCTACCCAAATATCCACTTGCAGATTCTACAGAAAGTGTGTTTCCAAACTGCTGTAACAAAGGAAAGGTTGAAATCTGTTTGTTGAGGACACACACCACAACAAAGTTTCTGAGAATGCTTCTGTCTAGATTTTAGATGACGATATTCCCGTTTCCAAGGAAATCTTCACAGTTAATTCAAATATCCACTTGCAGATTCTACAAAAAGAGTGTTTCCAAACTGCTCTATCAAAAGAAAGGTTCAACTCCGTTAGTTGAGGACACACATCACAAAGAAGTTTCTGAGAATGCTTCTGTCTCGTTTTTATGGGAAGATATTTCAGTTTTCACCGTAGGCCGGAATGCGCTCGAAATGTCCACTTGCAGATACTACAGAAAGAGTGTTCCAAACCTTCTCTAAGAAAGGGAATCTTCAGCTTTGTGAGTTGAATGCAGATATCACAAAGTAGTTTCTGAGAGTGCTTCTGTCTAGATTTTAGATGAAGATATTCCCGTTTCCAACGAAATCGTTAGAGCTATCCAAATATCTACTTGCAGATTCTACAAAAAGAGTGGTTCCAAACTACTCTATGAAAAGAAAGGTTGAACTCTGTTAGATGAGGACACACATCACAAAGAAGTTTCTGAGAATGCTTCTGTCTAGATTTTATATGAAGATGTTCCCGTTTCCAACGAAATCTTCACATTAAACAAAATATCCACTTGCAGGTTCTACAAAAAGAGTGTTTCCAAACTGCTGTATCAAAGGAAAGGTTGAACTCTGTTAGTTGAGGACACACATCACAAAAAAGTTTCTGAGAATGCTTCTGTCTAGATTTTATATGAAGATATTCCCGTTTCCAACGAAATCTTCACAGTTATTCAAATATCCACTTGCAGATTCTACAAAAAGAGTGTTTCCAAACTGCTGTTTCAATAGAAAGGATCAGCTCTGGTAGTTGAGGACACACATCCTAAATAAGTTTCTGAAAATCCTTCTGTCTCTTTTTTATGGGAAGATATTTCAGTTTTCACCGTAGGCCTTAATGCGCTCGAAATCTCCACTTCCAGATACTACAGAAAGAGTGTTTCAAACCTGCTCTATGAAAGGGAAAGTTCTGCTCTGTGACTTGAATGCAGATATCAGAAAGTAGTTTCTGACAGTGCTTCTGTCTAGAATTTAGATGAAGATATTCCCGTTTCCAACGAAATCTTCACAGTTATCCAAATATCCACTTGCAGATTCTACAAAAAGAGTGTTTGCAAACTGCTGTATCAAAAGAAAGGATGAACTGTGTTAGCTGAGGACACTCATCAAGAAGTTGTTTCTGAGACTGCTTCGGTCTAGATTTCATATGAAGATATTCCCGTTTCCAACGAAATCATTAGCTCTATCAAAATATCCACTTACAGATTCTACAAAAAGAGTGTTTCCAAACTCCTCTATCAAAAGAAAGGTTCAACTCCTTTATTTGAGGACACACATCACAAAGAAGTTTCTGAGAATGCTTCTGTCTAGATTTTATATGAAGATATTCCCTTTTCCAATGAAATCTTCAGAGTCATCCAAATATCCACTTGCAGCTTCTACAAAAAGAGTTTTTCTAAACTGCTGTATCCAAAGAAAGTTTCATCTCTGTTAGTTGAGGACACACATCCCAAATAAGTTTCTGAGAATGCTTCTGTCTCGTTTTTATGGGAAGATATTTCCCTTTTCACCTTAGGCCTGAAAGCGCTCGAAATCTCCACTTGCAGATACTACAGAAAGAGTGTTCCAAACCTGCTCTAAGAAAGGGAAAGTTCAGCTCTGTGAGTTTAATGCAGATATCACAAAGTAGTTTCTGAGAGAGCTTCTGTCTAGATTTTAGATGAAGATATTCCCGTTTCCAATGAAATCGTTAGAGCTATCCAAATATCCACTTGCAGATTCTACAAAAAGTGTGTTTCCAAACTGCTGTAACAAAGGAAAGGTTGAAATCTGTTAGTTGAGGACACACACCACAAAAAAGTTTCTGAGAATGCTTCTGTCTAGATTTTAGATGACGATATTCCCGTTTCCAATGAAATCTTCACAGTTATTCAAATATCCACTTGCAGATTCTACAAAAAGTGTGTTTCCAAACTGCTCTATCAAAAGAAAGGTTCACCTCCGTTAGTTGAGGACACACATCACAAAGAAGTTTCTGAGAATGCTTCTGTCTCGTTTTTATGGGAAGATATTTCCCTTTTCACCTAAGGCCCTAATGCGCTCGAAATGTCCACTTGCAGATACTACAGAAAGAGTGTTCCAAACCTTCTCTAAGAAAGGGAATCTTCAGCATTGTGAGTTGAATGCCGATATCACAAAGTAGTTTCTGACAGTGCTTCTGTCTAGATTTTAGATGAAGATATTCCCGTTTCCAACGAAATCGTTAGAGCTATCCAAATATCAACTTGCAGATTCTACAAAAAGAGTGGTTCCAAACTACTCTATGAAAAGAAAGGTTGAACTCTGTTAGATGAGGACACACATCACAAAGAAGTTTCTGAGAATGCTTCTGTCTAGATTTTATATGAAGATGTTCCCGTTTCCAACGAAATCTTCACATTAAACAAAATATCCACTTGCAGGTTCTACAAAAAGAGTGTTTCCAAACTGCTGTATCAAAGGAAAGGTTGAACTCTGTTAGTTGAGGACACACATCACAAAAAAGTTTCTGAGAATGCTTCTGTCTAGATTTTATATGAAGATATTCCCGTTTCCAACGAAATCTTCACAGTTATTCAAATATCCACTTGCAGATTCTACAAAAAGAGTGTTTCCAAACTGCTGTTTCAATAGAAAGGATCAGCTCTGGTAGTTGAGGACACACATCCTAAATAAGTTTCTGAAAATCCTTCTGTCTCTTTTTTATGGGAAGATATTTCAGTTTTCACCGTAGGCCTTAATGCGCTCGAAATCTCCACTTCCAGATACTACAGAAAGAGTGTTTCAAACCTGCTCTATGAAAGGGAAAGTTCTGCTCTGTGACTTGAATGCAGATATCAGAAAGTAGTTTCTGACAGTGCTTCTGTCTAGAATTTAGATGAAGATATTCCCGTTTCCAACGAAATCTTCACAGTTATCCAAATATCCACTTGCAGATTCTACAAAAAGAGTGTTTGCAAACTGCTGTATCAAAAGAAAGGATGAACTGTGTTAGCTGAGGACACTCATCAAGAAGTTGTTTCTGAGACTGCTTCGGTCTAGATTTCATATGAAGATATTCCCGTTTCCAACGAAATCATTAGCTCTATCAAAATATCCACTTACAGATTCTACAAAAAGAGTGTTTCCAAACTCCTCTATCAAAAGAAAGGTTCAACTCCTTTATTTGAGGACACACATCACAAAGAAGTTTCTGAGAATGCTTCTGTCCAGATTTTATATGAAGATATTCCCTTTTCCAATGAAATCTTCAGAGTCATCCAAATATCCACTTGCAGCTTCTACAAAAAGAGTTTTTCTAAACTGCTGTATCCAAAGAAAGTTTCATCTCTGTTAGTTGAGGACACACATCCCAAATAAGTTTCTGAGAATGCTTCTGTCTCGTTTTTATGGGAAGATATTTCCCTTTTCACCTTAGGCCTGAAAGCGCTCGAAATCTCCACTTGCAGATACTACAGAAAGAGTGTTCCAAACCTGCTCTAAGAAAGGGAAAGTTCAGCTCTGTGAGTTTAATGCAGATATCACAAAGTAGTTTCTGAGAGAGCTTCTGTCTAGATTTTAGATGAAGATATTCCCGTTTCCAATGAAATCGTTAGAGCTATCCAAATATCCACTTGCAGATTCTACAAAAAGTGTGTTTCCAAACTGCTGTAACAAAGGAAAGGTTGAAATCTGTTAGTTGAGGACACACACCACAAAAAAGTTTCTGAGAATGCTTCTGTCTAGATTTTAGATGACGATATTCCCGTTTCCAATGAAATCTTCACAGTTATTCAAATATCCACTTGCAGATTCTACAAAAAGTGTGTTTCCAAACTGCTCTATCAAAAGAAAGGTTCACCTCCGTTAGTTGAGGACACACATCACAAAGAAGTTTCTGAGAATGCTTCTGTCTCGTTTTTATGGGAAGATATTTCCCTTTTCACCTAAGGCCCTAATGCGCTCGAAATGTCCACTTGCAGATACTACAGAAAGAGTGTTCCAAACCTTCTCTAAGAAAGGGAATCTTCAGCATTGTGAGTTGAATGCCGATATCACAAAGTAGTTTCTGACAGTGCTTCTGTCTAGATTTTAGATGAAGATATTCCCGTTTCCAACGAAATCGTTAGAGCTATCCAAATATCAACTTGCAGATTCTACAAAAAGAGTGGTTCCAAACTACTCTATGAAAAGAAAGGTTGAACTCTGTTAGATGAGGACACACATCACAAAGAAGTTTCTGAGAATGCTTCTGTCTAGATTTTATATGAAGATGTTCCCGTTTCCAACGAAATCTTCACATTAAACAAAATATCCACTTGCAGGTTCTACAAAAAGAGTGTTTCCAAACTGCTGTATCAAAGGAAAGGTTGAACTCTGTTAGTTGAGGACACACATCACAAAAAAGTTTCTGAGAATGCTTCTGTCTAGATTTTATATGAAGATATTCCCGTTTCCAACGAAATCTTCACAGTTATTCAAATATCCACTTGCAGATTCTACAAAAAGAGTGTTTCCAAACTGCTGTTTCAATAGAAAGGATCAGCTCTGGTAGTTGAGGACACACATCCTAAATAAGTTTCTGAAAATCCTTCTGTCTCTTTTTTATGGGAAGATATTTCAGTTTTCACCGTAGGCCTTAATGCGCTCCAAATATCCACTTCCAGATACTACAGAAAGAGTGTTTCAAACCTGCTCTATGAAAGGGAAAGTTCTGCTCTGTGACTTGAATGCAGATATCAGAAAGTAGTTTCTGACAGTGCTTCTGTCTAGAATTTAGATGAAGATATTCCCGTTTCCAACGAAATCTTCACAGTTATCCAAATATCCACTTGCAGATTCTACAAAAAGAGTGTTTGCAAACTGCTGTATCAAAAGAAAGGATGAACTGTGTTAGCTGAGGACACTCATCAAGAAGTTGTTTCTGAGACTGCTTCGGTCTAGATTTCATATGAAGATATTCCCGTTTCCAACGAAATCATTAGCTCTATCAAAATATCCACTTACAGATTCTACAAAAAGAGTGTTTCCAAACTCCTCTATCAAAAGAAAGGTTCAACTCCTTTATTTGAGGACACACATCACAAAGAAGTTTCTGAGAATGCTTCTGTCTAGATTTTATATGAAGATATTCCCTTTTCCAATGAAATCTTCAGAGTCATCCAAATATCCACTTGCAGCTTCTACAAAAAGAGTTTTTCTAAACTGCTGTATCCAAAGAAAGTTTCATCTCTGTTAGTTGAGGACACACATCCCAAATAAGTTTCTGAGAATGCTTCTGTCTCGTTTTTATGGGAAGATATTTCCCTTTTCACCTTAGGCCTGAAAGCGCTCGAAATCTCCACTTGCAGATACTACAGAAAGAGTGTTCCAAACCTGCTCTAAGAAAGGGAAAGTTCAGCTCTGTGAGTTTAATGCAGATATCACAAAGTAGTTTCTGAGAGAGCTTCTGTCTAGATTTTAGATGAAGATATTCCCGTTTCCAATGAAATCGTTAGAGCTATCCAAATATCCACTTGCAGATTCTACAAAAAGTGTGTTTCCAAACTGCTGTAACAAAGGAAAGGTTGAAATCTGTTAGTTGAGGACACACACCACAAAAAAGTTTCTGAGAATGCTTCTGTCTAGATTTTAGATGACGATATTCCCGTTTCCAA
Source organism: Gorilla gorilla gorilla (assembly GCF_029281585.2). Taxonomy (NCBI): domain Eukaryota; kingdom Metazoa; phylum Chordata; class Mammalia; order Primates; family Hominidae; genus Gorilla; species Gorilla gorilla. Next base: position 11,586,542 of record NC_086018.1, on the reverse strand, counting down.
TGAAATCTTCACAGTTATTCAAATATCCACTTGCAGATTCTACAAAAAGTGTGTTTCCAAACTGCTCTATCAAAAGAAAGGTTCACCTCCGTTAGTTGAGGACACACATCACAAAGAAGTTTCTGAGAATGCTTCTGTCTCGTTTTTATGGGAAGATATTTCCCTTTTCACCTAAGGCCCTAATGCGCTCGAAATGTCCACTTGCAGATACTACAGAAAGAGTGTTCCAAACCTTCTCTAAGAAAGGGAATCTTCAGCATTGTGAGTTGAATGCCGATATCACAAAGTAGTTTCTGAGAGTGCTTCTGTCTAGATTTTAGATGAAGATATTCCCGTTTCCAACGAAATCGTTAGAGCTATCCAAATATCAACTTGCAGATTCTACAAAAAGAGTGGTTCCAAACTACTCTATGAAAAGAAAGGTTGAACTCTGTTAGATGAGGACACACATCACAAAGAAGTTTCTGAGAATGCTTCTGTCTAGATTTTATATGAAGATGTTCCCGTTTCCAACGAAATCTTCACTTTAAACAAAATATCCACTTGCAGGTTCTACAAAAAGTGTGTTTCCAAACTGCTGTATCAATAGAAAGGATCAGCTCTTGTAGTTGAGGACACACATCTTAAATAAGTTTCTGAAAATCCTTCTGTCTCTTTTTTATGGGAAGATATTTCAGTTTTCACCGTAGGCCTTAATGCGCTCGAAATGTCCACTTCCAGATACTACAGAAAGAGTGTTTCAAACCTGCTCTATGAAAGGGAATGTTCCGCTCAGTGACTTGAATGCAGATATCAGAAAGTAGTTTCTGACAGTGCTTCTGTCTAGAATTTAGATGAAGATATTCCCGTTTCCAACCAAATCGATAGAGCTATCCAAATATCCACTTACAGATTCTACAAAAGAAGTGATTCCAAACTGCTCTATCAACAGAAAAGTTTAAGTCTGCTAGTTGAGGACACACATCACAAGGAAGTTTCTGAGAATGCTTCTGTCTCGTTTTTATGGGAAGATAATTCAGTTTTCACTGTAGGCCCGAATGCGCTCGAAATGTCCACTTGCAGATACTACAGAAAGAGTGTTCCAAACCTTCTCTAAGAAAGGGAATCGTCAGCATTGTGAGTTGAATGCAGATATCACAAAGTAGTTTCGGAGGGTGCTTCTGTCTAGATTTTAGAAGAATATATTACCGTTTCCAACGAAATCGATAGAGCTATCCAAATATCCACTTGCAGATTCTACAAAAGAAGTGATTCCAAACTGCTCTATCAACAGAAAGGTTTAAGTCTGTTAGTTGAGGACACACATCACAAAGAAGTTTGTGAGAATGCTTCTGTCTAGATTTTATATGAAGATATTCCCGTTTCCAACGATATCTTCACAGTTATCCAAATATCCACTTGCAGATTCTACAAAAAGTGTGTTTCCAAACTGCTCTATCAAAAGAAAGGTTCAACTCCGTTAGTTGAGGACACACGTCACAAAGAAGTTTCTGAGAATGCTTCTGTCTCGTTTTTATGGGAAGATATTTCAGTTTTCACCGTAGGCCCGAATGCGCTCCAAATGTCCACTTGCAGATAATACAGAAAGAGTGTTCCAAGCCTTCTCTAAGAAAGGGAATCTTCAGCTTTGTGAGTTGAATGCAGATATCACAAAGTAGTTTCTGAGAGTGCTTCTGTCTAGATTTTAGATGAAGATATTCCCGTTTCCAACGAAATCGTTAGAGCTATCCAAATATCTACTTGCAGATTCTACAAAAAGAGTGGTTCCAAACTACTCTATGAAAAGAAAGGTTGAACTCTGTTAGATGAGGACACACATCACAAAGAAGTTTCTGAGAATGCTTCTGTCTAGATTTTATATAAAGATGTTCCCGTTTCCAACGAAATCTTCACTTTAAACAAAATATCCACTTGCAGATTCTTCAAAAAGAGTGTTTCCAAACTACTGTATCAATAGAAAGGATCAGCTCTGGTAGTTGAGGACACACATCCTAAAGAAGTTTCTGAAAATCCTTCTGTCTCTTTTTTATGGGAAGATATTTCAGTTTTCACCGTAGGCCTTAATGCGCTCGAAATGTCCACTTCCAGATACTACAGAAAGAGTGTTTCAAACCTGCTCTATGAAAGGGAATGTTCCGCTCTGTGACTTGAATGCAGATTTCAGAAAGTAGTTTCTAACAGTGCTTCTGTCTAGAATTTAGATGAAGATATTCCCGTTTCCAACGAAATCGATAGAGCTATCCAAATATCCACTTACAGATTCTACAAAAGAAGTGATTCCAAACTGCTCTATCAACAGAAAGGTTTAAGTCTGTTAGTTGAGGACACACATCACAAAGAAGTTTGTGAGAATGCTTCTGTCTAGATTTTATATGAAGATATTCCCGTTTCCAACGATATCTTCACAGTTATCCAAATATCCACTTGCAGATTCTTCAAAAACTGTGTTTCCAAACTGCTGTATCAAAAGAATGGTTCAACTCTGTTATTTGAGGACACCCATCGCAAAGAAGTTTCTGAGAATGCTTCTGTCTAGATTTCATATGAAGATACTCCCCTTTCCAACGAAATTATTACAGCTATCCAAACATCCACGGACAGATTCTTCAAAAAGGGTGTTTCCAAACTGCTGTATCAAAAGAAAGGTTGAACTCCGTTAGTTGAGGACACACATCACGAAGAAGTTGCTGAGAATGCTTCTGTCTGGAATTTAGATGAAGATATTCCCGTTTCCAACGAAATCTTCACAGTTATCCAAATATCTACCAGCAGATTCTACAAAAAGTGTGTTTCCAAACTACTGTAACAAAAGAAAGGTTGAACTCTGTTAGTTGAGGACACACATCACAAAGAAGTTTCTGAGAATTCTTCTGTCTAGATTTTATATGAAGATATTCACTTTTCCATCGAAATCTTCACAGTTATCCAAATATCCACTTGCGGATTCTACAAAAAGAGTGTTTCTAATCTGCTCTATCAAAAGAAAGGTTCAACTCTGTTAGTTGAGGACACACGTCCCATATAAGTTTTAGAGAATGCTTCTGTCTCGTTTTTATGGGAAGATATTTCCCTTTTCACCGTAGGCCTGAAAGCGCTCGAAATGTCCACTTGCAGATAGTACAGAAAGCGTTTTCCAAACCTGCTCTAAGAAAGAGAATCTTCAGCTTTCTGAGTTGAATGCAGATATCACAAAGTAGTTTCTGAGAGTGCTTCTGTCTAGATTTTAGATGAAGATATTCCCGTTTCCAACGAAATCGTATGAGCTATCCAAATATCCACTTGCAGATTGTACAAAAAGGGTGGTTCCAAACTACTCTATCAAAAGAAATGTTAAACTCTGTTCGATGAGGACACACATCACAAAGAAGTTTCTGAGAATGCTTCTGTCTAGATTTTATATGAAGATGTTCCCGTTTCCAACGAAATCTTCACATTAAACAAAATATCCACTTGCAGGTTCTACAAAAAGAGTGTTTCCAAACTGCTGTATCAACGGAAAGTTTGAACTCTGTTAGTTGAGGACACACATCACAAAAAAGTTTCTGAGAATGCTTCTGTCTAGATTTTATAAGAAGATACTCCCGTTTCCAACGAAATCTTCACAGTTATTCAAGTATCCACTTGCAGATTCCACAAAAAGAGTGTTTCCAACTGCTTTATCCATAGAAAGGATCAACTCTGCTAGTTGAGGACACACATCCTAAATAAGTTTCTGAGAATCCTTCTGTCTCTTTCTTATGGAAGATATTTCAGTTTTCACCGAAGGGCTGAATGCGTTCGAAATGTCCACTTCCAGATACTACAGAAAGAGTGTTTCAAACCTGCTCTATGAAAGGGAATGTTCAGCTCTGTGACTTGAATGCAGATATCACAAAGTAGTTTCTGACAGTGCTTCTGTCTTGAATTCAGATGAAGATATTCCCTTTTCCAACGAAATCGTTAGAGCTATAAAAATATCCACTTGCAGATTCTACAAAAAGGGTGTTTCCAAACTGCTATATCAAAAGAAACGTTGAACTCTGTTAGTTGAGGATACACATCACAAAGAAGTTTCTGAGAATGCTTGTGTCTGGATTTTATATGAAGATATTCCTATTTCCAACTAAATCTTCACAGTTATCCAAATATCCACTTGCAGATTTTACAAAAAGACTGTTTCCAAACTGCTGTTTCAAAGGAAAAGTTGAACTGTGTTAGTCGAGGACACTCATCACAAAGAAGTTTCTGAGAATGCTTCTGTCTAGATTTCATATGAGGATATTCCCGTATCCACCGAAATCATTAGAGCTATCCAAATATCCACTTACAGATTCTACAAAAAGAGTGTTACCAATCTGCTCTATTAAAAGAAAGGTTCAACTTCCTTAGTTGAGGACACACATCACAAAGAAGTTTCTGAGAATGCTTCTGTCTGGATTTTATATGAAGATATTCCGTTTCCAATGAAATCTTCACAGTTATCCAAATATCCACTTGCAGATTCTACAAAAAGTGTGTTTCCAAACTACTGTATCAAAAGAATGGTTCAACTCTGTTAGTTGAGGACACACATCACAAAGAAGTTTCTGAGAATGCTTCTGTCTAGATTTTATATGAAGATATTCCCGTTTCCAACGAAATCTTCACATTTATCCAAATATCCACTTGCAGATTCTACAAAAAGAGTATTTGCAAACTGCTGTATCAAAAGAAAGGATGAACTGTGTTAGCTGAAGACACTCATCAAGAAGAAGTTTCTGAGAATGCTTCGGTCTAGATTTCATATGAAGATATTCCCGTTTCCAACGAAATCATTAGCTCTATCAAAATATCCACTTACAGATTCTACAAAAAGAGTGTTTCCAAACTCCTCTATCAAAAGAAAGGTTCAACTCCTTTATTTGAGGACACACATCACAGAGAAGTTTCTGAGAATGCTTCTGTCTAGATTTTATATGAAGATATTCCCTTTTCCAATGAAATCTTCAGAGTCATCCAAATATCCACTTGCAGCTTCTACAAAAAGAGTTTTTCTAAACTGCTGTATCCAAAGAAAGTTTCATCTCTGTTAGTTGAGGACACACATCCCAAATAAGTTTCTGAGAATGCTTCTGTCTCGTTTTTATGGGAAGATATTTCCCTTTTCACCTTAGGCCTGAAAGCGCTCGAAATCTCCACTTGCAGATACTACAGAAAGAGTGTTCCAAACCTGCACTAAGAAAGGGAATGTTCAACTCTGTGAGGTCAATGCAGATATCACAAAGTAGTTTCTGAGAGAGCTTCTGTCTAGATTTTAGATGAAGATATTCCCGTTTCCAATGAAATCGTTAGAGCTATCCAAATATCCACTTGCAGATTCTACAAAAAGTGTGTTTCCAAACTGCTGTAACAAAGGAAAGGTTGAAATCTGTTAGTTGAGGATACACACCACAAAAAAGTTTCTGAGAATGCTTCTGTCTAGATTTTAGATGACGATATTCCCGTTTCCAATGAAATCTTCACAGTTATTCAAATATCCACTTGCAGATTCTACAAAAAGTGTGTTTCCAAACTGCTCTATCAAAAGAAAGGTTCACCTCCGTTAGTTGAGGACACACATCACAAAGAAGTTTCTGAGAATGCTTCTGTCTCGTTTTTATGGGAAGATATTTCCCTTTTCACCTAAGGCCCTAATGCGCTCGAAATGTCCACTTGCAGATACTACAGAAAGAGTGTTCCAAACCTTCTCTAAGAAAGGGAATCTTCAGCATTGTGAGTTGAATGCCGATATCACAAAGTAGTTTCTGAGAGTGCTTCTGTCTAGATTTTAGATGAAGATATTCCCGTTTCCAACGAAATCGTTAGAGCTATCCAAATATCAACTTGCAGATTCTACAAAAAGAGTGGTTCCAAACTACTCTATGAAAAGAAAGGTTGAACTCTGTTAGATGAGGACAAACATCACAAAGAAGTTTCTGAGAATGCTTCTGTCTAGATTTTATATGAAGATGTTCCCGTTTCCAACGAAATCTTCACTTTAAACAAAATATCCACTTGCAGGTTCTACAAAAAGAGTGTTTCCAAACTGCTGTATCAAAGGAACGGTTGAACTCTTTTAGTTGAGGACACACATCACAAAAAAGTTTCTGAGAATGCTTCTGTCTAGATTTTATATGAAGATATTCCCGTTTCCAACGAAATCTTCACAGTTATTCAAATATCCACTTGCAGATTCTACAAAAAGAGTGTTTCCAAACTGCTGTATCAATAGAAAGGATCAGCTCTGGTAGTTGAGGACACACATCCTAAATAAGTTTCTGAAAATCCCTCTGTCTCTTTTTTATGGGAAGATATTTCAGTTTTCACAGTAGGCCTTAATGCGCTGGAAATGTCCACTTCCAGATACTACAGAAAGAGTGTTTGAAACCTGCTCTATGAAAGGGAATGTTCCGCTCTGTGACTTGAATGCAGATATCAGAAAGTAGTTTCTGACAGTGCTTCTGTCTAGAAATTAGATGAAGATATTCCCGTTTCCAACGAAATCGAAAGAGCTATCCAAATATCCACTTGCAGATTCTACAAAAAGTGTGTTTCCAAACTACTGTATCAAAAGAATGGTTCAACTCTGTTAGTTGAGGACACACATCACAAAGAAGTTTCTGAGAATGCTTCTGTCTAGATTTTATATGAAGATATTCCCGTTTCCAACGAAATCATCACAGTTATCCAAATATCCACTTGCAGATTCTACAAAAAGAGTGTTTGCAAACTACTGTATCAAAAGAAAGGATGAACTGTGTTAGCTGAGGACACTCATCAAGAAGAAGTTTCTGAGAATGCTTCGGTCTAGATTTCATATGAAGATATTCCCGTTTCCAACGAAATCATTAGCTCTATCAAAATATCCACTTACAGATTCTACAAAAAGAGTGTTTCCAAACTCCTCTATCAAAAGAAAGGTTCAACTCCTTTATTTGAGGACACACATCACAAAGAAGTTTCTGAGAATGCTTCTGTCTAGATTTTATATGAAGATATTCCCTTTTCCAATGAAATCTTCAGAGTCATCCAAATATCCACTTGCAGCTTCTACAAAAAGAGTTTTTCTAAACTGCTGTATCCAAAGAAAGTTTCATCTCTGTTAGTTGAGGACACACATCCCAAATAAGTTTCTGAGAATGCTTCTGTCTCGTTTTTATGGGAAGATATTTCCCTTTTCACCTTAGGCCTGAAAGCGCTCGAAATCTCCACTTGCAGATACTACAGAAAGAGTGTTCCAAACCTGCTCTAAGAAAGGGAAAGTTCAGCTCTGTGAGTTTAATGTAGATATCACAAAGTAGTTTCTGAGAGAGCTTCTGTCTAGATTTTAGATGAAGATATTCCCGTTTCCAATGAAATCGTTAGAGCTATCCAAATATCCACTTGCAGATTCTACAAAAAGTGTGTTTCCAAACTGCTGTAACAAAGGAAAGGTTGAAATCTGTTAGTTGAGGACACACACCACAAAAAAGTTTCTGAGAATGCTTCTGTCTAGATTTTAGATGACGATATTCCCGTTTCCAATGAAATCTTCACAGTTATTCAAATATCCACTTGCAGATTCTACAAAAAGTGTGTTTCCAAACTGCTCTATCAAAAGAAAGGTTCACCTCCGTTAGTTGAGGACACACATCACAAAGAAGTTTCTGAGAATGCTTCTGTCTCGTTTTTATGGGAAGATATTTCCCTTTTCACCTAAGGCCCTAATGCGCTCGAAATGTCCACTTGCAGATACTACAGAAAGAGTGTTCCAAACCTTCTCTAAGAAAGGGAATCTTCAGCATTGTGAGTTGAATGCCGATATCACAAAGTAGTTTCTGAGAGTGCTTCTGTCTAGATTTTAGATGAAGATATTCCCGTTTCCAACGAAATCGTTAGAGCTATCCAAATATCAACTTGCAGATTCTACAAAAAGAGTGGTTCCAAACTACTCTATGAAAAGAAAGGTTGAACTCTGTTAGATGAGGACACACATCACAAAGAAGTTTCTGAGAATGCTTCTGTCTAGATTTTATATGAAGATGTTTCCGTTTCCAACGAAATCTTCACTTTAAACAAAATATCCACTTGCAGGTTCTACAAAAAGTGTGTTTCCAAACTGCTGTATCAATAGAAAGGATCAGCTCTTGTAGTTGAGGACACACATCTTAAATAAGTTTCTGAAAATCCTTCTGTCTCTTTTTTACGGGAAGATATTTCAGTTTTCACCGTAGGCCTTAATGCGCTCGAAATGTCCACTTCCAGATACTACAGAAAGAGTGTTTCAAACCTGCTCTATGAAAGGGAATGTTCCGCTCAGTGACTTGAATGCAGATATCAGAAAGTAGTTTCTGACAATGCTTCTGTCTAGAATTTAGATGAAGATATTCCCGTTTCCAACGAAATCGATAGAGCTATCCAAATATCCACTTACAGATTCTACAAAAGAAGTGATTCCAAACTGCTCTATCAACAGAAAAGTTTAAGTCTGCTAGTTGAGGACAGACATCACAAAGAAGTTTCTGAGAATGCTTCTGTCTCGTTTTTATGGGAAGATATTTCAGTTTTCACTGTAGGCCCGAATGCGCTCGAAATGTCCACTTGCAGATACTACAGAAAGAGTGTTCCAAACCTTCTCTAAGAAAGGGAATCGTCAGCATTGTGAGTTGAATGCAGATATCACAAAGTAGTTTCTGAGGGTGCTTCTGTCTAGATTTTAGAAGAATATATTACCGTTTCCAACGAAATCGATAGAGCTATCCAAATATCCACTTGCAGATTCTACAAAAGAAGTGATTCCAAACTGCTCTATCAACAGAAAGGTTTAAGTCTGTTAGTTGAGGACACACATCACAAAGAAGTTTGTGAGAATGCTTCTGTCTAGATTTTATATGAAGATATTCCCGTTTCCAACGATATCTTCACAGTTATCCAAATATCCACTTGCAGATTCTACAAAAAGTGTGTTTCCAAACTGCTCTATCAAAAGAAAGGTTCAACTCCGTTAGTTGAGGACACACGTCACAAAGAAGTTTCTGAGAATGCTTCTGTCTCGTTTTTATGGGAAGATATTTCAGTTTTCACCGTAGGCCCAAATGCGCTCTAAATGTCCACTTGCAGATACTACAGAAAGAGTGTTCCAAACCTTCTCTAAGAAAGGGAATCGTCAGCATTGTGAGTTGAATGCAGATATCACAAAGTAGTTTCTGAGAGTGCTTCTGTCTAGATTTTAGATGAATATATTACCGTTTCCAACGAAATCAATAGAGCTATCCAAATATCCACTTACAGATTCTACAAAAGAAGTGATTCCAAACTGCTCTATCAACAGAAAGGTTTAAGTCTGTTAGGTGAGGACACACATCCCAAATAAGTTTCTGAGAATGCTTCTGTCTCGTTTTTATGGGAAGACATTTCCCTTTTCACCTTAGGCCTGAAAGCGCTCAAAATCTCCACTTGCGGATACTACAGAAAGAGTGTTCCAAACCTGCTCTAAGAAAGGGAATGTTCAGCTCTGTGAGTTCAATGCAGATATCACAAAGTAGTTTCTGAGAGAGCTTCTTTCTAGATTTTAGATGAAGATATTCCCGTTTCCAATGAAATCGTTAGAGCTACCCAAATATCCACTTGCAGATTCTACAGAAAGTGTGTTTCCAAACTGCTGTAACAAAGGAAAGGTTGAAACCTGTTTGTTGAGGACACACACCACAACAAAGTTTCTGAGAATGCTTCTGTCTAGATTTTAGATGACGATATTCCCGTTTCCAAGGAAATCTTCACAGTTATTCAAATATCCACTTGCAGATTCTACAAAAAGGGTGTTTCCAAACTGCTCTATCAAAAGAAACGTTCAACTCCGTTAGTTGAGGACACACATCACAAAGAAGTTTCTGAGAATGCTTCTGTCTCGTTTTTATGGGAAGATATTTCAGTTTTCACCGTAGGACGGAATGCGCTCGAAATGTCCACTTGCAGATACTACAGAAAGAGTGTTCCAAACCTTCTCTAAGAAAGGGAATCTTCAGCTTTGTGAGTTGAATGCAGATATCACAAAGTAGTTTCTGAGAGTGCTTCTGTCTAGATTTTAGATGAAGATATTCCCGTTTCCAACGAAATCGTTAGAGCTATCCAAATATCTACTTGCAGATTCTACAAAAAGAGTGGTTCCAAACTACTCTATGAAAAGAAAGGTTGAACTCTGTTAGATGAGGACACACATCACAAAGAAGTTTCTGAGAATGCTTCTGTCTAGATTTTATATGAAGATGTTCCCGTTTCCAACGAAATCTTCACATTAAACAAAATATCCACTTGCAGGTTCCACAAAAAGAGTGTTTCCAAACTGCTGTATCAAAGGAAAGGTTGAACTCTGTTAGTTGAGGACACACATCACAAAAAAGTTTCTGAGAATGCTTCTGTCTAGATTTTATATGAAGATATTCCCGTTTCCAACGAAATCTTCACAGTTATTCAAATATCCACTTGCAGATTCTACAAAAAGAGTGTTTCCAAACTGCTGTTTCAATAGAAAGGATCAGCTCTGGTAGTTGAGGACACACATCCTAAATAGGTTTCTGAAAATCCCTCTGTCTCTTTTTTATGGGAAGATATTTCAGTTTTCACCTTGGCCTTAATGCGCTCGAAATGTCCACTTCCAGATACTACAGAAAGAGTGTTTCAAACCTGCTCTATGAAAGGGAAAGTTCCGCCCTGTGACTTGAATGCAGATATCAGAAAGTAGTTTCTGACAGTGCTTCTGTCTAGAATTTAGATGAAGATATTCCCGTTTCCAACGAAATCTTCACAGTTATCCAAATATCCACTTGCAGATTCTACAAAAAGAGTGTTTGCAAACTGCTGTATCAAAAGAAAGGATGAACTGTGTTAGCTGAGGACACTCATCAAGAAGTTTCTGAGAATGCTTCGGTCTAGATTTCATATGAAGATATTCCCGTTTCCAACGAAATCATTAGCTCTATCAAAATATCCACTTACAGATTCTACAAAAAGAGTGTTTCCAAACTCCTCTATCAAAAGAAAGTTTCATCTCCTTTAGTTGAGGACACACATCACAAAGAAGTTTCTGAGAATGCTTCTGTCTAGATTTTATATGAAGATATTCCCTTTTCCAATGAAATCTTCAGAGTCATCCAAATATCCACTTGCAGCTTCTACAAAAAGAGTTTTTCTAAACTGCTGTATCCAAAGAAAGTTTCATCTCTGTTAGTTGAGGACACACATCCCAAATAAGTTTCTGAGAATGCTTCTGTCTCTTTTTTATGGGAAGATATTTCCCTTTTCACCTTAGGCCTGAAAGCGCTCGAAGTCTCCACTTGCAGATACTACAGAAAGAGTGTTCGAAACCTGCTCTAAGAAAGGGAATGTTCAGCTCTGTGAGTTCAATGCAGATATCACAAAGTAGTTTCTGAGAGAGCTTCTGTCTAGGTTTTAGATGAAGATATTCCCGTTTCCATTGAAATTGATAGAGCTATCCAAATATCCACTTGCAGATTCTACAAAAAGTGTGTTTCCAAACTGCTGTAACAAAGGAAAGGTTGAAATCTGTTAGTTGAGGACACACACCACAAAAAAGTTTCTGAGAATGCTTCTGTCTAGATTTTAGATGACGATATTCCCGTTTCCAATGAAATCTTCACAGTTATTCAAATATCCACTTGCAGATTCTACAAAAAGTGTGTTTCCAAACTGCTCTATCAAAAGAAAGGTTCACCTCCGTTAGTTGAGGACACACATCACAAAGAAGTTTCTGAGAATGCTTCTGTCTCGTTTTTATGGGAAGATATTTCCCTTTTCACCTAAGGCCCTAATGCGCTCGAAATGTCCACTTGCAGATACTACAGAAAGAGTGTTCCAAACCTTCTCTAAGAAAGGGAATCTTCAGCATTGTGAGTTGAATGCCGATATCACAAAGTAGTTTCTGACAGTGCTTCTGTCTAGATTTTAGATGAAGATATTCCCGTTTCCAACGAAATCGTTAGAGCTATCCAAATATCAACTTGCAGATTCTACAAAAAGAGTGGTTCCAAACTACTCTATGAAAAGAAAGGTTGAACTCTGTTAGATGAGGACACACATCACAAAGAAGTTTCTGAGAATGCTTCTGTCTAGATTTTATATGAAGATGTTCCCGTTTCCAACGAAATCTTCACTTTAAACAAAATATCCACTTGCCGGTTCTACAAAAAGTGTGTTTCCAAACTGCTGTATCAATAGAAAGGATCAGCTCTGGTAGTTGAGGACACACATCCTAAATAAGTTTCTGAAAATCCTTCTGTCTCTTTTTTATGGGAAGATATTTCAGTTTTCACCGTCGGCCTTTATGCGCTCGAAATGTCCACTTCCAGATACTACAGAAAGAGTGTTTCAAACCTGCTCTATGAAAGGGAATGTTCCGCTCTGTGACTTGAATGCAGATATCAGAAAGTAGTTTCTGACAATGCTTCTGTCTAGAATTTAGATGAAGATATTCCCGTTTCCAACCAAATCGATAGAGCTATCCAAATATCCACTTACAGATTCTACAAAAGAAGTGATTCCAAACTGCTCTATCAACAGAAAGGTTTAAGTCTGTTAGTTGAGGACACACATCACAAAGAAGTTTCTGAAAATGCTTCTGTCTCGTTTTTATGGGAAGATATTTCAGTTTTCACCGTAGGCCCAAATGCGCTCTAAATGTCCACTTGCAGATACTACCGAAAGAGTGTTCCAAACCTTCTCTAAGAAAGGGAATCGTCAGCATTGTGAGTTGAATGCAGATATCTCAAAGTAGTTTCTGAGGGTGCTTCTGCCTAGATTTTAGATGAATATATTACCGTTTCCAACGAAATCAATAGAGCTATCCAAATATCCACTTACAGATTCTACAAAAGAAGTGATTCCAAACTGCTCTATCAACAGAAAGGTTTAAGTCTGTTAGGTGAGGACACACATCCCAAATAAGTTTCTGAGAATGCTTCTGTCTCGTTTTTATGGGAAGACATTTCCCTTTTCACCTTAGGCCTGAAAGCGCTCAAAATCTCCACTTGCAGATACTACAGAAAGAGTGTTCCAAACCTGCTCTAAGAAAGGGAATGTTCAGCTCTGTGAGTTCAATGCAGATATCACAAAGTAGTTTCTGAGAGAGCTTCTGTCTAGATTTTAGATGAAGATATTCCCGTTTCCAATGAAATCGTTAGAGCTACCCAAATATCCACTTGCAGATTCTACAGAAAGTGTGTTTCCAAACTGCTGTAACAAAGGAAAGGTTGAAATCTGTTTGTTGAGGACACACACCACAACAAAGTTTCTGAGAATGCTTCTGTCTAGATTTTAGATGACGATATTCCCGTTTCCAAGGAAATCTTCACAGTTATTCAAATATCCACTTGCAGATTCTACAAAAAGAGTGTTTCCAAACTGCTCTATCAAAAGAAAGGTTCAACTCCGTTAGTTGAGGACACACATCACAAAGAAGTTTCTGAGAATGCTTCTGTCTCGTTTTTATGGGAAGATATTTCAGTTTTCACCGTAGGACGGAATGCGCTCGAAATGTCCACTTGCAGATACTACAGAAAGAGTGTTCCAAACCTTCTCTAAGAAAGGGAATCTTCAGCTTTGTGAGTTGAATGCAGATATCACAAAGTAGTTTCTGAGAGTGCTTCTGTCTGGATTTTAGATGAAGATATTCCCGTTTCCAACGAAATCGTTAGAGCTATCCAAATATCTACTTGCAGATTCTACAAAAAGAGTGGTTCCAAACTACTCTATGAAAAGAAAGGTTGAACTCTGTTAGATGAGGACACACATCACAAAGAAGTTTCTGAGAATGCTTCTGTCTAGATTTTATATGAAGATGTTCCCGTTTCCAACGAAATCTTCACATTAAACAAAATATCCACTTGCAGGTTCTACAAAAAGAGTGTTTCCAAACTGCTGTATCAAAGGAAAGGTTGAACTCTGTTAGTTGAGGACACACATCACAAAAAAGTTTCTGAGAATGCTTCTGTCTAGATTTTATATGAAGATATTCCCGTTTCCAACGAAATCTTCACAGTTATTCAAATATCCACTTGCAGATTCTACAAAAAGAGTGTTTCCAAACTGCTGTTTCAATAGAAAGGATCAGCTCTGGTAGTTGAGGACACACATCCTAAATAAGTTTCTGAAAATCCTTCTGTCTCTTTTTTATGGGAAGATATTTCAGTTTTCACCGTAGGCCTTAATGTGCTCGAAATCTCCACTTCCAGATACTACAGAAAGAGTGTTTCAAACCTGCTCTATGAAAGGGAAAGTTCTGCTCTGTGACTTGAATGCAGATATCAGAAAGTAGTTTCTGACAGTGCTTCTGTCTAGAATTTAGATGAAGATATTCCCGTTTCCAACGAAATCTTCACAGTTATCCAAATATCCACTTGCAGATTCTACAAAAAGAGTGTTTGCAAACTGCTGTATCAAAAGAAAGGATGAACTGTGTTAGCTGAGGACACTCATCAAGAAGTTGTTTCTGAGACTGCTTCGGTCTAGATTTCATATGAAGATATTCCCGTTTCCAACGAAATCATTAGCTCTATCAAAATATCCACTTACAGATTCTACAAAAAGAGTGTTTCCAAACTCCTCTATCAAAAGAAAGGTTCAACTCCTTTATTTGAGGACACACATCACAAAGAAGTTTCTGAGAATGCTTCTGTCTAGATTTTATATGAAGATATTCCCTTTTCCAATGAAATCCTCAGAGTCATCCAAATATCCACTAGCAGCTTCTACAAAAAGAGTTTTTCTAAACTGCTGTATCCAAAGAAAGTTTCATCTCTGTTAGTTGAGGACACACATCCCAAATAAGTTTCTGAGAATGCTTCTGTCTCGTTTTTATGGGAAGATATTTCCCTTTTCACCTTAGGCCTGAAAGCGCTCGAAATCTCCACTTGCAGATACTACAGAAAGAGTGTTCCAAACCTGCTCTAAGAAAGGGAATGTTCAGCTCTGTGAGGTCAATGCAGATATCACAAAGTAGTTTCTGAGAGAGCTTCTGTCTAGATTTTAGATGAAGATATTCCCGTTTCCAATGAAATCGTTAGAGCTATCCAAATATCCACTTGCAGATTCTACAAAAAGTGTGTTTCCAAACTGCTGTAACAAAGGAAAGGTTGAAATCTGTTAGTTGAGGACACACACCACAAAAAAGTTTCTGAGAATGCTTCTGTCTAGATTTTAGATGACGATATTCCCGTTTCCAATGAAATCTTCACAGTTATTCAAATATCCACTTGCAGATTCTACAAAAAGTGTGTTTCCAAACTGCTCTATCAAAAGAAAGGTTCACCTCCGTTAGTTGAGGACACACCTCACAAAGAAGTTTCTGAGAATGCTTCTGTCTCGTTTTTATGGGAAGATATTTCCCTTTTCACCTAAGGCCCTAATGCGCTCGAAATGTCCACTTGCAGATACTACAGAAAGAGTGTTCCAAACCTTCTCTAAGAAAGGGAATCTTCAGCATTGTGAGTTGAATGCCGATATCACAAAGTAGTTTCTGAGAGTGCTTCTGTCTAGATTTTAGATGAAGATATTCCCGTTTCCAACGAAATCGTTAGAGCTATCCAAATATCAACTTGCAGATTCTACAAAAAGAGTGGTTCCAAACTACTCTATGAAAAGAAAGGTTGAACTCTGTTAGATGAGGACACACATCACAAAGAAGTTTCTGAGAATGCTTCTGTCTAGATTTTATATGAAGATGTTCCCGTTTCCAACGAAATCTTCACTTTAAACAAAATATCCACTTGCAGATTCTTCAAAAAGAGTGTTTCCAAACTACTGTATCAATAGAAAGGATCAGCTCTGGTAGTTGAGGACACACATCCTAAAGAAGTTTCTGAAAATCCTTCTGTCTCTTTTTTATGGGAAGATATTTCAGTTTTCACCGTAGGCCTTAATGCGCTCGAAATGTCCACTTCCAGATACTACAGAAAGAGTGTTTCAAACCTGCTCTATGAAAGGGAATGTTCCGCTCTGTGACTTGAATGCAGATTTCAGAAAGTAGTTTCTAACAGTGCTTCTGTCTAGAATTTAGATGAAGATATTCCCGTTTCCAACGAAATCGATAGAGCTATCCAAATATCCACTTACAGATTCTACAAAAGAAGTGATTCCAAACTGCTCTATCAACAGAAAGGTTTAAGTCTGTTAGTTGAGGACACACATCACAAAGAAGTTTGTGAGAATGCTTCTGTCTAGATTTTATATGAAGATATTCCCGTTTCCAACGATATCTTCACAGTTATCCAAATATCCACTTGCAGATTCTTCAAAAAGTGTGTTTCCAAACTGCTGTATCAAAAGAAAGGTTCAACTCTGTTAGTTGAGGACACCCATCGCAAAGAAGTTTCTGAGAATGCTTCTGTCTAGATTTCATATGAAGATACTCCCCTTTCCAACGAAATTATTACAGCTATCCAAACATCCACGGACAGATTCTACAAAAAGGGTGTTTCCAAACTGCTGTATCAAAAGAAAGGTTGAACTCCGTTAGTTGAGGACACACATCACGAAGAAGTTGCTGAGAATGCTTCTGTCTGGAATTTAGATGAAGATATTCCCGTTTCCAACGAAATCTTCACAGTTATCCAAATATCTACCAGCAGATTCTACAAAAAGTGTGTTTCCAAACTACTGTAACAAAAGAAAGGTTGAACTCTGTTAGTTGAGGACACACATCACAAAGAAGTTTCTGAGAATTCTTCTGTCTAGATTTTATATGAAGATATTCACTTTTCCATCGAAATCTTCACAGTTATCCAAATATCCACTTGCGGATTCTACAAAAAGAGTGTTTCTAATCTGCTCTATCAAAAGAAAGGTTCAACTCTGTTAGTTGAGGACACACGTCCCATATAAGTTTTAGAGAATGCTTCTGTCTCGTTTTTATGGGAAGATATTTCCCTTTTCACCGTAGGCCTGAAAGCGCTCGAAATGTCCACTTGCAGATAGTACAGAAAGCGTTTTCCAAACCTGCTCTAAGAAAGAGAATCTTCAGCTTTCTGAGTTGAATGCAGATATCACAAAGTAGTTTCTGAGAGTGCTTCTGTCTAGATTTTAGATGAAGATATTCCCGTTTCCAACGAAATCGTATGAGCTATCCAAATATCCACTTGCAGATTGTACAAAAAGAGTGGTTCCAAACTACTCTATCAAAAGAAATGTTAAACTCTGTTCGATGAGGACACACATCACAAAGAAGTTTCTGAGAATGCTTCTGTCTAGATTTTATATGAAGATGTTCCCGTTTCCAACGAAATCTTCACATTAAACAAAATATCCACTTGCAGGTTCTACAAAAAGAGTGTTTCCAAACTGCTGTATCAACGGAAAGTTTGAACTCTGTTAGTTGAGGACACACATCACAAAAAAGTTTCTGAGAATGCTTCTGTCTAGATTTTATAAGAAGATACTCCCGTTTCCAACGAAATCTTCACAGTTATTCAAGTATCCACTTGCAGATTCCACAAAAAGAGTGTTTCCAACTGCTTTATCAATAGAAAGGATCAACTCTGCTATTTGAGGACACACATCCTAAATAAGTTTCTGAGAATCCTTCTGTCTCTTTCTTATGGAAGATATTTCAGTTTTCACCGTAGGCCTTTATGCGCTCGAAATGTCCACTTCCAGATACTACAGAAAGAGTGTTTCAAACCTGCTCTATGAAAGGGAATGTTCCGCTCTGTGACTTGAATGCAGATATCACAAAGTAGTTTCTGACAATGCTTCTGTCTAGATTTTAGATGAATATATTACCGTTTCCAACGAAATCAATAGAGCTATCCAAATATCCACTTACAGATTCTACAAAAGAAGTGATTCCAAACTGCTCTATCAACAGAAAGGTTTAAGTCTGTTAGGTGAGGACACACATCCCAAATAAGTTTCTGAGAATGCTTCTGTCTCG
Source organism: Gorilla gorilla gorilla (assembly GCF_029281585.2). NCBI lineage: Eukaryota > Metazoa > Chordata > Mammalia > Primates > Hominidae > Gorilla > Gorilla gorilla. The sequence continues at coordinate 11,568,625 of NC_086018.1, read as the reverse complement.
TTTTTATGGGAAGACATTTCCCTTTTCACCTTAGGCCTGAAAGCGCTCAAAATCTCCACTTGCAGATACTACAGAAAGAGTGTTCCAAACCTGCTCTAAGAAAGGGAATGTTCAGCTCTGTGAGTTCAATGCAGATATCACAAAGTAGTTTCTGAGAGAGCTTCTGTCTAGATTTTAGATGAAGATATTCCCGTTTCCAATGAAATCGTTAGAGCTACCCAAATATCCACTTGCAGATTCTACAAAAAGAGTGGTTCCAAACTACTCTATGAAAAGAGAGGTTGAACTCTGTTAGATGAGGACACACATCACAAAGAAGTCTCTGAGAATGCTTCTGTCTAGATTTTATATGAAGATGTTCCCGTTTCCAACGAAATCTTCACATTAAACAAAATATCCACTTGCAGGTTCTACAAAAAGAGTGTTTCCAAACTGCTGTATCAAAGCAAAGGTTGAACTCTGTTAGTTGAGGACACACATCACAAAAAAGTTTCTGAGAATGCTTCTGTCTAGATTTTATATGAAGATATTCCCGTTTCCAACGAAATCTTCACAGTTATTCAAATATCCACTTGCAGATTCTACAAAAAGAGTGTTTCCAAACTGCTGTTTCAATAGAAAGGATCAGCTCTGGTAGTTGAGGACACACATCCTAAATAAGTTTCTGAAAATCCTTCTGTCTCTTTTTTATGGGAAGATATTTCAGTTTTCACCGTAGGCCTTAATGCGCTCCAAATCTCCACTTCCAGATACTACAGAAAGAGTGTTTCAAACCTGCTCTATGAAAGGGAAAGTTCTGCTCGTGACTTGAATGCAGATATCAGAAAGTAGTTTCTGACAGTGCTTCTGTCTAGAATTTAGATGAAGATATTCCCGTTTCCAACGAAATCTTCACAGTTATCCAAATATCCACTTGCAGATTCTACAAAAAGAGTGTTTGCAAACTGCTGTATCAAAAGAAAGGATGAACTGTGTTAGCTGAGGACACTCATCAAGAAGTTGTTTCTGAGACTGCTTCGGTCTAGATTTCATATGAAGATATTCCCGTTTCCAACGAAATCATTAGCTCTATCAAAATATCCACTTACAGATTCTACAAAAAGAGTGTTTCCAAACTCCTCTATCAAAAGAAAGGTTCAACTCCTTTATTTGAGGACACACATCACAAAGAAGTTTCTGAGAATGCTTCTGTCTAGATTTTATATGAAGATATTCCCTTTTCCAATGAAATCTTCAGAGTCATCCAAATATCCACTTGCAGCTTCTACAAAAAGAGTTTTTCTAAACTGCTGTATCCAAAGAAAGTTTCATCTCTGTTAGTTGAGGACACACATCCCAAATAAGTTTCTGAGAATGCTTCTGTCTCGTTTTTATGGGAAGATATTTCCCTTTTCACCTTAGGCCTGAAAGCGCTCGAAATCTCCACTTGCAGATACTACAGAAAGAGTGTTCCAAACCTGCTCTAAGAAAGGGAAAGTTCAGCTCTGTGAGTTTAATGCAGATATCACAAAGTAGTTTCTGAGAGAGCTTCTGTCTAGATTTTAGATGAAGATATTCCCGTTTCCAATGAAATCGTTAGAGCTATCCAAATATCCACTTGCAGATTCTACAAAAAGTGTGTTTCCAAACTGCTGTAACAAAGGAAGGGTTGAAATCTGTTAGTTGAGGACACACACCACAAAAAAGTTTCTGAGAATGCTTCTGTCTAGATTTTAGATGACGATATTCCCGTTTCCAATGAAATCTTCACAGTTATTCAAATATCCACTTGCAGATTCTACAAAAAGTGTGTTTCCAAACTGCTCTATCAAAAGAAAGGTTCACCTCCGTTAGTTGAGGACACACATCACAAAGAAGTTTCTGAGAATGCTTCTGTCTCGTTTTTATGGGAAGATATTTCCCTTTTCACCTAAGGCCCTAATGCGCTCGAAATGTCCACTTGCAGATACTACAGAAAGAGTGTTCCAAACCTTCTCTAAGAAAGGGAATCTTCAGCATTGTGAGTTGAATGCCGATATCACAAAGTAGTTTCTGAGAGTGCTTCTGTCTAGATTTTAGATGAAGATATTCCCGTTTCCAACGAAATCGTTAGAGCTATCCAAATATCAACTTGCAGATTCTACAAAAAGAGTGGTTCCAAACTACTCTATGAAAAGAAAGGTTGAACTCTGTTAGATGAGGACACACATCACAAAGAAGTTTCTGAGAATGCTTCTGTCTAGATTTTATATGAAGATGTTCCCGTTTCCAACGAAATCTTCACTTTAAACAAAATATCCACTTGCAGGTTCTACAAAAAGTGTGTTTCCAAACTGCTGTATCAATAGAAAGGATCAGCTCTTGTAGTTGAGGACACACATCTTAAATAAGTTTCTGAAAATCCTTCTGTCTCTTTTTTATGGGAAGATATTTCAGTTTTCACCGTAGGCCTTAATGCGCTCGAAATGTCCACTTCCAGATACTACAGAAAGAGTGTTTCAAACCTGCTCTATGAAAGGGAATGTTCCGCTCAGTGACTTGAATGCAGATATCAGAAAGGAGTTTCTGACAATGCTTCTGTCTTGAATTTAGATGAAGATATTCCCGTTTCCAACGAAATCGATAGAGCTATCCAAATATCCACTTACAGATTCTACAAAAGAAGTGATTCCAAACTGCTCTATCAACAGAAAAGTTTAAGTCTGCTAGTTGAGGACACACATCACAAGGAAGTTTCTGAGAATGCTTCTGTCTCGTTTTTATGGGAAGATATTTCAGTTTTCACTGTAGGCCCGAATGCGCTCGAAATGTCCAGTTGCAGATACTACAGAAAGAGTGTTCCAAACCTTCTCTAAGAAAGGGAATCGTCAGCATTGTGAGTTGAATGCAGATATCACAAAGTAGTTTCTGAGGGTGCTTCTGTCTAGATTTTAGAAGAATATATTACCGTTTCCAACGAAATCGATAGAGCTATCCAAATATCCACTTGCAGATTCTACAAAAGAAGTGATTCCAAACTGCTCTATCAACAGAAAGGTTTAAGTCTGTTAGGTGAGGACACACATCACAAAGAAGTTTGTGAGAATGCTTCTGTCTAGATTTTATATGAAGATATTCCCGTTTCCAACGATATCTTCACAGTTATCCAAATATCCACTTGCAGATTCTACAAAAAGTGTGTTTCCAAACTGCTCTATCAAAACAAAGGTTCAACTCCGTTAGTTGAGGACACACGTCACAAAGAAGTTTCTGAGAATGCTTCTGTCTCGTTTTTATGGGAAGATATTTCAGTTTTCACCGTAGGCCCGAATGCGCTCCAAATGTCCACTTGCAGATACTACAGAAAGAGTGTTCCAAACCTTCTCTAAGAAAGGGAATCTTCAGCATTGTGAGTTGAATGCCGATATCACAAAGTAGTTTCTGAGAGTGCTTCTGTCTAGATTTTAGATGAAGATATTCCCGTTTCCAACGAAATCGTTAGAGCTATCCAAATATCAACTTGCAGATTCTACAAAAAGAGTGGTTCCAAACTACTCTATGAAAAGAAAGGTTGAACTCTGTTAGATGAGGACACACATCACAAAGAAGTTTCTGAGAATGCTTCTGTCTAGATTTTATATGAAGATGTTCCCGTTTCCAACGAAATCTTCACTTTAAACAAAATATCCTCTTGCAGATTCTTCAAAAAGAGTGTTTCCAAACTACTGTATCAATAGAAAGGATCAGCTCTGGTAGTTGAGGACACACATCCTAAAGAAGTTTCTGAAAATCCTTCTGTCTCTTTTTTATGGGAAGATATTTCAGTTTTCACCGTAGGCCTTAATGCGCTCGAAATGTCCACTTCCAGATACTACAGAAAGAGTGTTTCAAACCTGCTCTATGAAAGGGAATGTTCCGCTCTGTGACTTGAATGCAGATTTCAGAAAGTAGTTTCTAACAGTGCTTCTGTCTAGAATTTAGATGAAGATATTCCCGTTTCCAACGAAATCGATAGAGCTATCCAAATATCCACTTACAGATTCTACAAAAGAAGTGATTCCAAACTGCTCTATCAACAGAAAGGTTTAAGTCTGTTAGTTGAGGACACACATCACAAAGAAGTTTGTGAGAATGCTTCTGTCTAGATTTTATATGAAGATATTCCCGTTTCCAACGATATCTTCACAGTTATCCAAATATCCACTTGCAGATTCTTCAAAAAGTGTGTTTCCAAACTGCTGTATCAAAAGAAAGGTTCAACTCTGTTAGTTGAGGACACCCATCGCAAAGAAGTTTCTGAGAATGCTTCTGTCTAGATTTCGTATGAAGATACTCCCCTTTCCAACGAAATTATTACAGCTATCCAAACATCCACGGACAGATTCTACAAAAAGGGTGTTTCCAAACTGCTGTATCAAAAGAAAGGTTGAACTCCGTTAGTTGAGGACACACATCACGAAGAAGTTGCTGAGAATGCTTCTGTCTGGAATTTAGATGAAGATATTCCCGTTTCCAACGAAATCTTCACAGTTATCCAAATATCTACCAGCAGATTCTACAAAAAGTGTGTTTCCAAACTACTGTAACAAAAGAAAGGTTGAACTCTGTTAGTTGAGGACACACATCACAAAGAAGTTTCTGAGAATTCTTCTGTCTAGATTTTATATGAAGATATTCACTTTTCCATCGAAATCTTCACAGTTATCCAAATATCCACTTGCGGATTCTACAAAAAGAGTGTTTCTAATCTGCTCTATCAAAAGAAAGGTTCAACTCTGTTAGTTGAGGACACACGTCCCATATAAGTTTTAGAGAATGCTTCTGTCTCGTTTTTATGGGAAGATATTTCCCTTTTCACCGTAGGCCTGAAAGCGCTCGAAATGTCCACTTGCAGATAGTACAGAAAGCGTTTTCCAAACCTGCTCTAAGAAAGAGAATCTTCAGCTTTCTGAGTTGAATGCAGATATCACAAAGTAGTTTCTGAGAGTGCTTCTGTCTAGATTTTAGATGAAGATATTCCCGTTTCCAACGAAATCGTTAGAGCTATCCAAATATCCACTTGCAGATTGTACAAAAAGAGTGGTTCCAAACTACTCTATCAAAAGAAATGTTAAACTCTGTTCGATGAGGACACACATCACAAAGAAGTTTCTGAGAATGCTTCTGTCTAGATTTTATATGAAGATGTTCCCGTTTCCAACGAAATCTTCACATTAAACAAAATATCCACTTGCAGGTTCTACAAAAAGAGTGTTTCCAAACTGCTGTATCAACGGAAAGTTTGAACTCTGTTAGTTGAGGACACACATCACAAAAAAGTTTCTGAGAATGCTTCTGTCTAGATTTTATAAGAAGATACTCCCGTTTCCAACGAAATCTTCACAGTTATTCAAGTATCCACTTGCAGATTCCACAAAAAGAGTGTTTCCAACTGCTTTATCAATAGAAAGGATCAACTCTGCTATTTGAGGACACACATCCTAAATAAGTTTCTGAGAATCCTTCTGTCTCTTTCTTATGGAAGATATTTCAGTTTTCACCGAAGGGCTGAATGCGTTCGAAATGTCCACTTCCAGATACTACAGAAAGAGTGTTTCAAACCTGCTCTATGAAAGGGAATGTTCAGCTCTGTGACTTGAATGCAGATATCACAAAGTAGTTTCTGACAGTGCTTCTGTCTTGAATTCAGATGAAGATATTCCCTTTTCCAACGAAATCGTTAGAGCTATAAAAATATCCACTTGCAGATTCTACAAAAAGGGTGTTTCCAAACTGCTATATCAAAAGAAACGTTGAACTCTGTTAGTTGAGGATACACATCACAAAGAAGTTTCTGAGAATGCTTGTGTCTGGATTTTATATGAAGATATTCCTATTTCCAACTAAATCTTCACAGTTATCCAAATATCCACTTGCAGATTTTACAAAAAGACTGTTTCCAAACTGCTGTTTCAAAGGAAAAGTTGAACTGTGTTAGTCGAGGACACTCATCACAAAGAAGTTTCTGAGAATGCTTCTGTCTAGATTTCATATGAGGATATTCCCGTATCCACCGAAATCATTAGAGCTATCCAAATATCCACTTACAGATTCTACAAAAAGAGTGTTACCAATCTGCTCTATTAAAAGAAAGGTTCAACTTCCTTAGTTGAGGACACACATCACAAAGAAGTTTCTGAGAATGCTTCTGTCTGGATTTTATATGAAGATATTCCGTTTCCAATGAAATCTTCACAGTTATCCAAATATCCACTTGCAGATTCTACAAAAAGTGTGTTTCCAAACTACTGTATCAAAAGAATGGTTCAACTCTGTTAGTTGAGGACACACATCACAAAGAAGTTTCTGAGAATGCTTCTGTCTAGATTTTATATGAAGATATTCCCGTTTCCAACGAAATCTTCACATTTATCCAAATATCCACTTGCAGATTCTACAAAAAGAGTATTTGCAAACTGCTGTATCAAAAGAAAGGATGAACTGTGTTAGCTGAGGACACTCATCAAGAAGAAGTTTCTGAGAATGCTTCGGTCTAGATTTCATATGAAGGTATTCCCGTTTCCAACGAAATCATTAGCTCTATCAAAATATCCACTTACAGATTCTACAAAAAGAGTGTTTCCAAACTCCTCTATCAAAAGAAAGGTTCAACTCCTTTATTTGAGGACACACATCACAGAGAAGTTTCTGAGAATGCTTCTGTCTAGATTTTATATGAAGATATTCCCTTTTCCAATGAAATCTTCAGAGTCATCCAAATATCCACTTGCAGCTTCTACAAAAAGAGTTTTTCTAAACTGCTGTATCCAAAGAAAGTTTCATCTCTGTTAGTTGAGGACACACATCCCAAATAAGTTTCTGAGAATGCTTCTGTCTCGTTTTTATGGGAAGATATTTCCCTTTTCACCTTAGGCCTGAAAGCGCTCGAAATCTCCACTTGCAGATACTACAGAAAGAGTGTTCCAAACCTGCTCTAAGAAAGGGAATGTTCAGCTCTGTGAGGTCAATGCAGATATCACAAAGTAGTTTCTGAGAGAGCTTCTGTCTAGATTTTAGATGAAGATATTCCCGTTTCCAATGAAATCGTTAGAGCTATCCAAATATCCACTTGCAGATTCTACAAAAAGTGTGTTTCCAAACTGCTGTAACAAAGGAAAGGTTGAAATCTGTTAGTTGAGGACACACACCACAAAAAAGTTTCTGAGAATGCTTCTGTCTAGATTTTATATGACGATATTCCCGTTTCCAATGAAATCTTCACAGTTATTCAAATATCCACTTGCAGATTCTACAAAAAGTGTGTTTCCAAACTGCTCTATCAAAAGAAAGGTTCACCTCCGTTAGTTGAGGACACACATCACAAAGAAGTTTCTGAGAATGCTTCTGTCTCGTTTTTATGGGAAGATATTTCCCTTTTCACCTAAGGCCCTAATGCGCTCGAAATGTCCACTTGCAGATACTACAGAAAGAGTGTTCCAAACCTTCTCTAAGAAAGGGAATCTTCAGCATTGTGAGTTGAATGCCGATATCACAAAGTAGTTTCTGAGAGTGCTTCTGTCTAGATTTTAGATGAAGATATTCCCGTTTCCAACGAAATCGTTAGAGCTATCCAAATATCAACTTGCAGATTCTACAAAAAGAGTGGTTCCAAACTACTCTATGAAAAGAAAGGTTGAACTCTGTTAGATGAGGACACACATCACAAAGAAGTTTCTGAGAATGCTTCTGTCTAGATTTTATATGAAGATGTTCCCGTTTCCAACGAAATCTTCACTTTAAACAAAATATCCACTTGCAGATTCTTCAAAAAGAGTGTTTCCAAACTACTGTATCAATAGAAAGGATCAGCTCTGGTAGTTGAGGACACACATCCTAAAGAAGTTTCTGAAAATCCTTCTGTCTCTTTTTTATGGGAAGATATTTCAGTTTTCACCGTAGGCCTTAATGCGCTCGAAATGTCCACTTCCAGATACTACAGAAAGAGTGTTTCAAACCTGCTCTATGAAAGGGAATGTTCCGCTCTGTGACTTGAATGCAGATTTCAGAAAGTAGTTTCTAACAGTGCTTCTGTCTAGAATTTAGATGAAGATATTCCCGTTTCCAACGAAATCGATAGAGCTATCCAAATATCCACTTACAGATTCTACAAAAGAAGTGATTCCAAACTGCTCTATCAACAGAAAGGTTTAAGTCTGTTAGTTGAGGACACACATCACAAAGAAGTTTGTGAGAATGCTTCTGTCTAGATTTTATATGAAGATATTCCCGTTTCCAACGATATCTTCACAGTTATCCAAATATCCACTTGCAGATTCTTCAAAAAGTGTGTTTCCAAACTGCTGTATCAAAAGAAAGGTTCAACTCTGTTAGTTGAGGACACCCATCGCAAAGAAGTTTCTGAGAATGCTTCTGTCTAGATTTCATATGAAGATACTCCCCTTTCCAACGAAATTATTACAGCTATCCAAACATCCACGGACAGATTCTACAAAAAGGGTGTTTCCAAACTGCTGTATCAAAAGAAAGGTTGAACTCCGTTAGTTGAGGACACACATCACGAAGAAGTTGCTGAGAATGCTTCTGTCTGGAATTTAGATGAAGATATTCCCGTTTCCAACGAAATCTTCACAGTTATCCAAATATCTACCAGCAGATTCTACAAAAAGTGTGTTTCCAAACTACTGTAACAAAAGAAAGGTTGAACTCTGTTAGTTGAGGACACACATCACAAAGAAGTTTCTGAGAATTCTTCTGTCTAGATTTTATATGAAGATATTCACTTTTCCATCGAAATCTTCACAGTTATCCAAATATCCACTTGTGGATTCTACAAAAAGAGTGTTTCTAATCTGCTCTATCAAAAGAAAGGTTCAACTCTGTTAGTTGAGGACACACGTCCCATATAAGTTTTAGAGAATGCTTCTGTCTCGTTTTTATGGGAAGATATTTCCCTTTTCACCGTAGGCCTGAAAGCGCTCGAAATGTCCACTTGCAGATAGTATAGAAAGCGTTTTCCAAACCTGCTCTAAGAAAGAGAATCTTCAGCTTTCTGAGTTGAATGCAGATATCACAAAGTAGTTTCTGAGAGTGCTTCTGTCTAGATTTTAGATGAAGATATTCCCGTTTCCAACGAAATCGTATGAGCTATCCAAATATCCACTTGCAGATTGTACAAAAAGAGTGGTTCCAAACTACTCTATCAAAAGAAATGTTAAACTCTGTTCGATGAGGACACACATCACAAAGAAGTTTCTGAGAATGCTTCTGTCTAGATTTTATATGAAGATGTTCCCGTTTCCAACGAAATCTTCACATTAAACAAAATATCCACTTGCAGGTTCTACAAAAAGAGTGTTTCCAAACTGCTGTATCAACGGAAAGTTTGAACTCTGTTAGTTGAGGACACACATCACAAAAAAGTTTCTGAGAATGCTTCTGTCTAGATTTTATAAGAAGATACTCCCGTTTCCAACGAAATCTTCACAGTTATTCAAGTATCCACTTGCAGATTCCACAAAAAGAGTGTTTCCAACTGCTTTATCAATAGAAAGGATCAACTCTGCTATTTGAGGACACACATCCTAAATAAGTTTCTGAGAATCCTTCTGTCTCTTTCTTATGGAAGATATTTCAGTTTTCACCGAAGGGCTGAATGCGTTCGAAATGTCCACTTCCAGATACTACAGAAAGAGTGTTTCAAACCTGCTCTATGAAAGGGAATGTTCAGCTCTGTGACTTGAATGCAGATATCACAAAGTAGTTTCTGACAGTGCTTCTGTCTTGAATTCAGATGAAGATATTCCCTTTTCCAACGAAATCGTTAGAGCTATAAAAATATCCACTTGCAGATTCTACAAAAAGGGTGTTTCCAAACTGCTATATCAAAAGAAACGTTGAACTCTGTTAGTTGAGGATACACATCACAAAGAAGTTTCTGAGAATGCTTGTGTCTGGATTTTATATGAAGATATTCCTATTTCCAACTAAATCTTCACAGTTATCCAAATATCCACTTGCAGATTTTACAAAAAGACTGTTTCCAAACTGCTGTTTCAAAGGAAAAGTTGAACTGTGTTAGTCGAGGACACTCATCACAAAGAAGTTTCTGAGAATGCTTCTGTCTAGATTTCATATGAGGATATTCCCGTATCCACCGAAATCATTAGAGCTATCCAAATATCCACTTACAGATTCTACAAAAAGAGTGTTACCAATCTGCTCTATTAAAAGAAAGGTTCAACTTCCTTAGTTGAGGACACACATCACAAAGAAGTTTCTGAGAATGCTTCTGTCTGGATTTTATATGAAGATATTCCGTTTCCAATGAAATCTTCACAGTTATCCAAATATCCACTTGCAGATTCTACAAAAAGTGTGTTTCCAAACTACTGTATCAAAAGAATGGTTCAACTCTGTTAGTTGAGGACACACATCACAAAGAAGTTTCTGAGAATGCTTCTGTCTAGATTTTATATGAAGATATTCCCGTTTCCAATGAAATCTTCACAGTTATCCAAATATCCACTTGCAGATTCTACAAAAAGAGTGTTTGCAAACTACTGTATCAAAAGAAAGGATGAACTGTGTTAGCTGAGGACACTCATCAAGAAGAAGTTTCTGAGAATGCTTCGGTCTAGATTTCATATGAAGATATTCCCGTTTCCAACGAAATCATTAGCTCTATCAAAATATCCACTTACAGATTCTACAAAAAGAGTGTTTCCAGACTCCTCTATCAAAAGAAAGGTTCAACTCCTTTATTTGAGGACACACATCACAAAGAAGTTTCTGAGAATGCTTCTGTCTAGATTTTATATGAAGATATTCCCTTTTCCAATGAAATCTTCAGAGTCATCCAAATATCCACTTGCAGCTTCTACAAAAAGAGTTTTTCTAAACTGCTGTATCCAAAGAAAGTTTCATCTCTGTTAGTTGAGGACACACATCCCAAATAAGTTTCTGAGAATGCTTCTGTCTCGTTTTTATGGGAAGATATTTCCCTTTTCACCTTAGGCCTGAAAGCGCTCGAAATCTCCACTTGCAGATACTACAGAAAGAGTGTTCCAAACCTGCTCTAAGAAAGGGAAAGTTCAGCTCTGTGAGTTTAATGCAGATATCACAAAGTAGTTTCTGAGAGAGCTTCTGTCTAGATTTTAGATGAAGATATTCCCGTTTCCAATGAAATCGTTAGAGCTATCCAAATATCCACTTGCAGATTCTACAAAAAGTGTGTTTCCAAACTGCTGTAACAAAGGAAAGGTTGAAATCTGTTAGTTGAGGACACACACCACAAAAAAGTTTCTGAGAATGCTTCTGTCTAGATTTTATATGACGATATTCCCGTTTCCAATGAAATCTTCACAGTTATTCAAATATCCACTTGCAGATTCTACAAAAAGTGTGTTTCCAAACTGCTCTATCAAAAGAAAGGTTCACCTCCGTTAGTTGAGGACACACATCACAAAGAAGTTTCTGAGAATGCTTCTGTCTCGTTTTTATGGGAAGATATTTCCCTTTTCACCTAAGGCCCTAATGCGCTCGAAATGTCCACTTGCAGATACTACAGAAAGAGTGTTCCAAACCTTCTCTAAGAAAGGGAATCTTCAGCATTGTGAGTTGAATGCCGATATCACAAAGTAGTTTCTGAGAGTGCTTCTGTCTAGATTTTAGATGAAGATATTCCCGTTTCCAACGAAATCGTTAGAGCTATCCAAATATCAACTTGCAGATTCTACAAAAAGAGTGGTTCCAAACTACTCTATGAAAAGAAAGGTTGAACTCTGTTAGATGAGGACACACATCACAAAGAAGTTTCTGAGAATGCTTCTGTCTAGATTTTATATGAAGATGTTCCCGTTTCCAACGAAATCTTCACTTTAAACAAAATATCCACTTGCAGGTTCTACTAAAAGTGTGTTTCCAAACTGCTGTATCAATAGAAAGGATCAGCTCTTGTAGTTGAGGACACACATCTTAAATAAGTTTCTGAAAATCCTTCTGTCTCTTTTTTATGGGAAGATATTTCAGTTTTCACCGTAGGCCTTAATGCGCTCGAAATGTCCACTTCCAGATACTACAGAAAGAGTGTTTCAAACCTGCTCTATGAAAGGGAATGTTCCGCTCTGTGACTTGAATGCAGATATCAGAAAGTAGTTTCTGACAATGCTTCTGTCTAGAATTTAGATGAAGATATTCCCGTTTCCAACGAAATCGATAGAGCTATCCAAATATCCACTTACAGATTCTACAAAAGAAGTGATTCCAAACTGCTCTATCAACAGAAAAGTTTAAGTCTGCTAGTTGAGGACACACATCACAAAGAAGTTTCTGAGAATGCTTCTGTCTCGTTTTTATGGGAAGATATTTCAGTTTTCACTGTAGGCCCGAATGCGCTCGAAATGTCCACTTGCAGATACTACAGAAAGAGTGTTCCAAACCTTCTCTAAGAAAGGGAATCGTCAGCATTGTGAGTTGAATGCAGATATCACAAAGTAGTTTCTGAGGGTGCTTCTGTCTAGATTTTAGAAGAATATATTACCGTTTCCAACGAAATCGATAGAGCTATCAAAATATCCACTTGCAGATTCTACAAAAGAAGTGATTCCAAACTGCTCTATCAACAGAAAGGTTTAAGTCTGTTAGTTGAGGACACACATCACAAAGAAGTTTGTGAGAATGCTTCTGTCTAGATTTTATATGAAGATATTCCCGTTTCCAACGATATCTTCACAGTTATCCAAATATCCACTTGCAGATTCTACAAAAAGTGTGTTTCCAAACTGCTCTATCAAAAGAAAGGTTCAACTCCGTTAGTTGAGGACACACGTCACAAAGAAGTTTCTGAGAATGCTTCTGTCTCGTTTTTATGGGAAGATATTTCAGTTTTCACCGTAGGCCCAAATGCGCTCTAAATGTCCACTTGCAGATACTACAGAAAGAGTGTTCCAAACCTTCTCTAAGAAAGGGAATAGTCAGCATTGTGAGTTGAATGCAGATATCACAAAGTAGTTTCTGAGGGTGCTACTGTCTAGATTTTAGATGAATATATTACCGTTTCCAACGAAATCAATAGAGCTATCCAAATATCCACTTACAGATTCTACAAAAGAAGTGATTCCAAACTGCTCTATCAACAGAAAGGTTTAAGTCTGTTAGGTGAGGACACACATCCCAAATAAGTTTCTGAGAATGCTTCTGTCTCGTTTTTATGGGAAGATATTTCCCTTTTCACCTTAGGCCTGAAAGCGCTCGAAATCTCCACTTGCAGATACTACAGAAAGAGTGTTCCAAACCTGCTCTAAGAAAGGGAAAGTTCAGCTCTGTGAGTTTAATGCAGATATCACAAAGTAGTTTCTGAGAGAGCTTCTGTCTAGATTTTAGATGAAGATATTCCCGTTTCCAATGAAATCGTTAGAGCTATCCAAATATCCACTTGCAGATTCTACATAAAGTGTGTTTCCAAACTGCTGTAACAAAGGAAAGGTTGAAATCTGTTAGTTGAGGACACACACCACAAAAAAGTTTCTGAGAATGCTTCTGTCTAGATTTTATATGACGATATTCCCGTTTCCAATGAAATCTTCACAGTTATTCAAATATCCACTTGCAGATTCTACAAAAAGTGTGTTTCCAAACTGCTCTATCAAAAGAAAGGTTCACCTCCGTTAGTTGAGGACACACATCACAAAGAAGTTTCTGAGAATGCTTCTGTCTCGTTTTTATGGGAAGATATTTCCCTTTTCACCTAAGGCCCTAATGCGCTCGAAATGTCCACTTGCAGATACTACAGAAAGAGTGTTCCAAACCTTCTCTAAGAAAGGGAATCTTCAGCATTGTGAGTTGAATGCCGATATCACAAAGTAGTTTCTGAGAGTGCTTCTGTCTAGATTTTAGATGAAGATATTCCCGTTTCCAACGAAATCGTTAGAGCTATCCAAATATCAACTTGCAGATTCTACAAAAAGAGTGGTTCCAAACTACTCTATGAAAAGAAAGGTTGAACTCTGTTAGATGAGGACACACATCACAAAGAAGTTTCTGAGAATGCTTCTGTCTAGATTTTATATGAAGATGTTCCCGTTTCCAACGAAATCTTCACTTTAAACAAAATATCCACTTGCAGGTTCTACTAAAAGTGTGTTTCCAAACTGCTGTATCAATAGAAAGGATCAGCTCTTGTAGTTGAGGACACACATCTTAAATAAGTTTCTGAAAATCCTTCTGTCTCTTTTTTATGGGAAGATATTTCAGTTTTCACCGTAGGCCTTAATGCGCTCGAAATGTCCACTTCCAGATACTACAGAAACAGTGTTTCAAACCTGCTCTATGAAAGGGAATGTTCCGCTCTGTGACTTGAATGCAGATATCAGAAAGTAGTTTCTGACAATGCTTCTGTCTAGAATTTAGATGAAGATATTCCCGTTTCCAACGAAATCGATAGAGCTATCCAAATATCCACTTACAGATTCTACAAAAGAAGTGATTCCAAACTGCTCTATCAACAGAAAAGTTTAAGTCTGCTAGTTGAGGACACACATCACAAAGAAGTTTCTGAGAATGCTTCTGTCTCGTTTTTATGGGAAGATATTTCAGTTTTCACTGTAGGCCCGAATGCGCTCGAAATGTCCACTTGCAGATACTACAGAAAGAGTGTTCCAAACCTTCTCTAAGAAAGGGAATCGTCAGCATTGTGAGTTGAATGCAGATATCACAAAGTAGTTTCTGAGGGTGCTTCTGTCTAGATTTCAGAAGAATATATTACCGTTTCCAACGAAATCGATAGAGCTTTCAAAATATCCACTTGCAGATTCTACAAAAGAAGTGATTCCAAACTGCTCTATCAACAGAAAGGTTTAAGTCTGTTAGTTGAGGACACACATCACAAAGAAGTTTGTGAGAATGCTTCTGTCTAGATTTTATATGAAGATATTCCCGTTTCCAACGATATCTTCACAGTTATCCAAATATCCACTTGCAGATTCTACAAAAAGTGTGTTTCCAAACTGCTCTATCAAAAGAAAGGTTCAACTCCGTTAGTTGAGGACACACGTCACAAAGAAGTTTCTGAGAATGCTTCTGTCTCGTTTTTATGGGAAGATATTTCAGTTTTCACCGTAGGCCCAAATGCGCTCTAAATGTCCACTTGCAGATACTACAGAAAGAGTGTTCCAAACCTTCTCTAAGAAAGGGAATCGTCAGCATTGTGAGTTGAATGCAGATATCACAAAGTAGTTTCTGAGGGTGCTACTGTCTAGATTTTAGATGAATATATTACCGTTTCCAACGAAATCAATAGAGCTATCCAAATATCCACTTACAGATTCTACAAAAGAAGTGATTCCAAACTGCTCTATCAACAGAAAGGTTTAAGTCTGTTAGGTGAGGACACACATCCCAAATAAGTTTCTGAGAATGCTTCTGTCTCGTTTTTATGGGAAGACATTTCCCTTTTCACCTTAGGCCTGAAAGCGCACAAAATCTCCACTTGCGGATACTACAGAAAGAGTGTTCCAAACCTGCTCTAAGAAAGGGAAAGTTCAGCTCTGTGAGTTCAATGCAGATATCACAAAGTAGTTTCTGAGAGAGCTTCTGTCTAGATTTTAGATGAAGATATTCCCGTTTCCAATGAAATCGTTAGAGCTACCCAAATATCCACTTGCAGATTCTACAGAAAGTGTGTTTCCAAACTGCTGTAACAAAGGAAAGGTTGAAATCTGTTTGTTGAGGACACACACCACAACAAAGTTTCTGAGAATGCTTCTGTCTAGATTTTAGATGACGATATTCCCGTTTCCAAGGAAATCTTCACAGTTATTCAAATATCCACTTGCAGATTCTACAAAAAGAGTGTTTCCAAACTGCTCTATCAAAAGAAAGGTTCAACTCCGTTAGTTGAGGACACACATCACAAAGAAGTTTCTGAGAATGCTTCTGTCTCGTTTTTATGGGAAGATATTTCCCTTTTCACCTTAGGCCTGAAAGCGCTCGAAATCTCCACTTGCAGATACTACAGAAAGAGTGTTCCAAACCTGCTCTAAGAAAGGGAATGTTCAGCTCTGTGAGTTCAATGCAGATATCACAAAGTAGTTTCTGAGAGAGCTTCTGTCTAGATTTTAGATGAAGATATTCCCGTTTCCAATGAAATCGTTAGAGCTATCCAAATATCCACTTGCAGATTCTACGAAAAGTGTGTTTCCAAACTGCTGTAACAAAGGAAAGGTTGAAATCTGTTAGTTGAGGACACACACCACAAAAAAGTTTCTGAGAATGCTTCTGTCTAGATTTTATATGACGATATTCCCGTTTCCAATGAAATCTTCACAGTTATTCAAATATCCACTTGCAGATTCTACAAAAAGAGTGTTTCCAAACTGCTGTATCAATAGAAAGGATCAGCTCTGGTAGTTGAGGACACACATCCTAAATAAGTTTCTGAAAATCCTTCTGTCTGTTTTTTATGGGAAGATATTTCAGTTTTCACCGTAGGCCTTAATGCGCTCGAAATGTCCACTTCCAGATACTACAGAAAGAGTGTTTCAAACCTGCTCTATGAAAGGGAATGTTCCGCTCTGTGACTTGAATGCAGATATCAGAAAGTAGTTTCTGACAGTGCTTCTGTCTAGAATTTAGATGAAGATATTCCCGTTTCCAACGAAATCGATAGAGCTATCCAAATATCCACTTACAGATTCTAGAAAAGAAGTGATTCCAAACTACTGTATCAACAGAAAGGTTTAAGTCTGCTGG
This sequence comes from Gorilla gorilla gorilla, assembly GCF_029281585.2. NCBI lineage: Eukaryota > Metazoa > Chordata > Mammalia > Primates > Hominidae > Gorilla > Gorilla gorilla. Next base: position 11,551,921 of record NC_086018.1, on the reverse strand, counting down.
TTGAGGACACACATCACAAAGTAGTTTGTGAGAATGCTTCTGTCTAGATTTTATATGAAGATATTCCCGTTTCCAACGATATCTTCTCAGTTCTCCAAATATCCACTTGCAGATTCTTCAAAAAGTGTGTTTCCAAACTGCTGTATCAAAAGAAAGGTTCAACTCTGTTAGTTGAGGACACTCATCACAAAGAAGTTTCTGAGAATGCTTCTGTCTAGATTTCATATGAAGATACTCCCCTTTCCAACGAAATTATAACAGCTATCCAAATATCCACGGACAGATTCTACAAAAAGGGTGTTTCCAAACTGCTCTATCAAAAGAAAGGTTGAACTCCGTTAGCTGAGGACACACATCACGAAGAAGTTGCTGAGAATGCTTCTGTCTGGAATTTAGATGAAGATATTCCCGTTTCCAACGAAATCTTCACAGTTATCCAAATATCTACCAGCAGATTCTACAAAAAGTGTGTTTCCAAACTACTGTAACAAAAGAAAGGTTGAACTCTGTTAGTTGAGGACACACATCACAAAGAAGTTTCTGAGAATGCTTCTGTCTCGTTTTTATGGGAAGATATTTCAGTTTTCACCGTAGGCCCGAATGCGCTCCAAATGTCCACTTGCAGATAATACCGAAAGAGTGTTCCATACCTTCTCTAAGAAAGGGAATCTTCAGCTTTGTGAGTTGAATGCAGATATCACAAAGTAGTTTCTGAGAGTGCTTCTGTCTAGATTTTAGATGAAAATATTCCCGTTTCCAATGAAATCGTTAGAGCTATCCAAATATCAACTTGCAGATTCTACAAAAAGAGTGGTTCCAAACTACTCTATGAAAAGAAAGGTTGAACTCTGTTAGATGAGGACACACATCACAAAGAAGTTTCTGATAATGCTTCTGTCTAGATTTTATATAAAGATGTTCCCGTTTCCAATGAAATCTTCACATTAAACAAAATATCCACTTGCAGGTTCTACAAAAAGAGTGTTTCCAAACTGCTGTATCAAAGGAACGGTTGAACTCTGTTAGTTGAGGACACTTATCACAAAAAATTTTCTGAGAATGCTTCTGTCTAGATTTTATATGAAGATATTCCCGTTTCCAACGAAATCTTCACAGTTATTCAAATATCCACTTGCAGATTCTACAAAAAGAGTGTTTCCAAACTGCTGTATCAATAGAAAGGATCAGCTCTGGTAGTTGAGGACACACATCCTAAATAAGTTTCTGAAAATCCCTCTGTCTCTTTTTTATGGGAAGATATTTCAGTTTTCACAGTAGGCCTTAATGCGCTGGAAATGTCCACTTCCAGATACTACAGAAAGAGTGTTTGAAACCTGCTCTATGAAACGGAATGTTCCGCTCTGTGACTTGAATGCAGATATCAGAAAGTAGTTTCTGACAGTGCTTCTGTCTAGAAATTAGATGAAGATATTCCCGTTTCCAACGAAATCGAAAGAGCTATCCAAATATCCACTTGCAGATTCTACAAAAAGTGTGTTTCCAAACTACTGTATCAAAAGAATGGTTCAACTCTGTTAGTTGAGGACACACATCACAAAGAAGTTTCTGAGAATGCTTCTGTCTAGATTTTATATGAAGATATTCCCGTTTCCAATGAAATCTTCACAGTTATCCAAATATCCACTTGCAGATTCTACAAAAAGAGTGTTTGCAAACTACTGTATCAAAAGAAAGGATGAACTGTGTTAGCTGAGGACACTCATCAGGAAGTTTCTGAGAATGCTTCGGTCTAGATTTCATATGAAGATATTCCCGTTTCCAACGAAATCATTAGCTCTATCAAAATATCCACTTACAGATTCTACAAAAAGAGTGTTTCCAAACTCCTCTATCAAAAGAAAGGTTCAACTCCTTTATTTGAGGACACACATCACAAAGAAGTTTCTGAGAATGCTTCTGTCTAGATTTTATATGAAGATATTCCCTTTTCCAATGAAATCTTCAGAGTCATCCAAATATCCACTTGCAGCTTCTACAAAAAGAGTTTTTCTAAACTGCTGTATCCAAAGAAAGTTTCATCTCTGTTAGTTGAGGACACACATCCCAAATAAGTTTCTGAGAATGCTTCTGTCTCGTTTTTATGGGAAGATATTTCCCTTTTCACCATAGGCCTGAAAGCGCTCGAAATCTCCACTTGCAGATACTACAGAAAGAGTGTTCCAAACCTGCTCTAAGAAAGGGAAAGTTCAGCTCTGTGAGTTTAATGCAGATATCACAAAGTAGTTTCTGAGAGAGCTTCTGTCTAGATTTTAGATGAAGATATTCCCGTTTCCAATGAAATCGTTAGAGCTATCCAAATATCCACTTGCAGATTCTACAAAAAGTGTGTTTCCAAACTGCTGTAACAAAGGAAAGGTTGAAATCTGTTAGTTGAGGACACACACCACAAAAAAGTTTCTGAGAATGCTTCTGTCTAGATTTTAGATGACGATATTCCCGTTTCCAATGAAATCTTCACAGTTATTCAAATATCCACTTGCAGATTCTACAAAAAGTGTGTTTCCAAACTGCTCTATCAAAAGAAAGGTTCACCTCCGTTAGTTGAGGACACACATCACAAAGAAGTTTCTGAGAATGCTTCTGTCTAGATTTTAGATGACGATATTCCCGTTTCCAACGAAATCTTCACTTTAAACAAAATATCCACTTGCAGATTCTTCAAAAAGAGTGTTTCCAAACTACTGTATCAATAGAAAGGATCAGCTCTGGTAGTTGAGGACACACATCCTAAAGAAGTTTCTGAAAATCCTTCTGTCTCTTTTTTATGGGAAGATATTTCAGTTTTCACCGTAGGCCTTAATGCGCTCGAAATGTCCACTTCCAGATACTACAGAAAGAGTGTTTCAAACCTGCTCTATGAAAGGGAATGTTCCGCTCTGTGACTTGAATGCAGATTTCAGAAAGTAGTTTCTAACAGTGCTTCTGTCTAGAATTTAGATGAAGATATTCCCGTTTCCAACGAAATCGATAGAGCTATCCAAATATCCACTTACAGATTCTACTAAAGAAGTGATTCCAAACTGCTCTATCAACAGAAAGGTTTAAGTCTGTTAGTTGAGGACACACATCACAAAGAAGTTTGTGAGAATGCTTCTGTCTAGATTTTATATGAAGATATTCCCGTTTCCAACGATATCTTCACAGTTATCCAAATATCCACTTGCAGATTCTTCAAAAAGTGTGTTTCCAAACTGCTGTATCAAAAGAAAGGTTCAACTCTGTTAGTTGAGGACACCCATCGCAAAGAAGTTTCTGAGAATGCTTCTGTCTAGATTTCATATGAAGATACTCCCCTTTCCAACGAAATTATTACAGCTATCCAAACATCCACGGACAGATTCTACAAAAAGGGTGTTTCCAAACTGCTGTATCAAAAGAAAGGTTGAACTCCGTTAGTTGAGGACACACATCACGAAGAAGTTGCTGAGAATGCTTCTGTCTGGAATTTAGATGAAGATATTCCCGTTTCCAACGAAATCTTCACAGTTATCCAAATATCTACCAGCAGATTCTACAAAAAGTGTGTTTCCAAACTACTGTAACAAAAGAAAGGTTGAACTCTGTTAGTTGAGGACACACATCACAAAGAAGTTTCTGAGAATTCTTCTGTCTAGATTTTATATGAAGATATTCACTTTTCCATCGAAATCTTCACAGTTATCCAAATATCCACTTGCGGATTCTACAAAAAGAGTGTTTCTAATCTGCTCTATCAAAAGAAAGGTTCAACTCTGTTAGTTGAGGACACACGTCCCATATAAGTTTTAGAGAATGTTTCTGTCTCGTTTTTATGGGAAGATATTTCCCTTTTCACCGTAGGCCTGAAAGCGCTCGAAATGTCCACTTGCAGATAGTACAGAAAGCGTTTTCCAAACCTGCTCTAAGAAAGAGAATCTTCAGCTTTCTGAGTTGAATGCAGATATCACAAAGTAGTTTCTGAGAGTGCTTCTGTCTAGATTTTAGATGAAGATATTCCCGTTTCCAACGAAATCGTATGAGCTATCCAAATATCCACTTGCAGATTGTACAAAAAGAGTGGTTCCAAACTACTCTATCAAAAGAAATGTTAAACTCTGTTCGATGAGGACACACATCACAAAGAAGTTTCTGAGAATGCTTCTGTCTAGATTTTATATGAAGATGTTCCCGTTTCCAACGAAATCTTCACATTAAACAAAATATCCACTTGCAGGTTCTACAAAAAGAGTGTTTCCAAACTGCTGTATCAACGGAAAGTTTGAACTCTGTTAGTTGAGGACACACATCACAAAAAAGTTTCTGAGAATGCTTCTGTCTAGATTTTATAAGAAGATACTCCCGTTTCCAACGAAATCTTCACAGTTATTCAAGTATCCACTTGCAGATTCCACAAAAAGAGTGTTTCCAACTGCTTTATCAATAGAAAGGATCAACTCTGCTATTTGAGGACACACATCCTAAATAAGTTTCTGAGAATCCTTCTGTCTCTTTCTTATGGAAGATATTTCAGTTTTCACCGAAGGGCTGAATGCGTTCGAAATGTCCACTTCCAGATACTACAGAAAGAGTGTTTCAAACCTGCTCTATGAAAGGGAATGTTCAGCTCTGTGACTTGAATGCAGATATCACAAAGTAGTTTCTGACAGTGCTTCTGTCTTGAATTCAGATGAAGATATTCCCTTTTCCAACGAAATCGTTAGAGCTATAAAAATATCCACTTGCAGATTCTACAAAAAGGGTGTTTCCAAACTGCTATATCAAAAGAAACGTTGAACTCTGTTAGTTGAGGATACACATCACAAAGAAGTTTCTGAGAATGCTTGTGTCTGGATTTTATATGAAGATATTCCTATTTCCAACTAAATCTTCACAGTTATCCAAATATCCACTTGCAGATTTTACAAAAAGACTGTTTCCAAACTGCTGTTTCAAAGGAAAAGTTGAACTGTGTTAGTCGAGGACACTCATCACAAAGAAGTTTCTGAGAATGCTTCTGTCTAGATTTCATATGAGGATATTCCCGTATCCACCGAAATCATTAGAGCTATCCAAATATCCACTTACAGATTCTACAAAAAGAGTGTTACCAATCTGCTCTATTAAAAGAAAGGTTCAACTTCCTTAGTTGAGGACACACATCACAAAGAAGTTTCTGAGAATGCTTCTGTCTGGATTTTATATGAAGATATTCCGTTTCCAATGAAATCTTCACAGTTATCCAAATATCCACTTGCAGATTCTACAAAAAGTGTGTTTCCAAACTACTGTATCAAAAGAATGGTTCAACTCTGTTAGTTGAGGACACACATCACAAAGAAGTTTCTGAGAATGCTTCTGTCTAGATTTTATATGAAGATATTCCCGTTTCCAACGAAATCTTCACATTTATCCAAATATCCACTTGCAGATTCTACAAAAAGAGTATTTGCAAACTGCTGTATCAAAAGAAAGGATGAACTGTGTTAGCTGAGGACACTCATCAAGAAGAAGTTTCTGAGAATGCTTCGGTCTAGATTTCATATGAAGATATTCCCGTTTCCAACGAAATCATTAGCTCTATCAAAATATCCACTTACAGATTCTACAAAAAGAGTGTTTCCAGACTCCTCTATCAAAAGAAAGGTTCAACTCCTTTATTTGAGGACACACATCACAGAGAAGTTTCTGAGAATGCTTCTGTCTAGATTTTATATGAAGATATTCCCTTTTCCAATGAAATCTTCAGAGTCATCCAAATATCCACTTGCAGCTTCTACAAAAAGAGTTTTTCTAAACTGCTGTATCCAAAGAAAGATTCATCTCTGTCAGTTGAGGACACACATCCCAAATAAGTTTCTGAGAATGCTTCTGTCCCGTTTTTATGGGAAGATATTTCCCTTTTCACCTTAGACCTGAAAGCGCTCGAAATCTCCACTTGCAGATACTACAGAAAGAGTGTTCCAAACCTGCTCTAAGAAAGGGAATGTTCAGCTCTGTGAGTTCAATGCAGATATCACAAAGTAGTTTCTGAGAGAGCTTCTGTCTAGATTTTAGATGAAGATATTCCCGTTTCCAATGAAATCGTTAGAGCTATCCAAATATCCACTTGCAGATTCTACGAAAAGTGTGTTTCCAAACTGCTGTAACAAAGGAAAGGTTGAAATCTGTTAGTTGAGGACACACACCACAAAAAAGTTTCTGAGAATGCTTCTGTCTAGATTTTATATGACGATATTCCCGTTTCCAATGAAATCTTCACAGTTATTCAAATATCCACTTGCAGATTCTACAAAAAGAGTGTTTCCAAACTGCTGTATCAATGGAAAGGATCAGCTCTGGTAGTTGAGGACACACATCCTAAATAAGTTTCTGAAAATCCTTCTGTCTGTTTTTTATGGGAAGATATTTCAGTTTTCACCGTAGGCCTTAATGCGCTCGAAATGTCCACTTCCAGACACTACAGAAAGAGTGTTTCAAACCTGCTCTATGAAAGGGAATGTTCCGCTCTGTGACTTGAATGCAGATATCAGAAAGTAGTTTCTGACAGTGCTTCTGTCTAGAATTTAGATGAAGATATTCCCGTTTCCAACCAAATCGATAGAGCTATCCAAATATCCACTTACAGATTCTAGAAAAGAAGTGATTCCAAACTACTGTATCAACAGAAAGGTTTAAGTCTGCTGGTTGAGGACACACATCACAAAGTAGTTTGTGAGAATGCTTCTGTCTAGATTTTATATGAAGATATTCCCGTTTCCAACGATATCTTCTCAGTTCTCCAAATATCCACTTGCAGATTCTTCAAAAAGTGTGTTTCCAAACTGCTGTATCAAAAGAAAGGTTCAACTCTGTTAGTTGAGGACACTCATCACAAAGAAGTTTCTGAGAATGCTTCTGTCTAGATTTCATATGAAGATACTCCCCTTTCCAACGAAATTATAACAGCTATCCAAATATCCACGGACAGATTCTACAAAAAGGGTGTTTCCAAACTGCTCTATCAAAAGAAAGGTTGAACTCCGTTAGCTGAGGACACACATCACGAAGAAGTTGCTGAGAATGCTTCTGTCTGGAATTTAGATGAAGATATTCCCGTTTCCAACGAAATCTTCACAGTTATCCAAATATCTACCAGCAGATTCTACAAAAAGTGTGTTTCCAAACTACTGTAACAAAAGAAAGGTTGAACTCTGTTAGTTGAGGACACACATCACAAAGAAGTTTCTGAGAATGCTTCTGTCTCGTTTTTATGGGAAGATATTTCAGTTTTCACCGTAGGCCCGAATGCGCTCCAAATGTCCACTTGCAGATAATACCGAAAGAGTGTTCCATACCTTCTCTAAGAAAGGGAATCTTCAGCTTTGTGAGTTGAATGCAGATATCACAAAGTAGTTTCTGAGAGTGCTTCTGTCTAGATTTTAGATGAAAATATTCCCGTTTCCAATGAAATCGTTAGAGCTATCCAAATATCAACTTGCAGATTCTACAAAAAGAGTGGTTCCAAACTACTCTATGAAAAGAAAGGTTGAACTCTGTTAGATGAGGACACACATCACAAAGAAGTTTCTGATAATGCTTCTGTCTAGATTTTATATAAAGATGTTCCCGTTTCCAATGAAATCTTCACATTAAACAAAATATCCACTTGCAGGTTCTACAAAAAGAGTGTTTCCAAACTGCTGTATCAAAGGAACGGTTGAACTCTGTTAGTTGAGGACACACATCACAAAAAAGTTTCTGAGAATGCTTCTGTCTAGATTTTATATGAAGATATTCCCGTTTCCAACGAAATCTTCACAGTTATTCAAATATCCACTTGCAGATTCTACAAAAAGAGTGTTTCCAAACTGCTGTTTCAATAGAAAGGATCAGCTCTGGTAGTTGAGGACACACATCCTAAATAAGTTTCTGAAAATCCCTCTGTCTCTTTTTTATGGGAAGATATTTCAGTTTTCACAGTAGGCCTTAATGCGCTGGAAATGTCCACTTCCAGATACTACAGAAAGAGTGTTTGAAACCTGCTCTATGAAAGGGAATGTTCCGCTCTGTGACTTGAATGCAGATATCAGAAAGTAGTTTCTGACAGTGCTTCTGTCTAGAAATTAGATGAAGATATTCCCGTTTCCAACGAAATCGAAAGAGCTATCCAAATATCCACTTGCAGATTCTACAAAAAGTGTGTTTCCAAACTACTGTATCAAAAGAATGGTTCAACTCTGTTAGTTGAGGACACACATCACAAAGAAGTTTCTGAGAATGCTTCTGTCTAGATTTTATATGAAGATATTCCCGTTTCCAACGAAATCTTCACAGTTATCCAAATATCCACTTGCAGATTCTACAAAAAGAGTGTTTGCAAACTACTGTATCAAAAGAAAGGATGAACTGTGTTAGCTGAGGACACTCATCAAGAAGAAGTTTCTGAGAATGCTTCGGTCTAGATTTCATATGAAGATATTCCCGTTTCCAACGAAATCATTAGCTCTATCAAAATATCCACTTACAGATTCTACAAAAAGAGTGTTTCCAAACTCCTCTATCAAAAGAAAGGTTCAACTCCTTTATTTGAGGACACACATCACAAAGAAGTTTCTGAGAATGCTTCTGTCTAGATTTTATATGAAGATATTCCCTTTTCCAATGAAATCTTCAGAGTCATCCAAACATCCACTTGCAGCTTCTACAAAAAGAGTTTTTCTAAACTGCTGTATCCAAAGAAAGTTTCATCTCTGTTAGTTGAGGACACACATCCCAAATAAGTTTCTGAGAATGCTTCTGTCTCGTTTTTATGGGAAGATATTTCCCTTTTCACCTTAGGCCTGAAAGCGCTCGAAATCTCCACTTGCAGATACTACAGAAAGAGTGATCCAAACCTGCTCTAAGAAAGGGAATGTTCAGCTCTGTGAGTTTAATGCAGATATCACAAAGTAGTTTCTGAGAGAGCTTCTGTCTAGATTTTAGATGAAGATATTCCCGTTTCCAATGAAATCGTTAGAGCTACCCAAATATCCACTTGCAGATTCTACAAAAAGTGTGTTTCCAAACTGCTGTAACAAAGGAAAGGTTGAAATCTGTTAGTTGAGGACACACACCACAAAAAAGTTTCTGAGAATGCTTCTGTCTAGATTTTAGATGACGATATTCCCGTTTCCAATGAAATCTTCACAGTTATTCAAATATCCACTTGCAGATTCTACAAAAAGTGTGTTTCCAAACTGCTCTATCAAAAGAAAGGTTCACCTCCGTTAGTTGAGGACACACATCACAAAGAAGTTTCTGAGAATGCTTCTGTCTCGTTTTTATGGGAAGATATTTCCCTTTTCACCTAAGGCCCTAATGCGCTCGAAATGTCCACTTGCAGATACTACAGAAAGAGTGTTCCAAACCTTCTCTAAGAAAGGGAATCGTCAGCATTGTGAGTTGAATGCAGATATCACAAAGTAGTTTCTGAGGGTGCTTCTGTCTAGATTTTAGATGAATATATTACCGTTTCCAACGAAATCAATAGAGCTATCCAAATATCCACTTACAGATTCTACAAAAGAAGTGATTCCAAACTGCTCTATCAACAGAAAGGTTTAAGTCTGTTAGGTGAGGACACACATCCCAAATAAGTTTCTGAGAATGCTTCTGTCTCGTTTTTATGGGAAGACATTTCCCTTTTCACCTTAGGCCTGAAAGCGCACAAAATCTCCACTTGCGGATACTACAGAAAGAGTGTTCCAAACCTGCTCTAAGAAAGGGAAAGTTCAGCTCTGTGAGTTCAATGCAGATATCACAAAGTAGTTTCTGAGAGAGCTTCTGTCTAGATTTTAGATGAAGATATTCCCGTTTCCAATGAAATCGTTAGAGCTACCCAAATATCCACTTGCAGATTCTACAGAAAGTGTGTTTCCAAACTGCTGTAACAAAGGAAAGGTTGAAATCTGTTTGTTGAGGACACACACCACAACAAAGTTTCTGAGAATGCTTCTGTCTAGATTTTAGATGACGATATTCCCGTTTCCAAGGAAATCTTCACAGTTATTCAAATATCCACTTGCAGATTCTACAAAAAGAGTGTTTCCAAACTGCTCTATCAAAAGAAAGGTTCAACTCCGTTAGTTGAGGACACACATCACAAAGAAGTTTCTGAGAATGCTTCTGTCTCGTTTTTATGGGAAGATATTTCAGTTTTCACCGTAGGCCGGAATGCGCTCGAAATGTCCACTTGCAGATACTACAGAAAGAGTGTTCCAAACCTTCTCTAAGAAAGGGAATCTTCAGCTTTGTGAGTTGAATGCAGATATCACAAAGTAGTTTCTGAGAGTGCTTCTGCCTAGATTTTAGATGAAGATATTCCCGTTTCCAACGAAATCGTTAGAGCTATCCAAATATCTACTTGCAGATTCTACAAAAAGAGTGGTTCCAAACTACTCTATGAAAAGAAAGGTTGAACTCTGTTAGATGAGGACACACATCACAAAGAAGTTTCTGAGAATGCTTCTGTCTAGATTTTATATGAAGATGTTCCCGTTTCCAACGAAATCTTCACATTAAACAAAATATCCACTTGCAGGTTCTACAAAAAGAGTGTTTCCAAACTGCTGTATCAAAGGAAAGGTTGAACTCTGTTAGTTGAGGACACACATCACAAAAAAGTTTCTGAGAATGCTTCTGTCTAGATTTTATATGAAGATATTCCCGTTTCCAACGAAATCTTCACAGTTATTCAAATATCCACTTGCAGATTCTACAAAAAGAGTGTTTCCAAACTGCTGTTTCAATAGAAAGGATCAGCTCTGGTAGTTGAGGACACACATCCTAAATAAGTTTCTGAAAATCCTTCTGTCTCTTTTTTATGGGAAGATATTTCAGTTTTCACCGTAGGCCTTAATGTGCTCGAAATCTCCACTTCCAGATACTACAGAAAGAGTGTTTCAAACCTGCTCTATGAAAGGGAAAGTTCTGCTCTGTGACTTGAATGCAGATATCAGAAAGTAGTTTCTGACAGTGCTTCTGTCTAGAATTTAGATGAAGATATTCCCGTTTCCAACGAAATCTTCACAGTTATCCAAATATCCACTTGCAGATTCTACAAAAAGAGTGTTTGCAAACTGCTGTATCAAAAGAAAGGATGAACTGTGTTAGCTGAGGACACTCATCAAGAAGTTGTTTCTGAGACTGCTTCGGTCTAGATTTCATATGAAGATATTCCCGTTTCCAACGAAATCATTAGCTCTATCAAAATATCCACTTACAGATTCTACAAAAAGAGTGTTTCCAAACTCCTCTATCAAAAGAAAGGTTCAACTCCTTTATTTGAGGACACACATCACAAAGAAGTTTCTGAGAATGCTTCTGTCTAGATTTTATATGAAGATATTCCCTTTTCCAATGAAATCTTCAGAGTCATCCAAATATCCACTTGCAGCTTCTACAAAAAGAGTTTTTCTAAACTGCTGTATCCAAAGAAAGTTTCATCTCTGTTAGTTGAGGACACACATCCCAAATAAGTTTCTGAGAATGCTTCTGTCTCGTTTTTATGGGAAGATATTTCCCTTTTCACCTTAGGCCTGAAAGCGCTCGAAATCTCCACTTGCAGATACTACAGAAAGAGTGTTCCAAACCTGCTCTAAGAAAGGGAAAGTTCAGCTCTGTGAGTTTAATGCAGATATCACAAAGTAGTTTCTGAGAGAGCTTCTGTCTAGATTTTAGATGAAGATATTCCCGTTTCCAATGAAATCGTTAGAGCTATCCAAATATCCACTTGCAGATTCTACAAAAAGTGTGTTTCCAAACTGCTGTAACAAAGGAAAGGTTGAAATCTGTTAGTTGAGGACACACACCACAAAAAAGTTTCTGAGAATGCTTCTGTCTAGATTTTATATGACGATATTCCCGTTTCCAATGAAATCTTCACAGTTATTCAAATATCCACTTGCAGATTCTACAAAAAGTGTGTTTCCAAACTGCTCTATCAAAAGAAAGGTTCACCTCCGTTAGTTGAGGACACACATCACAAAGAAGTTTCTGAGAATGCTTCTGTCTCGTTTTTATGGGAAGATATTTCCCTTTTCACCTAAGGCCCTAATGCGCTCGAAATGTCCACTTGCAGATACTACAGAAAGAGTGTTCCAAACCTTCTCTAAGAAAGGGAATCTTCAGCATTGTGAGTTGAATGCCGATATCACAAAGTAGTTTCTGAGAGTGCTTCTGTCTAGATTTTAGATGAAGATATTCCCGTTTCCAACGAAATCGTTAGAGCTATCCAAATATCAACTTGCAGATTCTACAAAAAGAGTGGTTCCAAACTACTCTATGAAAAGAAAGGTTGAACTCTGTTAGATGAGGACACACATCACAAAGAAGTTTCTGAGAATGCTTCTGTCTAGATTTTATATGAAGATGTTCCCGTTTCCAACGAAATCTTCACTTTAAACAAAATATCCACTTGCAGATTCTTCAAAAAGAGTGTTTCCAAACTACTGTATCAGTAGAAAGGATCAGCTCTGGTAGTTGAGGACACACATCCTAAAGAAGTTTCTGAAAATCCTTCTGTCTCTTTTTTATGGGAAGATATTTCAGTTTTCACCATAGGCCTTAATGCGCTCGAAATGTCCACTTCCAGATACTACAGAAAGAGTGTTTCAAACCTGCTCTATGAAAGGGAATGTTCCGCTCTGTGACTTGAATGCAGATTTCAGAAAGTAGTTTCTAACAGTGCTTCTGTCTAGAATTTAGATGAAGATATTCCCGTTTCCAACGAAATCGATAGAGCTATCCAAATATCCACTTACAGATTCTACAAAAGAAGTGATTCCAAACTGCTCTATCAACAGAAAGGTTTAAGTCTGTTAGTTGAGGACACACATCACAAAGAAGGTTGTGAGAATGCTTCTGTCTAGATTTTATATGAAGATATTCCCGTTTCCAACGATATCTTCACAGTTATCCAAATATCCACTTGCAGATTCTTCAAAAAGTGTGTTTCCAAACTGCTGTATCAAAAGAAAGGTTCAACTCTGTTAGTTGAGGACACCCATCGCAAAGAAGTTTCTGAGAATGCTTCTGTCTAGATTTCATATGAAGATACTCCCCTTTCCAACGAAATTATTACAGCTATCCAAACATCCACGGACAGATTCTACAAAAAGGGTGTTTCCAAACTGCTGTATCAAAAGAAAGGTTGAACTCCGTTAGTTGAGGACACACATCACGAAGAAGTTGCTGAGAATGCTTCTGTCTGGAATTTAGATGAAGATATTCCCGTTTCCAACGAAATCTTCACAGTTATCCAAATATCTACCAGCAGATTCTACAAAAAGTGTGTTTCCAAACTACTGTAACAAAAGAAAGGTTGAACTCTGTTAGTTGAGGACACACATCACAAAGAAGTTTCTGAGAATTCTTCTGTCTAGATTTTATATGAAGATATTCACTTTTCCATCGAAATCTTCACAGTTATCCAAATATCCACTTGCGGATTCTACAAAAAGAGTGTTTCTAATCTGCTCTATCAAAAGAAAGGTTCAACTCTGTTAGTTGAGGACACACGTCCCATATAAGTTTTAGAGAATGCTTCTGTCTCGTTTTTATGGGAAGATATTTCCCTTTTCACCGTAGGCCTGAAAGCGCTCGAAATGTCCACTTGCAGATAGTACAGAAAGCGTTTTCCAAACCTGCTCTAAGAAAGAGAATCTTCAGCTTTCTGAGTTGAATGCAGATATCACAAAGTAGTTTCTGAGAGTGCTTCTGTCTAGATTTTAGATGAAGATATTCCCGTTTCCAACGAAATCGTATGAGCTATCCAAATATCCACTTGCAGATTGTACAAAAAGAGTGGTTCCAAACTACTCTATCAAAAGAAATGTTAAACTCTGTTCGATGAGGACACACATCACAAAGAAGTTTCTGAGAATGCTTCTGTCTAGATTTTATATGAAGATGTTCCCGTTTCCAACGAAATCTTCACATTAAACAAAATATCCACTTGCAGGTTCTACAAAAAGAGTGTTTCCAAACTGCTGTATCAACGGAAAGTTTGAACTCTGTTAGTTGAGGACACACATCACAAAAAAGTTTCTGAGAATGCTTCTGTCTAGATTTTATAAGAAGATACTCCCGTTTCCAACGAAATCTTCACAGTTATTCAAGTATCCACTTGCAGATTCCACAAAAAGAGTGTTTCCAACTGCTTTATCAATAGAAAGGATCAACTCTGCTATTTGAGGACACACATCCTAAATAAGTTTCTGAGAATCCTTCTGTCTCTTTCTTATGGAAGATATTTCAGTTTTCACCGAAGGGCTGAATGCGTTCGAAATGTCCACTTCCAGATACTACAGAAAGAGTGTTTCAAACCTGCTCTATGAAAGGGAATGTTCAGCTCTGTGACTTGAATGCAGATATCACAAAGTAGTTTCTGACAGTGCTTCTGTCTTGAATTCAGATGAAGATATTCCCTTTTCCAACGAAATCGTTAGAGCTATAAAAATATCCACTTGCAGATTCTACAAAAAGGGTGTTTCCAAACTGCTATATCAAAAGAAACGTTGAACTCTGTTAGTTGAGGATACACATCACAAAGAAGTTTCTGAGAATGCTTGTGTCTGGATTTTATATGAAGATATTCCTATTTCCAACTAAATCTTCACAGTTATCCAAATATCCACTTGCAGATTTTACAAAAAGACTGTTTCCAAACTGCTGTTTCAAAGGAAAAGTTGAACTGTGTTAGTCGAGGACACTCATCACAAAGAAGTTTCTGAGAATGCTTCTGTCTAGATTTCATATGAGGATATTCCCGTATCCACCGAAATCATTAGAGCTATCCAAATATCCACTTACAGATTCTACAAAAAGAGTGTTACCAATCTGCTCTATTAAAAGAAAGGTTCAACTTCCTTAGTTGAGGACACACATCACAAAGAAGTTTCTGAGAATGCTTCTGTCTGGATTTTATATGAAGATATTCCGTTTCCAATGAAATCTTCACAGTTATCCAAATATCCACTTGCAGATTCTACAAAAAGTGTGTTTCCAAACTACTGTATCAAAAGAATGGTTCAACTCTGTTAGTTGAGGACACACATCACAAAGAAGTTTCTGAGAATGCTTCTGTCTAGATTTTATATGAAGATATTCCCGTTTCCAACGAAATCTTCACATTTATCCAAATATCCACTTGCAGATTCTACAAAAAGAGTATTTGCAAACTGCTGTATCAAAAGAAAGGATGAACTGTGTTAGCTGAAGACACTCATCAAGAAGAAGTTTCTGAGAATGCTTCGGTCTAGATTTCATATGAAGATATTCCCGTTTCCAACGAAATCATTAGCTCTATCAAAATATCCACTTACAGATTCTACAAAAAGAGTGTTTCCAAACTCCTCTATCAAAAGAAAGGTTCAACTCCTTTATTTGAGGACACACATCACAGAGAAGTTTCTGAGAATGCTTCTGTCTAGATTTTATATGAAGATATTCCCTTTTCCAATGAAATCTTCAGAGTCATCCAAATATCCACTTGCAGCTTCTACAAAAAGAGTTTTTCTAAACTGCTGTATCCAAAGAAAGTTTCATCTCTGTTAGTTGAGGACACACATCCCAAATAAGTTTCTGAGAATGCTTCTGTCTCGTTTTTATGGGAAGATATTTCCCTTTTCACCTTAGGCCTGAAAGCGCTCGAAATCTCCACTTGCAGATACTACAGAAAGAGTGTTCCAAACCTGCTCTAAGAAAGGGAATGTTCAGCTCTGTGAGGTCAATGCAGATATCACAAAGTAGTTTCTGAGAGAGCTTCTGTCTAGATTTTAGATGAAGATATTCCCGTTTCCAATGAAATCGTTAGAGCTATCCAAATATCCACTTGCAGATTCTACAAAAAGTGTGTTTCCAAACTGCTGTAACAAAGGAAAGGTTGAAATCTGTTAGTTGAGGACACACACCACAAAAAAGTTTCTGAGAATGCTTCTGTCTAGATTTTAGATGACGATATTCCCGTTTCCAATGAAATCTTCACAGTTATTCAAATATCCACTTGCAGATTCTACAAAAAGTGTGTTTCCAAACTGCTCTATCAAAAGAAAGGTTCACCTCCGTTAGTTGAGGACACACATCACAAAGAAGTTTCTGAGAATGCTTCTGTCTCGTTTTTATGGGAAGATATTTCCCTTTTCACCTAAGGCCCTAATGCGCTCGAAATGTCCACTTGCAGATACTACAGAAAGAGTGTTCCAAACCTTCTCTAAGAAAGGGAATCTTCAGCATTGTGAGTTGAATGCCGATATCACAAAGTAGTTTCTGAGAGTGCTTCTGTCTAGATTTTAGATGAAGATATTCCCGTTTCCAATGAAATCGTTAGAGGTATCCAAATATCAACTTGCAGATTCTACAAAAAGAGTGGTTCCAAACTACTCTATGAAAAGAAAGGTTGAACTCTGTTAGATGAGGACACACATCACAAAGAAGTTTCTGAGAATGCTTCTGTCTAGATTTTATATGAAGATGTTCCCGTTTCCAACGAAATCTTCACTTTAAACAAAATATCCACTTGCCGGTTCTACAAAAAGTGTGTTTCCAAACTGCTGTATCAATAGAAAGGATCAGCTCTGGTAGTTGAGGACACACATCCTAAATAAGTTTCTGAAAATCCTTCTGTCTCTTTTTTATGGGAAGATATTTCAGTTTTCACCGTAGGCCTTTATGCGCTCGAAATGTCCACTTCCAGATACTACAGAAAGAGTGTTTCAAACCTGCTCTATGAAAGGGAATGTTCCGCTCTGTGACTTGAATGCAGATATCAGAAAGTAGTTTCTGACAATGCTTCTGTCTAGAATTTAGATGAAGATATTCCCGTTTCCAACCAAATCGATAGAGCTATCCAAATATCCACTTACAGATTCTACAAAAGAAGTGATTCCAAACTGCTCTATCAACAGAAAGGTTTAAGTCTGTTAGTTGAGGACACACATCACAAAGAAGTTTCTGAAAATGCTTCTGTCTCGTTTTTATGGGAAGATAGTTCAGTTTTCACCGTAGGCCCAAATGCGCTCTAAATGTCCACTTGCAGATACTACAGAAAGAGTGTTCCAAACCTTCTCTAAGAAAGGGAATCGTCAGCATTGTGAGTTGAATGCAGATATCACAAAGTAGTTTCTGAGGGTGCTTCTGTCTAGATTTTAGATGAATATATTACCGTTTCCAACGAAATCAATAGAGCTATCCAAATATCCACTTACAGATTCTACAAAAGAAGTGATTCCAAACTGCTCTATCAACAGAAAGGTTTAAGTCTGTTAGGTGAGGACACACATCCCAAATAAGTTTCTGAGAATGCTTCTGTCTCGTTTTTATGGGAAGACATTTCCCTTTTCACCTTAGGCCTGAAAGCGCTCAAAATCTCCACTTGCAGATACTACAGAAAGAGTGTTCCAAACCTGCTCTAAGAAAGGGAATGTTCAGCTCTGTGAGTTCAATGCAGATATCACAAAGTAGTTTCTGAGAGAGCTTCTGTCTAGATTTTAGATGAAGATATTCCCGTTTCCAATGAAATCGTTAGAGCTACCCAAATATCCACTTGCAGATTCTACAGAAAGTGTGTTTCCAAACTGCTGTAACAAAGGAAAGGTTGAAATCTGTTTGTTGAGGACACACACCACAACAAAGTTTCTGAGAATGCTTCTGTCTAGATTTTAGATGACGATATTCCCGTTTCCAAGGAAATCTTCACAGTTAATTCAAATATCCACTTGCAGATTCTACAAAAAGAGTGTTTCCAAACTGCTCTATCAAAAGAAAGGTTCAACTCCGTTAGTTGAGGACACACATCACAAAGAAGTTTCTGAGAATGCTTCTGTCTCGTTTTTATGGGAAGATATTTCAGTTTTCACCGTAGGACGGAATGCGCTCGAAATGTCCACTTGCAGATACTACAGAAAGAGTGTTCCAAACCTTCTCTAAGAAAGGGAATCTTCAGCTTTGTGAGTTGAATGCAGATATCACAAAGTAGTTTCTGAGAGTGCTTCTGTCTAGATTTTAGATGAAGATATTCCCGTTTCCAACGAAATCGTTAGAGCTATCCAAATATCTACTTGCAGATTCTACAAAAAGAGTGGTTCCAAACTACTCTATGAAAAGAAAGGTTGAACTCTGTTAGATGAGGACACACATCACAAAGAAGTTTCTGAGAATGCTTCTGTCTAGATTTTATATGAAGATGTTCCCGTTTCCAACGAAATCTTCACATTAAACAAAATATCCACTTGCAGGTTCTACAAAAAGAGTGTTTCCAAACTGCTGTATCAAAGGAAAGGTTGAACTCTGTTAGTTGAGGACACACATCACAAAAAAGTTTCTGAGAATGCTTCTGTCTAGATTTTATATGAAGATATTCCCGTTTCCAACGAAATCTTCACAGTTATTCAAATATCCACTTGCAGATTCTACAAAAAGAGTGTTTCCAAACTGCTGTTTCAATAGAAAGGATCAGCTCTGGTAGTTGAGGACACACATCCTAAATAAGTTTCTGAAAATCCTTCTGTCTCTTTTTTATGGGAAGATATTTCAGTTTTCACCGTAGGCCTTAATGCGCTCGAAATCTCCACTTCCAGATACTACAGAAAGAGTGTTTCAAACCTGCTCTATGAAAGGGAAAGTTCTGCTCTGTGACTTGAATGCAGATATCAGAAAGTAGTTTCTGACAGTGCTTCTGTCTAGAATTTAGATGAAGATATTCCCGTTTCCAACGAAATCTTCACAGTTATCCAAATATCCACTTGCAGATTCTACAAAAAGAGTGTTTGCAAACTGCTGTATCAAAAGAAAGGATGAACTGTGTTAGCTGAGGACACTCATCAAGAAGTTGTTTCTGAGACTGCTTCGGTCTAGATTTCATATGAAGATATTCCCGTTTCCAACGAAATCATTAGCTCTATCAAAATATCCACTTACAGATTCTACAAAAAGAGTGTTTCCAAACTCCTCTATCAAAAGAAAGGTTCAACTCCTTTATTTGAGGACACACATCACAAAGAAGTTTCTGAGAATGCTTCTGTCTAGATTTTATATGAAGATATTCCCTTTTCCAATGAAATCTTCAGAGTCATCCAAATATCCACTTGCAGCTTCTACAAAAAGAGTTTTTCTAAACTGCTGTATCCAAAGAAAGTTTCATCTCTGTTAGTTGAGGACACACATCCCAAATAAGTTTCTGAGAATGCTTCTGTCTCGTTTTTATGGGAAGATATTTCCCTTTTCACCTTAGGCCTGAAAGCGCTCGAAATCTCCACTTGCAGATACTACAGAAAGAGTGTTCCAAACCTGCTCTAAGAAAGGGAAAGTTCAGCTCTGTGAGTTTAATGCAGATATCACAAAGTAGTTTCTGAGAGAGCTTCTGTCTAGATTTTAGATGAAGATATTCCCGTTTCCAATGAAATCGTTAGAGCTATCCAAATATCCACTTGCAGATTCTACAAAAAGTGTGTTTCCAAACTGCTGTAACAAAGGAAAGGTTGAAATCTGTTAGTTGAGGACACACACCACAAAAAAGTTTCTGAGAATGCTTCTGTCTAGATTTTAGATGACGATATTCCCGTTTCCAATGAAATCTTCACAGTTATTCAAATATCCACTTGCAGATTCTACAAAAAGTGTGTTTCCAAACTGCTCTATCAAAAGAAAGGTTCACCTCCGTTAGTTGAGGACACACATCACAAAGAAGTTTCTGAGAATGCTTCTGTCTCGTTTTTATGGGAAGATATTTCCCTTTTCACCTAAGGCCCTAATGCGCTCGAAATGTCCACTTGCAGATACTACAGAAAGAGTGTTCCAAACCTTCTCTAAGAAAGGGAATCTTCAGCATTGTGAGTTGAATGCCGATATCACAAAGTAGTTTCTGAGAGTGCTTCTGTCTAGATTTTAGATGAAGATATTCCCGTTTCCAACGAAATCGTTAGAGCTATCCAAATATCAACTTGCAGATTCTACAAAAAGAGTGGTTCCAAACTACTCTATGAAAAGAAAGGTTGAACTCTGTTAGATGAGGACACACATCACAAAGAAGTTTCTGAGAATGCTTCTGTCTAGATTTTATATGAAGATGTTCCCGTTTCCAACGAAATCTTCACTTTAAACAAAATATCCACTTGCAGATTCTTCAAAAAGAGTGTTTCCAAACTACTGTATCAGTAGAAAGGATCAGCTCTGGTAGTTGAGGACACACATCCTAAAGAAGTTTCTGAAAATCCTTCTGTCTCTTTTTTATGGGAAGATATTTCAGTTTTCACCATAGGCCTTAATGCGCTCGAAATGTCCACTTCCAGATACTACAGAAAGAGTGTTTCAAACCTGCTCTATGAAAGGGAATGTTCCGCTCTGTGACTTGAATGCAGATTTCAGAAAGTAGTTTCTAACAGTGCTTCTGTCTAGAATTTAGATGAAGATATTCCCGTTTCCAACGAAATCGATAGAGCTATCCAAATATCCACTTACAGATTCTACAAAAGAAGTGATTCCAAACTGCTCTATCAACAGAAAGGTTTAAGTCTGTTAGTTGAGGACACACATCACAAAGAAGTTTGTGAGAATGCTTCTGTCTAGATTTTATATGAAGATATTCCCGTTTCCAACGATATCTTCACAGTTATCCAAATATCCACTTGCAGATTCTTCAAAAAGTGTGTTTCCAAACTGCTGTATCAAAAGAAAGGTTCAACTCTGTTAGTTGAGGACACCCATCGCAAAGAAGTTTCTGAGAATGCTTCTGTCTAGATTTCATATGAAGATACTCCCCTTTCCAACGAAATTATTACAGCTATCCAAACATCCACGGACAGATTCTACAAAAAGGGTGTTTCCAAACTGCTGTGTCAAAAGAAAGGTTGAACTCCGTTAGTTGAGGACACACATCACGAAGAAGTTGCTGAGAATGCTTCTGTCTGGAATTTAGATGAAGATATTCCTGTTTCCAACGAAATCTTCACAGTTATCCAAATATCTACCAGCAGATTCTACAAAAAGTGTGTTTCCAAACTACTGTAACAAAAGAAAGGTTGAACTCTGTTAGTTGAGGACACACATCACAAAGAAGTTTCTGAGAATGCTTCTGTCAAGATTTTATATGAAGATGTTCCCGTTTCCAACGAAATCTTCACATTAAACAAAATATCCACTTGCAGGTTCTACAAAAAGAGTGTTTCCAAACTGCTGTATCAACGGAAAGTTTGAACTCTGTTAGTTGAGGACACACATCACAAAAAAGTTTCTGAGAATGCTTCTGTCTAGATTTTATAAGAAGATACTCCCGTTTCCAACGAAATCTTCACAGTTATTCAAGTATCCACTTGCAGATTCCACAAAAAGAGTGTTTCCAACTGCTTTATCAATAGAAAGGATCAACTCTGCTATTTGAGGACACACATCCTAAATAAGTTTCTGAGAATCCTTCTGTCTCTTTCTTATGGAAGATATTTCAGTTTTCACCGAAGGGCTGAATGCGTTCGAAATGTCCACTTCCAGATACTACAGAAAGAGTGTTTCAAACCTGCTCTATGAAAGGGAATGTTCAGCTCTGTGACTTGAATGCAGATATCACAAAGTAGTTTCTGACAGTGCTTCTGTCTTGAATTCAGATGAAGATATTCCCTTTTCCAACGAAATCGTTAGAGCTATAAAAATATCCACTTGCAGATTCTACAAAAAGGGTGTTTCCAAACTGCTATATCAAAAGAAACGTTGAACTCTGTTAGTTGAGGATACACATCACAAAGAAGTTTCTGAGAATGCTTGTGTCTGGATTTTATATGAAGATATTCCTATTTCCAACTAAATCTTCACAGTTATCCAAATATCCACTTGCAGATTTTACAAAAAGACTGTTTCCAAACTGCTGTTTCAAAGGAAAAGTTGAACTGTGTTAGTCGAGGACACTCATCACAAAGAAGTTTCTGAGAATGCTTCTGTCTAGATTTCATATGAGGATATTCCCGTATCCACCGAAATCATTAGAGCTATCCAAATATCCACTTACAGATTCTACAAAAAGAGTGTTACCAATCTGCTCTATTAAAAGAAAGGTTCAACTTCCTTAGTTGAGGACACACATCACAAAGAAGTTTCTGAGAATGCTTCTGTCTGGATTTTATATGAAGATATTCCGTTTCCAATGAAATCTTCACAGTTATCCAAATATCCACTTGCAGATTCTACAAAAAGTGTGTTTCCAAACTACTGTATCAAAAGAATGGTTCAACTCTGTTAGTTGAGGACACACATCACAAAGAAGTTTCTGAGAATGCTTCTGTCTAGATTTTATATGAAGATATTCCCGTTTCCAACGAAATCTTCACATTTATCCAAATATCCACTTGCAGATTCTACAAAAAGAGTATTTGCAAACTGCTGTATCAAAAGAAAGGATGAACTGTGTTAGCTGAAGACACTCATCAAGAAGAAGTTTCTGAGAATGCTTCGGTCTAGATTTCATATGAAGATATTCCCGTTTCCAACGAAATCATTAGCTCTATCAAAATATCCACTTACAGATTCTACAAAAAGAGTGTTTCCAGACTCCTCTATCAAAAGAAAGGTTCAACTCCTTTATTTGAGGACACACATCACAGAGAAGTTTCTGAGAATGCTTCTGTCTAGATTTTATATAAAGATGTTCCCGTTTCCAATGAAATCTTCACATTAAACAAAATATCCACTTGCAGGTTCTACAAAAAGAGTGTTTCCAAACTGCTGTATCAAAGGAACGGTTGAACTCTGTTAGTTGAGGACACACAACACAAAAAAGTTTCTGAGAATGCTTCTGTCTAGATTTTATATGAAGATATTCCCGTTTCCAACGAAATCTTCACAGTTATTCAAATATCCACTTGCAGATTCTACAAAAAGAGTGTTTCCAAACTGCTGTTTCAATAGAAAGGATCAGCTCTGGTAGTTGAGGACACACATCCTAAATAAGTTTCTGAAAATCCCTCTGTCTCTTTTTTATGGGAAGATATTTCAGTTTTCACAGTAGGCCTTAATGCGCTGGAAATGTCCACTTCCAGATACTACAGAAAGAGTGTTTGAAACCTGCTCTATGAAAGGGAATGTTCCGCTCTGTGACTTGAATGCAGATATCAGAAAGTAGTTTCTGACAGTGCTTCTGTCTAGAAATTAGATGAAGATATTCCCGTTTCCAACGAAATCGAAAGAGCTATCCAAATATCCACTTGCAGATTCTACAAAAAGTGTGTTTCCAAACTACTGTATCAAAAGAATGGTTCAACTCTGTTAGTTGAGGACACACATCACAAAGAAGTTTCTGAGAATGCTTCTGTCTAGATTTTATATGAAGATATTCCCGTTTCCAACGAAATCTTCACAGTTATCCAAATATCCACTTGCAGATTCTACAAAAAGAGTGTTTGCAAACTACCGTATCAAAAGAAAGGATGAACTGTGTTAGCTGAGGACACTCATCAAGAAGAAGTTTCTGAGAATGCTTCGGTCTAGATTTCATATGAAGATATTCCCGTTTCCAACGAAATCATTAGCTCTATCAAAATATCCACTTACAGATTCTACAAAAAGAGTGTTTCCAAACTCCTCTATCAAAAGAAAGGTTCAACTCCTTTATTTGAGGACACACATCACAAAGAAGTTTCTGAGAATGCTTCTGTCTAGATTTTATATGAAGATATTCCCTTTTCCAATGAAATCTTCAGAGTCATCCAAATATCCACTTGCAGCTTCTACAAAAAGAGTTTTTCTAAACTGCTGTATCCAAAGAAAGTTTCATCTCTGTTAGTTGAGGACACACATCCCAAATAAGTTTCTGAGAATGCTTCTGTCTCGTTTTTATGGGAAGATATTTCCCTTTTCACCTTAGGCCTGAAAGCGCTCGAAATCTCCACTTGCAGATACTACAGAAAGAGTGATCCAAACCTGCTCTAAGAAAGGGAAATTTCAGCTCTGTGAGTTTAATGCAGATATCACAAAGTAGTTTCTGAGAGAGCTTCTGTCTAGATTTTAGATGAAGATATTCCCGTTTCCAATGAAATCGTTAGAGCTATCCAAATATCCACTTGCAGATTCTACAAAAAGTGTGTTTCCAAACTGCTGTAACAAAGGAAAGGTTGAAATCTGTTAGTTGAGGACACACACCACAAAAAAGTTTCTGAGAATGCTTCTGTCTAGATTTTAGATGACGATATTCCCGTTTCCAATGAAATCTTCACAGTTATTCAAATATCCACTTGCAGATTCTACAAAAAGTGTGTTTCCAAACTGCTCTATCAAAAGAAAGGTTCACCTCCGTTAGTTGAGGACACACATCACAAAGAAGTTTCTGAGAATGCTTCTGTCTCGTTTTTATGGGAAGATATTTCCCTTTTCACCTAAGGCCCTAATGCGCTCGAAATGTCCACTTGCAGATACTACAGAAAGAGTGTTCCAAACCTTCTCTAAGAAAGGGAATCTTCAGCATTGTGAGTTGAATGCCGATATCACCAAGTAGTTTCTGAGAGTGCTTCTGTCTAGATTTTAGATGAAGATATTCCCGTTTCCAACGAAATCTTTAGAGCTATCCAAATATCAACTTGCAGATTCTACAAAAAGAGTGGTTCCAAACTACTCTATGAAAAGAAAGGTTGAACTCTGTTAGATGAGGACACACATCACAAAGAAGTTTCTGAGAATGCTTCTGTCTAGATTTTATATGAAGATGTTCCCGTTTCCAACGAAATCTTCACTTTAAACAAAATATCCACTTGCAGGTTCTACAAAAAGTGTGTTTCCAAACTGCTGTATAAATAGAAAGGATCAGCTCTTGTAGTTGAGGACACACATCTTAAATAAGTTTCTGAAAATCCTTCTGTCTCTTTTTTATGGGAAGATATTTCAGTTTTCACCGTAGGCCTTAATGCCCTCGAAATGTCCACTTCCAGATACTACAGAAAGAGTGTTTCAAACCTGCTCTATGAAAGGGAATGTTCCGCTCAGTGACTTGAATGCAGATATCAGAAAGTAGTTTCTGACAATGCTTCTGTCTAGAATTTAGATGAAGATATTCCCGTTTCCAACGAAATCGATAGAGCTATCCAAATATCCACTTACAGATTCTACAAAAGAAGTGATTCCAAACTGCTCTATCAACAGAAAAGTTTAAGTCTGCTAGTTGAGGACACACATCACAAAGAAGTTTCTGAGAATGCTTCTGTCTCGTTTTTATGGGAAGATATTTCAGTTTTCACTGTAGGCCCGAATGCGCTCGAAATGTCCACTTGCAGATACTACAGAAAGAGTGTTCCAAACCTTCTCTAAGAAAGGGAATCGTCAGCATTGTGAGTTGAATGCAGATATCACAAAGTAGTTTCTGAGGGTGCTTCTGTCTAGATTTTAGAAGAATATATTACCGTTTCCAACGAAATCGATAGAGCTATCCAAATATCCACTTGCAGATTCTACAAAAGAAGTGATTCCAAACTGCTCTATCAACAGAAAGGTTTAAGTCTGTTAGTTGAGGACACACATCACAAAGAAGTTTGTGAGAATGCTTCTGTCTAGATTTTATATGAAGATATTCCCGTTTCCAACGATATCTTCACAGTTATCCAAATATCCACTTGCAGATTCTACAAAAAGTGTGTTTCCAAACTGCTCTATCAAAAGAAAGGTTCAACTCCGTTAGTTGAGGACACACATCACAAAGAAGTTTCTGAGAATGCTTCTGTCTCGTTTTTATGGGAAGATATTTCAGTTTTCACCGTAGGCCCAAATGCGCTCTAAATGTCCACTTGCAGATACTACAGAAAGAGTGTTCCAAACCTTCTCTAAGAAAGGGAATCGTCAGCATTGTGAGTTGAATGCAGATATCACAAAGTAGTTTCTGAGGGTGCTTCTGTCTAGATTTTAGATGAATATATTACCGTTTCCAACGAAATCAATAGAGCTATCCAAATATCCACTTACAGATTCTACAAAAGAAGTGATTCCAAACTGCTCTATCAACAGAAAGGTTTAAGTCTGTTAGGTGAGGACACACATCCCAAATAAGTTTCTGAGAATGCTTCTGTCTCGTTTTTATGGGAAGACATTTCCCTTTTCACCTTAGGCCTGAAAGCGCACAAAATCTCCACTTGCGGATACTACAGAAAGAGTGTTCCAAACCTGCTCTAAGAAAGGGAATGTTCAGCTCTGTGAGTTCAATGCAGATATCACAAAGTAGTTTCTGAGAGAGCTTCTGTCTAGATTTTAGATGAAGATATTCCCGTTTCCAATGAAATCGTTAGAGCTACCCAAATATCCACTTGCAGATTCTACAGAAAGTGTGTTTCCAAACTGCTGTAACAAAGGAAAGGTTGAAATCTGTTTGTTGAGGACACACACCACAACAAAGTTTCTGAGAATGCTTCTGTCTAGATTTTAGATGACGATATTCCCGTTTCCAAGGAAATCTTCACAGTTATTCAAATATCCACTTGCAGATTCTACAAAAAGAGTGTTTCCAAACTGCTCTATAAAAGAAAGGTTCAACTCCGTTAGTTGAGGACACACATCACAAAGAAGTTTCTGAGAATGCTTCTGTCTCGTTTTTATGGGAAGATATTTCAGTTTTCACCGTAGGACGGAATGCGCTCGAAATGTCCACTTGCAGATACTACAGAAAGAGTGTTCCAAACCTTCTCTAAGAAAGGGAATCTTCAGCTTTGTGAGTTGAATGCAGATATCACAAAGTAGTTTCTGAGAGTGCTTCTGTCTAGATTTTAGATGAAGATATTCCCGTTTCCAACGAAATCGTTAGAGCTATCCAAATATCTACTTGCAGATTCTACAAAAAGAGTGGTTCCAAACTACTCTATGAAAAGAAAGGTTGAACTCTGTTAGATGAGGACACACATCACAAAGAAGTTTCTGATAATGCTTCTGTCTAGATTTTATATGAAGATGTTCCCGTTTCCAACGAAATCTTCACATTAAACAAAATATCCACTTGCAGGTTCCACAAAAAGAGTGTTTCCAAACTGCTGTATCAAAGGAAAGGTTGAACTCTGTTAGTTGAGGACACACATCACAAAAAAGTTTCTGAGAATGCTTCTGTCTAGATTTTATATGAAGATATTCCCGTTTCCAACGAAATCTTCACAGTTATTCAAATATCCACTTGCAGATTCTACAAAAAGAGTGTTTCCAAACTGCTGTTTCAATAGAAAGGATCAGCTCTGGTAGTTGAGGACACACATCCTAAATAAGTTTCTGAAAATCCCTCTGTCTCTTTTTTATGGGAAGATATTTCAGTTTTCACCTTGGCCTTAATGCGCTCGAAATGTCCACTTCCAGATACTACAGAAAGAGTGTTTCAAACCTGCTCTATGAAAGGGAAAGTTCCGCCCTGTGACTTGAATGCAGATATCAGAAAGTAGTTTCTGACAGTGCTTCTGTCTAGAATTTAGATGAAGATATTCCCGTTTCCAACGAAATCTTCACAGTTATCCAAATATCCACTTGCAGATTCTACAAAAAGAGTGTTTGCAAACTGCTGTATCAAAAGAAAGGATGAACTGTGTTAGCTGAGGACACTCATCAAGAAGTTTCTGAGAATGCTTCGGTCTAGATTTCATATGAAGATATTCCCGTTTCCAACGAAATCATTAGCTCTATCAAAATATCCACTTACAGATTCTACAAAAAGAGTGTTTCCAAACTCCTCTATCAAAAGAAAGTTTCAACTCCTTTAGTTGAGGACACACATCACAAAGAAGTTTCTGAGAATGCTTCTGTCTAGATTTTATATGAAGATATTCCCTTTTCCAATGAAATCTTCAGAGTCATCCAAATATCCACTTGCAGCTTCTACAAAAAGAGTTTTTCTAAACTGCTGTATCCAAAGAAAGTTTCATCTCTGTTAGTTGAGGACACACATCCCAAATAAGTTTCTGAGAATGCTTCTGTCTCGTTTTTATGGGAAGATATTTCCCTTTTCACCTTAGGCCTGAAAGCGCTCGAAGTCTCCACTTGCAGATACTACAGAAAGAGTGTTCGAAACCTGCTCTAAGAAAGGGAATGTTCAGCTCTGTGAGTTCAATGCAGATATCACAAAGTAGTTTCTGAGAGAGCTTCTGTCTAGGTTTTAGATGAAGATATTCCCGTTTCCAATGAAATTGATAGAGCTATCCAAATATCCACTTGCAGATTCTACAAAAAGTGTGTTTCCAAACTGCTGTAACAAAGGAAAGGTTGAAATCTGTTAGTTGAGGACACACACCACAAAAAAGTTTCTGAGAATGCTTCTGTCTAGATTTTATATGACGATATTCCCGTTTCCAATGAAATCTTCACAGTTATTCAAATATCCACTTGCAGATTCTACAAAAAGTGTGTTTCCAAACTGCTCTATCAAAAGAAAGGTTCACCTCCGTTAGTTGAGGACACACATCACAAAGAAGTTTCTGAGAATGCTTCTGTCTCGTTTTTATGGGAAGATATTTCCCTTTTCACCTAAGGCCCTAATGCGCTCAAAATGTCCACTTGCAGATACTACAGAAAGAGTGTTCCAAACCTTCTCTAAGAAAGGGAATCTTCAGCATTGTGAGTTGAATGCCGATATCACAAAGTAGTTTCTGAGAGTGCTTCTGTCTAGATTTTAGATGAAGATATTCCCGTTTCCAACGAAATCGTTAGAGCTATCCAAATATCAACTTGCAGATTCTACAAAAAGAGTGGTTCCAAACTACTCTATGAAAAGAAAGGTTGAACTCTGTTAGATGAGGACACACATCACAAAGAAGTTTCTGAGAATGCTTCTGTCTAGATTTTATATGAAGATGTTCCCGTTTCCAACGAAATCTTCACTTTAAACAAAATATCCACTTGCCGGTTCTACAAAAAGTGTGTTTCCAAACTGCTGTATCAATAGAAAGGATCAGCTCTGGTAGTTGAGGACACACATCCTAAATAAGTTTCTGAAAATCCTTCTGTCTCTTTTTTATGGGAAGATATTTTAGTTTTCACCGTCGGCCTTTATGCGCTCGAAATGTCCACTTCCAGATACTACAGAAAGAGTGTTTCAAACCTGCTCTATGAAAGGGAATGTTCCGCTCTGTGACTTGAATGCAGATATCAGAAAGTAGTTTCTGACAATGCTTCTGTCTAGAATTTAGATGAAGATATTCCCGTTTCCAACCAAATCGATAGAGCTATCCAAATATCCACTTACAGATTCTACAAAAGAAGTGATTCCAAACTGCTCTATCAACAGAAAGGTTTAAGTCTGTTAGTTGAGGACACACATCACAAAGAAGTTTCTGAAAATGCTTCTGTCTCGTTTTTATGGGAAGATATTTCAGTTTTCACCGTAGGCCCAAATGCGCTCTAAATGTCCACTTGCAGATACTACAGAAAGAGTGTTCCAAACCTTCTCTAAGAAAGGGAATCGTCAGCATTGTGAGTTGAATGCAGATATCACAAAGTAGTTTCTGAGGGTGCTTCTGTCTAGATTTTAGATGAATATATTACCGTTTCCAACGAAATCAATAGAGCTATCCAAATATCCACTTACAGATTCTACAAAAGAAGTGATTCCAAACTGCTCTATCAACAGAAAGGTTTAAGTCTGTTAGGTGAGGACACACATCCCAAATAAGTTTCTGAGAATGCTTCTGTCTCGTTTTTATGGGAAGACATTTCCCTTTTCACCTTAGGCCTGAAAGCGCTCAAAATCTCCACTTGCAGATACTACAGAAAGAGTGTTCCAAACCTGCTCTAAGAAAGGGAATGTTCAGCTCTGTGAGTTCAATGCAGATATCACAAAGTAGTTTCTGAGAGAGCTTCTGTCTAGATTTTAGATGAAGATATTCCCGTTTCCAATGAAATCGTTAGAGCTACCCAAATATCCACTTGCAGATTCTACAGAAAGTGTGTTTCCAAACTGCTGTAACAAAGGAAAGGTTGAAATCTGTTTGTTGAGGACACACACCACAACAAAGTTTCTGAGAATGCTTCTGTCTAGATTTTAGATGACGATATTCCCGTTTCCAAGGAAATCTTCACAGTTATTCAAATATCCACTTGCAGATTCTACAAAAAGAGTGTTTCCAAACTGCTCTATCAAAAGAAAGGTTCAACTCCGTTAGTTGAGGACACACATCACAAAGAAGTTTCTGAGAATGCTTCTGTCTCGTTTTTATGGGAAGATATTTCAGTTTTCACCGTAGGCCCGAATGCGCTCGAAATGTCCACTTGCAGATACTACAGAAAGAGTGTTCCAAACCTTCTCTAAGAAAGGGAATCTTCAGCTTTGTGAGTTGAATGCAGATATCACAAAGTAGTTTCTGAGAGTGCTTCTGCCTAGATTTTAGATGAAGATATTCCCGTTTCCAACGAAATCGTTAGAGCTATCCAAATATCTACTTGCAGATTCTACAAAAAGAGTGGTTCCAAACTACTCTATGAAAAGAAAGGTTGAATTCTGTTAGATGAGGACACACATCACAAAGAAGTTTCTGAGAATGCTTCTGTCTAGATTTTATATGAAGATGTTCCCGTTTCCAACGAAATCTTCACATTAAACAAAATATCCACTTGCAGGTTCTACAAAAAGAGTGTTTCCAAACTGCTGTATCAAAGGAAAGGTTGAACTCTGTTAGTTGAGGACACACATCACAAAAAAGTTTCTGAGAATGCTTCTGTCTAGATTTTATATGAAGATATTCCCGTTTCCAACGAAATCTTCACAGTTATTCAAATATCCACTTGCAGATTCTACAAAAAGAGTGTTTCCAAACTGCTGTTTCAATAGAAAGGATCAGCTCTGGTAGTTGAGGACACACATCCTAAATAAGTTTCTGAAAATCCTTCTGTCTCTTTTTTATGGGAAGATATTTCAGTTTTCACCGTAGGCCTTAATGTGCTCGAAATCTCCACTTCCAGATACTACAGAAAGAGTGTTTCAAACCTGCTCTATGAAAGGGAAAGTTCTGCTCTGTGACTTGAATGCAGATATCAGAAAGTAGTTTCTGACAGTGCTTCTGTCTAGAATTTAGATGAAGATATTCCCGTTTCCAACGAAATCTTCACAGTTATCCAAATATCCACTTGCAGATTCTACAAAAAGAGTGTTTGCAAACTGCTGTATCAAAAGAAAGGATGAACTGTGTTAGCTGAGGACACTCATCAAGAAGTTGTTTCTGAGACTGCTTCGGTCTAGATTTCATATGAAGATATTCCCGTTTCCAACGAAATCATTAGCTCTATCAAAATATCCACTTACAGATTCTACAAAAAGAGTGTTTCCAAACTCCTCTATCAAAAGAAAGGTTCAACTCCTTTATTTGAGGACACACATCACAAAGAAGTTTCTGAGAATGCTTCTGTCTAGATTTTATATGAAGATATTCCCTTTTCCAATGAAATCTTCAGAGTCATCCAAATATCCACTTGCAGCTTCTACAAAAAGAGTTTTTCTAAACTGCTGTATCCAAAGAAAGTTTCATCTCTGTTAGTTGAGGACACACATCCCAAATAAGTTTCTGAGAATGCTTCTGTCTCGTTTTTATGGGAAGATATTTCCCTTTTCACCTTAGGCCTGAAAGCGCTCGAAATCTCCACTTGCAGATACTACAGAAAGAGTGTTCCAAACCTGCTCTAAGAAAGGGAATGTTCAGCTCTGTGAGGTCAATGCAGATATCACAAAGTAGTTTCTGAGAGAGCTTCTGTCTAGATTTTAGATGAAGATATTCCCGTTTCCAATGAAATCGTTAGAGCTATCCAAATATCCACTTGCAGATTCTACAAAAAGTGTGTTTCCAAACTGCTGTAACAAAGGAAAGGTTGAAATCTGTTAGTTGAGGACACACACCACAAAAAAGTTTCTGAGAATGCTTCTGTCTAGATTTTATATGACGATATTCCCGTTTCCAATGAAATCTTCACAGTTATTCAAATATCCACTTGCAGATTCTACAAAAAGTGTGTTTCCAAACTGCTCTATCAAAAGAAAGGTTCACCTCCGTTAGTTGAGGACACACATCACAAAGAAGTTTCTGAGAATGCTTCTGTCTCGTTTTTATGGGAAGATATTTCCCTTTTCACCTAAGGCCCTAATGCGCTCGAAATGTCCACTTGCAGATACTACAGAAAGAGTGTTCCAAACCTTCTCTAAGAAAGGGAATCTTCAGCATTGTGAGTTGAATGCCGATATCACAAAGTAGTTTCTGAGAGTGCTTCTGTCTAGATTTTAGATGAAGATATTCCCGTTTCCAACGAAATCGTTAGAGGTATCCAAATATCAACTTGCAGATTCTACAAAAAGAGTGGTTCCAAACTACTCTATGAA
The DNA here is from genome assembly GCF_029281585.2 of Gorilla gorilla gorilla. Classification (NCBI taxonomy): domain Eukaryota; kingdom Metazoa; phylum Chordata; class Mammalia; order Primates; family Hominidae; genus Gorilla; species Gorilla gorilla. The sequence goes on along the minus strand of NC_086018.1, from coordinate 11,519,640 downwards.
AAGAAAGGTTGAACTCTGTTAGATGAGGACACACATCACAAAGAAGTTTCTGAGAATGCTTCTGTCTAGATTTTATATGAAGATGTTCCCGTTTCCAACGAAATCTTCACTTTAAACAAAATATCCACTTGCCGGTTCTACAAAAAGTGTGTTTCCAAACTGCTGTATCAATAGAAAGGATCAGCTCTGGTAGTTGAGGACACACATCCTAAATAAGTTTCTGAAAATCCTTCTGTCTTTTTTTTATGGGAAGATATTTCAGTTTTCACCGTAGGCCTTTATGCGCTCGAAATGTCCACTTCCAGATACTACAGAAAGAGTGTTTCAAACCTGCTCTATGAAAGGGAATGTTCCGCTCTGTGACTTGAATGCAGATATCAGAAAGTAGTTTCTGACAATGCTTCTGTCTAGAATTTAGATGAAGATATTCCCGTTTCCAACCAAATCGATAGAGCTATCCAAATATCCACTTACAGATTCTACAAAAGAAGTGATTCCAAACTGCTCTATCAACAGAAAGGTTTAAGTCTGTTAGTTGAGGACACACATCACAAAGAAGTTTCTGAAAATGCTTCTGTCTCGTTTTTATGGGAAGATATTTCAGTTTTCACCGTAGGCCCAAATGCGCTCTAAATGTCCACTTGCAGATACTACAGAAAGAGTGTTCCAAACCTTCTCTAAGAAAGGGAATCGTCAGCATTGTGAGTTGAATGCAGATATCACAAAGTAGTTTCTGAGGGTGCTTCTGTCTAGATTTTAGATGAATATATTACCGTTTCCAACGAAATCAATAGAGCTATCCAAATATCCACTTACAGATTCTACAAAAGAAGTGATTCCAAACTGCTCTATCAACAGAAAGGTTTAAGTCTGTTAGGTGAGGACACACATCCCAAATAAGTTTCTGAGAATGCTTCTGTCTCGTTTTTATGGGAAGACATTTCCCTTTTCACCTTAGGCCTGAAAGCGCTCAAAATCTCCACTTGCAGATACTACAGAAAGAGTGTTCCAAACCTGCTCTAAGAAAGGGAATGTTCAGCTCTGTGAGTTCAATGCAGATATCACAAAGTAGTTTCTGAGAGAGCTTCTGTCTAGATTTTAGATGAAGATATTCCCGTTTCCAATGAAATCGTTAGAGCTACCCAAATATCCACTTGCAGATTCTACAGAAAGTGTGTTTCCAAACTGCTGTAACAAAGGAAAGGTTGAAATCTGTTTGTTGAGGACACACACCACAACAAAGTTTCTGAGAATGCTTCTGTCTAGATTTTAGATGACGATATTCCCGTTTCCAAGGAAATCTTCACAGTTATTCAAATATCCACTTGCAGATTCTACAAAAAGAGTGTTTCCAAACTGCTCTATCAAAAGAAAGGTTCAACTCCGTTAGTTGAGGACACACATCACAAAGAAGTTTCTGAGAATGCTTCTGTCTCGTTTTTATGGGAAGATATTTCAGTTTTCACCGTAGGCCCGAATGCGCTCGAAATGTCCACTTGCAGATACTACAGAAAGAGTGTTCCAAACCTTCTCTAAGAAAGGGAATCTTCAGCTTTGTGAGTTGAATGCAGATATCACAAAGTAGTTTCTGAGAGTGCTTCTGCCTAGATTTTAGATGAAGATATTCCCGTTTCCAACGAAATCGTTAGAGCTATCCAAATATCTACTTGCAGATTCTACAAAAAGAGTGGTTCCAAACTACTCTATGAAAAGAAAGGTTGAATTCTGTTAGATGAGGACACACATCACAAAGAAGTTTCTGAGAATGCTTCTGTCTAGATTTTATATGAAGATGTTCCCGTTTCCAACGAAATCTTCACATTAAACAAAATATCCACTTGCAGGTTCTACAAAAAGAGTGTTTCCAAACTGCTGTATCAAAGGAAAGGTTGAACTCTGTTAGTTGAGGACACACATCACAAAAAAGTTTCTGAGAATGCTTCTGTCTAGATTTTATATGAAGATATTCCCGTTTCCAACGAAATCTTCACAGTTATTCAAATATCCACTTGCAGATTCTACAAAAAGAGTGTTTCCAAACTGCTGTTTCAATAGAAAGGATCAGCTCTGGTAGTTGAGGACACACATCCTAAATAAGTTTCTGAAAATCCTTCTGTCTCTTTTTTATGGGAAGATATTTCAGTTTTCACCGTAGGCCTTAATGTGCTCGAAATCTCCACTTCCAGATACTACAGAAAGAGTGTTTCAAACCTGCTCTATGAAAGGGAAAGTTCTGCTCTGTGACTTGAATGCAGATATCAGAAAGTAGTTTCTGACAGTGCTTCTGTCTAGAATTTAGATGAAGATATTCCCGTTTCCAACGAAATCTTCACAGTTATCCAAATATCCACTTGCAGATTCTACAAAAAGAGTGTTTGCAAACTGCTGTATCAAAAGAAAGGATGAACTGTGTTAGCTGAGGACACTCATCAAGAAGTTGTTTCTGAGACTGCTTCGGTCTAGATTTCATATGAAGATATTCCCGTTTCCAACGAAATCATTAGCTCTATCAAAATATCCACTTACAGATTCTACAAAAAGAGTGTTTCCAAACTCCTCTATCAAAAGAAAGGTTCAACTCCTTTATTTGAGGACACACATCACAAAGAAGTTTCTGAGAATGCTTCTGTCTAGATTTTATATGAAGATATTCCCTTTTCCAATGAAATCTTCAGAGTCATCCAAATATCCACTTGCAGCTTCTACAAAAAGAGTTTTTCTAAACTGCTGTATCCAAAGAAAGTTTCATCTCTGTTAGTTGAGGACACACATCCCAAATAAGTTTCTGAGAATGCTTCTGTCTCGTTTTTATGGGAAGATATTTCCCTTTTCACCTTAGGCCTGAAAGCGCTCGAAATCTCCACTTGCAGATACTACAGAAAGAGTGTTCCAAACCTGCTCTAAGAAAGGGAATGTTCAGCTCTGTGAGGTCAATGCAGATATCACAAAGTAGTTTCTGAGAGAGCTTCTGTCTAGATTTTAGATGAAGATATTCCCGTTTCCAATGAAATCGTTAGAGCTATCCAAATATCCACTTGCAGATTCTACAAAAAGTGTGTTTCCAAACTGCTGTAACAAAGGAAAGGTTGAAATCTGTTAGTTGAGGACACACACCACAAAAAAGTTTCTGAGAATGCTTCTGTCTAGATTTTATATGACGATATTCCCGTTTCCAATGAAATCTTCACAGTTATTCAAATATCCACTTGCAGATTCTACAAAAAGTGTGTTTCCAAACTGCTCTATCAAAAGAAAGGTTCACCTCCGTTAGTTGAGGACACACATCACAAAGAAGTTTCTGAGAATGCTTCTGTCTCGTTTTTATGGGAAGATATTTCCCTTTTCACCTAAGGCCCTAATGCGCTCGAAATGTCCACTTGCAGATACTACAGAAAGAGTGTTCCAAACCTTCTCTAAGAAAGGGAATCTTCAGCATTGTGAGTTGAATGCCGATATCACAAAGTAGTTTCTGAGAGTGCTTCTGTCTAGATTTTAGATGAAGATATTCCCGTTTCCAACGAAATCGTTAGAGGTATCCAAATATCAACTTGCAGATTCTACAAAAAGAGTGGTTCCAAACTACTCTATGAAAAGAAAGGTTGAACTCTGTTAGATGAGGACACACATCACAAAGAAGTTTCTGAGAATGCTTCTGTCTAGATTTTATATGAAGATGTTCCCGTTTCCAACGAAATCTTCACTTTAAACAAAATATCCACTTGCCGGTTCTACAAAAAGTGTGTTTCCAAACTGCTGTATCAATAGAAAGGATCAGCTCTGGTAGTTGAGGACACACATCCTAAATAAGTTTCTGAAAATCCTTCTGTCTTTTTTTTATGGGAAGATATTTCAGTTTTCACCGTAGGCCTTTATGCGCTCGAAATGTCCACTTCCAGATACTACAGAAAGAGTGTTTCAAACCTGCTCTATGAAAGGGAATGTTCCGCTCTGTGACTTGAATGCAGATATCAGAAAGTAGTTTCTGACAATGCTTCTGTCTAGAATTTAGATGAAGATATTCCCGTTTCCAACCAAATCGATAGAGCTATCCAAATATCCACTTACAGATTCTACAAAAGAAGTGATTCCAAACTGCTCTATCAACAGAAAGGTTTAAGTCTGTTAGTTGAGGACACACATCACAAAGAAGTTTCTGAAAATGCTTCTGTCTCGTTTTTATGGGAAGATATTTCAGTTTTCACCGTAGGCCCAAATGCGCTCTAAATGTCCACTTGCAGATACTACAGAAAGAGTGTTCCAAACCTTCTCTAAGAAAGGGAATCGTCAGCATTGTGAGTTGAATGCAGATATCACAAAGTAGTTTCTGAGGGTGCTTCTGTCTAGATTTTAGATGAATATATTACCGTTTCCAACGAAATCAATAGAGCTATCCAAATATCCACTTACAGATTCTACAAAAGAAGTGATTCCAAACTGCTCTATCAACAGAAAGGTTTAAGTCTGTTAGGTGAGGACACACATCCCAAATAAGTTTCTGAGAATGCTTCTGTCTCGTTTTTATGGGAAGACATTTCCCTTTTCACCTTAGGCCTGAAAGCGCTCAAAATCTCCACTTGCAGATACTACAGAAAGAGTGTTCCAAACCTGCTCTAAGAAAGGGAATGTTCAGCTCTGTGAGTTCAATGCAGATATCACAAAGTAGTTTCTGAGAGAGCTTCTGTCTAGATTTTAGATGAAGATATTCCCGTTTCCAATGAAATCGTTAGAGCTACCCAAATATCCACTTGCAGATTCTACAGAAAGTGTGTTTCCAAACTGCTGTAACAAAGGAAAGGTTGAAATCTGTTTGTTGAGGACACACACCACAACAAAGTTTCTGAGAATGCTTCTGTCTAGATTTTAGATGACGATATTCCCGTTTCCAAGGAAATCTTCACAGTTATTCAAATATCCACTTGCAGATTCTACAAAAAGAGTGTTTCCAAACTGCTCTATCAAAAGAAAGGTTCAACTCCGTTAGTTGAGGACACACATCACAAAGAAGTTTCTGAGAATGCTTCTGTCTCGTTTTTATGGGAAGATATTTCAGTTTTCACCGTAGGCCGGAATGCGCTCGAAATGTCCACTTGCAGATACTACAGAAAGAGTGTTCCAAACCTTCTCTAAGAAAGGGAATCTTCAGCTTTGTGAGTTGAATGCAGATATCACAAAGTAGTTTCTGAGAGTGCTTCTGCCTAGATTTTAGATGAAGATATTCCCGTTTCCAACGAAATCATTAGAGCTATCCAAATATCTACTTGCAGATTCTACAAAAAGAGTGGTTCCAAACTACTCTATGAAAAGAAAGGTTGAACTCTGTTAGATGAGGACACACATCACAAAGAAGTTTCTGAGAATGCTTCTGTCTAGATTTTATATGAAGATGTTCCCGTTTCCAACGAAATCTTCACATTAAACAAAATATCCACTTGCAGGTTCTACAAAAAGAGTGTTTCCAAACTGCTGTATCAAAGGAAAGGTTGAACTCTGTTAGTTGAGGACACACATCACAAAAAAGTTTCTGAGAATGCTTCTGTCTAGATTTTATATGAAGATATTCCCGTTTCCAACGAAATCTTCACAGTTATTCAAATATCCACTTGCAGATTCTACAAAAAGAGTGTTTCCAAACTGCTGTTTCAATAGAAAGGATCAGCTCTGGTAGTTGAGGACACACATCCTAAATAAGTTTCTGAAAATCCTTCTGTCTCTTTTTTATGGGAAGATATTTCAGTTTTCACCGTAGGCCTTAATGTGCTCGAAATCTCCACTTCCAGATACTACAGAAAGAGTGTTTCAAACCTGCTCTATGAAAGGGAAAGTTCTGCTCTGTGACTTGAATGCAGATATCAGAAAGTAGTTTCTGACAGTGCTTCTGTCTAGAATTTAGATGAAGATATTCCCGTTTCCAACGAAATCTTCACAGTTATCCAAATATCCACTTGCAGATTCTACAAAAAGAGTGTTTGCAAACTGCTGTATCAAAAGAAAGGATGAACTGTGTTAGCTGAGGACACTCATCAAGAAGTTGTTTCTGAGACTGCTTCGGTCTAGATTTCATATGAAGATATTCCCGTTTCCAACGAAATCATTAGCTCTATCAAAATATCCACTTACAGATTCTACAAAAAGAGTGTTTCCAAACTCCTCTATCAAAAGAAAGGTTCAACTCCTTTATTTGAGGACACACATCACAAAGAAGTTTCTGAGAATGCTTCTGTCTAGATTTTATATGAAGATATTCCCTTTTCCAATGAAATCTTCAGAGTCATCCAAATATCCACTTGCAGCTTCTACAAAAAGAGTTTTTCTAAACTGCTGTATCCAAAGAAAGTTTCATCTCTGTTAGTTGAGGACACACATCCCAAATAAGTTTCTGAGAATGCTTCTGTCTCGTTTTTATGGGAAGATATTTCCCTTTTCACCTTAGGCCTGAAAGCGCTCGAAATCTCCACTTGCAGATACTACAGAAAGAGTGTTCCAAACCTGCTCTAAGAAAGGGAATGTTCAGCTCTGTGAGGTCAATGCAGATATCACAAAGTAGTTTCTGAGAGAGCTTCTGTCTAGATTTTAGATGAAGATATTCCCGTTTCCAATGAAATCGTTAGAGCTATCCAAATATCCACTTGCAGATTCTACAAAAAGTGTGTTTCCAAACTGCTGTAACAAAGGAAAGGTTGAAATCTGTTAGTTGAGGACACACACCACAAAAAAGTTTCTGAGAATGCTTCTGTCTAGATTTTATATGACGATATTCCCGTTTCCAATGAAATCTTCACAGTTATTCAAATATCCACTTGCAGATTCTACAAAAAGTGTGTTTCCAAACTGCTCTATCAAAAGAAAGGTTCACCTCCGTTAGTTGAGGACACACATCACAAAGAAGTTTCTGAGAATGCTTCTGTCTCGTTTTTATGGGAAGATATTTCCCTTTTCACCTAAGGCCCTAATGCGCTCGAAATGTCCACTTGCAGATACTACAGAAAGAGTGTTCCAAACCTTCTCTAAGAAAGGGAATCTTCAGCATTGTGAGTTGAATGCCGATATCACAAAGTAGTTTCTGAGAGTGCTTCTGTCTAGATTTTAGATGAAGATATTCCCGTTTCCAACGAAATCGTTAGAGGTATCCAAATATCAACTTGCAGATTCTACAAAAAGAGTGGTTCCAAACTACTCTATGAAAAGAAAGGTTGAACTCTGTTAGATGAGGACACACATCACAAAGAAGTTTCTGAGAATGCTTCTGTCTAGATTTTATATGAAGATGTTCCCGTTTCCAACGAAATCTTCACTTTAAACAAAATATCCACTTGCCGGTTCTACAAAAAGTGTGTTTCCAAACTGCTGTATCAATAGAAAGGATCAGCTCTGGTAGTTGAGGACACACATCCTAAATAAGTTTCTGAAAATCCTTCTGTCTCTTTTTTATGGGAAGATATTTCAGTTTTCACCGTAGGCCTTTATGCGCTCGAAATGTCCACTTCCAGATACTACAGAAAGAGTGTTTCAAACCTGCTCTATGAAAGGGAATGTTCCGCTCTGTGACTTGAGTGCAGATATCAGAAAGTAGTTTCTGACAATGCTTCTGTCTAGAATTTAGATGAAGATATTCCCGTTTCCAACCAAATCGATAGAGCTATCCAAATATCCACTTACAGATTCTACAAAAGAAGTGATTCCAAACTGCTCTATCAACAGAAAGTTTTAAGTCTGTTAGTTGAGGAAACACATCACAAAGAAGTTTCTGAAAATGCTTCTGTCTCGTTTTTATGGGAAGATATTTCAGTTTTCACCGTAGGCCCAAATGCGCTCTAAATGTCCACTTGCAGATACTACAGAAAGAGTGTTCCAAACCTTCTCTAAGAAAGGGAATCGTCAGCATTGTGAGTTGAATGCAGATATCACAAAGTAGTTTCTGAGGGTGCTTCTGTCTAGATTTTAGATGAATATATTACCGTTTCCAACGAAATCAATAGAGCTATCCAAATATCCACTTACAGATTCTACAAAAGAAGTGATTCCAAACTGCTCTATCAACAGAAAGGTTTAAGTCTGTTAGGTGAGGACACACATCCCAAATAAGTTTCTGAGAATGCTTCTGTCTCGTTTTTATGGGAAGACATTTCCCTTTTCACCTTAGGCCTGAAAGCGCTCAAAATCTCCACTTGCAGATACTACAGAAAGAGTGTTCCAAACCTGCTCTAAGAAAGGGAATGTTCAGCTCTGTGAGTTCAATGCAGATATCACAAAGTAGTTTCTGAGAGAGCTTCTGTCTAGATTTTAGATGAAGATATTCCCGTTTCCAATGAAATCGTTAGAGCTACCCAAATATCCACTTGCAGATTCTACAGAAAGTGTGTTTCCAAACTGCTGTAACAAAGGAAAGGTTGAAATCTGTTTGTTGAGGACACACACCACAACAAAGTTTCTGAGAATGCTTCTGTCTAGATTTTAGATGACGATATTCCCGTTTCCAAGAAAATCTTCACAGTTAATTCAAATATCCACTTGCAGATTCTACAAAAAGAGTGTTTCCAAACTGCTCTATCAAAAGAAAGGTTCAACTCCGTTAGTTGAGGACACACATCACAAAGAAGTTTCTGAGAATGCTTCTGTCTCGTTTTTATGGGAAGATATTTCAGTTTTCACCGTAGGACGGAATGCGCTCGAAATGTCCACTTGCAGATACTACAGAAAGAGTGTTCCAAACCTTCTCTAAGAAAGGGAATCTTCAGCTTTGTGAGTTGAATGCAGATATCACAAAGTAGTTTCTGAGAGTGCTTCTGTCTAGATTTTAGATGAAGATATTCCCGTTTCCAACGAAATCGTTAGAGCTATCCAAATATCTACTTGCAGATTCTACAAAAAGAGTGGTTCCAAACTACTCTATGAAAAGAAAGGTTGAACTCTGTTAGATGAGGACACACATCACAAAGAAGTTTCTGAGAATGCTTCTGTCTAGATTTTATATGAAGATGTTCCCGTTTCCAACGAAATCTTCACATTAAACAAAATATCCACTTGCAGGTTCTACAAAAAGAGTGTTTCCAAACTGCTGTATCAAAGGAAAGGTTGAACTCTGTTAGTTGAGGACACACATCACAAAAAAGTTTCTGAGAATGCTTCTGTCTAGATTTTATATGAAGATATTCCCGTTTCCAACGAAATCTTCACAGTTATTCAAATATCCACTTGCAGATTCTACAAAAAGAGTGTTTCCAAACTGCTGTTTCAATAGAAAGGATCAGCTCTGGTAGTTGAGGACACACATCCTAAATAAGTTTCTGAAAATCCTTCTGTCTCTTTTTTATGGGAAGATATTTCAGTTTTCACCGTAGGCCTTAATGCGCTCGAAATCTCCACTTCCAGATACTACAGAAAGAGTGTTTCAAACCTGCTCTATGAAAGGGAAAGTTCTGCTCTGTGACTTGAATGCAGATATCAGAAAGTAGTTTCTGACAGTGCTTCTGTCTAGAATTTAGATGAAGATATTCCCGTTTCCAACGAAATCTTCACAGTTATCCAAATATCCACTTGCAGATTCTACAAAAAGAGTGTTTGCAAACTGCTGTATCAAAAGAAAGGATGAACTGTGTTAGCTGAGGACACTCATCAAGAAGTTGTTTCTGAGACTGCTTCGGTCTAGATTTCATATGAAGATATTCCCGTTTCCAACGAAATCATTAGCTCTATCAAAATATCCACTTACAGATTCTACAAAAAGAGTGTTTCCAAACTCCTCTATCAAAAGAAAGGTTCAACTCCTTTATTTGAGGACACACATCACAAAGAAGTTTCTGAGAATGCTTCTGTCTAGATTTTATATGAAGATATTCCCTTTTCCAATGAAATCTTCAGAGTCATCCAAATATCCACTTGCAGCTTCTACAAAAAGAGTTTTTCTAAACTGCTGTATCCAAAGAAAGTTTCATCTCTGTTAGTTGAGGACACACATCCCAAATAAGTTTCTGAGAATGCTTCTGTCTCGTTTTTATGGGAAGATATTTCCCTTTTCACCTTAGGCCTGAAAGCGCTCGAAATCTCCACTTGCAGATACTACAGAAAGAGTGTTCCAAACCTGCTCTAAGAAAGGGAAAGTTCAGCTCTGTGAGTTTAATGCAGATATCACAAAGTAGTTTCTGAGAGAGCTTCTGTCTAGATTTTAGATGAAGATATTCCCGTTTCCAATGAAATCGTTAGAGCTATCCAAATATCCACTTGCAGATTCTACAAAAAGTGTGTTTCCAAACTGCTGTAACAAAGGAAAGGTTGAAATCTGTTAGTTGAGGACACACACCACAAAAAAGTTTCTGAGAATGCTTCTGTCTAGATTTTAGATGACGATATTCCCGTTTCCAATGAAATCTTCACAGTTATCCAAATATCCACTTGCAGATTCTACAAAAAGTGTGTTTCCAAACTGCTCTATCAAAAGAAAGGTTCACCTCCGTTAGTTGAGGACACACATCACAAAGAAGTTTCTGAGAATGCTTCTGTCTCGTTTTTATGGGAAGATATTTCCCTTTTCACCTAAGGCCCTAATGCGCTCGAAATGTCCACTTGCAGATACTACAGAAAGAGTGTTCCAAACCTTCTCTAAGAAAGGGAATCTTCAGCATTGTGAGTTGAATGCCGATATCACAAAGTAGTTTCTGAGAGTGCTTCTGTCTAGATTTTAGATGAAGATATTCCCGTTTCCAACGAAATCGTTAGAGCTATCCAAATATCAACTTGCAGATTCTACAAAAAGAGTGGTTCCAAACTACTCTATGAAAATAAAGGTTGAACTCTGTTAGATGAGGACACACATCACAAAGAAGTTTCTGAGAATGCTTCTGTCTAGATTTTATATGAAGATGTTCCCGTTTCCAACGAAATCTTCACTTTAAACAAAATATCCACTTGCAGATTCTTCAAAAAGAGTGTTTCCAAACTACTGTATCAATAGAAAGGATCAGCTCTGGTAGTTGAGGACACACATCCTAAAGAAGTTTCTGAAAATCCTTCTGTCTCTTTTTTATGGGAAGATATTTCAGTTTTCACCGTAGGCCTTAATGCGCTCGAAATGTCCACTTCCAGATACTACAGAAAGAGTGTTTCAAACCTGCTCTATGAAAGGGAATGTTCCGCTCTGTGACTTGAATGCAGATTTCAGAAAGTAGTTTCTAACAGTGCTTCTGTCTAGAATTTAGATGAAGATATTCCCGTTTCCAACGAAATCGATAGAGCTATCCAAATATCCACTTACAGATTCTACAAAAGAAGTGATTCCAAACTGCTCTATCAACAGAAAGGTTTAAGTCTGTTAGTTGAGGACACACATCACAAAGAAGTTTGTGAGAATGCTTCTGTCTAGATTTTATATGAAGATATTCCCGTTTCCAACGATATCTTCACAGTTATCCAAATATCCACTTGCAGATTCTTCAAAAAGTGTGTTTCCAAACTGCTGTATCAAAAGAAAGGTTCAACTCTGTTAGTTGAGGACACCCATCGCAAAGAAGTTTCTGAGAATGCTTCTGTCTAGATTTCATATGAAGATACTCCCCTTTCCAACGAAATTATTACAGCTATCCAAACATCCACGGACAGATTCTACAAAAAGGGTGTTTCCAAACTGCTGTATCAAAAGAAAGGTTGAACTCCGTTAGTTGAGGACACACATCACGAAGAAGTTGCTGAGAATGCTTCTGTCTGGAATTTAGATGAAGATATTCCCGTTTCCAACGAAATCTTCACAGTTATCCAAATATCTACCAGCAGATTCTACAAAAAGTGTGTTTCCAAACTACTGTAACAAAAGAAAGGTTGAACTCTGTTAGTTGAGGACACACATCACAAAGAAGTTTCTGAGAATTCTTCTGTCTAGATTTTATATGAAGATATTCACTTTTCCATCGAAATCTTCACAGTTATCCAAATATCCACTTGCGGATTCTACAAAAAGAGTGTTTCTAATCTGCTCTATCAAAAGAAAGGTTCAACTCTGTTAGTTGAGGACACACGTCCCATATAAGTTTTAGAGAATGCTTCTGTCTCGTTTTTATGGGAAGATATTTCCCTTTTCACCGTAGGCCTGAAAGCGCTCGAAATGTCCACTTGCAGATAGTACAGAAAGCGTTTTCCAAACCTGCTCTAAGAAAGAGAATCTTCAGCTTTCTGAGTTGAATGCAGATATCACAAAGTAGTTTCTGAGAGTGCTTCTGTCTAGATTTTAGATGAAGATATTCCCGTTTCCAACGAAATCTTCACAGTTATTCAAGTATCCACTTGCAGATTCCACAAAAAGAGTGTTTCCAACTGCTTTATCAATAGAAAGGATCAACTCTGCTATTTGAGGACACACATCCTAAATAAGTTTCTGAGAATCCTTCTGTCTCTTTCTTATGGAAGATATTTCAGTTTTCACCGAAGGGCTGAATGCGTTCGAAATGTCCACTTCCAGATACTCCCTTTTCCAATGAAATCTTCAGAGTCATCCAAATATCCACTTGCAGCTTCTACAAAAAGAGTTTTTCTAAACTGCTGTATCCAAAGAAAGTTTCATCTCTGTTAGTTGAGGACACACATCCCAAATAAGTTTCTGAGAATGCTTCTGTCTCGTTTTTATGGGAAGATATTTCCCTTTTCACCTTAGGCCTGAAAGCGCTCGAAATCTCCACTTGCAGATACTACAGAAAGAGTGTTCCAAACCTGCTCTAAGAAAGGGAAAGTTCAGCTCTGTGAGTTTAATGCAGATATCACAAAGTAGTTTCTGAGAGAGCTTCTGTCTAGATTTTAGATGAAGATATTCCCGTTTCCAATGAAATCGTTAGAGCTATCCAAATATCCACTTGCAGATTCTACAAAAAGTGTGTTTCCAAACTGCTGTAACAAAGGAAAGGTTGAAATCTGTTAGTTGAGGACACACACCACAAAAAAGTTTCTGAGAATGCTTCTGTCTAGATTTTAGATGACGATATTCCCGTTTCCAATGAAATCTTCACAGTTATCCAAATATCCACTTGCAGATTCTACAAAAAGTGTGTTTCCAAACTGCTCTATCAAAAGAAAGGTTCACCTCCGTTAGTTGAGGACACACATCACAAAGAAGTTTCTGAGAATGCTTCTGTCTCGTTTTTATGGGAAGATATTTCCCTTTTCACCTAAGGCCCTAATGCGCTCGAAATGTCCACTTGCAGATACTACAGAAAGAGTGTTCCAAACCTTCTCTAAGAAAGGGAATCTTCAGCATTGTGAGTTGAATGCCGATATCACAAAGTAGTTTCTGAGAGTGCTTCTGTCTAGATTTTAGATGAAGATATTCCCGTTTCCAACGAAATCGTTAGAGGTATCCAAATATCAACTTGCAGATTCTACAAAAAGAGTGGTTCCAAACTACTCTATGAAAAGAAAGGTTGAACTCTGTTAGATGAGGACACACATCACAAAGAAGTTTCTGAGAATGCTTCTGTCTAGATTTTATATGAAGATGTTCCCGTTTCCAACGAAATCTTCACTTTAAACAAAATATCCACTTGCCGGTTCTACAAAAAGTGTGTTTCCAAACTGCTGTATCAATAGAAAGGATCAGCTCTGGTAGTTGAGGACACACATCCTAAATAAGTTTCTGAAAATCCTTCTGTCTCTTTTTTATGGGAAGATATTTCAGTTTTCACCGTAGGCCTTTATGCGCTCGAAATGTCCACTTCCAGATACTACAGAAAGAGTGTTTCAAACCTGCTCTATGAAAGGGAATGTTCCGCTCTGTGACTTGAGTGCAGATATCAGAAAGTAGTTTCTGACAATGCTTCTGTCTAGAATTTAGATGAAGATATTCCCGTTTCCAACCAAATCGATAGAGCTATCCAAATATCCACTTACAGATTCTACAAAAGAAGTGATTCCAAACTGCTCTATCAACAGAAAGTTTTAAGTCTGTTAGTTGAGGAAACACATCACAAAGAAGTTTCTGAAAATGCTTCTGTCTCGTTTTTATGGGAAGATATTTCAGTTTTCACCGTAGGCCCAAATGCGCTCTAAATGTCCACTTGCAGATACTACAGAAAGAGTGTTCCAAACCTTCTCTAAGAAAGGGAATCGTCAGCATTGTGAGTTGAATGCAGATATCACAAAGTAGTTTCTGAGGGTGCTTCTGTCTAGATTTTAGATGAATATATTACCGTTTCCAACGAAATCAATAGAGCTATCCAAATATCCACTTACAGATTCTACAAAAGAAGTGATTCCAAACTGCTCTATCAACAGAAAGGTTTAAGTCTGTTAGGTGAGGACACACATCCCAAATAAGTTTCTGAGAATGCTTCTGTCTCGTTTTTATGGGAAGACATTTCCCTTTTCACCTTAGGCCTGAAAGCGCTCAAAATCTCCACTTGCAGATACTACAGAAAGAGTGTTCCAAACCTGCTCTAAGAAAGGGAATGTTCAGCTCTGTGAGTTCAATGCAGATATCACAAAGTAGTTTCTGAGAGAGCTTCTGTCTAGATTTTAGATGAAGATATTCCCGTTTCCAATGAAATCGTTAGAGCTACCCAAATATCCACTTGCAGATTCTACAGAAAGTGTGTTTCCAAACTGCTGTAACAAAGGAAAGGTTGAAATCTGTTTGTTGAGGACACACACCACAACAAAGTTTCTGAGAATGCTTCTGTCTAGATTTTAGATGACGATATTCCCGTTTCCAAGAAAATCTTCACAGTTAATTCAAATATCCACTTGCAGATTCTACAAAAAGAGTGTTTCCAAACTGCTCTATCAAAAGAAAGGTTCAACTCCGTTAGTTGAGGACACACATCACAAAGAAGTTTCTGAGAATGCTTCTGTCTCGTTTTTATGGGAAGATATTTCAGTTTTCACCGTAGGACGGAATGCGCTCGAAATGTCCACTTGCAGATACTACAGAAAGAGTGTTCCAAACCTTCTCTAAGAAAGGGAATCTTCAGCTTTGTGAGTTGAATGCAGATATCACAAAGTAGTTTCTGAGAGTGCTTCTGTCTAGATTTTAGATGAAGATATTCCCGTTTCCAACGAAATCGTTAGAGCTATCCAAATATCTACTTGCAGATTCTACAAAAAGAGTGGTTCCAAACTACTCTATGAAAAGAAAGGTTGAACTCTGTTAGATGAGGACACACATCACAAAGAAGTTTCTGAGAATGCTTCTGTCTAGATTTTATATGAAGATGTTCCCGTTTCCAACGAAATCTTCACATTAAACAAAATATCCACTTGCAGGTTCTACAAAAAGAGTGTTTCCAAACTGCTGTATCAAAGGAAAGGTTGAACTCTGTTAGTTGAGGACACACATCACAAAAAAGTTTCTGAGAATGCTTCTGTCTAGATTTTATATGAAGATATTCCCGTTTCCAACGAAATCTTCACAGTTATTCAAATATCCACTTGCAGATTCTACAAAAAGAGTGTTTCCAAACTGCTGTTTCAATAGAAAGGATCAGCTCTGGTAGTTGAGGACACACATCCTAAATAAGTTTCTGAAAATCCTTCTGTCTCTTTTTTATGGGAAGATATTTCAGTTTTCACCGTAGGCCTTAATGCGCTCGAAATCTCCACTTCCAGATACTACAGAAAGAGTGTTTCAAACCTGCTCTATGAAAGGGAAAGTTCTGCTCTGTGACTTGAATGCAGATATCAGAAAGTAGTTTCTGACAGTGCTTCTGTCTAGAATTTAGATGAAGATATTCCCGTTTCCAACGAAATCTTCACAGTTATCCAAATATCCACTTGCAGATTCTACAAAAAGAGTGTTTGCAAACTGCTGTATCAAAAGAAAGGATGAACTGTGTTAGCTGAGGACACTCATCAAGAAGTTGTTTCTGAGACTGCTTCGGTCTAGATTTCATATGAAGATATTCCCGTTTCCAACGAAATCATTAGCTCTATCAAAATATCCACTTACAGATTCTACAAAAAGAGTGTTTCCAAACTCCTCTATCAAAAGAAAGGTTCAACTCCTTTATTTGAGGACACACATCACAAAGAAGTTTCTGAGAATGCTTCTGTCTAGATTTTATATGAAGATATTCCCTTTTCCAATGAAATCTTCAGAGTCATCCAAATATCCACTTGCAGCTTCTACAAAAAGAGTTTTTCTAAACTGCTGTATCCAAAGAAAGTTTCATCTCTGTTAGTTGAGGACACACATCCCAAATAAGTTTCTGAGAATGCTTCTGTCTCGTTTTTATGGGAAGATATTTCCCTTTTCACCTTAGGCCTGAAAGCGCTCGAAATCTCCACTTGCAGATACTACAGAAAGAGTGTTCCAAACCTGCTCTAAGAAAGGGAAAGTTCAGCTCTGTGAGTTTAATGCAGATATCACAAAGTAGTTTCTGAGAGAGCTTCTGTCTAGATTTTAGATGAAGATATTCCCGTTTCCAATGAAATCGTTAGAGCTATCCAAATATCCACTTGCAGATTCTACAAAAAGTGTGTTTCCAAACTGCTGTAACAAAGGAAAGGTTGAAATCTGTTAGTTGAGGACACACACCACAAAAAAGTTTCTGAGAATGCTTCTGTCTAGATTTTAGATGACGATATTCCCGTTTCCAATGAAATCTTCACAGTTATCCAAATATCCACTTGCAGATTCTACAAAAAGTGTGTTTCCAAACTGCTCTATCAAAAGAAAGGTTCACCTCCGTTAGTTGAGGACACACATCACAAAGAAGTTTCTGAGAATGCTTCTGTCTCGTTTTTATGGGAAGATATTTCCCTTTTCACCTAAGGCCCTAATGCGCTCGAAATGTCCACTTGCAGATACTACAGAAAGAGTGTTCCAAACCTTCTCTAAGAAAGGGAATCTTCAGCATTGTGAGTTGAATGCCGATATCACAAAGTAGTTTCTGAGAGTGCTTCTGTCTAGATTTTAGATGAAGATATTCCCGTTTCCAACGAAATCGTTAGAGCTATCCAAATATCAACTTGCAGATTCTACAAAAAGAGTGGTTCCAAACTACTCTATGAAAATAAAGGTTGAACTCTGTTAGATGAGGACACACATCACAAAGAAGTTTCTGAGAATGCTTCTGTCTAGATTTTATATGAAGATGTTCCCGTTTCCAACGAAATCTTCACTTTAAACAAAATATCCACTTGCAGATTCTTCAAAAAGAGTGTTTCCAAACTACTGTATCAATAGAAAGGATCAGCTCTGGTAGTTGAGGACACACATCCTAAAGAAGTTTCTGAAAATCCTTCTGTCTCTTTTTTATGGGAAGATATTTCAGTTTTCACCGTAGGCCTTAATGCGCTCGAAATGTCCACTTCCAGATACTACAGAAAGAGTGTTTCAAACCTGCTCTATGAAAGGGAATGTTCCGCTCTGTGACTTGAATGCAGATTTCAGAAAGTAGTTTCTAACAGTGCTTCTGTCTAGAATTTAGATGAAGATATTCCCGTTTCCAACGAAATCGATAGAGCTATCCAAATATCCACTTACAGATTCTACAAAAGAAGTGATTCCAAACTGCTCTATCAACAGAAAGGTTTAAGTCTGTTAGTTGAGGACACACATCACAAAGAAGTTTGTGAGAATGCTTCTGTCTAGATTTTATATGAAGATATTCCCGTTTCCAACGATATCTTCACAGTTATCCAAATATCCACTTGCAGATTCTTCAAAAAGTGTGTTTCCAAACTGCTGTATCAAAAGAAAGGTTCAACTCTGTTAGTTGAGGACACCCATCGCAAAGAAGTTTCTGAGAATGCTTCTGTCTAGATTTCATATGAAGATACTCCCCTTTCCAACGAAATTATTACAGCTATCCAAACATCCACGGACAGATTCTACAAAAAGGGTGTTTCCAAACTGCTGTATCAAAAGAAAGGTTGAACTCCGTTAGTTGAGGACACACATCACGAAGAAGTTGCTGAGAATGCTTCTGTCTGGAATTTAGATGAAGATATTCCCGTTTCCAACGAAATCTTCACAGTTATCCAAATATCTACCAGCAGATTCTACAAAAAGTGTGTTTCCAAACTACTGTAACAAAAGAAAGGTTGAACTCTGTTAGTTGAGGACACACATCACAAAGAAGTTTCTGAGAATTCTTCTGTCTAGATTTTATATGAAGATATTCACTTTTCCATCGAAATCTTCACAGTTATCCAAATATCCACTTGCGGATTCTACAAAAAGAGTGTTTCTAATCTGCTCTATCAAAAGAAAGGTTCAACTCTGTTAGTTGAGGACACACGTCCCATATAAGTTTTAGAGAATGCTTCTGTCTCGTTTTTATGGGAAGATATTTCCCTTTTCACCGTAGGCCTGAAAGCGCTCGAAATGTCCACTTGCAGATAGTACAGAAAGCGTTTTCCAAACCTGCTCTAAGAAAGAGAATCTTCAGCTTTCTGAGTTGAATGCAGATATCACAAAGTAGTTTCTGAGAGTGCTTCTGTCTAGATTTTAGATGAAGATATTCCCGTTTCCAAAGAAATCGTATGAGCTATCCAAATATCCACTTGCAGATTGTACAAAAAGAGTGGTTCCAAACTACTCTATCAAAAGAAATGTTAAACTCTGTTCGATGAGGACACACATCACAAAGAAGTTTCTGAGAATGCTTCTGTCTAGATTTTATATGAAGATGTTCCCGTTTCCAACGAAATCTTCACATTAAACAAAATATCCACTTGCAGGTTCTACAAAAAGAGTGTTTCCAAACTGCTGTATCAACGGAAAGTTTGAACTCTGTTAGTTGAGGACACACATCACAAAAAAGTTTCTGAGAATGCTTCTGTCTAGATTTTATAAGAAGATACTCCCGTTTCCAACGAAATCTTCACAGTTATTCAAGTATCCACTTGCAGATTCCACAAAAAGAGTGTTTCCAACTGCTTTATCAATAGAAAGGATCAACTCTGCTATTTGAGGACACACATCCTAAATAAGTTTCTGAGAATCCTTCTGTCTCTTTCTTATGGAAGATATTTCAGTTTTCACCGAAGGGCTGAATGCGTTCGAAATGTCCACTTCCAGATACTACAGAAAGAGTGTTTCAAACCTGCTCTATGAAAGGGAATGTTCAGCTCTGTGACTTGAATGCAGATATCACAAAGTAGTTTCTGACAGTGCTTCTGTCTTGAATTCAGATGAAGATATTCCCTTTTCCAACGAAATCGTTAGAGCTATAAAAATATCCACTTGCAGATTCTACAAAAAGGGTGTTTCCAAACTGCTATATCAAAAGAAACGTTGAACTCTGTTAGTTGAGGATACACATCACAAAGAAGTTTCTGAGAATGCTTGTGTCTGGATTTTATATGAAGATATTCCTATTTCCAACTAAATCTTCACAGTTATCCAAATATCCACTTGCAGATTTTACAAAAAGACTGTTTCCAAACTGCTGTTTCAAAGGAAAGGTTGAACTGTGTTAGTCGAGGACACTCATCACAAAGAAGTTTCTGAGAATGCTTCTGTCTAGATTTCATATGAGGATATTCCCGTATCCACCGAAATCATTAGAGCTATCCAAATATCCACTTACAGATTCTACAAAAAGAGTGTTACCAATCTGCTCTATTAAAAGAAAGGTTCAACTTCCTTAGTTGAGGACACACATCACAAAGAAGTTTCTGAGAATGCTTCTGTCTGGATTTTATATGAAGATATTCCGTTTCCAATGAAATCTTCACAGTTATCCAAATATCCACTTGCAGATTCTACAAAAAGTGTGTTTCCAAACTACTGTATCAAAAGAATGGTTCAACTCTGTTAGTTGAGGACACACATCACAAAGAAGTTTCTGAGAATGCTTCTGTCTAGATTTTATATGAAGATATTCCCGTTTCCAACGAAATCTTCACATTTATCCAAATATCCACTTGCAGATTCTACAAAAAGAGTATTTGCAAACTGCTGTATCAAAAGAAAGGATGAACTGTGTTAGCTGAGGACACTCATCAAGAAGAAGTTTCTGAGAATGCTTCGGTCTAGATTTCATATGAAGATATTCCCGTTTCCAACGAAATCATTAGCTCTATCAAAATATCCACTTACAGATTCTACAAAAAGAGTGTTTCCAGACTCCTCTATCAAAAGAAAGGTTCAACTCCTTTATTTGAGGACACACATCACAAAGAAGTTTCTGAGAATGCTTCTGTCTAGATTTTATATGAAGATATTCCCTTTTCCAATGAAATCTTCAGAGTCATCCAAATATCCACTTGCAGCTTCTACAAAAAGAGTTTTTCTAAACTGCTGTATCCAAAGAAAGTTTCATCTCTGTTAGTTGAGGACACACATCCCAAATAAGTTTCTGAGAATGCTTCTGTCTCGTTTTTATGGGAAGATATTTCCCTTTTCACCTTAGGCCTGAAAGCGCTCGAAATCTCCACTTGCAGATACTACAGAAAGAGTGTTCCAAACCTGCTCTAAGAAAGGGAATGTTCAGCTCTGTGAGGTCAATGCAGATATCACAAAGTAGTTTCTGAGAGAGCTTCTGTCTAGATTTTAGATGAAGATATTCCCGTTTCCAATGAAATCGTTAGAGCTATCCAAATATCCACTTGCAGATTCTACAAAAAGTGTGTTTCCAAACTGCTGTAACAAAGGAAAGGTTGAAATCTGTTAGTTGAGGACACACACCACAAAAAAGTTTCTGAGAATGCTTCTGTCTAGATTTTATATGACGATATTCCCGTTTCCAATGAAATCTTCACAGTTATTCAAATATCCACTTGCAGATTCTACAAAAAGTGTGTTTCCAAACTGCTCTATCAAAAGAAAGGTTCACCTCCGTTAGTTGAGGACACACATCACAAAGAAGTTTCTGAGAATGCTTCTGTCTCGTTTTTATGGGAAGATATTTCCCTTTTCACCTAAGGCCCTAATGCGCTCGAAATGTCCACTTGCAGATACTACAGAAAGAGTGTTCCAAACCTTCTCTAAGAAAGGGAATCTTCAGCATTGTGAGTTGAATGCCGATATCACAAAGTAGTTTCTGAGAGTGCTTCTGTCTAGATTTTAGATGAAGATATTCCCGTTTCCAACGAAATCGTTAGAGGTATCCAAATATCAACTTGCAGATTCTACAAAAAGAGTGGTTCCAAACTACTCTATGAAAAGAAAGGTTGAACTCTGTTAGATGAGGACACACATCACAAAGAAGTTTCTGAGAATGCTTCTGTCTAGATTTTATATGAAGATGTTCCCGTTTCCAACGAAATCTTCACTTTAAACAAAATATCCACTTGCCGGTTCTACAAAAAGTGTGTTTCCAAACTGCTGTATCAATAGAAAGGATCAGCTCTGGTAGTTGAGGACACACATCCTAAATAAGTTTCTGAAAATCCTTCTGTCTTTTTTTTATGGGAAGATATTTCAGTTTTCACCGTAGGCCTTTATGCGCTCGAAATGTCCACTTCCAGATACTACAGAAAGAGTGTTTCAAACCTGCTCTATGAAAGGGAATGTTCCGCTCTGTGACTTGAATGCAGATATCAGAAAGTAGTTTCTGACAATGCTTCTGTCTAGAATTTAGATGAAGATATTCCCGTTTCCAACCAAATCGATAGAGCTATCCAAATATCCACTTACAGATTCTACAAAAGAAGTGATTCCAAACTGCTCTATCAACAGAAAGGTTTAAGTCTGTTAGTTGAGGACACACATCACAAAGAAGTTTCTGAAAATGCTTCTGTCTCGTTTTTATGGGAAGATATTTCAGTTTTCACCGTAGGCCCAAATGCGCTCTAAATGTCCACTTGCAGATACTACAGAAAGAGTGTTCCAAACCTTCTCTAAGAAAGGGAATCGTCAGCATTGTGAGTTGAATGCAGATATCACAAAGTAGTTTCTGAGGGTGCTTCTGTCTAGATTTTAGATGAATATATTACCGTTTCCAACGAAATCAATAGAGCTATCCAAATATCCACTTACAGATTCTACAAAAGAAGTGATTCCAAACTGCTCTATCAACAGAAAGGTTTAAGTCTGTTAGGTGAGGACACACATCCCAAATAAGTTTCTGAGAATGCTTCTGTCTCGTTTTTATGGGAAGACATTTCCCTTTTCACCTTAGGCCTGAAAGCGCTCAAAATCTCCACTTGCAGATACTACAGAAAGAGTGTTCCAAACCTGCTCTAAGAAAGGGAATGTTCAGCTCTGTGAGTTCAATGCAGATATCACAAAGTAGTTTCTGAGAGAGCTTCTGTCTAGATTTTAGATGAAGATATTCCCGTTTCCAATGAAATCGTTAGAGCTACCCAAATATCCACTTGCAGATTCTACAGAAAGTGTGTTTCCAAACTGCTGTAACAAAGGAAAGGTTGAAATCTGTTTGTTGAGGACACACACCACAACAAAGTTTCTGAGAATGCTTCTGTCTAGATTTTAGATGACGATATTCCCGTTTCCAAGGAAATCTTCACAGTTATTCAAATATCCACTTGCAGATTCTACAAAAAGAGTGTTTCCAAACTGCTCTATCAAAAGAAAGGTTCAACTCCGTTAGTTGAGGACACACATCACAAAGAAGTTTCTGAGAATGCTTCTGTCTCGTTTTTATGGGAAGATATTTCAGTTTTCACCGTAGGCCCGAATGCGCTCGAAATGTCCACTTGCAGATACTACAGAAAGAGTGTTCCAAACCTTCTCTAAGAAAGGGAATCTTCAGCTTTGTGAGTTGAATGCAGATATCACAAAGTAGTTTCTGAGAGTGCTTCTGCCTAGATTTTAGATGAAGATATTCCCGTTTCCAACGAAATCGTTAGAGCTATCCAAATATCTACTTGCAGATTCTACAAAAAGAGTGGTTCCAAACTACTCTATGAAAAGAAAGGTTGAATTCTGTTAGATGAGGACACACATCACAAAGAAGTTTCTGAGAATGCTTCTGTCTAGATTTTATATGAAGATGTTCCCGTTTCCAACGAAATCTTCACATTAAACAAAATATCCACTTGCAGGTTCTACAAAAAGAGTGTTTCCAAACTGCTGTATCAAAGGAAAGGTTGAACTCTGTTAGTTGAGGACACACATCACAAAAAAGTTTCTGAGAATGCTTCTGTCTAGATTTTATATGAAGATATTCCCGTTTCCAACGAAATCTTCACAGTTATTCAAATATCCACTTGCAGATTCTACAAAAAGAGTGTTTCCAAACTGCTGTTTCAATAGAAAGGATCAGCTCTGGTAGTTGAGGACACACATCCTAAATAAGTTTCTGAAAATCCTTCTGTCTCTTTTTTATGGGAAGATATTTCAGTTTTCACCGTAGGCCTTAATGTGCTCGAAATCTCCACTTCCAGATACTACAGAAAGAGTGTTTCAAACCTGCTCTATGAAAGGGAAAGTTCTGCTCTGTGACTTGAATGCAGATATCAGAAAGTAGTTTCTGACAGTGCTTCTGTCTAGAATTTAGATGAAGATATTCCCGTTTCCAACGAAATCTTCACAGTTATCCAAATATCCACTTGCAGATTCTACAAAAAGAGTGTTTGCAAACTGCTGTATCAAAAGAAAGGATGAACTGTGTTAGCTGAGGACACTCATCAAGAAGTTGTTTCTGAGACTGCTTCGGTCTAGATTTCATATGAAGATATTCCCGTTTCCAACGAAATCATTAGCTCTATCAAAATATCCACTTACAGATTCTACAAAAAGAGTGTTTCCAAACTCCTCTATCAAAAGAAAGGTTCAACTCCTTTATTTGAGGACACACATCACAAAGAAGTTTCTGAGAATGCTTCTGTCTAGATTTTATATGAAGATATTCCCTTTTCCAATGAAATCTTCAGAGTCATCCAAATATCCACTTGCAGCTTCTACAAAAAGAGTTTTTCTAAACTGCTGTATCCAAAGAAAGTTTCATCTCTGTTAGTTGAGGACACACATCCCAAATAAGTTTCTGAGAATGCTTCTGTCTCGTTTTTATGGGAAGATATTTCCCTTTTCACCTTAGGCCTGAAAGCGCTCGAAATCTCCACTTGCAGATACTACAGAAAGAGTGTTCCAAACCTGCTCTAAGAAAGGGAATGTTCAGCTCTGTGAGGTCAATGCAGATATCACAAAGTAGTTTCTGAGAGAGCTTCTGTCTAGATTTTAGATGAAGATATTCCCGTTTCCAATGAAATCGTTAGAGCTATCCAAATATCCACTTGCAGATTCTACAAAAAGTGTGTTTCCAAACTGCTGTAACAAAGGAAAGGTTGAAATCTGTTAGTTGAGGACACACACCACAAAAAAGTTTCTGAGAATGCTTCTGTCTAGATTTTATATGACGATATTCCCGTTTCCAATGAAATCTTCACAGTTATTCAAATATCCACTTGCAGATTCTACAAAAAGTGTGTTTCCAAACTGCTCTATCAAAAGAAAGGTTCACCTCCGTTAGTTGAGGACACACATCACAAAGAAGTTTCTGAGAATGCTTCTGTCTCGTTTTTATGGGAAGATATTTCCCTTTTCACCTAAGGCCCTAATGCGCTCGAAATGTCCACTTGCAGATACTACAGAAAGAGTGTTCCAAACCTTCTCTAAGAAAGGGAATCTTCAGCATTGTGAGTTGAATGCCGATATCACAAAGTAGTTTCTGAGAGTGCTTCTGTCTAGATTTTAGATGAAGATATTCCCGTTTCCAACGAAATCGTTAGAGGTATCCAAATATCAACTTGCAGATTCTACAAAAAGAGTGGTTCCAAACTACTCTATGAAAAGAAAGGTTGAACTCTGTTAGATGAGGACACACATCACAAAGAAGTTTCTGAGAATGCTTCTGTCTAGATTTTATATGAAGATGTTCCCGTTTCCAACGAAATCTTCACTTTAAACAAAATATCCACTTGCCGGTTCTACAAAAAGTGTGTTTCCAAACTGCTGTATCAATAGAAAGGATCAGCTCTGGTAGTTGAGGACACACATCCTAAATAAGTTTCTGAAAATCCTTCTGTCTTTTTTTTATGGGAAGATATTTCAGTTTTCACCGTAGGCCTTTATGCGCTCGAAATGTCCACTTCCAGATACTACAGAAAGAGTGTTTCAAACCTGCTCTATGAAAGGGAATGTTCCGCTCTGTGACTTGAATGCAGATATCAGAAAGTAGTTTCTGACAATGCTTCTGTCTAGAATTTAGATGAAGATATTCCCGTTTCCAACCAAATCGATAGAGCTATCCAAATATCCACTTACAGATTCTACAAAAGAAGTGATTCCAAACTGCTCTATCAACAGAAAGGTTTAAGTCTGTTAGTTGAGGACACACATCACAAAGAAGTTTCTGAAAATGCTTCTGTCTCGTTTTTATGGGAAGATATTTCAGTTTTCACCGTAGGCCCAAATGCGCTCTAAATGTCCACTTGCAGATACTACAGAAAGAGTGTTCCAAACCTTCTCTAAGAAAGGGAATCGTCAGCATTGTGAGTTGAATGCAGATATCACAAAGTAGTTTCTGAGGGTGCTTCTGTCTAGATTTTAGATGAATATATTACCGTTTCCAACGAAATCAATAGAGCTATCCAAATATCCACTTACAGATTCTACAAAAGAAGTGATTCCAAACTGCTCTATCAACAGAAAGGTTTAAGTCTGTTAGGTGAGGACACACATCCCAAATAAGTTTCTGAGAATGCTTCTGTCTCGTTTTTATGGGAAGACATTTCCCTTTTCACCTTAGGCCTGAAAGCGCTCAAAATCTCCACTTGCAGATACTACAGAAAGAGTGTTCCAAACCTGCTCTAAGAAAGGGAATGTTCAGCTCTGTGAGTTCAATGCAGATATCACAAAGTAGTTTCTGAGAGAGCTTCTGTCTAGATTTTAGATGAAGATATTCCCGTTTCCAATGAAATCGTTAGAGCTACCCAAATATCCACTTGCAGATTCTACAGAAAGTGTGTTTCCAAACTGCTGTAACAAAGGAAAGGTTGAAATCTGTTTGTTGAGGACACACACCACAACAAAGTTTCTGAGAATGCTTCTGTCTAGATTTTAGATGACGATATTCCCGTTTCCAAGGAAATCTTCACAGTTATTCAAATATCCACTTGCAGATTCTACAAAAAGAGTGTTTCCAAACTGCTCTATCAAAAGAAAGGTTCAACTCCGTTAGTTGAGGACACACATCACAAAGAAGTTTCTGAGAATGCTTCTGTCTCGTTTTTATGGGAAGATATTTCAGTTTTCACCGTAGGCCGGAATGCGCTCGAAATGTCCACTTGCAGATACTACAGAAAGAGTGTTCCAAACCTTCTCTAAGAAAGGGAATCTTCAGCTTTGTGAGTTGAATGCAGATATCACAAAGTAGTTTCTGAGAGTGCTTCTGCCTAGATTTTAGATGAAGATATTCCCGTTTCCAACGAAATCATTAGAGCTATCCAAATATCTACTTGCAGATTCTACAAAAAGAGTGGTTCCAAACTACTCTATGAAAAGAAAGGTTGAACTCTGTTAGATGAGGACACACATCACAAAGAAGTTTCTGAGAATGCTTCTGTCTAGATTTTATATGAAGATGTTCCCGTTTCCAACGAAATCTTCACATTAAACAAAATATCCACTTGCAGGTTCTACAAAAAGAGTGTTTCCAAACTGCTGTATCAAAGGAAAGGTTGAACTCTGTTAGTTGAGGACACACATCACAAAAAAGTTTCTGAGAATGCTTCTGTCTAGATTTTATATGAAGATATTCCCGTTTCCAACGAAATCTTCACAGTTATTCAAATATCCACTTGCAGATTCTACAAAAAGAGTGTTTCCAAACTGCTGTTTCAATAGAAAGGATCAGCTCTGGTAGTTGAGGACACACATCCTAAATAAGTTTCTGAAAATCCTTCTGTCTCTTTTTTATGGGAAGATATTTCAGTTTTCACCGTAGGCCTTAATGTGCTCGAAATCTCCACTTCCAGATACTACAGAAAGAGTGTTTCAAACCTGCTCTATGAAAGGGAAAGTTCTGCTCTGTGACTTGAATGCAGATATCAGAAAGTAGTTTCTGACAGTGCTTCTGTCTAGAATTTAGATGAAGATATTCCCGTTTCCAACGAAATCTTCACAGTTATCCAAATATCCACTTGCAGATTCTACAAAAAGAGTGTTTGCAAACTGCTGTATCAAAAGAAAGGATGAACTGTGTTAGCTGAGGACACTCATCAAGAAGTTGTTTCTGAGACTGCTTCGGTCTAGATTTCATATGAAGATATTCCCGTTTCCAACGAAATCATTAGCTCTATCAAAATATCCACTTACAGATTCTACAAAAAGAGTGTTTCCAAACTCCTCTATCAAAAGAAAGGTTCAACTCCTTTATTTGAGGACACACATCACAAAGAAGTTTCTGAGAATGCTTCTGTCTAGATTTTATATGAAGATATTCCCTTTTCCAATGAAATCTTCAGAGTCATCCAAATATCCACTTGCAGCTTCTACAAAAAGAGTTTTTCTAAACTGCTGTATCCAAAGAAAGTTTCATCTCTGTTAGTTGAGGACACACATCCCAAATAAGTTTCTGAGAATGCTTCTGTCTCGTTTTTATGGGAAGATATTTCCCTTTTCACCTTAGGCCTGAAAGCGCTCGAAATCTCCACTTGCAGATACTACAGAAAGAGTGTTCCAAACCTGCTCTAAGAAAGGGAATGTTCAGCTCTGTGAGGTCAATGCAGATATCACAAAGTAGTTTCTGAGAGAGCTTCTGTCTAGATTTTAGATGAAGATATTCCCGTTTCCAATGAAATCGTTAGAGCTATCCAAATATCCACTTGCAGATTCTACAAAAAGTGTGTTTCCAAACTGCTGTAACAAAGGAAAGGTTGAAATCTGTTAGTTGAGGACACACACCACAAAAAAGTTTCTGAGAATGCTTCTGTCTAGATTTTATATGACGATATTCCCGTTTCCAATGAAATCTTCACAGTTATTCAAATATCCACTTGCAGATTCTACAAAAAGTGTGTTTCCAAACTGCTCTATCAAAAGAAAGGTTCACCTCCGTTAGTTGAGGACACACATCACAAAGAAGTTTCTGAGAATGCTTCTGTCTCGTTTTTATGGGAAGATATTTCCCTTTTCACCTAAGGCCCTAATGCGCTCGAAATGTCCACTTGCAGATACTACAGAAAGAGTGTTCCAAACCTTCTCTAAGAAAGGGAATCTTCAGCATTGTGAGTTGAATGCCGATATCACAAAGTAGTTTCTGAGAGTGCTTCTGTCTAGATTTTAGATGAAGATATTCCCGTTTCCAACGAAATCGTTAGAGGTATCCAAATATCAACTTGCAGATTCTACAAAAAGAGTGGTTCCAAACTACTCTATGAAAAGAAAGGTTGAACTCTGTTAGATGAGGACACACATCACAAAGAAGTTTCTGAGAATGCTTCTGTCTAGATTTTATATGAAGATGTTCCCGTTTCCAACGAAATCTTCACTTTAAACAAAATATCCACTTGCCGGTTCTACAAAAAGTGTGTTTCCAAACTGCTGTATCAATAGAAAGGATCAGCTCTGGTAGTTGAGGACACACATCCTAAATAAGTTTCTGAAAATCCTTCTGTCTCTTTTTTATGGGAAGATATTTCAGTTTTCACCGTAGGCCTTTATGCGCTCGAAATGTCCACTTCCAGATACTACAGAAAGAGTGTTTCAAACCTGCTCTATGAAAGGGAATGTTCCGCTCTGTGACTTGAGTGCAGATATCAGAAAGTAGTTTCTGACAATGCTTCTGTCTAGAATTTAGATGAAGATATTCCCGTTTCCAACCAAATCGATAGAGCTATCCAAATATCCACTTACAGATTCTACAAAAGAAGTGATTCCAAACTGCTCTATCAACAGAAAGTTTTAAGTCTGTTAGTTGAGGAAACACATCACAAAGAAGTTTCTGAAAATGCTTCTGTCTCGTTTTTATGGGAAGATATTTCAGTTTTCACCGTAGGCCCAAATGCGCTCTAAATGTCCACTTGCAGATACTACAGAAAGAGTGTTCCAAACCTTCTCTAAGAAAGGGAATCGTCAGCATTGTGAGTTGAATGCAGATATCACAAAGTAGTTTCTGAGGGTGCTTCTGTCTAGATTTTAGATGAATATATTACCGTTTCCAACGAAATCAATAGAGCTATCCAAATATCCACTTACAGATTCTACAAAAGAAGTGATTCCAAACTGCTCTATCAACAGAAAGGTTTAAGTCTGTTAGGTGAGGACACACATCCCAAATAAGTTTCTGAGAATGCTTCTGTCTCGTTTTTATGGGAAGACATTTCCCTTTTCACCTTAGGCCTGAAAGCGCTCAAAATCTCCACTTGCAGATACTACAGAAAGAGTGTTCCAAACCTGCTCTAAGAAAGGGAATGTTCAGCTCTGTGAGTTCAATGCAGATATCACAAAGTAGTTTCTGAGAGAGCTTCTGTCTAGATTTTAGATGAAGATATTCCCGTTTCCAATGAAATCGTTAGAGCTACCCAAATATCCACTTGCAGATTCTACAGAAAGTGTGTTTCCAAACTGCTGTAACAAAGGAAAGGTTGAAATCTGTTTGTTGAGGACACACACCACAACAAAGTTTCTGAGAATGCTTCTGTCTAGATTTTAGATGACGATATTCCCGTTTCCAAGAAAATCTTCACAGTTAATTCAAATATCCACTTGCAGATTCTACAAAAAGAGTGTTTCCAAACTGCTCTATCAAAAGAAAGGTTCAACTCCGTTAGTTGAGGACACACATCACAAAGAAGTTTCTGAGAATGCTTCTGTCTCGTTTTTATGGGAAGATATTTCAGTTTTCACCGTAGGACGGAATGCGCTCGAAATGTCCACTTGCAGATACTACAGAAAGAGTGTTCCAAACCTTCTCTAAGAAAGGGAATCTTCAGCTTTGTGAGTTGAATGCAGATATCACAAAGTAGTTTCTGAGAGTGCTTCTGTCTAGATTTTAGATGAAGATATTCCCGTTTCCAACGAAATCGTTAGAGCTATCCAAATATCTACTTGCAGATTCTACAAAAAGAGTGGTTCCAAACTACTCTATGAAAAGAAAGGTTGAACTCTGTTAGATGAGGACACACATCACAAAGAAGTTTCTGAGAATGCTTCTGTCTAGATTTTATATGAAGATGTTCCCGTTTCCAACGAAATCTTCACATTAAACAAAATATCCACTTGCAGGTTCTACAAAAAGAGTGTTTCCAAACTGCTGTATCAAAGGAAAG
This sequence comes from Gorilla gorilla gorilla, assembly GCF_029281585.2. NCBI lineage: Eukaryota > Metazoa > Chordata > Mammalia > Primates > Hominidae > Gorilla > Gorilla gorilla. The sequence continues at coordinate 11,489,487 of NC_086018.1, read as the reverse complement.
GTTGAACTCTGTTAGTTGAGGACACACATCACAAAAAAGTTTCTGAGAATGCTTCTGTCTAGATTTTATATGAAGATATTCCCGTTTCCAACGAAATCTTCACAGTTATTCAAATATCCACTTGCAGATTCTACAAAAAGAGTGTTTCCAAACTGCTGTTTCAATAGAAAGGATCAGCTCTGGTAGTTGAGGACACACATCCTAAATAAGTTTCTGAAAATCCTTCTGTCTCTTTTTTATGGGAAGATATTTCAGTTTTCACCGTAGGCCTTAATGCGCTCGAAATCTCCACTTCCAGATACTACAGAAAGAGTGTTTCAAACCTGCTCTATGAAAGGGAAAGTTCTGCTCTGTGACTTGAATGCAGATATCAGAAAGTAGTTTCTGACAGTGCTTCTGTCTAGAATTTAGATGAAGATATTCCCGTTTCCAACGAAATCTTCACAGTTATCCAAATATCCACTTGCAGATTCTACAAAAAGAGTGTTTGCAAACTGCTGTATCAAAAGAAAGGATGAACTGTGTTAGCTGAGGACACTCATCAAGAAGTTGTTTCTGAGACTGCTTCGGTCTAGATTTCATATGAAGATATTCCCGTTTCCAACGAAATCATTAGCTCTATCAAAATATCCACTTACAGATTCTACAAAAAGAGTGTTTCCAAACTCCTCTATCAAAAGAAAGGTTCAACTCCTTTATTTGAGGACACACATCACAAAGAAGTTTCTGAGAATGCTTCTGTCTAGATTTTATATGAAGATATTCCCTTTTCCAATGAAATCTTCAGAGTCATCCAAATATCCACTTGCAGCTTCTACAAAAAGAGTTTTTCTAAACTGCTGTATCCAAAGAAAGTTTCATCTCTGTTAGTTGAGGACACACATCCCAAATAAGTTTCTGAGAATGCTTCTGTCTCGTTTTTATGGGAAGATATTTCCCTTTTCACCTTAGGCCTGAAAGCGCTCGAAATCTCCACTTGCAGATACTACAGAAAGAGTGTTCCAAACCTGCTCTAAGAAAGGGAAAGTTCAGCTCTGTGAGTTTAATGCAGATATCACAAAGTAGTTTCTGAGAGAGCTTCTGTCTAGATTTTAGATGAAGATATTCCCGTTTCCAATGAAATCGTTAGAGCTATCCAAATATCCACTTGCAGATTCTACAAAAAGTGTGTTTCCAAACTGCTGTAACAAAGGAAAGGTTGAAATCTGTTAGTTGAGGACACACACCACAAAAAAGTTTCTGAGAATGCTTCTGTCTAGATTTTAGATGACGATATTCCCGTTTCCAATGAAATCTTCACAGTTATCCAAATATCCACTTGCAGATTCTACAAAAAGTGTGTTTCCAAACTGCTCTATCAAAAGAAAGGTTCACCTCCGTTAGTTGAGGACACACATCACAAAGAAGTTTCTGAGAATGCTTCTGTCTCGTTTTTATGGGAAGATATTTCCCTTTTCACCTAAGGCCCTAATGCGCTCGAAATGTCCACTTGCAGATACTACAGAAAGAGTGTTCCAAACCTTCTCTAAGAAAGGGAATCTTCAGCATTGTGAGTTGAATGCCGATATCACAAAGTAGTTTCTGAGAGTGCTTCTGTCTAGATTTTAGATGAAGATATTCCCGTTTCCAACGAAATCGTTAGAGCTATCCAAATATCAACTTGCAGATTCTACAAAAAGAGTGGTTCCAAACTACTCTATGAAAATAAAGGTTGAACTCTGTTAGATGAGGACACACATCACAAAGAAGTTTCTGAGAATGCTTCTGTCTAGATTTTATATGAAGATGTTCCCGTTTCCAACGAAATCTTCACTTTAAACAAAATATCCACTTGCAGATTCTTCAAAAAGAGTGTTTCCAAACTACTGTATCAATAGAAAGGATCAGCTCTGGTAGTTGAGGACACACATCCTAAAGAAGTTTCTGAAAATCCTTCTGTCTCTTTTTTATGGGAAGATATTTCAGTTTTCACCGTAGGCCTTAATGCGCTCGAAATGTCCACTTCCAGATACTACAGAAAGAGTGTTTCAAACCTGCTCTATGAAAGGGAATGTTCCGCTCTGTGACTTGAATGCAGATTTCAGAAAGTAGTTTCTAACAGTGCTTCTGTCTAGAATTTAGATGAAGATATTCCCGTTTCCAACGAAATCGATAGAGCTATCCAAATATCCACTTACAGATTCTACAAAAGAAGTGATTCCAAACTGCTCTATCAACAGAAAGGTTTAAGTCTGTTAGTTGAGGACACACATCACAAAGAAGTTTGTGAGAATGCTTCTGTCTAGATTTTATATGAAGATATTCCCGTTTCCAACGATATCTTCACAGTTATCCAAATATCCACTTGCAGATTCTTCAAAAAGTGTGTTTCCAAACTGCTGTATCAAAAGAAAGGTTCAACTCTGTTAGTTGAGGACACCCATCGCAAAGAAGTTTCTGAGAATGCTTCTGTCTAGATTTCATATGAAGATACTCCCCTTTCCAACGAAATTATTACAGCTATCCAAACATCCACGGACAGATTCTACAAAAAGGGTGTTTCCAAACTGCTGTATCAAAAGAAAGGTTGAACTCCGTTAGTTGAGGACACACATCACGAAGAAGTTGCTGAGAATGCTTCTGTCTGGAATTTAGATGAAGATATTCCCGTTTCCAACGAAATCTTCACAGTTATCCAAATATCTACCAGCAGATTCTACAAAAAGTGTGTTTCCAAACTACTGTAACAAAAGAAAGGTTGAACTCTGTTAGTTGAGGACACACATCACAAAGAAGTTTCTGAGAATTCTTCTGTCTAGATTTTATATGAAGATATTCACTTTTCCATCGAAATCTTCACAGTTATCCAAATATCCACTTGCGGATTCTACAAAAAGAGTGTTTCTAATCTGCTCTATCAAAAGAAAGGTTCAACTCTGTTAGTTGAGGACACACGTCCCATATAAGTTTTAGAGAATGCTTCTGTCTCGTTTTTATGGGAAGATATTTCCCTTTTCACCGTAGGCCTGAAAGCGCTCGAAATGTCCACTTGCAGATAGTACAGAAAGCGTTTTCCAAACCTGCTCTAAGAAAGAGAATCTTCAGCTTTCTGAGTTGAATGCAGATATCACAAAGTAGTTTCTGAGAGTGCTTCTGTCTAGATTTTAGATGAAGATATTCCCGTTTCCAACGAAATCGTATGAGCTATCCAAATATCCACTTGCAGATTGTACAAAAAGAGTGGTTCCAAACTACTCTATCAAAAGAAATGTTAAACTCTGTTCGATGAGGACACACATCACAAAGAAGTTTCTGAGAATGCTTCTGTCTAGATTTTATATGAAGATGTTCCCGTTTCCAACGAAATCTTCACATTAAACAAAATATCCACTTGCAGGTTCTACAAAAAGAGTGTTTCCAAACTGCTGTATCAACGGAAAGTTTGAACTCTGTTAGTTGAGGACACACATCACAAAAAAGTTTCTGAGAATGCTTCTGTCTAGATTTTATAAGAAGATACTCCCGTTTCCAACGAAATCTTCACAGTTATTCAAGTATCCACTTGCAGATTCCACAAAAAGAGTGTTTCCAACTGCTTTATCAATAGAAAGGATCAACTCTGCTATTTGAGGACACACATCCTAAATAAGTTTCTGAGAATCCTTCTGTCTCTTTCTTATGGAAGATATTTCAGTTTTCACCGAAGGGCTGAATGCGTTCGAAATGTCCACTTCCAGATACTACAGAAAGAGTGTTTCAAACCTGCTCTATGAAAGGGAATGTTCAGCTCTGTGACTTGAATGCAGATATCACAAAGTAGTTTCTGACAGTGCTTCTGTCTTGAATTCAGATGAAGATATTCCCTTTTCCAACGAAATCGTTAGAGCTATAAAAATATCCACTTGCAGATTCTACAAAAAGGGTGTTTCCAAACTGCTATATCAAAAGAAACGTTGAACTCTGTTAGTTGAGGATACACATCACAAAGAAGTTTCTGAGAATGCTTGTGTCTGGATTTTATATGAAGATATTCCTATTTCCAACTAAATCTTCACAGTTATCCAAATATCCACTTGCAGATTTTACAAAAAGACTGTTTCCAAACTGCTGTTTCAAAGGAAAGGTTGAACTGTGTTAGTCGAGGACACTCATCACAAAGAAGTTTCTGAGAATGCTTCTGTCTAGATTTCATATGAGGATATTCCCGTATCCACCGAAATCATTAGAGCTATCCAAATATCCACTTACAGATTCTACAAAAAGAGTGTTACCAATCTGCTCTATTAAAAGAAAGGTTCAACTTCCTTAGTTGAGGACACACATCACAAAGAAGTTTCTGAGAATGCTTCTGTCTGGATTTTATATGAAGATATTCCGTTTCCAATGAAATCTTCACAGTTATCCAAATATCCACTTGCAGATTCTACAAAAAGTGTGTTTCCAAACTACTGTATCAAAAGAATGGTTCAACTCTGTTAGTTGAGGACACACATCACAAAGAAGTTTCTGAGAATGCTTCTGTCTAGATTTTATATGAAGATATTCCCGTTTCCAACGAAATCTTCACATTTATCCAAATATCCACTTGCAGATTCTACAAAAAGAGTATTTGCAAACTGCTGTATCAAAAGAAAGGATGAACTGTGTTAGCTGAGGACACTCATCAAGAAGAAGTTTCTGAGAATGCTTCGGTCTAGATTTCATATGAAGATATTCCCGTTTCCAACGAAATCATTAGCTCTATCAAAATATCCACTTACAGATTCTACAAAAAGAGTGTTTCCAGACTCCTCTATCAAAAGAAAGGTTCAACTCCTTTATTTGAGGACACACATCACAAAGAAGTTTCTGAGAATGCTTCTGTCTAGATTTTATATGAAGATATTCCCTTTTCCAATGAAATCTTCAGAGTCATCCAAATATCCACTTGCAGCTTCTACAAAAAGAGTTTTTCTAAACTGCTGTATCCAAAGAAAGTTTCATCTCTGTTAGTTGAGGACACACATCCCAAATAAGTTTCTGAGAATGCTTCTGTCTCGTTTTTATGGGAAGATATTTCCCTTTTCACCTTAGGCCTGAAAGCGCTCGAAATCTCCACTTGCAGATACTACAGAAAGAGTGTTCCAAACCTGCTCTAAGAAAGGGAATGTTCAGCTCTGTGAGGTCAATGCAGATATCACAAAGTAGTTTCTGAGAGAGCTTCTGTCTAGATTTTAGATGAAGATATTCCCGTTTCCAATGAAATCGTTAGAGCTATCCAAATATCCACTTGCAGATTCTACAAAAAGTGTGTTTCCAAACTGCTGTAACAAAGGAAAGGTTGAAATCTGTTAGTTGAGGACACACACCACAAAAAAGTTTCTGAGAATGCTTCTGTCTAGATTTTATATGACGATATTCCCGTTTCCAATGAAATCTTCACAGTTATTCAAATATCCACTTGCAGATTCTACAAAAAGTGTGTTTCCAAACTGCTCTATCAAAAGAAAGGTTCACCTCCGTTAGTTGAGGACACACATCACAAAGAAGTTTCTGAGAATGCTTCTGTCTCGTTTTTATGGGAAGATATTTCCCTTTTCACCTAAGGCCCTAATGCGCTCGAAATGTCCACTTGCAGATACTACAGAAAGAGTGTTCCAAACCTTCTCTAAGAAAGGGAATCTTCAGCATTGTGAGTTGAATGCCGATATCACAAAGTAGTTTCTGAGAGTGCTTCTGTCTAGATTTTAGATGAAGATATTCCCGTTTCCAACGAAATCGTTAGAGGTATCCAAATATCAACTTGCAGATTCTACAAAAAGAGTGGTTCCAAACTACTCTATGAAAAGAAAGGTTGAACTCTGTTAGATGAGGACACACATCACAAAGAAGTTTCTGAGAATGCTTCTGTCTAGATTTTATATGAAGATGTTCCCGTTTCCAACGAAATCTTCACTTTAAACAAAATATCCACTTGCCGGTTCTACAAAAAGTGTGTTTCCAAACTGCTGTATCAATAGAAAGGATCAGCTCTGGTAGTTGAGGACACACATCCTAAATAAGTTTCTGAAAATCCTTCTGTCTTTTTTTTATGGGAAGATATTTCAGTTTTCACCGTAGGCCTTTATGCGCTCGAAATGTCCACTTCCAGATACTACAGAAAGAGTGTTTCAAACCTGCTCTATGAAAGGGAATGTTCCGCTCTGTGACTTGAATGCAGATATCAGAAAGTAGTTTCTGACAATGCTTCTGTCTAGAATTTAGATGAAGATATTCCCGTTTCCAACCAAATCGATAGAGCTATCCAAATATCCACTTACAGATTCTACAAAAGAAGTGATTCCAAACTGCTCTATCAACAGAAAGGTTTAAGTCTGTTAGTTGAGGACACACATCACAAAGAAGTTTCTGAAAATGCTTCTGTCTCGTTTTTATGGGAAGATATTTCAGTTTTCACCGTAGGCCCAAATGCGCTCTAAATGTCCACTTGCAGATACTACAGAAAGAGTGTTCCAAACCTTCTCTAAGAAAGGGAATCGTCAGCATTGTGAGTTGAATGCAGATATCACAAAGTAGTTTCTGAGGGTGCTTCTGTCTAGATTTTAGATGAATATATTACCGTTTCCAACGAAATCAATAGAGCTATCCAAATATCCACTTACAGATTCTACAAAAGAAGTGATTCCAAACTGCTCTATCAACAGAAAGGTTTAAGTCTGTTAGGTGAGGACACACATCCCAAATAAGTTTCTGAGAATGCTTCTGTCTCGTTTTTATGGGAAGACATTTCCCTTTTCACCTTAGGCCTGAAAGCGCTCAAAATCTCCACTTGCAGATACTACAGAAAGAGTGTTCCAAACCTGCTCTAAGAAAGGGAATGTTCAGCTCTGTGAGTTCAATGCAGATATCACAAAGTAGTTTCTGAGAGAGCTTCTGTCTAGATTTTAGATGAAGATATTCCCGTTTCCAATGAAATCGTTAGAGCTACCCAAATATCCACTTGCAGATTCTACAGAAAGTGTGTTTCCAAACTGCTGTAACAAAGGAAAGGTTGAAATCTGTTTGTTGAGGACACACACCACAACAAAGTTTCTGAGAATGCTTCTGTCTAGATTTTAGATGACGATATTCCCGTTTCCAAGGAAATCTTCACAGTTATTCAAATATCCACTTGCAGATTCTACAAAAAGAGTGTTTCCAAACTGCTCTATCAAAAGAAAGGTTCAACTCCGTTAGTTGAGGACACACATCACAAAGAAGTTTCTGAGAATGCTTCTGTCTCGTTTTTATGGGAAGATATTTCAGTTTTCACCGTAGGCCGGAATGCGCTCGAAATGTCCACTTGCAGATACTACAGAAAGAGTGTTCCAAACCTTCTCTAAGAAAGGGAATCTTCAGCTTTGTGAGTTGAATGCAGATATCACAAAGTAGTTTCTGAGAGTGCTTCTGCCTAGATTTTAGATGAAGATATTCCCGTTTCCAACGAAATCGTTAGAGCTATCCAAATATCTACTTGCAGATTCTACAAAAAGAGTGGTTCCAAACTACTCTATGAAAAGAAAGGTTGAATTCTGTTAGATGAGGACACACATCACAAAGAAGTTTCTGAGAATGCTTCTGTCTAGATTTTATATGAAGATGTTCCCGTTTCCAACGAAATCTTCACATTAAACAAAATATCCACTTGCAGGTTCTACAAAAAGAGTGTTTCCAAACTGCTGTATCAAAGGAAAGGTTGAACTCTGTTAGTTGAGGACACACATCACAAAAAAGTTTCTGAGAATGCTTCTGTCTAGATTTTATATGAAGATATTCCCGTTTCCAACGAAATCTTCACAGTTATTCAAATATCCACTTGCAGATTCTACAAAAAGAGTGTTTCCAAACTGCTGTTTCAATAGAAAGGATCAGCTCTGGTAGTTGAGGACACACATCCTAAATAAGTTTCTGAAAATCCTTCTGTCTCTTTTTTATGGGAAGATATTTCAGTTTTCACCGTAGGCCTTAATGTGCTCGAAATCTCCACTTCCAGATACTACAGAAAGAGTGTTTCAAACCTGCTCTATGAAAGGGAAAGTTCTGCTCTGTGACTTGAATGCAGATATCAGAAAGTAGTTTCTGACAGTGCTTCTGTCTAGAATTTAGATGAAGATATTCCCGTTTCCAACGAAATCTTCACAGTTATCCAAATATCCACTTGCAGATTCTACAAAAAGAGTGTTTGCAAACTGCTGTATCAAAAGAAAGGATGAACTGTGTTAGCTGAGGACACTCATCAAGAAGTTGTTTCTGAGACTGCTTCGGTCTAGATTTCATATGAAGATATTCCCGTTTCCAACGAAATCATTAGCTCTATCAAAATATCCACTTACAGATTCTACAAAAAGAGTGTTTCCAAACTCCTCTATCAAAAGAAAGGTTCAACTCCTTTATTTGAGGACACACATCACAAAGAAGTTTCTGAGAATGCTTCTGTCTAGATTTTATATGAAGATATTCCCTTTTCCAATGAAATCTTCAGAGTCATCCAAATATCCACTTGCAGCTTCTACAAAAAGAGTTTTTCTAAACTGCTGTATCCAAAGAAAGTTTCATCTCTGTTAGTTGAGGACACACATCCCAAATAAGTTTCTGAGAATGCTTCTGTCTCGTTTTTATGGGAAGATATTTCCCTTTTCACCTTAGGCCTGAAAGCGCTCGAAATCTCCACTTGCAGATACTACAGAAAGAGTGTTCCAAACCTGCTCTAAGAAAGGGAATGTTCAGCTCTGTGAGGTCAATGCAGATATTACAAAGTAGTTTCTGAGAGAGCTTCTGTCTAGATTTTAGATGAAGATATTCCCGTTTCCAATGAAATCGTTAGAGCTATCCAAATATCCACTTGCAGATTCTACAAAAAGTGTGTTTCCAAACTGCTGTAACAAAGGAAAGGTTGAAATCTGTTAGTTGAGGACACACACCACAAAAAAGTTTCTGAGAATGCTTCTGTCTAGATTTTATATGACGATATTCCCGTTTCCAATGAAATCTTCACAGTTATTCAAATATCCACTTGCAGATTCTACAAAAAGTGTGTTTCCAAACTGCTCTATCAAAAGAAAGGTTCACCTCCGTTAGTTGAGGACACACATCACAAAGAAGTTTCTGAGAATGCTTCTGTCTCGTTTTTATGGGAAGATATTTCCCTTTTCACCTAAGGCCCTAATGCGCTCGAAATGTCCACTTGCAGATACTACAGAAAGAGTGTTCCAAACCTTCTCTAAGAAAGGGAATCTTCAGCATTGTGAGTTGAATGCCGATATCACAAAGTAGTTTCTGAGAGTGCTTCTGTCTAGATTTTAGATGAAGATATTCCCGTTTCCAACGAAATCGTTAGAGGTATCCAAATATCAACTTGCAGATTCTACAAAAAGAGTGGTTCCAAACTACTCTATGAAAAGAAAGGTTGAACTCTGTTAGATGAGGACACACATCACAAAGAAGTTTCTGAGAATGCTTCTGTCTAGATTTTATATGAAGATGTTCCCGTTTCCAACGAAATCTTCACTTTAAACAAAATATCCACTTGCCGGTTCTACAAAAAGTGTGTTTCCAAACTGCTGTATCAATAGAAAGGATCAGCTCTGGTAGTTGAGGACACACATCCTAAATAAGTTTCTGAAAATCCTTCTGTCTTTTTTTTATGGGAAGATATTTCAGTTTTCACCGTAGGCCTTTATGCGCTCGAAATGTCCACTTCCAGATACTACAGAAAGAGTGTTTCAAACCTGCTCTATGAAAGGGAATGTTCCGCTCTGTGACTTGAATGCAGATATCAGAAAGTAGTTTCTGACAATGCTTCTGTCTAGAATTTAGATGAAGATATTCCCGTTTCCAACCAAATCGATAGAGCTATCCAAATATCCACTTACAGATTCTACAAAAGAAGTGATTCCAAACTGCTCTATCAACAGAAAGGTTTAAGTCTGTTAGTTGAGGACACACATCACAAAGAAGTTTCTGAAAATGCTTCTGTCTCGTTTTTATGGGAAGATATTTCAGTTTTCACCGTAGGCCCAAATGCGCTCTAAATGTCCACTTGCAGATACTACAGAAAGAGTGTTCCAAACCTTCTCTAAGAAAGGGAATCGTCAGCATTGTGAGTTGAATGCAGATATCACAAAGTAGTTTCTGAGGGTGCTTCTGTCTAGATTTTAGATGAATATATTACCGTTTCCAACGAAATCAATAGAGCTATCCAAATATCCACTTACAGATTCTACAAAAGAAGTGATTCCAAACTGCTCTATCAACAGAAAGGTTTAAGTCTGTTAGGTGAGGACACACATCCCAAATAAGTTTCTGAGAATGCTTCTGTCTCGTTTTTATGGGAAGACATTTCCCTTTTCACCTTAGGCCTGAAAGCGCTCAAAATCTCCACTTGCAGATACTACAGAAAGAGTGTTCCAAACCTGCTCTAAGAAAGGGAATGTTCAGCTCTGTGAGTTCAATGCAGATATCACAAAGTAGTTTCTGAGAGAGCTTCTGTCTAGATTTTAGATGAAGATATTCCCGTTTCCAATGAAATCGTTAGAGCTACCCAAATATCCACTTGCAGATTCTACAGAAAGTGTGTTTCCAAACTGCTGTAACAAAGGAAAGGTTGAAATCTGTTTGTTGAGGACACACACCACAACAAAGTTTCTGAGAATGCTTCTGTCTAGATTTTAGATGACGATATTCCCGTTTCCAAGGAAATCTTCACAGTTATTCAAATATCCACTTGCAGATTCTACAAAAAGAGTGTTTCCAAACTGCTCTATCAAAAGAAAGGTTCAACTCCGTTAGTTGAGGACACACATCACAAAGAAGTTTCTGAGAATGCTTCTGTCTCGTTTTTATGGGAAGATATTTCAGTTTTCACCGTAGGCCGGAATGCGCTCGAAATGTCCACTTGCAGATACTACAGAAAGAGTGTTCCAAACCTTCTCTAAGAAAGGGAATCTTCAGCTTTGTGAGTTGAATGCAGATATCACAAAGTAGTTTCTGAGAGTGCTTCTGCCTAGATTTTAGATGAAGATATTCCCGTTTCCAACGAAATCATTAGAGCTATCCAAATATCTACTTGCAGATTCTACAAAAAGAGTGGTTCCAAACTACTCTATGAAAAGAAAGGTTGAACTCTGTTAGATGAGGACACACATCACAAAGAAGTTTCTGAGAATGCTTCTGTCTAGATTTTATATGAAGATGTTCCCGTTTCCAACGAAATCTTCACATTAAACAAAATATCCACTTGCAGGTTCTACAAAAAGAGTGTTTCCAAACTGCTGTATCAAAGGAAAGGTTGAACTCTGTTAGTTGAGGACACACATCACAAAAAAGTTTCTGAGAATGCTTCTGTCTAGATTTTATATGAAGATATTCCCGTTTCCAACGAAATCTTCACAGTTATTCAAATATCCACTTGCAGATTCTACAAAAAGAGTGTTTCCAAACTGCTGTTTCAATAGAAAGGATCAGCTCTGGTAGTTGAGGACACACATCCTAAATAAGTTTCTGAAAATCCTTCTGTCTCTTTTTTATGGGAAGATATTTCAGTTTTCACCGTAGGCCTTAATGTGCTCGAAATCTCCACTTCCAGATACTACAGAAAGAGTGTTTCAAACCTGCTCTATGAAAGGGAAAGTTCTGCTCTGTGACTTGAATGCAGATATCAGAAAGTAGTTTCTGACAGTGCTTCTGTCTAGAATTTAGATGAAGATATTCCCGTTTCCAACGAAATCTTCACAGTTATCCAAATATCCACTTGCAGATTCTACAAAAAGAGTGTTTGCAAACTGCTGTATCAAAAGAAAGGATGAACTGTGTTAGCTGAGGACACTCATCAAGAAGTTGTTTCTGAGACTGCTTCGGTCTAGATTTCATATGAAGATATTCCCGTTTCCAACGAAATCATTAGCTCTATCAAAATATCCACTTACAGATTCTACAAAAAGAGTGTTTCCAAACTCCTCTATCAAAAGAAAGGTTCAACTCCTTTATTTGAGGACACACATCACAAAGAAGTTTCTGAGAATGCTTCTGTCTAGATTTTATATGAAGATATTCCCTTTTCCAATGAAATCTTCAGAGTCATCCAAATATCCACTTGCAGCTTCTACAAAAAGAGTTTTTCTAAACTGCTGTATCCAAAGAAAGTTTCATCTCTGTTAGTTGAGGACACACATCCCAAATAAGTTTCTGAGAATGCTTCTGTCTCGTTTTTATGGGAAGATATTTCCCTTTTCACCTTAGGCCTGAAAGCGCTCGAAATCTCCACTTGCAGATACTACAGAAAGAGTGTTCCAAACCTGCTCTAAGAAAGGGAATGTTCAGCTCTGTGAGGTCAATGCAGATATCACAAAGTAGTTTCTGAGAGAGCTTCTGTCTAGATTTTAGATGAAGATATTCCCGTTTCCAATGAAATCGTTAGAGCTATCCAAATATCCACTTGCAGATTCTACAAAAAGTGTGTTTCCAAACTGCTGTAACAAAGGAAAGGTTGAAATCTGTTAGTTGAGGACACACACCACAAAAAAGTTTCTGAGAATGCTTCTGTCTAGATTTTATATGACGATATTCCCGTTTCCAATGAAATCTTCACAGTTATTCAAATATCCACTTGCAGATTCTACAAAAAGTGTGTTTCCAAACTGCTCTATCAAAAGAAAGGTTCACCTCCGTTAGTTGAGGACACACATCACAAAGAAGTTTCTGAGAATGCTTCTGTCTCGTTTTTATGGGAAGATATTTCCCTTTTCACCTAAGGCCCTAATGCGCTCGAAATGTCCACTTGCAGATACTACAGAAAGAGTGTTCCAAACCTTCTCTAAGAAAGGGAATCTTCAGCATTGTGAGTTGAATGCCGATATCACAAAGTAGTTTCTGAGAGTGCTTCTGTCTAGATTTTAGATGAAGATATTCCCGTTTCCAACGAAATCGTTAGAGGTATCCAAATATCAACTTGCAGATTCTACAAAAAGAGTGGTTCCAAACTACTCTATGAAAAGAAAGGTTGAACTCTGTTAGATGAGGACACACATCACAAAGAAGTTTCTGAGAATGCTTCTGTCTAGATTTTATATGAAGATGTTCCCGTTTCCAACGAAATCTTCACTTTAAACAAAATATCCACTTGCCGGTTCTACAAAAAGTGTGTTTCCAAACTGCTGTATCAATAGAAAGGATCAGCTCTGGTAGTTGAGGACACACATCCTAAATAAGTTTCTGAAAATCCTTCTGTCTCTTTTTTATGGGAAGATATTTCAGTTTTCACCGTAGGCCTTTATGCGCTCGAAATGTCCACTTCCAGATACTACAGAAAGAGTGTTTCAAACCTGCTCTATGAAAGGGAATGTTCCGCTCTGTGACTTGAGTGCAGATATCAGAAAGTAGTTTCTGACAATGCTTCTGTCTAGAATTTAGATGAAGATATTCCCGTTTCCAACCAAATCGATAGAGCTATCCAAATATCCACTTACAGATTCTACAAAAGAAGTGATTCCAAACTGCTCTATCAACAGAAAGTTTTAAGTCTGTTAGTTGAGGAAACACATCACAAAGAAGTTTCTGAAAATGCTTCTGTCTCGTTTTTATGGGAAGATATTTCAGTTTTCACCGTAGGCCCAAATGCGCTCTAAATGTCCACTTGCAGATACTACAGAAAGAGTGTTCCAAACCTTCTCTAAGAAAGGGAATCGTCAGCATTGTGAGTTGAATGCAGATATCACAAAGTAGTTTCTGAGGGTGCTTCTGTCTAGATTTTAGATGAATATATTACCGTTTCCAACGAAATCAATAGAGCTATCCAAATATCCACTTACAGATTCTACAAAAGAAGTGATTCCAAACTGCTCTATCAACAGAAAGGTTTAAGTCTGTTAGGTGAGGACACACATCCCAAATAAGTTTCTGAGAATGCTTCTGTCTCGTTTTTATGGGAAGACATTTCCCTTTTCACCTTAGGCCTGAAAGCGCTCAAAATCTCCACTTGCAGATACTACAGAAAGAGTGTTCCAAACCTGCTCTAAGAAAGGGAATGTTCAGCTCTGTGAGTTCAATGCAGATATCACAAAGTAGTTTCTGAGAGAGCTTCTGTCTAGATTTTAGATGAAGATATTCCCGTTTCCAATGAAATCGTTAGAGCTACCCAAATATCCACTTGCAGATTCTACAGAAAGTGTGTTTCCAAACTGCTGTAACAAAGGAAAGGTTGAAATCTGTTTGTTGAGGACACACACCACAACAAAGTTTCTGAGAATGCTTCTGTCTAGATTTTAGATGACGATATTCCCGTTTCCAAGAAAATCTTCACAGTTAATTCAAATATCCACTTGCAGATTCTACAAAAAGAGTGTTTCCAAACTGCTCTATCAAAAGAAAGGTTCAACTCCGTTAGTTGAGGACACACATCACAAAGAAGTTTCTGAGAATGCTTCTGTCTCGTTTTTATGGGAAGATATTTCAGTTTTCACCGTAGGACGGAATGCGCTCGAAATGTCCACTTGCAGATACTACAGAAAGAGTGTTCCAAACCTTCTCTAAGAAAGGGAATCTTCAGCTTTGTGAGTTGAATGCAGATATCACAAAGTAGTTTCTGAGAGTGCTTCTGTCTAGATTTTAGATGAAGATATTCCCGTTTCCAACGAAATCGTTAGAGCTATCCAAATATCTACTTGCAGATTCTACAAAAAGAGTGGTTCCAAACTACTCTATGAAAAGAAAGGTTGAACTCTGTTAGATGAGGACACACATCACAAAGAAGTTTCTGAGAATGCTTCTGTCTAGATTTTATATGAAGATGTTCCCGTTTCCAACGAAATCTTCACATTAAACAAAATATCCACTTGCAGGTTCTACAAAAAGAGTGTTTCCAAACTGCTGTATCAAAGGAAAGGTTGAACTCTGTTAGTTGAGGACACACATCACAAAAAAGTTTCTGAGAATGCTTCTGTCTAGATTTTATATGAAGATATTCCCGTTTCCAACGAAATCTTCACAGTTATTCAAATATCCACTTGCAGATTCTACAAAAAGAGTGTTTCCAAACTGCTGTTTCAATAGAAAGGATCAGCTCTGGTAGTTGAGGACACACATCCTAAATAAGTTTCTGAAAATCCTTCTGTCTCTTTTTTATGGGAAGATATTTCAGTTTTCACCGTAGGCCTTAATGTGCTCGAAATCTCCACTTCCAGATACTACAGAAAGAGTGTTTCAAACCTGCTCTATGAAAGGGAAAGTTCTGCTCTGTGACTTGAATGCAGATATCAGAAAGTAGTTTCTGACAGTGCTTCTGTCTAGAATTTAGATGAAGATATTCCCGTTTCCAACGAAATCTTCACAGTTATCCAAATATCCACTTGCAGATTCTACAAAAAGAGTGTTTGCAAACTGCTGTATCAAAAGAAAGGATGAACTGTGTTAGCTGAGGACACTCATCAAGAAGTTGTTTCTGAGACTGCTTCGGTCTAGATTTCATATGAAGATATTCCCGTTTCCAACGAAATCATTAGCTCTATCAAAATATCCACTTACAGATTCTACAAAAAGAGTGTTTCCAAACTCCTCTATCAAAAGAAAGGTTCAACTCCTTTATTTGAGGACACACATCACAAAGAAGTTTCTGAGAATGCTTCTGTCTAGATTTTATATGAAGATATTCCCTTTTCCAATGAAATCTTCAGAGTCATCCAAATATCCACTTGCAGCTTCTACAAAAAGAGTTTTTCTAAACTGCTGTATCCAAAGAAAGTTTCATCTCTGTTAGTTGAGGACACACATCCCAAATAAGTTTCTGAGAATGCTTCTGTCTCGTTTTTATGGGAAGATATTTCCCTTTTCACCTTAGGCCTGAAAGCGCTCGAAATCTCCACTTGCAGATACTACAGAAAGAGTGTTCCAAACCTGCTCTAAGAAAGGGAAAGTTCAGCTCTGTGAGTTTAATGCAGATATCACAAAGTAGTTTCTGAGAGAGCTTCTGTCTAGATTTTAGATGAAGATATTCCCGTTTCCAATGAAATCGTTAGAGCTATCCAAATATCCACTTGCAGATTCTACAAAAAGTGTGTTTCCAAACTGCTGTAACAAAGGAAAGGTTGAAATCTGTTAGTTGAGGACACACACCACAAAAAAGTTTCTGAGAATGCTTCTGTCTAGATTTTAGATGACGATATTCCCGTTTCCAATGAAATCTTCACAGTTATCCAAATATCCACTTGCAGATTCTACAAAAAGTGTGTTTCCAAACTGCTCTATCAAAAGAAAGGTTCACCTCCGTTAGTTGAGGACACACATCACAAAGAAGTTTCTGAGAATGCTTCTGTCTCGTTTTTATGGGAAGATATTTCCCTTTTCACCTAAGGCCCTAATGCGCTCGAAATGTCCACTTGCAGATACTACAGAAAGAGTGTTCCAAACCTTCTCTAAGAAAGGGAATCTTCAGCATTGTGAGTTGAATGCCGATATCACAAAGTAGTTTCTGAGAGTGCTTCTGTCTAGATTTTAGATGAAGATATTCCCGTTTCCAACGAAATCGTTAGAGCTATCCAAATATCAACTTGCAGATTCTACAAAAAGAGTGGTTCCAAACTACTCTATGAAAATAAAGGTTGAACTCTGTTAGATGAGGACACACATCACAAAGAAGTTTCTGAGAATGCTTCTGTCTAGATTTTATATGAAGATGTTCCCGTTTCCAACGAAATCTTCACTTTAAACAAAATATCCACTTGCAGATTCTTCAAAAAGAGTGTTTCCAAACTACTGTATCAATAGAAAGGATCAGCTCTGGTAGTTGAGGACACACATCCTAAAGAAGTTTCTGAAAATCCTTCTGTCTCTTTTTTATGGGAAGATATTTCAGTTTTCACCGTAGGCCTTAATGCGCTCGAAATGTCCACTTCCAGATACTACAGAAAGAGTGTTTCAAACCTGCTCTATGAAAGGGAATGTTCCGCTCTGTGACTTGAATGCAGATTTCAGAAAGTAGTTTCTAACAGTGCTTCTGTCTAGAATTTAGATGAAGATATTCCCGTTTCCAACGAAATCGATAGAGCTATCCAAATATCCACTTACAGATTCTACAAAAGAAGTGATTCCAAACTGCTCTATCAACAGAAAGGTTTAAGTCTGTTAGTTGAGGACACACATCACAAAGAAGTTTGTGAGAATGCTTCTGTCTAGATTTTATATGAAGATATTCCCGTTTCCAACGATATCTTCACAGTTATCCAAATATCCACTTGCAGATTCTTCAAAAAGTGTGTTTCCAAACTGCTGTATCAAAAGAAAGGTTCAACTCTGTTAGTTGAGGACACCCATCGCAAAGAAGTTTCTGAGAATGCTTCTGTCTAGATTTCATATGAAGATACTCCCCTTTCCAACGAAATTATTACAGCTATCCAAACATCCACGGACAGATTCTACAAAAAGGGTGTTTCCAAACTGCTGTATCAAAAGAAAGGTTGAACTCCGTTAGTTGAGGACACACATCACGAAGAAGTTGCTGAGAATGCTTCTGTCTGGAATTTAGATGAAGATATTCCCGTTTCCAACGAAATCTTCACAGTTATCCAAATATCTACCAGCAGATTCTACAAAAAGTGTGTTTCCAAACTACTGTAACAAAAGAAAGGTTGAACTCTGTTAGTTGAGGACACACATCACAAAGAAGTTTCTGAGAATTCTTCTGTCTAGATTTTATATGAAGATATTCACTTTTCCATCGAAATCTTCACAGTTATCCAAATATCCACTTGCGGATTCTACAAAAAGAGTGTTTCTAATCTGCTCTATCAAAAGAAAGGTTCAACTCTGTTAGTTGAGGACACACGTCCCATATAAGTTTTAGAGAATGCTTCTGTCTCGTTTTTATGGGAAGATATTTCCCTTTTCACCGTAGGCCTGAAAGCGCTCGAAATGTCCACTTGCAGATAGTACAGAAAGCGTTTTCCAAACCTGCTCTAAGAAAGAGAATCTTCAGCTTTCTGAGTTGAATGCAGATATCACAAAGTAGTTTCTGAGAGTGCTTCTGTCTAGATTTTAGATGAAGATATTCCCGTTTCCAACGAAATCGTATGAGCTATCCAAATATCCACTTGCAGATTGTACAAAAAGAGTGGTTCCAAACTACTCTATCAAAAGAAATGTTAAACTCTGTTCGATGAGGACACACATCACAAAGAAGTTTCTGAGAATGCTTCTGTCTAGATTTTATATGAAGATGTTCCCGTTTCCAACGAAATCTTCACATTAAACAAAATATCCACTTGCAGGTTCTACAAAAAGAGTGTTTCCAAACTGCTGTATCAACGGAAAGTTTGAACTCTGTTAGTTGAGGACACACATCACAAAAAAGTTTCTGAGAATGCTTCTGTCTAGATTTTATAAGAAGATACTCCCGTTTCCAACGAAATCTTCACAGTTATTCAAGTATCCACTTGCAGATTCCACAAAAAGAGTGTTTCCAACTGCTTTATCAATAGAAAGGATCAACTCTGCTATTTGAGGACACACATCCTAAATAAGTTTCTGAGAATCCTTCTGTCTCTTTCTTATGGAAGATATTTCAGTTTTCACCGAAGGGCTGAATGCGTTCGAAATGTCCACTTCCAGATACTACAGAAAGAGTGTTTCAAACCTGCTCTATGAAAGGGAATGTTCAGCTCTGTGACTTGAATGCAGATATCACAAAGTAGTTTCTGACAGTGCTTCTGTCTTGAATTCAGATGAAGATATTCCCTTTTCCAACGAAATCGTTAGAGCTATAAAAATATCCACTTGCAGATTCTACAAAAAGGGTGTTTCCAAACTGCTATATCAAAAGAAACGTTGAACTCTGTTAGTTGAGGATACACATCACAAAGAAGTTTCTGAGAATGCTTGTGTCTGGATTTTATATGAAGATATTCCTATTTCCAACTAAATCTTCACAGTTATCCAAATATCCACTTGCAGATTTTACAAAAAGACTGTTTCCAAACTGCTGTTTCAAAGGAAAGGTTGAACTGTGTTAGTCGAGGACACTCATCACAAAGAAGTTTCTGAGAATGCTTCTGTCTAGATTTCATATGAGGATATTCCCGTATCCACCGAAATCATTAGAGCTATCCAAATATCCACTTACAGATTCTACAAAAAGAGTGTTACCAATCTGCTCTATTAAAAGAAAGGTTCAACTTCCTTAGTTGAGGACACACATCACAAAGAAGTTTCTGAGAATGCTTCTGTCTGGATTTTATATGAAGATATTCCGTTTCCAATGAAATCTTCACAGTTATCCAAATATCCACTTGCAGATTCTACAAAAAGTGTGTTTCCAAACTACTGTATCAAAAGAATGGTTCAACTCTGTTAGTTGAGGACACACATCACAAAGAAGTTTCTGAGAATGCTTCTGTCTAGATTTTATATGAAGATATTCCCGTTTCCAACGAAATCTTCACATTTATCCAAATATCCACTTGCAGATTCTACAAAAAGAGTATTTGCAAACTGCTGTATCAAAAGAAAGGATGAACTGTGTTAGCTGAGGACACTCATCAAGAAGAAGTTTCTGAGAATGCTTCGGTCTAGATTTCATATGAAGATATTCCCGTTTCCAACGAAATCATTAGCTCTATCAAAATATCCACTTACAGATTCTACAAAAAGAGTGTTTCCAGACTCCTCTATCAAAAGAAAGGTTCAACTCCTTTATTTGAGGACACACATCACAAAGAAGTTTCTGAGAATGCTTCTGTCTAGATTTTATATGAAGATATTCCCTTTTCCAATGAAATCTTCAGAGTCATCCAAATATCCACTTGCAGCTTCTACAAAAAGAGTTTTTCTAAACTGCTGTATCCAAAGAAAGATTCATCTCTGTCAGTTGAGGACACACATCCCAAATAAGTTTCTGAGAATGCTTCTGTCTCGTTTTTATGGGAAGATATTTCCCTTTTCACCTTAGGCCTGAAAGCGCTCGAAATCTCCACTTGCAGATACTACAGAAAGAGTGTTCCAAACCTGCTCTAAGAAAGGGAATGTTCAGCTCTGTGAGTTCAATGCAGATATCACAAAGTAGTTTCTGAGAGAGCTTCTGTCTAGATTTTAGATGAAGATATTCCCGTTTCCAATGAAATCGTTAGAGCTATCCAAATATCCACTTGCAGATTCTACGAAAAGTGTGTTTCCAAACTGCTGTAACAAAGGAAAGGTTGAAATCTGTTAGTTGAGGACACACACCACAAAAAAGTTTCTGAGAATGCTTCTGTCTAGATTTTATATGACGATATTCCCGTTTCCAATGAAATCTTCACAGTTATTCAAATATCCACTTGCAGATTCTACAAAAAGAGTGTTTCCAAACTGCTGTATCAATAGAAAGGATCAGCTCTGGTAGTTGAGGACACACATCCTAAATAAGTTTCTGAAAATCCTTCTGTCTGTTTTTTATGGGAAGATATTTCAGTTTTCACCGTAGGCCTTAATGCGCTCGAAATGTCCACTTCCAGACACTACAGAAAGAGTGTTTCAAACCTGCTCTATGAAAGGGAATGTTCCGCTCTGTGACTTGAATGCAGATATCAGAAAGTAGTTTCTGACAGTGCTTCTGTCTAGAATTTAGATGAAGATATTCCCGTTTCCAGCAAAATCGATAGAGCTATCCAAATATCCACTTACAGATTCTTGAAAAGAAGTGATTCCAAACTACTGTATCAACAGAAAGGTTTAAGTCTGCTGGTTGAGGACACACATCACAAAGTAGTTTGTGAGAATGCTTCTGTCTAGATTTTATATGAAGATATTCCCGTTTCCAACGATATCTTCTCAGTTCTCCAAATATCCACTTGCAGATTCTTCAAAAAGTGTGTTTCCAAACTGCTGTATCAAAAGAAAGGTTCAACTCTGTTAGTTGAGGACACTCATCACAAAGAAGTTTCTGAGAATGCTTCTGTCTAGATTTCATATGAAGATACTCCCCTTTCCAACGAAATTATAACAGCTATCCAAATATCCACGGACAGATTCTACAAAAAGGGTGTTTCCAAACTGCTCTATCAAAAGAAAGGTTGAACTCCGTTAGCTGAGGACACACATCACGAAGAAGTTGCTGAGAATGCTTCTGTCTGGAATTTAGATGAAGATATTCCCGTTTCCAACGAAATCTTCACAGTTATCCAAATATCTACCAGCAGATTCTACAAAAAGTGTGTTTCCAAACTACTGTAACAAAAGAAAGGTTGAACTCTGTTAGTTGAGGACACACATCACAAAGAAGTTTCTGAGAATGCTTCTGTCTCGTTTTTATGGGAAGATATTTCAGTTTTCACCGTAGGCCCGAATGCGCTCCAAATGTCCACTTGCAGATAATACCGAAAGAGTGTTCCATACCTTCTCTAAGAAAGGGAATCTTCAGCTTTGTGAGTTGAATGCAGATATCACAAAGTAGTTTCTGAGAGTGCTTCTGTCTAGATTTTAGATGAAAATATTCCCGTTTCCAATGAAATCGTTAGAGCTATCCAAATATCAACTTGCAGATTCTACAAAAAGAGTGGTTCCAAACTACTCTATGAAAAGAAAGGTTGAACTCTGTTAGATGAGGACACACATCACAAAGAAGTTTCTGAAAATGCTTCTGTCTAGATTTTATATAAAGATGTTCCCGTTTCCAATGAAATCTTCACATTAAACAAAATATCCACTTGCAGGTTCTACAAAAAGAGTGTTTCCAAACTGCTGTATCAAAGGAACGGTTGAACTCTGTTAGTTGAGGACACACATCACAAAAAAGTTTCTGAGAATGCTTCTGTCTAGATTTTATATGAAGATATTCCCGTTTCCAACGAAATCTTCACAGTTATTCAAATATCCACTTGCAGATTCTACAAAAAGAGTGTTTCCAAACTGCTGTATCAATAGAAAGGATCAGCTCTGGTAGTTGAGGACACACATCCTAAATAAGTTTCTGAAAATCCCTCTGTCTCTTTTTTATGGGAAGATATTTCAGTTTTCACAGTAGGCCTTAATGCGCTGGAAATGTCCACTTCCAGATACTACAGAAAGAGTGTTTGAAACCTGCTCTATGAAAGGGAATGTTCCGCTCTGTGACTTGAATGCAGATATCAGAAAGTAGTTTCTGACAGTGCTTCTGTCTAGAAATTAGATGAAGATATTCCCGTTTCCAACGAAATCGAAAGAGCTATCCAAATATCCACTTGCAGATTCTACAAAAAGTGTGTTTCCAAACTACTGTATCAAAAGAATGGTTCAACTCTGTTAGTTGAGGACACACATCACAAAGAAGTTTCTGAGAATGCTTCTGTCTAGATTTTATATGAAGATATTCCCGTTTCCAACGAAATCTTCACAGTTATCCAAATATCCACTTGCAGATTCTACAAAAAGAGTGTTTGCAAACTACTGTATCAAAAGAAAGGATGAACTGTGTTAGCTGAGGACACTCATCAAGAAGAAGTTTCTGAGAATGCTTCGGTCTAGATTTCATATGAAGATATTCCCGTTTCCAACGAAATCATTAGCTCTATCAAAATATCCACTTACAGATTCTACAAAAAGAGTGTTTCCAAACTCCTCTATCAAAAGAAAGGTTCAACTCCTTTATTTGAGGACACACATCACAAAGAAGTTTCTGAGAAAGCTTCTGTCTAGATTTTATATGAAGATATTCCCTTTTCCAATGAAATCTTCAGAGTCATCCAAATATCCACTTGCAGCTTCTACAAAAAGAGTTTTTCTAAACTGCTGTATCCAAAGAAAGTTTCATCTCTGTTAGTTGAGGACACACATCCCAAATAAGTTTCTGAGAATGCTTCTGTCTCGTTTTTATGGGAAGATATTTCCCTTTTCACCTTAGGCCTGAAAGCGCTCGAAATCTCCACTTGCAGATACTACAGAAAGAGTGTTCCAAACCTGCTCTAAGAAAGGGAAAGTTCAGCTCTGTGAGTTTAATGCAGATATCACAAAGTAGTTTCTGAGAGAGCTTCTGTCTAGATTTTAGATGAAGATATTCCCGTTTCCAATGAAATCGTTAGAGCTATCCAAATATCCACTTGCAGATTCTACAAAAAGTGTGTTTCCAAACTGCTGTAACAAAGGAAAGGTTGAAATCTGTTAGTTGAGGACACACACCACAAAAAAGTTTCTGAGAATGCTTCTGTCTAGATTTTATATGACGATATTCCCGTTTCCAATGAAATCTTCACAGTTATTCAAATATCCACTTGCAGATTCTACAAAAAGTGTGTTTCCAAACTGCTCTATCAAAAGAAAGGTTCACCTCCGTTAGTTGAGGACACACATCACAAAGAAGTTTCTGAGAATGCTTCTGTCTCGTTTTTATGGGAAGATATTTCCCTTTTCACCTAAGGCCCTAATGCGCTCGAAATGTCCACTTGCAGATACTACAGAAAGAGTGTTCCAAACCTTCTCTAAGAAAGGGAATCTTCAGCATTGTGAGTTGAATGCCGATATCACAAAGTAGTTTCTGAGAGTGCTTCTGTCTAGATTTTAGATGAAGATATTCCCGTTTCCAACGAAATCGTTAGAGCTATCCAAATATCAACTTGCAGATTCTACAAAAAGAGTGGTTCCAAACTACTCTATGAAAAGAAAGGTTGAACTCTGTTAGATGAGGACACACATCACAAAGAAGTTTCTGAGAATGCTTCTGTCTAGATTTTATATGAAGATGTTCCCGTTTCCAACGAAATCTTCACTTTAAACAAAATATCCACTTGCAGGTTCTACAAAAAGTGTGTTTCCAAACTGCTGTATCAATAGAAAGGATCAGCTCTTGTAGTTGAGGACACACATCTTAAATAAGTTTCTGAAAATCCTTCTGTCTCTTTTTTATGGGAAGATATTTCAGTTTTCACCGTAGGCCTTAATGCGCTCGAAATGTCCACTTCCAGATACTACAGAAAGAGTGTTTCAAACCTGCTCTATGAAAGGGAATGTTCCGCTCAGTGACTTGAATGCAGATATCAGAAAGTAGTTTCTGACAATGCTTCTGTCTAGAATTTAGATGAAGATATTCCCGTTTCCAACGAAATCGATAGAGCTATCCAAATATCCACTTACAGATTCTACAAAAGAAGTGATTCCAAACTGCTCTATCAACAGAAAAGTTTAAGTCTGCTAGTTGAGGACACACATCACAAAGAAGTTTCTGAGAATGCTTCTGTCTCGTTTTTATGGGAAGATATTTCAGTTTTCACTGTAGGCCCGAATGCGCTCGAAATGTCCACTTGCAGATACTACAGAAAGAGTGTTCCAAACCTTCTCTAAGAAAGGGAATCGTCAGCATTGTGAGTTGAATGCAGATATCACAAAGTAGTTTCTGAGGGTGCTTCTGTCTAGATTTTAGAAGAATATATTACCGTTTCCAACGAAATCGATAGAGCTATCCAAATATCCACTTGCAGATTCTACAAAAGAAGTGATTCCAAACTGCTCTATCAACAGAAAGGTTTAAGTCTGTTAGTTGAGGACACACATCACAAAGAAGTTTGTGAGAATGCTTCTGTCTAGATTTTATATGAAGATATTCCCGTTTCCAACGATATCTTCACAGTTATCCAAATATCCACTTGCAGATTCTACAAAAAGTGTGTTTCCAAACTGCTGTATCAAAAGAAAGGTTCAACTCCGTTAGTTGAGGACACACGTCACAAAGAAGTTTCTGAAAATGCTTCTGTCTCGTTTTTATGGGAAGATATTTCAGTTTTCACCGTAGGCCCAAATGCGCTCTAAATGTCCACTTGCAGATACTACAGAAAGAGTGTTCCAAACCTTCTCTAAGAAAGGGAATCGTCAGCATTGTGAGTTGAATGCAGATATCACAAAGTAGTTTCTGAGGGTGCTTCTGTCTAGATTTTAGATGAATATATTACCGTTTCCAACGAAATCAATAGAGCTATCCAAATATCCACTTACAGATTCTACAAAAGAAGTGATTCCAAACTGCTCTATCAACAGAAAGGTTTAAGTCTGTTAGGTGAGGACACACATCCCAAATAAGTTTCTGAGAATGCTTCTGTCTCGTTTTTATGGGAAGACATTTCCCTTTTCACCTTAGGCCTGAAAGCGCTCAAAATCTCCACTTGCGGATACTACAGAAAGAATGTTCCAAACCTGCTCTAAGAAAGGGAATGTTCAGCTCTGTGAGTTCAATGCAGATATAACAAAGTAGTTTCTGAGAGAGCTTCTGTCTAGATTTTAGATGAAGATATTCCCGTTTCCAATGAAATCGTTAGAGCTACCCAAATATCCACTTGCAGATTCTACAGAAAGTGTGTTTCCAAACTGCTGTAACAAAGGAAAGGTTGAAATCTGTTTGTTGAGGACACACACCACAACAAAGTTTCTGAGAATGCTTCTGTCTAGATTTTAGATGACGATATTCCCGTTTCCAAGGAAATCTTCACAGTTATTCAAATATCCACTTGCAGATTCTACAAAAAGAGTGTTTCCAAACTGCTCTATCAAAAGAAAGGTTCAACTCCGTTAGTTGAGGACACACATCACAAAGAAGTTTCTGAGAATGCTTCTGTCTCGTTTTTATGGGAAGATATTTCAGTTTTCACCGTAGGACGCAATGCGCTCGAAATGTCCACTTGCAGATACTACAGAAAGAGTGTTCCAAACCTTCTCTAAGAAAGGGAATCTTCAGCTTTGTGAGTTGAATGCAGATATCACAAAGTAGTTTCTGAGAGTGCTTCTGTCTAGATTTTAGATGAAGATATTCCCGTTTCCAACGAAATCGTTAGAGCTATCCAAATATCTACTTGCAGATTCTACAAAAAGAGTGGTTCCAAACTACTCTATGAAAAGAAAGGTTGAACTCTGTTAGATGAGGACACACATCACAAAGAAGTTTCTGAGAATGCTTCTGTCTAGATTTTATATGAAGATGTTCCCGTTTCCAACGAAATCTTCACATTAAACAAAATATCCACTTGCAGGTTCCACAAAAAGAGTGTTTCCAAACTGCTGTATCAAAGGAAAGGTTGAACTCTGTTAGTTGAGGACACACATCACAAAAAAGTTTCTGAGAATGCTTCTGTCTAGATTTTATATGAAGATATTCCCGTTTCCAACGAAATCTTCACAGTTATTCAAATATCCACTTGCAGATTCTACAAAAAGAGTGTTTCCAAACTGCTGTTTCAATAGAAAGGATCAGCTCTGGTAGTTGAGGACACACATCCTAAATAAGTTTCTGAAAATCCCTCTGTCTCTTTTTTATGGGAAGATATTTCAGTTTTCACCTTGGCCTTAATGCGCTCGAAATGTCCACTTCCAGATACTACAGAAAGAGTGTTTCAAACCTGCTCTATGAAAGGGAAAGTTCCGCCCTGTGACTTGAATGCAGATATCAGAAAGTAGTTTCTGACAGTGCTTCTGTCTAGAATTTAGATGAAGATATTCCCGTTTCCAACGAAATCTTCACAGTTATCCAAATATCCACTTGCAGATTCTACAAAAAGAGTGTTTGCAAACTGCTGTATCAAAAGAAAGGATGAACTGTGTTAGCTGAGGACACTCATCAAGAAGTTTCTGAGAATGCTTCGGTCTAGATTTCATATGAAGATATTCCCGTTTCCAACGAAATCATTAGCTCTATCAAAATATCCACTTACAGATTCTACAAAAAGAGTATTTCCAAACTCCTCTATCAAAAGAAAGTTTCAACTCCTTTAGTTGAGGACACACATCACAAAAAAGTTTCTGAGAATGCTTCTGTCTAGATTTTATATGAAGATATTCCCGTTTCCAACGAAATCTTCACAGTTATTCAAATATCCACTTGCAGATTCTACAAAAAGAGTGTTTCCAAACTGCTGTTTCAATAGAAAGGATCAGCTCTGGTAGTTGAGGACACACATCCTAAATAAGTTTCTGAAAATCCCTCTGTCTCTTTTTTATGGGAAGATATTTCAGTTTTCACAGTAGGCCTTAATGCGCTGGAAATGTCCACTTCCAGATACTACAGAAAGAGTGTTTGAAACCTGCTCTATGAAAGGGAATGTTCCGCTCTGTGACTTGAATGCAGATATCAGAAAGTAGTTTCTGACAGTGCTTCTGTCTAGAAATTAGATGAAGATATTCCCGTTTCCAACGAAATCGAAAGAGCTATCCAAATATCCACTTGCAGATTCTACAAAAAGTGTGTTTCCAAACTACTGTATCAAAAGAATGGTTCAACTCTGTTAGTTGAGGACACACATCACAAAGAAGTTTCTGAGAATGCTTCTGTCTAGATTTTATATGAAGATATTCCCGTTTCCAACGAAATCTTCACAGTTATCCAAATATCCACCTGCAGATTCTACAAAAAGAGTGTTTGCAAACTACTGTATCAAAAGAAAGGATGAACTGTGTTAGCTGAGGACACTCATCAAGAAGAAGTTTCTGAGAATGCTTCGGTCTAGATTTCATATGAAGATATTCCCGTTTCCAACGAAATCATTAGCTCTATCAAAATATCCACTTACAGATTCTACAAAAAGAGTGTTTCCAAACTCCTCTATCAAAAGAAAGGTTCAACTCCTTTATTTGAGGACACACATCACAAAGAAGTTTCTGAGAATGCTTCTGTCTAGATTTTATATGAAGATATTCCCTTTTCCAATGAAATCTTCAGAGTCATCCAAATATCCACTTGCAGCTTCTACAAAAAGAGTTTTTCTAAACTGCTGTATCCAAAGAAAGTTTCATCTCTGTTAGTTGAGGACACACATCCCAAATAAGTTTCTGAGAATGCTTCTGTCTCGTTTTTATGGGAAGATATTTCCCTTTTCACCTTAGGCCTGAAAGCGCTCGAAATCTCCACTTGCAGATACTACAGAAAGAGTGTTCCAAACCTGCTCTAAGAAAGGGAAAGTTCAGCTCTGTGAGTTTAATGCAGATATCACAAAGTAGTTTCTGAGAGAGCTTCTGTCTAGATTTTAGATGAAGATATTCCCGTTTCCAATGAAATCGTTAGAGCTATCCAAAAATCCACTTGCAGATTCTACAAAAAGTGTGTTTCCAAACTGCTGTAACAAAGGAAAGGTTGAAATCTGTTAGTTGAGGACACACACCACAAAAAAGTTTCTGAGAATGCTTCTGTCTAGATTTTATATGACGATATTCCCGTTTCCAATGAAATCTTCACAGTTATTCAAATATCCACTTGCAGATTCTACAAAAAGTGTGTTTCCAAACTGCTCTATCAAAAGAAAGGTTCACCTCCGTTAGTTGAGGACACACATCACAAAGAAGTTTCTGAGAATGCTTCTGTCTCGTTTTTATGGGAAGATATTTCCCTTTTCACCTAAGGCCCTAATGCGCTCGAAATGTCCACTTGCAGATACTACAGAAAGAGTGTTCCAAACCTTCTCTAAGAAAGGGAATCTTCAGCATTGTGAGTTGAATGCCGATATCACAAAGTAGTTTCTGAGAGTGCTTCTGTCTAGATTTTAGATGAAGATATTCCCGTTTCCAACGAAATCGTTAGAGCTATCCAAATATCAACTTGCAGATTCTACAAAAAGAGTGGTTCCAAACTACTCTATGAAAAGAAAGGTTGAACTCTGTTAGATGAGGACACACATCACAAAGAAGTTTCTGAGAATGCTTCTGTCTAGATTTTATATGAAGATGTTCCCGTTTCCAACGAAATCTTCACTTTAAACAAAATATCCACTTGCAGGTTCTACAAAAAGTGTGTTTCCAAACTGCTGTATCAATAGAAAGGATCAGCTCTTGTAGTTGAGGACACACATCTTAAATAAGTTTCTGAAAATCCTTCTGTCTCTTTTTTATGGGAAGATATTTCAGTTTTCACCGTAGGCCTTAATGCGCTCGAAATGTCCACTTCCAGATACTACAGAAAGAGTGTTTCAAACCTGCTCTATGAAAGGGAATGTTCCGCTCAGTGACTTGAATGCAGATATCAGAAAGTAGTTTCTGACAATGCTTCTGTCTAGAATTTAGATGAAGATATTCCCGTTTCCAACGAAATCGATAGAGCTATCCAAATATCCACTTACAGATTCTACAAAAGAAGTGATTCCAAACTGCTCTATCAACAGAAAAGTTTAAGTCTGCTAGTTGAGGACACACATCACAAAGAAGTTTCTGAGAATGCTTCTGTCTCGTTTTTATGGGAAGATATTTCTGTTTTCACTGTAGGCCCGAATGTGCTCGAAATGTCCACTTGCAGATACTACAGAAAGAGTGTTCCAAACCTTCTCTAAGAAAGGGAATCGTCAGCATTGTGAGCTGAATGCAGATATCACAAAGTAGTTTCTGAGGGTGCTTCTGTCTAGATTTTAGAAGAATATATTACCGTTTCCAACGAAATCGATAGAGCTATCCAAATATCCACTTGCAGATTCTACAAAAGAAGTGATTCCAAACTGCTCTATCAACAGAAAGGTTTAAGTCTGTTAGTTGAGGACACACATCACAAAGAAGTTTGTGAGAATGCTTCTGTCTAGATTTTATATGAAGATATTCCCGTTTCCAACGATATCTTCACAGTTATCCAAATATCCACTTGCAGATTCTACAAAAAGTGTGTTTCCAAACTGCTCTATCAAAAGAAAGGTTCAACTCCGTTAGTTGAGGACACACGTCACAAAGAAGTTTCTGAGAATGCTTCTGTCTCGTTTTTATGGGAAGATATTTCAGTTTTCACCGTAGGCCCGAATGCGCTCCAAATGTCCACTTGCAGATAATACAGAAAGAGTGTTCCAAACCTTCTCTAAGAAAGGGAATCTTCAGCTTTGTGAGTTGAATGCAGATATCACAAAGTAGTTTCTGAGAGTGCTTCTGTCTAGATTTTAGATGAAGATATTCCCGTTTCCAACGAAATCGTTAGAGCTATCCAAATATCTACTTGCAGATTCTACAAAAAGAGTGGTTCCAAACTACTCTATGAAAAGAAAGGTTGAACTCTGTTAGATAAGGACACACATCACAAAGAAGTTTCTGAGAATGCTTCTGTCTAGATTTTATATGAAGATGTTCCCGTTTCCAACGAAATCTTCACATTAAACAAAATATCCACTTGCAGGTTCCACAAAAAGAGTGTTTCCAAACTGCTGTATCAAAGGAAAGGTTGAACTCTGTTAGTTGAGGACACACATCACAAAAAAGTTTCTGAGAATGCTTCTGTCTAGATTTTATATGAAGATATTCCCGTTTCCAACGAAATCTTCACAGTTATTCAAATATCCACTTGCAGATTCTACAAAAAGAGTGTTTCCAAACTGCTGTTTCAATAGAAAGGATCAGCTCTGGTAGTTGAGGACACACATCCTAAATAAGTTTCTGAAAATCCCTCTGTCTCTTTTTTATGGGAAGATATTTCAGTTTTCACCTTGGCCTTAATGCGCTCGAAATGTCCACTTCCAGATACTACAGAAAGAGTGTTTCAAACCTGCTCTATGAAAGGGAAAGTTCCGCCCTGTGACTTGAATGCAGATATCAGAAAGTAGTTTCTGACAGTGCTTCTGTCTAGAATTTAGATGAAGATATTCCCGTTTCCAACGAAATCTTCACAGTTATCCAAATATCCACTTGCAGATTCTACAAAAAGAGTGTTTGCAAACTGCTGTATCAAAAGAAAGGATGAACTGTGTTAGCTGAGGACACTCATCAAGAAGTTTCTGAGAATGCTTCGGTCTAGATTTCATATGAAGATATTCCCGTTTCCAACGAAATCATTAGCTCTATCAAAATATCCACTTACAGATTCTACAAAAAGAGTGTTTCCAAACTCCTCTATCAAAAGAAAGTTTCAACTCCTTTAGTTGAGGACACACATCACAAAGAAGTTTCTGAGAATGCTTCTGTCTAGATTTTATATGAAGATATTCCCTTTTCCAATGAAATCTTCAGAGTCATCCAAATATCCACTTGCAGCTTCTACAAAAAGAGTTTTTCTAAACTGCTGTATCCAAAGAAAGTTTCATCTCTGTTAGTTGAGGACACACATCCCAAATAAGTTTCTGAGAATGCTTCTGTCTCTTTTTTATGGGAAGATATTTCCCTTTTCACCTTAGGCCTGAAAGCTCTCGAAGTCTCCACTTGCAGATACTACAGAAAGAGTGTTCGAAACCTGCTCTAAGAAAGGGAATGTTCAGCTCTGTGAGTTCAATGCAGATATCACAAAGTAGTTTCTGAGAGAGCTTCTGTCTAGGTTTTAGATGAAGATATTCCCGTTTCCAATGAAATTGATAGAGCTATCCAAATATCCACTTGCAGATTCTACAAAAAGTGTGTTTCCAAACTGCTGTAACAAAGGAAAGGTTGAAATCTGTTAGTTGAGGACAC
Organism: Gorilla gorilla gorilla; assembly: GCF_029281585.2. Taxonomy (NCBI): domain Eukaryota; kingdom Metazoa; phylum Chordata; class Mammalia; order Primates; family Hominidae; genus Gorilla; species Gorilla gorilla. Next base: position 11,458,182 of record NC_086018.1, on the reverse strand, counting down.
ACACCACAAAAAAGTTTCTGAGAATGCTTCTGTCTGGATTTTATATGACGATATTCCCGTTTCCAATGAAATCTTCACAGTTATTCAAATATCCACTTGCAGATTCTACAAAAAGTGTGTTTCCAAACTGCTCTATCAAAAGAAAGGTTCACCTCCGTTAGTTGAGGACACACATCACAAAGAAGTTTCTGAGAATGCTTCTGTCTCGTTTTTATGGGAAGATATTTCCCTTTTCACCTAAGGCCCTAATGCGCTCGAAATGTCCACTTGCAGATACTACAGAAAGAGTGTTCCAAACCTTCTCTAAGAAAGGGAATCTTCAGCATTGTGAGTTGAATGCCGATATCACAAAGTAGTTTCTGAGAGTGCTTCTGTCTAGATTTTAGATGAAGATATTCCCGTTTCCAACGAAATCGTTAGAGCTATCCAAATATCAACTTGCAGATTCTACAAAAAGAGTGGTTCCAAACTACTCTATGAAAAGAAAGGTTGAACTCTGTTAGATGAGGACACACATCACAAAGAAGTTTCTGAGAATGCTTCTGTCTAGATTTTATATGAAGATGTTCCCGTTTCCAACGAAATCTTCACTTTAAACAAAATATCCACTTGCCGGTTCTACAAAAAGTGTGTTTCCAAACTGCTGTATCAATAGAAAGGATCAGCTCTGGTAGTTGAGGACACACATCCTAAATAAGTTTCTGAAAATCCTTCTGTCTCTTTTTTATGGGAAGATATTTCAGTTTTCACCGTAGGCCTTTATGCGCTCGAAATGTCCACTTCCAGATACTACAGAAAGAGTGTTTCAAACCTGCTCTATGAAAGGGAATGTTCCGCTCTGTGACTTGAATGCAGATATCAGAAAGTAGTTTCTGACAATGCTTCTGTCTAGAATTTAGATGAAGATATTCCCGTTTCCAACCAAATCGATAGAGCTATCCAAATATCCACTTACAGATTCTACAAAAGAAGTGATTCCAAACTGCTCTATCAACAGAAAGGTTTAAGTCTGTTAGTTGAGGACACACATCACAAAGAAGTTTCTGAAAATGCTTCTGTCTCGTTTTTATGGGAAGATATTTCAGTTTTCACCGTAGGCCCAAATGCGCTCTAAATGTCCACATGCAGATACTACAGAAAGAGTGTTCCAAACCTTCTCTAAGAAAGGGAATCGTCAGCATTGTGAGTTGAATGCAGATATCACAAAGTAGTTTCTGAGGGTGCTTCTGTCTAGATTTTAGATGAATATATTACCGTTTCCAACGAAATCAATAGAGCTATCCAAATATCCACTTACAGATTCTACAAAAGAAGTGATTCCAAACTGCTCTATCAACAGAAAGGTTTAAGTCTGTTAGGTGAGGACACACATCCCAAATAAGTTTCTGAGAATGCTTCTGTCTCGTTTTTATGGGAAGACATTTCCCTTTTCACCTTAGGCCTGAAAGCGCTCAAAATCTCCACTTGCAGATACTACAGAAAGAGTGTTCCAAACCTGCTCTAAGAAAGGGAATGTTCAGCTCTGTGAGTTCAATGCAGATATCACAAAGTAGTTTCTGAGAGAGCTTCTGTCTAGATTTTAGATGAAGATATTCCCGTTTCCAATGAAATCGTTAGAGCTACCCAAATATCCACTTGCAGATTCTACAGAAAGTGTGTTTCCAAACTGCTGTAACAAAGGAAAGGTTGAAATCTGTTTGTTGAGGACACACACCACAACAAAGTTTCTGAGAATGCTTCTGTCTAGATTTTAGATGACGATATTCCCGTTTCCAAGGAAATCTTCACAGTTAATTCAAATATCCACTTGCAGATTCTACAAAAAGAGTGTTTCCAAACTGCTCTATCAAAAGAAAGGTTCAACTCCGTTAGTTGAGGACACACATCACAAAGAAGTTTCTGAGAATGCTTCTGTCTCGTTTTTATGGGAAGATATTTCAGTTTTCACCGTAGGCCGGAATGCGCTCGAAATGTCCACTTGCAGATACTACAGAAAGAGTGTTCCAAACCTTCTCTAAGAAAGGGAATCTTCAGCTTTGTGAGTTGAATGCAGATATCACAAAGTAGTTTCTGAGAGTGCTTCTGTCTAGATTTTAGATGAAGATATTCCCGTTTCCAACGAAATCGTTAGAGCTATCCAAATATCTACTTGCAGATTCTACAAAAAGAGTGGTTCCAAACTACTCTATGAAAAGAAAGGTTGAACTCTGTTAGATGAGGACACACATCACAAAGAAGTTTCTGAGAATGCTTCTGTCTAGATTTTATATGAAGATGTTCCCGTTTCCAACGAAATCTTCACATTAAACAAAATATCCACTTGCAGGTTCCACAAAAAGAGTGTTTCCAAACTGCTGTATCAAAGGAAAGGTTGAACTCTGTTAGTTGAGGACACACATCACAAAAAAGTTTCTGAGAATGCTTCTGTCTAGATTTTATATGAAGATATTCCCGTTTCCAACGAAATCTTCACAGTTATTCAAATATCCACTTGCAGATTCTACAAAAAGAGTGTTTCCAAACTGCTGTTTCAATAGAAAGGATCAGCTCTGGTAGTTGAGGACACACATCCTAAATAAGTTTCTGAAAATCCCTCTGTCTCTTTTTTATGGGAAGATATTTCAGTTTTCACCTTGGCCTTAATGCGCTCGAAATGTCCACTTCCAGATACTACAGAAAGAGTGTTTCAAACCTGCTCTATGAAAGGGAAAGTTCCGCCCTGTGACTTGAATGCAGATATCAGAAAGTAGTTTCTGACAGTGCTTCTGTCTAGAATTTAGATGAAGATATTCCCGTTTCCAACGAAATCTTCACAGTTATCCAAATATCCACTTGCAGATTCTACAAAAAGAGTGTTTGCAAACTGCTGTATCAAAAGAAAGGATGAACTGTGTTAGCTGAGGACACTCATCAAGAAGTTTCTGAGAATGCTTCGGTCTAGATTTCATATGAAGATATTCCCGTTTCCAACGAAATCATTAGCTCTATCAAAATATCCACTTACAGATTCTACAAAAAGAGTGTTTCCAAACTCCTCTATCAAAAGAAAGTTTCAACTCCATTAGTTGAGGACACACATCACAAAGAAGTTTCTGAGAATGCTTCTGTCTAGATTTTATATGAAGATATTCCTGTTTCCAACGAAATCTTCACAGTTATTCAAATATCCACTTGCAGATTCTACAAAAAGAGTGTTTCCAAACTGCTGTTTCAATAGAAAGGATCAGCTCTGGTAGTTGAGGACACACATCCTAAATAAGTTTCTGAAAATCCCTCTGTCTCTTTTTTATGGGAAGATATTTCAGTTTTCACAGTAGGCCTTAATGCGCTGGAAATGTCCACTTCCAGATACTACAGAAAGAGTGTTTGAAACCTGCTCTATGAAAGGGAATGTTCCGCTCTGTGACTTGAATGCAGATATCAGAAAGTAGTTTCTGACAGTGCTTCTGTCTAGAAATTAGATGAAGATATTCCCGTTTCCAACGAAATCGAAAGAGCTATCCAAATATCCACTTGCAGATTCTACAAAAAGTGTGTTTCCAAACTACTGTATCAAAAGAATGGTTCAACTCTGTTAGTTGAGGACACACATCACAAAGAAGTTTCTGAGAATGCTTCTGTCTAGATTTTATATGAAGATATTCCCGTTTCCAACGAAATCTTCACAGTTATCCAAATATCCACTTGCAGATTCTACAAAAAGAGTGTTTGCAAACTACTGTATCAAAAGAAAGGATGAACTGTGTTAGCTGAGGACACTCATCAAGAAGAAGTTTCTGAGAATGCTTCGGTCTAGATTTCATATGAAGATATTCCCGTTTCCAACGAAATCATTAGCTCTATCAAAATATCCACTTACAGATTCTACAAAAAGAGTGTTTCCAAACTCCTCTATCAAAAGAAAGGTTCAACTCCTTTATTTGAGGACACACATCACAAAGAAGTTTCTGAGAATGCTTCTGTCTAGATTTTATATGAAGATATTCCCTTTTCCAATGAAATCTTCAGAGTCATCCAAATATCCACTTGCAGCTTCTACAAAAAGAGTTTTTCTAAACTGCTGTATCCAAAGAAAGTTTCATCTCTGTTAGTTGAGGACACACATCCCAAATAAGTTTCTGAGAATGCTTCTGTCTCGTTTTTATGGGAAGATATTTCCCTTTTCACCTTAGGCCTGAAAGCGCTCGAAATCTCCACTTGCAGATACTACAGAAAGAGTGTTCCAAACCTGCTCTAAGAAAGGGAAAGTTCAGCTCTGTGAGTTTAATGCAGATATCACAAAGTAGTTTCTGAGAGAGCTTCTGTCTAGATTTTAGATGAAGATATTCCCGTTTCCAATGAAATCGTTAGAGCTATCCAAATATCCACTTGCAGATTCTACAAAAAGTGTGTTTCCAAACTGCTGTAACAAAGGAAAGGTTGAAATCTGTTAGTTGAGGACACACACCACAAAAAAGTTTCTGAGAATGCTTCTGTCTAGATTTTATATGACGATATTCCCGTTTCCAATGAAATCTTCACAGTTATTCAAATATCCACTTGCAGATTCTACAAAAAGTGTGTTTCCAAACTGCTCTATCAAAAGAAAGGTTCACCTCCGTTAGTTGAGGACACACATCACAAAGAAGTTTCTGAGAATGCTTCTGTCTCGTTTTTATGGGAAGATATTTCCCTTTTCACCTAAGGCCCTAATGCGCTCGAAATGTCCACTTGCAGATACTACAGAAAGAGTGTTCCAAACCTTCTCTAAGAAAGGGAATCTTCAGCATTGTGAGTTGAATGCCGATATCACAAAGTAGTTTCTGAGAGTGCTTCTGTCTAGATTTTAGATGAAGATATTCCCGTTTCCAACGAAATCGTTAGAGCTATCCAAATATCAACTTGCAGATTCTACAAAAAGAGTGGTTCCAAACTACTCTATGAAAAGAAAGGTTGAACTCTGTTAGATGAGGACACACATCACAAAGAAGTTTCTGAGAATGCTTCTGTCTAGATTTTATATGAAGATGTTCCCGTTTCCAACGAAATCTTCACTTTAAACAAAATATCCACTTGCAGGTTCTACAAAAAGTGTGTTTCCAAACTGCTGTATCAATAGAAAGGATCAGCTCTTGTAGTTGAGGACACACATCTTAAATAAGTTTCTGAAAATCCTTCTGTCTCTTTTTTATGGGAAGATATTTCAGTTTTCACCGTAGGCCTTAATGCGCTCGAAATGTCCACTTCCAGATACTACAGAAAGAGTGTTTCAAACCTGCTCTATGAAAGGGAATGTTCCGCTCAGTGACTTGAATGCAGATATCAGAAAGTAGTTTCTGACAATGCTTCTGTCTAGAATTTAGATGAAGATATTCCCGTTTCCAACGAAATCGATAGAGCTATCCAAATATCCACTTACAGATTCTACAAAAGAAGTGATTCCAAACTGCTCTATCAACAGAAAAGTTTAAGTCTGCTAGTTGAGGACACACATCACAAAGAAGTTTCTGAGAATGCTTCTGTCTCGTTTTTATGGGAAGATATTTCAGTTTTCACTGTAGGCCCGAATGTGCTCGAAATGTCCACTTGCAGATACTACAGAAAGAGTGTTCCAAACCTTCTCTAAGAAAGGGAATCGTCAGCATTGTGAGCTGAATGCAGATATCACAAAGTAGTTTCTGAGGGTGCTTCTGTCTAGATTTTAGAAGAATATATTACCGTTTCCAACGAAATCGACAGAGCTATCCAAATATCCACTTGCAGATTCTACAAAAGAAGTGATTCCAAACTGCTCTATCAACAGAAAGGTTTAAGTCTGTTAGTTGAGGACACACATCACAAAGAAGTTTGTGAGAATGCTTCTGTCTAGATTTTATATGAAGATATTCCCGTTTCCAACGATATCTTCACAGTTATCCAAATATCCACTTGCAGATTCTACAAAAAGTGTGTTTCCAAACTGCTCTATCAAAAGAAAGGTTCAACTCCGTTAGTTGAGGACACACGTCACAAAGAAGTTTCTGAGAATGCTTCTGTCTCGTTTTTATGGGAAGATATTTCAGTTTTCACCGTAGGCCCGAATGCGCTCCAAATGTCCACTTGCAGATAATACAGAAAGAGTGTTCCAAACCTTCTCTAAGAAAGGGAATCTTCAGCTTTGTGAATTGAATGCAGATATCACAAAGTAGTTTCTGAGAGTGCTTCTGTCTAGATTTTAGATGAAGATATTCCCGTTTCCAACGAAATCGTTAGAGCTATCCAAATATCTACTTGCAGATTCTACAAAAAGAGTGGTTCCAAACTACTCTATGAAAAGAAAGGTTGAACTCTGTTAGATGAGGACACACATCACAAAGAAGTTTCTGAGAATGCTTCTGTCTAGATTTTATATGAAGATGTTCCCGTTTCCAACGAAATCTTCACATTAAACAAAATATCCACTTGCAGGTTCCACAAAAAGAGTGTTTCCAAAGTGCTGTATCAAAGGAAAGGTTGAACTCTGTTAGTTGAGGACACACATCACAAAAAAGTTTCTGAGAATGCTTCTGTCTAGATTTTATATGAAGATATTCCCGTTTCCAACGAAATCTTCACAGTTATTCAAATATCCACTTGCAGATTCTACAAAAAGAGTGTTTCCAAACTGCTGTTTCAATAGAAAGGATCAGCTCTGGTAGTTGAGGACACACATCCTAAATAAGTTTCTGAAAATCCCTCTGTCTCTTTTTTATGGGAAGATATTTCAGTTTTCACCTTGGCCTTAATGCGCTCGAAATGTCCACTTCCAGATACTACAGAAAGAGTGTTTCAAACCTGCTCTATGAAAGGGAAAGTTCCGCCCTGTGACTTGAATGCAGATATCAGAAAGTAGTTTCTGACAGTGCTTCTGTCTAGAATTTAGATGAAGATATTCCCGTTTCCAACGAAATCTTCACAGTTATCCAAATATCCACTTGCAGATTCTACAAAAAGAGTGTTTGCAAACTGCTGTATCAAAAGAAAGGATGAACTGTGTTAGCTGAGGACACTCATCAAGAAGTTTCTGAGAATGCTTCGGTCTAGATTTCATATGAAGATATTCCCGTTTCCAACGAAATCATTAGCTCTATCAAAATATCCACTTACAGATTCTACAAAAAGAGTGTTTCCAAACTCCTCTATCAAAAGAAAGTTTCAACTCCTTTAGTTGAGGACACACATCACAAAGAAGTTTCTGAGAATGCTTCTGTCTAGATTTTATATGAAGATATTCCCTTTTCCAATGAAATCTTCAGAGTCATCCAAATATCCACTTGCAGCTTCTACAAAAAGAGTTTTTCTAAACTGCTGTATCCAAAGAAAGTTTCATCTCTGTTAGTTGAGGACACACATCCCAAATAAGTTTCTGAGAATGCTTCTGTCTCTTTTTTATGGGAAGATATTTCCCTTTTCACCTTAGGCCTGAAAGCGCTCGAAGTCTCCACTTGCAGATACTACAGAAAGAGTGTTCGAAACCTGCTCTAAGAAAGGGAATGTTCAGCTCTGTGAGTTCAATGCAGATATCACAAAGTAGTTTCTGAGAGAGCTTCTGTCTAGGTTTTAGATGAAGATATTCCCGTTTCCAATGAAATTGATAGAGCTATCCAAATATCCACTTGCAGATTCTACAAAAAGTGTGTTTCCAAACTGCTGTAACAAAGGAAAGGTTGAAATCTGTTAGTTGAGGACACACACCACAAAAAAGTTTCTGAGAATGCTTCTGTCTGGATTTTATATGACGATATTCCCGTTTCCAATGAAATCTTCACAGTTATTCAAATATCCACTTGCAGATTCTACAAAAAGTGTGTTTCCAAACTGCTCTATCAAAAGAAAGGTTCACCTCCGTTAGTTGAGGACACACATCACAAAGAAGTTTCTGAGAATGCTTCTGTCTCGTTTTTATGGGAAGATATTTCCCTTTTCACCTAAGGCCCTAATGCGCTCGAAATGTCCACTTGCAGATACTACAGAAAGAGTGTTCCAAACCTTCTCTAAGAAAGGGAATCTTCAGCATTGTGAGTTGAATGCCGATATCACAAAGTAGTTTCTGAGAGTGCTTCTGTCTAGATTTTAGATGAAGATATTCCCGTTTCCAACGAAATCGTTAGAGCTATCCAAATATCAACTTGCAGATTCTACAAAAAGAGTGGTTCCAAACTACTCTATGAAAAGAAAGGTTGAACTCTGTTAGATGAGGACACACATCACAAAGAAGTTTCTGAGAATGCTTCTGTCTAGATTTTATATGAAGATGTTCCCGTTTCCAACGAAATCTTCACTTTAAACAAAATATCCACTTGCCGGTTCTACAAAAAGTGTGTTTCCAAACTGCTGTATCAATAGAAAGGATCAGCTCTGGTAGTTGAGGACACACATCCTAAATAAGTTTCTGAAAATCCTTCTGTCTCTTTTTTATGGGAAGATATTTCAGTTTTCACCGTAGGCCTTTATGCGCTCGAAATGTCCACTTCCAGATACTACAGAAAGAGTGTTTCAAACCTGCTCTATGAAAGGGAATGTTCCGCTCTGTGACTTGAATGCAGATATCAGAAAGTAGTTTCTGACAATGCTTCTGTCTAGAATTTAGATGAAGATATTCCCGTTTCCAACCAAATCGATAGAGCTATCCAAATATCCACTTACAGATTCTACAAAAGAAGTGATTCCAAACTGCTCTATCAACAGAAAGGTTTAAGTCTGTTAGTTGAGGACACACATCACAAAGAAGTTTCTGAAAATGCTTCTGTCTCGTTTTTATGGGAAGATATTTCAGTTTTCACCGTAGGCCCAAATGCGCTCTAAATGTCCACATGCAGATACTACAGAAAGAGTGTTCCAAACCTTCTCTAAGAAAGGGAATCGTCAGCATTGTGAGTTGAATGCAGATATCACAAAGTAGTTTCTGAGGGTGCTTCTGTCTAGATTTTAGATGAATATATTACCGTTTCCAACGAAATCAATAGAGCTATCCAAATATCCACTTACAGATTCTACAAAAGAAGTGATTCCAAACTGCTCTATCAACAGAAAGGTTTAAGTCTGTTAGGTGAGGACACACATCCCAAATAAGTTTCTGAGAATGCTTCTGTCTCGTTTTTATGGGAAGACATTTCCCTTTTCACCTTAGGCCTGAAAGCGCTCAAAATCTCCACTTGCAGATACTACAGAAAGAGTGTTCCAAACCTGCTCTAAGAAAGGGAATGTTCAGCTCTGTGAGTTCAATGCAGATATCACAAAGTAGTTTCTGAGAGAGCTTCTGTCTAGATTTTAGATGAAGATATTCCCGTTTCCAATGAAATCGTTAGAGCTACCCAAATATCCACTTGCAGATTCTACAGAAAGTGTGTTTCCAAACTGCTGTAACAAAGGAAAGGTTGAAATCTGTTTGTTGAGGACACACACCACAACAAAGTTTCTGAGAATGCTTCTGTCTAGATTTTAGATGACGATATTCCCGTTTCCAAGGAAATCTTCACAGTTAATTCAAATATCCACTTGCAGATTCTACAAAAAGAGTGTTTCCAAACTGCTCTATCAAAAGAAAGGTTCAACTCCGTTAGTTGAGGACACACATCACAAAGAAGTTTCTGAGAATGCTTCTGTCTCGTTTTTATGGGAAGATATTTCAGTTTTCACCGTAGGCCGGAATGCGCTCGAAATGTCCACTTGCAGATACTACAGAAAGAGTGTTCCAAACCTTCTCTAAGAAAGGGAATCTTCAGCTTTGTGAGTTGAATGCAGATATCACAAAGTAGTTTCTGAGAGTGCTTCTGTCTAGATTTTACATGAAGATATTCCCGTTTCCAACGAAATCGTTAGAGCTATCCAAATATCTACTTGCAGATTCTACAAAAAGAGTGGTTCCAAACTACTCTATGAAAAGAAAGGTTGAACTCTGTTAGATGAGGACACACATCACAAAGAAGTTTCTGAGAATGCTTCTGTCTAGATTTTATATGAAGATGTTCCCGTTTCCAACGAAATCTTCACATTAAACAAAATATCCACTTGCAGGTTCCACAAAAAGAGTGTTTCCAAACTGCTGTATCAAAGGAAAGGTTGAACTCTGTTAGTTGAGGACACACATCACAAAAAAGTTTCTGAGAATGCTTCTGTCTAGATTTTATATGAAGATATTCCCGTTTCCAACGAAATCTTCACAGTTATTCAAATATCCACTTGCAGATTCTACAAAAAGAGTGTTTCCAAACTGCTGTTTCAATAGAAAGGATCAGCTCTGGTAGTTGAGGACACACATCCTAAATAAGTTTCTGAAAATCCCTCTGTCTCTTTTTTATGGGAAGATATTTCAGTTTTCACCTTGGCCTTAATGCGCTCGAAATGTCCACTTCCAGATACTACAGAAAGAGTGTTTCAAACCTGCTCTATGAAAGGGAAAGTTCCGCCCTGTGACTTGAATGCAGATATCAGAAAGTAGTTTCTGACAGTGCTTCTGTCTAGAATTTAGATGAAGATATTCCCGTTTCCAACGAAATCTTCACAGTTATCCAAATATCCACTTGCAGATTCTACAAAAAGAGTGTTTGCAAACTGCTGTATCAAAAGAAAGGATGAACTGTGTTAGCTGAGGACACTCATCAAGAAGTTTCTGAGAATGCTTCGGTCTAGATTTCATATGAAGATATTCCCGTTTCCAACGAAATCATTAGCTCTATCAAAATATCCACTTACAGATTCTACAAAAAGAGTGTTTCCAAACTCCTCTATCAAAAGAAAGTTTCAACTCCTTTAGTTGAGGACACACATCACAAAGAAGTTTCTGAGAATGCTTCTGTCTAGATTTTATATGAAGATATTCCCTTTTCCAATGAAATCTTCAGAGTCATCCAAATATCCACTTGCAGCTTCTACAAAAAGAGTTTTTCTAAACTGCTGTATCCAAAGAAAGTTTCATCTCTGTTAGTTGAGGACACACATCCCAAATAAGTTTCTGAGAATGCTTCTGTCTCTTTTTTATGGGAAGATATTTCCCTTTTCACCTTAGGCCTGAAAGCGCTCGAAGTCTCCACTTGCAGATACTACAGAAAGAGTGTTCGAAACCTGCTCTAAGAAAGGGAATGTTCAGCTCTGTGAGTTCAATGCAGATATCACAAAGTAGTTTCTGAGAGAGCTTCTGTCTAGGTTTTAGATGAAGATATTCCCGTTTCCAATGAAATTGATAGAGCTATCCAAATATCCACTTGCAGATTCTACAAAAAGTGTGTTTCCAAACTGCTGTAACAAAGGAAAGGTTGAAATCTGTTAGTTGAGGACACACACCACAAAAAAGTTTCTGAGAATGCTTCTGTCTGGATTTTATATGACGATATTCCCGTTTCCAATGAAATCTTCACAGTTATTCAAATATCCACTTGCAGATTCTACAAAAAGTGTGTTTCCAAACTGCTCTATCAAAAGAAAGGTTCACCTCCGTTAGTTGAGGACACACATCACAAAGAAGTTTCTGAGAATGCTTCTGTCTCGTTTTTATGGGAAGATATTTCCCTTTTCACCTAAGGCCCTAATGCGCTCGAAATGTCCACTTGCAGATACTACAGAAAGAGTGTTCCAAACCTTCTCTAAGAAAGGGAATCTTCAGCATTGTGAGTTGAATGCCGATATCACAAAGTAGTTTCTGAGAGTGCTTCTGTCTAGATTTTAGATGAAGATATTCCCGTTTCCAACGAAATCGTTAGAGCTATCCAAATATCAACTTGCAGATTCTACAAAAAGAGTGGTTCCAAACTACTCTATGAAAAGAAAGGTTGAACTCTGTTAGATGAGGACACACATCACAAAGAAGTTTCTGAGAATGCTTCTGTCTAGATTTTATATGAAGATGTTCCCGTTTCCAACGAAATCTTCACTTTAAACAAAATATCCACTTGCCGGTTCTACAAAAAGTGTGTTTCCAAACTGCTGTATCAATAGAAAGGATCAGCTCTGGTAGTTGAGGACACACATCCTAAATAAGTTTCTGAAAATCCTTCTGTCTCTTTTTTATGGGAAGATATTTCAGTTTTCACCGTAGGCCTTTATGCGCTCGAAATGTCCACTTCCAGATACTACAGAAAGAGTGTTTCAAACCTGCTCTATGAAAGGGAATGTTCCGCTCTGTGACTTGAATGCAGATATCAGAAAGTAGTTTCTGACAATGCTTCTGTCTAGAATTTAGATGAAGATATTCCCGTTTCCAACCAAATCGATAGAGCTATCCAAATATCCACTTACAGATTCTACAAAAGAAGTGATTCCAAACTGCTCTATCAACAGAAAGGTTTAAGTCTGTTAGTTGAGGACACACATCACAAAGAAGTTTCTGAAAATGCTCCTGTCTCGTTTTTATGGGAAGATATTTCAGTTTTCACCGTAGGCCCAAATGCGCTCTAAATGTCCACATGCAGATACTACAGAAAGAGTGTTCCAAACCTTCTCTAAGAAAGGGAATCGTCAGCATTGTGAGTTGAATGCAGATATCACAAAGTAGTTTCTGAGGGTGCTTCTGTCTAGATTTTAGATGAATATATTACCGTTTCCAACGAAATCAATAGAGCTATCCAAATATCCACTTACAGATTCTACAAAAGAAGTGATTCCAAACTGCTCTATCAACAGAAAGGTTTAAGTCTGTTAGGTGAGGACACACATCCCAAATAAGTTTCTGAGAATGCTTCTGTCTCGTTTTTATGGGAAGACATTTCCCTTTTCACCTTAGGCCTGAAAGCGCTCAAAATCTCCACTTGCAGATACTACAGAAAGAGTGTTCCAAACCTGCTCTAAGAAAGGGAATGTTCAGCTCTGTGAGTTCAATGCAGATATCACAAAGTAGTTTCTGAGAGAGCTTCTGTCTAGATTTTAGATGAAGATATTCCCGTTTCCAATGAAATCGTTAGAGCTACCCAAATATCCACTTGCAGATTCTACAGAAAGTGTGTTTCCAAACTGCTGTAACAAAGGAAAGGTTGAAATCTGTTTGTTGAGGACACACACCACAACAAAGTTTCTGAGAATGCTTCTGTCTAGATTTTAGATGACGATATTCCCGTTTCCAAGGAAATCTTCACAGTTAATTCAAATATCCACTTGCAGATTCTACAAAAAGAGTGTTTCCAAACTGCTCTATCAAAAGAAAGGTTCAACTCCGTTAGTTGAGGACACACATCACAAAGAAGTTTCTGAGAATGCTTCTGTCTCGTTTTTATGGGAAGATATTTCAGTTTTCACCGTAGGCCGGAATGCGCTCGAAATGTCCACTTGCAGATACTACAGAAAGAGTGTTCCAAACCTTCTCTAAGAAAGGGAATCTTCAGCTTTGTGAGTTGAATGCAGATATCACAAAGTAGTTTCTGAGAGTGCTTCTGTCTAGATTTTACATGAAGATATTCCCGTTTCCAACGAAATCGTTAGAGCTATCCAAATATCTACTTGCAGATTCTACAAAAAGAGTGGTTCCAAACTACTCTATGAAAAGAAAGGTTGAACTCTGTTAGATGAGGACACACATCACAAAGAAGTTTCTGAGAATGCTTCTGTCTAGATTTTATATGAAGATGTTCCCGTTTCCAACGAAATCTTCACATTAAACAAAATATCCACTTGCAGGTTCCACAAAAAGAGTGTTTCCAAACTGCTGTATCAAAGGAAAGGTTGAACTCTGTTAGTTGAGGACACACATCACAAAAAAGTTTCTGAGAATGCTTCTGTCTAGATTTTATATGAAGATATTCCCGTTTCCAACGAAATCTTCACAGTTATTCAAATATCCACTTGCAGATTCTACAAAAAGAGTGTTTCCAAACTGCTGTTTCAATAGAAAGGATCAGCTCTGGTAGTTGAGGACACACATCCTAAATAAGTTTCTGAAAATCCCTCTGTCTCTTTTTTATGGGAAGATATTTCAGTTTTCACCTTGGCCTTAATGCGCTCGAAATGTCCACTTCCAGATACTACAGAAAGAGTGTTTCAAACCTGCTCTATGAAAGGGAAAGTTCCGCCCTGTGACTTGAATGCAGATATCAGAAAGTAGTTTCTGACAGTGCTTCTGTCTAGAATTTAGATGAAGATATTCCCGTTTCCAACGAAATCTTCACAGTTATCCAAATATCCACTTGCAGATTCTACAAAAAGAGTGTTTGCAAACTGCTGTATCAAAAGAAAGGATGAACTGTGTTAGCTGAGGACACTCATCAAGAAGTTTCTGAGAATGCTTCGGTCTAGATTTCATATGAAGATATTCCCGTTTCCAACGAAATCATTAGCTCTATCAAAATATCCACTTACAGATTCTACAAAAAGAGTGTTTCCAAACTCCTCTATCAAAAGAAAGTTTCAACTCCATTAGTTGAGGACACACATCACAAAAAAGTTTCTGAGAATGCTTCTGTCTAGATTTTATATGAAGATATTCCTGTTTCCAACGAAATCTTCACAGTTATTCAAATATCCACTTGCAGATTCTACAAAAAGAGTGTTTCCAAACTGCTGTTTCAATAGAAAGGATCAGCTCTGGTAGTTGAGGACACACATCCTAAATAAGTTTCTGAAAATCCCTCTGTCTCTTTTTTATGGGAAGATATTTCAGTTTTCACAGTAGGCCTTAATGCGCTGGAAATGTCCACTTCCAGATACTACAGAAAGAGTGTTTGAAACCTGCTCTATGAAAGGGAATGTTCCGCTCTGTGACTTGAATGCAGATATCAGAAAGTAGTTTCTGACAGTGCTTCTGTCTAGAAATTAGATGAAGATATTCCCGTTTCCAACGAAATCGAAAGAGCTATCCAAATATCCACTTGCAGATTCTACAAAAAGTGTGTTTCCAAACTACTGTATCAAAAGAATGGTTCAACTCTGTTAGTTGAGGACACACATCACAAAGAAGTTTCTGAGAATGCTTCTGTCTAGATTTTATATGAAGATATTCCCGTTTCCAACGAAATCTTCACAGTTATCCAAATATCCACTTGCAGATTCTACAAAAAGAGTGTTTGCAAACTACTGTATCAAAAGAAAGGATGAACTGTGTTAGCTGAGGACACTCATCAAGAAGAAGTTTCTGAGAATGCTTCGGTCTAGATTTCATATGAAGATATTCCCGTTTCCAACGAAATCATTAGCTCTATCAAAATATCCACTTACAGATTCTACAAAAAGAGTGTTTCCAAACTCCTCTATCAAAAGAAAGGTTCAACTCCTTTATTTGAGGACACACATCACAAAGAAGTTTCTGAGAATGCTTCTGTCTAGATTTTATATGAAGATATTCCCTTTTCCAATGAAATCTTCAGAGTCATCCAAATATCCACTTGCAGCTTCTACAAAAAGAGTTTTTCTAAACTGCTGTATCCAAAGAAAGTTTCATCTCTGTTAGTTGAGGACACACATCCCAAATAAGTTTCTGAGAATGCTTCTGTCTCGTTTTTATGGGAAGATATTTCCCTTTTCACCTTAGGCCTGAAAGCGCTCGAAATCTCCACTTGCAGATACTACAGAAAGAGTGTTCCAAACCTGCTCTAAGAAAGGGAAAGTTCAGCTCTGTGAGTTTAATGCAGATATCACAAAGTAGTTTCTGAGAGAGCTTCTGTCTAGATTTTAGATGAAGATATTCCCGTTTCCAATGAAATCGTTAGAGCTATCCAAATATCCACTTGCAGATTCTACAAAAAGTGTGTTTCCAAACTGCTGTAACAAAGGAAAGGTTGAAATCTGTTAGTTGAGGACACACACCACAAAAAAGTTTCTGAGAATGCTTCTGTCTAGATTTTAGATGACGATATTCCCGTTTCCAATGAAATCTTCACAGTTATTCAAATATCCACTTGCAGATTCTACAAAAAGTGTGTTTCCAAACTGCTCTATCAAAAGAAAGGTTCACCTCCGTTAGTTGAGGACACACATCACAAAGAAGTTTCTGAGAATGCTTCTGTCTCGTTTTTATGGGAAGATATTTCCCTTTTCACCTAAGGCCCTAATGCGCTCGAAATGTCCACTTGCAGATACTACAGAAAGAGTGTTCCAAACCTTCTCTAAGAAAGGGAATCTTCAGCATTGTGAGTTGAATGCCGATATCACAAAGTAGTTTCTGAGAGTGCTTCTGTCTAGATTTTAGATGAAGATATTCCCGTTTCCAACGAAATCGTTAGAGCTATCCAAATATCAACTTGCAGATTCTACAAAAAGAGTGGTTCCAAACTACTCTATGAAAAGAAAGGTTGAACTCTGTTAGATGAGGACACACATCACAAAGAAGTTTCTGAGAATGCTTCTGTCTAGATTTTATATGAAGATGTTCCCGTTTCCAACGAAATCTTCACTTTAAACAAAATATCCACTTGCAGGTTCTACAAAAAGTGTGTTTCCAAACTGCTGTATCAATAGAAAGGATCAGCTCTTGTAGTTGAGGACACACATCTTAAATAAGTTTCTGAAAATCCTTCTGTCTCTTTTTTATGGGAAGATATTTCAGTTTTCACCGTAGGCCTTAATGCGCTCGAAATGTCCACTTCCAGATACTACAGAAAGAGTGTTTCAAACCTGCTCTATGAAAGGGAATGTTCCGCTCAGTGACTTGAATGCAGATATCAGAAAGTAGTTTCTGACAATGCTTCTGTCTAGAATTTAGATGAAGATATTCCCGTTTCCAACGAAATCGATAGAGCTATCCAAATATCCACTTACAGATTCTACAAAAGAAGTGATTCCAAACTGCTCTATCAACAGAAAAGTTTAAGTCTGCTAGTTGAGGACACACATCACAAAGAAGTTTCTGAGAATGCTTCTGTCTCGTTTTTATGGGAAGATATTTCAGTTTTCACTGTAGGCCCGAATGCGCTCGAAATGTCCACTTGCAGATACTACAGAAAGAGTGTTCCAAACCTTCTCTAAGAAAGGGAATCGTCAGCATTGTGAGTTGAATGCAGATATCACAAAGTAGTTTCTGAGGGTGCTTCTGTCTAGATTTTAGAAGAATATATTACCGTTTCCAACGAAATCGATAGAGCTATCAAAATATCCACTTGCAGATTCTACAAAAGAAGTGATTCCAAACTGCTCTATCAACAGAAAGGTTTAAGTCTGTTAGTTGAGGACACACATCACAAAGAAGTTTGTGAGAATGCTTCTGTCTAGATTTTATATGAAGATATTCCCGTTTCCAACGATATCTTCACAGTTATCCAAATATCCACTTGCAGATTCTACAAAAAGAGTGTTTCCAAACTGCTCTATCAAAAGAAAGGTTCAACTCCGTTAGTTGAGGACACACGTCACAAAGAAGTTTCTGAGAATGCTTCTGTCTCGTTTTTATGGGAAGATATTTCAGTTTTCACCGTAGGCCCGAATGCGCTCCAAATGTCCACTTGCAGATAATACAGAAAGAGTGTTCCAAACCTTCTCTAAGAAAGGGAATCTTCAGCTTTGTGAATTGAATGCAGATATCACAAAGTAGTTTCTGAGAGTGCTTCTGTCTAGATTTTAGATGAAGATATTCCCGTTTCCAACGAAATCGTTAGAGCTATCCAAATATCTACTTGCAGATTCTACAAAAAGAGTGGTTCCAAACTACTCTATGAAAAGAAAGGTTGAACTCTGTTAGATGAGGACACACATCACAAAGAAGTTTCTGAGAATGCTTCTGTCTAGATTTTATATGAAGATGTTCCCGTTTCCAACGAAATCTTCACATTAAACAAAATATCCACTTGCAGGTTCCACAAAAAGAGTGTTTCCAAACTGCTGTATCAAAGGAAAGGTTGAACTCTGTTAGTTGAGGACACACATCACAAAAAAGTTTCTGAGAATGCTTCTGTCTAGATTTTATATGAAGATATTCCCGTTTCCAACGAAATCTTCACAGTTATTCAAATATCCACTTGCAGATTCTACAAAAAGAGTGTTTCCAAACTGCTGTTTCAATAGAAAGGATCAGCTCTGGTAGTTGAGGACACACATCCTAAATAAGTTTCTGAAAATCCTTCTGTCTCTTTTTTATGGGAAGATATTTCAGTTTTCACCTTGGCCTTAATGCGCTCGAAATGTCCACTTCCAGATACTACAGAAAGAGTGTTTCAAACCTGCTCTATGAAAGGGAAAGTTCCGCCCTGTGACTTGAATGCAGATATCAGAAAGTAGTTTCTGACAGTGCTTCTGTCTAGAATTTAGATGAAGATATTCCCGTTTCCAACGAAATCTTCACAGTTATCCAAATATCCACTTGCAGATTCTACAAAAAGAGTGTTTGCAAACTGCTGTATCAAAAGAAAGGATGAACTGTGTTAGCTGAGGACACTCATCAAGAAGTTTCTGAGAATGCTTCGGTCTAGATTTCATATGAAGATATTCCCGTTTCCAACGAAATCATTAGCTCTATCAAAATATCCACTTACAGATTCTACAAAAAGAGTGTTTCCAAACTCCTCTATCAAAAGAAAGTTTCAACTCCTTTAGTTGAGGACACACATCACAAAGAAGTTTCTGAGAATGCTTCTGTCTAGATTTTATATGAAGATATTCCCTTTTCCAATGAAATCTTCAGAGTCATCCAAATATCCACTTGCAGCTTCTACAAAAAGAGTTTTTCTAAACTGCTGTATCCAAAGAAAGTTTCATCTCTGTTAGTTGAGGACACACATCCCAAATAAGTTTCTGAGAATGCTTCTGTCTCTTTTTTATGGGAAGATATTTCCCTTTTCACCTTAGGCCTGAAAGCGCTCGAAGTCTCCACTTGCAGATACTACAGAAAGAGTGTTCGAAACCTGCTCTAAGAAAGGGAATGTTCAGCTCTGTGAGTTCAATGCAGATATCACAAAGTAGTTTCTGAGAGAGCTTCTGTCTAGGTTTTAGATGAAGATATTCCCGTTTCCAATGAAATTGATAGAGCTATCCAAATATCCACTTGCAGATTCTACAAAAAGTGTGTTTCCAAACTGCTGTAACAAAGGAAAGGTTGAAATCTGTTAGTTGAGGACACACACCACAAAAAAGTTTCTGAGAATGCTTCTGTCTGGATTTTATATGACGATATTCCCGTTTCCAATGAAATCTTCACAGTTATTCAAATATCCACTTGCAGATTCTACAAAAAGTGTGTTTCCAAACTGCTCTATCAAAAGAAAGGTTCACCTCCGTTAGTTGAGGACACACATCACAAAGAAGTTTCTGAGAATGCTTCTGTCTCGTTTTTATGGGAAGATATTTCCCTTTTCACCTAAGGCCCTAATGCGCTCGAAATGTCCACTTGCAGATACTACAGAAAGAGTGTTCCAAACCTTCTCTAAGAAAGGGAATCTTCAGCATTGTGAGTTGAATGCCGATATCACAAAGTAGTTTCTGAGAGTGCTTCTGTCTAGATTTTAGATGAAGATATTCCCGTTTCCAACGAAATCGTTAGAGCTATCCAAATATCAACTTGCAGATTCTACAAAAAGAGTGGTTCCAAACTACTCTATGAAAAGAAAGGTTGAACTCTGTTAGATGAGGACACACATCACAAAGAAGTTTCTGAGAATGCTTCTGTCTAGATTTTATATGAAGATGTTCCCGTTTCCAACGAAATCTTCACTTTAAACAAAATATCCACTTGCCGGTTCTACAAAAAGTGTGTTTCCAAACTGCTGTATCAATAGAAAGGATCAGCTCTGGTAGTTGAGGACACACATCCTAAATAAGTTTCTGAAAATCCTTCTGTCTCTTTTTTATGGGAAGATATTTCAGTTTTCACCGTAGGCCTTTATGCGCTCGAAATGTCCACTTCCAGATACTACAGAAAGAGTGTTTCAAACCTGCTCTATGAAAGGGAATGTTCCGCTCTGTGACTTGAATGCAGATATCAGAAAGTAGTTTCTGACAATGCTTCTGTCTAGAATTTAGATGAAGATATTCCCGTTTCCAACCAAATCGATAGAGCTATCCAAATATCCACTTACAGATTCTACAAAAGAAGTGATTCCAAACTGCTCTATCAACAGAAAGGTTTAAGTCTGTTAGTTGAGGACACACATCACAAAGAAGTTTCTGAAAATGCTTCTGTCTCGTTTTTATGGGAAGATATTTCAGTTTTCACCGTAGGCCCAAATGCGCTCTAAATGTCCACATGCAGATACTACAGAAAGAGTGTTCCAAACCTTCTCTAAGAAAGGGAATCGTCAGCATTGTGAGTTGAATGCAGATATCACAAAGTAGTTTCTGAGGGTGCTTCTGTCTAGATTTTAGATGAATATATTACCGTTTCCAACGAAATCAATAGAGCTATCCAAATATCCACTTACAGATTCTACAAAAGAAGTGATTCCAAACTGCTCTATCAACAGAAAGGTTTAAGTCTGTTAGGTGAGGACACACATCCCAAATAAGTTTCTGAGAATGCTTCTGTCTCGTTTTTATGGGAAGACATTTCCCTTTTCACCTTAGGCCTGAAAGCGCTCAAAATCTCCACTTGCAGATACTACAGAAAGAGTGTTCCAAACCTGCTCTAAGAAAGGGAATGTTCAGCTCTGTGAGTTCAATGCAGATATCACAAAGTAGTTTCTGAGAGAGCTTCTGTCTAGATTTTAGATGAAGATATTCCCGTTTCCAATGAAATCGTTAGAGCTACCCAAATATCCACTTGCAGATTCTACAGAAAGTGTGTTTCCAAACTGCTGTAACAAAGGAAAGGTTGAAATCTGTTTGTTGAGGACACACACCACAACAAAGTTTCTGAGAATGCTTCTGTCTAGATTTTAGATGACGATATTCCCGTTTCCAAGGAAATCTTCACAGTTAATTCAAATATCCACTTGCAGATTCTACAAAAAGAGTGTTTCCAAACTGCTCTATCAAAAGAAAGGTTCAACTCCGTTAGTTGAGGACACACATCACAAAGAAGTTTCTGAGAATGCTTCTGTCTCGTTTTTATGGGAAGATATTTCAGTTTTCACCGTAGGACGGAATGCGCTCGAAATGTCCACTTGCAGATACTACAGAAAGAGTGTTCCAAACCTTCTCTAAGAAAGGGAATCTTCAGCTTTGTGAGTTGAATGCAGATATCATAAAGTAGTTTCTGAGAGTGCTTCTGTCTAGATTTTACATGAAGATATTCCCGTTTCCAACGAAATCGTTAGAGCTATCCAAATATCTACTTGCAGATTCTACAAAAAGAGTGGTTCCAAACAACTCTATGAAAAGAAAGGTTGAACTCTGTTAGATGAGGACACACATCACAAAGAAGTTTCTGAGAATGCTTCTGTCTAGATTTTATATGAAGATGTTCCCGTTTCCAACGAAATCTTCACATTAAACAAAATATCCACTTGCAGGTTCCACAAAAAGAGTGTTTCCAAACTGCTGTATCAAAGGAAAGGTTGAACTCTGTTAGTTGAGGACACACATCACAAAAAAGTTTCTGAGAATGCTTCTGTCTAGATTTTATATGAAGATATTCCCGTTTCCAACGAAATCTTCACAGTTATTCAAATATCCACTTGCAGATTCTACAAAAAGAGTGTTTCCAAACTGCTGTTTCAATAGAAAGGATCAGCTCTGGTAGTTGAGGACACACATCCTAAATAAGTTTCTGAAAATCCCTCTGTCTCTTTTTTATGGGAAGATATTTCAGTTTTCACCTTGGCCTTAATGCGCTCGAAATGTCCACTTCCAGATACTACAGAAAGAGTGTTTCAAACCTGCTCTATGAAAGGGAAAGTTCCGCCCTGTGACTTGAATGCAGATATCAGAAAGTAGTTTCTGACAGTGCTTCTGTCTAGAATTTAGATGAAGATATTCCCGTTTCCAACGAAATCTTCACAGTTATCCAAATATCCACTTGCAGATTCTACAAAAAGAGTGTTTGCAAACTGCTGTATCAAAAGAAAGGATGAACTGTGTTAGCTGAGGACACTCATCAAGAAGTTTCTGAGAATGCTTCGGTCTAGATTTCATATGAAGATATTCCCGTTTCCAACGAAATCATTAGCTCTATCAAAATATCCACTTGCAGATTCTACAAAAAGAGTGTTTCCAAACTGCTGTTTCAATAGAAAGGATCAGCTCTGGTAGTTGAGGACACACATCCTAAATAAGTTTCTGAAAATCCCTCTGTCTCTTTTTTATGGGAAGATATTTCAGTTTTCACAGTAGGCCTTAATGCGCTGGAAATGTCCACTTCCAGATACTACAGAAAGAGTGTTTGAAACCTGCTCTATGAAAGGGAATGTTCCGCTCTGTGACTTGAATGCAGATATCAGAAAGTAGTTTCTGACAGTGCTTCTGTCTAGAAATTAGATGAAGATATTCCCGTTTCCAACGAAATCGAAAGAGCTATCCAAATATCCACTTGCAGATTCTACAAAAAGTGTGTTTCCAAACTACTGTATCAAAAGAATGGTTCAACTCTGTTAGTTGAGGACACACATCACAAAGAAGTTTCTGAGAATGCTTCTGTCTAGATTTTATATGAAGATATTCCCGTTTCCAACGAAATCTTCACAGTTATCCAAATATCCACTTGCAGATTCTACAAAAAGAGTGTTTGCAAACTACTGTATCAAAAGAAAGGATGAACTGTGTTAGCTGAGGACACTCATCAAGAAGAAGTTTCTGAGAATGCTTCGGTCTAGATTTCATATGAAGATATTCCCGTTTCCAACGAAATCATTAGCTCTATCAAAATATCCACTTACAGATTCTACAAAAAGAGTGTTTCCAAACTCCTCTATCAAAAGAAAGGTTCAACTCCTTTATTTGAGGACACACATCACAAAGAAGTTTCTGAGAATGCTTCTGTCTAGATTTTATATGAAGATATTCCCTTTTCCAATGAAATCTTCAGAGTCATCCAAATATCCACTTGCAGCTTCTACAAAAAGAGTTTTTCTAAACTGCTGTATCCAAAGAAAGTTTCATCTCTGTTAGTTGAGGACACACATCCCAAATAAGTTTCTGAGAATGCTTCTGTCTCGTTTTTATGGGAAGATATTTCCCTTTTCACCTTAGGCCTGAAAGCGCTCGAAATCTCCACTTGCAGATACTACAGAAAGAGTGTTCCAAACCTGCTCTAAGAAAGGGAAAGTTCAGCTCTGTGAGTTTAATGCAGATATCACAAAGTAGTTTCTGAGAGAGCTTCTGTCTAGATTTTAGATGAAGATATTCCCGTTTCCAATGAAATCGTTAGAGCTATCCAAATATCCACTTGCAGATTCTACAAAAAGTGTGTTTCCAAACTGCTGTAACAAAGGAAAGGTTGAAATCTGTTAGTTGAGGACACACACCACAAAAAAGTTTCTGAGAATGCTTCTGTCTAGATTTTATATGACGATATTCCCGTTTCCAATGAAATCTTCACAGTTATTCAAATATCCACTTGCAGATTCTACAAAAAGTGTGTTTCCAAACTGCTCTATCAAAAGAAAGGTTCACCTCCGTTAGTTGAGGACACACATCACAAAGAAGTTTCTGAGAATGCTTCTGTCTCGTTTTTATGGGAAGATATTTCCCTTTTCACCTAAGGCCCTAATGCGCTCGAAATGTCCACTTGCAGATACTACAGAAAGAGTGTTCCAAACCTTCTCTAAGAAAGGGAATCTTCAGCATTGTGAGTTGAATGCCGATATCACAAAGTAGTTTCTGAGAGTGCTTCTGTCTAGATTTTAGATGAAGATATTCCCGTTTCCAACGAAATCGTTAGAGCTATCCAAATATCAACTTGCAGATTCTACAAAAAGAGTGGTTCCAAACTACTCTATGAAAAGAAAGGTTGAACTCTGTTAGATGAGGACACACATCACAAAGAAGTTTCTGAGAATGCTTCTGTCTAGATTTTATATGAAGATGTTCCCGTTTCCAACGAAATCTTCACTTTAAACAAAATATCCACTTGCCGGTTCTACAAAAAGTGTGTTTCCAAACTGCTGTATCAATAGAAAGGATCAGCTCTGGTAGTTGAGGACACACATCCTAAATAAGTTTCTGAAAATCCTTCTGTCTCTTTTTTATGGGAAGATATTTCAGTTTTCACCGTAGGCCTTTAGGCGCTCGAAATGTCCACTTCCAGATACTACAGAAAGAGTGTTTCAAACCTGCTCTATGAAAGGGAATGTTCCGCTCTGTGACTTGAATGCAGATATCAGAAAGTAGTTTCTGACAATGCTTCTGTCTAGAATTTAGATGAAGATATTCCCGTTTCCAACGAAATCGATAGAGCTATCCAAATATCCACTTACAGATTCTACAAAAGAAGTGATTCCAAACTGCTCTATCAACAGAAAGGTTTAAGTCTGTTAGTTGAGGACACACATCACAAAGAAGTTTCTGAAAATGCTTCTGTCTCGTTTTTATGGGAAGATATTTCAGTTTTCACCGTAGGCCCAAATGCGCTCTAAATGTCCACTTGCAGATACTACAGAAAGAGTGTTCCAAACCTTCTCTAAGAAAGGGAATCGTCAGCATTGTGAGTTGAATGCAGATATCACAAAGTAGTTTCTGAGGGTGCTTCTGTCTAGATTTTAGAAGAATATATTACCGTTTCCAACGAAATCAATAGAGCTATCCAAATATCCACTTACAGATTCTACAAAAGAAGTGATTCCAAACTGCTCTATCAACAGAAAGGTTTAAGTCTGTTAGGTGAGGACACACATCCCAAATAAGTTTCTGAGAATGCTTCTGTCTCGTTTTTATGGGAAGACATTTCCCTTTTCACCTTAGGCCTGAAAGCGCTCAAAATCTCCACTTGCAGATACTACAGAAAGAGTGTTCCAAACCTGCTCTAAGAAAGGGAATGTTCAGCTCTGTGAGTTCAATGCAGATATCACAAAGTAGTTTCTGAGAGAGCTTCTGTCTAGATTTTAGATGAAGATATTCCCGTTTCCAATGAAATCGTTAGAGCTACCCAAATATCCACTTGCAGATTCTACAGAAAGTGTGTTTCCAAACTGCTGTAACAAAGGAAAGGTTGAAATCTGTTTGTTGAGGACACACACCACAACAAAGTTTCTGAGAATGCTTCTGTCTAGATTTTAGATGACGATATTCCCGTTTCCAAGGAAATCTTCACAGTTATTCAAATATCCACTTGCAGATTCTACAAAAAGAGTGTTTCCAAACTGCTCTATCAAAAGAAAGGTTCAACTCCGTTAGTTGAGGACACACATCACAAAGAAGTTTCTGAGAATGCTTCTGTCTCGTTTTTATGGGAAGATATTTCAGTTTTCACCGTAGGCCGGAATGCGCTCGAAATGTCCACTTGCAGATACTACAGAAAGAGTGTTCCAAACCTTCTCTAAGAAAGGGAATCTTCAGCTTTGTGAGTTGAATGCAGATATCACAAAGTAGTTTCTGAGAGTGCTTCTGCCTAGATTTTAGATGAAGATATTCCCGTTTCCAACGAAATCGTTAGAGCTATCCAAATATCTACTTGCAGATTCTACAAAAAGAGTGGTTCCAAACTACTCTATGAAAAGAAAGGTTGAACTCTGTTAGATGAGGACACACATCACAAAGAAGTTTCTGAGAATGCTTCTGTCTAGATTTTATATGAAGATGTTCCCGTTTCCAACGAAATCTTCACATTAAACAAAATATCCACTTGCAGGTTCTACAAAAAGAGTGTTTCCAAACTGCTGTATCAAAGGAAAGGTTGAACTCTGTTAGTTGAGGACACACATCACAAAAAAGTTTCTGAGAATGCTTCTGTCTAGATTTTATATGAAGATATTCCCGTTTCCAACGAAATCTTCACAGTTATTCAAATATCCACTTGCAGATTCTACAAAAAGAGTGTTTCCAAACTGCTGTTTCAATAGAAAGGATCAGCTCTGGTAGTTGAGGACACACATCCTAAATAAGTTTCTGAAAATCCTTCTGTCTCTTTTTTATGGGAAGATATTTCAGTTTTCACCGTAGGCCTTAATGTGCTCGAAATCTCCACTTCCAGATACTACAGAAAGAGTGTTTCAAACCTGCTCTATGAAAGGGAAAGTTCTGCTCTGTGACTTGAATGCAGATATCAGAAAGTAGTTTCTGACAGTGCTTCTGTCTAGAATTTAGATGAAGATATTCCCGTTTCCAACGAAATCTTCACAGTTATCCAAATATCCACTTGCAGATTCTACAAAAAGAGTGTTTGCAAACTGCTGTATCAAAAGAAAGGATGAACTGTGTTAGCTGAGGACACTCATCAAGAAGTTGTTTCTGAGACTGCTTCGGTCTAGATTTCATATGAAGATATTCCCGTTTCCAACGAAATCATTAGCTCTATCAAAATATCCACTTACAGATTCTACAAAAAGAGTGTTTCCAAACTCCTCTATCAAAAGAAAGGTTCAACTCCTTTATTTGAGGACACACATCACAAAGAAGTTTCTGAGAATGCTTCTGTCTAGATTTTATATGAAGATATTCCCTTTTCCAATGAAATCTTCAGAGTCATCCAAATATCCACTTGCAGCTTCTACAAAAAGAGTTTTTCTAAACTGCTGTATCCAAAGAAAGTTTCATCTCTGTTAGTTGAGGACACACATCCCAAATAAGTTTCTGAGAATGCTTCTGTCTCGTTTTTATGGGAAGATATTTCCCTTTCACCTTAGGCCTGAAAGCGCTCGAAATCTCCACTTGCAGATACTACAGAAAGAGTGTTCCAAACCTGCTCTAAGAAAGGGAATGTTCAGCTCTGTGAGGTCAATGCAGATATCACAAAGTAGTTTCTGAGAGAGCTTCTGTCTAGATTTTAGATGAAGATATTCCCGTTTCCAATGAAATCGTTAGAGCTATCCAAATATCCACTTGCAGATTCTACAAAAAGTGTGTTTCCAGACTGCTGTAAGAAAGGAAAGGTTGAAATCTGTTAGTTGAGGACACACACCACAAAAAAGTTTCTGAGAATGCTTCTGTCTAGATTTTATATGACGATATTCCCGTTTCCAATGAAATCTTCACAGTTATTCAAATATCCACTTGCAGATTCTACAAAAAGTGTGTTTCCAAACTGCTCTATCAAAAGAAAGGTTCACCTCCGTTAGTTGAGGACACACATCACAAAGAAGTTTCTGAGAATGCTTCTGTCTCGTTTTTATGGGAAGATATTTCCCTTTTCACCTAAGGCCCTAATGCGCTCGAAATGTCCACTTGCAGATACTACAGAAAGAGTGTTCCAAACCTTCTCTAAGAAAGGGAATCTTCAGCATTGTGAGTTGAATGCCGATATCACAAAGTAGTTTCTGAGAGTGCTTCTGTCTAGATTTTAGATGAAGATATTCCCGTTTCCAACGAAATCGTTAGAGCTATCCAAATATCAACTTGCAGATTCTACAAAAAGAGTGGTTCCAAACTACTCTATGAAAAGAAAGGTTGAACTCTGTTAGATGAGGACACACATCACAAAGAAGTTTCTGAGAATGCTTCTGTCTAGATTTTATATGAAGATGTTCCCGTTTCCAACGAAATCTTCACTTTAAACAAAATATCCACTTGCCGGTTCTACAAAAAGTGTGTTTCCAAACTGCTGTATCAATAGAAAGGATCAGCTCTGGTAGTTGAGGACACACATCCTAAATAAGTTTCTGAAAATCCTTCTGTCTCTTTTTTATGGGAAGATATTTCAGTTTTCACCGTAGGCCTTTATGCGCTCGAAATGTCCACTTCCAGATACTACAGAAAGAGTGTTTCAAACCTGCTCTATGAAAGGGAATGTTCCGCTCTGTGACTTGAATGCAGATATCAGAAAGTAGTTTCTGACAATGCTTCTGTCTAGAATTTAGATGAAGATATTCCCGTTTCCAACCAAATCGATAGAGCTATCCAAATATCCACTTACAGATTCTACAAAAGAAGTGATTCCAAACTGCTCTATCAACAGAAAGGTTTAAGTCTGTTAGTTGAGGACACACATCACAAAGAAGTTTCTGAAAATGCTTCTGTCTCGTTTTTATGGGAAGATATTTCAGTTTTCACCGTAGGCCCAAATGCGCTCTAAATGTCCACATGCAGATACTACAGAAAGAGTGTTCCAAACCTTCTCTAAGAAAGGGAATCGTCAGCATTGTGAGTTGAATGCAGATATCACAAAGTAGTTTCTGAGGGTGCTTCTGTCTAGATTTTAGATGAATATATTACCGTTTCCAACGAAATCAATAGAGCTATCCAAATATCCACTTACAGATTCTACAAAAGAAGTGATTCCAAACTGCTCTATCAACAGAAAGGTTTAAGTCTGTTAGGTGAGGACACACATCCCAAATAAGTTTCTGAGAATGCTTCTGTCTCGTTTTTATGGGAAGACATTTCCCTTTTCACCTTAGGCCTGAAAGCGCTCAAAATCTCCACTTGCAGATACTACAGAAAGAGTGTTCCAAACCTGCTCTAAGAAAGGGAATGTTCAGCTCTGTGAGTTCAATGCAGATATCACAAAGTAGTTTCTGAGAGAGCTTCTGTCTAGATTTTAGATGAAGATATTCCCGTTTCCAATGAAATCGTTAGAGCTACCCAAATATCCACTTGCAGATTCTACAGAAAGTGTGTTTCCAAACTGCTGTAACAAAGGAAAGGTTGAAATCTGTTTGTTGAGGACACACACCACAACAAAGTTTCTGAGAATGCTTCTGTCTAGATTTTAGATGACGATATTCCCGTTTCCAAGGAAATCTTCACAGTTATTCAAATATCCACTTGCAGATTCTACAAAAAGAGTGTTTCCAAACTGCTCTATCAAAAGAAAGGTTCAACTCCGTTAGTTGAGGACACACATCACAAAGAAGTTTCTGAGAATGCTTCTGTCTCGTTTTTATGGGAAGATATTTCAGTTTTCACCGTAGGCCGGAATGCGCTCGAAATGTCCACTTGCAGATACTACAGAAAGAGTGTTCCAAACCTTCTCTAAGAAAGGGAATCTTCAGCTTTGTGAGTTGAATGCAGATATCACAAAGTAGTTTCTGAGAGTGCTTCTGCCTAGATTTTAGATGAAGATATTCCCGTTTCCAACGAAATCGTTAGAGCTATCCAAATATCTACTTGCAGATTCTACAAAAAGAGTGGTTCCAAACTACTCTATGAAAAGAAAGGTTGAACTCTGTTAGATGAGGACACACATCACAAAGAAGTTTCTGAGAATGCTTCTGTCTAGATTTTATATGAAGATGTTCCCGTTTCCAACGAAATCTTCACATTAAACAAAATATCCACTTGCAGGTTCTACAAAAAGAGTGTTTCCAAACTGCTGTATCAAAGGAAAGGTTGAACTCTGTTAGTTGAGGACACACATCACAAAAAAGTTTCTGAGAATGCTTCTGTCTAGATTTTATATGAAGATATTCCCGTTTCCAACGAAATCTTCACAGTTATTCAAATATCCACTTGCAGATTCTACAAAAAGAGTGTTTCCAAACTGCTGTTTCAATAGAAAGGATCAGCTCTGGTAGTTGAGGACACACATCCTAAATAAGTTTCTGAAAATCCTTCTGTCTCTTTTTTATGGGAAGATATTTCAGTTTTCACCGTAGGCCTTAATGTGCTCGAAATCTCCACTTCCAGATACTACAGAAAGAGTGTTTCAAACCTGCTCTATGAAAGGGAAAGTTCTGCTCTGTGACTTGAATGCAGATATCAGAAAGTAGTTTCTGACAGTGCTTCTGTCTAGAATTTAGATGAAGATATTCCCGTTTCCAACGAAATCTTCACAGTTATCCAAATATCCACTTGCAGATTCTACAAAAAGAGTGTTTGCAAACTGCTGTATCAAAAGAAAGGATGAACTGTGTTAGCTGAGGACACTCATCAAGAAGTTGTTTCTGAGACTGCTTCGGTCTAGATTTCATATGAAGATATTCCCGTTTCCAACGAAATCATTAGCTCTATCAAAATATCCACTTACAGATTCTACAAAAAGAGTGTTTCCAAACTCCTCTATCAAAAGAAAGGTTCAACTCCTTTATTTGAGGACACACATCACAAAGAAGTTTCTGAGAATGCTTCTGTCTAGATTTTATATGAAGATATTCCCTTTTCCAATGAAATCTTCAGAGTCATCCAAATATCCACTTGCAGCTTCTACAAAAAGAGTTTTTCTAAACTGCTGTATCCAAAGAAAGTTTCATCTCTGTTAGTTGAGGACACACATCCCAAATAAGTTTCTGAGAATGCTTCTGTCTCGTTTTTATGGGAAGATATTTCCCTTTTCACCTTAGGCCCGAATGCGCTCGAAATGTCCACTTGCAGATACTACAGAAAGAGTGTTCCAAACCTTCTCTAAGAAAGGGAATCGTCAGCATTGTGAGTTGAATGCAGATATCACAAAGTAGTTTCTGAGGGTGCTTCTGTCTAGATTTTAGAAGAATATATTACCGTTTCCAACGAAATCGATAGAGCTATCCAAATATCCACTTGCAGATTCTACAAAAGAAGTGATTCCAAACTGCTCTATCAACAGAAAGGTTTAAGTCTGTTAGTTGAGGACACACATCACAAAGAAGTTTGTGAGAATGCTTCTGTCTAGATTTTATATGAAGATATTCCCGTTTCCAACGATATCTTCACAGTTATCCAAATATCCACTTGCAGATTCTACAAAAAGTGTGTTTCCAAACTGCTCTATCAAAAGAAAGGTTCAACTCCGTTAGTTGAGGACACACGTCACAAAGAAGTTTCTGAGAATGCTTCTGTCTCGTTTTTATGGGAAGATATTTCAGTTTTCACCGTAGGCCCGAATGCGCTCCAAATGTCCACTTGCAGATAATACAGAAAGAGTGTTCCAAACCTTCTCTAAGAAAGGGAATCTTCAGCTTTGTGAGTTGAATGCAGATATCACAAAGTAGTTTCTGAGAGTGCTTCTGTCTAGATTTTAGATGAAGATATTCCCGTTTCCAACGAAATCGTTAGAGCTATCCAAATATCTACTTGCAGATTCTACAAAAAGAGTGGTTCCAAACTACTCTATGAAAAGAAAGGTTGAACTCTGTTAGATGAGGGCACACATCACAAAGAAGTTTCTGAGAATGCTTCTGTCTAGATTTTATATAAAGATGTTCCCGTTTCCAACGAAATCTTCACTTTAAACAAAATATCCACTTGCAGATTCTTCAAAAAGAGTGTTTCCAAACTACTGTATCAATAGAAAGGATCAGCTCTGGTAGTTGAGGACACACATCCTAAAGAAGTTTCTGAAAATCCTTCTGTCTCTTTTTTATGGGAAGATATTTCAGTTTTCACCGTAGGCCTTAATGCGCTCGAAATGTCCACTTCCAGATACTACAGAAAGAGTGTTTCAAACCTGCTCTATGAAAGGGAATGTTCCGCTCTGTGACTTGAATGCAGATTTCAGAAAGTAGTTTCTAATAGTGCTTCTGTCTAGAATTTAGATGAAGATATTCCCGTTTCCAACGAAATCGATAGAGCTATCCAAATATCCACTTACAGATTCTACAAAAGAAGTGATTCCAAACTGCTCTATCAACAGAAAGGTTTAAGTCTGTTAGTTGAGGACACACATCACAAAGAAGTTTGTGAGAATGCTTCTGTCTAGATTTTATATGAAGATATTCCCGTTTCCAACGATATCTTCACAGTTATCCAAATATCCACTTGCAGATCCTTCAAAAAGTGTGTTTCCAAACTGCTGTATCAAAAGAAAGGTTCAACTCTGTGAGTTGAGGACACCCATCGCAAAGAAGTTTCTGAGAATGCTTCTGTCTAGATTTCATATGAAGATACTCCCCTTTCCAACGAAATTATTACAGCTATCCAAACATCCACGGACAGATTCTACAAAAAGGGTGTTTCCAAACTGCTGTGTCAAAAGAAAGGTTGAACTCCGTTAGTTGAGGACACACATCACGAAGAAGTTGCTGAGAATGCTTCTGTCTGGAATTTAGATGAAGATATTCCCGTTTCCAACGAAATCTTCACAGTTATCCAAATATCTACCAGCAGATTCTACAAAAAGTGTGTTTCCAAACTACTGTAACAAAAGAAAGGTTGAACTCTGTTAGTTGAGGACACACATCACAAAGAAGTTTCTGAGAATTCTTCTGTCTAGATTTTATATGAAGATATTCACTTTTCCATCGAAATCTTCACAGTTATCCAAATATCCACTTGCGGATTCTACAAAAAGAGTGTTTCTAATCTGCTCTATCAAAAGAAAGGTTCAACTCTGTTAGTTGAGGACACACGTCCCATATAAGTTTTAGAGAATGCTTCTGTCTCGTTTTTATGGGAAGATATTTCCCTTTTCACCGTAGGCCTGAAAGCGCTCGAAATGTCCACTTGCAGATAGTACAGAAAGCGTTTTCCAAACCTGCTCTAAGAAAGAGAATCTTCAGCTTTCTGAGTTGAATGCAGATATCACAAAGTAGTTTCTGAGAGTGCTTCTGTCTAGATTTTAGATGAAGATATTCCCGTTTCCAACGAAATCGTATGAGCTATCCAAATATCCACTTGCAGATTGTACAAAAAGAGTGATTCCAAACTACTCTATCAAAAGAAATGTTAAACTCTGTTCGATGAGGACACACATCACAAAGAAGTTTCTGAGAATGCTTCTGTCTAGATTTTATATGAAGATGTTCCCGTTTCCAACGAAATCTTCACATTTATCCAAATATCCACTTGCAGATTCTACAAAAAGAGTATTTGCAAACTGCTGTATCAAAAGAAAGGATGAACTGTGTTAGCTGAAGACACTCATCAAGAAGAAGTTTCTGAGAATGCTTCGGTCTAGATTTCATATGAAGATATTCCCGTTTCCAATGAAATCATTAGCTCTATCAAAATATCCACTTACAGATTCTACAAAAAGAGTGTTTCCAGACTCCTCTATCAAAAGATAGGTTCAACTCCTTTATTTGAGGACACACATCACAGAGAAGTTTCTGAGAATGCTTCTGTCTAGATTTTATATGAAGATATTCCCTTTTCCAATGAAATCTTCAGAGTCATCCAAATATCCACTTGCAGCTTCTACAAAAAGAGTTTTTCTAAACTGCTGTATCCAAAGAAAGATTCATCTCTGTCAGTTGAGGACACACATCCCAAATAAGTTTCTGAGAATGCTTCTGTCTCGTTTTTATGGGAAGATATTTCCCTTTTCACCTTAGGCCTGAAAGCGCTCGAAATCTCCACTTGCAGATACTACAGAAAGAGTGTTCCAAACCTGCTCTAAGAAAGGGAATGTTCAGCTCTGTGAGTTCAATGCAGATATCACAAAGTAGTTTCTGAGAGAGCTTCTGTCTAGATTTTAGATGAAGATATTCCCGTTTCCAATGAAATCGTTAGAGCTATCCAAATATCCACTTGCAGATTCTACGAAAAGTGTGTTTCCAAACTGCTGTAACAAAGGAAAGGTTGAAATCTGTTAGTTGAGGACACACACCACAAAAAAGTTTCTGAGAATGCTTCTGTCTAGATTTTATATGACGATATTCCCGTTTCCAATGAAATCTTCACAGTTATTCAAATATCCACTTGCAGATTCTACAAAAAGAGTGTTTCCAAACTGCTGTATCAATAGAAAGGATCAGCTCTGGTAGTTGAGGACACACATCCTAAATAAGTTTCTGAAAATCCTTCTGTCTGTTTTTTATGGGAAGATATTTCAGTTTTCACCGTAGGCCTTAATGCGCTCGAAATGTCCACTTCCAGACACTACAGAAAGAGTGTTTCAAACCTGCTCTATGAAAGGGAATGTTCCGCTCTGTGACTTGAATGCAGATATCAGAAAGTAGTTTCTGACAGTGCTTCTGTCTAGAATTTAGATGAAGATATTCCCGTTTCCAACGAAATCGATAGAGCTATCCAAATATCCACTTACAGATTCTAGAAAAGAAGTGATTCCAAACTACTGTATCAACAGAAAGGTTTAAGTCTGCTGGTTGAGGACACACATCACAAAGTAGTTTGTGAGAATGCTTCTGTCTAGATTTTATATGAAGATATTCCCGTTTCCAACGATATCTTCTCAGTTCTCCAAATATCCACTTGCAGATTCTTCAAAAAGTGTGTTTCCAAACTGCTGTATCAAAAGAAAGGTTCAACTCTGTTAGTTGAGGACACTCATCACAAAGAAGTTTCTGAGAATGCTTCTGTCTAGATTTCATATGAAGATACTCCCCTTTCCAACGAAATTATAACAGCTATCCAAATATCCACGGACAGATTCTACAAAAAGGGTGTTTCCAAACTGCTCTATCAAAAGAAAGGTTGAACTCCGTTAGCTGAGGACACACATCACGAAGAAGTTGCTGAGAATGCTTCTGTCTGGAATTTAGATGAAGATATTCCCGTTTCCAACGAAATCTTCACAGTTATCCAAATATCTACCAGCAGATTCTACAAAAAGTGTGTTTCCAAACTACTGTAACAAAAGAAAGGTTGAACTCTGTTAGTTGAGGACACACATCACAAAGAAGTTTCTGAGAATGCTTCTGTCTCGTTTTTATGGGAAGATATTTCAGTTTTCACCGTAGGCCCGAATGCGCTCCAAATGTCCACTTGCAGATAATACCGAAAGAGTGTTCCATACCTTCTCTAAGAAAGGGAATCTTCAGCTTTGTGAGTTGAATGCAGATATCACAAAGTAGTTTCTGAGAGTGCTTCTGTCTAGATTTTAGATGAAAATATTCCCGTTTCCAATGAAATCGTTAGAGCTATCCAAATATCAACTTGCAGATTCTACAAAAAGAGTGGTTCCAAACTACTCTATGAAAAGAAAGGTTGAACTCTGTTAGATGAGGACACACATCACAAAGAAGTTTCTGATAATGCTTCTGTCTAGATTTTCTATAAAGATGTTCCCGTTTCCAATGAAATCTTCACATTAAACAAAATATCCACTTGCAGGTTCTACAAAAAGAGTGTTTCCAAACTGCTGTATCAAAGGAACGGTTGAACTCTGTTAGTTGAGGACACACATCACAAAAAAGTTTCTGAGAATGCTTCTGTCTAGATTTTATATGAAGATATTCCCGTTTCCAACGAAATCTTCACAGTTATTCAAATATCCACTTGCAGATTCTACAAAAAGAGTGTTTCCAAACTGCTGTATCAATAGAAAGGATCAGCTCTGGTAGTTGAGGACACACATCCTAAATAAGTTTCTGAAAATCCCTCTGTCTCTTTTTTATGGGAAGATATTTCAGTTTTCACAGTAGGCCTTAATGCACTGGAAATGTCCACTTCCAGATACTACAGAAAGAGTGTTTGAAACCTGCTCTATGAAAGGGAGTGTTCCGCTCTGTGACTTGAATGCAGATATCAGAAAGTAGTTTCTGACAGTGCTTCTGTCTAGAAATTAGATTAAGATATTCCCGTTTCCAACGAAATCGAAAGAGCTATCCAAATATCCACTTGCAGATTCTACAAAAAGTGTGTTTCCAAACTACTGTATCAAAAGAATGGTTCAACTCTGTTAGCTGAGGACACACATCACAAAGAAGTTTCTGAGAATGCTTCTGTCTAGATTTTATATGAAGATATTCCCGTTTCCAACGAAATCTTCACAGTTATCCAAATATCCACTTGCAGATTCTACAAAAAGAGTGTTTGCAAACTACTGTATCAAAAGAAAGGATGAACTGTGTTAGCTGAGGACACTCATCAAGAAGAAGTTTCTGAGAATGCTTCGGTCTAGATTTCATATGAAGATATTCCCGTTTCCATCGAAATCATTAGCTCTATCAAAATATCCACTTACAGATTCTACAAAAAGAGTGTTTCCAAACTCCTCTATCAAAAGAAAGGTTCAACTCCTTTATTTGAGGACACACATCACAAAGAAGTTTCTGAGAATGCTTCTGTCTAGATTTTATATGAAGATATTCCCTTTTCCAATGAAATCTTCAGAGTCATCCAAATATCCACTTGCAGCTTCTACAAAAAGAGTTTTTCTAAACTGCTGTATCCAAAGAAAGTTTCATCTCTGTTAGTTGAGGACACACATCCCAAATAAGTTTCTGAGAATGCTTCTGTCTCGTTTTTATGGGAAGATATTTCCCTTTTCACCTTAGGCCTGAAAGCGCTCGAAATCTCCACTTGCAGATACTACAGAAAGAGTGTTCCAAACCTGCTCTAAGAAAGGGAAAGTTCAGCTCTGTGAGTTTAATGCAGATATCACAAAGTAGTTTCTGAGAGAGCTTCTGTCTAGATTTTAGATGAAGATATTCCCGTTTCCAATGAAATCGTTAGATCTATCCAAATTTCCACTTGCAGATTCTACAAAAAGTGTGTTTCCAAACTGCTGTAACAAAGGAAAGGTTGAAATCTGTTAGTTGAGGACACACACCACAAAAAAGTTTCTGAGAATGCTTCTGTCTAGATTTTATATGACGATATTCCCGTTTCCAATGAAATCTTCACAGTTATTCAAATATCCACTTGCAGATTCTACAAAAAGTGTGTTTCCAAACTGCTCTATCAAAAGAAAAGTTCACCTCCATTAGTTGAGGACACACATCACAAAGAAGTTTCTGAGAATGCTTCTGTCTCGTTTTTATGGGAAGATATTTCCCTTTTCACCTAAGGCCCTAATGCGCTCGAAATGTCCACTTGCAGATACTACAGAAAGAGTGTTCCAAACCTTCTCTAAGAAAGGGAATCTTCAGCATTGTAAGTTGAATGCCGATATCACAAAGTAGTTTCTGAGAGTGCTTCTGTCTAGATTTTAGATGAAGATATTCCCGTTTCCAACGAAATCGTTAGAGCTATCCAAATATCAACTTGCAGATTCTACAAAAAGAGTGGTTCCAAACTACTCTATGAAAAGAAAGGTTGAACTCTGTTAGATGAGGACACACATCACAAAGAAGTTTCTGAGAATGCTTCTGTCTAGATTTTATATGAAGATGTTCCCGTTTCCAACGAAATCTTCACTTTAAACAAAATATCCACTTGCAGGTTCTACAAAAAGTGTGTTTCCAAACTGCTGTATCAATAGAAAGGATCAGCTCTTGTAGTTGAGGACACACATCTTAAATAAGTTTCTGAAAATCCTTCTGTCTCTTTTTTATGGGAAGATATTTCAGTTTTCACAGTAGGCCTTAATGCGCTCGAAATGTCCACTTCCAGATACTACAGAAAGAGTGTTTCAAACCTGCTCTATGAAAGGGAATGTTCCGCTCAGTGACTTGAATGCAGATATCAGAAAGTAGTTTCTGACAATGCTTCTGTCTAGAATTTAGATGAAGATATTCCCGTTTCCAACGAAATCGATAGAGCTATCCAAATATCCACTTACAGATTCTACAAAAGAAGTGATTCCAAACTGCTCTATCAACAGAAAAGTTTAAGTCTGCTAGTTGAGGACACACATCACAAAGAAGTTTCTGAGAATGCTTCTGTCTCGTTTTTATGGGAAGATATTTCAGTTTTCACTGTAGGCCCGAATGCGCTCGAAATGTCCACTTGCAGATACTACAGAAAGAGTGTTCCAAACCTTCTCTAAGAAAGGGAATCGTCAGCATTGTGAGTTGAATGCAGATATCACAAAGTAGTTTCTGAGGGTGCTTCTGTCTAGATTTTAGAAGAATATATTACCGTTTCCAACGAAATCGATAGAGCTATCCAAATATCCACTTGCAGATTCTACAAAAGAAGTGATTCCAAACTGCTCTATCAACAGAAAGGTTTAAGTCTGTTAGTTGAGGACACACATCACAAAGAAGTTTCTGAGAATGCTTCTGTCTAGATTTTATATGAAGATATTCCCGTTTCCAACGATATCTTCACAGTTATCCAAATATCCACTTGCAGATTCTACAAAAAGTGTGTTTCCAAACTGCTCTATCAAAAGAAAGGTTCAACTCCGTTAATTGAGGACACACGTCACAAAGAAGTTTCTGAGAATGCTTCTGTCTCGTTTTTATGGGAAGATATTTCAGTTTTCACCGTAGGCCCGAATGCGCTCCAAATGTCCACTTGCAGATAATACAGAAAGAGTGTTCCAAACCTTCTCTAAGAAAGGGAATCTTCAGCTTTGTGAGTTGAATGCAGATATCACAAAGTAGTTTCTGAGAGTGCTTCTGTCTAGATTTTAGATGAAGATATTCCCGTTTCCAACGAAATCATTAGAGCTATCCAAATATCTACTTGCAGATTCTACAAAAAGAGTGGTTCCAAACTACTCTATGAAAAGAAAGGTTGAACTCTGTTAGATGAGGACACACATCACAAAGAAGTTTCTGAGAATGCTTCTGTCTAGATTTTATATAAAGATGTTCCCGTTTCCAACGAAATCTTCACTTTAAACAAAATATCCACTTGCAGATTCTTCAAAAAGAGTGTTTCCAAACTACTGTATCAATAGAAAGGATCAGCTCTGGTAGTTGAGGACACACATCCTAAAGAAGTTTCTGAAAATCCTTCTGTCTCTTTTTTATGGGAAGATATTTCAGTTTTCACCGTAGGCCTTAATGCGCTCGAAATGTCCACTTCCAGATACTACAGAAAGAGTGTTTCAAACCTGCTCTATGAAAGGGAATGTTCCGCTCTGTGACTTGAATGCAGATTTCAGAAAGTAGTTTCTAACAGTGCTTCTGTCTAGAATTTAGATGAAGATATTCCCGTTTCCAACGAAATCGATAGAG
This sequence comes from Gorilla gorilla gorilla, assembly GCF_029281585.2. Classification (NCBI taxonomy): domain Eukaryota; kingdom Metazoa; phylum Chordata; class Mammalia; order Primates; family Hominidae; genus Gorilla; species Gorilla gorilla. The sequence continues at coordinate 11,419,648 of NC_086018.1, read as the reverse complement.
CTATCCAAATATCCACTTACAGATTCTACAAAAGAAGTGATTCCAAACTGCTCTATCAACAGAAAGGTTTAAGTCTGTTAGTTGAGGACACACATCACAAAGAAGTTTGTGAGAATGCTTCTGTCTAGATTTTATATGAAGATATTCCCGTTTCCAACGATATCTTCACAGTTATCCAAATATCCACTTGCAGATCCTTCAAAAAGTGTGTTTCCAAACTGCTGTATCAAAAGAAAGGTTCAACTCTGTTAGTTGAGGACACCCATCGCAAAGAAGTTTCTGAGAATGCTTCTGTCTAGATTTCATATGAAGATACTCCCCTTTCCAACGAAATTATTACAGCTATCCAAACATCCACGGACAGATTCTACAAAAAGGGTGTTTCCAAACTGCTGTATCAAAAGAAAGGTTGAACTCCGTTAGTTGAGGACACACATCACGAAGAAGTTGCTGAGAATGCTTCTGTCTGGAATTTAGATGAAGATATTCCCGTTTCCAACGAAATCTTCACAGTTATCCAAATATCTACCAGCAGATTCTACAAAAAGTGTGTTTCCAAACTACTGTAACAAAAGAAAGGTTGAACTCTGTTAGTTGAGGACACACATCACAAAGAAGTTTCTGAGAATTCTTCTGTCTAGATTTTATATGAAGATATTCACTTTTCCATCGAAATCTTCACAGTTATCCAAATATCCACTTGCGGATTCTACAAAAAGAGTGTTTCTAATCTGCTCTATCAAAAGAAAGGTTCAACTCTGTTAGTTGAGGACACACGTCCCATATAAGTTTTAGAGAATGCTTCTGTCTCGTTTTTATGGGAAGATATTTCCCTTTTCACCGTAGGCCTGAAAGCGCTCGAAATGTCCACTTGCAGATAGTACAGAAAGCGTTTTCCAAACCTGCTCTAAGAAAGAGAATCTTCAGCTTTCTGAGTTGAATGCAGATATCACAAAGTAGTTTCTGAGAGTGCTTCTGTCTAGATTTTAGATGAAGATATTCCCGTTTCCAACGAAATCGTATGAGCTATCCAAATATCCACTTGCAGATTGTACAAAAAGAGTGGTTCCAAACTACTCTATCAAAAGAAATGTTAAACTCTGTTCGATGAGGACACACATCACAAAGAAGTTTCTGAGAATGCTTCTGTCTAGATTTTATATGAAGATGTTCCCGTTTCCAACGAAATCTTCACATTAAACAAAATATCCACTTGCAGGTTCTACAAAAAGAGTGTTTCCAAACTGCTGTATCAACGGAAAGTTTGAACTCTGTTAGTTGAGGACACACATCACAAAAAAGTTTCTGAGAATGCTTCTGTCTAGATTTTATAAGAAGATACTCCCGTTTCCAACGAAATCTTCACAGTTATTCAAGTATCCACTTGCAGATTCCACAAAAAGAGTGTTTCCAACTGCTTTATCAGTAGAAAGGATCAACTCTGCTATTTGAGGACACACATCCTAAATAAGTTTCTGAGAATCCTTCTGTCTCTTTCTTATGGAAGATATTTCAGTTTTCACCGAAGGGCTGAATGCGTTCGAAATGTCCACTTCCAGATACTACAGAAAGAGTGTTTCAAACCTGCTCTATGAAAGGGAATGTTCAGCTCTGTGACTTGAATGCAGATATCACAAAGTAGTTTCTGACAGTGCTTCTGTCTTGAATTCAGATGAAGATATTCCCTTTTCCAACGAAATCGTTAGAGCTATAAAAATATCCACTTGCAGATTCTACAAAAAGGGTGTTTCCAAACTGCTGTATCAATAGAAAGGATCAGCTCTTGTAGTTGAGGACACACATCTTAAATAAGTTTCTGAAAATCCTTCTGTCTCTTTTTTATGGGAAGATATTTCAGTTTTCACCGTAGGCCTTAATGCGCTCGAAATGTCCACTTCCAGATACTACAGAAAGAGTGTTTCAAACCTGCTCTATGAAAGGGAATGTTCCGCTCAGTGACTTGAATGCAGATATCAGAAAGTAGTTTCTGACAATGCTTCTGTCTAGAATTTAGATGAAGATATTCCCGTTTCCAACGAAATCGATAGAGCTATCCAAATATCCACTTACAGATTCTACAAAAGAAGTGATTCCAAACTGCTCTATCAACAGAAAAGTTTAAGTCTGCTAGTTGAGGACACACATCACAAAGAAGTTTCTGAGAATGCTTCTGTCTCGTTTTTATGGGAAGATATTTCAGTTTTCACTGTAGGCCCGAATGCGCTCGAAATGTCCACTTGCAGATACTACAGAAAGAGTGTTCCAAACCTTCTCTAAGAAAGGGAATCGTCAGCATTGTGAGTTGAATGCAGATATCACAAAGTAGTTTCTGAGGGTGCTTCTGTCTAGATTTTAGAAGAATATATTACCGTTTCCAACGAAATCGATAGAGCTATCCAAATATCCACTTGCAGATTCTACAAAAGAAGTGATTCCAAACTGCTCTATCAACAGAAAGGTTTAAGTCTGTTAGTTGAGGACACACATCACAAAGAAGTTTCTGGGAATGCTTCTGTCTAGATTTTATATGAAGATATTCCCGTTTCCAACGATATCTTCACAGTTATCCAAATATCCACTTGCAGATTCTACAAAAAGTGTGTTTCCAAACTGCTCTATCAAAAGAAAGGTTCAACTCCGTTAATTGAGGACACACGTCACAAAGAAGTTTCTGAGAATGCTTCTGTCTCGTTTTTATGGGAAGATATTTCAGTTTTCACCGTAGGCCCGAATGCGCTCCAAATGTCCACTTGCAGATAATACAGAAAGAGTGTTCCAAACCTTCTCTAAGAAAGGGAATCTTCAGCTTTGTGAGTTGAATGCAGATATCACAAAGTAGTTTCTGAGAGTGCTTCTGTCTAGATTTTAGATGAAGATATTCCCGTTTCCAACGAAATCATTAGAGCTATCCAAATATCTACTTGCAGATTCTACAAAAAGAGTGGTTCCAAACTACTCTATGAAAAGAAAGGTTGAACTCTGTTAGATGAGGACACACATCACAAAGAAGTTTCTGAGAATGCTTCTGTCTAGATTTTATATAAAGATGTTCCCGTTTCCAACGAAATCTTCACTTTAAACAAAATATCCACTTGCAGATTCTTCAAAAAGAGTGTTTCCAAACTACTGTATCAATAGAAAGGATCAGCTCTGGTAGTTGAGGACACACATCCTAAAGAAGTTTCTGAAAATCCTTCTGTCTCTTTTTTATGGGAAGATATTTCAGTTTTCACCGTAGGCCTTAATGCGCTCGAAATGTCCACTTCCAGATACTACAGAAAGAGTGTTTCAAACCTGCTCTATGAAAGGGAATGTTCCGCTCTGTGACTTGAATGCAGATTTCAGAAAGTAGTTTCTAACAGTGCTTCTGTCTAGAATTTAGATGAAGATATTCCCGTTTCCAACGAAATCGATAGAGCTATCCAAATATCCACTTACAGATTCTACAAAAGAAGTGATTCCAAACTGCTCTATCAACAGAAAGGTTTAAGTCTGTTAGTTGAGGACACACATCACAAAGAAGTTTGTGAGAATGCTTCTGTCTAGATTTTATATGAAGATATTCCCGTTTCCAACGATATCTTCACAGTTATCCAAATATCCACTTGCAGATCCTTCAAAAAGTGTGTTTCCAAACTGCTGTATCAAAAGAAAGGTTCAACTCTGTTAGTTGAGGACACCCATCGCAAAGAAGTTTCTGAGAATGCTTCTGTCTAGATTTCATATGAAGATACTCCCCTTTCCAACGAAATTATTACAGCTATCCAAACATCCACGGACAGATTCTACAAAAAGGGTGTTTCCAAACTGCTGTATCAAAAGAAAGGTTGAACTCCGTTAGTTGAGGACACACATCACGAAGAAGTTGCTGAGAATGCTTCTGTCTGGAATTTAGATGAAGATATTCCCGTTTCCAACGAAATCTTCACAGTTATCCAAATATCTACCAGCAGATTCTACAAAAAGTGTGTTTCCAAACTACTGTAACAAAAGAAAGGTTGAACTCTGTTAGTTGAGGACACACATCACAAAGAAGTTTCTGAGAATTCTTCTGTCTAGATTTTATATGAAGATATTCACTTTTCCATCGAAATCTTCACAGTTATCCAAATATCCACTTGCGGATTCTACAAAAAGAGTGTTTCTAATCTGCTCTATCAAAAGAAAGGTTCAACTCTGTTAGTTGAGGACACACGTCCCATATAAGTTTTAGAGAATGCTTCTGTCTCGTTTTTATGGGAAGATATTTCCCTTTTCACCGTAGGCCTGAAAGCGCTCGAAATGTCCACTTGCAGATAGTACAGAAAGCGTTTTCCAAACCTGCTCTAAGAAAGAGAATCTTCAGCTTTCTGAGTTGAATGCAGATATCACAAAGTAGTTTCTGAGAGTGCTTCTGTCTAGATTTTAGATGAAGATATTCCCGTTTCCAACGAAATCGTATGAGCTATCCAAATATCCACTTGCAGATTGTACAAAAAGAGTGGTTCCAAACTACTCTATCAAAAGAAATGTTAAACTCTGTTCGATGAGGACACACATCACAAAGAAGTTTCTGAGAATGCTTCTGTCTAGATTTTATATGAAGATGTTCCCGTTTCCAACGAAATCTTCACATTAAACAAAATATCCACTTGCAGGTTCTACAAAAAGAGTGTTTCCAAACTGCTGTATCAACGGAAAGTTTGAACTCTGTTAGTTGAGGACACACATCACAAAAAAGTTTCTGAGAATGCTTCTGTCTAGATTTTATAAGAAGATACTCCCGTTTCCAACGAAATCTTCACAGTTATTCAAGTATCCACTTGCAGATTCCACAAAAAGAGTGTTTCCAACTGCTTTATCAGTAGAAAGGATCAACTCTGCTATTTGAGGACACACATCCTAAATAAGTTTCTGAGAATCCTTCTGTCTCTTTCTTATGGAAGATATTTCAGTTTTCACCGAAGGGCTGAATGCGTTCGAAATGTCCACTTCCAGATACTACAGAAAGAGTGTTTCAAACCTGCTCTATGAAAGGGAATGTTCAGCTCTGTGACTTGAATGCAGATATCACAAAGTAGTTTCTGACAGTGCTTCTGTCTTGAATTCAGATGAAGATATTCCCTTTTCCAACGAAATCGTTAGAGCTATAAAAATATCCACTTGCAGATTCTACAAAAAGGGTGTTTCCAAACTGCTGTATCAATAGAAAGGATCAGCTCTTGTAGTTGAGGACACACATCTTAAATAAGTTTCTGAAAATCCTTCTGTCTCTTTTTTATGGGAAGATATTTCAGTTTTCACCGTAGGCCTTAATGCGCTCGAAATGTCCACTTCCAGATACTACAGAAAGAGTGTTTCAAACCTGCTCTATGAAAGGGAATGTTCCGCTCAGTGACTTGAATGCAGATATCAGAAAGTAGTTTCTGACAATGCTTCTGTCTAGAATTTAGATGAAGATATTCCCGTTTCCAACGAAATCGATAGAGCTATCCAAATATCCACTTACAGATTCTACAAAAGAAGTGATTCCAAACTGCTCTATCAACAGAAAAGTTTAAGTCTGCTAGTTGAGGACACACATCACAAAGAAGTTTCTGAGAATGCTTCTGTCTCGTTTTTATGGGAAGATATTTCAGTTTTCACTGTAGGCCCGAATGCGCTCGAAATGTCCACTTGCAGATACTACAGAAAGAGTGTTCCAAACCTTCTCTAAGAAAGGGAATCGTCAGCATTGTGAGTTGAATGCAGATATCACAAAGTAGTTTCTGAGGGTGCTTCTGTCTAGATTTTAGAAGAATATATTACCGTTTCCAACGAAATCGATAGAGCTATCCAAATATCCACTTGCAGATTCTACAAAAGAAGTGATTCCAAACTGCTCTATCAACAGAAAGGTTTAAGTCTGTTAGTTGAGGACACACATCACAAAGAAGTTTCTGAGAATGCTTCTGTCTAGATTTTATATGAAGATATTCCCGTTTCCAACGATATCTTCACAGTTATCCAAATATCCACTTGCAGATTCTACAAAAAGTGTGTTTCCAAACTGCTCTATCAAAAGAAAGGTTCAACTCCGTTAATTGAGGACACACGTCACAAAGAAGTTTCTGAGAATGCTTCTGTCTCGTTTTTATGGGAAGATATTTCAGTTTTCACCGTAGGCCCGAATGCGCTCCAAATGTCCACTTGCAGATAATACAGAAAGAGTGTTCCAAACCTTCTCTAAGAAAGGGAATCTTCAGCTTTGTGAGTTGAATGCAGATATCACAAAGTAGTTTCTGAGAGTGCTTCTGTCTAGATTTTAGATGAAGATATTCCCGTTTCCAACGAAATCATTAGAGCTATCCAAATATCTACTTGCAGATTCTACAAAAAGAGTGGTTCCAAACTACTCTATGAAAAGAAAGGTTGAACTCTGTTAGATGAGGACACACATCACAAAGAAGTTTCTGAGAATGCTTCTGTCTAGATTTTATATAAAGATGTTCCCGTTTCCAACGAAATCTTCACTTTAAACAAAATATCCACTTGCAGATTCTTCAAAAAGAGTGTTTCCAAACTACTGTATCAATAGAAAGGATCAGCTCTGGTAGTTGAGGACACACATCCTAAAGAAGTTTCTGAAAATCCTTCTGTCTCTTTTTTATGGGAAGATATTTCAGTTTTCACCGTAGGCCTTAATGCGCTCGAAATGTCCACTTCCAGATACTACAGAAAGAGTGTTTCAAACCTGCTCTATGAAAGGGAATGTTCCGCTCTGTGACTTGAATGCAGATTTCAGAAAGTAGTTTCTAACAGTGCTTCTGTCTAGAATTTAGATGAAGATATTCCCGTTTCCAACGAAATCGATAGAGCTATCCAAATATCCACTTACAGATTCTACAAAAGAAGTGATTCCAAACTGCTCTATCAACAGAAAGGTTTAAGTCTGTTAGTTGAGGACACACATCACAAAGAAGTTTGTGAGAATGCTTCTGTCTAGATTTTATATGAAGATATTCCCGTTTCCAACGATATCTTCACAGTTATCCAAATATCCACTTGCAGATCCTTCAAAAAGTGTGTTTCCAAACTGCTGTATCAAAAGAAAGGTTCAACTCTGTTAGTTGAGGACACCCATCGCAAAGAAGTTTCTGAGAATGCTTCTGTCTAGATTTCATATGAAGATACTCCCCTTTCCAACGAAATTATTACAGCAATCCAAACATCCACGGACAGATTCTACAAAAAGGGTGTTTCCAAACTGCTGTATCAAAAGAAAGGTTGAACTCCGTTAGTTGAGGACACACATCACGAAGAAGTTGCTGAGAATGCTTCTGTCTGGAATTTAGATGAAGATATTCCCGTTTCCAACGAAATCTTCACAGTTATCCAAATATCTACCAGCAGATTCTACAAAAAGTGTGTTTCCAAACTACTGTAACAAAAGAAAGGTTGAACTCTGTTAGTTGAGGACACACATCACAAAGAAGTTTCTGAGAATTCTTCTGTCTAGATTTTATATGAAGATATTCACTTTTCCATCGAAATCTTCACAGTTATCCAAATATCCACTTGCGGATTCTACAAAAAGAGTGTTTCTAATCTGCTCTATCAAAAGAAAGGTTCAACTCTGTTAGTTGAGGACACACGTCCCATATAAGTTTTAGAGAATGCTTCTGTCTCGTTTTTATGGGAAGATATTTCCCTTTTCACCGTAGGCCTGAAAGCGCTCGAAATGTCCACTTGCAGATAGTACAGAAAGCGTTTTCCAAACCTGCTCTAAGAAAGAGAATCTTCAGCTTTCTGAGTTGAATGCAGATATCACAAAGTAGTTTCTGAGAGTGCTTCTGTCTAGATTTTAGATGAAGATATTCCCGTTTCCAACGAAATCGTATGAGCTATCCAAATATCCACTTGCAGATTGTACAAAAAGAGTGGTTCCAAACTACTCTATCAAAAGAAATGTTAAACTCTGTTCGATGAGGACACACATCACAAAGAAGTTTCTGAGAATGCTTCTGTCTAGATTTTATATGAAGATGTTCCCGTTTCCAACGAAATCTTCACATTAAACAAAATATCCACTTGCAGGTTCTACAAAAAGAGTGTTTCCAAACTGCTGTATCAACGGAAAGTTTGAACTCTGTTAGTTGAGGACACACATCACAAAAAAGTTTCTGAGAATGCTTCTGTCTAGATTTTATAAGAAGATACTCCCGTTTCCAACGAAATCTTCACAGTTATTCAAGTATCCACTTGCAGATTCCACAAAAAGAGTGTTTCCAACTGCTTTATCAGTAGAAAGGATCAACTCTGCTATTTGAGGACACACATCCTAAATAAGTTTCTGAGAATCCTTCTGTCTCTTTCTTATGGAAGATATTTCAGTTTTCACCGAAGGGCTGAATGCGTTCGAAATGTCCACTTCCAGATACTACAGAAAGAGTGTTTCAAACCTGCTCTATGAAAGGGAATGTTCAGCTCTGTGACTTGAATGCAGATATCACAAAGTAGTTTCTGACAGTGCTTCTGTCTTGAATTCAGATGAAGATATTCCCTTTTCCAACGAAATCGTTAGAGCTATAAAAATATCCACTTGCAGATTCTACAAAAAGGGTGTTTCCAAACTGCTATATCAAAAGAAACGTTGAACTCTGTTAGTTGAGGATACACATCACAAAGAAGTTTCTGAGAATGCTTGTGTCTGGATTTTATATGAAGATATTCCTATTTCCAACTAAATCTTCACAGTTATCCAAATATCCACTTGCTGATTTTACAAAAAGACTGTTTCCAAACTGCTGTTTCAAAGGAAAAGTTGAACTGTGTTAGTCGAGGACACTCATCACAAAGAAGTTTCTGAGAATGCTTCTGTCTAGATTTCATATGAGGATATTCCCGTATCCACCGAAATCATTAGAGCTATCCAAATATCCACTTACAGATTCTACAAAAAGAGTGTTACCAATCTGCTCTATTAAAAGAAAGGTTCAACTTCCTTAGTTGAGGACACACATCACAAAGAAGTTTCTGAGAATGCTTCTGTCTGGATTTTATATGAAGATATTCCGTTTCCAATGAAATCTTCACAGTTATCCAAATATCCACTTGCAGATTCTACAAAAAGTGTGTTTCCAAACTACTGTATCAAAAGAATGGTTCAACTCTGTTAGTTGAGGACACACATCACAAAGAAGTTTCTGAGAATGCTTCTGTCTAGATTTTATATGAAGATATTCCCGTTTCCAACGAAATCTTCACATTTATCCAAATATCCACTTGCAGATTCTACAAAAAGAGTATTTGCAAACTGCTGTATCAAAAGAAAGGATGAACTGTGTTAGCTGAAGACACTCATCAAGAAGAAGTTTCTGAGAATGCTTCGGTCTAGATTTCATATGAAGATATTCCCGTTTCCAACGAAATCATTAGCTCTATCAAAATATCCACTTACAGATTCTACAAAAAGAGTGTTTCCAGACTCCTCTATCAAAAGAAAGGTTCAACTCCTTTATTTGAGGACACACATCACAGAGAAGTTTCTGAGAATGCTTCTGTCTAGATTTTATATGAAGATATTCCCTTTTCCAATGAAATCTTCAGAGTCATCCAAATATCCACTTGCAGCTTCTACAAAAAGAGTTTTTCTAAACTGCTGTATCCAAAGAAAGATTCATCTCTGTCAGTTGAGGACACACATCCCAAATAAGTTTCTGAGAATGCTTCTGTCTCGTTTTTATGGGAAGATATTTCCCTTTTCACCTTAGGCCTGAAAGCGCTCGAAATCTCCACTTGCAGATACTACAGAAAGAGTGTTCCAAACCTGCTCTAAGAAAGGGAATGTTCAGCTCTGTGAGTTCAATGCAGATATCACAAAGTAGTTTCTGAGAGAGCTTCTGTCTAGATTTTAGATGAAGATATTCCCGTTTCCAATGAAATCGTTAGAGCTATCCAAATATCCACTTGCAGATTCTACGAAAAGTGTGTTTCCAAACTGCTGTAACAAAGGAAAGGTTGAAATCTGTTAGTTGAGGACACACACCACAAAAAAGTTTCTGAGAATGCTTCTGTCTAGATTTTATATGACGATATTCCCGTTTCCAATGAAATCTTCACAGTTATTCAAATATCCACTTGCAGATTCTACAAAAAGAGTGTTTCCAAACTGCTGTATCAATAGAAAGGATCAGCTCTGGTAGTTGAGGACAGACATCCTAAATAAGTTTCTGAAAATCCTTCTGTCTGTTTTTTATGGGAAGATATTTCAGTTTTCACCGTAGGCCTTAATGCGCTCGAAATGTCCACTTCCAGACACTACAGAAAGAGTGTTTCAAACCTGCTCTATGAAAGGGAATGTTCCGCTCTGTGACTTGAATGCAGATATCAGAAAGTAGTTTCTGACAGTGCTTCTGTCTAGAATTTAGATGAAGATATTCCCGTTTCCAACGAAATCGATAGAGCTATGCAAATATCCACTTACAGATTCTAGAAAAGAAGTGATTCCAAACTACTGTATCAACAGAAAGGTTTAAGTCTGCTGGTTGAGGACACACATCACAAAGTAGTTTGTGAGAATGCTTCTGTCTAGATTTTATATGAAGATATTCCCGTTTCCAATGATATCTTCTCAGTTCTCCAAATATCCACTTGCAGATTCTTCAAAAAGTGTGTTTCCAAACTGCTGTATCAAAAGAAAGGTTCAACTCTGTTAGTTGAGGACACTCATCACAAAGAAGTTTCTGAGAATGCTTCTGTCTAGATTTCATATGAAGATACTCCCCTTTCCAACGAAATTATAACAGCTATCCAAATATCCACGGACAGATTCTACAAAAAGGGTGTTTCCAAACTGCTCTATCAAAAGAAAGGTTGAACTCCGTTAGCTGAGGACACACATCACGAAGAAGTTGCTGAGAATGCTTCTGTCTGGAATTTAGATGAAGATATTCCCGTTTCCAACGAAATCTTCACAGTTATCCAAATATCTACCAGCAGATTCTACAAAAAGTGTGTTTCCAAACTACTGTAACAAAAGAAAGGTTGAACTCTGTTAGCTGAGGACACACATCACAAAGAAGTTTCTGAGAATGCTTCTGTCTCGTTTTTATGGGAAGATATTTCAGTTTTCACCGTAGGCCCGAATGCGCTCCAAATGTCCACTTGCAGATAATACCGAAAGAGTGTTCCATACCTTCTCTAAGAAAGGGAATCTTCAGCTTTGTGAGTTGAATGCAGATATCACAAAGTAGTTTCTGAGAGTGCTTCTGTCTAGATTTTAGATGAAAATATTCCCGTTTCCAATGAAATCGTTAGAGCTATCCAAATATCAACTTGCAGATTCTACAAAAAGAGTGGTTCCAAACTACTCTATGAAAAGAAAGGTTGAACTCTGTTAGATGAGGACACACATCACAAAGAAGTTTCTGATAATGCTTCTGTCTAGATTTTATATAAAGATGTTCCCGTTTCCAATGAAATCTTCACATTAAACAAAATATCCACTTGCAGGTTCTACAAAAAGAGTGTTTCCAAACTGCTGTATCAAAGGAACGGTTGAACTCTGTTAGTTGAGGACACACATCACAAAAAAGTTTCTGAGAATGCTTCTGTCTAGATTTTATATGAAGATATTCCCGTTTCCAACGAAATCTTCACAGTTATTCAAATATCCACTTGCAGATTCTACAAAAAGAGTGTTTCCAAACTGCTGTATCAATAGAAAGGATCAGCTCTGGTAGTTGAGGACACACATCCTAAATAAGTTTCTGAAAATCCCTCTGTCTCTTTTTTAAGGGAAGATATTTCAGTTTTCACAGTAGGCCTTAATGCGCTCGAAATGTCCACTTCCAGATACTACAGAAAGAGTGTTTGAAACCTGCCCTATGAAAGGGAATGTTCCGCTCTGTGACTTGAATGCAGATATCAGAAAGTAGTTTCTGACAGTGCTTCTGTCTAGAATTTAGATGAAGATATTCCCGTTTCCAACGAAATCGAAAGAGCTATCCAAATATCCACTTGCAGATTCTACAAAAAGTGTGTTTCCAAACTACTGTATCAAAAGAATGGTTCAACTCTGTTAGTTGAGGACACACATCACAAAGAAGTTTCTGAGAATGCTTCTGTCTAGATTTTATATGAAGATATTCCCGTTTCCAACGAAATCTTCACAGTTATCCAAATATCCACTTGCAGATTCTGCAAAAAGAGTGTTTGCAAACTACTGTATCAAAAGAAAGGATGAACTGTGTTAGCTGAGGACACTCATCAAGAAGAAGTTTCTGAGAATGCTTCGGTCTAGATTTCATATGAAGATATTCCCGTTTCCAACGAAATCATTAGCTCTATCAAAATATCCACTTACAGATTCTACAAAAAGAGTGTTTCCAAACTCCTCTATCAAAAGAAAAGTTCAACTCCTTTAGTTGAGGACACACATCACAAAGAAGTTTCTGAGAATGCTTCTCTCTAGATTTTATATAAAGATATTCCCTTTTCCAATGAAATCTTCAGAGTCATCCAAATATCCACTTGCAGCTTCTACAAAAAGAGTTTTTCTAAACTGCTGTATCCAAAGAAAGTTTCATCTCTGTTAGTTGAGGACACACATCCCAAATAAGTTTCTGAGAATGCTTCTGTCTCGTTTTTATGGGAAGATATTTCCCTTTTCACCTTAGGCCTGAAAGCGCTCGAAATCTCCACTTGCAGATACTACAGAAAGAGTGTTCCAAACCTGCTCTAAGAAAGGGAATGTTCAGCTCTGTGAGTTCAATGCAGATATCACAAAGTAGTTTCTGAGAGAGCTTCTGTCTAGATTTTAGATGAAGATATTCCCGTTTCCAATGAAATCGTTAGAGCTATCCAAATATCCACTTGCAGATTCTACAAAAAGTGTGTTTCCAAACTGCTGTAACAAAGGAAAGGTTGAAATCTGTTAGTTGAGGACACAAACCACAAAACAGTTTCTGAGAATGCTTCTGTCTAGATTTTATATGACGATATTCCCGTTTCCAATGAAATCTTCACATTTAATCAAATATCCACTTGAAGACTCTACAAAAAGAGTGTTTCCAAACTGCTCTATCAAAAGAAAGGTTCAACTCCGTTAGTTGAGGACACACATCGCAAAGAAGTTTCTGAGAATGCTTCTGTCTCGTTTTTATGGGAAGATATTTCAGTTTTCACCGTAGGCCCGAATGCGCTCGTTATGTCCACTTGCAGATACTACAGAAAGAGTGTTCCAAACCTTCTCTAAGAAAGGGAATCTTCAGCTTTGTGAGTTGAATGCAGATATCACAAAGTAGTTTCTGAGAGTGCTTCTGCCTAGATTTTAGATGAAGATATTCCCGTTTCCAATGAAATCGTTAGAGCTATCCAAATATCAACTTGCAGATTCTACAAAAAGAGTGGTTCCAAACTACTCTATGAAAAGAAAGGTTGAACTCTGTTAGATGAGGACACACATCACAAAGAAGTTTCTGTGAATGCTTCTGTCTAGATTTTATATGAAGATGTTCCCGTTTCCAACGAAATCTTCACATTAAACAAAATATCCACTTGCAGGTTCTACAAAAAGAGTGTTTCCAAACTGCTGTATCAAAGGAAAGGTTGAACTCTGTTAGTTGAGGACACACATCACAAAAAAGTTTCTGAGAATGCTTCTGCCTATATTTTATATGAAGATGTTCCCGTTTCCAACGAAATCTTCACATTAAACAAAATATCCACTTGCAGGTTCTACAAAAAGAGTGTTTCCAAACTGCTGTATCAAAGGAAAGGTTGAACTCTGTTAGTTGAGGACACACATCACAAAAAAGTTTCTGAGAATGCTTCTGTCTAGAATTTATATGAAGATATTCCCGTTTCCAACGAAATCTTCACAGTTATTCAAGTATCCACTTGCAGATTCCACAATAAGAGTGTTTCCAAACTGCTGTATCAATAGAAAGGATCAACTCTGCTAGTTGAGGACACACTTCCTAAATAAGTTTCTGAGAATCCTTCTGTCTCTTTTTTATGGGAAGTTATTTCAGTTTTCACCGTAGGCCTGAATGCGTTCGAAATGTCCACTTCCAGATACTACAGAAAGAGTGTTTCAAACCTGCTCTATGAAAGGGAATGTTCAGCTCTGTGACTTGAATGCAGATATCACAAAGTAGTTTCTGACAGTGCTCCTGTCTTGAATTTAGATGAAGATATTCCCGTTTGCAATGAAATCTTCAGAGCTATAAAAATATCCACTTGCAGGTTCTACAAAAAGAGTGTTTCCCAACTTCTGTATCAAAAGAAAGGTTGAACTCTGTTAGTTGAGGACACTCTTCACAAAGAAGTCCTCAACTAACAGTGTTCTACATTTCTTTTGTTAGAGCGGTTTGGAAACAGTTTTTGTAGAATGTGTAAGTGGATATTTGGATACCTCTAATGAATTCATTGGAAACGGAAATATCTTCCCATAAAAAGGAGACAGAAGGATTCTCAGAATCTTAATTTGGATGTGTGCCCTCAACTAACAGAGTTGAACCTTTCTTTTGATACATCACCTTTGAAACACTCTTTCTGCAGTATCTGGAAGTGGACATTTCGAGCGCATTGAGGCCTACGGTGAAAAAGGAATTATCTTCCCATAAAAACGAGGCAGAAGGATTGTCAGAAACTTATTTGGGATGAGTGTCCTCAACTAACAGCCTTCAACATTTCTTTTGATACAGCAGTTTCGAAACACTCTTTCTGTAAAAATTGCATGTGGATATCTGGATAACTGTGAAGATTTCTTTGGAAACGGGAATATCTTCATATAAAATCTAGACAGAAACATTCTCAGAAACTTCTTTGTGATGTGTGTCCTCAACTAACGGAGTTCAACCTATCATTTGATAGAGCAGTTTGGAAACACTCTGTTTGTAGAATCTGCAAGTGGATATATGGATAACTGTGAAGATTTCGTTGGCAACGGGAATATCTTCATATAAAATCTAGAAAGAAGTATTCTCAGAAACTTCCTTGTGATGAGTGTCCTTAACTAACAGAGTTCAACCTTTCTTTTGATACAGCAGTTTGGAAACACTGTTTTTGTAGAATCTGTAAGTGGATATTTGGATACCTCTAACGATTTCTTTAGAAACGGGAATATCTTCAAATAAAATCTAGACAGAGGCATTCTCAGAAACTTCTTTGTGATGTGTGTCTTCAGCTAACAGAGTTCAACCGTTCTTTTCATAGAGTAGTTTGGAAACACTCTTTTTGTAGAATCTGTAAGTGGATATTTGGATACTTCTAACGATTTCATTGGAAACGGGAATATCTTCATATAAAATCTAGACAGAAGCATTCTCAGAAACTTCTTTGTGATGTGTGTCCTCAACTAACAGAGTTCAACCTTTCTTTTGATAGAGTAGTTTGGAAACTCTCTGTTTGTAGAATCTGCAAGTGGATATTTGGATAACTGTGAAGATTTCATTGGAAACAGGAATATCTTCATCTAAAATCTAGACAGAAGCACTGTCAGAAACTACTTTGTGATATCTGCATTGAAGTCACAGAGCTGAACATTCCCTTTCATAGAGCAGGTTCGAAACGCTCTTTCTGTGCTATCTGGAAGTGGACATTTCGAGCGAATTCATGCCTATGGTGAAAACGGAAATATCTTCCCATAAAAATGAGACAGAAGGATTCTCAGAAACTTAATTGGGATGTGTGTCATCAACTAACAGAGTTGAACCTTTCTATTGATACACTAGTTTGGAAACACTCTTTTCAGAGAATCTGCAATTGGATATTTGGATAACTGTAAAGATTTCTTTGGAAACGGGAATATCTTCAAATAAATTCTAGATAGAAGCATTCTCAGAAACTTCTTTGTTATGTGTGTCTTCAACTAACAGGGTTCAACCTTTCTTTTGATAGAGCAGTTTGGAAACACTGTTTTTGTAGAATCTGTAAGTGGATATTTGGATACTTCCAACGATTTCGTTGGAAACCAGAGTATCTTCATATAAAAGCAAGACAGAAGCATTCTCAGAAACTTCTTTGTAATCAGTGTCCACAACTAAAACAGTTCAAACTTTCTTTTGATACAACAGCTTGGAAACCCTCTTTTTGTAGAATCGGCAAGTGGATATTTGCATAACCGTGAAGATTTCATTGAAAACGGGGATATTTTCATATAAAATCTAGACAGAAGAATTCTCAGAAACTTCTTTTTGAAGGGTGTCCTCAGCTAACAGAGTTAAACCTTTCTTTTGATACAGCAGTTTGGAAACGCTCTTTTTGTACAATCTGCAAGTGGATATTTGGATAACTGTGAAGATTTCATTGGAAACGGAATATCTTCATCTAAAATCTAGACTGAAGCATTCTCAGAAACTTCTTTGTGATGTGTGTCTTCAACCAACAGGGTTCATCCTTTCTTTTGATAGAGCAGTTTGGAAACACTCTTTTTGTAGAATCTGTAAGTGTATATTTGGATACCTCTAATGATTTCGTTGGAAACGGGAATATCTTCATATGAAAGATGCACAGAAGCACTGTCAGAAACTACTTTGTGATACCTGCATTGAAGTCACAGAGCTGAACATTCCCTTTCATAGACCACGTTTGAAACACTCTTTCTGTAGTATCTGAAAGTGGACATTTTGAGCGAATTCAGGCCTATGGTGAAAAGGGAAATATCTTCCCATAAAAACGAGACAGAAGGATTCTCAGAAACTTATTTGGGACGTGGGTCCTCAACTAACAGAGTTGAACATTTCTTTTGATACAGCAGTTTGGAAACACACTTTTTGTAGAATCTGCAAGTGGATATTTGATTAACAGTGAAGATTTCTTTGGAAACGGGAATATCTTTATATAAAATCTAGACAGAAGCATTCTCAGAATCTTCTTTGTGATGTGTGTCCTCAACTAACAGAGTTCATCCTTTCTTTTTATACAGCAGTTTGGATACTCTCTTTTTGCAGAATCTGTATGTGGATATTTGGATACCTCTAACGATTTCATTAGAAACGGGAATATCTTCATATAAAATCTAGACAGAAGCATTATCAGAAACTTCTTGGTGATGAGTGTCCTCAACGAACAGAGTTCAACCTTTCTTTGGATAGAGCAGTTTGGAAACCCTCTTTCTGTAGAATCGGCAAGTTGATATTGGGATAAGTGAGATTTCATTGGCAACGGGAATATCTTCATATAAAATCTAGACAGAAGGATTCTCAGAAACTTCTTCGTGATGAGTGTCCTCAACTAACAGAGTTCAACCTTTCTTTTGATACAGCAGTTTGGAAACACTCTTTTTGTAGAATCTGAAAGTGGATATTAGGGTAAATGTGTAGATTTCGTTGTAAACGGGAATATCTTCATATAAAATCTAGACAGAAGGATTCTCAGAAACTTCTTTGTGATGAGTGTCCTCAAGTATCAGAGTTCAACCTTTCTTTTGATTCAGCAGTTTGGAAACACTCTTTTTGTAGAATCTGAAAGTGGATATTTGGGTAACTGTGTAGATTTCGTTGTAAACGGGAATATCTTCATATAAAATCTTGACAGAAACATTCCCAGAAACTTCTTTGTGATGTGTGTCCTCAACTAACAGAGTTCAACCTTTCTTTTGATACAGCAGTTTGGATACTCTCTTTTGGTAGAATCTGTAAGTGGATATTTGGATAACTGTGAAGATTTCGTTGGAATCGGGAATATCTTCATATAAAAGATAGACAGAAGCACTGTCAGAAACTACTTTGTGATATCTGCATTCAAGTCACAGATCTGAACATTCCCTTTCATAGACCACGTTTGAAACTCTCTTTCCGTTGTATCTGAAAGTGAACATTTCGAGCGCCTTCAGGCCTGTGGTGAAAAAGGGAGTATCTTCCTATAAAAACGAGACAGAAGTATTCTCAGAAACTTATTTGGGATATGTGTCCTCATCTAACAGAGTTCAACCTTTCTTTTGATACAGCAGTTTGGATACACTCTTTCTGTAGAAATTGCATGTGGATATCTGGATAACTGTGAAGATTTCTTTGGAAACTGGAATATCTTCATATAAAATCTAGACAGAAACATTCTCAGAAACTTCTTTGTGATTTGTGTCCTCATCTCACAGAGTTCAACCTTTCATTTGATAGAGCAGTTTGGAAACACTCTGTTTGTAGAATCTGCAAGTGGATATTTGGATAACTCTGAAGATGTCATTGAAAATGGGAATATCTTCATCTAAAATCTAGACCGAAGCACTGTCAGAAACTACTTTGTGATATCTGCATTCAAGTCACAGAGCTGAACATTCCCTTTCATAGAGCAGGTTTGAAACACTCTTTGTGTACTATGTGGAAGATGACATTTCGAGCGAATTCTGGCCCATGGTGAAAACGGAAATATCTTCCCATAAAAATGAAAGAGAAAGATTCGAAGAAACTTAATTGGGATGTCTGTCCTCAACTAACAGAGTTGAACCTTTCTATTGATACAGTAGTTTGGAAACACTCTTTTTGTAGAATCTGCAATTGGATATTTGGATAACTGTGAAGATTTCGTTGGAAACGGAATATCTTCATATAAAATCTAGACAGAGGCATTCTCAGAAACTTCTTTGTGATGTGTGTCTTCAACTAACCGGGTTCTACCTTTCTTTTGATAGAGCAGTTTGGAAACACTGTTTTTGTAGAATCTGTAAGTGGATATTTGGATACCTCTAGTGATTTCCTTGGAAAAGGGAATATCTTCACATAAAATCTAGACAGAAGCATTCTTAGAAACTTCTTTGCGATGTGTGTCCTCATCTAAGAGTTGAACCTTTCTTTTGATAGAGCAGTTTGGAAACACTCTTTTTGTAGAATCTGTAAGTGGATATTTGGATACCTCTAATGATTTCGTTGGAAACGGGAATATCATCATATAAAAGATACACAGAAGCACTGTCAGAAGCTACTTTGTGATATCTGCATTCAAGTCACAGATGTGAACATTCCCTTGCATAGACCACGTTTGAAACTCTCTTTCTGTTGTATCTGAAAGTGGACACTTCGAGCGCATTCAGGCCTGTGGTGAAAAAGGGAATATCTTCCTATGAAAACGAGACAGAAAGATTCTCGTAAGGTTGTTTGGGATGTGTGTCCTCAACTAACAGAGTTCAAACTTTCCTTTGATACAGCAGTTGGAAACACACTTTTTGTAGAATCTGCAAGTGGATATTTGGATAACTGTGAAGATTTCATTGGAAACGGGAATATCTTCATTTAAAATCTAGACAGAAATATTCTCAGAATCTTTTTTTGATGTGGGTCCTCACCTAACAGAGTTCAACCTTTCTTTTCATACAGCAGTTGAAACACACTTTTTGTAGAATCTGCAAGTGGATATTTGGATAACTGTGAAGATTTCACTGGAAAGGGGAATATCTTCACATAAAGTCTAGACAGAAGCATTCTCAGAAAATTCTTTATGATGTGTGTCCTCAACTAACAGAGTTCAACCTTTCTTTTTATAGAGCAGTTTGGAAACACCCCTTTTGTAGAATCTGTAAGTGGATATTTGGATACCTCTAACGATTTCGTTGGAAACGGGAGTATCTTCATGTAAAGTCTAGACAGAAGCATTCTCAGAAACTTCTTGGTAATGAGTGTCCTCATCTAACACACTTCAACCTTTCTTTGGATACAGCAGCTTGGAAACCCTCTTTTTGTTGAATCGGCAAGTGGATATTTGGATAACTACGAAGATATCGTTGAAAACGGGAATATCTTCATATAAAATGTAGACAGAAGAATTCTCAGAAACTTCTTGGTGAAGAGTGTCCTCAACAAACAGAGTTCAAACTTTCTTTTGACACACCAGTTTGGAAACGCTCTTTTTGTAGAATCTGCAAGTGGATATTTGGATAACTGTGAAGATTTCGTTGGAAACGGGAATATCTTGATATAAAATCTAGACAGAAGCATTCTCAGAAAATTCTTTCTGATGTGTGTCCTCAACTAACATAGTTCAACCTTTCTTTTGATACAGCAGTTTGCATACTCTCTTTTTGTAGAATCTGTAAGTGGATATTTGGATACCTCTAACGATTTCATTAGAAACGGGAATATTTTCAAATAAAATCTAGACAGAGGCATTCTCAGAAACTTCTTTGTGATGTGTGTCTGCAGCTAAAAGAGTTCAACCTTTCTTTTGATAGAGCAGTTTGGAAACCCTCTTTTTGTAGAATCGGCAAGTTGATATTTGGATAACTGAGAAGATTTCGTTGGCAACGGGAATATCTTCATATAAAATCTAGACAGAAGGATTCTCAGAAACTTCTTTGTGATGAGTGTCTTCAACTAACAGAGTTCAACCTTTCATTTGATAGAGCAGTTTGGAAACACTCTGTTTGTGGAATCTGAAAGTGGATATTTGGATAACTGTGAAGATTTCGTTGGAAACGGGAATATCTTCATCTAAAATCTAGACAGAAGCACTGTCAGAAACTACTTTGTGATATCTGCATTCAAGTCACAGAGCTGAACATTCCCTTTCATAGAGCAGGTTTGAAACACTCTTTTGCAGTATCTGGAAGTGGTCATTTCGTGCGATTTCAGGCCTATTTTGAAAACGGAAATATCTTCCCATAAAAATGAGACAGAAGGATTCTCAGAAACTTAATTGGGATGTGTGTCGTCAACTAACAGAGTTGAACCTTTCTATTGATACAGTAGTTTGGAAACACTCTTTTTGTAGAATCTGCAAGTGGATATTTGGATAACTCTGAAGATTTCGTTGGAAACGAGAATATCTTCATCTAATATCTAGACGGAAGCTCTTTCAGAAACTACTTTGTGATATCTGCATTCAAGTGACAGAGCTGAACATTCCTTTTCATTGACCAGGTTTGAAACACTCTTTCTGTAGTATCCGGAAGTGGACATTTCTAGCGAAATCAGGCCTATGGTGAAAACGGAAATATCTTCCCTTAAAAATGAAAGAGAAAGATTCTCAGGAACTTAATTGGGATGTCTGTCCTCAACTAACAGTGTTGAACCTTTCTATTGATAAAGTAGTTTGGAAACACTCTTTTTGTAGAATCTGCAAGTGGTATTTGGATAACTGTGGAGATTTCGTTGGAAACGGAATATCTTCATATAAATTATAGACAGAAGCATTCTCAGAAACCTCTTTGTGATGTGTGTCTTCAACTAACAGGGTTCTACCTTTCTTTTGATAGAGCAGTTTGGAAACTCTGTCTTTGTAGAATCTGTAAGTGGATATTTGGATACCTCTAATGATTTCTTTGGAAAAGGGAATATCTTCATATAAAATCTAGACAGAAGCATTCTCAGAAACTTCTTTGTGATGTGTGTCCTCATCTGGCAGAGTTGAACCTTTGTTTTGATAGAGCAGTTTGGAAACATTCTTTTTGTAGAATCTGTAAGTGGATATTTGGATACCTCTAAAGATTTCGTTGGAAACGGGAATATCTTCATATAAAAGATACACAGAAACACTGTCAGAAACTACTTTGTGATATCTGCATTCAAGTCACAGATGTGAACATTCTCTTTCTTAGACCACGTTTGAAACTCTCTTTCTGCTGTATCTGAAAGTGGACATTTCGAGCGAATTAAGGCATTTGGTGAAAACGGGAATAACTTCATATGAAATCTAGGCAGAAGAATTCACAGAAACTTCTTTGTGAAGAGTGTCCTCAACTAACAGAGTTCAAACTTTGTTTTGAAACACCAGTTTGGAAACGCACTTTTTGTAGAACCTGCAAGTGGATATTTGGAAAACTGTGAAGATTTCGTTGGAAACGGGAATATCTTCTTATAAAATCTAGACAGAAGCATTCTCAGAAACTTCCTTGTGATGTGTGTCCTCAACTAACAGAGTTCAACCTTTCTTTTGATACAGCAGTTTGGATACTGTCTTTTTGTAGAATCTGTAAGTGGATATTTGGATACCTCTAATGATTTCGTTAGAAACGGGAATATCTTCATATAAAAGATAGACAGAAGCACTGTCAGAAACTACTTTTTGATATCTGCATTGAAGTCACAGTGCTGAACATTCCCTTTCATAGACCACGTTTGAAACACTCTTTCTGTAGTATCTGAAAGTGGACATTTCGAGCGAATTCAGGCCTATGGTGAAAACGGAAATATCTTCCGATAAAAACGAGGCAGAAGGATTTTCAGAAACTTATTTGGGATGTGTGTCCTCAACTAACAGAGTTCAACCTTTCTTTTGATACAGGAGTTTGGAAACACCCTTTTTGTATAAATTGCAAGTGGATATTTGGATAACTGTGAAGATTTCATTGGAAACGGGAATATCTTCATTTAAAATCTAGACAGAAATATTCTCAGAAACTTCTTTGTGATGTGTGTCCTCAACTAACAGAGTTCAACCTTTCCTTTCATACAGCAGTTGGAAACACACTTTTTGCAGAATCTGCAAGTGGATATTTGGATAACTGTGAAGATTTCATTGGAAACGGGAATATCTTCACATAAAGTCTAGACAGAAGCATTCTCAGAAAATTCATTGTGATGTGTGTCCTCAACTAACAGAGTTAAACCTTTCTTTTTATAGAGCAGTTTGGAAACACCCCTTTTGTAGAATCTGTAAGTGGATATTTGGATACCTCTAACGATATCGTTGGAAACGGGAGTATCTTCATATAAAATCTAGACAGAAGCATTCTCAGAAACTTCTTGGTAATGCGTGTCCTCACCTAACACAGTTCAACTTTTCTTTTGATACAGCAGCTTGGAAACCCTCTTTTTGTAGAATCTGCAGGTGGATATTTGGATAACTGCGAAGATTTCGTTGAAAACGGGAATATCTTCATATAAAATCTAGACAGAAGCATTCTCAGAAACTTCTTTGTGAAGAGTGTCCTCAACTAACAGAGTTCAAACTTTCTTTTGACACACCAGTTTTAGAAACGCTCTTTTTGTAGAATCTGCAAGTGGATATTTGGATAACTGTGAAGATTTCGTTGGAAACGGGAATATCTTCATATAAAATCTAGACAGAAGCATTCTCAGAAACTTCCTTGTGATGTGTGTCCTCAACTAACAGAGTTCAACCTTTCTTTTGATAGAGCAGTTTGGAAGCACTCTTTCTGTAGAAATTGCATGTGGATATCTGGATAACTGTGAAGATTTCTTTGGAAACGGGAATATCTTCATATAAAATCTAGACAGAAACATTCTCAGAAACTTTTTTGTAATGTGTGTCCTCAACCAACAGAGTTCAACCTTTCACTTGATAGAGCAGTTTGGAAACACTCTGTTTGTAGAATCTGCAAGTGGATATTTGGATAACTGTGAAGATTTCATTGAAAACGGGACTATCTTCATCTAATATCTAGACGGAAGCACTGTCAGAAACTACTTTGTGATATCTGCATTCAAGTCACAGAGCTGAACATTCCCTTTCATAGAGCAGGTTTGAAACACTCTTTCTGTAGTATCTGGAAGTGGACATTTCGAGCGAATTCAGGCCTATGGTGAAAACGGAAATATCTTCCCATAAAAATGAGACAGAAGGATTCTCAGAAACTTAATTGGGATGTGTGTCGTCAACTAACGGAGTTGAACCTTTCTATTGATACAGTAGTTTGGAAACACTCTTTTTGTAGAATCTGCAAGTGGATATTTGGATAACTGTGAAGATTTCGTCGGAAACGGGAATATCTTCATCTAATATCTAGACGGAAGCACTGTCAGAAACTACTTTGTGATATCTGCATTCAAGTCACAGACCTGAAGATTCCTTTTCATTGACCAGGTTTGAAACACTCTTTCTGTAGAATCCGGAAATGGACATTTCTAGCGAAATCAGGCCTATGGTGAAAACGGAAATATCTTCCCATAAAAATGAAAGAGAAAGATTCTCAGAAGCTTCATTGGGATTTCTGTCCTCAACTAACAGAGTTGAACCTTTCTATTGATAAAGTATTTTGGAAACACTCTTTTTGTAGAATCTGCAAGTGGATATTTGGATAACGGTGAAGATTTCGTTGGAAACGGGAATATCTTCAGCTAATATCTAGACGGAAGCACTGTCAGAAACTACTTTGTGATATCTGCATTCAAGAGACAGAGCTGAACAGTCCTTTTCAGTGACCAGGTTTGAAAGACTCTTTCTGTAGTATCCGGAAGCAGACATTGCGAGCGAAATCAGGCCTATAGGTAAACGGAAATATCTTCCCATAAAAATGGAAGAGAAAGATTCTCAGAAACTTAACTGGGATGTCTGTCCTCAACTAACAGATTTGAACCTTTCTATTGATACAGTAGTTTGGAAACACTCTTTTTGTAGAATCTGCAAGTGGATATTTGGATAACTGTGAATACTTCGTTGGAAACGAAATATCTTCATATAAATTCTAGACAGAAGCATTCTCAGAAACTTCTTTGTGATGTGTGTCCTCATCTAAGAGAGTTGAACCTTTCTTTTGATAGAGCAGTTTGGAAACACTCTTTTTGTAGAATCTGTAAGTGGATATTTTGTTACCTCTAACGATTTCATTGGAAACGGGAATATCTTCATATAAAAGATACACAGAAGCACTGTCAGAAACTACATTGTGATATCTGCATTCAAGTCACAGATCTGAACATTCCCTTTCATAGATCACGTTTGAAACTCTCTTTCTGTTGTATCTGAAAGTGGACATTTCGAGCAATTTCAGGCCTGTGGTGAAAAAGGGAATACCTTCCTATAAAAACGGGACAGAAGGATTCCCATAAAGTTGTTTGGGATGTGTGTCCTCAACTAACAGAGTTCAACCTTTCTTTTGATACAGCAGGTTGGAAACACCCTTTTTGTATAAATTGCAAGTAGATATTTGGATAACTGTGAAGATTTCATTGGAAACGGGAATACTTTCACGTAGAATGTAGACAGAAGCATTCTCGGAAACTTCTTTGTGATGTGTGTCCTCAACTAACTTAGTTCAACCTTTCTTTTGATACAGCAGTTTGGATACTCTCTTTTTGTAGAATCTGTAAGTGGATATTTGGATACCTCTAACGATTTCATTAGATACGGGAATATCTTCATATAAAATCTAGACAGAAGGATTATCAGAAACTTCTTTGTGATGATTGTCCTCAAAGAACAGAGTTTAACCTTTCTTTGGATAGAGCAGCTTGGAAACCCTCTTTTTGGGGAATCGGGAAGTTGATATTTGGATAACTGAGAAGATTTCGTTGGCAACGGGAATATCTTCTTATAAAATCTAGACAGAAGGAGTCTCAGAAACTTCTTTGTGATGAGTGTCTTCAACAAACAGAGTTCAACCTTTCTTTTGATACAGCAGTTTGGAAACACTCTTTTTGTAGAAATTGCATGCGGATATCTGGATAACTGTGAAGACTTATTTGGAAACGGGAATATCTTCATATAAAATCTAGACAGAAATATTCTCAGAAACTTCCTTGTGATGTGTGTCCTCAACTAACAGAGTTCAACCTTTCATTTGATAGAGCAGTTTGGAAACACTCTGTTTGTAGAATTTGCAAGTGGATATTTGGATAACTGTGAAGATTTTGTTGGAAACGGGAATATCTTCTTCTAATATCTAGACGGAAGCACTGTCAGAAACTACTTGTGATATCTGCGTTCAAGTGACAGAGTTGAACATTCCTTTTCATAGACCAGGTTTGAAACACTCTTTCTGTAGTATCCGGAAGTGGACATTTCGAGCGAAATCAGGCCTATGGTGAAAACGGAAATATCTTCCGATAAAAACGAGAGAGAAGGATTCTCAGAAACTTATTTGTGATGAGTGTCTTCAACTAACAGAGTTCAAGCTTTCTTTTGATACAGCAGTTTTGAAACACTCTTGCTGTAGAAATTGCATGTGGATATCTGCATAACCGTGAAGATTTCTTTCGAAACGGGAATATCTTCATATAAAATCTAGACAGAAACATTCTCAGAAACTTCTTTGTGATGTGTGTCCTCGACTAACAGAGTTCAACCTTTCATTAGATAGAGCAGTTTGGAAACACTCTGTTTGTAGAATCTGCAAGTGGATATTTGGATAACTGTGAAGATTTCGTTGGAAACGGGAATATCTTCATCTAAAATCTAGACAGAAGCACTGTGAGAAACTACTTTGTGACATCTGCATTCAAGTCACAGATCTGAACATTCCCTTTCATTGACCACGTTTGAAACTCTCTTTCTGTTGTATCTGAAAGTGGACACTTCGAGCGCATTCAGGCCTGTGGTGAAAAAGGGAATATCTTCCTATGAAACCGAGACAGAAGGATTCTCATAAAGTTGTATGGGATGTGTGTCCACAACTAACAGAGTTCAACATTTCTTTTGAAACAGCAGTTTGGAAGCACCGTTTTTGTATAAATTGCAAGTGGATATTTGGATAACTGTGAAGATTTCATTGGAATCGGGAATATCTTCATTTAAAATCTAGACAGAAATATTCTCAGAAACTTCTTTGTGATGTGGGTCCTCAACTAACAGAGTTCAACCTTTCCTTTGATACAGCAGTTGGAAACACACTTTTTGTAGAATCTGCAAGTGGATATTTGGATAACTGCGAAGATTTCGTTGAAAACGGGAATATCTTCATATAAAATCCAGACAGAAGAATTCTCAGAAACTTCTTTGTGAAGAGTGTCCTCAACTAACAGAGTTCAAACTTTCTTTTGACACACCAGTTTGGAAAAAATCTTTCTGTAGAAATTGCATGTGGATATTGCATGTGTGAAGATTTCATTGGAAACGGGAATATCTTCATATAAAATCTAGACAGAAGCATTCTCAGAAACTTCCTTGTGATGTGTGTCCTCAACTAACAGAGTTCAACCTTTCTTTTGATACAGCAGTTTGGATACTCTCTTTTTGTAGAATCTGTAAGTGGATATTTGGATACCTCTAACGATTTCGTTGGAAACGGGAGTATCTTCATATAAAAGATAGACAGAAGCACTGTCAGAAACTACTTTTTGATATCTGCATTCAAGTCACAGTGCTGAACATTCCCTTTCATAGACCACGTTTGAAACACTCTTTCTGTAGTATCTGAAAGTGGACATTTCGAGCGAATTCAGGCCTATGGTTAAAACGGAAATATCTTCCGATAAAAACGAGACAGAAGGATTCTCAGAAACTTATTTGGGATGTGGGTCCTCAACTAACAGAGTTGAACATTTCTTTTGATACAGCAGTTTGGAAACACACTTTTTGTAGAATCTGCAAGTGAATATTTGAATAACAGTGAAGATTTCTTTGGAAACGGGAATATCTTTATATAAAATCTAGACAGAAGCATTCTCAGAAACTTCTTTGTGATGTGTGAACTCAACTAACGGAGTTCAACCTTTCTTTTGATACAGCAGGTTGGATACTCTCTTTTTGAAGAATCTGTAAGTGGATATTTGGATACCTCTAACGATTTCATTAGAAACGGGAATATCTTCAAATAAAATCTAGAGAGAGGCATTCTCAGAAAGTTCTTTGTGATGTGTGTCTTCAGCTAACAGAGTTCAACATTTCTTTTGATAGAGCAGTTTGGAAACCCTCTTTTTGTAGAATCGGCAAGTTGATATTTGGATAACTGAGAAGATTTCATTGGCAACGGGAATATCTTCATATAAAATCTAGACAGAAGGATTCTCAGAAACTTCTTTGTGATGAGTGTCTTCAACTAACAGAGTTCAACCTTTCTTTTGATACAGCAGTTTGGAAACACTCTTTCTGTAGAAATTGCATGTGGATATCTGGATAACTGTGAAGATTTCTTTGGAAACCTGAATATCTTCATATAAAATCTAGACAGAAACATTCTCAGAAACTTCTTTGTGATGTGTGTCCTCAACTAACAGAGTTCAACCTTTCACTTGATGGAGCAGTTTTGATACACTCTGTTTGTAGAATCTGCAAGTGGATATTTGGATAACGGTGAAGATTTCGTTGGAAACGGGAATATCTTCATATAAAATCTAGACAGAAATATTCTCAGAAACTTCTTTGTGATGTGGGTCCTCAACTAACAGAGTTCAACCTTTCCTTTGATGCAGCAGTTGGAAACACACTTTTTGTAGAATCTGCAAGTGGATATTTGGATAACTGTGAAGATTTCATTGGAAACGGGAATATCTTCACATAAAGTCTAGACAGAAGCATTCTCAGAAAATTCTTTGTGATGTGTGTACTCAACTAACAGAGTTCAACCTTTCTTTTTATAGAGCATTTTGGAAACACCCCTTTTGTAGAATCTGTAAGTGGATATTTGGATACCTCTAGCGATTTCGTTATAAACGGGAATATCTTCATATAAAATCTAGACAGAAGAATTCTCAGAAACTTCTTTGTGATGTGTGTCCTCAACTAACAGAGTTCAACCTTTCCTTTGATACAGCAGTTTGGATACTCTCTTTTTGTAGAATCTGTAAGTGGATATTTGGATACCTCTAACGATTTCATTGGAAACGGGAATATCTTCATATAAAAGATAGACAGAAGCACTGTCAGAAACTACTTTTTGATATCTGCATTCAAGTCACAGTGCTGAACATTCCCTGTCATAGACCACGTTTGAAACACTCTTTCTGTAGTATCTGAAAGTGGACATTTCGAGCGAATTCAGGCCTATGGTGAAAACGGAAGTATCTTCCCATAAAAACGAGACAGAAGGATTCTCAGAAACTTATTTGGGATGTGGGTCCTCAACTAACGGAGTTGAACATTTCTTTTGATACAGCAGTTTGGAAACACACTTTTTGTAGAATCTGCAAGTGAATATTTGAATAACAGTGAAGATTTCTGTGGAAACGGGAATATCTTTATATATAATCTAGACTGAAGCATTCTCAGAAACTTCTTGGTGATGTGTGTCCTCAACTAACGGAGTTCAACCTTTCTTTTGATACAGCAGTTTGGATACTCTCTTTTTGTAGAGTCTGTAAGTGGATATTTGGATACCTCTAACGATTTCATTAGAAACGGTAATACCTTCAAATAAAATCTAGACAGAAGCGTTCTCAGAAACCTCTTTGTGATGTGTGTCTTCAGCTAACAGAGTTCAACCTTTCTTTGGATAGAGCAGTTTGGAAACCCTCCTTTTGTAGAATCGGCAAGTTGATATTTGGATAACTGAGAAGATTTCGTTGGCAACGGGAATATCTTCATATAAAATCTAGACAGAAGGATTCTCAGAAACTTCTTTGTGATGAGTGTCTTCAACTAACAGAGTTCAACCTTTCTTTTGACACAGCAGTTTGGAAACACTCTTTCTGTAGAAATTGCATGTGGATATCTGGATAACTGTGAAGATTTCTTTGTAAACGGGAACGTCTTCATATAAAATCTAGACAGAAACATTCTCAGAAACTTCTTTGTGATGTGTGTCCTCAACTAACAGAGTTCAACCTTTCATGTGATAGAGCAGTTTGGGAACACTCTGTTTGTAGAATCTGCAAGTGGATATTTGGATAACTGTGAAGATTTCGTTGGAAAAGGGAATATCTTCATCTAAAATCTAGACAGAACCACTGTCAGAAACTACTTTGTGATATCTGCATTCAAGTCACAGAGCTGAACATTCCCTTTCATAGAGCAGATCTGAAACACTCTTCCTGTAGTATCTGGAAGTGGACATTTCGAGCGAATTCAGGCCTATGGTGAAAACGGAAATATCTTCCCATAAAAATGAGACAGAACGATTCTCAGAAACTTAATTGGGATGTCTGTCCTCAGCTAACAGAGTTGAGCCTTTCTATTGATACAGTAGTTTGGAAACACTCTTTTTGTAGAATCTGCAAGTGGATATTTGGATAACTGTGAAGATTTCGTTGGAAACGGAATATCTTCATATAAATACTAGACAGAAGCATTCTCATAAACTTCTTTGTGATGTGTGTCTTCAGCTAACAGGGTTCAACCTTTCTTTTGATAGAGCAGTTTGGAAACACTGTTTTTGTAGAATCTGTAAGTGGATATTTGGATACCTCTAATGATTTCTTTGGAAACCTGAATATCTTCATATAAAATCTAGACAGAAGCATTCTCAGAAACTTCTTTGTGATCTGTGTCTTCAACTAACAGGGTTCAACCTTTCTTTTGATAGAGCGGTTTGGAAACACTGTTTTTGTAGAATCTGTAAGTGGATATTTGGATACTTCTAATAATTTCATTGGAAACGGCAATATCTTCATATAAAATCTAGACAGAAGCATTCTCAGAAACTTCTTTGTGTTGTGTGTCCTCATCTAACAGATTTGAATCTTTCTTTTGATAGAGCAGTTTGTAAACACTCTTTTTGTAGAATCTGCAAGTGGATATTTGGATAACTGTGAAGATTTCGTCGGAAACGGGAATATCTTCATCTAATATCTAGCCGGAAGCACTGTCAGAAACTACTTTGTGATATCTGCATTCAAGTGACAGAGCTGAACATTCCTTTTCATTGAACAGGTTTGAAACATTCTTTCTGTAGTATCCGCAAGTGGAAATTTCGAGCGAAATCAGGCCTATGGTGAAAACGGAAATATCTTCCCATAAAAATGAAAGAGAAAGATTCTCAGAAACTTAATTGGGATGTCTGTCCTCATCTAACAGAGTTGAACCTTTCTATTGATACAGTAGTTTGGAAACACTCTTTTAGTAGAATCTGCAAGTGGATATTTGGATAACTTTGAAGATTTCGTTGGAAACGGAATATCTTCATATAAATTCTAGACTGAAGCATTCTCAGAAACTTCTTTGTGATGTGTGTCCTCATCTAAGAGTTGAACCTTTCTTTTGATAGAGCAGTTTGGAAACACTCTTTTTGTAGAATCTGTAAGTGGATATTTGGATACCTCTAACGATTTCATTGGAAACGGGAATATCTTCATATAAAAGATACACAGAAGCACTGTCAGAAACTACATTGTGATATCTGCATTCAAGTCACAGATCTGAACATTCCCTTTCATAGACCACGTTTGAAACTCTCTTTCTGTTGTATCTGAAAGTGGACATTTCGAGCAATTTCAGGCCTGTGGTGAAAAAGGGAATACCTTCCTATAAAAACGGGACAGAAGTATTCCCATAAAGTTGTTTGGGATGTGTGTCCTCAACTAACAGAGTTCAACCTTTCTTTTGATACAGCAGGTTGGAAACACCCTTTTTGTATAAATTGCAAGTAGATATTTGGATAACTGTGAAGATTTCATTGGAAACGGGAATACTTTCACGTAGAATGTAGACAGAAGCATTCTCGGAAACTTCTTTGTGATGTGTGTCCTCAACTAACTTAGTTCAACCTTTCTTTTGATACAGCAGTTTGGATACTCTCTTTTTGTAGAATCTGTAAGTGGATATTTGGATACCTCTAACGATTTCATTAGATACGGGAATATCTTCATATAAAATCTAGACAGAAGGATTATCAGAAACTTCTTTGTGATGATTGTCCTCAAAGAACAGAGTTTAACCTTTCTTTGGATAGAGCAGCTTGGAAACCCTCTTTTTGGGGAATCGGGAAGTTGATATTTGGATAACTGAGAAGATTTCGTTGGCAACGGGAATATCTTCTTATAAAATCTAGACAGAAGGAGTCTCAGAAACTTCTTTGTGATGAGTGTCTTCAACAAACAGAGTTCAACCTTTCTTTTGATACAGCAGTTTGGAAACACTCTTTTTGTAGAAATTGCATGCGGATATCTGGATAACTGTGAAGACTTATTTGGAAACGGGAATATCTTCATATAAAATCTAGACAGAAATATTCTCAGAAACTTCCTTGTGATGTGTGTCCTCAACTAACAGAGTTCAACCTTTCATTTGATAGAGCAGTTTGGAAACACTCTGTTTGTAGAATTTGCAAGTGGATATTTGGATAACTGTGAAGATTTTGTTGGAAACGGGAATATCTTCTTCTAATATCTAGACGGAAGCACTGTCAGAAACTACTTGTGATATCTGCGTTCAAGTGACAGAGTTGAACATTCCTTTTCATAGACCAGGTTTGAAACACTCTTTCTGTAGTATCCGGAAGTGGACATTTCGAGCGAAATCAGGCCTATGGTGAAAACGGAAATATCTTCCGATAAAAACGAGAGAGAAGGATTCTCAGAAACTTATTTGTGATGAGTGTCTTCAACTAACAGAGTTCAAGCTTTCTTTTGATACAGCAGTTTTGAAACACTCTTGCTGTAGAAATTGCATGTGGATATCTGCATAACCGTGAAGATTTCTTTCGAAACGGGAATATCTTCATATAAAATCTAGACAGAAACATTCTCAGAAACTTCTTTGTGATGTGTGTCCTCGACTAACAGAGTTCAACCTTTCATTAGATAGAGCAGTTTGGAAACACTCTGTTTGTAGAATCTGCAAGTGGATATTTGGATAACTGTGAAGATTTCGTTGGAAACGGGAATATCTTCATCTAAAATCTAGACAGAAGCACTGTGAGAAACTACTTTGTGACATCTGCATTCAAGTCACAGATCTGAACATTCCCTTTCATTGACCACGTTTGAAACTCTCTTTCTGTTGTATCTGAAAGTGGACACTTCGAGCGCATTCAGGCCTGTGGTGAAAAAGGGAATATCTTCCTATGAAACCGAGACAGAAGGATTCTCATAAAGTTGTATGGGATGTGTGTCCACAACTAACAGAGTTCAACATTTCTTTTGAAACAGCAGTTTGGAAGCACCGTTTTTGTATAAATTGCAAGTGGATATTTGGATAACTGTGAAGATTTCATTGGAATCGGGAATATCTTCATTTAAAATCTAGACAGAAATATTCTCAGAAACTTCTTTGTGATGTGGGTCCTCAACTAACAGAGTTCAACCTTTCCTTTGATACAGCAGTTGGAAACACACTTTTTGTAGAATCTGCAAGTGGATATTTGGATAACTGCGAAGATTTCGTTGAAAACGGGAATATCTTCATATAAAATCCAGACAGAAGAATTCTCAGAAACTTCTTTGTGAAGAGTGTCCTCAACTAACAGAGTTCAAACTTTCTTTTGACACACCAGTTTGGAAACAATCTTTCTGTAGAAATTGCATGTGGATATTGCATGTGTGAAGATTTCATTGGAAACGGGAATATCTTCATATAAAATCTAGACAGAAGCATTCTCAGAAACTTCCTTGTGATGTGTGTCCTCAACTAACAGAGTTCAACCTTTCTTTTGATACAGCAGTTTGGATACTCTCTTTTTGTAGAATCTGTAAGTGGATATTTGGATACCTCTAACGATTTCGTTGGAAACGGGAGTATCTTCATATAAAAGATAGACAGAAGCACTGTCAGAAACTACTTTTTGATATCTGCATTCAAGTCACAGTGCTGAACATTCCCTTTCATAGACCACGTTTGAAACACTCTTTCTGTAGTATCTGAAAGTGGACATTTCGAGCGAATTCAGGCCTATGGTTAAAACGGAAATATCTTCCGATAAAAACGAGAGAGAAGGATTCTCAGAAACTTATTTGGGATGTGGGTCCTCAACTAACAGAGTTGAACATTTCTTTTGATACAGCAGTTTGGAAACACACTTTTTGTAGAATCTGCAAGTGAATATTTGAATAACAGTGAAGATTTCTTTGGAAACGGGAATATCTTTATATAAAATCTAGACAGAAGCATTCTCAGAAACTTCTTTGTGATGTGTGAACTCAACTAACGGAGTTCAACCTTTCTTTTGATACAGCAGGTTGGATACTCTCTTTTTGAAGAATCTGTAAGTGGATATTTGGATACCTCTAACGATTTCATTAGAAACGGGAATATCTTCAAATAAAATCTAGAGAGAGGCATTCTCAGAAAGTTCTTTGTGATGTGTGTCTTCAGCTAACAGAGTTCAACATTTCTTTTGATAGAGCAGTTTGGAAACCCTCTTTTTGTAGAATCGGCAAGTTGATATTTGGATAACTGAGAAGATTTCATTGGCAACGGGAATATCTTCATATAAAATCTAGACAGAAGGATTCTCAGAAACTTCTTTGTGATGAGTGTCTTCAACTAACAGAGTTCAACCTTTCTTTTGATACAGCAGTTTGGAAACACTCTTTCTGTAGAAATTGCATGTGGATATCTGGATAACTGTGAAGATTTCTTTGGAAACCTGAATATCTTCATATAAAATCTAGACAGAAACATTCTCAGAAACTTCTTTGTGATGTGTGTCCTCAACTAACAGAGTTCAACCTTTCACTTGATGGAGCAGTTTTGATACACTCTGTTTGTAGAATCTGCAAGTGGATATTTGGATAACGGTGAAGATTTCGTTGGAAACGGGAATATCTTCATATAAAATCTAGACAGAAATATTCTCAGAAACTTCTTTGTGATGTGGGTCCTCAACTATCAGAGTTCAACCTTTCCTTTGATGCAGCAGTTGGAAACACACTTTTTGTAGAATCTGCAAGTGGATATTTGGATAACTGTGAAGATTTCATTGGAAACGGGAATATCTTCACATAAAGTCTAGACAGAAGCATTCTCAGAAAATTCTTTGTGATGTGTGTACTCAACTAACAGAGTTCAACCTTTCTTTTTATAGAGCATTTTGGAAACACCCCTTTTGTAGAATCTGTAAGTGGATATTTGGATACCTCTAGCGATTTCGTTATAAACGGGAATATCTTCATATAAAATCTAGACAGAAGAATTCTCAGAAACTTCTTTGTGATGTGTGTCCTCAACTAACAGAGTTCAACCTTTCCTTTGATACAGCAGTTTGGATACTCTCTTTTTGTAGAATCTGTAAGTGGATATTTGGATACCTCTAACGATTTCATTGGAAACGGGAATATCTTCATATAAAAGATAGACAGAAGCACTGTCAGAAACTACTTTTTGATATCTGCATTCAAGTCACAGTGCTGAACATTCCCTGTCATAGACCACGTTTGAAACACTCTTTCTGTAGTATCTGAAAGTGGACATTTCGAGCGAATTCAGGCCTATGGTGAAAACGGAAGTATCTTCCCATAAAAACGAGACAGAAGGATTCTCAGAAACTTATTTGGGATGTGGGTCCTCAACTAACGGAGTTGAACATTTCTTTTGATACAGCAGTTTGGAAACACACTTTTTGTAGAATCTGCAAGTGAATATTTGAATAACAGTGAAGATTTCTGTGGAAACGGGAATATCTTTATATATAATCTAGACTGAAGCATTCTCAGAAACTTCTTGGTGATGTGTGTCCTCAACTAACGGAGTTCAACCTTTCTTTTGATACAGCAGTTTGGATACTCTCTTTTTGTAGAGTCTGTAAGTGGATATTTGGATACCTCTAACGATTTCATTAGAAACGGTAATACCTTCAAATAAAATCTAGACAGAAGCGTTCTCAGAAACCTCTTTGTGATGTGTGCCTTCAGCTAACAGAGTTCAACCTTTCTTTGGATAGAGCAGTTTGGAAACCCTCCTTTTGTAGAATCGGCAAGTTGATATTTGGATAACTGAGAAGATTTCGTTGGCAACGGGAATATCTTCTTATAAAATCTAGACAGAAGGATTCTCAGAAACTTCTTTGTGATGAGTGTCTTCAACTAACAGAGTTCAACCTTTCTTTTGACACAGCAGTTTGGAAACACTCTTTCTGTAGAAATTGCATGTGGATATCTGGATAACTGTGAAGATTTCTTTGTAAACGGGAACGTCTTCATATAAAATCTAGACAGAAACATTCTCAGAAACTTCTTTGTGATGTGTGTCCTCAACTAACAGAGTTCAACCTTTCATGTGATAGAGCAGTTTGGGAACACTCTGTTTGTAGAATCTGCAAGTGGATATTTGGATAACTGTGAAGATTTCGTTGGAAAAGGGAATATCTTCATCTAAAATCTAGACAGAACCACTGTCAGAAACTACTTTGTGATATCTGCATTCAAGTCACAGAGCTGAACATTCCCTTTCATAGAGCAGATCTGAAACACTCTTCCTGTAGTATCTGGAAGTGGACATTTCGAGCGAATTCAGGCCTATGGTGAAAACGGAAATATCTTCCCATAAAAATGAGACAGAACGATTCTCAGAAACTTAATTGGGATGTCTGTCCTCAGCTAACAGAGTTGAGCCTTTCTATTGATACAGTAGTTTGGAAACACTCTTTTTGTAGAATCTGCAAGTGGATATTTGGATAACTGTGAAGATTTCGTTGGAAACGGAATATCTTCATATAAATACTAGACAGAAGCATTCTCATAAACTTCTTTGTGATGTGTGTCTTCAGCTAACAGGGTTCAACCTTTCTTTTGATAGAGCAGTTTGGAAACACTGTTTTTGTAGAATCTGTAAGTGGATATTTGGATACCTCTAATGATTTCTTTGGAAACCTGAATATCTTCATATAAAATCTAGACAGAAGCATTCTCAGAAACTTCTTTGTGATCTGTGTCTTCAACTAACAGGGTTCAACCTTTCTTTTGATAGAGCGGTTTGGAAACACTGTTTTTGTAGAATCTGTAAGTGGATATTTGGATACTTCTAATAATTTCATTGGAAACGGCAATATCTTCATATAAAATCTAGACAGAAGCATTCTCAGAAACTTCTTTGTGTTGTGTGTCCTCATCTAACAGATTTGAATCTTTCTTTTGATAGAGCAGTTTGTAAACACTCTTTTTGTAGAATCTGCAAGTGGATATTTGGATAACTGTGAAGATTTCGTCGGAAACGGGAATATCTTCATCTAATATCTAGCCGGAAGCACTGTCAGAAACTACTTTGTGATATCTGCATTCAAGTGACAGAGCTGAACATTCCTTTTCATTGAACAGGTTTGAAACATTCTTTCTGTAGTATCCGCAAGTGGAAATTTCGAGCGAAATCAGGCCTATGGTGAAAACGGAAATATCTTCCCATAAAAATGAAAGAGAAAGATTCTCAGAAACTTAATTGGGATGTCTGTCCTCATCTAACAGAGTTGAACCTTTCTATTGATACAGTAGTTTGGAAACACTCTTTTAGTAGAATCTGCAAGTGGATATTTGGATAACTTTGAAGATTTCGTTGGAAACGGAATATCTTCATATAAATTCTAGACTGAAGCATTCTCAGAAACTTCTTTGTGATGTGTGTCCTCATCTAAGAGTTGAACCTTTCTTTTGATAGAGCAGTTTGGAAACACTCTTTTTGTAGAATCTGTAAGTGGATATTTGGATACCTCTAACGATTTCATTGGAAACGGGAATATCTTCATATAAAAGATACACAGAAGCACTGTCAGAAACTACTCTGTGATATCTACATTCAAGTCACAGATCTGAACATTCCGTTTCATAGGCCACGTTTGAAACTCTCTTTCTGTTGTATCTGAAAGTGGACACTTCGAGCGCATTCAGGCCTGTGGTGAAAAAGGGAATATCTTCCCATGAAAACGAGACAGAAGGATTCTCATAAAGTTGTTTGGGATGTGTGTCCTCAACTAACAGAGTTCAACCTTTCTTTTGATAGAGCAGTTTGGAAACACCCTTTTTGTAGAATCTGTAAGTGGATATTTGGATACATCTAACGATTTTGTTGGAAACGGGAGTAAATTCATATAACATCTAGACAGAAGCATTCTCAGAAACTTCTTTGTGATGTGTGTCCTCAACTAACAGAGTTCAACCTTTCTTTTGATACAGCAGTTTGGATAATCTCTTTTTGTAGAATCTGTAAGTGGATGTTTGGATACCTCTAACGATTTCATTAGAAACCGGAATATCTTCATATAAAATCTTCACAGAACCATTCTCAGAAACTTCTTTGTGATGTGTGTCTTCAACTAACAGAGTTCAAACGTTCTTTTGATAGAGCAGTTTGGAAACCCTGTTTTTATAGAATCTGTAAGTGGATATTTGGATACCTCTAACTATTTCGTTGGAAACGGGAATATCTTCATATAAAAGATAGACAGAAGCACTGTCAGAAACTATTTTGTGATATCTGCGTTCAAGTCACAGAGCTGAACATTCCCTTTCATAGAGCAGGTTTGAAACATTCTTTCTCTAGTATCTGAAAGTGGACATTTCGAGCGAATTCAGGCCTATGGTGAAAACGGAAATATCTTCCGATTCAAATGAGACAGAAGGATTCTCAGAAACTTATTTGTGATATGGGTCCTCAAGTAACAGAGTTGAACATTTCATTTTATAGAGCAGTTTGGAAACACATTTTTGTAGAATCTGCAATTGAATATTTGAATAACAGTGAAGATTTCTTTGGAAACGGGAATATCTTTATATAAAATCTAGACAGAAGCATTCTCAGAAACTTCTTTGTGATGTGTGTCCTCAACTAACGGAGTACATCCTTTCTTTTGATACAGCAGTTTGGAAACACTCTTTTTGTAGAATCTGAAAGTGGATATTTGGGTAACTGTGTAGATTTCGTTGTAAATGGGAATATCTTCATATAAAATCTTGACAGAAACATTCTCAGAAACTTCTTTGTGATGTGTGTCCTCAACTAACAGAGTTCAACCTTTCTTTTGATACAGCAGTTTGGATACTCTCTTTTTGTAGAATCTGTAAGTAGATACTTGGATACCTCTAACGATTTCATTAGAAACGGGAATATCTTCATATAAAATCTAGACAGAAGCATTATCAGAAACTTCTTTGTGATGAGTGTCCTCAAGGAACAGAGTTTAACCATTCTTTGGATAGAGCATTTTGGAAACCCTCTTTTTGTAGAATCGGCAAGTTGATATTTGGATAACTGAGAAGATTTCGTTGGCAACCGGAATATCTTCATATAAAATCTAGACAGAAGGATTCTCAGAATCTTCTTTGTGATGAGTGTCTTCAACTAACAGAGTTCAACCTTTCTTTTGATACAGCAGTTTGGAAACACTCTTTTTGTGGAATCTGAAAGTGGATATTTGGTTATCTGTGAAGATTTCATTGTAAACGGGAATATCTTCATATAAAATCTAGACAGAAGCATTGTCAGAAACATCTTTGTGGTGTGTGCCCTCAGATAACAGAGTTCAACCTTTCTTTAGATAGAGCAGTTTGGAAACACTCTTTTTGTAGAATCTGTAAGTGGATATTTGGATAGCTCTAACCATTTCGTTGGAAACGGGAATATCTTCCTCTAAAATGTAGACAGAAGCTCTGTCAGAAACTTCTTTGTGATGTGTGTCCTCAACTAACAGAGTTCAACCTTTCTTTTGATACAGC
Source organism: Gorilla gorilla gorilla (assembly GCF_029281585.2). Lineage (NCBI taxonomy): Eukaryota > Metazoa > Chordata > Mammalia > Primates > Hominidae > Gorilla > Gorilla gorilla. The sequence continues at coordinate 11,380,562 of NC_086018.1, read as the reverse complement.
AGTTTGGAAACACTCTTTCTGTAGAATATGCATGTGGATAACTGGATTACTGTGAAGATTTCTTCGGAAACGGGAATATCTTCATATGAACTCTATACAGAAACATTCTCAGAAACTTCATTGTGATGTGTGTCCTCAACTAACGGAGTTCAACCTTTCATTTAATAGAGCAGTTTGGAAACACTCTTTTTGTAGAATCTGCAAGTGGATATTTGGATAACTGTGAAGATTTCGTTGGAAACGGGAGTATCCTCATCTAAAATCTAGACAGAAGCACTGTCAGAAACTACTTTGTGATATCTGCATTCAAGTCACAGAGCTGAACATTCCCTTTCATAGAGTAGGTTTGAAACACTCTTTCTGTAGTATCTGGAAGTGGACATTTCGAGCGAATTCAGACCTATGGTGAGAACGGAAATATCTTCCCATAAAAATGAGACAGAAGGATTCTCAGAAACTTAATTGGGATGTGTGTCGTCAACTAACAGAGTTGAACCTTTCTATTGATACAGTAGTTTGGAAACACTCTTTTTGTAGAATCTGCAATTGGATATTTGGTTAACTGTGAAGATTTCGTTGGAAACGGGAATATCTTCATCTAAAATGTAGACCGAAGCACTGTCAGAAACTACTTTGTGATATCTGCATTCAAGTGACAGAGCTGAACATTCCTTTTCGTAGACCAGGTTTGAAACACTCTTTGAGTAGTGTCCGGAAGTGGACATTTAGAGCGAAATCAGGCCTGTGGTGAAAACGGAAATATCGTCCCATAAAAATGAAACAGAAAGATTCTCAGAAACTTAATTGGGATGTCTGTCCTCAACTAACAGAGTTGAACCTTTCTATTGATACAGTAGTTTGGAAACACTCTTTTTGTAGAATCTGCAAGTGGGTATTTGGATAACTGTGAAGATTTCATTGGAAACGGAATATCTTCATATAAATTCTAGACAGAAGCATTCTCAGAAATTTCTTTGTGATGTGTGTCTTCAACTAACAGGGTTCAAACTTTCTTTAGATAGATCAGTTTGGAAACACTGTTTTTGTATAATCTGTAAGTGGATATTTGGATACCTCTAATGATTTCTTTGGAAACCTGAATATCTTCATATAAAATCAAGACAGATGCATTCTCAGAAGCTTCTTTGTGATGTGTGTCCTCAACTAACAGAGTTGAACCTTTCTTTTGATAGAGCAGTTTGGAAACACTCTTTTTGTAGAATCTGAAAGTGGATTTTTTGATACCTCTAACGATTTCATTTGAAACGGGAATATCTTCATATAAAACATACACAGAAGCACCGTCAGAAACTACTTTGTGATATCTGCAATCAAGTCACAGATCTGAACATTCCCTTTCATAGACCACGTTTGAAACTCTCATTCTGTTGTATCTGAAAGTGGACATTTCGAGCGTATTCAGACCTGTGGCAAAAAAGGTAATATCTTCCTATGAAAACGAGACAGAAGGATTCTCATAACGTTGTTTGGGATGTGTGTCCTCAACTAACAGAGTTCAACCTTTCTTTTGATACAGCCATTTGGAAACACCCTTTTTGTATAAATTGTAAGTGGATATTTGGATAACTGTGAAGATTTCATTGGAAACGGGAATATCTTCATTTGAAATCTAGACAGAAATATTCTCAGAAACTTCTTTGTGATGTGTGTCCTGAACTAACAGAGTTCAACCTTTGTTTTGATACAGCAGTTTGGATACTCTCTTTTTGCAGAGTCTGTATGTGGATATTTGGATACCTCTAACGATTTCATTAGAAATGGGGATATCTTCGTATAAAATCTAGACAGAAGCATTATCAGAAACTTCTTTGCGATGAGTGTCCTCAACGAACAGAGTTCAACGTTTCTTTGGATAGAGCAGTTTGGAAACCCTCTTTTTGTAGAATTGGCAAGTTGATATTTGGATAACTGTGAAGATTTCATTGGCAACGGGAATATCTTCATATAAAATCTAGATAGAAGGATTCTCAGAAACTTCTTTGTGATGAGTATCCTCAACTAACAGAGTTCAACCTTTCTTTTGATACAGCAGTTTGGAAACACTCTTTTTGTTGAATCTGAAAGTGGATATTTGGGTAACTGTGTAGATTTCGTTGTAAACGGGAAAATCTTCCTATAAAATCTTGACAGAAACATTCTCAGAAACTTCTTTGTGATGTGTGGCTTCAGCTAACAGAGTTCAACCTTTCTTTTGATAGAGCAGTTTGGAAACACTGTTTTTGTAGAATCTGAAAGTGGATATTTGGATACCTCTAATGATTTCGTTGGAAACGGGAATATCTTCATATAAAAGATAGACAGAAGCACTGTCAGAAACTACTTTGTGATATCTGCATTCAAGTCAGATAGCTGAACATTCCCTTTCATAGAGCAGGTTTGAATCACTCTTTCTGTAGTATCTGAAAGTGGACATTTCGAGCGAATTCAGGCCTATGGTGAAAACGGAAATATCTTCCCATAAAAACGAGACAGAAGATTCTCAGAAACTTATTTGGGATGTGGGTCCTCAACTAACAGAGTTGAACATTTCTTTTGATAGAGCAGTTTGGAAACACATTTTTGTAGAATCTGCAAGTGAATATTTGAATAACAGTGAAGATTTCTTTGGAAACGGGAATATCTTTATATAAAATCTAGACAGAAGCATTCTCAGAAACTTCTGTGTGATGTATGTCCTCAACTAACGGAGTTCATCCTTTGTTTTGATACAGCAGTTTGGAAACACTCTTTTTGTAGAATCTGAAAGTGGATATTGGGGTAACTGTGTAGATTTCGTTGTAAATGGGAATATCTTCATATAAAATCTTGACAGAAACATCCTCAAAAACCTCTTTGTGATGTGTGTCCTCAATTTACGGAGTTCAACCTTTCTTTTGATACAGCAGTTTGGATACTCTCTTTTTGTAGAATCTGTAAGTGGATATTTGGAAACCTCTAACGATTTCATTAGAAACGGGAATATCTTCCAATAAAATCTAGACAGAGGCATTCTCAGAAACTTCTTTGTGATGTGTGTCTTCAGCTAACAGAGTTTATCCTTTCTTTTGATAGAGCAGTTTGGAAACACTGTTTTTCTAGAATCTGTAAGTGGATATTTGGATACCTCTAACGATTTCATTGGAAACGGGAATATCTTCCTCTAAAATCTAGACAGAAGCACCGTCTGAAACTACTTTGTGATATCTGCATTCAAGTCACAGAGCTGAACATTCCCTTTCATAGAGCAGGGTTGAAACACTCTTTCTGTAGTATTTGGAAGTGGACATTTCGAGCGAATTCAGGCCTATCGTGAGAACGGAAATATCTTCCCATTCAAATGAGACAGAAGGATTCTCAGAAACTTAATTGGGATGTGTGTCGTCAACAAACAGAATTGAACTTTTCTATTGATACAGTAGTTTGGAAACACTCTTTTTGTAGAATCTGCAAGTGGATATTTGGATAACTGTGAAGATTTCGTTGGAAACAGGAATATCTTCATCTAATATCTAGATGGAAGCACTGTCAGAAAGTACTTTGTGATATCTGCATTCAAGTGACAGAGATGAACATTCCTTTTCATAGACCAGGTTTGAAACACTCTTTCTGTAGTATCAGGAAGTGGACATTTCGAGCGAAATCAGGCCTATGGTGAAAACGGAAATATCTTCCCATAAAAACGAAAGAGAAAGATTCTCAGAAACTTAATTGGGATGTCTGTCCTCAACTAACAGAGTTGAACCTTTCTATTGATACAGTAGTTTGGAAACACTCTTTTTGTAGAATCTGCAAGTGGATATTTGGATAACAGGGAAGATTTCGTTGGAAACGGGAATATCTTCATATAAATTCTAGACAGAAGCATTCTCAGAAACTTCTTTGTGATGTGTGTCTTCAACTAACAGAGTTCAACCTTTCTTTTGATAGAGGAGTTTGGAAACACTCTTTTTGTAGAATCTGCAAGTGGATATTTGGATAACTGTGAAGATTTCGTTGGAAACGGGAGTATCCTCATCTAAAATCTAGACAGAAGCACTGTCAGAAACTACTTTGTGATATCTGCATTCAAGTCACAGAGCTGAACATTCCCTTTCATAGAGTAGGTTTGAAACACTCTTTCTGTAGTATCTGGAAGTGGACATTTCGAGCGAATTCAGACCTATGGTGAGAACGGAAATATCTTCCCATAAAAATGAGACAGAAGGATTCTCAGAAACTTAATTGGGATGTGTGTCGTCAACTAACAGAGTTGAACCTTTCTATTGATACAGTAGTTTGGAAACACTCTTTTTGTAGAATCTGCAATTGGATATTTGGTTAACTGTGAAGATTTCGTTGGAAACGGGAATATCTTCATCTAAAATGTAGACCGAAGCACTGTCAGAAACTACTTTGTGATATCTGCATTCAAGTGACAGAGCTGAACATTCCTTTTCGTAGACCAGGTTTGAAACACTCTTTGAGTAGTGTCCGGAAGTGGACATTTCGAGCGAAATCAGGCCTGTGGTGAAAACGGAAATATCGTCCCATAAAAATGAAACAGAAAGATTCTCAGAAACTTAATTGGGATGTCTGTCCTCAACTAACAGAGTTGAACCTTTCTATTGATACAGTAGTTTGGAAACACTCTTTTTGTAGAATCTGCAAGTGGGTATTTGGATAACTGTGAAGATTTCATTGGAAACGGAATATCTTCATATAAATTCTAGACAGAAGCATTCTCAGAAATTTCTTTGTGATGTGTGTCTTCAACTAACAGGGTTCAAACTTTCTTTTGATAGATCAGTTTGGAAACACTGTTTTTGTATAATCTGTAAGTGGATATTTGGATACCTCTAATGATTTCTTTGGAAACCTGAATATCTTCATATAAAATCAAGACAGATGCATTCTCAGAAGCTTCCTTGTGATGTGTGTCCTCAACTAACAGAGTTGAACCTTTCTTTTGATAGAGCAGTTTGGAAACACTCTTTTTGTAGAATCTAAAAGTGGATTTTTTGATACCTCTAACGATTTCATTTGAAACGGGAATATCTTCATATAAAACATACACAGAAGCACCGTCAGAAACTACTTTGTGATATCTGCAATCAAGTCACAGATCTGAACATTCCCTTTCATAGACCACGTTTGAAACTCTCATTCTGTTGTATCTGAAAGTGGACATTTCGAGCGTATTCAGACCTGTGGCAAAAAAGGTAATATCTTCCTATGAAAACGAGACAGAAGGATTCTCATAACGTTGTTTGGGATGTGTGTCCTCAACTAACAGAGTTCAACCTTTCTTTTGATACAGCCATTTGGAAACACCCTTTTTGTATAAATTGTAAGTGGATATTTGGATAACTGTGAAGATTTCATTGGAAACGGGAATATCTTCATTTGAAATCTAGACAGAAATATTCTCAGAAACTTCTTTGTGATGTGTGTCCTGAACTAACAGAGTTCAACCTTTCTTTTGGTACAGCAGTTTGGATACTCTCTTTTTGCAGAGTCTGTATGTGGATATTTGGATACCTCTAACGATTTCATTAGAAATGGGGATATCTTCGTATAAAATCTAGACAGAAGCATTATCAGAAACTTCTTTGCGATGAGTGTCCTCAACGAACAGAGTTCAACGTTTCTTTGGATAGAGCAGTTTGGAAACCCTCTTTTTGTAGAATTGGCAAGTTGATATTTGGATAACTGTGAAGATTTCATTGGCAACGGGAATATCTTCATATAAAATCTAGATAGAAGGATTCTCAGAAACTTCTTTGTGATGAGTGTCCTCAACTAACAGAGTTCAACCTTTCTTTTGATACAGCAGTTTGGAAACACTCTTTTTGTTGAATCTGAAAGTGGATATTTGGGTAACTGTGTAGATTTCGTTGTAAACGGGAAAATCTTCCTATAAAATCTTGACAGAAACATTCTCAGAAACTTCTTTGTGATGTGTGGCTTCAGCTAACAGAGTTCAACCTTTCTTTTGATAGAGCAGTTTGGAAACACTGTTTTTGTAGAATCTGAAAGTGGATATTTGGATACCTCTAATGATTTCGTTGGAAACGGGAATATCTTCATATAAAAGATAGACAGAAGCACTGTCAGAAACTACTTTGTGATATCTGCATTCAAGTCAGATAGCTGAACATTCCCTTTCATAGAGCAGGTTTGAATCACTCTTTCTGTAGTATCTGAAAGTGGACATTTCGAGCGAATTCAGGCCTATGGTGAAAACGGAAATATCTTCCCATAAAAACGAGACAGAAGATTCTCAGAAACTTATTTGGGATGTGGGTCCTCAACTAACAGAGTTGAACATTTCTTTTGATAGAGCAGTTTGGAAACACATTTTTGTAGAATCTGCAAGTGAATATTTGAATAACAGTGAAGATTTCTTTGGAAACGGGAATATCTTTATATAAAATCTAGACAGAAGCATTCTCAGAAACTTCTGTGTGATGTATGTCCTCAACTAACGGAGTTCATCCTTTGTTTTGATACAGCAGTTTGGAAACACTCTTTTTGTAGAATCTGAAAGTGGATATTGAGGTAACTGTGTAGATTTCGTTGTAAATGGGAATATCTTCATATAAAATCTTGACAGAAACATCCTCAAAAACCTCTTTGTGATGTGTGTCCTCAATTTACGGAGTTCAGCCTTTCTTTTGATACAGCAGTTTGGATACTCTCTTTTTGTAGAATCTGTAAGTGGATATTTGGAAACCTCTAACGATTTCATTAGAAACGGGAATATCTTCCAATAAAATCTAGACAGAGGCATTCTCAGAAACTTCTTTGTGATGTGTGTCTTCAGCTAACAGAGTTTATCCTTTCTTTTGATAGAGCAGTTTGGAAACACTGTTTTTGTAGAATCTGTAAGTGGATATTTGGATACCTCTAACGATTTCATTGGAAACGGGAATATCTTCCTCTAAAATCTAGACAGAAGCACCGTCTGAAACTACTTTGTGATATCTGCATTCAAGTCACAGAGCTGAACATTCCCTTTCATAGAGCAGGGTTGAAACACTCTTTCTGTAGTATTTGGAAGTGGACATTTCGAGCGAATTCAGGCCTATCGTGAGAACGGAAATATCTTCCCATTCAAATGAGACAGAAGGATTCTCAGAAACTTAATTGGGATGTGTGTCGTCAACAAACAGAATTGAACTTTTCTATTGATACAGTAGTTTGGAAACACTCTTTTTGTAGAATCTGCAAGTGGATATTTGGATAACTGTGAAGATTTCGTTGGAAACAGGAATATCTTCATCTAATATCTAGATGGAAGCACTGTCAGAAAGTACTTTGTGATATCTGCATTCAAGTGACAGAGATGAACATTCCTTTTCATAGACCAGGTTTGAAACACTCTTTCTGTAGTATCAGGAAGTGGACATTTCGAGCGAAATCAGGCCTATGGTGAAAACGGAAATATCTTCCCATAAAAACGAAAGAGAAAGATTCTCAGAAACTTAATTGGGATGTCTGTCCTCAACTAACAGAGTTGAACCTTTCTATTGATACAGTAGTTTGGAAACACTCTTTTTGTAGAATCTGCAAGTGGATATTTGGATAACAGGGAAGATTTCGTTGGAAACGGGAATATCTTCATATAAATTCTAGACAGAAGCATTCTCAGAAACTTCTTTGTGATGTGTGTCTTCAACTAACAGAGTTCAACCTTTCTTTTGATAGAGGAGTTTGGAAACACTCTTTTTGTAGAATCTGCAAGTGGATATTTGGATAACTGTGAAGATTTCGTTGGAAACGGGAGTATCCTCATCTAAAATCTAGACAGAAGCACTGTCAGAAACTACTTTGTGATATCTGCATTCAAGTCACAGAGCTGAACATTCCCTTTCATAGAGTAGGTTTGAAACACTCTTTCTGTAGTATCTGGAAGTGGACATTTCGAGCGAATTGAGACCTATGGTGAGAACGGAAATATCTTCCCATAAAAATGAGACAGAAGGATTCTCAGAAACTTAATTGGGATGTGTGTCGTCAACTAACAGAGTTGAACCTTTCTATTGATACAGTAGTTTGGAAACACTCTTTTTGTAGAATCTGCAATTGGATATTTGGTTAACTGTGAAGATTTCGTTGGAAACGGGAATATCTTCATCTAAAATGTAGACCGAAGCACTGTCAGAAACTACTTTGTGATATCTGCATTCAAGTGACAGAGCTGAACATTCCTTTTCGTAGACCAGGTTTGAAACACTCTTTGAGTAGTGCCCGGAAGTGGACATTTCGAGCGAAATCAGGCCTGTGGTGAAAACGGAAATATCGTCCCATAAAAATGAAACAGAAAGATTCTCAGAAACTTAATTGGGATGTCTGTCCTCAACTAACAGAGTTGAACCTTTCTATTGATACAGTAGTTTGGAAACACTCTTTTTGTAGAATCTGCAAGTGGGTATTTGGATAACTGTGAAGATTTCATTGGAAACGGAATATCTTCATATAAATTCTAGACAGAAGCATTCTCAGAAATTTCTTTGTGATGTGTGTCTTCAACTAACAGGGTTCAAACTTTCTTTTGATAGATCAGTTTGGAAACACTGTTTTTGTATAATCTGTAAGTGGATATTTGGATACCTCTAATGATTTCTTTGGAAACCTGAATATCTTCATATAAAATCAAGACAGATGCATTCTCAGAAGCTTCCTTGTGATGTGTGTCCTCAACTAACAGAGTTGAACCTTTCTTTTGATAGAGCAGTTTGGAAACACTCTTTTTGTAGAATCTAAAAGTGGATTTTTTGATACCTCTAACGATTTCATTTGAAACGGGAATATCTTCATATAAAACATACACAGAAGCACCGTCAGAAACTACTTTGTGATATCTGCAATCAAGTCACAGATCTGAACATTCCCTTTCATAGACCACGTTTGAAACTCTCATTCTGTTGTATCTGAAAGTGGACATTTCGAGCGTATTCAGACCTGTGGCAAAAAAGGTAATATCTTCCTATGAAAACGAGACAGAAGGATTCTCATAACGTTGTTTGGGATGTGTGTCCTCAACTAACAGAGTTCAACCTTTCTTTTGATACAGCCATTTGGAAACACCCTTTTTGTATAAATTGTAAGTGGATATTTGGATAACTGTGAAGATTTCATTGGAAACGGGAATATCTTCATTTGAAATCTAGACAGAAATATTCTCAGAAACTTCTTTGTGATGTGTGTCCTGAACTAACAGAGTTCAACCTTTGTTTTGATACAGCAGTTTGGATACTCTCTTTTTGCAGAGTCTGTATGTGGATATTTGGATACCTCTAACGATTTCATTAGAAATGGGGATATCTTCGTATAAAATCTAGACAGAAGCATTATCAGAAACTTCTTTGTGATGAGTGTCCTCAACGAACAGAGTTCAACGTTTCTTTGGATAGAGCAGTTTGGAAACCCTCTTTTTGTAGAATTGGCAAGTTGATATTTGGATAACTGTGAAGATTTCATTGGCAACGGGAATATCTTCATATAAAATCTAGATAGAAGGATTCTCAGAAACTTCTTTGTGATGAGTATCCTCAACTAACAGAGTTCAACCTTTCTTTTGATACAGCAGTTTGGAAACACTCTTTTTGTTGAATCTGAAAGTGGATATTTGGGTAACTGTGTAGATTTCGTTGTAAACGGGAAAATCTTCCTATAAAATCTTGACAGAAACATTCTCAGAAACTTCTTTGTGATGTGTGGCTTCAGCTAACAGAGTTCAACCTTTCTTTTGATAGAGCAGTTTGGAAACACTGTTTTTGTAGAATCTGAAAGTGGATATTTGGATACCTCTAATGATTTCGTTGGAAACGGGAATATCTTCATATAAAAGATAGACAGAAGCACTGTCAGAAACTACTTTGTGATATCTGCATTCAAGTCAGATAGCTGAACATTCCCTTTCATAGAGCAGGTTTGAATCACTCTTTCTGTAGTATCTGAAAGTGGACATTTCGAGCGAATTCAGGCCTATGGTGAAAACGGAAATATCTTCCCATAAAAACGAGACAGAAGATTCTCAGAAACTTATTTGGGATGTGGGTCCTCAACTAACAGAGTTGAACATTTCTTTTGATAGAGCAGTTTGGAAACACATTTTTGTAGAATCTGCAAGTGAATATTTGAATAACAGTGAAGATTTCTTTGGAAACGGGAATATCTTTATATAAAATCTAGACAGAAGCATTCTCAGAAACTTCTGTGTGATGTATGTCCTCAACTAACGGAGTTCATCCTTTGTTTTGATACAGCAGTTTGGAAACACTCTTTTTGTAGAATCTGAAAGTGGATATTGGGGTAACTGTGTAGATTTCGTTGTAAATGGGAATATCTTCATATAAAATCTTGACAGAAACATCCTCAAAAACCTCTTTGTGATGTGTGTCCTCAATTTACGGAGTTCAACCTTTCTTTTGATACAGCAGTTTGGATACTCTCTTTTTGTAGAATCTGTAAGTGGATATTTGGAAACCTCTAACGATTTCATTAGAAACGGGAATATCTTCCAATAAAATCTAGACAGAGGCATTCTCAGAAACTTCTTTGTGATGTGTGTCTTCAGCTAACAGAGTTTATCCTTTCTTTTGATAGAGCAGTTTGGAAACACTGTTTTTCTAGAATCTGTAAGTGGATATTTGGATACCTCTAACGATTTCATTGGAAACGGGAATATCTTCCTCTAAAATCTAGACAGAAGCACCGTCTGAAACTACTTTGTGATATCTGCATTCAAGTCACAGAGCTGAACATTCCCTTTCATAGAGCAGGGTTGAAACACTCTTTCTGTAGTATTTGGAAGTGGACATTTCGAGCGAATTCAGGCCTATCGTGAGAACGGAAATATCTTCCCATTCAAATGAGACAGAAGGATTCTCAGAAACTTAATTGGGATGTGTGTCGTCAACAAACAGAATTGAACTTTTCTATTGATACAGTAGTTTGGAAACACTCTTTTTGTAGAATCTGCAAGTGGATATTTGGATAACTGTGAAGATTTCGTTGGAAACAGGAATATCTTCATCTAATATCTAGATGGAAGCACTGTCAGAAAGTACTTTGTGATATCTGCATTCAAGTGACAGAGATGAACATTCCTTTTCATAGACCAGGTTTGAAACACTCTTTCTGTAGTATCAGGAAGTGGACATTTCGAGCGAAATCAGGCCTATGGTGAAAACGGAAATATCTTCCCATAAAAACGAAAGAGAAAGATTCTCAGAAACTTAATTGGGATGTCTGTCCTCAACTAACAGAGTTGAACCTTTCTATTGATACAGTAGTTTGGAAACACTCTTTTTGTAGAATCTGCAAGTGGATATTTGGATAACAGGGAAGATTTCGTTGGAAACGGGAATATCTTCATATAAATTCTAGACAGAAGCATTCTCAGAAACTTCTTTGTGATGTGTGTCTTCAACTAACAGAGTTCAACCTTTCTTTTGATAGAGGAGTTTGGAAACACTCTTTTTGTAGAATCTGCAAGTGGATATTTGGATAACTGTGAAGATTTCGTTGGAAACGGGAGTATCCTCATCTAAAATCTAGACAGAAGCACTGTCAGAAACTACTTTGTGATATCTGCATTCAAGTCACAGAGCTGAACATTCCCTTTCATAGAGTAGGTTTGAAACACTCTTTCTGTAGTATCTGGAAGTGGACATTTCGAGCGAATTCAGACCTATGGTGAGAACGGAAATATCTTCCCATAAAAATGAGACAGAAGGATTCTCAGAAACTTAATTGGGATGTGTGTCGTCAACTAACAGAGTTGAACCTTTCTATTGATACAGTAGTTTGGAAACACTCTTTTTGTAGAATCTGCAATTGGATATTTGGTTAACTGTGAAGATTTCGTTGGAAACGGGAATATCTTCATCTAAAATGTAGACCGAAGCACTGTCAGAAACTACTTTGTGATATCTGCATTCAAGTGACAGAGCTGAACATTCCTTTTCGTAGACCAGGTTTGAAACACTCTTTGAGTAGTGTCCGGAAGTGGACATTTCGAGCGAAATCAGGCCTGTGGTGAAAACGGAAATATCGTCCCATAAAAATGAAACAGAAAGATTCTCAGAAACTTAATTGGGATGTCTGTCCTCAACTAACAGAGTTGAACCTTTCTATTGATACAGTAGTTTGGAAACACTCTTTTTGTAGAATCTGCAAGTGGGTATTTGGATAACTGTGAAGATTTCATTGGAAACGGAATATCTTCATATAAATTCTAGACAGAAGCATTCTCAGAAATTTCTTTGTGATGTGTGTCTTCAACTAACAGGGTTCAAACTTTCTTTTGATAGATCAGTTTGGAAACACTGTTTTTGTATAATCTGTAAGTGGATATTTGGATACCTCTAATGATTTCTTTGGAAACCTGAATATCTTCATATAAAATCAAGACAGATGCATTCTCAGAAGCTTCCTTGTGATGTGTGTCCTCAACTAACAGAGTTGAACCTTTCTTTTGATAGAGCAGTTTGGAAACACTCTTTTTGTAGAATCTAAAAGTGGATTTTTTGATACCTCTAACGATTTCATTTGAAACGGGAATATCTTCATATAAAACATACACAGAAGCACCGTCAGAAACTACTTTGTGATATCTGCAATCAAGTCACAGATCTGAACATTCCCTTTCATAGACCACGTTTGAAACTCTCATTCTGTTGTATCTGAAAGTGGACATTTCGAGCGTATTCAGACCTGTGGCAAAAAAGGTAATATCTTCCTATGAAAACGAGACAGAAGGATTCTCATAACGTTGTTTGGGATGTGTGTCCTCAACTAACAGAGTTCAACCTTTCTTTTGATACAGCCATTTGGAAACACCCTTTTTGTATAAATTGTAAGTGGATATTTGGATAACTGTGAAGATTTCATTGGAAACGGGAATATCTTCATTTGAAATCTAGACAGAAATATTCTCAGAAACTTCTTTGTGATGTGTGTCCTGAACTAACAGAGTTCAACCTTTCTTTTGATACAGCAGTTTGGATACTCTCTTTTTGCAGAGTCTGTATGTGGATATTTGGATACCTCTAACGATTTCATTAGAAATGGGGATATCTTCGTATAAAATCTAGACAGAAGCATTATCAGAAACTTCTTTGCGATGAGTGTCCTCAACGAACAGAGTTCAACGTTTCTTTGGATAGAGCAGTTTGGAAACCCTCTTTTTGTAGAATTGGCAAGTTGATATTTGGATAACTGTGAAGATTTCATTGGCAACGGGAATATCTTCATATAAAATCTAGATAGAAGGATTCTCAGAAACTTCTTTGTGATGAGTGTCCTCAACTAACAGAGTTCAACCTTTCTTTTGATACAGCAGTTTGGAAACACTCTTTTTGTTGAATCTGAAAGTGGATATTTGGGTAACTGTGTAGATTTCGTTGTAAACGGGAAAATCTTCCTATAAAATCTTGACAGAAACATTCTCAGAAACTTCTTTGTGATGTGTGGCTTCAGCTAACAGAGTTCAACCTTTCTTTTGATAGAGCAGTTTGGAAACACTGTTTTTGTAGAATCTGAAAGTGGATATTTGGATACCTCTAATGATTTCGTTGGAAACGGGAATATCTTCATATAAAAGATAGACAGAAGCACTGTCAGAAACTACTTTGTGATATCTGCATTCAAGTCAGATAGCTGAACATTCCCTTTCATAGAGCAGGTTTGAATCACTCTTTCTGTAGTATCTGAAAGTGGACATTTCGAGCGAATTCAGGCCTATGGTGAAAACGGAAATATCTTCCCATAAAAACGAGACAGAAGATTCTCAGAAACTTATTTGGGATGTGGGTCCTCAACTAACAGAGTTGAACATTTCTTTTGATAGAGCAGTTTGGAAACACATTTTTGTAGAATCTGCAAGTGAATATTTGAATAACAGTGAAGATTTCTTTGGAAACGGGAATATCTTTATATAAAATCTAGACAGAAGCATTCTCAGAAACTTCTGTGTGATGTATGTCCTCAACTAACGGAGTTCATCCTTTGTTTTGATACAGCAGTTTGGAAACACTCTTTTTGTAGAATCTGAAAGTGGATATTGAGGTAACTGTGTAGATTTCGTTGTAAATGGGAATATCTTCATATAAAATCTTGACAGAAACATCCTCAAAAACCTCTTTGTGATGTGTGTCCTCAATTTACGGAGTTCAGCCTTTCTTTTGATACAGCAGTTTGGATACTCTCTTTTTGTAGAATCTGTAAGTGGATATTTGGAAACCTCTAACGATTTCATTAGAAACGGGAATATCTTCCAATAAAATCTAGACAGAGGCATTCTCAGAAACTTCTTTGTGATGTGTGTCTTCAGCTAACAGAGTTTATCCTTTCTTTTGATAGAGCAGTTTGGAAACACTGTTTTTCTAGAATCTGTAAGTGGATATTTGGATACCTCTAACGATTTCATTGGAAACGGGAATATCTTCCTCTAAAATCTAGACAGAAGCACCGTCTGAAACTACTTTGTGATATCTGCATTCAAGTCACAGAGCTGAACATTCCCTTTCATAGAGCAGGGTTGAAACACTCTTTCTGTAGTATTTGGAAGTGGACATTTCGAGCGAATTCAGGCCTATCGTGAGAACGGAAATATCTTCCCATTCAAATGAGACAGAAGGATTCTCAGAAACTTAATTGGGATGTGTGTCGTCAACAAACAGAATTGAACTTTTCTATTGATACAGTAGTTTGGAAACACTCTTTTTGTAGAATCTGCAAGTGGATATTTGGATAACTGTGAAGATTTCGTTGGAAACAGGAATATCTTCATCTAATATCTAGATGGAAGCACTGTCAGAAAGTACTTTGTGATATCTGCATTCAAGTGACAGAGATGAACATTCCTTTTCATAGACCAGGTTTGAAACACTCTTTCTGTAGTATCAGGAAGTGGACATTTCGAGCGAAATCAGGCCTATGGTGAAAACGGAAATATCTTCCCATAAAAACGAAAGAGAAAGATTCTCAGAAACTTAATTGGGATGTCTGTCCTCAAATAACAGAGTTGAACCTTTCTATTGATACAGTAGTTTGGAAACACTCTTTTTGTAGAATCTGCAAGTGGATATTTGGATAACAGGGAAGATTTCGTTGGAAACGGGAATATCTTCATATAAATTCTAGACAGAAGCATTCTCAGAAACTTCTTTGTGATGTGTGTCTTCAACTAACAGAGTTCAACCTTTCTTTTGATAGAGGAGTTTGGAAACAGTCTTTTTGTAGAATCTGCAAGTGGATATTTGGATAACTGTGAAGATTTCGTTGGAAACGGGAGTATCCTCATCTAAAATCTAGACAGAAGCACTGTCAGAAACTACTTTGTGATATCTGCATTCAAGTCACAGAGCTGAACATTCCCTTTCATAGAGTAGGTTTGAAACACTCTTTCTGTAGTATCTGGAAGTGGACATTTCGAGCGAATTGAGACCTATGGTGAGAACGGAAATATCTTCCCATAAAAATGAGACAGAAGGATTCTCAGAAACTTAATTGGGATGTGTGTCGTCAACTAACAGAGTTGAACCTTTCTATTGATACAGTAGTTTGGAAACACTCTTTTTGTAGAATCTGCAATTGGATATTTGGTTAACTGTGAAGATTTCGTTGGAAACGGGAATATCTTCATCTAAAATGTAGACCGAAGCACTGTCAGAAACTACTTTGTGATATCTGCATTCAAGTGACAGAGCTGAACATTCCTTTTCGTAGACCAGGTTTGAAACACTCTTTGAGTAGTGTCCGGAAGTGGACATTTCGAGCGAAATCAGGCCTGTGGTGAAAACGGAAATATCGTCCCATAAAAATGAAACAGAAAGATTCTCAGAAACTTAATTGGGATGTCTGTCCTCAACTAACAGAGTTGAACCTTTCTATTGATACAGTAGTTTGGAAACACTCTTTTTGTAGAATCTGCAAGTGGGTATTTGGATAACTGTGAAGATTTCATTGGAAACGGAATATCTTCATATAAATTCTAGACAGAAGCATTCTCAGAAATTTCTTTGTGATGTGTGTCTTCAACTAACAGGGTTCAAACTTTCTTTTGATAGATCAGTTTGGAAACACTGTTTTTGTATAATCTGTAAGTGGATATTTGGATACCTCTAATGATTTCTTTGGAAACCTGAATATCTTCATATAAAATCAAGACAGATGCATTCTCAGAAGCTTCCTTGTGATGTGTGTCCTCAACTAACAGAGTTGAACCTTTCTTTTGATAGAGCAGTTTGGAAACACTCTTTTTGTAGAATCTAAAAGTGGATTTTTTGATACCTCTAACGATTTCATTTGAAACGGGAATATCTT
The DNA here is from genome assembly GCF_029281585.2 of Gorilla gorilla gorilla. Taxonomy (NCBI): domain Eukaryota; kingdom Metazoa; phylum Chordata; class Mammalia; order Primates; family Hominidae; genus Gorilla; species Gorilla gorilla. Next base: position 11,364,248 of record NC_086018.1, on the reverse strand, counting down.
CATATAAAACATACACAGAAGCACCGTCAGAAACTACTTTGTGATATCTGCAATCAAGTCACAGATCTGAACATTCCCTTTCATAGACCACGTTTGAAACTCTCATTCTGTTGTATCTGAAAGTGGACATTTCGAGCGTATTCAGACCTGTGGCAAAAAAGGTAATATCTTCCTATGAAAACGAGACAGAAGGATTCTCATAACGTTGTTTGGGATGTGTGTCCTCAACTAACAGAGTTCAACCTTTCTTTTGATACAGCCATTTGGAAACACCCTTTTTGTATAAATTGTAAGTGGATATTTGGATAACTGTGAAGATTTCATTGGAAACGGGAATATCTTCATTTGAAATCTAGACAGAAATATTCTCAGAAACTTCTTTGTGATGTGTGTCCTGAACTAACAGAGTTCAACCTTTCTTTTGATACAGCAGTTTGGATACTCTCTTTTTGCAGAGTCTGTATGTGGATATTTGGATACCTCTAACGATTTCATTAGAAATGGGGATATCTTCGTATAAAATCTAGACAGAAGCATTATCAGAAACTTCTTTGCGATGACTGTCCTCAACGAACAGAGTTCAACGTTTCTTTGGATAGAGCAGTTTGGAAACCCTCTTTTTGTAGAATTGGCAAGTTGATATTTGGATAACTGTGAAGATTTCATTGGCAACGGGAATATCTTCATATAAAATCTAGATAGAAGGATTCTCAGAAACTTCTTTGTGATGAGTGTCCTCAACTAACAGAGTTCAACCTTTCTTTTGATACAGCAGTTTGGAAACACTCTTTTTGTTGAATCTGAAAGTGGATATTTGGGTAACTGTGTAGATTTCGTTGTAAACGGGAAAATCTTCCTATAAAATCTTGACAGAAACATTCTCAGAAACTTCTTTGTGATGTGTGGCTTCAGCTAACAGAGTTCAACCTTTCTTTTGATAGAGCAGTTTGGAAACACTGTTTTTGTAGAATCTGAAAGTGGATATTTGGATACCTCTAATGATTTCGTTGGAAACGGGAATATCTTCATATAAAAGATAGACAGAAGCACTGTCAGAAACTACTTTGTGATATCTGCATTCAAGTCACATAGCTGAACATTCCCTTTCATAGAGCAGGTTTGAATCACTCTTTCTGTAGTATCTGAAAGTGGACATTTCGAGCGAATTCAGGCCTATGGTGAAAACGGAAATATCTTCCCATAAAAACGAGACAGAAGATTCTCAGCAACTTATTTGGGATGTGGGTCCTCAACTAACAGAGTTGAACATTTCTTTTGATAGAGCAGTTTGGAAACACATTTTTGTAGAATCTGCAAGTGAATATTTGAATAACAGTGAAGATTTCTTTGGAAACGGGAATATCTTTATATAAAATCTAGACAGAAGCATTCTCAGAAACTTCTGTGTGATGTATGTCCTCAACTAACGGAGTTCATCCTTTGTTTTGATACAGCAGTTTGGAAACACTCTTTTTGTAGAATCTGAAAGTGAATATTGGGGTAACTGTGTAGATTTCGTTGTAAATGGGAATATCTTCATATAAAATCTTGACAGAAACATTCTCAAAAACCTCTTTGTGATGTGTGTCCTCAATTTACGGAGTTCAACCTTTCTTTTGATACAGCAGTTTGGATACTCTCTTTTTGTAGAATCTGTAAGTGGATATTTGGAAACCTCTAACGATTTCATTAGAAACGGGAATATCTTCCAATAAAATCTAGACAGAGGCATTCTCAGAAACTTCTTTGTGATGTGTGTCTTCAGCTAACAGAGTTTATCCTTTCTTTTGATAGAGCAGTTTGGAAACACTGTTTTTCTAGAATCTGTAAGTGGATATTTGGATACCTCTAACGATTTCGTTGGAAACGGGAATATCTTCCTCTAAAATCTAGACAGAAGCACCGTGTGAAACTACTTTGTGATATCTGCATTCAAGTCACAGAGCTGAACATTCCCTTTCATAGAGCAGGGTTGAAACACTCTTTCTGTAGTATTTGGAAGTGGACATTTCGAGCGAATTCAGGCCTATCGTGAGAACGGAAATATCTTCCCATTCAAATGAGACAGAAGGATTCTAAGAAACTTAATTGGGATGTGTGTCGTCAACAAACAGAATTGAACTTTTCTATTGATACAGTAGTTTGGAAGCACTCTTTTTGTAGAATCTGCAAGTGGATATTTGGATAACTGTGAAGATTTCGTTGGAAACAGGAATATCTTCATCTAATATCTAGATGGAAGCACTGTCAGAAAGTACTTTGTGATATCTGCATTCAAGTGACAGAGATGAACATTCCTTTTCATAGACCAGGTTTGAAACACTCTTTCTGTAGTATCAGGAAGTGGACATTTCGAGCGAAATCAGGCCTATGGTGAAAACGGAAATATCTTCCCATAAAAACGAAAGTGAAAGATTCTCAGAAACTTAATTGGGATGTCTGTCCTCAACTAACAGAGTTGGACCTTTCTATTGATACAGTAGTTTGGAAACACTCTTTTTGTAGAATCTGCAAGTGGATATTTGGATAACAGGGAAGATTTCGTTGGGAACGGAATATCTTCATATAAATTCTAGACAGAAGCATTCTCAGAAACTTCTTTGTGATGTGTGTCTTCAACTAACAGAGTTCAACCTTTCTTTTGATAGAGGAGTTTGGAAACACTCTTTTTGTAGAATCTGTAAGTGGATATTTCGATACCTCTAATGATGTCTTTGGAAACCTGAATATCTTCATACAAAATCTAGACAGAAGCATTCTCAGAAACTTCTTGTGATGTGTGTCTTCAACTATCAGGGTTCAACCTTTCTTTTGAGAGAGCAGTTTGGATACACTGTTTTTGTAGAATCTGTAAGTGGATATTTGGATACCTCTAATGATTTCATTGGTAACGGGAATATCTTCATATAAAAGATACACAGAAGCACTGTCAGAAACTACTTAGTGATATCTGCATTCAAGTCACAGATCTGAACATTCCGTCTCATAGACAACGTTTGAAACTCTCTTTCTGTTGTATCTGAAAGTGGACATTTGGAGCGAATTCAGGACTGCGGTGAAAAAGGGAATATCTTCGTATGAAATCGAGACAGAAGGATTCTCATAAAGTTGTTTGGGATGTGTGTCCTCAACTAACAGCGTTCAACCATTCTTTTGATACAGCAGTTTGGAAACACTCTTTTTGTAGAATCTGAAAGTGGATATTTGGGTAACTGTGTAGATTTCGTTGTAAATGGGAATATCTTCATATAAAATCTTGACAGAAACATTCTCAGAAACTTCTTTGTGATGTGTGTCCTCAACTAACAGAGTTCAACCTTTCTTTTGATACAGCAGTTTGGATACTCTCTTTTTGTAGAATCTGTAAGTGGATATTTGGATACCTCTAACGATTTCATTAGAAACGGGAATATCTTCAAATAAAATCTAGACAGAGGCATTCTCAGAAACTTCTTTGTGATGTGTGTCTTCAGCTAACAGAATTCAACCTTTCTTTTGACAGAGCAGTTTGGAAACACTGTTTTTCTAGAATCTGTATGTGGATATTTGGATACCTCTAACGATTTCGTTGGAAACGGGAATATCTTCCTCTAAAATCTAGACAGAAGCACCGTCTGAAAGTACTTTGTGATATCTGCATTCAAGTCACAGAGCTCAACATTCCCTTTCATAGAGCAGGGTTGAAACACTCTTTCTGTAGTATTTGGAAGTGGACATTTCGAGCGAATTCAGGCCTATCGTGAGAACGGAAATATCTTCCCATTCAAATGAGACAGAAGGATTCTCAGAAACTTAATTGGGATGTGTGTCGTCAACAAACAGAATTGAACTTTTCTATTGATACAGTAGTTTGGAAACACTCTTTTTGTAGAATCTGCAAGTGGATGTTTGGATAACTGTGAAGATTTCGTTGGAAACGGGAATATCTTCATCTAATATCTAGATGGAAGCACTGTCAGAAAGTACTTTGTGATATCTGCATTCAAGTGACGGAGCTGAACATTCCTTTTCATAGACCAGGTTTGAAACACTCTTTCTGTAGTATCAGGAAGTGGACATTTCGAGCGAAATCAGGCCTATGGTGAAAACGGGAATATCTTCCCATAAAAACGAAAGAGAAAGATTCTCAGAAACTTAATTGGGATGTCTGTCCTCAACTAACAGAGTTGAACCTTTCTATTGATACAGTAGTTTGGAAAACTCTTTTTGTGGAATCTGCAAGTGGATATTTGGATAACAGTGAAGATTTCGTTGGAAACGGAATATCTTCATATAAATTCTAGACAGAAGCATTCTCAGAAACTTCTTTGTGATGTGTGTCTTCAACTAACAGAGTTCAACCTTTCTTTTGATAGAGGAGTTTGGAAACACTCGTTTTGTAGAATCTGTAAGTGGATATTTGGATACCTCTAATGATTTCTTTGGAAACCTGAATATCTTCATACAAAATCTAGACAGAAGCATTCTCAGAAACTTCCTGGTGATGTGTGTCTTCAACTATCAGGTTTCAACCTTTCTTTTGATAGAGCAGTTTGGAAACACTGTTTTTGTAGAATCTGTAAGTGGATATTTGGATACCTCTAATGATTTCCTTGGAAACGAGAATATGTTCATATAAAATCTAGACAGAGGCATTCTCAGAAACTTCTTTGTGATGTGTGGCTTCAGCTAACAGAGTTCAACCTTTCTTTTGATGGAGCTGTTTGGAAACACTGTTTTTGTAGAATCTGTAAGTGTATATTTGGATACCTCTAACGATTTTGTTGGAAACGGGAATATCTTCATATAAAAGATAGACAGAAGCACTGTCAGAAACTATTTTGTGATATCTGCATTCAAGTCACATAGCTGAACATTCCCTTTCATAGAGCAGGTTTGAAACACTCTTTCTGTAGTATCTGAAAGTGGAGATTTCGAGCGAATTCAGGCCTATGGTGAAAACGGAAATATCTTCCCATAAAAACGAGACATAAGGATTCTCAGAAACTTATTTGTGATATGGGTCCTCAAGTAACAGAGTTGAACATTTCTTTTGATAGAGCAGTTTGGAAACACATTTTGGTAGAATCTGCAAGTGAATATTTGAATAACAGTGAAGATTTCTTTGGAAACGGGAATATCTTTACATAAAATCTAGACAGAAGCATTCTCAGAAACTTCTTTGTGATGTGTATCCTCAACTAACGCAGTTCATCCTTTCTTTTGATACAGCAGTTTGGAAACACTCTTTTTGTAGAATCTGAAAGTGGATATTTGGGTAACTGTGTAGATTTCGTTGTAAATGGGAATATCTTCATATAAAATCTTGACAGAAACATTCTCAGAAACTTCTTTGTGATGTGTGTCCTCAACTAACGGAGTTCAACCTTTCTTTTGATACAGCAGTTTGGATACTCTCTTTTTGTAGAATCTGTAAGTGGATACTTGGATAGCTCTAACGATTTCATTAGAAACGGGAATATCTTCATATAAAATCTAGACAGAAGCATTATCAGAAACTTCTTTGTGATGAGTGTCCTCAAGGAACAGAGTTTAACCGTTCTTTGGATAGAGCATTTTGGAAACCCTCCTTTTGTAGAATCGGCAAGTTGATATTTGGATAACTGAGAAGATTTCGTTGGCAACGGGAATATCTTCATATAAAATCTAGACTGAAGGATTCTCAGAATCTTCTTTGTGATGAGTGTCTTCAACTAACAGAGTTCAACCTTTCTTTTGATACAGCAGTTTGGAAACACTCTTTTTGTGGAATCTGAAAGTGGATATTTGGTTAACTGTGAAGATTTCATTGTAAACGGTAATATCTTCATATAAAATCTAGACAGAAGAATTGTCAGAAACATCTTTGTGGTGTGTGCCCTCAGCTAACAGAGTTCAACCTTTCTTTAGATAGAGCAGTTTGGAAACACTCTTATTGTAGAATCTGTAAGTGGATATTTGGATAGCTCTAACTATTTCGTTGGAAACGGGAATATCTTCCTCTAAAATGTAGACAGAAGCTCTGTCAGAAACCACTTTGTGATATCTGCATTCAAGTCACAGAGCTGAACATTCCCTTTCATAGAGCAGATTTGAAACACTCTTTCTGTAGTATCTGGAAGAGGACATTTCGAGCGCATTGAGGCCTACCGTGATAAAGGAAATATCTTCCCATAAAAACGAGACAGAAATATTGTCAGAAACTTCTTTGTGATGTGTGTCCTCAACTAACAGAGTTCAACCTTTCTTTTGATACAACAGTTTGGAAACACACTTTCTGTAGAATATGCATGTGGATAACTGGATTACTGTGAAGATTTCTTCGGAAACGGGAATATCTTCATATGAAATCTAGACAGAAACATTCTCAGAAACTTCTTTGTGATGTGTGTCCTCAACTAACGGAGTTCAACCTTTCATTTGATAGAGCAGTTTGGAAACACTCTGTTTGTAGAATCTGCAAGTGGATATTTGGATAACTGTGAAGATTTCGTTGGAAACGGGAGTATCCTCATCTAAAATCTAGACAGAAGCACTGTCAGAAACTACTTTGTGATATCTGCATTCAAGTCACAGAGCTGAACATTCCCTTTCATAGACAACGTTTCAAACTCTCTTTCTGTTGTATCTGAATGTGGACATTTCGAGCGCATTCAGGACTGCGGTGAAAAAGGGAATATCTTCGTATGAAAACGACACAGAAGGATTCTCATAAAGTTGTTTGGGATGTGTGTCCTCAACTAACAGAGTTCAACCTTTCTTTTGATACAGCAGTTTGGAAACACCCTTTTTGTATAAATTGCAAGTGGATATTTGGATAACTGTGAAGATTTCATTGGAAACGGGAATATCTTCATTTAAAATCTAGACAGAAATATTCTCAGAAACTTCTTTGTGATGTGGGTCCTCAACTAACGGAGTTCAACCTTTCCTTTCATACAGCAGTTGGAAACACACTTTTTGTAGAATCTGCAAGTGGATATTTGGATAATTGTGAGGATTTCATTGGAAACGGGAATATCTTCATATAAAGTCTAGACAGAAGCATTCTCAGAAAATCCTTTGTGATGTGTGTCCTCAACTAACATAGATCAACCTTTCTTTTGATAGAGCAGTTTGGAAATACCCTTTTTGTAGAATCTGTAAGTGGATATTTGGATACCTCTAACGATTTCGTTGGAAACGGGAGTAAATTCATATAAAATCTAGACAGAAGCATTCTCAGAAACTTCTTGGTAATGAGTGTCCTCAACTAACACAGTTCAACCTTTCTTTTGATACAGCAGCTAATAAACCCTCTTTTTGTTGAATCGGCAAGTGGATATTTGGATAAATGTGAAGATTTCATTGAAAACGGGAATATCTTCAAATAAAATCTAGACAGACGAATTCTCAGAAACTTCTTTGTGAAGAGTGTCCTCAACTAACAGAGTTCAACCTTTCTGTTGATACAGCAGTTTGGAAACTCTCTTTTTGTAGAATCTGTCACTGGATATTTGGATAACTGTGGAGATTTCGTTGGAAGCGGGAATATCTTCATATAAAATCTAGACAGAAGCATTCTCAGAAACTTCTTTGTGATGTGTGTCCTCAACTAACAGAGTTCAACATTTCTTTTGATAGAGCAGTTTGGAAACACTGTTTTTCTAGAATCTGTAAGTGGATATTTGGATACCTCTAACGATTTCGTTGGAAACGGGAATATCTTCATATAAAAGATAGACAGAAGCACTGTCAGAAACTACTTTATGATATCTGCATTCAAGTCACAGAGCTGAACATTCCGTTTCATAGAGCAGGTTTGAAACACTCTTTCTGTAGTATCTGAAAGTGGACATTTCGAGCGAATTCAGGCCTATGGTGAAAACGGAAATATCTTCCCATAAAAACGAGACAGAAGGATTCTCAGAAACTTATTTGGGATGTGGGTCCTCAACTAACAGAGTTGAACATTTCTTTTGATAGAGCAGTTTGGAAACACATTTTTGTAGAATCTGCAAGTGAATATTTGAATAACAGTGAAGATTTCTTTGGAAACGGGAATATCTTTATATAAAATCTAGACAGAAGCATTCTCAGAAACTTCTTTGTGATGTGTGTCCTCAACTAACGGAGTTCATCCTTTCTTTTGTTACAGCAGTTTGGATACTCTCTTTTTGTAGAATCTGTAAGTGGATATTTGGATACCTCTAACGATTTCATTAGAAACGGGAATATCTTCAAATAAAATCTAGACAGAGGCATTCTCAGAAACTTCTTTGTGATGTGTGTCGTCAGCTAACAGAGTTCAACCTTTCTTTTGATAGAGCAGTTTGGAAACACCGTTTTTGTAGGATCTGTAAGTGGATATTTGGATACCTCTAACGATTTCGTTGGAAACGGGAATATCTTCCTCTAAAATCTAGACAGAAGCACCGTCTGAAACTACTTGTGATATCTGCATTCAAGTCACAGAGCTCAACATTCCCTTTCATAGAGCAGGGTTGAAACACTCTTTCTGTAGTATCTGGAAGTGGACATTTCGAGCGAATTCAGTCCTATCATGAGAACGGAAATATCTTCCCATAAAAATGAGACAGAAGGATTCTCAGAAACTTAAGTGGGATGTGTGTCGTCAACAAACAGAATTGAACTTTTCTATTGATACAGTAGTTTGGAAACACTCTTTTTGTAGAATCTGCAAGTGGATATTTGGATAACTGTGAAGATTTCGTTGGAAACGGGAATATCTTCATCTAATATCTAGATGGAAGCACTGTCAGAAAGTACTTTGTGATATCTGCATTCAAGTGACAGAGCTGAACATTCCTTTTCATTGACCAGGTTTGAAACACTCTTTCTGTAGTATCAGGAAGTTTACATTTCGAGCGAAATCAGGCCTATGGTGAAAACGGAAATATCTTCCCATAAAAACGAAAGAGAAAGATTCTCAGAAACTTAATTGGGATGTCTGTCCTCAACTAACAGAGTTGAACCTTTCTATTGATACAGTAGTTTGGAAACACTCTTTTTGTAGAATCTGCAAGTGGATATTTGGATAACAGTGAAGATTTCGTTGGAAACGGAATATCTTCATATAAATTCTAGAGAGAAGCATTCTCAGAAACTTCTTTGTGATGTGTGTCTTCAACTAACAGAGTTCAACCTTTCTTTTGATAGAGGAGTTTGGAAACACTCTTTTTGTAGAATCTGTAAGTGGATATTTCGATACCTCTAATGATGTCTTTGGAAACCTGAATATCTTCATACAAAATCTAGACAGAAGCATTCTCAGAAACTTCTTGTGATGTGTGTCTTCAACTATCAGGGTTCAACCTTTCTTTTGAGAGAGCAGTTTGGATACACTGTTTTTGTAGAATCTGTAAGTGGATATTTGGATACCTCTAATGATTTCATTGGTAACGGGAATATCTTCATATAAAAGATACACAGAAGCACTGTCAGAAACTACTTAGTGATATCTGCATTCAAGTCACAGATCTGAACATTCCGTCTCATAGACAACGTTTGAAACTCTCTTTCTGTTGTATCTGAAAGTGGACATTTGGAGCGAATTCAGGACTGCGGTGAAAAAGGGAATATCTTCGTATGAAATCGAGACAGAAGGATTCTCATAAAGATGTTTGGGATGTGTGTCCTCAACTAACAGCGTTCAACCATTCTTTTGATACAGCAGTTTGGAAACACTCTTTTTGTAGAATCTGAAAGTGGATATTTGGGTAACTGTGTAGATTTCGTTGTAAACGGGAATATCTTCATATAAAATCTAGACAGAAATATTATCAGAAACTTCTTTGTGATGTGTGTCCTCAACTAACAGAGTTCAACCTTTCTTTTGATACAGCAGTTTGGATACTCTCTTTTTGTAGAATCTGTAAGTGGATATTTGGATACCTCTAACGATTTCATTAGAAACGGGAATATCTTCAAATAAAATCTAGACAGAGGCATTCTCAGAAAGTTCTTTGTGATGTGTGCCTTCAGCTAACAGAGTTCAACCTTTCTTTTGATAGAGCAGTTTGGAAACACTGTTTTTGTAGAATCTGAAAGTGGATATATGGATACCTCTAACGATTTCGTTGGAAACGGGAATATCTTCATATAAAAGATAGACAGAAGCACTGTCAGAAACTACTTTGTGATATCTGCATTCAAGTCACAGAGCTCAACATTCCCTTTCATAGAGCAGGGTTGAAACACTCTTTCTGTAGTATCTGGAAGTGGACATTTCGAGCGAATTCAGTCCTATCATGAGAACGGAAATATCTTCCCATAAAAATGAGACAGAAGGATTCTCAGAAACTTAAGTGGGATGTGTGTCGTCAACAAACAGAATTGAACTTTTCTATTGATACAGTAGTTTGGAAACACTCTTTTTGTAGAATCTGCAAGTGGATATTTGGATAACTGTGAAGATTTCGTTGGAAACGGGAATATCTTCATCTAATATCTAGATGGAAGCACTGTCAGAAAGTACTTTGTGATATCTGCATTCAAGTGACAGAGCTGAACATTCCTTTTCATAGACCAGGTTTGAAACACTCTTTCTGTAGTATCAGGAAGTTTACATTTCGAGCGAAATCAGGCCTATGGTGAAAACGGAAATATCTTCCCATAAAAACGAAAGAGAAAGATTCTCAGAAACTTAATTGGGATGTCTGTCCTCAACTAACAGAGTTGAACCTTTCTATTGATACAGTAGTTTGGAAACACTCTTTTTGTAGAATCTGCAAGTGGATATTTGGATAACAGTGAAGATTTCGTTGGAAACGGAATATCTTCATATAAATTCTAGAGAGAAGCATTCTCAGAAACTTCTTTGTGATGTGTGTCTTCAACTAACAGAGTTCAACCTTTCTTTTGATAGAGGAGTTTGGAAACACTCTTTTTGTAGAATCTGTAAGTGGATATTTCGATACCTCTAATGATGTCTTTGGAAACCTGAATATCTTCATACAAAATCTAGACAGAAGCATTCTCAGAAACTTCTTGTGATGTGTGTCTTCAACTATCAGGGTTCAACCTTTCTTTTGAGAGAGCAGTTTGGATACACTGTTTTTGTAGAATCTGTAAGTGGATATTTGGATACCTCTAATGATTTCATTGGTAACGGGAATATCTTCATATAAAAGATACACAGAAGCACTGTCAGAAACTACTTAGTGATATCTGCATTCAAGTCACAGATCTGAACATTCCGTCTCATAGACAACGTTTGAAACTCTCTTTCTGTTGTATCTGAAAGTGGACATTTGGAGCGAATTCAGGACTGCGGTGAAAAAGGGAATATCTTCGTATGAAATCGAGACAGAAGGATTCTCATAAAGATGTTTGGGATGTGTGTCCTCAACTAACAGCGTTCAACCATTCTTTTGATACAGCAGTTTGGAAACACTCTTTTTGTAGAATCTGAAAGTGGATATTTGGGTAACTGTGTAGATTTCGTTGTAAACGGGAATATCTTCATATAAAATCTAGACAGAAATATTATCAGAAACTTCTTTGTGATGTGTGTCCTCAACTAACAGAGTTCAACCTTTCTTTTGATACAGCAGTTTGGATACTCTCTTTTTGTAGAATCTGTAAGTGGATATTTGGATACCTCTAACGATTTCATTAGAAACGGGAATATCTTCAAATAAAATCTAGACAGAGGCATTCTCAGAAAGTTCTTTGTGATGTGTGTCTTCAGCTAACAGAGTTCAACCTTTCTTTTGATAGAGCAGTTTGGAAACACTGTTTTTGTAGAATCTGAAAGTGGATATATGGATACCTCTAACGATTTCGTTGGAAACGGGAATATCTTCATATAAAAGATAGACAGAAGCACTGTCAGAAACTACTTTGTGATATCTGCATTCAAGTCACATAGCTGAACATTCCCTTTCATAGAGCAGGTTTGAAACACTCTTTCTGTAGTATCTGAAAGTGGACATTTCGAGCGAATTCAGGCCTATGGTGAAAACGGAAATATCTTCCCATAAAAACGAGACAGAAGATTCTCAGAAACTTATTTGGGATGTGGGTCCTCAACTAACAGAGTTGAACATTTCTTTTGATAGAGCAGTTTGGAAACACATTTTTGTAGAATCTGCAAGTGAATATTTGAATAACAGTGAAGATTTCCTTGGAAACGGGAATATCTTTATATAAAATCTAGACAGAAGCATTTTCAGAAACTTCTTTGTGATGTGTGTCCTCAACTAACGGAGTTCATCCTTTGTTTTGATACAGCAGTTTGGAAACACTCTTTTTGTAGAATCTGAAAGTGGATATTTGGGTAAATGTGTAGATTTCGTTGTAAATGGGAATATCTTCATATAAAATCTTGACAGAAACATTCTCAGAAACTTCTTTGTGATGTGTGTCCTCAACTAACAGAGTTCAACCTTTCTTTTGATACAGCAGTTTGGATACTCTCTTTTTGTAGAATCTGTAAGTGGATATTTGGATACCTCTAACGATTTCATTAGAAACGGGAATATCTTCAAATAAAATCTAGACAGAGGCATTCTCAGAAACTTCTTTGTGATGTGTGTCTTCAGCTAACAGAGTTCAACCTTTCTTTTGACAGAGCAGTTTGGAAACACTGTTTTTCTAGAATCTGTAAGTGGATATTTGGATACCTCTAACGATTTCGTTGGAAACGGGAATATCTTCCTCTAAAATCTAGACAGAAGCACCGTCTGAAACTACTTTGTGATATCTGCATTCAAGTCACAGAGCTCAACATTCCCTTTCATAGAGCAGGGTTGAAACACTCTTTCTGTAGTATTTGGAAGTGGACATTTCGAGCGAATTCAGGCCTTTCGTGAGAACGGAAATATCTTCCCATTCAAATGAGACAGAAGGATTCTCAGAAACTTAATTGGGATGTGTGTCGTCAACAAACAGAATTGAACTTTTCTATTGATACAGTAGTTTGGAAACACTCTTTTTGTAGAATCTGCAAGTGGATGTTTGGATAACTGTGAAGATTTCGTTGGAAACGGGAATATCTTCATCTAATATCTAGATGGAAGCACTGTCAGAAAGTACTTTGTGATATCTGCATTCAAGTGACAGAGCTGAACATTCCTTTTCATAGACCAGGTTTGAAACACTCTTTCTGTAGTATCAGGAAGTGGACATTTCGAGCGAAATCAGGCCTATGGTGAAAACGGAAATATCTTCCCATAAAAACGAAAGAGAAAGATTCTCAGAAACTTAATTGGGATGTCTGTCCTCAACTAACAGAGTTGAACCTTTCTATTGATACAGTAGTTTGGAACACTCTTTTTGTGGAATCCGCAAGTGGATATTTGGATAACAGTGAAGATTTCGTTGGAAACGGAATATCTTCATATAAATTCTAGACAGAAGCATTCTCAGAAACTTCTTTGTGATGTGTGTCTTCAACTAACAGAGTTCAACCTTTCTTTTGATAGAGGAGTTTGGAAACACTCGTTTTGTAGAATCTGTAAGTGGATATTTGGATACCTCTAATGATTTCTTTGGAAACCTGAATATCTTCATACAAAATCTAGACAGAAGCATTCTCAGAAACTTCCTGGTGATGTGTGTCTTCAACTATCAGGTTTCAACCTTTCTTTTGATAGAGCAGTTTGGAAACACTGTTTTTGTAGAATCTGTAAGTGGATATTTGGATACCTCTAATGATTTCCTTGGAAACGAGAATATGTTCATATAAAATCTAGACAGAGGCATTCTCAGAAACTTCTTTGTGATGTGTGGCTTCAGCTAACAGAGTTCAACCTTTCTTTTGATGGAGCTGTTTGGAAACACTGTTTTTGTAGAATCTGTAAGTGTATATTTGGATACCTCTAACGATTTTGTTGGAAACGGGAATATCTTCATATAAAAGATAGACAGAAGCACTGTCAGAAACTATTTTGTGATATCTGCATTCAAGTCACATAGCTGAACATTCCCTTTCATAGAGCAGGTTTGAAACACTCTTTCTGTAGTATCTGAAAGTGGAGATTTCGAGCGAATTCAGGCCTATGGTGAAAACGGAAATATCTTCCCATAAAAACGAGACAGAAGGATTCTCAGAAACTTATTTGTGATATGGGTCCTCAACTAACAGAGTTGAACATTTCTTTTGATAGAGCAGTTTGGAAACACATTTTGGTAGAATCTGCAAGTGAATATTTGAATAACAGTGAAGATTTCTTTGGAAACGGGAATATCTTTACATGAAATCTAGACAGAAGCATTCTCAGAAACTTCTTTGTGATGTGTGTCCTCAACTAACGCAGTTCATCCTTTCTTTTGATACAGCAGTTTGGAAACACTCTTTTTGTAGAATCTGAAAGTGGATATTTGGGTAACTGTGTAGATTTCGTTGTAAATGGGAATATCTTCATATAAAATCTTGACAGAAACATTCTCAGAAACTTCTTTGTGATGTGTGTCCTCAACTAACGGAGTTCAACCTTTCTTTTGATACAGCAGTTTGGATACTCTCTTTTTGTAGAATCTGTAAGTGGATACTTGGATAGCTCTAACGATTTCATTAGAAACGGGAATATCTTCATATAAAATCTAGACAGAAGCATTATCAGAAACTTCTTTGTGATGAGTGTCCTCAAGGAACAGAGTTTAACCGTTCTTTGGATAGAGCATTTTGGAAACCCTCCTTTTGCAGAATCGTCAAGTTGATATTTGGATAACTGAGAAGATTTCGTTGGCAACGGGAATATCTTCATATAAAATCTAGACTGAAGGATTCTCAGAATCTTCTTTGTGATGAGTGTCTTAAACTAACAGAGTTCAACCTTTCTTTTGATACAGCAGTTTGGAAACACTCTTTTTGTGGAATCTGAAAGTGGATATTTGGTTAACTGTGAAGATTTCATTGTAAACGGTAATATCTTCATATAAAATCTAGACAGAAGCATTGTCAGAAACATCTTTGTGGTGTGTGCCCTCAGCTAACAGAGTTCAACCTTTCTTTAGATAGAGCAGTTTGGAAACACTCTTATTGTAGAATCTGTAAGTGGATATTTGGATAGCTCTAACTATTTCGTTGGAAACGGGAATATCTTCCTCTAAAATGTAGACAGAAGCTCTGTCAGAAACTACTTTGTGATATCTGCATTCAAGTCACAGAGCTGAACATTCCCTTTGATAGAGCAGGTTTGAAACACTCTTTCTGTAGTATCTGGAAGAGGACATTTCGAGCGCATTGAGGCCTACCGTGAAAAAGGAAATATC
Source organism: Gorilla gorilla gorilla (assembly GCF_029281585.2). NCBI lineage: Eukaryota > Metazoa > Chordata > Mammalia > Primates > Hominidae > Gorilla > Gorilla gorilla. The sequence goes on along the minus strand of NC_086018.1, from coordinate 11,349,050 downwards.
TTCCCATAAAAACGAGACAGAAGTATTGTCAGAAACTTCTTTGTGATGTGTGTCCTCAACTAACAGAGTTCAACCTTTCTTTTGATACAGCAGTTTGGAAACACACTTTCTGTAGAATATGCATGTGGATAACTGGATTACTGAGAAGATTTCTTCGGAAACGGGAATATCTTCATATGAAATCTAGACAGAAACATTCTCAGAAACTTCTTTGTGATGTGTGTCCTCAACTAACAGAGTTCAACCTTTCATTTGATAGAGCAGTTTGGAAACACTCTGTTTGTAGAATCTGCAAGTGGATATTTGGATAACTGTGAAGATTTCGTGGGAAACGGGAGTATCCTCATCTAAAATCTAGACAGAAGCACTGTCAGAAACTACTTTGTGATATCTGCATTCCAGTCACAGAGCTGAACATTCCCTTTCATAGACAACGTTTCAAACTCTCTTTCTGTTGTATCTGAATGTGGACATTTCGAGCGCATTCAGGACTGCGGTGAAAAAGGGAATATCTTCGTATGAAAACGACACAGAAGGATTCTCATAAAGTTGTTTGGGATGTGTGTCCTCAACTAACAGAGTTCAACCTTTCTTTTGATACAGCAGTTTGGAAACACCCTTTTTGTATAAATTGCAAGTGGATATTTGGATAACTGTGAAGATTTCATTGGAAACGGGAATATCTTCATTTAAAATCTAGACAGAAATATTCTCAGAAACTTCTTTGTGATGTGGGTCCTCAACTAACGGAGTTCAACCTTTCCTTTCATACAGCAGTTGGAAACACACTTTTTGTAGAATCTGCAAGTGGATATTTGGATAACTGTGAGGATTTCATTGGAAACGGGAATATCTTCATATAAAGTCTAGACAGAAGCATTCTCAGAAAATCCTTTGTGATGTGTGTCCTCAACTAACATAGATCAACCTTTCTTTTGATAGAGCAGTTTGGAAATACACTTTTTGTAGAATCTGTAAGTGGATATTTGGATACCTCTAATGATTTCGTTGGAAACGGGAGTAAATTCATATAAAATCTAGACAGAAGCATTCTCAGAAACTTCTTGGTAATGAGTGTCCTCAACTAACACAGTTCAACCTTTCTTTTGATACAGCAGCTAATAAACCCTCTTTTTGTTGAATCGGCAAGTGGATATTTGGATAAATGTGAAGATTTCATTGAAAACGGGAATATCTTCATATAAAATCTAGACAGACGAATTCTCAGAAACTTCTTTGTGAAGAGTGTCCTCAACTAACAGAGTTCAACCTTTCTGTTGATACAGCAGTTTGGAAACTCTCTTTTTGTAGAATCTGTCACTGGATATTTGGATAACTGTGGAGATTTCGTTGGAAACGGGAATATCTTCATAAAAAATCTAGACAGAAGCATTCTCAGAAACTTCTTTGTGATGTGTGTCCTCAACTAACAGAGTTCAACATTTCTTTTGATAGAGCAGTTTGGAAACACTGTTTTTCTAGAATCTGTAAGTGGATATTTGGATACCTCTAACGATTTCGTTGGAAACGGGAATATCTTCATATAAAAGATAGACAGAAGCACTGTCAGAAACTATTTTGTGATATCTGCATTCAGGTCACAGAGCTGAACATTCCCTTTCATAGAGCAGGTTTGAAACACTCTTTCTGTAGTATCTGAAAGTGGACATTTCGAGCGAATTCAGGCCTATGGTGAAAACGGAAATATCTTCCCATAAAAACGAGACAGAAGGATTCTCAGAAACTTATTTGGGATGTGGGTCCTCAACTAACAGAGTTGAACATTTCTTTTGATAGAGCAGTTTGGAAACACATTTTTGTAGAATCTGCAAGTGAATATTTGAATAACAGTGAAGATTTCTTTGGAAACGGGAATATCTTTATATAAAATCTAGACAGAAGCATTCTCAGAAACTTCTTTGTGATGTGTGTCCTCAACTAACGGAGTTCATTCTTTCTTTTGTTACAGCGGTTTGGATACTCTCTTTTTCTAGAATCTGTAAGTGGATATTTGGATACCTCTAACGATTTCATTAGAAACAGGAATATCTTCAAATAAAATCTAGACAGAGGGATTCTCAGAAACTTCTTTGTGATGTGTGTCTTCAGCTAATAGAGTTCAACCTTTCTTTTGATAGAGCAGTTTGGAAACACCGTTTTTGTAGGATCTGTAAGTGGATATTTGGATACCTCTAACGATTTCGTTGGAAACGGGAATATCTTCCTCTAAAATCTAGACAGAAGCACCGTCTGAAACTACTTTGTGATATCTGCATTCAAGTCACAGAGCTCAACATTCCCTTTCATAGAGCAGGGTTGAAACACTCTTTCTGTAGTATCTGGAAGTGGACATTTCGAGCGAATTCAGGCCTATCGTGAGAACGGAAATATCTTCCCATAAAAATGAGACAGAAGGATTCTCAGAAACTTAAGTGGGATGTGTGTCGTCAACAAACAGAATTGAACTTTTCTATTGATACAGTAGTTTGGAAACACTCTTTTTGTAGAATCTGCAAGTGGATGTTTGGATAACTGTGAAGATTTCGTTGGAATCGGGAATATCTTCATCTAATATCTAGATGGAAGCACTGTCAGAAAGTACTTTGTGATATCTGCATTCAAGTGACAGAGCTGAACATTCCTTTTCATAGACCAGGTTTGAAACACTCTTTCTGTAGTATCAGGAAGTGGACATTTCGAGCGAAATCAGGCCTATGGTGAAAACGGAAATATCTTCCCATAAAAACGAAAGAGAAAGATTCTCAGAAACTTAATTGGGATGTCTGTCCTCAACTAACAGAGTTGAACCTTTCTATTGATACAGTAGTTTGGAACACTCTTTTTGTGGAATCCGCAAGTGGATATTTGGATAACAGTGAAGATTTCGTTGGAAACGGAATATCTTCATATAAATTCTAGACAGAAGCATTCTCAGAAACTTCTTTGTGATGTGTGTCTTCAACTAACAGAGTTCAACCTTTCTTTTGATAGAGGAGTTTGGAAACACTCTTTTTGTAGAATCTGTAAGTGGATATTTCGATACCTCTAATGATGTCTTTGGAAACCTGAATATCTTCATACAAAATCTAGACAGAAGCATTCTCAGAAACTTCTTGTGATGTGTGTCTTCAACTATCAGGGTTCAACCTTTCCTTTGAGAGAGCAGTTTGGATACACTGTTTTTGTAGAATCTGTAAGTGGATATTTGGATACCTCTAATGATTTCATTGGTAACGGGAATATCTTCATATAAAAGATACACAGAAGCACTGTCAGAAACTACTTAGTGATATCTGCATTCAAGTCACAGATCTGAACATTCCGTCTCATAGACAACGTTTGAAACTCTCTTTCTGTTGTATCTGAAAGTGGACATTTGGAGCGAATTCAGGACTGCGGTGAAAAAGGGAATATCTTCGTATGAAATCGAGACAGAAGGATTCTCATAAAGATGTTTGGGATGTGTGTAATCAACTAACAGCGTTCAACCATTCTTTTGATACAGCAGTTTGGAAACACTCTTTTTGTAGAATCTGTAAGTGGATATTTGGATACCTCTAACGATTTCATTAGAAACGGGAATATCTTCAAATAAAATCTAGACAGAGGCATTCTCAGAAAGTTCTTTGTGATGTGTGTCTTCAGCTAACAGAGTTCAACCTTTCTTTTGATAGAGCAGTTTGGAAACACTGTTTTTGTAGAATCTGAAAGTGGATATATGGATACCTCTAACGATTTCGTTGGAAACGGGAATATCTTCATATAAAAGATAGACAGAAGCACTGTCAGAAACTACTTTGTGATATCTGCATTCAAGTCACATAGCTGAACATTCCCTTTCATAGAGCAGGTTTGAAACACTCTTTCTGTAGTATCTGAAAGTGGACATTTCGAGCGAATTCAGGCCTATGGTGAAAACGGAAATATCTTCCCATAAAAACGAGACAGAAGATTCTCAGAAACTTATTTGGGATGTGGGTCCTCAACTAACAGAGTTGAACATTTCTTTTGATAGAGCAGTTTGGAAACACATTTTTGTAGAATCTGCAAGTGAATATTTGAATAACAGTGAAGATTTCCTTGGAAACGGGAATATCTTTATATAAAATCTAGACAGAAGCATTTTCAGAAACTTCTTTGTGATGTGTGTCCTCAACTAACGGAGTTCATCCTTTGTTTTGATACAGCAGTTTGGAAACACTCTTTTTGTAGAATCTGAAAGTGGATATTTGGGTAAATGTGTAGATTTCGTTTTAAATGGGAATATCTTCATATAAAATCTTGACAGAAACATTCTCAGAAACTTCTTTGTGATGTGTGTCCTCAACTAACAGAGTTCAACCTTTCTTTTGATACAGCAGTTTGGATACTCTCTTTTTGTAGAATCTGTAAGTGGATATTTGGATACCTCTAACGATTTCATTAGAAACGGGAATATCTTCAAATAAAATCTAGACAGAGGCATTCTCAGAAACTTCTTTGTGATGTGTGTCTTCAGCTAACAGAGTTCTACCTTTCTTTTGACAGAGCAGTTTGGAAACACTGTTTTTCTAGAATCTGTAAGTGGATATTTGGATACCTCTAACGATTTCGTTGGAAACGGGAATATCTTCCTCTAAAATCTAGGCAGAAGCACCGTCTGAAACTACTTTGTGATATCTGCATTCAAGTCACAGAGCTCAACATTCCCTTTCATAGAGCAGGGTTGAAACACTCTTTCTGTAGTATTTGGAAGTGGACATTTCGAGCGAATTCAGGCCTTTCGTGAGAACGGAAATATCTTCCCATTCAAATGAGACAGAAGGATTCTCAGAAACTTAATTGGGATGTGTGTCGTCAACAAACAGAATTGAACTTTTCTATTGATACAGTAGTTTGGAAACACTCTTTTTGTAGAATCTGCAAGTGGATGTTTGGATAACTGTGAAGATTTCGTTGGAAACGGGAATATCTTCATCTAATATCTAGATGGAAGCACTGTCAGAAAGTACTTTGTGATATCTGCATTCAAGTGACAGAGCTGAACATTCCTTTTCATAGACCAGGTTTGAAACACTCTTTCTGTAGTATCAGGAAGTGGACATTTCGAGCGAAATCAGGCCTATGGTGAAAACGGAAATATCTTCCCATAAAAACGAAAGAGAAAGATTCTCAGAAACTTAATTGGGATGTCTGTCCTCAACTAACAGAGTTGAACCTTTCTATTGATACAGTAGTTTGGAACACTCTTTTTGTGGAATCCGCAAGTGGATATTTGGATAACAGTGAAGATTTCGTTGGAAACGGAATATCTTCATATAAATTCTAGACAGAAGCATTCTCAGAAACTTCTTTGTGATGTGTGTCTTCAACTAACAGAGTTCAACCTTTCTTTTGATAGAGGAGTTTGGAAACACTCGTTTTGTAGAATCTGTAAGTGGATATTTGGATACCTCTAATGATTTCTTTGGAAACCTGAATATCTTCATACAAAATCTAGACAGAAGCATTCTCAGAAACTTCCTGGTGATGTGTGTCTTCAACTATCAGGTTTCAACCTTTCTTTTGATAGAGCAGTTTGGAAACACTGTTTTTGTAGAATCTGTAAGTGGATATTTGGATACCTCTAATGATTTCCTTGGAAACGAGAATATGTTCATATAAAATCTAGACAGAGGCATTCTCAGAAACTTCTTTGTGATGTGTGGCTTCAGCTAATAGAGTTCAACCTTTCTTTTGATGGAGCTGTTTGGAAACACTGTTTTTGTAGAATCTGTAAGTGTATATTTGGATACCTCTAACGATTTTGTTGGAAACGGGAATATCTTCATATAAAAGATAGACAGAAGCACTGTCAGAAACTATTTTGTGATATCTGCATTCAAGTCACATAGCTGAACATTCCCTTTCATAGAGCAGGTTTGAAACACTCTTTCTGTAGTATCTGAAAGTGGAGATTTCGAGCGAATTCAGGCCTATGGTGAAAACGGAAATATCTTCCCATAAAAACGAGACAGAAGGATTCTCAGAAACTTATTTGTGATATGGGTCCTCAACTAACAGAGTTGAACATTTCTTTTGATAGAGCAGTTTGGAAACACATTTTGGTAGAATCTGCAAGTGAATATTTGAATAACAGTGAAGATTTCTTTGGAAACGGGAATATCTTTACATGAAATCTAGACAGAAGCATTCTCAGAAACTTCTTTGTGATGTGTGTCCTCAACTAACGCAGTTCATCCTTTCTTTTGATACAGCAGTTTGGAAACACTCTTTTTGTAGAATCTGAAAGTGGATATTTGGGTAACTGTGTAGATTTCGTTGTAAATGGGAATATCTTCATATAAAATCTTGACAGAAACATTCTCAGAAACTTCTTTGTGATGTGTGTCCTCAACTAACGGAGTTCAACCTTTCTTTTGATACAGCAGTTTGGATACTCTCTTTTTGTAGAATCTGTAAGTGGATACTTGGATAGCTCTAACGATTTCATTAGAAACGGGAATATCTTCATATAAAATCTAGACAGAAGCATTATCAGAAACTTCTTTGTGATGAGTGTCCTCAAGGAACAGAGTTTAACCGTTCTTTGGATAGAGCATTTTGGAAACCCTCCTTTTGCAGAATCGTCAAGTTGATATTTGGATAACTGAGAAGATTTCGTTGGCAACGGGAATATCTTCATATAAAATCTAGACTGAAGGATTCTCAGAATCTTCTTTGTGATGAGTGTCTTAAACTAACAGAGTTCAACCTTTCTTTTGATACAGCAGTTTGGAAACACTCTTTTTGTGGAATCTGAAAGTGGATATTTGGTTAACTGTGAAGATTTCATTGTAAACGGTAATATCTTCATATAAAATCTAGACAGAAGCATTGTCAGAAACATCTTTGTGGTGTGTGCCCTCAGCTAACAGAGTTCAACCTTTCTTTAGATAGAGCAGTTTGGAAACACTCTTATTGTAGAATCTGTAAGTGGATATTTGGATAGCTCTAACTATTTCGTTGGAAACGGGAATATCTTCCTCTAAAATGTAGACAGAAGCTCTGTCAGAAACTACTTTGTGATATCTGCATTCAAGTCACAGAGCTGAACATTCCCTTTGATAGAGCAGGTTTGAAACACTCTTTCTGTAGTATCTGGAAGAGGACATTTCGAGCGCATTGAGGCCTACCGTGAAAAAGGAAATATCTTCCCATAAAAACGAGACAGAAGTATTGTCAGAAACTTCTTTGTGATGTGTGTCCTCAACTAACAGAGTTCAACCTTTCTTTTGATACAGCAGTTTGGAAACACACTTTCTGTAGAATATGCATGTGGATAACTGGATTACTGTGAAGATTTCTTTGGAAACGGGAATATCTTCATATGAAATCTAGACAGAAACATTCTCAGAAACTTCTTTGTGATGTGTGTCCTCAACTAACAGAGTTCAACCTTTCATTTGATAGAGCAGTTTGGAAACACTCTGTTTGTAGAATCTGCAAGTGGATATTTGGATAACTGTGAAGATTTCGTGGGAAACGGGAGTATCCTCATCTAAAATCTAGACAGAAGCACTGTCAGAAACTACTTTGTGATATCTGCATTCAAGTCACAGAGCTGAACATTCCCTTTCATAGACAACGTTTCAAACTCTCTTTCTGTTGTATCTGAATGTGGACATTTCGAGCGCATTCAGGACTGCGGTGAAAAAGGGAATATCTTCGTATGAAAACGACACAGAAGGATTCTCATAAAGTTGTTTGGGATGTGTGTCCTCAACTAACAGAGTTGAACCTTTCTATTGATACAGTAGTTTGGAACACTCTTTTTGTGGAATCCGCAAGTGGATATTTGGATAACAGTGAAGATTTCGTTGGAAACGGAATATCTTCATATAAATTCTAGACAGAAGCATTCTCAGAAACTTCTTTGTGATGTGTGTCTTCAACTAACAGAGTTCAACCTTTCTTTTGATAGAGGAGTTTGGAAACACTCGTTTTGTAGAATCTGTAAGTGGATATTTGGATACCTCTAATGATTTCTTTGGAAACCTGAATATCTTCATACAAAATCTAGACAGAAGCATTCTCAGAAACTTCCTGGTGATGTGTGTCTTCAACTATCAGGTTTCAACCTTTCTTTTGATAGAGCAGTTTGGAAACACTGTTTTTGTAGAATCTGTAAGTGGATATTTGGATACCTCTAATGATTTCCTTGGAAACGAGAATATGTTCATATAAAATCTAGACAGAGGCATTCTCAGAAACTTCTTTGTGATGTGTGGCTTCAGCTAATAGAGTTCAACCTTTCTTTTGATGGAGCTGTTTGGAAACACTGTTTTTGTAGAATCTGTAAGTGTATATTTGGATACCTCTAACGATTTTGTTGGAAACGGGAATATCTTCATATAAAAGATAGACAGAAGCACTGTCAGAAACTATTTTGTGATATCTGCATTCAAGTCACATAGCTGAACATTCCCTTTCATAGAGCAGGTTTGAAACACTCTTTCTGTAGTATCTGAAAGTGGAGATTTCGAGCGAATTCAGGCCTATGGTGAAAACGGAAATATCTTCCCATAAAAACGAGACAGAAGGATTCTCAGAAACTTATTTGTGATATGGGTCCTCAACTAACAGAGTTGAACATTTCTTTTGATAGAGCAGTTTGGAAACACATTTTGGTAGAATCTGCAAGTGAATATTTGAATAACAGTGAAGATTTCTTTGGAAACGGGAATATCTTTACATGAAATCTAGACAGAAGCATTCTCAGAAACTTCTTTGTGATGTGTGTCCTCAACTAACGCAGTTCATCCTTTCTTTTGATACAGCAGTTTGGAAACACTCTTTTTGTAGAATCTGAAAGTGGATATTTGGGTAACTGTGTAGATTTCGTTGTAAATGGGAATATCTTCATATAAAATCTTGACAGAAACATTCTCAGAAACTTCTTTGTGATGTGTGTCCTCAACTAACGGAGTTCAACCTTTCTTTTGATACAGCAGTTTGGATACTCTCTTTTTGTAGAATCTGTAAGTGGATACTTGGATAGCTCTAACGATTTCATTAGAAACGGGAATATCTTCATATAAAATCTAGACAGAAGCATTATCAGAAACTTCTTTGTGATGAGTGTCCTCAAGGAACAGAGTTTAACCGTTCTTTGGATAGAGCATTTTGGAAACCCTCCTTTTGCAGAATCGTCAAGTTGATATTTGGATAACTGAGAAGATTTCGTTGGCAACGGGAATATCTTCATATAAAATCTAGACTGAAGGATTCTCAGAATCTTCTTTGTGATGAGTGTCTTAAACTAACAGAGTTCAACCTTTCTTTTGATACAGCAGTTTGGAAACACTCTTTTTGTGGAATCTGAAAGTGGATATTTGGTTAACTGTGAAGATTTCATTGTAAACGGTAATATCTTCATATAAAATCTAGACAGAAGCATTGTCAGAAACATCTTTGTGGTGTGTGCCCTCAGCTAACAGAGTTCAACCTTTCTTTAGATAGAGCAGTTTGGAAACACTCTTATTGTAGAATCTGTAAGTGGATATTTGGATAGCTCTAACTATTTCGTTGGAAACGGGAATATCTTCCTCTAAAATGTAGACAGAAGCTCTGTCAGAAACTACTTTGTGATATCTGCATTCAAGTCACAGAGCTGAACATTCCCTTTGATAGAGCAGGTTTGAAACACTCTTTCTGTAGTATCTGGAAGAGGACATTTCGAGCGCATTGAGGCCTACCGTGAAAAAGGAAATATCTTCCCATAAAAACGAGACAGAAGTATTGTCAGAAACTTCTTTGTGATGTGTGTCCTCAACTAACAGAGTTCAACCTTTCTTTTGATACAGCAGTTTGGAAACACACTTTCTGTAGAATATGCATGTGGATAACTGGATTACTGTGAAGATTTCTTTGGAAACGGGAATATCTTCATATGAAATCTAGACAGAAACATTCTCAGAAACTTCTTTGTGATGTGTGTCCTCAACTAACAGAGTTCAACCTTTCATTTGATAGAGCAGTTTGGAAACACTCTGTTTGTAGAATCTGCAAGTGGATATTTGGATAACTGTGAAGATTTCGTGGGAAACGGGAGTATCCTCATCTAAAATCTAGACAGAAGCACTGTCAGAAACTACTTTGTGATATCTGCATTCAAGTCACAGAGCTGAACATTCCCTTTCATAGACAACGTTTCAAACTCTCTTTCTGTTGTATCTGAATGTGGACATTTCGAGCGCATTCAGGACTGCGGTGAAAAAGGGAATATCTTCGTATGAAAACGACACAGAAGGATTCTCATAAAGTTGTTTGGGATGTGTGTCCTCAACTAACAGAGTTCAACCTTTCTTTTGATACAGCAGTTTGGAAACACCCTTTTTGTATAAATTGCAAGTGGATATTTGGATAACTGTGAAGATTTCATTGGAAACGGGAATATCTTCATTTAAAATCTAGACAGAAATATTCTCAGAAACTTCTTTGTGATGTGGGTCCTCAACTAACGGAGTTCAACCTTTCCTTTCATACAGCAGTTGGAAACACACTTTTTGTAGAATCTGCAAGTGGATATTTGGATAACTGTGAGGATTTCATTGGAAACGGGAATATCTTCATATAAAGTCTAGACAGAAGCATTCTCAGAAAATCCTTTGTGATGTGTGTCCTCAACTAACATAGATCAACCTTTCTTTTGATAGAGCAGTTTGGAAATACACTTTTTGTAGAATCTGTAAGTGGATATTTGGATACCTCTAACGATTTCGTTGGAAACGTGAGTAAATTCATATAAAATCTAGACAGAAGCATTCTCAGAAACTTCTTGGTAATGAGTGTCCTCAACTAACACAGTTCAACCTTTCTTTTGATACAGCAGCTAATAAACCCTCTTTTTGTTGAATCGGCAAGTGGATATTTGGATAAATGTGAAGATTTCATTGAAAACGGGAATATCTTCATATAAAATCTAGACAGACGAATTCTCAGAAACTTCTTTGTGAAGAGTGTCCTCAACTAACAGAGTTCAACCTTTCTGTTGATACAGCAGTTTGGAAACTCACTTTTTGTAGAATCTGTCACTGGATATTTGGATAACTGTGGAGATTTCGTTGGAAACGGGAATATCTTCATATAAAATCTAGACAGAAGCATTCTCAGAAACTTCTTTGTGATGTGTGTCCTCAACTAACAGAGTTCAACATTTCTTTTGATAGAGCAGTTTGGAAACACTGTTTTTCTAGAATCTGTAAGTGGATATTTGGATACCTCTAACGATTTCGTTGGAAACGGGAATATCTTCATATAAAAGATAGACAGAAGCACTGTCAGAAACTACTTTGTGATATCTGCATTCAAGTCACAGAGCTGAACATTCCCTTTCATAGAGCAGGTTTGAAACACTCTTTCTGTAGTATCTGAAAGTGGACATTTCGAGCGAATTCAGGCCTATGGTGAAAACGGAAATATCTTCCCATAAAAACGAGACAGAAGGATTCTCAGAAACTTATTTGGGATGTGGGACCTCAACTAACAGATTTGAACATTTCTTTTGATAGAGCAGTTTGGAAACACATTTTTGTAGAATCTGCAAGTGAATATTTGAATAAAGGTGAAGATTTCTTTGGAAACGGGAATATCTTTATATAAAATCTAGACAGAAGCATTCTCAGAAACTTCTTTGTGATGTGTGTCCTCAACTAACGGAGTTCATCCTTTCTTTTGTTACAGCAGTTTGGATACTCTCTTTTTGTAGAATCTGTAAGTGGATATTTGGATACCTCTAACGATTTCATTAGAAACAGGAATATCTTCAAATAAAATCTAGACAGAGGCATTCTCAGAAACTTCTTTGTGATGTGTGTCTTCAGCTAACAGAGTTCAACCTTTCTTTTGATAGAGCAGTTTGGAAACATCGTTTTTGTAGGATCTGTAAGTGGATATTTGGATACCTCTAACGATTTCGTTGGAAACGGGAATATCTTCCTCTAAAATCTAGACAGAAGCACCGTCTGAAACTACTTTGTGATATCTGCATTCAAGTCACAGAGCTCAACATTCCCTTTCATAGAGCAGGGTTGAAACACTCTTTCTGTAGTATCTGGAAGTGGACATTTCGAGCGAATTCAGGCCTATCGTGAGAACGGAAATATCTTCCCATAAAAATGAGACAGAAGGATTCTCAGAAACTTAAGTGGGATGTGTGTCGTCAACAAACAGAATTGAACTTTTCTATTGATACAGTAGTTTGGAAACACTCTTTTTGTAGAATCTGCAAGTGGATGTTTGGATAACTGTGAAGATTTCGTTGGAAACGGGAATATCTTCATCTAATATCTAGATGGAAGCACTGTCAGAAATTACTTTGTGATATCTGCATTCAAGTGACAGAGCTGAACATTCCTTTTCATAGACCAGGTTTGAAACACTCTTTCTGTAGTATCAGGAAGTGGACATTTCGAGCGAAATCAGGCCTATGGTGAAAACGGAAATATCTTCCCATAAAAACGAAAGAGAATGATTCTCAGAAACTTAATTGGGATGTCTGTCCTCAACTAACAGAGTTGAACCTTTCTATTGATACAGTAGTTTGGAAACACTCTTTTTGTAGAATCTGCAAGTGGATATTTGGATAACAGTGAAGATTTCGTTGGAAACGGAATATCCTCTTATAAATTCTAGACAGAAGCATTCTCAGAAACTTCTTTGTGATGTGTGTCTTCAACTAACAGAGTTCAACCTTTCTTTTGATAGAGGAGTTTGGAAACACTCGTTTTGTAGAATCTGTAAGTGGATATTTGGATACCTCTAATGATTTCTTTGGAAACCTGAATATCTTCATACAAAATCTAGAGAGATGCATTCTCAGAAACTTCCTGGTGATGTGTGTCTTCAACTATCAGGGATCAACCTTTTTTTTGATAGAGCAGTTTGGAAACACTGTTTTTGTAGAATCTGTAAGTGGATATTTGGATACCTCTAATGATTTCCTTGGAAACGAGAATATGTTCATATAAAATCTAGACAGAAGCATTCTCAGAAACTTCTTTGTGATGTGTTTCCTCATCTAACAGAGTTGTACATTTCTTTTGATGGAGCAGTTTGGAAACACCCTTTTTGTAGAATCTGTAAGTGGATATTTGGATACCTCTAACGATTTCATTGGAAACGGGAATATCTTCATATAAAAGATACACAGAAGCACTGTCAGAAACTACTTTGTGATATCTGCATTGAAGTCACAGATCTGAACATTCCCTTTCATAGACAACGTTTGAAACTCTCTTTCTGTTGTATCTGAAAGTGGAGATTTCGAGCGCTTTCAGGACTACAGTGAAAAAGAGAATATCTTCATATGAAAACGACACAGAAGGATTCTCATAAAGTTTTTTGGGATGTGTGTCCTCAACTAACAGAGTTCAACCTTTCTTTTGATACAGCAGTTTGGAAACACTCTTTTTGTAGAATCTGAATGTGGATATTTGGGTAACTGGGTAGATTTCGTTGTAAACGGGAATATCTTCGAATAAAATCTTGACAGAAACATTCTCAGAAACTTCGTTGTGATGAGTGTCCTCAACTAACAGCGTTCAACCTTTCTTTTGATACAGCAGTTTGGATACTCTCTTTTTGTAGATTCTGTAAGTGGATATTTGGATACCTCTAACGATTTCATTAGAAACGGGAATATCTTCCAATAAAATCTAGACAGAAGCATTCTCAGAAACTTCTTTGTGATGTGTGGCTTCAGCTAACAGAGTTCAACCTTTCTTTTGATGGAGCAGTTTGGAAACACTGTTTTTGTAGAATCTGTAAGTGTATATTTGGATACCTCTAACGATTTCATTGGAAACGGGAATATCTTCATATAAAAGATAGACAGAAGCACTGTCAGAAACTATTTTGTGATATCTGCATTCAAGTCACAGAGCTGAACATTCCCTTTCATAGAGCAGGTTTGAAACACTCTTTCTCTAGTATCTGAAAGTGGACATTTCGAGCGAATTCAGGCCTATGGTGAAAACGGAAATATCTTTCCATAAAAACGAGACAGAAGGATTCTCAGAAACTTATTTGTGATATGGGTCCTCAACTAACAGAGTTGAACATTTCTTTTGATAGAGCAGTTTGGAAACACATTTTTGTAGAATCTGCTAGTGAATATTTGAATAACAGTGAAGATTTCTTTGGAAACGGGAATATCTTTATATAAAATCTAGACAGAAGCATTCTCAGAAACTTCTTTGTGATGTGTGTCCTCAACTAACGGAGTTCATCCTTTGTTTTGATACAGCAGTTTGGAAACACTCTTTTTGTAGAATCTGAAAGTGGATATTTGGGTAACTGTGTAGATTTCGTTGTAAATGGGAATATCTTCATATAAAGTCTAGACAGAAGCATTCTCAGAAAATCCTTTGTGATGTGTGTCCTCAACTAACATAGATCAACCTTTCTTTTGATAGAGCAGTTTGGAAATACCCTTTTTGTAGAATCTGTAAGTGGATATTTGGATACATCTATCGATTTCGTTGGAAACGGGAGTAAATTCATATAAAATCTAGACAGAAGCATTCTCAGAAACTTCTTGGTAATGAGTGTCCTCAACTTACACAGTTCAACCTTTCTTTTGATACAGCAGCTAATAAACCCTCTTTTTGTTGAATCGGCAAGTGGATATTTGGATAAATGTGAAGATTTCATTGAAAACGGGAATATCTTCATATAAAATCTAGACAGAAGCATTATCAGAAACTTCTTTGTGATGAGTGTCCTCAAGGAACAGAGTTTAACCGTTCTTTGGATAGAGCATTTGGGAAACCCTCTTTTTGTAGAATCGGCAAGTTGATATTTGGATAACTGAGAAGATTTCGTTGGCAACGGGAATATCTTCATATAAAATCTAGACAGAAGGATTCTCAGAATCTTCTTTGTGATGAGTGTCTTCAACTAACAGAGTTCAACCTTTCTTTTGATACAGCAGTTTGGAAACACTCTTTTTGTTGAATCTGAAAGTGGATATTTGGTTAACTGTGAAGATTTCATTGTAAACGGGAATATCTTCATATAAAATGTAGACAGAAGCATTGTCAGAAACATCTTTGTGGTGTGTGCCCTCAGCTAACAGAGTTCAACCTTTCTTTAGATAGAGCAGTTTGGAAACACTCTTTTTGTAGAATCTGTAAGTGGATATTTGGATAGCTCTAACCATTTCGTTGGAAACGGGAATATCTTCCTCTAAAATGTAGACAGAAGCTCTGTCAGAAACTACTTTGTGATATCTGCATTGAAGTCACAGAGCTGAACATTCCCTTTCTTAGAGCAGGTTTGAAAAACTCTTTCTGTAGTATCTGGAAGAGGACATTTCGAGCGCATTGAGGCCTACCGTGAAAAAGGAAATATCTTCCCATAAAAACGAGACAGAAGTATTGTCAGAAACTTCTTTGCGATGTGTGTCCTCAACTAACAGAGTTCAACCTTTCTTTTGATACAGCAGTTTGGAAACACTCTTTCTGTAGAATATGCATGTGGATAACTGGATTACTGTGAAGATTTCTTCGGAAACGGGAATATCTTCATATGAACTCTAGACAGAAACATTCTCAGAAACTTCATTGTGATCTGTGTCCTCAACTAACAGAGTTCAACCTTTCATTTAATAGAGCAGTTTGGAAACACTCTGTTTGTAGAATCTGCAAGTGGATATTTGGATAACTGTGAAGATTTCGTTGGAAACGGGAGTATCCTCATCTAAAATCTAGACAGAAGCACTGTCAGAAACTACTTTGTGATATCTGCATTCAAGTCACAGAGCTGAACATTCCCTTTCATAGAGTAGGTTTGAAACACTCTTTCTGTAGTATCTGGAAGTGGACATTTCGAGCGAATTCAGACCTATGGTGAGAACGGAAATATCTTCCCATAAAAATGAGACAGAAGGATTCTCAGAAACTTAATTGGGATGTGTGTCGTCAACTAACAGAGTTGAACCTTTCTATTGATACAGTAGTTTGGAAACACTCTTTTTGTAGAATCTGCAATTGGATATTTGGTTAACTGTGAAGATTTCGTTGGAAACGGGAATATCTTCATCTAAAATGTAGACCGAAGCACTGTCAGAAACTACTTTGTGATATCTGCATTCAAGTGACAGAGCTGAACATTCCTTTTCGTAGACCAGGTTTGAAACACTCTTTGAGTAGTGTCCGGAAGTGGACATTTCGAGCGAAATCAGGCCTGTGGTGAAAACAGAAATATCGTCCCATAAAAACGAAACAGAAAGATTCTCAGAAACTTAATTGGGATGTCTGTCCTCAACTAACAGCGTTGAACCTTTCTATTGATACAGTAGTTTGGAAACACTCTTTTTGTAGAATCTGCAAGTGGGTATTTGGATAACTGGGAAGATTTCATTGGAAACGGAATATCTTCATGTAAATTCTAGACAGAAGCATTCTCAGAAATTTCTTTGTGATGTGTGTCTTCAACTAACAGGGTTCAAACTTTCTTTTGATAGATCAGTTTGGAAACACTGTTTTTGTGTAATCTGTAAGTGGATATTTGGATACCTCTAATGATGTCTTTGGAAACCTGAATATCTTCATATAAAATCTAGACAGAAGCATTCTCAGAAGCTTCTTTGTGATGTGTGTCCTCAACTAACAGAGTTGAACCTTTCTTTTGATAGAGCAGTTTGGAAACACTCTTTTTGTAGAATCTGAAAGTGGATTTTTTGATACTTCTAACGATTTCATTTGAAACGGGAATATCTTCATATAAATCATACACAGAAGCACCGTCAGAAACTACTTTGTGATATCTGCAATCAAGTCACAGATCTGAACATTCCCTTTCATAGACCACGTTTGAAACTCTCATTCTGTTGTATCTGAAAGTGGACATTTCGATAGTATTCAGACCTGTGGCGAAAAAGGTAATATCTTCCTATGAAAACGAGACAGAAGGATTCTCATAACGTTGTTTGGGATGTGTGTCCTCAACTAACAGAGTTCAACCTTTCTTTTGATACAGCCATTTGGAAACACCCTTTTTGTATAAATTGTAAGTGGATATTTGGATAACTGTGAAGATTGCATTGGAAACGGGAATATCTTCATTTAAAATCTAGACAGAAATATTCTCAGAAACTTCTTTGTGTTGTGTGTCCTGAACTAACAGAGTTCAACCTTTCTTTTGATACAGCAGTTTGGATACTCTCTTTTTGCAGAATCTGTATGTGGATATTTGGATACCTCTAATGATTTCATTAGAAACGGGAATATCTTCATATAAATTTAGACAGAAGCATTATCAGAAACTTCTTTGTGATGAGTGTCCTCAACGAACAGAGTTCAACCTTTCTTTGGATAGAGCAGTTTGAAAACCCTCTTTCTGTAGAATCGGCAAGTTGATATTGGGGTAACTGAGATTTCATTGGCAACGGGAATATCTTCATATAAAATCTAGACAGAAGGATTCTCAGAAACTTCTTCATGATGAGTGTCCTCAACTAACAGAGTTCAACCTTTCTTTTGATACAGCAGTTTGGAAACACTCTTTTTGTAGAATCTGAAAGTGGATATTTGGGTAACTGTGTAGATTTCGTTGTAAACGGGAATATCTTCATATAAAATCTAGACAGAAGGATTCTCAGAAACTTCTTTGTGATGAGTGTCCTCAAGTATCAGAGTTCAACTTTTCTTTTGATTCAGCAGTTTGGAAACACTCTTTTTGTAGAATCTGAAAGTGGATATTTGTGTAACTGTGTAGATTTCGTTGTAAACGGGAATATCTTCATATAAAATCTTGACAGAAACATTCTCAGAAACTTCTTTGTGATCTGTGTCCTCAACTAACAGAGTTCAACCTTTCTTTTGATACAGCAGTTTGGATACTCTCTTTTTGTAGAATCTGTAAGTGGATATTTGGATACCTCTAATGATTTCATTAGAAACGGGAATATCTTCAAATAAAATCTAGACAGAGGCATTCTCAGAAACTTCTTGTGATGTGTGTCTTCAGCTAACAGAGTTCAACCTTTCTTTTGATAGAGCAGTTTGGAAACACTCTTTTTGTAGAATCTGTAAGTGGATATTTGGATAACTGTGAAGATTTCGTTTGAAACGGGAATATCTTCATATAAAAGATAGACAGAAGCACTGTCAGAAACTACTTTGTGATATCTGCATTCAAGTCACAGATCTGAACATTCCCTTTCATAGACCACGTTTGAAACTCTTTCTGTTGTATCTGAAAGTGAACATTTCGAGCGCATTCAGGCCTGTGGTGAAAAAGGGAGTATCTTCCTATAAAAAGGAGACAGAAGGATTGTCAGAAACTTATTTGGGATATGTGTCCTCATCTAACAGAGTTCAACCTTTCTTTTGATACAGCAGTTTGGATACACTCTTTCTGTAGAAATTGCTTGTGGATATATGGATAACTGTGAAGATTTCTTTGGAAACTGGAATATCTTCATATAAAATGTAGACAGAAACATTCTCAGAAACTTCTTTGTGATGTGTGTCCTCAACTCACAGAGTTCAACCTTTCATTTGATAGAGCAGTTTGGAAACACTCTGTTTGTAGAACCTGCAAGTGGATATTTGGATAACTCTGAAGATGTCGTTGAAAACGGGAATATCTTCATCTAAAATCTAGACCGAAGCACTGTCAGAAACTACTTTGTGATATCTGCATTCAAGTCACAGAGCTGAACATTCCCTTTCATAGAGCAGGTTTGAAACAGTCTTTGTGTACTATCTGGAAGAGGACATTTCGAGCGAATTCAGGCCCATGGTGAAAACGGAAATATCTTCCCATAAAAATGAGACAGAAGGATTCTCAGAAACTTAATTGGGATGTGTGTCGTCAACTAACAGAGTTGAACCTTTCTATTGATACAGTAGTTTGGAAACACTCTTTTTGTAGAATCTGCAAGTGGATATTTGGAAAACTGTGAAAATTTCGTTGGAAACGGAATATCTTCATATAAATTCTAGACAGAAGCATTCTCAGAAACTTCTTTGTGATGTGTGTCCTCAACTAACTGAGTTCAATCTTTCTTTTGATACAGCAGTTTGGAAACACCCTTTTTGTATAAATTGCAAGTGGATATTTGGATATCTGTGAAGATTTCATTGGAAATGGGAATATTTTCATTTGAAATCTAGACAGAAGCATTCTCGGAAAATTGTTTGTGGTGTGTCTCCTCAACTAACAGAGTTCAACCTTTCTGTTGAGAGAACAGTTTGGAAGCTCTCTTTTTGTAGAATCTGTAAGTGGATATTTGGATACTTCTAACGATTTCTTTGGAAACGGGTGTATCTTCATATAAAATCAAGACAGAAGCATTCTCAGAAACTTCTTTGTAATCAGTGTCCTCAACTAAAACAGTTCAACATTTGTTTTGATACAACAGCTTGGAAACCCTCTTTTTGTAGAATCGGCAAGTGGAAATTTGCATAACTGAAGATTTCATTGAAAACGGGAATATCTTCATATATAATCTAGACAGAAGAATTCTCAGAAACTTCTTTTTGTAGGGTGTCCTCAACTCACAGAGTTCAACCCTTCTTTTGATACAACAGTTTGGATAGTCTCTTTTTGCAGAATCTGTATGTGGATATTTTGATACCTCTAAAGATTTGATTAGAAACGGGAATATCTTCATATAAAATCTAGACAGAAGCATTTTCTGAAACTTCTTTGTGATGAGTGTCCTGAACGAACAGAGTTCAACCTTTCCTTGGATAGAGCAGCTTGGAAACCCTCTTTTGTAGAATCGGCAAGTTGATATTTGGATAAATGAGAAGATTTCGTTGGCAACGGGAATATCTTCATATAAAATCTAGACAGAAGGATTCTCAGAAACTTCTTTTTTATGAGTGTCCGCAACTAACAGAGTTCAACCTTTCTTTTGATACAGCAGTTTGGAAACACTGTTTTTGTAGAATCTGTAAGTGGATATTTGGATACCTCTCATGATTTCATTAGAAACGGGAATATCTTCAAATAAAACCTAGACAGAGGCATTCTCAGAAACTTCTTTGTGATGTGTGTCTTCAGCTAACCGAGTTCAAGCTTTCTTTGGTAGACCAGTTTGGAAACACTGTTTTTGTAGAATCTGTAAGTGGATATTTGGATACCTCAAACGATTTCATTAGAAACGGGAATATCTTCAAATAAAGTCTAGACAGAGGCATGCTCAGAAACTTCTTTGTGATGTGTGTCTTCAGCTAACAGAGTTCAAACTTTCTTTTGATAGAGAAGTTTGGAAACACTGTTTTTGTAGAATCTGTAAGTGGATATTTGGATACCTGTAACGATTTCGTTGGAAACGGGAATATATTCATATAAAAGATAGACAGAAGCACTGTAAGAAACTACTTTGTGATATCTGCATTCAAGTCACAGAGCTGAACATTCCCTTTCATAGAGCAGGTTTGAAACGCTCTTTCTGTACTATCTGGAAGTGGACATTTCGAGCGAATTCAGACCTATGGTGAAAACGGAAATATCTTCCCATAAAAATGAGACAGAAGGATTCTCAGAAACTTAATTGCGATGTGTGTCATCAACTAACAGACTTAAACCTTTCTGTTGATAGAGCAGTTTGGAAACACTGTTTTTCTAGAATCTGTAAGTGGATATTTGGATACCTCTAACGAGTTCGTTGGAAACGGGAATATCTTCATGTAAAAGATAGACAGAAGCACTGTTAGAAACTACTTTGTGATATCTGCATTCAAGTGACAGAGCTGAATATTCCTTTTCATAGACCAGGTTTGAAACACTCTTTCTGTAGTATCCGGAAGTGGACAATTCGAGCGAAATCAGGCCTATTGTGAAAACGGAAATATCTTCCATAAAAACGAAAGAGAAAAATCCTGAGAAACTTAATTGGAATGTCTGTCCTCAACTAACAGAGTTGAAGCTTTCTATTGATACAGTAGTTTGGAAACACTCTTTTTGTAGAATCTGCAAGTGGATATTTGGATAACTGTGAAGAGTTCGTTGGAAACGGAATATCTTCATATAAATTCTAGACAGAAGCATTCTCAGAAACTTCTTTGTGATGTGTGTCTTCAACTAACAGGGTTCAACCTTTCTTTTGATAGAGCAGTTTGGAAACACTGTTTTTGTAGAATCTGTAAGTGGATATTTGGATACCTCTAACGATTTCATTAGATACGGGAATATCTTCAAATAAAACCTAGACAGAGGCATTCTCAGAAACTTCTTTGTGATGTGTGTCTTCAGCTAACAGAGTTCAAGCTTTCTTTTGATAGAGCAGTTTGGAAACACTGTTGTTGTAGAATCTGTAAGTGGATAATTGGATACCTCAAACGGTTTCATTAGAAACGGGAATATCTTCAAATAAAGTCTAGACAGAGGCATTCTCAGAAACTTCTTTGTGATGTGTGTCTTCAGCTAACAGAGTTCAACATTTCTTTTGATAGGGCAGTTTTGAAACACTGTTTTGGTAGAATCTGTAAGTGGTTATTTGGATACTTGTAAAGATTTCGTTGGAAACGGTAATATATTCATATCAAAGATAGACAGAAGCACTCTCAGAAACTACTTTGTGATAGCTGCATTCAAGTCACATAGCTGAACATTCCCTTTCATAGAGCAGGTTTGAAACGCTCTTTCTGTACTATCTGGAAGTGGACATTTCGAGCGAATTCAGGCCTATGATGAGAACGGAAATATCTTCCCATAGAAATGGGACAGAAGGATTCTCAGAGACTTAATTGGGATGTGTGTCGTCAACAAACAGAATTGAACTTTTCTATTGATACAGTAGTTTGGAAACACTCTTTTTGTAGAATCTGCAAGTGGATATTTGGATAACTGTGAAGATTTCGTTGGAAACGGGAATATCTTCATCTAATATCTAGATGGAAGCACTGTCAGAAACTACTTTGTGATATCTGCATTCAAGTCACATAGCTGAACATTCCCTTTCATAGACCAAGTTTGAAACACTCTTTCTGTAGTATCTGAAAGTGGACATTTCGAGCGAATTCAGGCCTATGGTGAAAACAGAAATCTCTTCCGATAAAAACGAGACAGAAGGATTCTCAGAAACTTATTTGGGATGTGGGTCCTCAACTAACAGAGTTGAACATTTCTTTAGATACAGCAGTTTGGAAACACATTTTTGTAGAATCTGCAAGTGAATATTTGAATAACAGTGAAGATTTCTTTGGAAACGGGAATATCTTTATATAAAATCTAGACAGAAGCATTCTCAGAAACATCTTTGTGATGTGTGTCCTCAACTGACGGAGTTCATCCTTTCTTTTGATACAGCAGTTTGAAACGCTCTTTTTGTAGAATCAGAAATTGGATATTTGGGTAACTGTGTAGATTTCGTTGTAAATGGGAATATCTTCATATAAAATCTTGACAGAAACATTCTCAGAAACTTCTTTGTGATGTGTGTCCTCAACTAAGAGAGTTCAACCTTTCCTTTGATACAGTAGTTTGGATACTCTCTTTTTGTAGAATCTGTAAGTGGATATTTGGTTACCTCTATCGATTTCATTAGAAACGGGAATATCTTCAAATAAAATCTAGACAGAGGCATTCTCAGAAACTTCTTTGTGATGTGTGTCTTCAGCTAACAGAGTTCAAACTTTCTTTTGATAGAGCAGTTTGGAAACACTGTTTTTCTAGAATCTGTAAGTGGATATTTGGATACCTCTAACGATTTCGTTGGAAACAGGAATATCTTCATATAAAAGATAGACAGAAGCACTCTCAGAAACTACTTTGTGATATCTGCATTCAAGTCACAGAGCTGAACATTCCCTTTCATAGAGCAGGTTTGAAACACTCTTTCTGTAGTATCTGAAAGGGGACATTTCGAGCGAATTCAGGCCTCTGGTGAAAACGGAAATATCTTCCGATAAAAACGAGACAGAAGGATTCTCAGAAACTTATTTAGGATGTGGGTCCTCAACTAACAGAGTTGAACATTTCTTTTGATACAGCAGTTTGGAAACACATTTTAGTAGAATCTGCAAGTGAATATTTGAATAACAGTGAAGATTTCTTTGGAAACGGGAATATCATTATATAAAATCTAGACAGAAGCATTCTCAGAAACTTCTTTTTGATGTGTGTCCTCAACTAACGGAGTTCATCATTTCTTTTGATACAGCAGTTTGGATACTCTCTTTTTGTAGAATCTGTAAGTGCATATTTGGATACCTCTAACGATTTCATTAGAAACGGGAATATCTTCAAATAAAATCTAGACAGAGGCATTCTCAGAAACTTCTTTGTGATGTGTGTCTTCAGCTAACATAGTTCAACCTTTCTTTTGATAGAGGAGTTTGGAAACACTCTTTTTGTAGGATCTGTAAGTGGATACTTGGATACCTCTAATGATTTCTTTGGAAACCTGAATATCTTCATACAAAATCTAGACAGATGCATTCTCAGAAACTTCTTGTGATGTGTGTCTTCAACTACCAGGCTTCAACCTTTCTTTTGATAGAGCAGTTTGGAAACACTGTTTTTGTAGAATCTGTAAGTGGATATTTGGATACCTCTAATGATTTCATTGGAAACGGGAATAGGTTCATATAAAATCTAGACAGAAGCATTCTCAGAAACTTCTTTGTGATGTGTTTCCTCATCTAACAGAGTTGTACCTTTCTTTTGATAGAGCAGTTTGGAAACACTCTTTTTGTAGAATCTGTAAGTGGATATTTGCATACCTCTAACGATTTCGTTGGAAACGGGAATATCTTCATTTAAAAGATACATAGAAGCACTGTCAGAAACTACTTTGTGATATCTGCATTCAAGTCACGGATCTGAACATTCCCTTTCATAGACCACGTTTGAAACTCTCTTTCTGTTGTATCTGAATGTGGATATTTCGAGCGCACTCAGGACTGCGGTGAAAAAGGGAATATCTTCGTATGAAAATGACACAGAAGGATTCTCATAAAGTTGTTTGGGATGTGTGTCCTCAACTAACAGAGTTCAACCTTTCTTTTGATACAGCAGTTTGGAAACACCCTTTTTGTATAAATTGCAAGTGGATATTTGGATAACTGTGAAGATTTCATTGGAAACGGGAATATCTTCCTTTAAAATCTACACAGACATATTCTCAGAAACTTCTTTGTGATGTGGGTCCTCAACTAACAGAGTTCAACCTTTCCTTTCATACAGCAGTTGGAAACACACTTTTTGTAGAATCTGCAAGTGGATATTTGGATAACTGTGAGGATTTCATTGGAAACGGTAATATCTTCATATAAAGTCTAGACAGAAGCATTCTCAGGAAATTCTTTGTGCTGTTTGTCCTCAACTAACAGAGATCAAGCTTTCTTTTGATAGAGCAATTTGGAAACACCCTTTTTGTAGAATCTGTAAGTGGATATTTGGACACCTCTAACGATTTCGTTGGAAACGGGAGTAAATTCATATAAAATCTAGACAGAAGCATTCTCAGAAACTTCTTGGTAATGAGTGTCCTCAACTAACACAGTTCAACCTTTCTTTTGATACAGCAGCTTGGAAACCCTCTTTTTGTTGAATCGGCAAGTGGATATTTTGATAAATGTGAAGATTTCATTGAAAACGGGAATAGCTTCAAGTAAAATCTAGACAGAAGAATTCTCAGAAACTTCTTTGTGAAGAGTGTACTCAACTAACAGAGTTCAACCTTTCTTTTGATACACCAGTTTGGAAACTCTCGTTTTGTAGAATCAGCAACTGGATATTTGGATAACTGTGGAGATTTCGTTGGAAACGGAATATCTTCATATAAAATCTAGACAGAAGCATTTTCAGAAACTTCTTTGTGATGTGTGTCCTCAACTAACAGAGTTCAACCTTTCTATTGACAGAGCAGTTTGGAAACACTGTTTTTGTAGGATCTGTAAGTGGATATTTGGATACATCAAACGATTTCGTTGGAAACGGGAATATCTTCCTCTAAAATCTAGACAGAAGTACCGTCTGAAACTACTTTGTGATATGTGCATTCAAGTCACACAGCTGAACATTCTCTTTCATAGAGCAGGGTTGAAACACTCTTTCTGTAGTATCTGGTAGTGGACATTTCGATCGAATTCAGGCCTAGGGTGAGAACGGAAATATCTTCCCGTAAAAATGAGACAGAAGGATTCTCAGAAACTTAATTGGGATGTGTGTCGTCAACAAACGGAATTGAACTTTTCTATTGATACAGTAGTTTGGAAACACTCTTTTTGTAGAATCTGCAAGTGGATATTTGGATAACTGTGAAGATTTCGTTGGAAACGGGAATATCTTCATCTAATATCTAGATGGAAGCACTGTCGGAAACTACTTTGTGATATCTGCATTCAAGTGACAGAGCTGAACATTTCTTTTCATAGACCAGGTTTGAAACACTCTTTCTGTAGTATCAGGAAGTGGACATTTCGAGCGAAATCAGGCCTATGGTGAAAACGGAAATATCTTCCCATAAAAACGAAAGAGAAAGATTCTCAGAAACTTAATTGGGATGTCTGTCCTCAACTAACAGAGTTGAACCTTTCTATTGATACAGTAGTTTGGAAACCCTCTTTTTGTAGAATCTGCAAGTGGATATTTGGATAACAGTGAAGATTTCGTTGGATACGGAATATCTTCATATAAATTCTAGACAGAAGCATTCTCAGAAACTTCTTTGTGATGCGTGTCTTCAACTAACAGAGTTCAACCTTTCTTTTGATAGAGGAGTTTGGAAACACTCTTTTTGTAGAATCTGTAGGTGGATATTTGGATAACTCTAATGATTTCTTTGGAAACCTGAATATCTTCATACAAAATCTAGACAGAAGCATTCTCAGAAACTTCTTGGTGATGTGTGTCTTCAACTATCAGGGTTCAACCTTTCTTTTGATAGAGCAGTTTGGAAACACTTTTTTTGTAGAATCTGAAAGTGGATATTTGGATACCTCTAATGATTTCATTGGAAACGGGAATATGTTCATATAAAATCTAGACAGAAGCATTCTCAGAAACTTCTTTGTGATGTGTTTCCTCATCTAACAGAGTTGTACCTTTCTTTTGATAGAGCAGTTTGGAAACACTCTTTTTTTAGAATCTGTAAGTGGATATTTGGATACCTCTAACGATTTCGTTGGAAACGGGAATATCTTCATATAAAAGATACACAGAAGCACTGTCAGAAACTACTTTGTGATATCTGCATTCAAGTCACAGATCTGAACATTCCCTTTCATAGACAACGTTTGAAACTCTCTTTCTGTTGTATCTGAAAGTGGACATTTCGAGCGCATTCAGGCCTGGGGTGAAAAAGGGAATATCTTCGTATGAAAATGACACAGAAGGATTCTCATGAAGTTGTTTGGGATGTGTGTCCTCAACTAACAGAGTTCAACATTTCTTTTGATACAGCAGTTTGGAAACACTCTTTTTGTAGAATCTGAAAGTGGATATTTGGGTAACTGCGTAGATTTCTTTGTAAACGGGAATATCTTCGTATAAAATCTTGACAGAAACATTCTCAGAAACTTCTTTGTGATGTGTGTCCTCAACTAACGGAGTTCAACCTTTCTTTTGATACAGCAGTTTGGATACTCTCTTTTTGTAGAATCTGTAAGTGGATATTTGGATACCTCTAACGATTTCATTAGAGACGGGAATATCTTCAAATAAAATCTAAACAGAGGCATTCTTAGAAACTTCTTTGTGATGTGTGGCTTCAGCTAACAGAGCTCAACCTTTCTTTTGATAGAGCAGTTTGGAAACACTGTTTTTGTAGAATCTGAAAGTGGATATTTGGATACCTCCAACGATTTCGTTGGAAACGGGAATATCTTCATATAAAAGATAGACAGAAGCACTGTGAGAAACTACTTTGTGATATCTGCATTCAAGTCACATAGCTGAACATTCCCTTTCATAGAGCAGGTTTGAAACACTCTTTCTGTAGTATCTGAAAGTGGACATTTCGAGGGAATTCATGCCTATGGTGAAAACGGAAATATCTTCCCATAAAAACGAGACAGAAGGATTGTCAGAAACTTATTTGGGATATGGGTCCTCAACTAACAGAGTTGAACATTTCTTTTGATAGAGCAGTTTGGAAACACATTTTTGTAGAATCTTCAAGTGAATATTTGAATAACAGTGAAGATTTCTTTGGAAACGGGAATATCTTTATATAAAATCTAGGCAGCAGCATTCTCAGAAACTTCTTTGTGATGTGTGTCCTCAACTAACGGAGTTCATCCTTTCTTTTGATACAGCAGTTTGAAACACTCTTTTTGTAGAATCTGAAATTGGATATTTGGGTAACTGTGTAGATTTCGTTGTAAATGGGAATATGTTCATATAAAATCTTGACAGAAACATTCTCAGAAACTTCTTTGTGATGTGTGTCCTCAACTAAGAGAGTTCAACCTTTCCTTTGATACAGCAGTTTGGATACTCTCTTTTTGTAGAATCTGTAAGTGGATATTTGGATACCTCTAACGATTTCATTAGAAACGGGAATATCTTCAAATAAAATCTAGACAGAGGCATTCTCAGAAACTTCTTAGTGATGTGTGTCTTCAGCTTACAGAGTGCAAACTTTCTTTTGATAGAGCAGTTTGGAAACACTGTTTTTCTAGAATCTGTAAGTGGATATTTGGATACCTCTAACGATTTCGTTGGAAACAGGAATATCTTCATATAAAAGATAGACAGAAGCACTGTCAGAAAGTACTTTGTGATATCTGCATTCAAGTCACAGAGCTGAACATTCCCTTTCATAGAGCAGGTTTGAAACCCTCTTTCTGTAGTATCTGAAAGTGGACATTTCGAGCGAATTCAGGCTTATGGTGAAAACGGAAATATCTTCCGATAAAAACGAGACAGAAGGATTCTCAGAAACTTATTTGGGATGTGGGTCCTCAACTAACAGAGTTGAACATTTCTTTTGATACAGCAGTTTGGAAACACATTTTAGTAGAATCTGCAAATGAATATTTGAATAATAGTGAAGATTTCTTTGGAAACGGGAATATCTTTATATAAAATCTAGACAGAAGCATTCTCAGAAACTTCTTTGTGATGTGTGTCCTCAACTAACGGAGTTCATCCTTTCTTTTGGTACAGAAGTTTGGATACTCTCTTTTTGTAGAATATGTAAGTGCATATTTGGATACCTCTAACGATTTCATTAGAAACGGGAATATCTTCAAATAAAATCTAGAGGCATTCTCAGAAAGTTCTTTGTGTTGTGTGTCTTCAGCTAACAGAGTTCAACCTTTCTTTTGATAGAGGAGTTTGGAAACACTCTTTTTGTAGGATCTGTAAGTTGATACTTGGATACCTCTTATGATTTCTTTGGAAACCTGAATATCTTCATACAAAATCTAGACAGATGCATTCTCAGAAACTTCTTGTGATGTGTGTCTTCAACTACCAGGGTTCAACCTTTCTTTTGATAGAACAGTTTGGAAACACTGTTTTTGTAGAATCTGTAAGTGGATATTTGGATACCTCTAATGATTTCATTGGAAACGGGAATATGTTCATATAAAATCTAGACAGAAGCATTCTCAGAAACTTCTTTGTGATGTGTTTCCTCATCTAACAGAGTTGTACCTTTCTTTTGATAGAGCAGTTTGGAAACACTCTTTTTGTAGAACCTGTAAGTGGATATTTGCGTACCTCTAACGATTTCTTTGGAAACGGGAATATCTTCATATAAAAGATACACAGAAGCACTGTCAGAAACTACTTTGTGAAATCTGCATTCAAGTCACGGATCTGAACATTCCCTTTCATAGACCACGTTTGAAACTCTCTTTCTGTTGTATCTGAAAGTGGATATTTCGAGCGCACTCAGGACTGCGGTGAAAAAGGGAATATCTTCGTATGAAAACGACACAGAAGGATTCTCATAAAGTTGTTTGGGATGTGTGTCCTCAACTAACATAGTTCAACCTTTCTTTTGACACAGCAGTTTGGAAACACCCTTTTTGTATAAATTGCAAGTGGATATTTGGATAACTGTGAAGATTTCATTGGAAACGGGAATATCTTCCTTTAAAAATCTAGACAGAAATATTCTGAGAAACTTCTTTGTGATGTGGGTCCTCAACTAACAGAGTTCAACCTTTCCTTTCATACAGCATTTGGAAACACTCTTTTTGTAGAATCTGCAAGTGGATATTTGGATAACTGTGAGGATTTCATTGGAAACGGGAATATCTTCATATAAAGTCTAGACAGAAGCATTCTCAGAAAATTCTTTGTGATGTGTGTCCTCAACTAACAGAGTTCAACCTTTCTTTTGATACAGCAGTTTGGATACTCTCCTTTTGTAGAATCTGTAAGTGGATATTTGGATACCTCTAACGATTTGATTAGAAATGGGAATATCTTCATATAAAATCTTCACAGAAGCATTCTCAGAAACTTCTTTGTGATGTGTGTCTTCAACAAACAGAGTTCAAACTTTCTTTTGATAGAGCAGTTTGGAAACGCTGTTTTTGTAGAATCTGTAAGTGTATATTTGGATACCTCTTACGATTTCGTTGGAAACGGGAATATCTTCATATAAAAGATAGACAGAAGCACTGTCTGAAACTACGTTTTGATATCTGCATTGAAGGCACAGTGCTGAACATTCCCTTTCATAGACCACGTTTGAAACACTATTTCTGTAGTATCTGAAAGTGGACATTTCGAGCGAATTCAGGCCTATGGTGAAAACGGAAATATCTTCCGATAAAAACGAGACAGAAGGATTCTAAGAAACTTATTTGGGATGTGGGTCCTCAACTAATAGAGTTGAACATTTCTTTTGATAGAGCAGTTTGGAAACACATTTTAGTAGAATCTGCAAGTGAATATTTGAATAACAGTGAAGATTTCTTTGGAAACGGGAATATCTTTATATAAAATCTAGGCAGCAGCATTCTCAGAAACTTCTTTGTGATGTGTGTCCTCAACTAACGGAGTTCATCCTTTCTTTTCATACTGTAGTTTGGAAACACTCTTTTTGTAGAATCTGAAAGTGGATATTTGGGTAACTGTGTAGATTTCGTTGTAAATGGGAATATCTTCATATAAAATCTTGACAGAAACATTCTCAGAAACTTCTTTGTGATGTGTGTCCTCAACTAACAGAGTTCAACCTTTCTTTTGTTACAGCAGTTTGGATACTCTCTTTTTGTAGAATCTGTAAGTGGATATTTGGATACCTCTAACGATTTCATTAGAAACGGGAATATCTTCAAATAAAATCTAGACAGAGGCATTCTCAGAAACTTCTTTGTGATGTGTGTCTTCCGCTAACAGAGTTCAACCTTTCTTTTGATAGAGCAGTTTGGAAACACTGTTTTTGTAGGATCTGTAACTGGATATTTGGATACATCTAACGATTTCGTTGGAATCGGGAATATCTTCCTCTAAAATCTAGACAGAAGCACCGTCTGAAACTACTTTGTGATATGTGCATTCAAGTCACAGAGCTGAACATTCTCTTTCATAGAGCAGGGTTGAAACACTCTTTCTGTAATATCTGGAAGTGGACATTTCGAGCGAATTCAGGCCTTTGGTGTGAACGGAAATATCTTCCCATAAAAATGAGACAGAAGGATTCTCAGAAACTTAATTGGGATGTGTGTCATCAACAAACAGAATTGAACGTTTCTATTGATACAGTAGTTTGGAAACACTCTTTTTGTAGAATCTGCAAGTGGATATTTGGATAACTGTGAAGATTTCATTGGAAACGGGAATATCTTCATCTAATATCTAGATGGAAGCACTGTGGGAAACTACTTTGTGATATCTGCAGTCAAGTGAGAGAGCTGAACATTCCTTTTCATAGACCAGGTTTGAAACACTCTTTCTGTAGTATCAGGAAGTGGACATTTCGAGCGAAATCAGGCCAATGGTGGAAACGGAAATATCTTGCCATAAAAACGAAAGAGAAAGATTCTCAGAAACTTAATTGGGATGTCAGTCCTCAACTAACAGAGTTGAACCTTTCTATTGATACAGTAGTTTGGAAACACTCTTTTTGTAGAATCTGCAAGTGGATATTTGGATAACAGTGAAGATTTCGTTGGAAACGGAATATCTTCATAAAAATTCTAGACAGAAGCATTCTCAGAAACTTCTTTGCGATGTGTGTCTTCAACTAAGAGAGTTCAACCTTTCTTTTGATAGAGGAGTTTGGAAACACTCTTTTTGTAGAATCTGTAAGTGGATATTTGGATACCTCTAATGATTTCTTTCGAAACCTGAATATCTTCATACAAAATCTAGACAGAAGCATTCTCAGAAACTTCTTGGTGATGTGTGTTTTCAACTATCAGGGTTCAACCTTTCTTTTGATAGAGCAGTTTGGAAACACTGTTTTTGTAGAATCTGTAAGTGGATATTTGGATACCTCTAATGATTTCATTGGAAACGGGAATATGTTCATATAAAATCTAGACAGAAGCATTCTCAGAAACTTCTTTGTGATGTGTTTCCTCATCTAACAGAGTTGTACCTTTCTTTTGATAGAGCAGTTTGGAAACACTCTTTTTGTAGAATCTGTAAGTGGATATTTGGATACCTCTAACGATTTCGTTGGAAACGGGAATATCTTCATATAAAAGATAGACAGAAGCACTGTCAGAAACTACTTTTTGACATCTGCATTCAAGTCACAGTGCTGAACATTCCCTTTCATAGACCACGTTTGAAACACTCTTTCTGTAGTATCTGGAAGTGGACATTTCGAGCGAATTCAGGCCTATGGTGAAACGGAAATATCTTCTGATAAAAACGAGACAGAAGGATTCTCAGAAACTTATTTGGGATGTGGGTCCTCAAGTAACAGAGTTGAACATTTCTTTTGATACAGCAGTTTGGAAACACAGTTTTGTAGAATCTGCAAGTGAATATTTGAATAACAGTGAAGATTTCTTTGGAAACGGGAATATCTTTATATAAAATCTAGACAGAAGCATTCTCAGAAACTTCTTTGTGATGTGTGTCCTCAACTAACGGAGTTCAACCTTTCTTTTGATACAGCAGTTTGGATACTCTCTTTTTGTAGAATCTGTAAGTGGATATTTGGATACCTCTAATGATTTCATTGGAAACCTGAATATCTTCATATAAAATCTAGACAGAAGCATTCTCAGAAACTTCTTTGTGATGTGTCTCCTCAACTAACATTGTTCAACCTTTCTTTTTATAGAGCAGTTTGGAAACACCCCTTTTGTTGAATCTGTAAGTGGATATTTGGATACCTCTAACGATTTCGTTGGAAAAGGGAGTATCTTCATATAAAATCTAGACAGAAGCATTCTCAGAAACTTCTTGGTAATGAGTGTCCTCACCTAACACAGTTCAACCTTTCTTTTGATACAGCAGCTTGGAAACCCTCTTTTTGTTGAATCGGCAAGTGGATATTTGGATAAGTGCGAAGATTTTGTTGAAAACGGTAATATCTACATATTAAATCTAGACAGAAGAATTCTCACAAACTTCTTAGTGAAGAGTGTCCTCAACTAACAGAGTTCAACCTTTCTTTTGACACACGTTTGGAAACGCTCTTTTTGTAGAACCTGCAAGTGGATATTTGGATAACTGTGAAGATTTCTTTGGAAACCGGAATATCTTCATATAAAATCTAGACAGAAGCATTCTCAGAAACTTCTTTGTGATGTGTGTCCTCAACTAACAGAGTTCAACCTTTCTTTTGATACAGCAGTTTGGATACTCTCTTTTTGTAGAATCTGTAAGTGGATATTTGGATACCTCTAACGATTTCGTTGGAAACGGGAATATCTTCATATAAAAGATAGACAGAAGCACTGTCAGAAACTACTTTTTGATATCTGCATTCAAGTCGCAGTGCTGAACATTCCCTTTCATGGACCACGTTTGAAACACTCTTTCTGTAGTATCTGAAAGTGGACATTTCGAGAGAATTCAGGCCTATGGGGAAAACGGAAATATCTTCTGATAAAAACGAGACAGAAGGATTCTCAGAAACTTATTTGGGATGTGGGTCCTCAACTAACAGAGTTGAACATTTCTTTTGATACAGCAGTTTGGAAACACACTTTTTGTAGAATCTGCAGGTGAATATTTGAATAACAGTGAAGATTTCTTTGGAAACGGCAATATCTTTATATGAAATCTAGACAGAAGCATTCTCAGAAACTTCTTTGTGATGTGTGTCCTCAGCTAATGGAGTTCAACCTTTCTTTTGATACAGCAGTTTGGATACTCTCTTTGTGTAGAATCTGTAAGTGGATATTTGGATACCTCTAACGATTTCATTAGAAACGGGAATATCTTCAAATAAAATCTAGACAGAGGCATTCTCAGAAACTTCTTCGTGATGTGTGTCTTAAGCTAACAGAGTTCAACCTTTCTTTTGATAGAGCAGTTCGGAAAACCTCTTTTTGTAGAATCGGCAAGTTGATATTTGGATAACTGAGAAGATTTCGTTGGCAACGGGAATAACTTCATATAAAATCTAGACAGAAGGATTCTCAGAAACTTCTTTGTGATGAGTGTCTTCCACTAGCAGAGTTCAACCTTTCTTTTGATACAGCAGTTGGGAAACATTCTTTCTGAGGGTATTGCATGTGGATATCTGGATAACAGTGAAGATTTCTTTGGAAACGGGAATATCTTCATATAAAATCTAGACAGAAGCATTCTCAGAAACTTCTTTGTGATGTGTGTCCTCAACTAACAGAGTTCAACCTTTCATTTGTTAGAGCAGTTTGGAAACACTCTGTTTGTAGAATCTGCAAGGGGATATTTGGATAACTGTGAAGATTTCGTTGGAAACGGGAATATCTTCATCTAAAGTCTAGACAGAAGCACTGTTAGAAACTACTTTGTGATATCTGCATTCAAGTCACAGAGCTGAACATTTCCTTTCATAGAGCAGGTTTGAAACACTCTTTCTGTAGTATCTGGAAGTGGACATTACGAGCGAATTCAGGCCTACTGTGAAAACGGGAATATCTTCATATAAAATCTAGACAGAAGGATTCTCAGAAACTTAATTGAGATGTGTGTCATCAACTAACAGAGTTGAACCTTTCTATTGATACATTAGTTTGGAAACACTCTTTTTGTAGAATCAGCAATAGGATATTTGGATAACTGTGAAGATTTCGTTGGAAACGGGAATATCTTCATCTAATATATAGACGGAAGCACTGTCAGAAACTACTTTGTGATATCTGCATTGAAGTGACAGAGCTGAACATTCCTTTTCATTGACCAGGTTTGAAACACTCTTTCTGTAGTATCCGGAAGGGGACATTTCTAGCGAAATCAGGAATATGGTGAAAACGGAAATGTCTTCCCATAAAAATGAAAGAGAAAGATTCTCGGAAACTTAATTGGGATGTCTGTCCTCAACTAACAGAGTTGAACCTTTCTATTGATACAGTAGTTTGGAAACACTCTTTTTGTAGAATCTGCAAGTGGATATTTGGATAACTGTGAAGATTTCATTGGAAACGGAATATCTTCATATTAATTCTAGACAGAAGCATTCTCAGAAACTTCTTTGTGATGTGTGTCTTCAACTAACAGGGTTCAACCTTTCTTTTGATAGAGCAGTTTTGAAACACTGTTTTTGTAGAATCTGTAAGTGGATATTTGGTTACCTCTAGTGATTTCATTGGAAACCTGAATATCTTCATATAAAATCTAGACAGAAGCATTCTCAGAAAATTCTTTGTGATCTGTGTCTTCAACTTACAGGGTTCAACCTTTCTTTTGATACAGCAGTTTGGAAACACTGTTTTTGTAGGATCTGTAAGTGGATATTTGGATACCTCTAATGATTTCCTTGGAAACGAGAATATGTTCATATAAAATCTAGACAGAAGCATTCTCAGAAACTTCTTTGTGATGTGTTTCCTCAACTAACAGTGTTCAAACTTTCTTTTGATACAGCAGTTTGGATACTCTCTTTTTGTAGAATCTGTAAGTGGATATTTGGATACCTCTAATGATTTCATTGGAAACGGGAATATCTTCATATAAAATCTAGACAGAAGCATTCTCAGAATCTTCTTTGTGATGTGTGTACTCATCTAACAGAGTTGAACCTTTCTTTTGATAGAGCAGTTTGGAAACACTCTTTTTGTAGAATCTGTAAGTGGATATTTGGATACCTCTAACGATTTCATTGGAAACGGGAATATCTTCATATAAAAGATACACAGAAGCACTGTCAGAAACTACTTTGTGATATCTGCATTCAAGTCACAGATCTGAACATTCCCTTTCATAGACCACGTTTGAAACTCTCTTTCTGTTGTATCTGAAAGTGGACACTTCGAGCGCATTCAGGCCTGTGGTGACAAAGGGAATATCTTCCTTTGAAAACGAGACCGAAGGATTCTCATAAAGTTGTTTGGGATGTGTATCCTCAACTAACAGAGTTCAACCTTTCTTTTGATACAGCAGTTTGGATACACCCTTTTTGTATAAATTGCAAGCGGATATTTGGATAACTGTGAAGATTTCATTGGAAACGGGAATATCTTCACATAAAGTCTAGACAGAAATATTCTCAGAAACTTCTTTGTGACGTGTGTCCTCAACTAACAGAGTTCAACCTTTCTTTTTATAGAGCAGTTGGGAAACACCCCTTTTGTAGAATCTGTAAGTGGATATTTGTATACTTCTAACGATTTCGTTGGAAATGGGACTATCTTCATATAAAATCTAGACAGAAGTATTCTCAGAAACTTCTTGGTAATGAGTGTCCTCAACTAACACAGTTCAACCTTTCTTTTGATACAGCAGCTTGGAAACCCTCTTTTTGTTGAATCGGCAGGTGGATATTTGGATAACTGCGAAGATTTCGTTGAAAACGGGAATATCTTCATATAAAATCTAGACAGAAGAATTCTCAGAAACTTCTTTGTGAAGAGTGTCCACAACTAACAGAGATCAACCTTTCTTTTGACACACCAGTTTGGAAAAGCTCTTTTTGTAGAATCTGCAAGTGGATATTTGGATAACTGTGAAGATTCCGTTGGAAACGGGAATATCTTCATTTAAAATCTAGACAGAAGCATTCTCAGAAACTTCTTTGTGATGTGTCTCCTCAACTAACAGAGTTCAACCTTTCTTTTGATACAGCAGTTTGGATACTCTCTTTTTGTAGGATCTGTAAGTGGATATTTGGATACCTCTAATGATTTCGTTGGAGACGGGAATATCTTCATATAAAAGATAGACAGAAGCACTGTCAGAAACTCCTTTTTGATATCTGCATTCAAGTCACAGTGCTGAACATTCCCTTTCATAGACCACGTTTGAAACACTCTTTCTATAGTATCTGAAAATGGACATTTCGAGCGAATTCAGGCCTATGGTGAAAACGGAAATATCTTCCGATAAAAACGAGACAGAAGGATTCTCAGAAACTTATTTGGGATGTGGGTCCTCAACTAACAGAGTTGAATATTTCTTTTGATACAGCAGTTTGGAAACACACTTTTTGTAGAATCTGCAAGTGAATATTTGAATAACAGTGAAGATTTCTTTGGAAACAGGAATATCTTCATATAAAATCTAGACAGAAGCATTCTCAGAAACTTCCTTGTGATGTGTGTCCTCAATTAACGGAATTCAATCTTTCTTTTGATACAGCAGTTTGGATACTCTCTTTTTGTAGAATCTGTAAGTGGATATTTGGATACCTCTAGTGATTTCATTGGAAACCTGAATATCTTCATATAAAATCTAGACAGAAGCATTCTGAGAAACTTCTTTGTGATCTGTGTCTTCAACTAAGAGGGTTCAACCTTTCTTTTGATAGAGCAGTTTGGAAACACTGTTTTTGTAGAATCTGTAAGTGGATATTTGGATACCTCTAATGATTTCATTGGAAACGGGAATATCTTCATATAAAATCTAGACAGAAGCATTCTCAGAAACATCTTTGTGATGTGTGTCCTCATCTGGCAGAGTTGAACCTTTCTTTTGATAGAGCAGTTTGGAAACACTCTTTTTGTAGAATCTGTAAGTGGATATTTGGATACCTCTAACCATTTCGTTGGAAACGGGAATATCTTCATGTAAAAGATACACAGAAGCACTGTCAGAAACTACTTTGTGATATCTGCATTCAAGTCACGGATCTGAACATTCCCTTTCATAGACCACGTTTGAAACTCTCTTTCTGTTGTATCTGAAAGTGGACACTTCGAGCGCATTCAGGCCTGTGGTGAAAAAGGGAATATCTTCCTACGAAAACGAGACAGAAAGATTCTCATAAAGTTGTTTGGGATGTGTGTCCTCAACTAACAGAATTCAACCTTTCTTTTGATACAGCAGTTTGGAAACACCCTTTTTGTATAAATTGCAAGTGGATATCTGGATAAATGTGAA
The DNA here is from genome assembly GCF_029281585.2 of Gorilla gorilla gorilla. Taxonomy (NCBI): domain Eukaryota; kingdom Metazoa; phylum Chordata; class Mammalia; order Primates; family Hominidae; genus Gorilla; species Gorilla gorilla. Next base: position 11,311,679 of record NC_086018.1, on the reverse strand, counting down.
GATTTCATTGGAAACGGGAATATCTTCATTTAAAATCTAGACAGAAATATTCTCAGAAACTTCTTTGTGATGTGGGTCCTCAATTAACAGAGTTCAACCTTTCCTTTCATAAAGCAGTTGGAAACACATTTTGTAGAATCTGCAAGTGGATATTTGGATAACTGTGAAGATTTCTTTGGAAACAGGAATATCTTTATATAAAATCTAGACAGAAGCATTCTCAGAAACTTCCTTGTGATGTGTGTCCTCAACTAACAGAGTTCAAACTTTCTTTTTATAGAGCAGTTTGGAAACACCCCTTTTGTAGAATCTGTAAGTGGATATTTGGATAACTCTAACGATTTCGTTGGAAACGGGAGTATCTTCATATAAAATCTAGACAGAAGTATTCTCAGAAACTTCTTGGTAACGAGTGTCCTCACCTAACACAGTTCAACCTTTCTTTTGATACAGCAGCTTGGAAACCCTCTTTTTGTTGAATCGGCAAGTGGATATTTGGATAACTGCGAAGATTTCGTTGAAAACGGGAATATCTTCATATAAAATCTAGACAGAAGAATTCACAGAAACTTCTTTGTGAAGAGTGTCCTCAACTAACAGAGTTCAACCTTTCTTTTGACACACCAGTTTGGAAACTCTCTTTTTGTAGAATCTGCAAGTGGATATTTGGATAACTGTGAAGATTTCGTTGGAAACGGGAATATCTTCATATACAATCTAGACAGAAGCATTCTCAGAAACTTCTTTGTGATGTGTGTCCTCAACTAACAGGGTTCAACCTTTCTTTTGATACAGCAGTTTGGATACTCTCTTTTTGTAGAATCTGTAAGTGGATATTTGGATACCTCTAACGATTTCGTTGGAAATGGGAATGTCTTCATATAAAAGATAGACAGAAGCACTGTCAGAAACTACTTTTTGATATCTGCATTCAAGTCACAGTGCTGAACATTCCCTTTCATAGACCACGTTTGAAACACTCTTTCTGTAGTATCTGAAAGTGGACATTTCGAGCGAATTCAGGCCAATGTTGAAAACGGAAATATCTTCCGATAAAAATGAGAAAGGGATTCTCAGAAACTTATTTGGGATGTGGGTCCTCAACTAACAGAGTTGAACATTTCTTTTGATACAGCAGTTTGGAAACACACTTTTTGTAGAATCTGCAAGTGAATATTTGAATAACAGTGAAGATTTCTTTGGAAACGGGAATATCTTTATATAAAATCTAGACAGAAGCATTCTGAGAAACTTCTTTGTGATGTGTGTCCTCAACTAACGGAGTTCAACATTTCTTTTGATACAGCAGTTTGGATACTCTCTTTTTGTAGAATCTGTAAGTGGATATTTGGATACCTCTAACGATTTCATTAGAAACGGGAATATCTTCAAATAAAATCTAGACAGAGGCATTCTCAGAAACTTCTTTGTGATGTGTGTCTTCAGCTAACAGAGTTCAACCTTTCTTTGGATAGAGCAGTTTGGAAACCCTCTTTTTGTAGAATCGGCAAGTTGATATTTGGATAACTGAGAAGATTTCGTTGGCAACGGGAACATCTTCATATAAAATCTAGACAGAAGGATTCTCAGAAACTTCTTAGTGATGAGTGTCTTCAACTAACAGAGTTCAACCTTTCTTTTGATACAGCAGTTTGGAAAGAATCTTTCTGTAGAAATTGCATGTGGATATCTGGATAACTGTGAAGATTTCTTTGGAAACGGGAATATCTTCATATAAAATCTAGACAGAGACATTCTCAGAAACTTCTTAGTGATGTGTGTCCTCAACTAACAGAGTTCAACCTTCCATTTGATAGAGCAGTTTGGAAACACTCTGTTTGTAGAATCTGCAAGTGGAAATTTGGATAACTGTGAAGATTTCGTTGGAAACGTGAATATCTTCATCTAAAATCTAGACAGAAGCACTGTCAGAAACTACTTTGTGATATCTGCATTCAAGTCACAGAGCTGAGCATTCCCTTTCATAGAGCAGGTTTGAAACACTCTTTCTGTGGTATCTGGAGGTGGACATTTCGAGCGAATTCGGGCCTATGGTGAAAACGGAAATATCTTCCCATAAAAATGAGACAGAAGGATTCTCAGAAACTTAATTGGGATGTGTGTCATCAACTAACAGAGTTGAACCTTTCTATTGATACATTAGTTTGGAAACACTCTTTTTGTAGACTCTGCAAGTGGATATTTGGATAACTGTGAAGATTTCGTTGGAAACGTGAATATCTTCATCTAAAATCTAGACAGAAGCACTGTCAGAAACTACTTTGCGATATCTGCATTCAAGGGACAGAGCTGAACATTCCTTTTCATTGACCAGGTTTGAAACACTCTTTCTGTAGTATCCGGTAGTGGACATTTCGAGCGAAATCAGGCCTATGGTGAAAACGGAAATATCTTCCCATAAAAATGAAAGAGAAAGATTCTCAGAAACTTAATTGGGATGTCTGTCCTCAACTAACAGAGTTGAACCTTTCTATTGATACAGTAGTTTGGAAACACTCTTTTTGTAGAATCTGCAAGTGGATATTTGGATAACTGTGAAGGTTTCGTTGGAAACGGAATATCTTCATATAAATTCTAGACAGAAGCATTCTCAGAAACTTCTTTGTGATGTGTGTCTTCAACTAACAGGGTTCAACCTTTCTTTTGATAGAGCAGTTTGGAAACACTGTTTTTGTGGAATCTCTAAGTGGATATTTGGATACCTCTAGTGATTTCATTGGAAACATGAATATCTTCATATGAAATCTAGACAGAAGCATTCTCAGAAAATTCTTTGTGATCTGTGTCTTCAACTTACAGGGTTCAACCTTTCTTTTGATAGAGCAGTTTGGAAACACTGTTTTTGTAGAATCTGTAAGTGGATATTTGGATACCTCTAATGATTTCATTGGAAACGGGAATATCTTCATATAAAATCTAGACAGAAGCATTCTCAAAAACTTCTTTGTGATGTGTGTCCTCATCTAACAGAGTTGAACCTTTCTTTTGATAGAGCAGTTTGGAAACACTCTTTTTGTAGAATCTGTAAGTGGATATTTGGATAACTGTGAAGATTTCATAGGAAAGGGGAATATCTTCATATAAAAGATACACAGAAGCACTGTCAGAAACTACTTTGTGATATCTGCATTCAAGTCACAGATCTGAACATTCCCTTTCATAGACCACGTTTGAAACTCTCTTTCTGTTGTATCTGAAAGTGGACACTTCGAGCGCATTCAGGCCTGTGGTGACAAAGGGAATATCTTCCTATGAAAACGAGACAGAAGGATTCTCATAAAGTTGCTTGGGATGTGTATCCTCAACTAACAGAGTTCAACCTTTCTTTTGATACAGCAGTTTGGATACACCCTTTTTGTATAAATTGCAAGCGGATATTTGGATAACTGTGAAGATTTCATTGGAAACGGGAATATCTTCACATAAAGTCTAGACAGAAATATTCTCAGAAACTTCTTTGTGATGTGTGTCCTCAACTATCAGAGTTCAACCTTTCTTTTTATAGAGCAGTTTGGAAACACCCCTTTTGTAGAATCTGTAAGTGGATATTTGGATACTTCTAACGATTTCGTTGGAAATGGGAGTATCTTCATATAAAATCTAGACAGAAGTATTCTCAGAAACTTCTTGGTAATGAGTGTCCTCAACTAACACAGTTCAACCTTTCTTTTGATACAGCAGCTTGGAAACCCTCTTTTTGTTCAATCGGCAAGTGGATATTTGGATAACTGCGAAGATTTCGTTGAAAATGGGAATATCTTCATATAAAATCTAGACAGAAGAATTCTCTGAAACTTCTTTGTGAAGAGTGTCCTCATCTAACAGGGTTCAACCTTTCTTTTGACACACCAGTTTGGAAACGCTCTTTTTGTAGAATCTGCAAGTGGATATTTTTATAACTGTGAAGATTTCGTTGGAAACGGGAATATCTTCATATAAAATCTAGACAGAAGCATTCTCAGAAACTTCCTTGTGATGTGTCTCCTCAACTAACAGAGTTCAACCTTTCTTTTGATACAGCAGTTTGGATACTCTCTTTTTGTAGAATCTGTAAGTGGATATTTGGATACCTCTAACGATTTCGTTGCAGACGGGAATATCTTCATATAAAAGATAGAGAGAAGCACTGTCAGAAACTCCTTTTTGATATCTGCATTCAAGTCACAGTGCCGAACATTCCCTTTCATAGACCACGTTTGAAACACTCTTTCTGTAGTATCTGAAAGTGGACATTTCGAGCGAATTCAGGCCTATGGTGAAAACGGAAATATCTTCCGATAAAAACGAGACAGAAGGATTCTCAGAAACTTATTTGGGATGTGGGTCCTCAACTAACAGAGTGGAATATTTCTTTTGATACAGCAGTTTGGAAACACACTTTTTGTAGAATCTGCAGGTGAATATTTGAATAACAGTGAAGATTTCTTTGGAAACAGGAATATCTTTATATAAAATCTAGACAGAAGCATTCTCAGAAACTTCCTTGTGATGTGTGTCCTCAATAAATGGAGTTCAATCTTTCTTTTGATACAGCAGTTTGGATACTCTCTTTTTGTAGAATCTGTAAGTGGATATTTGGATACCTCTAACGATTTCATTAGAAACGGGAATATCCTCAAATAAAATCTAGACAGAGGCATTCTCAGAAACTTCTTTGTGATGTGTGTCTTCAGCTAACAGAGTTCAACCTTTCTTTGGATAGAGCAGTTTGGAAACCCTCTTTTTGTAGAATCGGCAAGTTGATATTTGGATAACTGAGAAGATTTCATTGGCAACGGGAATATCTTCATATAAAATCTAGACAGAAGGATTCTCAGAAACTTAATTGGGATGTGTGTCATCAACTAACAGAGTTGAACCCTTGTATTGTTACAGTAGTTTGGAAACACTCTTTTTGTAGAATCTGCAAGTGGATATTTGGATAACTGTGAAGATTTCGTTGGAAACGGGAATATCTTCATCTAAAATCTAGACAGAAGCACTGTCAGAAACTATTTTTTGATATCTGCATTCAAGTCACAGAGCTGAACATTCCCTTTCATAGAGCAGGCTTGAAACACTCTTTCTGTAGTATCTGGAAGTGGACATTTTGAGCGAATTCAGGCCTATGGTGAAAACGGAAATATCTTCCGATAAAAATGAGACAGAAGGATTCTCAGAAACTTAATCGGGATGTGTGTCATCAACTAACAGAGTTGAACCTATCTATTGAAACAGTAGTTTGGAAACACTCTTTTTGTAGAATCTGCAAGTGGATATTTGGATAACTGTGAAGATTTCGTTGGAAACGGGAATATCTTCATCTAATATCTAGACGGAAGCACTGTCAGAAACTACTTTGTGATATCTGCATTCAAGTGACAGAGCTGAACATTCTTTTTCATTGTCCAGGTTTGAAACACTCTTTCTGTAGTATCCGGAAGTGGACATTTCGAGCGAAATCAGGCCTATGGTGAAAACGGAAATATCTTCCCATAAAAATGAAAGAGAAAGATTCTCAGAAACTTAATTGGGATGTCTGTCCTCAACTAACAGAGTTGAACCTTTCTATTGATACAGTAGTTTGGAAACACTCTTTTTGTAGAATCTGCAAGTGGATATTAGGATAACTGTGAAGATTTCGTTGGAAACGGAATATCTTCATAAAAATTCTAGACAGAAGCATTCTCAGAAACTTCTTTGTGATGTGTGTCTTCAACTAACAGGGTACAACCTTTCTTTTGATAGAGCAGTTTGGAAACACTGTTTTTGTAGAATCTGTAAGTGGATATTTGGATACCTCTAGTGATTTCATTGGAAACCTGAATATCTTCATATAAAATCTAGACAGAAGCATTCTGAGAAACTTCTTTGTGATCTGTGTCTTCAACTAACAGGGTTCAACCTTTCTTTTGATAGAGCAGTTTGGAAACACTGTTTTTGTAGAATCTGTAAGTGGATATTTGGATACCTCTAATGATTTCACTGGAAACGGGAATATCTTCATATAAAATCTAGACAGAAGCATTCTCAGAAACATCTTTGTGATGTGTGTCCTCATCTGGCAGAGTTGAACCTTTCTTTTGATAGAGCAGTTTGGAAGCACTCTTTTTGTAGAATCTGTAAGTGGATATTTGGATACCTCTAACGATTTCGTTGGAAACGGGAATATCTTCATATAAAAGACACACAGAAGCACTGTCAGAAACTACTTTGTGATATCTGCATTCAAGTCACGGATCTGAACATTCCCTTTCATAGTCCACGTTTGAAACTCTCTTTCTGTTGTATCTGAAAGTGGACACTTCGAGCGCATTCAGGCCTGTGGTGAAAGAGGGAATATCTTCCTACGAAAACGAGACAGAGAGATTCTCGTAAGGTGGTTTGGGATGTGTGTCCTCAACTAACAGAGTTCAACCTTTCTTTTGATACAGCAGTTTGGAAACACCCTTTTTGTATAAATTGCAAGTGGATATCTGGATAAATGTGAAGATTTCATTGGAAACGGGAATATCTTCATTTAAAATCTAGACAGAAATATTCTCAGAAACTTCTTCGTGATGTGGGTCCTCAATTAACAGAGTTCAACCTTTCCTTTCATACAGCAGTTGGAAACACAGTTTTTGTAGAATCTGCAAGTGGATATTTGGATAACTGTGAAGATTTCATTGGAAACGGGAATATCTTCACATAAAGTCTAGACAGAAGCATTCTCAGAAAATTCTTTGTGATGTGTGTCCTCAACTAACAGAGTTCAACCTTACTTTTTATAGAGCAGTTTGGAAACACCCCTTTTGTAGAATCTGTAAGTGGATATTTGGATAACTCTAACGATTTCGTTGGAAACGGGAGTATCTTCATATAAAATCTAGACAGAAGCATTCTCAGAAACTTCTTGGTAACGAGTGTCCTCACCTAACACAGTTCAACCTTTCTTTTGATACAGCAGCTTGGAAACCCTCTTTTTGTTGAATCGGCAAGTGGATATTTGGATAACTGCGAAGATTTCGTTGAAAACGGGAATATCTTCATATAAAATCTAGACAGAAGAATTCACAGAAACTTCTTTGTGAAGAGTGTCCTCAACTAACAGAGTTCAACCTTTCTTTTGACACACCAGTTTGGAAACGCTCCTTTTGTAGAATCTGCAAGTGGATATTTGGATAACTGTGAAGATTTCGTTGGAAACGGGAATATCTTCATATACAATCTAGACAGAAGCATTCTCAGAAACTTCTTTGTGATGTGTGTCCTCAACTAACAGGGTTCAACCTTTCTTTTGATACAGCAGTTTGGATACTCTCTTTATGTAGAATCTGTAAGTGGATATTTGGATACCTCTAACGATTTCGTTGGAAATGGGAATGTCTTCATATAAAAGATAGACATAAGCACTGTCAGAAACTACTTTTTGATATCTGCATTCAAGTCACAGTGCTGAACATTCCCTTTCATAGACCACGTTTGAAACACTCTTTCTGTAGTATCTGAAAGTGGACATTTCGAGCGAATTCAGGCCTATGTTGAAAACGGAAATATCTTCCGATAAAAATGAGACAGAGGGATTCTCAGAAACTTATTTGGGATGTGGGTCCTCAACTAACAGAGTTGAACATTTCTTTTGATACAGCAGTTTGGAAACACACTTTTTGTAGAATCTGCAAGTGAATATTTGAATAACAGTGAAGATTTCTTTGGAAACGGGAATATCTTTATATAAAATCTAGACAGAAGCATTCTGAGAAACTTCTTTGTGATGTGTGTCCTCAACTAATGGAGTTCAACCTTTCTTTTGATACAGCAGTTTGGATACTCTCTTTTTGTAGAATCTGTAAGTGGATATTTAGTTACCTCTAACGATTTCATTAGAAACGGGAATATCTTCAAATAAAATCTAGACAGAGGCATTCTCAGAAACTTCTTTGTGATGTGTGTCTTCAGCTAACAGAGTTCAACCTTTCTTTGGATAGAGTAGTTTGGAAACCCTCTTTTTGTTGAATCGGCAAGTTGATATTTGGATAACTGAGAAGATTTCGTTGGCAACGGGAATATCTTCATATAAAATCTAGACAGAAGGATTCTCAGAAACTTCTTAGTGATGAGTGTCTTCAACTAACAGAGTTCAACCTTTCTTTTGATACAGCAGTTTGGAAAGAATCTTTCTGTAGAAATTGCATGTGGATATCTGGATAACTGTGAAGATTTCTTTGGAAACGGGAATATCTTCATATAAAATCTAGACAGAGACATTCTCAGAAACTTCTTAGTGATGTGTGTCCTCAACTAACAGAGTTCAACCTTCCATTTGATAGAGCAGTTTGGAAACACTCTGTTTGTAGAATCTGCAAGTGGAAATTTGGATAACTGTGAAGATTTCGTTGGAAACGTGAATATCTTCATCTAAAATCTAGACAGAAGCACTGTCAGAAACTACTTTGTGATATCTGCATTCAAGTCACAGAGCTGAGCATTCCCTTTCATAGAGCAGGTTTGAAACACTCTTTCTGTGGTATCTGGAGGTGGACATTTCGAGCGAATTCGGGCCTATGGTGAAAACGGAAATATCTTCCCATAAAAATGAGACAGAAGGATTCTCAGAAACTTAATTGGGATGTGTGTCATCAACTAACAGAGTTGAACCTTTCTATTGATACATTAGTTTGGAAACACTCTTTTTGTAGACTCTGCAAGTGGATATTTGGATAACTGTGAAGATTTCGTTGGAAACGTGAACATCTTCATCTAAAATCTAGACAGAAGCACTGTCAGAAACTACTTTGTGATATCTGCATTCAAGGGACAGAGCTGAACATTCCTTTTCATTGACCAGGTTTGAAACACTCTTTCTGTAGTATCCGGTAGTGGACATTTCGAGCGAAATCAGGCCTATGGTGAAAACGGAAATATCTTCCCATAAAAATGAAAGAGAAAGATTCTCAGAAACTTAATTGGGATGTCTGTCCTCAACTAACAGAGTTGAACCTTTCTATTGATACAGTAGTTTGGAAACACTCTTTTTGTAGAATCTGCAAGTGGATATTTGGATAACTGTGAAGGTTTCGTTGGAAACGGAATATCTTCATATAAATTCTAGACAGAAGCATTCTCAGAAACTTCTTTGTGATGTGTGTCTTCAACTAACAGGGTTCAACCTTTCTTTTGATAGATCAGTTTGGAAACACTGTTTTTGTGGAATCTCTAAGTGGATATTTGGGTACCTCTAGTGATTTCATTGGAAACCTGAATATCTTCATATAAAATCTAGACAGAAGCATTCTCAGAAAATTCTTTGTGATCTGTGTCTTCAACTTACAGGGTTCAACCTTTCTTTTGATAGAGCAGTTTGGAAACACTGTTTTTGTAGAATCTGTAAGTGGATATTTGGATACCTCTAATGATTTCATTGGAAACGGTAATATCTTCATATAAAATCTAGACAGAAGCATTCTCAGAAACTTCTTTGTGATGTGTGTCCTCATCTAACAGAGTTGAACCTTTCGTTTGATAGAGCAGTTTGGAAACACTCTGTTTGTAGAATCTGTAAGTGGATATTTGGATACCTCTAACGATTTCATTGGAAACGGGAATATCTTCATATAAAAGATACACAGAAGCACTGTCAGAAACTACTTTGTGATATCTGCATTCAAGTCACAGATCTGAACATTCCCTTTCTTAGACCACGTTTGAAACTCTCTTTCTGTTGTATCTGAAAGTGGACACTTAGAGCGCATTCAGGCCTGTGGTGACAATGGGAATATCTTCCTATGAAAACGAGACAGAAGGATTCTCATAAAGTTGCTTGGGATGTGTATCCTCAACTAACAGAGTTCAACCTTTCTTTTGATACAGCAGTTTGGATACACCCTTTTTGTATAAATTGCAAGCGGATATTTGGATAACTGTGAAGATTTCATTGGAAACGGGAATATCTTCACATAAAGTCTAGACAGAAATATTCTCAGAAACTTCTTTGTGATGTGTGTCCTCAACTATCAGAGTTCAACCTTTCTTTTTATAGAGCAGTTTGGAAACACCCCTTTTGTAGAATCTGTAAGTGGATATTTGGATACTTCTAACGATTTCGTTGGAAATGGGAGTATCTTCATATAAAATCTAGACAGAAGTATTCTCAGAAACTTCTTGGTAATGAGTGTCCTCAACTAACACAGTTCAACCTTTCTTTTGATACAGCAGCTTGGAAACCCTCTTTTTGTTCAATCGGCAAGTGGATATTCGGATAACTGCGAAGATTTCGTTGAAAATGGGAATATCTTCATATAAAATCTAGACAGAAGAATTCTCTGAAACTTCTTTGTGAAGAGTGTCCTCATCTAACAGGGTTCAACCTTTCTTTTGACACACCAGTTTGGAAACGCTCTTTTTGTAGAATCTGCAAGTGGATATTTTTATAACTGTGAAGATTTCGTTGGAAACGGGAATATCTTCATATAAAATCTAGACAGAAGCATTCTCAGAAACTTCCTTGTGATGTGTCTCCTCAACTAACAGAGTTCAACCTTTCTTTTGATACAGCAGTTTGGATACTCTCTTTTTGTAGAATCTGTAAGTGGATATTTGGATACCTCTAATGATTTCGTTGCAGACGGGAATATCTTCATATAAAAGATAGAGAGAAGCACTGTCAGAAACTCCTTTTTGATATCTGCATTCAAGTCACAGTGCCGAACATTCCCTTTCATAGACCACGTTTGAAACACTCTTTCTGTAGTATCTGAAAGTGGACATTTTGAGCGAATTCAGGCCTATGGTGAAAACGGAAATATCTTCCGATAAAAACGAGACAGAAGGATTCTCAGAAACTTATTTGGGATGTGGGTCCTCAACTAACAGAGTGGAATATTTCTTTTGATACAGCAGTTTGGAAACACACTTTTTGTAGAATCTGCAAGTGAATATTTGAATAACAGTGAAGATTTCTTTGGAAACAGGAATATCTTTATATAAAATCTAGACAGAAGCATTCTCAGAAACTTCCTTGTGATGTGTGTCCTCAATTAATGGAGTTCAATCTTTCTTTTGATACAGCAGTTTGGATACTCTCTTTTTGTAGAATCTGTAAGTGGATATTTGGATACCTCTAACGATTTCATTAGAAACGGGAATATCCTGAAATAAAATCTAGACAGAGGCATTCTCAGAAACTTCTTTGTGATGTGTGTCTTCAGCTAACAGAGTTCAACCTTTCTTTGGATAGAGCAGTTTGGAAACCCTCTTTTTGTAGAATGGGCAAGTTGATATTTGGATAACTGAGAAGATTTCATAGGCAACGGGAATATCTTCATATAAAATCTAGACAGAAGGATTCTCAGAAACTTAATTGGGATGTGTGTCATCAACTAACAGAGTTGAACCCTTCTATTGTTACAGTAGTTTGGAAACACTCTTTTTGTAGAATCTGCAAGTGGATATTTGGATAACTGTGAAGATTTCGTTGGAAACGTGAATATCTTCATCTAAAATCTAGACACAAGCACTGTCAGAAACTATTTTTTGATATCTGCATTCAAGTCACAGAGCTGAACATACCGTTTCATAGAGCAGGCTTGAAACACTCTTTCTGTAGTATCTGGAAGTGGACATTTTTAGCGAATTCAGGCCTATGGTGAAAACGGAAATATCTTCCGATAAAAATGAGACAGAAGGATTCTCAGAAACTTAATCGGGATGTGTGTCATCAACTAACAGAGTTGAACCTATCTATTGAAACAGTAGTTTGGAAACACTCTTTTTGTAGAATCTGCAAGTGGATATTTGGATAACTGTGAAGATTTCGTTGGAAACGGGAATATCTTCATCTAATATCTAGACGGAAGCACTGTCAGAAACTACTTTGTGATATCTGCATTCAAGTGACAGAGCTGAACATTCTTTTTCATTGTCCAGGTTTGAAACACTCTTTCTGTAGTATCCGGAAGTGGACATTTCGAGCGAAATCAGGCCTATGGTGAAAACGGAAATATCTTCCCATAAAAATGAAAGAGAATGATTCTCAGAAACTTAATTGGGATGTCTGTCCTCAACTAACAGAGTTGAACCTTTCTATTGATACAGTAGTTTGGAAACACTCTTTTTGTAGAATCTGCAAGTGGATATTAGGATAACTGTGAAGATTTCATTGGAAACGGAATATCTTCATAAAAATTCTAGACAGAAGCATTCTCAGAAACTTCTTTGTGATGTGTGTCTTCAACTAACAGGGTTCAACCTTTCTTTTGATAGAGCAGTTTGGAAACACTGTTTTTGTAGAATCTGTAAGTGGATATTTGGATACCTCTAATGATTTCATTGGAAACCTGAATATCTTCATATAAAATCTAGACAGAAGCATTCTGAGAAACTTCTTTGTGATCTGTGTCTTCAACTAACAGGGTTCAACCTTTCTTTTGATAGAGCAGTTTGGAAACACTGTTTTAGTAGAATCTGTAAGTGGATATTTGGATACCTCTAATGATTTCACTGGAAACGGGAATATCTCCATATAAAATCTAGACAGAAGCATTCTCAGAAACATCTTTGTGATGAGTGTCCTCATCTGGCAGAGTTGAACCTTTCTTTTGATAGAGCAGTTTGGAAACACTCTTTTTGTAGAATCTGTAAGTGGATATTTGGATACCTCTAACGATTTCATTGGAAACGGGAATATCTTCATATAAAAGATACACAGAAGCACTGTCAGAAACTACTTTGTGATATCTGCATTCAAGTCACGGATCTGAACATTCCCTTTCACAGACCACGTTTGAAACTCTCTTTCTGTTGTATCTGAAAGTGGACACTTCGAGCGCATTCAGGCCTGTGGTGAAAGAGGGAATATCTTCCTACGAAAACGAGACAGAAAGATTCTCGTAAGGTGGTTTGGGATGTGTGTCCTCAACTAACAGAGTTCAACCTTTCTTTTGATACAGCAGTTTGGAAACACCCTTTTTGTATAAATTGCAAGTGGATATCTGGATAAATGTGAAGATTTCATTGGAAACGGGAATATCTTCATTTAAAATCTAGACAGAAATAATCTCAGAAACTTCTCTGTGATGTGGGTCCTCAATTAACAGAGTTCAACCTTTCCTTTCATACAGCAGTTGGAAACACACTTTTTGTAGAATCTGCAAGTGGATATTTGGATAACTGTGAAGATTTCATTGGAAACGGGAATATCTTCACATAAAGTCTAGACAGAAGCATTCTCAGAAAATTCTTTGTGATGTGTGTCCTCAACTAACAGAGTTCAACCTTTCTTTTTATAGAGCAGTTTGGAAACACCCCTTTTGTAGAATCTGTAAGTGGATATTTGGATAACTCTAACGATTTCGTTGGAAACGGGAGTATCTTCATATAAAATCTAGACAGAAGTATTCTCAGAAACTTCTTGGTAACGAGTGTCCTCACCTAACACAGTTCAACCTTTCTTTTGATACAGCAGCTTGGAAACCCTCTTTTTGTTCAATCGGCAAGTGGATATTTGGATAACTGCGAAGATTTCGTTGAAAACGGGAATATCTTCATATAAAATCTAGACAGAAGAATTCACAGAAACTTCTTTGTGAAGAGTGTCCTCAACTAACAGAGTTCAACCTTTCTTTTGACACACCAGTTTGGAAACGCTCTTTTTGTAGAATCTGCAAGTGGATATTTGGATAACTGTGAAGATTTCGTTGGAAACGGGAATATCTTCATATACAATCTAGACAGAAGCATTCTCAGAAACTTCTTTGTGATGTGTGTCCTCAACTAACAGGGTTCAACCTTTCTTTTGATACAGCAGTTTGGATACTCTCTTTTTGTAGAATCTGTAAGTGGATATTTGGATACCTCTAACGATTTCGTTGGAAATGGGAATGTCTTCATATAAAAGATAGACAGAAGCACTGTCAGAAACTACTTTTTGATATCTGCATTCAAGTCACAGTGCTGAACATTCCCTTTCATAGACCACGTTTGAAACACTCTTTCTGTAGTATCTGAAAGTGGACATTTCGAGCGAATTCAGTCCAATGTTGAAAACGGAAATATCTTCCGATAAAAATGAGAAAGGGATTCTCAGAAACTTATTTGGGATGTGGGTCCTCAACTAACAGAGTTGAACATTTCTTTTGATACAGCAGTTTGGAAACACACTTTTTGTAGAATCTGCAAGTGAATATTTGAATAACAGTGAAGATTTCTTTGGAAACGGGAATATCTTTATATAAAATCTAGACAGAAGCATTCTGAGAAACTTCTTTGTGATGTGTGTCCTCAACTAACGGAGTTCAACCTTTCTTTTGATACAGCAGTTTGGATACTCTCTTTTTGTAGAATCTGTAAGTGGATATTTGGATACCTCTAACGATTTCATTAGAAACGGGAATATCTTCAAATAAAATCTAGACAGAGGCATTCTCAGAAACTTCTTTGTGATATGTGTCTTCAGCTAACAGAGTTCAACCTTTCTTTGGATAGAGCAGTTTGGAAACCCTCTTTTTGTAGAATCGGCAAGTTGATATTTGGATAACTGAGAAGATTTCGTTGGCAACGGGAACATCTTCATATAAAATCTAGACAGAAGGATTCTCAGAAACTTCTTAGTGATGAGTGTCTTCAACTAACAGAGTTCAACCTTTCTTTTGATACAGCAGTTTGGAAAGAATCTTTCTGTAGAAATTGCATGTGGATATCTGGATAACTGTGAAGATTTCTTTGGAAACGGGAATATCTTCATATAAAATCTAGACAGAGACATTCTCAGAAACTTCTTAGTGATGTGTGTCCTCAACTAACAGAGTTCAACCTTCCATTTGATAGAGCAGTTTGGAAACACTCTGTTTGTAGAATCTGCAAGTGGAAATTTGGATAACTGTGAAGATTTCGTTGGAAACGTGAATATCTTCATCTAAAATCTAGACAGAAGCACTGTCAGAAACTACTTTGTGATATCTGCATTCAAGTCACAGAGCTGAGCATTCCCTTTCATAGAGCAGGTTTGAAACACTCTTTCTGTGGTATCTGGAGGTGGACATTTCGAGCGAATTCGGGCCTATGGTGAAAACGGAAATATCTTCCCATAAAAATGAGACAGAAGGATTCTCAGAAACTTAATTGGGATGTGTGTCATCAACTAACAGAGTTGAACCTTTCTATTGATACATTAGTTTGGAAACACTCTTTTTGTAGACTCTGCAAGTGGATATTTGGATAACTGTGAAGATTTCGTTGGAAACGTGAATATCTTCATCTAAAATCTAGACAGAAGCACTGTCAGAAACTACTTTGCGATATCTGCATTCAAGGGACAGAGCTGAACATTCCTTTTCATTGACCAGGTTTGAAACACTCTTTCTGTAGTATCCGGTAGTGGACATTTCGAGCGAAATCAGGCCTATGGTGAAAACGGAAATATCTTCCCATAAAAATGAAAGAGAAAGATTCTCAGAAACTTAATTGGGATGTCTGTCCTCAACTAACAGAGTTGAACCTTTCTATTGATACAGTAGTTTGGAAACACTCTTTTTGTAGAATCTGCAAGTGGATATTTGGATAACTGTGAAGGTTTCGTTGGAAACGGAATATCTTCATATAAATTCTAGACAGAAGCATTCTCAGAAACTTCTTTGTGATGTGTGTCTTCAACTAACAGGGTTCAACCTTTCTTTTGATAGAGCAGTTTGGAAACACTGTTTTTGTGGAATCTCTAAGTGGATATTTGGATACCTCTAGTGATTTCATTGGAAACATGAATATCTTCATATGAAATCTAGACAGAAGCATTCTCAGAAAATTCTTTGTGATCTGTGTCTTCAACTTACAGGGTTCAACCTTTCTTTTGATAGAGCAGTTTGGAAACACTGTTTTTGTAGAATCTGTAAGTGGATATTTGGATACCTCTAATGATTTCATTGGAAACGGGAATATCTTCATATAAAATCTAGACAGAAGCATTCTCAAAAACTTCTTTGTGATGTGTGTCCTCATCTAACAGAGTTGAACCTTTCTTTTGATAGAGCAGTTTGGAAACACTCTTTTTGTAGAATCTGTAAGTGGATATTTGGATAACTGTGAAGATTTCATAGGAAACGGGAATATCTTCATATAAAAGATACACAGAAGCACTGTCAGAAACTACTTTGTGATATCTGCATTCAAGTCACAGATCTGAACATTCCCTTTCATAGACCACGTTTGAAACTCTCTTTCTGTTGTATCTGAAAGTGGACACTTCGAGCGCATTCAGGCCTGTGGTGACAAAGGGAATATCTTCCTATGAAAACGAGACAGAAGGATTCTCATAAAGTTGCTTGGGATGTGTATCCTCAACTAACAGAGTTCAACCTTTCTTTTGATACAGCAGTTTGGATACACCCTTTTTGTATAAATTGCAAGCGGATATTTGGATAACTGTGAAGATTTCATTGGAAACGGGAATATCTTCACATAAAGTCTAGACAGAAATATTCTCAGAAACTTCTTTGTGATGTGTGTCCTCAACTATCAGAGTTCAACCTTTCTTTTTATAGAGCAGTTTGGAAACACCCCTTTTGTAGAATCTGTAAGTGGATATTTGGATACTTCTAACGATTTCGTTGGAAATGGGAGTATCTTCATATAAAATCTAGACAGAAGTATTCTCAGAAACTTCTTGGTAATGAGTGTCCTCAACTAACACAGTTCAACCTTTCTTTTGATACAGCAGCTTGGAAACCCTCTTTTTGTTCAATCGGCAAGTGGATATTTGGATAACTGCGAAGATTTCGTTGAAAATGGGAATATCTTCATATAAAATCTAGACAGAAGAATTCTCTGAAACTTCTTTGTGAAGAGTGTCCTCATCTAACAGGGTTCAACCTTTCTTTTGACACACCAGTTTGGAAACGCTCTTTTTGTAGAATCTGCAAGTGGATATTTTTATAACTGTGAAGATTTCGTTGGAAACGGGAATATCTTCATATAAAATCTAGACAGAAGCATTCTCAGAAACTTCCTTGTGATGTGTCTCCTCAACTAACAGAGTTCAACCTTTCTTTTGATACAGCAGTTTGGATACTCTCTTTTTGTAGAATCTGTAAGTGGATATTTGGATACCTCTAACGATTTCGTTGCAGACGGGAATATCTTCATATAAAAGATAGAGAGAAGCACTGTCAGAAACTCCTTTTTGATATCTGCATTCAAGTCACAGTGCCGAACATTCCCTTTCATAGACCACGTTGGAAACACTCTTTCTGTAGTATCTGAAAGTGGACATTTCGAGCGAATTCAGGCCTATGGTGAAAACGGAAATATCTTCCGATAAAAACGAGACAGAAGGATTCTCAGAAACTTATTTGGGATGTGGGTCCTCAACTAACAGAGTGGAATATTTCTTTTGATACAGCAGTTTGGAAACACACTTTTTGTAGAATCTGCAAGTGAATATTTGAATAACAGTGAAGATTTCTTTGGAAACAGGAATATCTTTATATAAAATCTAGACAGAAGCATTCTCAGAAACTTCCTTGTGATGTGTGTCCTCAATTAATGGAGTTCAATCTTTCTTTTGATACAGCAGTTTGGATACTCTCTTTTTGTAGAATCTGTAAGTGGATATTTGGATACCTCTAACGATTTCATTAGAAATGGGAATATCCTCAAATAAAATCTAGACAGAGGCATTCTCAGAAACTTCTTTGTGATGTGTGTCTTCAGCTAACAGAGTTCAACCTTTCTTTGGATAGAGCAGTTTGGAAACCCTCTTTTTGTAGAATCGGCAAGTTGATATTTGGATAACTGAGAAGATTTCATTGGCAACGGGAATATCTTCATATAAAATCTAGACAGAAGGATTCTCAGAAACTTAATTGGGATGTGTGTCATCAACTAACAGAGTTGAACCCTTCTATTGTTACAGTAGTTTGGAAACACTCTTTTTGTAGAATCTGCAAGTGGATATTTGGATACCTGTGAAGATTTCGTTGGAAACGGGAATATCTTCATCTAAAATCTAGACAGAAGCACTGTCAGAAACTATTTTTTGATATCTGCATTCAAGTCACAGAGCTGAACATTCCCTTTCATAGAGCAGGCTTGAAACACTCTTTCTGTAGTATCTGGAAGTGGACATTTTGAGCGAATTCAGGCCTATGGTGAAAACGGAAATATCTTCCGATAAAAATGAGACAGAAGGATTCTCAGAAACTTAATCGGGATGTGTGTCATCAACTAACAGAGTTGAACCTATCTATTGAAACAGTAGTTTGGAAACACTCTTTTTGTAGAATCTGCAAGTGGATATTTGGATAACTGTGAAGATTTCGTTGGAAACGGGAATATCTTCATCTAATATCTAGACGGAAGCACTGTCAGAAACTACTTTGTGATATCTGCATTCAAGTGACAGAGCTGAACATTCTTTTTCATTGTCCAGGTTTGAAACACTCTTTCTGTAGTATCCGGAAGTGGACATTTCGAGCGAAATCAGGCCTATGGTGAAAACGGAAATATCTTCCCATAAAAATGAAAGAGAAAGATTCTCAGAAACTTAATTGGGATGTCTGTCCTCAACTAACAGAGTTGAACCTTTCTATTGATACAGTAGTTTGGAAACACTCTTTTTGTAGTATCTGCAAGTGGATATTAGGATAACTGTGAAGATTTCGATGGAAACGGAATATCTTCATAAAAATTCTAGACAGAAGCATTCTCAGAAACTTCTTTGTGATGTGTGTCTTCAACTAACAGGGTACAACCTTTCTTTTGATAGAGCAGTTTGGAAACACTGTTTTTGTAGAATCTGTAAGTGGATATTTGGATACCTCTAGTGATTTCATTGGAAACCTGAATATCTTCATATAAAATCTAGACAGAAGCATTCTGAGAAACTTCTTTGTGATCTGTGTCTTCAACTAACAGGGTTCAACCTTTCTTTTGATAGAGCAGTTTGGAAACACTGTTTTTGTAGAATCTGTAAGTGGATATTTGGATACCTCTAATGATTTCACTGGAAACGGGAATATCTTCATATAAAATCTAGACAGAAGCATTCTCAGAAACATCTTTGTGATGTGTGTCCTCATCTGGCAGAGTTGAACCTTTCTTTTGATAGAGCAGTTTGGAAGCACTCTTTTTGTAGAATCTGTAAGTGGATATTTGGATACCTCTAACGATTTCGTTGGAAACGGGAATATCTTCATATAAAAGACACACAGAAGCACTGTCAGAAACTACTTTGTGATATCTGCATTCAAGTCACGGATCTGAACATTCCCTTTCATAGTCCACGTTTGAAACTCTCTTTCTGTTGTATCTGAAAGTGGACACTTCGAGCGCATTCAGGCCTGTGGTGAAAGAGGGAATATCTTCCTACGAAAACGAGACAGAAAGATTCTCGTAAGGTGGTTTGGGATGTGTGTCCTCAACTAACAGAGTTCAACCTTTCTTTTGATACAGCAGTTTGGAAACACCCTTTTTGTATAAATTGCAAGTGGATATCTGGATAAATGTGAAGATTTCATTGGAAACGGGAATATCTTCATTTAAAATCTAGACAGAAATATTCTCAGAAACTTCTTCGTGATGTGGGTCCTCAATTAACAGAGTTCAACCTTTCCTTTCATACAGCAGTTGGAAACACAGTTTTTGTAGAATCTGCAAGTGGATATTTGGATAACTGTGAAGATTTCATTGGAAACGGGAATATCTTCACATAAAGTCTAGACAGAAGCATTCTCAGAAAATTCTTTGTGATGTGTGTCCTCAACTAACAGAGTTCAACCTTACTTTTTATAGAGCAGTTTGGAAACACCCCTTTTGTAGAATCTGTAAGTGGATATTTGGATAACTCTAACGATTTCGTTGGAAACGGGAGTATCTTCATATAAAATCTAGACAGAAGCATTCTCAGAAACTTCTTGGTAACGAGTGTCCTCACCTAACACAGTTCAACCTTTCTTTTGATACAGCAGCTTGGAAACCCTCTTTTTGTTGAATCGGCAAGTGGATATTTGGATAACTGCGAAGATTTCGTTGAAAACGGGAATATCTTCATATAAAATCTAGACAGAAGAATTCACAGAAACTTCTTTGTGAAGAGTGTCCTCAACTAACAGAGTTCAACCTTTCTTTTGACACACCAGTTTGGAAACGCTCCTTTTGTAGAATCTGCAAGTGGATATTTGGATAACTGTGAAGATTTCGTTGGAAACGGGAATATCTTCATATACAATCTAGACAGAAGCATTCTCAGAAACTTCTTTGTGATGTGTGTCCTCAACTAACAGGGTTCAACCTTTCTTTTGATACAGCAGTTTGGATACTCTCTTTATGTAGAATCTGTAAGTGGATATTTGGATACCTCTAACGATTTCGTTGGAAATGGGAATGTCTTCATATAAAAGATAGACATAAGCACTGTCAGAAACTACTTTTTGATATCTGCATTCAAGTCACAGTGCTGAACATTCCCTTTCATAGACCACGTTTGAAACACTCTTTCTGTAGTATCTGAAAGTGGACATTTCGAGCGAATTCAGGCCTATGTTGAAAACGGAAATATCTTCCGATAAAAATGAGACAGAGGGATTCTCAGAAACTTATTTGGGATGTGGGTCCTCAACTAACAGAGTTGAACATTTCTTTTGATACAGCAGTTTGGAAACACACTTTTTGTAGAATCTGCAAGTGAATATTTGAATAACAGTGAAGATTTCTTTGGAAACGGGAATATCTTTATATAAAATCTAGACAGAAGCATTCTGAGAAACTTCTTTGTGATGTGTGTCCTCAACTAATGGAGTTCAACCTTTCTTTTGATACAGCAGTTTGGATACTCTCTTTTTGTAGAATCTGTAAGTGGATATTTAGTTACCTCTAACGATTTCATTAGAAACGGGAATATCTTCAAATAAAATCTAGACAGAGGCATTCTCAGAAACTTCTTTGTGATGTGTGTCTTCAGCTAACAGAGTTCAACCTTTCTTTGGATAGAGTAGTTTGGAAACCCTCTTTTTGTTGAATCGGCAAGTTGATATTTGGATAACTGAGAAGATTTCGTTGGCAACGGGAATATCTTCATATAAAATCTAGACAGAAGGATTCTCAGAAACTTCTTAGTGATGAGTGTCTTCAACTAACAGAGTTCAACCTTTCTTTTGATACAGCAGTTTGGAAAGAATCTTTCTGTAGAAATTGCATGTGGATATCTGGATAACTGTGAAGATTTCTTTGGAAACGGGAATATCTTCATATAAAATCTAGACAGAGACATTCTCAGAAACTTCTTAGTGATGTGTGTCCTCAACTAACAGAGTTCAACCTTCCATTTGATAGAGCAGTTTGGAAACACTCTGTTTGTAGAATCTGCAAGTGGAAATTTGGATAACTGTGAAGATTTCGTTGGAAACGTGAATATCTTCATCTAAAATCTAGACAGAAGCACTGTCAGAAACTACTTTGTGATATCTGCATTCAAGTCACAGAGCTGAGCATTCCCTTTCATAGAGCAGGTTTGAAACACTCTTTCTGTGGTATCTGGAGGTGGACATTTCGAGCGAATTCGGGCCTGTGGTGAAAACGGAAATATCTTCCCATAAAAATGAGACAGAAGGATTCTCAGAAACTTAATTGGGATGTGTGTCATCAACTAACAGAGTTGAACCTTTCTATTGATACATTAGTTTGGAAACACTCTTTTTGTAGACTCTGCAAGTGGATATTTGGATAACTGTGAAGATTTCGTTGGAAACGTGAACATCTTCATCTAAAATCTAGACAGAAGCACTGTCAGAAACTACTTTGTGATATCTGCATTCAAGGGACAGAGCTGAACATTCCTTTTCATTGACCAGGTTTGAAACACTCTTTCTGTAGTATCCGGTAGTGGACATTTCGAGCGAAATCAGGCCTATGGTGAAAACGGAAATATCTTCCCATAAAAATGAAAGAGAAAGATTCTCAGAAACTTAATTGGGATGTCTGTCCTCAACTAACAGAGTTGAACCTTTCTATTGATACAGTAGTTTGGAAACACTCTTTTTGTAGAATCTGCAAGTGGATATTTGGATAACTGTGAAGGTTTCGTTGGAAACGGAATATCTTCATATAAATTCTAGACAGAAGCATTCTCAGAAACTTCTTTGTGATGTGTGTCTTCAACTAACAGGGTTCAACCTTTCTTTTGATAGATCAGTTTGGAAACACTGTTTTTGTGGAATCTCTAAGTGGATATTTGGGTACCTCTAGTGATTTCATTGGAAACCTGAATATCTTCATATAAAATCTAGACAGAAGCATTCTCAGAAAATTCTTTGTGATCTGTGTCTTCAACTTACAGGGTTCAACCTTTCTTTTGATAGAGCAGTTTGGAAACACTGTTTTTGTAGAATCTGTAAGTGGATATTTGGATACCTCTAATGATTTCATTGGAAACGGTAATATCTTCATATAAAATCTAGACAGAAGCATTCTCAGAAACTTCTTTGTGATGTGTGTCCTCATCTAACAGAGTTGAACCTTTCGTTTGATAGAGCAGTTTGGAAACACTCTGTTTGTAGAATCTGTCAGTGGATATTTGGATACCTCTAACGATTTCATTGGAAACGGGAATATCTTCATATAAAAGATACACAGAAGCACTGTCAGAAACTACTTTGTGATATCTGCATTCAAGTCACAGATCTGAACATTCCCTTTCTTAGACCACGTTTGAAACTCTCTTTCTGTTGTATCTGAAAGTGGACACTTAGAGCGCATTCAGGCCTGTGGTGACAATGGGAATATCTTCCTATGAAAACGAGACAGAAGGATTCTCATAAAGTTGCTTGGGATGTGTATCCTCAACTAACAGAGTTCAACCTTTCTTTTGATACAGCAGTTTGGATACACCCTTTTTGTATAAATTGCAAGCGGATATTTGGATAACTGTGAAGATTTCATTGGAAACGGGAATATCTTCACATAAAGTCTAGACAGAAATATTCTCAGAAACTTCTTTGTGATGTGTGTCCTCAACTATCAGAGTTCAACCTTTCTTTTTATAGAGCAGTTTGGAAACACCCCTTTTGTAGAATCTGTAAGTGGATATTTGGATACTTCTAACGATTTCGTTGGAAATGGGAGTATCTTCATATAAAATCTAGACAGAAGTATTCTCAGAAACTTCTTGGTAATGAGTGTCCTCAACTAACACAGTTCAACCTTTCTTTTGATACAGCAGCTTGGAAACCCTCTTTTTGTTCAATCGGCAAGTGGATATTTGGATAACTGCGAAGATTTCGTTGAAAATGGGAATATCTTCATATAAAATCTAGACAGAAGAATTCTCTGAAACTTCTTTGTGAAGAGTGTCCTCATCTAACAGGGTTCAACCTTTCTTTTGACACACCAGTTTGGAAACGCTCTTTTTGTAGAATCTGCAAGTGGATATTTTTATAACTGTGAAGATTTCGTTGGAAACGGGAATATCTTCATATAAAATCTAGACAGAAGCATTCTCAGAAACTTCCTTGTGATGTGTCTCCTCAACTAACAGAGTTCAACCTTTCTTTTGATACAGCAGTTTGGATACTCTCTTTTTGTAGAATCTGTAAGTGGATATTTGGATACCTCTAACGATTTCGTTGCAGACGGGAATATCTTCATATAAAAGATAGAGAGAAGCACTGTCAGAAACTCCTTTTTGATATCTGCATTCAAGTCACAGTGCCGAACATTCCCTTTCATAGACCACGTTTGAAACACTCTTTCTGTAGTATCTGAAAGTGGACATTTCGAGCGAATTCAGGCCTATGGTGAAAACGGAAATATCTTCCGATAAAAACGAGACAGAAGGATTCTCAGAAACTTATTTGGGATGTGGGTCCTCAACTAACAGAGTGGAATATTTCTTTTGATACAGCAGTTTGGAAACACACTTTTTGTAGAATCTGCAAGTGAATATTTGAATAACAGTGAAGATTTCTTTGGAAACAGGAATATCTTTATATAAAATCTAGACAGAAGCATTCTCAGAAACTTCCTTGTGATGTGTGTCCTCAATTAATGGAGTTCAATCTTTCTTTTGATACAGCAGTTTGGATACTCTCTTTTTGTAGAATCTGTAAGTGGATATTTGGATACCTCTAACGATTTCATTAGAAACGGGAATATCCTCAAATAAAATCTAGACAGAGGCATTCTCAGAAACTTCTTTGTGATGTGTGTCTTCAGCTAACAGAGTTCAACCTTTCTTTGGATAGAGCAGTTTGGAAACCCTCTTTTTGTAGAATGGGCAAGTTGATATTTGGATAACTGAGAAGATTTCATAGGCAACGGGAATATCTTCATATAAAATCTAGACAGAAGGATTCTCAGAAACTTAATTGGGATGTGTGTCATCAACTAACAGAGTTGAACCCTTCTATTGTTACAGTAGTTTGGAAACACTCTTTTTGTAGAATCTGCAAGTGGATATTTGGATAACTGTGAAGATTTCGTTGGAAACGTGAATATCTTCATCTAAAATCTAGACACAAGCACTGTCAGAAACTATTTTTTGATATCTGCATTCAAGTCACAGAGCTGAACATACCGTTTCATAGAGCAGGCTTGAAACACTCTTTCTGTAGTATCTGGAAGTGGACATTTTTAGCGAATTCAGGCCTATGGTGAAAACGGAAATATCTTCCGATAAAAATGAGACAGAAGGATTCTCAGAAACTTAATCGGGATGTGTGTCATCAACTAACAGAGTTGAACCTATCTATTGAAACAGTAGTTTGGAAACACTCTTTTTGTAGAATCTGCAAGTGGATATTTGGATAACTGTGAAGATTTCGTTGGAAACGGGAATATCTTCATCTAATATCTAGACGGAAGCACTGTCAGAAACTACTTTGTGATATCTGCATTCAAGTGACAGAGCTGAACATTCTTTTTCATTGTCCAGGTTTGAAACACTCTTTCTGTAGTATCCGGAAGTGGACATTTCGAGCGAAATCAGGCCTATGGTGAAAACGGAAATATCTTCCCATAAAAATGAAAGAGAATGATTCTCAGAAACTTAATTGGGATGTCTGTCCTCAACTAACAGAGTTGAACCTTTCTATTGATACAGTAGTTTGGAAACACTCTTTTTGTAGAATCTGCAAGTGGATATTAGGATAACTGTGAAGATTTCATTGGAAACGGAATATCTTCATAAAAATTCTAGACAGAAGCATTCTCAGAAACTTCTTTGTGATGTGTGTCTTCAACTAACAGGGTTCAACATTTCTTTTGATAGAGCAGTTTGGAAACACTGTTTTTGTAGAATCTGTAAGTGGATATTTGGATACCTCTAATGATTTCATTGGAAACCTGAATATCTTCATATAAAATCTAGACAGAAGCATTCTGAGAAACTTCTTTGTGATCTGTGTCTTCAACTAACAGGGTTCAACCTTTCTTTTGATAGAGCAGTTTGGAAACACTGTTTTAGTAGAATCTGTAAGTGGATATTTGGATACCTCTAATGATTTCACTGGAAACGGGAATATCTCCATATAAAATCTAGACAGAAGCATTCTCAGAAACATCTTTGTGATGAGTGTCCTCATCTGGCAGAGTTGAACCTTTCTTTTGATAGAGCAGTTTGGAAACACTCTTTTTGTAGAATCTGTAAGTGGATATTTGGATACCTCTAACGATTTCATTGGAAACGGGAATATCTTCATATAAAAGATACACAGAAGCACTGTCAGAAACTACTTTGTGATATCTGCATTCAAGTCACGGATCTGAACATTCCCTTTCACAGACCACGTTTGAAACTCTCTTTCTGTTGTATCTGAAAGTGGACACTTCGAGCGCATTCAGGCCTGTGGTGAAAGAGGGAATATCTTCCTACGAAAACGAGACAGAAAGATTCTCGTAAGGTGGTTTGGGATGTGTGTCCTCAACTAACAGAGTTCAACCTTTCTTTTGATACAGCAGTTTGGAAACACCCTTTTTGTATAAATTGCAAGTGGATATCTGGATAAATGTGAAGATTTCATTGGAAACGGGAATATCTTCATTTAAAATCTAGACAGAAATAATCTCAGAAACTTCTCTGTGATGTGGGTCCTCAATTAACAGAGTTCAACCTTTCCTTTCATACAGCAGTTGGAAACACACTTTTTGTAGAATCTGCAAGTGGATATTTGGATAACTGTGAAGATTTCATTGGAAACGGGAATATCTTCACATAAAGTCTAGACAGAAGCATTCTCAGAAAATTCTTTGTGATGTGTGTCCTCAACTAACAGAGTTCAACCTTTCTTTTTATAGAGCAGTTTGGAAACACCCCTTTTGTAGAATCTGTAAGTGGATATTTGGATAACTCTAACGATTTCGTTGGAAACGGGAGTATCTTCATATAAAATCTAGACAGAAGTATTCTCAGAAACTTCTTGGTAACGAGTGTCCTCACCTAACACAGTTCAACCTTTCTTTTGATACAGCAGCTTGGAAACCCTCTTTTTGTTCAATCGGCAAGTGGATATTTGGATAACTGCGAAGATTTCGTTGAAAACGGGAATATCTTCATATAAAATCTAGACAGAAGAATTCACAGAAACTTCTTTGTGACGAGTGTCCTCAACTAACAGAGTTCAACCTTTCTTTTGACACACCAGTTTGGAAACGCTCTTTTTGTAGAATCTGCAAGTGGATATTTGGATAACTGTGAAGATTTCGTTGGAAACGGGAATATCTTCATATACAATCTAGACAGAAGCATTCTCAGAAACTTCTTTGTGATGTGTGTCCTCAACTAACAGGGTTCAACCTTTCTTTTGATACAGCAGTTTGGATACTCTCTTTTTGTAGAATCTGTAAGTGGACATTTGGATACCTCTAACGATTTCGTTGGAAATGGGAATGTCTTCATATAAAAGATAGACAGAAGCACTGTCAGAAACTACTTTTTGATATCTGCATTCAAGTCACAGTGCTGAACATTCCCTTTCATAGACCACGTTTGAAACACTCTTTCTGTAGTATCTGAAAGTGGACATTTCGAGCGAATTCAGGCCAATGTTGAAAACGGAAATATCTTCCGATAAAAATGAGAAAGGGATTCTCAGAAACTTATTTGGGATGTGGGTCCTCAACTAACAGAGTTGAACATTTCTTTTGATACAGCAGTTTGGAAACACACTTTTTGTAGAATCTGCAAGTGAATATTTGAATAACAGTGAAGATTTCTTTGGAAACGGGAATATCTTTATATAAAATCTAGACAGAAGCATTCTGAGAAACTTCTTTGTGATGTGTGTCCTCAACTAACGGAGTTCAACCTTTCTTTTGATACAGCAGTTTGGATACTCTCTTTTTGTAGAATCTGTAAGTGGATATTTGGATACCTCTAACGATTTCATTAGAAACGGGAATATCTTCAAATAAAATCTAGACAGAGGCATTCTCAGAAACTTCTTTGTGATGTGTGTCTTCAGCTAACAGAGTTCAACCTTTCTTTGGATAGAGCAGTTTGGAAACCCTCTTTTTGTAGAATCGGCAAGTTGATATTTGGATAACTGAGAAGATTTCGTTGGCAACGGGAACATCTTCATATAAAATCTAGACAGAAGGATTCTCAGAAACTTCTTAGTGATGAGTGTCTTCAACTAACAGAGTTCAACCTTTCTTTTGATACAGCAGTTTGGAAAGAATCTTTCTGTAGAAATTGCATGTGGATATCTGGATAACTGTGAAGATTTCTTTGGAAACGGGAATATCTTCATATAAAATCTAGACAGAGACATTCTCAGAAACTTCTTAGTGATGTGTGTCCTCAACTAACAGAGTTCAACCTTCCATTTGATAGAGCAGTTTGGAAACACTCTGTTTGTAGAATCTGCAAGTGGAAATTTGGATAACTGTGAAGATTTCGTTGGAAACGTGAATATCTTCATCTAAAATCTAGACAGAAGCACTGTCAGAAACTACTTTGTGATATCTGCATTCAAGTCACAGAGCTGAGCATTCCCTTTCATAGAGCAGGTTTGAAACACTCTTTCTGTGGTATCTGGAGGTGGACATTTCGAGCGAATTCGGGCCTATGGTGAAAACGGAAATATCTTCCCATAAAAATGAGACAGAAGGATTCTCAGAAACTTAATTGGGATGTGTGTCATCAACTAACAGAGTTGAACCTTTCTATTGATACATTAGTTTGGAAACACTCTTTTTGTAGACTCTGCAAGTGGATATTTGGATAACTGTGAAGATTTCGTTGGAAACGTGAATATCTTCATCTAAAATCTAGACAGAAGCACTGTCAGAAACTACTTTGCGATATCTGCATTCAAGGGACAGAGCTGAACATTCCTTTTCATTGACCAGGTTTGAAACACTCTTTCTGTAGTATCCGGTAGTGGACATTTCGAGCGAAATCAGGCCTATGGTGAAAACGGAAATATCTTCCCATAAAAATGAAAGAGAAAGATTCTCAGAAACTTAATTGGGATGTCTGTCCTCAACTAACAGAGTTGAACCTTTCTATTGATACAGTAGTTTGGAAACACTCTTTTTGTAGAATCTGCAAGTGGATATTTGGATAACTGTGAAGGTTTCGTTGGAAACGGAATATCTTCATATAAATTCTAGACAGAAGCATTCTCAGAAACTTCTTTGTGATGTGTGTCTTCAACTAACAGGGTTCAACCTTTCTTTTGATAGAGCAGTTTGGAAACACTGTTTTTGTGGAATCTCTAAGTGGATATTTGGATACCTCTAGTGATTTCATTGGAAACATGAATATCTTCATATGAAATCTAGACAGAAGCATTCTCAGAAAATTCTTTGTGATCTGTGTCTTCAACTTACAGGGTTCAACCTTTCTTTTGATAGAGCAGTTTGGAAACACTGTTTTTGTAGAATCTGTAAGTGGATATTTGGATACCTCTAATGATTTCATTGGAAACGGGAATATCTTCATATAAAATCTAGACAGAAGCATTCTCAAAAACTTCTTTGTGATGTGTGTCCTCATCTAACAGAGTTGAACCTTTCTTTTGATAGAGCAGTTTGGAAACACTCTTTTTGTAGAATCTGTAAGTGGATATTTGGATAACTGTGAAGATTTCATAGGAAACGGGAATATCTTCATATAAAAGATACACAGAAGCACTGTCAGAAACTACTTTGTGATATCTGCATTCAAGTCACAGATCTGAACATTCCCTTTCATAGACCACGTTTGAAACTCTCTTTCTGTTGTATCTGAAAGTGGACACTTCGAGCGCATTCAGGCCTGTGGTGACAAAGGGAATATCTTCCTATGAAAACGAGACAGAAGGATTCTCATAAAGTTGCTTGGGATGTGTATCCTCAACTAACAGAGTTCAACCTTTCTTTTGATACAGCAGTTTGGATACACCCTTTTTGTATAAATTGCAAGCGGATATTTGGATAACTGTGAAGATTTCATTGGAAACGGGAATATCTTCACATAAAGTCTAGACAGAAATATTCTCAGAAACTTCTTTGTGATGTGTGTCCTCAACTATCAGAGTTCAACCTTTCTTTTTATAGAGCAGTTTGGAAACACCCCTTTTGTAGAATCTGTAAGTGGATATTTGGATACTTCTAACGATTTCGTTGGAAATGGGAGTATCTTCATATAAAATCTAGACAGAAGTATTCTCAGAAACTTCTTGGTAATGAGTGTCCTCAACTAACACAGTTCAACCTTTCTTTTGATACAGCAGCTTGGAAACCCTCTTTTTGTTCAATCGGCAAGTGGATATTTGGATAACTGCGAAGATTTCGTTGAAAATGGGAATATCTTCATATAAAATCTAGACAGAAGAATTCTCTGAAACTTCTTTGTGAAGAGTGTCCTCATCTAACAGGGTTCAACCTTTCTTTTGACACACCAGTTTGGAAACGCTCTTTTTGTAGAATCTGCAAGTGGATATTTTTATAACTGTGAAGATTTCGTTGGAAACGGGAATATCTTCATATAAAATCTAGACAGAAGCATTCTCAGAAACTTCCTTGTGATGTGTCTCCTCAACTAACAGAGTTCAACCTTTCTTTTGATACAGCAGTTTGGATACTCTCTTTTTGTAGAATCTGTAAGTGGATATTTGGATACCTCTAACGATTTCGTTGCAGACGGGAATATCTTCATATAAAAGATAGAGAGAAGCACTGTCAGAAACTCCTTTTTGATATCTGCATTCAAGTCACAGTGCCGAACATTCCCTTTCATAGACCACGTTGGAAACACTCTTTCTGTAGTATCTGAAAGTGGACATTTCGAGCGAATTCAGGCCTATGGTGAAAACGGAAATATCTTCCGATAAAAACGAGACAGAAGGATTCTCAGAAACTTATTTGGGATGTGGGTCCTCAACTAACAGAGTGGAATATTTCTTTTGATACAGCAGTTTGGAAACACACTTTTTGTAGAATCTGCAAGTGAATATTTGAATAACAGTGAAGATTTCTTTGGAAACAGGAATATCTTTATATAAAATCTAGACAGAAGCATTCTCAGAAACTTCCTTGTGATGTGTGTCCTCAATTAATGGAGTTCAATCTTTCTTTTGATACAGCAGTTTGGATACTCTCTTTTTGTAGAATCTGTAAGTGGATATTTGGATACCTCTAACGATTTCATTAGAAATGGGAATATCCTCAAATAAAATCTAGACAGAGGCATTCTCAGAAACTTCTTTGTGATGTGTGTCTTCAGCTAACAGAGTTCAACCTTTCTTTGGATAGAGCAGTTTGGAAACCCTCTTTTTGTAGAATCGGCAAGTTGATATTTGGATAACTGAGAAGATTTCATTGGCAACGGGAATATCTTCATATAAAATCTAGACAGAAGGATTCTCAGAAACTTAATTGGGATGTGTGTCATCAACTAACAGAGTTGAACCCTTCTATTGTTACAGTAGTTTGGAAACACTCTTTTTGTAGAATCTGCAAGTGGATATTTGGATACCTGTGAAGATTTCGTTGGAAACGGGAATATCTTCATCTAAAATCTAGACAGAAGCACTGTCAGAAACTATTTTTTGATATCTGCATTCAAGTCACAGAGCTGAACATTCCCTTTCATAGAGCAGGCTTGAAACACTCTTTCTGTAGTATCTGGAAGTGGACATTTTGAGCGAATTCAGGCCTATGGTGAAAACGGAAATATCTTCCGATAAAAATGAGACAGAAGGATTCTCAGAAACTTAATCGGGATGTGTGTCATCAACTAACAGAGTTGAACCTATCTATTGAAACAGTAGTTTGGAAACACTCTTTTTGTAGAATCTGCAAGTGGATATTTGGATAACTGTGAAGATTTCGTTGGAAACGGGAATATCTTCATCTAATATCTAGACGGAAGCACTGTCAGAAACTACTTTGTGATATCTGCATTCAAGTGACAGAGCTGAACATTCTTTTTCATTGTCCAGGTTTGAAACACTCTTTCTGTAGTATCCGGAAGTGGACATTTCGAGCGAAATCAGGCCTATGGTGAAAACGGAAATATCTTCCCATAAAAATGAAAGAGAAAGATTCTCAGAAACTTAATTGGGATGTCTGTCCTCAACTAACAGAGTTGAACCTTTCTATTGATACAGTAGTTTGGAAACACTCTTTTTGTAGTATCTGCAAGTGGATATTAGGATAACTGTGAAGATTTCGATGGAAACGGAATATCTTCATAAAAATTCTAGACAGAAGCATTCTCAGAAACTTCTTTGTGATGTGTGTCTTCAACTAACAGGGTACAACCTTTCTTTTGATAGAGCAGTTTGGAAACACTGTTTTTGTAGAATCTGTAAGTGGATATTTGGATACCTCTAGTGATTTCATTGGAAACCTGAATATCTTCATATAAAATCTAGACAGAAGCATTCTGAGAAACTTCTTTGTGATCTGTGTCTTCAACTAACAGGGTTCAACCTTTCTTTTGATAGAGCAGTTTGGAAACACTGTTTTTGTAGAATCTGTAAGTGGATATTTGGATACCTCTAATGATTTCACTGGAAACGGGAATATCTTCATATAAAATCTAGACAGAAGCATTCTCAGAAACATCTTTGTGATGTGTGTCCTCATCTGGCAGAGTTGAACCTTTCTTTTGATAGAGCAGTTTGGAAGCACTCTTTTTGTAGAATCTGTAAGTGGATATTTGGATACCTCTAACGATTTCGTTGGAAACGGGAATATCTTCATATAAAAGACACACAGAAGCACTGTCAGAAACTACTTTGTGATATCTGCATTCAAGTCACGGATCTGAACATTCCCTTTCATAGTCCACGTTTGAAACTCTCTTTCTGTTGTATCTGAAAGTGGACACTTCGAGCGCATTCAGGCCTGTGGTGAAAGAGGGAATATCTTCCTACGAAAACGAGACAGAAAGATTCTCGTAAGGTGGTTTGGGATGTGTGTCCTCAACTAACAGAGTTCAACCTTTCTTTTGATACAGCAGTTTGGAAACACCCTTTTTGTATAAATTGCAAGTGGATATCTGGATAAATGTGAAGATTTCATTGGAAACGGGAATATCTTCATTTAAAATCTAGACAGAAATATTCTCAGAAACTTCTTCGTGATGTGGGTCCTCAATTAACAGAGTTCAACCTTTCCTTTCATACAGCAGTTGGAAACACAGTTTTTGTAGAATCTGCAAGTGGATATTTGGATAACTGTGAAGATTTCATTGGAAACGGGAATATCTTCACATAAAGTCTAGACAGAAGCATTCTCAGAAAATTCTTTGTGATGTGTGTCCTCAACTAACAGAGTTCAACCTTACTTTTTATAGAGCAGTTTGGAAACACCCCTTTTGTAGAATCTGTAAGTGGATATTTGGATAACTCTAACGATTTCGTTGGAAACGGGAGTATCTTCATATAAAATCTAGACAGAAGCATTCTCAGAAACTTCTTGGTAACGAGTGTCCTCACCTAACACAGTTCAACCTTTCTTTTGATACAGCAGCTTGGAAACCCTCTTTTTGTTGAATCGGCAAGTGGATATTTGGATAACTGCGAAGATTTCGTTGAAAACGGGAATATCTTCATATAAAATCTAGACAGAAGAATTCACAGAAACTTCTTTGTGAAGAGTGTCCTCAACTAACAGAGTTCAACCTTTCTTTTGACACACCAGTTTGGAAACGCTCCTTTTGTAGAATCTGCAAGTGGATATTTGGATAACTGTGAAGATTTCGTTGGAAACGGGAATATCTTCATATACAATCTAGACAGAAGCATTCTCAGAAACTTCTTTGTGATGTGTGTCCTCAACTAACAGGGTTCAACCTTTCTTTTGATACAGCAGTTTGGATACTCTCTTTATGTAGAATCTGTAAGTGGATATTTGGATACCTCTAACGATTTCGTTGGAAATGGGAATGTCTTCATATAAAAGATAGACATAAGCACTGTCAGAAACTACTTTTTGATATCTGCATTCAAGTCACAGTGCTGAACATTCCCTTTCATAGACCACGTTTGAAACACTCTTTCTGTAGTATCTGAAAGTGGACATTTCGAGCGAATTCAGGCCTATGTTGAAAACGGAAATATCTTCCGATAAAAATGAGACAGAGGGATTCTCAGAAACTTATTTGGGATGTGGGTCCTCAACTAACAGAGTTGAACATTTCTTTTGATACAGCAGTTTGGAAACACACTTTTTGTAGAATCTGCAAGTGAATATTTGAATAACAGTGAAGATTTCTTTGGAAACGGGAATATCTTTATATAAAATCTAGACAGAAGCATTCTGAGAAACTTCTTTGTGATGTGTGTCCTCAACTAATGGAGTTCAACCTTTCTTTTGATACAGCAGTTTGGATACTCTCTTTTTGTAGAATCTGTAAGTGGATATTTAGTTACCTCTAACGATTTCATTAGAAACGGGAATATCTTCAAATAAAATCTAGACAGAGGCATTCTCAGAAACTTCTTTGTGATGTGTGTCTTCAGCTAACAGAGTTCAACCTTTCTTTGGATAGAGTAGTTTGGAAACCCTCTTTTTGTTGAATCGGCAAGTTGATATTTGGATAACTGAGAAGATTTCGTTGGCAACGGGAATATCTTCATATAAAATCTAGACAGAAGGATTCTCAGAAACTTCTTAGTGATGAGTGTCTTCAACTAACAGAGTTCAACCTTTCTTTTGATACAGCAGTTTGGAAAGAATCTTTCTGTAGAAATTGCATGTGGATATCTGGATAACTGTGAAGATTTCTTTGGAAACGGGAATATCTTCATATAAAATCTAGACAGAGACATTCTCAGAAACTTCTTAGTGATGTGTGTCCTCAACTAACAGAGTTCAACCTTCCATTTGATAGAGCAGTTTGGAAACACTCTGTTTGTAGAATCTGCAAGTGGAAATTTGGATAACTGTGAAGATTTCGTTGGAAACGTGAATATCTTCATCTAAAATCTAGACAGAAGCACTGTCAGAAACTACTTTGTGATATCTGCATTCAAGTCACAGAGCTGAGCATTCCCTTTCATAGAGCAGGTTTGAAACACTCTTTCTGTGGTATCTGGAGGTGGACATTTCGAGCGAATTCGGGCCTATGGTGAAAACGGAAATATCTTCCCATAAAAATGAGACAGAAGGATTCTCAGAAACTTAATTGGGATGTGTGTCATCAACTAACAGAGTTGAACCTTTCTATTGATACATTAGTTTGGAAACACTCTTTTTGTAGACTCTGCAAGTGGATATTTGGATAACTGTGAAGATTTCGTTGGAAACGTGAACATCTTCATCTAAAATCTAGACAGAAGCACTGTCAGAAACTACTTTGTGATATCTGCATTCAAGGGACAGAGCTGAACATTCCTTTTCATTGACCAGGTTTGAAACACTCTTTCTGTAGTATCCGGTAGTGGACATTTCGAGCGAAATCAGGCCTATGGTGAAAACGGAAATATCTTCCCATAAAAATGAAAGAGAAAGATTCTCAGAAACTTAATTGGGATGTCTGTCCTCAACTAACAGAGTTGAACCTTTCTATTGATACAGTAGTTTGGAAACACTCTTTTTGTAGAATCTGCAAGTGGATATTTGGATAACTGTGAAGGTTTCGTTGGAAACGGAATATCTTCATATAAATTCTAGACAGAAGCATTCTCAGAAACTTCTTTGTGATGTGTGTCTTCAACTAACAGGGTTCAACCTTTCTTTTGATAGATCAGTTTGGAAACACTGTTTTTGTGGAATCTCTAAGTGGATATTTGGGTACCTCTAGTGATTTCATTGGAAACCTGAATATCTTCATATGAAATCTAGACAGAAGCATTCTCAGAAAATTCTTTGTGATCTGTGTCTTCAACTTACAGGGTTCAACCTTTCTTTTGATAGAGCAGTTTGGAAACACTGTTTTTGTAGAATCTGTAAGTGGATATTTGGATACCTCTAATGATTTCATTGGAAACGGTAATATCTTCATATAAAATCTAGACAGAAGCATTCTCAGAAACTTCTTTGTGATGTGTGTCCTCATCTAACAGAGTTGAACCTTTCGTTTGATAGAGCAGTTTGGAAACACTCTGTTTGTAGAATCTGTAAGTGGATATTTGGATACCTCTAACGATTTCATTGGAAACGGGAATATCTTCATATAAAAGATATACAGAAGCACTGTCAGAAACTACTTTGTGATATCTGCATTCAAGTCACAGATCTGAACATTCCCTTTCTTAGACCACGTTTGAAACTCTCTTTCTGTTGTATCTGAAAGTGGACACTTAGAGCGCATTCAGGCCTGTGGTGACAATGGGAATATCTTCCTATGAAAACGAGACAGAAGGATTCTCATAAAGTTGCTTGGGATGTGTATCCTCAACTAACAGAGTTCAACCTTTCTTTTGATACAGCAGTTTGGATACACCCTTTTTGTATAAATTGCAAGCGGATATTTGGATAACTGTGAAGATTTCATTGGAAACGGGAATATCTTCACATAAAGTCTAGACAGAAATATTCTCAGAAACTTCTTTGTGATGTGTGTCCTCAACTATCAGAGTTCAACCTTTCTTTTTATAGAGCAGTTTGGAAACACCCCTTTTGTAGAATCTGTAAGTGGATATTTGGATACTTCTAACGATTTCGTTGGAAATGGGAGTATCTTCATATAAAATCTAGACAGAAGTATTCTCAGAAACTTCTTGGTAATGAGTGTCCTCAACTAACACAGTTCAACCTTTCTTTTGATACAGCAGCTTGGAAACCCTCTTTTTGTTCAATCGGCAAGTGGATATTTGGATAACTGCGAAGATTTCGTTGAAAATGGGAATATCTTCATATAAAATCTAGACAGAAGAATTCTCTGAAACTTCTTTGTGAAGAGTGTCCTCATCTAACAGGGTTCAACCTTTCTTTTGACACACCAGTTTGGAAACGCTCTTTTTGTAGAATCTGCAAGTGGATA
Source organism: Gorilla gorilla gorilla (assembly GCF_029281585.2). Taxonomy (NCBI): domain Eukaryota; kingdom Metazoa; phylum Chordata; class Mammalia; order Primates; family Hominidae; genus Gorilla; species Gorilla gorilla. The sequence continues at coordinate 11,275,297 of NC_086018.1, read as the reverse complement.
TTTTTATAACTGTGAAGATTTCGTTGGAAACGGGAATATCTTCATATAAAATCTAGACAGAAGCATTCTCAGAAACTTCCTTGTGATGTGTCTCCTCAACTAACAGAGTTCAACCTTTCTTTTGATACAGCAGTTTGGATACTCTCTTTTTGTAGAATCTGTAAGTGGATATTTGGATACCTCTAACGATTTCGTTGCAGACGGGAATATCTTCATATAAAAGATAGAGAGAAGCACTGTCAGAAACTCCTTTTTGATATCTGCATTCAAGTCACAGTGCCGAACATTCCCTTTCATAGACCACGTTTGAAACACTCTTTCTGTAGTATCTGAAAGTGGACATTTCGAGCGAATTCAGGCCTATGGTGAAAACGGAAATATCTTCCGATAAAAACGAGACAGAAGGATTCTCAGAAACTTATTTGGGATGTGGGTCCTCAACTAACAGAGTGGAATATTTCTTTTGATACAGCAGTTTGGAAACACACTTTTTGTAGAATCTGCAAGTGAATATTTGAATAACAGTGAAGATTTCTTTGGAAACAGGAATATCTTTATATAAAATCTAGACAGAAGCATTCTCAGAAACTTCCTTGTGATGTGTGTCCTCAATTAATGGAGTTCAATCTTTCTTTTGATACAGCAGTTTGGATACTCTCTTTTTGTAGAATCTGTAAGTGGATATTTGGATACCTCTAACGATTTCATTAGAAACGGGAATATCCTCAAATAAAATCTAGACAGAGGCATTCTCAGAAACTTCTTTGTGATGTGTGTCTTCAGCTAACAGAGTTCAACCTTTCTTTGGATAGAGCAGTTTGGAAACCCTCTTTTTGTAGAATGGGCAAGTTGATATTTGGATAACTGAGAAGATTTCATAGGCAACGGGAATATCTTCATATAAAATCTAGACAGAAGGATTCTCAGAAACTTAATTGGGATGTGTGTCATCAACTAACAGAGTTGAACCCTTCTATTGTTACAGTAGTTTGGAAACACTCTTTTTGTAGAATCTGCAAGTGGATATTTGGATAACTGTGAAGATTTCGTTGGAAACGTGAATATCTTCATCTAAAATCTAGACACAAGCACTGTCAGAAACTATTTTTTGATATCTGCATTCAAGTCACAGAGCTGAACATACCGTTTCATAGAGCAGGCTTGAAACACTCTTTCTGTAGTATCTGGAAGTGGACATTTTTAGCGAATTCAGGCCTATGGTGAAAACGGAAATATCTTCCGATAAAAATGAGACAGAAGGATTCTCAGAAACTTAATCGGGATGTGTGTCATCAACTAACAGAGTTGAACCTATCTATTGAAACAGTAGTTTGGAAACACTCTTTTTGTAGAATCTGCAAGTGGATATTTGGATAACTGTGAAGATTTCGTTGGAAACGGGAATATCTTCATCTAATATCTAGACGGAAGCACTGTCAGAAACTACTTTGTGATATCTGCATTCAAGTGACAGAGCTGAACATTCTTTTTCATTGTCCAGGTTTGAAACACTCTTTCTGTAGTATCCGGAAGTGGACATTTCGAGCGAAATCAGGCCTATGGTGAAAACGGAAATATCTTCCCATAAAAATGAAAGAGAATGATTCTCAGAAACTTAATTGGGATGTCTGTCCTCAACTAACAGAGTTGAACCTTTCTATTGATACAGTAGTTTGGAAACACTCTTTTTGTAGTATCTGCAAGTGGATATTAGGATAACTGTGAAGATTTCATTGGAAACGGAATATCTTCATAAAAATTCTAGACAGAAGCATTCTCAGAAACTTCTTTGTGATGTGTGTCTTCAACTAACAGGGTTCAACCTTTCTTTTGATAGAGCAGTTTGGAAACACTGTTTTTGTAGAATCTGTAAGTGGATATTTGGATACCTCTAATGATTTCATTGGAAACCTGAATATCTTCATATAAAATCTAGACAGAAGCATTCTGAGAAACTTCTTTGTGATCTGTGTCTTCAACTAACAGGGTTCAACCTTTCTTTTGATAGAGCAGTTTGGAAACACTGTTTTAGTAGAATCTGTAAGTGGATATTTGGATACCTCTAATGATTTCACTGGAAACGGGAATATCTCCATATAAAATCTAGACAGAAGCATTCTCAGAAACATCTTTGTGATGAGTGTCCTCATCTGGCAGAGTTGAACCTTTCTTTTGATAGAGCAGTTTGGAAACACTCTTTTTGTAGAATCTGTAAGTGGATATTTGGATACCTCTAACGATTTCACTGGAAACGGGAATATCTTCATATAAAAGATACACAGAAGCACTGTCAGAAACTACTTTGTGATATCTGCATTCAAGTCACGGATCTGAACATTCCCTTTCACAGACCACGTTTGAAACTCTCTTTCTGTTGTATCTGAAAGTGGACACTTCGAGCGCATTCAGGCCTGTGGTGAAAGAGGGAATATCTTCCTACGAAAACGAGACAGAAAGATTCTCGTAAGGTGGTTTGGGATGTGTGTCCTCAACTAACAGAGTTCAACCTTTCTTTTGATACAGCAGTTTGGAAACACCCTTTTTGTATAAATTGCAAGTGGATATCTGGATAAATGTGAAGATTTCATTGGAAACGGGAATATCTTCATTTAAAATCTAGACAGAAATAATCTCAGAAACTTCTCTGTGATGTGGGTCCTCAATTAACAGAGTTCAACCTTTCCTTTCATACAGCAGTTGGAAACACACTTTTTGTAGAATCTGCAAGTGGATATTTGGATAACTGTGAAGATTTCATTGGAAACGGGAATATCTTCACATAAAGTCTAGACAGAAGCATTCTCAGAAAATTCTTTGTGATGTGTGTCCTCAACTAACAGAGTTCAACCTTTCTTTTTATAGAGCAGTTTGGAAACACCCCTTTTGTAGAATCTGTAAGTGGATATTTGGATAACTCTAACGATTTCGTTGGAAACGGGAGTATCTTCATATAAAATCTAGACAGAAGTATTCTCAGAAACTTCTTGGTAACGAGTGTCCTCACCTAACACAGTTCAACCTTTCTTTTGATACAGCAGCTTGGAAACCCTCTTTTTGTTGAATCGGCAAGTGGATATTTGGATAACTGCGAAGATTTCGTTGAAAACGGGAATATCTTCATATAAAATCTAGACAGAAGAATTCACAGAAACTTCTTTGTGAAGAGTGTCCTCAACTAACAGAGTTCAACCTTTCTTTTGACAAACCAGTTTGGAAACGCTCTTTTTGTAGAATCTGCAAGTGGATATTTGGATAACTGTGAAGATTTCGTTGGAAACGGGAATATCTTCCTATACAATCTAGACAGAAGCATTCTCAGAAACTTCTTTGTGATGTGTGTCCTCAACTAACAGGGTTCAACCTTTCTTTTGATACAGCAGTTTGGATACTCTCTTTTTGTAGAATCTGTAAGTGGATATTTGGATACCTCTAACGATTTCGTTGGAAATGGGAATGTCTTCATATAAAAGATAGACAGAAGCACTGTCAGAAACTACTTTTTGATATCTGCATTCAAGTCACAGTGCTGAACATTCCCTTTCATAGACCACGTTTGAAACACTCTTTCTGTAGTATCTGAAAGTGGACATTTCGAGCGAATTCAGGCCAATGTTGAAAACGGAAATATCTTCCGATAAAAATGAGAAAGGGATTCTCAGAAACTTATTTGGGATGTGGGTCCTCAACTAACAGAGTTGAACATTTCTTTTGATACAGCAGTTTGGAAACACACTTTTTGTAGAATCTGCAAGTGAATATTTGAATAACAGTGAAGATTTCTTTGGAAACGGGAATATCTTTATATAAAATCTAGACAGAAGCATTCTGAGAAACTTCTTTGTGATGTGTGTCCTCAACTAACGGAGTTCAACCTTTCTTTTGATACAGCAGTTTGGATACTCTCTTTTTGTAGAATCTGTAAGTGGATATTTGGATACCTCTAACGATTTCATTAGAAACGGGAATATCTTCAAATAAAATCTAGACAGAGGCATTCTCAGAAACTTCTTTGTGATGTGTGTCTTCAGCTAACAGAGTTCAACCTTTCTTTGGATAGAGCAGTTTGGAAACCCTCTTTTTGTAGAATCGGCAAGTTGATATTTGGATAACTGAGAAGATTTCGTTGGCAACGGGAACATCTTCATATAAAATCTAGACAGAAGGATTCTCAGAAACTTCTTAGTGATGAGTGTCTTCAACTAACAGAGTTCAACCTTTCTTTTGATACAGCAGTTTGGAAAGAATCTTTCTGTAGAAATTGCATGTGGATATCTGGATAACTGTGAAGATTTCTTTGGAAACGGGAATATCTTCATATAAAATCTAGACAGAGACATTCTCAGAAACTTCTTAGTGATGTGTGTCCTCAACTAACAGAGTTCAACCTTCCATTTGATAGAGCAGTTTGGAAACACTCTGTTTGTAGAATCTGCAAGTGGAAATTTGGATAACTGTGAAGATTTCGTTGGAAACGTGAATATCTTCATCTAAAATCTAGACAGAAGCACTGTCAGAAACTACTTTGTGATATCTGCATTCAAGTCACAGAGCTGAGCATTCCCTTTCATAGAGCAGGTTTGAAACACTCTTTCTGTGGTATCTGGAGGTGGACATTTCGAGCGAATTCGGGCCTATGGTGAAAACGGAAATATCTTCCCATAAAAATGAGACAGAAGGATTCTCAGAAACTTAATTGGGATGTGTGTCATCAACTAACAGAGTTGAACCTTTCTATTGATACATTAGTTTGGAAACACTCTTTTTGTAGACTCTGCAAGTGGATATTTGGATAACTGTGAAGATTTCGTTGGAAACGTGAATATCTTCATCTAAAATCTAGACAGAAGCACTGTCAGAAACTACTTTGCGATATCTGCATTCAAGGGACAGAGCTGAACATTCCTTTTCATTGACCAGGTTTGAAACACTCTTTCTGTAGTATCCGGTAGTGGACATTTCGAGCGAAATCAGGCCTATGGTGAAAACGGAAATATCTTCCCATAAAAATGAAAGAGAAAGATTCTCAGAAAGTTAATTGGGATGTCTGTCCTCAACTAACAGAGTTGAACCTTTCTATTGATACAGTAGTTTGGAAACACTCTTTTTGTAGAATCTGCAAGTGGATATTTGGATAACTGTGAAGGTTTCGTTGGAAACGGAATATCTTCATATAAATTCTAGACAGAAGCATTCTCAGAAACTTCTTTGTGATGTGTGTCTTCAACTAACAGGGTTCAAACTTTCTTTTGATAGAGCAGTTTGGAAACACTGTTTTTGTGGAATCTCTAAGTGGATATTTGGATACCTCTAGTGATTTCATTGGAAACATGAATATCTTCATATGAAATCTAGACAGAAGCATTCTCAGAAAATTCTTTGTGATCTGTGTCTTCAACTTACAGGGTTCAACCTTTCTTTTGATAGAGCAGTTTGGAAACACTGTTTTTGTAGAATCTGTAAGTGGATATTTGGATACCTCTAATGATTTCATTGGAAACGGGAATATCTTCATATAAAATCTAGACAGAAGCATTCTCAGAAACTTCTTTGTGATGTGTGTCCTCATCTAACAGAGTTGAACCTTTCTTTTGATAGAGCAGTTTGGAAACACTCTTTGTGTAGAATCTGTAAGTGGATATTTGGATAACTGTGAAGATTTCATAGGAAACGGGAATATCTTCATATAAAAGATACACAGAAGCACTGTCAGAAACTACTTTGTGATATCTGCATTCAAGTCACAGATCTGAACATTCCCTTTCATAGACCACGTTTGAAACTCTCTTTCTGTTGTATCTGAAAGTGGACACTTCGAGCGCATTCAGGCCTGTGGTGACAAAGGGAATATCTTCCTATGAAAACGAGACAGAAGGATTCTCATAAAGTTGCTTGGGATGTGTATCCTCAACTAACAGAGTTCAACCTTTCTTTTGATACAGCAGTTTGGATACACCCTTTTTGTATAAATTGCAAGCGGATATTTGGATAACTGTGAAGATTTCATTGGAAACGGGAATATCTTCACATAAAGTCTAGACAGAAATATTCTCAGAAACTTCTTTGTGATGTGTGTCCTCAACTATCAGAGTTCAACCTTTCTTTTTATAGAGCAGTTTGGAAACACCCCTTTTGTAGAATCTGTAAGTGGATATTTGGATACTTCTAACGATTTCGTTGGAAATGGGAGTATCTTCATATAAAATCTAGACAGAAGTATTCTCAGAAACTTCTTGGTAATGAGTGTCCTCAACTAACACAGTTCAACCTTTCTTTTGATACAGCAGCTTGGAAACCCTCTTTTTGTTCAATCGGCAAGTGGATATTTGGATAACTGCGAAGATTTCGTTGAAAATGGGAATATCTTCATATAAAATCTAGACAGAAGAATTCCCTGAAACTTCTTTGTGAAGAGTGTCCTCATCTAACAGGGTTCAACCTTTCTTTTGACACACCAGTTTGGAAACGCTCTTTTTGTAGAATCTGCAAGTGGATATTTTTATAACTGTGAAGATTTCGTTGGAAACGGGAATATCTTCATATAAAATCTAGACAGAAGCATTCTCAGAAACTTCCTTGTGATGTGTCTCCTCAACTAACAGAGTTCAACCTTTCTTTTGATACAGCAGTTTGGATACTCTCTTTTTGTAGAATCTGTAAGTGGATATTTGGATACCTCTAACGATTTCGTTGCAGACGGGATTATCTTCATATAAAAGATAGAGAGAAGCACTGTCAGAAACTCCTTTTTGATATCTGCATTCAAGTCACAGTGCCGAACATTCCCTTTCATAGACCACGTTTGAAACACTCTTTCTGTAGTATCTGAAAGTGGACATTTCGAGCGAATTCAGGCCTATGGTGAAAACGGAAATATCTTCCGATAAAAACGAGACAGAAGGATTCTCAGAAACTTATTTGGGATGTGGGTCCTCAACTAACAGACTGGAATATTTCTTTTGATACAGCAGTTTGGAAACACACTTTTTGTAGAATCTGCAAGTGAATATTTGAATAACAGTGAAGATTTCTTTGGAAACAGGAATATCTTTATATAAAATCTAGACAGAAGCATTCTCAGAAACTTCCTTGTGATGTGTGTCCTCAATTAATGGAGTTCAATCTTTCTTTTGATACAGCAGTTTGGATACTCTCTTTTTGTAGAATCTGTAAGTGGATATTTGGATACCTCTAACGATTTCATTAGAAACGGGAATATCCTCAAATAAAATCTAGACAGAGGCATTCTCAGAAACTTCTTTGTGATGTGTGTCTTCAGCTAACAGAGTTCAACCTTTCTTTGGATAGAGCAGTTTGGAAACCCTCTTTTTGTAGAATGGGCAAGTTGATATTTGGATAACTGAGAAGATTTCATAGGCAACGGGAATATCTTCATATAAAATCTAGACAGAAGGATTCTCAGAAACTTAATTGGGATGTGTGTCATCAACTAACAGAGTTGAACCCTTCTATTGTTACAGTAGTTTGGAAACACTCTTTTTGTAGAATCTGCAAGTGGATATTTGGATAACTGTGAAGATTTCGTTGGAAACGTGAATATCTTCATCTAAAATCTAGACACAAGCACTGTCAGAAACTATTTTTTGATATCTGCATTCAAGTCACAGAGCTGAACATACCGTTTCATAGAGCAGGCTTGAAACACTCTTTCTGTAGTATCTGGAAGTGGACATTTTTAGCGAATTCAGGCCTATGGTGAAAACGGAAATATCTTCCGATAAAAATGAGACAGAAGGATTCTCAGAAACTTAATCGGGATGTGTGTCATCAACTAACAGAGTTGAACCTATCTATTGAAACAGTAGTTTGGAAACACTCTTTTTGTAGAATCTGCAAGTTGATATTTGGATAACTGAGAAGATTTCATAGGCAACGGGAATATCTTCATATAAAATCTAGACAGAAGGATTCTCAGAAACTTAATTGGGATGTGTGTCATCAACTAACAGAGTTGAACCCTTCTATTGTTACAGTAGTTTGGAAACACTCTTTTTGTAGAATCTGCAAGTGGATATTTGGATAACTGTGAAGATTTCGTTGGAAACGTGAATATCTTCATCTAAAATCTAGACACAAGCACTGTCAGAAACTATTTTTTGATATCTGCATTCAAGTCACAGAGCTGAACATACCGTTTCATAGAGCAGGCTTGAAACACTCTTTCTGTAGTATCTGGAAGTGGCCATTTTTAGCGAATTCAGGCCTATGGTGAAAACGGAAATATCTTCCGATAAAAATGAGACAGAAGGATTCTCAGAAACTTAATCGGGATGTGTGTCATCAACTAACAGAGTTGAACCTATCTATTGAAACAGTAGTTTGGAAACACTCTTTTTGTAGAATCTGCAAGTGGATATTTGGATAACTGTGAAGATTTCGTTGGAAACGGGAATATCTTCATCTAATATCTAGACGGAAGCACTGTCAGAAACTACTTTGTGATATCTGCATTCAAGTGACAGAGCTGAACATTCTTTTTCATTGTCCAGGTTTGAAACACTCTTTCTGTAGTATCCGGAAGTGGACATTTCGAGCGAAATCAGGCCTATGGTGAAAACGGAAATATCTTCCCATAAAAATGAAAGAGAATGATTCTCAGAAACTTAATTGGGATGTCTGTCCTCAACTAACAGAGTTGAACCTTTCTATTGATACAGTAGTTTGGAAACACTCTTTTTGTAGAATCTGCAAGTGGATATTAGGATAACTGTGAAGATTTCATTGGAAACGGAATATCTTCATAAAAATTCTAGACAGAAGCATTCTCAGAAACTTCTTTGTGATGTGTGTCTTCAACTAACAGGGTTCAACCTTTCTTTTGATAGATCAGTTTGGAAACACTGTTTTTGTAGAATCTGTAAGTGGATATTTGGATACCTCTAATGATTTCATTGGAAACCTGAATATCTTCATATAAAATCTAGACAGAAGCATTCTGAGAAACTTCTTTGTGATCTGTGTCTTCAACTAACAGGGTTCAACCTTTCTTTTGATAGAGCAGTTTGGAAACACTGTTTTAGTAGAATCTGTAAGTGGATATTTGGATACCTCTAATGATTTCACTGGAAACGGGAATATCTTCATATAAAATCTAGACAGAAGCATTCTCAGAAACATCTTTGTGATGTGTGTCCTCATCTGGCAGAGTTGAACCTTTCTTTTGATAGAGCAGTTTGGAAGCACTCTTTTTGTAGAATCTGTAAGTGGATATTTGGATACCTCTAACGATTTCGTTGGAAACGGGAATATCTTCATATAAAAGACACACAGAAGCACTGTCAGAAACTACTTTGTGATATCTGCATTCAAGTCACGGATCTGAACATTCCCTTTCATAGTCCACGTTTGAAACTCTCTTTCTGTTGTATCTGAAAGTGGACACTTCGAGCGCATTCAGGCCTGTGGTGAAAGAGGGAATATCTTCCTACGAAAATGAGACAGAAAGATTCTCGTAAGGTGGTTTGGGATGTGTGTCCTCAACTAACAGAGTTCAACCTTTCTTTTGATACAGCAGTTTGGAAACACCCTTTTTGTATAAATTGCAAGTGGATATCTGGATAAATGTGAAGATTTCATTGGAAACGGGAATATCTTCATTTAAAATCTAGACAGAAATAATCTCAGAAACTTCTCTGTGATGTGGGTCCTCAATTAACAGAGTTCAACCTTTCCTTTCATACAGCAGTTGGAAACACACTTTTTGTAGAATCTGCAAGTGGATATTTGGATAACTGTGAAGATTTCATTGGAAACGGGAATATCTTCACATAAAGTCTAGACAGAAGCATTCTCAGAAAATTCTTTGTGATGTGTGTCCTCAACTAACAGAGTTCAACCTTTCTTTTTATAGAGCAGTTTGGAAACACCCCTTTTGTAGAATCTGTAAGTGGATATTTGGATAACTCTAACGATTTCGTTGGAAACGGGAGTATCTTCATATAAAATCTAGACAGAAGTATTCTCAGAAACTTCTTGGTAACGAGTGTCCTCACCTAACACAGTTCAACCTTTCTTTTGATACAGCAGCTTGGAAACCCTCTTTTTGTTGAATCGGCAAGTGGATATTTGGATAACTGCGAAGATTTCGTTGAAAACGGGAATATCTTCATATAAAATCTAGACAGAAGAATTCACAGAAACTTCTTTGTGAAGAGTGTCCTCAACTAACAGAGTTCAACCTTTCTTTTGACACACCAGTTTGGAAACGCTCTTTTTGTAGAATCTGCAAGTGGATATTTGGATAACTGTGAAGATTTCGTTGGAAACGGGAATATCTTCATATACAATCTAGACAGAAGCATTCTCAGAAACTTCTTTGTGATGTGTGTCCTCAACTAACAGGGTTCAACCTTTCTTTTGATACAGCAGTTTGGATACTCTCTTTTTGTAGAATCTGTAAGTGGATATTTGGATACCTCTAACGATTTCGTTGGAAATGGGAATGTCTTCATATAAAAGATAGACAGAAGCACTGTCAGAAACTACTTTTTGATATCTGCATTCAAGTCACAGTGCTGAACATTCCCTTTCATAGACCACGTTTGAAACACTCTTTCTGTAGTATCTGAAAGTGGACATTTCGAGCGAATTCAGGCCAATGTTGAAAACGGAAATATCTTCCGATAAAAATGAGAAAGGGATTCTCAGAAACTTATTTGGGATGTGGGTCCTCAACTAACAGAGTTGAACATTTCTTTTGATACAGCAGTTTGGAAACACACTTTTTGTAGAATCTGCAAGTGAATATTTGAATAACAGTGAAGATTTCTTTGGAAACGGGAATATCTTTATATAAAATCTAGACAGAAGCATTCTGAGAAACTTCTTTGTGATGTGTGTCCTCAACTAACGGAGTTCAACCTTTCTTTTGATACAGCAGTTTGGATACTCTCTTTTTGTAGAATCTGTAAGTGGATATTTGGATACCTCTAACGATTTCATTAGAAACGGGAATATCTTCAAATAAAATCTAGACAGAGGCATTCTCAGAAACTTCTTTGTGATGTGTGTCTTCAGCTAACAGAGTTCAACCTTTCTTTGGATAGAGCAGTTTGGAAACCCTCTTTTTGTAGAATCGGCAAGTTGATATTTGGATAACTGAGAAGATTTCGTTGGCAACGGGAACATCTTCATATAAAATCTAGACAGAAGGATTCTCAGAAACTTCTTAGTGATGAGTGTCTTCAACTAACAGAGTTCAACCTTTCTTTTGATACAGCAGTTTGGAAAGAATCTTTCTGTAGAAATTGCATGTGGATATCCGGATAACTGTGAAGATTTCTTTGGAAACGGGAATATCTTCATATAAAATCTAGACAGAGACATTCTCAGAAACTTCTTAGTGATGTGTGTCCTCAACTAACAGAGTTCAACCTTCCATTTGATAGAGCAGTTTGGAAACACTCTGTTTGTAGAATCTGCAAGTGGAAATTTGGATAACTGTGAAGATTTCGTTGGAAACGTGAATATCTTCATCTAAAATCTAGACAGAAGCACTGTCAGAAACTACTTTGTGATATCTGCATTCAAGTCACAGAGCTGAGCATTCCCTTTCATAGAGCAGGTTTGAAACACTCTTTCTGTGGTATCTGGAGGTGGACATTTCGAGCGAATTCGGGCCTATGGTGAAAACGGAAATATCTTCCCATAAAAATGAGACAGAAGGATTCTCAGAAACTTAATTGGGATGTGTGTCATCAACTAACAGAGTTGAACCTTTCTATTGATACATTAGTTTGGAAACACTCTTTTTGTAGACTCTGCAAGTGGATATTTGGATAACTGTGAAGATTTCGTTGGAAACGTGAATATCTTCATCTAAAATCTAGACAGAAGCACTGTCAGAAACTACTTTGCGATATCTGCATTCAAGGGACAGAGCTGAACATTCCTTTTCATTGACCAGGTTTGAAACACTCTTTCTGTAGTATCCGGTAGTGGACATTTCGAGCGAAATCAGGCCTATGGTGAAAACGGAAATATCTTCCCATAAAAATGAAAGAGAAAGATTCTCAGAAAGTTAATTGGGATGTCTGTCCTCAACTAACAGAGTTGAACCTTTCTATTGATACAGTAGTTTGGAAACACTCTTTTTGTAGAATCTGCAAGTGGATATTTGGATAACTGTGAAGGTTTCGTTGGAAACGGAATATCTTCATATAAATTCTAGACAGAAGCATTCTCAGAAACTTCTTTGTGATGTGTGTCTTCAACTAACAGGGTTCAACCTTTCTTTTGATAGAGCAGTTTGGAAACACTGTTTTTGTGGAATCTCTAAGTGGATATTTGGATACCTCTAGTGATTTCATTGGAAACATGAATATCTTCATATGAAATCTAGACAGAAGCATTCTCAGAAAATTCTTTGTGATCTGTGTCTTCAACTTACAGGGTTCAACCTTTCTTTTGATAGAGCAGTTTGGAAACACTGTTTTTGTAGAATCTGTAAGTGGATATTTGGATACCTCTAATGATTTCATTGGAAACGGGAATATCTTCATATAAAATCTAGACAGAAGCATTCTCAGAAACTTCTTTGTGATGTGTGTCCTCATCTAACAGAGTTGAACCTTTCTTTTGATAGAGCAGTTTGGAAACACTCTTTTTGTAGAATCTGTAAGTGGATATTTGGATAACTGTGAAGATTTCATAGGAAACGGGAATATCTTCATATAAAAGATACACAGAAGCACTGTCAGAAACTACTTTGTGATATCTGCATTCAAGTCACAGATCTGAACATTCCCTTTCATAGACCACGTTTGAAACTCTCTTTCTGTTGTATCTGAAAGTGGACACTTCGAGCGCATTCAGGCCTGTGGTGACAAAGGGAATATCTTCCTATGAAAACGAGACAGAAGGATTCTCATAAAGTTGCTTGGGATGTGTATCCTCAACTAACAGAGTTCAACCTTTCTTTTGATACAGCAGTTTGGATACACCCTTTTTGTATAAATTGCAAGCGGATATTTGGATAACTGTGAAGATTTCATTGGAAACGGGAATATCTTCACATAAAGTCTAGACAGAAATATTCTCAGAAACTTCTTTGTGATGTGTGTCCTCAACTATCAGAGTTCAACCTTTCTTTTTATAGAGCAGTTTGGAAACACCCCTTTTGTAGAATCTGTAAGTGGATATTTGGATACTTCTAACGATTTCGTTGGAAATGGGAGTATCTTCATATAAAATCTAGACAGAAGTATTCTCAGAAACTTCTTGGTAATGAGTGTCCTCAACTAACACAGTTCAACCTTTCTTTTGATACAGCAGCTTGGAAACCCTCTTTTTGTTCAATTGGCAAGTGGATATTTGGATAACTGCGAAGATTTCGTTGAAAATGGGAATATCTTCATATAAAATCTAGACAGAAGAATTCTCTGAAACTTCTTTGTGAAGAGTGTCCTCATCTAACAGGGTTCAACCTTTCTTTTGACACACCAGTTTGGAAACGCTCTTTTTGTAGAATCTGCAAGTGGATATTTTTATAACTGTGAAGATTTCGTTGGAAACGGGAATATCTTCATATAAAATCTAGACAGAAGCATTCTCAGAAACTTCCTTGTGATGTGTCTCCTCAACTAACAGAGTTCAACCTTTCTTTTGATACAGCAGTTTGGATACTCTCTTTTTGTAGAATCTGTAAGTGGATATTTGGATACCTCTAACGATTTCGTTGCAGACGGGAATATCTTCATATAAAAGATAGAGAGAAGCACTGTCAGAAACTCCTTTTTGATATCTGCATTCAAGTCACAGTGCCGAACATTCCCTTTCATAGACCACGTTTGAAACACTCTTTCTGTAGTATCTGAAAGTGGACATTTCGAGCGAATTCAGGCCTATGGTGAAAACGGAAATATCTTCCGATAAAAACGAGACAGAAGGATTCTCAGAAACTTATTTGGGATGTGGGTCCTCAACTAACAGAGTGGAATATTTCTTTTGATACAGCAGTTTGGAAACACACTTTTTGTAGAATCTGCAAGTTAATATTTGAATAACAGTGAAGATTTCTTTGGAAACAGGAATATCTTTATATAAAATCTAGACAGAAGCATTCTCAGAAACTTCCTTGTGATGTGTGTCCTCAATTAATGGAGTTCAATCTTTCTTTTGATACAGCAGTTTGGATACTCTCTTTTTGTAGAATCTGTAAGTGGATATTTGGATACCTCTAACGATTTCATTAGAAACGGGAATATCCTCAAATAAAATCTAGAGAGAGGCATTCTCAGAAACTTCTTTGTGATGTGTGTCTTCAGCTAACAGAGTTCAACCTTTCTTTGGATAGAGCAGTTTGGAAACCCTCTTTTTGTAGAATCGGCAAGTTGATATTTGGATAACTGAGAAGATTTCATTGGCAACGGGAATATCTTCATATAAAATCTAGACAGAAGGATTCTCAGAAACTTAATTGGGATGTGTGTCATCAACTAACAGAGTTGAACCCTTCTGTTGTTACAGTAGTTTGGAAACACTCTTTTTGTAGAATCTGCAAGTGGATATTTGGATAACTGTGAAGATTTCGTTGGAAACGGGAATATCTTCATCTAAAATCTAGACAGAAGCACTGTCAGAAACTATTTTTTGATATCTGCATTCAAGTCACAGAGCTGAACATTCCCTTTCATAGAGCAGGCTTGAAACACTCTTTCTGTAGTATCTGGAAGTGGACATTTTGAGCGAATTCAGGCCTATGGTGAAAACGGAAATATCTTCCGATAAAAATGAGACAGAAGGATTCTCAGAAACTTAATCGGGATGTGTGTCATCAACTAACAGAGTTGAACCTATCTATTGAAACAGTAGTTTGGAAACACTCTTTTTGTAGAATCTGCAAGTGGATATTTGGATAACTGTGAAGATTTCGTTGGAAACGGGAATATCTTCATCTAATATCTAGACGGAAGCACTGTCAGAAACTACTTTGTGATATCTGCATTCAAGTGACAGAGCTGAACATTCTTTTTCATTGTCCAGGTTTGAAACACTCTTTCTGTAGTATCCGGAAGTGGACATTTCGAGCGAAATCAGGCCTATGGTGAAAACGGAAATATCTTCCCATAAAAATGAAAGAGAAAGATTCTCAGAAAGTTAATTTGGATGTCTGTCCTCAACTAACAGAGTTGAACCTTTCTATTGATACAGTAGTTTGGAAACACTCTTTTTGTAGAATCTGCAAGTGGATATTAGGATAACTGTGAAGATTTCGTTGGAAACGGAATATCTTCATAAAAATTCTAGACAGAAGCATTCTCAGAAACTTCTTTGTGATGTGTGTCTTCAACTAACAGGGTACAACCTTTCTTTTGATAGAGCAGTTTGGAAACACTGTTTTTGTAGAATCTGTAAGTGGATATTTGGATACCTCTAGTGATTTCATTGGAAACCTGAATATCTTCATATAAAATCTAGACAGAGGCATTCTGAGAAACTTCTTTGTGATCTGTGTCTTCAACTAACAGGGTTCAACCTTTCTTTTGATAGAGCAGTTTGGAAACACTGTTTTTGTAGAATCTGTAAGTGGATATTTTGATACCTCTAATGATTTCACTGGAAACGGGAATATCTTCATATAAAATCTAGACAGAAGCATTCTCAGAAACATCTTTGTGATGTGTGTCCTCATCTGGCAGAGTTGAACCTTTCTTTTGATAGAGCAGTTTGGAAGCACTCTTTTTGTAGAATCTGTAAGTGGATATTTGGATACCTCTAACGATTTCGTTGGAAACGGGAATATCTTCATATAAAAGACACACAGAAGCACTGTCAGAAACTACTTTGTGATATCTGCATTCAAGTCACGGATCTGAACATTCCCTTTCATAGTCCACGTTTGAAACTCTCTTTCTGTTGTATCTGAAAGTGGACACTTCGAGCGCATTCAGGCCTGTGGTGAAAGAGGGAATATCTTCCTACGAAAACGAGACAGAAAGATTCTCGTAAGGTGGTTTGGGATGTGTGTCCTCAACTAACAGAGTTCAACCTTTCTTTTGATACAGCAGTTTGGAAACACCCTTTTTGTATAAATTGCAAGTGGATATCTGGATAAATGTGAAGATTTCATTGGAAACGGGAATATCTTCATTTAAAATCTAGACAGAAATATTCTCAGAAACTTCTTCGTGATGTGGGTCCTCAATTAACAGAGTTCAACCTTTCCTTTCATACAGCAGTTGGAAACACAGTTTTTGTAGAATCTGCAAGTGGATATTTGGATAACTGTGAAGATTTCATTGGAAACGGGAATATCTTCACATAAAGTCTAGACAGAAGCATTCTCAGAAAATTCTTTGTGATGTGTGTCCTCAACTAACAGAGTTCAACCTTTCTTTTTATAGAGCAGTTTGGAAACACTCCTTTTGTAGAATCTGTAAGTGGATATTTGGATAACTCTAACGATTTCGTTGGAAACGGGAGAATCTTCATATAAAATCTAGACAGAAGCATTCTCAGAAACTTCTTGGTAACGAGTGTCCTCACCTAACACAGTTCAACCTTTCTTTTGATACAGCAGCTTGGAAACCCTCTTTTTGTTGAATCGGCAAGTGGATATTTGGATAACTGCGAAGATTTCGTTGAAAACGGGAATATCTTCATATAAAATCTAGACAGAAGAATTCACAGAAACTTCTTTGTGAAGAGTGTCCTCAACTAACAGAGTTCAACCTTTCTTTTGACACACCAGTTTGGAAACGCTCCTTTTGTAGAATCTGCAAGTGGATATTTGGATAACTGTGAAGATTTCGTTGGAAACGGGAATATCTTCATATACAATCTAGACAGAAGCATTCTCAGAAACTTCTTTGTGATGTGTGTCCTCAACTAACAGGGTTCAACCTTTCTTTTGATACAGCAGTTTCGATACTCTCTTTATGTAGAATCTGTAAGTGGATATTTGGATTCCTCTAACGATTTCGTTGGAAATGGGAATGTCTTCATATAAAAGATAGACATAAGCACTGTCAGAAACTACTTTTTGATATCTGCATTCAAGTCACAGTGCTGAACATTCCCTTTCATAGACCACGTTTGAAACACTCTTTCTGTAGTATCTGAAAGTGGACATTTCGAGCGAATTCAGGCCTATGTTGAAAACGGAAATATCTTCCGATAAAAATGAGACAGAGGGATTCTCAGAAACTTATTTGGGATGTGGGTCCTCAACTAACAGAGTTGAACATTTCTTTTGATACAGCAGTTTGGAAACACACTTTTTGTAGAATCTGCAAGTGAATATTTGAATAACAGTGAAGATTTCTTTGGAAACGGGAATATCTTTATATAAAATCTAGACAGAAGCATTCTGAGAAACTTCTTTGTGATGTGTGTCCTCAACTAACCGAGTTCAACCTTTCTTTTGATACAGCAGTTTGGATACTCTCTTTTTGTAGAATCTGTAAGTGGATATTTGGATACCTCTAACGATTTCATTAGAAACGGGAATATCTTCAAATAAAATCTAGACAGAGGCATTCTCAGAAACTTCTTTGTGATGTGTGTCTTCAGCTAACAGAGTTCAACCTTTCTTTGGATAGAGTAGTTTGGAAACCCTCTTTTTGTTGAATCGGCAAGTTGATATTTGGATAACTGAGAAGATTTCGTTGGCAACGGGAATATCTTCATATAAAATCTAGACAGAAGGATTCTCAGAAACTTCTTAGTGATGAGTGTCTTCAACTAACAGAGTTCAACCTTTCTTTTGATACAGCAGTTTGGAAAGAATCTTTCTGTAGAAATTGCATGTGGATATCTGGATAACTGTGAAGATTTCTTTGGAAACGGGAATATCTTCATATAAAATCTAGACAGAGACATTCTCAGAAACTTCTTAGTGATGTGTGTCCTCAACTAACAGAGTTCAACCTTCCATTTGATAGAGCAGTTTGGAAACACTCTGTTTGTAGAATCTGCAAGTGGAAATTTGGATAACTGTGAAGATTTCGTTGGAAACGTGAATATCTTCATCTAAAATCTAGACAGAAGCACTGTCAGAAACTACTTTGTGATATCTGCATTCAAGTCACAGAGCTGAGCATTCCCTTTCATAGAGCAGGTTAGAAACACTCTTTCTGTGGTATCTGGAGGTGGACATTTCGAGCGAATTCGGGCCTATGGTGAAAACGGAAATATCTTCCCATAAAAATGAGACAGAAGGATTCTCAGAAACTTAATTGGGATGTGTGTCATCAACTAACAGAGTTGAACCTTTCTATTGATACATTAGTTTGGAAACACTCTTTTTGTAGACTCTGCAAGTGGATATTTGGATAACTGTGAAGATTTCGTTGGAAACGTGAATATCTTCATCTAAAATCTAGACAGAAGCACTGTCAGAAACTACTTTGTGATATCTGCATTCAAGGGACAGAGCTGAACATTCCTTTTCATTGACCAGGTTTGAAACACTCTTTCTGTAGTATCCGGTAGTGGACATTTCGAGCGAAATCAGGCCTATGGTGAAAACGGAAATATCTTCCCATAAAAATGAAAGAGAAAGATTCTCAGAAACTTAATTGGGATGTCTGTCCTCAACTAACAGAGTTGAACCTTTCTATTGATACAGTAGTTTGGAAACACTCTTTTTGTAGAATCTGCAAGTGGATATTTGGATAACTGTGAAGGTTTCGTTGGAAACGGAATATCTTCATATAAATTCTAGACAGAAGCATTCTCAGAAACTTCTTTGTGATGTGTGTCTTCAACTAACAGGGTTCAACCTTTCTTTTGATAGATCAGTTTGGAAACACTGTTTTTGTGGAATCTCTAAGTGGATATTTGGGTACCTCTAGTGATTTCATTGGAAACCTGAATATCTTCATATAAAATCTAGACAGAAGCATTCTCAGAAAATTCTTTGTGATCTGTGTCTTCAACTTACAGGGTTCAACCTTTCTTTTGATAGAGCAGTTTGGAAACACTGTTTTTGTAGAATCTGTAAGTGGATATTTGGATACCTCTAATGATTTCATTGGAAACGGGAATATCTTCATATAAAATCTAGACAGAAGCATTCTCAGAAACTTCTTTGTGATGTGTGTCCTCATCTAACAGAGTTGAACCTTTCATTTGATAGAGCAGTTTGGAAACACTCTGTTTGTAGAATCTGTAAGTGGATATTTGGATACCTCTAACGATTTCATTGGAAACGGGAATATCTTCATATAAAAGATACACAGAAGCACTGTCAGAAACTACTTTGTGATATCTGCATTCAAGTCGCAGATCTGAACATTCCCTTTCTTAGACCACGTTTGAAACTCTCTTTCTGTTGTATCTGAAAGTGGACACTTCGAGCGCATTCAGGCCTGTGGTGACAAAGGGAATATCTTCCTATGAAAACGAGACAGAAGGATTCTCATAAAGTTGCTTGGGATGTGTGTCCTCAACTAACAGAGTTCAACCTTTCTTTTGATACAGCAGTTTGGATACACCCTTTTTGTATAAATTGCAAGCGGATATTTGGATAACTGTGAAGATTTCATTGGAAACTGTAATATCTTCACATAAAGTCTAGACAGAAATATTCTCAGAAACTTCTTTGTGATGTGTGTCCTCAACTAACAGAGTTCAACCTTTCTTTTTATAGAGCAGTTTGGAAACACCCCTTTTGTAGAATCTGTAAGTGGATATTTGGATACTTCTAACGATTTCGTTGGAAATGGGAGTATCTTCATATAAAATCTAGACAGAAGTATTCTCAGAAACTTCTTGGTAATGAGTGTCCTCAACTAACACAGTACAACCTTTCTTTTGATACAGCAGCTTGCAAACCCTCTTTTTGTTGAATCGGCAGGTGGATATTTGGATAACTGCGAAGATTTCGTTGAAAACGGGAATATCTTCATATAAAATCTAGACAGAAGAATTCTCAGAAACTTCTTTGTGAAGAGTGTCCTCATCTAACAGAGTTCAACCTTTCTTTTGACACACCAGTTTGGAAACGCTCTTTTTGTAGAATCTGCAAGTGGATATTTTTACAACTGTGAAGATTTCGTTGGAAACGGGAATATCTTCATATAAAATCTAGACAGAAGCATTCTCAGAAACTTCCTTGTGATGTGTCTCCTCAACTAACAGAGTTCAACCTTTCTTTTGATACAGCAGTTTGGATACTATCTTTTTGTAGAATCTGTAAGTAGATATTTGGATACCTCTAACGATTTCGTTGGAGACGGGAATATCTTCATATAAAAGATAGAGAGAAGCACTGTCAGAAACTCCTTTTTGATATCTGCATTCAAGTCACAGTGCTGAACATTCCCTTTCATAGACCACGTTTGAAACACTCTTTCTGTAGTATCTGAAAGTGGACATTTCGAGCGAATTCAGGCCTATGGTGAAAATGGAAATGTCTTCCGATAAAAACGAGACAGAAGGATTCTCAGAAACTTATTTGGGATGTGGGTCCTCAACTAACAGAGTGGAATATTTCTTTTGATACAGTAGTTTGGAAACACACTTTTTGCAGAATCTGCAAGTGAATATTTGAATAACAGTGAAGATTTCTTTGGAAAGAGGAATATCTTTATATAAAATCTAGACAGAAGCATTCTCAGAAACTTCCTTGTGATGTGTGTCCTCAGTTAATGGAGTTCAATCTTTCTTTTGATACAGCAGTTTGGATACTCTCTTTTTGTAGAATCTGTAAGTGGATATTTGCATACCTCTAACGATTTCATTAGAAACGGGAATATCCTCAAATAAAATCTAGACAGAGGCATTCTCAGAAACTTCTTTGTGATGTGTGTCTTCAGCTAACAGAGTTCAACCTTTCTTTGGATAGAGGAGTTTGGAAACCCTCTATTTGTAGAATGGGCAAGTTGATATTTGGATAACTGAGAAGATTTCATAGGCAACGGGAATATCTTCATATAAAATCTAGACAGAAGGATTCTCAGAAACTTAATTGGGATGTGTGTCATCAACTAACAGAGTTGAACCCTTCTGTTGTTACAGTAGTTTGGAAACACTCTTTTTGTAGAATCTGCAAGTGGATATTTGGATAACTGTGAAGATTTCGTTGGAAACGTGAATATCTTCATCTAAAATCTAGACACAAGCACTGTCAGAAACTATTTTTTGATATCTGCATTCAAGTCACAGAGGTGAACATTCCGTTTCATAGAGCAGGCTTGAAACACTCTTTCTGTAGTATCTGGAAGTGGACATTTTGAGCGAATTCAGGCCTATGGTGAAAACGGAAATATCTTCCGATAAAAATGAGACAGAAGGATTCTCAGAAACTTAATCGGGATGTGTGTCATCAACTAACAGAGTTGAACCTATCTAGTGAAACAGTAGTTTGGAAACACTCTTTTTGTAGAATCTGCAAGTGGATATTTGGATAACTGTGAAGATTTCGTTGGAAACGGGAATATCTTCATCTAATATCTAGACGGAAGCACTGTCAGAAACTACTTTGTGATATCTGCATTCAAGTGACAGAGCTGAACATTCTTTTTCATTGTCCAGGTTTGAAACACTCTTTCTGTAGTATCCGGAAGTGGACATTTCGAGCGAAATCAGGCCTATGGTGAAAACGGAAATATCTTCCCATAAAAATGAAAGAGAATGATTCTCAGAAACTTAATTGGGATGTCTGTCCTCAACTAACAGAGTTGAACCTTTCTATTGATACAGTAGTTTGGAAACACTCTTTTTGTAGAATCTGCAAGTGGATATTAGGATAACTGTGAAGATTTCATTGGAAACGGAATATCTTCATAAAAATTCTAGACAGAAGCATTCTCAGAAACTTCTTTGTGATGTGTGTCTTCAACTAACAGGGTTCAACCTTTCTTTTGATACAGCAGTTTGGAAACACTGTTTTTGTAGAATCTGTAAGTGGATATTTGGATACCTCTAGTGATTTCATTGGAAACCTGAATATCTTCATATAAAATCTAGACAGAAGCATTCTGAGAAACTTCTTTGTGATCTGTGTCTTCAACTAACAGGGTTCAACCTTTCTTTTGATAGAGCAGTTTGGAAACACTGTTTTAGTAGAATCTGTAAGTGGATATTTGGATACCTCTAATGATTTCACTGGAAACGTTAATATCTCCATATAAAATCTAGACAGAAGCATTCTCAGAAACTTCTTGGTAACGAGTGTCCTCACCTAACACAGTTCAACCTTTCTTTTGATACAGCAGCTTGGAAACCCTCTTTTTGTTGAATCGGCAAGTGGATATTTGGATAACTGCGAAGATTTCGTTGAAAACGGGAATATCTTCATATAAAATCTAGACAGAAGAATTCACAGAAACTTCTTTGTGAAGAGTGTCCTCAACTAACAGAGTTCAACCTTTCTTTTGACACACCAGTTTGGAAACGCTCTTTTTGTAGAATCTGCTAGTGGATATTTGGATAACTGTGAAGATTTCGTTGGAAACGGGAATATCTTCATATACAATCTAGACAGAAGCATTCTCAGAAACTTCTTTGTGATGTGTGTCCTCAACTAACAGGGTTCAACCTTTCTTTTGATACAGCAGTTTGGATACTCTCTTTTTGTAGAATCTGTAAGTGGATATTTGGATACCTCTAACGATTTCGTTGGAAATGGGAATATCTTCATATAAAAGATAGACAGAAGCACTGTCAGAAACTACTTTTTGATATCTGCATTCAAGTCACAGTGCTGAACATTCCCTTTCATAGACCACGTTTGAAACACTCTTTCTGTAGAATCTGAAAGTGGACATTTCGAGCGAATTCAGGCCAATGTTGAAAACGGAAATATCTTCCGATAAAAATGAGAAAGGGAGTCTCAGAAACTTATTTGGGATGTGGGTCCTCAACTAACAGAGTTGAACATTTCTTTTGATACAGCAGTTTGGAAACACACTTTTTGTAGAATCTGCAAGTGAATATTTGAAAAACAGTGAAGATTTCTTTGGAAACAGGAATATCTTTATATAAAATCTAGTCATAAGCATTCTCAGAAACGTCCTTGTGATGTGTGTCCTCAATTAACGGAGTTCAATCTTTCTTTTGATACAGCAGTTTGGATACTCTCTTTTTGTAGAATCTGTAAGTGGATATTTGGATACCTCTAACGGTTTCATTAGAAACGGGAATATCTTCAAATAAAATCTAGACAGAGGCATTCTCAGAAACTTCTTTGTGATGTGTGTCTTCAGCTAACAGAGTTCAACCTTTCTTTGGATAGAGGAGTTTGGAAACCCTCTTTTTGTAGAATGGGCAAGTTGATATTTGGATAACTGAGAAGATTTCATTGGCAACGGGAATATCTTCATATAAAATCTAGACAGAAGGATTCTCAGAAACTTAATTGGGATGTGTGTCATCAACTAACAGAGTTGAACCCTTCTATTGATACAGTAGTTTGGAAACACTCTTTTTGTAGAATCTGCAAGTGGATATTTGGATAACTGTGAAGATTTCGTTGGAAACGGGAATATCTTCATCTAAAATCTAGACAGAAGCACTGTCAGAAACTATTTTTTGATATCTGTATTCAAGTCACAGAGCTGAACATTCCCTTTCATAGAGCAGGCTTGAAACACTCTTTCTGTAGTATCTGGAAGTGGACATTTTGAGCGAATTCAGGCCTATGGTGAAAACGGAAATATCTTCCGATAAAAATGAGACAGAAGGATTCTCAGAAACTTAATCGGGATGTGTGTCATCAACTAACAGAGTTGAACCTATCTATAGAAACAGTAGTTTGG
The DNA here is from genome assembly GCF_029281585.2 of Gorilla gorilla gorilla. NCBI lineage: Eukaryota > Metazoa > Chordata > Mammalia > Primates > Hominidae > Gorilla > Gorilla gorilla. Next base: position 11,251,577 of record NC_086018.1, on the reverse strand, counting down.
AAACACTCTTTTTGTAGAATCTGCAAGTGGATATTTGGATAACTGTGAAGATTTCGTTGGAAACGGGAATATCTTCATCTAATATCTAAACGGAAGCACTGTCAGAAACTACTTTGTGATATCTGCATTCAAGTGACAGAGCTGAACATTCTTTTTCATTGTCCAGGTTTGAAACACTCTTTCTGTAGTATCCGGAAGTGGACATTTCGAGCGAAATCAGGCCTATGGTGAAAACGGAAATATCTTCCCATAAAAATGAAAGAGAAAGATTCTCAGAAACTTAATTGGGATGTCTGTCCTCAACTAACAGAGTTGAACCTTTCTATTGATATAGTAGTTTGGAAACACTCTTTTTGTAGAATCTGCAAGTGGATATTAGGATAACTGTGAAGATTTCGTTGGAAACGGAATATTTTCATAAAAATTCTAGACAGAAGCATTCTCAGAAACTTCTTTGTGATGCGTGTCTTCAACTAACAGGGTTCTACCTTTGTTTTGATAGAGCAGTTTGGAAACACTGTTTTTGTAGAATCTGTAAGTGGATTTTTGGATACTTCTAGTGATTTTATTGGAAACCTGAATATCTTCATATAAAATCTAGACAGAAGCATTCTGAGAAACTTCTTTGTGATCTGTGTCCTCAACTAACAGAGTTCAACCTTCCATTTGATAGAGCAGTTTGGAAACACTGTTTTTGTAGAATCTGTAAGTGGATATTTGGATACCTCTAACGATTTCTTTGGAAAACTGAATATCTTCATATAAAATGTAGACAGAAGCATTCTCAGAAACTTCTTGGTGATGTGTGTCTTCAACTATCAGGGTTCAACCTTCGTTTTGATAGAGCAGTTTGGAAACACTGTTTTTGTAGAATCTGTAAGTGGATATTTTGATACCTCTAATGATTTCATTGGAAACGGGAATATCTTCATATAAAATCTAGACAGAAGCATTATCAGAAACTTCTTTGTGATGTTTGTCCTCATCTAACAGAGTTGAACCTTTGTTTTGATAGAGCAGTTTGGAAACACTCTTTTTGTAGAATTTGTAAGTGGATATTTGGATACCTCTAAAGATTTCGTTGGAAACGGGAATATCTTCATATAAAAGATACACAGAAGCACAGTCAGAAACTACTTTGTGACATCTGCATTCAAGTCACAGATCTGAACATTGCCTTTCATAGACCACGTTTGAAACTCTCCTTCTGTTGTATCTGAAAGTGGACACTTCGAGCGCATTCAGGCCTGTGGTGAAAAAGGGAATATCTTCCTATGAAAACGAGACAGAAGGATTCTCGTAAGTTGTTTGGGATGTGTGTCCTCAACTAACATGGTTCAAACTTTCCTTTCATACAGCAGTTTGGAAACACCCTTTTTGTATAAATTGCAAGTGGATATTTGGATAACTGTGAAGATTTCGTTGGAAACGGGAATATCTTCATGTAAAATCTAGACACAAGCACTGTCAGAAACTATTTTTTGATATCTGCATTCAAGTCACAGAGCTGAACATTCCGTTTCATAGAGCAGGCTTGAAGCACTCTTTCTGTAGTATCTGGAAGTGGACATTTCGAGCGAATTCAGGCCTATTGTGAAAACGGAAATATCTTCCGATAAAAACGAGGCAGAAGGATTCTCAGAAACTTATTTGGGATGTGTGTCCTCAACTAACAGAGTTCAACCTTTCTTTTGATACAGCAGTTTGGAAACACCCTTTTTGTATAAATTGCAAGTGGATATTTGGATAACTGTGAAGATTTCATTGGAAACGGGAATATCTTCATTTAAAATCTAGACAGAAATATTCTCAGAAACTTCTTTGTGATGTGTGTCCTCAACTAACAGAGTTCAACCTTTCCTTTCATACAGCAGTTGGAAACACACTTTTCGTAGAATCTGCAAGTGGATATTTGGATAACTGTGAAGATTTCATTGGAAACGGGAATATCTTCGTTTAAAATCTAGACGGAAGTATTCTCAGAAACTTCTTTGCGATGTGGGTCCTCAACTAACGGAGTTCAACCTTTCCTTTCATAGAGCAGTTGGAAACACACTATTTGTAGAATCTGCAAGTGGAGAGTTGGATAACTGTGAAGATTTCATTGGAAACGGGAATATCTTCACATAAAGTCTAGACAGAAGCATTCTCAGAAAATTCTTTGTGATGTGTGTCCTCAACTAACAGAGTTCAACCTTTCTTTTTGTAGAGACGTTTGGAAACACCCCTTTTGTAGAATCTGTAAGTGGATATTTGGATACCTCTAACGATTTCGTTGGAAATGGGAGTATCTTCAAATAAAATGTAGACAGAAGCATTCTCAGAAACTTCTTGGTAATGAGTGTGCTCACCTAACACAGTTCAACCTTTCTTTTGATACAGCAGCTTGGAAACCCTCTTTTTGTTGAATCGGCAAGTGGATATTTGGATAACAGCGAAGATTTCGTTGAAAACGGGAATATCTTCATATAAAATCTAGACAGAAGTATTCTCAGAAACCTCTTTGTGAAGAGTGTCCTCAACTAACAGAGTTCAACATTTCTTTTGACACACCAGTTTGGAAACGCTCTTTTTGTAGAATCTGTATGTGGATATTTGGATAACTGTGAAGACTTCGTTGGAAACGGGAATATATTCATATAAAATCTAGACAGAAGCATTCTCAGAAACTTCTTTGTGATGTGTGTCCTCAACTAACAGAGTTCAACCTTTCTTTTGATACATCAGTTTGGATACTCTCTTTTTGTAGAATCTGTAAGTGGATATTTGGATACCTCTAACGATTTCGTTGGAAACGGGAATATCTTCATATAAAAGATTGACTGAAGCACTGTGAGAAACTACTTTTTGATATCTGCATTCAAGTCAGAGTGCTGAATATTCCCTTTCATAGACCACGTTTGAAACACTCTTTCTGTAGTATCTGAAGTGGACATTTCAATCGAATTCAGGCCTATGGTGAAAACGGAAATGTCTTCCGATAAAAACGAGACAGAAGGATTCTCAGAAACTTATTTGGGATGTGGGTCCTCAACTAACAGAGTTGAGCATTTCTTTTGATACAGCAGTTTGGAAACACACTTTTTGTAAGATCTGCAAGTGAATATTTGAATAACAGTGAAGATTTCTTTGGAAACGGGAATATCTTTATATAAAATCTAGACAGAAGCATTCTCAGAAACTTCTTTGTGATGTGTGTCCTCAACTAACGGAGTTCAACCTTTCTTTTGATACAGCAGTTTGGATACTCTCTTTTTGTAGAATCTGTGAGTGGATATTTGGATACCTCTAACGATTTCATTAGAAACGGGAATATCTTCAAATAAAATCTAGACAGAGGCATTCTCAGAAACTTCTTGGTGATGTGTTTCTTCAGCTAACAGAGTTCAACCTTTTTCTGGATAGAGCAGTTTGGAAACCCTCTTTTTGTAGAATCGGCAAGTTGATATTTGGATAACTGAGAAGATTTCGTTGGCAACGGGAATATCTTCATATAAAATCTAGACGGAAGGATTCTCAGAAACTTCTTTGTGATGAGTGTCTTCAACTAACAGTGTTCAACCTTTCTTTTCATACAGCAGTTTGGAAACACTGTTTCTGTAGAAATTGCATGTGGATATCTGGATAACTGTGAAGATTTCTTTGGAAACGGGAATATCTTCATATAAAATCTAGACAGAAACATTCTCAGAAACTTCTTTGTGATGTGTGTCCTCAACTAACAGAGTTCAACCTTTCATTTGATAGAGCAGTTTGGAAACACTCTGTGTTAGGATCTGCAAGTGGATATTTGGATAACTGTGAAGATTTCGTTGGAAGCGGAATATCTTCATCTAAAATCTAGACAGAAGCACTGTCAGAAACTACTTTGTGATATCTGCATTCAAGTCACAGAGCTGAACATTCCCTTTCATAGAGCAGGTTTGAAACACTCTTTCTGTGCTATCTGGAAGTGGACATTTCGAGCGAATTCAGGCCTATGGAGAAAACGGAAATATCTTCCCATAAAAATGTGACAGAAGGATTCTCAGAAACTTAATTGGGATGTGTGTCTTCAACTAACAGAGTTGAACCTTTCTATTGATACAGTAGTTTGGAAACACTCTTTTTGTAGAATCTGCAAGTGGATATTTGGATAACTGTGAAGATTTCGTTGGAAACGGGAATATCTTCTTCTAATATCTAGACGGAAGCACTGTCAGAAACTACTTTGTGATATCTGCATTCAAGTGACAGAGCTGAACATTCCTTTTCATTGACCAGGTTTGAAACACTCTTTCTGTAGTATCCGGAAGTGGACATTTCGAGCGAAATCAGGCATGTGGTGAAAACGGAAATATCTTCCCATAATAACGAAAGAGAAAGATTCCCAGCAACTTAATTGGGATGTCTGTCCTCAACGAACAGAGTTGAACCTTTCTATTGATACAGTAGTTTGGAAACACTCTTTTTGTAGAATCCGCAGGTGGATATTTGGATAACTGTGAAGATTTCATTGGAAACGGAATATCTTCATATAAATTCCAGATAGAAGCATTCTCAGAAACTTCTTTGTGATGTGTGTTTTCAACTAACAGGGTTCAACCTTTCTTTTGATAGAGCAGTTTGGAAACACTGTTTTTGTAGAATCTGTAAGTGGATATTTGGATACCCCTAACGATTTCATTGGAAATCGGAACATCTTCATATAAAATCTAGACAGAAGCATTCTCAGAAACTTCTTTGTGATGTGTCTCCTCAACTAACGGAGTTCAACCTTTCTTTTGATAGAGCAGTTTGGATACTCTCTTTTTGTAGAATCTGTAAGTGGATATTTGGATTCCTCAAACGATTTCATTAGAAACGGGAGTATCTTCAAATAAAATCTAGACACAGGCATTCTCAGAAACTTCTTTGTGATGTGTGTCTTCAGCTAACAGAGTTCAACCTTTCTTTTGATACGGCAGTTTGGAAACACTGTTTTTGCAGAATCTGTAAGTGGATATTTGGATACCTCTAACGATTTCATTAGAAACGGGAATATCTTCAAATAAAATGTAGACAGAGGCATTCTCAGAAACTTGTTTGTGATGTGTGTCTTCAGCTAACAGAGTTCAACCTTTCTTTTGATAGACCAGTTTGGAAACACTGTTTTTGTAGAATCTGTAAGTGGATATTTGGATACCTCAAACGATTTCGTTGGAAACGGGAATATATTCATATAAAAGATAGACAGAAGCACTGTCAGAAACTACTTTGTGATATCTGCATTCAAGTCACAGAGCTGAACATTCCCTTTCATAGAGCAGGTTTGAAACACTCTTTCTGTAGTATCTGGAAGTGGACATTTCGAGCGAATTCAGGCCTATGGTGAAAACTGTAATATCTTCCCATAAAAATGAGACAGAAGGATTCTGAGAAACTTAATTGGGATGTGTGTCGTCAACTAACAGAATTGAACCTTTCTATTGATACAGTAGTTTGGAAACACTCTTTTTGTAGAATCTGCAAGTGGATATTTGGATAAATGTGAAGATTTCGTTGGAAACGGGAATAACTTCATCTAATATGTAGACGGAACCACTGAAAGAAAATACTTTGTGATATCTGCATTCAAGTGACAGAGCTGAACATTCCTTTTCATAGACCAGGTTTGAAACACTCTTTCTGTAGTATCCGGAAGTGGGCATTTCTAGCGAAATCAGGCGTATGGTGAAAACGGAAATATCTTCAAAAGAAAACGAAAGAGAAAGATTCTCAGAAAGTTAATTGGGATGTCTGTCCTCAACTAACAGAGTTGAACCTTTCTATTGATAATGGAGTTTGGAAACACTCTTTTTGTAGAATCTGCAAGTGGATATTTGGATAACTGTGAAGATTTCATTGGAAACGGAATATCTTCATATAAATTCTAGACAGAAGCATTCTCAGAAACTTCTTTGTGATGTGTGTCTTCAACTAACAGGGTTCAACCTTTCTTTTGATAGAGCAGTTTGGAAACACTGCTTTTGTAGAATCTGTAAGTGGATATTTGGATACCTGTAATCATTTCATTGCAAACGGGAATATCTTCATATAAAATCTAGACAGAAGCATTCTCAGAAACTTCTATGTGATGTGTGTCCTCATCTAACAGAGTTGAACCTTTCTTTTGATAGAGCAGTTTGGAAACACTCTTTTTGTAGAATCTGTAAGTGGATATTTGGATACATCTAACGATTTCGATGGAAACGGGAATATCTTCATATAAAAGATACACAGAAGCACTGTCAGAAACTACTCTGTGATATCTGCAATCAAGTCACAGATCTGAACATTCCCTTTCATAGGCCACGTTTGAATCTCTCTTTCTGTTGTATCTGAAAGTGGACATTTCGAGCGCATTCTGGCCTGTGGGGAAAAAGGGAATATCTTCCTATTAAAACGAGACAGAAGGATTCTCATAAAGTTGTTTGGGATGTGTTTCCTCAACTAACAGAGTTAAACCTTTCTTTTGATACAGCAGTTTGGAAACACCCTTTTTGTATAAATTGCAAGTGGATATTTGGATAACTGTGAAGATTTCGTTGGAAACGGGAATATCTTCATCTAATATCTAGAGGGAAGCACTGTCAGAAACTGCTTTGTGGTATCTGCATTCAAGTCACAGAGCTGAACATTCCTTTTCATTGGCCAGGTTTGAAACACTCTCTCTGTAGTATCCGGAAGTGGACATTTCGAGCGAAATCAGGCCTATGTTGAAAACGGGATTAACTTCCCGTAAAAATGAAAGAGAAAGATTCTCAGAAACTTAATTGGGATGTCTGTCCTCAACTAACAGAGTTGAACCTTTCTATTGATACAGTAGTTTGGAAACACTCTTTTTGTAGAATCGGCAAGTTGATATTTGGATAACTGAGAAGATTTCGTTGGCAACGGGAATATCTTCATATAAAATCTAGACAGAAGGATTCTCAGAAACTTCTTTGTGATGAGTGTCTTCAGCTAACAGAGTTCAACCTTTCTCTTGATACAGCAGTTTGGAAACACCCTTTCCGTAGAAACTGCACGTGGATATGTGGATAACTGTGAAGATTTCTTTGGAAACGGGAATATCTTCACATAAAATCTAGACAGAAGCATTCTCAGAAAGTTCTTTGTGATGTGTGTCCTCAACTAACAGAGTTCAACCTTTCATTTGATAGAGCAGTTTGGAAACACTCTGTTTGTAGAATCTGCAAGTGGATATTTGGATAACTGTGAAGATTTCGTTGGAAACGGGAATATCTTCATCTAATATCTAGGCGGAAGCAGTGTCAGAAACTACATGGTGATATCTGCATTCAAGTCAAAGAGCTGAACATTCCCTTTCATAGAGCAGGTTTGAAACACTCTTTCTGTAGTATCTGGAAGTGGACGTTTCGAGCGAATTCAGGCCTACGGTGAAAACGGAAATATCTTCCCATAAAAATGAGACAGAAGGATTCTCAGAAACTTAATTGGGATGTGTGTCGTCAACTAACAGAGTTGAACCTTTCTATTGATACAGTAGTTTGGAAACACTCTTTTTGTAGAATCTGCAAGTGGATATTTGGATAACTGTGAAGATTTCGTTGGAAATGGGAATATTTTCATCTAAAATCTAGACGGAAGCTCTGTCAGAAACTACTTTGTGATATCTGCATTCAAGTGACAGAGCTGAACATTCCATTTCATAGTCCAGGTTTGAAACACTCTTTCTGTAGTATCCGGAAATGGAAATTTCGAGCGAAATCAGGCCTATTGTGAAAACGGAAATATAGTCCCATTAAAACGAAACAGAAAGATTCTCAGAAACTTAATTGGGATGTCTGTCCTCAACTAACAGAGTTGAACCTTTCTATTGATACAGTAGTTTGGAAACACTCTTTTTGTAGAATCTGCAAGTGGATATTTGGATAACGGTGAAGATTTCGTTGGAAACGGAATATCTTCATAGAAATTCTAGACAGAAGCATTCTCAGAAACTTCTTTGTGATGTGTGTCTTCGACTAACATGGTTCAACCTTTCTTTTGATTGAGCAGTTTGGAAACACTGTTTTTGTAGAATCTGTAAGTGGATATTTGGATACCTCTAATGATTTCATTGGAAACGGGAATATCTTCATATAAAATCTAGACAGAAGCATTCTCAGAAACTTCTTTGTGATGTGTGTCCTCGTCTAACAGAGTTGAACCTTTCGTTTGATAGAGCAGTTTGGAAACACTCTTTTTGTAGAATGTGAAAGTGGATATTTGGATACCTCTAACGATTTCGTTGGAAACGTTAATATATTCATATAAAAGATAGACAGAAGCACTGTCAGAAACTACTTTTTGATATCTGCATTCAAGTCACAGTGCTGAACATTCCCTTTCATAGACCACGTTTGAAACACTCTTTCTGTAGTATCTGAAAGTGGACATTTCGTGCGAATTCAGGCCTACGGTGAAAACGGAAATACCTTCCCATAAAAACGAGACAGAAGGATTCTCAGAAACGTATTTGGGATGTGGGTCCTCAACTAACAGAGTTTAACATTTCTTTTGATACAGCAGTTTGGAAACAATTTTTTGTAGAATCTGCAAGTGTATATTTGAATAACAGTGAAGAATTCTTTGGAAAAGGGAATATCTTTATATAAAATCTAGACAGAAGCATTCTCAGAAACTTCTTTGAGATGTGTGTCCTCAACTAACGGAGTTCATCCTTTCTTTTGATACAGCAGTTTGGATAATCTCTTTTTGTAGAATCTGTAAGTGGATATTTGGATACCTCTAACGGTTTCATTAGAAACGGGAATATCTTCAAATAAAATCTAGACAGAGGCTTTCTCAGAAGCTTCTTTGTGATGTGTGTCTTCAGCTAACAGAGTTCAACCTTTCTTTTCATAGAGCTGTTTGGAAACACTGTTTTTTAGGATCTGTAAGTGGATATTTGGATACCTCTAACGATTTCGTTGGAAACGGGAATATCTTCCTCTAAAATCTAGACAGAAGCACTGTCTGAAACTACTTTGTGATATCTGCATTCAAGTCACAGAGCTGAACATACCCTTTCATAGAGCAGGGTTGAAACACTCTTTCTGTAGTATCTGGAAGTGGACATTTCGAGCGAATTCAGGCCTATGGTGAAAACGGAAATATCTTCCCATAAAAATGAGACAGAAGGATTCTCAGAAACTTAATTGGGATGTGTGTCGTCAACTAACAGAGTTGAACCTTTCTATTGATACAGTAGTTTGGAAACACTCTTTTTGTAGAATCTGGAAGTGGATATTTGGATAACTGTGTAGATTTCGTTGGAAACGGGAATATCTTCATCTAATATCTAGACGGAAGCACTGTCAGAAAACACTTTGTGATATCTGCATTCAAGTGACAGAGCTGAACATTCCTTTTCATAGACCAGGTTTGAAACACTCTTTCTGTAGTATCAGGAAGTGCACATTTCGAGCGAAATCAGGCCTATGGTGAAAACAGAAATATCTTGCCATAAAAACGAAAGAGAAAGATTCTCAGAAACTTAATTGGGATGTCTGTCCTCAACTAACAGAGTAGAAACTTTCTATTGATACAGTAGTTTGGAAACACTCTTTTTGTAGAATCTGCAAGTGGATATTTGGATAACAGTGAAAATTTCGTTGGAAACGGAATATCTTCATAAAAATTCTAGACAGAAGCATTCTCAGAAACTTCTTTGTGATGTGTGTCTTCAACGAACAGGGTTCAACCTTGCTTTTGATGGAGCAGTTTGGAAACACTCTTTTTGTAGAATCTGTAAGTGGATATTTGGATACATCTAACGATATCTTTGGAAACCTGAATATATTCATATAAAATCTAGACAGAAGCATTTTCAGAAACCTCTTGGTGATGTGTGTCTTCAACGATCAGGGTTCAACCTTTCTTTTGATAGAGCAGTTTGGAAACACTGTTTTTGTAGAATCTGTAAGTGGATATTTGGATACCTCTAACGATTTTGTTGGAAACGGGAATATCTTCATATAAAAGATAGACAGAAGCACTGTCAGAAACTACTTTTTGATATCTGCATTCAAGTCACAGTGCTGAACATTCCCTTTCATAGACCAAGTTTGAAACACTCTTTCTGTAGTATCTGAAAGTGGACATTTCGAGCGAATTCAGGCCTATGGTGAAAACGGAAATATCTTCCGATAAAAACGAGACAGAAGGATTCTCAGAAACTTATTTGGGATGTGGGTCCTCAACTAACAGAGTTGAACATTTCTTTCGATACAGCAGTTTGGAAACACACTTTTTGTAGAATCTGCATGTGAATATTTGAATAACAGTGAAGATTTCTTTGGAAACGGGAATATCTTTATATAAAATCTAGACAGAAGCATTCTCAGAAACTTCTTTGTGATGTGTGTCCTCAACTAACGGAGTTCAACCTTTCTTTTGATACAGCAGTTTGGATACTCTCTTTTTGTAGAATCTGTAAGTGGATATTTGGATACCTCTAACGATTTCAGTAGAAAGAGGAATGTCTTCAAATAAAATCTAGACAGAGGCATTCTCAGAAACTTCTTTGTGATGTGTGTCTTCAGCTAACAGAGTTCAACCTTTCTTTGGATAGAGCAGTTTGGAAACCGTCTTTTTGTAGAATCGGCAAGTTGATATTTGGATAACTGAGAAGATTTCGTTGGCAACGGGAATATGTTCATATAAAATCTGGACAGAAGGATTCTCAGAAACTTCTTTGTGATGAGTGTCTTCAACTAACAGAGTTCAACCTTTCTTTTGATACAGCAGTTTGGAAACACTCTTTCTGTAGAAATTGCATGTGGATATCTGGATAACTGTGAAGATTTCTTTGGAAACGGGAATATCTTCATATAAAATCTAGACAGAAACTTTCTCAGAAACTTCTTTGTGATGTGTGTCCTCAACTAATAGAGTTCAACCTTTCATTTGATAGAGCAGTTTGGAAACACTCTGTTTGTAGAATCTGCAAGTGGATATTTGGATAACTGTGAAGATTTCATTGGAAACGGGAATATCTTCATATAAAATCTAGACAGAAGCATTCTCAGAAACTTCTTTGTGATGTGTGTCCTCAACTAACAGAGTTCAACATTTCTTTTGATACAGCAGTTTGGAAACACTCTTTTTGTAGAAATTGCATGTGGATATCTGGATAACTGTGAAGATTTCTTTGGAAACGGGAATAGCTTCATATAAAATCTAGACAGAAACTTTCTCAGAAACTTCTTTGTGATGTGTGTCCTCAACTAATAGAGTTCAACCTTTCATTTGATAGAGCAGTTTGGAAACACTCTGTTTGTAGAATCTGCAAGTGGATATTTGGATAACTGTGAAGATTTCGTTGGAAGCGGAATATCTTCATCTAAAATCTAGACAGAAGCACTGTCAGAAACTACTTTGTGATAACTGCATTCAAGTCATAGAGCTGAACATTCCCTTTCATAGAGCAGGTTTGAAACACTCTGTAGTATCTGGAAGTGGACATTTCGAGCGAATTCAGGCCTTTGGTGAAAACGGAAATATCTTCCCATAAAAATGAGACAGAAGGATTCTCAGAAACTTAATTGGGATGTGTGTCGTCAACTAACAGAGTTGAACCTTTCTATTGATACAGTAGTTTGGAAACACTCTTTTTGTGGAAATTGCAAGTGGATATTTGTTTAACGGTGAAGATTTCGTAGGAAACGGGAATATCTTCATCTAAAATCGAGACGGAAGCACTGTCAGAAACTACTCTGTGATATCTGCATTCAAGTGACAGAGCTGAACGTTCCTTTTCATAGACCAGGTTTGAAATACTCTTTCTGTAGTATCCGGAACTGGACATTTTGCGCGAAATCAGGCCTATGGTGAAAACGGAAATATCGTCCCATAAAAACGAAAGAGAAAGATTCTCAGAAACTTAATTGGGATGTCTGTCCTCAACTAACAGAGTAGAAACTTTCTATTGATACAGTAGTTTGGAAACACTCTTTTTGTAGAATCTGCAAGTGGATATTTGGATAACAGTGAAAATTTCGTTGGAAACGGAATATCTTCATAAAAATTCTAGACAGAAGCATTCTCAGAAACTTCTTTGTGATGTGTGTCTTCAACGAACAGGGTTCAACCTTGCTTTTGATGGAGCAGTTTGGAAACACTCTTTTTGTAGAATCTGTAAGTGGATATTTGGATACATCTAACGATATCTTTGGAAACCTGAATATATTCATATAAAATCTAGACAGAAGCATTTTCAGAAACCTCTTGGTGATGTGTGTCTTCAACGATCAGGGTTCAACCTTTCTTTTGATAGAGCAGTTTGGAAACACTGTTTTTGTAGAATCTGTAAGTGGATATTTGGATACCTCTAACGATTTTGTTGGAAACGGGAATATCTTCATATAAAAGATAGACAGAAGCACTGTCAGAAACTACTTTTTGATATCTGCATTCAAGTCACAGTGCTGAACATTCCCTTTCATAGACCAAGTTTGAAACACTCTTTCTGTAGTATCTGAAAGTGGACATTTCGAGCGAATTCAGGCCTATGGTGAAAACGGAAATATCTTCCGATAAAAACGAGACAGAAGGATTCTCAGAAACTTATTTGGGATGTGGGTCCTCAACTAACAGAGTTGAACATTTCTTTCGATACAGCAGTTTGGAAACACACTTTTTGTAGAATCTGCATGTGAATATTTGAATAACAGTGAAGATTTCTTTGGAAACGGGAATATCTTTATATAAAATCTAGACAGAAGCATTCTCAGAAACTTCTTTGTGATGTGTGTCCTCAACTAACGGAGTTCAACCTTTCTTTTGATACAGCAGTTTGGATACTCTCTTTTTGTAGAATCTGTAAGTGGATATTTGGATACCTCTAACGATTTCAGTAGAAAGAGGAATGTCTTCAAATAAAATCTAGACAGAGGCATTCTCAGAAACTTCTTTGTGATGTGTGTCTTCAGCTAACAGAGTTCAACCTTTCTTTGGATAGAGCAGTTTGGAAACCGTCTTTTTGTAGAATCGGCAAGTTGATATTTGGATAACTGAGAAGATTTCGTTGGCAACGGGAATATGTTCATATAAAATCTGGACAGAAGGATTCTCAGAAACTTCTTTGTGATGAGTGTCTTCAACTAACAGAGTTCAACCTTTCTTTTGATACAGCAGTTTGGAAACACTCTTTCTGTAGAAATTGCATGTGGATATCTGGATAACTGTGAAGATTTCTTTGGAAACGGGAATATCTTCATATAAAATCTAGACAGAAACTTTCTCAGAAACTTCTTTGTGATGTGTGTCCTCAACTAATAGAGTTCAACCTTTCATTTGATAGAGCAGTTTGGAAACACTCTGTTTGTAGAATCTGCAAGTGGATATTTGGATAACTGTGAAGATTTCATTGGAAACGGGAATATCTTCATATAAAATCTAGACAGAAGCATTCTCAGAAACTTCTTTGTGATGTGTGTCCTCAACTAACAGAGTTCAACATTTCTTTTGATACAGCAGTTTGGAAACACTCTTTTTGTAGAAATTGCATGTGGATATCTGGATAACTGTGAAGATTTCTTTGGAAACGGGAATAGCTTCATATAAAATCTAGACAGAAACTTTCTCAGAAACTTCTTTGTGATGTGTGTCCTCAACTAATAGAGTTCAACCTTTCATTTGATAGAGCAGTTTGGAAACACTCTGTTTGTAGAATCTGCAAGTGGATATTTGGATAACTGTGAAGATTTCGTTGGAAGCGGAATATCTTCATCTAAAATCTAGACAGAAGCACTGTCAGAAACTACTTTGTGATAACTGCATTCAAGTCATAGAGCTGAACATTCCCTTTCATAGAGCAGGTTTGAAACACTCTGTAGTATCTGGAAGTGGACATTTCGAGCGAATTCAGGCCTTTGGTGAAAACGGAAATATCTTCCCATAAAAATGAGACAGAAGGATTCTCAGAAACTTAATTGGGATGTGTGTCGTCAACTAACAGAGTTGAACCTTTCTATTGATACAGTAGTTTGGAAACACTCTTTTTGTGTAAATTGCAAGTGGATATTTGTTTAACGGTGAAGATTTCGTAGGAAACGGGAATATCTTCATCTAAAATCGAGACGGAAGCACTGTCAGAAACTACTCTGTGATATCTGCATTCAAGTGACAGAGCTGAACGTTCCTTTTCATAGACCAGGTTTGAAATACTCTTTCTGTAGTATCCGGAACTGGACATTTTGCGCGAAATCAGGCCTATGGTGAAAACGGAAATATCGTCCCATAAAAACGAAAGAGAAAGATTCTCAGAAACTTAATTGGGATGTCTGTCCTCAACTAACAGAGTTGAAACTTTCTATTTATACACTAGTTTGGAAACACTCTTTTTGTAGAATCTGCAAGCGGATATTTGGATAACTGAGAAGATTTGGTTGGAAACGGAATATCTTCATATAAATTCTAGACAGAAGCATTCTCAGAAACTTCTTTGTGATGTGTGTCTTCAACTAACGGGGTTCAACCTTTCTTTTGATAGAGCAGTTTGGAAACACTGTTTTTGTAGAATCTGTAAGTGGGTATTTGGATACCTCTAATGATTTCATTGGAAACCTGAATAGCTTCATATAAAATCTAGACAGAAGCATTCTCAGAAACTTCTTGGTGATGTGTGTCTTCAACTATCAGGGTTCAACCTTTCTTTGGATAGAACAGTTTGGAAACCCTCTTTTGTAGAATCGGCAAGTTGATATTTGGATAACTGAGAAGATTTCGTTGGCAACGGGAATATCTTCTTATAAAATCTAGACAGAAGGATTCTCAGAAACTTCTTTGTGATGAATGTCTTCTACTAACAGAGTTCAACCTTTCTTTTGATACAGCAGTTTGGAAACACTCTTTCTGTAGAAATTGCATTTGGATATCTGGATAACTGTGAAGATTTCTTTGGAAACGGGAATATCTTCATATAAAATCTAGACAGAAACATTCTCAGAAACTTCTTTGTGATGTGTGTCCTCAACTAACAGAGTTCAACCTTTCATTTGATAGAGCAGTTTGGAAACACTCTGTTTGTAGAATCTGCAAGTGGATATTTGGATAACTGAAGATTTCGTTGGAAACGGGAATATCTTCATCTAAAATCTAGACAGAAGCACTGTCAGAAACTACTTTGTGATATCTGCATTCAAGTCACAGAGCTGAACATTCCCTTTCATAGAGCAGGTTTGAAACACTCTTTCTGTAGTATCTGGAAGTGGACATTTCGAGCGAATTCAGGCCTAAGGTGAAAACGGAAATATCTTCCCATAAAAATGAGACAGAAGGATTCTCAGAAACTTAATTGGGATGTGTGTCGTCAACTAACGGAGTTGAACCTTTCTATTGATACAGTAGTTTGGAAACACTCTTTTTGTAGAATCTGCAAGTGGATATTTGGATAACTGTGAAGATTTCGTTGGAAACGGGAATATCTTCATATAAAATCTAGACAGAAGCATTCTCAGAAACTTCTTTGTGATGAGTGTCTTCAACTGACGGAGTTCAATCTTTCTTTTGGTACAGCAGTTTGGAAACACTCTTTCTGTAGAAATTGCATGTGGATATCTGGATATCTGTGAAGATTTCTTTGGAAACGTGAATATCTTCATTTAAAATCTAGACAGAAACATTCTCAGAAACTTCTTTGTGATGTGGGTCCTCAACTAACAGAGTTCAACCTTTCCTTTCATACAGCAGTTGGAAACACACTTTTTGTAGAATCTGTAAGTGGATATTTGGATAACTGTGAAGATTTCATTGGAAACGGGAATATCTTCACATAACGTCTAGACAGAAGCATTCTCACAAAATTCTTTGTGATGTGTGTCCTCAACTAACAGAGTTCAACCTTTCTTTTTATACAGCAGTTTGGAAACACCCCTTTTGTAGAGTCTGTAAGTGGATATTTGGATACCTCTAACGATTTCGTTGGCAATGGGAGTATCTTCATATAAAATCTAGACAGAAGCATTCTCAGAAACTTCTTGGTAATGAGTGTCCTCACCTAACACAGTTCAACCTTTCTTTTGATACAGCAGCTTGGAAACCCACTTTTTGTTGAATCGGCAAGCGGATATTTGGATAACTGCGAAGATTTCGTTGAAAACGGGAATAACTTCATATAAAATCTAGACAGAAGAATTCTCAGAGACTTCTTTGTGAAGAGTGTCCTCAACTAACAGAGTTCAACCTTTCCTTTGACACACCAGTTTGGAAACGCTCTTTTTGTAGAATCTGCAAGTGGATATTTGGATAACTGTGAAGATTTCATTGGAAACGGGAATATCTTCATATAAAATCTAGACAGAAGCATTCTCAGAAACTTCTTTGTGATGTGTGTCCTCAACTAATGGAGTTCAACCTTTCTTTTGATACAGCAGTTTGGATACTCTCTTTTTGTAGAATCTGTAAGTGGACATTTGGATACTTCTAACGATTTCATTAGAAAGAGGAATGTTTTCAAATAAAATCTAGACAGAGGCATTCTCAGAAACTTCTTTGTGATGTGTGTCTTCAGCTAACAGAGTTCAACCTTTCTTTGGATAGAACAGTTTGGAAACCCTCTTTTTGTAGAATCGGCAAGTTGATATTTGGATAACTGAGAAGATTTCGTTTTCAACGGGAATATCTTCATATAAAATCTAGACAGAATGATTCTCAGAAACTTCTTTGTGATGAGTGTCTTCAACTAACAGAGTTCAACCTTTCTTTTGATACAGCAGTTTGGAAACACTCTTTCTGTAGAAATTGCATGTGGATATCTGGATAACTGTGAAGATTTCTTTGGAAATGGGAATATCTTCATATAAAATCTAGACAGAAACATTCTCAGAAACTTCTTTGTGATGTGTGTCCTCAACTAATAGAGTTCTACCTTTCATTTGATGGAGCAGTTTGGAAACACTCTCTTTGTAGAATCTGTAAGTGGATATTTGGATAACTGTGAAGATTTCGTTGGAAGCGGAATATCTTCATCTAAAATCTAGACAGAAGCACTGTCAGAAACTACTTTGTGATAACTGCATTCAAGTCACAGAGCTGAACATTCCCTTTCATAGAGCAGGTTTGAAACACTCTGTAGTATCTGGAAGTGGACATTTTGAGCGAATTCAGGCCTTTGGTGAAAACGGAAATATCTTCCCATAAAAATGAGACAGAAGGATTCTCAGAAACTTAATTGGGATGTGTGTCGTCAACTAACAGAGTTGAACCTTTCTATTGATACAGTAGTTTGGAAACAGTCTTTTTGTGGAAATTGCAAGTGGATATTTGGATAACTGTGAAGGTTTCGTTGGAAACGGCAATATCTTCATCTAAAATCTAGACGGAAGCACTGTCAGAAACTACTTTGTGATATCTGCATTCAAGTGACAGAGCTGAACATTCCTTTTCATAGACCAGGTTTGAAATACTCTTTCTGTAGTATCCGGAAGTGGACATTTCGAGCGAAATCAGGCCTATGGTGAAAACGGAAATATTGTCCCATAAAAACGAAAGAGAAAGATTCTCAGAAACTTAATTGGGATGTCTGTCCTCAACTAACAAGGTTGAAACTTTCTATTGATACAGTAGTTTGGAAACACTCTTTTTGTAAAATCTGCAAGCGGATATTTGGATAACGGTGAAGATTTCGTTGGAAACGGAATATGTTCATATAAATTCTAGACAGAAGCATTCTCAGAAACTTCTTTGTGATGTGTGTCTTCAACTATCAGGGTTCAACCTTCCTTTTGATAGAGCAGTTTGGAAACACTGTTTTTGTAGAATCTGTAAGTGGATATTTGGATTCCTCTACTGATTTCATTGGAAACGGGAATGTCTTTATATAAAATCTAGACAGAAGCATTCTCAGAAACTACTTTGTGATGTGTGTCCTCAACTAACAGAGTTCAACCTTTCTTTTGATACAGCAGTTTGGACACTCTCTTTTTGTAGAATCTGTAAGTGGATATTTGGATACCTCTAACGATTTCGTTGGAAACGGGAATATCTTCATATAAAAGATAGACAGAAGCACTCTCAGAAACTACTTTTTGATATCTGCATTCAAGTCACAGTGCTGAACATTCCCTTTCATAGACCACGTTTGAAACACTCTTTCTGTAGTTTCTGAAAGTGGACATTTCGAGCGAAATCAGGCCTATGGTGAAAACGGAAATATCTTCCGATAAAAAGGAGACAGAAGGATTCTCAGAAACTTATTTGGGATGTGGGTCCTCAACTAACAGATTTGAACATTTCTTTTGATTCAGCAGTTTGGAAACACTCTTTCTGTAGAAATTGCATGTGGATATCTGGATAACTGTGAAGATTTCTTTGGAAACGGGAATATCTTCATATAAAATCCAGACAGAAACATTCTCAGAAACTTCTTTGTGATGTGTGTCCTCAACTAACAGAGTTCAACCTTTCATTTGATAGAGCAGTTTGGAAACACTCTGTTTGTAGAATCTGCAAGTGGATATTTGGATAACTGTGAAGATTTCGTTGGAAACGGGAATATCTTCATCTAAAATCTAGACAGAAGCACTGTCAGAAACTACTTTGTGATATCTGCATTCAAATCACAGAGCTGAACATTCCCTTTCATAGAGCAGGTTTGAAACACTCTTTCTGTAGTATCTGGAAGTGGACACTTCGAGCGCATTCAGGCCTGTGGTGAAAAAGGGAATATCTTCCTATGAAAACGAGACAGAAGGATTCTGATAAAGTTGTTTGGAACGTGTGTCCTCAACTAACAGAGTTCAACCTTTCTTTTGATACAGCAGTTTGGAAACACCCTTTTTGTATAAATTGCAAGTGGATATGTGGATAACTGTGAAGATTTCATTGGAAACGGGAATATCTCCATTTAAAATCTAGACAGAAATATTCTCAGAAACTTCTTTGTGATGTGGGTCCTCAACTAACAGAGTTCAACCTTTCCTTTCATACAGCAGTTGGAAACACCCTTTTTGTAGAATCTGCAAGTGGATATTTGGATAACTGTGAAGATTTCATTGGAAACGGGAATATCTTCACATAAAGTATAGACAGAAACATTCTCACAAAATTCTTTGTGATGTGTGTCCTCAACTAACAGAGTTCAACCTTTGTTTTTATAGAGCAATTTGGAAACACCCCTTTTGTAGAATCTGTAAGTGGATATTTGGATACCTCTAACGATTTCGTTGGCAATGGGAGTATCTTCATATAAAATCTAGACAGAAGCATTCTCAGAAACTTCTTGGTAGTGAGTGTCCTCACCTAACACAGTTCAACCTTTCTTTTGATACAGCAGCTTGGAAACCCACTTTTTGTTGAATCGGCAAGTGGATATTTGGATAACTGCGAAGATTTCGTTGAAAACGGGAATAACTTCATATAAAATCTAGACAGAAGAATTCTCAGAGACTTCTTTGTGAAGAGTGTCCTCAACTAACAGAGTTCAACCTTTCCTTTGACACACCAGTTTGGAAACGCTCTTTTTGTAGAATGTGCAAGTGGATATTTGGATAACTGTGAAGATTTCATTGGAAACGGGAATATCTTCATATAAAATCTAGACAGAAGCATTCTCAGAAACTTCTTTGTGATGTGTGTCCTCAACTAATGGAGTTCAACCTTTCTTTTGATACAGCAGTTTGGATACTCTCTTTTTGTAGAATCTGTAAGTGGACATTTGGATACTTCTAACGATTTCATTAGAAAGAGGAATGTTTTCAAATAAAATCTAGACAGAGGCATTCTCAGAAACTTCTTTGTGATGTGTGTCTTCAGCTAACAGAGTTCAACCTTTCTTTGGATAGAACAGTTTGGAAACCCTCTTTTTGTAGAATCGGCAAGTTGATATTTGGATAACTGAGAAGATTTCGTTTTCAACGGGAATATCTTCATATAAAATCTAGACAGAATGATTCTCAGAAACTTCTTTGTGATGAGTGTCTTCAACTAACAGAGTTCAACCTTTCTTTTGATACAGCAGTTTGGAAACACTCTTTCTGTAGAAATTGCATGTGGATATCTGGATAACTGTGAAGATTTCTTTGGAAATGGGAATATCTTCATATAAAATCTAGACAGAAACATTCTCAGAAACTTCTTTGTGATGTGTGTCCTCAACTAATAGAGTTCTACCTTTCATTTGATGGAGCAGTTTGGAAACACTCTCTTTGTAGAATCTGTAAGTGGATATTTGGATAACTGTGAAGATTTCGTTGGAAGCGGAATATCTTCATCTAAAATCTAGACACAAGCACTGTCAGAAACTACTTTGTGATAACTGCATTCAAGTCACAGAGCTGAACATTCCCTTTCATAGAGCAGGTTTGAAACACTCTGTAGTATCTGGAAGTGGACATTTTGAGCGAATTCAGGCCTTTGGTGAAAACGGAAATATCTTCCCATAAAAATGAGACAGAAGGATTCTCAGAAACTTAATTGGGATGTGTGTCGTCAACTAACAGAGTTGAACCTTTCTATTGATACAGTAGTTTGGAAACAGTCTTTTTGTGGAAATTGCAAGTGGATATTTGGATAACTGTGAAGGTTTCGTTGGAAACGGCAATATCTTCATCTAAAATCTAGACGGAAGCACTGTCAGAAACTACTTTGTGATATCTGCATTCAAGTGACAGAGCTGAACATTCCTTTTCATAGACCAGGTTTGAAATACTCTTTCTGTAGTATCCGGAAGTGGACATTTCGAGCGAAATCAGGCCTATGGTGAAAACGGAAATATTGTCCCATAAAAACGAAAGAGAAAGATTCTCAGAAACTTAATTGGGATGTCTGTCCTCAACTAACAAGGTTGAAACTTTCTATTGATACAGTAGTTTGGAAACACTCTTTTTGTAAAATCTGCAAGCGGATATTTGGATAACGGTGAAGATTTCGTTGGAAACGGAATATGTTCATATAAATTCTAGACAGAAGCATTCTCAGAAACTTCTTTGTGATGTGTGTCTTCAACTATCAGGGTTCAACCTTCCTTTTGATAGAGCAGTTTGGAAACACTGTTTTTGTAGAATCTGTAAGTGGATATTTGGATTCCTCTACTGATTTCATTGGAAACGGGAATGTCTTTATATAAAATCTAGACAGAAGCATTCTCAGAAACTACTTTGTGATGTGTGTCCTCAACTAACAGAGTTCAACCTTTCTTTTGATACAGCAGTTTGGACACTCTCTTTTTGTAGAATCTGTAAGTGGATATTTGGATACCTCTAACGATTTCGTTGGAAACGGGAATATCTTCATATAAAAGATAGACAGAAGCACTCTCAGAAACTACTTTTTGATATCTGCATTCAAGTCACAGTGCTGAACATTCCCTTTCATAGACCACGTTTGAAACACTCTTTCTGTAGTTTCTGAAAGTGGACATTTCGAGCGAAATCAGGCCTATGGTGAAAACGGAAATATCTTCCGATAAAAAGGAGACAGAAGGATTCTCAGAAACTTATTTGGGATGTGGGTCCTCAACTAACAGATTTGAACATTTCTTTTGATTCAGCAGTTTGGAAACACTCTTTCTGTAGAAATTGCATGTGGATATCTGGATAACTGTGAAGATTTCTTTGGAAACGGGAATATCTTCATATAAAATCCAGACAGAAACATTCTCAGAAACTTCTTTGTGATGTGTGTCCTCAACTAACAGAGTTCAACCTTTCATTTGATAGAGCAGTTTGGAAACACTCTGTTTGTAGAATCTGCAAGTGGATATTTGGATAACTGTGAAGATTTCGTTGGAAACGGGAATATCTTCATCTAAAATCTAGACAGAAGCACTGTCAGAAACTACTTTGTGATATCTGCATTCAAATCACAGAGCTGAACATTCCCTTTCATAGAGCAGGTTTGAAACACTCTTTCTGTAGTATCTGGAAGTGGACACTTCGAGCGCATTCAGGCCTGTGGTGAAAAAGGGAATATCTTCCTATGAAAACGAGACAGAAGGATTCTGATAAAGTTGTTTGGAACGTGTGTCCTCAACTAACAGAGTTCAACCTTTCTTTTGATACAGCAGTTTGGAAACACCCTTTTTGTATAAATTGCAAGTGGATATGTGGATAACTGTGAAGATTTCATTGGAAACGGGAATATCTCCATTTAAAATCTAGACAGAAATATTCTCAGAAACTTCTTTGTGATGTGGGTCCTCAACTAACAGAGTTCAACCTTTCCTTTCATACAGCAGTTGGAAACACCCTTTTTGTAGAATCTGCAAGTGGATATTTGGATAACTGTGAAGATTTCATTGGAAACGGGAATATCTTCACATAAAGTATAGACAGAAACATTCTCACAAAATTCTTTGTGATGTGTGTCCTCAACTAACAGAGTTCAACCTTTGTTTTTATAGAGCAATTTGGAAACACCCCTTTTGTAGAATCTGTAAGTGGATATTTGGATACCTCTAACGATTTCGTTGGCAATGGGAGTATCTTCATATAAAATCTAGACAGAAGCATTCTCAGAAACTTCTTGGTAGTGAGTGTCCTCACCTAACACAGTTCAACCTTTCTTTTGATACAGCAGCTTGGAAACCCACTTTTTGTTGAATCGGCAAGTGGATATTTGGATAACTGCGAAGATTTCGTTGAAAACGGGAATAACTTCATATAAAATCTAGACAGAAGAATTCTCAGAGACTTCTTTGTGAAGAGTGTCCTCAACTAACAGAGTTCAACCTTTCCTTTGACACACCAGTTTGGAAACGCTCTTTTTGTAGAATCTGCAAGTGGATATTTGGATAACTGAGAAGATTTCATTGGAAACGGGAATATCTTCATATAAAATCTAGACAGAAGCATTCTCAGAAACTACTTTGTGATGTGTGTCCTCAACTAACAGAGTTCAACATTTCTTTTGATTCAGCAGTTTGGATACTCTCTTTTTGTGGAATCTGTAAGTGGATATTTGGATACCTCTAACGATTTCATTAGAAACGGGAGAATCTTCATATAAAATCTTCACAGAAGCATTCTCAGAAACTTCTTTGTGATATGTGTCTTGAAGTAACAGAGTTCAAACTTTCTTTTGATAGAGCAGTTTGGAAACCCTGTTTTTATAGAATGTGTAAGTGGATATTTGGATACCTCTAACGATTTCGTTGGAAACGGGAATATCTTCAAATAAAATCTAGACAGAGGCATTCTCAGAAACTTCTTTGTGATGTGTGTATTCAGCTAACAGAGTTTAACCTTTCTTTGGATAGAGCAGTTTGGAAACCCTCTTTTTGTAGAATCGGCAAGTTGATATTTGGATAACTGAGAAGATTTCGTTGCCAACGGGAATATCTTCATATAAAATCTAGACAGAATGATTCTCAGAAACTTCTTTGTGATGAGTGTCTTCAACTAACAGAGTTCAACCTTTCTTTTGATACAGCAGTTTGGAAACACTCTTTCTGTAGAAATTGCATGTGGATATCTGGATAACTGTGAAGATTTCTTTGGAAACGGGAATATCTTCATATAAAATCTAGACTGAAACATTCTCAGAAACTTCTTTGTGATGTGTGTCCTCAACTAATAGAGTTCTACCTTTCATTTGATGGAGCAGTTTGGAAACACTCTGTTTGTAGAATCTGTAAGTGGATATTTGGATAACTGTGAAGATTTCGTTGGAAGCGGAACATCTTCATCTAAAATCTAGACAGAAGCACTGTCAGAAACTACTTTGTGATAACTGCATTCAAGTCACAGAGCTGAACATTCCCTTTCATAGAGCAGGTTTGAAACACTCTGTAGTATCTGGAAGTGGACATTTTGAGCGAATTCAGGCCTTTGGTGAAAAAGGAAATATCTTCCCATAAAAATGAGACAGAAGGATTCTCAGAAACTTAATTGGGATGTGTGTCGTCAACTAACAGAGTTGAACCTTTCTATTGATACAGTAGTTTGGAAACACTCTTTTTGTGGAAATTGCAAGCGGATATTTGGATAACTGTGAAGGTTTCGTTGGAAACGGGAATATCTTCATCTAAAATCTAGACGGAAGCACTGTCAGAAACTACTTTGTGACATCTGCATTCAAGTGACAGAGCTGAACATTCCTTTTCATAGACCAGGTTCGAAATACTCTTTCTGTAGTATCCGGAAGTGGACATTTCGAGCGAAATCAGGCCTATGGTGAAAACGGAAATATCGTCCCATAAAAACGAAAGAGAAAGATTCTCAGAAACTTAATTGGGATGTCTGTCCTCAACTAACAAGGTTGAAACTTTCTATTGATACAGTAGTTTGGAAACACTCTTTTTGTAAAATCTGCAAGCGGATATTTGGATAACTGTGAAGATTTCGTTGGAAACGGAATATGTTCATATAAATTCTAGACAGAAGCATTCTCAGAAACTTCTTTGTGATGTGTGTCTTCAACTATCAGGGTTCAACCTTCCTTTTGATAGAGCAGTTTGGAAACACTGTTTTTGTAGAATCTGTAAGTGGATATTTGGATTCCTCTACTGATTTCATTGGAAACGGGAATGTCTTTATATAAAATCTAGACAGAAGCATTCTCAGAAACTACTTTGTGATGTGTGTCCTCAACTAACAGAGTTCAACCTTTCTTTTGATACAGCAGTTTGGATACTCTCTTTTTGTAGAATCTGTAAGTGGATATTTGGATACCTCTAACGATTTCGTTGGAAACGGGAATATCTTCATATAAAAGATAGACAGAAGCACTGTCAGAAACTACTTTTTGATATCTGCATTCAAGTCACAGTGCTGAACATTCCCTTTCATAGACCACGTTTGAAACACTCTTTCTGTAGTTTCTGAAAGTGGACATTTCGAGCGAAATCAGGCCTATGGTGAAAACGGAAATATCTTCCGATAAAAAGGAGACAGAAGGATTCTCAGAAACTTATTTGGGATGTGGGTCCTCAACTAACAGATTTGAACATTTCTTTTGATTCAGCAGTTTGGAAACACTCTTTCTGTAGAAATTGCATGTGGATATCTGGATAACTGTGAAGATTTCTTTGGAAACGGGAATATCTTCATATAAAATCTAGACAGAAACATTCTCAGAAACTTCTTTGTGATGTGTGTCCTCAACTAACAGAGTTCAACCTTTCATTTGATAGAGCAGTTTGGAAACACTCTGTTTGTAGAATCTGCAAGTGGATATTTGGATAACTGTGAAGGTTTCGTTGGAAACGGGAATATCTTCATCTAAAATCTAGACGGAAGCACTGTCAGAAACTACTTTGTGATATCTGCATTCAAGTGACAGAGCTGAACATTCCTTTTCATAGACCAGGTTTGCAATACTCTTTCTGTAGTATCCGGAAGTGGACATTTCGAGCGAAATCAGGCCTATGGTGAAAACGGAAATATCGTCCCATAAAAACGAAACAGAAAGATTCTCAGAAACTTAATTGGGATGTCTGTCCTCAACTAACAGATTTGAAACTTTCTATTGATACAGTAGTTTGGAAACACTCTTTTTGTAGAATCTGCAAGCGGATATTTGGATAACTGTGAAGATTTCGTTGGAAACGGAATATCTTCATATAAATTCTAGACAGAAGCATTCTCAGAAACTTCTTTGTGATGTGTGTCTTCAACTAACAGGGTTCAACCTTTCTTTTGATAGAGCAGTTTGGAAACACTGTTTTTGTAGAATCTGTAAGTGGATATTTGGATACCTCTAATGATTTCATTGGAAACCTGAATATCTTCATATAAAACCTAGACAGAAGCATTCTCAGAAACTTCTTGGTGATGTGTGTCTTCAACTATCAGGGTTGAACCTTCCTTTTGATAGAGCAGTTTGGAAACACTGTTTTTGTAGAATCTGTAAGTGGATATTTGGATACCTCTAATGATTTCATTGGAAACGGGAATATCTTCATATAAAATCTAGACAGAAGCATTCTCAGAAACTACTTTGTGATGTGTGTCCTCAACTAACAGAGTTCAACCTTTCTTTTGATACAGCAGTTTGGTTACTCTCTTTTTGTAGAATATGTAAGTGGATATTTGGATACCTCTAACGATTTCGTTGGAAACGGGAATATCTTCATATAAAAGATAGACAGAAGCACTGTCAGAAACTACTTTGTGATATCTGCATTCAAGTCACAGTGCTGAACATTCCCTTTCATAGACCACGTTTGAAACACTCTTTCTGTAGTATCTGAAAGTGGACATTTCGAGGGAATTCAGGCCTATGGTGAAAACGGAAATATCTTCCGATAAAAAGGAGACAGAAGCATTCTCAGAAACTTATTTGGGATGTGGGTCCTCAACTAACAGAGTTGAACATTTCTTTTGATATAGCAGTTTGGAAACACACTTTTTGTAGAATCTGCAAGTGAATATTTGAATAACAGTGAAGATTTCTTTGGAAACGGGAATATCTTTCTATAAAATCTAGACAGAAGCATCCTCAGAAACTTCTTTGTGATGTGTGTCCTCAACTAACGGAGTTCAACCTTTCTTTTGATACAGCAGTTTGGATACTCTCTTTTTGTAGAATCTGTAAGTGGATATTTGGATACCTCTAACGATTTCATTAGAAACGGGAATATCTTCAAATAAAATCTAGACAGAGGCATTCTCAGAAACTTCTTTGTGATGTGTGTCTTCAGGTAACAGAGTTCAACCTTTCTTTGGATAGAGCAGTTTGGAAAACCTCTTTTGTAGAATCGGCAAGTTGATATTTGGATAACTGAGAAGATTTCGTTGGCAACGGGAATATCTTCATATAAAATCTAGACAGAAGGATTCTCAGAAACTTCTTTGTGATGAGTGTCTTCTACTTACAGAGTTCAACCTTTCTTTTGATACAGCAGTTTGGAAAGACTCTTTCTGTAAAAATTGCATGTGGATATCTGGATAACTGTGAAGATTTCTTTGGAAACGGGAATATCTTCATATAAAATCTAGACAGAAACATTCTCAGAAACTTCTTTGTGATGTGTGTCCTCAACTAACAGAGTTCAACCTTTCATTTGATAGAGCAGTTTGGAAACACTCTGTTTGTAGAATCTGCAAGTGGATATTTGGATAACTGTGAAGATTTCGTTGGAAACGGGAATATCTTCATCTAAAATCTAGACAGAAGCACTGTCAGAAACTACTTTGTGATATCTGCATTCAAGTCACAGAGCTGAACATTCCCTTTCATAGAGCAGGTTTGAAACACTCTTTCTGTAGTATCTGGAAGTGGACATTTCGAGCGAATTCAGGCCTAAGGTGAAAACGGGAATATCTTCCCATAAAAATGAGACAGAAGGATTCTCAGAAACTTAATTGGGATGTGTGTCGTCAACTAACGGAGTTCATCCTTTCTATTGATACAGTAGTTTGGAAACACTCTTTTTGTAGAATCTGCAAGTGGATATTTGGATAACTGTGAAGATTTCGTTGGAAACGGGAATATCTTCATCTAAAATCTAGACGGAAGCACTGTCAGAAACTACTTTGTGATATCTGCATTCAAGTGACAGAGCTGAACATTCCTTTTCATAGTCCAGGTTTGAAATACTCTTTCTGTAGTATCCGGAAGTGGACATTTCGAGCGAAATCAGGACTATGGTGAAATCGGAAATATCTTCCCATAAAAACGAAAGAGAAAGATTCTCAGAAACTTAATTGGGATGTCTGTCCTCAACTAACAGATTTGAAACTTTCTATTGATACAGTAGTTTGGAAACACTCTTTTTGTAGAATCTGCAAGCGGATATTTGGATAACTGTGAAGATTTCGTTGGAAACGGAATATCTTCATATAAATTCTAGACAGAAGCATTCTCAGAAACTTCTTTGTGATGTGTGTCTTCAACTAACAGGGTTCAACCTTTCTTTTGATAGAGCAGTCTGGAAACACTGTTTTTGTAGAATCTGTAAGTGGATATTTGGATACCTCTAATGGTTTCATTGGAAACCTGAATATCTTCATATAAAATCTAGACAGAAGCATTCTCAGAAACTACTTTGTGATGTGTGTCCTCAACTAACAGAGTTCAACCTTTCTTTTGATACAGCAGTTTTGATACTCTCTTTTTGTAGAATCTGTAAGTGGATATTTGGATACCTCTAACGATTTCGTTGGAAACGGGAATATCTTCATATAAAAGATAGACAGAAGCACTGTCAGAAACTACTTTGTGATATCTGCATTCAAGTCACAGTGCTGAACATTCCCTTTCATAGACCACGTTTGAAACACTCTTTCTGTAGTATCTGAAAGTGGACATTTCGAGGGAATTCAGGCCTATGGTGAAAACGGAAATATCTTCCGATAAAAAGGAGACAGAAGCATTCTCAGAAACTTATTTGGGATGTGGGTCCTCAACTAACAGAGTTGAACATTTCTTTTGATATAGCAGTTTGGAAACACACTTTTTGTAGAATCTGCAAGTGAATATTTGAATAACAGTGAAGATTTCTTTGGAAACGGGAATATCTTTCTATAAAATCTAGAGAGAAGCATTCTCAGAAACTTCTTTGTGATGTGTGTCCTCAACTAACGGAGTTCAACCTTTCTTTTGATACAGCAGTTTGGATACTCTCTTTTTGTAGAATCTGTAAGTGGATATTTGGATACCTCTAACGATTTCATTAGAAACGGGAATATCTTCAAATAAAATCTAGACAGAGGCATTCTCAGAAACTTCTTTGTGATGTGTGTCTTCAGCTAACAGAGATCAACCTTTCTTTGGATAGAGCAGTTTGGAAAACCTCTTTTGTAGAATCGGCAAGTTGATATTTGGATAACTGAGAAGATTTCGTTGGCAACGGGAATATCTTCATATAAAATCTAGACAGAAGCATTCTCAGAAACTTCTTGGTGATGTGTGTCTTCAACTATCAGGGTTCAACCTTCCTTTTGATAGAGCAGTTTGGAAACACTGTTTTTGTAGAATCTGTAAGTGGATTTTTGGATACCTCTAACGATTTCGATGGAAACGGGAATATCTTCACATAAAAGATAGACAGAAGCACTGTCAGAAACTACTTTGTGATATCTGCATTCAAGTCACATAGCTGAACATTCCCTTTCATAGAGTAGGTTTGAAACACTCTTTCTGTAGTATCTGAAAGTGAACATTTAGAGCGAATTCAGGCCTAAGGTGAAAAGGGAAATATCTTCCCATAAAAACGAGACAGAAGGATTCTCAGAAACTTATTTGTGATGCGGGTCCTCAACTAACAGAGTTGAACATTTCTCTTGATACAGCAGTTTGGAAACACATTTTTGTAAAATCTGCAAGTGAATATTTGAATAACAGTGAAGATTTCTTTGGAAACGGAATATCTTTATATAAAATCTAGACAGAAGCATTCTCAGAAAATTCTTTGTGATGTGTGTCCTCAACTAACGGAGTTCAACCTTTCTTTTGATACAGCAGTTTGGATACTCTCTTTTTGTAGAATCTGTAAGTGGATATTTGGATACCTCTAACGATTTCATTAGAAACGGGAATATCTTCAAATAAAATCTAGACAGAGGCATTCTCAGAAACTTCTTGGTAATGTGTGTCTTCAGCGAACAGAGTTCAACCTTTCTCTGGATAGAGCAGTTTGGAAACCCTCTTTTTGTAGAATCAGCAAGTTGATATTTGGATAACTGAGAAGATTTCGTTGGCAACGGGAATATCTTCATATAAAATGTAGACAGAAGGATACTCAGAAACTTCTTTGTGATGAGTGTCTTCAACTAACAGAGCTCAACCTTTCTTTTGATACAGCAGTTTGGAAACACTCTTTCTGTAGAAATTGCATGTGGATATGTGGATAACTGTGAAGATTTCTTTGGAAACGGGAATATCTTCATATAAAACCTAGACAGAAACATTCTCAGAAACTTCTTTGTGATGTGTGTCCTCAACCAACAGAGTTCAAACTTTCATTTGATAGAGCAGTTTGGAAACACTCTGTTTGTAGAATCTGCAAGTGGATATTTGGATAACTGTGAAGATTTCGTTGGAAATGGGAATATCTTCCTCTAAAATCTAGACAGAAGCACTGTCAGAAACTACTTTGTGATATCTGCATTCAAGTCACAGAGCTGAACATTCCCTTTCATTGAGCAGGTTTGAAACACTCTTTCTGTAGTATCTGGAAGTGGACATTTCGAGCGAATTCAGGCCTATGGTGAAAACGGAAATATCTTCCCATAAAAATGAGACAGAAAGATTCTCAGAAACTTAATTGGGATGTGTGTCGTCAACTAACAGAGTTGAACCTTTCTCTTGATACAGTAGTTTGGAAACACTCTTTTTGTAGAATCTGCAAGTGGATATTTGGATAACTGTGAAGATTTCGTTGGAAACGTGAATATCTTCATCTAAAATCTAGACGGAAGCACTTTCAGAAACTACTTTCTGATATCTGCATTCAAGTGACCGAGCTGAACATTCCTTTTCATAGACCAGGTTTGAAATACACTTTCTGTAGTATCCGGAAGTGAACATTTCGTGCGAAATCAGTCCTATGGTGAAAACGGAAATATCGTCCCATGAAAACGAAAGAGAAAGATTCTCAGAAACTTAATTGGGATGTCTGTAATCAACTAACAGAGTTGAACCTTTCTGTTGATACAGTAGTTTGGAAACACTCCTTTTGTAGACTCTGCAAGCGGATATTTGGATAACTGTGAATATTTCTTTGGAAACGGAATATATTCATATAAATTCTAGACAGAAGCATTCTCAGAAACTTCTTTGTGATGTGTGTCTTCAACTAACAGGGTTCAACCTTTCTTTTGATAGAGCAGTTTGGAAACACTGTGTTTGTAGAATCTGTAAGTGGATATTTGGATTCCTCTAATGGTTTCATTGGAAACCTGAATATCTTCATATAAAATCTAGACAGAAGCATTCTCAGAAACATCTTGGTGATGTGTGTCTTCAACTATCACGGTTCAACCTTCCTATTGATAGAGCAGTTTGGAAACACTGTTTTTGTGGAATCTGTAAGTGGATATTTCGATACCTCTAATGATTTCATTGGAAACGGGAATATCTTCATATAAAATCTAGACAGAAGCATTCTCAGAAACTTCTTTGTGATCTGTGTCCTCATCTAACAGAGTTGAACCTTTCTCTTCATAGAGCAGTTTGGAAAAACTCTTTTTGTAGAATCTGTAAGTGGATATTTGGATACTTCTTACGATTTCGTTGGAAACGGGAATATCTTCATATAAAAGATACACAGAAGCACTGTCAGAAACTACTTTGTGACATCTGCATTCAAGTCACAGATCTGAACATTCCCTTTCGTAGACCACGTTTGAATCTCTCTTTCTGTTGTATCTGAAAGTGGACACTTCGAGCGCATTCAGGCCTGTGGTGAAAAAGGGAATATCATCCTATGAAAACGAGACAGAAGGATTCTCATAAAGTTGTTTGGGATGTGTGTCCTCAACCAACAGAGTTCAACCTTTCTTTTGATACAGCAGTTTGGAAACACCCTTTTTGTATATATTGCAAGTGGATATTTGGATAACTGTGAAGATTTCATTGAAACGGGAATATCTTAATTTAAAATCTAGACAGAAATATTCTCAGAAACTTCTTTGTGATGTGGGTCCTCAACTAACAGAGTTCAACCTTTCATTTGATAGAGCAGTTTGGAAACACTCTGTTTGTAGAATCTGCAAGTGGATATTTGGATAACTGTGAAGATTTCGTTGGAAACGGGAATATCTTCATCTAAAATCTAGACAGAAGCACTGTCAGAAACTACTTTGTGATATCTGCATTCAAGTCACAGAGCTGAACATTCCCTTTCATAGAGCAGGTTTGAAACACTCTTTCTGTAGTATCTGGAAGTGGACATTTCGAGCGAATTCAGGCCTAAGGTGAAAACGGGAATATCTTCCCATAAAAATGAGACAGAAGGATTCTCAGAAACTTAATTGGGATGTGTGTCGTCAACTAACGGAGTTCATCCTTTCTATTGATACAGTAGTTTGGAAACACTCTTTTTGTAGAATCTGCAAGTGGATATTTGGATAACTGTGAAGATTTCGTTGGAAACGGGAATATCTTCATCTAAAATCTAGACGGAAGCACTGTCAGAAACTACTTTGTGATATCTGCATTCAAGTGACAGAGCTGAACATTCCTTTTCATAGTCCAGGTTTGAAATACTCTTTCTGTAGTATCCGGAAGTGGACATTTCGAGCGAAATCAGGACTATGGTGAAATCGGAAATATCTTCCCATAAAAACGAAAGAGAAAGATTCTCAGAAACTTAATTGGGATGTCTGTCCTCAACTAACAGATTTGAAACTTTCTATTGATACAGTAGTTTGGAAACACTCTTTTTGTAGAATCTGCAAGCGGATATTTGGATAACTGTGAAGATTTCGTTGGAAACGGAATATCTTCATATAAATTCTAGACAGAAGCATTCTCAGAAACTTCTTTGTGATGTGTGTCTTCAACTAACAGGGTTCAACCTTTCTTTTGATAGAGCAGTCTGGAAACACTGTTTTTGTAGAATCTGTAAGTGGATATTTGGATACCTCTAATGGTTTCATTGGAAACCTGAATATCTTCATATAAAATCTAGACAGAAGCATTCTCAGAAACTACTTTGTGATGTGTGTCCTCAACTAACAGAGTTCAACCTTTCTTTTGATACAGCAGTTTTGATACTCTCTTTTTGTAGAATCTGTAAGTGGATATTTGGATACCTCTAACGATTTCGTTGGAAACGGGAATATCTTCATATAAAAGATAGACAGAAGCACTGTCAGAAACTACTTTGTGATATCTGCATTCAAGTCACAGTGCTGAACATTCCCTTTCATAGACCACGTTTGAAACACTCTTTCTGTAGTATCTGAAAGTGGACATTTCGAGGGAATTCAGGCCTATGGTGAAAACGGAAATATCTTCCGATAAAAAGGAGACAGAAGCATTCTCAGAAACTTATTTGGGATGTGGGTCCTCAACTAACAGAGTTGAACATTTCTTTTGATATAGCAGTTTGGAAACACACTTTTTGTAGAATCTGCAAGTGAATATTTGAATAACAGTGAAGATTTCTTTGGAAACGGGAATATCTTTCTATAAAATCTAGAGAGAAGCATTCTCAGAAACTTCTTTGTGATGTGTGTCCTCAACTAACGGAGTTCAACCTTTCTTTTGATACAGCAGTTTGGATACTCTCTTTTTGTAGAATCTGTAAGTGGATATTTGGATACCTCTAACGATTTCATTAGAAACGGGAATATCTTCAAATAAAATCTAGACAGAGGCATTCTCAGAAACTTCTTTGTGATGTGTGTCTTCAGCTAACAGAGATCAACCTTTCTTTGGATAGAGCAGTTTGGAAAACCTCTTTTGTAGAATCGGCAAGTTGATATTTGGATAACTGAGAAGATTTCGTTGGCAACGGGAATATCTTCATATAAAATCTAGACAGAAGCATTCTCAGAAACTTCTTGGTGATGTGTGTCTTCAACTATCAGGGTTCAACCTTCCTTTTGATAGAGCAGTTTGGAAACACTGTTTTTGTAGAATCTGTAAGTGGATTTTTGGATACCTCTAACGATTTCGATGGAAACGGGAATATCTTCACATAAAAGATAGACAGAAGCACTGTCAGAAACTACTTTGTGATATCTGCATTCAAGTCACATAGCTGAACATTCCCTTTCATAGAGTAGGTTTGAAACACTCTTTCTGTAGTATCTGAAAGTGAACATTTAGAGCGAATTCAGGCCTAAGGTGAAAAGGGAAATATCTTCCCATAAAAACGAGACAGAAGGATTCTCAGAAACTTATTTGTGATGCGGGTCCTCAACTAACAGAGTTGAACATTTCTCTTGATACAGCAGTTTGGAAACACATTTTTGTAAAATCTGCAAGTGAATATTTGAATAACAGTGAAGATTTCTTTGGAAACGGAATATCTTTATATAAAATCTAGACAGAAGCATTCTCAGAAAATTCTTTGTGATGTGTGTCCTCAACTAACGGAGTTCAACCTTTCTTTTGATACAGCAGTTTGGATACTCTCTTTTTGTAGAATCTGTAAGTGGATATTTGGATACCTCTAACGATTTCATTAGAAACGGGAATATCTTCAAATAAAATCTAGACAGAGGCATTCTCAGAAACTTCTTGGTAATGTGTGTCTTCAGCGAACAGAGTTCAACCTTTCTCTGGATAGAGCAGTTTGGAAACCCTCTTTTTGTAGAATCAGCAAGTTGATATTTGGATAACTGAGAAGATTTCGTTGGCAACGGGAATATCTTCATATAAAATGTAGACAGAAGGATACTCAGAAACTTCTTTGTGATGAGTGTCTTCAACTAACAGAGCTCAACCTTTCTTTTGATACAGCAGTTTGGAAACACTCTTTCTGTAGAAATTGCATGTGGATATGTGGATAACTGTGAAGATTTCTTTGGAAACGGGAATATCTTCATATAAAACCTAGACAGAAACATTCTCAGAAACTTCTTTGTGATGTGTGTCCTCAACCAACAGAGTTCAAACTTTCATTTGATAGAGCAGTTTGGAAACACTCTGTTTGTAGAATCTGCAAGTGGATATTTGGATAACTGTGAAGATTTCGTTGGAAATGGGAATATCTTCCTCTAAAATCTAGACAGAAGCACTGT
Organism: Gorilla gorilla gorilla; assembly: GCF_029281585.2. Lineage (NCBI taxonomy): Eukaryota > Metazoa > Chordata > Mammalia > Primates > Hominidae > Gorilla > Gorilla gorilla. The sequence continues at coordinate 11,216,994 of NC_086018.1, read as the reverse complement.
CAGAAACTACTTTGTGATATCTGCATTCAAGTCACAGAGCTGAACATTCCCTTTCATTGAGCAGGTTTGAAACACTCTTTCTGTAGTATCTGGAAGTGGACATTTCGAGCGAATTCAGGCCTATGGTGAAAACGGAAATATCTTCCCATAAAAATGAGACAGAAAGATTCTCAGAAACTTAATTGGGATGTGTGTCGTCAACTAACAGAGTTGAACCTTTCTCTTGATACAGTAGTTTGGAAACACTCTTTTTGTAGAATCTGCAAGTGGATATTTGGATAACTGTGAAGATTTCGTTGGAAACGTGAATATCTTCATCTAAAATCTAGACGGAAGCACTTTCAGAAACTACTTTCTGATATCTGCATTCAAGTGACCGAGCTGAACATTCCTTTTCATAGACCAGGTTTGAAATACACTTTCTGTAGTATCCGGAAGTGAACATTTCGTGCGAAATCAGTCCTATGGTGAAAACGGAAATATCGTCCCATGAAAACGAAAGAGAAAGATTCTCAGAAACTTAATTGGGATGTCTGTAATCAACTAACAGAGTTGAACCTTTCTGTTGATACAGTAGTTTGGAAACACTCCTTTTGTAGACTCTGCAAGCGGATATTTGGATAACTGTGAATATTTCTTTGGAAACGGAATATATTCATATAAATTCTAGACAGAAGCATTCTCAGAAACTTCTTTGTGATGTGTGTCTTCAACTAACAGGGTTCAACCTTTCTTTTGATAGAGCAGTTTGGAAACACTGTGTTTGTAGAATCTGTAAGTGGATATTTGGATTCCTCTAATGGTTTCATTGGAAACCTGAATATCTTCATATAAAATCTAGACAGAAGCATTCTCAGAAACATCTTGGTGATGTGTGTCTTCAACTATCACGGTTCAACCTTCCTATTGATAGAGCAGTTTGGAAACACTGTTTTTGTGGAATCTGTAAGTGGATATTTCGATACCTCTAATGATTTCATTGGAAACGGGAATATCTTCATATAAAATCTAGACAGAAGCATTCTCAGAAACTTCTTTGTGATCTGTGTCCTCATCTAACAGAGTTGAACCTTTCTCTTCATAGAGCAGTTTGGAAAAACTCTTTTTGTAGAATCTGTAAGTGGATATTTGGATACTTCTTACGATTTCGTTGGAAACGGGAATATCTTCATATAAAAGATACACAGAAGCACTGTCAGAAACTACTTTGTGACATCTGCATTCAAGTCACAGATCTGAACATTCCCTTTCGTAGACCACGTTTGAATCTCTCTTTCTGTTGTATCTGAAAGTGGACACTTCGAGCGCATTCAGGCCTGTGGTGAAAAAGGGAATATCATCCTATGAAAACGAGACAGAAGGATTCTCATAAAGTTGTTTGGGATGTGTGTCCTCAACCAACAGAGTTCAACCTTTCTTTTGATACAGCAGTTTGGAAACACCCTTTTTGTATATATTGCAAGTGGATATTTGGATAACTGTGAAGATTTCATTGAAACGGGAATATCTTAATTTAAAATCTAGACAGAAATATTCTCAGAAACTTCTTTGTGATGTGGGTCCTCAACTAACAGAGTTCAACCTTTCCTTTCATACAGCAGTTGGAAACACACTTTTTGTAGAATCTGCAAGTGGATACTTGGATAACTGTGAAGATTTCATTGGAAACGGGAATATCTTCACATAAAGTCTAGACAGAAGCATTCTCAGAAAATTCTTTGTGATGTGTGTCCTCAACTAACAGAGTTCAAACTTTATTTTTATAGAGCAGTTTGGAAACACCCCTTTTGTAGAATCTGTAAGTGGATATTTGGATACCTCTAACGATTTCATTGGCAATGGGAGTATCTTCATATAAAACCTAGACAGAAACATTCTCAGAAACTTCTTTGTGATGTGTGTCCTCAACCAACAGAGTTCAACCTTTCATTTGATGGAGCAGTTTGGAAACACTCTGTTTGTAGAATCTGCAAGTGGATATTTGAATAACTGTGAAGATTTCGTTTTAAACGGGAATATCTTCATCTAAAATCTAGACAGAAGCACTGTCAGAAACTACTTTGTGATATCTGCATTGAAGTCACAGAGCTGAACATTCCCTTTCATAGAGCAGGTTTGAAACACTCTTTCTGTAGTATCTGGAAGGGGACAATTCGAGCGAATTCAGGCCTATGGTGAAAACGGAAATATCTTCCCATAAAAATGAGACAGAAGGATTCTCGTAAACTTAATTGGGATGTGTGTCATCAACTAAGAGAGTTGAACCTTTCTATTGATACAGTAGTTTGAAAACACTCTTTTTGTAGAATCTGCAAGTGGATATTTGGATAACTGTGAAGATTTCGTTGGAAACGGGAATATCTTCATCTAATATCTAGACGGAAGCACTGTCAGAAACTACTTTGTGATATCTGCATTCAAGTGACAGAGCTGAACATTCCTTTTCATTGACCAGGTTTGAAACACTCTTTCTGTAGTATCCGGAAGTGGACATTTCGAGCGAAATCATGCCTATGGAGAAAACGGAAATATCTTCCCATAAAAATGAAAGAGAAAGATTCGAAGAAACTTAATTGGGATGTCTGTCCTCAACTAACAGAGTTGAACCTTTCCATTGATACAGTAGCTTGGAAACACTCTTTTTGTAGAATCTGCAAGTGGATATTTGGATAACTGTGAACATTTCGTTGGAAACAGAATATCTTAATGAAAATTCTAGAAAGAAGCATTCTCAGATACTTCTTGGTGATGTGTGTCTTCAACTAACAGGGTTCAACCTTTCTTTTGATAGAGCAATTTGGAAACACTGTTTTTGTAGAATCTGTAAGTGGATATTTGGATACCTCTAACGATTTCTTTGGAAACCTGAATATCTTCATATAAAATCTAGACAGAAGCATTCTCAGAAACTTCTTGGTGATGTGTGTGTTCAACTATCAGGGTTCAACCTTCGTTTTGATAGAGCAGTTTGGAAACACTGTTTTAGTAGAATCTGTAAGTGGATATTTGGATACCTCTAATGATTTCATTGGAAACGGGAATATCTTCATATAAAATCAAGACAGAGGCATTCTCAGAAACTTCTTTGTGATGTGTGTCCTCATCTAACAGAGTTGAACCTTTGTTTTGATAGAGCAGTTTGGAAACACTCTTTTTGTAGAATCTGTAAGTGTATATTTGGATACCTCTAACGATTTCGTTGGAAACGGGAATATCTTCATATAAAACATACACAGAAACACTGTCAGAAACTACTTTGTGATATCTGCATTCAAGTCACAGATCTGAACATTCCTTTTCATAGACCACGTTTGAACTCTCTTTCTGTTGTATCTGAAAGTGGACACTTCGAGCGCATTCAGGCCTGTTGTGAAAAAGGAAATATGTTCCTATGAGAACGACACAGAAGGATTATCATAAAGTTGTTTGGGATGTGTGTCCTCAACTAACAGAGTTCAACCTTTCTTTTGATACAGCAGTTTCGAAACACCCTTTTTGTATAAATTGCAAGTGGATATTTGGATAACTGTGAAGATTTCATTGGAAACGGGAATATCTTCATTTAAAATCTAGACAGAAATATTCTCAGAAACTTCCTAGTGATGTGTGTCCTCAACTAACAGAGCTCAACCTTTCTTTTGACACACCAGTTTGGAAACGCTCTTTTTGTAGAATCTGCAAGTGGACATTTGGATAACTGTGAAGATTTCGTTGGATACGGGAATGCCTTCATATAAAATCTAGGCAGAAGCATTCTCAGAAACTTCTTTGTGATGTGTGTCCTCAACTAACAGAGTTCAACCTTCCTTTTGATACAGCAGTTTGGATACTCTCTTTTTGTAGAATCTGTAAGTGGATATTGGATACATCTAACGATTTCGTTGGAAACGGGAATATCTTAATATAAAAGATAGACAGAAGCACTGTCAGAAACTACTTTTTGATATCTGCATTCAAGTCACCGTGCTGTACATTCCCTTTCATAGACCACGTTTGAAACACTCTTTCTGTAGTAGCTGAAAGTGGACATTTCGAGCGAATTCAGGCCAATGGTGAAAATGGAAATATCTTCCGATAAAAACGAGACAGAAGGATTCTCAGAAACTTATTTGGGATTTGTGTCCTCAACTAACAGAGTTGAACATTTCTTTTGATACAGCAGTTTGGAAACACACTTTTTGTAGAATCTGCAAGTGAATATTTGAATAACAGTGAAGATTTCTTTGGAAACGGGAATATCTTTATATAAAATCTAGAGAGAAGCATTCTCAGAAACTTCTTTGTGATGTGTGTCCTCAACTAACCGAGTTCAACCTTTCTTTTGATACAGCAGTTTGGATACTCTCTTTTTGTAGAATCTGTAAGTGGATATTTGGATACCTCTAACGATTTCATTAGAAACGGGAATATCTTCAAATAAAATCTAGACAGAGGCATTCTTAGAAACTTCTTTGTGATGTGTGTCTTCAGCTAACAGAGTTCAACCTTTCGTTTGATAGAGCAGTTTGGAAACCCTCTTTTTGTAGAATCGGCAAGTTGATATTTGGATAACTGAGAAGATTTCGTTGGCAACGGGAATATCTTCATATAAAATCTAGACAGAAGGATTCTCCGAAACTTCTTTGTGATGAGTGTCTTCAACTAACAGAGTTCAACCTTTCTTTTGATACAGCAGTTTGGAAACACTCTTTCTGTAGATATTGCAAGTGGATATCTGGATAACTGTGAAGATTTCGTTGGAAACGGAATATCTTCATATAAATTCTAGACAGAAGCATTCTCGGAAACTTCTTTGTGATGTGTGTCTTCAACTGACAGGGTTCTACCTTTCTTTTGATTGAGCAGTTTGGAAACACTGTTTTTGTAGAATCTCTAAGTGGATATTTGGATACCTCTAATGACTCTTTGGAAAAGGGAATATCTTCATATAAAATCTAGACAGAAGCATTCTCAGAAACTTCTTTGTGATGTGTGTCCTCATCTAAGAGTTGAACCTTTCTTTTGATAGAGCAGTTTGGAAACACTCTTTCTGTAGAATCTGTAAGTGGATATTTGTATACCTCTAACGATTTCGTTGGAAACGGGAATATCTTCATATAAAAGATTGACAGAAGCACTGTCAGAAACTACTTTGTGATATCTGCATTCAAGTCACAGATCTGAACATTCCGTTTCATAGACCACGTTTGAAACTCTCTTTCTGTTGTATCTGAAAGTGGAGACTTCGAGCGCATTCAAGCCTGTGGTGTAAAAGGGAATATCTTCCTATGAAAACGAGACAGAAGGATTCTCATAAAGTTGTTTGGGATGTGTGTCCTCAACTAACAGAGTTCAACCTTTCTTTTGATACAGCAGTTTGGAAACACGCTTTTTGTATACATTGCAAGTGGATATTTGGATAATTGTGAAGCTTTCATTGGAAACGGGAATATCTTCATTTAAAATCTAGACAGAAATATTCTCAGAAACTTCTTTGTGATGTGGGTCCTCAAGTAACAGAGTTCAACCTTTCTTTTGATACAGCAGTTTGGATACTCTCTTTTCGTAGAATCTGTAAGTGGATATTTGGATACTTCTAACGATTTCGTTGGAAACGGGAATATCTTCATATAAAAGATAGACAGAAGCACTGTCAGAAACTACTTTTTGATATCTGCATTCAAGTCACAGTGCTGAACATTCCCTTACATAGACCACGTTTGAAACACTCTTTCTGAAGTACCTGAAAGTGGACATTTCGAGGGAATTCAGGTCTATGGTGAAAACTGAAATATCTACCCATAAAAACGAGACAGAAGGATTCTCAGAAACTTATTTGGGATGTGGGTCCTCATCTAACAGCGTTGAACCCTTCTTTTGATACAGCAATTTGGAAACACATTTTTTGTAGAATCTGCATGTGAATATTTGAATAACAGTGAAGATTTCTTTGGAAACGGGAATATCTTTATATAAAATCTAGACAGAAGCATTCTCAGAAACTTCTTTGTGATGTGTGTCCTCAACTAACAGAGTTCAACCTTTCTTTTGGTACAGCAGTTTGGATACTCTCTTTTTGTAGAATCTGTAAGTGGGTATTTGGATACCTCTAACCATTTCATTAGAAACGGGAATATCTTCATATAAAATCTAGACAGAAGCATTATCAGAAACTTCTTTGGGATGTGTTTCTTCAGCCAACAGAGTTCAACCTTTCTCTGGATAGAGCAGTTTGGAAACCCTCTTTTTGTAGAATCGGCAAGTTGATATTTGGATAACTGAGAAGTTTTCGTTGGCAACGGGAATATCTTCATATAAAATCTAGACGGAAGGATTCTCAGAAACTTCTTTGTGATGAGTGTCTTCAACTAACAGAGTTCAACCTTTCTTTTGATACAGCAGTTTAGAAACACTCTTTCTGTAGAAATTGCATGTGGATATCTGGATAACTGTGAAGATTTCTTTGGAAACGGGAATATCTTCATATAAAATCTAGACAGAAACATTCTCAGAAACTTCTTTGTGATGTGTGTCCTCAACTAACAGAGTTCAACCTTTCATTTGATAGAGCAGTTTGGAAACACTCTGTGTTTAGAATCTGCAAGTGGATAGTTGGATAACTTTGAAGATTTCGTTGGAAACGGGAATATCTTCATCTAAAATCTAGACAGAAGCACTGTCAGAAACTACTTTGTGATATCTGCATTCAAGTCACAGAGCTGAACATTCCCTTTCATAGAGCAGGTTTGAAACACTCTTTCTGTAGTATCTGGAAGTGGACATTTCGAGCGAATTCAGGCCAATGGTGAAAACGGAAATATCTTCCCATAAAAATGAGACAGAAGGAATCTCAGAAACTTAATTGGGATGTGTGTCGTCAACTAACAGAGTTGAACCTTTCTATTGATACAGTAGTTTGGAAACACTCTTTTTTGTAGAATCTGCAAGTGGATATTTGGATAACTGTGAAGATTTCATTGGAAACGGGAATATCTTCATATAAATTGTAGACAGAAGAATTCTCAGAAACTTCTTTGTGATGTGTGTCTTCAACTAACAGGGTTAAACCTTTCTTTTGGTAGAGCAGTTTGGAAACACTGTTTTTGTTGGATCTGTAAGTGGATATTTGGATACTTCTAATGATTTCATTGGAAACCTGAATATCTTCCTATAAAATCTAGAGAGAAGCATTCTCAGAAACTTCTTTGTGATCTGTGTCTTCAACTAACAGGGTTCCACCTTTCTTTTGATAGAGCAGTTTGGAAACACTGTTTTTGTAGAATCTGTAAGTGGATATTTCGATACCTCTAATGATTTCATTGGAAACGGGAATATCTTCATATAAAACATAGACAGAAGCATTCTCAGAAACTTCTTTGTGATGTGTGTCCTCATCTAACAGAGTTGAACCTTACTTTTGATAGAGCAGTTTGGAAACACTCTTTTTGTCGAATCTGTAAGTGAATATTTGGATACCTCTAACGATTTCGTTGGAAACGGGAATATCTTCATATAAAAGATTCACAGAAGCAGTGTCAGAAACTACTTTGTGATATCTGCATTCAAGTCACAAATCTGAACATTCCCTTTCATAGACCACGTTTGAAACTCTCTTTCTGTTGTATCTGAAAGTGGACACTTCGAGTGCATTCAGGCCTGTGGTGAAAAAGGGAATATCTTCCTATGAAAACGAGACAGAAGAATTCTCATAAAGTTGTTTGGGATGTGTGTCCTCAACTAACAGAGTTCAACCTTTCTTTTGATACAGCAGTTTTGAAACACCCTTTTTGTATAAATTGCAAGTGGATATTTGGATAACTGTGAAGATTTCATTGGAAACGGGAATATCATCCTTTAAAATCTAGACAGAAATATTCTCAGAAACTTCTTTGTGATGTGGGTCCTCAAGTAACAGAGTTCAACCTTTCCTTTCATACAGCAGTTGGAAACACACTTTTTGTAGAATCTGCAAGTGGATATTTGGATAACTGTGAAGATTTCATTGGAAACGGGAATATCTTCATATAAAATCTAGACAGAAGCATTCTCAGAAGCTTCTTTGTGATGTGTGTCCTCAACTAACAGAGTTCAACCTTTCTTTTGATACAGCAGTTTGGATACTCTCTTTTTGTAGAATCTGTAAGTGGATATTTGGATAGTTCTAACGATTTCGTTGGAAACGGGAATATCTTCATATAAAAGATAGACAGAAGCACTGTCAGAAACTACTTTTTGATATCTTCATTCAAGTCACAGTGCTGAACATTCCCTTACATAGACCACGTTTGAAACAGTCTTTCTGTAGTACCTGAAAGTGGACATTTCGAGCGAATTCAGGTCTATGGTGAAAACGGAAATATCTACCCATAAAAACGAGACAGAAGGATTCTCAGAAACTTATTTGGGATGTGGGTCCTCAACTAACAGCTTTGAACACTTCTTTTGATACAGCAATTTGGAAACACATTTTTTGTAGAATCTGCATGAGAATATTTGAATAACAGTGAAGATTTCTTTGGAAACGTGAATATCTTTATATAAAATCTAGACAGAAGCATTCTCAGAAACTACTTCGTGATGTGTGTCCTCAACAAACAGAGTTCAACATTTCTTTTGATACAGCAGTTTGGATACTCTCTTTTTGTAGAATCTGTAAGTGGGTATTTGGATACCTCTAACCATTTCATTAGAAACGGGAATATCTTCATATAAAATCTAGACAGAAGCATTATCAGAAACTTCTTTGGTATGAGTGTCCTCAACGAACAGAGTATAACCTTTCTTTGGATAGAGCACTTTGGATACCCTCTTTTTGTAGAATCGGAAAGTTGATATTTGGATAACTGAGAAGATTTCGTTGGCAACAGGAATATCTTCATATAAAATCTAGACAGAAGGATTCTCAGACACTTCTTTGTGATGAGTGTCTTCAACTAACAGAGTTCAACCTTTCTTTTGATACAGCAGTTTGGAAACACTCTTTCTGTAGAAATTGCATGTGGATATCTGGATAACTGTGAAGATTTCTTTGGAAACGGGAATATCTTCACATAAAATCAAGACAGAAACATTCTCAGAAACTTCTTTGTGATGTGTGTCCTCAACTAACAGAGTTCAACCTTTCGTTTGATAGAGCAGTTTGGAAACACACTGTTTGTAGAATCTGCAAGTGGATATTTGGATAACTGTCAAGATTTCGCTGGAAACGGGAATATCTTCATCTAAAATCAAGACAGAAGCACTATCTGAAACTACTTTGTGATATCTGCATTCAAGTCACAGAGCTGAACATTCTCTTTTATAGAGCAGGTTTGAAACACTCTTTCTGTAGTATCTGGAAGTGGACATTTCAAGCGAACTCAGGCCTATGGTGAAAACGGAAATATCTTCCCATAAAAAAAAGACAGAAGGATTCTCAGAAACTTAATTGGGATGTGTGTCGTCAACTAACAGAGTTGAACCTTTCTATTGATACAGTAGTTTGGAAACACCCTTTTGGGGAAATTGCAAGTGGATATTTGGATAACTGTGAAGATTTCGTAGAAAACGGGAATATCTTCATATAAAATCTAGACAGAGGTATTCTCAGAAACCTCTTTGTGAAGAGTGTCCTCAACTAACAGAATTCAACATTTCTTTTGACACACCAGTTTGGAAACGCTCTTTTTGTAGAATCTGTATGTGGATATTTGGATAACTGTGAAGACTTCGTTGGAAACGGGAATATCTTCATATAAAATCTAGACAGAAGCATTCTCAGAAACTTCTTTGTGATGTGTGTCTTCAACTAACAGGGTTCAACCTTTCTTTTGATGGAGCAGTTTGGAAACACTGTTTTTGTAGAATCTGTAAGTGGATATTTGGATACCTCTAATGATTTCATTGGAAACCTGAAAATCTTCATATAAAATCTAGACAGAAGCATTCTCAGAAACTTCTTTGTGATGTTTGTCCTCATCTAACAGAGTTCAACCTTTCTTTTTATAGAGCAGTTTGGAAACACTGTTTTTGTAGAATCGGTAAGTGGATATTTGGATACCTCTAACGATTCCGTTGTAAACGGGAATATCTTCATATAAAAGATACACAGAAGCACTGTCAGAAACTACTCTGTGATATCTGCATTCAAGTCACCGATCTGAATATTCCCATTCATAGACAACGTTTGAAACTCTCTTTCTGTTGTATCTGAATGTGGACATTTCGAGCGCATACAGGCCTGCGGTGAAAAAGGGAATATCTTCCTATGAAAATGAGACAGAAGGATTCTCATAAAGTTGTTTGGGATGTGTGTCCTCAACTAACAGAGTTCAACCATTCTTTTGATACAGCAGTTTGGAAACACCCTTTTTATATAAATTGCAAGTGGATATTTGGATAACTGTGAAGATTTCATTGGAAACGGGAATATCTTCGTTTAAAATCTAGACGGAAGTATTCTCAGAAACTTCTTTGCGATGTGGGTCCTCAACTAACGGAGTTCAACCTTTCCTTTCATAGAGCAGTTGGAAACACACTATTTGTAGAATCTGCAAGTGGAGAGTTGGATAACTGTGAAGATTTCATTGGAAACGGGAATATCTTCACATAAAGTCTAGACAGAAGCATTCTCAGAAAATTCTTTGTGATGTGTGTCCTCAACTAACAGAGTTCAACCTTTCTTTTTGTAGAGACGTTTGGAAACACCCCTTTTGTAGAATCTGTAAGTGGATATTTGGATACTTCTAACGAGTTCGTTGGAAATGGGAGTATCTTCAAATAAAATGTAGACAGAAGCATTCTCAGAAACTTCTTGGTAATGAGTGTGCTCACCTAACACAGTTCAACCTTTCTTTTGATACAGCAGCTTGGAAACCCTCTTTTTGTTGAATCGGCAAGTGGATATTTGGATAACAGCGAAGATTTCGTTGAAAACGGGAATATCTTCATATAAAATCTAGACAGAAGTATTCTCAGAAACCTCTTTGTGAAGAGTGTCCTCAACTAACAGAGTTCAACATTTCTTCTGACACACCAGTTTGGAAACGCTCTTTTTGTAGAATCTGTATGTGGATATTTGGATAACTGTGAAGACTTCGTTGGAAACGGGAATATATTCATATAAAATCTAGACAGAAGCATTCTCAGAAAGTTCTTTGTGATGTGTGTCCTCAACTAACAGAGTTCAACCTTTCTTTTGATACATCAGTTTGGATACTCTCTTTTTGTAGAATCTGTAAGTGGATATTTGGATACCTCTGACGATTTCGTTGGAAACGGGAATATCTTCATATAAAAGATTGACTGAAGCACTGTGAGAAACTACTTTTTGATATCTGCATTCAAGTCAGAGTGCTGAATATTCCCTTTCATAGACCACGTTTGAAACACTCTTTCTGTAGTATCTGAAGTGGACATTTCAATCGAATTCAGGCCTATGGTGAAAACGGAAATGTCTTCCGATAAAAACGAGACAGAAGGATTCTCAGAAACTTATTTGGGATGTGGGTCCTCAACTAACAGAGTTGAGCATTTCTTTTGATACAGCAGTTTGGAAACACACTTTTTGTAAGATCTGCAAGTGAATATTTGAATAACAGTGAAGATTTCTTTGGAAACGGGAATATCTTTATATAAAATCTAGACAGAAGCATTCTCAGAAACTTCTTTGTGATGTGTGTCCTCAACTAACGGAGTTCAACCTTTCTTTTGATACAGCAGTTTGGATACTCTCTTTTTGTAGAATCTGTAAGTGGATATTTGGATACCTCTAACGATTTCATTAGAAACGGGAATATCTTCAAATAAAATCTAGACAGAGGCATTCTCAGAAACTTCTTGGTGATGTGTTTCTTCAGCTAACAGAGTTCAACCTTTCTCTGGATAGAGCAGTTTGGAAACCCTCTTTTTGTAGAATCGGCAAGTTGATATTTGGATAACTGAGAAGATTTCGTTGGCAACGGGAATATCTTCATATAAAATCTAGACGGAAGGATTCTCAGAAACTTCTTTGTGATGAGTGTCTTCAACTAACAGTGTTCAACCTTTCTTTTCATACAGCAGTTTGGAAACACTGTTTCTGTAGAAATTGCATGTGGATATCTGGATAACTGTGAAGATTTCTTTGGAAACGGGAATATCTTCATATAAAATCTAGACAGAAACATTCTCAGAAACTTCTTTGTGATGTGTGTCCTCAACTAACAGAGTTCAACCTTTCATTTGATAGAGCAGTTTGGAAACACTCTGTGTTAGGATCTGCAAGTGGATAGTTGGATAACTGTGAAGATTTCGTTGGAAGCGGAATATCTTCATCTAAAATCTAGACAGAAGCACTGTCAGAAACTACTTTGTGATATCTGCATTCAAGTCACAGAGCTGAACATTCCCTTTCATAGAGCAGGTTTGAAACACTCTTTCTGTGCTATCTGGAAGTGGACATTTCGAGCGAATTCAGGCCTATGGAGAAAACGGAAATATCTTCCCATAAAAATGAGACAGAAGGATTCTCAGAAACTTAATTGGGATGTGTGTCTTCAACTAACAGAGTTGAACCTTTCTATTGATACAGTAGTTTGGAAACACTCTTTTTGTAGAATCTGCAAGTGGATATTTGGATAACTGTGAAGATTTCGTTGGAAACGGGAATATCTTCTTCTAATATCTAGACGGAAGCACTGTCAGAAACTACTTTGTGAAATCTGCATTCAAGTGACAGAGCTGAACATTCCTTTTCATTGACCAGGTTTGAAACACTCTTTCTGTAGTATCCGGAAGCGGACATTTCGAGCGAAATCAGGCATGTGGTGAAAACGGAAATATCTTCCCATAAAAACGAAAGAGAAAGATTCCCAGCAACTTAATTGGGATGTCTGTCCTCAACGAACAGAGTTGAACCTTTCTATTGATACAGTAGTTTGGAAACACTCTTTTTGTAGAATCCGCAGGTGGATATTTGGATAACTGTGAAGATTTCATTGGAAACGGAATATCTTCATATAAATTCCAGATAGAAGCATTCTCAGAAACTTCTTTGTGATGTGTGTTTTCAACTAACAGGGTTCAACCTTTCTTTTGATAGAGCAGTTTGGAAACACTGTTTTTGTAGAATCTGTAAGTGGATATTTGGATACCCCTAACGATTTCATTGGAAATCGGAACATCTTCATATAAAATCTAGACAGAAGCATTCTCAGAAACTTCTTTGTGATGTGTCTCCTCAACTAACGGAGTTCAACCTTTCTTTTGATAGAGCAGTTTGGATACTCTCTTTTTGTAGAATCTGTAAGTGGATATTTGGATTCCTCAAACGATTTCATTAGAAACGGGAGTATCTTCAAATAAAATCTAGACACAGGCATTCTCAGAAACTTCTTTGTGATGTGTGTCTTCAGCTAACAGAGTTCAACCTTTCTTTTGATACGGCAGTTTGGAAACACTGTTTTTGCAGAATCTGTAAGTGGATATTTGGATACCTCTAACGATTTCATTAGAAACGGGAATATCTTCAAATAAAATGTAGACAGAGGCATTCTCAGAAACTTGTTTGTGATGTGTGTCTTCAGCTAACAGAGTTCAACCTTTCTTTTGATAGACCAGTTTGGAAACACTGTTTTTGTAGAATCTGTAAGTGGATATTTGGATACCTCAAACGATTTCGTTGGAAACGGGAATATATTCATATAAAAGATAGACAGAAGCACTGTCAGAAACTACTTTGTGATATCTGCATTCAAGTCACAGAGCTGAACATTCCCTTTCATAGAGCAGGTTTGAAACACTCTTTCTGTAGTATCTGGAAGTGGACATTTCGAGCGAATTCAGGCCTATGGTGAAAACTGTAATATCTTCCCATAAAAATGAGACAGAAGGATTCTGAGAAACTTAATTGGGATGTGTGTCGTCAACTAACAGAATTGAACCTTTCTATTGATACAGTAGTTTGGAAACACTCTTTTTGTAGAATCTGCAAGTGGATATTTGGATAAATGTGAAGATTTCGTTGGAAACGGGAATAACTTCATCTAATATGTAGACGGAACCACTGAAAGAAAATACTTTGTGATATCTGCATTCAAGTGACAGAGCTGAACATTCCTTTTCATAGACCAGGTTTGAAACACTCTTTCTGTAGTATCCGGAAGTGGGCATTTCTAGCGAAATCAGGCGTATGGTGAAAACGGAAATATCTTCAAAAGAAAACGAAAGAGAAAGATTCTCAGAAAGTTAATTGGGATGTCTGTCCTCAACTAACAGAGTTGAACCTTTCTATTGATAATGGAGTTTGGAAACACTCTTTTTGTAGAATCTGCAAGTGGATATTTGGATAACTGTGAAGATTTCATTGGAAACGGAATATCTTCATATAAATTCTAGACAGAAGCATTCTCAGAAACTTCTTTGTGATGTGTGTCTTCAACTAACAGGGTTCAACCTTTCTTTTGATAGAGCAGTTTGGAAACACTGCTTTTGTAGAATCTGTAAGTGGATATTTGGATACCTGTAATCATTTCATTGCAAACGGGAATATCTTCATATAAAATCTAGACAGAAGCATTCTCAGAAACTTCTATGTGATGTGTGTCCTCATCTAACAGAGTTGAACCTTTCTTTTGATAGAGCAGTTTGGAAACACTCTTTTTGTAGAATCTGTAAGTGGATATTTGGATACATCTAACGATTTCGATGGAAACGGGAATATCTTCATATAAAAGATACACAGAAGCACTGTCAGAAACTACTCTGTGATATCTGCAATCAAGTCACAGATCTGAACATTCCCTTTCATAGGCCACGTTTGAAACTCTCTTTCTGTTGTATCTGAAAGTGGACATTTCGAGCGCATTCTGGCCTGTGGGGAAAAAGGGAATATCTTCCTATTAAAACGAGACAGAAGGATTCTCATAAAGTTGTTTGGGATGTGTGTCCTCAACTAACAGAGTTAAACCTTTCTTTTGATACAGCAGTTTGGAAACACCCTTTTTGTATAAATTGCAAGTGGATATTTGGATAACTGTGAAGATTTCGTTGGAAACGGGAATATCTTCATCTAATATCTAGAGGGAAGCACTGTCAGAAACTGCTTTGTGGTATCTGCATTCAAGTCACAGAGCTGAACATTCCTTTTCATTGGCCAGGTTTGAAACACTCTCTCTGTAGTATCCGGAAGTGGACATTTCGAGCGAAATCAGGCCTATGTTGAAAACGGGATTAACTTCCCGTAAAAATGAAAGAGAAAGATTCTCAGAAACTTAATTGGGATGTCTGTCCTCAACTAACAGAGTTGAACCTTTCTATTGATACAGTAGTTTGGAAACACTCTTTTTGTAGAATCGGCAAGTTGATATTTGGATAACTGAGAAGATTTCATTGGCAACGGGAATATCTTCATATAAAATCTAGACAGAAGGATTCTCAGAAACTTCTTTGTGATGAGTGTCTTCAGCTAACAGAGTTCAACCTTTCTCTTGATACAGCAATTTGGAAACACCCTTTCCGTAGAAACTGCACGTGGATATGTGGATAACTGTGAAGATTTCTTTGGAAACGGGAATATCTTCACATAAAATCTAGACAGAAGCATTCTCAGAAAGTTCTTTGTGATGTGTGTCCTCAACTAACAGAGTTCAACCTTTCATTTGATAGAGCAGTTTGGAAACACTCTGTTTGTAGAATCTGCAAGTGGATATTTGGATAACTGTGAAGATTTCATTGGAAACGGGAATATCTTCATCTAATATCTAGGCGGAAGCAGTGTCAGAAACTACATGGTGATATCTGCATTCAAGTCAAAGAGCTGAACATTCCCTTTCATAGAGCAGGTTTGAAACACTCTTTCTGTAGTATCTGGAAGTGGACGTTTCGAGCGAATTCAGGCCTACGGTGAAAACGGAAATATCTTCCCATAAAAATGAGACAGAAGGATTCTCAGAAACTTAATTGGGATGTGTGTCGTCAACTAACAGAGTTGAACCTTTCTATTGATACAGTAGTTTGGAAACACTCTTTTTGTAGAATCTGCAAGTGGATATTTGGATAACTGTGAAGATTTCGTTGGAAACGGGAATATTTTCATCTAAAATCTAGACGGAAGCTCTGTCAGAAACTACTTTGTGATATCTGCATTCAAGTGACAGAGCTGAACATTCCATTTCATAGTCCAGGTTTGAAACACTCTTTCTGTAGTATCCGGAAATGGAAATTTCGAGCGAAATCAGGCCTATTGTGAAAACGGAAATATAGTCCCATTAAAACGAAACAGAAAGATTCTCAGAAACTTAATTGGGATGTCTGTCCTCAACTAACAGAGTTGAACCTTTCTATTGATACAGTAGTTTGGAAACACTCTTTTTGTAGAATCTGCAAGTGGATATTTGGATAACGGTGAAGATTTCGTTGGAAACGGAATATCTTCATAGAAATTCTAGACAGAAGCATTCTCAGAAGCTTCTTTGTGATGTGTGTCTTCGACTAACATGGTTCAACCTTTCTTTTGATTGAGCAGTTTGGAAACACTGTTTTTGTAGAATCTGTAAGTGGATATTTGGATACCTCTAATGATTTCATTGGAAACGGGAATATCTTCATATAAAATCTAGACAGAAGCATTCTCAGAAACTTCTTTGTGATGTGTGTCCTCGTCTAACAGAGTTGAACCTTTCGTTTGATAGAGCAGTTTGGAAACACTCTTTTTGTAGAATGTGAAAGTGGATATTTGGATACCTCTAACGATTTCGTTGGAAACGTTAATATATTCATATAAAAGATAGAGAGAAGCACTGTCAGAAACTACTTTTTGATATCTGCATTCAAGTCACAGTGCTGAACATTCCCTTTCATAGACCACGTTTGAAACACTCTTTCTGTAGTATCTGAAAGTGGACATTTCGAGCGAATTCAGGCCTACGGTGAAAACGGAAATACCTTCCCATAAAAACGAGACAGAAGGATTCTCAGAAACGTATTTGGGATGTGGGTCCTCAACTAACAGAGTTTAACATTTCTTTTGATACAGCAGTTTGGAAACAATTTTTTGTAGAATCTGCAAGTGTATATTTGAATAACAGTGAAGAATTCTTTGGAAAAGGGAATATCTTTATATAAAATCTAGACAGAAGCATTCTCAGAAACTTCTTTGAGATGTGTGTCCTCAACTAACGGAGTTCATCCTTTCTTTTGATACAGCAGTTTGGATAATCTCTTTTTGTAGAATCTGTAAGTGGATATTTGGATACCTCTAACGGTTTCATTAGAAACGGGAATATCTTCAAATAAAATCTAGACAGAGGCTTTCTCAGAAGCTTCTTTGTGATGTGTGTCTTCAGCTAACAGAGTTCAACCTTTCTTTTCATAGAGCTGTTTGGAAACACTGTTTTTTAGGATCTGTAAGTGGATATTTGGATACCTCTAACGATTTCGTTGGAAACGGGAATATCTTCCTCTAAAATCTAGACAGAAGCACTGTCTGAAACTACTTTGTGATATCTGCATTCAAGTCACAGAGCTGAACATACCCTTTCATAGAGCAGGGTTGAAACACTCTTTCTGTAGTATCTGGAAGTGGACATTTCGAGCGAATTCAGGCCTATGGTGAAAACGGAAATATCTTCCCATAAAAATGAGACAGAAGGATTCTCAGAAACTTAATTGGGATGTGTGTCGTCAACTAACAGAGTTGAACCTTTCTATTGATACAGTAGTTTGGAAACACTCTTTTTGTAGAATCTGGAAGTGGATATTTGGATAACTGTGTAGATTTCGTTGGAAACGGGAATATCTTCATCTAATATCTAGACGGAAGCACTGTCAGAAAACACTTTGTGATATCTGCATTCAAGTGACAGAGCTGAACATTCCTTTTCATAGACCAGGTTTGAAACACACTTTCTGTAGTATCAGGAAGTGCACATTTCGAGCGAAATCAGGCCTATGGTGAAAACAGAAATATCTTGCCATAAAAACGAAAGAGAAAGATTCTCAGAAACTTAATTGGGATGTCTGTCCTCAACTAACAGAGTAGAAACTTTCTATTGATACAGTAGTTTGGAAACACTCTTTTTGTAGAATCTGCAAGTGGATATTTGGATAACAGTGAAAATTTCGTTGGAAACGGAATATCTTCATAAAAATTCTAGACAGAAGCATTCTCAGAAACTTCTTTGTGATGTGTGTCTTCAAAGAACAGGGTTCAACCTTGCTTTTGATGGAGCAGTTTGGAAACACTCTTTTTGTAGAATCTGTAAGTGGATATTTGGATACATCTAACGATATCTTTGGAAACCTGAATATATTCATATAAAATCTAGACAGAAGCATTTTCAGAAACCTCTTGGTGATGTGTGTCTTCAACGATCAGGGTTCAACCTTTCTTTTGATAGAGCAGTTTGGAAACACTGTTTTTGTAGAATCTGTAAGTGGATATTTGGATACCTCTAATGATTTCATTGGAAACGGGAATATCTTCATATAAAATCTAGACAGAAGCATTCTCAGAAACTTCTTTGTGATGCGTGTCCTCATCTAACAGAGTTGAACCTTTCTTTTGATAGAGCAGTTTGGAAACACTCTTTTTGTAGAATCTGTAAGTGGATATTAGGATACCTCTAACGATTTCGTTGGAAACGGGAATATCTTCATATAAAAGATACACAGAAGCACTGTCAGAAACTACTTTGTGATATCTGCATTCAAGTCACAGATCTGAACATTCGCTTTCATAGAGAACGTTTGAAACTCTCTTTCTGTTGTATCTGAAAGTGGACATTTCGAGCGAATTCAGGACTGCGGTGAAATAGGGAATATCTTCCTATGAAAACGAGACAGAAGGATTCTCATAAAGTTGTTTGGGATGTGTGTCCTCAACTAACAGAGTTCAACCTTTCTTTTGATACAGCAGTTTGGAAACATCCTTTTTGTATAAATGGCAAGTGGATATTTGGATAACTGTGAAGATTTCATTGGAAACGGGAATATCTTCATTTAAAATCTAGACAGAAATATTCTCAGAAACTTCTTTGTGATGTGGGTCCTCTACTAACAGAGTTCAACCTTTCGTTTCATACAGCATTTGGAAACACACTTTTTGTAGAATCTGCAAGTGGATATTTGGATAACTGTGAGGATTTCATTGGAAACGGGAATATCTTCATATAAAGTCTAGACAGAAGCCTTCTCAGAAAATTCTTTGTGTTGTGTGTCCTCAACTAACAGAGTTCAATCTTTCTTTTGATAGAGCAGTTTGGAAACACCCCTTTTGTAGAATCTGTATGTGGATATTTGGATACTTCTAACGGTTTCGTTGGAAACGGGAGTAAATTCATGTAAAATCTAGACAGAAGCATTCTCAGAAACTTCTTGTTAATGAGTGTCTTCACCTAACACAGTTCAACCTTTCTTTTGATACAGCAGCTTGGAAACCCTCTTTTTGTTGAATCGGCAAGTGGATATTTGGATAAATGTGAAGATTTCGTTGAAAACGGGAATATCTTCATATAAAATCTAGACACAAGCATTCTCAGAAACTTCTTTGTGAAGAGTGTAATCAACTAAAAGAGTTCAACCTTCCTTTTGATACAGCAGTTTGGAAACTCTCTTTTTGTAGAATCTGCAAGTGGACATTTGGATAACTGTGAAGATTTTGTTGGAAACGGGAATATCTTCATATAAAATCTAGACAGAAGGTTTCTCAGAAACTTCATTGTGATGAGTGTCTTCAACTAACAGAGTTCAACCTTTCTTTTGATACGGCAGTTTGGAAACACTCTTTCTGTAGAAATTGCATGTGGATATCTGGATAACTATGAAGATTTCTTTGGAAACGGGAATATCTTCATATAAAATCTAGATAGAATCATTCTCAGAAACTTCTTAGTGATGTGTGTCCTCAACTAACAGACTTCAACCTTTCATTTGATAGAGCAGTTTGGAAACACTCTGTTTGTAATATCTGCAAGTGGATATTTGGATAACTGTGAAGATTTCGTTGGAAACGGGAATATCTTCATCTAAAATCTAGACAGAAGCACTGGCAGAAACTACTTTGTGATATCTGCATTCAAGTCACAAATCTGAACATTCCCTTTCATAGAGCAGGTTTGAAACAGTCTTTCTGGAGTATCTGGTAGTGGACATTTCGAGCGAATTCAGGCCTATGGTGAAAACGGAAATATCTTCCCATAAAAATGAGACAGAAGGATTCTCAGAAACTTAATTGGGATGTGTGTCGTCAACGAACATAGTTGAACCTTTCTATTGATACAGTAGTTTGGAAACACTCTGTTTGTAGAATCTGCAAGTGGATATTTGTTTAACGGTGAAGATTTCGTTGGAAACGGGAATATCTTCATCTAAAATCTAGACGGAAGCACTGTCAGAAACTACTTTGTGATATCTGCATTCAAGTGACAGAGCTGAACATTCCTTTTCATTGACCAGGTTTGAAACACTCTTTCTGTAGTATCCGGAAGTGGACATTTCGAGCGAAATCAGGCCTATGGTGAAAACGGAAATATCTTCCCATAAAAATGAAAGAGAAAGATTCTCAGAAACTTAATTGGGATGTCTGTCCTCAACTAACAGAGTAGAAACTTTCTATTGATACAGTAGTTTGGAAACACTCTTTTTGTAGAATCTGCAAGTGGATATTTGGATAACAGTGAAAATTTCGTTGGAAACGGAATATCTTCATAAAAATTCTAGACAGAAGCATTCTCAGAAACTTCTTTGTGATGTGTGTCTTCAACGAACAGGGTTCAACCTTGCTTTTGATGGAGCAGTTTGGAAACACTCTTTTTGTAGGATCTGTAAGTGGATATTTGGATACATCTAACGATATCTTTGGAAACCTGAATATATTCATATAAAATCTAGACAGAAGCATTTTCAGAAACCTCTTGGTGATGTGTGTCTTCAACGATCAGGGTTCAACCTTTCTTTTGATAGAGCAGTTTGGAAACACTGTTTTTGTAGAATCTGTAAGTGGATATTTGGATACCTCTAACGATTTTGTTGTAAACGGGAATATCTTCATATAAAAGATAGACAGAAGCACTGTCAGAAACTACTTTTTGATATCTGCATTCAAGTCACAGTGCTGAACATTCCCTTTCATAGACCACGTTTGAAACACTCTTTCTGTAGTATCTGAAAGTGGACATTTCGAGCGAATTCAGGCCTATGGTGAAAACGGAAATATCTTCCGATAAAAACGAGACAGAAGGATTCTCAGAAACTTATTTGGGATGTGGGTCCTCAACTAACAGAGTTGAACATTTCTTTCGATACAGCAGTTTGGAAACACACTTTTTGTAGAATCTGCATGTGAATATTTGAATAACAGTGAAGATTTCTTTGGAAACGGGAATATCTTTATATAAAATCTAGACAGAAGCATTCTCAGAAACTTCTTTGTGATGTGTGTCCTCAACTAACGGAGTTCAACCTTTCTTTTGATACAGCAGTTTGGATACTCTCTTTTTGTAGAATCTGTAAGTGGATATTTGGATACCTCTAACGATTTCAGTAGAAAGAGGAATGTCTTCAAATAAAATCTAGACAGAGGCATTCTCAGAAACTTCTTTGTGATGTGTGTCTTCAGCTAACAGAGTTCAACCTTTCTTTGGATAGAGCAGTTTGGAAACCGTCCTTTTGTAGAATCGGCAAGTTGATATTTGGATAACTGAGAAGATTTCGTTGGCAACGGGAATATCTTCATATAAAATCTAGACAGAAGGATTCTCAGAAACTTCTTTGTGATGAGTGTCTTCAACTAACAGAGTTCAACCTTTCTTTTGATACAGCAGTTTGGAAACACTCTTTCTGTAGAAATTGCATGTGGATATCTGGATAACTGTGAAGATTTCTTTGGAAACGGGAATATCTTCATATAAAATCTAGACAGAAACTTTCTCAGAAACTTCTTTGTGATGTGTGTCCTCAACTAATAGAGTTCAACCTTTCATTTGATAGAGCAGTTTGGAAACACTCTGTTTGTAGAATCTGCAAGTGGATATTTGGATAACTGTGAAGATTTCGTTGGAAACGGGAATATCTTCATATAAAATCTAGACAGAAGCATTCTCAGAAACTTCTTTGTGATGTGTGTCCTCAACTAACAGAGTTCAACCTTTCTTTTGATACAGCAGTTTGGAAACACTCTTTTTGTAGAAATTGCATGTGGATATCTGGATAACTGTGAAGATTTCTTTGGAAACGGGAATAGCTTCATATAAAATCTAGACAGAAACTTTCTCAGAAACTTCTTTGTGATGTGTGTCCTCAACTAATAGAGTTCAACCTTTCATTTGATAGAGCAGTTTGGAAACACTCTGTTTGTAGAATCTGCAAGTGGATATTTGGATAACTGTGAAGATTTCGTTGGAAGCGGAATATCTTCATCTAAAATCTAGACAGAAGCACTGTCAGAAACTACTTTGTGATAACTGCATTCAAGTCATAGAGCTGAACATTCCCTTTCATAGAGCAGGTTTGAAACACTCTGTAGTATCTGGAAGTGGACATTTCGAGCGAATTCAGGCCTTTGGTGAAAACGGAAATATCTTCCCATAAAAATGAGACAGAAGGATTCTCAGAAACTTAATTGGGATGTGTGTCGTCAACTAACAGAGTTGAACCTTTCTATTGATACAGTAGTTTGGAAACACTCTTTTTGTGGAAATTGCAAGTGGATATTTGTTTAACGGTGAAGATTTCGTAGGAAACGGGAATATCTTCATCTAAAATCGAGACGGAAGCACTGTCAGAAACTACTCTGTGATATCTGCATTCAAGTGACAGAGCTGAACGTTCCTTTTCATAGACCAGGTTTGAAATACTCTTTCTGTAGTATCCGGAAGTGGACATTTTGCGCGAAATCAGGCCTATGGTGAAAATGGAAATATCGTCCCATAAAAACGAAAGAGAAAGATTCTCAGAAACTTAATTGGGATGTCTGTCCTCAACTAACAGAGTTGAAACTTTCTATTGATACACTAGTTTGGAAACACTCTTTTTGTAGAATCTCCAAGCGGATATTTGGATAACTGAGAAGATTTCGTTGGAAACGGAATATCTTCATATAAATTCTAGACAGAAGCATTCTCAGAAACTTCTTTGTGATGTGTGTCTTCAACTAACGGGGTTCAACCTTTCTTTTGATAGAGCAGTTTGGAAACACTGTTTTTGTAGAATCTGTAAGTGGGTATTTGGATACCTCTAATGATTTCATTGGAAACCTGAATAGCTTCATATAAAATCTAGACAGAAGCATTCTCAGAAACTTCTTGGTGATGTGTGTCTTCAACTATCAGGGTTCAACCTTCCTTTTGATAGAGCAGTTTGGAAACACTGTTTTTGTAGAATCTGTAAGTGGATATTTGGATACCTCTAATGATTTCATTGGAAAAGGGAATATCTTCATATAAAATCTAGACAGAAGCATTCTCAGAAACTTCTTTGTGATGTGTGTCCTCAACTAACAGAGTACAACCTTTCTTTTGATACAGCAGTTTGGATAAGTCTCTTTTTGTAGAATCTTTAAGTGGATATTTGGATACCTCTAACGATTTCGTTGGAAACGGGGATATCTTCATATAAAAGATAGACAGAAGCACTGTCAGAAACTACTTTTTGATATCTGCATTCAAGTCACAGTGCTGAACATTCCCTTTCATAGACCACGTTTGAAACACTCTTTCTGTAGTATCTGAAAGTGGACATTTCGTGCGAATTCAGGCCTATGGTGAAAACGGAAATATCTTCCGATAAAAACGAGACAGAAGGATTCTCAGAAACTTATGTGGGATGTGGGTCCTCAACTAACAGAGTTGAACATTTCTTTTGATACAGCAGTTTGGAAACACACTTTTTGTAGAATCTGCAAGTGAATATTTGAATAACAGTGAAGATTTCTTTGGAAACGGGAATATCTTTCTATAAAATCTAGAGAGAAGCATTCTCAGAAACTTCTTTGTGATGTGTGTCCTCAACTAACGGAGTTCAACCTTTCTTTTGATACAGCAGTTTCGATACTCTCTTTTTGTAGAATCTGTAAGTGGATATTTGGATACCTCTAACGATTTCATTAGAAACGGGAATATGTTCAAATAAAATCTAGACAGAGGCATTCTCAGAAACTTCTTTGTGATGTGTGTCTTCAGCTAACAGAGTTCAACCTTTCTTTGGATAGAACAGTTTGGAAACCCTCTTTTGTAGAATCGGCAAGTTGATATTTGGATAACTGAGAAGATTTCGTTGGCAACGGGAATATCTTCTTATAAAATCTAGACAGAAGGATTCTCAGAAACTTCTTTGTGATGAATGTCTTCTACTAACAGAGTTCAACCTTTCTTTTGATACAGCAGTTTGGAAACACTCTTTCTGTAGAAATTGCATTTGGATATCTGGATAACTGTGAAGATTTCTTTGGAAACGGGAATATCTTCATATAAAATCTAGACAGAAACATTCTCAGAAACTTCTTTGTGATGTGTGTCCTCAACTAACAGAGTTCAACCTTTCATTTGATAGAGCAGTTTGGAAACACTCTGTTTGTAGAATCTGCAAGTGGATATTTGGATAACTGAAGATTTCGTTGGAAACGGGAATATCTTCATCTAAAATCTAGACAGAAGCACTGTCAGAAACTACTTTGTGATATCTGCATTCAAGTCACAGAGCTGAACATTCCCTTTCATAGAGCAGGTTTGAAACACTCTTTCTGTAGTATCTGGAAGTGGACATTTCGAGCGAATTCAGGCCTAAGGTGAAAACGGAAATATCTTCCCATAAAAATGAGACAGAAGGATTCTCAGAAACTTAATTGGGATGTGTGTCGTCAACTAACGGAGTTGAACCTTTCTATTGATACAGTAGTTTGGAAACACTCTTTTTGTAGAATCTGCAAGTGGATATTTGGATAACTGTGAAGATTTCGTTGGAAACGGGAATATCTTCATATAAAATCTAGACAGAAGCATTCTCAGAAACTTCTTTGTGATGAGTGTCTTCAACTGACGGAGTTCAATCTTTCTTTTGGTACAGCAGTTTGGAAACACTCTTTCTGTAGAAATTGCATGTGGATATCTGGATATCTGTGAAGATTTCTTTGGAAACGTGAATATCTTCATATAAAATCTAGACAGAAACATTCTCAGAAACTTCTTTGTGATGTGGGTCCTCAACTAACAGAGTTCAACCTTTCCTTTCATACAGCAGTTGGAAACACACTTTTTGTAGAATCTGTAAGTGGATATTTGGATAACTGTGAAGATTTCATTGGAAACGGGAATATCTTCACATAAAGTATAGACAGAAGCATTCTCACAAAATTCTTTGTGATGTGTGTCCTCAACTAACAGAGTTCAACCTTTCTTTTTATACAGCAGTTTGGAAACACCCCTTTTGTAGAGTCTGTAAGTGGATATTTGGATACCTCTAACGATTTCGTTGGCAATGGGAGTATCTTCATATAAAATCTAGACAGAAGCATTCTCAGAAACTTCTTGGTAATGAGTGTCCTCACCTAACACAGTTCAACCTTTCTTTTGATACAGCAGCTTGGAAACCCACTTTTTGTTGAATCGGCAAGCGGATATTTGGATAACTGCGAAGATTTAGTTGAAAACGGGAATAACTTCATATAAAATCTAGACAGAAGAATTCTCAGAGACTTCTTTGTGAAGAGTGTCCTCAACTAACAGAGTTCAACCTTTCCTTTGACACACCAGTTTGGAAACGCTCTTTTTGTAGAATCTGCAAGTGGATATTTGGATAACTGTGAAGATTTCATTGGAAACGGGAATATCTTCATATAAAATCTAGACAGAAGCATTCTCAGAAACTTCTTTGTGATGTGTGTCCTCAACTAATGGAGTTCAACCTTTCTTTTGATACAGCAGTTTGGATACTCTCTTTTTGTAGAATCTGTAAGTGGACATTTGGATACTTCTAACGATTTCATTAGTAAGAGGAATGTTTTCAAATAAAATCTAGACAGAGGCATTCTCAGAAACTTCTTTGTGATGTGTGTCTTCAGCTAACAGAGTTCAACCTTTCTTTGGATAGAACAGTTTGGAAACCCTCTTTTTGTAGAATCGGCAAGTTGATATTTGGATAACTGAGAAGATTTCGTTTTCAACGGGAATATCTTCATATAAAATCTAGACAGAATGATTCTCAGAAACTTCTTTGTGATGAGTGTCTTCAACTAACAGAGTTCAACCTTTCTTTTGATACAGCAGTTTGGAAACACTCTTTCTGTAGAAATTGCATGTGGATATCTGGATAACTGTGAAGATTTCTTTGGAAATGGGAATATCTTCATATAAAATCTAGACAGAAACATTCTCAGAAACTTCTTTGTGATGTGTGTCCTCAACTAATAGAGTTCTACCTTTCATTTGATGGAGCAGTTTGGAAACACTCTGTTTGTAGAATCTGTAAGTGGATATTTGGATAACTGTGAAGATTTCGTTGGAAGCGGAATATATTCATCTAAAATCTAGACAGAAGCACTGTCAGAAACTACTTTGTGATAACTGCATTCAAGTCACAGAGCTGAACATTCCCTTTCATAGAGCAGGTTTGAAACACTCTGTAGTATCTGGAAGTGGACATTTTGAGCGAATTCAGGCCTTTGGTGAAAACGGAAATATCTTCCCATAAAAATGAGACAGAAGGATTCTCAGAAACTTAATTGGGATGTGTGTCGTCAACTAACAGAGTTGAACCTTTCTATTGATACAGTAGTTTGGAAACAGTCTTTTTGTGGAAATTGCAAGTGGATATTTGGATAACTGTGAAGGTTTCGTTGGAAACGGGAATATCTTCATCTAAAATCTAGACGGAAGCACTGTCAGAAACTACTTTGTGATATCTGTATTCAAGTGACAGAGCTGAACATTCCTTTTCATAGACCAGGTTTGAAATACTCTTTCTGTAGTATCCGGAAGTGGACATTTCGAGCGAAATCAGGCCTATGGTGAAAACGGAAATATTGTCCCATAAAAACGAAAGAGAAAGATTCTCAGAAACTTAATTGGGATGTCTGTCCTCAACTAACAAGGTTGAAACTTTCTATTGATACAGTAGTTTGGAAACACTCTTTTTGTAAAATCTGCAAGCGGATATTTGGATAACGGTGAAGATTTCGTTGGAAACGGAATATGTTCATATAAATTCTAGACAGAAGCATTCTCAGAAACTTCTTTGTGATGTGTGTCTTCAACTATCAGGGTTCAACCTTCCTTTTGATAGAGCAGTTTGGAAACACTGTTTTTGTAGAATCTGTAAGTGGATATTTGGATTCCTCTACTGATTTCATTGGAAACGGGAATGTCTTTATATAAAATCTAGACAGAAGCATTCTCAGAAACTACTTTGTGATGTGTGTCCTCAACTAACAGAGTTCAACCTTTCTTTTGATACAGCAGTTTGGATACTCTCTTTTTGTAGAATCTGTAAGTGGATATTTGGATACCTCTAACGATTTCGTTGGAAACGGGAATATCTTCATATAAAAGATAGACAGAAGCACTCTCAGAAACTACTTTTTGATATCTGCATTCAAGTCACAGTGCTGAACATTCCCTTTCATAGACCACGTTTGAAACACTCTTTCTGTAGTTTCTGAAAGTGGACATTTCGAGCGAAATCAGGCCTATGGTGAAAACGGAAATATCTTCCGATAAAAAGGAGACAGAAGGATTCTCAGAAACTTATTTGGGATGTGGGTCCTCAACTAACAGATTTGAACATTTCTTTTGATTCAGCAGTTTGGAAACACTCTTTCTGTAGAAATTGCATGTGGATATCTGGATAACTGTGAAGATTTCTTTGGAAACGGGAATATCTTCATATAAAATCCAGACAGAAACATTCTCAGAAACTTCTTTGTGATGTGTGTCCTCAACTAACAGAGTTCAACCTTTCATTTGATAGAGCAGTTTGGAAACACTCTGTTTGTAGAATCTGCAAGTGGATATTTGGATAACTGTGAAGATTTCGTTGGAAACGGGAATATCTTCATCTAAAATCTAGACAGAAGCACTGTCAGAAACTACTTTGTGATATCTGCATTCAAATCACAGAGCTGAACATTCCCTTTCATAGAGCAGGTTTGAAACACTCTTTATGTAGTATCTGGAAGTGGACACTTCGAGCGCATTCAGGCCTGTGGTGAAAAAGGGAATATCTTCCTATGAAAACGAGACAGAAGGATTCTGATAAAGTTGTTTGGAACGTGTGTCCTCAACTAACAGAGTTCAACCTTTCTTTTGATACAGCAGTTTGGAAACACCCTTTTTGTATAAATTGCAAGTGGATATTTGGATAACTGTGAAGATTTCATTGGAAACGGGAATATCTTCATTTAAAATCTAGACAGAAATATTCTCAGAAACTTCTTTGTGATGTGGGTCCTCAACTAACAGAGTTCAACCTTTCCTTTCATACAGCAGTTGGAAACACCCTTTTTGTAGAATCTGCAAGTGGATATTTGGATAACTGTGAAGATTTCATTGGAAACGGGAATATCTTCACATAAAGTATAGACAGAAACATTCTCACAAAATTCTTTGTGATGTGTGTCCTCAACTAACAGAGTTCAACCTTTGTTTTTATAGAGCAATTTGGAAACACCCCTTTTGTAGAATCTGTAAGTGGATATTTGGATACCTCTAACGATTTCGTTGGCAATGGGAGTATCTTCATATAAAATCTAGACAGAAGCATTCTCAGAAACTTCTTGGTAGTGAGTGTCCTCACCTAACACAGTTCAACCTTTCTTTTGATACAGCAGCTTGGAAACCCACTTTTTGTTGAATCGGCAAGTGGATATTTGGATAACTGCGAAGATTTCGTTGAAAACGGGAATAACTTCATATAAAATCTAGACAGAAGAATTCTCAGAGACTTCTTTGTGAAGAGTGTCCTCAACTAACAGAGTTCAACCTTTCCTTTGACACACCAGTTTGGAAACGCTCTTTTTGTAGAATCTGCAAGTGGATATTTGGATAACTGAGAAGATTTCATTGGAAACGGGAATATCTTCATATAAAATCTAGACAGAAGCATTCTCAGAAACTACTTTGTGATGTGTGTCCTCAACTAACAGAGTTCAACATTTCTTTTGATTCAGCAGTTTGGATACTCTCTTTTTGTGGAATCTGTAAGTGGATATTTGGATACCTCTAACGATTTCATTAGAAACGGGAGAATCTTCATATAAAATCTTCACAGAAGCATTCTGAGAAACTTCTTTGTGATATGTGTCTTGAAGTAACAGAGTTCAAACTTTCTTTTGATAGAGCAGTTTGGAAACCCTGTTTTTATAGAATGTGTAAGTGGATATTTGGATACCTCTAACGATTTCGTTGGAAACGGGAATATCTTCAAATAAAATCTAGACAGAGGCATTCTCAGAAACTTCTTTGTGATGTGTGTATTCAGCTAACAGAGTTTAACCTTTCTTTGGATAGAGCAGTTTGGAAACCCTCTTTTTGTAGAATCGGCAAGTTGATATTTGGATAACTGAGAAGATTTCGTTGCCAACGGGAATATCTTCATATAAAATCTAGACAGAATGATTCTCAGAAACTTCTTTGTGATGAGTGTCTTCAACTAACAGAGTTCAACCTTTCTTTTGATACAGCAGTTTGGAAACACTCTTTCTGTAGAAATTGCATGTGGATATCTGGATAACTGTGAAGATTTCTTTGGAAACGGGAATATCTTCATATAAAATCTAGACTGAAACATTCTCAGAAACTTCTTTGTGATGTGTGTCCTCAACTAATAGAGTTCTACCTTTCATTTGATGGAGCAGTTTGGAAACACTCTGTTTGTAGAATCTGTAAGTGGATATTTGGATAACTGTGAAGATTTCGTTGGAAGCGGAACATCTTCATCTAAAATCTAGACAGAAGCACTGTCAGAAACTACTTTGTGATAACTGCATTCAAGTCACAGAGCTGAACATTCCCTTTCATAGAGCAGGTTTGAAACACTCTGTAGTATCTGGAAGTGGACATTTTGAGCGAATTCAGGCCTTTGGTGAAAACGGAAATATCTTCCCATAAAAATGAGACAGAAGGATTCTCAGAAACTTAATTGGGATGTGTGTCGTCAACTAACAGAGTTGAACCTTTCTATTGATACAGTAGTTTGGAAACACTCTTTTTGTGGAAATTGCAAGCGGATATTTGGATAACTGTGAAGGTTTCGTTGGAAACGGGAATATCTTCATCTAAAATCTAGACGGAAGCACTGTCAGAAACTACTTTGTGATATCTGCATTCAAGTGACAGAGCTGAACATTCCTTTTCATAGACCAGGTTTGAAATACTCTTTCTGTAGTATCCGGAAGTGGACATTTCGAGCGAAATCAGGCCTATGGTGAAAACGGAAATATCGTCCCATAAAAACGAAAGAGAAAGATTCTCAGAAACTTAATTGGGATGTCTGTCCTCAACTAACAAGGTTGAAACTTTCTATTGATACAGTAGTTTGGAAACACTCTTTTTGTAAAATCTGCAAGCGGATATTTGGATAACTGTGAAGATTTCGTTGGAAACGGAATATGTTCATATAAATTCTAGACAGAAGCATTCTCAGAAACTTCTTTGTGATGTGTGTCTTCAACTATCAGGGTTCAACCTTCCTTTTGATAGAGCAGTTTGGAAACACTGTTTTTGTAGAATCTGTAAGTGGATATTTGGATTCCTCTACTGATTTCATTGGAAACGGGAATGTCTTTATATAAAATCTAGACAGAAGCATTCTCAGAAACTACTTTGTGATGTGTGTCCTCAACTAACAGAGTTCAACCTTTCTTTTGATACAGCAGTTTGGATACTCTCTTTTTGTAGAATCTGTAAGTGGATATTTGGATACCTCTAACGATTTCGTTGGAAACGGGAATATCTTCATATAAAAGATAGACAGAAGCACTGTCAGAAACTACTTTTTGATATCTGCATTCAAGTCACAGTGCTGAACATTCCCTTTCATAGACCACGTTTGAAACACTCTTTCTGTAGTTTCTGAAAGTGGACATTTCGAGCGAAATCAGGCCTATGGTGAAAACGGAAATATCTTCCGATAAAAAGGAGACAGAAGGATTCTCAGAAACTTATTTGGGATGTGGGTCCTCAACTAACAGATTTGAACATTTCTTTTGATTCAGCAGTTTGGAAACACTCTTTCTGTAGAAATTGCATGTGGATATCTGGATAACTGTGAAGATTTCTTTGGAAAAGGGAATATCTTCATATAAAATCTAGACAGAAACATTCTCAGAAACTTCTTTGTGATGTGTGTCCTCAACTAACAGAGTTCAACCTTTCATTTGATAGAGCAGTTTGGAAACACTCTGTTTGTAGAATCTGCAAGTGGATATTTGGATAACTGTGAAGGTTTCGTTGGAAACGGGAATATCTTCATCTAAAATCTAGACGGAAGCACTGTCAGAAACTACTTTGTGATATCTGCATTCAAGTGACAGAGCTGAACATTCCTTTTCATAGACCAGGTTTGCAATACTCTTTCTGTAGTATCCGGAAGTGGACATTTCGAGCGAAATCAGGCCTATGGTGAAAACGGAAATATCGTCCCATAAAAACGAAACAGAAAGATTCTCAGAAACTTAATTGGGATGTCTGTCCTCAACTAACAGAGTTGAAACTTTCTATTGATACAGTAGTTTGGAAACACTCTTTTTGTAGAATCTGCAAGCGGATATTTGGATAACTGTGAAGATTTCGTTGGAAACGGAATATCTTCATATAAATTCTAGACAGAAGCATTCTCAGAAACTTCTTTGTGATGTGTGTCTTCAACTAACAGGGTTCAACCTTTCTTTTGATAGAGCAGTTTGGAAACACTGTTTTTGTAGAATCTGTAAGTGGATATTTGGATACCTCTAATGATTTCATTGGAAACCTGAATATCTTCATATAAAACCTAGACAGAAGCATTCTCAGAAACTTCTTGGTGATGTGTGTCTTCAACTATCAGGGTTGAACCTTCCTTTTGATAGAGCAGTTTGGAAACACTGTTTTTGTAGAATCTGTAAGTGGATATTTGGATACCTCTAATGATTTCATTGGAAACGGGAATATCTTCATATAAAATCTAGACAGAAGCATTCTCAGAAACTACTTTGTGATGTGTGTCCTCAACTAACAGAGTTCAACCTTTCTTTTGATACAGCAGTTTGGTTACTCTCTTTTTGTTGAATCTGTAAGTGGATATTTGGATACCTCTAACGATTTCGTTGGAAACGGGAATATCTTCATATAAAAGATAGACAGAAGCACTGTCAGAAACTACTTTGTGATATCTGCATTCAAGTCACAGTGCTGAACATTCCCTTTCATAGACCAAGTTTGAAACACTCTTTCTGTAGTATCTGAAAGTGGACATTTCGAGGGAATTCAGGCCTATGGTGAAAACGGAAATATCTTCCGATAAAAAGGAGACAGAAGCATTCTCAGAAACTTATTTGGGATGTGGGTCCTCAACTAACAGAGTTGAACATTTCTTTTGATATAGCAGTTTGGAAACACACTTTTTGTAGAATCTGCAAGTGAATATTTGAATAACAGTGAAGATTTCTTTGGAAACGGGAATATCTTTCTATAAAATCTAGACAGAAGCATCCTCAGAAACTTCTTTGTGATGTGTGTCCTCAACTAACGGAGTTCAACCTTTCTTTTGATACAGCAGTTTGGATACTCTCTTTTTGTAGAATCTGTAAGTGGATATTTGGATACCTCTAACGATTTCATTAGAAACGGGAATATCTTCAAATAAAATCTAGACAGAGGCATTCTCAGAAACTTCTTTGTGATGTGTGTCTTCAGCTAACAGAGTTCAACCTTTCTTTGGATAGAGCAGTTTGGAAAACCTCTTTTGTAGAATCGGCAAGTTGATATTTGGATAACTGAGAAGATTTCGTTGGCAACGGGAATATCTTCATATAAAATCTAGACAGAAGGATTCTCAGAAACTTCTTTGTGATGAGTGTCTTCTACTTACAGAGTTCAACCTTTCTTTTGATACAGCAGTTTGGAAAGACTCTTTCTGTAAAAATTGCATGTGGATATCTGGATAACTGTGAAGATTTCTTTGGAAACGGGAATATCTTCATATAAAATCTAGACAGAAACATTCTCAGAAACTTCTTTGTGATGTGTGTCCTCAACTAACAGAGTTCAACCTTTCATTTGATAGAGCAGTTTGGAAACACTCTGTTTGTAGAATCTGCAAGTGGATATTTGGATAACTGTGAAGATTTCGTTGGAAACGGGAATATCTTCATGTAAAATCTAGACAGAAGCACTGTCAGAAACTACTTTGTGATATCTGCATTCAAGTCACAGAGCTGAACATTCCCTTTCATAGAGCAGGTTTGAAACACTCTTTCTGTAGTATCTGGAAGTGGACATTTCGAGCGAATTCAGGCCTAAGGTGAAAACGGGAATATCTTCCCATAAAAATGAGACAGAAGGATTCTCAGAAACTTAATTGGGATGTGTGTCGTCAACTAACGGAGTTCAACCTTTCTATTGATACAGTAGTTTGGAAACACTCTTTTTGTAGAATCTGCAAGTGGATATTTGGATAACTGTGAAGATTTCGTTGGAAACGGGAATATCTTCATCTAAAATCTAGACGGAAGCACTGTCAGAAACTACTTTGTGATATCTGCATTCAAGTGACAGAGCTGAACATTCCTTTTCATAGTCCAGGTTTGAAATACTCTTTCTGTAGTATCCGGAAGTGGACATTTCGAGCGAAATCAGGACTATGGTGAAATTGGAAATATCTTCCCATAAAAACGAAAGAGAAAGATTCTCAGAAACTGAATTGGGATGTCTGTCCTCAACTAACAGATTTGAAACTTTCTATTGATACAGTAGTTTGGAAACACTCTTTTTGTAGAATCTGCAAGCGGATATTTGGATAACTGCGAAGATTTCGTTGGAAACGGAATATCTTCATATAAATTCTAGACAGAAGCATTCTCAGAAACTTCTTTGTGATGTGTGTCTTCAACTAACAGGGTTCAACCTTTCTTTTGATAGAGCAGTTTGGAAACACTGTTTTTGTAGAATCTGTAAGTGGATATTTGGATACCTCTAATGGTTTCATTGGAAACCTGAATATCTTCATATAAAATCTAGACAGAAGCATTCTCAGAAACTACTTTGTGATGTGTGTCCTCAACTAACAGAGTTCAACCTTTCTTTTGATACAGCAGTTTTGATACTCTCTTTTTGTAGAATCTGTAAGTGGATATTTGGATACCTCTTACGATTGCGTTGGAAACGGGAATATCTTCATATAAAAGATAGACAGAAGCACTGTCAGAAACTACTTTTTGATATCTGCATTCAAGTCACAGTGCTGAACATTCCCTTTCATAGACCACGTTTGAAACACTCTTTCTGTAGTATCTGAAAGTGGACATTTCGAGGGAATTCAGGCCTATGGTGAAAACGGAAATATCTTCCGATAAAAAGGAGACAGAAGCATTCTCAGAAACTTATTTGGGATGTGGGTCCTCAACTAACAGAGTTGAACATTTCTTTTGACACAGCAGTTTGGAAACACACTTTTTGTAGAATCTGCAAGTGAATATTAGAATAACAGTGAAGATTTCTTTGGAAACGGGAATATCTTTCTATAAAATCTAGACAGAAGCATTCTCAGAAACTTCTTTGTGATGTGTGTCCTCAACTAACGGAGTTCAACCTTTCTTTTGATACAGCAGTTTGGATACTCTCTTTTTGTAGAATCTGTAAGTGGATATTTGGATACCTCTAACGATTTCATTAGAAACGGGAATATGTTCATATAAAATCTAGACAGAGGCATTCTCAGAAACTTCTTTGTGATGTGTGTCTTCAGCTAACAGAGTTCAACCTTTCTTTGGATAGAACAGTTTGGAAACCCTCTTTTGTAGAATCGGCAAGTTGATATTTGGATAACTGAGAAGATTTCGTTGGCTACGGGAATATCTTCTTATAAAATCTAGACAGAAGGATTCTCAGAAACTTCTTTGTGATGAGTGTCTTCTACTAACAGAGTTCAACCTTTCTTTTGATACAGCAGTTTGGAAACACTCTTTCTGTAGAAATTGCATGTGGATATCCGGATAACTGTGAAAATTTCTTTGGAAACGGGAATATCTTCATATAAAATCTAGACAGAAACATTCTCAGAAATTTGTTTGTGATGTGTGTCCTCAACTGACAGAGTTCAACCTTTCATTTGATAGAGCAGTTTGGAAACACTCTGTTTGTAGAATCTGCAAGTGGATATTTGGATAACTGTGAAGATTTCATTGGAAACGGGAATATCTTCATCTAAAATCTAGACAGAAGCACTGTCAGAAACTACTTTGTGATATCTGCATTCAAGTCACAGAGCTGAACATTCCCTTTCATAGAGCAGGTTTGAAACACTCTTTCTGTAGTATCTGGAAGTGGACATTTCGAGCGAATTCAGGCCTAAGGTGAAAACGGAAATATCTTCCCATAAAAATGAGACAGAAGGATTCTCAGAAACTTAATTGGGATGTGTGTCGTCAACTAACGGAGTTGAACCTTTCTATTGATACAGTAGTTTGGAAACACTCTTTTTGTAGAATCTGCAAGTGGATATTTGGATAACTGTGAAGATTTCGTTGGAAACGGGAATATCTTCATCTAAAATCTAGACGGAAGCACTGTCAGAAACTACTTTGTGATATCTGCAATCAAGTGACAGAGCTGAACATTCCTTTTCATAGTCCAGGTTTGAAATACTCTTTCTGTAGTATCCGGAAGTGGACATTTCGTGCGAAATCAGGACTATGGTGAAAACGGAAATATCTTCCCATAAAAACGAAAGAGAAAGATTCTCAGAAACTTAATTGGGATGTCTGTCCTCAACTAACAGAGTTGAACCTTTCTATTGATACAGTAGTTTGGAAACACACTTTTTGTAGAATCTGCAAGCGGATATTTGGATAACTGTGAAGATTTCGTTGGAAACGGAATATCTTCATATAAATTCTAGACAGAAGCATTCTCAGAAACTTCTTTGTGATGTGTGTCTTCAACTAACAGGGTTCAACCTTTCTTTTGATAGAGCAGTTTGGAAACACTGTTTTGTAGAATCTGTAAGTGGATATTTGGATACCTCTAATGATTTCATTGGAAACCTGAATATCTTCATATAAAATCTAGACAGAAGCATTCTCAGAAACTTCTTGGTGATGTGTGTCTTCAACTATCAGGGTTCAACCTTCCTTTTGAAAGAGCAGTTTGGAAACACTGTTTTTGTAGAATCTGTAAGTGGATATTTCGATACCTCTAATGATTTCATAGGAAACGGGAATATCTTCATATAAAATCTAGACAGAAGCATTCTCAGAAACTTCTTTGTGATGTGTGTCCTCATCTAACAGACTTGAACCTTTCTTTTGATAGAGCCGTTTGGAAACACTCTTTTTGTAGAATCTGTAAGTGGATATTTGGATACCTCTAACGATTTCGTTGGAAACGGGAATATCTTCATATAAAAGATACACAGAAGCACTGTCAGAAACTACTTTGTGATTTCTGCATTCAAGTCACAGATCTGAACATTCCCTTTCATAGACGACGTTTGAAACTCTCTTTCTGTTGTATCTGAAAGTGGACACTTCGAGCGCATTCAGGCCTGTTGTGAAAAAGGGAATATCTTCCTATGAAAACGAGACAGAAGGATTCTGATAAAGTTGTTTGGAACGTGTGTCCTCAACTAACAGAGTTCAACCTTTCTTTTGATACAGCAGTTTGGAAACACCCTTTTTGTATAAATTGCAAGTGGATATTTGGATAACTGTGAAGATTTCATTGGAAACGGGAATATCTTCATTTAAAATCTAGACAGAAATATTCTCAGAAACTTCTTTGTGATGTGGGTCCTCAACTAACAGAGTTCAACCTTTCCTTTCATACAGCAGTTGGAAACACCCTTTTTGTAGAATCTGCAAGTGGATATTTGGATAACTGTGAAGATTTCATTGGAAACGGGAATATCTTCACATAAAGTATAGACAGAAGCATTCTCACAAAATTCTTTGTGATGTGTGTCCTCAACTAACAGAGTTAAACCTTTGTTTTTATAGAGCAGTTTGGAAACACCCCTTTTGTAGAATCTGTAAGTGGATATTTGGATACCTCTAACGATTTCGTTGGCAATGGGAGTATCTGCATATAAAATCTAGACAGAAGCATTCTCAGAAACTTCTTGGTAATGAGTGTCCTCACCTAACACAGTTCAACCTTTCTTTTGATACAGCAGCTTGGAAACCCACTTTTTGTTGAATCGGCAAGTGGATATTTGGATAACTGCGAAGATTTCGTTGAAAACGGGAATAACTTCATATAAAATCTAGACAGAAGAATTCTCAGAGACTTCTTTGTGAAGAGTGTCCTCAACTAACAGAGTTCAACCTTTCCTTTGACACACCAGTTTGGAAACGCTCTTTTTGTAGAATCTGCAAGTGGATATTTGGATAACTGAGAAGATTTCATTGGAAACGGGAATATCTTCATATAAAATCTTCACAGAAGCATTCTCAGAAACTTCTTTGTGATATGTGTCTTCAAGTAACAGAGTTCAAACTTTCTTTTGATAGAGCAGTTTGGAAACCCTGTTTTTATAGAATCTGTAAGTGGATATTTGGATACCTCTAACGATTTCGTTGGAAACGGGAATATCTTCAAATAAAATCTAGACAGAGGCATTCTCAGAAACTTCTTTGTGATGTGTGTATTCAGCTAACAGAGTTCAACCTTTCTTTGGATAGAGCAGTTTGGAAACCCTCTTTTTGTAGAATCGGCAAGTTGATATTTGGATAACTGAGAAGATTTCGTTGCCAACGGGAATATCTTCATATAAAATCTTCACAGAAGCATTCTCAGAAACTTCTTTGTGATATGTGTCTTCAAGTAACAGAGTTCAAACTTTCTTTTGATAGAGCAGTTTGGAAACCCTGTTTTTATAGAATCTGTAAGTGGATATTTGGATACCTCTAACGATTTCGTTGGAAACGGGAATATCTTCAAATAAAATCTAGACAGAGGCATTCTCAGAAACTTCTTTGTGATGTGTGTATTCAGCTAACAGAGTTCAACCTTTCTTTGGATAGAGCAGTTTGGAAACCCTCTTTTTGTAGAATCGGCAAGTTGATATTTGGATAACTGAGAAGATTTCGTTGCCAACGGGAATATCTTCATATAAAATCTAGACAGAAGGATTCTCAGAAACTTCTTTGTGATGAGTGTCTTCAACTAACAGAGTTCAACCTTTCTTTTGATATGGCAGTTTGGAAACACTCTTTCTGTAGAAATTGCATGTGGATATCTGGATAACTGTGAAGATTTCTTTGGAAACGGGAATATCTTCATATAAAATCTTGACAGAAACATTCTCAGAAACTTCTTTGTGATGTGTGTCCTCAACTAATAGAGTTCTACCTTTCATTTGATAGAGTAGTTTGGAAACACTCTGTTTGTAGAATCTGCAAGTGGATATTTGGATAACTGTGAAGATTTCGTTGGAAACGGGAATATCTTTCTATAAAATTTAGACAGAAGCATTCTCAGAAACTTCTTTGTGATGTGTGTCCTCAACTAACGGAGTTCAACCTTTCTTTTGATACAGCAGTTTGGATACTCTCTTTTTGTAGAATCTGTAAGTGGATATTTGGATACCTCTAACGATTTCATTAGAAACGGGAATATCTTCAAATAAAATCTAGACAGAGGCATTCTCAGAAACTTCTTTGTGATGTGTGTCTTCAGCTAACAGAGTTCAACCTTTCTTTGGATAGAGCAGTTTGGAAAACCTCTTTTGTAGAATCGGCAAGTTGATATTTGGATAACTGAGAAGATTTCGTTGGCAACGGGAATATCTTCATATAAAATCTAGACAGAAGGATTCTCAGAAACTTCTTTGTGATGAGTGTCTTCTACTAACAGAGTTCAACCTTTCTTTTGATACAGCAGTTTGGAAAGACTCTTTCTGTAGAAATTGCATGTGGATATCTGGATAACTGTGAAGATTTCTTTGGAAACGGGAATATCTTCATATAAAATCTAGACAGAAACATTCTCAGAAACTTCTTTGTGATGTGTGTCCTCAACTAACAGAGTTCAACCTTTCATTTGATAGAGCAGTTTGGAAACACTCTGTTTGTAGAATCTGCAAGTGGATATTTAGATAACT
Organism: Gorilla gorilla gorilla; assembly: GCF_029281585.2. Classification (NCBI taxonomy): domain Eukaryota; kingdom Metazoa; phylum Chordata; class Mammalia; order Primates; family Hominidae; genus Gorilla; species Gorilla gorilla. The sequence goes on along the minus strand of NC_086018.1, from coordinate 11,177,775 downwards.
GTGAAGATTTCGTTGGAAACGGGAATATCTTCATCTAAAATCTAGACAGAAGCACTGTCAGAAACTACTTTGTGATATCTGAATTCAAGTCACAGAGCTGAACATTCCCTTTCATAGAGCAGGTTTGAAACACTCTTTCTGTAGTATCTGGAAGTGGACATTTCGAGCGAATTCAGGCCTAAGGTGAAAACGGAAATATCTTCCCATAAAAATGAGACAGAAGGATTCTCAGAAACTTAATTGGGATGTGTGTCCTCAACTAACGGAGTTGAACCTTTCTATTGATACAGTAGTTTGGAAACACTCTTTTTGTAGAATCTGCAAGTGGATATTTGGATAGCTGTGAAGATTTCGTTGGAAACGGGAATATTTTCATCTAAAATCTAGACGGAAGCACTGTCAGAAACTACTTCGTGATATCTGCATTCAAGTGACAGATCTGAACATTCCTTTTCATAGTCCAGGTTTGAAATACTCTTTCTGTAGTATCCGGAAGTGGACATTTCGAGCGAAATCAGGACTATGGTGAAATCGGAAATATCTTCCCATAAAAACGAAAGAGAAAGATTCTCAGAAACTTATTTGGGATGTCTGTCCTCAACTAACAGAGTTGAAACTTTCTATTGACACAGTAGTTTGGAAACACTCTTTTTGTAGAATCTGCAAGCGGATATTTGGATAACTGTGAAGATTTCGTTGGAAACGGAATATCTTCATATAAATTCTAGACAGAAGCATTCTCAGAAACTTCTTTGTGATGTGTGTCTTCAACTAACAGGGTTCAACCTTTCTTTTGATAGAGCAGTTTGGAAACACTGTTTTTGTAGAATCTGTAAGTGGATATTTGGATACCTCTAATGATTTCATTGGAAACCTGAATATCTTCATGTAAAATCTAGACAGAAGCATTCTCAGAAACTTCTTGGTGATGTGTGTCTTCAACTATCAGGGTTCAACCTTCCTTTTGATAGAGCAGTTTGGAAACACTGTTTTTGTAGAATCTGTAAGTGGATATTTCGATACCTCTAATGATTTCATTGGAAACGGGAATATCTTCATATAAAATCTAGACAGAAGCATTCTCAGAAACTTCTTTGTGATGTGTGTCCTCATCTAACAGAATTGAACCTTTCTTTTGATAGAGCCGTTTGGAAACACTCTTTTTGTAGAATCTGTAAGTGGATATTTGGATACCTCTAACGATTTCGTTGGAAACGGGAATATCTTCATATAAAAGATACACAGAAGCACTGTCAGAAACTACTTTGTGATTTCTGCATTCAAGTCACAGATCTGAACATGCCCTTTCATAGACCACGTTTGAAACTCTCTTTCTGTTGTATCTGAAAGTGGACACTTCGAGCGCATTCAGGCCTGTGGTGAAAAAGGGAATATCTTCCTATGAAAACGAGACAGAAGGATTCTCATAAAGTTGTTTGAGATGTGTGTCCTCAACTAACAGAGTTCAACCTTTCTTTTGATACAGCAGTTTGGAAACACCCTTTTTGTATAAATTGCAAGTGGATATTTGGATAACTGTGAAGATTTCATTGGAAACGGGAATATCTTCATTTAAAATCTAGACAGAAATATTCTCAGAAACTTCTTTGTGATGTGGGTCCTCAACTAACAGAGTTCAACCTTTCCTTTCATACAGCAGTTGGAAACACCCTTTTTGTAGAATCTGCAAGTGGATATTTGGATAACTGTGAAGATTTCATTGGAAACGGGAATATCTTCACATAAAGTATAGACAGAAGCATTCTCACAAAATTCTTTGTGATGTGTGTCCTCAACTAACAGAGTTAAACCTTTGTTTTTATAGAGCAGTTTGGAAACACTCTTTTTGTAGAATCTGCAAGTGGATATTTGGATAGCTGTGAAGATTTCGTTGGAAACGGGAATATTTTCATCTAAAATCTAGACGGAAGCACTGTCAGAAACTACTTCGTGATATCTGCATTCAAGTGACAGATCTGAACATTCCTTTTCATAGTCCAGGTTTGAAATACTCTTTCTGTAGTATCCGGAAGTGGACATTTCGAGCGAAATCAGGACTATGGTGAAATCGGAAATATCTTCCCATAAAAACGAAAGAGAAAGATTCTCAGAAACTTATTTGGGATGTCTGTCCTCAACTAACAGAGTTGAAACTTTCTATTGACACAGTAGTTTGGAAACACTCTTTTTGTAGAATCTGCAAGCGGATATTTGGATAACTGTGAAGATTTCGTTGGAAACGGAATATCTTCATATAAATTCTAGACAGAAGCATTCTCAGAAACTTCTTTGTGATGTGTGTCTTCAACTAACAGGGTTCAACCTTTCTTTTGATAGAGCAGTTTGGAAACACTGTTTTTGTAGAATCTGTAAGTGGATATTTGGATACCTCTAATGATTTCATTGGAAACCTGAATATCTTCATGTAAAATCTAGACAGAAGCATTCTCAGAAACTTCTTGGTGATGTGTGTCTTCAACTATCAGGGTTCAACCTTCCTTTTGATAGAGCAGTTTGGAAACACTGTTTTTGTAGAATCTGTAAGTGGATATTTCGATACCTCTAATGATTTCATTGGAAACGGGAATATCTTCATATAAAATCTAGACAGAAGCATTCTCAGAAACTTCTTTGTGATGTGTGTCCTCATCTAACAGAATTGAACCTTTCTTTTGATAGAGCCGTTTGGAAACACTCTTTTTGTAGAATCTGTAAGTGGATATTTGGATACCTCTAACGATTTCGTTGGAAACGGGAATATCTTCATATAAAAGATACACAGAAGCACTGTCAGAAACTACTTTGTGATTTCTGCATTCAAGTCACAGATCTGAACATGCCCTTTCATAGACCACGTTTGAAACTCTCTTTCTGTTGTATCTGAAAGTGGACACTTCGAGCGCATTCAGGCCTGTGGTGAAAAAGGGAATATCTTCCTATGAAAACGAGACAGAAGGATTCTCATAAAGTTGTTTGAGATGTGTGTCCTCAACTAACAGAGTTCAACCTTTCTTTTGATACAGCAGTTTGGAAACACCCTTTTTGTATAAATTGCAAGTGGATATTTGGATAACTGTGAAGATTTCATTGGAAACGGGAATATCTTCATTTAAAATCTAGACAGAAATATTCTCAGAAACTTCTTTGTGATGTGGGTCCTCAACTAACAGAGTTCAACCTTTCCTTTCATACAGCAGTTGGAAACACCCTTTTTGTAGAATCTGCAAGTGGATATTTGGATAACTGTGAAGATTTCATTGGAAACGGGAATATCTTCACATAAAGTATAGACAGAAGCATTCTCACAAAATTCTTTGTGATGTGTGTCCTCAACTAACAGAGTTAAACCTTTGTTTTTATAGAGCAGTTTGGAAACACCCCTTTTGTAGAATCTGTAAGTGGATATTTGGATACCTCTAACGATTTCGTTGGCAATGGGAGTTTCTGCATATAAAATCTAGACAGAAGCATTCTCAGAAACTTCTTGGTAATGAGTGTCCTCACCTAACACAGTTCAACCTTTCTTTTGATACAGCAGCTTGGAAACCCACTTTTTGTTGAATCGGCAAGTGGATATTTGGATAACTGCGAAGATTTCGTTGAAAACGGGAATAACTTCATATAAAATCTAGACAGAAGAATTCTCAGAGACTTCTTTGTGAAGAGTGTCCTCAACTAACAGAGTTCAACCTTTCCTTTGACACACCAGTTTGGAAACGCTCTTTTTGTAGAATCTGCAAGTGGATATTTGGATAACTGAGAAGATTTCATTGGAAACGGGAATATCTTCATATAAAATCTTCACAGAAGCATTCTCAGAAACTTCTTTGTGATATGTGTCTTCAAGTAACAGAGTTCAAACTTTCTTTTGATAGAGCAGTTTGGAAACCCTGTTTTTATAGAATCTGTAAGTGGATATTTGGATACCTCTAACGATTTCGTTGGAAACGGGAATATCTTCAAATAAAATCTAGACAGAGGCATTCTCAGAAACTTCTTTGTGATGTGTGTATTCAGCTAACAGAGTTCAACCTTTCTTTGGATAGAGCAGTTTGGAAACCCTCTTTTTGTAGAATCGGCAAGTTGATATTTGGATAACTGAGATGATTTCGTTGCCAACGGGAATATCTTCATATAAAATCTAGACAGAAGGATTCTCAGAAACTTCTTTGTGATGAGTGTCTTCAACTAACAGAGTTCAACCTTTCTTTTGATACGGCAGTTTGGAAACACTCTTTCTGTAGAAATTGCATGTGGATATCTGGATAACTGTGAAGATTTCTTTGGAAACGGGAATATCTTCATATAAAATCTTGACAGAAACATTCTCAGAAACTTCTTTGTGATGTGTGTCCTCAACTAATAGAGTTCTACCTTTCATTTGATAGAGTAGTTTGGAAACACTCTGTTTGTAGAATCTGCAAGTGGATATTTGGATAACTGTGAAGATTTCGTTGGAAACGGGAATATCTTTCTATAAAATTTAGACAGAAGCATTCTCAGAAACTTCTTTGTGATGTGTGTCCTCAACTAACGGAGTTCAACCTTTCTTTTGATACAGCAGTTTGGATACTCTCTTTTTGTAGAATCTGTAAGTGGATATTTGGATACCTCTAACGATTTCATTAGAAACGGGAATATCTTCAAATAAAATCTAGACAGAGGCATTCTCAGAAACTTCTTTGTGATGTGTGTCTTCAGCTAACAGAGTTCAACCTTTCTTTGGATAGAGCAGTTTGGAAAACCTCTTTTGTAGAATCGGCAAGTTGATATTTGGATAACTGAGAAGATTTCGTTGGCAACGGGAATATCTTCATATAAAATCTAGACAGAAGGATTCTCAGAAACTTCTTTGTGATGAGTGTCTTCTACTAACAGAGTTCAACCTTTCTTTTGATACAGCAGTTTGGAAAGACTCTTTCTGTAGAAATTGCATGTGGATATCTGGATAACTGTGAAGATTTCTTTGGAAACGGGAATATCTTCATATAAAATCTAGACAGAAACATTCTCAGAAACTTCTTTGTGATGTGTGTCCTCAACTAACAGAGTTCAACCTTTCATTTGATAGAGCAGTTTGGAAACACTCTGTTTGTAGAATCTGCAAGTGGATATTTAGATAACTGTGAAGATTTCGTTGGAAACGGGAATATCTTCATCTAAAATCTAGACAGAAGCACTGTCAGAAACTACTTTGTGATATCTGCATTCAAGTCACAGAGCTGAACATTCCCTTTCATAGAGCAGGTTTGAAACACTCTTTCTGTAGTATCTGGAAGTGGACATTTCGAGCGAATTCAGGCCTAAGGTGAAAACGGAAATATCTTCCCATAAAAATGAGACAGAAGGATTCTCAGAAACTTAATTGGGATGTGTGTCATCAACTAACGGAGTTGAACCTTTCTATTGATACAGTAGTTTGGAAACACTCTTTTTGTAGAATCTGCAAGTGGATATTTGGATAGCTGTGAAGATTTCGTTGGAAACGGGAATATCTTCATCTAAAATCTAGACGGAAGCACTGTCAGAAACTACTTCGTGATATCTGCATTGAAGTGACAGATCTGAACATTCCTTTTCATAGTCCAGGTTTGAAATACTCTTTCTGTAGTATCCGGAAGTGGACATTTCGAGCGAAATCAGGACTATGGTGAAATCGGAAATATCTTCCCATAAAAACGAAAGAGAAAGATTCTCAGAAACTTATTTGGGATGTCTGTCCTCAACTAACAGAGTTGAAACTTTCTATTGACACAGTAGTTTGGAAACACTCTTTTTGTAGAATCTGCAAGCGGATATTTGGATAACTGTGAAGATTTCGTTGGAAACGGAATATCTTCATATAAATTCTAGACAGAAGCATTCTCAGAAACTTCTTTGTGATGTGTGTCTTCAACTAACAGGGTTCAACCTTTCTTTTGATAGAGCAGTTTGGAAACACTGTTTTTGTAGAATCTGTAAGTGGATATTTGGATACCTCTAATGATTTCATTGGAAACCTGAATATCTTCATGTAAAATCTAGACAGAAGCATTCTCAGAAACTTCTTGGTGATGTGTGTCTTCAACTATCAGGGTTCAACCTTCCTTTTGATAGAGCAGTTTGGAAACACTGTTTTTGTAGAATCTGTAAGTGGATATTTCGATACCTCTAATGATTTCATTGGAAACGGGAATATCTTCATATAAAATCTAGACAGAAGCATTCTCAGAAACTTCTTTGTGATGTGTGTCCTCATCTAACAGAATTGAACCTTTCTTTTGATAGAGCCGTTTGGAAACACTCTTTTTGTAGAATCTGTAAGTGGATATTTGGATACCTCTAACGATTTCGTTGGAAACGGGAATATCTTCATATAAAAGATACACAGAAGCACTGTCAGAAACTACTTTGTGATTTCTGCATTCAAGTCACAGATCTGAACATGCCCTTTCATAGACCACGTTTGAAACTCTCTTTCTGTTGTATCTGAAAGTGGACACTTCGAGCGCATTCAGGCCTGTGGTGAAAAAGGGAATATCTTCCTATGAAAACGAGACAGAAGGATTCTCATAAAGTTGTTTGAGATGTGTGTCCTCAACTAACAGAGTTCAACCTTTCTTTTGATACAGCAGTTTGGAAACACCCTTTTTGTATAAATTGCAAGTGGATATTTGGATAACTGTGAAGATTTCATTGGAAACGGGAATATCTTCACATAAAGTATAGACAGAAGCATTCTCACAAAATTCTTTGTGATGTGTGTCCTCAACTGACAGAGTTGAACCTTTCTTTTTATAGAGCAGTTTGGAAACACCCCTTTTGTAGAATCTGTAAGTGGATATTTGGATACCTCTAACGATTTCGTTGGAAACGGGAGTATCTTCATATAAAATCTAGACAGAAGCATTCTCAGAAACTTCTTGGTAATGAGTGTCCTCACCTAACACAGTTCTACATTTCTTTTGATACAGCAGCTTGGAAACCCACTTTTTGTTGAATCGGCAAGTGGATATTTGGATAACTGCGAAGATTTCGTTGAAAACGGGAATAACTTCATATAAAATCTAGACAGAAGAATTCTCAGAGACTTCTTTGTGAAGAGTGTCCTCAGCTAACAGAGTTCAACCTTTCCTTTGACACACCAGTTTGGAAACGCTCTTTTTGTAGAATCTGCAAGTGGATATTTGGATAACTGTGAAGATTTCTTTGGAAAGGGGAATATCTTCATATAAAATCTAGACAGAAGCATTCTCAGAAACTACTTTGTGATGTGTGTCCTCAACTAACAGAGTTCAACCTTTCTGTTGATTCAGCAGTTTGGATACTCTCTTTTTGTAGAATCTGTAAGTGGATATTTGGATACCTCTAACGATTTCGTTGGAAACGGGAATATCTTCATATAAGAGATAGACAGAAGCACTGTCTGAAACTACTTTTTGATATCCGCATTCAAGTCACAGTGCTGAACATCCCCTTTCATAGACCACGTTTGAAAAACTCTTTCTGTAGTATCTGAAAGTGGACATTTCGAGCGAATTCAGGCCGATGGTGAAAACGGAAATATCTTCCGATAAAAACGAGACAGAAGGATTCTCTGAAACTTATTTGGGATGTGGGTCCTCAACTAACAGAGTTGAACATTTCTTTCGATACAGCAGTTTGGAAACACACTTTTTGTAGAATCTGCATGTGAATATTTGAATAACAGTGAAGATTTCTTTGGAAAAAGGAATATCTTTATATAAAATCTAGACAGAAGCATTCTCAGAAACTTCTCTGTGATGTGTGTCCTCAACTAACGGAGTTCAACCTTTCCTGTGATACAGCAGTTTGGATACTCTCTTTTTGTATAATCTGTAAGTGGATATTTGGATACCTCTAACGATTTCATAAGAAAGTGGAATGTCTTCAAATAAAATCTAGACAGAGGCATTCTCAGAAACTTCTTTTTGATGTGTGTCTTCAGCTAACAGAGTTCAACCTTTCTTTGGATAGAGCAGTTTGGAAACCCTCTTTTTGTAGAATTGGCAAGTTGATATTTGGATAACTGAGAAGATTTCGTTGGCAACGGGAATATCTTCATATAAAATATAGACAGAAGGATTCTCAGAAACTTCTTTGTGATGAGCGTCTTCAACTAACAGAGTTCAACCTTTCTTTTGATACAGCAGTTTGGAAACACTCTTTCTGTAGAAATTGCATGTAGATATCTGGATAACTGTGAAGATTTTTTTGGAAACGGGAATATCTTCATATAAAATCTAGACAGAAACATTCTCAGAAACTTCTTCGTGATGTGTGTCCTCAACTAATATGGTTCAACCTTTCATTTGATAGAGCAGTTTGGAAACACTCTGTTTGTAGAATCTGCATGTGGATATTTGGATAACTGTGAAGATTTCGTTGGAAACGGAATATCTTCCTCTAAAATCTAGACTGAAGCACTGTCAGAAACTACTTTGTTATAACTGCATTCAAGTCACAGAGCTGAACATTCCCTTTCATAGAGCAGGTTTGAAACACTCTGTAGTATCTGGAAGTGGACATTTCGAGCGAATTCAGGCCTATGGTGAAAACGGAAATATCTTCCCATAAAAATGAGACAGAAGGATTCTCAGAAACTTAATTGGGATGTGTGTCATCAACTAACAGAGTTCAACCTTTCTTTTGATACAGCAGCTTGGAAACACTCTTTCTGTAGAAATTGCATGTGGATATCTGGATAAGTGTGAAGATTTCTTTGGAAACGGGAATATCTTCATATAAAATCTTGACAGAAACATTCTCAGAAACTTCTTTGTGATGTGTGTCCTCAACTAAGAGAGTTGAACCTTTCATTTGATAGAGCAGTTTGGAAACACTCTGTTTGTAGAATCTGCAAGTGGATATTTGGATAACTGTGAAGATTTCTTTGGAAACGGGAATATCTTCATCTAAAATCTAGACAGAAGCACTGTCAGAAACTACTTTGTGATATCTGCATTCAAGTCCCAGAGCTGAACATTCCCTTTCAGAGTGCAGGTTTGAAACACTCTTTCTGTAGTATCTGGAAGTGGACATTTCGAGCTAATTCAGGCCTATGGTGAAAACGGAAATATCTTCCCATAAAAGTGAGACAGAAGGATTCTCAGAAACTTAATTGGGATGTGTGTCATCAACTAACAGGGTTGAACCTTTCTATTGATACAGTAGTTTGGAAACACTCTTTTTGTGGAAATTGCAAGTGGATATTTGGATAACTGTGAAGATTTCGTTGGAAACGGGAATATCTTCATCTAAAATCTAGACGGAAGCACTGTCAGAAACTACTTTGTGATATCTGCATTCAACTGACAGAGCTGAACATTCCTCTTCATAGACCAGGTTTGAAGTACTCTTTCTGTAGTATCCGGAAGTGGACATTTCGCGCAAAATCAGGCCTACGGTGAAAACGGAAATATCGTCCCATAAAAACGAAAGAGAAAATTTCTCAGAAACTTAATTGGGATGTCTGTCCTCAACTACCAGAGTTGAACCTTTCTATTGATACAGTAGTTTGGAAACACTCTTTTTGTAGAATCTGCAAGTGGATATTTGGATAACAGTGAAGATTTCGTTGGAAACGGAATATCTTCATATAAATTCTAGACAGAAGCATTCTCAGAAACTTCTTTGTGATGTGTGCCCTCAAGTAACAGAGTTCAACCTTTCTTTTGATACAGCAGTTTGGATACTCTCTTTTTGTAGAATCTGTAAGTGGATATTTGGATACCTCTAACGATTTCATTAGAAACGGGAATATCTTCAAATAAAATCTAGACAGAGGCATTCTCAGAAAGTTCTTTGTGATGTGTGTCTTCAGCTAACAGAGTTCAACCTTTCTTTTGATAGAGCAGTTTGGAAACACTGTTTTTGTAGAATCTGTAAGTGGATTTTTGGATACCTCTAACGATTTCGATGGAAACGGGAATATCTTCACATAAAAGATAGACAGAAGCACTGTCAGAAACTACTTTGTGATATCTGCATTCAAGTCACATAGCTGAACATTCCCTTTCATAGAGTAGGTTTGAAACACTCTTTCTGTAGTATCTGAAAGTGAACATTTAGAGCGAATTCAGGCCTAAGGTGAAAAGGGAAATATCTTCCCATAAAAACGAGACAGAAGGATTCTCAGAAACTTATTTGTGATGCGGGTCCTCAACTAACAGAGTTGAACATTTCTCTTGATACAGCAGTTTGGAAACACATTTTTGTAAAATCTGCAAGTGAATATTTGAATAACAGTGAAGATTTCTTTGGAAACGGAATATCTTTATATAAAATCTAGACAGAAGCATTCTCAGAAACTTCTTTGTGATGTGTGTCCTCAACTAACGGAGTTCAACCTTTCTTTTGATACAGCAGTTTGGATACTCTCTTTTTGTAGAATCTGTAAGTGGATATTTGGATACCTCTAACGATTTCATTAGAAACGGGAATATCTTCAAATAAAATCTAGACAGAGGCATTCTCAGAAACTTCTTGGTAATGTGTGTCTTCAGCGAACAGAGTTCAACCTTTCTCTGGATAGAGCAGTTTGGAAACCCTCTTTTTGTAGAATCAGCAAGTTGATATTTGGATAACTGAGAAGATTTCGTTGGCAACGGGAATATCTTCATATAAAATGTAGACAGAAGGATACTCAGAAACTTCTTTGTGATGAGTGTCTTCAACTAACAGAGCTCAACCTTTCTTTTGATACAGCAGTTTGGAAACACTCTTTCTGTAGAAATTGCATGTGGATATGTGGATAACTGTGAAGATTTCTTTGGAAACGGGAATATCTTCATATAAAACCTAGACAGAAACATTCTCAGAAACTTCTTTGTGATGTGTGTCCTCAACCAACAGAGTTCAAACTTTCATTTGATAGAGCAGTTTGGAAACACTCTGTTTGTAGAATCTGCAAGTGGATATTTGGATAACTGTGAAGATTTCGTTGGAAATGGGAATATCTTCCTCTAAAATCTAGACAGAAGCACTGTCAGAAACTACTTTGTGATATCTGCATTCAAGTCACAGAGCTGAACATTCCCTTTCATTGAGCAGGTTTGAAACACTCTTTCTGTAGTATCTGGAAGTGGACATTTCGAGCGAATTCAGGCCTATGGTGAAAACGGAAATATCTTCCCATAAAAATGAGACAGAAAGATTCTCAGAAACTTAATTGGGATGTGTGTCGTCAACTAACAGAGTTGAACCTTTCTCTTGATACAGTAGTTTGGAAACACTCTTTTTGTAGAATCTGCAAGTGGATATTTGGATAACTGTGAAGATTTCGTTGGAAACGTGAATATCTTCATCTAAAATCTAGACGGAAGCACTTTCAGAAACTACTTTCTGATATCTGCATTCAAGTGACCGAGCTGAACATTCCTTTTCATAGACCAGGTTTGAAATACACTTTCTGTAGTATCCGGAAGTGAACATTTCGTGCGAAATCAGTCCTATGGTGAAAACGGAAATATCGTCCCATGAAAACGAAAGAGAAAGATTCTCAGAAACTTAATTGGGATGTCTGTAATCAACTAACAGAGTTGAACCTTTCTGTTGATACAGTAGTTTGGAAACACTCCTTTTGTAGACTCTGCAAGCGGATATTTGGATAACTGTGAATATTTCTTTGGAAACGGAATATATTCATATAAATTCTAGACAGAAGCATTCTCAGAAACTTCTTTGTGATGTGTGTCTTCAACTAACAGGGTTCAACCTTTCTTTTGATAGAGCAGTTTGGAAACACTGTGTTTGTAGAATCTGTAAGTGGATATTTGGATACCTCTAATGGTTTCATTGGAAACCTGAATATCTTCATATAAAATCTAGACAGAAGCATTCTCAGAAACATCTTGGTGATGTGTGTCTTCAACTATCAGGGTTCAACCTTCCTATTGATAGAGCAGTTTGGAAACACTGTTTTTGTGGAATCTGTAAGTGGATATTTCGATACCTCTAATGATTTCATTGGAAACGGGAATATCTTCATATAAAATCTAGACAGAAGCATTCTCAGAAACTTCTTTGTGATCTGTGTCCTCATCTAACAGAGTTGAACCTTTCTCTTCATAGAGCAGTTTGGAAAAACTCTTTTTGTAGAATCTGTAAGTGGATATTTGGATACTTCTTACGATTTCGTTGGAAACGGGAATATCTTCATATAAAAGATACACAGAAGCACTGTCAGAAACTACTTTGTGACATCTGCATTCAAGTCACAGATCTGAACATTCCCTTTCGTAGACCACGTTTGAATCTCTCTTTCTGTTGTATCTGAAAGTGGACACTTCGAGCGCATTCAGGCCTGTGGTGAAAAAGGGAATATCATCCTATGAAAACGAGACAGAAGGATTCTCATAAAGTTGTTTGGGATGTGTGTCCTCAACCAACAGAGTTCAACCTTTCTTTTGATACAGCAGTTTGGAAACACCCTTTTTGTATATATTGCAAGTGGATATTTGGATAACTGTGAAGATTTCATTGAAACGGGAATATCTTAATTTAAAATCTAGACAGAAATATTCTCAGAAACTTCTTTGTGATGTGGGTCCTCAACTAACAGAGTTCAACCTTTCCTTTCATACAGCAGTTGGAAACACACTTTTTGTAGAATCTGCAAGTGGATACTTGGATAACTGTGAAGATTTCATTGGAAACGGGAATATCTTCACATAAAGTCTAGACAGAAGCATTCTCAGAAAATTCTTTGTGATGTGTGTCCTCAACTAACAGAGTTCAAACTTTATTTTTATAGAGCAGTTTGGAAACACCCCTTTTGTAGAATCTGTAAGTGGATATTTGGATACCTCTAACGATTTCATTGGCAATGGGAGTATCTTCATATAAAACCTAGACAGAAACATTCTCAGAAACTTCTTTGTGATGTGTGTCCTCAACCAACAGAGTTCAACCTTTCATTTGATGGAGCAGTTTGGAAACACTCTGTTTGTAGAATCTGCAAGTGGATATTTGAATAACTGTGAAGATTTCGTTTTAAACGGGAATATCTTCATCTAAAATCTAGACAGAAGCACTGTCAGAAACTACTTTGTGATATCTGCATTGAAGTCACAGAGCTGAACATTCCCTTTCATAGAGCAGGTTTGAAACACTCTTTCTGTAGTATCTGGAAGGGGACAATTCGAGCGAATTCAGGCCTATGGTGAAAACGGAAATATCTTCCCATAAAAATGAGACAGAAGGATTCTCGTAAACTTAATTGGGATGTGTGTCATCAACTAAGAGAGTTGAACCTTTCTATTGATACAGTAGTTTGAAAACACTCTTTTTGTAGAATCTGCAAGTGGATATTTGGATAACTGTGAAGATTTCGTTGGAAACGGGAATATCTTCATCTAATATCTAGACGGAAGCACTGTCAGAAACTACTTTGTGATATCTGCATTCAAGTGACAGAGCTGAACATTCCTTTTCATTGACCAGGTTTGAAACACTCTTTCTGTAGTATCCGGAAGTGGACATTTCGAGCGAAATCATGCCTATGGAGAAAACGGAAATATCTTCCCATAAAAATGAAAGAGAAAGATTCGAAGAAACTTAATTGGGATGTCTGTCCTCAACTAACAGAGTTGAACCTTTCCATTGATACAGTAGCTTGGAAACACTCTTTTTGTAGAATCTGCAAGTGGATATTTGGATAACTGTGAACATTTCGTTGGAAACAGAATATCTTAATGAAAATTCTAGAAAGAAGCATTCTCAGATACTTCTTGGTGATGTGTGTCTTCAACTAACAGGGTTCAACCTTTCTTTTGATAGAGCAATTTGGAAACACTGTTTTTGTAGAATCTGTAAGTGGATATTTGGATACCTCTAACGATTTCTTTGGAAACGTGAATATCTTCATATAAAATCTAGACAGAAGCATTCTCAGAAACTTCTTGGTGATGTGTGTGTTCAACTATCAGGGTTCAACCTTCGTTTTGATAGAGCAGTTTGGAAACACTGTTTTAGTAGAATCTGTAAGTGGATATTTGGATACCTCTAATGATTTCATTGGAAACGGGAATATCTTCATATAAAATCAAGACAGAGGCATTCTCAGAAACTTCTTTGTGATGTGTGTCCTCATCTAACAGAGTTGAACCTTTGTTTTGATAGAGCAGTTTGGAAACACTCTTTTTGTAGAATCTGTAAGTGTATATTTGGATACCTCTAACGATTTCGTTGGAAACGGGAATATCTTCATATAAAACATACACAGAAACACTGTCAGAAACTACTTTGTGATATCTGCATTCAAGTCACAGATCTGAACATTCCTTTTCATAGACCACGTTTGAACTCTCTTTCTGTTGTATCTGAAAGTGGACACTTCGAGCGCATTCAGGCCTGTTGTGAAAAAGGAAATATGTTCCTATGAGAACGACACAGAAGGATTATCATAAAGTTGTTTGGGATGTGTGTCCTCAACTAACAGAGTTCAACCTTTCTTTTGATACAGCAGTTTCGAAACACCCTTTTTGTATAAATTGCAAGTGGATATTTGGATAACTGTGAAGATTTCATTGGAAACGGGAATATCTTCATTTAAAATCTAGACAGAAATATTCTCAGAAACTTCCTAGTGATGTGTGTCCTCAACTAACAGAGCTCAACCTTTCTTTTGACACACCAGTTTGGAAACGCTCTTTTTGTAGAATCTGCAAGTGGACATTTGGATAACTGTGAAGATTTCGTTGGATACGGGAATGCCTTCATATAAAATCTAGGCAGAATCATTCTCAGAAACTTCTTTGTGATGTGTGTCCTCAACTAACAGAGTTCAACCTTTCTTTTGATACAGCAGTTTGGATACTCTCTTTTTGTAGAATCTGTAAGTGGATATTGGATACATCTAACGATTTCGTTGGAAACGGGAATATCTTAATATAAAAGATAGACAGAAGCACTGTCAGAAACTACTTTTTGATATCTGCATTCAAGTCACCGTGCTGTACATTCCCTTTCATAGACCACGTTTGAAACACTCTTTCTGTAGTAGCTGAAAGTGGACATTTCGAGCGAATTCAGGCCAATGGTGAAAATGGAAATATCTTCCGATAAAAACGAGACAGAAGGATTCTCAGAAACTTATTTGGGATTTGTGTCCTCAACTAACAGAGTTGAACATTTCTTTTGATACAGCAGTTTGGAAACACACTTTTTGTAGAATCTGCAAGTGAATATTTGAATAACAGTGAAGATTTCTTTGGAAACGGGAATATCTTTATATAAAATCTAGAGAGAAGCATTCTCAGAAACTTCTTTGTGATGTGTGTCCTCAACTAACCGAGTTCAACCTTTCTTTTGATACAGCAGTTTGGATACTCTCTTTTTGTAGAATCTGTAAGTGGATATTTGGATACCTCTAACGATTTCATTAGAAACGGGAATATCTTCAAATAAAATCTAGACAGAGGCATTCTTAGAAACTTCTTTGTGATGTGTGTCTTCAGCTAACAGAGTTCAACCTTTCGTTTGATAGAGCAGTTTGGAAACCCTCTTTTTGTAGAATCGGCAAGTTGATATTTGGATAACTGAGAAGATTTCGTTGGCAACGGGAATATCTTCATATAAAATCTAGACAGAAGGATTCTCCGAAACTTCTTTGTGATGAGTGTCTTCAACTAACAGAGTTCAACCTTTCTTTTGATACAGCAGTTTGGAAACACTCTTTCTGTAGATATTGCAAGTGGATATCTGGATAACTGTGAAGATTTCGTTGGAAACGGAATATCTTCATATAAATTCTAGACAGAAGCATTCTCGGAAACTTCTTTGTGATGTGTGTCTTCAACTGACAGGGTTCTACCTTTCTTTTGATTGAGCAGTTTGGAAACACTGTTTTTGTAGAATCTCTAAGTGGATATTTGGATACCTCTAATGACTCTTTGGAAAGGGGAATATCTTCATATAAAATCTAGACAGAAGCATTCTCAGAAACTTCTTTGTGATGTGTGTCCTCATCTAAGAGTTGAACCTTTCTTTTGATAGAGCAGTTTGGAAACACTCTTTCTGTAGAATCTGTAAGTGGATATTTGTATACCTCTAACGATTTCGTTGGAAACGGGAATATCTTCATATAAAAGATTGACAGAAGCACTGTCAGAAACTACTTTGTGATATCTGCATTCAAGTCACAGATCTGAACATTCCGTTTCATAGACCACGTTTGAAACTCTCTTTCTGTTGTATCTGAAAGTGGAGACTTCGAGCGCATTCAAGCCTGTGGTGTAAAAGGGAATATCTTCCTATGAAAACGAGACAGAAGGATTCTCATAAAGTTGTTTGGGATGTGTGTCCTCAACTAACAGAGTTCAACCTTTCTTTTGATACAGCAGTTTGGAAACACGCTTTTTGTATACATTGCAAGTGGATATTTGGATAATTGTGAAGCTTTCATTGGAAACGGGAATATCTTCATTTAAAATCTAGACAGAAATATTCTCAGAAACTTCTTTGTGATGTGGGTCCTCAAGTAACAGAGTTCAACCTTTCTTTTGATACAGCAGTTTGGATACTCTCTTTTCGTAGAATCTGTAAGTGGATATTTGGATACTTCTAACGATTTCGTTGGAAACGGGAATATCTTCATATAAAAGATAGACAGAAGCACTGTCAGAAACTACTTTTTGATATCTGCATTCAAGTCACAGTGCTGAACATTCCCTTACATAGACCACGTTTGAAACACTCTTTCTGAAGTACCTGAAAGTGGACATTTCGAGGGAATTCAGGTCTATGGTGAAAACTGAAATATCTACCCATAAAAACGAGACAGAAGGATTCTCAGAAACTTATTTGGGATGTGGGTCCTCATCTAACAGCGTTGAACCCTTCTTTTGATACAGCAATTTGGAAACACATTTTTTGTAGAATCTGCATGTGAATATTTGAATAACAGTGAAGATTTCTTTGGAAACGGGAATATCTTTATATAAAATCTAGACAGAAGCATTCTCAGAAACTTCTTTGTGATGTGTGTCCTCAACTAACAGAGTTCAACCTTTCTTTTGGTACAGCAGTTTGGATACTCTCTTTTTGTAGAATCTGTAAGTGGGTATTTGGATACCTCTAACCATTTCATTAGAAACGGGAATATCTTCATATAAAATCTAGACAGAAGCATTATCAGAAACTTCTTTGGGATGTGTTTCTTCAGCCAACAGAGTTCAACCTTTCTCTGGATAGAGCAGTTTGGAAACCCTCTTTTTGTAGAATCGGCAAGTTGATATTTGGATAACTGAGAAGTTTTCGTTGGCAACGGGAATATCTTCATATAAAATCTAGACGGAAGGATTCTCAGAAACTTCTTTGTGATGAGTGTCTTCAACTAACAGAGTTCAACCTTTCTTTTGATACAGCAGTTTAGAAACACTCTTTCTGTAGAAATTGCATGTGGATATCTGGATAACTGTGAAGATTTCTTTGGAAACGGGAATATCTTCATATAAAATCTAGACAGAAACATTCTCAGAAACTTCTTTGTGATGTGTGTCCTCAACTAACAGAGTTCAACCTTTCATTTGATAGAGCAGTTTGGAAACACTCTGTGTTTAGAATCTGCAAGTGGATAGTTGGATAACTTTGAAGATTTCGTTGGAAACGGGAATATCTTCATCTAAAATCTAGACAGAAGCACTGTCAGAAACTACTTTGTGATATCTGCATTCAAGTCACAGAGCTGAACATTCCCTTTCATAGAGCAGGTTTGAAAAACTCTTTCTGTAGTATCTGGAAGTGGACATTTCGAGCGAATTCAGGCCAATGGTGAAAACGGAAATATCTTCCCATAAAAATGAGACAGAAGGAATCTCAGAAACTTAATTGGGATGTGTGTCGTCAACTAACAGAGTTGAACCTTTCTATTGATACAGTAGTTTGGAAACACTCTTTTTTGTAGAATCTGCAAGTGGATATTTGGATAACTGTGAAGATTTCATTGGAAACGGGAATATCTTCATATAAATTGTAGACAGAAGAATTCTCAGAAACTTCTTTGTGATGTGTGTCTTCAACTAACAGGGTTAAACCTTTCTTTTGGTAGAGCAGTTTGGAAACACTGTTTTTGTTGGATCTGTAAGTGGATATTTGGATACTTCTAATGATTTCATTGGAAACCTGAATATCTTCCTATAAAATCTAGAGAGAAGCATTCTCAGAAACTTCTTT
Organism: Gorilla gorilla gorilla; assembly: GCF_029281585.2. NCBI lineage: Eukaryota > Metazoa > Chordata > Mammalia > Primates > Hominidae > Gorilla > Gorilla gorilla. The sequence goes on along the minus strand of NC_086018.1, from coordinate 11,159,601 downwards.
GTGATCTGTGTCTTCAACTAACAGGGTTCCACCTTTCTTTTGATAGAGCAGTTTGGAAACACTGTTTTTGTAGAATCTGTAAGTGGATATTTCGATACCTCTAATGATTTCATTGGAAACGGGAATATCTTCATATAAAACATAGACAGAAGCATTCTCAGAAACTTCTTTGTGATGTGTGTCCTCATCTAACAGAGTTGAACCTTACTTTTGATAGAGCAGTTTGGAAACACTCTTTTTGTCGAATCTGTAAGTGAATATTTGGATACCTCTAACGATTTCGTTGGAAACGGGAATATCTTCATATAAAAGATTCACAGAAGCAGTGTCAGAAACTACTTTGTGATATCTGCATTCAAGTCACAAATCTGAACATTCCCTTTCATAGACCACGTTTGAAACTCTCTTTCTGTTGTATCTGAAAGTGGACACTTCGAGTGCATTCAGGCCTGTGGTGAAAAAGGGAATATCTTCCTATGAAAACGAGACAGAAGAATTCTCATAAAGTTGTTTGGGATGTGTGTCCTCAACTAACAGAGTTCAACCTTTCTTTTGATACAGCAGTTTTGAAACACCCTTTTTGTATAAATTGCAAGTGGATATTTGGATAACTGTGAAGATTTCATTGGAAACGGGAATATCATCCTTTAAAATCTAGACAGAAATATTCTCAGAAACTTCTTTGTGATGTGGGTCCTCAAGTAACAGAGTTCAACCTTTCCTTTCATACAGCAGTTGGAAACACACTTTTTGTAGAATCTGCAAGTGGATATTTGGATAACTGTGAAGATTTCATTGGAAACGGGAATATCTTCATATAAAATCTAGACAGAAGCATTCTCAGAAGCTTCTTTGTGATGTGTGTCCTCAACTAACAGAGTTCAACCTTTCTTTTGATACAGCAGTTTGGATACTCTCTTTTTGTAGAATCTGTAAGTGGATATTTGGATAGTTCTAACGATTTCGTTGGAAACGGGAATATCTTCATATAAAAGATAGACAGAAGCACTGTCAGAAACTACTTTTTGATATCTTCATTCAAGTCACAGTGCTGAACATTCCCTTACATAGACCACGTTTGAAACAGTCTTTCTGTAGTACCTGAAAGTGGACATTTCGAGCGAATTCAGGTCTATGGTGAAAACGGAAATATCTACCCATAAAAACGAGACAGAAGGATTCTCAGAAACTTATTTGGGATGTGGGTCCTCAACTAACAGCTTTGAACACTTCTTTTGATACAGCAATTTGGAAACACATTTTTTGTAGAATCTGCATGAGAATATTTGAATAACAGTGAAGATTTCTTTGGAAACGTGAATATCTTTATATAAAATCTAGACAGAAGCATTCTCAGAAACTACTTCGTGATGTGTGTCCTCAACAAACAGAGTTCAACATTTCTTTTGATACAGCAGTTTGGATACTCTCTTTTTGTAGAATCTGTAAGTGGGTATTTGGATACCTCTAACCATTTCATTAGAAACGGGAATATCTTCATATAAAATCTAGACAGAAGCATTATCAGAAACTTCTTTGGTATGAGTGTCCTCAACGAACAGAGTATAACCTTTCTTTGGATAGAGCACTTTGGATACCCTCTTTTTGTAGAATCGGAAAGTTGATATTTGGATAACTGAGAAGATTTCGTTGGCAACAGGAATATCTTCATATAAAATCTAGACAGAAGGATTCTCAGACACTTCTTTGTGATGAGTGTCTTCAACTAACAGAGTTCAACCTTTCTTTTGATACAGCAGTTTGGAAACACTCTTTCTGTAGAAATTGCATGTGGATATCTGGATAACTGTGAAGATTTCTTTGGAAACGGGAATATCTTCACATAAAATCAAGACAGAAACATTCTCAGAAACTTCTTTGTGATGTGTGTCCTCAACTAACAGAGTTCAACCTTTCGTTTGATAGAGCAGTTTGGAAACACACTGTTTGTAGAATCTGCAAGTGGATATTTGGATAACTGTCAAGATTTCGCTGGAAACGGGAATATCTTCATCTAAAATCAAGACAGAAGCACTATCTGAAACTACTTTGTGATATCTGCATTCAAGTCACAGAGCTGAACATTCTCTTTTATAGAGCAGGTTTGAAACACTCTTTCTGTAGTATCTGGAAGTGGACATTTCAAGCGAACTCAGGCCTATGGTGAAAACGGAAATATCTTCCCATAAAAAAAAGACAGAAGGATTCTCAGAAACTTAATTGGGATGTGTGTCTTCAACTAACAGAGTTGAACCTTTCTATTGATACAGTAGTTTGGAAACACCCTTTTGGGGAAATTGCAAGTGGATATTTGGATAACTGTGAAGATTTCGTAGAAAACGGGAATATCTTCATATAAAATCTAGACAGAAGTATTCTCAGAAACCTCTTTGTGAAGAGTGTCCTCAACTAACAGAATTCAACATTTCTTTTGACACACCAGTTTGGAAACGCTCTTTTTGTAGAATCTGTATGTGGATATTTGGATAACTGTGAAGACTTCGTTGGAAACGGGAATATCTTCATATAAAATCTAGACAGAAGCATTCTCAGAAACTTCTTTGTGATGTGTGTCTTCAACTAACAGGGTTCAACCTTTCTTTTGATGGAGCAGTTTGGAAACACTGTTTTTGTAGAATCTGTAAGTGGATATTTGGATACCTCTAATGATTTCATTGGAAACCTGAATATCTTCATATAAAATCTAGACAGAAGCATTCTCAGAAACTTCTTTGTGATGTTTGTCCTCATCTAACAGAGTTCAACCTTTCTTTTTATAGAGCAGTTTGGAAACACTGTTTTTGTAGAATCGGTAAGTGGATATTTGGATACCTCTAACGATTCCGTTGTAAACGGGAATATCTTCATATAAAAGATACACAGAAGCACTGTCAGAAACTACTCTGTGATATCTGCACTCAAGTCACAGATCTGAATATTCCCATTCATAGACAACGTTTGAAACTCTCTTTCTGTTGTATCTGAATGTGGACATTTCGAGCGCATACAGGCCTGCGGTGAAAAAGGGAATATCTTCCTATGAAAATGAGACAGAAGGATTCTCATAAAGTTGTTTGGGATGTGTGTCCTCAACTAACAGAGTTCAACCTTTCTTTTGATACAGCAGTTTGGAAACACCCTTTTTATATAAATTGCAAGTGGATATTTGGATAACTGTGAAGATTTCATTGGAAACGGGAATATCTTCGTTTAAAATCTAGACGGAAGTATTCTCAGAAACTTCTTTGCGATGTGGGTCCTCAACTAACGGAGTTCAACCTTTCCTTTCATAGAGCAGTTGGAAACACACTATTTGTAGAATCTGCAAGTGGAGAGTTGGATAACTGTGAAGATTTCATTGGAAACGGGAATATCTTCACATAAAGTCTAGACAGAAGCATTCTCAGAAAATTCTTTGTGATGTGTGTCCTCAACTAACAGAGTTCAACCTTTCTTTTTGTAGAGACGTTTGGAAACACCCCTTTTGTAGAATCTGTAAGTGGATATTTGGATACCTCTAACGATTTCGTTGGAAATGGGAGTATCTTCAAATAAAATGTAGACAGAAGCATTCTCAGAAACTTCTTGGTAATGAGTGTGCTCACCTAACACAGTTCAACCTTTCTTTTGATACAGCAGCTTGGAAACCCTCTTTTTGTTGAATCGGCAAGTGGATATTTGGATAACAGCGAAGATTTCGTTGAAAACGGGAATATCTTCATATAAAATCTAGACAGAAGTATTCTCAGAAACCTCTTTGTGAAGAGTGTCCTCAACTAACAGAGTTCAACATTTCTTTTGACACACCAGTTTGGAAACGCTCTTTTTGTAGAATCTGTATGTGGATATTTGGATAACTGTGAAGACTTCGTTGGAAACGGGAATATATTCATATAAAATCTAGACAGAAGCATTCTCAGAAACTTCTTTGTGATGTGTGTCCTCAACTAACAGAGTTCAACCTTTCTTTTGATACATCAGTTTGGATACTCTCTTTTTGTAGAATCTGTAAGTGGATATTTGGATACCTCTAACGATTTCGTTGGAAACGGGAATATCTTCATATAAAAGATTGACTGAAGCACTGTGAGAAACTACTTTTTGATATCTGCATTCAAGTCAGAGTGCTGAATATTCCCTTTCATAGACCACGTTTGAAACACTCTTTCTGTAGTATCTGAAGTGGACATTTCAATCGAATTCAGGCCTATGGTGAAAACGGAAATGTCTTCCGATAAAAACGAGACAGAAGGATTCTCAGAAACTTATTTGGGATGTGGGTCCTCAACTAACAGAGTTGAGCATTTCTTTTGATACAGCAGTTTGGAAACACACTTTTTGTAAGATCTGCAAGTGAATATTTGAATAACAGTGAAGATTTCTTTGGAAACGGGAATATCTTTATATAAAATCTAGACAGAAGCATTCTCAGAAACTTCTTTGTGATGTGTGTCCTCAACTAACGGAGTTCAACCTATCTTTTGATACAGCAGTTTGGATACTCTCTTTTTGTAGAATCTGTAAGTGGATATTTGGATACCTCTAACGATTTCATTAGAAACGGGAATATCTTCAAATAAAATCTAGACAGAGGCATTCTCAGAAACTTCTTGGTGATGTGTTTCTTCAGCTAACAGAGTTCAACCTTTCTCTGGATAGAGCAGTTTGGAAACCCTCTTTTTGTAGAATCGGCAAGTTGATATTTGGATAACTGAGAAGATTTCGTTGGCAACGGGAATATCTTCATATAAAATCTAGACGGAAGGATTCTCAGAAACTTCTTTGTGATGAGTGTCTTCAACTAACAGTGTTCAACCTTTCTTTTCATACAGCAGTTTGGAAACACTGTTTCTGTAGAAATTGCATGTGGATATCTGGATAACTGTGAAGATTTCTTTGGAAACGGGAATATCTTCATATAAAATCTAGACAGAAACATTCTCAGAAACTTCTTTGTGATGTGTGTCCTCAACTAACAGAGTTCAACCTTTCATTTGATAGAGCAGTTTGGAAACACTCTGTGTTAGGATCTGCAAGTGGATAGTTGGATAACTGTGAAGATTTCGTTGGAAGCGGAATATCTTCATCTAAAATCTAGACAGAAGCACTGTCAGAAACTACTTTGTGATATCTGCATTCAAGTCACAGAGCTGAACATTCCCTTTCATAGAGCAGGTTTGAAACACTCTTTCTGTGCTATCTGGAAGTGGACATTTCGAGCGAATTCAGGCCTATGGAGAAAACGGAAATATCTTCCCATAAAAATGAGACAGAAGGATTCTCAGAAACTTAATTGGGATGTGTGTCTTCAACTAACAGAGTTGAACCTTTCTATTGATACAGTAGTTTGGAAACACTCTTTTTGTAGAATCTGCAAGTGGATATTTGGATAACTGTGAAGATTTCGTTGGAAACGGGAATATCTTCTTCTAATATCTAGACGGAAGCACTGTCAGAAACTACTTTGTGATATCTGCATTCAAGTGACAGAGCTGAACATTCCTTTTCATTGACCAGGTTTGAAACACTCTTTCTGTAGTATCCGGAAGTGGACATTTCGAGCGAAATCAGGCATGTGGTGAAAACGGAAATATCTTCCCATAAAAACGAAAGAGAAAGATTCCCAGCAACTTAATTGGGATGTCTGTCCTCAACGAACAGAGTTGAACCTTTCTATTGATACAGTAGTTTGGAAACACTCTTTTTGTAGAATCCGCAGGTGGATATTTGGATAACTGTGAAGATTTCATTGGAAACGGAATATCTTCATATAAATTCCAGATAGAAGCATTCTCAGAAACTTCTTTGTGATGTGTGTTTTCAACTAACAGGGTTCAACCTTTCTTTTGATAGAGCAGTTTGGAAACACTGTTTTTGTAGAATCTGTAAGTGGATATTTGGATACCCCTAACGATTTCATTGGAAATCGGAACATCTTCATATAAAATCTAGACAGAAGCATTCTCAGAAACTTCTTTGTGATGTGTCTCCTCAACTAACGGAGTTCAACCTTTCTTTTGATAGAGCAGTTTGGATACTCTCTTTTTGTAGAATCTGTAAGTGGATATTTGGATTCCTCAAACGATTTCATTAGAAACGGGAGTATCTTCAAATAAAATCTAGACACAGGCATTCTCAGAAACTTCTTTGTGATGTGTGTCTTCAGCTAACAGAGTTCAACCTTTCTTTTGATACGGCAGTTTGGAAACACTGTTTTTGCAGAATCTGTAAGTGGATATTTGGATACCTCTAACGATTTCATTAGAAACGGGAATATCTTCAAATAAAATGTAGACAGAGGCATTCTCAGAAACTTGTTTGTGATGTGTGTCTTCAGCTAACAGAGTTCAACCTTTCTTTTGATAGACCAGTTTGGAAACACTGTTTTTGTAGAATCTGTAAGTGGATATTTGGATACCTCAAACGATTTCGTTGGAAACGGGAATATATTCATATAAAAGATAGACAGAAGCACTGTCAGAAACTACTTTGTGATATCTGCATTCAAGTCACAGAGCTGAACATTCCCTTTCATAGAGCAGGTTTGAAACACTCTTTCTGTAGTATCTGGAAGTGGACATTTCGAGCGAATTCAGGCCTATGGTGAAAACTGTAATATCTTCCCATAAAAATGAGACAGAAGGATTCTGAGAAACTTAATTGGGATGTGTGTCGTCAACTAACAGAATTGAACCTTTCTATTGATACAGTAGTTTGGAAACACTCTTTTTGTAGAATCTGCAAGTGGATATTTGGATAAATGTGAAGATTTCGTTGGAAACGGGAATAACTTCATCTAATATGTAGACGGAACCACTGAAAGAAAATACTTTGTGATATCTGCATTCAAGTGACAGAGCTGAACATTCCTTTTCATAGACCAGGTTTGAAACACTCTTTCTGTAGTATCCGGAAGTGGGCATTTCTAGCGAAATCAGGCGTATGGTGAAAACGGAAATATCTTCAAAAGAAAACGAAAGAGAAAGATTCTCAGAAAGTTAATTGGGATGTCTGTCCTCAACTAACAGAGTTGAACCTTTCTATTGATAATGGAGTTTGGAAACACTCTTTTTGTAGAATCTGCAAGTGGATATTTGGATAACTGTGAAGATTTCATTGGAAACGGAATATCTTCATATAAATTCTAGACAGAAGCATTCTCAGAAACTTCTTTGTGATGTGTGTCTTCAACTAACAGGGTTCAACCTTTCTTTTGATAGAGCAGTTTGGAAACACTGCTTTTGTAGAATCTGTAAGTGGATATTTGGATACCTGTAATCATTTCATTGCAAACGGGAATATCTTCGTATAAAATCTAGACAGAAGCATTCTCAGAAACTTCTATGTGATGTGTGTCCTCATCTAACAGAGTTGAACCTTTCTTTTGATAGAGCAGTTTGGAAACACTCTTTTTGTAGAATCTGTAAGTGGATATTTGGATACATCTAACGATTTCGATGGAAACGGGAATATCTTCATATAAAAGATACACAGAAGCACTGTCAGAAACTACTCTGTGATATCTGCAATCAAGTCACAGATCTGAACATTCCCTTTCATAGGCCACGTTTGAAACTCTCTTTCTGTTGTATCTGAAAGTGGACATTTCGAGCGCATTCTGGCCTGTGGGGAAAAAGGGAATATCTTCCTATTAAAACGAGACAGAAGGATTCTCATAAAGTTGTTTGGGATGTGTTTCCTCAACTAACAGAGTTAAACCTTTCTTTTGATACAGCAGTTTGGAAACACCCTTTTTGTATAAATTGCAAGTGGATATTTGGATAACTGTGAAGATTTCGTTGGAAACGGGAATATCTTCATCTAATATCTAGAGGGAAGCACTGTCAGAAACTGCTTTGTGGTATCTGCATTCAAGTCACAGAGCTGAACATTCCTTTTCATTGGCCAGGTTTGAAACACTCTCTCTGTAGTATCCGGAAGTGGACATTTCGAGCGAAATCAGGCCTATGTTGAAAACGGGATTAACTTCCCGTAAAAATGAAAGAAAGATTCTCAGAAACTTAATTGGGATGTCTGTCCTCAACTAACAGAGTTGAACCTTTCTATTGATACAGTAGTTTGGAAACACTCTTTTTGTAGAATCGGCAAGTTGATATTTGGATAACTGAGAAGATTTCGTTGGCAACGGGAATATCTTCATATAAAATCTAGACAGAAGGATTCTCAGAAACTTCTTTGTGATGAGTGTCTTCAGCTAACAGAGTTCAACCTTTCTCTTGATACAGCAATTTGGAAACACCCTTTCCGTAGAAACTGCACGTGGATATGTGGATAACTGTGAAGATTTCTTTGGAAACGGGAATATCTTCACATAAAATCTAGACAGAAGCATTCTCAGAAAGTTCTTTGTGATGTGTGTCCTCAACTAACAGAGTTCAACCTTTCATTTGATAGAGCAGTTTGGAAACACTCTGTTTGTAGAATCTGCAAGTGGATATTTGGATAACTGTGAAGATTTCGTTGGAAACGGGAATATCTTCATCTAATATCTAGGCGGAAGCAGTGTCAGAAACTACATGGTGATATCTGCATTCAAGTCAAAGAGCTGAACATTCCCTTTCATAGAGCAGGTTTGAAACACTCTTTCTGTAGTATCTGGAAGTGGACGTTTCGAGCGAATTCAGGCCTACGGTGAAAACGGAAATATCTTCCCATAAAAATGAGACAGAAGGATTCTCAGAAACTTAATTGGGATGTGTGTCGTCAACTAACAGAGTTGAACCTTTCTATTGATACAGTAGTTTGGAAACACTCTTTTTGTAGAATCTGCAAGTGGATATTTGGATAACTGTGAAGATTTCGTTGGAAACGGGAATATTTTCATCTAAAATCTAGACGGAAGCTCTGTCAGAAACTACTTTGTGATATCTGCATTCAAGTGACAGAGCTGAACATTCCATTTCATAGTCCAGGTTTGAAACACTCTTTCTGTAGTATCCGGAAATGGAAATTTCGAGCGAAATCAGGCCTATTGTGAAAACGGAAATATAGTCCCATTAAAACGAAACAGAAAGATTCTCAGAAACTTAATTGGGATGTCTGTCCTCAACTAACAGAGTTGAACCTTTCTATTGATACAGTAGTTTGGAAACACTCTTTTTGTAGAATCTGCAAGTGGATATTTGGATAACGGTGAAGATTTCGTTGGAAACGGAATATCTTCATAGAAATTCTAGACAGAAGCATTCTCAGAAACTTCTTTGTGATGTGTGTCTTCGACTAACATGGTTCAACCTTTCTTTTGATTGAGCAGTTTGGAAACACTGTTTTTGTAGAATCTGTAAGTGGATATTTGGATACCTCTAATGATTTCATTGGAAACGGGAATATCTTCATATAAAATCTAGACAGAAGCATTCTCAGAAACTTCTTTGTGATGTGTGTCCTCGTCTAACAGAGTTGAATCTTTCGTTTGATAGAGCAGTTTGGAAACACTCTTTTTGTAGAATGTGAAAGTGGATATTTGGATACCTCTAACGATTTCGTTGGAAACGTTAATATATTCATATAAAAGATAGACAGAAGCACTGTCAGAAACTACTTTTTGATATCTGCATTCAAGTCACAGTGCTGAACATTCCCTTTCATAGACCACGTTTGAAACACTCTTTCTGTAGTATCTGAAAGTGGACATTTCGAGCGAATTCAGGCCTACGGTGAAAAAGGAAATACCTTCCCATAAAAACGAGACAGAAGGATTCTCAGAAACGTATTTGGGATGTGGGTCCTCAAGTAACAGAGTTTAACATTTCTTTTGATACAGCAGTTTGGAAACAATTTTTTGTAGAATCTGCAAGTGTATATTTGAATAACAGTGAAGAATTCTTTGGAAAAGGGAATATCTTTATATAAAATCTAGACAGAAGCATTCTCAGAAACTTCTTTGAGATGTGTGTCCTCAACTAACGGAGTTCATCCTTTCTTTTGATACAGCAGTTTGGATAATCTCTTTTTGTAGAATCTGTAAGTGGATATTTGGATACCTCTAACGGTTTCATTAGAAACGGGAATATCTTCAAATAAAATCTAGACAGAGGCTTTCTCAGAAGCTTCTTTGTGATGTGTGTCTTCAGCTAACAGAGTTCAACCTTTCTTTTCATAGAGCTGTTTGGAAACACTGTTTTTTAGGATCTGTAAGTGGATATTTGGATACCTCTAACGATTTCGTTGGAAACGGGAATATCTTCCTCTAAAATCTAGACAGAAGCACTGTCTGAAACTACTTTGTGATATCTGCATTCAAGTCACAGAGCTGAACATACCATTTCATAGAGCAGGGTTGAAACACTCTTTCTGTAGTATCTGGAAGTGGACATTTCGAGCGAATTCAGGCCTATGGTGAAAACGGAAATATCTTCCCATAAAAATGAGACAGAAGGATTCTCAGAAACTTAATTGGGATGTGTGTCGTCAACTAACAGAGTTGAACCTTTCTATTGATACAGTAGTTTGGAAACACTCTTTTTGTAGAATCTGGAAGTGGATATTTGGATAACTGTGTAGATTTCGTTGGAAACGGGAATATCTTCATCTAATATCTAGACGGAAGCACTGTCAGAAAACACTTTGTGATATCTGCATTCAAGTGACAGAGCTGAACATTCCTTTTCATAGACCAGGTTTGAAACACACTTTCTGTAGTATCAGGAAGTGCACATTTCGAGCGAAATCAGGCCTATGGTGAAAACAGAAATATCTTGCCATAAAAACGAAAGAGAAAGATTCTCAGAAACTTAATTGGGATGTCTGTCCTCAACTAACAGAGTAGAAACTTTCTATTGATACAGTAGTTTGGAAACACTCTTTTTGTAGAATCTGCAAGTGGATATTTGGATAACAGTGAAAATTTCGTTGGAAACGGAATATCTTCATAAAAATTCTAGACAGAAGCATTCTCAGAAACTTCTTTGTGATGTGTGTCTTCAACGAACAGGGTTCAACCTTGCTTTTGATGGAGCAGTTTGGAAACACTCTTTTTGTAGAATCTGTAAGTGGATATTTGGATACATCTAACGATATCTTTGGAAACCTGAATATATTCATATAAAATCTAGACAGAAGCATTTTCAGAAACCTCTTGGTGATGTGTGTCTTCAACGATCAGGGTTCAACCTTTCTTTTGATAGAGCAGTTTGGAAACACTGTTTTTGTAGAATCTGTAAGTGGATATTTGGATACCTCTAATGATTTCATTGGAAACGGGAATATCTTCATATAAAATCTAGACAGAAGCATTCTCAGAAACTTCTTTGTGATGCGTGTCCTCATCTAACAGAGTTGAACCTTTCTTTTGATAGAGCAGTTTGGAAACACTCTTTTTGTAGAATCTGTAAGTGGATATTAGGATACCTCTAACGATTTCGTTGGAAACGGGAATATCTTCATATAAAAGATACACAGAAGCACTGTCAGAAACTACTTTGTGATATCTGCATTCAAGTCACAGATCTGAACATTCGCTTTCATAGAGAACGTTTGAAACTCTCTTTCTGTTGTATCTGAAAGTGGACATTTCGAGCGAATTCAGGACTGCGGTGAAATAGGGAATATCTTCCTATGAAAACGAGACAGAAGGATTCTCATAAAGTTGTTTGGGATGTGTGTCCTCAACTAACAGAGTTCAACCTTTCTTTTGATACAGCAGTTTGGAAACATCCTTTTTGTATAAATGGCAAGTGGATATTTGGATAACTGTGAAGATTTCATTGGAAACGGGAATATCTTCATTTAAAATCTAGACAGAAATATTCTCAGAAACTTCTTTGTGATGTGGGTCCTCTACTAACAGAGTTCAACCTTTCGTTTCATACAGCATTTGGAAACACACTTTTTGTAGAATCTGCAAGTGGATATTTGGATAACTGTGAGGATTTCATTGGAAACGGGAATATCTTCATATAAAGTCTAGACAGAAGCCTTCTCAGAAAATTCTTTGTGTTGTGTGTCCTCAACTAACAGAGTTCAACCTTTCTTTTGATAGAGCAGTTTGGAAACACCCCTTTTGTAGAATCTGTATGTGGATATTTGGATACTTCTAACGGTTTCGTTGGAAACGGGAGTAAATTCATGTAAAATCTAGACAGAAGCATTCTCAGAAACTTCTTGTTAATGAGTGTCTTCACCTAACACAGTTCAACCTTTCTTTTGATACAGCAGCTTGGAAACCCTCTTTTTGTTGAATCGGCAAGTGGATATTTGGATAAATGTGAAGATTTCGTTGAAAACGGGAATATCTTCATATAAAATCTAGACAGAAGCATTCTCAGAAACTTCTTTGTGAAGAGTGTAATCAACTAAAAGAGTTCAACCTTCCTTTTGATACAGCAGTTTGGAAACTCTCTTTTTGTAGAATCTGCAAGTGGACATTTGGATAACTGTGAAGATTTTGTTGGAAACGGGAATATCTTCATATAAAATCTAGACAGAAGGTTTCTCAGAAACTTCATTGTGATGAGTGTCTTCAACTAACAGAGTTCAACCTTTCTTTTGATACGGCAGTTTGGAAACACTCTTTCTGTAGAAATTGCATGTGGATATCTGGATAACTATGAAGATTTCTTTGGAAACGGGAATATCTTCATATAAAATCTAGACAGAATCATTCTCAGAAACTTCTTAGTGATGTGTGTCCTCAACTAACAGACTTCAACCTTTCATTTGATAGAGCAGTTTGGAAACACTCTGTTTGTAATATCTGCAAGTGGATATTTGGATAACTGTGAAGATTTCGTTGGAAACGGGAATATCTTCATCTAAAATCTAGACAGAAGCACTGGCAGAAACTACTTTGTGATATCTGCATTCAAGTCACAAATCTGAACATTCCCTTTCATAGAGCAGGTTTGAAACAGTCTTTCTGGAGTATCTGGTAGTGGACATTTCGAGCGAATTCAGGCCTATGGTGAAAACGGAAATATCTTCCCATAAAAATGAGACAGAAGGATTCTCAGAAACTTAATTGGGATGTGTGTCGTCAACTAACAGAGTTGAACCTTTCTATTGATACACTAGTTTGGAAACACTCTGTTTGTAGAATCTGCAAGTGGATATTTGTTTAACGGTGAAGATTTCGTTGGAAACGGGAATATCTTCATCTAAAATCTAGACGGAAGCACTGTCAGAAACTACTTTGTGATATCTGCATTCAAGTGACAGAGCTGAACATTCCTTTTCATTGACCAGGTTTGAAACACTCTTTCTGTAGTATCCGGAAGTGGACATTTCGAGCGAAATCAGGCCTATGGTGAAAACGGAAATATCTTCCCATAAAAATGAAAGAGAAAGATTCTCAGAAACTTAATTGGGATGTCTGTCCTCAACTAACAGAGTAGAAACTTTCTATTGATACAGTAGTTTGGAAACACTCTTTTTGTAGAATCTGCAAGTGGATATTTGGATAACTGTGAAGATTTCGTTGGAAACGGGAATATTTTCATCTAAAATCTAGACGGAAGCTCTGTCAGAAACTACTTTGTGATATCTGCATTCAAGTGACAGAGCTGAACATTCCATTTCATAGTCCAGGTTTGAAACACTCTTTCTGTAGTATCCGGAAATGGAAATTTCGAGCGAAATCAGGCCTATTGTGAAAACGGAAATATAGTCCCATTAAAACGAAACAGAAAGATTCTCAGAAACTTAATTGGGATGTCTGTCCTCAACTAACAGAGTTGAACCTTTCTATTGATACAGTAGTTTGGAAACACTCTTTTTGTAGAATCTGCAAGTGGATATTTGGATAACGGTGAAGATTTCGTTGGAAACGGAATATGTTCATATAAATTCTAGACAGAAGCATTCTCAGAAACTTCTTTGTGATGTGTGTCTTCGACTAACATGGTTCAACCTTTCTTTTGATTGAGCAGTTTGGAAACACTGTTTTTGTAGAATCTGTAAGTGGATATTTGGATACCTCTAATGATTTCATTGGAAACGGGAATATCTTCATATAAAATCTAGACAGAAGCATTCTCAGAAACTTCTTTGTGATGTGTGTCCTCGTCTAACAGAGTTGAACCTTTCGTTTGATAGAGCAGTTTGGAAACACTCTTTTTGTAGAATGTGAAAGTGGATATTTGGATACCTCTAACGATTTCGTTGGAAACGTTAATATATTCATATAAAAGATAGACAGAAGCACTGTCAGAAACTACTTTTTGATATCTGCATTCAAGTCACAGTGCTGAACATTCCCTTTCATAGACCACGTTTGAAACACTCTTTCTGTAGTATCTGAAAGTGGACATTTCGAGCGAATTCAGGCCTACGGTGAAAAAGGAAATACCTTCCCATAAAAACGAGACAGAAGGATTCTCAGAAACGTATTTGGGATGTGGGTCCTCAACTAACAGAGTTTAACATTTCTTTTGATACAGCAGTTTGGAAACAATTTTTTGTAGAATCTGCAAGTGTATATTTGAATAACAGTGAAGAATTCTTTGGAAAAGGGAATATCTTTATATAAAATCTAGACAGAAGCATTCTCAGAAACTTCTTTGAGATGTGTGTCCTCAACTAACGGAGTTCATCCTTTCTTTTGATACAGCAGTTTGGATAATCTCTTTTTGTAGAATCTGTAAGTGGATATTTGGATACCTCTAACGGTTTCATTAGAAACGGGAATATCTTCAAATAAAATCTAGACAGAGGCTTTCTCAGAAGCTTCTTTGTGATGTGTGTCTTCAGCTAACAGAGTTCAACCTTTCTTTTCATAGAGCTGTTTGGAAACACTGTTTTTTAGGATCTGTAAGTGGATATTTGGATACCTCTAACGATTTCGTTGGAAACGGGAATATCTTCCTCTAAAATCTAGACAGAAGCACTGTCTGAAACTACTTTGTGATATCTGCATTCAAGTCACAGAGCTGAACATACCCTTTCATAGAGCAGGGTTGAAACACTCTTTCTGTAGTATCTGGAAGTGGACATTTCGAGCGAATTCAGGCCTATGGTGAAAACGGAAATATCTTCCCATAAAAATGAGACAGAAGGATTCTCAGAAACTTAATTGGGATGTGTGTCGTCAACTAACAGAGTTGAACCTTTCTATTGATACAGTAGTTTGGAAACACTCTTTTTGTAGAATCTGGAAGTGGATATTTGGATAACTGTGTAGATTTCGTTGGAAACGGGAATATCTTCATCTAATATCTAGACGGAAGCACTGTCAGAAAACACTTTGTGATATCTGCATTCAAGTGACAGAGCTGAACATTCCTTTTCATAGACCAGGTTTGAAACACACTTTCTGTAGTATCAGGAAGTGCACATTTCGAGCGAAATCAGGCCTATGGTGAAAACAGAAATATCTTGCCATAAAAACGAAAGAGAAAGATTCTCAGAAACTTAATTGGGATGTCTGTCCTCAACTAACAGAGTAGAAACTTTCTATTGATACAGTAGTTTGGAAACACTCTTTTTGTAGAATCTGCAAGTGGATATTTGGATAACAGTGAAAATTTCGTTGGAAACGGAATATCTTCATAAAAATTCTAGACAGAAGCATTCTCAGAAACTTCTTTGTGATGTGTGTCTTCAACGAACAGGGTTCAACCTTGCTTTTGATGGAGCAGTTTGGAAACACTCTTTTTGTAGAATCTGTAAGTGGATATTTGGATACATCTAACGATATCTTTGGAAACCTGAATATATTCATATAAAATCTAGACAGAAGCATTTTCAGAAACCTCTTGGTGATGTGTGTCTTCAACGATCAGGGTTCAACCTTTCTTTTGATAGAGCAGTTTGGAAACACTGTTTTTGTAGAATCTGTAAGTGGATATTTGGATACCTCTAATGATTTCATTGGAAACGGGAATATCTTCATATAAAATCTAGACAGAAGCATTCTCAGAAACTTCTTTGTGATGCGTGTCCTCATCTAACAGAGTTGAACCTTTCTTTTGATAGAGCAGTTTGGAAACACTCTTTTTGTAGAATCTGTAAGTGGATATTAGGATACCTCTAACGATTTCGTTGGAAACGGGAATATCTTCATATAAAAGATACACAGAAGCACTGTCAGAAACTACTTTGTGATATCTGCATTCAAGTCACAGATCTGAACATTCGCTTTCATAGAGAACGTTTGAAACTCTCTTTCTGTTGTATCTGAAAGTGGACATTTCGAGCGAATTCAGGACTGCGGTGAAATAGGGAATATCTTCCTATGAAAACGAGACAGAAGGATTCTCATAAAGTTGTTTGGGATGTGTGTCCTCAACTAACAGAGTTCAACCTTTCTTTTGATACAGCAGTTTGGAAACATCCTTTTTGTATAAATGGCAAGTGGATATTTGGATAACTGTGAAGATTTCATTGGAAACGGGAATATCTTCATTTAAAATCTAGACAGAAATATTCTCAGAAACTTCTTTGTGATGTGGGTCCTCTACTAACAGAGTTCAACCTTTCGTTTCATACAGCATTTGGAAACACACTTTTTGTAGAATCTGCAAGTGGATATTTGGATAACTGTGAGGATTTCATTGGAAACGGGAATATCTTCATATAAAGTCTAGACAGAAGCCTTCTCAGAAAATTCTTTGTGTTGTGTGTCCTCAACTAACAGAGTTCAACCTTTCTTTTGATAGAGCAGTTTGGAAACACCCCTTTTGTAGAATCTGTATGTGGATATTTGGATACTTCTAACGGTTTCGTTGGAAACGGGAGTAAATTCATGTAAAATCTAGACAGAAGCATTCTCAGAAACTTCTTGTTAATGAGTGTCTTCACCTAACACAGTTCAACCTTTCTTTTGATACAGCAGCTTGGAAACCCTCTTTTTGTTGAATCGGCAAGTGGATATTTGGATAAATGTGAAGATTTCGTTGAAAACGGGAATATCTTCATATAATATCTAGACAGAAGCATTCTCAGAAACTTCTTTGTGAAGAGTGTAATCAACTAAAAGAGTTCAACCTTCCTTTTGATACAGCAGTTTGGAAACTCTCTTTTTGTAGAATCTGCAAGTGGACATTTGGATAACTGTGAAGATTTTGTTGGAAACGGGAATATCTTCATATAAAATCTAGACAGAAGGTTTCTCAGAAACTTCATTGTGATGAGTGTCTTCAACTAACAGAGTTCAACCTTTCTTTTGATACGGCAGTTTGGAAACACTCTTTCTGTAGAAATTGCATGTGGATATCTGGATAACTATGAAGATTTCTTTGGAAACGGGAATATCTTCATATAAAATCTAGACAGAATCATTCTCAGAAACTTCTTAGTGATGTGTGTCCTCAACTAACAGACTTCAACCTTTCATTTGATAGAGCAGTTTGGAAACACTCTGTTTGTAATATCTGCAAGTGGATATTTGGATAACTGTGAAGATTTCGTTGGAAACGGGAATATCTTCATCTAAAATCTAGACAGAAGCACTGGCAGAAACTACTTTGTGATATCTGCATTCAAGTCACAAATCTGAACATTCCCTTTCATAGAGCAGGTTTGAAACAGTCTTTCTGGAGTATCTGGTAGTGGACATTTCGAGCGAATTCAGGCCTATGGTGAAAACGGAAATATCTTCCCATAAAAATGAGACAGAAGGATTCTCAGAAACTTAATTGGGATGTGTGTCGTCAACTAACAGAGTTGAACCTTTCTATTGATACAGTAGTTTGGAAACACTCTGTTTGTAGAATCTGCAAGTGGATATTTGTTTAACGGTGAAGATTTCGTTGGAAACGGGAATATCTTCATCTAAAATCTAGACGGAAGCACTGTCAGAAACTACTTTGTGATATCTGCATTCAAGTGACAGAGCTGAACATTCCTTTTCATTGACCAGGTTTGAAACACTCTTTCTGTAGTATCCGGAAGTGGACATTTCGAGCGAAATCAGGCCTATGGTGAAAACGGAAATATCTTCCCATAAAAATGAAAGAGAAAGATTCTCAGAAACTTAATTGGGATGTCTGTCCTCAACTAACAGAGTAGAAACTTTCTATTGATACAGTAGTTTGGAAACACTCTTTTTGTAGAATCTGCAAGTGGATATTTGGATAACAGTGAAAATTTCGTTGGAAACGGAATATCTTCATAAAAATTCTAGACAGAAGCATTCTCAGAAACTTCTTTGTGATGTGTGTCTTCAACGAACAGGGTTCAACCTTGCTTTTGATGGAGCAGTTTGGAAACACTCTTTTTGTAGGATCTGTAAGTGGATATTTGGATACATCTAACGATATCTTTGGAAACCTGAATATATTCATATAAAATCTAGACAGAAGCATTTTCAGAAACCTCTTGGTGATGTGTGTCTTCAACGATCAGGGTTCAACCTTTCTTTTGATAGAGCAGTTTGGAAACACTGTTTTTGTAGAATCTGTAAGTGGATATTTGGATACCTCTAACGATTTTGTTGTAAACGGGAATATCTTCATATAAAAGATAGACAGAAGCACTGTCAGAAACTACTTTTTGATATCTGCATTCAAGTCACAGTGCTGAACATTCCCTTTCATAGACCACGTTTGAAACACTCTTTCTGTAGTATCTGAAAGTGGACATTTCGAGCGAATTCAGGCCTATGGTGAAAACGGAAATATCTTCCGATAAAAACGAGACAGAAGGATTCTCAGAAACTTATTTGGGATGTGGGTCCTCAACTAACAGAGTTGAACATTTCTTTCGATACAGCAGTTTGGAAACACACTTTTTGTAGAATCTGCATGTGAATATTTGAATAACAGTGAAGATTTCTTTGGAAACGGGAATATCTTTATATAAAATCTAGACAGAAGCATTCTCAGAAACTTCTTTGTGATGTGTGTCCTCAACTAACGGAGTTCAACCTTTCTTTTGATACAGCAGTTTGGATACTCTCTTTTTGTAGAATCTGTAAGTGGATATTTGGATACCTCTAACGATTTCAGTAGAAAGAGGAATGTCTTCAAATAAAATCTAGACAGAGGCATTCTCAGAAACTTCTTTGTGATGTGTGTCTTCAGCTAACAGAGTTCAACCTTTCTTTGGATAGAGCAGTTTGGAAACCGTCTTTTTGTAGAATCGGCAAGTTGATATTTGGATAACTGAGAAGATTTCGTTGGCAACGGGAATATCTTCATATAAAATCTAGACAGAAGGATTCTCAGAAACTTCTTTGTGATGAGTGTCTTCAACTAACAGAGTTGAACATTTCTTTCGATACAGCAGTTTGGAAACACACTTTTTGTAGAATCTGCATGTGAATATTTGAATAACAGTGAAGATTTCTTTGGAAACGGGAATATCTTTATATAAAATCTAGACAGAAGCATTCTCAGAAACTTCTTTGTGATGTGTGTCCTCAACTAACGGAGTTCAACCTTTCTTTTGATACAGCAGTTTGGATACTCTCTTTTTGTAGAATCTGTAAGTGGATATTTGGATACCTCTAACGATTTCAGTAGAAAGAGGAATGTCTTCAAATAAAATCTAGACGGAGGCATTCTCAGAAACTTCTTTGTGATGTGTGTCTTCAGCTAACAGAGTTCAACCTTTCTTTGGATAGAG
Source organism: Gorilla gorilla gorilla (assembly GCF_029281585.2). NCBI lineage: Eukaryota > Metazoa > Chordata > Mammalia > Primates > Hominidae > Gorilla > Gorilla gorilla. The sequence continues at coordinate 11,140,080 of NC_086018.1, read as the reverse complement.
CAGTTTGGAAACCGTCTTTTTGTAGAATCGGCAAGTTGATATTTGGATAACTGAGAAGATTTCGTTGGCAACGGGAATATCTTCATATAAAATCTAGACAGAAGGATTCTCAGAAACTTCTTTGTGATGAGTGTCTTCAACTAACAGAGTTCAACCTTTCTTTTGATACAGCAGTTTGGAAACACTCTTTCTGTAGAAATTGCATGTGGATATCTGGATAACTGTGAAGATTTCTTTGGAAACGGGAATATCTTCATATAAAATCTAGACAGAAACTTTCTCAGAAACTTCTTTGTGATGTGTGTCCTCAACTAATAGAGTTCAACCTTTCATTTGATAGAGCAGTTTGGAAACACTCTGTTTGTAGAATCTGCAAGTGGATATTTGGATAACTGTGAAGATTTCGTTGGAAACGGGAATATCTTCATATAAAATCTAGACAGAAGCATTCTCAGAAACTTCTTTGTGATGTGTGTCCTCAACTAACAGAGTTCAACCTTTCTTTTGATACAGCAGTTTGGAAACACTCTTTTTGTAGAAATTGCATGTGGATATCTGGATAACTGTGAAGATTTCTTTGGAAACGGGAATAGCTTCATATAAAATCTAGACAGAAACTTTCTCAGAAACTTCTTTGTGATGTGTGTCCTCAACTAACAGAGTTCAACATTTCTTTTGATTCAGCAGTTTGGATACTCTCTTTTTGTGGAATCTGTAAGTGGATATTTGGATACCTCTAACGATTTCATTAGAAACGGGAGAATCTTCATATAAAATCTTCACAGAAGCATTCTCAGAAACTTCTTTGTGATATGTGTCTTGAAGTAACAGAGTTCAAACTTTCTTTTGATAGAGCAGTTTGGAAACCCTGTTTTTATAGAATGTGTAAGTGGATATTTGGATACCTCTAACGATTTCGTTGGAAACGGGAATATCTTCAAATAAAATCTAGACAGAGGCATTCTCAGAAACTTCTTTGTGATGTGTGTATTCAGCTAACAGAGTTTAACCTTTCTTTGGATAGAGCAGTTTGGAAACCCTCTTTTTGTAGAATCGGCAAGTTGATATTTGGATAACTGAGAAGATTTCGTTGCCAACGGGAATATCTTCATATAAAATCTAGACAGAATGATTCTCAGAAACTTCTTTGTGATGAGTGTCTTCAACTAACAGAGTTCAACCTTTCTTTTGATACAGCAGTTTGGAAACACTCTTTCTGTAGAAATTGCATGTGGATATCTGGATAACTGTGAAGATTTCTTTGGAAACGGGAATATCTTCATATAAAATCTAGACTGAAACATTCTCAGAAACTTCTTTGTGATGTGTGTCCTCAACTAATAGAGTTCTACCTTTCATTTGATGGAGCAGTTTGGAAACACTCTGTTTGTAGAATCTGTAAGTGGATATTTGGATAACTGTGAAGATTTCGTTGGAAGCGGAACATCTTCATCTAAAATCTAGACAGAAGCACTGTCAGAAACTACTTTGTGATAACTGCATTCAAGTCACAGAGCTGAACATTCCCTGTCAAAGAGCAGGTTTGAAACACTCTGTAGTATCTGGAAGTGGACATTTTGAGCGAATTCAGGCCTTTGGTGAAAACGGAAATATCTTCCCATAAAAATGAAACAGAAAGATTCTCAGAAACTTAATTGGGATGTCTGTCCTCAACTAACAGAGTTGAAACTTTCTATTGATACAGTAGTTTGGAAACACTCTTTTTGTAGAATCTGCAAGCGGATATTTGGATAACTGTGAAGATTTCGTTGGAAACGGAATATCTTCATATAAATTCTAGACAGAAGCATTCTCAGAAACTTCTTTGTGATGTGTGTCTTCAACTAACAGTGTTCAACCTTTCTTTTGATAGAGCAGTTTGGAAACACTGTTTTTGTAGAATCTGTAAGTGGATATTTGGATACCTCTAATGATTTCATTGGAAACCTGAATATCTTCATATAAAACCTAGACAGAAGCATTCTCAGAAACTTCTTGGTGATGTGTGTCTTCAACTATCAGGGTTGAACCTTCCTTTTGATAGAGCAGTTTGGAAACACTGTTTTTGTAGAATCTGTAAGTGGATATTTGGATACCTCTAATGATTTCATTGGAAACGGGAATATCTTCATATAAAATCTAGACAGAAGCATTCTCAGAAAGTACTTTGTGATGTGTGTCCTCAACTAACAGAGTTCAACCTTTCTTTTGATACAGCAGTTTGGTTACTCTCTTTTTGTAGAATCTGTAAGTGGATATTTGGATACCTCTAACGATTTCGTTGGAAACGGGAATATCTTCATATAAAAGATAGACAGAAGCACTGTCAGAAACTACTTTTTGATATCTGCATTCAAGTCACAGTGCTGAACATTCCCTTTCATAGACCACGTTTGAAACACTCTTTCTGTAGTATCTGAAAGTGGACATTTCGAGGGAATTCAGGCCTATGGTGAAAACGGAAATATCTTCCGATAAAAAGGAGACAGAAGCATTCTCAGAAACTTATTTGGGATGTGGGTCCTCAACTAACAGAGTTGAACATTTCTTTTGATATAGCAGTTTGGAAACACACTTTTTGTAGAATCTGCAAGTGAATATTTGAATAACAGTGAAGATTTCTTTGGAAACGGGAATATCTTTCTATAAAATCTAGAGAGAAGCATTCTCAGAAACTTCTTTGTGATGTGTGTCCTCAACTAACGGAGTTCCACCTTTCTTGATACAGCAGTTTGGATACTCTCTTTTTGTAGAATCTGTAAGTGGATATTTGGATACCTCTAACGATTTCATTAGAAACGGGAATATCTTCAAATAAAATCTAGACAGAGGCATTCTCAGAAACTTCTTTGTGATGTGTGTCTTCAGCTAACAGAGATCAACCTTTCTTTGGATAGAGCAGTTTGGAAAACCTCTTTTGTAGAATCGGCAAGTTGATATTTGGATAACTGAGAAGATTTTGTTGGCAACGGGAATATCTTCATATAAAATCTAGACAGAAGCATTCTCAGAAACTTCTTGGTGATGTGTGTCTTCAACTATCAGGGTTCAACCTTCCTTTTGATAGAGCAGTTTGGAAACACTGTTTTTGTAGAATCTGTAAGTGGATATTTGGATACCTCTAATGATTTCATTGGAAACGGGAATATCTTCATATAAAATCTAGACAGAAGCATTCTCAGAAACTACTTTGTGATGTGTGTCCTCAACTAACAGAGTTCAACCTTTCTTTTGATACAGCAGTTTGGATAAGTCCCTTTTTGTAGAATCTGTAAGTGGATATTTGGATACCTCTAACGATTTCGTTGGAAACGGGGATATCTTCATATAAAAGATAGACAGAAGCACTGTCAGAAACTACTTTTTGATATCTGCATTCAAGTCACAGTGCTGAACATTCCCTTTCATAGACCACGTTTGAAACACTCTTTCTGTAGTATCTGAAAGTGGACATTTCGTGCGAATTCAGGCCTATGGTGAAAACGGAAATATCTTCCGATAAAAACGAGACAGAAGGATTCTCAGAAACTTATTTGGGATGTGGGTCCTCAACTAACAGAGTTGAACATTTCTTTTGACACAGCAGTTTGGAAACACACTTTTTGTAGAATCTGCAAGTGAATATTAGAATAACAGTGAAGATTTCTTTGGAAACGGGAATATCTTTCTATAAAATCTAGACAGAAGCATTCTCAGAAACTTCTTTGTGATGTGTGTCCTCAACTAACGGAGTTCAACCTTTCTTTTGATACAGCAGTTTGGATACTCTCTTTTTGTAGAATCTGTAAGTGGATATTTGGATACCTCTAACGATTTCATTAGAAACGGGAATATGTTCATATAAAATCTAGACAGAGGCATTCTCAGAAACTTCTTTGTGATGTGTGTCTTCAGCTAACAGAGTTCAACCTTTCTTTGGATAGAACAGTTTGGAAACCCTCTTTTGTAGAATCGGCAAGTTGATATTTGGATAACTGAGAAGATTTCGTTGGCTACGGGAATATCTTCTTATAAAATCTAGACAGAAGGATTCTCAGAAACTTCTTTGTGATGAGTGTCTTCTACTAACAGAGTTCAACCTTTCTTTTGATACAGCAGTTTGGAAACACTCTTTCTGTAGAAATTGCATGTGGATATCCGGATAACTGTGAAGATTTCTTTGGAAACGGGAATATCTTCATATAAAATCTAGACAGAAACATTCTCAGAAATTTGTTTGTGATGTGTGTCCTCAACTGACAGAGTTCAACCTTTCATTTGATAGAGCAGTTTGGAAACACTCTGTTTGTAGAATATGCAAGTGGATATTTGGATAACTGTGAAGATTTCATTGGAAACGGGAATATCTTCATCTAAAATCTAGACAGAAGCACTGTCAGAAACTACTTTGTGATATCTGCATTCAAGTCACAGAGCTGAACATTCCCTTTCATAGAGCAGGTTTGAAACACTCTTTCTGTAGTATCTGGAAGTGGACATTTCGAGCGAATTCAGGCCTAAGGTGAAAACGGAAATATCTTCCCATAAAAATGAGACAGAAGGATTCTCAGAAACTTAATTGGGATGTGTGTCGTCAACTAACGGAGTTGAACCTTTCTATTGATACAGTAGTTTGGAAACACTCTTTTTGTAGAATCTGCAAGTGGATATTTGGATAACTGTGAAGATTTCGTTGGAAACGGGAATATCTTCATCTAAAATCTAGACGGAAGCACTGTCAGAAACTACTTTGTGATATCTGCAATCAAGTGACAGAGCTGAACATTCCTTTTCATAGTCCAGGTTTGAAATACTCTTTCTGTAGTATCCGGAAGTGGACATTTCGTGCGAAATCAGGACTATGGTGAAAACGGAAATATCTTCCCATAAAAACGAAAGAGAAAGATTCTCAGAAACTTAATTGGGATGTCTGTCCTCAACTAACAGAGTTGAACCTTTCTATTGATACAGTAGTTTGGAAACACTCTTTTTGTAGAATCTGCAAGCGGATATTTGGATAACTGTGAAGATTTCGTTGGAAACGGAATATCTTCATATAAATTCTAGACAGAAGCATTCTCAGAAACTTCTTTGTGATGTGTGTCTTCAACTAACAGGGTTCAACCTTTCTTTTGATAGAGCAGTTTGGAAACACTGTTTTGTAGAATCTGTAAGTGGATATTTGGATACCTCTAATGATTTCATTGGAAACCTGAATATCTTCATATAAAATCTAGACAGAAGCATTCTCAGAAACTTCTTGGTGATGTGTGTCTTCAACTATCAGGGTTCAACCTTCCTTTTGAAAGAGCAGTTTGGAAACACTGTTTTTGTAGAATCTGTAAGTGGATATTTCGATACCTCTAATGATTTCATAGGAAACGGGAATATCTTCATATAAAATCTAGACAGAAGCATTCTCAGAAACTTCTTTGTGATGTGTGTCCTCATCTAACAGACTTGAACCTTTCTTTTGATAGAGCCGTTTGGAAACACTCTTTTTGTAGAATCTGTAAGTGGATATTTGGATACCTCTAACGATTTCGTTGGAAACGGGAATATCTTCATATAAAAGATACACAGAAGCACTGTCAGAAACTACTTTGTGATTTCTGCATTCAAGTCACAGATCTGAACATTCCCTTTCATAGACCACGTTTGAAACTCTCTTTCTGTTGTATCTGAAAGTGGACACTTCGAGCGCATTCAGGCCTGTTGTGAAAAAGGGAATATCTTCCTATGAAAACGAGACAGAAGGATTCTGATAAAGTTGTTTGGAACGTGTGTCCTCAACTAACAGATTTCAACCTTTCTTTTGATACAGCAGTTTGGAAACACCCTTTTTGTATAAATTGCAAGTGGATATTTGGATAACTGTGAAGATTTCATTGGAAACGGGAATATCTTCATTTAAAATCTAGACAGAAATATTCTCAGAAACTTCTTTGTGATGTGGGTCCTCAACTAACAGAGTTCAACCTTTCCTTTCATACAGCAGTTGGAAACACCCTTTTTGTAGAATCTGCAAGTGGATATTTGGATAACTGTGAAGATTTCATTGGAAACGGGAATATCTTCACATAAAGTATAGACAGAAGCATTCTCACAAAATTCTTTGTGATGTGTGTCCTCAACTAACAGAGTTAAACCTTTGTTTTTATAGAGCAGTTTGGAAACACCCCTTTTGTAGAATCTGTAAGTGGATATTTGGATACCTCTAACGATTTCGTTGGCAATGGGAGTATCTGCATATAAAATCTAGACAGAAGCATTCTCAGAAACTTCTTGGTAATGAGTGTCCTCACCTAACACAGTTCAACCTTTCTTTTGATACAGCAGCTTGGAAACCCACTTTTTGTTGAATCGGCAAGTGGATATTTGGATAACTGCGAAGATTTCGTTGAAAACGGGAATAACTTCATATAAAATCTAGACAGAAGAATTCTCAGAGACTTCTTTGTGAAGAGTGTCCTCAACTAACAGAGTTCAACCTTTCCTTTGACACAGCAGTTTGGAAACGCTCTTTTTGTAGAATCTGCAAGTGGATATTTGGATAACTGAGAAGATTTCATTGGAAACGGGAATATCTTCATATAAAATCTTCACAGAAGCATTCTCAGAAACTTCTTTGTGATATGTGTCTTCAAGTAACAGAGTTCAAACTTTCTTTTGATAGAGCAGTTTGGAAACCCTGTTTTTATAGAATCTGTAAGTGGATATTTGGATACCTCTAACGATTTCGTTGGAAACGGGAATATCTTCAAATAAAATCTAGACAGAGGCATTCTCAGAAACTTCTTTGTGATGTGTGTATTCAGCTAACAGAGTTCAACCTTTCTTTGGATAGAGCAGTTTGGAAACCCTCTTTTTGTAGAATCGGCAAGTTGATATTTGGATAACTGAGATGATTTCGTTGCCAACGGGAATATCTTCATATAAAATCTAGACAGAAGGATTCTCAGAAACTTCTTTGTGATGAGTGTCTTCAACTAACAGAGTTCAACCTTTCTTTTGATACGGCAGTTTGGAAACACTCTTTCTGTAGAAATTGCATGTGGATATCTGGATAACTGTGAAGATTTCTTTGGAAACGGGAATATCTTCATATAAAATCTTGACAGAAACATTCTCAGAAACTTCTTTGTGATGTGTGTCCTCAACTAATAGAGTTCTACCTTTCATTTGATAGAGTAGTTTGGAAACACTCTGTTTGTAGAATCTGCAAGTGGATATTTGGATAACTGTGAAGATTTCATTGGAAACGGGAATATCTTCACATAAAGTATAGACAGAAGCATTCTCACAAAATTCTTTGTGATGTGTGTCCTCAACTGACAGAGTTGAACCTTTCTTTTTATAGAGCAGTTTGGAAACACCCCTTTTGTAGAATCTGTAAGTGGATATTTGGATACCTCTAACGATTTCTTTGGAAACGAGAGTATCTTCATATAAAACCTAGACAGAAGCATTCTCAGAAACTTCTTGGTAATGAGTGTCCTCACCTAACACAGTTCAACATTTCTTTTGATACAGCAGCTTAGAAACCCACTTTTTGTTGAATCGGCAAGTGGATATTTGGATAACTGCGAAGATTTCGTTGAAAACGGGAATAACTTCATATAAAATCTAGACAGAAGAATTCTCAGAGACTTCTTTGTGAAGAGTGTCCTCAGCTAACAGAGTTCAACATTTCCTTTGACACACCAGTTTGGAAACGCTCTTTTTGTAGAATCTGCAAGTGGATATTTGGATAACTGTGAAGATTTCTTTGGAAAGGGGAATATCTTCATATAAAATCTAGACAGAAGCATTCTCAGAAACTACTTTGTGATGTGTGTCCTCAACTAACAGAGTTCAACCTTTCTTTTGATTCAGCAGTTTGGATACTCTCTTTTGTAGAATCTGTAAGTGGATATTTGGATACCTCTAACGATTTCGTTGGAAAAGGGAATATCTTCATATAAGAGATAGACAGAAGCACTGTCTGAAACTAATTTTTGATATCCGCATTCAAGTCACAGTGCTGAACATCCCCTTTCATAGACCACGTTTGAAAAACTCTTTCTGTAGTATCTGAAAGTGGACATTTCGAGCGAATTCAGGCCGATGGTGAAAACGGAAATATCTTCCGATAAAAACGAGACAGAAGGATTCTCTGAAACTTATTTGGGATGTGGGTCCTCAACTAACAGAGTTGAACATTTCTTTCGATACAGCAGTTTGGAAACACACTTTTTGTAGAATCTGCATGTGAATATTTGAATAACAGTGAAGATTTCTTTGGAAAAAGGAATATCTTTATATAAAATCTAGACAGAAGCATTCTCAGAAACTTCTCTGTGATGTGTGTCCTCAACTAACGGAGTTCAACCTTTCCTGTGATACAGCAGTTTGGATACTCTCTTTTTGTATAATCTGTAAGTGGATATTTGGATACCTCTAACGATTTCATAAGAAAGTGGAATGTCTTCAAATAAAATCTAGACAGAGGCATTCTCAGAAACTTCTTTTTGATGTGTGTCTTCAGCTAACAGAGTTCAACCTTTCTTTGGATAGAGCAGTTTGGAAACCCTCTTTTTGTAGAATTGGCAAGTTGATATTTGGATAACTGAGAAGATTTCGTTGGCAACGGGAATATCTTCATATAAAATCTAGACAGAAGGATTCTCAGAAACTTCTTTGTGATGAGCGTCTTCAACTAACAGAGTTCAACCTTTCTTTTGATACAGCAGTTTGGAAACACTCTTTCTGTAGAAATTGCATGTAGATATCTGGATAACTGTGAAGATTTTTTTGGAAACGGGAATATCTTCATATAAAATCTAGACAGAAACATTCTCAGAAACTTCTTCGTGATGTGTGTCCTCAACTAATATGGTTCAACCTTTCATTTGATAGAGCAGTTTGGAAACACTCTGTTTGTAGAATCTGCAAGTGGATATTTGGATAACTGTGAAGATTATGTTGGAAACGGAATATCTTCCTCTAAAATCTAGACAGAAGCACTGTCAGAAACTACTTTGTTATAACTGCATTCAAGTCACAGAGCTGAACATTCCCTTTCATAGAGCAGGTTTGAAACACTCTGTAGTATCTGGAAGTGGACATTTCGAGCGAATTCAGGCCTATGGTGAAAACGGAAATATCTTCCCATAAAAATGAGACAGAAGGATTCTCAGAAACTTAATTGGGATGTGTGTCATCAACTAACAGAGTTCAACCTTTCTTTTGATACAGCAGTTTGGAAACACTCTTTCTGTAGAAATTGCATGTGGATATCTGGATAAGTGTGAAGATTTCTTTGGAAACGGGAATATCTTCATATAAAATCTTGACAGAAACATTCTCAGAAACTTCTTTGTGATGTGTGTCCTCAACTAAGAGAGTTGAACCTTTCATTTGATAGAGCAGTTTGGAAACACTCTGTTTGTAGAATCTGCAAGTGGATATTTGGATAACTGTGAAGATTTCGTTGGAAACGGGAATATCTTCATCTAAAATCTAGACAGAAGCACTGTCAGAAACTACTTTGTGATATCTGCATTCAAGTCACAGAGCTGAACATTCCCTTTCAGAGTGCAGGTTTGAAACACTCTTTCTGTAGTATCTGGAAGTGGACATTTCGAGCTAATTCAGGCCTATGGTGAAAACGGAAATATCTTCCCATAAAAGTGAGACAGAAGGATTCTCAGAAACTTAATTGGGATGTGTGTCATCAACTAACAGGGTTGAACCTTTCTATTGATACAGTAGTTTGGAAACACTCTTTTTGTGGAAATTGCAAGTGGATATTTGGATAACTGTGAAGATTTCGTTGGAAACGGGAATATCTTCATCTAAAATCTAGACGGAAGCACTGTCAGAAACTACTTTGTGATATCTGCATTCAACTGACAGAGCTGAACATTCCTCTTCATAGACCAGGTTTGAAGTACTCTTTCTGTAGTATCCGGAAGTGGACATTTCGCGCGAAATCAGGCCTACGGTGAAAACGGAAATATCGTCCCATAAAAACGAAAGAGAAAATTTCTCAGAAACTTAATTGGGATGTCTGTCCTCAAATACCAGAGTTGAACCTTTCTATTGATACAGTAGTTTGGAAACACTCTTTTTGTAGAATCTGCAAGTGGATATTTGGATAACAGTGAAGATTTCGTTGGAAACGGAATATCTTCATATAAATTCTAGACAGAAGCATTCTCAGAAACTTCTTTGTGATGTGTGTCTTCAACTAACAGGGTTCAACCTTTCTTTTGATAGAGCAGTTTGGAAACACTGTTTCTGTAGAATCTGTAAGTGGATATTTGGATACCTCTAATGATTTCATTGGAAACCTGAATATCTTCATATAAAATCTAGACAGAAGCATTCTCAGAAACTTCTTGGTGATGTGTGTCTTCAACTATCAGGGTTCAACCTTCCTTTTGATAGAGCAGTTTGGAAACACTGTTTTTGTAGAATCTGTAAGTGGATATTTGGATAACTGTGAAGATTTCATTGGAAACGGGAATATCTTCATATAAAATCTAGACAGAAGCATTCTCAGAAACTTCTTTGTGATGTGTGTCCTCATCTAACAGAGTTGAACCTTTCTTTTGATAGAGCAGTTTGGAAACACTCTTTTTGTATAAATTGCAAGTGGATATTTGGATAACTGTGAAGATTTCATTGGAAACGGGAATATCTTCATTTAAATTCTAGACAGGAATATTCTCAGAAACTTCTTTGTGATGTGGGTCCTCAACTAACAGAGTTCAACCTTTCCTTTCATACTGCAGTTGGAAACACACTTTTTGTAGAATCTGCAAGTCGATATTTTGATAACTGTGAGGATTTCATTGGAAACGGGAATATCTTCATATAAAGTCTAGACAGAAGCATTCTCAGAAAATTCTTTGTGATGTGTGTCCTCAACTAACAGAGTTCAACCTTTCTTTTGATACAGCAGTTTGGATACTCTCTTTTTGTAGAATCTGTAAGTGGATATTTGGATACCTCTAACGATTTTGTTGGAAACGGGAATATCTTCATATAAAAGATACACAGAAGCACTGTCAGAAACTACTTTGTGATATCTGCATTCAAGTCACAGATCTGAACATTCCCTTTCATAGACCACGTTTGAAACTCTCTTTCTGTTGTATCTGAAAGTGGACACTTCGAACGCATTCAGGCCTGTGGTGAAAAAGGGAATATCTTCCTATGAAAACGAGACAGAAGGATTCTCATAAAGTTGTTTGGGATGTGTGTCCTCAACTAACAGAGTTCAACCTTTCTTTTGATACAGCAGTTTGGAAACCCCCTTTTTGTATAAATTGCAAGTGGATATTTGGATAACTGTGAAGATTTCATTGGAAACGGGAATATCTTCATTTAAAATCTAGACAGAAATATTCTCAGAAACTTCTTTGTGATGTGGGTCCTCAACTAACAGAGTTCAACCTTTGCTTTCATACAGCAGTTGGAAACACACTTTTTGTAGAATCTGCAAGTGGATACTTGGGTAACTGTGAAGATTTCATAGGAAACGGGAATATCTTCACATAAAGTATAGACAGAAGCATTCTCACAAAATTCTTTGTGATGTGTGTCCTCAACTAACAGAGTTCAACCTTTCCTTTTATAGAGCAGTTTGGAAACACCCCTTTTGTAGAATCTGTAAGTGGATATTTGGATACCTCTAACGATTTCATAGGCAACGGGAGTATCTTCATATAAAATCCAGACAGAAGCATTCTCAGAAACTTCTTGGTAATGAGTGTGCTCACCTAACACAGTTCAACCTTTCTTTTGATACAGCAGCTTGGAAACCCTCTTTTTGTTGAATCAGCAAGTGGATATTTGGATAACTGCGAAGATTTCATTGAAAACGGGAATATCTTCATATAAAATCTAGACAGAAGAATTCTCAGAAACTTCTTTGTGAAGAGTGTCCTCAACTAACAGAGTTCAACCTTTCCTTTGACACACCAGTTTGGAAACGCTCTTTTTGTAGAATCTGCAAGTGGATATTTGGATAACTGTGAAGATTTCATTGGAAACGGGAATATCTTCATATAAAATCTAGACAGAAGCATTCTCAGAAACTACTTTGTGATGTGTGTCCTTAACTAACAGAGTTCAACCCTTCTTTTGTTACAGCACTTTGGATACTTTCTTTCTGTAGAGTCTGTAAGTGGATATTTGGATACCTCTAACGATTTCGTTGGAAACGGGAATATCTTCATATAAAAGATAGACAGAAGCACTGTGAGAAACTACTTTTTGATATCTGCATTCAAGTCACAGTGCTGAACATTCCCTTTCATAGACCACGTTTGAAACACTCTTTCTGTAGTATCTGAAAGTGGACATTTCGAGCGAATTCAGGCGTATGGTGAAAACGGAAATATCTTCCGATAAAAACGAGACAGAAGGATTCTCAGAAACTTATTTGGGATGTGGGTCCTCAACTAACAGAGTTGAACATTTCTTTTGATACAGCAGTTTGGAAACACACTTTTTGTGGAATCTGCAAGTGAATATTTGAATAACAGTGAAGATTTATTTGGAAACGGGAATATCTTCATATAAAATCTAGACAGAAGCATTCTCAGAAACTTCTTTGTGATGTGTGTCCTCAACTAACGGAGTTCAACCTTTCTTTTGATACAGCAGTTTGGATACTCTCTTTGTGTAGAATCTGTAAGTGGATATTTGGATACCTCTAACGATTTCATTAGAAACGGGAATATCTTCAAATAAAATCTAGACAGAGGCATTCTCAGAAACTTCTTTGTGATGTGTGTCTTCAGCTGACAGAGTTCAACCTTTCTTTGGATAGAGCAGTTTGGAAACCCTCTTTTTGTAGAATCAGCAAGTTGATATTTGGATAAATGAGAAGATTTCGTTGGCAACGGGAATATCTTCATATAAAATCTAGACAGAAGGATTCTCAGAAACTTCTTTGTGATGAGTGTCTTCTACTAACAGAGTTCAACCTTTCTTTTGATACAGCAGTATGGATACTCTCTTTTTATAGAATCTGTAATTGGATATTTGGATACCTCTAACGATTTCATTAGAAACGGGAATATCTTCAAACAAAATCTAGACAGAGGCATTCTCAGAAACTACTTTGTGATGTGTGTCCTCATCTAACAGAGTTGAACTTTTCTTTTGATAGAGCATTTTGGAAACACTCTTTTTGTAGAGCCTGTAAGTGGATATTTGGATACCTCTAATGATTTCGTTGGAAACGGGAATATCTTCATATAAAAGATACACAGAAGCACTGTCAGAAACTACTTTGTGATATCTGCATTCAAGTCACATAGCTGAATATTCCCTTTCATAGAGCAGGTTTGAAACACTCTTTCTGTAGTATCTGGAAGTGGACATTTCGAGCGAATTCAGGCCTATGGTGAAAACGGAAATATCTTCCCATAAAAATGAGACAGAAGGATTCTCAGAAACTTAATTGGGATGTGTGTCGTCAACTAACGGAGTTGAACCTTTCTATTGATACAGTAGTTTGGAAACACTCTTTTTGTAGAATCTGCAAGTGGATAATGGATAACTGTGAAGATTTCGTTGGAAACGGGAATATCTTCATCTAAAATGTAGACGGAAGCACTGTCAGAAACTACTTTGTGATATCTGCATTCAAGTCACAGATCTGAACATTCCCTTTCATAGACCACTTTTGAAACTCTCTTTCTGTTGTATCTGAAAGTGGAAACTTCGAGCGCATTCAGGCCTGTGGTGAAAAAGGGAATATCTTCCTATGAAAACGAGACAGAAGGATTCTCATAAAGTTGTTTGGGATGTGTGTCCTCAACTAACAGAGTTCAACCTTTCTTTTGATACAGCAGTTTGGAAACCCCCTTTTTGTATAAATTGCAAGTGGATATTTGGATATCTGTGAAGATTTAATTGGAAACGGGAATATCTTCATTTAAAATTTAGACAGAAATATTCTCAGAAACTTCTTAGTGATGTGGGTCCTCGACTAACAGAGTTCAACCTTTCCTTTCATACAGCAGTTGGAAACACACTTTTTGTAGAATCTGCAAGTGGATATTTGGATAACTGTGAAGATTTCATTGGAAACGGGAATATCTTCACATAAAGTCTAGAAAGAAGCATTCTCAGAAAATTCTTTGTGATGTGTGTCCTCAACTAACAGAGTTCAACCTTTCTTTTTATAGAGAACTTTGGAAACACCCTTTTTGTAGTATCTGTAAGTGGATATTTGGATACCTCTAACCATTTCGTTGGAAACGGGAGTATCTTCATATAAAATCTAGAGAGAAGCATTCTCAGAAACTTCTTGGTAATGAGTGTCCTCACCTAACACAGTTCAACCATTCTTTTGATACAGCAGCTTGGAAACCCTCTTTTAGTTGAATCGGCAAGTGGATATTTGGATAACTGTGAAGATTTCGTTGAAAACGGGAATATCTTCATATAAAATCTAGACAGAAGAATTCTCAGAAACTTCTTTGTGAAGAGTGTCCTCAACTAACAGAGTTCAACCTTTCTTTTGACACACCAGTTTGGAAACGCTCTTTTTGTAGAATCTGTAAGTGGATATTTGGATAACTGTGAAGATTTCGTTGGAAACGGGAATATCTTCATATAAAATCTGGACAGAAGCATTCTCAGAAACTTCTTTGTGATGTGTGTCCTCAACTAACAGAGTTCAACCTTTCTTTTGATACAGCAGTTTGGATACTCTCTTTTTGTAGAATCTGTAAGTGGATATTTGGATACCTCTAACGATTTCGTTGGGAACGGGAATATCTTCATATAAAAGATAGACATAAGCACTGTCAGAAACTACTTTTTGATATCTGCATTCAAGGCACAGTGCTGAACATTCCCTTTCATAGACCACGTTTGACACACTCTTTCTGTAGTATCTGAAATTGGACATTTCGAGCGAATTCTGGCCTATGGTGAAAACGGAAATATCTTCCGATAAAAACGAGACAGAAGGATTCTCAGAAACTTATTTGGGATTTGGGTCCTCAACTAACCGAGTTGAACATTTCTTTTGATACAGCAGTTTGGAAACACACTTTTTGTAGAATCTGCAAGTGAATAATTGAATAAGAGTGAAGACTTCTTTGGAAACGGGAAAACCTTTATATAAAATCTAGACAGAAGCATTCTCAGAAACTTCTTTGTGATGTGTGTCCTCAACTAACGGAGTTCAACCTTTCATTTGTTAGAGCAGTATGGAAACACTCTGTTTGTAGAATCTGCAAGTGGATATTTGGATAACTGTGAAGGTTTCGTTGGAAACGGGAATATCTTCATCTAAAATCTAGACAGAAGCACTGTCAGAAACTACTTTGTGATATCTGCATTCAAGTCACAGAGCTGAACATACCTTTTCATTGACCAGGTTTGAAACACTCTTTCTGTAGTATCCGGAAGTGGACATTTTGAGCGAAATCAGGCCTATGGTGAAAACGGAAATATCTTCCCAAAAAAATGAAAGAGATAGATTCTCAGAAACTTAATTGGGATGTCTGTCCTCAGCTAACAGAGATGAAACTGTCTATTGATACAGTAGTTTGGAAACACTCTTTTTGTAGAATCTGCAAGTGGATATTTGGATAACTGTGAAGATTTCGTTGGAAACGGAATATCTTCTTATAAACTCTAGACAGAAGCATTCTCAGAAACTTCTTTGTGATGAGTGTCTTCAACTGACGGAGTTCAACCTTTCTTTTGGTACAGCAGTTTGGAAACACTCTTTCTGTAGAAATTGCATGTGGATATCTGGATAACTGTGAAGATTTCTTTGGAAACGGGAATATCTTCATATAAAATCTAGACAGAAACATTCTCAGAAACTTCTTTGTGATGTGGCTCCTCAACTAACAGAGTTGAACCTTTCCTTTCATACAGCAGTTGGAAACACACTTTTTGTAGAATCTGCAAGTGGATATTTGGATAACTGTGAAGATTTCATTGGAAACGGGAATATCTTCACATAAAGTCTAGACAGAAGCATTCTCACAAAATTCTTTGTGATGTGTGTCCTCAACTAACAGAGTTCAACCTTTCTTTTTATAGAGCAGTTTGGAAACAACCCTTTTGTAGAATCTGTAAGTGGATATTTGGATACCTCTAACGATTTCGTTGGCAATGGGAGTATCTTCATATAAAATCTAGACAGAAGCATTCTCAGAAACTTCTTGGTAATGAGTGTCCTCACCTAACTCAGTTCAACCTTTCTTTTGATACAGCAGCTTGGAAACCCACTTTTTGTTGAATCTGCAAGTGGATATTTGGATAACTGCGAAGATTTCGTTGAAAACGGGAATAACTTCATATAAAATCTAGACAGAAGAATTCTCAGAAACTTCTTTGTGAAGAGTGTCGTTAACTAACAGAGTTCAAGCTTTCCTTTGACACACCAGTTTGGAAACGCTCTTTTTGTAGAATCTGCAAGTGGATATTTGGATAACTGTGAAGATTTCATTAGAAACGGGAATATCTTCATATAAAATCTAGACAGAAGCATTCTCATAAACTACTTTGTGATGTGTGTCCTCAACTAACAGAGTTCAACCTTTCTTTTGATACAGCAGTTTGGATACTCTCTTTTTGTAGAATCTGTAAGTGGATATTTGGATACCTCAAACGATTTCGTTGGAAACGGGAATATCTTCATATAAAAGATAGACAGAAGCACTGTCAGAAACTACTTTTTGATATCTGCATTCAAGTAACAGTGCAGAAAATCCCCTTTCATAGACCACGTTTGAAACACTCTTTCTGTAGTATCTGAAAGTGGACATTTTGAGAGAATTCAGGCCTATGGTGAAAACGGAAATATCTTCCGATAAAAAGGAGACAGAAGGATTCTCAGAAACTTATTTGGGATGTGGGTCCTCAACTAACAGAGTTGAACATTTCTTTCGATACAGCAGTTTGGAAACACACTTTTTGTAGAATCTGCATGTGAATATTTGAATAACAGTGAAGATTTCTTTGGAAACGGGAATATCTTTATATAAAATCTAGACAGAAGCATTCTCAGAAACTTCTTTGTGATGTGTGTCCTCAACTAACGGAGTTCAACCTTTCTTTTGATACAGCAGTTTGGATACTCTCTTTTTGTAGAATCTGTAAGTGGATATTTGGATACCTCTAACGATTTCATTAGAAAGAGGAATGTCTTCAAATAAAATCTAGACAGAGGCATTCTCAGAAACTTCTTTGTGATGTGTGTCTTCAGCTAACAGAGTTCAACCTTTCTTTGGATAGAGCAGTTTGGAAACCCTCTTTTGTAGAATCGGCAAGTTGATATTTGGATAACTGAGAAGATTTCGTTGGCAACGGGAATATCTTCATATGAAATCTAGACAGAAGGATTCTCAGAAACTTCTTTGTGATGAGTGTCTTCAACTAACAGAGTTCAACCTTTCTTTTGATACAGCAGTTTGGAAACACTCTTTCTGTAGGAATTGCATGTGGATATCTGGATAACTGTGAAGATTTCTTTGGAAACGGGAATATCTTCATATAAAATCTAGACAGAAACTTTCTCAGAAACTTCTTTGTGATGTGTGTCCTCAACTAATAGAGTTCAACCTTTCATTTGATAGAGCAGTTTGGAAACACTCTGTTTGTAGAATCTGCAAGTGGATATTTGGATAACTGTGAAGATTTCGTTGGAAGCGGAATATCTTCATCTAAAATCTAGACAGAAGCACTGTCAGAAACTACTTTGTGATAACTGCATTCAAGTCACAGAGCTGAACATTCCCTTTCATAGAGCAGGTTTGAAACACTCTGTAGTATCTCGAAGTGGACATTTCGAGCGAATTCAGGCCTATGGTGAAAACGGAAATATCTTCCCATAAAAATGAGACAGAAGGATTCTCAGAAACTTAATTGGGATGTTTGTCGTCAACTAACAGAGTTGAACCTTTCTATTGATACAGTAGTTTGGAAACACTCTTTTTGTGGAAACTGCAAGTGGATATTTGGATAACTGTGAAGATTTCGTTGGAAACGGGAATATCTTCATCTAAAATCGAGACGGAAGCACTGTCAGAAACTACTTTGTGATATCTGCATTCAAGTGACAGAGCTGAACGTTCCTTTTCATAGACCAGGTTTGAAATACTCTTTCTGTAGTATCCGGAAGTGGACATTTTGCGCGAAATCAGGCCTATGGTGAAAACGGAAATATCGTCCCATAAAAACGAAAGAGAAAGATTCTCAGAAACTTAATTGGGATGTCTGTCCTCAACTAACAGAGTTGAAACTTTCTATTGATACAGTAGTTTGGAAACACTCTTTTTGTAGAATCTGCAAGTGGATATTTGGATAACTGTGAAGATTTCGTTGGAAACGGAATATCTTCATATAAATTCTAGACAGAAGCATTCTCAGAAACTTCTTTGTGATGTGTGTCTTCAACTAACAGGGTTCAACCTTTCTTTTGATAGAGCAGTTTGGAAACACTGTTTTTGTAGAATCTGTAAGTGGATATTTGGATACCTCTAATGATTTCATTGGAAACCTGAATATCTTCATATAAAATCTAGACAGAAGCATTCTCAGAAACTTCTTGGTGATGTGTGTCTTCAACTATCAGGGTTCAACCTTCCTTTTGATAGAGCAGTTTGGAAACACTGTTTTTGTAGAATCTGTAAGTGGATATTTGGAAACCTCTAATGATTTCATTGGAAACGGGAATATCTTCATATAAAATCTAGACAGAAGCATTCTCAGAAACTACTTTGTGATGTGTGTCCTCAACTAACAGAGTTCAACCTTTCTTTTGATACAGCAGTTTGGATAAGTCTCTTTTTGTAGAATCTGTAAGTGGATATTTGGATACCTCTAACGATTTCGTTGGAAACGGGGATATCTTCATATAAAAGATAGACAGAAGCACTGTCAGAAACTACTTTTTGATATCTGCATTCAAGTCACAGTGCTGAACATTCCCTTTCATAGACCACGTTTGAAACACTCTTTCTGTAGTATCTGAAAGTGGACATTTCGAGGGAATTCAGGCCTATGGTGAAAACGGAAATATCTTCCGATAAAAAGGAGACAGAAGCATTCTCAGAAACTTATTTGGGATGTGGGTCCTCAACTAACGGAGTTGAACATTTCTTTTGATATAGCAGTTTGGAAACACACTTTTTGTAGAATCTGCAAGTGAATATTTGAATAACAGTGAAGATTTCTTTGGAAACGGGAATATCTTTCTATAAAATTTAGACAGAAGCATTCTCAGAAACTTCTTTGTGATGTGTGTCCTCAACTAACGGAGTTCAACCTTTCTTTTGATACAGCAGTTTGGATACTCTCTTTTTGTAGAATCTGTAAGTGGATATTTGGATACCTCTAACGATTTCATTAGAAACGGGAATATCTTCAAATAAAATCTAGACAGAGGCATTCTCAGAAACTTCTTTGTGATGTGTGTCTTCAGCTAACAGAGTTCAACCTTTCTTTGGATAGAGCAGTTTGGAAAACCTCTTTTGTAGAATCGGCAAGTTGATATTTGGATAACTGAGAAGATTTCGTTGGCAACGGGAATATCTTCATATAAAATCTAGACAGAAGGATTCTCAGAAACTTCTTTGTGATGAGTGTCTTCTACTAACAGAGTTCAACCTTTCTTTTGATACAGCAGTTTGGAAAGACGCTTTCTGTAGAAATTGCATGTGGATATCTGGATAACTGTGAAGATTTCTTTGGAAACGGGAATATCTTCATATAAAATCTAGACAGAAACATTCTCAGAAACTTCTTTGTGATGTGTGTCCTCAACTAACAGAGTTCAACCTTTCATTTGATAGAGCAGTTTGGAAACACTCTGTTTGTAGAATCTGCAAGTGGATATTTAGATAACTGTGAAGATTTCGTTGGAAACGGGAATATCTTCATCTAAAATCTAGACAGAAGCACTGTCAGAAACTACTTTGTGATATCTGCATTCAAGTCACAGAGCTGAACATTCGCTTTCATTGAGCAGGTTTGAAACACTCTTTCTGTAGTATCTGGAAGTGGACATTTCGAGCGAATTCAGGCCTAAGGTGAAAACGGAAATATCTTCCCATAAAAATGAGACAGAAGGATTCTCAGAAACTTAATTGGGATGTGTGTCGTCAACTAACGGAGTTGAACCTTTCTATTGATACAGTAGTTTGGAAACACTCTTTTTGTAGAATCTGCAAGTGGATATTTGGATTGCTGTGAAGATTTCGTTGGAAACGGGAATATCTTCATCTAAAATCTAGACGGAAGCACTGTCAGAAACTACTTTGTGATATCTGCATTCAAGTGACAGATCTGAACATTCCTTTTCATAGTCCAGGTTTGAAATACTCTTTCTGTAGTATCCGGAAGTGGACATTTCGAGCGAAATCAGGACTATGGTGAAATCGGAAATATCTTCCCATAAAAACGAAAGAGAAAGATTCTCAGAAACTTAATTGGGATGTCTGTCCTCAACTAACAGAGTTGAATCTTTCTATTGACACAGTAGTTTGGAAACACTCTTTTTGTAGAATCTGCAAGCGGATATTTGGATAACTGTGAAGATTTCGTTGGAAACGGAATATCTTCATATAAATTCTAGACAGAAGCATTCTCAGAAACTTCTTTGTGATGTGTGTCTTCAACTAACAGGGTTCAACCTTTCTTTTGATAGAGCAGTTTGGAAACACTGTTTTTGTAGAATCTGTAAGTGGATATTTGGATACCTCTAATGATTTCATTGGAAACCTGAATATCTTCATATAAAATCTAGACAGAAGCATTCTCAGAAACTTCTTGGTGATGTGTGTCTTCAACTATCAGGGTTCAACCTTCCTTTTGATAGAGCAGTTTGGAAACACTGTTTTTGTAGAATCTGTAAGTGGATATTTCGATACCTCTAATGATTTCATTGGAAACGGGAATATCTTCATATAAAATCTAGACAGAAGCATTCTCAGAAACTTCTTTGTGATTTGTGTCCTCATCTAACTGAGTTGAACCTTTCTTTTGATAGAGCCGTTTGGAAACACTCTTTTTGTAGAATCTGTAAGTGGATATTTGGATACCTCTAACGATTTCGTTGGAAACGGGAATATCTTCATATAAAAGATACACAGAAGCACTGTCAGAAACTACTTTGTGATTTCTGCATTCAAGTCACAGATCTGAACATGCCCTTTCATAGACCACGTTTGAAACTCTCTTTCTGTTGTATCTGAAAGTGGACACTTCGAGCGCATTCAGGCCTGTGGTGAAAAAGGGAATATCTTCCTATGAAAACGAGACAGAAGGATTCTCATAAAGTTGTTTGAGATGTGTGTCCTCAACTAACAGAGTTCAACCTTTCTTTTGATACAGCAGTTTGGAAACACCCTTTTTGTATAAATTGCAAGTGGATATTTGGATAACTGTGAAGATTTCATTGGAAACGGGAATATCTTCACATAAAGTATAGACAGAAGCATTCTCACAAAATTCTTTGTGATGTGTGTCCTCAACTAACAGAGTTGAACCTTTCTTTTTATAGAGCAGTTTGGAAACACCCCTTTTGTAGAATCTGTAAGTGGATATTTGGATACCTCTAACGATTTCGTTGGAAACGGGAGTATCTTCATATAAAATCTAGACAGAAGCATTCTCAGAAACTTCTTGGTAATGAGTGTCCTCACCTAACACAGTTCAACCTTTCTTTTGATACAGCAGCTTGGAAACCCACTTTTTGTTGAATCGGCAAGTGGATATTTGGATAACTGCGAAGATTTCGTTGAAAACGGGAATAACTTCATATAAAATCTAGACAGAAGAATTCTCAGAGACTTCTTTGTGAAGAGTGTCCTCAACTAACAGAGTTCAACCTTTCCTTTGACACACCAGTTTGGAAACGCTCTTTTTGTAGAATCTGCAAGTGGATATTTGGATAACTGTGAAGATTTGTTTGGAAAGGGGAATATCTTCATATAAAATCTAGACAGAAGCAATCTCAGAAACTACTTTGTGATGTGTGTCCTCAACTAACAGAGTTCAACCTTTCTTTTGATTCAGCAGTTTGGATACTCTCTTTTTGTAGAATCTGTAAGTGGATATTTGGATACCTCTAACGATTTCGTTGGAAACGGGAATATCTTCATATAAGAGATAGACAGAAGCACTGTCTGAAACTACTTTTTGATATCCGCATTCAAGTCACAGTGCTGAACATCCCCTTTCATAGACCACGTTTGAAAAACTCTTTCTGTAGTATCTGAAAGTGGACATTTCGAGCGAATTCAGGCCTATGGTGAAAACGGAAATATCTTCCGATAAAAACGAGACAGAAGGATTCTCTGAAACTTATTTGGGATGTGGGTCCTCAACTAACAGAGTTGAACATTTCTTTCGATACAGCAGTTTGGAAACACACTTTTTGTAGAATCTGCATGTGAATATTTGAATAACAGTGAAGATTTCTTTGGAAAAAGGAATATCTTTATATAAAATCTAGACAGAAGCATTCTCAGAAACTTCTCTGTGATGTGTGTCCTCAACTAACGGAGTTCAACCTTTCCTGTGATACAGCAGTTTGGATACTCTCTTTTTGTACAATCTGTAAGTGGATATTTGGATACCTCTAACGATTTCATAAGAAAGTGGAATGTCTTCAAATAAAATCTAGACAGAGGCATTCTCAGAAACTTCTTTTTGATGTGTGTCTTCAGCTAACAGAGTTCAACCTTTCTTTGGATAGAGCAGTTTGGAAACCCTCTTTTTGTAGAATTGGCAAGTTGATATTTGGATAACTGAGAAGATTTCGTTGGCAACGGGAATATCTTCATATAAAATCTAGACAGAAGGATTCTCAGAAACTTCTTTGTGATGAGCGTCTTCAACTAACAGAGTTCAACCTTTCTTTTGATACAGCAGTTTGGAAACACTCTTTCTGTAGAAATTGCATGTAGATATCTGGATAACTGTGAAGATTTTTTTGGAAACGGGAATATCTTCATATAAAATCTAGACAGAAACATTCTCAGAAACTTCTTCGTGATGTGTGTCCTCAACTAATATGGTTCAACCTTTCATTTGATAGAGCAGTTTGGAAACACTCTGTTTGTAGAATCTGCAAGTGGATATTTGGATAACTGTGAAGATTTCATTGGAAACGGAATATCTTCCTCTAAAATCTAGACAGAAGCACTGTCAGAAACTACTTTGTTATAACTGCATTCAAGTCACAGAGCTGAACATTCCCTTTCATAGAGCAGGTTTGAAACACTCTGTAGTATCAGGAAGTGGACATTTCAAGCGAATTCAGGCCTATGGTGAAAACGGAAATATCTTCCCATAAAAATGAGACAGAAGGATTCTCAGAAACTTAATTGGGATGTGTGTCATCAACTAACAGAGTTCAACCTTTCTTTTGATACAGCAGTTTGGAAACACTCTTTCTGTAGAAATTGCATGTGGATATCTGGATAAGTGTGAAGATTTCTTTGGAAACGGGAATATCTTCATATAAAATCTTGACAGAAACATTCTCAGAAACTTCTTTGTGATGTGTGTCCTCAACTAAGAGAGTTGAACCTTTCATTTGATAGAGCAGTTTGGAAACACTCTGTTTGTAGAATCTGCAAGTGGATATTTGGATAACTGTGAAGATTTCGTTGGAAACGGGAATATCTTCATCTAAAATCTAGACAGAAGCACTGTCAGAAACTACTTTGTGATATCTGCATTCATGTCACAGAGCTGAACATTCCCTTTCAGAGTGCAGGTTTGAAACACTCTTTCTGTAGTATCTGGAAGTGGACATTTCGAGCTAATTCAGGCCTATGGTGAAAACGGAAATATCTTCCCATAAAAGTGAGACAGAAGGATTCTCAGAAACTTAATTGGGATGTGTGTCATCAACTAACAGGGTTGAACCTTTCTATTGATACAGTAGTTTGGAAACACTCTTTTTGTGGAAATTGCAAGTGGATATTTGGATAACTGTGAAGATTTCGTTGGAAACGGGAATATCTTCATCTAAAATCTAGACGGAAGCACTGTCAGAAACTACTTTGTGATATCTGCATTCAACTGACAGAGCTGAACATTCCTCTTCATAGACCAGGTTTGAAGTACTCTTTCTGTAGTATCCGGAAGTGGACATTTCGCGCGAAATCAGGCCTACGGTGAAAACGGAAATATCGTCCCATAAAAACGAAAGAGAAAATTTCTCAGAAACTTAATTGGGATGTCTGTCCTCAACTACCAGAGTTGAACCTTTCTATTGATACAGTAGTTTGGAAACACTCTTTTTGTAGAATCTGCAAGTGGATATTTGGATAACAGTGAAGATTTCGTTGGAAACGGAATATCTTCATATAAATTCTAGACAGAAGCATTCTCAGAAACTTCTTTGTGATGTGTGTCTTCAACTAACAGGGTTCAACCTTTCTTTTGATAGAGCAGTTTGGAAACACTGTTTCTGTAGAATCTGTAAGTGGATATTTGGATACCTCTAATGATTTCATTGGAAACCTGAATATCTTCATATAAAATCTAGACAGAAGCATTCTCAGAAACTTCTTGGTGATGTGTGTCTTCAACTATCAGGGTTCAACCTTCCTTTTGATAGAGCAGTTTGGAAACACTGTTTTTGTAGAATCTTTAAGTGGATATTTGGATAACTGTGAAGATTTCATTGGAAACGGGAATATCTTCATATAAAATCTAGACAGAAGCATTCTCAGAAACTTCTTTGTGATGTGTGTCCTCATCTAACAGAGTTGAACCTTTCTTTTGATAGAACAGTTTGGAAACACTCTTTTTGTATAAATTGCAAGTGGATATTTGGATAACTGTGAAGATTTCATTGGAAACGGGAATATCTTCATTTAAATTCTAGACAGGAATATTCTCAGAAACTTCTTTGTGATGTGGGTCCTCAACTAACAGAGTTCAACCTTTCCTTTCATACTGCAGTTGGAAACACACTTTTTGTAGAATCTGCAAGTGGATATTTTGATAACTGTGAGGATTTCATTGGAAACGGGAATATCTTCATATAAAGTCTAGACAGAAGCATTCTCAGAAAATTCTTTGTGATGTGTGTCCTCAACTAACAGAGTTCAACCTTTCTTTTGATACAGCAGTTTGGATACTCTCTTTTTGTAGAATCTGTAAGTGGATATTTGGATACCTCTAACGATTTTGTTGGAAACGGGAATATCTTCATATAAAAGATACACAGAAGCACTGTCAGAAACTACTTTGTGATATCTGCATTCAAGTCACAGATCTGAACATTCCCTTTCATAGACCACGTTTGAAACTCTCTTTCTGTTGTATCTGAAAGTGGACACTTCGAACGCATTCAGGCCTGTGGTGAAAAAGGGAATATCTTCCTATGAAAACGAGACAGAAGGATTCTCATAAAGTTGTTTGGGATGTGTTTCCTCAACTAACAGAGTTCAACCTTTCTTTTGATACAGCAGTTTGGAAACCCCATTTTTGTATAAATTGCAAGTGGATATTTGGATAACTGTGAAGATTTCATTGGAAAAGGGAATATCTTCATTTAAAATCTAGACAGAAATATTCTCAGAAACTTCTTTGTGATGTGGGTCCTCAACTAACAGAGTTCAACCTTTGCTTTCATACAGCAGTTGGAAACACACTTTTTGTAGAATCTGCAAGTGGATACTTGGGTAACTGTGAAGATTTCATAGGAAACGGGAATATCTTCACATAAAGTATAGACAGAAGCATTCTCACAAAATTCTTTGTGATGTGTGTCCTCAACTAACAGAGTTCAACCTTTCCTTTTATAGAGCAGTTTGGAAACACCCCTTTTGTAGAATCTGTAAGTGGATATTTGGATACCTCTAACGATTTCGTAGGCAACGGGAGTATCTTCATATAAAATCCAGACAGAAGCATTCTCAGAAACTTCTTGGTAATGAGTGTGCTCACCTAACACAGTTCAACCTTTCTTTTGATACAGCAGCTTGGAAACCCTCTTTTTGTTGAATCAGCAAGTGGATATTTGGATAACTGCGAAGATTTCGTTGAAAACGGGAATATCTTCATATAAAATCTAGACAGAAGAATTCTCAGAAACTTCTTTGTGAAGAGTGTCCTCAACTAACAGAGTTCAACCTTTCCTTTGACACACCAGTTTGGAAACGCTCTTTTTGTAGAATCTGCAAGTGGATATTTGGATAACTGTGAAGATTTCATTGGAAACGGGAATATCTTCATATAAAATCTAGACAGAAGCATTCTCAGAAACTACTTTGTGATGTGTGTCCTTAACTAACAGAGTTCAACCCTTCTTTTGTTACAGCACTTTGGATACTTTCTTTTTGTAGAATCTGTAAGTGGATATTTGGATACCTCTAACGATTTTGTTGGAAACGGGAATATCTTCATATAAAAGATAGACAGAAGCACTGTGAGAAACTACTTTTTGATATCTGCATTCAAGTCACAGTGCTGAACATTCCCTTTCATAGACCACGTTTGAAACACTCTTTCTGTAGTATCTGAAAGTGGACATTTCGAGCGAATTCAGGCGTATGGTGAAAACGGAAATATCTTCCGATAAAAACGAGACAGAAGGATTCTCAGAAACTTATTTGGGATGTGGGTCCTCAACTAACAGAGTTGAACATTTCTTTTGATACAGCAGTTTGGAAACACACTTTTTGTGGAATCTGCAAGTGAATATTTGAATAACAGTGAAGATTTATTTGGAAACGGGAATATCTTCATATAAAATCTAGACAGAAGCATTCTCAGAAACTTCTTTGTGATGTGTGTCCTCAACTAACGGAGTTCAACCTTTCTTTTGATACAGCAGTTTGGATACTCTCTTTGTGTAGAATCTGTAAGTGGATATTTGGATACCTCTAACGATTTCATTAGAAACGGGAATATCTTCAAATAAAATCTAGACAGAGGCATTCTCAGAAACTTCTTTGTGATGTGTGTCTTCAGCTGACAGAGTTCAACCTTTCTTTGGATAGAGCAGTTTGGAAACCCTCTTTTTGTAGAATCAGCAAGTTGATATTTGGATAACTGAGAAGATTTCGTTGGCAACGGGAATATCTTCATATAAAATCTAGACAGAAGGATTCTCAGAAACTTCTTTGTGATGAGTGTCTTCTACTAACAGAGTTCAACCTTTCTTTTGATACAGCAGTATGGATACTCTCTTTTTATAGAATCTGTAATTGGATATTTGGATACCTCTAACGATTTCATTAGAAACGGGAATATCTTCAAACAAAATCTAGACAGAGGCATTCTCAGAAACTACTTTGTGATGTGTGTCCTCATCTAACAGAGTTGAACTTTTCTTTTGATAGAGCATTTTGGAAACACTCTTTTTGTAGAGCCTGTAAGTGGATATTTGGATACCTCTAATGATTTCGTTGGAAACGGGAATATCTTCATATAAAAGATACACAGAAGCACTGTCAGAAACTACTTTGTGATATCTGCATTCAAGTCACATAGCTGAATATTCCCTTTCATAGAGCAGGTTTGAAACACTCTTTCTGTAGTATCTGGAAGTGGACATTTCGAGCGAATTCAGGCCTATGGTGAAAACGGAAATATCTTCCCATAAAAATGAGACAGAAGGATTCTCAGAAACTTAATTGGGATGTGTGTCGTCAACTAACGGAGTTGAACCTTTCTATTGATACAGTAGTTTGGAAACACTCTTTTTGTAGAATCTGCAAGTGGATAATGGATAACTGTGAAGATTTCGTTGGAAACGGGAATATCTTCATCTAAAATGTAGACGGAAGCACTGTCAGAAACTACTTTGTGATATCTGCATTCAAGTGACAGAGCTGAACATTCCTTTTCATAGACCAGGTTTGAAATACTCTTTCTGCAGTATCCGGAAGTGGACATTTCTAGCGAAATCAGGCCTATGGTGAAAACGGAAATATCGTCCCATAAAAACGAAAGAGAAAGATTCTCAGAAACTTAATTGGGATGTCTGTCCTCAACTAGCAGAGTTGGACCTTTCTATTGATACAGTAGTTTGGAAACACTCTTTTTGTAGAATCTGCAAGTGGATATTTGGATAACTGTGAAGATTTCGTTGGAAACGGAATATCTTCATATAAATTCTAGACAGAAGCATTCTCAGAATCTTTGTGATGTGTGTCTTCAACTAACAGGTTCAACCTTTCTTTTGATAGAGCAGTTTGGAAACACTGTTTTTGTAGAATCTGTAAGGGGATATTTGGATACCTCTAATGATTTCATTGGAAACCTGAATATCTTCATATAAAATCTAGACAGAAGCATTCTCAGAAACTTCTTTGTGATGTGTGTCCTCATCTAACCGAGTTGAACCTTTCTTTTGATAGAGCAGTTTGGAAACACTCTGTTTGTAGAATCTGCAAGTGGATATTTGGATACCTCTAACGATTTCGTTGGAAACGGGAATATCTTCATATAAAAGATACACAGAAGCACTGTCAGAAACTACTTTGTGATATCTGCATTCAAGTCACAGATCTGAACATTCCCTTTCATAGACCACTTTTGAAACTCTCTTTCTGTTGTATCTGAAAGTGGAAACTTCGAGCGCATTCAGGCCTGTGGTGAAAAAGGGAATATCTTCCTATGAAAACGAGACAGAAGGATTCTCATAAAGTTGTTTGGGATGTGTGTCCTCAACTAACAGAGTTCAACCTTTCTTTTGATACAGCAGTTTGGAAACCCCATTTTTGTATAAATTGCAAGTGGATATTTGGATAACAGTGAAGATTTCATTGGAAACGGGAATATCTTCATTTAAAATTTAGACAGAAATATTCTCAGAAACTTCTTAGTGATGTGGGTCCTCGACTAACAGAGTTCAACCTTTCCTTTCATACAGCAGTTGGAAACACACTTTTTGTAGAATCTGCAAGTGGATATTTGGATAACTGTGAAGATTTCATTGGAAACGGGAATATCTTCACATAAAGTCTAGAAAGAAGCATTCTCAGAAAATTCTTTGTGATGTGTGTCCTCAACTAACAGAGTTCAACCTTTCTTTTTATAGAGAACTTTGGAAACACCCCTTTTGTAGAATCTGTAAGTGGATATTTGGATACCTCTAACGATTTCGTTGGAAACGGGAGTATCTTCATATAAAATCTAGAGAGAAACATTCTCAGAAACTTCTTGGTAATGAGTGTTCTCAACTAACACAGTTCAACCATTCTTTTGATACAGCAGCTTGGAAACCCTCTTTTAGTTGAATCGGCAAGTGGATATTTGGATAACTGTGAAGATTTCGTTGAAAACGGGAATATCTTCATATAAAATCTAGACAGAAGAATTCTCAGAAACTTCTTTGTGAAGAGTGTCCTCAACTAACAGAGTTCAACCTTTCTTTTGACACACCAGTTTGGAAACGCTCTTTTTGTAGAATCTGCAAGTGGATATTTGGATAACTGTGAAGATTTCGTTGGAAACGGAATATCTTCATATAAATTCTAGACAGAAGCATTCTCAGAAACTTCTTTGTGATGTGTGTCTTCAACTAACAGGGTTCAACCTTTCTTTTGATAGAGCAGTTTGGAAACACTGTTTTTGTAGAATCTGTAAGTGGATATTTGGATACCTCTAATGATTTCATTGGAAACCTGAATATCTTCATATAAAATCTAGACAGAAGCATTCTCAGAAACTTCTTGGTGATGTGTGTCTTCAACTATCAGGGTTCAACCTTCCTTTTGATAGAGCAGTTTGGAAACACTGTTTTTGTAGAATCTGTAAGTGGATATTTGGAAACCTCTAATGATTTCATTGGAAACGGGAATATCTTCATATAAAATCTAGACAGAAGCATTCTCAGAAACTACTTTGTGATGTGTGTCCTCAACTAACAGAGTTCAACCTTTCTTTTGATACAGCAGTTTGGATAAGTCTCTTTTTGTAGAATCTGTAAGTGGATATTTGGATACCTCTAACGATTTCGTTGGAAACGGGGATATCTTCATATAAAAGATAGACAGAAGCACTGTCAGAAACTACTTTTTGATATCTGCATTCAAGTCACAGTGCTGAACATTCCCTTTCATAGACCACGTTTGAAACACTCTTTCTGTAGTATCTGAAAGTGGACATTTCATGCGAATTCAGGCCTATGGTGAAAACGGAAATATCTTCCGATAAAAACGAGACAGAAGGATTCTCAGAAACTTATTTGGGATGTGGGTCCTCAACTAACAGAGTTGAACATTTCTTTTGACACAGCAGTTTGGAAACACACTTTTTGTAGAATCTGCAAGTGAATATTTGAATAACAGTGAAGATTTCTTTGGAAACGGGAATATCTTTCTATAAAATCTAGAGAGAAGCATTCTCAGAAACTTCTTTGTGATGTGTGTCCTCAACTAAGGGAGTTCAACCTTTCTTTTGATACAGCAGTTTGGATACTCTCTTTTTGTAGAATCTGTAAGTGGATATTTGGATACCTCTAACGATTTCATTAGAAAGGGGAATATGTTCAAATAAAATCTAGACAGAGGCATTCTCAGAAACTTCTTTGTGATGTGTGTCTTCAGCTAACAGAGTTCAACCTTTCTTTGGATAGAACAGTTTGGAAACCGTCTTTTTGTAGAATCGGCAAGTTGATATTTGGATAACTGAGAAGATTTCGTTGGCAACGGGAATATCTTCATATAAAATCTAGACAGAAGGATTCTCAGAAACTTCTTTGTGATGAGTGTCTTCTACTAACAGAGTTCAACCTTTCTTTTGATACAGCAGTTTGGAAACACTCTTTCTGTAGAAATTGCATGTGGATATCCGGATAACTGTGAAGATTTCTTTGGAAACGGGAATATCTTCATATAAAATCTAGACAGAAACATTCTCAGAAACTTCTTTGTGATGTGTGTCCTCAACTAATAGAGTTCAACCTTTCATTTGATAGAGCAGTTTGGAAACACTCTGTTTGTAGAATCTGCAAGTGGATATTTGGATAACTGTGAAGATTTCGTTGGAAGCGGAATATCTTCATCTAAAATCTAGACAGAAGCACTGTCAGAAACTACTTTGTGATATCTGCATTCAAGTCACAGAGCTGAACATTCCCTTTCATAGAGCAGGTTTGAAACCCTCTTTCTGTAGTATCTGGAAGTGGACATTTCGAGCGAATTCAGGCGTAAGGTGAAAACGGAAATATCTTCCCATAAAAATGAGACAGAAGGATTCTCAGAAACTTAATTGGGATGTGTGTCGTCAACTAACGGAGTTGAACCTTTCTATTGATACAGTAGTTTGGAAACACTCTTTTTGTAGAATCTGCAAGTGGATATTTGGATAACTGTGAAGATTTTGTTGGAAACGGGAATATCTTCATATAAAATCTAGACAGAAGGATTCTCAGAAACTTCTTTGTGATGTGTGTCCTCAACTAACAGAGTTCAACCTTTCTTTTGATACAGCAGTTTGGAAACACTCTTTCTGTAGAAATTGCATGTGGATATCTGGATAACTGTGAAGATTTCTTTGGAAACGGGAATATCTTCATATAAAATCTAGACAGAAACTTTCTCAGAAACTTCTTTGTGATGTGTGTCCTCAACTAATAGAGTTCAACCTTTCATTTGATAGAGCAGTTTGGAAACACTCTGTTTGTAGAATCTGCAAGTGGATATTTGGATAACTGTGAAGATTTCGTTGGAAGCGGAATATCTTCATCTAAAATCTAGACAGAAGCACTGTCAGAAACTACTTTGTGATAACTGCATTCAAGTCACAGAGCTGAACATTCCCTTTCATAGAGCAGGTTTGAAACACTCTGTAGTTTCTGGAAGTGGACATTTCGAGCGAATTCAGGCCTATGGTGAAAACGGAAATATCTTCCCATAAAAATGAGACAGAAGGATTCTCAGAAACTTAATTGGGATGTGTGTCGTCAACTAACAGAGTTGAACCTTTCTATTGATACAGTAGTTTGGAAACACTCTTTTTGTGGAAACTGCAAGTCGATATTTGGATAATTGTGAAGATTTCGTTGGAAACGGGAATATCTTCATCTAAAATCTAGACGGAAGCACTGTCAGAAACTACTTTGTGATATCTGCATTCAAGTGACAGAGCTGAACGTTCCTTTTCATAGACCAGGTTTGAAATACTCTTTCTGTAGTATCCGGAAGTGGACATTTTGCGCGAAATCAGGCCTATGGTGAAAACGGAAATATCGTCCCATAAAAACGAAAGAGAAAGATTCTCAGAAACTTAATTGGGATGTCTGTCCTCAACTAACAGAGTTGAAACTTTCTATTGATACAGTAGTTTGGAAACACTCTTTTTGTAGAATCTGCAAGCGGATATTTGGATAACTGTGAAGATTTCGTTGGAAACGGAATATCTTCATATAAATTCTAGACAGAAGCATTCTCAGAAACTTCTTTGTGATGTGTGTCTTCAACTAACAGGGTTCAACCTTTCTTTTGATAGAGCAGTTTGGAAACACTGTTTTTGTAGAATCTGTAAGTGGATATTTGGATACCTCTAATGATTTCATTGGAAACCTGAATATCTTCATATAAAATCTAGACAGAAGCATTCTCAGAAACTTCTTGGTGATGTGTGTCTTCAACTATCAGGGTTGAACCTTCCTTTTGATAGAGCAGTTTGGAAACACTGTTTTTGTAGAATCTGTAAGTGGATATTTGGATACCTCTAATGATTTCATGGGAAAAGGGAATATCTTCATATAAAATCTAGACAGAAGCATTCTCAGAAACTACTTTGTGATGTGTGTCCTCAACTAACAGAGTACAACCTTTCTTTTGATACAGCAGTTTGGATAAGTCTCTTTTTGTAGAATCTTTAAGTGGATATTTGGATACCTCTAACGATTTCGTTGGAAACGGGGATATCTTCATATAAAAGATAGACAGAAGCACTGTGAGAAACTACTTTTTGATATCTGCATTCAAGTCACAGTGCTGAACATTCCCTTTCATAGACCACGTTTGAAACACTCTTTCTGTAGTATCTGAAAGTGGACATTTCGAGCGAATTCAGGCGTATGGTGAAAACGGAAATATCTTCCGATAAAAACGAGACAGAAGGATTCTCAGAAACTTATTTGGGATGTGGGTCCTCAACTAACAGAGTTGAACATTTCTTTTGATACAGCAGTTTGGAAACACACTTTTTGTGGAATCTGCAAGTGAATATTTGAATAACAGTGAAGATTTATTTGGAAACGGGAATATCTTCATATAAAATCTAGACAGAAGCATTCTCAGAAACTTCTTTGTGATGTGTGTCCTCAACTAACGGAGTTCAACCTTTCTTTTGATACAGCAGTTTGGATACTCTCTTTGTGTAGAATCTGTAAGTGGATATTTTGATACCTCTAACGATTTCATTAGAAACGGGAATATCTTCAAATAAAATCTAGACAGAGGCATTCTCAGAAACTTCTTTGTGATGTGTGTCTTCAGCTGACAGAGTTCAACCTTTCTTTGGATAGAGCAGTTTGGAAACCCTCTTTTTGTAGAATCAGCAAGTTGATATTTGGATAACTGAGAAGATTTCGTTGGCAACGGGAATATCTTCATATAAAATCTAGACAGAAGGATTCTCAGAAACTTCTTTGTGATGAGTGTCTTCTACTAACAGAGTTCAACCTTTCTTTTGATACAGCAGTATGGATACTCTCTTTTTATAGAATCTGTAATTGGATATTTGGATACCTCTAACGATTTCATTAGAAACGGGAATATCTTCAAACAAAATCTAGACAGAGGCATTCTCAGAAACTACTTTGTGATGTGTGTCCTCATCTAACAGAGTTGAACTTTTCTTTTGATAGAGCATTTTGGAAACACTCTTTTTGTAGAGCCTGTAAGTGGATATTTGGATACCTCTAATGATTTCGTTGGAAACGGGAATATCTTCATATAAAAGATACACAGAAGCACTGTCAGAAACTACTTTGTGATATCTGCATTCAAGTCACATAGCTGAATATTCCCTTTCATAGAGCAGGTTTGAAACACTCTTTCTGTAGTATCTGGAAGTGGACATTTCGAGCGAATTCAGGCCTATGGTGAAA
Organism: Gorilla gorilla gorilla; assembly: GCF_029281585.2. Lineage (NCBI taxonomy): Eukaryota > Metazoa > Chordata > Mammalia > Primates > Hominidae > Gorilla > Gorilla gorilla. Next base: position 11,106,035 of record NC_086018.1, on the reverse strand, counting down.
ACGGAAATATCTTCCCATAAAAATGAGACAGAAGGATTCTCAGAAACTTAATTGGGATGTGTGTCGTCAACTAACGGAGTTGAACCTTTCTATTGATACAGTAGTTTGGAAACACTCTTTTTGTAGAATCTGCAAGTGGATAATGGATAACTGTGAAGATTTCGTTGGAAACGGGAATATCTTCATCTAAAATGTAGACGGAAGCACTGTCAGAAACTACTTTGTGATATCTGCATTCAAGTGACAGAGCTGAACATTCCTTTTCATAGACCAGGTTTGAAATACTCTTTCTGCAGTATCCGGAAGTGGACATTTCTAGCGAAATCAGGCCTATGGTGAAAACGGAAATATCGTCCCATAAAAACGAAAGAGAAAGATTCTCAGAAACTTAATTGGGATGTCTGTCCTCAACTAGCAGAGTTGGACCTTTCTATTGATACAGTAGTTTGGAAACACTCTATTTGTAGAATCTGCAAGTGGATATTTGGATAACTGTGAAGATTTCGTTGGAAACGGAATATCTTCATATAAATTCTAGACAGAAGCATTCTCAGAATCTTTGTGATGTGTGTCTTCAACTAACAGGTTCAACCTTTCTTTTGATAGAGCAGTTTGGAAACACTGTTTTTGTAGAATCTGTAAGTGGATATTTGGATACCTCTAATGATTTCATTGGAAACCTGAATATCTTCATATAAAATCTAGACAGAAGCATTCTCAGAAACTTCTTTGTGATGTGTGTCCTCATCTAACTGAGTTGAACCTTTCTTTTGATAGAGCAGTTTGGAAACACTCTGTTTGTAGAATCTGCAAGTGGATATTTGGATACATCTAACGATTTCGTTGGAAACGGGAATATCTTCATATAAAAGAAACACAGAAGCACTGTCAGAAACTACTTTGTGATATCTGCATTCAAGTCACAGATCTGAACATTCCCTTTCATAGACCACTTTTGAAACTCTCTTTCTGTTGTATCTGAAAGTGGAAACTTCGAGCGCATTCAGGCCTGTGGTGAAAAAGGGAATATCTTCCTATGAAAACGAGACAGAAGGATTCTCATAAAGTTGTTTGGGATGTGTGTCCTCAACTAACAGAGTTCAACCTTTCTTTTGATACAGCAGTTTGGAAACCCCATTTTTGTATAAATTGCAAGTGGATATTTGGATAACTGTGAAGATTTCATTGGAAACGGGAATATCTTCATTTAAAATTTAGACAGAAATATTCTCAGAAACTTCTTAGTGATGTGGGTCCTCGACTAACAGAGTTCAACCTTTCCTTTCATACAGCAGTTGGAAACACACTTTTTGTAGAATCTGCAAGTGGATATTTGGATAACTGTGAAGATTTCATTGGAAACGGGAATATCTTCACATAAAGTCTAGAAAGAAGCATTCTCAGAAAATTCTTTGTGATGTGTGTCCTCAACTAACAGAGTTCAACCTTTCTTTTGATACAGCAGTTTGGAAACCCCCTTTTTGTATAAATTGCAAGTGGATATTTGGATAACTGTGAAGATTTCATTGGAAACGGGAATATCTTCATTTAAAATTTAGACAGAAATATTCTCAGAAACTTCTTAGTGATGTGGGTCCTCGACTAACAGAGTTCAACCTTTCCTTTCATACAGCAGTTGGAAACACACTTTTTGTAGAATCTGCAAGTGGATATTTGGATAACTGTGAAGATTTCATTGGAAACGGGAATATCTTCACATAAAGTCTAGAAAGAAGCATTCTCAGAAAATTCTTTGTGATGTGTGTCCTCAACTAACAGAGTTCAACCTTTCTTTTTATAGAGAACTTTGGAAACACCCCTTTTGTAGAATCTGTAAGTGGATATTTGGATACCACTAACGATTTCGTTGGAAACGGGAGTATCTTCATATAAAATCTAGAGAGAAGCATTCTCAGAAACTTCTTGGTAATGAGTGTTCTCAACTAACACAGTTCAACCATTCTTTTGATACAGCAGCTTGGAAACCCTCTTTTAGTTGAATCGGCAAGTGGATATTTGGATAACTGTGAAGATTTCGTTGAAAACGGGAATATCTTCATATAAAATCTAGACAGAAGAATTCTCAGAAACTTCTTTGTGAAGAGTGTCCTCAACTAACAGAGTTCAACCTTTCTTTTGACACACCAGTTTGGAAACGCTCTTTTTGTAGAATCTGTAAGTGGATATTTGGATAACTGTGAAGATTTCGTTGGAAACGGGAATATCTTCATATAAAATCTGGACAGAAGCATTCTCAGAAACTTCTTTGTGATGTGTGTCCTCAACTAACAGAGTTCAACCTTTCTTTTGATACAGCAGTTTGGATACTCTCTTTTTGTAGAATCTGTAAGTGGATATTTGGATACCTCTAACGATTTCGTTGGAAACGGGAATATCTTCATATAAAAGATAGACATAAGCACTGTCAGAAACTACTTTTTGATATCTGCATTCAAGGCACAGTGCTGAACATTCCCTTTCATAGACCACGTTTGAAACACTCTTTCTGTAGTATCTGAAATTGGACATTTCGAGCGAATTCAGGCCTATGGTGAAAACGGAAATATCTTCCGATAAAAACGAGACAGAAGGATTATCAGAAACTTATTTGGGATGTGGGTCCTCAACTAACAGAGTTGAACATTTCTTTTGATACAGCAGTTTGGAAACACACTTTTTGTAGAATCTGCAAGTGAATATTTGAATAAGAGTGAAGACTTCTTTGGAAACGGGAAAACCTTTATATAAAATCTAGACAGAAGCATTCTCAGAAACTTCTTTGTGATGTGTGTCCTCAACTAACGGAGTTCAACCTTTCATTTGTTAGAGCAGTATGGAAACACTCTGTTTGTAGAATCTGCAAGTGGATATTTGGATAACTGTGAAGGTTTCGTTGGAAACGGGAATATCTTCATCTAAAATCTAGACAGAAGCACTGTCAGAAACTACTTTGTGATATCTGCATTCAAGTCACAGAGCTGAACATTCCTTTTCATTGACCAGGTTTGAAACACTCTTTCTGTAGTATCCGGAAGTGGACATTTTGAGCGAAATCAGGCCTATGGTGAAAACGGAAATATCTTCCCATAAAAATGAAAGAGATAGATTCTCAGAAACTTAATTGGGATGTCTGTCCTCAGCTAACAGAGATGAAACTTTCTATTGATACAGTAGTTTGGAAACACTCTTTTTGTAGAATCTACAAGTGGATATTTGGATAACTGTGAAGATTTCGTTGGAAACGGAATATCTTCTTATAAATTCTAGACAGAAGCATTCTCAGAAACTTCTTTGTGATGAGTGTCTTCAACTGACGGAGTTCAACCTTTCTTTTGGTACAGCAGTTTGGAAACACTCTTTCTGTAGAAATTGCATTTGGATATCTGGATAACTGTGAAGATTTCTTTGGAAACGGGAATATCTTCATATAAAATCTAGACAGAAACATTCTCAGAAACTTCTTCGTGATGTGGCTCCTCAACTAACAGAGTTGAACCTTTCCTTTCATACAGCAGTTGGAAACACACTTTTTGTAGAATCTGCAAGTGGATATTTGGATAACTGTGAAGATTTCATTGGAAACGGGAATATCTTCACATAAAGTCTAGACAGAAGCATTCTCACAAAATTCTTTGTGATGTGTGTCCTCAACTAACAGAGTTCAACCTTTCTTTTTATAGAGCAGTTTGGAAACAACCCTTTTGTAGAATCTGTAAGTGGATATTTGGATACCTCTAACGATTTCGTTGGCAATGGGAGTATCTTCATATAAAATCTAGACAGAAGCATTCTCAGAAACTTCTTGGTAATGAGTGTCCTCACCTAACTCAGTTCAACCTTTCTTTTGATACAGCAGCTTGGAAACCCACTTTTTGTTGAATCGACAAGTGGATATTTGGATAACTGCGAAGATTTCGTTGAAAACGGGAATAACTTCATATAAAATCTAGACAGAAGAATTCTCAGAAACTTCTTTGTGAAGAGTGTCCTCAACTAACAGAGTTCAAGCTTTCCTTTGACACACCAGTTTGGAAACGCTCTTTTTGTAGAATCTGCAAGTGGATATTTGGATAACTGTGAAGATTTCATTAGAAACGGGAATATCTTCATATAAAATCTAGACAGAAGCATTCTCATAAACTACTTTGTGATGTGTGTCCTCAACTAACAGAGTTCAACCTTTCTTTTGATACAGCAGTTTGGATACTCTCTTTTTGTAGAATCTGTAAGTGGATACTTGGATACCACTAACGATTTCGTTGGAAACGGGAATATCTTCATATAAAAGATAGACATAAGCACTGTCAGAAACTACTTTTTGATATCCGCATTCAAGTAACAGTGCAGAAAATCCCCTTTCATAGACCACGTTTGAAACACTCTTTCTGTAGTATCTGAAAGTGGACATTTTGAGAGAATTCAGGCCTATGGTGAAAACGGAAATATCTTCCGATAAAAAGGAGACAGAAGGATTCTCAGAAACTTATTTGGGATGTGGGTCCTCAACTAACAGAGTTGAACATTTCTTTCGATACAGCAGTTTGGAAACACACTTTTTGTAGAATCTGCATGTGAATATTTGAATAACAGTGAAGATTTCTTTGGAAACGGGAATATCTTTATATAAAATCTAGACAGAAGCATTCTCAGAAACTTCTTTGTGATGTGTGTCCTCAACTAACGGAGTTCAACCTTTCTTTTGATACAGCAGTTTGGATACTCTCTTTTTGTAGAATCTGTAAGTGGATATTTGGATACCTCTAACGATTTCATTAGAAAGAGGAATGTCTTCAAATAAAATCTAGACAGAGGCATTCTCAGAAACTTCTTTGTGATGTGTGTCTTCAGCTAACAGATTTCAACCTTTCTTTGGATAGAGCAGTTTGGAAACCGTCTTTTTGTAGAATCGGCAAGTTGATATTTGGATAACTGAGAAGATTTCGTTGGCAACGGGAATATCTTCATATAAAATCTAGACAGAAGGATTCTCAGAAACTTCTTTGTGATGAGTGTCTTCAACTAACAGAGTTCAACCTTTCTTTTGATACAGCAGTTTGGAAACACTCTTTCTGTAGAAATTGCATGTGGATATCTGGATAACTGTGAAGATTTCTTTGGAAACGGGAATATCTTCATATAAAATCTAGACAGAAACTTTCTCAGAAACTTCTTTGTGATGTGTGTCCTCAACTAATAGAGTTCAACCTTTCATTTGATAGAGCAGTTTGGAAACACTCTGTTTGTAGAATCTGCAAGTGGATATTTGGATAACTGTGAAGATTTCGTTGGAAGCGGAATATCTTCATCTAAAATCTAGACAGAAGCACTGTCAGAAACTACTTTGTGATAACTGCATTCAAGTCACAGAGCTGAACATTCCCTTTCATAGAGCAGGTTTGAAACACTCTGTAGTATCTGGAAGTGGACATTTCGAGCGAATTCAGGCCTATGGTGAAAACGGAAATATCTTCCCATAAAAATGAGACAGAAGGATTCTCAGAAACTTAATTGGGATGTGTGTCGTCAACTAACAGAGTTGAACCTTTCTATTGATACAGTAGTTTGGAAACACTCTTTTTGTGGAAACTGCAAGTGGATATTTGGATAACTGTGAAGATTTCGTTGGAAACGGGAATATCTTCATCTAAAATCGAGACGGAAGCACTGTCAGAAACTACTTTGTGATATCTGCATTCAAGTGACAGAGCTGAACGTTCCTTTTCATAGACCAGGTTTGAAATACTCTTTCTGTAGTATCCGGAAGTGGACATTTTGCGTGAAATCAGGCCTATGGTGAAAACGGAAATATCGTCCCATAAAAACGAAAGAGAAAGATTCTCAGAAACTTAATTGGGATGTCTGTCCTCAACTAACAGAGTTGAAACTTTCTATTGATACAGTAGTTTGGAAACACTCTTTTTGTAGAATCTGCAAGCGGATATTTGGATAACTGTGAAGATTTCGTTGGAAACGGAATATCTTCATATAAATTCTAGACAGAAGCATTCTCAGAAACTTCTTTGTGATGTGTGTCTTCAACTAACAGGGTTCAACCTTTCTTTTGATAGAGCAGTTTGGAAACACTGTTTTTGTAGAATCTGTAAGTGGATATTTGGATACCTCTAATGATTTCATTGGAAACCTGAATATCTTCATATAAAATCTAGACAGAAGCATTCTCAGAAACTTCTTGGTGATGTGTGTCTTCAACTATCAGGGTTCAACCTTCCTTTTGATAGAGCAGTTTGGAAACACTGTTTTTGTAGAATCTGTAAGTGGATATTTGGAAACCTCTAATGATTTCATTGGAAACGGGAATATCTTCATATAAAATCTAGACAGAAGCATTCTCAGAAACTACTTTGTGATGTGTGTCCTCAACTAACAGAGTTCAACCTTTCTTTTGATACAGCAGTTTGGATAAGTCTCTTTTTGTAGAATCTGTAAGTGGATATTTGGATACCTCTAACGATTTCGTTGGAAACGGGGATATCTTCATATAAAAGATAGACAGAAGCACTGACAGAAACTACTTTTTGATATCTGCATTCAAGTCACAGTGCTGAACATTCCCTTTCATAGACCACGTTTGAAACACTCTTTCTGTAGTATCTGAAAGTGGACATTTCATGCGAATTCAGGCCTATGGTGAAAACGGAAATATCTTCCGATAAAAACGAGACAGAAGGATTCTCAGAAACTTATTTGGGATGTGGGTCCTCAACTAACAGAGTTGAACATTTCTTTTGACACAGCAGTTTGGAAACACACTTTTTGTAGAATCTGCAAGTGAATATTTGAATAACAGTGAAGATTTCTTTGGAAACGGGAATATCTTTCTATAAAATCTAGAGAGAAGCATTCTCAGAAACTTCTTTGTGATGTGTGTCCTCAACTAACGGAGTTCAACCTTTCTTTTGATACAGCAGTTTGGATACTCTCTTTTTGTAGAATCTGTAAGTGGATATTTGGATACCTCTAACGATTTCATTAGAAAGGGGAATATGTTCAAATAAAATCTAGACAGAGGCATTCTCAGAAACTTCTTTGTGATGTGTGTCTTCAGCTAACAGAGTTCAACCTTTCTTTGGACAGAACAGTTTGGAAACCCTCTTTTGTAGAATCGGCAAGTTGATATTTGGATAACTGAGAAGATTTCGTTGGCAACGGGAATATCTTCTTATAAAATCTAGACAGAAGGATTCTCAGAAACTTCTTTGTGATGAGTGTCTTCTACTAACAGAGTTCAACCTTTCTTTTGATACAGCAGTTTGGAAACACTCTTTCTGTAGAAATTGCATGTGGATATCCGGATAACTGTGAAGATTTCTTTGGAAACGGGAATATCTTCATATAAAATCTAGACAGAAACATTCTCAGAAATTTCTTTGTGATGTGTGTCCTCAACTGACAGAGTTCAACCTTTCATTTGATAGAGCAGTTTGGAAACACTCTGTTTGTTGAATCTGCAAGTGGATATTTGGATAACTGTGAAGATTTCATTGGAAACGGGAATATCTTCATCTAAATTCTAGACAGAAGCACTGTCAGAAACTACTTTGTGATATCTGCATTCAAGTCACAGAGCTCAACATTCCCTTTCATAGAGCAGGTTTGAAACACTCTTTCTGTAGTATCTGGAAGTGGACATTTCGAGCGAATTCAGGCCTAAGGTGAAAACGGAAATATCTTCCCATAAAAATGAGACAGAAGGATTCTCAGAAACTTAATTGGGATGTGTGTTGTCAACTAACGGAGTTGAACCTTTCTATTGATACAGTAGTTTGGAAACACTCTTTTTGTAGAATCTGCAAGTGGATATTTGGATAACTGTGAAGATTTCGTTGGAAACGGGAATATCTTCATATAAAATCTAGACAGAAGGATTCTCAGAAACTTCTTTGTGATGTGTGTCCTCAACTAACAGAGTTCAACCGTTCTTTTGATACAGCAGTTTGGAAACACTCTTTCTGTAGAAATTGCATGTGGATATCTGGATAACTGTGAAGATTTCTTTGGAAACGGGAATATCTTCATATAAAATCTAGACAGAAACTTTCTCAGAAACTTCTTTGTGATGTGTGTCCTCAACTAATAGAGTTCAACCTTTCATTTGATAGAGCAGTTTGGAAACACTCTGTTTGTAGAATCTGCAAGTGGATATTTGGATAACTGTGAAGATTTCGTTGGAAGCGGAATATCTTCATCTAAAATCTAGACAGAAGCACTGTCAGAAACTACTTTGTGATAACTGCATTCAAGTCATAGAGCTGAACATTCCCTTTCATAGAGCAGGTTTGAAACACTCTGTAGTATCTGGAAGTGGACATTTCGAGCGAATTCAGGCCTATGGTGAAAACGGAAATATCTTCCCATAAAAATGAGACAGAAGGATTCTCAGAAACTTAATTGGGATGTGTGTCGTCAACTAACAGAGTTGAACCTTTCTATTGATACAGTAGTTTGGAAACACTCTTTTTGTGGAAAGTGCAAGTGGATATTTGGATAACTGTGAAGATTTCGTTGGAAACGGGAATATCTTCATCTAAAATCGAGACGGAAGCACTGTCAGAAACTACTTTGTGATATCTGCATTCAAGTGACAGAGCTGAACGTTCCTTTTCATAGACCAGGTTTGAAATACTCTTTCTGTAGTATCCGGAAGTGGACATTTTGCGCGAAATCAGGCCTATGGTGAAAACGGAAATATCGTCCCATAAAAGCGAAAGAGAAAGATTCTCAGAAACTTAATTGGGATGTCTGTCCTCAACTAACAGAGTTGAAACTTTCTATTGATACAGTAGTTTGGAAACACTCTTTTTGTAGAATCTGCAAGCGGATATTTGGATAACTGTGAAGATTTCGTTGGAAACGGAATATCTTCATATAAATTCTAGACAGAAGCATTCTCAGAAACTTCTTTGTGATGTGTGTCTTCAACTAACAGGGTTCAACCTTTCTTTTGATAGAGCAGTTTGGAAACACTGTTTTTGTAGAATCTGTAAGTGGATATTTGGATACCTCTAATGATTTCATTGGAAACCTGAATATCTTCATATAAAATCTAGACAGAAGCATTCTCAGAAACTTCTTGGTGATGTGTGTCTTCAACTATCAGGGTTCAACCTTCCTTTTGATAGAGTAGTTTGGAAACACTGTTTTTGTAGAATCTGTAAGTGGATATTTGGATACCTCTAATGATTTCATTGGAAAAGGGAATATCTTCATATAAAATCTAGACAGAAGCATTCTCAGAAACTTCTTTGTGATGTGTGTCCTCAACTAACAGAGTACAAGCTTTCTTTTGATACAGCAGTTTGGATAAGTCTCTTTTTGTAGAATCTTTAAGTGGATATTTGGATACCTCTAACGATTTCGTTGGAAACGGGGATATCTTCATATAAAAGATAGACAGAAGCACTGTCAGAAACTAATTTTTGATATCTGCATTCAAGTCACAGTGCTGAACATTCCCTTTCATAGACCACGTTTGAAACACTCTTTCTGTAGTATCTGAAAGTGGACATTTCGTGCGAATTCAGGCCTATGGTGAAAACGGAAATATCTTCCGATAAAAACGAGACAGAAGGATTCTCAGAAACTTATGTTGGATGTGGGTCCTCAACTAACATAGTTGAACATTTCTTTTGATACAGCAGTTTGGAAACACACTTTTTGTAGAATCTGCAAGTGAATATTTGAATAACAGTGAAGATTTCTTTGGAAACGGGAATATCTTTCTATAAAATCTAGAGAGAAGCATTCTCAGAAACTTCTTTGTGATGTGTGTCCTCAACTAACGGAGTTCAACCTTTCTTTTGATACAGCAGTTTGGATACTCTCTTTTTGTAGAATCTGTAAGTGGATATTTGGATACCTCTAACGATTTCATTAGAAACGGGAATATGTTCAAATAAAATCTAGACAGAGGCATTCTCAGAAACTTCTTAGTGATGTGTGTCTTCAGCTAACAGAGTTCAACCTTTCTTTGGATAGAACAGTTTGGAAACCCTCTTTTGTAGAATCGGCAAGTTGATATTTGGATAACTGAGAAGATTTCGTTGGCAACGGGAATATCTTCTTATAAAATCTAGACAGAAGGATTCTCAGAAACTTCTTTGTGATGAGTGTCTTCTACTAACAGAGTTCAACCTTTCTTTTGATACAGCAGTTTGGAAACACTCTTTCTGTAGAAATTGCATGTGGATATCTGGATAACTGTGAAGATTTCTTTGGAAACGGGAATATCTTCATATAAAATCTAGACAGAAACTTTCTCAGAAACTTCTTTGTGATGTGTGTCCTCAACTAACAGAGTTCAACCTTTCATTTGAAGGAGCAGTTTGGAAACACTCTGTTTGTAGAATCTGCAAGTGGATATTTGGATAACTGTGAAGATTTCGTTGGAAAAGGGAATATCTTCATCTAAAATCTAGACAGAAGCACTGTCAGAAACTACTTTGTGATATCTGCATTCAAGTCACAGAGCTGAACATTCCCTTTCATAGAGCAGGTTTGAAACACTCTTTCTGTAGTATCTGGAAGTGGACATTTCGAGCGAATTCAGGCCTAAGGTGAAAACGGAAATATCTTCCCATAAAAATGAGACAGAAGGATTCTCAGAAACTTAATTGGGATGTGTGTCGTCAACTAACGGAGTTGAACCTTTCTATTGATACAGTAGTTTTGAAACACTCTTTTTGTAGAATCTGCAAGTGGATATTTGGATAACTGTGAAGATTTCGTTGGAAACGGGAATATCTTCATAGAAAATCTAGACAGAACGATTCTCAGAAACTTCTTTGTGATGTGTGTCCTCAACTAACAGAGTTCAACCTTTCTTTTGATTCAGCAGTTTGGATACTCTCTTTTTGTAGAATCTGTAAGTGGATATTTGGATACCTCTAACGATTTCGTTGGAAACGGGAATATCTTCATATAAAAGATAGACATAAGCACTGTCAGAAACTACTTTTTGATATCTGCATTCAAGTCACAGTGGTGAACCTTCCCTTTCATAGACCACGTTTGAAACACTCTTTCTGTAGTATCTGAAATTGGACATTTCGAGCGAATTCAGGCCTATGGTGAAAACGGAAATATCTTCCGATAAAAACGAGACAGAAGGATTCTCAGAAACTTATTTGGGATGTGGGTCCTCAACTAACAGAGTTGAACATTTCTTTTGATACAGCAGTTTGGAAACACACTTTTTGTAGAATCTGCAAGTGAATATTTGAATAACAGTGAAGACTTCTTTGGAAACGGGAAAATCTTTATATAAAATCTAGACAGAAGCATTCTCAGAAACTTCTTTGTGATGTGTGTCCTCAACTAACGGAGTTCAACCTTTCATTTGTTAGAGCAGTTTGGAAACACTCTGTTTGTAGAATCTGCAAGTGGATATTTGGATAACTGTGAAGATTTCGTTGGAAACGGGAATATCTTCATCTAAAATCTAGACAGAAGCACTGTCAGAAACTCCTTTGTGATATCTGCATTCAAGTCACAGGGCTGAACATTCCTTTTCATTGACCAGGTTTGAAACACTCTTTCTGAAGTATCCGGATGTGGACATTTCGAGCGAAATCAGGCCTATGGTGAAAACGGAAATATCTTCCCATAAAAATGAAAGAGATAGATTCTCAGAAACTTAATTGGGATGTCTGTCCTCAGCTAACAGAGATGAAACTTTCTATTGATACAGTAGTTTGGAAACACTCTTTTTGTAGAATCTGCAATTGGATATTTGGATAACTGTGAAGATTTCGTTGGAAACGGAATATCTTCATATAAATTCTAGACAGAAGCATTCTCAGAAACTTCTTTGTGATGAGTGTCTTCAACTGACGGAGTTCAATCTTTCTTTTGGTACAGCAGTTTGGAAACACTCTTTCTGTAGAAATTGCATGTGGATATCTGGATATCTGTGAAGATTTCTTTGGAAACGTGAATATCTTCATATAAAATCTAGACAGAAACATTCTCAGAAACTTCTTTGTGATGTGGGTCCTCAACTAACAGAGTTCAACCTTTCCTTTCATACAGCAGTTGGAAACACACTTTTTGTAGAATCTGCAAGTGGATATTTGGATAACTGTGAAGATTTCATTGGAAACGGGAACATCTTCACATAAAGTATAGACAGAAGCATTCTCATAAAATTCTTTGTGATGTGTGTCCTCAACTAACAGAGTTCAACCTTTCTTTTTATAGAGCAGTTTGGAAACACCCCTTTTGTAGAGTCTGTAAGTGGATATTTGGATACCTCTAACGATTTCGTTGGCAATGGGAGTATCTTCATATAAAATCTAGACAGAAGCATTCTGAGAAACTTCTTGGTAATGAGTGTCCTCACCTAACACAGTTCAACCTTTCTTTTGATACAGCAGCTTGGAAACCCACTTTTTGTTGAATCGGCAAGTGGATATTTGGATAACTGCGAAGATTTCGTTGAAAACGGGAATAACTTCATATAAAACCTAGACAGAAGCATTCTCAGAAACTTCTTTTTGAAGAGTGTCCTCAACTAACAGAGTTCAACCTTTCCTTTGACACACCAGTTTGGATACTCTCTTTTTGCAGAATCTGTAAGTGGATATTTGGATAGCTCTAACGATTTCGTTGGAAACGGGAATATCTTCATATAAAAGATAGACAGAAGCACTGTCAGAAACTACTTTTTGATATCTGCATTCAAGACACAGTGCTGAACATTCCCTTTCATAGACCACGTTTGAAACACTCTTTCTGTAGTTTCTGAAAGTGGACATTTCGAGCGAAATCAGGCCTATGGTGAAAACGGAAATATCTTCCGATAAAAAGGAGACAGAAGGATTCTCAGAAACTTATTTGGGATGTGGGTCCTCAACTAACAGATTTGAACATTTCTTTTGATTCAGCAGTTTGGAAACACACTTTTTGTAGAATCTGCAAGTGAATATTTGAATAACAGTGAAGATTTCTTTGGAAACGGGAATATCTTTCTATAAAATCTAGACAGAAGGATTCTCAGAATCTTCTTTGTGATGTGTGTCCTCAACTAACGGAGTTCAACCTTTCTTTTGATACAGCAGTTTGGATACTCTCTTTTTGTAGAATCTGTAAGTGGATATTTGGATACCTCTAACGATTTCATTAGAAACGGGAATTTCTTCAAATAAAATCTAGACAGAGGCATTCTCAGAAACTTCTTTGTGATGTGTGTCTTCAGCTAACAGAGTTCAACCTTTCTTTGGATAGAGCAGTTTGGAAACCCTCTTTTGTAGAATCGGCAAGTTGATATTTGTATAACTGAGAAGATTTCGTTGGCAACGGGAATATCTTCATATAAAATCTAGACAGAAGGATTCTCAGAAACTTCTTTGTGATGAGTGTCTTCAACTAACAGAGTTCAACCTTTCTTTTGATACAGCAGTTTGGAAACACTCTTTCTGTAGAAATTGCATGTGGATATCTGGATAACTGTGAAGATTTCTTTGGAAACGGGAATATCTTCATATAAAATCTAGACAGAAACTTTCTCAGAAACTTCTTTGTGATGTGTGTCCTCAACTAATAGAGTTCAACCTTTCATTTGATAGAGCAGTTTGGAAACACTCTGTTTGTAGAATCTGCAAGTCGATATTTGGATAACTGTGAAGATTTCGTTGGAAGCGGAATATCTTCATCTAAAACCTAGACAGAAGCACTGTCAGAAACTACTTTGTGATAACTGCATTCAAGTCACAGAGCTGAACATTCCCTTTCATAGAGCAGGTTTGAAACACTCTGTAGTATCTGGAAGTGGACATTTCGAGCGAATTCAGGCCTATGGTGAAAACGGAAATAACTTCCCATAAAAATGAGACAGAAGGATTCTCAGAAACTTAATTGGGATGTGTGTCGTCAACTAACAGAGTTGAACCTTTCTATTGATACAGTAGTTTGGAAACACTCTTTATGTGGAAACTGCAAGTGGATATTTGGATAACTGTGAAGATTTCGTTGGAAACGGGAATATCTTCATCTAAAATCGAGACGGAAGCACTGTCAGAAACTACTTTGTGATATCTGCATTCAAGTGACAGAGCTGAACGTTCCTTTTCATAGACCAGGTTTGAAATACTCTTTCTGTAGTATCCGGAAGTGGACATTTTGCGCGAAATCAGGCCTATGGTGAAAACGGAAATATCGTCCCATAAAAACGAAAGAGAAAGATTCTCAGAAACTTAATTGGGATGTCTGTCCTCAACTAACAGAGTTGAAACTTTCTATTGATACAGTAGTTTGGAAACACTCTTTTTGTAGAATCTGCAAGCGGATATTTGGATAACTGTGAAGATTTCGTTGGAAACGGAATATCTTCATATAAATTCTAGACAGAAGCATTCTCAGAAACTTCTTTGTGATGTGTGTCTTCAACTAACAGGGTTCAACCTTTCTTTTGGTACAGCGGTTTGGAAACACTGTTTTTGTAGAATCTGTAAGTGGATATTTGGAAACCTCTAATGATTTCATTGGAAACGGGAATATCTTCATATAAAATCTAGACAGAAGCATTCTCAGAAACTACTTTGTGATGTGTGTCCTCAACTAACAGAGTTCAACCTTTCTTTTGATACAGCAGTTTGGATAAGTCTCTTTTTGTAGAATCTGTAAGTGGATATTTGGATACCTCTAACGATTTCGTTGGAAACGGGAATATCTTCATATAAAAGATAGACATAAGCACTGTCAGAAACTACTTTTTGATATCTGCATTCAAGTCACAGTGCTGAACATTCCCTTTCATAGACCACGTTTGAAACACTCTTTCTGCAGTATCTGAAATTGGATATTTCGAGCGAATTCAGGCCTATGGTGAAAACGGAAATATCTTCCGATAAAAACGAGACAGAAGGATTCTCAGAAACTTATTTGGGATGTGGGTCCTCAACTAACAGAATTGAACATTTCTTTTGATACAGCAGTTTGGAAACACACTTTTTGTAGAATCTGCAAGTGAATATTTGAATAACAGTGAAGACTTCTTTGGAAACGGGAAAATCTTTATATAAAATCTAGACAGAAGCATTCTCAGAAACTTCTTTGTGATGTGTGTCCTCAACTAACGGAGTTCAACCTTTCATTTGTTAGAGCAGTTTGGAAACACTCTGTTTGTAGAATCTGCAAGTGGATATTTGGATAACTGTGAAGATTTCGTTGGAAACGGGAATATCTTCATCTAAAATCTAGACAGAAGCACTGTCAGAAACTACTTTGTGATATCTGCATTCAAGTCACAGAGCTGAACATTCCTTTTCATTGACCAGGTTTGAAACACTCTTTCTGAAGTATCCGGAAGTGGACATTTCGAGCGAAATCAGGCCTATGGTGAAAATGGAAATATCTTCCCATAAAAATGAAAGAGATAGATTCTCAGAAACTTAATTGGGATGTCTGTCCTCAGCTAACAGAGATGAAACTTTCTATTGATACAGTAGTTTGGAAACACTCTTTTTGTAGAATCTGCAATTGGATATTTGGATAACTGTGAAGATTTCGTTGGAAACGGAATATCTTCATATAAATTCTAGACAGAAGCATTCTCAGAAACTTCTTTGTGATGAGTGTCTTCAACTGACGGAGTTCAATCTTTCTTTTGGTACAGCAGTTTGGAAACACTCTTTCTGTAGAAATTGCATGTGGATATCTGGATATCTGTGAAGATTTCTTTGGAAACGTGAATATCTTCATATAAAATCTAGACAGAAACATTCTCAGAAACTTCTTTGTGATGTGGGTCCTCAACTAACAGAGTTCAAACTTTCCTTTCATACAGCAGTTGGAAACACACTTTTTGTAGAATCTACAAGTGGGTATTTGGATAACTGTGAAGATTTCATTGGAAACGGGAACATCTTCACATAAAGTATAGACAGAAGCATTCTCACAAAATTCTTTGTGATGTGTGTCCTCAACTAACAGAGTTCAACCTTTCTTTTTATAGAGCAGTTTGGAAACACCCCTTTTGTAGAGTCTGTAAGTGGATATTTGGATACCTCTAACGATTTCGTTGGCAATGGGAGTATCTTCATATAAAATCTAGACAGAAGCATTCTCAGAAACTTCTTGGTAATGAGTGTCCTCACCTAACACAGTTCAACCTTTCTTTTGATACAGCAGCTTGGAAACCCACTTTTTGTTGAATCGGCAAGTGGATATTTGGATAACTGCGAAGATTTCGTTGAAAACGGGAATAACTTCATATAAAATCTAGACAGAAGCATTCTCAGAAACTTCTTTGTGAAGAGTGTCCTCAACTAACAGAGTTCAACCTTTCCTTTGACACACCAGTTTGGATACTCTCTTTTTGTAGAATCTGTAAGTGGATATTTGGATACCTCTAACGATTTCGTTGGAAACGGGAATATCTTCATATAAAAGATAGACAGAAGCACTGTCAGAAACTACTTTTTGATATCTGCATTCAAGTCACAGTGCTGAACATTCCCTTTCATAGACCACGTTTGAAAAACTCTTTCTGTAGTTTCTGAAAGTGGACATTTCGAGCGAAATCAGGCCTATGGTGAAAACGGAAATATCTTCCGATAAAAAGGAGACAGAAGGATTCTCAGAAACTTATTTGGGATGTGGGTCCTCAACTAACAGATTTGAACATTTCTTTTGATTCATCAGTTTGGAAACACACTTTTTGTAGAATCTGCAAGTGAATATTTGAATAACAGTGAAGATTTCTTTGGAAACGGGAATATCTTTCTATAAAATCTAGACAGAAGCATTCTCAGAATCTTCTTTGTGATGTGTGTCCTCAACTAACGGAGTTCAACCTTTCTTTTTATACAGCAGTTTGGATACTCTCTTTTTGTAGAATCTGTATGTGGATATTTGGATACCTCTAACGATTTCATTAGAAACGGGAATATCTTCAAATAAAATCTAGACAGAGGCATTCTCAGAAACTTCTTTGTGATGTGTGTCTTCAGCTAACAGAGTTCAACCTTTATTTGGATAGAGCAGTTTGGAAACCCTCTTTTGTAGAATCGGCAAGTTGATATTTGGATAACTGAGAAGATTTCCTTGGCAACGGGAATATCTTCATATAAAATCTAGACAGAAGGATTCTCAGAAACTTCTTTGTGATGAGTGTCTTCTACTAACAGAGTTCAACCTTTCTTTTGATACAGCAGTTTGGAAACACTCTTTCTGTAGAAATTGCATGTGGATATCTGGATAACTGTGAAGATTTCTTTGGAAATGGGAATATCTTCATATAAAATCTAGACAGAAACATTCTCAGAAACTTCTTTGTGATGTGTGTCCTCAACTAACAGAGTTCAACCTTTCATTTGATAGAGCAGTTTGGAAACACTCTGTTTGTAGAATCTGCAAGTGGATATTTGGATAACTGTGAAGATTTCGTTGGAAACGGGAATATCTTCATCTAAAATCTAGACAGAAGCACTGTCAGAAACTACTTTGTGATATCTGCATTCAAATCACAGAGCTGAACATTCCCTTTCATAGAGCAGGTTTGAAACACTCTTTCTGTAGTATCTGGAAGTGGACATTTCGAGCGAATTCAGGCCTAAGGTGAAAACGGAAATATCTTCCCATAAAAATGAGACAGAAGGATTCTCAGAAACTTAATTGGGATGTGTGTCGTCAACTAACGGAGGTGAACCTTTCTATTGATACAGTAGTTTGGAAACACTCTTTTTGTAGAATCTGCAAGTGGATATTTGGATAACTGTGAAGATTTCGTTGGAAACGGGAATATCTTCATCTAAAATCTAGACGGAAGCACTGTCAGAAACTACTTTGTGATATCTGCAATCAAGTGAGAGAGCTGAACATTCCTTTTCATAGTCCAGGTTTGAAATACTCTTTCTGTAGTATCCGGAAGTGGACATTTCGTGTGAAATCAGGACTATGGTGAAAACGGAAATATCTTCCCATAAAAACGAAAGAGAAAGATTCTCAGAAACTTAATTGGGATGTCTGTCCTCAACTAACAGAGTTGATCCTTTCTATTGATACAGTAGTTTGGAAACACTCTTTTTGTAGAATCTGCAAGCGGATATTTGGATAACTGTGAAGATTTCGTTGGAAACGGAATATCTTCATATAAATTCTAGACAGAAGCATTCTCAGAAACTTCTTTGTGATGTGTGTCTTCAGCTAACAGGGTTCAACCTTTCTTTTGATAGAGCAGTTTGGAAACACTGTTTTTGTAGAATCTGTAAGTGGATATTTGGATACCTCTAATGATTTCATTGGAAACCTGAATATCTTCATATAAAATCTAGACAGAAGCATTCTCAGAAACTTCTTGGTGATGTGTGTCTTCAACTATCAGGGTTCAACCTTCCTTTTGAAAGAGCAGTTTGGAAACACTGTTTTTTTAGAATCTGTAAGTGGATATTTCGATACCTCTAATGATTTCATAGGAAACGGGAATATCTTCATATAAAATCTAGACAGAAGCATTCTCAGAAACTTCTTTGTGATGTGTGTCCTCATCTAACAGACTTGAACCTTTCTTTTGATAGAGCCGTTTGGAAACACTCTTTTTGTAGAATCTGTAAGTGGATATTTGTATACCTCTAACGATTTCGTTGGAAACGGGAATATCTTCATATAAAAGATACACAGAAGCACTGTCAGAAACTACTTTGTGATTTCTGCATTCAAGTCACAGATCTGAACATTCCCTTTCATAGACCACGTTTGAAACTCTCTTTCTGTTGTATCTGAAAGTGGACACTTCGAGCGCATTCAGGCCTGTGGTGAAAAAGGGAATATCTTCCTATGAAAACGAGACAGAAGGATTCTGATAAAGTTGTTTGGAACGTGTGTCCTCAACTAACAGAGTTCAACCTTTCTTTTGATACAGCAGTTTGGAAACACACTTTTTGTATAAATTGCAAGTGGATATTTGGATAACTGTGAAGATTTCATTGGAAACGGGAATATCTTCATTTAAAATCTAGAGAGAAATATTCTCAGAAACTTCTTTGTGATGTGGGTCCTCAACTAACAGAGTTCAACCTTTCCTTTCATACAGCAGTTGGAAACACGCTTTTTGTAGAATCTGCAAGTGGATATTTGGATAAATGTGAAGATTTGATTGGAAACGGGAATATCTTCACATAAAGTATAGACAGAAGCATTCTCACAAAATTGTTTGTGATGTGTGTCCTCAACTAACAGAGTTCAACCTTTGTTTTTATAGAGCAGTTTGGAAACACCCCTTTTGTAGAATCTGTAAGTGGATATTTGGATACCTCTAACGATTTCGTTGGAAACGGGAGTATCTTCATATAAAATCTAGACAGAAGCATTCTCAGAAACTTCTTGGTAATGAGTGTCCTCACCTAACACAGTTCAACCTTTCTTTTGATACAGCACCTTGGAAACCCACTTTTTGTTGAATCGGCAAGTGGATATTTGGATAACTGCGAAGATTTCGTTGAAAACGGGAATAACTTCATATAAAATCTAGACAGAAGAATTCTCAGAGTCTTCTTTGTGAAGAGTGTCCTCAACTAACAGAGTTCAACCTTTCCTTTGACCCACCAGTTGGGAAACGCTCTTTTTGTAGAATCTGCAAGTGGATATTTGGATAACTGTGAAGATTTCATTGGAAAGGGGAATATCTTCATATAAAATCTAGACAGAAGCATTCTCAGAAACTACTTTGTGATGTGTGTCCTCAACTAACAGAGTTCAACCTTTCTTTTGATTCAGCAGTTTGGATACTCTCTTTTTGTGGAATCTGTAAGTGGATATTTGGATACCTCTAACGATTTCATTAGAAACGGGAGAATCTTCATATAAAATCTTCACAGAAGCATTCTCAGAAACTTCTTTGTGATATGTGTCTTCAAGTAACAGAGTTCAAACTTTCTTTTGATAGAGCAGTTTGGAAACCTTGTTTTTATAGAATCTGTAAGTGGATATTTGGATACCTCTAACGATTTCGTTGGAAACGGGAATATCTTCAAATAAAATCTAGACAGAGGCATTCTCAGAAACTTCTTTGTGATGTGTGTATTCAGCTAACAGAGTTCAACCTTTCTTTGGATAGAGCAGTTTGGAAACCCTCTTTTTGTAGAATCGGCAAGTTGATATTTGGATAACTGAGAAGATTTCGTTGCCAACGGGAATATCTTCATATAAAATCTAGACAGAAGGATTCTCAGAAACTTCTTTGTGATGAGTGTCTTCAACTAACAGAGTTCAACCTTTCTTTTGATACGGCAGTTTGGAAACACTCTTTCTGTAGAAATTGCATGTGGATATCTGGATAACTGTGAAGATTTCTTTGGAAACGGGAATATCTTCATATAAAATCTTGACAGAAACATTCTCAGAAACTTCTTTGTGATGTGTGTCCTCAACTAATAGAGTTCTACCTTTCATTTGATAGAGCAGTTTGGAAACACTCTGTTTGTAGAATCTGCAAGTGGATATTTGGATAACTGTGAAGATTTCGTTGGAAGCGGAATATCTTCATCTAAAATCTAGACAGAAGCACTGTCAGAAACTACTTTGTGATAACTGCATTCAAGTCACAGAGCTGAACATTCCCTTTCATAGAGCAGGTTTGAAACACTCTGTAGTATCTGGAAGTGGACATTTCGAGCAAATTCAGGCCTATGGTGAAAACGGAAATATCTTCCCATAAAAATGAGACAGAAGGATTCTCATAAACTTAATTGGGATGTGTGTCGTCAACTAACAGAGTTGAACCTTTCTGTTGATACAGTAGTTTGGAAACACTCTTTTTGTGGAAATTGCAAGTGGATATTTGGATAACTGTGAAGATTTCGTTGGAAACGGGAATATCTTCATCTAAAATCTAGACGGAAGCACTGTCAGAAACTACTTTGTGATATCTGCATTCAAGTGACAGAGCTGAACATTCCTTTTCATAGACCAGGTTTGAAATACTCTTTCTGTAGTATCCGGAAGTGGACATTTTGAGCGAAATCAGGCCTATGGTTAAAACGGAAATATCGTCCCATAAAAACGTAAGAGAAAGATTCTCAGAAACTTAATTGGGATGTCTGTCCTCAACTAACAGAGTTGAAACTTTCTATTGATACAGTAGTTTGGAAACACTCTTTTTGTAGAATCTGCAAGCGGATATTTGGATAACTGTGAAGATTTCGTTGGAAACGGAATATCTTCATATAAATTCTAGACAGAAACATTCTCAGAAACTTCTTTGTGATGTGTGTCTTCAACTAACAGGGTTCAACCTTTCTTTTGATAGAGCAGTTTGGAAAAACTGTTTTTGTACAATCTGTAAGTGGATATTTGGATACCTCTAATGATTTCATTGGAAACCAGAATATCTTCATATAAAACCTAGACAGAAGCATTCTCAGAAACTTCTTGGTGATGTGTGTCTTCAACTATCAGGGTTCAACCTTCCTTTTGATAGAGCAGTTTGGAAACACTGTTTTTGTAGAATCTGTAAGTGGATATTTGGATACCTCTAATGATTTCATTGGAAACGGGAATATCTTCATATAAAATCTAGACAGAAGCATTCTCAGAAACTACTTTGTGATGTGTGTCCTCAACTAACAGAGTTCAACCTTTCTTTTGATACAGCAGTTTGGATTCTCTCTTTTTGTAGAATCTGTAAGTGGATATTTGGATACCTCTAACGATTTCGTTGGAAACGGGAATATCTTCATATAAAAGATAGACAGAAGCACTGTCAGAAACTACTTTTTGATATCTGCATTCAAGTCACAGTGCTGAACATTCCCTTTCATAGACCACATTTGAAACACTCTTTCTGTAGTATCTGAAAGCGGACATTTCGAGGGAATTCAGGCCTATGGTGAAAACGGAAATATCTTCCGATAAAAAGGAGACAGAAGCATTCTCAGAAACTTATTTGGGATGTGGGTCCTCAACTAACAGAGTTGAACATTTCTTTTGATATAGCAGTTTGGAAACACACTTTTTGTAGAATCTGCAAGTGAATATTTGAATAACAGTGAAGATTTCTTTGGAAACGGGAATATCTTTCTATAAAATCTAGACAGAAGCAACCTCAGAAACTTCTTTGTGATGTGTGTCCTCAACTAACGGAGTTCAACCTTTCTTTTGATACAGCAGTTTGGATACTCTCTTTTTGTAGAATCTGTAAGTGGATATTTGGATACCTCTAACGATTTCATTAGAAACGGGAATATGTTCAAATAAAATCTAGACAGAGGCATTCTCAGAAACTTCTTTGTGATGTGTGTCTTCAGCTAACAGAGTTCAACCTTTCTTTGGATAGAGCAGTTTGGAAACCCTCTTTTGTAGAATCGGCAAGTGGATATTTGGATAACTGTGAAGATTTCGTTGGAAACGGGAATATCTTCATATAAAATCTAGACAGAAGGATTCTCAGAAACTTCTTTGTGATGTGTGTCCTCAACTAACAGAGTTCAACCTTTCTTTTGATTCAGCAGTTTTGATACTCTCTTTTTGTAGAATCTGTAAGTGGATATTTGGATACCTCTAACGATTTCGTTGGAAACGGGAATATCTTCATATAAAAGATAGACAGAAGCACTGTCAGAAACTACTTTTTGATATCTGCATTCAAGTCACAGTGGTGAACCTTCCCTTTCATAGACCACGTTTGAAACACTCTTTCTGTAGTATCTGAAATTGGACATTTCGAGCGAATTCAGGCCTATGGTGAAAACGGAAATATCTTCCGATAAAAACGAGACAGAAGGATTCTCAGAAACTTATTTGGGATGTGGGTCCTCAACTAACAGAGTTGAACATTTCTTTTGATACAGCAGTTTGGAAACACACTTTTTGTAGAATCTGCAAGTGAATATTTGAATAACAGTGAAGACTTCTTTGGAAACGGGAAAATCTTTATATAAAATCTAGACAGAAGCATTCTCAGAAACTTCTTTGTGATGTGTGTCCTCAACTAACGGAGTTCAACCTTTCATTTGTTAGAGCAGTTTGGAAACACTCTGTTTGTAGAATCTGCAAGTGGATATTTGGATAACTGTGAAGATTTCGTTGGAAACGGGAATATCTTCATCTAAAATCTAGACAGAAGCACTGTCAGAAACTCCTTTGTGATATCTGCATTCAAGTCACAGGGCTGAACATTCCTTTTCATTGACCAGGTTTGAAACACTCTTTCTGAAGTATCCGGAAGTGGACATTTCGAGCGAAATCAGGCCTATGGTGAAAACGGAAATATCTTCCCATAAAAATGAAAGAGATAGATTCTCAGAAACTTAATTGGGATGTCTGTCCTCAGCTAACAGAGATGAAACTTTCTATTGATACAGTAGTTTGGAAACACTCTTTTTGTAGAATCTGCAATTGGATATTTGGATAACTGTGAAGATTTCGTTGGAAACGGAATATCTTCATATAAATTCTAGACAGAAGCATTCTCAGAAACTTCTTTGTGATGAGTGTCTTCAACTGACGGAGTTCAATCTTTCTTTTGGTACAGCAGTTTGGAAACACTCTTTCTGTAGAAATTGCATGTGGATATCTGGATATCTGTGAAGATTTCTTTGGAAACGTGAATATCTTCATATAAAATCTAGACAGAAACATTCTCAGAAACTTCTTTGTGATGTGGGTCCTCAACTAACAGAGTTCAACCTTTCCTTTCATACAGCAGTTGGAAACACACTTTTTGTAGAATCTGCAAGTGGATATTTGGATAACTGTGAAGATTTCATTGGAAACGGGAACATCTTCACATAAAGTATAGACAGAAGCATTCTCATAAAATTCTTTGTGATGTGTGTCCTCAACTAACAGAGTTCAACCTTTCTTTTTATAGAGCAGTTTGGAAACACCCCTTTTGTAGAGTCTGTAAGTGGATATTTGGATACCTCTAACGATTTCGTTGGCAATGGGAGTATCTTCATATAAAATCTAGACAGAAGCATTCTGAGAAACTTCTTGGTAATGAGTGTCCTCACCTAACACAGTTCAACCTTTCTTTTGATACAGCAGCTTGGAAACCCACTTTTTGTTGAATCGGCAAGTGGATATTTGGATAACTGCGAAGATTTCGTTGAAAACGGGAATAACTTCATATAAAATCTAGACAGAAGCATTCTCAGAAACTTCTTTGTGAAGAGTGTCCTCAACTAACAGAGTTCAACCTTTCCTTTGACACACCAGTTTGGATACTCTCTTTTTGCAGAATCTGTAAGTGGATATTTGGATAGCTCTAACGATTTCGTTGGAAACGGGAATATCTTCATATAAAAGATAGACAGAAGCACTGTCAGAAACTACTTTTTGATATCTGCATTCAAGTCACAGTGCTGAACATTCCCTTTCATAGACCACGTTTGAAACACTCTTTCTGTAGTTTCTGAAAGTGGACATTTCGAGCGAAATCAGGCCTATGGTGAAAACGGAAATATCTTCCGATAAAAAGGAGACAGAAGGATTCTCAGAAACTTATTTGGGATGTGGGTCCTCAACTAACAGATTTGAACATTTCTTTTGATTCAGCAGTTTGGAAACACACTTTTTGTAGAATCTGCAAGTGAATATTTGAATAACAGTGAAGATTTCTTTGGAAACGGGAATATCTTTCTATAAAATCTAGACAGAAGGATTCTCAGAATCTTCTTTGTGATGTGTGTCCTCAACTAACGGAGTTCTACCTTTCTTTTGATACAGCAGTTTGGATACTCTCTTTTTGTAGAATCTGTAAGTGGATATTTGGATACCTCTAACGATTTCATTAGAAACGGGAATTTCTTCAAATAAAATCTAGACAGAGGCATTCTCAGAAACTTCTTTGTGATGTGTGTCTTCAGCTAACAGAGTTCAACCTTTCTTTGGATAGAGCAGTTTGGAAACCCTCTTTTTGTAGAATCTGCAAGCGGATATTTGGATAACTGAGAAGATTTCGTTGGAAACGGAATATCTTCATATAAATTCTAGACAGAAGCATTCTCAGAAACTTCTTTGTGATGTGTGTCTTCAACTAACAGGGTTCAACCTTTCTTTTGATAGAGCAGTTTGGAAAAACTGTTTTTGTACAATCTGTAAGTGGATATTTGGATACCTCTAATGATTTCATTGGAAACCAGAATATCTTCATATAAAACCTAGACAGAAGCATTCTCTGAAACTTCTTGGTGATGTGTGTCTTCAACTATCAGGGTTCAACCTTCCTTTTGATAGAGCAGTTTGGAAACACTGTTTTTGTAGAATCTGTAAGTGGATATTTGGATACCTCTAATGATTTCATTGGAAACGGGAATATCTTCATATAAAATCTAGACAGAAGCATTCTCAGAAACTACTTTGTGATGTGTGTCCTCAACTAACAGAGTTCAACCTTTCTTTTGATACAGCAGTTTGGATTCTCTCTTTTTGTAGAATCTGTAAGTGGATATTTGGATACCTCTAACGATTTCGTTGGAAACGGGAATATCTTCATATAAAAGATAGACAGAAGCACTGTCAGAAACTACTTTTTGATATCTGCATTCAAGTCACAGTGCTGAACATTCCCTTTCATAGACCACGTTTGAAACACTCTTTCTGTAGTATGTGAAAGCGGACATTTCGAGGGAATTCAGGCCTATGGTGAAAACGGAAATATCTTCCGATAAAAAGGAGACAGAAGCATTCTCAGAAACTTATTTGGGATGTGGGTCCTCAACTAACAGAGTTGAACATTTCTTTTGATATAGCAGTTTGGAAACACACTTTTTGTAGAATCTGCAAGTGAATATTTGAATAACAGTGAAGATTTCTTTGGAAACGGGAATATCTTTCTATAAAATCTAGACAGAAGCAACCTCAGAAACTTCTTTGTGATGTGTGTCCTCAACTAACGGAGTTCAACCTTTCTTTTGATACAGCAGTTTGGATACTCTCTTTTTGTAGAATCTGTAAGTGGATATTTGGATACCTCTAACGATTTCATTAGAAACGGGAATATGTTCAAATAAAATCTAGACAGAGGCATTCTCAGAAACTTCTTTGTGATGTGTGTCTTCAGCTAACAGAGTTCAACCTTTCTTTGGATAGAGCAGTTTGGAAACCCTCTTTTGTAGAATCGGCAAGTGGATATTTGGATAACTGTGAAGATTTCGTTGGAAACGGGAATATCTTCATATAAAATCTAGACAGAAGGATTCTCAGAAACTTCTTTGTGATGTGTGTCCTCAACTAACAGAGTTCAACCTTTCTTTTGATTCAGCAGTTTGGATACTCTCTTTTTGTAGAATCTGTAAGTGGATATTTGGATACCTCTAACGATTTCGTTGGAAACGGGAATATCTTCATATAAAAGATAGACATAAGCACTGTCAGAAACTACTTTTTGATATCTGCATTCAAGTCACAGTGGTGAACCTTCCCTTTCATAGACCACGTTTGAAACACTCTTTCTGTAGTATCTGAAATTGGACATTTCGAGCGAATTCAGGCCTATGGTGAAAACGGAAATATCTTCCGATAAAAACGAGACAGAAGGATTCTCAGAAACTTATTTGGGATGTGGGTCCTCAACTAACAGAGTTGAACATTTCTTTTGATACAGCAGTTTGGAAACACACTTTTTGTAGAATCTGCAAGTGAATATTTGAATAACAGTGAAGACTTCTTTGGAAACGGGAAAATCTTTATATAAAATCTAGACAGAAGCATTCTCAGAAACTTCTTTGTGATGTGTGTCCTCAACTAACGGAGTTCAACCTTTCATTTGTTAGAGCAGTTTGGAAACACTCTGTTTGTAGAATCTGCAAGTGGATATTTGGATAACTGTGAAGATTTCGTTGGAAACGGGAATATCTTCATCTAAAATCTAGACAGAAGCACTGTCAGAAACTCCTTTGTGATATCTGCATTCAAGTCACAGGGCTGAACATTCCTTTTCATTGACCAGGTTTGAAACACTCTTTCTGAAGTATCCGGAAGTGGACATTTCGAGCGAAATCAGGCCTATGGTGAAAACGGAAATATCTTCCCATAAAAATGAAAGAGATAGATTCTCAGAAACTTAATTGGGATGTCTGTCCTCAGCTAACAGAGATGAAACTTTCTATTGATACAGTAGTTTGGAAACACTCTTTTTGTAGAATCTGCAATTGGATATTTGGATAACTGTGAAGATTTCGTTGGAAACGGAATATCTTCATATAAATTCTAGACAGAAGCATTCTCAGAAACTTCTTTGTGATGAGTGTCTTCAACTGACGGAGTTCAATCTTTCTTTTGGTACAGCAGTTTGGAAACACTCTTTCTGTAGAAATTGCATGTGGATATCTGGATATCTGTGAAGATTTCTTTGGAAACGTGAATATCTTCATATAAAATCTAGACAGAAACATTCTCAGAAACTTCTTTGTGATGTGGGTCCTCAACTAACAGAGTTCAACCTTTCCTTTCATACAGCAGTTGGAAACACACTTTTTGTAGAATCTGCAAGTGGATATTTGGATAACTGTGAAGATTTCATTGGAAACGGGAACATCTTCACATAAAGTATAGACAGAAGCATTCTCATAAAATTCTTTGTGATGTGTGTCCTCAACTAACAGAGTTCAACCTTTCTTTTTATAGAGCAGTTTGGAAACACCCCTTTTGTAGAGTCTGTAAGTGGATATTTGGATACCTCTAACGATTTCGTTGGCAATGGGAGTATCTTCATATAAAATCTAGACAGAAGCATTCTGAGAAACTTCTTGGTAATGAGTGTCCTCACCTAACACAGTTCAACCTTTCTTTTGATACAGCAGCTTGGAAACCCACTTTTTGTTGAATCGGCAAGTGGATATTTGGATAACTGCGAAGATTTCGTTGAAAACGGGAATAACTTCATATAAAATCTAGACAGAAGCATTCTCAGAAACTTCTTTGTGAAGAGTGTCCTCAACTAACAGAGTTCAACCTTTCCTTTGACACACCAGTTTGGATACTCTCTTTTTGCAGAATCTGTAAGTGGATATTTGGATAGCTCTAACGATTTCGTTGGAAACGGGAATATCTTCATATAAAAGATAGACAGAAGCACTGTCAGAAACTACTTTTTGATATCTGCATTCAAGTCACAGTGCTGAACATTCCCTTTCATAGACCACGTTTGAAACACTCTTTCTGTAGTTTCTGAAAGTGGACATTTCGAGCGAAATCAGGCCTATGGTGAAAACGGAAATATCTTCCGATAAAAAGGAGACAGAAGGATTCTCAGAAACTTATTTGGGATGTGGGTCCTCAACTAACAGATTTGAACATTTCTTTTGATTCAGCAGTTTGGAAACACACTTTTTGTAGAATCTGCAAGTGAATATTTGAATAACAGTGAAGATTTCTTTGGAAACGGGAATATCTTTCTATAAAATCTAGACAGAAGGATTCTCAGAATCTTCTTTGTGATGTGTGTCCTCAACTAACGGAGTTCTACCTTTCTTTTGATACAGCAGTTTGGATACTCTCTTTTTGTAGAATCTGTAAGTGGATATTTGGATACCTCTAACGATTTCATTAGAAACGGGAATTTCTTCAAATAAAATCTAGACAGAGGCATTCTCAGAAACTTCTTTGTGATGTGTGTCTTCAGCTAACAGAGTTCAACCTTTCTTTGGATAGAGCAGTTTGGAAACCCTCTTTTTGTAGAATCTGCAAGCGGATATTTGGATAACTGAGAAGATTTCGTTGGAAACGGAATATCTTCATATAAATTCTAGACAGAAGCATTCTCAGAAACTTCTTTGTGATGTGTGTCTTCAACTAACAGGGTTCAACCTTTCTTTTGATAGAGCAGTTTGGAAAAACTGTTTTTGTACAATCTGTAAGTGGATATTTGGATACCTCTAATGATTTCATTGGAAACCAGAATATCTTCATATAAAACCTAGACAGAAGCATTCTCTGAAACTTCTTGGTGATGTGTGTCTTCAACTATCAGGGTTCAACCTTCCTTTTGATAGAGCAGTTTGGAAACACTGTTTTTGTAGAATCTGTAAGTGGATATTTGGATACCTCTAATGATTTCATTGGAAACGGGAATATCTTCATATAAAATCTAGACAGAAGCATTCTGAGAAACTACTTTGTGATGTGTGTCCTCAACTAACAGAGTTCAACCTTTCTTTTGATACAGCAGTTTGGATTCTCTCTTTTTGTAGAATCTGTAAGTGGATATTTGAATACCTCTAACGATTTCGTTGGAAACGGGAATATCTTCATATAAAAGATAGACAGAAGCACTGTCAGAAACTACTTTTTGATATCTGCATTCAAGTCACAGTGCTGAACATTCCCTTTCATAGACCACGTTTGAAACACTCTTTCTGTAGTATGTGAAAGCGGACATTTCGAGGGAATTCAGGCCTATGGTGAAAACGGAAATATCTTCCGATAAAAAGGAGACAGAAGCATTCTCAGAAACTTATTTGGGATGTGGGTCCTCAACTAACAGAGTTGAACATTTCTTTTGATATAGCAATTTGGAAACACACTTTTTGTAGAATCTGCAAGTGAATATTTGAATAACAGTGAAGATTTCTTTGGAAACGGGAATATCTTTCTATAAAATCTAGACAGAAGCAACCTCAGAAACTTCTTTGTGATGTGTGTCCTCAACTAACGGAGTTCAACCTTTCTTTTGATACAGCAGTTTGGATACTCTCTTTTTGTAGAATCTGTAAGTGGATATTTGGATACCTCTAACGATTTCATTAGAAACGGGAATATGTTCAAATAAAATCTAGACAGAGGCATTCTCAGAAACTTCTTTGTGATGTGTGTCTTCAGCTAACAGAGTTCAACCTTTCTTTGGATAGAGCAGTTTGGAAACCCTCTTTTGTAGAATCGGCAAGTTGATATTTGGATAACTGAGAAGATTTCGTTGGCAACGGGAATATCTTCATATAAAATCTAGACAGAAGGATTCTCAGAAACTTCTTTGTGATGAGTGTCTTCTACTAACAGAGTTCAACCTTTCTTTTGATACAGCAGTTTGGAAAGACTCTTTCTGTAGAAATTGCATGTGGATATCTGGATAACTGTGAAGATTTCTTTGGAAACGGGAATATCTTCATATAAAATCTAGACAGAAACATTCTCAGAAACTTCTTTGTGATGTGTGTCCTCAACTAACAGAGTTCAACCTTTCATTTGATTGAGCAGTTTGGAAAAACTCTGTTTGTAGGATCTGCAAGTGGATATTTGGATAACTGTGAAGATTTCGTTGGAAACGGGAATATCTTCATCTAAAATCTAGAGAGAAGCACTGTCAGAAACTACTTTGTGATATCTGCATTCAAGTCACAGAGCTGAACATTCCCTTTCATAGAGCAGGTTTGAAACACTCTTTCTGTAGTATCTGGAAGTGGACATTTCGAGCGAATTCAGGCCTAAGGTGAAAACGGAAATATCTTCCCATAAAAATGAGACAGAAGGATTCTCAGAAACTTAATTGGGATGTGTGTCGCCAACTAACGGAGTTGAACCTTTCTATTGATACAGTAGTTTTGAAACACTCTTTTTGTAGAATCTGCAAGTGGATATTTGGATAACTGTGAAGATTTCGTTGGAAACGGGAATATCTTCATCTAAAATCTAGACGGAAGCACTGTCAGAAACTACTTTGTGATATCTGCATT
The DNA here is from genome assembly GCF_029281585.2 of Gorilla gorilla gorilla. NCBI lineage: Eukaryota > Metazoa > Chordata > Mammalia > Primates > Hominidae > Gorilla > Gorilla gorilla. The sequence goes on along the minus strand of NC_086018.1, from coordinate 11,075,409 downwards.
CAAGTGACAAAGCTGAACATTCCTTTTCATAGTCCAGGTTTGAAATACTCTTTCTGTAGTATCCGGAAGTGGACATTTCGAGCGAAATCAGGACTATGGTGAAATTGGAAATATCTTCCCATAAAAACGAAAGAGAAAGATTCTCAGAAACTTAATTGGGATGTCTGTCCTCAACTATCAGAGTTGAAACTTTCTATTGATACAGTAGTTTGGAAACACTCTTTTTGTAGAATCTGCAAGCGGATATTTGGATAACTGCGAAGATTTCGTTGGAAACGGAATATCTTCATATAAATTGTAGACAGAAGCATTCTCAGAAACTTCTTTGTGATGTGTGTCTTCAACTAACAGGGTTCAACCTTTCTTTTGATAGAGCAGTTTGGAAACACTGTTTTTGTAGAATCTGTAAGTGGATATTTGGATACCTCTAATGGTTTCATTGGAAACCTGAATATCTTCATATAAAATCTAGACAGAAGCATTCTCAGAAACTGCTTTGTGATGTGTGTCCTCAACTAACAGAGTTCAACCTTTCTTTTGATACAGCAGTTTGGATACTCTCTTTTTGTAGAATCTGTAAGTGGATAGTTGGATACCTCTAACGATTTCGTTGGAAACGGGAATATCTTCATATAAAAGATAGACAGAAGCACTGTCAGAAACTACTTTTTGATATCTGCATTGAAGTCACAGTGCTGAACATTCCCTTTCATAGACCACGTTTGAAACACTCTTTCTGTAGTATCTGAAAGTGGACATTTCGAGGGAATTCAGGCCTATGGTGAAAACGGAAATATCTTCCGATAAAAAGGAGACAGAAGCATTCTCAGAAACTTATTTGGGATGTGGGTCCTCAACTAACAGAGTTGAACATTTCTTTTGATATAGCAGTTTGGAAACACACTTTTTGTAGAATCTGCAAGTGAATATTTGAATAACAGTGCAGATTTCTTTGGAAACGGGAATATCTTTCTATAAAATCTAGACAGAAGCATTCTCAGAAACTTCTTTGTGATGTATGTCCTCAACTAACGGAGTTCAACCTTTCTTTTGATACAGCAGTTTGGATACTCTCTTTTTGTAGAATCTGTAAGTGGATATTTGGATACCTCTAACGATTTCATTAGAAACGGGAATATCTTCAAATAAAATCTAGACAGAGGCATTCTCAGAAACTTCTTTGTGATGTGTGTCTTCAGCTAACAGAGTTCAACCTTTCTTTGGATAGAGCAGTTTGGAAAACCTCTTTTGTAGAATCGACAAGTTGATATTTGTATAACTGAGAAGATTTCGTTGGCAACGGGAATATCTTCATATAAAATCTAGACAGAAGGATTCTCAGAAACTTCTTTGTGATGAATGTCTTCTACTAACAGAGTTCAACCTTTCTTTTGATACAGCAGTTTGGAAAGACTCTTTCTGTAGAAATTGCATGTGGATATCTGGATAACTGTGAAGATTTCTTTGGAAACGGGAATATCTTCATATAAAATCTAGACAGAAACATTCTCAGAAACTTCTTTGTGATGTGTGTCCTCAACTAACAGAGTCCAACCTTTCATTTGATAGAGCAGTTTGGAAACACTCTGTTTGTAGAATCTGCAAGTGGATATTTGGATAACTGTGAAGATTTCGTTGGAAACGGGAATATCTTCATCTAAAATCTAGACAGAAGCACTGTCAGAAACTACTTTGTGATATCTGCATTCAAGTCACAGAGCTGAACATTCCCTTTCATAGAACAGGTTTGAAACACTCTTTCTGTAGTATCTGGAAGTGGACATTTCGAGCGAATTCAGGCCTAAGGTGAAAACGGAAATATCTTCCCATAAAAATGAGACAGAAGGATTCTCAGAGACTTAATTGGGATGTGTGTCGTCAACTAACGGAGTTGAACCTTTCTATTGATACAGTAGTTTGGAAACACTCTTTTTGTAGAATCTGCAAGTGGATATTTGGATAACTGTGAAGATTTCGTTGGAAACGGGAATATCTTCATCTAAAATCTAGACGGAAGCACTGTCAGAAACTACTTTGTGATATCTGCATTCAAGTGACAGAGCTGAACATTCCTTTTCATAGTCCAGGTTTGAAATACTCTTTCTGTAGTATCCGGAAGTGGACATTTCGAGCGAAATCAGGACTATGGTGAAATCGGAAATATCTTCCCATAAAAACGAAAGAGAAAGATTCTCAGAAACTTAATTGGGATGTCTGTCCTCAACTAACAGAGTTGAAACTTTCTATTGATACAGTAGTTTGGAAACACTCTTTTTGTAGAATCTGCAAGCGGATATTTGGATAACTGTGAAGATTTCGTTGGAAACGGAATATCTTCATATAAATTCTAGACAGAAGCATTCTCAGAAACTTCTTTGTGATGTGTGTCTTCAACTAACAGGGTTCAACCTTTCTTTTGATAGAGCAGTTTGGAAACACTGTTTTTGTAGAATCTGTAAGTGGATATTTGGATACCTCTATTGATTTCATTGGAAACCTGAATATCTTCATATAAAATCTAGACAGAAGCATTCTCAGAAACTTCTTGGTGATGTGTGTCTTCAACTATCAGGGTTCAACCTTCCTTTTGATAGAGCAGTTTGGAAACACTGTTTTTGTAGAATCTGTAAGTGGATATTTCGATACCTCTAATGATTTCATAGGAAACGGGAATATCTTCATATAAAATCTAGACAGAAGCATTCTCAGAAACTTCTTTGTGATGTGTGTCCTCATCTAACAGAGTTGAACCTTTCTTTTGATAGAGCCGTTTGGAAACACTCTTTGTGTAGAATCTGTAAGTGGATATTTGGATACCTCTAACGATTTCGTTGGAAACGGGAATATATTCATATAAAAGATACACAGAAGCACTGTCAGAAGCTACTTTGTGATTTCTGCATTCAAGTCACAGATCTGAACATTCCCTTTCATAGACCACGTTTGAAACTCTCTTTCTGTTGTATCTGAAAGTGGACACTTCGAGCGCATTCAGGCCTGTGGTGAAAAAGGGAATATCTTCCTATGAAAACGAGACAGAAGGATTCTCATAAAGTTGTTTGGGATGTGTGTCCTCAACTAACAGAGTTCAACCTTTCTTTTGATACAGCAGTTTGGAAACACCCTTTTTGTATAAATTGCAAGTGGATATTTGGATAACTGTGAAGATTTCATTGGAAACGGGAATATCTTCATTTAAAATCTAGACAGAAATATTCTCAGAATGTTCTTTGTGATGTGGGTCCTAAACTAACAGAGTTCAACCTTTCCTTTCATACAGTAGTTGGAAACACACTTTTTGTAGAATCTGCAAGTGGATATTTGGATAACTGTGAAGATTTCATTGGAAACGGGAATATCTTCACATAAAGTATAGACAGAAGCATTCTCACAAAATTCTTTGTGATGTGTGTCCTCAACTAACAGAGTTGAACCTTTCTTTTTATAGAGCAGTTTGGAAACACCCCTTTTGTAGAATCTGTAAGTGGATATTTGGATACCTCTAACGATTTCATTGGCAACGGGAGTATCTTCATATAAAATCTAGACAGAAGCATTCTCAGAAACTTCTTGGTAATGAGTGCCCTCACCTAACACAGTTCAACCTTTCTTTTGATACAGCAGCTTGGAAACCCTCTTTTTGTTGAATCGGCAAGTGGATATTTGGATAACTGCGAAGATTTCATTGAAAACGGGAATATCTTCATATAAAATCTAGACAGAAGAATTCTCAGAAACGTCTTTGTGAAGAGTGTCCTCAACTAACAGAGTTCAACCTTTCCTTTGACACACCAGTTTGGAAACGCTCTTTTTGTAGAATCTGCAAGTGGATATTTGGATAACTGTGAAGATTTCATTGGAAACGGGAATATCTTCATATAAAATCTAGACAGAAGCATTCTCAGAAACTTATTTGTGATGTGTGTCCTCAACTAACAGAGTTCAACCTTTCTTTTGATACAGCAGTTTGGATACTCTCTTTTTGTAGAATCTGCAAGTGGATATTTGGATACCTCTAACGATGTCGTTGGAAACGGGAATATCTTCATATAAAAGATAGACAGAAGCACTATCAGAAACTACTTCTTGATATCTGCATTCAAGTCACAGTGCTGAACATTCCCTTTCATAGACCACGTTTGAAACACTCTTTCTGTAGTATCTGAAAGTGGACATTTCGAGCGAATTCAGGCATATGGTGAAAACGGAAATATCTTCCGATAAAAACGAGACAGAAGGATTCTCAGAAACTTATTTGGGATGTGGGTCCTCAACTAACAGAGTTGAACATTTCTTTTGATACAGCAGTTTGGAAACACACTTTTTGTAGAATCTGCAAGTGAATATTTGAATAACAGTGAAGATTTCTTTGGAAACGGGAATATCTTTCTATAAAATCTAGACAGAAGCATTCTCAGAAACTTCTTTGTGATGTGGGTCCTCAACTAACAGAGTTCAACCTTTCTTTTGATACAGCAGTTTGGATACTCTCTTTTTGTAGAATCTGTAAGTGGATATTTGGATACCTCTAACGATTTCATTAGAAACGCGAATATCTTCAAATAAAATCTAGACAGAGGCATTCTCAGAAACTTCTTTGTGATGTGTGTCTTCAGCTAACAGAGTTCAACCTTTCTTTGGATAGAGCAGTTTGGAAACCCTCTTTCTGTAGAATCGGCAAGTTGATATTTGGATAACTGAGAAGATTTCATTGGCAACGGGAATATCTTCATATAAAATCTAGACAGAAGGATTCTCAGAAACTTCTTTGTGATGAGTGTCTTCTACTAACAGAGTTCAACCTTTCTTTTGATAGAGCAGTTTGGAAACACTCTTTCTGTAGAAATTGCATGTGGATATCTGGAAAACTGTGAAGATTTCTTTAGAAACGGGAATATCTTCATATAAAATCTAGACAGAATCATTCTCAGAAACTTCTTTGTGATGTGTGTCCTCAACTAACAGAGTTCAACTTTTCATTTGATAGAGCAGTTTGGAAACACTCTGTTTGTAGAATCTGCAAGTGGATATTTGGATAACTGTGAAGATTTCGTTGGAAACGGGAATATCTTCATCTAAAATCTAGACAGAAGCACTGTCAGAAACTACTTTGTGATATCTGCATTCAAGTCACAGAGCTGAACATTCCCTTTCATAGAGCAGGTTTGAAACACTCTTTCTGTAGTATCTGGAAGTGGGCATTTCGAGCGAATTCAGGCCTATGGTGAAAACGGAAATATCTTCCCATAAAAATGAGACAGAAGGATTCTCAGAAACTTAATTGGGATGTGTGTCGTTAACTAACAGAGTTGAACCTTTCTATTGATGCAGTAGTTTCGAAACACTCTTTTTGTAGAATCTGCAAGTGGATATTTGGATAACTGTGAAGAATTCGTTGGAAACGGGAATATCTTCGTCTAAAATCTAGACGGAAGCACTGTCAGAAACTACTTTGTGATATCTGCATTCAAGTGACAGAGCGGAACATTCCTTTTCATAGTCCAGGTTTGAAATACTCTTTCTGTAGTATCCGGAAGTGGACATTTCGAGCGAAATCAGGACTATGGTGAAATCGGAAATATCTTCCCATAAAAACGAAAGAGAAAGATTCTCAGAAACTTAATTGGGATGTCTGTCCTCAACTAACAGAGTTGAAACTTTCTATTGATACAGTAGTTTGGAAACACTCTTTTTGTAGAATCTGAAAGCGGATATTTGGATAACTGTGAAGATTTCGTTGGAAACGGAATATCTTCATATAAATTCTAGACAGAAGCATTCTCAGAAACTTCTTTGTGATGTGTGTCTTCAACTAACAGGGTTCAACCTTTCTTTTGATAGAGCAGTTTGGAAACACTGTTTTTGTAGAATCTGTAAGTGGATATTTGGATACCTCTAATGATTTCATTGGAAACCTGAATATCTTCATATAAAATCTAGACAGAAGCATTCTCAGAAACTTCTTGGTGATGTGTGTCTTCAACTATCAGGGTTTAACCTTCCTTTTGATAGAGCAGTTTGGAAACACTGTTTTTGTAGAATCTGTATGTGGATATTTCGATACCTCTAATGATTTCATAGGAAACGGGAATATCTTCATATAAAATCTAGACAGAAGCATTCTCAGAAACTTCTTTGTGATGTGTGTCCTCATCTAACAGAGTTGACCCTTTCTTTTGATAGAGCCGTTTGGAAACACTCTTTGTGTAGAATCTGTAAGTGGATATTTGGATACCTCTAACGATTTCGTGGGAAACGGGAATATCTTCATATAAAAGATACACAGAAGCACTGTCAGAAACTACTTTGTGATTTCTGCATTCAAGTCACAGATCTGAACATTCCCTTTCATAGACCACGTTTGAAACTCTCTTTCTGTTGTATCTGAAAGTGGACACTTCGAGCGCATTCAGGCCTGTGGTGAAAAAGGGAATATCTTCCTATGAAAACGAGACAGAAGGATTCTCATAAAGTTGTTTGGGATGTGTGTCCTCAACTAACAGAGTTCAACCTTTCTTTTGATACAGCAGTTTGGAAACACCCTTTTTGTATAAATTGCAAGTGGATATTTGGATAACTGTGAAGATTTCATTGGAAACGGGAATATCTTCACATAAAGTATAGACAGAAGCATTCTCACAAAATTCTTTGTGATGTGTGTCCTCAACTAACAGAGTTGAACCTTTCTTTTTATAGAGCAGTTTGGAAACACCCCTTTTGTAGAATCTGTAAGTGGATATTTGGATACCTCTAACGATTTCGTTGGAAACGGGAGTATCTTCATATAAAATCTAGACAGAAGCATTCTCAGAAACTTCTTGGTAATGAGTGTCCTCACCTAACACAGTTCAACCTTTCTTTTGATACAGCAGCTTGGAAACCCACTTTTTGTTGAATCGGCATGTGGATATTTGGATAACTGCGAAGATTTCGTTGAAAACGGGAATATCTTCATATAAAATCTAGACCGAAGAATTCTCAGAGACTTCTTGGTGAAGAGTGTCCTCAACTAACAGAGTTCAACCTTTCCTTTGACACACCAGTTTGTAAACGCTCTTTTTGTAGAATCTGCAAGTGGATATTTGGATAACTGTGAAGATTTCATTGGAAAGGGGAATATCTTCATATAAAATCTAGACAGAAGCATTCTCAGAAACTACTTTGTGATGTGTGTCCTCAACTAACAGAGTTCAACCTTTCTTTTGATTCAGCAGTTTGGATATTCTCTTTTTGTAGAATCTGTAACTGGATATTTGGATACCTCTAACGATTTCGTTGGAAACGGGAATATCTTCATATAAGAGATAGACAGAAGCACTGTCTGAAACTACTTTTTGATATCCGCATTCAAGTCACAGTGCTGAACATCCCCTTTCATAGACCACGTTTGAAAAACTCTTTCTGTAGTATCTGAAAGTGGACATTTCGAGCGAATTGAGGCCTATGGTGAAAACGGAAATATCTTCCGATAAAAACGAGACAGAAGGATTATCTGAAACTTATTTGGGATGTGGGTCCTCAACTAACAGAGTTGAACATTTCTTTCGATACAGCAGTTTGGAAACACACTTTTTGTAGAATCTGCATGTGAATATTTGAATAACAGTGAAGATTTCTTTGGAAAAAGGAATATCTTTATATAAAATCTAGACAGAAGCATTCTCAGAAACTTCTCTGTGATGTGTGTCCTCAACTAACGGAGTTCAACCTTTCCTGTGATACAGCAGTTTGGATACTCTCTTTTTGTATAATCTGTAAGTGGATATTTGGATACCTCTAACGATTTCATAAGAAAGAGGAATGTCTTCAAATAAAATCTAGACAGAGGCATTCTCAGAAACTTCTTTTTGATGTGTGTCTTCAGCTAACAGAGTTCAACCTTTCTTTGGATAGAGCAGTTTGGAAACCCTCTTTTTGTAGAATTGGCAAGTTGATATTTGGATAACTGAGAAGATTTCGTTGGCAACGGGAATATCTTCATATAAAATCTAGACAGAAGGATTCTCAGAAACTTCTTTGTGATGAGCGTCTTCAACTAACAGAGTTCAACCTTTCTTTTGATACAGCAGTTTGGAAACACTCTTTCTGTAGAAATTGCATGTAGATATCTGGATAACTGTGAAGATTTTTTTGGAAACGGGAATATCTTCATATAAAATCTAGATAGAAACATTCTCAGAAACTTCTTCGTGATGTGTGTCCTCAACTAATATGGTTCAACCTTTCATTTGATAGAGCAGTTTGGAAACACTCTGTTTGTAGAATCTGCAAGTGGATATTTGGATAACTGTGAAGATTTCATTGGAAACGGAATATCTTCCTCTAAAATCTAGACAGAAGCACTGTCAGAAACTACTTTGTGATATCTGCATTCAAGTCACAGAGCTGAACATTCCCTTTCAGAGTGCAGGTTTGAAACACTCTTTCTGTAGTATCTGGAAGTGGACATTTCGAGCTATTTCAGGCCTATGGTGAAAACGGAAATATCTTCCAATAAAAATGAGACAGAAGGATTCTCAGAAACTTAATTGGGATGTGTGTCATCAACTAACAGGGTTGAACCTTTCTATTGATACAGTAGTTTGGAAACACTCTTTTTGTGGAAATTGCAAGTGGATATTTGGATAACTGTGAAGATTTCGTTGGAAACGGGAATATCTTCATCTAAAATCTAGACGGAAGCACTGTCAGAAACTACTTTGTGATATCTGCATTCAACTGACAGAGCTGAACATTCCTCTTCATAGACCAGGTTTGAAGTACTCTTTCTGTAGTATCCGGAAGTGGACATTTCGCGCGAAATCAGGCCTACGGTGAAAACGGAAATATCGTCCCATAAAAACGAAAGAGAAAATTTCTCAGAAACTTAATTGGGATGTCTGTCCTCAACTACCAGAGTTGAACCTTTCTATTGATACAGTAGTTTGGAAACACTCTTTTTGTAGAATCTGCAAGTGGATATTTGGATAACAGTGAAGATTTCGTTGGAAACGGAATATCTTCATATAAATTCTAGACAGAAGCATTCTCAGAAACTTCTTTGTGATGTGTGTTTTCAACTAACAGGGTTCAACCTTTCTTTTGATAGAGCAGTTTGGAAACACTGTTTCTGTATCATCTGTAAGTGGATATTTGGATACCTCTAATGATTTCATTGGAAACCTGAATATCTTCATATAAAATCTAGACAGAAGCATTCTCAGAAACTTCTTGGTGATGTGTGTCTTCAACTATCAGGGTTCAACCTTCCTTTTGATAGAGCAGTTTGGAAACACTGTTTTTGTAGAATTTGTAATTGGATATTTGGATAACTGTGAAGATTTCATTGGAAACGGGAATATCTTCATATAAAATCTAGACAGAAGCATTCTCAGAAACTTCTTTGTGATGTGTGTCCTCATCTAACAGAGTTGAACCTTTCTTTTGATAGAGCAGTTTGGAAACACTCTTTTTGTATAAATTGCAAGTGGATATTTGGATAACTGTGAAGATTTCATTGGAAAGGGGAATATCTTCATTTAAATTCTAGACAGGAATATTCTCAGAAACTTCTTTGTTATGTGGGTCCTCAACTAACAGAGTTCAACCTTTCCTTTCATACTGCAGTTGGAAACACACTTTTTGTAGAATCTGCAAGTGGATATTTGGATAACTGTGAGGATTTCATTGGAAACGGGAATATCTTCATATAAAGTCTAGACAGAAGCATTCTCAGAAAATTCTTTGTGATGTGTGTCCTCAACTAACAGAGTTCAACCTTTCTTTTGATACAGCAGTTTGGATACTCTCTTTTTGTAGAATCTGTAAGTTGATATTTGGATACCTCTAACGATTTTGTTGGAAACGGGAATATCTTCATATAAAAGATACACAGAAGCACTGTCAGAAACTACTTTGTGATATCTGCATTCAAGTCACAGATCTGAACATTCCCTTTCATAGACCACGTTTGAAACTCTCTTTCTGTTGTAGCTGAAAGTGGACACTTCGAACGCATTCAGGCCTGTGGTGAAAAAGGGAATATCTTCCTATGAAAACGAGACAGAAGGATTCTCATAAAGTTGTTTGGGATGTGTGTCCTCAACTAACAGAGTTCAACCTTTCTTTTGATACAGCAGTTTGGAAACCCCCTTTTTGTATAAATTGCAAGTGGATATTTGGATAACTGTGAAGATTTCATTGGAAACGGGAATATCTTGATTTAAAATCTAGACAGAAATATTCTCAGAAACTTCTTTGTGATGTGGGTCCTCAACTAACAGAGTTCAACCTTTGCTTTCATACAGCAGTTGGAAACACACTTTTTGTAGAATCTGCAAGTGGATACTTGGGTAACTGTGAAGATTTCATAGGAAACGGGAATATCTTCACAGAAAATCTAGACAGAAGCATTCTCAGAAACTTCTTTGTGAAGAGTTTCCTCAACTAACAGAGTTCAACCTTTCCTTTTATAGAGCAGTTTGGAAACACCCGTTTTGTAGAATCTGTAAGTTTATATTTGGATACCTCTAACGATTTCGTAGGCAACGGGAGTATCTTCATATAAAATCCAGACAGAAGCATTCTCAGAAACTTCTTGGTAATGAGTGTGCTCACCTAACACAGTTCAACCTTTCTTTTGATACAGCAGCTTGGAAACCCTCTTTTTGTTGAATCAGCAAGTGGATATTTGGATAACTGCGAAGATTTCGTTGAAAACGGGAATATCTTCATATAAAATCTAGACAGAAGAATTCTCAGAAACTTCTTTGTGAAGAGTTTCCTCAACTAACAGAGTTCAACCTTTCCTTTGACACACCAGTTTGGAAACGCTCTTTTTGTAGAATCTGCAAGTGGATATTTGGATAACTGTGAAGATTTCATTGGAAACGGGAATATCTTCATATAAAATCTAGACAGAAGCATTCTCAGAAACTACTTTGTGATGTGTGTCCTTAACTAACAGAGTTCAACCCTTCTTTTGTTACAGCACTTTGGATAGTTTCTTTTTGTAGAATCTGTAAGTGGATATTTGGATACCTCTAACGATTTTGTTGGAAACGGGAATATCTTCATATAAAAGATAGACAGAAGCACTGTGAGAAACTACTTTTTGATATCTGCATTCAAGTCACAGTGCTGAACATTCCCTTTCATAGACCACGTTTGAAACACTCTTTCTGTAGTATCTGAAAGTGGACATTTCGAGCGAATTCAGGCGTATGGTGAAAACGGAAATATCTTCCGATAGAAACGAGACAGAAGGATTCTCAGAAACTTATTTGGGATGTGGGTCCTCAACTAACAGAGTTGAACATTTCTTTTGATACAGCAGTTTGGAAACACACTTTTTGTGGAATCTGCAAGTGAATATTTGAATAACAGTGAAGATTTATTTGGAAACGGGAATATCTTCATATAAAATCTAGACAGAAGCATTCTCAGAAACTTCTTTGTGATGTGTGTCCTCAACTAACGGAGTTCAACCTTTCTTTTGATACAGCAGTTTGGATACTCTCTTTGTGTAGAATCTGTAAGTGGATATTTGGATACCTCTTACGATTTCATTAGAAACGGGAATATCTTCAAATAAAATCTAGACAGAGGCATTCTCAGAAACTTCTTTGTGATGTGTGTCTTCAGCTGACAGAGTTCAACCTTTCTTTGGATAGAGCAGTTTGGAAACCCTCTTTTTGTAGAATCAGCAAGTTGATATTTGGATAACTGAGAAGATTTCGCTGGCAACGGGAATATCTTCATATAAAATCTAGACAGAAGGATTCTCAGAAACTTCTTTGTGATGAGTGTCTTCTACTAACAGAGTTCAACCTTTCTTTTGATACAGCAGTATGGATACTCTCTTTTTGTAGAATCTGTAATTGGATATTTGGATACCTCTAACGATTTCATTAGAAACGGGAATATCTTCAAACAAAATCTAGACAGAGGCATTCTCAGAAACTACTTTGTGATGTGTGTCCTCATCTAACAGAGTTGAACTTTTCTTTTGATAGAGCATTTTGGAAACACTCTTTTTGTAGAGCCTGTAAGTGGATATTTGGATACCTCTAATGATTTCGTTGGAAACGGGAATATCTTCATATAAAAGATACACAGAAGCACTGTCAGAAACTACTTTGTGATATCTGCATTCAAGTCACATAGCTGAATATTCCCTTTCATAGAGCAGGTTTGAAACACTCTTTCTGTAGTATCTGGAAGTGGACATTTCGAGCGAATTCAGGCCTATGGTGAAAACGGAAATATCTTCCCATAAAAATGAGACAGAAGGATTCTCAGAAACTTAATTGGGATGTGTGTCGTCAACTAACGGAGTTGAACCTTTCTATTGATACAGTAGTTTGGAAACACTCTTTTTGTAGAATCTGCAAGTGGATAATGGATAACTGTGAAGATTTCGTTGGAAACGGGAATATCTTCATCTAAAATCTAGACGGAAGCACTGTCAGAAACTACTTTGTGATATCTGCATTCAAGTGACAGAGCTGAACATTCCTTTTCATAGACCAGGTTTGAAATACTCTTTCTGTAGTATCCGGAAGTGGACATTTCGTGCGAAATCAGGCCTATGGTGAAAACGGAAATATCGTCCCATAAAAACGAAAGAGAAAGATTCTCAGAAACTTAATTGGGATGTCTGTCCTCAACTAGCAGAGTTGAACCTTTCTATTGATACAGTAGTTGGAAACACTCTTTTTGTAGAATCTGCAAGCGGATATTTGGATAACTGTGAAGATTTCGTTGGCAACGGAATATCTTCATATAAATTCTAGACAGAAGCATTCTCAGAAACTTCTTTGTGATGTGTGTCTTCAACTAACAGGGTTCAACCTTACTTTTGATAGAGCAGTTTGGAAACACTGTTTTTGTAGAATCTGTAAGTGGATATTTGGATACCTCTAATGATTTCTTTGGAAACCTGAATATCTTCATATAAAATCTAGACAGAAGCATTCTCAGAAACTTCTTGGTGATGTGTGTCTTCAACTATCAGGGTTCAACCTTCCTTTTGATAGAGCAGTTTGGAAACACTGTTTTTGTAGAATCTGTAAGTGGATATTTGGATAACTGTGAAGATTTCATTGGAGACGGGAATATCTTCATATAAAATCTAGACAGAAGCATTCTCAGAAACTTCTTTGTGATGTGTGTCCTCATCTAACAGAGTTGAACCTTTCCTTTGATAGAGCAGTATGGAAACACTCTTTTTGTATAAATTGCAGGTGGATATTTTTATAACTGTGAAGATTTCATTGGAAACGGGAATATCTTGATTTAAAATCTAGACAGAAATATTCTCAGAAACTTCTTTGTGATGTGGGTCCTCAATTAACAGAGTTCATCCTTTCCTTTCATACAGCAGTTGGAAACACACTTTTTGTAGAATCTGCAAGTGGATATTTTGATAACTGTGAGGATTTCATTGGAAACGGGAATATCTTCATATAAAGTCTAGACAGAAGAATTCTCAGAAAATTCTTTGTGATGTGTGTCCTCAACTAACAGAGTTCAACCTTTCTTTTGATACAGCAGTTTGGATACTCTCCTTTTGTAGAATCTGTAAGTGGATATTTGGATACCTCTAACGATTTCGTTGGAAACGGGAATATCTTCATATAAAAGATAGACAGAAGCACTGTCAGAAACTACTTTTTGATATCTGCATTCAAGTCACAGTGCTGAACATTCTCTTTCATAGACCATGTTTGAAACACTCTTTCTGTAGTATATGGAAGTGGACATTTCCAGCGAATTCAGGCCTATGGTGAAAACGGAAATATCTTCCGAAAAAACGAGACAGAAGGATTCTCAGAAACTTATTTGGGATGTGGGTCCTCAACTAAGAGAGGTGAACATTTCTTTTGATACAGCAGTTTGGAAACAGGCTTTTTGTAGAATCTGCATGTGAATATTTGAATAACAGTGAAGATTTCTGTGGAAACGGGAATATCTTTATATAAAATCTAGACAGAAGCATTCTCAGAAACTTCTTTGTGCTGTGTGTCCTTAACTAACGGAGTTCAACCTTTCTTTTGATACAGCAGTTTGGATACTCTCTTTTTGTAGAATCTGTAAGTGGATATTTCGATACCGCTAATGATTTCATTGGAAACGGGAATATCTTCAAACAAAATCTAGACAGAGGCATTCTCAGAAACTTCTTTGTGATGTGTGTCCTCTTCTAACAGAGTTGAACCTTTCTTTTGATAGAGCAGTTTGGAAACACTCTTTTTGTAGAGCCTGTAAGTGGATATTTGGATACCTCCAATGATTTCGTTGGAAACGGGAATATCTTCATATAAAAGATACACAGAAGAACTGTCGGAAACTACTTTGTGATATCTGCATTCAAGTCACAGAGCTGAACATTCTCTTTCATAGAGCAGGTTTGAAACACTCTTTCTGTAGTATCTGGAAGTGGACATTTCGAGCGAATTCAGGCTAATGGTGAAACCGGAAATATCTTCCCATAAAAATGAGACAGAAGGATTCTCAGAAACATAATTGAGATGTGTGTCATCAACTAACAGAGTTGAACCTTTCTATTGATACAGTAGTTTGGAAACACCCTTTTTGTGGAATCTGCAAGTGGATATTTGGATATCTGAGAAGATTTCGTTGGAAACGGGAATATCTTCATCTAAAATCTAGATGGAAGCACTGTCAGAAACTACTTTGTGATATCTGCATTCAAGTGACAGAGCTGAACATTCCTTTTCATAGACCAGGTTTGAAATACTCTTTCTGTAGTATCCGGAAGTGGACATTTCGAGCGAAATCAGGCCTATGGGGAAAACGGAAATATCGTCCCATAAAAACGAAAGAGAAAGATTCTCAGAAACTTAATTGGGATGTCTGTCCTCAACTAACAGAGTTGAAACTTTCTATTGATACAGTAGTTTGGAAACACTCTTTTTGTAGAATCTGCAAGCGGATATTTGGATAACTGTGAAGATTTCGTTGGAAACGGAATATCTTCATATAAATTCTAGACAGAAGCATTCTCAGAAACTTCTTTGTGATCTGTGTCTTCATCTAACAGGGTTCAACCTTTCTTTTGATAGAGCTGATTGGAAACACTGTTTTTGTGGAATCTGTAAGTGGATATTTGGATACATCTAATGATTTCTTTTTTAACGGGAATATCTTCGTATAAAATCAAGACAGAAGCATTCTCAGAAACTTCTTTGTGATGTGTGTCCTCATCTAACAGAGTTGAACCTTTCTTTTGATAGAGCAGTTTGGAAACACTGTTTTTGTAGAATCTGTAAGTGGATATTTGGATACCTCTAACGATTTCGTTGGAAACGGGAATATCTTCATATAAAAGATACACAGAAGCACTGTGAGAAACTACTTTGTGATATCTGCACTCAAGTCACAGATCTGAACATTCCCTTTCATAGACCTCGTTTGAAACTCTCTTTCTGTTGTATCTGAAAGTGGACACTTCGAGCGCATTCAGGCCTGTGGTGAAAAAGGGAATATCTTCCTATGAAAACGAGACAGAAGGATTCTCATAAAGTTGTTTGGGATGTGTGTCCTCAACTAACAGAGTTCAACCTTTCTTTTGATACAGCAGTTTGGAAACCCCCTTTTTGTATAAATTGCAAGTGGATATTTGGATAACTGTGAAGATTTCATTGGAAACGGGAATATCTTCCTTTAAAATCTAGACAGAAATATTCTCAGAAACTTCTTTGTTATGTGGGTCCTCAACTAACAGAGTTCAACCTTTACTTTCATACAGCAGTTGGAAACACACTTTTTGTAGAATCTGCAAGTGGATATTTGGATAACTGTGAAGATTTCATTGGAAACGGGAATATCTTCATAGAAAATCTAGACAGAAGCATTCTCAGAAACTTATTTGTGATGTGTGTCCTCAACTAACAGAGTTCAACCTTTCTTTTAATTCAGCAGTTTGGAAACTCTCTTTTTGTAGAATCTGTAAGTGGATATTTGGATACCTCTAACGATTTCTTTGGAAACGGGAATATCTTCATATAAAAGATAGACAGAAGCGCTGTCAGAAACTTCTTTTTGATATCTGCATTGAAGTCACAGTGCTGAACATTCCCTTTCATAGACCACGTTTGAAACACTCTTTCTGTAGTACCTGAAAGTGGACATTTCGAGCGAATTCAGGCCTATGGTGAAAACGGAAATGTGTACCCTTAAAAAGGAGACAGAAGGATTCTCAGAAACTTATTTGGGATGTGGGTCCTCAACTAACAGAGTTGAACTCTTCTTTTGATGCAGCAATTTGGAAACACATTTTTTGTAGAATCTGCAAGTGAATATTTGAATAACAGTGAAGATTTCTTTGGTAACGGGAATATCTTTCTATAAAATCTAGACAGAAGCATTCTCAGAAACTTCTTTGTGATGTGTGTCCTCAACTAACAGAGTTCAACCTTTCTTTTAATACAGCAGTTTGGATACTCTCTTTTTGTAGAATCTGTAAGTGGATATTTGGATACCTCTAACGATTTCATTAGAAACGGGAATATCTTCATATAAATTCTAGACAGAAGCATTCTCAGAAGCTTCTTTGTGATCTGTGTCTTCATCTAACAGGGTTCAACCTTTCTTTTGATAGAGCTGATTGGAAACACTGTTTTTGTGGAATCTGTAAGTGGATATTTGGATACATCTAATGATTTCTTTTTTAACGGGAATATCTTCATATAAAATCAAGACAGAAGCATTCTCAGAAACTTCTTTGTGATGTGTGTCCTCATCTAACAGAGTTGAACTTTTCTTTTGATACAGCAGTTTGGAAACACTCTTTTTGTAGAATCTGTAAGTGGATATTTGGATACCTCTAACGATTTCGTTGGAAACGGGAATATCTTCATATAAAAGATAGACAGAAGCACTGTCAGAAACTTCTTCTTGATATCTGCATTCAAGTCACAGTGCCGAACATTCCCTTTCATAGACCACGTTTGAAACACTCTTTCTGTAGTACCTGAAAGTGGACATTTCAAGCGAATTCAGGCCAATGGTGAAAACGGAAATATGTACCCATAAAAACGAGACAGAAGGATTCTCAGAAACTTATTTGGGATGTGGGTCCTCAACTAACAGAGTTGAACACTTCTTTTGATACAGCAATTTGGAAACACATTTTTTGTAGAATCTGCAAGTCAATATTTGAATAACAGTGAAGATTTCTTTGGAAACGGGAATATCTTTCTATAAAATCTAGACAGAAGCATTCTCAGAAACTTCTTTGTGATGTGTGTCCTCAACTAACAGAGTTCAACCTTTCTTTTGATACAGCAGTTTGGATACTCTCTATTTGTAGAATCTGTAAGTGGATATTTGGATACCTCTAACGATTTCATTAGAAACGGGAATATCTTCATATAAATTCTAGACAGAAGCATTCTCAGAAACTTCTTTGTGATCTGTGTCTTCATCTAACAGGGTTCAACCTTTCTTTTGATAGAGCAGTTTGGAAACACTGTTTTTGTAGAATCTGTAAGTGGATATTTGGATACCTCTAATGATTTCATTGGAAACGGGAATATCTTCATATAAAATCTAGACAGAAGCATTCTCAGAAACTTCTTTGTGATGTGTGTCCTCATCTAACAGAGTTGAACACTTCTTTTGATAGAGCAGTTTGGAAACACTCTTTTTGTAGAATCTGTAAGTGGATATTTGGATACCTCTAACGATTTCGTTGCAAACGGGAATATCTTCATATAAAAGATACACAGAAGCACTGTGAGAAACTACTTTGTGATATCTTCATTCAAGTCACTGATCTGAACATTCCCTTTCATAGACCACGTTGGAAACTCTCTTTCTGTTGTATCTGAAAGTGGACACTTCGAGCGCATTCAGGACTGTGGTGAAAAAGGGAATATCTTCCTATGAAAACGAGACAGAAGGATTCTCACAAAGTTGTTTGGGATGTGTGTCCTCAACTAACAGAGTTCAACCTTTCTTTTGATACAGCAGTTTCGAGACACCCTTTTTGTATAAATTGCAAGTGGATATTTCGATAACTGTGAAGATTTCATTGGAAACGGGAATATCTTCTTTTAAAATCTAGACAGAAATATTCTCAGAAACTTCTTTGTGATGTGGGTCCTCAACTAACAGAGTTCAACCTTTCCTTTCATACAGCAGTTGGTAACACACTTTTTGTAGAATCTGCAAGTGGATATTTGGATAACTGTGAAGATTTCATTGGAAAAGGGAATATCTTCATAGAAAATCTAGACAGAAGCATTCTCAGAAACTTATTTGTGATGTGTGTCCTCAACTAACAGAGTTCAACCTTTCTTTTAATTCAGCAGTTTGGAAACTCTCTTTTTGTAGAATCTGTAAGTGGATATTTGGATACATCTAACGATTTCGTTGGACACGGGAATATCTTCATATAAAAGATAGACAGAAGCGCTGTCAGAAACTTCTTTTTGATATCTGCATTGAAGTCACAGTGCTGAACATTCCCTTTCATAGACCACGTTTGAAACACTCTTTCTGTAGTACCTGAAAGTGGACATTTCGAGCGAATTCAGGCCTATGGTGAAAACGGAAATATGTACCCATAAAAAGGAGACAGAAGGATTCTCAGAAACTTATTTGGGATGTGGGTCCTCAACTAACAGGGTTGAACACTTCTTTTGATACAGCAATTTGGAAACACATTTTTTGTAGAATCTGCAAGTGGATATTTGGATAACTGTGAAGATTTCATTGGAAACGGGAATGTCATCATATAAAATCTAGACAGAAACATTCTCAGAAACTCCTTTGCAATGTGTGTCCTCAACTAACAGAGTTCATCCTTTCTTTTGATAGAGCAGCTTGGAAACACTGTTTTTGAAGAATGTGTAAGTGGATATTTGGATACCTCTAATGATTTCATTGGAAACCTGAATATCTTCATATAAAATCTAGACAGAAGCATTCTCAGAAACTTCTTTGTGAAGTGTGTCCTCATCTAACAGAGTTGAACCTTTCTTTTGATAGAGCAGTTTGGAAACACTGTTTTTGTAGAATCTGTAAGTGGATATTTGGATACCTCTAACGATTTTGTTGGAACCGGGAATATCCTCATATAAAAGATACACAGAAGCACTGTGAGAAACTGCTTTGTGATATCTGCATTCAAGTCACAGATCTGAACATTCCCTTTCATAGACCACGTTTGAAACTCTCTTTCTGTTGTATCTGAAAGTGGACACTTCGAGCGCATTCAGGCCTGTGGTGAAAAAGGGAATATCTTCCTATGAAAACGAGACAGAAAGATTCTCATAAAGTTGTTTGGGATGTGTGTCCTCAACTAACAGAGTTCAAACTTTCTTTTGATACAGCAGTTTGGAAACCCCCTTTTTGTATAAATTGCAAGAGGATATTTGGATAACTGTGAAGATTTCATTGGAAACGGGAATATCTTCATTTAAAATCTAGACAGAAATATTCTCAGAAACTTCTTTGTGATGTGGGTCCTGAACTAACAGAGTTCAACCTTTCCTTTCATACAGCAGTTGGAAACACACTTTTTGTAGAATCTGCAAGTGGATATTTGGATAACTGTGAAGATTTCATTGGAAACGGGAATATCTTCACATAAAATCTAGACAGAAGCATTCTCAGAAACTTATTTGTGATGTGTGTCCTCAAATAACAGAGTTCAACCTTTCTTTTAATTCAGCAGTTTGGAAACTCTCTTTTTGTAGAATCTGTAAGTGGATATTTGGATACCTCTAACGATTTCGTTGGAAACGGGAATAACTTCATATAAAAGATAGACAGAAGCGCTGTCAGAAACTTCTTTTTGATATCTGCATTGAAGTCACAGTGCTGAACATTCCCTTTCATAGACCACGTTTGAAACACTCTTTCTGTAGTACCTGAAAGTGGACATTTCGAGCGAATTCAGGCCTATGGTGAAAACGGAAATATGTACCCATAAAAACGAGACAGAAGGATTCTCAGAAACTTATTTGGGATGTGGGTCCTCAACTAACAGAGTTGAACACTTCTTTTGATACAGCAATTTGGAAACACATTTTTTGTAGAATCTGCAAGTGGATATTTGGATAACTGTGAAGATTTCATTGGAAACGGGAATATCTTCATATAAAATCTAGACAGAAACATTCTCAGAAACTCCTTTGCGATGAGTGTCCTCAACTAACAGAGTTCAACCTTTCTTTTGATACAGCAGTTTGGAAACACTGTTTTTGTAGAATCTGTAAGTGGATATTTGGATACCTCCATTGATTTCATTGGAAACCTGAATATATTCATATAAAATCTAGACAGAAGCATTCTCAGAAACTTCTTTGTGATGTGTGTCCTCATCTAACAGAGTTGAACCGTTCTTTTGATAGAGCAGTTTGGAAACACTGTTTTTGTAGAATCTGTAAGTGGATATTTGGATACCTCTAACGATTTCGTTGGAAACGGGAATATCTTCATATAAAAGATACACAGAAGCACTGTGAGAAACTGCTTTGTGATATCTGCATTCAAGTCACAGATCTGAACATACCCTTTCATAGACCACGTTTGAAACTCTCTTTCTGTTGTATCTGAAAGTGGACACTTCGAGCGCATTCAGGCCTGTGGTGAAAAAGGGAATAACTTCCTATGAAAACGAGACAGAAGGATTCTCATAAAGTTGTTTGGGATGTGTGTCCTCAACTAACAGAGTTCAACCTTTCTTTTGATACAGCAGTTTGGAAACACACTTTTTGTATAAATTGCAAGAGGATATTTGGATAACTGTGAAGATTTCATTGGAAACGGGAATATCTTCATTTAGAATCTAGAGAAAAATATTCTCAGAAACTTCTTTGTGATGTGGGTCCTGAACTAACAGAGTTCAACCTTTCCTTTCATACAGCAGTTGGAAACACACTTTTTGTAGAATCTGCAAGTGGATATTTGGATAACTGTGAAGATTTCATTGGACACGGGAATATCTTCACATAAAATCTAGACAGAAGCATTCTCAGAAACTTATTTGTGATGTGTGTCCTCAACTAACAGAGTTCAACCTTTCTTTTAATTCAGCAGTTTGGAAACTCTCTTTTTGTAGAATCCGTAAGTGGATATTTGGATACCTCTAACGATTTCGTTGGAAACGGGAATATCTTCATATAAAAGATAGACAGAAGCACTGTCAGAAACTTCTTTTTGATATCTGCATTCAAGTCACAGTGCCGAACATTCCCTTTCATAGACCACGTTTGAAACACTCTTTCTGTAGTACCTGAAAGTGGACATTTCGAGCGAATTCAGGCCTATGGTGAAAACGGAAATATGTACCCTTAAAAACGAGACAGAAGGATTCTCAGAGACTTATTTGGGATGTGGGTCCTCAACTAACAGAGTTGAACACTTCTTTTGATACAGCAATTTGGAAACACATTTTTTGTAGAATCTGCAAGTGAATATTTCAATAACAGTGAAGATTTCTTTGGAAACGGGAATATCTTTCTATAAAATCTAGAGAGAAGCATTCTCAGAAACTTCTTTGTGATGGGTGTCCTCAACTAACAGAGTTCAACCTTTCTTTTGATTCAGCAGTTTGGATACTCTCATTTTGTAGAATCTGTAAGTGGGTATTTGGATACCACTAACGATTTCATTAGAAACGGGAATATCTTCATGTAAAATCTAGACAGAAGCATTGTCAGAAACTTCTTTGGGATGAGTGTCCTCAACGAACAGAGTTTAACCTTTCTTTGGATAGAGCAGTTTGGAAACCCTCTTTTTGTAGAATCGGAAAGTTGATATTTGGATAACGGAGAAGATTTCATTGGCAACGGGAATATCTACATATAAAATCTAGACAGAAGGATTCTCAGAAACTTCTTTGTGATGAGTGTCTTCAACTAACAGACTTCAACCTTTCTTTTGATACAGCAGTTTGGAAACACTCTTTCTGTAGAAATTGCATGTGGATATCTGGATAACTGTGAAGATTTCATTGGAAACGGGGATATCTTCACATAAAATCTAGACAGAAGCATTCTCAGAAACTTATTTGTGATGTGTGTCCTCAACTAACAGAGTTCAACCTTTCTTTTAATTCAGCAGTTTGGAAACTCTCTTTTTGTAGAATCTGTAAGTGGATATTTGGATACCTCTAACGATTTCGTTGGAAACGGGAATATCTTCATATAAAAGATAGACAGAAGCGCTGTCAGAAACTTCTTTTTGATATCTGCATTCAAGTCACAGATCTGAACATTCCCTTTCATAGACCACGTTTGAAACACTCTTTCTGTAGTACCTGAAAGTGGACATTTCGAGCGAATTCAGGCCTATGGTGAAAACGGAAATATGTACCCATAAAAACGAGACAGAAGGATTCTCAGAAACTTATTTGGGATGTGGGTCCTCAACTAACAGAGTTGAACACTTCTTTTGATACAGCAATTTGGAAACACATTTTTTGAAGAATCTGCAAGTGAATATTTGAATAACAGTGAAGATTTCTTTGGAAACGGGAATATCTTTCTATAAAATCTAGACAGAAGCATTCTCAGAAACTTCTTTGTGATGTGTGTCCTCAACTAACAGAGTTCAACCTTTCTTTTGATACAGCAGTTTGGATACTCTCTTTTTGTAGAATCTGTAAGTGGATATTTGGATACCTCTAACGATTTCATTAGAAACGGGAATATCTTCATATAAATTCTAGACAGAAGCATTCTCAGAAACTTCTTTGTGATCTGTGTCTTCATCTAACAGGGTTCAACCTTTCTTTTGATAGAGCAGTTTGGAAACACTGTTTTTGTAGAATCTGTAAGTGGATATTTGGATACCTCTAATGATTTCATTGGAAAGGGGAATATCTTCATATAAAATCTAGTCAGAAGCATTCTCAGAAACTTCTTTGTGATGTGTGTCCTCATCTAACAGAGTTGAACCTTTCTTTTGATAGAGCAGTTTGGAAACACTCTTTTTGTAGAATCTGTAAATGGATATTTGGATACCTCTAACGATTTCGTTGGAAACGGGAATATCTTCATATAAAAGATACACAGAAGCACTGTGAGAAACTACTTTGTGATATCTGCATTCAAGTCACTGATCTGAACATTCCCTTTCATAGACCACGTTTGAAACTCTCTTTCTGTTGTATCTGAAAGTGGACACTTCGAGCGCATTCAGGCCTGTGGTGAAAAAGGGAATATCTTCCTATGAAAACGAGACAGAAGGATTCTCATAAAGTTGTTTGGGATGTGTGTCCTCAACTAACAGAGTTCAACCTTTCTTTTGATACAGCAGTTTGAAAACACCCTTTTTGTATAAATTGCAAGTGGATATTTGGATAACTGTGAAGATTTCATTGGAAACGGGAATATCTTCTTTTAAAATTTAGACAGAAATATTCTCAGAAACTTCTTTGTGATGTGGGTCCTCAACTAACAGAGTTCAACCTTTCCTTTCATACAGCAGTTGGAAACCCACTTTTTGTAGAATCTGCAAGTCGATATTTGGATAACTGTGAAGATTTCATTGGAAACGGGAATATCTTCATATAAAATCTAGACAGAAGCATTCTCAGAAACTTCTTTGTGATGTGTGTCCTCAACTAACAGAGTTCAACCTTTCTTTTGATACAGCAGTTTGGATACTCTCTTTTTGTAGAATCTGTATGTGGATATTTGGATACCTCTAACGATTTCGTTGGAAACGGGAATATCTTCACATAAAAGATACACAGAAGCACTGTCAGAAACTACTTTGTGATATCTGCATTCAAGTCACAGATCTGAACATTCCCTTTCATAGACCACGTTTGAAACTCTCTTTCTGTTGTATCTGAATGTGGACACTTCGAGCGCATTCAGGCCTGTGGTGAAAAAGGGAATATCTTCCTATGAAAACGAGACAGAAGGATTCTCATAAAGTTGTTTGGGATGTGTGTCCTCAAGTAACAGAGTTCAACCTTTCTTTTGATACAGCAGTTTGGAAACACCCTTTTTGTATAAATTGCAAGTGGATATTTGGATAACTGTGAAGATTTCATTGGATACGGGAATATCTTCATTTAAAATCTAGACAGAAATATTCTCAGAAACTTCTTTGTGATGTGGGTCCTCAACTAACAGGGTTCAACCTTTCCTTTCATACAGCAGTTGGAAACACACTTTTTGTAGAATCTGCAAGTGGATATTTGGATAACAGTGAAGATTTCATTGGAAACGGGAATATCTTCATATAAAATCTAGACAGAAGCATTCTCAGAAACCTATTTGTGATGTGTGTCCTCAACTAACAGAGTTCAACCTTTCTTTTAATTCAGCAGTTTGGAAACTCTCTTTTTGTAGAATCAGTAAGTGGATATTTGGATACCTCTAACGATTTCGTTGGAAACGGGAATATCTTCATATAAAAGACAGACAGAAGCGCTGTCAGAAACTTCTTTTTGATATCTGCATTGAAGTCACAGTGCTGAACATTCCCTTTCATAGACCACGTTTGAAACACTCTTTCTGTAGTACCTGAAAAGGACATTTCGAGCGAATTCAGGCCTATGGTGAAAACGGAAATATGTACCCATAAAAACGAGACAGAAGGATTCTCAGAAACTTATTTGGGATGTGGGTCTTCAACTAACAGAGTTGAACACTTCTTTTGATACAGCAATTTGGAAACACATTTTTTGTAGAATCTGCAAGTGAATATTTGAATAACAGTGAAGATTTCTTTGGAAACGGGAATAACTTTGTATAAAATCTAGACAGAAGCATTCTCAGAAACTTCTTTGTGATGGGTGTCCTCAACTAACAGAGTTCAACCTTTATTTTGATAGAGCAGTTTGGATACTCTCTTTTTGCAGAATCTGTAAGTGGATATTTGGATACCTCTAACGATTTCATTAGAAACGGGAATATCTTCATATAAAATCTAGACAGAAGCATTGTCAGAAACTTCTTTGGGATGAGTGTCCTCAACGAACAGAGTTTAACCTTTCTCTGGATAGAGCAGTTTGGAAAACCTCTTTTTGAAGAATCGGAAAGTTGATATTTGGATAACTGAGAAGATTTCGTTGGCAACGGGAATATCTTCATATAAAATCTAGACAGAAGGATTCTCAGAAACTTCTTTGTGATGACTGTCTTGTACTTACAGAGTTCAAACTTTCTTTTGATACAGCAGTTTGGAAACACTCTTTCTGTAGAAATTGCATGTGGATATCTGGATAACTGTGAAGATTTCTTTGGAAACGGGAATATCTTCATATAAAATCTAGACAGAAACATTCTCAGAAACTGCTTTGCGATGTGTGTCCTCAGCTAACAGAGTTCAACCTTTCATTTGATAGAGCAGTTTGGAAACACTCTGTTTGTAGAATCTGCAAGTGGATATTTGGATAACTGTGAAGATTTCTTTGGAAACGGGAATATCTTCATTTAAAATCTAGACAGAAGCACTGTCAGAAACTACTTTGTGATATCTGCATTCAAGTCACAGAGCTGAACATTCCCTTTCATAGAGCAGGTTGGAAACACTCTTTCTGTAGTATCTGGAAGTGTACATTTCGATCGAATTCAGGCCTACGGTGAAAACGGAAACATCTTCCCATAAAAATGAGACAGAAGAATTCTCAGAAACTTAATTGGGATGTGTGTCGCCAACTAACAGAGTAGAACCTTTCTATTGATCCAGTAGTTTGGAAACACTCTTTTTGCAGAATCTGAAGGTGGATATTTGAATAACTGTGAAGATTTCGTTGGAAACGGAATATCTTCATATAAATTCTACGCAGAAGCATTCTCAGAAACTTCTTTGTGGTGTGTGTCTTCAACTAAGAGGGTTCAACCTTTCTTGATAGAGCAGTTTGGAAACACTGTTTTTGCAGAATCTGTAAGTGGATATTTGCATACCTCTAATGATTTCATTAGAAACGGGAATATCTTCATATAAAATCTAGACAGAAGCATTCTCAGAAACTTCTTTGTGATGTGTGTCTTCAACTAACAGGGTTCAACCGTTCTTGATAGAGCAGTTGGGAAACACTGTTTTTGTAGAATCTGTAAGTTGATATTTGGATACCTCTAATGATTTCACTGGAAACGGGAACGTCTTCATATAAAATCTAGACAGAAGCATTCTCAGAAACTTCTTTGCGATGTGTGTCCTCATCTAACAGAGTTGAACCGTTCTTTTGATAGAGCAGTTTGGAAACACTCTTTTTGTAGAATCTGTAAGTGGATATTTGGATACCTCTAACGATTTCATTGGAAACGGGAATATCTTCATATAAAAGATACACAGAAGCACTGTCAGAAGCTACTTTGTGATATCTGCATTGAAGTCACAGATCTGAACATTCCCTTTCATAGACCACGTTTGAAACTCTCTTTCTGTTGTATCTGAAAGTGGATACTTCGAGCGCATTCAGGCCTGTGGTGAAAAAGGGAATATCTTCCTATAAAAACGAGACAGAAGGAATCTCATAAAGTTGTTTGGGATGTGTGTCCTCAACTAACAGAGTTCAACCTTTCTTTTGATACAGCAGTTTGGAAACTCCCTTTTTGCATAAATTGCAAGTGGATATTTGGATAACTATGAAGATTTCGTTGGAAACGGGAATATCTTCATTTAAAATCTACACAGAAATATTCTCAGAAACTTCTTTGTGATGTGGGTCCTCAACTAACAGAGTTCAAACTTTCCTTTCATACAGCAGTTGGAAACACACTTTTTGTAGAATCTGCAAGTGGATATTTGGATAACTGTGAAGATTTCATTGGAAACGGGAATATCTTCAAATAAAGTCTAGACGGAAGCATTCTGAGAAAATTCTTTGTGATGTGTGTCCTCAACTAACAGAGTTCAACTTTTCTATTGATAGAGCCGGTTGGAAACACTTTTTGTAGAATCTGTGAGTGGATATTTGGATACTTCTAACGATTTCGTTGGAAATGGGAGTATCTTCATATAAAATCTGGACAGAAGCATTATCAGAAACCTCTGGGTAATGAGTGTCCTCAACTAACACAGTTCAACCTTTGTTTTTTATACAGCAGCTTGGAAACCCTCTTTTTGTGGAATTGGCAAGTGGATATTTGGAAAACTGTGAAGATTTCATTGGAAACGGGAATAGCTTCATATAAAATCTAGACAGAAGAATTCTCAGAAACTTCTTTGTGAAGAGTGGCCTCAACTAACAGAGTTCAATCTTTATTTTGACACACCAGTTTGTAAACGCTCTTTTTGTAGAATCTGCATGTGGATATTTGGATTACTGTGAAGATATCGTTGGAAACGGGAATATCTTCATATAAAATATAGACAGAAGCATTCTCAGAAATTTCTTTGTGATGTGTCTCCTCAAGTAACAGAGTTTAACCTTTCTTTTGATGCAGCAGTTTGGATACTCTCTTTTTGTAGAATCAGTTAGTGGATATTTGGATACCTCGAATGATTTTTTTGGAAACGGGAATATCTTCATATAAAAGATAGACAGAAGCACTGTCAGAAACTACTTTTTGATATCTGCATTCAAGTCACAGAGCTGAATATTCCGTTTCATAGACCACGTTTGAAACACTCTTTCTGTAGTACCTGAAAGTGGACATTTCGAGCGAATTCAGGCCTATGGTGAAAATGGAAATATCTACCCATAAAAACGAGACAGAAGGATTCTCAGAAACTTATTTGGGATGTGGGTCCTCAACTAACAGGGTTGAACGCTTCTTTTGATACAGGAATTTGGAAACACATTTTTTTGTAGAATGTGCAAGTGAATATTTGAATAATAGTGAAGAATTCTTTGGAAACGGGAATACCTTTATATAAAATCTAGACAGAAGCATTCTCAGAAACTTCTTTGTGATGTGTGTCCTCAAGTAACAGAGTTCAAACTTTCTTTTGATACAGCAGTTTGGATACTCACTTTTTGTAGAATCTGTAAGTGGATATTTGGATACCTCTAATGATTTCATTAGAAAGGGGAATATGTTCATATAAAATCTAGACAGAAGCATTATCAGAAACTTCTTTGTGATGAGTGTCCTCAAAGAACAGAGTTTAGGCCGGGCGCGGGGGCTCATGCCTGTAATCCCAGCACTTTGGGAGGCCGAGGCGGGCAGATTACGAGGTCACGAGATCGAGACCATCCTGGCTAACACAGTGAAAACCCGTCTCTACTAAAAAATACAAAAAATTAGCCGGGCGTGGTGGCAGGCGCCTGTAGTCCCAGCTACGCGGGAGGCTGAGGCAGGAGAATGGCGTAAACCCAGGAGGCGGAGCTTGCAGTGAGCTGAGATCGCGCCACTGCACTCCAGCCTGGGCGACAGAGCGAGACTGCGTCCCAAAAAAAAAATAAAAATAAAAAAAAAATAAAAGAACAGAGTTTAACCTTTCTTTGGATAGAGCAGTTTGGAAACCCTCTTTTTGTAGAATCGGCAAGTTGATATTTGGATAACTGAGAAGATTTCATTGGCAACGGAATATCTTCACATAAATTCTAGACAGAAGCATTCTCTGAAACTTCTTTGTGATGTGTGTCTTCAACTAACAGGGTTCAACCTTTCTTTTGATAGAGCAGTTTGGAAACACTGTTTTTGTAGAATCTGTAAGTGGATATTTGGATACCTCTAGTGATTTCATTGGAAACCTGAATATCTTCATATAAAATCTAGACAGAAGCATTCTCAGAAACTTCTTTGTGATGTGTGTCCTCAACTAACGGAGTTCAACCTTTCTTTTGATACAGCAGTTTGGATACTCTCTTTTTGTAGAATCTGTAAGTGGATATTTGGATACCTCTAACAATTTCATTAGAAACGGGAATATCTTCAAATAAAATCTAGACAGAGGCATTCTCAGAAACTTCTTTGTGATGTGTGCCTTCAGCTAACAGAGTTCAACCTTTCTTTTGATAGAGCAGTTTGGAAACCCTCTTTTTGTAGAATCGGGAAGTTGATATTTGGATAACTGAGAAGATTTCGTTGCCAACGGGAATATCTTCATATAAAATCTAGACAGAAGGATTCTCAGAAACTTCTTTGTGATGAGTGTCTTCAACTATCAGAGTTCAACCTTTCTTTAGACACAGCAGTTTGGAAACACTCTTTCTGTAGAAATTGCATGTGGATATCTGGATAATTGTGAAGATTTCTTTGGAAACGGGAATATCTTCATATAAAATCTAGACAGAAACATTCTCAGAAACTTCTTTGTGATGTGTGTCCTCAACTAACAGATTTCAACCTTTCATTTGTTAGAGCAGTTTGGAAACACTCTCTTTGTAGAATCTGCAAGTGGATATTTGGATAACTGTGAAGATTTCGTTGGAAACGGGAATATCTTCATCTAAAATCGAAACAGAAGCACTGTCAGAAACTAATTTGTGATATCTGCATTCAAGTCACAGAGCTGAACATTCCCTTTCATAGAGCAGGTTTGAAACACTCTTTCTGTAGAATCTGGAAGTGGACCTTCCGAGCGAATTCAGGCCTATGGTGAAAACGGAAATATCTTCCCATAAAAATGAGACAGAAGGATTCTCAGAAACTTAATTGGGATGTGTGTCATCAACTAACAGAGTTGAACCTTTCTATTGATACAGTAGTTTGGAAACACTCTTTTTGTAGAATCTGCAAGTGGATATTTGGATAACTGTGAAGATTTCGTTGGAAACGGGAATATCTTCATCTAATATCTAGACTGAAGCACGGTCAGAAACTACTTTGTGATATCTGCATTCAAGTGACAGAGCTGAACATTCCTTTTCATTGACCAGGTTTGAAACACTCTTTCTGTAGTATCCGGAAGTGGACATTTCGAGCGAAATCAGGCCTATGGTGAAAACGGAAATATCTTCCCATAAAAATGAAAGAGAAAGATTCTCAGAAACTTAATAGGGATGTCTGTCCTCAACAACCAGAGTTGAACCTTTCTATTGATACAGTAGTTTGGAAACACTCTTTTTGTAGAATCTGCAAGTGGATATTTGGATAACTGTGAAGATTTCGTTGGAAACGGAATATCTTCATATAAATTCTAGACAGAAGCATTCTCAGAAACTTCTTTGTGATGTGTGTCTTCAACTAACAGGGTTCAACCTTTCTTTTGATAGAGCAGTTTGGAAAAACTGTTTTTGTAGGATCTGTAAGTGGATATTTGGATACCTCTAGTGATTTCATTGGAAACCTGAATATCTTCATATAAAATCTTGACTGAAGCATTCTAAGAATCTTCTTTGTGATCTGTGTCTTCAACTAACAGGGTTCAAACTTTCTTTTGATAGAGCAGTTTGGAAACACTGTTTTTGTAGAATCTGTAAGTGGATATTTGGATACCTCTTGTGATTTCATTGGAAATGGGAATATCTTCATATAAAATCTAGACAGAAGCATTCTCAGAAACTTCTTTGTGATGTGTGTCCTCATCTAACAGAGTTGAACCTTTCTTTTGATAGAGCAGTTTGGAAACACTCTTTTTGTAGAATCTGTTAGTGGATATTTGGATACTTCTAACGATTTCGTTGGAAACGGGAATATCTTCATATAACAGATACACAGAAGCACTGTCAGAAACT
This sequence comes from Gorilla gorilla gorilla, assembly GCF_029281585.2. NCBI lineage: Eukaryota > Metazoa > Chordata > Mammalia > Primates > Hominidae > Gorilla > Gorilla gorilla. The sequence continues at coordinate 11,044,865 of NC_086018.1, read as the reverse complement.
ACTTTGTGATATCTGCATTCAAGTCACAGATCTGAACATTCCCTTTCATAGACCACGTTTGAAACTCTCTTTCTGTTGTATCTGAAAGTGGACACTTCGAGCGCATTCAGGCCTGTGGTGAAAAAGGGAATATCTTCCTATGAAAACGAGACAGAAGGATTCTCATAAAGTTGTTTGGGATGTGTGTCCTCAACTAACAGAGTTCAACCTTTCTTTTGATACAGCAGTTTGGAAACCCCCTTTTTGTATAAATTGCAAGTGGATATTTGGATAACTGTGAAGATTTCTTTGGAAACGGGAATAACTTCATTTAAAATCTAGACAGAAATATTCTCGGAAACTTCTTTGTGATGTGGGTCCTCAACTAACAGAGTTCAACCTTTCCTTTCATACAGCAGTTGGAAACAAACTTTTTGTAGAATCTGCAAGGGGATATTTGGATAACTGTGAAGATTTCAATGGAAACGGGAATATCTTCACATAAAGTCTAGACAGAAGCATTCTCAGAAAATTCTTTGTGATGTGTGTCCTCAACTAACAGAGTTCAACCTTTCTTTTTATAGAGCAGTTTGGAAACACCCCTTTTGTAGAATCTGTAAGTGGATATTTGGATACCTCTAACGATTTCATTGGATACGGGAGTATCTTCATATAAAATCTAGACAGAAGCATTCTCAGAAACTTCTTGGTAATGAGAGTCCTCACCTAACACAGTTCAACCTTTCTTTTGATACAGCAGCTTGGAAACCCTCTTTTTGTTGAATCGGCAAGTGGATATTTGGATAACTGCGAAGATTTCATTGCAAACGGGAATATCTTCATATAAAATATAGACAGAATAATTCTCAGAAACTTCTTTGTGAAGAGTGTCCTCAACTAACAGAGTTCAACCTTTCCTTTGACACACCAGTTTGGATACGCTCTTTTTGTACAATCTGCAAGGGGATATTTGGATAACTGTGAAGATTTCGTTGGAAACGGGAATAACTTCATATAAAATCTAGACAGAAGCATTCTCAGAAATTTCTTTGTGATGTGTCTCCTCAAGTAACAGAGTTTAACCTTTCTTTTGATGCAGCAGTTTGGATACTCTCTTTTTGTAGAATCAGTTAGTGGATATTTAGATACCTCGAATGATTTTTTTGGAAACGGGAATATCTTCATATAAAAGATAGACAGAAGCACTGTCAGAAACTACTTTTTGATATCTGCATTCAAGTCACAGAGCTGAATATTCCGTTTCATAGACCACGTTTGAAACACTCTTTCTGTAGTACCTGAAAGTGGACATTTCGAGCGAATTCAGGCTTATGGTGAAAATGGAAATATCTACCCATAAAAACGAGACAGAAGGATTCTCAGAAACTTATTTGGGATGTGGGTCCTCAACTAACAGGGTTGAACGCTTCTTTTGATACAGGAATTTGGAAACACATTTTTTTGTAGAATGTGCAAGTGAATATTTGAATAATAGTGAAGAATTCTTTGGAAACGGGAATACCTTTATATAAAATCTAGACAGAAGCATTCTCAGAAACTTCTTTGTGATGTGTGTCCTCAAGTAACAGAGTTCAAACTTTCTTTTGATACAGCAGTTTGGATACTCACTTTTTGTAGAATCTGTAAGTGGATATTTGGATACCTCTAATGATTTCATTAGAAAGGGGAATATGTTCATATAAAATCTAGACGGAAGCATTATCAGAAACTTCTTTGTGATGAGTGTCCTCAAAGAACAGAGTTTAGGCCGGGCGCGGGGGCTCATGCCTGTAATCCCAGCACTTTGGGAGGCCGAGGCGGGCGGATTACGAGGTCAGGAGATCGAGACCATCCTGGCTAACACAGTGAAACCCCGTCTCTACTAAAAAATACAAAAAATTAGCCGGGCGTGGTGGCAGGCGCCTGTAGTCCCAGCTACGCGGGAGGCTGAGGCAGGAGAATGGCGTAAACCCAGGAGGCGGAGCTTGCAGTGAGCCGAGATCGCGCCACTGCACTCCAGCCTGGGCGACAGAGCGAGACTCCGTCCCAAAAAAAAATAAAAATAAAAAAAAAAAATAAAAGAACAGAGTTTAACCTTTCTTTGGATAGAGCAGTTTGGAAACCCTCTTTTTGTAGAATCGGCAAGTTGATATTTGGATAACTGAGAAGATTTCATTGGCAACGGAATATCTTCACATAAATTCTAGACAGAAGCATTCTCTGAAACTTCTTTGTGATGTGTGTCTTCAACTAACAGGGTTCAACCTTTCTTTTGATAGAGCAGTTTGGAAACACTGTTTTTGTAGAATCTGTAAGTGGATATTTGGATACCTCTAGTGATTTCATTGGAAACCTGAATTTCTTCATATAAAATCTAGACAGAAGCATTCTCAGAAACTTCTTTGTGATGTGTGTCCTCAACTAACGGAGTTCAACCTTTCTTTTGATACAGCAGTTTGGATACTCTCTTTTTGTAGAATCTGTAAGTGGATATTTGGATACCTCTAACAATTTCATTAGAAACGGGAATATCTTCAAATAAAATCTAGACAGAGGCATTCTCAGAAATTTCTTTGTGATGTGTGTCTTCAGCTAACAGAGTTCAACCTTTCTTTTGATAGAGCAGTTTGGAAACCCTCTTTTTGTAGAATCGGGAAGTTGATATTTGGATAACTGAGAAGATTTCGTTGCCAACGGGAATATCTTCATATAAAATCTAGACAGAAGGATTCTCAGAAACTTCTTTGTGATGAGTGTCTTCAACTATCAGAGTTCAACCTTTCTTTAGATACAGCAGTTTGGAAACACTCTTTCTGTAGAAATTGCATGTGGATATCTGGATAATTGTGAAGATTTCTTTGGAAACGGGAATATCTTCATATAAAATCTAGACAGAAACATTCTCAGAAACTTCTTTGTGATGTGTGTCCTCAACTAACAGATTTCAACCTTTCATTTGTTAGAGCAGTTTGGAAACACTCTCTTTGTAGAATCTGCAAGTGGATATTTGGATAACTGTGAAGATTTCGTTGGAAACGGGAATATCTTCATCTAAAATCGAAACAGAAGCACTGTCAGAAACTAATTTGTGATATCTGCATTCAAGTCACAGAGCTGAACATTCCCTTTCATAGAGCAGGTTTGAAACACTCTTTCTGTAGAATCTGGAAGTGGACCTTCCGAGCGAATTCAGGCCTATGGTGAAAACGGAAATATCTTCCCATAAAAATGAGACAGAAGGATTCTCAGAAACTTAATTGGGATGTGTGTCATCAACTAACAGAGTTGAACCTTTCTATTGATACAGTAGTTTGGAAACACGCTTTTTGTAGAATCTGCAAGTGGATATTTGGATAACTGTGAAGATTTCGTTGGAAACGGGAATATCTTCATCTAATATCTAGACTGAAGCACGGTCAGAAACTACTTTGTGATATCTGCATTCAAGTGACAGAGCTGAACATTCCTTTTCATTGACCAGGTTTGAAACACTCTTTCTGTAGTATCCGGAAGTGGACATTTCGAGCGAAATCAGGCCTATGGTGAAAACGGAAATATCTTCCCATAAAAATGAAAGAGAAAGATTCTCAGAAACTTAATAGGGATGTCTGTCCTCAACAACCAGAGTTGAACCTTTCTATTGATACAGTAGTTTGGAAACACTCTTTTTGTAGAATCTGCAAGTGGATATTTGGATAACTGTGAAGATTTCGTTGGAAACGGAATATCTTCATATAAATTCTAGACAGAAGCATTCTCAGAAACTTCTTTGTGATGTGTGTCTTCAACTAACAGGGTTCAACCTTTCTTTTGATAGAGCAGTTTGGAAAAACTGTTTTTGTAGAATCTGTAAGTGGATATTTGGATACCTCTAGTGATTTCATTGGAAACCTGAATATCTTCATATAAAATCTTGACTGAAGCATTCTAAGAATCTTCTTTGTGATCTGTGTCTTCAACTAACAGGGTTCAAACTTTCTTTTGATAGAGCAGTTTGGAAACACTGTTTTTGTAGAATCTGTAAGTGGATATTTGGATACCTCTTGTGGTTTCATTGGAAATGGGAATATCTTCATATAAAATCTAGACAGAAGCATTCTCAGAAACTTCTTTGTGATGTGTGTCCTCATCTAACAGAGTTGAACCTTTCTTTTGATAGAGCAGTTTGGAAACACTCTTTTTGTAGAATCTGTTAGTGGATATTTGGATACTTCTAACGATTTCGTTGGAAACGGGAATATCTTCATATAACAGATACACAGAAGCACTGTCAGAAACTACTTTGTGATATCTGCATTCAAGTCACAGATCTGAACATTCCCTTTCATAGACCACGTTTGAAACTCTCTTTCTGTTGTATCTGAAAGTGGACACTTCGAGCGCATTCAGGCCTGTGGTGAAAAAGGGAATATCTTCCTATGAAAACGAGACAGAAGGATTCTCATAAAGTTGTTTGGGATGTGTGTCCTCAACTAACAGAGTTCAGCCTTTCTTTTGATACAGCAGTTTGGAAACCCCCTTTTTGTATAAATTGCAAGTGGATATTTGGATAACTGTGAAGTTTTCTTTGGAAACGGGAATAACTTCATTTAAAATCTAGACAGAAATATTCTCGGAAACTTCTTTGTGATGTGGGTCCTCAACTAACAGAGTTCAACCTTTCCTTTCATACAGCAGTTGGAAACAAACTTTTTGTAGAATCTGCAAGGGGATATTTGGATAACTGTGAAGATTTCAATGGAAACGGGAATATCTTCACGTAAAGTCTAGACAGAAGCATTCTCAGAAAATTCTTTGTGATGTGTGTCCTCAACTAACAGAGTTCAACCTTTCTTTTTATAGAGCAGTTTGGAAACACCCCTTTTGTAGAATCTGTAAGTGGATATTTGGATACCTCTAACGATTTCATTGGATACGGGAGTATCTTCATATAAAATCTAGACAGAAGCATTCTCAGAAACTTCTTGGTAATGAGAGTCCTCACCTAACACAGTTCAACCTTTCTTTTGATACAGCAGCTTGGAAACCCTCTTTTTGTTGAATCGGCAAGTGGATATTTGGATAACTGCGAAGATTTCATTGAAAACGGGAATATCTTCATATAAAATATAGACAGAATAATTCTCAGAAACTTCTTTGTGAAGAGTGTCCTCAACTAACAGAGTTCAACCTTTCCTTTGACACACCAGTTTGGATACGCTCTTTTTGTAGAATCTGCAAGGGGATATTTGGATAACTGTGAAGATTTCGTTGGAAACGGGAATAACTTCATATAAAATCTAGACAGAAGGATTCTCAGAAACTTCTTTGTGATGGGTGTCCTCAACTAACAGAGTTCAACCTTACTTTTGATACAGCGGTTTGGATACTTTCTTTTTGTAGAATCGGTAAGTGGATATTTGGATACCTCTAACGATTTCGTAGGAAACGGGTATATCTTCATATAAAAGATAGACAGAAGCACTGTCAGAAACTACTTTGTGATATCTGCTTTCAAGTCACAGTGCTGAACATTCCCTTTCATAGACCACGTTTGAAACACTCTTTCTGTAGTATCTGAAAGTGGATATTTCGAGCGAATTCAGGCCTATGGTGAAAACGGAAATATCTTCCGTTAAAAACGAGACAGAAGGATTCTCAGAATCTTATTTGGGATGTGGGTCCTCAACTAACAGAGTTGACCATTTCTTTTGACACAGCAGTTTGGAAACACACTTTTTGTAGAATCTGCAAGTCAATATTTGAATAACAGTGAAGATTTCTTTGGAAACGGGAATATCCTTATATAAAATATAGACAGAAGCATTCTCAGAAACTTCTTTGTGATGTGTGTCCTCAGGTAACGGAGTTCAACCTTTCTTTTGATACAGCAGTTTGGATACTCTCTTTTTCTAGAATCTGTAAGTGGATATTAGGATACCTCTAACGATTTCATTAGAAACGGGAGTATCTTCATATAAAATCTGGACAGAAGCATTCTCAGAAACTTCTTTGTGATGTGTCTTCAACTAACAGGGTTCAACCTTTCTTTTGATAGAGCAGTTTGGAAACACACTTTTTGTAGAATCTGGAAGTGAATATTTGAATAACAGTGAAGATTTCTTTGGAAACGGGAATATCTTTATATAAAATCTAGAAAGAAGCATTCTCAGAAACTTCTTTGTGATGTGTGTCCTCAACTAACGGAGTTCAACCTTTCTTTTGATGCAGCAGTTTGGATACTCTCTTTTTGTAGAATCTATAAGTGGATATTTGGATACCTCTAACGATTTCATTGGAAACGGGAATATCTTCACATAAAAGATAGACAGAAGCACTGTCAGAAACTACTTTTTGATATCTGCATTCAAGTCACAGTGATGAACATTCCCTTTCATAGACCACGTTTCAAACACTCTTTCTGTAGTATCTGAAAGTGGACACTTCGAGCGAATTCAGGCCTGTGGTGAAAACGGAAATATCTTCCGATAAAAACGAGACAGAAGGATTCTCAGAAACTTATTTGGGATGTGAGTCCTCAACTAACAGAGTTGAACATTTCTTTTGATACAGCAGTTTGGAAACACCCTTTTTGTATAAATTGCAAGTGGATATTTGGATAACTGTGAAGATTTCATTGGAAACGGGAATATCTTCATTTAAAATCTAGACAGAAATATTCTCAGAAAGTTCTTTGTGAGGTGGGTCCTCAACTAACAGAGTTCAACCTTTCCTTTCATACAGCAGTTGGAAACACACTTTTTGTAGAATCTGCAAGTGGATATTTGGATAAATGTGAAGATTTCATTGGAAACGGGAATATCTTCACATAAAGTCTAGACAGAAGCATTCTCAGAAAATTCTTTGTGATGTGTGTCCTCAACTAACACAGTTCAACCTTTCTTTTTATGGAGCAGTTTGGAAACACCCCTTTTGTAGAATCTGTAAGTGGATATTTGGATACCTCTAACGATTTCGTTGGAAACGGGAGTATCTTCATATAAAATCTAGACAGAAGCATTCTCAGAAACTTCTTGGTAATGAGTGTCCTCACCTAACACAGTTCAACTTTTCTTTTGATACAACAGCTTGGAAACCCTCTTTTTGTTGAATCGGCAAGTGGATAGTTGGATAACTGCGAAGATTTCGTTGAAAACGGGAATATCTTCATATAAAATCTAGACAGACGAATTCTCAGAAACTTCTTTGTGAAGAATGTCCTCTTCTAACAGAGTTCAAACTTTCTTTTGACACACCAGTTTGGAAACGCTCTTTTTGTAGAATCTGCAAGTGGACATTTGGATAACTGTGAAGATTTCGTTGGAAACGGGAATATCTTCATAGAAAATCTAGACAGAAGCATTCTCAGAAAATTCCTTGTGATGTGTGTCCTCAACTAACAGAGTTCAACCTTTCTTTTGATACAGCAGTTTGGATACTCTCTTTTTGTAGAATCTGTAAGTGGATAATTGGATACCTCTAACGATTTCGTTGGAAACGGGAATATCTTCATATAAAAGATAGACAGAAGCACTGTCAGAAATTACTTTTTGATATCTGCATTCAAGTCTCAGAGCTGAACATTCCCTTTCATAGACCACGTTTGAAACACTCTTTCTGTAGTATCTGAAAGTGGACATTTCGAGCGATTTCAGGCCTATGGTGAAAGGGGAAATATCTTCCGATAAAAATGAGACAGAAGGATTCTCAGAAACTTATTTGGGATGTGGGTCCTCAACTAACAGAGTTGAACATTTCTTTTGATACAGCCGTTTGGAAACACACTTTTTGTAGAATCTGCAAGTGAATATTTGAATAACAGTGAAGATTTCTTTGGAAACGGGAATATCTTTATATAAAATCTACACAGAAGCATTCTCAGATACTTCTTTGTGATGTGTGTCCTCAACTAATGGAGTTCAACCTTTCTTTTGATACAGCAGCTTGGATAGTCTCTTTTTGTAGAATCTGTAAGTGGATATTTGGATACCTCTAACGATTTCATTAGAAACGGGATATCTTCAAATAAAATCTAGACAGTGGCATTCTCAGAAACTTCTTTGTGATGTGTGTCTTCAGCTAACAGAGTTCAACCTTTCTTCGGATAGAGCAGTTTGGAAACCCTCTTTTTGTAGAATCGGCAATTTGATATTTGAATAACTGAGAAGATTTCGTTGGCAACGGGAATATCTTCATATAAAATCTAGACAGAAAGATTTTCACAAACTTCTTTGTGATGAGTGTCTTCAACTAACAGAGTTCAACCTTTCTTTTGATACAGCAGTTTGGAAACACCCTTTTTGTATAAATTGCAAGTGGATATTTGGATAACTGTGAAGATTTCTTTGGAAACGGGAATATCTTCATTTAAAATTTAGACAGAAATATTCTCAGAAACTTCTTTGTGATGTGGGTCCTCAACTAACAGAGTTCAACCTTTCCTTTCATACAGCAGTTGGAAACACACTTTTTGTAAAATCTGCAAGTGGATATTTGGATAACTGTGAAGATTTCATTGGAAACGGGAATATCTTCACATAAAGTCTAGACAGAAGCATTCTCAGAAAATTCTCTGTGATGTGTGTCCTCATCTAACAGAGTTCAACATTTCTTTTTATAGAGCAGTTTGGAAACACCCCTTTTGTAGAATCTGTAGGTGGATATTTGCATACCTCTAACGAATTCCTTGGAAAAGGGAGTATCTTCATATAAAATCTAGACAGAAGCATTCTCAGAAACTTCTTGGGAATGAGTGTTCTCACCTAACACAGTTCAACCTTTCTTTTGATACAGCAGCTTGGAAACCCTCTTTTTGTTGAATCGGCAAGTGGATATTTGGATAACTGTGAAGATTTCGTTGGAAACGGGAATATCTTCATCTAATATCTAGACGGAAGCACTGTCAGAAACTACTTTGTGATATCTGCATTCAAGTGACAGAACTGAAGATTCCTTTTCATTGACCAGGTTTGAAACACTCTTTCTGTAGTATCCGGAAGTGGACATTTGGAGCGAAATCAGGCCTATGGTGAAAACGGAAATATCTTCCAATAAAAACGAGACAGAAGGATTCTCAGAAACTTATTTGGGATGTGGGTCCTCAACTAACAGAGTTGAACATTTCTTTTGATACAGCAGTTTGGAAACTCACTTTTTGTAGAATCTGCAAGTGAATTTTTGTATAACTGTGAAGATTTCTTTGGAAACGGGAATATCTTTATATAAAATCTAGAAAGAAGCATTCTCAGAAACTTCTTTGTGATGTGTGTCCTCAAGTAACGGAGTTCAACCTTTCTTTTGATACAGCAGTTTGGATACTCTCTTTTTGTAGAATCTGTAAGTGGATCTTTGGATACCTCTGACGATTTCGTTGGAGACGGGAATATCTTCATATTAAAGATAGACAGAAGCACTGTCAGAAACTACTTTTTGATATCTGCATTCAAGTCACACTGCTGAACATTCCCTTTCATAGACCACGTTTGAAACACTCTTTCTGTAGTATCTGAAAGTGGACATTTCGAGCGAATTCAGGCCTGTGGTGAAAACGGATATATCTTCCGATAAAAACGAGACAGAAGGATTCTCAGAAACTTATTTGGGATGTGGGTCCTCAACTAACAGAGTTGAACATTTCTTTTGATACAGCAGGTTGGAAACACACTTTTTGTAGAATCTGCAAGTGAATATTTGCATAACAGAGAAGATTTTTTGGAAACAGGAATATCTTTATATAAAATCTAGACTCTGTTTGTTGAAGACACAGATCACAAAGAAGTTTCTGAGAATGTTTCTGTCTAGATTTTATATGAATATATTCAGGTTTCCAATGAAATCATTAGAGGTATCCAAATATCCACTTACAGATTCTACAAAAACAGTGTTTCCAAACTGCTCTATCAAAAGAAAGGTACAACTCCGTTAGATTAGGACACACATCACAAAGAAGTTTCTGAGAATGCTTCTGTCTAGATTTTATATGAAGTTATTCCCGTTTCCAACGAAATCGTATGAGCTATCCAAATATCCACTTGCAGATTCTACAAAAAGGGTGGTTCCAAACTACTCTATCAAAAGAAATGTTGAACTCTGTTCGTTGAGGACACACATCACAAAGAAGTTTCTGGAATGCTTCTGTCTAGATTTTATATGAAGATGTTCCAGTTCCCAACGAAATCTTCACATTAAACAAAATATCCACTTGCAGGTTCTACAAAAAGAGTGTTTCCAAACTGCTGTATCAAAGGAAAGGTTGAACTCTGTTAGTTGAGGACACACATCACAAAAAAGTTTCTGAGAATGCTTCTGTCTAGATTTTTTATGAAGATATTCCCGTTTCCAACGAAATCTTCACAGTTATTCAAGTATCCACTTGCAGATTCCACAAAAAGAGTGTTTCCAAATTGCTGTATCAATACAAAGGATCAACTCTGCTACTTGAGGACACACATCCTAAATAAGTTTCTGAGAATCCTTCTGTCTCTTTCTTATGGGAAGATATTTCAGTTTTCACCGTAGGCCTGAACGCGTTCGAAATGTCCACTTCCAGATACTACAGAAAGAGTGTTTCAAACCTGCTCAGTGAAAGGGAATGTTCAGCTCTGTGACTTGAATGCAGATATCACAAAGTAGTTTCTGACAGTGCTTCTGTCTTGAATTTAGATGAAGATATTCCCTTTTCCAACGAAATCGTTAGATCTAAAAAAATATCCACTTGCAGGTTCTACAAAAAGGGTGTTTCCAAACTGCTCTATCAAAAGAAACTTTGAACTCTGTTAGTTGAGGATACACATCACAAAGAAGTTTCTGAGAATGCTTGTGTCAAGATTTTATATGAAGATATTCCTATTTCCAACTAAATCTTCACAGTTATCCAAATATCCACTTGCAGATTTTACAAAAAGACTGTTTCCAAACTGCTGTTTCAAAGGAAAGGTTGAACAGTGTTAGTTGAGGACACTCATCACAAAGAAGTTTCTGAGAATGCTTCTGTCTAGATTTCATATGAAGATATTCCCGTTTCCACCGAAATCATTAGAGCTATCCAAATATCCTCTTACAGATTCTACAAAAAGAGTGTTACCAATCTGCTCTGTCAAAAGAAAGGTTCAACTTCGTTAGTTGAGGACACACATCACAAAGAAGTTTCTGAGAATGCGTCTGTCTAGTTTTTATATGAAGATATTCCGTTTCCAACGAAATCTTCACAGTTATCCAAATATCCACTTGCAGATTCTACAAAAAGTGTGTTTCCAAACTACTGTATCAAAAGAAAGGTTCCACTCTGTTAGTTGAGGACACACATCACAAAGAAGTTTCGGAGAATGCTTCTGTCTAGATTTTATATGAAGATATTCACGTTTCCAACGAAATCTTCACAGTTATCCAAATATCCACTGGCAGATTCTAAAAAAAGAGTGTTTGCAATCTGCTGTATCAAAAGAAAGGATGAACTGTGTTAGCTGAGGACACTCATCAATAAGAAGTTTCTGAGAATGCTTCGGTCTAGATTTCATATGAAGACATTCCCGTTTCCAATGAAATCATTGGCTCTATCAAAATATCCACTTACAGATTCTACAAAAAGAGTGTTTCCAAACTCCTCTATCAAAAGAAAGGTTCAACTCCTTTAGTTGAGGACACACATCACAAAGAAGTTTCTGAGAATGCTTCTGTCTAGATTTTATATGAAGATATTCCCTTTTCCAATGAAATCTTCAGAGTCATCCAAATATCCACTTGCAGCTTCTACAAAAAGAGTTTTTCTAAACTGCTGTATCCAAAGAAAGTTTCATCTCTGTTAGTTGAGGACACACATCCCAAATAAGTTTCTGAGAATGCTTCTGTCTCGTTTTTATGGGAAGAGATTTCCCTTTTCACCTTAGGCCTGAAAGCGCTCGAAATCTCCACTTGAAGATACTACAGAAAGAGTGTTCCAAACCTGCTCTAAGAAAGGGAATGTTCAGCTCTGTGAGTTCAATGCAGATATCACAAAGTAGTTTCTGAGAGAGCTTCTGTCTAGATTTTAGATGAAGATATTCCCGTTTCCAATGAAATCGTTAGAGCTATCCAAATATCCACTTGCAGATTCTACAAAAAGTGTGTTTCCAAACTGCTGTAACAAAGGAAAGGTTGAAATCTGTTAGTTGAGGACACACACCACAAAAAAGTTTCTGAGAATGCTTCTGTCTAGATTTTATATGACGATAATCCCGTTTCCAATGAAATCTTCACAGTTATTCAACTATCCACTTGCAGATACTACAGAAAGAGTGTTCCAAACCTTCTCTAAGAAAGGGAATCTTCAGCTTTGTGAGTTGAATGCAGATATCGCAAAGTAGTTTCTGAGAGTGCTTCTGTCTAGATTTTAGATGAAGATATTCCCGTTTCCAACGAAATCGTTAGAGCTATCCAAATATCCACTTGCAGATTCTACAAAAAGTGTGTTTCCAAACTACTGTATCAAAAGAAGGGTTCAACTCTGTTAGTTGAGGACACACATCACAAAAAAGTTTCTGAGAATGCTTCTGTCTAGATTTTATAAGAAGATATTCCCGTTTCCAATGAAAACTTCACAGTTATTCAAGTATCCACTTGCAGATTCCACAAAAAGAGTGTTTCCAAACTGCTGTATCAATAGAAAGTATCAACTCTGCTAGTTGAGGACACACATCCTAAATAAGTTTCTGAGAATCCCTCTGTCTCTTTCTTATGGGAAGATATTTCAGTTTTCACCGTAGGCCTGAATGCGTTCGAAATGTCCACTTCCAGATACTACAGAAAGAGTGTTTCAAACCTGCTCTATGAAAGGGAATGTTCAGCTCTGTGACTTGAATGCAGATATCACAAAGTAGTTTCTGACAGTGCTTCTGTCTTGAATTTAGACGAAGATATTCCTGTTTGGAACGTAATCGTTAGAGCTACAAAAATATCCACTTGCAGATTCTACAAAAAGGGTGTTTCTAAACTGCTCTATCAAAAGAAACGTTGAACTCTGTTAGCTGAGGACACACATCACAAAGAAGTTTCTGAGAATGCTTGTGTCTAGATTTTATATGAAGATATTCCCATTTCCAACTAAATCTTCACAGTTATCCAAATATCCACTTGCAGATTTTACAAAAACACTGTTTCCAAACTGCTGTTTCAAAGGAAAGGTTGAACTGTGTTAGTTGAGGACACTCATCACAAAGAAGTTTCTGAGAATGCTTCTGTCTAGATTTCATATGAAGATATTCCCGTTTCCAGCGAAATCATTAGAGCTTTCCAAATATCCACTTACAGATTCTACAAAAAGAGTGTTACCAATCTGCTCTATCAAAAGAAAGGTTCAACTTCGTTAGTTGAGGACACACATCACAAAGAAGTTTCTGAGAATGCTTCTGTCTAGATTTTATATGAAGATATTCCGTTTCCAACGAAATCTTCACAGTTATCCAAATATCCACTTGCAGATTCTACAAAAAGTGTGTTTCCAAACTGCTGTATCAAAAGAAAGGTTCAACTCTGTTAGTTGAGGACACACATCACAAAGAAGTTTCTGAGAACGGTTCTGTCTAGATTTTATATGAAGATATTCCCGTTTCCAACGAAATCTTCACAGTTATCCAAATATCCACTTGCAGATTCTACAAAAAGAGTGTTTGCAAACTGCTGTATCAAAAGAAAGGATGAACTGTTTTAGCTGAGGACACTCATCAATAAGAAGTTTCTGAGAATGCTTCGGTCTAGATTTCATATGAAGATATTCCCGTTTCCACCGAAATCATTAGAGCTATCCAAATATCCACTTACAGATTCTACAAAAAGGGTGTTACCAATCTGCTCTGTCAAAAGAAAGGTTCAACTTCGTTAGTTGAGGACACACATCACAAAGAAGTTTCTGAGAATGCTTCTGTCTAGATTTTATATGATGATATTCCCTTTTCCAATGAAATCTTCAGAGTCATCCAAATATCCACTTGCAGCTTCTACAAAGAGAGTTTTTCTAAACTGCTGTATCCAAAGAAAGTTTCATCTCTGTTAGTTAAGGACACACATCACAAATAAGTTTCTGAGAATGCTTCTGTCTCGTTTTTATGGGAAGATATTTCCCTTTTCACCTTATGCCTGAAAGCGCTCGAAATCTCCACTTGAAGATACTACAGAAAGAGTGTTCCAAACCTGCTCTAAGAAAGGGAATGTTCAGCTCTGTGAGTTCAATGCAGATATCACAAAGTAGTTTCTGAGAGAGCTTCTGTCTAGATTTTAGATGAAGATATTCCCGTTTCCAATGAAATCGTTAGAGCTATCCAAATATCCACTTGCAGATTCTACAAAAAGTGTGTTTCCAAACTGCTGTAACAAAGGAAAGGTTGAAATCTGTTAGTTGAGGACACACACCACAAAAAAGTTTCTGAGAATGCTTCTGTCTAGATTTTATATGACGATATTCCCGTTTCCAGTGAAATATTCACAGTTATTCAAATATCCACTTGCAGATACTACAGAAAGAGTGTTCCAAACATTCTCTAAGAAAGGGAATCTTCAGCTTTGTGAGTTGAATGCAGATATCACAAAGTAGTTTCTGAGAGTGCTTCTGTCTAGATTTTAGATGAAGATATTCCCGTTTCCAACGAAATCGTTAGAGCTATCCAAATATCAACTTGCAGATTCTACAAAAAGTGTGGTTCCAAACTACTCTATGAAAAGAAAGGTTGAACTCTGTTAGATGAGGACACACATCACAAAGAAGTTTCTGAGAATGCTTCTGTCTAGATTTTATATGAAGATGTTCCCGTTTCCAACGAAATCTTCACATTAAACAAAATATCCACTTGCAGGTTCTACAAAAAGAGTGTTTCCAAACTGCTGTATCAAAGGAAAGGTTGAACTCTGTTAGTTGAGGACACACATCACAAAAAAGTTTCTGAGAATGCTTCTGTCTAGATTTTTTATGAAGATATTCCCGTTTCCAACGAAATCTTCACAGTTATTCAAGTATCCAGTTGCATTTTCCACAAAAAGAGTGTTTCCAAATTGCTGTATCAATAGAAAGGATCAACTCTGCTAGTTGAGGACACACATCCTAAATAAGTTTCTGAGAATCCTTCTGTCTCTTTCTTATGGGAAGATATTTCAGTTTTCACCGTAGGCCTGAATGCGTTCGAAATGTCCACTTCCAGATACTACAGAAAGTGTGTTTCAAACCTGCTCAGTGAAAGGGAATGTTCAGCTCTGTGTCTTGAATGGAGATATCACAAAGTAGATTCTGACAGTGCTTCTGTCTTGAATTTAGATGAAGATATTCCCTTTTCCAACGAAATCGTTAGAGCTAAAAAAATATCCACTTGCAGATTCTACAAAAAGGGTGATTCCAAACTGCTCTATCAAAAGAAACGTTGAACTCTGTTAGTTGAGGATACACATCACAAAGAAGTTTCTGAGAATGCTTGTGTCTAGATTTTATATGAAGATATTCCCATTTCCAACTAAATCTTCACAGTTATCCAAATATCCACTTGCAGATTTTACAAAAAGACTGTTTCCAAACTGCTGTTACAAAGGAAAGGTTGAACTGTGTTAGTTGAGGACACTCATCACAAAGAAGTTTCTGAGAATGCTTCGGTCTAGATTTCATATGAAGATATTCCGTTTCCAATGAAATCTTCACAGTTACCCAAATATCCACTTGCAGATTCTACAAAAAGTGTGTTTCTAAACTACTGTATCAAAAGAAAGGTTCAACTCTGTTAGTTGAGGACACACATCCCATATAAGTTTCAGAGAATGCTTCTGTCTCGTTTTTATGGGAAGATATTTCCCTTTTCACAGTAGGCCTGAAAGCGCTCGAAATGTCCACTTGCAGATACTACAGAAAGCGTGTTCCAAACCTGCTCTATGAAAGAGAATCTTCAGCTTTCTGAGTTGAATGCAGATATCACAAAGTAGTTTCTGAGAGTGCTTCTGTCTAGATTTTAGATGAAGATATTCCCGTTTCCAACGAAAACGTATGAGCTATCCAAATATCCACTTGCAGATTCTACAAAAAGAGTGGTTCCAAACTACTCTATCAAAAGAAATGTTGAACTGTGTTCGATGAGGACACACATCACAAAGAAGTTTCTGAGAATGCTTCTGTCTAGATTTTATATGAAGATGTTCCAGTTTCCAATGATATCTTCACATTAAACAAAATATCCACTTGCAGGTTCTACAAAAAGAGTGTTTCCAAACTGCTGTATCAACGGAAAGTTTGAACTCGGTTAGTTGAGGACACACATCACAAAGAAGCTTCTGAGAAGGCTTCTGTCTAGATTTTATATGAAGATATTCGGTTTCCAATGAAATCTTCACAGTTATCCAAATGTCCACTTGCAGATTCTACAAAAAGTGTGTTTCCAAACTACTGTATCAAAAGAAAGGTTCAACTCTGTTAGTTGAGGACACACATCACAAAGAAGTTTCTGAGAATGCTTCTGTCTAGATTTTACATGAAGATATTCCCGTTTCCAACGGAATCTTCACATTTATCCAAATATCCACTTGCAGATTCTACAAAAAGAGTGTTTGCAAACTGCTGTATCAAAAGAAAGGATGAACTGTGTTAGGTGAGGACACTCATCAATAAGAAGTTTCTGAGAATGCTTCGGTCTAGATTTCATATGAAGATATTCACGTTTCAAACGAAATCATTAGCTCTATCAAAATATCCACTTACAGATTCTACAAAAAGAGTGTTTCCAAACTCCTCTATCAAAAGAAAGGTTCAACTCCTTTAGTTGAGGACACACATCACAAAGAAGTTTCTGAGAATGCTTCTGTCTAGATTTTATATGAAGATATTCCCTTTTCCAATGAAATCTTCAGAGTCACCAAATATCCACTTGCAGCTTCTACAAAAAGAGTTTTTCTTAACTGCTGTATCCAAAGAAAGTTTCATCTCTGTTAGTTGAGGACACACATCCCAAATAAGTTTCTGAGAATGCTTCTGTCTCGTTTTTATGGGAAGATATTTCCCTTTTCACCTTAGGCCTGAAAGCGCTCGAAATCTCCACTTGCAGATACTACAGAAAGAGTGTTCCAAACCTGCTCTAAGAAAGGGAATGTTCAGCTCTGTGAGTTCAATGCAGATATCACAAAGTAGTTTCTGAGAGAGCTTCTGTCTAGATTTTAGATGAAGATATTCCCGTTTCCAACGAAATCGTTAGAGCTATCCAAATATCAACTTGCAGATTCTACAAAAAGTGTGTTTCCAAACTGCTGTAACAAAGGAAAGGTTGAAATCTGTTAGTTGAGGACACACACCACAGAAAACTTTCTTAGAATGCTTCTGCCTAGATTTTATATGACGATATTGCCGTTTCCAATGAAATCTTCACAGTTGTTCAAATATCCACTTGCAGATTCTACAAAAGGAGTGTTTCCAAACTGCTCTATCAAAAGAAAGTTTCAACTCCGTTACTTGAGGACACACATCACAAAGAAGTTTCTGAGAATGCTTCTGTCTCGTTTTTATGGGAAGATATTTCAGTTTTCACCGTAGGCCCGAATGCGATCGAAATGTCCACTTGCAGATAATACAGAAAGAGTGTTCCAAACCTTCTCTAAGAAAGGGAATCTTCAGCTTTGTGAGTTGAATGCAGATATCACAAAGTAATTTCTGAGAGTGCTTCTGTCTAGATTTTAGATGAAGATATTCCCGTTTCCAGCGAAATCGTTAGAGCTATCCAAATATCAACTTGCAGATTCTACAAAAAGAGTGGTTCCAAACTACTCTATGAAAAGAAAGGTTGAACACTGTTAGATGAGGACATACATCACAAAGAAGTTTCTGAGAATGCTTCTGTCTAGATTTTATATGAAGATGTTCCCGTTTCCAACGAAATCTTCACATTAAACAAATATCCACTTGCAGGTTCTACAAAAACAGTGTTTCCAATCTGCTGTATCAATAGAAAGGATCAGCTCTGGTAGTTGAGGACACACATCCTAAATAAGTTTCTGAAAATCCTTCTGTCTCTTTTTTATGGGAAGATATTTCAGTTTTCACCGAAGGCCTTAATGCGCTCGAAATGTCCACTTCCAGATACTACAGAAAGAGTGTTTCAAACCTGCTCTATGAAAGGGAATGTTCCGTTCTGTGACTTGAATGCAGATATCACAAAGTAGTTTCTGACAGTGCTTCAGTCTAGAATTTAGATGAAGATATTCCCGTTTCCAACGAAATCGATAGAGCTTTCCAAATATCCACTTACAGATTCTACAAAAGAAGTGATTCCAAACTGTTCTATCAACAGAAAGGTTTAAGTTAGTTGAGGACACACATCACAAAGAGGTTTGTGAGAATGCTTCTGTCTAGATTTTATATGAAGATATTCCCGTTTCCAACGATATCTTCACATTTATCCAAATATCCACTTGCAGATTCTTCAAAAAGTGTGTTTCCAAACTGCTGTATCAAAAGAAAGGTTCAACTCTGTTAGTTGAGGACACTCATCACAAAGAAGTTTCTGAGAATGCTTCTGTCTAGATTTCATATGAAGATACTCTCCCTTCCAACGAAATTATTACAGCTATCCAAATATCCACGGACAGATTCTACAAAAAGGGTGTTTCCAAACTGCTCTATCAAAAGAAAGGTTGAACTCCGTTAGTTGAGGACACACGTCACGAATAAGTTGCTGAGAATGCTTCTGTCTAGAATTTAGATGAAGATATTCCCGTTTCCAACGAAATCTTCACAGTTATCCAAATATCTACCAGCAGATTCTACAAAAAGTGTGTTTCCAAACTACTGTAACAAAAGAAAGGTTGAACTCTGTTAGTTGAGGACACACATCACAAAGAAGTTTCTGAGAATGCTTCTGTCTAGATTTTATATGAAGATATTAACTTTTCCATCGAAATCTTCACATTTATCCAAATATCCACTTGCGGATTCTACAAAAAGAGTGTTTCTAAACTGCTGTATCAAAAGAAAGGTTCAACTCTGTTAGTTGAGGACACACATCCCATATAAGTTTCAGGGAATGCTTCTGTCTCCTTTTTATGGGAAGGTATTTCCCTTTTCACCGTAGGCCTGAAAGCGCTCGAAATCTCCACTTGCAGATACTACAGAAAGAGTGTTCCAAACCTGCTCTAAGAAAGGGAATGTTCAGCTCTGTGAGTTCAATGCAGATATCACAAAGTAGTTTCTGAGAGAGCTTCTGTCTAGATTTTAGATGAAGATATTCCCGTTTCCAACGAAATCGTTAGAGCTATCCAAATATCAACTTGCAGATTCTACAAAAAGTGTGTTTCCAAACTGCTGTAACAAAGGAAAGGTTGAAATCTGTTAGTTGAGGACACACACCACAGAAAACTTTCTTAGAATGCTTCTGCCTAGATTTTATATGACGATATTGCCGTTTCTAATGAAATCTTCACAGTTGTTCAAATATCCACTTGCAGATTCTACAAAAGGAGTGTTTCCAAACTGCTCTATCAAAAGAAAGGTTCAACTCCGTTACTTGAGGACACACATCACAAAGAAGTTTCTGAGAATGCTTCTGTCTCGTTTTTATGGGAAGATATTTCAGTTTTCACCGTAGGCCCGAATGCGCTTGAAATGTCCACTTGCAGATAATACAGAAAGAGTGTTCCAAACCTTCTCTAAGAAAGGGAATCTTCAGCTTTGTGAGTTGAATGCAGATATCACAAAGTAATTTCTGAGAGTGCTTCTGTCTAGATTTTAGATGAAGATATTCCCGTTTCCAGCGAAATCGTTAGAGCTATCCAAATATCAACTTGCAGATTCTACAAAAAGAGTGGTTCCAAACTACTCTATGAAAAGAAAGGTTGAACACTGTTAGATGAGGACATACATCACAAAGAAGTTTCTGAGAATGCTTCTGTCTAGATTTTATATGAAGATGTTCCCGTTTCCAACGAAATCTTCACATTAAACAAATATCCACTTGCAGGTTCTACAAAAACAGTGTTTCCAATCTGCTGTATCAATAGAAAGGATCAGCTCTGGTAGTTGAGGACACACATCCTAAATAAGTTTCTGAAAATCCTTCTGTCTCTTTTTTATGGGAAGATATTTCAGTTTTCACCGAAGGCCTTAATGCGCTCGAAATGTCCACTTCCAGATACTACAGAAAGAGTGTTTCAAACCTGCTCTATGAAAGGGAATGTTCCGTTCTGTGACTTGAATGCAGATATCACAAAGTAGTTTCTGACAGTGCTTCAGTCTAGAATTTAGATGAAGATATTCCCGTTTCCAACGAAATCGATAGAGCTATCCAAATATCCACTTACAGATTCTACAAAAGAAGTGACTCCAAACTGTTCTATCAACAGAAAGGTTTAAGTTAGTTGAGGACACACATCACAAAGAGGTTTGTGAGAATGCTTCTGTCTAGATTTTATATGAAGATATTCCCGTTTCCAACGATATCTTCACATTTATCCAAATATCCACTTGCAGATTCTTCAAAAAGTGTGTTTCCAAACTGCTGTATCAAAAGAAAGGTTCAACTCTGTTAGTTGAGGACACTCATCACAAAGAAGTTTCTGAGAATGCTTCTGTCTAGATTTCATATGAAGATACTCCCCTTTCCAATGAAATTATTACAGCTATCCAAATATCCACGGACAGATTCTACAAAAAGGGTGTTTCCAAACTGCTCTATCAAAAGAAAGGTTGAACTCCGTTAGCTGAGGACACACGTCACGAAGAAGTTGCTGAGAATGCTTCTGTCTAGAATTTAGATGAAGATATTCCCGTTTCCAACGAAATCTTCACAGTTATCCAAATATCTACCAGCAGATTCTACAAAAAGTGTGTTTCCAAACTACTGTAACAAAAGAAAGGTTGAACTCTGTTAGTTGAGGACACACATCACAAAGAAGTTTCTGAGAATGCTTCTGTCTAGATTTTATATGAAGATATTAACTTTTCCATCGAAATCTTCACATTTATCCAAATATCCACTTGCGGATTCTACAAAAAGAGTGTTTCTAAACTGCTGTATCAAAAGAAAGGTTCAACTCTGTTAGTTGAGGACACACATCACACATAAGTTTCAGAGAATGCTTCTGTCTCGTTCTTATGGGAAGGTATTTCCCTTTTCACCGTAGGCCTGAAAGCGCTCGAAATCTCCACTTGCAGATACTACAGAAAGCGTGTTCCAAACCTGCTCTAAGAAAGAGAATCTTCAGCTTTCTGAGTTGAAAGCAGATATCACAAAGTAGTTTCTGAGAGTGTTTCTGTCTAGATTTTAGATGAAGATATTCCCGTTTCCAACGAAATCGTATGAGCTATCCAAATATCCACTTGCAGGTTCTACAAAAAGAGTGTTTCCAAACTGCTGTATCAACGGAAAGTTTGAACTCTGTTAGTTGAGGACACACATCACAAAAAAGTTGCTGAGAATGCTTCTGTCTAGATTTTATAAGAAGATACTCCCGTTTCCAACGAAATCTTCACAGTTATTCAAGTATCCACTTGCAGATTCCACAAAAAGAGTGTTTCCAAACTGCTGTATCAATAGAAAGGATCAACTCTGCTAGTTGAGGACACACATCCTAAATAAGTTTCTGAGAATCCTTCTGTCTCTTTCTTATGGGAAGATATTTCAGTTTTCACCGTAGGCCTGAATGCGTTCGAAATGTCCACTTCCAGATACTACAGAAAGAGTGTTTCAAACCTGCTCTATGAAAGGGAATGTTCAGCTCTGTGACTTGAATGCAGATATCACAAAGTAGTTTCTGACAGTGCTTCTGTCTTGAATTTAGATGAAGATATTCCCTTTTCCAATGAAATCGTTAGAGCTATAAAAATATCCACTTGCAGATTCTACGAAAAGGGTGTTTCCAAACTGCTCTATCAAAAGAAACGTTGAACTCTGTTTGTTGAGGATACACATCAAAAAGAAGTTTCTGAGAATGCTTGTGTCTAGATTTTATATGAAGATATTCCCGTTTCCAACGAAATCTTCACAGTTATCCAAATATCCACTTGCGGAATTCACAAAAAGACTGTTTCCAAACTGCTATTTCAAAGTAAAGGTTGAACTGTGTTAGTTGAGGACACTCATCACAAAGAAGTTTCTGAGAAATCTTCTGTCTAGATTTCATATGAAGATATTCCCGTTTCCACCGAAATCATTAGAGCTATCCAAATATCCACTTACAGATTCTACAAAAAGAGTGTTACCAATCTGCTCTATCAAAAGAAAGGTTCAACTTCGTTAGTTGAGGACACACATCACAAAGAAGTTTCTGAGAATGCTTCTGTCTAGATTTTATATGAAGATATTCCGTTTCCAATGAAATCTTCACAGTTTCCCAAATATCCACTTGCAGATTCTACAAAAAGTGTGTTTCTAAACTACTGTATCAAAAGAAAGGTTCAACTCTGTTAGTTGAGGACACACATCACAAAGAAGTTTCTGAGAATGCTTCTGTCTAGATTTTATATGAAGATATTCCTGTTTCCAACGAAATCTTCACAGTTATCCAAATATCCACTTGCAGATTCTACAAAAAGAGTGTTTGCAAACTGCTGTATCAAAAGAAAGGATGAACTGTGTTAGCTGAGGACACTCATCAATAAGAAGTTTCTGAGAATGCTTAGGTCTAGATTTCATATGAAGATATTCCCGTTTCCAAAGAAATCTTTAGCTCTATCAAAATATCCACTTACAGATTCTACAAAAAGAGTGTTTCCAAACTCCTCCATCAAAAGAAAGGTTCAACTCCTTTAGTTGAGGACACACATCACAAAGAAGTTTCTGAGAATGCTTCTGTCTAGATTTTATATGAAGATGTTCCCGTTTCCAACGAAATCTTCACATTAAACAAAATATCCACTTGCAGGTACTACAAAAAGAGTGTTTCCAAACTGCTGTATCAAAGGAAAGGTTGAACTCTGTTAGTGGAGGACACACATCACAAAAAAGTTTCTGAGAATGCTTCTGTCTAGATTTTGTATGAAGATATTCCCGTTTCCAACGAAATCTTCACAGTTATTCAAATATCCACATGCAGATTCTACAAAAAGAGTGTTTCCCAACTGCTGTATCAATAGAAAGGATCAGCTCTGGTAGTTGAGGGCACACATCCTAAATAAGTTTCTGAAAATCCTTCTGTCCCTTTTTTATGGGAAGATATTTCAGTTTTCACCGTAGGCCTTAATGCACTCGAAATGTCCACTTCCAGATACTACAGAAAGAGTGTTTCAAACCTGCTCTATGAAAGGGAATGTTCCGCTCTGTGACTTGAATGCAGATATCACAAGGTAGTTTCTGACAGTGCTTCTGTCTAGAATTTAGATGAAGATGTTCCCGTTTCCAACGAAATCGATAGAGCTATCCAAATATCCACTTACAGATTCTACAAAAGAAGTGATTCCAAACTGCTCTATCACCAGAAAGGTTTAAGTCTGTTAGTTGAGGACACACATCACAAAGATGTTTGAGAGAATGCTTCTGTCTAGATTTTATGTGAAGATATTCCCGTTTCCAATGAAATCTTCACATTTATCCAAATATCCACTTGCAGTTTCTTCAAAAAGAGTGTTCCAAACTGCTGTATCAAAAGACAGGCTCAACTCTGTGAGTTGAGGACACTCATCACAAAGAAGTTTCTGAGAATGCTTCTGTCTAAATTTCATATGAAGATACTCCCCTTTCCAAAGAAATTATTACAGCTATCCAAATATCCACGGACAGATTCTACAAAAAAGGTGTTTCCAAACTGCTCTATCAAAAGAAAGGTTGAACTCCGTTAGTTGAGGAGACACATCACGAGGAAGTTGCTGAGAATGCTTCTGTCTAGAATTTAGATGAAGATATTCCCGTTTCCAACGAAATCTTCACAGTTATCCAAATATCCACCAGCAGATTCTACAAAAAGTGTGTTTCCAAACTACTGTAACAAAAGAAAGGTTGAACTCTGTTAGTTGAGGACACACATCACAAAGAAGTTTCTGAGAATGCTTCTGTCTAGATTTTATATGAAGATATTCACTTTTCCATCGAAATCTTCACAGTTATCCAAATATCCACTTGCGGAATCTACAAAAAGAGTGTTTCTAAACTGCTGTATCAAAAGAAAGGCTCAACTCTGTTAGTTGAGGACACACATCCCAAATAAGTTTCTGAGAATGCTTCTGTCTCGTTTTTATGGGAAGATATTTCCCTTTTCACCTTAGGCCTGAAAGCGCTCGAAATCTCCACTTGCAGATACTACAGAAAGAGTGTTCCAAACCTGCTCTAAGAAAGGGAATGTTCAGCTCTGTGAGTTCAATGCAGATATCACAAAGTAGTTTCTGAGAGAGCTTCTGTCTAGATTTTAGATGAAGATATTCCCGTTTCCAATGAAATCGTTAGAGCTATCCAAATATCCACTTGCAGATTCTACAAAAAGTGTGTTTCCAAACTTCTGTAACAAAGGAAAGGTTGAAATCTGTTAGTTGAGGACACACACCACAAAAAAGTTTCTGAGAATGCTTCTGTCTAGATTTTATATGACGATATTCCCGTTTCCAATGAAATCTTCACAGTTATTCAAATATCCACTAGCAGATTCTACAAAAAGAGTGTTTCCAAACTGCTCTATCAAAAGAAAGGTTCAACTCCGTTAGTTGAGGACACACATCACAAAGAAGTTTCTGAGAATGCTTCTGTCTCGTTTTTATGGGAAGATATTTCAGTTTTCACCGTAGGCCCGAATGCGCTCGAAATGTCCACTTGCAGATACTACAGAAAGAGTGTTCCAAACCTTCTCTGAGAAACGGAATCTTCAGCTTTGTGAGTTGAATGCAGATATCACAAAGTAGTTTCTGAGAGTGCTTCTGTCTAGATTTTGGATGAAGATATTCCCGTTTCCAATGAAATAGTTAGAGCTATCCAAATATCAACTTGCAGATTCTACAAAAAGAGTGGTTCCAAACTACTCTATGAAAAGAAAGGTTGAACTCTGTTCGATGAGGACACACATCACAAAGAAGTTTCTGAGAATGCTTCTGTCTAGATTTTATATGAAGATGTTCCCGTTTCCAACGAAATCTTCACATTAAACAAAATATCCACTTGCAGGTTCTACAAAAAGAGTGTTTCCAAACTGCTGTATCAAAGGAAAGGTTGAACTCTGTTAGTTGAGGACACACATCACAAAAAAGTTTCTGAGAATGCTTCTGTCTAGGTTTTTTATGGAGATATTCCCGTTTCCAACGAAATCTTCACAGTTATTCAAGTATCCACTTGCAGATTCCACAAAAAGAGTGTTTCCAAATTGCTGTATCAATAGAAAGGATCAACTCTGCTAGTTGAGGACACACATCCTAAATAAGTTTCTGAGAATCCTTCTGTCTCTTTCTTATGGGAAGATATTTCAGTTTTCACCGTAGGCCTTAATGCGCTCGAAATGTCCACTTCCAGATACTACAGAAAGAGTGTTTCAAACCTGCCCTATGAAAGGGAATATTCCGCTCTGTGACTTGAATGCAGATATCACAAAGTAGTTTCTGACAGTGCTTCTGTCTAGAATTTAGATGAAGATATTCCCGATTCCAACGAAATCGATAGAGCTATCCAAATATCCACTTGAAGATTCTACAAAAAGTGTGTTTCCAAACTACTGTATCAAAAGAATGGTTCAACTCTGTTAGTTGAGGACACACATCACAAAGAAGTTTCTGACAATGCTTCTGTCTCGTTTTTATGGGAAGATATATCCCTTTTCAACTTAGGCCTGAAAGCGCTCGAAATCTCCACTTGCAGATACTACAGAAAGAGTGTTCCAAACCTGCTCTAAGAAAGGGAATGTTCAGCTCTGTGAGTTCAATGCAGATATCACAAAGTAGTTTCTGAGAGAGCTTCTGTCTAGATTTTAGATGAAGATATTCCCGTTTCCAATGAAATCGTTAGAGCTATCCAAATATCCACTTGCAGATTCTACAAAAAGTGTGTTTCCAAACTGCTGTAGCAAAGGAAAGGTTGAAATCTGTTAGTTGAGGACACACACCACAGAAAAGATTCTGAGAATGCTTCTGTCTAGATTTTATATGACGATATTCCCGTTTCCAATGAAATCTTCACAGTTATTCAAATATCCACTAGCAGATTCTACAAAAAGAGTGTTTCCAAACTGCTCTATCAAAAGAAAGTTTCAACTCCGTTAGTTGAGGACACACATCACAAAGAAGTTTCTGAGAATGCTTCTGTCTCGTTTTTATGGGAAGATATCTCAGTTTTCACCGTAGGCCCGAGTGCGCTCGAAATCTCCACTTGCAGATACTACAGAAAGAGTGTTCCAAACCTGCTCAGTGAAAGGGAATGTTCAGCTCTGTGACTCGAATGCAGATATCACAAAGTAGTTTCTGAGAGTGCTTCTGTCTAGATTTTAGATGAAGATATTCCCGTTTCCAACGAAATCGTTAGAGCTATCCAAATATCAACTTGCAGATTCTACAAAAAGAGTGGTTCCAAACTACTCTATGAAAAGAAAGGTTGAACTCTATTCGATGAGGACACACATCACAAAGAAGTTTCTGAGAATGCTTCTGTCTAGATTTTATATGAAGATGTTCCCGTTTCCAACGAAATCTTCACATTAAACAAAATATCCACTTGCAGGTTCTACAAAAAGAGTGTTTCCAAACTGCTGTATCAAAGGAAAGGTTGAACTCTGTTAGTTGAGGACACACATCACAAAAAAGTTTCTGAGAATGCTTCTGTCTAGATTTTTTATGAAGATATTCCCGTTTCCAACGAAATCTTCACAGTTATTCAAGTATCCACTTGCAGATTCCACAAAAAGAGTGTTTCCAAATTGCTGTGTCAATAGAAAGGATCAACTCTGCTAGTTGAGGACACACATCCTAAATAAGTTTCTGAGAATCGTTCTGTCTCTTTCTTATGGGAAGATATTTCAGTTTTCACCGTAGGCCTGAATGCGTTCGAAATGTCCACTTCCAGATACTACAGAAAGAGTGTTTCAAACCTGCTCAGTGAAAGGGAATGTTCAGCTCTGTGACTTGAATGCCGATATCACAAAGTAGTTTCTGACAGTGCTTCTGTCTTGAATTTAGATGAAGATATTCCCTTTTCCAACGAAATCGTTAGAGCTAAAAAAATATCCACTTGCAGATTCTACAAAAAGGGTGTTTCCAAACTGCTCTATCAAAAGAAACGTTGAACTCTGTTAGTTGAGGATACACATCACAAAGAAGTTTCTGAGAATGCTTGTGTCTAAATTTTATATGAAGATATTCCTATTTCCAACTAAATCTTCACAGTTATCCAAATATCCACTTGCAGATTTTACAAAAAGACTGTTTCCAAACTGCTGTTTCAAAGGAAAGGTTGAACTGTGTTAGTTGAGGACACTCATCACAAAGAAGTTTCTGAGAATGCTTCTGTCTAGATTTCATATGAAGTTATTCCCGTTTCCACCGAAATCATTAGAGCTATCCAAATATCCACTTACAGATTCTACAAAAAGAGTGTTACCAATCTGCTCTGTCAAAAGAAAGGTTCAACTTCGTTAGTTGAGGACACACATCACAATGAAGTTTCTGAGAATGCTTCTGTCTAGATTTTATATGAAGATATTCCGTTTCCAACGAAATCTTCACAGTTATCCAAATATCCACTTGCAGATTCTACAAAAAGAGTGTTTGCAAACTGCTGTATCAAAAGAAAGGATGAGCTGTGTTAGCTGAGGACACTCATCAATAAGAAGTTTCTGAGAATGCTTCGGTCTAGATTTCATATGAAGATATTCCCGTTTCCAATGAAATCATTAGCTCTATCAAAATATCCACTTACAGATTCTACAAAAAGAGTGTTTCCAAACTCCTCTATCAAAAGAAAGGTTCAACTCCTTTAGTTGAGGACACACATCACAAAGAAGTTTCTGAGAATGCTTCTGTCTAGATTTTATATGAAGATATTCACTTTTCCAATGAAATCTTCAGAGTCATGCAAATATCCACTTGCAGCTTCTACAAAAGGAGTTTTTCTAAACTGCTGTATGCAAAGAACGTTTCATCTCTGTTAGTTGAGGACACACATCCCAAATAAGTTTCTGAGAATGCTTCTGTCTCGTTTTTATGGGAAGATATTTCCCTTTTCACCTTAGGCCTGAAAGCGCTCGAAATCTCCACTTGCAGATACTACAGAAAGAGTGTTCCAAACCTGCTCTAAGAAAGGGAATGTTCAGCTCTGTGAGTTCAATGCAGATATCACAAAGTAGTTTCTGAGAGAGCTTCTGTCTAGATTTTAGATGAAGATATTCCCGTTTCCAATGAAATCGTTAGAGCTATCCAAATATCCACTTGCAGATTCTACAAAAAGTGTGTTTCCAAACTGCTGTAACAAAGGAAAGGTTGAAATCTGTTAGTTGAGGACACACACCACAAAAAAGTTTCTGAGAATGCTTCTGTCTAGATTTTATATGACGATAATCCCGTTTCCAATGAAATCTTCACAGTTATTCAAATATCCACTTGCAGATACTACAGAAAGAGTGTTCCAAACCTTCTCTAAGAAAGGGAATCTTCAGCTTTGTGAGTTGAATGCAGATATCACAAAGTAGTTTCTGAGAGTGCTTCTGTCTAGATTTTAGATGAAGATATTCCCGTTTCCAACGAAATCGTTAGAGCTATCCAAATATCAACTTGCAGATTCTACAAAAAGTGTGGTTCCAAACTACTCTATGAAAAGAAATGTTGAACTCTGTTAGATGAGGACACACATCACAAAGAAGTTTCTGAGAATGCTTCTGTCTAGATTTTATATGAAGATGTTCCCGTTTCCAACGAAATCTTCACATTAAACAAAATATCCACTTGCAGGTTCTACAAAAAGAGTGTTTCCAAACTGCTGTATCAAAGGAAAGGTTGAACTCTGTTAGTTGAGGACACACATCACAAAAAAGTTTCTGAGAATGCTTCTCTCTAGATTTCATATGAAGATACTCCCCTTTCCAACGAAATTATTACAGCTATCCTAATATCCACGGACAGATTCTACAAAAAGGGTGTTTCCAATCTGCTCTATCAAAAGAAAGGTTGAACTCCTTTAGTGGAGGACACACATCACAAAGAAGTTTCTGAGAATGCTTCTGTCTAGATTTTATATGAAGATATACACTTTTCCATCGAAATCTTCACATTTATCCAAATATCCACTTGCGAATTCTACAAAAAGAATGTTTCTAAACTGCTGTATCAAAAGAAAGGTTCAACTCTGTTAGTTGAGGACACACATCCCATATAAGTTTCAGAGAATGCTTCTGTCTCGTTTTTATGGGAAGATACTTCCCTTTTCACCGTAGACCTGAAAGCACTCGAAATCTCCACTTGCAGATACTACAGAAAGCGTGTTACAAACCTGCTCTAAGAAAGAGAACCTTCAGCTTTCTGAGTTGAATGCAGATATCACAAAGTAGTTTCTGAGAGTGCTTCTGTCTAGATTTTAGATGAAGATATTCCCGTTTCCAACGAAATCGTATGAGCTATCCAAATATCCACTTGCAGGTTCTACAAAAAGAGTGTTTCCAAACTGCTGTATCAACGGAAAGTTTGAACTCTGTTAGTTGAGGACACACATCACAAAAATGTTTCTGAGAATGCTTCTGTCTAGATTTTATAAGAAGATACTCCCGTTTCCAACGAAATCTTCACAGTTATTCAAGTATCCACTTGCAGATTCCACAAAAAGAGTGATTCCAAACTGCTGTATCAATGGAAAGGATCCACTCTGCTAGTTGAGGACACACATCCTAAATAAGTTTCTGAGAATCCTTCTGTCTCTTTCTTATGGGAAGATATTTCAGTTTTCACCGTAGGCCTGAATACGTTCGAAATGTCCACTTCCAGATACTACAGAAAGAGTGTTTCAAACCTGCTGTATGAAAGGGAATGTTCAGCTCTGTGACTTGAATGCCGATATCACAAAGTAGTTTCTGACAGTGCTTCTGTCTTGAATTTAGATGAAGATATTCCCTTTTCCAATGAAATCGTTAGAGCTATAAAAATATCCACTTGCAGATTCTACGAAAAGGGTGTTTCCAAACTGCTCTATCAAAAGAAACGTTGAACTCTGTTAGTTGAGGATACACATCACAAAGAAGTTTCTGAGAATGCTTGTGTCTAGATTTTATATGAAGATATTCCTATTTCCAACTAAATCTTCACAGTTATCCAAATATCCACTTGCGGAATTCACAAAAAGACTGTTTCCAAACTGCTATTTCAAAGTAAAGGTTGAACTGTGTTAGTTGAGGACACTCATCACAGAGAAGTTTCTGAGAAATCTTCTGTCTAGATTTCATATGAAGATATTCCCGTTTCCACCGAAATCATTAGAGCTATCCAAATATCCACTTACAGATTCTACAAAAAGAGTGTTACCAATCTGCTCTATCAAAAGAAAGGTTCAACTTCGTTAGTTGAGGACACACATCACAAAGAAGTTTCTGAGAATGCTTCTGTCTAGATTTTATGTGAAGATATTCCGTTTCCAACGAAATCTTCACAGTTACCCAAATATCCACTTGCAGATTCTACAAAAAGTGTGTTTCTAAACTACTGTATCAAAAGAAAGGTTCAACTCTGTTAGTTGAGGACACACATCACAAAGAAGTTTCTGAGAATTCTTCTGTCTAGATTTTATATGAAGATATTACCGTTTCCAACGAAATCTTCACAGTTATCCAAATATCCACTTGCAGATTCTACAAAAAGAGTGTTTGCAAACTGCTGTATCAAAAGAAAGGGTGAACTGTGTTAGCTGAGGACACTCATCAATAAGAAGTTTCTGAGAATGCTTAGGTCTAGATTTCATATGAAGATATTCCCGTTTCCAACGAAATCATTAGCTGTATCAAAATATCCACTTACAGATTCTACAAAAAGAGTGTTTCCAAACTCCTCTATCAAAAGAAAGGTTCAACTCCTTTAGTTGAGGACACACGTCACAAAGAAGTTTCTGAGAATGCTTCTGTCTAGATTTTATATGAAGACGTTCCCGTTTCCAACGAAATCTTCACATTAAACAAAATATCCACTTGCAGGTTCTACAAAAAGAGTGTTTCCAAACTGCTGTATCAAAGGAAAGGTTGAACTCTGTTAGTTGAGGACACACATCACAAAAAAGTTTCTGAGAATGCTTCTGTCTAGATTTTGTATGAAGATATTCCCGTTTCCAACGAAATCTTCACAGTTATTCAAATATCCACTTGCAGATTCTACAAAAAGATTGTTTCCAAACTGCTGTAACAATAGAAAGGATCAGCTCTGGTAGTTGAGGGCACACATCCTAAATAAGTTTCTGAAAATCCTTCTGTCTCTTTTTTATGGGAAGATATTTCAGTTTTCACCGTAGGTCTTAATGCGCTCGAAATGTCCACTTCCAGATACTACAGAAAGAGTGTTTCAAACCTGCTCTATGAAAGGGAATGTTCCGCTCTGTGACTTGAATGCAGATATCACAAAGTAGTTTCTGACAGTGCTTCTGTCTAGAATTTAGATGAAGATATTCCCGTTTCCAACGAAATCGATAGAGCTATCCAAATATCCACTTACAGATTCTACAAAAGAAGTGATTCCAAACTGCTCTATCACCAGAAAGGTTTAAGTCTGTTAGCTGAGGACACACATCACAAAGATGTTTGAGAGAATGCTTCTGTCTAGATTTTATATGAAGATATTCCCGTTTCCAATGAAATCTTCACAGTTATCCAAATATCCACTTGCAGTTTCTTCAAAAAGAGTGTTCCAAACTGCTGTATCAAAAGACAGGTTCAACTCTGTTAGTTGAGGACACTCATCACAAAGAAGTTTCTGAGAATGCCTCTGTCTAGATTTCATATGAAGATACTCCCCTTTCCAACGAAATTATTACAGCTATCCCAATATCCACGGAGAGATTCTACAAAAAATGTGTTTCCAAACTGCTCTATCAAAAGGAAGGTTGAACTCCGTTAGTTGAGGAGACACATCACGAGGAAGTTGCTGAGAATGCTTCTGTCTAGAATTTAGATGAAGATATTCCCGTTTCCAACGAAATCTTCACAGTTATCCAAATATCCACTAGCAGATTCTACAAAAAGTGTGTTTCCAAACTACTGTAACAAAAGAAAGGTTGAACTCTGTTAGTTGAGGACCCACATCACAAGGAAGTTTCTGAGAATGCTTCTGTCTAGATTTTATATGAAGATATTCATTTTTCCAACGAAATCTTCACTGTTATCCAAATATCCACTTGCGGATTCTACAAAAAGAGTGTTTCTAAAGTGCTGTATCAAAAGAAAGGTTCAACTCTGTTAGTAGAGGACACACATCCCATATAAGTTTCAAAGAATGTTTCTGTCTCGTTTTTATGGGAAGATATTTCCCATTTCACCGTAGGCCTTAAAGCGCTCGAAATGTCCACTTGCAGATAGTACAGAAAGCGTGCTCCAAACCTGCTCTTAGAAAGAGAATCTTCAGCTTTCTGAGTTGAATGCAGATGTCATAAAGTAGCTTCTGAGAGTGCTTCTGTCTAGATTTTAGATGAAGATATTCCCGTTTCCAACGAAATCGTATGAGCTATCCAAATATCCACTTACAGATTCTACAAAAAGAGTGGTTCCAAACTACTCTATCAAAAGAAATGTTGAACTCTGTTCGATGAGGACACACATCACAAAGAAGTTTCTGAGAATGCTTCTGTCAGGATTTTATATGAAGATGTTCCCGTTTCCAACGAAATCTTCACATTAAACAAAATATCCACTTGCAGGTTCTACAAAAAGAGTGTTTCCAAACTGCTGTATCAACGGAAAGTTTGAACTATGTTAGTTGAGGACACACATCACAAAAAAGTTTCTGAGAATGCTTCTGTCTAGATTTCATAAGAAGATACTCCCGTTTCCAATGAAATCTTCACAGTTATTCAAGTATCCACTTGCAGATTCCACAAAAAGAGTGTTTCCAAACTGCTGTATCAATAGAAAGGATCAACTCTGCTAGTTGAGGACACACATCCTAAATAAGTTTCTGAGAATCCTTCTGCTCTTTCTTATGTGAAGATATTTCAGTTTACACCGTAGGCCTGAATGCGTTCGAAATGTCCACTTCCAGATACTACAGAAAGAGTGTTTCAAACCTGCTCTATGAAAGGGAATGTTCAGCTCTGTGACTTGAATGCAGATATCACAAAGTAATTTCTGACAGTGCTTCTGTCTTGAATTTAGATGAAGATATTCCCTTTTCCAACGAAATCGTTAGAGCTAAAAAAATATCCACTTGCAGATTCT
Organism: Gorilla gorilla gorilla; assembly: GCF_029281585.2. Taxonomy (NCBI): domain Eukaryota; kingdom Metazoa; phylum Chordata; class Mammalia; order Primates; family Hominidae; genus Gorilla; species Gorilla gorilla. The sequence continues at coordinate 11,011,631 of NC_086018.1, read as the reverse complement.
ACAAAAAGGGTGTTTCCAAACTGCTCTATCAAAAGAAACGTTGAACTCCGTTAGTTGAGGATACACATCACAAAGAAGTTTCTGAGAATGCTTGTGTCTAGATTTTATATGAAGATATTCCTATTTCCAACTAAATCTTCACAGTTATCCGAATATCCACTTGCAGATTTTTCAAAAAGACTGTTTCCAAACTGCTGTTTCAAAGGAAAGGTTGAACTGTGTTAGTTGAGGACACTCATCACAAAGAAGTTTCTGAGAATGCTTCTGTCTAGATTTCATATGAAGATATTCCAGTTTCCACCGAAATCATTAGAGCTATCCAAATATCCACTTACAGATTCTACAAAAAGAGTGTTACCAATCTGCTCTATCAAAAGAAAGGTTCAACTTCGTTAGTTGGGGTCACACATCACAAAGAAGTTTCTGAGAATGCTTCTGTCTAGATTTTATATGAAGATATTCCGTTTTCAACGATATCTTCACAGTTATCCAAATATCCACTTGCAGATTCTACAAAAAGTGTGTTTCCAAACTACTGTATCAAAAGAAAGGTTCAACTCTGTTAGTTGAGGACACACATCACAAAGAAGTTTCTGAGAATGGTTCTGTCTAGATTTTATATGAAGATATTCCCATTTCCAAAGAAATCTTCACAGTTATCCAAATATCCACTTGCATATTCTACAAAAAGAGTGTTTGCAAACTGCTGTATCAAAAGAAAGGATGGAGTGTGTTAGCTGAGGACACTCATCAATAAGAAGTTTCTGAGAATGCTTCGGTCTAGATTTCATATGAAGATGTTCCCGTTTCCAACGAAATCATTAGCTCTATCAAAATATCCACTTACAGATTCTACAAAAAGAGTGTTTCCAAACTCCTCTATCAAAAGAAAGGTTCAACTCCTTTATTTGAGGACACACATCACAAAGAAGTTTCTGAGAATGCTTCTGTCTAGATTTTATATGAAGATATTCCCTTTTCCAATGAGATATTCAGAGTCATCCAAATATCCACTTGCAGCTTCTACAAAAAGAGTTTTTCTAAACTGCTGTATCCAAAGAAAGTTTCATCTCTGTTAGTTAAGGACACACATCCCAAATAAGTTTCTGAGAATGCTTCTGTCTCGTTTTTATGGGAAGATATTTCCCTTTTCACCTTAGGCCTGAAAGCGCTCGAAATCTCCACTTGCAGATACTACAGAAAGAGTGTTCCAAACCGGCTCTAAGAAAGTGAATGTTCAGCTCTGTGAGTTCAATGCAGATATCACAAAGTAGTTTCTGAGAGAGCTTCTGTCTAGATTTTAGATGAAGATATTCACGTTTGCAATGAAATCGTATGAGCTATCCAAATATCCACTTGCAGATTCTACAAAAAGAGTGGTTCCAAACTACTCTATCAAAAGAAATGTTGAACTCTGTTCGATGAGGACACACATCACAAAGAAGTTTCTGAGAATGCTTCTGTCTAGATTTTATATGAAGATGTTCCAGTTTCCAATGATATCTTCACATTAAACAAAATATCCACTTGCAAGTTCTACAAAAAGAGAGTTTCCAAACTGCTGTATCAACGGAAAGTTTGAACTCTGTTAGTTGAGGACACACATCACAAAGAAGTTTCTGAGAATGCTTCTGTCTAGATTTTATATGAAGATATTCCGTTTCCAATGATATCTTCACAGTTATCCAAATATCCACTTGCAGATTCTACAAAAAGTGTGTTTCCAAACTACTGTATCAAAAGAAAGGTTCAACTCTGTTAATTGAGGACACACATCACAAAGAAGTTTCTGAGAATGCTTCTGTCTAGATTTTATAGGAAGATGTTACCGTTTCCAACGAAATCTTCACATTAAACAAAATATCCACTTGCAGGTTCTACAAAAAGAGTGTTTCCAAACTTCTGTATCAAAAGAAAGGTTGAACTCTGTTAGCTGAGGACACTCTTCATAAAGAAGTCCTCAACTAACAGTGTTCAACATTTCTTTAGTTAGAGCGGTTTGGAAACAGTTTTTGCAGAATCTGTAAGTGGATATTTGGATACCTCAAATGAATTCATTGGAAACGGAAATATCTTCCCATAAAAAGGAGACAGAAGGATTCTCAGAATCTTAATTTGGATGTGTGCCCTCAACTAACAGAGTTGAACCTTTCTTTTGATACATCACCTTTGAAACACTCTTTCTGTAGTATCTGGAAGTGGACATTTCGAGCGCATTGAGGCCTACGGTGAAAAAGGAATTATCTTCCCATAAAAACGAGACAGAAGGATTGTCAGAAACTTATTAGGGATGTGTGTCCTCAACTAACAGCGTTCAACATTTCTTTTGATACAGCAGTTTCAAAACACTCTTTCTGTAGAAATTGCATGTGGATATCTGGATAACTGAGAAGATTTCTTAGGAAACGGGAATATCTTCATCTAAAATCTAGACAGAAGCACTGTCAGAAACTACTTTGTGATATCTGCATTCAAGTCACAGAGCTGAACATTCCCTTTCATAGACCAGGTTTGAAACACTCTTTCTGTAGTATCCGGAAGTAGACATTTTGAGCGAAATTATGCCTATGGTGAAAACGGAAATATCTTCCCATAAAAACGAAACAGAAAGTGTCTCAGAAACTTAATTGGGATCTCTGTCCTCAGCTAACAGAGTTGAACCTTTCTATTGATACAGTAGTTTGGAAACACTCTTTTTGTAGAATCTGCCAGTGGATATTTGGATAACTGTGAAGATTTCGTTGGAAACGGAATATCTTCATATAAAATCTAGACAGAAGCATTCTCAGAAACTTCTTTGTGATGTGTGTCTTCAACCAATAGGGTTCAACCTTTCTTTTGATACAGCAGTTTGGAAACACTGCTTTTATAGAATCTGTAAGTGGATATTTGGATACCTCTAATGATTTCATTGGAAACCTGAATATCTTCATATAAAATCAAGACAGAAGCATTCTCAGAAACTTCTTTGTGATGTGTGTCCTCATCCAACAGAGTTGAACCTTTCTTTTGATAGAGCAGCTTGGAAACACTCTTTTTGTAGAATCTGTAAGTGGATATTTGGATACCTCTAATGATTTCGTTGGAAACGGGAATATCTTCATATAAAACATACACAGAAGCACTGTCAGAAACTACTTTGTGATACCTGCATTCAAGTCACAGATCTGAAGATTCCCTTTCATAGACCACGTTTGAAACTCTCTTTCTGTTGTATCGGAAAGTGAACATTTCGAGCGCTTTCAGGCCTGTGGTGAAAAAGGGAATATCTTCCTATGAAAACGAGACAGAAGGATTATCATAAAGTTGTTTGGGTTGTGTGTCCTCAACTAACAGAGTTCAACCTTTCTTTTGATACAGCAGTTTGGAAACACCCTTTTTGTATAAATTGCAAGTGGATATTTGGATAACTGTGAAGATTTCATTGGAAACGGGAATATCTTCATTTAAAATCTAGACAGAAATATTCTCAGAAACTTGTTTTTGATGTGGGTCCTCAACTAACAGAGTTCAACCTTTCCTTTCATACAGCAGTTGGAAACACACTTTGTAGAATCTGCAAGTGGATATTTGGATAACTGTGAAGCTTTCGTTGGAAACAGGAATATCTTCATATAAAGTCTAGACAGAAGCATTCTCAGAAACTTCTCTGTGATGTGTGTCCTCAACTAACAGAGTTCAACCTTTCTTTTGATACAACAGTTTGGATACTCTCTTTTTGTAGAATCTGTAAGAGGATATTTGGATACCTCTAACGACTTCATTAGAAACGGGAATATCTTCATATAAAATCTAGACAGAAGCATTCTCAGAGACTTCCTTGTGATGTGTGTCGTCAACTAACAGAGTTCAACCTTTGTTTTGATAGAGCAGTTTGGAACACTGTTTTTGTAGAATCTGCAAGTGGATATTTGGATACCTCTAACGATTTCGTTGGAAACGGGAATATCTTCATATAAAAGATAGACAGAAGCACTGTGAGAAACTACTTTTTGATATCTGCATTCAAGTCACAGAGCTGAACATTCCCTTTCAGAGAGCACGTTTGAAACACTCTTTCTGTAGTATCTGAAAGTGGATATTACGAGCGAATTCAGGCCTATGGTGAAAACGGTAATATCTTCCCATAAAAACGAGACAGAAGGATTCTCAGAAACTTATGTGGGACGTGGGTCCTCAACTAACAGAGTTGAACATTTCTTTTGATACAGCAGTTTGGAAACATACTTTTTGTAGAATCTGCAAGTGGATATTTGATTAACAGTGCAGATTTCTTTGGAAACGGGAATATCTTTATATAAAATCTAGACAGAAGCATTCTCAGAAACTTCTTTGTGATGTGTGTCCTAAACCAACATAGCTCAACCTTTCTTTTGATACGGCAGTTTGGATACTCTCTTTTTGCAGAATCTGTATGTGGATATTTGGATACCTTTAACGATTTCATTAGAAACGGGAATATCTTCAAATAAAATCTAGACAGAGGCATTCTCAGAAACATCTTTGTGATGTGTGTCTTCAGCTAACAGAGTTCAACCTTTCTTTGGATAGAGCAGTTTGGAAACCCTCTTTTTGTAGAATCGGCAAGTTGATATTTGGATAACTGAGAAGATTTCGTTGGCAACGGGAATATCTTCATATAAAATCTAGACAGAAACATTCTCAGAAACTTCTTTTTGATGTGTGTCCTCAACTACCAGAGTTCAACCTTTCATTTGATAGAGCAGTTCGGAAACACTCTGTTTGTAGAATCTGCAAGTGGATATTTGGATAACTGTGAAGATTTCGTTGGAAACGGGAGTATCTTCATCTAAAATCTAGACAGAAGCACTGTCAGAAACTACTTTGTGATATCTGCATTCAAGTCACAGAGCTGAACATTCCCCTTCACAGAGCAGATTTGAAACACTCTTTCTGTAGTATCTGGAAGTGGACATTTCGAGCGAATTCAGGCCTATGGTGAAAACGGAAATATTTTACCATAAAAATGAGACAGAAGGATTCTCAGAAACTTAAATGGGATGTGTGTCGTCAACTAACAGAGTTGAACCTTTCTATTGATACAGTAGTTTGGAAACACTCCTTTTGTAGAATCTGCATGTGGATATTTGGATAACTGTGAAGATTTCGGTGGAAACGGGAATATCTTCATCTAAAATCTAGACGGAAGCACTGTGAGAAACTACTTTGTGATATCTGCATTCAAGTGACAGAGCTGAACATTCCTTTTCATAGACCAGGTTTGAAATACTCTTTCTGTAGTATCCGGAAGTGGACATTTCGAGCCAAATCAGGCCTATGGTGAAAACGGAAATATCGTCATATAAAAACGAAACAGAAAGATTCTCAGAAACTTAATTGGGATGTCTGTCCTCAACTAACAGAGTTGAACGTTTCTATTGATACAGTAGTTTGGAAACACTCTTTTTGTAGAATCTGCAAGCGGATATTTGGATAACTGTGAAGATTTCATTGGAAACGGAATATCTTCATATAAATTCTAGACAGAAGCATTCTCAGAAACTTCTTTGTGATGTGTCTTCAACAACCAGGGTTCAACCTTTCTTTTGATAGAGCAGTTTGGAAACACTGTTTTTGTAGAATCTGTAAGTGGATATTTGGATACCTCTAATGATTTCTTTTGAAACCTGAATATCTTCATATAAAATCTAGACAGAAGCATTCTCAGAAACTTCTTTGTGATGAGTGTCCTCAACGAACAGAGTTCATCCTTTCTTTGGATAGAACAGTTTGAAAACCCTCTTTATGTAGAATCGGCAATTAGATATTTGGATAACTTAGAAGATTTCGTTGGCAACGAGAATATCTTCATATAAAATCTAGAGAGAAGGATTCTCAGAAACTTCTTTGTGACGAGTGTCCTCAACTAACAGAGTTCAACCTTTCTTTTGATACAGCAGTTTGGAAACACTCTTTTTGTAGAATCTGAAAGTGGATATTTGGGTAACTGTGTAGATTTCATTGTAAACGGGAATATCTTGCTATAAATCCTAGACAGAAGCATTCTGAGAAACTTATTTGTGATGTGTGTCTTCAACTAACGGGGTTCAACCTTTCTTTTGATAGAGCAGTTTGGAAACACTCTTTTTGTAGAATCTGTAAGTGGATATTTGGATAACTGTGAAGATTTCGTTGGAAACGGGAATATCTTCATATAAAAGACACACAGAAGCACTGTCAGAAAGTACTTTGTGATATCTGCATTCATGTCACAGATCTGAAGTTTCCCTTTCAGAGACCACGTTTGAAACACACTTTCTGTAGTATCTGGAAGTGGACATTTTGAGCGAATTCAGGCCTATGGTGAAAACGGAAATATCTTCCCATAAAAACGAGACAGAAGGATTCTCAGAAACTTATTTGGGATATGGGTCCTCAACTAACAGAGTTGAACATTTCTTTTGATAGAGCAGTTAGGAAACACATTTTTGTAGAATCTGCAAGTGAATATTTGAATAACAGTGAAGATTTCTTTGGAAACGGGAATATCTTTATTTTAAATCTAGACAGAAGCATTCTCAGAAACTTCTTTGTGATGTGTGTCCACAACTTAAGGAGTTCATCCTTTCTTTTGATACAGCAGTTTGGAAACACTCTTTTTGTAGAATCTGAAAGTGGATATTTGGGTAACTGTGTAGATTTCATTGTAAACGGGAATATCTTCATATAAAATCTTGACAGAAACATTCTCAGAAACTTCTTTGTGATGTGTGTCCTCAACTAACAGAGATCAACCTTTCTTTTGATACAGAAGTTTGGATACTCTCTTTTTGTAGAATCTGTAAGTGGATATTTGGAGACCTCTAACGATTTCTTTGGACACGGGAATATCTTCATATAAAAGATAGACAGAAGCACTGTCAGAAACTACTTTGTGATATCTGCATTCAAGTCACAGAGCTGAACATTCCCTTTCATAGAGCAGGTTTCAAACACTCTTTCTGTAGTATCTGAAAGTGGACATTTCGAGCGAATTCAGGCCTATGGTGAAAACGGAAATATCTTCCCATAAAAACGAGACAGAAGGATTCTCAGAAAGTTATTTGGGATGTGGGTCCTCAACTAACGGAGTTGAACATTTCTTTTGATACAGCAGTTTGGAAACACATTTTTGTAGAATCTGCAAGTGAATATTTTAATAACAGTGAAGATTTCTTGGGAAACGGGAATATCTTTATATAAAATCTAGACAGAAGCATTCTCAGAAACTTCTTTGTGATGTGTGTCCTCAACTAACGGAGTTCATCCTTTCTTTTGATACAGCAGTTTGGAAACACTCTTTTTGTAGAATCTGAAAGTGGATATTTGGGTAACTGTGTAGATTTCGTTGTAAACGGGAATATCTTCATATAAAATCTTGACAGAAACATTCTCAGAAACTTCTTTGTGATGTGTGTCCTCAACTAACGGAGTTCATCCATTCTTTTGAGACAGCAGTTTGGATACTCTCTTTTTGTAGAATCTGTAAGTGGATATTTGGATACCTCTAACGATTTCATTAGAAACGGGAATATCTTCAAATAAAATATAGACAGAGGCATTCTCAGAAATTTCTTTGTGATGTGTGTCTTCAGCTAACAGAATTCAACCTTTGTTTTGAGAGAGCAGTTTGGAAACACTGTTTTTGTAAGATCTGTAAGTGGATATTTGGATACCTCTAACGATTTCGTTGGAAACGGGAATATCTTCATATAAAACATACACAGAAGCACTGTCAGAAACTACTTTGTGATACCTGCATTCAAGTCACAGATCTGAACATTCCCTTTCATAGACCACGTTTGAAACTCTCTTTCTGTTGTATCGGAAAGTGAACATTTCGAGCGCTTTCAGGCCTGTGGTGAAAAAGGGAATATCTTCCTATTAAAACGAGACAGAAGGATTCTCATAAAGTTGTTTGGGTTGTGGGTCCTCAACTAACAGAGTTAAACCTTTCTTTTGATACAGCAGTTTGGAAACACCCTTTTTGGATAAATTGCAAGTGGATATTTGGATGACTGTGAAGATTTCATTGGAAACAGGAATATCTTCATTTAAAATCTAGACAGAAATATTCTTAGAAACTTCTTTGTGATGTGGGTCCTCAACTAACAGAGTTCAACCTTTCCTTTCATACAGCAGTTGGAAACACACTTTGTAGAATCTGCAAGTGGATATTTGGATAACTGTGAAGCTTTCGTTGGAAACAGGAATATCTTCATATAAAGTCCAGACAGAAGCATTCTCAGAAACTTCTCTGTGATGTGTGTCCTCAACTAACAGAGTTCAACCTTTCTTTTGATACAACAGTTTGGATACTCTCTTTTTGTAGAATCTGTAAGAGGATATTTGGATACCTCTAACGACTTCATTAGAAACGGGAATATCTTCATATAAAATCTAGACAGAAGCATTCTCAGAGACTTCTTTGCGATGTGTGTCGTCAACTAACAGAGTTCAACCTTTCTTTTGATAGAGCAGTTTGGAAACACTGTTTTTGTAGAATCTGCAAGTGGATATTTGGATACCTCTAACGATTTCGTTGGAAACGGGAATATCTTCATATAAAAGATAGACAGAAGCACTGTGAGAAACTACTTTTTGATATCTGCATTCAAGTCACAGAGCTGAACATTCCTTTTCAGATAGCACGTTTGAAACACTCTTTCTGCAGTATCTGAAAGTGGATATTTCGAGCGAATTCAGGCCTATGGTGAAAACGGTAATATCTTCCCATAAAAATGAGACAGAAGGATTCTCAGAAACTTATTTGGGACGTGGGTCCTCAACTAACAGAGTTGAACATTTCTTTTGATACAGCAGTTTGGAAACATACTTTTTGTAGAATCTGCAAGTGGATATTTGATTAACAGTGCAGATTTCTTTGGAAACGGGAATATCTTTATATAAAATCTAGACAGAAGCATTCTCAGAAACTTCTTTGTGATGTGTGTCCTAAACCAACATAGCTCAACCTTTCTTTTGATACGGCAGTTTGGATACTCTCTTTTTGCAGAATCTGTATGTGGATATTTGGATACCTTTAACGATTTCATTAGAAACGGGAATATCTTCAAATAAAATCTAGACAGAGGCATTCTCAGAAACTTCTTTGTGATGTGTGTCTTCAGCTAACAGAGTTCAACCTTTCTTTGGATAGAGCAGTTTGGAAACCCTCTTTTTGTAGAATCGGCAAGTTGATATTTGGATAACTGAGAAGATTTCGTTGGCAGCGGGAATATCTTCATATAAAATCTAGACAGAAACATTCTCAGAAACTTCTTTTTGATGTGTGTCCTCAACTACCAGGGTTCAACCTTTCATTTGATAGAGCAGTTCGGAAACACTCTGTTTGTAGAATCTGCAAGTGGATATTTGGATAACTGTGAAGATTTCGTTGGAAACGGGAGTATCTTCATCTAAAATCTAGACAGAAGCACTGTCAGAAACAACTTTGTGATATCTGCATTCAAGTCACAGAGCTGAACATTCCCTTTCACAGAGCAGGTTTGAAACACTCTTTCTGTAGTATCTGGAAGTGGACATTTCGAGCGAATTCAGGCCTACGGTGAAAACGGAAATATCTTCCGATAAAAACGAGACAGAAGGATTCTAAGAAACTTATTTGGGATTTGGGTCCTCAACTAACGGAGTTGAACATTTCTTTTGATACAGCAGTTTGGAAACACACTTTTTGTAGAATCTGCAAGTGAATATTTGAATAACAGTGAAGATTTCTTTGGAAACGGGAATATCTTTATATAAAATCTAGACAGAAGCATTCTCAGAAACTTCTTTGTGATGTGTGTCCTCAACTAACAGAGTTCAACCTTTCTTTTGATACAGCAGTTTGGAAACACTCTTTTTGTAGAATCTGAAAGTGGATATTTGGTTAACTGTGAAGATTTCGTTTTAAAGGGGAATACCTTCATCTAAAATCTAGACAGAAGCATTGTCAGAAACATCTTTGCCGTGTGTGCCCTCAGCTAACAGAGTTCAACCTTTCTTTACATAGAGCAGTTTGGAAACACTCTTTTTGTAGAATCTGTAAGTGTATATTTGGATAGCTCTAACGATTTCGTTGGAAACGGGAATATCTTCCTGTAAAATGTAGACAGAAGCTCTGTCAGAAACTACTTTGTGATATCTGCATTCAAGTCACAGAGCTGAACATTCCCTTTCATAGAGCAGGTTTGAAACACTCTTTCTGTAGTATCTGGAAGAGGACATTTCTAGCGCATTGAGGCCTACCGTGAAAAAGGAAATATCTTCCCATAAAAACGAGACAGAAGTATTGTCAGAAACTTCTTTGTGATGTGTGTTCTCAACTAACAGAGTTCAACCTTTCTTTTGATACAGCAGTTTGGAAACACTCTTTCTGTAGAATTTGCCTGTGGATAACTGGATAACTGTGAAGATTTCTTCGGAAACGGGAATATCTTCACATAAAATCTAGACAGAAACATTCTCAGAAACTACTTTGTGATGTGTGTCCTCAGCTAACAGAGTTCAACCTTTCATTTGATAGAGCAGTTTGAAAACACTCTGTTTGAAGAATCTGCAAGTGGATATTTGGATAACTGTGAAGATTTCGTTGGAAACGGGAATATCTTCATATAAAATCTAGACAGAAGGATTCTCAGAAACTTCTTTGTGATGAGAGTCCTCAACTAACAGAGTTCAACCTTTTTTTTGATACAGCAGTTTGGAAACACTCTTTTTGTAGAATCTGAAAGTGGATATTTGGGTAACTGTGTAGATTTTGTTGTAAACGGGAATATCTTCGTATAAAATCTTGACAGAAACATTCTCAGAAACTTCTTTGTGATGTGTGTCCTCAACTAACAGAGTTCAACCTTTCTTTTGATACAGCAGTTTGGAAACACCCTTTTTGTATAAATTGCAAGTGGATATTTGGATAACTGTGAAGATTTCATAGGAAACTGGAATATCTTCATTTAAAATCTAGACAGAAATATTCTCAGAAACTTCTTTGTGATGTGGGTCCTCAACTAACAGAGTTCAACCTTTCCTTTCATACAGCAGTTGGAAACACACTTTTTGTAGAATCTGCAAGTGGATATTTGGATAACTGTGAGGATTTCATTGGAAACTGGAATATCTTCATATAAAGTCTAGACAGAAGCATTCTCAGAAAATTCTTTGTGAAGTGTGTCCTCAACTAACAGAGTTCAACCTTTCTTTTGATAGAGCAGTTTGGAAACACCCTTTTTGTAGAATCTGTAAGTGGATATTTGGATACCTCTAACGATTTCGTGGAAAGGGGAGTAAATTCATATAAAATATAGACAGAAGCATTCTCAGAAACTTCTTGGTAATGAGTGTCCTCAGCTAACACAGTTCAACCTTTCTTTTGATACAGCAGCTTGGAAACCCTCTTTTTGTTGAATCGGCAAGTGGATATTTGGATAAATGTGAAGATTTCATTGAAAACGGGAATATCTTCATATAAAATCTAGACAGAAGAATTCTCAGAAACTTCTTTGTGAAGAGTGTCCTCAACTAACAGAGTTCAACCTTTCTTTTGATACAGCAGTTTGGAAACTCTCTTTTTGTAGAATCTGCAACTGGATATTTGGATAACTGTGGAGATTTCTTTGGAAACGGGAATATCTTCATATGAAATGTAGACAGAAGCATTCTCAGAAACTTCTTTGTGATGTGTGTCCTCAACTAACAGAGTTCAACCTTTCTTTTGATACAGCATTTTGGATACTCTCTTTTTGTTGAATCTGTAAGTGGATATTTGGATACCTCTTACGATTTCATTAGAAACGGGAATATCTTCATATAAAAGATAGACAGAAGCACTGTCTGAAACTACTTTTTGATATCTGCATTCAAGGCACAGTGCTGAACATTCCCTTTCATAGACCACGTTTGAAACACTCTTTCTGTAGTATCTGAAAGTGGACATTTCGAGCGAATTCAGGCCTATGGTGAAAACGGAAATATTTTCCGATAAAAACGAGACAGAAGGATTCTAAGAAACTTATTTGGGATGTGGGTCCTCAACTTACGGAGTCGAACATTTCTTTTGATACAGCAGTTTGGAAACACACTTTTTGTAGAATCTGCAAGTGAATATTTGAATAACAGTGAAGATTTCTTTGGAAACGGGAATATCTTTATATAAAATCTAGATAGAAGCATTCTCAGAAACTACTTTGTGATGTGTGTCTTCAACTAACAGAGTTCAACCTTTCTTTTGATACAGCAGTTTGGATACTCTCTTTTTGTAGAATCTGTAAGTGGATACTTGGATACCTCTAACGATTTCATTAGAAACGGGAATATCTTCATATAAAATCTAGACAGAAGCATTATCAGAAACTTCTTTGTGATGAGTGTCCTCAACGAACAGAGTTTAACCTTTCTTTGGATAGAGCATTTTGGAAACCCTCTTTTTGTAGAATCGGCAAGTTGATATTTGGATAAATGAGAAGATTTCGTTGGCAACGGGAATATCTTCATATAAAATCTAGACAGAAGGATTCTCAGAATCTTCTTTGTGATGAGTGTCTTCAACTAACAGATTTCAACCTTTCTTTTGATACAGCAGTTTGGAAACACTCTTTTTGTAGAATCTGAAAGTGGGTATTTTGTTAACTGTGAAGATTTCGTTGTAAAGGGGAATATCTTCATATAAAATCTAGACAGAAGCGTTGTCAGAAACATCATTGCTTTGTGTGCCCTCAGCTAAGAGAGTTCAAACTTTCTTTAGATAGAGCAGTTTGGAAACACTCTTTTTGTAGAATCTGTAAGTGGATATTTGGATAGCTCTTACGATTTCGTTGGAAACGGGAATATCTTCCTCTAAAATGTAGACAGAAGCTCTGTCAGAAACTACTTTGTGATATCTGCATTCATGTCACAGAGCTGAACATTCCCTTTCATAGAGCAGGTTTGAAACACTCTTTCTGTAGTATCTGGAAGAGGACATTTCGAGCGCATTGAGGCCTACCGTGAAAAAGGAAATATCTTCCCATAAAAACGAGACAGAAGGATTCTCAGAAACTTCTTTGTGATGAGTGTCTTCAACTAACAGAGTTCAACCTTTCTTTTGATACGGCAGTTTGGAAACACTCTTTCTGTAGAAATTACATGTGGATATCTTGATAACAGTGAAGATTTCTTTGGAAACGGGAATATGTTCATATAAAATCTAGACAGAAGCATTCTCAGAAACTTCTTTGTGATGTGTGTCCTCATCTAACAGAGTTGAACCTTTCTTTTGATAGAGCAGTTTGGAAACACTCTTTTTGTAGAATGTGTAAGTGGATATTTGGATACCACTAACGATTTCATTGGAAACGGGAATTTCTTCATATAAAAGATACACAGAAGCACTGTCAGAAACTACTTTGAGATATCTGCATTGAAGTCACAGATCTGAACATTCCCTTTCATAGACCACGTTTGAAACTCTCTTTCTGTTGTATCTGAAAGTGGACACTTCGAGCGCATTCAGGCCTGTGGTGAAAAAGGGAATATCTTCCTATGAAAACGAGACAGAAGGATTCTCATAAAGTTGTTTGGGATGTGTGTCCTCAACTAACAGAGTTCAACCTTTCTTTTGATACAGCAGTTTGGAAACACACTTTTTGTATAAATTGCAAGTGGATATTTGGATAACTGTGAAGATTTCATTGGAAACGGGAATATCTTCAGTTAAAATCTAGACAGAAATATTCTCAGAAACTTCTTTGTGATGTGGGTCCTCAACTAACAGGGTTCAACCTTTCCTTTCATACAGCAGTTGGAAAAACACTTTTTGTAGAATCTGCAAGTGGATATTTGGATAACTGTGAAGATTTCATTGGAAACGGGAATATCTTCACATAAAGTCTAGACAGAAGCATTCTCAGAAAATTCTTTGTGATGTGTGTCCTCAACTAACAGAGTTCAAAGTTTCTTTTTATAGATCAGTTTGGAAACACCCCTTTTGTAGAATCTGTAAGTGGATATTTGAATACCTCTAACGATTTCGTTGGAAACGGGAGTATCTTCATATAAAATCTAGACAGAAGCATTCTCATAAACTTCTTGGTAATGAGTGTCCTCACCTAACACAGTTGAACCTTTCTTTTGATACAGCAGCTTGGAAACCCTCTTTTTGTTGAATCGGCAAGTGGATATTTGGATAACTGCGAAGATTTCGTTGAAAACGGGTATATCTTCATATAAAATCTAGACAGAAGGATTCTCAGAAACTTCTTTGTGAAGAGTGTCCTCAACTAACAGAGTTCAACCTTTCTTTTGATACAGCAGTTTGGAAACTCTCTTTTTGTAGAATCTGCAACTGGATATTTGGATAACTGTGGAGATTTCTTTGGAAACGGGAATATCTTCATATAAAATCTAGACAGAAACATTCTCAGAAACTTCTTTGTGATGTGTGTCCTCAACTAACAGAGTTCAACCTTTCATTTGATAGAGCAGTTTGGAAACACTCTGTTTGTAGAATCTGCAAGTGGATATTTGGATAACTATGAAGATTTCGTTGGAAACGGGAATATCTTCATCTAAAATCTAGACAGAAGCATTCTCAGAATTTCTTTGTGATGTGTGTCCTCAACTAACAGAGTTGAACCTTTCTTTTGATACAGTAGTTTGGAAACACACTTTTGGTAGAATCTGCAAGTGGATATTTGGATAACTGTGAAGATTTCGTTGGAAATGGGAATATCTTCATCTAATATCTAGACGGAAGCACTGTCAGAAACTACTTTGTGATATCTGCATTCAAGTGACAGAGATGAACATTCCTTTTCATTGACCAGGTTTGAAACAATCTTTCTGTAGTATCCGGAAGTGGACATTTCGAGCGAAATCAGGCCTACGGTGAAAACGGAAATATCTTCCCATAAAAATGAAAGAGAAAAATTCTCAGAAACTTAATTGGGATGTCTGTCCTCAAGTAAGAGTTGAACCTTTCTATTGATACAGTAGTTTGGAAACACTCTTTTTGTAGAATCTGCAAGTGGATATTTGGATAACAGTGAAGATTTCGTTGGAAACGGAATATCTTCATATAAATTCTAGACAGAAGCATTCTCAGAATCTTTGTGATGTGTGTCTTCAACTAACAGGGTTCAACCTTTCTTTTGATAGAGCAGTTTGGAAACACTGTTTTTGTAGAATCTGTAAGTGGATATTTGGATACCTCTAATGATTTCATTGGAAACCTCAATATCTTCATATAAAATCTAGACAGAAGCATTCTCAGAAACTTCTTTGTGATCTGTGTCTTCAACTAACAGGGTTCAACCTTTCTTTTGATAGAGCAGTTTGGATACACTGTTTTTGTAGAATCTGTAAGTGGATATTGGGATTCCTCTATTGATTTCACTGGAAACGGGAATATCTTCTTATAAAATCTAGACAGAAGTATTCGCAGAAACTTCTTTGTGATGTGTGTCCTCATCTAACAGAGTTGAACCTTTCTTTTGATAGAGCAGTTTGGAAACACTCTTTTTGTAGAATCTGTAAGTGGATATTTGGATACCTCTAACGATTTCGTTGGAAACGGGAATATCTTCATATAAAAGATACACAGAAGCACTGACAGAAACTACTTTGTGATATCTGCATTCAAGTCACAGATCTGAACATTCCCTTTCATAGACCACGTTTGAAACTCTTTTTCTGTTGTATCTGAAAGTGGACACTTCGAGCGCATTCAGGCCTGTGGTGAAAAAGGGAACATCTTCCTATGAAATAGAGACAGAAGGATTCTCATAAAGTTGTTTGGGATGTGTGTCCTCAACTAACAGATTTCAACCTTTCTTTTGATACAGCAGTTTGGAAACACACTTTTTGTATAAATTGCAAGTGGATATTTGGATAACTGCGAAGATTTCATTGGAAACGGGAATATCTTCAGTTAAAATCTAGACAGAAACATTCTCAGAAACTTCTTTGTGATCTGTGTCTTCAACTAACAGGGTTCAACCTTTCTTTTGATAGAGCAGTTTGGATACACTGTTTTTGTAGAATCTGTAAGTGGATATTGGGATTCCTCTATTGATTTCACTGGAAACGGGAATATCTTCTTATAAAATCTAGACAGAAGTATTCGCAGAAACTTCTTTGTGATGTGTGTCCTCATCTAACAGAGTTGAACCTTTCTTTTGATAGAGCAGTTTGGAAACACTCTTTTTGTAGAATCTGTAAGTGGATATTTGGATACCTCTAACGATTTCGTTGGAAACGGGAATATCTTCATATAAAAGATACACAGAAGCACTGACAGAAACTACTTTGTGATATCTGCATTCAAGTCACAGATCTGAACATTCCCTTTCATAGACCACGTTTGAAACTCTTTTTCTGTTGTATCTGAAAGTGGACACTTCGAGCGCATTCAGGCCTGTGGTGAAAAAGGGAACATCTTCCTATGAAATAGAGACAGAAGGATTCTCATAAAGTTGTTTGGGATGTGTGTCCTCAACTAACAGATTTCAACCTTTCTTTTGATACAGCAGTTTGGAAACACACTTTTTGTATAAATTGCAAGTGGATATTTGGATAACTGCGAAGATTTCATTGGAAACGGGAATATCTTCAGTTAAAATCTAGACAGAAACATTCTCAGAAACTTCTTTGTGATGTGGGTCCTCAACTAACAGGGTTCAACCTTTCCTTTCATACAGCAGTTGGAAACACACTTTTTGTAGTATCTGCAAGTGGATATTTGGATAACTGTGAAGATTTCATTGGAAACGGGAATATCTTCACATAAAGTCTAGACAGAAGCATTCTCAGAAAATTCTTTGTGATGTGTGTCCTCAACTAACAGAGTTCAAACTTTCTTTTTATAGATCAGTTTGGAAACACCCCTTTTGTAGAATCTGTAAGTGGATATTTGGATACCTCTAACGATTTCGTTGGAAACGGGAGTATCTTCATATAAAATCTAGACAGAAGCATTCTCATAAACTTCTTGGTAATGAGTGTCCTCACCTAACACAGTTCAACCTTTCTTTTGATACAGCAGCTTGGAAACCCTCTTTTTGTTGAATCGGCAAGTGGATATTTGGATAACTGCGAAGATTTCGTTGAAAACGGGTATATCTTCATATAAAATCTAGACAGAAGGATTCTCAGAAACTTCTTTGTGAAGAGTGTCCTCAACTAACAGAGTTCAACCTTTCTTTTGATACACCAGTTTGGAAACACTCTTTCTGTAGAAATTGCATGTGGATATCTTGATAACTGTGAAGATTTCTTTGGAAACGGGAATATCTTCATATAAAATCTAGACAGAAACATTCTCAGAAACTTCTTTGTGATGTGTGTCCTCAACTAACAGAGTTCAACCTTTC
Organism: Gorilla gorilla gorilla; assembly: GCF_029281585.2. Taxonomy (NCBI): domain Eukaryota; kingdom Metazoa; phylum Chordata; class Mammalia; order Primates; family Hominidae; genus Gorilla; species Gorilla gorilla. Next base: position 10,994,283 of record NC_086018.1, on the reverse strand, counting down.
ATTTGATAGAGCAGTTTGGAAACACTCTGTTTGTAGAATCTGCAAGTGGATATTTGGATAACTGTGAAGATTTCGTTGGAAACGGGAATATCTTCATCTAATATCTAGACGGAAGCACTGTCAGAAACTACTTTGTGATATCTGCATTCAAGTGACACAGATGAACATTCCTTTTCATTGACCAGGTTTGAAAAAATCTTTCTGTAGTATCCGGAAGTGGACATTTCGAGCAAAATCAGGCCTACGGTGAAAACGGAAATATCTTCCCATAAAAATGAAAGAGAAAGATTCTCAGAAACTTAATTGGGATGTCTGTCCTCAAGTAACAGAGTTGAACCTTTCTATTGATACAGTAGTTTGGAAACACTCTTTTTGTAGAATCTGCAAGTGGATATTTGGATAACAGTGAAGATTTCGTTGGAAACGGAATATCTTCATATAAATTCTAGACAGAAGCATTCTCAGAAACTTTGTGATGTGTGTCTTCAACTAACAGGGTTCAACCTTTCTTTTGATAGAGCAGTTTGGAAACACTGTTTTTGTAGAATCTGTAAGTGGATATTTGGATACCTCTAATGATTTCATTGGAAACCTCAATATCTTCATATAAAATCTAGACAGAAGCATTCTCAGAAACTTCTTTGTGATCTGTGTCTTCAACTAACAGGGTTCAACCTTTCTTTTGATAGAGCAGTTTGGAAACACTGTTTTTGTAGAATCTGTAAGTGGATATTTGGATTCCTCTAATGATTTCACTGGAAACGGGAATATCTTCATATAAAATCTAGACAGAAGTATTCGCAGAAACTTCTTTGTGATGTGTGTCCTCATCTAACAGAGTTGAACCTTTCTTTTGATAGAGCAGTTTGGAAACACTCTTTTTGTAGAATCTGCAAGTGGATATTTGGATAACTGTGAAGATTTCATTGGAAACGGGAATATCTTCATTTAAAATCTAGACAGAAATATTCTCAGAAACTTCTTTGTGATGTGGGTCCTCAACTAACAGAGTTCAACCTTTCCTTTCATACGGCAGTTTGAAACACACTTTTTGTAGAATCTGCAAGTGGATATTTGGATAACTGTGAAGATTTCATTGGAAACGGGAATATCTTCACATAATGTCTAGACAGAAGCATTCTCAGAAACTTCTTTGTGATGTGTGACCTCAACTAACAGAGTTCAAACTTTCTTTTCATACAGCAGTTTGGATACTCTCTTTTTGTACAATCTGTAAGTGGATATTAGGATACCTCTAACGATTTCGTTGGAAACGGGAATATCTTCTTATAAAAGATACACAGAAGCACTGTCAGAAACTACTTTGTGATATCTGCATTCAAGTCACAGATCTGAACATTCCCTTTCATAGACCACGTTTGAAACTCTCTTTGTGTTGTATCTGAAAGTGGACACTTCGAGCGCATTCAGGCCTGTGGTGAAAAAGGGAATATCTTCCTATGAAAACGAGACAGAAGGATTCTCATAAAGTTGTTTGGGATATGTGTCCTCAACTAACAGAGTTCAACCTTTCTTTTGATACAGCAGTTTGGAAACACCCATTTTGTATAAATTGCAAGTGGATATTTGGATAACTGTGAAGATTTCATTGGAAACGGGAATATCTTCATTTAAAATCTAGACAGAAATATTCTCAGAAACTTCTTTGTGATGTGGGTCCTCAACTAACAGAGTTGAACCTTTCCTTTCATACGGCAGTTGGAAACACACTTTTTGTAGAATCTGCAAGTGGATATTTGGATAACTGTGAAGATTTCATTGGAAACGGGAATATCTTCACATAATGTCTAGACAGAAGCATTCTCAGAAAATTCTTTGTGATGTGTGTCCTCAACTAAGAGAGTTCAACCTTTCTTTTTATAGAGCAGTTTGGAAACACCCCTTTTGTAGAATCTGTAAGTGGATATTTGGATACCTATAACGATTTCGTTGGAAACGGGAGTATCTTCATATAAAATCTAGACAGAAGCTTTCTCCGAAACTTCTTGGTAATGAGAGTCCTCACCTAACACAGTTCAACCTTTCTTTTGATACAGCAGCTTGGAAACCCCCTTTTTGTTGAATCGGCAAGTGGATATTTGGATAACTGTGAAGATTTCGTTGAAAACGGGAATATCTTCATATAAAATCTAGACAGAAGCTTTCTCAGAAACTTCTTTGTGATGTGTGTCCTCAACTAACAGAGTTCAACCTTTCTTTTCATACAGCAGTTTGGATACTCTCTTTTTGTACAATCTGTAAGTGGATATTAGGATACCTCTAACGATTTCATTGGAAACCGGAATATCTTCACATAAAAGATAGACAGAAGCACTGTCAGAAACTACTTTTTGATATCTGCATTCAAGTCACAGTGCTGAACATTCCCTTTCATAGACCACGTTTGAAACACTCTTTCTGTAGTATCTGAAAGTGGACATTTCGAGCGAATTCAGGCCTATGGTGAAAACGGAAATATCTTCCGATAAAAAGGAGACAGAAGGATTCTCAGAAACTTGTTTGGGATGTGGGTCCTCAACTAACAGAGATGAACATTTCTTTTGATACTGCAGTTTGGAAACACACTTTTTGTAGAATCTGCAAGTGAATATTTGAATAAAAGTGAAGATTTCTTTGGAAACGGGAATATCTTTATATAAAATCTAGACAGAAGAATTCTCAGAAACTTCTTTCTGAAGAGTGTCCTCAACTAACAGAGTTCAACCTTTCTCTTGACACACCAGTTTGGAAACGCTCTTTTTGTAGAATCTGCAAGTGGATATTTGGATAACTGTGAAGATTTCATTGGAAACGGGAATATCTTCTTCTAATATCTAGACAGAAGCACTGTCAGAAACTACTTTGTGATATCTGCATTCATGTCACAGAGCTGAACATTCCCTTTCATAGAGCAGGTTTGAAACACTCTTTCTGTAGTATCTGGAAGTGGACCTTTCGAGCGAATTCAGGCCTATGGTGAAAACGGAAACATCTTCCGATAAAAATGAGACAGAAGGATTCTCAGAAACTTAATTGGGATGTGTGTCATCAACTAACAGAGTTGAACCTATCTATTGATACAGTAGTTTGGAAACACTCTTTTTGTAGAATCTGCAAGTGGATATTTGGATAACTGTGAAGATTTCGTTGGAAACGGGAATATCTTCATCTAATATCTAGACGGAAGCACTGTCAGAAACTACTTTGTGATATCTGCAGTCAAGTGACAGAGCTGAACATTCCTTTTCATTGACCAGGTTTGAAACACTCTTTCTGTAGTATCCGGAAGTGGACATTTCGAGCAAAATCAGGCCTATGGTGAAAACGGAAATATCTTCCAATAAAAATAAAAGAGAAAGATTCTCAGAAACTTAATTGGGAAGTCTGTCCTCAACTAACAGAGTTGAACCTTTCTATTGATACAGTAGTTTGGAAACACTCTTTTTGTAGAATCTGCAAGTGGATATTTGGATAACAGTGAAGATTTCGTTGGAAACGGAATATCTTCATATAAATTCTAGACAGAAGCATTCTCAGAAACTTCTTTGTGATGGGTGTCCTCAACTAACAGAGTTCAACCGTTCTTTTGATACAGCAGTTTGGATACTCTCTTCTTGTAGAATCTGTAAGAGGATATTTGGAAACCTGTAATGATTTCGTTGGAAAGGGAAATATCTTCATATAAAAGATAGACAGAAGCACTGTGAGAAACTACTTTTTGATATCTGCATTCAAGTCACAGTGCTGAACATTCTCTTTCATAGACGACGTTTGAAACACTCTTTCTGTGGTATCTGAAAGTGTACATTTCGAGCGAAATCAGGCCTATGTTGAAAACGGAAATATCTTACGATAAAAACGAGACAGAAGGATTCTCAAAAACTTATTTGGGATGTGGGTCCTCAACTAACAGAGTTGAACCTTTCTTTTGATACAGCAGTTTGGAAACACACTTTTTGTAGAATCTGCAAGTGAATATTTGAATAACAGTGAAGATTTCTTTGGAAACGGCAATATCTTTATATAAAATCTAGACAGAAGCATTCTCAGAAACTTCTTTGTGATGTGTGTCCTCAATTAACGGAGTTCAACCTTTCTTTTGATACAGCAGTTTGGATACTGTCTTTTTGTAGAATCTGTAAGTGGATATTTGGATACCTCTAACGATTTTATTAGAAACGGGAATATCTTCAAATAAAATCTAGACAGAGGCATTCTCAGAAACTTCTTTGTGATGTGTGTCTTCTGCTAACAGAGTTCAACCTTTCTTTGGATAGAGCAGTTTGGAAACCCTCTTTTTGTAGAATCGACAAGTTGATATTTCGATAGCTGAGAAGATTTCGTTGGCAACGGGAATATCTTCATATAAAATCTAGACAGAAGGATTCTCAGAAACTTCTTTGTGATGAGTGTCTTCAACTAACAGAGTTCAACCTTCCTTTTGATACAGTAGTTTGGAAACACTCTTTCTGTAGAAATTGCATGTGGATATCTGGATAACTGTGAAGATTTCTTTGGAAACGGGAATATCTTCATATAAAATCTAGACAGAAACATTCTCAGAAACTTCTTTGTGATGTGTGTCCTCAACTAACAGAGTTCAACCTTTCATTTGATAGAGCAGTTTGGAAACACTCTGTTTGTAGAATCTGCAAGTGGATATTTGGATAACTGTGAAGATTTCGTTGGAAACGGGAATATCTTCATCTAAAATCTAGACAGAAGCACTGTCAGAAACTACTTTGTGATATCTGCATTCAAGTCACAGAGCTGAACATTCCCTTTCGTAGAGTAGGTTTGAAACACTCTTTCTGTAGTATCTGGAAGTGGACATTTCGAGCGAATTCGGGCCTATGGTGAAAACGGAAATATCTTCCCATAAAAATGAGACAGAAGGATTCTCAGAAACTTAATTGGGATGTGTGTCATCAACTAACAGAGTTGAACCTATCTATTGATACAGTAGTTTGGAAACACTCTTTTTGTGGAATCTGCAAGTGGATATTTGGATAACTGTGAAGATTTCGTTGGAAACGGGAATATCTTCATCTAATATCTATACGGAAGCACTGTCAGAAACTACTTTGTGATATCTGCATTCAAGTGACAGAGCTGAACATTCCTTTTCATTGACCAGGTTTGAAACACTCTTTCTGTAGTATCCGGAAGTGGACATTTCGAGCAAAATCAGGCCTATGGTGAAAACGGAAATATCTTCCCATAAAAATGAAAGAGAAAGATTCTCAGAAACTTAATTGGGCTGTCTGTCCTCAACTAACAGAGTTGAACCTTTCTATTGATACAGTAGTTTGGAAACACTCTTTTTGTAGAATCTGCAAGTGGATATTTGGATAACTGTGAAGATTTCGTTGGAAACGGAATATCTTCACATAAATTCTAGACAGAAATATTCTCAGAAACTTCTTGGTGATGTGTGTCCTCAACTAACAGAGTTCAACCTTTCTTTTTATAGAGCAGTTTGGAAACACCCCTTTTGTAGAATCTGTAAGTGGATATTTGGATACTTGTAACGGTTTCGTTGGAAACGGGAGTATCTTCATATAAAATATAGACAGAAGCATTCTCAGAAACTTCTTCATAATGAGTGTCCTCAAATAACACAGTTCAACCTTTCTTTTGATACAGCAGCTTGGAAACCCTCTTTTTGTTGAATCGGCAAGTGGATATTTTGATAACTGCGAAGATTTCGTTGAAAACGGGAATATATTCATATAAAATCTAGACAGAAGAATTCTCAGAAACTTCTTTGTGAAGAGTGTCCTCAACTAACAGAGTTCAACCTTTCTTTTGACACACCAGTTTGGAAACGCTCTTTTTGTAGAATCTGCAAGTAGATATTTGGATAACTGTGAAGATTTCATTGGAAACGGCAATATCTTCATATAAAATCTAGACAGAAGCATTCTCAGAAACTTCTTTGTGATGTGTGTCCTCAACTAACAGAGTTCAACCTTTCTTTTGATACAGTAGTTTGGATACTCTCTTTTTGTAGAATCTGTAAGTGGATATTTGGATACCTCTAACGATTTCATTGGAAACGGGAATATCTTCATCTAAAATCTAGACAGAAGCACTGTCAGAAACTACTTTGTGATATCTGCATTCAAGTCACAGAGCTGAACTTTCCCTTTCATAGAGCAGGTTTGAAACACTCTTTCTGTAGTATCTGGTAGTGGACATTTCAAGCAAATTCAGGCCTATGGTGAAAACGGAAATATCTTCCCATAAAAATTAGACAGAAGGATTCTCAGAAACTTAATTGGGATGTGTGTCGTCAACTAACAGAGTTGAACCTTTCTATTGATACAGTAGTTTGGAAACACACTTTTTGTACAATCTGCACGTGGATATTTGGATAACTGTGAAGATTTCGTTGGAAACGGGACTATCTTCATCTAATATCTAGACGGAAGCACTGTCAGAAACTACTTTGTGATATCTGCATTCAAGTGACAGTGCTGAACATTCCTTTTCATTGACCAGGTTTGAAACACTCTTTCTGTAGTATCCGGAAGTGGACATTTCGAGCGAAATCAGGCCTATGGTGAAAACGGAAATATCTTCCCATAAAAATGAAAGAGAAAGATTCTCAGAAACTAAATTGGGATGTCTGTCCTCAACTAACAGAGTTGAACCTTTCTACTGATACAGTAGTTTGGAAACACTCTTTTTGTAGAATCTGCAAGTGGATATTTGGATAACTGTGAAGATTTCGTTGGAAACGGAATATCTTCATATAAATTCTAGACAGAAGCATTCTCAGAAACTTCTTTGTGATGTGTGTCTTCAACTAACAGGGTTCAACCTATCTTTTGAGAGAGCAGTTTGGAAACACTGATTTTGTAGAATCTGTAAGTGGATATTTGGATACCTCTAATGATTTCATTGGAAACCTGAATATCTTCATGGAAAATCTAGACAGAAGCATTCTCAGAAACTTCTTTGTGATCTGTGTCTTCAACTAACAGGGTTCAACCTTTCTTTTGATAGAGCAGTTTGGAAACACTCTTTTTGTAGAATCTGTAAGTGGATATTTGGATACATCTAACGATTTCGTTGGAAACGGGAATATCTTCATATAAAAGATACACAGAAGCACTGTCAGAAACTACTTTGTGATATCTGCATTCAAGTCACAGATCTGAACATTCCCTTTCATAGACCACGTTTGAAACCCTCTTTCTGTTGTATCTGAAAGTGGACACTTCGAGCGCATTCAGGCCTGTGGTGAAAAAGGGAATATCTTCCCATGAAAACGAGACAGAAGGATTCTCAGAAACTTATTTGTGATGTGTGTCCTCAACTAACAGAGTTCAACCTTTCCTTTCATACAGCAGTTGGAAACACACTTTTTGTAGAATCTGCAAGTGGATACTTGGATAACTGTGAAGATGTCATTGGGAACGGTAATGTCTTCACATAAAGACTAGACAGAAGCATTCTCAGAAAATTCTTTGTGATGTGTGTCCTCAACTAACAGAGTTCAACCTTTCTTTTTATAGAGCAGTTTGGAAACACCCCTTTTGTGGAATCTGTAAGTGGATATTTGGATAACTCTAACGATTTCGTTGGAAATGAGAGTATCTTCATATAAAATCCAGACAGAAGCATTCTCAGAAACTTCTTGGTGATGTGTGTCCTCAACTAACAGAGTTCAACCTTTCTTTTTATAGAGCAGTTTGGAAACACCCCTTTTGTAGAATCTGTAAGTGGATATTTGGATACTTCTAATGATTTCGTTGGAAACGGGAGTATCTTCATATAAAATCTAGACAGAAGCATTCTCAGAAACTTCTTCGTAATGAGTGTCCTCAAATAACACAGTTCAACCTTTCTTTTGATACAGCAGCTTGGAAACCCTCTTTTTGTTGAATCGGCAAGTGGATATTTATATAACTGCGAAGATTTCGTTGAAAACGGGAATATCTTCATATAAAATCTAGACAGAAGAATTCTCAGAAAGTTCTTTGTGAAGAGTGTCCTCAACTAACAGAGTTCAACCTTTCTTTTGACACACCAGTTTGGAAACGCTCTTTTTGTAGAATCTGCAAGTAGATATTTGGATAACTGTGAAGATTTCGTTGGAAACGGGAATATCTTCATATAAAATCTAGACAGAAGCATTCTCAGAAACTTCTTTGTGATGTGTGTCCTCAACTAACAGAGTTCAACCTTTCTTTTGATACAGTAGTTTGGATACTCTCTTTTTGTAGAATCTGTAAGTGGATATTTGGATACCTCTAACGATTTCGTTGGAAACGGGAATATCTTCATCTAAAATCTAGACAGAAGCACTGTCAGAAACTACTTTGTGATATCTGCATTCAAGTCACAGAGCTGAACATTCCCTTTCATAGAGCAGGTTTGAAACACTCTTTCTGTAGTATCTGGAAGTGGACATTTCGAGCGAATTCAGGCCTATGGTGAAAACGGAAATATCTTCCCGTAAAAATGAGACAGAAGGATTCTCAGAAATTTAATTGGGATGCGTGTCGTCAACTAACAGAGTTGAACCTTTCTATTGATACAGTAGTTTGGAAACACTCATTTTGTAGATTCTGCAAGTGGATACTTGGATAACTGTGAAGATTTCACTGGAAAGGGGAATATCTCCATTTAAAATCTAGACAGAAGCACTGTGAGAAACTACTTTGTGATATCTGCATTCAAGTGACAGAGCTGAACATTCCTTTTCATAGACCAGGTTTGAAATACTCTTTCTGTAGTATCCGGAAGTGGACATTTCGAGCCAAATCAGGCCTATGGTGAAAACGGAAATATCTTCCCATAAAAACGAAAGAGAAAGATTCTCAGAAACTTAATTGGGATGTCTGTCCTCAAGTAACAGAGTTGAACCTTTCTATTGATACAGTAGTTTGGAAACCCTCTTTTTGTAGAATCTGCAATTGGATATTTGGATAACTGTGAAGATTTCGTTGGAAATGGAATATCTTCATATAAATTCTAGACAGAAGCATTCTCAGAAACTTCTTTGTGATGTGTGTCTTCAACTAACAGGGTTCAACCTTTCTTTTGATAGAGCAGTTTGGAAACACTGTTTTTGTATAATCTGTAAGGGGATATTTGGATACCTCTAACGATTTCATTGGAAACGTGAATATCTTCATATAAAATCTAGACAGAAGCATTCTCAGAAACTTTTTTGTGATCTGTGTCTTCAACTAACAGGTTTCAACCTTTCTTTTGACAGAGCAGTTTCGAAACACTGTTTTTGTAGAACCTGTAAGTGGATATTTGGATTCCTCTAATGATTTCATTGGAAACCGGAATATCTTCATATAAAATCTAGACAGAAGCATTCTCAGAAACTTCTTTGTGATGTGTGTCCTCATCTAACAGAGTTGAACCTTTCTTTTGATAGAGCAGTTTGGAAACACTCTTTTTGTAGAATGTGTAAGTGGATATTTCGATACCTCTAACGATTTCGTTGGAAACGGGAATAACTTCATATAAAAGATACACAGAAGCACTGTGAGAAACTACTTTGTGATATCTGCATTCAAGTCACAGATCTGAACATTCCCTTTCATAGACCACGTTTGAAACTCTCTTTCTGTTGTATCTGGAAGTGGACACTTCGAGCGCATTCAGGCCTGTGGTGAAAAAGGGAATATCTTCCTATGAAAAAGAGGCAGAAGGATTCTCATAAAGTTGCTTGGAATGTGTGTCCACAACTAACAGAGTTCAACCTTACTTTTGATACAGCAGTTTGGAAACACCCTTTTTGTATAAATTGCAATTGAATATTTGGATAACTGTGAAGATTTCATTGGAAACGGGAATATCTTCATTTAAAATCTAGGCAGAAATATTCTCAGAAACTTCTTTGTGATGTGTGTCCTCAACTAACAGAGTTCAACCTTTCCTTTCATACAGCAGTTGAAAAGACACATTTGTAGAATCTGCAAGTGGATATTTGGATAACAGTGAAGATTTCATTGGAAACGGGAATATCTTCACATAAAGTCTAGATAGAAGCATTCTCAGAAAATTCTTTGTGATGTGTGTCCTCAACTAACAGAGTTCAACCTTTCTTTTTATAGAGCAGTATGGAAACACCCCTTTTGTAGAATCTGTAAGTGGATATTTGGATACCTCTAACGATTTCGTTGGAAACGGGAGTATCTTCATATAAAATCTAGACAGAAGCATTCTCAGAAACTTCATGGTAATGAGTGTCCTCACCTAACACAGTTCAACCTTTCTTTAGATACAGCAGCTTGCAAACCCTCTTTTTGTTGAATCGGCAAGTGGATATTTGTATGACTGCGAAGATTTCGTTGAAAACGGGAATATCTGCATATAAAATCTAGACAGAAGAATTCTCAGAAACTTCTTTCTGAAGAGTGTCCTCAACTAACAGAGTTCAAACTTTCTTTTGACACACCAGTTTGGAAATGCTCTTTTTGTAGAATCTGCAAGTGGATATTTGGATACCTCTAATGATTTCATTGGAAACGGGAATATCTTCATATAAAATCTAGACAGAAGCATTCTCAGAAACTCCCTTGTGATGTGTGTCCTCAACTAACAGAGTTCAACCCTGTTTTTGATACAGCAGTTTGGATACTCTCTTTTTGTAGAATCTGTAAGTGGATATTTGGATACCTCTAACGATTTCGTTGGAAACGGGAATATGTTCATATAAAAGATAGACAGAAGCAGTGTCAGAAACTACTTTTTGATATCTGCATTCAAGTCACAGTGCTGAACATTCCCTTTCATAGACCACGTTTGAAACACTCTTTCTGTAGTATCTGAAAGTGGACATTTCGAGCGAATTCAGGCCTATGGTGAAAACGGAAATATCTTCCGATAAAAACGAGACAGAAGGATTCCCAGAAACTTATTTGGGATGTGGGTCCTCAACTAACAGAGTTGAACATTTCTTTTGATACAGCAGTTTGGAATCACACTTTTTGTAGAATCTGCAAGTGAATATTTGAATAACAGTGAAGATTTCTTTGGAAACGGGAATATCTTTATATAAAATCTAGACAGAAGCATTCTCAGAAACTTCCTTGTGATGTGTGTCCTCAACTAACGGAGTTCAACCTTTCTTTTGATACAGCAGTTTGCATACTCTCTTTTTGTGGAATCTGTAAGTGGATATTTGGATACCTCTAACAATTTCATTAGAAATGGGAATACCTTCAAATAAAATCTAGACAGAAGGATTCTCAGAAACTTCTTTGTGATGTGTGTCTTCAGCTAACAGAGTTCAACCGTTCTTTTGATAGAGCAGTTTGGAAACACTCTTTCTGTAGAAATTGCATGTGGATATCTGGATAACTGTGAAGATTTCTTTGGAAACGGGAATATCTTCATATAAAATCTAGACAGAAACATTCTCAGAAACTTCTTTGTGATGTGTGTCCTCAACCAACAGAGTTCATCCTTTCACTTGATAGAGCAGTTTGGAAACACTCTGTTTGTAGAATCCGCAAGTGGATATTTGGATAACTGTGAAGATTTCGTTGGAAACGGGAACATCTTCATCTAATATCTAGACGTAAGCACTGTCAGAAACTACTTTGTGATATCTGCGTTCAAGTCACAGAGATGAACATTCCCTTTCATAGAGCAGGTTTGAAACACTCTTTCTGTAGTATCTGGAAGTGGACATTTCGAGCGAATTCAGGCCTATGGTGAAAACGGAAATATCTTCCCATAAAAATGAGACAGAAGGATCCTCAGAAACTTAATTGGAATGTGTGTCGTCAAATAAGAGAGTTGAACCTTTCTATTGATACAGCAGTTTGGAAACACTCTTTTTTTAGAACCTGCTAGTGGATATTTGGATAACTGTGAAGATTTCGCCGTAAACGGGAATATCTTCATCTAATATCTAGACGGAAGCACTGTCAGAAACTGCTTTGTGATATCTGCATTCAAGTGACAGAGATGAACATTCCTTTTCATTGACCAGGTTTGAAACACTCTTTCTGTAGTATCCGGAAGTGGACATTTCGAGCGAAATCAGGCCTATGGTGAAAACGGAAATATCTTCCCATAAAAATGAGAGAGAAAGATTCTCAGAAACTTAATTGGGATGTCTGTCCTCAACTAAGAGAGGTGAACCTTTCTACTGATACTGTAGTTTGGAAACACTCTTTTTGTAGAATCTGCAAGTGGATATTTGGATAACTGTGAAGATTTCGTTGGAAACGGAATATATTCATATAAAATCTAGACAGAAGCATTCTCAGAAACTTCTTTGTGATGTGTGTCCTCAACTAACGGAGTTCAACCTTTCTTTTGATACAGCAGTTTGCATACTCTCTTTTTGTAGAATCTGTAAGTGGATATTTGGATACCTCTAACGATTTCATTAGAAACGGGAATATCTTCAAATAAAATCTAGACAGAGGCATTCTCAGAAACTTCTTTGTGATGTGTGTCTTCAGCTAACAGAGTTCAACATTTCTTTGGATAGAGGAGTTTGGAAACCCTCTTTTTGTAGAATCGGCAAGTTTATATTTGGATAACTGAGAAGATTTCGTTGGCAACATGAGTATCTTCATATAATATCTAGACAGGAATATTCTCAGAAACTTATTTGTGATGTGGGTCCTCAACTAACAGAGTTCAACCTTTCCTTTCATACAGCAGTTGGAAACACACTTTTTGTAGAATCTGCACGTGGATATTTGGATAACTGTGAAGATTTCATTGGAAACGGGAATATCTTCACATAAAGTCTAGACAGAAGCATTCTCAGAAAATTCTTTGTGATGTGTGTTCTCAACTAACAGAGTTCAACCTTTCCTTTGATACAGCAGTTTGGAAACACTCTTTTTGTAAAACCTGCAAGTGGATATTTTGATAACTGTGAAGATTTCGTTGGAAACGGGAATATCTTCATCTAAAATCTAGACAGAAGCACTGTCAGAAACTACCTTGTGATATCTGCATTCAAGTCACAATGCTGAACATTCCCTTTCATAGACCACGTTTGAAACAGTCTTTCTGTAGTACCTGAAAGTGGACATTTCGAGCGAATTCAGGCCTATGGTGAAAACGGAAATATCTACCCATTAAAACGAGACAGAAGGATTCTCAGAAACTTATTTGGGATGTGCGTCCTCAACTGACAGAGTTGAACACTTCTTTTGATACAGCAATTTGGAAACACTTTTTTTGTAGAATCTGCAAGTGAATATTTGAATAATAGTGAAGATTTTTTGGAAACGGGAATATTTTTATATAAAACCTTGACCGAAGCATTCTCAGAAACTTCTTTGTGATGTGTGTCCTCAACTACCAAAGTTCAACCTTTCTTTTGATACAGCAGTTTGGATACTCTCTTTTTGTAGAATCTGTAAGTGGGTATTTGGATACCTCTAACCATTTCATTAGAAACGGGAATATCTTCATATAAAATCTAGACAGAAGCATTTTCAGAAACTTCTTTGAGATGAGTGTCCTCAACGAACAGAGTGTAACCTTTCTTTTGATAGAGCAGTTTGGTAACCCACTTTTTGTAGAATCGGAAAGTTGATATTTGGATAACTGAGAAGATTTCGTTGGCAATGGGAATATCTTCATATAAAATCTGGGCAGAAGGATTCTCAGACACTTCTTTGTGATGAGTGTCTTCAACTAACAGAGTTCAACCTTTCTTTTGATACAGCAGTTTGGAAACACTCTTTCAGTAGAAATTGCATGTTGATATCTGGATAACTGTGAAGATTTCTTTGGAAACGGGAATATCTTCATATAAAATCTAGACAGAAGCATTCTCAGAAACTTCTTTGTGATCTGTGTCCTCAACTAACAGAGTTCAACCTTACATTTGATAGAGCAGTTTGGAAACACACTGTTTGTAGAATCTGTAAGTGGATATTTGGATTCCTCTTACGATTTCATTGGAAACGGGAATATCTTCATATAAAAGATACACAGAAGCACTGTGAGAATCTACTTTGTGCTATCTGCATTCAAGTCACAGATCTGAACATTCCCTTTCATAGACCACGTTTGAAACTCTCTTTCTGTTGCATCTGAAAGTGGACACTTCGAGCACATTCAGGCCTGAGGTGAAAAAGGGAATATCTTCCTATGAAAACGAGACAGAAGGATTCTCATAAAGTTGTTTGGGATGTGTGTCCTCAACTAACAGAGTTCAACCTTTCTTTTGATACAGCAGTTTGGAAACACCCTTTTTGTATAAATTGCAAGTGGATATTTGGATAACTGAGAAGATTTCATTGGAAACGGGAATATCTTCATTTAAAATCTAGACAGAAATATTCTCAGAAACTTCTTTGTGATGTGTGTCCTCAACTAACAGAGTTCAACCTTTCATTTGATAGAGCAGTTTGGAAACACTCTGTTTGTAGAATCTGCAAGTGGATATTTGGACAACTGTGAAGATTTCGTTGGAAACGGGAATATCTTCATCTAATATCTAGACGGAAGCACTGTCAGAAACTACTTTGTGATATCTGCATTCAAGTGACAGAGCTGAACATTCCTTTTCATTGACCAGGTTTGAAACACTCTTTCTGTAGTATCTGGAAGTGTACATTTCGAGCGAAATCAGGCCTATGGTGAAAACGGAAATATCTTCCAATAAAAACGAGAGAGAATGATTCTCAGAAACTTATTTGGGATGTGGGTCCTCAACTAACAGAGTTGAAGATTTCTTTTGATACAGCAGTTTGGAAAAACACTTTTTGTAGAATCTGCAAGTGAATATTTGAATAACTGTGTAGATTTCTTTGGAAACGGAATATCTTTATATAAATTCTAGACAGAAGCATTCTGAGAAACTTCTTTGTGATGTGTGTCCTCAAATAACGGAGTTCCACCTTTCTTTTGATACAGCAGTTTGGATACTCTCTTTTTGTAGAATCTGTAAGTGGATATTTGGATACCTCTAACAATTTCGTTGGAGATGGGAATATCTTCATATAAAAGATAGACAGAAGCATTGTCAGAAACTACTTTTTGACATCTGCATTCAAGTCACAGTGCTGAACATTCCCTTTCATAGACCACGTTTGAAACCCTCTTTCTGTAGTATCTGAAATGGACATTTCGAGCGAATTCAGGCCTTTGGTGAAAACGGAAATATCTTCCGATAAAAACGAGACAGAAGGATTCTCAGAAACTTATTTGGGATGTGGGTCCTCAACTAACAGAGTTGAACATTTCTTTTGATACAGCAGTTTGGAAACACACTTTTTGTAGGATCTGCAAGTGAATATTTGAATAACAGTGAAGATTTCTTTGGAAACGGGAATATCTTTATATAAAATCTAGACAGAAGCATTCTCAGAAACTTCTTTATGATGAGTGTCTTCAACTAACAGATATCAACCTTTCCTTTGATACAGCAGTTTGGAAACACTCTTTCTGTAGAAATTGCATGTGGATATCTGGATAACTGTGAAGATTTCTTTGGAAACCTGAATATCTTCATATAAAATATAGACAGAAACATTCTCAGAAACTTCTTTGTGATGTGTGTCCTCAACTAACAGAGTTCAACCTTTCATTTGATAGAGCAGTTTGGAAACACTCTGTTTGTGGAATCTGAAAGTGGATATTTGGATAACTGTGAAGATATCATTGGAAACGGGAATATCTTCATCTAAAATCTAGACAGAAGCTCTGTCAGAAACTACTTTGTGATATCTGTATTCAAGTCACAGAGCTGAACATTCCCTTTCATAGAGCAGGTTTGAAACACTCTTTCTGTAGTATCTGGAAGTGGACTTTTCGAGCGAATTCAGGCCTATGGTGAAAACGGAAATATCCTCCAATAAAAATGAGACAGAATGATTCTCAGAAACTTAATTGGGATGTGTGTCGTCAACTAACAGAGTTGAACCTTTCTATTGATACAGTAGTTTGGAAACACTCTTTTTGTAGAATCTGAAAGTGGATATTTGGATAACTGTGAAGATTTCATTGGAAACGGAATATCTTCATATAAATTCTGGACAGAAGCATTCTCAGAATCTTCTTTGTGAGGTGTGTCTTCAACTAACAGGGTTCAACCTTTCTTTTGATAGAGCAGTTTGGAAACAGTGTTTTTGTAGAATCTGTAAGTGGATATTTGGATACCTCTAATGATTTCATTGGAAACCTGAATATCCTCATATAAAATCTAGACAGAAGCATTCTCAGAAACTCCGTTGTGGTCTGTGTCTTCAACTAACAGGGTTCAACCTTTCTTTTGACTGAGCAGTTTGGAAACACTGTTTTTGGAGAATCTGCAGTGGAAATTTGGATACCTCTAATGATTTCATTGGAATCGGGAATATCTTCATATAAAATCTAGACAGAAGCATTCTCAGAAACTTCTTTGTGATGTGTGTCCTCATCTAACAGAGTTGAACCTTTCTTTTTTTTATAGAGCAGTTTGGAAACACTCTTTTTGTAGAATTTGTAAGTGGATAATTGGATACATCTAACGATTACGTTGGAAACAGGAATATCTTCATATAAAAGATACACAGAAGCACTGTCAGAAACTACTTTTTGATATCTGCATTCAAGTCACAGATCTGAATATTCCCTTTCATAGACCACGTTTGAAACTCTCTTTCTGTTGTATCTGAAAGTGGACACTTCGAGCGCATTCAGGCCTGTGGTGAAAAAGGGAATATCTTCCTATGAAAACGAGACAGAAGGTTTCTCATAAATCTGTTTGTGATGTGTGCCCTCAACTAACAGAGTTCAACCTTTCTTTTAATAAAGCAGTTTGGAAACACCCTTTTTGTATAAATTGCAAGTGGATATTTGAATAACTGTGAATATTTCATTGGAAACGGGAATATCTTCATTTAAAATCTAGACACAAATATTCTCAGAAACTTCTTTGTGATGTGGGTCCTCAACTAACAGAGTTCAACCTTTCCTTTCATACAGCAGTTGGAAACACACTCTTTGTAGAATCTGCAAGTGGATATTTGGATAACTGTGAAGATTTCATTGGAAACAGGAATATCTTCATATAAAATCTAGACAGAAGCATTCTCAGAAACTTCTTTGTGATGTGTGTCCTCAACTAACAGAGTTCAACCTTTGTTTTGATACAGCAGTTTGGATACTCTCTTTTTGTAGAATCTGTAAGTGGATATTTGGATACCTCTAAAGATTTCGTTGGAAACGGGAATATCTTCATTTAAAAGATAGACAGAAGCACTGTCAGAAACTACTTTTTGATATCTGCATTCAAGTCACAGTGCTGATCATTCCCTTTCATAGACCACGTTTGAAACACTCTTTCTGTAGTAACTGAAAGTGGACATTTCGAGCGAATTCAGGCCTATGGTGAAAACGGAAATATCAACCCATAAAAATGAGATAGAAGTATTCTCAGAAACTTAATTGGAATATGTGTCGTCAACTAACAGAATTGAAACTTTCTATTGATACAGTAGTTTGGAAACACTCTTTTTGTAGAATCTGCAAGTGGATATTTGGATAACTGTGAAGATTTCGTTGGAAACGGGATATCTTCATCTAATATATAGACGGAAGCACTGTCAGAAACTACTTTGTGATATCTGCATTCAAGTGACAGAGCTGAACATTCCTTTTCATTGACCACGTTTGAAACACTCTTTCTGTAGTATCCGGAAGTGGACATTTCGAGCAAAATCAGGCCTACGGTGAAAACGGAAATATCTTCCCATAAAAATGAAAGAGAAAGATTCTCAGAAACTTAATTTGGATGTCTATCCTCAACTAACAGAGATGAACCTTTCTATTGATAGAGCAGTTTGGAAACACTCTTTTTGTAGAATCGGCAAGTTGATATTTGGATAACTGAGAAGATTTCGTTGGCAACCGGAATATCTTCATATAAAATCTAGACAGAAGGATTCTCAGAAACTTCTTTGCGATGAGTGTCTTCAACTAAAAGAGTTCAACCTTTCTTTTGATACAGCAGTTTGGAAACACTCTTTCTGTAGAAATTGCATGTGGATATCTGGATAACTGTGAAGAATTATTTGGAAACAGGAATATCTTCATGTAAAATCTAGACAGAAACATTCTCAGAAACTTCTTTGTGATGTGTGTCCTCAACTAACAGAGTTCAACCTTTCATTTGATAGAGCAGTTTGGATACACTCTGTTTGTAGAATCTGCAAGTGGATATTTGGATAACTGTGAAGATTTCTTTGGAAACGGGAATATCTTCATCAAAAATCTAGACAGAAGCACTGTCAGAAACTACTTTGTGATATCTGCATTCAAGTTACGGAGCTGAACATTCCCTTTCATAGAGCAGGTTTGAAACACACTTTCTGTAGTATCTGGAAGTGGACATTTCGAGAGAATTCAGGCCTATGGTGAAAACGGAAATATCTTCCCATAAAAGTGAGACAGAAGGATTCTCAGAAACTTAATTGGGATGTGTGTCGTCAACTAACAGAGTTGAACCTTTCTATTGATACAGTAGTTTGGAAACACTCTTTTTGTAGAATCAGCAAGTGGATATTTGGATAACTGTGAAGATTTCATTGGAAACGGGAATATCTTCATCTAATATGTAGACGGAAGCACTGTCAGAAACTACTTTGTGATATTTGCATTCAAGTGACAGAGCTGAACATTCCATTTCATTGACCAGGTTTGAAACACTCTTTCTGTAGTATCCGGAAGTGGACATTTCGAGCGATATCAGGCCTATGGTGAAAACGGAAATATCTTCCCATAAAAATGAAAGAGAAAGATTCTCAGAAACTTAATTGGGATGTCTGTCCTCAACTAACAGAGTTGAACCTTTCTATTGATACAGTAGTTTGGAAACACTCTTTTTGTAGAATCTGCAAGTGGATATTTGGATAACTGTGAAGATTTCATTGGAAACGGAATATCTTCATATAAAATCTAGACAGAAGCATTCTCAGAAACTTCTTTGTGATCTGTGTCTTCAACTAACAGGGTTCAAGCTTTCTTTTGACAGAGCAGTTTGGAAACACTGTTTTTGTATAATCTGTAAGTGGATATTTGGATACCTCTGATGATTTCATTGGAAACGGGAATATCTTCATATAAAATCTAGACAGATGCATTCTCAGATACTTCTTTGTGATGTGTGTCCTCATCTAACAGAGTTGAACCTTTCTTTTGATAGAGCAGTTTGGAAACACTCTTTTTGTAGAATCTGTAAGTGGATATTTGGATACCTCTAACGATTTCGTTGGAAACGGGAATATCTTCATATAAAAGATACTCAGAAGCACTGTGAGAAACTACTTTGTGATATCTGCATTCAAGTCACAGATCTGAACATTCCCTTTCATAGACCATGTTTGAAACTCTCTTTCTGTTGTATCTGAAAGTGGACACTTCGAGCGCATTCAGGCCTGGGGTGAAAAAGGGAATATCTTCCTATGAAAACGAGGAAGAAGGATTCTCATAAAGTTGTTTGGGATGCGTGCCCTCCACTAACAGAGTTCAACTTTTCTTTTAATAAAGCAGTTTGGAAACACCCTTTTTGTATAGATTGCAGGTGGATATTTGGATAACTGTGAAGATTTCATTGGAAACGGGAATATCTTCATTTAAAATCTAGACAGAAATATTCTCAGAAACTTCTTTGTGATGTGGGTCCTCAACTAACAGAGTTCAACCTTTCCTTTCATACAGAAGTTGGAAACACACTTTTTGTAGAATCTGCAAGTGGATATTTGGATAACTGTGAAGATTTCATTGGAAACAGGAATATCTTCATATAAAATCTAGACAGAAGCATTCTCAGAAACTACTTTGTGATGAGTGTCCTCAAAGAACAGAGTTCAAACTTTCTTTTGATACAGCAGTTTGGATACTCTCTTTTTGCAGAATCTGTAAGTGGATATTTGGATACTTCTAACGATTTCTTTAGAAACGGGAATATCTTCATATAAAATCTAGACAGAAGCATTATCAGAAACTTCTTTGTGATGAGTGTTCTCAAAGAACAGTTTAACCTTTGCTTGGATACAGCAGTTTGGTAACCCTCTTTTTGTAGAATCGGCAAGTTGATATTGGGATAACTGAGAAGATTTCGTTGGCAACGGGAATATCTTCAGATAAAATCTAGACAGAATGATTCTCAGAAACTTCTTTGTGATGAGTGTCCTCAACTAACAGAGTTCAACCTTTCTTTTGATACAGCAGTTTGGAAACACTCTGCAGAAATTGCATGTGGATATCTGGATAACTGTGAAGATTTCTTTGGAATCGGGAATATCTTCATATAAAATCTAGACAGAAGCATTCTCAGAAACTTCTTTGTGATGTGTGTCCTCATCTAACAGAGTTGAACCTTTCTTTTTTTTATAGAGCAGTTTGGAAACACTCTTTTTGTAGAATCTGTAAGTGGATATTTTGATAGAGCTAATGATTTCGTTGGAAACGGGAATATCTTCATATGAAATCTAGACCGAAGCATTCTCAGAAACTTCTTCTTGATGAGTGTCCTCAGCTAACACAGTTCATCCTTTCTTTTGATACAGCAGTTTGCAAACACACTTTTGGTAGAATCGGCAAGTGGATATTTGGATAACTCTGAAGATTTCGTTGGAAACGGGAGTATCTTCATATAAAATCTAGACAGAAGCATTCTCAGAAACTTCTTTGTGATGTGTGTCCTCAGCAAACAGAGTTGAACCTTTCTTTTATACAGTAGTTTGGAAACACACTTTTTGTAGAATCTGCATGTGGATATTTGGATAACTGTGAAGATATCGTTGGAAACGGGAATATCTTCATATAAAATCTAGACAGAAGCATTCTCAGAAACTTCTTTGTGATGTGTGTCCTCAACTAACAGACTTAAACCTTTCTGTTGATAGAGCAGTATGGAATCACTTCTTTTGTAGAATCTGTAAGTGGATATTTGGATAGCTCTATCGATTTCGTTGGAAACGGGAATATCTTCATCTTAATTCTAGACAGAAGCACTGTCAGAAACTACTTTCTGATATCTGCATTCAAGTCACAGAGCGGAACATTTCCTTTCATAGAGCAGGTTTGAAACACTCTTCCTGTAGTATCTGGTAGTGGACATTTCGAGCGCATTAAGGCCTACGGTGAAAACTGAAATATCTTACCATAAAAAAGAGACAGAAGGATTTTCAGAAACTTATTTAGGATGTGTGTCCTCAACTACCAGAGCTGATCCTTTCTATTGATACAGCAGTTTGGAAACACTCTTTTTGTAGAATCTGCAAGTGGATATTTGAATAACTGTGAAGATTTCGTTGGAAACGGGAATATCTTCATATAAAATCTAGACAGAAGCATTCTCAGAAACTTTTTTGTGATGTGTGTCCTCAACTAACAGAGTTCAACCTTTCCTTTGATACAGCAGTTTGGGAACACTCTTTCTGTAGAAACTGCAAGTGGATATTTTGTTTAATGTGAAGATTTCGTTGGAAACGGGAATATCTTCATATACAATCTAGACAGAAGCATTCTCAGAAACTTCTTTGTGATGTGTGTCCTCATCTAACAGAGTTCAACCTTTCTTTTCATAGAGTAGTTTGGAACCACTCTTTTTGTAGAATCTGCAAGTTGATATTTGGATAGCTCTAACGATTTCGTTGGAAACGGTAATATATTCATCTAAAATCTAGACAGAAGCACTCTCAGAAACTACTTTGTGATATCTGCATTCAACTCACAATGCTGACGATTCCCTTTCTTAGAGAATGTTTGGAACACTCTTTCTGTAGTATCTGCAAGTGGACATTTCGAGCGCATTCGGGCCTACGGTGAAAACTGAAATATCTTCCCATAAAAACGAGACAGAAGCATTCTCAGAAACTTCTTTGTGATGTGTGTCCTCAACTAACAGAGTTGAACCATTCTTTTGATACAGTAGTTTGGAAACACACTTTTTGTAGAATCTGCAAGTGCATATTTGGATAGCTCTATCGATTTCGTTGGAATCGGTAATATCTTCATCTATATTCTAGACAGAACCACTGTCAGAAACTACTTTGTGATATCTGCATTCAAGTCACAGAGCGGAACATTCCCTTTCATAGAGCAGGTTTGAAACACTCTTTCGGTAGTATCTGGAAGTGGACATTTCGAGTGCATTAAGGGCTACGGTGAAAACTGAAATATCTTCCCATAAAAAAGAGACAGAGGGATTTTCAGAAACTTATTTAGGATGTGTGTCCTCAACTACCAGAGCTGATCCTTTCTATTGATACAGAAGTTTGGAAACACTCTTTTTGTAGAATCTGCAAGTGGATATTCGAATAACTGTGAATATTTCGTTGGAAACGGGAATATCTTCATATAAAATCTAGACAGAAGCATTCTCAGAAACTTTTTTGTGATGTGTGTCCTCAACTAACAGAGTTCAACCTTTCCTTTGATACAGCAGTTTGGAAACACACTTTTTGTAGAACCTGCAAGTGGATATTTTGTTTAATGTGAAGATTTCGTTGGAAACGGGAACATCTTCATATAAAATCTAGACAGAAGCATTCTCAGAAACTTCTTTGTGATGTGTGTCCTCATCTAACAGAGTTCAACCTTTCTTTTCATAGAGTAGTTTGGAACCACTCTTTTTGTAGAATCTGCAAGTTGATATTTGGATAGCTCTAACGATTTCATTGGAAACGGGATCGTTAGAGCTATAAAAATATCCACTTGCAGATTCTACAAAAAGGGTGTTTCCAAACTGCTCTATCAAAAGAAACGTTGAACTCTGTTAGTTGAGGATACACATCACAAAGAAGTTTCTGAGAATGCTTGTGTCTAGATTTTATATGAATATATTCCTATTTCCAAATAAATCTTCACAGTTATCCAAATATCCACTTGCAGATTCTACAAAAGAAGTGATTCCAAACTGCTCTATCAACAGAAAGGTTTAAGTCTGTTAGTTGAGGACACACATCACAAAGAAGTTTGTGAGAATGCTTCTGTCTAGATTTTATATGAAGATATTCCCGTTTCCAACGATATCTTCACAATTATACAAATATCCACTTGCAGATTCTTCAAAAAGTGTGTTTCCAAACTGCTGTATCAAAAGAAAGGTTCAACTCTGTTAGTTGAGGACACTCATCACAGAGAAGTTTCTGAGAATGCTTCTGTCTAGATTTCATATGAAGATACTCCCCTTTCCAGCGAATTTATTACAGCTATCCAAATATCCACGGACAGATTCTACAAAAAGGGTGTTTCCAAACTGCTCTATCAAAAGAAAGGTTGAACTCCGTTATTTGAGGACACACATCACGAAGAAGTTGCAGAAAATGCTTCTGTCTGGAATTTAGATGAAGATATTCCCGTTTCCAACGAAATCTTCACAGTTATCCAAATATCTACCAGCAGATTCTACAAAAAGTGTGTTTCCAAACTACTGTAACAAAAGAAAGGTTGAACTCTGTCAGTTGAGGACACACATCCCAAAGAAGTTTCAGAGAATGCTTCTGTCTAGATTTTATATGAAGATATTCCCTTTTCCAATGAAATATTCAGAGTCATCCAAATATCCACTTGCAGCTTCTACAAAAAGAGTTTTTCTAAACTGCTGTATCCAAAGAAAGTTTCATCTCTGTTAGTTGAGGACACACATCCCAAATAAGTTTCTGAGAATGCTTCTGTCTCGTTTTTATGGGAAGATATTTCCCTTTTCACCTTAGGCCTGAAAGCGCTCGAAATCTCCACTTGCAGATACTACAGAAAGAGTGTTCCAAACCTGCTCTAAGAAAGGGAATGTTCAGCTCTGTGGGTTCAATGCAGATATCACAAAGTAGTTTCTGAGAGAGCTTCTGTCTAGATTTTAGATGAAGATATTCCAGTTTCCAATGAAATCGTTAGAGCTATCCAAATATCCACTTGCAGATTCTACAAAAAGTGTGTTTCCAAACTGCTGTAACAAAGGAAAGGTTGAAATCTGTTAGTTGAGGACACACACCAAAAAAAGTTTCTGAGAATGCTTCTGTCTAGATTTTATATGACGATATTCCCGTTTCCAATGAAATCTTCACAGTTATTCAAATATCCACTTGAAGATTCCACAAAAAGAGTGTTTCCAAACTGCTCTATCAAAAGAGAGGTTCAACTCCGTTAGTTGAGGACACACATCACAAAGAAGTTTCTGAGAATGCTTCTGTCTCGTTTTTATGGGAAGATATTTCAGTTTTCACCGTAGGCCGGAATGCGCTCAAAATGTCCACTTGCAGATACTACAGAAAGAGTGTTCCAAACCTTCTCTAAGAAAGGGAATCTTCAGCTTTGTGAGTTGAATGCAGATATCACAAAGTAGTTTCTGAGAGTGCTTCTGTCTAGATTTTAGATGAAGATATTCCCGTTTCCAATGAAACCGTTAGAGCTATCCAAATATCAACTTGCAGATTCTACAAAAAGAGTGGTTCCAAACTACTCTATGAAAAGAAAGGTTGAACTCTGTTAGATGAGGACACACATCACAAAGAAGTTTCTGAGAATGCTTCTGTCTAGATTTTATATGAAGATATTCCCGTTTCCCACGAAATCTTCACAGTTATTCAAATATCCACTTGCAGATTCTACGAAAAGGGTGTTTCCAAACTGCTGTATCAAAGGAAAGGTTGAACTCTGTTAGTTGAGGACACACATCACAAGAAAGTTTCTGAGAATGCTTCTGTCTAGATTTTATATGAAGATATTCCCGTTTCCCACGAAATCTTCACAGTTATTCAAATATCCACTTGCAGATTCTAAAAAAAGAGTGTTTCCAAACTTCTGTATCAATAGAAAGGATCAGCTCTGGTAGTTGAGGACACACATCCTAAATAAGTTTCTGAAAATCCTTCTGTCTCATTTTTATGGGAAGATATTTCAGTTTTCACCGTTGGCCTTAATGCGCTCGAAATGTCCACTTCCAGATACTACAGAAAGAGTGTTTCAAACCTGCTCTATGAAAGGGAATGTTCCGCTCTGTGACTTGAATGCAGATATCAGAAAGTAGTTTCTGACAGTGCTTTTGTCTAGAATTTAGATGAAGATATTCCCGTTTCCACCGAAATCGATAGAGCTATCCAAATATCCACTTACAGATTCTACAAAAGAAGTGATTCCAAACTGCTCTATCAACAGAAACGTTTAAGTCTGTTAGTTGAGGACACACATCACAAAGAAGTTTGTGAGAATGCTTCTGTCTAGATTTTATATGAAGATATTCCCGTTTCCAACGATATCTTCACAGTTATCCAAATATCCACTTGCAGATTCTACAAAAAGTGTGTTTCCAAACTACTGTATCAAAAGAAAGGTTCAACTCTGTTTGTTGAGGACACACATCACAAAGAAGTTTCTGAGAATGATTCTGTCTAGATTTTACATGAAGATATTCCTGTTTCCAACGAAATCTTCAGAGTTATCCAAATATCCACTTTCCGATTCTACAAAAAGAGTGTTTGCAAACTGCTGTATCAAAAGAAAGGATGAACTGTGTTAGCTGAGGACACTCATCAAGAAGAAGTTTCTGAGAATGCTTCGGTCTAGATTTCATATGAAGATATTCCCGTTTCCAACGAAATCATTAGCTCTATCAAAATATCCACTTACAGATTCTACAAAAAGAGTGTTTCCAAACTCCTCTATCAAAAGAAAGTTTCAACTCCTTTAGTTGAGGACACACATCACAAAGAAGTTTCTGAGAATGCTTCTGTCTAGATTTTATATGAAGATATTCCCTTTTCCAATGAAATCTTCAGAGTCATCCAAGTATCCACTTGCAGCTTCTACAAAAAGAGTTTTTCTAAACTGCTGTATCCAAAGAAAGTTTCATCTCTGTTAGTTGAGGACACACATCCCAAATAAGTTTCTGAGAATGCTTCTGTCTCGTTTTTATGGGAAGATATTTCCCTTTTCAACTTAGGCCTGAAAGCGCTCGAAATCTCCACTTGCAGATACTACAGAAAGAGTGTTCCAAACCTGCTCTGAGAAAGGTAATGTTCAGCTCTGTGAGTTCAATGCAGATATCACAAAGTAGTTTCTGACAGAGCTTCTGTCTAGATTTTAGATGAAGATATTCCCATTTCCAATGAAATCGTTAGAGCTATCCAAATATCCACTTGCAGATTCTACAAAAAGTGTGTTTCCAAACTGCTGTAACAAAGGAAAGGTTGAAATCTGTTAGTTGAGGACACACACCACAAAAAAGTTTCTGAGAATGCTTCTGTCTAGATTTTATATGACGATATTCCCGTTTCCAACGAAATCTTCACAGTTATTCAAATATCCACTTCCAGATTATACAAAAAGTGTGTTTCCAAACTGCTCTATCAAAAGAAAGGTTCAACTCCGTTAGTTGAGGACACACATCACAAAGAAGTTTCTGAGAATGCTTCTGTCTCGTTTTTATGGGAAGATATTTCCCTTTCCACCTTAGGCCCGAATGCGCTCGAAATGTCCACTTGCAGATACTACAGAAAGAGTGTTCCAAACCTTCTCTATGAAAGGGAATCGTCAGCATTGTGACTTGAATGCAGGTATCACAAAGTAGTTTCTGTGAGTGCTTCTGTCTAGATTTTAGATGAATATATTACCGTTTCCAACGAAATCGTTAGAGCTATCCAAATATCAACTTGGAGATTCTACAAAAAGAGTGGTTCCAAACTACTCTATGAAAAGAAAGGTTGAACTCTGTTAGATGAGGACACACATCACAAAGAAGTTTCTGAGAATGCTTCTGTCTAGATTGTATATGAAGATGTTCTCGTTTCCAACGAAATCTTCACATTAATCAAAATATCCACTTGCAGGTTCTACAGAAAGAGTGTTCCCAAACTGCAGTATTAAAGGAAAGGTTGACCTCTGTTAGTTGAGGACACACATAACAAAAAAGTTTCTGAGAATGCTTCTGTCTAGATTTTATATGAAGATATTCCCGTTTCCAACGAAATCTTCACAGTTATTCAAATATCCACTTGCAGATTCTACAAAAAGAGTGTTTCCAAACTGCTGTATCAATAGAAAGGATCAGCTCTGGTAGTTGAGGACACACATCCTAAATAAGTTTCTGAAAATCCTTCTGTCTCTTTTTTATGGGAAGATATTTCAGTTTTCACCATAGGCCTTAATGCGCTCGAAATGTCCACTTCCAGATACTACAGAAAGAGTGTTTCAAACCTGCTCTATGAAAGGGAATGTTCAGCTCTGTGACTTGAATGCAGATATCACAAAGTAGTTTCTGACAGTGCTTCTGTCTTGAATTCAGATGAAGATATTCCCTTTTCCAACGAAATCGTTAGAGCTATAAAAATATCCACTTGCAGATTCTACAAAAAGGGTGTTTCCAAACTGCTCTATCAAAAGAAACGTTGAACTCTGTTAGTTGAGGACACACATCACAAAAAAGTTTCTGAGAATGCTTCTGTCTAGATTTTATATGACCATATTCCCGTTTCCAAGGAAATCTTCACAGTTATTCAAATATCCACTTGCAGATTCTACGAAAAGAGTGTTTCCAAACTGCTCTATCAAAAGAAAGGTTCAGCTCCGTTAGTTGAGGACACACATCACAAAGAAGTTTCTGAGAATGCTTCTGCCTCGTTTTTATGGGAAGATATTTCAGTTTTCACCGTAGGCCGGAATGCGCTCGAAATGTCCACTTGCAGATACTACAGAAAGAGTGTTCCAAACCTTCTCTAAGAAAGGGAATCTTCAGCTTTGTGAGTTGAATGCAGATATCACAAAGTAGTTTCTGAGAGTGCTTCTGTCTAGATTTTAAATGAAGATATTCCCGTTTCCAACGAAATCGTTAGAGTTATCCAAATATCTACTTGCAGATTCTACAAAAAGAGTGGTTCCAAACTACTCTATGAAAAGAAAGGTTGAACTCTGTTCGATGAGGACACACATCACAAAGAAGTTACTGAGAATGCTTCTGTCTAGATTCTATATGAAGATGTTCCCGTTTCCAACGAAATCTTCACATTAAACAAAATATCCACTTGCAGGTTCTACAAAAAGAGTGTTTCCAAACTGCTGTATCAAAGGAAAGGTTGAACTCTGTTAGTTGAGGACACACATCACAAAAAAGTTTCTGAGAATGCTTCTGTCTAGATTTTATATGAAGATATTCCCGTTTCCAACGAAATCTTCACAGTTATTCAAATATCCACTTGCAGATTCTACAAAAAGAGTGTTTCCAAACTGCTGTTTCAATAGAAAGGATCAGCTCTGGTAGTTGAGGACACACATCCTAAATAAGTTTCTGAAAATCCCTCTGTCTCTTTTTTATGGGAAGATATTTCAGTTTTCACCGTAGGCCTTAATGCGCTCGAAATGTCCACTTCCAGATACTACAGAAAGAGTGTTTCAAACCTGCTCTATGAAAGGGAATGTTCCGCTCTGTGACTTGAATGCAGATATCAGAAAGTAGTTTCTGACAGTGCTTCTGTCTAGAATTTAGATGAAGATATTCCCGTTTCCAACGAAATCTTCACAGTTATCCAAATATCCACTTGCAGATTCTACAAAAAGAGTGTTTGCAAACTGCTGTATCAAAAGAAAGGATGAACTGTGTTAGCTGAGGACACTCATCAAGAAGAAGTTTCTGAGAATGCTTCGGTCTAGATTTCATATGAAGATATTCCCGTTTCCAACGAAATCATTAGCTCTATCAAAATATCCACTTACATATTCTACAAAAAGAGTGTTTCCAAACTCCTCTATCAAAAGAAAGGTTCAACTCCTTTAGTTGAGGACACACATCACAAAGAAGTTTCTGAGAATGCTTCTGTCTAGATTTTATATGAAGATATTCCCTTTTCCAATGAAATTTTCAGAGTCATCCAAATATCCACTTGCAGCTTCTACAAAAAGAGTTTTTCTAAACTGCTGTATCCAAAGAAAGTTTCATCTCTGTTAGTTGAGGACACACATCCCAAATAAGTTTCTGAGAATGCTTCTGTCTCGTTTTTATGGGAAGATATTTCCCTTTTCACCTTAGGCCTGAAAGCGCTCGAAATCTCCACTTGCAGATACTACAGAAAGAGTGTTCCAAACCTGCTCTAAGAAAGGGAATGTTCAGCTCTGTGAGTTCAATGCAGATATCACAAAGTAGTTTCTGAGAGAGCTTCTGTCTAGATTTTAGATGAAGATATTCCCGTTTCCAATGAAATCGTTAGAGCTATCCAAATATCCACTTGCAGATTCTACAAAAAGTGTGTTTCCAAACTGCTGTAACAAAGGAAAGGTTGAAATCTGTTAGTTGAGGACACACACCACAAAAAAGTTTCTGAGAATGCTTCTGTCTAGATTTTATATGACGATATTCCCGTTTCCAAGGAAATCTTCACAGTTATTCAAATATCCACTTGCAGATTCTACAAAAAGAGTGTTTCCAAACTGCTCTATCAAAAGAAAGGTTCAACTCCGTTAGTTGAGGACACACATCACAAAGAAGTTTCTGAGAATGCTTCTGTCTCGTTTTTATGGGAAGATATTTGAGTTTTCACCATAGGCCGGAATGCGCTCGAAATGTCCACTTGCAGATACTACAGAAAGAGTGTTCCAAACCTTCTCTAAGAAAGGGAATCTTCAGCTTTGTGAGTTGAATGCAGATATCACAAAGTAGTTTCTGAGACTGCTTCTGTCTAGATTTTAGATGAAGATATTCCCGTTTCCAACGAAATCGTTAGAGCTATCCAAATATCTATTTGCAGATTCTACAAAAACAGTGGTTCCAAAATACTCTATGAAAAGAAAGGTTGAACTCTGTTAGATGAGGACACACATCACAAAGAAGTTTCTGAGAATGCTTCTGTCTAGATTTTATATGAAGATGTTCCCGTTTCCAACGAAATCTTCACATTAAACAAAATATCCACTTGCAGGTTCTACAAAAAGAGTGTTTCCAAACTGCTGTATCAATGGAAAGGTTGAACTCTGTTAGTTGAGGGCACACATCACAAAAAAGTTTCTGAGAATGCTTCTGTCTAGATTTTATATGAAGATATTCCCGTTTCCAACGAAATCTTCACAGTTATTCAAATATCCACTTGCAGATTCTAAAAAAAGAGTGTTTCCAAACTGCTGTATCAATAGAAAGGATCAGCTCTGGTAGTTGAGGACACACATCCTAAATAAGTTTCTGAAAATCCCTCTGTCTCTTTTTTATGGGAAGATATTTCAGTTTTCACCGTAGGCCTTAATGCGCTCGAAATGTCCACTTCCAGATACTACAGAAAGAGTGTTTCAAACCTGTTCTATGAAAGCGAATGTTCCGCTCTGTGACTTGAATGCAGATATCACAAAGTAGTTTCTGACAGTGCTTCTGTCTAGAATTTAGATGAAGATATTCCCGTTTCCAACGAAATCGATAGAGCTATCCAAATATCCACTTGCAGATTCTACAAAAAGTGTGTTTCCAAACTACTGTATCAAAAGAATGGTTCAACTCTGTTAGTTGAGGACACACATCACAAAGAAGTTTCTGAGAATGCTTCTGTCTAGATTTTATATGAAGATATTCCCGTTTCCAACGAAATCTTCACAGTTATCCAAATATCCACTTGCAGATTCTACAAAAAGAGTGTTTGCAAACTGCTGTATCAAAAGAAAGGATGAACTGTGTTAGCTGAGGACACTCATCAAGAAGAAGTTTCTGAGAATGCTTCGGTCTAGATTAGATTTTGAAGTTATTCCCGTTTCCAACGAAATCATTAGCTCTATCAAAATATCCACTTACAGATTCCACAAAAAGAGTGTTTCCAAACTCCTCTAACAAAAGAAAGGTTCAACTCCTTTAGTTGAGGACACACATCCAAAGAAGTTTCTGAGAATGCTTCTGTCTAGATTTTATATGAAGATATTCCCTTTTCCAATGAAATCTTCAGAGTCATCCAAATATCCACTTGCAGCTTCTACAAAAAGAGTTTTTCTAAACTGCTGTATCCAAAGAAAGTTTCATCTCTGTTAGTTGAGGACACACATCCCAAATAAGTTTCTGAGAATGCTTCTGTCTCGTTTTTATGGGAAGATATTTCCCTTTTCACCTTAGGCCTGAAAGCACTCGAAATCTCCACTTGCACATACTACAGAAAGAGTGTTCCAAACCTGCTCTAAGAAAGGGAATGTTCAGCTCTGTGAGTTCAATGCAGATATCACAAAGTAGTTTCTGAGAGAGCTTCTGTCTAGATTTTAGATGAAGATATTCCCGTTTCCAATGAAATCGTTAGAGCTATCCAAATATCCACTTGCAGATTCTACAAAAAGTGTGTTTCCAAACTGCTGTAACAAAGGAAAGGTTGAAATCTGTTAGTTGAGGACACACACCACAAAAAAGTTTCTGAGAATGCTTCTGTCTAGATTTTATATGACGATATTCCCGTTTCCAAGGAAATCTTCACAGTTATTCAAATATCCACTTGCAGATTCTACAAAAAGAGTGTTTCCAAAATGCTCTATCAAAAGAAAGGTTCAACTCCGTTAGTTGAGGACACACATCACAAAGAAGTTTCTGAGAATGCTTCTGTCTCTTTTTTATGGGAAGATATTTCAGTTTTCACCGTAGGCCGGAATGCGCTCGAAATGTCCACTTGCAGATACTACAGAAAGAGTGTTCCAAACCTTCTCTAAGAAAGGGAATCTTCAGCTTTGTGAGTTGAATGCAGATATCACAAAGTAGTTTCTGAGACTGCTTCTGTCTAGATTTTAGATGAAGATATTCCCGTTTCCAACGAAATCGTTAGAGCTATCCAAATATCTACTTGCAGATTCTACAAAAAGAGTGGTTAAAAACTACTCTATGAAAAGAAAGGTTGAACTCTGTTAGATGAGGACACACATCACAAAGAAGTTTCTGAGAATGCTTCTGTCTAGATTCTATATGAAGATGTTCCCGTTTCCAATGAAATCTTCACATTAAACAAAATATCCACCTGCAGGTTCTAAAAAAAGAGTGTTTCCAAACTGCTGTGTCAATGGAAAGGTTGAACTCTGTTAGTTGAGGACACACATCACAAAAAAGTTTCTGAGAATGCTTCTGTCTAGATTTTATATGAAGATATTCCCGTTTCCAACGAAATCTTCACAGTTATTCAAATATCCACTTGCAGATTCTACAAAAAGAGTGTTTCCAAACTGCTGTCTCAGTAGAAAGGATCAGCTCTGGTAGTTGAGGACACACATCCTAAATAAGTTTCTGAAAATCCCTCTGTCTCTTTTTTATTGGAAGATATTTCAGTTTTCACCGTAGGCCTTAATGCGCTCGAAATGTCCACTTCCAGATACTACAGAAAGAGTGTTTCAAACCTGCTCTATGAAAGGGAATGTTCCGCTCTGTGACTTGAATGCAGATATCAGAAAGTAGTTTCTGACAGTGCTTCTGTCTAGAATTTAGATGAAGATATTCCCGTTTCCAACGAAATCTTCACAGTTATCCAAATATCCACTTGCAGATTCTACAAAAAGAGTGTTTGCAAACTGCTGTATCAAAAGAAAGGATGAACTGTGTTAGCTGAGGACACTCATCAAGAAGAAGTTTCTGAGAATGCTTCGGTCTAGATTTCATATGAAGATATTCCCGTTTCCAACGAAATCATTAGCTCTATCAAAATATCCACTTACAGATTCTACAAAAAGAGTGTTTCCAAACTCCTCTATCAAAAGGAAGGTTCAACTCCTTTAGTTGAGGACACACATCACAAAGAAGTTTCTGAGAATGCTTCTGTCTCGTTTTTTTGGGAAGAAATTTCAGTTTTCACCGTAGGCCCGAATGCGCTGGAAATGTCCACTTGCAGATACTACAGAAAGTGTGTTCCAAACCTTCTCTAAGAAAGAGAATCGTCAGAATTGTGAGTTGAATGCAGATATCACAAAGTAGTTTCTGAGAGTGCTTCTGTCTAGATTTTAGATGAATATATTACCATTTCAAACGAAATCGTTAGAGCTATCCAAATATCAACTTGCAGATTCTACAAAAAGAGTGGTTCCAAACTACTGTATGAAAAGAAAGGTTGAACTCTGTTAGATGAGGACACACATCACAAAGAAGTTTCTGAGAATGCTTCTGTCTAGATTGTATATGAAGATGTTCCCGTTTCCAACGAAATCTTCACATTAAACAAAATATCCACTTGCAGGTTCTACAGAAAGAGTGTTCCCAAACTGCAGTATTAAAGGAAAGGTTGACCTCTGTTAGTTGAGGACACACATAACAAAAAAGTTTCTGAGAATGCTTCAGTCTAGATTTTATATGAAGATATTCCCGTTTCCAATGAAATCTTCACAGTTATTGAAATATCCACTTGCAGATTCTACAAAAAGAGTGTTTCCAAACTGCTGTATCAATAGAAAGGATCAGCTCTGGTAGTTGAGGACACACATCCTAAATAAGTTTCTGAAAATCCTTCTGTCTCTTTTTTATGGGAAGATATTTCAGTTTTCACCATAGGCCTTAATGCGCTCGAAATGTCCACTTCCAGATACTACAGAAAGAGTGTTTCAAACCTGCTCTATGAAAGGGAATGTTCAGCTCTGTGACTTGAATGCAGATATCACAAAGTAGTTTCTGACAGTGCTTCTGTCTTGAATTCAGATGAAGATATTCCCTTTTCCAACGAAATCGTTAGAGCTATAAAAATATCCACTTGCAGATTCTACAAAAAGGGTGTTTCCAAACTGCTCTATCAAAAGAAACGTTGAACTCTGTTAGTTGAGGACACACATCACAAAAAAGTTTCTGAGAATGCTTCTGTCTAGATTTTATATGAAGATATTCCCGTTTCCAACGAAATCTTCACAGTTATTCAAATATCCACTTGCAGATTCTACAAAAAGAGTGTTTCCAAACTGCTGTTTCAATAGAAAGGATCAGCTCTGGTAGTTGAGGACACACATCCTAAATAAGTCTCTGAAAATCCCTCTGTCTCTTTTTTATGGGAAGATATTTCAGTTTTCACCATAGGCCTTAATGCGCTCGAAATGTCTACTTCCAGATACTACAGAGAGAGTGTTTCAAACCTGCTCTATGAAAGGGAATGTTCCGCTCTATGACTTGAATGCAGATATCAGAAAGTAGTTTCTGACAGTGCTTCTGTCTAGAATTTAGATGAAGATATTCCCGTTTCCAACGAAATCTTCACAGTTATCCAAATATCCACTTGCAGATTCTACAAAAAGAGTGTTTGCAAACTGCTGTATCAAAAGAAAGGATGAACTGTGTTAGCTGAGGACACTCATCAAGAAGAAGTTTCTGAGAATGCTTCGGTCTAGATTTCATATGAAGATATTCCCGTTTCCAACAAAATCATTAGCTCTATCAAGATATCCACTTACAGATTCTACAAAAAGAGTGTTTCCAAACTCCTCTATCAAAAGAAAGGTTCAACTCCTTTAGTTGAGGACACACATCACAAAGAAGTTTCTGAGAATGCTTCTGTCTAGATTTTATATGAAGATATTCCCTTTTCCAATGAAATCTTCAGAGTCATCCAAATATCCACTTGCAGCTTCTACAAAAAGAGTTTTTCTAAACTGCTGTATCCAAAGAAAGTTTCATCTCTGTTAGTTGAGGACACACATCCCAAATAAGTTTCTGAGAATGCTTCTGTCTCGTTTTTATGGGAAGATATTTCCCTTTTCACCTTAGGCCTGAAAGCGCTCGAAATCTCCACTTGCAGATACTACAGAAAGAGTGTTCCAAACCTGCTCTAAGAAAGGGAATGTTCAGCTCTGTGAGTTCAATGCAGATATCACAAAGTAGTTTCTGAGAGAGCTTCTGTCTAGATTTTAGATGAAGATATTCCCGTTTCCAATGAAATCGTTAGAGCTATCCAAATATCCACTTGCAGATTCTACAAAAGAAGTGATTCCAAACTGCTCTATCAACAGAAAGGTTTAAGTCTGTTAGTTGAGGACACACATCACAAAGAAGTTTCTGAGAATGCTTCTGTCTCGTTTTTATGGGAAGATATTTCAGTTTTCACCGCAGGCCCGAATGCGCTCGAAATGTCCACTTGCAGATACTACAGAAAGAGTGTTCCAAACCTTCTCTAAGAAAGGGAATCGTCAGCATTGTGAGTTGAATGCAGATATCACAAAGTAGTTTCTGTGAATGCTTCTGTCTAGATTTTAGATGAATATATTACCGTTTCCAACGAAATCTTTAGAGC
This sequence comes from Gorilla gorilla gorilla, assembly GCF_029281585.2. NCBI lineage: Eukaryota > Metazoa > Chordata > Mammalia > Primates > Hominidae > Gorilla > Gorilla gorilla. The sequence goes on along the minus strand of NC_086018.1, from coordinate 10,959,157 downwards.
TATCCAAATATCAACTTGCAGATTCTACAAAAAGAGTGGTTCCAAACTACTCTATGAAAATAAAGGTTGAACTCTGTTAGATGAGGACACACATCACAAAGAATTTTCTGAGAATGCTTCTGTCTAGATTGTATATGAAGATGTTCCCATTTCCAACCAAATCTTCACATTAAACAAAATATCCACTTGCAGGTTCTACAGAAAGAGTGTTCCCAAACTGCTGTATCAAAGGAAAGGTTGAACTCTGTTAGTTGAGGACACACATCACAAAAAAGTTTCTGAGAATGCTTCTGTCTAGATTTTATATGAAGATATTCCCGTTTCCAACGAAATCTTCACAGTTATTCAAATATCCACTTGCAGATTCTACAAAAAGAGTGTTTCCAAACTGCTGTATCAATAGAAAGGATCAGCTCTGGTAGTTGAGGACACACATCCGAAATAAGTTTCTGAAAATCCTTCTGTCTCTTTTTTATGGGAAGATATTTCAGTTTTCACCGTAGGCCTTAATGCGCTCGAAATGTCCACTTCCAGATACTACAGGAAGATTGTTTCAAACCTGCTCTATGAAAGGAAATGTTCCGCTCTGTGACTTGAATGCAGATATCAGAAAGTAGTTTCTGACAGTGCTTCTGTCTAGAATTTAGATGAAGATATTCCCGTTTCCTACGAAATCGATAGAGCTATCCAAATATCCACTTACAGATTCTACAAAAGAAGTGATTCCAAACTGCTCTATCAACAGAAAGGTTTAAGTCTGTTAGTTGAGGACACACATCACACAGAAGTTTGTGAGAATGCTTCTGTCTAGATTTTATATGAAGATATTCCCGTTTCCAACGACATCTTCACAGTTATCCAAATATCCACTTGCAGATTCTACAAAAAGTGTGTTTCCAAACTACTGTATCAAAAGAAAGGTTCAACTCTGTTTGTTGAGGACACACATCAAAAAGAAGTTTCTGAGAATGCTTCTGTTTAGATTTTATATGAAGATATTCCCGTTTCCAACGATATCTTCACAGTTATCCAAATATCCACTTGCAGATTCTACAAAAAGAGTGTTTGCAAACTGCTGTATCAAAGGAAAGGATGAACTGTGTTAGCTGAGGACACTCATCAAGAAGAAGTTTCTGAGAATGCTTCGGTCTAGATTTCATATGAAGATATTCCAGTTTCCAACGAAATCATTAGCTCTATCAAAATATCCACTTACAGATTCTACAAAAAGAGTGTTTCCAAACTGCTGTATCTACGGAAAGTTTGAACTCTGTTAGTTCAGGACACTCATCACAGAAAAGTTTCTGAGAATGCTTCTGTCTATATTTTATAAGAAGATACTCCCGTTTCCAACGAAATCTTCACAGTTTTTCAAGTATCCACTTGCAGATTCCACAAAAAGTGTGTTTCCAAACTGCTGTATCAATAGAAAGGATCTAATCTGCTATTTGAGGACACACATCCTAAATAAGTTTCTGAGAATCCTTCTGTCTCTTTGTTATGGGAAGATATTTCAGTTTTCACCGTAGGCCTGAATGCGTTCGAAATGTCCACTTCCAGATACTACAGAAAGAGTGTTTCAAACCTGCTCTATGAAAGGGAATGTTCAGCTCTGTGACTTGAATGCAGATATCACAAAGTAGTTTCTGACAGAGCTTCTGTGTTGAATTCAGATGAAGATATTCCCTTTTCCAACGAAATCGTTAGAGCTATAAAAATATCCACTTGCAGATTCTACAAAAAGGGTGTTTCCAAACTGCTCTATCAAAAGAAACGTTGAACTCTGTTAGTTGAGGATACACATCACAAAGAAGTTTTTGAGAGTGCTTGTGACTAGATTTTTTATGAAGATATTCCTATTTCCAACTAAATCTTCACAGTTATCCAAATATCCACTTGCAGATTTTACAAAAAGACTGTTTCCAAACTGCTGTTTCAAAGGAAAAGTTGAACTGTGTTAGTTGAGGACACTCATCACAAAGAAGTTTCTGAGAATGCTTCTGTCTAGATTTCATATGAAGATATTTCCGTTTCCACTGAAATCATTAGAGCTATCCAAATATCCACTTACAGATTCTACAAAAAGAGTGTTACCAATCTGCTCTATCAAAAGAAAGGTTCAACTTCGTTAGTTGAGGACACACATCACAAAGAAGTTTCTGAGACTGCTTCTGTCTGGATTTTATATGAAGATATTCCGTTTCCAACGAAATCTTCACAGTTATCCAAATATCCACTTGCAGATTCTACAAAAAGTGTGTTTCCAAACTACTGTATCAAAAGAAAGGTTCAACTCTGTTAGTTGAGGACACTCATCAAGAAGAAGTTTCTGAGAATGCTTCGGTCTAGATTTTATATAAAGATGTTCCCGTTTCCAATGAAATCTTCACATTAAACAAAATATCCACTTGCAGGTTCTACAAAAAGAGTGTTTCCAAACTGCTGTATCAAAGGAAAGGTTGAACTCTGTTAGTTGAGGACACACATCACAAAAAAGGTTCTGAGAATGCTTCTGTCTAGATTTTATATGAAGATATTCCCGTTTCCAACGAAATCTTCACAGTTATTCAAATATCCACTTGCAGATTCTACAAAAAGAGTGTTTCCAAACTGCTGTTTCAATAGAAAGGATCAGCTCTGGTAGTTGAGGACACACATCCTAAATAAGTTTCTGAAAATCCCTCTGTCTCTTTTTTATGGGAAGATATTTCAGTTTTCACCGTAGGCCTTAATGCGCTCGAAATGTCCACTTCCAGATACTACAGAAAGAGTGTTTCAAACCTGCTCTATGAAAGGGAATGTTCCGCTCTGTGACTTGAATGCAGATATCAGAAAGTAGTTTCTGACAGTGCTTCTGTCTAGAATTTAGATGAAGATATTCCCGTTTCCAACGAAATCGATAGAGCTATCCAAATATCCACTTGCAGATTCTACAAAAAGTGTGTTTCCAAACTACTGTATCAAAAGAATGGTTCAACTCTGTTAGTTGAGGACACACATCACAAAGAAGTTTCTGAGAATGCTTCTGTCTAGATTTTATATGAAGATATTCCCGTTTCCAACGAAATCTTCACAGTTATCCAAATATCCACTTGCAGATTCTACAAAAAGAGTGTTTGCAAACTACTGTATCAAAAGAAAGGATGAACTGTGTTACCTGAGGACACTCATCAAGAAGAAGTTTCTGAGAATGCTTCGGTCTAGATTTCATATGAAGATATTCCCGTTTCCAATGAAATCGTTAGAGCTATCCAAATATCCACTTGCAGATTCTACAAAAGAAGTGATTCCAAACTGCTCTATCAACAGAAAGGTTTAAGTCTGTTAGTTGAGGACACACATCACAAAGAAGTTTCTGAGAATGCTTCTGTCTCGTTTTTATGGGAAGATATTTCAGTTTTCACCGCAGGCCCGAATGCGCTCGAAATGTCCACTTGCAGATACTACAGAAAGAGTGTTCCAAACCTTCTCTAAGAAAGGGAATCGTCAGCATTGTGAGTTGAATGCAGATATCACAAAGTAGTTTCTGTGAATGCTTCTGTCTAGATTTTAGATGAATATATTACCGTTTCCAACGAAATCGTTAGAGCTATCCAAATATCAACTTGCAGATTCTACAAAAAGAGTGGTTCCAAACTACTCTATGAAAAGAAAGGTTGAACTCTGTTAGATGAGGACACACATCACAAAGAATTTTCTGAGAATGCTTCTGTCTAGATTTTATATAAAGATGTTCCCATTTCCAACCAAATCTTCACATTAAACAAAATATCCACTTGCAGGTTCTACAGAAAGAGTGTTCCCAAACTGCTGTATCAAAGGAAAGGTTGAACTCTGTTAGTTGAGGACACACATCACAAAAAAGTTTCTGAGAATGCTTCTGTCTAGATTTTATATGAAGATATTCCCGTTTCCAACGAAATCTTCACAGTTATTCAAATATCCACTTGCAGATTCTACAAAAAGAGTGTTTCCAAACTGCTGTATCAATAGAAAGGATCAGCTCTGGTAGTTGAGGACACACATCCTAAATAAGTTTCTGAAAATCCTTCTGTCTCTTTTTTATGGGAAGATATTTCAGTTTTCACCGTAGGCCTTAATGCGCTCGAAATGTCCACTTCCAGATACTACAGGAAGATTGTTTCAAACCTGCTCTATGAAAGGAAATGTTCCACTCTGTGACTTGAATGCAGATATCAGAAAGTAGTTTCTGACAGTGCTTCTGTCTAGAATTTAGATGAAGATATTCCCGTTTCCTACGAAATCGATAGAGCTATCCAAATATCCACTTACAGATTCTACAAAAGAAGTGATTCCAAACTGCTCTATCAACAGAAAGGTTTAAGTCTGTTAGTTGAGGACACACATCACACAGAAGTTTGTGAGAATGCTTCTGTCTAGATTTTATATGAAGATATTCCCGTTTCCAACGACATCTTCACAGTTATCCAAATATCCACTTGCAGATTCTACAAAAAGTGTGTTTCCAAACTACTGTATCAAAAGAAAGGTTCAACTCTGTTTGTTGAGGACACACATCAAAAAGAAGTTTCTGAGAATGCTTCTGTTTAGATTTTATATGAAGATATTCCCGTTTCCAACGATATCTTCACAGTTATCCAAATATCCACTTGCAGATTCTACAAAAAGAGTGTTTGCAAACTGCTGTATCAAAAGAAAGGATGAACTGTGTTAGCTGAGGACACTCATCAAGAAGAAGTTTCTGAGAATGCTTCGGTCTAGATTTCATATGAAGATATTCCAGTTTCCAACGAAATCATTAGCTCTATCAAAATATCCACTTACAGATTCTACAAAAAGAGTGTTTCCAAACTGCTGTATCTACGGAAAGTTTGAACTCTGTTAGTTCAGGACACTCATCACAGAAAAGTTTCTGAGAATGCTTCTGTCTATATTTTATAAGAAGATACTCCCGTTTCCAACGAAATCTTCACAGTTTTTCAAGTATCCACTTGCAGATTCCACAAAAAGTGTGTTTCCAAACTGCTGTATCAATAGAAAGGATCTAATCTGCTATTTGAGGACACACATCCTAAATAAGTTTCTGAGAATCCTTCTGTCTCTTTGTTATGGGAAGATATTTCAGTTTTCACCGTAGGCCTGAATGCGTTCGAAATGTCCACTTCCAGATACTACAGAAAGAGTGTTTCAAACCTGCTCTATGAAAGGGAATGTTCAGCTCTGTGACTTGAATGCAGATATCACAAAGTAGTTTCTGACAGAGCTTCTGTGTTGAATTCAGATGAAGATATTCCCTTTTCCAACGAAATCGTTAGAGCTATAAAAATATCCACTTGCAGATTCTACAAAAAGGGTGTTTCCAAACTGCTCTATCAAAAGAAACTTTGAACTCTGTTAGTTGAGGATGCACATCACAAAGAAGTTTTTGAGAGTGCTTGTGACTAGATTTTTTATGAAGATATTCCTATTTCCAACTAAATCTTCACAGTTATCCAAATATCCACTTGCAGATTTTACAAAAAGACTGTTTCCAAACTGCTGTTTCAAAGGAAAAGTTGAACTGTGTTAGTTGAGGACACTCATCACAAAGAAGTTTCTGAGAATGCTTCTGTCTAGATTTCATATGAAGATATTTCCGTTTCCACTGAAATCATTAGAGCTATCCAAATATCCACTTACAGATTCTACAAAAAGAGTGTTACCAATCTGCTCTATCAAAAGAAAGGTTCAACTTCCTTAGTTGAGGACACACATCACAAAGAAGTTTCTGAGACTGCTTCTGTCTGGATTTTATATGAAGATATTCCGTTTCCAACGAAATCTTCACAGTTATCCAAATATCCACTTGCAGATTCTACAAAAAGTGTGTTTCCAAACTACTGTATCAAAAGAAAGGTTCAACTCTGTTAGTTGAGGACACTCATCAAGAAGAAGTTTCTGAGAATGCTTCGGTCTAGATTTTATATAAAGATGTTCCCGTTTCCAATGAAATCTTCACATTAAACAAAATATCCACTTGCAGGTTCTACAAAAAGAGTGTTTCCAAACTGCTGTATCAAAGGAAAGGTTGAACTCTGTTAGTTGAGGACACACATCACAAAAAAGGTTCTGAGAATGCTTCTGTCTAGATTTTATATGAAGATATTCCCGTTTCCAACGAAATCTTCACAGTTATTCAAATATCCACTTGCAGATTCTACAAAAAGAGTGTTTCCAAACTGCTGTTTCAATAGAAAGGATCAGCTCTGGTAGTTGAGGACACACATCCTAAATAAGTTTCTGAAAATCCCTCTGTCTCTTTTTTATGGGAAGATATTTCAGTTTTCACCGTAGGCCTTAATGCGCTCGAAATGTCCACTTCCAGATACTACAGAAAGAGTGTTTCAAACCTGCTCTATGAAAGGGAATGTTCCGCTCTGTGACTTGAATGCAGATATCAGAAAGTAGTTTCTGACAGTGCTTCTGTCTAGAATTTAGATGAAGATATTCCCGTTTCCAACGAAATCGATAGAGCTATCCAAATATCCACTTGCAGATTCTACAAAAAGTGTGTTTCCAAACTACTGTATCAAAAGAATGGTTCAACTCTGTTAGTTGAGGACACACATCACAAAGAAGTTTCTGAGAATGCTTCTGTCTAGATTTTATATGAAGATATTCCCGTTTCCAACGAAATCTTCACAGTTATCCAAATATCCACTTGCAGATTCTACAAAAAGAGTGTTTGCAAACTACTGTATCAAAAGAAAGGATGAACTGTGTTACCTGAGGACACTCATCAAGAAGAAGTTTCTGAGAATGCTTCGGTCTAGATTTCATATGAAGATATTCCCGTTTCCAACGAAATCATTAGCTCTATCAAAGTATCCACTTACAGATTCTACAAAAAGAGTGTTTCCAAACTCCTCTATCAAAAGAAAGGTTCAACTCCTTTAGTTGAGGACACACATCACAAAGAAGTTTCTGAGAATGCTTCTGTCTAGATTTTATATGAAGATATTCCCTTTTCCAATGAAATCTTCAGAGTCATCCAAATATCCACTTGCAGCTTCTACAAAAAGAGTTTTTCCAAACTGCTGTATCAACGGAAAGTTTGAACTCTGTTAGTTGAGGACACTCATCACAAAAAAGTTTCTGAGAATGCTTCTGTCTAGATTTAAGAAGATACTCCCGTTTCCAATGAAATCTTCACAGTTATTCAAGTATCCACTTGCAGATTCCACAAAAAGAGTGTTTCCAAACTGCTGTATCAATAGAAAGGATCAACTCTACTATTTGAGGACACACATCCTAAATAAGTTTCTGAGAATCCTTCTGTCTCTTTCTTATGAGAAGATATTTCAGTTTTCACCGTAGGCCTGAATGCGTTCGAAATGTCCACTTCCAGATACTACAGAAAGAGTGTCTCAAACCTGCTCTATGAAAGGGAATGTTCAGCTCTGTGACTTGAATGGAGATATCACAAAGTAGTTTCTGACAGTGCTTCTGTCTTGAATTCAGATGAAGATATTCCCTTTTCCAATGAAATCGTTAGAGCTATAAAAATATCCACTTGCAGATTCTACAAAAAGGGTGTTTCCAAACTGCTCTATCAAAAGAAACGTTGAACTCTGTTAGTTGAGGATACACATCACAAAGAAGTTTTTGAGAGTGCTTGTGTCTAGATTTTTTATGAAGATATTCCTATTTCCAACTAAATCTTCACAGTTATCCAAATATCCACTTGCAGATTTTACAAAAAGACTGTTTCCAAACTGCTGTTTCAAAGGAAAAGTTGAACTGTGTTAGTTGAGGACACTCATCACAAAGAAGTTTCTGAGAATGCTTCTGTCTAGATTTCATATGAAGATATTTCCGTTTCCACTGAAATCATTAGAGCTATCCAAATATCCACTTACAGATTCTACAAAAAGAGTGTTACCAATCTGCTCTATCAAAAGAAAGGTTCAACTTCGTTAGTTGAGGACACACATCACAAAGAAGTTTCTGAGACTGCTTCTGTCTGGATTTTATATGAAGATATTCCGTTTCCAACGAAATCTTCACAGTTATCCAAATATCCACTTGCAGATTCTACAAAAAGTGTGTTTCCAAACTACTGTATCAAAAGAAAGGTTCAACTCTGTTAGTTGAGGACACTCATCAAGAAGAAGTTTCTGAGAATGCTTCGGTCTAGATTTCATATGAAGATATTCCCGTTTCCAACGAAATCATTAGCTCTATCAAAATATCCACTTACAGATTCTACAAAAAGAGTGTTTCCAAACTCCTCTATCAAAAGAACGGTTCAACTCCTTCAGTTGAGGACACACATCACAAAGAAGTTTCTGAGAATGCTTCTGTCTAGATTTTATATGAAGATATTCCCTTTTCCAATGAAATCTTCAGAGTCATCCAAATATCCACTTGCAGCTTCTACAGAAAGAGTTTTTCTAAACTGCTGTATCCAAAGAAAGTTTCATCTCGGTTAGTTGAGGACACACATCCCAAATAAGTTTCTGAGAATGCTTCTGTCTCGTTTTTATGGGAAGATATTTCCCTTTTCACCTAAGGCCTGAAAGCGCTCGAAATCTCCACTTGCAGATACTACAGAAAGAGTGTTCCAAACCTGCTCTAAGAAAGGGAATGTTCAGCTCTGTGAGTTCAATGCAGATATCACAAAGTAGTTTCTGAGAGAGCTTCTGTCTAGATTTTAGATGAAGATATTCCCGTTTCCAATGAAATCGTTAGAGCTATCCAAATATCCACTTGCAGATTCTACAAAAAGGGTGTTTCCAAACTGCTGTAACAAAGGAAAGGTTGAAATCTGTTAGTTGAGGACACACACCACAAAAAAGTTTCTGAGAATGCTTCTGTCTAGATTTTATATGACGATATTCCCGTTTCCAATGAAATCTTCACTGTTATTCAAATATAAACTAGCAGATTATACAAAAAGTGTGTTTCCAAACTACTCTATCAAAAGAAAGGTTCAACTCCGTTAGTTGAGGACACACATCACAAAGAAGTTTCTGAAAATGCTTCTGTCTCGTTTTTATGGGAAGATATTTCCCCTTTCACCTTAGGCCCGAATGCGCTCGAAATGTCCACTTGCAGATACTACAGAAAGAGTGTTCCAAACCTTCTCTAAGAAAGAGAATCTTCAGCATTGTGAGTTGAATGCAGATATCACAAAGTAGTTTCTGAGAGTGCTTCTGTCTAGATTTTAGATGAAGATATTCCCGTTTCCAACGAAATCGTTAGAGCTATCCAAATATCAACTTGCAGATTCTACAAAAAGAGTGGTTATAAACTACTCTATGAAAAGAAAGGTTGATCTCTGTTAGATGAGGACACACATCACAAAGAAGTTTCTGAGAATGCTTCTGTCTAGATTTTATATGAAGATGTTCCCGTTTCCAATGAAATCTTCACATTAAACCAAATATCCACTTGCAGGTTCTACAAAAAGAGTGTTTCCAAACTGCTGTATCAAAGGAAAGGTTGAACTCTGTTAGTTGAGGACACACATCACAAAAAAGTTTCTGAGAATGCTTCTGTCTAGATTTTATATGAAGGTATTCCCGTTTCCAACGAAATCTTCACAGTTTTTCAAATATCCACTTGCAGATTCTAGAAAAAGAGTGTTTCCAAACTGCTGTATCAAGAGAAAGGATCAGCTCTGGTAGTTGAGGACACACATCCTAAATAAGTTTCTGAAAATCCCTCTGTCTATTTTTTATGGGAAGATATTTCAGTTTTCATCGTAGGCCTTAATGCGCTCGAAATGTCCACTTCCAGATACTACAGAAAGAGTGTTTCAAACCTGCTCTATGAAAGCGAATGTTCCGCTCTGTGACTTGAATGCAGATATCACAAAGTAGTTTCTGACAGTGCTTCTGTCTAGAATTTAGATGAAGATATTCCCGTTTCCAACGAAATCGATAGAGCTATCCAAATATCCACTTGCAGATTCTACAAAAAGTGTGTTTCCAAACTACTGTATCAAAAGAATGGTTCAACTCTGTTAGTTGAGGACACACATCACAAAGAAGTTTCTGAGAATGCTTCTGTCTAGATTTTATATGAAGATATTCCCGTTTCCAACGAAATCTTCACAGTTATCCAAATATCCACTTGCAGATTCTACAAAAAGAGTGTTTGCAAACTGCTGTATCAAAAGAAAGGATGAACTGTGTTAGCTGAGGACACTCATCAAGAAGAAGTTTCTGAGAATGCTTCGGTCTAGATTTCATATGAAGATATTCCCGTTTCCAACGAAATCATTAGCTCTATCAAAATATCCACTTACAGATTCTACAAAAAGAGTGTTTCCAAACTCCTCTATCAAAAGAAAGGTTCAACTCCTTTAGTTGAGGACACACATCACAAAGAAGTTTCTGAGAATGCTTCTGTCTAGATTTTATATGAAGATATTCCCTTTTCCAATGAAATCTTCAGAGTCATCCAAATATCCACTTGCAGCTTCTACAAAAAGAGTTTTTCCAAACTGCTGTATCAACGGAAAGTTTGAACTCTGTTAGTTGAGGACACTCATCACAAAAAAGTTTCTGAGAATGCTTCTGTCTAGATTTAAGAAGATACTCCCGTTTCCAATGAAATCTTCACAGTTATTCAAGTATCCACTTGCAGATTCCACAAAAAGAGTGTTTCCAAACTGCTGTATCAATAGAAAGGATCAACTCTGCTATTTGAGGACACACATCCTAAATAAGTTTCTGAGAATCCTTCTGTCTCTTTCTTATGAGAAGATATTTCAGTTTTCACCGTAGGCCTGAATGCGTTCGAAATGTCCACTTCCAGATACTACAGAAAGAGTGTCTCAAACCTGCTCTATGAAAGGGAATGTTCAGCTCTGTGACTTGAATGGAGATATCACAAAGTAGTTTCTGACAGTGCTTCTGTCTTGAATTCAGATGAAGATATTCCCTTTTCCAATGAAATCGTTAGAGCTATAAAAATATCCACTTGCAGATTCTACAAAAAGGGTGTTTCCAAACTGCTCTATCAAAAGAAACGTTGAACTCTGTTAGTTGAGGATACACATCACAAAGAAGTTTTTGAGAGTGCTTGTGTCTAGATTTTTTATGAAGATATTCCTATTTCCAACTAAATCTTCACAGTTATCCAAATATCCACTTGCAGATTTTACAAAAAGACTGTTTCCAAACTGCTGTTTCAAAGGAAAAGTTGAACTGTGTTAGTTGAGGACACTCATCACAAAGAAGTTTCTGAGAATGCTTCTGTCTAGATTTCATATGAAGATATTTCCGTTTCCACTGAAATCATTAGAGCTATCCAAATATCCACTTACAGATTCTACAAAAAGAGTGTTACCAATCTGCTCTATCAAAAGAAAGGTTCAACTTCGTTAGTTGAGGACAAACATCACAAAGAAGTTTCTGAGACTGCTTCTGTCTGGATTTTATATGAAGATATTCCGTTTCCAACGAAATCTTCACAGTTATCCAAATATCCACTTGCAGATTCTACAAAAAGTGTGTTTCCAAACTACTGTATCAAAAGAAAGGTTCAACTCTGTTAGTTGAGGACACTCATCAAGAAGAAGTTTCTGAGAATGCTTCGGTCTAGATTTCATATGAAGATATTCACGTTTCCAACGAAATCATTAGCTCTATCAAAATATCCACTTACAGATTCTACAAAAAGAGTGTTTCCAAACTCCTCTATCAAAAGAACGGTTCAACTCCTTTAGTTGAGGACACACATCACAAAGAAGTTTCTGAGAATGCTTCTGTCTAGATTTTATATGAAGATATTCCCTTTTCCAATGAAATCTTCAGAGTCATCCAAATATCCACTTGCAGCTTCTACAAAAAGAGTTTTTCTAAACTGCTGTATCCAAAGAAAGTTTCATCTCTGTTAGTTGAGGACACACATCCCAAATAAGTTTCTGAGAATGCTTCTGTCTCGTTTTTATGGGAAGATATTTCCCTTTTCACCTTAGGCCTGAAAGCGCTCGAAATCTCCACTTGCAGATACAACAGAAAGAGTGTTCCAAACATGCTCTAAGAAAGGGAATGTTCAGCTCTGTGAGTTCAATGCAGATATCACAAAGTAGTTTCTGAGAGAGCTTCTGTCTAGATTTTAGATGAAGATATTCCCGTTTCCAATGAAATCGTTAGAGCTATCCAAATATCCACTTGCAGATTCTACAAAAAGTGTGTTTCCAAACGGCTGTAACAAAGGAAAGGTTGAAATCTGTTACTTGAGGACACACACCACAAAAAAGTTTCTGAGAATGCTTCTGTCTAGATTTTATATGACGATATTCCCGTTTCCAAGGAAATCTTCACAGTTATTCAAATATCCACTTGCAGATTCTACAAAAAGAGTGTTTCCAAACTGCTCTATCAAAAGAAAGGTTCAACTCCGTTAGTTGAGGACACACATCACAAAGAAGTTTCTGAGAATGCTTCTGTCTGGATTTTATATGAAGATATTCCGTTTCCAACGAAATCTTCACAGTTATCCAAATATCCACTTGCAGATTCTACAAAAAGTGTGTTTCCAAACTACTGTATCAAAAGAAAGGTTCAACTCTGTTAGTTGAGGACACTCATCAAGAAGAAGTTTCTGAGAATGCTTCGGTCTAGATTTTATATAAAGATGTTCCCGTTTCCAATGAAATCTTCACATTAAACAAAATATCCACTTGCAGGTTCTACAAAAAGAGTGTTTCCAAACTGCTGTATCAAAGGAAAGGTTGAACTCTGTTAGTTGAGGACACACATCACAAAAAAGGTTCTGAGAATGCTTCTGTCTAGATTTTATATGAAGATATTCCCGTTTCCAACGAAATCTTCACAGTTATTCAAATATCCACTTGCAGATTCTACAAAAAGAGTGTTTCCAAACTGCTGTTTCAATAGAAAGGATCAGCTCTGGTAGTTGAGGACACACATCCTAAATAAGTTTCTGAAAATCCCTCTGTCTCTTTTTTATGGGAAGATATTTCAGTTTTCACCGTAGGCCTTAATGCGCTCGAAATGTCCACTTCCAGATACTACAGAAAGAGTGTTTCAAACCTGCTCTATGAAAGGGAATGTTCCGCTCTGTGACTTGAATGCAGATATCAGAAAGTAGTTTCTGACAGTGCTTCTGTCTAGAATTTAGATGAAGATATTCCCGTTTCCAACGAAATCGATAGAGCTATCCAAATATCCACTTGCAGATTCTACAAAAAGTGTGTTTCCAAACTACTGTATCAAAAGAATGGTTCAACTCTGTTAGTTGAGGACACACATCACAAAGAAGTTTCTGAGAATGCTTCTGTCTAGATTTTATATGAAGATATTCCCGTTTCCAACGAAATCTTCACAGTTATCCAAATATCCACTTGCAGATTCTACAAAAAGAGTGTTTGCAAACTACTGTATCAAAAGAAAGGATGAACTGTGTTACCTGAGGACACTCATCAAGAAGAAGTTTCTGAGAATGCTTCGGTCTAGATTTCATATGAAGATATTCCCGTTTCCAACGAAATCATTAGCTCTATCAAAGTATCCACTTACAGATTCTACAAAAAGAGTGTTTCCAAACTCCTCTATCAAAAGAAAGGTTCAACTCCTTTAGTTGAGGACACACATCACAAAGAAGTTTCTGAGAATGCTTCTGTCTAGATTTTATATGAAGATATTCCCTTTTCCAATGAAATCTTCAGAGTCATCCAAATATCCACTTGCAGCTTCTACAAAAAGAGTTTTTCCAAACTGCTGTATCAACGGAAAGTTTGAACTCTGTTAGTTGAGGACACTCATCACAAAAAAGTTTCTGAGAATGCTTCTGTCTAGATTTAAGAAGATACTCCCGTTTCCAATGAAATCTTCACAGTTATTCAAGTATCCACTTGCAGATTCCACAAAAAGAGTGTTTCCAAACTGCTGTATCAATAGAAAGGATCAACTCTACTATTTGAGGACACACATCCTAAATAAGTTTCTGAGAATCCTTCTGTCTCTTTCTTATGAGAAGATATTTCAGTTTTCACCGTAGGCCTGAATGCGTTCGAAATGTCCACTTCCAGATACTACAGAAAGAGTGTCTCAAACCTGCTCTATGAAAGGGAATGTTCAGCTCTGTGACTTGAATGGAGATATCACAAAGTAGTTTCTGACAGTGCTTCTGTCTTGAATTCAGATGAAGATATTCCCTTTTCCAATGAAATCGTTAGAGCTATAAAAATATCCACTTGCAGATTCTACAAAAAGGGTGTTTCCAAACTGCTCTATCAAAAGAAACGTTGAACTCTGTTAGTTGAGGATACACATCACAAAGAAGTTTTTGAGAGTGCTTGTGTCTAGATTTTTTATGAAGATATTCCTATTTCCAACTAAATCTTCACAGTTATCCAAATATCCACTTGCAGATTTTACAAAAAGACTGTTTCCAAACTGCTGTTTCAAAGGAAAAGTTGAACTGTGTTAGTTGAGGACACTCATCACAAAGAAGTTTCTGAGAATGCTTCTGTCTAGATTTCATATGAAGATATTTCCGTTTCCACTGAAATCATTAGAGCTATCCAAATATCCACTTACAGATTCTACAAAAAGAGTGTTACCAATCTGCTCTATCAAAAGAAAGGTTCAACTTCGTTAGTTGAGGACACACATCACAAAGAAGTTTCTGAGACTGCTTCTGTCTGGATTTTATATGAAGATATTCCGTTTCCAACGAAATCTTCACAGTTATCCAAATATCCACTTGCAGATTCTACAAAAAGTGTGTTTCCAAACTACTGTATCAAAAGAAAGGTTCAACTCTGTTAGTTGAGGACACTCATCAAGAAGAAGTTTCTGAGAATGCTTCGGTCTAGATTTCATATGAAGATATTCCCGTTTCCAACGAAATCATTAGCTCTATCAAAATATCCACTTACAGATTCTACAAAAAGAGTGTTTCCAAACTCCTCTATCAAAAGAACGGTTCAACTCCTTCAGTTGAGGACACACATCACAAAGAAGTTTCTGAGAATGCTTCTGTCTAGATTTTATATGAAGATATTCCCTTTTCCAATGAAATCTTCAGAGTCATCCAAATATCCACTTGCAGCTTCTACAGAAAGAGTTTTTCTAAACTGCTGTATCCAAAGAAAGTTTCATCTCGGTTAGTTGAGGACACACATCCCAAATAAGTTTCTGAGAATGCTTCTGTCTCGTTTTTATGGGAAGATATTTCCCTTTTCACCTAAGGCCTGAAAGCGCTCGAAATCTCCACTTGCAGATACTACAGAAAGAGTGTTCCAAACCTGCTCTAAGAAAGGGAATGTTCAGCTCTGTGAGTTCAATGCAGATATCACAAAGTAGTTTCTGAGAGAGCTTCTGTCTAGATTTTAGATGAAGATATTCCCGTTTCCAATGAAATCGTTAGAGCTATCCAAATATCCACTTGCAGATTCTACAAAAAGGGTGTTTCCAAACTGCTGTAACAAAGGAAAGGTTGAAATCTGTTAGTTGAGGACACACACCACAAAAAAGTTTCTGAGAATGCTTCTGTCTAGATTTTATATGACGATATTCCCGTTTCCAATGAAATCTTCACTGTTATTCAAATATAAACTAGCAGATTATACAAAAAGTGTGTTTCCAAACTACTCTATCAAAAGAAAGGTTCAACTCCGTTAGTTGAGGACACACATCACAAAGAAGTTTCTGAAAATGCTTCTGTCTCGTTTTTATGGGAAGATATTTCCCCTTTCACCTTAGGCCCGAATGCGCTCGAAATGTCCACTTGCAGATACTACAGAAAGAGTGTTCCAAACCTTCTCTAAGAAAGAGAATCTTCAGCATTGTGAGTTGAATGCAGATATCACAAAGTAGTTTCTGAGAGTGCTTCTGTCTAGATTTTAGATGAAGATATTCCCGTTTCCAACGAAATCGTTAGAGCTATCCAAATATCAACTTGCAGATTCTACAAAAAGAGTGGTTATAAACTACTCTATGAAAAGAAAGGTTGATCTCTGTTAGATGAGGACACACATCACAAAGAAGTTTCTGAGAATGCTTCTGTCTAGATTTTATATGAAGATGTTCCCGTTTCCAATGAAATCTTCACATTAAACCAAATATCCACTTGCAGGTTCTACAAAAAGAGTGTTTCCAAACTGCTGTATCAAAGGAAAGGTTGAACTCTGTTAGTTGAGGACACACATCACAAAAAAGTTTCTGAGAATGCTTCTGTCTAGATTTTATATGAAGGTATTCCCGTTTCCAACGAAATCTTCACAGTTTTTCAAATATCCACTTGCAGATTCTAGAAAAAGAGTGTTTCCAAACTGCTGTATCAAGAGAAAGGATCAGCTCTGGTAGTTGAGGACACACATCCTAAATAAGTTTCTGAAAATCCCTCTGTCTATTTTTTATGGGAAGATATTTCAGTTTTCATCGTAGGCCTTAATGCGCTCGAAATGTCCACTTCCAGATACTACAGAAAGAGTGTTTCAAACCTGCTCTATGAAAGCGAATGTTCCGCTCTGTGACTTGAATGCAGATATCACAAAGTAGTTTCTGACAGTGCTTCTGTCTAGAATTTAGATGAAGATATTCCCGTTTCCAACGAAATCGATAGAGCTATCCAAATATCCACTTGCAGATTCTACAAAAAGTGTGTTTCCAAACTACTGTATCAAAAGAATGGTTCAACTCTGTTAGTTGAGGACACACATCACAAAGAAGTTTCTGAGAATGCTTCTGTCTAGATTTTATATGAAGATATTCCCGTTTCCAACGAAATCTTCACAGTTATCCAAATATCCACTTGCAGATTCTACAAAAAGAGTGTTTGCAAACTGCTGTATCAAAAGAAAGGATGAACTGTGTTAGCTGAGGACACTCATCAAGAAGAAGTTTCTGAGAATGCTTCGGTCTAGATTTCATATGAAGATATTCCCGTTTCCAACGAAATCATTAGCTCTATCAAAATATCCACTTACAGATTCTACAAAAAGAGTGTTTCCAAACTCCTCTATCAAAAGAAAGGTTCAACTCCTTTAGTTGAGGACACACATCACAAAGAAGTTTCTGAGAATGCTTCTGTCTAGATTTTATATGAAGATATTCCCTTTTCCAATGAAATCTTCAGAGTCATCCAAATATCCACTTGCAGCTTCTACAAAAAGAGTTTTTCCAAACTGCTGTATCAACGGAAAGTTTGAACTCTGTTAGTTGAGGACACTCATCACAAAAAAGTTTCTGAGAATGCTTCTGTCTAGATTTAAGAAGATACTCCCGTTTCCAATGAAATCTTCACAGTTATTCAAGTATCCACTTGCAGATTCCACAAAAAGAGTGTTTCCAAACTGCTGTATCAATAGAAAGGATCAACTCTGCTATTTGAGGACACACATCCTAAATAAGTTTCTGAGAATCCTTCTGTCTCTTTCTTATGAGAAGATATTTCAGTTTTCACCGTAGGCCTGAATGCGTTCGAAATGTCCACTTCCAGATACTACAGAAAGAGTGTCTCAAACCTGCTCTATGAAAGGGAATGTTCAGCTCTGTGACTTGAATGGAGATATCACAAAGTAGTTTCTGACAGTGCTTCTGTCTTGAATTCAGATGAAGATATTCCCTTTTCCAATGAAATCGTTAGAGCTATAAAAATATCCACTTGCAGATTCTACAAAAAGGGTGTTTCCAAACTGCTCTATCAAAAGAAACGTTGAACTCTGTTAGTTGAGGATACACATCACAAAGAAGTTTTTGAGAGTGCTTGTGTCTAGATTTTTTATGAAGATATTCCTATTTCCAACTAAATCTTCACAGTTATCCAAATATCCACTTGCAGATTTTACAAAAAGACTGTTTCCAAACTGCTGTTTCAAAGGAAAAGTTGAACTGTGTTAGTTGAGGACACTCATCACAAAGAAGTTTCTGAGAATGCTTCTGTCTAGATTTCATATGAAGATATTTCCGTTTCCACTGAAATCATTAGAGCTATCCAAATATCCACTTACAGATTCTACAAAAAGAGTGTTACCAATCTGCTCTATCAAAAGAAAGGTTCAACTTCGTTAGTTGAGGACAAACATCACAAAGAAGTTTCTGAGACTGCTTCTGTCTGGATTTTATATGAAGATATTCCGTTTCCAACGAAATCTTCACAGTTATCCAAATATCCACTTGCAGATTCTACAAAAAGTGTGTTTCCAAACTACTGTATCAAAAGAAAGGTTCAACTCTGTTAGTTGAGGACACTCATCAAGAAGAAGTTTCTGAGAATGCTTCGGTCTAGATTTCATATGAAGATATTCACGTTTCCAACGAAATCATTAGCTCTATCAAAATATCCACTTACAGATTCTACAAAAAGAGTGTTTCCAAACTCCTCTATCAAAAGAACGGTTCAACTCCTTTAGTTGAGGACACACATCACAAAGAAGTTTCTGAGAATGCTTCTGTCTAGATTTTATATGAAGATATTCCCTTTTCCAATGAAATCTTCAGAGTCATCCAAATATCCACTTGCAGCTTCTACAAAAAGAGTTTTTCTAAACTGCTGTATCCAAAGAAAGTTTCATCTCTGTTAGTTGAGGACACACATCCCAAATAAGTTTCTGAGAATGCTTCTGTCTCGTTTTTATGGGAAGATATTTCCCTTTTCACCTTAGGCCTGAAAGCGCTCGAAATCTCCACTTGCAGATACAACAGAAAGAGTGTTCCAAACATGCTCTAAGAAAGGGAATGTTCAGCTCTGTGAGTTCAATGCAGATATCACAAAGTAGTTTCTGAGAGAGCTTCTGTCTAGATTTTAGATGAAGATATTCCCGTTTCCAATGAAATCGTTAGAGCTATCCAAATATCCACTTGCAGATTCTACAAAAAGTGTGTTTCCAAACGGCTGTAACAAAGGAAAGGTTGAAATCTGTTACTTGAGGACACACACCACAAAAAAGTTTCTGAGAATGCTTCTGTCTAGATTTTATATGACGATATTCCCGTTTCCAAGGAAATCTTCACAGTTATTCAAATATCCACTTGCAGATTCTACAAAAAGAGTGTTTCCAAACTGCTCTATCAAAAGAAAGGTTCAACTCCGTTAGTTGAGGACACACATCACAAAGAAGTTTCTGAGAATGCTTCTGTCTCGTTTTTATGGGAAGATATTTCAGTTTTCACCGTAGGCCGGAATGCGCTCGAAATGTCCACTTGCAGATACTACAGAAAGAGTGTTCCAAACCTTCTCTAAGAAAGGGAATCTTCAGCTTTGTGAGTTGAATGCAGATATCACAAAGTAGTTTCTGAGAGTGCTTCTGTCTAGATTTTAGATGAAGATATTACCGTTTCCAACGAAATCCTTAGAGCTATCCAAATATCAACTTGCAGATTCTACAAAAAGAGTGGTTCCAAACTACTCTATGAAAAGAAAGGTTGAACTCTGTTAGATGAGGACACACATCACAAAGAAATTTCTGAGAATGCTTCTGTCTAGATTTTATATGAAGATGTTCCCGTTTCCAACGAAATCTTCACATTAAACAAAATATCCACTTGCAGGTTCTACAAAAAGAGTGTTTCCAAACTGCTGTATCAAAGGAAAGGTTGAACTCTGTTAGTTGAGGACACACATCACAAAAAAGTTTCTGAGAATGCTTCTGTCTAGATTTTATATGAAGATATTCCCGTTTCCAACGAAATCTTCACACTTATTCAAATATCCACTTGCAGATTCTACAAAAAGAGTGTTTCCAAACTGCTGTATCAATAGAAAGGATCAGCTCTGGTAGTTGAGGACACACATCCTAAATAAGTTTCTGAAAATCCTTCTGTCTCTTTTTTATGGGATGATATTTCAGTTTTCACCGTAGGCCTTAATGCGCTCGAAATGTCCACTTCCAGATACTACAGAAAGAGTGTTTCAAACCTGCTCTATGAAAGGGAATGTTCCGCTCTGTGACTTGAATGCAGATATCAGAAAGTAGTTTCTGACAATGCTTCTGTCTAGAATTTAGATGAAGATATTCCCGTTTCCAATGAAATCGATAGAGCTATCCAAATATCCACTTACAGATTCTACAAAAGAAGTGATTCCAAACTGCTCTATCAACAGAAAGGTTTAAGTCTGTTAGTTGAGGACACACATCGCAAAGAAGTTTCTGAGAATGTTTCTGTCTAGATTTTATATGAAGATATTCCCGTTTCCAACGATATCTTCACAGTTATCCAAATATCCAATTGCAGATTCTACAAAAAGTTTGTTTCCAAACTACTCTATCTAAAGAAAGGTTCAACTCTGTTTGTTGAGGACACACATCACAAAGAAGTTTGTGAGAATGCTTCTGTCTAGATTTTATATGAAGATATTCCCGTTTCCAACGATATCTTCACAGTTATCCAAATATCCACTTGCAGATTCTACAAATAGTGTATTTCCAAACTACTGTATCAAAAGAAAGGTTCAACTCTGTTTGTTGAGGACACACATCAAAAAGACGTTTCTGAGAATGCTTCTGTCTAGATTTTATATGAAGATATTCCTGTTTCCAACGAAATCTTCACAGTTATCCAAATATCCACTTGCAGATTCTACAAAAAGTGTGTTTGCAAACTGCTGTATCAAAAGAAAGGATGAACTGTGTTAGCTGAGGATACTCATCAAGAAGAAGTTTCTGAGAATGCTTCGGTCTAGATTTCATATGAAGATATTCCCGTTTCCAACGAAATCATTAGCTCTATCAAAATATCCACTTACAGATTCTACCAAAAGAGTGTTTCCAAACTCCTCTATGAAAAGAAAGGTTCAACTCCTTTAGTTGAGGACACACATCACAAAGAAGTTTCTGAGAATGCTTCTGTCTAGATTTTATATGAAGATATTCCCTTTTCCAATGAAATCTTCAGAGTCATCCAAATATCCATTTGCAGCTTCTACAAAAAGAGTTTTTCTAAACTGCTGTATCCAAAGAAAGTTTCATCTCTGTTAGTTGAGGACACACATCCCAAATAAGTTTCTGAGAATGCTTCTGTCTCGTTTTTATGGGAAGATATTTCCCTTTTCACCTTAGGCCTGAAAGCGCTCGAAATCTCCACTTGCAGATACTACAGAAAGAGTGTTCCAAACCTGCTCTAAGAAAGGGAATGTTCAGCTCTGTGAGTTCAATGCAGATATCACAAAGTAGTTTCTGAGAGAACTTCTGTCTAGATTTTAGATGAAGATATTCCCGTTTCCAATGAAATCGTTAGAGCTATCCAAATATCCACTTGCAGATTCTACAAAAAGTGTGTTTCCAAACTGATGTAACAAAGGAAAGGTTGAAATCTGTTAGTTGAGGACACACACCACAAAAAAGTTTCTGAGAATGCTTCTGTCTAGATTTTATATGACGATATTCCCGTTTCCAAGGAAATCTTCACAGTTATTCAAATATCCACTTGCAGATTCTACAAAAAGAGTGTTTCCAAACTGCTCTATCAAAAGAAAGGTTCAACTCCGTTAGTTGAGGACACACATCACAAAGAAGTTTCTGAGAATGCTTCTGTCTCGTTTTTATGGGAAGATATTTCAGTTTTCACCATAGGCCCGAATGCGCTCGAAATGTCCACTTGCAGATACTACAGAAAGAATGTTCCAAACCTTCTCTAAGAAAGGGAATCTTCAGCTTTGTGAGTTGAATGCAGATATCACAAAGTAGTTTCTGAGAGTGCTTCTGTCTAGATTTTAGATGAAGATATTCCCGTTTCCAATGAAATCGTTAGAGCTATCCAAATATCCACTTGCAGATTCTACAAAAAGTGTGTTTCCAAACTGCTGTAACAAAGGAAAGGTTGAAATCTGTTAGTTGAGGACACACACCACAAAAAAGATTCTGAGAATGCTTCTGTCTAGATTCTATATGACGATATTCCCGTTTCCAATGAAATCTTCACAGTTATTCAAATATCCACTTGCAGATTCTACAAAAAGAGTGTTTCCAAACTGCTCTATCAAAAGAAAGTTTCAACTCCCTTAGTTGAGGACACACATCACAAAGAAGTTTCTGAGAATGCTTCTGTCTCTTTTTTATGGGAAGATATTTCAGTTTTCACCATAGGCCGGAATGCGCTCGAAATGTCCACTTGCAGATACTACAGAAAGAGTGTTCCAAACCTTCTCTAAGAAAGGGAATCTTCAGCTTTGTGAGTTGAATGCAGATATCACAAAGTAGTTTCTGAGAGTGCTTCTGTCTAGATTTTAGATGAAGATATTCCCGTTTCCAACGAAATCGTTAGAGCTATCCAAATATCAACTTGCAGATTCTACAAAAAGAGTGGTTCCAAACTACTCTATGAAAAGAAAGGTTGAACTCTGTTAGATGAGGACACACATCACAAAGAAGTTTCTGAGAATGCTTCTGTCTAGATTTTATATGAAGATGTTCACGTTTCCAACGAAATCTTCACATTAAACAAAATATCCACTTGCAGGTTCTACAAAAAGAGTGTTTCCAAACTGCTGTATCAAAGGAAAGGTTGAAATCTGTTAGTTGAGGACACACATCACAAAAAAGTTTCTGAGAATGCTTCTGTCTAGATTTTATATGAAGATATTCCCGTTTCCAACGAAATCTTCACAGTTATTCAAATATCCACTTGCAGATTCCACAAAAAGAGTGTTTCCAAACTGCTGTATCAACAGAAAGGATCAGCTCTGGTAGTTGAGGACACACATCCTAAATAAGTTTCTGAAAATCCCTCTGTCTCTTTTTTATGGGAAGATATTTCAGTTTTCACCGTAGGCCTTAATGCGCTCGAAATGTCCACTTCCAGATACTACAGAAAGAGTGTTTCAAACCTGCTCTATGAAAGGGAATGTTCTGCTCTGTGACTTGAATGCAGATATCACAAAGTAGTTTCTGACAGTGCTTCTGTCTAGAATTTAGATGAAGATATTCCCGTTTCCAACGAAATCGATAGAGCTATCCAAATATCCACTTGCAGATTCTACAAAAAGTGTGTTTCCAAACTACTGTATCAAAAGAATGGTTCAACTCTGTTAGTTGAGGACACACATCACAAAGAAGTTTCTGAGAATGCTTCTGTCTAGATTTTATATGAAGATATTCCCGTTTCCAACGAAATCTTCACAGTTATCCAAATATCCACTTGCAGATTCTACAAAAAGAGTGTTTGCAAACTGCTGTATCAAAGGAAAGGATGAACTGTGTTAGCTGAGGACACTCATCAAGAAGAAGTTTCTGAGAATGCTTCGGTCTAGATTTCATATGAAGATATTCCCGTTTCCAACGAAATCATTAGCTCTATCAAAATATCCACTTACAGATTCTACAAAAAGAGTGTTTCCAAACTCCTCTATCAAAAGAAAGGTTCAACTCCTTTAGTTGAGGACACACATCACAAAGAAGTTTCTGAGAATGCTTCTGTCTAGATTTTATATGAAGATATTCCCTTTTCCAATGAAATCTTCAGAGTCATCCAAATATCCACTTGCAGCTTCTACAAAAAGAGTTTTTCTAAACTGCTGTATCCAAAGAAAGTTTCATCTCTGTTAGTTGAGGACACACATCCCAAATAAGTTTCTGAGAATGCTTCTGTCTCGTTTTTATGGGAAGATATTTCCCTTTTCACCTAAGGCCTGAAAGCGCTCGAAATCTCCACTTGCAGATACTACTGAAAGAGTGTTCCAAACCTGCTCTAAGAAAGGGAATGTTCAGCTCTGTGAGTTCAATGCAGATATCACAAAGTAGTTTCTGAGAGAACTTCTGTCTAGATTTTAGATGAAGATATTCCCGTTTCCAATGAAATCGTTAGAGCTATCCAAATATCCACTTGCAGATTCTACAAAAAGTGTGTTTCCAAACTGATGTAACAAAGGAAAGGTTGAAATCTGTTAGTTGAGGACACACACCACAAAAAAGTTTCTGAGAATGCTTCTGTCTAGATTTTATATGACGATATTCCCGTTTCCAAGGAAATCTTCACAGTTATTCAAATATCCACTTGCAGATTCTACAAAAAGAGTGTTTCCAAACTGCTCTATCAAAAGAAAGGTTCAACTCCGTTAGTTGAGGACACACATCACAAAGAAGTTTCTGAGAATGCTTCTGTCTCGTTTTTATGGGAAGATATTTCAGTTTTCACCGTAGGCCCGAATGCGCTCGAAATGTCCACTTGCAGATACTACAGAAAGAATGTTCCAAACCTTCTCTAAGAAAGGGAATCTTCAGCTTTGTGAGTTGAATGCAGATATCACAAAGTAGTTTCTGAGAGTGCTTCTGTCTAGATTTTAGATGAAGATATTCCCGTTTCCAATGAAATCGTTAGAGCTATCCAAATATCAACTTGCAGATTCTACAAAAAGAGTGGTTCCAAATTACTCTATGAAAAGAAAGGTTGAACTCTGTTAGATGAGGACACACATCACAAAGAAGTTTCTGAGAATGCTTCTGTCTAGATTTTATATGAAGATGTTCCCGTTTCCAACGAAATCTTCACATTAAACAAAATATCCACTTGCAGGTTCTACAAAAAGAGTGTTTCCCAACTGCTGTATCAAAGGAAAGGTTGAACTCTGTTAGTTGAGGACACACATCACAAAAAAATTTCTGAGAATGCTTCTGTCTAGATTTTATATGAAGATATTCCCGTTTCCAACGAAATCTTCACAGTTATTCAAATATCCACTTGCAGATTCTACAAAAAGAGTGTTTCCAAACTGCTGTATCAATAGAAAGGATCAGCTCTGGTAGTTGAGGACACACATCCTAAATAAGTTTCTGAAAATCCCTCTGTCTCTTTTTTATGGGAAGATATTTCAGTTTTCACCGTAGGCCTTAATGCGCTCGAAATGTCCACTTCCAGATACTACAGAAAGAGTGTTTCAAACTGCTCTATGAAAGGGAATGTTCCGCTCTGTGACTTGAATGCAGATATCACAAAGTAGTTTCTGACAGAGCTTCTGTCTAGAATTTAGATGAAGATATTCCCGTTTCCAAGGAAATCGATAGAGCTATCCAAATATCCACTTGCAGATTCTACAAAAAGTGTGTTTCCAAACTACTGTATCAAAAGAATGGTTCAACTCTGTTAGTTGAGGACACACATCACAAAGAAGTTTCTGAGAATGCTTCTGTCTAGATTTTATATGAAGATATTCCCGTTTCCAACGAAATCTTCACAGTTATCCAAATATCCACTTGCAGATTCTACAAAAAGAGTGTTTGCAAACTGCTGTATCAAAAGAAAGGATGAACTGTGTTAGCTGAGGACACTCATCAAGAGGAAGTTTCTGAGAATGCTTCGGTCTAGATTTCATATGAAGATATTCCCGTTTCCAACGAAATCATTAGCTCTATCAAAATATCCACTTAAAGATTCTACAAAAAGAGTGTTTCCAAACTCCTCTATCAAAAGAAAGGTTCAACTCCTTTAGTTGAGGACACACATCAAAAAGAAGTTTCTGAGAATGCTTCTGTCTAGATTTTATATGAAGATATTCCCTTTTCCAATGAAATCTTCAGAGTCATCCAAATATCCACTTGCAGCTTCTACAAAAAGAGTTTTTCTAAACTGCTGTATCCAAAGAAAGTTTCATCTCTGTTAGTTGAGGACACACATCCCAAATAAGTTTCTGAGAATGCTTCTGTCTCGTTTTTATGGGAAGATATTTCCCTTTTCACCTAAGGCCTGAAAGCGCTCGAAATCTCCACTTGCAGATACTACAGAAAGAGTGTTCCAAACCTGCTCTAAGAAAGGGAATGTTCAGCTCTGTGAGTTCAATGCAGATATCACAAAGTAGTTTCTGAGAGAGCTTCTGTCTAGATTTTAGATGAAGATATTCCCGTTTCCAATGAAATCGTTAGAGCTATCCAAATATCCACTTGCAGATTCTACAAAAAGTGTGTTTCCAAACTGCTGTAACAAAGGAAAGGTTGAAATCTGTTAGTTGAGGACACACACCACAAAAAAGATTCTGAGAATGCTTCTGTCTAGATTCTATATGACGATATTCCCGTTTCCAATGAAATCTTCACAGTTATTCAAATATCCACTTGCAGATTCTACAAAAAGAGTGTTTCCAAACTGCTCTATCAAAAGAAAGTTTCAACTCCCTTAGTTGAGGACACACATCACAAAGAAGTTTCTGAGAATGCTTCTGTCTCTTTTTTATGGGAAGATATTTCAGTTTTCACCATAGGCCGGAATGCGCTCGAAATGTCCACTTGCAGATACTACAGAAAGAGTGTTCCAAACCTTCTCTAAGAAAGGGAATCTTCAGCTTTGTGAGTTGAATGCAGATATCACAAAGTAGTTTCTGAGAGTGCTTCTGTCTAGATTTTAGATGAAGATATTCCCGTTTCCAACGAAATCGTTAGAGCTATCCAAATATCAACTTGCAGATTCTACAAAAAGAGTGGTTCCAAACTACTCTATGAAAAGAAAGGTTGAACTCTGTTAGATGAGGACACACATCACAAAGAAGTTTCTGAGAATGCTTCTGTCTAGATTTTATATGAAGATGTTCACGTTTCCAACGAAATCTTCACATTAAACAAAATATCCACTTGCAGGTTCTACAAAAAGAGTGTTTCCAAACTGCTGTATCAAAGGAAAGGTTGAAATCTGTTAGTTGAGGACACACATCACAAAAAAGTTTCTGAGAATGCTTCTGTCTAGATTTTATATGAAGATATTCCCGTTTCCAACGAAATCTTCACAGTTATTCAAATATCCACTTGCAGATTCCACAAAAAGAGTGTTTCCAAACTGCTGTATCAACAGAAAGGATCAGCTCTGGTAGTTGAGGACACACATCCTAAATAAGTTTCTGAAAATCCCTCTGTCTCTTTTTTATGGGAAGATATTTCAGTTTTCACCGTAGGCCTTAATGCGCTCGAAATGTCCACTTCCAGATACTACAGAAAGAGTGTTTCAAACCTGCTCTATGAAAGGGAATGTTCTGCTCTGTGACTTGAATGCAGATATCACAAAGTAGTTTCTGACAGTGCTTCTGTCTAGAATTTAGATGAAGATATTCCCGTTTCCAACGAAATCGATAGAGCTATCCAAATATCCACTTGCAGATTCTACAAAAAGTGTGTTTCCAAACTACTGTATCAAAAGAATGGTTCAACTCTGTTAGTTGAGGACACACATCACAAAGAAGTTTCTGAGAATGCTTCTGTCTAGATTTTATATGAAGATATTCCCGTTTCCAACGAAATCTTCACAGTTATCCAAATATCCACTTGCAGATTCTACAAAAAGAGTGTTTGCAAACTGCTGTATCAAAGGAAAGGATGAACTGTGTTAGCTGAGGACACTCATCAAGAAGAAGTTTCTGAGAATGCTTCGGTCTAGATTTCATATGAAGATATTCCCGTTTCCAACGAAATCATTAGCTCTATCAAAATATCCACTTACAGATTCTACAAAAAGAGTGTTTCCAAACTCCTCTATCAAAAGAAAGGTTCAACTCCTTTAGTTGAGGACACACATCACAAAGAAGTTTCTGAGAATGCTTCTGTCTAGATTTTATATGAAGATATTCCCTTTTCCAATGAAATCTTCAGAGTCATCCAAATATCCACTTGCAGCTTCTACAAAAAGAGTTTTTCTAAACTGCTGTATCCAAAGAAAGTTTCATCTCTGTTAGTTGAGGACACACATCCCAAATAAGTTTCTGAGAATGCTTCTGTCTCGTTTTTATGGGAAGATATTTCCCTTTTCACCTAAGGCCTGAAAGCGCTCGAAATCTCCACTTGCAGATACTACTGAAAGAGTGTTCCAAACCTGCTCTAAGAAAGGGAATGTTCAGCTCTGTGAGTTCAATGCAGATATCACAAAGTAGTTTCTGAGAGAGCTTCTGTCTAGATTTTAGATGAAGATATTCCCGTTTCCAATGAAATCGTTAGAGCTATCCAAATATCCACTTGCAGATTCTACAAAAAGTGTGTTTCCAAACTGCTGTAACAAAGGAAAGGTTGAAATCTGTTAGTTGAGGACACACACCACAAAAAAGATTCTGAGAATGCTTCTGTCTAGATTCTATATGACGATATTCCCGTTTCCAATGAAATCTTCACAGTTATTCAAATATCCACTTGCAGATTCTACAAAAAGAGTGTTTCCAAACTGCTCTATCAAAAGAAAGTTTCAACTCCCTTAGTTGAGGACACACATCACAAAGAAGTTTCTGAGAATGCTTCTGTCTCTTTTTTATGGGAAGATATTTCAGTTTTCACCATAGGCCGGAATGCGCTCGAAATGTCCACTTGCAGATACTACAGAAAGAGTGTTCCAAACCTTCTCTAAGAAAGGGAATCTTCAGCTTTGTGAGTTGAATGCAGATATCACAAAGTAGTTTCTGAGAGTGCTTCTGTCTAGATTTTAGATGAAGATATTCCCGTTTCCAACGAAATCGTTAGAGCTATCCAAATATCAACTTGCAGATTCTACAAAAAGAGTGGTTCCAAACTACTCTATGAAAAGAAAGGTTGAACTCTGTTAGATGAGGACACACATCACAAAGAAGTTTCTGAGAATGCTTCTGTCTAGATTTTATATGAAGATGTTCACGTTTCCAACGAAATCTTCACATTAAACAAAATATCCACTTGCAGGTTCTACAAAAAGAGTGTTTCCAAACTGCTGTATCAAAGGAAAGGTTGAAATCTGTTAGTTGAGGACACACATCACAAAAAAGTTTCTGAGAATGCTTCTGTCTAGATTTTATATGAAGATATTCCCGTTTCCAACGAAATCTTCACAGTTATTCAAATATCCACTTGCAGATTCCACAAAAAGAGTGTTTCCAAACTGCTGTATCAACAGAAAGGATCAGCTCTGGTAGTTGAGGACACACATCCTAAATAAGTTTCTGAAAATCCCTCTGTCTCTTTTTTATGGGAAGATATTTCAGTTTTCACCGTAGGCCTTAATGCGCTCGAAATGTCCACTTCCAGATACTACAGAAAGAGTGTTTCAAACCTGCTCTATGAAAGGGAATGTTCTGCTCTGTGACTTGAATGCAGATATCACAAAGTAGTTTCTGACAGTGCTTCTGTCTAGAATTTAGATGAAGATATTCCCGTTTCCAACGAAATCGATAGAGCTATCCAAATATCCACTTGCAGATTCTACAAAAAGTGTGTTTCCAAACTACTGTATCAAAAGAATGGTTCAACTCTGTTAGTTGAGGACACACATCACAAAGAAGTTTCTGAGAATGCTTCTGTCTAGATTTTATATGAAGATATTCCCGTTTCCAACGAAATCTTCACAGTTATCCAAATATCCACTTGCAGATTCTACAAAAAGAGTGTTTGCAAACTGCTGTATCAAAGGAAAGGATGAACTGTGTTAGCTGAGGACACTCATCAAGAAGAAGTTTCTGAGAATGCTTCGGTCTAGATTTCATATGAAGATATTCCCGTTTCCAACGAAATCATTAGCTCTATCAAAATATCCACTTACAGATTCTACAAAAAGAGTGTTTCCAAACTCCTCTATCAAAAGAAAGGTTCAACTCCTTTAGTTGAGGACACACATCACAAAGAAGTTTCTGAGAATGCTTCTGTCTAGATTTTATATGAAGATATTCCCTTTTCCAATGAAATCTTCAGAGTCATCCAAATATCCACTTGCAGCTTCTACAAAAAGAGTTTTTCTAAACTGCTGTATCCAAAGAAAGTTTCATCTCTGTTAGTTGAGGACACACATCCCAAATAAGTTTCTGAGAATGCTTCTGTCTCGTTTTTATGGGAAGATATTTCCCTTTTCACCTAAGGCCTGAAAGCGCTCGAAATCTCCACTTGCAGATACTACTGAAAGAGTGTTCCAAACCTGCTCTAAGAAAGGGAATGTTCAGCTCTGTGAGTTCAATGCAGATATCACAAAGTAGTTTCTGAGAGAGCTTCTGTCTAGATTTTAGATGAAGATATTCCCGTTTCCAATGAAATCGTTAGAGCTATCCAAATATCCACTTGCAGATTCTACAAAAAGTGTGTTTCCGAACTGCTGTAACAAAGGAAAGGTTGAAATCTGTTAGTTGAGGACACACACCACAAAAAAGATTCTGAGAATGCTTCTGTCTAGATTCTATATGACGATATTGCCGTTTCCAATGAAATCTTCACAGTTATTCAAATATCCACTTGCAGATTCTACAAAAAGAGTGTTTCCAAACTGCTCTATCAAAAGAAAGGTTCAACTCCGTTAGTTGAGGACACACATCACAAAGAAGTTTCTGAGAATGCTTCTGTCTCGTTTTTATGGGAAGATATTTCAGTTTTCACTGTAGGCCGGAATGCGCTCGAAATGTCCACTTGCAGATACTACAGAAAGAGTGTTCCAAACCTTCTCTAAGAAAGGGAATCTTCAGCTTTGTGAGTTGAATGCACATATCACAAAGTAGTTTCTGAGAGTGCTTCTGTCTAGATTTTAGATGAAGATATTCCCGTTTCCAACGAAATCGTTAGAGCTGTCCAAATATCAACTTGCAGATTCTACAAAAAGAGTGGTTCCAAACTACTCTATGAAAAGAAAGGTTGAACTCTGTTAGATGAGGACACACATCACAAACAAGTTTCTGAGAATGCTTCTGTCTAGATTTTATATGAAGATGTTCCCGTTTCCAACGAAATCTTCACATTAAACAAAATATCCACTTGCAGGTTCTACAAAAAGAGTGTTTCCAAACTGCTGTATCTACGGAAAGTTTGAACTCTGTTAGTTGAGGACACTCATCACAAAAAAGTTTCTGAGAATGCTTCTGTCTATATTTTATAAGAAGATACTCCCGTTTCCAATGAAATCTTCACAGTTATTCAAGTATCCACTTGCAGATTCCACAAAAAGAGTGTTTCCAAACTGCTGTATCAATAGAAAGGATCTACTCTGCTATTTGAGGACACACATCCTAAATAAGTTTCTGAGAATCCTTCTGTCTCTTTCTTATGGGAAGATATTTCAGTTTTCACCGTAGGCCTGAATGCTTTCGAAATGTCCACTTACAGATACTACAGAAAGAGTGTTTCAAACCTGCTCTATGAAAGGGAATGTTCAGCTCTGTGACTTGAATGCAGATATCACAAAGTAGTTTCTGACAGTGCTTCTGTCTTGAATTCAGATGAAGATATTCCCTTTTCCAACGAAATCGTTAGAGCTATAAAAATATCCACTTGCAGATTCTACAAAAAGGGTGTTTCCAAACTGCTCTATCAAAAGAAACGTTGAACTCTGTTAGTTGAGGACACACATCACAAAAAAGTTTCTGAGAATGCTTCTGTCTAGATTTTATATGAAGATATTCCCGTTTCCAACGAAATCTTCACAGTTATTCAAATATCCACTTGCAGATTCTACAAAAAGAGTGTTTCCAAACTGCTGTTTCAATAGAAAGGATCAGCTCTGGTAGTTGAGGACACACATCCTAAATAAGTTTCTGAAAATCCCTCTGTCTCTTTTTTATGGGAAGATATTTCAGTTTTCACCGTAGGCCTTAATGCGCTCGAAATGTCCACTTCCAGATACTACAGAGAGAGTGTTTCAAACCTGCTCTATGAAAGGGAATGTTCCGCTCTGTGACTTGAATGCAGATATCAGAAAGTAGTTTCTGACAGTGCTTCTGTCTAGAATTTAGATGAAGATATTCCCGTTTCCAAAGAAATCTTCACAGTTATCCAAATATCCACTTGCAGATTCTACAAAAAGAGTGTTTGCAAACTGCTGTATCAAAAGAAAGGATGAACTGTGTTAGCTGAGGACGCTCATCAAGAAGAAGTTTCTGAGAATGCTTCGGTCTAGATTTCATATGAAGATATTCCCGTTTCCAACGAAATCATTAGCTCTATCAAAATATCCACTTACAGATTCTACAAAAAGAGTGTTTCCAAACTCCTCTATCAAAAGAAAGTTTCAACTCCTTCAGTTGAGGACACACATCACAAAGAAGTTTCTGAGAATGCTTCTGTCTAGATTTTATATGAAGATATTCCCTTTTCCAATGAAATCTTCAGAGTCATCCAAATATCCACTTGCAGCTACTACAAAAAGTGTTTTTCTAAACTGCTGTATCCAAAGAAAGTTTCATCTCTGTTAGTTGAGGACACACATCCCAATTAAGTTTCTGAGAATGCTTCTGTCTCGTTTTTATGGGAAGATATTTCCCTTTTCACCTTAGGCCTGAAAGGGCTCGAAATCTCCACTTGCAGATTCTACAGAAAGAGTGTTCCAAACCTGGCCTAAGAAAGGGAATGTTCAGCTCTGTGAGTTCAATGCAGATATCACAAAGTAGTTTCTGAGAGAGCTTCTGTCTAGATTTTAGATGAAGATATTCCCGTTTCCAATGAAATCGTTAGAGCTATCCAAATATCCCCTTGCAGATTCTACAAAAGAAGTGATTCCAAACTGTTCTATCAACAGAAAGGTTTAAGTCTGTTAGTTGAGGACACACATCACAAAGAAGTTTCTGAGAATGCTTCTGTCTCGTTTTTATGGGAAGATATTTCAGTTTTCACCGCAGGCCCGAATGCGCTCGAAATGTCCACTTGCAGATACTACAGAAAGATTGTTCCAAACCTTCTCTAAGAAAGGGAATCGTCAGCATTGTGAGTTGAATGCAGATATCACAAAGTAGTTTCTGTGAGTGCTTCTGTCTAGACTTTAGATGAATATATTACCGTTTCCAATGAAATCGTTAGAGCTATCCAAATATCAACTTGCAGATTCTACAAAAAGAGTGGTTCCAAACTACTCTATGAAAAGAAAGGTTGAACTCTGTTAGATGAGGACACACATCACAACGAAGTTTCTGAGAATGCTTCTGTCTAGATTGTATATGAAGATGTTCCCGTTTCCAACGAAATCTTCACATTAAACAAAATATCCACTTGCAGGTTCTACAGAAAGAGTGTTCCCAAACTGCTGTATCAAAGGAAAGGTTGAACTCCGTTAGTTGAGGACACACATCACAAAAAAGTTTCTGAGAATGCTTCTGTCTAGATTTTATATGAAGATATTCCCGTTTCCAACGAAATCTTCACAGTTATTCAAATATCCACTTGCAGATTCTACAAAAAGAGTGTTTCCAAACTGCTGTATCAATAGAAAGGATCAGCTCTGGTAGTTGAGGACACACATCCTAAATAAGTTTCTGAAAATCCTTCTGTCTCTTTTTTATGGGAAGATATTTCAGTTTTCACCGTAGGCCTTAATGCGCTCGAAATGTCCACTTCCAGATACTACAGGAAGATTGTTTCAAACCTGCTCTATGAAAGGAAATGTTCCGCTCTGTGACTTGAATGCAGATATCAGAAAGTAGTTTCTGACAGTGCTTCTGTCTAGAATTTAGATGAAGATATTCCCGTTTCCTACGAAATCGATAGAGCTAACCAAATATCCACTTACAGATTCTACAAAAGAAGTGATTCCAAACTGCTCTATCAACAGAAAGGTTTAAGTCTGTTAGTTGAGGACACACATCACACAGAAGTTTGTGAGAATGCTTCTGTCTAGATTTTATATGAAGATATTCCCGTTTCCAATGATATCTTCACAGTTATCCAAATATCCACTTGCAGATTCTACAAAAAGTGTGTTTCCAAACTACTGTATCAAAAGAAAGGTTCAACTCTGTTTGTTGAGGACACAAATCACAAAGAAGTTTTTGTGAATGCTTCTGTCTAGATTTTATATTAAGATATTCCCGTTTCCAATGAAATCTTCACAGTTATCCAAATATCCACTTGCAGATTCTACAAAAAGAGTGTTTGCAAACTGCTGTATCAAAAGAAAGGATGAACTGTGTTAGCTGAGGACACTCATCAAGAAGAAGTGTCTGAGAATGCTTCGGTCTAGATTTCATATGAAGGTATTCCCGTTTCCAACGAAATCATTAGCTCTATCAAAATATCCACTTACAGATTCTACAAAAAGAGTGTTTCCAAACTCCTCTATCAAAAGAAAGGTTCAACTCCTTTAGTTGAGGACACACATCACAAAGAAGTTTCTGAGAATGCTTCTGTCTAGATTTTATATGAAGATATTCCCTTTTCCAATGAAATCTTCAGAGTCATCCAAATATCCACTTGCAGCTTCTACAAAAAGAGTTTTTCTAAACTGCTGTATCCAAAGAAAGTTTCATCTCTGTTAGTTGACGACACACATCCCAAATAAGTTTCTGAGAATGCTTCTGTCTCGTTTTTATGGGAAGATATTTCAGATTTCACCGTAGGCCGGAATGCGCTCGAAATGTCCACTTGCAGATACTACAGAAATAGTGTTCCAAACCTTCTCTAAGAAAGGGAATCTTCAGCTTTGTGAGTTGAATGCACATATCACAAAGTAGTTTCTGTGAATGCTTCTGTCTAGATTTTAGATGAAGATATTCCCGTTTCCAACGAAATCGTTAGAGCTATCCAAATATCAACTTGCAGATTCTACAAAAAGAATGGTTCCAAACTACTCTATGAAAAGAAAGGTTGAACTCTGTTAGATGAGGACACACATCACAAACAAGTTTCTGAGAATGCTTCTGTCCAGATTTTATATGAAGATGTTCCCGTTTCCAATGAAATCTTCACATTAAACAAAATATCCACTTGCAGGTTCTACAAAAAGAGTGTTTCCAAACTGCTGTATCTACGGAAAGTTTGAACTCTGTTAGTTGAGGACACTCATCACAAAAAAGTTTCTGAGAATGCTTCTGTCTATATTTTATAAGAAGATACTCCCGTTTCCAACGAAATCTTCACAGTTATTCAAGTATCCACTTGCAGATTCCACAAAAAGAGTGTTTCCAAACTCCTGTATCAATAGAAAGGATCTACTCTGCTATTTGAGGACACACATCCTAAATAAGTTTCTGAGAATCCTTCTGTCTCTTTCTTATGGGAAGATATTTCAGTTTTCACCGTAGGCCTGAATGCGTTTGAAATGTCCACTTCCAGATACTACAGAAAGAGTGTTTCAAACCTGCTCTATGAAAGGGAATGTTCAGCTCTGTGACTTGAATGCAGATATCACAAAGTAGTTTCTGACAGTGCTTCTGTCTTG
The DNA here is from genome assembly GCF_029281585.2 of Gorilla gorilla gorilla. Classification (NCBI taxonomy): domain Eukaryota; kingdom Metazoa; phylum Chordata; class Mammalia; order Primates; family Hominidae; genus Gorilla; species Gorilla gorilla. Next base: position 10,924,166 of record NC_086018.1, on the reverse strand, counting down.
AATTCAGATGAAGATATTCCCTTTTCCAACGAAATCGTTAGATCTATAAAAATATCCACTTGCAGATTCTACAAAAAGGGTGTTTCCAAACTGCTCTACCAAAAGAAACGTTGAACTCTGTTAGTTGAGGATACACATCACAAAGAAGTTTTGAGAGTGCTTTTGTCTAGATTTTATATGAAGATATTCCTATTTCCAACTAAATCTTCACAGTTATCCAAATATCCACTTGCAGATTTTACAAAAAGACTGTTTCCAAACTGCTGTTTCAAAGGAAAAGTTGGACTGTGTTAGTTGAGGACACTCATCACAAAGAAGTTTCTGAGAATGCTTCTGTCTAGATTTCATTTGAAGATATTCCCGTTTCCACTGAAATCATTAGAGCTATCCAAATATCCACTTACAGATTCTACAAAAAGAGTGTTACCAATCTGCTCTATCAAAAGAAAGGTTCAACTTCGTTAGTTGAGGACACACATCACAAAGAAGTTTCTGAGACTGCTTCTGTCTGGATTTTATATGAAGATATTCCGTTTCCAACGAAATCTTCACAGTTATCCAAATATCCTCTTGCAGATTCTACAAAAAGTGTGTTTCCAAACTACTGTATCAAAAGAAAGGTTCAACTCTGTTAGTTGAGGACACTCATCAAGAAGAAGTTTCTGAGAATGCTTCGGTCTAGATTTCATATGAAGATATTCCCGTTTCCAACGAAATCATTAGCTCTATCAAAATATCCACTTACAGATTCTACAAAAACAGTGTTTCCAAACTCCTCTATCAGAAGAACAGTTCAACTCCTTTACTTGAGGACACACATCACAAAGAAGTTTCTGAGAATGCTTCTGTCTAGATTTTATATGAAGATATTCCCTTTTCCAATGAAATCTTCAGAGTCATCCAAATATCCACTTGCAGCTTCTACAAAAAGAGTTTTTCTAAACTGCTGTATCCAAAGAAAGTTTCATCTCTGTTAGTTGAGGACACACATCCCAAATAAGTTTCTGAGAATGCTTCTGTCTCGTTTTAATGGGAAGATATTTCCCTTTTCACCTTAGGCCTGAAAGCGCTCAAAATCTCCACTTGCAGATACTACAGAAAGAGTGTTCCAAACCTGCTCTAAGAAAGGGAATGTTCAGCTCTGTTAGTTCAATGCAGATATCACAAAGTAGTTTCTGAGAGAGCTTCTGTCTAGATTTTAGATGAAGATATTCCCGTTTCCAATGAAATCGTTAGAGCTATCCAAATATCCACTTGCAGATTCTACAAAAAGTGTGTTTCCAAACTGCTGTAACAAAGGAAAGGTTGAAATCTGTTAGCTGAGGACACACACCACAAAAAAGTTTCTGAGAATGCTTCTGTCTAGATTTTATATGACGATATTCCCGTTTCCAATGAAATCTTCACAGTTATTCAAATATCCACTTGCAGATTCTACAAAAAGTGTGTTTCCAAACTACTCTATCAAAAGAAAGGTTCAACTCCGTTAGTTGAGGACACACATCACAAAGAAGTTTCTGAGAATGCTTCTGTCTCGTTTTTATGGGAAGATATTTCCCTTTTCACCTTAGGCCCGAATGCGCTCGAAATGTCCACTTGCAGATACTACAGAAAGAGTGTTCCAAACCTTCTCTAAGAAAGAGAATCTTCAGCATTGTGAGTTGAATGCAGATATCACAAAGTAGTTTCTGAGAGTGCTTCTGTCTAGATTTTAGATGAAGATATTCCCGTTTCCAACGAAATCGTTAGAGCTATCCAAATATCAACTTGCAGATTCTACAAAAAGAGTGGTTATAAACTACTCTATGAAAAGAAAGGTTGATCTCTGTTAGATGAGGACACACATCACAAAGAAGTTTCTGAGAATGCTTCTGTCTAGATTTTATATGAAGATGTTCCCGTTTCCAACGAAATCTTCACATTAAACAAAATATCCACTTGCAGGTTCTACAAAAAGAGTGTTTCCAAACTGCTGTATCAAAGGAAAGGTTGAACTCTGTTAGTTGAGGACACACATCACGAAAAAGTTTCTGAGAATGCTTCTGTCTAGATTTTATATGAAGATATTCCGTTTCCAACGAAATCTTCACAGTTATTCAAATATCCACTTGCATATTCTAGAAAAAGAGTGTTTCCAAACTGCTGTATCAATAGAAAGCATCAGCTCTGGTAGTTGAGGACACACATCCTAAATAAGTTTCTGAAAATCCCTCTGTCTCTTTTTTATGGGAAGATATTTCAGTTTTCACCGTAGGCCTTAATGCGCTCGAAATGTCCACTTCCAGATACTACAGAAAGAGTGTTTCAAACCTGCTCTATGAAAGGGAATGTTCCGCTCTGTGACTTGAATGCAGATATCACAAAGTAGTTTCTGACAGTGCTTCTGTCTAGAATTTAGATGAAGATATTCCCGTTTCCAACGAAATCGATAGAGCTATCCAAATATCCACTTGCAGATTCTACAAAAAGTGTGTTTCCAAACTACTGTATCAAAAGAATGGTTCAACTCTGTCAGTTGAGGCCACACATCACAAAGAAGTTTCTGAGAATGCTTCTGTCTAGATTTTATATGAAGATATTCCCGTTTCCAACGATATCTTCACAGTTATCCAAATATCCACTTGCAGATTCTACAAAAAGAGTGTTTGCAAACTGCTGTATCAAAAGAAAGGATGAACTGTGTTAGCTGAGGACACTCATCAAGAAGAAGTTTCTGAGAATGCTTCGGTCTAGATTTCATATGAAGATATTCCCGTTTCCAACGAAATCATTAGCTCTATCAAAATATCCACTTACAGATTCCACAAAAGGAGTGTTTCCAAACTCCTCTATCAAAAGAAAGGTTCAACTCCTTTAGTTGAGGACACACATCACAAAGAAGTTTCTGATAATGCTTCTGTCTAGATTTTATATGAAGATGTTCCCGTTTCCAACGAAATCCCCACATTAAACAAAATATCCACTTGCAGGTTCTACAAAAAGGGTTTTACCAAGCTGCTGTATCAACGGAAAGTTTGAACTCTGTTAGTTGAGGACACTCATCACAAAATAGTTTCTGAGAATGCTTCTGTCTAGATTTAAGAAGATACTCCCGTTTCCAATGAAATCTTCACAGTTATTCAAGTATCCACTTGCAGATTCCACAAAAAGAGTGTTTCCAAACTGCTGTATCAATAGAAAGGATCAACTCTGCTATTTGAGGACACACATCCTAAATAAGTTTCTGAGAATCCTTCTGTCTCTTTCTTATGAGAAGATATTTCAGTTTTCACCGTAGGCCTGAATGCGTTCGAAATGTCCACTTCCAGATACCACAGAAAGAGTGTTTCAAACCTGCACTATGAAAGGGAATGTTCAGCTCTGTGACTTGAATGGAGATATCACAAAGTAGTTTCTGACAGTGCTTCTGTCTTGAATTCAGATGAAGATATTCCCTTTTCCAACGAAATCGTTAGAGCTATAAAAATATCCACTTGCAGATTCTACAAAAAGGGTGTTTCCAAACTGCTATATCAAAAGAAACGTTGAACTCTGTTAGTTGAGGATACACATCATAAAGAAGTTTCTGAGAATGCTTGTGTCTAGATTTTATATGAAGATATTCCTATTTCCAACTAAATCTTCACAGTTATCCAAATATCCACTTGCAGATTTTACAAAAAGACTGCTTCCAAACTGCTGTTTCAAAGGAAAAGTTGAACTGTGTTAGTTGAGGACACTCATCACAAAGAAGTTTCTGAGAATGCTTCTGTCTAGATTTCATATGAAGATATTCCCGTTTCCACTGAAATCATTAGAGCTATCCAAATATCCACTTACAGATTCTACAAAAAGAGTGTTACCAATCTGCTCTATCAAACGAAAGGTTCAACTTCGTTAGTTGAGGAAACACATCACAAAGAATTTTCTGAGAATGCTCCTGTCTGGATTTTATATGAAGATATTCCGTTTCCAATGAAAACTTCACAGTTATCCAAATATCCACTTGCAGATTCTACAAAAAGTGTGTTTCCAAACTACTGTATCAAAAGAAAAGTTCAACTCTGTTAGTTGAGGACACACATCACAAAGAAGTTTCTGAGAATGCTTCCGTCTAGATTTTATATGAAGATATTCCCGTTCCCAACGAAATCTTCACAGTTACCGAAATATCCACTTGCAGATTCTACAAAGAGTGTTTGCAAACTGCTGTATCAAAAGAAAGGATGAACTGTGTTAGCTGAGGACACTCATGAAGAAGAAGTTTCTGAGAATGCTTCGGTCTAGATTTCATATGAAGATATTCCCGTTTCCAACGAAATCATTAGCTCTATCAAAATATCCACTTACAGATTCTACAAAAAGAGTGTTTCCAAACTCCTCTATCAAAAGAAAGGTTCAACTCCTTTAGTTGAGGACACACATCACAAAGAAGTTTCTGAGAATGCTTCTGTCTCGTTTTTATGGGAAGATATTTCAGTTTTCACCGTAGGCCGGAATGCGCTCGAAATGTCCACTTGCAGATACTACAGAAAGAGTGTTCCAAACCTTCTCTAAGAAAGGGAATCTTCAGCTTTGTGAGTTGAATGCAGATATCACAAAGTAGTTTCTGAGAGTGCTTCTGTCTAGATTTTAGATGAAGATATTCCCGTTTCCAACGAAATCGTTAGAGCTATCCAAATATCAACTTGCAGATTCTACAAAAAGAGTGGTTATAAACTACTCTATGAAAAGAAAGGTTGATCTCTGTTAGATGAGAACACACATCACAAAGAAGTTTCTGAGAATGCTTCTGTCTAGATTTTATATGAAGATGTTCCCGTTTCCAACGAAATCTTCACATTAAACAAAATATCCACTTGCAGGTTCTACAAAAAGAGTGTTTCCAAACTGCTGTATCAAAGGAAAGGTTGAACTCTGTTAGTTGAGGACACACATCACAAAAAAGTTTCTGAGAATGCTTCTGTCTAGATTTTATATGAAGATATTCCCGTTTCCAACGAAATCTTCACAGTTATTCAAATATCCACTTGCAGATTCTAGAAAAAGAGTGTTTCCAAACTGCTGTATCAATAGAAAGGATCAGCTCTGGTAGTTGAGGACACACATCCTAAATAAGTTTCTGAAAATCCCTCTGTCTATTTTTTATGGGAAGATATTTCAGTTTTCACCGTAGGCCTTAATGCGCTCGAAATGTCCACTTCCAGATACTACAGAAAGAGTGTTTCAAACCTGCTCTATGAAAGCGAATGTTCCGCTCTGTGACTTGAATGCAGATATCACAAAGTAGTTTCTGACAGTGCTTCTGTCAAGAATTTAGATGAAGATATTCCCGTTTCCAACGAAATCGATAGAGCTATCCAAATATCCACTTGCAGATTCTACAAAAAGTGTGTTTCCAAACTACTGTATCAAAAGAATGGTTCAACTCTGTTAGTTGAGGACACACATCACAAAGAAGTTTCTGAGAATGCTTCTGTCTAGATTTTATATGAAGATATTCCCGTTTCCAACGAAATCTTCACAGTTATCCAAATATCCACTTGCAGGTTCTACAAAAAGAGTGTTTGCAAACTGCTGTATCAAAAGAAAGGATGAACTGTGTTAGCTGAGGACACTCATCAAGAAGAAGTTTCTGAGAATGCTTCGGTCTAGATTTCATATGAAGATATTCCCGTTTCCAATGAAATCATTAGCTCTATCAAAATATCCACTTACAGATTCTACAAAGAGTGTTTCCAAACTCCTCTATCAAAAGAAAGGTTCAACTCCTTTAGTTGAGGACACACATCACAAAGAAGTTTCTGAGAATGCTTCTGTCTAGATTTTATATGAAGATATTCCCTTTTCCAATGAAATCTTCAGAGTCATCCAAATATCCACTTGCAGCTTCTACAAAAAGAGTTTTTCTAAACTGCTGTATCCAAAGAAAGTTTCATCTCTGTTAGTTGAGGACACACATCCCAAATAAGTTTCTGAGAATGCTTCTGTCTCGTTTTTATGGGAAGATATTTCCCTTTTCACCTTAGGCCTGAAAGCGCTCGAAATCTCCACTTGCAGATACTACAGAAAGAGTGTTCCAATCCTGCTCTAAGAAAGGGAATGTTCAGCTCTGTGAGTTCAATGCAGATATCACAAAGTAGTTTCTGAGAGAGCTTCTGTCTAGATTTTAGATGAAGATATTCCCGTTTCCAATGAAATCGTTAGAGCTATCCAAATATCCACTTGCAGATTCTACAAAAAGTGTGTTTCCAAACTGCTGTAACAAAGGAAAGGTTGAAATCTGTTAGTTGAGAACACACACCACAAAAAAGTTTCTGAGAATGCTTCTGTCTAGATTTTATATGACGATATTCCCGTTTCCAAGGAAATCTTCACAGTTATTCAAATATCCTCTAGCAGATACTACAAAAAGAGTGTTTCCAAACTGCTCTGTCAAAAGAAAGGTTCAACTCCGTTACTTGAGGACACACATCACAAAGAAGTTTCTGAGAATGCTTCTGTCTCGTTTTTATGGGAAGATATTTCAGTTTTCACCGTAGGCCGGAATGCGCACGAAATGTCCACTTGCAGATACTACAGAAAGAGTGTTCCAAACCTTCTCTAAGAAAGAGAATCTTCTGCATTGTGAGTTGAATGCAGAAATCACAAAGTAGTTTCTGAGAGTGCTTCTGTCTAGATTTTAGATGAAGATATTCCCGTTTCCAACAAAATCGTTAGAGCTATCCAAATATCAACTTGCAGATTCTACAAAAAGAGTGGTTATAAACTACTCTATGAAAAGAAAGGTTGATCTCTGTTAGATGAGGACACACATCACAAAGAAGTTTCTGAGAATGCTTCTGTCTAGATTTTATATGAAGATATTCCCGTTTCCAACGGAATCTTCACATTAAACAAAATATCCACTTGCAGGTTCTACAAAAAGAGTGTTTCCAAACTGCTGTATCAAAGGAAAGGTTGAACTCTGTTAGTTGAGGACACACATCACAAAAAAGTTTCTGAGAATGCTTCTGTCTAGATTTTATATGAAGATATTCCCGTTTCCAACGAAATCTTCACAGTTATTCAAATATCCACTTGCAGATTCTAGAAAAAGAGTGTTTCCAAACTGCTGTATCAATAGAAAGGATCAGCTCTGGTAGTTGAGGACACACATCCTAAATAAGTTTCTGAAAATCCCTCTGTCTATTTTTTATGGGAAGATATTTCAGTTTTCACCGTAGGCCTTAATGCGCTCGAAATGTCCACTTCCAGATACTACAGAAAGAGTGTTTCAAACCTGCTCTATGAAAGCGAATGTTCCGCTCTGTGACTTGAATGCAGATATCACAAAGTAGTTTCTGACAGTGCTTCTGTCAAGAATTTAGATGAAGATATTCCCGTTTCCAACGAAATCGATAGAGCTATCCAAATATCCACTTGCAGATTCTACAAAAAGTGTGTTTCCAAACTACTGTATCAAAAGAACGGTTCAACTCTGTTAGTTGAGGACACACATCACAAAGAAGTTTCTGAGAATGCTTCTGTCTAGATTTTATATGAAGATATTCCAGTTTCCAACGAAATCTTCACAGTTATCCAAATATCCACTTGCAGGTTCTACAAAAAGAGTGTTTGCAAACTGCTGTATCAAAAGAAAGGATGAACTGTGTTAGCTGAGGACACTCATCAAGAAGAAGTTTCTGAGAATGCTTCGGTCTAGATTTCATATGAAGATATTCCCGTTTCCAATGAAATCATTAGCTCTATCAAAATATCCACTTACAGATTCTACAAAAAGAGTGTTTCCAAACTCCTCTATCAAAAGAAAGGTTCAACTCCTTTAGTTGAGGACACACATCACAAAGAAGTTTCTGAGAATGCTTCTGTCTAGATTTTATATGAAGATATTCCCTTTTCCTATGAAATCTTCAGAGTCATCCAAATATCCACTTGCAGCTTCTACAAAAAGATTTTTTCTAAACTCCTGTATCCAAAGAAAGTTTCATCTCTGTTAGTTGAGGACACACATCCCAAATAAGTTTCTGAGAATGCTTCTGTCTTGTTTTTATGGGAAGATATTTCCCTTTTCACCTTAGGCCTGAAAGCGCTCGAAATCTCCACTTGTAGATACTACAGAAAGAGTGTTCCAAACCTGCTCTAAGAAAGGGAATGTTCAGCTCTGTGAGTTCAATGCAGATATCACAAAGTAGTTTCTGAGAGAGCTTCTGTCTAGATTTTAGATGAAGATATTCCCGTTTCCAATGAAATCGTTAGAGCTATCCAAATATCCACTTGCAGATTCTACAAAAAGTGTGTTTCCAAACTGCTGTAACAAAGGAAAGGATGAAATCTGTTAGTTGAGGACACACACCACAAAAAAGTTTCTGAGAATGCTTCTGTCTAGATTTTATATGACGATATTCCCGTTTCCAAGGAAATCTTCACAGTTATTCAAATATCCTCTTGCAGATTCTACAAAAAGAGTGTTTCCAAACTGCTCTGTCAAAAGAAAGGTTCAACCCCGTTAGTTGAGGACACACATCACAAAGAAGTTTCTGAGAATGCTTCTGTCTCGTTTTTATGGGAAGATATTTCAGTTTTCACCGTAGGCCGGAATGCGCACGAAATGTCCACTTGCAGATACTACAGAAAGAGTGTTCCAAACCTTCTCTAAGAAAGGGAATCTTCAGCTTTGTGAGTTGAATGCAGATATCACAAAGTAGTTTCTGAGAGTGCTTCTGTCTAGATTTTAGATGAAGATATTCCCGTTTCCAACGAAATCGTTAGAGCTATCCAAATATCAACTTGCAGATTCTACAAAAAGAGTGGTCCCAAACTACTCTATGAAAAGAAAGGTTGAACTCTGTTAGATGAGGACACACATCACAAAGAAGTTTCTGAGAATGCTTCTGTCTAGATTTTATATGAAGATGTTCCCATTTCCAGCAAAATCTTCACATTAAACAAAATATCCACTTGCAGGTTCTACAAAAAGAGTGTTTCCAAACTGCTGTATCAAAGGAAAGGTTGAACTCTGTTAGTTGAGGACACACATCACAAAAAAGTTTCTGAGAGTGCTTCTGTCTAGATTTTATATGAAGATATTCCCGTTTCCAACGAAATCTTCACAGTTATTCAAATATCCACTTGCAGATTCTACAAAAAGAGTGTTTCCAAACTGCTGTTTCAATAGAAAGGATCAGCTCTGGTAGTTGAGGACACACATCCTAAATAAGTTTCTGAAAATCCCTCTGTCTCTTTTTTATGGGAAGATATTTCAGTTTTCACCGTAGGCCTTAATGCGCTCGAAATGTCCACTTCCAGATACTACAGAGAGAGTGTTTCAAACCTGCTCTATGAAAGGGAATGTTCCGCTCTGTGACTTGAATGCAGATATCAGAAAGTAGTTTCTGACAGTGCTTCTGTCTAGAATTTAGATGAAGATATTCCCGTTTCCAACGAATTCTTCACAGTTATCCAAATATCCACTTGCAGATTCTACAAAAAGAGTGTTTGCAAACTGCTGTATCAAAAGAAAGGATGAACTGTGTTAGCTGAGGACACTCATCAAGAAGAAGTTTCTGAGAATGCTTCAGTCTAGATTTCATATGAAGATATTCCCGTTTCCAACGAAATCATTAGCTCTATCAAAATATCCACTTACAGATTCTACAAAAAGAGTGTTTCCAAACTCCTCTATCAAAAGAAAGGTTCAACTCCTTTAGTTGAGGACACACATCACAAAGAAGTTTCTGAGAATGCTTCTGTCTAGATTTTATATGAAGATATTCCCTTTTCCAATGAAATCTTCAGAGTCATCCCAATATCCACTTGCATCTTCTACAAAAAGAGGTTTTCTAAACTGCTGTATCCAAAGAAAGTTTCATCTCTGTGAGTTGAGGACACACATCCCAAATAAGTTTCTGAGAATGCTTCTGTCTCGTTTTTATGGGAAGATATTTCCCTTTTCACCTAAGGCCTGAAAGCGCTCGAAATCTCCACTTGCAGATACTACAGAAAGAGTGTTCCAAACCTGCTCTAAGAAAGGGAATGTTCAGCTCTGTGAGTTCAATGCAGATATCACAAAGTAGTTTCTGAGAGAGCTTCTGTCTAGATTTTAGATGAAGATATTCCCTTTTCCAATGAAATCGTTAGAGCTATCCAAATATCCACTTGCAGATTCTACAAAAAGTGTGTTTCCAAACTGCTGTAACAAAGGAAAGGTTGAAATCTGTTAGTTGAGGACACACACCACAAAAGAGATTCTGAGAATGCTTCTGTCTAGATTCTATATGACGATATTCCAGTTTCCAATGAAATCTTCACAGTTATTCAAATATCTACTTGAAGATTCTACAAAAAGAGTGTTTCCAAACTGCTCTATCAAAAGAAAGGTTCAACTCCGTTAGTTGAGGACACACATCACAAAGAAGTTTCTGAGAATGCTTCTGTCTCGTTTTTATTGGAAGATATTTCAGTTTCCACCGTAGGCCCGAATGCGCTCAAAATGTCCACTTGCAGATACTACAGAAAGAGTGTTCCAAACCTTCTCTAAGAAACGGAATCTACAGCTTTGTGAGTTGAATGCAGATATCACAAAGTAGTTTCTGAGAGTGCTTCTGTCTAGATTTTAGATGAAGATATTCCCGTTTCCAACGAAATCGTTAGAGCTATCCAAATATCAACTTGCAGATTCTACAAAAAGAGTGGTTCCAAACTACTCTATGAAAAGAAAGGTTGAACTCTGTTAGATGAGGACACACATCACAAAGAAGTTTCTGAGAATGCTTCTGTCTAGATTTTATATGAAGATGTTCCCGTTTCCAACGAAATCTTCACATTAAACAAAATATCCACTTGCAGGTTCTACAAAAAGAGTGTTTCCAAACTGCTGTATCAAAGGAAAGGTTGAACTCTGTTAGTTGAGGACACACATCACAAAAAAGTTTCTGAGAATGCTTCTGTCTAGATTTTATATGAAGATATTCCCGTTTCCAACGAAATCTTCACAGTTATTCAAATATCCACATGCAGATTCTACAAAAAGAGTGTTTCCAAATTGCTGTATCAATAGAAAGGATCAGCTCCAGGAGTTGAGGACACACATCCTAAATAAGTTTCTGAAAATCCCTCTGTCTCTTTTTTATGGGAAGATATTTCAGTTTTCACCGTAGGCCTTAATGCGCTCGAAATGTCCACTTCCAGATACTTCAGAAAGAGTGTTTCAAACCTGCTCTATGAAAGGGAATGTTCCGCTCTGTAACTTGAAAGCAGATATCAGAAAGTAGTTTCTGACAGTGCTTCTGTCTAGAATTTAGATGAAGATATTCCCGTTTCCAACGGAATCGATAGAGCTATCGAAATATCCACTTGCAGATTCTACAAAAAGTGTGTTTCCAAACTACTGTATCAAAAGAATGGTTCAACTTTGTTAGTTGAGGACACACATCACAAAGAAGTTTCTGAGAATGCTTCTGTCTAGATTTTATATGAAGATATTCCCGTCTCCAACGAAATCTTCACAGTTATCCAAATATTCACTTGCAGATTCTTCAAAAAGTGTGTTTCCAAACTGCTGTATCAAAAGAAAGGTTCAACTCTGTTAGTTGAGGACACTCATCACAAAGAAGTTTCTGAGAATGCTTCTGTCTAGATTTCATATGAAGATACTCCCCTTTCCAACGAAATTATTACAGCTATCCAAATATCCACGGACAGATTCAACAAAAAGGGTGTTTCCAAACTGCTCTATCAAAAGAAAGGTTGAACTCCGTTAGTTGAGGACACACATCACGAAGAAGTTGCTGAGAATGCTTCTGTCTGGAATTTAGATGAAGATATTCCCGTTTCCAACGAAATCTTCACAGTTATCCAAATATCTACCAGCAGATTCTACAAAAAGTGTGTTTCCAAACTACTGTAACAAAAGAAATGTTGAACTCTGTTAGTTGAGGGCACACATCACAAAGAAGTTTCTGAGAATGCTTCTGTCTAGATTTTATATGAAGATATTCACTTTTCCATCGAAATCTTCACAGTTATCCAAATATCCACTTGCGGATTCTACAAAAAGAGTGTTTCTAAACTGCTGTTTCAAAAGAAAGGTCCAACTCTGTTAGTTGAGGACACACATCCAGTATAAGTTTCAGAGAATGCTTCTGTCTCGTTTTTATGGGAAGATATTTCCCTTTTCACCTTAGGCCTGAAAGCGCTCGAAATGTCCACTTGCAGATACTACAGAAAGCGTGTTCCAAACCTGCTCTAAGAAAGAGAATCTTCAGCTTTCTGAGTTGAATGCAGATATCACAAAGTAGTTTCTGAGAGAGCTTCTGTCTAGATTTTAGATGAAGATATTCCCGTTTCCAATGAAATCGTTAGAGCTATCCAAATATCCACTTGCAGATTCTACAAAAAGTGTGTTTCCAAACTGCTGTAACAAAGGAAAGGTTGAAATCTGTTAGTTGAGGACACACACCACAAAAAAGTTTCTGAGAACGCTTCTGTCTAGATTCTATATGACGATATTCCCGTTTCCAATGAAATCTTCACAGTTATTCAAATATCCACTTGAAGATTCTACAAAAAGAGTGTTTCCAAACTGCTCTATCAAAAGAAAGGTTCAACTCCGTTAGTTGAGGACACACATCACAAACAAGTTTCTGAGAATGCTTCTGTCTCGTTTTTATGGGAAGATATTTCAGTTTTCACCGTAGGCCCGAATGCGCTCGTTATGTCCACTTGCAGATACTACAGAAAGAGTGTTCCAAACCTTCTCTAAGAAAGGGAATCTTCAGCTTTGTGAGTTGAATGCAGATATCACAAAGTAGTTTCTGGGAGTGCTTCTGCCTAGGTTTTAGATGAAGGTATTCCCATTTCCAACGAAATCTTTAGAGCTATCCAAATATCAACTTGCAGATTCTACAAAAAGAGTGGTTCCAAACTACTCTATGAAAAGAAAGGTTGAACTCTGTTAGATGAGGACACACATCACAAAGAAGTTTCTGAGAATGCTTCTGCCTAGATTTTATATGAAGATGTTCCCGTTTCCAACGAAATCTTCACATTAAACAAAATATCCACTTGCAGTTTCTACAAAAAGAGTGTTTCCAAACTGCTGTACCAAAGGAAAGGTTGAACTCTGTTAGTTGAGGACACACATCACAAAAGAGTTTCTGAGAATGCTTCTGTCTAGATTTTATATGAAGATATTCCCGTTTCCAACGAAATCTTCACAGTTATTCAAGTATCCACTTGCAGATTCCACAATAAGAGTGTTTACAAACTGCTGTTTCAATAGAAAGAATCAACTCTGCTAGTTGAGGACAGACTTCCTAAATAAGTTTCTGAGAATCCTTCTGTCTCTTTTTTATGGTAAGATATTTCAGTTTTCACCGTAGGCCTTAATGCGTTCAAAATGTCCACTTCCAGATACTACAGAAAGAGTGTTTCAAACCTGCTCTATGAAAGGGAATGTTCCGTTCTGTGACTTGCATGCAGATATCACAAAGTAGTTTCTGACAGCGCTCCTGTCTTGAATTTAGATGAAGATATTCCCGTTTGCAATGAAATCGTTAGAGCTATAAAAATATCCACTTGCAGGTTCTACAAAAAGAGTGTTTCCAAACTTCTGTATCAAAAGAAAGGTTGAACTCTGTTAGTTGAGGACACTCTTCACAAAGAAGTCCTCAACTAACAGTGTTCTACATTTCTTTTGTTAGAGCAGTTTGGAAACAGTTTTTGTAGAATCAGTAAGTGGATATTTGGATACCTCTAATGAATTCATTTGAAACGGAAATATCTTCCCATAAAAAGGAGACAGAAGGATTCTCAGAATCTTAATTTGGATTTGTGCCCTCAACTAACAGAGTTGAACCTTTCTTTTGATACATCACCTTTGAAACACTCTTTCTGCAGTATCTGGAAGTGGACATTTCGAGCGCATTGAGGCCTACGGTGAAAAAGGAATTATCTTCCCATAAAAACGAGGCAGAAAGATTGTCAGAAACTTATTTGGGATGTGTGTCCTCAACTAACAGTCTTCAACATTTCTTTTGATACAGCAGTTTCAAAACACTCTTTCTGTAGAAATTGCATGTGGATATCTGGATAACTGTGAAGATTTCTTTGGAAACGGGAATATCTTCATATAAAATCTAGACAGAGACATTCTCAGAAACTTCTTTGTGATGTGTGTCCTCAACTAACAGAGTTCAACCTTCCATTTGATAGAGCAGTTTGGAAACACTCTGTTTGTAGAATCTGCAAGTCGAAATTTGGATAACTGTGAAGATTTCGTTGGAAACGTGAATATCTTCATCTAAAATCTAGACAGAAGCACTGTCAGTAACTACTTTGTGATATCTGCATTCAAGTCACAGAGCTGAGCATTCCCTTTCATAGAGCAGGTTTGAAACACTCTTTCTGTGGTATCTGGAGGTGGACATTTTGAGCGAATTCAGGCCAATGGTGAAAACGGAAATATCTTCCCATAAAAATGAGACAGAAGGATTCTCAGAAACTTAATTGGGATGTGTGTCATCAACTAACAGAGTTGAACCTTTCTATTGATACATTAGTTTGGAAACACTCTTTTTGTAGAATCTGCAAGTGGATATTTGGATAACTGTGAAGATTTCGTTGGAAACGGGAATATCTTCATCTAATATCTAGACGGAAGCACTGTCAGAAACTACTTTGTGATATCTGCATTTAAGTGACAGAGCTGAACATTCCTTTTCATTGACCAGGTTTGAAACACTCTTTCTGTAGTATCCGGAAGTGGACATTTCGAGCGAAATCAGGCCTATGGTGAAAACGGAAATATCTTCCCATAAAAATGAAAGAGAAAGATTCTCAGAAACTTAATTGGGATGTCTGTCCTCAACTAACAGAGTTGAACCTTTCTATTGATACAGTAGTTTGGAAACACTCTTTTTGTAGAATCTGCAAGTGGATATTTGGATAACTGTGAAGATTTCATTGGAAACGGAATATCTTCATATTATTTCTAGACAGAAGCATTCTCAGAAACTTCTTTGTGATGTGTGTCTTCAACTAACAGGGTTCAACTTTTGATAGAGCAGTTTGGAAACACTGTTTTTGTAGAATCTGTAAGTGGATATTTGGATACCTCTAATGATTTCATTGGAAACGGGAATATCTTCATATAAAATGTAGACAGAAGCATTCTCAGAAACTTATCTGTGATGTGTGTCCTCATCTAACAGAGTTGAACCTTTGTTTTGATAGAGCAGTTTGGAAACACTCTTTTTGTAGAATCTGTAAGTGGATATTTGGATACATCTAACGATTTCGTTGGAAACGGGAATATCTTCATATAAAAGATACACAGAAGCACTGTCAGAAACTACTTTGTGATATCTGCATTCAAGTCTCAGATCTGAACATTCCCTTTCATAGACCACGTTTGAAACTCTCTTTCTGTTGTATCTGAAAGTGGACACTTCGAGCGCATTCAGGCCTGTGGTGATAAAGGGAATATCTTCCTATGAAAACGAGACAGAAGGATTCTCATAAAGTTGTTTGGGATGTGTGTCCTCAACTAACAGAGTTCAACCTTTCTTTTGATACAGCAGTTTGGAAACACCCTTTTTGTATAAATTGCAAGTGGATATTTGGATAACTGTGAAGATTTCATTGGAAACGGGAATATCTTCATTTAAAATCTAGACAGAAATATTCTCAGAAACTTCTTTGTGATGTGGGTCCTCAATTAACAGAGTTCAACCTTTCCTTTCATACAGCAGTTGGAAACACACTTTTTGTAGAATCTGCAAGTGGATATTTGGATAACTGTGAAGATTTCATTGGAAACGGGAATATCTTCACATAAAGTCTAGACAGAAGCATTCTCAGAAAATTCTTTGTGATGTGTGTCCTCAACTAACAGAGTTCAACCTTTCTTTTTATAGAGCAATTTGGAAACACCCCTTTTGTAGAATCTGTAAGTGGATATTTGGATATCTCTAACTATTTCGTTGGAAACGGGCGTATCTTCATATAAAATCTAGACAGAAGCATTCTCAGAAACTTCTTGGTAACGAGTGTCCTCACCTAACACAGTTCAACCTTTCTTTTGATACAGCAGCTTGGAAACCCTCTTTTTGTTCAATCGGCAAGTGGATATTTGGATAACTGCGAAGATTTCGTTAAAAACGGGAATATCTTCATTTAAAATCTAAACAGAAGAATTCTCAGAAATTTTTGTGAAGAGTGTCCTCAAATAACAGAGTTCAACCTTTCTTTTGACACACCAGTTTGGAAACGCACTTTTTGTAGAATCTGCAAGTGGATATTTGGATAACTGTGAAGATTTCGATGGAAACGGGAATATCTTCATATAAAATCTAGACAGAAGCATTCTCAGAAACTTCTTTGTGATGTGTGTCCTCACCAAACAGAGTTCAACCTTTCTTTTGATACAGCAGTTTGGATACTCTCTTTTTGTAGAATCTGTAAGTGGATATTTGGATACCTCTAACCATTTCGTTGGAAACGGGAATATTTTCATATAAAAGATAGACAGAAGCACTGTCAGAAACTACTTTTTGATACCTGCATTCAAGTCACAGTGCTGAACATTCCCTTTCATAGACCACGTTTGAAACACTCTTTCTGTAGTATCTGAAAGTGGACATTTCGAGCGAATTCAGGCCTATGGTGAAAACGGAAGTATCTTCCCATAAAAACGAGACAGAAGGATTCTCAGAAAGTTATTTGGGATGAAGGTCCTCAATTAACAGAGTTGAACATTTCTTTTGATACAGCAGTTTGGAAACACACTTTTTGTAGAATCTGCAAGTGAATATTTGAATAACAGTGAAGATTTCTTTGGAAACGGGAATATCTTTATATAAAATCTACACAGAAGCATTCTCAGATACTTCTTTGTGATGTGTGTCCTCAACTAACGGAGTTCAACCTTGCTTTTGATACAGCAGTTTGGATACTCTCTTTTTGTAGAATCTGTAAGTGGATATTTGGATACCTCTAAGAATTTTATTACAAACGGTAATATCTTCAAATAAAATCTAGACAGAGGCATTCTCAGAAACTTCTTTGTGATGTGTGTCTTCAGCTAACAGAGTTCAACCTTTCTTTGGATAGAGCAGTTTGGAAACCCACTTTTTGGAGAATCGGGAAGTTGATATTTGGATAACTGAGAAGATTTCATTGGCAACGGGAATATCTTCATATAAAATCTAGACAGAAGGATTCTCAGAAACTTCTTTGTGATGAGTGTCTTCAACCAACAGAGTTCAACCTTTCTTTTGATACAGCAGTTTGGAAAGACTCTTTCTGTAGAAATTGCATGTGGATATTTTGATAACTGTGAAGAGTTCTTTGGAAACGGGAATATCTTCATATAAAATCTAGACAGAAACATTCTCAGAAACATCTTTGTGATGTGTGTCCTCAACTAACAGAGTTCAACCTTTCATTTGATAGAGCAGTTTGCAAACACTCTGTTTGTAGAATCTGCAAGTGGATATTTGGATAATTGTGAAGATTTCTTTGGAAACGGGAATATCTTCATCTAAAATCTAGACGGAAGCACTGTCAGAAACTACTTTGTGATATCTGCATTCAAGTCACAGAGCTGAACATTCCCCTTCATAGAGCAGATTTGAAACACTCTTTCTGTAGTATCTGGAAGTGGACATTTCGAGCGAATTCAGGCCTATGGTGAAAACGGAAATATCTTCCCATAAAAATGAGACAGAACAATTCTCAGAAACTTTTCTGTGGTGTGTGTCCTCAACTAACAGATTTCAACCTTTCCTCTGTTACAGCAGTTTCGAAACACTCTTTTTGTAGAATCTGCAAGTGGATATTTGGATAACTGTGAAGGTTTCGTTGGAAACGGAATATCTTCATATAAATTTTAGACAGAAGCATTCTCATAAACTTCTTTGTGATGTGTGTCTTCAGCTAACAGGGTTCAACCTTTCTTTTGATAGAGCAGTTTGGAAACACTGTTTTTGTAGAATCTGTAAGTGGATATTTGGATACCTCTAATGATTTCTTTGGAAACCTGAATATCTTCATATAAAATCTAGACAGAAGCATTCTCAGAAACTTCTTTGTGATCTGTGTCTTCAACTAACAGGGTTCAACCTTTCTTTTGATAGAGCAGTTTGGAAACACTGTTTTTTTAGAATCTGAAAGTGGATATTTGGATACTTCTAATAATTTCATTGGAAACGGGAATATCTTCATATAAAATCTAGACAGAAGCATTCTCAGAAACTTCTTTGTGATGTGTGTCCTCAACGAAAAGATTTCAACCTTTCTTTGGATAGAGCAGTTTGGAAACCCTCTTTTTGTAGAATCAGCAAGTTGATATTTGGATAACTGTGAAGATTTCGTTGGCAACGGGAATATCTTCATATAAAATCTAGACAGAAGGATTCTCAGAAACTTCTTTGTGATGAGTGTCCTCAACTAACAGAGTTCAACCTTTCTTTTGATACAGCAGTTTGGAAACACCCTTTTTGTATAAATTGCAAGTGGATATTTGGATAACTATGAAGATTTCATTGGAAACGGGAATATCTTCATTTAAAATCTAGACAGAAATATTCTCAGAAACTTCTTTGTGATGTGGGTCCTCAACTAACAGAGTTAAACCTTTCCTTTCATACAGCAGTTGGAAACACACTTTTTGTAGAATCTGCAAGTGGATATTTGGATAACTGTGAGGATTTCATTGGAAACGGGAATATCTTCATATAAAGTCTAGAGAGAAGCATTCTCAGAAAATTCTGTGTGATGTGTGTCCTCAACTAACAGAGTTCAACCTTTCTTTTGATAGAGCAGTTTGGAAACACCCTTTTTGTAGAATCTGTAAGTGGATATTTGGATACCTCTAACGATTTCATTGGAAACGGGGGTAAATTCATATAAAATCTAGACAGAAGCATTCTCAGAAACTTCTTGGTAATGAGTGTCCTCAACTAACACAGTTCAACCTTTCTTTTGATACAGAATCTTAGAAACCCTCTTTTTGTTGAATCGGCAAGTGGATATTTCGATAAATGTGAAGATTTCATTGAAAACGGGAATATCTTCATATGAAATCTAGACAGAAGGATTCTCAGAAACTTCTTTGTGAAGAGTGTCCTCAACTAACAGAGTTCAACCTTTCTCTTGATACAGCAGTTTGGAAACTCTCTTTTTGTAGAATCTGCAACTGGATATTTGGATAACTGTGGAGATTTCGTTGGAAACGGGAATATCTTCATATAAAATCTAGACAGAAGCATTCTGAGAAACTTCTTTGTGATGTGTGTCCTCAATTAACAGAGTTCAAACTTTCTTTTGATACAGCAGTTTGGATACTCTCTTTTTGTAGAATCTGTAAGTGGATATTTGGATACCTCTAACGATTTCATTAGAAACTGGAATATCTTCATATAAAATCTTCACAGAAGCATTGTCAGAAACTTCTTTTTGATGTGTGTCTTCAACTAACTGAGTTCAAACTTTCTTTTGAAAGAGCAGTTTGGAAACCCTGTTTTTGTAGAATCTGTAAGTGGATATTTGGATACCTCTAACAATTTCATTGGAAACGGGAATATTTTCATATAAAAGATAGACAGAAGCTCTGTCTGAAACTACTTTTTGATATCTGCATTCAAGGCACAGTGCTGAACATTTCCTTTCAAAGACCACTTTTGAAACACTCTTTCTGTAGTGTCTGAAAGTGGACATTTCGAGCGAATTCAGGCCTATGGTGAAAACGGAAATATCTTCCGATAAAAACGAGACAGAAGGATTCTAAGAAACTTATTTGGGATGTGGGTCCTCAACTAACGGAGTTGAACATTTCTTTTGATACAGCAGTTTGGAAACACACTTTTTGTAGAATCTGCAAGTGAATATTTGAATAACAGTGAAGATTTCTTTGGAAACGGGAATATCTTTATATAAAATCTAGACAGAAGCATTCTCAGAAACTTCTTCGTGATGTGTGTCCTCAAGTAACAGAGTTCAACCTTTCTTTTGATACAGCAGTTTGGAAACTCTCTTTTTGTAGAATCTGTTAGTGGGTACTTGGATACCTCTAACGATTTCATTAGAAACGGGAATATCTTCATATAAAATCTAGACAGAAGCATTATCAGAAACGTCTTTGTGATGAGTGTCCTCAACGAACAGAGTTTAACCTTTCTTTGGTAGAGCATTTTGGAAACCCTCTTTTTGTAGAATCGGGAAGTTGATATTTGGATAACTGAGAAGATTTCATTGGCAACGGGAATATCTTCATATAAAATCTAGAAAGAAGGATTCTCAGAATCTTCTTTGTGATGAGTGTCTTCAACTAACAGAGTTCAACCTTTCTTTTTATACAGGAGTTTGGAAACACTCTTTTTGTAGAATCTGAAAGTGGATATTTGGTTAACTGTGAAGATTTCGTTGTAAAGGGGAATATCTTCATATAAAATCTAGACAGAAGCATTGTCAGAAACATCTTTGCGGTGTGTGCCCTCAGCTAACAGAGTTCAACCTTTCTTTAGATAGAGCAGTTCGAAAACACTCTTTTTGTAGAATCTGTAAGTGGTTATTTGGATAGCTCTAATGATTTCTTTGGAAACGGGAATATCTTCCTCTAAAATATAGACAGAAGCTCTGTCAGAAACTACTTTGTGATGTCTGCATTCAAGTCACAGAGCTGAACATTCCCTTTCATAGAGCAGGCTTGAAACACTCTTTCTGTTGTATCTGGAAGAGGACATTTCGAGCGCATTGAGGCCTACCGTGAAAAAGGAAATATCTTCCCATAAAAACGAGACAGAAGTATTGTCAGAAACTTCTTTGTGATGTGTGTCCTGAACTAACAGAGTTCAACCTTTCTTTTGATAGAGCAGTTTGGAAACACTGTTTTTGTAGAATCTGTAAGTGGATATTTGGATACCTCTAATTATTTCTTTGGACACCTGAATATCTTCATATAAAATCTAGACAGAAGCATTCTCAGAAACTTGTTTGTGATGTGTGTCCTTATCTAACAGAGTTGAACCTTTTTTTTGATAGAGCAGTTTGGAAACACTCTTTTTGTAGAATCTGAAAGTGGATATTTGGATACCTCTAACGATTTCATTGGAAACGGGAATATCTTCATATAAAAGATACACAGAAGCACTGTCAGTAACTACTTTGTGATATCTGCAATCAAGTCACAGGTCTGAACATTCCCTTTCATAGACCACGTTTGAAACTGCCTTTCTGTTGTATCTGAATGTGGACATTTCGAACGTATTCAGACCTGTGGCGAAAAAGGTAATATCTTCCTATGAAAACGAGACAGAAGGATTCTAATAAAGTTGTTTGGGATGTGTGTCCTCTACTAACAGATTTCAACCTTTCTTTTGATACAGCAGTTTGGAAACACCCTTTTTGTATAAATTGCAAGTGGATATTTGAATAACTGTCAAGATTTCATTATAAACGGGAATATCTTCATTTAAAATCTAGACAGAAATATTCTCAGAAACTTCTTTGTGATGTGTGTCCTCAACTAACAGAGTTCAACCTTTCTTTTGATACAGCAGTTTGGATACTCTCTTTTTGCAGAATCTGTATGTGGATATTTGGATACCTCAAACGATTTCATTAGAAACGGGAATATCTTCATATAAAATCTAGACAGAAGCATTATCAGAAACTTCTTTGAGATGAGTGTCCTCAACGAACAGAGTTCAACCTTTCTTTGGATAGAGCAGTTTGGAAACCCTCTTTTTGTAGAATCGGCAAGTTGATATTTGGATAACTGAGAAGATTTCGTTGGCAACGGGAATATCTTCATATAAAATCTAGACAGAAGGATTCTCAGAAACTTCTTTGTGATGAGTGTCTTCTACTAACAGAGTTCAACCTTTCTTTTTATACAGGAGTTTGGAAACACTCTTTTTGTAGAATCTGAAAGTGGATATTTGGTTAACTGAGAAGATTTCGTTGTAAAGGGGAATATCTTCATATAAAATCTAGACAGAAGCATTGTCAGAAACATCTTTGCGGTGTGTGCCCTCAGCTAACAGAGTTCAACCTTTCTTTAGATAGAGCAGTTCGAAAACACTCTTTTTGTAGAATCTGTAAGTGGTTATTTGGATAGCTCTAATGATTTCTTTGGAAACGGGAATATCTTCCTCTAAAATATAGACAGAAGCTCTGTCAGAAACTACTTTGTGATGTCTGCATTCAAGTCACAGAGCTGAACATTCCCTTTCATAGAGCAGGCTTGAAACACTCTTTCTGTTGTATCTGGAAGAGGACATTTCGAGCGCATTGAGGCCTACCGTGAAAAAGGAAATATCTTCCCATAAAAACGAGACAGAAGTATTGTCAGAAACTTCTTTGTGATGTGTGTCCTGAACTAACAGAGTTCAACCTTTCTTTTGATAGAGCAGTTTGGAAACACTGTTTTTGTAGAATCTGTAAGTGGATATTTGGATACCTCTAATTATTTCTTTGGACACCTGAATATCTTCATATAAAATCTAGACAGAAGCATTCTGAGAAACTTGTTTGTGATGTGTGTCCTTATCTAACAGAGTTGAACCTTTTTTTTGATAGAGCAGTTTGGAAACACTCTTTTTGTAGAATCTGAAAGTGGATATTTGGATACCTCTAACGATTTCATTGGAAACGGGAATATCTTCATATAAAAGATACACAGAAGCACTGTCAGTAACTACTTTGTGATATCTGCAATCAAGTCACAGGTCTGAACATTCCCTTTCATAGACCACGTTTGAAACTGCCTTTCTGTTGTATCTGAATGTGGACATTTCGAACGTATTCAGACCTGTGGCGAAAAAGGTAATATCTTCCTATGAAAACGAGACAGAAGGATTCTAATAAAGTTGTTTGGGATGTGTGTCCTCTACTAACAGATTTCAACCTTTCTTTTGATACAGCAGTTTGGAAACACCCTTTTTGTATAAATTGCAAGTGGATATTTGAATAACTGTCAAGATTTCATTATAAACGGGAATATCTTCATTTAAAATCTAGACAGAAATATTCTCAGAAACTTCTTTGTGATGTGTGTCCTCAACTAACAGAGTTCAACCTTTCTTTTGATACAGCAGTTTGGATACTCTCTTTTTGCAGAATCTGTATGTGGATATTTGGATACCTCAAACGATTTCATTAGAAACGGGAATATCTTCATATAAAATCTAGACAGAAGCATTATCAGAAACTTCTTTGAGATGAGTGTCCTCAACGAACAGAGTTCAATCTTTCTTTGGATAGAGCAGTTTGGAAACCCTCTTTTTGTAGAATCGGCAAGTTGATATTTGGATAACTGAGAAGATTTCGTTGGCAACGGGAATATCTTCATATAAAATCTAGACAGAAGGATTCTCAGAAACTTCTTTGTGATGAGTGTCCTCAACTAACAGAGTTCAACCTTTCTTTTGATACAGCAGTTTGGAAACACTCTTTTTGTAGAATCTGAAAGTGGATATTTGGGTAACTGTGTAGATTTCATTGTAAACGGGAATATCTTCATATTAAATCTTGACAGAAACACTCTCAGAAACTTCTTTGTGATGTGTGCCCTCAACTAACAGAGTTCAACCTTTCTTTTGATACAGCAGTTTGGATACTCTCTTTTTGTAGAATCTGTAAGTGGATATTTGGATACCTCTAACGATTTCATTAGAAACGGGAATATCTTCAAATAAAATCTAGACAGAGGCATTCTCAGAAACTTCTTTGTGATGTGTGTCTTCAGCTGACAGAGTTCAACATTTCTTTTGATAGAGCAGTTTGGAAACATGTTTTTGTAGAATCGGTAAGTGGATTTTTGGATACCTCTATCGATTTCGTTGTAAACGGGAATATCTTCACATAAAAGATAGACAGAAGCACTGTCAGAAACTACTTTTTGATATCTGCATTCAAGTCACAGTGCTGAACATTCCCTTTCATAGACCACGTTTGAAACACTCTTTCTGTAGTATCTGAAAGTGGACATTTCGAGCGAATTCAGGCCTATGGTGAAAACGGAAATATCTTCCGATAAAAACGAGACAGAAGGATTCTCAGAAACTTATTTGGGATTTGGGTCCTCAACTAACAGAGTTTAACATTTCTTTTGATTCAGCAGCTTGGAAACACACTTTTTGTAGAATCTGCAAGTGAATATTTGAATAACAGTGAAGATTTCTTTGGAAACGGTAATATCTTTCTATAAGTTCTAGACAGAAGCATTCTCAGAAACTTCTTTGTGATGTGTGTCCTCAACTAACGGAGTTCATCCTTTCTTTTGATACAGCAGTTTGGATACTCTCTTTTTGTAGAATCTGTAAGTGGATATTTGGATACCCCTAACTATTTCATTAGAAACGGGAATATCTTCAAATAAAATCTAGACAGAGGCATTCTCCGAAACTTCTTTGTGATGTGTGTCTTTGACTAACAGGTTTCAACCTTTCTTTTGATAGAGCAGTTTGGAAACACTCTTTTTGTAGGATCTGCAAGTGGATATTTGGATAACTGCGAAGATTTCGTTGGAAACGGGAATATCTTCATCTAAAATCTAGACGGAAGCACTGTCAGGAACTACTTTGTGATATCTGCATTCAAGTGACGGAGCTGAACATTCCTTTTCATAGTCCAGGTTTGAAACACTCTTTGTGTAGTATCCGGAGGTGGAAATTTCGAGCGAAATCAGGCCTATGGTGAAAACGGAAATATCGTCCCATAAAATCGAAACAGAACGATCCTCAGAAACTTAATTTGGATGTCTGTCCGCAACTAACAGTGTTGAACCTTTCTTTTGATACATTAGTTTGGAAACACTCTTTTTGTAGAATCTGTAAGTGGATATTTGGATAACTGTGAAGATTTCGTTGGAAACGGAATATCTTCATATAAATTCTAGACAGAAGCATTCTCAGAAACTTCCTTGTGATGTGTGTCTTCAACTAACAGGGTTCAACTTTTCTTTTGATAGAGCAGTTTGGAAACACTCTTTTTGTACAATCAGTAAGTGGATATTTGGATACCTGTAACGATTTCATTGGAAACGGGAATATCTTCATATAAAATCTAGACAGAAGCATTCTCAGAAACTTCTTTGTGATGTGTGACTTCGACTAACATGGTTCAACCTTTCTTTTGATAGAGCAGTTTGGAAACACTGTTTTTGTAGAATCTGTAAGTGGATATTTGGATACCTCTAATGATTTCATTGGAACGGGAATATCTTCATATAAAATCTAGACAGAAGCATTCTCAGAAACTTCTTTGTGATGTGTGTTCTCATCTAACAGAGTTGAACCTTTCTTTTGATAGAGCAGTTTGGAAACACCCTTTTTGTAGAATCTGTAAGTGGATATTTGGATACCTCTAACGATTTCATTAGAAACGGGAATATCTTCAAATAAAATCTAGACAGAGGCATTCTCCGAAACTTCTTTGTGATGTGTGTCTTTGACTAACAGGGTTCAACTTTTCTTTTGATAGAGCAGTTTGGAAACACTCTTTTTGTAGGATCTGCAAGTGGATATTTGGATAACTGTGAATATTTCGTTGGAAACGGGAATATCTTCATCTAAAATCTAGACGGAAGCACTGTCAGGAACTACTTTGTGATATCTGCATTCAAGTGACGGAGCTGAACATTCCTTTTCATAGTCCAGGTTTGAAACACTCTTTGTGTAGTATCCGGAGGTGGAAATTTCGAGTGAAATCAGGCCTATGGTGAAAACGGAAATATCGTCCCATAAAAACGAAACAGAACGATCCTCAGAAACTTAATTTGGATGTCTGTCCACAACTAACAGTGTTGAACCTTTCTTTTGATACATTAGTTTGGAAACACTCTTTTTGTAGAATCTGTAAGTGGATATTTGGATAACTGTGAAGATTTCGTTGGAAACGGAATATCTTCATATAAATTCTAGACAGAAGCATTCTCAGAAACTTCCTTGTGATGTGTGTCTTCAACTAACAGGGTTCAACTTTTCTTTTGATAGAGCAGTTTGGAAACACTCTTTTTGTACAATCAGTAAGTGGATATTTGGATACCTGTAACGATTTCATTGGAAACGGGAATATCTTCATATAAAATCTAGACAGAAGCATTCTCAGAAACTTCTTTGTGATGTGTGACTTCGACTAACAGGGTTCAACCTTTCTTTTGATAGAGCAGTTTGGAAACACTGTTTTTGTAGAATCTGTAAGTGGATATTTGGATACCTCTAGTGATTTCATTGGAACGGGAATATCTTCATATAAAATCTAGACAGAAGCATTCTCAGAAACTTCTTTGTGATGTGTGTTCTCATCTAACAGAGTTGAACCTTTCTTTTGATAGAGCAGTTTGGAAACACCCTTTTTGTAGAATCTGTAAGTGGATATTTGGATACCTCTAATGATTTCATTGGAAACGGGAATATCTTCGTATAAAAGATAGACAGAAGCACTGTGAGAAACTACTTTGTGATATCTGCATTCAAGTCACAGATCTGAACATTCGCTTTCATAGACCACGTTTGAAACTCTCTTTCTGTTTTATCTGAAAGTGGACATTTCGAGCGCATTCAGGCCTGCGGTGAAAAAGGGAATATCTTCCTATAAAAACGAGACAGAAGGATTCTCAAAAAGTTGTTTGGGATGTGTGTCCTCAACTAACAGAGTTCAACCTTTCTTTTGATACAGCAGTTTGGAAACACCCTTTTTGTATAAATTGCAAGTGGATATTTGGATAACCGTGAAGATTTCTTTGGAAACGGGAATATCTTCATTTAAAATGCAGACAGAAATATTCTCAGAAACTTCTTTGTGATGTGGGTCCTCAACTAACAGAGTTCAACCTTTCCTTTAATACAGCAGTTGGAAACACACTTTTTGTAGAATCTGTAAGTGGATATTGGGATAATTCTGAAGATTTCACTGGAAACTGGATTATATTCATATAAAGCCTAGACAGAAGAATTCTCAGAAAATTCTTTGTGATGTGTGTCCTCAACTAACAGAGTTCAACCTTTCTTTTGATACAGCAGTTTGGATACTCTCTTTTTGTAGAATCTGTAAGTGGATATTTGGATACCTCTAACGATTTCTTTGGAAACGGGAATATCTTCATATAAAAGATACACAGAAGCACTGTCAGAAACTACTTTTTGATATCTGCATTCAAGTCACAGTGCTGAACATTCCCTTTCATAGACCACGTTAGAAACACTCTTTCTGTAGTATCTGAAAGTGGATATTTCGAGCGAATTCAGGCCTATGGTGAAAACGGAAATATCTTCCGATAAAAACGAGACAGAAGGATTCTCAGAAACTTATTTGGGATGTGGGTCCTCAACTAACAGAGTTTAACATTTCTTTTGATTCAGCAGCTTGGAAACACACTTTTTGTAGAATCTGCAAGTGAATATTTGAATAACAGTGAAGATTTCTTTGGAAACGGGAATATCTTTCTATAAAATCTAGACAGAAGCATTCCCAGAAACTTCTTTGTGATGTGTGTCCTCAACTAACGGAGTTCAACCTTTCTTTTGATACAGCAGTTTGGGTACTCTCTTTTTGTAGAATCTGTAAGTGGATATTTGGATACATCTAACGATTTCATTAGAAACGGGAATATCTTCAAATAAAATCTAGACAGAGGCATTCTCAGAAACTTCTTGGTGATGTGTGTCTTCAGCTAACAGAGTTCAACCTTTCTCTGGATAGAGCAGTTTGGAAACCCTCTTTTTGTAGAATCGGCAACTTGATATTTGGATAACTGAGAAGATTTCGTTGGCGACGGGAATATCTTCATATAAAATCTAGACAGAAGGATTCTCAGAAACTTCTTTGTGATGAGTGTCTTCAACTAACAGAGCTCAACCTTTCTTTTGATACAGCAGTTTGGAAACACTCTTTCTGTAGAAATTGCATGTGGATATCTGGATAACTGTGAAGATTTCTTTGGAAACGGGAATATCTTCATATAAAACCTAGACAGAAACATTCTCAGAAACTTCTTTGTGATGTGTGTCCTCAACCAACAGAGTTCAACCTTTCATTTGATAGAGCAGTTTGGAAACACTCTGTTTGTAGAATCTGCAAGTGGATATTTGGATAACTGTGAAGATTTCGTTGGAAACGGGAATATCCTCCTCTAAAATCTAGACAGAAGCACTGTCAGAAACTACTTTGTGATATCTGCATTCAAGTCACAGAGCTGAACATTCCCTTTCATAGAGCAGGTTTGAAACACTCTTTCTGTAGTATCTGGAAGTGGACATTTCGAGCGAATTCAGGCCTATGGTGAAAACGGAAATATCTTCCCATAAAAATGAGACAGAACGATTCTCAGAAACTTAATTGGGATGTGTGTCATCAACTAACAGAGTTGAACCTTTCTATTGATACAGTAGTTTGGAAACACTCTTTTTGTAGAATCTGCAAGTGGATATTTGGATAACTGTGAAGATTTTGTTGGAAACGTGAATATCTTCATCTAAAATCTAGACGGAAGCACTTTCAGAAACTACTTTGTGATATCTGCATTCAAGTGACCGAGCTGAACATTCCTTTTCATAGAACAGATTTGAAATACTCTTTCTGTAGTATTCGGAAGTGGACATTTCGTGCGAAATCAGTCCTATGGTGAAAACGGAAATATCGTCCCATGAAAACGAAAGAGAAAGATTCTCAGAAACTTAATTGGGATGTCTGTAATCAACTAACAGAGTTGAACCTTTCTGTTGATACAGTAGTTTGGAAACACTCTTTTTGTAGAATCTGCAAGCGGATATTTGGATAACTGTGAATATTTCGTTGGAAACGGAATATATTCATATAAATTCTAGACAGAAGCATTCTCAGAAACTTCTTTGTGATGTGTGTCTTCAACTAACAGGGTTCAACCTTTCTTTTGATAGAGCAGTTTGGAAACACTGTTTTTGTAGAATCTGTAAGTGGATATTTGGATACCTCTAATGGTTTCATTGGAAACCTGAATATCTTCATATAAAATCTAGACAGAAGCATTCTCAGAAACTTCTTGGTGATGTGTGTCTTCAACTATCAGGGTTCAACCTTCCTTTTGATAGAGCAGTTTGGAAACACTGTTTTTGTAGAATCTGTAAGTGGATATTTCGATACCTCTAATGATTTCATTGGAAACGGGAATATCTTCATATAAAATCTAGACAGAAGCATTCTCAGAAACTTCTTTGTGATCTGTGTCCTCATCTAACAGAGTTGAACCTTTCTCTTCATAGAGCAGTTTGGAAAAACTCTTTTTGTAGAATCTGTAAGTGGATATTTGGATACCTCTTACGATTTCGTTGGAAACGGGAATATCTTCATATAAAAGATACACAGAAGCACTGTCAGAAACTACTTTGTGACATCTGCATTCAAGTCACCGATCTGAACATTCCCTTTCGTAGACCACGTTTGAAACTCTCTTTCTGTTGTATGTGAAAGTGGACACTTCGAGCGCATTCAGGCCTTTGGTGAAAAAGGGAATATCATCCTATGAAAACGAGACAGAAGGATTCTCATAAAGTTGTTTGGGATGTGTGTCCTCAACCAACAGAGTTCAACCTTTCTTTTGATACAGCAGTTTGGAAACACCCTATTTGTATAAATTGCAAGTGGATATTTGGATAACTGTGAAGATTTCATTGAAACGGGAATATCTTCATTTAAAATCTAGACAGAAATATTCTCAGAAAATTCTTTGTGATGTGGGTCCTCAACTAACAGAGTTCAAACTTTCCTTTCATACAGCAGTTGGAAACACACTTTTTGTAGAATCTGCAAGTGGATACTTGGATAACTGGGAAGATTTCATTGGAAACGGGAATATCTTCACATAAAGTCTAGACAGAAGCATTCTCAGAAAATACTTTGTGATGTGTGTCCTCAACTAACAGAGTTCAAACTTTCTTTTTATACAGCAGTTTGGAAACACCCCTTTTGTAGAATCTGCAAGTGGATATTTGGATACCTCTAACGATTTCGTTGGCAATGGGAGTATCTTCATATAAAACCTAGACAGAAACATTCTCAGAAACTTCTTTGTGATGTGTGTCCTCAACCAACAGAGTTCAACCTTTCATTTGATAGAGCAGTTTGGAAACACTCTGTTTGTAGAATCTGCAAGTGGATATTTGGATAACTGTGAAGATTTCGTTTTAAACGGGAATATCTTCATCTAAAATCTAGACGGAAGCACTGTCAGAAACTGCTTTGTGATATCTGCATTCAAGTGACAGAGCTGAACATTCCTTTTCATTGACCAGGTTTGAAACACTCTTTCTGTAGTATCCGGAAGTGGACATTTCGAGCGAAATCAGGCCTATGGTGAAAACGGAAATATCTTCCCATAAAAATGAAAGAGAAAGATTCTCAGTAACTTAATTGGGATGTCTGTCCTCAACTATCAGAGTTGAACCTTTCTAATGATACAGTAGTTTGGAAACACTCTTTTTGTAGAATCTGCAAGTGGATATTTGGATAACTGTGAAGATTTCGTTGGAAACGGAATATCTTCATATAAATTCTAGACAGAAGCATTCTCAGAAACTTCTTTGTGATGTGTTTCTTCAACTAACAGGGTTCAACCTTTCTTTTGATAGAGCAGTTGGGAAACACTGTTTTTGTAGAATCTGTAAGTGGATATTTGGAAACCTCTAATGATTTCTTTGGAAACCTGAATATCTTCATAGAAAATCTAGACAGAAGCATTTCAGAAACTTCTTTGTGATCTGTGTCTTCAACTAACAGGGTTCAACCTTTCTTTTGATAGAGCAGTTTGGAAACACTCTTTTTGTAGAATCTGTAAGTGGATATTTGGATACCTCTAATGATTTCATTGGAAACGGGAATATCTTAATATAAAATCTAGACAGAAGCATTCTCAGAAACTTCTATGTGATGTGTGTCCTCATCTAACAGAGTTGAACCTTTCTTTTGATAGAGCAGTTTGGAAACACTCTTTTTGTAGAATCTGTACGTGGATATTTGGATACCTCTAACGATTTCGTTGGAAACGGGAATATCTTCATATTAAAGATACACAGAAGCACTGTCAGAAACTACTTTGTGATATGTGCATTCAAGTCGCAAATCTGAACATTCCCTTTCATAGACCACGTTTGAAACTCTCTTTCTGTTGTATCTGAAAGTGGACACTTCGAGCGCATTCAGGCCTGTGGTGAAAAAGGGAATATCTTCCAATGAAAACGAGACAGAAGGATTCCCATAAGGTTGTTTGGGATGTGTGTCCTCAACTAACAGAGTTCAACCTTTCTTTTGATACAGCAGTTTGGAAACACCTTTTTGTATAAATTGCAAGTGGATATTTGGATAACTGTGAAGATTTCATTGGAAACGGGAATATCTTCACATAAAGTCTAGACAGAAATATTCTCAGAAACTACTTTGTGATGTGTGTCCTCAACTAACAGAGTTCAACCTTTCTTTTTATAGAGCAGTTTGGAAACACGCCTTTTGTAGAATCTGTAAGTGGACATTTGGATACTTCTAACGATTTCGTTGGAAATGGGAGTATCTTCATATAAAATCTGGACAGAAGCATTCTCAGAAACTTCTTGGTAATGAGTGTCCTGAACTAACACACTTCAACCTTTCTTTTGATACAGCAGCTTGGAAACCCTCTTTTTGTTGAATCGGCAAGTGGATATTTGGATAAATGTGAAGATTTCGTTGGAAACGGGAATATCTTCATATAAAATCTAGACAGAAGCATTCTGAGAAACTTCTTTGTGATGTGTGTCCTCAACTAACAGAGTTCAACCTTTCTTTTGATACAGCAGTTTGGATTCTCTCTTTTTGTAGAATCTGTAAGTGGATATTTGGATACCTCTAACGATTTCTTTGGAAACGGGAATATCTTCATATAAAAGATAGACAGAAGCACTGTCAGAAACTACTTTTTGATATCTGCATTCAAGTCACAGTGCTGAACATTCCCTTTCATAGACCACGTTTGAAACACTCTTTCTGTAGTATATGAAAGTGGACATTTCGAGCGAATTCAGGCCTATGGTGAAAACGGAAATATCTTCCGATAAAAACGAGACAGAAGGATTCTCAGAAACTTATTTGGGATGTGGGTCCTCAACTAACAGAGTTTAACATTTCTTTTGATTCAGCAGTTTGGAAACACACTTTTTGTAGAATCTGCAAGTGAATATTTGAATAACAGTGAAGATTTCTTTGGAAACGGGAATATCTTTCTATAAAATCTACACAGAAGCATTCTCAGAAACTTCTTTGTGATGTGTGTCCTCAACTAACGGAGTTCAACCTTTCTTTTGATACAGCAGTTTGGGTACTCTCTTTTTGTAGAATCTGTAAGTGGATATTTGGATACCTCTAACGATTTCATTAGAAACGGGAATATCTTCAAATAAAATCTAGACAGAGGCATTCTCAGAAACTTCTTGGTGATGTGTGTCTTCAGCGAACAGAGTTCAACCTTTCTCTGGATAGAGCAGTTTGGAAACCCTCTTTTTGGGGAATCGGCAAGTTGATATTTGGATAACTGAGAAGATTTCGTTGGCAACGGGAATATCTTCATATAAAATCTAGACAGAAGGATTCTCAGAAACTTCTTTGTGATGAGTGTCTTCAACAAACAGAGTTCAGCCTTTCTTTTAATACAGCAGTTTGGAAACACTCTTTTTGTAGAAATTGCATGCGGATATCTGGATAACTGTGAAGACTTATTTGGAAACGGGAATATCTTCATATAAAATCTAGACATAAATATTCTCAGAAACTTCCTTGTGATGTGTGTCCTCAACTAACAGAGTTCAACCTTTCATTTGATAGAGCAGTTTGGAAACACTCTGTTTGTAGAATCTGCATGTGGATATTTGGATAACTGTGAAGATTTCATTGGAAACGGGAATATCTTCATCTAAAGTCTAGACAGAAGCACTGTCAGAAACTACTTTGTGATATCTGCATTCAAGTCACAGAGCTGAACATTCCCTTTCATAGAGCAGGTTTGAAACACTCTTTCTGTAGAATCTGGAAGTGGACATTTCGAGCGAATTCAGGCCTATCGTGAAAACGGAAATATCTTCCCATTAAAATGAGACAGAAGGATTCTCAGAAACTTAATTGGGATGTGTGTCGTCAACTAACAGAGTTGAACCTTTCTATTGATACAGTAGTTTGGAAACACTATTTTTGTAGAATCTGCTAGTGGATATTTGGATAACTGTGAAGATTTTGTTGGAAACGGGAATATCTTCATCTAATATCTAGACGGAAGCACTGTCAGAAACTACTTGTGATATCTGCGTTCAAGTGACAGAGCTGAACATTTCTTTTCATTGACCAGGTTTGAAACACTCTTTCTGTAGTATCCGGAAGTGGACATTTCGAGCGAAATCAGGCCTATGGTGAAAACGGAAATATCTTCCGATAAAAACGAGACAGAAGGATTCTCAGAAACTTATTTGTGATGAGTGTCTTCAACTAACAGAGTTCAAGCTTTCTTTTGATACAGCAGTTTGGAAACACTCTTCCTGTAGAAATTGCATGTGGATATCTGCATAACCGTGAAGATTTCTTTCGAAACGGGAATATCTTCATATAAAATCTAGACAGAAACATTCTCAGAAACTTCTTTGTGATGTGTGTCCTCGACTAACAGATTTCAACCTTTCATTTGATAGAGCAGTTTGGAAACACTCTGTTTGGAGAATCTGCAAGTGGATATTTGGATAACTGTGAAGATTTCGTTGGAAACTGGAATATCTTCATCTAAAATCTAGACAGAAGCACTGTGAGAAACTACTTTGTGACATCTGCATTCATGTGACAGATTTGAACATTCCCTTTCATTGACCTCGTTTGAAACTCTCTTTCTGTTGTATCTGAAAGTGGACACTTCGAGCGCATTCAGGCCTGTGGTGAAAAAGGGAATATCTTCCTATGAAACCGAGACAGAAGGATTCTCATAAAGTTGTTTGGGATGTGTGTCCACAACTAACAGAGTTCAACCTTTCTTTTGAAACAGCAGTTTGGAAACACCCTTTTTGTATAAATTGCAAGTGGATATTTGGATAACTGTGAAGATTTCATTGGAATCGGGAATATCTTCATTTAAAATCTAGACAGAAGTATTCTCAGAAACTTCTTTGTGATGTGGGTGCTCAACTAACAGAGTTCAACCTTTCCTTTGATACAGCAGTTGGAAACACACTTTTTGTAGAATCTGCAAGTGGATTTTTGGATAACTGTGAAGATTTCATTGGAAACAGGAGTATCTTCACATAAAGTCTAGACAGAAGCATTCTCAGAAAATTCTTTGTGATGTGTGTCCTCAACTAACAGAGTTCAACCTTTCTTTTTATAGAGCATTTTGGAAACACCCCTTTTGTAGAATCTGTAAGTGGATATTTGGATACCTCTAGCGATTTCGTTGGAAACGGGAGTATCTTCATATAAAATCTAGACAGAAGAATTCTCAGAAACTCCTTTGTGATGTGTGTCCTGAACTAACAGAGTTCAACCTTTCTTTTGATACAGCAGTTTGGATACTCACTTTTTGTAGAATCTGTAAGTGGATATTTGGATACCTCTAACGATTTCATTGGAAATGGGAATATCTTCATATAAAAGATAGACAGAAGCACTGTCAGAAACTACTTTTTGATATCTGCATTCAAGTCACAGTGCTGAACATTCCCTGTCATAGACCACGTTTCTAACACTCTTTCTGTAGTATCTGAAAGTGGACATTTCGAGCGAATTCAGGCCTATGGTGAAAACGGAAGTATCTTCCCATAAAAACGAGACAGAAGGATTCTCAGAAACTTATTTGGGATGTGGGTCCTCAACTAACGGAGTTGAACATTTCTTTTGATACAGCAGTTTGGAAACACACTTTTTGTAGAATCTGCAAGGGAATATTTGAATAACTGTGAAGATTTCATTGGAAACAGGAATATCTTCATTTAAAATCTAGACAGAAGCATTCTCAGAAACTTCTTTGTGATATGGGTCCTCAACTAACAGAGTTCAAACTTTCCTTTCATACAGCACTTGGAAACACACTTTTTGTAGAATCTGCAAGTGGATATTTGGATAACTGTGAAGATTTCATTGGAAACGGGAATATCTGCATATAAAATCTAGACAGAAGCATTCTCAGAAACTTCTTTGTGATATGTGTCCTCAACTAACAGAGTTCAACCTTTCTTTTGATACAGCAGTTTGGATACTCACTTTTTGTAGAATCTGTAAACGGATATTTGGATACCTCTAATGATTTCGCTGGAAGCGGGAATATCTTCATATAAAAGATAGACAGAAGCAGTGTCAGAAACTACTTTTTGATATCTGCATTCAAGTCACAGTGCTGAACGTTCCCTTTCATAGACCACGTTTGAAACACTCTTTCTGTAGTACCTGAAAGTGGACATTTCGAGCGAATTCAGGCCTACGGTGAAAACGGAAATATCTACCCATAAAAAGGAGACAGAAGGATTCTCAGAAACTTATTTGGGATGTGAGTCCTCAATTAACAGAGTTGAACATTTCTTTTGATACAGCAGTTTGGAAACACACTTTTTGTAGAATCTGCAAGTGAATATTTGTATAACAGTGAAGGTTTCTTTGGAAAAGGGAATATCTTTATATAAAATCTAGACAGAAGCATTCTCAGAAACTTCTTTGTGATGTGTGTCCTCAACTAACGGAGTTCAAACTTTCTTTTGATACAGCAGTTTGGATACTCTCTTTTTGTAGAGTCTGTAAGTGGATATTTGGATACCACTAACGATTTCATTAGAAACGGGAATATCTCCAAATAAAATCTAGACAGCGGCATTCTCAGAAACTTCTTTGTGATGTGTGTCTTCAGCGAACAGAGTTCAGCCTTTCTTTTGATAGAGCAGTTTGGAAACCCTCTTTTTGTAGAATCGGCAAGTTGATGTTTGGATAACTGAGAAGATTTCGTTGGCAACGGGAATATCTTCATATAAAATCTAGACAGAAGGATTCTCAGAAACTTCTTTGTGATGAGTGTCTTCAACTAACAGAGTTCAACCTTTATTTTGATACAGCAGTTTGGAAACATTCTTTCTGTAGAAATTGCATGTGGATATCTGGATAACTGTGAAGATTTCTTTGGAAACGGGAATATCTTCTTATAAAATCTAGACAGAAACATTCTCAGAAACTTCTTTGTGATGTGTGTCCTCAACTAACAGAATTCAACCTTTCATTTGATAGAGCAGTTTGGAAACACACTGTTTGTAGAATTTGCAAGTGGATAAGTGGATAAATGTGAAGATTTCGTTGGAAACGGGAATATCTTCATCTAAAATCTAGACAGAAGCACTGTCAGAAACTACTTTGTGATATCTGCATTCAAGTTACGGAGCTGAACATTCCCTTTCATAGAGCAGGTTTGAAACACTCTTTCTGTAGTATCTGGAAGTGGACATTTCGAGCGAATTCTGGCCTATGGTGAAAACGGAAATATCTTCCCATAAAAATGAGACAGAAGTATTCTCAGAAACTTAATTGGGATGTGTGTCGTCAACTAACAGAGATGAACCTTTCTATTGGTACAGTAGTTTGGAAACACTCTTTTTGTAGAATCTGCAAGTGGATATTTGGATAACTGTGAAGATTTCGTTGGAAACGGGAATATCTTCATCTAATATCTAGACGGAAGCACTGTCAGAAACTACTTTGTGATATCTGCATTCAAGTCACAGAGCTGAACATTTCCTTTCATTGAGCAGGTTTGAAACACTCTTTCTGTATTATCTGAAAGAGGACATTTCGAGCGAATTCAGGCCTGTGGTGAAAACGGAAATATCTTCCGATAAAAACGAGACAGAAGGATTCTCAGAAACTTATTTGGGACGTGGGTCCTCAACTAACAGAGTTGAACATTTCTTTTGATACCGCAGTTTGGAAACACACTTTTTGTAGAATCTGCAAGTGGATATTTGATTAACAGTGAAGATTTCTTTGGAAACGGGAATATCTTTATATAAAATCTAGACAGAAGCATTCTCAGAAACTTCTTTTTGATGTGTGTCCTCAACTAACGGAGTTCATCCTTCCTTTTGATACAGCAGTTTGGAAACACTCTGTTTGTAGAATCTGCAAGTGGATATTTGGATAACTCTGAAGATGTTGTAGAAAACGGGAATATCTTCATCTAAAATCTAGACCGAAGCACTGTCAGAAACTACTTTGTGATATCTGCATTCAAGTGACAGAGCTGAACATTCCTTTTCATAGAGCAGGTTTGAAACACTCTTTCTGTAGTATCCGGAAGTGGACAATTCGAGCGAAATCAGGCCTATTGTGAAAACGGAAATATCTTCCAATAGAAACGAAAGAGAAAAATTCTCAGAAACTTAATTGGGATGTCTGTCCTCAACTAACACAGTTGAACCTTTCTATTGATACACTAGTTTGGAAACACTCTTTTTGTAGAATCTGCAAGTGGATATTTGGATAACTTTGAAGATTTTGTTGGAAACGGGAATATCTTCATATAAAAGATACACAGAAGCACTGTCAGAAACTACTTTGTGAGATATGCATTCAAGTCACAGATCTGAACATTCCCTTTCGTAGACCACGTTTGAAACTCTCTTTCTGTTGTATCTGAAAGTGAACATTTCGAGCGCATTCAGGCCTGTGGTGAGAAAGGGAATATCTTCCCATAAAAACGAGGCAGAAGGATTCTCATAAAGTTGTTTGGGATGTGTGTCCTCAACTAACAGAGTTCAACCTTTCTTTTGATACAGCAGTTTGGAAACACCCTTTTTGTATAAATTGCAAGTGGATATTTGGATAACTGTGAAGATTTCATTGGAAACGGGAATACCTTAATATAAAATCTAGACAGAAGCATTCTCAGAAACTTCTTTGTGATGTGTGTCCTCAACTAACTGAGTTCAACCTTTCTTTTGATACAGCAGTTTGGATACTCACTTTTTGTAGAATCTGTAAGTGGATATTTGGATACCTCTAACGATTTCATTAGAAACGGGAATATCTTCATATAAAATCTAGACAGAAGCATTATCAGAAACTTCTTTGTGATGAGTGTCCTCAAAGAACAGAGTTTAACCTTTCTTTGGATAGAGCAGCTTGGAAACCCTCTTTTTGGAGAATCGGCAAGTTGATATTTGG
This sequence comes from Gorilla gorilla gorilla, assembly GCF_029281585.2. Lineage (NCBI taxonomy): Eukaryota > Metazoa > Chordata > Mammalia > Primates > Hominidae > Gorilla > Gorilla gorilla. Next base: position 10,886,012 of record NC_086018.1, on the reverse strand, counting down.
ATAACTGAGAAGATTTCGTTGGCAACAGGAATATCTTCATATAAAATCTAGACAGAAGGATTCTCAGAAACTTCTTTGTGATGAGTGTCTTCAACAAACAGAGTTGAACCTTTCTTTTGATACAGCAGTTTGGAAACACTCTTTTTGTAGAAATTGCATGCGGATATCTGGATAACTGTGAAGACTTATTTGGAAACGGGAATATCTTCATATAAAATCTAGACAGAAGTATTCTCAGAAACTTCTTTGTGATGTGTGTCCTCAACTAACAGAGTTCAACCTTTCATTTGATAGAGCAGTTTGGAAACACTCTGTTTGTAGAATCTGCAAGTGGATATTTGGATAACTGTGAAGATTTTGTTGGAAACGGGAATATCTTCATCTAAAATCTAGACAGAAGCACTGTCAGAAACTACTTTGTGATATCTGCATTCAAGTCACAGAGCTGAACATTCCCTTTCATAGAGCTGGTTTGAAACACTCTTTCTGTAGAATCTGGAAGTGGACATTTCGAGCGAATTCAGGCCTATCGTGAAAACGGAAATATCTTCCCATTAAAATGAGACAGAAGGATTCTCAGAAACTTAATTGGGATGTGTGTCGTCAACTAACAGAGTTGAACCTTTCTATTGATACAGTAGTTTGGAAACACTCTTTTTGTAGAATCTGCTAGTGGATATTTGGATAACTGTGAAGATTTTGTTGGAAACGGGAATATCTTCATCTAATATCTAGACGGAAGCACTGTCAGAAACTAGTTGTGATATCTGCGTTCAAGTGACAGAGCTGAACATTTCTTTTCATTGACCAGGTTTGAAACACTCTTTCTGTAGTATCCGGAAGTGGACATTTCGAGCGAAATCAGGCCTATGGTGAAAACGGAAATATCTTCCGATAAAAACGAGAGAGAAGGATTCTCAGAAACTTATTTGTGATGAGTGTCTTCAACTAACAGAGTTAAAGCTTTCTTTTGATACAGCAGTTTGGAAACACTCTTCCTGTAGAAATTGCATGTGGATATCTGCATAACCGTGAAGATTTCTTTCGAAACGGGAATATCTTCATATAAAATCTAGACAGAAACATTCTCAGAAACTTCTTTGTGATGTGTGTCCTCGACTAACAGATTTCAACCTTTCATTTGATAGAGCAGTTTGGAAACACTCTGTTTGGAGAATCTGCAAGTGGATATTTGGATAACTGTGAAGATTTCGTTGGAAACTGGAATATCTTCATTTAAAATCTAGGCAGAAGCACTGTGAGAAACTACTTTGTGACATCTGCATTCAAGTGACAGATTTGAACATTCCCTTTCATTGACCACGTTTGAAACTCTCTTTCTGTTGTATCTGAAAGTGGACACTTCGAGGGCATTCAGGCCTGTGGTGAAAAAGGGAATATCTTCCTATGAAACCGAGACAGAAGGATTCTCATAAAGTTGTTTGGGATGTGTGTCCACAACTAACAGAGTTCAACCTTTCTTTTGAAACAGCAGTTTGGAAACACCCTTTTTGTATAAATTGCAAGTGGATATTTGGATAACTGTGAAGATTTCATTGGAATCGGGAATATCTTCATTTAAAATCTAGACAGAAGTATACTCAGAAACTTCTTTGTGATGTGGGTCCTCAACTAACAGAGTTCAACCTTTCCTTTGATACAGCAGTTGGAAACACACTTTTTGTAGAATCTGCAAGTGGATTTTTGGATAACTGTGAAGATTTCATTGGAAACAGGAGTATCTTCACATAAAGTCTAGACAGAAGCATTCTCAGAAAATTCTTTGTGATGTGTGTCCTCAACTAACAGAGTTCAACCTTTCTTTTTATAGAGCATTTTGGAAACACCCCTTTTGTAGAATCTGTAAGTGGATATTTGGATACCTCTAGCGATTTCGTTGGAAACGGGAGTATCTTCATATAAAATCTAGACAGAAGCATTCTCATAAACTTCTTTGTGATGTGTGTCCTCAGCTAACAGAGTTCAACCTATCTTTTGACACACCAGATTGGAAACGCTCTTTTTGTAGAATCTGCAAGTGGATATTTGGATAACTGTGAAGATTTCATTATAAACGGGAATATCTTCATATAAAATCTAGACAGAAGAATTCTCAGAAACTTCTTTGTGATGTGTGTCCTCAACTAACAGAGTTCAACCTTTCTTTTGATACAGCAGTTTGGATACTCTCTTTTTGTAGAATCTGTAAGTGGATATTTGGATACCTCTAACGATTTCATTGGAAATGGGAATATCTTCATATAAAAGATAGACAGAAGCACTGTCAGAAACTGCTTTTTGATATCTGCATTCAAGTCACAGTGCTGAACATTGCCTGTCATAGACCACGTTTCTAACACTCTTTTTGTAGTATCTGAAAGTGGACATTTCGAGCGAATTCAGGCCTATGGTGAAAACGGAAGTATCTTCCCATAAAAACGAGACAGAAGGATTCTCAGAAACTTATTTGGGATGTGGGTCCTCAACTAACGGAGTTGAACATTTCTTTTGATACAGCAGTTTGGAAACACACTTTTTGTAGAATCTGCAAGGGAATATTTGAATAACTGTGAAGATTTCATTGGAAACAGGAATATCTTCATTTAAAATCTAGACAGAAGCATTCTCAGAAACTTCTTTGTGATATGGGTCCTCAACTAACAGAGTTCAACCTTTCCTTTCATACAGCACTTGGAAACACACTTTTTGTAGAATCTGCAAGTGGATATTTGGATAACTGTGAAGATTTCATTGGAAACGGGAATATCTGCATAAAAATCTAGACAGAAGCATTCTCAGAAACTTCTTTGTGATATGTGTCCTCAACTAACAGAGTTCAACCTTTCTTTTGATACAGCAGTTTGGATACTCACTTTTTGTAGAATCTGTAAACGGATATTTGGATACCTCTAATGATTTCGCTGGAAATGGGAATATCTTCATATAAAAGATAGACAGAAGCACTGTCAGAAACTACTTTTTGATATCTGCATTCAAGTCACAGTGCTGAACGTTCCCTTTCATAGACCACGTTTGAAACACTCTTTCTGTAGTACCTGAAAGTGGACATTTCGAGCGAATTCAGGCCTACGGTGAAAACGGAAATATCTACCCATAAAAAGGAGACAGAAGGATTCTCAGAAACTTATTTGGGATGTGAGTCCTCAATTAACAGAGTTGAACATTTCTTTTGATACAGCAGTTTGGAAACACACTTTTTGTAGAATCTGCAAGTGAATATTTGTATAACAGTGAAGGTTTCTTTGGAAACGGGAATATCTTTATATAAAATCTAGACAGAAGCATTCTCAGAAACTTCTTTGTGATGTGTGTCCTCAACTAACGGAGTTCAAACTTTCTTTTGATACAGCAGTTTGGATACTCTCTTTTTGTAGAGTCTGTAAGTGGATATTTGGATACCACTAACGATTTCATTAGAAACGGGAATATCTCCAAATAAAATCTAGACAGCGGCATTCTCAGAAACTTCTTTGTGATGTGTGTCTTCAGCGAACAGAGTTCAACCTTTCTTTTGATAGAGCAGTTTGGAAACCCTCTTTTTGTAGAATCGGCAAGTTGATGTTTGGATAACTGAGAAGATTTCGTTGGCAACGGGAATATCTTCATATAAAATCTAGACAGAAGGATTCTCAGAAACTTCTTTGTGATGAGTGTCTTCAACTAACAGAGTTCAACCTTTATTTTGATACAGCAGTTTGGAAACATTCTTTCTGTAGAAATTGCATGTGGATATCTGGATAACTGTGAAGATTTCTTTGGAAACGGGAATATCTTCTTATAAAATCTAGACAGAAACATTCTCAGAAACTTCTTTGTGATGTGTGTCCTCAACTAACAGAATTCAACCTTTCATTTGATAGAGCAGTTTGGAAACACACTGTTTGTAGAATTTGCAAGTGGATAAGTGGATAAATGTGAAGATTTCGTTGGAAACGGGAATATCTTCATCTAAAATCTAGACAGAAGCACTGTCAGAAACTACTTTGTGATATCTGCATTCAAGTTACGGAGCTGAACATTCCCTTTCATAGAGCAGGTTTGAAACACTCTTTCTGTAGTATCTGGAAGTGGACATTTCGAGCGAATTCTGGCCTATGGTGAAAACGGAAATATCTTCCCATAAAAATGAGACAGAAGTATTCTCAGAAACTTAATTGGGATGTGTGTCGTCAACTAACAGAGATGAACCTTTCTATTGGTACAGTAGTTTGGAAACACTCTTTTTGTAGAATCTGCAAGTGGATATTTGGATAACTGTGAAGATTTCGTTGGAAACGGGAATATCTTCATCTAATATCTAGACGGAAGCACTGTCAGAAACTACTTTGTGATATCTGCATTCAAGTCACAGAGCTGAACATTTCCTTTCATTGAGCAGGTTTGAAACACTCTTTCTGTATTATCTGAAAGAGGACATTTCGAGCGAATTCAGGCCTGTGGTGAAAACGGAAATATCTTCCGATAAAAACGAGACAGAAGGATTCTCAGAAACTTATTTGGGACGTGGGTCCTCAACTAACAGAGTTGAACATTTCTTTTGATACCGCAGTTTGGAAACACACTTTTTGTAGAATCTGCAAGTGGATATTTGATTAACAGTGAAGATTTCTTTGGAAACGGGAATATCTTTATATAAAATCTAGACAGAAGCATTCTCAGAAACTTCTTTTTGATGTGTGTCCTCAACTAACGGAGTTCATCCTTCCTTTTGATACAGCAGTTTGGAAACACTCTGTTTGTAGAATCTGCAAGTGGATATTTGGATAACTCTGAAGATGTTGTAGAAAACGGGAATATCTTCATCTAAAATCTAGACCGAAGCACTGTCAGAAACTACTTTGTGATATCTGCATTCAAGTGACAGAGCTGAACATTCCTTTTCATAGAGCAGGTTTGAAACACTCTTTCTGTAGTATCCGGAAGTGGACAATTCGAGCGAAATCAGGCCTATTGTGAAAACGGAAATATCTTCCAATAGAAACGAAAGAGAAAAATTCTCAGAAACTTAATTGGGATGTCTGTCCTCAACTAACACAGTTGAACCTTTCTATTGATACACTAGTTTGGAAACACTCTTTTTGTAGAATCTGCAAGTGGATATTTGGATAACTTTGAAGATTTTGTTGGAAACGGGAATATCTTCATATAAAAGATACACAGAAGCACTGTCAGAAACTACTTTGTGAGATATGCATTCAAGTCACAGATCTGAACATTCCCTTTCGTAGACCACGTTTGAAACTCTCTTTCTGTTGTATCTGAAAGTGAACATTTCGAGCGCATTCAGGCCTGTGGTGAGAAAGGGAATATCTTCCCATAAAAACGAGGCAGAAGGATTCTCATAAAGTTGTTTGGGATGTGTGTCCTCAACTAACAGAGTTCAACCTTTCTTTTGATACAGCAGTTTGGAAACACCCTTTTTGTATAAATTGCAAGTGGATATTTGGATAACTGTGAAGATTTCATTGGAAACGGGAATACCTTAATATAAAATCTAGACAGAAGCATTCTCAGAAACTTCTTTGTGATGTGTGTCCTCAACTAACTGAGTTCAACCTTTCTTTTGATACAGCAGTTTGGATACTCACTTTTTGTAGAATCTGTAAGTGGATATTTGGATACCTCTAACGATTTCATTAGAAACGGGAATATCTTCATATAAAATCTAGACAGAAGCATTATCAGAAACTTCTTTGTGATGAGTGTCCTCAAAGAACAGAGTTTAACCTTTCTTTGGATAGAGCAGCTTGGAAACCCTCTTTTTGGAGAATCGGCAAGTTGATATTTGGATAACTGAGAAGATTTCGTTGGCAACAGGAATATCTTCATATAAAATCTAGACAGAAGGATTCTCAGAAACTTCTTTGTGATGAGTGTCTTCAACAAACAGAGTTGAACCTTTCTTTTGATACAGCAGTTTGGAAACACTCTTTTTGTAGAAATTGCATGCGGATATCTGGATAACTGTGAAGACTTATTTGGAAACGGGAATATCTTCATATAAAATCTAGACAGAAGTATTCTCAGAAACTTCTTTGTGATGTGTGTCCTCAACTAACAGAGTTCAACCTTTCATTTGATAGAGCAGTTTGGAAACACTCTGTTTGTAGAATCTGCAAGTGGATATTTGGATAACTGTGAAGATTTTGTTGGAAACGGGAATATCTTCATCTAAAATCTAGACAGAAGCACTGTCAGAAACTACTTTGTGATATCTGCATTCAAGTCACAGAGCTGAACATTCCCTTTCATAGAGCTGGTTTGAAACACTCTTTCTGTAGAATCTGGAAGTGGACATTTCGAGCGAATTCAGGCCTATCGTGAAAACGGAAATATCTTCCCATTAAAATGAGACAGAAGGATTCTCAGAAACTTAATTGGGATGTGTGTCGTCAACTAACAGAGTTGAACCTTTCTATTGATACAGTAGTTTGGAAACACTCTTTTTGTAGAATCTGCTAGTGGATATTTGGATAACTGTGAAGATTTTGTTGGAAACGGGAATATCTTCATCTAATATCTAGACGGAAGCACTGTCAGAAACTAGTTGTGATATCTGCGTTCAAGTGACAGAGCTGAACATTTCTTTTCATTGACCAGGTTTGAAACACTCTTTCTGTAGTATCCGGAAGTGGACATTTCGAGCGAAATCAGGCCTATGGTGAAAACGGAAATATCTTCCGATAAAAACGAGAGAGAAGGATTCTCAGAAACTTATTTGTGATGAGTGTCTTCAACTAACAGAGTTAAAGCTTTCTTTTGATACAGCAGTTTGGAAACACTCTTCCTGTAGAAATTGCATGTGGATATCTGCATAACCGTGAAGATTTCTTTCGAAACGGGAATATCTTCATATAAAATCTAGACAGAAACATTCTCAGAAACTTCTTTGTGATGTGTGTCCTCGACTAACAGATTTCAACCTTTCATTTGATAGAGCAGTTTGGAAACACTCTGTTTGGAGAATCTGCAAGTGGATATTTGGATAACTGTGAAGATTTCGTTGGAAACTGGAATATCTTCATTTAAAATCTAGGCAGAAGCACTGTGAGAAACTACTTTGTGACATCTGCATTCAAGTGACAGATTTGAACATTCCCTTTCATTGACCACGTTTGAAACTCTCTTTCTGTTGTATCTGAAAGTGGACACTTCGAGGGCATTCAGGCCTGTGGTGAAAAAGGGAATATCTTCCTATGAAACCGAGACAGAAGGATTCTCATAAAGTTGTTTGGGATGTGTGTCCACAACTAACAGAGTTCAACCTTTCTTTTGAAACAGCAGTTTGGAAACACCCTTTTTGTATAAATTGCAAGTGGATATTTGGATAACTGTGAAGATTTCATTGGAATCGGGAATATCTTCATTTAAAATCTAGACAGAAGTATACTCAGAAACTTCTTTGTGATGTGGGTCCTCAACTAACAGAGTTCAACCTTTCCTTTGATACAGCAGTTGGAAACACACTTTTTGTAGAATCTGCAAGTGGATTTTTGGATAACTGTGAAGATTTCATTGGAAACAGGAGTATCTTCACATAAAGTCTAGACAGAAGCATTCTCAGAAAATTCTTTGTGATGTGTGTCCTCAACTAACAGAGTTCAACCTTTCTTTTTATAGAGCATTTTGGAAACACCCCTTTTGTAGAATCTGTAAGTGGATATTTGGATACCTCTAGCGATTTCGTTGGAAACGGGAGTATCTTCATATAAAATCTAGACAGAAGCATTCTCATAAACTTCTTTGTGATGTGTGTCCTCAGCTAACAGAGTTCAACCTATCTTTTGACACACCAGATTGGAAACGCTCTTTTTGTAGAATCTGCAAGTGGATATTTGGATAACTGTGAAGATTTCATTATAAACGGGAATATCTTCATATAAAATCTAGACAGAAGAATTCTCAGAAACTTCTTTGTGATGTGTGTCCTCAACTAACAGAGTTCAACCTTTCTTTTGATACAGCAGTTTGGATACTCTCTTTTTGTAGAATCTGTAAGTGGATATTTGGATACCTCTAACGATTTCATTGGAAATGGGAATATCTTCATATAAAAGATAGACAGAAGCACTGTCAGAAACTACTTTTTGATATCTGCATTCAAGTCACAGTGCTGAACGTTCCCTTTCATAGACCACGTTTGAAACACTCTTTCTGTAGTACCTGAAAGTGGACATTTCGAGCGAATTCAGGCCTACGGTGAAAACGGAAATATCTACCCATAAAAAGGAGACAGAAGGATTCTCAGAAACTTATTTGGGATGTGAGTCCTCAATTAACAGAGTTGAACATTTCTTTTGATACAGCAGTTTGGAAACACACTTTTTGTAGAATCTGCAAGTGAATATTTGTATAACAGTGAAGGTTTCTTTGGAAACGGGAATATCTTTATATAAAATCTAGACAGAAGCATTCTCAGAAACTTCTTTGTGATGTGTGTCCTCAACTAACGGAGTTCAAACTTTCTTTTGATACAGCAGTTTGGATACTCTCTTTTTGTAGAGTCTGTAAGTGGATATTTGGATACCACTAACGATTTCATTAGAAACGGGAATATCTCCAAATAAAATCTAGACAGCGGCATTCTCAGAAACTTCTTTGTGATGTGTGTCTTCAGCGAACAGAGTTCAACCTTTCTTTTGATAGAGCAGTTTGGAAACCCTCTTTTTGTAGAATCGGCAAGTTGATGTTTGGATAACTGAGAAGATTTCGTTGGCAACGGGAATATCTTCATATAAAATCTAGACAGAAGGATTCTCAGAAACTTCTTTGTGATGAGTGTCTTCAACTAACAGAGTTCAACCTTTATTTTGATACAGCAGTTTGGAAACATTCTTTCTGTAGAAATTGCATGTGGATATCTGGATAACTGTGAAGATTTCTTTGGAAACGGGAATATCTTCTTATAAAATCTAGACAGAAACATTCTCAGAAACTTCTTTGTGATGTGTGTCCTCAACTAACAGAATTCAACCTTTCATTTGATAGAGCAGTTTGGAAACACACTGTTTGTAGAATTTGCAAGTGGATAAGTGGATAAATGTGAAGATTTCGTTGGAAACGGGAATATCTTCATCTAATATCTAGACGGAAGCACTGTCAGAAACTACTTTGTGATATCTGCATTCAAGTCACAGAGCTGAACATTTCCTTTCATTGAGCAGGTTTGAAACACTCTTTCTGTAGTATCTGAAAGAGGACATTTCGAGCGAATTCAGGCCTGTGGTGAAAACGGAAATATCTTCCGATAAAAACGAGACAGAAGGATTCTCAGAAACTTATTTGGGACATGGGTCCTCAACTAACAGAGTTGAACATTTCTTTTGATACCGCAGTTTGGAAACACACTTTTTGTAGAATCTGCAAGTGGATATTTGATTAACAGTGAAGATTTCTTTGGAAACGGGAATATCTTTATATAAAATCTAGACAGAAGCATTCTCAGAAACTTCTTTTTGATGTGTGTCCTCAACTAACGGAGTTCATCCTTCCTTTTGATACAGCAGTTTGGAAACACTCTGTTTGTAGAATCTGCAAGTGGATATTTGGATAACTCTGAAGATGTCGTAGAAAACGGGAATATCTTCATCTAAAATCTAGACCGAATCACTGTCAGAAACTACTTTGTGATATCTGCATTCAAGTGACAGAGCTGAAGATTCCTTTTCATAGACCAGGTTTGAAACACTCTTTCTGTAGTATCCGGAAGTGGACAATTCGAGCGAAATCAGGCCTATTGTGAAAACGGAAATATCTTCCAATAGAAACGAAAGAGAAAAATTCTCAGAAACTTAATTGGGATGTCTGTCCTCAACTAACACAGTTGAACCTTTCTATTGATACACTAGTTTGGAAACACTCTTTTTGTAGAATCTGCAAGTGGATATTTGGATAACTTTGAAGATTTTGTTGGAAACGGGAATATCTTCATATAAAAGATACACAGAAGCACTGTCAGAAACTACTTTGTGAGATATGCATTCAAGTCACAGATCTGAACATTCCCTTTCGTAGACCACGTTTGAAACTCTCTTTCTGTTGTATCTGAAAGTGAACATTTCGAGCGCATTCAGGCCTGTGGTGAGAAAGGGAATATCTTCCCATAAAAACGAGGCAGAAGGATTCTCATAAAGTTGTTTGGGATGTGTGTCCTCAACTAACAGAGTTCAACCTTTCTTTTGATACAGCAGTTTGGAAACACCCTTTTTGTATAAATTGCAAGTGGATATTTGGATAACTGTGAAGATTTCATTGGAAACGGGAATACCTTAATATAAAATCTAGACAGAAGCATTCTCAGAAACTTCTTTGTGATGTGTGTCCTCAACTAACTGAGTTCAACCTTTCTTTTGATACAGCAGTTTGGATACTCACTTTTTGTAGAATCTGTAAGTGGATATTTGGATACCTCTAACGATTTCATTAGAAACGGGAATATCTTCATATAAAATCTAGACAGAAGCATTATCAGAAACTTCTTTGTGATGAGTGTCCTCAAAGAACAGAGTTTAACCTTTCTTTGGATAGAGCAGCTTGGAAACCCTCTTTTTGGAGAATCGGCAAGTTGATATTTGGATAACTGAGAAGATTTCGTTGGCAACAGGAATATCTTCATATAAAATCTAGACAGAAGGATTCTCAGAAACTTCTTTGTGATGAGTGTCTTCAACAAACAGAGTTGAACCTTTCTTTTGATACAGCAGTTTGGAAACACTCTTTTTGTAGAAATTGCATGCGGATATCTGGATAACTGTGAAGACTTATTTGGAAACGGGAATATCTTCATATAAAATCTAGACAGAAGTATTCTCAGAAACTTCTTTGTGATGTGTGTCCTCAACTAACAGAGTTCAACCTTTCATTTGATAGAGCAGTTTGGAAACACTCTGTTTGTAGAATCTGCAAGTGGATATTTGGATAACTGTGAAGATTTTGTTGGAAACGGGAATATCTTCATCTAAAATCTAGACAGAAGCACTGTCAGAAACTACTTTGTGATATCTGCATTCAAGTCACAGAGCTGAACATTCCCTTTCATAGAGCTGGTTTGAAACACTCTTTCTGTAGAATCTGGAAGTGGACATTTCGAGCGAATTCAGGCCTATCGTGAAAACGGAAATATCTTCCCATTAAAATGAGACAGAAGGATTCTCAGAAACTTAATTGGGATGTGTGTCGTCAACTAACAGAGTTGAACCTTTCTATTGATACAGTAGTTTGGAAACACTCTTTTTGTAGAATCTGCTAGTGGATATTTGGATAACTGTGAAGATTTTGTTGGAAACGGGAATATCTTCATCTAATATCTAGACGGAAGCACTGTCAGAAACTACTTGTGATATCTGCGTTCAAGTGACAGAGCTGAACATTTCTTTTCATTGACCAGGTTTGAAACACTCTTTCTGTAGTATCCGGAAGTGGACATTTCGAGCGAAATCAGGCCTATGGTGAAAACGGAAATATCTTCCGATAAAAACGAGAGAGAAGGATTCTCAGAAACTTATTTGTGATGAGTGTCTTCAACTAACAGAGTTAAAGCTTTCTTTTGATACAGCAGTTTGGAAACACTCTTCCTGTAGAAATTGCATGTGGATATCTGCATAACCGTGAAGATTTCTTTCGAAACGGGAATATCTTCATATAAAATCTAGACAGAAACATTCTCAGAAACTTCTTTGTGATGTGTGTCCTCGACTAACAGATTTCAACCTTTCATTTGATAGAGCAGTTTGGAAACACTCTGTTTGGAGAATCTGCAAGTGGATATTTGGATAACTGTGAAGATTTCGTTGGAAACTGGAATATCTTCATTTAAAATCTAGGCAGAAGCACTGTGAGAAACTACTTTGTGACATCTGCATTCAAGTGACAGATTTGAACATTCCCTTTCATTGACCACGTTTGAAACTCTCTTTCTGTTGTATCTGAAAGTGGACACTTCGAGGGCATTCAGGCCTGTGGTGAAAAAGGGAATATCTTCCTATGAAACCGAGACAGAAGGATTCTCATAAAGTTGTTTGGGATGTGTGTCCACAACTAACAGAGTTCAACCTTTCTTTTGAAACAGCAGTTTGGAAACACCCTTTTTGTATAAATTGCAAGTGGATATTTGGATAACTGTGAAGATTTCATTGGAATCGGGAATATCTTCATTTAAAATCTAGACAGAAGTATACTCAGAAACTTCTTTGTGATGTGGGTCCTCAACTAACAGAGTTCAACCTTTCCTTTGATACAGCAGTTGGAAACACACTTTTTGTAGAATCTGCAAGTGGATTTTTGGATAACTGTGAAGATTTCATTGGAAACAGGAGTATCTTCACATAAAGTCTAGACAGAAGCATTCTCAGAAAATTCTTTGTGATGTGTGTCCTCAACTAACAGAGTTCAACCTTTCTTTTTATAGAGCATTTTGGAAACACCCCTTTTGTAGAATCTGTAAGTGGATATTTGGATACCTCTAGCGATTTCGTTGGAAACGGGAGTATCTTCATATAAAATCTAGACAGAAGCATTCTCATAAACTTCTTTGTGATGTGTGTCCTCAGCTAACAGAGTTCAACCTATCTTTTGACACACCAGATTGGAAACGCTCTTTTTGTAGAATCTGCAAGTGGATATTTGGATAACTGTGAAGATTTCATTATAAACGGGAATATCTTCATATAAAATCTAGACAGAAGAATTCTCAGAAACTTCTTTGTGATGTGTGTCCTCAACTAACAGAGTTCAACCTTTCTTTTGATACAGCAGTTTGGATACTCTCTTTTTGTAGAATCTGTAAGTGGATATTTGGATACCTCTAACGATTTCATTGGAAATGGGAATATCTTCATATAAAAGATAGACAGAAGCACTGTCAGAAACTGCTTTTTGATATCTGCATTCAAGTCACAGTGCTGAACATTGCCTGTCATAGACCACGTTTCTAACACTCTTTTTGTAGTATCTGAAAGTGGACATTTCGAGCGAATTCAGGCCTATGGTGAAAACGGAAGTATCTTCCCATAAAAACGAGACAGAAGGATTCTCAGAAACTTATTTGGGATGTGGGTCCTCAACTAACGGAGTTGAACATTTCTTTTGATACAGCAGTTTGGAAACACACTTTTTGTAGAATCTGCAAGGGAATATTTGAATAACTGTGAAGATTTCATTGGAAACAGGAATATCTTCATTTAAAATCTAGACAGAAGCATTCTTAGAAACTTCTTTGTGATATGGGTCCTCAACTAACAGAGTTCAACCTTTCCTTTCATACAGCACTTGGAAACACACTTTTTGTAGAATCTGCAAGTGGATATTTGGATAACTGTGAAGATTTCATTGGAAACGGGAATATCTGCATAAAAATCTAGACAGAAGCATTCTCAGAAACTTCTTTGTGATATGTGTCCTCAACTAACAGAGTTCAACCTTTCTTTTGATACAGCAGTTTGGATACTCACTTTTTGTAGAATCTGTAAACGGATATTTGGATACCTCTAATGATTTCGCTGGAAATGGGAATATCTTCATATAAAAGATAGACAGAAGCACTGTCAGAAACTACTTTTTGATATCTGCATTCAAGTCACAGTGCTGAACGTTCCCTTTCATAGACCACGTTTGAAACACTCTTTCTGTAGTACCTGAAAGTGGACATTTCGAGCGAATTCAGGCCTACGGTGAAAACGGAAATATCTACCCATAAAAAGGAGACAGAAGGATTCTCAGAAACTTATTTGGGATGTGAGTCCTCAATTAACAGAGTTGAACATTTCTTTTGATACAGCAGTTTGGAAACACACTTTTTGTAGAATCTGCAAGTGAATATTTGTATAACAGTGAAGGTTTCTTTGGAAACGGGAATATCTTTATATAAAATCTAGACAGAAGCATTCTCAGAAACTTCTTTGTGATGTGTGTCCTCAACTAACGGAGTTCAAACTTTCTTTTGATACAGCAGTTTGGATACTCTCTTTTTGTAGAGTCTGTAAGTGGATATTTGGATACCACTAACGATTTCATTAGAAACGGGAATATCTCCAAATAAAATCTAGACAGCGGCATTCTCAGAAACTTCTTTGTGATGTGTGTCTTCAGCGAACAGAGTTCAACCTTTCTTTTGATAGAGCAGTTTGGAAACCCTCTTTTTGTAGAATCGGCAAGTTGATGTTTGGATAACTGAGAAGATTTCGTTGGCAACGGGAATATCTTCATATAAAATCTAGACAGAAGGATTCTCAGAAACTTCTTTGTGATGAGTGTCTTCAACTAACAGAGTTCAACCTTTATTTTGATACAGCAGTTTGGAAACATTCTTTCTGTAGAAATTGCATGTGGATATCTGGATAACTGTGAAGATTTCTTTGGAAACGGGAATATCTTCTTATAAAATCTAGACAGAAACATTCTCAGAAACTTCTTTGTGATGTGTGTCCTCAACTAACAGAATTCAAGCTTTCATTTGATAGAGCAGTTTGGAAACACACTGTTTGTAGAATTTGCAAGTGGATAAGTGGATAAATGTGAAGATTTCGTTGGAAACGGGAATATCTTCATCTAAAATCTAAACAGAAGCACTGTCAGAAACTACTTTGTGATATCTGCATTCAAGTCACCTAGCTGAACATTCCCTTTCATAGAGCAGGTTTGAAACACTCTTTCTGTAGTATCTGGAAGTGGACATTTCGAGCGAATTCTGGCCTATGGTGAAAACGGAAATATCTTCCCATAAAAATGAGACAGAAGTATTCTCAGAAACTTAATTGGGATGTGTGTCGTCAACTAACAGAGATGAACCTTTCTATTGGTACAGTAGTTTGGAAACACTCTTTTTGTAGAATCTGCAAGTGGATATTTGGATAACTGTGAAGATTTCGTTGGAAACGGGAATATCTTCATCTAATATCTAGACGGAAGCACTGTCAGAAACTACTTTGTGATATCTGCATTCAAGTCACAGAGCTGAACATTTCCTTTCATTGAGCAGGTTTGAAACACTCTTTCTGTAGTATCTGAAAGAGGACATTTCGAGCGAATTCAGGCCTGTGGTGAAAACGGAAATATCTTCCGATAAAAACGAGACAGAAGGATTCTCAGAAACTTATTTGGGACATGGGTCCTCAACTAACAGAGTTGAACATTTCTTTTGATACCGCAGTTTGGAAACACACTTTTTGTAGAATCTGCAAGTGGATATTTGATTAACAGTGAAGATTTCTTTGGAAACGGGAATATCTTTATATAAAATCTAGACAGAAGCATTCTCAGAAACTTCTTTTTGATGTGTGTCCTCAACTAACGGAGTTCATCCTTCCTTTTGATACAGCAGTTTGGAAACACTCTGTTTGTAGAATCTGCAAGTGGATATTTGGATAACTCTGAAGATGTCGTAGAAAACGGGAATATCTTCATCTAAAATCTAGACCGAATCACTGTCAGAAACTACTTTGTGATATCTGCATTCAAGTGACAGAGCTGAAGATTCCTTTTCATAGACCAGGTTTGAAACACTCTTTCTGTAGTATCCGGAAGTGGACAATTCGAGCGAAATCAGGCCTATTGTGAAAACGGAAATATCTTCCAATAGAAACGAAAGAGAAAAATTCTCAGAAACTTAATTGGGATGTCTGTCCTCAACTAACACAGTTGAACCTTTCTATTGATACACTAGTTTGGAAACACTCTTTTTGTAGAATCTGCAAGTGGATATTTGGATAACTTTGAAGATTTTGTTGGAAACGGGAATATCTTCATATAAAAGATACACAGAAGCACTGTCAGAAACTACTTTGTGAGATATGCATTCAAGTCACAGATCTGAACATTCCCTTTCGTAGACCACGTTTGAAACTCTCTTTCTGTTGTATCTGAAAGTGAACATTTCGAGCGCATTCAGGCCTGTGGTGAGAAAGGGAATATCTTCCCATAAAAACGAGGCAGAAGGATTCTCATAAAGTTGTTTGGGATGTGTGTCCTCAACTAACAGAGTTCAACCTTTCTTTTGATACAGCAGTTTGGAAACACCCTTTTTGTATAAATTGCAAGTGGATATTTGGATAACTGTGAAGATTTCATTGGAAACGGGAATACCTTAATATAAAATCTAGACAGAAGCATTCTCAGAAACTTCTTTGTGATGTGTGTCCTCAACTAACTGAGTTCAACCTTTCTTTTGATACAGCAGTTTGGATACTCACTTTTTGTAGAATCTGTAAGTGGATATTTGGATACCTCTAACGATTTCATTAGAAACGGGAATATCTTCATATAAAATCTAGACAGAAGCATTATCAGAAACTTCTTTGTGATGAGTGTCCTCAAAGAACAGAGTTTAACCTTTCTTTGGATAGAGCAGCTTGGAAACCCTCTTTTTGGAGAATCGGCAAGTTGATATTTGGATAACTGAGAAGATTTCGTTGGCAACAGGAATATCTTCATATAAAATCTAGACAGAAGGATTCTCAGAAACTTCTTTGTGATGAGTGTCTTCAACAAACAGAGTTGAACCTTTCTTTTGATACAGCAGTTTGGAAACACTCTTTTTGTAGAAATTGCATGCGGATATCTGGATAACTGTGAAGACTTATTTGGAAACGGGAATATCTTCATATAAAATCTAGACAGAAGTATTCTCAGAAACTTCTTTGTGATGTGTGTCCTCAACTAACAGAGTTCAACCTTTCATTTGATAGAGCAGTTTGGAAACACTCTGTTTGTAGAATCTGCAAGTGGATATTTGGATAACTGTGAAGATTTTGTTGGAAACGGGAATATCTTCATCTAAAATCTAGACAGAAGCACTGTCAGAAACTACTTTGTGATATCTGCATTCAAGTCACAGAGCTGAACATTCCCTTTCATAGAGCTGGTTTGAAACACTCTTTCTGTAGAATCTGGAAGTGGACATTTCGAGCGAATTCAGGCCTATCGTGAAAACGGAAATATCTTCCCATTAAAATGAGACAGAAGGATTCTCAGAAACTTAATTGGGATGTGTGTCGTCAACTAACAGAGTTGAACCTTTCTATTGATACAGTAGTTTGGAAACACTCTTTTTGTAGAATCTGCTAGTGGATATTTGGATAACTGTGAAGATTTTGTTGGAAACGGGAATATCTTCATCTAATATCTAGACGGAAGCACTGTCAGAAACTACTTGTGATATCTGCGTTCAAGTGACAGAGCTGAACATTTCTTTTCATTGACCAGGTTTGAAACACTCTTTCTGTAGTATCCGGAAGTGGACATTTCGAGCGAAATCAGGCCTATGGTGAAAACGGAAATATCTTCCGATAAAAACGAGAGAGAAGGATTCTCAGAAACTTATTTGTGATGAGTGTCTTCAACTAACAGAGTTAAAGCTTTCTTTTGATACAGCAGTTTGGAAACACTCTTCCTGTAGAAATTGCATGTGGATATCTGCATAACCGTGAAGATTTCTTTCGAAACGGGAATATCTTCATATAAAATCTAGACAGAAACATTCTCAGAAACTTCTTTGTGATGTGTGTCCTCGACTAACAGATTTCAACCTTTCATTTGATAGAGCAGTTTGGAAACACTCTGTTTGGAGAATCTGCAAGTGGATATTTGGATAACTGTGAAGATTTCGTTGGAAACTGGAATATCTTCATTTAAAATCTAGGCAGAAGCACTGTGAGAAACTACTTTGTGACATCTGCATTCAAGTGACAGATTTGAACATTCCCTTTCATTGACCACGTTTGAAACTCTCTTTCTGTTGTATCTGAAAGTGGACACTTCGAGGGCATTCAGGCCTGTGGTGAAAAAGGGAATATCTTCCTATGAAACCGAGACAGAAGGATTCTCATAAAGTTGTTTGGGATGTGTGTCCACAACTAACAGAGTTCAACCTTTCTTTTGAAACAGCAGTTTGGAAACACCCTTTTTGTATAAATTGCAAGTGGATATTTGGATAACTGTGAAGATTTCATTGGAATCGGGAATATCTTCATTTAAAATCTAGACAGAAGTATACTCAGAAACTTCTTTGTGATGTGGGTCCTCAACTAACAGAGTTCAACCTTTCCTTTGATACAGCAGTTGGAAACACACTTTTTGTAGAATCTGCAAGTGGATTTTTGGATAACTGTGAAGATTTCATTGGAAACAGGAGTATCTTCACATAAAGTCTAGACAGAAGCATTCTCAGAAAATTCTTTGTGATGTGTGTCCTCAACTAACAGAGTTCAACCTTTCTTTTTATAGAGCATTTTGGAAACACCCCTTTTGTAGAATCTGTAAGTGGATATTTGGATACCTCTAGCGATTTCGTTGGAAACGGGAGTATCTTCATATAAAATCTAGACAGAAGCATTCTCATAAACTTCTTTGTGATGTGTGTCCTCAGCTAACAGAGTTCAACCTATCTTTTGACACACCAGATTGGAAACGCTCTTTTTGTAGAATCTGCAAGTGGATATTTGGATAACTGTGAAGATTTCATTATAAACGGGAATATCTTCATATAAAATCTAGACAGAAGAATTCTCAGAAACTTCTTTGTGATGTGTGTCCTCAACTAACAGAGTTCAACCTTTCTTTTGATACAGCAGTTTGGATACTCTCTTTTTGTAGAATCTGTAAGTGGATATTTGGATACCTCTAACGATTTCATTGGAAATGGGAATATCTTCATATAAAAGATAGACAGAAGCACTGTCAGAAACTGCTTTTTGATATCTGCATTCAAGTCACAGATCTGAACATTGCCTGTCATAGACCACGTTTCTAACACTCTTTTTGTAGTATCTGAAAGTGGACATTTCGAGCGAATTCAGGCCTATGGTGAAAACGGAAGTATCTTCCATAAAAACGAGACAGAAGGATTCTCAGAAACTTATTTGGGATGTGGGT
Organism: Gorilla gorilla gorilla; assembly: GCF_029281585.2. Classification (NCBI taxonomy): domain Eukaryota; kingdom Metazoa; phylum Chordata; class Mammalia; order Primates; family Hominidae; genus Gorilla; species Gorilla gorilla. The sequence goes on along the minus strand of NC_086018.1, from coordinate 10,867,127 downwards.
CCTCAACTAACGGAGTTGAACATTTCTTTTGATACAGCAGTTTGGAAACACACTTTTTGTAGAATCTGCAAGGGAATATTTGAATAACTGTGAAGATTTCATTGGAAACAGGAATATCTTCATTTAAAATCTAGACAGAAGCATTCTCAGAAACTTCTTTGTGATATGGGTCCTCAACTAACAGAGTTCAACCTTTCCTTTCATACAGCACTTGGAAACACACTTTTTGTAGAATCTGCAAGTGGATATTTGGATAACTGTGAAGATTTCATTGGAAACGGGAATATCTGCATAAAAATCTAGACAGAAGCATTCTCAGAAACTTCTTTGTGATATGTGTCCTCAACTAACAGAGTTCAACCTTTCTTTTGATACAGCAGTTTGGATACTCACTTTTTGTAGAATCTGTAAACGGATATTTGGATACCTCTAATGATTTCGCTGGAAATGGGAATATCTTCATATAAAAGATAGACAGAAGCACTGTCAGAAACTACTTTTTGATATCTGCATTCAAGTCACAGTGCTGAACGTTCCCTTTCATAGACCACGTTTGAAACACTCTTTCTGTAGTACCTGAAAGTGGACATTTCGAGCGAATTCAGGCCTACGGTGAAAACGGAAATATCTACCCATAAAAAGGAGACAGAAGGATTCTCAGAAACTTATTTGGGATGTGAGTCCTCAATTAACAGAGTTGAACATTTCTTTTGATACAGCAGTTTGGAAACACACTTTTTGTAGAATCTGCAAGTGAATATTTGTATAACAGTGAAGGTTTCTTTGGAAACGGGAATATCTTTATATAAAATCTAGACAGAAGCATTCTCAGAAACTTCTTTGTGATGTGTGTCCTCAACTAACGGAGTTCAAACTTTCTTTTGATACAGCAGTTTGGATACTCTCTTTTTGTAGAGTCTGTAAGTGGATATTTGGATACCACTAACGATTTCATTAGAAACGGGAATATCTCCAAATAAAATCTAGACAGCGGCATTCTCAGAAACTTCTTTGTGATGTGTGTCTTCAGCGAACAGAGTTCAACCTTTCTTTTGATAGAGCAGTTTGGAAACCCTCTTTTTGTAGAATCGGCAAGTTGATGTTTGGATAACTGAGAAGATTTCGTTGGCAACGGGAATATCTTCATATAAAATCTAGACAGAAGGATTCTCAGAAACTTCTTTGTGATGAGTGTCTTCAACTAACAGAGTTCAACCTTTATTTTGATACAGCAGTTTGGAAACATTCTTTCTGTAGAAATTGCATGTGGATATCTGGATAACTGTGAAGATTTCTTTGGAAACGGGAATATCTTCTTATAAAATCTAGACAGAAACATTCTCAGAAACTTCTTTGTGATGTGTGTCCTCAACTAACAGAATTCAAGCTTTCATTTGATAGAGCAGTTTGGAAACACACTGTTTGTAGAATTTGCAAGTGGATAAGTGGATAAATGTGAAGATTTCGTTGGAAACGGGAATATCTTCATCTAAAATCTAGACAGAAGCACTGTCAGAAACTACTTTGTGATATCTGCATTCAAGTCACCTAGCTGAACATTCCCTTTCATAGAGCAGGTTTGAAACACTCTTTCTGTAGTATCTGGAAGTGGACATTTCGAGCGAATTCTGGCCTATGGTGAAAACGGAAATATCTTCCCATAAAAATGAGACAGAAGTATTCTCAGAAACTTAATTGGGATGTGTGTCGTCAACTAACAGAGATGAACCTTTCTATTGGTACAGTAGTTTGGAAACACTCTTTTTGTAGAATCTGCAAGTGGATATTTGGATAACTGTGAAGATTTCGTTGGAAACGGGAATATCTTCATCTAATATCTAGACGGAAGCACTGTCAGAAACTACTTTGTGATATCTGCATTCAAGTCACAGAGCTGAACATTTCCTTTCATTGAGCAGGTTTGAAACACTCTTTCTGTATTATCTGAAAGAGGACATTTCGAGCGAATTCAGGCCTGTGGTGAAAACGGAAATATCTTCCGATAAAAACGAGACAGAAGGATTCTCAGAAACTTATTTGGGACATGGGTCCTCAACTAACAGAGTTGAACATTTCTTTTGATACCGCAGTTTGGAAACACACTTTTTGTAGAATCTGCAAGTGGATATTTGATTAACAGTGAAGATTTCTTTGGAAACGGGAATATCTTTATATAAAATCTAGACAGAAGCATTCTCAGAAACTTCTTTTTGATGTGTGTCCTCAACTAACGGAGTTCATCCTTCCTTTTGATACAGCAGTTTGGAAACACTCTGTTTGTAGAATCTGCAAGTGGATATTTGGATAACTCTGAAGATGTCGTAGAAAACGGGAATATCTTCATCTAAAATCTAGACCGAATCACTGTCAGAAACTACTTTGTGATATCTGCATTCAAGTGACAGAGCTGAAGATTCCTTTTCATAGACCAGGTTTGAAACACTCTTTCTGTAGTATCCGGAAGTGGACAATTCGAGCGAAATCAGGCCTATTGTGAAAACGGAAATATCTTCCAATAAAAACGAAAGAGAAAAATTCTCAGAAACTTAATTGGGATGTCTGTCCTCAACTAACACAGTTGAACCTTTCTATTGATACACTAGTTTGGAAACACTCTTTTTGTAGAATCTGCAAGTGGATATTTGGATAACTTTGAAGATTTTGTTGGAAACGGGAATATCTTCATATAAAAGATACACAGAAGCACTGTCAGAAACTACTTTGTGAGATATGCATTCAAGTCACAGATCTGAACATTCCCTTTCGTAGACCACGTTTGAAACTCTCTTTCTGTTGTATCTGAAAGTGAACATTTCGAGCGCATTCAGGCCTGTGGTGAGAAAGGGAATATCTTCCCATAAAAACGAGGCAGAAGGATTCTCATAAAGTTGTTTGGGATGTGTGTCCTCAACTAACAGAGTTCAACCTTTCTTTTGATACAGCAGTTTGGAAACACCCTTTTTGTATAAATTGCAAGTAGATATTTGGATAACTGTGAAGATTTCATTGGAAACGGGAATACCTTAATAAAATCTAGACAGAAGCATTCTCAGAAACTTCTTTGTGATGTGTGTCCTCAACTAACTGAGTTCAACCTTTCTTTTGATACAGCAGTTTGGATACTCTCTTTTTGTAGAATCTGTAAGTGGATATTTGGATACCTCTAACGATTTCATTAGAAACGGGAATATCTTCATATAAAATTTAGACAGAAGCATTATCAGAAACTTCTTTGTGATGAGTGTCCTCAAAGTACAGAGTTTAACCTTTCTTTGGATAGAGCAGCTTGGAAACCCTCTTTTTGGAGAATCGGCAAGTTGATATTTGGATAACTGAGAAGATTTCGTTGGCAACGGGAATATCTTCATATAAAATCTAGACAGAAGGATTCTCAGAAACTTCTTTGTGATGAGTGTCTTCAACAAACAGAGTTGAACCTTTCTTTTGATACAGCAGTTTGGAAACACTCTTTTTGTAGAAATTGCATGCGGATATCTGGATAACTGTGAAGACTTATTTGGAAACGGGAATATCTTCATATAAAATCTAGACAGAAGTATTCTCAGAAACTTCTTTGTGATGTGTGTCCTCAACTAACAGAGTTCAACCTTTCATTTGATAGAGCAGTTTGGAAACACTCTGTTTGTAGAATCTGCAAGTGGATATTTGGATAACTGTGAAGATTTCGTTGGAAACGGGAATATCTTCATCTAAAATCTAGACAGAAGCACTGTCAGAAACTACTTTGTGATATCTGCATTCAAGTCACGGAGCGGAACATTCCCTTTCATAGAGCAGGTTTGAAACACTCTTTCTGTAGTATCTGGAAGTGGACATTTCGAGCGAATTCAGGCCAATGGTGAAAACGGAAATATCTTCCCATTAAAATGAGACAGAAGGATTCTCAGAAACTTAATTGGGATGTGTGTCGTCAACTAACAGAGTTGAACCTTTCTATTGATACAGTAGTTTGGAAACACTCTTTTTGTAGTATCTGCTAGTGGATATTTGGATAACTGTGAAGATTTTGTTGGAAACGGGAATATCTTCATCTAATATCTAGACGGAAGCACTGTCAGAAACTACTTGTGATATCTGCGTTCAAGTGACGGAGCTGAACATTCCTTTTCATTGACCAGGTTTGAAACACTCTTTCTGTAGTATCCGGAAGTGGACATTTCGAGCGAAATCAGGCCTATGGTGAAAAAGGAAATATCTTCCGATAAAAACGAGAGAGAAGGATTCTCAGAAACTTATTTGTGATGAGTGTCTTCAACTAAAGGAGTTAAAGCTTTCTTTTGATACAGCAGTTTGGAAACACTCTTCCTGTAGAAATTGCATGTGGATATCTGCATAACCGTGAAGATTTCTTTGGAAACGGGAATATCTTCATATAAAATATAGACAGAAACATTCTCAGAAACTTCTTTGTTATGTGTGTCCTCGACTAACAGAGTTCAACCTTTCATTTGATAGAGCAGTTTGGAAACACTCTGTTTGTAGAATCTGCAAGTGGGTATTTGGATAACTGTGAAGATTTCGTTGGAAACGGGAATATCTTCATCTAAAATCTAGACAGAAGCACTGTGAGAAACTACTTTGTGACATCTGCATTAAAGTCACAGATCTGAACATTCCCTTTCATTGACCACGTTTGAAACTCTCTTTCTGTTGTATCTGAAAGTGGACACTTCGAGCGCATTCAGGCCTGTGGAGAAAAAGGGAATATCTTCCTATGAAACCGAGACAGAAGGATTCTCATAAAGTTGTTTGGGATGTGTGTCCTCAACTAACAGAGTTCAACCTTTCTTTTGAAACAGCATTTTGGAAACACCCTTTTTGTGTAAATTGCAAGTGGATATTTGGATAACTGTGAAGATTTCATTGGAATCGGGAATATCTTCATTTAAAATCTAGGCAGAAATATTCTCAGAAACTTCTTTGTGATGTGGGTCCTCAACTAACAGAGTTCAACCTTTCCTTTGATACAGCAGTTGGAAACACACTTTTTGTAGAATCTGCAAGTGGATATTTGGATAACTGTGAAGATTTCATTGGAAACGGGAATATCTTCAAATAAAACCTAGACAGAAGCCTTCTCAGAAAATTCTTTGTGATGTGTGTCCTCAACTAACAGAGTTCAACCTTTCTTTTTATAGAGCATTTTGGAAACACTCCTTTTTTAGAATCTGTAAGTGGATATTTGGATACCTCTAGCGATTTCGTTGGAAACGGGAATATCTTCATATAAAATCTAGACAGAAGCATTCTCAGAATCTTCTTTGTGATGTGTGTCCTCAGCTAACAGACTTCAACCTTTCTTTTGACACACCAGTTTGGAAACGCACTTTTTGTAGAATCTGCAAGTGGATATTTGGATAACTGTGAAGATTTCGTTATAAACGGGAATATCTTCATATAAAATCTAGACAGAAGAATTCTCAGAAACTTCTTTGTGAAGAGTGTCCTCAACTAACAGAGTTCAACGTTTCTTTTGATACAGCAGTTTGGATACTCTCTTTTTGTAGAATCTGTAAGTGGATATTTGGATACCTCTAACGATTTCGTTGGAAACGGGAATATCTTCATATAAAAGATAGACAGAAGCACTGTCAGAAACTACTTTTTGATATCTGCATTCAAGTCTCAGTGCTGAATATTCCCTGTCATAGACCACGTTTGAAACACTCTTTCTGTAGTATCTGAAAGTGGACATTTCGAGCAAATTCAGGCCTACGGTGAAAACGGAAATATCTTCCCATAAAAACGAGACAGAAGGATTCTCAGAAACTTATTTGGGATGTGGGTCCTCAACTAACAGAGTTCAACATTTCTTTTGATACAGCAGTTTGGAAACACACTTTTTGTAGAATCTGCAAGTGAATATTTGAATAACAGTGAAGATTTCTTTGGAAACGGGAATATCTTTATATAAAATCTAGACTGAAGCATTCTCAGAAACTTCTTGGTGATGTGTGTCCTCAACTAACGGAGTTCAACCATTCTTTGATACAGCAGTTTGGATACTCTCTTTTTGTAGAGTCTGTAAGTGGATATTTGGATACTTCTAACGATTTCATTAGAAACGGTAATATCTTGAAATAAAATCTAGACAGAAGCATTCTCAGAAACTTCTTTGTGATGTGTGTCTTCAGCTAATAGAGTTCAAACTTTCTTTGGATAGAGCAGTTTGGAAACCCTCCTTTTGTAGAATCGGCAAGTTGATATTTGGATAACTGAGAAGATTTCGTTGGCAATGGGAATATCTTCATATAAAATCTAGACAGAAGGATTCTCAGAAACTTCTTTGGGATGAGTGTCTTCAACTAACAGAGTTCAACCTTTCTTTTGATACAGCAGTTTGGAAACACTCTTTCTGTAGAAATTGCATGTGGATATCTGGATAACTGTGAAGATTTCTTTGGAAACGGGAATATCTTCATATAAAATCTAGACAGAAACATTCTCAGAAACTTCTTTGTGATGTGTGTCCTCATCTAACAGAGTTCAACCTTTCATGTGATAGAGCAGATTGGGAACACTCTGTTTGTAGAATCTGCAAGTGGATATTTGTATAACAGTGAAGATTTCTTTGGAAACGGGAATATCTTCATCTAAAATCTAGACGGAAGCACTGTCAGAAACTACTTTGTGATATCTGCATTCAAGTCACAGAGCTGAACATTCCCTTTCATAGAGCAGATTTGAAACAATCTTTCTGTAGTATCTGGAAGTGGACATTTCGAGCGAATTCAGGCCTATGGTGAAAACGGAAATATCTTCCCATAAAAATGAGACAGAACAATTCTCAGAAACTTAATTGGGATGTCTGTCCTCAGCTAACGGAGTTGAACCTTTCTGTTGATACAGTAGTTTGGAAACACTCTTTTTGTAGAATCTGCAAGTGGATATTTGGATAACTGTGAAGATTTCATTGGAAACGGAATATCTTCATATAAATTTTAGACAGAAGCATTCTCATAAACTTCTTTGTGATGTGTGTCTTCAGCTAACAGGGTTCAACCTTTCTTTTGATAGAGCAGTTTGGAAACACTGTTTTTGTAGAATCTGTAAGTGGATATTTGGATACCTCTAACGATTTCGTTGGAAACGGGAGTAAATTCATATAAAATCTAGACAGAAGCATTCTCAGAAACTTCTTGGTAATGAGTGTCCTCAACTAACACAGTTCAACCTTTCTTTTGATACAGAAGCATAGAAACCCTCTTTTTGTTGAATCGGCAAGAGGATATTTCGATAAATGTGAAGATTTCATTGAAAACGGGAATATCTTCATATGAAATCTAGACAGAAGAATTCTCAGAAACTTCTTTGTGAAGAGTGTCCTCAACTAACAGAGTTCAACCTTTCTCTTGATACAGCAGTTTGGAAACTCTCTTTTTATAGAATCTGCAACTGGATATTTGGATAACTGTGGAGATTTCGTTGGAAACGGGAATATCTTCATATAAAAGATAGACAGAAGCTCTGTCTGAAACTACTTTTTGATATCTGCATTCAAGGCACAGTGCTGAACATTTCCTTTCATAGACCACGTTTGAAACACTCTTTCTGTAGTGTCTGAAAGAGGACATTTCGAGAGAAATCAGGCCTGTGGTGAAAACGGAAATATCTTCCGATAAAAACGAGACAGAAGGATTCTAAGAAACTTATTTGGGATGTGGTTCCTCAACTAACCGAGTTGAACATTTCTTTTGATACAGCAGTTTGGAAACACACTTTTTGTAGAATCTGCAAGTGAATATTTGAATAACAGTGAAGATTTCTTTGGAAACGGGAATGTCTTTATATAAAATCTAGACAGAAGCATTCTCAGAAAGTTCTTCGTGATGTGTGTCCTCAACTAACAGAGTTCAACCTTTCTTTTGATACAGCAGTTTGGATACTCTCTTTTTGTAGAATCTGTTAGTGGGTACTTGGATACCTCTAACGATTTCATTAGAAACGGGAATATCTTCATATAAAATCTAGACAGAAGCATTATCAGAAACGTCTTTGTGATGAGTGTCCTCAACGAACAGAGTTTAACCTTTCTTTGGTAGAGCATTTTGGAAACCCTCTTTTTGTAGAATCGGCAAGTTGATATTTGGATAACTGAGAAGATTTCATTGGCAACGGGAATATCTTCATATAAAATCTAGAATGAAGGATTCTCAGAATCTTCTTTGTGATGAGTGTCTTCAACTAACAGAGTTCAACCTTTCTTTTTATACAGGAGTTTGGAAACACTCTTTTTGTAGAATCTGAAAGTGGATATTTGGTTAACTGTGAAGATTTCGTTGTAAAGGGGAATATCTTCATATAAAATCTAGACAGAAGCATTGTCAGAAACATCTTTGCGGTGTGTGCCCTCAGCTAACAGAGTTCAACCTTTCTTTAGATAGAGCAGTTCGAAAACACTCTTTTTGTAGAATCTGTAAGTGGTTATTTGGATAGCTCTAATGATTTCTTTGGAAACGGGAATATCTTCCTCTAAAATATAGACAGAAGCTCTGTCAGAAACTACTTTGTGATGTCTGCATTCAAGTCACAGAGCTGAACATTCCCTTTCATAGAGCAGGTTTGAAACACTCTTTCTGTAGTATCTGGAAGAGGACATTTCGAGCGCATTGAGGCCTACCGTGAAAAAGGAAATATCTTCCCATAAAAACGAGACAGAAGTATTGTCAGAAACTTCTTTGTGATGTGTGTCCTGAACTAACAGACTTCAACCTTTATTTTGATAGAGCAGTTTGGAAACACTGTTTTTGTAGAATCTGTAAGTGGATATTTGGATACCTCTAATGATTTCTTTGGAAACCTGAATATCTTCATATAAAATCTAGACAGAAGCATTCTCAAAAACTTGTTTGTGATTTGTGTCCTTATCTAACAGAGTTGAACCTTTTTTTTGATAGAGCAGTTTGGAAACACTCTTTTTGTAGAATCTGAAAGTGGATATTTGGATACCTCTAACGATTTCATTGGAAACGGGAATATCTTCATATAAAAGATACACAGAAGCACTGTCAGTAACTACTTTGTGATATCTGCAATCAAGTCACAGGTCTGAACATTCCCTTTCATAAACCACGTTTGAAACTGCCTTTCTGTTGTATCTGAATGTGGACATTTCGAACGTATTCAGACCTGTGGCGAAAAAGGTAATATCTTCCTATGAAAACGAGACAGAAGGATCCTAATAAAGTTGTTTGGGATGTGTGTCCTCTACTAACAGATTTCAACCTTTCTTTTGATACAGCAGTTTGGAAACACCCTTTTTGTATAAATTGCAAGTGGATATTTGAATAACTGTCAAGATTTCATTATAAACGGGAATATCTTCATTTAAAATCTAGACAGAAATATTCTCAGAAACTTCTTTGTGATGTGTGTCCTCAACTAACAGAGTTCAACCTTTCTTTTGATACAGCAGTTTGGATACTCTCTTTTTGCAGAATCTGTATGTGGATATTTGGATACCTCAAACGATTTCATTAGAAACGGGAATATCTTCATATAAAATCTAGACAGAAGAATTATCAGAAACTTCTTTGAGCTCAGTGTCCTCAACGAACAGAGTTCAACCTTTCTTTGGATAGAGCAGTTTGGAAACCCTCTTTTTGTAGAATCGGCAAGCTGATATTTGGATAACTGAGAAGATTTCGTTGGCAACGGGAATATCTTCATATAAAATCTAGACAGAAGGATTCTCAGAAACTTCTTTGTGATGAGTGTCCTCAACTAACAGAGTTCAACCTTTGTTTTGATACAGCAGTTTGGAAACACTCTTTTTGTAGAATCTGAAAGTGGATATTTGGGTAACAGTGTAGATTTCATTGTAAACGGGAATATCTTCATATAAAATCTTGACAGAAACACTCTCAGAAACTTCTTTGTGATGTGTGCCCTCAACTAACAGAGTTCAACCTTTCTTTTGATACAGCAGTTTGGATACTCTCTTTTTGTAGAATCTGTAAGTGGATATTTGGATAGCTCTAACGATTTCATTAGAAACGGGAATATCTTCAAATAAAATCTAGACAGAGGCATTCTCAGAAACTTCTTTGTGATGTGTGTCTTCAGCTGACAGAGTTCAACATTTCTTTTGATAGAGCAGTTTGGAAACACTGTTTTTGTAGAATCGGTAAGTGGGTTTTTGGATACCTCTAACGATTTCGTTGGAAACGGGAATATCTTCACATAAAAGATAGACAGAAGCACTGTCAGAAACTACTTTGTGATATCTGCATTCAAGTCACATAGCTGAACATTCCCTTTCATAGAGTAGGTTTGAAACACTCTTTCTGTAGTATCTGAAAGTGGACATTTCGAGCGAATTCAGGCCTAAGGTGAAAACGGAAATATCTTCCCATAAAAACGAGACAGAAGGATTCTCAGAAACTTATTTGTGATGTGGGTCCTCAACTAACAGAGTTGAAAATTTCTCTTGATACAGCAGTTTGGAAACACATTTTTGTAAAATCTGCAAGTGAATATTTGAATAACAGTGAAGATTTCTTTGGAAACGGGAATATCTTTATATAAAATCTAGACAGAAGCATTCTCAGAAACTTCTTTGTGATGTGTGTCCTCAACTAACAGAGTTCATCCTTTCTTTTGATACAGCAGTTTGGATACTCTCTTTTTGTAGAATCTGTAAGTGGATATTTGGATACCTCTAACGATTTCATTAGAAACGGGAATATCTTCAAATAAAATCTAGACAGAGGCATTCTCCGAAACTTCTTTGTGATGTGTGTCTTTGACTAACAGGGTTCAACCTTTCTTTTGATAGAGCAGTTTGGAAACACTCTTTTTGTAGGATCTGCAAGTGGATATTTGGATAACTGCGAAGATTTCGTTGGAAACGGGAATATCTTCATCTAAAATCTAGACGGAAGCACTGTCAGGAACTACTTTGTGATATCTGCATTCAAGTGACGGAGCTGAACATTCCTTTTCATAGTCCAGGTTTGAAACACTCTTTGTGTAGTATCCGGAGGTGGAAATTTCGAGCGAAATCAGGCCTATGGTGAAAACGGAAATATCGTCCCATAAAAACGAAACAGAACGATCCTCAGAAACTTAATTTGGATGTCTGTCCGCAACTAACAGAGTTGAACCTTTCTTTTGATACATTAGTTTGGAAACACTCTTTTTGTAGAATCTGTAAGTGGATATTTGGATAACTGTGAAGATTTCGTTGGAAACGGAATATCTTCATATAAATTCTAGACAGAAGCATTCTCAGAAACTTCCTTGTGATGTGTGTCTTCAACTAACAGGGTTCAACTTTTCTTTTGATAGAGCAGTTTGGAAACACTCTTTTTGTAGAATCAGTAAGTGGATATTTGGATACCTGTAACGATTTCATTGGAAACGGGAATATCTTCATATAAAATCTAGACAGAAGCATTCTCAGAAACTTCTTTGGGATGTGTGTCTTCGACTAACAGGGTTCAACCCTTCTTTTGATAGAGCAGTTTGGAAACACTCTTTTTGTAGAATCTGCAAGTGGATATTTGGATAACTGCGAAGATTTCGTTGGAAACGGGAATATCTTCATCTAAAATCTAGACGGAAGCACTGTCAGGAACTACTTTGTGATATCTGCATTCAAGTGACGGAGCTGAACATTCCTTTTCATAGTCCAGGTTTGAAACACTCTTTGTGTAGTATCCGGAGGTGGAAATTTCGAGCGAAATCAGGCCTATGGTGAAAACGGAAATATCGTCCCATAAAAACGAAACAGAACGATCCTCAGAAACTTAATTTGGATGTCTGTCCGCAACTAACAGAGTTGAACCTTTCTTTTGATACATTAGTTTGGAAACACTCTTTTTGTAGAATCTGTAAGTGGATATTTGGATAACTGTGAAGATTTCGTTGGAAACGGAATATCTTCATATAAATTCTAGACAGAAGCATTCTCAGAAACTTCCTTGTGATGTGTGTCTTCAACTAACAGGGTTCAACTTTTCTTTTGATAGAGCAGTTTGGAAACACTGTTTTTGTAGAATCGGTAAGTGGGTTTTTGGATACCTCTAACGATTTCGTTGGAAACGGGAATATCTTCACATAAACGATAGACAGAAGCACTGTCAGAAACTACTTTTTGATATCTGCATTCAAGTCACATAGCTGAACATTCCCTTTCATAGAGTAGGTTTGAAACGCTCTTTCTGTAGTATCTGAAAGTGGACATTTCGAGCGAATTCAGGCCTAAGGTGAAAACGGAAATATCTTCCCATAAAAACGAGACAGAAGGATTCTCAGAAACTTATTTGTGATGTGGGTCCTCAACTAACAGAGTTGAACATTTCTCTTGATACAGCAGTTTGGAAACACATTTTTGTAAAATCTGCAAGTGAATATTTGAATAACAGTGAAGATTTCTTTGGAAACGGGAATATCTTTATATAAAATCTAGACAGAAGCATTCTCAGAAACTTCTTTGTGATGTGTGTCCTCAACTAACAGAGTTCATCCTTTCTTTTGATACAGCAGTTTGGATACTCTCTTTTTGTAGAATCTGTAAGTGGATATTTGGATACCTCTAACGATTTCATTAGAAACGGGAATATCTTCAAATAAAATCTAGACAGAGGCATTCTCCGAAACTTCTTTGTGATGTGTGTCTTTGACTAACAGGGTTCAACCTTTCTTTTGATAGAGCAGTTTGGAAACACTCTTTTTGTAGAATCTGCAAGTGGATATTTGGATAACTGCGAAGATTTCGTTGGAAACGGGAATATCTTCATCTAAAATCTAGACGGAAGCACTGTCAGGAACTACTTTGTGATATCTGCATTCAAGTGACGGAGCTGAACATTCCTTTTCATAGTCCAGGTTTGAAACACTCTTTGTGTAGTATCCGGAGGTGGAAATTTCGAGCGAAATCAGGCCTATGGTGAAAACGGAAATATCGTCCCATAAAAACGAAACAGAACGATCCTCAGAAACTTAATTTGGATGTCTGTCCGCAACTAACAGAGTTGAACCTTTCTTTTGATACATTAGTTTGGAAACACTCTTTTTGTAGAATCTGTAAGTGGATATTTGGATAACTGTGAAGATTTCGTTGGAAACGGAATATCTTCATATAAATTCTAGACAGAAGCATTCTCAGAAACTTCCTTGTGATGTGTGTCTTCAACTAACAGGGTTCAACTTTTCTTTTGATAGAGCAGTTTGGAAACACTGTTTTTGTAGAATCGGTAAGTGGGTTTTTGGATACCTCTAACGATTTCGTTGGAAACGGGAATATCTTCACATAAACGATAGACAGAAGCACTGTCAGAAACTACTTTTTGATATCTGCATTCAAGTCACATAGCTGAACATTCCCTTTCATAGAGTAGGTTTGAAACGCTCTTTCTGTAGTATCTGAAAGTGGACATTTCGAGCGAATTCAGGCCTAAGGTGAAAACGGAAATATCTTCCCATAAAAACGAGACAGAAGGATTCTCAGAAACTTATTTGTGATGTGGGTCCTCAACTAACAGAGTTGAACATTTCTCTTGATACAGCAGTTTGGAAACACATTTTTGTAAAATCTGCAAGTGAATATTTGAATAACAGTGAAGATTTCTTTGGAAACGGGAATATCTTTATATAAAATCTAGACAGAAGCATTCTCAGAAACTTCTTTGTGATGTGTGTCCTCAACTAACAGAGTTCATCCTTTCTTTTGATACAGCAGTTTGGATACTCTCTTTTTGTAGAATCTGTAAGTGGATATTTGGATACCTCTAACGATTTCATTAGAAACGGGAATATCTTCAAATAAAATCTAGACAGAGGCATTCTCCGAAACTTCTTTGTGATGTGTGTCTTTGACTAACAGGGTTCAACCTTTCTTTTGATAGAGCAGTTTGGAAACACTCTTTTTGTAGAATCTGCAAGTGGATATTTGGATAACTGCGAAGATTTCGTTGGAAACGGGAATATCTTCATCTAAAATCTAGACGGAAGCACTGTCAGGAACTACTTTGTGATATCTGCATTCAAGTGACGGAGCTGAACATTCCTTTTAATAGTCCAGGTTTGAAACACTCTTTGTGTAGTATCCGGAGGTGGAAATTTCGAGCGAAATCAGGCCTATGGTGAAAACGGAAATATCGTCCCATAAAAACGAAACAGAACGATCCTCAGAAACTTAATTTGGATGTCTGTCCGCAACTAACAGAGTTGAACCTTTCTTTTGATACATTAGTTTGGAAACACTCTTTTTGTAGAATCTGTAAGTGGATATTTGGATAACTGTGAAGATTTCGTTGGAAACGGAATATCTTCATATAAATTCTAGACAGAAGCATTCTCAGAAACTTCCTTGTGATGTGTGTCTTCAACTAACAGGGTTCAACTTTTCTTTTGATAGAGCAGTTTGGAAACACTCTTTTTGTAGAATCAGTAAGTGGATATTTGGATACCTGTAACGATTTCATTGGAAACGGGAATATCTTCATATAAAATCTAGACAGAAGCATTCTCAGAAACTTCTTTGGGATGTGTGTCTTCGACTAACAGGGTTCAACCCTTCTTTTGATAGAGCAGTTTGGAAACACTCTTTTTGTAGAATCTGCAAGTGGATATTTGGATAACTGCGAAGATTTCGTTGGAAACGGGAATATCTTCATCTAAAATCTAGACGGAAGCACTGTCAGGAACTACTTTGTGATATCTGCATTCAAGTGACGGAGCTGAACATTCCTTTTCATAGTCCAGGTTTGAAACACTCTTTGTGTAGTATCCGGAGGTGGAAATTTCGAGCGAAATCAGGCCTATGGTGAAAACGGAAATATCGTCCCATAAAAACGAAACAGAACGATCCTCAGAAACTTAATTTGGATGTCTGTCCGCAACTAACAGAGTTGAACCTTTCTTTTGATACATTAGTTTGGAAACACTCTTTTTGTAGAATCTGTAAGTGGATATTTGGATAACTGTGAAGATTTCGTTGGAAACGGAATATCTTCATATAAATTCTAGACAGAAGCATTCTCAGAAACTTCCTTGTGATGTGTGTCTTCAACTAACAGGGTTCAACTTTTCTTTTGATAGAGCAGTTTGGAAACACTATTTTTGTAGAATCAGTAAGTGGATATTTGGATACCTGTAACGATTTCATTGGAAACGGGAATATCTTCATATAAAATCTAGACAGAAGCATTCTCAGAAACTTCTTTGTGATGTGTGTCTTCGACTAACAGGGGTCAACCTTTCTTTTGATAGAGCAGTTTGGAAACACTGTTTTTGTAGATTCTGTAAGTGGATATTTGGATACCTCTAATGATTTCATTAGAACGGGAATATCTTCATATAAAATCTAGACAGAAGCATTCTCAGAAACTTCTTTGTGATGTGTGTTCTCATCTAACAGAGTTGAACCTTTCTTTTGATAGAGCAGTTTGGAAACACCCTTTTTGTAGAATCTGTAAGTGGATATTTGGATACCTCTAACGATTTCATTAGAAACGGGAATATCTTCAAATAAAATCTAGACAGAGGCATTCTCCGAAACTTCTTTGTGATGTGTGTCTTTGACTAACAGGGTTCAACCTTTCTTTTGATAGAGCAGTTTGGAAACACTCTTTTTGTAGGATCTGCAAGTGGATATTTGGATTACTGCGAATATTTCGTTGGAAACGGGAATATCTTCATCTAAAATCTAGACGGAAGCACTGTCAGGAACTACTTTGTGATATCTGCATTCAAGTGACGGAGCTGAACATTCCTTTTCATAGTCCAGGTTTGAAACACTCTTTGTGTAGTATCCGGAGGTGGAAATTTCGAGCGAAATCAGGCCTATGGTGAAAACGGAAATATCGTCCCATAAAAACGAAACAGAACGATCCTCAGAAACTTAATTTGGAAGTCTGTCCGCAACTAACAGTGTTGAACCTTTCTTTTGATACATTAGTTTGGAAACACTCTTTTTGTAGAATCTGTAAGTGGATATTTGGATAACTGTGAAGATTTCGTTGGAAACGGAATATCTTCATATAAATTCTAGACAGAAGCATTCTCAGAAACTTCCTTGTGATGTGTGTCTTCAACTAACAGGGTTCAACTTTTCTTTTGATAGAGCAGTTTGGAAACACTCTTTTTGTAGAATCAGTAAGTGGATATTTGGATACCTGTAACGATTTCATTGGAAACGGGAATATCTTCATATAAAATCTAGACAGAAGCATTCTCAGAAACTTCTTTGTGATGTGTGTCTTCGACTAACAGGGTTCAACCTTTCTTTTGATAGAGCAGTTTGGAAACACTGTTTTTGTAGAATCTGTATGTGGATATTTGGATACCTCTAATGATTTCATTAGAACGGGAATATCTTCATATAAAATCTAGACAGAAGCATTCTCAGAAACTTCTTTGTGATGTGTGTTCTCATCTAACAGAGTTGAACCTTTCTTTTGATAGAGCAGTTTGGAAACACCCTTTTTGTAGAATCTGTAAGTGGATATTTGGATACCTCTAACGATTTCATTAGAAACGGGAATATCTTCAAATAAAATCTAGACAGAGGCATTCTCCGAAACTTCTTTGTGATGTGTGTCTTTGACTAACAGGGTTCAACCTTTCTTTTGATAGAGCAGTTTGGAAACACTCTTTTTGTAGGATCTGCAAGTGGATATTTGGATTACTGCGAATATTTCGTTGGAAACGGGAATATCTTCATCTAAAATCTAGACGGAAGCACTGTCAGGAACTACTTTGTGATATCTGCATTCAAGTGACGGAGCTGAACATTCCTTTTCATAGTCCAGGTTTGAAACACTCTTTGTGTAGTATCCGGAGGTGGAAATTTCGAGCGAAATCAGGCCTATGGTGAAAACGGAAATATCGTCCCATAAAAACGAAACAGAACGATCCTCAGAAACTTAATTTGGAAGTCTGTCCGCAACTAACAGTGTTGAACCTTTCTTTTGATACATTAGTTTGGAAACACTCTTTTTGTAGAATCTGTAAGTGGATATTTGGATAACTGTGAAGATTTCGTTGGAAACGGAATATCTTCATATAAATTCTAGACAGAAGCATTCTCAGAAACTTCCTTGTGATGTGTGTCTTCAACTAACAGGGTTCAACTTTTCTTTTGATAGAGCAGTTTGGAAACACTATTTTTGTAGAATCAGTAAGTGGATATTTGGATACCTGTAACGATTTCATTGGAAACGGGAATATCTTCATATAAAATCTAGACAGAAGCATTCTCAGAAACTTCTTTGTGATGTGTGTCTTCGACTAACAGGGTTCAACCTTTCTTTTGATAGAGCAGTTTGGAAACACTGTTTTTGTAGAATCTGTATGTGGATATTTGGATACCTCTAATGATTTCATTAGAACGGGAATATCTTCATATAAAATCTAGACAGAAGCATTCTCAGAAACTTCTTTGTGATGTGTGTCTTCGACTAACAGGGTTCAACCTTTCTTTTGATAGAGCAGTTTGGAAACACTGTTTTTGTAGAATCTGTATGTGGATATTTGGATACCTCTAATGATTTCATTGGAACGGGAATATCTTCATATAAAATCTAGACAGAAGCATTCTCAGAAACTTCTTTGTGATGTGTGTTCTCATCTAACAGAGTTGAACCTTTCTTTTGATAGAGCAGTTTGGAAACACCCTTTTTGTAGAATCTGTAAGTGGATATTTGGATACCTCTAACGATTTCATTAGAAACGGGAATATCTTCAAATAAAATCTAGACAGAGGCATTCTCCGAAACTTCTTTGTGATGCGTGTCTTTGACTAACAGGGTTCAACCTTTCTTTTGATAGAGCAGTTTGGAAACACTCTTTTTGTAGGATCTGCAAGTGGATATTTGGATAACTGCGAAGATTTCGTTGGAAACGGGAATATCTTCATCTAAAATCTAGACGGAAGCACTGTCAGGAACTACTTTGTGATATCTGCATTCAAGTGACGGAGCTGAACATTCCTTTTCATAGTCCAGGTTTGAAACACTCTTTGTGTAGTATCCGGAGGTGGAAATTTCGAGCGAAATCAGGCCTATGTTGAAAACGGAAATATCGTCCCATAAAAACGAAACAGAACGATCCTCAGAAACTTAATTTGGATGTCTGTCCGCAACTAACAGTGTTGAACCTTTCTTTTGATACATTAGTTTGGAAACACTCTTTTTGTAGAATCTGTAAGTGGATATTTGGATAACTGTGAAGATTTCGTTGGAAACGGAATATCTTCATATAAATTCTAGACAGAAGCATTCTCAGAAACTTCCTTGTGATGTGTGTCTTCAACTAACAGGGTTGAACTTTTCTTTTGATAGAGCAGTTTGGAAACACTCTTTTTGTAGAATCAGTAAGTGGATATTTGGATACCTGTAACGATTTCATTGGAAACGGGAATATCTTCATATAAAATCTAGACAGAAGCATTCTCAGAAACTTCTTGGTGATGTGTGTCTTCAACTATCAGGGTTCATCCTTCCTTTTGATAGAGCAGTTTGGAAACACTGTTTTTGTAGAATCTGTAAGTGGATATTTGGATACCTCTAATGATTTCATTGGAAACGGGAATATCTTCATATAAAATCTAGACAGAAGCATTCTCAGAAACTTCTTTGTGATGTGTGTCCTCATCTAACAGAGTTGAACCTTTGTTTTGATAGAGCAGTTTGGAAACACTCTTTTTGTAGGATGTGTAAGTGGATATTTGGATACCTCTAACGATTTCGTTGGAAACGGGAATATCTTCGTATAAAAGATACACAGAAGCACTGTCAGAAACTACTTTGTGATATCTGCATTCAAGTCACAGATCTGAACATTGCTTTTCATAGACCACGTTTGAAACTCTCTTTCTGTTGTATCTGAAAGTGGACACTTTGAGCGCATTCAGGCCTGTGGTGAAAAAGGGAATATCTTCCTATGAAAACGACACAGAAGGATTCTCATAAAGTTGTTTGGGATGTGTGTCCTCACCTAACAGAGTTCAACCTTTCCTTTCATACAGCAGTTGGAAAGACACTTTTTGTAGAATCTGCAAGTGGATATTTGGATAACTGTGAAGATTTCACTGGAAACAGGAATATCTTCACATAAAGTCTAGACAGAAGCATTCTCAGAAAATTCTTTGTGATGTGTGTCCTCAACTAACAGAGTTCAACCTTTCTTTTTATAGAGCAGTTTGGAAACACCCCTTTTGTAGAATCTGTAAGTGGATATTTGGATACCTCTAACGATTTCGTGGGAAACGGGAGAATCTTCATATAAAATCTATACAGATGCATTCTCAGAAACTTCTTGGTAATGAGTGACGTCACCTAGCACAGTTCAACCTTTCTTTTGATACAGCAGCTTGGAAACCCTCTTTTTGTTGAATCGGCAAGTGGATATTTGGATAACTGCGAAGATTTCGTTGAAAACCGGAATATCTTCTTATAAAATCTAGACAGAAGAATTCTCAGAAACTTCTTTGTGAAGAGTGTCCTCAACTAACAGAGTTCAACCTTTCTTTTGACACACCAGTTTGGAAACGCTCTTTTTGTACAATCTGCAAGTGGACATTTGGATAACTGTGAAGACTTCGTTGGATACGGGAATATCTTCATATAAAATCTAGACAGAAGCATTCTCAGAAACATCTTTGTGATGTGTGTCCTCAACTAACAGAGTTCAACCTTTCTTTTGATACATCAGTTTGGATACTCTCTTTTTGTAGAATCTGTAAGTGGATATTTGGATACCTCTAATGATTTCGTTGGAAACGGAAATATCTTCATATAAAAGATAGACAGAAGCACTGTGAGAAACTACTTTTTGATATCTGCATTCAAGTCAGAGTGCTGAATATTCCCTTTCATAGACCACGTTTGAAACACTCTGTAGTATCTGAAATGGACATTTCGAGCGAATTCAGGCCTATGTTGAAAACGGAAATATCTTCCGATAAAAACGAGACAGAAGGATTCTCAGAAACTTATTTGGAATGTGGGTCCTCAACTAACAGAGTTGAGCATTTCTTTTGATACAGCAGTTTGGAAACACACTTTTTGTAGGATCTGCAAGTGAAGATTTGAATAACAGTGAAGATTTCTTTGGAAACGGGAATATCTTTATATAAAATCTAGACAGAAGCATTCTCAGAAACTTCTTTGTGAGGTGTGTCCTCAACTAACGGAGTTCAACCTTTCTTTTGATACAGCAGTTTGGATACTCTCTTTTTGTAGATTCTGTAAGAGGATATTTGGATACCTCTAACGATTTCATTAGAAACGGGAATATCTTCAAATAAAATCTAGACAGAGTCATTCTCAGAAACTTCTTTGTGATGTGTTTCTTCAGCTAACAGAGTTCAACCTTTCTCTGGATAGAGCAGTTTGGAAACCCTCTTTTTGTAGAATCGGCAAGTTGATATTTGGATAACTGAGAAGATTTTGTTGGCAACGGGAATATCTTCATATAAAATCTAGACGGAAGGATTATCAGAAACTTCTTTGTTATGAGTGTCTTCAACTAACAGAGTTCAACCTTTCTTTTGATACAGCAGTTTGGAAACACTCTTTCTGTAGAAATTGCATGTGGATATCTGGATAACTGTGAAGATTTCTTTGGAAACGGGAATATCTTCATATAAAATCTAGACAGAAACATTCTCAGAAACTTCTTTGTGATGTGTGTCCTCAACTAACAGAGTTCAACCTTTCATTTGATAGAGCAGTTTGGAAACACTCTGTGTTTAAAATCTGCAAGTGGATAGTTGGATAACTTTGAAGATTTCGTTGGAAACGGGAATATCTTCATCTAAAATCTAGACAGAAGCACTGTCAGAAACTACTTTGTGATATCTGCATTCAAGTCACAGAGCTGAACATTCCCTTTCATAGAGCAGGTTTGAAACACTCTTTCTGTACTATCTGGAAGTGGACATTTCGAGCGAATTCAGGCCTATGGTGAAAACGGAAATATCTTCCCATAAAAATGAGACAGAAGGATTCTCAGAAACTTAATTGGGATGTGTGTCGTCAACTAACAGAGTTGAACCTTTCTATTGATACAGTAGTTTGGAAACACCCTTTTTGTAGAATCTGCAAGTGGATATTTGGATAACTGTGAAGATTTCATTGGAAACGGGAACATCTTCATACAAATTGTAGACAGAAGAATTCTCAGAAACTTCTTTGTGTTGTGTGTCTTCAACTAACAGGGTTAAACCTTTCTTTTGGTAGAGCAGTTTGGAAACACTGTTTTTGTAGGATCTGTAAGTGGATATTTGCATACCTCTAATGATTTCATTGGAAACCTGAATATCTTCCTATAAAATCTAGACAGAAGCATTCTCTGAAACTTCTTTGTGATCTGTGTCTTCAACTAACAGGGTTCCACCTTTCTTTAGATAGAGCAGTTTGGAAACACTGTTTTTGTAGAATCTGTAAGTGGATATTTCGATACCTCTAATGATTTCATTGGAAACGGGAATATCTTCATATAAAACATAGACAGAAGCATTCTCAGAAACTTCTTTGTGATGTGTGTCCTCATCTAACAGAGTTGAACCTTCCTTTTGATAGAGCAGTTTGGAAACACTCTTTTTGTAGAATCTGTAAGTGAATATTTGGATACCTCTAACGATTTCGTTGGAAACGGGAATATCTTCATTTAAAAGATACACAGAAGCAGTGTCAGAAACTACTTTGTGATATCTGCATTCAAGTCACAGGTCTGAACATTCCCTTTCATAGACCACGTTTGAAACTCTCTTTCTGTTGTATCTGAATGTGGACAATTCGAGCGCATTCAGGCCTGTGGTGAAAAAGGGAATATCTTCCTATGAAAACGAGACAGAAGGATTCTCATAAAGTTGTTTGGGATGTGTGTCCTCAACTAACAGAGTTCAACCTTTCTTTTGATACAGCAGTTTTGAAACACCCTTTTTGTATAAATTGCAAGTGGATATTTGGATAACTCTGAAGCTTTCATTGGAATCAGGAATATCATCATTGAAAATCTAGACAGAAATATTCTCAGAAACTTCTTTGTGATGTGGGTCCTCAAGTAACAGAGTTCAACCTTTCCTTTCATACAGCAGTTGGAAACACACTTTTTGTAGAATCTGCAAGTGGATATTTGGATAACTGTGAAGATTTCATTGGAAACGGGAATATCTTCATATAAAATCTAGACAGAGGAATTCTCAGAAACTTCTTTGTGATGTGTGTCCTCAACTAACAGAGTTCAACCTTTCTTTTGATACAGCAGTTTGGATACTCTCTTTTTGTAGAATCTGTAAGTGGATATTTGGATAGTTCTAACGATTTCGTTGGAATTGGGAATATCTTCATATAAAAGATAGACAGAAGCACTGTCAGAAACTACTTTTTGATATCTGCATTCAAGTCACAGTGCTGAACATTCCCTTACATAGACCACGTTTGAAACAGTCTTTCTGTAGTACCTCAAAGTGGACATTTCGAGCGAATTCAAGTCTATGGTGAAAACGGAAATATCTACCATAAAAACGAGACAGAAGGATTCTCAGAAACTTATTTGGGATGTGGGTCCTCAACTAACAGCTTTGAACACTTCTTTTGATACAGCAATTTGGAAACACATTTTTTGTAGAATCTGCAAGTGAATATTTGAATAACAGTGAAGATTTCTTTGGAAATGGGAATATCTTTATATAAAATCTAGACAGAAGCATTCTCAGAAACTTCTTCGTGATGTGTGTCCTCAACAAACAGAGTTCAACCTTTCTTTTGATACAGCAGTTTGGATACTCTCTTTTTGTAGAATCTGTAAGTGGGTATTTGGATACCTCTAACCATTTCATTAGAAACGGGAATATCTTCATATAAAATCTAGACAGAAGCATTATCAGAAACTTCTTTGGGATGAGTGTCCTCAACGAACAGAGTATAACCTTTCTTTGGATAGAGCACTTTGGATACCCTCTTTTTGTAGAATCGGAAAGTTGATATTTGGATAACTGAGAAGATTTCGTTGGCAACGGGAATATCTTCATATAAAATCTAGACAGAAGGATTCTCAGACACTTCTTTGTGATGAGTGTCTTCAAATAACAGAGTTCAACCTTTCTTTTGATACAGCAGTTTGGAAACACTCTTTCTGTAGAAATTGCATGTGGATATCTGGATAACTGTGAAGATTTCTTTGGAAACGGGAATATCTTCGTTTAAAATCTAGACGGAAGTATTCTCAGAAACTTCTTTGCGATGTGGGTCCTCAACTAACGGAGTTCAACCTTTCCTTTCATACAGCAGTTGGAAACACACTTTTTGTAGAATCTGCAAGTGGATAGTTGGATAATTGTGAAGATGTCATTGGAAACGGGAATATCTTCACATAAAGTCTAGACAGAAGCATTCTCAGAAAATTCTTTGTGATGTGTGTCCTCAACTAACAGAGTTCAACCTTTCTTTTTATAGAGCCGTTTGGAAACACCCCTTTTGTAGAATCTGTAAGTGGATATTTGGATACCTCTAACGATTTCGTTGGAAACGGGAGTATCTTCATATAAAATGTAGACAGAAGCATTCTCAGAAACTTCTTGGTAATGAGTGTCCTCACCTAACACAGTTCAACCTTTCTTTTGCTACAGCAGCTTGGAAACCCTCTTTTTGTTGAATCGGCAAGTGGATATTTGGATAATTGCGAAGATTTCGTTGAAAACGGGAATATCTTCATATAAAATCTAGACAGAAGTATTCTCAGAAACCTCTTTGTGAAGAGTGTCCTCAACTAACAGAGTTCAACATTTCTTTTGACACACCAGTTTGGAAACGCTCTTTTTGTAGAATCTGTATGTGGATATTTGGATAACTGTGAAGACTTCATTGGAAACGGGAATATCTTCATATAAAATTTAGACAGAAGCATTCTCAGAAACTTCTTTGTGATGTGTGTCCTCAACTAACAGAGTTCAACCTTTCTTTTGATACATCAGTTTGGATACTCTCTTTTTGTAGAATCTGTAAGTGGATATTTGGATACCTCTAACGATTTCGTTTGAAACGGGAATATCTTCATATAAAAGATAGACAGAAGCACTGTGAGAAACTACTTTTTGATATCTGCATTCAAGTCAGAGTGCTGAATATTCCCTTTCATAGACCACGTTTGAAACACTCTTTCTGTAGTATCTGAAGTGGACATTTCTAGCGAATTCAGGCCTATGGTGAAAACGGAAATATCTACCGATAAAAAGGAGACAGAAGGATTCTCAGAAACTTATTTGGGATGGGGGTCCTCAACTAACAGAGTTGAGCATTTCTTTTGATACAGCAGTTTGGAAACACACTTTTTGTAGGATCTGCAAGTGAATATTTGAATAACAGTGAAGATTTCTTTGGAAACGGGAATATCTTTATATAAAATCTAGACAGAAGCATTCTCAGAAACTTCTTTGTGATGTGTGTCCTCAACTAACGGAGTTCAACCTTTCTTTTGATACAGCAGTTTGGATACTCTCTTTTTGTAGAATCTGTAAGTGGATATTTGGATACCTCTAACGATTTCATTAGAAACGGGAATATCTTCAAATAAAATCTAGACAGAGGCATTCTCAGAAACTTCTTTGTGATGTGTTTCTTCAGCTAACAGAGTTCAACCTTTCTCTGGATAGAGCAGTTTGGAAACCCTCTTTTTGTAGAATCGGCAAGTTGATATTTGGATAACTGAGAAGATTTCGTTGGCAACGGGAATATCTTCATATAAAATCTAGACGGAAGGATTCTCAGAAACTTCTTTGTGATGAGTGTCTTCAACTAACAGTGTTCAACCTTTCTTTTCATACAGCAGTTTGGAAACACTCTTTCTGTAGAAATTGCATGTGGATATCTGGATAACTGTGAAGATTTCTCTGGAAACGGGAATATCTTCATATAAAATCTAGACAGAAACATTCTCAGAAACTTCTTTGTGATGTGTGTCCTCAACTAACAGAGTTCAACCTTTCATTTGATAGAGTAGTTTGGAAACACTCTGTGTTAGGATCTGCAAGTGGATAGTTGGATAACTGTGAAGATTTCGTTGGAAACGGGAATATCTTCATCTAAAATCTAGAGAGAAGCACTGTCAGAAACTACTTTGTGATATCTGCATTCAAATCACAGAGCTGAACATTCCCTTTCATAGAGCAGGTTTGAAACACTCTTTCTGTACTATCTGGAAGTGGACATTTCGAGCGAATTCAGGCCTATGGTGAAAACGGAAATATCTTCCCATAAAAATGAGACAGAAGGATTCTCAGAAACATAATTGGGATGTGTGTCGTCAACTAACAGAGTTGAACCTTTCTATTGATACAGTAGTTTGGAAACACTCTTTTTGTAGAATCTGCAAGTGGATATTTGGATAACTGTGAAGATTTCGTAGGAAACGGGAATATCTTCTTCTAATATCTAGATGGAAGCACTGTCAGAAACTACTTTGTGATATCTGCATTCAAGTGACAGAGCTGAACATTCCTTTTCATTGACCAGGTTTGAAACACTCTTTCTGTAGTATCCGGAAGTGGACATTTCGAGCGAAATCAGGCATGTGGTGAAAACGGAAATATCTTCCCATAAAAAAGAAAGAGAAAGATTCCCAGCAACTTAATTGGGATGTCTGTCCTCATCGTACAGAGTTGAACCTTTCTATTGATCCAGTAGTTTGGAAAAACTCTTTTTGTAGAATCTGCAAGTGGATATTTGGATAACAGTGAAGATTTCGTTGGAAACGGAACATCTTCATATAAATTCTAGACAGAAGCATTCTCAGAAACTTCTTTGTGATGTGTGTTTTCAACTAACAGGGTTCAACCTTTCTTTTGATAGAGCAGTTTGGAAACACTGTTTTTGTAGAATCTGTAAGTGGATATTTGGATACCTCTAACGATTTCATTGGAAATCGGAACATCTTCATATAAAGTCTAGACAGAAGCATTCTCAGAAACTTCTTTGTGATGTGTGTCCTCAACTAACGGAGTTCAACCTTTCTTTTGATAGAGGAGTTTGGATACTCTCTTTTTGTAGAATCTGTAAGTGGATATTTGGATACCTCAAACGATTTCATTAGAAACGGGAGTATCTTAAAATAAAATCTAGACAGAGGCATTCTCAGAAACTTCTTTTTGATGTGTGTCTTCAGCTAACAGAGTTCAACCTTTCTTTTGATACAGCAGTTTGGAAACACTGTTTTTGTAGAATCTGTAAGTGGATATTTGGATACCTCTAACGATTTCATTAGAAATGGGAATATCTTCAAATAAAATGTAGACAGAGGCATTCTCAGAAACTTGTTTGTGATGTGTGTCTTCAGCTTACAGAGTTCAACCTTTCTTTTTCTTTTGATAGACCAGTTTGGAAACACTGTTTTTGTAGAATCTGTAAGTGGATATTTGGATACCTCTAATGATTTCTTTGGAAACCTGTATATCTTCATATAAAATCTAGACAGAAGCATTCTCAGAAACTTCTTGGTGATGTGTGTCTTCAACTATCAGGGTTCAACCTTCCTTTTGATAGAGCAGTTTGGATACACTGTTTTTGTAGAATCTGTAAGTGGATATTTCGATACCTCTAATGATTTCATTGGAAAGGGGAATATCTTCATATAAAATCTAGACAGAAGCATTCTCAGAAACTTCTTTGTGATGTGTGTCCTCATCTAACAGAGTTGAACCTTTCTTTTGATAGAGCAGTTTGGAAACACTCTTTTTGTAGAATGTGTAAGTGGATATTTGGATACCTCGAACGATTTCATTGGAAACGGGAATATCTTCATATAAAAGATACACAGAAGCACTGTCAGAAAGTACTTTGTGATATCTGCATTCAAGTCACAGATCTGAACATTCCCTTTCATAGACCACGTTTGAAACTCTCTTTCTGTTGTATCTGAAAGTGGACACTTTCAGCGCATTCAGGCCTGTTGTGAAAAAGGGAATATCTTCCCATGAAAACGAGACAGAAGGATTCTCATAAAGTTGTTTGGGATGTGTGTCCTCACCTAACAGAGTTCAACCTTTCCTTTCATACAGCAGTTGGAAACACACTTTTTGTAGAATCTGCAAATGGATATTTCGATAACTGTGAAGATTTCATTGGAAACGGGAATATCCTCACATAAAGTCTAGACAGAAGCATTCTCAGAAAATTCCTTGTGATGTGTGTCCTCAACTAACAGAGTTCAACCTCTCTTTTCATAGAGCAGTTTGGAAACACCCCTTTTGTAGTATCTGTAAGTGGATATTTGGATACCTCTAACGATTTTGTTGGAAACAGGAATATCTTCATATAAAAGATAGACAGAAGCACTGTCAGAAACTACTTTTTGATATCTGCATTCAAGTCACAGTGCTGAACATTCCCATTCATAGACCACGTTTGAAACACTCTTTCTGTAGTATTTGAAAGTGGACATTTCGAGCGAATTCAGGCCCATGGTGAAAACGGAAATATCTTCTGATAAAAACGACACAGAAGGATGCTCAGAAACTTATTTGGGATGTGGGTCCTCAACTAACAGAGTTGAACATTTCTTTTGATACAGCAGTTTGGAAACACACTTTTTGTAGAATCTTCAAGTGAATATTTGAATAACAGTGAAGATTTCTTTGGAAACGGGAATATCTTTATATAAAATCTAGACAGAAGCTTTCTCAGAAACTTCTTTGTGATGTGTGTCCTCAACTAACGGAGTTCAACCTTTCTTTTGATACAGCAGATTGGATACTCTCTTATTGTAGAATCTGTAAGTGGATATTTGGATACCTCTTACGTTTTCATTAGAAACGGGAATATCTCCAAATAAAATCTAGACAGAGGCATTCTCAGAAACTTCTTTGTGATGTGTGTCTTCAGCTAACAGAGTTCAACCTTTCTCTGGATAGAGCAGTTTGGAAACCCTCTTTTTGTAGAGTCGGCAAGTTGATATTTGGATAACTGAGAAGATTTCGTTGGCAACGGGAATATCTTCATATAAAATCTAGACAGAAGGATTCTCAGAAACTTCTTTGTGATGAGTGTCTTCAACTAACATAGTTCAACATTTCTTTTGATACAGCAGTTTGGAAACACTCTGTTTGTAGAATCTGCAAGTGGATATTTGGATGACTGTGTAGATTTCGTTGGAAACGGGAATATCTTCATCTAAAATCTAGACAGAAGCACTGTCAGAAACTACTTTGTGATATCTGCATTGAAGTCACAGAACTGAACATTGCCTTTCATAGAGCAGGTTTGAAACACTCTTTCTGTAGTATCTGGAAGTATACATTTCGAGCGAATTCAGGCCTATGGTGAAAACGGAAATATCTTCCCATAAAAATGAGACAGAAGGATTCTCAGTAGCTTAATTGGGATGTGTGTCGTCAACTAACAGAGTTGAACCTTTCTATTGATACAGTAGTTTGGAAACACTCTTTTTGTAGAATCTGCAAGTGGATATTTGGATAACTGTGAAGATTTCGTTGGAAACGGTAGTATCTTCATCTAATATCTAGACGGAAGCACTGTCAGAAACTACTTTGTGATGTGTGTCTTCAACTAACAGGGTTCAACCTTTCTTTTGATAGAGCAGTTTGGAAACACTGTTTTTGTAGAATCTGTAAGTGAATATTTGGATACCTCTAACGATTTCGTTGGAAACCGGAATATCTTCATATAAAATCTAGACAGAAGGACTATCAGAAACTACTTTTTGATATCTGCATTCAAGTCACAGTGCTGAACATTCCCTTTCATAGACCACGTTTGAAACACACTTTCTGTAGTATCTGAAAGTGGACATTTCGAGCAAATTCAGGCCTATGGTGAAAACGGAAATATCTTCCGATAAAAACGAGATAGAAGGATTCTCAGAAACTTATTTGGGATGTGGGTCCTCAACTAACGGAGTTGAACATTTCCTTTGATACAGCAGTTTGGAAACCCACTTTTTGTAGTATCTGCAAGTGAATATTTGAATAACAGTGAAGATTTCTTTGGAAACGGGAATATCTTTATATAAAATCTAGACAGAAGCATTCTCAGAAACTTCTTTGTGATGTGTGTCCTCAACTAACGGAGTTCAACCTTTCTTTTGATACAGCAGTTTGGATACTCTCTTTTTGTAGAATCTGTAAGTGGAAATTTGGATACCTCTAAAGATTTCGTTGGAAACGGGAATATCTTCATATAAAAGATAGACAGAAGCACTGTGAGAAACTACATTTTGATATCTGCATTCAAGTCACAGTGCTGAACATTCCCTTTCATAGACCACGTTTGAAACACTCTTTCTGTAGTATCTGAAATGGACAATTCGAGCGAATTCAGGCCTATGGTGAAAATGGAAATATCTTCCGAGAAAAACGAGACAGAAGGATTCTCAGAAACTTATTTGGGATGTGGGTCCTCAACTAACAGATTTGAACATTTCTTTTGATACAGCAGTTTGGAAACACACTTTTTGTAGGATCTGCAAGTGAATATTTGAATAACAGTGAAGATTTCTTTGGAAACGGGAATATCTTTATATAAAATCTAGACAGAAGCATTCTCAGAAACTTCTTTGTGATGTGTGTCCTCAACTAACGGAGTTCAACCTTTCTTTTGATACAGCAGTTTGGATACTCTCTTTTTGTAGAATCTGTAAGTGGATATTTCGATACCTCTAGCAATTTCAATAGAAACGGGAATGTCTTCAAACAAAATCTAGAGAGAGGCATTCTCAGAAACTTCTTTGTGATGTGTGTCTTCAGCTAACAGAGTTCAAACTTTCTCTGGATAGAGCAGTTTGGAAACACTCTGTTTGTAGAATCTGCAAGTGGATATTAGGATAACTGTGAAGATTTCGTTGGAAACGGGAATATCTTCATCTAAAATCTAGACAGAAGCACT
The DNA here is from genome assembly GCF_029281585.2 of Gorilla gorilla gorilla. Taxonomy (NCBI): domain Eukaryota; kingdom Metazoa; phylum Chordata; class Mammalia; order Primates; family Hominidae; genus Gorilla; species Gorilla gorilla. Next base: position 10,837,260 of record NC_086018.1, on the reverse strand, counting down.
GTCAGAAACTACTTTGTGATATCTGCATTCAAGTCACAGAGCTGAACATTCCCTTTCATAGAGCAGGTTTGAAACACTCTTTATGTAGTATCTGGAAGTGGACATTTCGAGCGAATTCAGGCCAATGGTGAAAACGGAAATATCTTCCCATAAAAATGAGACAGAAGGATTCTCAGAAACTTAATTGGGATGTGTGTCGTCAACTAACAGAGTTGAACCTTTCTATTGATACAGTAGTTTGGAAACACTCTTTTTGTAGAATCTGCAAGTGGATATTTGGATAACTGTGAAGATTTCATTGGAAACGGAAATATCTTCATCTAATATCTAGACGGAAGCACTGTCAGAAACTACTTTGTGAAATCTGCATTCAAGTGACAGAGCTGAACATTCCTTTTCATTGACCAGGTTTGAAACAGTCTTTCAGTAGTATCCGGAAGTGGACATTTCGAGCGAAATCAGGCCTATGGTGAAAACGGAAATATCTTCCCATAAAAATGAAAGAGAAAGATTCTCAGAAACTTAATTGGGATGTCTGTCCTCAACTAACTGAGTTGAACCTTTCTATTGATACAGTAGTTTGGAAACACTCTTTTTGTAGAATCTGCAAGCGGATATTTGGATAACTGTGAAGATTTCGTTGGAAACGGAACATCTTCATATAAATTCCAGACAGAAGCATTCTCAGAAACTTCTTTGTGATGTGTATCTTCAACTAACAGGGTTAAACCTTTCTTTTGATAGAGCAGTTTGGAAACACTGTTTTTGTAGGATCTGTAAGTGGATATTTGGATACCTCTAATGATTTCTTTGGAAACCTGAATATCTTCATATAAAATCTAGACAGAAGCATTCTCAGAAACTTCTTGGTGATGTGTGTCTTCAACTATCAGTGTTCAACCTTGCTTTTGATAGGGCAGTTTGGGAACACTGTTTTTGTAGAATCTGTAAGTGGATATTTGGATACCTCTAATGATTTCATTGGAAACGGGAATATCTTCATATAAAAGATACACAGAAGCACTGTCAGAAACTACTTTGTGATATCTGCATTCAAGTCACAGAGCTGAAAATTCCCTTTCACAGACCACGTTTGAAACTCTCTTTCTGTTGTATCTGAAAGTGAACATTTGGAGCGCATTCAGGCCTGAGGTGAAAAGGGGAATATCTTCCTATAAAAACGAGACAGAAGGATTCTCAGAAACTTATTTGGGATATGTGTCCTCATCTAACAGAGTTCAACCTTTCTTTTGATACAGCAGTTTGGAAACACTCTTTCTGTAGAAATTGCATGTGGATATCTGGATAACTGTGAAGATTTCTTTGGAAACTGGAATATCTTCATATAAAATCTAGACAGAAAGATTCTCAGAAACTTCTTTGTGATGTGTGTCCTCAACTAACAGAGTTCAACCTTTCATTTGATAGAGCAGTTTGGGAACACTCTGTTTGTAGAATCTGCAAGTGGATATTTGGTTAACTCTGAAGATGTCGTTGAAAACGGGAATATCTTCATCTAAAATCTAGACCGAAGCACTGTCAGAAACTACTTTGTGATATCTGCATTCAAGTCACAGAGCTGAACATTCCCTTTCATAGAGCAAGTTTGAAACACTCTTTCTGTAGTATCCGGAAGTGGACATTTCGAGCGAAATCAGGCGTATTGTGGTAACGGAAATATCTTCCCATAGAAATGAAAGAGAAAGATTCTCAGAAACTTAATTGGGATGTCTGTCCTCAGCTAACAGGGTTGAACCTTTCTATTGATCCAGCAGTTTGGAAACACTCTTTTTGTAGAATCTGCAAGTGGATATTTGGATAAATGTGAAGATTTCGTTGGAAACGGAATTATCTTCAAATAAATTCTAGACAGAAGCATTCTCAGAAACTTCTTTGTGATGTGTGTCTTCAACTAACAGGGTTCAACCTTTCCTTTGATAGAGCAGTTTGGAAACACTGTTTTTGTAGAATCTGTAAGTGGATATTTGGATACCTCTAATGATTTCATTGGAAACCAGAATATCTTCATATAAAATCTAGACAGAAGCATTCTCAGAAACTTCTTTGTGATGTGTGTCCTCATCTAACAGAGTTGGACCTTTCTTTTGATAGAGCAGTTTGGAAACACTCTTTTTGTAGAATCTGTAAGTGGATATTTGGATAACTCTGAAGATTTAGTAGGAAACGGGAATATCTTCATATAAAAGATACACAGAAGCACTGTCAGAAACTACTTTGTGATATCTGCATTCAAGTCACAGAGCTGAAAATTCCCTTTCACAGACCACGTTTGAAACTCTCTTTCTGTTGTATCTGAAAGTGAACATTTGGAGCGCATTCAGGCCTGTGGTGAAAAGGGGAATATCTTCCTATAAAAACGAGACAGAAGGATTCTCAGAAACTTATTTGGGATATGTGTCCTCATCTAACAGAGTTCAACCTTTCTTTTGATACAGCAGTTTGGAAACACTCTTTCTGTAGAAATTGCATGTGGATATCTGCATAACTGTGAAGATTTCTTTGGAAACTGGAATATCTTCATATAAAATCTAGACAGAAACATTCTCAGAAACTTCTTTGTGATGTTTGTCCTCAACTAACAGAGTTCAACCTTTCATTTGATAGAGCAGTTTGGAAACACTCTGTTTGTAGAATCTGCAAGTGGATATTTGGTTAACTCTGAAGATGTCGTTGAAAACGGGAATATCTTCATCTAAAATCTAGACCGAAGCACTGTCAGAAACTACTTTGTGATATCTGCATTCAAGTCACAGAGCTGAACATTCTCTTTCATAGAGCAAGTTTGAAACACTCTTTCTGTAGTATCCGGAAGTGGACATTTCGAGCGAAATCAGGCCTATGGTGAAAACGGAAATATTTTCCCATAAAAATCAAAGAGAAAGATTCTCAGAAACTTAATTGGGATGTCTGCCCTCAACTAACAGAGTTGAACCTTTCTATTGATACAGTAGTTTGGAAACACTCTTTTTGTAGAATCTGCAAGTGGATATTTGGATAACTGTGTAGATTTCGTTGGAAACGGAATATCTTCATATAAATTCTGGACAGAGGCATTCTCAGAAACTTCTTTGTGATGTGTGTCTTCAACTAACAGAGTTCAAATTTTCTTTTGATACAGCAGTTTGGAAACACTCTTTCTGTAGAAATTGCATGTGGATATCTGGGTAACTGTGAAGATTTCTTTGGAAACGGGAATATCTTCATATAAAATCTAGACAGAAACAGTCTCAGAAACTTCTTTGTGATGTGTGTCCTCAACTAACAGAGTTCAACCTTTCATTTGATAGAGCAGTTTGGAAACACTCTGTTTGTAGAATCTGCAAGTGGATATTTGGATAACTCTGAAGATGTCGTTGAAAACGGGAATATCTTCATCTAAAATCTAAACCGAAGCACTGTCAGAAACTACTTTGTGATATCTGCATTCAAGTCACAGAGGTGAACATTCCCTTTCATAGAGCAGGTTTGAAACACTCTTTCTGTAGTGTCTGGAAGTGGACATTTCGAGCGAATTCAGGCCTATGGTGAAAACAGAAATATCTTCCCATAAAAATGAGACAGAAGGATTCTCAGAAACTTAATTGGGATGTGTGTCATCAACTAACAGAGTTGAACCTTTCTATTGATACAATAGTTTGGAAACACTCTTTTTGTAGAATCTGCAAGTGGATATTTGGATAACAGTGAAGATTTCGTTGGAAACGGGAATATCTTCATCTAATATCTAGACGGAAGCACTGTCAGAAACTACTTTGTGATATCTGCATTCAAGTGACAGAGCTGAACATTCCTTTTCATTGACCAGTTTTGAAACACTCTTTCTGTAGTATCCGGAAGTGGACATTTCGAGCGAAATCAGGCGTATTGTGGTAACGGAAATATCTTCCCATAGAAATGAAAGAGAAAGATTCTCAGAAACTTAATTGGGATGTCTGTCCTCAACTAACAGAGTTGAACCTTTCTATTGATCCAGTAGTTTGGAAACACTCTTTTTGTAGAATCTGCAAGTGGATATTTGGATAAATGTGAAGATTTCGTTGGAAACGGAATTATCTTCAAATAAATTCTAGACAGAAGCATTCTCAGAAACTTCTTTGTGATGTGTGTCTTCAACTAACAGGGTTCAACCTTTCCTTTGATATAGCAGTTTGGAAACACTGTTTTTGTAGAATCTGTAAGTGGATATTTGGATACCTCTAATGATTTCATTGGAAACCAGAATATCTTCATATAAAATCTAGACAGAAGCATTCTCAGAAACTTCTTTGTGATGTGTGTCCTCATCTAACAGAGTTGGACCTTTCTTTTGATAGAGCAGTTTGGAAACACTCTTTTTGTAGAATCTGTAAGTGGATATTTGGATAATTGTGAAGATTTCATAGGAAACAGGAATATCTTCATATAAAAGATACACTGAAGCACTGTCAGAAACTACTTTGTGATATCTGCATTCAAGTCACAGAGCTGAAAATTCCCTTTCACAGACCACGTTTGAAACTCTCTTTCTGTTGTATCTGAAAGTGAACATTTGGAGCGCATTCAGGCCTGTGGTGAAAAGGGGAATATCTTCCTATAAAAACGAGACAGAAGGATTCTCAGAAACTTATTTGGGATATGTGTCCTCACCTAACAGAGTTCAACCTTTCTTTTGATACAGCAGTTTGGAAACACTCTTTCTGTAGGAATTGCATGTGGATATCTGGATAACTGTGAAGATTTCTTTGGAAACTGGAATATCTTCATATAAAATCTAGACAGAAAGATTCTCAGAAACTTCTTTGTGATGTGTGTCCTCAACTAACAGAGTTCAACCTTTCATTTGATAGAGCAGTTTGGAAACACTCTGTTTGTAGAATCTGCAAGTGGATATTTGGTTAACTCTGAAGATGTCGTTGAAAACGGGAATATCTTCATCTAAAATCTAGACCGAAGCACTGTCAGAAACTACTTTGTGATATCTGCATTCAAGTCACAGAGCTGAACATTCCCTTTCATAGAGCAAGTTTGAAACACTCTTTCTGTAGTATCCGGAAGTGGACATTTCGAGCGAAATCAGGCCTATGGTGAAAACGGAAATATCTTCCCATAAAAATCAAAGAGAAAGATTCTCAGAAACTTAATTGGGATGTCTGCCCTCAACTAACAGAGTTGAACCTTTCTATTGATACAGTAGGTTGGAAACACTCTTTTTGTAGAATCTGCAAGTGGATATTTGGATAACTGTGTAGATTTCGTTGGAAACGGAATATCTTCATATAATTTCTGGACAGAGGCATTCTCAGAAACTTCTTTGTGATGTGTGTCTTCAACTAACAGAGTTCAAACTTTCTTTTGATACAGCAGTTTGGAAACACTCTTTCTGTAGAAATTGCATGTGGATATCTGGATAACTGTGAAGATTTCTTTGGAAACGGGAATATCTTCATATAAAATCTAGACAGAAACAGTCTCAGAAACTTCTTTGTGATGTGTGTCCTCAACTAACAGAGTTCAACCTTTCATTTGATAGAGCAGTTTGGAAACACTCTGTTTGTAGAATCTGCAAGTGGATATTTGGATAACTCTGAAGATGTTGTTGAAAACGGGAATATCTTCATCTAAAATCTAGACCGAAGCACTGTCAGAAACTACTTTGTGATATCTGCATTCAAGTCACAGAGGTGAACATTCCCTTTCATAGAGCAGGTTTGAAACACTCTTTCTGTAGTGTCTGGAAGTGGACATTTCGAGGGAATTCAGGCCTATGGTGAAAACAGAAATATCTTCCCATAAAAATGAGACAGAAGGATTTTCAGAAACTTAATTGGGATGTGTGTCGTCAACTAACAGAGTTGAACCTTTCTATTGATACAGTAGTTTGGAAACACTCTTTTTGTAGAATCTGCAAGTGGATATTTGGATAACTGTGAAGATTTCGTTGGAAACGGGAATATCTTCATCTAATATCTAGACGGAAGCACTGTCAGAAACTACTTTGTGATATCTGCATTCAAGTGACAGAGCTGAACATTCCTTTTCATTGACCAGTTTTGAAACACTCTTTCTGTAGTATCCGGAAGTGGACATTTCGAGCGAAATCAGGCGTATTGTGGTAACGGAAATATCTTCCCATAGAAATGAAAGAGAAAGATTCTCAGAAACTTAATTGGGATGTCTGTCCTCAACTAACAGAGTTGAACCTTTCTATTGATCCAGTAGTTTGGAAACACTCTTTTTGTAGAATCTGCAAGTGGATATTTGGATAAATGTGAAGATTTCGTTGGAAACGGAATTATCTTCAAATAAATTCTAGACAGAAGCATTCTCAGAAACTTCTTTGTGATGTGTGTCTTCAACTAACAGGGTTCAACCTTTCCTTTGATATAGCAGTTTGGAAACACTGTTTTTGTAGAATCTGTAAGTGGATATTTGGATACCTCTAATGATTTCATTGGAAACCAGAATATCTTCATATAAAATCTAGACAGAAGCATTCTCAGAAACTTCTTTGTGATGTGTGTCCTCATCTAACAGAGTTGGACCTTTCTTTTGATAGAGCAGTTTGGAAACACTCTTTTTGTAGAATCTGTGAGTGGATATTTGGATAACTGTGAAGATTTCATAGGACACGGGAATATCTTCATATAAAAGATACACTGAAGCACTGTCAGAAACTACTTTGTGATATCTGCATTCAAGTCACAGAGCTGTAAATTCCCTTTCACAGACCACGTTTGAAACTCTCTTTCTGTTGTATCTGAAAGTGAACATTTGGAGCGCATTCAGGCCTGTGGTGAAAAGGGGAATATCTTCCTATAAAAACGAGACAGAAGGATTCTCAGAAACTTATTTGGGATATGTGTCCTCATCTAACAGAGTTCAACCTTTCTTTTGATACAGCAGTTTGGAAACACTCTTTCTGTAGGAATTGCATGTGGATATCTGGATAACTGTGAAGATTTCTTTGGAAACTGGAATATCTTCATATAAAATCTAGACAGAAACATTCTCAGAAACTTCTTTGTGATGTGTGTCCTCAACTAACAGAGTTCAACCTTTCATTTGATAGAGCAGTTTGGAAACACTCTGTTTGTAGAATCTGCAAGTGGATATTTGGTTAACTCTGAAGATGTCGTTGAAAACGGGAATATCTTCATCTAAAATCTAGACCGAAGCACTGTCAGAAACTACTTTGTGATATCTGCATTCAAGTCACAGAGCTGAACATTCCCTTTCATAGAGCAAGTTTGAAACACTCTTTCTGTACTATCTGGAAGTGGACATTTCGAGCGAATTCAGGCCTACGGTGAAAACGGAAATATCTACCCATAAAAATGAGACAGAAGGATTCTGAGAAACTTAATTGAGATGTGTGTCATCAACTAACAGAGTTGAACCTTTCTATTGATACAGTAGTTTGGAAACACTCTTTTTGTAGAATCTGCAAGTGGATATTTGGATAAATGTGAAGATTTCGTTGGAAACGGAATTATCTTCAAATAAATTCTAGACAGAAACATTCTCAGAAACTTCTTTGTGATGTGTGTCCTCAACTAACACAGTTCAACCTTTCATTTGATAGAGCAGTTTGGAAACACTCTGTTTGTAGAATCTGCAAGTGGATATTTGGATAACTCTGAAGATGTCGTTGAAAACGGGAATATCTTCATCTAAAATCTAGACAGAAGCACTGTCAGAAACTACTTTGTGATATCTGCATTCAAGTTACAGAGCTGAACATTCCTTTTCATAGACCAGGTTTGAAACACTCTTTCTGTAGTATCCGGAAGTGGACAATTCGAGCAAAATCAGGCCTATGGTGAAAACGGAAATATCTTCCAATAAAAACGAAAGAGAAAAATTCTCAGAAACTTAATTGGGGTGTCTGTCCTTAACTAACAGAGTTGAACCTTTCTATTGATACAGTAGTTTGGATACTCTCTTTTTGTAGAATCTGCAAGTGGATATTTGGATAACTGTGAAGATTTCGTTGGAAACGGGAATATCTTCATATAAATTCTAGACAGAAGCATTCTCAGAAAGTTCTTTGTGATGTGTGTCTTCAACTAACAGGGTTCAACCTTTCTTTTGATAGAGCAGTTTGGAAACACTGTTTTTGTAGAATCTGTAAGTGGATATTTGGATACCTCTAACGATTTCATTGGAAACGGGAATATCTTCATATAAAAGATAGACAGAAGCACTGTCAGAAACTACTTTTTGATATCTGCATTCAAGTCACAGAACTGAACATTCCCTTTCATAGACCACGTTTGAAAAACTCTTTCTGAAGTATCTGAAAGTGGACATTTCGAGCGAATTCAGTCCTTTGGTGAAAACGGAAATATCTTCCATTAATAACGAGACAGAAGGATTCTCAGAAACTTATTTGGGATGTGGTTCCTCAACTAAGGGAGTTGAACATTTCTTTTGATACAGCAGTTTGGAAACAGACTTTTTGTAGAATCTGCAAGTGAATATTTGAATAACAGTGAAGATTTCTTTGGAAACGGGAATATCTTTATATAAAATATAGACAGAAGCATTCTCAGAAACTTCTTTGTGATGTGCGTCCTCAACAAACAGAGTTCAGACTTTCTTTTGATACAGCAGTTTGGATACTCTCTTTTTGTAGAATCTGTAAGTGGATACTTGGATACCTCTAACAATTTCATTAGAAACGGGAATATCTTCATATAAAATCTAGACAGAAGCATTATCAGAAACTTCTTTGTGATGAGTGTCCTCAACGAACAGAGTTTAACCTTTCTTTGGATAGAGCATTTTGGAAACCCTCTTTTTGTAGAATCGGCAAGTTGATATTTGGATAACTGAGAAGATTTCGTTGGCAACGGGAATATCTTCATATAAAATCTAGACAGAAGGATTCTCAGAATCTTCTTTGTGATGAGTGTCTTCAAAAAACAGAGTTCAACCTTTCTTTTGATACAGCAGTTTGGAAACACTCTTTTTGTAGAATCTGAAAGTGGTTATTTGGTTATCTGTGAAGATTTCGTTGTAAACGTGAATATCTTCATATACAATCTAGACAGAAACATTCTCAGAAACTTCTTTGCGATGTGTGTCCTCAACTGACAGAGTTCAGCCTTTCTTTTGATACAGCAGTTTGGATACTCTCTTTCTGTAGAATCTGCAAGTGGATGTTTGGAGTCCTCTAACGATATCGTTAGAAACCGGAATATCATTTTATAAAATCTAGACAGAAGCATTCTTAGAAACTTCTTTGTGATGTGTGTCCTCCACTAACAGAGTACAACCTTTCTTTTGATACAGCAGTTTGGAAACACTCTTTTGGTAGAATCTGCAACTGGATATTTGGATTGCTGTGAAGATTTTGTTGGAAACGGGAATATCTTCATATAAAATCTAGACAGAAGCATTGTCAGAAACATCTTTGCGGTGTGTGCCCTCAGCTAACAGAGTTCAACCTTTCATTAGATAGAGCAGTTTGGAAACAATCTTTTTGTAGAATCTGTAAGTGGATATTTGGATAGCACTAACGATTTCATTGGAAACGGGAATGTCTTCCTCTAAAATGTAGACAGAAGCTCTGTCAGAAACTACTTTGTGATATCTGCATTCAAGTCACAGAGCTCAACATTCCCTTTCATAGAGCAGGTTTGAAACACTCTTTCTGTAGTATCTGGAAGAGGACATTTTGAGCGCATTGAGGCCTACCGTGAAAAAGGAAATATCTTCCCATAAAAACGAGACAGAACTATTGTCAGAAAGTTCTTTGGGATGTGTGTCCTCAACTAACAGAGTTCAACCTTTCTTTTGATACAGCAGTTGGGAAACACTCTTTCTGTAGAATTTGCATGTGGATAACTGGATAACTGTGAAGATTTCTTTGGAAACGGGAATATCTTCATATAAAATCTAGACAGAAACATTCTCAGAAACTTCTTTTTGATGTGTGTCCTCAACTAACAGAGTTCAACCTTTCATTTGATAGAGCAGTTTGGAAACACTCTGTTTGTCGAATCTGCAAGTGGATATTTGGATAATTGTGAAGATTTTGTTGGAAACGGGAATATCCTCTTCGAAAATCTAGACAGAAGCACTGTCAGAAACTACTTTGTGATATCTGCATTCAAGTCACAGAGCTGAACATTCCCTTTCATAGAGCAGGTTTGAAACACTCTTTCTGTAGTATCAGGAAGTGCACATTTCGAGCGAAATCAGGCCTATGGTGAAAACAGAAATATCTTGCCATAAAAACGAAAGAGAAAGATTCTCAGAAACTTAATTGGGATGTCTGTCCTCAACTAACAGAGTAGAAACTTTCTATTGATACAGTAGTTTGGAAACACTGTTTTTGTAGAATCAGCAAGTGGATATTTGGATAACAGTGAAAATTTCGTTGGAAACGGAATATCTTCATAAAAATTCTAGACAGAAGCATTCTCAGAAACTTCTTTGTGATGTGTGTCTTCAACGAACAGGGTTCAAACTTTCTTTTGATGGAGCAGTTTGGAAACACTCTTTTTGTAGAATCTGTAAGTGGATATTTGGATACATCTAACGATATCTTTGGAAACCTGAATATATTCATATAAAATCTAGACAGAAGCATTTTCAGAAACCTCTTGGTGATGTGTGTCTTCAACTATCGGAGTTCAACCTTTCATTTGTTAGAGCAGTTTGGAAACACTCTGTTTGTAGAATCTGCAAGTGGATATTTGGATAACTGTGAAGATTTCATTGGAAACGGGAATATCTTCACATAAAGTCTAGACAGAAGCATTCTCAGAAAATTCTTTGTGATGTGTGTCCTCATCTAACAGAGTTGAACCTTTCTTTTGATAGAGCAGTTTGGAAACACTCTGTTAGTAGAATCTGCAAGTGGATATTTGGATACCTCCAACGATTTCGTTGGAAACGGGAATATCTTCATATAAAAGATACACAGAAGCACTGTCAGAAACTACTTTGTGATATCTGCATTCAAGTCACAGATCTGAACATTCCCTTTCATAGACCACTTTTGAAACTCTCTTTCTGTTGTATCTGAAAGTGGAAACTTCGAGCGCATTCATGCCAGTGGTGAAAAAGGGAATATCTTCCTATGAAAACGAGACAGAAGGATTCTCATAAAGTTGTTTGGGATGTGTGTCCTCAACTAACAGAGTTCAACCTTTCTTTTGATACAGCAGTTTGGAAACCCCCTTTTTGTATAAATTGCAAGTGGATATTTGGATAACTGTGAAGATTTCATTGGAAACGGGAATATCTTCATTTAAAATTTAGACAGAAATACTCTCAGAAACCTCTTCGTGATGTGGGTCCTCAACTAACAGAGTTCAACCTTTCCTTTCATACAGCAGTTGGAAACACACTTTTTGTAGAATCTGCAAGTGGATATTTGGATAACTGTGAAGATTTCATTGGAAACGGGAATATCTTCACATAAAGTCTAGACAGAAGCATTCTCAGAAAATTCTTTGTGATGTGTGTCCTCAACAAACAGAGTTCAACCTTTCTTTTTATAGAGCAGTTTGTAAACACCCCTTTTGTAGAATCTGTAAGTGGATATTTGGATACCTCTAACGATTTCGTTGGAAACGGGAGTATCTTCATGTAAAATCTAGAGAGAAGCATTCTCAGAAACTTCTTGGTAATGAGTGTTCTCAACTAACACAGTTCTACCATTCTTTTGATACAGCAGCTTGGAAACCCTCTTTTAGTTGAATCGGCAAGTGGATATTTGGATAACTGTGAAGATTTCGTTGGAAACGGGAATATCTTCATATAAAATCTAGACAGAAACATTCTCAGAAACTTCTTGGTGATGTCTGTCCTCAACTAACAGAGTTCAACCTTTCTTTTGATACAGCAGTTTGGATACTCTCTTTTTGTAGAATCTGTAAGTGGATATTTGGATACCTCTAACGATTTCGTTGGAAACGGGAATATCTTCATATAAAAGATAGACATAAGCACTGTCAGAAACTACTTTTTGATATCTGCATTCAAGTCACAGTGCTGAACATTCCCTTTCATAGACCACGTTTGAAACACTCTTTCTGTAGTATCTGAAATTGGACATTTCGAGCGAATTCAGGCCTATGGTGAAAACCGAAATATCTTCCGATAAAAACGAGACAGAAGGATTCTCAGAAACTTATTTGGGATGTGGGTCCTCAACTAACAGAGTTGAACATTTCTTTTGATACAGCAGTTTGGAAACACACTTTTTGTAGAATCTGCAAGTGAATATTTGAATAACAGTGAAGACTTCTTTGGAAACGGGAAAACCTTTATATAAAATCTAGACAGAAGCATTCTCAGAAACTTCTTTGTGATGTGTGTCCTCAACTAACGGAGTTCAACCTTTCATTTGTTAGAGCAGTTTGGAAACACTCTGTTTGTAGAATCTGCAAGTGGATATTTGGATAACTGTGAAGATTTCGTTGGAAACGGGAATATCTTCATCTAATATCTAGACAGAAGAACTGTCAGAAACTACTTTGTGATATCTGCATACAAGTCACAGAGGTAAACATTCCTTTTCATTGACCAGGTTTGAAACACTCTTTCTGTAGTATCCGGAAGTGGACATTTCGAGCAAAATCAGGCCTATGGTGAAAACGGAAATATCTTCCCATAAAAATGAAAGAGAAAGATTCTCAGAAACTTAATTGGGATGTCTGTCCGCAGCTAACAGAGATGAAAGTTTCTATTGATACAGTAGTTTGGAAACACTCATTTTGTAGAATCTGCAAGTGGATATTTGGATAACTGAGAAGATTTCATTGGAAACGGATTATCTTCATATAAATTCTAGACAGAAGCATTGTCAGAAACTTCTTTGTAATGAGTGTCTTCAACTGACGGAGTTCAACCTTTCTTTTGGTACAGCAGTTTGGAAACACTCTTTCTGTAGAAATTGCATGTGGATATCTGGATAACTGTGAAGATTTCTTTGGAAACGGGAATATCTTCATATAAAATCTAGACAGAAACATTCTCAGAAACTTCTTTGTGATGTGGGTCCTCAGCTGACAGAGTTCAACCTTTCCTTTCATACAGCAGTTAGAAACACACTTTTTGTAGAATCTGCAAGTGGATATTTGGATAACTGTGAAGATTTCATTGGAAACGGGAATATCTTCACATAAAGTCTAGACAGAAGCATTCTCAGAAAATTCTTTGTGATGTGTGTCCTCATCTAACAGAGTTCAACCTTTCTTTATATAGAGCAGTTTGGAAACACCCCTTTTGTAGAATCTGTAATTGGATATTTGGATACCTCTAACGATTTCGTTGGCAATGTGAGTATCTTCATATAAAATGTAGACAGAAGCATTCTCAGAAACTTCTTGGTAATGAGTGTCCTCACCTAACACAGTTCAAACTTTCTTTTGATACAGCAGCTTGGAAACCCACTTTTTGTTGAATCTGCAAGTGGATATTTGGATAACTGCGAAGATTTTGTTGAAAACGGGAATAACTTCATATAAAATCTAGACAGAAGAATTCTCAGAAACTTCTTTGTGAATAGTGTCCTCAACTAACAGAGTTCAACCTTTCCTTTGACACACCAGTTTGGAAACGCTCTTTTTGTAGAATCTGCAAGTGGATATTTGGATAACTGTGAAGATTTCATTGGAAACGGGAATATCTTCATATAAAATCTAGACAGAAGCATTCTCATAAACTACTTTGTGATGTGTGTCCTCAACTAACAGAGTTCAACCTTTCTTTTGATACAGCAGTTTGGATACTCTCTTTTTGTAGAATCTGTAAGTGGATATTTGGATACCTCTAACGATTTCGTTGGAAACGGGAATATCTTCATATAAAAGATAGACAGAAGCACTGTCAGAAACTACTTTTTGATATCCGCATTCAAGTCACAGTGCAGAAAATCCCCTTTCATAGACCACGTATGAAACACTCTTTCTGTAGTATCTGAAAGTGGACATTTCGAGCGAATTCAGGCCTATGGTGAAAACTGAAATATCTTCCGATAAAAAGGAGACAGAAGGATTCTCAGAAACTTATTTGGGATGTGGGTCCTCAGCTAACAGAGTTGAACATTTCTTTCGATACAGCAGTTTGGAAACACACTTTTTCTAGAATCTGCATGTGAATATTTGAATAACAGTGAAGATTTCTTTGGAAACGGGAATATCTTTCTATAAAATCTAGACAGAAGCATTCTCAGAAACTTCTTTGTGATGTGTGTCCTCAACTAACGGAGTTCAAACTTTCTTTTGATACAGCAGTATGGATACTCTCTTTTTGTAGAATCTGTAAGTGGATATTTGGATACCTCTAATGATTTCATTAGAAAGAGGAATGTCTTCAAATAAAATCTAGACAGAGGCATTCTCAGAAACTTCTTTGTGATGTGTGTCTTCAGCTAACAGAGTTCAACCTTTGTTTGGATAGAGCAGTTTGGAAACCCTCTTTTTGTAGAATTGGCAAGTTGATATTTGGATAACTGAGAAGATTTCGTTGGCAACGGGAATATCTTCATATAAAATCTAGACAGAAGGATTCTCAGAAACTTCTTTGTGATGAGTGTCTTCAACTAACAGAGTTCAACCTTTCTTTTGATACAGCAGTTTGGAAACACTCTTTCTGTAGAAATTGCATGTGGATATCTGGATAACTGTGAAGATTTCTTTGGAAACGGGAATATCTTCATATAAAATCTAGACAGAAACATTCTCAGAAACTTCTTTGTGATGTGTGTCCTCAACTAATGGAGTTCAACCTTTCATTTGATAGAGCAGTTTGGAAACACTCTGTTTGTAGAATCTGCAAGTGGATATTTGGATAACTGTGAAGATTTCATTGGAAGCGGAATATATTCATCTAAAATCTGGACAGAAGCACTGTCAGAAACTACTTTGTGATAACTGCATTCAAGTCACAGAGCTGAACATTCCCTTTCATAGAGCAGGTTTGAAACACTCTGTAGTATCTGGAAGTGGACATTTCGAGCGAATTCAGGCCTATGGTGAAAACGGAAATATCTTCCCATAAAAATGAGACAGAAGGATTCTGAGAAACTTAATTGGAATGTGTGTCGTCAACTAACAGAGTTGAACCTTTCTATTGATACAGTAGTTTGGAAACACTCTTTCTGTGGAAATTGCAAGTGGATATTTGGATAACTGTGAAGATTTCGTTGGAAACGGGAATATCTTCATCTAAAATCTAGACGGAAGCACTGTCAGTAAGTACTTTGTGATATCTGCATTCAAGTGACAGAGCTGAACATTCCTTTTCATAGACCAGGTTTGAAATACTCTTTCTGTAGTATCCGGAAGTGGACATTTCGCGCGAAATCAGGCCTATGGTGAAAACGGAAATATCGTCCCATAAAAACGAAAGAGAAAGATTCTCAGAAACTTAATTGGGATGTCTGTCCTCAACTAACAGAGTTGAAACTTTCTATTGATACAGTAGTTTGGAAACACTCTTTTTGTAGAATCTGCCAGCGGATATTTGGATACCTCTAATGATTTCATTGGAAACCTGAATATCTTCATATAAAATCTAGACAGAAGCATTCTCAGAAACTTCTTGGTGATGTGTGTCTTCAACTATCAGGGTTCAACCTTCCTTTTGATAGAGCAGTTTGGAAACACTGTTTTTGTAGAATCTGTAAGTGGATATTTGGATACCTCTAATGATTTCATTGGAAACGGGAATATCTTCATAAAAAATCTAGACAGAAGCATTCTCAGAAACTACTTTGTGATGTGTGTCCTCAACTAACAGAGTTCAACCTTTCTTTTGATACAGCAGTTTGGATACTCTCTTTTTGTAGAATCTGTAAGTGGATATTTGGATACCTCTAACGATTTCGTTGGAAATGGGAATATCTTCATCTAAAAGATAGACAGAAGCATTGTCAGAAACTACTTTTTGATATCTGCATTCAAGTCACAGTGCTGAACATTCCCTTTCATAGACCACGTTTGAAACACTCTTTCTGTAGTATCTGAAAGTGGACATTTCGAGGGAATTCAGGCCTATGGTGAAAACGGAAATATCTTCCGAGAAAAAGGAGACAGAAGGATTCTCAGAAACTTATTTGGGATGTGGGTCCTCACCTAACAGAGTTGAACATTTCTTTTGATACAGCAGTTTGGAAACACACTTTTTGTAGAATCTGCAAGTGAATATTTGAATAACAGTGAAGATTTCTTTGGAAACGGGAATATCTTTCTATAAAATCTAGACAGAAGCATTCTCAGAAACTTGTTTGTGATTTGTGTCCTCAACTAATGGAGTTCAACCTTTCTTTTGATACAGCAGTTTGGATACTCTCTGTTTGTAGAATCTGTAAGTGGATATTTGGATACCTCTAACGATTTCATTAGAAACGGGAATATCTTCATATAAAATCTAGACAGAATCATTCTCAGAAACTTCTTTGTGATGTGTGTCCTCAAATAACAGAGTTCAACCTTTCATTTGATACAGCAGTTTGGAAACACTCTGTTTGTTGAATCTGCAAGTGGATATTTGGATAACTGTGAAGATTTCGTTGGAAACGGGAATATCTTCATATAAATTCTAGACAGATGCATTCTCAGAAACTTCTTTGTGATGTGTGTCTTCAACTAACAGGGTTCAACCTTTCTTTTGATAGAGCAGTTTGGAAACACGGTTTTGTAGAATCTGTAAGTGGATATTTCGATACCTCTAACGATTTCATAGGAAACCTGAATATATTCATATAAAATCTAGACAGAAGCATTCTCAGAAACTTCTTTGTGATGTGTGTCCTCATCTAACAGAGTTGAACCTTTCTTTTGATAGAGCAGTTTGGAAACTCTGTTTGTGTAGAATCTGTAAGTGTTTATTTTGATACCTCTAACGTTTTCGTAGGAAACTGGAATATCTTCATATAAAAGATACACAGAAGCACAGTGAGAAACTACTTTCTGATATCTGCATTCTAGTCACAGATCTGAATATTCCCTTTCATAGACCACGTTTGAAACTCTCTTTCTGTTGTATCTGAAAGTGGACACTTCGAGCGCATTCAGGCCTGTGGTGAAAAAGGGAATATCTTCCTATGAAAACGAGACAGAAGGATTCTCATAAAGTTGTTTTTGATGTGTGTCCTCAACTAACGGAGTTCAAACTTTCTTTTGATACAGCTGTTTGGAAACACCCTTTTTGTATAAATTTCAAGTGGATATTTGGATAACTGTGAAGATTTCATTGGAAACGGGAGTATCTTCATTTGAAATCTAGACAGAAATATTCTCAGAAACTTCTTTGTGATGTGGGTCCTCAACTAACAGAGTTCAACCTTTCCTTTCATACAGCAGTTGGAAACACACATTTTGTAGAATCTGCAAGTGGATATTTGGATAACTGTGAAGATTTCATTGGAAACGTGACTATCTTCACATAAAGTCTAGACAGAAGCATTCTCAGAAAATTCTTTGTGATGTGTGTCTTCAACTAACAGAGTTCAACCTTACTTTTTATAGAGCAGTTTGGAAACACCCCTTTTGTAGAATCTGTAAGTGGATATTTGGATACCTCTAACGATTTCGTTGGAAACGGGAGTATCTTCATATAAAATCTAGACAGAAGCATTCTCAGAAACTTCTTGGTAATGAGTGACCTCACCTAACACAGTTCAACCTTTCTTTTGATACAGCAGCTTGGAAACCCTCTTTTTGTTGAATCGGCAAGTGGATATTTGGATAACTGCGAAGATTTCATTGAAAACGGGAATATCTTCATATAATATCCATACAGAAGAATCCTCAGAAACTTCTTTGTGAAGAGTGTCCTCAACTAACAGAGTTCAAACTTTCTTTTGACACACCAGTTTGGAAATGCTCTTTTTGTAGAATCTGTATGTGGATATTTGGATAACTGTGAAAACTTCGTTGGAAACGGGAATATCTTCATATAAAATCTAGACAGAAGCATTCTCAGAAACTTCTTTGTGATGTGTGTCCTCAACTAACAGAGTTCAACCTTTCTTTTGATACAGCAGTTTGGATACTCTCTTTTTGTAGAATCTGTAAGTGGATATTTGGATACCTCTAACGATTTTGTTGGAAACGGGAATATCTTCATATAAAAGATAGACAGAAGCACTGTGAGAAACTACTTTTTGATATCTGCATTCAAGTCACAGTGCTGAACATTCCCTTTCATAGACCACCTTTGAAACACTCTTTCTGTAGTATCTGAAATGGACATTTCGAGCGAATTCAGGCCTATGGTGAAAAGGGAAATATCTTCCAATAAAAACGAGACAGAAGGATTCTCAGAAACTTATTTGCGATGTGGGTCCTCAACTAACAGAGATGAACATTTGTTTTGATACAGCAGTTTGGAAACACACTTTTTGTAGGATCTGCAAGTGAATATTTGAATAACAGTGAAGATTTCTTTGGAAACGGGAATATCTTTCTATAAAATCTAGACAGAAGCATTCTCAGAAAGTTCTTTGTGATGTGTGTCCTCAACTAACGGAGTTCAACCTTTCTTTTGATACAGCAGTTTGGATACTATCTTTTTGTAGAATCTGTAAGTCGATATTTGGATACCTCTAACGATTTCGTTGGAGGCGGGAATATCTTCATATAAAAGATAGACAGAAGCATTGTCAGAAACTACTTTTTGATATGTGCATTCAAGTCACAGTGCTGAACATTCCCTTTCATAGACCACGTTTGAAACACTCTTTCTGTAGTATCTGAAAGTGGACATTTCGAGCGAATTCAGGCCTATGGTGAAAACGGAAATATCTTCCGATAAAAACGAGACAGAAGGATTCTCATCAACTTATTTGGGATGTGGGTCCTCAACTAACAGAGTTGAACATTTCTTTTGATACAGCAGTTTGGAAACACACTTTTTGTAGTATCTGCAAGTCAATATTTGAATAACAGTGAAGATTTCTTTGGAAACGGGAATATCTTTCTATAAAATCTAGACAGAAGCATTCTCAGAAACTTCTTTGTGATGTGTGTCCTCAACTAACGGAGTTCAACCTTTCTTTTGATACAGCAGTTTGGATACTCTCTTTTTGTAGAATCTGTAAGTGGATATTTGGATACCACTAACGATTTCATTAGAAACGGGAATATCTTCAAATAAAATCTAGACAGAGGCATTCTCAGAATCTTCTTTGGGATGTGTTTCTTCAGCTAACAGAGTTCAACCTTTCTCTGGATAGAGCATTTTGGAAACCCACTTTTTGTAGAACCGGCAAGTTGATATTTGGATAACTGAGAAGATTTCGTTGGCAACGGGAATATCTTCATATAAAATCTCGACAGAAGGATTCTCAGAAACTTCTTTGTGAAGAGTGTCTTCAACTAACAGAGTTCAACCTTTCTTTTGATACAGCAGTTTGGAATCACTCTTTCTGTAGAAATTGCGTGTGGATATCTGGATAACTGTGAAGATTTCTTTGGAAACGGGAATATCTTCATATAAATGAAATCTAGACAGAAACATTCTCAGAAACTTCTTTGTGATGTGTGTCCTCAACTAACAGAGTTCAACCTTTCATTTGAAAGAGCAGTTTGGAAACACTGTGTTTGTAGAATCTGCAAGTGGATATTTGGATAACTGTGAAGATTTCGTTGGAAGCGGAATATCTTCATCTGAAATCTAGACGGAAGCACTGTCAGAAACTACTTTGTGATATCTGCATTCAAGTCACAGAGCTGAACATTCCCTTTCATAGAGCAGGTTTGAAACACTCTTTCTGTACTATCTGGAAGTGGACATTTCGAGCGCATTCAGGACTATGGTGAAAACGGAAATATCTTCCCATAAAAATGAGACAGAAGGATTCTCAGAAACTTAATTGGGATGTGTGTCGTCAACTAACAGAGTTGAACCTTCCTATTTATACAGCAGTTTGGAAACACTCTTTTTGTAGAATCTGCAAGTGGATATTTGGATAACAGTGAAAATTTCGTTGGAAACGGAATATCTTCATATAAATTGTAGACTGAAGCATTCTCAGAAACTTCTTTGTGATGTGTGTCTTCAACTAACAGGGTTCAACCTTTCTTTTGATTGAGCAGTTTGGAAACACTGTTTTTGTAGAATCTGTAAGTGGATATTTGGATACCTCTAATGATTTCATTGGAAACCTGAATATCTTCATATAAAATCTAGACAGAAGCATTCTCAGAAACTTCTTGGTGATGTGTGTCTTCAACTATCAGGGTTCACCCTTCCTTTTGATAGAGCAGTTTGGAAACACTGTTTTTGTAGAATCTGTAAGTGGATATTTCGATACCTCTAACGATTTCATGGGAAACGGGAATATCTTCATATAAAATCTAGACAGAAGCATTCTCAGAAACTTCTTTGTGATGTGTGTCCTCATCTAACAGAGTTGAACCTTTCTTTTGATAGAGCTGTTTGGAAACACTCTTTTTGTAGAATCTGTAAGTGGATATTTGGATACCTCTAACGATTTCGTTGGAAACAGGAATATCTTCATATAAAAGATACACAGAAGCACTGTCAGAAACTACTTTGTGATTTCTGCATTCAAGTCACAGATCTGAACATTCCCTTTCATAGACCACGTTTGAAACTCTCTTTCTGTTGTATCTGAAAGTGGACACTTTGAGCGCATTCAGGCCTGTGGTGAAAAAGGGAATATCTTCCTATGAAAACGAGACAGAAGGATTCTCATAAGGTTGTTTGGGATGTGTGTCCTCAACTAACAGAGTTCAACCTTTCTTTTGATACAGCAGTTTGGAAACACCCTGTTTGTATAAATTGCAAGTGGATATTTGGATAACTGTGAAGATTTCATTGGAAACGGGAATATCTTCATTTAAAATCTAGACAGAAATATTCTCAGAAACTTCTTTGTGATGTGGGTCCTCAACTAACAGAGTTCAACCTTTCCTTTCATACAGCAGTTGGAAACACACTTTTTGTAGAATCTGCAAGTGGATATTTGGATAACTGTGAAGATTTCATTGGAAACGGGAATATCTTCACATAAAGTATAGACAGAAGCATTCTCACAAAATTCTTTGTGATGTGTGTCCTCAACTAACAGAGTTTAACCTTTCTTTTTATAGAGCAGTTTGGAAACACCCCTTTTGTAGAATCTGTAAGTGGATATTTGGATACCTCTAACGATTTCGTTGGAAACGGGAGTATCTTCATATAAAATCTAGACAGAAGCATTCTCAGAAACTTCTTGGTAATGAGTGTCCTCACCTAACACAGTTCAACCTTTCTTTTGATACAGCAGCTTGGAAACCCACTTTTTGTTGAATCGGCAAGTGGATATTTGGATAACTGCGAAGATTTCGTTGAAAACGGGAATAACTTCATATAAAATCTAGACAGAAGAATTCTCAGAAACTTCTTTGTGAAGAGTGTCCTCAACTAACAGAGTTCAACCTTTCCTTTGACACACCAGTTTGGAGACGCTCTTTTTGTAGAAACTGCAAGTGGATATTTGGATAACTGTGAAGATTTCATTGGAAACGGGAATATCTTCATATAAAATCTAGACAGAAAAATTCTCAGAAACTACTTTGTGATGTGTGTCCTCAACTAACAGAGTTCAAGCTTTCTTTTGATTCAGCAGTTTGGATACTCTCTTTTTGTAGAATCTGTAAGTGGATATTTGGATACCTCTAACGATTTCATTAGAAACGGGAGAATCTTCATATAAAATCTTCACGGAAGCATTCTCAGAAACTTCTTTGTGATATGTGTCTTCAAGTAACAGAGTTCAAACTTTCTTTTGATAGAGCAGTTTGGAAACCCTGTTTTTATAGAATCTGTAAGTGGATATTTGGATACCTCTAACGATTTCGTTGGAAACGGGAATATCTTCAAAAAAAATCTAGACAGAGGCATTCTCAGAAACTTCTTTGTGATGTGTGTATTCAGCTAACAGAGTTCAACCTTTCTTTGGATAGAGCAGTTTGGAAACCCTCTTTTTGTAGAATCGGCAAGTTGATATTTGGATAACTGAGAAGATTTCGTTGCCAACGGGAATATCTTCATATAAAATCTAGACAGAAGGATTCTCAGAAACTTCTTTGTGATGAGTGTCTTCAACTAACAGAGTTCAACCTTTCTTTTGATACGGCGGTTTGGAAACAGTCTTTCTGTAGAAATTGCATGTGGATATCTGGATAACTGTGAAGATTTCTTTGGAAACGGGAATATCTTCATATAAAATCTAGACAGAAACATTCTCAGAAACTTCTTAGTGATGTGTGTCCTCAACTAACAGACTTCAACCTTTCATTTGATAGAGCAGTTTGGAAACACTCTGTTTGTAGAATCTGCAAGTGGATATTTGGATAACTGTGAAGATTTCATTGGAAACGGGAATGTCTTCATCTGAAATCTAGACAGAAGCACTGGCAGAAACTACTGTGTGATATCTGCATTCAAGTCACAGAGCTGAACATTCCCTTTCATAGAGCAGGTTTGAAACACTCTTTCTGGAGTATCTGGAAGTGGACATTTCGAGCGAATTCAGGCCTATGTTGAAAACGGAAATATCTTCCCATAAAAATGAGACAGAAGGATTCTCAGAAACTTATTTGGGATGTGTGTCGTCAACTAACAGAGTTGAACCTTTCTATTGATACAGTAGTTTGGAAACACTCTGTTTGTAGAATCTGCAAGTGGATATTTGTTTAACAGTGAAGATTTCGTTGGAAACGGGAATATCTTCATCTAATATCTAGACGGAAGCACTGTCAGAAACTACTTTGTGATATCTGCATTCAAGTGACAGAGCTGAACATTCCTTTTCATAGACCAGGTTTGAAACACTCTTTCTGTAGTATCCGGAAGTGGACATTTCGAGCGAAATCAGGCCTATGGTGAAAACGGAAATATCTTCCCATAATAATGAAAGAGAAAGATTCTCAGAAACTTAATTGGGATGTCTGTCCTCAACTAAAAGAGTGCAACCTTTCTATTGATACAGTAGTTTGGAAACACTCTTTTTGTAGAATCTGCAAGTGGATATTTGGATAACTGTGTAGATTTCGTTGGAAACCGAATATCTTCATATAAATTCTAGACAGAAGCATTCTCAGAATCTTTGTGATGTGTGTCTTCTACTAACAGGGTTCAACCTTTCTTTTGATAGAGCAGTTTGGAAACACTGTTTTTGTAGAATCTGTAAGGGGATATTTGGATACCTCTAATGATTTCATTGGAAACCTGAATATCTTCATATAAAATCTAGACAGAAGCATTCTCAGAAACTTCTTTGTGATGTGTGTCCTCATCTAACAGAGTTGAACCTTTCTTTTGATAGAGCAGTTTGGAAACACTCTGTTTGTAGAATCTGCAAGTGGATATTTGGATACCTCCAACGATTTCGTTGGAAACGGGAATATCTTCATATAAAAGATACACAGAAGCACTGTCAGAAACTACTTTGTGATATCTGCATTCAAGTCACAGATCTGAACATTCCCTTTCATAGACCACTTTGGAAACTCTCTTTCTGTTGTATCTGAAAGTGGACACTTCGAGCGCATTCACGCCTGTGGTGAAAAAGGGAATATCTTCCTATGAAAACGAGACAGAAGGATTGTCATAAAGTTTTTTGGGATTGTGTGTCCTCAACTAACAGAGTTCAACCTTTCTTTTGATACAGCAGTTTGGAAACCCCCTTTTTGTATAAATTGCAAGTGGATATTTGGATAACTGTGAAGATTTCATTGGAAAAGGGAATATCTTCATTTAAAATTTAGACAGAAATATTCTCAGAAACTTCTTTGTGATGTGGGTCCTCAACTAACAGAGTTCAACCTTTCCTTTCATACAGCAGTTGGAAACACACTTTTTGTAGAATCTGCAAGTGGATATTTGGATAACTGTGAAGATTTCATTGGAAACGGGAATATCTTCACATAAAGTCCAGACAGAAGCATTATCAGAAAATTCTTTGTGATGTGTGTCCTCAACTAACAGAGTTCAACCTTTCTTTTTATAGAGCAGTTTGGAAACACCCCTTTTGTAGAATCTGTAAGTGCATATTTGGATACCTCTAACGATTTCGTTGGAAACGGTAGTATCTTCATATAAATTCTAGACAGAAGCATTCTCAGAAACTTCTTTGTGATGAGTGTCTTCAACTGACGGAGTTCAACCTTTCTTTTGGTACAGCAGTTTGGAAACACTCTTTCTGTAGAAATTGCATGTGGATATCTGGATAACTGTGAAGATTTCTTTGGAAACGGGAATATCTTCATATAAAATCTAGACAGAAACATTCTCAGAAACTTCTTTGTGATGTGGGTCCTCAACTAACAGAGTTCAACCTTTCCTTTCATACAGCAGTTGGAAACACACTTTTTGAAGAATCTGCAAGTGGATATTTGGATAACTGTGAAGATTTCATTGGAAACGGGAATATCTTCACATAAAGTCTAGACAGAAGCATTCTCAGAATATTCTTTGTGATGTATGTCCTCAACTAACAGAGTTCAACCTTTCTTTTTATAGAGCAGTTTTGAAACACCCCTTTTGTAGAATCTGTAAGTGGATATTTGGATACCTCTAACGATTTCGTTGGCAATGGGATTATCTTCATATAAAACCTAGACAGAAGCATTCTCAGAAACTTCTTGGTAATGAGTGTCCTCACCTAACACAGTTCAACCTTTCTTTTGATACAGCAGCTTGGAAACCCACTTTTTGTTGAATCGGCAAGTGGATATTTGGATAAATGCGAAGATTTCGTTGAAAACGGGAATAACTTCATATAAAATCTAGACAGAAGAATTCTCAGAAACTTCTTTGTGAAGAGTGTCCTCAACTAACAGAGTTCAAACTTTCCTTTGACACACCAGTTTGGAAACGCTCTTTTTGTTGAATCTGCAAGTGGATATTTGGATAACTGTGAAGATTTCATTGGAAACGGGAATATCTTCATATAAAATCTAGACAGAAGCATTCTCATAAACTACTCTGTGATGTGTGTCCTCAACTAACAGAGTTCAACCTTTCTTTTGATACAGCAGTTTGGATACTCTCTTTTTGTAGAATCTGTAAGTGGATATTTGGATACCTCTAACGATTTCGTTGGAAACGGGAATATCTTCATATAAAAGATAGACAGAAGCACTGTCAGAAACTACTTTTTGATATCCGCATTCAAGTCACAGTGCAGAAAATCCCCTTTCATAGACCTCGTTTGAAACACTCTTTCTGTAGTAACTGAAAGTGGACATTTCGAGCGAATCCAGGCCTATGGTGAAAACGGAAATATCTTCCGATAAAAAGGAGACAGAAGGATTCACAGAAACTTATTTGGGATGTGGGTCCTCAACTAACAGAGTTGAACATTTCTTTCTATACAGCAGTTTGGAAACACACTTTTTGTAGAATCTGCATGTGAATATTTGAATAACAGTGAAGATTTCTTTGGAAACGGAAATATCTTTATATAAAATCTAGACAGAAGCATTCTCAGAAACTTCTTTGTGATGTGTGTCCTCAACTAACAGAGTTCAACCTTTCTTTTGATACAGCAGTTTGGATACTCTCTTTTTGTAGAATCTGTAAGTGGATATTTGGATACCTCTAACGATTTCATTAGAAACGGGAATATCTTCATATAAATTCTAGACAGAAGCATTCTCAGAAACTTCTTTGTGATCTGTGTCTTCATCTAACAGGGTTCAACCTTTCTTTTGATAGAGCAGATTGGAAACACTGTTTTTGTGGAATCTGTAAGTGGATATTTGGATACATCTAATGATTTCTTTTTAAACGGGAATATCTTCATATAAAATCAAGACAGAAGCATTCTCAGAAACTTCTTTGTGATGTGTGTCCTCTTCTAACAGAGTTGAACCTTTCCTTTGATAGAGCAGTTTGGAAACACTGTTTTTGTAGAATCTGTAAGTGGATATTTGGATACCTCTAACGATTTCGTTGGAAACGGGAATATCTTCATATAAAAGATACACAGAAGCACTGTGAGAAACTACTTTGTGATATCTGCACTCAAGTCACAGATCTGAACATTCCCTTTCATAGACCTCGTTTGAAACTCTCTTTCTGTTGTATCAGAAAGTGGACACTTCGAGCGCATTCAGGCCTGTGGTGAAAAAGGGAATATCTTCCTATGAAAACCAGACAGAAGGATTCTCATAAAGTTGTTTGGGATGTGTGTCCTCAACTAACAGAGTTCAACCTTTCTTTTGATACAGGAGTTTGGAAACACCCTTTTTGTATAAATTGCAATTGGATATTTGGATTACTGTGAAGATTTCATTGGAAACGGGAATATCTTCCTTTAAAATCTAGACAGAAATATTCTCAGAAACTTCTTTGTGATGTGGGTCCTCAACTAACAGAGTTCAACCTTTCCTTTCATACAGCAGTTGGAAACACACTTTTTGTAGAATCTGCAAGTGGATATTTGGATAACTGTGAAGATTTCATTGGAAACGGGAATATCTTCATAGAAAATCTAGACAGAAGCATTCTCAGAAACTTATTTGTGATGTGTGTCCTCAACTAACAGAGTTCAACCTTTCTTTTAATTCAGCAGTTTGGAAACTCTCTTTTTGTAGAATCTGTAAGTGGATATTTGGATACCTCTAACGATTTTGTTGGAAACGGGAATATCTTCATATAAAAGATAGACAGAAGCGCTGTCAGAAACTTCTTTTTGATATCTGCATTGAAGTCACAGTGCTGAACATTCCCTTTCATAGAGCACGTTTGAAACACTCTTTCTGTAGTACCTGAAAGTGGACATTTCGAGCGAATTCAGGCCTATGGTGAAAACGGAAATATGTACCCATAAAAAGGAGACAGAAGGATTCTCAGAAACTTATTTGGGATGTGGGTCCTCAACTAACAGAGATGAACATTTCTTTTGATACAGCAGTTTGGAAACACACTTTTTGTAGAATCTGCAAGTGAATATTTGAATAACAGTGAAGATTTCTTTGGAAACGGGAATATCTTTCTATAAAATCTAGACAGAAGCATTCTCAGAAACTTCTTTGTGATGTGTGTCCTCAACTAACGGAGTTCAACCTTTCTTTTGATACAGCAGTTTAGATACTCTCTTTTTGTAGAATCTGTAAGTGGATATTTGGATACCTCTAACGATTTCATTAGAAACGGGAATATCTTCAAATAAAATCTAGACAGAGGCATTCTCAGAAACTTCTTTGTGATGTGTGTCTTCAGCTAACAGAGTTCAACCTTTCTTTGGATAGAGCAGTTTGGAAACCCTCTTTTTGTAGAATCGGCAAGTTGATATTTGGATAACTGAGAAGATTTCGTTGGCATCGGGAATATCCTCATATAAAATCTAGACAGAGGGATTCTCAGAAACGTCTTTGTGATGAGTGTCTTCTACTAACAGAGTTCAACTTTTCTTTTGATACAGCAGTTTGAAACACTCTTTCTGTAGAAATTGCATGTGGATATCTGGATAAGTGTGAAGATTTCTTTGGAAACTGGAATATCTTCATATAAAATCTTGACAGAAACATTCTCAGAAACTTCTTTGTGATGTGTGTCCTCAACTAAGAGAGTTGAACCTTTCATTTGATAGAGCAGTTTGGAAACACTCTGTTTGTAGAATCTGCAAGTGGATATTTGGATAACTGTGAAGATTTCGTTGGAAGCGGAATATCTTCATCTAAAATCTAGACAGAAGCACTGTCAGAAACTACTTTGTGATATCTTCATTCAAGTCACAGAGCTGAACATTCGCTTTCATAGAGCAGGTTTGAAACACTCTTTCTGTAGTATCTGGAAGTGGACATTTCGAGCTAATTCAGGCCTATGGTGAAAACGGAAATATCTTCCAATAAAAATGAGACAGAAGGATTCTCAGAAACTTAATTGGGATGTGTGTCGTCAACTAACAGAGTTGAACCTTTCTATTGATACAGTAGTTTGGAAACACTCTTTTTGTGGAAATTGCAAGTGGATATTTGGATAACTGTGAAGATTTCGTTGGAAACGGGAATATCTTCATCTAAAATCTAGACGGAAGCACTGTCAGAAACTACTTCGTGATATGTGCATTCAAGTGACAGAGCTGAACATTCCTCTTCATAGACCAGGTTTGAAGTACTCTTTCTGTAGTATCCGGAAGTGGACATTTCGCGCGAAACCAGGCCTATGGTGAAAACGGAAATATCGTCCCATAAAAACGAAAGAGAAAGATTCTCAGAAACTTAATTGGGGTGTCTGTCCTCAACTACCAGAGTTGAACCTTTCTATTGATACAGTATTTTGGAAACACTCTTTTTGTAGAATCTGCAAGCGGATATTTGGATAACAGTGAAGATTTCGTTGGAAACGGAATATCTTCATATAAATTTTAGACAGAAGCATTCTCAGAAACTTCTTTGTGATGTGTGTCTTCAACTAACAGGGTTCAACCTTTCTTTTGATAGAGCAGTTTGGAAACACTGTTTCTGTAGAATCTGTAAGTGGATATTTGGATACCTCTAATGATTTCATTGGAAACCTGAATATCTTCATATAAAATCTAGACAGAAGCATTCTCAGAAACTTCTTGGTGATGTGTGTCTTCAACTATCAGGGTTCAACCTTCCTTTTGATAGAGCAGTTTGGAAACACTGTTTTTGTAGAATCTGTAATTGGATATTTGGATAACTGTGAAGATTTCATTGGAGACGGGAATATCTTCATATAAAATCTAGACAGAAGCATTCTCAGAAACTTCTTTGTGATTTGTGTCCTCATCTAACAGAGTTGAACCTTTCCTTTGATAGAGCAGTTTGGAAACACTCTTTTTGTATAAATTGCAAGTGGATATTTTTATAACTGTGAAGATTTCATTGGAAACGGTAATATCCTGATTTAAAATATAGACAGAAATATTCTCAGAAACTTCTTTGTGATGTGGGTCCTCAACTAACAGAGTTCAACCATTCCTTTCATACTGCAGTTGGAAACACACTTTTTGTAGAATCTGCAAGTGGATAATTTGATAACTGCGAGGATTTCATTGGAAACGGGAATATCTTCATATAAAGTCTAGACAGAAGAATTCTCAGAAAATTCTTTGTGATGTGTGTCCTCAACTAACAGAGTTCAACCTTTCTTTTGATACAGCAGTTTGGATACTCTCTTTTTGTAGAATCTGTAAGTGGATATTTGGATACCTCTAACGATTTCGTTGGAAACGGGAATATCTTCATATAAAAGATAGACAGAAGCACTGTCAGAAACTACTTTTTGATAACTGCATTCAAGTCACAGTGCTGAACATTCCCTTTCATAGACCACGTTTGAAACACTCTTTCTGTAGTATCTGGAAGTGGACATTTCGAGCGAATTCAGGCCTATGGTGAAAACGGAAATATCTTCCGAAAAAACGAGACAGAAGGATTCTCAGAAACTTATTTGGGATGTGGGTCCTCAACTAACAGAGGTGAACATTTCTTTTGATACAGCAGTTTGGAAACACGATTTTTGTAGAATCTGCATGTGAATATTTGAATAACAGTGAATATTTCTTTGGAAACGGGAACATCTTCATATAAAATCTAGACAGAAGCATTCCAGAAACTTCTTTGTGATGTGTGTCCTCAACGAACAGGGTTCAACATTTCTTTTGATAGAGTAGTTTGGAACCACCCTTTTTGTAGAATCTGCAAGTGGATATTTGGATAGCTCATACGATTTCGTTGGAAACGGGAATATCTTCATATAAAATCTAGACAGAAGTATTCTCAGAAACTTCTTTGTGATGTGTGTCCTCATCTAACAGAGTTGAACCTTTCTTTTGATACAGTAGTTTGGGAACAGTCTTTTTGTAGAATCTGCAAGTGGGTATTTGGATACCTCTAACGATTTCGTTGGAAACAGTAATATCTTCATATAAAAGATACACAGAGGCACTGTCAGAAACTACTTTGTGATATCTGCATTCAAGTCACAGATCTGAACATTCCCTTTCATAGACCACGTTTGAAACTCTCTTTCTGTTGTATCTGAAAGTGGACACTTTCAGCGCATTCAGGCCTGTGGTGAAAAAGGGAATATCTTCCTATGAAAACGAGACAGAAGGATTCTCATAAAGTTGTTTGGGATGTGTGTCCTCAACTAACAGAGTTCAACCTTTCCTTTCATACAGCAGTTCGAAACAAACTTTTTGTGGAATCTGCATGTGGATATTTCGATAACTGTGAAGATTTCATTGGAAACGGGAATATCCTCACATAAAGTCTAGACAGAAGCATTCTCAGAAAATTCTTTGTGATGTGTGTCCTCAACTAACAGAGTTCAACCTTTCTTTTTATAGAGCAGTTTGGAAACACCCCTTTTGTAGAATCTGTAAGTGGATATTTGGATACCTCTAACGATTTCGTTGGAAACGGGAGTATCTTCATATAAAATCTAGACAGAAGCATTCTCAGAAACTTCTTGGTAATGAGTGTCCTCACCTAACACAGTTCAACCTTTCTTAATGTGAAAGGTTTAATGTGAAATCTTCACATTAAACACAATTAAACACATTAAACAAAATATCCACTTGCAGGTTCTACAAAAAGAGTGTTTCCAAACTGCTGTATCAATGGAAAGTTTGAACTCTGTTAGTTGAGGACACACATCACAAAAAAGTTTCTTAGAATGCTTCTGTCTAGATTTTATAAGAAGATACTCCCGTTTCCAACGAAATCTTCACAGTTATTCAAGTATCCACTTGCAGATTCCACAAAAAGAGTGTTTCCAAACTGCTGTATCAATAGAAAGGATCAACTCTGCTAGTTGAGGACACACATCCTAAATAAGTTTCTGAGAATCCTTCTGTCTCTTTCTTATGGGAAGGTATTTCAGTTTTCACCGTAGGCCTGAATGCGTTCGAAATGTCCACTTCCAGATACTACAGAAAGAGTGTTTCAAACCTGCTGTATGAAAGGGAACGTTCAGCTCTGTGACTTGAATGCAGATATCACAAAGTAGTTTCTGACAGTGCTTCTGTCTTGAATTTAGATGAAGATATTCCCTTTTCCAACGAAATCGTTAGAGCTATAAAAATATCCACTTGCAGATTCTACAAAAAGGGTGTTTCCAAACTGCTCTATCAAAAGAAACGTTGAACTCTGTAAGTTGAGGATACACATCACAAAGAAGTTTCTGAGAATGCTTGTGTCTAGATTTTATATGAAGATATTCCCATTTCCAACTAAATCTTCACAGTTATCCAAAAGTCCACTTGCAGATTTTACAAAAAGACTGTTTCCAAACTGCTGTTTCTTAGGAAAAGTTGAACTGTGTTAGTTGAGGACACTCATCACAAAGAAGTTTCTGAGAATGCTTCTGTCTAGATTTCATATGAAGATATTCCCGTTTCCACCGAAATCATTAGAGCTATCCAAATATCCACTTACAGATTCTACAAAAAGAGTGTTACCAATCTGCTCTATCAAAAGAAAGGTTCAACTTCGTTAGTTGAGGACACACATCACAAAGAAGTTTCTGAGAACGCTTCTGTCTAGATTTTATATGAAGATATTCCGTTTCCAACGAAATCTTCACATTTACCCAAATATCCACTTGCAGATTCTACAAAAAGTGTGTTTACAAACTACTGTATCAATAGAAAGGTTCAACTCTTTCAGTTGAGGACACACATCACAAAGAAGTTTCTGAGAATGCTTCTGTCTAGATTTTATATGAAGATATTCCCGTTTCCAACGAAATCTTCACAGTTATCCAAATATCCACTTGCAGATTCTACAAAAAGAGTGTTTGCAAACTGCTGTATCAAAAGAAAGGATGAACTGTGTTAGCTGAGGACACTCATCAATAAGAAGTTTCTTAGAATGCTTCGGTCTAGATTTCATATGAAGATATTCCCGTTTCCAACGAAATCATTAGCTCTATCAAAATATCCACTTACAGATTCTACAAAAAGAGTGTTTCCAAACTCCTCTATCAAAAGAAAGGTTCAACTCCTTTAGTTGAGGACACACATAACAAAGAAGTTTCTGAGAATGCTTCTGTCTAGATTTTATATGAAGATATTCATTTTCCAATGAAATCTTCAGAGTCATCCAAATATCCACTTGCAGCTTCTACAAAAAGAGTTTTTCTAAACTGCTGTATCCAAAGAAAGTTTCATCTCTGTTAGTTGAGGACACACATCCCAAATAAGTTTCTGAGAATGCTTCTGTCTCGTTTTTATGGGAAGATATTTCCCTTTTTACCTTAGGCCTGAAAGCGCTCGAAATCTCCACTTGCAGATACTACAGAAGGAGTGTTCCAAACCTGCACTAAGAAAGGGAATGTTCAGCTTTGTGAGTTCAATGCAGATATCACAAAGTAGTTTCTGAGAGAGCTTCTCTCTAGATTTTAGATGAAGATATACCCGTTTCCAAATGAAATCGTTAGACCTATCCAAATATCCACTTTCAGATTCTACAAAAAGTGTGTTTCCTAACTGCTGTAACAAAGGAAAGGTTGAAATCTGTTAGTTGAGGACACACACCACAAATAAGTTTCTGAGAATGCTTCTGTCTAGATTTTATATTACGATATTCCCGTTTCCAATGAAATCTTCACAGTTATTCAAATATCCACTTGCAGATTATACAAAAAGAGTGTTTCCAAACTGCTCTATCAAAAGAAAGGTTCAACTCCGTTAGTTGAGGACACACATCACAAAGAAGTTTCTGAGAATGCTTCTGTCTCGTTTTTATGGGAAGATATTTCAGTTTTCAATGAAGGTCCGAATGCGCTCGAAATGTCCACATGCAGATAATACAGAAAGAGTGTTGCAAACCTTCTCTAAGAAAGGGAATCTTCAGCTTTGTGAGTTGAATGCAGATATCACAAAGTAGTTTCTGAGAGTGCTTCTGTCTAGATTTTAGATGAAGACATTCCCGTTTCCAACGAAATCGTTAGAGCTATCCAAATATCAACTTGCAGATTCTACAAAAAGAGTGGTTCCAAACTACTCTATGAAAAGAAAGGTTGAACTCTGTTAGATGAGGACACACATCACAAAGAAGTTTCTGAGAATGCTTCTGTCTTGATTTTATATGAAGATGTTCCCGTTTCCAACGAAATCTTCACATTAAACAAAATATCCACTTGCAGGTTCTACAAAAAGAGTGTTTCCAAACTGCTGTATCTAAGGAAAGGTTGAACTCTGTTAGTTGAGGACACAAATCACAAAAAAGTTTCTTAGAATGCTTCTGTCTAGATTTTATATGAAGATATTCCCGTTTCCAACGAAATCTTCACAGTAATTCAAGTATCCACTTGCAGATTCCACAAAAAGTGTGTTTCCAAACTGCTGTATCAATAGAAAGGATCAACTGTGCTAGTTGAGGACACACATCCTAAATAAGTTTCTGAGAATCCTTCTGTCTCTTTCTTATGGGAAGATATTTCAGTTTTCACCGTTGGCCTGAATGCGTTCGAAATGTCCACTTCCAGATCCTACAGAAAGAGTGTTTCAAACCTGCTCTATGAAACGGAATGTTTAGCTCTGTGACTTGAATGCAGATATCACAAAGTACTTTCTGGCAGTGCTTCTGTCTTGAATTTAGATGAAGATATTCCCTTTTCCAACGAAATCGTTAGAGCTATAAAAATATCCACTTGCATATTCTACAAAAAGGGTGTTTTCAAACTGCTCTTTCAAAAGAAACGTTGAACTCTGTTACTTGAGAATAAACATCACAAAGAAGTTTCTGAGAATGCTTGTGTCTAGATTTTATATGAAGATATTCCCATTTCCAACTAAATCTTCACAGTTATCCAAATATCCACTTGCAGAATTTACAAAAAGACTGTTTCCAAACTGCTGTTTCTTTGGAAAAGTTGAACTGTGTTAGTTGAGGACACTCATCACAAAGAAGTTTCTGAGAATGCTTCTGTCTAGATTTCATATGAAGATATTCCCGTTTCCACCGAAATCATTAGAGCTATCCAAATATCCACTTACAGATTCTACAAAAAGAGTGTTACCAATCTGCTCTATCAAAAGAAAGGTTCAACTTCATTAGTTGAGGACACACATCACAAAGAAGTTTCTGAGAATGCTTCTGTCTAGATTTTATATGAAGATGTTCCGTTTCCAACGAAATCTTCACAGTTATCCAAATATCCACTTGCAGATTCTACAAAAAGTGTGTTTCCAAACTACTGTATCAAAACAAAGGTTCAACTCTGTTAGTTGAGGACACTCATCACAAAGAAGTTTCTGAGAATGCTTCTGTGTAGATTTCTTATGAAGATACTCCCCTTTCCAACGAAATTATTACAGCTATCCAAATATTCACGGACAGATTCTACAAAAAGGGTGTTTCCAAACTGCTCTATCAAAAGAAAGGTTGAACTCCGTTAGTTCAGGACACACATCATGAAGAAGTTTCTGAGAATGCTTCTGTCTAGATTTTATATGAAGATATTCCGTTTCCAACGATATCTTTACAGTTATCCAAATATCCACTTGCAGATTCTGCAAAAAGTGTGTTTCCAAACTACTGTATCAAAACAAAGGTTCAACTCTGTTAGTTGAGGACACACTTCACAAAGAAGTTTCTGAGAATGCTTCTGTCTAGATTTTATATGAATATATTCCCGTTTCCAACGAAATCTTCACAGTTATCCAAATATCCATTTGCAGATTCTACAAAAAGAGTGTTTGCAAACTGCTGTATCAAAAGAAAGGATGAAATGTGTTAGCTGAGGACACTCATCAAGAAGAAGTTTCTGAGAATCCTTCGGTCTAGATTTCATATGAAGATATTCCCGTTTCCAACGAAATCATTAGCTCTATCAAAATATCCACTTACAGATTCTACAAAAAGAGTGTTTCCAAACTCCTCTATCAAAAGAAAGGTTCAACTCCCTTAGTTGAGGACACACATCACAAAGAAGTTTCTGAGAATGCTTCTGTCTAGATTTTATATGAAGATATTCCCTTTTCCAATGAAATCTTCAGAGTCATCCAAATTTCCCCTGCAGCTTCTAGAAAAAGAGTTTTTCTAAACTGCTGTATCCAAAGAAAGTTTCATCTCTGTTAGTTGAGGACACACATCCCAAATAATTTTCTGAGAATGCTTCTGTCTCGTTTTTATGGGAAGATATTTCCCTTTTCACCTTAGGCCTGAAAGCGCACGAAATCTCCACTTGCAGATACTACAGAAAGAGTGTTCCAAACCTGCTCTAAGAAAGGGAATGTTCAGCTCTGTGAGTTCAATGCAGATATCACAAAGTAGTTTCTGAGAGAGCTTCTGTCTAGATTTTAGATGAAGATATTCCCGTTTCCAATGAAATCGTTAGAGCTATCCAAATATCCACTTGCAGATTCTACAAAAAGTGTGTTTCCAAGCTGCTGTAACAAAGGAAATGTTGAAATCTGTTAGTTGAGGACACACACCACAAAAAAGTTTCTGAGAATGCTTCTGTCTAGATTTTATATGACGATATTCCCGTTTCCAATGAAATCTTCACAGTTATTCAAATATCCACTTGCAGATTCTACAAAAAGAGTGTTTCCAAACTGCTCTATCAAAAGAAAGGTTCAACTCCGTTAGTTGAGGACACACATCACAAAGAAGTTTCTGAGAATGCTTCTGTCTCGTTTTTATGGGAAGATATTTCAGTTTTCACCGTAGCCCCGAATGCACTCGAAATGTCCACTTGCAGATCCTACAGAAAGAGTGTTCCAAACTTTCTCTGAGAAAGGGAATCTTCAGCTTTGTGAGTTGAATGCAGATATCACAAAGTAGTTTCTGAGAGTGCTTCTGTCTAGATTTTAGATGAAGATATTCCCGTTTCCAACGAAATCGTTAGAGCTATCCAAATATCAACTTGCAGATTCTACAAAAAGAGTGGTACCAAACTACTTATCAAAAGAAATGTTGAACTCTGTTCGATGAGGACACACATCACAAGGAAGTTTCTGAGAATGCTTCTGTCTAGATTTTATATGAAGATGTTCCCGATTAAAACGAAATCTTCACATTAAACAAAATATCCACTTGCAGGTTCTACAAAAAGAGTGTTTCCAAACTACTGTATCAAAAGAAAGGTTGAACTCTGTTAGTTGAGGACACATATCACAAAAAAGTTTCTGAGAATGCTTCTGTCTAGATTTTATATGAAGATATTCCCGTTTCCAACGAAATCTTCACAGTTATTCAAGTATCCACTTGCAGATTCCACAAAAAGAGTGTTTCCAAACTGCTGTATCAATAGAAAGGATCAACTCTGTTAGTTGAGGACACACATCCTAAATAAGTTTCTGAGAATCCTTCTGTCTCTTACTTATGGGAAGATATTTCAGTTTTCACCGTAGGCCTGAATGCGTTCGAAATGTCCACTTCCAGATACTACAGAAAGAGTGTTTCAAACCTGCTCTATGAAAGGGAATGTTCAGCTCTGTGACTTGAATGCAGATATCACAAAGTAGTTTCTGACAGTGCTTCTGTCTTGAATTTAGATGAAGATATTCCCTTTTCCAACGAAATCGTTAGAGCTATAAAAATATCCACTTTCAGATTCTACAAAAAGGGTTTTTTCCAAACTGCTCTATCAAAAGAAACGTTGAACTCTATTAGTTGAGGACACACATCACAAAGAAGTTTCTGAGAATGCTTGTGTCTAGATTTTATATGAAGATATTCCCATTTCCAACTAAATCTTCACAGTTATCCAAATATCCACTTGCAGATTTTACAAAAAGACTGTTTCCAAACTGCTGTTTCAAAGGAAAGTTTGAACTGTGATAGTTGAGGACACTCATCACAAAGAAGTTTCTGAGAATGCTTCTGTCTAGATTTCATATGAAGATATTCCCGTTTCCACCGAAATCATTAGAGCTATCCAAATATCCACTTACAGATTCTACAAAAGAGTGTTACCAATCTGCTCTATCAAAAGAAAGGTTCAACTTCGTTAGTTGAGGACACACAACACTAAGAAGTTTCTGAGAATGCTTCTGTCTAGATTTTATATGAAGATATTCCGTTTCCAACGAAATCTTCACAGTTATCCAAATATCCACTTGCAGATACTACAAAAAGTGTGTTTCCAAACTACTGTATCAAAAGAAAGCTTCAACTCTGTTAGTTGAGGACACACATCACAAGGAAGTTTCTGAGAATGCTTCTGTCTAGATTTTATATGAAGATATTCCCGTTTCCAACGAAATCTTCACAGTTATACAAATATCCACTTGCAGATTCTACAAAAAGAGTGTTTGCAAACTGCTGTATCAAAAGAAAGGAAGAACTGTGTTAGCTGAGGTCACTCATCAATAAGAAGTTTCTGAGAATGCTTCGGTCTAGATTTCATATGAAGATATTCCCGTTTCCAACGAAATCATTTGCTCTATCAAAATATCCACTTACAGATTCTACAAAAAGAGTGTTTCCAAACTCCTCTATCAAAAGAAAGGTTCAACTCCTTTAGTTGAGGACACACATCACAAAGAAGTTTCTGAGAATGCTTCTGTCTAGATTTTATATGAAGATATTCCCTTTTCCAATGAAATCTTCAGAGTCATCCAAATATCCACTTGCAGCTTCTACAAAAAGAGTTTTTCTAAACTGCTGTATCCAAAGAAAGTTTCATCTCTGTTAGTTGAGGACACACATCCCAAATAAGTTTCTGAGAATGCTTCTGTCTCGTTTTTATGGGAAGATATTTCCCTTTTCACCTTAGGCCTGAAAGCTCTCGAAATCTCCACTTGCAGATACTACAGAAAGAGTGTTCCAAACCTGCTCTAAGAAAGGGAATGTTCAGCTCTGTGAGATCAATGCAGATATCACAAAGTAGTTTCTGGGAGAGCTTCTGTCTAGATTTTAGATGAAGATATTCCGGTTTCCAATGAAATCGTAAGAGCTATCCAAATATCAACATGCAGATTCTACAAAAAGTGTGTTTCCAAACTGCTGTAACAAAGGAAAGGTTGAAATCTGTTAGTTGAGGACACACACCACAAAAAAGTTTCTGAGAATGCTTCTGTCTAGATTTTATATGACGATATTCCCGTTTCCAATGAAATCTTCACAGTTATTCAAATATCCACTTGCAGATTCTACAAAAAGAGTGTTTCCAAACTGCTCTATCAAAAGAAAGGTTCAACTCCGTTAGTTGAGGACACACATCACAAAGAAGTTTCTGAGAATGCTTCTGTCTCGTTTTTGTGGGAAGATATTTCAGTTTTCACCGTAGGCCCGAATGCGCTCGAAATGTCCACTTGCAGATACTACAGAAAGAGTGTTCCAAACCTTCTCTAAGAAAGGGAATCTTCAGCTTTGTGAGTTGAATGCAGATATCACAAAGTAGTTTCTGAGAGTGCTTCTGTCTAGATTTTTGATGAAGATATTCCCGTTTCCAACGAAATCATTAGAGCTATCCAAATATCAACTTGCAGATTCTACAAAAAGAGTGGTTCCAAACTACTCTATGAAAAGAAAGGTTGAACTCTGTTAAATGAGGACCCACATCACAAAGAAGTTTCTGAGAATGCTTCTGTCTAGATTTTATATGAAGATGT
The DNA here is from genome assembly GCF_029281585.2 of Gorilla gorilla gorilla. NCBI lineage: Eukaryota > Metazoa > Chordata > Mammalia > Primates > Hominidae > Gorilla > Gorilla gorilla. The sequence continues at coordinate 10,798,739 of NC_086018.1, read as the reverse complement.
TCCCATTTCCAACGAAATCTTCACATTAAACAAAATATCCACTTGCAGGTTCTACAAAAAGAGTGTTTCCAAACTGCTGTATCAAAGGAAAGGTTGAACTCTGTTAGTTGAGGACACACATCACCAAAAAGTTTCTGAAAATGCTTCTGTCTAGATTTTATATGAAGATATTTCCGTTTCCAACGAAATCTTCACAGTTATTCAAATATCCACTTGCAGATTCTACAAAAAGAGTGTTTCCAAACTGCTGTATCAATAGAAAGGATCAGCTCTGGTAGTTGAGGACACACATCCTAAATAAGTTTCTGAAAATCCTTCTGTCTCTTTTTTATGGGAAGATATTTCAGTTTTCACCGTTGGCCTTAATGCGCTCGAAATGTCCACTTCCAGATACTACAGAAAGAGTGTCTCAAACCTGCTCTATGAAAGGGAATGTTCCACTCTGTGACTTGAATGTAGATATCACAAAGTAGTTTCTGACAGTGCTTCTGTCTAGAATTTAGATGAAGATATTCCCGTTTCCAACGAAATCGATAGAGCTATCCAAATATCCACTTACAGATTCTACAAAAGAAGTGATTCCAAACTGCTCTATCAACAGAAAGGTTTAAGTCTGTTAGTTGAGGACACACATCACAAAGAAGTTTGTGAGAATGCTTCTGTCTAGATTTTATATGAAGATGTTCCCGTTTCCAACGATATCTTCACAGTTATCCAAATATCCACTTGCAGATTCTTCAAAAAGTGTGTTTCCAAACTGCTGTATCAAAAGAAAGGTTCAACTCTGTTAGTTGAGGACACTCATCACAAAGAAGTTTCTGAGAATGCTTCTGTCTAGATTTCATATGAAGATACTCCCCTTTCCAAAGAAATTATTACAGCTATCCAAATATCCACAGACAGATTCTGCAAAAAGGGTGTTTCCAAACTGCTCTATCAAAAGAAAGGTTGAACTCCGTTAGTTGAGGACACACATCACGAAGAAGTTGCTGAGAATGCTTCTGTCTAGAATTGAGATGAAGATATTCCCGTTTCCAATGAAATCTTCACAGTTATCCAAATATCTACCAGCAGATTCTACAAAAAGTGTGTTTCCAAACTACTGTAACAAAAGAAAGGTAGAACTCTGTTAGTTGTGGACACACATCACAAAGAAATTTCTGAGAATGCTTCTGTCTAGATTTTATATGAAGATATTCTCTTTTCCTTCGAAATCTTCACAGTTATCCATATATCCACTTGCGGATTCTACAAAAAGAGTGTTTCTAAACTGCTGTATCAAAAGAAAGGTTCAACTCTGTTAGTTGAGGACACACATCCCATATAAGTTTCAGAGAATGCTTCTGTCTCGTTTTTATGGGAAGATATTTCCCTTTTCACCGTAGGCCTGAAAGTGCTCGAAATGTCCACTTGCAGAAACTACAGAAAGCGTATTCCAAACCTGCACTAAGAAAGAGAACCTTCAGCTTTCTGAGTTGAATGCAGATATCACAAAGTAGTTTCTGAGAGTGCTTCTGTCTAGATTTTAGATGAAGATATTCCCGTTTCCAACGAAATCGTATGAGCTATCCAAATATCCACTTGCATTTTCTCCAAAAAGAGTGTTTCCAAACTGCTGTATCAATGGAAAGTTTGAACTCTGTTAGTTGAGGACACACATCACAAAAAAGTTTCTGAAAATGCTTCTGTCTAGATTTTATAAGAAGATACTCCCGTTTCCAACGAAATCTTCACAGTCATTCAAGTATCCACTTGCAGATTCCACAAAAAGAGTGTTTCCAAACTGCTGTATCAATAGAAAGGATCAACTCTGCTAGTTGTGGACACACATCCTAAATAAGTTTCTGAGAATCCTTCTGTCTCTTTCTTATGGGAAGATATTTCAGTTTTCACCGTTGGCCTGAATGCGTTCGAAATGTCCACTTCCAGATACTACAGAAAGAGTGTTTCAAACCTGCTCTATGAAAGGGAATCTTCAGCTCCGTGACTTGAATGCAGATATCACAAAGTAGTTTCTGACAGTGCTTCTGTCTTGAATTTAGATGAAGATATTCCCTTTTCCAACGAAATCGTTAGAGCTATAAAAATATCCACTTGCAGATTCTACAAAAAGGGTGTTTCCAAACTGCTCTATCAAAAGAAACTTTGAACTCTGTTAGTTGAGGATACACATCACAAAGAAGTTTCTGAGAATGCTCGTGTCTAGATTTTACATGAAGATATTCCTATTTCCAACTAAATCTTCACAGTTATCCAAATATCCACTTGCAGATTTTACAAAAAGACTGTTTCCAAACTGCTGTTTCAAAGGAAAGGTTGAACTGTGGTAGTTGAGGACACTCATCACAAAGAAGTTTCTGAGAATGCTTCTGTCTAGATTTCATATGAAGATATTCCCGTTTCCACCGAAATCATTAGAGCTATCCAAATATCCACTTACAGATTCTACAGAAAGAGTGTTACCAATCTGCTCTATCAAAAGAAAGGTTCAACTTCGTTAGTTGAGGACACACATCACAAAGAAGTTTCTGAGAATGCTTCTGTCTAGATTTTATATGAAGATATTCCGTTTCCAACGAAATCTTCACAGTTATCCAAATATCCACTTGCAGATTCTAGAAAAAGTGTGTTTCCAAACTACTGTATCAAAAGAAAGGTTCAACTCTGTTAGTTGAGGACACACATCACAAAGAAGTTTCTGAGAATGCTTCTGTCTAGATTTTATATGAAGATATTCCCGTTTCCAACGAAATCTTCACCGTTATCCAAATATCCACTTGCAGATTCTACAAAAAGAGTGTTTGCAAACTGCTGTATCAAAAGAAAGGATGAACTGTGGTAGCTGAGGACACTCATCAATAAGAGGTTTCTGAGAATGCTTCGGTCTAGATTTCATATGAAGATATTCCCGTTTCCAACGAAATCATTAGCTCTATCAAAATATCCACTTACAGATTCTACAAAAAGAGTGTTTCCAAACTCCTCTATCAAAAGAAAGGTTCAACTCCTTTAGTTGAGGACACACATCACAAAGAAGTTTCTGAGAATGCTTCTGTCTAGATTTTATAAGAAGGTATTCCCTTTTCCAATGAAATCATCAGAGTCATCCAAATATCCACTTGCAGCTTCTACAAAAAGAGTTTTTCTAAACTGATGTATCCAAAGAAAGTTTCATCTCTGTTAGTTGAGGACACACATCCCAAATAAGTTTCTGAGAATGCTTCTGTCTCGTTTTTATGGGAAGATATTTCCCTTTTCACCTTAGGCCTGAAAGCGCTCGAAATCTCCACTTGCAGATACTACAGAAAGAGTGTTCCAAACCTGCCCTAAGAAAGGGAATGTTCAGCTCTGTGAGTTCAATGCAGATATCACAAAGTAGTTTCTGAGAGAGCTTCTGTCTAGATTTTAGATGAAGATATTCACGTTTCCAATGAAATCGTTAGAGCTATCCAAATATCCACTTGCAGATTCTACAAAAAGTGTGTTTCCAAACTGCTGTAACAAAGGAAAGGTTGAAATCTGTTAGTTGAGGACACACACCACAAAAAAGTTTCTGAGAATGCTTCTGTCTAGATTTTATATGACGATATTCCCGTTTCCAATGAAATATTCACAGTTATTCAAATATCCACTTGCAGATTCTACAAAAAGAGTGTTTCCAAACTGCTCTATCAAAAGAAAGGTTCAACTCCGTTAGTTGAGGACACACATCACAAAGAAGTTTCTGAGAATGCTTCTGTCTCGTTTTTGTGGGAAGATATTTCAGTTTTCACCGTAGGACTTAATGCGCTCGAAATGTCCACTTCCAGATACTACAGAAAGAGTGTTTCAAACCTGCTCTATGAAAGGGAATGTTCCGCTCTGTGACTTGAATGCAGATATCACAAAGAAGTTTCTGACAGTGCTTCTGTCTAGAATTTAGATGAAGATATTCCCGTTTCCAACGAAATCGATAGATCTATCCAAATATCCACTTACAGATTCTACAAAAGAAGTGATTCCAAACTGCTCTATCAACAGAAAGGTTTATGTCTGTTAGTTGAGGACACACATCACAAAGAAGTTTGTGAGAATGCTTCTGTCTAGATTTTATATGAAGATATTCCCGTTTCCAACGATATCTTCACAGTTATCCAAATATCCACTTGCAGATTCTTCAAAAAGTGTGTTTTCACACTGCTGTATCAAAAGAAAGGTTCAACTCTGTTAGTTGAGGACACTCATCACAAAGAAGTTTCTGAGAATGCTTCTGTCTAGATTTCATATGAAGATACTCCCCTTTCCAACGAAATTATTACAGCTATCCAAATATCCACGGACAGATTCTACAAAAAGGGTGTTTCCAAACTGCTCTATCAAAAGAAAGGTTGAACTCCGTTAGTTGAGGACACACATCACGAAGAAGTTGCTGAGAATGCTTCTGTCTAGAATTTAGATGAAGATATTCCCGTTTCCAATGAAATCTTCACAGTTATCCAAATATCTACCAGCAGATTCTACAAAAAGTGTGTTTCCAAACTACTGTAACAAAAGAAAGGTTGAACTCTGTTAGTTGAGGACACACAACACAAAGAAGTTTCTGAGAATGCTTCTCTCTAGATTTTATATGAAGATGTTCACTTTTCCATCGAAATCTTCACAGTTATCCAAATATCCACTTGCGGATTCTACAAAAAGAGTGTTTCCAAACTGCTGTATCAAAGGAAAGGTTGAACTCTGTTAGTTGAGGACACACATCACAAAAAAGTTTCTGAGAATGCTTCTGTCTAGATTTTATAAGAAGATACTCCCGTTTCCAACGAAATCTTAACAGTTATTCAAGTATCCACTTGCAGTTTCCACAAAAAGAGTGTTTCCAAACTGCTGCATCAATAGAAAGGATCAACTCTGCTAGTTGAGGACACACATCCTAAATAAGTTTCTGAGAATCCTTCTGTCTCTTTCTTATGGGAAGATATTTAAGTTTTCACCGTAGGCCTGAATGCGGTCGAAATGTCCACTTCCAGATACTACAGAAAGAGTGTTTCAAACCTGCTCTATGAAAGGGAATGTTCAGCTCTGTGACTTGAATGCAGATATCACAAAGTAGTTTCTGACAGTGCTTCTGTCTTGAATTTAGATGAAGATATTCCCTTTTCCAACGAAATCGTTAGAGCTATAAAAATATCCACTTGCAGATTCTACAAAAAGGGTGTTTCCAAACTGCTCTATCAAAAGAAACGTTGAAATCTGTTAGTTGAGGACACACATCACAAAGAAGTTTCTGAGAATGCTTGTGTCTAGATTTTATATGAAGATATTCCCATTTCCAGCGAAATCTTCACAGTTATCCAAATATCCACTTGGAGATTCTTCAAAAAGTGCGTTTCCAAACTGCTGTATCAAAAGAAAGGTTCAACTCTGTTAGTTGAGGACACTCATCACAAAGAAGTTTCTGAGAATGCTTCTGTCTAGATTTCATATGAAGATACTCCCCTTTCCAACGAAATTATTACAGCTATCCAAATATCCACGGACAGATTCTACAAAAAGGGTGTTTCCAAACTGCTCTATCAAAAGAAAGGTTGAACTCCGTTAGTTGAGGACACACATCACGAAGAAGTTGCTGAGAATGCTTCTGTCTCGTTTTTATGGGAAGATATTTCCCTTTTCACCTTAGGCCTGAAAGCGCTCGAAATCTCCACTTGCAGATACTACAGAAAGAGTGTTCCAAACCTGCTCTAAGAAACGGAATGTTCAGCTCTGTGAGTTCAATGCAGATATCACAAAGTAGTTTCTGAGAGAGCTTCTGTCTAGATTTTAGGTGAGGATATTCCCGATTCCAATGAAATCGTTAGAGCTATCCAAATATCCACTTGCAGATTCTTCAAAAAGTGTGTTTCCAAACTGCTGTAACAGAGGAAAGGTTGAAATCTGTTAGTTGAGGACACACACCACAGAAAAGTTTCTGAGAATGCTTCTGTCTAGATTTTATATGACAATATTCCCGTTTCCAATGAAATCCTCACAGTTATTCAAATATCCACTTGCAGATTCTACAAAAAGAGTGTTTCCAAACTGCTCTATCAAAAGAAAGGTTCAACTCCGTTAGTTGAGGACACACATCACAAAGAAGTTTCTGAGAATGCTTCTGTCTCGTTTTTATGGGAAGATATTTCAGTTTTCACCGTACTCCCGAATGCGCTCGAAATGTCCACTTGCAGATACTACAGAAAGAGTGTTCCAAACCTTCTCTAAGAAAGGGAATCTTCAGCTTTGTGAGTTGAATGCAGATATCACAAAGTAGTTTCTGAGAGTGCTTCTGTCTAGATTTTAGATGAAGATATTCCCGTTTCCAATGAAATCGTTAGAGCTATCCAAATATCAACTTGCAGATTCTAGAAAAAGTGTGGTTCCAAACTACCCTATGAAAAGAAAGGTTGAACTCTGTTAGATGAGGACACACATCACAAAGAAGTTTCTGAGAATGCTTCTGTCTAGATTTTATATGAAGATGTTCCCGTTTCCAAAGAAATCTTCACATTAAACAAAATATCCACTTGCAGGTTCTACAAAAAGAGTGTTTCCAAACTGCTGTATCAAAGGAAAGGTTGAACTCTGTTAGTTGAGGACACACATCACAAAAAAGTTTCTGAGAATGCTTCTGTCTAGATTTTATATGAAGATATTCCCGTTTCCAACGAAATCAATTGAGCTATCCAAATATCCACTTCCAGATTCTACAAAAGAAGTGATTCCAAACTGCTCTATCAACAGAAAGGTTGAAGTTAGTTGACGAAACACATCATAAAGAAGTTTGTGAGAATGCTTCTGTCTAGATTGTATATGAAGAAATTCCCGTTTCCAACGAAATCTTCACAGTTATTCAAATATTCACTTGCAGATTCTACAAAAAGAGTGTTTCCAAACTGCTGTATCAATAGAAAGGATCAGCTCTGGTAGTTGAGGACACACATCCTAAATAAGTTTCTGAAAATCCTTCTGTCTCTTTTTTATGGGAAGATATTTCAGTTTTCACCGTAGGCCCGAATGCGCTCGAAATGTCCACTTCCAGATAATACAGAAAGCATGTTCCAAACCTGCTCTAAGAAAGAGAATCTTCAGCTTTCTGAGTTGAATGCAGATATTACAAAGTAGTTTCTGAGAGTGCTTCTGTCTAGATTTTAGATGAAGATATTCCCGTTTCCAACGAAATCGTATGAGCTATCCAAATATCCACTTGCAGATTCTACAAAAAGAGTGGTTCCAAACTACTCTATCAAAAGAAATGTTGAATTCTGTTCGATGAGGCCACACATCACAAAGAAGTTTCTGAGAATGCTTCTGTCTAGATTTTATATAAAGATGTTCCAGTTTCCAACGAAATTTTCACATTAAACAGAATATCCACTTGCAGGTTCTACAAAAAGAGTGTTTCCAAACTGCTGTATCAACGGAAAGTTTGAACTCTGTTAGTTGAGCACACACATCACAAAAAAGTTTCTGAGAATGCTTCTGTCTAGATTTTATAAGAAGATACTCGCGTTTCCAATGAAATCTTCACAGTTATTCAAGTATCCACTTGCAGATTCCACAAAAAGAGTGTTTCCAAACTGCTGTATCAATAGAAAGGATCAACTCTGCTAGTTGAGGACACACATCCTAAATAAGTTTCTGAGAATCCCTCTGTCTCTTTCTTATGGGAAGATATTTCAGTTTTCACCACAGGCCTGAATGCGTTCGAAATGTCCACTTCCAGATACTACAGAAAGAGTGATTCAAACCTGCTCTATGAAAGGGAATGTTCAGCTCTGTGACTTGAATGCAGATATCACAAAGCAGTTTCTGACAGTGCTTCTGTCTTGAATTTAGATGAAGATATTCCGTTTTCCAACGAAATCGTTAGAGCTATAAAAATTTCCACTTGCAGATTCTACAAAAAGGGTGTTTCCAAACTGCTCTATCAAAAGAAACGTTGAACTCTGTTAGTTGAGGATACACATCACAAAGAAGTTTCTGAGAATGCTTGTGTCAAGATTTTATATGAAGATATTCCTATTTCCAACTAAATCTTCACAGTTATCCAAATATCCACTTGCAGATTTTACAAAAAGACTGTTTCCAAACTGCTGTTTCAAAGGAAAGGTTGAACTGTGTTAGTTGAGGACACTCATCACAAAGAAGTTTCTGAGAATGCTTCTGTCTAGATTTCATATGAAGATATTCCCGTTTCCACCGAAATCATTAGAGCTATCCAAATATCCACTTACAGATTCTACAAAAAGAGTGTTACCAATCTGCTCTGTCAAAAGAAAGGTTCAACTTCGTTAGTTGAGGACACACATCACAAAGAAGTTTCTGAGAATGCTTCTGTCTAGATTTTATATGAAGATATTCCGTTTCCAATGAAATCTTCACATTTATCCAAATATCCACTTACAGATTCTACAAAAAGTGAGTTTCCAAACTACTGTATCAAAAGAAACGTTCAACTCTGTTAGTTGAGGACACACATCACAAAGAAATTTCTGAGAATGCTTCTGTCTAGATTTTATATGAAGATATTCCAGTTTCCAACGAAACCTTCACAGTTTTCCAAATATCCACTTGCAGATTCTACAAAAAGAGTGTTTGCAAACTGCTGTATCAAAAGAAAGGATGAACTGTGTTAGCTGAGGACACTCATCAATAAGAAGTTTCTGAGAATGCTTCGGTCTAGATTTCATATGAAGATATTCCCGTTTCCAACGAAATCATTAGCTCTATCAAAATATCCACTTACAGATTCTACAAAAAGAGTGTTTCCAAACTCCTCTATCAAAAGAAAGGTTCAACTCCTTTAGTTGAGGACACACATCACAAAGAAGTTTCTGATAATGCTTCTTTCTAGATTTTATATGAAGATATTCCCTTTTCCATTGAAATCTTCAGAGTCATCCAAATATCCACTTGCAGGTTCTACAAAAAGAGTTTTTCTAAACTGCTGTATCCAAAGAAAGTTTCATCTCTGTTAGTTGAGGACACACATCCCAAATAAGTTTCTGAGAATGCTTCTGTCTCGTTTTTATGGGAAGATATTTCCCTTTTCACCTTAGGCCTGAAAGCGCTCGAAATCTCCACTTGCAGATACTACAGAAAGAGTGTTCCAAACCTGCTCTAAGAAAGGGTATGTTCAGCTCTGTGAGTTCAATGCAGATATCACAAAGTAGTTTCTGAGAGAGCTTCTCTCTAGATTTTAGATGAAGATATTCCGGTTTCCAATGAAATCGTTAGAGCTATCTAAATATCCACTTGCAGCTTCTACAAAAAGTGTGTTTCCAAACTGCTGTAACAAAGGAAAGGTTGAAATCTGTTAGTTGAGGACACACACCACAAAAACGTTTCTGAGAATGCTTCTGTCTAGATTTTATATGACGATATTCCCGTTTCCAATGAAATCTTCACAGTTATTCAAATATCCACTTGCAGATTCTACAAAAAGAGTGTTTCCACACTGCTCTATCAAAAGAAAGGTTCAACTCCGTTAGTTGAGGACACACATCACAAAGAAGTTTCTGAGAATGCTTCTGTCTCGTTTTTATGGGAAGATATTTCCCTTTTCACCGTAGGCCCGAATGCGCTCGAAATGTCCACTTGCAGATACTACAGAAAGAGTGATCCAAACCTTCTCTAAGAAAGGGAATCTTCAGCTTTGTGAGTTGAATGCAGATATCACAAAGTAGTTTCTGAGAGTGCTTCTGTCTAGATTTCAGATGAAGATATTCCAGTTTCCAACGAAATCGTTAGAGCTATCGAAATATCAACTTGCAGATTCTACAAAAAGAGTGCTTCCAAACTACTCTATGAAAAGAAAGGTTGAAATCTGTTAGATGAGGACATATATAACAAACAAGTTTCTGAGAATGCTTCGGTCTAGATTTTATATGAAGATGTTCCCGTTTCCAATGAAATCTCCACATTAAACAAAATATCCACTTGCAGGTTCTACAAAAAGAGTTTTTCCAAACTGCTGTATCAAAGGAAAGGTTGAACTCTGTTAGTTGAGGACACACATCACAAAAAAGTTTCTGAGAATGCTTCTGTCTAGATTTTATATGAAGAAATTCCCGTTTCCAATGAAATCTTCACAGTTATTCAAATATCCACTTGAAGATTCTACAAAAAGAGTGTTTCCAAACTGCTGTATCAATAGAAAGGATCAGCTCTGGTAGTTGAGGACACACATCCTAAATAAGTTTCTGAAAATCTTTCTGTCTCTTTTTTATGGGAAGATATTTCAGTTTTCACCGTAGGCCTTAATGCGCTCGAAATGTCCACTTCCAGATACTACTGAAAGAGTGTTTCAAACCTGCTCTGTGAAAGGGAATGTTCCACTCTGTGACTTGAATGCAGATATCACAAAGTAGTTTCCGACAGTGCTTCTGTCTAGAATTTAGATGAAGATATTCCCGTTTCCAACGACATCGATAGAGCTATCCAAATATCCACTTAGAGATTGTAAAAAAGAAATGACTCCAAACTGCTCTATCAACAGAAAGGTTTAAGTTAGTTGAGGACACACATCACAAAGAAGTTTGTGAGAATGCTTATGTCTAGATTTTATATGAAGATATTCCCGTTTCCAACGATATCTTCACAGTTATCCAAATATCCACTTGCAGATTCTTCAAAAAGTGTGTTTCCAAACTGCTGTATCAAAAGAAAGGTTGAACTGCGTTAGTTGAGGACACTCATCACAAAGAAGTTTCTGAGAATGCTTCTGTCTAGATTTCATATGAAGATACTCCCCTTTCCAACGAAATTATTACAGCTATCCAAATATCCACGGACTGATTCTACAAAAAGGGTGTTTCCAAACTGCTCTATCAAAAGAAAGGTTGAACTCCGTTAGTTGAGGACACACATCACGAAGAAGTTGCTGAGAATGCTTCTGTCTAGAATTTAGATGAAGATATTCCCGTTTCCAACGAAATCTTCACAGTTATCAAAATATCTACCAGCTGATTCTACAAAAAGTGTGTTTCCAAACTACTGTAACAAAAGAAATGTTGAACTCTGTTAGTTGAGGACACACAACACAAAGAAGTTTCTGAGAATGCTTCTGTCTAGATTTTATATGAAGATATTCACTTTTCCATCGAAATCTTCACAGTTATCCAAATATCCTCTTGCGGATTCTACAAAAAGAGTGTTTCTAAACTGCTGTATCAAAAGAAAAGTTCAACTCTGTTAGTTGAGGACACACATCCCATATAAGTTTCAGAGAATGCTTCTGTCTCGTTTTTATGGGAAGATATTTTCCTTTTCACCGTAGGCCTGAAAGCGCTCGAAATGTCCACTTGCAGACAATACAGAAAGCGTGTTCCAAACTTGCTCTAAGAAAGAGAATCTTCAGCTTTCTGAGTTGAATGCAGATATCACAAAGTAGTTTCTGAGAGTGCTTCTGTCTAGATTTTAGATGAAGATATTCCCGTTTCCAACGAAATCGTATGAGCTATCCAAATATCCCCTTGCAGATTCTACAAAAAGGGTGGTTCCAAACTACTCTATCAAAAGAAATGTTGAACTCTGTTCGATGTGGAAACACTTCACAAAGAAGTTTCTGAGAATGCTTCTGTCTAGATTTTATATGAAGATGTTCCAGTTTCCAATGAAATCTTCACATTAAACAAAATATCCACTTGCAGATTCTACAAAAAGTGTGTTTCCAAACTGCTGTATCAACGGAAAGTTTGAACTCTGTTAGTTGAGGACACACATCACAAAAAAGTTTCTGAGAATGCTTCTGTCTAGATTTTATAAGAAGATACTCCGGTTTCCAATGAAATCTTCACAGTTATTCAAGTATCCACTTGCAGATTCCACAAAAAGAGAGTTTCAAAAGTGCTGTATCAATAGAAACGATCAACTCTGCTAGTTGAGGACACACATCCAAAATAAGTTTCTGAGAATCCATCTGTCTCTTTCTTATGGGAACATATTTAAGTTTTCACCGTAGGCCTGAATGCGTTCGAAATGTCCACTTCCAGATACTACAGAAAGAGTGTTTCAAACCTCCTCTATGAAAGGGAATGTTCAGCTCTGTGACTGGAATACAGATATCACAAAGTAGTTTCTGATAGTGCTTCTGTCTTGAATTTAGATGAAGATATTCCCTTTTCCAAAGAAATCGTTAGATCTATAAAAATATCCACTTGCAGATTCTACAAAAAGGGTGTTTCCAAACTGCTCTATCAAAAGAAACGTTGAACTCTGTTAGTTGTGGACACACATCACAAACAAGTTTCTGAGAATGCTTGTGTCTAGATTTTATATGAAGATATTCCCATTTCCAACTAAATCTCCACAGTTATCCAAATATCCATTTGCAGATTTTACAAAAAGACTGTTTCCAAACTGCTGTTTCAAAGGAAAGGTTGAACTGTGTTAGTTGAGGACACTCATCACAAAGAAGTTTCTGAGAATGCTTCTGTCTAGATATCATATGAAGATATTCCCGTTTCCACCGAAATCATTAGAGCTATCCAAATATCCACTTACAGATTCTACAAAAAGAGTGTTACCAATCTGCTCTATCAAAAGAAAGGTTCAACTTCGTTAGTTGAGGACACACATCAAAAAGAAGTTTCTGAGAATGCTTCTCTCTAGATTTTGTATGAAGATATTCCGTTTCCAACGAAATCTTCACAGTTATCCAAATATCCACTTGCAGATTCTACAAAATGTGTGTTTCCAAACTACTGTATCAAAAGAAAGGTTCAACTCTGTTAGTTGAGGACACACATCACAAGGAAGTTTCTGAGAATGCTTCTGTCTAGATTTTATATGAAGATGTTCCCGTTTCCAACGAAATCTTCACATTAAACAAAATATCCACTTGCAGGTTCTACAAAAAGAGTTTGTCCATACTTCTGTATCAAAAGAAAGGTTGAACTCTGTTAGCTGAGGACACTCTTCACAAAGAAGTCCTCAACTAACACTGTTCAACATTTCTTTTGTGAGAGCGGTTTGGAAACTGTATTTGCAGAATCTGTAAGTGGATATTTGGACACCTCAAATGAATACATTGGAAACGGAAATATCTTCCCATAAAAAGGAGACAGAAGGATTCTCAGAATCTTAATTTGGATGTGTGCCCTCAACTAACAGAGTTGAACGTTCTTTTTATACATCACCTTTGAAACACTCTTTCTGTAGTATCTGGAAGTGGACATTTCGAGCGCATTGAGGCCTACGGTGAAAAAGGAATTGTCTTCCCATAAAAACGAGACAGAAGGATTGTCAGAAACTTATTTGGGATGTGTGTCCTCAACTAACAGCGTTCAACATTTCTTTTGATACAGCAGTTTCGAAACACACTCTCTGTAGAAATTGCATGTGCATATCTGGATAACTGTGAAGATTTCTTTGGAAACGGGAATATCTTCATATAAAATCTAGACAGAAACATTCTCAGAAACTTCTTTGTGATGTGTGTCCTCAACTAACAGAGTTCAACCTTTCATTTGATAGAGCAGTTTGGAAACACTCTGTTTGTAGAATCTGCAAGTGGATATATGGATAACTGTGAAGATTTCGTTGGCAACGGGAATATCTTCATATAAAATCTAGAAAGAAGGATTCTCAGAAACTTCCTTGTGATGAGTGTCCTTAAATAACAGAGTTCGACCTTCCTTTTGATACAGCAGTTTGGAAACACTCTTTTTGTAGAATCTGAAAGTGGATATTTGGGTAACTGTGTAGATTTCGTTGTAAACGGGAATATCTTCATATAAAATCTTGACAGAAACATTCTCAGAAACTTCTTTGTGATGTGTGTCCTCAACTAACAGAGTTCAACCTTTCTTTTGATAGAGCAGTTTGGAAACACTGTTTTTGTAGAATCTGTAAGTGGATATTTGGATACCTCTAACGATTTCATTGGAAATCGGAACATCTTCGTATAAAATCTAGACAGAAGCATTCTCAGAAACTTCCTTGTGATGTGTGTCTTCAGCTAACAGAGTTCAACCTTTCTTCTGATACAGCAGTTTGGAAGCACTGTTTTTGTAGAATCTGTAAGTGGATATTTGGATACCTCTAACGATTTCATTAGAAACGGGAATATCTTCAAATAAAATCTAGACAGAGGCATTCTCAGAAACTACTTTGTGATGTGTGTCTTCAGCTAACAGAGTTCAACCTTTCTTTTGATAGAGCAGTTTGGAAACACTGTTTTTGTAGAATCTGTAGGTGGATATTTGGATACCTCTAACGATTTCGTTGGAAACGGGAATATATTCATATAAAAGATAGACAGAAGCACTGTGAGAAACTACTTTGTGATATCTGCATTCAAGTCACAGAGCTGAACATTCCCTTTCATAGAGTAGGTTTCAAACGCTCTTTCTGTGCTATCTGGAAGTGGACATTTCGAGCGAATTCAGGCCTAAGGTGAAAACGGAAATATCTTCCCATAAAAATGAGACAGAAGGATTCTCAGAAACTTAATTGGGATGTGTGTCATCAACTAACAGAGTTGAACCTTTCTATTGATACAGCAGTTTGGAAACACTCTTTTCGTAGAATCTGCAATTGGATATTTGGATAACTGTGAAGATTTCGTTGGAAACGGGAATATCTTCATCTAAAACCTAGACGGAAGCACTGTCAGAAACTACTTTGTGATATCTGCATTCAAGTGACAGAGCTGAACATTCCTTTTCGTAGACCATGTTTGAAACACTCTTTCTGTAGTATCCGGAAGTGGACAATTCGAGCGAAATCAGGCCTATGGTGAAAACGGAAATATCTTCCCATAAAAACGAAAGAGAAAGATTCCCAGAAACTTATTTGGGATGTCTGTCCTCAACTAACAGAGTTGAACCTTTCTATTGATACAGTAGTTTGGAAACACTCTTTTTGTAGAATCTGCAAGTGGATATTTGGATAACTGTGAAGATTTCGTTGGAAACGGTATATCTTCATATTAATTCTAGATAGAAGCATTCTCAGAAACTTCTTTGTGATGTGTGTCTTCAACTAACAGGGTTCAACCTTTCTTTTGATAGAGCAGTTTGGAAACACTGTTTTTGTAGAATCTGTAAGTGGATATTTGGGTACCTCTAATGATTTCATTGGAAACCTGAATATCTTCATATAAAATCTAGACAGAACCATTCTCAGAAACTTCTTTGTGATCTGTGTCTTCAACTAACAGGGTTCAACCTTTCTTTTCATACAGCAGTTTGGAAACACTCTTTTTGTAGGATCTGTAAGTGGACATTTGGATACCTCTAACGATTTCTTTGGAAACGGGAATATCTTCATATAAACGATACACAGAAGCACTGTCAGAAACTACTTTGTGATATCTGCATTCAAGTCACAGATCTGAATATTCCCTTTCATAGACCACGTTTGAAACTCTCTTTCTGTTGTATCTGAAAGTGGACACTTCGAGCGCATTCAGGCCTGTGGTGAAAAAGGGAATATCTTCCTATGAAAACGAGACAGAAGGATTCTCATAAAGTTGTTTGAGATGTGTGTCCTCAACTAACGGAGTTCAACCTTTCTTTTGATACAGCAGTTTGGAAACACCCTTTTTGTATAAATTGCAAGTGGATATTTGGATAACTGTGAAGATTTCATTGGAAATGGGAATATCTTCATTTAAAATCTAGACAGAAATATTCTCGGAAACTTCTTTGTGATGTGGGTCCTCAACTAACAGAGATCATCCTTTCCTTTCATACAGCAGTTGGAGACACACTTTTTGTAGAATGTGCAAGTGGATATTTGGATAACTGTGAAGATTTCATTGGAAACGGGAATATCTTCAGATAAAGTCTAGACAGAAGCATTCTTTGAAAATTCTTTGTGATGTGTGTCCATAACTAACAGAGTTCAACCTTTCTTTTTATAGAGCAGTTTGGAAACACCCCTTTTGTAGAATCTTTAAGTGGATATTTGGATACATCTAACGATTTCGTTGGAAACGGGAGTATCTTCATATAAAATCTAGACAGAAGCATTCTCAGAAACTTTTTGGTAATGAGTGTCCTCAACTAACACAGTTCAACCTTTCTTTTGATACAGCAGCTTGGAAACCCTGTTTTTGTTGAATCGGCAAGTGGATATTTGGATAACTGCAAAGAGTTCGTTGAAAACGGGAATATCTTCATATAAAATCTAGACAGAAGAATTCTCAGAAACTTCTTTGTGAAGAGTGTCCTCAACTAACAGAGTTCAACCTTTCTTTTGACACACCAGTTTGGAAACCATCTTTTTGTAGAATCTGCAAGTGGATATTTGGATAACTGTGAAGATTTCGTTGGAAACGGGAATATCTTCATATAAAATCTAGACAGAAGCATTCTCAGAAACTTCTTTGTGATGTGTGTCCTCAACTAACAGAGTTCAACCTTTCTTTTGATTCAGCAGTTTGGATACTCACTTTTTGTAGAATCTGTAAGTGGATATTTGGATACCTCTAACGATTTCGTTGGAAACGGGAATATCTTCATATAAAAGATAGACAGAAGCACTGTCAGAAACTACTTTTTGATATCTGCATTCAAGTCACAGTGCTGAACATTCCCTTTCATAGACCACGTTTGAAACACTCTTTCTGTATTATCTGAAAGTGGACACTTCGAGCGAATTCAGGCCTATCGTGAAAACGGAAATATGTACCCATTAAAACGAGACAGAAGGATTCTCAGAAACTTATTTGTGATGTGGGTCCTCAACTAACAGAGTTGAACACTTCTTTTGATACAGCAATTTGGAAACACATTTTTTGTAGAATCTGCAAGTGAATATTTGAATATCAGTGAAGATTTCTTAGGAAACGGGAATATCTTTATATAAAATCTAGACAGTAGCATTCTCAGAAACTTCTTTGTGATGTGTGTCCTCAACTAACAGAGATCAACCTTTCTTTTGATACAGCAGTTTGGAGACTCTCTTTTTGTAGAATCTGTAAGTGGATATTTGGATACCTCTAACGATTTCATTAGAAACGGGAATATCTTCATATAAAATCTAGACAGAAGGATTCTCAGAAACTTCTTTGTGATGTGTGTCCTCAACCAACAGAGTTCAACCTTTCACTTGATAGAGCAGTTTGGAAACACTCTGTTTGTAGAATCTGCAATTGGATATTTGGATAACTGTGAAGATTTCGTTCGAGACGGGAATATCTTCATCTAAAATCTAGACAGAAGCACTGTCAGAAACTACTTTGTGATATCTGCATTCAAGTCACAGAGCTGAACATTCCCTTTCATAGACCAGGTTTGAAACAGTCTTTCTGTAGTATCTGGAAGTGGACATTTCGCGCGAATTCAGGCCTATGGTGAAAACGGAAATATCTTCCCATAAAAATGAGACAGAAGGATTCTCAGAAACTTAATTGTGATGTGTGTCGTCAACTAACATAGTTGAAACTTTCTATTGATACAGTAGTTTGGAAACACTCTTTTTGTAGAATCTGCAAGTGGATATTTGTTTAACTGTGAAGATTTTGTTGGAAACGGGAATATCTTCATCTAATATCTAGACGGAAGCACTGTCAGAAACTACTCTGTGATATCTGCATTCAAGTGACAGAGCTGAACATTCCTTTTCATTGACCAGGTTTGAAACAATCTTTCTGTAGTATCCGGAAGTGGACATTTCGAGCGAAATCAGGCCTATGGTGAAAACGGAAATATCTTCCCATAAAAATGAAAGAGAAAGATTCTCAGAAACTTAATTGGGATGTCTGTCCTCAAGTAACAGAGTTGAACATTTCTATTGATACAGTAGATTGGAAACACTCTGCTTGTAGTATCTGCAAGTGGATATTTGTATAACTGTGAAGATTTCATTGGAAACGGGAATATCTTCATCTAAAATCTAGACAGAAACACTCTCAGAAACTACTTTGTGATATCTGCTTTCAAGTCACAGAGCTGAACATTCCCTTTCATAGAGCAGGTTTGAAACACCCTTTCTGTAGTATCTGGAAGTGGACATTTCGAGCGAATTCAGGCCTATGGTGAAAACGGAAATATCTTCCCATAAAAATGAGACAGAAGGATTCTCAGAAACTTAATTCAGATTTGTGTCGTCAACTAACAGAGTTGAACCTTTCTATTGATACAGTAGTTTGGAAACACTCTTTTTGTAGAATCTGCAAGTGGATATTTGGATAACTGTGAAGATTTCGTTGGAAACGGGAGTATCTTCAAATAAAATCTAGACAGAAGCATTCTCAGAAACTTCCTTGTGATGTGTGTCCTCAACTAACAGAGTTCAACCTATCTTTTGATACAGACGTTTGGATACTCTCTTTTTGTAGAATCTGTAAGTGTATATTAGGATACCCCTAACGATTTCGTTGGAAACGGGAATATCTTCATATAAAAGATAGACAGAAGCACTGTCAGAAACTACTTTTTGATATCTCCATTCAAGTCACAGTGCTGAACATTCCCTTTCATAGACCACTTTTGAAACACTCTTTCTGTAGTATCTGGAAGTGGACATTTCATGCGAATTCAGGCCTGCGGTGAAAACGGAAATATCTTCCGATAAAAACGAGACAGAAGGATTCTCAGAAACTTATTTGGGATGTGGGTCCTCAACTAACAGAGTTGAACATTTCTTTTGACACAGCACTTTGGAAACACAATTTTTGTAGAATCTGCAAGTGAATATTTAATAACAGTGAAGATTTCTTTGGAAACGGGAATATCTTTATATAAAATCTAGACAGAAGCATTCTCAGAAACTTCTTTGTGATGTGTGTCCTCAACTAACGGAGTTCAACCTTTCTTTTGATACAGCAGTTTGGATACTCTCTTTTTATAGAATCTGTAAGTGGATATTTGGATACCTCTAACGATTTCATTAGAAACGGGAATATCTTCAAATAAAATCTAGACAGACGCATTCTCAGAAACTTCTTTGTGATATGTGTCTTCAGTTAACAGAGTTCAACCTTTCTCTGGATAGAGCAGTTTGGAAACCCTCTTTTTGTAGAATCGGCAAGTTGATATTTGGATAACTGAGAAGATTTCGTTGGAAACGGGAATATGTTCATATAAAATGTAGACAGAAGGATTCTCAGAAACTTCTTTGTGATGAGGGTCTTCAACTAAAAGAGTTCAACCTTTCTTTTGTTACAGCAGTTTGGAAACACTCTTTCTGTAGAAATTGCATGTGGATATCTGGATAACTGTGAAGATTTCTTTGGAAACGGGAATATCTTCATTTAATATCTAGACAGAAACATTCTCAGAAACTTCTTTCTGATGTGTGTCCTCAACTAACAGAGTTCAACCTTTCATTTGATAGAGCAGTTTTGAAACCCTCTTTTTGTTGAATCGGCAAGCTGATATTTGGATAACTGAGAAGATTTCATTGGCAACGGGAATATCTTCATATAAAATCTAGACAGAAGGATTCTCAGAAGCTTCTTGGTGATGAGTGTCTTCAACTAACAGAGTTCAACCTTTCTTTTGATACAGCAGTTTGGAAACACTCTTTCTGTAGAAACTGCATGTGGATATCTGTATAACTGTGAAGATTTCTTTGGAAACGGGAATATCTTCATATAAAATCTAGACAGAATCATTCTCAGAAACTTCTTTGTGATGTGTGTCCTCAACTAACCGAGTTCAACCTTTCATTTGATAGAGCAGTTTGGAAACACTCTTTTTGTAGAATCTGCAAGTGGGTATTTGGATAACTGTGATGATTTCATTGGAAACGGTATATCTTCATATAAATTCTAGACAGAAGCATTCTCAGAAACTTCTTTGTGATGTGTGTCTTCAACTAACAGGGTTCATCCTTTTCAAAGAGCAGTTTGGAAACACTCCTTTTGTAGAATCTGTAAGTGGATATTTGGATACATCTAACGATTTCGTTGGAAACGGGAATATCATCATATAAAAGATACACAGAAGCAGTGTCAGAAACTACTTTGTGATATCTGCATTCAAGTCACAGATCTGAACATTCCCTTTCATAGACCACGTTTGAAACTCTCTTTCTGTTGTATCTGAAAGTGGACATTTCGAGCACATTCAGGCCTGTGGTGAAAAAGGGAATATCTTCCTATGAAAACGAGACAGAAGGATTCCCATAAAGTTGTTTGGGATGTGTGTCCTCAAGTAACAGAGTTCATCCTTTTTTTGATACAGCAGTTTGGAAAGACCCTTTTTGTAAAAATTGCAGGTGGATATATGGATAACTGTGAAGATTTCATTGGAAACGAGAATATCTTCATTTAAAATCTAGAGAGAAATATTCTCAGAAACTACTTTGTGATGTGTGTCCTCAACTAACAGAGTTCAAACTTTCCTTTCATACAGTAGTTTGGATACTCTCTTTTTGTAGAATCTGTAAGTGGATTTTTGGATACCTCTAAAGATTTTTTTGCAAACGGGAATATCTTCATATAAAAGATAGACAGAAACACTGTCAGAAACTACTTTTTGATATCTGCATTCAAGTCACAGTGCTGAACATTCCCTTTCATAGACCACGTTTGAAACACTCTTTGGGTAGTACCTGAAAGTGGACATTTCGAGCGAATTCAGGCCTATGGTGAAAACGGAAATATCTACCCATAAAAACGAGACAGAAGGATTCTCAGAAACTTATTTGGGATGTGGGTCCTCAACTAACAGAGTTGAACATTTCTTTTGATACAGCAGTTTGGAAACACACTTTTTGTAGAATCTGCAAGTCAATATTTGAATAACAGTGAAGATTTCTTTGGAAACGGGAATATCTTTATATAAAATCTAGACAGAAGCATTCTCAGAAACTTCTTTGTGATGTGTGACCTCAACTAACGGAGTTCAAACTTTCTTTTGATACAGCAGTTTGGATACTCTCTTTTTGTAGAATCTGTAAGTGGATATTTGGATACCTCTAACGATTTCATTAGAAACGGGAATATCTTCAAATAAAATCTAGACAGAGGCATTCTCAGAAACTTCTTTGTGATGTGTGTCTTCAGCTAACAGAGTTCAACCTTCCTTTGGATACAGCAGTTTGGAAACCCTCTTTTTGTAGAATCGGCAAGTTGATATTTGGATAACTGAGAAGATTTCGTTGGCAACGGGAATATCTTCAAATAAAATCTAGACAGAAGGATTCTCAGACACTTCTTTGTGATGAGTGTCTTCAACTAACTGAGTTCAACCTTTCTTTTGATACATCAGTTGGGAAGCACTCTTTCTGTAGAAATTGCATGTGGATATCTGGATAACAGTGAAGATTTCTTTGGAAACGGGAATATCTTCATATAAAATCTAGACAGAAACATTCCCAGAAACTTCTTTGTGATGTGTGTCCTCAACTATCCGAGTTCAACCTTTCATTTGATACAGCAGTTTGGAAACACTCTGTAGAATCTGCAAGTAGATATTTGAATAACTGTGAAGATTTCGTTGGAAACGGGAATATCTTCATCTAAAATCGAGACAGAAGCACTGTCAGAAACTACTTTGTGATATCTGCATTCAAGTCACAGAGCTGAACATTACCTTTCATAGAGCAGGTTTGAAACACTCTTTCTGTGGTATCTGGAAGTGGACATTTCGAGCGAATTCAGGCCTATGGTGAAAACGGAAATATCTTCCCATAAAAATGAGACAGAAGGATTCTCAGAAACTTAATTGGGATGTGTGTCGTCAACTAACAGAGTTGAACCTTTCTATTGATACAGTAGTTTGGAAACACTCTTTTTGTAGAATCTGCAAGTGGATATTTGGATAACTGTGAAGATTTCGTTGGAAACGGGAATATCTTCATCTAATATCTAGACGGAAGCACTGTCAGAAACTACTTTGTGATATCTGCATTCAAGTGACAGAGCTGAACATTCCTTTTCATTGACCAGGTTTGAAACACTCTTTCTGTAGTATCCGGAAGTGGACATTTCGAGCGAAATCAGGCCGATGGTGAAAACGGAAATATCTTCCCATAAAAATGAAAGAGAAAGATTCTCAGAAACTTAATTGGGATGTCTGTCCTTAACTAACAGAGTTGAACCTTTCTATTGATACAGTAGTTTAGAAACACTCTTTTTGCAGAATCTGCAAGTGGATATTTGGATAACTGTGAAGATTTCGTTGGAAACGGGAATATCTTCATCTAATATCTAGACGGAAGCACTGTCAGAAACTACCTTGTGATGTGTGTCTTCAACTAACAGGGTTCAACCTTTCTTTTGATAGAGCAGTTTGGAAACACTGTTTTTGTAGAATCTGTAAGTGGATATTTGGATACCTCTAATGATTTCTTTGGAAACCTGAATATCTTCATATAAAATATAGACAGAAGCATTCTGAGAAACTTCTTGGTGATGTGTGTCTGCAACTATCGGGGTTCAACCTTCCTTTTAATAGAGCAGTTTGGAAACACTGTTTTTGTAGAATCTGTAAGTGGATATTTGGATGCCTCTAATGATTTCATTGGAAACGGGAATATCTTCATATAAAACCTAGACAGAAGCATTCTCAGAAACTTCTTTGTGATGTGTGTCCTCATCTAACAGAGTTGAACCTTTCTTTTGATAGAGCATTTTGGAAACACTCTTTTTGTAGAATGTGTAGGTGGATATTTGGATACCTATAACGATTTCGTTGGAAACGGGAATATCTTCATATAAAAGATACACAGAAGCACTGTCAGAAACTACTTTGTGATATCTGCATTCAAGTCACAGATCTGAACATTCCCTTTCATAGACCACGTTTGAAACTCTCTTTCTGTTGTATCTGAAAGTGGACACTTCGATCGCATTCAGGCATGTGGTAAAAAAGGGAATATCTTCCTATGAAAATGAGACAGAAGGATTCTCATGAAGTTGTTTGGGATGTGTGGCCTCAACTAACAGAGTTCAACCTTTCTTTTGATTCAGGAGTTTGGAAACACCCTTTTTGTATAAATTGCAATTGGATATTTGGATAAATGTGAAGATTTCATTGGAAACGGGAATATCTTCATTTAAAATCTAGACAGAAATATTCTCAGAATCTTCTTTGTGATGTGGGTCCTCAACTAACAGAGTTCCACCTTTCCTTTCATACAGCAGTTGGAAACACACTTTTTGTAGAATCTGCAAGTGGATATTTGGATAACTGTGAAGATTTCATTGGAAACGGGAATATCCTCACATAAAGTCTAGACAGAAGCATTCTCAGAAAATTCTTTGTGATGTGTGTCCTCAACTAACCGAGTTCAACCTTTCATTTGATAGAGCAGTTTGGAAACACTCTTTTTGTAGAATCTGCAAGTGGGTATTTGGATAACTGTGATGATTTCATTGGAAACGGTATATCTTCATATAAATTCTAGACAGAAGCATTCTCAGAAACTTCTTTGTGATGTGTGTCTTCAACTAACAGGGTTCATCCTTTTCAAAGAGCAGTTTGGAAACACTCCTTTTGTAGAATCTGTAAGTGGATATTTGGATACATCTAACGATTTCGTTGGAAACGGGAATATCATCATATAAAAGATACACAGAAGCAGTGTCAGAAACTACTTTGTGATATCTGCATTCAAGTCACAGATCTGAACATTCCCTTTCATAGACCACGTTTGAAACTCTCTTTCTGTTGTATCTGAAAGTGGACATTTCGAGCACATTCAGGCCTGTGGTGAAAAAGGGAATATCTTCCTATGAAAACGAGACAGAAGGATTCCCATAAAGTTGTTTGGGATGTGTGTCCTCAAGTAACAGAGTTCATCCTTTTTTTGATACAGCAGTTTGGAAACACCCTTTTTGTAAAAATTGCAGGTGGATATATGGATAACTGTGAAGATTTCATTGGAAACGAGAATATCTTCATTTAAAATCTAGAGAGAAATATTCTCAGAAACTACTTTGTGATGTGTGTCCTCAACTAACAGAGTTCAAACTTTCCTTTCATACAGTAGTTTGGATACTCTCTTTTTGTAGAATCTGTAAGTGGATTTTTGGATACCTCTAAAGATTTTTTTGCAAACGGGAATATCTTCATATAAAAGATAGACAGAAACACTGTCAGAAACTACTTTTTGATATCTGCATTCAAGTCACAGTGCTGAACATTCCCTTTCATAGACCACGTTTGAAACACTCTTTGGGTAGTACCTGAAAGTGGACATTTCGAGCGAATTCAGGCCTATGGTGAAAACGGAAATATCTACCCATAAAAACGAGACAGAAGGATTCTCAGAAACTTATTTGGGATGTGGGTCCTCAACTAACAGAGTTGAACATTTCTTTTGATACAGCAGTTTGGAAACACACTTTTTGTAGAATCTGCAAGTCAATATTTGAATAACAGTGAAGATTTCTTTGGAAACGGGAATATCTTTATATAAAATCTAGACAGAAGCATTCTCAGAAACTTCTTTGTGATGTGTGACCTCAACTAACGGAGTTCAAACTTTCTTTTGATACAGCAGTTTGGATACTCTCTTTTTGTAGAATCTGTAAGTGGATATTTGGATACCTCTAACGATTTCATTAGAAACGGGAATATCTTCAAATAAAATCTAGACAGAGGCATTCTCAGAAACTTCTTTGTGATGTGTGTCTTCAGCTAACAGAGTTCAACCTTCCTTTGGATACAGCAGTTTGGAAACCCTCTTTTTGTAGAATCGGCAAGTTGATATTTGGATAACTGAGAAGATTTCGTTGGCAACGGGAATATCTTCAAATAAAATCTAGACAGAAGGATTCTCAGACACTTCTTTGTGATGAGTGTCTTCAACTAACTGAGTTCAACCTTTCTTTTGATACATCAGTTGGGAAGCACTCTTTCTGTAGAAATTGCATGTGGATATCTGGATAACAGTGAAGATTTCTTTGGAAACGGGAATATCTTCATATAAAATCTAGACAGAAACATTCCCAGAAACTTCTTTGTGATGTGTGTCCTCAACTATCCGAGTTCAACCTTTCATTTGATACAGCAGTTTGGAAACACTCTGTAGAATCTGCAAGTAGATATTTGAATAACTGTGAAGATTTCGTTGGAAACGGGAATATCTTCATCTAAAATCGAGACAGAAGCACTGTCAGAAACTACTTTGTGATATCTGCATTCAAGTCACAGAGCTGAACATTACCTTTCATAGAGCAGGTTTGAAACACTCTTTCTGTGGTATCTGGAAGTGGACATTTCGAGCGAATTCAGGCCTATGGTGAAAACGGAAATATCTTCCCATAAAAATGAGACAGAAGGATTCTCAGAAACTTAATTGGGATGTGTGTCGTCAACTAACAGAGTTGAACCTTTCTATTGATACAGTAGTTTGGAAACACTCTTTTTGTAGAATCTGCAAGTGGATATTTGGATAACTGTGAAGATTTCGTTGGAAACGGGAATATCTTCATCTAATATCTAGACGGAAGCACTGTCAGAAACTACTTTGTGATATCTGCATTCAAGTGACAGAGCTGAACATTCCTTTTCATTGACCAGGTTTGAAACACTCTTTCTGTAGTATCCGGAAGTGGACATTTCGAGCGAAATCAGGCCGATGGTGAAAACGGAAATATCTTCCCATAAAAATGAAAGAGAAAGATTCTCAGAAACTTAATTGGGATGTCTGTCCTTAACTAACAGAGTTGAACCTTTCTATTGATACAGTAGTTTAGAAACACTCTTTTTGCAGAATCTGCAAGTGGATATTTGGATAACTGTGAAGATTTCGTTGGAAACGGGAATATCTTCATCTAATATCTAGACGGAAGCACTGTCAGAAACTACCTTGTGATGTGTGTCTTCAACTAACAGGGTTCAACCTTTCTTTTGATAGAGCAGTTTGGAAACACTGTTTTTGTAGAATCTGTAAGTGGATATTTGGATACCTCTAATGATTTCTTTGGAAACCTGAATATCTTCATATAAAATATAGACAGAAGCATTCTGAGAAACTTCTTGGTGATGTGTGTCTGCAACTATCGGGGTTCAACCTTCCTTTTAATAGAGCAGTTTGGAAACACTGTTTTTGTAGAATCTGTAAGTGGATATTTGGATGCCTCTAATGATTTCATTGGAAACGGGAATATCTTCATATAAAACCTAGACAGAAGCATTCTCAGAAACTTCTTTGTGATGTGTGTCCTCATCTAACAGAGTTGAACCTTTCTTTTGATAGAGCATTTTGGAAACACTCTTTTTGTAGAATGTGTAGGTGGATATTTGGATACCTATAACGATTTCGTTGGAAACGGGAATATCTTCATATAAAAGATACACAGAAGCACTGTCAGAAACTACTTTGTGATATCTGCATTCAAGTCACAGATCTGAACATTCCCTTTCATAGACCACGTTTGAAACTCTCTTTCTGTTGTATCTGAAAGTGGACACTTCGATCGCATTCAGGCATGTGGTAAAAAAGGGAATATCTTCCTATGAAAATGAGACAGAAGGATTCTCATGAAGTTGTTTGGGATGTGTGGCCTCAACTAACAGAGTTCAACCTTTCTTTTGATTCAGGAGTTTGGAAACACCCTTTTTGTATAAATTGCAATTGGATATTTGGATAAATGTGAAGATTTCATTGGAAACGGGAATATCTTCATTTAAAATCTAGACAGAAATATTCTCAGAATCTTCTTTGTGATGTGGGTCCTCAACTAACAGAGTTCCACCTTTCCTTTCATACAGCAGTTGGAAACACACTTTTTGTAGAATCTGCAAGTGGATATTTGGATAACTGTGAAGATTTCATTGGAAACGGGAATATCCTCACATAAAGTCTAGACAGAAGCATTCTCAGAAAATTCTTTGTGATGTGTGTCCTCAACTAACCGAGTTCAACCTTTCATTTGATAGAGCAGTTTGGAAACACTCTTTTTGTAGAATCTGCAAGTGGGTATTTGGATAACTGTGATGATTTCATTGGAAACGGTATATCTTCATATAAATTCTAGACAGAAGCATTCTCAGAAACTTCTTTGTGATGTGTGTCTTCAACTAACAGGGTTCATCCTTTTCAAAGAGCAGTTTGGAAACACTCCTTTTGTAGAATCTGTAAGTGGATATTTGGATACATCTAACGATTTCGTTGGAAACGGGAATATCATCATATAAAAGATACACAGAAGCAGTGTCAGAAACTACTTTGTGATATCTGCATTCAAGTCACAGATCTGAACATTCCCTTTCATAGACCACGTTTGAAACTCTCTTTCTGTTGTATCTGAAAGTGGACATTTCGAGCACATTCAGGCCTGTGGTGAAAAAGGGAATATCTTCCTATGAAAACGAGACAGAAGGATTCCCATAAAGTTGTTTGGGATGTGTGTCCTCAAGTAACAGAGTTCATCCTTTTTTTGATACAGCAGTTTGGAAACACCCTTTTTGTAAAAATTGCAGGTGGATATATGGATAACTGTGAAGATTTCATTGGAAACGAGAATATCTTCATTTAAAATCTAGAGAGAAATATTCTCAGAAACTACTTTGTGATGTGTGTCCTCAACTAACAGAGTTCAAACTTTCCTTTCATACAGTAGTTTGGATACTCTCTTTTTGTAGAATCTGTAAGTGGATTTTTGGATACCTCTAAAGATTTTTTTGCAAACGGGAATATCTTCATATAAAAGATAGACAGAAACACTGTCAGAAACTACTTTTTGATATCTGCATTCAAGTCACAGTGCTGAACATTCCCTTTCATAGACCACGTTTGAAACACTCTTTGGGTAGTACCTGAAAGTGGACATTTCGAGCGAATTCAGGCCTATGGTGAAAACGGAAATATCTACCCATAAAAACGAGACAGAAGGATTCTCAGAAACTTATTTGGGATGTGGGTCCTCAACTAACAGAGTTGAACATTTCTTTTGATACAGCAGTTTGGAAACACACTTTTTGTAGAATCTGCAAGTCAATATTTGAATAACAGTGAAGATTTCTTTGGAAACGGGAATATCTTTATATAAAATCTAGACAGAAGCATTCTCAGAAACTTCTTTGTGATGTGTGACCTCAACTAACGGAGTTCAAACTTTCTTTTGATACAGCAGTTTGGATACTCTCTTTTTGTAGAATCTGTAAGTGGATATTTGGATACCTCTAACGATTTCATTAGAAACGGGAATATCTTCAAATAAAATCTAGACAGAGGCATTCTCAGAAACTTCTTTGTGATGTGTGTCTTCAGCTAACAGAGTTCAACCTTCCTTTGGATACAGCAGTTTGGAAACCCTCTTTTTGTAGAATCGGCAAGTTGATATTTGGATAACTGAGAAGATTTCGTTGGCAACGGGAATATCTTCAAATAAAATCTAGACAGAAGGATTCTCAGACACTTCTTTGTGATGAGTGTCTTCAACTAACTGAGTTCAACCTTTCTTTTGATACATCAGTTGGGAAGCACTCTTTCTGTAGAAATTGCATGTGGATATCTGGATAACAGTGAAGATTTCTTTGGAAACGGGAATATCTTCATATAAAATCTAGACAGAAACATTCCCAGAAACTTCTTTGTGATGTGTGTCCTCAACTATCCGAGTTCAACCTTTCATTTGATACAGCAGTTTGGAAACACTCTGTAGAATCTGCAAGTAGATATTTGAATAACTGTGAAGATTTCGTTGGAAACGGGAATATCTTCATCTAAAATCGAGACAGAAGCACTGTCAGAAACTACTTTGTGATATCTGCATTCAAGTCACAGAGCTGAACATTACCTTTCATAGAGCAGGTTTGAAACACTCTTTCTGTGGTATCTGGAAGTGGACATTTCGAGCGAATTCAGGCCTATGGTGAAAACGGAAATATCTTCCCATAAAAATGAGACAGAAGGATTCTCAGAAACTTAATTGGGATGTGTGTCGTCAACTAACAGAGTTGAACCTTTCTATTGATACAGTAGTTTGGAAACACTCTTTTTGTAGAATCTGCAAGTGGATATTTGGATAACTGTGAAGATTTCGTTGGAAACGGGAATATCTTCATCTAATATCTAGACGGAAGCACTGTCAGAAACTACTTTGTGATATCTGCATTCAAGTGACAGAGCTGAACATTCCTTTTCATTGACCAGGTTTGAAACACTCTTTCTGTAGTATCCGGAAGTGGACATTTCGAGCGAAATCAGGCCGATGGTGAAAACGGAAATATCTTCCCATAAAAATGAAAGAGAAAGATTCTCAGAAACTTAATTGGGATGTCTGTCCTTAACTAACAGAGTTGAACCTTTCTATTGATACAGTAGTTTAGAAACACTCTTTTTGCAGAATCTGCAAGTGGATATTTGGATAACTGTGAAGATTTCGTTGGAAACGGGAATATCTTCATCTAATATCTAGACGGAAGCACTGTCAGAAACTACCTTGTGATGTGTGTCTTCAACTAACAGGGTTCAACCTTTCTTTTGATAGAGCAGTTTGGAAACACTGTTTTTGTAGAATCTGTAAGTGGATATTTGGATACCTCTAATGATTTCTTTGGAAACCTGAATATCTTCATATAAAATATAGACAGAAGCATTCTGAGAAACTTCTTGGTGATGTGTGTCTGCAACTATCGGGGTTCAACCTTCCTTTTAATAGAGCAGTTTGGAAACACTGTTTTTGTAGAATCTGTAAGTGGATATTTGGATGCCTCTAATGATTTCATTGGAAACGGGAATATCTTCATATAAAACCTAGACAGAAGCATTCTCAGAAACTTCTTTGTGATGTGTGTCCTCATCTAACAGAGTTGAACCTTTCTTTTGATAGAGCATTTTGGAAACACTCTTTTTGTAGAATGTGTAGGTGGATATTTGGATACCTATAACGATTTCGTTGGAAACGGGAATATCTTCATATAAAAGATACACAGAAGCACTGTCAGAAACTACTTTGTGATATCTGCATTCAAGTCACAGATCTGAACATTCCCTTTCATAGACCACGTTTGAAACTCTCTTTCTGTTGTATCTGAAAGTGGACACTTCGATCGCATTCAGGCATGTGGTAAAAAAGGGAATATCTTCCTATGAAAATGAGACAGAAGGATTCTCATGAAGTTGTTTGGGATGTGTGGCCTCAACTAACAGAGTTCAACCTTTCTTTTGATTCAGGAGTTTGGAAACACCCTTTTTGTATAAATTGCAATTGGATATTTGGATAAATGTGAAGATTTCATTGGAAACGGGAATATCTTCATTTAAAATCTAGACAGAAATATTCTCAGAATCTTCTTTGTGATGTGGGTCCTCAACTAACAGAGTTCCACCTTTCCTTTCATACAGCAGTTGGAAACACACTTTTTGTAGAATCTGCAAGTGGATATTTGGATAACTGTGAAGATTTCATTGGAAACGGGAATATCCTCACATAAAGTCTAGACAGAAGAATTCTCAGAAAATTCTTTGTGATGTGTGTCCTCAACTAACCGAGTTCAACCTTTCATTTGATAGAGCAGTTTGGAAACACTCTTTTTGTAGAATCTGCAAGTGGGTATTTGGATAACTGTGATGATTTCATTGGAAACGGTATATCTTCATATAAATTCTAGACAGAAGCATTCTCAGAAACTTCTTTGTGATGTGTGTCTTCAACTAACAGGGTTCATCCTTTTCAAAGAGCAGTTTGGAAACACTCCTTTTGTAGAATCTGTAAGTGGATATTTGGATACATCTAACGATTTCGTTGGAAACGGGAATATCATCATATAAAAGATACACAGAAGCAGTGTCAGAAACTACTTTGTGATATCTGCATTCAAGTCACAGATCTGAACATTCCCTTTCATAGACCACGTTTGAAACTCTCTTTCTGTTGTATCTGAAAGTGGACATTTCGAGCACATTCAGGCCTGTGGTGAAAAAGGGAATATCTTCCTATGAAAACGAGACAGAAGGATTCCCATAAAGTTGTTTGGGATGTGTGTCCTCAAGTAACAGAGTTCATCCTTTTTTTGATACAGCAGTTTGGAAACACCCTTTTTGTAAAAATTGCAGGTGGATATATGGATAACTGTGAAGATTTCATTGGAAACGAGAATATCTTCATTTAAAATCTAGAGAGAAATATTCTCAGAAACTACTTTGTGATGTGTGTCCTCAACTAACAGAGTTCAAACTTTCCTTTCATACAGTAGTTTGGATACTCTCTTTTTGTAGAATCTGTAAGTGGATTTTTGGATACCTCTAAAGATTTTTTTGCAAACGGGAATATCTTCATATAAAAGATAGACAGAAACACTGTCAGAAACTACTTTTTGATATCTGCATTCAAGTCACAGTGCTGAACATTCCCTTTCATAGACCACGTTTGAAACACTCTTTGGGTAGTACCTGAAAGTGGACATTTCGAGCGAATTCAGGCCTATGGTGAAAACGGAAATATCTACCCATAAAAACGAGACAGAAGGATTCTCAGAAACTTATTTGGGATGTGGGTCCTCAACTAACAGAGTTGAACATTTCTTTTGATACAGCAGTTTGGAAACACACTTTTTGTAGAATCTGCAAGTCAATATTTGAATAACAGTGAAGATTTCTTTGGAAACGGGAATATCTTTATATAAAATCTAGACAGAAGCATTCTCAGAAACTTCTTTGTGATGTGTGACCTCAACTAACGGAGTTCAAACTTTCTTTTGATACAGCAGTTTGGATACTCTCTTTTTGTAGAATCTGTAAGTGGATATTTGGATACCTCTAACGATTTCATTAGAAACGGGAATATCTTCAAATAAAATCTAGACAGAGGCATTCTCAGAAACTTCTTTGTGATGTGTGTCTTCAGCTAACAGAGTTCAACCTTCCTTTGGATACAGCAGTTTGGAAACCCTCTTTTTGTAGAATCGGCAAGTTGATATTTGGATAACTGAGAAGATTTCGTTGGCAACGGGAATATCTTCAAATAAAATCTAGACAGAAGGATTCTCAGACACTTCTTTGTGATGAGTGTCTTCAACTAACTGAGTTCAACCTTTCTTTTGATACATCAGTTGGGAAGCACTCTTTCTGTAGAAATTGCATGTGGATATCTGGATAACAGTGAAGATTTCTTTGGAAACGGGAATATCTTCATATAAAATCTAGACAGAAACATTCCCAGAAACTTCTTTGTGATGTGTGTCCTCAACTATCCGAGTTCAACCTTTCATTTGATACAGCAGTTTGGAAACACTCTGTAGAATCTGCAAGTAGATATTTGAATAACTGTGAAGATTTCGTTGGAAACGGGAATATCTTCATCTAAAATCGAGACAGAAGCACTGTCAGAAACTACTTTGTGATATCTGCATTCAAGTCACAGAGCTGAACATTACCTTTCATAGAGCAGGTTTGAAACACTCTTTCTGTGGTATCTGGAAGTGGACATTTCGAGCGAATTCAGGCCTATGGTGAAAACGGAAATATCTTCCCATAAAAATGAGACAGAAGGATTCTCAGAAACTTAATTGGGATGTGTGTCGTCAACTAACAGAGTTGAACCTTTCTATTGATACAGTAGTTTGGAAACACTCTTTTTGTAGAATCTGCAAGTGGATATTTGGATAACTGTGAAGATTTCGTTGGAAACGGGAATATCTTCATCTAATATCTAGACGGAAGCACTGTCAGAAACTACTTTGTGATATCTGCATTCAAGTGACAGAGCTGAACATTCCTTTTCATTGACCAGGTTTGAAACACTCTTTCTGTAGTATCCGGAAGTGGACATTTCGAGCGAAATCAGGCCGATGGTGAAAACGGAAATATCTTCCCATAAAAATGAAAGAGAAAGATTCTCAGAAACTTAATTGGGATGTCTGTCCTTAACTAACAGAGTTGAACCTTTCTATTGATACAGTAGTTTAGAAACACTCTTTTTGCAGAATCTGCAAGTGGATATTTGGATAACTGTGAAGATTTCGTTGGAAACGGGAATATCTTCATCTAATATCTAGACGGAAGCACTGTCAGAAACTACCTTGTGATGTGTGTCTTCAACTAACAGGGTTCAACCTTTCTTTTGATAGAGCAGTTTGGAAACACTGTTTTTGTAGAATCTGTAAGTGGATATTTGGATACCTCTAATGATTTCTTTGGAAACCTGAATATCTTCATATAAAATATAGACAGAAGCATTCTGAGAAACTTCTTGGTGATGTGTGTCTGCAACTATCGGGGTTCAACCTTCCTTTTAATAGAGCAGTTTGGAAACACTGTTTTTGTAGAATCTGTAAGTGGATATTTGGATGCCTCTAATGATTTCATTGGAAACGGGAATATCTTCATATAAAACCTAGACAGAAGCATTCTCAGAAACTTCTTTGTGATGTGTGTCCTCATCTAACAGAGTTGAACCTTTCTTTTGATAGAGCATTTTGGAAACACTCTTTTTGTAGAATGTGTAGGTGGATATTTGGATACCTATAACGATTTCGTTGGAAACGGGAATATCTTCATATAAAAGATACACAGAAGCACTGTCAGAAACTACTTTGTGATATCTGCATTCAAGTCACAGATCTGAACATTCCCTTTCATAGACCACGTTTGAAACTCTCTTTCTGTTGTATCTGAAAGTGGACACTTCGATCGCATTCAGGCATGTGGTAAAAAAGGGAATATCTTCCTATGAAAATGAGACAGAAGGATTCTCATGAAGTTGTTTGGGATGTGTGGCCTCAACTAACAGAGTTCAACCTTTCTTTTGATTCAGGAGTTTGGAAACACCCTTTTTGTATAAATTGCAATTGGATATTTGGATAAATGTGAAGATTTCATTGGAAACGGGAATATCTTCATTTAAAATCTAGACAGAAATATTCTCAGAATCTTCTTTGTGATGTGGGTCCTCAACTAACAGAGTTCCACCTTTCCTTTCATACAGCAGTTGGAAACACACTTTTTGTAGAATCTGCAAGTGGATATTTGGATAACTGTGAAGATTTCATTGGAAACGGGAATATCCTCACATAAAGTCTAGACAGAAGCATTCTCAGAAAATTCTTTGTGATGTGTGTCCTCAACTAACAGGGTTCAACCTTTCTTTTTATAGAGCAGTTTGGAAACACCCCTTTTGTAGAACCTGTAAGTGGATATTTCTATACCTCTAACGATTTTGTTGGAAATGGGAGTATCTTCATATTAAATCTAGACAGAAGCATTCTCAGAAACTTCTTGGTAATGAGTGTCCTCACCTAACACAGTTCAACCTTTCTTTTGATACAGCAGCTTGGAAACCCTCTTTTTGTTGAATCGGCAAGTGGATATTTGGATAACCGTGAAGATTTCGTCGGAAATGGGAATATCTTCATCTAAAATCTAGACAGAAACACTCTCAGAAACTACTTTGTGATATCTGCATTCAAGTCACAGAGCTGAACATTCCCTTTCATAGAGCAGGTTTGAAACACTCTTTCTGTAGTATCTGGAAGTGGACATTTCGAGCGAATTCAGGCCTATGGTGAAAACGGAAATATCTTCCCATAAAAATGAGACAGAAGGATTCTCAGAAACTTAATTGGGATGTGTGTCTTCAACTAACAGAGTTGAACCTTTCTATTGATACAGTAGTTTGGAAACACTCTTTTTGTAGAATCTGCAAGTGGATATTTGGATAACTGTGAAGATTTCTTTGGAAACGGGAGTATCTTCATATAAAATCTAGACAGAAGCATTCTCAGAAACTTCTTGGTAATGAGTGTCCTCACCTAACACAGTTCAACCTTTCTTTTGATACAGCAGCTTGGAAACCCTCTTTTTGTTGAATCGGCAAGTGGATATTTGGATAACTGCGAAGATTTCGTTGAAAACGGGAATATCTTCATATAAAATCTAGACAGAAGAATTCTCAGAAACTTCTTTGTGAAGAGTGTCCTCAACTAACGGAGTTCAAACTTTCTTTTGACACACCAGTTTGGAAACGCTCTTTTTGTAGAATCTGCAAGAGGATATTTGGATAACTGTGAAGATTTCGTTGGAAACGGGAATATCTTCATATAAAATCTAGACAGAAGCATTCTCAGAAACTTCCTTGTGATGTGTTTCCTCAACTAACAGAGTTCAACCTTTCTTTTGATAGAGCAGTTTGGATACTCTCTTTTTGTAGAATCTGTAAGTGGATATTTGGATACCTCTAACGATTTTGTTGGAAACGGGAATATCTTCACCTAAAATCTAGACAGAAGCACTGTCAGAAACTACTTTGTGATATCTGCATTCAAGTGACGGAGCTGAACATTCCTTTCCACAGACCAGGTTTGAAATACTCTTTCCGTAGTATCCGGAAGTGGACATTTCGAGCGAAATCAGGCCTAAGGTAAAAACGGAAATATCCTCCCATAAAAACGAAAGAGAAAGATTCTCAGAAACTTAATTGGGATGTCTGTCCTCAACTAACAGAGTTCAACCTTTCTATTGATACAGTAGTTTGGAAACACTCTTTTTGTAGATTCTTCAAGCCGATATTTGGATAACTGTGAAGATTTCGTTGGAAACGGAATATCTTCATATAAATTTTAGACAGAAGCATTCATAGAAACTTCTTTGTGATGTGTGTCTTCAACTAACAGGGTTCAACCTTTCTTTTGATAGAGCAGTTTGGAAACACTGTTTTTGTAGAATCTGTAAGTGGATATTTGGATACCTCTAATGATTTCATTGGAAACCTGAATATCTTCATATAAAATCTAGACAGAAGCATTCTCAGAAACTTCTTTGTGATGTGTGTCCTCATCTAACAGAGTTGAACCTTTCTTTTGATAGAGCAGTTTGGAAACACTCTTTTTGTATAAATTGCAAGTGGATATTTGGATAACTGTAAAGTTTTCATTGGAAACGGGAATATCTTCATTTAAAATCTAGACAGAAATATTCTCAGAAACTTCTTTGTGATGTGGGTCCGCAACTAACAGAGTTCAAACGTTCCTTTCATACAGCAGTTGGAAACAAACTTTTTGTAGAATCTGCAAGTGGATATTTAGATAACTGGGAGGATTTCATTGGAAACGGGAATATCTTCATATAAAGTCTAGACAGAAGCATTCTCAGAAAAATCTTTTTGATGTGTGTCCTCAACTAACAGAGTTCAACCTTTCTTTTGATACAGCAGTTTTGATACTCTCTTTTTGAAGAATCTGTAAGTGGATATTTGGATACCTCTAACGATTTCGTTGGAAACGGGAATATCTTCTTATAAAAGATAGACAGAATCAATGTCAGAAACTACTTTTTGAAATCTGCATTCAAGTCACAGTGCTGAACATTCCCTTTCATAGACCACGTTTGAAACACTCTTTCCGTAGTATCTGCAAGTGGACATTTCGAGGGAATTCAGGCCTATGGTGAAAACGGAAATATCTTCCGATAAAAACGAGACAGAAGGATTCTCAGAAACTTATTTGGGATGTGGGTCCTCAACTAACAGAGTAGAACATTTCTTTTGATACAGCAGTTTGGAAACATACTTTTTGTAGAATCTGCAAGTCAATATTTGAATAACAGTGAAGATTTCTTTGGAAACGGGAATATCTTTATATAAAATCTAGACAGAAGCATTCTCAGAAACTTCTTTGTGATGTGTGCCTTCAGCTAACCGAGTTCAAACTTTCTTTTGATACAGCAGTTTGGATACTCTCGTTTTGTAGAATCTGTAAGTGGATATTTGGATACCTCTAACGATTTCATTAGAAACGGGAATATCTTCAAATAAAATCTAGACAGAGGCATTCTCAGAAACTTCTTTGTGATGTGTGTCTTCAGCTAACAGAGTTCAACCTTTCTTTGGATAGAGCAGTTTGGAAACCCTCTTTTTGTAGAATCGGCAAGTTGATATTTGGATAACTGAGAAGATTTCGTTGGCAAAGGGAATATCTTCATATAAAATCTAGACAGAAGGATTCTCACAAACTTCTTTGTGATGAGTGGCTTCAACTAACAGAGTTCAACCTTTCTTTTGATACAGCAGTATGGAAACACTCTTTCTGTAGAAATTGCATGTGGATATCTGGATAAATGTGAAGATTTCTTTGGAAACGGGAATATCTTCATATAAAATCTAGACAGAGACATTCTCAGAAACTTCTTTGTGATGTGTGTCCTCAACTAACAGAGTTCAACCTTTCATTTGATAGAGCAGATTGGAAACACTCTGTTTGTAGAATCTGCAAGTGGATATTTGGGTAACTGTGATGATTTCGTTGGAAACGGGAATATCTTCATCTAAAATCTAGACAGAAGCACTGTCAGAAACTACTTTGTCATATCTGCATTCAAGTCACAGAGCTGAACATTCCCTTTCATAGAGGAGGTTTCAAACACTCTTTCTGTGGTATCTGGAAGTGGACATTTCGAGCGAATTCAGGCCTATGGTGAAAACGGAAATATCTTCCCATAAAAATGAGACAGAGGCCGGGCGCGGTGGCTCACGCCTGTAATCCCAGCACTTTGGGAGGCCGAGGCGGGCGGATCACGAGGTCATTAGATCGAGACCATCCTGGCTAACACGGTGAAACCCCGTCTCTACTAAAAATACAAAAAATTAGCCGGGCGTGGTAGTGGGCGCCTGTAGTCCCAGCTACTCGGGAGGCTGAGGCAGGAGAATGGCGTGAACCCGGGAGGTGGAGCTTGCAGTGAGCCGAGATCGTGCCACTGCACTCCAGCCTGGGCGACAAAGCAAGAGTCCGTCTCAAAAAAAAAAAAAAAAAAAAAAAAAAAAAAAAAAAAAAAAAAAAAATGAGACAGAAGGATTCTCAGAAACTTAATTGGTATGTGTGTCATCAACTAACAGATTTGAACCTTTCTATTGATACAGTAGTTTGGAAACACACTTTTTGTAGAATCTGCAAGTGGATATTTGGATAACTGTGAAGATTTCGTTGGAAACGGGAATATCTTCATCTAATATCTAGACGGAAGCACTGTCAGAAACTACTTTGTGATATCTGCGTTCAAGTGACAGAGCTGAACGTTCCTTTTCATTGACCAGGTTTGAAGCACTCTTTCTGTAGTATCCGGAAGTGGACATTTCAAGCGAAATCAGGCCTATGGTGAAAACGGAAATATCTTCCCATAAAAATGAAAGAGAAAGATTCTCAGAAACTTAATTGGGAGGTCTGTCCTCAACTAACAGAGTTGAACCTTTCTACTGATACAGTAGTTTGGAAACACTCTTTTTGTAGAATCTGCAAGTGGATATTTGGATAACTGTGAAGATTTCATTGGAAACGGAATATCTTCATATAAATTCTAGACAGAAGCATTCTCAGAAACTTCTTTGTGATCTGTGTCTTCAACTAACAGGGTTCAACATTTCTTTTGATAGAGCAGTTTGGAAACACGGTGTTTGTAGAATCTGTAAGTGGATATTTGGATACCTCTAATGATTTCATTGGAAACGGGAATATCTTCATATAAAATCTAGACAGAAGCATTCTCAGAAACTTCTTGTGATGTGTGTCTTCAACTATCTGGGTTCAACCTTCCTTTTGATAGAGCAGTTTGGAAACACTGTTTTTGTAGAATATGTAAGTGGATATTTCGATACCTCTAATGATTTCATTGGAAGCGGGAATATCTTCATATAAAATCTAGACAGAAGCATTCTCAGAAACTTCTTCGTGATGTGTGTCCTCATCTAACAGAGCTGAACCTTTCTTTTGATAGAGCAGTTTGGAAACACTCTTTTTGTAGAATCTGTAAGTGGATATTTGGATACCTCTAACGATTTCGTTGGAAACGGGAATATCGTCATATAAAAGATACACAGAAGCAGTGTCAGAAACTACTTTGTGATATCTGCATTCAAGTCGCAGATCTGAACATTCCCTTTCATAGACCACGTTTGAAACTCTCTTTCTGTTGTATCTGAAAGTGGACACTTCGAGCGCATTCAGGCCTGTGGTGAAAAAGGGAATATCTTCCTATAAAAACGAGACAGAAGGATTCTCATAAAGTTGTTTGGGATGTGTGTCCTCAACTAACAGAGTTCAACCTTTCTTCTGATACAGCAGTTTGGAAACACCCTTTTTGTATACTTTGCAAGTGGATATTTGGATAACAGTGAAGATTTCATTGGAAACGGGAATATCTTCATTTAAAATCTAGACAGAAATATTCTCAGAAACTTCTTTGTGATGTGAGTCCTCAACTAACAGAGTTCAACCGTTGCTTTCATACAGCAGTTGGAAACACACTTTTTGTAGAATCTGCAAGTGGATATTTGGATAACTGAGAAGATTTCATTGGAAACGGGAATATCTTCACATAAAGCCTTGACAGAAGCATTTTCAGAAAATTCTTTGTGATGTGTGTCCTCAACTAACAGAGTTCAACCTTTCTTTTTATAGAGCAGTTTGGAAACACCCCTTTTGTAGAATCTGTAAGTGGATATTTGGATACCTCTAACGATTTCGTTGGCAACGGGAGTATCTTCATATAAAATCTAGACTGAAGCATTCTCAGAAACTTCTTGGTAATGAGTGTCCTCACCTAACACAGTTAAACCTTTCTTTTGGTACAATAGCTTGGGAACCCTCTTTTTGTTGAATCGGCAAGTGGATATTTGGATAACTGCGAAGATTTCGTTGAAAACGGGAATATCTTCATATAAAATCTAGACAGAAGAATTCTTAGAAACTTCTTTGTGAAGAGTGTCCTCAACTAACGGAGTTCAACCTTTACTTTGACACACCAGTTTGGAAACGCTGTTTTTGTAGAACTGCAAGTGGATATTTGGATAACTGTGAAGATTTCTTTGGAAACGGGAATATCTTCAAATAAAATCTAGACAGAAACATTCTCAGCAACTTCTTTTTGATGTGTGTTCTCAGCTAACAGAGTTCAACCTTTCATTTGATAGAGCAGTTTGGAAACACTCTTTTTGTAGAATCTGTAAGTGGATATTTGGATACCTCTAACGATTTCGTTGGAAACGGGAATATCTTCACATAAAGTCTAGACAGAAGCATTCTCAGAAAATTCTTTGTGATGTGTGTCCTCATCTAACAGAGTTCAACCATTCTTTTTATAGAGCATTTTGGAAACACCCTTTTGTAGAATCTGTAAGTGGATATTTGGATACCTCTAACGAATTCGTTGGGAACGGGAGTATCTTCATATAAAATCTCGACAGAAGCATTCTCAGAAACTTCTTGGTAATGAGTGTCCTCACCTAACACAGTTTAACCTTTCTTTTGATACAGCAGGTTGGAAACCCTCTTTTTGTTCAATCGGCAAGCGAATATTTGGATAACTGCGAAGATTGCGTTGAAAACGGGAATATCTTCATATAAAATCTAGACAGAAGAATTCTCAGAAACTTCTTTGTGAAGAGTGTCCTCAACTAACAGAGTTCAAACTTTCTCTTGACACACCAGTTTGGAAACGATCTTTTCATAGAATCTGCAAGTGGATATTTGGATAACTGTGTAGATTTCGTTGGAAACGGGAATATCTTCATAAAAAATTCAGACAGATGCATTCTCAGAAACGTCCTTGTGTTGTGTGTCCTCAACTAACAGAGTTCAACCTTTATTTTGATACAGCAGTTTGGATACTCACTTTTTGAAGAATCTGTAAGTGGATATTTGGATACCTCTAACGATTTCGTTGGAAACGGGAATATCTTCATATAAAAGATAGACAGAAGCACTGTCAGAAACTACTTTTTAATATCTGCATTCAAGTCACAGTGCTGAACATTCCCTTTCATAGACCACGTTTGATACACTCTTTCTGTAGTATCTGAAAGTGGACATTTCGAGCGAATTCAGGCCTATGGTGAAAACGGAAATATCTTCCCATAAAAACGAGACAGAAGGATTCTCAGAAACTTATTTGGGATGTGGGTCCTCAACTAACAGAGTTGAACATTTCTTTTGATACAGCAGTTTGGAAACACACTTTTTGTAGAATCTGCAAGTGAATATTTGAATAACAGTGAAGATTTCTTAGGAAACGGGAATATCTTTATATAAAATCTAGACAGAAGCATTCTCAGAAACTTCTTTGTGATGTGTGACCTCAACTAACGGAGTTTAACCTTTCTTTTGATACAGCAGTTTGGATACTCTCTTTTTGTAGAATCTGTAAGTGGATATTTGGATACCTCTAACGATTTCATTAGAAAAGGGAATATCTTCAAATAAAATCTAGACAGAGGCATTCTCAGAAACTTCTTTGTGATGTGTGTCTTCAGCTAACAGAGTTCAACCTTTCTATGGATAGAGCAGTTTGGAAACCCTCTTTCTGTAGAATCGGCAAGTTGATATTTGAATAACTGAGAAGATTTCATTGGCAACGGGAATATCTTCATATAAAATCTAGACAGAAGGATTCTCAGAAACTTCTTTGTGATGAGTGTCTTCAACTAACAGAGTTCAACCTTTCTTTTGATACAGCAGTTTGGAAACACTCTTTCTGTAGAAATTGCATGTGGATATCTGTATAACTTTGAAGATTTCTTTGGAAACGGGAATATCTTCATATAAAATCTAGACAGAAACATTCTCAGAAACTTCTTTGTCATGTGTGTCCTCAACTAACAGAGTTCAACCTTTCATTTGATAGAGCAGTTTGGAAACACTCTGTTTGTAGAATCTGCAAGTGGATATTTGGATAACTGTGAAGATTTCTTTGGAAACGGGAATATCTTCATCTAAAATCTAGACAGAAGCACTGTCAGAAACTACTTTGTGATATCTGCATTCAAGTCACAGAGCTGAACATTCCCTTTCATAGAGCAGGTTTGAAACACTCTTTCTGTAGTATCTGGAAGTGGACATTTCGAGCGAATTCAGGCCTATGGTGAAAACGGAAATATCTTCCCATAAAAATGAGACCGAAGGATTCTCAGAAACTTAATTGAGATGTGTGTCGTCAACTAACAGAGTTGAACCTTTCTATTGATACATTAGTTTGGAAACACTCTTTTTGTAGAATCTGCAAGCGGATATTTGGATAAATGTGAAGATTTCGTTGGGAACGGAATATCTTCATATAAATTCTAGACAGAAGCATTCTCAGAAACTTGTTTGTGATGTGTGTCTTCAACTAACAGGGTTCATCCTTTCTTTTGATAGAGCAGTTTGGAAACACGGTGTTTGTAGAATCTGTAAGTGGATATTTGGATACCTCCAATGATTTCATTGGAAACGGGAATATATTCATATAAAATCTAGACAGAAGCATTCTCAGAAACTTCTTTGTGATGTGTGTCCTCATCTAAGAGTTGAACCTTTCTTTTGATAGAGCAGTTTGGAAACACTCTTTTTGTAGAATCTGTAAGTGGATATTTGGATACCTCTAACGATTTCGTTGGAAACGGGAATATCTTCATATTAAAGATACACAGAAGCACTGTCAGAAACTACTTTGTGATATCTGCATTCAAGTCACAGATCTGAACATTCCCTTTCATAGACCACGTTTGAAACTCTCTTTCTGTTGTATCTGAAAGTGGACACTTCGAGCGCATTCAGGCCTGTGGTGAAAAAGGGAATATCTTCCTATGAAAACGAGACAGAAGGATTCTCATAAAGTTGTTTGGGATGTGTGTCCTCAACTAACAGAGTTCATACTTTCCTTTGATACAGCAGTTTGGAAACACCCTTTTTGTATAAATTGCAAGTGGATATTTGGATAACTGTGAAGATTTCATTGGAAACGGGAATATCTTCATTTAAAATCTAGAGAGAAATATTCTCAGAAACTTCTTTGTAATGTGGGTCCTCATCCAACACAGTTCAACCATTCTTTTGATACAGCAGCTTAGAAACCCTGTTTTTGTTGAATCGGCAAGTGGATATTTGGATAACTGTGAAGATTTCGTTGGAAACGGGAATACCTTCGTATAAAATCTAGACAGAAGCATTCTCAGAAACTTCCTTGTGATGTGTGTCCTCAACTAACAGAGTTCAACCTTTCTTTTGATACAGCTGTTTGGATACTCTCTTTTTGTAGAATCTGTAAGTGGATATTTGGATACCTCTAACGATTTCATTAGAGACGGAAATATCTTCAAATAAAATCTGGACAGAGGCATTCTCAGAAACTTCTTTGTGATGTGTGTCTTCAGCTAACAGAGTTCAACCTTTCTATCGATAGAGCAGTTTGGAAACCCTCTTTTTGTAGAATCGGCAAGTTGATATTTGGATAAGTGAGAAGATTTCGTTGGAAATGGGAATATCTTCATCTAAAATCTAGACGGAAGAACTGTCAGAAACTACTTTGTGATATCTGCATTCAAGTCACAGAGCTGAACATTCCCTTTCATAGAGCAGGTTTGAAACACTCTTTTGTAGTATCTCAAGTGGACATTTCGAGCGCATTCAGGACTATTGTGAAAACGGAAATATCTTCCCATAAAAATGAGACAGAAGTATTCTCAGAAACTTAATTGGGTTGTGTGTCGTCAACTAACAGATTTGTACCTTTCTATTGATACAGTAGTTTGGAAACACTCTTTTTGTAGAATCTGCAAGTGGATATTTGAATAACTGTGAAGATTTCGTTGGAAACGGGAATATCTTCATCTAATATCTAGGAGGAAGGACTGTCAGAAACTACTTTGTGATATCTGCATTCAAGTTACAGAGCTGAACATTCCTTTTGATTGACCAGGTTTGAAACACTCTTTCTGTAGTATCCGGAAGTGGATATTTCAAGCCAAATCAGGCCTATGGTGAAAACGGAAATATCTTCCCATAAAAATGAAAGAGAAAGATTCTCAGAAACTTAATTGGGATGTCTGTCCTCAACTAACAGAGTTGATCCTTTCTATTGATACAGTAGTTTGGAAACACTCTTTTTGTAGAATCTGCAAGTGGATATTTGGATAACTGTGAAGATTTCATTGGAAACGGAATATCTTGATATAAATTCTAGACAGAAGCATTCTCAGAAACTTCTTTGTGATGTGTGTCTTCAACTAACAGGGTTCATCCTTTCTTTTGATAGAGCAGTTTGGAAACACTGTTTTTGTAGAATCTGTAAGTGGATATTTGGATACCTCTAATGATTTCATTGGAAACGGGAATATCTTCATATAAAATCTAGACAGAAGCATTCTCAGAAACTTCTTTGTGATGTGTGTCCTCATCTAAGAGTTGAACCTTTCTTTTGATAGAACAGTTTGGAAACAATCTTTTTGTAGAATCTGTAAGTGGATATTTGGATACCTCTAACGATTTCGTTGGAAACGGGAATATCTTCATATAAAAGATACACAGAAACACTGTCAGAAACTACTTTGTGATATCTGCATTCAAGTCACAGTTCTGAACATTCCCTTTCATAGACCACGTTTGAAACTCTCTTTCTGTTGTATCTGAAAGTGGACAATTCGAGCGCATTCAGGCCTGTGGTGAAAAAGGGAATATCTTCCTATGAAAACGAGACAGAAGGATTCTCATAAAGTTGTTTGGGATGTGTGTCCTCAACTAACAGAGTTCAAACTTTCCTTTGATACAGCAGTTTGGAAACACACTTTTTGTATAAATTGCAAGTGGATATTTGGATAACTGTGAAGATTGCATTGGAAACGGGAATATCTTCATTTAAAATCTAGACAGAAATATTCTCAGAAACTTCTTTGTGATGTGTGTAATCAACTAACAGAGTTCAACCTTTCCTTTCATACAGCAGTTGGAAACACACTTTTTGTAGAATCTGCAAGTGGATATTTTGATAACTGTGAAGATTTCATTGGAAACGGGAATATCTTCACATAAAGTCTAGACAGAAGCATTCTCAGAAAATTCTTTGTGATGTGTGTCCTCATCTAACAGAGTTCAACCTTTCTTTTTACAGAGCAGTTTGGAAACACCCCTTTTGTAGAATCTGTAAGTGGATATTTGGATACGTCTTACGATTTCGTTGGCAACGGGAGTATCTTCATATAAAATCTAG
This sequence comes from Gorilla gorilla gorilla, assembly GCF_029281585.2. NCBI lineage: Eukaryota > Metazoa > Chordata > Mammalia > Primates > Hominidae > Gorilla > Gorilla gorilla. The sequence goes on along the minus strand of NC_086018.1, from coordinate 10,753,925 downwards.
ACAGAAGAATTCTCAGAAACCTCTTGGTAATGAGTGTCCTCACCTAACACAGTTCAACCTTTCTTTTGATACAGCAGCTTGGCAACCCTCTTTTTGTTGAATCGGCAAGTGGATAGTTGGATAATTGCGAAGATTTCGTTGAAAACGGGAATATCTTCACATAAAATCTAGACAGAAGAATTCTCAGAAACTTCTTTGTGAAGAGTGTCCTCAACTAACAGAGTTCAAAATTTCTTTTGACACACCTGTTTGGAAATGCTCTTTTTGTAGAATCTGCAAGTGGATATTTGGATAACTGTGAAGATTTCGTTGGAAACGGGAATATCTTCATATAAAATCTAGACAGAAGCATTCTCAGAAACTTCCTTGTGATGTGTGTCCTCAACTAACAGAGTTCAACCTTTCTTTTGATACAGCAGTTTGGATACTCTCTTTTTGTACCGTCTGCAAGGTGATATTTGGATAACTGTGAAGATTTCGTTGGAAACGGAATATCTTCATATAAATTCTAGACAGAAGCATTCTCCGAAGCTTCTTTGTGATGTGTGTCTTCAAATAACAGGGTTCAACCTTTCTTTTGATAGAGCAGTTTGGAAACACTATTTTTGTAGAATCTGCAAGTGGATATTTGGATACCACTAACGATTTCTTTGGAAACCTGAATATCTTCATATAAAATCTAGACAGAAGCATTCTCAGAAACTTCTTGGTGATGTGTGTCTTCAACTATCAGGGTTCAACCTTCCTTTTGATAGAGCAGTTTGGAAACACTCTTTTTGTAGAATCTGTAAGTGGACATTTGGATACCTCTAACGATTTCGTTGGAAACGGGAATATCTTCATATAAAAGATACACAGAAGCACTGTCAGAAACTACTTTGTGATATCTGCATTCTAGTCACAGATCTGAACATTCCCTTTCATAGACCACGTTTGAAACTCTCTTTCTATTGTATCAGAAAGTGGACTCTTCGAGCACATTCAGGCCTGCAGTGAAAAAGAGAATATCTTCCTATGAAAACCAGACAGAAGGATTCTCATAAAGTTGTTTGGGATGTGTGTCCTCAACTAACAGAGTTCAACCTTTCTTTTGATACAGCAGTTTGGAGACACCCTTTTTGTATAAATTGCAAGTTGATATTTGGATAACTGTGAAGACTTCATTGGAAACGGGAATATCTTCATTTAAAACCTAGACAGAAATATTCTCAGAAACTTCTTAGTGATGTGGGTCCTCAACTAACAGAGTTCAACCTTTCTTTTGATACAGCAGTTTGGATACTCTCTTTTTGTAGACTCTGTAAGTGGATATTTGGTTACCTCTAACGATTTCATTAGAAAAGGGAATATCTTCCAATAAAATCTAGACGGAGGCAATCTCAGAAACTTCTTTGTGATGTGTGTGTTCAGCTATCAGAGTTAAACCTTTCTTTGGATACAGCAGTTTGGAAACCCTCTTTTTGTAGAATCGGGAAGTTGATATTTGGATAACTGAGAAGATTTCGTTGGCAACGGGAATATCTTCATATAAAATCTAGTCAAAAGGATTCTCAGAAACTTCTTCGTGATGAGTGTCTTCAACTAACAGAGTTCAACCTTTCTTTTGATACAGCAGTTTGGAAACACTCTTTCTGTAGAAATTGCTTGTGGATATCTGGATAACTGTGAAGATTTCTTTGGAAACGGGAATATCTTCATATAAAATCTAGACAGAAGCATTCTCAGAAACTTCTTTGGGATGTGTGTCCTCAACTAACAGAGTTCAACCTTTCATTTGATAGAGCACTTTGGAAACACTCTGTTTGTAGAATCTGCAAGTGGATATTTGGATAACTGTGAAGATTTCATTGGAAACGGGAATTTCTTCGTATAAAATCTAGACGGAAGCTCTCTCAGAAACTTCTTTGTTATGTGTGTCCTCAACTAACAGAGTTCAACCTTTTTTTGATACAGCAGTTTGGATACTCTCTTTGTGTAGAATCTCTAAGTGGATATTTGGATACCTCTAACGATTTCGTTGGAAACGGGAATATCTTCATATAAAAGATAGACAGAAGCACTGTCAGAAACTACTTTTTGATATCTGCATTCAAGTCTCAGATCTGAACATTCCCTTTCATAGACCACGTTTGAAACTCTCTTTCTATTGTATCTGAAAGTGGACAGTTTGAGCGCTTTCAGGCCTGCGGTGAAAAAGGAAATATCTTCCTATGAAAACGAGACAGAAGGATTCTCATAAAGTTGTTTGGGATGTGTGTCCTCAACAAACAGAGTTCAACCTTTCTTTTGATACAACAGTTTGGAAACACCCTTTTTGTATAAATTGCAAGTGGATATTTGGATAACTGTGAAGATTTCATTGGAAACGGGAATACCTTCATTTAAAATTTAGACAGAAATATTCTCAGAAACTTCTTAGTGATGTGGGTCCTCAACTAACAGAGTTCAACCTTTCCTTTCATACAGCATTTGGAAACACACTTTTTGTAGAATGTGAAATTGGATATTTGGATAACTGTGATGATTTCATTGGAAACGGGAATATCTTCACATAAAGCCTAGACAGAAGCATTCTCCGAAAATTCTTTGTGATGTGTGTCCTCAACTAACAGAGTTCAACCTTTCTTTTTATAGAGCAGTTTGGAAACACCCCTTTTGTAGAATCTGAAAGTGGATATTTGGATACCTCTAATGATTTCTTTGGCAACGGGAGTATCTTTATATAAAATCTGGACAGAAGCATTCTCAGAAATTTCTTGGTAATGAGTGTCCTCACCTAACACAGTTCAACCTTTCTTTTGATACAGCAGCTTGGAAACCCACTTTTTGTTGAATCGGCAAGTGGATATTTGGATAACTGTGAAGATTTCGTAGGAAACGGGAATATCTTCATATAAAATCTAGACAGAAGCATTCTCAGAAACTTCCTTGTGATGTGTGTCCTCAACTAACAGAGTTCAACCTTTCTTTTGACACAGCAGTTTGGATACTCTTTTTTTGTAGAATCTGTAAGTTGATATTTGGATACCTCTAACGATTTCGTTGGAAACGGGAATATCTTCTTATAAAAGATAATCAGAAGCACTGTCAGAAACTACTTTTTGATATCTGCATTCAAGTCACAGTGCTGAACATTCCCTTTCATACACCACGTTTGAAACACTCTTTCTGTAGTATCTGAAAGTGGACATTTCGAGCGAATTCAGGCCTATGGTGAAAACGGAAATATCTTCCGATAAAAACGAGACAGAAGGATTCTCAGAAACTTATTTGGGATGTGGGTCCTCAATTAACAGAGTTGAACATTTCTTTTGATACAGCAGTTTGGAAACACACTTTTAGTAGAATCTGCAAGTGAATATTTGAATAACAGTGAAGATTTCTTTGGAAACGGGAATATCTTTATATAAAATCTAGACAGAAGCATTCTCAGAAACTTCTTTGTGATGTGTGTCCTCAACTAACGGAGTTCAACCTTTCTTTTGATACAGCATTTTGGATACTCTCTTTTTGTAGTATCTGTAAGTGGATATTTGGATACCTCCAATGATTTCATAAGAAACGGGAATATCTTCAAATAAAATCTAGACAGAGGCATTCTCAGAAACTTCTTTGTGATGTGTGTCTTCAGCTAACAGAGTTCAACCTTTCTTTGGATAGAGCAGTTTGGAAACCCTCTTTTTGTAGAAACGGCAAGTTGATATTTGGATAACTGAGAAGATTTCGTTGGCAACGGGAACATCTTCATATAAAATCTAAACAGAAGGATTCTCAGAAACTTCTTTGTGATGAGTGTCTTCAGCAAACAGATTTCAACCTTTCTTTTGATACAGCAGTTTGGAAACACTCTTTCTGTAGAAATTGCATGTGGATATCAGGATAAATGTGAAGATTTCTTTGGAAACGGGAATATCTTCTTATTAAATCTAGACAGAAACATTCTCAGAAACTTCTTTGTGATGTGTGTCCTCAACTAACAGAGTTCAACCTTTCATTTGATAGAGCAGTTTGGAGACACACTGTTTGTAGAATCTGCAAGTGGATATTTGTATAACTATGAAGATTTCGTTGGAAACGGAATATCTTCATCTAAAATCTAGACAGAAGTACTGTCAGAAACTACTTTGTGATATCTGCATTCAAGTCACAGAGCTGAACATTCCCTTTCATAGAGCAGGTTTGAAACACTCTTTCTGTAGTACCTGGAAGTGGACATTTCGAGCGAATTCAGGCCTATGGTGAAAACGGAAATATCTTCCCATAAAAATGAGACAGAATGATTCTCAGAAACTTAATTGGGATGTGTGTCGTCAGCTAACAGAGTTCAACCTTTCTATTAATACAGTAGCTTGGAAACACTCTTTTTGTAGAATCTGCAAGTGGATATTTGGATAACTGTGAAGATTTCGTTGGAAACGGGAATATCTTCATCTAATATCTAGACGGAAGCACTGTCAGAAAATACTTTGTGATATCTGCATTCAAGTGACAGAGCTGAACATTCCTCTTCATAGACCAGGTTTGAAATACTCTTTCTGTAGGATCCGGAAGTGGACATTTCGAGCGAAATCAGGCCTCTGGTGAAAACGGAAATATCGTACCATAAAAACGAAAGAGAAGGATTCTCAGAAACTTAATTGGGATGTCTGTCCTCAACTAACAGAGTTGAACCTTTCTATCGATACAGTAGTTTGAAACACTCTTTTTGTACAATCTGCAAGTGGATATTTTTATAACTGTGAAGATTTCGTTGGAAAAGGAATATCTTCATATAAATTCTAGACAGAAGCATTCTCAGAAGCTTCTTTGTGATGTGTGTCTTCAACTAACAGGGTTCAACCTTTCTTTTGATAGAGCAGTTTGGAAACACTGTTTTTGTAAAATCTGTAAGTGGATATTTGGATACCTCTAACGATTTCTTTGGAAACCTGAATATCTTCATATAAAATCTAGACAGAAGCATTCTCAGGAACTTCTTGGTGATGTGTGTCTTCAACTATAAGGGTTCAACCTTGCTTTTGATAGAGCAGTTTGGAAACACTGTTTTTGTAATATCTGTAAGTGGATATTTTGATTCCTCTAATGATTTCATTGGAAACTGGAATATCTTCATATAAAATCTAGACAGAAGCATTCTCAGAAGCTTATTTGTGATGTGTGTCCTCATCTAACAGAGTTGAACCTTTCTTTTGATAGAGCAGTTTGGAAACACTCTTTTTGTAGAATCTGTAAGTGGATATTTGGATACCTCTAACGATTTCGTTGGAAACGGGAATATCTTCATATAAAAGATACACAGAAGAACTGTCAGAAACTACTATGTGATATCTGCATTGAAGTCACAGATCTGAATATTCCCTTTCATAGACCACGTTTGAACCTCTCTTTCTGTTGTATCTGAAAGTGGACACTTCGAGCGCATTCAGGCCTGTGGTGAAAAAGGGAATATCTTCCTATGAAAATGAGACAGAAGGATTCTCATAAAGTTGTTTGGGATGTGTGTCCTCAACTAACAGAGTTCAACCTTTCTTTTGATACAGCAGTTTGGAAACACCCTTTTTGTATAAATTGCAAGTGGATATTTGGATAACTGTGAAGATTTCTTTGGAAACGGGAATAACTTCATTTAAAATCTAGACAGAAATATTCTCGGAAACTTCTTTGTGATGTGGGTCCTCAACTAACAGAGTTCAACCTTTCCTTTCATACAGCAGTTGGAAACAAACTTTTTGTAGAATCTGCAAGGGGATATTTGGATAACTGTGAAGATTTCAATGGAAACGGGAATATCTTCACATAAAGTCTAGACAGAAGCATTCTCAGAAAATTCTTTGTGATGTGTGTCCTCAACGAACAGAGTTCAACCTTTCTTTTTATAGAGCAGTTTGGAAACACCCCTTTTGTAGAATCTGTAAGTGCATATTTGGATACCTCTAACGACTTTGTTGGAAACGGGAGTATCTTCATATAAAACCTAGACAGAAGCATTCTCAGAAACTTCTTGGTAATGAGTGTCCTCACCTAACACAGTTCAACCATTCTTTTGATACAGCAGCTTGGAAACCCTCTTTTTGTTGAATCGGCAGGTGGATATTTTTATAACTGCGAAGATTTCGTTGAAAACGGGCATAACTTCATATAAAATCTAGACAGAAGCATTCTCAGAAACTTCTTTGTGGTGTGTGTCCTCAACAAACAGAGTTCAACCTTTCTTTTGACACACCAGTTTGGAAACGCTCTTTTTGTAGAATCTGTAAGTGGATATTTGGATGCCTCTAACGATTTCGTTGGAAACGGGAATATCTTCATATAAAATCTAGACAGAAGCATTCTCAGAAACTTCTTTGTGATGTGTGTCCTCAACAAACAGAGTTCAACCTTTCTTTTGATACAGCAGTTTGGATACTCTCTGTTTGTAGAATCTGTAAGTGGGTATTTGGATACCTCTAACGATTTCGTTGGAAACGGGAATATCTTCATATAAAAGATAGACAGAAGCACTTTCAGAAACTACTTTTTGATATCTGCATTCAAGTCACAGTGCTGAACATTCCCTTTCATACACCACGTTTGAAACACTCTTTCTGTAGTATCTGAAAGTGGACATTTCGAGCGAATTCAGGCCTATGGTGAAAACGGAAATATCTTCCCATAAAAACGAGACAGAAGGATTCTGAGAAACTTATTTGAGATGTGTGTCCTCAATTAACAGAGTTGAACATTCTTTTGATACAGCAGTTTGGAAACACACTTTTAGTAGAATCTGCAAGTGAATATTTGAATAACAGTGAAGATTTCTTTGGAAACGGGAATATCTTTATATAAAATCTAGACAGAAGCATTCTCAGAAACTTCTTTGTGATGTGTGTCCTCAACTAACGGAGTTCAACCTTTCTTTTGATACAGAAGTTTGGATACTCTCTTTTTGTAGAGTCTGTAAGTGGATATTTGGATACCTCTAACGATTTCATTAGAAACGGGAATATCTTCAAATAAAATCTAGACAGAGGCATTCTCAGAAACTTCTTTGTGATGTGTGTCTTCAGCTAACAGAGTTCAACCTTTCTTTTGATAGAGCAGTTTGGAAACCCTCTTTTTGTAGAATCGGCAAGTTGATATTTGGATAACTGAGAAGATTTCGTTGGCAACGGGAATATCTTCATATAAAATCTAGACAGAAGCACTGTCAGAAACTACTTTGTGATGTCTGCTTTCAAGTCACTGAGCTGAAAATTCCCTTTCATAGAGCAGGTTTGAAACACTCTTTCTGTTGTATCTGGAAATGGACATTTCGAGCGAATTCAGGCCTATGGTGAAAACGGAAATATCTTCCCATAAAAATGAGACAGAATGATTCTCAGAAACTTAATTGGGATGTGTGTCGTCAACTCACAGAGTTGAACCTTTCTATTGAAACAGTAGTTTGGAAACATTCTTTTTGTAGAATCTGCAAGTGGATATTTGGATAACTGTGAAGATTTCGTTGGAAACGGAAAGTCTTCATATAAATTCTAGACAGAAGCATTCTCAGAAACTTCTTTGTGATGTGTGTCTTCAACTAACAGGGTTCAGCCTTTCCTTTGATAGAGCAGTTTGGAAACACTGTTTTTGTAGAATCGGCAAGTTGATATTTGGATAACTGAGAAGATTTCGTTGGCAACGGGAATATCTTCATATAAAATCTAGACAGAAGCTTTCTCAGAAACTTCTTTGTGATCTGTGTCTTCAACTAACAGGGTTCAACCTTTCTTTTGATAGAGCAGTTTGGAAACACTGTTTTTGTAGAATCTGTAAGTGGATATTTGGATAGCTCTAATGATTTCTTTGGAAACGGGAATATCTTCATATAAAATCTAGACAGAAGCATTCTCAGAAACTTCTTTGTGATGTGTGTCCTCATCTAACAGAGTTGAACCTTTCTTTTGATAGAGCAGTTTGGAAACACTCTTTTTGTAGAATCTGTAAGTGGATATTTGGATACCTCTAACGATTTCATTAGAAACGGGAATATCTTCATATAAAATCTAGACAGAAACATTATCAGAAACTTCTTTGTGATGAGTGTCCTCAAAGAACAGAGTTTAACCTTTCTTTTTATAGAGCAGTTTGGAAACCCTCTTTTTGTAGAATCGGCAAGTTGATATTTGGATAACTGTGAAGTTTTCGTTGGCAACGGGAATATCTTCATATAAAATCTAGACAGAAATATTCTCAGAAACTTCTTTGTGACGAGTGTCTTCAACTAACAGAGTTCATCTTTTCTTTTGATACAGCAGTTTGGAAACACTCTTTCTGTAGAAATTGCATGCGAATATCTGGATAACTGTGAAGATTTCTTTGGAAACGGGAATATCTTCATATAAAATCTAGACAGAAACATTATCAGAAACTTCATTGTGATGTGTGTCCTCAACTAACAGAGTTCAACCTTTCATTTGATAGAGCAGTTTGGAAACACTCTGTTTGTAGAATCTGCAAGTGGATATTTGGATAAATGTGAAGATTTCGTTGGAAACGGGAATATCTTCATCTAAATCTAGACAGACGCAAGGTCAGAAACTAGTTTGTCATATCTGCATTCAAGTCACAGAGCTGAACATTCCCTTTCATAGAGCAGGTTTGAAACACTCTTTCTGTAGTATCTGGAAGTGGACATTTCGAGCGAATTCAGGCCTATGGTGAAAACGGAAATATCTTCCCATAAAAATGAGACAGAAAGATTCTCAGAAACTTAATTGGGATGTGTGTCGTCAACTAACAGAGTTGAACCTTTCTATTGATACAGTAGTTTGGAAACAATCTTTTTGTAGAATCTGCAAGTGGATGTTTGGATAACTGTGAAGATTTTGTTGGAAACGGGAATATCTTCATCTAACATCAAGACGGAAGCACTGTCAGAAACTACTTTGTGATATCTGCATTCAAGTGACAGAGCTGAACATTCCTTTTCATTGACCAGGTTTGAAAAACTCTTTCTGTAGTATCCGGAAGTGGACATTTCGAGCGAAAGCAGGCCTATGGTGAAAACGGAAATAACTTCCGATAAAAACGAGACAGAAGGATTCTCAGAAACTTATTTGGGATGTGGGTCCTCAACTAACAGAGTTGAACATTTCTTTTGATACAGCAGTTTGGAAACACACTTTTTGTAGAATCTGCAAGTGAATATTTGAAGAAGAGTGAAGATTTCTATGGAAACGGGAATATCTTTATATAAAATCTAGACAGAAGCATTCTCAGAAACTTCTTTGTGATGTGTGTCCTCAACTAACAGAGTTCATCCTTTCTTTTGATAAAGCAGTTTGGATACTCTCTTTTTGTAGAATCTGTAAGTGGATATTTGGATACCTCCAGTGGTTTCATTAGAAACGGGAATATCTTCAAATAAAATCTAGACAGAGGCATTCTCAGAAACTTCTTTGTGATGTGTGTCTTCAGCTAACCGAATTCAACCTTTCTTTGGATAGAGCAGTTTGGAAACCCTCTTTTTGTAGAATCGGCAAGTTGATATTTGGATAACTGAGAAGATTTCATTGGCAACGGGAATATCTTCATATAAAATCTAGACAGAAGGATTCTCAGAAGCTTCTTTGTGATGAGTGTCTTCAACTAACAGAGTTCAACCTTTCTTTTGATACAGCAGTTTGGAAACCCTCTTTCTGTAGAAATTGCACGTGGATATCTGGATAACTGTGAAGATTTCTTTCGAAACGGGAATATCTTCATATAAAATCTAGACAGAAACATTCTCAGAAACTTCTTTGTGATCAGTGTCTTCAACTAACAGGGTTCAACCTTTCTTTTGATAGAGCAGTTTGGAAACACTGTTTTTGTAGAATCTGTAAGTGGATATTTGGATACCTCTATCGATTTCATTAGAAACGGGAATATCTTCATATAAAATCTAGACAGAAGCATTAGCAGAAACTTCTTTGTGATGAGTGTCCTCAAAGAACAGTGTTTAACCTTTCTTTGGATAGAGCAGTTTGGAAACCCTCTTTTTGTAGAATCGGCAAGTTGATATTTGGATAACTGAGAAGATTTCGCTGGCAACGGGAATATCTTCATATAAAATCTAGACAGAAGGATTCTCAGAAACTTCTTTGTGATGAGTGTCTTCAACTAACAGAGTTCAACCTTTCTTTTGATACAGCAGTTTGGAAACACTCTTTCTGTAGAAATTGCATGCGGATATCTGGATAACTGTGAAGATTTCTTTGGAAACGGGAATATCTTCATATAAAATCTAGACAGAAGCACTGTCAGAAACTACTTTGTGATATCTGCATTCAAGTGACAGAGCTGAACATTCCTTTTCATTGACCGGGTTTGAAACACTCTTTCTGTAGTATCCGGAAGTGGACTTTTCGAGCAAAATTAGGCCTATGGTGAAAACGGAAATATCTTCCATAAAAATGAAAGAGAATGATTCTCAGAAACTTAATTGGGATGTCTGTCCTCAACTAACAGAGTTGAACCTTTCTATTGATACAGTAGTTTGGAAACACTCTTTTTGTAGAATCTGCAAGTGGATATTTGGAAAACTGTGAAGATTTCGTTGGAAACGGAATATCTTCATATAAATTCTAGACAGAAGCATTCTCAGAAACTTCTTTGTGATGTGTGTCTTCAACTAACAGGGTTCAACCTTTCATTTGATACAGCAGTTTGGAAACACTCTTTCTGCAGAAATTGCATGTGGATATCTGGATAACTGCGAAGATTTCGTTGAAAACGGGAATATCTTCATATAAAATCTAGACAGAAGGATTCTCAGAAACTTCTTTGTGATGAGTGTCTTCAACTAACAGAGTTCAACCTTTCTTTTGATACAGCAGTTTGGAAACACTCTTTCTGCAGAAATTGCATGTGGATATCTGGATAACTGTGAAGATTTCTTTGGAAACGGGAATATCTTCATATAAAATCAAGACAGAAACATTCTCAGAAACTTCTTTGTCATGTGTGTCCTCAACTAACAGAGTTCAACCTTTCATTTGATAGAGCTGTTTGGAAACACTCTGTTTGTAGAATCTGCAAGTGGATATTTGGATAACTGTGAAGATTTCATTGGAAACGGGAATATCTTCATCTAAAATCTAGACAGAAGCACTGTCAGAAACTACTTTGTGATATCTGCATTCAAGTCACAGAGCTGAACATTCCCTTTCATAGAGCAGGTTTGAAACACTCTTTCTGTAGTACCTGGAAGTGGACATTTCGAGCGAATTCAGGCCTATGGTGAAAACGGAAATATCTTCCCATAAAAATGAAAGAGAAAGATTCTCAGAAACTTAATTGGGATGTCTGTCCTCAACTAACAGAGTTGAACCTTTCCATTGATACAGTAGTTTGGAAGCACTCTTTTTGTAGAATCTTCAAGTGGATATTTTGATAACAGTGAAGATTTCGTTGGAAACGGAATATCTTCATATAAATTCTAGACGGAAGCATTCTCAGAAACTTCTTTGTGATGTGTGTCTTCAACTAACAGGGTTCAACCTTTCTTTTGATACAGCAGTTTGGATACTCTCTTTTTGTAGATTCTGTAAGTGGATATTTGGATACCTCTAATGATTTCATTGGAAACCTGAATATCTTCATATAAATTCTAGACAGAAGCATTCTCAGAAACTTCTTTGTGATCTGTGTCTTCAACTAACAGGGTTCAACCTTTCTTTTGATAGAGCAGATTGGAAACACTGTTTTTGTGGAATCTGAAAGTGGATATTTGGATACCTCTAATGATTTCATTGGAAACTGGAATATCTTCATATAAAATCTAGACAGAAGCATTCTCAGAAACTTCTTTGTGATTTGTGTCCTCATCTAACAGAGTTGAACCTTTCTTTTGATAGAGCAGTTTGGAAACACTCTTTTTGTAGAATCTGTAAGTGGATATTTGGATACCTCTAACGATTTCGTTGGAAACGGGAATATCTTCATATAAAAGATACACAGAAGCACTGTCAGAAACTACTTTGTGATATCTCCATTCAAGTCACAGATCTGAATATTCCCTTTCATAGACCACGTTTGAAACTCTCTTTCTGTTGTATCTGAAAGTGGACACTTCGAGCGCATTCAGGCCTGTGGTGAAAAAGGGAATATCTTCCTATGGAAACGGGAGAGAAGGATTCTCATAAAGTTGTTTGGGATGTGTGTCCTCAACTAACAGAGTTCAACCTTTCTTTTGATACACCAGTTTGGAAACACCCTTTTTGTATAAATTGCAAGTGGATATTTGGATAACTGTGAAGATTTCATTGGAAACGGGAATATCATCATTTAAAATCTAGACAGAAATATTCCCAGCAACTTCTTTGTGATGTGGGTCCTCAACTAACAGAGTTCAACCTTTCCTTTCATACAGCAGTTGGAAACACACTTTTTGTAGAATCTGCAAGTGGATATTTGGATAACTGTGAAGATTTCATTGGAAACGGGAATATCTTCACATAAAGTCTAGACAGAAGCATTATCAGAAAATTCTTTGTGATGTGTGTCCTCAACTAACAGAGTTCAACCTTTCTTTTTATAGAGCAGTTTGGAAACACCCCTTTTGTAGAATCTGTAAGTGCATATTTGGATACCTCTAACGATTTCGTTGGAAACGGTAGTATCTTCATATAAAATCTAGACAGAAGCATTCTCAAAAACTTCCTGGTAATGAGTGTCCTCACCTAACACAGTTCAACCTTTCTTTTGATACAGCAGCTTGGAAACCCTCTTTTTGTTGAATCGGCAAGTGGATATTTGGATAACTGCGAAGATTTCGTTGAAAACGGGAATATCTTCATATAAAATCTAGACAGAAGGATTCTCAGAAACTTCTTTGTGATGAGCGTCTTCAACTAACAGAGTTCAACCTTTCTTTTGATACAGCAGTTTGGAAACACTCTTTCTGCAGAAATTGCATGTGGATATCTGGATAACTGTGAAGATTTCTTTGGAAACGGGAATATCTTCATATAAAATCAAGACAGAAACATTCTCAGAAACTTCTTTGTCATGTGTGTCCTCAACTAGCAGAGTTCAACCTTTCATTTGATAGAGCTGTTTGGAAACACTCTTTTTGTAGAATCTGCAAGTGGATATTTGGATAACTGTGAGGATTTCGTTGGAAACGGGAATATCTTCATCTAAAATCTAGACAGAAGCACTGCCAGAAACTACTTTGTGATATCTGCATTCAAGTCACAGAGCTGAACATTCCCTTTCACAGAGCATGTTTGAAACACTCTTTCTGTAGTACCTGGAAGTGGACATTTCGAGCGAATTCAGGCCTATGGTGAAAACGGAAATATCTTCCCATAAAAATGAAAGAGAAAGATTCTCAGAAACTTAATTGGGATGTCTGTCCTCAACTAACAGAGTTGAACCTTTCCATTGATACAGTAGTTTGGAAGCACTCTTTTTGTAGAATCTTCAAGTGGATATTTTGATAATAGTGAAGATTTCGTTGGAAACGGAATATCTTCATATAAATTCTAGACGGAAGCATTCTCAGAAACTTCTTTGTGATGTGTGTCTTCAACTAACAGGGTTCAACCTTTCTTTTGATACAGCAGTTTGGATACTCTCTTTTTGTAGATTCTGTAAGTGGATATTTGGATACCTCTAATGATTTCATTGGAAACCTGAATATCTTCATATAAATTCTAGACAGAAGCATTCTCAGAAACTTCTTTGTGATCTGTGTCTTCAACTAACAGGGTTCAACCTTTCTTTTGATAGAGCAGATTGGAAACACTGTTTTTGTGGAATCTGAAAGTGGATATTTGGATACCTCTAATGATTTCATTGGAAACTGGAATATCTTCATATAAAATCTAGACAGAAGCATTCTCAGAAACTTCTTTGTGATTTGTGTCCTCATCTAACAGAGTTGAACCTTTCTTTTGATAGAGCAGTTTGGAAACACTCTTTTTGTAGAATCTGTAAGTGGATATTTGGATACCTCTAACGATTTCGTTGGAAACGGGAATATCTTCATATAAAAGATACACAGAAGCACTGTCAGAAACTACTTTGTGATATCTCCATTCAAGTCACAGATCTGAATATTCCCTTTCATAGACCACGTTTGAAACTCTCTTTCTGTTGTATCTGAAAGTGGACACTTCGAGCGCATTCAGGCCTGTGGTGAAAAAGGGAATATCTTCCTATGAAAACGGGAGAGAAGGATTCTCATAAAGTTGTTTGGGATGTGTGTCCTCAACTAACAGAGTTCAACCTTTCTTTTGATACACCAGTTTGGAAACACCCTTTTTGTATAAATTGCAAGTGGATATTTGGATAACTGTGAAGATTTCATTGGAAACGGGAATATCATCATTTAAAATCTAGACAGAAATATTCCCAGCAACTTCTTTGTGATGTGGGTCCTCAACTAACGGAGTTCAACCTTTCCTTTCATACAGCAGTTGGAAACACACTTTTTGTAGAATCTGCAAGTGGATATTTGGATAACTGTGAAGATTTCATTGGAAACGGGAATATCTTCACATAAAGTCTAGACAGAAGCATTATCAGAAAATTCTTTGTGATGTGTGTCCTCAACTAACAGAGTTCAACCTTTCTTTTTATAGAGCAGTTTGGAAACACCCCTTTTGTAGAATCTGTAAGTGCATATTTGGATACCTCTAACGATTTCGTTGGAAACGGTAGTATCTTCATATAAAATCTAGACAGAAGCATTCTCAAAAACTTCCTGGTAATGAGTGTCCTCACCTAACACAGTTCAACCTTTCTTTTGATACAGCAGCTTGGAAACCCTCTTTTTGTTGAATCGGCAAGTGGATATTTGGATAACTGCGAAGATTTCGTTGAAAACGGGAATATCTTCATATAAAATCTAGACAGAAGGATTCTCAGAAACTTCTTTGTGATGAGCGTCTTCAACTAACAGAGTTCAACCTTTCTTTTGATACAGCAGTTTGGAAACACTCTTTCTGCAGAAATTGCATGTGGATATCTGGATAACTGTGAAGATTTCTTTGGAAACGGGAATATCTTCATATAAAATCAAGACAGAAACATTCTCAGAAACTTCTTTGTCATGTGTGTCCTCAACTAGCAGAGTTCAACCTTTCATTTGATAGAGCTGTTTGGAAACACTCTTTTTGTAGAATCTGCAAGTGGATATTTGGATAACTGTGAGGATTTCGTTGGAAACGGGAATATCTTCATCTAAAATCTAGACAGAAGCACTGCCAGAAACTACTTTGTGATATCTGCATTCAAGTCACAGAGCTGAACATTCCCTTTCACAGAGCATGTTTGAAACACTCTTTCTGTAGTACCTGGAAGTGGACATTTCGAGCGAATTCAGGCCTATGGTGAAAACGGAAATATCTTCCCATAAAAATGAAAGAGAAAGATTCTCAGAAACTTAATTGGGATGTCTGTCCTCAACTAACAGAGTTGAACCTTTCCATTGATACAGTAGTTTGGAAGCACTCTTTTTGTAGAATCTTCAAGTGGATATTTTGATAACAGTGAAGATTTCGTTGGAAACGGAATATCTTCATATAAATTCTAGACGGAAGCATTCTCAGAAACTTCTTTGTGATGTGTGTCTTCAACTAACAGGGTTCAACCTTTCTTTTGATACAGCAGTTTGGATACTCTCTTTTTGTAGATTCTGTAAGTGGATATTTGGATACCTCTAATGATTTCATTGGAAACCTGAATATCTTCATATAAATTCTAGACAGAAGCATTCTCAGAAACTTCTTTGTGATCTGTGTCTTCAACTAACAGGGTTCAACCTTTCTTTTGATAGAGCAGATTGGAAACACTGTTTTTGTGGAATCTGAAAGTGGATATTTGGATACCTCTAATGATTTCATTGGAAACTGGAATATCTTCATATAAAATCTAGACAGAAGCATTCTCAGAAACTTCTTTGTGATTTGTGTCCTCATCTAACAGAGTTGAACCTTTCTTTTGATAGAGCAGTTTGGAAACACTCTTTTTGTAGAATCTGTAAGTGGATATTTGGATACCTCTAACGATTTCGTTGGAAACGGGAATATCTTCATATAAAAGATACACAGAAGCACTGTCAGAAACTACTTTGTGATATCTCCATTCAAGTCACAGATCTGAATATTCCCTTTCATAGACCACGTTTGAAACTCTCTTTCTGTTGTATCTGAAAGTGGACACTTCGAGCGCATTCAGGCCTGTGGTGAAAAAGGGAATATCTTCCTATGAAAACGGGAGAGAAGGATTCTCATAAAGTTGTTTGGGATGTGTGTCCTCAACTAACAGAGTTCAACCTTTCTTTTGATACACCAGTTTGGAAACACCCTTTTTGTATAAATTGCAAGTGGATATTTGGATAACTGTGAAGATTTCATTGGAAACGGGAATATCATCATTTAAAATCTAGACAGAAATATTCCCAGCAACTTCTTTGTGATGTGGGTCCTCAACTAACGGAGTTCAACCTTTCCTTTCATACAGCAGTTGGAAACACACTTTTTGTAGAATCTGCAAGTGGATATTTGGATAACTGTGAAGATTTCATTGGAAACGGGAATATCTTCACATAAAGTCTAGACAGAAGCATTATCAGAAAATTCTTTGTGATGTGTGTCCTCAACTAACAGAGTTCAACCTTTCTTTTTATAGAGCAGTTTGGAAACACCCCTTTTGTAGAATCTGTAAGTGCATATTTGGATACCTCTAACGATTTCGTTGGAAATGGTAGTATCTTCATATAAAATCTAGACAGAAGCATTCTCAAAAACTTCCTGGTAATGAGTGTCCTCACCTAACACAGTTCAACCTTTCTTTTGATACAGCAGCTTGGAAACCCTCTTTTTGTTGAATCGGCAAGTGGATATTTGGATAACTGCGAAGATTTCGTTGAAAACGGGAATATCTTCATATAAAATCTAGACAGAAGGATTCTCAGAAACTTCTTTGTGATGAGCGTCTTCAACTAACAGAGTTCAACCTTTCTTTTGATACAGCAGTTTGGAAACACTCTTTCTGCAGAAATTGCATGTGGATATCTGGATAACTGTGAAGATTTCTTTGGAAACGGGAATATCTTCATATAAAATCAAGACAGAAACATTCTCAGAAACTTCTTTGTCATGTGTGTCCTCAACTAGCAGAGTTCAACCTTTCATTTGATAGAGCTGTTTGGAAACACTCTTTTTGTAGAATCTGCAAGTGGATATTTGGATAACTGTGAGGATTTCGTTGGAAACGGGAATATCTTCATCTAAAATCTAGACAGAAGCACTGCCAGAAACTACTTTGTGATATCTGCATTCAAGTCACAGAGCTGAACATTCCCTTTCACAGAGCATGTTTGAAACACTCTTTCTGTAGTACCTGGAAGTGGACATTTCGAGCGAATTCAGGCCTATGGTGAAAACGGAAATATCTTCCCATAAAAATGAAAGAGAAAGATTCTCAGAAACTTAATTGGGATGTCTGTCCTCAACTAACAGAGTTGAACCTTTCCATTGATACAGTAGTTTGGAAGCACTCTTTTTGTAGAATCTTCAAGTGGATATTTTGATAACAGTGAAGATTTCGTTGGAAACGGAATATCTTCATATAAATTCTAGACGGAAGCATTCTCAGAAACTTCTTTGTGATGTGTGTCTTCAACTAACAGGGTTCAACCTTTCTTTTGATACAGCAGTTTGGATACTCTCTTTTTGTAGATTCTGTAAGTGGATATTTGGATACCTCTAATGATTTCATTGGAAACCTGAATATCTTCATATAAATTCTAGACAGAAGCATTCTCAGAAACTTCTTTGTGATCTGTGTCTTCAACTAACAGGGTTCAACCTTTCTTTTGATAGAGCAGATTGGAAACACTGTTTTTGTGGAATCTGAAAGTGGATATTTGGATACCTCTAATGATTTCATTGGAAACTGGAATATCTTCATATAAAATCTAGACAGAAGCATTCTCAGAAACTTCTTTGTGATTTGTGTCCTCATCTAACAGAGTTGAACCTTTCTTTTGATAGAGCAGTTTGGAAACACTCTTTTTGTAGAATCTGTAAGTGGATATTTGGATACCTCTAACGATTTCGTTGGAAACGGGAATATCTTCATATAAAAGATACACAGAAGCACTGTCAGAAACTACTTTGTGATATCTCCATTCAAGTCACAGATCTGAATATTCCCTTTCATAGACCACGTTTGAAACTCTCTTTCTGTTGTATCTGAAAGTGGACACTTCGAGCGCATTCAGGCCTGTGGTGAAAAAGGGAATATCTTCCTATGAAAACGGGAGAGAAGGATTCTCATAAAGTTGTTTGGGATGTGTGTCCTCAACTAACAGAGTTCAACCTTTCTTTTGATACACCAGTTTGGAAACACCCTTTTTGTATAAATTGCAAGTGGATATTTGGATAACTGTGAAGATTTCATTGGAAACGGGAATATCATCATTTAAAATCTAGACAGAAATATTCCCAGCAACTTCTTTGTGATGTGGGTCCTCAACTAACGGAGTTCAACCTTTCCTTTCATACAGCAGTTGGAAACACACTTTTTGTAGAATCTGCAAGTGGATATTTGGATAACTGTGAAGATTTCATTGGAAACGGGAATATCTTCACATAAAGTCTAGACAGAAGCATTATCAGAAAATTCTTTGTGATGTGTGTCCTCAACTAACAGAGTTCAACCTTTCTTTTTATAGAGCAGTTTGGAAACACCCCTTTTGTAGAATCTGTAAGTGCATATTTGGATACCTCTAACGATTTCGTTGGAAACGGTAGTATCTTCATATAAAATCTAGACAGAAGCATTCTCAAAAACTTCCTGGTAATGAGTGTCCTCACCTAACACAGTTCAACCTTTCTTTTGATACAGCAGCTTGGAAACCCTCTTTTTGTTGAATCGGCAAGTGGATATTTGGATAACTGCGAAGATTTCGTTGAAAACGGGAATATCTTCATATAAAATCTAGACAGAAGGATTCTCAGAAACTTCTTTGTGATGAGCGTCTTCAACTAACAGAGTTCAACCTTTCTTTTGATACAGCAGTTTGGAAACACTCTTTCTGCAGAAATTGCATGTGGATATCTGGATAACTGTGAAGATTTCTTTGGAAACGGGAATATCTTCATATAAAATCAAGACAGAAACATTCTCAGAAACTTCTTTGTCATGTGTGTCCTCAACTAACAGAGTTCAACCTTTCATTTGATAGAGCTGTTTGGAAACACTCTGTTTGTAGAATCTGCAAGTGGATATTTGGATAACTGTGAGGATTTCGTTGGAAACGGGAATATCTTCATCTAAAATCTAGACAGAAGCACTGTCAGAAACTACTTTGTGATATCTGCATTCAAGTCACAGAGCTGAACATTCCCTTTCATAGAGCAGGTTTGAAACACTCTTTCTGTAGTACCTGGAAGTGGACATTTCGAGCGAATTCAGGCCTATGGTGAAAACGGAAATATCTTCCCATAAAAATGAAAGAGAAAGATTCTCAGAAACTTAATTGGGATGTCTGTCCTCAACTAACAGAGTTGAACCTTTCCATTGATACAGTAGTTTGGAAGCACTCTTTTTGTAGAATCTTCAAGTGGATATTTTGATAACAGTGAAGATTTCGTTGGAAACGGAATATCTTCATATAAATTCTAGACGGAAGCATTCTCAGAAACTTCTTTGTGATGTGTGTCTTCAACTAACAGGGTTCAACCTTTCTTTTGATACAGCAGTTTGGATACTCTCTTTTTGTAGATTCTGTAAGTGGATATTTGGATACCTCTAATGATTTCATTGGAAACCTGAATATCTTCATATAAATTCTAGACAGAAGCATTCTCAGAAACTTCTTTGTGATCTGTGTCTTCAACTAACAGGGTTCAACCTTTCTTTTGATAGAGCAGATTGGAAACACTGTTTTTGTGGAATCTGAAAGTGGATATTTGGATACCTCTAATGATTTCATTGGAAACTGGAATATCTTCATATAAAATCTAGACAGAAGCATTCTCAGAAACTTCTTTGTGATTTGTGTCCTCATCTAACAGAGTTGAACCTTTCTTTTGATAGAGCAGTTTGGAAACACTCTTTTTGTAGAATCTGTAAGTGGATATTTGGATACCTCTAACGATTTCGTTGGAAACGGGAATATCTTCATATAAAAGATACACAGAAGCACTGTCAGAAACTACTTTGTGATATCTCCATTCAAGTCACAGATCTGAATATTCCCTTTCATAGACCACGTTTGAAACTCTCTTTCTGTTGTATCTGAAAGTGGACACTTCGAGCGCATTCAGGCCTGTGGTGAAAAAGGGAATATCTTCCTATGAAAACGGGAGAGAAGGATTCTCATAAAGTTGTTTGGGATGTGTGTCCTCAACTAACAGAGTTCAACCTTTCTTTTGATACACCAGTTTGGAAACACCCTTTTTGTATAAATTGCAAGTGGATATTTGGATAACTGTGAAGATTTCATTGGAAACGGGAATATCATCATTTAAAATCTAGACAGAAATATTCCCAGCAACTTCTTTGTGATGTGGGT
Source organism: Gorilla gorilla gorilla (assembly GCF_029281585.2). Classification (NCBI taxonomy): domain Eukaryota; kingdom Metazoa; phylum Chordata; class Mammalia; order Primates; family Hominidae; genus Gorilla; species Gorilla gorilla. The sequence continues at coordinate 10,733,389 of NC_086018.1, read as the reverse complement.
CCTCAACTAACAGAGTTCAACCTTTCCTTTCATACAGCAGTTGGAAACACACTTTTTGTAGAATCTGCAAGTGGATATTTGGATAACTGTGAAGATTTCATTGGAAACGGGAATATCTTCACATAAAGTCCAGACAGAAGCATTATCAGAAAATTCTTTGTGATGTGTGTCCTCAACTAACAGAGTTCAACCTTTCTTTTTATAGAGCAGTTTGGAAACACCCCTTTTGTAGAATCTGTAAGTGCATATTTGGATACCTCTAACGATTTCGTTGGAAACGGTAGTATCTTCATATAAAATCTAGACAGAAGCATTCTCAAAAACTTCCTGGTAATGAGTGTCCTCACCTAACACAGTTCAACCTTTCTTTTGATACAGCAGCTTGGAAACCCTCTTTTTGTTGAATCGGCAAGTGGATATTTGGATAACTGCGAAGATTTCGTTGAAAACGGGAATATCTTCATATAAAATCTAGACAGAAGGATTCTCAGAAACTTCTTTGTGATGAGCGTCTTCAACTAACAGAGTTCAACCTTTCTTTTGATACAGCAGTTTGGAAACACTCTTTCTGCAGAAATTGCATGTGGATATCTGGATAACTGTGAAGATTTCTTTGGAAACGGGAATATCTTCATATAAAATCAAGACAGAAACATTCTCAGAAACTTCTTTGTCATGTGTGTCCTCAACTAGCAGAGTTCAACCTTTCATTTGATAGAGCTGTTTGGAAACACTCTTTTTGTAGAATCTGCAAGTGGATATTTGGATAACTGTGAGGATTTCGTTGGAAACGGGAATATCTTCATCTAAAATCTAGACAGAAGCACTGCCAGAAACTACTTTGTGATATCTGCATTCAAGTCACAGAGCTGAACATTCCCTTTCACAGAGCATGTTTGAAACACTCTTTCTGTAGTACCTGGAAGTGGACATTTCGAGCGAATTCAGGCCTATGGTGAAAACGGAAATATCTTCCCATAAAAATGAAAGAGAAAGATTCTCAGAAACTTAATTGGGATGTCTGTCCTCAACTAACAGAGTTGAACCTTTCCATTGATACAGTAGTTTGGAAGCACTCTTTTTGTAGAATCTTCAAGTGGATATTTTGATAACAGTGAAGATTTCGTTGGAAACGGAATATCTTCATATAAATTCTAGACGGAAGCATTCTCAGAAACTTCTTTGTGATGTGTGTCTTCAACTAACAGGGTTCAACCTTTCTTTTGATACAGCAGTTTGGATACTCTCTTTTTGTAGATTCTGTAAGTGGATATTTGGATACCTCTAATGATTTCATTGGAAACCTGAATATCTTCATATAAATTCTAGACAGAAGCATTCTCAGAAACTTCTTTGTGATCTGTGTCTTCAACTAACAGGGTTCAACCTTTCTTTTGATAGAGCAGATTGGAAACACTGTTTTTGTGGAATCTGAAAGTGGATATTTGGATACCTCTAATGATTTCATTGGAAACTGGAATATCTTCATATAAAATCTAGACAGAAGCATTCTCAGAAACTTCTTTGTGATTTGTGTCCTCATCTAACAGAGTTGAACCTTTCTTTTGATAGAGCAGTTTGGAAACACTCTTTTTGTAGAATCTGTAAGTGGATATTTGGATACCTCTAACGATTTCGTTGGAAACGGGAATATCTTCATATAAAAGATACACAGAAGCACTGTCAGAAACTACTTTGTGATATCTCCATTCAAGTCACAGATCTGAATATTCCCTTTCATAGACCACGTTTGAAACTCTCTTTCTGTTGTATCTGAAAGTGGACACTTCGAGCGCATTCAGTCCTGTGGTGAAAAAGGGAATATCTTCCTATGGAAACGGGAGAGAAGGATTCTCATAAAGTTGTTTGGGATGTGTGTCCTCAACTAACAGAGTTCAACCTTTCTTTTGATACACCAGTTTGGAAACACCCTTTTTGTATAAATTGCAAGTGGATATTTGGATAACTGTGAAGATTTCATTGGAAACGGGAATATCATCATTTAAAATCTAGACAGAAATATTCCCAGCAACTTCTTTGTGATGTGGGTCCTCAACTAACAGAGTTCAACCTTTCCTTTCATACAGCAGTTGGAAACACACTTTTTGTAGAATCTGCAAGTGGATATTTGGATAACTGTGAAGATTTCATTGGAAACGGGAATATCTTCACATAAAGTCCAGACAGAAGCATTATCAGAAAATTCTTTGTGATGTGTGTCCTCAACTAACAGAGTTCAACCTTTCTTTTTATAGAGCAGTTTGGAAACACCCCTTTTGTAGAATCTGTAAGTGCATATTTGGATACCTCTAACGATTTCGTTGGAAACGGTAGTATCTTCATATAAAATCTAGACAGAAGCATTCTCAAAAACTTCCTGGTAATGAGTGTCCTCACCTAACACAGTTCAACCTTTCTTTTGATACAGCAGCTTGGAAACCCTCTTTTTGTTGAATCGGCAAGTGGATATTTGGATAACTGCGAAGATTTCGTTGAAAACGGGAATATCTTCATATAAAATCTAGACAGAAGGATTCTCAGAAACTTCTTTGTGATGAGCGTCTTCAACTAACAGAGTTCAACCTTTCTTTTGATACAGCAGTTTGGAAACACTCTTTCTGCAGAAATTGCATGTGGATATCTGGATAACTGTGAAGATTTCTTTGGAAACGGGAATATCTTCATATAAAATCAAGACAGAAACATTCTCAGAAACTTCTTTGTCATGTGTGTCCTCAACTAGCAGAGTTCAACCTTTCATTTGATAGAGCTGTTTGGAAACACTCTTTTTGTAGAATCTGCAAGTGGATATTTGGATAACTGTGAGGATTTCGTTGGAAACGGGAATATCTTCATCTAAAATCTAGACAGAAGCACTGTCAGAAACTACTTTGTGATATCTGCATTCAAGTCACAGAGCTGAACATTCCCTTTCATAGAGCAGGTTTGAAACACTCTTTCTGTAGTACCTGGAAGTGGACATTTCGAGCGAATTCAGGCCTATGGTGAAAACGGAAATATCTTCCCATAAAAATGAAAGAGAAAGATTCTCAGAAACTTAATTGGGATGTCTGTCCTCAACTAACAGAGTTGAACCTTTCCATTGATACAGTAGTTTGGAAGCACTCTTTTTGTAGAATCTTCAAGTGGATATTTTGATAACAGTGAAGATTTCGTTGGAAACGGAATATCTTCATATAAATTCTAGACGGAAGCATTCTCAGAAACTTCTTTGTGATGTGTGTCTTCAACTAACAGGGTTCAACCTTTCTTTTGATACAGCAGTTTGGATACTCTCTTTTTGTAGATTCTGTAAGTGGATATTTGGATACCTCTAATGATTTCATTGGAAACCTGAATATCTTCATATAAATTCTAGACAGAAGCATTCTCAGAAACTTCTTTGTGATCTGTGTCTTCAACTAACAGGGTTCAACCTTTCTTTTGATAGAGCAGATTGGAAACACTGTTTTTGTGGAATCTGAAAGTGGATATTTGGATACCTCTAATGATTTCATTGGAAACTGGAATATCTTCATATAAAATCTAGACAGAAGCATTCTCAGAAACTTCTTTGTGATTTGTGTCCTCATCTAACAGAGTTGAACCTTTCTTTTGATAGAGCAGTTTGGAAACACTCTTTTTGTAGAATCTGTAAGTGGATATTTGGATACCTCTAACGATTTCGTTGGAAACGGGAATATCTTCATATAAAAGATACACAGAAGCACTGTCAGAAACTACTTTGTGATATCTCCATTCAAGTCACAGATCTGAATATTCCCTTTCATAGACCACGTTTGAAACTCTCTTTCTGTTGTATCTGAAAGTGGACACTTCGAGCGCATTCAGGCCTGTGGTGAAAAAGGGAATATCTTCCTATGGAAACGGGAGAGAAGGATTCTCATAAAGTTGTTTGGGATGTGTGTCCTCAACTAACAGAGTTCAACCTTTCTTTTGATACACCAGTTTGGAAACACCCTTTTTGTATAAATTGCAAGTGGATATTTGGATAACTGTGAAGATTTCATTGGAAACGGGAATATCATCATTTAAAATCTAGACAGAAATATTCCCAGCAACTTCTTTGTGATGTGGGTCCTCAACTAACAGAGTTCAACCTTTCCTTTCATACAGCAGTTGGAAACACACTTTTTGTAGAATCTGCAAGTGGATATTTGGATAACTGTGAAGATTTCATTGGAAACGGGAATATCTTCACATAAAGTCCAGACAGAAGCATTATCAGAAAATTCTTTGTGATGTGTGTCCTCAACTAACAGAGTTCAACCTTTCTTTTTATAGAGCAGTTTGGAAACACCCCTTTTGTAGAATCTGTAAGTGCATATTTGGATACCTCTAACGATTTCGTTGGAAACGGTAGTATCTTCATATAAAATCTAGACAGAAGCATTCTCAAAAACTTCCTGGTAATGAGTGTCCTCACCTAACACAGTTCAACCTTTCTTTTGATACAGCAGCTTGGAAACCCTCTTTTTGTTGAATCGGCAAGTGGATATTTGGATAACTGCGAAGATTTCGTTGAAAACGGGAATATCTTCATATAAAATCTAGACAGAAGGATTCTCAGAAACTTCTTTGTGATGAGCGTCTTCAACTAACAGAGTTCAACCTTTCTTTTGATACGGCAGTTTGGAAACACTCTTTCTGCAGAAATTGCATGTGGATATCTGGATAACTGTGAAGATTTCTTTGGAAACGGGAATATCTTCATATAAAATCAAGACAGAAACATTCTCAGAAACTTCTTTGTCATGTGTGTCCTCAACTAGCAGAGTTCAACCTTTCATTTGATAGAGCTGTTTGGAAACACTCTTTTTGTAGAATCTGCAAGTGGATATTTGGATAACTGTGAGGATTTCGTTGGAAACGGGAATATCTTCATCTAAAATCTAGACAGAAGCACTGTCAGAAACTACTTTGTGATATCTGCATTCAAGTCACAGAGCTGAACTTTCCCTTTCATAGAGCAGGTTTGAAACACTCTTTCTGTAGTACCTGGAAGTGGACATTTCGAGCGAATTCAGGCCTATGGTGAAAACGGAAATATCTTCCCATAAAAATGAAAGAGAAAGATTCTCAGAAACTTAATTGGGATGTCTGTCCTCAACTAACAGAGTTGAACCTTTCCATTGATACAGTAGTTTGGAAGCACTCTTTTTGTAGAATCTTCAAGTGGATATTTTGATAACAGTGAAGATTTCGTTGGAAACGGAATATCTTCATATAAATTCTAGACGGAAGCATTCTCAGAAACTTCTTTGTGATGTGTGTCTTCAACTAACAGGGTTCAACCTTTCTTTTGATACAGCAGTTTGGATACTCTCTTTTTGTAGATTCTGTAAGTGGATATTTGGATACCTCTAATGATTTCATTGGAAACCTGAATATCTTCATATAAATTCTAGACAGAAGCATTCTCAGAAACTTCTTTGTGATCTGTGTCTTCAACTAACAGGGTTCAACCTTTCTTTTGATAGAGCAGATTGGAAACACTGTTTTTGTGGAATCTGAAAGTGGATATTTGGATACCTCTAATGATTTCATTGGAAACTGGAATATCTTCATATAAAATCTAGACAGAAGCATTCTCAGAAACTTCTTTGTGATTTGTGTCCTCATCTAACAGAGTTGAACCTTTCTTTTGATAGAGCAGTTTGGAAACACTCTTTTTGTAGAATCTGTAAGTGGATATTTGGATACCTCTAACGATTTCGTTGGAAACGGGAATATCTTCATATAAAAGATACACAGAAGCACTGTCAGAAACTACTTTGTGATATCTCCATTCAAGTCACAGATCTGAATATTCCCTTTCATAGACCACGTTTGAAACTCTCTTTCTGTTGTATCTGAAAGTGGACACTTCGAGCGCATTCAGGCCTGTGGTGAAAAAGGGAATATCTTCCTATGAAAACGGGAGAGAAGGATTCTCATAAAGTTGTTTGGGATGTGTGTCCTCAACTAACAGAGTTCAACCTTTCTTTTGATACACCAGTTTGGAAACACCCTTTTTGTATAAATTGCAAGTGGATATTTGGATAACTGTGAAGATTTCATTGTAAATGGGAATATCATCATTTAAAATCTAGACAGAAATATTCCCAGCAACTTCTTTGTGATGTGGGTCCTCAACTAACAGAGTTCAACCTTTCCTTTCATACAGCAGTTGGAAACACACTTTTTGTAGAATCTGCAAGTGGATATTTGGATAACTGTGAAGATTTCATTGGAAACGGGAATATCTTCACATAAAGTCCAGACAGAAGCATTATCAGAAAATTCTTTGTGATGTGTGTCCTCAACTAACAGAGTTCAACCTTTCTTTTTATAGAGCAGTTTGGAAACACCCCTTTTGTAGAATCTGTAAGTGCATATTTGGATACCTCTAACGATTTCGTTGGAAACGGTAGTATCTTCATATAAAATCTAGACAGAAGCATTCTCAAAAACTTCCTGGTAATGAGTGTCCTCACCTAACACAGTTCAACCTTTCTTTTGATACAGCAGCTTGGAAACCCTCTTTTTGTTGAATCGGCAAGTGGATATTTGGATAACTGCGAAGATTTCGTTGAAAACGGGAATATCTTCATATAAAATCTAGACAGAAGGATTCTCAGAAACTTCTTTGTGATGAGCGTCTTCAACTAACAGAGTTCAACGTTTCTTTTGATACAGCAGTTTGGAAACACTCTTTCTGCAGAAATTGCATGTGGATATCTGGATAACTGTGAAGATTTCTTTGGAAACGGGAATATCTTCATATAAAATCAAGACAGAAACATTCTCAGAAACTTCTTTCTCATGTGTGTCCTCAACTAGCAGAGTTCAACCTTTCATTTGATAGAGCTGTTTGGAAACACTCTTTTTGTAGAATCTGCAAGTGGATATTTGGATAACTGTGAGGATTTCGTTGGAAACGGGAATATCTTCATCTAAAATCTAGACAGAAGCACTGTCAGAAACTACTTTGTGATATCTGCATTCAAGTCACAGAGCTGAACATTCCCTTTCATAGAGCAGGTTTGAAACACTCTTTCTGTAGTACCTGGAAGTGGACATTTCGAGCGAATTCTGGCCTAGGGTGAAAACGGAAATATCTTCCCATAAAAATGAAAGAGAAAGATTCTCAGAAACTTAATTGGGATGTCTGTCCTCAACTAACAGAGTTGAACCTTTCCATTGATACAGTAGTTTGGAAGCACTCTTTTTGTAGAATCTTCAAGTGGATATTTTGATAACAGTGAAGATTTCGTTGGAAACGGAATATCTTCATATAAATTCTAGACGGAAGCATTCTCAGAAACTTCTTTGTGATGTGTGTCTTCAACTAACAGGGTTCAACCTTTCTTTTGATACAGCAGTTTGGATACTCTCTTTTTGTAGATTCTGTAAGTGGATATTTGGATACCTCTAATGATTTCATTGGAAACCTGAATATCTTCATATAAATTCTAGACAGAAGCATTCTCAGAAACTTCTTTGTGATCTGTGTCTTCAACTAACAGGGTTCAACCTTTCTTTTGATAGAGCAGATTGGAAACACTGTTTTTGTGGAATCTGAAAGTGGATATTTGGATACCTCTAATGATTTCATTGGAAACTGGAATATCTTCATATAAAATCTAGACAGAAGCATTCTCAGAAACTTCTTTGTGATTTGTGTCCTCATCTAACAGAGTTGAACCTTTCTTTTGATAGAGCAGTTTGGAAACACTCTTTTTGTAGAATCTGTAAGTGGATATTTGGATACCTCTAACGATTTCGTTGGAAACGGGAATATCTTCATATAAAAGATACACAGAAGCACTGTCAGAAACTACTTTGTGATATCTCCATTCAAGTCACAGATCTGAATATTCCCTTTCATAGACCACGTTTGAAACTCTCTTTCTGTTGTATCTGAAAGTGGACACTTCGAGCGCATTCAGGCCTGTGGTGAAAAAGGGAATATCTTCCTATGGAAACGGGAGAGAAGGATTCTCATAAAGTTGTTTGGGATGTGTGTCCTCAACTAACAGAGTTCAACCTTTCTTTTGATACACCAGTTTGGAAACACCCTTTTTGTATAAATTGCAAGTGGATATTTGGATAACTGTGAAGATTTCATTGGAAACGGGAATATCATCATTTAAAATCTAGACAGAAATATTCCCAGCAACTTCTTTGTGATGTGGGTCCTCAACTAACAGAGTTCAACCTTTCCTTTCATACAGCAGTTGGAAACACACTTTTTGTAGAATCTGCAAGTGGATATTTGGATAACTGTGAAGATTTCATTGGAAACGGGAATATCTTCACATAAAGTCCAGACAGAAGCATTATCAGAAAATTCTTTGTGATGTGTGTCCTCAACTAACAGAGTTCAACCTTTCTTTTTATAGAGCAGTTTGGAAACACCCCTTTTGTAGAATCTGTAAGTGCATATTTGGATACCTCTAACGATTTCGTTGGAAACGGTAGTATCTTCATATAAAATCTAGACAGAAGCATTCTCAAAAACTTCCTGGTAATGAGTGTCCTCACCTAACACAGTTCAACCTTTCTTTTGATACAGCAGCTTGGAAACCCTCTTTTTGTTGAATCAGCAAGTGGATATTTGGATAACTGCGAAGATTTCGTTGAAAACGGGAATATCTTCATATAAAATCTAGACAGAAGGATTCTCAGAAACTTCTTTGTGATGAGCGTCTTCAGCTAACAGAGTTCAACCTTTCTTTTGATACGGCAGTTTGGAAACACTCTTTCTGCAGAAATTGCATGTGGATATCTGGATAACTGTGAAGATTTCTTTGGAAACGGGAATATCTTCATATAAAATCAAGACAGAAACATTCTCAGAAACTTCTTTGTCATGTGTGTCCTCAACTAGCAGAGTTCAACCTTTCATTTGATAGAGCTGTTTGGAAACACTCTTTTTGTAGAATCTGCAAGTGGATATTTGGATAACTGTGAGGATTTCGTTGGAAACGGGAATATCTTCATCTAAAATCTAGACAGAAGCACTGTCAGAAACTACTTTGTGATATCTGCATTCAAGTCACAGAGCTGAACATTCCCTTTCATAGAGCAGGTTTGAAACACTCTTTCTGTAGTACCTGGAAGTGGACATTTCGAGCGAATTCTGGCCTAGGGTGAAAACGGAAATATCTTCCCATAAAAATGAAAGAGAAAGATTCTCAGAAACTTAATTGGGATGTCTGTCCTCAACTAACAGAGTTGAACCTTTCCATTGATACAGTAGTTTGGAAGCACTCTTTTTGTAGAATCTTCAAGTGGATATTTTGATAACAGTGAAGATTTCGTTGGAAACGGAATATCTTCATATAAATTCTAGACGGAAGCATTCTCAGAAACTTCTTTGTGATGTGTGTCTTCAACTAACAGGGTTCAACCTTTCTTTTGATACAGCAGTTTGGATACTCTCTTTTTGTAGATTCTGTAAGTGGATATTTGGATACCTCTAATGATTTCATTGGAAACCTGAATATCTTCATATAAATTCTAGACAGAAGCATTCTCAGAAACTTCTTTGTGATCTGTGTCTTCAACTAACAGGGTTCAACCTTTCTTTTGATAGAGCAGATTGGAAACACTGTTTTTGTGGAATCTGAAAGTGGATATTTGGATACCTCTAATGATTTCATTGGAAACTGGAATATCTTCATATAAAATCTAGACAGAAGCATTCTCAGAAACTTCTTTGTGATTTGTGTCCTCATCTAACAGAGTTGAACCTTTCTTTTGATAGAGCAGTTTGGAAACACTCTTTTTGTAGAATCTGTAAGTGGATATTTGGATACCTCTAACGATTTCGTTGGAAACGGGAATATCTTCATATAAAAGATACACAGAAGCACTGTCAGAAACTACTTTGTGATATCTCCATTCAAGTCACAGATCTGAATATTCCCTTTCATAGACCACGTTTGAAACTCTCTTTCTGTTGTATCTGAAAGTGGACACTTCGAGCGCATTCAGGCCTGTGGTGAAAAAGGGAATATCTTCCTATGGAAACGGGAGAGAAGGATTCTCATAAAGTTGTTTGGGATGTGTGTCCTCAACTAACAGAGTTCAACCTTTCTTTTGATACACCAGTTTGGAAACACCCTTTTTGTATAAATTGCAAGTGGATATTTGGATAACTGTGAAGATTTCATTGGAAACGGGAATATCATCATTTAAAATCTAGACAGAAATATTCCCAGCAACTTCTTTGTGATGTGGGTCCTCAACTAACAGAGTTCAACCTTTCCTTTCATACAGCAGTTGGAAACACACTTTTTGTAGAATCTGCAAGTGGATATTTGGATAACTGTGAAGATTTCATTGGAAACGGGAATATCTTCACATAAAGTCCAGACAGAAGCATTATCAGAAAATTCTTTGTGATGTGTGTCCTCAACTAACAGAGTTCAACCTTTCTTTTTATAGAGCAGTTTGGAAACACCCCTTTTGTAGAATCTGTAAGTGCATATTTGGATACCTCTAACGATTTCGTTGGAAACGGTAGTATCTTCATATAAAATCTAGACAGAAGCATTCTCAAAAACTTCCTGGTAATGAGTGTCCTCACCTAACACAGTTCAACCTTTCTTTTGATACAGCAGCTTGGAAACCCTCTTTTTGTTGAATCGGCAAGTGGATATTTGGATAACTGCGAAGATTTCGTTGAAAACGGGAATATCTTCATATAAAATCTAGACAGAAGGATTCTCAGAAACTTCTTTGTGATGAGCGTCTTCAGCTAACAGAGTTCAACCTTTCTTTTGATACGGCAGTTTGGAAACACTCTTTCTGCAGAAATTGCATGTGGATATCTGGATAACTGTGAAGATTTCTTTGGAAACGGGAATATCTTCATATAAAATCAAGACAGAAACATTCTCAGAAACTTCTTTGTCATGTGTGTCCTCAACTAGCAGAGTTCAACCTTTCATTTGATAGAGCTGTTTGGAAACACTCTTTTTGTAGAATCTGCAAGTGGATATTTGGATAACTGTGAGGATTTCGTTGGAAACGGGAATATCTTCATCTAAAATCTAGACAGAAGCACTGTCAGAAACTACTTTGTGATATCTGCATTCAAGTCACAGAGCTGAACATTCCCTTTCATAGAGCAGGTTTGAAACACTCTTTCTGTAGTACCTGGAAGTGGACATTTCGAGCGAATTCAGGCCTATGGTGAAAACGGAAATATCTTCCCATAAAAATGAAAGAGAAAGATTCTCAGAAACTTAATTGGGATGTCTGTCCTCAACTAACAGAGTTGAACCTTTCCATTGATACAGTAGTTTGGAAGCACTCTTTTTGTAGAATCTTCAAGTGGATATTTTGATAACAGTGAAGATTTCGTTGGAAACGGAATATCTTCATATAAATTCTAGACGGAAGCATTCTCAGAAACTTCTTTGTGATGTGTGTCTTCAACTAACAGGGTTCAACCTTTCTTTTGATACAGCAGTTTGGATACTCTCTTTTTGTAGATTCTGTAAGTGGATATTTGGATACCTCTAATGATTTCATTGGAAACCTGAATATCTTCATATAAATTCTAGACAGAAGCATTCTCAGAAACTTCTTTGTGATCTGTGTCTTCAACTAACAGGGTTCAACCTTTCTTTTGATAGAGCAGATTGGAAACACTGTTTTTGTGGAATCTGAAAGTGGATATTTGGATACCTCTAATGATTTCATTGGAAACTGGAATATCTTCATATAAAATCTAGACAGAAGCATTCTCAGAAACTTCTTTGTGATTTGTGTCCTCATCTAACAGAGTTGAACCTTTCTTTTGATAGAGCAGTTTGGAAACACTCTTTTTGTAGAATCTGTAAGTGGATATTTGGATACCTCTAACGATTTCGTTGGAAACGGGAATATCTTCATATAAAAGATACACAGAAGCACTGTCAGAAACTACTTTGTGATATCTCCATTCAAGTCACAGATCTGAATATTCCCTTTCATAGACCACGTTTGAAACTCTCTTTCTGTTGTATCTGAAAGTGGACACTTCGAGCGCATTCAGGCCTGTGGTGAAAAAGGGAATATCTTCCTATGGAAACGGGAGAGAAGGATTCTCATAAAGTTGTTTGGGATGTGTGTCCTCAACTAACAGAGTTCAACCTTTCTTTTGATACACCAGTTTGGAAACACCCTTTTTGTATAAATTGCAAGTGGATATTTGGATAACTGTGAAGATTTCATTGGAAACGGGAATATCATCATTTAAAATCTAGACAGAAATATTCCCAGCAACTTCTTTGTGATGTGGGTCCTCAACTAACAGAGTTCAACCTTTCCTTTCATACAGCAGTTGGAAACACACTTTTTGTAGAATCTGCAAGTGGATATTTGGATAACTGTGAAGATTTCATTGGAAACGGGAATATCTTCACATAAAGTCCAGACAGAAGCATTATCAGAAAATTCTTTGTGATGTGTGTCCTCAACTAACAGAGTTCAACCTTTCTTTTTATAGAGCAGTTTGGAAACACCCCTTTTGTAGAATCTGTAAGTGCATATTTGGATACCTCTAACGATTTCGTTGGAAACGGTAGTATCTTCATATAAAATCTAGACAGAAGCATTCTCAAAAACTTCCTGGTAATGAGTGTCCTCACCTAACACAGTTCAACCTTTCTTTTGATACAGCAGCTTGGAAACCCTCTTTTTGTTGAATCTGCAAGTGGATATTTGGATAACTGCGAAGATTTCGTTGAAAACAGGAATATCTTCATATAAAATCTAGACAGAAGAAATCTCAGAAACTTCTTTGTGAAGAGTGTCCTCAACTAAGAGAGTTCAACCTTTCTTTTGCCACACCAGTTTGGAAACGCTCTTTTTGTAGAATCTGCAAGTGGATATTTGGATAACTGTGAAGATTTCGTTGGAAACGGGAATATCTTCATATAAAATCTAGACAGAAGCAATCTCAGAAACTTCTTTGTGATGTGTGTCCTCAACTAACAGAGTTCAACCTTTCTTTTGATACAGCAGTTTGGAAACACTCTTTCTGTAGAAATTGCATGCGGATATCTGGATAACTGTGAAGATTTCTTTGGAAACGGGAATATCTTCATATAAAATCTAGACAGAAACATTCTCAGAAACTTCTTTGTGATCAGTGTCTTCAACTAACAGGGTTCAACCTTTCTTTTGATAGAGCAGTTTGGAAACACTGTTTTTGTAGAATCTGTAAGTGGATATTTGGATACCTCTAACGATTTCATTAGAAACGGGAATATCTTCATATAAAATCTAGACAGAAGCATTATCAGAAACTTCTTTGTGATGAGTGTCCTCAAAGAACAGTGTTTAACCATTCTTTGGATAGAGCAGTTTGGAAACCCTCTTTTTGTAGAATCGGCAAGTTGATATTTGGATAACTGAGAAGATTTCGCTGGCAACGGGAATATCTTCATATAAAATCTAGACAGAAGGATTCTCAGAAACTTCCTGGTAATGAGTGTCCTCACCTAACACAGTTCAACCTTTCTTTTGATACAGCAGCTTGGAAACCCTCTTTTTGTTGAATCGGCAAGTGGATATTTGGATAACTGCGAAGATTTCGTTGAAAACGGGAATATCTTCATATAAAATCTAGACAGAAGCAATCTCAGAAACTTCTTTGTGATGTGTGTCCTCAACTAACAGAGTTCAACCTTTCTTTTGATACAGCAGTTTGGATACTCTCTTTTTGTAGAATCTGTAAGTTGATATTTGGATACCTCTAACGATTTCTTTGGAAACGGGAATATCTTCATATAAAAGATAGACAGAAGCACTGTCAGAAACTACTTTGTGATATCTGCGTTCAAGTCACAGGGCTGAACATTCCCTTTCATAGACCAAGTTTGAAACACTCTTTCTGTAGTATCTGAAAGTGGACATTTCCAGCGAATTCAGGCCTATGGTGAAAACGGAAATATCTTCCCATAAAAACGAGACAGAAGTATTTTCAGAAACTTATTTGGGATGTGGGTCCTCAACTAACAGAGTTGAACATTTCTTTTGATACAGCAGTTTGGAAACAAACTTTTTGTAGAATCTGCAAGCTGATATTTGGCTAACTGTGAAGATTTCATTGGAAACGGGAATATCTTCATCTAATATCTAGATGGAAGCACTGTCAGAAACTACTTTGTGATATCTGCATTCAAGTGACAGAGCTGAACATTCCTTTTCATTGACCAGGTTTGAAACACTCTTTCTGTAGTATCTGGAATTGGACATTTCCAGCGAAATAATTCCTATGGTGAAAACGGAAATATCTTCCCATAAAAATGAGACAGAAGGATTCTCAGAAACTGAATTGGGATGTGTGTCGTCAACTAACAGAGTTGAATCTTTCTATTGATACAGTAGTTTGGAAACACTCTTTTTGTAGAATCTGCAAGTGGATATTTGGATAACTGTGAAGATTTCGTTGGAAACGGGAATATCTTCATCTAATATCTAGACGTAAGCACTGTCAGAAACTACTTTGTGATATCTGCATTCAAGTCACAGAGCTGAACATTAATTTTCATTGACCAGGTTTGGAACACTCTTTCTGTAGTATCCGGAAGTGGACATTTTGAGCGAAATCAGGCCTATGGTGAAAAGGGAAATATCTTCCCATAAAAATGAAAGAGAACGATTCTCAGAAACTTAATTGGGATGTGTGTCGTCAACTAAGAGAGTTGAACCTTTCTATTGATACAGTAGTTTGGAAACACTCTTTTTGTAGAATCTGCAAGTGGATGTTTGGATAACTGTGAAGATTTCATTGGAAACGGAATATCTCCATATAAATTCTAGACAGAAGCATTCTCAGAAAATTCTTTGTGATGTGTGTCTTCAACTAACACGGTTCAGCCTTTCCTTTGATAGAGCAGTTTGGAAACAGTGTTTTTGTAGAATCTGTAAGTGGATATTTGGATACCTCTAATGATTTCATTGGAAACCTGAATATCTTCATATAAAATCTAGACAGAAGCATTCTCAGAAACTTCTTTGTGATCTGTGTCTTCAACTAACAGGGTTCAACCTTTCTTTTGATAGAGCAGTTTGGAAACACTGTTTTTGTAGAATCTGTAAGTGGATATTTGGATACCTCTAATGATTTCTTTGGAAACGGGAATATATTCATATAAAATCTAGACAGAAGCATTCTCAGAAACTTCTTTGTGATGTGTGTCCTCATCTAACAGAGTTGAACCATTCTTTTGATAGAGCAGTTTGGAAACAGTCTTTTTGTAGAATCTGTAAGTGGATATTTGGATACCTCTAATGATTTCATTGGAAACGGGTGTATCTTCATATAAAAGATACACAGAAGCACTGTCAGAAACTACTTTGTGCTATCTGCATTCAAGCCACAGATCTGAACATTCCCTTTCATAGACCACGTTTGAAACTCTCTTTCTGTTGTATCTGAAAGTGGACACTTCGAGCGCATTCAGGCCTGTGGTGAAAAAGGAATATCTTCCTATGAAAACGAGACAGAAGGATTCTCATAAAGTTGTTTCGGATGTGTGCCCTCAGCTAACAGAGTTCAACCTTTCTTTTGATACAGCAGTTTGGAAACACCCTTTTGTATAAATTGCAAGTGGATATTTGGATAACTGTGAAGATTTTATTGGAAACGGGAATATCTTCATTTAAAATCTAGACAGAAATATTTTCAGAAACTTCTTTGTGATGTGGGTCCTCAACTAACAGAGTTCAACCTTTCCTTTCATACAGCAGTTGGAAACACACTTTTTGTAGAGTCTGCAAGTGGATATTTGGATAAATGTGAAGATTTCATTGGAAACGGGAATATCTTCATATAAAGTCTAGACAGAAGCATTCTCAAAAACTTCTTTGTGATGTGAGTCCTCAACTAACTGAGTTCAACCTTTCTTTTGATACAGCAGTTTGTATACTCTCTTTTTGTAGAATCTGTAAGTGGATATTTGGATACCTCTAACGATTTCATTAGAAACGGGAATATCTTCATATAAAATCTAGACAGAAGCATTATCAGAAACTTCTTTGAGATGAGTGTCCTCAAAGAACAGAGTTTAACCTTTCTTTGGATAGAGCAGTTTGGAAACCCTCTTTTTGTAGAATCGGCAAGTTGATATTTGGATAACTGAGAAGATTTCGTTGGCAACGGGAATATCTTCATATAAAATCTAGA
Source organism: Gorilla gorilla gorilla (assembly GCF_029281585.2). Lineage (NCBI taxonomy): Eukaryota > Metazoa > Chordata > Mammalia > Primates > Hominidae > Gorilla > Gorilla gorilla. The sequence continues at coordinate 10,717,197 of NC_086018.1, read as the reverse complement.
CAGAAATATTCTCAGAAACTTCTTTGTGACGAGTGTCTTCAACTAACAGAGTTCAACTTTTCTTTTGATACAGCAGTTTGGAAACACTCTTTCTGTAGAAATTGCATGCGGATATCTGGATAACTGTGAAGATTTCTTTGGAAACGGGAATATCTTCATATAAAATCTAGACAGAAACATTCTCAGAAACTTCTTTGTGATGTGTGTCCTCAACTAACAGAGTTCAACCTTTCATTTGATAGAGCAGTTTGGAAACACTCTGTTTGTAGAATCTGCAAGTGCATATTTGGATAAATGTGAAGATATTGTTGGAAACGGGAATATCTTCATCTAAAATCTAGACAGAAGCAAGGTCAGAAACTAGTTTGTCATATCTGCATTCAAGTCACAGAGCTGAACATTCCCTTTCGTAGAGCAGGTTTGAAACACTCTTTCTGTAGTATCTGGAAGTGGACATTTCGAGCGAATTCAGGCCTATGGTGAAAACGGAAATATCTTCCCATAAAAATGAGACAGAAAGATTCTCAGAAACTTAATTGGGATGTGTGTCATCAACTAACAGAGTTGAACCTTTCTATTGATACAGTAGTTTGGAAACACTCTTTTTGTAGAATCTGCAAGTGGATGTTTGGATAACTGTGAAGATTTTGTTGGAAACGGGAATATCTTCATCTAATATCCAGACGGAAGCACTGTCAGAAACTACTTTGTGATATCTGCAGTCAAGTGACAGAGCTGAACATTCCTTTTCATTGACCAGGTTTGAAAAACTCTTTCTGTAGTATCCGGAAGTGGACATTTCGAGCGAAATCAGGCCTATGGTGAAAACGGAAATATCTTCCGATAAAAACGAGACAGAAGGTTTCTCAGAAACTTATTTGGGATGTGGGTCCTCAACTAACAGAGTTGAACATTTCTTTTGATACAGCAGTTTGGAAACACACTTTTTGTAGAATCTGCAAGTGAATATTTGAATAAGAGTGAAGATTTCTATGGAAACGGGAATATCTTTATATAAAATCTAGACAGAAGCATTCTCAGAAACTTCTTTGTGATGTGTGTCCTCAACTAACGGAGTTCAACCTTTCTTTTGATAAAGCAGTTTGGATACTCTCTTTTTGTAGAATCTGAAAGTGGATATTTTGATACCTCCAATGATTTCATTAGAAACGGGAATATCTTCAAATAAAATATAGACAGAGGCATTCTCAGAAACTTCTTTGTGATGTGTGTCTTCAGCTAACCGAATTCAACCTTTCTTTTGATAGAGCAGTTTGGAAACCATCTTTTTGTAGAATCGGCAAGTTGATATTTGGATAATTGAGAAGATTTCATTGGCAACGGGAATATCTTCATATAAAATCTAGACAGAAGGATTCTCAGAAGCTTCTTTGTGATGAGTGTCTTCAACTAACAGAGTTCAACCTGTCTTTTGATACAGCAGTTTGGAAACACTCTTTCTGTAGAAATTGCATGTGGATATCTGGATAACTGTGAAGATTTCTTTCGAAACGGGAATATCTTCATCTAAAATCTAGACAGAAGCACTGTCAGAAACTACTTTGTGATATCTGCGTTTAAGTGACAGAGCTGAACATTCCTTTTCATTGAACAGGTTTGAAACACTCTTTCTGTAGTATCCGGAAGTGGACATTTCGAGCAAAATCAGGCCTATGGTGAAAACGGAAATATCTTCCCATAAAAATGAAAGAGAATGATTCTCAGAAACTTAATTGGGATGTCTGTCCTCAACTAACAGCGTTGAACCTTTCTATTGATACAGTAGTTTGGAAACACTCTTTTTGTAGTATCTGCAAGCGGATATTTGGATAACTGTGAAGATTTCGTTGGAAACGGAATATCTTCATATAAATTCTAGACAGAAGCATTCTCAGAAACTTCTTTGTGATGTGTGTCTTCAACTAACAGGGTTTAACCTTTCTTTTGATAGAGCAGTTTGGAAACACTGTTTTTGCAGAATGTGTAAGTGGATATTTGGGTACCTTTAATGATTTCATTGGAAACCTGAATATCTTCATATAAAATCTAGACAGAAGCATTCTCAGAAACTTCTTTGTGATCTGTGTCTTCAACTAACAGGGTTCAACCTTTCTTTTGATAGAGCAGTTTGGAAACACTGTTTTTGTAGAATCTGTAAGTGGATATTTGGATACCTCTAACGATTTCATTAGAAACGGGAATATCTTCATATAAAATCTAGACAGAAGCATTATCAGAAACTTCTTTGTGATGAGTGTCCTCAAAGAACAGAGTTTAACCTTTCTTTGGATATAGCAGTTTGGAAACCCTCTTTTTGTAGAATCGGCAAGTTGATATTTGGATAAGAGAGAAGATTTCGTTGGCAATGGAAATATCTAAATATAAAATCTAGACAGAAGGATTCTCAGAAACTTCTTTGTGATGAGTGTCTTCACCTAACGGAGTTCAAACTTTCTTTTGATACAGCAGTTTGGAAACACTCCTTCTGTAGAAATTGCATGCGGATATCTGGATAACTGTGAAGATTTCTTTGGAAACGGGAATATCTTCATATAAAATCTAGACAGAAACATTTTCAGAAACTTCTTTGTGATGTGTGTCCTCAACTAACAGAGTTCAATCTTTCATTTGATAGAGCAGTTTGGAAACACTCTGTTTGTAGTATCTACAAGTGGATATTTGGATAACTGTGAAGATTTCTATGGAAACGGGAATATCTTCATCTAAAATCTAGACAGAAGCACTGTCAGAAACTACTTTGTGATATCTGCATTCAAGTCACAGTTCTGAACATTCCCTTTCATACAGCAGGTTTGAAACACTCTTTCTGTAGTATCTGGAAGTGTACATATCGAGCGAATTCAGGCCTATGGTGAAAACGGAAATATCTTCCCATAAAAATGAGACAGAAGGATTCTCAGAAACTTAATTGGGATGTGTGTCATCAACTAACAGAGTTGAACCTTTCTATTGATACAGTAGTTTGGAAAAACTCCTTTTGTAGAATCTGCTAGTGGATGTTTGGATAACTTTGAAGATTTTGTTGGAAACGGGAATATCTTCATCTAATATCTAGACGGAAGCACTGTCAGAAACTACTTTGTGATATCTGCATTCAAGTGACAGAGCTGAACATTCCTTTTCATTGACCAGGTTTGAAACACTCTTTCTGTAGTATCCGGAAGTGGATATTTCGAGCGAAATCAGGCCTATGGTGAAAACGGAAATATCTTCCGATAAAAACGAGACAGAAGGTTTCTCAGAAACTTATTTGGGATGTGGGTCCTCAACTAACACAGTTGAATATTTCTTTTGATACAGCAGTTTGGAAACACACTTTTTGTGGAATCTGCAAGAGAATATTTGAATAACAGTGAAGATTTCAATGGAAACGGGAATAACTTTATATAAAATCTACACAGAAGCATTCTCTGAAACTTCTTTGTGATGTGTGTCCTCAACTAATGGAGTTCAACCTTTCTTTTGATAAAGCAGTTTGTATACTCTCTTTTTGTAGAATCTGTAAGTGGATATTTGGATACCTCTAACGATTTCATCAGAAACGGGAATATCTTCAAATAAAATCTAGACAGAGGCATTCTCAGAAACTTCTATTTGATGTGTGTCTTCAGCTAACAGAGTTCAACCTTTCTTTTGATAGAGCAGTTTGGAAACCATCTTTTTGTAGAATCGGCAAGTTGATATTTGGATAACTGAGAAGATTTCGTTGGCAACGGGAATATCTTCATACAAAATCTAGACAGAAGGATTCTCAGAAACTTCTTTGTGATGAGTGTCTTCAACTAACAGAGTTCAACCTTTCTTTTGATACAGCAGTTTGGAAACACTCTTTCTGTAGAAATTGCATGCGGATATCTGGATAACTGTGAAGATTTCTTTGGAAACGGGAATATCTTCATATAAAATCTAGACAGAAACATTCTCAGAAACTTCTTTGTGATCAGTGTCTTCAACTAACAGGGTTCAACCTTTCTTTTGATAGAGCCGTTTGGAAACACTGATTTTGTAGAATCTGTTAGTGGATATTTGGATACCTCTATCGATTTCATTAGAAACGGGAATATCTTCATATAAAATCTAGACAGAAGCATTATCAGAAACCTCTTTGTGATGAGTGTCCTCAAAGAACAGTGTTTAACCTTTCTTTGGATAGAGCAGTTTGGAAACTCTCTTTTTGTAGAATCGGCAAGTTGATATTTGGATAACTGAGAAGATTTCGCTGGCAACGGGAATATCTTCATATAAAATCTAGACAGAAGGATTCTCAGAAACATCTTTGTGATGAGTGTCTTCAACTAACAGAGTTCAACCTTTCTTTTGATACAGCAGATTGGAAACACTCTTTCAGTAGAAATTACATGCGGATATCTGGATAACAGTGAAGATTTCTTTGGAAACGGGAATATCTTCATATAAAATCTAGACAGAATCACTGTCAGAAACTACTTTGTGATATCTGCATTCAAGTGACAGAGCTGAACTTTCCTTTTCATTGACCTGGTTTGAAACACTCTTTCTGTAGTATCCGGAAGTGGACTTTTCGAGCAAAATGAGGCCTATGGTGAAAACGGAAATATCTTCCCATAAAAATGAAAGAGAATGATTCTCAGAAACTTAATTGGGATGTCTGTCCTCAACTAACAGAGTTGAACCTTTCTATTGATACAGTAGTTTGGAAAGACTCTTTTTGTAGAATCTGCAAGTGGATATTTGGAAAACTGTGAAGATTTCGTTGGAAACGGAATATCTTCATATAAATTCTAGACAGAAGCATTCTCAGAAACTTCTTTGTGATGTGTGTCTTCAACTAACAGGGTTCAACCTTTCTTTTGATAGAACAGTTTGGAAACACTGTTTTTGTAGAATCTGTAAGTGGATATTTGGATACCTCTAATGATTTCATTGGAAACCTGAATATCTTCATATAAAATCTAGACAGAAGCATTCTCAGAACTTCTTTGTGATCTGTGTCTTCAACTAACAGGGTTCAACCTTTCTTTTGATAGAGCAGTTTGGAAACACTGTTTTTGTAGAATCTGTAAGTGGATATTTGGATACCTCTAACGATTTCATTAGAAACGGGAATATCTTCATATAAAATCTAGACAGAAGCATTATCAGAAACTTCTTTGTGATGAGTGTCCTCAAAGAACAGAGTTTAACCTTTCTTTGGATATAGCAGTTTGGAAACCCTCTTTTTGTAGAATCGGCAAGTTGATATTTGGATAAGAGAGAAGATTTCGTTGGCAATGGAAATATCTAAATATAAAATCTAGACAGAAGGATTCTCAGAAACTTCTTTGTGATGAGTGTCTTCACCTAACAGAGTTCAAACTTTCTTTTGATACAGCAGTTTGGAAACACTCCTTCTGTAGAAATTGCATGCGGATATCTGGATAACTGTGAAGATTTCTTTGGAAACGGGAATATCTTCATATAAAATCTAGACAGAAACATTCTCAGAAACTTCTTTGTGATGTGTGTCCTCAACTAACAGAGTTCAACCTTTCATTTGATAGAGCAGTTTGGAAACACTCTGTTTGTAGTATCTACAAGTGGATATTTGGATAACTGTGAAGATTTCTATGGAAACGGGAATATCTTCATCTAAAATCTAGACAGAAGCATTGTCAGAAACTACTTTGTGATATCTGCATTCAAGTCACAGTTCTGAACATTCCCTTTCATACAGCAGGTTTGAAACACTCTTTCTGTAGTATCTGGAAGTGTACATATCGAGCGAATTCAGGCCTATGGTGAAAACGGAAATATCTTCCCATAAAAATGAGACAGAAGGATTCTCAGAAACTTAATTGGGATGTGTGTCGTCAACTAACAGAGTTGAACCTTTCTATTGATACAGTAGTTTGGAAAAACTCCTTTTGTAGAATCTGCTAGTGGATGTTTGGATAACTTTGAAGATTTTGTTGGAAACGGGAATATCTTCATCTAATATCTAGACGGAAGCACTGTCAGAAACTACTTTGTGATATCTGCATTCAAGTGACAGAGCTGAACATTCCTTTTCATTGACCAGGTTTGAAACACTCTTTCTGTAGTATCCGGAAGTGGATATTTCGAGCGAAATCAGGCCTATGGTGAAAACGGAAATATCTTCCGATAAAAACGAGACAGAAGGTTTCTCAGAAACTTATTTGGGATGTGGGTCCTCAACTAACACAGTTGAATATTTCTTTTGATACAGCAGTTTGGAAACACACTTTTTGTGGAATCTGCAAGTGAATATTTGAATAACAGTGAAGATTTCAATGGAAACGGGAATAACTTTATATAAAATCTACACAGAAGCATTCTCTGAAACTTCTTTGTGATGTGTGTCCTCAACTAATGGAGTTCAACCTTTCTTTTGATAAAGCAGTTTGTATACTCTCTTTTTGTAGAATCTGTAAGTGGATATTTGGATACCTCTAACGATTTCATCAGAAACGGGAATATCTTCAAATAAAATCTAGACAGAGGCATTCTCAGAAACTTCTATTTGATGTGTGTCTTCAGCTAACAGAGTTCAACCTTTCTTTTGATAGAGCAGTTTGGAAACCATCTTTTTGTAGAATCGGCAAGTTGATATTTGGATAACTGAGAAGATTTCGTTGGCAACGGGAATATCTTAATACAAAATCTAGACAGAAGGATTCTCAGAAACTTCTTTGTGATGAGTGTCTTCAACTAACAGAGTTCAACCTTTCTTTTGATACAGCAGTTTGGAAACACTCTTTCTGTAGAAATTGCATGTGGATATCTGGATACCTGTGAAGATTTCTTTGGAAACGGGAATATCTTCATATGAAATCTAGACAGAAACACTCTCAGAAACTTCTTTGTCATGTGTGTCCTCAACTAACAGAGTTCAAGCTTTCATTTGATAGAGCAGTTTGGAAACACTCTGTTTGTAGAATCTGCAAGTGGATATTTGGATAACTGTGAAGATTTCGTTGGAAACGGGAATATCTTCATTTAAAATCTAGACAGAAGCACTGTCAGAAACTACTTTGTGATAACTGCATTCAAGTCACAGATCTGAACATTCCCTTTCATAGACCACGTTTGAAACTCTCTTTCTGTTGTATCTGAATGTGGACTCTTCGAGCGCATTCAGGCCTGTGGTGAAAAAGGGAATATCTTCCTATGAAAACGAGACAGAAGGATTCTCATAAAGTTGTTTGGGATGTGTGTCCTCAACTAACAGAGTTCAACCTTTCTTTTGATACAGCAGTTTGGAAACACCCTTTTTGTATAAATTGCAAGTGGATATTTGGATAACTGTGAAGATTTCATTGGAAACGGGAATATCTTCATTTAAAATCTAGACAGAAATATTCTCAGAAACTTCTTTGTGTTGTGGAACCTCAACTAACAGAGTTCAACCTTTCCTTTCATACAGCAGTTGGAAACACACTTTTTGTAGAATCTGCAAGTGGATATTTGGATAACTGTGAAGATTTCATTGGAAACGGGAATATCTTCACATAAAGTCTAGACAGAAGCATTCTCAGAAAATTCTCTGTGATGTGTGTCCTCAAGTAACAGAGTTCAGCCTTTCTTTTTATAGAGCAGTTTGGAAACACCCCTTTTGTAGAATCAGTAAGTGGATATTTGTATACCTCTAAAGTTTTCGTTGGAAAAAGGAGTATCTTCATATAAAATCTAGACAGAAACATTCTCAGAAACTTCTTGGTAATGAGTGTCCTCACCTAACACAGTTCAACCTTTCTTTTGATACAGCAGCTTGGAAACCCTCTTTTTGTTGAATCGGCAAGCGGATATTTGGATAACTGCGAAGATTTCGTTGAAAACGGGAATATCATCATATAAAATCTACACAGAAGAATTCTCAGAAACTTCTTTGTGAAGAGTGTCCTCAACTAACAGAGTTCAACCTTTCATTTGATAGAGCAGTTTTGAAACACTCTTTTTGTAGAATCTGCAAGTGGATATTTAGATAACTGTGAAGATTTCATTGGAAACGGGAATATCTTCATTTAAAATCTAGACAGAAATATTCTCAGAAACTTCTTTGTGATGTGGGTCCTCAACTAACAGAATTTAACCTTCCCTTTCATACAGCAGTTGGAAACACACTTTTTGTATAAATTGCAAGTGGATATTTGGATAACTGTGAAGATTTCATTGGAAACGGGAATATCTTCATATAAAGTCTAGACAGAAGCATTCTCAGAAAATTCTTTGTAATGTGTGTCCTCAAGTAACAGAGTTCAACCTTTCTTTTGATACAGCAGTTTGGATACTCTCCTTTGTAGAATCTGTAAGTGGATATTTGGATACCTCTAACGATTTCGTTGGAAACGGGAATATCTTCATATAAAAGATAGACAGAAGCTCTATCAGAAACTACTTTGCGATATCTGCATTCAAGTCACAGAGCTGAACATTCCCTTTTATAGAGCAGGTTTGAAACACTCTTTCTGTAGTATCTGGAAGTGGACATTTCGAGCGCATTGAGGCCTACGCTGAAAAAGGAAATATCTTCCCATAAAAACGAGAGAGAAGTATTGTCAGAAACTTATTTGGGATATGTGTCCTCATCTAACAGAGCTCAACCTTTCTTTTGATACAGCTGTTTGGAAACAAGCTTTCTGTAGAAATTGCATGTGGATATCTGGATAACTGTGAAGATTTCTTTTGAAACTGGAATATCTTCATATAAAATCTAGACAGAAACATTCTCAGAAACTTCTTTGTGATGTGTGTCCTCAACTAACAGAGTTCAACCTTTCATTTGATAGAGCAGTTTGGAAACACTGTGTTTGTAGAATCGGCAAGTGGATATTTGGATAACTCTGAAGATGTCGTAAAAAAACGGGAATATCTTCATCTAAAATCTAGACCGAAGCACTGTCAGAAACTAGTTTGTGATATCTGCATTCAAGTGACAGAGCTGAACATTCCTTTTCATAGACCAGGTTTGAAACACTCTTTCTCTAGTATCCGGAAGTGGACAATTTGAGCGAAATCAGGCCTATTGTGAAAACGGAAATATCTTCCCATAAAAACGAAAGTGAAAAATTATGAGAACCTTAATTGGGATGTCTGTCCTCAACTAACAGAGTTGAAACTTTCTTTTGATAGAGCAGTTTGGAAACACTCTTTTTGTAGAATCTGTTAGTGAATATTTGGATGCCTCTAACGATTTCGTTGGAAACGGGAATATCTTCATATAAAAGACACACAGAAGCACTGTCAGAAACTACTTTGCGATATCTACATTCAAGTCACAGATCTGAACATTCCCTTTCATATACCACGTTTGAAACTCTCTTTCTGTTGTATCTGATAGTGGACACTTTGAGCGCCTTCAGTCCTGTGGTGAAAAAGGGAATATCTTCCTATGAAAACGAGACAGAAGGATTCTCATAAAGTTGTTTGGGATGTGTGTCCTCAACTAACAGAGTTCAACCTTTCTTTTGATACACCAGTTTGGAAACACCCTTTTTGTATAAATTGCAAGTGGATATTTGGATAACTGTGAAGATTTCATTGGAAACGGGAATGTCTTCATTTAAAATCTAGACAGAAATATTCTCAGAAACTTCTTTGTGATGTGGGTCCTCAACTAACAGAGTTCAACCTTTCCTTTCATACAGCAGTTGGAAACACACTTTTTGTAGAATCTGCCAGTGGATATTTGGATAAATGTGAAGATTTCATTGGAAACGGGAATATCTTCACATAAAGTCTAGACAGAAGCATTCTCAGAAAATTCTTTGTGATGTGTGTCCTCAACTAACAGAGTTCAACCTTTCTTTTTATAGAGCAGTTTGGAAACACCCCTTTTGTAGAATCTGTAAGTGGATATTTGGATACCTCTAACGATTTCGTTGGAAACGGGAGTATCTTCATATAAAATCTAGACGGAAGCATTCTCAGAAACTTCTTGATTTTGAGTGTCCTCCCCTAACACAGTTCAACCTTTCTTTTGATACAGCAGGTTGGAAACCCTCTTTTTGTTGAATTGGCAAGTGGATATTTGGATAACTGCGAAGATTTCGTTGAAAACGGGAATATCTTCATATAAATCTAGACAGAAATATTCTCGGAAACTTCTTTGTGATGTGGGTCCTCTACTAAGAGAATTCAACCTTTCCTTTCTTACAGCAGTTGGAAACTCACTTTTTGTAGAATCTGCAAGTGAATATTTGAATAACAGTGAAGATTTCTTTGGAAATGGGAATATCTTTATATAAAATCTAGACAGAAGCATTCTCAGAAACTTTTTTGTGATGTGTGTCCTCAACTAACGGAGTTCAACCTTTCTTTTGATACAGCAGTTTGGATACTCTGTTTTTGTAGAATTTGTAAGTGGATATTTGGATACCTCTAACGATTTCATTAGAAATGGGAATATCTTTATATAAAATCTAGACAGAAGCATTCTCAGAAACTTATTTGCAATGTGGGTCCCCAACTAACAGAGTTGAACATTTCTTTTGATTCAGCAGTTTGGAAACACACTTTTTGTTGAATCTGCAAGTGGATATTTGAATAACTGTGATGATTTCTATGGAAACGGGAATATCTTTATATAAAGTCTAGACAGAAGCATTCTCAGAAACTTCTTTGTGAGGTGTGTCCTCAGCTAACAGAATTCAGCCTTTCTTTTTATACAGCAGTTTCGAAACACTCTTTTTGTAGAATCTGCAAGTGGATATTTGGATAACAGTGAATATTTAGTTGGAAACAGGAATATCGTCTTATAAAATATAGACAGAAGCATTCTCATAAACTTCTTTGTGATGTGTGTCCTCAACTAACAGAGTTCCACCTTTCTTTTGATAGAGCAGTTTGGAAACACTCTTTTTGTAGAATCTGTAAGTGGATATTTGATAGCTCTAACGATTTCGATGGAAACGGGAATATCTTCATCTAACATCTCGACAGAATCGCTGTCAGAAACTACTTTGTGATATCTGCATTCAAGTCACAGAGGTGAACATTCCCTTTCATAGAGCAGGTTTGAAACACTCTTTCTGTAGTATCTGAAAGTGGACATTTAGAGCGCATTCAGGCCTACGGTGAAAAAGGAAATATCTTCCCATAAAAATGAGGCAGAAGGATTGTCAGAAACTTATTTGGGATGTGTGTCCTCAACTAACAGAGTTCAACCTTTCTTTTGATACAGCAGATTGGAAACACTCTTTCTGTAGAAATTGGAAGTGGATATCTGGATAACTGTGAAGATTTCACTGGAAATGGGAATATCTTCATATAAAATCTAGACAGAAACATTCACAGAAACATCTTTGTGATGTGTGTCCTCAACTAACAGAGTTCAACCTTTCTTTTGATAGAGCAGTTTGGAAACACTCTGTTTGTAGAATCTGCAAGTGGATATTTGGATAACTGTGAAGATTTCGTTGGAAAACGGAATATCTTCATCTAAAATCTAGACAGAAGCACTGTCAGAAACTACTTTGTGATATCTGCATTCAAGTCACAGAGCTGAGCATTCCCTTTTATAGAGCAGGTTTTAAACACTCTTTCTGTAGTATCTGGAAGTGGACATTTCGAACGAATTCAGGCCTGTGGTGAAGACGGAAATATCTTCCCATAAAAATGAGACAGAAGGATTCTCAGAAACTTATTTGGGATGTGTGCCGTCAACTAACAGATTTGAACCTTTCTATTGATACAGTAGTTTGGAAACACACTTTTTGTAGAATCTGCAAGTGGATATTTGGATAACTGTGAAGATTTCGTTGGAAACGGGAATATCTTCATATAAAATCTACACAGAAGCATTCTCAGAAACTTCTTTGTGATGTGTGTCCTCAACTAACAGAGTTCAAACTTTCTTTTGATACAGCAGTTTGGGAACACGCTTTTTGTAGGATCTGTAAGTGGATATTTGAGTACTTCTAAAGATTTCGTTGGAAACGACAATATCTTCATATAAAATTTGACAGAAGCATTTTCAGAAACTTCTTTGTGATGTGTGTCCTGAGGTAACAGAGTTAAACCTTTCTGTTGATACAGCAGTTTGGATACTCTCTTTTTGTAGAATCTGTAAGTGGATATTTGGATACCTCTAACGATTTCTTTAGAAACGAGAATATCTTTATATAAAATCTAGACAGAAGCATTCAGAGAAACTGCTTTGGGATGTGTGTCCTCCACTAACAGAGTACAACCTTTCTTTTGAAACAGCACTTTGGAAACACTCTTTTGGTAGAATCTGCAAGTGGATATTTGGATAACTTTGAAGATTTCATTGGAAACGGAATATCTTCATATAAATTCTAGATAGAAGCATTCTCAGAAACTTCTTTGTGATGTGTGTCTTCAACTAACAGAGTTCAACCTTTCTTTTGACAGAGCAGTTTGGAAACACTCTTTTTGTAGAATCTGTAAGTGGATATTTGGATACCTCTAACGATTTCTTTGGAAACGGGAATATCTTCATATAAAAGATAGACAGAAGCACTGTCAGAAACTACTTTTTTATATCTGCATTCAAGTCACAGAGCTGAACATTCCCTTTCATAGACCACGTTTGAAACACTCTTTCTGTAGTATCTGAAAGTGGACATTTCGAGCGAATTCAGGCCTATTGTGGAAACGGAAATATCTTCCCATAAAAAAGAGACAGAAGGATTCTCAGAAACTTATTTGCAATGTGGGTCCCCAACTAACAGAGTTGAACATTTCTTTTGATTCAGCAGTTTGGAAACACACTTTTTGTTGAATCTGCAAGTGGATATTTGAATAACTGTGATGATTTCTTTGGAAACGGGAATATCTTTATATAAAGTCTAGACAGAAGCATTCTCAGAAACTTCTTTGTGAGGTGTGTCCTCAGCTAACAGAATTCAGCCTTTCTTTTTATACAGCAGTTTCGAAACACTCTTTTTGTAGAATCTGCATGTGGATATTTGGATAACAGTGAAGATTTAGTTGGAAACAGGAATATCGTCATATAAAATATAGACAGAAGCATTCTCATAAACTTCTTTGTGATGTGTGTCCTCAACTAACAGAGTTCCACCTTTCTTTTGATAGAGCAGTTTGGAAACACTCTTTTTGTAGAATCTGTAAGTGGATATTTGATAGCTCTAACGATTTCGATGGAAACGGGAATATCTTCATCTAACATCTCGACAGAATCGCTGTCAGAAACTACTTTGTGATATCTGCATTCAAGTCACAGAGCTGAACATTCCCTTTCATAGAGCAGGCTTGAAACACTCTTTCTGTAGTATCTGGAAGTGAACATTTCGAGCGCATTGAGGCCTACGGTGAAAAAGGAAATATCTTCCCATTAAAACGAGACAGAAGTATTGTCAGAAACTTATTTGGGATGTGTGTCCTCATCTAACAGAGTTCCGCCTTTCTTTTGATACAGCAGTTTGGAAACACTCTTTCTGTAGAAATTGGAAGTGGATATCTGGATAACTGTGAAGATTTCTTTGGAAACGGGAATATCTTCATATAAAATCTAGTCAGAAACATTCTCAGAAACTTCTTTGTGATGTGTGTCCTCAACTAACAGAGTTCAAACTTTCTTTTGATACAGCAGTTTGGGAACACGCTTTTTGTAACATCTGTAAGTAGATATTTGAGTCCTTCAAAAGATTTCATTGGAAACGGGAATATGTTCATATAAAATCTAGACAGAAGCATTCTCAGAAACTTCTTTGTTCTGTGTTAACTCAAGTAACAGTGTTAAACATTTCTGTTGATACAGCAGTTTGGATACTCTCTTTTTGTAGAATCTCTAAGTGGATATTTGGATACCTCTAACGATTTCTTTAGAAACAGGAATATCTTCATATAAAACCCAGACAGAAGCATTCTGAGAAACTTCTTTGTGATGTGTGTCCTCCACTAACAGAGTACAACCTTTCTTTTGAAACAGCACTTTTTAAACACTCTTTTGGTAGAATCTGCAAGTGGATATTTGGATAACTGTGAAGATTTCGTTAGAAACGGGAATATCTTCATCTAAAATCTAGACGGAAGCACTGTCGGAAACTACTTTGTGATATCTGCATTGAAGTCACAGAGCTGAACATTCCTTTTCATAGACCAGGTTTGAAACTCTCTTTCTGTAGTATCCAAAAGTGGACATTTCGAGCGAAATCAGGCCTATGGTGAAAACGGAAATATCTTCCCAAAAAAAGAAACACAAAGATTCTCAGAAACTTAATTGGGATGTCTGTCCTCAACTAACAGATTTGAACCTTTGTATTGATACAGTAGTTTGGAATCACTATTTTGGTAGAATCCGCAAGTGGATATTTGGATAACTGTGAAGATTTCGTTGGAAACGGAATATCTTCATATTAAATCTAGACAGAAGCTTTCTCAGAAACCTCTTTGTGATGTGTGTCTTCAACTAACAGGGTTCAACCTTTCTTTTGATAGAGCAGTTTGGAAATACTGTTTTTGTAGAATCTGTAAGTGGATATTTGGATACCTCTAAAGATTTCATTGGAAACGGGAATATCTTCGTATAAAATCTAGACAGAAGGATTCTCAGAAACTTCTTTGTGATGTGTGTCCTCATCTAACAGAGTTGAACCTTTCTTTTGATAGAGCAGTTTGGAAACACTCTTTTTGTAGAATCTGTAAGTGGATATTTTGATACCTCTAACGATTTCGTTGGAAACGGGAATATCTTCCTCTAAAATCTAGACAGAAGCACTGTCAGAAACTACTTTGTGATATCTGCATTCATGTCACAGAGCTGAACATTCCCTTTCATAGAGCAGGTTTGAAACACTCTTTCTGTAATATCTGGAAGTGGACATTTCGAGCGCATAGAGGACTACGGTGAAAAAGGGAATATCTTCCCATAAAAACGAGACAGAAGGATTGTCAGAAACTTATTTGGGATGTGTGTCCTCAACTAACAGAGGTGAACCTTTCTATTGATACAGTAGATTGGAAACACTCTTTTTGTAGATTCTGCAAGTGGATATTTGGATAACTGTGAAGATTTCGTTGGAAACGGGAATATCTTCATATAATATCCAGACATAAGCATTCTCAGAAACTTCTTTGTGATGCGTGTCCTCAAAGAACAGAGTTCAAACTTTCTTTTGATACAGCAGTTTGGGAACACGCTTTTTGTAGAATCTGTAAGTGGATATTTCAGTACTTCTGAAGATTTCATTGGAAATGGGAATATCTTCATATAAAATCTTTACAGAAGCATTCTCAGAAGCTTCTTTGTGATGTGTGTCCTCCACTAACACAGTACAAGCTTTCTTTAGAAACAGCACTTTGGAAACACTCTGGTTGTAGAATCTGCAAGTGGATATTTGTATAACTGTGAAGATTTCATTGAAAACGGGAATATCTTCATATAAAATCTAGACAGAAGCATTCTCAGAAACTTCTTTGTGATGTGTGTCCTCAACTAACAGAGTTCAACCTTTCTTTAGATAGAGCAGTTTGGAAGCACTCTGTTTGTAGAATCTGTAAGTGGATATTTGGATTGCTCTAACGATTTCGTTGGAAACGGGAATATCTTCCTCTAAAATCTAGACAGAAGCACTGTCAGAAACTACTTTGTGATATCTGCATTCATGTCACAGAGCTGAACATTCCCTTTCATAGAGCAGGTTTGAAACACCCTTTCTGTAATATCTGGAAGTGGACATTTCGAGCGCATAGAGGACTACGGTGAAAAAGGGAATATCTTCCCATAAAAACGAGACAGAAGGATTGTCAGAAACTTATTTGGGATGTGTGTCCTCAACTAACAGAGGTGAACCTTTCTATTGATACAGTAGATTGGAAACACTCTTTTTGTGGATTCTGCAAGTGGATATTTGGATAACTGTGAAGATTTCGTTGGAAACGGGAATATCTTCATATAATATCCAGACATAAGCATTCTCAGAAACTTCTTTGTGATGCGTGTCCTCAAAGAACAGAGTTCAAACTTTCTTTTGATACAGCAGTTTGGGAACACGCTTTTTGTAGAATCTGTAAGTGGATATTTCAGTACTTCTGAAGATTTCATTGGAAATGGGAATATCTTCATATAAAATCTTTACAGAAGCATTCTCAGAAGCTTCTTTGTGATGTGTGTCCTCCACTAACACAGTACAACCTTTCTTTAGAAACAGCACTTTGGAAACACTCTGGTTGTAGAATCTGCAAGTGGATATTTGTATAACTGTGAAGATTTCGTTGAAAACGGGAATATCTTCATATAAAATCTAGACAGATGCATTCTCAGAAACTTCTTTGTCATGTGTGTCCTCAACTAACAGAGTTCAACCTTTCTTTAGATAGAGCAGTTTGGAAGCACTCTGTTTGTAGAATCTGTAAGTGGATATTTGGATTGCTCTAACGATTTCGTTGGAAACGGGAATATCTTCCTCTAAAATCTAGACAGAAGCACTGTCAGAAACTACTTTGTGATATCTGAATTCAAGTCTCAGAGCTGAACATTCCCTTTCATAGGGCAGATTTGAAACACTCTTTC
Organism: Gorilla gorilla gorilla; assembly: GCF_029281585.2. NCBI lineage: Eukaryota > Metazoa > Chordata > Mammalia > Primates > Hominidae > Gorilla > Gorilla gorilla. The sequence continues at coordinate 10,700,702 of NC_086018.1, read as the reverse complement.
TGTAGTATCCGGAAGTGGACATTTCGGGCGAATTCCGGCCTATGGTGAAAAAGGAAATATCTGCCCAGAAAAATTAGACAGAAGGATTCTCAGAAACTTAATTGGGATGTGTGTCGTCAACTAACAGGGTTGAACCTTAATATTGATACAGTAGTTTGGAAACACTCTTTTTGTAGAATCTGCAAGTGGATATTTGGATAACTGTGAAGATTTCGTTGTAAACGGGAACATCTTCATATAAAATGAAGACAGAAGCATTCTCAGAAACTTCTTTGTGATGCGTGTCCTCAACTAACAGAGTTCAAACTTTCTTTTGATACAGCAGTTTCGGAACACGCTTCTTGTAGAATCTGTAAGTGGATATTTGAGTACTTCTAAAGATTTTGTTGGAAACGGGAATATCTTCATATAAAATCTAGACAGAAGCATTCTCAGAAACTTCGTTGTGATGTGTGTCCTCAACTAACAGAGTTCAACCTTTCTTTTGATAGAGCAGTTTGGAAACACTCTGTTTGTAGAATCTGCAAGTGGATATTTGGATAACTGTGAAGATTTCTTTGGAAACGGGAATATATTCATCTAAAATCTAGACAGAAGGACAGTCAGAAACTACTTTGTGATATCTGCATTGAAGTCACAGAGCTGAACATTCCCTTTCATAGAGCAGGTTTGAAACACACTTTCTGTAGTATCTGGAAGTGGACATTTCGAGCGAATTCAGGCCTATGGTGAAAACGGAAATATCTGCTCATAAAAGTGAGACAGAAGGAATCACAGAAACTTAATTGGGATGTGTGTCGACAACTAACACAGTTGAACCTTAGTATTGATACAGTAGTTTGGAAACACTTTTTGTATAATCTGCAAGTGGATATTTGGATAACTGTGAAGATTTCGTTGGAAACGGGAATATCTTCATATAAATTCAAGACAGAAGCATTCTCAGAAACTTCTTTGTGATGCGTGTCCTCAACTAACAGAGTTCAAACTTTCTTTTGATACAGCTGTTTGGGAACACACTTTTTGTAGAATCTGTAAGTGGATATTTGAGTACTTCTAAAGATTTCGTTGGAAACGGGAATATCTTCATCTAAAATCTAGACAGAAGCATTCCCAGAAACTTTTTGTAATGAGTGTCCTCAATTAACAGAGTTCAACCTTTCTTTTGATACAGCAGCTTGGAAACCCACTTTTTGTAGAATCGACAAGTGGATATTTGGATAACTGTGAAGATTTCGTTGTAAACGGGAATATCTTCATATAAAATCTAGACAGAAGAATTCTCAGAAACTTCTTTGTGAAGAGTGTCCTCCACTAACAGAGTTCAACCTTTCTTTTGATACAGCAGTTTGGGAACGCTCTTTTGGTAGAATCTGCAATTGGATATTTGGATAACTGTGAAGATTTCGTTCTAAACGGGAATATCTTCATATAAAGTCTAGACAGAAACATTCTCAGAAACTTCTTTGTGATGTGTGTCCTCAACTAACAGAGTTCAGATTTTCTTTTGATACAGCAGTTTGGATACTCCCTTTCTGTAGAATCTGTAAGTGGATATTTGGATTCCTCTAACGATTTCGTTAGAAACGGTAATACCTTCATATAAAATCTAGACAGGAGCATTCTTAGAAATTTCTTTGTGATGTGTGTCCTCCACTATCAGAGTACATCCTTTCTTTTGATGCAGCACTTTGGAAACACACTTTTGGTAGAATCTGCAAGTGGATATTTGGATAACTGTGAATATTTCGTTGTAAACGGGAATATCTTCATAGAAAATATACACAGAAGCATTGTCAGAGACTTCTTTGTGGTGTGTGTCCTCAGCTAACAGAGTTCAACATTTCTTTAGATAGAGCAGTTTGGAAACACTCTTTTTGTACAATCTGTACGTGGATATTTGGATAGCTCTAACAATTTCATTGGAAACTTGAATATCTTCATCTAAAATCTAGACAGAAGCACAGTCAGAAACTACTTGGTGATATCTGCATTCAAGTCACAGAGCTGAACATTCCCTTTCACAGATCACGTTTGAAACACTCTATCTGTAGTATCTCGAAGTGGACATTTCGAGCGAATTCAGGCCTATGTTGAAAATGGAAATATCTTCCCATAAAAATGAGACAGAAGGATTCTCAGAAACTTAATTGGGATGTGTGTCGTCAACTAACAGAGTTGGACATTTCTATTGATACAGTAGTTTGGAAACACTCTTTTAGTGGAATCTGCAAGTGGATATTTGGATAACTGTGAAGACTTCGTTGGAAACGGGAATATCTTCATATAAAATTTAGACAGAAGCATTCTCAGAAACTTCGTTGTGATGCGTGTCCCCAACTAACAGAGTTCAACCTTTCTTTTGATACAGCAGTTTGAATACTCTCTTTTTGTAGAATCAGGAAGTGGATATTTGCATAGCTCTAATGATTTCGTTGGAAACGGGAATACCTTCATCTACAATCTAGACAGAAGCACTGTCAGAAACTACTTTGTGATATCTGCCTTCAAGTCACAGAGCTGAACATTCCCTTTCATAGAGCCGGTTTGAAACACTCTTTCTGTAGTATCTGGAAGCGGACATTTCGAGCGCATTCTGGTCTATGGTGCAATAGGAAATATCTTCCCATAAAAACGAGACAGAAGGATTCTCAAAAAAGTATTTGGGATGTGTGTCCTCAACAAACAGAGTTCAACATTTCTTTTGATACAGCAGCTTGGAAACACACTTTCTGTAGAAATTGCAAGTGGATATTTTGATATCTGTGAAGATGTCTTTGGAAACGGGAATATCTTCATACAAAATCTAGACAGAAACATTCTCAGAAACTTCTTTCTGATGTGTGTCCTTAACTAACAGAGTTCAACATTTCTTTTGATACAGCAGTTTGGACACACTCTTTTTGTAGAATCTGCAAGTGGATATTTGGATGACTGTGAAGATTTCGTTAGAAACGTGAATATCTTCATATAAAATCTAGACAGAAGCATTCTCAGAAACTTCTTTGTGATGAGTGTCCTCAACTAACAGAGTTCAACCTTTCTTTTGATACAGCAGTTTGGCAACAATCTTTCTGTAGAAATTGCAGGTGGATATTTGGATAACTGTGAAGATTTCATTGGAAACGGGAATATCTTCATATAAAATCTAGACAGAAGCATTCTCATAATCTTCTTTGTGATGTGTGTCCTCAACTAACCGAATTCAAACTTTCTTTTGATACAGCAGTTTGGATACTCTCTTTTTCTAGAATCTCTAAGTGGATATTTGGATACCTCTAATGATTTCGTTGGAAACGGGAATATCTTCATGTAAAATCGAGACAGAAGCATTCTCAGAACCTTCTTTGTGATGTGTGTCCTCCACTAATAGAGTACAACCTTTGTTTTGATACAGCAGTTTCGAAACACTCTTTTTTTAGAATCTGCAAGTGGATATTTGGATAACTGTGAAGATTTCATTGGAAACGGGAATATCTTCATCTAAAATCTAGACAGAAGCACTGTCAGAAACTACTTTGAGATATATGAATTCAAGTCACAGAGCTGAACCTTCCCTTTCATAGACCAGGATTGAAATACTCTTCCTGTAATATCTGGAACTGGACATTTCGAGCGAATTCGGGCTTATGGTGAGAAAAGAAATATCTTCCCATAAACACGACACAGAAGGATTCTCAGAAACTTATTTGGGATGTGTGTCCTCAAGTAACCGAGTTAAACATTTCTTTTGATACAGCAGTTTGGAAACACTCTTTTTGCGGAATCTGCCAGTGGATATTTAGACAACTGGGAAGATTTCGTTGGAAACGGGAATATCTGCATATAAAATCTAGACAGAAGCATTCTCAGAGACTTCTTCGTCATGTGTGTCCTCAACTAACAGAGTTGAACCTGTCTTTAGATAGACCTTTTTGGAAACACTCTTTTTGAAGAATCTGTACGTGGATATTTGGATAGCTGTAACGATTTCGTTGGAAACGGGAATATCATCATCTAAAATCTAGACATAAACACTCTCAGAAACTACTTTATGATATCTGCATTCAAGTCACAGAGCTGAACATTCCCTTTCATAGAGCAGGTTTGAAACACTCTTTCTGTAGTATCTGGAAGTGGACATTTCGAGCGAATTCAGGCCTAATGGGAAAAGGAAATATCTTCCCATAAAAACGAGATAGAAGGATTCTCAGAAACTTAATTTGGATGTGTGTCCTCAACTAACAGCGATGACCCTTTCTCTTGATACAGTAGTTTGAAAACACTCTTCTTGTAGAAACTGCAAGTGGATATTTGGATAACTTTGAAGATTTCGTTGGAAACGGGAATATCTTCATATAAATTATAGACAGATGCATTCTCAGAAACTTGTTTGTGGTGTGTGTCCTCAACTAACAGAGTTCAACCTTTCTTTAGATAGAGCAGTTTGGAAACATTGTTTTTGTAGAATCTGTAAGTGGATATTTGGATAGCTCTAACGATTTCGTTGGAAACGGGGATATCCTCACCTAAAATCTGGACAGAAGCACTGTCAGAAACTGCTTTGTGATATCTGCATTCAAGTCACAGTGCTGAACATTCCCTTTCATAGACCAGGTTGGAAACACTCTTTCTGTAGTATCTGGAAGTGGACATTTCGAGCGCATTCAGGCCTATGGTGAAAAACGAAGTATCCTCCCATAAAAACGAGACACAGGGATTCTCAGAAACTTATTTGGGATGTGTGTCCTCAAGTAACCGAGTTGAACATTTCTTTTGATACAGCACTTTGGAAACACTCTTTTTGTTTAATCTGCAAGTGGATGTTTGGACAACTGTGAAGATTTCGTTGGAAATGGGAATTTCTTCATCTAAAATCTAGACAGAAGCACGGTGAGAAAATACTTTGTGATATCTGCATTCAAGTCACAGAGCTGAACATTCCCTTTCATAGACCTGGTTTGAAACACTCTTTCTGTAATATCTGGAGGTGGACATTTCGAGCGAATTCAGGCTTATGGTGAAAATGGAAATATCTTGCCATAAAAACGAGACAGAGAGATTCTCAGAAACTTAATTGGGATGTGTGTCCTCAACTAACAGAGTTTATGTTTTCTATTGATACAGTAGTTTGGAAACACCCTTTTTTTAGAATCTGCAAGTGGATATTTGGATAACTGTGAAGATTTCGTTGGAAAAGGGAATATCTTCATATAAAATCTAGACAGAAGCATTCTGATAAACTTCTTTGTGATGAGTGACCTCAACTAACATAGTTCAACATTTCTTTTGATACAGCAGTTTGGAAACACCCTTTTTGTAGAATGTGCAAGTGGATATTTGGATAAATGTGTAGATTTCGTTGGAAAAGGGAATATCTTCATATAAAATCTAGACAGAAGCATTCTGAGAAACTTCTTTGTGATGAGTGTCCTCAACTAACAGAGTTCAACCATTCTTTTGATACAGCAGTTTGGCAACAATCTTTCTGTAGAAATTGCAAGTGGATATTTGGATAACTGTGAAGATTTCTTTGGAAATGGGAATATCTTCATATAAAATACAAACAGAAGCATTCCCAGAAACTTCTTTGTGATGTGTGTCCTCAACTAACAGAGTTCAAACATTCTTTTGATACAGCAGTTTGGATACTCTCTTTTTGTAGAATCTGTAAGTGGATAATTGGATATCTCTAACGATTTCGTTAGAAATGGGAAAATCTTCATACAAAATCTAGACAGAAGCATTCTCAGTGCCTTCTTTGTGATGTGTGTCCTCCACTAACAGAGTACAACCTTTCTTTTGATAGAGCAGTTTGGAAACACTCTTTTTGTAGAATCTGCAAGTGGATATTTGTATAACTGTGACGATATCGTTGGAAACGGGAATATCTTCATCTAAAATCTAGACAGAAGCACTGTCAGAAACTACTTTGCGATATCTGCATTCAAGTCACAGAGCTGAACATTCCCTTTCATAGTTTAGGTTTGAAACACACTTTCTGTAGTATCTGGAAGTGGGCATTTCGAGCGAATTCAGGCCTATGGTGAAAACGGAAATATCTTCCAATAAAAACGAGACAGAAAGATTCTCAGAAACTTAATTGGGATGTGTGTCCTCAACTAACAGAGTTGAACTTTTCTATTGATACAGTAGTTTGGAAACACTCTTTTTGTAGAATCTGCAAGTGGATATTTGGATAACTGTGAAGGTTTCATTGGAAACGGGTATATCTTCATATAAAATCTAGACAGAAACATTCTCAGAAACTTCTTTGTGATGTGTGTCCTCCACTAACAGAGTACAACCTTTCTTTTGATGCAGCATTTTCCAAACACTCTTTTTGTAGAATCTGCAAGTGGATATTTGGATAAATGTGAAGATTTCATTGGAATCGGTAATATCTTCATATAAAATCTAGACGGAAGCATTCTCAGAAACTTCGTGATGTGTGTCCTCAACTAACAGAGTTCAAACTTCCTTTTCACACGGCAGTTTGGAAACACTCTTTTTGTAGTATCTGTAAGTGGATATTTGGATACCTCTAACGATTTCGTTGGAAACGGGAATATTTTCATATAAAATCTAGACAGAAGCATTTTCAGAAACTTCTTTGTGATGAATGTCCTCAACTAACAGAGTTGAACTTTTCTGTTGATACAGTAGTTTGTAAACACTCTTTTTGTACAATCTGCAAGTGGATATTTGGATAACTGTGAAGATTTCATTGGAAACGGGTATATCTTCATGTAAAATGTAGACAGAAGCATTCTCAGAAGCTTCTTTGCAATGTGTGTCCTCAACTAACAGAGTTCAACCTTTCCTTTATACTGCAGATTTCAAACACTCTTTGGTAGAATCTGCGTGTGGATATTTGGATAACTGTGAAGATTTCGTTGGAAAGCGGAATATCTTCATATAAAATCTAGACAGAAGTATTCGTAGAACCTTCCTTGTGATTTGTGTCCTCAGCTAACAGACTTCAACCTTTTTTTAGATAGAGCAGTTTGGAAACACTCTTTTTGTAGAATCTGTAAGAGGATATTTGCACAGCTCTAACGATTTCTTTGGAAACGGGAATATCTTCATCTTAAACCTAGACAGAAGCATTGTCAGAAACTACTTTGTGATATCTGCATTCAAGTCACAGAGCTGAACATTCCCTTTCATAGACGAGGTTTGAAACACTCTTTCTGTAGTATCTGGAAGCGGACATTTCGAGCGCATTCAGGTCTATGGTGAAAACGGAAATATCTTCCCATAAAAACGAGACAGAAGGATTCTCAGAAACTTATTTGGGATGGGTGTCCTCAACTAACAGAGTTGAAATTTTCTTTTGATACAGCAGTTGGGAAACACTCTTTTTGCAGAATTTGCAAGTGGATTTTTTCATAACTTTGAAGATTTCTTTGGGAACGGGAATATCTTCATGTAAAATCTACACAGAAGCATTCTCAGAAACTGCTTTGTGATGTGTGTCCTCAACTAGCAGAGTTCAACCTTTCTTTTGATAGAGCAGTTTGGAAACACCCTTTTTGTAGGATCTGCAAGTGGATATTTGGATAATTGTAAAGATTTCATTGGGAACCGGAATATCTTCATATAAAATCTAGACAGAAGCATTCTCAGAAACTTCTTTGTGATGTGTGTCCTCAACTAACACAGTTGAAACTTTCTCTTGATACAGCAGTTTGGAAACACTCTTTTTGTAGGATCTGCATGTGGATATTTGAATAAATGTGAAGATTTCTTTGGAAACGGGAATATCTTCATCTAAAATCTAGACAGAAGCACTGTCAGAAACAGATTTGTGATATCAGCATTCAAGTCGCCGAGCTGAACATTCCCTTTCATAGACCAGGTTTGGAAAGCTCTTTCTGTAGTATCTGGAAGTGGACATTTTGAAATATTTCAGGCCTAAGGTGAAAACGGGAATCACTTCCCATAAAAACGAGAAAGAAGGATTCTCAGAAACTTAATTGGGATGTGCGTCCTCAACTAACAGATTTGAACGTTTGTATTGATACAGTAATTTGGAAACACTCTTTTTGTAGAATCTGCAAGTGGATATTAGGATAACTGTGAAGATTTCTTTGGAAACGGGAATATCTTCATATAATATGTAGACAGAAGCATTCTCAGAAACTTCTTTGTGATGTGTGTCCTAAACTAACAGAGTACAAACTTTTTTTGATACAGCAGTTTGGGAACACGCTTTTTTTAGAATCTATATGTGGATGTTTGAATACCTCTAAAGGTTTCATTGTAAACGGGAATATCTTCATATAAAATCTACCCAGAAGCATTCTCAGCAGCTTCTTTGTGATGTGTGTCCTCAACTAAGAGAGTTCAACCTTTCCTTTGTAGTGCAGGTTGCAAACACACTTTTTGTAGAATCTGTAAGTGGATATTTGGATGACTGTGAAGATTTCATTGGAAACGGGAATATCTTTATATAAAATCTAGACAGAAGCATTCTCAGAAACTTCTTTTTGATGAGTGCCCTCAACTAACAGAGTTCAACCTTTCTTTTCATTGAGCAGTTTGGAAACATTCTTTTTGTAGAATTTGTAAGTGGATGTTTGGAAAGCTCTAACGATTTCAGTGGAAACGGGAATATCTTCATCTGAAATCTAGACAGAAGCACTGTCCGAAACTACTTTGTGATATCTGCATTCAAGTCACAGAGCTGAACATTCCCTTTCATAGACCAGGTTTGAAACACTCCTTCTGTAGCATCTGGAAGTGGACATTTCGAGCGTATTCAGTCCTATGGTGAAAAACGAAATATCTTCCCATAAAAACGAGACAGAGGGATTCTCAGAAACTTATTTGGGATGTGTGTCCTCAAGTAACCGAGTTGAACATTTCTTTTGATACAGCAGTTTGGAAACACAATTTTTGTGGAATCTGCAAGTGGATATTTGGATAACTGAGAAGATTTCGTTGGAAACGGGAATATCTTCATATAAAATCTAGACAGAAGCATTCTCAGAACGTTTTTTGTGATGTGTGTCCTCAACTAACGGAGTTCCACATTTCTTTTGATACAGGAGTTTGGGAACACGCTTTTTGTAGAATCTGTAAGTGGATATTTGAATACGTTTAAAGATTTCATTGGAAACGGGTATATCTTCATATAAAATCTAGACAGAAGCATTCTCAGAAACTTCTTTGTGATGTCTGTCCTCAACTAACCGAGTTCAACCTTTCTTTTAATAGAGCAGTTTGGAAACGCTCTTTTTGTAGAATCTGCAAGTGGATATTTGGATAAATGTGAAGATTTCATTGGAAACGGGAATATCTTCATATAAAATCTAGACAGAAGCATTCTCAGAAACTTCTTCTTGATGAGTGCCCTCAAGTAACAGAGTTCAACCTTTCTTTTCATTGAGCAGTTTTGAAACATTCTTTTTGTAGAATTTGTAAGTGGATATTTGGATAGCTCTAACGATTTCAGTGGAAACGGGAATATCTTCATCTGAAATCTAGACAGAAGCACTGTCAGAAACTTCTTTGTGATATCTGCATTCAAGTCACAGAGCTGAACATTCCCTTTCATAGACCAGGTTTGAAAAACTCCTTCTGTAGCATCTGGAAGTGGACATTTCGAGCACATTCTGGCCTATGGTGAAAAACGAAATATATTCCCATAAAAACGAGACAGAGGGATTCTCAGAAACTTGTTTGTGATGTGTGTCCTCAAGTAACCGAGTTGAACATTTCTTTTGATACAGCAGTTTGGAAACACTCTTTTTGTGGAATCTGCAAGTGGATATTTGGACAAGTGAGAAGATTTCATTGGAAACGGGAATATCTTCATATAAAATCTAGACAGAAGCATTCTCAGAAACTTCTTCGTGATGTGTGTTCTCAACTAACAGAGTTCAACCTTTCTTTAGAAAAAGCAGTTTGGAAACACTCATTTTGTAGAATCTGTGAGTTGATATTTGGATAGCTCTAATGATTTCGTTGGAAACGGGAATATCTTCATCTAAAATCTAGACAGAAGCACTGTCAGAAACTACTTTGTGATATCTGCATTCAAGTCACAGAGCTGAACATTGCCTTTCACAGAGCAGGGTTAAAACACTCTTTCTGTAGTATATGGAAGTGGACATTTCGAGCGAATTCAGGCCTTTGGTGAAAAGGAAATATCTTCCCATAAAAACGAGACAGAAGGATTCTCAGAAACTTAATTGGGATGTGTGTCCTCGACTAAGAGTTGACCCTTTCTATTGATACAGTAGTTTGGAAACACTCTTTTTGTAGAAACTGCAAGTGGATATTTGGATAACTGTGAAGATTTTGTTGGGAACGGAAATATCTTCATATAAAATCTAGACAGAAGCATTCTCAGAAACTTCTTTGTGATGAGTGTCCTCAACTAACAGAGTTCAACCTTTCTTTTGATACAGGAGTTTGGAAACCCTCTTTTTGTAGAATCGGCAAGTGGATATTTGGATAACTGAGAAGATTTCGTTGGAAACGGGAATATCTTCAAATAAAATCTAGACAGAAGCATTCTCAGAACGTTTTTTGTGATGTGTGTCCTCATTTAACAGAGTTCAACCTTTTTTTTGTACAGCAATTGGGAAACCCTCTTTCTGTAGAAGATGCAACTGTATATTGGGATAACTCTGAAGATTTCATTGGAAACGGGAATATCTTCATATAAAATCAGGAGAGAAGCACTCTCAGAAACTTCTTTGTGATGAGTGTCCTCAACTAACAGAGTTCAACCTTTCTTTTGATAGACCAGTTTGGAAACACTCTTTTTGTAGAATCTGCAAGTGGATATTTCGATAATTGTGAAGATACCGTTGGAAACGGGAATGTCTTCATATAAAACCTAGACAGAAGCATTCTCAGAAACTTCTTTGTGATGTGTGTCCTCAACTAACAGAGTTCAACCTTTCTTTTGATAGAGCAGTTTGGAAACACTGTTTTTGTAGAATCTGTAAGTGGATATTTGGATACCTCTAACGATTTCGTTGGAAACGGGAATATCTTCATCTAAAATCTAGACAGAAGCATTCTCAGAAAATTCTTTGTGATGTGTGTCCTCAACAAACGGAGTTGAACCTTTCTTTTGATACAGGAGTTTGGAACACGCTTTTTGAAGAATCTGTAAGTGGATATTTGAATACCTCTAAATATTTCGTAGGAAACAATATATCTTAATATTAAATCTAGACAGAAGCATTCTCAGAAACTTCTTTCTGATATGTGTCCTCAACTAACCGAATTCAACCTTTCTTTTAATGGAGCAGTTTGGAAACACTCTTTTTGTAGAATCTGCAAGTGGATATTTGGATAACTGTGAATATTTCATTGGAAACAGAATATCTTCTTATAAAATCTAGACAGAGGCATTCTTAGAAACTTCTTTGTGATGTGTGTCCTCAACTAACAGAGTTCAACTTTTCTTTTCATTGAGCAGTTTGGAAAAAGTTTTTGTAGAATCTGTAAGTGGATATTTGGATACCTCTAATGATTTCATTGGCAACGAATATATTTTCCCTTAAAAACGAGACAGAAGGATTCTCAGAAACTTAATTGTGATGTGGGTCCTCAACTAACAGAGTTGAACCTTTCTTTTGATAGAGCAGTTTGGAAACAGTTTTTGTAGAATCTGTAAGTGGATATTTGGATACCTCTAATGATTTCATAGGCAACGAATATATTTTCCCATAAAAACGAGACAGAAGGATTCTCAGAAACTTAATTGTGATGTGGGTCCTCAACTAACAGAGTTGAAGCTTTCTTTTGATACACCACCTTTGAAACACTCTTTCTGTAGTATCTGGAAGTGGACATTTCGAGCGCTTTCCGGCTTATGGTGAAAAAGGAAATATCTTCCCATAAAAACGAGACAGAAGGATTCTCAGAAACGTATTTGGGATGTGTGACCTCAACTACCAGAGTTCAACCATTCTTTTGATATAGCAGTTGGGAAAAACTCTTTCTGTAGAAATTGCAAGTGGATATTTGGATATCTGTGAACATTCAGTTGGAAACGGGAATATCTTCATACAAAATCTAGACAGAAACAATTTCAGAAACTTCTTTCTGATGTGTGTCCTTAACTAACAGAGTTCAACCTTTCTTTTGATACAGCCATTTGGAAACACTCTTTTTGTAGAATGTACAAGTGGATATTTGGATAACTGTGAAGATTTCTTTGGAAACGGGAATATCTTCATATAAAATCTAGACAGAAGCATTCTCAGAAACTTCTTTGTGATACGTGTCCTCAACTAATAGATTTCAACATGTCTTTTGATACTGTAGTTTGGCAACACTCTTTCTGTAGAAATTCCAAGCGGATATTTGGATAACTGTGGAGATTTTGTTGGAAACGGGAATATCTTCATATAAAATCTAGACAGAAGCACTGTAAGAAACTACTTTGTGACATCTGCATTCAAGCCACAGTGCTGAGCATTCCCTTTCACAGAGCAGGTTTGAAACACTCTTTCTGTAGTATCTGGAAGTGGACATTTCGAGCGAATTCAGGCCTATGTTGAAAACGGAAATGTCTTCCCATGAAACCGAGACAGAAAGATTCTCAGAAACTTAATTGGGAAGTGTGTCCACAACTAACCGAGTTGAACCTTTCTATTCATACAGTAGTTTGGAAACACTCTTTTTGTGGAATCTGCAAGTGGATATTTGGTTAACTGTGAAGATTTCATTGGAAACGGGAATATCTTCATATAAAATCCAGACAGTAGCATTTTCAGAAGCTTCTTTATGATGTGTGTCCTCAACTAACAGAATTCAACCTTTCTTTTGATACAGCAGTTTGGGAACACGCTTTTTGTAGAATCTCTAAGTGGATATTTGAATACCTCTAAAGATTTCGTTGGAAACGGGACTATCTTCATATAAAATCTTGACAGAAGCATTCTCAGAAACTTCTTTGTGATGTGTGTCCTCCACTAACAGAGTACAACCTTTCTTTTGATAGAGCAGTTTGGAAACACTCTTTTGGTAGAATCTGCAAGTGGATGTTTGGATAACTGTGAAGATTTTGTTGGAAACGGGAATATGTTCATATAAAATCTAGACGGAAGCATTCTCAGAAACTTCTTTGTGATGTGTGTAATCAAGTAAGAGAGTTCAACCTTTCTCTTGATACAACAGCTTGGATACTCTCTTTTTGTAGAATCTGTAAGTGGATATTTGGATACCTCTAACGGTTTCGTTAGAAACGGGAATATCTTCATATAAAATCTAGACAAAAGCATTCTCAGAAACTTCTTTGTGATGTGTGTCCTCCACTAACAGAGTACTAACTTTCTTTTGATACAGCGGTTAGGAAACACTCTTTTGGTGGAATCTGCAAGTGGATATTTGGATAACTGTGAAGAATTCGTTGGAAACGGGAATATCTTCATATAAAATCTAGACAGAAGCATTGTCAGAAACTTCTTTGTGCTGTGTGTCCTCAACTAACAGAGTTCAACCTTTCTTTAGATAGAGCAGTTTGGAAACACTCTTTTTATACAATCTGTAGGTCGATATTTGGACAGCTCTATCGATTTCGTTCGAAAAGGGAATATCTTCATCTAAAATCTAGACAGAAGCATTGTCAGAAACTACTTTCTGAAATCTGCATTCAAGTCACAGAGCTGAACATTCTTTTTCATAGACCAGGTTTGAAACACTCTTTCTGTAGTATGTGGAAGTGGACATTTCGAGCGCATTCAGGCCTATGGTGAAAAAGGAAATATCTTCCCCTAAAAATGAGACTGAAGGATTCTCAGAAACTTATTTGGGATGTGTGTCATCAACTAACAGAGTTGAACCTTTCTTTTGATACAGCAGTTTGGAAACACTCTGTTTGTAAAATGTGCAAGTGGATATTTGGAAAGCTCAAATGATTTCATTGGAAACGGGAATGTCTTCATATCAAATCTAGACAGAAGCATTCTCAGAAACTTCTTTGTGATGAGTGTCCTCAACTAACAGAGTTCAACTTTTCTTTTGATACAGCAGTTTGGAAACCCTCTTTTTGTAGAATCGGCAAGTGGATATTTGGATAACTGTGAAGATTTCGTTGGAAACGGGAATATCTTCATATACAATCAAGACAGAAGCATTCTCAGAAACTTCTTTGTGATGTGTGTCATCAACTAACAGAGTTAAACCTTTCTTTTGATACAGCAGTTTGGGAATACGCTTTTTGTAGAATCTGTAAGTGGATATTTGAATACCAATAATGATTTCGTAAGAAACGTGAATACCTTCATATAAAATCTAGACAGAAGCATTCTCAGAAACTTCTTCGTGATGTGTGTCCTCTACTAACAGAGTACAACCTTTCTTTTGATACAGCAGTTTGGAAACACTCTTTTTGTAGAATCGGTAAGTGGATATTTGGATAACTGTGAAGATTTCGTTGGAAACGGGAATGTCTTCCTATAAAATCTAGACAGAAGCATTCTCAGAAACTTTTTTGTGATGAGTGTCCTCAACTAACAGAGTTCAACCTTTCTTTTGATAGAGCAGTTTGGAAACACTCTTTTTGTAGAATCTGCAAGTGGATATTTGGATAACTGTGAAGTTTTCGTTGGAAACGGGAATATCTTCCTATAAAATCTAGACAGAAGCATTCTCAGAAACTTCTTTGTGATGAGTGTCCTCAACTAACAGAGTTCAACCTTTCTTTTGATACAGCAGTTTGGATACTCTCTTTCTGTAGAATCTGTAAGTGGATATTTGGAGAGCTCTAACGATTTCATTGGAAACGGGATTATCTTCATCTAAAATCTAGACAGAAGCACTGTCAGAAACTACTTTGAGATATCTGCATTCAAGTCACAGAGCTGAACATTCCCTTTCATAGTGCAGGTTTGAAACACTCTTTCTGTAGTATCTGGAAGTGGACACTTGGAGTGCTTTCAGGCCTATGGTGAAAAAGGCAATATCTTCAAATAAAAACGAGACAGGAGGATTCTAGGAAACTTATTTGGGATGTGTGTCCTCAACTAACAGAGTTCCACCTTTCTTTTGATACAGCAGTTTGGAAACACTCCTTCTGTAGAAATTGGAAGTGGATATTAGGATATCTGTGAAGACTTTGTTGTAAACGGGAATATCTTCTTACAAAATCTATGCAGTAACATTCTCAGAAACTTCTTTCCAATGTGTGTCCTCAACTAACAGAGTTCAACCTTTATTTTGATAGAGCAGTTTGGAAACACACTTTTTGTAGAATCTGCAAGTGGATATTTGGATAACTGTGAAGATTTCGTTGGAAACGGGAATATCTTCATCTAATATCTAGACGGAAGCACTGTCAGAAACTACTGTGTGATATCTGCATTCAAGTGACAGAGCTGAACTTTCGTTTTCATTGACCAGGTTTGAAACACTCTTTCTGTAGTATCCGGAAGTGGACATTACGAGCGAAATCAGGCCTATGGTGAAAACGGAATTATCTTCCCATAAAAATGAAAGAGAACGATTCTCAGAAACTTAATTGGGATGTCTGTCCTCAACTAACAGAGTTGAACCTTTCTATTGATACAGAAGTTTGGAAACACTCTTTTTGTAGAATCTGCAAGTGGATATTTGGATAACTGTGAAGATTTCGTTGGAAACGGAATATCTTCATATAAATTCTAGACAGAAGCATTCTCAGTAACTTCTTTGTGATGTGTGTCTTCAACTAACAGGGTTCAACCTTTCTTTTGATAGAGCAGTTTGGAAACACTGTTTTTGTAGAATCTGTAAGTGGATATTTGGATTCCTCTAATGATTTCTTTAGAAACCTGAATATCTTCATATAGAATCTAGACAGAAGCATTCTCAGAAACTTCTTGGTGATGTGTGTCTTCAACTATCAGGGTTCAACCTTCCTTTCGATAGAGCAGTTTGGAAACACTGTTTTTGTAGAATCTGTAAGTGGATATTTGGATACATCTAATGATTTCATTGGAAACGGGAGTATCTTCATATAAAATCTAGACAGAAGCATTCTCAGAAACTTCTTTGTGATGTGTGTCCTCAACTAACAGAGTTCAACCTTTCATTTGATAGAGCAGTTTGGAAACACTCTGTTTGTAGAATCTGCAAGTGGATATTTGGATAACTGTGAAGATTTCATTGGAAACGGGAATATCTTCATATAAATTCTAGACAGATGCATTCTCAGAAACTTCTTTGTGATGTGTGTCTTCAACTAACAGGGTTCAACCTTTCTTTTGATAGAGCAGTTTGGAAACACTGTTTTTGTAGAATCTGTAAGTGGATATTTGGATACCTCTAATGATTTCATTGGAAACCTGAATATCTTCATATAAAATCTAGACAGAAGCATTCTCAGAAACTTCTTTGTGATGTGTGTCCTCATCTAACAGAGTTGAACCTTTCTTTTGATAAAGCAGTTTGGAAACAGTCTTTTTGTAATATCTGTAAGTGGATATTTGGATACCTCTAACGATTTCGTTGGAAACGGGATTATCTTCATATAAAAGATACACAGAAGCACTGTCAGAAACTACTTTGTGATATCTGCATTCAAGTCACTGATCTGAACATTCCCTTTCATAGACCACGTTTGAAACTCTCTTTCTGTTGTATCTGAAAGTGGACACTTCGAGCGCATTCAGGCCTGTGGTGAAAAAGGGAATATCTTCCTATGAAAACGAGACAGAAGGATTCTCATAAAGTTGTTTGGGATGTGTGTCCTCAACTAACAGAGTTCAACCTTTCTTTTGATACAGCAGTTTGGAAACACCCTTTTTGTATAAATTGCAAGTGGATATTTGGATAACTGTGAAGATTTCACTGGAACCGGGAATATCTTCACTTAAAATCTAGACAGAAATATTCTCAGAAACTTCTTAGTGATTTGGGTTCTCAACTAACAGAGTTCAACCTTTCCTTTCTTACGGCAGTTGGAAACACACTTTTTGCAGAATCTGAAAGTGGATAATTGGATAACTGTGAAGATTTCATTGGAAACGGGAATATCTTCACATAAAGTCTAGACAGAAGCATTCTCAGAAAATTCTTTGTGATGAGTGTCCTCAACTAACAGAGTACAACCTTTCTTTTTATAGAGCAGTTTGGAAACACACCTTTTGCAGAATCTGTAAGTGGATATTTGGATACCTCTAACGATTTCGTTGGAAACGGGAGTATCTTCATATAAAATCTAGACAGAAGCATTCTCAGAAACTTCTTGGTAACGAGTGTCCTCACCTAACACAGTTCAACCTTTCTTTTGATACAGCAGCTTGGAAACCCTCTTTTTGTGGAATCGGCAAGTGGATATTTGGATAAATGCGAAGTTTTCGTTGAAAACGGGAATATCTTCATATAAAATCTAGATAGAAGGATACTCAGAAACTTCTTTGTGATGAGTGTCTTCATCTAACAGAGTTCAACCTTTCTTTTGATACAGCAGTTTGGAAACACTCTTTCTGTAGAAATTGCATGTGGATATCTGCATAACTGTGAAGATTTCTTTGGAAACGGGAATATCTTCATATAAAATCTAGACAGAAACATTCTCAGAAGCTTGTTTGTGATGTGTGTCCTCAACTAACAGAGTTCAACCTTTCATTTGATAGAGCAGTTTGGAAACACTCTGTAGAATCTGCAAGTGGTTATTTGGATAACTGTGAAGATTTCTTTGGAAACGGAAATATCTCCATCTAAAATCTAGACAGAAGCACTGTCAGAAACTACTTTGTGATATCTGCATTCAAGTCACAGTGTAGAACATTCCCTTTCATAGAGCAGGTTTGAAACACACTTACTGTAGTATCTGGAAGTGTTCATTTCGAGCAAATTCAAGCCTATGGTGAAAACGGAAATATCTTCCCATAAAAATGAGTCAGAAGGATTCTCAGAAACTCAATTGGGATGTGTGTCGTCAACTAACAGAGTTGAACTTTTCTATTGATACAGTAGTTTGGAAACACTCTTTTTGTAGAATCTGCAAGTGGATATTTGGATAACTGTGAAGAGTTCGTTGGAAACGGGAATATCTTCATCTAATATCTAGACGGAAGCACTGTCAGAAACTACTTTGTGATATCTGCATTCAGGTGACAGAGCTGAACATTCCTTTTCATGGACCAGGTGAGAAACACTCTTTCTGTAGTATCCGGAAGTGGACATTTCGAGCGAAATCAGGCCTACGGTGAAAACGGAAATATCTTCCCATAGAAATGAAAGAGAAAGATTCTCAGAAACTTAATTGGGATGTCTGTCCTCAGCAAACAGAGTTGAACCTTTCTATTGATACAGTAGTTTGGAAACACTGTTTTTGTGGAATCTGTAAGTGGATATTTGGATACGTCTAATGATTTCATTGGAAACTGGAATATCTTCATATAAAATCTAGACAGAACCATACTCAGAAACTTCTTTGTGATGTGTGTCCTCATCTAACAGATTTGAACCTTTCTTTTGATAGAGCAGTTTGGAAACACCCCTTTTGTAGAATCTGTAAGTGGATATTTGGATACCTCTAACGATTTCGTTGGAAACGGGAGTATCTTCATATAAAATCTAGACAGAAGCATTCTCAGAAACTTCTTGGTAATGAGTGTCCTCACCTAACACAGTTCAACCTTTCTTTTGATACAGCAGCTTGCAAACCCTCTTTTTGATGAATCGGCAAGTGGATATTTGGATAACTGCGAAGATTTCGTTGAAAACGGGAATATCTTCATATAAAATCTAGACAGAAGAATTCTCAGAATATTCTTTGTGAAGAGTGTCCTCAACAAACAGAGTTCAACCTTTCTTTTGACACACCAGTTTGGAAACGCTCTTTTTGTAGAATCTGCAAGTGGATATTTGGATAACTGTGAAGATTTTGTTGGAAACGGGAATATCTTCATATAAAATCTAGACAGAAGCATTCTCAGAAACTTCTTTGTGATGTGTGTCCTCAACAAACAGAGTTCAACCTTTCTTTTGATACAGCAGTTTGGATACTCTCTTTTTGTAGAATCTGTAAGTGGATATTTGGATACCTCTAACGATTTCGTTGGAAACGGGAGTATCTTCATATAAAAGATACACAGAAGCACTGTGAGAAACTACTTTGTGATATCTGCATTCAACTCACAGATCTGAACATTCCCTTTCATAGACCACGTTTGAAACTCTCTTTCTGTTGTATCTGAAAGTGGACACTTCGAGCTCATTCAGGCCTGTGGTGAAAAAGGGAATATCTTCCTATGAAAACGAGATAGAAGGATTCTCATAAAGTTGTTTGGGATGTTTGCCCTCAACTAACAGAGTTCAACCTTTCTTTTGATACAGCAGTTTGGAAACACCCTTTTTGTATAAATTGCAAGTGGATATTTAGATAACTGTGAAGATTTCATTGGAAACGGGAATATCTTCATTTAAAATCTAGACAGAAATATTCTCAGAAACTTCTTTGTGATGCAGGTCCTCAACTAACAGAGTTCAACCTTTCCTTTCATACTGCAGTTGGAAACACACTTTTTGTAGAGTCTGCAAGTGGATATTTGGATAACTGTGAGGATTTCATTGGAAACGGGAATACCTTCATATAAAATCTAGACAGAAGCATTCTCAGAAACTTCTTTGTGATGTGTGTCCTCAACTAACAGAGTTCAACCTTTCTTTTGATTCAGCAGTTTGGAAACTCTCTTTTTGCAGAATCTGTAAGTGGATATTTGGATACCTCTTACGATTTCGTTGGAAACGGTAATATCTTCATATAAAAGATAGACAGAAGCACTGTCAGAAACTACTTTTTGATATCTGCATTTAAGTCACTGTGCTGAACATTCCCTTTCATAGACCACGTTTGAAACACTATTTCTGTAATACCTGAAAGTGGACATTTCGAGCGAATTCAGGCCTATGGTGAAAACGGAAATATGTACCCATAAAAAAGAGACAGAAAGATTCTCAGAAACTTATTTGGGATGTGGGTCCTCAACTAACAGAGTTGAACACTTCTTTTGATACAGCAATTTGGAAACACATTTTTTGTAGAATCTGCAAGTGAATATTTGAATAACCGTGAAGATTTCTTTGGAAACGGGAATAACTTTATATAAAATCTAGACAGAAGCATTCTCAGAAACTTCTTTGTGATGTGTGTCCTCAACTAACAGAGTTCAACCTTTCTTTTGATACAGCAGTTTGGATACTCTCTTCTTGTAGAATCTGTAAGTGGATATTTGGATAACTCTAACAATTTCATTAGAAACGGGAATATCTTCATATAAAATCTAGACAGAAGCATTATCAGAAACTACTTTGGGATGAGTGTCCTAAACGAACAGAGTTTAACCTTTCTTTGGATAGAGCAGTTTGGAAACCCTCTTTTTGTAGAATCGGAAAGTTGATCTTTGGATAACTGAGAAGATTTCGTTGGCAACGGGAATATCTTCATATAAAATCTAGACAGAAGGATTCTCAGAAACTTAATTGGGATGTGTGTCGTCAACTAACAGAGTTGAACCTTTCTATTGATACAGTGGTTTGGGAACACTCTTTTTGTAGAATCTGCAAGTGGGTATTTGGATAACTGAGAAGATTTTGTTGGAAACGGGAATATCTTCATCTAATATCTAGACGGAAGCACTGTCAGAAACTACTTTGTGATATCTGCATTCAAGTGACAGAGCTGAACATTCCTTTTCATGGACCAGGTTAGAAACACTCTTTCTGTAGTATCCAGAAGTGGACATTTCGAGCGAAATCAGGCCTATGGTGAAAACGGAAATATCTTCCCCTAAAAACGAAAGAGAAAGATTCTCAGAAACTTAATTGGGATGTCTGTCCTCAACTAACAGAGTTGAACCTTTCTATTGATACAGTAGTTTGGAAACACTCTTTTTGTAGAATCTGCAAGTGGATATTTGGATAACTGTGAAGATTTCGTTGGAAACGGAATCTCTTCATATAAATTCTAGACAGAAGCATTCTCAGAAACTTCTTTGTGATGTGTGTCTTCAACTAACAGGGTTCAACCTTTCTTTTGATAGAGCAGTTTGGAAACACTGTTTTTGTAGAATCTGTAAGTGGATATTTGGATACCTCTAGTGATTTCATTTTAAACCTGAATATCTTCATAGAAAATCTAGACAGAAGCATTCTCAGAAACTTCTTTGTGATCTGTGTCTTCAACTAACAGGGTTCAACCTTTCTTTTGATAGAGCAGTTTGGAAACACTGTTTTTGTAGAATCTGTAAGTGGATATTTGGATACCTCTAATGATTTC
Source organism: Gorilla gorilla gorilla (assembly GCF_029281585.2). Lineage (NCBI taxonomy): Eukaryota > Metazoa > Chordata > Mammalia > Primates > Hominidae > Gorilla > Gorilla gorilla. Next base: position 10,679,485 of record NC_086018.1, on the reverse strand, counting down.
ATTGGAAACGGGAATATCTTCATATAAAATCTAGACAGAAGCATTCTCAGAAACTTCTTTGTGATGTGTATCCTCATCTAACAGAGTTGAACCTTTCTTTTGATAGAGAGGTTTGGAAACACTCTTTTTGTAGAATCTGTAAGTGGATATTTGGATACCTCTAACGATTTCGTTGGAAACGGGAATATCTTCATATAAAAGATACACAGAAGCACTGTCAGAAACTACTTTGTGATATCTGCATTCAAGTCACAGATCTGAACATTCCCTTTCATAGACCACGTTTGAAACTCTCTTTCTGTTGTATCTGAAAGTGGACATTTTGAGCGCATTCAGGCCTGTGCTGAAAAAGGGAATATCTTCTTATGAAAACGAGACAGAATGATTCTCATAAAGTTGTTTGGGATGTGTGTCCTCAACTAACAGAGTTCAACCTTTCTTTTGATACAGCAGTTTGGAAACACCCTTTTTGTATAAATTGCAAGTGGATATTTGGATAACTGTGAAGATTTCATTGGAAACGGGAATATCTTCATTTAAAATCTAGACAGAAATATTCTCAGAATCTTCCTTGTGATGTGGGTCCTCAACTAACAGAGTTCCACCTTTCCTTTCATACAGCAGTTGGAAACACACTTTTTGTAGAATCTGCAAGTGTATATTTCGATAACTGTGAAGATTTCATAGGAAACGGGAATATCTTCACATAAAGTCTAGACAGAAGCATTCTCAGAAAATTCTTTGTGATGTGCGTCCTCAACTAACAGATTTCAACCTTTCTTTTTATAGAGCAGTTTGGAAACACCCCTTTTGAAGAATCTGTAAGTAGATATTTGGATACCTCTAACGATTTCGTTGGAAACGGGAGTATCTTCATATAAAATCTAGACAGAAGCATTCTCAGAAACTTCTTGGTAATGAGTGTCCTCACCTAACACAGTTCTACCTTTCTTTTGATACAGCAGCTTGGAAACCCTCTTGTTTTTGAATCGGCAAGTGGATATTTGGATAACTGTGAAGATTTCGTTGAAAACGGGAATATCTTCATATAAAATCTAGACAGAAGAATTCTCAGAAACTTCTTTGTGAAGAGTGTCCTCAACTAACAGAGTTCAACCTTTCTTTTGACACACCAGTTTGGAAACGCTCTTTTTGTAGAATCTGCAAGTGGATATTTGGACAACTGTGAAGATTTCGTTGGAAACGGAATCTCTTCATATAAATTCTAGACAGAAGCATTCTCAGAAACTTCTTTGTGATGTGTGTCTTCAACTAACAGGGTTCAACCTTTCTTTTGATAGAGCAGTTTGGAAACACTGATTTGTAGAATCTGTAAGTGGATATTTGGATACCTCTAGTGATTTCATTTTAAACCTGAATATCTTCATAGAAAATCTAGACAGAAGCATTCTCAGAAACTTCTTTGTGATCTGTGTCTTCAACTAACAGGGTTCAACCTTTCTTTTGATAGAGCAGTTTGGAAACACTGTTTTTGTAGAATCTGTAAGTGGATATTTGGATACCTCTAATGATTTCATTGGAAACGGGAATATCTTCATATAAAATCTAGACAGAAGCATTCTCAGAAACTTCTTTGTGATGTGTATCCTCATCTAACAGAGTTGAACCTTTCTTTTGATAGAGAGGTTTGGAAACACTCTTTTTGTAGAATCTGTAAGTGGATATTTGGATACCTCTAACGATTTCGTTGGAAACGGGAATATCTTCATATAAAAGATACACAGAAGCACTGTCAGAAACTACTTTGTGATATCTGCATTCAAGTCACAGATCTGAACATTCCCTTTCATAGACCACGTTTGAAACTCTCTTTCTGTTGTATCTGAAAGTGGACATTTTGAGCGCATTCAGGCCTGTGCTGAAAAAGGGAATATCTTCTTATGAAAACGAGACAGAAGGATTCTCATAAAGTTGTTTGGGATGTGTGTCCTCAACTAACAGAGTTCAACCTTTCTTTTGATACAGCAGTTTGGAAACACCCTTTTTGTATAAATTGCAAGTGGATATTTGGATAACTGTGAAGATTTCATTGGAAACTGGAATATCTTCATTTAAAATCTAGACAGAAATATTCTCAGAATCTTCTTTGTGATGTGGGTCCTCAACTAACAGAGTTCCACCTTTCCTTTCATACAGCAGTTGGAAACACACTTTTTGTAGAATCTGCAAGTGTATATTTGGATAACTGTGAAGATTTCATAGGAAACGGGAATATCTTCACATAAAGTCTATACAGAAGCATTCTCAGAAAATTCTTTGTGATGTGCGTCCTCAACTAACAGATTTCAACCTTTCTTTTAATAGAGCAGTTTGGAAACACCCCTTTTGAAGAATCTGTAAGTGGATATTTGGATACCTCTAACGATTTCGTTGGAAACGGTAGTATCTTCATATAAAATCTAGACAGAAGCATTCTCAGAAACTTCTTGGTAATGAGTGTCCTCACCTAACACAGTTCAACCTTTCTTTTGATACAGCAGCTTGGAAACCCTCTTGTTTTTGAATCGGCAAGTGGATATTTGGATAACTGTGAAGATTTCGTTGAAAACGGGAATATCTTCATATAAAATCTAGACAGAAGAATTCTCAGAAACTTCTTTGTGAAGAGTGTCCTCAACTAACAGAGTTCAACCTTTCTTTTGACACACCAGTTTGGAAACGCTCTTTTTGTAGAATCTGCAAGTGGATATTTGGATAACTGTGAAGATTTCGTTGGAAACGGGAATATCTTCATATAAAATCTAGACAGAAGCATTCTCAGAAACTTCTTTGTGATGTGTGTCCTCAACTAACAGAGTTCAACCTTTCTTTTGATACAGCAGTTTGGATAATCTCTTTTTGTAGAATCTGTAAGTGGATATTTGGATACCTCTAACGATTTCTTTGAAAACGGGAATATCTTCATATAAAAGAGAGACAGAATCACTGTCAGAAACTACTTTTTCATATCTGCATTCAAGTCACAGAGCTGAACATTCCCTTTCATAGACCACGTTTGAAACACTCTTTCTGTAGTATCTGAAAGTGGACATTTCGAGCGAATTCAGGCCTATGGTGAAAACGGAAATATCTTCCGATAAAAATGAGACAGAAGGATTCTCAGAAACTTTTTTGGGATGTGGGTCCTAAAGTAACAGAGTTGAACATTTCTTTTGATACAGCAGTTTGGAAACACACTTTTTGTAGAATCTGCAAGTGAATATTTGAATAACAGTGAAGATTTCTTTGGAAACGGGAATATCTTTATACAAAATCTACACAGAAGCATTCTCAGAAACTTCTTTGTGATGTGTGTCCTCAACTAACGGAGTTCAAACTTTCTTTTGATACAGCAGTTTGGATAATCTCTTTTTGTAGAATCTGTAAGTGGATATTTGGATACCTCTAACGATTTTGTTGGAAACGGGTATATCTTCATATAAAAGATAGACAGAAGCACTGTCAGAAACTACTTTTTGATATCTGCATTCAAGTCACAGTGCTGAACATTCCCTTTCATAGACCACGTTTGAAACACTCTTTATGTAGTATTTGAAAGTGGACGTTTAGAGCGAATTCAGGCCTATGGTGAAAACGGAAATATCTTCCGATAAAAAAGAGACAGAAGGATTCTCAGAAACTTATTTGTGATGTGGGTCCTCAACTAACAGAGTTGAACATTTCTTTTGATACAGCAGTTTGGAAACACACTTTTTGTAGAATCTGCAAGTAAATATTTGAATAACAGTGAAGATTTCTTTGGAAACGGGAATATATACAAAATCTAGACAGAAGCATTTTCAGAAGCTTCTTTGTGATGTGTGTCCTCAACTAACGGAGTTCAACCTTTCTTTTGATTCAGCAGTTTGGATACTCTCTTTTTGTAGAATCTGTAAGTGGATATTTGGCTACCTCTAACGTTTTCATTAGAAACGGGAATATCTTCAAATAAAATCTAGACAGAGGCATTCTCAGAAACTTCTTTGTGATGTGTGTGTTCAGCTAACAGAGTTCAACCATTCTCTGGATAGAGCAGTTTGGGAACCCTCTTTTTGTAGAATCGGCAAGTTGATATTTGGATAACTGAGAAGATTTCGTTGGCAACGGGAATACCTTCATATAAAATCTAGACAGAAGGATTCTCAGAAACTTCTTTGTGATGAGTGTCTTCAACTAACAGAGTTCAACCTTTCTTTTGATTCAGCAGTTTGGAAACACCATTTTTGTATAAATTGCAAGTGGATATTTGGATAACTGTGAAGATTTCATTGGAAACGGGAATATCTTCATTTAAAATCTTGACAGAAATATTCTCAGAAACTTCTTTGTGATGTGGGTCCTCAACTAACAGAGTTCAACCTTTCTTTTGATACAGCAGTTTGGATACTCTCTTTTTGTAGAATCTGTAATTGGATAATTGGATACCTCTAACGATTTCATAGGAAACGGGAATATCTTCATATAAAAGATAGAGAGAAGCACTGTCAGAAACTACTTTTTGATATCTGCATTCAAGTCACAGTGCTGAACATTCCCTTTCATAGACCACGTTTGAAACACTCTTTCTGTAGTACCTAAAAGTGGACATTTCGAGCGAATTCAGGCCTATGGTGAAAACGGAAATATCTACCCATAAAAACGAGACCGAAGGATTCTCAGAAACTTATTTGGGATGTGGGTCCTCAACTAACAGAGTTGAACACTTCTTTTGATACAGCAATTTGGAAACACATTTTTTGTAGAATCTGCAAGTCAATATTTGAATAACAGTGAAGATTTTTTTGGAAACGGGAATGTTTTTATATAAAATCTAGACAGAAGCATTCTCAGAAACTTCTTTGTGATTTGTGTCCTCAACTAACAGAGCTCAACTTTCTTTGATACAGCAGTTTGGATACTCTCTTTTTGCAGAATCTGTAAGTGGATAATTGGATACCTCTAACGATTTCGTTGGAAACGGGAATATCTTCATATAAAAGATAGACAGAAGCACTGTCAGAAACTACTTTTTGATATCTGCATTCAAGTCACAGTGCTGAACATTCCCTTTCATAGACCACGTTTGAAACACTCTTTCTGTAGTACCTGAAAGTGGACATTTCGAGCGAATTCAGGCCTATGGTTAAAACGGAAATATCTACCCATAAAAACGAGACAGAAGGATTCTCAGAAACTTATTTGGGATGTGGGTCCTCAACTAACAGAGTTGAACACTTCTTTTGATACAGCAATTTGGAAACACATTTTTTTGTAGAATCTGCAAGTCAATATTTGAATAACAGTAAAGAATTTTTTGGAAACGGGGATGTTTTTATAAAATTTAGACAGAAGCATTCACAGAAACTTCTTTGGGATGAGTGTCCTCAACAAACAGAGTTTAACCTTTCTTTGGATAGAGCAGTTTGGAAACCTTCTTTTTGTAGAATCGGAAAGTTGATGTTTCGATAACTGAGAAGATTTCGTTGGCAACGGGAATATCTTCATATAAAATCTAGACAGAAGGATGCTCAGAAACTCCTTTGTGATGAGTGTCTTCAACTAACAGAGTTCAACCTTTCTTTTGATACAGCAGTTTTGAAACACTCTTTCTGTAGAAATTGCGTGTGGATATCTGGATAACTCTGAAGATTTCTTTGGAAACGGGAATATCTTCATATAAAATCTAGACAGAAACATTCTCAGAAACTTCTTTGTGATGTGTGTCCTCTTCTAACAGAGTTCAACCTTTCATTTGATAGAGCAGTTTGGAAACACACTGTTTGTAGAATCTGCAAGTGGATATTTGGATAACTGTGAAGATTTCGCTGGAAACGGGAATATCTTCATCTAAAATCTAGACAGAAGCACTGTCAGAAACTACTTTGTGATATCTGCATTCAAGTCACAGAGCTGAACTTTCCCTTTCATAGAGCAGGTTTGAAACACTCTTTCTGTAGTATCTGGAAGTGGACATTTCGAGCGAATTCTGGCCTAGGTTGAAAACGGAAATATCTTCCCATAAAAATGAGACAGAAGGATTCTCAGAAACTTAATTGGGATGTGTGTCGTCAATTAACAGAGTTGAACCTTTCTATTGATAAAGTAGTTTGGACACACTCTTTTTGTAGAATCTGCAAGTGGATATTTGGATAACTGTGAAGATTTCGTTGGAAACGGGAATATCTTCATCTAATATCTAGACGGAAGCACTGTCAGAAACTACTTTGTGATATCTGCATTCAAGTGACAGAGCTGAACATTCCTTTTCATTGACCAGGTTTGAAACACTCTTTCTGTAGTATCCGGAAGTGGACATTTCGAGCGAAATCAGGCCTATGGTGAAAACGGAAATATCTTCCAATAAAAACGAGACAGAAGGATTCTCAGAAACTTATTTGGGCTGTGGGTCCTCAACTAACAGAGTTGAACATTTCTTTTGATACAGCAGTTTGGAAATTCACTTTTTCTAGAATCTGCAAGTGAATATTTGAATAACTGTGAAGATTTCTTTGGAAACGGGAATATCTTTATATAAAATCTAGACAGAAGCATTCTCAGAAACTTCTTTGTGATGTGTGTCCTCAACTAACGGAGTTCAACCTTTCTTTTGATACAGCAGTTTGGATACTCTCTTTTTGTAGAATCTGTAAGTGGATATTTGGATACCTCTAACGATTTCGTTGGAGACGGGAATATCTTCATATTAAAGATAGACAGATGCACTGTCAGAAACTACTCTTTGATATCTGCATTCAAGTCACAGATCTGAACATTCCCTTTCATACACCACGTTTGAAACACTCTTTCTGTAGTATCTGAAAGTGGACATTTCGAGCGAATTCAGGCCTATGGTGAAAACGGAAATATCTTCCCATAAAAATGAGACAGAAGGATTCTCAGAAACTTATTTGGGATGTGGGTCCTCAACTAACAGAGTTGAACATTTCTTTTGATACAGCAGTTTGGAAATTCACTTTTTCTAGAATCTGCAAGTGAATATTTGAATAACTGTGAAGATTTCTTTGGAAACGGGAATATCTTTATATAAAATCTAGACAGAAGCATTCTCAGAATCTTCTTTGTGATGTGTGTCCTCAACTAACGGAGTTCAACCTTTCTTTTGATACAGCAGTTTGGATACTCTCTTTTTGTAGAATCTGTAAGTGGATATTTGGATACCTCTAACGATTTCGTTGGAGACGGGAATATCTTCATATTAAAGATAGACAGATGCACTGTCAGAAACTACTTTTTGATATCTGCATTCAAGTCACAGAGCTGAACATTCCCTTTCATAGAGCAGGTTTGAAACACTCTTTCTGTAGTATCTGGAAGTGCACATTTCGAGCGAATTCAGGCCTATGGTGAAAACGGAAATATCTTCCCATAAAAATGAGACAGAAGGATTCTCAGAAACTTATTTGGGATGTGGGTCCTCAACTAGCAGAGTTGAACATTTCTTTTGATACAGCAGTTTGGAAACACACTTTTTGTAGAATCTGCAAGTGAATATTTGAATAACAGAGAAGATTTCCTTGGAAACAAGAATATCTTCATATAAAATCTAGACTCTGTTAGTTGAAGACACAGATCACAAAGAAGTTTCTGAGAATGCTTCTGTCTAGATTTTATGTGAATATATTCAGGTTTCCAATGAAATCATTAGAGGTATCCAAATATCCACTTACAGATACGAAAAAAACAGTGCTTCCAAACTGCTCTATCAAAAGAAAGGTTCAACTCTGTTAGATGAGGACACACATCACAAAGAAGTTTCTGAGAATGCTTCTGTCTAGATTTTAGATGAAGATATTCCCGTTTCCAACGAAATCGTATGAGCTATCCAAATATCCACTTGCAGATTCTACAAAAAGGGTGGTTCCAAACTACTCTATCAAAAGAAATGTTGAACTCTGTTCGATGAGGACACACATCACAAAGAAGTTTCTGGAATGCTTCTGGCTAGATTTTATATGAAAATGTTCCCGTTTCCAACGAAATCTTCACATTAAACAAAATATCCACTTGCAGGTTCTACAAAAAGAGTGTTTCCAAACTGCTGTATCAACGGAAAGTTTGAACTCTGTTAATTGAGGACACACATCACAAAAAAGTTTCTGAGAATGCTTCTGTCTAGATTTTATAAGAAGATACTCCCGTTTCCAACGAAATCTTCACGGTTATTCAAGTATCCACTTGCAGATTACACAAAAAGAGTGTTTCCAAACTGCTGTATCAATAGAAAGGATCAACTCTGCTAGTTGACGACACACATCCTAAAAAAGTTTCTGAGAATCCTTCTGTCTCTTTCTTATGGGAAGGTATTTCAGTTTTCACCGTAGGCCTGAATGCGATCGAAATGTCCACTTCCAGATACTACAGAAAGAGTTTTTCAAACCTGCTTTATGAAAGGGAACGTTCAGCTCTGTGACTTGAATGCAGATATCACAAAGTAGTTTCTGACTGTGCTTCTGTCTTGAATTTAGATGAAGATATTCCCTTTTACAACGAAATCGTTAGAGCTATAAAAATATCCACTTGCAGATTCTACAAAAAGGGTGTTTCCAAACTGCTCTATCAAAAGAAACGTTGAAGTCTGTTAGTTGAGGACACACATCACAAAGAAGTTTCTGAGAATGCTTGTGTCTAGATTTTATATGAAGATATTCCCATTTCCAACTAAATCTTCACAGTTATCCAAATATCCACTTGCAGATTTTACAAAAAGACTGTTTCCAAACTGCTGTTTCTTAGAAGAAGTTGAACTGTTTTAGTTGAGGACACTCATCACAAAGAAGTTTCTGAGAATGCTTCGGACTAGATTTCATATGAAGATATTCCCGTTTCCACCGAAATCATTAGAGCTATCCAAATATCCACTTACAGATTCTACAAAAAGAGTGTTACCAATCGGCTCTATGAAAAGAAAGGTTCAACTTCGTTAGTTGAGGACACACATCACAAAGAAGTTTCTGAGAATGCTTCTGTCTAGATTTCATATGAAGATATTCCCTTTTCCAATGAAATCTTCAGAGTTATCCAAATATCCACTTGCAGCTTGTACAAAAAGAGTTTTTCTAAACTGCTGTATCCAAAGAAAGTTTTATCTCTGTTAGTTGAGGACACACATCACAAATAAGTTTCTGAGAATGCTTCTGTCTCCTTTTTATGGGAAGATATTTCCCTTTTCACCTTAGGCCTGAAAGCGCTCGAAATCTCCACTTGCAGATACTGCAGAAAGAGTGTTCCAAACCTGCTCTAAGAAAGGGAATGTTCAGCTCTGTGAGTTCAATGCAGATATCACAAAGTAGTTTCTGAGAGTGCTTCTGTCTAGATTTTAGATGTAGATATTCCCGTTTCCAACGAAATCGTTCGAGCTATCCAAATATCAACTTGCAGATTCTACAAAAAGAGTGGTTCCAAACTACTCTATGAAAAGAAAGGTTGAACTCTGTTAGATGAGGACACACATCACAAAGAAGTTTCTGAGAATGCTTCTGTCTAGATTTTATATGAAGATGTTCCCGTTTCCAATGAAATCTTCACATTAAACAAAATATCCACTTGCAGGTTTTACAAAAAGAGTCTTTCCAAACTGCTGTATCAAAGGAAAGGTTGAACTCTGTTAGTTGAGGACACACATCACAAAAAAGTTTCTGAGAATGCTTCTGTCTAGATTTTATATAAAGATATTCCCGTTTCCAACGAAATCTTCACAGTTATTCAAGTATCCACTTGCAGATTCCACAAAAAGAGTGTTTCCAAACTGCTGTATCAATAGAAATGATCAACTCGGCTAGTTGAGGACACACATCCTAAATAAGTTTGTAAGAATCCTTCCATCTCTTTCTTATGGGAAGATATTTCTATTTTCACCGAAGGCCTGAATGCGTTCGAAGTGTCCACTTCCAGATACTACAGAAATAGTTTTTCAAACCTGCTCTATGAAATGGAATGTTCAGCTCTGTGACTTGAAGGCAGATATCACAAAGTAGTTTCTGACAGTGCTTCTGTCTTGAATTTAGATGAAGATATTCCCTTTTCCAACGAAATCGTTAGAGCTATAAAAATATCCACTTGCAGATTCTACAAAAAGGGTGTTTCCAAACTGCTCTATCAAAAGAAACGTTGAACTCTGTTAGTTGAGGATACACATCACAAAGAAGTTTCTGAGAATGCTTGTGTCTAGATTTTATATGAAGATATTCCCATTTCCAACTAAATCTTCACAGTTATCCAAATATCCACTTGCAGATTTTACAAAAAGACTGTTTCCAAACTGCTGTTTCTTAGGAAAAGTTGAACTGTGTTAGTTGAGGACACTCATCACAAAGAAGTTTCTGAGAATGATTCTGTCTAGGTTTCATATGAAGATAATCCCGTTTCCACCGAAATCATTAGATCTTTCCAAAAATCCACTTACAGATTCTACAAAAAGAGTGTTACCAATCTGCTCTATCAATAGAAAGGTTCAACTTCGTTAGTTGAGGACACACATCACAAAGAAGTTTCTGAGAATGCTTCTGTCTAGATTTTATATGAAGATATTCCGTTTCCAACGAAATCTTCACAGTTATCCTAATATCCACTTGCAGATTCTACAAAAAGTGTGTTTCCAAACTACTGTATCAAAGAAAGGTTCAACTATGTTAGTTGAGGACACTCATCACAAAGAAATTTCTGAGAATGCTTCTGTCTAGATTTCAAATGAAGATACTCCCCTTTCCAACGAAATTATTACAGCTATCCAAATATCCACGGACAGATTCTACAAAAAGGGTGTTTCCAAACTGCTCTATCAAAAGAAAGGTTTAACTCCGTTAGTTGAGGACACACATCATGAAGAAGTTTCTGAGAATGCTTCTGTCTAGAATTTTGTTGAAGATATTCCCGTTTCCAACGAAATCTTCACAGTTATCCAAATATCCACTAGCAGATTCTACAAAAAGTGTGTTTCCAAACTACTGTAACAAAAGAAAGGTTGAACTCTGTTAGTTGAGGACACACATCACAAAGAAATTTCTGAGAATGCTTCTGTCTAGATTTTATATGAAGATATTCACTTTTCCATCGAAATCTTAACATTTATCCAGATATCCACTTGCGGATTCTACAAAAAGAGTGTTTCTAAACTGCTGTATCAAAAGAAAGGTTCAACTCTGTTAGTTGAGGACACACATCCCATATAAGTTTCAGAGAATCCTTCTGTCTCGTTTTCATGGGAAGATATTTCCCTTTTCACCGTAGGCCTGAAAGCGCTCGAAATGTCCACTTGCAGATACTACAGAAAGCGTGTTCCAAACCTGCTCTAAGAAAGAGAATCTTCAGCATTCTGAGTTGAATGCAGATATCACAAAGTAGTTTCTGAGAGTGCTTCTCTCTAGATTTTAGATTAAGATATTCCCGTTTCCAACGGAATCTTTAGAGCTATCCAAATATCAACTTGCAGATTCTACTAAAAGAGTGGTTCCAAACTACTCTATGAAAAGAAAGGTTGAACTCTGTTAGATAGGGACACACATCACAAAGATGTTTCTGAGAATGCTTCTGCCTAGATTTTATATGAAGATGTTCCCGTTTCCAACGAAATCTTCACAGTTATTCAAATATCCACTTGCAGATTCTACAAAAAGAGTGTTTCCAAACTGCTGTATCAATAGAAAGGATCAGTTCTGGTAGGTGAGGACACACATCCTAAATAAGTTTCTGAAAATCCTTCTGTCTCTTTTTTATGGGAAGATATTTCAGTTTCCCCGTAGGCCTTAATGCGCTCGAAATGTCCACTTACAGATACTACAGAAAGAGTGTTTCAAACCTGCTCTATGAAAGGGAATGTTCCGCTCTGTGACTTGAATGCAGATATCACAAAGTAGTTTCTGACAGTGCTTCTGTCTAGAATTTAGATGAAGATATTCCCGTTTCCAACGAAATCGATAGAGCTATCCAAATATCCACTTACAGATTCTACAAAAGATGTGATTCCAAACTGCTCTATCAACAGAAAGGTTTAAGTCTGTTAGTTGAGGACACACATCACAAAGAAGTTTGTGAGAATGCTTCTGTCTAGATTTTATATGAAGATATTCCCGTTTCCAACGATATCTTCACAGTTATCAAAATATCCACTTGAAGATTCTACAAAAAGTGACTCTCCAAAGTGCTGTATCAAAAGAAAGGTTCAACTCTGTTAATTGAGGACACTCATTACAAAGAAGTTTCTGAGAATGCTTCTGTCTAGATTTCATAGGAAGATACTCCCCTTTCCAACGAAATTATTACAGCTATCCTAATATCCACGGACAGATTCTACAAAAAGGGTGTTTCCAAACTGCTCTATCAAAAGAAAGGTTGAACTCCGTTAATTGAGGACACACATCACGAAGAAGTTGCTGAGAATGCTTCTGTCTATAATTTAGATGAAGATATTCCCGTTTCCAACAAAATCTTCACAGTTATCCAAATATCTACCAGCAGATTCTACAAAAAGTGTGTTTCCAAACTACTGTAACAAAAGAAAGGTTGAACTCTGTTAGTTGAGGACACACATCACAAAGAAGTTTCTGAGAATGCTTCTGTCTAGATTTTATATGAAGATATTCACTTTTCCATCGAAATCTTCACAGTTATCCAAATATCCACTTGCGGATTCTACAAAAGGAGTGTTTCTAAACTGCAGTATCAAAAGAAAGGTTCAACTCTGTTAGTTGAGGACACACATCCCATAAAAGTTTCAGAGAATGCTTCTGTCTCATTTTTATGGGAAGATATTTCCCTTTTCACCGTAGGCCTGAAAGCCCTCGAAATGTCCACTTGCAGATACTACAGAAAGCGTGTTCCAAACCTGCTCTAAGAAAGAGAATCTTCAGCTTTCTGAGTTGAATGCAGATATCACAAAGTAGTTTCTGAGAGTGCTTCTGTCTAGATTTTAGATGAAGATATTCCCGTTTCCAACGAAATCATTAGAGCTATCCAAATATCCACTTGCAGATTCTACAAAAAGAGTGGTTCCAAACTACTCTATCAAAAGAAATGTTGAACTCTGTTCGATGAGGACACACATCACAAAGAAGTTTCTGAGAATGCTTCTGTCTAGATGTTATATGAAGATGTTCCCGTTTCCAACGAAATCTTCACATTAAACAAAATATCCACTTGCAGGTTCTAAAAAAAGAGTGTTTCCAAACTGCTGTATCAACGGAAAGTTTGAACTCTGTTAGTTGAGGAAACACATCACAAAAAATTACTGAGAATGCTTCTGTCTAGATTTTATAAGAAGATAATCCTGTTTCGAACGAAATCCTCACAGTTATTCAAGTATCCACTAGCAGATTCCACAAAAAGAGTGTTTCCAAAGTGCTGTATCAATAGAAAGGATCAACTCTGCTAGTTGAGGACACACATCCTAAATAAGTTTCTGAGAATCCTTCTGTCTCTTTCTTATGGGAAGATATTTCAGTTTTCACCATAGGCCTGAATGCGTTCGAAATGTAAACTTCCAGATACTACAGAAAGAGTGTTTCAAACCTGCTCTATGAAAGGGAACGTTCAGCTCTGTGACTTGAATGCCGATATCACAAAGTAGTTTCTGACAGTGCTTCTGTCTTGAATTTAGATGAAGATATTCCATTTTCCAACGAAATCGTTAGAGCTATAAAAATATCCACTTGCAGATTCTACAAAAAGGGTGTTTCCAAACCGCTCTATCAAAAGAAACGTTGAACTCTGTTAGTTGAGGATACACATCACAAAGTAGTTTCTGACAATGCTTGTGTCTAGATTTTATATGAAGATATTCCCATTTCCAACTAAATCTTCACAATTATCCAAATATCCACTTGCAGATTCTACAAAAAGTGTGTTTCCAAACTACTGTATCAAAAGAAAGGTTCAACTCTGTTAGTTGAGGACACACATCACAAAGAAGTTTCTGAGAATGCTTCTGTCTAGATTTTATATGAAGATATTCCCGTTTACAACGAAATCTTCACAGTTATCCAAATATCCACTTGCAGATTCTACAAAAAGAGTGTTTGCAAACTGCTGTATCAAAAGAAAGGTTGAACTGTGTTAGCTGAGGACACTCATCAATAAGAAGTTTCTGAGAATGCTTCGGTCTAGATTTCATATGAAGATATTCCCGTTTCCAACGAAATCATTAGGTCTATCAAAATATCCACTTACAGATTCTACATAAAGAGTGTTTCCAAACTCCTCTATCAAAAGAAAGGTTCAACTCCTTTAGTTGAGGACACTCATCACAAAGAAGTTTCTGAGAATGCTTCTGTCTAGATTTTATATGAAGATATTCCCTTTTCCTATGAAATCTTCAGAGGTATCTAAATATCCACTTGCAGCTTCTACAAAAAGAGTTTTTCTAAACTGCTGTATCCAAAGAAAGTTTCATCTCTGTTAGTTGAGGACACACATACCAAATAATTTTCTGAGAATGCTTCTGTCTCGTTTTTATGGGAAGATATTTCCCTTTTCACCTTTGGCCTGAAAGCGCTCGAAATCTCCACTAGCAGATACTACTGAAAGAGTGTTCAAAACCTGCTCTTAGAAAGGGAATGTTCAGCTCTGTGAGTTCAATGCAGATATCACAAAGTAGTTTCTGAGAGAGCTTCTGTCTAGATTTTAGATGAAGATATTCCCGTTTCCAATGAAATCGTAAGAGCTATCCAAATATCCACTTGCAGATTCTACAAAAAGTGTGTTTGCAAACTGCTGTAACAAAGGAAAGGTTGAACTCTGTTAGTTGAGGACACACATCACAAAAAAGTTTCTGAGAATGCTTCTGTCTAGATTTTATATGAAGATATTCCCGTTTCCAATGGAATCTTCACAGTTATTCAAGTATCCACTTGCAGATTCCACAAAAAGAGTGTTTCCAAAGTGCTGTATCAATAGAAAGGATCAACTCTGCTAGTTGAGGACACACATCCTAAATAAGTTTCTGAGAATCCTTCTGTCTCTTTCTTATGGGAAGATATTTCAGTTTTCACCGTAGGCCTGAATGCGTTCGAAATGTAAACTTCCAGATACTACAGAAAGAGTGTTTCAAACCTGCTCTATGAAAGGGAACGTTCAGCTCTGTGACTTGAATGCAGATATCACAAAGTAGTTTCTGACAGTGCTTCTGTCTTGAATTTAGATGAAGATATTCCCTTTTCCAACGAAATCGTTAGAGCTATAAAAATATCCACTTGCAGATTCTACAAAAAGGGTGTTTCCAAACTGCTCTATCAAAAGAAACGTTGAACTCTGTTAGTTGAGGATACACATCACAAAGAAGTTTCTGAGAATGCTTGTGTCTAGATTTTATATGAAGATATTCCCATTTCCAACTAAATCTTCACAGTTATCCAAATATCCACTTGCAGATTTTACAAAAAGACTGTTTCCAAACTGCTCTTTCAAAGGAAAGGTTAAACTGTGTTTGTTGAGGACACTCATCAAA
This sequence comes from Gorilla gorilla gorilla, assembly GCF_029281585.2. Lineage (NCBI taxonomy): Eukaryota > Metazoa > Chordata > Mammalia > Primates > Hominidae > Gorilla > Gorilla gorilla. Next base: position 10,664,049 of record NC_086018.1, on the reverse strand, counting down.
AAGAAGTTTCTGAGAATGCTTCTGTCTAGATTTCATATGAAGATATTCCCGTTTCCACCGAAATCATTAGAGCTATCCAAATATCCACTTACAGATTCTACAAAAAGAGTGTTACCAATCTGCTCTATCAAAAGAAAGGTTCAACTTCGTTAGTTGAGGACACACATCACAAAGAAGTTTCTGAGAATGCTTCTGTCTAGATTTTATATGAAGATATTCCGTTTCCAATGAAATCTTCACAGTTACCCAAATATCCACTTGCAGATTCTACAAAAAGTGTGTTTCCAAACTACTGTATCAAAAGAAAGGTTCAACTCTGTTAGTTGAGGACACACATCACAAAGAAGTTTCTGAGAATGCTTCTGTCTAGATTTTATATGAAGATATACCAGTTTCCAACGAAATCTTCACAGTTATCCAAATATCCACTTGCAGGTTCTACAAAAAGAGTGTTTGCAAACTGCTGTATCAAAAGAAAGGATGAACTATGTTAGCTGAGGACACTCATCAATAAGAAGTTTCTGAGAATGCTTCGGTCTAGATTTCATAAGAAGATATTCCCGTTTCCAACAAAATCATTAGCTCTATCAAAATATCCACTTACAGATACTACAAAAAGAGTATTTCCAAACTCCTCTATCAAAAGAAAGGTTCAACTCTTTAGTTGAGAACACACATCACAAAGAAGTTTCTGAGAATGCTTCTGTCTAGATTTTATATGAAGATATTCCCTTTTCCAATGAAATCTTCAGAGTTACCCAAATATCCACTTGCAGCTTCTACAAAAAGAGTTTTTCTAAACTGCTGTATCCAAAGAAAGTTTCATCTCTGTTAGTTGAGGACACACATCCCAAATAAGTTTCTGAGAATGCTTCTGTCTCGTTTTTATGGGAAGATATTTCCCTTTTCACCTTAGGCCTGAAAGCGCTCGAAATCTCCACTTGCAGATACTACAGAAAGAGTGTTCCAAACCTGCTCTAAGAAAGGGAATGTTCAGCTCCGTGAGTTCAATGCAGATATCACAAAGTAGTTTCTGAGAGAGCTTCTCTCTAGATTATTGATGAAGATATTCCCGTTTCCAATGAAATCGTTAGACCTATCCAAATATCCACTTGCAGATTCTACAAAAAGTGTGTTTCCAAACTGCTGTAACAAAGGAAAGGTTGAAATCTGTTAGTTGAGGACACACACCACAAATAAGTTTCTGAGAATGCTTCTGTCTAGATTTTATATGACGATATTCCAGTTTCCAATGAAATCTTCACATTTATTCAAATATCCACTTGCAGATTCTACAAAAAGAGTGTTTCCAAACTGCTGTATCAAAAGAAAGGTTCAACTCCGTTAGTTGAGGACACACATCACAAAGAAGTTTCTGAGAATGCTTCTGTCTCGTTTTTATGGGAAGATATTTCAGTTTTCACCATAGGTCCGAATGCGCTCGAAATGTCCACTTGCAGACACTACAGAAAGAGTGTTCCAAACCTTCTCTAAGAAAGGGAATATTAAGCTTTGTGAGTTGAATGCAGATATCACAAAGTAGTTTCTGAGAGGGCTTCTGTCTAGATTTTAGATGAAGATATTCCCGGTTCCCATGAAATCGTTAGAGCTCTCCAAATATCAACTTGCAGATTCTACAAAAAGAGTGGTTCCAAACTACTCTATGAAAAGAAAGGTTGAACTCTGTTAGATGAGGACACACATCACAAAGAAGTTTCTGAGAATGCTTCTGTCTAGATTTTAAATGAAGATGTTCCCGTTTCCAACGAAATCTTCACATTAAACAAAATATCCACTTGCAGGTTCTACAAAAAGAGTGTTTCCAAACTGCTGTATCAAAGGAAAGGTTGAACTCTGTTAGTTGAGGACACACATCACAAAAAAGTTTCTGAGAATGCTTCTGTCTAGATTTTATATGAAGATATTCCCGTTTCCAACGGAATCTTCACAGTTATTCAAGTATCCACTTGCAGATTCCACAAAAAGAGTGTTTCCAAAGTGCTGTATCAATAGAAAGGATCAACTCTGCTAGTTGAGGACACACATCCTAAATAAGTTTCTGAGAATCCTTCTGTCTCTTTCTTATGGGAAGATATTTCAGTTTTCACCGTAGGCCTGAATGCGTTCGAAATGTAAACTTCCAGATACTACAGAAAGAGTGTTTCAAACCTGCTCTATGAAAGGGAATGTTCAGCTCTGTGACTTGAATGCAGATATCACAAATTAGTTTCTGACAGTGCTTCTGTCTTGAATTTAGTTGAAGATATTCCCTTTTCCAACGAAATCATTAGAGCTACAAAAATATCCACTTGCATATTCTACAAAAAGGGTGTTTCCAAACTGCTCTATCAAAAGAAACGTTGAACTCTGTTAGTTGAGGATACACATCACAAAGAAGTTTCTGAGAATGCTTGTGTTTAGATTTTATATGAAGATATTCCCATTTCCAACTAAATCTTCACAGTTATCCAAATATCCACTTGCAGATTTTACAAAAAGACTGTTTCCAAACTGCTGTTTCAAAGGAAAGGTTAAACTGTGTTAGTTGAGGACACTCATCACAAAGAAGTTTCTGAGAATGCTTCTGTCTAGATTTCATATGAACATATTCCCGTTTCCACAGAAATCATTAGAGCTATCCAAATATCCACTTACAGATTCTACAAAAAGAGTGTTACCAATCTGCTCTATCAAAAGAAAGGTTCAACTTCGTTAGTTGAGGACACACATCACAAAGAAGTTTCTGAGAATGCTTCGGTCTAGATTTTATATGAAGATATTCCGTTTCCAACGAAATCTTCACAGTTACCCAAATATCCACTTGCAGATTCTACAAAAAGTGTGTTTCCAAACTACTGTATCAAAAGAAAGGTTCAACTCTGTTAGTTGAGGACACACATCACAAAGAAGTTTCTGAGAACGCTTCTGTCTAGATTTTATATGAAGATATACCAGTTTCCAACGAAATCTTCACAGTTATCCAAATATCCACTTGCAGATTCTACAAAAAGAGTGTTTGCAAACTGCTGTATCAAAAGAAAGGATGAACTGTGTTAGCTGAGGACACTCATCAATAAGAAGTTTCTGAGAATGCTTCGGTCTAGATTTCACATGAAGATATTCCCGTTTCCAACAAAATCATTAGCTCTATGAAAATATCCACTTACAGATTCTACAAAAAGAGTATTTCCAAACTCCTCTATCAAAAGAAAGGTTCAACTCCTTTAGTTGAGGACACACATCACAAAGAAGTTTCTGAGAATGCTTCTGTCTAGATTTTATATGAAGATATTCCCTTTTCCAATGAAATCTTCAGAGTTATCCAAATATCCACTTGCAGCTTCTACAAAAAGAGTTTTTCTAAACTGCTGTATCCAAAGAAAGTTTCATCTCTGTTAGTTGAGGACACACATCCCAAATAAGTTTCTGAGAATGCTTCTGTCTCGTTTTTATGGGAATATATTTCCCTTTTCACCTTAGGCCTGAAAGCGCTCGAAATCTCCACTTGCAGATACTACAGAAAGAGTGTTCCAAACCTGCTCTAAGAAAGGGAATGTTCAGCTCTGTGAGTTCAATGCAGATATCACAAAGTAGTTTCTGAGAGAGCTTCTCTCTAGATTTTAGATGAAGATATTCCCGTTTCCAATGAAATCGTTAGACCTATCCAAATATCCACTTGCAGATTCTTCAAAAAGTGTGTTTCCAAACTGCTGTAACAAAGGAAAGGTTGAAATCTGTTAGTTGAGGACACACACCACAAATAAGTTTCTGAGAATGCTTCTGTCTAGATTTTATATGACGATATTCTAGTTTCCAATGAAATCTTCACAGTTATTCAAATATCCACTTGCAGATTCTACAAAAAGAGTGTTTCCAAACTGCTGTATCAAAAGAAAGGTTCAACTCCGTTAGTTGAGGACACACATCACAAAGAAGTTTCTGAGAATGCTTCTGTCTCGTTTTTATGGGAAGATACTTCAGTTTTCACCGTAGGTCCGAAGGCGCTCGAAATGTCCACTTGCAGATACTACAGAAAGAGTGTTCCAAACCTTCTCTAAGAAAGGGAATCTTCAGCTTTGTGAGTTGAATGCAGATATCACAAAGTAGTTTCTGAGAGTGCTTCTGTCTAGATTTTAGATGAAGATATTCCCGTTTCCAGTGAAATCGTTAGAGCTATCCAAATATCAACTTGCAGATTCTACAAAAAGAGTGGTTCCAAACTACTCTATGAAAATAAAGGTTGAACTCTGTTAGATGAGGACACACATCACAAAGAAGTTTCTGAGAATGCTTCTGTCTTGATTTTAAATGAAGATGTTCCCGTTTCCAACGAAACCTTCACATTAAACAAAATATCCACTTGCAGGTTCTACAAAAAGAGTGTTTCCAAACTGCTGTATCAAAGGAAAGGTTGAACTCTGTTAGTTGAGGACACACATCACAAAAAAGTTTCTGAGAATGCTTCTGTCTAGATTTTATATGAAGATATTCCCGTTTCCAACGGAATCTTCACAGTTATTCAAGTATCCACTTGCAGATTCCACAAAAAGAGTGTTTCCAAAGTGCTGTATCAATAGAAAGGATCAACTCTGCTAGTTGAGGACACACATCCTAAATAAGTTTCTGAGAATCCTTCTGTCTCTTTCTTATGGGAAGATATTTCAGTTTTCACCGTAGGCCTGAATGAGTTCGAAATGTAAACTTCCAGATACTACAGAAAGAGTGTTTCAAACCTGCTCTATGAAAGGGAACGTTCAGCTCTGTGACTTGAAGGCAGATATCACAAAGTAGTTTCTGACAGTGCTTCTGTCTTGAATTTAGATGAAGATATTCCCTTTTCCAACGAAATCGTTAGAGCTATAAAAATATCCACTTGCAGATTCTACAAAAAAGGGTGTTTCCAAACTGCTCTATCAAAAGAAACGTTGAACTGTGTTAGTTGAGGATACACATCACAAAGAAGTTTCTGAGAATGCTTGTGTCTAGATTTTAAATGAAGATATTCCCATTTCCAACTAAATCTTCACAGTTATCCAAATATCCACTTGCAGATTTTACAAAAAGACTGTTTCAAAACTGCTGTTTCAAAGGAAAGGTTAAACTGTGTTAGTTGAGGACACTCATCACAAAGAAGTTTCTGAGAATGCTTCTGTCTAGATTTCATATGAAGATATTCCGTTTCCAATGAAATCTTCACATTTACCCAAATATCCACTTGCAGATTCTACAAAAAGTGTGTTTCCAAACTACTGTATCAAAAGACAGGTTCAACTCTGTTAGTTGAGGACACACATCACTAAGAAGTTTCTGAGAATGCTTCTGTCTAGATTTCATATGAAGATATTCCCGTTTCCAACGAAATCATTAGCTCTATCAAAATATCCACTTACAGATTCTACAAAAAGAGTATTTCCAAACTCCTCTATCAAAAGAAAGGTTCATCTCCTTTAGTTGAGGACACACATCACAAAGAAGTTTCTGAGAATGCTTCTGTCTAGATTTTATATGAAGATATTCCCTTTTCCAATGAAATCTTCAGAGTTACCCAAATATCCACTTGCAGCTTCTACAAAAAGAGTTTTTCTAAACTGCTGTATCCAAAGAAAGTTTCATCTCTGTTAGTTGAGGACACACATCCCAAATAAGTTTCTGAGAATGCTTCTGTCTCGTTTCTATGGGAAGATATTTCCCTTTTCACCTTAGGCCTGAAAGCGCTCGAAATCTCCACTTGCAGATACTACAGAAAGAGTGTTCCAAACCTGCTCTAAGAAAGGGAATGTTCAGCTCTGTGAGTTCAATGCAGATATCACAAAGTAGTTTCTGAGAGAGCTTCTCTCTAGATTTTAGATGAAGATATTCCCGTTTCCAATGAAATCGTTAGACCTATCCAAATATCCACTTGCAGATTATACAAAAAGTGTGTTTCCAAACCGCTGTAACAAAGGAAAGGTTGAAATCTGTTAGTTGAGGACACACACCACAAATAAGTTTCTGAGAATGCTTCTGTCTAGATTTTATATGACGATATTCCAGTTTCCAATGAAATCTTCACAGTTATTCAAATATCCACTTGCAGATTCTACAAAAAGAGTGTTTCCAAACTGCTGTATCAAAAGAAAGCTTCAACTCCGTTAGTTGAGGACACACATCACAAAGAAGTTTCTGAGAATGCTTCTGTCTCGTTTTTATGGGAAGATATTTCAGTTTTCACCGTAGGTCCGAATGCGCTCGAAATGTCCACTTGCAGACACTACAGAAAGAGTGTTCCAAACCTTCTCTAAGAAAGGGGATATTCAGCTTTGTGAGTTGAATGCAGATATCACAAAGGAGTTTCTGAGAGTGCTTCTGTCTAGATTTTAGATGAAGATATTCCCGGTTCCAATGAAATCGTTAGAGCTCTCCAAATATCTACTTGCAGATTCTACAAAAAGAGTGGTTCCAAACTACTCTATGAAAAGAAAGGTTGAACTCTGTTAGATGAGTACACACATCACAAAGAAGTTTCTGAGAATGCTTCTGTCTAGATTTTAAATGAAGATGTTCCCGTTTCCAACGAAATCTTCACATTAAACAAAATATCCACTTGCAGGTTCTACAAAAAGAGTGTTTCCAAACTGCTGTATCAAAGGAAAGGTTGAACTCTGTTAGTTGAGGACACACATCACAAAAAAGTTTCTGAGAATGCTTCTGTCTAGATTTTATATGAAGATATTCCCGTTTCCAACGGAATCTTCACAGTTATTCAAGTATCCACTTGCAGATTCCACAAAAAGAGTGTTTCCAAAGTGCTGTATCAATAGAAAGGATCAACTCTGCTAGTTGAGGACACACATCCTAAATAAGTTTCTGAGAATCCTTCTGTCTCTTTCTTATGGGAAGATATTTCAGTTTTCACCGTAGGCCTGAATGCGTTCGAAATGTAAACTTCCAGATACTACAGAAAGAGTGTTTCAAACCTGCTCTATGAAAGGGAATGTTCAGCTCTGTGACTTGAATGCAGATATCACAAAGTAGTTTCTGACAGTGCTTCTGTCTTGAATTTAGATGAAGATATTCCCTTTTCCAACGAAATCGTTAGAGCTATAAAAATATCCACTTGCAGATTCTACAAAAAGGGTGTTTCCAAACTGCTCTATCAAAAGAAACGTTGAACTCTGTTAGTTGAGGATACACATCACAAAGAAGTTTCTGAGAATGCTTGTGTTTAGATTTTGTATGAAGATATTCCCATTTCCAACTAAATCTTCACAGTTATCCAAATATCCACTTGCAGATTTTACAAAAAGACTGTTTCCAAACTGCTGTTTCTTAGGAAAGGTTAAACTGTGTTAGTTGAGGACACTCATCACAAAGAAGTTTCTGAGAATGCTTCTGTCTAGATTTCATATGAACATATTCCCGTTTCCACCGAAATCATTAGAGCTATCCAAATATCCACTTACAGATTCTACAAAAAGAGTGTTACCAATCTGCTCTATCAAAAGAAAGGTTCAACTTCGTTAGTTGAGGACACACATCACAAAGAAGTTTCTGAGAATGCTTCGGTCTAGATTTTATATGAAGATATTCCGTTTCCAACGAAATCTTCACAGTTACCCAAATATCCACTTGCAGATTCTACAAAAAGTGTGTTTCCAAACTACTGTATCAAAAGAAAGGTTCAACTCTGTTAGTTGAGGACACACATCACAAAGAAGTTTCTGAGAATGCTTCTGTCTAGATTTTATATGAAGATATACCAGTTTCCAACGAAATCTTCACAGTTATCCAAATATCCACTTGCAGATACTACAAAAAGAGTGTTTGCAAACTGCTGTATCAAAAGAAAGGATGAACTGTGTTAGCTGAGGACACTCATCAATAAGAAGTTTCTGAGAATGCTTCGGTCTAGATTTCACATGAAGATATTCCCGTTTCCAACAAAATCATTAGCTCTATGAAAATATCCACTTACAGATTCTGCAAAAAGAGTATTTCCAAACTCCTCTATCAAAAGAAAGGTTCAACTCCTTTAGCTGAAGATACACATCACAAAGAAGTTTCTGAGAATGCTTCTGTCTAGATTTTATATGAAGATATTCCCTTTTCCAATGAAATCTTCAGAGTTATCCAAATATCCACTTGCAGCTTCTACAAAAAGAGTTTTTCTAAACTGCTGTATCCAAAGAAAGTTTCATCTCTGTTAGTTGAGGACACACATCCCAAATAAGTTTCTGAGAATGCTTCTGTCTCGTTTTTATGGGAAGATATTTCCCTTTTCACCTTAGGCCTGAAAGCGCTCGAAATCTCCACTTGCAGATACTACAGAAAGAGTGTTCCAAACCTGCTCTAAGAAAGGGAATGTTCAGCTCTGTGAGTTCAATGCAGATATCACAAAGTAGTTTCTGAGAGAGCTTCTCTCTAGATTTTAGATGAAGATATTCCCGTTTCCAATGAAATCGTTAGACCTATCCAAATATCCACTTGCAGATTCTTCAAAAAGTGTGTTTCCAAACTGCTGTAACAAAGGAAAGGTTGAAATCTGTTAGTTGAGGACACACACCACAAAGAAGTTTCTGAGAATGCTTCTGTCTAGATTTTATATGAGGATATTCTAGTTTCCAATGAAATCTTCACAGTTATTCAAATATCCACTTGCAGATTCTACAAAAAGAGTGTTTCCAAACTGCTGTATCAAAAGAAAGGTTCAACTCCGTTAGTTGAGGACACACATCACAAAGAAGTTTCTGAGAATGCTTCTGTCTCGTTTTTATGGGAATATACTTCAGTTTTCACCGTAGGTCCGAATGCGCTCGAAATGTCCACTTGCAGATACTACAGAAAGAGTGTTCCAAACCTTCTCTAAGAAAGGGAATCTTCAGCTTTGTGAGTTGAATGCAGATATCACAAAGTAGTTTCTGAGAGTGCTTCTGTCTAGATTTTAGATGAAGATATTCCCGTTTCCAACGAAATAGTATGAGCTATCCAAATATCCACTTGCAGATTCTACAAAAAGGTTGGTTCCAAACTACTCTAACAAAAGAAATGTTGAACTCTGTTCGATGAGGACACACATCACAAAGAAGTTTCTGGAATGCTTCTGGCTAGATTTTATGTGAAGATGTTCCCGTTTCCAACGAAATCTTCACATTAAACAAAATATCCACTAGCAGGTTCTACAAAAAGAGTGTTTCCAAACTGCTGTATCAAAGGAAAGGTTGAACTCTGTTAGTTGAGGACACACATCACAAAAAAGTTTCTGAGAATGCTTCTGTCTAGATTTTATAAGAAGATACTCCCGTTTCCAATGAAATCTTCACAGTTATTCAAGTATCCACTTGCAGATTCCACAAAAAGAGTGTTTCCAAACTGCTGTATCAATAGAAAGGATCAACTCTGCTAGTTGAGGACACACATCCTAAATAAGTTTCTGAGAATCCTTCTGTCTCTTTCTTATGGGAAGGTATTTCAGTTTTCACCAAAGGCCTGAATGCGTTCGAAATGTCCACTTCCAGATACTACAGAAAGAGTGTTTCAAACCTGCTCCATGAAAGGGAACCTTCAGCTCTGTGACTTGAATGCAGATATCACAAAGTAGTTTCTGACAGTGCTTCTGTCTTGAATTTAGATGAAGATATTCCCTTTTCCAACGAAATCGTTAGAGCTATAAAAATATCCACTTGCAGATTCTACAAAAAGGGTGTTTCCAAACTGCTCTATCAAAAGAAACGTTGAACTCTGTTAGTTGAGGATACACATCACAAAGAAGTTTCTGAGAATGCTTGTGTCTAGATTTTATATGAAGATATTCCCATTTCCAACTAAATCTTCACAGTTATTCAAATATCCACTTGCAGATTTTACAAAAACACTGTTTCCAAACTAGTGTTTCAAAGGAAAGGTGGAACTGTGTTAGTTGAGGACACTCATCACAAAGAAGTTTCTGAGAATGCTTCTGTCTAGATTTCATATGAAGATATTCCCGTTTCCACCGAAATCATTAGAGCTATCCAAATATCCACTTACAGATTCTACAAAAGAGTGTTACCAATCTGCTCTATCAAAAGAAAGGTTCAACTTCGATAGTTGAGGACACACATCACAAAGAAGTTTCTGAGAATGCTTCTGTCTAGATTTTATATGAAGATATTCCGTTTCCAACGAAATCTTCACAGTTACCCAAATATCCACTTGCAGATTCTACAAAAAGTGTGTTTCCAAACTACTGTATCAAAAGAAAGGTTCAACTCTGTTAGTTGAAGACACACATCACAAAGAAGTTTCTGAGAATGCTTCTGTCTAGATTTTATATGAAGATATTCCCGTTTCCAACGAAATCTTCATAGTTATCCAAATATCCACTTGCAGATTCTACAAAAAGAGTGTTTGCAAACTGCTGTATCAAAAGAAAGGATGAACTGTGTTAGCTGAGGACACTCATCAATAAGAAGTTTCTGAGAATGCTTCGGTCTAGATTTCATATGAAGATATTCCCGTTTCCAACGAAATCATTAGCACTATCAAAATATCCACTTACAGATTCTACAAAAAGAGTGTTTCCAAACTCCTCTATCAAAAGAAAAGTTCAACTCCTTTAGTTGAGGACACACATCACAAAGAAGTCTCTGAGAATGCTTCTGTCTAGATTTTATATGAAGATATTCCCTTTTCCAATGAAATCTTCAGAGTTATCTAAATATCCACTTGCAGCTTCTACAAAAAGAGTTTTTCTAAACTGCTGTATCCAAAGAAAGTTTCATCTCTGTTAGTTGAGGACACACATCCCAAATAAGTTTCTGAGAATGCTTCTGTCTCGTTTTTATGGGAAGATATTTCCCTTTTCACCTTAGGCCTGAAAGCGCTCGAAATCTCCACTTGCAGATAGAACAGAAAGAGTGTTCCAAACCTGCTCTAAGAAAGGGAATGTTCAGCTCTGTGAGTTCAATGCAGATATCACAAAGTAGTTTCTGAGAGAGCTTCTCTCTAGATTTTAGATGAAGATATTCCCGTTTCCAATGAAATCGTTAGACCTATCCAAATATCCACTTGCAGATTCTACAAAAAGTGTGTTTCCAAACTGCTGTAACAAAGGAAAGGTTGAAATCTGTTAGTTGAGGACACACACCACAAAAAAGTTTCTGAGAATGCTTCAGTCTTGATTTTATATGACGATATTCCCGTTTCCAATGAAATCTTCACAGTTATTCAAATATCCACTTGCAGATTCTACAAAAAGAGTGTTTCCAAAATGCTCTATCAAAAGAAAGGTTCAACTCCGTTAGTTGAGGACACACATCACAAAGAAGTTTCTGAGAATGCTTCTGTCTCGTTTTTATGGGAAGATATTTCAGTTTTCACCGTAGGTCCGAATGCGCTCGAAATGTCCACTTGCAGATACTACAGAAAGAGTGTTCCAAACCTTCTCTAAGAAAGGGAATCTTCAGCTTTGTGAGTTGAATGCAGATATCACAAAGTAGTTTCTGAGAGTGCTTCTGTCTAGATTTTAGATGAAGATATTCCCGTTTCCAACGAAATCGTTAGAGCTATCCAAATATCAACTTGCAGATTCTACAAAAAGTGTGGTTCCAAAGTACTCTATGAAAAGAAAGGTTGAACTCTGTTAGATGAGGACACACATCACAAAGAAGTTTCTGAGAATGCTTCTGTCTAGATTTTATATGAAGATGTTCCCGTTTCCAACGAAATCTTCACATTAAACAAAATATCCACTTGCAGGTTCTACAAAAAGAGTGTTTCCAAACTGCTGTATCAAAGGAAAGGTTGAACTCTGTTAGTTGAGGACACACATCACAAAAATGTTTCTGAGAGTGCTTCTGTCTAGATTTTAGATGAAGATATTCCCGTTTCCAACGAAATCGTTAGAGCTATCCAAATATCAACTTGCAGATTCTACAAAAAGAGTGGTTCCAAACTACTCTATGAAAAGAAAGGTTGAACTCTGTTAGATGAGGACACACATCACAAAGAAGTTTCTGAGAATGCTTCTGTCTAGATTTTATATGAAGATGTTCCCGTTTCCAACGAAATCTTCACATTAAACAAAATATCCACTTGCAGGTTCTACAAAAAGAGTGTTTCCAAACTGCTGTATCAAAGGAAAGGTTGAACTCTGTTAGTTGAGGACACACATCACAAAAAAGTTTCTGAGAATGCTTCTGTCTAGATTTTATATGAAGATATTCCCGTTTCCATCGAAATCGATAGAGCTATCCAAATATCCACTTACAGATTCTACAAAAGAAGTGATTCCAAACTTCTCTATCAACAGAAAGGTTTAAGTTAGTTGAGGGCACACATCACAAAGAAGTTTGTGAGAATGCTTCTGTCTAGATTTTATATGAAGATATTCCCTTTCCCACGAAAACATTCACAGTTATCCAAATATCCACTTGCAGATACTTCAAAAAGAGTGTTTCCAAAATGCTGTATCAAAAGAAAGGTTCAACTCTATTAGTTGAGGACACTCATCACAAAGAAGTTTCTGGGAATTCTTCTGTCTAGATTTCATATGAAGATACTCCCCTTTCCAACGAAATTATTACAGCTATCCAAATATCCACGGACAGATTCTTCAAAAAGGGTGTTTCCAAACTGCTCAATCAAAAGAAAGGTTGAACTCCGTTAGATGAGGACACACATCACAAAGAAGTTTCTGAGAATGCTTCTGTCTAGATTTTATATGAAGATATTCACTTTTCCATCGAAATCTTCTCAGTTATCCAAATATCCACTTGCGGATTCTACAAAAAGAGTGTTTCTAAACTGCTGTATCAAAAGAAAGGATCAACTCTGTTAGTTGAGGACACACATCCCATATAAGTTTCAGAGAATGCTTCTGTCTCGTTTTTATGGGAAGATATTTCCCTTTTCACCGTAGGCCTGAAAGCGCTCGAAATGTCCACTTGCAGATACTACAGAAAGCGTGTTTCAAACCTGCTCTAAGAAAGAGAATCTTCAGCTTTCTGAGTTGAATGCAGATATCACAAAGTAGTTTCTGAGAGTGCTTCTGTCTAGATTTTAGATGAAGATATTCCCGTTTCCAACGAAATCGTATGAGCTATCCAAATATCCACATGCAGATTCTGCAAAAAGAGTGGTTCCAAACTACTCTATCAAAAGAAATGTTGAACTCTGTTCGATGAGGACACACATCACAAAGAAGTTTCTGAGAATGCTTCTGTCTAGATTTTGTATGAAGATGTTCCAGTTTCCAAAGAAATCTTCACATTAAACAAAATATCCAATAGCAGGTTCTACAATAAGAGTGTTTCCAAACTGCTGTATCAAAGGAAAGTTTGTTTGTTGAGGACACACATCACAAAAAAGTTTCTGAGAATGCTTCTGTCTAGATTTTATAAAAGATACTCCCATTTCCAACGAAATCTTCACAGTTATTCAAGTATCCACTTGCAGATTACACAAAAAGAGTGTTTCCAAACTGCTGTATCAATAGAAAGGATCAACTCTGCTAGTTGAGGACACACATCCTAAATAAGTTTCTGAGAATCCTTCTGTCTCTTTCTTATGGGAAGATATTTCAGTTTACACCGTAGGCCTGAATGCGTTCGAAATGTCCACTTCCAGATACTACAGAAAGAGTGTTTCAAACCTGCTCTATGAAAGGGAATGTTCAGCTCTGTGACTTGAATGCAGATATCACAAAGTAGTTTCTGACAGTGCTTCTGTCTTGAATTTAGATGAAGATATTCCCTTTTCCAACGAAATCGTTAGAGCTATAAAAATATCCACTTGCATATTCTACAAAAAGGGTGTTTCCAAACTGCTCTATCAATAGAAACGTTGAACTCTGTTAGTTGAGGATACACATCACAAAGAAGTTTCTGAGAATGCTTTTGTCTAGATTTTATATGAAGATATTCCCATTTCCAAATAAATCTTCACAGTTATCCAATTATCCACTTGCAGATTTTACAAAAAGACTGTTTCCAAACTGCTGTTTCTTAAGAAAAGTTGAACTGTGTTAGTTGAGGACACTCATCACAAAGAAGTTTCTGAGAATGCTTCTGTCTAGATTTCATATGAAGATATTCCCGTTTCCACCGAAATCATTACAGCTATCCAAATATCCACTTACAGATTCTATAAAAAGAGTGTTACCAATCTGCTCTATCAAAAGAAATGTTCAACTTCGTTAGTTGAGGACACACATCACAAAGAAGTTTCTGAGAATGCTTCTGTCTAGATTTTATATGAAGATATTCCGTTTCCAATGAAGTCTTCACAGTTATCCAAATATCCACTTGCAGATTCTACAAAAAGTGTGTTTCCAAACTACTGTATCAAAAGACAGGTTCAACTCTGTTAGTTGAGGACACACATCACAAAGAAGTTTCTGAGAATGCTTCTGTCTAGATTTTATGTGAAGATATTCCCGTTTCCAACGAAATCTTCACAGTTATCCAAATATCCACTTGCAGATTCTACAAAAAGAGTGTTTGCAAACTGCTGTATCAAAAGAAAGGATGAACTGTGTTAGCTGAGGACACTCATCAATAAGAAGTTTCTGAGAATGCTTCGGTCTAGATTTCATATGAAGATATTCCCGTTTCCAATGAAATCATTAGCTCTATCAAAATATCCACTTACAGATTCTACAAAAAGAGTGTTTCCAAACTCCTCTATCAAAAGAAACGTTCAACTCCTTTAGTTGAGGACACACATCACAAAGAAGTTTCTGAGAATGCTTCTGTCTAGGTTTTATATGAAGATATTCCCTTTTCCAATATAATCTTCAGAGTCATCCAAATATCCACTTGCAGCTTCTACAAAAAGAGTTTTTCTAAACTGCTGTATCCAAAGAAAATTTCATCTCTGTTAGTTGAGAACACACATCCCAAATAAGTTTCTGAGAATGCTTCTGTCTCGTTTTTATGGGAAGATATTTCCCTTTTCACCTTAGGCCTGAAAGCGCTCGAAATCTCCACTTGCAGATAGAACAGAAAGAGTGTTCCAAACCTGCTCTAAGAAAGGGAATGTTCAGCTCTGTCAGTTCAATGCAGATATCACAAAATAGTTTCTGAGAGAGCTTCTGTCTAGATTTTAGATGAAGATATTCCCGTTTCCAATGAAATCATTAGAGCTATCCAAATATCCACTTGCAGATTCCACAAAAAGTGTGTTTCCAAACTGCTGTAACAAAGGAAAGGTTGAAATCTGTTAGTTGAGGACACACACCACAAAAAAGTTTCTGAGAATGCTTCTGTCTAGATTTTATATGACGATATTCCCGTTTCCAATGAAATCTTCACAGTTATTCAAATATCCACTTGCAGATTCTACAAAAAGAGTGTTTCCAAACTGCTGTATCAAAAGAAAGGTTCAACTCCGTTAGTTGAGGACACACATCACAAAGAAGTTTCTGAGAATGCTTCTGTCTCGTTTTTATGGGAAGATATTTCAGTTTTCACCGTAGGCCCGAATGCACTCGAAATGTCCACTTGCAGATACTACAGAAAGATTGTTCCAAACCTTCTCTAAGAAACGGAATCTTCAGCTTTGTGAGTTGAATGCAGGTATCACAAAGTAGTTTCTGAGAGTGCTTCTGTCTAGATTTTAGATGAAGATATTCCCGTTTCCAACGAAATCGTTAGAGCTATCCAAATATCAACTTGCAGATTCTACAAAAAGAGTGGTTCCAAACCACTCTATGAAAAGAAAGGTTGAACTCTGTTCGATGAGGACACACATCACAAAGAAGTTTCTGAGAATGCTTCTGTCTAGATTTTATATGAAGATGTTCCCGTTTCCAACGAAATCTTCACATTAAACAAAATATCCACTAGCAGGTTCTACAAAAAGAGTGTTTCCAAACTGCTGTATCAAAGGAAAGGTTGAACTCTGTTAGTTGAGGACACACATCACAAAAAAGTTTCTGAGAATGCTTCTGTCTAGATTTTTTATGAAGATATTCCCGTTTCCAACGAAATCTTCACAGTTATTCAAGTATCCACTTGCAGATTCCACAAAAAGAGTGTTTCCAAATTGCTGTATCAATAGAAAGGATCAACTCTGCTAGTTGAGGACACACATCCTAAATAAGTTTCTGAGAATCCTTCTGTCTCTTTCTTATGGGAAGATATTTCAGTTTTCACCGTAGGCCTGAATGCGTTCGAAATGTCCACTTCCAGATACTACAGAAAGAGTGTTTCAAACCTGCTCAGTGAAAGGGAATGTTCAGCTCTGTGACTTGAATGCAGATATCACAAAGTAGTTTCTGACAGTGCTTCTGTCTTGAATTTAGATGAAGATATTCCCGTTTGGAACGAAATCGTTAGAGCTATAAAAATATCCACTTGCAGATTCTACAAAAAGGGTGTTTCCAAACTGCTCTATCAAAAGAAACGTTGAACTCTGTTAGCTGAGGACACACATCACAAAGAAGTTTCTGAGAATGCTTGTGTCTAGATTTTATATGAAGATATTCCCATTTCCAACTAAATCTTCACCGTTATCCAAATATCCACTTGCAGATTTTACAAAAAGACTGTTTCCAAACTGCTGTTTCAAAGGAAAGTTTGAACTGTGTTAGTTGAGGACACTCATCACAAAGAAGTTTCTGAGAATGCTTCTGTCTAGATTTCATATGAAGATATTCCCGTTTCCAGCGAAATCATTAGAGCTATCCAAATATCCACTTACAGATTCTACAAAAAGAGTGTTACCAATCTGCACTATCAAAAGAAAAGTTCAACTTCGTTAGTTGAGGACACACATCACAAAGAAGTTTCTGAAAATGCTTCTGTCTAGATTTTATATGAAGATATTCCGTTTCCAACGAAATCTTCACAGTTATCCAAATATCCACTTGCAGATTCTACAAAAAGTGTGTTTCCAAACTGCTGTATCAAAAGAAAGGTTCAACTCTGTTAGTTGAGGACACACATCACAAAGAAGTTTCTGAGAATGGTTCTGTGTAGATTTTATTTGAAGATATTCCCGTTTCCAACGAAATCTTCACAGTTATCCAAATATCCACTTGCAGATTCTACAAAAAGAGTGTTTGCAAACTGCTGTATCAAAAGAAAGGATGAACTGTGTTAGCTGAGGACACTCATCAATAAGAAGTTTCTGAGTATGCTTCGGTCTAGATTTCATATGAAGATATTCCCGTTTCCAATGAAATCATTAGCTCTATCAAAATATCCACTTACAGATTCTACAAAAAGAGTGTTTCCAAACTCCTCTATCAAAATAAAGGTTCAACTCCTTTAGTTGAGGACACACATCACAAAGAAGTTTCTGAGAATGCTTCTGTCTAGGTTTTATATGAAGATACTCACTTTTCCAATATAATCTTCAGAGTCATCCAAATATCCACTTGCAGCTTCTACAAAAAGAGTTTTTCTAAACTGCTGTATCCAAAGAAAATTTCATCTCTGTTAGTTGAGAACACACATCCCAAATAAGTTTCTGAGAATGCTTCTGTCTCGTTTTTATGGGAAGATATTTCCCTTTTCACCTTAGGCCTGAAAGCGCTCGAAATCTCCACTTGCAGATACTACAGAAAGAGTGTTCCAAACCTGCTCTAAGAAAGGGAATGTTCAGCACTGTGAGTTCAATGCAGATATCACAAAGTAGTTTCTGAGAGAGCTTCTGTCTAGATTTTAGATGAAGATATTCCCGTTTCCAATGAAATCGTTAGAGCTATCCAAATATCCACTTGCAGATTCTACAAAAAGTGTGTTTCCAAACTGCTGTAACAAAGGAAAGGTTGAAATCTGTTAGTTGAGGACACACACCACAAAAAAGTTTCTGAGAATGCTTCTGTCTAGATTTTATATGACGATATTCCCGTTTCCAATGAAATCTTCACAGTTATTCAAATATCCACTAGCAGATTCTACAAAAAGAGTGTTTCCAAACTGCTCTATCAAAAGAAAGGTTCAACTCCGTTAGTTGAGGACACACATCACAAAGAAGTTTCTGAGAATGCTTCTGTCTCGTTTTTATGGGAAGATATTACAGTTTTCACCGTAGGCCCGAATGCGCTCGAAATGTCCACTTGCAGATACTACAGAAAGAGTGTTCCAAACCTTCTCTAAGAGACGGGATCTTCAGCTTTGTGAGTTGAATGCAGATATCACAAAGTAGTTTCTGAGAGTGCTTCTGTCTAGATTTTAGATGAAGATATTCCCGTTTCCAACGAAATCGTTAGAGCTATCCAAATATCAACTTGCAGATTCTACAAAAAGAGTGGTTCCAAACTACTCTATGAAAAGAAAGGTTGAACTCTATTCGATGAGGACACACATCACAAAGGAGTTTCTGAGAATGCTTCTGTCTAGATTTTATATGAAGATGTACCCGTTTCCAACGAAATCTTCACATTAAACAAAATATCCACTTGCAGGTTCTACAAAAAGAGTGTTTCCAAACTGCTGTATCAAAGGAAAGGTTGAACTCTGTTAGTTGAAGACACACATCACAAAAAAGTTTCTGAGAATGCTTCTGTCTAGATTTTTTATGAAGATATTCCCGTTTCCAACGAAATCTTCACAGTTATTCAAGTATCCACTTGCAGATTCCACAAAAAGAGTGTTTCCAAATTGCTGTATCAATAGAAAGGATCAACTCTGCTAGTTGAGGACACACATCCTAAATAAGTTTCTGAGAATCCTTCTGTCTCTTTCTTATGGGAAGATATTTCATTTTTCACCGTAGGCCTGAATGCGTTCGAAATGTCCACTTCCAGGTACTACAGAAAGAGTGTTTCAAACCTGCTCTATGAAAGGGAATGTTCAGCTCTGTGACTTGAATGCAGATATCACAAAGTAGTTTCTGACAGTGCTTCTGTCTTGAATTTAGATGAAGATATTCCCTTCTCCAATGAAATCGTTAGAGCTATAAAAATATCCACTTGCAGATTCTACGAAAAGGGTGTTTCCAAACTGCTCTATCAAAAGAAACGTTGAACTCTGTTAGTTGAGGATACACATCACAAAGAAGTTTCTGAGAATGCTTGTGTCTAGATTTTATATGAAGATATTCCTATTTCCAACTAAATCTTCACAGTTATCCAAATATCCACTTGCGGAATTCACAAAAAGACTGTTTCCAAACTGCTATTTCAAAGTAAAGGTTGAACTGTGTTAGTTGAGGACACTCATCACAAAGAAGTTTCTGAGAAATCTTCTGTCTAGATTTCATGTGAAGATATTCCCGTTTCCACCGAAATCATTAGAGCTATCCAAATATCCACTTACAGATTCTACAAAAAGAGTGTTACCAATCTGCTCTATCAAAGAAAGGTTCAACTTCGTTAGTTGAGGACACACATCACAAAGAAGTTTCTGAGAATGCTTCTGTCTAGATTTTATATGAAGATATTCCGTTTCCAACGAAATCTTCACAGTTACCCAAATATCCACTTGCAGATTCTACAAAAAGTGTGTTTCTAAACTACTGTATCAAAAGAAAGGTTCAAATCTGTTAGTTGAGGACACACATCACAAAGAAGTTTCTGAGAATGCTTCTGTCTAGATTTTATATGAAGATATTCCCTTTTCCAACGAAATCTTCACAGTTTTCCAAATATCCACTTGCAGATTCTACAAAAAGAGTGTTTGCAAACTGCTGTATCAAAAGAAAGGATGAACTGTGTTAGCTGAGGACACTCATCAATAAGAAGTTTCTGAGAATGCTTCGGTCTAGACTTCATATGAAGATATTCCCGTTTCCAACGAAATCATTAGCTCTATCAAAATATCCACTTACAGATTCTACAAAAAGAGTGTTTCCAAACTCCTCTATCAAAAGAAAGGTTCAACTCCTTTAGTTGAGGGCACACGTCACAAAGAAGTTTCTGAGAATGCTTCTGTCTAGATTTTATATGAAGATGTCCCGTTTCCAACGAAATCTTCACATTAAATAAAATATCCACTTGCAGGTTCTACAAAAAGAGTGTTTCCAAACTGCTGTATGAAAGGAAAGGTTGAACTCTGTTAGTTGAGGACACACATCACAAAAAAGTTTCTGAGAATGCTTCTGTCTAGATTTTGTATGAAGATATTCCCGTTTCCAACGAAATCTTCACAGTTATTCAAATATCCACTTGCAGATTCTACAAAAAGAGTGTTTCCAAACTGCTGTATCAATAGAAAGGATCAGCTCTGGTAGTTGAGGGCACACATCCTAAATAAGTTTCTGAAAATCCTTCTGTCTCTTTTTTATGGGAAGATATTTCAGTTTTCACCGTAGGCCTTAATGCGCTCGAAATGTCCACTACCAGATACTACAGAAAGAGTGTTTCAAACCTGCTCTATGAAAGGGAATGTTCCGCTCTGTGACTTGAATGCAGATATCACAAAGTAGTTTCTGACAGTGCTTCTGTCTAGAATTTAGATGAAGATATTCCCGTTTCCAACGAAATCGATAGAGCTATCCATATATCCACTTACAGATTCTACAAAAGAAGTGATTCCAAACTGCTCTATCAACAGAAAGGTTTAAGTCTGTTAGTTGAGGACACACATCACAAAGATGTTTGAGAGAATGCTTCTGTCTAGATTTTATATGAAGATATTCCCGTTTCCAATGAAATCTTCACAGTTATCCAAATATCCACTTGCAGTTTCTTCAAAAAGAGTGTTCCAAACTGCTGTATCAAAAGACAGGTTCAACTCTGTTAGTTGAGGACACTCATCACAAAGAAGTTTCTGAGAATGCTTCTGTCTAGATTTCATATGAAGATACTCCCCTTTCCAACGAAATTATTACAGCTATCCAAATATCCACGGACAGATTCTACAAAAAAGGTGTTTCCAAACTGCTCTATCAAAAGAAAGGTTGAACTCCGTTAGTTGAGGAGACACATCACGAGGAAGTTGCTGAGAATGCTTCTGTCTAGAATTTTGATGAAGATATTCCCGTTTCCAACGAAATCTTCACAGTTATCCAAATATCCACTAGCAGATTCTACAAAAAGTGTGTTTCCAAACTACTGTAACAAAAGAAAGGTTGAACTCTGTTAGTTGAGGACCCACGTCACAAGGAAGTTTCTGAGAATGCTTCTGTCTAGATTTTATATGAAGATATTCATTTTTCCAACGAAATCTTCACAGTTATCCAAATATCCACTTGCGGATTCTACAAAAAGAGTGTTTCTAAACTGCTGTATCAAAAGAAAGGTTCAACTCTGTTAGTAGAGGACACACATCCCATATAAGTTTCAAAGAATGTTTCTGTCTCGCTTTTATGGGAAGATATTTCCCATTTCACCGTAGGCCTGAAAGCGCTCGAAATGTCCACTTGCAGATAGTACAGAAAGCGTGCTCCAAACCTGCTCTAAGAAAGAGAATCTTCAGCTTTCTGAGTTGAATGCAGATGTCATAAAGTAGCTTCTGAGAGTGCTTCTATCTAGATTTTAGATGAAGATATTCCCGTTTCCAACGAAATCGTATGAGCTATCCAAATATCCACTTGCAGATTCTACAAAAAGAGTGGTTCCAAACTACTCTATCAAAAGAAATGTTGAACTCTGTTCGATGAGGACACACATCACAAAGAAGTTTCTGAGAATGCTTCTGTCAGGATTTTATATGAAGATGTTCCCGTTTCCAACGAAATCTTCACATTAAACAAAATATCCACTTGCAGGTTCTACAAAAAGAGTGTTTCCAAACTGCTGTATCAACGGAAAGTTTGAACTCTGTTAGTTGAGGACACACATCACAAAAAAGTTTCTGAGAACGCTTCTGTCTAGATTTTATAAGAAGATACTCCCGTTTCCAAAGAAATCTTCACAGTTATTCAAGTATCCACTTGCAGATTCCACAAAGAGTGTTTCCAAACTTCTGTATCAATAGAAAGGATCAACTGTGCTAGTTGAGGACACACATCCTAAATAAGTTTCTGAGAATCCTTCTGTCTCTTTTTTATGGGAAGATATTTCAGTTTTCACCGTACGCCTGAATGCGTTCGAAATGTCCACTTCCAGATACTACAGAAAGAGTGTTTCAAACCTGCTCTATGAAAGGGAATGTTCAGCTCTGTGACTTGAATGCAGACATCACAAAGTAGTTTCTGACAGTGCTTCTGTCTTGAATTTCGATGAAGATATTCCCGTTTGCAATGAAATAGTTAGAGCTATAAAAATATCCACTTGCAGATTCTACAAAAAGGGTGTTTCCAAACTGCTCTATCAAAAGAAACGTTGAACTCTGTTTGTTGAGGACACACATCACAAAGAAGTTTCTGAGAATGCTTCTGTCTAGATTTTATATGAAGATATTCACTTTTCCATCGAAATCTTCACAGTTATCCAAATATCCACTTGCGGAATCTACAAAAAGAGTGTTTCTAAACTGCTGTATCAAAAGAAAGGTTCAACTTTGTTAGATGAGGACACACATCCCATATAAGTTTCAGAGAATGCTTCTGTCTCGTTTTTATGGGAAGATATTTCCCTTTTCACCGCAGGCCTGAAAGCGCTCGAAATGTCCACTTGCTGATACTACAGAAAGCGTGTTCCAAACCTGCTCTAAGAAAGATAACCTTCAGCTTTCTGAGTTGAATGCAGATATCACAAAGTAGTTTCTGAGAGTGCTTCTGTCTAGATTTTAGATGAAGATATTCCCGTTTCCAATGAAATCTTATGAGCTATCCAAATATCCACTTGCAGATTCTACAGAAAGAGTGGTTCCAAACTACTCTATCAAAAGAAATGTTGAACTCTTTTCGATGAGGACACACATCACAAAGAAGTTTCTGAGAATGCTCCTGTCTAGGTTTTATATGAAGATGTTACCGTTTCCAACGAAATCTTCACATTAAACAAAATATCCACTTGCAGGTTCTACAAAAAGAGTGGTTCCAAACTTCTGTATCAAAAGAAATGTTGAACTCTGTTAGCTGAGGACACTCTTCATAAAGAAGTCCTCAACTAACAGTGTTCAACATTTCTTTAGTTAGAGCGGTTTGGAAACAGTTTTTGCAGGATCTGTAAGTGGATATTTGGACACCTCAAATGAATTCATTGGAAAAGGAAATATCTTCCCATAAAAAGGAGACAGAAGGATTCTCAGAATCTTAATTTGGATGTGTGCCCTCAACTAACAGAGTTGAACCTTTCTTTTGATACATCACCTTTGAAACACTCTTTCTGTAGTATCTGGAAGTGGACATTTCGAGCGCATTGAGGCCTACGGTGAAAAAGGAATTATCTTCCCATAAAAACGAGACAGAAGGATTGTCAGAAACTTATTAGGGATGTGTGTCCTCAACTAACAGCGTTCAACATTTCTTTTGATACAGCAGTTTCAAAACACTCTTTCTGTAGAAATTGCATGTGGATATCTGGATAACTGAGAAGTTTTCTTTGGAAACGGGAATATCTTCATATAAAATCTAGACAGAAGCATTCTCAGAAACTTCTTTGTGATGTGTGTCCTCAACTAACAGAGTTCAACCTTTCATTTGATAGAGCAGTTTGGAAACACTCTGTTTGCAGAATCTGCAAGTGGATATATGGATAACTGTGAAGATTTCGTTGGCAACGGGAATATCTTCATATGAAATCTAGAAAGAAGTATTCTCAGAAACTTCCTTGTGATGAGTGTCCTTAAATAACAGAGTTCAACCTTTCTTTTGATACAGCAGTTTGGAAACACTCTTTTTGTAGAATCTGAAAGTGGATATTTGGGTAACTGTGTAGATTTCGTTGTAAACGGGAATATCTTCATATAAAATCTTGACAGAAACATTCTCAGAAACTTCTTTGTGATGTGTGTCCTCAACTAACAGAGTTCAACCTTTCTTTTGATAGAGCAGTTTGGAAACACTGTTTTTGTACAATCTGTAAGTGGATATTTGGATACCTCTAACGATTTCATTGGAAATCGGAACATCTTCGTATAAAATCTAGACAGAAGCATTCTCAGAAACTTCCTTGTGATGTGTGTCTTCAGCTAACAGAGTTCAACCTTTCTTTTGATACAGCAGTTTGGAAGCACTGTTTTTGTAGAATCTGTAAGTGGATATTTGGATACCTCTAACGATTTCATTAGAAACGGGAATATCTTCAAATAAAATCTAGACAGAGGCATTCTCAGAAACTTCTTTGTGATGTGTGTCTTCAGCTAACCGAGTTCAACCTTTCTTTTGATACAGCAGTTGGGAAACACTGTTTTTGTAGAATCTGTAAGTGGATCTTTGGATACCTCTAACGATTTCGTTGGAAACGGGAATATATTCATATAAAAGATAGACAGAAGCACTGTCAGAAACTACTTTGTGATATCTGCATTCAAGTCACAGAGCTGAACATTCCCTTTCATAGAGCAGGTTTGAAACACTCTTTCTGTGCTATCTGAAAGTGGACATTTCGAGCGAATTCAGGCCTATGATGAAAACGGAAATATCTTCCCATAAAAATGAGACAGAAGGATTCTCAGAAACTTAATTGGGATGTGTGTCATCAACTAACAGAGTTGAACCTTTCTATTGATACAGCAGTTTGGAAACACTCTTTTGTTGAATCTGCAATTGGATATTTGGGTAACTGTGAAGATTTCGTTGGAAAAGGGAATATCTTCATCTAAAATCTATACCGAAGCACTGTCAGAAACTACTTTGTGATATCTGCATTCAAGTGACAGAGCTGAACATTCCTTTTCATAGACCATGTTTGAAATACTCTTTCTGTAGTATCCGGAAGTGGACAATTCGAGCGAAATCAGGCCTATGGTGAAAACGGAAATATCTTCCCATAAAAACGAAAGAGAAAGATTCCCAGAAACTTATTTGGGATGTCTGTCCTCAACTAACAGAGTTGAACCTTTCCATTGATACAGTAGTTTGGAAACAATCTTTTTGTAGAATCTGCAAGTGGATATTTGGATAACTGTGAAGATTTCGTTGGAAACGGAATATCTTCATATAAATTCTAGATAGAAGCATTCTCAGAAACTTCTTTGTGATGTGTGTCTTCAACTAACAGGGTTCAACCTTTCTTTTGATGGAGCACTTTGGA
Source organism: Gorilla gorilla gorilla (assembly GCF_029281585.2). Taxonomy (NCBI): domain Eukaryota; kingdom Metazoa; phylum Chordata; class Mammalia; order Primates; family Hominidae; genus Gorilla; species Gorilla gorilla. The sequence goes on along the minus strand of NC_086018.1, from coordinate 10,639,061 downwards.
AACACTGTTTTTGTAGAATCTGTAAGTGGATATTTGGATACCTCTAATGATTTCATTGGAAATCGGAATATCTTCACATAAAATCTAGACAGAAGCATTATCAGAAACTTCTTTGTGATGTGTGTCCTCAACTAACAGAGTTCAACCTTTCTATTGATAGAGCAGTTTGGAAACACTCTTGTTGTAGAATCTGTAAGTGGATATTGGGATACTTCCAACGATTTCGTTGGAAACCGGAGTATCTTCATATAAAATCAAGACAGAAGCATTCTCAGAAACTTCTTTGTAACCAGTGTCCACAACTAAAACAGTTCAAGTTTTCTTTTGATACAACAGCTTGGAAACCCTCTTTTTGTAGAATTGGTAAGTGGATCTTTGCATAACTGTGAAGATTTCATTGAAAACGGGAATATCTTCAAATAAAATCTAGACAGAAAAATTCTCAGAAACTTCTTTTTGAAGGGTGTCCTCAACTGACAGAGTTAAAGCTTTCTTTTGAGACAGCAGTTTGGAAACGCTCTCTTGGTAGAATTTTCAAGTGGATGTTTGGATAACTGTGAAGATTTCGTTGGAAACGGGAATATCTTCATGTAAAATCTAGACAGAAGCATTCTCAGAAACTTCTTTGTGATGTGTGTCCTCAACTAACAGAGTTCAACCTTTCTTTTGATACAGCAGTTTGGATACTCTCTTTCTGTAGAATCTGTAAGTTGATATTTGGATACCTCTAACGATATCGTTTGAAATGGGAATATCTATATATAAAATCCAGACAGAAGCATTCTTAGAAACTTCTTTGTCATGTGTGTCCTCAGCTAACAGAGTTCAACCTTTCTTTAGATAGAGCAGTTTGGAAACACTCTTTTTGTAGGATCTGTAAGTGGATATTTGGATTGCTCTAACGATTTCGATAGAAACGGGAATATCTTCATCTAAAATCTAGACAGAAGCACTGTCAGAAACTACTTTGTGATATCTGCATTCAAGTCACAGAGCTGAACATTCCCTTTCATAGACCAGGTTTGAAACACTCTTTCTGTAGTATCCGGAAGTAGACATTTCGAGCGAAATCAGGCCTATGGTGAAAACGGAAATATCTTCCCATAAAAACGAAACAGAAAGTGTCTCAGAAACTTAATTGGGATCTCTGTCCTCAGGTAACAGAGTTGAACGTTTCTATTGATACAGTAGTTTGGAAACACTCTTTTTGTAGAATCTGCCAGTGGATATTTGGATAACTGTGAAGATTTCGTTGGAAACGGAATATCTTCATATAAAATCTAGACAGAAGCATTCTCAGAAACTTCTTTGTGATGTGTGTCTTCAACCAACAGGGTTCAACCTTTCTTTTGATACAGCAGTTTGGAAAAACTGCTTTTATAGTATCTGTAATTGGATATTTGGATACCTCTAATGATTTCATTGGAAACCTGAATATCTTCATATAAAATCAAGACAGAAGCATTCTCAGAAACTTCTTTGTGATGTGTGTCCTCATCCAACAGAGTTGAACCTTTCTTTTGATAGAGCAGCTTGGAAACACTCTTTTTGTAGAATCTGTAAGTGGATATTTGGATACCTCTAATGATTTCGTTGGAAACGGGAATATCTTCATATAAAACATACACAGAAGCACTGTCAGAAACTACTTTGCGATACCTGCATTCAAGTCACAGATCTGAAGATTCCCTTTCATAGACCACTTTTGAAACTCTCTTTCTGTTGTATCGGAAAGTGAACATTTCGAGCGCTTTCAGGCCTGTGGTGAAAAAGGGAATATCTTCCTATGAAAACGAGACAGAAGGATTCTCATAAAGTTGTTTGGGTTGTGTGTCCTCAACTAACAGAGTTCAACCTTTCTTTTGATACAGCAGTTTGGAAACACACTTTTTGTATAAATTGCAAGTGGATATTTGGATAACTGTGAAGATTTCATTGGAAACGGGAATATCTTCATTTAAAATCTAGACAAATATTCTCAGAAACTTCTTTGTGATGTGGGTCCTCAACTAACAGAGTTCAAACTTTCCTTTCATACAGCAGTTGGAAACACTCTTTGTAGAATCTGCAAGTGGATATTTGGATAACTGTGAAGCTTTCGTTGGAAACAGGAATATCTTCATATAAAGTCTAGACAGAAGCATTCTCAGAAACTTCTCTGTGATGTGTGTCCTCAACTAACAGAGTTCAACCTTTCTTTTGATACAACAGTTTGGATACTCTCTTTTTGTAGAATCTGTAAGAGGATATTTGGATACCTCTAACGACTTCATTAGAAACGGGAATATCTTCATATAAAATCTAGACAGAAGCATTCTCAGAGACTTCTTTGTGATGTGTGTCGTCAACTAACAGTGTTCACCCTTTCTTTTGATAGAGCAGTTTGGAAACACTGTTTTTGTAGAATCTGTAAGTGGATATTTGGATACCTCTAACGATTTCGTTGGAAACGGGAATATCTTCATATAAAAGATAGACAGAAGCACTGTCAGAAACTACTTTGTGATATCTGCATTCAAGTCACAGAGCTGAACATTCCCTTTCAGAGACCACGTTTGAAACACTCTTTCTGTAGTATCTGAAAGTCGATATTTCGAGCGAATTCAGGCCTTTGGTGAAACCAGAAATATCTTCCCATAAAAACGAGACAGGATTCTCAGAAACTTATTTGGGACGTGGGTCCTCAACTAACAGAGTTGAACATTTCTTTTGATACAGCAGTTTGGAAACATACTTTTTGTAGAATCTGCAAGTGGATATTTGATTAACAGTGCAGATTTCTTTGGAAACGGGAATATCTTTATATAAAATCTAGACAGAAGCATTCTCAGAAACTTCTTTGTGATGTGTGTCCTAAACCAACATAGCTCAACCTTTCTTTTGATACGGCAGTTTGGATACTCTCTTTTTGCAGAATCTGTATGTGGATATTTGGATACCTTTAACGATTTCATTAGAAACGGGAATATCTTCAAATAAAATCTAGACAGAGGCATTCTCAGAAACTTCTTTGTGATGTGTGTCTTCAGCTAACAGAGTTCAACCTTTCTTTGGATAGAGCAGTTTGGAAACCCTCTTTTTGTAGAATCGGCAACTTGATATTTGGATAACTGAGAAGATTTCGTTGGCAACGGGAATATCTTCATATAAAATCAAGACAGAAACATTCTCAGAAACTTCTTTGTGATGTGTGTCCTCAACTACCAGAGTTCAACCTTTCATTTGATAGAGCAGTTCGGAAACACTCTGTTTGTAGAATCTGCAAGTGGATATTTGGATAACTGTGAAGATTTCGTTGGAAACGGGAGTATCTTCATCTAAAATCTAGACAGAAGCACTGTCAGAAACTACTTTGTGATATCTGCATTCAAGTCACAGAGCTGAACATTCCCTTTCATAGAGCAGGTTTGAAACACTCTTTCTGTAGTATCTGGAAGTGGACATTTCAAGCGAATTCAGACCTATGGTGAAAACGGAAATATCTTCCCATAAAAATGAGACAGAAGGATTCTCAGAAACTTAAATGGGATGTGTGTCGTCAACTAACAGAGTTGAACCTTTCTATTGTACAGTAGTTTGGAAACACTCTTTTTGTAGAATCTGCATGTCGATATTTGGATAACTGTGAAGATTTCGGTGGAAACGGGAATATCTTCATCTAAAATCTGGACGGAAGCACTGTGAGAAACTACTTTGTGATATCTGCATTCAAGTGACAGAGCTGAACATTCCTTTTCATAGACCAGGTTTGAAATACTCTTTCTGTAGTATCCGGAAGTGGACATTTCGAGCGAAATCAGGCCTATGGTGAAAACGGAAATATCGTCCCATAAAAACGAAACAGAAAGATTCTCAGAAACTTAATTGGGATGTCTGTCCTCAACTAACAGGGTTGAACGTTTCTATTGATACAGTAGTTTGGAAACACTCTTTTTGTAGAATCTGCAAGCGGATATTTGGATAACTGTGAAGATTTCGTTGGAAACGGAATATCTTCATATAAATTCTAGACAGAAGCATTCTCAGAAACTTCTTTGTGATGTGTGTTCAACTACCAGGGCTCAACCTCTCTTTTGATAGAGCAGTTTGGAAACACTGTTTTTGTAGAATCTGTAAGTGGATATTTGGATACCTCTAATGATTTCTTTTGAAACCTGAATATCTTCATTTAAAATCTAGACAGAAGCATTCTCAGAAACTTCTTTGTGATGAGTGTCCTCAACGAACAGAGTTCATCCTTTCTTTGGATAGAACAGTTTGAAAACCCTCTTTTTGTAGAATCGGCAATTAGATATTTGGATAACTGAGAAGATTTCGTTGGCAACGAGAATATCTTCATATAAAATCTGGAGAGAAGGATTCTCAGAAACTTCTTTGTGACGAGTGTCCTCAACTAACAGAGTTCAACCTTTCTTTTGATACAGCAGTTTGGAAACACTCTTTTTGTAGAATCTGAAAGTGGATATTTGGGTAACTGTGTAGATTTCATTGTAAACGGGAATATCTTCCTATAAATTCTAGACAGAAGCATTCTGAGAAACTTATTTGTGAAGTGTGTCTTCAACTAACGGGGTTCAACCTTTCTTTTGATAGAGCAGTTTGGAAACACTCTTTTTGTAGAATCTGTAAGTGGATATTTGGATAACTGTGAAGATTTCGTTGGAAACGGGAATATCTTCATATAAAAGATACACAGAAGCACTGTCAGAAAGTACTTTGTGATATCTGCATTCAATTCACAGATCTGAAGATTCCGTTTCAGAGACCACGTTTGAAACACACTTTCTGTAGTATCTGGAAGTGGACATTTTGAGCGAATTCAGGCCTATGGTGAAAACGGAAATATCTTCCCATAAAAACGAGACAGAAGGATTCTCAGAAACTTATTTGGGATATGGGTCCTCAACTAACAGAGTTGAACATTTCTTTTGATAGAGCAGTTAGGAAACACATTTTTGTAGAATCTGCAAGTGAATATTTGAATAACAGTGAAGATTTCTTTGGAAACGGGAATATCTTTATTTTAAATCTAGACAGAAGCTTTCTCAGAAACTTCTTTGTGATGTGTGTCCTCAACTTACGGAGTTAATCCTTTCTTTTGATACAGCAGTTTGGAAACACTCTTTTTGTAGAATCTGAAAGTGGATATTTGGGTAACTGTGTAGATTTCGTTGTAAACGGGAATATCTTCATATAAAATCTTGACAGAAACATTCTCAGAAACTTCTTTGTGATGTGTGTCCTCAACTAACAGAGATCAACCTTTCTTTTGATACAGAAGGTTGGATACTCTCTTTTTGTAGAATCTGTAAGTGGATATTTGGATACCTCTAACGATTTCGTTGGAAACGGGAATATCTTCATATAAAAGATAGACAGAAGCACTGTCAGAAACTACTTTGTGATATCTGCATTCAAGTCACAGAGCTGAACATTCCCTTTCATAGAGCAGGGTTGAAACACTCTTTCTGTAGTATCTGGAAGTGGACATTTCGAGCGAATTCAGGCCTATGGTGAGAACGGAAATATCTTCCCATACAAATGAGACAGAAGGATTCTCAGAAACTTAATTGGGATGTCTCTCCTCAACTAACAGAGTTGAACGTTTCTATTGATACAGTAGTTTGGAAACACTCTTTTTGTAGAATCTGCAAGTGGATATTTGGGTAACAGTGAAGATTACGTTGGAAACGGAATATCTTCATTTAAAATCTAGACAGAAATATTCTCAGAAACTTCTTTGTGATGTGGGTCCTCAACTAACAGAGTTGAACCTTTCTTTTGATACAGTAGTTTGGAAACACACCTTTTGTAGAATCTGCAAGTGGATATTTGGATAACTGAGAAGATTTCATTGGAAACGGGAATATCTTCACATAATGTCTAGACAGAAGCATTCTCAGAAAATTCTTTGTGATGTGTGTCCTCAACTAACAGAGTTCAACCTTTTTTTAATAGAGCAGTTTGGAAACACCCCTTTTGTAGAATCTGTAAGTGGATATTTGGATACCTCTAACGATTTCGTTGGAAACGGGAGTATCTTCATATAAAATCTAGACAGAAGCATTCTCCGAAACTTCTTTGTAATGAGTGTCCTCACCTAACACAGTTCAACCTTTCTTTTGATACAGCAGCTTGGAAACCCCCTTTTTGTTGAATCGGCAAGTGGATATTTGGATAACTGTGAAGATTTCTTTGAAAACGGGAATATCTTCATATAAAAACTAGACAGAAGCATTCTCAGAAACTTCTTTGTGATGTGTGTCCTCAACTAACAGAGTTCAACCTTTCTTTTCATACAGCAGTTTGGATACTCTCTTTTTGTACAATCTGTAAGTGGATATTTGGATACCTGTAACGATTTCGTTGGAAACGGAAATATCTTCATATAAAAGATAGACAGAAGCACTGTGAGAAACTACTTTTTGATATCTGCATTCAAGTCACAGTGCTGAACATTCTCTTTCATAGACCACGTTTGAAACACTCTTTCTGTAGTATCTGAAAGTGTACATTAGGAGCGAATACAGGCCTATGTTGAAAACGGAAATATCTTCCGATAAAAACGAGACAGAAGGATTCTCAGAAACTTATTTGGGATGTGGGTACTCAACTAACAGAGTTGAACATTTCTTTTGGTACAGCAGTTTGGAAACACACTTTTTGTAGCATCTGCAAGTGAATATTTGAATAACAGTGAAGATTTCTTGGGAATCGGGAATATCTTTATATAAAATCTAGACAGAAGCATTCTCAGAAACTTCTTTGTGATGTGTGTCCTCAACTAACGGAGTTCAACTTTTTTTTGATACAGCAGTTTGGATACTCTCTTTTTGTAGAATCTGTAAGTGGATATTTGGATACCTCTAACGATTTTATTAGAAACGGGAATATCTTCAAATAAAATCTAGACAGAGGCATTCTCAGAAACTTCTTTGTGATATGTGTCTTCTGCTAACAGAGTTCAACCTTTCTATGGATAGAGCAGCTTGGAAACCCTCTTTTTGTAGAATCGACAAGTTGATATTTGGATAGCTGAGGAGATTTCGTTGGCAACGGGAATATCTTCATATAAAATCTAGACAGAAGGATTCTCAGAAACTTCTTTGTGATGAGTGTCTTCAACTAACAGAGTTCAACATTTCTTTTGATACAGTAGTTTGGAAACACTCTTTCTGTAGAAATTGCATGTGGATATCTGGATAACTGTGAAGATTTCTTTGGAAACGGGAATATCTTCATATAAAATCTAGACAGAAACATTCTCAGAAACTTCTTTGTGATGTGTGTCCTCAACTAACAGAGTTCAACCTTTCATTTGATAGAGCAGTTTGGAAACACTCTGTTTGTAGAATCTGCAAGTGGATATTTGGATAACTGTGAAGATTTCGTTGGAAATGGGAATATCTTCATCTAAAATCTAGACAGAAGCACTGTCAGGAACTACTTTGTGATATCTGCATTCAAGTCACAGAGCTGAACATTTCCTTTCGTAGAGTAGGTTTGAAACACTCTTTCTGTAGTATCTGGAAGTGGACATTTCGAGCGAATTCGGGCCTATGGTGAAAACGGAAATATCTTCCCATAAAAATGAGACAGAAGGATTCTCAGAAACTTAATCGGGATGTGTGTCATCAACTAACAGAGTTGAACCTATCTATTGATACAGTAGTTTGGAAACACTATTTTTGTAGAATCTGCAAGTGGATATTTGGATAACTGTGAAGATTTCGTTGGAAACGGGAATATCTTCATCTAATATCTAGACGGAATCACTGTCAGAAACTACTTTGTGATATCTGCATTCAAGTGACAGAGCTGAACATTCCTTTTCATTGACCAGGTTTGAAACACTCTTTCTGTAGTATCCGGAAGTGGACATTTCGAGCGAAATCAGGCCTATGGTGAAAACGGAAATATCTTCCCATAAAAATGAAAGAGAAAGATTCTCAGAAACTTAATTGGGCTGTCTGTCCTCAACTAACAGAATTGAACCTTTCTATTGATACAGTAGTTTGGAAACACTCTTTTTGTAGAATCTGCAAGTGGATATTTGGATAACTGTGAAGATTTCGTTGGAAACGGAATATCTTCATATAAATTCTAGACAGAAGCATTCTCAGAAACTTCCTTGTGATGTGTGTCCTCAACTAACAGGGTTCAACCTTTCTTTTGATAGAGCAGTTTGGAAACACTGTTTTTGTAGAATCTGTAAGTGGATATTAGGATACCTCTAATCACTTAATCGGAAACGGGAATATCTTCATATATAATCTAGACAGAAGCATTCTCAGAAACTTCTTTGTGATCTGTGTCTTCAACTAACAGGGTTCAACCTTTCTTTTGATAGAGCAGTTTGGAAACACTGTTTTTGTAGAATCTGTAAGTGGATATTTGGATACCTCTAATGATTTCATTGGAAACGGGAATATCTTCATATAAAATCTAGACAGAAGCATTCTCAGAAACTTCTTCGTGATGTGTGTCCTCATCTAACAGAGTTGAACCTTTCTTTTGATAGAGCAGTTTGGAAACTCTCTTTTTGTAGAATCTGTAAGTGGATATTTGGATACCTCTAACGATTTCGTTGGAAACGGGAATATCTTCATATAAAAGATACACAGAAGCACTGTGAGAAACTACTTTGTGATATTTGCATTCAAGTCACAGATCTGAACATTCCCTTTCATAGACCACGTTTGAAACTCTCTTTCTGTTGCATCTGAAAGTGGACACTTCGAGCGCATTCAGGCCTGTGGTGAAAAAGGGAATATCTTCCTATGAAAACGAGACAGAAGGATTCTCATAAAGTTGTTTGGGATGTGTGTCCTCAACTAACAGAGTTCAACCTTTCTTTTGATACAGCAGTTTGGAAACACCCTTTTTGTATAAATTGCAAGTGGATATTTGGATAACTGTGAAGATTTCATTGGAAACAGGAATATATTCATTTAAAATCTAGACAGAAATATTCTCAGAAACTTCTTTGCGATGTGTGTCCTCAACTAACAAAGTTCAACCTTTCATTTGATAGAGCAGTTTGGAAACACTCTGTTTGTAGAATCTGCAAGTGGATATTTGGACAACTGTGAAGATTTCATTGGAAACGGGAATATCTTCATCTAATATCTAGACGAAAGCACTGTCAGAAACTACTTTGTGATATCTGCATTCAAGTGACAGAGCTGAACATTCCTTTTCATTGACCAGGTTTGAAACACTCTTTCTGTAGTATCTGGAAGTGGACATTTCGAGCGAAATCAGGCCTATGGTGAAAACGGAAATATCTTCCAATAAAAACGGGAGAGAAGGATTCTCAGAAACTTATTTGGGATGTGGGTCCTCAACTAACAGAGTTGAAGATTTCTTTTGATACAGCAGTTTGGAAACACACTTTTTGTAGAATCTGCAAGTGAATATTTGAATAACTGTGAAGATTTCTTTGGAAACGGGAATATCTTTATATAAATTCTAGACAGAAGTATTCTGAGAAACTTCTTTGTGATGTGTGTCCTCAAATAACGGAGTTCAACCTTTCTTTTGATACAGAAGTTTGGATACTCCCTTTTTGTAGAATCTGTAAGTGGATATTTGGATACCTCTAACGATTTCATTACAAACGGGAATATCTTCAAATAAAATCTAGAGAGAGGCATTCTCAGAAACTTCTTTGTGATGTGTTTCTTCAGCTAACAGAGTTCAACCTTTCTCTGGATAGAGCAATTTGGAAACCCTCTTTTTGTAGAATCAGGAAGTTCATATTTGGATAACTGAGAAGATTTCGTTGGCAACGGGAATATCTTCATATAAAATCTAGACAGAAGGATTCTCAGAAACTTCTTTATGATGAGTGTCTTCATCTAACAGAGATCAAACTTTCTTTTGATACAGCAGTTTGGAAACACTCTTTCTGTATAAATTGCATGTGGATATCTGGATAACTGTGAAGATTTCTTTGGAAACGGGAATATCTTCATATAAAATCTAGACAGAAACATTCTCAGAAACTTCTTTGTGATGTGTGTCCTCAACTAACAGAGTTCAACCTTTCATTTGATAGAGCAGTTTGGAAACACTCTGTTTGTAGAATCTGCAAGTGGATATTTGGATAACTGTGAAGATTTCGTTGGAAACGGGAATATCTTCATCTAAAATCTAGACAGAAGCTCTGTCAGAAACTACTTTGTGATATCTGCATTCAAGTCACGGAGCTGAACATTCCCTTTCATAGAGCAGGTTTGAAACACTCTTTCTGTAGTATCTGGAAGTGGACATTTCGAGCGAATTCAGGCCTATGGTGAAAACGGAAATATCTTCCCATAAAAATGAGACAGAAGGATTCTCAGAAAGTTAATTGGGATGTGTGTCGTCAACTAACAGAGTTGAACCTTTCTATTGATAAGGTAGTTTGGAAACACACTTTTTGTAGAATCTGCAAGTGGATATTTGGATAACTGTGAAGATTTCGTTGGAAACGGGAATATCTTCATCTAATATCCAGACGGAAGCACTGTCAGAAACTACTTTGTGATATCTGCATTCAAGTGACAGATCTGAACATTCGTTTTCATTGACCAAGTTTGAAACACTCTTTCAGTAGTATCCGGAAGTGGACATTTCGAGCGAAATCAGTCCTATGGTGAAAACGAAAATATCTTCCCATAAAAATGAAAGAGAAAGATTCTCAGAAACTTAATTGGGATGTCTGTCCTCATCTAACAGAGTTGAACCTTTCTATTGATACAGTAGTTTGGAAACACTCTTTTTGTAGAATCTGCAAGTGGATATTTGGATAACTGTGAAGATTTCGTTGGAAACGGAATATCTTCATATAAATTCTAGACAGAAGCATTCTCAGAAACTTCTTTGTGATGTGTGTCTTCAACTAACAGGGTTCAACCTTTCTTTTGATAGAGCAGTTTGGAAACAGTGTTTTTGTAGAATCTGTAAGTGTATATTTGGATACCTATAATGATTTCTTTGGAAACCTGAATATCTTCATATAAAATCTAGTCAGAAGCATTCTCAGAAACTTCTTTGTGATGTGGGTCCTCACCTAACAGAGTTCAACCTTTCCTTTCATACAGCAGTTGGAAACACACTTTTTGTAGAATCTGCAAGTGGATATTTGGATAACTGTGAAGATTTCATTGGAAACAGGAAAATCTTCATATAAAATCTAGACAGAAGCATTCTCAGAAACTTCTTTGTGATGTGTGTCCTCAACTAACAGAGTTCAACCTTTCTTTTGATACAGCAGTTTGGATACTCTCTTTTTGTAGAATCTGTAAGTGGATATTTGGATACCTCTAACGATTTCGTTGGAAACGGGAATATCTTCATTTAAAAGATAGACAGAAGCACTGTCAGAAACTACTTTTTGATATCTGCATTCAAGTCACAGTGCTGAACATTCCCTTTCATAGACCACGTTTGAAACACTCTTTCTGTAGTATCTGAAAGTGGACATTTCGAGCGAATTCAGACCTATGGTGAAAACGGAAATATCTACCCATAAAAATGAGATAGAAGTATTGTCAGAAGCTTAATTGGAATGTGTGCCGTCAACTAACAGAATTGAACCTTTCTATTGATACAGTAGTTTGGAAACACTCTTTTTGTTGAATCTGCAAGTGGATATTTGGATAACTGTGAATATTTCATTGGAAACGGGAATATCTTCATCTAATATATAGACGGAATCACTGGCAGAAACTACTTTGTGATATCTGCATTCAAGTGACAGAGCTGAACATTACTTTTCATTGACCAGGTTTGAAACACTCTTTCTGTAGTATCCGGAAGTGGACATTTCGAGCAAAATCAGGCCTACGGTGAAAACGGAAATATCTTCCCTTAAAAATGAAAGAGAAAGATTCTCAGAAACTTAATTTGGATGTCTGTCCTCAACTAACAGAGTTGAACCTTTCTATTGATAGAGCAGTTTGGAAACACTCTTTTTGTAGAATCGGCAAGTTGATATTTGGATAACTGAGAAGATTTCGTTGGCAACCGGAATATCTTCATATAAAATCTAGACAGAAGGATTCTCAGAAACTTCCTTGCGATGAGTGTCTTCAACAAACAGAGTTCAAACTTTCTTTTGATACAGCAGTTTGGAAACACTCTTTCTGTAGAAATTGCATGTGGATATCTGGATAACTGTGAAGAATTATTTGGAAACGGGAATATCTTCATATAAAATCTAGACAGAAACATTCTCAGAAACTTCTTTGTGATGTGTGTCCTCAACTAACAGAGTTCAACCTTTCATTTGATAGAGCAGTTTGGATACACTCTGTTTGTAGAATCTGCAAGTGGATATTTGGATAACTGTGAAGATTTCTTTGGAAACGGGAATATCTTCATCAAAAATCTAGACAGAAGCACTGTCAGAAACTACTTTGTGATATCTGCATTCAAGTCACAGAGCTGAACATTCCCTTTCATAGAGCAGGTTTGAAACACACTTTCTGTAGTATCTGGAAGTGGACATTTCGAGTGAATTCAGACCTATGGTGAAAACGGAAATATCTTCCCATAAAAGTGAGACAGAAGGATTCTCAGAAACTTAATTGGGATGTGTGTCGTCAACTAACAGAGTGGAACCTTTCTATTGATACAGTAGTTTGGAAACACTCTTTTTGTAGAATCAGCAAGTGGATATTTGGATAACTGTGAAGATTTCGTTGGAAACGGGAATATCTTCATCTAATATCTAGACGGAAGCACTGTCAGAAACTACTTTGTGATATTTGCATTCAAGTGACAGAGCTGAACATTCCATTTCATTGACCAGGTTTGAAACACTCTTTCTGTAGTATCCGGAAGTGGACATTTCGAGCCAAATCAGGCCTATGGTGAAAACGGAAATATCTTCCCATAAAAATGAAAGAGAAAGATTCTCAGAAACTTAATTGGGATGTGTGTCATCAACTAACAGAGTTGAACCTTTCTATTGATACAGTAGTTTGGAAACACTCTTTTAGTAGAATCTGCAAGTGGATATTTCGATAACTGTGAAGATTTCATTGGAAACGGAATATCTTCATATAAAATCTAGACAGAAGCATTCTCAGAAACTTCTTTGTGATCTGTGTCTTCAACTAATAGGGTTCAACCTTTCTTTTGATAGAGCAGTTTGGAAACACTGTTTTTGAATAATCTGTAAGTGGATATTTGGATACCTCTAATGATTTCATTGGAAACGGGAATATCTTCATATAAAATCTAGACAGAAGCATTCTCAGAAACTTCTTTGTGAAGTGTGTCCTCATCTAACAGAGTTGAACCTTTCTTTTGATAGAGCAGTTTGGAAACACTCTTTTTGTAGGATCTGTAAGTGGATATTTGGTTACCTCTAACGATTTTGTTGGAAACGGGAATATCTTCATATAAAAGATTCACAGAAGCACTGTGAGAAACTACTTTGTGATATCTGCATTCAAGTCACAGATCTGAACATTCCCTTTCATAGACCACGTTTGAAACTCTCTTTCTGTTGAATCTGAAAGTGGACACTTCGAGCGCTTTCAGGCCTGTGGTGAAAAAGGGAGTATCTTCCTATGAAAACGAGGCAGAAGGATTCTCATAAATTTGTTTGGGATGTGTGCCCTCAACTAACAGAGTTCAACTTTTCTTTTAATAAAGCAGTTTTGAAACACCCTTTTTGTATAGATTGCAAGTGGATATTTGGATTACTGTGAAGATTTCATTGGAAACGGGAATATCTTCATTTAAAATCTAGACAGAAATATTCTCAGAAACTTCTTTGTGATGTGGGTCCTCAACTAACAGAGTTGAAGCTTTCCTTTCATACAGAAGTTGGAAACACACTTTTTGTAGAATCTGCTAGTGGATATTTGGATAACTGTGAAGATTTCATTGGAAACAGGAATATCTTCATATAAAATCTAGACAGAAGCATTCTCAGAAACTTCTTTGTGATGAATGTAATCAACTAACAGAGTTCAACATTTCTTTTGATACAGCAGTTTGGAAACACTCTTTCTGTAGAAATTGCATGTGGATATCTGGATAACTGTGAAGAATTCTTTGGAAAAGGGAATATCTTCATATAAAATCTAGACAAAAACACTCTCAGAAACTTCTTTGTGATGTGTGTCCTCAACTAACAGAGTTCAACCTTTCATTTGATAGAGCAGTTTGGATACACTCTGTTTGTAGAATCTGCAAGTGGATATTTGGATAACTGTGAAGATTTTTTGGAAACGGGAATATCTTCATCAAAAATCTAGACAGAAGCACTGTCAGAAACTACTTTGTGATATCTGCATTCAAGTCACAGAGCTGAACATTCCCTTTCATAGAGCAGGTTTGAAACACACTTTCTGTAGTATCTGGAAGTGGACATTTCGAGCGAATTCAGACCTATGGTGAAAACGGAAATATCTTCCCATAAAAGTGAGACAGAAGGATTCTCAGAAACTTAATTGGGATGTGTGTCGTCAACTAACAGAGTTGAACCTTTCTATTGATACAGTAGTTTGGAAACACTCTTTTTGTAGAATCAGCAAGTGGATATTTGTATAACTGTGAAGAATTCGTTGGAAACGGGAATATCTTCATCTAATATCTAGACAGAAGCACTGTCAGAAACTACTTTGTGATATCTGCATTCAAGTGACAGAGCTGAACATTCGTTTTCATTGACCAGGTTTGAAACACTCTTTCTGTAGTATCCGGAAGTGGACATTTCGAGCGAAATCAGGCCTACGGTGAAAACGGAAATATCTTCCCTTAAAAATGACAGAGAAAGATTCTCAGAAACTTAATTGGGATGTCTGTCCTCATCTAACAGAGTTGAACCTTTCTATTGATACAGTAGTTTGGAAACACTCTATTTGTAGAATCTGCAAGTGGATATTTGCATAACTGTGAAGATTTCGTTGGAAACGGAATATCTTCATATAAATTCTAGACAGAAGCATTCTCAGAAACTTCTTTGTGATGTGTGTCTTCAACTAACAGGGTTCAACCTTTCTTTTGATAGAGCAGTTTGGAAACAGTGTTTTTGTAGAATCTGTAGGTGGATATTTGGATACCTTTAATGATTTCTTTGGAAACCTGAATATCTTCATTTAAAATCTAGTCAGAAGCATTCTCAGAAACTTCTTTGTGATCTGTGTCTTCAACTAACAGGGTTCAACCTTTCTTTTGGCAGAGCAGTTTGGAAACACTGTTTTTGTAGAATCTGTAAGTGGATATTTGGATACCTCTAATGATTTCATTGGAATCGGGAATATCTTCATATAAAATCTAGACAGAAGCATTCTCAGAAACTTCTTTGTGATGTGTGTCCTCATCTAACAGAGTTGAAACTTTCTTTTTTTTATAGAGCAGTTTGGAAACACTCTTTTTGTACAATCTGTAAGTGGATATTTGGATACCTCTAACGATTTCGTTGGAAACGGGAATATCTTCATATTAAAGATACACAGAAGCACTGTGAGAAACTACTTTGTGATATCTGCATTCAAGTCACAGATCTGAACATTCCCTTTCATAGACCACGTTTGAAACTCTCTTTCTGTTGTATCTGAAAGTGGACACTTCGAGCGCATTCAGGCCTGTGGTGAAAAAGGGAATATCTTCCTATGAAAACGAGACAGAAGGATTCTCATAAAGTTGTTTGGGATGGGTGCCCTCAACTAACAGAGTTCAACTTTTCTTTTAATAAAGCAGTTTGGAAACACCCTTTTTGTACAGATTGCAAGTGGATATTTGGATAACTGTGAAGATTTCATTGGAAACGGGAATATCTTCATTTAAAATCTAGACAGAAATATTCTCAGAAACTTCTTTGTGATGTGGGTCCTCAACTAACAGAGTTCAACCTTGCCTTTCATACAGAAGTTGGAAACACGCTTTTTGTAGAATCTGCTAGTGGATATTTGGATAACTGTGAAGATTTCATTGGAAACGGGAATATCTTCATATAAAGTCTAGACAGAAACATTCTCAGAAACTTCTTTGTGATGTGTGTCCTCAACTAACAGGGTTCAACCTTTCATTTGATAGAGCAGTTTGGAAACACTCTGTTTGTAGAATCTGCAAGTGGATATTTCGATAACTGTGAAGATTTCGTTGGAAACGGGAATATCTTCATCTAAAATCTAGACAGAAGCACTGTCAGAAACTACTTTGTGATATCTGCATTCAAGTCACAGAGCTGAACATTCCCTTTCATAGAGCAGGTTTGAAACACTCTTTCTGTAGTATCTCGAAGTGGACATTTCGAGCGAATTCAGGCCTATGGTGAAAACGGAAATATCTTCCCATAAAAATGAGACAGAAGGATTCTCAGAAACTTAATTGGGATGTGTGTCGTCAACTAACAGAGTTGAACCTTTCTATTGATACAGTAGTTTGGAAACACTCTTTTTGTAGAATCTGCAAGTGGATATTTGGATAACTGTGAAGATTTGGTTGGAAACGTAATATCTTCATATAAATTCTAGAGAGAAGCATTCTCAGAAACTTCTCTGTGATGTGTGTCTTCAACTAACAGGGTTCAACCTTTCTTTTGATAGAGCAGTTTGGAAACACTGGTTTTGTGGAATCTGTAAGTGGATATTTGGATACGTCTAATGATTTCATTGGAAACGGGAATATCTTCATATAAAATCTAGACAGAAGCATTCTCAGAAACTTCTTCGGGATGTGTGTCCTCATCTAACAGAGTTGAACCTTTCTTTTGATAGAGCAGTTTGGAAACACTCTTTTTGTAGAATCTGTAAGTGGATATTTGGATACCTCTAACGATTTCGTTGGAAACGGGAATATCTTCATATTAAAGATACACAGAAGCACTGTGAGAAACTACTTTGTGATATCTGCATTCAAGTCACAGATCTGAACATTCCCTTTCATAGACCACGTTTGAAACTCTCTTTCTGTTGCATCTGAAAGTGGACACTTCGAGCGCATTCAGGCCTGTGGTGAAAAAGGGAATATCTTCCTATGAAAACGAGACAGAAGGATTCTCATAAAGTTGTTTGGGATGTGTGTCCTCAACTAGCAGAGTTCAAACTTTCTTTTGATACAGCAGTTTGGAAACACCCTTTTTGTATAAATTGCAAGTGGATATTTGGATAACTGTGAAGATTTCATTGGAAACAGGAATATCTTCATTTAAAATCTAGACAGAAATATTCTCAGAAACTTCTTTGTGATGTGTGTCCTCAACTAACAGAGTTCAACCTTTCATTTGATAGAGCAGTTTGGTAACACTCTGTTTGTAGTATCTGCAAGTGGATATTTGGACAACTGTGAAGATTTCTTTGGAAACGGGAATATCTTTATATAAATTCTAGACAGAAGCATTCTGAGAAACTTCTTTGTGATGTGTGTCCTCAAATAACGGAGTTCAACCTTTCTTTTGATACTGCAGTTTGGAAACTCTCTTTTTGTAGAATCTGTAAGTGGATATTTGGATACCTCTAACAATTTCGTTGGAGACCTGAATATCTTCATATAAAAGATTGACAGAAGCACTGTCAGAAACTACTTTTTGACATCTGCATTCAAGTCACAGTGCTGAACATTCCCTTTCATAGACCACGTTTGAAACACTCTTTCTGTAGTATCTGAAATGGACATTTCGAGCGAATTCAGGCCTGTGGTGAAAACGGAAATATCTTCCGATAAAAATGAGACAGAAGGATTCTCAGAAACTTATTTGGGATGTGGGTCCTCAACTAACAGAGTTGAACATTTCTTTTGATACAGCAGTTTGGAAACACACTTTTGTAGGATCTGCAAGTGAATATTTGAATAACAGTGAAGATTTCTTGGGAAACGGGAATATCTTTATATAAAATCTAGACAGAAGCATTCTCAGAAACTTCTTTGTGATGTGTGTCCTCAACTAACGGAGTTCATCCTTTCTTTTGATACAGCAGTTTGGATACTCTCTTTTTGTAGAATCTGTAAGTGGATATTTGGATACCTCTAACGATTTCATTAGAAACGGGAATATCTTCAAATAAAATCTAGACAGAGGCATTCTCAGAAACTTCTTTGTGATGTGTTTCTTCAGCTAACAGAGTTCAACCTTTCTCTGGATAGAGCAGTTTGGAAACCCTCTTTTTGTAGAATCGGCAAGTTGATATTTGGATAACTGAGAAGATTTCGTTGGCAACGGGAATATCTTCATATAAAATCTAGACAGAAGGATTCTCAGTAACTTCTTTATGATGAGTGTCTTCAACTAACAGAGATCAACCTTTCTTTTGATACAGCAGTTTGGAAACACTCTTTCTGTAGAAATTGCATGTGGATATCTGGATAACTGTGAAGATTTCTTTGGAAACGGGAATATCTTCATATAAAATCTAGACAGAAACATTCTCAGAAACTTCTTTGTGATGTGTGTCCTCAACTAACAGAGTTCAACCTTTCATTTGATAGAGCAGTTTGGAAACACTCTGTTTGTAGAATCTGCAAGTGGATATTTGGATAACTGTGAAGATTTCGTTGGAAATGGGAATATCTTCATCTAAAATCTAGACAGAAGCTCTGTCAGAAACTACTTTGTGATATCTGCATTCAAGTCACGGAGCTGAACATTCCCTTTCATAGAGCAGGTTTGAAACACTCTTTCTGTAGTATCTGGAAGTGGACATTTCGAGCGAATTCAGGCCTATGGTGAAAACGGAAATATCCTCCCATAAAAATGAGACAGAAGGATTCTCAGAAACTTAATTGGGATGTGTGTCGTCAACTAACAGAGTTGAACCTTTCTATTGATAAGGTTGTTTGGAAACACACTTTTTGTAGAATCTGCAAGTGGATATTTGGATAACTGTGAAGATTTCGTTGGAAACGGGAATATCTTCATCTAATATCTAGACGGAAGCACTGTCAGAAACTACTTTGTGATATCTGCATTCAAGTGACAGAGCTGAACATTCGTTTTCATTGACCAAGTTTGAAACACTCTTTCTGTAGTATCCGGAAGTGGACATTTCGAGCGAAATCAGGCCTACGGTGAAAACGAAAATATCTTCCCTTAAAAATGAAAGAGAAAGATTCTCAGAAACTTAATTGGGATGTCTGTCCTCATCTAACAGAGTTGAACCTTTCTATTGATACAGTAGTTTGGAAACACTCTATTGGTAGAATCTGCAAGTGGATATTTGCATAACTGTGAAGATTTCGTTGGAAACGGAATATCTTCATATAAATTCTAGACAGAAGCATTCTCAGAAACTTCTTTGTGATGTGTGTCTTCAACTAACAGGGTTCAACCTTTCTTTTGATAGAGCAGTTTGGAAACAGTGTTTTTGTAGAATCTGTAAGTGGATATTTGGATACCTTTAATGATTTCTTTGGAAACCTGAATATCTTCATTTAAAATCTAGTCAGAAGCATTCTCAGAAACTTCTTTGTGATCTGTGTCTTCAACTAACAGGGTTCAACCTTTCTTTTGGCAGAGCAGTTTGGAAACACTGTTTTTGTAGAATCTGTAAGTGGATATTTGGATACCTCTAATGATTTCATTGGAATCGGGAATATCTTCATATAAAATCTAGACAGAAGCATTCTCAGAAACTTCTTTGTGATGTGTGTCCTCATCTAACAGAGTTGAACCTTTCTTTTTTTTATAGAGCAGTTTGGAAACACTCTTTTTGTACAATCTGTAAGTGGATATTTGGATACCTCTAACGATTTCGTTGGAAATGGGAATATCTTCATATAAAAGATACACAGAAGCACTGTGAGAAACTACTTTGTGATATCTGCATTCAAGTCACAGATCTGAACATTCCCTTTCATAGACCACGTTTGAAACTCTCTTTCTGTTGTATCTGAAAGTGAACACTTCGAGCGCATTCAAGCCAGTGGTGAAAAAGGGAATATCTTCCTATGAAAACGAGACAGAAGGTTTCTCATAAAGTTGTTTGGAATGGGTGCCCTCAACTAACAGAGTTCAACTTTTCTTTTAATAAAGCAGTTTGGAAACACCCTTTTTGTATAGATTGCAAGTGGATATTTGGATAACTGTGAAGATTTCATTGGAAACAGGAATATCTTCACTTAAAATCTAGACAGAAATATTCTCAGAAACTTCTTTGTGATGTGGGTCCTCAACTTACAGAGTTCAACCTTTCCTTTCATACAGAAGTTGGAAACACACTTTTTGTAGAATCTGCTAGTGGATATTTGGATAACTGTGAAGATTTCTTTGGAAACGGGAATATCTTCATATAAAGTCTAGACAGAAACATTCTCAGAAACTTCTTTGTGATGTGTGTCCTCAACTAACAGGGTTCAACCTTTCATTTGATAGAGCAGTTTGGAAACACTCTGTTTGTAGTATCTGCAAGTGGATATTTGGACAACTGTGAAGATTTCTTTGGAAACGGGAATATCTTTATATAAATTCTAGACAGAAGCATTCTGAGAAACTTCTTTGTGATGTGTGTCCTCAAATAACGGAGTTCAACCTTTCTTTTGATACTGCAGTTTGGAAACTCTCTTTTGTAGAATCTGTACGTGGATATTTGGATACCTCTAACAATTTCGTTGGAGACCTGAATATCTTCATATAAAAGATAGACAGAAGCACTGTCAGAAACTACTTTTTGACATCTGCATTCAAGTCACAGTGCTGAACATTCCCTTTCATAGACCACGTTTGAAACACTCTTTCTGTAGTATCTGAAATGGACATTTCGAGCGAATTCAGGCCTGTGGTGAAAACGGAAATATCTTCCGATAAAAACGAGACAGAAGGATTCTCAGAAACTTATTTGGGATGTGGGTCCTCAACTAACAGAGTTGAACATTTCTTTTGATACAGCAGTTTGGAAACACACTTTTGTAGGGTCTGCAAGTGAATATTTTAATAACAGTGAAGATTTCTTGGGAAACGGGAATATCTTTATATAAAATCTAGACAGAAGCATTCTCAGAAACTTCTTTGTGATGTGTGTCCTCAACTAACGGAGTTCATCCTTTCTTTTGATACAGCAGTTTGGATACTCTCTTTTTGTAGAATCTGTAAGTGGATATTTGGATACCTCTAACGATTTCATTAGAAACGGGAATATCTTCAAGTAAAATCTAGACAGAGGCATTCTCAGAAACTTCTTTGTGATGTGTTTCTTCAGCTAACAGAGTTCAACCTTTCTCTGGATAGAGCAGTTTGGAAACCCTCTTTTTGTAGAATCGGCAAGTTGATATTTGGATAACTGAGAAGATTTCGTTGGCAACGGGAATATCTTCATATAAAATCTAGACAGAAGGATTCTCAGAAACTTCTTTATGATGAGTGTCTTCAACTAACAGAGATCAACCTTTCTTTTGATACAGCAGTATGGAAACACTCTTTCTGTAGAAATTGCATGTGGATATCTGGATAACTGTGAAGATTTCTTTGGAAACGGGAATATCTTCATATAAAATCTAGATAGAATCATTCTCAGAAACTTCTTTGTGATGTGTGTCCTCAACTAACAGAGTTCAACCTTTCATTTGATAGAGCAGTTTGGAAACACTCTGTTTGTAGAATCTGCAAGTGGATATTTGGATAACTGTGAAGATTTCGTTGGAAACGGGAATATCTTCATTTAAAATCTAGACAGAAGCTCTGTCAGAAACTACTTTGTGATATCTGCATTCAAGTCACGGAGCTGAACATTCCCTTTCATAGAGCAGGTTTGAAACACTCTTTCTGTAGTATCTGGAAGTGGACATTTCGAGCGAATTCAGGCCTATGGTGAAAACGGAAATATCTTCCCATAAAAATGAGACAGAAGGATTCTCAGAAACTTAATTGGGATGTGTGTCGTCAACTAACAGAGTTGAACCTTTCTATTGATAAGGTAGTTAGGAAACACACTTTTTGTAGAATCTGCAAGTGGATATTTGGATAACTGTGAAGATTTCGTTGGAAACGGGAATATCTTCATCTAATATCTAGACGGAAGCACTGTCAGAAACTACTTTGTGATATCTGCATTCAAGTGACAGAGCTGAACATTCGTTTTCATTGACCAAGTTTGAAACACAATTTCTGTAGTATCCGGAAGTGGACATTTCGAGCGAAATCAGGCCTATGGTGAAAACGAAAATATCTTCCCTTAAAAATGAAAGAGAAAGATTCTCAGAAACTTAATTGGGATGTCTGTCCTCATCTAACAGAGTTGAACCTTTCTATTGATACAGTAGTTTGGAAACACTCTTTTTGTAGAATCTGCAAGTGGATATTTGGATAACTGTGAAGATTTCGTTGGAAACGGAATATCTTCATATAAATTCTAGACAGAAGCATTCTCAGAAACTTCTTTGTGATGTGTGTCTTCAACTAACAGGGTTCAACCTTTCTTTTGATAGAGCAGTTTGGAAACAGTGTTTTTGTAGTATCTGTAAGTGGATATTTGGATACCTTTAATGATTTCTTTGGAAACCTGAATATCTTCATATAAAATCTAGTCAGAAGCATTCTCAGAAACTTCTTTGTGATCTGTGTCTTCAACTAGCAGGGTTCAACCTTTCTTTTGGCAGAGCAGTTTGGAAACACTGTTTTTGTAGAATCTGTAAGTGGATATTTGGATACCTCTAATGATTTCATTGGAATCGGGAATATCTTCATATAAAATCTAGACAGAAACATTCTCAGAAACTTCTTTGTGATGTGTGTCCTCATCTAACAGAGTTGAACCTTTCTTTTTTTTATAGAGCAGTTTGGAAACACTCTTTTTGTAGAATCTGTAAGTGGATATTTGGATACCTCTAACGATTTCGTTGGAAACGGGAATATCTTCATATAAAAGATACACAGAAGCACTGCGAGAAACTACTTTGTGATATCTGCATTCAAGTCACAGATCTGAACATTCCCTTTCATAGACCACGTTTGAAACTCTCTTTCTGTTGTATCTGAAAGTGGACACTTCGAGCGCATTCAGGCCTGTGGTGAAAAAGGGAATATCTTCCTATGAAAACGAGACAGAAGGATTCTCATAAAGTTGTTTGGGATGGGTGCCCTCAACTAACAGAGTTCAACTTTTCTTTTAATAAAGCAGTTTGGAAACACCCTTTTTGTATAGATTGCAAGTGGATATTTGGATAACTGTGAAGATTTCTTTGGAAACGGGAATATCTTCATTTAAAATCTAGACAGAAATATTCTCAGAAACTTCTTTGTGATGTGGGTCCTCAACTAACAGAGTTCAACCTTTCCTTTCATAGAGAAGTTGGAAACACACTTTTTGTAGAATCTGCTAGTGGATATTTGGATAACTGTGAAGATTTCATTGGAAACGGGAATATCTTCATATAAAGTCTAGACAGAAATATTCTCAGAAACTTCTTTGTGATGTGTGTCCTCAACTAACAGGGTTCAACCTTTCATTTGATAGAGCAGTTTGGAAACACTCTGTTTGTAGAATCTGCAAGTGGATATTTCGATAACTGTGAAGATTTCGTTGGAAACGGGAATATCTTCATCTAAAATCTAGACAGAAGCACTGTCAGAAACTACTTTGTGATATCTGCATTCAAGTCACAGAGCTGAACAGTCCCTTTCATAGAGCAGGTTTGAAACACTCTTTCTGTAGTATCTGGAAGTGGACATTTCGAGTGAATTCAGGCCTATGGTGAAAACGGAAATATCTTCCCATAAAAATGAGACAGAAGGATTCTCAGAAACTTAATTGGGATGTGTGTCGTCAACTAACAGAGTTGAACCTTTCTATTGATACAGTAGTTTGGAAAAACTCTTTTTGTAGAATCTGCAAGTGGATATTTGGATAACTGTGAAGATTTGGTTGGAAACGTAATATATTCATATAAATTCTAGAGAGAAGCATTCTCAGAAACTTCTCTGTGATGTGTGTCTTCAACAAACAGGGTTCAACCTTTCTTTTGATAGAGCAGTTTGGAAACACTGGTTTTGTGGAATCTGTAAGTGGATATTTGGATACGTCTAATGATTTCATTGGAAACGGGAATATCTTCATATAAAATCTAGACAGAAGCATTCTCAGAAACTTCTCTGTGATGTGTGTCCTCATCTAACAGAGTTGAACCTTTCTTTTGATAGAGCAGTTTGGAAACACTCTTTTTGTAGAATCTGTAAGTGGATATTTGGATACCTCTAACGATTTCGTTGGAAACGGGAATATCTTCATATAAAAGATACACAGAAGCACTGTGAGAAACTACTTTGTGATATCTGCATTCAAGTCACAGATCTGAACATTCCCTTTCATAGACCAAGTTTGAAACTCTCTTTCTGTTGTATCTGAAAGTGGACACTTCGAGCGCTTTCAGGCCTGTGGTGAAAAAGGGAATATCTTCCTATGAAAACGAGACAGAAGGATTCTCATAAAGTTGTTTGGGATGTTTGCCCTCAACTAACGGAGTTCAACCTTTCTTTTGATACAGCAGTTTGGAAACACCCTTTTTGTATAAATTGCAAGTGGATATTTGGATAACTGTGAAGATTTCATTGGCAACGGGAATATCTTCATATAAAGTCTAGACAGAAGCATTCTCAGAAACTTCTTTGTGATGTGTGTCCTCAACTAACAGAGTTCAACCTTTCTTTTGATACAGCAGTTTGGATACTCTCTTTTTGTAGAAACTGTAAGTGGATATTTGGATACCTCTAATGATTTCGTTGGAAACAGGAATATCTTCGTATAAAAGATAGACAGAAGCACTGTCAGAAACTACTTTTTGATATCTGCATTCAAGTCACAGATCTGAACATTCCCCTTCATAGACCACGTTTGAAACACTCTTTCTGTAGTACCTGAAAGTGGACATTTCGAGCGAATTCAGGCCTATGGTGAAAACGGAAATATCTTCCCACAAAAACGAGACAGAAGGATTCTCAGAAACTTATTTGGGATGTGGGTCCTCAACTAACAGAGTTGAACACTTCTTTTGATACCGCAATTTGGAAACACATTTTTTGTAGAATCTGCAAGTGAATATTTGAATAACAGTTAAGATTTCTTTGGAAACGGGAATATCTTTATATAAAATCTAGACAGAAGCATTCTCAGAAACTTCTTTGTGATGTGTGTCCTCAAGTAACAGAGTTCAACCTTTCTTTTGATACAGCAGTTTGGATACTCTCTTTTTGTAGAATCTGTAAGTGGATATTTGGATACTTCTAACGATTTCATTGGAAACAGGAATATCTTCATATAAAATCTAGACAGAAGCATTCTCAGAAACTTCTTTGTGATGAGTGTCCTCAAAGAATAGAGTTTAACCTTTCTTTGGATAGAGCACTTTGGAAACCCTCTTTTTGTAGAATCGGCAAGTTGATATTTGGATAACTGGGAAGATTTCGTTGGCAACGGGAATATCTTCATATAAAATCTAGACAGAAAGATTCTCAGAAACTTCCTTGTGATGAGTGTCTTCAACTAACAGAGTTCAACCTTTCTTTTGATACAGCAGTTTTGAAACACTCTTTCTGTAGAAATTGCATGCGGATATCTGGATAACTGTGAAGATTTCTTTGGAAACGGGAATATCTTCATATAAAATCTAGACAGAAACATTCTCAGAAACTTCTTTGTGATGTGTGTCCTCAACTAACAGAGTTCAACCTTTCATTTGATAGAGCAGTTTGGAAACACTCTGTTTGTAGAATCTGCAAGTGGATATTTGGATAACTGTGAAGATTTCATTGGAAACGGGAATATCTTCATCTAAAATCTAGACAGAAGCACTGTCAGAAACTACTTTGTGATATCTGCATTCAAGTCACAGAGCTGAACATTCCCTTTGATAGAGCAGGTTTGAAACACTCTTTCTGTAGTATCTCGAAGTGGACATTTCGAGCGAATTCAGGCCTATGGTGAAAACGGAAATATCTTCCAATAAAAATGAGACAGAAGGATTCTCAGAAACTTAATTGGGATGTGTGTCGTCAACTAACAGAGTTGAACCTTTCTATTGATACAGTAGTTTGGAAACACTCTTTTTGTAGAATCTGCAAGTGGATATTTGGATAACTGTGAAGATTTTGTTGGAAACGGGAATATCTTCATCTAATATCTAGACGGAAGCACTGTCAGAAACTACTTTGTGATATCTGCATTCAAGTGACAGAGCTGAACATTCCTTTTCATTGACCAGGTTTGAAATACTCTTTCTGTAGTATCCGGAAGTGGACATTTCGAGCGAAATCAGGCCTATGGTGAAAACGGAAATATCTTCTGATAAAAACGAGACAGAAGGATTCTCAGAAACTTATTTGGGATGTGGGTCCTCAACTAACAGAGTTGAACATTTCTTTAGATACAGCAGTTTGGAAACACACTTTTTGTAGAGTCTGCAGGTGAATATTTGTATAACAGTGAAGATTTCAATGGAAACGGGAATATCTTTATATAAAATCTAGACAGAAGCATTCTCAGAAACTACTTTGTGATGTGTGTCCTCAACTAACGGAGTTCAACCTTTCTTTTGATACAGCAGTTTGGATACTCTCTTTTTGTAGGGTCTGTAAGTGGATATTTGGATTCCTCTAACGATTTCATTAGAAACGGGAATATCTTCAAATAAAATCTAGACAGAGGCATTCTCAGAATCTTCTTTGTGATGTGTGTCTTCAGCTAACAGAGTTCAACCTTTCTTTTGATAGAGCAGTTTGGAAACCCTCTTTTTGTAGAATCGGCAAGTTTATATTTGGATAACTGAGAAGATTTCATTGGCAACTGGAATATCTTCATATAAAATCTAGACAGAAGGATTCTCAGAAACTTCTTTGTGATGAGTGTCTTCAACTAGCAGAGTTCAACCTTTCTTTTGATACAGCAGTTTGGAAACACTCTTTCTGTAGAAACTGCATGCGGATATCTGGATAACTGTGAAGATTTCTTTGGAAACGGGAATATCTTCATATAAAATCTAGACAGAAGCATTCTCAGAAACTTTTTTCTGATGTGTGTCCTCATCTAACAGAGTTGAACCTTTCTTTTGATGGAGCAGTTTGGAAACACTCTTTTTGTAGAATCTGTAAGTGGATATTCGGATACCTCTAACGATTTCATTGGAAACGGGAATATCTTCATATAAAAGATACACAGAAGCACTGTCAGAAACTGCTTTGTGATATCTGCATTCAAGTCACAGATCTGAACATTCCCTTTCATAGACCATGTTTGAAACTCTCTTTCTGTTGTATCTGAAAGTGGACACTTCGAGCGCATTCAGACCTGTGGTGAAAAAGGGAATATCTTCCCATGAAAACGAGAGAGAAGGATTCTCATAAAGTTGTTTGGGATGTGTGTCCTCAACTAACAGAGTTCAACCTTTCTTTTGATACAGCAGTTTGGAAACACACTTTTTGTAAAAATTGCAAGTGAATATTTGGATAACTGTGAAGATTTCATTGGAAACCGGAATATCTTCATTTAAAATCTAGACAGAAATATTCTCAGAAACTTCTTTGTGATGTGGGTCCTCAACTAACAGAGTTCAACCTTTCCTTTCATACAGCAGTTGGAAACACACTTTTTTTAGAATCTGCAAGTGGATATTTGGATAACTGTGAAGATTTCATTGGAAACGGGAATATCTTCACATAAAGTCTAGACAGAAGCATTATCAGAAACTTCTTTGGGATGTGTGTCCTCAACTAACAGAGTTCAACCTTTCTTTTTATAGAGCACTTTGGAAACACCCCTTTTGTAGAATCTGTAAGTGGATATTTGGATACCTCTAACGATTTCGTTGGAAACGGGAGTATCTTCATACAAAATCTAGACAGAAGCATTCTCAGAATCTTCTTGGTAATGAGTCTCCTCACCTAACACAGTTCAACCTTTCTTTTGATACAGCAGCTTGGAAACCCTCTTTTTGTTGAATCGGCAAGTGGATATTTGGATAACTGCGAAGATTTCGTTGAAAACGGGAATATCTTCATATAAAATCTACACAGAAGAATTCTCAGAAACTTCTTTGTGAAGAGTGTCCTCAACTAATAGAGTTCAACCTTTCTTTTGACACACCAGTTTGCAAACGCTCTTTTTGTAGAATCTGCAAGTGGATATTTGATAACTGTGAAGATTTCGTTGGAAACAGGAATATCTTCATTTAAAACCTAGACAGAAATATTCTCAGAAACTTGTTTGTGATATGGGTCCTCAACTAACAGAGTTCAACCTTTCCTTTCATACAACATTTGGAAACACACCTTTTGTAGAATCTGCAAGTGGATATTTGGATAACTGTGAAGATTTCATTGGAAACGGGAATATCTTCATATAAAATCTAGACAGAAGCATTCTCAGAAACTTCTTTGTGATGTGTGTCCTCAACTAACAGAGTTCAACCTTTCTTTTGATACAGCAGTTTGGATACTCTCTTTTTGTAGAAACTGTAAGTGGATATTTGGATACCTCTAATGATTTCGTTGGAAACGGGAATATCTTCATATAAAAGATAGACAGAAGCACTGTCAGAAACTACTTTTTGATATCTACATTCAAGTCACTGTGCTGAACATTCCCTTTCATAGACCACGTTTGAAACACTCTTTCTGTAATACCTGAAAGTGGACATTTCGAGCGAATTCAGGCCTATGGTGAAAACGGAAATATCTTCCCATAAAAACGAGACAGAAGGATTCTCAGAAACATATTTGGGATGTGGGTCCTCAACTAACAGAGTTGAACACTTCTTTTGATACCGCAATTTGGAAACACATTTTTTGTAGAATCTGCAAGTGAATATTTGAATAACAGTGAAGATTTCTTTGGAAACGGGAATATCTTTATATAAAATCTAGACAGAAGCATTCTCAGAAACTTCTTTGTGATGTGTGTCCTCAAGTAACAGAGTTCATCCTTTCTTTTGATACAGCAGTTTGGATACTCTCTTTTTGTAGAATCTGTAAGTGGATATTTGGATACTTCTAACGATTTCTTTAGAAACGGGAATAACTTCATATAAAATCTAGACAGAAGCATTATCAGAAACTTCTTTGTGATGAGTGTCCTCAAAAAACAGAGTTTATACTTTCTTTGGATACAGCAGTTTGGTAACCCTCTTTTTGTAGAATCGGCAAGTTGATATTTGGATAACTGAGAAGATTTCGTTGGCAACGGGAATATCTTCAGATAAAATCTAGACAGAAGGATTCTCAGAAACTTCTTTGTGATGTGGGTCCTCAACTAACAGAGTTCAACCTTTCTTTTGATACAGCAGTTTGGAAACACTCTGCAGAAATTGCATGTCGATATCTGGATAACTGTGAAGATTTCTTTGGAAACGGGAATATCTTCATATAAAATCTAGACAGAAACATTCTCAGAAACTTCTTTGTGATGTGTGTCCTCAACTAACAGGGTTCAACCTTTCATTTGATAGAGCAGTTTGGAAACACTCTGTTTGTAGAATCTGCAAGTGGATATTTGGATAACTGTGAAGATTTCGTAGGAAACGGGAATATCTTCATCTAAAATCTAGACAGAAGCACTGTCAGAAACTACTTTGTGATATCTGCATTCAAGTCACAGAGCTGAACATTCCCTTTCATAGAGCAGGTTTGAAACACTCTTTCTGTAGTATCTGGAAGTGGACATTTCGAGCGAATTCAGGCCTATGGTGAAAACGGAAATATCTTCCCATAAAAATGAAACAGAAGGATTCTCATAAATTTGTTTGGGATGTGTGTCCTCAACTAACAGATTTCAACCTTTCTTTTGATACAGCAGTTTGGAAACAGCCTTTTTGTATAAATTGCAAGAGGATATTTGGATAAATGTGAAGATTTCATTGGAAACGGGAATATCTTCATACAAAATCTAGACAGAAGCATTCTCAGAAACTTCTTTGTGATGAGTGTCCTCAACTAACTGAGTTCAACCTTTCTTTTGATACAGCAGTTTGGATTCTCTCTTTTTGTAGAATCTGTAAGTGGATATTTGGATACCTCTAACGATTTCATTGGAAACGGGAATATCTTCATATAAAATCTAGACAGAAGCATTCTCAGAAACTTCTTTGTGATGAGTGTCCTCAAAGAATAGAGTTTAACCTTACTTTGGATAGAGCACTTTGGAAACCCTCTTTTTGTAGAATCGGCAAGTTGATATTTGGATAACTGGGAAGATTTCGTTGGCAACGGGAATATCTTCATATAAAATCTAGACAGAAGGATTCTCAGAAACTTCCTTGTGATGAGTGTCTTCAACTAACAGAGTTCAACCTTTCTTTTGATACAGCAGTTTTGAAACACTCTTTCTGTAGAAATTGCATGCGGATATCTGGATAACTGTGAAGATTTCTTTGGAAACGGGAATATCTTCATATAAAATCTAGACAGAAACATTCTCAGAAACTTCTTTGTGATGTGTGTCCTCAACTAACAGAGTTCAACCTTTCATTTGATAGAGCAGTTTGGAAACACTCTGTTTGTAGAATATGCAAGTGGATATTTGGATAACTGTGAAGATGTCATTGGAAACGGGAATATCTTCATCTAAAATCTAGACAGAAGCACTGTCAGAAACTACTTTGTGATATCTGCATTCAAGTCACAGAGCTGAACATTCCCTTTCATAGAGCAGGTTTGAAACACTCTTTCTGTAGTATCTCGAAGTGGACATTTCGAGCGAATTCAGGCCTATGGTGAAAACGGAAATATCTTCCAATAAAAATGAGACAGAAGGATTCTCAGAAACTTAATTGGGATGTGTGTCGTCAACTAACAGAGTTGAACCTTTCTATTGATACAGTAGTTTGGAAACACTCTTTTTGTAGAATCTGCAAGTGGATATTTGGATAACTGTGAAGATTTTGTTGGAAACGGGAATATCTTCATCTAATATCTAGACGGAAGCACTGTCAGAAACTACTTTGTGATATCTGCATTCAAGTGACAGAGCTGAACATTCCTTTTCATTGACCAGGTTTGAAATACTCTTTCTGTAGTATTCGGAAGTGGACATTTCGAGCGAAATCAGGCCTATGGTGAAAACGGAAATATCTTCTGATAAAAACGAGACAGAAGGATTCTCAGAAACTTATTTGGGATGTGGGTCCTCAACTAACAGAGTTGAACATTTCTTTAGATACAGCAGTTTGGAAACACACTTTTTGTAGAATCTGCAAGTGAATATTTGTATAACAGTGAAGATTTCAATGGAAACGGGAATATCTTTATATAAAATCTAGACAGAAGCATTCTCAGAAACTACTTTGTGATGTGTGTCCTCAACTAACGGAGTTCAACCTTTCTTTTGATACAGCAGTTTGGATACTCTCTTTTTGTAGGGTCTGTAAGTGGATATTTGGATTCCTCTAACGATTTCATTAGAAACGGGAATATCTTCAAATAAAATCTAGACAGAGGCATTCTCAGAATCTTCTTTGTGTTGTGTGTCTTCAGCTAACAGAGTTCAACCTTTCTTTTGATAGAGCAGTTTGGAAACCCTCTTTTTGTAGAATCGGCAAGTTGATATTTGGATAACTCAGAAGATTTCATTGGCAACTGGAATATCTTCATATAAAATCTAGACAGAAGGATTCTCAGAAACTTCTTTGTGATGAGTGTCTTCAACTAGCAGAGTTCAACCTTTCTTTTGATACAGCAGTTTGGAAACACTCTTTCTGTAGAAACTGCATGCGGATATCTGGATAACTGTGAAGATTTCTTTGGAAACGGGAATATCTTCATATAAAATCTAGACAGAAGCATTCTCAGAAACTTTTTTCTGATGTGTGTCCTCATCTAACAGAGTTGAACCTTTCTTTTGATAGAGCAGTTTGGAAACACTCTTTTTGTAGAATCTGTAAGTGGATATTCGGATACCTCTAACGATTTCATTGGAAACGGGAATATCTTCATATAAAAGATACACAGAAGCACTGTGAGAAACTACTTTGTGATATCTGCATTCAAGTCACAGATCTGAACATTCCCTTTCATAGACCATGTTTGAAACTCTCTTTTTGTTGTATCTGAAAGTGGACACTTCGAGCGCATTCAGACCTGTGGTGAAAAAGGGAATATCTTCCCATGAAAACGAGAGAGAAGGATTCTCATAAAGTTGTTTGGGATGTGTGTCCTCAACTAACAGAGTTCAACCTTTCTTTTGATACAGCAGTTTGGAAACACACTTTTTGTAAAAATTGCAAGTGAATATTTGGATAACTGTGAAGATTTCATTGGAAACCGGAATATCTTCATTTAAAATCTAGACAGAAATATTCTCAGAAACTTCTTTGTGATGTGGGTCCTCAACTAACAGAGTTCAACCTTTCCTTTCATACAGCAGTTGGAAACACACTTTTTTTAGAATCTGCAAGTGGATATTTGGATAACTGTGAAGATTTCATTGGAAACGGGAATATCTTCACATAAAGTCTAGACAGAAGCATTATCAGAAACTTCTTTGGGATGTGTGTCCTCAACTAACAGAGTTCAACCTTTCTTTTTATAGAGCACTTTGGAAACAACCCTTTTGTAGAATCTGTAAGTGGATATTTGGATACCTCTAACGATTTCGTTGGAAACGGGAGTATCTTCATACAAAATCTAGACAGAAGCATTCTCAGAATCTTCTTGGTAATGAGTCTCCTCACCTAACACAGTTCAACCTTTCTTTTGATACAGCAGCTTGGAAACCCTCTTTTTGTTGAATCGGCAAGTGGATATTTGGATAACTGCGAAGATTTCGTTGAAAACGGGAATATCTTCATATAAAATCTACACAGAAGAATTCTCAGAAACTTCTTTGTGAAGAGTGTCCTCAACTAATAGAGTTCAACCTTTCTTTTGACACACCAGTTTGCAAACGCTCTTTTTGTAGAATCTGCAAGTGGATATTTGATAACTGTGAAGATTTCGTTGGAAACAGGAATATCTTCATTTAAAACCTAGACAGAAATATTCTCAGAAACTTGTTTGTGATATGGGTCCTCAACTAACAGAGTTCAACCTTTCCTTTCATACAACAGTTGGAAACACACCTTTTGTAGAATCTGCAAGTGGATATTTGGATAACTGTGAAGATGTCATTGGAAACGGGAATATCTTCATATAAAATCTAGACAGAAGCATTCTCAGAAACTTCTTTGTGATGTGTGTCCTCAACTAACAGAGTTCAACCTTTCCTTTGATACAGTAGTTTGGATACTCTCTTTTTGTAGAATCTGTAAGTGGATATTTGGATACCTCTAACGATTTCACTTGAAACGGGAATATCTTCATATAAAAGATAGACAGAAGCACTGTCAGAAACTACTTTGTGATATCTGCATTCAAGTCACAGATCTGAACATTCCCTTTCATAGACCACGTTTGAAACACTCTTTCTGTAGTACCTGAAAGTGGACTTTTCGAGCGAATTCAGGCCTATGGTGAAAACGGAAATATCTACACATAAAAACGAGACAGAAGGATTCTCAGAAACTTATTTGGGATGTGGGTCCTCAACTAACACAGTTGAACACATATTTTGATACAACAATTTGGAAACACATTTTTTGTAGAATCTGCAATGAATATTTGAATAGCAGTGAAGATTTCTTTGGAAACGGGAATATCTTTATATGAAATCTAGACTAAAGCATTCTCAGAAACTTCTTTGTGATGTGTGTCCTCAACTAACGGAGTTCAACCTTTCTTTTGATACAGCAGTTTGGATACTCTCTTTTTGTAGAATCTGTAAGTGGATATTTGGATACCTCTAGCGATTTCATTAGAAACGGGAATATCTTCAAATAAAATCTAGACAGAGGCATTCTCAGAAACTTCTTTGTGATATGTGTCTTCAGCTAACAGAGTTCAACCTTTCCTTGGATAGAGCAGTTTGGAAACCCTCTTTATGTAGAATGGGAAAGTTGATATTTGGATAACTGAGAAGATTTCATTGGCAACGGGAATATATTCATATAAAATCTAGACAGAAGGATTCTCAGAAACTTCTTTGTGATGAGTGTCTTCAACTAACAGAGTTCAACCTTTCTTTTCATACAGCAGTTTGGAAACACTCTTTCTGTAGAAATTGCATGTGGATAACTGGATAACTGTGAAGATTTCTTTGGAAACGGGAATATCTTCAAATAAAATCCAGACAGAAACATTCTCAGAAACCTCTTTGTGATGTGTGTCTTCAACAAACGAAGTTCAACCTTTCTTTTGGTAGAGTAGTTTGGAAACAGTGTTTTTGTAGAATCTGTAAGTGGATATTTGCATACCTCTTACGATTTCGTTGGAAACGGGAATATCTTCATATAAAAGATAGACAGAAGCACTGTCAGAAACTACTTTTTGATATCTGCATTCAAGTCACAGTGCTGAACATTCCCTTTCATAGACCACGTTTGAAACACTCTTTCTGTAGTACCTGAAAGTGGACATTTCGAGCGAATTCAGGCCTACGGTGAAAACGGAAATATCTACCCATAAAAACGAGACAGAAGGATTCTCAGAAACTTCTTTGTGATGAGTGTCCTCAGCTAACATAGTTCAACCTTTCTTTTGATACAGCAGTTTGGAAACACTCTTTTTGTAGAATCTGAAAGTGGATATTTGGGTAACTGTGTAGATTTCCTGAAAGTGGATATTTGGGTAACTGTGTAGATTTCCTTGTAAACCGGAATATCTTCATATAAAATCTTGATAGAAACATTCTCAGAAACTTCTTTGTGATGTGTGTCCTCAACTAACAGAGTTCAACCTTTCTTTTGATACAGCAGTTTGGATACTCTCTTTTTGTAGAATCTGTAAGTGGATATTTGGATACCTCTAACGATTTCATTAGAAACGGGAATATATTCAAATAAAATCTAGACAGAGGCATTCTCAGAAACTTCTTTGTGATGTGTGTTTTCAGCTAACGGAGTTCAACCTTTCTTTTGATAGAGCAGTTTGGAAACACTGTTTTTGTAGAATCTGAAAGTGGATATTTGAATAACTCTAATTATTTCGTTGGAAACGGGAATATCTTCATATAAAAGATAGACAGAAGCACTGTCAGAAACTACTTTGTGATATCTGCATTCAAGTCACAGAGCTGAACATTCCCTTTCAAAGAGCAGGTTTGAAACACTCTTTCTGTAGTATCTGGAAGTGGACATTTCGAGCGCATTGAGGCCTACGGTGAAAAAGGAAATATCTTCCCATAAAAACGAGACAGAAGTACGGTCAGAAACTTATTTGGGATATGTGTCCTCATCTAACAGAGTTCAACCTTTCTTTTGATACAGCAGTTTGGATACACTCTTTCTGTAGAAATTGCATGTGGATATCTGGATAACTGTGAAGATTTCTTTGGAAACTGGAATATCTTCATATAAAATCTAGACAGAAACATTCTCAGAAACTTCTTTGTGATGTGTGTCCTCAACTAACAGAGTTCAACATTTCATTTGATAGAGCAGTTTGGAAACACTCTGTTTGTAGAATCTGTAAGTGGATATTTGGATACCTCTAACGATTTGGATGGAAACGGGAATATCTTCATCTAAAATCTAGACAGAAGCACTGTCAGAAACTACTTTTTGATATCTGCATTCAAGTCACAGAGCTGAACATTCCCTTTCATAGAGCAGGTTTGAAACACTCTTTCTGTAGTATCTGGAAGTGGACATTTCGAGCGAATTCAGGCCTATGGTGAAAACGGAAATATCTTCCCATAAAAATGAGACAGAAGGATTCTCAGAAACTTAATTGGGATGTGTGTCGTCAACTAACAGAGTTCAACCTTTCTATTGATACAGTAGTTTGGAAGCACTCTTTTTGTAGAATCTGCAAGTGGATATTTGGATAACTGGGAAGATTTCGTTGGAAACGGGAATATCTAAATCTAATATCTAGACGGAAGCACTGTCAGAAACTACTTTGTGATATCTGCATTCAAGTGACAGAGCTGAACATTCCTTTTCATAGACCAGGTTTGAAATACTCTTTCTGTAGTATCCGGAAGTGGACATTTCGAGCGAAATCAGGCCTATGGTGAAAACGGAAATATCATCCCATAAAAACGAAACAGAATGATTCTCAGAAACTTAATTGGGATGTCTGTCCTCAACTAACAGAGTTGAACCTTTCTATTGATAGAGTAGTTTCGAAACACTCTTTTTGTAGAATCTGCAAGTGGATATTTGGATAACTGTGAAGATTTCGTTGGAAACGGAATATCTTCATATAAATTCTAGACAGAAGCATTCTCAGAAACTTCCTTGTGATGTTTGTCTTCAACTAACTGGGTTCAACCTTTCTTTTGATAGAGCAGTTTGGAAGCACTCTGTTTGTAGAATCTGCAAGTGGATATTTGGATACCTCTAATGATTTCATTGGAAACGGGAATATCTTCATATAAAATCTAGACAGAAGCATTCTCAGAAACTTCTTTGTGATGTGTGTCCTCATCTAACAGAGTTGAACCTTTCATTTGATAGAGCAGTTTAGAAACACTCTGTTTGTAGAATCTACAAGTGGATATTTGGATAACTGTGAAGATTTCATTGGAACCGGGAATATCTTCATCTAAAATCTAGACAGAAGCACTGTCAGAAACTACTTTGTGATATCTGCATTCAAGTCACAGAGCTGAACATTCCTTTTCATTGACCAGGTTTGAAATACTCTTTCTGTAGTATTCGGAAGTGGACATTTCGAGCGAAATCAGGCCTATGGTGAAAACGGAAATATCTTCTGATAAAAACGAGACAGAAGGATTCTCAGAAACTTATTTGGGATGTGGGTCCTCAACTAACAGAGTTGAACATTTCTTTAGATACAGCAGTTTGGAAACACACTTTTTGTAGAATCTGCAAGTGAATATTTGTATAACAGTGAAGATTTCAATGGAAACGGGAATATCTTTATATAAAATCTAGACAGAAGCATTCTCAGAAACTACTTTGTGATGTGTGTCCTCAACTAACGGAGTTCAACCTTTCTTTTGATACAGCAGTTTGGATACTCTCTTTTTGTAGGGTCTGTAAGTGGATATTTGGATTCCTCTAACGATTTCATTAGAAACGGGAATATCTTCAAATAAAATCTAGACAGAGGCATTCTCAGAATCTTCTTTGTGTTGTGTGTCTTCAGCTAACAGAGTTCAACCTTTCTTTTGACAGAGTAGTGTGGAAACACTGTTTTTGTAGAATCTGTAAGTGGATATTTGGATACCTCCAATGATTTCATTGGAAACGGGAATATCTTCATATAAAATCTAGACAGAAGCATTCTCAGAAACTTCTTTGTGATGTGGGTCCTCAACTAACAGAGTTCATCCTTTCCTTTCATACAGCAGTTGGAAACACACTTTTTGTAGAATCTGCAAGTGGATATTTGTATATCTGTGAAGATTTCATTGGAAACAGGAATATCTTCATATAAAATCTAGACAGATGCATTCTCAGAATCTTCTTTGTGATGTGTGTCCTCAACTAACAGAGTTCAACCTTTCTTTTGATACAGCAGTTTGGATACTCTCTTTCTGTAGAATCTGTAAGTGGATATTTGGATACCTCTAACCATTTCGTTGGAAACGGGAATATCTTCATATAAAAGATAGACAGAAGCACTGTCAGAAACTACTTTTTGATGTCTGCATTCAAGTCACAGTGCTGAACATTCCCTTTCATAGACCACGTTTGAAACACTCTTTCTGTAGTAACTGAAAGTGGACATTTCGAGCGAATTCAGGCCTATGGTGAAAACGGAAATATCTACCCGTAAAAACGAGACAGAAGGATTCTCAGAAACGTATTAGGGATGTGGGTCTTCAACTAACAGAGTTGAGCACTTCTTTTGATACAGCAATTTGGAAACACATTTTTTGTAGAATCTGCAAGTGAATTTTTGAATAACAGTGAAGATTTCTTTGGAAACGGGAATATCTTTATATAAAATCTAGACTGAAGCATTCTCAGAAACTTCTTTGTGATCTGTGTCTTCAACTAACGGGGTTCAGCCTTTCTTTTGACAGAGCAGTTTGGAAACACAGTTTTTGTAGAATCTGTAAGTTTATATTTGGATACCTCTAATGATTTCATTGGAAACGGGAATATCTTCATATAAAATCTATACATAAGCATTCTCAGAAACTTCTTTGTGATGTGTGTCCTCATCTAACAGAGTTGAACCTTTCTTTTGATAGAGCAGTTTGGAAACACCCTTTTTGTATAAATTGCAAGTGGATATTTGGATAACTGTGAAGATTTCGTTGGAAACGGGAATATCTTCATTTAAAATCTAGACAGAAATATTCTCAGAAACTTCTTTGTGATGTGGGTCCTCAACTAACAGAGTTCAATCTTTCCTTTCATACAGCAGTTGGACACAGACTTTTTGTAGAATCTGCAAGTGGATATTTGGATAACTGTGAAGATTTCATTGGAAACGGGAATATCTTCACATAAAATCTAGACAGAAGCATTCTCAGAAACTTCTTTGTGATGTGTGTCCTCAACTAACACAGTTCAACCTTTCTTTTGATGCAGCTGTTTGGAAACTCTCTTTTTGTAGAATCTGTAAGTGGATATTTGGATACCTCTAATGATTTCATTGGAAACCTGAATATCTTTATATAAAATCTAGACAGAAGCATTCTCAGAAACTTCTTTGTGATCTCTGTCCTCAACGAACAGAGTTTAACCTTTCTTTCGATAGAGCAGTTTGGAAACCCTCTTTTTGTAGAATCGGCAAGTTGATATTTGGATAACTGAGAAGATTTCGTTGGCAACGTGAATATCTTCATATAAAATCTAGACAGATGGATTCTCAGAAACTTCTTTGTGATGAGTGTCTTCAACTAACAGACTTCAACCTTTCTTTTGATACAGCAGTTTGGAAACACTCTTTCTGTAGAAATTGCATGTGGATATCTGGATAACTGTGAAGATTTCTTTGGAAACGGGAATATCTTCATATAAAATCTAGACAGAAACATTCTCAGAAACTTCTTTGTGATGTGTGTCCTCAACTAACAGAGTTCAACCTTTCTTTTGATACAGCAGTTTGGATACTCTCTTTTTGTAGAATCTGTAAGTGGATATTTGGATACCTCTAACCATTTCGTTGGAAACGGGAATATCTTCATAAAAAAGATAGACAGAAGCACTGTCAGAAACTACTTTTTGATATATGCATTCAAGTCACAGTGCTGAACATTCCCTTTCATAGACCACGTTTGAAACACTCTTTCTGTAGTAACTGAAAGTGGACATTTCGAGCGAATTCAGGCCTATGGTGAAAACGGAAATATCTACCCATAAAAACGAGACAGAAGGATTCTCAGAAACGTATTTGGGATATGGGTCCTCAACTAACAGAGTTGAGCACTTCTTTTGATACAGCAATTTGGAAACACATTTTTTGTAGAATCTAAAAGTGAATTTTTGAATAACAGTGAAGATTTCTTTGGAAACGGGAATATCTTTATATAAAATCTAGACTGAAGCATTCTCAGAAACTTCTTTGTGATCTGTGTCTTCAACTAACAGGGTTCAGCCTTTCTTTTGACAGAGCAGTTTGGAAACACTGTTTTTGTAGAATCTGTAAGTTTATATTTGGATACCTCTAATGATTTCATTGGAAACGGGAATATCTTCATATAAAATCTAGACAGAAGCATTCTCAGAAACTTCTTTGTGATGTGTGTCCTCATCTAACAGAGTTGAACCTTTCTTTTGATAGAGCAGTTTGGAAACACCCTTTTTGTATAAATTGCAAGTGGATATTTGGATAACTGTGAAGATTTCCTTGGAAACGGGAATATCTTCATTTAAAATCTAGACAGAAATATTCTCAGAAACTTCTTTGTGATGTGTGTCCTCAACTAACACAGTTCAACCTTTCTTTTGATACAGCTGTTTGGAAACTCTCTTTTTGTAGAATCTGTAAGTGGATATTTGGATACCTCTAACGATTTTGTTGGAAACGGGAATATCTTCATATAAAAGATAGACAGAAGCACTGTCAGAAACTACTTTTTGATATCTGCATTCAAGTCACAGTGCTGAACATTCCCTTTCATAGACCACGTTTGAAACACTCTTTCTGTAGTACCTGAAAGTGGACATTTCGAGCGAATTCAGGCCTATGGTGAAAACGGAAATATGTACCCATAAAAACGAGACAGAAGGATTCTCAGAAACTTATTTGGGATGTGGGTCCTCAACTAACAGAGTTGAACACTTCTTTTGATACAGCAATTTGGAAACACATTTTTTGCAGAATCTGCAAGTGAATATTTGAATAACAGTGAAGATTTCTTTGGAAATGGGAATGTCTTTATATAAAATCTAGGCAGAAGCATTCTCAGAAACTTCTTTGTGATGTGTGTCCTCAACTAACAGAGTTCAACCTTTCTTTTAATACAGCAGTTTGGATACTCTCTTTTTGTAGAATCTGTAATTAGATATTTGAATACCTCTAACGATTTCATTAGAAACGGGAATATCTTTATATAAAATCAAGACAGAAGCATTATCAGATACTTCTTTGGGATGAGTGTCCTCAACGAACAGAGTTTAGCCTTTCTTTGGATAGAGCAGTTTGGAAACCCTCTTTTTGTAGAATCGGCAAGTTGATATTTGGATAACTGAGAAGATTTCGTTGGCAACGGGAATATCTTCATATAAAATCTACACAGAAGGATTCTCAGAAACTTCTTTGTGATGAGTGTCTTCATCTAACAGACTTCAACTTTTCTTTTGATACAGCAGTTTGGAAACACTCTTTCTGTAGAAATTGCATGTGGATATCTGGATAACTGTGAAGATTTCTTTGGAAACGGGAATATCTTCATATAAAATCTAGACAGAAACATTCTCAGAAACTTCTTTGTGATGTGTGTCCTCAACTAACAGAGTTCAACCTTTCATTTGATAGAGCAGTTTCAAACACTCTGTTTGTAGAATCTGCAAGTGGATATTTGGATAACTGTGAAGATTTTGTTGGAAACGGGAATATCTTAATCTAGTATCTAGACGGAAGCACTGTCAGAAACAACTTTGTGAT
Source organism: Gorilla gorilla gorilla (assembly GCF_029281585.2). Lineage (NCBI taxonomy): Eukaryota > Metazoa > Chordata > Mammalia > Primates > Hominidae > Gorilla > Gorilla gorilla. Next base: position 10,598,080 of record NC_086018.1, on the reverse strand, counting down.
ATCTGCATTCAAGAGACAGAGCTGAACATTCCTTTTCATTGACCAGGTTTGAAACACTCTTTCTGTAGTATCCGGAAGTGGACATTTCGAGCGAAATCAGGCCTATGATGAAAACGGAAATACCTTCCGATAAAAACGAGACAGAAGGATCCTCAGAAACTTATTTGGGATGTGGGTCCTCAACTAACAGAGTTGAACATTTCTTTTGATACAGCAGTTTGGAAACACACTTTTTGTAGAATCTGCAAGTGAATATTTGAATAACAGTGAAGATTTCTATGGAAACGGGAATATCTTTATCTAAAATCTAGACAGAAGCATTCTCAGAAACTTCTTTGTGATGTGTGTCCTCAACTAGCGGATTTCAAACTTTCTTTTGATAAAGCAGTTTGGATACTCTCTTTTTGTAGAATCTGTAAGTGGATATTTGGATACCTCTAACGATTTCATTAGAAACGGGAATATCTTCAAATAAAATCTAGACAGAGGCATACTCAGAAACTTCTTTGTGATGTGTGTCTTCAGCTAACAGAGTCCAACCTTTCTTTTGATAGAGCAGTTTGGAAACCATCTTTTTGTAGAATCGGCAAGTTGATATTTGGATAACTGAGAAGATTTCGTTGACAACGGGAATATCTTCATATAAAATCTGGACAGAAGGATTCTCAGAAACAACTTTGTGATGAGTGTCTTCAACTAACAGAGTTCAACCTTTCTTTTGATACAGCAGTTTGGAAACACTCTTTCTTTAGAAATTGCATGTGGATATCTGGATAACAGTGAAGATTTCTTTGGAAACGGGAATATCTTCATATAAAATCTAGACAGAAACATTCTCAGAAACTTCTTTGTGACGTGTGTAATCAACTAACAGAGTTCAACCTTTCATGTGATAGAGCAGTTTGGAAACACTCTTTTTGTAGAATCTGCAAGTGGATATTTGGATAACTGTGAAGATTTCGTTGGAAACGGAATATCTTCATATAAAATCTAGACAGAAGCATTCTCAGAAACTTTTTGTGATCTGTGTCTTCAACTAACTGGGTTCAACCTTTCTTTTGATAGAGCAGTTTGGAAACACTGTTTTTGTAGAATCTGTAAGTGGATACTTGGATACCTCTAGTGATTTCATTGGAAACGGGAATATCTTCATATAAAATCTAGACAGAAGCATTCTCAGAAACTTCTTTGTGATGTGTGTCCTCATCTAACAGAGTTGAACCTTTCTTTTGATACAGCAGTTTGGAAACACTCTTTTTGTAGAATCTGTAAGTGGATATTTGGATACCTCTAACGATTTCGTTGGAAACGGGAATATCTTCATATAAAAGATACACAGAAGCACTGTGGGAAACTACTTTGTGATATCTGCATTCAAGTCACAGATCTGAACATTCCCTTTCATAGACCACGTTTGAAACTCTCTTTCTGTTGTATCTGAAAGTGGACACTTCGAGCGCATTCAAGCCTGTGGTGAAAAAGGGAATATCTTCCTATGAAAACGAGACAGAAGGATTCTCATAAAGTTGTTTGGGATGTGTGTCCTCAACTAACAGATTTCAACCTTTCTTTTGATACAGCAGTTTGGAAACTCCCTTTTTGTATAAATTGCAAGTGGATATTTGGATAACTGTGAAGATTTCATTGGAAACGGGAATATCTTCATTCAACATCTAGACAGATATATTCTCAGAAACTTCTTTGTGATGTGGGTCCTCAACTAACAGAGTTCAACCTTTCCTTTCATACTGCAGTTGGAAAGAAACTTTTTGTAGAATCTGCAAGTGGATATTTGGATAAATGTGAAGATTTCATTGGAAACGGGAATATCTTCACATAAAGTCTAGACAGAAGCATTCTCAGAAATTTCTTTGTGATGTGTGTCCTCAACTAACAGAGTTCAACCTTTCTTTTTATAGAGCAGTTTGGAAACACCCCTTTTGTAGAATCTGTAAGTGGATATTTGGATAACTCTAAAGATTTCGTTGGAAACGGGAGTATCTTCATATAAAATCTAGACAGAAGCATTCTCAGAAACTTCTTGGTAATGAGTGTCCTCACCTAACGCACTTCAACATTTCTTTTGATACAGCAGCTTGCAAACCCTCTTTTTTTTTAAACGGCAAGTGGATATTTGGATAACTGCGAAGATTTCGTTGAAAACGGGAATATCTTCATATAAAATCTAGACAGAAGAATTCTCAGAAACTTCTTTGTGAAGAGTGTCCTCAACTAACAGAGTTCAACCTTTCTTTTGACACACCAGTTTGGATACTCTCTTTTTGTAGAATCTGTAAGTGGATATTTGGATAACTCTAACGATTTCGTTGGAAACGGGAATATCTTCATATAAAAGATAGACAGAAGCACTGTCAGAAACTACTTTTGGATATCTGCATTCAAGTCACAGGGCTGAACATTCCCTTTCATAGACCACGTTTGAAACACTCTTTCTGTAGTATCTGAAAGTGGACATTTCGAGCGAATTCAGGCCTATGGTGAAAACGGAAATATCTTCCGATAAAAACGAGACAGAAGGATTCTCAGAAACTTATTTGGGATGTGGGTCCTCAATTAACAGAGTTCAACATTTCTTTTGATACAGCAGTTTGGATACACACTTTTTGTAGAATCTGCAAGTGAATATTTGAATAACAGTGAAGATTTCTTTGGAAACGGGAATATCTTTCTATAAAATCTAGACAGAAGGATTCTCAGAAACTTCTTTGTGATGAGTGTCTTCAACTAACAGAGTTCAACCTTTCTTTTGATACAGCAGTTTGGAAACACTCTTTCTGTAGAAATTGCATGTGGATATCTGGATAACTGTGAAGATTTCGGTGGAAACAGGAATATCTTCATCTAAAATCTAGACAGAAGCAGTGTCAGAATCTACTTTGTGATATCTGCATTCAAGTCACAGAGCTGAACATTCCCTTTCATGGAGCGGGTTTGAAACACTCTTTCTGTAGTATCTGGAAGTGGACATTTCGAGCGAATTCAGTCCTATGGTGAAAACGGAAATATCTTCCCATAAAAATGAGACAGAAGGATTCTCAGAAACTTAATTGGGATGTGTGTCGTCAACTAACAGAGTTGAACCTTTCTATTGATACAGTAGTTTGGAAACACTCTTTTTGTAGAATCTGCAAGTGGATATTTGGATACCTGTGAAGATTTCATTGGAAACGGAATATCTTCATATAAATTCTAGACAGAAGCATTCTCAGAAACATCTTTGTGATGTGTGTCTTCAACTAACAGGGTTCAACCTTTCTTTTGATAGAGCAGTTTGGAAACACTGTTTTTGTAGAATCTGTAAGTGGATATTTGGATACCTCTAGTGATTTCATTGGAAACGGGAATATCTTCATATCAGATCTAGACAGAAGCATTCTCAGAAACTTCTTTGTGATGTGTGTCCTCATCTAACAGAGTTGAACCATTCTTTTGATAGAGCAGTTTGGAAACACTCTTTTTGTAGAATCTGTAAGTGGATATTTGGATACCTCTAACGATTTCGTTGGAAACGGGAGTATCTTCATATAAAATCTAGACAGAAGCATTCTCAGAAACTTCTTGGTAATGAGTGTCCTACCTAACACAGTTCAACCTTTCCTTTGATACAGCAGCTTGGAAACCCTCTTTTTGTTGAATCGGCAAGTGGATATTTGGATAACTGTGAAGATTTCGTTGAAAACGGGAATATCTTCATATAAAATCTAGACAGAAGAATTCTCAGAAACTTCTTTGTGAAGAGTGTCCTCAACTAACAGAGTTCAACCTTTCTTTTGACACACCAGTTTGGAAACGCTCTTTTTGTAGAATCTGCAAGGGGATATTTCGATAACTGTGAAGATTTTGTTGGAAACGGGAATAACTTCATATAAAATCTAGACAGAAGCATTCTGAGAAACTTCTTTGTGATGTGTCTCCTCAACTAACAGAGTTCAACCTTTCTTTTGATACAGCAGTTTGGATACTCTCTTTTTGTAGAATCTGTAAGTGGATATTTGGATAGTTCTAACGATTTCGTTGGAATTGGGAATATCTTCATATAAAAGATAGACAGAAGCACTGTCAGAAACTACTTTTTGATATCTGCATTCAAGTCACAGTGCTGAACATTCCCTTACATAGACCACGTTTGAAACAGTCTTTCTGTAGTACCTGAAAGTGGACATTTCGAGCGAATTCAAGTCTATGGTGAAAACTGAAATATCTACCCATAAAAACGAGACAGAAGGATTCTCAGAAACTTCTTTCTGATGTGTGTCCTCAACAAACGGAGTTCAACCTTTCTTTTGATACAGCAGTTTGGAAACTCTCTTTTTGTAGAATCTGTAAGTGGATATTTGGATACCTCTAACGATTTCGTTGGAAACGGGAATATCTTCATATAAAAGATACACAGAAGCACTGTCATTAACTTCTTTGTGATATCTGCATTCAAGTCACAGATCTGAACATTCCCTTTCATAGACCACGTTTGAAACTCTCTTTCTGTTGTATCTGAAAGTGGACACTTCGAGCGCATTCAGGCCTGTGGTGTAAAAGGGAATATCTTCCTATGAAAACGAGACAGAAGGATTCTCATAAAGTTGTTTGGGATGTGTGTCCTCAACAAACGGAGTTCAACCTTTCTTTTGATACAGCAGTTTGGAAACACCCTTTTTGTATAAATTGCAAGTGGATATTTGGATAACTGTGAAGATTTCATTGGAAACGGGAATATCTTCATTTAAAATCTAGACAGAAGCATTCTCAGAAACTTCTTGGTAATGAGTGTCCTCACCTAACACACTTCAACATTTCTTTTGATACAGCAGTTTGGAAACGCTCTTTTTGTAGAATCTGCAAGTGGTTATTTGGATAACTGTGAAGATTTCGTTGGAAAAGGGAATATCTTCATATAAAATCTAGACAGAAGCATTCTCAGAAACTTCCTTGTGATGTGTGTCCTCAACTAACAGAGTTCAACCTTTCTTTTGATACAGCTGTTTGGATAATCTCTTTTTGTAGAATCTGTAAGTGGATATTGGGATACCTCTAACGATTTTGTTGGAAACGGGAATATCTTCATATAAAAGATAGACAGAAGCACTGTCAGAAACTACTTTTTGATATCTGAATTCACGTCACAGTGCTGAACATTCCCTTTCATAGACCACGTTTGAAACACTCTTTCTGTAGTATCTGAAAGTGGACATTTCGGGCGAATTCAGGCCTATGGTGAAAACGGAAATATCTTCCAATAAAAACGAGACAGAAGCATTCTCAGAAACTTCTTTCTGATGTGTGTCCTCAACAAACGGAGTTCAACCTTTCTTTTGATACAGCAGTTTGGAAACTCTCTTTTTGTAGAATCTGTAAGTGGATATTTGGATACCTCTAACGATTTCATTAGAAACGGGAATATCTTCAAATAAAATCTAGACAGAGGCATTCTCAGAAACTTCTTTCTGATGTGTGTCTTCAGCTAACAGAGTTCAACCTTTCTTTGGATAGAGCAGTTTGGAAACCCTCTTTTTGTAGAATCGGCATGTTGATATTTGGATAAATGAGAAGATTTCGTTGGCAACGGGAATATCTTCAAATAAAATCTAGACAGAAGGATTCTCAGAAACTTCTTTATGATGAGTGTCTTCAACTAACAGAGTTCAACCTTTCTTTTGATACAGCAGTTTGGAAACACTCTTTCTGTAGAAATTGCATGCGGATATCTGGATAACTGTGAAGATTTCTTTGGAAACGGGAATGTCTTCATAAAAATTCTAGACAGAAACATTCTCAGAAACTTCTTTGTGATGTGTGTCCTCAACTAACAGAGTTCAACCTTTCATTTGATAGAGCAGTTTGGAAACACTCTGTTTGTAGAATCTGCAAGTGGATACTTGGATTACTGTGAAGATTTCGTTGGAAACGAGAATATCTTCATCTAAAATCTAGACAGAAGCACTGTCAGAAACTACTTTGTGATATCTGCATTCAAGTCACAGAGCTGAACATTCCTTTTCATTGACCAGGTTTGAAACACTCTTTCTGTAGTATCCGGAAGTGGACATTTTGAGCGAAATCAGGTCTATGGTGAAAACGGAAATATCTTCCCATAAAAATGAAAGAGAAAGACTCTCAGAAACTTAATTGGGATGTCTGTCCTCAACTAACAGGGTTGAACCATTCTATTGATACAGTAGTTTGGAAACACTCTTTTTGTATAATCTGCAAGTGGATATTTGGATAACTGTGAAGATTTCATTGGAAACGGAATATCTTCATATAAATTCTAGACAGAAGCATGCTCAGAAACTTCTTTGTGATGTATGTCTTCAACTAACAGGGTCCAACCTTTCTTTTGATAGAGCAGTTTGGAAACACTGTTTTTGTAGAATCTGTAAGTGGATATTTGGATACCTCTAATGATTTCATTGGAAACCTGAATATCTTCATTCAAAATCTAGACAGAAACATTCTCAGAAACTTCTTTGCGATCTGTGTCTTCAACTAACAGGGTTCAACCTTTCTTTTGATAGAGCAGTTTGGAAACACTCTTTTTGTAGAATCTGTAAGTGGATATTTGGATACCTCTAACGATTTCGTTGGAAACGGGAATATCTTCATATAAAAGATACACAGAAGCAGTGTCAGAAACTACTTTGTGATATCTGCATTCAAGTCACAGATCTGAACATTCCCTTTCATAGACCACGTTTGAAACTCTCTTTCTGTTTTATCTGAAAGTGGACACTTCGAGCGCATTCAGGCCTGTGGTGAAAAAGGGAATATCTTCCTATTAAAACGAGACAGAAGGAATCTCATAAAGTTGTTTAGGATGTTTGTCCTCAACTAACAGAGTTCAACCTTTCTTTTGATACAGCAGTTTGGAAACACCCTTTTTGTATAAATTTCAAGTGGATATTTGGATAACTGTGAAGATTTCATTGGAAACAGGAATATCTTCATTTAAAATCTAGACAGAAATATTCTCAGAAACTTCTTTGTGATGTGGGTCCTCAACTAACAGAGTTCAACCTTTCTTTTGATACAGCAGTTTGGATACTCTCTTTTTGTAGAATCTGTAAGTGGATATTTGGATACCTCTAACGATTTCGTTGGAAAGGGGAATATCTTCATATAAATGATAGACAGAAGCACTGTCAGAAACTACTTTTTGATATCTGCATTCAAGTCACAGCGCTGAACATTCCCTTTCATAGACCACGTTTGACACACTCTTTCTGTAGTACCTGAAAGTGGACGTTTCGAGCGAATTCAGGCCTATGGTGAAAACGGAAATATCTACACATAAAAACGAGACAGAAGGATTCTCAGAAACTTTTTTGGGATGTGGGTCCTCAACTAACAGAGTTGAACACTTCTTTTGATACAGCAATTTGGAAACACATTTTTTGTAGAATCTGCAAGTGAATATTTGAATAACAGTGAAGATCTTTATGGAAACGGGAATATCTTTATATAAAATCTAGACAGAAGCATTATCAGAAACTTCTTTGTGATGTGTGTCCTCAACTAACGGAGTTCAACCTTTCTTTTGATACAGCAGTTTGGATACTCTCTTTTTGTAGAATCTGTAAGTGGATATTTGGATACCTCTAACGATTTCGTTGGAGACGGGAATATCTTCATATAAAAGATAGACAGAAGCACTGTCAGAAACTACTTTTTGATATCTGCATTCAAGTCACAGTGCTGAACATTCCTTTTCATAGACCACGTTTGAAACACTCTTTCTGTAGTGTCTGAAAGTGGACATTTCGAGCGAATTCCGGCCAATGGTGAAAACGGAAATATCTTCCCATAAAAACGAGACAGAAGGATTCTCAGAAACTTATTTGGGATGTGAGTCCTCAAGTAACCGAGTTGAACATTTCTTTTGAAACAGCAGTTTGGAAACACACTTTTTGTAGAATCTGCAAGTGAATATTTGAATAACAGTGAAGATTTCTTTGGAAACGGGAATATCTTTATATAAAATCTAGGCAGAATCATTCTCAGAAACTTCTTTGTGATGTGTGTCCTCAACTAACGGAGTTCAAACTTTCTTTTGATACAGAAGTTTGGATACTCCCTTTTTGTAGAATCTGTAAGTGGATATTTCGATACCTCTAACGATTTCATTAGAATCGGGAATATCTTCAAATAAGATCTAGACAGAGGCATTCTCAGAAACTTCTTTGTGATGTGTGTCTGCAGCTAACAGAGTTCAACCTTTCTTTTGATAGAGCAGTTTGGAAACCCTCTTTTTGTAGAATCGGCAAGTTGATATTTGGATAACTGAGAAGATTTCGTTGGCAACGGGAATATCTTCATATAAAATCTAGACAGAAGGATTCTCAGACACTTCTTTGTGATGAGTGTCTTCAACTAACAGAGTTCAACCTTTCTTGTGATACAGCAGTTTGGAAACACTCTTTCCGTAGAAATTGCAAGTGGATATCTGGAGAACTGTGAAGATTTCTTTGGAAACGGGAATATCTTCATATAAAATCTAGACAGAAACATTCTCAGAAACTTCTTTGTGATGTGTGTCCTCAACTAACAGAATTCAACCTTTCTTATGATAGAGCAGTTTGGAAACCCTTTGTTTGTAGAATCTGGAAGTGGATATTTGGATAACTGTGAAGATTTTGTTGGAAAAGGGAATATCTTCATATAAATTCTAGACAGAAGCATTCTCAGAAACTTATTTGTGATGTGTGTCTTCAACTAACAGGGTTCAACCTTTCTTTTGATAGAGCAGTTTGGAAACACTGTTTTTGTAGGATCTCTAAGTGGATATTTGGATACCTCTAACGATATCATTGGAAACCTGAATATCTTCATATAAAATGTAGACAGAAGCATTCTCAGAAACTTCTTTGTGATGTGTGTCCTCATCTAAGAGAGTTGAACCTTTCTTTTGATAGAACAGTTTGGAAACACTCTGTTTGTAGAATCTGCAAGTGGATATTTGGATAACTATGAAGATTTCATTGGAACCGGGAATATCTTCATATAAATTCTAGACAGAAGCATTCTCAGAAACTTCTTTGTGATGTGTGTCTTCAACTAACAGGGCTCAACCTTTCTTTTGATAGAGCAGTTTGGAAACACTGCTTTGTAGAATCTGTAAGTGGATATTTGGATACCACTAATGATTTCATTGGAAACCTGAATATCTTCATATAAAATCCAGACAGAAGCATTCTCAGAAACTTCTTTGTGACCTGTGTCTTCAACTAACAGGGTTCAACCTTTCTTTTGATAGAGCAGTTTGGAAACACTGTTTTTGTAGAATCGGTAAGTGGATATTTGGATACATCTAGTGATTTCTTTGGAAACGGGAATATCTTCATATAAAATCTAGACAGAAGCATTCTCAGAAACTTCTTTGTGATGTGTGTCCTCATCTAACTGAGTTGAACCTTTCTTTTGATAGAGCAGTTTGGAAACACTCTTTTTGTAGAATCTGTAAGTGGATATTTGGATACCTCTAACGATTTCGTTGGAAACGGGAATATCTTCATATAAAAGATACACAGAAGCACTGTGAGAAACTACTTTGTGATATCTGCATTCAAGTCACAGATCTGAACATTCCCTTTCATAGACCACGTTTGAAACTCTCTTTCTGTTGTATCTGAAAGTGGACACTTCGAGCGCATTCAGGCCTGTGGTGAAAAAGGGAATATCTTCCTATGAAAACGAGACAGAAGGATTCTCATAAAGTTGTTTGGGATGTGTGTCCTCAACTAACAGAGTTCAACCTTTCTTTCGATACAGCAGTTTGGAAACACCCTTTTTGTATAAATTGCAAGTGGATATTTGGATGACTGTGAAGATTTCATTGGAAACGGGAATATCTTCATTTAAAATCTAGACAGAAATATTCTCAGAAACTTCTTTGTGATGTGGGTCCTCAACTAACAGAGTTCAACCTTTCCTTTCATACAGCAGTTGGAAACACACTTTTTGTAGAATCTGCAAGTGGATATTTGGATAACTGTGAAGATTTCATTGGAAACGGGAATATCTTCATATAAAATCTAGACAGAAGCATTCTGAGAAACTTCTTTGTGATGTGTGTCCTCAACTAACAGAGTTCAACATTTCTTTTCATACAGCTGTTGGAAACACACTTTTTATAGAATCTGCAAGTGGATATTTGGATAACTGTGAAGATTTCTTTGGAAACGGGTATATCTTCATATAAAATCTAGACAGAAACATTCTCAGAAACTTCTTTGTCTTGTGTGTCCTCAACTAACAGAGTTCAACCTTTCATTTGATAGAGCAGTTTTCAAACACTCTGTTTGTAGAATCTGCAAGTGGATATTTGGATAACTGTGAAGATTTCGTTGGAAACGGGAATATCTTCATCTAAAATCTAGACAGAAGCACTGTCAGAAACTACTTTGTGATATCTGCATTCAAGTCACAGAGCTGAACATTCCCTTTCATAGAGCAGGTTTGAAACACTCTTTCTGTAGTATCTGGAACTGGACATTTCGAGCGAATTCAGGCCTATGGTGAAAACGGAAATATCTTCCAATAAAAATGAGACAGAAGGATTCTCAGAAACTTAATTGGGATGTGTGTCGTCAACTAACAGAGTTGAACCTTTCTATTGATACAGTAGTTTGGAAACACTCTTTTTGTAGAATCTGCAAGTGGATATTTGGAAAACTGTGAAGATTTTGTTGGAAACGGGAATATCTTCATCTAATATCTAGACGGAAGCACTGTCAGAAACTACTTTGTGATATCTGCATTCAAGTGAGAGAGCTGAACATTCCTTTTCATTGACCAGGTTTGAAGCACTCTTTCTGTAGTATCCGGAAGTGGACATTTCGAGCGAAATCAGGCCTATGGTGAAAACGGAAATATCTTCCCATAAAAATGAAAGAGAAAGATTCTCAGAAACTTAATTGGGATGTCTGTCCTCAACTAACAGAGTTGAACCTTTCTATTGATACAGTAGTTTGGAAACACTCTTTTTGTAGAATCTGCAAGCGGATATTTGGATAACTGTGAAGATTTCGTTGGAAACGGAATATCTTGATATAAAATCTAGACAGAAGCATTCTCAGAAACTTCTTTGTGATGTGTGTCTTCAACTAACAGGGTCCAACCTTTCTTTTGATAGAGCAGTTTGGAAACACTGTTTTTGTAGGATCTGTAAGTGGATATTTGGATACCTCTAATGATTTCATTGGAAACGTGAATATCTTCATATAAAATCAAGAGAGAAGCATTCTCAGAAACTTCTTTGTGATCTGTGTCTTCAACTAACAGATTTGAACCTTTCTTTTGATAGAGCAGTTTGGAAACACTCTTTTTGTAGAATCTGTAAGTGGATATATGGATACCTCTAACGATTTCGTTGGAAACGGGAATATCTTCATATAAAAGACACACAGAAGCACTGTGAGAAACTACTTTGTGATATCTGCATTCAAGTCACAGATCTGAACATTCCCTTTCATAGACCACGTTTGAAACTCTCTTTCTGTTGTGTCTGAAAGTGGACACTTCGAGCGCATTCAGGCCTGTGGTGAAAAAGGGAATAGCTTCCTATGAAAACGAGACAGAAGCATTCTCAGAAACTTCTTTGTGATCTGTTTCTTCAACTAACAGGGTTCAACCTTTCTTTTGATAGAGCAGTTTGGAAACACTGCTTTTGTAGAATCTGTAAGTGGATATTTGGATACCTCTAATGATTTCATTAGAAACGGGAATATCTTCATATAAAATCTAGACAGAAGCATTACCAGAAACTTCTTTGTGATGAGTGTCCTCAAAGAACAGAGCTTAACCTTTCTTTGGATAGAGCATTTTGGAAACCCTCTTTTTGTAGAATCGGCAAGTTGATATTTGGATAACTGAGAAGATTTCGTTGGCAACGGGAATAACTTCATATGAAATCTAGACGGAAGGATTCTCAGAAACTTCTTTGTGATGAGTGTCTTCAACTGACAGAATTCAACCTTTCTTTTGATACAGCAGTTTGGAAACACTCTTTCTGTAGAAATTGCATGCGGATATCTGGATAACTGTGAAGATTTCTTTGGAAACGGGAATATCTTCATATAAAGTCTAGACAGAAACATTCTCAGAAACTTCTTTGTGATGTGTGTCCTCAACTAACAGAGTTCAACCTTTCATTTGATAGAGCAGTTTGGGAACACTCTGTTTGTAGAATCTGCAAGTGGATATTTAAATAACTGTGAAGATTTCGTTGGAAACGGGAATATCTTCATCTAAAATCTAGACAGAAGCACTGTCAGAAACTACTTTGTGATATCTGCATTCAAGTCACAGAGCTGAACATTCTGTTTCATAGAGCAGGTTTGAAACACTCTTTCTGTAGTATCTGGAACTGGACATTTCGAGCGAATTCAGGCCAATGGTGAAAACGGAAATATCTTCCCATAAAAATGAGACAGAAGGATTCTCAGAAACTTAATTGGGATGTGTGTCGTCAACTAACAGAGTTGAACCTTTCTATTGATACAGTAGTTTGGAAACACTCTTTTTGTAGAATCTGCAAGTGGATATTTGGATAACTGTGAAGATTTTGTTGGAAACGGGAATATCTTCACATAAAGTCTAGACAGAAGAATTCTCAGAAAATTCTTTGTGATGTGTGTCCTCAACTAACAGAGTTCAACCTTTTTTTTTATAGAGCAGTTTAGAAACACCCCTTTTGTAGAACCTGTATGTGGATATTTGGATTCCTCTAACGATTTCGTTGGAAACGGGAGTATCTTCATATAAAATCTAGACAGAAGCATTCTCAGAAACTTCTTGGTAATGAGTGTCCTCACCTAACACAGTTCAACCTTTCTTTTGATACAGCAGCTTGGAAACCCTCTTTTTGTTGAATCGGCAAGTGGATATTTGGATAACTGTGAAGATTTCGTTGAAAACGGGAATATCTTCATATAAAATCTAGACAGAAGAATTCTCAGAAACTTCTTTGTGAAGAGTGTCCTCAACTAACAGAGTTCAACCTTTCTTTTGACACACCAGTTTGTAAACGCACTTTTTGTAGAATCTGCAAGTGGATATGTGGATAACTGTGAAGATTTCGTTGGAAAGGGGAATATCTTCATATAAAATCTAGACAGAAGCATTCTCAGAAACTTCTTTGTGATGTGTGTCCTCAACTAACAGAGTTCAACCTTTCTTTTGATACAGCAGTTTGGATACTCTCTTTTTGTAGAATCTGTAAGTGGATATTTGGATACCTCTAACGATTTCGTTGGAAACGGGAATATCTTCATATAAAAGACAGACAGAAGCACTGTCAGAAACTACTTTTTGATATCTGCATTCCAGTCACAGGGCTGAACCTTCCCTTTCATAGACCACGTTTGAAACACTCTTTCTGTAGTATCTGAAAGAGGACATTTCGTGCGAATTCAGGCCTATGGTGAAAACGGAAATATCTTCCCATAAAAATGAGACAGAAGGATTCTCAGGAACTTAATTGGGATGTGTGTCGTCAACTAACAGAGTTGAACCTTTCTATTGATACAGTAGTTTGGAAACACTCTTTTTGTAGAATCTGCAAGTGGATGTTTGGATAACTGTGAAGATTTTGTGGGAAACGGGAATATCTTCATCTAATATCTAGACGGAAGCACTGTCAGAAACTACTTTGTGATATCTGCATTCAAGTGACAGAGCTGAACATTCCTTTTCATTGACCAGGTTTGAAACACACTTTCTGTAGTATCCGGAAGTGGACATTTCGAGCGAAATCAGGCCTATGGTGAAAACGGAAATATCTTCTGATGAAAACGAGACGGAAGGATTCTCAGAAACTTATTTGGGATGTGGGTCCTCAACTAATAGAGTTGAACATTTCTTTTGATACAGCAGTTTGGAAACACACTTTTTGTAGGATCTGCAAGTGAATATTTGAATAACAGTGAAGATTTCTATGGAAACGGGAATATCTTTATGTAAAATCTAGACAGAAGCATTCTCAGAAACTTCTTTGTGATGAGTGTCCTCAAAGAACAGAGTTTAACCTTTCTTTGGATAGAGCAGTTTGGAAACCCTCTTTTTGTAGAATCGGGAAGTTGATATTTGGATAACTGAGAAGATTTCATTGGCAACGGGAATATCTTCATATAAAATCTAGACAGAAGGATTCTCAGAAACTTCTTTGTGATGAGTGTCTTCAACTAACCGAGTTCAACCTTTCTTTTGATACAGCAGTTTGGAAACACTCTTTCTGTAGAAATTGCATGTGGATATCTGGATAACTCTGAAGATTTCTTTGGAAACGGGAATATCTTCATATAAAATCTAGACAGAAACATTCTCAGAAACTTCTTTGTGATGTGTGTCCTTAACAAACAGAGTTCAACCTTTCATTTGATAGAGCAGTTTGGAAACACTCTGTTTGTAGAATCTGCCAGTGGATATTTGGATAACTGTGAAGACTTCGTTGGAAACGGGAATATCTTCATCTAAAATCTAGACCGAAGCACTGTCAGAAACTACTTTGTGATATCTGCATTCAAGTCACAGAGCTGAACATTCCCTTTCATAGAGCAGGTTTGAAACACTCTTTCTGTATATCTGGAAGTAGACATTTCGAGCGAATTCAGGCCTATGGTGAAAACGGAAATATCTTCCCATAAAAATGAGACAGAAGGATTCTCAGAAACTTAATTGGGATGTGTGTCGTCAACTAACAGACTTGAACTTTTCTATTGATACAGTAGTTTGGAAACACTCTTTTTGTAGAATCTGCAAGTGGATATTTGGATAACTGTGAAGATTTTGTTGGAAACGGGAATATCTTCATCTAATATCTAGACGGAAGCACTGTCAGAAACTACTTTGTGATATCTGCATTCAAGTGACAGAGCTGAACATTCCTTTTCATTGACCAGGTTTGAAACACTCTTTCTGTAATATCCGGAAGTGGACATTTCGAGCGAAATCAGGCCTAAGGTGAAAAGGGAAATATCTTCCGATAAAAAAGAGACAGAAGGATTCTCAGAAACTTATTTGGAATGTGGGTCCTCAACTAACAGAGTTGAACATTTCTTTTGAGACAGCAGTTTGGAAACACACTTTTTGTAGAATCTGCAAGTGAATATTTGAATAACAGTGAAGATTTCTATGGAAACGGGAATATCTTTATATAAAATCTAGACAGAAGCATTCTCAGAAACTTCTTTGTGATGAGTGTCCTCAAAGAACAGAGTTTAACATTTCTTTGGATAGAGCAGTTTGGAAACCGTATTTTTGTAGAATCGGCAACTTGATATTTGGATAACTGAGAAAATTTCGTTGGCAACGGGAATATCTTCATATAAAATCTAGACAGAAAGATTCTCAGAAGCTTCTTTGTGCTGAGGGTCTTCAACTAACAGAGTTCAACCTTTCATTTGATAGAGCAGTTTGGAAACACTCTGTTTGTAGAATCTGCAAGTGGATATTTGGATAACTGTGAAGATTTCGTTGGAAACGGGAATATCTTCATCTAAAATCTAGACAGAAGCACTGTCAGAAACTACTTTGTGATATCTGCATTCAAGTGACAGAGCTGAACATTCCTTTTCATTGACCAGGTTTGAAACACTCTTTCTGTAGTATCCGGAAGTGGACATCTCGAGCAAAATCAGGCCTATGGTGAAAACGGAAATATCTTCCCATATAAATGAAAGAGAATGATTCTCAGAAACTTAATTGGGATGTCTGTCCTCAACTAACAGAGCTGAACCTTCCTATTGATACAGTAGTTTGGAAACACTCTTTTTGTAGAATCTGCAAGTGGATATTTGGATAACTGTGAAGATTTCATTGGAAACGGAATATCTTCATATAAATTCTAGACAGAAGCATTCTCAGAAACTTCTTTGTGATGTGTGTCTTCAACTAACAGGGTTCAACCTTTCTTTTGATAGAGCAGTTTGGAAACACTGTTTTTGTAGAATCTGTAAGTGGATATTTGGATACCTTTAATGATTTCGTTGGAAACCTGAATATCTTGATATAAAATCTAGACAGAAGCATTCTCAGAAACTTCTTTGTGATCTGTGTCTTCAACTAACAGGGTTCAACCTTTCTTTTGATAGAGCAGTTTGGAAACACTGTTTTTGCAGAAACTTTAAGTGGATATTTGGATACCTCTAACGATTTAATTAGAAACGGGAATATCTTCATATAAAATCTAGACAGAAGCATTATCAGAAACTTCTTTGTGATGAGTGTCCTCAAAGAACAGAGTTTAACCTTTCTTTGGATAGAGCAGTTTGGAAACCCTCTTTTTGTAGAATCGGCAAGTTGATATTTGGATAACTGAGAAGATTTCATTGGCAACGGGAATATCTTCATATAAAATCTAGACAGAAGGATTCTCAGAAACTTCTTTGTGATGAGTGTCTTCAACTAAGAGAGTTCAACCTTTCTTTTGATACAGCAGTTTGGAAACACTCTTTCTGTAGAAATTGCATACGGATATCTGGATAACAGTGATGATTTCTTTGGAAACGGGAATATCTTCATATAAAATCTAGACAGAAACATTCTCAGAAACTTCTTTGTGATGTGTGCCCTCAACTAACAGAGTTCAACCTTTCATTTGATAGAGCAGTTTGGAAACACTCTGTTTGTAGAATCTGCAAGTGGATATTTGGATAACTGTGAAGATTTCGTTGGAAACGGGAATATCTTCATCTAAAATCTAGACAGAAGCACTGTCAGAAACTACTTTGTGACATCTGCATTCATGTCACAGAGCAGAACTTTCCCTTTCATAGAGCAGGTTTGAAACACTCTTTCTGTAGTATCTGGATGTGGACATTTCGTGCGAATTCAGGCCTATGGTGAAAACGAAAATATCTTCCCATAAAAATGAGACAGAAGAATTCTCAGGAACTTAATTGTGATGTGTGTCGTCAACTAACAGAGTTGAACCTTTCTATTGATACAGTAGTTTGGAAACACTCTTTTTGTAGAATATGCAAGTGGATGTTTGGATAGCTGTGAAGATTTTGTTGGAAACCGGAACATCTTCATCTAATATCTAGACGGAAGCACTGTCAGAAACTACTTTGTGATATCTGCATTCAAGTGACAGAGCTGAACATTCCTTTTCATTGACCAGGTTTGAAACACCCTTTCTGTAGTATCCGGAAGTGGACATTTCGAGCAAAATCAGGCCTATGGTGAAAACGGAAATATCTTCCGATAATAACGAGACAGAAGGATTCTCAGAAACTTATTTGTGATCTGTGTCTTCAACTAACAGGGTTCAACCTTTCTTTTGATAGAGCAGTTTGGAAACACTGTTTTTGCAGAAACTTTAAGTGGATATTTGGATACCTCTAACGATTTAATTAGAAACGGGAATATCTTCATATAAAATCTAGACAGAAGCATTATCAGAAACTTCTTTGTGATGAGTGTCCTCAAAGAACAGAGTTTAACCTTTCTTTGGATAGAGCAGTTTGGAAACCCTCTTTTTGTAGAATCGGCAAGTTGATATTTGGATAACTGAGAAGATTTCATTGGCAACGGGAATATCTTCATATAAAATCTAGACAGAAGGATTCTCAGAAACTTCTTTGTGATGAGTGTCTTCAACTAAGAGAGTTCAACCTTTCTTTTGATACAGCAATTTGGAAACACTCTTTCTGTAGAAATTGCATACGGATATCTGGATAACAGTGATGATTTCTTTGGAAACGGGAATATCTTCATATAAAATCTAGACAGAAACATTCTCAGAAACTTCTTTGTGATGTGTGCCCTCAACTAACAGAGTTCAACCTTTCATTTGATAGAGCAGTTTGGAAACACTCTGTTTGTAGAATCTGCAAGTGGATATTTGGATAACTGTGAAGATTTCGTTGGAAACGGGAATATCTTCATCTAAAATCTAGACAGAAGCACTGTCAGAAACTACTTTGTGACATCTGCATTCATGTCAGAGAGCAGAACTTTCCCTTTCATAGAGCAGGTTTGAAACACTCTTTCTGTAGTATCTGGATGTGGACATTTCGTGCGAATTCAGGCCTATGGTGAAAACGAAAATATCTTCCCATAAAAATGAGACAGAAGAATTCTCAGGAACTTAATTGTGATGTGTGTCGTCAACTAACAGAGTTGAACCTTTCTATTGATACAGTAGTTTGGAAACACTCTTTTTGTAGAATATGCAAGTGGATGTTTGGATAGCTGTGAAGATTTTGTTGGAAACCGGAACATCTTCATCTAATATCTAGACGGAAGCACTGTCAGAAACTACTTTGTGATATCTGCATTCAAGTGACAGAGCTGAACATTCCTTTTCATTGACCAGGTTTGAAACACCCTTTCTGTAGTATCCGGAAGTGGACATTTCGAGCAAAATCAGGCCTATGGTGAAAACGGAAATATCTTCCGATAATAACGAGACAGAAGGATTCTCAGAAACTTATTTGGGATGTGGGTCTTCAACTAACAGAGTTGAACATTTCTTTTGATACAGCAGTTTGGAACCACACTTTTTGTAGAATCTGCAAGTGAATATTTGAATAACAGTGAAGATTTCTATGGAAACGGTAATATCTTTATATAAAATCTAGACAGAAGCATTCTCAGAAACTTCTTTGTGATGAGTGTCCTCAAAGAACGGAGTTTAACCTTTCTTTGGATAGAGCAGTTTGGAAACCCTATTTTTGTAGAATCGGCAACTTGATATTTGGATAACTGAGAAAATTTCGTTGGCAACGGGAATATCTTCATATAAAATCTAGACAGAAAGATTCTCAGAAGCTTGTTTGTGATGAGTGTCTTCAACTAACAGAGTTCAACCTTTCTTTTGATACAGCAGTTTGGAAACACTCTTTCTGTAGAAATTGCATGCGGATATCTGGATAACTCTGAAGATTTCTTTGGAAACGGGTATATCTTCATATAAAAGATAGACAGAAGCACTATCAGAAACTACTTTTTGATATCTGCATTCAAGTCACAGTGCTGAACATTCCCTTTCATAGGCCACGTTTGAAACACTCTTTCTGTAGTACCTGGATGTGGACATTTCGAGCCAATTAAGGCCTATGGTGAAAATGGAAATATCTACCCATAAAAACTAGACAGAAGCATTCTCAGAAACTTCTTTGTGAAGTCTGTCCTCAACTAACGGAGTTCAACCTTTCTTTTGATACGGCAGTTTGGATACTCTCTTTTTGTAGAATTTGTAAGTGGGCATTTGGATACCTCTAACGATTTCATTAGAAACGGGAATATCTTTAAATAAAATCTAGACAAAGACATTCTCAGAAACTTCTTTGTGATGTGTGTCCTCAACAAACAGAGTTCAACCTTTCCTTTCATACAGCAGTTTGGATACTCTCTTTTTGTAGAATCTGTAAGTGGACATTTGGATACCTCTAACGATTTCATTAGAAACGGGAATATCTTCAAATAAAATCTAGACAGAGGCATTCTCAGAAACTTCTTTGTGATGTGTGTCTTCAGCTAACAGAGTTCAACCTTTCTTTTGATAGAGCAGTTTGGAAACCCTCTTTTTGTAGAATCGGTATGTTGATATTTGGATAACTGAGAAGATTTCATTGGCAATGGGAATATCTGCATATAAAATCTAGACAGAAGGATTCTCAGAAACTTCTTTGTGATGAGTGTCTTCAACTAACAGAGTTCAACCTTTCTTTTGATACAGCAGTTTGGAAACACTCTTTCTGTAGAAATTGCATGTGGATATCTGGATAACTGTGAAGATTTCTTTGGAAACAGGAATATCTTCATATAAAATCTAGACAGAAACATTCTCAGAAACTTCTTTGTGATGTGTGTCCTTAACTAACAGAGTTCAACCTTTTATTTGATAGAGCAGTTTGGAAACACACTGTTTGTAGAATCTGCCAGTGGATATTTGGATAACTGTGAAGACTTCGTTGGAAACGGGAATTTCTTCATCTGAAATCTAGACCGAAGCACTGTCAGAAACTACTTTGTGATATCTGCATTCAAGTCACAGAGCTGAACATTCCCTTTCATAGAGCAGGTTTGAAACACTCTTTCTGTATATCTGGAAGTGGACATTTCGAGCGAATTCAGGCCTATGGTGAAAACGGAAATATCTTCCCATAAAAATGAGACAGAAGGATTCTCAGAAACTTAATTGGGATGTGTGTCATCAACTAACAGACTTGAACCTTTCTATTGATACAGTAGTTTGGAAACACTCTTTTTGTAGAATCTGCAAGTGGATATTTGGATAACTGTGAAGATTTTGTTGGAAACGGGAATATCTTCATCTAATATCTAGACGAAAGCACTGTCAGAATCTACTTTGTGATATCTGCATTCAAGTGACAGAGCTGAACATTCCTTTTCATTGACCAGGTTTGAAACACTCTTTCTGTAATATCCGGAAGTGGACATTTCGAGCGAAATCAGGCCTAAGGTGAAAAGGGAAATATCTTCTGATAAAAAAGAGACAGAAGGATTCTCAGAAACTTATTTGGGATGTGGGTCCTCAACTAACAGAGTTGAACATTTCTTTTGATACAGCAGTTTGGAAACACACTTTTTGTAGAATCTGCAAGTGAATATTTGAATAACAGTGAAGATTTCTTTGGAAATGGGAATATCTTTATATAAAATCTAGACAGAAGCATTCTCAGAAACTTCTTTGTGAAGTGTGTCCTCAACTAACGGAGTTCAACCTTTCTTTTGATACAGCAGTTTGGATACTCTCTTTTTGTAGAATCTGTAAGTGGACATTTGGATACCTCTAACGATTTCATTAGAAACGGGAATATCTTCAAATGAAATCTAGACAGAGACATTCTCAGAAACTTCTTTGTGATGTGTGTCCTCAACAAACAGAGTTCAACCTTTCTTTTGATACAGCAGTTTGGATACTCTCTTTTTGTAGAATCTGTAAGTGGACATTTGGATACCTCTAACGATTTCATTAGAAACGATTATATCTTCAAATAAAATCTAGACAGAGGCATTCTCAGAAACTTCTTTGTGATGTGTGTCTTCAGCTATCAGAGTTCAACCTTTCTTTTGATAGAGCAGTTTGGAAACCCACTTTTTGTAGAATCGGCAAGTTGATATTTGGATAACTGAGAAGATTTCTTTGGCAACGGGAATATCTTCATATAAAATCTAGACAGAAGGATTCTCAGAAACTTATTTGGGATGTGGGTCCTCAACTAACAGAGTTGAACATTTCTTTTGATACAGCAGTTTGGAACCACACTTTTTGTAGAATCTGCAAGTGAATATTTGAATAACAGTGAAGATTTCTATGGAAACGGGAATATCTTTATATAAAATCTAGACAGAAGCATTCTCAGAAACTTCTTTGTGATGAGTGTCCTCAAAGAACAGAGTTTAACCTTTCTTTGGATAGAGCAGTTTGGAAACCCTCTTTTTGTAGAATCGGGAAGTTGATATTTGGATAACTGTGAAGATTTCATTGGCAACGGGAATATCTTCATATAAAATGTAGATAGAAGGATTCTCAGAAACTTCTTTGTGATGAGTGTCCTCAACTAACAGAGTTCAACCTTTCTTTTGATACAGCAGTTTGGAAACACTCTTTTTGTTGAATCTGAAAGTGGATATTTGGATACCTCTAACGATTTCGTTGGAAACGGGAATATCTTCCTCTAAAATCTAGACAGAAGCACTGTCTGAAACTACTTTGTGATATCTGCATTCAAGTCACAGAGCTGAACATTTTCTTTCATAGAGCAGGGTTTAAACACTCTTTCTGATGTATCTGGAAGTGGACATTTCGAGCGAATTCAGGCCTATGGTGAAAACGGAAATATCTTCCCATAAAAATGAGACAGAAGGATTCTCAGAAACTTATTTGGGATGTGTGTCGTCAACTAACAGATTTGAACCTTTCTATTGATACAGTAGTTTGGAAACACACTTTTTGTAGAATCTGCAAGTGGATATTTAGATAACTGTGAAGATTTCATTGGAAACGGGAATATCTTCATATAAAATCTACACAGAAGCATTCTCAGAAACTTCTTTGTGATGTGTGTCCTCAACTAACAGAGTTCAAACTTTCTTTTGATACAGCAGTTTGGAAACACGCTTTTTGTAGAATCTGTAAGTGGATATTTGAGTACTTCTAAAGATTTCGTTGGAAACGAGATTATCTTCATATAAAATTTGACAGAAGCATTTTCAGAAACTTCTTTGTGATGTATGTCCTCAGGTAACAGAGTTAAAGCTTTCTGTTGATACAGCAGTTTGGATACTCTCTTTTTGTAGAATCTGTAAGTGGATATTTGGATACCTCTAAAGAGTTCTTTAGAAACGGGAATATCTTTATATAAAATCTAGACAGAAGCATTCAGAGAAACTGCTTTGGGATGTGTGTCCTCCACTAACAGAGTACAACCTTTCTTTTGAAACAGCACTTTGGAAACACTCTTTTGGTAGAATCTGCAAGTGGATATTTGATAACTTTGAAGATTTCCTTGGAAACGGAATATCTTCATATAAATTCTAGATAGAAGCATTCTCAGAAACTTCTTTGTGAAGTGTGTCTTCAACTAACAGAGTTCAACCTTTCTTTTGACAGAGCAGTTTGGAAACACTCTTTTTGTAGAATCTGTAAGTGGATATTTGGATACCTCTAACGATTTCATTGGAAACGGGAATATCTTCATATAAAAGATAGACAGAAGCACTGTCAGAAACTACTTTTTTATATCTGCATTCAAGTCACAGAGCTGAACATTCCCTTTCATAGACCACGTTTGAAACACTCTTTCTGTATTATCAGAAAGTGGATATTTCGAGCGAATTCAGGCCTATGGTGGAAACGGAAATATCTTCCCATAAAAAAGAGACAGAAGGGTTCTCAGAAATTTATTTGCAATGTGGGTCCCCAACTAACAGAGTTGAACATTTCTTTTGATTCAGCAGTTTGGAAACACACTTTTTGTTGAATCTGCAAGTGGATATTTGAATAACTGTGATGATTTCTTTGGAAACGGGAATATCTTTATATAAAGTCTAGACAGAAGCATTCTCAGAAACTTCTTTGTGATGTGTGTCCTCAGGTAACGGAATTCAGCCTTTCTTTTTATACAGCACTTTCGAAACACTCTTTTTGTAGAATCTGCAAGTGGATATTTGGATAACTGTGAAGATTTCGTTTGAAACGGGAATATCGTCATATAAAATATAGACAGAAGCATTCTCATAAACTTCTTTGTGATGTGTGTCCTCAACTAACAGAGTTCCACCTTTCTTTTGATAGAGCAGTTTGGAAACACTCTTTTTGTAGAATCTGTAAGTGGATATTTGATATCTCTAACGATTTCGATGGAAACGGGAATATCTTCATCTAACATCTCGACAGAATCGCTGTAAGAAACTACTTTGTGATATCTGCATTCAAGTCACAGAGCTGAACATTCCCTTTCATAGAGCATGTTTGAAACACTCTTTCTGTAGTATCTGAAAGTGGACATTTCGAGCGCATTCAGGCCTACGGTGAAAAAGGAAATATCTTCCCATAAAAACGAGGCAGAAGGATTGTCAGAAACTTATTTGCGATGTGTGTCCTCTACTAACAGAGTTCAACCTTTCTTTTGATACAGCAGTTTGGAAACACTCTTTCTGTAGAAATTGCAAGTGGATATCTGGATAACTGTGAAGATTTCATTGGAAATGGGAATATCTTCATATAAAATCTAGACAGAAACATTCACACAAACATCTTTGTGATGTGTGTCCTCCACTAACAGAGTACAACCTTTCTTTTGAAACAGCACTTTGGAAACACTCTTTTGGTAGAATCTGCAAGTGGATATTTGATAACTTTGAAGATTTCGTTGGAAACGGAATATCTTCATATAAATTCTAGATAGAAGCATTCTCAGAAACTTCTTTGTGAAGTGTGTCTTCAACTAACAGAGTTCAACCTTTCTTTTGACAGAGCAGTTTGGAAACACTCTTTTTGTAGAATCTGTAAGTGGATATTTGGATACCTCTAACGATTTCATTGGAAACGGGAATATCTTCATATAAAAGATAGACAGAAGCACTGTCAGAAACTACTGTTTTATATCTGCATTCAAGTCACAGAGCTGAACATTCCCTTTCATAGACCACGTTTGAAACACTCTTTCTGTAGTATCAGAAAGTGGATATTTCGAGCGAATTCAGGCCTATGGTGGAAACGGAAATATCTTCCCATAAAAAAGAGACAGAAGGGTTCTCAGAAACTTATTTGCAATGTGGGTCCCCAACTAACAGAGTTGAACATTTCTTTTGATTCAGCAGTTTGGAAACACACTTTTTGTTGAATCTGCAAGTGGATATTTGAATAACTGTGATGATTTCTTTGGAAACGGGAATATCTTTATATAAAGTCTAGACAGAAGCATTCTCAGAAACTTCTTTGTGATGTGTGTCCTCAGGTAACGGAATTCAGCCTTTCTTTTTATACAGCACTTTCGAAACACTCTTTTTGTAGAATCTGCAAGTGGATATTTGGATAACTGTGAAGATTTCGTTTGAAACGGGAATATCGTCATATAAAATATAGACAGAAGCATTCCCATAAACTTCTTTGTGATGTGTGTCCTCAACTAACAGAGTTCCACCTTTCTTTTGATAGAGCAGTTTGGAAACACTCTGTTTGTAGAATCTGCAAGTGGATATTTGGATAACTGTGAAGATTTCGTTGGAAAACGGAATATCTTCATCTAAAATCTAGACAGAAGCACTGTCAGAAACTACTTTGTGATATCTGCATTCAAGTCACAGAGCTGAGCATTCCCATTCATAGAGCAGGTTTGAAACACTCTTTCTGTAGTATCTGGAAGTGGACATTTCGAACGAATTCAGGCCTGTGGTGAAGACGGAAATATCTTCCCATAAAAATGAGACAGAATGATTCTCAGAAACTTATTTGGGATGTGTGTCGTCAACTAACAGATTTGAAACTTTCTATTGATACAGTAGTTTGGAAACACACTTTTTGTAGAATCTGCAAGTGAATATTTGGATAACTGTGAAGATGTCGTTGGAAACGGGAATATCTTCATATAAAATCTACACAGAAGCATTCTCAGAAACTTCTTTGTGATGTGTGTCCTCAACTAACAGAGTTCAAACTTTCTTTTGATACAGCAGTTTGACAACACGCTTTTTGTAGAATCTGTAAGTGGATATTTGAGTACTTCTAAAGATTTCGTTGGAAACGAGAATATCTTCATATGAAATTTGACAGAAGCATTTTCAGAAACTTCTTTGTGATGTGTGTCCTCAGGTAACAGAGTTAAACCTTTCTGTTGATACAGCAGTTTGGATCCTCTCTTTTTGTAGAATCTGTAAGTGGATATTTGGATACCTCTAACGATTTCTTTAGTAACGGGAATATCTTTATATAAAATCTAGACAGAAGCATTCAGAGAAACTGCTTTGGGATGTGTGTCCTCCACTAACAGAGTACAACCTTTCTTTTGAAACAGCACTTTGGAAGCACTCTTTTGGTAGAATCTGCAAGTGGATATTTGGATAACTGTGAATATTTCATTGGAAACGGAATATCTTCATATAAAATCTAGACAGAAGCATTCTCGGAAACTTCTTTGTGATGTGCGTCCTCATCTAACAGAGTTGAACCTTTCTTTTGATAGAGTAGTTTGGAAACACTCTTTTTGTAGAATCTGTAAGTGGATATTTGGATACCTCTAACGATTTTGTTGGAAACGGGAATATCTTCATATAAAAGATAGACAGAAGAAATGTCAGAAACTGCTTTTTGATATCTGCATTCAAGTCACAGAGCTGAACATTCCCTTTCATAGACCACGTTTGAAAGACTCTTTCTGTAGTATCTGAAAGTGGACATTTCGAGCGAATTTAGGCCTACGGTGAAAACGGAAATATCTTCTCATAAAAACGAGACAGAAGGATTCTCAGAAACTTATTTGGGATGTGGGTCCTCATCTAACAGAGTTGAACATTTCTTTTGATACAGCAGTTCGGAAACACACTTTTTGAAGAATCTGCAAGTGGATATTTGAATAACGGTGAAGATTTCTCTGGAAACGGGAATATCTTTATATAAAATCTAGACAGAAGCATTCTGAGAAACTTCTTTGTGATGTGTGTCCTCAACTAACAGACTTCAACCTTTCTTTTGATACAGCAGTTTGGATACTCTCTTTTTGTGGAATCTGTAAGTGGATATTTGGATACCTCAAACGATTTCATTAGAAACGGGAATATCTTCATATAAAATCTAGACAGAAGCATTATCAGAAACTTCTTTGTGATGCGTGTCCTCAACGAACAGAGTTCAACCTTTCTTTGGATAGAACAGTTTGGAAACCCTCTTTTTGTAGAATCGGCAAGTTGATATTTGGATAACTGAGAAGATTTCATTGGCAACGGGAATATCTTCATATAAAATCTAGACATGAGGATTCTCAGAAACTTCTTTGTGATGAGTGTCCTCAACTAACAGAGTTCAAACTTTCTTTTGATACAGCAGTTTGACAACACGCTTTTTGTAGAATCTGTAAGTGGATATTTGAGTACTTCTAAAGATTTCGTTGGAAACGAGAATATCTTCATATAAAATTTGACAGAAGCATTTTCAGAAACTTATTTGTGATGTGTGTCCTCAGGTAACAGAGTTAAACCTTTCTGTTGATACAGCATTTTGGATACTCTCTTTTTGCAGAATCTGTAAGTGGATATTTGGATACCTCTAACGATTTCTTTAGTAACGGGAATATCTTTATATAAAATCTAGACAGAAGCATTCAGAGAAACTGCTTTGGGATGTGTGTCCTCCACTAACAGAGTACAACCTTTCTTTTGAAACAGCACTTTGGAAACACTCTTTTGGTAGAATCTGCAAGTGGATATTTGGATAACTGTGAATATTTCATTGGAAACGGAATATCTTCATATAAAATCTAGACAGAAGCATTCTCGGAAACTTCTTTGTGATGTGCGTCCTCATCTAACAGAGTTGAACCTTTCTTTTGATAGAGTAGTTTGGAAACACTCTTTTTGTAGAATCTGTAAGTGGATATTTGGATACCTCTAACGATTTTGTTGGAAACGGGAATATCTTCATATAAAAGATAGACAGAAGAAATCTCAGAAACTGCTTTTTGATATCTGCATTCAAGTCACAGAGCTGAACATTCCCTTTCATAGACCACGTTTGAAACACTCTTTCTGTAGTATCTGAAAGTGGACATTTCGAGCGAATTTAGGCCTACGGTGAAAACGGAAATATCTTCCCATAAAAACGAGACAGAAGGATTCTCAGAAACTTATTTGGGATGTGGGTCCTCATCTAACGGAGTTGAACATTTCTTTTGATACAGCAGTTCGGAAACGCACTTTTTGAAGAATCTGCAAGTGGATATTTGAATAACAGTGAAGATTTCTCTGGAAACGGGAATATCTTTATATAAAATCTAGACAGAAGCATTCTGAGAAACTTCTTTGTGATGTGTGTCCTCAACTAACAGACTTCAACCTTTCTTTTGATACAGCAGTTTGGATACTCTCTTTTTGTGGAATCTGTAAGTGGATATTTGGATACCTCAAACGATTTCATTAGAAACGCGAATATCTTCATATAAAATCTAGACAGAAGCATTATCAGAAACTTCTTTGTGATGAGTGTCCTCAACGAACAGAGTTCAACCTTTCTTTGGATAGAACAGTTTGGAAACCCTCTTTTTGTATAATCGGCAAGTTGATATTTGGATAACTGAGAAGATTTCATTGGCAACGGGAATATCTTCATATAAAATCTAGACACGAGGATTCTCAGAAACTTCTTTGTGATGAGTGTCCTCAACTAACAGAGTTCAAACTTTCTTTTGATACAGCAGTTTGACAACACGCTTTTTGTAGAATCTGTAAGTGGATATTTGAGTACTTCTAAAGATTTCGTTGGAAACGAGAATATCTTCATATAAAATTTGACAGAAGCATTTTCAGAAACTTCTTTGTGATGTGTGTCCTCAGGTAACAGAGTTAAACCTTTCTGTTGATACAGCAGTTTGGATACTCTCTTTTTGTAGAATCTGTAAGTGGATATTTGGATACCTCTAACGATTTCTTTAGTAACGGGAATATCTTTATATACAATCTAGACAGAAGCATTCAGAGAAACTGCTTTGGGATGTGTGTCCTCCACTAACAGAGTACAACCTTTCTTTTGAAACAGCACTTTGGAAACACTCTTTTGGTAGAATCTGCAAGTGGATATTTGGATAACTGTGAATATTTCATTGGAAACGGAATATCTTCATATAAAATCTAGACAGAAGCATTCTCGGAAACTTCTTTGTGATGTGCGTCCTCATCTAACAGAGTTGAACCTTTCTTTTGATAGAGTAGTTTGGAAACACTCTTTTTGTAGAATCTGTAAGTGGATATTTGGATACCTCTAACGATTTTGTTGGAAACGGGAATATCTTCGTATAAAAGATAGACAGAAGAAATGTCAGAAACTGCTTTTTGATATCTGCATTCAAGTCACAGAGCTGAACATTCCCTTTCATAGACCACGTTTGAAACACTCTTTCTGTAGTATCTGAAAGTGGACATTTCGAGCGAATTTAGGCCTACGGTGAAAACGGAAATATCTTCCCATAAAAACGAGACAGAAGGATTCTCAGAAACTTATTTGGGATGTGGGTCCTCATCTAACAGAGTTGAACATTTCTTTTGATACAGCAGTTCGGAAACACACTTTTTGAAGAATCTGCAAGTGGATATTTGAATAACAGTGAAGATTTCTCTGGAAACGGGAATATCTTTATATAAAATCTAGACAGAAGCATTCTGAGAAACTTCTTTGTGATGCGTGTCCTCAGCTAACAGACTTCAACCTTTCTTTTGATACAGCAGTTTGGATACTCTCTTTTTGTGGAATCTGTAAGTGGATATTTGGATACCTCAAACGATTTCATTAGAAACGGGAATATCTTCATATAAAATCTAGACAGAAGCATTATCAGAAACTTCTTTGTGATGAGTGTCCTCAACGAACAGAGTTTAACGTTTCTTTGGATAGAACAGTTTGGAAACCCTCTTTTTGTAGAATCGGCAAGTTGATATTTGGATAACTGAGAAGATTTCATTGGCAACGGGAATATCTTCATATAAAATCTAGACATGAGGATTCTCAGAAACTTCTTTGTGATGAGTGTCCTCAACTAACAGAGTTCAAACTTTCTTTTGATACAGCAGTTTGACAACACGCTTTTTGTAGAATCTGTAAGTGGATATTTGAGTACTTCTAAAGATTTCGTTGGAAACGAGAATATCTTCATATAAAATTTGACAGAAGCATTTTCAGAAACTTCTTTGTGATGTGTGTCCTCAGGTAACAGAGTTAAACCTTTCTGTTGATACAGCAGTTTGCATACTCTCTTTTTGTAGAATCTGTAAGTGGATATTTGGATACCTCTAACGATTTCTTTAGTAACGGGAATATCTTTATATAAAATCTAGACAGAAGCATTCAGAGAAACTGCTTTGGGATGTGTGTCCTCCACTAACAGAGTACAACCTTTCTTTTGAAACAGCACTTTGGAAACACTCTTTTGGTAGAATCTGCAAGTGGATATTTGGATAACTGTGAATATTTCATTGGAAACGGAATATCTTCATATAAAATCTAGACAGAAGCATTCTCGGAAACTTCTTTGTGATGTGCGTCCTCATCTAACAGAGTTGAACCTTTCTTTTGATAGAGTAGTTTGGAAACACTCTTTTTGTAGAATCTGTAAGTGGATATTTGGATACCTCTAACGATTTTGTTGGAAACGGGAATATCTTCATATAAAAGATAGACAGAAGAAATGTCAGAAACTGCTTTTTGATATCTGCATTCAAGTCACAGAGCTGAACATTCCCTTTCATAGACCACGTTTGAAACACTCTTTCTGTAGTATCTGAAAGTGGACATTTCGAGCGAATTTAGGCCTACGGTGAAAACGGAAATATCTTCCCATAAAAACGAGACAGAAGGATTCTCAGAAACTTATTTGGGATGTGGGTCCTCATCTAACAGAGTTGAACATTTCTTTTGATACAGCAGTTCGGAAACACACTTTTTGAAGAATCTGCAAGTGGATATTTGAATAACAGTGAAGATTTCTCTGGAAACGGGAATATCTTTATATAAAATCTAGACAGAAGCATTCTGAGAAACTTCTTTGTGATGTGTGTCCTCAACTAACAGACTTCAACCTTTCTTTTGATACAGCAGTTTGGATACTCTCTTTTTGTGGAATCTGTAAGTGGATATTTGGATACCTCAAACGATTTCATTAGAAACGGGAATATCTTCATATAAAATCTAGACAGAAGCATTATCAGAAACTTCTTTGTGATGAGTGTCCTCAACGAACAGAGTTCAACCTTTCTTTGGATAGAACAGTTTGGAAACCCTCTTTTTGTAGAATCGGCAAGTTGATATTTGGATAACTGAGAAGATTTCATTGGCAACGGGAATATCTTCATATAAAATCTAGACATGAGGATTCTCAGAAACTTCTTTGTGATGAGTGTCCTCAACTAACAGAGTTCAAACTTTCTTTTGATACAGCAGTTTGGAAAAACTCTTTTTGTAGGATGTGAATGTGGATATTTGGGTAACAGTGAAGACTTCGTTGTTAACGGGAATATCTTCAAATAAAATCTAGACAGAAGCATTCTCAGAAACTAATTTGTGATGTGTGTCTTCAGCTAACAGAGTTCAACCTTTCTTTAGATGGAGCAGCTTGGAAACACTCTTTTTGTTGAATCTGTAAGTGGATATTTGGATAGCTCTAAGGATTTCGTTGGAAACTTGAATATCTTCCTCTAAAATCTAGACAGAAGCACTGTCAGAAACTACCTTGTGATATCTGCATTCAAGTCACAGAGCTGAGCATTCCCTTTCATAGAGCAGGTTTGAAACACTCTTTCTGTAGTATCTGGAAGTGGACATTTCGAGCGCATTGAGGCCTACGGTGAAAAAGGAAATATCTTCCCATAAAAACGAGGCAGAAGGATTGTCAGAAACTTATTTGCGATGTGTGTCCTCAACTAACAGAGTTCAACCTTTCTTTTGATACAGCAGTTTGGAAACACTCTTTCTGTAGAAATTGCAAGTGGATATCTGGATAACTGTGAAGATTTCATTGGAAATGGAAATATCTTCATATAAAATCTAGACAGAAACATTCACAGAAACATCTTTGTGATGTGTGTCCTCAACTAACAGAGTTCAACCTTTCTTTTGATAGAGCAGTTTGGAAACACTCTGTTTGTAGAATCTGCAAGTGGATATTTGGATAACTGTGAAGATTTCTTTGGAAAACGGAATATCTTCATCTAAAATCTAGACAGAAGCACTGTCAGAAACTACTTTGTGATATCTGCATTCAAGTCACAGAGCTGAGCATTCCCATTCATAGAGCAGGTTTGAAACACTCTTTCTGTAGTATCTGGAAGTGGACATTTCGAACGAATTCAGGCCTGTGGTGAAGACGGAAATATCTTCCCATAAAAATGAGACAGAAGGATTCTCAGAAACTTATTTGGGATGTGTGTCGTCAACTAACAGATTTGAACCTTTCTATTGATACAGTAGTTTGGAAACACACTTTTTGTAGAATCTGCAAGTGAATATTTGGATAACTGTGAAGATTTCATTGGAAACGGGAATATCTTCATATAAAATCTACACAGAAGCATTCTCTGAAACTTCTTTGTGATGTGTGTCCTCAACTAACAGAGTTCAAACTTTCTTTTGATACAGCAGTTTGACAACACGCTTTTTGTAGGATCTGTAAGTGGATATTTGAGTACTTCTAAAGATTTCGTTGGAAACGGGAATATCTTCATATAAAATTTGACAGAAGCATTTTCAGAAACTTCTTTGTGATGTGTGTCCTCAGGTAACAGAGTTAAACCTTTCTGTTGATACAGCAGTTTGGATACTCTGTTTTTGTAGAATCTGTAAGTGGATATTTGGATACCTCTAACGATTTCTTTAGTAACGGGAATATCTTTATATAAAATCTAGACAGAAGCATTCAGAGAAACTGCTTTGGGATGTGTGTCCTCCACTAACAGAGTACAACCTTTCTTTTGAAACAGCACTTTGGAAACACTCTTTTGGTAGAATCTGCAAGTGGATATTTGGATAACTGTGAATATTTCATTGGAAACGGAATATCTTCATATAAAATCTAGACAGAAGCATTCTCGGAAACTTCTTTGTGATGTGCGTCCTCATCTAACAGAGTTGAACCTTTCTTTTGATAGAGTAGTTTGGAAACACTCTTTTTGTAGAATCTGTAAGTGGATATTTGGATACCTCTAACGATTTTGTTGGAAACGGGAATATCTTCATATAAAAGATAGACAGAAGAAATGTCAGAAACTGCTTTTTGATATCTGCATTCAAGTCACAGAGCTGAACATTCCCTTTCATAGACCACGTTTGAAACACTCTTTCTGTAGTATCTGAAAGTGGACATTTCGAGCGAATTTAGGCCTACGGTGAAAATGGAAATATCTTCCCATAAAAACGAGACAGAAGGATTCTCAGAAACTTATTTGGGATGTGGGTCCTCATCTAACAGAGTTGAACATTTCTTTTGATACAGCAGTTCGGAAACACACTTTTTGAAGAATCTGCAAGTGGATATTTGAATAACAGTGAAGATTTCTCTGGAAACGGGAATATCTTTATATAAAATCTAGACAGAAGCATTCTGAGAAACTTCTTTGTGATGTGTGTCCTCAACTAACAGACTTCAACCTTTCTTTTGATACAGCAGTTTGGATACTCTCTTTTTGTGGAATCTGTAAGTGGATATTTGGATACCTCAAACGATTTCATTAGAAACGGGAATATCTTCATATAAAATCTAGACAGAAGCATTATCAGAAACTTCTTTGTGATGAGTGTCCTCAACGAACAGAGTTCAACCTTTCTTTGGATAGAACAGTTTGGAAACCCTCTTTTTGTAGAATCGGCAAGTTGATATTTGGATAACTGAGAAGATTTCATTGGCAACGGGAATATCTTCATATAAAATCTAGACATGAGGATTCTCAGAAACTTCTTTGTGATGAGTGTCCTCAACTAACAGAGTTCAAACTTTCTTTTGATACAGCAGTTTGGAAAAACTCTTTTTCTAGAATGTGAATGTGGATATTTGGGTAACTGTGAAGATTTCGTTGTAAACGGGAATATCTTCAAATTAAATCTAGACAGAGGCATTCTCAGAAACTAATTTGTGATGTGTGTCTTCAGCTAACAGAGTTCAACCTTTCTTTAGATAGAGCAGCTTGGAAACACTCTTTTTGTTGAATCTGTAAGTGGATATTTGGATAGCTCTAAGGATTTCGTTGGAAACTTGAATATCTTCCTCTAAAATCTAGACAGAAGCACTGTCAGAATCTACTTTGTGATATCTGCATTCAAGTCACAGAGCTGAACATTCCTTTTCATAGAGCAGGTTTGAAACACTCTTTCTGTAGTATCTGGAAGTGGACATTTCGAGCAAATTCAGGCCTATGGTGAAAACGGAAATATCTTCCCATAGAAATGAGACAGAAGGATTCTCAGAAACTTAACTGGGATGTGTGTCGTCAACTAACAGAGTTGAACCTTTCTATTGATACAGCAGTTTGGAAACACTCTTTTTGAAGAATCTGCAAGTGGATATTTGGATAACTGTGAAGATTTCGTTGGAAACGGAATATCTTCATATAAATTCTAGATAGAAGCATTCTCTGAATCTTCTTTGTGATGGGTGTCTTCAACTAACAGGGTTCAACCTTTCTTTTGATAGAGCAGTTTGGAAACACTGTTTTTGTAGTATCTGTAAGTGGATATTTGGATTCCTCTAATGATTTCATTGGAAACTGGAATATCTTCATATAAAATCTAGACAGAAGCATTCTCAGAAACTTCTTTGTGATGTGTGTCTTCAACTAACAAGGTTCAACCTTTCTTTTGATAGGGCAGTTTGGAAACACTGTTTTTGTAGAATCTGGAAGTGGATATTTGGATACCTCTAGTGATTTTATTTGAAACGGGAATGTCTTCATATAAAATATTGACAGAAGCATTCTCAGAAACTTCTTTGTGATGTGTGTCCTCATCTAACAGAGTTGAACCTTTCTTTTGATAGAGCAGTTTGGTAACACTCTTTTTGTAAAGTCTGTAAGTGGATATTTGGATACCTCTAACAATTTCGTTGGAAACGGGAATATATTCATATAAAAGATAGACAGAAGCACTGTCAGAAACTACTTTGTGATATCTGCATTCAAGTCACAGATCTGCACTTTCCCTTTCATAGACCAGGTTTGAATCTCTCTTTCTGTTGTATCTGAAAGTGGACATTTTGAGAGCATTCAGGCCTGTGGTGAAAAAGGGAATATCTTCCTATAAAAATGAGACAGAAGGATTCTCATAAAGTTGTTTGGGATGTGTGTCCTCAACTAACAGCGTTCAACCTTTCTTTTGATACAGCAGTTTGGAAACACCCTTTTTGTATAAATTGCAAGTGGATATTTGGATAACTGTGAAGATTTCATTGGAAACGGGAATATCTTTATTTAAAATCTAGACAGAAATACTCTCAGAAACTTCTTTGTGATGTGGGTCCTCAACTAATAGAGTTCAACCTTTCCTTTCATACCGCAGTTGGAATCACACTTTTTGTAGAATCTGCAAGTGGATATTTGGATAACTGTGAAGATTCCATTGGAAAGGGGAATATCTTCATATAAAGTCTAGACAGAAGCATTCTCAGAAAATTCTTTCTGATGTGTGTCCTCAACTAACAGAGTTCAACCTTTCTTTTGATAGAGCAGTTTGGAAACACTCGTTTTGTAGAATCTGTAAGTGGATATTTGGATACCTCTAACGATTTAGGTGGAAATGGGAATATCTTCATATAAAATATAGACAGAATCCTTCTCAGAAACTTCTTTGTGATGTGTGTCTTCAACAAACAGGGTTCAACCTTTCTTTTGATAGAGCAGTTTGGAAACACTGTTTTTGTAGAATCTGTAAGTGGTTATTTGGATACCTCTAATGATTTCATTGGAAACGGTAATATCTTCATTTAAAATCTAGAGAGAAATATTCTCAGAAACATCTTTGTGATGTGGGTTCTCAACTAACAGAGTTCAACCTTTTCTTTCATACAGCAGTTGGAAACACACTTTTTGTAGAATCTACAAGTGGATATTTGGATAACGGTGAAGATTTCGTTGGAAACGGGAATATCTTCATATATAGTCTAGACAGAAGCATTCTCAGAAACTTCTTTGTGATGTGAGTCCTCATCTAACAGAGTTGAATCTTTCTTTTGATAGAGCAGTTTGGAAACACTCTTTTTGTAGAATCTCTAAGTGGATATCTGGATACCTCTAACGATTTCGTTTTAAACGGGAATATGTTCATCTAAATTCAAGAGAGAAGCACTGGCAGAAACTGCTTTTTGATATCTGCATTCAAGTCGCAGATCTGAACATTCCCTTTCATAGTCCACGTTTGAAACTCTCTCTGTTGTATCTGAAAGTGGACATTTCGAGCGCATTCAGCCCTGTGGTGAAAAAGGGAATATCTTCCTATAAAAACGAGACGGAAGGATTGTCATAAAGTTGTTTGGGATGTGTGTCCTCAACTAACAGAGTTCAACCTTTCTTTTGATACAGCAGTTTGGAAACACTCTTTTGGTAGAATCTGCAACTGGATATTTGTGTAACTGTGTAGATTTCATTGGAAACGGGAATATCTTCATATAAAATCTAGACAGAAGCATTGTCAGAAACTTCTTTGTGGTGTTTGCCCTCAGCTAACAAAGTTCAACCTTTTTTTACATAGAGCAGTTTGGAAACACTCTTTTTGTAGAATCTGTAAGTGGATATTTGGATAGCTCTAACGATTTCGTTGGAAACGGGAATATCTTCCTCTAAAATCTAGACAGAAGCCCTGTCAGAAACTACTTTGTGATATCTTCATTCAAGTCACAGAGCTGAACATTCCCTTTCATAGTGCAGGTTTGAAACACTCTTTCTGTAGTATCTGGCAGTGGACATTTCGAGCGCATTGATGCCTACGGTGAAAAAGGAAATATCTTCCCATAAAAACGAGACAGAAGTATTGTCAGAAACTGATTTGGGATGTGTGTCCTCAACTGACAGAGTTCAACCTTTCTTTTGATACAGCAGTTTGGAAACACTCTTTCTGTAGAAATTGCATGTGGATATCTGGATATCTGTGAAGATTTCTTTGGAAACGGGAATATCTTCATATAAAATCTAGACAGAAACATTCTCAGAAAATTCTTTGTGATGTGTGTCCTCAACTAACAGAGTTCAACCTTTCGTTTGATAGAGCAGTTTGGAAGCACTCTGTTTGTAGAATCTGCAAGGGGATATTTGGATAACTGTGACGATTTCGTTGGAAACGGGAATATCTTCATCTAAAATCTAGACAGAAGCACTGTCAGAAACTACTTTGTGATATCTGCATTCAAGTGACAGAGCTGAACATTACTTTTCATAGGCCAGGTTTGAAACACACTTTCTGTAGTATCCGGAAGTGGACATTTCGAGCAAAATCAGGACTATGGTGAAAACGGAAATATCTTCCCATAACAACGAAACAGAAAGATTCTCAGAAACTTAATTGGGATGTCTGTCCTCAACTAACAGAGTTGAACCTTTCTATTGATACAGTAGTTTGGTAACACTCTTTTTGTAGAATCTGCAAGTGGATATTTGGATACCTGTGAAGATTTCGTTGGAAACGGAATATGTTCATATAATTTCTAGACAGAATTATTCTCGGAAACTTCTTTGTGATGTGCGTCTTCAACTAACAGGGTTCAACCTTTCTTTTGATAGAGCAGTTTGGAAACAGAGTTTTTGTAGAATCTGTAAGTGGATATTTGGGTACCTCTAATGATTTCATTGGAAACCGGAATATGTTCATATAAAATCTAGACTGAAGCATTCTCAGAAACTTCTATGTGATGTGTGTCTTCAACTAACAAGGTAAAAACTTTCTTTTGATAGAGCAATTTGGAAACCCTGTTTTTGTAGAATCTGTAAGTGGATATTTGGATACCTCAAATGATTTCATTGGAAACGGGAATATCTTCATATAAAATCTAGACAGAAGCATTTTCAGAAACTTCTTTATGATGTGTGTCCTCATCTAACAGAGTTGAACCTTTCTTTAGATAGAGCATTTTGGAAACACTCTTTTTGTAGAATCTATAAGTGGATATTTGGATACCTCTAACGATTTCGTTGGAAACGGGAATATCTTCATCTAAATTCAAGACAGCTGCACTGTCAGAAACTACTTTGTGATATCTGCATTCAAGTCACAGATCTGAACATTCCCTTTCATAGACCACGTTTGAAACTCTCTTTCTGTTGTATCTGAAAGTGGACATTTCGAGTGCATTCAGGCCTGTGGTGAAAAAGGGAATATCTTCGTATAAAAATGAGACAGAAGGATTCTCATAAAGTTGTTTGGGATGTGTGTCCTCACCTAACAGAGTTCAACCTTTCTTTTCATACAGCATTTTGGAAACACCCTTTTTGTATAAATTGCAAGTGGATATTTGGATAACTGTGAAGATTTCATTGGGAATGGGAATATCTTCATTTAAAATCCAGACAGAAACATTCTCAGAAAATTCTTCGTGATGTGGGTCCTCAACTAACAGAGTTCAACCTTTCCTTTCATACAGCGGTGGGAAACACACTTTTTGTAGAATCTACAGGTGGATATTTGGATAACTGTGAAGATTTCATTGGAAACGGGAATATCTTCATATAAAGTCTAGACAGAAGCAGTCTCAGAAACTTCTTTGTGATGTGTGTCGTCAACTAACAGAGTTCAACCTTTCTTTTGATACAGCTATTTGGATACTCTCTTTTTGTAGAATCTGTAAGTGGATATTTGGATACCTCTAATGATTTCATTGGAAACGGGAATATCTGCATATAAAATCTAGACAGAAGCATTCTCAGAAACTTCTTTCTGATGTGTGTCCTCATCTAACAGAGATGAACCTTTCTTCTGATAGAGCAGTTTAGAAATACGCTTCTTGTAGAATCTGTAAGTGGATATTTGGATACCTCTAACGATTTCGTTGGAAAGGGGAATATCTTCATCTAAATTCAAGACAGAAGCACTGTCAGAAACTACTTTGTGATATCTGCATTCAAGTCACAGATCTGAACATTCTCTTTCATAGACCACGTTTGAAACTCTCTTTCTGTTGTATCTGAAATTGGACATTTCGAGCGCATTCAGGCCTGCGGTGAAAAAGGGAATATCTTCCTATAAAAATGAAACAGAAGGACTCTCATAAAGTTGTTTGGGATGTGGGTCCTCAACTAACAGAGTTCAACCTTTTATTGATACAGCAGTTTGGAAACACCCTTTTTGTATAAATTGCAACTGGATATTTGGATAACTGTGAAGATTTCATTGGAAACGAGAATACATTCATATAAAGTCTAGACAGAAGCATTCTCAGAAAATTCTTTGTGATGTGTGTCCTCACCTAACAGAGTTCAACCTTTCTTTTGATACAGCAGTTTGGAAAAACTCTTTTTGTAGAATCTGTCAGTGGATATTTGGATACTTCTAACGATTTAGTTGGAAACGGGAGTATCTTCATATAAAATCTAGACAGAAGCATTCTCAGAAACTTCGTTGTAATGGTTGTCCTCAACTAACAGAGTTCAACATGTATTTTCATACAGCAGCTTGGAAACCGTCTTTTTGTAGAATCGGCAAGTGGATATTTGGATAACTGTGAAGATTTCATTGAAAACGGGAATATCTTCATATAAAATCTAGACAGAAAAATTCTCAGAAACTTCTGTGTGAAGAGTGTCCTCAACTAACAGAGTTCAACCTTTCTTTTGATAGAGCAGTTTGGAAACACTGTTTCTGTTGAATCTGTAAGCAGATATTTGGATACCTCTAACGATTTCATTAGAAACGGGAATATCTTCATATAAAATCTGGACAGAAGCATTCTCAGAAACTTCTTTGTGATGAGTGTCCTCAACAAACAGAGTTCAAAATTTCTTTTGATAGAGCAGTTTGGAAACCCTCTTTTTGTAGAATCGGCAAGTTGATATTTGGATAACTGATAAGATTTCGTTGGAAACGGGAATATCTTTATATAAAATCTAGACAGAAGCATTCTTAGAAACTTTCTGTGATGAGTGTCCTCAACTTACAGAGTTCAACCTTTCTTTTGATACAGCAGTTTGTAAACACTCTTTTTGTAGCATCTGAAAGTGCATATTTGGATAACTGTGAAGATTTCATTGTATTCGGGAATATCTTCATATAAAATCTAGACAGAAACATTCTCAGAAACTTCTTTGTGATGTGTGTCCTCAACTAACAGAGTTCAACCTTTCTTTTCATCCAGCAGTTTCGATACTCTCTTTCTGTAGAATCTGTAAGTGGATATTTGGATTCCTCTAACGATATCGTTCGAAACGGGAATATCTTTATTTAAAATCTAGACAGAAGCATTCTTAGAATGTTCTTTGTGATGTGTGTCCTGCACTAACAGAGTACAACCTTTCTTTTGATACTGCAGTTTGGAAACACTCTTTTGGTAAATCTGCAAGTGGATATTTGGATAAATGTGAAGATTTCGTTGGTATCGGGAATATCTTCATTTAAAATCTAGACACAAGCATTCTCAGAAACTTCTTTGTGGTGTGAGTCCTCAGCTAACAGAGTTCAACCTTTCTTTAGATAGAGCAGTTTGGAAACCCTGTTTTTGTAGAATCTGTAAGTGGATATTTGGATAGATCTAACGATTTCGTTGGAAACGGGAATATCTTCCTCTAAAATCTAGACAGAAGCACTGTCAGAAACTACTTAGTGATATCTGCATTTAAATCACAGAGCTGAACATTCCCTTTCATAGAGCAGGTTTGAAACACTCTTTCTGTAGTATCTGGAAGTGGACATTTCGAGCGCATTGAGGCCTACAGTGAAAAAGTAAATATCTTCCCGTAAAAACGAGACAGAAGGATTGTCAGAAACTTATTTGGGATCTGTGTCCTCAACTAACAGAGTTCAACCTTTCTTTAGATACAGCAGTTTGGAAACACTCTTTCTGTAGAAATTGCAAGTGGATATCTGGATAACTGTGAAGCTTTCTTTGGAAACGGGAATATCTTCATATAAAATCTAGACAGAAACATTCTCAGAAACTTCTTTGTGATGTGTGTCCTCAACTAACAGAGTTCAACATTTCATTTTATAGAGCAGTTTGTAAACACTCTGTTTGTAGATTCTGCAAGAGGATACTTGGATAACAGTGAAGATTTCGTTGGAAACGGGAATATCTTCATCTAAAATCTAGACAGAAGCACCGTCAAAAACTACATTGTGATATCTGCATTCAAGTCACAGAGCTGAACATTCCCTTTCATAGAGCAGGTTTGAAACACACTTTCTGTAGTATCTGGAAGTGAACATTTCGAGAGAATTCAGGCCTATGGTGAAAACGGAAATATCTTCCCATAAAAATGAGACAAAAGGATTCTCAGAAACTTAATTGCGATGTGTGTCGTCACCTAACAGAGTTGAACTTTTCTGTTGATACAGTAGTTTCGAAACACTCTTTTTGTAGAATCTGCAAGTGGATATTTGGAAAACTGTGATGATTTCTTTGGAAACGGGAATATCTTCATATAAAATCAAGACAGAAGCATTCTCAGAAACTTCTATGTGATGCATGTCCTCACCTAACAGAGTTCAAGTTTTCTTTTGATACAGCAGTTTGGGAACAAGCTTTTTGTAGAATCTGCAAGTGGATATTTGTGTACTTCTAAACATTTCGTTATAAACGGGATATCTTCATATAAAATCTAGACAGAAGCATTCTCAGAAACTTCTTTGTGATGTGGGTCCTCAACTAACAGAGTTAAACTTTTCTGTTGATACAGCAGTTTGGATACTCTCTTTTTGTAGAATCTGTAAGTGGATATTTGGATATCTCTAACGATTTCGTTAGAAACGGGAATATCTTCGTATAAAATCTAGACAGAAGCATTCTGAGAAACTTCTTTGTGATGTGTGTCCTCCACTAACAGAGTACAACCTTTCTTTTGAAACAGCACTTTGGAAACACACTTTTGGTAGAATCGGGAAGTGGATATTTGGATAACTGTGAAGATTTCGTTGGAAACGGGAATATCTTCACATAAAATCTAGACAGAAGCATTCTCAGAAATTTCCTTGTGCTGTGTGTCCTCAACTGACAGAGTTCAACCTTTCTTTAGA
Organism: Gorilla gorilla gorilla; assembly: GCF_029281585.2. NCBI lineage: Eukaryota > Metazoa > Chordata > Mammalia > Primates > Hominidae > Gorilla > Gorilla gorilla. The sequence continues at coordinate 10,556,700 of NC_086018.1, read as the reverse complement.
TAGAGCAGTTTGGAAACAATCTTTTTGTAGCATCTGTAAGTGGATATTTGGACAGCTCTAACGATTTCTTTGGAAACGGGAATATCTTCCTCTAAAATCTAGACGGAAACACTGTCAGAAACTACTTTGTGATATCTGCATTCAAGTGACAGAGCTGAACATTCCTTTTCATAGACCAGGTTTGAAACACTCTTTCTGTAGTATCCGGAAGAGGACATTTCGAGCGAAATCAGGCCTATGGTGACAAAGGTAATATCTTCCCATAAAAACGGAACAGAAAGATTCTCAGAATCTTGATTGTTATGTCTGTTCTCAACTAACAGAGTTGAACCTTTCTATTGATACAGTAGTTTGGAACCATTCTTTTTGTAGAATCTGCAAGTGGATATTTGGATAACTGTGAAGATTTCATTGGAAACGGAATATCTTCATATAAAATCTAGACAGAAGCATTCTCAGAAACATCTTTGTGATGCGTGTCTTCAACTTACAGGGTTCAACCTTTCTTTTGATAGAGCAGTTTGGAAACACTGTTTTTGTAGAATCTGTAAGTGGATATTTGGATACCTCTAATGATTTCATTGGAAACGGTAATATCTTCATATAAAATCTAGAGAGAAGCATTCTCAGAAACTTCTTTGTGATGTGTGTCCTCATCTAACAGAGTTGAACCTTTCTTTTGATAGAGCAGTTTGGAAACACTGTTTTTGTAGAATCTGTAAGTGGACATTTGGATACCTCTAACGATTTCATTGGAAACGGGAACACCTTCATATAAAAGATAGACTGAAGCACTGTCAGAAACTACTTTGTGATATCTGCATTCAAGTCACAGATCTGAACATTCCCTTTCATAGACCACGTTTGAAACTCTCTTTCTGTTGTATCTGAAAGTGGACATTTCGAGCGCATTCAGGCCTGTGGTGAAAAAGGAAATACCTTCCTATAAAAACGAGACAGAAGGATTCTCATAAAGTTGCTTGGGATGTGTGTCCTCAACTAACAGTGTTCAACCTTTCTTTTGATACAGAAGTTTGGAAACACCCTTTTGTATAAATTGCAAGTGGATATTTGGATAACTGTGAAGATTCCGTTGGAAACGGGAATATCTTCATTTAAAATCTAGAGAGAAATATTCTCAGAAACTTCTTTGTGATGTGGGTCCACAACTAACAGAGTTCAACCTTTCCTTTCATACAGCAGTTGGAAACACACTTTTTGTTGAATCTGCAAGTGGATATTTGGATAACTGTGAAGATTTCTTTGGAAACGGGATTATCTTCATATAAAATCTAGACAGAAGCATTGTCAGAAACTTGTTTGTGGTGTGTGTCCTCAGCCAACAGAATTCAAACTTCTTTTGATAGAGCAGTTTGGGAACACTCTTTTTGTAGAATCTGCAAGTGGATATTTGGATAGCTCTAACGATTTCGATGGAAACGGGAATATCTTCCTCTAAAATCTAGACAGAAGCACTGTCAGAAACTACTTTGTGATATCTGCATTCAAGTCACAGAGCTGAACATTCCCTTTCATAGAGCAGGTTTGAAACACTCTTTCTGTAGTATCTGGAAGTGGACATTTCGAGCGCGTGCAGGCCTACAGTGAAAAAGGAAATATCTTCCCGTAAAAACGAGACAGAAGGATTTTCAGAAACTTATTTCGGTTGTGTGTCCTCATCTAACAGAGTTCAACCTTTCTTTTGATACAGCAGTTTGGAAACACTCTTTCTGTAGAAATTGCAAGAGGATATCTGGATAACTGTGAAGATTTCTTTGGAAACTGGAATATCTTCATATAAAATCTAGACAGAAACATTCTCAGAAACTTCTTTGTGATGTCTGTCCTCAGCTAACAGAGTTCAACCTTTCTTTTGATAGAGCAGTTTGGAAACACTCTGTTTGTAGAATCTGCAAGTGGATATTTGGATAACTGTGAAGATTTCGTTGGAAACTGGAATATCTTCATATAAAATCAAGACAGAAGCATTCTGAGAAACTTCTTTTGGATGTGTGTCCTCAAGTAACAGAGTTAAACTTTTCTGTTGATACAGCAGTTTGGATACTCTCTTTTTGTAGAATCTGTAAGTGGATATTTGGATACCTCTAAATATTTCGTTAGAAACGGGAATATCTTCATATAAAATCTAGACAGAAGCATTCTGAGAAACTTCTTTGTGATGTGAGTCCTCCACTAACAGAGTACATACTTTCTTTTGAAACAGCAATTTGGAAACACGCTTTTGGTAGAATCTGCAAGTGGATATTTTGATAACTGTGAAGATTTCGTTGGAAATGGGAATATCTTCATATAAAATATAGACAGAAGCATTGTCAGAAAATTCTTTGTGCTGTGTGTCCTCATCTAACAGAGTTCAAGATTTCTTTAGATAGAGCAGTTTGGAAACACTCTTTTTGTAGAATCTGTAAGTGGATATTTGGATAGCTCCAACGATTTCATTGGAAACGGGAATATCTTCATCTAAAATCTAGACGGAAGCACTGTCAGAAACTTCTTTGTGATATCTGCATTCAAGTCACAGAGCTGAACATTCCTTTTCATAGACCAGGTTTGAAACACTCTTTCTGTAGTATACTGAAGAGGACTTTTCGAGCGAAATCATGCCTATGGTGACAACGGAAATATCTTCCTATAAAAACGCGACAGAAGTATTCTCAGAAACTTATTAGGGATGTGGTTCCTCAGCTAACAGGGTTGAACGTCTCTTTTGATAGAGCAGTTTGGAAACACTTTTTTTGTAGAAGGGATCTTCAAGTGGATATTTGGATAACTGTGAAGGTTTCATTGGAAACGGGAATGTCTTCATATAAAATCTAGAGAGAAGCATTCTGAGAAACTTCTTTGTGATGAGTGTCCTGAACTAACAAAGTTCAAAGTTCTTTTGATACATCAGTTTGGAAAACCTCTTTTTGTAGAATCGGCAAGTGGATATTGGGATAACTGTGAAGATTAAGTTGGAAACGGGAATATATTCACATAAAATCTGGACAGAAGCATTCTCAGAAACTTCTTTGCAATGAGTGTCCTCAACTATCAGAGTTCATACTTTCTTTGATACAGCAGATTGGAAACCCTCTTTTTGTAGAATCGGTAAGTGGATATTTGGATAAATGAGAAGATTTCATTGAAAACGGGAATATCTTCATACAAAATGTATTCAGAATAATTCTCAGAAACTTCTTTGTGATGTGTGTCCTCAGCTAACACTGTTCAACCTTTCTTTTGATACAGCAGTTTGGATACTCTCTTTTTGTAGAACCTGTAAGTTGATATTTGGATACCTCTAACGATTTCTTTAGAAACGGAAATATCTTCATATAAAATCTAGACAGAAGCTTTCTGAGAAACTTCTTTGTGATGAGTGTCCTCAACTAAGACAGTTCAACCTTTCTTTTGATACAGCAGTTTGCATACTCTCTTTCTGTAGAATCTGTAAGTGGATATTTGGATTCCTCTAACGATATCGTTAGAAACGGGAATATATTTATATGAAATCTAGACAGAAGCATTCTTAGAAACTTCTTTGTGATGTGAGTCCTCAACTAACTGAATTCAACTTTTCTTTTGATACAGCAGTTTCGAAACACTCTTTTTGTAGAATCTGCAAGTTTATATTTGAATAACTGTGAAGATTTCGTTGGAAACGGAAATATCTTCATATAAAATCTAGACAGAAGCATTGTCAGAAACTTCTTTGTGCTGTGTGTCCTCAACTAACAGATTTCAACCTTTCTTTTATAGAGCAGTTTGGAAACACTGTTTTTGTAGAATCTGTAAGTGGATATTTGGATACCTCTAATGATTTCATTGGAAACGGAAATATCTTCATATAAAACATAGACAGAAGATTTCTCAGAAATTTCTTTGTGATGTGTGTCCTCATCTAACAGAGTTGAATCTTTCTTTGATAGAGCAGTTTGGAAACACTCTTTTGGTAGAATCTGTAAGTGGATATTTTGATACCTCTAACGATTTCGTTGGAAACGGGAATGTCTTCATATAAAAGATAGACAGAAGCACTGTCAGAAACTACTTTGTGATATCTGCATTCAAGTCACAGAGCTGAACATTCCCTTTCATACAGCAGGTTTGAAACACTCTTTCTGTAGTATCTGGAAGTGGACATTTCGAGCGAATTCAGGCCTATGGTGAAAACGGAAATATCTTCCCATAAAAATGAGACAGAAGGATTCTCAGAAACTTAATTGTGATGCGTGTCGTCGACTAACAGAGTTGAACCTTCCTATTGATACAGTAGGTTGGAAACACTCTTTTTGTAGAATCTGCAAGTGGATATTTGGATAACTGTGAAGATTTCGTTGGAAAAGGGAATATCTTCGTATAAAATCAAGTCAGAAGCATTCTCAGAAAGTTCTTTGTGATGCGTGTCCTCAACTAACAGAGTTCAAACTTTCTTTTGACACAGCAGTTTGGGAACACGCCTTTTGTAGAATCTGTAAGTGGATATTTGAGTACTTCAAAAGATTTCGTTGGAAACGGGAATATCTTCATATAAAATCTAGACAGAAGCATTCTCAGTAGCTTCTTTGTGATGTGTGTCCTCCACTAACACGATACAACCTTTCTTTTGATACAGCAGTTTGGAAATACTCTTTTCGTAGAATTTGCAAGTGGATATTTGGATAACTCTGAAGGTTTCTTTGGAAACGGGAATATCTTCATATAAAATCTAGACAGAAGAATTCTCAGAAACTTCTTTGTGACGTGTGTCCTGAAGTAACAGAGTTAAACCTTTCTGTTGTTACAGCAGTTTGGATACTGTCTTTTTGTAGAATCTCTAAGTGCATATTTGGATACCTCTAACGATTTCGTTAGAAACGGGAATATCTTCATATAAAATCTAGACAGAAGCATTCTGAGAACCTTCTTTGTGATGTGTGTCCTCCACTAACAGAGTACAACCTTTCTTTTGAAACAGCACTTTGGAAACGCTCTTTTTGTAGAATCTGCAAGTGGATATTTGGATAACTGTGAAGATTTCGTTGGAAACCGGAATATCTTCATATAAAATCTAGACAGAAGCATTGTCAGAAACTTCTTTGTGCTGTGTGTCCTCAACTGACAGAGTTCACCCTGTCTTTAGATAGAGCAGTTTGGAAACACTCTTTTTGTAGAATCTGTAAGTGGATATTTGGATAGCTCTAATAATTTCGTTGGAAACGGGAATATCTTCATCTAAAATCTAGACGGAAGCACTCTCAGAAACTACTTTGTGATATCTGCATTGAAGTGACAGAGCTGAACATTCCTTTTCTTAGACCAGGTTTGAAACAATCTTACTGTAGTATCCAGAAGTGGACATTTCGAGCAAAATCAGGCCTATAGTGAAAACGGAAATATCTTCCCATAAAAACGAAACAGAAAGATTCTCAGAAACTTAATTGGGATGTCTGTCCTCAACTAACAGAGATGAACCTTTCTATTGATACAGTAGTTTGGAAACACTCTTTTTGTAGAATCTGCAAGTGGATATTTGGATAACTGTGAAGATTTCGCTGGAAATGGAATATCTTCATATAAAATCAAGACAGAAGCTTTCTGAGAAACTTCTTTGTGATGTGTGTCCTCAACTAACAGAGTTCAACTTTTATTTTGATACAGCAGTTTGGATACTCCCTTTCTGCAGGATCTGTAAGTGGATATTTGGATTCCTCTTACGATATCGTTGGAAACGGGAATATCTTTATAAGAAATCTAGACAGAAGCATTCTTAGAAACTTCTTTGTGATGTGTGTCCTCCACTAACACAGCACAACCTTTCTTTTGATACTGCAGTTTGGAAACACTCTTTTGATAGGATCTGCAAGTGGATATTTGGATAACTGTGAAGATTTCATCGGAAACGGGAATATCTTCATATAAAATGTAGACAGAAGCATTCTCAGAAACTTCTTTGTGATGTGTGTCCTCAACTAACAGAATTCAAACTTTCCTTTGACTCAGCAGTTTTGAAACACTCTTTTTGTAGAATCTGCAAGTGGATATTTAGATAACTGTGAAGATATCTCTGGAAATGGAATATCTTCATAGAAAATCTAGACAGAAGCATTCTCAGAAACTTCTTTGTGATGTGTGTCCTCATCTACCAGAGTTGAACCTTTCTTTTGATAGAGCAGTTTGGAAACACTCCTTTTGTAGAATCTGTAAGTGGATATTTGGATACCTCTAACGATTTCATTGGAAACGGGAATATCTTCATATAAAAGATAGACAGAAGCACTGTGAGAAACTACTTTGTGTTATCTGCATTCAAGTCACAGATCTGAACATTCCCTTTCATAGACAACGTTTGAAACTCTCTTTCCGTTGTATCTGAAAGTGAACATTTCGAGCGCATTCAGGCCTGTGGTGAAAAAGGGAATATCTTACTATAAAAATGAGACAGAAGGATTCTCATAAAGTTGTTTGTGATGTGTGTCCTCAACTAACAGAGTTCAACCTTTCTTTTGATACAGCAGTTTGGAAACACCCTTTTTGTATAAATTGCAAGTGGATATTTGGATAACTGTGAAGATTTCATTGGAAATGGGAATATCTTCATTTAAAATCTAGACAGAAATATTCTCAGAAACTTCGTTGTGATGTGGGTCCTCAACTAACAGAGTTCAACCTTTCCTTTCATACAGCAGTTGGAAACACACTTTTTGTAGAATCTGCAAGTGGATATTTGGATAAATGTGAAGATTTCGAAGGAAACGGGAATATCTTCATATAAAATCTAGACAGAAGCATTCTCAGAAAATTCTTTGTGATGTGTCTCCTCAACTAACAGAGATCAACTTTTCTTTTGATACAGCAGTTTGGAAACACTCTTTTTGTAGAATCTGTAAGTGGATATTTGGATACTTTTAAAGATTTTGCTGGAAACGGGGATATCTTCATATAAAATCTTGACAGAAGCATTGTCAGAAACTATTTTGTACTGAGTGTCCTCAACTAACAGAGTTCAACCTTTCTTTTGATACAGCAGCTTGGATACCCTCTTTTTGTAGAATCGTCACATGGATATTTGGATAACTGTGAAGATTTCGTTGGAAACGGGAATATCTTCATCTAAAATCTAGACAGAAGCACTGTGAGAAACTACTTTGTGATATCTGCATTCAAGTCACAGAGCTGAACATTCCCTTTCATACAACAGGTTTGAAACACTGTTTCTGTAGTATCTGGAAGTGGACATTTCGAGCGAATTCAGGCCTATGTTGAAAACCGAAATATCTTCCCATAAAAATGAGACAGAAGGATTCTCAGAAACTTAATTGGGATGGGTGTCTTCAACTAACAGACTTGAAACTTTCTATTGATACAGTAGTTTGTAAACACTCTTTTTGTAGAATCTGCAAGTGGATATTTGGGTAACTGTGAAGATTTCGTTGGAATCGGGAATGTCTTCATATAAAATCAAGACAGAAGCTTTCTCAGAAACATCTTTGTGATGCGTGTCCTCAACTAACAGAGTTCAAAGTTTCTTTTGATATAGCAGTTTGGGAACACGCTTTTTGTAGAATCTGTAAGTGGATATTTGAGTACTTCTAAAGATTTCATTGGAAACGGGAATATCTTCATATAAAACATAGACAGAAGCATTCTCAGAAACTTCTTTGTGATGTGTGTCCTCAAGTAACAGAGTTAAACCTTTCTGTTGATACAGCAGTTTGGATACTCTCTTTTTGTAGAATCTCTAAGTGGATATTTGGATACATCTCACGATTTCGTTAGAAGCGGGAATATCTTCATATAAAATCTAGACAGAAACATTCTGAGAAACTTCTTCGTGATGTGTGTCCTCCACTAACAGAGTAAAACATTTCTTTTGAAACAGCACTTTGGAAACACTCTTTTGGTAGAATCTGCAAGTGGATATTTGGATAACTGTGAATATTTCGTTGGAAACGGGAATATCTTCATATAAAATCTAGACGGAAGCACTGTCAGAAACTACTTTGTGATATCTGCATTCAAGTCACAGATCTGAACATTCCCTTTCATAGACCACGTTTGAAACTCTCTTTCTGTAGTATCTGAAAGTGGACATTTCGATCGCATTCAGGCCTGTGGTGAAAAAGGGAATATCTTCCTATAAAAACGAGACAGAAGGATTATCATAAAGTTGTTTTTGATGTGGGTCCACAACTAACAGAATTCAACTTTCTTTTGATACAGCAGTTTGGAAACACCCTTTCGGTATAAATTGCAAGTGGATATTGGGATAACTGTGAAGATTTCATTGGAAACAGGAATATCTTCATTTAAAAACTAGACAGAAATATTCTCAGAAACTTCTTTGTGATGTGGGTCCTCAACTAACAGAGTTCAACCTTTCCTTTCATACAGCAGTTGGAAACAAACTTTTTGTAGAATCTGCAAGTGGATATTTGGATAACTGTGAAGATTTCGTTGGAAACGGGAATATCTTCACATAAAATCTAGACAGAAGCATTGTTAGAAACTTCTTTGTGGTGTGTGTCCTCAGCTAACAGAGTTCAACCTTTCTTTAGATAGAGCAGTTTGGAAACACTCTTTTTGTAGAATCTGTAAGTGGATATTTGGATACCTCAAACGATTTCGTTGGATACGGGAATATCTTCCTCTAAAATCTAGACAGAAGCACTGTCAGAAACTACTTTGTGATATCTGAATTCAAGTCACAGAGCTGAACATTCCCTTTCACAGAGCAGGTTTGAAACACTCTTTCTGTAGTATCTGGAAGTGGACTTTTCGAGTGCATTGAGGCGTATGGTGAAAAAGGAAATATCTTCCCATAAAAGCGAGACAGAAGTATTCAGAAACTTATTTGGGATGTGTGTCCTCAACTAACAGAGTTCAACCTTTCTTTTGATGCAGCAGTTTGGAAAAACTCTTTCTGTAGAAATTGCAAGTGGATACCTGGATAACTGTGAAGATTTCTTTGGAAACGGGAATACCTTCATATAAAATCTAGACAGAAACATTCTCAGAAACTTCTTTGTGATGTGTGTCCTCAACTAACAGAGTTCAACCTTTCATTTGATAGAGCAGTTTGGAAACACTCTGTTTGTAGAATCTGCAAGCGGATATTTGGATAACTGTGAAGATTTCGTTGGAAACGGGAATATCTTCATCTAAAGTCTAGACAGAAGCACTGTCAGAAACTACTTTGTGATATCTGCATTCAAGTCACAGAGCTGAACATTCCCTTTCATAGCGCAGGTTTGAAACACTCTTTCTGTAGTATCTGGAAGTGGACATTTCCAGCGAATTCAGGCCTATGGTGAAAACGGAAATGTCTTCCCATAAAAATGAGACAGAAGGATTCTCAGAAACTTAATTGGGATGTGTGTCGTCAACTAACAGAGTTGAATATTTCTATTGATACAGTAGTTTGGAAACACTCTTTTTGTAGAATCTGCAAGTGGATATTTGGATAACTGTGAAGATTTCGTTGGAAACGGGAATATCTTCATATAAAATCAAGACAGAAGCATTCTCAGAAATTTCTTTGTGATGCGTGTCCTCAACTAAGAGATCAAACTTTCTTTTGATACAGCAGTTTGGAAACACCCTTTTGGTATAAATTGCAAGTGGATATTGGGATAACTGTGAAGATTTCATTGGAAACAGGAATATCTTCATTTAAAAACTATACAGAAATATTCTCAAAACTTCTTTGTGATGTGGGTCCTCAACTAACAGAGTTCAACCTTTCCTTTCATACAGCAGTTGGAAACAAACTTTTTGTAGAATCTGCAAGTGGATATTTGGATAAATGTGAAGATTTCGTTGGTATCGGGAATATCTTCATTTAAAATCTAGACACAAGCATTCTCAGAAACTTCTTTGTGGTGTGAGTCCTCAGCTAACAGAGTTCAACCTTTCTTTAGATAGAGCAGTTTGGAAACCCTGTTTTTGTAGAATCTGTAAGTGGATATTTGGATAGATCTAACGATTTCGTTGGAAACGGGAATATCTTCCTCTAAAATCTAGACAGAAGCACTGTCAGAAACTACTTAGTGATATCTGCATTTAAATCACAGAGCTGAACATTCCCTTTCATAGAGCAGGTTTGAAACACTCTTTCTGTAGTATCTGGAAGTGGACATTTCGAGCGCATTGAGGCCTACAGTGAAAAAGTAAATATCTTCCCGTAAAAACGAGACAGAAGGATTGTCAGAAACTTATTTGGGATCTGTGTCCTCAACTAACAGAGTTCAACCTTTCTTTAGATACAGCAGTTTGGAAACAATCTTTCTGTAGAAATTGCAAGTGGATATCTGGATAACTGTGAAGCTTTCTTTGGAAACGGGAATATCTTCATATAAAATCTAGACAGAAACATTCTCAGAAACTTCTTTGTGATGTGTGTCCTCAACTAACAGAGTTCAACATTTCATTTTATAGAGCAGTTTGTAAACACTCTGTTTGTAGATTCTGCAAGAGGATACTTGGATAACAGTGAAGATTTCGTTGGAAACCGGAATATCTTCATCTAATATCTAGACAGAAGCACCGTCAAAAACTACATTGTGATATCTGCATTCAAGTCACAGAGCTGAACATTCCCTTTCATAGAGCAGGTTTGAAACACTCTTTCTGTAGTATCTGGAAGTGGACATTTCGAGCGCGTGCAGGCCTACAGTGAAAAAGGAAATATCTTCCCGTAAAAACGAGACAGAAGGATTTTCAGAAACTTATTTCGGTTGTGTGTCCTCATCTAACAGAGTTCAACCTTTCTTTTGATACAGCAGTTTGGAAACACTCTTTCTGTAGAAATTGCAAGAGGATATCTGGATAACTGTGAAGATTTCTTTGGAAACTGGAATATCTTCATATAAAATCTAGACAGAAACATTCTCAGAAACTTCTTTGTGATGTCTGTCCTCAGCTAACAGAGTTCAACCTTTCTTTTGATAGAGCAGTTTGGAAACACTCTGTTTGTAGAATCTGCAAGTGGATATTTGGATAACTGTGAAGATTTCGTTGGAAACTGGAATATCTTCATATAAAATCAAGACAGAAGCATTCTGAGAAACTTCTTTTGGATGTGTGTCCTCAAGTAACAGAGTTAAACTTTTCTGTTGATACAGCAGTTTGGATACTCTCTTTTTGTAGAATCTGTAAGTGGATATTTGGATACCTCTAAATATTTCGTTAGAAACGGGAATATCTTCATATAAAATCTAGACAGAAGCATTCTGAGAAACTTCTTTGTGATGTGAGTCCTCCACTAACAGAGTACATACTTTCTTTTGAAACAGCAATTTGGAAACACGCTTTTGGTAGAATCTGCAAGTGGATATTTTGATAACTGTGAAGATTTCGTTGGAAATGGGAATATCTTCATATAAAATATAGACAGAAGCATTGTCAGAAACTTCTTTGTGCTGTGTGTCCTCATCTAACAGAGTTCAAGATTTCTTTAGATAGAGCAGTTTGGAAACACTCTTTTTGTAGAATCTGTAAGTGGATATTTGGATAGCTCCAACGATTTCATTGGAAACGGGAATATCTTCATCTAAAATCTAGACGGAAGCACTGTCAGAAACTACTTTGTGATATCTGCATTCAAGTCACAGAGCTGAACATTCCTTTTCATAGACCAGGTTTGAAACACTCTTTCTGTAGTATACTGAAGAGGACTTTTCGAGCGAAATCATGCCTATGGTGACAACGGAAATATCTTCCTATAAAAACGCGACAGAAGTATTCTCAGAAACTTATTAGGGATGTGGTTCCTCAGCTAACAGGGTTGAACGTCTCTTTTGATAGAGCAGTTTGGAAACACTTTTTTTGTAGAAGGGATCTTCAAGTGGATATTTGGATAACTGTGAAGGTTTCATTGGAAACGGGAATGTCTTCATATAAAATCTAGAGAGAAGCATTCTGAGAAACTTCTTTGTGATGAGTGTCCTGAACTAACAAAGTTCAAAGTTCTTTTGATACATCAGTTTGGAAAACCTCTTTTTGTAGAATCGGCAAGTGGATATTGGGATAACTGTGAAGATTAAGTTGGAAACGGGAATATATTCACATAAAATCTGGACAGAAGCATTCTCAGAAACTTCTTTGCAATGAGTGTCCTCAACTATCAGAGTTCATACTTTCTTTGATACAGCAGATTGGAAACCCTCTTTTTGTAGAATCGGTAAGTGGATATTTGGATAAATGAGAAGATTTCATTGAAAACGGGAATATCTTCATACAAAATGTATTCAGAATAATTCTCAGAAACTTCTTTGTGATGTGTGTCCTCAGCTAACACTGTTCAACCTTTCTTTTGATACAGCAGTTTGGATACTCTCTTTTTGTAGAACCTGTAAGTTGATATTTGGATACCTCTAACGATTTCTTTAGAAACGGAAATATCTTCATATAAAATCTAGACAGAAGCTTTCTGAGAAACTTCTTTGTGATGAGTGTCCTCAACTAAGACAGTTCAACCTTTCTTTTGATACAGCAGTTTGCATACTCTCTTTCTGTAGAATCTGTAAGTGGATATTTGGATTCCTCTAACGATATCGTTAGAAACGGGAATATATTTATATGAAATCTAGACAGAAGCATTCTTAGAAACTTCTTTGTGATGTGAGTCCTCAACTAACTGAATTCAACTTTTCTTTTGATACAGCAGTTTCGAAACACTCTTTTTGTAGAATCTGCAAGTTTATATTTGAATAACTGTGAAGATTTCGTTGGAAACGGAAATATCTTCATATAAAATCTAGACAGAAGCATTGTCAGAAACTTCTTTGTGCTGTGTGTCCTCAACTAACAGATTTCAACCTTTCTTTTATAGAGCAGTTTGGAAACACTGTTTTTGTAGAATCTGTAAGTGGATATTTGGATACCTCTAATGATTTCATTGGAAACGGAAATATCTTCATATAAAACATAGACAGAAGATTTCTCAGAAATTTCTTTGTGATGTGTGTCCTCATCTAACAGAGTTGAATCTTTCTTTGATAGAGCAGTTTGGAAACACTCTTTTGGTAGAATCTGTAAGTGGATATTTTGATACCTCTAACGATTTCGTTGGAAACGGGAATGTCTTCATATAAAAGATAGACAGAAGCACTGTCAGAAACTACTTTGTGATATCTGCATTCAAGTCACAGAGCTGAACATTCCCTTTCATACAGCAGGTTTGAAACACTCTTTCTGTAGTATCTGGAAGTGGACATTTCGAGCGAATTCAGGCCTATGGTGAAAATGGAAATATCTTCCCATAAAAATGAGACAGAAGGATTCTCAGAAACTTAATTGTGATGCGTGTCGTCGACTAACAGAGTTGAACCTTCCTATTGATACAGTAGGTTGGAAACACTCTTTTTGTAGAATCTGCAAGTGGATATTTGGATAACTGTGAAGATTTCGTTGGAAAAGGGAATATCTTCGTATAAAATCAAGTCAGAAGCATTCTCAGAAAGTTCTTTGTGATGCGTGTCCTCAACTAACAGAGTTCAAACTTTCTTTTGACACAGCAGTTTGGGAACACGCCTTTTGTAGAATCTGTAAGTGGATATTTGAGTACTTCAAAAGATTTCGTTGGAAACGGGAATATCTTCATATAAAATCTAGACAGAAGCATTCTCAGTAGCTTCTTTGTGATGTGTGTCCTCCACTAACACGATACAACCTTTCTTTTGATACAGCAGTTTGGAAATACTCTTTTCGTAGAATTTGCAAGTGGATATTTGGATAACTCTGAAGGTTTCTTTGGAAACGGGAATATCTTCATATAAAATCTAGACAGAAGAATTCTCAGAAACTTCTTTGTGACGTGTGTCCTGAAGTAACAGAGTTAAACCTTTCTGTTGTTACAGCAGTTTGGATACTGTCTTTTTGTAGAATCTCTAAGTGCATATTTGGATACCTCTAACGATTTCGTTAGAAACGGGAATATCTTCATATAAAATCTAGACAGAAGCATTCTGAGAACCTTCTTTGTGATGTGTGTCCTCCACTAACAGAGTACAACCTTTCTTTTGAAACAGCACTTTGGAAACGCTCTTTTTGTAGAATCTGCAAGTGGATATTTGGATAACTGTGAAGATTTCGTTGGAAACCGGAATATCTTCATATAAAATCTAGACAGAAGCATTGTCAGAAACTTCTTTGTGCTGTGTGTCCTCAACTGACAGAGTTCACCCTGTCTTTAGATAGAGCAGTTTGGAAACACTCTTTTTGTAGAATCTGTAAGTGGATATTTGGATAGCTCTAATAATTTCGTTGGAAACGGGAATATCTTCATCTAAAATCTAGACGGAAGCACTCTCAGAAACTACTTTGTGATATCTGCATTGAAGTGACAGAGCTGAACATTCCTTTTCTTAGACCAGGTTTGAAACAATCTTACTGTAGTATCCAGAAGTGGACATTTCGAGCAAAATCAGGCCTATAGTGAAAACGGAAATATCTTCCCATAAAAACGAAACAGAAAGATTCTCAGAAACTTAATTGGGATGTCTGTCCTCAACTAACAGAGATGAACCTTTCTATTGATACAGTAGTTTGGAAACACTCTTTTTGTAGAATCTGCAAGTGGATATTTGGATAACTGTGAAGATTTCGCTGGAAATGGAATATCTTCATATAAAATCAAGACAGAAGCTTTCTGAGAAACTTCTTTGTGATGTGTGTCCTCAACTAACAGAGTTCAACTTTTATTTTGATACAGCAGTTTGGATACTCCCTTTCTGCAGGATCTGTAAGTGGATATTTGGATTCCTCTTACGATATCGTTGGAAACGGGAATATCTTTATAAGAAATCTAGACAGAAGCATTCTTAGAAACTTCTTTGTGATGTGTGTCCTCCACTAACACAGCACAACCTTTCTTTTGATACTGCAGTTTGGAAACACTCTTTTGATAGGATCTGCAAGTGGATATTTGGATAACTGTGAAGATTTCATCGGAAACGGGAATATCTTCATATAAAATGTAGACAGAAGCATTCTCAGAAACTTCTTTGTGATGTGTGTCCTCAACTAACAGAATTCAAACTTTCTTTTGACTCAGCAGTTTTGAAACACTCTTTTTGTAGAATCTGCAAGTGGATATTTAGATAACTGTGAAGATATCTCTGGAAATGGAATATCTTCATAGAAAATCTAGACAGAAGCATTCTCAGAAACTTCTTTGTGATGTGTGTCCTCATCTACCAGAGTTGAACCTTTCTTTTGATAGAGCAGTTTGGAAACACTCCTTTTGTAGAATCTGTAAGTGGATATTTGGATACCTCTAACGATTTCTTTGGAAACGGGAATATCTTCATATAAAAGATAGACAGAAGCACTGTGAGAAACTACTTTGTGTTATCTGCATTCAAGTCACAGATCTGAACATTCCCTTTCATAGACAACGTTTGAAACTCTCTTTCCGTTGTATCTGAAAGTGAACATTTCGAGCGCATTCAGGCCTGTGGTGAAAAAGGGAATATCTTACTATAAAAATGAGACAGAAGGATTCTCATAAAGTTGTTTGTGATGTGTGTCCTCAACTAACAGAGTTCAACCTTTCTTTTGATACAGCAGTTTGGAAACACCCTTTTTGTATAAATTGCAAGTGGATATTTGGATAACTGTGAAGATTTCATTGGAAATGGGAATATCTTCATTTAAAATCTAGACAGAAATATTCTCAGAAACTTCGTTGTGATGTGGGTCCTCAACTAACAGAGTTCAACCTTTCCTTTCATACAGCAGTTGGAAACACACTTTTTGTAGAATCTGCAAGTGGATATTTGGATAAATGTGAAGATTTCGAAGGAAACGGGAATATCTTCATATAAAATCTAGACAGAAGCATTCTCAGAAAATTCTTTGTGATGTGTCTCCTCAACTAACAGAGATCAACTTTTCTTTTGATACAGCAGTTTGGAAACACTCTTTTTGTAGAATCTGTAAGTGGATATTTGGATACTTTTAAAGATTTTGCTGGAAACGGGGATATCTTCATATAAAATCTTGACAGAAGCATTGTCAGAAACTTCTTTGTACTGAGTGTCCTCAACTAACAGAGTTCAACCTTTCTTTTGATACAGCAGCTTGGATACCCTCTTTTTGTAGAATCGTCACATGGATATTTGGATAACTGTGAAGATTTCGTTGGAAACGGGAATATCTTCATCTAAAATCTAGACAGAAGTACTGTGAGAAACTACTTTGTGATATCTGCATTCAAGTCACAGAGCTGAACATTCCCTTTCATACAACAGGTTTGAAACACTGTTTCTGTAGTATCTGGAAGTGGACATTTCGAGCGAATTCAGGCCTATGTTGAAAACCGAAATATCTTCCCATAAAAATGAGACAGAAGGATTCTCAGAAACTTAATTGGGATGGGTGTCTTCAACTAACAGACTTGAAACTTTCTATTGATACAGTAGTTTGTAAACACTCTTTTTGTCGAATCTGCAAGTGGATATTTGGGTAACTGTGAAGATTTCGTTGGAATCGGGAATATCTTCATATAAAATCAAGACAGAAGCTTTCTCAGAAACATCTTTGTGATGCGTGTCCTCAACTAACAGAGTTCAAAGTTTCTTTTGATATAGCAGTTTGGGAACACGCTTTTTGTAGAATCTGTAAGTGGATATTTGAGTACTTCTAAAGATTTCGTTGGAAACGGGAATATCTTCATATAAAACATAGACAGAAGCATTCTCAGAAACTTCTTTGTGATGTGTGTCCTCAAGTAACAGAGTTAAACCTTTCTGTTGATACAGCAGTTTGGATACTCTCTTTTTGTAGAATCTCTAAGTGGATATTTGGATACATCTCACGATTTCGTTAGAAGCGGGAATATCTTCATATAAAATCTAGACAGAAACATTCTGAGAAACTTCTTCGTGATGTGTGTCCTCCACTAACAGAGTAAAACATTTCTTTTGAAACAGCACTTTGGAAACACTCTTTTGGTAGAATCTGCAAGTGGATATTTGGATAACTGTGAATATTTCGTTGGAAACGGGAATATCTTCATATAAAATCTAGACGGAAGCACTGTCAGAAACTACTTTGTGATATCTGCATTCAAGTCACAGATCTGAACATTCCCTTTCATAGACCACGTTTGAAACTCTCTTTCTGTAGTATCTGAAAGTGGACATTTCGATCGCATTCAGGCCTGTGGTGAAAAAGGGAATATCTTCCTATAAAAACGAGACAGAAGGATTCTCATAAAGTTGTTTTTGATGTGGGTCCACAACTAACAGAGTTCAACTTTCTTTTGATACAGCAGTTTGGAAACACCCTTTTGGTATAAATTGCAAGTGGATATTGGGATAACTGTGAAGATTTCATTGGAAACAGGAATATCTTCATTTAAAAACTAGACAGAAATATTCTCAGAAACTTCTTTGTGATGTGGGTCCTCAACTAACAGAGTTCAACCTTTCCTTTCATACAGCAGTTGGAAACAAACTTTTTGTAGAATCTGCAAGTGGATATTTGGATAACTGTGAAGATTTCGTTGGAAACGGGAATATCTTCACATAAAATCTAGACAGAAGCATTGTTAGAAACTTCTTTGTGGTGTGTGTCCTCAGCTAACAGAGTTCAACCTTTCTTTAGATAGAGCAGTTTGGAAACACTCTTTTTGTAGAATCTGTAAGTGGATATTTGGATACCTCAAACGATTTCGTTGGAAACGGGAATATCTTCCTCTAAAATCTAGACAGAAGCACTGTCAGAAACTACTTTGTGATATCTGAATTCAAGTCACAGAGCTGAACATTCCCTTTCACAGAGCAGGTTTGAAACACTCTTTCTGTAGTATCTGGAAGTGGACTTTTCGAGTGCATTGAGGCGTATGGTGAAAAAGGAAATATCTTCCCATAAAAGCGAGACAGAAGTATTCAGAAACTTATTTGGGATGTGTGTCCTCAACTAACAGAGTTCAACCTTTCTTTTGATGCAGCAGTTTGGAAAAAACTCTTTCTGTAGAAATTGCAAGTGGATACCTGGATAACTGTGAAGATTTCTTTGGAAACGGGAATACCTTCATATAAAATCTAGACAGAAACATTCTCAGAAACTTCTTTGTGATGTGTGTCCTCAACTAACAGAGTTCAACCTTTCATTTGATAGAGCAGTTTGGAAACACTCTGTTTGTAGAATCTGCAAGCGGATATTTGGATAACTGTGAAGATTTCATTGGAAACGGGAATATCTTCATCTAAAGTCTAGACAGAAGCACTGTCAGAAACTACTTTGTGATATCTGCATTCAAGTCACAGAGCTGAACATTCCCTTTCATAGCGCAGGTTTGAAACACTCTTTCTGTAGTATCTGGAAGTGGACATTTCCAGCGAATTCAGGCCTATGGTGAAAACGGAAATGTCTTCCCATAAAAATGAGACAGAAGGATTCTCAGAAACTTAATTGGGATGTGTGTCATCAACTAACAGAGTTGAATATTTCTATTGATACAGTAGTTTGGAAACACTCTTTTTGTAGAATCTGCAAGTGGATATTTGGATAACTGTGAAGATTTCGTTGGAAACGGGAATATCTTCATATAAAATCAAGACAGAAGCATTCTCAGAAATTTTTTTGTGATGCGTGTCCTCAACTAAGAGATCAAACTTTCTTTTGATATAGCAGTTTGGGAACACGCTTTTTGTAGAATCTGTAAGTGGATATTTGAGTACTTCTAAAGATATCGTTAGAAACGGGAATATCTTCATATAAAATCTAGACAGAAGCATTCTGAGAAACTTCTTCGTGATGTGTGTCCTCCACTAACAGAGTAAAACATTTCTTTTGAAACAGCACTTTGGAAACACTCTTTTGGTAGAATCTGCAAGTGGATATTTGGATAACTGTGAATATTTCGTTGGAAACGGGAATATCTTCATATAAAATCTAGACGGAAGCACTGTCAGAAACTACTTTGTGATATCTGCATTCAAGTCACAGATCTGAACATTCCCTTTCATAGACCACGTTTGAAACTCTCTTTCTGTAGTATCTGAAAGTGGACATTTCGATCGCATTCAGGCCTGTGGTGAAAAAGGGAATATCTTCCTATAAAAACGAGACAGAAGGATTCTCATAAAGTTGTTTTTGATGTGGGTCCACAACTAACAGAGTTCAACTTTCTTTTGATACAGCAGTTTGGAAACACCCTTTTGGTATAAATTGCAAGTGGATATTGGGATAACTGTGAAGATTTCATTGGAAACAGGAATATCTTCATTTAAAAACTAGACAGAAATATTCTCAGAAACTTCTTTGTGATGTGGGTCCTCAACTAACAGAGTTCAACCTTTCCTTTCATACAGCAGTTGGAAACAAACTTTTTGTAGAATCTGCAAGTGGATATTTGGATAACTGTGAAGATTTCGTTGGAAACGGGAATATCTTCACATAAAATCTAGACAGAAGCATTGTTAGAAACTTCTTTGTGGTGTGTGTCCTCAGCTAACAGAGTTCAACCTTTCTTTAGATAGAGCAGTTTGGAAACACTCTTTTTGTAGAATCTGTAAGTGGATATTTGGATACCTCAAACGATTTCGTTGGAAACGGGAATATCTTCCTCTAAAATCTAGACAGAAGCACTGTCAGAAACTACTTTGTGATATCTGAATTCAAGTCACAGAGCTGAACATTCCCTTTCACAGAGCAGGTTTGAAACACTCTTTCTGTAGTATCTGGAAGTGGACTTTTCGAGTGCATTGAGGCGTATGGTGAAAAAGGAAATATCTTCCCATAAAAGCGAGACAGAAGTATTCAGAAACTTATTTGGGATGTGTGTCCTCAACTAACAGAGTTCAACCTTTCTTTTGATGCAGCAGTTTGGAAAAACTCTTTCTGTAGAAATTGCAAGTGGATACCTGGATAACTGTGAAGATTTCTTTGGAAACGGGAATACCTTCATATAAAATCTAGACAGAAACATTCTCAGAAACTTCTTTGTGATGTGTGTCCTCAACTAACAGAGTTCAACCTTTCATTTGATAGAGCAGTTTGGAAACACTCTGTTTGTAGAATCTGCAAGCGGATATTTGGATAACTGTGAAGATTTCGTTGGAAACGGGAATATCTTCATCTAAAGTCTAGACAGAAGCACTGTCAGAAACTACTTTGTGATATCTGCATTCAAGTCACAGAGCTGAACATTCCCTTTCATAGCGCAGGTTTGAAACACTCTTTCTGTAGTATCTGGAAGTGGACATTTCCAGCGAATTCAGGCCTATGGTGAAAACGGAAATGTCTTCCCATAAAAATGAGACAGAAGGATTCTCAGAAACTTAATTGGGATGTGTGTCGTCAACTAACAGAGTTGAATATTTCTATTGATACAGTAGTTTGGAAACACTCTTTTTGTAGAATCTGCAAGTGGATATTTGGATAACTGTGAAGATTTCGTTGGAAACGGGAATATCTTCATATAAAATCAAGACAGAAGCATTCTCAGAAATTTCTTTGTGATGCGTGTCCTCAACTAAGAGATCAAACTTTCTTTTGATATAGCAGTTTGGGAACACGCTTTTTGTAGAATCTGTAAGTGGATATTTGAGTACTTCTAAAGATATCGTTAGAAACGGGAATATCTTCATATAAAATCTAGACAGAAGCATTCTGAGAAACTTCTTCGTGATGTGTGTCCTCCACTAACAGAGTACAACATTTCTTTTGAAACAGCACTTTGGAAACACTCTTTTGGTAGAAGCTGCAAGTGGATATTTGGATAACTGTGCAGATTTCGTTGGAAACGGGAATATCTTCATATAAAATCTAGACGGAAGCACTGTCAGAAACTACTTTGTGATATCTGCATTCAAGTCACATAGCTGAACATTCCTTTTCAGAGACCAGTTTGAAACACTCTTTCTGTAGTATCCGGAAGTGGACATTTCGAGCGAAATCAGGCCTATGGTGGAAACGGAAATATCTTCCCATAAAAACGAAACAGAAGGATTCTCAGAAACTTAATTGGGATGTCTGTCCTCAACTAACAGAGTTGAACCTTTCTATTGTTACAGTAGTTTGGAAACACTCTTTTTGTAGAATCTGCAAGTGGATATTTGGATAACTGTGAAGATTTCGTTGGAAACGGAATATCTTTATATAAAATCTAGACAGAAGCATTCTCACAAACTTCTTTGTGATGTGTGTCTTCAACTAACAGGGTTCAACCTTCCTTTTGATAGAGTAGTTTGGAAATACTGTTTTTGTAGAATCTGTAAGTGGATATTTGGATACCTCTAACGATTTCATTGGAAACGGGAATATCTTCATATAAAATCTAGACAGAAGCATTCTCAGAAACTTCTTTGTGATGTGTGTCCTCATCTAAAAGAGTTGAACCTTTCTTTTGATAGAGCAATTTGTAAACACTCTTTTTGTAGAATCTGTAAGTGGATATTTGGATACCTTAAACGATTTCGTTGGAATCGGGAATATCTTCATATAAAATCTAGACAGAAGCACAGTCAGAAACTTCTTTGTAATGAGTGACCTCAACTAACAGAGTTCAACCTTTCTTTTGATACAGCAGCTTGGAAACCCTCTTTTTGTAGAATCGGCAAATGGATATTTGGATAACTGTGAAGATTTCGTTGAAAACGGGACTATCTTCATATAAAATCTAGACAGAAGAATTCTCACAAACTTCTTTGTGAAGAGTCTCCTCAACTAACAGAGTTCAACCTTTATTTTGATACATCAGTTTGGAAACCCTCTTTTTGTAGAATCTGCAACTGGATATTTGGATAACTGTGAAGATTTCGTCGGAAACGGAAATATCTTCATATAAAATCTAGACAGAAGCATTCCCAGAAACGTCTTTGTGATGTGTGTCCTGAACTAACAGAGTTAATCCTTTCTTTTGATACAGCAGTTTGGATACTCTCTTTTTGTAGAATCTGTAAGTGGATATTTGGATACATCTAATGATTTCATTGGAAACGGGAATATCTTCATATAAAAGATAGACAGAGGGACTGTCAGAAACTACTTTTTGATATCTGCTTTCAAGTCACAGAGCTGAACATTCCCTTTCATAGACCTCGTTTGAAACACTCTTTCTGTAGTATCTGAAAGTGGACATTTCGAGCGAATTCAGGCCTATGGTGAAAATGGGAATATCTTCCCATAAAAACGAGACAGAAGGATTCTCAGAAACTAAATTGGGGTGTGGGTCGTCAACTAACAGAGTAGAACCTTTCTATTGATACAGTAGTTTGGAAACACTCTTTTTGTAGAATCTGCAAGTGGATATTTAATAACTGTGAAGATTTCGTTGGAAACAGGAATATCTTCATATAAAATCAAGACAGAAGCATTCTCAGAAACCTCTTTGTGATGCGTGTCCTCAACTAACAGAGTTCAAACTTTCTTTTGATACAGCAGTTTTGGAACACGCTTTTTGTAGCATCTGTAAGTAGATATTTGAGTCCTTCAAAAGATTTCATTGGAAACGGAAATATGTTCATATAAAATCTAGACAGAAGCATTCTCAGAAACTTCTTTGTGATGTATGTACTCCACTAACACAGTACAACCTTTCTTTTGATTTCCAAACAGCAGTTTGGAAATACTCTTTTCATAGAATCTACAAGTGGATATTTGGATAACTGTGAAGATTTCGTTGGAAATGGGAATATCTTCATATAAAATCTAGACAGAAGCATTCTCAGAAGCTTCTTTATTCTGTGTGTCCTCAAGTAACAGAGTTAAACATTTCTGTTAATACAGCAGTTTGGATACTCTCTTTTTGTAGAATCTCTAAGTGGATATTTGGATACCTCTAACGATTTCTTTAGAAACGGGAATGTCTTCATATAAAACCCAGACAGAGGCATTCTGAGAAACTTCTTTGTGATGAGTGTCCTCCACTAACAGAGTACAACCTTTCTTTTGAAACAGCACTTTTTAAACACTCTTTTGGTAGAATCTGCAAGTGGATATTTGGATAATTGTGAAGATTTCGTTGGAAACGGGAATGTCTTCATATAAAATCTAGACAGAAGCATTGTCAGAAACTTCTTTGTGCTGTGTGTCCTCAACTGACAGAGTTCAACCTATCTTTAGATAAAGCAGTTGGAGACACACTTTTTGTAGTATCTGCAAGTGGATATTTGGATAACTGTGAAGATTTCGTTGGAAACGGGAATATCTTCATCTAAAATCTAGACGGAAGCACTGTCGGAAACTACTTTGTGATATCTGCATTCAAGTCACAGAGCTGAACATTCCTTTTCATAGACCAGGTTTGAAACTCTCTTTCTGTAGTATCCAGAAGTGGACATTTCGAGCGAAATCAGGCCTATGGTGAAAACGGAAATATCTTCCCAAAAAAAGAAACAGAAATATTCTCAGAAACTTTATTGGGATGTCTGTCCTCAACTAACCGAGTTAAACCTTTGTATTGATACAGTAGTTTGGAATCACTCTTTTGGTAGAATCTGCAAGTGGATATTTGGATAACTGTGAAGATTTCGTTGGAATCGGAATATCTTCATATTAAATCTAGACAGAAGCATTCTCACAAACCTCTTTGTGATGTGTGTCTTCAACTAACAGGGTTCAACCTTTCTTTTGAAAGAGCAGTTTGGAAATACTGTTTTTGTAGAATCTGTAAGTGGATATTTGGATACCTCTAATGATTTCACTGGAAACGGGAATATCTTCATATAAAATCTAGACAGAAGCATTGTCAGAAACTTCTTTGTGATGTGTGTCCTCATCTAACAGAGTTGAACCTTTCTTTTGATAGAGCAGTTTGGAAACACTCTTTTTGTAGAATCTGTAAGTGGATATTTTGATACCACTAACGATTTTGTTGGAAACGGGAATATCTTCATCTAAATTCAAGACAGAAGCACTGTCAGAAATTACTTTGTGATATCTGCATTCAAGTCACAGAGCTGAACATTCCCTTTCATAGACCAGGTTTGAAACACTCTTTCTGTTGTATCTGAAATTGGACATTTCGAGCACATTCAGGCCTATGGTGAAAAGGGGAATATCTTCCTATATAAACGAGACAGAAGGATTCTCATAAAGTTGTTTGGGATGTGTGTCCTCAACAAATAGAGTTCAACCTTTCTTTTGATACAGCAGTTTGGAAACACCCTTTTTGTATAAATTGCAAGTGGATATTGGGATAACTGTGAAGATTTCATTGGAAACGGGAATATCTTCATATAATATCGAGACAGAAGCATTATCAGAAACTTCTTTGTGATGCGTGTCCTCAGCTAACAGAGTTCAAACTATCTTTTGATACAGCAGTTTGGGAACACGCTTTTTGTAGAATCTGTAAGTGGATATTTGAGTACTTCTGAAGATTTCATTGGAAACTGGAATATCTTCATATAAAATCTAGACAGAAGCATTCTGAGAAACTTTTTTGTGGTGTCTGTCCTCAGCTAACGGAGTTCAACCTTAGTTTAGGTAGAGCAGTTTGGAAACACTTTTTTGTAGAATCTGTAACTGGACATTTGGATAGTTCTCACGATTTTGTTGGAAACGGGAATATCTTCCTCTAAAATCTAGACAGAAGCACTGTCAGAAACTACTTTGTGATATCTGCATTCTAGTCACAGAGCTGAACATTGCCTTTCATAGAGAAGGTTTGAAACACTCTTTCTGTAGTATCTGGAAGTGGACAATTCGAGCGCATTGAGGCCTACGTTGATAAAGGAAATATCTTCCCATAAAAACGAGACAGAAGTATTGTTGGAAACTTATTTGGGATGTGTGTTCTCAACTAACAGAGTTCAACCTTTCTTTTGATACAGCAGTTTGGAAACACTCTTTCTGTAGAAATTGCAAGCGGATATCTGGATAACTGTGAAGATTTCTTTGGAAACGGGAATATCTTCATATAAAATCTAGACAGAAACATTCTCAGAAACTTCTTTGTGATGTGTGTCTTCAACTAACAGAGTTCAACCTTTCATTTGATAGAGCAGTTTGGAAACACTCTGTTAGTAGAATCTGCAAGTGGATATTTGGATAACTGTGAAGATTTCGTTGGAAACGGGAATATCTTCATCTAAAATCTAGACAGAAGCACTGTAAGAAACTACTTTGTGATATCTGCATTCAAGTCACAGAGCTGAACATTCCCTTTCATAGAGCAGGTTTGAACCACTCTTTCTGTAGTATCTGGAAGTGGACATTCCGAGCGAAATTAGGCGTGTGGTGAAAACGGAAATATCTTCCCATAAAAATGAGACAGAAAGATTCTGAGAAACTTAATTGGGATGTGTGTCGTCAACTAACAGATTTGAACCTTTCTATTGGTACAGTAGTTTGGAAACACTCTTTTTGTAGAATCTGCAAGTGGATATTTGGATAACTGTGAAGATTTTGTTGGAAACGGGAATATCTTCATATAAAGTCTAGACAGAAGCATTCTCAGAAACTTCTTCGTGATACGTGTCCTCAACTAACAGAGTTCAAACTTTCTTTTGATACAGCAGTTTGGGAACACGCTTTTTGTAGAATCTGTAAGGGGATATTTTAGCACTTCTAAACATTTCGTTGGAAACGGGAATATCTTCATATAAAATCTAGACAGAAACATTCTCAGAAACTTCTTTGTGATGTGTGTCCTCAACTAACAGAGTTCAAGCTTTCTTTTGATAGAGCAGTTTGGAAACACTCTTTTTGTAGAAGTGCAAGTGGATATTTGCATAACTGTGAAGACTTCGTTGGAAAGGGGAATATCTTCATATAAAATCTAGACAGAAGGATTCTCAGAACCTTCTTTGTGATGTGTGTCCTCAACTAACAGGGTTCAACCTTTCTTTTGATAGAGCAGTTTGGAAACACTCTTTTTGTAGAATCTGTAAGTGGATATTTGGATACCTCTAACGGTTTGGTTGGAAACGGGAATATCTTCCTCTAAAATCTAGACAGAAGCACTGTCAGAAACTACTTTGTGATATCTGCATTCAAGTGACAGAGCTGAGCATTCCTTTTCATAGACCAGGTTTGAAACACTCTTTCTGTAGTATCCGGAAGTGGACATTTCGAGCGAAATCAGGCCTATGGTGAAAACGGAAATATCCTCCCATAAAAACGAAACAGAAAGATTCTCAGAAACTTAATTGGGATGTCTTTCCTCAACTAACAGAGTTTAACCTTTCTATTGATACAGTAGTTTGGAAACACTCTTTTTGTAGAATCTGTAAGTGGATATTTAGATACCTCTAATGATTTCATTGGAAACGGGAATAACTTCATGTAAAATCTAGACAGAAGCATTCTCAGAAACTTCTTTGTGATGTGTGTCCTCATCTAACAGAGTTGAATCTTTCTTTTGATAGAGCAGTTTGGAAACACTCTTTTTGTAGAATCTTTAAGTGGATATTTGGATACCTCTAACGATTTCGTTGGAAACGGGAATATCTTTATATAAAAGATAGACAGAAGCTCTGTCAGAAACTACTTTGTGATATCTGCATTGAAGTCACAGATCTGAACATTCCCTTTCATAGACCACGTTTGAAACTCTCTTTCTGTTGTATCTGAAATTGGACATTTCAAATGCATTCTGGCCTGTGGTGAAAAAGGGAATATCTTCCTATAAAAACGAGACAGAAGGATTCTCATAAAGTGGTTTGGGATGTGTGTCCTCAACTAACAGAGTTCAACCTTTCTTTTAATACAGCAGTTTGGAAACACCCTTTCTGTATAAATTGCAAGTGAATATTTCGATAACTGTGAAGATTTCATTGGAAACGGGAATATCTTCATTTAAAATCAAGACAGAAATATTCTCAGAAACTTCTCTGTGATGTGGCTCCTCTACTAACAGAGTTCAACCTTTCCTTTCATACAGCAGTTGGAAACACACGTTTTGTAGAATCTGCAAGTGGATCTCTGGATAACTGTGAAGATTTCGTTGGTAATGGGAATACCTTCATCTAAAATCTAGACAGAAGCACTGTCAGAAACTGCTTTGTGATATCTGCATTCAAGTCACAGAGCTGAAAAATCCTTCTCATAGAACAGGTTTGAAACACTCTTTCTGTAGTATCTGGACGGGGACATTTCTAGCGCATTCAGGCTTATGGTGCGAAAAAGAAATGTCTTTCCATAAAAACGAGACAGAATGATTCTCAGAAACTTATTTGGGATGAGTGTCCTCAACTAACAGAGTTCAACCATTCTTTTGATACAGCAGTTTGTAAAAACTCTTTCTGTAGAAATTGCAAGTGGATATCTGGATAACTGTGAAAATTTTGTTGGAAACGGGAATATCTTCGTATAAAATCTAGACAGAAACATTCTCAGAAACTTCTTTGTGATGTGTGTCCTCAACTAACAGAGTTCAAGCTTTCTTTTGATAGAGCAGTTTGGAAACACTCTTTTTGTAGAATGTGCAAGTGGATATTTGCATAACTGTGAAGATTTCGTTGGAAAGGGGAATATCTTCATATAAAATCTAGACAGAAGGATTCTCAGAACCTTCTTTGTGATGTGTGTCCTCAACTAACAGGGTTCAACCTTTCTTTTGATGGAGCAGTTTGGAAAAACTCTTTTTGTAGAATCTGTAAGTGGATATTTGGATAGCTATAATGATATCATTGGAAATGGGAATACCTTCATCTAAAATCTAGAGAGAAGCACTGTCAGGAACTACTTAATGATATTTGCATTCGAGTCACGGAGCTGAACATTCCCTTTCATAGACCAGGTTTGAAACACTCTTTCTGTAGTATCTGGAAGGGGACATTTCGAGCCAGTTCAGGCCTATGGTGAAAACGGAAATATCTTTCCATTAAAACGAGACAGAAGGATTCTCAGAAAATAAATTGGGATGTGTGCCCTCAATTAAAAGAGATGAACCTTTCTTTTGATACAGAACCTTGGAAACACTCTTTTTCTAGAATCTGCATGTGGATATTTGAATAAATGTGAAGATTTCTTTGGAAACGGGAACAACTAGATCTAAAATCTAGACAGAAGCACTGCCAGAAACTACTTTGTGATATCTGCATTGAAGTCACAGAGCTGAACATTCCCTTTAATAGGACAGGTTTGAGACACTCTTTCTGTAGAATCTGGAAGTGGACATTTCGAACGATTTCAGGCCAAAGGTGAAAACGGGAATCTCTTCCCATAAAAACGAGACAGAAGGATTCTCAGAAACTTAATATGGATGTGTGTAATCAACTAACAAATTTGAACGTTTGTATTGATACAGCAGTTTGGAAACACTCTTTTTGTAGAATCTGCAAGTGGATATTTGGATAACTGTGAAGATTTCGTTGTAAACGGGAATATCTTCATATAAAATCAAGACAGAAGCCTTCTCAGAAACTACTTTGTGATGTGTGTCCTCACCTAACAGAGTTCAACCTTTCTTTTGATACAGGAGTTTGGATAATCTCCCTTTGTAGAATCGGCAATTTGATATTTGGATAACTGAGAAGATTTCGTTGGAAACGGGAATATCTTTAAATAAAATCTAGACAGAGGCATTCTCAGAAACTTCTTTGTGATGAGTGTCCTCAACTAACAGAATTCAACCTTTCTTTTGATACAGCAGTTTGGAAACACTCTTTTTGTAGAATCTGAAAGTGGATATTTGAATAACTGTGAAGACTTCGTTGTAAACGGGAATACCTTCATATAAAATCTAGACAGAAACATTCTCAGAAACTTCTTTGTGATGTGTGTCCTCAACAAACAGAGTTCAACGTTTCTTTTGATACAGGAGTATGGATACTCTCCTTTTGTAGAATCGGCAAGTTGATATTTGGATAACTGAGAAGATTTCTTTGGAAACGGGAATATCTTTAAATAAAATCTAGACAGAAGAATTCTCAGAAACTTCTTTGTGAAGAGTGTCCTCAACTAACAGAGTTCAACATTTCTTTAGATAGATCAGTTTGGAAACACTCTTTTTGTAGAATCTGCAAGTGGATATTTGGATAACTGTGAAGATTTCTTTGGAAACGGGAATGTCTTCCTCTAAAATCTAGACAGAATCACTGTCAGAAACTACTTTGTGATATCTGCATTGAAGTCACAGAGCTGAACATTCCCTTTCATAGAGCAGGTTTGAAACACTCTTTCTGTAGTATCTGGAAGGGGACATTGCGAGCGCATTGAGGACTACGGTGAAAAAGGGAATATCTTCCAATAAAAACGAGACAGAAGGATTGTCAGAAACTTATTTGGGATGTGTGTCCTCAACTAACAGAGTTGAACCTTTCTATTGATACAGTAGTTTAGAAACACTCCTTTTGTAGATTCTGCAAGTGGATATTTGGATAACTGTGAAGATTTCGTTGGAAACGGGAATATCTTCATATAATATCAAGACAGAAGCATTCTCAGAAACTTCTTTGTGATGCGTGTCCTCAACGAACAGAGTTCGAACTTTCTTTTGATACAGCAGTTTGGGAACACGCTTTTTGTAGAATCTGTAAGTGGATATTTGAGTACTTCTAAAGATTTCGTTGGAAAAGGGAATATCTTCATATAAAATCTAGACAGAAGCATTCTGAGAAACTTCTTTGTGATGTGTGTCCTCCACTAACAGAGTACAACTGTAGTTTTTAAACAGCACTTTGGAAACACTCTTTTGGTAGAATCTGCAAGTTCATATTTGCATAACTGTGAAGATTTCGTTGGAAACGGGAATATCTTCTTATAAAATCAAGACAGAAGCATTGTCAGAAACTTCTTTGTGCTGTGTGTCCTCAACTAACAGAGTTCAACCTTTCTTTAGATAAAGCAGTTTGGAAACACTCTTTTTGTAGAATCTATAAGTGGATAACTGGATAGCTCTAACGATTTCATTGGAAACGGGAATATCTTCATCTAAAATCAAGATGGAAGCACTGTCAGAAACTACTTTGTGATATCTGCATTCAAGTGACAGAGCTGAACATTCCTTTACATAGACCAGGTTTGAAATACTCTTCTTGTAGTATCCGGAAGTGGACATTTCATGCGAAATCAGGCCTATAGTGAAAACGGAAATATCTTCCCATAAAATCGAAACAGAATGATTCTCAGAAACTTCTTTGTGATGTGGGTCCTCAACTAACAGCGTTCAACCTTTCCTTTCATACAGCAGTTGGAAACACACTTTTTGTAGAATCTGCAAGTGGATATTTGGATAACAGTGAAGATTTCGTTGGAAACGGGAATATCTTCATATAAAGTCTAGACAGAAGCATTCTCAGAAAATTCTTTGTGATGTGTGTCCTCAACTAACAGAGTTCTAACCTTTCTTTTGATACAGCAGTTTGGAAACACTCTTTTTGTAGAATCTGTAAGTGGATATTTGGACACTTCTAACGATTTCGACGGAAACGGGAATATCTTCATATAAAATCTAGACAGAAGCATTCTCAGAAACTTCTTTGTATTGAGTGTCCTCAACTAACAGAGTTCAACCTTTCTTTTGATACAGCAGCTTGGAAACCCACTTTTTGTAGAATCGGCAAGTAGATATTTGGATAACAGTGAAGATTTCGTTAAAAATGGGAATATCTTCATATAAAATCTAGGCAGAAGTATTCACAGAAACTTCTTTGTAATGAGTGTCCTCAACTAACAGAGTTCAACCTTTCTTTTGATACAGCAGCTTGGAAACCCTCTTTTTGTAGAATCGGCAAGTAGATATTTGGATAACTGTGAAGTTTTTGTTAAAAACGGGAATATCTTCATATAAAGTCTAGACAGAAGTATTCTCAGAAACTTCTTTGTGATGAATGCCCTAAACTAACAGAGTTTAACCTTTCTTTTGATACAGCAGTTTAGAAACGCTCTTTTTGTAGAATCTGCAAGTGGATATTTGGATACCTCCAGCGATTTCATTAGAAACGGGAATATCTTCATATAAAATCTAGACAGAAGCATTCTCAGAAACTACTTTTTGATGTGTGTCTTCAACTAACGGAGTTCAAACTTTCTTTTGATAGAGCAGTTTGGAAACACTGTTTTTGTAGAATTTGTAAGTGGATATTTGGATACCTCTAACGATTTGTTTGGAAAAGGTAATATCTTCATATAAAAGATAGACAGAAGCACTGTCAGAAACTACTTTGTGATATCTGCCTTCAAGTCACTGAGCTGAACATTCCCTTTCTTAGACCACGTTTGAAACACTGTTTCTGTAGTATGTGAAAGTGGACATTTCGAGCGAATTCAGGCCTATGGTGAAAACGGAAATATCTTCCCATAAAAACGAAACAGAAAGATTCTCAGAAACTTAATTGGGATGTCTGTCCTCAACTAACAGAGTTGAGCCTTTCTATTGATACAGTAGTTTGGAAACACTCTTTTTGTAGAATCTGCAAGTGGATATTTGGATACCTCTCACGATTTCGTTGGAAACGGGAATATCTTCATATAAAAGACAGACGGAAGCACTGTCAGAAACTAATTTGTGATATCTTCATTCAAGTCACAGATCTCAACATTCCCTTTCATACACTACGTTTGAAACTCTCTTTCTGTTGTATCTGAAAGTGGACTTTTCGAGCGCATTCAGGCCTGTGGTGAAAAAGCGAATATCGTCCTATGAAAACGAGACAGAAGGATTCTCATAAAGTTGTTTGGGATGTGTGTCCTCAAGTAACAGAGTTCAACCTTTCTTTTGATACAGCAGTTTGGAAACACCCTTTTTGTATAAATTGCAAGTGGATATTTGGATAACTGTGAAGATTTCATTGGAAACAGGAATATCTTCATTTAAAATCTAGACAGAAATATTCTCAGAAACTTCTTTGTGATGTGGGTCCTCAACTAACAGAGTTCAACCTTTCCTTTCGTACAGCAGTTGGAAACAAACTTTTTGTAGAATCTGCAAGTGGATATTGGGATAACTGTGAAGATTTCGTTGGAAACGGGAATATCTTCATATGAAATCTAGACAGAAGCATTCTCAGAAACTTCTTTGTGATGCGTGTCCTCAACTAAGAGAGTTAAAACTTTCTTTTGATACAGCAGTTTGGGAACACGCTTTTTGTAGAATCTGTAAGTGGATATTTGAGTACTTCTAAAGATTTCGTTGGAAACCGGAATATCTTCATATAAAATCTAGACAGAAGCATTCTCAGAATCTTCTTTGTGATGTGTGTCGTCCACTAACGCAGTACAACGTTTCTCTTGATACAGCAGTTTGGAAATACTCTTTTCGTAGAATCTGCAAGTGGATATTTGGATAACTGAAGATTTCGTTGGAAACGGGAATATCTTCATATAAAACCTAGACAGCAGCATTCTCAGAAACTTCTTTGTGATGTGTGACCTCAAGAAACCGAGTTAAACCTTTCTGTTGATACAGCAGCTTGGTTACTCACTTTTTGTAGAATCTGTAAGGGGATATTTGGATACCTCTAACGATTTCATTAGAAACGGGAATATCTTCATATAAAATCTAGACAGAAGCATTCTGAGAAACTTCTTTGTGATGTGTGTCCTCTACTAACAGAGTACAACCTTTCTTTTGAAACAGCACTTTGGAAACACACTTTTGGTACAAACAGCAAGTGGATATTTGGATAACTGTGAAGATTTCGTTGGAAACGGGAATATCTTCACATAAAATCAAGACAGAAGCATTGTCAGAAACTTCTTTGTGCTGTGTGTCCTCAACTGACAGAGTTCAACCTTTCTTTAGATAGAGCAGTTTGGAAACCCTCTTTTTGTAGAATTGGCAAGTTGATATTTGGATAACTGAGAAGATATCGTTGGAAACGGGAATATCTTTATATAAAATCTAGACAGAAGCATTCTCAGAAACTTCTTTGTGATGTGTGTCCTCCACTAACACAGTACAACCTTTCTTTTGATACGGCAGTTTGGAAATACTCTTTTCGTAGAATCTGCAAGTGGATATTTGGATAACTGAAGATTTCGTTGGAAACGGGAATATCTTCATATAAAATCTAGACAGAAACATTCTGAGAAACTTCTTTGTGATGTGTGTCTTCCACTAACAGAGTACAACCTTTCTTTTGAAACAACACTTTGGAAACACTCTTTTGGTAGAATCGGCAAGTGAATATTTGGGAAACTGTGAAGATTTCGTTGGAAACGTGAATATCTTCACATAAAATTGGGACAGAAGCATTGTCAGAAACTTCTTTGTGCTGTGTGTCCTCAACTGACAGAGTTCAAACTTTCTTTAGATAGAGCAGTTTGGAAACCCTCTTTTTGTAGAATCCTCAAGTTGATATTTGAATAACTGAGAAGATTTCGTTGGAAACGGGAAATATCTTTATATAAAATATAGACAGAAGCATTCTCAGAAACTTCTTTGTGATGAGTGTCCTCAACTAACAGAGTTCAACCTTTCTTTTGTTACAACAGTTTGGAAACACTCTTTTTGTAGAATCTGAAAGTGGATATTTGGGTAACTGTGAAGATTTCATTGTAAACGGGAATATCTTCATATAAAATCTAGACAGAAGCATTCTCAGAAACTTCTTTGTGATGTGTGTCCTCAACTAACAGAGTTCAACCTTTCTTTTGATACAGCAGTTTGGATACTCTCTTTTTGTAGGATCTGTAAGTGGATATTTGGATACCTCTAACGATTTCATTAGAAACGGTAATATCTTCATATAAAATCTAGGCAGAAGCATTCTCAGAAACTACTTTGTGATGTGTGTCTTCAACTAACAGAGTTCAACCTTTCTTTTGATAGAGCAGTTTGGAAACACTCTTTTTGTAGAATCTGTAAGTGGATATTTGGATACCTCTAACGATTTGGATGGAAACGGGAATATCTTCATATAAAAGATAGACAGAAGCACTGTCAGAAACTACTTTGTGATATCTGCATTCAACTCACAGAGCTGAACATTCCCTTTCTTAGACCACGTTTGAAACACTGTTTCTGTAGTATCTGAAAGTGGACATTTCGAGCGAATTCAGGCCTATGGTGAAAACGGAAATATCTTCCCATAAAAACGAAACAGAATGATTCTCAGAAACTTAATTGGGACGTCTGTCCTCAACTAACAGAGTTGAACCTTTCTATTGATACAGTAGTTTCGAAACACTCTTTTTGTAGAATCTGCAAGTGGATATTTGGATAACTGTGAAGATTTCGTTGGAAACGGAATATCTTCATATAAAACCTAGACAGAAGCATTCTCAGAAACTTCTTTGTAATGAGTGTCATCAACTAACAGAGTTCAACCTTTCTTTTGATACAGCAGTTTGGAAACACTCTTTTTGTGGAATCTGAAAGTGGATATTTGGGTAACTGTGAAGATTTCGTTGGAAACGGAATATCTTCATATAAAATCTAGACAGAAGCATTGTCAGAAACTTCTTTGTGGTGTTTGTCCTCAGCTAAGAGAGTTCTACCTTTCTTTAGATAGAGCAGTTTGGAAACACTCTTTTTGTAATAGCTGCAAGTGGATATTTGGATAACTGTGAAGATTTCATTGGAAACGGGAATATCTTCATATAAAATTAAGACAGAAGGATTCTCAGAAACTTCTTTGTGATGCGTGTCCTCAACTAACAGAGTTCAAACTTTCTTATGATACAGCAGTTTGGGAACACGCTTTTTGTAGAATCTGTAAGTCGATATTTGAGTACTTCTAAAGATTTCGTTGGAAACGGGAATATCTTCATCTAAAGTATAGACAGAAGCAGTGTCGGAAACTACTTTTTGATATCTGCATTCACGGCACAGAGCTCAATATTCCCTTTCATAGACTAGGTTTGAAACACTCTTTGTGTAGTATCTGGAATTGGACATTTTGAGCGCTTTCAAGCCTATGGTGAAAACGGAAATATCTTCCCATAAAAACGACACAGAATTATTCTCAGAAACTTAGTTGGAATGTGTGTTCTCAACTAACAAAGTTGAACCTTTCTTTTGATAGAGCAGTTTGGAAACACTCTCTTTGGAGAATCTGTAAGTGGATATTTGGATAGCTCTAACGATTTCGTTGGAAACTGGAATATCTTCATCTAAAAGATTGACAGAAGCACTGTCAGAAACTACTTTTTGATATCTGCATTCAAGTCACATAGCTGAACATTCCCTTTCATAGACCAGGTTTGAAACACTCTGTGTGTAGTATCCGGAAGTGGACATTTTGAGCGCATTGAGGCCTAAGGTGAAAACGGAAATATCTTCCCATAAAAACGACACAGAATTATTCTCAGAAACTTCTTTGGAATGCGTGTCCTCAATTGACAGAGATGAACATTTCTTTAGATACAGCAGTTGGGAAACACTCTTTTTGTAGGATCTGCAAGCGTATATTTGGATAAAAGTGAAGATTTCATTGGAAACAGGAATATCTTAATGTAAAATCTAGACAGAAGCATTCTCAGAAAATTCTTTGTGATGAGTGTCCTCAACTTACAGAGTTCAACCTTTCTTTGGATAGAGCAGTTTGGAAACACTCTTTTTGTAGAATCTGCAAGTTGATATTTGGATAACTGAGAAGATTTCATTGGAAAAGGGAATATCTTCATCTAAAAATTAGACAGAAGCATTCTCAGAAACTTCTTTGTGATGTGTGTCCTCAACTAAAAGAGTTCAACCATTCTTTAGATAGAGCAGTTTGGAAACACTCTTTTTGTACAATCGGCAAGTGGATATTTGGATAACTGTGAAGATTTCGTTGGAAACGGGAATATCTTCATATAAAATTTAGACAGAAGCATTCTCAGAAACTTCGTTGTGATGCGTGTCCCCAACTAACAGAGTTCAACCTTTCTTTTGATACAGCAGTTTGGATACTCTCTTTTTGTAGAATCTGGAAGTGGATATTTGCATAGCTCTAATGATTTCGTTGGAAACGGGAATACCTTCATCTACAATCTAGACAGAAGCACTGTCAGAAACTACTTTGTGATATCTGAATTCAAGTCACAGAGCTGAACATTCCCTTTCATAGAGCCGGTTTGAAACACTCTTTCTGTAGTATCTGGAAGTGGGCATTTCGAGCGCATTCTGGTCTATGGTGCAATAGGAAATATCTTCCCATAAAAACGAGACAGAAGGATTCTCAAAAAAGTATTTGGGATGTGTGTCCTCAACAAACAGAGTTCAACATTTCTTTTGATACAGCAGCTTGGAAACACACTTTCTGTAGAAATTGCAAGTGGATATTTTGATATCTGTGAAGATGTCTTTGGAAACGGGAATATCTTCATACAAAATCTAGACAGAAACATTCTCAGAAACTTCTTTCTGATGTGTGTCCTTAACTAACAGAGTTCAACATTTCTTTTGATACAGCAGTTTGGACACACACTTTTTGTAGAATCTGCAAGTGGATATTTGGATGACTGTGAAGATTTCGTTAGAAACATGAATATCTTCATATAAAATCTAGACAGAAGCATTCTCAGAAACTTCTTTGTGATGAGTGACCTCAACTAACAGAGTTCAACCTTTCTTTTGATACAGCAGTTTCGCAACACTCTTTCTGTAGGAATTGCAGGTGGATATTTGGATAACTGTGAAGATTTCATTGGAAACGGGAATATCTTCATATAAAATCTAGACAGAAGCATTCTCATAATCTTCTTTGTGATGTGTGTCCTCAACTAACCGAGTTCAAACTTTCTTTTGAAACAGCAGTTTGGATACTCTCTTTTTCTAGAATCTGTAAGGGGATATTTGGATACCTCTAACGATTTCGTTGGAAACGGGAATATCTTCATGTAAAATCGAGACAGAAGCATTCTCAGAAACTTCTTTGTGATGTGTGTCCTCCACTAACAGAGTACAACCTTTGTTTTGATACAGCAGTTCCGAAACACTCTTTTTTTAGAATCTGCAAGTGGATATTTGGATAACTGTGAAGATTGCATTGGAAACGGGAATATCCTCATCTAAAATCTAGACAGAAGCACTGTCAGAAAGTACTTTGAGATATCTGAATTCAAGTCACAGAGCTGAACCTTCCCTTTCATAGACCAGGATTGAAACACTCTTCCTGTAATATCTGGAACTGGACATTTCGAGCGAATTCGGGCCTATGGTGAGAAAAGAAATATCTTCCCATAAACACGACACAGAAGGATTCTCAGAAACTTATTTGGGATGTGTGTCCTCAAGTAACCGAGTTAAACATTTCTTTTGATACAGCAGTTTGGAAACACTCTTTTTGCGGAATCTGCAAGTGGATATTTAGACAACTGGGAAGATTTCGTTGGAAACGGGAATATCTGCATATAAAATCCAGACAGAAGCATTCTCAGAGACTTCTTCGTCATGTGTGTCCTCAACTAACAGAGTTGAACCTGTCTTTAGATAGACCATTTTGGAAACACTCTTTTTGTAGAATCTGTACGTGGATATTTGGATAGCTGTAACGATTTCGTTGGAAACGGGAATATCATCATCTAAAATCTAGACATAAACACTGTCAGAAACTACTTTGTGATATCTGCATTCAAGTCACAGAGCTGAACATTCCCTTTCATAGAGCAGGTTTGAAACACTCTTTCTGTAGTATCTGGAAGTGGACATTTCGAGCGAATTCAGGCCTAATGGGAAAAGGAAATATCTTCCCAT
Organism: Gorilla gorilla gorilla; assembly: GCF_029281585.2. Classification (NCBI taxonomy): domain Eukaryota; kingdom Metazoa; phylum Chordata; class Mammalia; order Primates; family Hominidae; genus Gorilla; species Gorilla gorilla. The sequence continues at coordinate 10,519,196 of NC_086018.1, read as the reverse complement.
AAAAACGAGATAGAAGGATTCTCAGAAACTTAATTTGGATGTGTGTCCTCAACTAACCGAGATGACCCTTTCTCTTGATACAGTAGTTTGAAAACACTCTTTTTGTAGAAACTGCAAGTGGATATTTGGATAACTTTGAAGATTTAGTTGGAAACGGGAATATCTTCATATAAAATCTAGACAGATGCATTCTCAGAAACTTGTTTGTGGTGTGTGTCCTCAACTAACAGAGTTCAACCTTTCTTTAGATAGAGTAGTTTGGAAACATTCTTTTTGTAGAATCTGTAAGTGGATATTTGGATTGCTCTAACGATTTCGTTGGAAACGGGAATATCCTCACCTAAAATCTGGACAGAAGCACTGTCAGAAACTGCTTTGTGATATCTGCATTCAAGTCACAGAGCTGAACATTCCCTTTCATAGACCAGGTTTGAAACAATCTTTCTGTAGTATCTGGAAGTGGACATTTCGAGCGCTTTCAGGCCTATGGTGAAAAACGAAGTATCCTCCCATAAAAACGAGACGCAGGGATTCTCAGAAACTTATTTGGGATGTGTGTCCTCAAGTAACCGAGTTGAACATTTCTTTTGATACAGCAGTTTGGAAACACTCTTTTTGTGGAATCTGCAAGTGGATATTTGGACAACTGTGAAGATTTCGTTGGAAATGGGAATATCTTCATCTAAAATCTAGACAGAAGCACGGTGAGAAAATACTTTGCGATATCTGCATTCAAGTCACAGAGCTGAACATTCCCTTTCATAGACCAGGTTTGAAACACTCTTTCTGTAATATCTGGAGGTGGACATTTCGAGCGAATTCAGGCTTATGGTGAAAACGGAAATATCTTGCCATAAAAATGAGACAGAGAGATTCTCAGAAACTTAATTGGGATGTGTGTCCTCAACTAACAGAGTTGATGTTTTCTATTGATACAGTAGTTTGGAAACACCCTTTTTGTAGAATCTGCAAGTGGATATTTGGATAACTGTGAAGATTTCGTTTGAAAAGGGAATATCTTCATATAAAATCTAGACAGAAGCATTCTGAGAAACTTCTTTGTGATGAGTGTCCTCAACTAACAGAGTTCAACATTTCTTTTGATACAGCAGTTTGGAAACACACTTTTTGTAGAATGTGCAAGTGGATATTTGGATAAATGTGTAGATTTCGTTGGAAAAGGGAATGTCTTCATATAAAATCTAGACAGAAGCATTCTGAGAAACTTCTTTGAGATGTGGGTCCTCAAATAACAGAGTTCAAACATTATTTTGATACAGCAGTTTGGATACTCTCTTTTTGTAGAATCTGTAAGTGGATAATTGGATATCTCTAACGATTTCGTTAGAAACGGGAAAATCTTCATATAAAATCTAGACAGAAGCATTCTCAGTGCCTTCTTTGTGATGTGTGTCCTCCACTAACAGAGTACAACTTTTCTTTTGATACAGCAGTTTCGAAACGCTCTTTTTGTAGAATCTGCAAGTGGATATTTGTATAACTGTGAAGATTTCATTGGAAACGGGAATATCTTCATCTAAAATCTAGACAGAAGCACTATCAGAAACTACTTTGCGATATCTGCATTCAAGTCACAGAGCTGAACATTCCCTTTCATAGTTCAGGTTTGAAACACACTTTCTGTAGTATCTGGAAGTGGGCATTTCGAGCGAATTCAGGCCTATAGTGAAAACGGAAATATCTTCCCATAAAAACGAGACAGAAAGATTCTCAGAAACTTAATTGGGATGTGTGTCCTCAACTAACAGAGTTGAACTTTTCTATTGATACAGTAGTTTGGAAACATTCTTTTTGTAGTATCTGCAAGTGGATATTTGGATAAATGTGAAGGTTTCATTGGAAACGGGTATATCTTCATATAAAATCTAGACAGAAACATTCTCAGAAACTTCTTTGTGATGTGTGTCCTCCACTAACAGAGTACAACCTTTCTTTTGATGCAGCATTTTCGAAACACTCTTTTTGTAGAATCTGCAAGTGGATATTTGGATAAATGTGAAGATTTCATTGGAATCGGTAATATCTTCATATAACATCTAGACGGAAACATTCTCAGAAACTTCGTGATGTGTGTCCTCAACTAACAGAGTTCAAACTTCCTTTTCACACGGCAGTTTGGAAACACTCTTTTTGTAGAATCTGTAAGTGGATATTTGGATACCTCTAACGATTTCGTTGGAAAAGGGAATATTTTCATATAAAATCTAGACAGAAGCATTTTCAGAAACTTCTTTGTGATGAATGTCCTCAACAAACAGAGTTGAACTTTTCTGTTGATACAGTAGTTTGTAAACACTCTTTTTGTACAATCTGCAAGTGGATATTTGGATAACTGTGAAGATTTCATTGGAAACGGGTATATCTTCATGTAAAATGTAGACAGAAGCATTCTCAGAAGCTTCTTTGGAATGTGTGTCCTCAACTAACAGAGTTCAACCTTTCCTTTATACTGCAGATTTCAAACACTCTTTGGTAGAATCTGTGTGTGGATATTTGGATAACTGTGAAGATTTCGTTGGAAAGCGGAATATCTTCATATAAAATCTAGACAGAAGTATTCGTAGAACCTTCCTTGTGATGTGTGTCCTCAACTAACAGACTTCAACCTTTTTTTAGATAGAGCAGTTTGGAAACACTCTTTTTGTAGAATCTGTAAGTGGATATTTGCATAGCTCTAACGATTTCTTTGGAAACGGGAATATCTTCAACTTAAACCTAGACAGAAGCACTGTCAGAAACTACTTTGTGATATCTGCATTCAAGTCACAGAGCTGAACATTCCCTTTCATAGACGAGGTTTGAAACACTCTTTCTGTAGTATCTGGAAGCGGACATTTCGAGCGCATTCAGGCCTATGGTGAAAACGGAAATATCTTCCCATAAAAACGAGACAGAAGGATTCTCAGAAACTTATTTGGGATGGGTGTCCTCAACTAACAGAGTTGAAATTTTCTTTTGATACAGCAGTTGGGAAACACTCTTTTTGCAGAATTTGCAAGTGGATATTTTCATAACTGTGAAGATTTCTTTGGAAACGGGAATATCTTCATGTAAAATCTAGACAGAAGAATTCTCAGAAACTGCTTTGTGATGTGTGTCCTCAACTAGCAGAGTTCAACATTTCTTTTGATAGAGCAGTTTGGAAACACCCTTTTTGTAGGATCTGCAAGTGGATATTTGGATAATTGTAAAGATTTCATTGGAAACCGGAATATCTTCATATAAAATCTAGACAGAAGCATTCTCAGAAACTTCTTTGTGATGTGTGTCCTCAACTAACAGAGTTGAAACTTTCTCTTGATACAGCAGTTTGGAAACACTCTTTTTGTAGGATCTGCATGTGGATATTTAAATAAAAGTGAAGATTTCTTTGGAAACGGGAATATCTTCATCTAAAATCTAGACAGAAGCACTGTCAGAAACAGATTTGTGATATCAGCATTCAAGTCACAGAGCTGAACATTCCCTTTCATAGACCAGGTTTGGAAAACTCTTTCTGTAGTATCTGGAAGTGGACATTTTGAAAGATTTCAGGCCTAAGGTGAAAACGGGAATCACTTCCCATAAAAACCAGACAGAAGGATTCTCAGAAACTTAATTGGGATGTGTGTCCTCAACTAACAGAGTTGAACGTTTGTATTGATACAGTAATTTGGAAACACTCTTTTTGTAGAATCTGCAAGTGGATATTTGGATAACTTTGAAGATTTCATTGGAAACGGGAAGATCATCATATAATATGTAGACAGAAGCATTCTCAGAATCTTCTTTGTGATGTGTGTCCTTAACTAACAGAGTACAAACTTTTTTTGATACAGCAGTTTGGGAACACGCTTTTTTTAGAATCAATAAGTGGATGTTTGAATACCTCTAAAGATTTCATTGGAAACGGGAATATCTTCATATAAAATCTAGCCAGAAGCATTCTCAGAAGCTTCTTTGTGATGTGTGTCCTCAACTAAGAGAGTTCAACCTTTCCTTTGTAGTGCAGATTGCAAACACTCTTTTTGTAGAATCTGTAAGTGGATATTTGGATGACTGTGAAGATTTCATTGGAAACGGGAATATCTTTATATAAAATCTAGACAGAAGCATTCTCAGAAACTTCGTTTTGATGAGTGCCCTCAACTAACAGAGTTCAACCTTTCTTTTGATTGAGCAGTTTGGAAACATTCTTTTTGTAGAATTTGTAAGTGGATATTTGGATAGCTCTAACGATTTCAGTGGAAACGGGAATATCTTCATCTGAAATCTAGACAGAAGCACTGTCCGAAACTACTTTGTGATATCTGCATTCAAGTCACAGAGCTGAACTTTCCCTTTCATAGACCAGGTTTGAAACACTCCTTCTGTAGCATCTGGAAGTGGACATTTCGAGCGTATTCAGGCCTATGGTGAAAAACGAAATATCTTCCAATAAAAACGAGACAGAGGGATTCTCAGAAACTTATTTGGGATGTGTGTCCTCAAGTAACCGAGTTGAACATTTCTTTTGATACAGCAGTTTGGAAACACAATTTTTGTGGAATCTGCAAGTGGATATTTGGATAACTGAGAAGATTTCATTGGAAACGGGAATATCTTCATATAAAATCTAGACAGAAGCATTCTCAGAACGTTTTTTGTGATGTATGTCCTCAACTAACGGAGTTCCACCTTTCTTTTGATACAGGAGTTTGGGAACACGCTTTTTGTAGAATCTGTAAGTGGATATTTGAATACGTTTAAAGATTTCATTGGAAACGGGTATATCTTCATATAAAATCTAGACAGAAGCATTCTCAGAAACTTCTTTGTGATGTCTGTCCTCAACTAACCGAGTTCAACCTTTCTTTTAATAGAGCAGTTTGGAAACGCTCTTTTTGTAGAATCTGCAAGTGGATATTTGGATAACTGTGAAGATTTCATTGGAAACGGGAATATCTTCGTATAAAATCTAGACAGAAGCATTCTCAGAAACTTCTTCTTGATGAGTGCCCTCAACTAACAGAGTTCAACCTTTCTTTTGATTGAGCAGTTTGGAAACATTCTTTTTGTAGAATTTGTATGTGGATATTTGGATAGCTCTAACGATTTCAGTGGAAACGGGAATATCTTCATCTGAAATCTAGACAGAAGCACTGTCAGAAACTACTTTGTGATATCTGCATTCAAGTCACAGAGCTGAACATTCCCTTTCATAGACCAGGTTTGAAACACTCCTTCTGTAGCATCTGGAAGTGGACATTTCTAGCGCATTCAGGCCTATGGTGAAAAACGAAATATATTCCCATAAAAACGAGACAGAGGGATTCTCAGAAACTTATTTGTGATGTGTGTCCTCAAGTAACCGAGTTGAACATTTCTTTTGATACAGTAGTTTGGAAACACTCTTTTTGTAGAATCTGCAAGTGGATATTTGGATAACTGTGAAGATTTCATTGGAAACGGGAATATCTTCGTATAAAATCTAGACAGAAGCATTCTCAGAAACTTCTTCTTGATGAGTGCCCTCAACTAACAGAGTTCAACCTTTCTTTTGATTGAGCAGTTGGGAAACATTCTTTTTGTAGAATTTGTATGTGGATATTTGGATAGCTCTAACGATTTCAGTGGAAACGGGAATATCTTCATCTGAAATCTAGACAGAAGCACTGTCAGAAACTACTTTGTGATATCTGCATTCAAGTCACAGAGCTGAACATTCCCTTTCATAGACCAGGTTTGAAACACTCCTTCTGTAGCATCTGGAAGTGGACATTTCTAGCGCATTCAGGCCTATGGTGAAAAACGAAATATATTCCCATAAAAACGAGACAGAGGGATTCTCAGAAACTTATTTGTGATGTGTGTCCTCAAGTAACCGAGTTGAACATTTCTTTTGATACAGCAGTTTGGAAACACTCTTTTTGTAGAATCTGCAAGTGGATATTTGGACAAGTGGGAAGATTTCATTGGAAACGGGAATATCTTCATATAAAATCTAGACAGAAGCATTCTCAGAAACTTCTTCGTGATGTGTGTTCTCAACTTACAGACTTCAACCTTTCTTTAGAAAGAGCAGTTTGGAAACACTCTTTTTGTAGAATCTGTGAGTTGATATTTGGATAGCTCTAATGATTTCTTTGGAAACGGGAATATCTTCATCTAAAATCTAGACAGAAGCACTGTCAGAAACTACTTTGTGATATCTGCATTCAAGTCACAGAGCTGAACATTGCCTTTCACAGAGCAGGTTTGAAACACTCTTTCCGTAGTATATGGAAGTGGACATTTCGAGCGAATTCAGGCCTTTGGTGAAAAGGAAATATCTTCCCATAAAAACGAGACAGAAGGATTCTCAGAAACTTAATTGGGATGTGTGCCCTCGACTAACAGAGTTGACCCTTTCTATTGATACAGTAGTTTGGAAACACACTTTTTGTAGAAACTGCAAGTGGATATTTGGATAACTGTGAAGATTTTGTTGGGAACGGAAATATCTTCATATAAAATCTAGACAGAAGCATTCTCAGAAACTTCTTTGTGATGAGTGTCCTCAACTAACAGAGTTCAACCTTTCTTTTGATACAGGAGTTTGGAAACCCTCTTTTTGCAGAATCGGCAAGTGGATATTTGGATAACTGAGAAGATTTCGTTGAAACGGGAATATCTTCATATAAAATCTAGACAGAAGCATTCTCAGAACGTTTTTTGTGATGTGTGTCCTCATCTAACAGAGTTCAACCTTTTTTTTGTACAGCAGTTGGGAAACACTCTTTCTGTAGGAGATGCAACTGTATATTTGGATAACTCTGAAGATTTCATTGGAAACGGGAATATCTTCATATAAAATCAGGACAGAAGCATTCTCAGAAACTTCTTTGTGATGTCTGTCCTCAACTAACCGAGTTCAAACTTTCTTTTAATAGAGCAGTTTGGAAACGCTCTTTTTGTAGAATCTGCAAGTGGATATTTGGATAACTGTGAAGATTTCATTGGAAACGGGAATATCTTCATATAAAATCTAGACAGAAGCATTCTCAGAAACTTCTTCTTGATGAGTGCCCTCAGTTAACAGAGTTCAACCTTTCTTTTCATTGAGCAGTTTGGAAACATTCTTTTTGTAGAATTTGTAAGTGGATATTTGGATAGCTCTAACGATTTCAGTGGAAACGGGAATATCTTCATCTGAAATCTAGACAGAAGCACTGTCAGAAACTACTTTGTGATATCTGCATTCAAGTCACAGAGCTGAACATTCCCTTTCATAGACCAGGTTTGAAACACTCCTTCTGTAGCATCTGGAAGTGGACATTTCGAGCGCATTCCCTCCTATGGTGAAAAACGAAATATATTCCCATAAAAACGAGACAGAGGGATTCTCAGAAACTTATTTGTGATGTGTGTCCTCAAGTAACCGAGTTGAACATTTCTTTTGATACAGCAGTTTGGAAACACTCTTTTTGTGGAATCTGCAAGTGGGTATTTGGACAAGTGGGAAGATTTCATTGGAAAAGGGAATATCTTCATATAAAATCTAGACAGAAGCATTCTCAGAAACTTCTTCGTGATGTGTGTTCTCAACTAACAGAGTTCAACCTTTCTTTAGAAAGAGCAGTTTGGAAACACTCTTTTTGTAGAATCTGTGAGTTGATATTTGGATAGCTCTAATGATTTCGTTGGAAACGGGAATATCTTCATCTAAAATCTAGACAGAAGCACTGTCAGAAACTACTTTGTGATATCTGCATTCAAGTCACAGAGCTGAACATTGCCTTTCACAGAGTAGGTTTGAAACACTCTTTCTGTAGTATATGGAAGTGGACATTTCGAGCGAATTCAGGCCTTTGGTGAAAAGGAAATATCTTCCCATAAAAACGAGACAGAAGGATTCTCAGAAACTTAATTGGGATGTGTGTCCTCGACTAACAGAGTTGACCCTTTCTATTGATACAGTAGTTTGGAAACACTCTTTCTGTAGAAACTGCAAGTGGATATTTGGATAACTGTGAAGATTTTGTTGGGAACGGAAATATCTTCATATAAAATCTAGACTGAAGCATTCTCAGAACGTTTTTTGTGATGTGTGTCCTCATTTAACAGAGTTCAACCTTTTTTTTGTACAACAGTTGGGAAACCCTCTTTCTGTAGAAGATGCAACTGTATGTTTGGATAACTCTGAAGATTTCATTGGAAACGGGAATATCTTCATATAAAATCAGGACAGAAGCACTCTCAGAAACTTCTTTGTGATGAGTGTCCTCCACTAACAGAGTTCAACCTTTCTTTTGATACAGCAGTTTGGAAACACTCTTTTTGTAGAATCTGCAAGTGGATATTTCGATAATTGTGAAGATACCGTTGGAAACGGGAATGTCTTTATATAAAACCTAGACAGAAGCATTCTCAGAAACTTCTTTGTGATGTGTGTCCTCAACTAACAGAGTTCAACCTTTCTTTTGATAGAGCAGTTTGGAAACACTCTTTTTGTAGAATCTGTAAGTGGATATTTGGATACCTCTAACGATTTCGTTGGAAACGGGAATATCTTCATCTAAAATCTAGACAGAAGCATTCTCAGAAAATTCTTTGTGATGTGTGTCCTCAACAACCGGAGTTCAACCTTTCTTTTGATACAGGAGTTTGGAACACGCTTTTTGAAGAATCTGTAAGTGGATATTTGAATACCTCTAAATATTTCGTAGGAAACAATATATCTTAATATTAAATCTAGACAGAAGCATTCTCAGAAACTTCTTTGTGATGTGTGTCCTCCACTAACAGAGTACTAACTTTCTTTTGATACAGCGGTTAGGAAACACTCTTTTGGTGGAATCTGCAAGTGGATATTTGGATAACTGTGAAGAATTCGTTGGAAACGGGAATATCTTCATATAAAATCTAGACAGAAGCATTGTCAGAAACTTCTTTGTGCTGTGTTTCCTCAACTAACAGAGTTCAACCTTTCTTTAGATAGAGCAGTTTGGAAACACTCTTTTTATAGAATCTGTAGGTCGATATTTGGACAGCTCTATCGATTTCATTGGAAAAGGGAATATCTTCATCTAAAATCTAGACAGAAGCATTGTCAGGAACTACTTTGTGAAATCTGCATTCAAGTCACAGAGCTGAACATTCTTTTTCATAGACCAGGTTTGAAACACTCTTTTTGTAGTATGTGGAAGTGGACATTTCGAGCGCATTCAGGCCTATGGTGAAAAAGGAAATATCTTCCCCTAAAAATGAGACAGAAGGATTCTCAGAAACTTATTTGGGATGTGTGTCCTCAACTAACAGAGTTGAACCTTTCTTTTGATACAGCAGTTTGGAAACACTCTGTTTGTATAATGTGCAAGTGGATATTTGGATGACTGTGAAGATTTCGATGGAAACAGGAATATCTTCATATAAAATCTAGACAGAAACATTCTCGGAAACTTCTTGGTGATATGTGTCCTCAACTAACAGAGTTCAACTTTTCTTTTGATAGAGCAGGATGGTAACACGCTTTTCGTAGTATCTGTAAGTGGATATTTGGAAAGCTCTAATGATTTCGTTGGAAACGGGAATGTCTTCATATAAAATCTAGACAGAAGCATTCTCAGTAACTTCTTTGTGATGAGTGTCCTCAACTAACAGAGTTCAACTTTTCTTTTGATACAGCAGTTTGGAAACCCACTTTTTGTAGAATCGGCAAGTGGATATTTGGATAACTGTGAAGATTTCGTTGGAAACAGGAATATCTTCATATAAAATCAAGACAGAAGCATTCTCAGAAACTTCTTTGTGATGTGTGTCATCAACTAACAGAGTTAAACCTTTCTTTTGATACAGCAGTTTGGGAACACGCTTTTTGTAGAATCTGTAAGTGGATATTTGGATAACTGTGAAGATTTCGTTGGAAACGGGAATGTCTTCCTATAAAATCTAGACAGAAGCATTCTCAGAAACTTTTTTGTGATGAGTGTCCTCAACTAACAGAGTTCAACCTTTCTTTTGATACAGCAGTTTGGAAACACTCTTTTTGTAGAATCTGCAAGTGGATATTTGGATAACTGTGAAGATTTCGTTGGAAACGGGAATATCTTCCTATAAAATCTAGACAGAAGCATTCTCAGAAACTTCTTTGTGATGAGTGTCCTCAACTAACAGAGTTCAACCTTTCTTTTGATACAGCAGTTTGGATACTCTCTTTCTGTAGAATCTGTAAGTGGATATTTGGAGAGCTCTAACGATTTCATTGGAAACGGGATTATCTTCATCTAAAATCTAGACAGAAGCACTGTCAGAAACTACTTTGTGATATCTGCATTCAAGTCACAGAGCTGAACATTCCCTTTCATAGTGCAGGTTTGAAACACTCTTTCTGTAGTATCTGGAAGTGGACACTTCGAGTGCTTTCAGGCCTATGGTGAAAAAGGCAATATCTTCAAATAAAAACGAGACAGGAGGATTCTAGGAAACTTATTTGGGATGTGGGTCCTCAACTAACAGAGATCAACCTTTCTTTTGATACAGCAGTTTGGAAACACTCCTTCTGTAGAAATTGGAAGTGGATATTAGGATATCTGTGAAGACTTCGTTGTAAGAGGGATTATCTTCATACAAAATCTATGCAGTAACATTCTCAGAACTTCTTTCTGATGTGTGTCCTCAACTAACAGAGTTCAACCTTTATTTTGATAGAGCAGTTTGGAAACACTCTTTTTGTAGAATCTGTAAGTGGATATTTGAATACCAATAATGATTTCGTAAGAAACGTGAATACCTTCATATAAAATCTAGACAGAAGCATTCTCAGAAACTTGTTCATGATGTGTGTCCTCTACTAACAGAGTACAACCTTTCTTTTGATACAGCAGTTTGGAAACACTCTTTTTGTAGAATCGGTAAGTGGATACTTGGATAACTGTGAAGATTTCGTTGGAAACTGGAATGTCTTCCTATAAAATCTAGACGGAAGCATTCTCAGAAACTTCTTTGTGATGTGTGTAATCAAGTAAGAGAGTTCAACCTTTCTGTTGATACAACAGTTTGGATACTCTCTTTTTGTAGAATCTGAAAGGGGATATTTGGATACCTCTAACGGTTTCGTTAGAAACGGGAATATCTTCATATAAAATCTAGACAAAAGGATTCTCAGAAACTTCTTTGTGATGTGTGTCCTCCACTAACAGAGTACTAACTTTCTTTTGATACAGCGGTTAGGAAACACTCTTTTGGTGGAACCTGCAAGTGGATATTTGGATAACTGTGAAGAATTCGTTGGAAACGGGAATATCTTCATATAAAATCTAGACAGAAGCATTGTCAGAAACTTATTTGTGCTGTGTGTCCTCAACTAACAGAGTTCAACCTTTCTTTAGATAGAGCAGTTTGGAAACACTCTTTTTATAGAATCTGTAGGTCGATATTTGGACAGCTCTATGGATTTCGTTGGAAAAGGGAATATCTTCATCTAAAATCTAGACAGAAGCATTGTCAGAAACTACTTTGTGAAATCTGCATTCAAGTCACAGAGCTGAACATTCTTTTTCATAGACCAGGTTTGAAACACTCTTTCTGTAGTATGTGGAAGTGGACATTTCGAGCGCATTCAGGCCAATGGTGAAAAAGGAAATATCTTCCCCTAAAAATGAGACAGAAGGATTCTCAGAAACTTATTTGGGATGTGTGTCCTCAACTAACAGAGTTGAACCTTTCTTTTGATACAGCAGTTTGGAAACACTCTGTTTGTATAATGTGCAAGTGGATATTTGGATGACTGTGAAGATTTCGTTGGAAACAGGAATATCTTCATATAAAATCTAGACAGAAACATTCTCAGAAACTTCTTGGTGATATGTGTCCTCAACTAACAGAGTTCAACCTTTCTTTTGATAGAGCAGGATGGTAACACGCTTTTCGTAGTATCTGTTAGTGGATATTTGGAAAGCTCTAATGATTTCGTTGGAAACGGGAATGTCTTCATATAAAATCTAGACAGAAGCATTCTCAGAAACTTCTTTGTGATGAGTGTCCTCAACTAACAGAGTTCAACTTTTCTTTTGATAAAGCAGTTTGGAAACCCTCTTTTTGTAGAATCGGCAAGTGGATATTTGGATAACTGTGAAGATTTCGTTGGAAACGGGAATATCTTCATATAAAATCAAGACAGAAGCATTCTCAGAAACTTCTTTGTGATGTGTGTCATCAACTAACAGAGTTAAACCTTTCTTTTGATACAGCAGTTTGGGAACACGCTTTTTGTAGAATCTGTAAGTGGATATTTGAATACCAATAATGATTTCGTAAGAAACGTGAATACCTTCATATAAAATCTAGACAGAAGCATTCTCAGAAACTTCTTCGTGATGTGTGTCCTCTACTAACAGAGTACAACCTTTCTTTTGATACAGCAGTTTGGAAACACTCTTTTTGTAGAATCGGTAAGTGGATATTTGGATAACTGTGAAGATTTCGTTGGAAACGGGAATGTCTTCCTATAAAATCTACACAGAAGCATTCTCAGAAACTTTTTTGTGATGAGTGTCCTCAACTAACAGAGTTCAACCTTTCTTTTGATACAGCAGGTTGGAAAAACTCTTTTTGTAGAATCTGCAAGTGGATATTTGGATAACTGTGAAGATTTCATTGGAAACGGGAATATCTTCCTATAAAATCTAGACAGAAGCATTCTCAGAAACTTCTTTGTGATGAGTGTCCTCAACTGACAGAGTTCAACCTTTCTCTTGATACAGCAGTTTGGATACTCTCTTTCTGTAGAATCTGTAAGTGGATATTTGGAGAGCTCTAACGATTTCATTGGAAACGGGATTATCTTCATCTAAAATCTAGACAGAAGCACTGTCAGAAACTACTTTGTGATATCTGCATTCAAGTCACTGAGCTGAACATTCCCTTTCATATTGCAGGTTTGAAACACTCTTTCTGTAGTATCTGGAAGTGGACACTTCGAGTGCTTTCAGGCCTATTGTGAAAAAGGCAATATCTTCAAATAAAAACGAGACAGGAGGATTCTAGGAAACTTATTTGGGATGTATGTCCTCAACTAACAGAGTTCAACCTTTCTTTTGATACAGCAGTTTGGAAACACTCCTTCTGTGGAAATTGGAAGTGGATATTAGGATATCTGTGAAGACTTCGTTGTAAACGGGAATATCTTCATACAAAATCTATGCAGTAACATTCTCAGAAACTTCTTTCTGATCTGTGTCCTCAACTAACAGAGTTCAACCTTTATTTTGATAGAGCAGTTTGGAAACACTCTTTTTGTAGAATCTACAAGTGGATATTTGGATAACTGTGAAGATTTTGTTGGAACCGGGAGTATCTTCATAAAAAATCTAGACAGAAGCATTCTCAGAAACTTCTTTGTGATGTGTGTCCTCAACTAACAGAGTTCAACCTTTCTTTTGATACAGCAGTTTGGATAAGCTCTATTTGTAGAATCTGTAAGTGGATATTTGGATACCTATAATGATTTCATTGGAAACGGGAATATCGTCATATAAAATCTAGACAGAAGCATTGTCAGAAACTTCTTTGTGATGACTGTCCTCAACTAACAGAGTTCAACCTTTGTTTTGATAGAGCAGTTTGGAAACCCTCTTTTTGTAGAATCGGCAAGTGGATATTTGGATAACTGTGAAGACTTCGTTGGAAACGGGAATATCTTCATATGAAATCTAGAGAGAAGGTTTCTCAGAAACTTCTTTCTGATGGGTGTCCTCAACTAACGAAGGTCAACCTTTCTTTTGATACAGCAGTTTGGATAATCTCTTTTTGTGGAATCTGAAAGTGGATATTTGGATACCTCTCACGATTTCGTTAGAAACGGGAATATCTTCATATAAAATCTAGACAGAAGCATTCTGAGAAGCTTCTTTGTCATGAGTGTCCTCAACTAACAGAGTTCAACCTTTCTTTAGATAGAGCAGTTTGGAAACACTCTTTTTGTAGAATCTGCAAGTGGGTATTTGGATAGCTCTAATGATTTCATCGGAAACGGGAATATCTTCTTCTAAAATCTAGACAGAAGCACTGTCAAAAACTGCTTTGTGATATCTGCATTCAAGTCACAGAGCTGAACATTCCCTTTCATAGAGCAGGTTTGAAACACTGTTTCTGTAGTATCTGGAAGTGGACATTTCGAGCGAATTCAGGCATATGGTGAAAACGGAAATATCTTCCCATAAAAACGAGACAGAAAGATTCTCAGAAACTTAATTGGGATGTGTGTCCTCAACGAACAGGGTCGAACTTTTCTATTGATACAGCAGTTTGGAAACACTCTTTTTGTAGAATCTGCAAGTGGATATTCAGATAACTGTGAAGATTTCGTTGGAAACGGGTATATCTTCATATAAAATCTAGACAGAAGCATTCTCAGAAACATCTTTGTGATGTGTGTCCTCAACTAACAGAGTTCAACCTCTCTTTTGATAGAGCTGTTTGGAAACACTCTTTTTGTAGAATCTGCAAGTGGATATTTGGATAACTGTGAAGATTTCATTGCAAACGGGAATATCTTCATATAAAATCTAGACAGAAACATTCTCAGAAACTTCTTTGTGTTGAGTGTCCTCTACTAACAGAGTTCAACCTTTCTTTTGATACAGCAGTTTGGAAACACTCTTTTTGTAGAATCTGCAATTGGATATTTGGATAGCTCTAATGATTTCGTTGGAAACGGGAATATCTTGTTCTAAAATATAGACAGAAGCACTATCAGAAACTAGTTTGTGATATCTGCATTCAAGTGACAGAGCTGAACATTTCCTTTCATAGAACAGGTTTGAAACACTCTTTGTAGTATCTGGAAGTGGATATTTCGAGCGCATTCCGGCCTATCGTGAAAAAGGAAATATCTTCCCATAAAACCAGACAGAATGATTCTCAGAAACGTATTTGGGATGTGTGTCCTCAACTAACAGAGTTCAACCTTTCCTTTATTACAGCAGTTTTGCAACAATCTTTCTGTAGAAATTGCAAACGTATATTTGGATAACTGTGAAGATTTCATTGGAAACGGGAATATCTTCATATAAAATGTAGACAGAAGCATTCTCAGAAACTTCTTTGTGATCAGTGTCCTGAACTAACAGATTTCAACCTTTCTTTCGATACAGCAGTGTGGAAACACTCTATTTGTAGAATCTGCAAGTGGATATTTGGATAACTGTGAAGATTTCATTGGAAAAGGGAATATCTTCATAAAAATCTAGACAGAAGCATTCTCAGAAACTTCTTTGTGATGAGTGTCCTCAACTAACAGAGTTCAACCTTTCTTTTGATACAGCAGTTTAGAAACACTCTTTTTGTAGAATCTGCAAGTGGATATTTGGATAACTGTGAAGATTTCGTTCTAAACGGGCATATCTTCATATAAAATCTAGACAGAAGCATTCTCAGAAACTTCTTTGTGATGAGTGTTCTCAACTAACAGAGTTCAACCTTTCTTTTGATACAGCAGTTTGGAAACCCTCTTTTTGTAGAAGCGACAAGTGGATATTTGGTTAACAGAGAAGATTTTGTTGGAAAGGAGAATATCTTCATATAAAATCTAGATAGAAGCATTCTCAGAAACTTCTTTGTGATATGTGACCTCCACTAACAGAGTACAACCTTTCTTTTCATGCAGCAGTTTGGAAACACTCTTTTTGTAGAATCTGCAGGTGGATATTTGGATAATTGTGAAGATTTGTTTTGATACGGGAATATCTTAATACAAAATCTAGACAGAAGTATTCTCAGAAACTTCTTTGTGATGTGTGTCCTCAACTAAGAAAGTTTAAGATTTCTTTAGATACAGCAGTTTGGAAACACTCTTTTTGTAGAATCTGCAAGTGGATATTTGGATAACTGTGAAGATTTCGTTCTAAACGGGAATATCTTCATCTAAAATCTAGACAGAAGCACTGTCAGAAACTACTTTGTGATATCTGCATTCAAGTCACAAAGCTGAACATTCCCTTTCATAGAGCAGGTTTGAAACACTCTTTCTGTAGTATCTGGAAGTGGACATTTTGAGCGCATTCCTGCTTATAGTGAAAACGGATATATCGTTGCATAAAACCGAGACAGAAAGATTCTCAGAAACTTCATTGGGATGTGTGTCCCCAACTAACAAAGCTAAACATTTCTATTGATACAGTAGATTGGAAACACACTTTTTGTAGAATCTGCAAGTGATATTTGGATAACTGTGAAGATTTCATTGGAAACGGGAATATCTTCATATAAAATCTAGACAGAAGCATTCTCAGAAACTTCTTTGTGTTGTGTGTCCTCAACTCACAGAGTTCAAACTTTCTTTTGATTCAGCAGTTTGGATACTCTCTTTTTGTAGTATCTGTAAGTGGATATTTGGATACCTCTAACGATTTCATTAGAAACGGGAATATCTTCATATAAAATCTAGACAGAAGCATTCTGAGAAACTTCTTTGTGATGTGTGTCCTCCACTAAGAGAGTACAACCTTTCTTTTGATACAGCAGTTTCGAAACACACTTTTTGTAGAATCTGCAAGTGGATATTTGGATAACTGTGAAGATTTCATTGGAAACGGGAATATCTTCATATAAAATCTAGACAGAAGCATTCTGAGAAGCTCCTTTGTGGTGCGTGTCCTCAAGTAACAGAGTTCAACCTTTCTTTAGATAGAGCAGTTTGGAAACACTCTTTTTGTAGTATGTGTAAGTGGATATTTGGATAGCTCTAACGATTTCGTTGGAATCGGGAATATCTTCATCTAAAATCTAGACAGAAGCACTGTCAGAAACTACTTTGCGATATCTGCATTCAAGTCACAGAGCTGAACATTCCCTTTCAGAGACCAGGTTTGAAACACTCTTTCTGTAGTATCTGGTAGTGGACATTTAGAGCGAATTCAGGCCTATAGTGAAAACGGTAATATCTTCCCATAAAAACGAGACAGAACGTTTCTCAGAAACTTAATTTTGATGTGTGTCCTCAACTAACAGCGTTGAACTTTTCTATTGATACAGCAGTTTGGAAAAACTCTTTTTGTGGAATCTGCAAGTGGATATTCAGATAACTGTGAAGATTTCGTTGGAAACGGGTATATCTTCATATAAAATCTAGACAGAAGCATTCTCAGAAACATCTTTGTGATGTGTGTCCTCAACTAACAGAGTTCATCCTCTCTTTTGATAGAGCAGTTTGGAAACACACTTTTTGTAGAATCTGCAAGTGGATATTTGGGTAACTGTGAAGATTTCGTTCTAAACGGTCATATCTTCATATAAAATCTAGACAGAAGCACTGTCAGAAACTACTTTTTGATATCTGCATTCAAGTCACTGAGCTGAACATTCCCTTTCATAGACCAGGTTCGAAACACTCTTTCTCTAGTATCTGGAAGTGGACCTCCGGAGTGCATTCAGGCCTATGGTGAAAAACGAAATAACTTCCCATAAAAACGAGACAGAGGGATTCTCAGAAACTTATTTGGATGTGTGTTCTCAAGTCACCGAGTTAAGCATTTCTTTTGATACAGCAGTTTGGAAACACTCTCTTTGCAGAATCTGCAAGTTGATATTTGGATTACTGGGAAGATTTCATTGGAAAAGGGAATATCTTCATTTAAAACCTAGACAGAAACATTCTCAGAAACTTCTTTGTAATGTGGGTCCTCAACTAACAGAGTTCAAGCTTTCCTTTCATACAGCAGATGGAAACCCACTTTTTGTAGAATCTGCATGTGGATACTTGGATAACTGTGAAGATTTCGTTTGAAACGGGAATATCTTCATTTAAAACCTAGACAGAAACATTCTCAGAAACTTCTTTGTAATGTGGTCCTCAACTAACAGAGTTCAACCTTTCTTTTGATACAGCAGTTTGGAAACACAGTTTTTGTAGAGTCTGCAAGTGGATATTTGGATAACTGTGAAGCTTTGGTTGGAAACGGGAATAACTTCATATAAAATCTAGACAGAAGCATTCTCAGAAATGTCTTTGTGATTAGTGTCCTCAACTAACAGAGTTCAACCTTTCTTTTGATACAGCAGTTTGGAAACCCTCTTTTTCTAGAATCTGCAAGTGGATATTTGGATAATTGTGAAGATTTCATTGGAAACGGGAATATCTTCACATAAAATCAAGACAGAAGCATTCCAGGAAACTACTTTGTGATGTGTGTCCTCAACTAACAGAGTTCAACCTTTCTATAGATAGAGCAGTTTGCAAGCACGCTTTTTGTAGAATCTGTCAGGGGATATTTGGATAGCTCTAATGATTTCGTTGGAAACGGGAATATCTTCATTTAAAATCTAGACAGAAGCAGTGTCAGAAACTACTTTGTGATATCTGCATTCAAGTCACAGAGCTGAACATTCCCTTTCATAGACCAGGTTTGAGACACTCTTTCTGTAGTATCTGGAAGTGGACATTTCCAGCGCATTCAGGCCTATGGTGAAAAAGGAAATATCTTCCTATAAAAACGAGACAGAAGGATTCTCATAAACTTATTTGGGATGTGTGTCCTCAACTAACAGAGTTCAACCTTTCTTTTGATACAGCAGTTTGGAAAGACCCTTTTTGTAGAAATTGCAAGTGGATATTTGGATAACCGTGAAGATTTCTTTGGAAACGGGAATATCTTCATTTAAAACCCAGACACAAACATTCTCAGAAACTTCCTTGTGATGTGGGCCCTCAACTAACAGACTTCAACTTTTCTTTGGATACAGCAGTTTGGAAACCCTCTTTTTGTAGAATAGGGAAGAGGATTTTTGGATAACTGAGAAGATTTCATTGGAAACAGGAATATCTTCATATAAAATCCAGACAGAAGCATTCTCAGAAACTGCTTTGTGATGTGTGTCCTCAACTAACGGAGTTCAAACTTTCTTTAGATAGAGCAGTTTGGAAACACTCTTTTTGTAGAATCTGTAAGTGGATATTTGGATAGCTCTAACAATGACATAGGAAACGTGAATATCTTCATCTAAAATCTAGACAGAAGCACTGTCACAAACTGCTTTGTGATATCTGCATTCAAGTCACAGAGCTGAACTTTCCCTTTCTTGGAGCAGGTTTGAAACACTCTTTCTGTAGTATCTGGAAGTGGACATTTCAAGCGCATTCAGGCCTATGGTGAAAAAGGAAATATCTTCCTATAAAAACGAGACAGAAGGATTCTCATAAACTTATTTGGGATGTGTGTCCTCAACTAACAGAGTTCAACCTTTCTTTTGATACAGCAGTTTGGAAACACCCTTTTTGTATAAATTGCAAGTGGATATTTGGATAACTGTCAAGATTTCAATGGAAACGGGAATATCTTCATTTAAAACCTAGACAGAAACATTCTCAGAAACTTCTTTGTAATGTGGGTCCTCAACTAACAGAGTTCAAACTTTCCTTTCATACAGCAGATGGAAACCCACTTTTTGTAGAATCTGCATGTGGATACTTGGATAACTGTGAAGATTTCGTTTGAATCGGGAATATCTTCATATAAAGTCTAGACAGAAACATTCTCAGAAACATTTTTCTGATGTATGTCCGCAACTAACAGAGTTCAACATTTCTTTTGATACTGCAGTTTGGAAATACTGTTTTTGTAGAATCTGTAAGTGGATATTTGGATACTTCTAACGATATCGTTGGAAACGGGAATATCTTCATATAAAACCTAGACAGAAGCATTCTCAGAAACTCCTTTGTGATGAGTATCCTCAACTAACAGAGTTCAAACTTTCTTTTGATGCAGCAGTTTGGAAACACTCTTTTTGTAGAATCTGCAATTGGATATTTGGATAAATGTGAAGATTTCGTTGGAAACGTGAATAACTTCATATAAAATCTAGACTGAAGCATTCTCAGAAACTTCCTTGTGATGAGTGTCCTCCACTAACAGAGTTCAACCTTTCTTTTGATACTGCAGTTTGGAAGCCCTCTTTTTGTAGAATCGGCCAGTGGATATTTGGATAACTGTGAAGATTTCGTTGAAAACGGGAATATCTTCATATAAAATCTAGACAGAAGTATTCTCAGAAACTTCTTTGTGATGTGTGTACTCAGCTAACAGAGTTCCACCTTTCTTTTGATAGAGCAGTTTGGAAACACTCTTTTTGAAGAATCTACAAGAGGATATTTGGATAAATGTGAAGATTTCATTGGTAACGGGAATATCTTCATATAAAATCTAGACAGAAGCATTCTCAGAAACTTCTTTGTGATGTGTGTCCTCAACTAACCGAGTTCAACATTTCTTTTGATACAGGAGTTTGGGAACTCTCTTTTTGTAGCATCTGTAAGTGGATATTTGGATACTTCTTACGATTTCGTTGGAAACCGGAATATCTTCATATAAAATCTAGACGGAAGCATTCTCAGAAACTTCTTTGTGATGTGCGTCCTCAAGTAACAGTGTTCAACCTTTCTTTTGATACAGCAGTTTGGAAACACTCTTTTTGTAGAATCTGCAAGTGGATATTGGGATAACTGTGAAGATTTCGTTGGAAACGGGAATATCTTCATATGAAATCTAGACAGAAGCATTCTCAGAACCTTCTTTGTGACATGTGTCCTCAACTAACAGAGTTCAACCTTTCTTTTGATAGAGCAGTTTGGAAACTCACTTTTTGTAGAATCTGTAAGTGGATATTTGGATAGCTCTAACCATTTCTTTGGAAACGGGAATATCTTCATCTAAAATCTAGACAGAAGCACTGTCAGAAACTGCTTTGTGATATCTGCATTCAAGTCACAGAGCTGAATATTCCCTTTCATGGAGCAGGTTTGAAACACTCTATCTGTAGTATCTGGAAGCGGACATTTCGAGCGCATTCAGGCCTATGGTGAAAAAGGAAATATCTTCCCATAAAAACGAGACAGAAGGATTCTCAGAAAGTTAATTGGGATGTGCATCCTCAACTAACAGAGTTGAAACATTCTATTCATACAGTAGTTCGGAAACCCTCTTTTTGTAGAATCTGCAAGTGGATATTTGGATAACTGTGAAGATTCCTTTGGAAACGGGAATATCTTCATATAAAATCTAGACAGAAGCATTCTCAGAAACTTCTTGGTGATGAGTGTCCTCAGCTAACAGAGTTCAACCTTTCTTTTGATACAGCAGTTTCGATACTCTCTTTTTGTAGACTCTTTAAGTGGATATTTTGATACGTCTAACGATTTCGTTAGAAACGGGAATATCTTCTTATAAAATCTAGACAGAAGCATTCCAAGAAACTACTTTGTGAGGTGTGTCCTCCACTAACAGACTACAACCTTTCTTTTGATACAGCAGTTTGGAAACACTCTTTTTGTAGAATCTGCAACTGGATATTTTGATAACTGTGAAGATTTCGTTGGAAACGGGAATATCTTCATCTAAAATCTAGACAGAAGCACTGTAAGAAACTACTTTGTGATATCTGCATTCAAGTCACAGAGCTGAACATTCCCTTTCAAAGACCAGGTTTGAGACACTCTTTCTGTAGTATCTGGAAGTGGACATTTCGACCGCATTCAGGCCTATGGTGAAAAAGGATATATCTTCCCATAAAAACGAGACAGAAGGATTCTCAGAAACTTATTTGGGATGTGTGTCCTCAGCTAACAGAGTTCAACCTTTCTTTTGATACAGCAGTTTGGAAACGCTCTTTCTGTAGAAATTGCAAGAGGATATTTGGATAACCGTGAAGATTTCACTGGAAACGGGAATATCTTCATATAAAATCTAGACAGAAGCATTCTCAGAAATTTTTGTGATGTGTGTCCTCAACTAACAGAGTTCAACCTTTCTTTAGATAGAGCAGTTTGGAAACACGCCTTTGTAGAATCTGTAAGTGGATATTTGGATAGCTCTATCGATTTCTTTGGAAACGGGAATATCTTCATCTAAAATCTAGACAGAAGCACTGTCAGAAACTACTTTGTGATATCTGCATTCAAGTCACAGAGCTGAACATTCCCTTTCATACAGCAGGTTTGAAACAATCTTTCTGTAGTATCTGGAAGTGGACATTTTGTGCGGATGTGTCCTCAACTAACATAGTTGAACCTTTCTTTTGATACAGCAGTTTGGAAACACATTTTTTGCAGAATCGGCAAGTGGATATTTGGATAACTGTGAAGATTTCGTTGGAAACGGGAATATCTTCATATAAAATCTAGACAGAAGCATTCTCAGAAACTTCTTTGTTATGAGTGTCCTTAACTAAGAGAGTTCATCCTTTATTTTGATACAGCCGTTTGGAAACACACTTTTTGTAGAATCTGTAAGTGGATATTTCGATAACTGTGAAGATTTCGTTGGAAACGGGAATATCTTTATATAACATCTAGACAGAAGCATTCTCAGAAACATCTTTCTGATGAGTGTCCTCAACTAACAGAGTTCAACCTTTCTTTTGATACAGCACTTTGGAAACCCTCTTTTTGTAGAATCGGCAAGTGGATACATGGATAACTGAGAAGATTTCGTTGTAAACGGGAATATGTTGCTATAAAATCTAGACAGAAGCATTCTCAGAAACTTCTTTGTTATGTCTGTCCTCCACTAAGAGAGTACAAGCTTTCCTTTGATACAGCAGTTTGGAAACACTCTTTTTGTAGGATCTGCAAGTGGATATTTGGATAACTGTTAAGATTTCGTTGGAAGTGGGAATATCTTCATATAAAATCTAGACAGAAACATTCTCAGAAACTTCTTTGTGATGTGTGTCCTCAACTAACAGAGTTCAACCTTTCTTTTCATAGAACAGTTTGGAAACGCTCTGTTTCTAGAATCTGCAAGTGGATATTTGGATAACTGTGAAGATTTCGTTGGAAACGGGAATATCTTCATATAAAATCTAGACAGAATCACTCTCAGGAACTTCTTTGTGATGAGTGTCCTCAACTAACACAGTTCAACCTTTCTTTTGATACAGCAGTTTGGAAACACTCTTTTTGTAGTATCTGTAAGTGGATATTTGGATAACTGTGAAGATTTCGTTGGAAACGGGAATATCTTCATATAAAATCTAGACAGAAGCAGTCTCAGAAACTTCTTTGTGATGTGTGTCCTCAACTAAGAGAGTACAACCTTTCTTTAGATGGAGCAGTTTGGAAACACTCTTTTTGTAGAATCTGTAAGTGGATATTTGGATAGCTCTAACGATTTCGTTGGAAACGGGGATATCTTCATCTAAAATCTAGACAGAAGCACTGTCAGAAACTACTTTGTGATATCTGCATTCAAGTCACAGAGGTGAACATCCCCTTTCATACACCAGGTTTGAAACACACTTTCTGTAGTATCTGGAAGTGGACATTTCGAGCGCATTCTGGCCAATGGTGAAAAAGGAAATATCTTCACATAAAAAAGAGACAGAAAGATTCTCATAAACTTATTTGGGATGTGTGTCCTCAACTAACAGAGTTCAAACTTTGTTTTGATAAAGCAGTTTGGAAACACTCTTTCTGTAGGAATTGCAAGAGGATATTTGGATAAATGTGAAGACTTCGTGGGAAAACGGAATATCTTCATATAAAATCTAGACAGAAACATTCTCAGAAACTTCTTTGTGATGTGTGCCCTCAAATAACAGAGTTCAACCTTTCTTTTCATAGAACAGTTTGGAAACACACTGTTTCTAGAATCTGCAAGTGGATATTTGGATAACTGTTAAGATTTCGTTGGAAATGGGAATATCTTCAACTAAAATCTAAACAGAAGCAGTGTCAGAAACTACTTTGTGATATCTGCATTCAAGTCACAGAGCTGAACATTCCCTTTCATAGACCAGGTTTGAAACACTCTTTCTGTAGTATCTGCAAGTGGACATTTCGACCGCATTCTGACCTATAGTGAAAAAGGAAATATCTTCACATAAAAACTAGACAGAAGGATTCTCAGAAACTTATTCGGGATGTGTGTCCTTAACTAAAAGAGTTCAACCTTTCTTTTGATACACCAGTTTGGAAACACACTTTCTGTAGTAATTGCAAGAGGATATTTGGATAACTGTGAAAACTTCGTAGGAAACGGGAATATCTTCATATAAAATCTAGACAGAAACATTCTCAGAAACTTCTTTGTGATGTGTGTCCTCAACTAACAGAGTTCAACCTTTCTGTTGATACAGCAGTTTGGAGACTCTCTTTTTGTAGAATCTGTAAGTGGATATTTGGATACCTCTAACGATTTCGTTAGAAACTGGAATATCTTCATATAAAATCTAGACAGAAGCATTCTCAGAAACTTCTTTGTGATGTGTGTCCTCCACTAACAGAGTACAACCATTCTTTTGATACAGCAGTTTGGAAACACTCTTTTTGTAGAATCGGTAAGTGGATATTTGGATAGCTCCAATGATTTCATTGGAAACGGGAATATCTTCATCTAAATTCTAGACAGAAGCACTGTCAGAAACTACTTTGTGATATCTGCATTCAACTCTCAGAGCTGAACTTTCCCTTTCTTAGAGCAGGTTTGGAACCCTCTTTCTGTAGTATCTGCAAGTGGACATTTCGAGCGCTTTGAGGCCTATGGAGAAAACGGAAATATCTTCCCATAAAAACGAGACAGAAGCATTCTCAGAAACTTATTTGGGATGTGTGTCCTCAACTGACAGAGTTGAACCTTTCTTTTGTTACAGCAGTTTAGAAACACTCTTTTTGTGGAATCTGCAAGTGGATATTTGGATAGCTCTAACGATTTCGTTGGAAACGGGAATATCTTCATATTGAATCTAGACAGAAGCATTCTCAGAAACTTCTTTGTGATGTGTGTCCTCAACTATCAGACTTAAACATTTCTTTTGATAGACCAGTTTGTAAGCACTCTTTTTGTAGAATCTGTAAGTGGATATTTGGATGTCTCTAACGATTTCGTTGGAAACGGGAATATTTTCATCTAAATTCTAGACAGAAGTACTGTCAGAAACTGCTTTGTGATATCTGCGTTGAAGTCACAGAGCTGAACATTCCCTTTCATAGAGCAGGTTTGAAACACTCTTTCTGTAGTATCTGGAAGTGGACATTTCGAGCGCATTCAGGCCTACTGTGAAAACTGAAATATCTTCCCATAAAAAACAGACAGAAGGATGCTCAGAAACTTATTTAGGATATGTTTCCTCAACTGACAGAGTTGATCATTTCTATTGATACAGCAGTTTGGAAACACTGTTTTTGTAGAATCTGTAAGTGGATATTGGAATAACTGTGAAGATTTCGTTGGAAACGGGAATATCTTCATATAAAATCTAGACAGAAGCATGCTCAGAAAATTCTTTGTGAAGTGTGTCCTCAACTAACAGAGTTCAACCTTTCCTTTGATACAGCAGTTTGGAAACACTCTTTTTGTAGAATCTGTAAGTGGATATTTGGATAGCTCTAACGATTTCGTTGGAAACGGGAATATCTTCATCTAAAATCTAGACAGAAGCACTCTCCGAAACTACTTTGTGATATCTGCATTCAACTCACACAGCTGAACATTCCGTTTCTTAGAGCAGGTTTGGAACACTCTTTCTGTAGTATCTGCAAGAGGACATTTCGAGCGCTTTCAGGCCTATGGTGAAAAGGGAAACATCTTCCCATAAAAACGAGACAGAAGCATTCTCAGAAACTTATTTGTGATGTGTGTCCTCATCTAACAGAGTTCAACCTTTCCTTTGATACAGCAGTTTGGAAACACTCTTTTTGTAGAATCTGTAAGTGGATATTTGGATAACTGTGAAGATTTCGATGGAAACGAGAATATCTTCATATAAAATCTAGACAGAAGCATTCTCAGAAACTTCTTCGTGATGTGTGTCCTCAACTAACAGAATTCAACCTTTCTTTTGATAGAGCAGTTTGGAAACACTCTTTTTGTACAATCTGTAAGTGGATATTTGGATAGCTCTAACGATTTCCTTGGAAACGGGAATATCTTCATCTAAATTCTAGACAGAAGCACTGTCAGAAACTACTTTGTGATATCTGCATTCAAGTCACAGAGCAGAACATTCCTTTTCACAGAGCAGGTTTGAAACATTCTTTCTGTACTGTCTGGAAGTGGACATTTCGTGCGCATTCATGCCTACCGTGAAAACTGAAATATCTTCCCATAAAAAAGAGACAGAAGCATTCTCGCAAACTTCTTTGTGATGTGCGTCCACATCTAACAGAGTTCAACCTTTCTTTTGATACAGTAGTTTGGAAACACTCTTTTTGTGGAATCTTCAAGTGGGTATTTGGATTAATGTGAAGATTTCGTTGGAAACGGGAATATCTTCATATAAAATCTAGACGGAAGCATTCTCAGAAACTTCTTTGTGATGCGTCTCCTCAACTAACAGAGATCAACCTTTCTTTTGATAGAGTAGTTAGGAAACACACTTTTTGTAGAATCTGCAAATGGATATTTGGATAACTGTGAAGATTTCATTGGAAACGGGCATATCTTCATAAAAAATTTAGACAGAAGAATTCGCAGAAACTTCTTTGTGATGTGTGTCCTCAACTAACGGAGTTCAACCTTTCTTTTGATAGAGCAGTTTGGAAACACTCTTTCTGTAGAATCCGCAAGTGGATATTTGGATAACGGTGAAAATTTCATTGGAAACCGGAATATCTTCTAATAAAATCTAGACAGAAGCATTCTCAGAAACTTCTTTGTGATGTGTGTCCTCAACTAACAGAGTTCAACCTTTCTTTTGATAGAGCAGTTTGGAAACACTCTTTTTGTAGAATCTGTAAGTGGATATTTGGATAGCTCCAACGATTTCATTGGAAACGGGAATATCTTCAACTAAATTCCAGACCGAAGCACTGTCAAAAACTACTTTGTGATATCTGCATTCAACTCTCAGAGCTGAACATTCCCTTTCTTAGAGCACGTTTGGAACACTCTTTCTGTAGTATCTGCAAGTGGACATTTCGAGCGCTTTGAGGCCTATGGAGAAAAAGGAAATATCTTCCCATAAAAACGAGACAGAAGCATTCTCAGAAACTTATTTGGGATGTGTGTCCTCAACTAACAGAGTTGAACCTTTCTTTTGATACAGCAGTTTAGAAACACACTTTTTGTAGAATCTGCAAGTGGATATTTTGATAACTGTGAAGATTTTGATGGAAACGGGAATATCTTCATATAAAATCTAGACAGAAGCATTCTCAGAAACTTCTTTGTGATGTGTGTCCTCAACTAACAGAGTTCAAACTTTCTTTTGATAGAGCAGTTTGGAAGCACTCTTTTTGTAGAATCTTTAAGTGAATATTTTGATAGCTCTAGCGATTTCATTGGAAACGGGAATAACTTCATCTAAATTCTAGGCTGAAGCACTGTCACAAACTACTTTGTGATATCTGCATTCAAGTCACAGAGTGGAACATTCCCTTTCATAGTGCAGGTTTGAAACACGCTTTCTGTAGTATCTGCAAGTCGACATTTCGAGCGCTTTCAGGCCTACGGTGAAAAGGGAAATATCTTAACATAAAAACGAGACAGAAGCATTCTCAGAAACTTATTTGGGATGTGCATCCTCAACTAACAGAGTTCAACCTTTCCTTTGATACAGCAGTTTGGAAACACTCTTTTTGTGGAATCTGCAAGTGGATACTTGGATAACTGTGGAGATTTCCATGGAAATGGGAATATCTTCATATAAAATCTAGACAGAAACATTCTCAGAAACCTCTTTGTGATGTGTCTCCTCAACTAACAGAGTTCAAACTTTCTTTTGATAGAGCAGTTTGGAAGCACTCTTTTTGTAGAATCTTCAAGTGGATATTTGGATACCTCTAACGATTTCGTTGGAAACGGGAATAACTTCATTTAAATTCTTGGCAGAAGCACAGTCAGAAATTACTTTGTGATATCTGCATTGAAGTAACATAGCTGAACATTGCCTTTCATAGAGCAGGTTTGAAACACTCTTTCTGTAGTATCTGCAAGTGGACATTTCGAGCGCTTTCAGGCCTATGGTGAAAAGGGAAACATCTTCCCATAAAAACGAGACAGAAGCATTCTCAGAAACTTATTTGGGATGTGTGTCCTCAACTAACAGAGTTGAACCTTTCTTTTGATACAGCAGTTTAGAAACACACTGTTTGTAGAATCTGCAAGTGGATATTTGGATAACTGTGAAGATTTCGATGGAAACGGGAATATCTTCATATAAAATCTAGACAGAAGCATTCCCAGAAACCTCTTTGTGATGTGTCTCCTCAACTAACAGAGTTCAAACTTTCTTTTGATAGAGCAGTTTGGAAGCACTGTTTTTGTAGAATCTTTAAGTGGATATTTGGATAGCTCAAACGATTTCGTTGGAAACGGGAATAACTTCATCTAAATTCTAGGCAGAAGCACTGTCAGAAATTACTTTGTGATATCTGCATTGAAGTAACATAGCTGAACATTCCCTTTCATAGAGCAGGTTTGAAACACTCTTTCTGTAGTATCTGGAAGTGGACCTTTCGAGCGCATCCAGGCCTACTGTGAAAACTGAAATATCGTCCCGTAAAAAAGAGACAGAAGGATTCTCAGAAACTTATTTAGGATGTGTGTCCTCAACTAACACAGTTGATCCTTTCTATTGATACAGGAGTTTGGAAACACACTGTTTGTAGAATCTGTAAGTGGATATTTGAATAAATGTGAAGATTTCGTTGGAAACGGGAGTATCTTCATATGAAATCTAGACAGAAGCATTCTCAGAAACTTCTTTGTGATGTGTGTCCTCAACTAACAGAGTTCAAACTTTCCTTTGATACAGCAGTTTGGAAACACTCTTTTTGTAGAATCACCAAGTGGATATTTGGATAGCTCTCAAAATTTCTTTGGAAACGGGAATATCTTCATCTAAATTCTAGACAGAAGCCCTCTCAGAAACTACTTTGTGATATCTGCATTCAAGTCACAGAGCTGAACATTCCCTTTCATAGAGCAGGTTTGAAACACTCTTTCTGTAGGATCTGGAAGTGGACATTTTGTGTGAATTCAGGGGCATGCTGAAAACGGAAATATCTTCCCATAAAAATGAGACAGAAGGATTCTCAGAAACTTAATTGGGATGTGTGTCCTCAACTAACATAATTGAACCTTTCTTTTGATACAGCAGTCTGGAAACACACTTTTTGTAGAATCGGCATGTGGATATTTGGATAACTGAGAAGATTTCATTGTAAACGGGAATATCTTCCTATAAAATCTAGACAGAAGGATTCTCAGAAACTTCTTTGTGATGTCTGTCCTCCACTAACAGAGTACAACCTTTCCTTTGATACAGCAGTTTGGAAACACTCTTTTTGTAGGATCTGAAAGTGGATATATGGATAACTGTGAAGATTTCGTTGGAAGTGGGAATATCTTCATATAAAATCTAGACAGAAACATTCTCAGAAACTTCTTTGTGATGTGTGTCCTCAACTAACAGAGTTCAAACTTTCTTTTGATAGAGCAGTTTGGAAGCACTCTTTTTGTAGAATCTTTAAGGGGATATTTGGATAGCTCTAACGATTTCATTGGAAATGGGAATAACTTCATCTAAATTCTAGGCAGAATCACTGTCAGAAACTACTTTGTGATATCTGCATTCAAGTCACAGACTGGAACATTCCCTTTCATAGTGCAGGTTTGAAACACGATTTGTGTAGTATCTGCAAGTCAACATTTCGAGCGCTTTCAGGCCTACGGTGAAAAGGGAAATATCTTCCCATAAAAACGAGACTGGAGCATTCTCAGAAACTTATTTGGGATGTGTGTCCACAACTAACAGAGTTCAACCTTTCCTTTGATACCGCAGTTTGGAAACACTCTTTTTGTAGAATCTGCAAGTGGATATTTGGATAACTGTGAAGATTTCATTGGAAACGGGAATATCTTCATGTAAAATCCAGACAGTAGCATTCTCAGAGACTTCTTTGTGATGTGTGTCCTCAACTAACTGAGTTCAACCTTTCTTTTGATAGAGCAGTTTGGAAACACTCTTTTTGTACAATCTGCAAGTGGATATTTGGATAGCTCTAACGATTTCCTTGGAAACGGGAATATCTTCATCTAAATTCTAGACAGAAGCACTGTCAGAAACTACTTTGTGATATCTGCATTCAAGTCACAGAGCAGAACATTCCTTTTCACAGAGCAGGTTTGAAACACTCTTTCTGTAGTGTCTGGAAGTGGACATTTCGAGCGCATTCATGCCTACGGTGAAAACTGAAATATCTTCCCATAAAAAAGAGACAGAAGCATTCTCGGAAACTTCTTTGTGATGTGCGTCCTCATCTAACAGAGTTCAACCTTTCTTTTGATACAGTAGTTTGGAAACACTCCTTTTGTGGAATCTTCAAGTGGGTATTTGGATTAATGTGAAGATTTCGTTCGAAACGGGAATATCTTCATATAAAATCTAGACAGTAGCATTCTCAGAAACTTCTTTGTGATGAGTCTCCTCAACTAACAGAGATCAACATTTCTTTTGATAGAGTAGTTTGGAAACACACTTTTTGTAGAATCTGCAAATGGATATTTGAATAACTGTGAAGATTTCATTGGAAACGGGCATATCTTCATAAAAAATCTAGACAGAAGAATTCTCAGAAACTTCTTTGTGATGTGTGTCCTCAACTAACGGAGTTCAACCTTTCTTTTGATAGAGCAGTTTGGAAACACTCTTTCTGTAGAGTCTGCAAGTGGATATTTGGATAACGGTGAAGATTTCGTTGGAAACCGGAATATCTTCTTATAAAATCTAGACAGAAGCATGCTCACAAACTTCTTTGGGATGTGTTTCCTCAACTAACAGAGTTCAACCTTTCTTTTGATAGAGCAGTTTGGAAACACTCTTTTTGTAGAATCTGTAAGTGGATATTTGGATACCTCCAACGTTTTCGTTGGATACGGGAATATCTTCATCTAAAATCTAGACAGAAGTACTCTCCGAAACTACTTTGTGATATCTGCATTCAACTCACACAGCTGAACATTCCGTTTCTTAGAGCTGGTTTGGAACACTCTTTCTGTCGTATCTGCAAGTGGACATTTCGAGCGCTTTCAGGCCTTCGGTGAAAAGGGAAACATCTTCCCATCAAAACGAGACAGAAGCATTCCCAGAAACTTATTTAGCATGTGTGTCCTCAACTAACAGAGTTGAACCTTTCTTTTGATACAGCAGTTTAGCAACACACTGTTTGTAGAATCTGCAAGTGGATATTTGGATAACTGTGAAGATTTCAATGGAAACGGGAATATCTTCATATAAAATCTAGACAGAAGCATTCTCAGAAACCTCTTTGTGATGTGTCTGCTCAACTAACAGAGTTCAAACCTTCTTTTGATAGAGCAGTTTGGAAGCACTCTTTTTGTAGAATCTTTAAGTGGATATTTGGATAGCTCTAACGATTTTGTTGGAAACGGGAATAACTACATCTAAATTCTAGGCAAAAGCACTGTCAGAAATTACTTTGTGATATCTGCATTGAAGTAACAGAGCTGAACATTCCCTTTCATAGAGCAGGTTTGAAACACTCTTTCTGTAGTATCTGGAAGTGGACATTTCGAGCGCATCCAGGCCTACTGTGAAAAATGAAATATCTTCCCATAAAAAAGAGACAGAAGGATTCACAGAAACTTATTTAGTATGTGTGTCCTCAACTAACAGAGTTGATCCTTTCTATTGATACAGGAGTTTGGAAACACTCTTTTCGTAGAATCTGCAAGTGGATATTTGAATAACTGTGAAGATTTCGTTGCAAACGGGAATATATTCATATGAAATCTAGACAGAAGCATTCTCAGAATCTTCTGTGTGATGATTGTCCTCAACTAACAGAGCTCAACCTTTCTTTTGATACAGCAGTTTGGAAACAGTCTTTTTGTAGAGTCTGCAAGTGGATATTTGAATAACTGTGAAGATTTCACCGCAAACGCGAATATCTTCATATAAAATCTAGACAGAAGCATTCTCAGAAACTTCTTTGTGATGTGTGTCCTCAACTAACAGAGTTCATCCTTTCCTTTGATACAGCAGTTTGGAAACACTCTTTTTGTAGAATCTGTAAGTGGATATTTGAATAACTGTGAAAATATCATTGGAAACGGTAGTATCTTCATATAAAATCTAGACAGAAGCACTCTCCGAAACTAGTTTGTGATATCTGCATTCAACTCACACAGCTGAACATTCCCTTTCATATAGCAGGTTGGAAACACTCTTTCTGTAGTATCTGGAAGTAGACATTTTGAGCGCATTCAGGCCTTCTGTGAAAACTGAAATATCTTCCCATAAAAAGAGACAGAAGGATTCCCAGAAACTTATTTAGGATGTGTGTCCTCAACTAACAGAGTTGATCCTTTCTATTGATACAACAGTTTGGAAACACTCTTTTTGTAGTATCTGCAAGTGGATATTTGAATAACTGTGAAGATTTCGTTGGAAACGGGAATATCTTCATATAAAATCTAGACAGAAGCATGCTCAGAAACTTCTTTGTGATGTGTATCCTCAACTAACAGAGTTCATCCTTTCCTTTGATACAGCAGTTTGGAAACACTCTTTTTGTAGAATCTGCAAGTGGATATTTGGATAGCTCTAATGATTTCGTTGGAAACGGGAATATCTTCATCTAAAATCCAGACAGAAGCACTCTCCGAAACTACATGTGATATCTGCATTCAACTCACACAGCTGAACATTCCGTTTCTTAGAGCAGGTTTGGAACACTCTTTCTGTAGTATCTGCAAGTGGACATTTCGAGCGCTTTCAGGCCTATGGTGAAAAGGGAAACATCTTCCCATAAAAACGAGACAGAAGCATTCTCAGAAACTTATTTGCGATGTGTGTCCTCAACTAACAGAGTTGAAACTTTCTTTTGATACAGCAGTTAAGAAACACACTGTTTGTAGAATCTACAAGTGGATATTTGGATAACTGTGAAGATTTCGATCGAAACGGGAATATGTTCATATAAAATCTAGACAGAAGCATTCTCAGAAACTTCTTTGTGATGTGTGTCCTCAACAAACAGAGTTCAACCTTTCCTTTGATACAGCAGATTGGAAACACTCTTTTTGTAGAATCTGCAAGTGGATATTTGGATAGCTCTCAAAATTTCGTTGGAAACGGGAATATCTTCATCTAAATTCTAGACAGAGGCACTATCAGAAACTGCTTTGTGATATCTGCATTGAAGTAACAGAGCTGAACATTCCCTTTCTTAGAGCACGTTTGAAACACTCTTTCTGTAGTATCTGGAAGTGGACATTTCGTGCGCTTTCAGGCCTATGGTGAAAACTGAAATATCTTCCCATAAAAAAGAGACAGAAGGATTCTCAGAAACTTATTTAGGATGTGTGTCCTCACCTAACAGAGTTGATACTTTCTATTTATACGGCAGTTTGGAAACACTCTTTTTGTAGAATCTGCAAGTGGATATTTGAATAACTGTGAAGATCTCATTGGAAACGGGAATAACTTCATATAAAATCTAGACAGAAGCATTCTCAGAAACTTTTTTGTAATGTGTGTCCTCAACTAACAGAGTTCAACCTTTTCTTTGATACACTAGTTTGGAAACACACTTTTTGTAGAGTCTGCAAGTGGATATTTGGATAATTGTGAAGATTTCTTTGGGAACGGGAATATCTTCATATTAAATCTAGACAGAGGCATTCTCAGAAACTTCTTTGTGGTGTGTGTCCTCAACTAACGGAGTTGAACCTTTCTTTTGTTAGAGCAGTTTGGAAACACTCTTTTTGTAGAATGTGCAAGTGGATATTTGGATAGCTCTCAAAATTTCATTGGAAACGGGAATATCTTCATCTAAATTCTAGACAGAAGCAGTGTCAGAAACTACTTTGTGATATCTGCATTGAAGTCAAAGAGCTGAACATTCCCTTTCATACAGCAGGTTTGAAACACTCTTTCTGTAGTATCTGGAAGTGGACATTGAGAGCGCATTCAGCCCTACTGTGAAAACTGAAATATCTTCCCATAAAAAAGAGACAGAATTATTCTCAGAAACTTATTTAGGATATGTGTCCTCAACTAACAGAGTTGATCCTTTCTATTGATACAGCAGTTTGGAAACACACTTTTTGTAGAATCTGCAAGTGGTTATTTGAATAACTGTGAAGATTTCGTTTGAAACCGGAATATCTTCATATGAAATCTAGACAGAAACATTCTCAGAAACTTTTCTGTGATGTGTGTCCTCAACTAACAGAGTTCAACATTTCCTTTGATACAGTAGTTTGGAAACACTCTTTTTGTAGAATCTGCAAGTAGATATTTGGATAGCTCTCAAAATTTCATTGGAAACGGGAATATCTTCATCTAAATTCTAGACAGAAGCACTTTCTGAATCTACTTTGTGATATCTGCATTCAAGTCACAGAGCTAAACATTCCCTTTCATAGAGCAGGTTTGAAACACTCTTTCTGTAGTATCTGGAAGAGGACATTTTGAGCGCATTCAGGCCTATGGTGAAAACTGAAATATCTTGCCATAAAAAAGAGACAGAAGGATTCTCAGAAACTTATTTAGGATGTATGTCCTCACCTAACAGATTTGATCCTTTCTATTGATACAGCAGTTTGGAAACACTGTTTTTGTAGAATCTGCAAGTGGATATTTGAATAACTGTGAAGATCTCAATGGAAACGGGAATAACTTCATATAAAATCTAGACAGAAGCATTCTCAGAAACTTTTTTGTAATGTGTGTCCTCAACTAACAGAGTTCAACCTTTCCTTTGATACAGCATTTTGGAACCACTCTTTTTGTAGAATCTGCAAGTGGATATTTGGATTAATGTGAAGATTTCGTTGGAAACGGGAATATCTTCATATAAAATCTAGACAGAAGCATTCTCAGAAACTTCTTTGTGATGTGTGCCCTCAACTAACGGAGTTCAACCTTTCTTTTGATACACTAGTTTGGAAACACAATTTTTGTAGAGTCTGTAAGTGGATATTTGGATAATTGTGAAGATTTCTTTGGAAACGGGAATATCTTCATATAAAATCTAGACAGAGGCATTCTCAGAAACTTCTGTGTGATGTGTGTCCTCAACTAACGGAGTTTAACCTTTCTTTTGTTAGAGCAGTTTGGAAACACTCTTTTTGTAGAATCCCCAAGTGGATATTTGGATAGCTCTCAAAATTTCATTGGAAACGGGAATATCTTCATCTAAATTCTAGACAGAAGCACTGTCAGAAACTACTTTGTGATATCTGCATTGAAGTCACAGAGCTGAACATTCCCTTTCATAGAGCAGGTTTGAAACACTCTTTCTGTAGTATCTGGAAGTGGACATTTCGAGCGCATTCAGGCCTACTGTGAAAACTGAAATATCTTCCCATAAAAAAGAGACAGAAGGATTCTCAGAAACTTATTTAGAATGTGTGTCCTCACCTAACAGATTTGGTCCTTTCTATTGATACAGCAGTTTGGAAACACTCTTTTTGTAGAATCTGCAAGTGGATATTTGAATAACTGTGAAGATTTCATTGGAAACGGGAATAACTTCATATAAAATCTAGACAGAAGCATTCTCAGAAACTTTTTTGTAATGTGTGTCCTCAACTAACAGAGTTCAACCTTTCCTTTGATACAACAGTTTGGAAACACTCTTTTTGTAGAATCTGCAAGTGGATATTTGGATTAATGTGAAGATTTCGTTGGAAACGGGAATATCTTCATATAAAATCTAGACAGTAGCATTCTCAGAAACTTCTTTTGATGTGTGCCCTCAACTAACGGAGTTCAAGGTTTCTTTTGATACACTAGTTTGGAAACACACTTTTTGTAGAGTCTGAAAGTGGATATTTGGATAACTGTGAAGATTTCTTTGGAAACGGGAATATCTTCATATAAAATCTAGTCAGAAGCATTCTCAGAAACTTTATTGTGATGTGTGTCCTCAACTAACAGAGTTCAACCTCTCCTTTGATACAGCATTTTGGAAACACTCTTTTTGTAGAATCTGCAAGTGGATATTTGGATAACTGTGAAGATTTCGTTGGAAACGGGAATATCTTCATATAAAATCTAGACAGAAGCATTCTCAGAAACTTCTTTGTGATGTGTTTCCTCAACTAACAGAGTTCAACCTTTCTTTTGATAGAGCAGTTTGGAAACACTCTTTTTGTAGTATCTGTAAGTGGATATTTGGATAGCTCCAACGATTTCGTTGGAAACGGGAATATCTTCATCTAAATTCTAGACAGAAGCACTGTCAGAAACTACTTCGTGATATCTGCATTCAACTCTCAGAGCTGAACTTTCCCTTTCTTAGAGCAAGTTTGGAACACTCTTTCTGTAGTGTCTGCAAGTGGACATTTCGAGCGCTTTGAGGCCTATGGAGAAAAGGGAAATATCTTCCCATAAAAACGAGACAGAAGCATTCTCAGAAACTTATTTGGGATGTGTGTCCTCAACTAACAGAGTTGAACCTTTCTTTTGTTACTGCAGTTTAGAAACACTCTTTTTGTGGAATCTGCAAGTGGATATTTGGATAGATCTAACGATTTCGTTGGAAACGGGAATATCTTCATATTGAATCTAGACAGAAGCATTCTCAGAAACTCCTTTGTGATGTGTGTCCTCAACTAACAGACTTAAACCTTTCTTTCGATAGAGCAGTTTGGAAGCACTCTTTTTGTAGAATCTGTAAGTGGATAATTGGATGTCTCTAACGATTTCGTTGGAAACGGGAATATTTTCATCTAAATTCTAGTCAGAAGCACTGTCAGAAACCACTTTGTGATATCTGCATTGAAGTCACAGAGCTGAACATTCGCTTTCATAGAGCAGGTTTGAAACACTCTTTCTGTTGTATCTGGAAGTGGATATTTTGAGCGCATTCAGGCCTACTTTGAAAACTGAAATATCTTCCCATAAAAAAGAGACTGAAGGATTCTCAAAAACTTATTTAGGATGTGTGTCCTCAACTAACAGAGTTGATCCTTTGTATTCATACAGCAGTTTGTAAGAACTCTTTTTGTAGAATCTTCAAGTGGATATTTGAATAATTGTGAAGATTTCGTTGGAAACGGGAATATCTTCATATAAAATCTAGACAGAAGAATTCTCAGAAACTTTTCTGTGATGTGTGTCCTCAACTAACAGTATTCAACCTTTCCTTTGATACAGCAGTTTGGAAACACTCTTTTTGTAGAATCTGCAAGTGGATATTTGAATAACTGTGAAGATTTCATTGGAAACGGGAATAACTTCATATAAAATCTAGACAGAAGCATTCTCAGAAACTTTTTTGTAATGTGTGTCCTCAACTAACAGAGTTCAACCTTTCCTTTGATACAACAGTTTGGAAACACTCTTTTTGTAGAATCTGCAAGTGGATATTTGGATTAATGTGAAGATTTCGTTGGAAACGGGAATATCTTCATATAAAATCTAGACAGTAGCATTCTCAGAAACTTCTTTTGATGTGTGCCCTCAACTAACGGAGTTCAAGGTTTCTTTTGATACACTAGTTTGGAAACACACTTTTTGTAGAGTCTGAAAGTGGATATTTGGATAACTGTGAAGATTTCTTTGGAAACGGGAATATCTTCATATAAAATCTAGTCAGAAGCATTCTCAGAAACTTTATTGTGATGTGTGTCCTCAACTAACAGAGTTCAACCTCTCCTTTGATACAGCATTTTGGAAACACTCTTTTTGTAGAATCTGCAAGTGGATATTTGGATAACTGTGAAGATTTCGTTGGAAACGGGAATATCTTCATATAAAATCTAGACAGAAGCATTCTCAGAAACTTCTTTGTGATGTGTTTCCTCAACTAACAGAGTTCAACCTTTCTTTTGATAGAGCAGTTTGGAAACACTCTTTTTGTAGTATCTGTAAGTGGATATTTGGATAGCTCCAACGATTTCGTTGGAAACGGGAATATCTTCATCTAAATTCTAGACAGAAGCACTGTCAGAAACTACTTCGTGATATCTGCATTCAACTCTCAGAGCTGAACTTTCCCTTTCTTAGAGCAAGTTTGGAACACTCTTTCTGTAGTGTCTGCAAGTGGACATTTCGAGCGCTTTGAGGCCTATGGAGAAAAGGGAAATATCTTCCCATAAAAACGAGACAGAAGCATTCTCAGAAACTTATTTGGGATGTGTGTCCTCAACTAACAGAGTTGAACCTTTCTTTTGTTACTGCAGTTTAGAAACACTCTTTTTGTGGAATCTGCAAGTGGATATTTGGATAGATCTAACGATTTCGTTGGAAACGGGAATATCTTCATATTGAATCTAGACAGAAGCATTCTCAGAAACTCCTTTGTGATGTGTGTCCTCAACTAACAGACTTAAACCTTTCTTTCGATAGAGCAGTTTGGAAGCACTCTTTTTGTAGAATCTGTAAGTGGATAATTGGATGTCTCTAACGATTTCGTTGGAAACGGGAATATTTTCATCTAAATTCTAGTCAGAAGCACTGTCAGAAACCACTTTGTGATATCTGCATTGAAGTCACAGAGCTGAACATTCGCTTTCATAGAGCAGGTTTGAAACACTCTTTCTGTTGTATCTGGAAGTGGATATTTTGAGCGCATTCAGGCCTACTTTGAAAACTGAAATATCTTCCCATAAAAAAGAGACTGAAGGATTCTCAAAAACTTATTTAGGATGTGTGTCCTCAACTAACAGAGTTGATCCTTTGTATTCATACAGCAGTTTGTAAGAACTCTTTTTGTAGAATCTTCAAGTGGATATTTGAATAATTGTGAAGATTTCGTTGGAAACGGGAATATCTTCATATAAAATCTAGACAGAAGAATTCTCAGAAACTTTTCTGTGATGTGTGTCCTCAACTAACAGTATTCAACCTTTCCTTTGATACAGCAGTTTGGAAACACTCTTTTTGTAGAATCTGCAAGTGGATATTTGGATAGCTCTCAAAATTTCTTTGGAAACGGGAATATCATCATCTAAATTCTAGACAGAATTACTGTCAGAAACTACTTTGTGATATCCGCATTGAAGTCACAGAGCTGAACATTCCCTTTCATACAGCAGGTTTGAAACACTCTTTCTGTAATATCTGGAAGTGGACATTTCAAGCGCATTCAGGCCTAATGTGAAAACAGAAATATCTTCCCATTAAAAAGAGACAGAAGGATTCTCAGAAACTTATTTAGGATGTGTGTCCTCAACTAACAGAGTTGATCCTTTCTATTGATACAGCAGTTTGGAAACACTGTTTTTGTGGAATCTGCAAGTGGATATTTGAATAACTGTGAAGATTTCATTGGAAAGGTGAATATCTTCATATACAATCTAGACAGAAGCATTCTCAGAAACTTTTCTATGATGTGTGTCTTCAACTAACAGAGTTCAACCTTTCCTTTGATACAGCAGTTTGGAAACACACTATTTGTAGGATCTGCAAGTGGATATTTGGATAGCTCTCAAAATTTCGTTGGAAACGGGAATATCTTCATATAAAATCTAGACACAAGCATGCTCAGAAACTTCTTTGTGATGTGTGTCCTCAACTAACAGAGTTCAACCTTTTCTTTGATACAGCAGTTTGGAAACACTCTTTTTGTAGAATCTGTAAGTGGATATTTGGATAGCTCTAACGATTTCGTTGGAAACGGGAATATCTTCATCTAAAATCTAGACAGAAGCACTCTCCGAAACTACTTTGTGATATCTGCATTCAACTCACACAGCTGAACATTCCGTTTCTTAGAGCAGGTTTGGAACCCTCTTTCTGTAGTATCTGCAAGTGGACATTTCGTGCGCTTTCAGGCCTATGGTGAAAAGGGAAACATCTTCCCATAAAAACGAGACAGAAGCATTCTCAGAAACTTATTTGGGATGTGTGTCCTCATCTAACAGAGTTGAACCTTTGTTTTGATACAGCAGTTTAGAAACACACTTTTTGTAGAATCTGCAAGTGGATATTTGGATAACTGTGAAGATTCCGATGGAAACGGGAATATCTTCATATAAAATCTAGACAGAAGCTTTCTCAGAAACTTCTTTGTGATGTGTGTCCTCAACTAACAGAGTTCAAACTTTCTTTTGATAGAGCAGTTTGGAAGCACTCTTTTTGTAGAATCATTAAGTGGATATTTTGAGAGCTCTAACGATTTCGTTGGAAACGGGAATATCTTCATCTAAATTCTAGGCAGAAGCACTGTCAGAAACTACTTTGTGATATCTGCATTCAAGTCACAGAGCTGAACATTCCCTTTCATAGAGCAGGTTTGAAACACTCTTTCTGTAGTATCTGGAAGTGGACATTTCGAACGCATTCAGGCCTATCGTGAAAACTGAAATATCTTCCCATAAAAAACAGACAGAAGGATTCTCAGAAACTTATTTAGGATGTATGTCCTCACCTAACGGAGTTGATCCTTTCTTTTGATACAGCAGTTTGCAAACACTCTTTTTGTTGAATCTGCAAGTGGATATTTGAATAACAGTGAAGATTTCATTGGAAACGAGAATAACTTCATAAAAAATCTAGACAGAAGCATTCTCAGAAACTTTTTTGTAATGTGTGTCCTCAACTAACAGAGTTCAACCTTTCCTTTGATACAGCAGTTTGGAAACACTCTTTTTGTAGAATCTGCAAGTGGATATTTGGATTAATGTGAAGATTTCGTTGGAAACGGGAATATCTTCAGATAAAATCTAGACAGAAGCATTCTCAGAAACTTCTTTGTGATGTTTGCCCTCAACTAACGGAGTTCAACCTTTCTTGTGATACACTAGTTTGGAAACACACTTTTTGTAGTGTCTGCAAGTGGATATTTGGATAATTGTGAAGATTTCTTTGGAAACGGGAATATCTTCATATAAAATCTAGACAGAGGCATTCTCAGAAACTTCTTTGTGATATGTGTCCTCAACTAACGGAGT
This sequence comes from Gorilla gorilla gorilla, assembly GCF_029281585.2. Taxonomy (NCBI): domain Eukaryota; kingdom Metazoa; phylum Chordata; class Mammalia; order Primates; family Hominidae; genus Gorilla; species Gorilla gorilla. Next base: position 10,478,373 of record NC_086018.1, on the reverse strand, counting down.
TGAACCTTTCTTTTGATAGAGCAGTTTGGAAACGCTCTTTTTGTAGAATCTGTAAGTGGATATTTGGATAGCTCTAATGAGTTCTTTGAAAACGGGAATATCTTCATATGAAATCTAGACAGAAGCATTCTCAGAAACTTCTGTGTGATGAGTGTCCTCAACTAACAGAGTTCAACCTTTCTTTTGATACAGCAGTTTGGAAACAGTCTTTTTGTAGAATCTGCAAGTGGATATTTGGATAACTGTGAAGATTTCACTGGAAACGTGAATATCTTCATATAAAATCTAGACAGAAGCATTCTCAGAAACTTCTTTGTGATGTGTGTCCTCAACTAACAGAGTTCAACCTTTCTTTTGATAGAGCAGTTTGGAAACACTCTATTTGTAGTATCTGTAATTGGATATTTGAATAGCTCCACTGATTTCTTTGGAAAAGGGAATATCTTCATATAAAATCTAGACAGAAGCATTCTGAGAAACTTCTTTATGATGTGTGTCCTCAACTAACAGAGTTCAACCTTTCCTTTGATACAGCAGTTTGGAAACACTCTTTTTGTAGAATCTGCAAGTGGATATTTGGATAGCTCTCAAAATTTCGTTGGAAACGGGAATATCTTCATCTAAATTCTAGACAGAAGCACTGTCAGAAACTACTTTGTGATATCTGCATTCAAGTCGCAGATCTGAACATTCCCTTTCATAGACCACGTTTGAAACTCTCTTTCTGTTGTATCTGAAAGTGGACATTTCGAGCGAATTCCGGCCTATGGGGAAAACGGAAATATCTTCCCATAAAAAAGAGACAGAAGAATTCTCAGGAACTTATTTGGGATGTGGGTCCTCAACTAACAGGGTTGAACCTTTCTTTTGATACAGCAGTTTGGAAACACTCTTTTTGTCGAATCTGCATGTGAATACTTGAATAACTGTGAAGATTTCGTTGGAAACGGGAATATCTTCATATAAAATCTAGACAGAGCCATTCTCAGAAACTTCTTTGTGATGCTTGCATTGAACTCATTGAAGATTTCCTTTCATAGAACATTCCCTTTCATAGAGCAGGTTTGAAACACTCTCTTTGTAGTATCTGGAAGTGGACATTTGGAGCGCTTTGACGCCTATAGTGAAAAAGTAAATTTCTTCCCATAAAAACCATACAGATGTATTCTCAGAAACTTGTTTGTGATGTGTGTAGTCAACTAACAGAGTTTAACTTTTTCTTTGACAGAGCAGTTTTGAAACACACTTTTTGCAGAATCTGCAATTGGATATTTGGATAGCTTTGAAGATTTCACTGGAAACGGGAATATCTTCATATAAAATCTAGACAGAAGCATTCTGAGAAACTTTATTGGATATTTGCATTCAAGTCACAGCGTTAAACATTCCTTTTCACAGAAGAGGTTTGAAACACTCTTTTTGTAGTATCTGGGAGTGTACATTTAGAGCTCATTGAGGCCTACAGTGAAAAAGGAAATATCTTCCCATTAAAATTAGACAGAAGCATTCTCAGAAACTTCTTTGTGATGTATGTAGTCAACTAATAGAGTTGAAGCTTTCTATTGACAGAGCAGTTTTGAAACGCTCTTTTTGTAGAATCTGCAAGTGGATATTTGGATAGCTTTGAGGATTTCTTTGGAAACGGGAATACCTTCATTTAAAATATAGACAGAAGCATTCTCAGAAACTTCTTTGTGACGTTTGCATTCAAGTCACAGATTCGAATATTCCCTTTCATAGAGCAGGTTTGAAACACTCTTTCTGTAGTATCTGGAGGTGGGCATTTCGAGCACTTTCAAGCCTATGCTGAAAAAGGAAATATCTTCCCATGAAAACTAGACAGAAGCATTCTCAGAACCTTATTTGTGATGTTTGTCCTCAACTATAACAGTGTTGAATCTTTCTTTTGGTAGAGCAGTTTGGAAACACTGTTTTTGTAGAATCTGCAAGTGGATATTTGGATAGCTTTGGGGATTTCGTTGGAAACGGGAATATCTTCTTATAAAATCTAGACAGAAGCATTCTCAGAAACTGCTTTGTGATGTCTCCATTCAAATCACAGAGTTGAACATTCCCTTTCATAGAGCAGGTTTGAAACACTCTTTTTGTAGTACGTGGAAGTGGACATTGCGAGTGCTTTGGGGCCTATGGCGAAAAAGGAAATATCTTCCCATAAAAAGTAAACAGAAGCATTCTCAGAAACTTGTTTGTGATGTGTGTACTCAACTAACAGAGCTGAACCTTTCTTTTGATAGAGCAGTTTTGAAACACTTTTTTTGTAGAAGCTGCAAGTGGATATTTGGATAGCTTTGAGGATTTCGTTGGAAACGGGAGTATCTTCATATAGAATCTAGACAGAAGGAATCTCAGAAACCACTTTGTGTTGTTTGAGTTTAAGTCACAGAGTTGAACATTCCCTTTCATAGAGCAGGTTTGAAACAATCTTTTTGTAGTATCTGGCAGTGGGCATTTTGAGCACTTTGAGGCCTACGGTGAAAAAGGAAATATCTTCCCATAAAAACTAGACAGAAGCTTTGTCAGAAACATATTTGTGGTGTCTGTCCCCATCTGACGGAGTTGATCCTTTCTTTTGTTACAGCAGTTTTGAAACACTCTTTTTGTAGAATCTGCAAGTGGATATGTGGATAGCTTTGAGGATTTCATTGGAAACGGGAATAGCTTCATATTAAATCTAGACAGAAACGTTCTCAGAAAATTCTTAGTGTTGTTTGCATTCAAATCACAGAGTTGAATATTCCATTTCACAGAGCAGGTTTGAAACACTCTTTTTGTAGAATCTGCAAGTGGATATTTGGATAGCTTTGAGGATTTCGTTGGAAACGGGAATATCTTCGTATAAAATCTAGACAGAAGCATTCTGAGAAACATCTTTGTGATGTTTGCAATCAAGTCACAGATTTGAACATTCCCTTTCATAGAGCAGGTTTGGAACACTCTTTTTGTATTATCTGGATGTGGACCTATAGAGCGCTTTGACGTGCATTTTGAAAAAGGAAATATCTTCCCTTAAAAACTAGACAGAAGCATTCGTTGAAACTTGTTTGTGATGTGTGGACTCAACTAACAGAGTTGAACCATTCTTTTTATTGAGCAGTTTTGAAATACTCTTTTTGTGGAATCTGAATGTGCATATTTTGGTAGCTTTGAGGATTTCGTTGGAAACGGGAATATCTTCATGTAAAATCTAGACAGAAGCATTCTCAGAAACACCTTTGTGATGTTTGCATTCAAGTCACGGAGTTGAACATTCCCTTTCATAGAGCAGGTTTCAAACACTCTTTATGTAGTAGCTGGGAGTGGACATTTGGAGCGCTTTGAGGCCTCTGGTAAAAAAGGAAATATCTTCCCATAAAAACTAGACAGAAGCATCCTCAGAAACTTGTTTATGATGTGTGTACTCAACTAACATAGTTGAACCTTTCTGTTGATAGAGGAGTTTTGAAACCCTCTCTTTGTGGAATCTGCAAGTGCATATTTGGATAGCTTTGAGGATTTCATTGGAAACGGGAATATCTTGATATAAAATCTAGACAGAAGCATTCTGAGAAACATCTTTGTCATGTTTGCCATCAAGTCACAGAGTTGAACATTCCCTCTCATAGAGCAGGTTTGAAACACTCTTTTTGAAGTATCATTAATGGGAAATTTAGAGCGCTTTTTTGCTATGGTGAAAAAGGAAATATCTTCCCATAAAAACTAGACAGAAGGATTCTCATAAACTTGTTTGTGATGTGTGTACTCAGCTAACAGTGTAGAACTTTCTTTTGATAGAGCAGTTTTGAAACACTCTTTTTGTGGAATCTGCAAGTGGATATTTGGATAACCTTGAGGATTTCATTGGAAACGGGAATACCTTCATTCAAAAAGTAGACAGCAGCATTCTCAGAAACTACTTTGTGATGTTTGCATTCAACTCTCAGAGTTGAACATTCCCTTTCACACAGCAGATTTGAAACACTCTTTTTGTGGTATCTGGCAGTGGACATTTGGAGCACTTTGACACCTATGGTGAAAAAGGAAATATCTTCCCATAAAAACTAGACAGAAGCATTCTGAGAAACTTGTTTGAAATGTGTGTCCTCAACTAATAGAGTTGTACCTTTCTTTTGATACAGCAGTTTTGAAACACTCTTTTTGTAGAATCTGCAAGTGGATATTTGGATAGCTTTGAGGACTTCATTGGAAATGGGAATATCTTCATATAAAATCTAGACAGAATGATTCTCAGAAACCCTTTTCTGATGTTTGAATTCAAGTCACAGAGTTGAACATTCGCTTTCATGGAGCAGGTTTAAAACACTGTTTTGGTAGTATCTGCAAGTGGACATTTCGAGCACTTTGAGGCCTATGGTGAAAAAGGAAATATCTTCTCATGAAAACTAGACTGAAGCATTCTCAGAAACTTCTTTATGATGTGTGTACTCAACTAACAGAGTAGAACCTTTCTATTGATAGAGCAGTTTTGAAACACACTTTCTGTGGAATCTGTAAGTGGATATTTGGACAGCTTTGAGGATTTCATTGGAAACGGGAATATCTTCCTATAAAATGTCGACAGCAGCATTCTCAGAAACTTCTTTGTGATGTTTGCATTCACGTCACAAAGTTGAACACTCCCTTTCATAGAGCAGGCTTGAAACACTCTTTTTGTAGTTTCTGGAAGTGGACATTTGGAGCGCTTTGAGGCCTATTGTGAAAAAGGAAATATCTTCCCATAAAAACCAGACAGAAGGATTCTCAGAAACCTGTTTATGATGTGTGTCCTCAACTAACAGAGTTGAACCTTTTTTTTTGATAGAGCAGTTTTGAACCACTCTTTTTATGGAATCTGCAAGCAGATATTTGAATAGTTTTGAGGATTTCGTTGGAAGCGGGAATATCTTCATATAAAATCTAGACAGAAGCATTGTGAGAAACATCTTTGTGATGTTTTCATTCAAGTCCTAGAGTTGTACATTCTCTTTCACAGAGCAGGTTAGAAACACTCTTTTTTTAGTATCTGTAAGTGGACATTTCGAGCACTTTGACGTCTATGGTGAAAAAGGAAATATCTTCCCATAAAAACTAGATAGAAGCATTCTCAGAAACTTTTTTATGATGTCTGTACTCAACTAACAGAGTTGAACCTTTCTATTGATAGAGCAGTTTTGAAACACTCATTTTGTGGAATCTGCAAGTGGATATTTGGGCAGCTTTGAGGATTTCTTTGGAAACGGGAATATCTTCATATAAAATATAGACTGCAGCATTCTCAGAAACTTCTTTTTGATGTCTGCATCTAAGTCACAGAGTTGAACATTCCCTTTCATAGAGCAGGTTTGAAGCAGTCCTTTTGTAGTATCTGGAAGTGGACATTTTGAGTGCTTTGATGCCTATGGTGAAAAAGGAAATATCTTCAGATAAACACTACACAGAAGCATTCTCTGAAACTTCTTTGTGATGGGTGTACTCAACTCACCGGGTTGAACTTTTCTTCTCATAGATCAGATTTGAAACCCTCTTTTTGTAGAGTCTGCAAGTGCATATTTGAATAGGTTTGTGGATTTCATTGGAAATGGGAAGATCTTCCCATAAAAACTAGACAGAATCATTCTCAGAAACTTCTTTGTGATGCTTGCATTCATCTCACAGAGTTCAGCATTCCTTTTCATAGAGCAGTTTCAAAACACTCTTTTTGAAGTATCTGGAATTGGAAATTTGGAATGCTTTGAGGCCAATGGTGAAAAAGGAAATATCTTCATCTAAAAACTAGAGAGAAGCTTACTCAGAAACTTCTTTGTGCTGTGTGTACTCAACTCATAGAGTTGAAGCTTTCTTTAGATACAGCATTTTTGTATCACACTTATTATAGAATCTGCAAGTGGATATATGGATACCTTTGAGGGTTCTTTGGAAACGGGAATATCTTCAAGTAACAACTAGACAGAAGCACTCTCAGAAACTTCTTTGTGATGCTTGCGTTCAACCCACAAAATTGAACATTCCATTTCGTAGAGCAGTTTTGAAACACTATTTTGTAGAATTTGTAAGTGGAAACTTGGAGCGGTTTGAGGCCTGTGTTGAAAAAGGAAATATCTTCCCATAAAAACTAGACAGAAGAATTCTCAGAAACTACTTTGTGATGTGTGCACTCAACTCACAGAGTTGAACCTTTCTTTTGATAGAGGAGTTTTCAAACACTCTTTTTGTAGAGTCTGCAAGTGGATATTTGGCTAGGTTTGAGGATTTCATTGGAAACGGGAATATCTTCCCATAAAAACTAGACAGAAGCATTCTCAAGAACTTCTCTGTGATGTTTGCATTATACTCACAGAGTTGAACATCTCCTTTCATACAGCAGTTTTGAAACACACTTTTTGTAATATCCGGAAGTGGACATTTGGAGTGCTTTGAGGCCTATGGTGAAAAAGGAAATATCCTCACATAAAAACTAGACAGAAGCATTCTCAGAAACTTCTTTGTGATATGTGTAGTCAACTCACATAGCTGAACCTTTCTTTTGATACAGCAGTTTGTAACACTTGTTTTGTAGAATCTGCAAGTGGTTATTTGGATAGCTTTGAGTCTTTCGTTGGAAACGGGAATATCTTCACATAAAAACTAGACAGAAGCATTCACAGAAACTTAATTATGAAGTTTGCATTCAACTCACAGAGTTGAACATTCCCTTTCATAGAGAAATTTTGAAACACTCTTTTTGCAGAATCTGTAAGTGGAAACTTGGAGCGCTTTGTGGCCTATGGTGAAAAAGGAAATATCTTCCCATAAAAACTAGACAGTAGTATTCTCAGAAACTACTTTGTGATGTGTGTACTCAACTCACAGAGTTGAAGTTTTCTTTTTAAAGAGAAGTTTTGAAACACTCTTTTTGTAGAATCTGCAAGTGGATGTTTAACCTGCTTTGAGGCCTTCAATATAAACGGGAATATCTTCACATAAAAACTAGACAGAAACATTCTCAGAAACTTCTTTGTGATGTGTGCATTCAACTCACCAAGTTGAACCTTTCTTTTGATAGAGCAGTTCTGAAACACTCTTTTTGTAGTATCTGGAAGTGGACATTAGGAGTGCTTCGAGACCTATGGTGAAAAAGGAAATATCTTCACATAAAAACTAGACAGAAGCATTCTCAGAAACTTCTTTGTGATGTGTGTAGTCAACTGACAGAGTGGAACCATTCTTTTGATACAGCAGTTTTGAAACACTCTTTTTGTAGAATCTGCAAGTGGACATTTGGATAGCTTTGAGGCTTTCATTGGAAACGGGAATATCTTCTCATAAGAACTAGACAGAAGTATTCTCAGAAAATTCCTTATGAAGTTTGCATTCAACTCACAGAGTTGTACATTTCTTTTCATAGAGCAGTTTTGAAACTTCCTTTTTGTAGAATCTGCACGTGGCCTTTGGGAATGATTTGGACATATGGTGAAAAAGGAAATATCTTCCCATAAAAAGTAGACAGAAGCATTCTCACAAACGACTTTTTGATGTGTGTACTAAACTCAGAGAGTTAAACCTTTCCTTTGATACAGCAGTTTGGAAACATTCTTCTTGTAGAATGTGCAGACGGATATTAAGAGAGCATTGACAATTTCATTGGAAACGGAATATCTTCACATAAAATTAGACAGAAGCATTCTCAGAAACTTCTTTGTGATGTGTGCATTCAACTCACAGAGTTGAAACTTTCTTTTGATAGAGCAGATTGGAAACACTCTTTTCGTAAAATTTGCAATTGGATATCTGGACAGCTTTGAGGCCCTTCTTGGAAATGAGTGTATCTTCACATAAACACTAGAGAGAAACATCCTCAGAAACTTGTTTGTGATGCTTGCACTCAACTCACAGAGTTGAACATTTCTTTTCATAGAGCAGTTTTGAAACACTCTTTTTGTAATATCTGGAAGTGGACATTTGGAGCGCTTTGAGGCCTATTGTGAAAAAGGAAATATCTTCACATAAAAACTAGACAGAAGCATTCTCTGAAACTTCTTTGTGATGTGTGTACTCAACTCACAGTGTTGAACTTTTCTTCCCATAGATCAGATTTGAAACCCTCTTTTTGTGGAGTCTGCAAGTGCATATTTGGATAGCTTTGAGGATTTCGTTGGAAATGGGAATATCTTCCCATAAAAACTAGGCAGAAGCATTCTCAGAAACTTCTTTGTGATGCTTGCATTCAACTCACAGAGTTGAACATTCCTTTTCATAGAGCAGTTTTGATACACTCTTTTTGTAGTATCTGGAAGTGGATATTTGAGAGCTTTGAGGCCAATGGTGAAAAAGGAAATATCTTCACCTAAAAACTAGACAGAAGCATGCTCAGAAACTTCTTTGTGCTGTGTGTACTCAACTGATAGAGTTGAAACTTTCTTTAGATACAGCAGTTTTGTAACACTCCTTTTATAGAATTTGCAAGTGGATATATGGATAGCCTTGAGGCTTTCGTTGGAAACGGGAATATCTTCAATTAACAACTAGACAGAAGCATTCTCAGAAATTCTTTGTGATGCTTGCATTCAACCCACAGAATTGAACTTTCCTTTTCATAGAGCAGTTTTGAAACACTCTTTTTGTAGAATGTGAAGTGGAAACTTGGAGCGCTTTGAGGCCTGTGGTGAAAAAGGAACTATCTTCCCATAAAATCTAGACAGAAGAATTCTCAGAAACTACTTTGTGATGTGTGTACTCAACTCACAGAGTGGAACTTTTCTTTTGATAGAGCAGTTTTCAAACATTCTTTTTGTAGAGTCTGCAAATGGATATTTGGCTAGCTTTGAGGATTTTGTTGGAAACGGGAATATCTTCACATAAAAACTAGACAGAAGCATTCTCTGAAACTTCTTTGTGTTGTTTGCATTCAACTCACAGAGTTGAACATTCCCTTTCATACAGCAGTTCTGAAACACTCATTTTGTAGTAGCTGGAAGTGGACATTTGGAGCGCTTTGAGGCCTATGGTGAAAAAGGTAGTATCCTCACATAAAAACTAGACAGAAGCATTCTCAGAAACTTCTTTGTGATGTGTGTAGTCAACTCACAAATTGAACCTTTCTTTTGATACAGCAGTTTCGAACACTGTTTTTTTGTATGATCTCCAGGTGGTTATTTGTATAGCTTTGAGGCTTTCGTTGGAGACGGGAATATCTTCACATAAAAACTAGACAGAAGCATCTCAAAAACCTCTTTATGAGGTTTGCATTGAACTCACAGATTTGAACATTCCGTTTCATAGAGCGGTTTTGAAACACTCTTTCTGTAGAATCTGTTTAAGTGGAAACTTGGAGCACTTTGAGGCCTATGGTGAAAAAGGAAATATCTTCCCATAAGAACTAGACAGAAGTATTCTCAGAAACTTCTTTGTGATGTGTGTAGTCAACTCACAGAGTTGAACCTTTCTTTTGATACAGTAGTTTTGAATCACTCTTTTTGTAGAATCTGCAAGTGGTTATTTCGATAGCTTTGAGTCTTTCTTTGGAAATGGGAATATCTTCACATAAAAACTAGACAGAAGCATTCTCAGAAAGGTCTTTATGAAGTTTGCATTCAACTCACAGAGTTGAACATTCCCTTTCATAGAACAGTTTTGAAACACTCTTTTTGTAGAATCTGTAAGTGGAAACTTGGAGCGCTTTGAGGCCTATGGTGGAAAAGGAAATATCTTCCCATAAAAAGTAACAGAAGAATTCTCTGTAACTACTTTGTGATGTGTGTACTCAACTCACAGAGTTGAACTTTTCTTTTGAAAGAGAAGTTTTGAAACACTCTTTTCGAAATTACATCTCTGCCAACACTTTTAGTTTGCTTGTTGAATAACTACAAGGTTTCCAGTTAAATAAATAGAATACATTATACCCATAAAATTCTGAAATACTTGGCAATACACACAACAAAATATTTTACAAGTAGAGAATATAATAAATGTATGACACTTTAGAAATTCATTGAGATAGGTTTAAACAGTGTTTACTTTTAATTGGTGTGCTTTCTTTCTTCTCACAGTAATAAGCTGTGGTTTAGTTTATCGGCAGAATACTCACTATGCAGTCCTTTGTAAAATTTTGCAGGTCCGCAGTAATGTGATTATTGAGCTTCAACAGAATACACAGAAGATCCCAGGAACCACAAACTAATCCATCCACTATGTAGTATCTAAAGTGTTTGCAAAAATAAAAACAAACAACAACAAAAAAATGGAACAACTGACTTGTAGCAAAACTATCAGGTTAGTGCAAAAGTAATTGTGGTTTTGCCATTGAAAGTAATGAAAGCATTTGCTCATTCAGTATGATATTGGCTGTGGGTTTGTCATAGATAGCTCTTATTATTTTGAAATACGTCCCATCAATACCTAATTTATTGAGAGTTTTTAGCATGAAGGGTTGTTGAATTTTGTCAAAGGCTTTTTCTGCATCTATTGCAATAATCATGTGGTTTTTGTCTTTGGCTCTGTTTGTTTATATGCTGGATTACATTTATTGATTTGCATATATTGAACCAGCATTGCATCCCAGGGATGAAGCCCACTTGATCATGGTGGATAAGCTTTTTGATGTGCTGCTGGATTCGGTTTGCCAGTATTTTATTGAGGATTTTTGCATCAATGTTCAACAAGGATATTGGTCTAAAATTCTCTTTTTTTTTGTTGTGTCTCTGCCTGGCCTTGGTATCAGAATGATGCTGGCCTCATAAAATGAGTTAGGGATGATTCCCTCTTCTTCTATTGATTGGAATAGTTTCAGAAGGAATGGTACCAGTTCCTCCTTGTACCTCTGGTAGAATTCGGCTGTGAATCCATCTGGTCCTGGACACTTTTCGGTTGGTAAGCTATTGATTATTGCCACAATTTCAGCTCCTATTATTGGTGTATTCAGAGATTCAACTTCTTCCTGGTTTCGTCTTGGGAGAGTGTATGTGTCGAGGAATTTATCCATTTCTTCTAGATTTTCTAGTTTATTTGCATAGAGGTGTTTGTAGTATTCTCTGATGGTAGTTTGTATTTCTGTGGGATTGGTGGTGACATCCCCTTTATCATTTTTTATTGCATCTATTTGATTCTGCTCTTTTTTTTTCTTTATTAGTCTTGCTAGTGGTCTATCAATTTTGTTGATCCTTTCAAAAAACCAGCTCCTGGATTCATTAATTTTTTGAAGGGTTTTTTGTGTACTATTTCCTTTAGTTCTGCTCTGATTTTAGTTATTTCTTGCCTTCTGCTAGCTTTTGAATGTGTTTGCTCTGGCTTTTCTAGTTCTTTTAATTGCGATGTTAGGGTGTCAATTTTGGATCTTTCCTGCTTTCTTTTGTGGGCATTTAGTGCTATAAATTTCCCTCTACACACTGCTTTGAATGCGTCCCAGAGATTCTGGTATGTTGTGTCTTTGTTCTCGTTGGTTTCAAAGAACATTTTTATTTCTGCCTTCATTTTGTTATGTACCCAGTAGTCATTCAGGAGCAGGTTGTTCAGTTTCCATGTAGTTGAGCGGTTTTGAGTGAGATTCTTAATCCTGAGTTCCAGTTTGATTGCACTGTGGTCTGAGAGATAGTTTGTTATAATTTCTGTTTTTTACATTTGCTGAGGAGAGCTTTACTTCCCAGTATGTGGTCAATTTTGGAATAGGTGTGGTGTGGTGCTGAAAAAAATGTATATTCTGTTGATTTGGGCTGGAGAGTTCTGTAGATGTCTATTAGGTCCGCTTGGTGCAGAGCTGAGTTCAATTCCTGGGTATCCTTGTTGACTTTCTGTCTCATTGATCTGTCTAATGTTGACAGTGGGGTGTTAAAGTCTCCTATTATTAATGTGTGGGAGTCTAAGTCTCTTTGCAGGTCACTCAGGACTTGCTTTATGAATCTTGGTGCTCCTGTATTGGGTGCATATATATTTAGGAGAGTTAGCTCTTCTTGTTGAATTGATCCCTTTACCATTATGTAATGGCCTTCTTTGTCTCTTTTGATCTTTGTTGGTTTAAAGTCTGTTTCATTCCCTTTGAAAACTGGCACAAGACAGGGATGCCCTCTCTCTCCACTCCTATTAAACATAGTGTTGGAAGTTCTGGCCAGGGCAATCAGGCAGGAGAAGGAAATAAAGGGTATTCAATTAGGAAAAGAGGAAGTCAAATTATCCCTGTTTGCAGACGACATGACTGTATATCTAGAAAGCCCCATTGTCTCAGCCCAAAATCTTCTTAAGCTGATAAGCAACTTCAGCAAAGTCTCAGGATACAAAATCAATGTACAAAAATCACAAGCATTCTTATACACCAACAACAGACAAACAGAGAGCCAAATCATGAGTGAACTCCCATTCACAATTGCTTCAAAGAGAATAAAATACCTAGAAATCCAACTTACAAGGGATGTGAAGGACCTCTTCAAGGAGAACTACAAACCACTGCTCAAGGAAATAAAAGAGGATACACACAAATGGAAGAACATTCCATGCTCATGGGCAGGAAGAATCAATATCGTGAAAATGGCCATACTGCCCAAGGTAATTTACAGATGCAATGCCATCCCCATCAAGCTACCAATGACTTTCTTCACAGAATTGGAAAAAACTACTTTAAAGTTCATATGGAACCAAAAAAGAGCCTGCATCACCAAGTCAATCCTAAGCCAAAAGAACAAAGCTGGAGGCATCACACTATCTGACTTCAAACTATACTACAGGCTACAGTAACCAAAACAGCATGGTACTGGTACCAAAACAGAGATATAGATCAATGGAACAGAACAGAGCCCTCAGAAATAATGCCGCATATCTACAACTATCTGATCTTTGACAAACATGACAAAAACAAGCAATGGGGAAAGGATTCCCTATTTAATAAATGGAGCTGGGAAAACTGGCTAGCCATATGTAGAAAGCTGAAACTGGATCCCTTCCTTACACCTTATACAAAAATCAATTCAAGATGGATTAAAGACTTAAACATTAGACCTAAAACCATAAAAACCCTAGAAGAAAACCTAGGCATTACCATTCAGGACATAGGCATGGGCAAGTACTTCATGTCTAAAACACCTAAAGCAATGGCAACAAAAGACAAAATTGACAAATGGGATCTAATTAAACTAAAGAGCTTCTGCACAGCAAAAGAAACTACCATCAGAGTGAACAAGCAAGCTACAAAATGGGAGAAAATTTTCACAACCTACTCATCTGACAAAGGGCTAATATCAAGAATCTACAATGAACTAAAACAAATTTGCAAGAAAAAAGCAAACAACCCCATCAAAAAGTGGGCGAAGGACATGAACAGACACTTCTCAAAAGAAGTCATCTATGCAGCCAAAAAACACATGAAAAATTGCTCATCATCACCGGCCATCAGAGAAATCAAATCAAAACCACTATGAGATACCATCTCATACCAGTTAGAATGGCAATCATTAAAAAGTCAGGAAACAACAGGTGCTGGAGAGGATGTGGAGAAATAGGAACACTTTTACACTGTTGGTGGGACTGTAAACTAGTTCAACCATTGTGGAAGTCAGTGTGGCAATTCCTCAGGGATCTAGAACTGGAAATACCATTTGACCCAGCCATCCCATTACTGGGTATATACCCAAAGGACTATAAATCATGCTGCTATAAAGACACATGCACATGTATGTTTATTGCGGCATTATTCACAATAGCAAAGACTTGGAACCAACCCAAATGTTCAACAATGATAGACTGGATTAAGAAAATGTGGCACATATACAAAATGGAATACTATGCAGCCATAAAAAATGATGAGTTCATGTCCTTTGTAGGGACATGATTGAAATTGGAAATCATCATTCTCAGTAAACTATCACAAGAACAAAAAACCAAACACCGCATTTTGTCACTCATAGGTGGGAATTGAACAATGAGATCACATGGACACAGGAAGGGGAATATCACACTCTGGGGACTGTTGTGGGGTGGGGGGAGGGGGGAGGGATAGCATTGGGAGATATACCTAATGCTAGATGATGAGTTAGTGGGTTCAGCGCACCAGCATGGCACATGTATACATATGTAACTAACCTGCACAATGTGCCCATGTACCCTAAAACTTAAAGTATAATAAAAAAAAGTAAAAAAAAGAAAGTAATGAAAGTAATTGAAAGAATAGGTATTCTAGTTGGACATGCTACAATGCATGCCACAACCATGGATCAATTATGTATTGAAAACCCAAACCAACTGAGGATCACTGCTGTGCACTATTCCCATCGTGTCATAATGTGGCAAACTAAAACTAAGGACCTGTAACGAGGGATTTTCAGAGGGAAAGCAAACATTGGTTAAAGCAAAGAAAACTGGCAATTTTCAACTTGCTCAAATCAAACTATTCACATACTTTGTATGCTTCTCTACAAAATCCAGAACTTTTGATAGGATCACCCTTAGGTAAAACTCTAAAGTGAGCAGCTTCTGATCAATAGACCTCAACTCATTTTCCCTTCTGTATTACAGACCATGTGGGTGAATCCATCACATGACTTAATAAGATTTGGCCAGTTGGGAAAGGTCTCTTTAAAGAACTAACACTCAGGCTGGGATCCAGAGCAAAGCACCATAAACTTGAATGTGCATATGAACCACCTGGGGACCTTGTCAACATGCAGATTCTGATTCATTGTATCTAGGGTGGTGCCTGAGCTCTAACAAGCTTCCAGGGATGCCTATGTGACTGCCTTGGACATCAGTTACAGTAGCAAGAATATAAGCAGATACCAGCCAACAAATCAGGAGTGAGTGCATCACGGCCGAGGCAGCCCTGTACCAGGCCAGCTCAGGGATCTGAGAAAAGAGTAACTGGACTGAGGTCTATGTATGCTTCCATGAGAGGTGAGGCTGAGAAGGTGGACAAGATCTAGGTCAATGTGTTAAATTCCTACTAAATGCAAGGCTAGGCTCTGCATAAACAGAAATAAATAAGGCAAACCTAGTCCTTGCATCTGTAGAGCTTGCAGACTAGCAGAATTATTTCGTGGGTAGAAAATCATTAAAGATTTTTAAACAAAGGAGACACATGATCTAATTGAAATTTTTGAAGAACCTCTCTGGGTATGCCATAGAGAAGGTGTTGGAGAGGCAAAAAGTTGGAAAGAGGAGTATATGTTTGCACACCAGGTGAAAGATGCAGATGACAGAAGCGGATAATTTTAGCACATATTTTGAAGGTGAAATTACAGTACTTGGTTGCAAGTTGTGATGGTAGGGGGGGTTGCAGGAAGAAGAAATCATCAAGGATGATGATGCTTTCTGGAAGAAGCAAATGGGTAAATGGAGATAATTTTTATGCAGAATGGTAAGGCTGAAAAAGAAATAAACTAACAAAAGAGAAATGATTGAGGAAGTGGCATACATGAGGGGGCAGAACTCAAAAGTTTTGAAATCTGATTTTAGGAATGGCTGTGAAAATCCCAGGGGAGATTTCAAGATGGCAGGTGCACATAATGTTTTGGAGCTTGGGAGGAGAGGTCTGTAGGAGTCATATGCATATAAATTGTATCTAAAGCCATAGTAATTAATAAAACCTTGTCTAGAGTCTGTGTAGGCAGTCTGTGTCCAATCTTTTGGCTTCCCTGGATGCATTCGAATAAGAAGAATTGTCTTAGGCCACACATAAAATATACTAATATTAACAATAGCTGATAAGCTAAAAAAATCATAAAATATCTTATAATGCTTGAAGAATGTTTACAAATTTGTGTTGGGCTGCATTCAAAGCTGTCCTGGGCCACACATGGCCCACAGACCATGGGTTGGACAAGCCTAGTATGGAATAAGAACAGAAGAGGACCCAGGATTTAGGAACTTCAACATTTAAAGTTTGGGCAAAGAGGGAGAAGCTGATAAGGAAATAGTTCAAGCTAGAGGAAGAGGTCAGGGGTCTACTCTACTGAATGTTTCTGAGACCCCATTGGACTTATATATTACATAATATGTACAATATATTTTACTTGGGTGATGGATACCCTAATATCTTTGAACTGACCACTATGCATGGAACAAAATTGCACATGTATCCCATAAATTTTATATAAACAAAAGTAAATAAATAGAAGGAAGGAAGGGAGAAAGAGAGAGAATGAAGGAAGGAAAGAAGGAAGGAAGAGTGAGGAAAGGAAAGGAAAGAAGGAAGGGAGAGTGAGGAAAGGAAGGGAAGGGAAAGGAAAGGAAAGAATGAAGGGAGAGCGAGGAAAGGAAAGGGAGGGAAGGAAGGAAGGGAGAAAGAAAGAGGAAAGAAAGAAAGAGAGAGAGAAAGAAAGAGAGAGAAGAAAGAAAGAAAGAAAGAAAGAGAAAGAAAGAAAGAGGAATAGTGTTCATGATGTTTAGGAATCACCAATTCATTGTGTCCCCCAAGATTCCTATGTTGAAGAGCTGATCCCCACTGCCTCAGAGGGACTGATTTAGAGAAGGCATACAAAGAGGTAAGTGAGGTCAAATGAAGCCATATGGGTGGACCCTAAACCAATATGGCAGGTGTCCATGTAAAAAGAGATTGAGACACAGGCAACACAGCCTGAGGACACAGCAGGAAGGGAGGCATCTGCAAGGCAGCAGTTCTCAGAAGAAGGCAAACCTGCTGACATTCCATCCTGGATTTCCAGTCTTCAGAGCTGTGAGAAGATAAACCACTCAATCTGTGGCAGCTTGTGATGGAAGCCCCTAGCACTCTTATATGGTGACCTTAGCACAAGCAGTTTCATAGGCTTGATGAAAGTGAAAGCCAAACTGACCTGAATAAAGAGTGAAAGGAAAATGAGCAAAAGGAGATAGTAAATGTGGAAAATCCTTGAGAAAAATTTGCCAAGAAAGGAGGAGATGGCTTGATAGCTAGAAAGACACACAGAGTCAAAGTTAAGGTTCCTCCAAGATAGAAGAATTTTTAAATGAAAAATTTATATTTAAATGCTGACCAAATGCATCAAGAAGGAGAGAGATTGAAGATGCAGATGACAGATGGAAAAGCAATGAACAGAATCCCTGAAAAGTCAGGAAAAGAAGGGAGATTATTAGAGGGATGTCCTTTTCCAGTAAGAGGAATACTTCCTCCACTGCCCCAGGATTTAAAAAGCTTATAAATCACAGGTAACATTCTACCTAATTATAGAGCTTTATGCTTTTCAATAAATTTTGTTGTACATAATACAGTCACTCTATGAATTCAGTGAGACAGATAGTTATCCACATTTTACATAAAAAGAAAGAAAAGGCAGAAAAGAAGTGATTTGCTAGAAGTGACACAGAAATAGCTGGTAGAACCACACACTGTGTAGATGGCAGGGCTCCTGACTTCTCATTTCACACCAGAAATGTAGACAGAATTAGATATAATGACAGTTATTATATTTTTAAACCTTTCAAATAGGAATATTCTTGGAATTTCATTCATTAACAAAGCACAAAGCATGTGATTAGCATCTGAAAATGTTTTATTATACAATCACTAGACACCAAAAGAGGTTTCCATTTTCCTGTGTATTTGAAAGAGTTCAACAGCCCTAAGTCACATAGTTGGAGGACACTCAAACAAGGTAAGGTTCGTTTGAATTGATGAAATTAGCATGATGAAGTTTACAATACTAAGATTTTTGTTTCAAGACTCTGAGGTTTTGTAGGGAGGAAGGGGAAAGGCAGATGACACCAAATAAGACTGGTCGGAGAGGGGATGAGAAGCATCAATTAGAAAGCTCCTCAAATTCAAATGGACCGTTCAAACCATCCTAGGACTAGACTCCTACTCCCACGAGATGGCTAACGTTATTTAGGTAAAAAGCTTTTAATTTTATGGCTGGGGAGGTAGCAATAAAGAAAATGAACCTCCTGCCAGTGATTCTTTTTCAAGCCCTGCCAATTTCTGCGTCTGGGGAAGCTATAAAGAATGTCCAGCCTCATGTCAAAAGAATTGCCACAGATCTCCAGCTCACCTGCATTCAAACATTGAAACATCCCTAAGCCTGTTCCCAGGCCAGCCTGGAACTGAGAATCCAGGAGAGTCTTTTCTGTTCTGCTGCTGCAGCTACACTATCTACTTGTTAGCATAACCAGGGCCACCAGCAACACATGCTAGAGAAATACAGAGAGCAAAAATCAGCAGCTGATGAAAAGCAGAATCTTTTTTTTTAGGCAGCAATACCAGTAGCATGAAGCACTTCCCTTTTGGAGCTTTCCAAACCACTTCAAAAGCGAGTTTTCTGGTGTGGATCAAGAAAGCTAGCCAAATTGTCCCTGAGTGCATAGCCACTGGCCAAGATATTGATGACTGTAGGCAGCTCAGGACCCATCCTCGGCCCCGGTGCTGTCTTTCTCAGAGCTCTGTTTAATTCCATCAGGCACCGGCAGCATTTGCAGAAAGCTGTGTTGATTTTTGTGATCTTCAGCCAGCACAGAGGTGGCCAGTTCCCTAGCCTCCCAGCACCGTCCTTCTCCTGCCCTGCCCCTTCATGGCCTGCCTGGGCTCACTGGACCCAGACTTGCCTTTCGCAGCTGTCAAAACCTCACAGTCCTGTGTGTCTGTTTCCCTTTGAACTACACAAACTAACTAATTTGGTGAACCTATTAATTGAACTTCTTTATACTCATAGTCTAGAGTGCATTGAACGCTAAAGCGTTTGCTAGAGATTGTCAAAATCAATTCTGTCTTCTTCCAACTGGACCAAGGCTTCTTTGAGTTAATAAAACTCTGAGAAATCTGAGTTGATTTTTCATGGTACCTCTTTCTATTCTTTTGGGGTTTTTTTGTTTGTTTTTTACTTTTCATGGAGATTTTCCTTAGTTTAACCTAAAAGATATACCCACATGACATTTGAATATGAAAGAGGTAGTAGGACAAAGAATTTGAAGACAGTCTTTCAGAGCCCCACAAAGTACTTGAAATTTATCAATAAACCCCTCCCGGTGCTTCCCACCATGTTCCACATTCCATCTCCGTTTTAAGCCATGAACCTTCAAGTGGCATCTCCTCCTGTGAAGCCTACAGTTTGGAGATAAATTATTGATGACGAATGACTCAGAAGAACCAAAGAAAGTATCCTCTAGTGGAGACACAGCAAAGAAATGGTGGTCCAGGGTAAGATGGAACTGCTTCCAGTCCCAGTGCTGCCTGTGTGGTTCCAGCTGTGTACTTCTCTTCCTCTAATCTTGTTTACTCGTCTCTAATATGGGACTAATAACATATACATCAGACTATTGTGAGGGTTGAATGTAACGATATTCCAAATTGTTGCATGTGTCCAGTACTTAACATAGTGCCAAGAACAAAGCATGTATCAATAAGTATGAACAGCCTTCCCAGTGCACACCTCCAAACGGTGGATTTCTGGCCGGTGACAAGCAATGGTTCCCAGCGGTCCTACAGGTTATGGTTTAACTTACCACTAGCCAGTCAGTAAGTTTGCCTCAGACAACATCACAATTCTTTTGCAAGCCTGGAGCTTGGTGAAAAACAAGGGGGAAAATAATCAATGTCCCTAAGGCAGATGCTGAAAGATTAACCTCATAACATAATTCTCTCACCAGACTTGTTTCCTGAATGTCTATTTAAATTTTAATTCTGCTAATAAAATAAAATTGGTAATAATGAAGGTGATTAAGATGGCATTTGTCCAGGGAACGAATCTCCTCACAACATACCTAAGAAAGAGATATATGTACAGAAAACGAAGCACAGTAAAATACCTCTTCATTACTATCGGAGATTTTCCCCAAAGACAGAGAAAGCTCTACAGAGCCGAGCTTAAGCCAGAACTCTGTTATTTACTTTGTCTAATGCCAAAACAGGCCAGAGACCCCTTTCACCTACTTCTCTTTAATCCCAAACCCATGTCTCTGTTTGACCTAAGAAAGAGCCAAATGCCCAGGAGGCGGCATGGTAGAGAAAAGCAGCCAGCCAAAGAGTGGCCTCCGTGCCAGGGGAGTGTGTCTGAGCTTTGCTTTATTTTTCTTATTTGTCTGTAGTTGTGTGATTGGTAGAAGAGAGTGGATATGAAGTCTACTGACACAGGATTGGTCTTCAGGCATGTCTTACCAAGCATTTGGGGGAACAGAGGGGTTTCACAAATAAGAAAGCAACGATCAGACTTTTTCTAAAAGGAGCAGCCATAAGCTACCTTAACTCTCCAACTTGCCCATTAATCTTCACCTAGAGTTAGGAAGATTTCACCATTAGCTGTGGCCCATAAAAGATCCTTAAGCTTGACCAACCACAGAGGTCAATCTCCTTGAGGAGGAAGTGAAAGGGGTATTGACAGAAGCTGTGAGCTTTCTGTCCTCCGCAGGCCCCCAGCTGTGTTTTCTACTTCTTGTACAAGATAGTCTCCAAATGATGTTTTCTGGCTGACAATGCCACAGAACTGATCCTTATCTCCCTATGGAAATGAAAGATTTCAAAGAATTTTGTTGCCCGAAATATGGTACTGTAATCACGTATTAATAAAGCTGCTATCCAGAAATAATGCAGATTTCAAAAGAAAGGCTGTTAGCATTCTCAGGGACCTAAAAACTACATATTGTAGAACAATGGTAAATAGATCTTGGAATCAGGTAGACTTTAATTCAAACCCCAGCTATGCCACTTATTAACTTATGTGACATTGGGAAAGCCTCTCAAATTTAGATTTGCAAAATCAGAATAATATAAGTAGCCAACAAATAGGGTTTAATGGAGGTAATAATGAAGGTTATTAAGATGATAAAATTAAATAGTGATTATAAAGTGCTTAGCATTCAATAAATTTATTGTATGATTTCAAAACACATGCTTTTACCTACAGTGCTATAAAGCTAATAGTCAAAGCTAATAGAAGCTCTCGTCAGAGCTAATAGAAGCCTTGAGTATGTAATTATTTAAGAATTCTGTAAATATACACAATAGGGTAGGAATGAGAAAATCTTTAGAGGAAATATTCAAGTATGTTTGATTTCTAGCAAATCCAGATAGATAGTTTTGGCAACAACCAAGTCATAATTTGAAGTCTTGTTATAGGAGTTAGAATTTTATTCAAGGGACAACTGACTTGATTAGATAAGATGCTGTGCACTGCATGTTTGCATCAACAAATGCACGTGTTGAAACTCTAACCATAGAATGCCATTAGAAGGAGGACCTTTGGGAAGTAATTTGGTTTTGATGAGGATGGAGCTCCCACAATGGGGTTAGCATCCTAATAAGAAGAGTAGAAGACTAGAGCCCTCTTCTCTCAGCCATGTGAAGATACAAAAAGAACACCTGAAACCAGTAAGAGGGCCTTCACCAGACACTGGCTCTGCTGGCCCAGATTTTAATCTTTGAATTCCCACAACTGTGAGAAACAAGTATGTACTGTTTAAACCACTCAGTCTACAGTTGTTTGTAGAAGCAGCCTGAGCAGACAAAGACATAGGGTTCCTTTTATTTTCAGAATTCAGTTTAGCTGTAATCACCTACCATCCTGAGATGTTGTTTCCTCCCTCCTCCCTTGAAATATAAGCTCTGGGACTATAGCTTCATGGACAAATTCTGAAGAATTTGTCTCTGCTCTTGTGGGATGCTAATCTAACCAATCCAGGAAATGTTTGCTCAATGGAATGAAACATCTTAATGCAGCTCGCCAGCCAATATCTGCAGAGCACACCTCATGGGTTCTGGCTGGCTTGGATTTCTGAGACTACTTCATCCTACTCATCAGACTGTGGACTCAGATTCAGCCAGGAGGCCCAGATTCTAGCGTCAGTTTTGCCCTTGGGATACAAATGCACGTCCTGCTTCACTCAACATGAAACCCTGACTATTTGGCCATTATTCTGGCAATTGTCCTCTCTCCCTGTGCCAATTGCCAATCAACCCAACTCCCAGGCAGCCTTGGCAGTTATGTTTGCTTGGCCTGCTGTAGCAGCCAATGACTTAGTAAAAGTCAGAACATAGATCTGCTAGCTCCCAGTCCAGGATTTCCCCATAACTCGTCCATGTATATATTAAACAATTAGCCTTGCTTTTAAAATTCTTTTTCATTTAGCCTCTTCTTAGAACTTATCATTTTGAGAATCCTGACCTGCCAATATTCCATAATCTTTCTGAAAGTGACACAGCAAGTACGATGCATGCACACTGCTAACTGCAGCTGATTTCATTTTCCATCATCTATAAAGCACATAAGGTAATTTCTAAACCAGCAGTAAAATCTATTTATAAAGATGCTGATTTGTTTTCTGCACTTTCCAAAACAGAGCTTCAATTTATTTCCTTACCATAAAAAACCACTACTTTTTAAAACAATCATAGTTAGCATATTTTCTAAATGTTTTAATTTTTGTAAAATCCAACTTGCAAATTGGAGTGTAAATAGCTTTCTTAAAATGGAGGGAACTGTGTTAGACCCAGTATGCTGATTGATGACTTCACTGTGCTTCAAAGCAGACGATTTCACAGTCATTGGGTATATAATGCAATGAGTTTTTATAAAGCAATTGATATCACTAAAAATATAATTATAATAAATAAAATTATAGGGAAAAGGAAATCTTCATTTTAACAATGCCAAATTTTTTAACTAACTCATTGCTAAAAGATTATGTTTCTACATGAAAAATTTTACACATTCTTTCTATGAGATAAACCTGATAACATCTTGAAAACTTAATAGTTATGGAAAAGGAATTACTGTGATTTTTTTTAGAGAATGTCGTGTTCTTGATGTTCTTGAGTGAGCTGTCTCATGTTATTAGAAGGGAAACAGCAGCACCTTGTGCACAAACAAATAAAGTGAATAAATTTTTAGGACCAGGTGCAGTGGTTCAGGCCTGTAATCCCAGCACTTTGGGAGACCTGGGCGGAGGGTAACTTGAGCCCAAGAGTTCAATACCAGCCTGGGCAACACAATGACACGCCGATCTTTACCAAAAATTGAAAAATTATCTGGGCTTCGTGGCTCATACCTCAGGTCCCAGCTACTTGGAAGGCTGAGGTGGGAGGATCACTTAAGCCCAGCAGGTCAAGGCTGCAGTGAGTGTGAACATACCACTGCATTCCAGCCTGGGTAACACAGCAAGACCCTATTTCGAAAAAATTATATTTATGTAGCACTTTCTACAAGGAATAGAGTATCATGTTTGTATTTAAATGACATCAGGACCAGCATGGTGGCTTACACCTGTAATCTCAGCTCCTCAGACGGCGGAAGGCAGGAGGATCGCTTGAGGCCAGGAGTTGGAAGACCAGCCTGGGCAGCATAATGAAACCCTGATTTCTACAAAAATAATAATAGTAATCAAAAGCTAGGCGTGCTGGCACACACCTGCAGACCTAGCTACTGTGGAGGCTGAGTGGAAGGATCACTTTGAGCCCAGGAGTTTGATTGTATTGTGTATTGTGAGCTACGCTCGAACCACTCCACTCCAGACAACACGGCAAGACCCAGTCTCTAAACAAAATAAAGGAACATCAGAGCATTGTTTATAGAGATTTAGAAATGATCCCAAAATGTCTTCAGGGAGATAAATCATCTAAATATAGCTATATCGACTCTTCCTAAATTCCAAATTTCGGTGGGAACAATAAATGAGATAGAAGACTTCTTGAAATGTATCAAGACTCAGGAAGACAAACAGAAACTTTCATTAGGCAGTATCAAGAATGTTCATTAATGCTATTTCTAATTTATGATACGATCATCTAAAGAGGAAATCCCAGCAACAAGAGGCCAAAGGAAAGGGAAAATAAACGAAAAGAACGACCATAGTTTCTACACATCCAACCTCTTCTCTACCACCTCTCAGCAAGACCTCCCACAGCCAATCACTGCTTTCTCTTGCGGACTTACCCTCTACTCTGTGAACACATGAGCCAGAGAACCCTGAGAAGTCCCTGAGTGTCTTCCAGGGGCTCTGCAAGGTCAAAAGTCTTTTCATAAAAAGACACAGGTTTTGTTTAACTTTTCCACTTTCATTCTCTCACAAGTATAATTAGAGTTTCCCAGAGGCTACCTGACATGGGATGTCACAAGAAATTAAACATAGAAGCAGAAAGGAGAACCAAGTTTTCTTCTATTAAACCAGACTTTAAAGACATACCTAAAAATATAAAACAATGTCACTGTTCTCACCAACTTTACTGCTTAAAAATGATAATTTTAAATAAAAATGTGATTTATGTAAACATATATTATTTTGTTTTAATTTCTCAGTTTTAATGTTTAATATGATAAATATAGATAGATATAATCCAAATAAATAAAAGCTCTTTGGGGTCCTCAATAACTTTTAAAAATGTAAAGTGTTCCTGAAACCAAAAATTTGAGGACTGATGCGCTAAATCTCATACCCTTTGATGTAGCTTCCACCCAGGTCATTTCTTAAATACTTGATCAATCATTTCCCATGTCCCTCACCCTATCCTTGTTGCAAAATTCCATTTTCCTACTCCAGCCCTCCCTGTCATGAGAAAGTTCCCAGGTGGTTGACATGATTCACTAAATCTTTCTTAACAGCTTTATGATGATAACATGACATATACAAATTGTATAAATTTAAGGTAACTTAATGTTTTGATATTTCTATACTTTTCGAAATGATCACCACAATCAAGAAAATTAGCATATTATCTCTACATATTTACCATTGTATGTGTGTTGACAGTAATTAATTTATGATCTAGTCCTTTAGCAGAACACAAGAATATGATACAGTGTTGTTCCATGTTGTACATTATATCTCCAGAAATTATTATAACTTGAACATTGCACAGTTTAATTAACATCGCCCCATTTCCCCTCCCTGAGCCCCTGGCAACCACTGTCCTATTCTCTGTTTTTATGAATTTGACTGTTGTAGATTCCTCATGTAAGTGAGATCATGAAGTATTTGTCTCTGTGTCTTGCATTTTTGCTTGGCGCAATATCTTCCAGCTCCATCCATGTTTTCACAAATAGAAGGATTTCCTTCTTTTTCAAGGTTGTATAATATTTCATTTTATGTATACCCATCACATTTTCTTTACCCATTCATCTGTTCCTCTGCCAAAGGACACTTAGGTTATTTTCATATTTTGGTCATTGTGTGTCACGCTGCAATGAACAGGGGATGACAGACACCTCTCTAAGACTCTTATGTCAATTTCACTGGACATATATCCAGAAGTGAAATTGTTGGATTATGTGGTAGTTCTTTTTTTTCATTTTTGAAACCGGGTCTCACTCTGTCATCCAAGGTAAAGTCCAATGGCAAGATCATAGCTCACTGCAGCCTTGAACTCCTGGGATCAAGCGATCCTCCTACCTCAGCCTCCTGAGTAGCTGGGACTACAGGTGTACAACACCATGTCTGGTTAATTTTAAATTTTTTTCAGAGATGGGGTCTTGCTATGTTACCCAGGCTGGTCTGGAGCTCCTGGCCTCCTGCCTTGACTTCCCCAAATCCTGGGATTACAGGTGTGAGACACCACACCAGGCCAGTGTTATTTTCAATTTTCTTTGGAGGAACCTCAATACTGTTTTCTGTGTTTTACTAATTTGCATTCCCGTCAATAGTGTATAATGGTTTTCTTTTCTCCACATTCTTACCAACACTTATCTTTTCTCTTTTTGATAATAGCCATTTTAACAGGTGTGACATGATATCTCATTGTGGTTTTGATTTGCATTACTCTGAAGTTTAGAGATGTTGAGCACATTTTCATATACCTGTTAGCCATTTGAGTTTCTTCTTTTGAGATGTATTTATTTAGGTTCTTTGTCTTAAAATAAAATTAGGTTATTCATAAGTTTGGAAATGATGTGTATGTGTCCTTCTTATTTTTTCGAACTCCTTATAAGAGATATGGTTTAAAACATTTTCCCCATTTCATAGGTTGTGTTATCATTTCATTTGTTGTTTTCTTTACTGTGCAGAAGCTTTTTAGTTTGATGTAATTCATTTATCTATTTTGCCTTTGTTGCCTGTGCTTTTGGCATCATATCTAAACAAATTATTGCCAAGACCAATGTCAAGAATGTTTTCTCTTGTCTTCTTCTAGGAGTTTTATGGTTTCGGTGATTACATTTAAACGTTTAATCCATTTTGAGTTAATTTTTACATAAGGCATGAGCCAGGGATCCGATTTCATTCTTTTACATGTAGACATCCAGCTTTCCTAACACCATTTGGTCAACAACATTTCCTCTCCCTATAGTGTCTCCCTGTCACCTTCCAGGGTGATCAATTACTGCAAATGTGTGGGTTATGCCTAGGTTCTCTATTTTGTTTCACTGGTTTATGTGTCTGTTTTTATGCCAGTACCACAGTGTTTTTTTCTTTCTACAGCTTTGTAATTTAATTTGAAGTCAGGAAGTGTGATACCTGTAGCTTTGTTCTTGCTCAAAATTGCTTCTGCCACTCAGGGATTTTTGTGATTCTATATGAATTTTAGGATTTTTTTTCTATTTCTGTGAGAGATACCATTGGAATTTTTATATGGATTACATTAAATGTGTAGATTGCTTTGAGTAATATGGACACTTTAATAATACAGTACTAACTCTTTCAATCCATGGGTTGCCTTTCAATTTACTTTGGTTTAAATTTCTGTCATCAATCTTTTATAATTTGTAGTGTTTAAGTCTTTCACTTCTTTGTTTAGTTAGTTCCTAAGCAGTTTATTTGATACTGTTTTTTAAATTTCCCTTTCAGACAATTCATTGTTAGTGTTTAGAAGTAGCAATGATTTTTGTATGTCGATTGTGTATCCTTCAACTTTAGTAAATTTATTATATAGTCAGTCCTTCATATCCATGGGTTCTGCAACCATGAACTCAATCAACTATGAACATAACTTGTACACATTTTCCGTCTGTGGTGGTTTGAATCCACAGATGTGAACCCATGGATACATAGGTCCAACTGTATGCGATTTTATGTGAGGGACTTGATCATCACAGATTTTGTTATCTGAGGGGGTCCTGAAACAAATCCCCAGCAGATATGAAAGACTGACTGTATTATTCGTAACCATTTTCTGTGGAGTCTTTAGAGTTTTCAATGTATAATAATCATGTTTTCTGTTAACAGAGGTAACTATATACTTCCTTTCAATTTTGATGTCTTTTATTTCTCTTGCCTGATTGCTCTGTCTAGGATTTCCAGTACTATGTTGAATAGGAGTGATGAGAGTAGACATCCTTGTCTTGTTCCAGATATTAAGAAAAAGCTTTCAGTTTTTCCCCAGTGATTATAATATTAGATATAGGTTTTTCATATACAGCCTTTACAGTGTTGAGGTAAGTTTCTTGTATACTTATTTTGTTGAGAGTTTTATCATGAAAGTATATTGAATTTTGTCAAATGTGTTTTCTGCATCCATTGGAATGTTATTTTTATCTTTCATTCTGTTAACGTGGTATATCACATTATTAATTTTTACACATTGAAACATCCTTGCATCACATAGATAAATTACAATTGGTCATGGTGTATGACCTTTTCAATGTGCTTTTGAATTCAGATTGCTAGTTAGTATTTTATTGAGAATTTTTGCATCTATATTCGTTAAGGATACTGGTCTGTAATTATTTTTTCTTGCGTTGTCTTCGTCTAGCTTTTAAGTCATGGTAACATCGGCCTCATGAAATGAGTTTGAGAGTATTCTCCCTTCTATTTTTTTCTGAAGAGTTTAAGAAGTTTTGGTGTTAGTTCTTCTTTGAATGTTTGGTAGAAGTTGCCCATGAAAGCATCTGCACCTGGGCTTTTCTTTGTTGGGAAATTTTTGATTACTGATTAGATCTCTTTTCTTGCTTTTGGTCTGTTCTATTTCTTTTTGGTTCCATTTTGGTAGATTGTATCTTTCTAAGAATTTATCCATTTCTTCTAGGTTATCCAATTTATTGGCATATAATTGCTTAATTGTCCTTTATAATCATTTGTATTCCTGTACATTTCCTATAATGTCTCCATTTTCATTTCTGATTATATTTACTTGAATTTCTCTTTTTTTCTTAGTGTAGCTAAGGGTTTGTTATTTTTGTTTGTATTTCCAAAAATTCAACTCTAGCTTTGTTGATTTTTCTATTGTTTTCTATTTTATAGTTATTTTCTTTATATTCTAATCTTTATTATTTATTTCATTATGCTAACTTTGGGTTTAGTTAGTTTCTCTTTTTCTAATTGTTTATTTTTAAAGTTAGGTTGTTCGAGTTAGATCTTTCTTATTTTTTAATGTAGGTATTTATCACTGTAACATTTCCCTCTTAACACTTCTTTTGCTGCATCCTGTAAGTTTTGTTGAGTTGTATGTTCATTTTTATTTGTCTCAAGATATTTTTAAAATTCCCTTTTGATTTCTTCTTTTACCCAATGGTTGTTCAAGCATGTGTTGTTTAGTTTCTGCATTTTTGTAAATGTTTCTGTTTTCTTTGTTATTGACTTCTAATTTTATTCCATTGTGGAATGAGAAGATACTTGGCGTTATATCAAACTTCTTAAATTTGTATTATGCCTTGTGACCTAAGATTTGATCTATCTCAGAGAAGATTCTGTGTGCACTTGAGAAGAATGTATATTCTGCTGCTGTTGGATGGAAAGTTGTGTATCTGTCAGTGTTTAATCTACTGTGTTGTTCAAGTCAGCTGTTTCCTCTTTTTTTATTCCTGCCTAGATATTCTATCCATTATTGAATTTGGGGTACTGTAGTTGGCTACTATTGTTTTAGTGTTACTGATTTCTCCCCTTAGCTTTGTTGATATTAACTTTATATATTTAGGTGTTCTAATGTTGGGTGGATATATATTTTCAATCTTCCCATTGAAGTGAACTTTTATCATTATATAATGACCTTCCTAGTCTCTAGTGACAGTTTTTGATTTCAAGTCTATTTTTTCTGATCTAAATATAGATACCCTTGCTCTTTTTTGTTTACCATTTGTGTAGAGTATCTTTTCCCATCCCTTCACTTTCAGCCTCTATGTATCTTTATATCTAAAGTGACTCCCTTATAAATATGTACTGATGAGTATCTTTTATGCATTGTGCCACTCTACGTCTTTTAATTAGATAGTTTAATCCTTTCACATTTAAAGTCATTATTGATGGGTAAGGAGTAATTTGCGTTTGGTTAATTGTTTTTCATATGTTTTGCAGTTCTTTTTTTTCCTCTCTTGCTGTCTTCTTAGTTTGGTTATTTCTTGTAGTGGTTTGGTTTCATTTATTTTTCTTCACATTCTGTGTAGCTCCTATAAGCTTTTAATTTGTGGTTGCAAATTTACATCTTGTATAAACAGATGTCTTAATGTTATCAGCTTTTTTGGAATCATTTTCTTTCTCTTCCCTCTTCAGACATATTTGCAAATACTGTTTTTCAAGACACAAGTAAATAGGGCTCTGGTTAGAAATTTATCAATACGAAAAAAAGATCCTCTGAGTCTTTTGATAAGTTAGAAAATAATGACAGACTGTGGTAGAATGTCATGTATTTCAACTTCTGTCATCTATGTTACTCTGCAATATATTTTCTGTGTGTATTAGTCAGTTATATATTTATAAGGTAAATCTGTAAAGCATACGTTCTAGAATGCCCTAACTTAAGTCCTTAAGAGATATGCTCCTTATAGCCTTCTTGGCACTCCTGAAGTGTTAAATATTTCCATTGAAGAAGGTTGTATATGGCTTCTGAGTTGAAGTCTAGACAGGTTAGGATTATTTTTTGCTCCTTTTGCCCACACAGCACCCACTGTCCCCTCACTTTGTTATTAGCCATTATCTGATACCCTAGATGAAGCCACCTTCTATCCTTCAGTTTTGGCGTGGTGGCTAATTTCACCCCCAGTTTCAGGAATAAGCAGAGGACAGCTACTAACAAGTATGTTGTTCTCTCAAGGAAGAAACCCAGCTAAGGGAGAAAGGGGGTTGAAATCCAGCCTGCATGCTCTTTTCCAAGCCACATGCCCTGATACAGGGCTGCATCTAACTGGAGAAAGGGGAGCCATTTTCTAATACTTGCAAAGGCACTGTGTGGACAGTGGAAACCCTGTATATGCTCGTGACACAGGCCTGGCCAGTGAATATACTTCTAATCCTGGCACAGATGAAACTAGAAATGGACATGAAATCCAAGCCTCACACCCAAAGTCAATCTCTAGTCTCTTATTGAAACTATTAGAAGTGTTTCTGTTTTTGCTTTATTCTGGGGCTGTGGAACCAAGGAAATGTAAACTGGAGGAGTGATGATGGCCACATTGCAGCACAAAGGGAAAACTTGTCTGAGAATAAAATCAATGGGGAAGAAAAAGCAAGGAAGCTGAGAGGAGCCAAGTCCTGAGTCCCTACGTTCAGACATTCTGAAGCTACACCCTGCATTTTTCCATTATACAAGTCCACAAATTAATATATATTTTTTTGGCTTAGACCAGTTTGAGTTTGAATTCTATTATTTATAACCAAAGGAGTCCTACCATATTATCTTAGCCGGATTTTCATAAACACGGTATATGTTGATCAACAAACTTCCTAAATGTTTGAAGTTCACTCCAAAGAGTGTGGGGAAAAAAGAAAGAAGAGGAAGAAAATAGTTACTTATCATCCACAGTAGTCAAGGAAGCTGCAGAAGCATCAAGCAAAAGCAGCAGAAGTTAGCTTTGTACTCCCACAAACCCAGCTCTGAAGTACTCCACCTAGTGGCCCACAGCAGAAGCTGCATTTCTAAAATCTTTACAAAGACAGAAAAGGAATCACCACTTACCCTGGGAAACCTAACAGGGGAGCAGGCCACATGGGAATATGTCCCATTGGTTTGAGGTCGATAAGTCCATTTTCAAAGCTTTAGTAATTCCAGAAACAAGAACATATTTATTTTGCTTTGATCACACAATGCCTAGTTATATTAAAAGTAAGGAGACATTCAATAAATACCTTTTATGGAAATAAAAACAGACAATTTAGGAGAAAATTAACTATCGATGCATTATTTTCAAAGGTAAAGAAAAAAGAAATTATTCTGAACACACAAAACTATTTTATCAAGTATCACGGTAAATTATTACATACTAGGTCACTTAATAAATTTCCAGAGATGATTGGAAAGAGTTTCCACAATAGATTTTGTTTCACTCCAGGAAGAAGTTTCACAAAAAGTTAGTTACTTATCTCCATTGTTACCAGTACCAAACTAATCCTATCATTCTGAGTCAAATTACAAATAACGTCCACACTTTTCTCCAGTGAGATCACAGGAGATGCCTAAGTGGAGTGTGTTTTAATGTGAGGGGATAATTGGTTTATATTTTTCGCTGAAAATAACAAATTATAGACAACTTAAGCAAAATAGGAATTCGATGAAAGGATATTGAATAGTTCAAAAAATCATTGAAGATGCTGGAGAAGCAAGGTAAGAACTGAGGGAAACTCAGCACAGCCAAGTTCATTCGACGGAAGCAGATCTTGGGATGCCACCACTAGGATGTTGCCATTTGACACTTGTCACCATGTAGCTGGGCTCTGCTGAACCTAGGCACTTGCTACCACATTCCTGGACCTGCATCTCATCTCTGCTCAGTTTCTCAGAATCATCTCTGATTATTTCAGGTCTTTTGCATCATTTCATCGGGTTCCAAGTTTTAATAAAGAGACATCAGTTGGCTGGGCCTAGATATGTGCCCACATGTGAGTGGCCAAGAAACTGGAAAAAGGATCATGCACTCCTTTCAGCTTTTGTAATGGAAGGTGGGGCCTGTCCTCATATTTCGCTTGCGGTTCAAAAAACTAGGAAGGGTGTTTTGTTGAAATGAAACCCAAAACTATAGCTATCCATTTATAGCACCTTATTTGTACAGGAAGAAACCATGAGACAAAATGTATAAAAGTGCATGGGAGGTCTAAACATATGAGGGGGTTTCTGAGGAGAGAAAGATCATACTTGATTGGTGCTGTGGTTTCACTGTGCCTCCTCCGAGATTCAGCGTTGACAATGTGATAGTGTTGAGGTGGAGCCTACAGGAAGTAATTAGGCCATCAGGACTCCTACCTCAGGAATGGGTTTAGGAGCCCTCATGAAAGGGCTCCATGGAGGGAGTTCATCCCTCTTGCCCTCCCGCCTTCCACCATGTGAGGACACAGTGTTCCCTGTCTCTGGAAGATGCAGCATCAAAACACCATCTTGAACGGACAGAACAGCCCTTACCAGACATCAGACCTTTCAATGCCTTGATCTTTGACTTCCTAGTCTCCAGAACTATGACAGATAAACCTCTGGTTTTCATAAATTGCCTAGTCTGTGTTATTTTTTGTAAGAGCAGCATAAATTGACCAAGACAATTGGGGATTAGAAAAAGTTTCTTGAAGTGGCATTTGAGAAGGGCTTGATAGATAAGATCTCTACAAATAGAAATAGAGAGATGGTTTGAAATCACCCAGGTGAAAGGAGTAACACAGCCATGTTCAGTCTGAATGCAAAATGGAGATGGTAAAAAGTACATAGGATTCCACCACCAGTGGGAGGACAGAATTGCAATGTGGCAGCAATCTGTAAATATAATATTTATCACTCATTCACATTTATTTAGAGTCTAATGTGTTCTAGGCTCAGAAATTAAGCAAAGAAAATCTAGCTATGCATAAGTCCAAGACTTTGCCTTTGTGACAGTCAAAATAATGACCCCATAAAGATGTTCTTGTCCCTGGAATCTGTGACCATATTACTTTACATGGGGCAAAAGGGACTTTGGAGATGTGATTAACTCTTGAGTTAAGGGGATTATCCTTGATTATCTTGGGGGCCAATCTAATTGCATGTGTCTATAAAATCAGAGAATCTTTCCTAGCTATAGTCAGAAGGTGATATGGCTATAGAACAATGGCCACAGACATCCCACATTACTGGCTTTGAAGATGGAGGGATGGTCCCATGATCCAAGGAATAGGGACAGCATCTAAAAGTTGGAAAAAGAAATGGATTCTCTCTAGAGCCTCCAGAAAGCAATACAGCCCTGACAACACCTTGACTTAAGCCCAGTAAGACCACAGTCAGAGGTTTGCCCTACAGAACTATGGGGTCGTAAGTCTTTGATTTAAGCCACAAAATTGTGGTAATTTGTTATGGCAGCAATACAAAATTAATATTAAGAACTTTATTATTTGGAAGATAGGTAGACCAGAAATCCAAATTATAATATAATTCGATTAAAACCTATGGAGATTTGGGCTAGGTGTTTTAGAAAAGAATTGAGTATTAACAAGACTAACAGAAGAAATGTTCTAAAATTTACACACTAAGTACATCACATTTTTCTAATGATCACGTTGATAGAGCAACTTAGAATCCATGGTTTTAACAAACCAACAGGCTTATATACATATATATAAAATATTATATATATATATAATATATGGAATAGCCCCATGGGCACAGGCAGCCCTGGGTCAAAGGGCAGCACTGTACTAGCAGCCCACACCCCACCTCACCCGCCTACCCTGAGCTGACTTGTCTACTAAATGATAAATAAACCTGTCAACCTGTCTGGTTTAACTTAGAAGGGCCTGGATGCAACAAGCCTGAGGGCTGTGACTGGGGGAAGAGAGATCACAGACAGAGCTCCTCCTCCTTCTGCCACTGCCCACCAACTGAAAACCACCAACTGAAGTTTGCTTAGATTCTCAGCCTACACCTTGTTCCCAACAAAACACATGCAATACTTTGGCCCCCACTACAATCTCTGGAATACAATATTCTATGGATCTGCTTTTTGAGCTGCAACTTATCTTACTAAATTCCAAGAAGCTTATGTAAGAGAAAACCACCAGATAATACAAAATTTTCAATGTGATCATCATTGCTACTTTTAACTAGAAATTATCCAGTAAATGTGTTGTGAACTGCTTTGTGACTATGGCGATTTGTTTAGTCTTTCTGATCCTTGGTTTGATTATCTCAAATATATGAGTATCACCAATTTTATAAAGTTGCTCTAAAAATTAAATGAAAGAAAAATAATCCTCCTACTCCACATATTGAACACTTACAAAATTATAGGCATTGTATCCAGATTTTTATATACTTACCTGATAGAAGTCTCCTAACAACCCTCTCTTTTAAATTACAAGCATTTTGCCATGGTTTTTACACATGTACATTATGGAAGCCTCGTAACAATCACATCTTTTATAGGTCAGCAAACTGAGGCTCAGACGAGTTAAAAACACATTCACCATCAAATCATAATGAGGGATGGAACTGGGATTCAAATCCGGTTCTCTCTGATGCCAAAAATGGTGCAATTTAACGAGGACCAAGTTACACCCAGAACATGGAGGGATTAAAATATGTGGATTCCCTTTTCTGCCCCCTCATGTGGGAATTTCAATAGCTTTCACTGCCTCAGAGCAATCCTAAACTCCCTCCCAGGTTACCTTGCAATGGCCCCCATATTCGTGGAGATGATTAGGAATCTGCATTTTTGGACCACAAGCATCTATAAAGAGTTGTGTTGATCAAGAAATAAAATTTTCTAGGCCATAGGTTACTGTGAATTATCTAGCTTCTCTGCAAAAAATAAAGGGGCTATTCCATGTAAAAAAAACACAGGACCCACTGAATCTGTGCAGAAAGACTTAGAACTATACTGCAGGAGCATCTTACTGACAGCTGCGCCTGAAGACCAGCCGAAACACACAAAGCAAGAGCACCTCCAATGACCAGGTGTGGTGGCTCTTGCCTGTCATCCCAGCAGTGTGGGAGGCTAAGGTGGGTGAATCACTTGAGGCCAGGGGTTTGAGACCAGCTTGGGCAACACAGTGAGCCTTGTCCCTACAAAAAAAAATCATTTTTTATTATTCGAATCAAGAAGAGTACCTCTAACCCCTTGCCTTTGCTTTAGGGTAGATAGCTCTGGTCTAGAACTCAAGATATGAAACTGAGTCCCAGTGTAGCTACTTAAGTTTAAATACAAGAGCTGTCAGACATTTCCTCTAAAGCAACGAAATCTGTAGCATCCATTTTGTACTTTGAAAACTTAGTTTTTGGCCAGCCTCTAGGAAAAAGAAGAAGGCCCATAACTGGGCATATGGGTAGGGAGGAGAAAAGAAACCACCTGGATGCAACAGAGAAAGACCAAGGGATGGAGACGCCAGGCAGAGCCAGTCCTCATGCTTGGGGCCTGAGCCTAGGAAAGGAACTAGGTGAAGAAGGGAGGAGCCCCAGGCTGTGGATGTCTCTGGGGGAACCTTGGTTCAGCAACGGCCAGAGGAGCTCCTGAGGCCAAGCAGTATCTGTCGCCTCCCTACCTTTGGGGGTCTTCTCGTCGCCAATGTGCTGCAAGTCATGGCTCTGGAATGAAATTGGGCTCAAATTGTGCGAGCTCCAACGCAGTGGAGCCTGGCGCTACTCCCACCTTCTCCTCATGGATCTCAGAGATGCAGGATGGCTCTGCCCACCGCACCCTAAGCTGGCCCTGCTTGGGGCTGGCATTGGGGGACAGGATGTTCTGGGCGTCTCTGCTCCTTTCTGCTGGTGCCTGTGCCTTTGCTGGCCAATGACTCATAGATATCAGAGCCACAGGATGGCCCCGCAGAATCACTGCGCTGGCCCTGCCGGGGGCTGGCTTTGGTGCACATGCGACCGGTCATCGTGGTCCCCATGGGGCACCTCTGCTCTTCTCGAGGCAGCTTGGGCCTTCGCTTGCCCCTACGTCTGCAGAGCTGAGCACCTGCTGCCTCTCCCCAGGAAAGGCAACCAAATGCCACCAACTTAAGGCACCCACTGAAGGCCACCAACTGAAGGCCGGTTGCCCAGCCAACCTGATCGTGTCCTGCTTAGGAAGAACCAATCAGGCCTTGAGTTCCCTCCACGTGCTGCCCTTCCATTTGTGACGTGTGAGTCCAGGCACTGGCTCACAAAGCTGCGCCCCCCAGCGACCCCGCCCCACCTTTCATTTATTGGTAGCTGGAAGCAAATTTCAGGTTTCCTCACTGTGAATTATGAATATGAATTATGATGCAATTACTATATCCTAATGTACCTCATGCACTATCTGACAGCCAAAGTCCCCTCTTCCCCCATGGCCTCTGAGTTTTTTGGAAACTAGAAAGAAGATACATTTCTGCAGGTGCTTTCAGAAAAAAAACATTGCCACGATCTAAGGTTACTCTGTGATGTCAAGTCATATTTCATATGCCATACATATTCTTATTTATATTCATAATTCAAAATGCACATATTCAATCAAATTAACAGGACTAAAAAGTAAATTTTCTAAAATTTATACACTAAGTACATTACATTTTTCTAATGATCACTTTGATAGAGCAAACTTAGAATCTATGGTTTCAACAAATGAAGAGGCTTATGCAAGAGAAAACCACCATCTAACACAAGATTTTCAGTGTGAACATCATTGCTATTTTTCACTAGCAATTATCCAGTCAATATATTGTGAACTGCTTTGTGACTATGGTGATTTATTTAAACCTACTGATCCTTTGATTATCTCAAAAATATGAATAATACCAATTTTATAAACTTGTTCTAAAAATTAAATGAGAGAAAAATAATCCTCCTTCTCTATATATTGAAAACCTACAAAATTAGTAACATTGTGTCCAGATTTTACACACTTACCTTATTGAAGCCTTATCACAACCCCGTCTTTTAAATTACAGGGATTATTCCCAGATTTTTAAACACTTACTTTATGCAAGTCTCATAACAATCCCATCTTTTATAGATGAGCAAACTGAGTCTCAGACGAGTTAAAAACACATTCACCATCAAATCATAATGAATGATGGAACTGGGATTCAAATCCAGTTCTCTCTGACACCAAAGGTGGTGCAATATAATGAAGACCAAGTTATATCCAGCACATGGAGGGATCAAAACATGTGGATTCCCTTTCTCTAGCCTCTTATATGTGAATCTCAATGGCTTTCACTGCCTCAGAACAATCCTAAACTCCCTCCCAGGGTGCCTTGCAGAGGATCCCTTCATTTTGGGGATGATAAGGAATCCACATTTTTGGACCACAGGCATCTATAAAGAGTTGTGGTGATCAAGAAACAAAATTGTCTAGGCCATAAGTTACTGTGAATTGTCTAGCTTCTCTGCAAAAAATAAATGGGCTATTCTCTTTATTTTTTACTATTCCACTATTGACAATAGCCTAGAATCAATCTAAGTGTCCAAGAAGACTTGGTTTGACCCTGAGGATTACTAATGTTTTCACTGTGGTCATTGTGGTAGATTATATTATCATTCTCCCATTATCTGGTCTTCCTACTGCAGTGACCCTATCTCCTAGAAGATTATACATTTCTGTCCTATTGAAGAAAGGGTCAGATTTAGATATGTGACCTGTTTGGCCACTGAAATGCAGGTAGAAGTGGCATGTGTAACTTGTAAGCAGAAAATTTCCTTTTTCAAGGATCTGGGAGCCATCCCTTTCAAATGTAATCCTCCAGAAAGATAATACCTTATTTCCCAGTCTCCATGAGAGAGTAAGAGCCTAATCTTGCTCCAAGTTGTAAAAATTACCTTATATCATAAAGATAAAAGAAAGTTTAATTTTCGTTTGAGAAAAGACAGTTAGCAAAGACAGGTGGCCTATGATCGCCCCCTTACCCTCACTTTCAAAAACCCCAAGGCCCTTTGTATCAGAGGAGCTGAGTTCAGACTAGGTCTGGCCTCTCTCCCGTATTGCAATAGCTTGAATAATATCTTCCTTACTTATTTAACTTTTTCCAGTGCAATTTTTTTTCTTTGACTCTTTCTTCCCTCTCTAAAACTTACATTGAAATTTTAGTAGGATTCAAGGCAGCCAATCTCGACCCTTGAATATGTAAAATAACCCTTTAAGATTAAAAAATCCATGTTATCTTCCATAAATTATTTCTCCAGACTATTGCCTTATTAAAAGTTTCTAGTTCTTATTTTTGCATTGAAAAGGAGAATGATGATTTTTAAATAAGTTCCTACTCACTTTTAATTTCTACTATCACAGTTTTATTGCTTTTCATGGCAATAGATTCCTCTGGTTCAACAAGAAGGCCAGAACAAGGAAGTACAGAAACATCTCAATATATCTCAAGAAGTTATTTAACATGGACAGTGTCATTTAATATCTTTAACATCCCTATCAAATGGATGCTATTATTATCCCCATTTTACAAGATATTAAAACTTACATACTGTAAATAACCAGCTGAAAGTCATATAGAATGGAAAATACAATAAGCATACAAAGAAGCAATGGCATTAGAAGTGGAAGAGGGTGAAGGATTAAAAGGCTAAACTTAGTTTGGTTAAGAAAAAAGAAAACTAGGAGGTGGCAAACTCTTGTTGGAAAGGGGAAGGATTTGGGCAGAGCAAGGTAGTGGAGTAGATCTCTTCAGTAATCATACCACTACAGACACATCTATATGAACAACTATCCACATATGAAATTTCCTTTACAAGAGCTAAGGAACCCTGAATACGTGAG
The DNA here is from genome assembly GCF_029281585.2 of Gorilla gorilla gorilla. NCBI lineage: Eukaryota > Metazoa > Chordata > Mammalia > Primates > Hominidae > Gorilla > Gorilla gorilla. The sequence goes on along the minus strand of NC_086018.1, from coordinate 10,439,965 downwards.
TGAGTCTATGAAGCCCCTTTGGACTGCAAAGAGGAGTAAAACCACGCTTGAACAGTAAGGGAAACAGTACTCTTTGACTGTGATACTCCTCCCCCAGGCCATAATGGTATTATATGCAGAAAGTCCTCCTGAACTCACAGTTCTTACACTGAATAAAGTGAGCAGAACTTGAATATTTTTTCCACCATACTGAGTGCCTTCACAGTAGACTCACTCCTGCATCAGCCCACAAGCAGCACCATGAGTGTCAACAGAGCTGAACCACCAGAAGCATGCTAGGGACATAAAGAAGGGATTGGGTTAGCAATACTTACTATATGAAACTTAGCAGTGGCTAGCCATTCCTACCAGAGGAAACATTATACCAGGCAGGTTGTTTATGGGCACCACACTGTGGGAAACATGATACACAGACTGTCCAGATTTGATGGCCTGACTTGTTCTCCCCCTACAGACAGCAGTCTTTCTGTGGATCACCCATGGGCCCATCCAGTTACATTGCATCAATGGTGAAGCCCCATTGCAAGACTTATGTCTAACCTTTGCTTTGGGCACCTCCTAATGCTAAAATGGAATATAATGGAAATCCACACAGAATTTCTAAACAAGCCCACTGAGAAACAGTCAAAAACAAACCCAGACTGAGAAGATTGAAATAAATATTTAATTCATCAATGTGTAGACAGAGATGTACATCTACAAAAAATAAGAATAGCCTAGGAAATACTGCCTCATCAAATGGAGAAAACAAGGTGTCAGCAACTGAACCTAAAGACATGCAAATGAATGATGTGGCAGACAAAAAAACTCAAATAGCTGTTTTTTTTTAATCTGTGCACTTCAACAAAGCACAGAGAAAAAATATGGAAATTTATGAGAAATTCAACAAAGAATTTAAAATAATGGGAAAAAATCAAATGGAAATCCTGGAGGTGGAAAGTTCAGTAAACAAACTGAAAAATGCACTAGAGGGCATCAAGAGCAGAACTGATCAAGTAGAAGGAAAAAAGCAGTGAGCTCAAAGACAGGCTCTTTGAAAATACACTGTCAGAGTAGAAAAGAGAAAAAAAATGAGAAGAAACAAAGAAAACTTACGAGATCCATGGGACACCATCAAGAAAAAAAATCTACAGTGTTAAAGTGGAACTAAGAATGAAAAAGAGTTAGAAGCTTATTCAGAGAAATAACAGACAACTTTTTAAACTTGGAGAAGGATTAAGATGTTTAGGATGGCCAAAGCTCACTAATTTGATTTAATCTGAATAAGACAACCACAAGACATATTATAATTAAACCTTCGAACGTCAAAAACAAATGGTAGGTCCTGAAAGCACTAAGAAAAAGGAAGCATATAACACATAAGAGAATTTCAATGTGCCTGGCAGCAGACTTCTCAGCAGAAACAATATGGACCAGGAGAGAGTAGGATAATAGAATCAAGTGCTGAAGAAAAAAACTGTCAACAATGAATACAGTATCCAGCACAGCTCTCATTTAGAAATGAAGGAGAGGTTAAAACATTCTAAGACAAACAAAAGATGAAGAAATTCATTATAACCATACCTGCCTTAAAAGAAATGTTAAAGAACAATCTTCAAACTGAAGGAAAAGGGCACTAATATGTAATACAAAAAATTGGAAGGTATAAATCCACAGGTAAAAATAAATATTCAGACAAATTCAGGATGCTCTAGTATAGTAATATTTGAATATAAACTACTTACATGTTTTTAGTAAGAAGGTTAAAATACAAAACAAAAATAATAACAACTACAATAATTTGTTAAGGGATAAGTGATATAAAAGACATAAATTAAGACATCAAAAATGCAAAATGTGGGGGAGTGATTGATTTAAAGAGCAGAGTGATTGCTTTTCTCCATTTCTTATTATCAAAATTAAGTTGTTATCCATTCAAAATTACCTATTGAAACTATAAAATATTCTTTGCATGCTTCATGGTGACCAAAAGGCAAACATTTTTATTATATACACTAAAAATAAAAGAACAAGAAACAAAAACACACAGAGAAAATCACTTAACTACAAAGGAAGACAACAAAGGGACAAAAAGGTACAAAAATTCTAAAAGACAACAAGCAAACAGTATATGGCAGTACAAGTCCTTATCTAACAATAACTACCTTGAATGTAAATAGATTAAATTATCCAGTAAGAAGACAGAGAATGGGTAAATGGATTAAAAACACGACCTAACTATATTCTTTCTACAAGAGACTCCCATCACCTGTAAATACACACATATATCGAAAGTGATCAGATGGAAAAAATATATTTTATGACAATGGAAATCAGAAGAATGCAGAAGTAGTTATATTTATATCAAATAAAATAGACTTCAAGTAGAAAAACTGTAAATACAGAGAAACAAGGCCATTATATAATAATAAATGGGTCAGTACAACAAGAGAATACAATAATTGTAAATATATAATGCACTCAACATTGGAGAACCTAAATATGTAAAGCAAACATTAATAGATCTAAAAGGAGAGACAAAAAACTGTACAATAATAGTATGAAACCTCAACATCCCATTTTCAGCAATGAACAGATCATTGAGAGAGAATCTCAACAAAGAAACATTTAAATTGCACTCTTGATCAAAAGAATTTAACAGTTATTTACATAACATTTCATCCAACAATTGGATAATTCATTATCTTTTCGCCTGCATATGGAATATTGTCCATGAGATATGTTAGACCACAAAACAAGTCTTAGCTAATCAAAAAATCAAATCATATCACGTGTTTTTTTGACCATATGGAATAAAGCTAGAAATAAACAACAGGAGGAACTTCAGAAATTGTGCAAATATATACAAATAAAACAACATATCCTTAAACAACCAATGGGTCAATGAAAAAAAAATAATTTTAAAAATGTCTTAAGATGAATAAAAATGAAATCAGAACATATGAAAACTTATGAAATACAGCAAAACAGTCCTTAGAGGGAAGTTTACAGCAATACATTTCTACATCAATGAAGAAGAAAGATAATGAATAAACCATCTAACAATGTATTTCAAGGAACTATAAAATCAAGAACAAACTAAGACCCAAATTAGCAAAAGAATATAAAGATCAGAGCACAAATATACAAAATGAAGTGAAAAAATACAAACGACTAATTAAATGAAGGAATCTTTTTTGAAAAGGTAAAATTGACAAATGTTTTTTCAGACTAAGAAAAAAAGAGAAAATTCACATAAAATCAGAGATGAAAAAGGATATACTATGATAGACTCTAGAGAAATATAAGGAATCATGAGTAAGTACTACAAACAATTATATGCCAATAAATTGAAAAACTTAGAAGAAAAACATATGCTCTGGACACATATAACCTATCAAAATTGAAGAAAGAAGAAATAGAAAATGTGAACACACCAATGACAAATAATGAGACTGAAGGAGAGATTTAGGATCTCAGTCAAGGAAAATCCACTTCACACAGTAGCTCACAACTGTAATCTCACAGTTTAGGAGCCCAAGGCAGGAAAATCACTAGAGGCCAGGAGTTCAAGATTAGCCTGGGCAACACAACGACACTCCATCTCTAAAAATAAAAATAAAAATTACCCAGGTATAGTGGTGTGTACTTGTCCTCAGGAGACTGAGGCAGGAGGATCACTTAAGACCAGGAGTTTGAGGCTGCAGTCAGCTATGACTGCACCACAGTATGCCAGCCTCAGTGATAGAGTGAGACCTTGTCTCTAAAAAAATAGAGGAAGAAAGAAAAGTTCACGACTTGGTGGTTTTCGCTGACAAATTCTACAAAACATTTAAAAAACTTATACAAATTTTTACAAACTATTTCAAAAAAATGAAAAGGAGGGAACTCTTCCAAACTCATTCTATGAAGACAGCATTTCCTGATTCCAAAATGAGACAAGAACAGCAAATAAAAGAAAACTCCAGGCCAATATCTTTGATAAACATAGATGCAAACATTCAAAACCAGCAGTTCTAGCAATGATAATTCAAAAGCACATTTAAAAGATTATTCACCATAAACAAGTGGTATTTACCTGGGGAGGTAAGGATAGTCTAATACATGTAAATCAATAAAATGTGATACATCACATTAAACAATGAAGGATAAAAAACATATCATTTCAATAGATGCAGAAAAAGCATTTGACAAAATTAGACATCATTTTATGATCAAATCTTTTAACAAATTAGTTATAAAAGAACATAATAAAATAAAGATCATATGTGATAACCCACAGGCAACATTACACTGAATGGTGAAAACTTGGAAGTTTTGTCTCTAGGATCTGGAACAAGACAAGGATGTTCACTTTAATCACTTTTTTCAACATAGTACTAGAAGTCCTAGTCAGAACAATTAAGTAAGAGAAAGAAATAAAAGGCATCCAAATTGGAAAAAAAAGTCAAATTGTCCCTCTTTGCAGATGACATGATCATATATGTAAAAAACCCCAAATACACCACTGAGAATCAGAAATAATAAATGAATACAATAAGGTTTCAGGATACAAAAGCAACATAAAAAATCAGTAACATCTCTATACACCAATAGCAGACTATCTGAAAAAGGGATCAAGAAAGTAATCCCATTTAAAATAGCTATTAAAGAAACAAAATACTTACAAGTAAGTTAAGCCATGGAAACATGAAAATTATTAAACATTGATAAAAACAATTAAAAAATTAAAATAAATAGAAAGATATCCCATGTTCATGGACTAGAAGAATTAATACTGTTGAAATGACCATACTACTCGAATCAATCTATAAATCCAATATAATATCTATCAAATTTCCAATTTCATTCTTCACGGATATTAAAAAAAATCTTAAAATCCATGTGAAACTACAAAACACCCCAAATAGCCAAATAAATCTTAAGCAAAAAGAGCAATGCTAGAGGTATTACACTATCTAATTTCAAAATATATTACAAAGCTATCCTAACTAAAACAGCACGGTATTGGCATAAAAACAGGCATGTAGACCAGTGGAACAAAAATAGAGAGCCCAGGCATAAATCCACACATTTACATGCAACTTATTTTTGACAAAGGTGCAAACATTCAATGGGGAAAAGACAGTCTTTTCAACAAATGATGCTGGGAAAAGTTCATATCCACATACAAAAGAATGAAAGTAGACCCTTATCTCTCATAATATACAAAAATCAACTCAAAATAAATTAAATGTTTAAATGTAAGACCCCAAACTATGAAAATAGTAGAAGAAAACATAAATGAAATGTTATATGTCATTGGTCTGGGCAAGGACTTTTTAGAAACACATCAAAAGACATGCACAACAAAAGCAAAAATAAACAAATGGGATTACTCCAAATAAAAACTTCTGCACTGCATAGGAAACAGTCACAAGAGTGAAGAGACAACCTACAAAATGGGAGAAAATATCTGCAAACTATTCACTTGATAAGGGGTTGCTATCCCAAATTTATAGAAAACTCAAACAACTCAATAGCAAAAACACAAATAATTGGATTAGAAAATAGTCAAGAGAGTTGAATAGACATTTCTCCAAATAAGACAAAAAAACAACAACACATATATGAAAAAATACTCACCATCACTAATAATCAGAGAAACGCAAGTCAAATCCACAGTGAGATATAATCTCACCCTGCTTAGAATGCTTTTTATGAAAAAGTCAAAAAATAACAAATGCTGGCAAGGATGTGAAGAAAGGAGAATGTTCATACACTGCTGGCGGAAATGTAAATTAGAACAATTTCTATGGAAAACAATATAACTTCCAAAAACATTAAAAATAGGCTTATCACATAATCCAGCAATCCCACTACTGAGTATATATTCAAAGAATATTAAATCAGTATGTCAAAGAGATTTCTGGACTCTCATGTTTATTACAGCACTATTCACAATAGCCAAGAATCAACTAAGTGTCCAACAATGAATGAATGGATAAAGAAAATGTGGCATATATGCTGTATTTGGCCATTCTTGCATTGCTATAAAGAAATACCTGAGATTGGATAATTTAAAAGAAAAGAGACATAATTGGCTCCTGGTTCCATGGGCTGTACAGGGAGAATAGTGCCAACATCTGCTTGACTAGTCAGGAAGCTTGAGAACTCATTCACTATCATGAGGATAGCACCAAGTCATGAGGGATCCACCTCCATGACCTAAACACCCCCTACCAGGCCCCATCTCTAACAGTGGGGATTACAATATAACATGAGATATGGGTGAGGACAAATATCCAAACTATATCATATGCACATTTGGCCATAAAAAAAAGGATAAAATCGTGTCACTTGTGACTACATGAATGATCATAGAGGACATTGTGGTAAGTGAAATAAGCTAACCACGGTAAGACAAATATCACATGATCTCATTCATATGTGAAATCTAAAAACACTGATCTAATAGAGAGTAGAAGAGTGGTTACCAGACTGGGAAAGATAGGGAGGAGAGGTTTTAACAATGTGTTATGTATCAAAATACCAAATTGTACCCCATCAACATGTGAAATTATCATGTATCCACTTAATAAAAGAGAAGAAAAAAGAAAATGTAAGAGTCAAGATACTGGGACACTGGAAGAGATAGAAGAGAAGGTGAATTGGCAATAAGGAAGAGAGAGTCTGAAAGAGCATGTCACAGAGTGGAACATTAAAGTTTATAGCATTAGAAATCAATTTTTAAGTTATTGAAAAGTTAAGTTTATAGCCATGAAAGTGAGTAGCTCAATTGAAGTGAAAGTAAAAGTCAATGAAAGATTAAATTAGAAAATATATTGCTTGGCATTCAGTAGTTACTTCAGAAATATTAATAAATCTTAAGAAAATTAAGAACACCAAAGCATTCATAGTGGACCATTATCATAATACAAATCTATGAGATAATATTTTATTCTTTCCAGTGAAGGGAGTAATTCAACAGTCTTGATTATAGGTTAGAAAATGATTTCTCCAGGTGCGACCCACTGACCACATTCATTGTATTTGAATTGCTTGAGCAATTTGTTTCAGGAGAAAATGGAAAGATTTTAAGATGGACCAACGAAATTACCACTGAGTGTCTTTAATGGAAATCTCAGCCTTGTCTAGAATAACCTGGGTTATCTGTTTCTATAGGGTCTCTGTGTCTTTTGTTTTCCTTGTTATTTGCAATTCTGTTAGTTGTAGATTACTGATAGTAATGCAAATATTCTTGACTATAGACAGGCAAATGATTGATTTTGGTGGAAGTATAATTAATTTTCCTTTTTCCACCTTCCATCAAGAAGTCAGTTTTGAACCTATCAAGCAGATTTATTTCAGTGTTCCTTAGTGCCTAGATATGTGTGGTTCTTTTAATTTTCCATAAAGCTCAGTATAACATCTTACTGGCTCCCTAATTAAATAAATGAGTTAAACAAAAATCTTAGACAAGTGTTCATTTTATATTTGTAAGTTATAATTTACCCTATTTTAAGCAATTTTCCTTTATCATTCCTAAAAATACAGATTCCTATCCCCCATGCTAGACCTATTGAATCAAAATCTCAGGCCTAAGGCACAAGAATTTGCATTGTTAGTAGTCTTTACAAATGATTTTTAGGCATACTAAATTGTGTTAACCATTACCATTCTAATTCTTTAAACTTGAATTATTGTATTTATAATTCCATCTTCATCAAAGTAAACTTTTGGTTAGCAAAAAGGGTAGAAACCCCCTTATTCAATCAGATTGGAAACAGTAATAAACAGATTAATCACAAATTTAAGTTAGATGGAGGAATCATAAGAAGTATTAGATGTAAGTCCTTAAAACTTAACTTTAATTTAAAAGACATGTGTAAATAAATTTGCCAGAATTTTGATGACAAGGTCAAAGCTTTGCACAGATTCAGAGTGGAGTTTCTTGTGGAAACTACGCCAATGATATGTTGTCATTGATTTCTTGTTCACTTTCTGTGAAGACAACTGGGGTAAAGCAATCTGAAATCCTAGATTACACAATTTTTCCCATTTGTTTCTAGTTGTCTTGCCAACAACAGTTAAGCTGAGAGCAGCTGTTTGAGTTTCTCATTTTTCCAACACATTTAGTTTATTTCTCAAAGAAACAACAATACTACTGTTGTTATACTCATTTTCTCAGTTTCCATATTATTTATTTATTTTGAGACGGAGTCTCGCTCTGTCACCCAGGCTGGAGTGCAGTGGTGCGATCTCTGCTCACTGCAAGCTCCACCTCCCGGGTTCATGCCATTCTCCCGCTTCAGCCTCCCCAGTAGCTGGGAGTACAGGCACCCGCCACCACACACAGCTAATTTTTTTGTATTTTCAGTAGAGACAGGGTTTCACCGAGTTAGCCAGGATGGTCTCGATCTCCTGACCTAATGATCCACCCGTCTCTGCGTCTCAACATAATATCTAGTTAAATCACATAACTACAAGAACAAGAACAAATGGTGTAAACATATTTAGGAATGAACACAGCTTCCCCTTAGAAACTATACAATTTCTGTGATGGAAGGAGAAATGTACAGGCATTAAAAGTAGCTCAAAGGCTTTCAGTTTGCAGTGGACATCAGTCAATAAGTTGTACAGGGGTACCAGAAAGTGCTGATTGAAAATCAGTTAAGTGGAAGTCAGTTAAGGCAGCATCCACTGTATCTTAATTTGTGAAGTGAATGTTCTAAAACTGGGTTCACTTTTGCTATAAAGGACCAGATGATAAATATTTTAGGCTTTGCAAACCATACGGTCTCTATAGCAACCATTCATCTCTACCATTGTAGCAGGAAAGCACCATAGATCCATGGATGTGCTCCAACAAAACTTTATTAAAACAGGCAGCTGGTCTGAGGGCCATGTATATATCTTGCTGTTTTCATACAATTTTCTAAGTTAGTAGTTCCCTGCCTTTTTAACAATCAAGGTTACTTTTAATCCTCTCCTCTGATTTTATGTTTCAAAAGCCTTAAGAAAAACCCACAAAATATATGTATTTTGTAATTTTGGGGGGGGTTCTTATTTTACTAATAAGTAATCAATGATATATAAAGGATACCCATTAGGTCAGTATGAAATAATCAACATTATTAACTCTAATGACTTAGTCCTGGATGGAAATAAGAAGTATTTGACTATATATATATATAACTTAAAACCTGTATAGCTTTTTCTGGTGTAAATATATAACTTTTTGAGATTTTTCAAGTATTAAGTACAACTTTTGGGAATCCTCACACCTGGCTCCCTATGATGACATTCAAGAATTCCTTAGGATTCTGGGAATCTTAGAATGAAAGTCACTGCTCTGTGGGAATGAATGAATGAATGAATGAATGAGAAAGGGAAGGAAGAAGAAAGAGCATGTTTACTAAATGTAAATTAATCATCAAGGAACGTTTATTTTATTAATAAATTTGTCAACTTTGGGTTGCCAAATCTAACAAAATACCAACATGGCATTCATGGTGATCACACCTCTAGTCAAATTTTATTTTAGTTCATTGACTATAGATTAATATCCTGAAATACTCAAAAATTCTGTCCTAATTCTGTGAATAATTCACTTATTAATCACCCTATACACTACTTAATGAATGGAATGGTGCTTGGAATAAAGATAATTACAGGGCTAAAAGGGTTTTCTCTAGAGGCAGGCTATAGGATTTTGTTGTCTGACTGGAATAAAACAAAATTAATCAATATTTTCTGCAACCGGTGGCTTTTGACTTAGTCGTCTATTAATATCTATCAGTCACTATAACCTCAGTCATATTTCCTCCATTCTTCTTTTTGCTATCATAAAAACTTGTCCACTTTTTTCCTGTTAGATCTATATGTTTCTCCTCTTTTCTTTTCATCCAAACAACTGGACATCAACTTAGTACAGATAGTGCAATTGATCTGAACCCTACAGAACTCACTGTTCCCATTTACATAACTTACATAACTGTCAAGCTGAAATCACTCTCAAATTTTTTTAATTCAAAATTTTAATTTCATTTAATCATATTTATTTAGTCATTAGTTAATTTATTTTGAAGATAATTTTAACTTGTATTTTACATTCAGGGGTACATGTGCTAGTTTGTTACATGGGTATATCTCATAATGCTGAGTGTTGGGGTATGAATGATTCCATCATCCAGATGCTGATTTGGTATGTTTTGACTCTGTGTCCCCACCCAAATCTCATGTTGAATTGTAATTCCCAATGCAGGGGGAATGACCTGGTAGGAGGTGATTAGCTCATGAGGGCAGATTTTCCCCTTGCTGTTCTTAGATGGTAAGTGAGTTCTCATGAGATCTGATGGTTTAAACATATGGCACATGCCCCCTGGCTCACTTGGTCTCCTGCCGCCATGGTAGAACGTGCCTTGCTTCCCCCTTCACCTTCTGCCATGATTATAAGTTTCCTGAAGCCTCCCAGCCATGCTTCCTGTACAGCCTGTGGAACTGAGTCAGTTAAACCTCTTTTCTTTATAAATTACCCAGTCTCGGGTAGTTCTATATAGCAGTGTGAGAACAGATTAATACATGAGCATAGTACCCAATAGTTAGTTCATCAAACCATGCCTTCCTCCTTCTCCCCTCTAGTAGTCCTGATGTTTATTCTTTCCATTTTTATGTCCATAAGTACCCAATGTTTAGCTCCCACTTATAAGTGAGATCATGTGGTATTTCGATTTGTATTCCTGCATTAATTTACTTAGGATAATGGCCTTCAGCTACATCCATGTTGCTTCAAAGGACATGATTTTGTTATTTTTATGGCTGCATAGTATTACATGGTGTGTGAAATGGTTTGGAAGGTAGCCCCTATAAATCTCATGGTGAAATGTAATCCTCAGTGTTGGAGGTGGGGCCTGGTAGGAGGTGTTTGCGTCATGGGGGTGGATCTCTCATGGCCTGATAACGTCCTTGTGATAGCGAATTCTTTCGAGATCTGGTTGTGTAAGGGTGTGTGGTACTTAACCCCACTCTCATTCTCTCTTGCTCCTGCTCTGGCCATGTGATGTGCCTACTCCCTCTTTGCCTTCCATCATGAGTAAAAGCTCCCTGGAGACTCCACAAGCGCCATGCAGATGCCGTCACCATGCTTCCTGTACAGCCTGCAGAGCTGTGAGCCAATTAAATCTCTTTTCCTTATAAATTACCCAGTCTCAGGTATTTCTTCATAGCAATGCAAGAATGGCCTAATAATACTGCGTGGATGTACCACATTTTATTGATCCAATCCACTGTTGATGGACACCTAGGCTGACTCCATGTCTTTGCTATTGTGAATAGTGCTGCGATGAACATGCAAGTGCATATGTCTTTTTGGTAGAATAACTGACTTTCTTTGGGTCATATACCAGTAATGGAATTGTTGGCTTGAAAGGTAATTCTATTTTAAATTCTTTGAGAAATTTCCAAACTGCTTTCAACAGTGGCTGAACTAATTTACATTCACACCAATTATGTATTAATGTTCCCTTTTCTCCACAGCGTCCCAAGATCTGTTGTTTTTTGATTTTTTAATAGTAGCTATTCTGACTGGTGTAGGATAGTATCTCGTTTTGGTTTTGATTTGCATTTCTCTCATGATTAGTGATGTTAAGCCTAATCTTTGCCACCAGAAAACTGGGAAAATACAGTGTTGCTTGTCAAAATAAATTGTTTTACTTTGCTTTAAAAATAATCAATTAAGTAGTATATTTCTTCCAGCAAAATTAAGAAGTAAACATTTAGAAATGTACAGTACCTTGCTGTTAAGTCTTCACACAAGTATACCAATTGAACATAAAGGCCATCTTAAACTTTCATTTGAAATGAAAGACAATTTTTAAGAGGTTAAGGGCTAGTAATTTGTTAAAGTCCTGAAGTTAAATTAGCTCAAGTAAATACAAAGACTTTCCTTTAATTAAAGCTTTTTAAATGAACACTTTAAAGCATAGTTGGTTTCTCCCTCAAATCTTGTCCAAAGCCACTGTTAACAACTCAGTATATCAAAGAAGGTTTCAGACATGATTATGAAGCTCCCTCAACTTACAATGTGCTATTTGCAACCTTAGATGGCTATCATTCTGGCTTTTCTACTTTTTAGCAACAATAAGCACACCCTTCCCATTTCTCCCCAACCCTGACTTACCCCTCTTTGCATTTAATATATAATTTTTTGCAGAGTGTTCTTACACATCTTTAACTGTAAATATGACAAAAGCACACCATATAGTACACGTGCCACACATATAAATGTTGTATCTAGTCATACAATTTTCCTTTTAAAGAAGGAATATTTTATTTTCAAAAAGCAAAGACTCTAGGAATCTTTTCTAGCTGCCAGTCATAAAAACATAAATTCTTGGTTAGATTCCAAAATTTGCCTGACCATAAGAGCCACTTGTGGTACTTGTCAAACACATGTATTCTGAGTCCCATCCGTGATCTTCTGAATCAGAATCAGCAGGTGAGAGGCCTGGGAATACACATTTTAAACAAACGTCCACAGTGATTACGATTAGTCAAACTTGAAAAAAATTTCACTAGGATCTTTATGACTGAATAACCTCACAAACATAGGAAAGTTACTGGAGAAAAATATGAGCAGAATTTCAGAATTCTGCCTTTGCTGAAAGTGTTTGTTCCCTCCTCCTCTACTCATCAAGACCTGACTGTTTATGTAACTCCCCCAAACCATCAACACCTGGGAGGAGTTGAAAATGATTTTAATGAAGAAGAAGAGCTGACGTTTAACTTCAAAACTGACTGTGACAATAGAAGGGAGAGACATTAATTTATCTTGATTCTAACACAAAGCATTGTATTTGAGTCTACAAACGAAATTGGTTTCATTTTTATTTTTTGTAAGTTTTTGCCAAACTCTATGCATATATAGAGGCTGGGCAAGAAAGAAAGAAATCCAGAAATATGGCATATGCCATCCCTTATTTATTTCCCCATGCGACCAGCCAACAGCTTCTTCACCTAGTCCCTGCTTCAAGCTGACTTTCTGTCTACTTCTCTATCGGAAATGGAGCTTCCCTAAAGACTGCCTCAATGTCAGTTACCCACCGGCCTTTTTTCCATCTTGTGCTCCTAAACTTCAATGATATTAAATGATATTACCCTTTCTAGAAATTCTCCTTAGCTTTGATTTTATAATTTTACTCTAACTCTGTTTCACTCCTTCTTTTATAGCCTTTCTTTTCTCTATCCCTTTACTGCAGACATATTGTACGGCTTTGTTCTTGACCTTCTGATCTCTCCATATTCATTCCCTCAGAGCATGTATCCATTTTCTTGGTGTCGGCCTTCCTGACTATCTGATTATTACCATCATATAACGATGTTGGTGATGAGCATAGCTAACATATCCTAGGCATTTTCCATGTAGGTTATCATAAGCACCCTATATAATTCGTACCATTTAATTCTTCAACCCTAAATGATACTATTACTAACCACATTGTATGAGATGAGGAAACTGAGATTTTCATCAAAACCGCGGAAAGCAAACATGAGGAGCCCCTGTGTGTCTCCTTTGTTAATGCCTCTGGACATCATGGCATGTGGATTGCCCTGGAATGGGGATTAGGAAGCGCAGCACTGTGAAAACACCAGAAAATACGTTATGATAGCGGGTAAGGCCACTCATCTCTGCACATTGAGATGGTTTTGTTTCTGAGTCAGGTTTGAGATGAGCCAATCCTGACTCCATGGTACCACCAGGGATCACGAATTTAATAAAATCTTCGTGGATGCTTGGAACCCAACTGGTCTCTGTTTTCTGCTTTAGGGAAAGAGCCACAGCTTGAGTGGAGTGGGGTGGTTTTGGTGTCACATACGCTATCAACAATACCCACCGTTTTGGTGTCACATACGCAATGAATAATACCCACCGCTGCAGAGGAATCACCGTGGACTACTCCTCGTTTCATCCCATGCTCTTGCGATGGATCCCTCTCACCTGTTTACTGATTTCATTCAAATTCTCCAGCGAAAACAGGACTCCGACTTGCCTTCTCTATCCTGGTTCCCATCACTCTGCTTTACAGGCCTGACCTGCTCACGGTTCCTCACACCAGCGCTGCATGGCTCCCTCCACACCTCCGCCCTGTTTCCTCCATCAGACAGGACTAGCTTCCTCCATCTCTATCGGGCAAAAGCCTGCCCAGCGTTCAAGACCCTCCACAGATGCCGCCTCCACGATTAGCCTTCTTTCTGACCCCTGAGCCTGTAACACGCGCCACCATAACTCTCCACCTCAGCCCACATTCCCACAGCACTCACGACATCCGCGGCCCTCAACATGGTGCTTCATTCTATTTTAGGGTATTTCCTGCTTGTTTCCTACACACACAGTCTCACGAGGCACAGCCCCGAGTGACCCGCGCAAGAGTGGCCCGCGCTTCCAGCCGCGCCGCCGCAGGCCAACGAGGGCAGCCTAAGCCGCTTCCCGCCCCCGCGGGGACCGTCGCCAGCCCGCAGCTCTAGCGGGAGGCCGTTTCACAGCGCGCCTGGCAGCCCCGCCACCGCCAGCACCGGCGCCTCGGGCGGGCTTTACTCCCCTCAGGGAGGTGCGAATCCTCAGGGGCTCCTCGAGAGGGAGCCAGAGAGCAGCTGTGTGCGGCACCTTTCGGCCCTCTGCGGCCGCCGTAGCTCCCCAGCAGAAACTCGGAAGTGGAAATCTCAGCCATTCAGCGTTTGGGTCAAGACGAAGGCGGGTTCTGGACAGACGTACGCTGTCAGGGAGTGTTTACTTTGCCTCCACTTCTGTTCCTCCCCGCCCTGGTGCTGCTCCGGGTCACATACTCGTCCTGAGCCAGCTTCAGCCTCTCCGCGCAGAAGTCTCCCGGAGCCAACTTCTGCGAGTCGAGTACTCTTATGTGAAGTTTACCAAGCTCGTGTTCAAGGGAACCAAGGCGAAGAGGTGGGTCCTGCAGCTGTGGCGGGAGCCTCCTCAGTTCTTTTCGGACGCACTCCACCCCCGCGAATCCGGTGGAAGTCGTGGCGCGGAGAGCTGGCTTTGTGGCATCCCAGGCTTCGCCCTGGCCCCTGTCCGGGCTGGATGGAGGCCGGACCGCGGTTCCTGGCGCCTGTGCAGAGAGGGTCGGGTGACCCGTGGCCCCGTATCCACGAGTTTGGGTCCCCTGAGGCATCTCTCCAGGCCTCTGCCTGGTGGGTCTGCGTTAGTCTAATCTTGTAGTTCATGATGATAACTTCCTTTATTAGGGATTATTCTTTTCTCCATCGTCTCTTCCTGGAAAAGTTATTGATTAATTTTTTCTAAGCTAATATGTAGAGTGAAACCAGGATGAATCACACAGTGGTTGAGGTGTATATGGGCTTTGATAGGGATGTGGGCTGGAACCTGCACTCTGTCATTTACTAATTTTGTAATTTGTGGCAAATTGGTTAATATGTCTGAACTTCTATTTACTCATTAAGAGATCAAATATCTTTGAACCTCCGTTTACACATTTATACTTTCAGACCGTTTTTTATACCTTTAGAATACTGTGAGGATTAAATGAGAGAACATATATGCAGTAAATAAATTGAACCAAATGTGAGGAGGAGGTCATAGTGGTAATTTATTAGCTCTTTAGGAGAAAAATACCTGTGCACTCATATCCCCGCTTCTTTTTTAACTGGCAGATTTGCCCGAGGTTGACTGTACATACAAATATTGAGCATTTCCTCCTGGTCTCCGTGATAAACAGAGGTTTTGATATTTTTAGGCGAGATGGAAAGAAAGTATCAAGGAGTGAGCTGAAGCCACTGCCCTTGAGAACCCTCTCGAGGAGTCTGGGCTCATGAAGATGCCAGAATAAGTGGCAGGTATATCCTGAATGAATGTGAGATTTTTACTCTGTGAATTTCCTGTGAGAAGTGGTGAGTTATCTTCTGAAAACTTTATGATGATAATGCAGACAAGAGTGTCTTAAGATTATCGTAATAATCATAATTAATGCTTGTATAGCACTTTCAGTGTGCCAAGAAATAGTTGTAGGCACTTTGCACATTAACTTTTTTCAAATCGCTCTTGGTTTTTTATTTTTTTATTACGATGTAATTCATAATTATAAAATTCACCCTTTTGTACAGTGGTTTTTAGTATATATTCAAGAGGTTCACCACTGTCTAGTTTCTCAGTGTTTTCATCATCTCAGAAGGAAATCTCTTCCTACCCATTAAAGCAGTCACATCCCATGCTCCCCCTCTCCTAGTCCTTGGCAACCACTAGTCTGCTATCTATGTGAAATTGCCTATTCTGAATATTTCCTAAGAAATCATGCAACATGTGGCCTTTTGTGTCTGGCTTCTTTCACTTATAACATTCTTGAGGTCCATCATTGTTGTAGCACATTTTCCTTTTTATGGCTGCGTAGTAGTCCATTGTATGGATGTAACATTTTGTTCATCCATTCATCAGTTGATGAACATTTAGGTTGTTTCCCCTTTTTGACTATTGTGACTAATGCTAGTGTGAATAGTCTTATGTAAGTATTTTTGTGGGTGTATGTTTTCATTTCCCTTGGGTATACATACTTAGGAGTAAAATTGCTGGGTCATATGGTAACTCTTTAACTTTTTGAGGAATGCCAAACTGTTTCCTGTAGATGCTGCACCATTTTACATTTCCACCAGCAATGTGTGAAGATACATATTATGTCTTAATCCTCACAATAGCCTTAAGAGTTAAGTTATTATCCTAACTTTTTAAGTGGGGAAACTGACTCACAGAGAGATTCAGTACCTTTTCCAAAAATTGCAGAGCTAAGAAGTGACAGAATCAGGATTTAAAATCTGGAAGTGTGGCTCTACAATCTGCTTTGAACTTTAACATAATATGTACAAAGCCTGAAGCAAATTCTCAGCACTGTATTTAAGAGAGCATAGCAATGTAAGTCTTCCTAAATCAATAATTTATAAATGAAACAGCTTAAAAGACTTCCAAGTTTCAATCTTATGATATTTATTTATCACACAAATCAATATACCTAAACTCATCTATATAAATTATGTCCTGTAGTAAGAAGAAAAAGAGCAAAGATAAGAAGAGAAAAAGAGAAGAAGATAAAGAAACCCAGCTTGATATGTTGGTGAGTCAGTTTTCAGAGCTTTATTCTGAAAAAAGTTAACATTTCTTGAGATCTCATTGAAAACATTTTCC
The DNA here is from genome assembly GCF_029281585.2 of Gorilla gorilla gorilla. Lineage (NCBI taxonomy): Eukaryota > Metazoa > Chordata > Mammalia > Primates > Hominidae > Gorilla > Gorilla gorilla. The sequence continues at coordinate 10,422,798 of NC_086018.1, read as the reverse complement.
TAGTTAGAAATTTATGATGTATTCATATTTGTCTTAAAGTGCTTAAATATTACCTACAGTTGTAAATTCCATTTATTCTTTAGCACAGTAGATGCTACTGATGCCTTTACTTCATTATCAGAACACAGCACAGGAGAGAAGAATTACAACTCTCTGACTTAGTAGGCACCATTAGACTGCTTAATAGCTGGAGATTCTGATACATAATTTTAAAGGCTTAATGTAAATGTTATTCAACCAAATATATTTTACAAGTTATTTTCTTTGAACATGTATACATTTTAGTTGTAGAAATCAGTTGTCTCTTAAACGAAGTATCTTCACAGGAAAAATCATTATTTTGTGAACTCTGAAATGAATGAAAATTTTAAATACAATATCAGGGTAGCCTGTAAATGATACTGGAAATAAATTGACCCAAACACACTTAACCAGCCTGTTTTCTGTTTGGCTGTTTCCATACTTTTTTTTTTTCTCTTTTAAAACTTGGTAAGTTGTATTTTGAATCTTCATAAATTATGGTAGCTTAAAAAATATATAAAATATGGAATGGTATAAAGCTAATATTCTGGAAGAATCATTGTTTTTGAAATGGCAAATCAACAATTCTAAAATTAGGGTAAATATCTAGGGTAGATACGTAGATGTGGAATTGCTGTGTCAAAGGATAGGTGAATGTTTAACTATATAAGAAACTGCCAAAAATTTTCTAAAGTGGTTGTGATATTTTACCCTCCCACCAAGAATGAATTAGTTCTCCAGTTACATCCTTGCCAAGAGTTGATGGTGTTATCAGTCTTTTCTCCCAGTCTGAGTTTTTCCCAGTCTGAGTTTCTTAATGGTGGTTTTCGGATGGACACCTTTTTTTTTTTTTTTTTTTTTTTGAGATGGAGTCTCGCTCTGTCGCCCAGGCTGGAGGGCAGTGGCACAATCTCGGTTCACTGCAAGCTCCACCTCCCAGGTTCATGACATTCTCCTGCCTCAGCCTCCCAAGTGGCTGGGACTACAGGCACCTGCCACAACGCCCAGCTAATTTTTTGTGTTTTTAGTAGTGACAGGGTTTCACCATGTTAGCCAGGATGGTCAGAAGCTTTTAATTTTTATAAATCTTAGTTTATTTTTTTCTTTTATGGTTATGGCCTTATCTCTTTGATCTAAGAGATCTTTGCTTACCCCAAAGTCAGGAAAATATTCTACATTGTCTTTTAGAGGCATCATAGTTTTAGTTTTTACATTAAATCTGTCATTAATCTCAAATTAATTTTTGGCATGGTGTGAGTTTGGTTTCAAGATTTACTTTTTTTTTTTTTTAATACCTTGATAGCCATTTGTGCCAGCACCACTGGTGTTTCCTTTTTCCATTAATCCAGTTTCGTATCTTCATAAAAAATCAATTAACTTTCTATGTATTGGTCTATTTCTGGACTCTGTTCTATTGATTTTCTGTTTTTCTTTTGGTATATTTCTCTTGATTGCTATAATTTCATGAAGTCTTGAGATAAGGTAGTGTGTGTCCACCAACTTTGTACTTACTAACTATTAGTTTATTAATTTCTACAGTGAAGCCTGTTGGATTTTCTCGGAGAATAGTATTGAGTCCAGATAATTTAGGGGAGAATCAACATCTTAATATTGGGCCTCAATATTTCATAATTTTCAATGTAGCAGTCTTGCATGCCTGTTTAAAAATTTATTCTTAAGTATTTTATAATTTTACACTACTGTCAGTAGAACTTTTGAATTTGATTTTCCAGTTGTTTGCTGTCAGTATATATAGATATACAATTGATTTTTGTATAGTGACTTTGTAGTCTGATAAGTCTGTTTCACTTCTTACTTCTAATGATTTGTTTATATAGAAAACTAAGAAATTTGCAATTATATTTCCTGTGACTATCGTTTTACTTCTTTCTTCCTAATCCTTATGTCTTGTCTTGCTTTTTATTGGTTTATTATACTGTTCAGGACTTCCATAGTGTTGAACAGAAGTCACGAGAATGGGCATAATTGCATTGTTTCCCAGCTTAGGCAGAAAACTTTTAGTAGTCCACCATATGGTATGATGTCTGTAGGATCTGCAGAGAAAACCTTTATCAAAATGAGGACATTCCTTTTAAACTTTGTTTCTTGGGAGTTTTTATCATAACGATGTTTAATGCTGTCCAGTGCCTCTTTCTGTATCTGTTGAGATGATTATATAAATTTCTTCATTCTGCCATTGAATAACATTGGTTTCATTTTCAACTTTTAAACTAACTTTACATCCCTGAGATAAACCCCACTTGGTTGTGGTGCGTTATATTTTGGGATATTGCTAGATTTGACTTCTAGGTGTTCGTTTTTCTTCTTTACAAGATTTCTATATTGGTGTTGATGGGAGATATTGGACTTTTGTATCCTTTTCTTGTAATGGCTTTATTTGATTTTGGTGTCAAGGTGATATTGGGTGTCATAAAATTAGATGGGAAGTGCTGTCTCCTTCCCTGTTTTTGGAAATAGCTGTGTAAGATCGGTATGATTTCTTCTTTACATGTTTGATAGGATTTACCAGTGAAGTCATCTGAACCTAGAGGGTTTTGTTTGGTTTGGTTTTAGTTTTTTGTGGGAAAATTAAGATTTTTTAAGAGATATTTTCAGATTTTTCTGTTGTCAGTTTTGGTAATTTGTGTCTTTTAGGAAAATTTCATTTCATCCAAGTTGTTGGATTTATTGGCATAAAATTGTTCAGAATATTCCTTTAATATCATTTTAATGTCTGTAGAATCTAATCTGTATTGCAGTCTCTTCATATTGGTAATTTTTTTTTCCATTTTTTCCTGGATCAGTCAGTCTAGCTGGAGGTTTATCATTTCTTTATAAAATCATTTATTTTAGATCATTAATGATCTTTTAGTATGGGGGTATTCAATCTTTTAGCTTCCTTGGGCCACAATGGAAGGAGAATTGTCTTGGGCCACAAATAGAATACACTAACGATAAGCTGATGAGCCAAAAAAAAAAAAAAAAAGCAAAAAATCTCATAATGTGTCAAGAAAGTTTATGAATTTGTGTTGGGATGCATTCAAAGCTGGCTTGGGCCACATGCAGCCCTCAGGTTGGACAAGTTTGTTTCAACATTACTTATTTTCTCTTTTTTTCATGTTTTATTTCATTTATTTTTAGTCTTTTCTTTTCCTCCCTTTAACTTATTTTCAGTTTACTTTGCTCTTGTTTTATTGCTTCTTAAGAAGGGAGTTAGATCTCCTCATTCCATGTTAGTTTTAGTTATAGTCAACACATTTTGTTTTCATTTTCATTCCATTCAAAATATCATCTAGTTTTCCTTGTGATTTTTCTTTTCATGGACACTTGAGTTATTTAAAAGTGTACTGTTTTTAATTTCTACTACATAGAGATATTATAGGTATGATATTGTTGCTGATTTCTAATTCACTTATAATATAGTTGGAGAACATACTTTCTTAGTGAATTTCCATGTACACTAGAAAAGGATGTGTATTCTGCAGATGTTGGTTCAGGGTTTATTTGTTTTTTGTTTTTTTTTTTTTTTTTTTGAGATGAAGTCTCGCTCTGTTGCCCAGCAGGCCGGAGTGCAGTGGCATGATCTTGGCTCACTGCAGCCTCCGCCTCCCAGGTTCAAGTGATTCTCCTGGCTCAGTCTCCGGAGGAACTGGAATTACAGGCACCTGCCACAATGCCTGGCTAATTTTTTTAATATTTTTAATAGAGGCAGGATTTCACCACGTTGGCCAAGCTGGTCTCAAACTCCTGACCTCAGGGGATTCGCCCGCCTCGGCCTCCCAAAGTGCTGGGATTACGGGCATGAGCTGTGGTGCCCGTTAGTTCAGTGTTTTTTAGATGTCAGTTATATCAACTGGTGGAGCTTGTGACTATGCACATCTTCTGGGTCCTTACTGATTTTTCACTCATCCTGCAATGTATTGAGAGTTATGTTAAAATCTCCAGCTGTAATTCTAGATCTGTCTACTTGAGCAGTTTTTGCTTAAAGTATTTTGAAGCTGTCATGTGTACACATTTAGGATTGTTAAGTCTTCCTTATAAATTCAGTCTTTCATTTTCGTAACATTTTAACCTTTATTTCTGTTAAATGTCTTGATGCCTAGTTAAATTATTTGACCACCCTTTTGCTCCTGTTAAGCCTGGGCCTTTGTTAGTTTGTGCTTATTTATTAGGTTTTTGCCTGTAGACTTAGACAGTGACTCTTACTCTAGGAAAGTTTCATCCTCATGGGCCTCAGCCACATGTTCTAGGTATATTTGGTGAGTTCTCTCCACTCTGCTATGTCCCAAATTTGTGTGATCTCTGGCATCTCCAGTCAGCCCTCAGAAGTGCCAGCCACTCTGTATGGGCCTTGTGGAGCCTGCCTACTGTATGCACTCCCCCCAGCCCTTGGCCCCAGACCTGCAGAGAACTTTTGCATACTCTTTTGAGGCCTCACCTGTATGTTGTTCCCTCTTCTCCAGTACCTTATTCTATAAACTCCAAACATGTTAGCACTGCAAGACTCTCAGCTTCGTGACAGTGACATTGCCTCATTTTTGGAGGTCTCTACCTCTCTCTGCGTGGTCAAGAAACTGCCATTGGGCAGAAAACAGAAGTGTGTGTTAGATTTGCCTCCTGTGTTTTCCTGTTCTCAAATATCACAGTCCTGTTCTGCCAGTGTTCCAATCCCCAAAAACAGTTCTCTCAAATATTCTATCAGTTTCAGTTTTCTCATTGGTCATGATGGGAGGGCAAGTCCATCTTGGCTGGAAGAGGAAGTCCTTCTGCGTCTTTTTCTCTTTGTCCTTCCACCTTCTTTTGCATTGTGGATTTTCTAAACTCGCCATAAAAATAAGCATGTGCCTATTTGTGAAGGGAAAGAAAAAAACCTTTTAATTTTTTAAAGCTGTTCTGTTGGTTCCTCACAAGGATCTGAAGGGATTGGTAAATAGGATGAAAGAAATTCTGTCTTTCACATGGAGAATACCATGTGTGACATTAATAAAAATGAGCATGTCTGTAAGCAAATAGTTTCACTGAGCTCTGCTAGATTTAGAAACAATTGACTTACAACATCGTAGTTTGCAAAACACAGATTTGATTTACCCAGGAACTAAAGCTAAGTAAGCTATGGGTTAATAGAAGGTCTGTGAAGGGTACTTAGACTACAGTAAGATTTGGGAAAAAAATTCCATTTCCAAATCTAAGATATATCATTCCTTTGTGCCAAGCACATAATGAAGGTAGAGATTTAAGGGGGCCCTTAGCACAGAAGCACTGGGTTAGTCAGAAGCTGAGGTGAGCTGTCTCACAGCCTTGATGCTAGAATGAGGGTGCCCTGGGAGTATCTTATCAGCCATGACACTGGTGCATCAGGCCATTTTTTTTTTTTTTTTGAGACAGGCTCTTGCTTTGTTGCTCAGGCTGGAGTGCAGTGACATGATCATGGCTCAGTGCACCCTAGACCTTGTAGGCTCAGGCAATCCTCTCACCTCAGACTCCCGAGTAGCTGAGACCACAGGCTTGTACCACCATACCCAGCTAATTTCTTAATTTTTTTGTAGAGATGGGGGTCTCCTTTTGTTGCCTAGGCTGATTTTGAACTCCTGGGCTTAAGTGATTCTTCTGCTTCCACCTCTCAAAGTGCTGGATTACAGGCATGCCAGACATATGGAAACATTCTCAACTATGTGAAAATATGTGAAAAGCTTTGTTATGCATTGTGAGACAACACAGCGGGAATATTTCACCATCTGCCTAAGGTTTAAAAGGAAACAACTTTAAGCATGTGTCTAAATAGCAAGTAATGTTTTAGAGCGGATTCTCTTAAATTCAGCTTGGGCGTCTGCAGCATATACACAGCTTGAGCTGTAACCTGACGTAGAGACAGGCAACTTCAGTGCCCACTGTTCTTAGGATCCACTGCTTTTTCACAGCTAAAACCCCCAAGTGGCACCGTTAAGTATTATGTTACTTTAGTTGCTAAACATATAAGCATACCTCCAAAGGTTGAATGTAGGCCACTTGCAGAAAGTAGGCAGAATGCTCACATTTAATTCTTGATGATACTGTGTTTAGCTTTCTTATTCTTTGAAATCTCATTGAGAAGAAATACTGGCATCTGCTCAAAGTAATTTCTTTTTCAGTTGACAATATTATAAGTAATGTTATTGTATCATTTTCCTACTTGGACAGAGGGTGAAAATTTTGAGGAGCTTCTCTGCCAGAAATTTCTTCTTCATTTGCAAAACATTAATGAGATATTATATTTAAATGATTTTATTTAATATTAAGTGTACTTGGTGAACGAGGCATAGAACATACAAAATAAAACTAATTTAAAATTATTAACTATTACGTTTATAAGAAAGACTTGCTAATCATAACACTGTTCATAATGATTCTGAATAAAGCATTATTTCCTTTACTGAAAACAATTGTAGCTATAACTCAATTACCTAAATTGTCATTAGTTTTATTGCTTTCTAATCGTCTTTAGCTGAAATTTTAATTTTGATTAATTTTCTTTTTCTGCATTGGTTTTGTGTGTGTGTGGAGGTAAAATATACAGAATATAGAATTAGCCAATTTTTCTATTTTTACGTGTACACTTCAGTGGCATTTAAATACATGCACCATTTTACCTTCCCACCAGCATTGCAGAGGGTTTCAGTTTCTCCACATCCTGCCCAACATTTGTTTTTCTGGTTTTCTTGGTTTCTGTTTTTTGTTTGTTTTGATAATAGCATTCTAATGGGTGTGAAGTGGCATTGCATTATGGTTTTGATTTATATTTCCCTAGTGACTATTGATGTTGAGCATCTTTTTGAGTGCTTATTGACCATTTGTATATCATCTTTGGAGGAATGTCCGTGTATATCCTTTGCCCAGTTTTGAATTGTGGTATTTGTCTTTCTGGAGTTCTCTATATAGTCTGGATATTAATTCCTTATAATGTATGTAGTTTACAAATATTGTCTCCATTCTCTGAGTTACCTTTTACTCTGTTGACAGTGGTTCTTGATGCACAAAAGTTTTTAATTCTGATGAAGTCCAGTTTGTCTGTGTTTTCTTTTGTTGCCTGTGCCTTTGATGTTCTATATAAGAAATCATTGCCAAATTCATTGTCGTGAAGCTTTTCCCATTTTCTTCTAAAAGTTTTCTAACTTTAGCTCTTACATTTAGGTCTTTGGTCTATGTTAAGTTACTTTTTGTATTTGGTGTTAGATAAGGGTCCAACTTCATTTTAGCTAAAGTTTTATATATTTTAAAATTGATTATGAAAAGCATGAAATGTTTAGTTGAATAGAAAATTTTGTGCAGTGGAATTAACTGAATCTTTAAAACCTTTTTATTATGGAAATATCCAAACTAATCCATACATAGAAGAATATAATGAGTCCCCCATGTGCCCAGGCCCCAACATTAATTATCAATATTTTGCCAATCTCGTTTCATTTCATAAACACTCCCACACACAATTTTTCCTAGAAAATTTTAAGTAAAATCACAGATATTACATCATTTTACCCATAAGCACATAAATGTACATTTCTTAACGTGGTATGTCTTTCTCTCATCATCTGTTTTGTTCTTTACTTTTATACGTTATACTATGTCATTATCAGACCTTGTAAAATTAACAAGTATTCCTTAATATGTCATATCCAGTTAATGATTGACTCATTTCTACTCTAGTTAAAGTACAATTTAGGAGGAGGTTTGAGGATATTTTTTAACGTTAAGATATAAACTTTTATGACAACTGCTAAAATAATTTTTGCTAGAATCTAACATTTCTATTGGCAAATTGGAAATTAGTATACATAGACATAGATTCTGCTCATTTTACTTTCAATCTAAAATCGTAGTTAAGATTACTGGCCAGGCGCAGTGGCTCACACCTGTAATCCTAGCACTTTGGGAGGCAGAGGCGGGTGGATCACGAGGTCAGCATTATGATAGACATTGCCTCTGGAAAGCAGGCATGAATAGATGGCTGGGGTCTATCATGAGAGAGACCGTTCTCCATATATCACTTTGTACCTTCACATGTTGCCTTTTGTTTTGTTTTGGTCTTTTTTTGAGACAGGACCTTGCTCTGTCACTCAGGCTAGAGTGCAGTGGCGTGATCATAGCTCACTATAACCTTGAACTCCTGGGCTCAAGTGATCCTCTTTCCCAGCTCCCCGAGTAGCTGGGTTTACAGGCATGCACCACCATGCCTGGCTGTATGTTGCTATTTTGTATTTTAAAAACCTAATCCTGACTGTGCTGGTAGTCGCATGAATCTGTGCACATACATGCAAACAAGTACATGTAAAACTGGTGAAATCTGAATAAGCTTCATGGATTATATCAGTGTCAGTTTCTTGATTCTAACAATGTATGATACTTACGCAAGATGTCATCATTGAGACAAAGAGAGTAAAGGATATGTCAGATCTTCGTATTATTTCTTATGACTGCAAAATAAAAAGTTTTTAAAACTAAGTTATAATAAAAAAGAACTCTGTGTCAAAACTAAAATATAAAGTAGAAATATCAATTTTATTTTTTAGGAATCTGGTGGACAGTAACAAACTTTGGTGAAATTTCAGGAACCATAGCCATTGAAATGGATGAGGGAACCTATATACATGCACTCGACAATGGACTTTTTACCCTGGGAGCTCCACACAAAGAAGGTTTGTGTCTGAAAGGGAAGATCCTGCCACAAGTGTAGATTTTAGGACATTCATTGACTTAGGCCAAACTCTAACTAGTCTCAAACATTTTCCAAAGGAATGGAACCATTGAATTTGACTCTTCCATTTTTTTAATTCCTTAATATTTACCAGCCATTGGCAAGTCCCTGTTTCTAATATAAGCATTTGAAAACATTCCGTGTAGTTCCAGAAGAGTATCTTTGGAAATCGAAAGAATATGAATAATTAAAATAGTAAGTGGAAGGAAAAAAGAAAACCTATTTGAGTCAAACATGTTTGAATTACTTTTATATTCAGACCTATTACCAAAACTAACCTGGGTTCATTTAACAATTTGAAGTTTCCTCATTTTCTTTAGCCCATTAGAGGAAGCACTAATGAGATACGAAGTAATTAGAAGATAAAAAGCAGTATCATTTGGTCAGCAAGGCCATCCATTGAATAAATGAAAGCATTTAGCTTTTTTAAATAAGTGCTTATTTATGACTGTATTTTAAAACATAAAGAGAAGCTATCTCAAAAGTTATTAAATAAACATTATATCACCCTGTCTTACTCAGTGTATAAAATTAGCACTGTAGTTAAAGGAAGGTAAAATAGATCTTGATTCCAAAGATACAGTATTACAGTGACATCAGTATATCTGAATATTCTTACATTTAATTGCAGAAGAAAATAGCCACATTTTTAAAGCAAAATAATGTCTTTATATTTATAGCAAATGTCAAATTTATTTTCAAGTGTTTTTTCTCCAATAGTTGATGAGGGCCCTAGTCCTCCAGAGCAGTTTACGGCTGTCAAATTATCTGATTCCAGGTGAGCTTATGTTGTAATATAATTAGTAACCAGTGATTTTAAAAATTTAATTGTATTCATTAAAAATTTTAGTATCTGTCTTAAGCCCATGGTAATTTTGATATAAAAAATGAAATAGCTTTTTTGAGAAGTAGATTTTGTGATCTACTTTTAGTGGATTTCCTATCAATATATAATGCTAGGCTGGAAAAAAGATATGTAAGTTAAAAAATGAAGATTAATAATTTCACACACCAAATAAGATAGATTAAAAAATATATCAAATAGTACAAAACCTGGTTCACTGTTGGTATGATATTTAAACTCACTGTTTGGAAGTCTAAAGACAAACAGGAAGACTAAAAAAAGGAATATTGTTGAAACCAGCAGAGAATGTTACAGTATCATAATGACCAAAAGAATATTTTTACTCACTATTGTTACAGTCATTTTATAAATTAACCTTTTTTATTCTCACCTTGTGCAGAAGTATAGAATGATTCTTTGGGTAAAAGATACTGAAAGTGAATTTACATATTTTAGTAATTGGTTACATCAACATGATAATGATTTCTGTTTTTTTTTTTTTGTTTGTTTGTTTTGTCTTCCTTTATTACATTTTTGCTTTTGAGATACAAATCAACCTCTCATACCACACAAAGAACATCCATTCTTGGGATTTTTAAAGTGCATTTCCCCTTGAACTCTGTGTACAAAAATATTTATCTTTTAAAACATGCAGAAATTTCTTGACAAGGCACTTTTAGGTATAAAATGAAGATCTTCAGTGTGAATGATTTCTGTTATACAATCATTAACGTATAAAGGAGTAAAAGTCAATTCTGGCATCCGAGGAGATTCTTGGTAAGGTAAAAGAAATCATAATTTTAAAAAATCACGTTAAGATGATTATTTCTATTCTTTCTTTGAAAGACTGATAAGTAGGGTGAAAGACAAAGAATAAAAGCAGACGAAGAAAAAAATCAATAGTTTTAAACAGCTTTACAATTATAAACAGAAAAGGATTATAAAGAAAATCAACTGACAAATGAGGAAAATATTTGCAACAATCTTAATAGGCAGTGAGTTCTTACTGTTCAAATGTATTTTGTATAGAATTCATAGCACTGAAGACCCCAGTAGAAAAATTGTGAACAATCAGATCTGAATAGAAAAATGGACAAGGGACATTACCAGATAATCTAAAAAGTAAAAAGGAAAGGAAAAGAAAAACAATTGTTATTCTAGTTAACTACGAAAATGCAAATTAATAAGATACTGTTTTTTTCATATCAGGTTTTTGAGTATTTTTTTAGAGTCATAATGTTTAAAAAAAAATCCATGATACAAAACATACTCTGTTAATTTGAGGTAAGAATGTAAATGGAAGCAGCATTTTCTGGAAAACAGTTTGATGACATAATTTTAGTAATTTATTATTGAAGTTTATAACTAAAGAGGTATAATTGAAGAATGATGAATTTTGAAAATATTTGTTATGTAATATATAAGGTACAATGTTTATATTAAAAAAGCAAAATATAAAACTAAATTTAAATCTGTAGTGTCCAATATGGCAACAACCAGTCACATGTAGCTTTTTTTTTTTTTTTTGAAGGCACATAGTCTCACTGTGTCACCCAGGCTGGAGGGCAGTGGTGTGATCATAGCTCACTATAACCTCAAATTTCTGAGCTCAAGCACTCCTCCTGCATCAGCCTCCCAAGTAGCTGGTATTACATGTGCACACTACCATGCCCAGCTAATTTTTTAAATTTTTTGTAGAGATGGGGTCTCACTATGTTGTCCAGGCTGATCTTGAACTTCTTGCCTCAAGCAATTCTCCCATTGCCTTCCCAAAGCACAGAGATTACAGGAGTGAGTCACCACTCAGCCACATGCATCTTTTGAACACTTGGAATATGTCCAGTCTGAAATTTTAGATATGTACACACCCACACACATACACATGTCCTGTTTTGATGCCCTATAATTAATTTTCTCTCAGTTTTTAACTTTTATCTATCTTATTAATGTACAGAATCACCCTGAAATCTGGCTATGGAAAATATTTTGGTATAAATTCAGGTGAACTTGTTGGGCGTTCAGATGCAATTGGACCAAGAGAACAATGGGAACCAGTCCTTAAAAATGTAAGTGCTGTTATTGTTTATAAAAACTCCCTGTCAATTTAACAGAAAGTCTGTAACAGTCAATCATAACATATTTAAAAAGAAAAAGTAGGATGCAATAGTATAATACATTAAATAGGAATAAATCGGTAAGAACATAGAGCCTTAAAGAGGCCTCAAAATATAGTGCAACAAAAATAGCATTAGTACTTTTGCCCACAATTATTTCTGTATACCCTTAGTGCCTAGATATGGATCTCATTTCCATTGAAGAACCAGTCAATTTTAGGTCACAGAGTAGGAAAACAGAATAGTTCCTAAGTATCTTCTTTGCAGCAGAAATCATGGATGCTTTCAGAAACATTACAGACTGTAAGCGAACAGTGGAGCTAGCTAAGACCAAGTTGTGACAATTTGCATATAAAATATAAATAATAATAGTTCATTGAAGTAAATTATCTCTAAAAGACTTTCAGTTCATAAGCTTAAAATAGTGTATGAAAAGATTTAATATAAGAAAAAAGATAGTATACTAATTCTTAATTTTAGTAAGTAGTTATAGTATATGGATGTTTTGTTAAATCTTTGTTGATACAGAATGCATAATTTCCTTTTTCTGCGTGAGAAATAAAGATTGAACAAAAATATGTGAGTGCTAAACTGTCTTTAAAAAGTAGATAACTATATCAAAAACAGTAAGGACCAGTGGGCACCACGCAGAACAAGCAAATAGAAGACAAGCTCAGCCTTTGAGTAGCAGCTTTGGTAGTACACAATAATGAACTGAAAATAGGAACTCAGCAGTGTTTTCTAAGATGACAGATTAAACAAACATCCCACCAGAAAGAGGTAATCACTTAGACTAATTTCCTCATCCCCTAGGATAAAATCTTAAGTCAGTGACTTGAAAAGTATTTTGACCCAATCCATTGAGAAATGCATTTTTACATTGCAGCCCAGCACACACATATGTATAACTGAAGCAAGAGTTGTACTTAACAATACTTACTTATCCATGTGTTATGCACTTTGACATTTCTTATTCTCTTTTACCATTCCTCTGTGTGTCTGTGTGTTTTCCTTCCCCCCCCCCCCCCACCCAGCCACCCAATACCATTCAGGAAACACTACATTGATTTCACTACCTGCTAATGTGTTGCAACCCCTTTGAGATGATCCTACTAGTTACGATGAGATGCTTCTAATAAAAGTTACACCAGTAGAAAATGCCAATATTTCATAAGGCCAGGATGATGACTTAGATAGTACTAATAATACAACACTTTAGGAAAGTTCATTTCATTTTATTTTTAGGAAGGACACTAAGTTTCAAAAATTTAAATTTAAATGAAAGAGGGTCTTAAAATTCTCTTGCAAAAAGGACTCAGCTGAATAATCTGTGACACAGGTTTAAATCGCCTTGGACCACACCACCATATTCCAGGGCTTACCTGGAGCCATCCAGATGAGAGACCACCCAGCCCTTGTGACTTGACTAAGAAATTAAATCGATGTTATCAGCACGTTTTTAACTGGATGTGATATAAAGTTAACATATTTTGTAATCATTGTATTTATAAATATTTTGTCTAAATGTTATGCTATTCCAAGTTTTCCAAAAGAATCAACCAAATACAAGTTATAAATAAACGTTATATTTGTTACGGGAGTTAAGCTAACCAAATTTATAACCCAGATTTAGATACACAAGAAAATCAGTTTTTAAAGTTTTGTTTAATAGAAAGCAGTGTAATACATCAAACATTAAACAACTAAAAATGTATATGAATATTTATTTTCGCACACGAAAGTCCCTCAGACATTGATTCTTAAATTAAAAACACCAAAGGCATTGTATATACCTTTTCATGTTTTCTAATTGTGAAGAAAATAAATTTTACTTAAAATGCTAATATTTGAATAAAGTATGCATTCATAATTATGTTCTCCTCTTTAAAGTTGATTTTTCAAACAGAACTAAATCAGTTTTATCTTCAGTAGGTCTTTTAGAAAGGAAGCAATCCTACCTCATCTAATTAGAATAGTCCTACTAGAAAGATACACTACAAATATTTATTGTGGTAATCTCTGAATAGTAAAATGAAAGGTGATTTTGGTTTCCTTTTCTATATGTTCTTGTATTATATTTTTCAGGTTTTTCTCTAAGTTCTTTTCTGTGATTTTTAAATCAGGGTGGAAAAATTAATTCAGTGTAAACACTTAATGTTTCTTCTACAAGAAGAATCCTCATGGCTATTTTGTTATTTTGTTTCACTTAGGGGAAAATGGCTTTGTCGGCCTCAAATAGCTCCTTTATTAGATGCAGTGAAGCAGGGGACATAGAAGCAAAAAGTAAAACAGCAGGAGAAAAAGAAATGATCAAGGTAATGATGACATTTTATACAGATGACTGCATTCACACATGCAATGTGACTGTATCTTTTTAAAATGTTAAGTCATCATTTACAGTCATTTTGAAGATTTGTTAATGGCTTTTTATAATGTGGTGTTTCAAATGGAGTCATTTTTAATTATAAATCCCATAGTTGATGGCTTATTTATACAATGTGGTAGAGAAATCAGTGCATCTAGGAGCTACCTTGCCATTATCTCCATGGATTAGTATCTTTTTCTGGTAGTTCCACATGCTCTTTTTAAGCATTCATTTTCTTGTTTTCTTGCTTGTACTTTAAAATCTAATTTTTAAAATAGATAACATGTACACGTGGTCCAACATTTTTAAATAAAAGCATATGAAGTTGAAGACATATGCCTGCCATGCATCTTACTCACCTGTTTCCCACCTCCTTTTCCTCTTTCCCTTTGTTTTTTTATAGCCTCCTAAAATTTCTTTATAAACATATGAATATATTTATAATTTTCAACTGTTTTACACTAAAGGCAGTCTCCTCTATAGTCTTCTCGACTTTGATTTTTTTTCCTTAAAATTGTATCTTGGAGAGTTTTCTACTATTAGTTTGAATGTAGAAAGTTTTCTCTTTTTCTTGCTTTTCCTCTCTTTCTCTCTCTCTCTTTTTTAACAGCTACATAATATTCCATTTTAGGGATGTACCTTTATTTAGTCTGTTGTAGATGGAAATTTAGGCTGTTTCCAGTCTTTTGCTCTTATAAACAGTGCTGCAGTACATAATATTGAATATGCATCAATTTGTAGATGTGCGGGTGGACTTGAAGATAAATTTCCAGAAGCAGAATTACCAGGTCGGGGTATACATGTTTGTATTTATGTAATGCTTGAGCTTCTGTGATGATAATCACTCTACGAAACATAAAAAATCATAGCAGAACTTCTGGGGCCTTAGCCCTTACATTTTAAAAATATTTTTATTAATAATACCCATCTTCTTTGCATTAGGAGAAACATGAATCACATAAAACATGATTTTATTTTATTTTTAAAATTTGTGTGCATCACTAAGCTGGAAATAAAAGTTCCTTATTCCAGGCTAAATTCCCTCATCCATAGTCAGACGCATTAGCTATTGCACCAGTAGACTGTGGCCTCCCTAATTCTACTCTTTGTTTTACATCATTGTAAATGTTATACAGAGATCTTCATTTCAAGGTGAAATTCTAAATAATACTGTTAATATAACCTAGATTAATCAGGTAGTTAACTGGAATGTGATGAAAACATTTAAGGCTTCATTTTTTAGACTTACAAAAGCCACTGATCTTTAATGATAAACATATACCAGCATGTGTCTAAAGAATAACTCCCCCCTTCTTGACACATGGCTTTTCTGTGTCTTGGCATTCCATCGCAGTACTGAGCATCCTGAACCTTGCTTTGTTTGTCTCTGTTGGGAATCACAGGTTGCATCCAGTCTGACCCAGGTTTGCTCTGTAAGGCATTGTGGGGGCCAGAGTGGAAGGCTCTAAGAGAGGGGGCAAATGCCTTTTCTAAAATGCCCTTCGTTCTTATAATTAGAGCATAAAAATTAATGTTACATTTTTCTCTACTACCAGTGTAATTTAAAAGCATCTATCAATTCTCTGTACGTGCTTCATGTTAGATTTCCGGTCATATGTTTGATTTTCTTTTTAGAATAGTCTTGATTTCAGATAATTTCAAATCTAAAGCTCAAACAATTTCAATCTAAAATGTAGGTTTTTCTTACAGTTAGAGAAGTGAAATGTTATATTTTTTCGTTGCATGCATCCAGCACATGCGTTGTAGTCTTGAATTTCCATAATGCTCCTGTGAGGTGGATGTGAGCTCAGCCTTACAGACAGGAAGACAGCCTCTGACCCTCCTTACATCCTCGTGGTTTTTGTCAGTCAGTTCATGGAAATCACAGTGATTTCAAGGTGTGGTAAGACAGGATGTGTACCCAGGTCCAGCTGACTCCAGAGGCCGCTCTCAGTATTTCATAGCACATTGCTTCTCAGGAAACAGGTCATTGAGGAAATGCAGATGGGTTTGTGATTACATTTAATTTTATTTATTTATATTTTATTGTATCATGTGTAAATTGTTTTTCATCTGGATATCATCACAAAAGTGTTATTGAAGGCAACAATTACAAGTATATGTGCAGTGCTTTGCACTTATACAAAGATACAAAGATACTTACACAAAGATTATGTTTTTCACAATTTAAAGCAATTTTCAGATGAAATACAAAGTTTTCTGGGTCTCTTTGGTTAGTCAAGTACTTGGAAGCTCTGAAGAGTGATTATTTAGGACTCTTTTCATACCATTTAATTGCAGGCTCTCCTAATCTCTGTCAGCCCTTCACCTTTATGACCTTGCCTTATCTACCAGAACACAGATCCCTCTTACTAAAGGTAGCATTGTGTTACAGGCCCTAGCAGGGAATGTTTTCAGGTCTGAGACCCCTCTAATCAAAACTGTCACAAAGATGTCATTGGCACAAACACGTTATTTGTCATCACTTTCTAAGCAGCCCTGGAACTGGACTCTGGCCACAGAGATCATTTAGGAGACATGAGTCCTTACCATTGCCAATTGCCTGTTCTGTGGGCGATCCTAATTGTTGAATGCAGATCAATTAACTTATGACATGTGATAGCAAACATCTGTCCAAACTTAGGAGAATATAAGAAGCCAGTAAAAGAGGTGGGTTCCAATTAATTAAAAACAAGTTGTGTAATGTTAAAAGTTTTAATACTTTGATAATAGTCTGTGCAATGTAAAATAGCTATTAAGCTTTCAGTCTGATCAAATGAACACTTGTCTACTAGGGATAATTTGATCCTAGTGTATTCACTTGGAGGACAAAATTAAATGAATGATTTCTTTATTGCCTAGCAGGATCTGATGTGTAAAATGTTTCTGAAATAATTTTGTCTGTAGTGTTTCTGACACAAGGGCTGCGGAGGAAGCATGTGATAGCACTTACTCATATAGATTATATATATGAATTAAAAACGCATAGCCAGAACCTGTCTTTTTCTGAATATAGTTGCTCAGTTAATTTTTTCTTCTGCATAAGAAATCATCTCGAATATTCTTATGTGATACATAAAGTGGGGAAGGTGGAAGATAAACATATAACCCATTG
Source organism: Gorilla gorilla gorilla (assembly GCF_029281585.2). Lineage (NCBI taxonomy): Eukaryota > Metazoa > Chordata > Mammalia > Primates > Hominidae > Gorilla > Gorilla gorilla. The sequence goes on along the minus strand of NC_086018.1, from coordinate 10,405,611 downwards.
GATTCTCTTTTCCAATATCTAGATTAGATCCTGTGCTGAAAGAGAAACCAAGAAAAAAGATGACATTCCAGAAGAAGACAAAGGAAATATAAAACAATGTGAAATCAATTACGTGTGTGTATGCTTTTCCTTTTAGACCTACAGATTTGATAGTGAAGTGCTTCTCAAAGTGCTTTCAAAATAAATTACCTAATTAGCTGCGGATGGTGGTGCATGTCTGTAGGCCCAGCTAGTTGGGAGGCTGAGACAGGAGGATTGTTTGAGCCCAGGAGTTCAAGGCTGCAGTGAGCTCTGATCACCACTGCATTCCAGCCTGGGTGACAGATCAAGATCCCGTCTGAAAAAATAAAAACTGATGGACAAGAAGAGGCAACACGATGTAGCCTCTAGGACAGAGCACTGAGCTAAATTCTTTTCTTTTCTTGAGGGTTCGGTTTTCCTAATCATCTTACCAGCTCCCAAAGCTACTCAGTCGGGTTAGTCACCCTCTCTATTCATTCATAGAATGGGCGTGATGCCAGTCAAAGGCTGTTCTCTGGCCAGGACACAGGGGACTCCAGCCAGCATGCCCTAATAGAAGTGGGGTCTTGTGCTACCCAGTCAATGAGTGGCCCTCCTCTTGAGAGGTCACAAAGTTCATCTTGTTGTTCAAAAGCTCCAGCTTATTAAAAAAATACAATTAGACTTTTTTTTTCTCCCCCAAGACGGAGTCTCGCTCTGTCCCCCAGACTGGAGTGCAGTGCCATGATCTTGGCTCATCGCAACCTCCGCCTCCCAGGTTCATGTGATTCTCCTGCCTCAGCCTTCCGAGTAGCTGGGACTACAGGTGCAAGCCACTGCCCTCGGCCAATTTTTGTATTTTTAGTAGAGACGGGGTTTCACCATGTTGGTCAGGCTGTTCTCGAACTCCTGACCTCGAATGATCTGCCTGCCTTGGCCTCCCAAAGTGCTGGGATTGCAGGCGTGAGCCACTGCGCCTGGCCTACAATTAGACTTTTTTAATAAGTGAAAAAGAAATTAACAGTATTTATAAATTTAATAGTAAATATGTATAATCAGAGTTTGAGGTATTTTTCAATGAAGACATTTTCTTTGCAGAAAGAAATTTCAGAGCTTCCAAGACCACAAACTTAAAATAAGTAAAGAATACAGTAAAATTCTTAAAAAGGCTCAGAAAGATGGATTTTTGCATGAAACGCTTCTGGACAGGTAGCTATTTACTTATTTTCACTATTTTCAGTAGCCAATACAAATGGCATGTAGAAAACCTATATTCTCTTAAATTACTGTAGTTTTCACATTTTTGTCTTTATTTATAATTTATGAGTGTGGCAATATTACCTAGAGAGGACATCATGAGTTTGGGAAAAGACTGTCAAGAAAGAATATCTAAAAATTATAACCGATTCTAAGTATATACTTTAAGAAATTCAGGTTTGACTGTATCTACTTCATAAATTTATCATTATCTTTTTATAACTATTAGAACCAGAGTTAGAAAGAAGCAGTTTGACTAATACAAAAATTATGTGGATTCTGTTAGAGTAGTTCAGGTCCCTTAAAATAAGCATAGATCAACTAAAAAACTAAGTATAAAAGCTAAATAAGTGAAATTGAAGCAGTTTTATTGTAAGATTTGGAAGAGTGCAGGATGTTTATCATAGCACATTATTAATATTTATTACTCTTCCTATGTAGATAAGTGATGTCCTAGATTTACAACATAGAAAAACAGGTAAAGACGTTTAGCTGTCAGTGTACAAGTATAAATCAATTAAGTGCCAGATTTTGATAATCACCAGCTGCTCATTCAAGTCCTATGTTGCAAAGTTACTCTTACCCTTTTTTTACATTACTTGATAAAGGCAATGTTTAATTACATATTTCCTGTTAACTAGCTGGTAGAGTTCATACCTAAAGTCAGTAAATAATGCTAAGAATTTTTTCCAGCTGAGCAAATGAATATGTATCTAGTTGTAAGAAATCAAGAAGAGGATATAAAATATAATCAGGATATGGACTCTAAAACGGAATAAGCTCAATGTCCTGTAGCTTTTTTCACTTGTAATAATACAGCATTCTCACCCTGTTAAATGGAAATTTAGAGCACCCTTAAATTCCAGAAAAATTAAAATTGCTATTTGGATTGAAAAGCCCTTAGGCAACATTTATTGAACATTAGGAAATAACTTTTATAAGATTAGAATCCATTTTTTATGGAAACCAAATTTAAAAGTATACATGTTTTAATATAAGTGTTGTGGTAATACAATAACCAGAACTGAACACACAGTTTTAAAGCTTTTTATATTTAGTAGCAGTTGAATATATACGGCATGTTTTACATAGATTAATTTTACTATTTTTCTTTATTTAAACAAGAGAACCAAATTGAAAGCCGACAGATACTGCAGATGACTGGGATTTTTGTTTCTGTCTTATCTTTTTGTGTTTTTTTCTGAATAAAATATTCAGAGGAAATGATTTTACAGAGTTCTTGAGTAGTTGTGAAATTATTGTTTAGCTAGTAGCTAGTATAACAAGGATTAAACAAGTTTAATCAGGATTCTTCATGGATGTACTTTTTAGCTAACTACGGTTTTTCACATGGAAATGAAACTTACAGTACACATTTAACGTACCACAAAATTTTTTTCTGGATTTCCTGTCCTGAAGCATGAAGTGTACTAGAAACCAATTCTTCCTGCGCTACTTGTGGAATCTTTCTTAATGGATCATAATCTTACTTTACTTTAAACAGTAGATGCTTAATCAGTGCCTTTCATAGGAAGTTAGAAACTCCCAATCCAATCAAAAAGGCTTTGATTCTACCTCCTAAGTACTACCCAGATCACAGACAATCCAAATATCAGAACTAGGGGGCTGGACAGAGAGGACAAATCATCTATTAGGGAGTGGGACAGAAAGTGGAAACATTACAAAGGAGCAAGTAGGCTCAGAACAGAGGGGAGAGTAGTACTGGGGAAACTCCCTACTGAGGACAGGTTTGCCACAGTGGGTATGTATGTGATGCTTTTGTCCTCGTGGGCTGGAATGGAAGCTGATAAAGAAGTTCAGACGCTACGTGTTGCTTAGGTCTGCTTTGTTGAAGCCTGTCTCTTTCAGAGTTCCTAAACACAATATTCCCTTGGCATCTAATCCCAGTGAGTGCTCCAAATCCAGGCTGTGTATCAGATGCCACGGGAAATTCTGCCTCAGGACTGAGGTTGGTTCAAGCATCTGGATGATGTCAAAAGTCCACGTTGTGTGCTGGCCTAACTTGAAAGACCCTATCTAGTTCTAGCCTTAAATTCCTTCTGTCACCAAATCTAGAGTTACATGGCATCTGTACAAGCTAGGTAGCTGAGGCATGGGATCAGCCCTATAAAGGAGCTTTTGGAGCTTTTGTTGTAGGTCTAGCTTCCACTTGGCACTCCAGTTCCAATAGCTGGACTTTCTCTCATCATGTGTTCTGATCCTTGGATTGGGAACAAAGTAACCACTCTGATCCCATAAAGCAGTGGTTCTGGTTCCCAACTGGTGACTATTTTGCCTCCGAGGGGACATTTTTGGTTTTCACAACTGGAATACAGTGTTAGAGAGTAGAGGCTAGGGATGCTGCAAAGCATGCGGCAGAATCCTGTTCCGCCCAGAATGCTAACAGTGTCAAGGTTGTGGAGCCTTCCCACCCAAGGGCTTGGTCTATTCCTTGCTTTTGCCAGCTCCCTAACCCTTAAACACAACAGTTCAAATCTATATGCATAAGCATCTCCTAGGAACCTGCACATTTCCAATATCGACTACTGAGACCCATCCTTAGAGATGCAGGCTTAGGAGGTCTAGGATTGGGCTCAAAATTTGTATTTTAACAAGTACTCCAGGTCATTCTGAGCAAGTGATACAAACCACAGAATGAGGAACACCGCCTTCAAGACACTGAATCTTGCTTCACAACACTAGCTTGGTACGTGAGACCATCTGCCTGCTGACTGGCTTTCCTGGCACAAATATTCTGCATGTAGGCACAGTGTGTTCCTGGACTCCATGTCAACCCGTTCACCCTCATGTTCCCTTGGTTCCTGTCCCCAGTCCAGTGAGCAGAACTGATTACAGATCTTGACAACAGAAGATACAGATTTAAAATAACTTGCATGTTTCCGTGGACTTTATCCACTAGTGAAGCAGGACAAGTGGACAAGGGGAGAGGGTAGGTGTGGGCTCCTTCCCTATTCCTCCCATTCCACTTTATACAAACCCCAGCTAGACCACTGGGAGAGCAACGGAGGTTAAGAATGACTGCATCTAAATATTGTCATCTGGTCCACTCTTCTTCCATCTTGTACACAAGGATATGAGTTTGTTTAAAGCACTACTGAAACCAAGATAAACTCTGGCTTAGCATGCCCCTGAAGGATCAGTCTAGTAATCTTATCAAAACCAAGATTACCTAAAAGCATTAATCAAAGGAAAAGCTCCCTCACCCCAACCTATGACTGCCCACATTTTTCAGATTGAATCATTTCAATTGTATTTTAAGGTTCATTGACTCTTTTCCACCTCCAAGCTGCTCCTGAACACAACTGATTACTATTTTTTAATTTTGAAAACTTTCTCACTTCTAGAATTTCCACTTGAGCCTGTTATTATTGTAGTTTCTTCTTCTCTGCTGTGATTTTCTATCCATTTATTTTAAGGGTTTTTGGGGTTTTGATTTTAGTAAGAATTACAATAACTAACTACTTTAAAAATCCACACTAATTCCAACATCTGGGTCATCTCGAGGTTAGTCTCTATTGATTGCCTTTTTCTTTGAATATGTTTCTTTATATGTTTGATATAATGGGATTGAATTCTGAAGATTGTAAAACTAGATTTTGTTTTGTTCCTCTGAATATTTTGATAAATTTTTGTTGTATTTGTTGTATTTTGTTTGATTTTTTTTCTATTGTACACTTTACAATATATTTTCCTCCAATGGTTTTAACATTTCTATTTCTCAAAATATTTGTGTTTATGTTAAAAATTATACAAAGTAGCTTGGTGCAGTGGCTTCCATCTGTAATGCCAGAACTTTTAGAGGCCAAGGCAGGAGGGTCACTTGAGCCCAGGAGCTGGAAACCAGCCTAGACAACAGGGCAAGAACCTGTCTCCACAAAATTTATTAGGGTGGTGCAAAAAGTAATTGCTGGTTTTGCCATTACTTTCAATGGCAAAACCCGCAATTACTCTTGCACCAGCCTGATAAAAAATAAGCTGGGTATGGTGGTGGTGTGTGCCTGTGGTCTCAGCTATTTGGGAAGTAAAGGCAGAGGTGGGAGGATTGCTTAAACCCAGGAGTTCCAGACCAGCCAGAGACCCTGTCTCTATGAGGAAAAAAAAAAAATTAGCTGGGCCCACGTACCTGTGGTACTAGCTACTTGGGAGGCAAAGGCAGAGGTGCCAGAATCACTTGAGCCCAGAAGTTCAAGGCTGCAGGGCACTGTGATTGTGCCACTGCACTCCAGCCTGGGTGATGGAGCACGACCCTGACTCCAAATAATAATAATAATTACAAAAAGGAAAGACCTAGAACACCAGGTTAGGGTTAAGTATTCTAAACTTCAGCTGACTTACTCTGTTCTCTATAAAACAGGTTGCCACAGAAAATATAGCATGCCCAGTTAATTTGAAATTTCAGATAAACAAATACTTTTTTCAGTGTAAGTATATCTCATACAATATTTGGGACATGCTTATACTAAAATATTATTCCTTATTTATCTGAAATTGAAATTTAACTGGGTATTACATAATTAGAGCAGCCTGACCATAAAAGATATGTAGGCTGAGCAAAATTCTACTTTAAACTTGAAGCTTTATAACACATGCATTATTAATCAAGAACTATTATTTACTGAGACCTGTCTAGATCCCCATATTTATCTTTTTAAACGTGGAACTAGGAAAGCTACATAAAGAACATTTATAGAAATAAATGACTGTTCTATAGCTGAAAGGAAAACTCTAGCTTTTATTTTTTTCCCCATACTTAAGCTTTATTCTACGTTCATATAAACAATAAAATTACAGCTCAACTTTGGAAGCACATATCATAATATAAAAATAAAGCAAAGATCCCAGAAACATTTAACAGGCAACAAATCTTTCACATCATCTTACTATAGCTACTAAACATATAATAACTTAGAATGATCCATTAATTATAAGTAAAGAATAAATTCTTTTACAAAACATAACTATTAATATTATTGACCATCATAAGAGCAAATATTTTAAGTAAAACACCATGAATACTTTACAGAAAGGAGCGAGTTGCAGATACAGTCATTCTTGGATTTCTTTCAACACCAGGCTTTCTTCCCTTTTGACCTGAACTGGGAGTTGAATATTTCCTCTCTGCCCTCTGACCCTCTAGTCTCTGAAGCATCTTTTGTACTAGAGGTATGTGCAGAGACTTCCTGGAAATTTGGATTTGTAAATTGTGCTGTTGTATCTTCTAGGCACTGCAGTGATGCAGATATAGAGCTGTTGCTCTTGCTTGTATAAGTGTAACATTTTGATTCAAAAAAGGAAGTAAAAGGAAGAGAGTTGATTACATTTGGCTACTGACATTAATAATAATAAATAATAATTGTACTTGTAATATAAACATCTGAAAGTTTTAGTTCTAAGAATGGCTGTCCACATAAGAAAATTATGTAAAAATAATTAATGTCTATTATAATTTCTTTAACCAAAGAAAAAGTATAATTTAAAGATGGCTGTTTAAGGATCAAATTGCAGCAATTGGTAAAAGTAGATACTAGTCATATTTATTGTGACACACAGTGATACTGAGGGCACTTATTTCTCAAGAAACATCATTTTTTCCAAAAAGAACATACTACATCCTAAACATGAAATGAAAATAAGCTTTAATTTTCACCACAGGAGGGCGACAATCAGAGAACTGAGGTGGTACAGATCCATTAGAGGACCATATCCATGAGTCTATCAGTCTCTACTGTAAGACAGAGCAAGAATTTTTAAAGAATCTCGGTGAAGGCTCCTTTTCAAAAAAATACAAAGATTAAAGCCTTTGAAACGTAAATTATTTTTTCCACTTATTACATTGAGGACAAAGTTATATTGCAAAGTTAAGATTTTTATAACTATCCCTAAAATTGATTCTCAGTGACTCCGTTGATCTACATATGTTAAGGAAAAAGGCAAGATGAAGATGTGTTAAATATTTTCCAGTTTTTAATAATCAGTTTTAATATAAGGTATACCCAAATAATGGTTAATTAAATGACAATGAAAGTATGTTATAGCAGATGCTCACTCATCAACATGCCTTGAAATTAAAGGTTTATAAGGTGCATAAAGGCAAAGTTTTTGATGTTGCCATTACATTCACAAAAGTATCTGAGGCACGTACAGCATGAAGTTCACTAAGAGCTTGCAACATAACCAGCACTAAATTTTGTTGAATAAATACATGAATACTTTTGTATAGCATCTGTTCAAAATCTCTGATGTAAAAATGAAAATAATCTGAAAATATGCAAAACTGAAATTTCCCACATACGGCTGCCAATTCGTACAAACAATAAGATGAATTTCAAAATGAGAACATGACAATAAAATCAAGTTTCAAAATGCCTGGCAAAACCCATGTTCAAAAAAAGGAATAAGACATCAAATGTTTTGAGAACCAAAATTTTACTGCTGCTTTTCTAACATCCTGTTGTTAACCTGAGTCCCCATCCTCTTACTGTCAATAACAGACTTTCATCATCAAATACAAGAAACAGGCAGGGCACGGTGGCTAACACCTGTAATCCCAGCACTTTGGGAGGCTGAGGCGGGTGGATCACATGAGGTCAGGAGTTTGAGACAAGCCTGGCCCACATGGTGAAACCTCATCTCTACTAAAAATACAAAAATTATCTGGGTGTGGTGGCAGGCGCCTGTAATCCCAGCTAATCAGGAGGCTGAGGCAGGAGAATCGCTTGAACCTGGGAGGTGGAGGGTGCAGTGAACTGAGATCGAGCAACTGTACTCCAGCCTGGGCGACAGAGCAAGACTCTGCCTTAAAAAAAGTAAATACACAACATACAATCTCTGGGACACATTCAAAGCAGTGTGTAGAGGGAAATTTATAGCACTAAATGCCCACAAGAGAAAGCAAGAAAGATCCAAAATTGACAACCTAACATCACAATTAAAAGAACTAGAAAAGCAAGGGCAAACCTATTCAAAAGCTAGCAGAAGGCAAGAAATAACTAATATCAGAGAAGAACTGAAGGAAATAGAGATACAAAAAAACCCTTCAAAAAATTAATGAATCCAGGAGCTGGTTTTTTGAAAAGATCAACAAAATCGATAGACTGCTAGCAAGACTAATAAAGAAGAAAAGAGAGAAGAATCAAATAGGTGCAATAAAAAATGATAAAGGGGATATCACCACCGATCCCACAGAAATACAAACTACCATCAGAAAATACTACAAACACCTCTAGGCAAATAAACTAGATAATCTAGAAGAAATGGATAAATTCCTCGACACATACACTCTCCCAAGACTAAACCAGGAAGAAGTTGAATCTCTGAATAGATCAATAACAGGCTCTGAAATTGTGGCAATAATCAATAGCTTACCATCCAAAAAAAGTCCAGGACCAGATGGATTCACAGCCGAATTCTACCAGAGGTACAAGGAGGAGATGGTACCATTCCTTTTGAAACTATTCCATTCAATAGAAAAAGAGGGAATCCTCCCTAACTCATTTTATGAGGCCAGCATCATCCTGATAACAAAGCCTGGCAGAGACACAACTAAAAAAGAGGATTTTAGACCAATATCCTTGATGAACATTGATGCAAAAATCCTCAATAAAATACTGGCAAACCAAATCTAGCAGCACATCAAAAAGCTTATCCACCATGATCAAGTGGGCTTCATCCCTGAGATGCAAGGCTGGTTCAACGTACGCAAATCAATAAATGTAATCCAGCATATAAACAGAACCAAAGACAAAAACCACATGATTATCTCAATAGATGCAGAAAAGGCCTTTGACAAAATTCAACAACACTTCATGCTAAAAACTCTCAATAAATTAGGTATTGATAGGACATATCTCATAATAATAAGAGCTATCTATGACAAACCCACAGCCAATATCATACTGAATAGACAAAAACTGGAAGCATTCCCTTTGAAAACTGTCACAAGACAGGGATTCCCTCTCTCACCACTCCTATTCAACATAGTGTTGGAAGTTCTGGCCAGGGCAATCAGGAAGGAGAAGGGAATAAAAGGTATTCAATTACGAAAAGAGGAAGTCAAGTTGTCCCTGTTTGCAGATGACATGATTGTATATCTAGAACGCCCCATTGTCTCAGCCCAAAATCTCCTTAAGCTGATAAGCAACTTCAGCAAAGTCTCAGGATACAAAATCAGTGTACAAAAATCACAAGCATTCTTATACACCAATAACAGACAAACAGAGAGCCAAATCATGAGGGAACTCCCATTCACAATTGCTTCAAAGAGAATAAAATACCTAGGAATCCAACTCACAAGGGATGTGAAGGACCTCTTCAAGGAGAACTACAAACCATTGCTCAATGAAATAAAAGAGGATACAAACAAATGGAAGAACATTCCTTGCTCATGGGTAGGAATAATCAATATCATGAAAATGGCCATACTGCCCAAGGTAATTTATAGATTCAATGCCATCCCCATCAAGATACCAATGACTTTCTTCACAGAATTGGAAAAACTAGTTTAAAGGTCATGTGGAACCAAAAAAGATCCCGCATCACCAAGTCAATCCTAAGCCAAAAGAACAAAGCCAGAGGCATCACACTGCCTGACTTCAAACTATACTACAAGGTTACAGTAACCAAAACAGCATGGTACTGGTACCAAAACAGAGACATAGATCAGTGGAACAGAACAGAGCCCTCAGAAATAATGCCACTTATCTACAACCATCTGATCTTTGACAAACATGACAAAAACGAGCAATGGGGAAAGGATTCCCTATTTAATAAATGGTCCTGGGAAAACTGGCTAGCCATATGTAGAAAGCTGAACCAGGATCCCTTCCTTCCACCTTATACAAAAATTAATTCAAGGTGGATTAAAGACTTACATGTTAGACCTAAAACCATAAAAACCCTAGAAGAAAACCTAGGCAATACCATTCAAGACATAGGCATGGGCAAGGACTTCATGTCTAAAACACCAAAAGCAATGGCAACAAAAGCCAAAATTGACAAATGGGATCTAATTAAACTAAAGAGCTTCTGCACAGCAAAAGAAACTACCATCAGAGTGAACAGGCAACCTGCAGAATGGGAGAAAATTTTTGCAACCTACTCATCTGACAAAGGGCTAATATCCAGAATCTACAATGAACTCAAACAAATTGACAAAAAAAATGCAAAACAAAAAAAATCAAAAAGTGGGCAAAGGATATGAACAGACACTTCTCAAAAGAAGACATTTATGCAGCCAAAAAACACATGAAAAATGCTCATCATCACTGGCCATCAGAGAAATGCAAATCAAAACCACAATGAGATATCATCTCACACCGGTTAAAATGGCAGTCATTAAAAAGTCAGGAAACAACAGGTGCTGGAGAGGATGTGGAGAAATATGAACACTTTTACACTGTTGGTGGGACTGTAAACTAGTTCAACCATAGTGGAAGTCAGTGTGGTGATTCCTCAGGGATCTAGAACTAGAAATACCATTTGACCCAGCCATCCCATTACTGGGTATATAGCCAAAGGACTATAAATCATGCTGCTATAAAGACACATGCACACGTATGTTTATTGTGCACTATTCACAATAGCAAAGACTTGGAACCAACACAAATGTCCAACAATGATAGACTGGATTAAGAAAATGTGGCACATATACACCATGGAATACTATGCAGCCATAAAAAATGATGAGTTCCTGTCCTTTGTAGGGACATGGATGAAGCTGGAAACCATCATTCTCAGCAAACCATCACAAGGACAAAAAACCAAACACCGCATTTTGTCACTCATAGGTGGGAATTGAACAATGAGAACACATGGACAAAGGAAGGGGAATATCACTCTCTGGGGACTGTTGTGGGGTGGGGTGAGAGGGGAGGGATAGCATTAGGAGATATACCTAATGCTAAATGACGAGTTAATGGGTGCAGGACACCAGCATGGCACATGTATACATATGTAATAAACCTGCACGTTTTGCACAAGTACCCTAAAACTTAAACTATAATAAAAAAAGTAAAAAGTCAAGAAACAATAGATGCTGGCAAGGCTGTGGAGAAATAAACACTTTTACACTGTTGGTAGGAATGTTAATTAGTTCAATCATTGTGGAAGACAGTTTGGCAATTCTGCAAGGATCTAGAACCAGAAATACCATTTGACCCAGAAATCCCATTACTGGGTATATAGCCAAAGGACTATAAATCATTCTATTATAAAGATGCATGCACGCGTATGTTTATAGCGGCACTATTCACATTAGGAAAAACACGGAATCAATCCAAATACCCATCAGTGATAGACTGGATAAAGAAAATGTGCTACATACACGCCATGCAATACTGTGCAGCCATAAAAAGGAATGAGATCATGCCTTTTGCAGGGTCATGAATGAATCTGGAAACCATCATCTTCAGCAAACTAATACAGGAACAGAAGACCAAACACCACATGTTCTCACTCATAAGTGGGAGCTGAATAATGAGAACACCTGGACACAGGGAGGGGAAGAACACACACTGGGGCCTGTCAGTGGGGAAGGGGAAGGAGAGCATCAGGATAAATAGCTAACGCATGTGGGGCTTAATACCTAGGCACCTAGGCGGTGGGTTGATAGGTACAGCAAATCATCATAGTGCACGTTTACCTACGTAACAAACCTGCATCTCCTGCACATGTATCCTGGAACTTAAAATAAAATTTAAAAAAATAAAAAGAAAACAGAAGAGTACTGAAAATTGGCTCACAGTTCCACAGCCTGTACAGCAAGCATGATGCTGACATCTGCTCAGCTTCTGGGGAGGCCTCAGGAAACTTAACAATCATGGTGGAAGGGAAAGCAAGAGCAGGAGGAAGAGAGAGAGGGGGAAGGTCCTACACACTTTAAACAACAAGATCTCATGGGAACACTATCACAAGAGCAGCGCTAGGGGGATTATGCTTATCCATTAGAAACTGCTCCCATGGACCAGCCACCTCCCAACAGGCCCCATCTCCGACAGTGGGAACCACTGGAGGCTGCTCCCATGGACCAGCCACCTTCCAGCAGGCCCCTTCTCCGACACTGGGAACCACTGGAAACTGCTCCCATGGACCAGCCACCTCCCAGCAGGCCCCATCTCCAACACTGGGGATTACATTTCTATAGAAGTTTCCAATAATTTTGGAACACATACTAATAACATATTTATAAAAATACAGTCCAAAGTAGACCAAACACCATTCACTCTTCCATTTGAAAGTTTTCCCTCTATTCTAATATCACAATCTCCAGCGTCATTAATCAGAATCCTGCATTTAAGGGCATCTATTAAATTTTATAGCTGATTATAAAACCATCATTTAAAGAGGACCAAAATGAGACAACAATTGTCTGTGGATGATAAAAACATTAAGGGCAGCCACAGTTAAACACACGAACAACAGCCTTTAAAGTAGAATTTGCTGTAGAGCCTATTATGAGGGAGATATTTTTAGTTATTACCTCTTTTATTCTAAACCATGGAAAAAGGAACTATCAAATTAAGACCTTCTAGAAGAGTGAAGGGCTCCTGGCAATGTTTTCTTTAATCCATGATGTGGGATAAAGGGAGTTTTGACTGATTATGAGGCAATGTATATACCACTAAAGTTTCAACACCCTAAAAGGGAAAAAAGGAGGGGAGAGAAGTCCTGGAAGAACCAGAGGGAGCCGTAGCAGATGATTTCAATCCACTGACCCCTGAATTGTGGGCTGGTTGTGCTGCATCGCTCTGTGACTTATGGTTCTGCTGCAACAAAGATCTAATACCCAGGGTTATAGGAAAAGACACCTGAGGTACACCTGAGGCACAGAGAAGGGAGAAATCCAAACCTGACTTAAGTCTAGGGTTCTTAAACCACACAATCTGCTCACAAGGAGGACCTTAACTCTGAATACACTGATTTGGGGCTGTTTTAAAGAAAGAAATTATAAATATGAGTGGGAAAGAGAACAACCTTCCCTATATCCAGCGGCAAAAAAATGAGGGAAAGGGAAGGAAGGAAGGAGGGAAGGAAGGAGAGAGGGAAGGAAGGAAGTAGGGAGGGAGGTAGGGATGGAAGGAAGGAAGGAAGGAGAGAGGGAAGGAAGGAATGAGGGAAGGAAGGAGAGAGGAAAGGAGGGCAGGAAGGAAGGAAAGAAGGAAGAGAGGGAAGGAGGGAGGGAGGGAAGGAAGGAAGGAGAGAGGGAAGGAGAGAGGGAAGGAAGGAGAGAGGGAAGGAAGGAGGGAAGGAAGAAAGGAAGGAAGGAAAGGGAAGGAGAAGGAAGGCAGGAAGGAAAGAGGGAAGGAAGGAAGGAAAGATGCAAAGAAGGAAGGAAGGGAAGGAACTTGGATATGCAGAAAAACAAAATTTAAATTAAAACGGAAGTTTATCATCTGACCTAATTGGAAATGTACTATTTTCTAAAACAATTTATACAGTCCAAAGATAAAAGTGTGCTGATTGGTATTTGTAACTCTCCAGCATATATTCTGAATCAATTTTAACATCTGCTGAAATCTACCAATTGGCATACCTTCACAAACTTAATCAATACTGGAGCTCAAACTTTGTTATACCTGAGATTTCACTAAATTTAAACATTGCATCCCCTAATCCTAGCAGAGTAACTGCATATAGAATAGAGGACACATAGTTATGCCTCACATTTTTTACCTTGACTAAATTTCCCGTAGTCGTAGAAGCCTTTGTCCATAGGGGACCTGGATGCTCTGACCCAATGAGTAACAAATTGATATTAAATCATTTGAACTTACACATTGACTTCACCAAATGTAACCTTACAGAACTCCCTCTCCTGTTTTTTTTTTAAATTTGATTTATTTTTAATTTTTCATTTTTTTAGAGATGAGGTTTTGCTCCATTACCCCGGCTGAATGAAGTGTGGTGGCACAATCATAGCTCACTGCTGCCTTGAACTCCTGGGCTCAAGCAATCCTCCCATTTTAGCCTTCCAAGTAGTTGGGATTACAGGCATGCACCAACACAGCCAATTAAAAAAAATTATAGAAGTGGAGTCTTGCTATGTTGCTTAGGCTGGTCTCTAACTTCTGGCCTCAAGCAATCCTCCTGCCTCGGCCTACCAAAGTGCTGGGATTACAGGTGTGGACCATCGTGTCCAGCCTCCCCATCTTGATAAATTAGCAAATATGGTCCAACATAAATTACAACATGACTTCAGATAAATAAAACTTATTATATAAGACCTAATTAATTAGTGAAGGGGTGATAATTCTCATTGCTTCAACGTTTAGCAGTAGAATTTGGCCTGTTCTTAAACCTGCAAATAATAAATGGTGTTTCACAGTGGATTGCTGTAATGTGACTGCAGTGCTCCCATCCATTAAGGCCCTCGTACTCAATGCCTAATATTGTGGTTAATTTTTTTTTATTTCAATAGGTTTTTGGGGAATATGATGGGTTTTTTTTTTATTTCAATAGGTTTTTGGGAAACAGGTGGTGTTTGGTTACAGGAGTAAGTTCTTTAGTGGAGATTTCTGAGATTTGTGGTGCACGCATCACCCAAGCAGTGTACACTGTACCCGTTGTGTAGTGTTTTATCCCTCACTGCACCTACCCCACCACTGCCAGCCTTTCCCTGAGTCCCCGAAGACCATTGTATCATTCTTATGCCTTTGCATCCTCATGGGTTAGCTTTCACTTATGAATGAGAACACACAATGTTTGGTTTTCCATTCCTAAGTTGCTTCACTTAGAATAATGGTGTCCAGTTTCATCCAGGTTGTTATGAATGCATTATTTCATTCCATCTTATGGCTGAGTAGTATTCCATGTGTTAAATATTTATACCACATTTTCTTTCTCCACTTACTGATTGATGGGCATTTAGGCTGGTTTCAAATTCTTCCAACTGCATATTGTGCTGCTATAAACATGCGTGTGCAAGTATCTTTTTCATATAATGACTTATTTTCCTCTGAGTAGATACCCAGGAGTGGAATTACTGGATCAAATGATAGATCTGCTTTTAGTTCTTTGGAAATCTCCTCACTGTTTTCCATAGCTGTTGTACTAGTTTACGTTCCCTCCAAAAAGTGTAAAAGTGTTCCATTTTTACCACATCCATGCCAACATCTATTAGTTTTTTATTTTTTGATTATGACCATTCTTGCAGGAGTGAAGGGGTATCATATTGTATTGTGGTTTTGATTTGCATTTCCCAGATAATTAGTTATGTTGAGCATTTTTTCATGTGTTTGTTGGCCAGTTGCTTATCTTCTTTTGAGAATTGTCTGTTCATGTCCTTAGCCCACTTTTTGATGGGATGTTTTTCTTGCTGGTTTGTTTGAGTTCCTTGCAGATTCTGGGTATTAGTCCTTTAATCAGAAGTACAGATTGCGAAGATTTTCTCCCACTCTGTAGGTTATCTGTTTACTCTGCTGATTATTTCTCTTACTGTGCAGAAGCCTTTGAGTTTAATTAAGTCTCATCTATTTATCTTTGTTTTAGTTGCTTTTGCTTTTTGGGTTATTGGTCATGAAGTCTTTGCCTAAGCCAATGTCTAGAAGGCTTTTTCCAATGTTGTCTTCTAGAATTTTTATGGTTTCAGATATTAGATTTAAGTCCTTGATCCATCTTGAGTTGATTTTTGAATAGGGTGAGAAATGAGCATCCACTTTCATTCTTCTATGTGTGGCTTGCCATTTATCTCAGCACTATTTGTAGAATAGGGTATTCTTTCTCTGCTTTATGTTTTTGTTTGTTTTGTTGAAGATTAGATGACTGTAAGTATTTGGCTTTATTTCTGGGTTCTCTATTATGTTCCATTGATCTATATGGCTATTTTTATACCAGTAACATGCTGTTTTGGTGACTATGGCCTTCTAGTATAGTTTGAAGTCGGCTTCTAGATTTGTTCTTTTTGCTTAGTCTTGTTTTGGCTATACAGACTCTTTTGGTTCTAGGCTTTTATTACCTTAAGGTATGTCCCTTCTATATCTTTTTTAGTTCCATGTGAATTTTTGTAGTTCTGTGAAGACTGATGTTGGTACTTTAATGGGGATTGCATTGAGTTTGTAGATTGCTTTTGGCAGTATGGTATTTTCACAATATTGATTTTACCCATCCGTGAGCATGGGATATGTTTCCATTTGTTTGTATCTATGATTTCTATCAACAGTGTTTTATAGTTTTCCTTGTAGAGGTCTTTTGTCTCTTTGGTTAGGTATTCCGGATATAATTAAGATTTTGTCTGCAAAGATTGCATGCAATTGACAATTATAGGAATATACTATTATAATTATAGGAATTATAATATTCCTAAGGTTTTTATTGCAGCTATTGTAAAAGGGGGCGAGTTTTTAATATAATTCTCAGCTCGTTCACTATTATTGTATAGCAGAGCCACTGACTTGTGTACATTAATTTTGTATCCTGAAACTTTGCTGAATTCATTTACCAGTCCTAGTAGCTTTTGGGATGAGTCTTTAGGGTTTTTTAGGTATACGATCATGTCATCAGCAAAGAGTGACAGTTCGATTTCCTCTTTACCGATTTGGATGCCCTTTATTTCTCTTATCTGATTGTTCTGGCAAGGACTTCTAGTACTGTGTTGAATAGAAGTGGTGAAAGTTGGCATCATTGTCTTGTTCCAGTTCTCAGGGGGAATGCCTTCAACTTTTCCCCATTCCATATAATGTTGGCTGTGTTTGTCATATATGGCTTTTATTACCTTAAGGTATGTCCCTTTGATGTTGATTTTGCTGAGGGTTTTAATCACAAAGGGATTCTGGATTTTGTCAAATGTTTTTTCTATGTCAATTTTGCTGAGGGTTTTAGGCATAAAGGGATGCTGGATTTTGTCAAATCCTTTTTCTGCATGTATTGAGATGATCATGTGATTTTTGTTTTTAATTCTGTTTATATGGTGTATCACATTTATTGACTTGCAGATATTTAACCATCCTGCATCCCTGATTTGTCTTCAGATCGTATATATCTTTCACCTTATGATGGTTAATTTTATGTGCCAAGTTGGGTTGCCTAGATATTTGGTTAAACACTCTGGATGTGTCTGTGAGGGTGTTCCTTGATGAGACGAACATTTGAATATGTAGACTTAGTAAAGTGCTTGTCCTCCCCAATGTGAGTGGGCCTCATCCAATCCATTAAAACCCAAATAAAACACAAGGGTAGAGGAAGAGAGAATTCACTCTCTGATGATTTCAGAGCTGAGACGTAGATCTTCTCTCGCCTTTGAAGTCAGACGTGGAGTGTAACTCACGCCATCAGCTTTCCTGGTTCTCAGGACTTTAGGCTTGGACTGGAACTCCAACATTGGCAGTCCTGGGTCTCCAGCTTGCTGACTGGAGGTCCTGGGACTTCTTAGACTTCATAACCACATGAGCCAATTCCTTACAATAAACCTATATATATTCATGAAACTGATAAATATTTTGTTGTTACAGATTTGGCTGCCATGTTCTTTTTGTGCCTATTTTAACAGAGTCTCAGTCATAGCCTGCCTTCATCTCTGAAGGGACCAGGCGACCCACCGAGTGCCTTGGCAGCCTTGTTATTGCATGCAATCTTCACAGACAAGATCTCACTGCAACCAGCTTTCTACAGGAGCGCAAGTGTGACATTATACTGATGACATCATTCTCAGAGAAAATTCATTTTACGCACTAAGGACACACAGATACAAGGAGGTTTACACAAAGGGAATGGATCTTTCCCCAACACAGCAGTGCAAGCCCCTGCCACTTTGCTTCAATTCCTGAAAATTCCTTGGTAAACATGAGGCTGCTCTATTCCTGACACTTTCAAGAAATAGTTATTGATCCTCTCAGCATCCACAATGTTAATACAAGCCCAACATTCTTTAATTTGTGTTTTGTTTTTTGGAGGCACAGTCTTGCTCTGTCACCCAGGCTGGTATGAAGTGGCACGATTTCAGCTCACTGCAGCCTCGACCTCCTGAGCTCTAGCAATTCTCCCATCTCGGCCTTCCAAGTAGCTAGGACTGCAGGTGTGTGCCACCACACTCAGTTAATTTTGTTTATTTTTTTGTAGAGAAAAGGTCTCGCTATGTTACCCAGACTGGTCTCAAACTCCTGGGCTGAAGCGATCCTCTTACCTCGGCCTCCCAAAGTTCTGGGATTACAGGTGTCAGCCACTGTTCCCAGCCCTTTAATTCTTTACTTGGGGTTCAGGTGACAACATATTTCTTATTTACAAATCTTACTTAATCTCACTGATGCTGTCTGTCATTGGCTAACTGACCCACCTTGAATGAAGCCTCCTCCAACAAGTCTGGAATCTGTCCCAATCTAAATTAACAGGTGCTCCTATGAATTCCCTCAGAGAACACACTGTGGATGCTTTAGCAACCTCTTCCCATGCCTCCTGAAGTATCTGGATTGCATATGGTGGCCATAAGTAGTCCATGGGCTTCTGATGTAAAAAACAAACCTTCCCCTTTTCACTGTGTTCTGTACAGCATCAGGGCAGTGATTGCTGACCACATACTGGACCCTCTGGAAACAGAGGGCTCTGCATCCATGTCCACGAGCCTTCATGCCCATCTGGCCATCAGGCCTTGGGAAGCAGCACCCCACAGCCTTGGCACAGCTGCAGAGACCTCCTTGCCTCAGGATGGAGTCAAACCTGGACCCCCTGACATTCTCATCTGCAGGAAACACTGGCCTCCTTCATCCTCAGGCCGTGTTGCTGGAAGTCACCCATCTCCGAGACCCCTTGGGATTGACTGAGTGACCAGCAGTGAAGTTCATCCACCTTCTGAATGGATGCCATCACCTGACGTGATGGAGCTCAGTGGGTTGTTGCTGTGGTCTTCCCTCCCTTAGCCAGGATGTCCCTGATAAAGGATGACACCTAAGCCTCAGCACAACTGGCCAAACTTGAGGTGGTCATCTCAGCACTGATGCTGGGCCAACAGTTAGCCCCATTTGTACATTTTTACAAATTTTTGGCAATTGCCAAGAATTATCCACCTTCCCTCCCCATTGAATTAAAGAAACTTCTTGCCTCATGGATACTCAGAATACAATCAAGGTAACAGATGCCTTTTTTATAACGAAGGACACAGTATGGATCTCACAGGGACACTCCTTATTCCCTGCAGAGTTCCTGACACTACTGATGGTGACCAAGGCAACATTTCCTCAGAAAACACAGTGCTAGGCTTGTGAAAGTGTCTAGTAGGGCTTCCACTGCCCCTATAGGCTGCAGGCAGCTGCTTTAGTTGAGAGATAGACTGAGCTCCTCAAAGAATTCCTATTTAAGTTACAAAGCAGCGAGTGGATGCCCTGCTGGGTTCCACTGTTGCCACAGGCTTTGATTACTCTAAGTTCATGCTTCTTAGGAAAGTGCACTTTTTACATCAATGCTACACAGTTCCCTCAGTTGCCTTTACTGGACATCAAAGAGTTCACATTTTTGACAACCGTTCAGTCCTGGACTGTCCAAGGGACGGAGCTAGCTCAGTACAGGAAGCTGCCTGCTGCGTGTGGATCAGTAATATCAGACTTGCCCAACAACTCACTGGAGACATGAAAACCAATGCATGGGGGATGCATGATGTCACCCAAATAATTATGAACACTCTTGTGCTGCCAGAGACCCCAGATCTCTAACCCAATGCATGGGGAATGCATGATATCACCCAAATATTTACAAGCACGCTTATTCTGCCAGAGACCCCAGATCACTTTTCCTGCCTCCTGCTAAATAAATGGGGGCAGTAGCTTTGCATCGGCTTCCACATTACATTACTCATAACTGTGGCCTTCCTAATCTCTTACGTCCCTAAACACTTATTACAATGTCTCAGCAGCTTTTGCTCAGCCTCTCAAAATATTAGTCATCACGAAAATAAATGTCTGATGTTAAAGCATCAGGGGTCAATTGTATTGTGACACCTAAAATTTCATGCAGCACCCCACCATGTCCTCAGCCTAATGGCTTTCATGCCCCCACCAGACTGCAAAACTCTGAATTAGTCAAGCACATCCCTGAAGGGACGACAGGTTACCCCACCCTCTGATTTCTACCAAGCCTGCCTCCCACACCATCTGTTCCAGAGAGCAACCCTGGGTAGACCTGCATAAATGCAGTGTCGTCCCCCACTGGGCTGAGTATGTGTGACGAGTAAATTACTGGGAATTTCGTCTGCTCAGTGTTTGTTTTGTCTGCAGCCATTCCCAGAATTCTAGGGCAAGACTAGCTTCTTCACCAATGGGGTGAACAGGAAGGAACCCGAGTGGGAATTGCGTTTTTAAAAAAATCCCTTCCCACCCTCTTAATTATGTAATGCATGCATTTTTATAGCTTTTTTGCTCATTCCGTTACCTGAGGTCAGCCACTGATATTTAACCCCTCCTTAGCCTCGGAGGAGGGCAGAGGAGCACTGGTCATATTGATTTCACTAGCGGTGACATGATTTCCTCCTGTGCCACTCAAACTCTCTCCTTCTTTAACTTGATGCTCAGTAGGTTGTGTTTCTCTCGTCTTTGCAGATTGTTAGGAAGATGAGAATCAGCTTTCATTTTTGGTGTTGCCATAGAGAAGACTCCATGGTAATCTTTCTTTGCACAATCAACTTTTTCTTTTCCCCCAGAAATTGCAAATTCTTATGTGAGAGATAGCTTTCTGGAGTCTGCAAACATAGATTATCATCTCTCTTTTGATGGTAAATTTCTTATATCCCCACCAACAATGAAATACTTACATATCATTTTGGCATGTCATATTGATTGCCAACTACACGTAAGAACATTCCTTGATTTTAAATCTAGACTAATTATGAAAATTAAGGTAGTCACAAAAAATTATTGTGCACAAATTTATAGACCTTAGGATTAAATGAGTTACTATTAACTAATATTTATTGTGCAGTCAGTGTATGGCAGAAGCTTACTATGTACTATTTCATTTTATACTTAAAACAATATTCTATGCAAAATGCTATAATTTCCCCATGCCTCCAATTTGGACATGATAAAACTGGGTCTCGTAAAGTTTTCAACCCAGAGTTCTCTGCATAGTAAGAAGTAGAAGTAAGTCTAAACCTAAGTCATCTGATTTCAGAGCCCATATATTTAAATGCTCTAAATGCAGCTTCCCATGGTGATGGTGACTATGAGAGCCTGTCACATGATGTAGGACAGTGCTTCCCTGTAACGTGTGCAAGATTCCCGTGATGATGGTGACTATGAGAGCCTGTCAGATACGATGCAGGACAGTTCTTTCCTGTAACATGCACAAGATTCCCGTGATGATAGTGATTATGAGAGCCTGTCACATATGATGTAGGACAGTGCTTCCCTGTAACATGTGCAAGATTCCCCTGATGATGGTGACTATGAGAGCCTGTCTGATACGACGTAGGACAATGCTTCCCTGTAACATGCACAAGATTCCCATGATGATGGTGACGATGAGAGCCTGTCACATATGATGTTGGACAGTGCTTCCCTGTAACATGGGCAAGATTCCCATGACTATGGTCATGGGAATGGTGACTATGAGAGCCTGTCACATATGATGTAGGACAGTGCTTCTCTGTAACATGCGCGAGATTTCCATGATGATGGTGACTATGAGAGCCTGTCACATATGATGTTCGGCAGTGCTTCCCTGTAACATGCCCAAGATTCCTGTGATGATGGTGACTGTGAAAGCCTGTCACATATGATGTTGGACAGTGCTTTCCTGTAACATACACAAGATTCCCATGATGATGGTGACTATGAGAGCCTGTCAGATACTATGTAGGACAGTGCTTCCCTGTAACATGCACAAGATTTCCATGATGATGATGACTATTTGAGCCTTTCACATATGATGTAGGACAGTGTTTCCCTGTAACATGCACAAGATTGCCCTGATGATGGTGACTATGAGAGTCTATCACATATGATGTATGCCAGTGCTTCCCTGTAACATGTACAAGATTCCCGTGATGATGGTGACTATGAGAGCCTGTCTGATACGACGTAGGACAGTGCTTCCCTGTAACATGCACAAGATTCCCGTGATGATGGTGACGATGAGAGCCTGTCACATATGATGTTGGACAGTGCTTCCCTGTAACATGGGCAAGATTCCCATGACTATGGTCATGGGAATGGTGACTATGAGAGCCTGTCACATATGATGTAGGGCAGTGCTTCTCTGTAACATGCGCGAGATTTCCGTGATGATGGTGACTATGAGAGCCTGTCACATATGATGTTCGGCAGTGCTTCCCTGTAACATGCCCAAGATTCCTGTGATGATGGTGACTGTGAAAGCCTGTCACATATGATGTTGGACAGTGCTTTCCTGTAACATACACAAGATTCCCATGATGATGGTGACTATGAGAGCCTGTCAGATACTATGTAGGACAGTGCTTCCCTGTAACATGCACAAGATTTCCATGATGATGATGACTATTTGAGCCTTTCACATATGATGTAGGACAGTGTTTCCCTGTAACATGCACAAGATTGCCCTGATGATGGTGACTATGAGAGTCTATCACATATGATGTATGCCAGTGCTTCCCTGTAACATGTACAAGATTCCCGTGATGATGGTGACTACGAGAGCCTGTCTGATACGACGTAGGACAGTGCTTCCCTGTAACATGCACAAGATTCCCGTGATGATGGTGACTATGACAGCCTGTCACATATGATGTAGGACAGTGCTTCCCTGTAACATGCACAAGATTCACCCTGGAATCTTATTAAAATACAAACTCATAGACCACACTTTGACTAGCTAAGACAAGAGCATTTAAATGGATGTCCAGGTGACAGTGCTAAGATCCTACTGTTCATGTGGGCACTGGCTCACCATATGAACAAAACTTAGGACCTCCAGTTCCTGCTGGAAAAGAAATACAGATATATAGGATGTGACTGTGCATATGGAATATCTGTTGTGTTCTCGACATTGTACTAGACACTAGAGATAAAAATTCAAATATCCCTTGCCTCTTTCTGAAAGGAGCTTCCTACACAGTGGCTTCTGACTGCAGTGTATATTTTCTCTTCTGTCCTGGGTGGGTGAGCTCTATCTCAATGTTGGTAACTGAATACTGCCCAGTGGGTTTGACGGGGGAGATCATAGCTAGCTGCGCTCCCACATAGCTATGACCATAGCATATCTCGTGATGCCATTTCCCCCTTGTCAAAAGGCTCCCTCCAGTATCATACACAGTCTTCATGATTATAAATTCTTCCTCCTTTCACTAAATGTTCCCAAATTTTGCAAAGATAAAAACATAAACCACATTCTTGTCATATTAGTTATATATTAATGATGAAATTTCCTTACTTTTCTTTCTTTTTTTTTTTTTTTGTGACGGAGTATCGCTCTGTCCCCAGGCTGGAGTGCACTGGCGCAATCTCGGTTCCCTGCAAGCTCCGCCTCCCGGGTTCATGCCATTCTCCTGCCTCAGCCTTCCGAGTAGCTGGGACTACAGGCACCCACCACCACCCCTGGATAATTTTTTTGTATTTTTAGTGGAGACGGGGTTTCACCATGTTAGCCAGGATGGTCTTGATCTCCTGACCTTGTGATCCGCAAGCCTCGGCCTCCCAAAGTGCTGGGATTACAGGCATGAGCCACCACACCCAGCCCAAGTTCCTTACTTTTCATGTGTTTAATATTTTTTCCCAATTTATAGAATATATTAAGAATAAATTTTAGCCATGCACATCTATTACAAACTTCACGATATACTTTGCTATTTTTATATTTCTTATACTCTTATAAAATGTGTGTTCTGGACACACGTTGGCTTCCATTTCTTCCCTCTGGCTTCTATTACTTTAGGCTATGAGCAGAGATGGACGAGGTGGCTACAGTAATGGATCAAGGCTATGAGCAGAGATGGATGAGTCATCGGCTGTAATGGATTAAGGCTATGAGCATCTTGTGAAGTAGGATGTTAAATCTGTAAATGTCAGAATGAATCCAAACTTACCAATTCAAAATTGGATTGTAAAACAGCTCAAAAAAGACTGAAAACACAGCTCTACACTTTAGGAGGCTGAGTCAGGCAGATTGCTTAAGTTCAAGAGTTGGAGACAAGTCTAGGAAACATGGAAAAACCATCTCAACAAAAAAAATATATATTTCTAATGAGCTGAGTATGGTGGTATGAGCCTGTCGTCCCAGCTTTTCAGGAGGCTGAGGTGAGAGGATTGCTTGAGCCCAGAAGGTAGAGGCTGCAGTGAGCTCTGATCACGCCACTGCATTCCAGCCTAGGTGACAGAGTGAGACCCGTCTCAAAAACAAACAAACAAAAATAACAAACAAAAACAGCTCTAAACAAAAGTGGCTAGAAAAGTAGCTCAAGTTGTTCCTGTCTGGTTAAATAGAAACATAAATGAATTACTTATGTGCCCCAGTGGCTTCATAATGCTGAGAGCAAAGTCAATTATTCTAGCAGGTTCTAGAAAACTTATATCATGGGGTTCAATGAATATATCAAATCATAAATATAATAATCAAATCTTAAAGTGAATCTAGTTTCAAAGACCTCAAAAGCCAGTGTTTAGGAAGCTCTTTTCCGATAGAGACAAGGGATTATTTGACTTCTTATCTCTGTTGTCTAGCACAACATCCAGAACACAACAGATATTCCATATGCACAGTCACATCCTATGTATGTGTATTTCTTTTCCAGCAAGGACTAGAGGTCCTAAGCTTTGTTTATATGGTGAGCCAGTGCCCAAATGAGCAGCAGAATCTTAGCACAGTCACCTACACACTCATTTCAATGCTCTGGCCCCTTATCCAAGCTAGTCAAAGTGTGGTCTATGGTTTTTCATTGCAAGGGATCCCCGGGTGAATCTTGTGTCTGTCAAAGGAGGAGAAGCACTGCCCTCAAAATATAGAAAAGGTGAACTAATTTATCCAGGCAGCGTGGCTATTTATTCAAGTATTTATTTATCTTGTTGATGGGAAGATTCAAATTGACATACACAATCACCCTCATAAGGATTTCAGGTAAAAAACAAACAAAGGTTTACATATCAGATGTGTTTTACAATTACCGCACCAGTCTTTTTATTACAGAATCTAGTAGCATATTTCCAATAGATCTAGGTGAAAATTTCTATCTCATGAGCCTTCTGTCGGTATTTTTAAAATTGGATACTCTATTAGTGGCCAAATTGAATCTCTTACAGACATCTCACTCAAACTGTAGTCATACTTTCCAATAGGCCCCATAAAAATCCTTCTTCTGGAGCAATCTAATATATTTATCCACCTCTTTAGACACTTAGGTAAGTATAATAATACAAGTTTTTTTTGTGTGTGTGTGTGTGTGTGTGTAGTGTGTACCTTGTGGCCTTTTGTCCAGTTTCTGCAACACCTGACGCTGAGGCAAGTTTAATGTAAATAACGTCCAACAATGTTAGAAATGTTGACTTTTATTTGCCCATCAGGGAAAAAAAGGTGAATGTCATTGTAGAGGAAATTTTCATTCTGGAAAAAATGCCTACTGTTTGAATATTACTTTCATGCTTTCCACAGATATTATACACAGATATTATATTGCAAGGATTATGTTTCAACGTCATCAAAAATAGAAAATACATTTTATATTTCTAGCTGAAAATAATAACAGTAATTAGCCTACCTTTGGGGAAATGTGATAAAAATACTAATGACCATCACAACTCATTAAAAGCATAAAATGTGCAATGATTTAAACTACATGTTATTTCTATGAATCTGCGTAGAAATGTAGACACATTTGATAAATGCCATTTAAAGTCTGAGTGCTTTGGTAAATGATTCATCTATAGGTTTAAGGGATTACTTTTATCTGCCTTCATAGTGAGAATTAGATTTCTGTTCTTTATAAAGCAGGGAATACAGATTGTGCAAGGAGTAAAAGTATTCAATCCTTATTAATAATGATGGTAGCTGAGCTGCAGAAAAGAAAGCCTGTCAGAGTAACATGTTCAGTTTTACATCATAATCAGAGTGTGTCCATCTCTGTTGAAGGCAGAATTAAAAACGCCTTCAACATTTTTAAAATAATAGATGAAAAACATCTCAAAGTCACTTTTAAAATTTGAATTGACGATTCCACATAACAGGAAAAGGACCAGGAACATCTTAAATACTTCACGATGGAAGTGATGTTTTAAGTGTAATTTCATCAAGGAGAAGTTTTTCCAGAAAGTCTTTTGACCTCAGTAAGAAGCTTATTTACTCTGGTAAATAGTTTCTAGTAAGATGAGAAAGACTTGATTTTTTAAAAACAATTAAAAATTTACATTGTTTAATCTAATGTTGTGATTTCGAAAGTACTACTTTTGCTCTTATAGTTACGCATGTGTATTTATATGCATTTTCTTGGTTCATTCAAACGCCAATAAAATACTTTACTATCCAGGCCCATTAAAAGCCAAATTAATTTCTAAAAGTGAGGATTGTATGTATGCTGTGAGGTATGCGCAGGTGTATGCGTATGATGTGTATGTATGGTGTGTGTATGTGGTCTGTGTGTGTAGTAGGTTCATGGGGTATGTATGTGTGTGGTGTGTATTGTGGGTGTTATGTGTGTATACTGTGTGTAGTTTGTGGGTGGTGCATGGTGTGTATATGTGCTATGTTTGTGGTGTATGTGTGTGTGGTGTGTGTATACTATGTGTGGTGTGGTGTGCGTGTGATATGTGTGTGTGCAGTGTGTGGTGTATGTGATGTGTGTGTATGTATGGTGCTGGGTGTGTGTGCACTGTAGTGTTTGATGTGTGATGAGTGTAGAATGTGTGGTGTGTGTGTGCACAGTGTGTGTGTTGTGTGTATGTGATGTGTGTGCTCTGTGTGTGTGGTGCTATATATACGTGTGCAGTGTGTGAGGAGTATGTGTGGGGTGTGTGATGTGTGTGGGGAGTATGGGGTGTGTGTGGTGATGTATGTGTATGTTGTGTGTGTAGTAGATTCGTGTGTGTGGTGTAGTGTGTGCAGTGTGTGGGGGGTATGCTTGTGTGCACATTGTGCAGTGTGTGGGGTGGGGATGTGCGTGTGTGTGCACATGGTGTGTGTGCAGTGTGTGTGGTGTCTGGGGGGTGTGTGTGCACATGGTGTGGTGGGTGTGGTGTATCTGGGGTGTGTGTATGTGCACCTGGTCTGTGTGCAGTGTGTGTGGTGTGTGTGTGTGGGTGTGTGCGTGTGCACATGGTGTGTGTGCAATGTGTGGTGTCTGTGGTGTGTGTGCGTGTGCACATGGTGTGTGTGTGCAATGTGTGGTGTCTGTGGTGTGTGTGCATGTGCACGTGGTGTGTGTGCAGTGTGTGTGGTGTGGGTGTGTGTGCATGTATACATGGTGTGTGTGCAGTGTGTGATGTCTGTGTGGTGTGTGTGCGTGTGTACATGGTGTGTGTGCAGTGTGTGTGGTGTGTGGGCGTGTGTGTGCGTGCATGCATGGTGTGCTGTGTGCAGTGTGTGTGGTGCCTGTGTAGTGTATGTGTGGGGCATGTGTGCTTGTGTACACGGTGTGTGTGGCGTGTATGTGGTGTGCACATGTACACATGGTGTGGCATGTGCAGTGTGGTGGGGTGTGTGTGCAGTGTGTGGTGTCTGTGTGTGGGGTGTGTGTACACATGGTGTGGTGTGTGCGGTGTGTGGTCTGTGGGGTGTGTGCGTGTGCACATGATGTGTGCGTGCAGTGTGGTGTCTGTGTGGGGTGTGTATGCGTGCACATGGTGTGTGTGCAGTGTGTGTGTGGTGTGTGTGCCCATGGTGTGTGTGCAGTGTGTGGTGTCTGTGGTGTGTGCATGTGCACATGTGTGTGCAATATGTGGTGTGTTTGTGCACATGGTGTGTGTGCAGTGTGTGGTGTCTGTGTGATATGTGTTCATGTGCTCATGGTGTATGTGCAGTGTGTATGGTGTCTGAGTTGTGTGTGTGTGCACATGGTGTGGTGTGTGCAGTGGGTGTGGTGTGTGCAGTGGGTGTGGTGTCTGTGTGGTGTGTGTATGTGCATTGTGTGTGGTGTCTGTATGGGGTGTGTGCCTGTGCACATGGTGTGGTGTGTGCAGTGTGTGTGGTCTGGGGTGTGTGCATGTGCAGATGCTTATGTGCAGTGTGTGTGGTGTCTGTGTGTGGTGTGTGTGTGCGCACATGGTGTGTGTGCAGTGTGTGTGGTGTCTGGTGTGCGTGTGTGCACATGGTGTGGTGTGTGCAGTGTGGGGTGTGTGCATGTGCACATGGTGTGTGTGGAGTGGGTGTGGTGTGAGTGGGGTGTGCATGTGCACAGGGTGTGTGTGCAGTGTGCATGGTGTCTGGTGTGTGCATGTGCACATGGTTGTGCAGTGGGTGTGGTGTGTGTGCAGTGCGGGGGGTGTGTGTGCAGTGTGTGTGGTGTCTGGGGTGTGTGTGCCTGTGTGTGGGATGTGTATGCGTGTGTGGGGAAAAGAAAGAAATCAGACTGTTACTGTGTCTATGTAGAAAGAAGTAGACATAAGAGACTCCATTTTGTTCTGTACTAAGAAAAATTCTTCTGCCTTGAGAGGCTGTTAATCTGTAACCCTACCCCTAACCCTGTGCTCACAGAAACATGTGCTGTGTCGAGTCAAGATTAAATGGATTAAGGGCTGTGCAGGATGAGCTTTGTTAAACAAATGCTTGAAGGCAGCATGCTTGTTAAGAGTCATCACCACTCCCTACTCTCAAGTACCCAGAGACACAAAACACTGCGGAAGGCCACAGGGACCTCTGCCTAGGAAAGCCAGGTATTGTCCAAGGTTCCTCCCCATGTGATAGTCTTAAATATGGCCTCGTGGGAAGGGAAAGACCTGACTGTCCCCCAGCCTGACACCGATAAATGGTCTGTTCTGGGGAGGATTAATAAAAGAGGAATGCCTCTTTACAGTTGAGATAAGAGGAAGGCATCTGTCTCCTGCTCCTCCCTGGGCAATGGAATGTCTGGGTGTAAAGCCCAATTGTATATTCCATCTACTGAGATAGGGGAAAACCTCCTTAGGGCTGGAGGTGGGACATGCTGGCAACAATACTGCTCTTTAAGGCATTGAGTTGTTTATATGAACATCAAAAACACAGTACTTTTTTCTTTACCTTGTTTATGATGCAGAGACATTTGTTCATATGTTTTCCTGCTGACCCTCTCTCCACTATTACCCTATTGTCCTGCCACATCCCCCTCTCAGAGAAATGCCCGATAATGATCAATAAATACTAAGGAAACTCAGAGACTGGTGCCGGCGCGGGTCCTCCTTATGCTGAGCGCCGTTCCCCTGGGCCCACTTTTCTTTCTCTATACTTTGTCTCTGTGTCTCTTTCTTTTCTCAAGTGTCTTGTTCCACCTGATGAGAAACGCCCACAAGTGTGGAGGGGCAGGCCACCCCTTCACGTGTGCACATGGTGTGTGTGCTGTTTGTGTGGTGTCTGTGTGTGGGGGGTGTGTGCGTGTGCACATGGTGTGGTGTGTGCAGTGTGTATGTTATGAGTGATTGCTTCTCTTAGCATGTGGACATCAGTCTTCCAGACCAGCTTTCTCCATGTGTCTGGGAACATAAGAAACAAGTTTCTGCAATAATTTTTACACAGCTTTTCCAGAGAGGGACCAAATCTCTGTCGTGAGTGGGTATCTGCGCCTTTGCAGGAGGGAATGTGATGTCCTGGCTTGGCTCACACCCTCTGAGGGCTTAGGCAGTTTTCCTGCTGGATCCCTCACTGTGGCCAGAGAGGGAGGGCTCTGTTTCACCACAGGGGACCAGAAGAGGACTGGTGCGTGGGAAGACCAGGTAATCATCATGGTATTAATAATAGTGGTAATAATACTGTTTTATACATTGTATATGTCATAAGGATTTTAACTTTCATGTAACATAATTGTTGTAAAAATGTCCCCAGTGTGTTTTGTGCTATTTGCGTGGTGTTGAAATATGTAAGAATTTACATTTTAGGTACATTAGGTTTATTCCTTTTTATATGGTTTCTGTTTGAAATTTTGATTTTAGAAGACATTCATTCTCAAGGTCATAAAACACACACACATCTAATTTTCTTTTCTCTCTCTCTCTTTTTTTACATTTAATACTGGAATTAACTTTTATGTAAGGTGTGGGACAATGATTCAATTCTTTCATTTTATATTCTCAAATCATTACCCAATATTTTAATACCATAATTGGAACAATCGCTCTGTTTTGTGGGTTTAAAATGTTACCCTGTTACTAGATAAAATTACACTCAATTTCTGTGTTTTTAATTCCCTTTCATTAATGTGTTTATTTTTGTGCCATTTCAAATTTAATTTTGAATAGTGACAATAATCTAAAATATCTTATAGTAAATTTTATAATATTGGCTCTCATTGTGTGTATGTTCAATATATGGATTTAAAATCACATGTTCTTGTTCAAAAATATTTTTCTTGGAATTTTTATTGGAATTTGAGCATATTTTTAAATGCTTTACAGCAAACTAAAGAGCTAATATTATTGAGTCCTCTCATCCAGAATGTGACATGCAAATTCCTCAAACCTCCCTTAATGCCATTTAGTCAGAATTAATATGTTAAATCAATATAAATTAGTATAAATGAGTATAAATAATGATTAAAATAAATTAATGTGTTTGGCTCCACGTTTCTGTCTTCTGCCTTCTATCACTGATGTTTTGTTCCTATCTTTGTTGTTTTCTATAGTTTCTTTTATTATGTCTTTTCCTGTCTTGTGATTTGAAAACTATATGACACATTGTAATGTTTTAATTTTTCTAATTTTTTGCTTTTAATGTTAACTAATTTTATTTTTTAGAGAAGTGCAGGTTCACAGCTAAACGGAGCAGAGAGTACAGACTTCTCCTATGTCCCTTTCCCCACACACAGCCTCCCCACTACAGCTTCCTGCCTCACAGGAGCACACCTGTGACAACGAGGAACCTACCTTGACCCTTCATTATCACTCAAAGCTTACAGTGAACATTCACGTTTACTCTTCACGTTGTACCTTCTGAGTCTTGACAAAAGCATAATGGCAATGGGATATTATTCACTGCTAACAGGAGATGAACTATCAAGCCACAAAAAAATACATGGAGGAAACTTAAATGCATATTGCTAAAAGAAGAAGCCAATCCGAAAAGTCTACGTACTGTTCGATTCCAATTATATGACTTTCTGGAAACGGTGAAACTATGGGAACAGTAGAAAGATCAGTGGTTGCCATGGACCAAGGGGAAGGAAGAGATGGATACACATAGCACAGAGAATCTTCACGGCAGTAAAACCATTCTGTATGATACTGTAATGGTAGACATATACATTTGTAAAAATCTATCTTAACTTTTAATCTTTTAAATTACTTTTTTTTTTTATGGAGTCTTGCTCTGTCGCAAGGCGGGAGAGCAGTGGCACGATCTCGGCTTACTGCAACTTCCGCCTCCTGGGTTCAAGCGATTCTCCTGCCTCAGCCTCCCGAGTAGCTGGGACTACAGGTGCCCGCCACTGCGCCCGGCTAATTTTTCTATTTTTAGTAGAGACTGGGTTCACCATCTTGGTCAGGCTGGTCTCAAACTCCTGACATTGTGATACACCTGCCTTGGCCTCCCAAAGTGCTAGGATTATAGGCGTCAGACACCGCACCTGGCCGTTTTTGTTTTAAGAACTGCAGACAAGCTGGGTACAGTGTCTCAAGCCTGTAATGGCTGCACTTTGGGAGGCTGAAGTGGCTGGATTGCTTGAGCCCCGGAGTTCAAGACGAGCTGGGCAACATAGTGAGATCCCGTCTCCACAGAAAAAGTATTTAAAAAAATAGCCAGGCATAGTGCTGCATGCCTGTAGTCCCAGCTACTCAGCAGGCTGTGGTAGAAAAATTACTTGACCCAGCAGTTGGAGGCTGCAGTGAGCTGTGATCATGCCACTGCACTCTGGCCTGGGCGACAGAGCGAAACCCCATCCCAAAAGAAAGAACAACCAAAAATCTACAAGCATACTCAGAGATATTGTGGGTTTGGTTCCAGACAACTGCAACAAGGGAAATGTCACAACCAAAAACCTACAAGCACACCTCAGAGATAGTGTGGGTTTGGTTCCAGACCACTACAATAAGGCAAATGTTACAACCAAAAACCTACAAGCACATGTCAGAGATAGTGTGGGTTTGGTTCCAGACCACTGCAATAAGGCAAATGTTACAATCAAGTTAGTTGCATAAACATTTTGTTTCCCAGTGCTTATAAAAGTTATGCTTAAAACTATATTGTAGTCTAATGAGCATTTAATAATTAATAATTAGTAATTAATAGCATGTCTAAAAAACTGTGTACATACCTTAAGTTAAAATACATCAGTGCTAAAAAATGCTAATGAAAATCTGAGCCTTACCAAGTCATAATCTTTTTCCTGGTGAGGGTCTTGCCTCTATATTGATGACTGCTGGCTAATCAGTGTGGGGGCTGCTGAAAGTTGGATGCCTGTGTCAATTTCTTCAAACAATGAAGTTTGTTCCTTTCACAAAAGATTTCCCTGTAGCATGTGATGCTGTTTGGCACCGTTTTATCAACAGTACAACTTTTTTCAAAATTGGAGTAAACCCTCTCAAACCCTGCTGCTGCTTTATCAACTAGGTTTATGGAATATTCTAAATCCTTTGTTGTCATTTTAACAATGTTTATAGCATCTCCACCTGGATTATATTCCATCTCAAGAAAATATTTTCTTTGCTCGTCCATAAGAAGCAACTCCCTATTTGTTCAAGTTTCATCATGAGTTTACAGCAATTTCATCTCACCTTAAGGCCCTAATTCTAATTCTAGCTGTCTTGCAATTTCTACCACATCTGCAGGGACTTCCTCCACTGACATCCTGAGCCCTCAAAGTCATCCATGAGGGCTGGAATCAACTTCTTCCAAACTCCTGTTAATGTTAATATTTCAACCTCCTCCCATCAATCACAAATGTCCTTAATGGCACTTAAGGATTGCTATTAAGGACATTTGTGATTCACGGGAGGAGGTTCAAATATCATGAAAGGATTAACGGTGAATCCTTTCCAAAAGGTTTTCAATTCAGTTTATCCAGATTCATCAAAGAAATCACCATCTATGACAGCTATACCTTTACAAAATGCATTTATTAATTAATAAAAACACTTGAAAGTCAAAACCACTCCTTGATCCACAGGCTGAAGGTAAATATTGTATTAGCGTCATGAAAATAACATTAATTTCCAAGTACATCTCCAGCTAAGCTTCTGGATAGCTAGGTGAATTGTCAATAAGCAGCAATCTTTTTTCTTTTTTCTTTTTCTTTATTTTTTCTTTTTCTTTCCTTCTTTTTTTTTTTTTTTTTTTGTTTGACGTAGTTTCGCTCTTGTTGCCCAGGCTTGAGTGCAGTGGTGCGGTCTCGGCTCACTGCAACCTCCGCCCCCAGGGTTCAAGCCATTCTTCTGCCTCAGCCTCCCGAGTGGCTGAAATTACAGGTACTACCACCATGCCTGGCTAATGTTTTTGTATTTTTAGTAGAGATGGGGTTTCATCATTTTGGCCAGGCTGGTCTTGAACTCCTGACCTCAGGTGATCCTCGGCCTCCCAAAGTGCAGGGATTACAGGTGTGAGCCACTATGCCTGGCCAAGCAACAGTCTTTTTAAAGGAATCTTTTTTTTTTTTTCTGAGCAGTAGGTGTCAATAGTGGGATTAATATATTCAGTAAACCATGCTATTAACAGATGTGCTGTCATCCAGACAGTGATGTTCCATTTCTAGAGCACAGAAAGAATAGATTTTGCATAATTCTTAAGGGTCCTGAGATTTTCAGAGTGGTCAATGAGCACTGGCTGTAACTTAAAGTCACCAGCTGCAGTGGTCCTCAAAGAAGTTTTGAAGCCAAGCATTGACTTCTCTCTAGCTATGAAAATTCTACATCTTCACTAAGCTTAATCATTTCTAGCTCTGGACTTAAAGTGAGAGAAGTACAAGTCTTCCTTTCATTTGAGTTCTTTGAAGCCACGATGGTTACTAATTAGCACCCCCGGTGGGTGTCACCCTCCTCCCTCCTCTATCAAGTTCACCCACACCGGGGCGTGGGGAACCGCGCTTCCCGCAACCCACATGCCCTGCGCGCCTGGGGCTCTCCCACAGGGGGCTTTCGTGAGCCAGACAGCAAGGGCCATCTCGCTGCTCCAAACCAGCCAGGCTGCCCAGGCAGAAGGACTCTCCCAACCTGCCCGGGCATGCGGGGCTTTGTGTTCGCTGCCCTGGCTCCTCCGGAACTGGGGCTTTCCCATCCTCAGACTCCCTGGTAGTCTCTGCACCCCAACAAATGACAGGAAGACCAGAACCCACAGCGCGACGTCCTTCTGGGCGCGTGCTCAGTGGGACAGCTTGGGCCCCCTCAAGCTGAGTCACAGGGGCAAGGTGTGCTTGCGCCACCCACGTCCCACCAGAGTACGTGGTGGGGCTGGAGCCCCAGGTCGCCAGAGCGGCGTGGAAACCCGAAGACGGGGCACCTCCACCTCCGGAGCTCGCGACCCCGGAGGCCTCCGCGTCAAGCACAGATGCCAGCCATCCAGGCGCCTCCCAACAGCTCCAGGAGCCGGGGCTCTCGTCTGCACTCACCTCCAGCCTGTTAGATGAGCTCCTGTCAACCCCAAAGTTTCAGCAAAAGGCTCAATCTTTCCTAGATCCGGCGCCACTAGGGGAGCTGAAGGACGTGGAAGATCAGCCAGGAAGAACACAGGGCTCTTCTGGAGGAGCAGGTTGGAGCGGGGTTGGGGCGGGGTGGGGGCAGGGCGGCGGCCTCTCTTTCACGGTGAACCTCAGGCTTGGTATGGAGAGGCGTGTCTTCCCTTCCAGCTGACCTACCAAGGATCCCTGAGTTCCAGGTCCAGCGAGAGACTCCACACAGAGGAGGGCTGTCAAGAATGACAAGAAAGAATTCCTGAGCATCCCGGGGATCCCAGGGCCGGTCCAGGTACCGGGAGGTGGGCTGTCTACTGCGCATACGCGGGTTTCCAGGCAGCAGCCTGGGTTTTCTGACTAGCCCAGGCGGAGCTCTCATCCCTTTTTCCCCGCGTTCTTCAGTCGGGTTGGCGGAGACCTCAGTCCGCGAAACACTGGGCCGGGGCAGAAGCCAGGCCAGTTCTCCTTTCTGCGGCTCGACTCCTCTGCCTCTTCGCTCACCATCACTTGCCAACCCGTGTCCCATCAACCTCCTTGCCAGCACCATGGAGGGCCTTGCAACTAAATGTAGACCTGAGACCCCGTGCAAACCGGGGTGCTGCCCATTCCAGGCAAAAGGGAAGGCAGGCAGAGATGAGGACAGGAACGGAGAAAGAGTGAGATGGAAGGATGGAGCTAGGAGAGGATGGGTGGAAGGAGGGACCCCGGAAGGGAGAGAAAGAGGGAGGGAGAAAGGGAGGAAAAACCCGGGGGAGGGAGGGAAGAACAGAGGGAAGGATGGACGGAGGGACAAAAGGAGCAAGAAGCAGAGAACGGAAGGCAGAGACAAAAACGGTCTTATGCCTCCAGAGCCAACAGGACCCAGCACTCCGGGAAAATGTTGGGTTCCCATTGCGGGCTAAGTGCTGGGCCCACAGCCCCGTTGGCCAGCGGGGTGATCAGCGGCCCTCTGGATCGCCAGCCTGGGTTACTTCATCCTGGAGCAATTCAGACCAATTCCATTTCCGAAGGAATGAGCAAATTCCCCAGAAAGCAGTGAGTTGAGACTCAGGTGGTTGTCTGCTTTTCATCCACACAGTTCACAGATGACATATCCCCACATTGAGCCCTGCAACAGAGCTCGAGGCGGATAGTCTCATCCACACGGGAGTCACACTGAGGCCAACTGAAGCGTGATTCTGGATTCCACGTTCTTTGCCCTCTGCAAAGGTGCCTGTTGCTCAAGTTTCTGCCCCCCGAAAGCGTGACCATGTTGACTGTTTGTTTCCCGAGCACTGTGGGGCCCCGGAAACTTCCAGGAATGCGTGGAAGACCAGCATCATGTCCGTGCTCTGCTTTCCAGTTTTCAAACAGGCTATATTGGAGACTCCCTATTTTGCAGGAAACAAGAATGCATCGTCAGGCTGTGATGTACGGGATGTTTCTTTTCTCTTTGGTTTTGCTCTTGTTGTCTACGTGAAAATGAACAAGATCCACACACCTGCGTGTGTGAGACTATCACAGCAACTGTGACACCCACGCGCTGGCAATAGAGTTGGCAGCCTGATCCTGGGACAACGGTACTGATGGACATCCAGACACTCCCCACCACAATCACTGGCAAACCTACTCCCAAACACACAGACGCACAGGGGCGCACGCGTCAGAACACAAGCACACACACAGACACACAAAGACACAGACAACTTGAAGGAGAGCAAGGGACAGAGGGATGGAGAGATAGAAACGGAAGGAGAGAGAGAAACAGCCATCGAGAGAGAGACAGAGAGGAACTGGGGAGATTGAGAGAGAGAGAGAGAGCAAGGTGGAGAAGGAAGTAGAGAAAGGGAAAGGGTGAGGGAGCTACAGAGGGAGAGCAACAGAGCCTTGGAGAGGGAGGCTCTATCTGGTAGACAGGGTCCCCTTTGGCCAGGGTAGGGTGGAGGGTGACTGGGCCGGGCTGGAACAGGGGGGCAGGGCCGCCCCTGCGGGAAAATCAACGGAGCCCTGATACGTGTTTTTACTTGGATTGGTTGGTGGCCTTGGGGGTGCATTTCGTAGCATCATTCCTTTGTTGGCTCCTCCCTGTGCTCTTGGTGCTGTGGGCCCTGAAAGTTGTAGAGTGCGCCCGTCACTGTGGCAGGAGCAGTGGTGCTGAGCGTGCCCACGGGCCGCGGCTTGGGTCTCTTTCATTTTCCGGGTGGTATGGCCGTAGACAATGGCACCTGGCTGGCAACCCGGGGCCGCGAGGCTGGTATCAGGCACCCCGGAGCCGCTTGCCCGTGGCCGGGCTGCTCTCCCCCTCTACGCCCAAGCACCACCAGTCACCGCGCTGCGCTTTCTGCCTACCTCCCAGAGCGTCCCGCTGTCGCTGGTGGCCAGACCAAGCGCGAGACCGACGCGGCGCCAGAGGCCTCCATCCCCTGCCAGGGCTCTGGACTCTCCATGCGGCCACCCTCTCACTGACACTCCAGGCCTTCCCCAGGCTCTCGAGCTCCAGAGCTTCCAACACCTGGGGCCCGCTTAGGACGGGGTGTGCTCCGAGGCGTCAGGGCCCAGAGCCCAGGGTCCTGGGGTA
This sequence comes from Gorilla gorilla gorilla, assembly GCF_029281585.2. Lineage (NCBI taxonomy): Eukaryota > Metazoa > Chordata > Mammalia > Primates > Hominidae > Gorilla > Gorilla gorilla. Next base: position 10,368,118 of record NC_086018.1, on the reverse strand, counting down.
CCCTCCAGTCCTCCGCCTTGCCGTGGAAAAATTATTTTGGATTCCTGGCCGCGCCTCCTGCAAGGCCCCCTCTTGCCCCACACACCCAGAGCCGCCAGGGCTGCCCAGGGGCTAACAGCCGGCCCAGCCCCGCGGGCCCTTTTTCTCACAACGCCCACACCATCGTCGCTTGTTCCGACGAGACCCGCTGTGGCCAACGGGGCAGGAAGGCTCTGCTTTGCCCCGTGCTAGCACTAGAGCCCTGGCAGCCTCATCCCAGGAAAGAGGGGCTGACGGACACCCAGACACACCCCACCACTACCACGAGCAAACCCACCCTGACACACACACGGATACACACGGGTGCACACGCGCAGACACACACACGGACACACACACCACACCCGGGCACACACACACGGACACACAAAGACACAGACACAGAGAGCTTGAAGGGAGACCACCCCTCATATTGTCTTATGCCCAATTTCTGCCTCCAAAGAAAGAAGTAAAATCTAAAAGGCAGAAATGAAATCCACAGGCAGACAGCCCTGTGCCACACCCTGGGCCTGGTAGTTAAAGATCGACCCCTGACCTACTCGGTTATGTTATCTATAGATTACAGACATTGTATAGAAAAGCACTGTGAAAATCCCTGTCCCGTTTTGTTCTGATCTAATTACCAGTGCATGCAGCCCCCAGTCACTTTCCCTCTGCTTCCTCAATCCATCACTACCCTCTCACGCGGACCCCCTTAGAGTTGTAAGCCCTTAAGAGGGACAGGAATTGCTCATTCAGAGAGCTAGGTTTTTGGAGACGTGAGTCTGCCAATGCTCCCAGCTGAATAAAGCCCCTCCTTCTACAACTCGGTGTCTGAGGGGTTTTGTCTGCAGCTCCTCCTGCTACAGAAGGAGAGCAAGGGAGAGAGCGATAGAGAAATAGAACCAGAGGGACAGAGAGACAGCGATAGAGAGAGAGAGACAGAGGGGGGAAGAGACAGCCCCACAGTAGAGAGCGAAGTGGAGGAGGAAGTAGAGAAAGGGAGAGGGTGAGGGAGTTGTAGAGCGACAGCAACAGAGCCTTGGAGAGGGAGGCTCTGCTTAGGTAGACAGGGCACCTTTCAGCAGGCCGGGGTGGGGTGGAGGGTGCTTGGGCCGGGCTAGAACAGGGGGTCAGGGACCCCCACCCAGGAAAACCAACGGAGCCCTGAGACGTGTGTGTGTGTTTTTTTTTTTCTTGAATTGGTTGGTTGCTTTGGGGGTGCGTTTCAGAAGGTCCTTCCTTTGTTTGCTTCTTTCTGTCTCCTTGGTGCCGTGGGCCCCGAGATTTGTAGAGTGTGCTGGTTTGTCTGCTGGAAGCAGTGGCACCGAGCGTGTCCACGGGGTGAGACCTGGATCTCTCTCCTGTCCTCAGGACTGGAGTTCACACGAAGTCTGTGGCATTGGGAAAGCGGGTGCACAGGGACGGATTTCCTCGTGGCTGGCGAAGACAATGTCCTTCCCCTGGGGAAAGCAGCCCACGGGTTCTGGAGCGGAGGTGTTCGCTGGGGTCTGTGGGACCCGCTGTCCCTGCCCGCCCCTTCCCCCGGCTTGCACGGTTGCCGCGTCGCTGGAAGAATGAATAGAATTGCCTGGGAGTCCGGGGAGCGTGAAGACACCCGGGACCTCAGGGAACCCGCGCCTTCGCCCTCGGGGTCGGTCCCGTCGCGCCAGGGTTGGAGCCGGGCTCCTGGTGGGGCTGCGGCGAGTCGGAAAAGGTGGGATGCTGCTGCCTGGCGGTGCTGCAGCGGAGGATCTTCAGGACGAGGTCCTGGGCTTCGGCTGGGGCGCGGGGGTGGTCAAGGGGTAGCAGAGGCGGGGGGCAGTTGGGAAGCACGGAGACAAAAGGGGGAAAGGGGGAGGGAGCGGGGAGCCAAAAGCCTATGGTACCCGCTATTACCAGGCGGAATCCCATCCAAGTACTAAGCAGGCCCTACCCTGCTTAGCTTCAACAGATCAGAGGCGAGCGGGCGCTGTTCAGGGTGGTGTGGCCTAGACGCCAGCAGCGGCGCCTGGCTGCCCCAAGAGCCCGGCCCAGCCACGCCCGCACGACTCCAGGCGTCACCGCCACCCCGGGGCCGCGGGTCTTGGATCCGGGACCCCCAGAGGCGCTCGCCCGTGCCCCCGGGCAGCTGTCTCCCTCTACACCCGAGCACCGCCGGCCTCCCAGAGAGTCCCGCAGTCACCGGCGGCCAGGCCTGGCGCAGGACCAATGTGGCGCCGCCCTGCTGTTGCTGGGGGGCGCCGGAGGCGTTTGTCCCCTTCCCAGACTTCCGGCTGTTGGGGCGGCCTCCTTTCCGTCCACGTTCCAGTCCTTCAGTGAGCTCCCGAGCTCCGGAGCTTCCACCACATCTGCCGGCTCAGGACGGGTCGTGCTCATCCCTTAACTTTTTAACTTTTTGTTGTTTCTATTTATATTTTATTGTGCTATGTCTTGAAATGTTGTCGTAGTTATTACTTTTGATTGGATATTATTTAGTATTCCTACCTTGAATAAGAGTAGTTTACACAACACCCGTCTATAGTGTTATAATATTCTGTTTTGTTTTGTATCCTATTAGCAGTGAGGATTTTTTTTTTACTTTTAGGTGATCATTTATTGCTCGTGAATGTCCTTTTCTTCCTGATTGAAGTACTCCCTTTAGCATTCCTTTAGGACAGGTATGGTATTCATAAAGTACTTCAGCTTTTGTTTGTCTGAAAAAGTCAGTATTCTTTTTATTTGAAGAAAATTTTCACTGTATATTCTATTCTAAGGTAAAAGTTTTTTTCCTTTAGTACTTTAAATATTTATTGCTTCTCTCTCCTGGCCAGTAGAGTTTCCACTGTAAAGTCTGCTGCCAGACGTGTTGGAGCTCCCCAGTATGTTATTTGTTCTTTTCTCTTTCCTCCTTTAGAACTTTTCTTTATGTTTGATTGTTGGAAGATCGGTTGTTGAATGCTTTGAAGTAGTCTTTTTTGGGTTAAATCTGCTTAATGTTCTATAACATTTTTGTAGTTGGATATGGATATCTTTCTCTAGGTTTGGAAAGTTCTCTGTTATTATCTCTTTGAATAAATTTTTCTAGCCCTGCCCCTTTCTCTACATCTTCTTTAAAATCAATAACTCTTAGATCTGTCTTTCTGAGGCTATTTTCTAGATCCTCCCCTGCCTCTTTCTCTACATCTTCTTTAAAACAAATAACTCTTAGATCTGTCTTTGTGAGGCTATTTTCTAGATCCTGTCGGCATGATTTGTTGTTTTTATTCTTTTTCTTTTGTCTCTTATATGTATTTTCAAAGAGCCTGTCTTCAAGCTCATTATTTCTTTGCTTGATCCATTCTGCTATTACATGGCTCTAATGCATTCTTCAGCATGCCAATTGCATTTTTCAGCTCAGAATTTCTGCTTAATTTGCTGTAACTATTCCAATCTCTTTGTTGAGTTTAGCTGATAAAATTTGGAATTTCTTTACTTTGTTATCTTAAATTTCTTTCAGTTTTTTTTTTTAATACAGCTCTTTTGAATTCTCCATCTGAAACATCACATATCTCTTTTTCTCCAGGATTTGTCCCCAGTGCCTTATTTAGTTCACTTGGTGAAGTCATGTTTTCCTGGATGGTGTTGATGCTAGTAGATGTTCTTCAGTGTCTTGACATTAAAATCTTGGGCATGCAGCACTATATGAGAGGTTTAAAAAATAAAATTTAAAGAGAGAAAAGGTGAGCATTTATTGTAGTCTTCATTGTCTGGGCTTATTTGTAGCTGTCTTTCTTGGGAAGGCTTTTCACATATTTGAAAAGAGTTGGGTGTTGTGGTCTAAGCTATATCTGCTTTATGGGGGACCTTATACCCAATAATGCTGTAACTCTTCCAGACTCAGAGAAGTACCACCTTGACAGCCTTCAACAAAATCCAGGAGAATTTTCTGGTTTACTAGCCAGAGACTCTTTTTCCCTACCATTATTTTCTCTCAAAGATACAGAGTCTTTCTCTCTGTTCTAAGCCACCTAAAGCTGGGATAAGAAAGACACAAGCACCCCTGACCACCACCACTATGACTGTCCTGGATCAGACCTGAAGCTAGCACAGCACGGGTCTTGCTCAAGTCCTGCTGCATGCACTTTCTGACGACTGCCTATGTTCACTCAAGGCCTTTGGTCTCTACAATTAGCAGGTGGCAAAGCCAGACAGGCCTGTGTTCTTTCCTTTAGGGCAGTGAGATCCCTCAGTCCCTGGCTGGGTCCAGAAGTGCCATTCATAAGTCAGGGCTTTGGCCACTTTCTAATAGGGTTTTTTTTGTTCTTCTCTTGTAAATTTAAGTTCCTTATATTGAATATTAGATCTTTGTCAGATACATAGTTTGTAAATATTTTTTCCTCATTCTATAGGTTGTTTGTTCACTCTATTGATAATTTCTTTTGCGGGGCAGAAGCTTTTAAGTTTAATTAGATCCCACTTGTCAATAGTTTTATTTGTTGTTTTTGGTGTCTTTATCATGAAATCTTTGCCTCTATGTCCAGGATGGTATTGTCTAGGTTGTCTTCCAGAGCTTTTATACTTTTGGGTTTTACATTTAAGTATTTAATCCATCTTGAGTTGATTTTTGTGTATGGTATAAGGAAGAAGTCCACCTTCAATCTTCTGCATATGGCTAGCCAGTTATCCCAGCACCATTTATTGAATAGGGAATCTTTTCCCCATTGCTTGTTTTTGCCAGCTTTGTCAAAGATTAGATAGTTGTAGGTATGTGGTCTTACTTCTAACCTCTCTATTCTGTTCCACTGGTGTATGTGTCTGTTTTTGTACTAGTACCATGCTGTTTTGGTTATTATAGTGCTGTAGCATAGTTTGAAGTCGGGTAATGTGATGCCTCAAGCTTTGTTCTTTTTGCTTAGGATTGCCTTGGCTACTTAGGTTCTTTCTTGGTTCTATATGAATTTTTAAATAGCTTTTTTCTACTTCCATGAAGCATGTCATTGGTAGTTTAATAGGAATAGCTTTGGACAGTACAACCATTTAATGATATTAATTCTTTCTCCCATTAACATGGAATGATTTTTCATTTATTTGTGTCTTCTCTGACTTCTTTGAGCAGTGTTTTTTAATGTTCATTGTAGAGATTTTTCACCTCCCTGGTTAGCTGTATTCATATGTACTTTATTCTTTTTGTGGAAATTGTGAATAAAATTGCCTCTCTGATTTGGCTCATAGTTTGGCTCTTCTTGGTGAATAGGAATGCTAGCAAATTTTGTACATTGATTTTGTGTCCTGAAACTTTGTGGAAGTTGTTTATCAGCTTAAGGAGTTTTGGGTCACAACTATAGGGTTTAGATAGAGAATTATGTTGTCTGCAAACAGAGGTAGTTGGACTTCTCTTTCTATTTAAATACCCTTTATTTCTTTCTCTTGTCTGTTTGCTCCAGAAAGGACTTCTAATACTATGTTGAATAGGAGTAGTGAGAGAGGGCATCCTTGTCTTGTGTGGGTTTCAAGGAGGATGCTTCCAGATTTTGCCCATTTAGTATAACGTTGGCTGTGAGTTTGTCATAGGTGGCCTTTATTATTTTGAGGTATGTTCCTTTGATACCTCATTTAATTGAGAATTTTTAACATGAAGCTTTGTTGAATTTTACTGAAAGCCTTTTCTGCATCTGTTGAGACAATCATGTGGTTCTTATCTTTAGTTTTATTTATGTTATGAATCACATTTTATTGATTTGCCCATGATGGACCAACCTTCCATTCCAGGGAAGAAGCTTACTTCACTATGGTGAATTAGCCTTTTGATGTGTTGCTAGATTCAGTTCGCAAGTATTTTGTTGTGGATTATTGAATGGATGTTCATCAAGGATACTGGCCTTAAGTTTTCTTTTTTTGTTGTGTCACTGCCAGGCTTTGGTATCAGGATGTTTCTGGCCTCATAGAATAAGTTGGGGAAGAGTCCCTCCTCCTCTATTTCTTGAAATAGTTTCAGTAGGACTGGCACTGGCTCTTCTTTGTACATGTGTTAAAATTTGTTAATCTATCAGGTCCTGGGCTTTTTTGGGGAGTTGATAGGCTATTTGTTACGGATTCAATTTTTGGAGCTCATAATTGGTCTGCTCAGAGACTGAATTTCTTCCTGGTTCAGCCTTGAGAGAGTATATGTGTCCAGGAATTTATTAATCTCTTCTAGGGTTTCTAGTTTGTGTGTATAGAGATGCTCATAGTAGTTGCTTGTTGTTATTTTTATTTCTCTGGGGTCAGTGGTAACATTCCCTTCATCATTTCTAATTTTATTTGAATCTTCTCTCTTTTCTTCTTTATTAGTCTATCTAGTGCCCTATCTATCTTATTAATTTTTTCAAAAAACCTTGATTAAGTGATCTTTTGAACCTTTTTTCTTGTCTCAATATCTTTCTATTCAGCTCTGACTTTAGTTATTTCTTGTCTTCTATAAGCTTTGTGGTTGAGTTCTTCTTGCTTCTCTAATTCTTTCAGTTGTGATATTAGGTTGTTAATTTGAGATATTTCTAATTTTTCGATATGGGCATTACTTCTTATGCCCTACTCTAACTTTTGTCCTTCTAGAAAACTCAGAATTATGCTTTCTAAACCAATTCAAACTTTCTCAGTGAATCAACCTGGTCTCCCTGAGGCAAAGTTCGCAATTTTCCATTACACATGGTTCTCTTTCTCTGTAAGAATATCTAATGCAACAATGCAAGTGTTTCTTTCCTTCCTGGTAATGCAGGAAACACCTTTTGGCTGAGACTGAGACTTAAAACCTTGTTCTTCCAACACTAATGAAGATCTATTTAGAAAGCCTCCATTTTTACAGAAAAGATATATAAACACCAATGAAAATAAATATGAAATTATATGACATGCAATTATATTGTGGAAAGACTGAATAAATAAGTGAACTAAGCTCTAAGAAAAAAGATGATGATATAAAATGATATAGAAGTAAAAACCTCGGCTGGTATAGCATAATTAATGTATCAGTAAATTATGTACATTGTAGAAGGGGCAGGAAGACAGCACACAGAGTGAGACCGGACCAAAAGCTTTAAGGGAAGTTCTATACCCTTAAACGAGATTAAAGTGGACTCAGGAAAACATGGGCCACGTGAGGGGAAGGACACATGTTCCAGACGGGCCAAAGCTCAGAGGATCTCTACCTTCTTCAGGAGGAAAGGGGAGGCAAAGCAGCAGGCAGAAGACAGCACGGCCAGGTCAGCACAGGGCACTCAGGCCAAGCCAGGTGGGCTCCATCCTACAGGTAGTGAGGAGCCACTGCCAGGTGGGCTTTATTCATTAGTTTGTTTTGTTTCCTTTAGTAACGAAGGCACATGATCAAAGTTGACCTTTGTCAGTGCTGCAGCTGAACAAAAAGATGGATATAACCAGTATTTTAAAAATTATGTTGTATAGAGCACTACCCTCAGTGAGATATTAGTAGAACACACTTGCACACACACGCACACACACTCACACTGAGCCCAGATTATTCTGGCAAATGCTGGGTTAAGCAAACTAAAAGAAACATCTTTTGTGCTGGACTTCTCAGAACCTGGAAAGTGGCTATATGACTCATAAAACAGCAAGGTTAAGACAGAGCATGTCATTTTTTCCCAGAAAAGTTGAAACACTTTCCTTCCCTTGGCTTCAGCGTCACCTTCTTTCTCCTGGTTCTCTATCAACCTCTTTGGCTGCTCCTTCTTGATTTCCTTTTTGACAATCTGCTGCTGCTCAGCCATTCTCTTTTCATTCCCCATGGATTTCTCAAGTGTGTTTCTATTCCTGCAGATTAAACTTCCCTTGTTTTTCCTGACACCTCTCCTTGTCTGACCCTCCCCGGTTCTAAGACAGGTGTTCCATCTGTGTGGGCTTTTGGCATCCTGGGATGCTCCCAGCATGTTCCCTGCCACACTTCATCAGGTTTTCTCCGTAGACTCTGCGAGGGCAGCAGCCTTGTCTCCACCATTCCTTCAACGCTCAGCACATAACACGGAAGCTGACTCCATAACATTTAGTTGGCCAACTGAGACTAAATGTATGTTCCTCTAGATCTTAAAAAGTTACAGAAACATAGCACAATAGTCAAAAAAATTCTCTTTAGTCAGGAGTTCTCTATATATGTGCAACAGTTTGAAGTCATTATTAAAGCAAAGTGAAAGAGAAACTGTCACAAAATTCCCTAAGATAAATTATTTTGCTTTAATCTTCAATTCGTTATGTGAGATAATCAAGACCATGTGTTATTGTACATATTTCTAGCTTACAACACAATGACCTGATTTTTATTGTTTGAAATAACCGCAATATAAATCAGTTAATTAAAAATTGCATAAATAATCCTTTCAAATAAAATTCTGCCTAAATTTTCCATTACTCATATGTTCAAATGATAATGAGCTCATAGGCTTTTCCAATACCTCAGTCAAAACATTGTATTGATTCCAGCTGTGGGAATACTACCTGAAAGTTATTTTACAGATGGGGAAAAGGTACTTACGTGACGTTGGCCTTTGCACTACTGTGCCCTTTTGGGTCATGAAAAAGTTGTTCCCTTAAAGTCCTAAAATCTCTTCTGTCAGGTCTGAAGTGTGGGTGGGAAACACAGTTTTACGAATTTTAGCCACAGATGTTTTATTCCTTGCTTAAAGCAGTGACTAGATAAAGGCCACTAGAAGAGCCTCCTATGTTTCTTTAGAAGTGTGTGCCTGAGAACATCTTCCTGAAACACTCCCTTGTCTCTGCCCAAAATCATTTTAGGTAGGAAAATCAAAACTCAGCAGGCTGAGGAGATCGAAGGGGATCACTGAGCTCTGAGTCTTATGAGGGAAGAAAGAGAGGTCTAAGACTTTTTGTGTAGAAATTTAAGGGTTCCAAGTACAATTTTGCTGTAAGCATGGATGGCATAGTGGTGAAGTCAGGGCTTTTAGGTATCCATCACCAGAATAACGCACATTGTACCCATTAAGTAATTTCTCACTGTTCACTCCTTCCATCCCCTCACCCTGCCGAGTCTCCATTATCATTCCACTCTCTACGTCAATATCTACACATCTTTTAGCACCCGCTTATGAGTGATAAAATACGACGTTTACTCTGTGTCTGGCTTGCTTCACTTACAACAATGGCCTCCAGTTCCATCCATGTGTCTGCAAAAGTTATGATTCTATTGTTTTTTATGCCTGAATAGTATTTCATTGTGTATATTTTCTACATTTTCTTTCTCCAGTCATTTGTTGATGGACATTAGGTTGATTTTATATCTGTGCTACTGTGAATAGTGTTGCAACAAATACACAAGTACAGTTATCTTTCTGATACATTGATTTCTTTTCCTTTGCATAAATACTCAGTGGTGGGATTGCTGAATCAGACAGAGCCAATAGATGATCAGTAATGGTGGCCAATCATCAGCTAGAAACAAAGTACTTAGCAGGGCTTGAAAACACCAAAACTCTGAGACCACTGACCTTCAAAAACTTCAACAGCCCTGAGTGAAAAGTCCAAACACATTTATCTACAATTCGAAGACGCTTTATTGTCTGTACTCTGTGCATCTCAGTAGTCTCTTTTTACCACACTGTCTATATACTGCATAAGCCATTTATATGAAACTATCTGACACTCCAAGGCATCTTATACTATATAGTCAACCATGTATCCCTAGTACTTAGCACAGTCCTGGCATATAGTTTGCTACTAAACTTTTGCAGAATGAAGGAATTATCTTGTATCCAGGTTCCAAGTTTTAAGGTGATTCTTCACTAAAAAAAGTATTACAGTTCACAAATAATCTACTTCCCTTTTTACAAATGGGATCGATTTTTATCTTATCTCCTAATAACATTACTTTCATTTATTCCGATCTAAATATACTGTCCTAAGAGAGCAATTAGAAAGAGTTGAAGCTGGAGTTTGAAGAATTGTACATGGTCCTGTGATCCCCTACCTTGTTTTAACCTGAGTGACTCTCTCCTAGAGGAGAGAGAGCCGGAGAGACTCCATTTTAGTTTCTTTAAGTGCAGCCTCCATTACCTCCCTCCCTTAAGGGCATAACTAGTGTAAACTGACTCAAAGCATGTCCAGGAATGCACTTACTGATAAGATATTGAGGCAAGCTGCACCAGCAGCTCCTGGGGACGCGCTCGGTGAATGTCACACAAAACCCCTGCATGTCTCTTTTTGTGATAGTTTAAGCCCCTGCACCTGGAATGGTTTATTTGTTTTGTAACTGCTTTTGTAACCAATTAATTTTTTAACTATTTGCCAGCTCTGCTTCTGTAAAAATTGTTTCAGTTAAACTTCCCCTCCCCTATTTAGACCACAGAATAAAAACAAAACCAGCCCCTTCCTCAGGGCCAAGAGAATTTTGAGCGTTAGCTGCCCTCGGTCGCCGGCTGATAAAGGACTCCTTAATTTGTCTCAAAGTGTGGCGTTCCTCTATAACTCGCTTGGTTACAACAGTCCACACTGTGGCCTGAGGTGCATCGCCCACCTGAGCTTCATCTGTCACCTCTGTGAACAAAGACTTCAGAGCCAGATGACAAGAACGGCCCAAGCAGTCCACTAGGGAAGCCTGGGCCCAGTGTACATCAATGCAGAGCATCAAGCATGGCATAACAGGTGCACAGTTGCCTATTCCTGTTCAGAGATGACTGCATCTCACACACTGTAAAATGGGGAAATGCAGAGAAGCAGATCTAACTGAAGAAGACAGCAGGAGCAACAAGGAGGGACAACCATGACCTAGGAAGGCACTGTGCCAGAGACGCCTGGACCCCACGCTAGGCTTAGTGCCTTTTATACTCTTGGGACCCAGCGCTTTCCCTCTCCATCACAATGCATACATGACATTATTTGTTGTTTAAAATATTGTCCTTAGATTTCACCTTTCCTAGGAGACACAGGCAGACCCTGTGACACTACAGCTTCTGGCACACAGTAGGTGCATCACAAACATCTGCTGAGTTCACACACTCTTGCCTTCTCAAACCTTCTTGTCAAGTCTTCAGTGAAAAGGAATTGCTGATTGAGCAAGAATTAAACTTCTAGAGACTCCTGGATCCACTGAAGTTTGAGAGAAGGTGAGATTTGCTTACTGCCATATTCCTAGCTCATAGCATGCTGTAGTCACTTAAAAAATGTTTGTTGAATAAGTGAGTGAATTTATTCATACGTCATACTTAGCACTGTCAAAGGGACCAAAAATTGGGTGAGCAATCACAGTACCTGGTATTAACTTCATATCACTGAAACAGACATTGGAGAAGACAAACAAATAAAAGATGGTCTAGAAGCACGGATGCCACCTCTTTTTCAACCACCAGTAGTGGCTACATCATGCAGAGATAGTATGTTTGGGAGAGGGAGAGCATAGTTTGTGAGGCTTTGCAATAAACTCAGTACTACCCTGTCACAATGAAAAGCAGAACCAGACTGTACTCAGCTGACATCTGCCAATGGGGGGAGCACTTGTATTGGCCTTAGAAAGAGGAAAACCTCCTATCTTAGTGTTGGGAGCTTGAGTTTTTACAAGTCTTGCCATCATGAGTTGACATGCTATTGGACTCTAAGAGAACTTAAGGACAGTCTAGGCCACAAGGACTTCAATTATTAGGCAATTCATATGCTGAGCTGGACTCAGAGCCAGTGGAATGCGGAGGGTGGGGAGAATGGGGTCTACTGAGACAGCAGCCAGAAAAGCTAAGGGAGTGCTCACAATACCACTCCCCAACTCCCACCTAGCAGCAGCCACAAAACACAGAGAAACCTGTGAATTTGGGAGAGGGAGAGCACAGTGACTGGAGGACTTTTCATTAAACTCAGTGCTGCCATGTCAGTAAAGACCTGGCAGAATTCATCACCTGCTGACTAAAGAACCCCTGTACCCAGAATAAAAAACAGTGACAACCAGGTAATACACCATGGGCATTGGACTCTGAGAAGCGCTAACTTCAGGTGTGACCCAGTACATTTCTAGCTGTGGTAGCTATGGTGAAAGACTTCTGTTTGAGAAAAGCAGGGAGGAAAGTAAAGGGTTCACTGCATTGCACCTGATATGCCAGCTCAACCACAGTGGGGTAGAGCACCAAGAGGATTCTTAGAGTCCCTGAGTCCAGGCCTAGAGTCTTCTTGGTCAGCATTTCTGCACTTGCCCTGGGCCAAAGGTCGAGTCCCAGGCATTGCAGAATTTATCACAAGCTAATTAAAGAGTCCTTGGGCTTTAAGTGAGAAAATGATGATGATTTGGTGGAAACCCCCCATGGGCCAGTAGTGTTGGAAGTCATAGAAGAGGCTCTTCTGCCTGCAGACAGGGGAAGGAAGAGTAGAAAATACTTTGTCTTATTCCCTAAGTGCCAGGTTAGCTACAATAAAATAGAAGAGCAGGAAAATTTTGAAGATCCTATGTTTTAATCTCTGGCTCCCAGGTAGCATCTGTGGACCCACTCATGGCTAGGGGAACTTGCCACCCTATAGGCAGAGACACAAACCTGGCTGTCTTTGCCAATTATTAATCACAGAGTCCTAGGGCTTTGAATAAACTTATATGGTAGCCAAGTAGTGCTTGCAGTGGGCCTTGCGTGAGACCAAGTTCTGTGCCTACTTCAGGTGTGAACCAGCACAGTCTCAGTGGTGGTGGCCACAGGAGTGCTTATGTTACCCCAACCCCAGCTTCACAGGTCTCAGCACAGAAAGAAAGACTGCTGATTTGAGAGAATGTAAGGGAAGAGAACAAGAGTCTTTACTTGATAAATCACGAGAATTTTTCTTGATGTTAATCCAAGGCAACCAAGGCAGCACCTCTATGTGTTTGCATAAACAACTTTGCTATTGGGTTTGGGACCCAAGTTTCTTTGAATACCTGGAAAGTGTTCCCAAAGATAATGGGCACTAACAAGCCCAGACTGTGAAGACTACAATAAAGCTACAATAAAGACTGAACTCTTCAATGCCCAGATACAGATGAACATGTACAAGTATCAAGGCCATCCAGGAAAACATTACCTCACCAAACAAGCTAAATAAAGCACCAGGGACAAATCCTGGAAAAACAGAGATATGTGACATTTCATACAGGAAATCCAAAATAGCTGGTTGAGGTAATTCAGAGAAATGTACAATATAAGACAGAGAAGGAATTCAAAATCCTATCAGATAAATTTAACAATGAGATTGAAATAAAAAGAATAAAGCAGAAATTCTGAAGTTAAAATGCTATTGTCATACTGAAGAATGGATCAGAATTACTTAAAAGAATTGACCAAGGAGAAGATAGATTTAGTGAACTTGAAGCCAGACTATTTAAAAACACAAAGTCAGAGGAGAAAAAAAAGAATAAAAAGTAAAGCATGCCTATAGAATTTAAAAAATAGCCTCAAAATAGCAAATCTAAGAGTTATTGGCCTTAAAGAGGAGGTAGAAAAAGAGATGAGTTGAACATTTATTTAAATAAATAATATTAAATAATATTAAGCAATTCCTCAACATTTGATATCAACATTCGAGTCACAGAAAGTTACAGAACATAAAGCAGATTTAACCCAGAGAAGACCACTTCAAGTCACTTAACTGAACTCCCAAAGGTTAAGGGTAAAGAAATGATTTTAAAAGCATCGAGAGAAGAGAAACAAATAACATTCAGTGGAACTCCAATACAACTGACAGCAGACTTTTCAGGGGAAAATTTACAGGCTGAGATATTGGCATGACATATTAAAAAAGCTGAAGGAAAAAAAAGACTTTTACTTTAGAATAATATATCTGTCAAAAACGTCCTTTAAACCTGATGGAAAAAAAAGAACTTTTTCCAACAAACAAAAACTGAGGGATTTCATTAACACCAGACCTGTCCTACAAGAAATGCTAAAGGGATATCTTAACCTAAAAGAAAAAAGTTATTGAGCAATAAGAAATCGTCTGAAGGTACAGAACTCACTAGCAATAGCACATGTAAAAACACTGAATATTATAATATGGTAATTATGGGGTGCAAAAATCTCAAATAGAAAGAGTAAACAATAAACCAATAAAAACTACAACATATTTCCAAGACATAGACTGTAAAATAGGGAATGAAGAGAAACAACAAAAAGTTGAAAATAATGGCAGTGTAGAGTTTTTATTAGTTGTTTTCCTTGTTTCTTTTTTTTATTATACTTTAATTTATAGGGTACATGTGCACAACGCGCAGGTTGGTTACATATGTATACACGTGCCATGTTGTTGTGCTGCACCCATTAACTCGTCATTTAGCATTAGGTATATCTCTTAATGCTATCCCTCCCCCATCCCTCCACCCCACAACAGGCCCTGGTGTGTGATGCTCCCCTTCCTGTGTCCATGTGTTCTCATTGCTCAATTCCCACCTATCAGTGAGAACATGTGGTGTTTGGTTTTTTGTCTTTGTGATAGTTTGCTGAGAATGATGGTTTCCAGCTTCCTCCAAATCCCTGAAAAGGACATGAACTCATCACTTTTTATGGTTGCATAGTATTCCATGGTGTATATGTGCCACATTTTCTTAATCCAGTCTATCATTGTTGGACATTTGGGTTGGTTCCAAGTCTTTGCTATTGTGAATAGTGCTACAATAAACATATGTGTGCATGTGACCTTATAGCAGCATGTTTTGTAGTCCTTTGGGTATATACCCAGTAATGGGATGGCTGGGTCAAACGGTATTTCTAGTTCTAGATCCCTGAGGAATCGCCACACTGACTTCCACAATGGTTGAACTAGTTTACAGTCCCACAAACAGTGTAAAAGTGTTCCTATTTCTCCACATCCTCTCCAGCACCTGTTGTTTCCTGACTTTTTAATGATCACCATTCTAACTGGTGTGAGATGGTATCTCATTGTGGTTTTGATTTGCATTTCTCTGATGGCCAGTGTTGATGAGCATTTTTTCATGTGTCTTTTGGCTGCATAAATGTCTTCTTTTGAGAAGTGTCTGTTCACATCCTTCACCCACTTTTTGATGGGGTTGTTTGGGTTTTCTTGTAAATTTGTTTGAGTTCATTGTAGATTCTGGATATTAGCCCTTTGTCAGATGAGTAGATTGGAAAATTTTTCCCCCATTCTGTAGGTTGCCTGTTCACTCTGATGGTAGTTTATTTTGCTGTGCAGAAGCTCTTTAGTTTAATTAGAACCTATTTGTCAATTTTGGCTTTTGTTGCCATTGCTTTTGGTGTTTTACACATAAAGTCCTTGCCGATGCCTATGTCCTGAATGGTATTGCCTAGGTTTTCTACTATGGTGTTTATGGTTTTAGATCTAATATTTAAGTCTTTAATCCATCTTGAATTAATTTTTTTATAAGATGTAAGGAAGGTACCCAGTTTCAGCTTTCTACATGTGGCTAGCCAGTTTTCCCAACATCTTTTATTAAATAGGGAATACTTTCCCCATTGCTTGTTTTTGTCAGGTATGTCAAAGATCAGATAGTTGTAGATAAGCAGCATTATTTCTGAGGGCTCTGTTCTGTTCCATTGGTCTGTATCTCTGTTTTGGTACCAGTAACATGCTATTTTGGTTACTGTAGCCTTGGAGTATAGTTTGAAGTCAGGTAACGTGATGCCTCCAGCTTTGTTCTTTTTGCTTAGGATTGACTTGGCGATGTGGGCCCTTTTTTGGTTCCATATGAACTTTAAAGTATTTTTTTCCCATTTCTGTGAAGAAAGTCATTGGTAGCTTGATGGGGATGGCATTGAATCTATCAATTACCTTGGGCAGTATGGCCATTTTCATGATATTGATTCTTCCTATCGATGAGCATGGAATATTCTTCCATTTGTTTGTATCCTCTTTTATTTCATTGAGCAGTGGTTTGTAGTTATCCTTGAAGAGGTCCTTCACACACCTTGTAAGTTGGATTCCTAAGTATTTTATTCTCTCTGAAGCAATTGTGAATGGGAATTCACTCATGATTTGGCTCTCTGTTTGACTGTTATTGGTGTATAAGAATGCTTGTGATTTTTGTACATTGATTTTGTATCCTGAGACTTTGCTGAAGTTGCTTATCAGCTTAAGGAGATTTTGGGCTGAGACCATGGGGTTTTCTAGATATACAATCATGTCATCTGCAAACAGGGACAATTTTACTTCTTCTTTCCCTAATCGAATACCCTTTATTATGACCACTATGAAGGAGTTTATGACCACTAAGTTTGTTCTTCAAGAAATGCTAGAAAGTCCTCTGAGATTAAAAAATGAGAGTACCAAAAAAGCCATACAATACTATAAAGCTCTGTTGTAAAGCAAATATATAGAGAAATATAGCATCCTGTATTATTGTGATGTTGGTAAGTAATTTTAATTCCCTTATAGAATTTGACACAAAATATACAAAAATATTTTACATATATGTTAAAGAATACATTATATAAAGAGGCCTAATTTGTAACATCAAGAACAACTTGTGTGTTGGGAAAGACAGTCAAGTAAAAGACTGGAGTTTTTATATGCTACTGGAGATAACATCAGATTAAACTAGATTGTTATAACATTGAGACGTTTCATGTAATCTGTATAGTAATCACAAAGATAATACATGTAGAATGTATACAGAAGAAAAAGAAATAAAAACATATTAGTAAAAAAACTAATTAGACAAAAAGGAAGATAGCAAGAAATAAAATAAATAAAAGAAATACAAAAGAAACACAATACAATTAACAAAACGGCAGTAGTAACTCCTTAACTGCAAATAATAACCTTATATGTAACAATGTTAAATTCTCCAATAACAGACACAAGGTCCCTGAAAAAATAAAAATATAAAATCAAATAAATTCTGTTTGTTTAAGGATAAACATGGACTGAAAGTGCAGAGATGGAAAATTATATTCTATATGGTAACCCAATCATCCTAAATAGCAACCAAAATAGAACAAAGTGGGTCACATTTACATTAGATGATTAGAATTTAAACAAAAAACTGTCATAAAGACAAACAAGGACATTATATCATAAAAATAAATCTCCAAGAAGATATCATAATTAAAATATGCACATGTATCAGCAACTATTCCAAACACATAACACAAATAATGACAGAATTAAAAGGAGAAATAGGCTGAGTACCGTGGCTCACGCCTGCTTGTAATCCCTGCATCTTGGCGGGGGCTGAGGCAGGAGGATGGCTTGAGCCCAGGAGTTGAGAGTAACCTGGGCAAGATAGCAACAGTTCATCTGTGTAAAAAACAAAATTATAAATAAAAATAAAGGGAGGAATAGAGATCACCACCAAAATGATAAGAGACTTTAATAATGGAGAGGACAACCTGGCAGACCAAATAAAGACAGAGGATTGAGCAAGGAGTGATTCAACCAAATCCAACAGACTTTTAGAAAAGGTCTTCTCAACAACAGAATGCACATGCTCCTGGTGCGCACATGGAACATTCTTGAGACTATATCACAAATCGGACCACAAAGAAATCAATTCAAGAAAATTAAAATCATACGAAGTATCATTTACAACTAAAATGGAATGGAACTAGGAGTGAATACCAGAAGAAAAATTTAAAAATTTGCAAATACATAAAAATCAAGTAACAAACTCCTAAACAACATTATGGGTTAAAGAAGAAATCACAGTGAAAATTTCGACATAACTGGAGACAGCATAACAAAATAATTGAATGCATCTAAAGCTTGTATTCAATTGCAGTAGTAAATGTGTGCATTTAAAAAATCCATCTAAATCAACTAGTAAATGTAACCACACATCAGTAAAGAAAAAGAATTTCAGCAGTTAAAAATAAATAACAATTAAAAGCCATGGAAAAATCAATTAAAGTTTGGTTTTATTGAAAAGATTAAGAAAACCGACAAACAGATTAAAAGAAAAAAGAAGATACCTCAAATAATTAAATTCATAAATAAAAGAGGAGCTATTACTACTGATGCCACAAAAGTAGGAAAAGAAGAGATTATAAAAGTTTAATTCCAAGTATATGCCAAAAAATATGATAAGCTAAGAGAAATAGACTAATGTCTAGAAATATAGATTATACTAAAAATAAATCACAAAAAAATCTGAATAGGCATATAAGTAGTAACAACAACCTCCCCTCAAAAAGCCCAGGCCCGGATCACTTCATTAAATACATATTTTTTTCAAAATGTTAAAGCAGGGTTAACACCAACCCTTCTTAAACTACTTCAGAAAAATGAAAAAGATAAAACAATTTCCAACTTATTTTATGAGCCCAGCATTAACACAACACCAAACCCCACAAAGACACTAAGGAGAAAAAAAAATACAACTACAAATCAATTTTCCTGTTGACTATTGATGTAAAAATTCTCCTCGGAACATTAGAACACCAAATTCAATAACATATTGCAAGGATTATACACCATGACGAAGAAGGAGTTATCTCTCCAATGAAAGTATTGTTCAACACGTGTAAATCAATCTATTTGTTTTTTATTTTTTATTATACTTTAAGTTCTAGGGTACATGTGGACAACATGCAGGTTTGTTACATAGGTTTACATGTGCCATGTTGTTTTGCTGCACCCATCAACTCATCATTTACATTAGATATTTCTCCTACTGCTATCTCTCCTCTAGCCCTCCAGCCCCTGACAGGCCCCATTGTGTGATGTTACCTGCCTTGTGTCCAAGTGTTCTCATTGGTAAATTCCCACCTATGAGTGAGAACATGTGGTGTTTGGTTATCTGTCCTTGTGATAGTTTGCTGAAAATGATGGTTTCTGGCTTCATCCAAGTCCCCGCAAAGGACAAAAACTCATTTGTTTTTATGGCTGTGTACTATTCCATGGTGTATATGTGCTGCGTTTTCTTAATCAGTTCTATCATTGATGGACATTTGGGTTGGTTCCAAGTCTTTGCTATTGTGAATAGTGCTGCAATAAACATACATGTGCATGTGTCTTTATAGTGGCATGATTTATTATCCTTTGGGTATATGCCCAGTAATAGGATTGCTGGGTCAGATGGTATTTCTAGTTCTAGATCCTGGAGGAATGGCCACACTGTCTTCCACAATGGTGGAACTCATTTGCAATCCCACCAACAGTGTAAAAGCCTTCCTATTTTTCCACATCCTCTCCAGCATCTGTTGTTTCCTGACTTTCAAATAATCGCCATTCTAACTGGCGTGAGATTGTATCTCACTGTGGTTTTGATTTTCATTTCTCTGATGACCAGTGATGATGAGCATTTTCTCATGTTTCTGTTGGCTGCATAGATGTCTTCTTTTGAGAAGTGTCTGTCCATATCCTTTGCCCAATTTTTGATGGTGTTTTTTTCTTGTAAATTTGTTTAAGTTTTTTGTAGATTCTGGATATTAGCCCTTTGTCAGATGGATAGATTGCCAACAATTTTCTCCCATTCTGTAGGTTGTCTATTCACACTGTTGGTAGTTTCTCTTACTGTGCAGAAGCGCTTTAGTTTAATTAGATCTGATTTGTCTATTCTGGCTTTTGTTGCCATTGCTTTTGGTATTTTAGTCATGAAAACTTTGCCCAGGCCTATGACCTGAATGATGTAGCCTAGGATTTCTTCTAGGGTTTTTATGATTTTAGGCCTAACATTTAAGTCTTTAATCCCTGTTGAATTAATTTGTGTATAAGGTGTAAGGAAGGGATCCAGTTTCAGCTTTATACCTATGGCTAGCCAGTTTTCCCAGCACAATTTATTAAATCGGGAATCCTTTCTCCATTGCTTGTTTTTGTCAGGTTTTTCACAGATCAGATGGTTGTAGATGTGTGGTGTTATTTCTGAGGCCTCTGTTCTGTTCCATTGGTCTATAGATCTGTTTTGATATCAGTACCATGCTCTTTGATTACTGTAGCCTTGTAGTATAGATTGAAGTCAGATAGTGTGATGCCTCCGGCTTTGTTCTTTTTGCTTAGATTGTCCTGGCGATATGGGCTCTTTTTTGGTTCCATATGAACTTTAAAGTAGTATTTTCTAATTCTGTGAAGAAAGTCATTCGTAGCTTGATGGGGATGGCATTGAATCTGTAAATTACCTAGTGCAGTATGACCATTTTCACAATATTGGTTATTCCTATCCATGAGCATGGAATGTTCTTCCGTTTGTTTGTGTCCTCTTTTATTTCCTTGAGCAGTGATTTGTAGTTTTCCTTGAAGAGGTCCTTCACATCCCTTGTAAGATGTATTCCAAGGTATTTTATTCTCTTTGTAGCAATTGTCAATGGGAGCTCACTC
Source organism: Gorilla gorilla gorilla (assembly GCF_029281585.2). Classification (NCBI taxonomy): domain Eukaryota; kingdom Metazoa; phylum Chordata; class Mammalia; order Primates; family Hominidae; genus Gorilla; species Gorilla gorilla. The sequence continues at coordinate 10,347,913 of NC_086018.1, read as the reverse complement.
ATGATTTGGCTCTCTGTTTGTCTGTTATTGGTGTACAGAAATTCTTGTGATTTTTGCATATTGATTTCTTATCCTGAGACTTTGCTAAAGTTGCTTATCAGCTTAAGGAGATTTTGGGCTGAGATGATGGGGTTTTCTAAATATACAATCATGTCATCTGCAAACAGAGATAATTTGATTTCCTAATTGAATATTTTTGTTTCTTTCTCTTGCCTGATTGCCCTGGCCAGGATTTCCAACACTATTTTGAATAGGAGAGGTGAGAGAGGGCATTCTTGTTTTGTGTCAGTTTTGAAAGGGCATGGTTCCAGTTTTACTGATTTAGTATGATATTGGCTGTGGGTTTGTCATAAATAGCTGTTATTATTTTGAGATACATTTCATCAATATGTAGTTTATTGAGAGTTTTTACAGGAAAGACTGTTGAATTTTGTCAAAGGCCTTTTCTATATCTATGGAGATAGTCATGTGGTTTTTGTCATTGATTCTGTTTATATGATGGATTACATTTATTAATTTGTGTATGTTGTACCAGCCTTGCATTCCAGGGATGAAGACTACTTGATCGTGGTGGATAATCTTTTTGATGTGCTGCTGGATTCCATTTGCCAGTATTTTATTGAGGATTTTCACATTGATGTTCATCAAGGATATTGGTCTAAAATTCCCTTTTTTTGTTTTGTCTCTGCCAGGGTTTGGTATCAGGATGATACTGGTCCCATAAAATGAATTAGGGAGGATTTCCTCTTTTTCTATTGGTTGGAATAGTTTCAGAAGGAATGGTACCAGCTCCTTTTTGTACCTCTGGTAGGATTCAGCTGTGAATCCATCTGGTCCTGGATATTTTTCTGTTGGTATGCTATTAATTATTGCCTCAATTTTCAGAGCCTGTTATTGGTCTATTCAGAGATTCAACTTCTTCCTGGTTTAATCTTGGGAGGGTGTATGTGTCCAGGAATTTATGCATTTCTTCTAGATTTTCTAGTTTATTTGTGTAGAGGAGTTTATAGTATTCTCTGATGGTAGTTTGTATTTCTGTGGGATCAGTGATGATATACCATTTATCATTTTTTTATTGTGTCTATTTGATTCCTGTCTTTTTTCTTCTTTATTAGTCTTGCTAGTGGTCTATCAATTTTGTTGATCTTTTCAAAAAATCAGCTCCTAAATTCATTGATTTTTTAAGGGTTTTTTGTGTCTCTATGTCCTTTAGTTCTGCTCTGATCTTTCTTGCCTTTTGCTTGTTTTTGAATTTGTTTGCTCCTGTTTCTCTAGTTCTTTTAATTGCGATGTGGGGTTGTCGATTTTAGACCTTTCCTCCTTTCTCTTGTGGGCATTTAGTGCTATAAATTTCCCTCTGCATCCTGCTTAAATGTGTCCCAGAGATTCTGGTGTTTTTAATCTTTGTTCTCACTGGTTTCAAAGAACATCTTTATTTTTGCCTTCATTTCGTTATTTGCCCAGTAGCCATTCAGGAGCAGGTTGTTCTGTTTCCATGTGTTTGTGCCATTTTGAGTGAGTTTCTTAATTCTAAGTTCTAATTTGATTGCACTGTGATCTGAGAGACAGTTTGTTGTGATGTCTGTTCTTTTACATTTGATGAGGAGTGCTTACTTCCAATTATGTGATCAATTTTAGAATAAGTGTGATGTGGTGCTGAGAAGAATGTTTATTCTGGTGATATGGGGTGGAGAATTCTGTAAATTTCTATTAGGTCCACTTGGTGCAGAGCTGAGTTCAAGTCCTATATATCCTTGTTAAGCTTCTGCCTTGTTGATCTGTCTAATATTGACAGTGGAGTGTTAAAGTCTCCCATTATTATTGTGTGGGAGTCTAAGTCTGTTTGTAGGTATCTAAGGACTTACTTTATGAATCTGGGTGCTCCTGTATTGAGTGCATATATATTTAGGGTAGTTAGCGCTTCTTGCTGAATTGATCCTTTTACCATTATGTAATGGCCTTCTTTGTGTCTTTTGATCTTTGTTGGTTTAAATTCTGTTTTATCAGAGACTAGGATTGCAACCCCTGCTTTTTTTTAATTTTTAATTTTTTTTTGCTTTCCATTTGCTTCGTAGGTCTTCCTCTATCCCTTTATTTTGAGCCTATGTGTGTCTCTGCATGTGAGATGGGTCTCCTGAGTACAGCACACTGATGGGTCTTGACTCTTTATCCAATTTGACAGTCTATGTCTTTTTATTGAGTCATTTAGCCCATTTACATTTAAGGTCAATACTGTTATGTGTAAATTTGATCCTGTCATTGTTATGTTAGCTCACTGTTTTTCCTGTTAATTGATGCAGCTTCTTCATAGTATCGATGGTCTTTACAATTTGGCATATTTTTTGCAGTGGCTGGTACCGGTAGTTCCTTTCCATGCTTAGTGCTTCCTTCAGGAGCTCTTTTAAGGCAGGCCAGGTGGTCTCAAAATCTCTCAGCATTTGCTTGTCTGTAAAGGATTTTATTTCTCCCTCACTTATGAAGCTTAGTTTAGCTGGATATGAAATTCTGGGCTGAAAATTCTTATCTTTAAGAATGTTGAATATTGACCCCCACTGTCTTCTGGCTTCTAGGGTTTCTGCTGAGAGATCTGCTGTTAGTCTGTTGGGTTTCCCTTGTGGGTAACCCGACCTTTCTCTCTGGCTGCCCTTAACATTTTTTCCTTCATTTCAACCCTGGTGAATCTGACAATTAGTATCTTGGGGTTGCTCTTATCCAGAAGTATCTTTGTGGTGTTGTCTGTATTTCCTGAATTTGAATGCTGGCCTGCCTTGCTACATTGGGAAAATTCTCCTGAATAACATCCTAAGGAGTGTTTTCCAACTTGGTTCCATTCTCTCTGTCACATTTAGGTACACCAAGCAAACGTAGATTTGGTCTTTTCACATAGTCCCATTTTTTCTGGAGGCTTTGTTCATTTCTTTTCACTCTTTTTACTCTAAACTTGTCTTCTCACTTTATTTTATTAATTTGATCTTCGATCACTGATATCCTTTCTTCCACTGGATTGAATCAGCTATTGAAGCTTGTGCATGTGTCACAAAGTTCTCGTGCCATGGTTATCAGCTCCATAAGTTCATTTAAGGTATTCTCTACACTGTTTATTCTAGTTAGCCATTGTCTGACCTTTTTTCAAGGTTTTTAGCTTCCTTGCGATGTGTTTGAACATGCTCTTTTAGCTTGGAGAAGTTTGTTATTACCAGCCTTCTAAAGGCTCCTTCTGTCAACTCGTCAAAGTCACTCTCCCTCCAGCTTTGTTCCATTGCTGGTGAGGAGCTGCAATCCTTTGGAAGAAAAGAGGTGCTCTGGTTTTTGGGATTTTCAGCTTTTCTGCTCTTGTTTCTTCCCATCTTTGTAGTTTTATCTACCTTTGGTATCTGATGTTGGTAACCTACAGATGGGGTTTTGGTGTGGATGTCATTTTTGTTTATGTTGATGCTATTCCTTTCTGTTTGTTAGTTTTCCTTCTAACAGTCAGGTCCCTCAGCTGCAGGTCTGTTGGAGTTTGCTGGAGGTCCACTCCAGACCCTGTTTGCCTGGGTATCAACAGAGAAGGCTGCAGAACAGCAAATACTGCTGCTTGATCCTTCCCTGGAAGCTTCGTTGAAGAGGGTCTCCCCCCTGTATGAGGTGTCTGTTGGCCCTTACTATGAGGTGTCTCCCAGTTAGGCTACATGGGGTTCAGGGACCGATTTGAGGAGGCAGTATGTCCATTCTCAGAGCACAAACACCATGCCAGGAGAACCACTGCTCTCTTCAGAGCTGTCAGATGGGAGGTTTAAGTCTGCAGAAGTTTCTGTGGCCTTTTATTCAGCTATGCCCTGCCCACAGAGGTGGAGTTTATAAAGGCAGTAGGCCTTGCTGAGCTGTGAGTGGCTCTACCCTGTTCAAGCTTCCTGGCCACTTTGTTTACCTTCTCAAACCTCAAAAATTGTGGATTCACCTCCATCTGCTCAGCTGCAGCATGAAGGTTAATCTCAGACTGCTGCACTGGCAGTAAGCAAGGCTCTATGGGTGTGGGACCCAATGAATCAGGCACAGGAGAGAATATCCTGGTCTGCCAGTTGCTAAGACTGTGCAAAAAGTGCAGTATTTGGGCAAGAGTGTCCTGTTTTTTCAGGTACAGTCTGTCATGCCTTCCCTTGGCTAGGAAAGGAAAATCCCCCAACTCCTTGCACTTCCTGGGTGAGTTGACACCCTGCCCTGCTTCAGCTCACCCTCCATGGGATGAACTCACTGTCCAATCAGTCCCAATGAGATGAATCATGTAGCTCAGTTGGAAATGCAGAAATCACCCATCTTGCATTGATCACACTGGGAGCTGTAGACCAGAGCGCTTCCTATTTGGCTATATTGGAATGAGAGTTTAAATCAATCAATTTAATATATCATATTAACAGAGTAAAAGATATAAACCACACAATCATCTCAAATAATGCAGAAAAGTCAACTGACAGTATTAATCATCTTTTCAAGGTTAAAAAAACACTCAATATACTAGAAATAAAAGGAAACTAACATAGCAAAAGATATGTAAATAACTCATCACCAACTGGGTCCAACAGCTCATGCCTATAGTCCCAGCAGTTTGGGTGGCTGAGGCGGGTGGATGATTTTAGGTCAGGAGTTCCAGACCAGCCTGACCAACATGGTGAATCCCTGTCTCTACAAAAAATATTAACATTAGCTTGACGTTGTGGTGTGTGCCTGTAGTCCCAGCTACCAGGGAGGCTGAGGCATGAGAATAGCTTGAACTCGGGAGGTGGAGGTTGCAGTGAGCCCAGATCATGCCACTGCACTCCAGCCTGGTTGACAGCGCAAGATCCTATCTCAGAAAAACAAAAACAACAACAAAAACAAAAAAAACAAAAACAATCATCACTAATATTATAGTGAATTCTGAAGTGTGGAAAGTTTATCCTCTAAGATTAATAATAAGGCAAGATACTCACTGTTGCCACATCTATTCAAAAATAGCAGTGAAAGTCCTGGCAAAACAACTAGGCAATGAAAAAAAGAAAAGATCCACATTCTAAAGGAAGAAGTAAAATTACCTGTTACTTATGATATGATGTTATATACAAAAAAATCCTATACACTGAAAACAATTCCTGTTAGAACTAATAGTTGCATTTAGCAAAATTGCAGAATACAAAATTAAGTGTATTTCTCTTCATTACATGGTACAATCCAAGTTTTTAAAATTCCATTGAAAATAGCATTAAGAAGAATATACTTTGGAATAAACAAGCAAAGAGATGTAAGACTAGTATACTAGTAGTTACAAGATGTTGCTGAAGAAAAGTCACAAACAATGGGGAAGATATTCTATATTTATAGATTAGACAATTGAAAAGATATCCCATATTCATAAATTAGAAAACAATATTCTTAAGTCTATACTAATGAAATCAACAACAGATTAAATGCAATAGCTATATAAATCATAACAATATTTACTTGCAGAAATACAAAATTCTAAAACATATGAAATCTCAAGATTGAAAATAGCCAATTAAACTTGTAAAATAATGTCAATTGTGGAGCCCTCACAATTTTTAAATCAAAAACTAATTGCAGTGCTGTTGAACTCTTTTCAAATGTGGTATTTTGAGGCCAGGTTCTATGGCTTACACCTGTAACCTCAGCACTTTGTGAGGCTCAGGTAGGAGGATTGCTTGAACCCAGGAGTTCAAACCACACTGGACATCCTAGTGAGAACATCCATCGCTAAAAAAAAAAATTAAAATTAAAATGAACCTGGCAATGTGACATGAACCTGTAGTCTCAGCTATTCCAGAGGCTGAAGTGAGAGGATTCTTTAAGCCTGGGAGAGCAAGGCTGCAGTGAGCCATGGTCGCACCAGTGCACCCCAGCCTGGATGACAGAGAACCTGTCTCAAAAAGTAAAAAGGAGAAATTCTAAAAAGAAATGTATTAAATCAAGACGTGTAGACATAGAAAATAATAGAGACCCCTCTCTCCACAAAACCTTGTATATATGGTCAAAGTGATCTTCAACAAGGGTGCAAAGGCCAAACTATGGAGAGGGAATAATAGCCCCCTTTAACACAAAAACGGTATGAAGATTTGCTATCAACATGTAAAATATAGAAGTCAGAATTCTAGTTTATACTATATATTTTTTAAAACTCAAAATGTGTAAGTCTGAAAGCCTTACACAAAAATATAAGGGAAAAATATCCAAAATTATGCCATGGAATTTGGCAATGGGTTCTTGACTGCCAGCGGCCCCACATCCCTGGAGCATCCATCCGCTCACCGCTGCCTGGTGCTGGGTCCTTCCACACCTGTCACACTGCTTTGTGCGGAGCTCTGAGGGGCACGAGCCAGGACACCAGGCCGAGCAAAGGGCACAGGCCGGGCGTTCTCCAGCTATTCGAGGGCAGGCTGTCCCCATGACAGCCTCAGGTGCAGGAGGGAGGACGGCCTGATTCGAGTCTGCGGAAGGAGGAAGAAGCTTGTTTCCTGAGCCAGCAGGGACACAGAGGCGGATGCGGGACACAGGGACACATGGGTGGATGCCATAAAAATATATGGCATATATTTTGAAACATGGCCGCAATTTGAATAATTAGAGTGTTATGTTGAAACTGCACCAAAATTTATCATTCCAGTGGCTACAGGGAATTTTTAATAGTTGTTATTTTTATAATAAAATTAAACTTTAATGAAATAACTGACTTTCAAACTTCAGCAAGAGGACAAATATTCAGCCAGAGGTATCAGTTCCCGGTTTCTGCTTCGGGTCCTCTCTGGTCTCCCACAGCCCCTCCTGCATCACCCAGGTCTAAGGGGTCACCTGGCCTGGCCTGTGTTCCCTCGTCCCCCCCCTTCCCCACCCAGATCCTGCAGCGCCTTTCTGGGGCAGGGGCGGCGAACCGTCCAGAGCGGGAGGCTCCTTCGCCCAGGGCAGCACCGCTCCGCCCCTCTCCACACCTGCCCAGCCCCTGGCAAAGGAGTCGCCTGGGCCTGGCCCGCTGCCCGCTCCCAAATGCCTGCCCTGTGCCTGCAACGGCGACGCTGCTAACAAGAGGTGCCAGAGACATCGGCGCAACCCGCCCAGAGAGCAGGGTCCCACTCACCTGGGAGCGGGGGCACGTCCCTTCCAGTAGGCGATGGAGTTAAGATTGTTTCCTTATTTATTTTACTTAAAACTGGTAGAATGTCACTATTATATGAAGTACCCATGACCCTCTCAGTAAATTTGAGCAAACGTTTATTAGTTTTTGTCAGTTTAACTAGTTCTTTTGTGTCTATTAAGGTGAAATTTAACTTCTATCTGAAATCAGTAAGATACAGAAAGATTTTAATGACAAGTGAATATTTTTTTCTCAGGGGGAACTGAATTATGAATTGAATGAATGAATTCTGAATTAAATGAATGCATTCATTAGCAAGGTAGAGAGGACACTAACCAATCGGTAGTTTTAATCAATCTGTATTCCCTCCCCCCTCCCTCTTTGTTTTTTGTTTGTTTGTTTTTGAGACAGAGTTTTGCTCCATCGCCCAGGCTGGAGTGATGTGGCGCGATCTTGGCTCACTACAACCCCCGCCTCCCGGGTTCAAGCGACTCTCCGCCTCAGACCCCCGAGTAGCTGGGATTACAGGCACCAGCCACCATGCCCAGTTAATTTTTGTGTTTTCATTAGAGGCGGGGTTTCACCACGTTGGCCAGGCTGGTCTCAAACTCCTGACCTCGGGTGATCCGCTCACCTTGGCTTCTCAAAGTGTTGGGATTATAGGCGTGAGCCACCAGTCCCGGACCCTCCCACCCCTCTGTATTATGACCATGTGTACCCAGCATTTAGCTCCCACTTATGAAAGAGAACATGCGCTTTTGCATTAGTTTGCTGGAAACAATGCATCCATGTTGCTTCAAATGGCATAATTTTGAGTTTTTTCTGGCTGTATAGTATTCCATGAGTCTTTATCCAGACCACCACTGATGGATGTCTGGATTAAGCCTATGTCTTTGTGATTCTGAATACTGCTGTGATAAAAATATAGCTACATGTGTCTTTTTGATAGGATATTTATTTTCTTTCGGGTATATAACCAGTAATGGGGTTACTGGATTGAATGGTAGATCAACTCTCAGTTCTTTAAGAAATCCCCAACCTGCTTTCCACAGTGGCTGAACTAATTTACATTCCTTCAGAAAGTGTATAAGTGTTCTCTATTCTCTAAATCTTCACCGATATGTGTTTTTCTTTTGACTTTTCAAAAAAGGCCATTCTGACCAGTATGAAATGGTATTTCATTTCGGTTTTGATTTGCATTTCTCTAATAAATAATGACTATGAGCACTTTTACATATGTTTGTTGGGTGCTTGTGTGTATGTCTTCTTTTGAAAAGTGTCCATTCGTGTCCTGTTGCCCACTTTTTAATGGAGTTACTTGCTGCTTGCTTGTTGATTTGTTTAAGTTCCTTATAGGTTCTGCATAATAGACCTCTGTTAGATGCGTAGTTTGTGAATATTTTCTTTCATTCTGTGGGTTATCTCTTTACTACCTTGATAGTTTCTCTTGTTGTGCAAAAGTTTTTCAGTTTAATTAAATCCCACTTAGTTGCAATTGCTTTTGAGGACTTAGCCATAGATTATTTGCCAAGGCCGTTATCAAGAAAAGTATTTCCTAGGTTTTTTCTAGGCGTTTTATAGCTTGAGATTTTTCATTTAACTCTTTAATCCATCTTAAGCTAATTTTTGTATTTGGTGAAATATGGGGGTCTAGTTTTATTCTTCTGCATATGACTAGCCAGTTATCCCCGCATTATTTATTAAATAAAGTCTTTTTCCCGTTGCTTACTTTTGTCAACTTTGTTAAAGATGTGATGGTTGCAGGCATGTGGCCTTAGTTTCTAGTACTCTAGTCTGTTCCATTGGTCTATGTGTCTGTTTTTCTACCAGTACCATGTTGTTTTGATTACCATAGTCTTCTAGTATAGTTTGAAGTCATGTAATATGATGTCTCTAGCCTATGTCTCTAGCCTTAGTATTGCTTTGGCTTGGCTATTCAGACTCCTTTTAGGTTCCATATAAATTTTAGATGTTTTCTATTTTGTGCAAAATGACATTAGTAGTTTGATAGGAAAAGCACTGAATCTGTAAATCGCTTTGAGCAGTATACTCATCTGCACGCAGATGATACTCCAGTGTATGTTCTGTGGTTGATGAGTGAAGTGTATTGTAATTCCAAATGGTCAAGCCAGACCCTGCCCCCACCCGGCTCCTCCTCTGCCAGAGCTGTACACCTCTACCCAGGGGGCCTCTAGAGCCACTGGGGATGGGGCTGAGGGCCGCTTCCCGCCCCCGTGCAGCTGCTGCAGGGCAAATCACCTGGCTTGGCCGCAGCCACAGGGACATCTGGCCCTGCTTCCGAGATGTGGGGAGTGCGGGCAGGCTCAGGAGTTGCCTGGAGGCTGCTGCCTGCACACAGAAGGCGGCTGCAGCTTGGGAGCCCAGGCGGGCTGGAGGTGCATGGCCTGGTCGGCCTCGGGATCTCCAGCGCGCCCAGCCTGAGGGCCCCCAGGCCGTGCCTCCCACCCACTCCTCCATCTGAGAGAGATCGGGGCCGCTGTCATGGGCACTCAGCAGTCACACCATGTGGGGTTGAGCGGCGGGTTCTCAGTTCTCGCCCCTGTGCAGCCGCCACCGCCAGGCAGAATGCCTGGCTTGGCCACAGCCACAGGGACACCTGGCCCTGGTTCTGCGAGACTGGGAGCGCAAGCGGGCTCAGGGGTTGCCAGGTAGCTGCTGCCTGCACACAGAGGGCGACTGCAGCTTGTGCGCCCAGGCGGCGGAGCATGGTCTGGGTGGCCTCTGGAGTGCGTGCGCGCCAGGTCTGAGGGCCTCCCTGGTGGTGCCACCAGCCCCAGTCTTCCTCTACTGGAGCCTGGAGCAGCTGGAATGGCCACTCTGCAGTCACAGGGGATAGAGTTAAGTTTTCTTATCCCACACATGCACACAAAAACGTAACTATTCTGTGAGGTAATGAACATGTTCATTGACTTCGTTTTGGTAATCATTTCAGAATGCGCATATAAACGCATCACATGTACAATTTTTATTTCTCTATTACACCTCAGTAAAGCTGAAATAATTAACAGGATTGAAAGGATAAACCCACAGTTCTATAGTCACAGTTGGACACTTCAATACCTCATTTTAATTAATGGATAGAAAAACCAGACAGAAGCTTCATGAGAAATACAAGAGTTAAACAACAGTATAAGCCACTGAGAGCTAATACACATATACAGGACAGTCCATCCAACAACAGCAGAATATACATTCCTTTCAAGTGTATATGGAAGTTCTCTAGGATGGGCCATATCTTCATCCACAAAATATGTCCTAATCATTTTTAAAAGTTTGAAATCATACAAAATATAATTTACACCCACAATGGAAGAAACAACAGATAAATAAGTGAAAACTGGAAAATTCACGAAAATGTGGAAATTAAACAATATAGTCTTCAACTGCCAGTGAGTGAAAAAAATAAATCACAAGCAAAATTATAAAATATCTTGAGATAAATTAAAATAAAAACAAAACATACCAAAACTTATTGAATGCAGTGAAAGTAGAGTTCAAAGGAAAATGTATGGATATAAACAACTACATTTAAGAAAAATCTCAAATCAACATCCTCACTCTATACCTAAAGGCAGTGGAAGAAGACAAAAGAAGACTAAACCCAAAGCTAGCAGTATGAAAGAAATAATAGAGAGTATAATTAGAGCATAAATCAATAAAATAGAAGTTTGGAGAGCAGTAGAATGAATAAACATAGATTATTTGAATGATAAAGCCTTTCACTATATTGACTGAGCAAAAGATGGAAGACTAATTATTAAAATAATAAATGAAAGCAGAGCCATTACTACCAACTTTACAGAAATACAAAAGGATTACAGGAGTATACTGTGAACAACTGTCTAACAACAAATTAGCTGCCCTGGATGAAATGGACGAAAGACACAAACTACCAAAGTGGCTCAAGAAGAAAGAGAAAATCTGAATAGACCTATAACCTAGGAGATTGAATTAGTAATCGAAAGTGATTAACAAAGAAACATTTATGACCAAATAGCTGCATTAACTGGTGAGTCAACCTAACATTTAAAGAAGAATTAATACCATTTCTTCTCAAACTCTTCTGACATAATATATGAAGAAGGAATACTTGCTAATTCATTTTTTGATAACAGCATTATCCTTATACCAAGGCCAAAGAGAGCACAAAAAAGAGAACTACAGCACAATATCCCTTATGAATATATAAGCAAAAATCTCAGCAAAATACTAGCAATACTAGCAAAATACTAGCAGCAATACTGTATAATCAAAGGATTGTAAACTATCACCCTGTGAGATTTATCCCCAAAATGCAAGGGTGGCTCAACATATAAAAAATCAATCAGTGTAATATACTCTAACAGTAAAATGAATAAGCACGTGATTATTTCAATTGATGCACAGAAATCATTGATGAAATACAACACCCTTCTATAATAAAAATACTCAATAAACTAGGCATAGAAGGGATTTTCTGCAACATGACAATAGGATGTACAAAAACCCAACAGTTAATATCATGATCAATGATGAAACACTGAAAGCTGTTTTCCTAACATCTAGAACAAGACAAGCATGGTGCATTTGCCACTTGTATTCAACGTAGCACTGGCAATTTTAGCCAGAGCAATTAGGCAAGACAAAGAAATAAAGGCATCTAAATTAGAAATAAAAAACAGAAGTAAAATTATATCTACACATGATCTTATGTGTATAAAGCTCCAAATAAAACACAAAACCGATTATAACAAATAAAAGAGGCAGGATGCAAAACAAACATAGGCAAATGAGCTATATTTCTATATAGTTGTAAAGAACTATGAAAACATTTTAAAAATTCCATTTATAATAGCACCAAAGAATAAGTTATTCAGGCATAAATCTAACCATGGTGGTATACACAAAACTTTGCTGAAAAAAAACGAAAGAGAGTGGAAATAACTGGAAAGACATTCTGTTTTCACGGGTTGTAAGACAATATTGTTAAGATAACAATACCATCTAAAGTAATCTACAGATTCAATGCAATATCATCAAAATCCCAAAGGCATTTCTGTAGAAAGAAAGAAACTCATTCTACAATTCATACAAAAATTCAAAGGATCTGACAGACAAAACAGTCTTGAAAAAGAATATTAGAAAACTCACATTTTTCAGTTTCACAGCCTACTACAAATCTACAGTAATCAAGAGAGTGTGGTACTGGCATAAGACTAATAAACTTTTAGACCAATAAAATAGAACAGATTTGAGATCCTACAAATTAGTGCTCACATATATGGTCAATGACTGTTCAACAAGCTGTCCAAGTCTAGTGAAGGGAGGAAAGAACAGTCTCTTCAACAGCTGGATGTCAGTGCACAAGAGAGAAGTTAGACCCCTACCTTGCTGTATACACAAAAATTAATTCTAAATTAATAAAAGACTTAAATGTAAGGACTAAAGTATGTAACTCTTAGAAGAAAGCACAAGGTAAACCTTTATGACCTTTGAGTTTTAAGTGTATTTTGAAATATGACAGAAAAGCACAGATAACAAAAGAAAATACACGTAAATTAGATTTAATCAAAATAAAAAACCTTTATGCATCAAAGGATACTATCAAGGGAGTTAAAAGACAACCCGTAGTATGTGAGAAAATATGTATCTGATAAAATCAAAGTGTGTATCTGATAAAAGCTTAATATCCCACAACTCAACATCAGAATTTCTAACATCCCAATTAAAAAATAGGCAAAGGACTTGAATAGACATTTCTCCGAAGAAGATACACAAATGTCTAAGACGGACAAGAAAAGATGCTAAACACCGTTATTCATTAATAAAATGCAAGACAAAACCCAAATGAGATGCCACTTTGCATCCACTAGTACGGCTTTCATAACAACGACACAGAAAATCAATGTTGCTAAGGAGGTGGAGAAATTGGAGCCCTCATGAACTGGCTGCTAGGAATAGAAAATGATGCACTTGCCGTGGCAAACAATTTGGTGGTTCCTCACAGAATCACACAGAGAAACAGGAGCTGCTGGCTTCCGGGTTCTCCTGGGCTGGCGTGGTACGTCCCGGAATCGCAGGCGCGCATCCCTTCCCACCTGAGGGCCTGCCTGGCCGTGACTCCCGCCCCTCTTCTCCTCGGAAGAGAGGTCGGGGCCGCTCCAGGGGCCGTCTGCAGCCACCGGGGATGGGGCTGACGGTGGGTTCCTGCCCCGGTGCAGCCGCCGCCGGGCAGACCGCCTGGCTTGGCCACAGCCACGGCGACATCCAGGCCCGGGTCTGCGAGACTGGGCGCGCCAGCCAGCTTGGGAGTTGCCTGGCGCCTGTAGCTGGGCGCCCAGGTGGTGGAGCATGGCCTGGGCGGCCTCTGGATCGCGAGTGCCCCTGGCCTGAGAGCCCGCCAGACCCTGCCCCCGCCCGGCTCCTCCTCTGCCAGAGCTCGACACCTCTAGCCAAGGACCCTCTGCAGCCACGGGGGATAGGGCTGAGGGCCGGTTCCCGCCCCCGTGCAGCTGCTGCAGGGCAGACCACCTGGCTTGGCCACAGCCACAGGACATCTGGCCCTCGTTCCGAGATGTGGGAAGTGAGGGCGGACTCGGGAGTTGCCTGGAGGTTGCTGCCTGCACAAAGAAGGCGGCTGCAGCTTGGGTGCCCAGGCGGGCTGGAGGTGCATGGCCTGGTCGGCCTCGGGATTGCCAGCGCGCCCAGCCTGAGGGCCCCCAGGCTGTGCCTCCCGCCCAGTCCTCCACCTGAGGGAGATCGGGGCTGTTGGTATGGGTCCTCAGCAGTCACCCTGTGTGGGGTTGAGCGGCGGGTTCTCAGTTCTCGCTCCTGTGCAGCCGCCGCCGGTCAGAATGCCTGGCTTGGCCACAGCCACTGGGACACCTGGCCCTGGTTCTGCGATGCTGGCAGCGCGAGCGGGCTCGGGGGTTGCCAGGCAGCTGCTGCCTGCACACAGAGGGCGACTGCAGCTTGGGCGCCCAGTCGGCGGAGCATGGTCTGGGTGGCCGCTGGAATGCGTGCGCTCGAGGCCTGAGGGAAGCGCTGTTGGTGCCACCTGCCCCGCTCTGCACCTCTCCGCACCTGCGCCAGCGCCCTGCGCCCCCTCCACGCCTGCGCCGGCGCTCTGCGCCTCTCTGCCTTTGCAAAGGGCGCTCTGCCTTTGCCAGGGCGGAGCTGCCTTCTCCTCAGCACAGACCAGAAGAGCATCGCAAGGGCGGAGCTGAGTTCTCCTCTGCACAGACTTCGGAGATACAGCGAAGGCGGAGCAGTGTTCTCCTCAGCACAGACTCGGGCGGGCGGGCCGGGGGCACCGCGAGGGCAGAGCTGCGTTCTGCTCAGCACACACCCGGGGGACACCGCGAAGGCAGAGCAGCTTTCTCCTCAGCACAGACCTTGGGGGCACTGCCTCGCTTTGGGACAACTCGGGGCCGCATCAATGGTGAATAAAATCCTTCCTGTTTGCAGCCCTGAATAATCAGGGTTAGAGACCAGTTAGAAGGGTTCAGTGTGGAAAACGGGAAACCAAAAGCCCCTCTGAATCCTGCCGACCGAGGTTCTCCCCAGCCAAGGTGAGGCGGCCGCAGTGCGAGATCCACACCGGAGCCTCCGAAGACAAATGCGGCATTCCTAATGCAGACATGACACCCAAAGTATGACACTCCCATTGCTCATGTAACAAGCACCTGTAATGCTAATGCACTGCCTCAATACAAAAATATTAATATAAGATCCGCAATCCCCTCACTGCCATGCAGTCCAAAGACAGCGATCATAATAATCAACATTGACATAGTCAATACAAACGTAGTAATGAACCTAGGGTTAAGGTTGGTGTTAGGGTTAGGGGTTAAGTTTAGGGTTAGGGGTTGGAGATAGGGATTGGGGTCAGAGTTAGGGGTTAGGAGTCAAAGTTTAGAGTTAGGGTTTAAGAGATGTTAGGGGTTAGGGATTAGGGGTTAGGGTTGGGTTAGGGTGAGGGTTGGGGTTAGGGGTTAGGGTTAGGGATAGTGGTTAGGGTTTGGATCAGGGGTTAGGGGTCAGGGTCAGGGGTCAGGGGTCAGGGTCAGGGGTCCCACTCTGCGATTTGTCTATTTACTCTGCTGACTGTTCCCTTTGCCATGCAAAAGCTCTTTAGTTTAATTAAGTCCCAGCTATTTATCTTTGTTTTTATTGCATTTGCATTTGGGTTCTTGGTCATGAAATCCTTGCCTATGCCAATGTCTAGAAGGGTTTATCCAGTGTTATCTTCTAGAATTTTTACAGTTCAGGAATTAGGTTTAAGTTCTTAATCCATCTTGAGTAGATTTTTGTATAAGGTGAGAGATGAGAATCCAGTTTTATTCCCCTATATGTGGCTCGCCAATTATCCCAACGTCATGTGTTGAAAAGGGTGTCCTTTCCCCACTTTATGTTTTTGTTTGCTTTGTCAAAGATCAGTTGGCTGTAAGTATTTGGGTTAATTTCTGGGTTCTCTCTTCTGTTCCATTGGTCTATGTGCCTATTTTTAAACCAGTACCTTGTTGTTTTGGTAACTATGGCCTTATTGTACAGTTTGAAATCAAGTAGTGTGATGCCTCCAGGTTTGTTCTTTTTGCTTAGCCTTGGTTTGGCTACATGACACCCTTTTGGTTCCATATTAATTTTAGAATTGTTTTTGTAATTCTGTGAGGGATAATGGTGGTATTCAGATGGGGATTGCATTGAATTCGTAGATTGCCTTTAACAGAATGGTAATTTTCACAATATTGGTTCTACCCATCCGTGAGCATGGGGATGTGTTTCCATTTGTTTGTGTCATCTATGATTTCTTTTCTTTCTTGTTTTTTTTTTTTTTTTCAGAGGTAGTTTCGCTCTTGTCGCTGAGGTGGGAGTGCAGTGGTGTGATCTCGGCTCACTACAACTTCTGCCTCCCGGGTTCAAGCGATTCTCCTGCCTCAGTTTCCCGAGTAGCTGGGATTATAGGCATGCGCCAATGTGCTTGGCTCCATCTATGATTTCTTTCAGCAGTGTTTTGTAATTTTCATTGTAGAGGTCGTTTGATTACTTTGCTCGGTATATTCCTAAGTTTTCTTTGTTTGTTTTTGTTTGTTTGTTGCAGCTATTGTAAAAGGGGTTGAGTTCTTGATGTGATTCTCAGCTTGGTAGCTGTTGATGTATAGAAGAGCTACTGATTTGTGTACATTAATCTCGTATCTGGAAACTTTGCTGAATTCTTTTATCCGTTCTAGGAGCTTTCTAGAGGAGTCCGTAGGGTTTTCAAGGTGAAAGATCATATCGTCAGCAACCAGTAACAGTTTGACTTCCTCTTTACCGATTTGGATTTCCTCTATTTCCTTCTTTTGTCTGATTGCTCTGGCTAGGACTTCCAGTACTATGTTGAAGAGGAGCGGTGAGAGTAGGCTCTTTGTCTTGTTCCAATTCTCAAAGGGAATGCTTTCACTTTTTCCCCATTCAGTATTATGTTGGCTGTGGGTCTGTCATAGATGGCTTTTATTACATTAAGGTATGTCCCTTATATGCCTATTTTGCTGAGAGCTCTAATCATAAAGCAATGCTAGATTTTGTCGAATGCTTTTTCTGCATCTGTTGATAAAATCATGTGAGTTATTTTTTTAATTCTGTTTATTTGGTGTATCACATTTATTGACTTGCATATGTTAAACCATTCCTGTGTCACTGGTATGAAACTCGCTTGATCATGGTGGATTATCTTTTTGATATGTTGTTGGATTCAGTTAGATAGTATTTTGTTAAGGATTTTGGCATCTGTGTTCATCATGGATATTGGTCTGTAGTTTTCTTTTTTGGTAATGTCCTTTCATGGTTTTGGTATTAGGGTGATGCTGGCTTCATAGAATGAATCAGGGAGTGTTTCTTCTTTTGCTGTCTTGTGGAATAGTGTGAAAGGATTGGTATCATTTCTTCTTTGAATGAAAGAAAATATTCTTTGAATGTCTGGTAGAATTCTGCTGTGAATCTGTCTGGTCCTCGGCTTTTTTTGTTGGTAATTTTAAAATTACCATTTCAATCTTACTGCTTGTTTTATTGGTCTGCTTGGGGTATCTACTTCTTCCTGATTTAAGCTAGGAGGGTTGTATTTTTCCAGGAATTGATGCAACTCTTCTGGGTTTTCTAGTTTATGTGCCAAAAGGTGTTCATAGTACCCTTGAATAATCTTTAATATTTCAGTGGTGTCAGTTGTAATATCCCCTGTTTCATTTCTTAGTGAGGTTATTTGGATTTCCTCTCTTTTTTCTTGGTTAATCTTATAATGGTCTATCGATTTTGTTTATCTTTTCAAATAACCAATTTTTTGTTTTATTCATGTTTTGTATTTGTCGTTGTTGTTGTTGCTGTGTCAATTTCATTTAGTTCTGCTCTGATGTTGGTTATTTCCTTTGTTTGCTGGGATTGGGTTTGGCTTGTTCCTGCTTCTCCAGTTCCCTGAGATGTGAACTTAGATTGTCTGTTTGTGCTCTTTCATACTTTTCGACATAGGTGTTTAGGGCTACAAACTTTCCTCTTAGCACTGCCTTTGCTGTATCCCAGAGGTCTTGATAGGTTGTGTCATCCAGTTCGAAGAAATTTTTTCCATTTCCATCTTGATTTTGTTTTTCACCCAGTGCTCATTCAGGAGCAGGTTATTTAACTTCCATGTATTTGCATGGTTTTGAAGATTCCTTTTGGAGTTGATTTTCAGTTTTATTCCACTGTGATCTGAGAGAGTGCGTGATACAATTTCAATTTTCTTAAATTTATTGAGACTCATTTTATGGCCTATCATATGGTCTATCTTGGAGAAAATTCCATGTGCTGTTGAATAGAATGTGTATTCTGTAGTTGTTGGATGAAATGTTCTTATATATCTGTTAAGTCCTTTTGTTCCAAAATATAGTTTAAATCCAGTGTTTCTTTGTTGACTTTCTGTCTTGATGACCTGTCTAGTGCTGTCAGTGGAGTAATGAAGTCCCCCACTATTATTGTGTTGCTGTCTATCTTATTTCTTATGTTTACTAGTAATTGTTTTATAAATTTGGGAGCTCCAGTGTTAGGTTCATGTATGTTTAGGATTGTCATGTTTTTCTGTTGAATGAGACCTTTACCATTAGATACTGTCTGTCATTGTCTCTTTTAGCTACTGTTGCTTTAAAGTTTGTTTTGTCTCATATGAGAATAGCTACCGCTGCTCGCTTTTGGTGTCCATTTGCATGAAATGCCTTTTTCTACCACTTTCCTTAAGTTTATGTAGGTCGTTATGTGTTAGGTGAGTCTCCTGAAGGCAGCAGATAGTTAGTTGGTGAGTTCTTATCCATTCTGTGGTTCTGTATCTTGTAAGTGGAGCATTGAAGCCATTTACAACCAACATTGGTATTAAAAAGTGAGGTACCATTGCTTTCATCATGCTCTCTGTTGCCTCTGTACTTTGTTTTTGTTTTTTGTTTTTGCTTTTTAACTTGTATTTTTGTTTCATAGGTCTTGTGCGATTTATGCTTTAATGAAGTTCTGTTTTGATGTGTTTCCAGGGTTTGTTTCATGATTTAGAGCTCCTTTTAGCAGTTCTTACAGTGCTGGTTTGGTAATGGCAAATTCTGTCAGCATTTGTTTGTCTGAAAATGACTGTATCTTTCTTTCATATATGATGTTTAGTTTTGCTGGATACAGAATTCTTGGCTGATAATTGTTTTGTTTGAGGAGGCTGAAGAAAGGGCCCCAATCCCATCTAGCTTTTAAGGTTTCTGCTGCAAAATCTGCTGTTAGTTTGATAGGTTTTCCTTTATAGGTTACCTAGTGCTTCTGTCTCACTGCTCTTAAGATTCTTTCTTTTGTCTTAACTTTGGATAACCCAATGACAATGTGCCTAGGCTAAGATCTTTTTGTGTTGAATTTCCCACATGTTATTTGTGCTTCTTTTATTTGAATGTCTAGGTCTCTCACAAGGCCACGGAAGTTTTCCTTGATTATTCCCCCAAATATGATTTCCTAGCTTTTATAATTCACTTCTTCCTCAGGTACACCAATTAGTCTTAGGTTTCATTGTCTTAGGCCCCACCACTGGGGAGGCTACACGTGACATGGGATGTGGGCCATTGGTCAAAGGGTGCGGAGATGGGGTGCTGCCAGGGGAGCCAAGGAGGAAAGAGAGCGCTTTCCAAATTGTCTTCCAGGGTTTCAATGTGCATTTTATTAACTCAGAATCTGTCGGTAATAATACTAGGGAGCTACCTTTCCCTGGAGATGGGTCTTGTCAGTGGAGTGAGATAGGCTGGGGGAAGGAAGAGGAATGGGAGTCTCAGTTTATAAATATTAAGATCAGAAAGGGTGTGCTGCTGGCAGGAGCAGAGGGAGCCTGGAGATTTGGGTGGCTGCCATTGGTAAGTGGTTGCAATCCAGAGAGTGGGATTGAGTTCCTCCCTTGTCATGTTAGCATCCCATTTCCTGGGTGCAGGTCTAATGCCCTGCAGGTGGTCATTTCACTCAGGGTGGCTTTGTCTCTCTTCTGCCATCTCCAGACTCAGCTTCGCATTCCAGGGCTGCGTACCACCAGCCACTGTCATGTTAACCCCTTCCCAGGCCAATGTGTCCTCGGCCTGGAGCCCAATCTGCTGGACAGCCTGGGACCGTCCATTTTCGGGGTGGTGGGCAACCTGGTGGCCACCATGGTGCTGTGCAAGTCACACAAGGAGCAGAAGGAGACCACCTTCTACACAGTTATGCGGCTGGCCGCCACCGACCTGTTGTTCACTTTGCTGGTGATCCAGGTGACCATCGCCATGTACATGAAGGGCAGGTAACCTGGGGGCCAGCTGCTGTGTGAGTACAGCATCTTCAGCCTGTTCTTCTTCAGTCAGTCCAGCCTCAGCATCGTCTGTGCTGTGATATCTATACAGGTAATTTTTGTTAGACATTCTTAGAAGAGTTTCAAAAGTTTTATGTTTTTATCTGGGTTATAAACAGAGTCCTCAAATGCATACAAAGGAAATCATGCCATGATTGAATTTCAGCAGGAATAAGTTTATTTCACCTATTCAAAGTTAAAATACTTTTGTTGTGTTTGAAAATGTGTTTTAAAGATATGTTTTTGAAAAAAGTTTAAGTAAATATTTAATCATGCCCCCTTTTCTATCCCAAGAAATAATTTCATATATAGTTTATTTAATTTTTTAACAAAAATGTAGCATAATTTTTAAAAATTGTATATTTTATTTAACCCAATATATATCCAAAATATTGGGTCAATATGTAATCAATATAAAAATTATTAGAGATAGTTTGCATTCTTTTTTCATATGAAATCTTTGAAATCCATTGTGTATTTTACATTTTAGGATGTCTCAACTCAAATGTGAAATTTTCATGGAGAATATTTGAACTGTATTTAGATTAATACAAATTGCAGTTAAAAAGTTTATTATAGATTTAACAGGGGGCGTGCAGCCCGCTTGCCAATCAGATCGCTGTAGAGCGGTCCCGCAGCCAACCCCCGAAGAGCAGCCTGCTGGCTTCCCCAGCGCCCAGGAGTTGGGGATGTCCTACAAACCTACCACCCCTGACCCCAGCAGCACCCCCGGCTCCAGCACCCCTGGGCCAGGCACTCCGGTCCCTACAGGAAGCGTCCTGTCGCTGTCGGGCTCAGGGCCGGGAGCCACTGTCCCTTGCAGACCGCTGTTTAAAGACTTTGGACCGCCTACCGTCGGTTGTGTGCAGGCCATGAAACCACCTGGTGCCCAGGGCTCCCAGAGCACCTACACGGAACTGCTGTTGGTCACAGGGGAGATGGGCAAAGGGATCCGGCCCACCTATGCTGGCAGCAAGAGCGCCGCGAAGTGCCTGAAGAGAGGTATCATCCATCCCTAGTCAGAGTGCCTGGTAGAGACAGAGCGGAACGCCCACACTTAACAGGAAGCTCCTAGGCCTCTGTGTCTGGACTTCAGAGCACCTGCTTCTCCCTGGCCTTCATCCCTAGTTGCACTAACCATCCTGGGCTTCCTGTCCTGTGTCCCTTGATGGGTGCCCTCCAGGAACCAAGGGGCGGTTCTCACTCCAGGTGGCAGCACTAAGGACCCCCCTCCCCATCCCACCCCGCCAACGCAACAAGAGTTAGCAGCGAGGTCCCCGTGAGTCCCACCCATGACCTGCCGACAGTGTTACCCACTGGAACTTTCTGTAGCCCCCACCACTCAGCCCTTCCCAGCACTTGTCCGGAGCCTCCTTCTCCCTCAGCACAGCTCAGGCCTCAGGCCTGACACTTCCCTGCCTTGTGTCTTTTGCTAAATATGACCTTTCTATATTAATAAAAGATGCTTTGGAGTTGTGCTCTCTAAAAAAAGTTTAATATAAAGGAGAAATAAAAGGAAATTTAGCAAAGAAATATGTAGATGAATATTTAAATACTCAGAGGTGACATTACTACCAGACATAATGAGATTATCAGATGTTTCATTTACTTATGATTAATATGTTTGTATTTATTTTTTATTCATTTTATTTTATTTATGTATTTATTTATTTTTATTATACTTTAAGTTCTAGGGTACATGTGCACAACGTGCAGGTTTGTTACATCTGTATACATGTGCTGTGTTGGTTTGCTGCACCCATTAACTTGTCATTTACATTAGGTATTTCTCCTAATGCTCTCCCTCCCCCAGCCCCCCACCCCATGACAGGCCCCAGTGTGTGATGTTCCCCTGCCTGTGTCCAAGTATTCTCATTGTTTAATTCCCACCTATGAGTGAGAATATGCAGTGTTTGGTTTTCTGACCTTGCGATAGTTTAAACAAACTAGGAAGTTCAGAAGTCACTTTACGAGGGAAATAAAGAAAAATAAAGTATTAATGACATTGGTAACAGAATAAAAATTAGAGTTAGACAAAGTATTAACAAGCAAGCTTATATATTTATAAGAGATGGGAAAATATTAGAAAGGAATAAATCATGTCTTGTCAACATGAAGAAAAAGTGTATTTCTTTGTTAACTTATTATTGTGTTTCCTTGTATAATTTTCACTTGGCTTTGTTGGTTTCACTACTTGCTTCATTCTTTCAAAAACTACATCTTCACAGACCATTTCAGCTTTTCCTATGTGGGCAGAATTATAAAACCCAATTTCAAAATTTCAACTCAACGTTGTCAGCATTTTTCTTTGGGCTTCTAATTAAAAAAAAACCTAAGTAATTGTGTGTGTGTGTATTTTAGTATTAACATGAATGTAATAACAGTAAAATCAAACAAAAACAAATGGATACGCAATATGTTCGACTAGCATCTCAGATATGAAAAAGGCATTGCCAACAGTGATATGATTTTTTTTCAAAATGGTAAGCTTTTTAAAGTATAATCTTATTTTAACCTAAAATCTTACTATCAGAAAATGCAGTGTACATTAAAATGTTCTGAAATGCTTTATTCACATTTATTAAATGGTTGTACTCACTCAGATATCTACAAATTGGTTTTTCACTTATGTAATTATAGAACGTTCAAAAGTCATGCAGAATGTGAGATAATTTTCTTTTGAATATGATTGTTTTATCATTGCAAGACATCAAACATCCCTGTTTCCTGCCAAATGAATGTATGATAGCAATAAATGTAAAGATGTGTTTTTGTAAAAGACATATTTTTCAGTTATAAAACACAGATTTCAAAACTTGAATTGTTACAGTGAATATCTCTTAATATAGGCTACAGTCACTTTGATAAAAAATTACCTCACATCTATTTTCAGTATTACTTAAAGATATTCATTTAGTGGCAAAGATTTTTTTTTTTTTTTTGCCTAGAGGCAGATATTTTGCCACATGACTATTTATGAAACTGTTTTTAAATGCATGTACACATATAAAAGCTGCCACTGTGGCTGTAAACTATTACAAGTTATCAAGATTACAAAATAAACAAATAAAAATGTTTCAGTTTTTCTATGAGGTGTCTTTCTTGAGTCCAAATTTAGAGGTTTAAAACGCTTGAAATTAATAAAACCAAGTATTTCACATATTTCAGTTGGAATGGCGTTTGTCCTAGTTTTATTAGTGAAGCAGCAGACTGCATTTTTTCACTCTTATACACCTTCAAAAGGTGGACAGAAAAATTTGATAAAACTTCTAGGGCATTGTCTGATGAAACACATTAAACACTAAAGGAGATATACAACTTCATTGCTTGTAAAAGATATATAAGAAGGAAACCTACATACATATATCTATCAGTTTTGTATTTTCAAGAAATATTTGCCGTAAAGTGAGCTTCATAACAGTATGTGTTCTGCCACAAAGCCAAGGAAAGTAAGTTTGATACAAGGATCTGGAAGTCTACGTGTGTGGCATAATTACATTGAATACATTCACAAATAAGGCAGAAATGTATAGTAGAGTGTCCATTATAGAGGAACACTCAATACGTATTTAATAAAGTGCTTAAAAATTCTCATTATTGACCTCGACAGAGTATACTTGTTATGTTTGCCAGTGACAGATATTAAAAGTGGAGATTGAAGGAAAAATGATGTATAGAAGAGTGATTTTACCTTCAAAGTGACATAAATAATTTGAAGAAATTGAGGGAAGTGACTTGCTTAAATATCCATAAAGTAAATATTTATTGTGTGCTTACTGTGTGCACTGGGAATTAAGCAGTGAAAAAAATACGAAGGAAAACACCAACAACATCTCTTTTATCATGGAGCTTACATTCTACCAGTAAGAGAAAGACCATCAACAAATACATATGTAGTATAACATGACTATGAATGGTATGGAGAAAAATAAGAACAGTAAGGGGCATGTGGGGACCTGGGGATTTATTTTATATAAGGATAGACAAGAAAGGCCTCATTACTAAGTAATTTTACTCAATCCTTTATTCAATTTATTTATTTGTTGATTCCATACTACTTATTTATGTATTTATGTGTTTTTAATTTATTTTTATTTTTAGAATTAGGGTCTCACTCTGTCACCCAGGCTGGAGTGCAGGGGTGTGATCATAGTTCACTGTAACCTTACTCCTGGGCTCAATAGATCCTCCCATCTCAGCCTCCCAAGTAGCTTGGTCTACAGGGTTAGCCTACCACCATGCTTGGCTAATTAAAAAAAATTTAGAGATGGGGCTGTGCTATGTTGCCCAAGCAGGTCTCAAACTCTTGGCCTCAAGCAATCCTTCTGCTTTGGCCTGTCGAAGCATTGGGATTATAGGCATGGGCCACCGTGCCTGGCCCCATAATATTTATTTAGTGTATACACTGTGATAGGCACAAGGAAGTCTCTGATAGTTCAGTAAAAAACTGCAATGATGTCTGCAACAGATAATTAAGTTTGGCCATGATTCTTTTGAGTGTCATAACACTGTCCTAAGAAAACGTCTATATTTCCACTTACTGGGTCTGTGAAACTCAAACTCAATGTTAAAAAGCTCTGATTTGTGGTTGAAATCATAATCCATCTAAAAGCCAGAAATGTGGAGACATTTTTTAAATTTTAAGTGAATCATAAGCAGTCTTGTATTTAAGACAGATAAAATTATTGTACAGTATTATGTTTTCTGTACTTAAAATGAGAGGAAACCACGAGGGTTGTTAATGTTCGAAAAAAGAAGGCATCTATGGGGAAGCTTCATATTGGTAGAAAGTATGAAAGGAAAATAAAACCTCAGGACCCCAAACTCACTATGACAAAGGAAAATTAATCTTGGAACCTGAGTCATGCAAAAGCTGCCATCCTTTTATTCCCAAACAGCTGTAATTTCACATGCTTACTTTAACTTATGTAAAATGTAGATTTACTGAGAGAGAGGATGAATGCACAACTGACTCCTTCCTCCTGTTTTTGCCACAGGTAACATATAGATTCACTGAGCACTAATCAGAGTCTCACAAGAATGTAGCCATTTGCTTCCTTGCCTTCCCTCTCTCCTTCTTTTCCTCTCCTGTTTTAATTTCCTGCCTGTTTCCTCTTTCTCCTTTAAATATTGAAGTTCCCGAAACCCTCTTTAGAAAAAGCACAGGACACCGCTTACTTGTGACTTGTGATTCTTTTTCCCAGGTGTATCCTCCACCTTGCAAAGCAAAATCTCTAAATCACTTGAGATCTGCCTCATTCACTTACTGGTTTAATCAATCACATATTTGATATAACTATAGTATCAGATGATAAATGTAGATGTAAAAAATCTATCTGTAAAAGTGACTTTTCTTATTCCCCTCTCTCCTTTTCTCCCCTACTGTGCTTTGAATTCTTTATTTTCATATTCACTTTGCTGGCTTCGGATCATTTCCAAACCTACTCTAATGGTAGCATGACAGCATCCAGTGAGTTTGTTGTTGTTGCTGTTCTGATAGGACCATAGACTTTCACATCTAGTTGTGATATCACATGCTCACATTGTCTAACTACTTCATTTTACAGTTGAAGAAATTGAGACACAAGGTAAGGTGACCTGCCCAGTTCCAATCTAGTTATATAACAAAATAATGGCTAATATTTAATAAATAATATGAGTCAGGCACTGGGAAAATAAGGCACTTTTTTTTTTTTTTGAGACGGAGTCTCCTTCTGTCGCACAGGCTAGAGTGCAGTGGTGCGATCTCGACTCACTGCAAGCTCCGCCTCCCGTGTTCATGCCATTCTCCTGCCTCAGCCTCCCCAGTAGCTGGGACTACAGGCACCTGCCACCACGCCCGGCTATTTTTTTTTTTGCATTTTTAGTAGAGATGAGGTTTCACCTTGTTAGCCAGGATGGTCTCGATCTCCTCACCTCGTGATCCTTCCGCCTCGGCCTCCCAAAGTGCTGGGATTATAGGCGTGAGCCACCGCACCCAGCTAATTTTTTGCATTTTAAATAGAGATGGGGTTTCGCCGTGTTAGCCAGGAAGGTCTCGATCTCCTGACCTCATGATCTGCCTGCCTCGGCCTCCCAAACCGCTGGGATTATAGGCGTGAGCCACCGCGCCCGGCGGTAAGGCACTATTTTTATATCTATTTAAAAATGTAGAAACTGAGTCAAAGAGGGGATATGGTATTTGCCTGGGATTATAGGATTAGTAAATGACTGAGTTGGTATTTAAAGGCAGGCTGCCAGATTTCATAGCCCATCCAAAATTGCATGCCACTCAAGTCTTCTGGTTCCGACTTCTCTGCAATTTACACAGCCCTACACTGCCTTCGTCCTAAACTCTCCAACCTCCTATTTTTTTCAGCTCTAAACTTTGATTCCCTAAACACAGCAGTCAGGGACAGGTGGAAGATTGTTGTGAAAAGAACAGGCAGCAGCATTATTTTTAGCCTCTTTTTATATCTATTTTATTCTACAGATTAGTGTACTTTTCTCAATTATGCATACTTTTCCATTCTGCCAAAAATTTATTTTAGGGCTGTTAAAGCTGTAGTCAATTTTATCACTTTGATCTTCCAAAGGAACCTGCTGTGTCTTTTTCATTCTGTGCAAAAATAGGCATTTTAGGCTCCACTCAATGCTAAAGTCATTGAGTAGCTAGAGACTTTCTATTTGTTTTCTGCATTGTTATATTTTCATAGTTTTAGAATCTGAGCAGCATTTAACTTGTCTATGCTTTATATATTCCTTTAGAGAAAGAACACAGTGATACTTGTTCGTAGTGTTAGAGGAATAATCCTAAAGAGAGAAATTATTCTTCATATATCCACCATGACTGAATACTAAGTAATACTGAAACCCACTTATAAAACAAAACAGAAAACTTCCAAAAAACCAAATAAACAACAACAAAACTTAAAACCAAAAAAGTACTGGAAGTCTCAGAAGTATATAGCAGTTATTCTTGCTCCTTCAAATGAAAAGATGCTTTATCATATCCTCTGTGGAGAGAATTCTGACAGTATTTATCAAAGAACTTACATTTATTCACCTTGTACCCTAACAATTTCATAACTTAAAAATACATACAACAATGTATAATATAGCATTTTTTGTAAAGGGAAATAATCAGAAAGAGTCTAAGTGTTTGACAATAGGGCACTTGTTGAATTGTGATACAATCACACAATGAATTCTTTATAGAGCCCATTAAAATGATGTTATTGATATTTATTTATTAATATGAGAAATCATTTAGCATTTTTGGTTAAGACCTTTAACAAAACACAAAGTTTATGAAATAATGGGCACAACATTCCATATTTTCATAAAGAGAATGACTTTTAAAACTACCCTGCAATCATCTCATTTTACACAAATGTCTAATCTGGTTGCTATTCCTGCCACATTTTATGTCTTTGAACCTAATCTACTGACTTCTTTCTCCCAATATTTTCTATGTGCTGAAGGAGTAAAAATGGAATAAAAACAGATATAAGCCATCCCTGCTTTCCTGATGTTGCCAAAGACCAACTGATGCTGGTGTTAAACAAACAAAATGAAAATATGAAGACTGCTAGGAAGGAAAAACACACGGTGTTCTCTGTGTTTTCATATAATAGCAATCTTTGGAAGCCTAAAACTGTAAGACTAAGATTCACACAGGACTTCCAAAAAGAAGACCCTTGCCTACCTAGAATAAAAGAAGTCTACTTTTGTAACTTGATGTTATTAGGCTTTGTCTTATGTTTTTTATTGGATTTGTAGATTCTTGGAAGTTAAGCTTCATCCTTTTTTACTTTTTCTAAGCCTGGAGTGATTCTCCATTTTCTTCATCTGAACTCCTCTAGCACTATTTGTGAGCTAACTCAGTTGGTTCCTAGTAAATACCACATTTGCATGTGCATATTACCTTTCTTCTCAATATCAAGGGAAATTCCCTCAAAGCAAAGACAGTCACTTCTGATTCCTCACAGTATTTAATAAAAAATCCGATAAACAATTGAGACTAAATAAAGAACTGTTGTACAAAAAGCCTCAATTCAAACCTAGTTACTACTGATATGTATTCTATATGAAAGCAAACTTAATATACATTATATCTTTAGGAAAACATATATAATCACTCTGTGATCAAAGGCTTCCTAATTAACATATCTTTATTCACTTACTATTAAATAACTCTAAGAGGATAAAAGTCAACCTCCAGGAAGCATTCTATGGAGGATAGAATGTGATCTTTGGAATCACACACACCTACATTGAATTCTACCTTTTGAATATCCAGTTGGGTGATGTAATGCATGGATTATAGTTAACATGGGAGAAAACCGTAGAAAATCTAAAATGTTGTTTGGAGGATTTCATGAAAAAACATTGATGAGCAGAACAATTCCTTTCTTTATATAACTTTTATAATTACTGAATCTCATAACCTGTATTCTAGTCCAGTTAGAAAAAATTTTCCTTTGGATAAATGCAATAGTCTTTTAAATAATTGCTATGTTTTACCCTTGCCGCCTATGTTCACTCAAAATTCATATGCTGAGTTTCTAACTCCCAGTACCTAAAATACAGTGACAGTATTTGGAGACATGGTCTTTAAAGAGGCAATTAAGCTAAAATGGAAATTTGAACACAAACAGGTACAGAGGGAAGATGAAGTGAAGTTACATGGAAAAGATAGCCATCTAGAAGCCAAGGCGAGAGGCCAGAGAAGATGCCAACCTTGATAGCACCTTGATCTTGGACACTTCTAGCCTCTAGACTTGTGAGAAGGTATATTTCTTTTATTTAAACCATCTAGTCTATGGAAATATGTTATGGCAGCCCAAACAAATTAAAATAATGTCCTACTCAAATAGTAGTGATATCCTTTATTTGCTTTTTAGTTTTTTTTTTAAATTCAAATTGTATTTTAGATACAGGGTGTATGTAGGCAGGTTTGTTACCTGGGTATATTGTGCCATGCTGAGGTTTGGGGTATGATTGATCTCATCATGCAGATACGAAGCTTAGTACCCTGTAGTTTTTCAACCCTGGCTGCCCTCCCTACTGCCTCTACTAGTCTCCATTGTCTATTATAGTCATGTTTTCTTTTTTTAAAAAAAATCTGTTTTTCTGATTTTTTTATTAGGTAAAAAATGGAAAAACAAAATATAATTTTCATTCAATACATATTTCATCCTTATGGGTTATTTTTTCAGAAAGTGAGGTCCATTTAGAATGATAGCAGTTCATCAACCAAATAATTCATCTTCATACAGTTTCAATAACTTCAGAAATTTTCTTCATCTCTCTCTCTCTCTGTAGAAATTCTGAAACTGTGGAATGGTCATCTTTATTGTCATAAATATTGTCATCTTTATGTCCAAGAGTATCCAACATTTAGCTACCAAACTACTACCCAAATCTGATTAATTGATCATGTTGATTCTGTCACATTCTACATGTCATATCAGATTTTTATTAAAGAAATCATTAGCTTATCTATTATTGTTACTGGGGCTGTAAGAAAATTTTATAATTCATTTGGACCAATCCTCTTCTTTATGGTCTTATTTGAGAATAAAACTTGGTTCAGTCTTAGCCTGTCATTTAATAAGCCAGTGACCTGGGGCAAATCTTACTGCTTCATCTGTAAACTATGAATAATAATGGAGGCCCTCTGCCTGTCACACATGGGTATAGTAAAGTTCCATTTTAAAAATGGCTCCTATTTTGTTACCTGAAAGGCATTCTATAATGATGAGTGGCAAGGTGGTCTTAGCAACAGTGCAGTGAAAATTGGGACCATTTTCTGTTGCTATCATTTCTATTTTTGTGATAACCCCTTTAAATTAGCCTTAGGATGTAATTCAAAGGAGTTATGTAATTGGATTTTTTTTTTTTTTTTTTTTGAGACAGAGTTTTCCTCTGTCGCCCAGGTTGGAGTGCAGTGGCGCAATCTGGGCGCACTGCAAGCTCCACCTCCTGGGTTCGCG
This sequence comes from Gorilla gorilla gorilla, assembly GCF_029281585.2. Taxonomy (NCBI): domain Eukaryota; kingdom Metazoa; phylum Chordata; class Mammalia; order Primates; family Hominidae; genus Gorilla; species Gorilla gorilla. The sequence continues at coordinate 10,317,999 of NC_086018.1, read as the reverse complement.
CCATTCTCCTGCTTCAGCATCGCGAGTAGCTGGGACTACAGGCGCCCGCCACCGCGCCTGGCTAATTTTTTGTATGTTTAGTTGGGACGGGGTTTCACCCTGTTAGCCAGGATGGCCTCGATCTCCTGACCTCGTGATCCGCCCGTCTTGGCCTCCCAAAGTGCTGGGATTACAGGCGTGAACCACCGCGCCCAGCCCATAATTGGAAATTTTTGTACTGTTAGATCTAAGAGTATTTTATGTGGTATAATAAAAGATGAATTTAGTGAGCCTCATTAGATAATTAGCATGGAATATATTATGCACTGCCCTGCAGGGGCCTAAGAGAATGGCCCACAGGTCTTGCGAAGTTGATATAAAGACAGGCAACAAGACAGTCTAGCTAAGTAAAAGTCTGTAGACATCTCTAGGGAGGAGTGGTTAGAGAATGCCCTGACTCTGTGGATAGCTGGCATATTTTACCCCAGAAAGAAGAGCACACAGTGGCAGAGAGTACTTGAGGTTTAAATAAGAAAAGAGGACGAAAAAATTACTTTGACTAATTACAAATTTTCTCAAGAAAGAACTTATTCTCTACTTTCTATTGCCTCTTGAGAAATCATTATTTTGAATTAAGTCAACATAATTATTAAGACTAATTGTGGAGGGTATTCAAAATGGAATAACAGCGGTCCCTAGGATTATATTTTATTTATGAATGATCACTCATTTGTAACTTTTCCTTCAGTTAGATGTTTTTCAATACAAAAATACCTTTTTAGCACCAGTTCAATTTGTGAAACGATATGTGAAATTCAGGCATATATTTAATTTTATGTGTAAAATATTCCATTTTTTTTCTGTTAATGAAGTATGTTTAACATGAGACATATCCTCTTAATAAATTTTTAACTGCACAATACAATCTTGTTAACTATAGGTGCTCTGTTGACAGCAGATCTCTAGAACTTATTCATCTGTTATAACTGAATTTTATACCCATTGAACAGCAACCCCCATTTCCCCTGCTTCCAGACCCTGGCAACCAGTATTCTTCTCTGTTTCTAGGAGTTTAACTATTTTAGATATCTTACATAAGTGGAATCAGGCAGCATTCAGACATACCTTCAATTAGTAATGACTATAATTCTGATAGTTTAAATGAGAGAAAGCAAACATCACTACTACTAGCTTTTGGGGGAAAATATTACAAATAGGGATACTGTGATAAAAGCGTACAATATTTTTTACGTTTGTGCACTTAGATCCATGTTCAAACTTTGCCACCTATACATGTATAGCACATTTGAATATGTGCTACAGTATGCCATTTATAAAGACTGAAAATAACATTTTATAAAACATTATTATTTATTTAGCAAACTCATGAGCTTTGGCTACAAAAATACCTGATTTACATAGCATAATCCTAGTGCTGGAGAACAGATCAGTGGCTGCCAAAGGTTAGGGTTGGTTGGAAGATGTGATTAGTGAGGGATAAAGTGAAAACATGTACTTTCTTTGTGGTGATAGAGCAGTTCTGCATCCAGATTATGGTGATGGTCACATAAATCCACACTTCATAGATCTATACACACACATCACACATACAGTCACACACACCTACACAAGAGTACATGTAAAATCCTTAGAAATATGAATAGGGTCTGAACCTGAGTTAATGGTATGGAAACAATGTCAATTTCCTGATTTTGGCAATGTACTAGGTTACGTTAGATATAATCATTGGGGAAAGTTGGCTGAAAATAACACGACCATTCTTTTTACTATTTTTTAACATCTTGTGAGTCAAATTATTTAAAAATAATAGGTATTAAACAAAGACAAAAAATCTAAAATTTCTAAAATCAAAGCCCTTATGAATTTGAACATATTATTTGATTTATTTTGTAGATCTTGATTTCTTCACCTGTATAAATGGAATAATAATACAATTCCTATCTCATTATTGTCATGCTTAAACCATACCATTTATGTAAGTGCCCAGTAACGTGTCTGGTGAACAATAATGCTTAAACACTGAGTTCCTCACTTATTTTGTGGCTATTGGTTTTCAGGTGGTTTTTAAGTTCCTAAGTGGAAGTTTGTTTAAAAAGATGGAGTCAAAATAAACAGCAATGTCTCAGAGCATCATCTGAACAAGAAAGGAAGGTGTTCTCCATCCCTTGAAATGGTCTCAGTCCTCTTTTGTTGTTTAGCTCTCATGTGAGTCTTCACAAATAACCTCAAGAATTGCTACAACACCAACAGAGAATTAACTCTCATTGAGTTTTTAGCTCAGTAGATTCTGGGTCCTAAACTTTATGGACTCACCTGCTTTTTAAAATTTTCCCATTTAGAAATATTCAATTTAAATCTTCCTTCAGTAAGTAATTGTTAACTATTAACAATCCTAACATTATAATAAAGTCATAAGTAACATTTATTACTTTTGTTTTCCACTCATACTGCTTGCAGTCCATAAGCATACAGCATTTTGGTCTTTCCAAATATATAAAGGAAGATAATCAAAATCAAAACTAAGAAATCCTACTCTGAAGTCATATCTCTCTAACTAGACTGTATATTTATTGAGGGTGATGACTATATTTTCTTTTCCAGAAGAACAAAACAAATACAAAGTTGGGATGAATTGAATTCAGTGGGGGATGGAGAGGGGAAGGAGTCAAGGTTCTTCATCCTTTCCCATGCTTTGATAACTTTATCTGTGGGATTCTAGTTAAAAGAACATGACTATCTAAAGAAGTAAGTGCTTGAAAGGCCCATTGTATTGGGAGATTAGGAATTGTTAGCTTGAAAAGACATAAATGGAAAGAAAACATAAGGCAGAGACAAAATACATGAAATTTGTATTGTGGTACACATGTGCTTTGTGATCATATTTCTGTGTCATAAACAAAAAACTGTATAAAGCTTAACCAAGAGAAATTTAGGGCACATAGAAGCATTTATGTATTTTCATACTATGAGCTGGGGCTAAGGTGTCCTTTACCATGACAGTTGGTGAAGCATAAGAACAAGTCAATTCACAAATATTCTAGTAAATTCCAATTTCCACATCTTAAATCATAGACCTAAGTCAGTCAAAATCAGTCATATATATAGACATATGTGTGTGTGTGCATATATACATATATATATGTATATATATATAGGCACTTACATAAGCGGTATGATTTAAGCCTGACAATAATGAGATAGGAATCATACTATTATTCCATTTTTACAGGTGAAGAAATCAAGGTCTACAAAATAAATCAAATAATATGTCCAAATTCATATGGGCTTTGATTTTTGAACTTTCAAATTTTTGTCTTTGTTTAATACCTTTTGTTTTAAAATAATTTGACTCATAAGAAGTTAAAAAAAAAGAAGTAAAAAGAATGACCATGCTATTTTCAGGCAACTTTCCCCAATGATTATATCTAACTTAACCTAGTACGTTGCCAAAATCAGGAAATTGACATTGTTGCCATGCCATTAACTCAGGTTCAGACCCTATTCATATTTCTAAGGAGTTTACATGTACATATGTGTTTGAATGTATGTGTGATGTGTGTGTATAGATCTATGAAGTGTGGATTTATGTAACCATCACCATAATCTGGATGCAGAACTGCTCTATCACCACAAAGAAAGTACATGTCTTCACGTTATCCCTCACTAATCACATCTTCCAACCAACCCTAACCCTTGGCAGCCACCAATCTGTTCTCCAGCACTGGGATTATGCTATGTAATTCAGGTATTTTTGAAGCCAAGCTTATGAGGTTGCCAAATAAATAATAATGTTTATAAACTATTATTTTCAGTCTTTATAAGTGGCATGCTGTAGCACATATTCAAATGTGCTATACATATATAGGTGAGCCAAAGTTTGAACATGGATCTAAGTGTACAGACATAAAAAATATTGTACACTTTTATCATAATATCTCTATTTGTAATCTTTTTCCCCAAATACTAGTAGTAGTGATGTTTGCTTTCTCTTATTTAAACTATCAGAAGCTTTAAACTTTCTCTTAGTTAAATTATAGTCATTACTAATTGAAAGTATGTTTGAATACTTCCTGATTCCACTTACACAAGATAGATATATATATCAGTCATATTTATGTGTGTGTATATATTTATATATACACATCAGTCATATATCTGTGTGTATATATTTATATATATCACATACACACATATATAGACGGAGTCAGGTCTATGATCTCTCTATATATTTATATACACACATATATATTTTAAAGTATTACATGAAGCAAATAGTACAGCTGATTTCATATAACAAGAGTTATTGGATGTATATGGGCAAAAGTTAATGCATATGGGCAAATAAATTGATGAACTTACAGACTCATTTATTTGACATATATTTATTGTGTGGTCTCTATTGAATGCTGGATATCTTCCCGGAGCCTGAAATTCAGCAGTGAATGTAACAGGCTCAAATCCTTGTACTCAAGTAGCTAATATTCTAATCGAGGGAGAAGACAATAAGCAAAGTTAATAAGCAAAATTTTCAACATACTAGTTGATAGGAAGTTCTGTGGTGAAAAATAAAGTCAGAGGAAAAGAATGAGAGGAAGCTCTAAAAGCAACTGAAGATTTACATGAAGAAGCTGCCCAGGCGTTGGCCCAGAGTGAGAGGAAGTGCCATGAGTTCAACAGGCAGGTCACAGTTCAGTGGAAAGAAAAGGATTTCCAGGGCATGTTGGAGTGCCACAAAGAGGGCGAGGCCCTCCTCATCCTCAACCTGGTGACAGACTTGAAGCCCCAGATGCTGTGGACACAGTGCCCTGTCTCCCCGCCTACATCCTCTACATGTGCATCTGGCTCGCGGACCAAACCAACGATGATCTCAAGGTGCAATCCCTGATGACCTCCACCACCAACGGCATTAAGAAAGTCCTGAAGAAGCACAGTGATGACTTTGAGATGACGTCATTCTTGTTATCCAGCACCTGCCACCTTCTTCACTGTCTGAAGCCGTACAGCGGGGATGAGGGCTTCATGACTCAGAATACTGCAAAGCACAACGAACACTGCCTTAAGAATTTGACTTCGCCGAATACTGTCAGGCACTGAGTGACCTTTCCATTGCGATCTACCAGCAGCTCTTTAAAATTGCCAAGGGTGTGTTACAGCTGATGATAGTTTCTGCCATGTTGGAAAATGAAAGCATTCAGGGTCTATCTGGTGTGAAGCCCACTGGCTCCCAGAAGCACTCCTCCAGCATGGCAGATGGGGATAACTCATACCATCTAGAAGCTATCATCTGCCAGATGAATACCTTTCATACAGTCATGTGTGACAAGCGCTTGGACCCTGAGATCATCCTGCAGGTATTCAAACAGCTCTTCTACATGATCAACACAGTGACTCTTAACAACCTGCTCCTGCGGAAGGACGCCTGCTCTTGGAGCACAGGTATGCAACTCAGGTACAATATAAGTCAGCTTGAGGAGTGGCTTTGGGGAAGAAACCTTTACCAGAGTGGAGTAGTTCAGACCATGGAACCTCTGATCCAAGCAGCCCAGATCCTTCAATTAAAGAAGAAAACCCAGGAGGATGTAGAGGCCATCTGCTCCCTGTGTACCTCTCTCAGCACCCAGCAGATTGTCAAAATTTTAAACCTTTAGCCTCCCCTGAATGAATTTGAAGAAAAGGTAACAGTGGCCTTTATACAAACGATCCAGGCACAACTACAAGAGCAGAATGACCCTCAGCAACTGCTATTAGATGCCAAGCACGTGTTTCCTGTTTTGTTTCCATTTCATCCATCTTCCCTAACCGTGGAGTCAATCCCAGCATGTCTCAATCTGGAGTTCCTCAGTGAAGTAGATGCATGTTTAGTCTGATTCCCAATGTGAGCAAGAAGGAAGTATAGACAGTAAAGTAAATTCAAGGATCTGTTAAACCTGGTAAAAGTCAATGAAATCAGAGATTGACAGCCTGTGGAGGGTGCTGAACTATACAGAATTAGACACAACTATGGCATTATTTTTTGTACCTACTGCTCAGAATAAAAACACGTGAAATATCGAAGATTTTAAGTTTGATTTCAGTCCAACAAATATATATAATAATTTATAGACACCAAGCAGTCCCCATAGACATATACAAGATGCCAATTCTATAAAATGAAGCTGCCGAGTTTTAATCTTTGCATATAACTAGGGAATGTCCAAATTAAAATACTAACTATATATAAGTCACATTAATTGCCTTCAAAGGGCTTTTAAAAAATAATAGTACTAATAACCATGATAATGGCATATACTGACATTTCCCAAAGTTTGCAAACCATAGGTGTGGTAGAGTTTGTGGTGAGATGTGTTAAGAACAAAAATAAGGGGATGAGACTTCTGAGAAATGTCCCCAAAATATTTTTTAATGGCTGATTATACAAAGACAGCAGTGTAACTGACCTCCAAACCAGACATTTTGAGTAATGGTTTCTGAAGCAAAATTAGAAGTGACAGTCCTCAGTGTCCTCAAATGCTTTTGTGTAATCTTGATTTAATGGAAGAGATGATTAAAATGCTGCTATCTGAAACTCCAAGTGAGAAAAATGGAAAAATAATTTGTTTCTGATGCTAGTCCATACACTTTCCAAGTCCCACAAAACTTTCACGAAAATGTATATAAGCTAAATATTAGAAAATGATAACAACTTGTTTTATTTATAGATGTAAAAACCAAACAATGTGAAAGCTTTTAATCTCTTAATGCCATTAACCCTCCAGTAAGAGCGTCATATAATGCTCTACTATTCCAAACAACTAAATAGTAAAACAAACTAAACTCGCACATCAGATTATCTGAAAAACCTTCAAAAATAATCATTTCAGGGATTACTATTATACAAAACTTTGGGGTTTTTCAAGAGAATAAAATGGCTTAGGTCAACTTTCCCCTTTCAGGTTATTTTCAACGTTTTTCAAACGTTGTAATTCAAAATTGTAAATATCTCTCCTATGAAATAAGGATTTTAAAAAAGAGTAATTCAATAATATAACAGATGTAGATGTTTGCTGCTCTTAGAATTTTTTGTTTGTTTGTTTTTGGGCTCTTCAAAAGCAAGCATTCAGTTAGAAACCCATATTATTCTTTCCACAGTTTTTTATTATACTTTAAGTTCTACGGTTCATGTGCACAATGTGCAGGTTTGTTACATATGTATACATGTGCCATGTTGGTTTGCTGCACCCATTAACTGGTCATTTACATTAGGTATATCTCCTAATGCTATCCCTACCCCGTCCCCGCACCCTACAACAGGCCCTGGTGTGTGATGTTCGCCTTCCTGTGTCCAAGTGTTCTCATTGTTCAATTCCCACCTATGAGTGAGAACATGCGGCATTTGGTTATTTGACCTTGCAATAGTTTGCTGAGAATGATGGTTTCCAGCTTCATCCATGTCCCTACAAAGGACATGAACTCATCATTTTTTATGGCTGCATGGTATTCCATATTCTTTCCAAACATTTTTTTCTGTCTTTTCCCTATTTCTTGATAGCAGTATGCTGTTTCCATGATAAGAACAAATAGTGTTTGCAAATCATGGGACAGCCTCTGTATTACATTAAGAAAATGAGATTTATCCGTGGATTGGAAGTAGAACAGCCTGCCTCCACCCTCCTTTACTCAACCACCCAACTTAAAAGGCTCTCGGAAACAGCACACTCCAAGCTACCTTCTGTACTGTGCCCTTAGACCACAGCTTCCTCAGTCATTCTCTGCATCTCCTGGGGCTTAACCCAGTGTTAGCCTGTGTTAACACTGCTGACAGTTGTGTTCCAATCATTTGCCATGGGTATTATACCCTCTACATCCACATTAAACATGCCAGCTTCTCTTGGGTGTCTGCAGAGCTGTGTCTTTTTCTTTCACTTACAGTTACATAATCACTGAAGTCCATGACACTCGCACGTGGATCCATGTGCTGACTTCATTTAGAAGGCCAACCTAAAACAACAGGGTTTGTGGCTACCTCTTTAAAGTTGTTTGTGAAGTATAATTTGCTTTTTGATGCACTTTAGTTTGAAACTGAGTCTCTTATGTAAGGACTGTCCTTAATCTTTAAAGACCAAAAATGCCTTGTTAGAGTGTTAAGGAGTTTTGACACGCAGTGGTTCCACAAATACAGTGGCTTACTATCCTTATATACTGTCTTACACCATCATTCTCTCCATGTCTCTTGGTCACTACTCTCTGCTGTCACTGGTTAATCACTAGGTACCAAGAGCTTACTGAATAAAAGCTTGGCAATTAGAATAAATGGGGAGGGGAGGACCTTATGAATAGTCCATTTAGCCTAAGAAATGGCAGGTTTAGTTCTTCTCTTCCAAAAGATAAAGGTATATCACTGGAATTGTACTTAAAATTTATAGATGACTAACAAATATATACTTCATATGTACTTAATATTTAGATCTGTCGTTTAATATTTGGAGGTTAGAAGAAGCATCTTTAGGGGAACTATATAATATTTTGTTAGCATTTTCTCTGCATTTTTAAAAATCATTTCAACTCAAACACTTATCAGCATCATGAAATCAGTAATGACTCTTTCACAATTCATCATAAAGGTTTGAACTCTGCACTAGATGTCTCTTTAATTTCTTAATATTTAAAATTTAGATGACACTTTTCCCACCAGGTGCCTTTAGTGGTGACTAAGATAACTGACTTCTCAATTGTTTCTCTGAAATAAGTGTTTCTGTGGGAATAATTTTAATGTTCAAAGTGATATCATGGTGGAGTTTTGTCTTTTAAAACATTAGAAGCATCTTAAATATTAAGAATCAAATATTTATAGATCAAACACTTGTGTTTTAAGTATTATACGGGACCTGTTTACTTATAGTAAATGTGTATGTATACATGAATTGTTGCTGAAGCCGGCAAGCATATTACATACATGCATTTTCCCTGTGCCATCATAGTTGCAGTTAGAGTTCTAGTACCTGTAGGTTCTCCTGGGAGGCAGATTAGACCCAAAGGTAGACATTTTTCCCTTTCCATGAAGCATGATGTTGGGAGTTGATTCCCTTGATTTCCCTAGTACCAAATTTTAAGGCTTTTGTAAAAACAAAAAGAAAACAAAACTCGGAGCTTGGAATATTTAAACATTAATGCTGCTACCATCAATTCATCAGATATTTACTTAGAGCCTTCATACATTAAGGTTCCAGTAACCAATAAATTAGAATTTATTTCTTCTGCATAAAGTAAATTTTCATACACTTGACCTACTAAGACAGCAAGGGTGTCCTAAATTGAGGCAGTTGTATAATGCCTACATAACTAAATGGTAACTAAAATGGGACAGCATGGGGCAAGACCTTGTAGTTCTTCACAGACTATTTGTCATCAGTTTCTCCAATTAATTTGCTGCATGAACCAAATAACCATAATTCACCTTTTGTACCCACTGGTGCCATAATTAGAGAATTAGAGAGTGTAGACAGAGGTTAATGCCAATGACAAACAGAGAACAGGGTTTTTTATTATTGTAAAGGTCATTAGATACAAAAGATTGTTTTTCAAAAAAAAAAAGTTCCTAATTCTACCAAAAGGGGTCAACCAGAAATGAAACTCACCTACTTTCTGAAGTGACACTGTATCAGAATAATCCAGATTTTAATATAACATTTTGCCCCCCACTGACATTTAGAGGAAGGGCTGCCTCTCTGGAAGAGTTCAGAACATATTCTGCGGTGAACCTAACACCATGGAGGACAGACTACTGATGAAAATATTTTTCCACTTTGAACAAATCTGTAAACTACACCTTTGTTTATAGAACAATGCTTGGAATAGTCACTTTAATATTTAGCTGTGGATAAAAATTTGTGGAATAAATACTTTTGAATAAAAAAAGAAAAAGCAAGGAAGAAGAATGGGTTGATAGGATGTAAATTTAAAATAGAATATCCAGGAACAACTGCACTGAAGTTATAATATATGTGTAATTATGTATCACTATATATAATAACTATATCTTTATATCTGGTGCAGGTGAGTAAATAACCCATGTGAATATCTGGAGGAGGAATAGTCCAGGCACTACAGGAATATCAAAAAGGCCAATATGACATGAGCAGAGTAATGACAGAGTGATATGGAGTGAGAAGCAGATGAAATAATAAGAAAAGTAGGCATGTCGTTTTGAGGGGCATGCTTCTCAGATTCTAATTCACATATAAATCAGTTAGGTTTCACATTAAAATAAAGATTCTGATTCAGGTGGTCTGGAGTGTTTATATTTCTTACAAGTTTCAGGGGATGCTGGTGCTACTGGTCTGTGTATCACACTTTGAATACCAAAGGACTGGAGATGTGTGCATGGTAAGGGCTTTGGATTTGAGTACCGTGGGTTGAATTTTGTCTTCCCCAAAAAGATGTTCAAGTCCCAACTCTCAGTACTTGTAAATATGACCTTACTTGGAAATAAAATCTTGCCTAGTCAGTCAACTTAAGTGGATTCAGATGGACCCTTATCAATGACTAGTGTGCTTGTAAGAATGAGGATATTTGGAAAAACACACAGTAGATAAGGTATGTGAAGATGAAGAATGCCAAGGATTGATGGCAACTGTGAAAAGCTAGGAAAAGACAAGGAAGGATCCTCCCCTGGAGGTTTCAAAGAGACCATGACCCTGATGACACCTTACTTTCAACTCCTAGCTTCCAGAACTGTGAGAGAATAAATTTCTGTACTTTTAAGCTACTCAGTTGGTGGTAATTTGTTACAGTAGCCTGAGGAAACTAATGCATTGAGTGGGATGGAGAGTGAAGTCATTGGAGGGTTTAAACAGAAGAAAGGCTCAGTCTGACATATTCTTAAAGAACCAACCTAATTGCAGAGACTAGAATAGACTGAAGGCAAGGGGCTACAAGGAAGCAGGAACACCAGTTAGGGGCTATATCAGTAAACCTATCTGGAGAGTGGAGGGATGGTGGTTTGGATCAGGGTGGTAGTGATGGTGGTGAGACAGGAACAGAATCTGAAGATGTTTTGAATTACTATTGATAAAATTTGTTAACATAGTATGAGCTATAAAAAAAAATGAGGGTGCTTGGGAGTGGTGGTTTACTCCTGTAATCCCAGCACTTTGGAAGGCTGAGATGGGTGGATTACCTGATGTCAGGAGTTTGAGACCAGCCTGGCCAACATGGTGAAACCCTGTCTCTACTAAAAATACAAACATTAGCTGGGCATGGTGGCAGGTGCCTGTAATCCCAGCTACTCAGGAAGCTGAGGCAAGGGAATCACTTTAACCCAGGAGGTGGTGGTTGCAGTGAGCCAAGATCATGCCATCGCACTCCAACCTGGACAACGAGAGTGAAACTCCATGTCAAAAAAAAAATGTGGAATGATTTATAATACTTTGGGTAGAAACCCAGTAATGGGATTGCTGGGTCAAATGGTATTTCTTGTTCTAGATCCTTGGAAAATCACCACACTGCCTTCCACAATAGTTGAACTAACTTACACTCCCATCAACAGTGTAAAAGCCTTCTGATTTCTCCATATCCTCTCCAGCATCTATTGTTTCCTGACGTTTTAGTGGTCGCCATTCTAACTGGCATGGGATGGTATCTCACTGTGGTTTTGATTTGCATTTCTCTAACGACCAGTGATGTAGGAGATTGGTCAGGGTGGTGGGAGAAGCTATAAGGAAAGTCGCAAGCCCTCTTGAAAGGTTGGAAGGTCTTGCAAAAGCTTCATGAGAGAATAAAGGTGAAGGAAGATAATTCTCTTACTCTGAGGCTAAGGGCAAGAAGTAGGTGCAAGGAAAAGTAAAGGAGTTTATCTAAATAGGCTTGTTTACTTATGTCATCAGGAAATTGACTTTTGAACCTCTGAGCCTGAGACTGCTCCCTGTAAGGGGGAGCAATGATGTTAATTACCCAGCAATTGTGTTGGCTCCGGGCCTTGGACATTATACAATTACTGAATAAATACAAGCAGCTCTGGCTTATCTAGACTGCTAACTCTCCTCTGCAGATCACATGAGGGCAAGAGTTCCAGACAGCCTGGCCAACATGGTGAAACTCCCGTCTCAACTAAAAATACAAAAGATTAGCTGGGCTAGGTGGTGCGTGCCAGTAATCCCAGCTACTCTGAAGGTTGAGGCAGGAGAATTGCTTGAGCCTGGAAGCAGAGGTGCAGTGAGCCGATATCGCACCGCTATGCTTCAGCCTCGGCAACAGAGTGAGATTCCATCTCAAAAACAAACAAACAAACAAACCCCACTGAGGGCCACGGCGCAGGGGAATGGCTAGCATGGAGAGGGGTCAGGCTTAGCACTAACAACTCAGAATTCCAATACCTTGTACGGGCCTCAATTTTCTACCGGGCCCCGGCGTAGGTCTGAGGGTCTGAGGTCTGTTGGTCTGAGGGTCCTAGGGAAATCCAGCCACTCAGGATCCTGAGATATTTTAGCATCGTGGCCGGGTCTGCTCTCCCAGCGGACTCATTTTTCCAGCACCCTCTCCACTGTCTCCGCCCAATTCCTCGGGGAAAAAAAGTTTTTTTTTTTTTCTTTTCATAATACGTCCTGAAACTTTTGCGGGTACAGAAACCACAAACTGATCGGCTGACAAAAGGGGGAAGAGAAGAGGCAACCAGAAACCTTTGGGGACCGGTTGCCTCCATGCCCAGGTCTCTTCTCCCCAGCACAGCTCGGCCCACAGTCTGGATGTGCCAGCGGGGACCCTCACCCTACATGCATCGGGATATGGCCTTGACCTCTTCTCCTACAGCCCAGTGGCTCAGTCTTGAGAAGGAACCAAAGTAAGAGGGGCAAAAAACCCTGCCTCCTGATCCCACGCTGCCATTCACAGACCCTCGGTTGATTGGCAGCACTGAACAGGTTAAAGGAAAAGAAAATAGAGAGACCCAAACACCCAGACGGGAGACCATGTGTAGAGAGAGCGTGCTGGGAGCCTCAGTAGCCGGCCTCCTCCTGGTACTAAGGAGGATATTCAGGGGCCTCCCCTGAGCCCGGGCAGTCGCCAGCGCCCAAGGGAGCCCCGTGGGCCACTGGGCCTTGCGGACAGTACTTGTGGTCATATATCTGCTGGCCCAGGCTGAAGACTTGGCCGCTCTGGTTGGCACCGTGCGTGTAGACTGTCTGCAGGGACATGGAGGAGTTGTCACACTTGTTGATTCCCAGCTTGGTATCATAGATGTGCCGCCGGTCCCGAGAGCCGTCATGCCCACCTGACTGGCGCACTTGTTTATGCCCATCTGGAGGCTGATGGTCGAGTGGTCCATGGGGGGCAGGATGTGGTTCTTGGGGTCGTAGAGATGCCTCCTCGTGCCATACGTGGTCATGCCTGGCTGGCTGAAGCATTTGTTGGTGCCCATCTGCAGCCCGATGACGCACTGGCCCGCCTTCATAATGGCGTATTGGAAATTCCGCTCTGCTTCTCCGAGTACTTGTCACTGATGTCCCCACCGCTCCGCAGCCCCTTAGTCTTGGCCTTCCTTCCCTGCCAAGGCGAGAGGAGACACCTGCACCTGCCTCACGTTCCCACTCTCAAACAGGTCGTTGGCCTCAAATAGGTCCACGGGGTTCATGCTGTAGCTGACCATGGCCTTGATGAAGCTGGGGAAGTTTTCTAGCTGGTGCCAGTTCTGCACGGAGCGGTTGATCTTGGGTACTGAGCCCGGCTGCAGCTTGTTCATGAGTGTGTGTAAGATAATCCCATCCTTCAGGCCTTTCTGGAAGTGGGGCCGATGAAGCGGCTGGTGAGTCCCTCGATCCAGCTGCGGAGCTGTGCCGTCTTCTGGGGTCATATTTGGACAGAAGCCGGTTCGTGACCTCTGCAAAAAGCCTGTAGGAGGGGCCCTTGTTGAACTGTGTGGAGCTCATGGCTGGCGGGCGTGGCAGCGGGATGGGACAGGACTGGACGGGGTGGGGCTAAGTCTTTTTTCTAGTTTGCAATATTTGTTTTTACCACACCATTGTTTTTAGTACATATGTTTTGAGTATTTAAAAAATGTGTTTAAAATGTTAGACCATTTCCCTTTTTTTCACCTTCCGTTTTACCCTTTACTGCCATTTACATCTACACATCCACACACACATACACACACACACATGCACACACACATAGGGACCAAAATTAATTTACATGTACAAATGGGTTATTTGAATCAAAAATGTCAATCTGTATTAGTTAAAGTGTCATGCCAGTGCGAATTATTTTTATAATCCTTTTAAGAAGAAAGAACTTCTGGCTGGGCGCGGTGACTCAAGCCTGTAATCCCAGGCGTGATTTTGGGATTTTGGGAGGCTGAGGGGTGTATATCACGAGGTCAGGATTTCAAGACCAGCCTGGCCAAGATGTCAAAACCTCGTCTCTACTAAAAATAGAAAGAAAAATTAGCTGGGCATGGTGGCACGAGCCTGTAATCCCAGCTATTTGGGAGGCTGAGGCAGAGAATTTCTTAAACCTGGGAGGCAGAGGTTTCAGTGAGCCGAGATTGCGCTGCTGCACTCTAGTCTGGGTGACAGAAAGGGAGTCCGTCTCAAAAAAAGAAAAGAAAAAGAAAAAGAAAAAAGAAAAAGAAAAAAAAGGAAAAGAAAAGAAAGAAAGAACTTCCCTAATTTTTTGAAGAGACCATTCTGTATCCATTTTATAATTTTGTGGCCACCAAAAAAGATGTGTCAAATCATAGAGTGAATATAATAAGTGGTAGTTTAAAATGTTGAATTTTGCCCGAGTGTGATGGCTCAAGCCTGTACTCCCAGCACTTTGGGAGGCTAAGGCAGGTGGATCACCTGAGGTTGGCAGTTCGAGACCAGCCTGGCCAACATGCCAAAACCCCTTCTCTACTAAACATACAAAAATTAGCCAGGCATGGTGGCACAAATCTGTAATCTCAGCTACTCAGGAGGCTGAGGAAGGAGAATGACTTGAACCCTGGAGGCAGAGGTTGCAGTGAGCCGAAACTGCACCACTGTGCTCCAGCCTGGACGACAGAGTGAGGCTCCATCTCAAAAATAAAATAAAATGTTAAATTTTTACAAGTCATTGTTCCTATTCTAATTTTTGAATGCAACAACTGCCTCTTACAAAACAGTCTTGTTAAACTATTTTGGTGATAATGAATTCTTAAATAAAAGGAGAATTCCACAGAAATATATATGGCTCTTTTATGTTTAATAAAAGGCTGAAAAAAGGCTGCATTCTGTAAAACTGAATTACTTTCTATCCAGTTCCACTGGCTCGCAGTGTTTTATCTTTATATTAAAATAAATATAAATGATTGGTTGATGCAATTTTTTCCTTTAGACACTGCTGCTGAATCCATGGAGAAAAAAAATTTCCAGAAGTAGGCTCCCTCCGCTCCAGTTCACCCAGGGAAGGCGCGGCGAGACAGAGACTGAGGAGCGCGGCTGGGGCGATGCGGCGCTACCCGCGCGTGGTGGAGCTGTGTCTGACCTGCAGCTTCTGCTCCCTCCTTTATGCCTTCAGCCAGCTGGCCAAGTCCCTGGAGGAAGGAGCGGGCGGCTGTGGCTGGAAGCCGCAGGCTGCGGTGGCTTCCTGGCTCGTGGGCGGAGGACGTGGTGCAGTGAGAGGCGCGGGCAGCGCGGGCCCTGTGGCGCATTCTGGCGGGTGGGACAGGTGTAGACTGAAAATACAGCCTGTTGAGAAAATGCTTCTAGCTGTAGTTGCCTGTGGTGAAAGACTGGAAGAAACTATGACCATGTTGAAGTCAGCTATCATTTTCAACATCAAACCTCTTCAATTCCAGATTTTTGCTGAAGTTCAGCTACATCATAGCTTTAAAGGAAGACGTGACAGGGGTCATTTCTCCAAATATTTAATTATACAATATACCCCATAACCTTTCCATGTGAGAATGCAGCAGAGTGGAAAAACTAAACCACATGCTTCGCAGAGATCATTCTTGCCTTTAATCCTGAAAGAAGTTGACTCCCTATTGTATGCCGACACTGATGGCCTTTTTTATGACCCGTTGATGATATTTGGTCTTTATTAAAGAAATTTAATTCCACACAAGTTACTGCAATGGCACCAGAACATGGGGAACCTAGAATAGGATGGTATAGTCTCTTTGCTAGTCATCCATAATGTGGAAAAACTGGAGTAAACTCTGGAGTTATGTTGACAAACATGACTCGAATGAGAATGAAGTGTTTCGAAAATGATATGACAACTGTGTGAATACAATGGGAAGATATACTTATGACATGGCTTAAAAAATACAAGCTAGACATTACAGGTGCAATCAAAATCTGTTAAATATCATGTTTTTTCATAATCCAGAAAGCCTTTTTGTTTTTCCTCGTCAATGGAAGTGTCATCCAGATCATACTCTATATGGAAGCAGTTGCCAAGAAGCAGAAGAAGGAATCTTTATTCTTCATGGGAACAGGGGTGTTTACCATGATGATAAGCAACCAGCATTTAGGGCTGTTTATGAGGCACTGAGAAATTGTTCTTTTAAGATGACAACGTTCATTCCCTAATAAAACCTTTAGAACTGGAACTACAAATAACAGTGCATACATACCGTGGAAAAATTTACAAAATATTTATCAAACAACTAGCAAAAAGCGTAAGAGATTGTTATGCTAGATCACCAAAGGAAAGGTGATTCTTGGTGCCTGCAATATCAAATGGATGAAAACAACAAAGCATCGGACTGTAAGTGTGAAGGAATAGTCTTGGGTGAAGCCTTAAGGAAGGAGTTATTCATCTCCAGAATATTTTTTTCTTAAAGAGGCTGAATGAGCAGTATTTTCAGGTAATGAAGAATAAGTTAAAATCTTGGGCTCCAACAAAGAAACATTTTTGGTCTCTGATGTTTTGTAATGTTACTTACTATCATTCCAGTATTGATGAAAATATTATTGAATGGTTTTAGCCTGCAAACTTCTGTTGACTCATACTCTCAAGTAAGAGTGGTGGGGCTGTGAAGACGGAGAAAATGTACGTCAAAACAGTGCAAACACTCAGACTGTGAGAAGGGCAATAATTTTATGTCAGCTCTACTTCAGTTTAAATGTATGAGAGAAAGAGTTTGTTTACAGGAGCAGAAACCGTTATGTTTCTAAAGAAATGTGATGTAACCAATGTAACCATTGACAATTTATGTGTGCTTTTATACATTTCATCTCTGTTTTAAGATATTTTTATGACAATCATGTTTAAAATTGTTTTTAGATTATAAGTAAGCTACATGTTAAAAATTGAGCTGTATAAGACAGAGGAAATATAGTGAAAACTTCGAGGTTTTAATCTGTGCATTTGTGCGTGTGTGTGTGTGTGAGGGAGAGAGAGAGAGAGAGAGAGAGAGAGAGAGAGAGAGAGAGAGAGAGAAATGCAGTGTTTTCATTTTGTATGCATTAAACTGTCTTGCCAGAACTCAGATCTAAGAGTGTTAAGTAGATATATGGGGAAATTTTTTTTTATCACTTTAAATGAAAAATTTCAGCTTTACTGGGCATTCTGGAAGCAAAACATATTAGGCTGATGATAAAGTGAGAACCTTAAGAGTACACTCATATAATGGTGGAAAATGTGATGGACCAAAATGCAGAAGCTATACAATTCCTGTGAGTAGTAATTTTACTTACAATGGCGTAGAAAAATGTGGTTCATTTAAACTTTTCTTCCAACTCATAATGGCTTTGCAAGATACTTTTGAAGAAGCAAATGTCTACAGCTTTACTTTAAGTAAGTCAAACAACTTTGGTGAATGATTTGGATTAAGATTGTTACATCCAGCTATAGAAAATCTGGTTTTAATTGGGATGATGTGAGTATCTTCCTTTTTTGAATGTCACTTAAAACAGTTAATTTTTTAAGTCTTGATGATGAGAAAAATATTATTTATCTAATAAAACTATTTTAACAGCTATCTAATTTATAATTATCTATTATAACTATAGATTCTGAACACTTAGCATGTACTGTGCTGGGGCAGATATCTTATTTTACCAACTGCTAAATGATTATCTTCTTTTTTTCCCTGATATTTTAATGCTCAAGTAGAAAGTGGAAAATCATGAAGAAAAAATATCACCTGTGAAAATCGTGGCAGTTAGCTTTGTGACGACACCGTGGCCTCTGTGGAGACATGGCATATACAGAAAGAGATGGTGAGTACAGTTGTTCTGATTTCTGCAGTTCAGTCAGGGACACCTTGAGAGAGCAAAGTTTAAGCAAGGTACATTAGAAGTTACTAACAGGTCTAGCATTCTCAGAACAGATGGGCTTAGAGAACACGAGTTGTAGTTCCTTGGCAGAATGCCATGGTGGATATGAGGAACTGTGAACAGTGTTGAAATTCAGCTTACTGAGCAGAAAATGAGAATACTAAAAATGTTAAGTTTGAAGGTTATGTATTAGATCATTTCTAACGGCCCCCAAGTATGATCATTGCCTGCCTGACTATATAAGACTCTTGGAGAGGTTAAGAGTAGATTCCTGAGCTTAGCCCTTTGGCAACTCTGGTATGCTGTGTCTAGGATGGAGTCTGCAAAAAATTTTTTAATGAAGAGACACAAAAATTATACAAAACTGGGCCGGGTGTGGTGGCTCATGCCTGTAATCCCAGCACTTTTGGAGGCTGAGGTGGGCAGATCACCTGAGGTTGGGAGTTCAAGACCAGACTGACCAACGTGGAGAAACCCCATCTCTACTAAAAATACAAAATTAGCCGGGTATAGTGGGGTATGCCTGTAATCCCAGCTACTCAGGAGGCTGAGGCCAGAGAATCGCTTAAACCAGGGAGGCAGAGGTTGCGGTGAACTGATATCACGCCATTGCACTCCAGCCATGGAAACAAAAGTAAAACTCCATCTCAAAAAATAAAGAAAATTATACAAAACTAGAAGAGTGCATTGGTACTCAATATCCAGATCTGACACTTATCACAATCTTACCATGTTTGTTTCATCAGTCCCTTTTCTCTTTGCTGAAGTATCCGAAAGAAAATCCCAGGCATCATATTATTTCGTTGCTGTGAACACTTTGGGTAGGTACCGTGATATCACACTTAACAAGAGCAGCAGCAGGTCTTCAGCTTCATCTCACATCCAGTCCTTAAGCAAATTTCCCTGATTTTCTCAAATATACCATCTTCTAGTTGGTTTGTTAGAATCAGGGTACAGAATATAAGTCGCAAGAAGATTTTTATTTTAACAAGCACCTCAAATGACTTTGAGGGTAGCTACTTTGGGAATCACTGGAAATTATTTTACCAACTAGAAAGTTGAAGATAGGGTGCCCAATTCTTGGCACAGTTGGTGGATTATAAATGTGATCTTGAAATATTACATTAGAGGAAGCATTTGGGATTATTGACAAGATATAAATTTATATTAGTAAGTTCCTTAAGATTTAATTTTCTCAGTGAACATAGAATCTCGGCCCCATGGGTTCTAATTGATTGGGATTGTGTAGAGCATGGTCACAGTTTAATCCAACTGGACTGTATGCCATTGTCTCACTCATGTTGTGGCTAACTTACACTCTCACACACTCTACACTGTGGATCATTTGGAAGGTTCTTCATTTGGTTTATTCAGCCTAATTGATCATTTTGCCATAAATTGAATTACAGTTAAAGCTCTCTGTTAGGGGCCATTTCTACTTAAAATTAAGTTATCACAAAATATCTATAAAAATTTTTAAATGAATTTCTTGAATTTTATCTTTAGACAAGGTAATTCTTCTTTTTAATTCTAAAGAAATGCTGTTCTCAGAGTTAATGAGAGGTTAAGTTATAGATGGACAACTTGGAGAATGTATTAGATTTTCATATAAATGGACTTTCATAAAACATAGTATAACTATGCAGTTTATATAAATCACAATGTTTATTCTTTGAGTGTATGTATTAATTCTGACCCCAGAACTATCTCTGGGCTACAGTATTACCAGTGGGATGCCTTTAATATGCAGTCAAACTTCATTTGTATGAAGTACAAAAGAACTTAGGAAACCTTTAAAACTACGTATTGTAATTTATACTTTAAAAAATGCATACTTTTTTCTTATGAAGAGTAGTTCATAATATACAAGGGTTATAAGGCCCTGAAATAATATTAGTGCTTACTCATTGCCCTCTCATCTTGCCTACAGTCAGATATTATTGGTATGGTGAAAAGAAGACCAGATGGTGAACTAGGTCTGGATTCTTCTCTTCTTGGTTAGTAACTGCATATTACTTAACCTTCTCTGTGCCTTAGGTTTTTAAGTACAATCAATCAGTATACCATTCAAACCTCACAAGATGAGACTCAGAAGAGATAATGGATTTGGAAGCATTCTGCATGGCTTCAATTATGCCACACCAGTGTTACTGTTCAAGTGCTGTTTTGCTCTGTTGTTTCTGTACAGGGCATTCAGTTTACTCAGGCTGAATATTTTCTGACATATATCTGCAGTATGAATTTGTTTATTTTATGTAATGAAGTGTTTCTGAGGAAGAGAAAGCAGAGAAGAAAAGAATGACGTAACTGAATCAAAAAAGAAGAAGAGAGGAAGTGAGAAAAGGAAGAGGAAAGAGAAAGGACTAAGAATGTGAATGGCAAAGGGCTGAGTAAGAGAAAAGGTGGAATCAGAGTGTGGAAAATTGAGAAGCAGAGCTGGAGAGAAATGGTGTGGGAAGATTTACTTTTTGAGTTGTAGCCCTCATGCTCCACCACTGTTTGCTTGCCTAGGCTCTATGGGGTCGGGAAAGGTGCTGACATCCATGGATTGGAGCAACAGGGCCTGTTGTATTTGGTTGGTTGGTACTAGGGTAGTTTCCCCTTCACCCTACTCACTGATTATTTAATTCCAATTCAACAGTTTATGTTTTTTTACTGGATCCAAGTTTGTGAGCTAGGACCTGTGGAAACACAGTATCTTCCTTTCTAACTTTGTCCTTTTAGCTATCCCAAGTGTTAGGCTGCAAGACTAACTCCATATTCCCCAGGGGAGGTTGGAGGTGGAGGGGACGCTTCATTAGGTCTGAAAGGGCCCCAGGAATATGTTGCAGCAGTTTTCCCAGATGATACCTATGGGAAGCCAGGTTTGGGAATCACTGCCCAGCCTTGAATGGCAAATTAAACAATAAATCACACCAATTTATTCCTCAGTCAAGATACTTTCAGTTGAACCATTCTGAGTAGACTGAAGAGAACAAAAGACAGCAGAAATACCTTAAAAATTCATTGTCTTATTTTTCAGATGTTTGCATTTAAGTAATACCTTGGTAGTAATCAGAACCTCTTTGAGGTGTTTTTACAAAGACCACTGATTTGTTTTTAAAAATATTTTTGGTTCATTAGAGTAGAGAATAAAGTAGGGGTGAAATATGTCAGGTGTGGGGACAGATATTCATTTATTAAATGCAATTTCAAGGATCTTAAAACAATAATTGCCTTATTCCATTTTAATGTTTAATGAAAGTAGATTTTTTAAAAATCTCCAGAACTAATTAATCTTTAATTGAATGTCAAAGAAAAATTGCAAGAGATATTGTTAAGGAGGTGAACAAAATGTTACTTAAGACTATTTCAAAAGAGGTTAAAACTATTGCAGTAGAGGAGAAAGACTGAATTCAACTCGTTGAAACAAAAGGCAGGATAATTTTGCATGAGCTAGTGAAATCTACTGCATGTTAGGAGAGAGGTTGGTCAATGTGATTAGGCCAGATGTGTTTACTAATTGAGGCTTAGGAAAGTTACATTTCTAAGCTCTCCCAAAGACTGGAAGATAAAGGTGCTATCTTTCTAGATGATTATCTTTCAATGGGACAGCTCCCAGGTCCTTGAGAGTGACATTTCTGTGTTGTAAAACTGGACAGAGACTAGGGAATGATTTACATCTCAAAGGGCCAATTTCATCTTTACTGAAGTGAGTGATCTTAGGAAATGCAAATGATGGGCCTAGCATCAGAAGAAAACCTGCTTAAAGTTTTGTCTAGCAGTGGGGAAAGTTGAGGCCATTGTGGTCTCCTAGTTTTAAGCAATAGGTGAAAACAGTATACTTTATTTTAAACATGGTGGTGGGACACATCATTTCAAACTTTTATACATAATACAATATAGAATTAATATCAGTCCACCAGTCTTGGACTTCTAATAATAGGACAAAAATGTGTTTTTGTTTCTTTTTTATGTTTTCATTAATAGCATCAATGAACTAGTGAGATAGTAGGGCATAACCAGGTGGCAATTTAGATAGGATCAGAAGAAGCTAGAAAGAGGAATTGAGCCTTCAGAACTCTTCATGTCAGGGAATGTGCTTTCCTGGAGAAAGCCACCAAAAGTCTGAGCTGCACATTTGGGAGCCTCAAGGACCTAGTGGGAAGAAAGTTGTTTTTAAAGCTTCAGAAACTGAAAAGACTGTTTCCTGAAAGGATAAAACAGAATTAAACTTGCCATAACATGTACTATAGTGTAGAGACACCAATCCTTAAAGCAGTACCAATATGCTCACTTTGGTTGCACACATGCTGAAATGGGAAAAACACATATAAGATTAGCACGGCCCCTGTCCAAAGATGACATGTAAATTTGTGACACATTTCCTATTTAAAAAAATAGTATTGAGGCATTAATAACTTAAAATTGTATTAAATATTAGTAGTTCTGAGACTACTGACTCCCCCAGGCATCTTACCAAAGAAATTTCTCTCTAGGGTAAGATAAAATCGGCTGAGGAGTCAGCAATATTATAGGTTTAAACCATC
This sequence comes from Gorilla gorilla gorilla, assembly GCF_029281585.2. NCBI lineage: Eukaryota > Metazoa > Chordata > Mammalia > Primates > Hominidae > Gorilla > Gorilla gorilla. Next base: position 10,295,252 of record NC_086018.1, on the reverse strand, counting down.
CTCAAGTAATAGAAACATAATTCAAGTAATAAAAACATCACTAAACAGAAAAGCACTGGTATGAAGTCATAAGCATTTCAAGACTCCAACTCTTAGAGTCTGGAAGAAACAGATATAGCACAAGTCAGCACATCTAGGTGACAACCAAATAATCATAAAGAAAGAGACATAATGTCATGGTAGTGTTGTAACCGAGTGAGTTATAGAGAAATGCCACACTCTGAGACAAATTCAGGAGTCCTTTATTAGCCGGCTACTGAGAGATGGCTAGTTCTCAAAATTCTCTAGGTCCCAAAGAAGGGGTTAGATTTCTTTTTATATCGTGGTCTAAATAGGGGAGGGGGAGTTTAGCTGAAGAAATTTTTACAGAAGAAGAACTGGCAAAAAGTTAAAAAATAATTGGTTACAGAAGCAGTTATAGAAAAAAAATAAACAGTTCCAGGTGCAGGGGCTTAACCTATCACAAATAGATAAATGCAGGGGTTTTAGATGCCATCCAACGAGCACGTCCCCAGGAGCTGCTGGTTCAGCTTGCCTCAATATCTTATCAGTAAGTGCATTCCTGGACATGCTTGGAGTCAGCTTGCACTAGTTATGCCCTTAAGGGAGGGATGTAAAGGGGCTGTAAGTGAAGGAACTAAAATGGAGTCTGTCTGGCTCTCTCAGCTAAGAGAGAGACAGTCAAGTTAAAACAAGTTAGAGTATCACAGTAGTATAACTCCTATTTCTAGCTGTCTTGCAACTAAAGGTGGCTGTGTACAGAATAACTATTCTTCTATATCATGTTTGGACAAACCATCTTTCAATTGATTAAAGCACACCTTCAGAATGAAACATAATTTCTTATTTCAGGAATCCCAAAGTCTAATGGAAGAGGCAAGCTTACATTGAATAATTTAACAAAGCAGATTGTGCTTAGCAATAATAAAGTAATTCAATATACAAAAAATAAGAAAAGAAGGAAATATCTGTTTCATAGTTGTAATAAATTAGAACTTTACCATGCAGAATAGATAGAGAGGTATTCCACAAAAGATTAAGAGAGGCATAAAGTAAATGTAAGTATAAACTATAACAGTTTTCTTAGGCAGTGAATCATACTTTAGGGTAATGAAGGTGATGCTGGTACTGAGATTCCTTTGGAGAAGGCAATACTAAAAGTAGAGTTATCATTTATGAGATCCAAGAAGCCCAAGAAAAGGTAATAAGAGCCCAAGCCAACGAAGGCTCAGGCTTTTCTCCTAAATAAAAAGGAACAAATAGCTAAATGTGACAAATGTCAAGGTATCTTTTAGGAAGGTTACACTTCCTCTGAAACACAACAGAAATCAAAGACAGTCACCCTACTGCACTCCTTGCCTCCCTTCCAAGGATACAGCTATGTATTGTTTTTTTTTAAAAAAAATAAAAAGGTAAAGGGGGTATATCACTTGACCATGTCTCTGTCCAAGGTGAATATCTCCAAAACCACAACTTTGGGTTACTTGTATGGGATATAGTTTAAACCCCACTGAATTTGATTTCTCACCCTCCCAGACACTTACCATTTTTTTCTCTATATTTGTTTGTTTTTGCTTCCTTAATATATTCCAGGAAATGTATTTCTGGGCTGTCCTACAGGAGAAGTGATGATGAATGGAAAAGTGTGAAGAATCTTCTATTCTCCTAAGACTGTAGGGCAAAGAGGGTGCAATTGCACCTAAAATATCAGTTTGGAAGGGTCACATAACTGATACTATAAAGTAACACATTGTCTTACAGAATTCCCATTCTTAGGTTAAAATATTACCTTCTTCATCAAACTTACCTGACCGCATGTTTTTTTGATGCTGTTTGAGTAAAATATAATACCCTTTTATTTCCCAAATGTGCACACACACACACACACACACCACTTAATATATTATATTTTGAGAAATATATGTGCTATAGTATCTATATTTATTCACTTCCAAAATTTGTACTTAATTAAAATGACAAAAAATAAATTTGCTGAAAAGAGTTGGTAAAATGATCAACTGTATTCAGTCACATAAGTATTATTTAGTTTTAGTAACGAAAATAGAAAACAAAAAAAACAGCCAGGTGCAGTGGCTCACGCCTGTAATCCCAGCACTCTGGGAGGCCAAGAAGGGTAGATCGCCTGAGGTCAGGAGTTCGAGACCAGCCTGACCAACATGGTGAAACCTCATGTCTACCAAAAATACAAAAATTAGCTGGGTGTGGTGGCACGCACCTGTAACCTCAGCTACTTGAGAAGCTGAGGTGACAGAATCACTTGAATCTGGGAGGCGGAGGTTGCAGTAAGCCGAGATTGCACCACTGCATTCCAGCCTGGGTGACAGAGTGAGAATCCACCTGAGACACAAAAAGTAAGAAAGAAGAAAGAAAGAAAGAAAGAAAGAAAGAAAGAAAGAAAGAAAGAAAGAAAGAAAGAAAGAGAAAGAAAGAAAGAAAGAAAATAGAAAAAAACAACAACACTAAAAGCTAAGAAAATAGTGTGTTCATTTTGGAATCTAATTCAAAATTCATTATAATGAATTTTAATGGAGCATCAAAGGCATATGTTGAAGTTCACTGAATATTACTCAATATTTAAGAATTACAGACAACACATATTTTGTTTGTAGCAATATTTGATTTGTTTTGTATCTATATATTAGCATTTATTTAAAACAAAAAATGTCAAAATATATTTCATCTATTATTTGGAAAAAAAACACTGAGTAACTAATTGTCCAAATATAGCTCCCTATTTTCTAATTTTTAATTAAAAATGCTTCTTATTAAAAAATAACATTTCAAAATAACTGACATTTAATGTTTTTACATTTTTTTAAAAGTGTTCATACACATCTATTTAATTTCTAGATGCTGTGAGAGAATCATCACTTCATCACTGTATCTGGAAGACAGATGTCAAAGATGTTCAGTTATTATCCATGTATCTATGCATAAAGGATTGAAAATGATATTTCATGCCATAATTTATCTAAATGTTCATTCCTTTGGAACACTGTTTTCCACAGATAGCAACAAGACTTGGAACAAAATAAATAGTAATATCATATGCATTTTCTATTTCTGCACTTTTCCAATTCTGGAAATAGTCATAGGATCATTTTGTGACAGATTGATAGCATCTGTGATCCTAAGTCGCTAAGAATAAGTGTTAGATTCTTTGGGCTAAATTGCCATAAAGACCAAATTTATTTTTTTAACCAATTCCCTAAAGAATCAACTGATTTTTAGTTTTACAGCATATGTATCACCTCTCCATCCAACTTGACTTAATTCTAGTTCTTTTTATCCTTCAGTAGTGAGGATGAGAAAATCTGGATTCTTACAGCTATGGTTGATTTGAAAAGTATTTTTTAAACATTTGGAAGCTTTTCAAAACCAAAAGCATATTTGCCAATTGATCTTTTTCCCCTTCATTTTAAATCCATGTGCAACTTAAAAGAAACTTAGACCATACGCTCTTCAGATTTACTTATATTAAAATCATGAAAATTATATTTAATAGCTCTTTGACACACAGGGAGCATTTAAATTAAGCTTCTTTAAATTTTATATTTTTCAAAATACACTCTGTTTTCTATCTACCCTCAACCACTCCTCACTACTCTCCAAGAAAATATCAGATTTAATTCAGGAGATGTAAGTTGGATGTTTTCAGTCCATCAACAATCTTTAAGTAATTTAAAAAACATCCTTTTTTTCACTTTTTCTCTAGTTTTTGTTTGTTTGTTTAAATATCTCTGTGCAAGTTCTGAACAGTTTTATTTATATCAGGATCAATAATCTGAGAAATGAAATAAATTGTTGCATTTGTTGCAATAAAAGAGTTTATGCTTCCTTTACAGAACATTAAGGACATGAACTTTTTAAGAACGTTTTAATGTTTCACTATAAATGATACTTGAGCCTTGTATTAGAACAAATAAGGTAAAATTATATAAAGAAAACATAAAAGTCTTCTCCTCATCTGCAATCCTACCTGCACTGAAGTAATCAATGTTAATGGCTTTCTGTCCATTCTGCCACACCTCTAATGGATGGAATTTATGTAGTGTAATTCTTTGTCAGGTACAACTACACATGAGTAAAACTAGGTGTGATTTACAACTCAAGATTAGGGTTTTTAACTAGTAGTGAAATGGGAAGGGAAAAGCAAAAGTAAAATACACATCAACTAATGGCAGAATGGGGTGTAGAAGGGAGTCATCTGTATACAGGACATCTGATGGCCCAGCCACTCAGCTACTTCAGCCACACATGAAATAATAAATAGACAAGTGCATTGAAAATTGTAAGTGTGATGGAAGGGTCACCATGTGATTGCAATAAATATTACATTTTTTATTGTTTTGTTCTCCCAACGGTGTATAGCTCAAATTTATACTACAGGCTGTTCATATCCCTTAACAAAATATCCATTAATTTATGGATTTGATAAAATTCTAACTTACTACAATGCCCTACAATTAATAGTTCAGCCCATCCGTGGTGATGACTGTTCCGGAAGATCTTTCTGATGATGAATAACTAATACTGTTTTTCAATGTTACTATTAGGTTGGTACAAAAATAATTGTGATTTTTGCCATTAATCACAACTACTTTTGCACCAACCTAATAGAAATTTAACATTCTGTATCTAACGTTTGTGGACATTGATTGAATATGCAGTAATCTGGGGAGAAGTTGGTGGAAGAGATGTGTGTTGTTTTGTGAAAGATAGTATTCTGAGGGAGGGCAGAAAAGGGATATACATATAAGAAAATAGTGGATCTTGATCAAATGCATCCTTGTTCCTATTTACAAGAAGTCTGCTCTGTGTTACCGAACTAATCCACTTACGTGAAGTCAACTAATTCAAAAGAATTTACCGTCTAGAGAAATTCACATTTGCAATAAAAGTTTTCTTAATGACAGAAATTTCCTGTTTTTTATTGTATAGCTATAAATGTAGAGTTATAAAATCAAAATACAGACAAGCCTACGCAGTGTTTGATTATATTCAATGATGTTTAAAAGTAATGGCCTCCCTTTTGTTCTTACTGGGAACATTATCTTTAGCACAGTGCTTCATGCAGGTTCTTATTACTTCTATCACCCATTCTTATGATTGGCAAAGCACAAAGAAATACTCAAATAGGAATTCTTGGGCACAAAGCAGCACTTATCCAATGGTGTGCTGGATACTGAGTTTCTTAATTTATAAATCTTTCTTTCCAATGCAAAATTCGTGAAGGCTTAATGTTGGGAAAATGTCTGAATGGCTATAAATTCCCTGTCTAATTCCCACCCCTCAACACATACCCATTTTTTGGCTTATTCTTAGAACTGTAGCAGTTCTTGAATCTTTGATGGGTTGAAGCTAATCCACATTTGGATTTTTCAATCTGATAGATTTGCCAAAATTCTACCCTTCACAACACTTGTTTCTTTCTTTTTTTCTCTTCAAAGAAAAACATTGAAAAAACAAATTTTTATTTGGTCTGAAACTTTATGGTGCAAGTCTGAGGACAGGAGGAAATTTAGAGACCTGTTCACCCATTTTCAATTTGGAGAATGCCTGGAATATATATTTTTCTCTCTCTACACAATGCAAAGTAGTTGCACGCACAAAGTATCAACTAGAAAAATTAATTCTTTCAACATTTCATCAGAATTTTAAGTAGTTACACTACAATAATCCCAAGCTACTTGGGAAATAGTAAAACAAAACTTTGAAGACCAAACCATCATTATTATTTTCACTAAAACCTAAAAATTCAGCCACAACATGTCAAACCAGTTGTGACAGGACTTCCCTCCTCTAATTTAGTTTTTACTGCTGGATACCTGATGGGCTACTTACTATATCAGGTGTCTCATAGGGCAAATTGTACCTGGAGAAAATGTGAATATTGACTCTGTGATACTCCTCAGTTTGAACCAATACAAACATTCTATGAGTAATTCTGAATACTGTCAGTCTGCTTGTTCTTCAGCCTTTAAATTTGGTAATAATAGCAAAAATAGGCAACATTTATTGAGAACTAACTATGTTCCAGACTTTACTAAGAACTTTATCTGCAACATTTTATTTAATGCTCATCACCAAGCTGTGAGAAATATATTATTGTTTTGCTCACTTTTACATAAAGGAAGTAGGGCTTAAAGAGGAAAAGTAAAGTGACTGTGATTACATAGCTAGTAAATTCTGGAAAATGCCATGATTTAAAACTGTGGTTGTCAAAATTACAGCAAAACATCAGATTCTCTTATTATTCACCTCCCTTCTTTCTTTGGAGGTGGTCAATCTGTACATATAAACAGTTATTTTTTTCTCCTATCAAAATGGCATCATAACATTTGATAACAACTAAGGAAATCTAAACAATGTATGGACTTTAATTAATATCATGTAGAAATATTGGTTTGTTAGTTTCAAAAAAGGTACCATACCAGTATAAGTTACCAAGCTAGGAAACAGAGTGTGGGGTATGGGAGAACACTCTGTGTTATAGTCAATTTTCTAGAAATCTAAAGCTATTCTAAAATTAAAATTCTATCTTAAAAAATGACTATATAGGCTGGGCACGGTGGCTCACGCCTGTAATCCCAGCAATTTGGGAGGCAGAGTTGGGCGGATCACCAGGTCAGTAGATAGAGACTAACCTGGCTAACATGGTGAAACCCCATCTCTATGAAAAATACAAAAAAATTAGCGGGGCATGGTGGCGGGTGCCTGTTGTCCCAGCTACTTGGGAGGCTGAGGCAGGAGAATGGCGTGAACCTGGGAGGCGGAGCTTGCGGTGAGCCGAGATTGCGCCACTGCACTCCAGCCTCGGCAACAGAATGAGACTCCGTCTTAAAAGAAAAAAGACTATATGTACATACCCAGCCAGTGTTTAAAATGATCAATCCATAAAACTAACAAACATCTTCTATCACAATTTTATGATGTTTTTGCTAAGGAGGGGCAAAATATACTCAGAAGTCAAATAAGCTGATTTCATTAAACCCATTCTTCTTAATGACAGAAGCCCTTATTCCATGTTTTCAAAATTCATGATATTGTAAGGATTATGAAAAAATACAAAAGCAAATTAAAGTAGTGAAAGTGTTTACAAAAATGTTATTAGCAAAACAATCCATCTACAAAAATGTGAACATATTTTAATTACCTTGAACATGGCAGGAAGAGTTGTAATATAAAACGAGATTTATATGTACAAAAGCTGACTGAAAAAGTTTCAGCTTCAAGAATTAACGTTTTAGTTCATAAATCTGAAGGAAAATAAAGAGAAAATAAAGGCATTAAGAGATATGAAAACATGTAAAAGAATAAATATTTCTTTTATAAATCTTTGTGAATATATGACAACATACAAGCTACAGAAAACCAGTTTACTGTTTGCAAGATGATTGTTAGTTCAGAAGTACCAATATGGCATTTTCAAGTCAGTGGAAAATAAGTGTACAGTGTTTATGCAATAATTTATAGTATCCTGACTGCATTAAAAGGGATTTTAGAACATAACTTTTCTTACTGAAGCACATTTTGCAGCTCTGAAAATGTAAGGTGTTTTGAAAATGGATTAGGAAGATTATCAAATACGTAATAATAAATTACACTTAATCAAATTAAAACCTCTTTTTACATAGTTTATTGGAAAGCATTTGTTTTTGTGCTCTAAATGATACAGGGTTGATTAAAATTTAAGTGATATTCATCTTAAAATGTGCTTGAGATGTAAATTAGATTTAATACATACAAAATTCTTATTTTCCCATTCAATTTAATAAAAATTACAAAAGGTCATTTACTTTTCAAAAAGAAACTTGTTGAAATAATTCCCTATTGAGGACCAGAAATCCCAAAGGATTAGTTATGGATATAGAGCTTTCAAGTTTCTAGGTCACTGAGTGGAATCTGAAACCAACCGCATGGTGACTGAAGGGTATTATTAGGAAAAACTGTTAAATGACCTTTATCAAATGGTCTCAGTGGGAGACAGGTGCCCATTGTTGCTGACCATCTGGGTTTAAAGCAAGAACATAAAAAGGGATGATTGCCCCTAAAATATTACCTCCAGGGATTTGGTTTACGCCAAACATTGAGATTGAACAAGTCTACAGTACAGTGAGTTAACATAATCTCCTCCACCCCACTCTCCATACACACAAACTCAACCAACAATCCTCACCAATGCACACACATACACACACATTCTGCATAAGCTTCCTGAAAAGGTATTTACTATAAAAATGTTTCAAGTAAAGGCAGAAGTATTATTTTTGCCTTGGAAAGAAAAGCTAAATTTTCTCAAGAGATTAAAATTTGGATCAATAGATAAAAAAGAGGGATCTAGTAAAGACATATGTAAAAAAAGAAAATGTGTACATTAATTACACAGATTTTGAAATTTTGAAGACCAATGCTGATTTTATTTTGAAATAGTTTCAAATTGCACAGTTTCATTAGTTGATTTTCCATTGGTTTGAGAAATGTGGGCCATTGTCAAGATATGTCTAAAAGGCTTTGGTGGGTAGGGAAGTTATATAATGTGGGATTGGAGAGAGTAGGAAGAACAGAGGGCCAAGTTCAAAATGAATTATGAAATGAAATCAAATATATTTCATTTGTTACTGTAATAAATTGTTTTCATAATCAGAAGATGAAAATGAATTGTATATTTACTATCAAATGCAAATATCAATAAAATTTCTGCACCAATTTTGGGAGTGAGGTAGTGGTTACAGCTCTCCCCATCTCTCCATCACCTGACCAAGAGAAAGAACAAATTCAAGGCACAGTCTGTGTTACTCCTTTTGGCCATGATCAGTATGGATACTTGTGTCTGGTATTGAAATCAACTTTCTGTGGAGCCTAGTAATTTTAGCTAAGCTCCTTCTTTGAAAAATGTGCTTTAAAAAATTAAATCTGCAATACAAAGACATGAGAGTGAGATGGGGAAAGAGTGCCTGTGGTTGATGAAATGCCAATGAGGCTTGGGTCAGACAGCTGGCTGCTTTGGCATGACACAGGTGATAAATGGTTCTTGAAACATGAGCAAGCATTAGACTCCTGATTTAGTGTCAAACTGGCAAAATCAGCAGTATTACCAGATGCTTCCTTTAATTATTGCAACACTACTGCATTAGTCTGGACACTGCCAATAAATGGGAAAGAACTGATATCGGAGGTAATATTAGAAATCTTTCAACCTTGAAGCTGGATGTGTTGGGCAAAAGCTGCAATGCTGTAAGAAGTTTAATTATATTTGTAATGTACCAGTGCACCATGACAAAAATGGGAAGATAGCATAGTCAGGACCGGGAAAGGCTGTGATAAATGAGAAATAATGATTGATTACACAGCCAGGAGGAGTGTGAAAACAAAGGACAAACAGAGAGGGGGAAAGCAGCCACCACCATAATTTGAACGGTAAAACTCAGAGGAAATTTGAAGTGGAGAGGAGTGTCGTATTTATTTGGTCCTTGGGGATTTGTCAGGGCTGGAGGATGCACACAACAAATAAACAATTTAGAGTGCTCTGAAATATGGTCAGACAGCAAATGCCTTGTAGTTATGTCTACACTTTGTGCTTGATCCAAACATACACATTATTGGAGTGAAATCTGATTGATACCTTTTAAACACATACATGATGTTTTATACAAAATATATCTGGGCCTGGCTACATTTCCAGAATGACCCATCTCTCTTGGTTCAAATTTCTACCTAGAAATTAAGTTAAGTCTTTGGGATGACACTAATGTTGTTAAGATGCTGCATCAAAATAAGGTTTTTTTAAGTAGATAAGCCATTCAATAATTTTCTAGAGCAGGTGAATGGCAGAAGCATTGACCTCAAATTTCACAATGGACCCCAGTGAGAATTCCCTGAAATCATGTCTCTTTTCCCATTTGTTAAGTACAACCACAGTACTACAACCACAGCCACAACTACACCTACACAATTTCCTCAAATGATCAGCTGTACTTTCCTGCTCTAGTCTAACTAACAACTTCCAGCCTTGCCTTCCTACAGCACTCTACAGCAAGGGTCAGCAAACATTTTCTAAAATGAACCAGATAGTAAGTATGTTAAGTTTTATTGCCTTAATATCTCTCTCAACAGCTCATCTCTGCTAATGTGGAGCAAAAGCAGCAATAGGCAATATGTAATGAGAGATGTGGCTGTCTTCTTCAGTGAAACTTAATAAAAAGTGGTAGCAGGCTAGATTTGGCTTATGGGCTATCGTTTGTCAGTCCATGATGGAACGTTTAAAATTTCCACGGTTACTTACAAAAGTGAGCCTTGCCTGTTATATTTTACTTCTTCCATCAGGGCATGAAGAGAGGAGTGAGTCAAAACACTTCTTTACATTTATATACTCAGAAGTATCCTGGCATGTCACTACAGTACATCATGTATGCTATCCTTTCTGTTTGGTTCTCATCTTTTGTCCTAGATTAATAGAGAACATCGAGTACTGTTTACAGATAGAAAAACTAACAAGCCACCTAAACCCAGTCTTTTCTGCCTCTTAACATTAGTGTTGAACTTTTCTTATGCACAGACAGCAAAGATACTTCAACACTTCTGTAAGCTTCTCCTAGCAGACATTGTGTTTCATTTTATCATCTGCAAAAAGCAGGGGAAAGAGTTTACAATTTTGTGTTGGTTATCAACTGCAGCACAACGAACCACCCCACAGCTCAAAAAAATAATCATTTATCCTTTCAGCTCAAGTATCTGGAAACATCTAAGACCAAGCTGATCTAGGTTGAACCTAGTTGGGCTTGACTAAACTTGTGCTTCTGCAGTTTACTGACTGGAGGGAGTTCTATTATTTTCTGGCTTGCATTGGGTGAATTACCTAGTGAGGATCTGCACCACCTTTCCTTCATCTTCCGGGAACCAGTATAAGTATAAGGTGTATAAGGTGTAAGGAAGGGATCCAGTTTCAGCTTTCTACATATGGCTAGCCAGTTTTCCCAGCTCCATTTATTAAATAGGGAATCCTTTCCCCATTTCTTTTTTTTTGTCAGGTTTGTCAAAGATCAGATGGTTGTAGATATGCGACATTATTTCTGAGGGCTCTGTTCTGTTCCATTGGTCTATATCTCTGTTTAGGTACCAGTACCATGCTGTTTTGGTTACTGTAGCCTTGTAGTATAGTTTGAAGTCAGGTAGCATGATGCCTCCAGCTTTGTTCTTTTGGCTTAGGATTGACCTGGTAATGCGGGCTCTTTTTTGGTTCCACGTGAACTTTAAAGTAGTTTTTTCCAATACTGTGAAGAAAGTCGAATAATATATTGTTACTGCACTTTGGGATTAAAACAAGTAACTACAGTTTATAGAACTTTTCCACTGATATACAGACACTAAAAAGGGAAAGGGTTTGGATGAGAAGCTCTGCTATGCAGTCAACAATCTCAGCCACTCATTTCTGTAGGAGCTGCAGGAGCTCCCTATCAAGAGAGGTTATGGAGAGTGAAGCTTCAGAAAAGATACTTAAAACACTTCAGAGTTTCTCCATTTTTCCCAGAGTTTCCCCCAAAAGGTTATGACACTTTATAAGAATGCTTCACTTGTGAAAAACAAATATAAAATCTTCTTGTAAATCATATTTAAGGACAAATCTTTATTCCATGTTTTATTTATTTAGCTTACCCTGTAGCTAATATTTCATGCTGAACACATTTTAAATGCTGTAAATGTAGATAATGTAATTTATGGTCATTAATGTCGCTTTAGTAGTTTAGAGAAAACTTCAAAAGAAATGGCCCCAGAATAAGCTTCTTGGTTTGTAAAATTCCATGTCATTGACTCAAGTTTGTATAGCATCTCAAAATATAAATATAGACATCTCAGATAATATATTTGAAATAGCAAATTCCTATTAGAAAAGAATAGTACTTAACTAGACAAGAATAACAGGTCACCATTATTTGAATTGTCTCCTATTAATTTTTCTTTTGTTTTGTTACTCATGTTTTACTTATGGGGGTATATATAACTTCTGCTGTTTTCAGAATTATTGTATGCAGTCAGTATGAGAATGCAATTTAGGTTTCTCTGATGCTTTTTCACACTTCTATTACTAGAAATAAGAATACAGTAATATTGGCAAAGAAAATTGACCGGTTTAATAACATTTTTCTAGTAAATCTGATTGAAAATAAAAATTGCTTATGGCTTTCTTACATCAATATTGTTATGTTCTAGACTACCTTATCTGAAATTAAGTCTTTGAAATTCTAATTATGTGCAAATGTGTAATATATCATCAGCTAAAGCTAAATAATATATTCTATTTCTATACTGTGATTGCAGGTTTATAATTCTGGAAAGATACACAGAACATAAAATTTACCTTTTTAATCACTTTAAGTGCACGGTTTTGTGGCATTAAGTATATTTGCACTGTTGTGCAACAGTCACCACCATGCACCTCCAGAACTTGTCTTCTCCAACTAAAACTCTGTATTCATTGAATACCAACTTCCCATTCCTCTGCCTCTCCCTCCCCCTAGCAATCACCATTCTACTTTCTGTCTTTACAGATTTCACTAAGTAACTCATAGAAATGGCATGATACAGAATGTTTGAATTTTTCTGACTGGCTTATTTCACTTAGCATGTCTTCAAATGTCATCTATTTCATAGCATGAGTGAGAATATATTTTAAGGCTGAATATTATTATGTTGCTGTATATACCACATTTTGTTTAACCACTCATCCATCAATATTCACATGGGCTGCTCCCTCCCTTTGATTATTGTGAATAATATTGCTAATGGACAGGCTGCACAAACATCTGTTTGGTCACTGTGCTCATGTATTTTGGATATGGATTTGCATTATAATACAAAGGAGAAATTACACAGCTTTTAAAAAGTGTCAAAATTAAAAGGAGCACAACATCAGTAAAATATTAGAAAGTAGATTAGGGGAAAAAACAGGGAAGGAATTGAACCAAAAGTCAACAAGCTGCATAAGAGAGTTTCAAGAGGAGGAAAAAGTTGACAATATAAACATAGAATTAAAGAGGGATAGGTCAATATTTAAAAAATTGTCACATGTACTCATATTTCACCTGTGAGCTGATATCTACATTATTTTATTTTTCCAGGTTTCCAAAAGTAAGTGCAATATGAGAGTTTCATGATGCTAAATAAACTGAAACATGCTATATATTTTGATATATTGTCCTTGAGAGCAGGCTGAGTGGTAATTAGTGCCATTTTAAATTATGACACGATAGTGGAGTCAATCTGCCAAACTGAAAAAAAAATGTATATACACAATATGTATATGTTTCTCAAAGCCCAGTTGTATCATACAAGTAAATTATGATTTAAAGCTACCTGACAATTAATGGAGGAAAAAATAAAACATTTACATTAATATTACCAGAATTTTGATATTATTGTAATTATCAAAGTGTGTAGTACTTAGGGATAAACCTGCAAAAAAGAGAAACATTTGAAAACTATAAAACTACAAAATATTACTAAAATAAATAAAAGAACTAAATAAATGGAATTTATCAGTTATAAATCTCAATATTGTTAAGATGTCTGCTCTTGCCACATTGATCTATTACAATTCCAACCAAATCGCAGCTGGATTTCTTATTTTAGAAATAGAGAAACTAAAATTCTGAAATGTACATCGATGGGTAGAGGACCTATAATGGCAAATTACTTTGAAAGGAAACAGTTACTTTGAAACCAGGTGCTGTTGGAGAATTAACAGCACCTGGTTTCAAGACTTATAAAGTTACAGTACTTAAGAGAATGTAGTACAAATATAGATATACACATGTATATCAGCTATCAGCTAAATTTTAATAAAGTTCTTAGACCATTCATGGACATAATATTTTCAACAAATGCTTCTGAAACAATTAGATATCCCAGTGTGTATTTGTGTGTATGTGTGTAGCTCAATACTTCACACCTGAGAGGTATGAGTGTGCATTACAAAGGGGAACTGGGAAGTTTTGAGAGTATTGGATATGCTCATTGACCCCTTCATGGTGATTGTTTAATGGGCACATGTGTATAGCAAATTCATCTCATTTATACTTTAAATACTGGTAGTGTGTTTTATGTTCATTAGACATGAATAAAGCTGCAAAATATTATCAAAATATTCACTTACTCTGATTTTCTTCATTTTCCTCTCTCCATAAACCTTCAGATAGAAAGTGCAGTTGAAAGATATTTCATAAAGGAAGAAAAGAAGTATGAATACAGGTGAGAGATATTACTGAGATTTTTTTTTTTTCAGTGCAATCCTGGTCTTTTCTGACTAGCAATATTTTTATGTGCAGAAGTAGTAGAAAAGATAAATATTTTGTACAGTAGAAAAACACGTAATTTCTGTGCCATGGAAGAGAGAACTCACAAAGATGACAGCTTCTGGCTATGTTGGATACTAACCAGTATTGTAACTACCCAATGATCTGACCTTATCACTGGCTGTAAAGCTCCTTTAATGTTTCTCGCAATGATTTGAACCTGTTACTGGAACCCTCATCACTTATTGAGTTGAATAACATTGTTGATCTGTGTTTATCTTATATTTTCAGTAGAGTCATAATTTTACTTCTTAGAAAATTATACATTAAACAAAATCATTAAACGACACTTGAAATTGTATATTGTTCAATGTTTCAACTGTGATATCTATCACTCCATATGCGTATTCAAATTCTTATTTGATAAAGGATAGCAAATACAGAAAGAATTCTTGTGATAATAGAGAACACAGAACTGTTGAAAGGTGTTGAAGCTGAGCTGGAGAGAGTCACCAAAGCTGGCACCAAAGCTGGCAAGGTCGGAGGGTTTCCTGCCTGGGCGGCACAGCTTGAGCTCACCCCACGCCGCGAGTGGTGGAAACTGCAGATCCGGCCCCTAGGCCTTTGCCCCAGCCCCCCGCCCGCCAGGAGCCGTGCTGAGGTCCCAGATAGGCGACCTTGGCGGGGCGCCCCTGAGCTAAGGCGGACCATGTGCGGGACGGCAGCAGGAGATCAGGGTCCAGGAACCCACCTCCCACCGCGGGAACCCCGAGCCTCCCCTGGCGCCCTTAGCTTGGTCCTCCTGGCATCCGGAGCCCGGTGTGCGTCCTGGTCATGAGGACACCCACCAGGTGCCCGGGAGTCCCCCCGGGCCACGGCCTGCGGCTCTGCTGGCCTTTATGCCTGGTGCGGGGACTCCACCCCGCCGCCTTTTCTCCCACCAGGCTGGAAGCTGTCTTCTTCCTGGGCGCCTGTCAGTAGGGGCGATGCACAAGGCCTGCTGCCCTGCACAGCTTTTCACCGCACATCCCCTCTCGCCCCTCCGCCCCAGGCCAGGCCCTTCCTGGCCGCAAAGAACCCACCTTCCTTCCCGCTGCAGAGCTGCTGCGCTTCCGCCACCCACAGGGAAAAACGGCTGATCTCCAACCAAACAGAAATCGGTATGTGACTCCTCTGGTTGGATACTGCCAGTCCCATTTACTTCCGGGAGTTTTCTTGGCAGAAGGTTGAAGAACCTTGGCAGAAGGTTCAGATGAGGCTGAAAAGTGACAGCAATAGAGAAACACATCAGGCTTTCTGCGACAAAGATGACCTTCCCTTCTTCAAAACTCAGCAATATCCAGGGCACATAAAGGACTCAGGACAAGATGACCGAGCTGGAGTACTCGCCCCAGGAAATGCAGGTCCAGAGCGGTCACCTCCTTAGGGCAGGCCCAGGCTTGTCCTGGCTGCCCGGGCGCCTTTCTCCTCACTCCGACCCAATGCAGGGGACTGCACAAACTCTGCTGTCGGGGTTGCCTGCACCTCCCTCCACAGAAGCTGCCTCCTGCCCGCCAAGCTGGTGCCTCCTGGGGTGTCCTGGGCTGAGAGGGGAAGGTGTCAGCTCTGCACGCCAGGTAGGGAGCACCGCCATACTGTCACATGGACACACCGCCACACGGAGACACCACCACACGGACACACCGCCCCACAGTCACACGGACAAACAGACACACAGACACATAGAAATATCACCATAGGGACACATGGACACACCACCAAACTGTCACATGTACAGACACACGGAGACATTACCACACAGACACTCTGCCACACTGTCATATGGATGGACACACAGACACACGGAGAAATCACCACACGGACACAGCACTACACTGTCACATGGACACAGACACACAGATATATCACCATAAGGACACACCACCACACTATCACAGGAACACACAGACACACAGAGACATCACCACACTGTCACATAGACAAAGAGACACACAGACACATGGACACACAGACACATGGAGACATCACCACACTGTCACATGGACACAACATCACAAGAACACACAGACACACTGCCACATGGACACTGCCACACACACAGACACACCGCCACACTGTCACATGGACACACCTCCACACTGTCAGACACCACCACGCTGACACTGCCACGTGGACACAAGGACACACAGACACATTGTCACACAGATACACAAACACACCGTCACATGGAGACATCACCACACAGATATATGAACACTTCACCACATGGACATAGCACCACACAGACACTCTGCCCCACGGACACACCACCACACAGAAATGCGGACACACTGCCACACAAACACACCACCATGCTGCCACATGGAGATACCACCACATCATTGCCAACCTTTCATGTGTCAGCTGGCGGTGCAGGCCCCACGACTCTGGGCTCTAATAGGGAAATTACTTACGCAGATAGTGAAGGCAAAAGAATTTCTTTCCATCTCCTGTGTCATTGCTTTGACAGTGGAAATGCGCGTGGCCTCTAAAGAATGGGTCCCAAGGTCATCAGCATCCGTGGGGTGGAGGGCAAGGTCTCTCTTTCCAGGCTGGAATGGAGGAAGACGCGGCGGCCGAGGGGCTGCATGTCCTCCTCGCAGCAGGCCCCTGAGGACCGTTATCCTCCTGACCCGGGGATGTCCTTCAGGTGTCTAAAGTGCAGGGTGGGGCAGGGATACCCATATAGGCCTTAGGAGCTCTGGCCAGTTGGTGGTTAGTAAAACGCAGAGGTGAACACCATGGACCCACAGGTCCAGAAGAATTTTGCAAAAGCTCTGAGGGTGCCCTTTTTTGTTCTCCCATTGCAAAATTGTTTTAAAAAGGAAAAAAATCCAGCAATGTCCGGGGAAAGTCAATACTGAGTGTCAGCACGGGATGCTGCCGCTGATGTGATCCCGTCGTCCTCGGGGTGGGACAGACAGACAGGACTGGGGACCTCTGGGTGTTCCTGGTGTCCGCCAGCTTGACTCCATTGCTCCTCCTTGAAGTCCCAGATTTGGAGAAGGACCTGGTTCCTGATGGAGGCCGTGGGCCTCTTTGTCCTCGCTTACCAGGAAGCAGCTCCAGCCATTCTCAGCCCCACCGGTGGGTGCCGCCTTCCATCAGGCCAAAGACTTTCCGAAACTGCCCTTCTTGGGGCCGGGAGGCAGCATCCTGGGCCTCCCTGGGGCCTGCGGTGCTGGCAGCAGCTCCATGTTGAGGTCACCTACAGCCGGCACCACGGTACGCTGGAGGTCCCTGAGCCGGGGGTTGGGAGGCCAATCCATCGGTGCAGTGCCGGGTGCAGGCCGCAGTCTCAAAAGTGCTTGGAGATGATATCCAGGAGCACCACCATGCTGCCCGCAGGGAGACCCACGGCGAGGCGAGCCCCCTAAGGCGGCCGGGGAAGAAGCAGGCCAGGAAGGCGTCCAAGAGCTTGGGGTGATCTCAGGCCGCGCGCCCGGACCAAGTTCCTTGTCTCTGGTACGTCTTGCCAAAGACTATCTGAGCTTTCTGGGCGACGTCCAGCATGAGCTGGAGCTTCTGGGACGCGGTCAAGTGGCCCTTTGGAGATTCCATGGCTTCAGACCCCTACTGCAGGATGCTCCACTGTGTCTGCCAGCCTCAGCGTTTTGCTGAGGGGTAACCTCGGAATGGCTAGAAATAAGAACACTGGGGTGGCCCAGTCATAACCCAGGCATTCCCGCACACGGTGGTGGCAAAGGCAGGCGTGCAGACAGAGTGCCCAGTCGGCTTGGTCAGAGTTCTTTATAGGTTAGTGACAGACTTGGTCCCGTGCTTGTGTCCTCTCATGTCAGCTTACCTGTGGACGCCCAGGGGCTCCTCCATCTCTACCGTGTTCTCCTCGGGCTGAAACCCAAAGTCCCCCATTTTCTCCTCAAAGGGCTCACAGAGGCACTTCTGCAGGCAGGAGGACAGCGTGTGGGCTCAGTGGCTGACCTGGGAAGTCACATCTGAAGGAACTACTGGGTGACTATGGCAATAAGTCAATCAAAACAGGCTTTCCCTGGCTTGCTGCTCTACATCAATTTTGTTTTCATATTTTAAAAGAAGCAAAAGGGAGGTCCTAGGAAATTTGCCCAATGCAGATGCTGACAAGAGTGGTGACATGAAAATGATTACCCAGAAGGAAAACAAGAGCTATTTTCTAAATATCTGAAATCTGTGTAGGCTTTTGGAAAATTGAAACTGGATCCAAAGCACAATGATATAATTCTGGCAATTTCCACTGACACAGAACTCAGGCAATCTGAATTAATCTACAGGTTATAAGGAAAATGGCACTCCAAGAAGCATCTATTAGCATCACTCAGCTGCTGTGAGATAGGCTTACAGGCAACATGGAGTGTCAATTATCCAATATTTAAAGTCAGTGATACAGATTGGACTTACAATCTCTAAGGCTCATAAAGTCTTTTTTAAAGGATTGACAGATGATTTATCTCATATGTAGACAATGATTCTCAGCAGTTAACTAGCGCAACTTGATAGTATCAATTGCTTGAGAAAATCAGATAATTGCTTGAGAAAATTAGAACATTGCTTGAGGAAATTAGGTAATTAAATAAATTACTTCTGTTTATGAATAGTTTAATATTTTGGCAAGTAGACTTTAAAATAGGTTGGTAATATTTTACAGGCTACTTTTAAAGAAGTAGCAATATAACATGTTCAATTATGAAAAATAATAATGTTGGAAACAATTCAATTTTCTATCACAGATAATTTCACAAATATAGAAATACCATCTCAATAATTAGAAGAAGTAGCAGCAATTTCTGTCATTTTTATGCAAGTTTCTCCTAGTCCATTTATTTGGTTTTAAATGGTGTTTTTAAAATTTGTTTTCAAACAGGGCTAATCATAAATAATAGAATATATTTTACAATAGTTGAAGGTAACAAAAAGTAAGTGCCATTTAAATAGTTGTATTAGATTGTTTAAAAAAGTTGTGGGTACATAGTATGTGTATGTATCTGTGGGGTCCATGAGATGTTTGGATACAAGCATGCAGTGTGAAATAAGCACATCTTGGGGAATGGGGTATCCCTCCTCTCAAGCATTTATCCTTCAAGTTATAAAAAATTCAATTACAGTCTTAGTACAATTAAATTATTATTGAATATAGTCACCCTATTATGCTAGCAAATAGTAGGTCTTATTAACTCTCTATTTTTATAACCATTAACCATCCCCACCTTCCCACCAACTGCCCCCACTACCTTTCCCAGCCTCAGATAACCATCCTTATATTCTCTATGTCCATGAATCTCTTTTGATTTTAGATTCCACAAATAAGTGAGACCATGAGACAATTGTCTTTCTGTGCCTGGCTTATTTCACTTAACATAATGATCCATAATATTCCATCAAAGTTACTGACAATGACTGGATCTTATTCACTGTTATGGCTGAATAGTCCTCCATTGTGTATATGTACCACATTTTCTTTATCCATTCATCTGTTGATGGACTCTAAGGTTTCTTCCAAATCTTAGCTTTGTAATCAGTGCTGCAACAAATATGGGAGTGCAGATATGTATTTGACATACTGATTTCCTTTATTTTTGGTATACACCCAGCAATAGGATTGCTAGATCATATGGTAGCTCAACTTTTAGTTTATTGAGAAACCTCCAAACTGTTCTCCTTAGTGGTTTTACTAATTTACATTCCCAGCAGCAGTGTACAAGTGTTCCCTTTTCTCTGCATCCCTGCTAGCATTTGTTATTGCCTGTCTTTTGCATACAAGTCATTTAAACTGTGGTGAGATGATATCTCATTATAGTTTTGATTTGTATTTCTCTGATGATCAGTGATATTGAGCACCTTTTCTTAAACCTGTTTATCATTTGTAGGTCTTCTTTTGAGAAATATCTATTCAAATCTTTTGCCCCTTTTATTTTAACCAGGTTATTAGATTGTTTCTTAAACAGTTGTTTGAGCTTTTTATATATTCTGGTTATTAATCCCTTGTTGGATAAGTAGTTTGCAAATATTTTCTCCCATTCTGGGGATTGTCTCCTAACTTTGTTGATTGTATCATTTTCTGTGCAGAAGCTTTTTAACTTAATGTGATCCATTTGTCCATTTTGGCTTTGACTGCATGTGCTTGTGGGGTATTGCTCAAGTTATTTTTGCCCAGACCAATGTCCTGGAGATTTTCACCAAAGTTTTTTTGTGTTAGTTTTATGGTTTGAGGTCTTATCTTTACATCTTTAATCAACTTTGATTTTACTTTTGTATATGGTGATAGATACTAGTCTGTTTTCATTCTTTGTTTTTTTCAACACCATTTCCCACGAGTGTATGTTCTTGGCACCTTTGTCAAAAATGAGTTCACTGTAGGTATGTAGATTTGTTACTGGGTTCTCTATTCTGTTCCATTGATATATGGGTCTGTTTTTATGCCAGTACCATACTCTTTTAGTTACTATAATTCTGTAGTATAATATGAAGTCAGATAATATAATTCCTCCAGTTTGTTTTTATTTATTTATTTTTGTTTAGAACAGTATTATTTCTTAATCTGAAAGCATTCTATGTTATTTATTATTAGTCTAATTTTATAGTTTTACAATGCTATCCTCTTTTACAAAGCTACAATCAACTCAAGGTGTCCAGATCAGGGTTAACTGTAGCTGTTTGCAAAAGTAGCAATATTCTGGCTGGGTAATTTGGGAGGCCAAGGTGGGCAGATCACCTGAGGTCAGGGGTTCAAGACCAGCCTGGTCAACATTGTGAAACCCTGTCTCTAATAAAAATATAAAAATTAACCGGGGATGATGGCAGATGCCAATGATCCTGTCAGACCTGGCCCTGGCTCTGTCTTGGTCCTGACCCTGAAAGACTACATCAGAATATTATTTAAAATACTGTGCCAGGCCAAAGATCATTGTACTCTTAGGCTCACTGTAGCATCTCCGGGACCTGCGGCTCACAATAGGGGCTCCAGGAGGGGGCCAGGACTATGGCCATGCAGAGCAAGGGCTGTGGCAGGACCAGGGCCAGGAGCAGGGTCAATGCCGGGCCAAGGCCAGGGCTAGGACCAGGTCTGCACTACGGCCAGTGTGAGGGTCAAGGCAGGGTCAGGGCAGGGCCAAACTCAGGGCAGGGCAGGGCAGAGCAGGCCCAGGGTAGCAGAGAGTGAAGGCAGGGCAGGGCCAACCAGGGCAGGTCTATGGCCAGGGCAGGGCCAGAAGCAGGGTAGGTGTAGGTCCAGGGCAGGGCCAAGAGAGTGGTGGCTCCAGGGCAGGGTGAAGGTTAGGACCACAGTCATGTCCAAGGCCAGTGCCAGGGGCAGGGCAGGGCCAGGGTCATCTAAGGACCAGGGACAAAGCTAGGCCCAGAGCAGGGCCAGGACAGGTACCTGGTAGGGCCAGGGTCTGAGACAGGGCCATGGAAGGGCCAGAGCCACAGCCAGGTCTGTGCTGCACCCAAGTCCAAGACAGGGCTCAGCCAAGGCTAGGGTGAGGGCCAAGGTAGGGCCAGGGCAGGGTCACAGATAGGGTAGGGCCAGGGCAGGGCCAGGGAACCATAGGTCCAAGGCAGGCTAGGGCCAGGGCAGTGCCAGTGAAACATAGGTCCAAGGCTGATAGGGCCAGGGCAGTGCCAAGTCCAGGGCTGGGCCAGGGAACGGGCAGGGCAGGGACAGGGCCAAGACCATGGCAAGGGGAGGGCCAGGTTTGGGGTAGAAGCAGAACAAGGGCAGGGACAGTGCAGGTTCATGGCACAGCCAGGGTCCAGAACAGGTTCAGGGTAGGGTCTGGGCCATGGAGAAACCAAAGACAAGGCTGGGGCCAGGACAGTGGCAGGGCCAGAGTGAGGGCAAGGGCCAGAGCAGTGCAAGACCAAGGTAGGGCCAGACATTTCAGGGTCAGGACCAGGGTAGAACCAGGGTAAGGCTCAAGCAGGGAAGGGCCAGAGCCAGGACAGGTTGAGGGCATTGCCAGAATAGGAGCAAGGCCAGGGTCAGGGCAGGGCCTGAGCAGGATAAGGGTCAAAGTCAGGGCCAAGGTAGGGACAGGGCCAGGGATATGGCAGGACCAGGGGCAAGGCCAAAGCTAGGGCTTAGCCACGGCATGGTATGGCCAATGCAGGACAGGACCAAAACTGGTCCATAGAGAGGGCAGGGCTGATGCCAAGGCAGGGCCCGGCTAGTGTCAGGGCTGAAGCAGTGCCAATGCATGTCCAGGGCATGGCCAGGGTCTGAGCCAAGCCAGGACATGGCCAAGGCAGTGTAGGGCAAGGCAGTGGCACAGCCAGGTCAGTGCTGGGACAGGGTAGAACAGGGCAAGGCAATGGTAGGGGCAGGGCAAAGACAGACCAAGGCAGGGCCAGGTAACTTCAGGGCAAGGACATCTCCATGTCCAGTTCATGGGCAGGGCCAGGGCTATGGCAGGACAAAGGCCAGGGCCAGGGCCAGGACCAGGTCCAGAGCAGGGCCTAGCCAAGGCTAGCGTGAGTGCCAAGTTAGGGCCAGGGCAGGGTCAAAGCCAGAGTAGGGCAAGGGCAGGGCCAGGGCAGGGTGATGACACAGCCAGAGCATGTCAGGGCATGGTGGTGCGAAGACCAGGGGCAGACCAGTGCCAGCTCAGGACTGAGGAAAGGCCAGGGCCAGAGAAGAGCCAACAAAGGGTCTGGGTCAGTGCCAGGACCAAGGCAGAGCAGGGCCAGGGCCATGGCAGAGTCAGGGCAGGTCCTTGGCAGGGCCAGGTTCCAGGCCAGGACCAGGGAAGTGGCAGGGGCATGGCAGCACTAAGGTGAGGGTCAGGGCTTGGACTGGGCCAGGACAGGGTCAGAGCCAGGCCATAGTGAGGGCAGGGCAAAAGCCAAGGCAGGGTCAAGGCAGGTCCAGGGAGGGGACAGTGCCAGGCAGGGCCAGGGCACAACCAGTGCAGGGTAGGGCAGGGCAATGGCACCACTGGGCCATGACAGGGCAAGGTCAGTGCCAAGAGAGGGAAGAACAGGCAGGGCCATGGTAGGGCCAGGGCAGGAAAAGGACAAGGCAGGGCCAGGACAAATCAGGGCCAGGACAGGACCAAGGCCAGGTCAGGGCTATAACAAGACCAGGACCATGACCACTGGCAGGACCAGGGCCATGGCAGGACCAGGGTCAGGACAAGGGGCAGGGCCAGAACCAAGGCAGGGTCAGCACAGGTTCAGGGAAGGTTCAGGGCAGTGGCAGAGCCAGGGCAGGGCAAGGCCAGGGCAGGGCAGGGCCAGGGTAGGGTAAGGGTAGGGCCAGGGCAAGGTCAGGGCCAGGGTGAGGTCAGGGCCAGGGCCAGGGCAGAACTAGGATAACACAGGGCCAAGGCAGGGCTAGGGCCAAGGCATGGCCAGTGTGGGGTTTGGGCATTGTCAGGGCCAGGGCCAGGCCAGGACCAACACAGGGCCAGGGAATGGGCAAGGGTCAAGGCTGGGCCATGGACAGGGCCAGAGCTAGGGCAGGGCCAGGAGAAGGCAGAACCAGGGAGGGTCCAGAGTAAGGGCAGGGCCAGGACAGAACCAGGAACAGAACAAGGCAAAGCCAAGGCCAGGGCAAGGCCAGGGAAGGAAAAGGTCAGGGTAGGACAAAGCCAGTGTAGGGCCAGGGTAGGACAAGGCCAGGGGTAGGGCAAGGCCAGGGTAGGGACAGGGCCAGATCAGGGTCAGGGCAGGGTAGAGCTAGGGTAGTATAGGGCATGGCCAAAAGCAGGGCAACAGGGGCAGGACTAGAAACAGGGCACAGGCAAGCCTAGGGTGAGGGCCAAGGTAGGGCAAGGGCTGGGTCAAAGCTAGGGTAGGGCCAGGACAAGGCCAAGACCAGGGCAGGGCCAGGGAATAGCCAGGGCCAGGGCCAGGGCCATGGCAGGAGCAGGACCAGGTTCGGGGCCGGAGCAAAACATGGGCAAGGACAGTGCAGGTTCGCGGCACAACCAGGACCATGGCAGAGTCAGGGCAGGTACTTGGCAGGGCCAGGGCAGCGGCAGGTGCAGGGCCTGGATAAGGGCAGGGCCAGAGCCAGGGTTATGGCAGGCCCAGGGCCTGGGCTGGGCCAGGACAGGGTCAGAGCCAGGCCATAGTTAGGGCAGGGCAAAAACTAAGACAGGGACATGGCAGGTCCAGGGAGGGTCCAGCACAGGCAGGGCCAGGGCACAACCAGGGCAGGGTAAGGCAGGGCAATGGCACCACTGGGCCATGGCAGAGTGAGGTCAGCGCCAGGGGAGAGCAGAACAGGCAGGGCCATGCTGGGGCCAGGGCAGAAACGGGCCAACGCAGGGTCGGGATAAATCAGGGCCAGGATATGACCAAGGCCAGGTCAGAGCCATAACAGGACCAGGACCATGACCATTGGCAGAACCAGGGTCAGGACAAGGGGCAAGGCCAGAGCCAAGGCAGGGCCAGCGAAGGTTAAGGGAAGGTTCAGAGCAGAGGCAGGGCCAGGGCCAGGGTCACAGAAGGGCCAGTACGAGGGCAGGGCCAGGGTAGAGCAGGGCCAGGACAGGCCAGGTAACAGTAAGGCAGGTCCAGGGCAGGTCCAGGCCAAAGGCCAAGGCCATGCCCAAAGCAGGGCCAAGGCAGAGGCAGCGCCACAGCATGGAAGGGCCAGAGTAGCACAGGGCCAAGAAAAGGCCAGGGCAGGTAGAAGCAGGGCAGGGCCAAGGCAGTGCCAGAGCCAGGACAGGGCCAGAGCCAGGTCAGGACCAGAGCCAAGTCAGGGTCAGGGCTATGGCAGGACCAGTGGCAGGGTAAGGGCCATGGCAGGAGCAGGGGCAGGGCCATGGGCATAGCCAAGTCAGGGCGAGGGCCAAGGCAGGGCCCCAGCATGGGCATCATTGGGCAGGGCAGGGCCAGGGTAGTGCAGTGCCCAGTTAGGGCTGGTCCAAGGCAGGACCAGAACCGGGACAGGGCCAAGGCCAGGGCAGAACCAGGGCAGGGTCATGGCCAGGGGAAAACCAGGGCAGGGTCACAGCCAGGGACATGACAGGACCAAAACCAGGGCCAGGACAGTGCCAGAAGCAGGGCAGAACCAGGGCCAGGGCAGGGATATGGCAGGGCTGGGGCTTGGGACAGGGCCAGGTCAGGACCAGGGCCATGGCAGGACCAGGGCTAAGGTAGCACAGGGCCAAGGCAGGGCAGGGCCAGTGTAGAGCACAGACCAGGCCAGGAGATGGCAGGGCAGGGACAAGGAAGTCCAGGGCCAGAGCCAGGTTAGGAACATCGACAGGGCAGGGCCAGAAACGTGGCAGGACCAGAAAGGGGCCAGGGATAGGGCAAGGCCAGAGAAGGACTAGGGAAAAAGAATGCAAGGGAGGGACCAGAACAAAGGCAGAGCCAGGGCAGAACCAGAGCCAGGGCAGGCCAAAGACAGGGCCAGGGCAGGGCAAGGCCAGGGTAGGGCAGGGACAGGATAGGGTGAGCTTAGGGCCAGGGCAAGCTTAGGGCCAGGGCAAGGTCAGGGCCAGGGCAGGACTAGGATAGCATACGGCCAAGGAAGGGACAGAGCAGGGCAGGGCTGAAGAGGGGCCAGGGCCAAGGCATGGCCAGTGTGGGGCCTGGGCATTGCCAGGGCCTGGCCAAGACCAACACAGGGCCAGGGACTGGGCCAGGATCAAGGCTGGGCCATGGACAGGGCCAGAGCAAGGGCAGGGCCAGGGAGAAGGCAGAACCAGGGAGGGTCCAGAGCAAGGGCAGGGCCAGGCCAGAACCAGGACCAGGACAAAGCAAAGCCAAGGCCAGGGTAGGGCAAGGCCAGGGCAGGGCAAGGCCAGGGTAGGAAAAGGCCAGAGTAGGACAAAACCAGGGAAGGGCAAAGCCAGGGAAGGGCAAGGCCTGGGAAGGGCAAGGCCAGGTCAGGGCAGGGCTAGGGTAGCATAGGGCATGGCCAAAAGCAGGGCAGGGTCATAACAGGGGCAGGACTAGAAACAGGGCCAGGGCAAGTGCTGGACCAGGGAATGGTGGGGACAATACAGGGCCAGGACAGAGGATGGCAAGGCAGGTCCTGTGCCATGTAATGGACAGAGTAGGCCTGGGGTCAGGCCAGGGTAGGGCCAGGGCCAGCACAAGACCAGGGAGAAGGCAGGGCCAGGGCCAGCTCAGGGCCAATGCAGGGCAAGGGCAAGCTTGGGACAGGGAAGGGCAGGGCAGGACCAAGGAAGGGCCAGGACAGAGCCAGGGCAGGGTCAGGGCCAGGACAAGGGTATGGCCAGGGCAAGGAATATGGTAGGACCAGGGCTGGGCCCAGGCTGGGACACACAGGGCAGATCATGTCCTGTGCAAGGCAGGGCCAGAGCCAGGCCATAGAGAGGGAAGGGCCAACATCAAAGCAGGGTCAGGGTAGTTCCAGGGGTGAGGCATGGTCAGCGTAGGTCCAGGGTCAAGGCAGGGCTAGGGCCCAGGGAGGGCCATGGCAGTACCAGGGTAGAGTAGGGCATGGGAATGGCAGGATTGGGCCATGGCAGTGCCTGGTCAAATCCAGGGAAGGGCCAGGGCAGGGGCAGGGCCTGGATAACAGCAGGGCCAGGGCCAGAGATATGGCAGGACCAGGACAGAGTCAGGGCCAGGGTCAGGCTATAGTGAGGGCAGGGCAAAAGCCAAGGCACGGTCAGGGCAGGCTCAAGGAAGGTCCAGCACCAGGCAGTGCCAGGGCACAGCCAGGACAGAGTAAGGCAGGGCAATGGCACCACTGGGCCATGGCAGGGCGAGGTCATTCCTGGGAGAGGGCAGAACAGGCAGGGCCATGGTAGGGCCATGGCAGAGACAGGCCAAGGCACAGCTGGGACAAATCAGGGTCAGGACATGTCCAAGTCAAGGTCAGGGACAGAACATTACCAGGACCATGACCATTGGCAGCACCAGGGCCATGGCAGGACCAGGGTCAGGAGAAGGGGCAGGGCCAGTGCCAAGGCCGGGCCAGCACAGGTTTAGGGAAGGCCCAGGGCAGAGGCAGGGCCAGGGCCTGAACCAGGTAAGGGCCAGTGCAAGGGCAGGGACAGGGCAGGGACATGGTAACACAGGGCCAAGACAGGGCCAGGGTGGGGCCAGGGCAGGGCAGGGCCAAGACAGGCCAGATAACTGTAGGGCAAGTCCAGGGCAGGGCAGGGCACTGCAGGGCAAGGTCCACAGCAGAGGCAGGGCAGGGGCAGGGCAGGACCAGGCCGAATGCCAATGCACCAGCCCTCCCTACAAGGCTCCTACCACCTGGCCACTGCTGCAGGCCTGCCCCTACCCTGGCTGCAGTGGCTGCCTGCCCTCCTACCACTCCGGCATGCTGTAGTGTCTGTCACCACCATGAACTCACAGCAAGGTGAGCCACGGTGTCCCAGGCTCCATCCTCCAGCATATGGCAGGTGTCTCCTCCTCTCCCTGGCACGGAGCACCTGGGCAGGCAAAGCCAGAAAAGCCTAGAGGAAGATGCAAGGGGTGGTAGCGTCAGAGCTTCACTTTGTCATGCCGGCCACTGGGTGGCAGGGACCGGTTTCAGCAAAGGGACTCACACCCACCCTCCAAAGTCCAGCCTCTCCTTTTGGCCCAAGCTGTCCAGGAACTGGGGCCTAGGGTGGGTGCTGGAGACACCACAGCATCCAGCTTCCCACTCCACAGGAACTGCTGGGCCCACCCGGGCTGCACTCCTGGGGGAGCAGGAGCAGCAGAAACTCAGACCCACCCAACTGTCTGCACCCAGGTGCCAATTCCCTTTCCAGATGCCTCCACACACAGGACACTGTCCCCTGTGGTGGCTGCTACTCCATATCTGCGGGTGCCAGGCAGTCTCTGTGGCATAGACCCAGAGTGCAAGGGCCCAGGAAGCACCGCAAGTATGGGGGCTCTGCCATGCTCAGGATTCCCAAGGAAACACTGTGTACCTGTCATGCTCCAGTATGAGCAAGAGGAGGTCGCTCTCTGGAGTGTAGACTCCAGGGAGAGGAGAACTGCTGCTTCCTTGGATGCCACCACGGTTGCCACCACCATCCTTTAACAGAAAGCCAGACTCCTTGGAGGCTTTACTCATATTTTCTTATTCTTTTTTCTTTGTCTTTATTGGATTGGGTTAAATCAAGCATCTTTCTTTGAATTCTGAATTTCTTTCTTCTGCTTGTTCAATTCTATTGCTGAGACTTTCCAGAGCATTTCACATTTCTAAAAGTGTGTCCAAAGTTTTTTGATTTTTTATTTTTTTTAATTTTTAATTTTATTTAAGCTATCTATTTCCTTGAATGTTTCTACCTTCACTAATTGTATCATTTTTTGGATTTTCTTGCATTGGGCTTCCCCTTTCTCTGGACCCTCCCTTATTAGCTTAATAACTAACCTGAATTCTTTTTCAGATAAATCAGTGATTTCTTCTTTGTTTGGATCCATTGGTGATGAACTGGTGTGATTTTTTGGGGGGTGTTGAAGAGTCTTGTTTTGTCAGATTACCAGGGTTGGTTTTCTGGTTCCTTCTCATTTTGGTAGACTCTGTCAGAGTCTACCAGGAGGAGAGGGTCACGTCTTCTTCTGAGACATGGTAGTTGGGTCCAGGTGACATCAACAGTCTGAGCCCTGACCACTTTCCATCTCAGTGGGACCCCTTGGGACACCAGCTTCCCTTCCTTGCTTGGGTGTCCACGCCAGCAGTTCTACCTACTACGTTATTACAGCCAGATCAGGATAAATGTCCTCTCTCTGGAATAAATGCAGTGACCACTGTTCTTTGAGCATTATTTATTTTAAATTATTGTTTTAATTAGAAATGTATCTAACTTATATTAGCCAAATTTCCTTTCAATGTAACCAAATTTCTTTCAAGTGAAAATTAAATATTTACCTTCTGTTATCAAGCACTCTATGAATACAAAATGTTTATTTTTTTCAACTTTAGAAGAAATTGAAAATATCTACGTGCTACTAATCTAGAAATACAGGCTCTGGGTTTGTATGGTGTTAAGCTTTCTTCCAAATTTTAAGGAATACATATTTAAATGCCATCCACTTTGTTTTAAAATACATAAAATGTTTTAAGCTTTTGACCTCAAAATTTACAGTAGCACAGATACTCCGTAATGAATAAACCACAGAATCAAAACAAAGAAAGATTCTACAGACCAGTCTAACCAACAAGACAATTATAAACTAGTGGTTCAAATATCAAAAGCCAATTTCAATGACAAATGCATGGTATGAAAACCCCGCAGAGGTCAAGTAGTATGGTATGAAAACCCCACAAATTCAAGCATTATACTTGAATGAAATTATGTGTTGAGAGTAGGAAATCTATGTTTAACCAAGCAAATTAAATAAAGTTTATGAGGAAATTATACTGCTAATGTTTTATTATTTGGCAAGCTATTCAGTGGAACACAAAGATATTCTTAATGAAGTCGAAAATATATTTTGAAATGTTACTGAAGTGGATTAAAAAATAATGAGGACATGAATAACTTTAAAAAGTATTCAGGGATAAAGACAAAAAAATAAATTTAGATTTCATACATACATAAAATATATTTAAAAAGTTGTGTTTTTTGGTTTCTTGAATAAAAGGAGCAGATATTTAAATTCCATGCCTTTCATTTTAAAGTTTAGGAAATGTTTATAGCTTTCCACACTGACATTTATACTAACACAGTTAATCTATTTGAGGGATAACAAAAACAAAACAAGCAGAATTCTCTTGACCAATCTATTTTCTTGATTTTTAAAAGTCAATGTACTCTCAAACAAACAAAACTATTATTCATGGATTCTGTTATTTGAAAATATTTACTGATCATTTTTACCTTACACCAAGTGATCTCCAGCTCGTGGAAAAATATGTAAAGTTGCCCAGCTTCATTAAGCTTAAACTCTTCTGAAGGAGAAAAGAAGCAATGGAGTAGGGACATTAAAGCAGGAGTGTGGTGATATGGCTGAGACTTCTACTTGCACACTGTGGTAGCTGTGTGGAGACTGGATTGAAAAAAGGGCAATGACAGAAGCTTAAATTAGTATCAAATATGGCAATCTTATAATTTTAAGGGTCCTTGAAATAAGAATGTATAATAGTTCCCATTATTTCCCCAAGAAATCTCTGCACTTGGCCTTGTGAGGGAAGTGCTATAGTTACCAAGTGGTGGGGGTGGGAAGGTGTATTTTCAACAACATTTGGAATTACTACACTTTAAAGGTAAAGCTGGCAGGAATTCCATACACATCAGATCTGAAAATGTGTGTGTGTGTGTCTGTCTGTGCATGTTTGTGTGTGTGTGAAGCAGGGAGAGAGAGCAAGAGTGACAGTGAGCAAGAGAGAGAGGAGAGAGAGGTAGAGAATCAGACAGATACAGGAAGAGAGTGACAGAGCTATAGAGACAGAATTAAAAGGGGACACCAAGAATATTGAGCTGAGAAACTATAAAATGGGAGTTGCCATTAAACAGAATGGAGAAGAGCAAATTTGGGGAGTTTCAGTGGCTCCATACAGACATATTAATTTTGAGATTCCTAACTGACATCCACGTGGATAAATCAGGGAGTGTTGGGTGTAGTGTCCAGTGTTTAGGTGTAATATGAAATATCAGGAAATTAATGACACAAAAATTAGTAAGAAAGCAAAGATAAGAAAGATAAGAAGTCAAAGTCCTGAGCCTAATGGTCCCCTAACATTTGAAAAATAGCAAAGATGAAACCTGCAAAAAAGGACTAGGGGTAATTATCAAAAATGTGGTGGGGAGAAAGTAAGTTAAGTGTTCTGGAATTCTATAAAAAAAGTTTTACAAAGAGAAGGTGGAGATCAACTGTGTGAAATGCTGCTGATATATAAATTAAGATGATGGCTGAGAAGTTATGGTTCAATTTATAATTTAACAACATGGATAGCACTTATATTTTGATATGAGCAGCTCGTTGGAATGAGTAGGTGAGAAACCATATTGGAGTGGTTGCTGAAATGAAAGTCTGATCCCTGGATTCTTAAGGAAAAATTTTATTGGACTGCAGAGGCATAAATTGGATTTTTAATTCTGGAGTCAGGATGTGCTCAGTAAACATGTGCCCATCAATGCCTCCTCGCATTTTTTTAGCTAGGTATTCTGTTATCTTTTAATAATATAATAATTACCTGCAAAACCTACACCCATGTTGCAGCAAACCACCATGACACAGGTATACCTGTGTAACAAACCTGCATGTTCTGCACATTTATCCCAGAACTTAAAGTAGAGAGAGAGAGAGAGAGAGAGAGAGAGAGAGAGAGAGAGAAAACCCAGCCAAGTGTGGTGGCTCATGACTGTAATCCCAGCGCTTTAGGAGGCTGAGACAGGTGGACCATCTGAGGTCAGGATTGAGAACAGCCTGGCCAACATGGTGAAACCCTGTCTTTACTAAACATACAAAAATTAGCTGGGTGTGGTGGGGGGCACCTGTAGTCCCAGCTACTTGAGAGGCCAAGGCAGGAGAATCACTTGAACCTGGAAGGCAAAGACTGCAGTGAGCTAAGATCACGCCACAGCACTAGAGCCTGGGTGACAGGGTGAGACGGTCTCAAAAAGAAAAACAAAAACAAAAAAACACCCATTTAATTGACAAAGTTTACAAAGACTGATACTAGAGGTTGTTGGAGAGGACGTTGTTCCACATATCTTATGAGTTGCCAATGGACAAGTAAGATGGTAAAATGCCTTTGAAAAACTGACCATAGCTGCTATACTTAAATATTCAGATACCAAACACCCAGAAATTCCATCTTGTCATTTATTTCCACAAGAAAAAACAAGAGACCTGTATTAAAATATCCATTTCTATTAAAAATAATCACACTAGGTTTCCTGAAATTTTTTTATTGGTAGCTCTTGTTTTCAGCAGTACAACTTCTAATATATACGTGTATATATATTTAATATATGTATATATATTAGACAGATATATATGTATATTATACATATGCATATATTATATATTATGTATATATGTGATATATACACACATGTATATATGTGATATATACACACGTATATATGTGATATACACACACGTATATATGTGATATATACACACACGTATATATGTGATATATACACACACGTATATATGTGATATATACACACGTATATATGTGATATATACACACACGTATATATGTGATATATACACACACGTATATATGTGATATATACACACACGTATATATGTGATATATACACACACGTATATATGTGATATATACACACACGTATATATGTGATATATACACACACGTATATATGTGATATATACACACATATGTATACACGTATATATACACATATGTATACACGTATATATACACACATATGTATACACGTATATATACACACATATGTATACACGTATATATACACACATATGTATACAAGTACATATACATAATATATGTATACACGTACATATACATAATATATGTATACACGTACATATACATAATATATGTATACACGTATATATACACATATGTATACAAGTATATGTACTAATATATGTATACACATATATATACATAATATATGTATACACGTATATATACTGCATCCTGTTGCTCACCTACGGCCTGGTGTCTACCTGGGGCTTGGTGATCACCTGGGAGCTGGATATCAATCTGGGGCCTGGGTGTCCGCTTAAGGCCTGATGTGTGCCTGGGGCCTGACTGTCCACCTGGAGACTGGGTCTCCACCTTGGGTCTGATGTCTACCTGAAGTTAGGTTTCTACCTAAGGCTTGGTGTCTACCTGTGGCCTGATGTCCACATGAGTCTGGGGTTCGGTTGGGGCCTGCTGTACAGCTGGGACCTTGGTGTCTATCTGAGGCCTGATGTCCACCTGGTGACTGCCATCCTCTTGAGGCCTGATATCCACCTGGGAATGGTTTGTCCATGGAAACGGTTATGTCCGCCTGGGGCTGGATGTTGCCCAGGGGCTAGATGTCCACCTGTGGCCCCGTGTTCACCTAGGGCCTGATGTCCACCTGGGGCATGGTGTTCACCTGAGGCCCGGGTATTTACATAGGGACTGATGTCCAGCTGGTGCCTAGGTGCCCACTGGGGGCCTTGTGTTAACCTGGGGACTGGTATCCAGCTGGGTCCTAATGACCACCTGGGTTGAATTATTCACCTAGAGTTTGGTATTCACTTAGGGCTTGAGTGTCAGCCTTGGACATGGTGTCCACCTGGGCCTTGGTTATCAAACAAGGGGTTTGGTATCCAGTTGAGACATCATTTGCACCTGGGGTCTGAGTGTTCGCATGAGGCCAGATGACCACTGGGGGCCTGAATGTCAACCTGGTGTCTGAAATTCACTGGAAGCCTAGGTATCTAGCTGGGGCCTGATGTCCACCTGGGACTAGGTGTCAACATGTGGCCTGATGTAAACCTCTAGTTGAGTGTCCACCTTGGGCCTGATGTCCACTGGGGGACTGATGTTCCCCTTTGATCTGATGTCTACCTGGAAACCGTGTATTCACCCATGGCCTGATGGTCACCTGGGGTTGAATGTCCAACTGTGGCCAGATATGCACCCGGATTCTGGGCATCCACCTGGGGCCTGATGTTCAGCTGGGGCCTGGAGTTCACCTGAGGCATGATGCCTACCTGAAGCTTAATGTTCATCTGAGTGCTGGATGTTCATCTGGGGCCTGATATCCACCTGGACCCTTCTCAGGCGTGATGTCCACAGGACCCTTCTCAGGCCTGATGTCCACAAGTTGGCCTGGTATTCATCTGGGGCTTTCGTGTTAACCTGTGGCCTAATGTACTCCTGGGTTCTAGTGTCCTCTTGGGACCTGATGTCTACCAGGATCCAGGTATCCACCTGGGGCTCGGTATCCACCTAGGGCTTGATATTCACCTGGGGCCTAGGAATCCACTTGATAACTGGTGCTCATCAGGGTCCTGATGTTCACCTTGGGACTGGGTAACCACCTGAGGCCTGATGTCCACTTAGGGCATAAGTGTTTATCTGGGGTCTAGTGTTCACATAGGGTCTGATGTCAACCTTGAGACTAGGTATTCACCAGGGGACTAGTGTCCAGCTGGGGCCAGATGTTCACTTGGGGCCTGGTGTCAACTTGGAGCGTGGTTGTCAACCTAGGACCTGATGTCCAGTCCAGTGTCCACCTTGGGCCTGTTTACTACCCGGGGCCTGTGTGTCCACATAGACCGTGGTGTCAATCTGGGGCCTGGGTATTTACCGGGGGCCTGGATATTCATTGGTACATTATGTCCACTGGAGTCTTTGTGTCAATCTGAGCTCTGATGTCCACCTAGAGATTGGGTATCCATCTAAGGCCTGGTGTTTACATGGGGCCTGTAACATGAGGTTCCAGATGAACTCAGATGTCCACCTGAGACCTGATGTCCACCTGAGTTCTGAGTGTTCACATAGGGCCTGCTGTCAACTTGGGACCTAAGTATTTACCTAGGGCCTGGGTGTCCACCTGGTGCCTGACTTCCAACTAGATCTTGTGTCAACA
Source organism: Gorilla gorilla gorilla (assembly GCF_029281585.2). Classification (NCBI taxonomy): domain Eukaryota; kingdom Metazoa; phylum Chordata; class Mammalia; order Primates; family Hominidae; genus Gorilla; species Gorilla gorilla. The sequence continues at coordinate 10,260,460 of NC_086018.1, read as the reverse complement.
TGGGGCCTGATGTCCACTTTGGGCCTAGGTAACTTCCTGATGACTAATGCCCACATGGCTCCTAAGGACCATCTGAGGCCTGGTATTAATTTAGAGACTGGTATCCACCTGGGGTCCAGGTATCCACTTGGGACCTGATGTTCACCTGGAGTGTAGGAATTCACATGGGGCCTGGTATCCACCTTAAGTGTGTGTATCCAATTGAGTGCTGGTGTCCACCTGGAGTCCAGTGTATACCTGGGGCCTGATGTACACATGGAGCCTGGGCGTCCATCTAGGACCTGATGTTCAGATAAGGGCTGGCGTTCTCCTGGCCTGGTGTCCACATGGAGCCTGGGTGTACACTTGAGGCCTGATATCCCAGGTGGATACCTGGGCCCCAGTGGTCATCAGATCCTAGGAAACTCTCAGGCCCCAGGTGCATATAAAGCTCCAAGTGGCCACCTAGGCCACAGGTTGATACACAGGGTCCAGGTGGACACTGGGTGCAAGATGAACACCAGGCCCCTGGTGAACACCAAGCCCCAGGTGTCTGCCTAGTCCTCAAGTGGACACCAGGCACTAGATTGACACACAGGTACCAGGTGGATATCAGGCTGCAGGTGAACACCAGGCCCCAGGTGGTTGGGTTACTTATAGCATAGGTGGCCATCAGTTCCCAGGTCTATATCCACTCCCCACTTGAAAATCAGGATCCAGGTGCATACCCATGTCCTAGGTGAACACCAGGTTCCAAATGAACATCAGGCTCCAAGTGAACACACAGGCCCCCAGTTCAATACCAGCCTCAGGTAGACATCAGGACCCAGGTGCACCCCAGGCCCAATGTGCATGCCTAGTCTCTTGGAATACATCATTTTCAAGGTGGACACCCAGATTCCTCAAAGACATCTGGTGCCAGGTGGATATCTGGCTGCAGGTGGACATCAGGCCCCAGGTGGAGACCCAGTACACAGGTGTAAATCAGGCTCCAGTATTTCATCAGGCCCCAGTTTAACACTTGACTAAAGGTATGCATCAAGACCCAGGTTGACAGCCAGGCTTCAGGTGCACACTAGGCCCAAAGTGTACATCTGTGCCAAGGTGGGCATCAGGCCCAAGGTGTACACCAGATCCCAAGTGGACATCAGGTTCCAGGTTGACACCAGTCTCTAGGTAGATCCTTAAACCCCAGTTGGTCATCAGGCCCAAGGTGGTTACCTTGACCCCAGGGGGTCACCAGGTCTCAGGTCGACACTAAGCCCTAGGTTCAAGGTCTGAGATGGTTTCAGCCCCCATGCGGACTTTAGTCATAAGGAGCTTACCTAGGCCCTAAGTGGACATCAGGCCCCAGGTTGACACAATGAACCATGTAGAAGTCAGGCTGTAAGTAGACACCCAGGCCCTAGGTAAATACTTTGGTCCCAAGCCAACATCAGGCCCTATGTGGACACCCAGACTCCAGGCAGATGTCAGGCCCCAGGTGAACACTGAACTCAGGGTGGTCATCAGGCACTAGGTTGACACATAGGCCTCAGGTAGACAACAGGCACAGGTGAATTTCAGGCTCCAGATGAACATCGGGCTCCAGGAAGAAGTCTGTGCCCCAGTTAAACACCGGGTCTTAGGTAGACATCAGGCCTCAAATGGATGCCCAGGCCCCAGGTGGATATAAGGCCTCAGGCAAACACCAGGCCCCAGGTAGACATTAGACACGAGATGGACACTCAAGCCACAAGTGAACATCTGTCCCCAGGTGCACATCCACCCAAGGTGGACATCAGGCCGGAGATGTACACCCAGGCCCCAGGAGAACCCCAGGCCCCAGGAGGACACCCAAGTGCCAGAAGGACACCCAGTCCCTAGGTAACTACAAGGCCCCAAGTGGACATGATGTTCCAGATGGATATGAGGCCCCAAGTGGATACTAAGCCCAGGTGGACCCCAGATCTCAGGGGCACGCCAGGCCCCAGGGGAACACCAGACCCTAGGTAAGCATGAAGTCCCAGGTGGACATCAGTTGCCAGGAGGACACCAGGACCCAGTTGCTCATCAAGCCACAGCTGAACACCAGTTCCCCATGAACACCAGTCCTCAGGTGGGCACCTAGTCCTCTTGTGTGCATCAGGTGCCAGGCTGACATAGGCACCAGCTGAACTCTGGGCCTCAGGTGAACATCAGATCCCAGGTTGTCACCCAGGCCCCAGGTGAACACCAGGTTTTAGGTGGACACGAGGTCCTAGGTGGATGTCTATGCTCCTGGTAAACCTCAGGCCCTAGTGGACACTCAGGCCCTTTATAGACATCTGGCTGCATGTGCACTCCCAGGGCCCAGGTAGACATGAGGCCCCAGAGGAACACCAGTCCTTAATCACCTAAGACTGAATTCCCCAAGGGCTGGAGACTGAGTATTCACCTTGGGCCTAGGAATCTACCTGGGGCCAGATGTCGATGTGGGGCCTGATGTCTACTCAGGTTCAGCTGTCCACCTAGGGCGGGGTGTTTTTCTGGGACCCAGAGTCTACCTGAAATCTTGGTATCAACCTAGGGCCTATGTGTCCACTTGGAGTCTGATGTGCACCTGAAGCCTGAGTTTTCACCTGGGATCTGATGAGCACCTGGGGCCCAGGTTTCCATCTGAAACATCAGGTTCTAGTTATACATCTGGGCCCCAGGTATACACTAGGTACCAAAAGAACTCCAGCCCCTATCTTAACATGAGGTCCTAGGTGAATGCCCAGGCCTCATGTCTACATTAGGCCTCAGGTAGACATGACTCCAGGCGGGCATCAGGCCTGATATTGGCTCTATGTCTCCACCCAAATCTCATGTTGAATTGTAATCCCCACGGGTTGAAGAAGCGGCCTGGTGAATGGTGATTGAATCATGGGGGCAGACTTCCCACTTGGTGTTCTCGTGATAGAGTTCTTACGAGACCTGGTTATTTGAAAGTGTGTAGCACATCCCCCTTCTGTCTCCTTCCTCCTCCCACATGGTAAAAAGGCTTACTTCCTCTTGGCTTTACATCATGATTGTAAGTGTCCTGAGCCTGCCCAGTCATGCTCCCTATTAAGCCTGAAGAACTGTGGGTCAGTTCAACCTCTTTTCCTCATAAGTTGCCCAATATCAGGTAGTTTTTTATAACAGTGTGAAAATGGACTAATACAAGGCCTTAGGATAACAACCATGCTTCAGGCCACAGGTGGACATCTGGCTGCAAATGGACACTATTCCCCAGGTGGATACCTAGGCTCAAGGTTGACATTAGTCCCCAGGTGAACAACAAGCCCCAGGTGAATACCTATGCCCTAGTAGACATTAGGCCTCAGGCTGACACTCAGTCTAACCTCAACATTAAGCTCAGGTGGACACCCAGACTCCAGATACTAGACCCCAGGGGTACACCAGACTCCTGGTAGGCATAAGGCCCCAGGAGGACACTAGAATCCAGGTGTACATAAAGCCACTGGTTGACACCAAGCCCTCAGATGAACACCAGGCCAACTAGTGGACATTAGGCACATGAGAATACTTGGGCACCAGGCAGGTATCAGGCCCCAGGTAAACATTGAACTTCATGTGGACATCATTCTCCATGTGAACTCTAGCCCCAGCTAAACATCAGGCTCCAGGTGGAAGCCCAGACCCCAGGAGCACTTCTGGCCACAGTTGAACATCTGTCTCCAGGTGAATATCAGACCATGGATGGATAGCAAGTCCCCAGGTGGACATCAGGTCAAAAGTGAATATAAGTCTCTAGGAAGATATCTGGCCCCAGGTGGATACTGAACTAGAGGTTTACATGAGGCCCTAGGTTGACAGTAAGGCCCAGGTAGACAGCAGGCCCCAACCGAAGACCAGGCCCAGGTGGATACTGAACTAGAGGTTTACATCAGACCCCAGATTGACATTCAGTCCCCAGGTGGTCATGACACCTCAATTGGACACCAAGTCCTCAGGTGCCCCAGGTGTACACCAGGTCAAAGACGAACACAAGACCTAAGGTTGACACTGAAGCCCCAAGTGGACATGAGGCCCTAGGTGAATAATATGACCCAGGGGATCATTAGGACCCAGCTTCATACCAGTCCCCAGGTTTACACGAGGCCCCCAGTAGGTTCCTAAGCTTTAGTTGGACATGAGGTCTCCAGTAGACACCCAGGAGTAAGGTGGACATCAAGCATCAGATGGACGTCTGGCCGTGGATGAACATCAAGCCTCACATGGATACCCAGTCCGCAGGTAGACATCAGGCCCCAGTTTGACATCAGTTTCTCAATGGATCCCCAAGCCCCAGGTGGATATCCAGTCTCCAGCTGAACATCAGCCCCTCATGGACACCCAGGCCCCAGGTGGATATCAGGTGTCAGGTGAACACAAGTCCCTAGGCAGACGTCAGGCATCAGGTGCACACTCAGACCCCAAGAGGACATCTGTCCCCAGGATGACCTCAAGGTGTACATTAGGCAACAGATGTACACCCAGGTCCAAGGCAGACACGAGTCCCTAGTAAAACTCAAGGCCCCAGGAGGATACTCAAGCCCTAGGTGGATGCCTAGAACCCAGGTAATTACAAGGCCCCAGGTGGATATCAGATTCCAGATGAACATTAGGCCCCAAATGGATACCTAGGCACCAGGTAGACACCAGGCCCCAGGTGCATCCCCCAGTCTCAGGTGCACACTAGGCCCCCAGTGAACACTGGCTCCAGGTGAGCACCCAGTCCAAGGTAGACACCGTGACCCAGGTGGTCATTAGGTCACAGCTGAACACCAATCTTAAGTGAACACCAGATCCCAGGTGGGTACCTAGTCCAGGTGGATATTGGGCCCCAAGTGGACACCGAGCCCCCAGGTGAATATCAAGCTTCATGTGGACATCATGCCTCAGGTGAACTCCGGGTCCCAGCCCAGCTGAACATCAGGCTGCAGGTGGATGCCTAGGTTCCAGGTACACAACAGGTCACAGTTGGACATTCAGCCCCAGGTGAACATCAGGCCATGGGTGGATAAACAGTCCACAGGTGGACATCAGGTCAAAGTTGAACATCAGTACTCAGGTGGACATCAGGCTCCAGGTTGACATCAAGCCCAAGGTGGACACTGAACTAGAGGTTTACATCAGGCCCCAGGTTGACACCCAGGCTCAGGTGGACGTTAGGCCCCAGGTAGATACCTAGGCCCCTAGTAAACCTCAGATTCTAGGTTGACATTCAGGCCCCCAGTAGTCATTTGGCCCCAAGTGGACACTCAGGTGCCAGGTTCACATGATGTCTTAACTGGACACCAAGGGGCCAGTTTGATACCCAATCCTATGTGGATGACAGGTCCAAGGTTACACTCAAGCCCCAAGTGGACACCAGGCCCTAGGTGAATAATACAACCCAGGTGGTCATTAGGCCCCAGAATGACACCAGTCCCCAGGTTAACAGGAAGCCCCCAGTGGGTACCTAGGCCCCAGCTGGACATCAGGCCTAATGTGGACAAACAGGATCAAGATGGACATCAGGACTCAGGTGGACATCTGGTGACAGGTGGACAACAAGCCTGGTGTGTACCTTGTCCCCGGGTGGTCATCAGGCCCCAGTTCAACACCAGTCCCTGAGTGGATTCCTCGGCTCCAGATGGACATCCGGTCTTCAGCTGAACATCAGACCCCAGGTGAACACCAGGTCTTAGGTGGACATTAGGCCCCTGGTGGACATAAAGTACCAGTGGACATCCATGCTGCAGGTGGACACCCAGGGCCCAGATGGGCATCAGGCCCCATTTGGACATTGAGGCCCCAGGTGGATATCAGGCCTCAGGTGAACCCTAGGTCCAACATAGACATCAGGCCTTAGGTTGACACTCAAGCACCAGAAGGACTGCTGCACCTAAGCAGAAAACAGACCCTTATCTGGATATCTAAGATACAGGTATACAGCAAGCCCCAGGCTGACATCCAGACCCCAGGTGGACACCATACCCCAGGTGAACAGCAGGCAACAGTTTGGCACCAAGTACCTAAGTGAAACAAAGCCTTAGGTGATTACCAGGCCATAGGTAGTCATTAGTCTCCAGCTGGACAATAGTCCCTAGGTGGATACCCAGGCCCCAGGTGGACACTAGACCCCAGATTAATAGAAAAACCAAGTAAAAAATCAAGCCCCAAGTGGACAACCAGGCCCTAGGTAAATACACAAATCTCAACCTGACACCAGGCCCTATTTGGACACCCAAGCCCTAGGTGGACTTCGGACCCCAGGTAAACACTGAACTCTAGAAGGTCTTCAGGCCCTTTGTTGACTACCTGGCCCCAGGGAGACACCAGGCTTAGATGAACTTCAGGCACCAGCTGTACATCAGGTTCCAGGCAAATGTCCAGGCCCCAGGTGGATATCACACCTCAGATGAACACCAGGCCCCTGGTAGACATCAAAAAACAGGTGGACACTCAGGCCCCTACTGAATATAAGTCCCCAGGTGGACATCTGTCCCAAGGTGGACACGAGGCCACAGATGTACCCTTAAGCCTAAGGCAGACCCCAGTCCCCAGGAAAACTCCAGGCTCCATGAGGGCACTCAGACCCCAGATGGATGCACTGGTCCTAGGTAAATACAAGGCCCCAGGTAGACATCAGGCCCCAGTGAACACTGGAGCCCAGGTGGGTACCAAGTCCCCAGGTGTGCATCAGGCAGAAGGTTGACCCAGTCCTCAGCTGAACTCTGGGCCCCAGCTGAACATCATAACCCAGATGGTCACCCAGGCTCCAGGTGAACACGTGGTCTTAGGTGGACATCAGGCCCCACACGAACACCCAAGCCCCAGGTAGAGATCAGGCCTTAGGTGTACACCAGACCTCAGGTGGGCATCTGGCTCCAGATGGCCATAGGAGGATAACTAAGCCTCTCCTGGATATCAGGCCCCAGGTGGGCACCAGGCTCCAGGCGAACATCTAGCCCCAGGGGGACATCCAGCCCCTGGTGGACATCAGGGCTCACATGCATAAGCAGTTTACAGATGGACACCTGCCACAGGTGCCTCACCTCTACTCCCTGAAACCTCACTTCCCCTCATGGGCCTTCTGTCCGACTTGGGGTACCCCTAGACGCCTTAGGTGCACACTGGACTAGAACCAGGGATGCCAGGGTCCCTGGGGCTCAGCGCAAGGGTTCATGGGAATACACTTTCGTCAGTGGGCTACCCAGTCCCTGCTTCTCCATGGCACAGTTTTTTTTTTCTCTGCCCCAGGTGCCTCACCTTCCCCTCATGAGCCTTCTGTCCACCTTGTGGTACCCCTGGCGGCCCGAGGCGCACCCTGGGCTCGAACCAGGGATGCCAGGGTCCCCAGGGCACAGGGCAAGGGCTGATGGGGAGACACTTTCTTCCGTGGGGGTCCCTGGCCCCGCTTCTCCGTGGCGCGTTTTTTTTCTTTCCTCTGTCCCAGGTGGGTCACCTTCCCCTCATGGGTCTTCTGCCTGCTTTGGGGTACCCCTAGTGGCCCCAGGCACACGCTGGGCTCAAATAAGGGTCGCCAGGGTCCCCGGGGCCCAGCGCAAGGGTTGATGGGAAGACACTTTCACCCGTGGGGGACCCAGGCCCCGCTTCTCAGCAGCGCTGTCTTTTTTTTTTCTCTGCCCCAGGTGACTCACCTTCCCCTCATGGGCCTTCTGCCCGCTTTGGGTTACCCCTAGCAGGCCAGAGGCGCACCCTGGATTCGAGCCAGGGACGACAGGGTCCCCGGGGCCCAGCACAAGGGCGGATGAGAAGGCACTTTCGTCCTTGGAGGACCCAGGCCCTGCTTCTCTGTGGCGCATTTTTTTTTTTTCTTTTATGCCACAGGTGCCATACCTCTCCTCCCTCAAACCTCACCTTCCCCTCATAGGCTTTCTGCCCGCCATGGGGTACCCCAAGAGGCCTGAAGCGCACCCTGGTCTTGAACCAGGGATGCCAGGGTCCCCTGGGCCCAGCTCAGGGGCTGATGGGAAGACACTTTCTTCCGTGGGGGACCCAGGCCCCGCTTCTCCGCGGCACAGTTTTTTTTTTCTCTGCCTCAGGTGCCTCACCTACCCCTCATGGGCCTTCTGCCCGCTTCTGGGTACCCCTAGCGGTCCCAAGGCGCACCCTGGGCTCGAACCAGGGTCGCCAGTGTCCGCGAGGTCCAGCGCAAGGCCTGATGGGAAGGCACTTTCGTCAGTGGGGGACCCAGGCCCAGCTTCACTGCGGCGCGGTTTTTTTTTTTTTTTTTCTGCCACAGGTGCCTCACCTTCCCCTCATGGGCTTTCTGTCCGCCTTGGGGTACCCCCAGTGGCCCGAGGCGCACCCTGGGCTCGAACCAGGGATGCCAGGGTCCCTGGGGCCTAGCACCGGGTCTGATGGGAAGGCACTTTCTTTCGTGGGGAACCCAGGCCTCCCTTCTCCGTGGCGAGGTTTTTTTCCTTTTTTCTCCGCCCGAGGTGCCTCACCTTCCCCTCATGGGCTTCTGCCCACTTTGGGGTACTGCTAGTGGCCCGAGGCGCACACTGGGTTCGAACCAGGGTCGCCAGGGTGCACGGGGCCAAGCGCAGGGGCTAATGGTAAAGCACTTTCGTCCGTGGGGGACCCAGGCCCCCCTTCTCCGTGGCGCGTTTTTTTTTTTTTTTTTTTTTCTGCCACAGGTGCCTCACCTCTCCTCCCTCAAACCTCACCTTCGCCTCATGGGCCTTCTGCCCGCCTTGGAGTAGCCCTAACGGCCCGAGGCGAACCATGGGGTCGAACCAGGGACGCCAGGGTTCCCGGGGCCCAGTGCAAGGGCTGATAGGAAGACACTTTCATCCGTGGGGGACCCAGGCACTGCTTCTCCGCGGAGCAGTTTTTTTTTTTCTTTTGGCTGCCCCAAGTACCTCACCTTCCCCTCATGAGCCATCTGCCTGCTTTGGGGTACCCCTAGTGGACCGAGGCGCACCCTCAGCTCGAATCAGGGTCGTCAGGGTCCCCGGGACGCAGCGCAAGGGCTGATGGGAAGACACTTTCGTCCGTGGCGGACCCAGGCCCCGCTTCTCTGCTGCGCGGTTTTTTTTTTGTTTTTTTTTTTCTGCCACAGGTGCCTCACCTCTCCTCCCTCAAACCTTAACTTCCCCTCATGGGCTTTCTGCCCGCCTTGGGGTACCCCTAACGGCCAGAGGCGCACCCTGGGTTTGAGCCAAGGTCGCCAGGGTCCACGGGGCTCAGCGCAGGGCCTGATGGGAAGGCACTTTCGTCCATGGGGGACCCATGCCCTGCTTCTCCGTGGCGCGTTTTTTTTTTTTTTTTTCTGCCACAGGTGCCTCACCGCTCCTCCCTCAAACCTCACCTTCCCCTCATGGGCCTTCTGTCTGCCTTGGGGTACACCTAGCGGCCCGAGGTGCACTGTGGGCTTGAACCAGGGAAGCCAGGGTCCCTGGGGCCCAGCGCAAGGGCTGATGGGAAGACAATTTCATCCGTGGGGGAACCCAGTCCCCGGTTCTCCGCGGCGAGGTTTTTTGTTTTTTTTTTTTCCTCTGCCCCAGGTGCCTCACCTTCCCCTCATGGGCCTTCTGCACACTTTGGGTACCCCTAGCGGCCCGAGGCGCACCCTAGGCTCGAACCATGGAGGCCAGATTCCATGGGGCCAAGCGCAGTGGCTGATGGGAAGGCACTTTCGTCCCTGGGAGACCCAGGCACCGGTTCTCCGCTGCGCGTTTTTTTTTTTTTTTTTTCTGCCACAGGTGCCTCATCTCTCCTCCCTCAAACCTCAGCTGAAACTTTTGGGCCTTCTTTCCTCCTTGGGGTACTCGTAGCAGCCTGAGGCGCAGCGTGGGCTCGAACCAGGGATGTCAGCGTCCTCGGGACCCAGCTCAAGGGCTGACAGAAAGACACTTTCGTCAGTGGGGGACCCAGGCCCCGCTTCTCCGCGGCGCGGTTTTTCTTCTTTCTCTGCTGCAGGTGCCTCACCTTCCCCTCATGGGCTTTCTGCTCTCGTTGGGGTACCCCTAGCGGGTCCGAGGTGCACCCTGGTTTCCAGCCAGGGACACCAGGTTCCCCAGGGCCCAGCGCAGGGGCTGATGGGAAGGCACCTTCGTCCGTGGAGGAGCCAGGCCCCGCTTCTCTGCAGCGCGGTTTTTTTTTTTCCTTTGCCCCAGGGGTCTCACTTTCCTCTCATGGGCCTTCTGCCGGCTTCTGGGTAACCCTAGCAGGCGCGAGGCGCACCTGGGGCTTGAACCAGGGTTGCGAGGGTCCATGGGGCCCAGGGCAGGGGCTGATGGGAAGACACTTTCATCCGTGGGGGACCCAGGTCCCGCTTCTTTGCGGCGCGGTTTTTTTTTTTTTTTCTCTGCCCCAGGTGTCTCACCTTCCCCTAATGAGCATTCTGCCCTCTTTGGGATACCCCTATTGGGCACGAGGCGCACCCTGGGCTCTAACCAGGGTCGCCAGTGTCCATGGGGCCCAGCGCAGGGGCTGATGGGAAGGCACTTTCGTCCGTTGGGGACCCAGGCCCCGCTTCTCCGCGGCGTGTTGTTGTTTTTTTTTTTTTCTGCCACAGTTGCCTCACGTCTCCTCCCTCAAACCTCACCTTCCCCTCATGGGCCTTCTGTCCGACTTGGGGTACCCCTAGTGGCCAGACGCACACCCTGGGTTCGAAACTGGGACACCAGGGTCCCCGGGGCCCAGCGCAAGGGCTGATGCGAAGACACTTTCTTCCTCGGGGACCCAGGCTCTGCTTCTCTGCGACGTTTTTGTTTTTTTTTTTTCGCTTTTCCCCAGGTGCCTCACCTTCCCCTCATGGGCTTTCTGCCCACCTTGAGGTACCACTAGCAGGCCCGAAGCACACCCTGGTTTCGAGCCAGGGACTCTAGGGTCTCCGGGGCCCAGTTCAGGGCTGATGGGTAGGGACGTTCGTCTGTGGGGGACCCAGGCCCCACTTCTGGGCAGCGCAGTTTTTTATTTTTTTCTCTGCCGCAGGTGTCTCACCTTTCCCTCATGGGCCTTCTGTCTGCCTTGGGGTACCCCTAGCAGGCCGAGGCGCACGCTGGGCTCGAGCCAGGGATACCAGGGTCCCTGGGGTGCAGCGCAAGCGCTGATGTGAGGACAGTTTCTTCTGTGGGGGAGCCAGGCCCCGCTTATACGCTGCGCGGTTTTTTTTCTTTTTTTTTTTTTCTCTGCCCCAAGTGCATCACCTTCCCCTCATGGGCCTTCTGCCCGCTTTTGGGTACCCCTAGCGGCCTGAAGCGCACCCTGGTCTCGAACCAGGAATGCCAGGGTCACCTGGGCCCAGCGCAAGGGCTGATGGGAAGACACTTTTGTCCGTTGGGGACCCAGGCTCTGCTTCTCCGTGGTGCGGTTTTTTTTCTGCCACAGGTGCCTCACCTCGCCTTCCTCAAACCTCAACTGCCCCTCATGGGATTTCTGCCCGCTTGTCTTCCGAGGCTGCGGTGTGGATCTCGCACTGCGGCTGCCTCGCCTTGGCTGAGGAGAACCTCGGTGGGTAGGATTCAGAGGGGCTTTTGGTTTCCCGTTTTCCACACTGAACCCTTCTAACTGGTCTCTGAGCCTGATTATTAAGGGCTGCAAACAGGAAGGATTTTATTCACCATAGATGCTGCTCCGAGTAGTCCCAAAGCGAGGCGGCGCCCCCAAGGTCTGTGCTGAGAACGCTGCTCTGCCTTCGCGGTGTCCCCCGGGTGTGTGCTGAGCAGAATGCAGCTCCGCCCTCGCAGTGCCCCCAGCCCGCCCGCCTGGGTCTGTGCTGAGGAGAACATGCTCTGCTTGGCTGTATCTCCGAAGTCTGTGCAGAGGAGAATTCAGCTCCGCCCTGGCAATGCTCTCTGGGTCTGTGCTGAGGAGAAGGCAGCTCCGCCCTCGCAAAGGCACACGGCGCCGGCGCAGGCGCAGAGAGGCGCACAGGGGTACCCCTAGCGGGCCGAGGCCCACCGGTGGCTCGAACCAGGGTCTCCAGGGTCCACAGGGCCCAGAGCAGGAGCTGATGGGAAGACATTTTCATCGTGGGGGACCCAGGCCCTGCTTCTCCGTGGAGCGGGTTTTTATTTTTCTGTTTCTGTGACAGGTGCCTCACCACTCCTCCCTCAAAACTCACCTTCCCTCATGGGCGTTGTGCTCCCAAAGCTCCCCTTGGCGTGCACTTAGCGGCTGAGGCACACCCTGAGCTCGAACCAGGGACACCAGGGTACCCGGGTCCCGGTGCAGGGACTGATGGGAAGACACTTTCGTCCCTGGGGAATCTGGCCGCGCTTCTCTGCGGCAAAGTTTTTTTTTTCTCTGCCCCAGGTACCTCACCTTCCCCTTATGGGCTTTCTGCCCGCCTTGGGGCAACACTAGTGGCCCGCGGCGTACCCTGGGATCAAACCAGGGATGCCAGGGACCTCAGTGCCCAGCGAACGGGCTGAGGAGAAGACAATTTCCTCCGTGAGGGACCCAGGCACTGCTTCTCGGCGGCGCGTTTCTTTACTTTCTCTGCCTCAGGTGCCTCACCTTCCGCTCATGGACCATTTGTTCGCTTTCTGGTACCGCAAGCGGTCCCGAAGCGCACCCTGGGATCAAACCAGGGTCGTCACTGTCCACTCTGCCCAGCATACGGCATAATGGGAAGGCACTTTCATCCATGGGGGACCCAGGCCCTGCTTGTCTGAGGCGAGGTCTCCTGTTTTTTTTTCTGCCCCTGGTGCCTCACCTCTATTCCCACAAACTTCAAATTCAACTCATGGGCCTTCTGTCCAAGTTGGGGTACCTGTAGCGGTCCGACGCGCACCCTGGGTGCCAACGACAGATGCCAGGGTCCCTGGGGACCAGCGCAAAGGCTGATGGGAAGACATTTTCGTCCGTGGATGACCCAGAAACCGCTTGGCGATGCATTTTTTTCTCTGCCCCAGGTGCCTCAACTTACCCCCATCAGCCTCCTGTCTCTCTGCGCCTGCGCCGGTGCCGTGCACCTCTCTACGCTGCCACCGTTGCTGGGGGATGGGTCCCTGAGACTTGGCGAAGTAGGAGTACTGGACTCGCACACAGGCCCTGTCTCGCAGGTTTTCAGGTGCGCTTGGTGTTTCCTCCGCTTTGAGGGGCAGGTCTCCAGTGGCTCCGGGCGCAGGCCTGGACATCACTGTCCATCTCGTCATCGCCCACTACGGCCTCAGAGACACAGGCTCACTGCATGTGCTCTTGGGGGACGTCAGTGCCACGTGTGGTCACACTGGCTTCGGCTCGGACTAGCCTCTGTCTCTCTTTGCCCGTGTCGCCAGAAGCCGCGTCGAGATGCAGGAGCCCCCGGGCCTTGGAGATGAAGGCAGGCCCCTGCTCCACCCAGGAAGGAGGGAGGCACTGGGCTTGTGGGTCAGTGCCTTTGTAGCGGACAGCACGCCTTGCGGCCCTGGGGATCTTTCTGTGCCCAGGCGAGAGCCTTTCCGCCTCACTGCATTGTAACCCCATTCCCGATCACCGGGTGGGATCCATCATCGGATCCCAAGAGGAGTCCGCGCAGCCCAGCCGACACCCCGAAGCTCCTCCTTCACTGGGAACCCAAGCAGAAGAACGATCAAGGAGGTCCTGACGACAGGACTCCTATGGGTCCGACCCTGGGTCTCCCGCAGGCCTGTCTGGTAGTCCTCTTCCCGCCTGCCGCCTGGGGCTGCGCCGCAGCCGCCGCCGCAACCTCCAGCACCGCCGCCCCAGTCCCCGCAGCCGCCGCGTCGCCACCATTTTTTAAAGGGTCCACAGCCTGACTCTGCCGAGTAAGGGGGGGTGGGGCGGGTGAGTCGGCCTCGCCAGCGCGCATGCGCGAGGCCCGAGCTGCCGCTTTGGTCACAGTGACCGCCACCGTTGCCCGGGGATGGGTCCCTGAGACTTGGCGAAGTAGGAGCCCTGTGTGATCGTGCGTCAGAGTCGGGGCTGAGACCAGTCCTAGCCAGGGCAGTTACCAGGACGGTCTCCGGAGGCCAGGATTCGCGGAGGGTCCACCAGCAGGAAGAAACCCCAGGAGGAAGAAACCTCAGACAGATCGCCGGGGAGGCAGCGCGGGATCCCAGCCTCAGGCGTGCGCGGACGGTGTGCGGGTGAGTCTCCCCAAAAGTGGCGCCCTTGTGATGTCGAGGACAGGTCTCCCTGTGTGCCCGTGGGCTGCTGTCTCACCGGTGGCTCGTAGTCACGGAGAGCAGAACCCGGCAGCTTCAGGGGCTGCCTGGGGGTGGGTGTTACCTGCTGTATGTCTGTGTGCGTTATGGGTGTGTGTGTGTGTGTCTGTGTGTCTGTGTGTGCGCGCGCGCGCGCGTGTCTGTGTGCCCACTCCTGTCTCTCTCTTAAGTCTCCCTCTCTCTCTCTCCCTTCTCGCTCTTTCCGTCGCCCTCTCTTTCTGTCTCTGTCCGTCTGTGTGCGTGCGCCTTGGGACACATGTTCCCTGTGCGCCGGAGGCTGGGTTTCTTGCACGTCGGCCTTTCTTCTGGTCAGCCTCTCCCCGCGTCTCTGCCTGGGTGTTGTGGCCGGTTGGCAATCGTTTTCCCGGCGGTTCCGGTTTGGAGGTCTGTGAAGGCCTGGGCAACGTGGGCATCTGCGTTGGAGCCGCAGGGGTTTTCATTCCCTCCCAATCCGGAGCGGCCTGTTTGCTAGGCCAGATCCAGACGACCGCTCCCCAACCAAGGACAACGGCCTCCCAGGCGCTCATTGTCCACCCGCAGGAGGGTGCCCGCAGACCTTCCAGAAGATGCTTCTCATGCCTCTCGCCCTCTGCCTTCATCGCGGAATCTAGCCACAGCTCGCCACAGGGATGGAAAAGGACGCCATCAACGGGATGGGGCAAGTATCTCTGTCACTCAAAGGCAGTATAGAGGTCCACCACAGTGGCATATCCAGTATGGTGCCCACCACCTCATCTTGGGGCTGGGTGAAGGGCAAGTGGCACTGCAGGAAATAGTAGCCTTGTTGTCTGTCCTCAAGTTATTCCACGATTGCGGCCCACACCAGTGCTTGGGCTTGTGAGAATGGAGGGCTCTCCAACAGTTCAGAAACAAGCAGTCTACCGCAGGGGTGAGAGGAGCAAAAGACACCCCCTCCTATGCTTTTCCATGGAACATCAAGTCCCTCAGAGTATAATCTCTGCTGGATTCTTGCTTCCTTATTTTTCTGTGTTCAAGTTTCTTCTTGTGGTGCTCTAGCACTCTTCCGTCAATATAGATATTGGAATTAACGATTATTTATCCATAACTTTGCTTTCTCTTTCTGAGAATAACTAGAGTCGAATATCTATAGTCAGTCATATTGAAGAAAAACCTCAGAAATATACTTCTTAGTAACTCAACACCCAAGAGCAAATCATAATGGAAATTATAAAATATTTTTAATTAAAAAATGTATACTACATTATAAAATGTGTCATTTTAGAGGAAAATGTAGGACCTTAAATTCTTATTTTATGAGGACAACAAATTAATATTTAAAATGTTTTGAATTTATTGGAAGAAGTTAGAAATATCAACAGAAATAAAAGGAAATAAAAAATACATGCATAGTGATTAAGAATACAGGGAAAGAAAAGTCAAGAAATATGGCCAAAAGTTTGTTAGTTGTTGTAGGAGCCATACAATAACAAAACTCTGGAGAAATGGCTTGATAAAATTAAGAGAAGAAACAAGTATGCAATCTCAGGAATCAAAATAGGAAATAATTATACATCAGGTGTCAAGAATTTTTTTTGTTTTTTGGAAAGGATCAGATGGTAAATATTTTAGGTTTTTGGGCTATATGGTTTGTGGCAACTAATCAATTCTATTGTTGTGGCATAAATTGACAGTATGTCAATGAATGAGCATGACAGTGTTCCAGTAATACTTTATTTATAAATACTGTCTGGCTTATTTGCCACAGTTTATTGAGTTTTGTTATAAATAATACAAATATCAAGAAGGTAAATTAGTGTAGCATGAAAACGTTTAATTCAATAAATTTGGAAATATATGTAAAATGTGTACAATTACTTGAAACATGCATTTTTCCAAAAGTAACCTAAAGTGAAAAGAAAAATCTGAATTTTGCATGTAATCAGTAGTCAGAAATCATATCATAAAGATAATTTCAAGCCATGATGACTTTACTGGCAAGTTGTTTCAAACATGAAACAAAACAATAATTCCAATCTTACATACAATCTTTCTGAGCATGAAACAGGAAAGAACATACTCTAGTTCATTTTATTATGCTATTATGACTCTGATATAACCTGACAAGGATAGCAAAGGGAAAGTAAATTA
The DNA here is from genome assembly GCF_029281585.2 of Gorilla gorilla gorilla. NCBI lineage: Eukaryota > Metazoa > Chordata > Mammalia > Primates > Hominidae > Gorilla > Gorilla gorilla. Next base: position 10,244,252 of record NC_086018.1, on the reverse strand, counting down.
AACACCAATGTAATTTATGAAAATAATGAAGGAAAACTTAAAAAAGTTCCATGCAGAAATAAGCAATGCATTAAAATGTAAGACAGCACAGCCAATGTTTATTCTAAGAAACCCTGGGAAGCAATAATGGCCTCGTGTAAAGGTATCAATTAATATGATACACCACAACAAATAACTTAACAATATTATAAGCATATTTAATTTTATTTCTTAAAAAGTCATACATTTTAACAACCCGAAATTAAAAGAGAATCTAGTTTAACTGATAACATTTGTTTTCAAAAGTTCTATTGAAATTATAACACTTAACAATGGAATGTTAAAATATTTCCTTTGTGATTGGGAACAAAATAAACATAGATGGTACAAGCAATTTTATTTATCCTTTTGCAGGTCTTAGACACTGGGATAGGATTGTAAATATTAAAAAAATAAGAATTATGAAAGAGAAAACAGATTACTATGTTACCGATGACACTAAGTACACAGAAAATTCAAAATGATTGTAAGATACATTATACTAATGAATATGAGCTTTTAGCAAGATGCTTTGACACAAACGTATTATGCAATATTGAAATGCATTTCATATAAGTAGAGAACTTTATTTAGATGTGTCAATGTGGCTTACTCTCACAAACATAATATTTAGTGGCATGATTAAGTCACAAAAGAATATGTACAGTATAACTCAGTTTAAATAAAGTTCAAATAAACATAGACATAACATTGACATAAATATATTCTTGAATTGAAAGACTTTAATGAAATCACTTCTCCCCAAAATGAATCTTTGTAACTAGTGCATCCAAAGTAAAACCCAGTAAGGTTTGATTTAGATATTGACAAGCTAATTCTAGAATTTATGTAAGCTCTAAAAATATTAAAATTCAGTTAATAATTTATTGAGGAAGGAAGAATATATTACAGGAAATATAAGACTTAATTAATGCAATGTGGTATTAACAAAGTAATAAATAATCAATGAAATGGAATAGGTAGACTACAGTAAGGAAAATATAAGAACCCATGATATGTAAGAAAGCTAGTATTATAGATCAGTGGTGAAAAATAAATTTGCCAATAAATGAGAGTGAGAAAACTGGCTATACATATGGAAAATAATTAAAGTGATTCATTACCTTATATAATATGTAACAATCAATTCCTTGGTGATCAATATTTAAATGTAAAGCCAGGCAAAAATTACAGAAAACCCAACAGTAAAACAAAGAAAATGGCTTGTACATGTGCTTTATAAAATGTACAATGTAAGTGTCCACCATACATATTTAGAATCTCTTTAACTTATTTTTAACACAAAAATGCAAATGAAAATGTTTTATATGTACATTATTACTTATACAACAGATTGACCAAAAAAAGTCTGACAAGAAAGACTTCTGGCAAAGATATAGAGCAATAATAATTTCATATGCTTTCCTGGAAATGGAAATTATATCCGTTTTAAAAAGAGGCTTGTATTATCCAGTAATACTGAAGATGACCATATATTCTAATCAGCAATTGGCTTTCACTCCTTATTTTGTATGTACGTGGTTGGTCATTAAGAAATGTGATCCAAAATATTTACAGGCTCAGTTAAGTACTATAAGCAATGCAAAAGTTAAACAACAGTAGAATGTGGTAGATTCATACAGTGGAATACTACACTTTAGAAAAAATAGATAACTTATTTAGATATGTTAATGTGGCTTACTTTCACAAACGTAATATACAGTGGTATGATTAAGTCACAAAAGGATATGTACAATATAATTCAGTTTAAATAAAGTTCAAGAACACAAAACAGCAAGTTGGATTGTTTATAAAAGATTTACTGGACACTAAATCTATAAAGATAATAATAGAAATTGTTTTAACACATCCTTCAATTACCTTTCATTCCTCCAGAAATTTGTTGAAACCTCTTGAATGCCTATGACATTTCTCATTTCCTCCACTGTTTAATTTCCTTTTATACTTTGTTTAAAACTTTGAATGGACATATGAGAGATGAAGTCATATTTTTCTAAATAAGTTCAAAAATATTTTGCTTTAAAATATAAGTAGTGATTAAACTTCTAAGAATTGAGCAATAGTTGAATGTTATAAATTTAGTTTTCATGAATATTTCTCTCTCCACATTTCTTCTTCTCAACTTGCTCATATCCCTTCAAATGACAAAATACTTAGAAGTATTTGAGTCATGTTAGATATATTTTGAAGATATTATTTGCTTATTTATCTATGAGAGGTCAACAACAACTTCCATGAATATTAGGAAAGCAAATGTCGGTAGCTCTATTCACTTCAATATTGAATTCACCTATATCTGAAATTTAAATGTCAGTGATAGGACTGACAGAAAGTGACAATTTCTTTAGGTAGCACAGCACTAAGTGGCAATACTTTAATATTGTCATTATTACATTTTTCAGATATACAATATATACTTTACCAAGAATCCTAGTCTATTATGTTCTAAGGATGAGCTGTCTTTATACAAATTCACAATAAATAGCTGTGTAAATAAGAGTTACCATTTTTATTTTATAGCATAAAATGTATTTCAAATAGTTGTACAAATCAGATATGTTACAAAAGAAACATCTTTCCTATTATTGAATTACCCAAAGTTGCTTACCTAACATAGAATCTTGTGGAGGAAAATAGGCCAGTGAAATTCAGTGACTATTCATTATGATCAAGGTGATTAGTACAGAAATCTCCATGACTATTCTGTGCAGTGTCTTTTCTTTAACAATATTTTATAATCATTCTTATTTTTACTTTCTGTAGACAAATCCTTTCTTGTTTTGCCTCCTTTTAGGTACTTTTGAGATTATAAAAGTATATAGTAAAAACAAATGCACACACAAAACTATTCGGTTGGTATACTTAATTTTGTTAGAATAGATTTAGTCCAGCTATATTCCAGTGGTTTCTTACTGAGAGTCCATCCTAGTCCCCTGATTATTACTTGAGTGTTCAATGATGGTTTTTCCTTCATGTTAACAGGAAATAGTTTTGTTTTCTGCTAAAAATGGCAGTTGCCACCAGTATGTGTGAGTTTTATTTCTTAGAAAATAACTATATTTTATATTTGGTGAATATCTTGGTTTTGCATTTAATTTGCTAAGTAGAATCAATGCAATCACTATCATATTCTATAGTTTTTCCTAACAGATTGATAAAGTAAAACGTATGGTTTTTCTCATTTTTAGCATGTGTGTCCAATAAAATGACTTTATATAATTTTTTTCTTGTTGGTTCATTTTTTTTCCAGTCAAAGTTTCTTCTTTAGTTTCTCATATAATTGATTCGAAACTCCTAAGTGATGATCACGGTAACCTTAGGTATTTCTTAATTCTCCATAATAAATATAGCATCTGAGTCTAATTTCTTCTGGGAGATTTATTAACTTTTAAGATAGCATGTGTGACTTACATAATCTAACAATGCATTTTGCATACTAAAATGATGAAACATTCTTAATGAATTTAAATAGCTACTTTATCAGAAACAGGAGTCATAGGTTGATTTTTATGTGAGTAGTAGAGCTAAGAATATTTGTAAAACAGCTCTCCATGATGGGCTCCAACAGGATGAAGTAAGACCACCTATCAAGGAAGTAAGATCAATCCCAAAATGAAATTCTGCTCTAAGATCTTTTTGCTTTTTAACATGATTTCAGAAAAGGCTAATTTTTGCAATGGACTACAATACTTGTTTTGCTACATAATCTTTCAGGATTTTTTTTCTTTTATTTTTATTTTAAAATTAATTTTTGAGCAGCATTCTTGACTGCAAGAAAGCTTCTGTCAGTTTCCCAAATTACTCAAATAACATGTATTTTACACTGAAAATCATGAGCTCCTTAACTCAAAGCTTTTCCTTGTTGTTTTTGTAACTATTTACCATACAATTACTTGTAAATAAAATGTATAACATAAATATGCACTTACATAAAGGGAAATGTTTAAATATTTTTCAAACTTCTGAAAAAAGATAAAACTCTCGGTTTTTAAGAACATTGTATCTTTCATTTTATCCTTCTTTCTCCTCCAAATATATTAATAACTATCCTTCTATTTGTTACATTCTTTTACTTAAAGGGATTAAAGTATAAATCAGGTAATTAATACACAAAACTTTATTCTGTCCCTTGCTTGTAGCACTACTTCATTCCAGTTTCCTCAGAGTTTATTATGTAAATCAGAGAGATTTGTAAATAAGTATTTTACAGTCTACATTTATTTGATTATGAAAATGGAAACAGAATAAAATGTGAACAGATAATAAGCTTTACTTGTGTGTTTCTCCATCTTTTCAAGTTGATCAGGTATATGGATGGCATTTTAAATAATGTGTTAAATTTAGAGAATACATTAAATAGAAAAGAAAATTGTGGGAAATAGGAAAGCCTTTCCATTAAGGGTTTAGATATAAAATGTTCTATTCAGTTACAAACTAAACCTAAAATGAGAGGGTTTTTTTGTTTAACTGAAAGAGCTAGAGTGTAATTAAAGGTAATTGGCATGTTATTATTCTTAAAAGGTTCACTTTTCTGTTCTAAGAATACCAGGGAACAATTGAATAGATAAAAAGCAAACTAAAAATTGCCAAATAGATCTTTTGTATAATAATGCATCTCCCAAGACAAAAGATATTTCAGACCCATAAAAAATAAGGGAAGTGTATTTGCCTGACTGGTCTTGCATCTTGCCTGACCACAATGAATTTGCATCAGATTTTAAACTCACAGAGTTATAAAATATCTTAATGTGTTAAGAGGGAATCAAAAGTGAATGTGATTAACTTGAAGAAACTAGTTGGCAGACTTTAACATTAGGCTAGTAGAAACTATTTAATAAATAAAATAGTTTTTATTTATTTATTTATTAAAATAAAACAAAAATACTTTTCTTAAATAATTATTAGTGGCAGATTGATACTGTTAATATTATTGATTCAATCTGGGAAGTCCTCCCTCTTGCCCTTTCTCTACCCAGATCTTGCATTCTTTTGCAAAATAAGAACAATACAAACTCATTATTATTATTATTATTTTTATTTTTTATTTTTTTGGAGACAGAGTCTCGCTCTATCGCCCAGGCTGGAGTGTAGTGGCGCGATCTTGGCTCACTGCAACCTCCGCCTCCCGGGTTCACGCCATTCTCCTGCCTCAGCCTCCCGAGTAGCTGGGACTGCAGGCTCCCGCCACCAGGCCCAGCTAATTTCTTGTATTTTGTTTAGTAGAGACGGGGCTTCACCGTGTTAGCCAGGATGGTCTTGATCCCCTGACCTCGTGATCCGCCCGCCTCGGCCTCCCAAAGTGCTGGGATTACACGGATGAGCCACTGCGCCTGGCCACAAACTCATTAAGTCACTTATTTACTACTCTATTCCTCAATGAACTCTTCTGTAGAGTTCTACCCCATCTATAACCAATGCAGTGGTACTCCTCCCTCTCATATTTAGTTTCTCAGCTCAAGTAAGACTTCCTCAGAGGTTTAATCTAATTAATCTTAATGTAATTAAAATAGAAACCCTTACCCATTTATTCTGTCCAAAGCAACTTTTCCCCTCCCCTCCCCTTCCCCTCCCCTTCTCTTCCCCTTCTCTTCCCCTTCCCTTGCACTTCCTTTCCTTCCCCTTCTTTCCCCCTGCCTTCCTTCCTGCCTTCTTTCTTTTCCTTCTTTCTGTCTTTTCTAATACAAGGCTTGACCACTGGGCTAAAATTGTCAAAATGTAAAAAGGAGATAATTAAAAAATAAATAGCCATCTAAGTAGTATGCTAAAATATACATGGGGCAAGATCATCTTTGCATTTTATCCTTGGGTGCATTCTGGACCACCTTAATCTTTTTTTTTTTTTTTTCCTAAGACAGAGTCTTTCTCTGTCATGCAGGCTGGAATGCGGTGGCACCATGATGACTCACTACAGCCTCCACCTCCCAGGCTCAAGGGATTAATCTTAAATAGCGCAATTATTCTATTTAATCACAAACGTCAGCATCTTTTTTCTTTAGTTTTGGCACATGATTTTCACCTTTTATCCTCTTTCTCTCTCTCTCTCTCTCTCTCTCTCTCTCTCTCTCTCTCTCTCTCTCTCTCCATGCTTCATTATATTAGTTCCCTAGGCTATCACAACAAATTGACACAAACTAAATGACTTCAATAACAGCAATGTATTCTAAAACAGTTCTAGAGGCTAGAAGTCCTAAATACAGTGGGGCCACACTCGCTCTGAGGTCCCTAGAGAGAATCCATTCTGTGGATATTCCAGCTTCTGGGGGCTGCCAGCATTCCTTTACTCATGCCAGCATTCCTTTACTCATGCCAGCATTCCTTTTCCCCAGCTTCTGGGGGCTGCACCACTCCAATCTCTGCTCCCTGGTCACATTGCCTCCTCTTCTGTGTGTCAAGTCTCTCTCTGACTCACTCTTAAGAAAACATTTGTCAGGCCAGGCACAGTGGCTCATGCCTGTAATCCCAGCAATTTGGGAGGCCGAGGAGGGCGAATAACTTGAGGTCAGGAGTTTGAGGCCAGCCTGGCTAACATGGTGAAACCCTTCCCCTAATAAAAGTACAAAAATTATCTGGGCATGATGGCAGGTGCTTGTAATCCCACTCCTCAGGAGGCTGAGGTAGGAGAATTGCTTGAACCCGGGAGGCAGAGGTTGCAGTGAGCAGAGATCGCACCACTGCACTCCTCCAGCCTGGGCGAAAGAACAAGACTCCATCTCAAAAAAAAAAAAAGAAGAAGAACATTTGTCATTGAATTAAAGACCCGTGAGTATATTTCAGAATAAGCCCCTTCCCTTAAAGTCCTTAACTTAATCACAAGCATTGCCACATAAGGTAATATTCACTGTTTAATGTGTCATTATATTCAAAGATTCCAAGGATTAACGCGTCACATATCTTTTAGAAAAAACTATTCGGCCTACTAAACTCGATGAGTCTTCATCTACTGAGACTCAGGCCGAGTCAGATAAAAAGCTTTACAATATTCCACACCTCTCTCTACACGTGTTAAAAACAAGAAGAAAGAGTTTCTCTTAAAATTTTAAGTTCACTAAAAATAGAACAAAAGCAGAAACAATTGAGGTTTTTGTAGTTGTTGCTGTTTGTGTCTTTATTTTTAAAGATTCTACTTTGTACCATATACGCATGGTAAATCATTCATTATCATATCTGGTCCTTTTTTTTCATTTGAAGTAATCATATTCCATGGAAAATATTTAAATTCCCAGGCATTGTTAGTTGTAGAGCTCATAAAATGTTCAATGCTTCAGTGAGTTGCAAATTGAAAACAGAAATAAATTCTTGGAGAAAAATTTGACAGTATTCTACACATTTTGCTCTTGATTGATGTCATGTGGTGATTCCAATAAATGACTTTTTTCAAACAACTTAAACTATAACTGATTTAAGTAAATGGGGGTGCAATGGTTCTTTCTTATAGATCTCATCTGCTGAGATGCTATACACAGAATTTCAATCATCTTACCCTATGATTTTTCAAAGGTATATAAGAATGAATAATAATATTATTATTCATTATTATTTATTCTAAAAATAAAAATAATTATAATATTCATTATTCTAAAAATAAATTTTTGTTTATTATTAATAAAATAACATTATAAGGATACATTTATTTATTTATTACAATCATGAAAATATTTAGAATGTACCATTTTCTAGGTAGTAAACTAGTGCTTCACATATTTTTGTTCATTTAATCTTTATTTTTATAAGTCAACAACTATAGACATTATTTTATATTATTTATACTTTATAAAATATAATAAAGACATTTTAAAATATATATCAAATATATATTATAAAGTATTACATTATAAAATACTATATTTTATAAAGTAGATGACTATCGATATAGTCATTATATAGATGAGTAAACTGAGGCATATTGTTTCTGTAAAAACCTCAAGAGCGCCCATAAAATAAATGCTGCAGACAATCAGCCAAAACATCATACTAAGGATTTTGCTTCCAGAAGCTGCACTCTTAACTACTAGGTTCTAATGCCTCTTTTTATATAAATGATATCATATTGTTCTCTTTTGATCTGGCTTCTATTAATTAGCATATTTATTGAGATTAATCTATTTTATAGTATGGATGAAAGTTTCATTTCTTTTATTGCTTGTAGTATTTCAAAATATGGATACATCAAAGCTTGCTTATTCATTTATCTGTTAATGAATATTTGATTGTTACATGCTCTTCACTATTAGCCCCTCTCTCCCATAAAAAAGTGCTGTGAGTATTTTGGTACAAGTTTTTTATGTACATATACTTTCATTTCCCTACAAATTGATTGGCAGTCATATGATAGGTGCATACATCAAAATATTTTAAAAACTGACAAGCCTTTTTCCAGAGTCATTGTACTAATTTCCATTACCATTAGCAGTGCATGTATGTTGGTTGTCCTCTATAGTTTTGCCAACACTTGGCATGGCCAGCCTTTTTAACTTTAGCCATTCTTTTTTCTTTCTTTCTTTCTTTCTTTTTTTTTTTTTTTTTTTTGAGACGAAGTTTCACTCTTGTTGCCCAGGCTGGAGTGCAATGGCACAATCTCGGCTCACTGCAATCTACACCTCCCGGGTTCAAACAGTTCTCCTGCCTCAGCCTCCCAAGTAGCTGGGATATAGACGTGCATCACCATGCCCAGCTAATTTTTGTATTTTTAGTAGAGATGGGGTTTCACCATGTTTGTCAGGCTGGTCTGGATCTCTTGACCTCAGGTGATCTACCCACCTTGACCTCCCAGAGTGCTGCGATTACAGGTGTGAGCCACTGCGCCTGGCCTCTTTTTTTCTTTTTTGAGATGGGTTCTTGCTCTGTCACGCCGGCTGGAGTGCATCGGCACAACCATAGTTCACTGCAGGCTCCACCTCCTGGGCTCAAGTGATTCTCCCACCTCAGCTTCCGAGTAGCTGGTACTACAGGCATGTGCCACCGTGCCTAGCTAAATAGAGACACCATGCCATGTCTTTTTCTTTTTTGTAGAGACAGGATCTCACTATGTTGCCCAGGATGCTCTCTAACTCCTGGGGTCAAGAAACCCTGCTGCCTTGACCTTCCAAAGTGCTGGGATTACAGGCTTGAGCAACTGTACCCAACCCATTTTTGACAGACACAGATTAATTCCCTAATGACTAATGATATTGAGGATCTTTCCATGTGTTTACTTTCTATCTACATGTGTTCTTTAGAGAAGAAGTGTTCATTTAAGTCATTTGCCTACTTTTATTAGAGTTGCTAGATTTATTATCAAGTTTTGAGAGTTCTTATATTTTCTGGACACAACTTTTTTGCCAGACATATATTTTGCAAATATTGTTCTCAGTAGTGTCTTATATTTCTATTTGTTTTACAGTGTTTCCTGAGGAACATATGTTTTACATTTTGATGAACTCGAGTTGTCAATTTCTACTTTGATGAAACATGGTGTTTGTGTCATGTCTAAGTAGTATTGAGGTCAAAGACTTTTCTATGTTTTCTCCTATACGTAATTTTTCTTCCTTTTTTTCACTTTGTTTTTACATTTTACATTTAGGCATATGATCTGTACTAAATTAATTTTTTTATCATGAGTTACATGTTAAAGTTCTACTTTTTGCATGTGAGTATCTAATTGTTCCAGCAGAATTTGTTGAAGGGTTATCTTTTATTTACTGAATTACCTTTGTATCTTTGGAGAACACCAATTTACCAAAATTCTGTACATATATTTCTGAATTTTCTATTATCTTCCAATGACATTTCTGTCTATCTTTATGCCAATATCACACTATTTTCATTACTGTAGCCTTATAAGCTTTGGTATTAGATTGTGCTAATCTTTCAAAAATATTCTTATTTTTAAGAATTATTTTGGCTATTTTAGACTGTTTGCATTTCTACTGAAGTTTTAAAATTAGTGTGTAAATTCCTATAAAACAATGCCTAATAATATTTTAATTGGGATTGTATTGAATCTATATTTAGGGATAATCACATTTTACCATGTGAATTTTCTAACCCATATTCATATTACATCTTTCCATTTATTTAAGTCTTCTTTAACTTTCTGCAGTGTTTTGAGTTTTAGTGTACCAGACTCTCACATCATTTGATAGATTAATTCTTAATTCTTCTACATTTTTCATGATATTATGAATAGTACTTTTATTTTAATTTTTTATTGTTCATTGCTGGTATATGGAAATATTAGTTTAATATGTTGCTTTTTTTCTTTTTTATGTTGCTAACTCACTTATTATAGCCAGCAGTGTTTTTGTAGATTTCAGTGGACTTTCTACATAGACATGCCGTCTATAAATAAACCCAATCTACATTTTCCTTTCCCATCTGTAATTCTTTTGTTTATGTTTTTTGTCTATTTTACTTGGTAGAACATCTAGTGGAATGTTAAAACAAAGTGCTAAGAGTTAATGGACTCATCTTGTTCCTGAAATAGGGGGAAATAAACTGATTTTTCTTCATTAAGTATGATGCCAGCTATTGTTTTTACATAGATATCTTTTATTAGGATATTCTTGAATTTCTTCTAGACAGTAATAACTGAGATCTTGTTTTATTGATCCAATCTGCTTCTAAATTGGTATATTTAGACCATTTATATGTAATGTGGTTTTGTGTGCATATATATATTTTTTTCTTTTTCTTTTTTTTTTTTTTTTTTTAGACAGAGTCTGGCTCTGTTGCCCAGGCTGGAGTGCAATGCGATGATCTTGGCTCACTGCAACCTCTGCCTCCTGGGTTCAAGCCATTCTCCTGCCTCAGCCTTCTGAGTAGCTGGCATTACAGGTGCCCGCCACCATGCCTGGCTATTTTTTTGTATTTTTAGTAGGGACAGGGTTTCACTATGTTGGCCAGGCTGGTCTCGAACTCCTGACCTCATGATCTGCCCACCTCAGTCTCCCAAAGTGCTGGGATTATAGGTGTGAGCCACCACACCTGGATATTTTTAGTTTTAAACCTATTATTTTGCTTTTGCTTTCTATCTTTCCTGAAGGAATTCAGAACCAGATACCCCCAAACATGCCACTTTGGCATATTGATTTTTTTGAGTTAAAGACACTTGAAAAATAGCAGATGCAAGAAAAGCACTCTGATTTTCCTTTTTCTTAAAAGTAGGAGGTAAAATTTCTACATGAAAGTTGCCCTCTTTATACAAGAAGGAAAGTAACAGTCTCATCACCCAGGATGAGAAGTTGAGGCAAGGGAAACCTGTACAAACAGACCTTGTTAAACCAACCCTTATCCTGTTAATCACCTCTTCACCCAATTAACTACACTAGTTCCAGCTCCTTTGTCTTGTCATATTTCACAATTTACTACTCTGTGTCTACTTCAGAACATAAGTGATTATGTCATGGAGCCTTCCTTCCTTAAAGAATCTCTCATGCCACATAGTACATGCATTAAATAAATTTGTATGCATTTTCCTGTTGATCTGTCTTATATCAATTTAATTCTCAGGCTTAGCAGAGGAAAAAAAAAAACTAAGAAGATGGTAATAAAATTTTGCTTCCCCTACCATCCCATCTGTTTTTTGCTTATTTTCCCTCTTATTTGCCTTCTTTTCTATGAATTAAATATATTTTATGGTTTCATCTTATCTCCTTTTTTACTTGAGAATTAAAACTCTCTATATTGTTAATTTTAATGGTTGCTTTTGAGTTTGTAGTATATATGTTTGACTTATCACATTCTACCTTCAAATTATAATATACAACTTTACATACAGTATCATGAAGTAACAACATTTTCATTTTATCCTAACTGTTGTTCTGTTATTGTCCTTAATTTATTTTTATATATGTTGTAAACTCATTATAAATTATTATTCTTGTTTAAATTAGAGGTTAATAATGTTGTTTTCTTCTCTCTCTTTTTTTTTTTTTTTGAGACAGAGTCTAGCTTTGTACCAGGCTGCAGTGCAGTAGTGCCATCTCAGCTCACTGCAAACTCTGCCTCCCGGGTTCAAGCGATTGTCCTGCCTCAGCCTCCCGAGTAGCTGGGATTACAGGCACATGCCACCACACCCAGCTAATGTTTGTATTTTTAGTAGATACGGGGTTTCATCATGTTGCCCAGGATGGTCTCAATTTCCTGACCTCGTGATCCGCCCATCTCGGCCTCCCAAAATGCTGGGATTACAGGCATGAGCCACCAGAACCAGACATGCTTTCCTTAAAAGCTAAATATTTTAGGATTGTGTGCCATTAGGCTCTGTTACAACTACTTAATTCTGCTTTTGTAATTCTATAGCACCCATTGATAATACATAAACAAATGAGCATGAATGTGTCTCAGTAAAAATTTGTTCACATAAACAGGCAGTCCACCCATGAAGCTATAGCTTGCTGACCCCTTGTTTAAACAATCAATTGAATTCAAACAGAAATAAAAGGATCTTGTATATTTAACCATGTTGATACCATTTCCAGTGCTTTTCATTCTTCTATGTAGATCCAAATTTCCTTTTGATATTATTTTACTTCTGCCTGAAACATTTTCTTTAACATTTTTTATAGTGTTGTTTTACTGGTGATGATTTCTTTCAGGTTCTAAGTGCCTGAACAAAATCTTTATTTCACCTGCATCTTGAAAGACAGTTTCTCTGAGTCTACAATTCCCAGCTGACAATGTTTATCTTCCAGTACTTTAAAGATGTTGCTTCATTATCTTCTAATTTTCTTTGTTTCCAATAAAATGTTTGCTGGCATTTTTTGTTCCTCTGTGCAAACCGTGTTTTTGTCATTGGCCACTTTGAGAATTTTTCTTTATCACTAGTTTTAAGCAATTTTATTTTAGTGTATTTTGTGCACAAGACAAGGATGCCCTCTCTCACCACTCCTGTTCAACATAGTATTGGAAGTCCTTGCCAAAACAGTTAGGCAAGAGAAAGAAATAAAGGGTACCCAAATAGGAAGAAAGGACGTCAAACTATCCCTGTCTGTAGATTACATGATCCTATATGTAGAAAACTTTATAGGCCCAAAAGCTTAAGGCCCGTAAGCTCCTTAAGATGAAAAACACCTTTGGCAGAGTCTCAGGATACAAAAAGAACATACAAAAATTACTCGCATTCCCATACACCAACAAGAGTCAAGTGGAGAGCCAAATTAGGAATGCAATCTGATTCACAATTGCTGCAAAAAGAATCAAATACCTAGGAATACAGCTAACTAGTGAGGTGAAAGATCTCTGTAAGAACTAAAAACACCAAAGATATCAGAGAGGATGAAACAAATGAAAAAACATTCTATGCTCATGGATAGGAAGAATCAATATTAAAATGGCCATATTGTCCTTATTTTCAAGTATGCTATTGCGCTCTATGACTGATCCAAACTCCTGCCAGATATAATTCTAAAAATCTGTTTGTTACTTTTATTATTTTATTTTTGGATTTTTAAATGCTTGGGAATTGGGAGATATGCACAATTGTCTTTGCTTTGTCCACAAAATTAAATGTGTATTTGGGTACTTATAGGACACTATTTGTAAAAACATTTATTTATTCAGACATTGATGGTCTTGTCCCAGTTATTAACAACATCTACATGTTTAAGAATAAATTTTCTTTTCTATCTACTTCTTATTCCATTGAAAATTACCTTTCTATCCTCCTACTCTGGAAGTCTTTATGATTCTGTCCTAATCATTAGTATCCCATTGCTTCTTCAAGAGATGTCTATCAGTAGAATTTCTCCATTAATATAAGTTCATACTTCTATGAAAACTTTAAATCTCAAGTCGACAGTATTTCTAGTTCTAAAAAATATTTAAATTAGTTCTTTAATTATTTCCATCTTTATGTTTACTTTCCTTTTTTTCTAGCATATTAAACAACTTTACATCAACAATTCTTTATCTTCACTTTACCTCCCTTTACCTTTCTTCATTTTTTCCTAGCCATTGGATTCAGAGAAAATTATTCAACTTTTAAACTTCAAACTTGCTAGATCTATATTTAACTATGTCTATTGTTCTCTTCAGAATATCTGTTGAGTTTTTAATCCAAGAGCTATTATCAGTATTTTCTAAAATGCAACCTCTTCTTGCATGTCTCTGAAGATATGAATTACACTTACTGTAATTACATTTGTTTCTTGTCTTAATTCTGATTCTCTGAAATTACTTATTCTGTTTGCTAAGTTTTGTATCTTCTTTCTTGTTTTTCTTAAAAGTTGGGTGACAGTATTTTACATGGGTAGTTTTTCTGTTAATCATAGCTTATCTCCAATGATTAGGAAAATAACAACTATGAAGTAGGACAAAGTAACCTGGTTTCTTGTGTTTTAGCATTGCTGCTCCCTGTTCCTTCCTGGTTTTGTTAATTACCTGAGACTCTGCCCTGTTGATGTTAGTCAGATTCTAAGACTCACCTTGCCAAGCAAGCACTGCTTTGTTATTCCAAAGTGAAGTTCATTCTTACTTTGTCTGGAAAGCAGTCTCTGCATCTTTTACCTCATTATTTCCCTCGTTTCATATTATGTTTCTTCCTTTACCAATTTTAATGGAGCTTCCCCTTTTTCATCTCTAAGATCTCCTTCTCTATCTCAAAAACAAAACAAAAAAACATTATCAGCATTAACATATACAACAGAGAGCTTCATTGATGTGGTTTGGCTGTGTCCCCACCCAAATCTTATCTTGAATTCCCATACATTGTGGGAGGAACCTGGTGGGAGGTAATTGAATCATGGAGGTAGGCTTTTCCTGTGCTGTTTTCCTGATAGTGAGTAAGTCTCATGAGGTCTGATGGTTATTATAAGGGGGAGTTTTCCCGCACAAGCTCTCTTTGCCTGCTGCCATCCATGTAAGATATGACTTGCTCCTCTTTGCCTTCCACCATGATTGTGAGGCTTCCCCAGCTACATGAAACTGTAAGTCCAATTAAACCTTTTTTCTTTTGTCAATTGCCCAGTCTTGGGTATGTCTTTATCAGCAGCATTAAAACAGACTAATACAGTAAACTGGTATCAGTAGAGTGGGATGCTGCTGAAAAGATACCTGAAAATGCAGAAGCAATTTTGGAACTGCGTAACAGGCAGGGGTTGCAACAGTTTGAAGGGCTCAGCAGAAGACAGGAAAATGCAGGAAAGTTTGGAACTTCCTAGAGACGTTTTGAATGGCTTTGACCAAAACGCTGATAATGATGTGAACAATGAGATCCAGGCTGATGTGGTCTCAGATGGAGTTGAGGAACTTGTTAGAAACTAGAGCAAAGTTGACTCTTGTTATGTTTTAGCAAAGAGACTGGCAGCATTTTGCCCGTGCCCTAAAGATTAGTGAAACTTAGAACTTGACAGAAGAATTAGGGTATCTGACAGAAGAAATTTCTAAACAGCAAAGCATTGAAGAAGTGACTTGGGTGCTTTTAAAGGCATTCATTTTATAAGGCAAGCAGAGCATAAAAGTTCAGAAAATTTGCAGCATGACAATGTGATAGAAGAGAAAAACCCGTTTTCTGAGGAGAAATTTAAGCTGGCTGCAGAAATTTGCATAAGTAACGAGGAACTGAATGTCAATCCCCAAGACAATGGTGAAAATGTCTCCTGGGCATGTAAGAAGTCTTCACAGCAGCCCTTCCCATCACAGTCTCAGAGGCCTAGAATAAAATGGTTTTGCTGGGCCCAGGGTCCCCATGCTGTGTGCAGTGTAGGGTGTTGGTGCCCTGCATCCCAGCCACTCCAGCTGTGACTAAAAGGGACCAAAGTACAGCTTGAGCTGTTGCTTCATAGGGTGGAAGCCCCAAGCCTTGGCAGCTTCCACGTGGTGTTGAGCCTGTGGATGCACAGAAATCAAGAATTGAGGTTTGGGAACATCTGCTTAGATTTCAGAAGATATATGGAAACACCTGGATGCCCATGCAAAAGTTTGCTGCAGGGATGGGGTCCTCATTGACAACCTCTGCTAGGGCAGTGAGGAATGGAAATGTTGGGTGGGAGCCCCCACACAGAGTCCCTACTGGGGCACCGCCTGGTGGACCTGTGGGAAGAGGGCCACCATCCTCCAGACCTCAGAATGTTAGATCCACCAACAACATCATGTGCCTGGGAAAGCCACAGACACTCAACACCAGCCCACAAAAGCAGCCAGAAGGCAGGCTATATCCCTCAAAGCCACAGGAGCAGAGCTGCCCAATACCATGGGAACCCACCTCTTGCATCTGCATGATCAGGATGTGAGACATGGAGTCAAAGGAGATCATTTTGGAGCTTTAAGATTTGGCTGCCCCTCTGGATTTCGGACTTGCATGGGGTCAAGAAATGAAAAGCATAAAAATTGAAAAGTGAAAAGAAAAAATATTTTTATTCACAGAACATATATATGTATATTGTATATGAAGAAAATCCTAATATATTTATTTAAAAAGCTGTGAATAATAATAATCAAATTCAATAATGGTGCAGAATGTGTAGAATGCAAGGTCAATACACAAAATACAATATGGAAAATTAATGGAATTTCTAAATACTAGAAATAAACAATTGAGAATGCATTTAAAAGTAAAATTTTAATGGTATAAAAATAGTTAAGAATAATTTAAGTGAAACCTTTAAAAATCTTTCACACTAAAACTTTTTAAAATTTATTGTAGAGAAACATTACAGAAGACTTAAATAAATGTAAAGATCTACCATGTTCGTAGATTTGAAGATGCAACATTGTTTGATGTGAATTCTCTGGAAGTTAATCTTTAGAATCAATGCTGTAGGGGCTGGGCGCGGTTGCTCATGCCTGTAATCCCAGCACTTTGGGAGGCCAAGGTGGGCAGATCACAAGGTCAGGAGATCAAGACTATACTGGCTAACACGATAAAACCCTGTCTCTACTAAAAAAAAAAAATACAAAAGAATTAGCCAGGCATGGTGGCACGGGCCTGTAGTCCCAGCTACTCAGGAGGCTGAGGCAGGATAATTGCTTGAATCTGGGAGGCTGAGGTTGCAATGAGCCGAGATTGTGCCACTGCACTCCAACCTGGGTGACAAGGTGAGATTCTGTCTCAAAAAAAAAAAAAAAAAAAAGAAAAAGCATCAATGCAATCTATAGTTTGTAATTTATTGACTACGATGAATTCTATATCTGTTTACTACAACTCTGTAGTAAATTGTGGCAAACATTTTGAGAGAAATTCACAAGCTGTTTCCAAAATTTGTTTGGAAAATTCATAGGACCTAGAATTTTAAGAAAAAAATAGAGCCAATTTTCAGACATCTAAAAAGCTGCAGTATCAAAGCATCATAACACAAAAATAATAAGGATAAAGAAGGGTTCAAAATTAGACCTCCACCTATGCAGTAAATTAAATGTTTATAAGGGCATGTAGATAATTCAGTGGGGAAAGTAAGTCTTTAACAAAGGCTTTTGAAATAAATGCATTCTCACATTAAAAAAGTGCATGCGTCAGTCCTTTGTATACACAAAACTAGTCCAATATTTTTAATGTAGGCATAAAAATGAAAAAGCAAAATTCAGAAAGCTTTTAAAAGAAAAAAAATAAACAATATCTGCGAGCTATTATAATAGGAAAAATATTTCTGAACAGAGAAAGCACTATCATAAGAGTAAAAATTGATAAATTGTAGATATTAATTAAAAATGTATCCTAATAAAACTGCCAATATATAAGAAAATATAATTTTAAGCCATAGACTGTGATAAATTATTCCATATATGTATGAGAAAAAAATTGCGTGTTCAAAACGCACAGAGTACTCCTGAGATCCACTAAATAGTTATAAGAATCTTGAACAGGTATTTCACAAAACAAGAGATACAAGTGGCTTATAGGAATGTGAAAAGATGCTCAATGTTATTAGATAAGGGGAAATGCAACCAAAATGCATCGAAACTGGAAAGACTACCATTTAAAATGATAATACTAATATTGGCAAATATGTGGGGAAACTAGAAGTCGTGTCTATTTCTTGTGAGAGTGTAAAATAGAACAACTGGCTGGGCGCGGTGGCTCATGCCTGTAATCCCAGCACTTTGGGGGGCCGAGGCGGGAGGATCACGGGGTCATGAGATCGAGACTATCCTGGCTAACATGGTGAAACCCCGTCTCTACTAAAAATACAAAAAAAAAAAAAAAAAATTAGCCGGGTGTGGTGGCGGGCGCCTGTAGTCCCAACTAATCAGGAAGCTGAGGCAGGAGAATGGCGTGAACCTGAGAAGTGGAGCTTGCGGTGAGCCCAGATCACGCCAGTGCACTCCAGCCCAGACGACAGCACCAGACTGTGTCTCAAAAAAAAAAAAAAAAAAAAAAGCGGAACAACCGCTTTGAAAAATAATTCGCTTCTCAATAAGGCCAACATACATCTACCCTATAGCACAGCAATTTCAATTCTAGAAATTTATCCAACAAAAATAAAAGCATATATTTACACAAAAACCTGTTTGAGAATGCACCTAAGTCCTGTATTTGTAAAAGCTAATTCTGAAAGCAATCTGAATATTCACTAACAGACTAATGAATAAGCAAACTCTGACAAATACATAGGCAACTCAGAAATATGAGGAAAAATAAACATGATACACACAAATATTTGGCTAAATCTCAAATATTTATTTATGCTAAAGAAAATAAACCAGATACACACTCACACACACATCCTGTAGGAATTCTAATTATTGGAATTTGAAGATGAACAAAATTAATCAATCATGATAGAAATTATAAGGGTTTAATCCGAGTTATTTGGGATGCTGAAGCCGGAGAATCGCTTGAACCAGGGTGGCGGAGGTTGCAGTGACCTCACATTGTACCACTGCACTCTAGCCTGGGTAACAGAGTAAGACTACGTCTTAAAACAAACAAACAAACCAAAGAAATTATACATGTTTGCCTCTGAAGAAGAGAAGTTTGAATAAGCACAATAGTATTTTCTAGATTTAGTGTAATTAGGTAAATATATCAATTTATAAAAAGTACGAAACCACATTTTTGACACGTTTATTATATTTGAAATATAGCGCAATAAAATAAGGTTAGGAAATGATTGCATATTACTCTCTGAGAGGAAGAATGTTATCTGTTGGTAGAATTAATAAAGTTACTCATTTCTTATAAGAAGTAAAGATATATTGGCCGGGTGCGGTGGCTCGCGCCTATAATCCCAGCACTTTGGGAGGCTGAGGCAGGTGGATCACAATGTCAAGAGATTGAGACCATCCTGGCTAACACGGTGAAACCCTATCGCTACTAAAAATACAAAAAATAAGACGGGCGTGGTGGCGGGCACCTGTAGTCCCAGCTATTCAGGAGGCTGAGGTAGGAGGACAGCGTGAACTTGGGAGGCAGAGCTTGCAGTGAGCCGAGATCATGTCACTGCACTCCAACATGGGCTGCAGAGTGAGACTCCGTCTCAAAAAGAAAGAAAAAAGAAGTAAAGATATATCTATTAACCTGTATAGGTATATATAAGCTAAAAACAACCATTCAACTTTTGTGGGCATAGTAGTCTGTGTCAGGCATTTTTGTATGAATCATAAACATTTAATTCTCATTCAAATAATAAGTATATTATCTCACGGTTGTAAAGGTATAATAAGTACAATTTTAAAAAATAGACAAACTTTTCTGAATATTTCCAGTACAGTGGTATACCATTTTTTTCCGATAGAATAAATAGAAAAATACTCAAACTCTGGGTAATATTTTGCAGAAAATGAATTAGTTACACTTATTCAAGTTGAATTATTCTAGTTCCTCAATTTTATATTCCAGAAAAATATATGCTGACTATATTTTTAATGCTTTTTTTATTAGAGAAGTTTGTTTGTTGATATGTACATCGCTTTTACTAATTCAGTTTTGAGCAAGGTGTGACTCTTTATTCAAGTTTCCAAAGAGTTCCAAACCAAAACTTGTGGATTTCCAGTTGATCTGTATATCACCTTGCCACCTTTGGCTTTTTTCTCTCTGATACAGGTATAAGAATAACATTTAACAATAAATGATTTGTGAAGCCAGTTGAAAAATGTTCATGCTATATTAATCAACTTGATAAAATGCATTAAATTTATGAATTTCTACAGGTTTGTTAGTGCCTGGAATCTATAGGTAGAGACACCCATAAAAAAGTCTTATAATATAAGCTATATAACTTAGTGAAAAATCAATAAGGCATACTAATGTTTGCATAGGATGACCACCTGGTCATATTAATTTTTCTGAGAAAATAATCTCAAATGAAAAATCACTTCCCTAAAGCATTATTTGTTTTTATATCAGATTTATTTCAGTTCAACCAACTTTTATTGCATGCTCTAAGTATTAGATATTGTGATTGGTCCTGGGAATGCTAAGATAAAAATTTCTCCTTTTCTAACCTTGAATTCACAGAGAGGTAGAAGCAAGAGAAGCATAAACATATAATTTCAATGCAATATGGTAAGTAAAATGATAGTGGTACTTTTTCTGAATTTTCAGATATCAATTATTTATTTATAAACAGTTCTTTAGAGGGTGATTTATTTTCTATATAGACGTCAACAAGATACACTTGCCTTGTATGGCAAAAATAAATTAATTTTAGCTTTGTGCAGATACATCCTATTGAGTTACAAAGTGATGCTGTCAAACACCACTGACAACAACAAATTCAGGATTTATGGCTCTCTTTGTCTCTGTTTCTCTCTCCTTCTCTCTCTCTCTCTCTCTCTGTGTGTATATATATACATATATGTGTATTATACATATATAGTTTAGGATACATGTGTATTTATATATAATTTTATTTTTTAGAACAAAATTAAAAATAAAGTGTCTTTAAATGAAAGTCTGTGTTTGTAACACAATCTTATGACATCAGCATTAAAAAGCCTATTCAGAACACTTCCTCAAATTGAAACTATTACCAATACTGAGTTAAATGTTTTAGGACTACTTCATTATCTAGGAAATTTGAGAAGCAAATTAACTCTTTGCTCAGAGTATTGTGATACCATATCTTTTCTTGTAAAATAAGATATTGTTTAATTATAAAATATTGTCAAATTTCTGAAAAAGTGTTTACATAAGTGTTAGGAATATGTTAGCCCTGGGAGCCATGTGTTACTTATCATTGTACAGATCTTCTTGCTGACACAACTGGGTATGGTAGACGGCCTGACAGGATTAACTGCAAGTAAAGCAGAAATTATTAAAAACAATATTGAGGCCAGGCAAGGTGGCTCATGCCTGTAATTCCAGCACTTTGGGAGGTCGAGGCAGGTGGATCACGAGGTCAGGCATTCAAGACTAGCCTGACCAAGATGGTGAAACCCCGTCTTTACTAAAAATACAAAATTAGGTAGGCGTGGTGGGTTCCTGTAATCCCAGGCTGAGGAAGATAATTGCTTGAACCCAGAAGGTGGAGGTGGAGGTTGCAGTGAGTCGAGATCACACCCCTGCACTCTAGCCTGGGTGACAGAGTAAGACAACATCTCAAAAACAAAAACAAAAACAAAACAAACAAACAAAAATTAAATTAACTGGATGTTAAATGTGGTTTCTTTACATTTACCAGAATTTCTGCCAAGATCCTCATGGCCCCAAATAATAGGTGCTACATTATCAAGCAGATATATCAAGAGATTGTGATAATGTTAATGAAACCCCTTTGCTCATCACTCATTTCCAAAATTTATATTTTCAAAGGGAATTTTGTACAGAGTTCCTAAAAAAAGGGATCATGATGCCAGTGTATTGCCTCACTGATTGCTAAATGAAGAGGACTATAATGAAGCATTCAAAGAACGTGATGTGCCTCTGGGGCAACTGAAGGATTGCTATCTGACTTATGCATTTAAAACCTTCGAAGTGGAAATTTGTCTGGAATGGCTTAGGCAAACAGACTGGGTTGGAATGAGAATTGAATGTATACATAAAATTTGGTTTGGTCAGATGAGAACACCAAATGTGGTAGCTAGCTCACCGTTAATTATGAGATTTTTATTGGGTTGATTTGTCTTGAAAGAATCAAATCTAAGAGAAATGTTTGGAATGGCTAGATGATCCTAACAGAAGAAATCTTACAGGTCTTTACTGCTAAAGCTAAGGAGATGAGAGTAAACAGTAAGTGGCCAACTCAAAGAAGCATGGACTACGTTGAAACATGGACTATAGCTGCAATTTCCCAGTGGTGCAGTTTTCAAGCGTTTTACCTCAGGAAAGAAAAAAATAAATAAATGAAAAGTAGCCATTTCACCATTCAGAGGATAGATACTGTTGCCCAGTGAAAACTACATGAATTATGTAATGGTTTTATGCTTGTTTCCCCCACTCACCATTCCAAAACGGTAAGACTTCAAGATAGATCAAGATAGAACAGGAGGTATGAAATTTTAACAGCACATAAAAAAATAGTGAACATTCTATCCCCGCACTTCATTGCCATTACTAAGGCTAAGGCAGGACTGAGTTTAGAATGCAGCAAAGCTTTGAAATGTATAAGAGATAATATCTCTAATATTCAAATGCACCATAAACTCAAAACTTAGAATCAATCCTATTTTTAAAATACTGAATGTGACAAGAAACGTTATAAAATTTTCAAGATATCAGTATATGATAGAAAGAGATGTATTGCTTTAGCACAAATCATTCTACAAAAAAAAAATTCTTCTAGAATAAATTACTTATCCATATCCTACAAATTTTCTTTTTCCTTTTTCTTTTTTCTTTCTTTCTTTTTTTTTTTTTTTTGAGACAGAGTTTCACTCTTGTTGCCCAGGCTGTAGTGCAGTGGCTTGATCTCAGCTTACTGCAAACTCTGCCTCCCGGGTTCAAGCTGTTCTCCTGCCTCGGCCTCCCAAGTAGCTGGGATTACAGGTGCCAGCCACCATGCCCAGCTATTTTTTTGTATTTTTAGTAGAGATGGGGTTTCACCGTGTTGGCCAGGCTGGTCTTGGATGCCTGACTTCAGCTGATCCACCGGCCTTGGCCTCCCAAAATGCTGGGATTGCAGGCATGACTTGCCGTGCCCAGCCACAAATTTTCTTTTACCTTGGAAAACATATATGCAAATATACTTGTCAACTATCTGACAAAGGTCTTCGGTATGTATGTATGGATTCATTGAACATTGTTTCTTTTTACGTAATGAATATTTTATGATTTTTAGCTTTGGTTTTTTGAAATGAACCAATAAATTGAAGAGACGCAAGAAGTAATATGTGTGTAAATACCAGCACGCTTAGCCCCTCAAATAAATCTCTTACAGGTGTCTGACTCCTAAATCCAATTTGATATTTTTTCAGAACTTGTCTTTATCAATTATTTACATTCTGCTTCATTTTCTGATTTGTTTTTTTACTTTCACACTCACTTATCATTGTTTTACACAATAGTTGTTTACTACAGTGACAATTATATGTGACATAAATGTACTGAGGAACAAAACAACCATCTTATGGCATACAAATTAGCAGTGGCAGAAGGCTAACCCCAAACATATGCCAAGCCAGGGGCCAGGAAATCCAGGGATGTGGTTAGGCAGAAACTGGGAAGACACTTTATAGCGATTCCTATCTTTGTTACAGACATGAAGGAGATAAATTATAATATGAAAATATGGCCCTCCCAGTTCTAAAGAGATTAACTGAAAGTCTAGTACCTTTTAAAGATCTGAATAGGAAACACTTGTCATTTATTGTCTCTAAGGGCAGCCACTGTAAGACTTCAAAAGAACCTTGGTCTCCACAATCTTTTATCTTAACCTGAACATTCCCTTTCTATCAATCCCAGGTCTTGAAACAAACTCAACCAATTATCAACCAGAAATGTTTAAATTCACCTATAGCCTGGAACCAACCCCCAAACCCCAATACCGTCCCATTCCCCAACCCCCCTGCCAGCCCCAACCCCTCCCACCCCCACTCCCTCTGCTTTGAGTTGTCCCACCTTTCTGGATCAAACTGATGTATTTCTTAAGTGTAGTTAATTGATGTCTCATGCCTCTCTAAAATGTATAAAAGCAAGCTGTATCCCAACCACCTTGAGCACATGTTCTCAGGACCTCCTGAGTGGTGTGTCACTGGCCATGGTTACTCATATTTGGCTTAGAATAAATCTCTTCAAATATATATTTTTTAAAGAAGAAAGAAAAAGGAAAAACAAATGCTTTTGCAGAAGCCAAGAAGAAAGTGAAGGGAAATAAATGAGAGTGGAAAAATGAGAGCTCAATTGTGGTGAGATATGCTTTTTTTGGCAATTAATTGCAACAAGTGCCCAAAATGCCAATTATAACATAGTTTGCTATCTACCATTGCTTTATTTAACTGAAGTATTCAACCATAGATATGGAAAAAAGACTGACCTAGTTTAGAAAAGTTCTATCCTGATACATTTAAGCACTAGAGAGTATACTCAAATAAAAACACAAACTTACTTTTCTTAAAAAACTTTTACTGAGTCAACTATTAAAAGAGAACACTTGTTTGTAAAGCATCTCATGAAGTTGATTTTTGATTTTTCAGTCCTTCAGTAACTAATAATCTTTATTTTGACATTGATGGTTATCTGATGGAAGAATAACTGCAAGATATTAATAATAGAAATCATTTGCATCAGCCGGGTACAGTGGCTCACTCCTGTAATCCCAGAACACTGGGAGGCCAAGGTGGGCAGATCACTTCAGCCCATGAGTTGGAGACCAGCCTGGGCAATGTGGCAAAAGCTTGTTTCTACTAAAGATACAAAAATTAGCTGGGCATGGCGGCATGTGCCTGTAGTCCCAGCTACTCAGGAGGCTGAGATGGGAGGATTGCATGAGCACACTGTGCTTCAGCCTGGGCAACATAGTAAGATCCTGTCACAGAAAAAAAAAATCATTTGTGTCAAATGATTTTTGTATCAAAGCTTTCAGAAAAACGAGTGGAAAGAAAATTTAAAAAGCTTTTGTCCATCATTCTTAGATGTCATATTCAATTAAATATTTCTTCACTTAATAAAAAAAATTGAACAATAATACAAGTGTGATTTTATTTCCATTAACCTGAAATTTCCTGCTATTTCAAATTCTACTCAATTTAGAGTTTTTAAGATTAAAAACAAGAAATATTAAATAGAAGTTACAATATTTTTGAAGTAATTGATGAGAATTTAATAATGCCTACGTATTTGGTGATTTGATCTTAGTTCTACAAATTTCACTATCACAAACTCTTCCTTGTCCGTTACCTCAGCTACAAGATTTATCAGACTGTCAATGATAACTATGTCACATATGGTAGGGCCCTTT
The DNA here is from genome assembly GCF_029281585.2 of Gorilla gorilla gorilla. NCBI lineage: Eukaryota > Metazoa > Chordata > Mammalia > Primates > Hominidae > Gorilla > Gorilla gorilla. The sequence goes on along the minus strand of NC_086018.1, from coordinate 10,218,963 downwards.
GCTTTAATGAGGGTGATTAGCTAAAATTGATGTTCATTGCCTTAATACAGACATACTATATTTAGACATATTTAACTCTATTACACATACTGCAAACACATACTCTTGTTGTCTTCTACACTATTATATATTTTACTTGTTATAGTAGATATTTATTTTCGATGGATAACTAAGTATAATAAAATAGATAGCAGAGGAATTAGTTATCTCATATGGATATCATTTCACCTGATCTTGATGAACAAGGAAATGAGTGATTTACCCTGGAATAAATATAAAGTTCTGTATGGTTTGGAAAGCACAAATGGTCACCTAATTTTGAAACACTTTAGGTAAATTCCCATTCAGAAAAACATTTATCACTTATATAACTAACGAAATGCTTAGGGGAAAGTGTTTTGGCTGACAAAGAACCATACTTTGCTTTTAGAGACTATTTTTGTATTTGAATATTTCATAAAAACTATTTCTAAGCCAAGAGAAAAAAACTAAATAAAAAGGCAAAGATCTATTTTTGAAAGTGAAATATTTACGTATAACCGTAGTTAGAAAAGAAGTGGAAATCAGTATGTGATTTCAGATGATTGCGTATTTTATAACTATTAGGGATAAAGTGCATTAGAGCTTCCTGTTGCTAGTTGCTGAGAGGCTTTGATTCAGAGGTAGCATCTGTACAAAAAGATACTGCCATTTTTATGGTAAATGCTTTTTAAATTGAACTAGAAAGTAAATAGTCACACATTTTGAAAAAAATATGAATTTTTAAAAGTCTGTGTTTGAACATCAATAAAGAAACCAACGTAACTATGAATTAAGAGAAATCTAGAAATACTTTATTTAAACAAAAACATTGCAAACATTTATGTCATAATATTTACTTTCTTAAAATAGAAACAAAAGCAGTTGGAGATTTAATTCACAATAAGAAAGAAAAGTTTTTGTACATAATGTTTTCTAAGGTAGTAGATGTAAACCTAAGTAACATGGCATGGAATGAAAATAAATTACTGAGAATGGCTTTGTACTGATTACGTATGTTCTGAAATTTTTCCTTATTGAAACAAATCTACACAGTGGAGGAAAATATGTACTTAAAACTGGCATCTGATGTGATTAGTGTATTACATACATACAAATTTGCAACAGTCTCTGAAGAGAAAATGAGATTTCTACCTTTTCCATTTCCAATTCAGTCCAGTCATTTTAGTGTATTTCTCTGATAGTGTCTCTATTAAAATGTAATTTATTTTATTTTATTTCTATAAATTTATGGAGTGCAACTGTAATTTTGTTACATCCATAGGTTGCATAGTGAAGTCAGGATGTTCAGCATATTCATCACCTGAAAAGCATACCTTGTACTCATTAAGTAATTTCTAATCATTTACTCCCCTCTCACTCTCCCCCCCCAACTCTTCGAAGTCTTCATGTCCAAGTCTCCATCATTGCACACTCTATGTCCATGTGAATGCATTAATTACCTCCCATTTATAAATGAGAACACGCAGTATCTGTCTTTCTGTGTCTGACTTTCATCTAAGATAATGTCCTCCAGTTCCATCCAAACTGCTCCAAAATACATGTTTCATGAGTATATTATTTTTAAAGGCTGAATTGTATTCCATTGTATATATCATCATATTTTCTTATCTTTAGGTGGAAATCTGTTTTATTATACTTTAAGTTCTGGAGTACATGTGCAGAACTTGCAGGTTTGTTATGTAGGTATACACGTGCCATAGTGGTTTGCTGCACTCATCAACCTGTCATCTACATTAGGTCTTTCTCTAAATGCTATCCCTCCCCTAGCCCCTCATCCTCTGACAGGCTGTGGAGTGTGATGTTCCCCTCCTTGTGTCCATGTATTCTCATTGTTCAACTCCCACTTATGAGTGAGAGCATGCAGTGTTTGGTTTTCTGTTCTTGTGTTAGCTTGCTGAGAATGATGTTTGCCAATTTCTTTCATGTCCCTGCAAAGGACATGAACTCATCATTTTTTATGGATGCATAGTATTCCATGATGTATATGTGCCACATTTTCTTTATCCAGTCTATCATTGGTGGGCATTTGGGTTGGTTCCAAGTCTTTGCTATTGTGAAAAGTGCTGCAATAAACATATGTGTGCATGTGTCTTCAGAGTAGGATGATTTATAATCCTTTGGGTATATACCCAGTAATGGGATTGCTGGGTCAAAAGTATTTCTAGTTCTGGATATCTGAAGAATCGCCACACTGTCTTCCACAATGGTTAAACTAATTTACACTCCCACCAACAGTGTAAAAACATGCCTATTGCTCCACATTCTCTCCAGTATCTGTTGTTTTCTGACTTTTTAGTGATCTCCATTCTAACTGGAGTGAGATGGTACCATCTCACATTTTCTTTATCAAATCATCTATTGGTGGACACTTAGGTTGATTCAGTATCTTTGCTACTGTGAATAGTGCTGTGATAAGTGCTGGTATGTTTATGATATAAGGATTTCAAATAGACTGTAAGAGTGTAAAAATTTCCACTGAACTTTGGACTGGAAATATGGTAAGAGAAGATCCTTTCACTAATAGAGGCGGAGCGTTAAGAGATAAAATCAATAACTAATTTTATGCTGCACTAAACAGGGAAGAAAGAGAAAGTGAATAAAAAGCAAGTTTTGTGGTTGGCCAGGTTTTGGACTACATAACGAAAATAGACAAACATACTTTATTAAGCATATTGCATAACCTATGCTACTTTCAGCTGATTTATATTCACTTAATCCCTCATTCAACTTAATATAATATCCTCCTTTCCTTCCTGGCTTTCTACCTGCCTGTTCTCATTCATTAACTTGTTTTAGCCAATGAGTCATGAGTAGCTACTCTGTCCAGGCATTGTTCTCAGTTCTAGTACAGTAGATACAGTAGCATACAATTTTAACAAAATATCTGCCCTCATGAAGCTACATTTTAGAGGAAGGAACTCAGTGAACAAGTCAACAGAAAAATATAAAATATTTTAGAATACAAATAATTGGTATGAAGGAAAACCAGTCAAATGAGGGGTAAGACATATTCAAGGTAGAGAACAATCTACAATTACACTGAGTCCTGAACAAAGAGAGAAAATAAGCTATACATAAATTTGGGGAAGAACATTTCAGTAAGAGGGAAGTGTACAGGCTCTAATGAAATCAAAAAGCTAGTTTATTCCAAAAAGAGCAAAAAATCATTATGCTTGAAATTGAATTGAATGAACAATGAGAAGAATAGTAAAAATGAGATCAAACAATAACCTAGAGCTAGATCAGAAAAAAATCTAAAAGCTAAAATGAAGATATGCATCTTATTCTAAAGTGTGAAGAGATCTGACCAGGAGAACTACATGATCTGATTACTGTTTCAAAATAAGGATTCTTGATGCTATTTGGAAAATGATGGCCTACTATAATGATAAGAGATTATTTTAAATATGTAGTAATGAGATAAAATGACATGAATGAATGTTTTTATTTATAATGAGCATACCAGTGTGCAGCCTCTTTAGTACTTGTATACTTGGAAGCAGTTTATTCTCTGAAGTTTTTTTTTCTTTATTTCTTCTCTAACTTGTTTACTCTTTTTAAATTTAATGTCAATATAATATGCTTTAACTTTAAAAATTTAGGTGCTTTATGAGTGGAATCTCAGTTTAAAAATGTTATTATTCAGTAGGTACTAAATTGAGTTCCTGTTTTACTTTACAAACCAAGCACCATAGGTTGTTACAGAAAATCATTATGTCAAATTTTTTAAAAGTTTCTTCAGTGAAGTAGACATTACAAAAGTTATATTTAAACACAACACTATGAACTCAAGTCACAGAGGCAAAGAGAAACTATTGTATTTGCTTTGAGCATCTACACATTGTAAAAAAGGTTATTGAATGCAATTCAAATCTAACTTCATTTGAGGATAACCCCAGGCACTTTTTGTCTGTATTTCTTGTAGTTTTGTACTGACTATTGGAAACTCATTCAGTTTTGCCTTAAAGCACCCAGTAACCTATGAACAAAATGCATAAAAACTATTACATGATGTTTAGCCTCTGTAGACCAAACACAACAGGTATATGCAATTGCATAGTGCTGATGACTCACAAAAACAAAACAAAACAAAACAAAACAAAAAACTCTGTCCTCAGACTCATTTGTGAAAATAACTATTTAATCTAAAAATAAACTAAAGAGTGAAAATGAGAATTAGCAAATGGAGTTGAAAGTGTGTGTCAAAATGGATTGTATTTTATATAGCCTTTTACTATAATTATTCTTATAACGGGGCTTGTTTTCCTCTATTAGACTGCAAATGTGTTGGTTACTGAGGCGGTTGCACTTGTTTTTGTATCACTTATGAAACCTAGTATAGTGCTTTGTATTATAATAATCATTCATTAGATATTATATGAATGATTTGAATTATATTTCCTAGTAGCTCAAAGTTAGTTTTGATGGATAAATGAATGTAATACAACCATATACATTATTAGTAAGGAACTTAATAATATCATGAAGTATCTTTAACCAAAGTAATAATTAAAAAGTAGGAGTAAACCATAATAAGTTCAAATTTAGAATTTGATAGATAATGGAGATTACTTTTTAGGCCTAAATATTGAAGGATAGATGTTTATGAAACTTTGAGGTTCAAATTATTTGTAGAAATGTTTATTTAATATTATATTCAAGATATTAAAATGACAACAATAGGAAAATGTATAAGAGATTTGTTAAACACATTCTGAAGCATGGAAATAACCATGTATCTTAGCCTAATGCATGAAATAGTATAGCAAATATAAGCAGGATGTTTTTATTTTTATTTTAAAATTGTGTTTATCACTGGATAGGAATAATAAATTTATTCTATTTATTTTTTGCTGTTAAACATATACTTTAATAAACTAAACACATTTGTTTCTGCAGTGGATGGAAATATGTTTGTCAGAGGTAAAATTGTCACTTGGGTAAATTTTATCTCAAGCAACTCCTTTTTAGTTTTAATACTTTCTATGTTGCCCAAATCAAGTCTTATTTCCTTGAATCACTGTTTTATGTAATAATTTTCTTGGTGAGGTCAATTTACATAGTTTTGGTACTTTCATGTCAGATTGCTAAGGAAGTATAATTTAATTTAGAGGAAGAATTTCTACACAGATCATGTAATTGTCTCTTCATTATATATCAGGGTAAAAATCTATAAAAACAAAATTTGTTTGAGAACAAAGCTGTCATTACTTGCAAGATGAAAACAGAAAAATTACATGTGTTTATTAAAACACAGAAGTATATTCCTGTGCAAATTAACCCAGATTCTGAAGTGAAAGACAGGACTTTTGAGAGATTTTGAGTCCAAGGGTTCACCTCTTCAAACACAACAGAAAAAACTCTAATTTTTTTTATTTTTAAATCTAATCAGTTTATATATGCCCAGGTCCAGCAAAAAAAGCTGGGTTGATGATGTGTTTTGCAGTTATTCAAGCTAGTTTGAAAGAGTACCTGGCAGTGATTGTGAAGACTAATGATTATGCTACTAAGGTCTCTCAATTGCCAGACCCCCACCAAGTATTTTTTAAATATGCTATTGTGTTTTGAAACTCAAAACCTCGTATTTTTGTTAATCTAGTTACCTGCCAAACCAAACAGGAATCCAAAGTTTCATAACCCTGCTGTGTTCTCTGGTTACTAGAAATAAGCATATTTTTGATGTTTTAACAACCTTTTAGAATAATAATTTCTAATAATGAAATAGAATATTTCTATTTTAAGTAGCTATTGGGTATATCTTTACATAACTAGATGATTATATTAAATGGGTTTTTTAGATGAATGATGTGCATGGGTAGATATTTTTAAAACGAAATATGTTTTTTCCTTTTTTACTTAAATTTCTTTTTAGAACATACTATTATGAACATTAACATTTATTCAAGTCCTTGGGACAATTCTTCTTCAGTTACCCAGTTAAAATTTTCATGATCTCTGCAAAACACAGATTAGAAATATAAAATAACATAAATTTTAGAATACAGTGAGATGACTTACACAACAATTTGATAATATTTTATATAATATTTTATGATTAACCAGTTAACTGAAATCTAAAAACCTGTATTAACTGATTAATATTGTAGCAAAATGTCAGTTCATGTTATTGTATCAATCACTTGTGGATACATGATTATGCTGTCGTGATATGATTTCTAACAATTGTCTTGTCATTTTTAGCTTTTACTTTTATAATTTTAATTAAAATATATTAAAGTCACTATGTCATAACAGACTTTATATGGTGCCATGCAGTCCTAGTGCTCTTTTGTTTCAAATATCATATAGTCTAAAGCAATGATTCTCATTAAATACATGCATCAAAATCAATTGCAGTTATTACATGCTAACTCAAACTTACAAAATCAAGCTCTCTGTGATCCTGATTAATGCATCTAAGTACTTGAGCCAATAATCCAAGTACTTTGGGGGGTCGAGGTGAGAGGATAGCATGTGGCCAGAAGTTCAAGACCAGCCTGGGCAACATAGTGAGACTCCATCTCCACAAAAAAATGTTAAAAATTAGCCAGACATGGTGGTGCATGTCTTAGTTCTAACTACTCAGGAGGCTGAGAAAGGAAGATTACTTTAGCCCAGGAGCTCAAAGGTGCAGTGAGCTGTGACTGCACTCCAGCCCGTCTAAAAAAAAAAAAAAAAAGAAAAGAAAACGGAAAGAAAAGAAAAAAAGAAATAAAAAGGTATACACATTTTTTTTCTGAAGTGGATGGAAATATGTCATGTCAGAGGTAAATTGTGACTTGAGTAAGTTTTATGTTGAGCAACTCTTTTTGTTTACATTTTCTATGTTGTCCAAATAAAGTCTTATTTTCATAAATCACTGCTTTATGTAACAACTTTTCCTGCAGCCCTGGGTATGGTGGCACACAGTTGTAGTCCCAGGTACACTGGACACTGAGGCAAAAGGATCATTTGAACCCAGAACTTCAAGGTCAAACTGGGCAACATAGCAAGATCCTATCTGTAACAAAAATTTTTTTAATGATAATTCTCATGCAAAATTCAGTTTGCACTGTTTTAAAAAATGAAACACTTATAAGAGCATGGTCATAAGGCAATTCTGACATGGTGTCAAGCCATTTAAACTTAGATATAACCTAGGATTTAGGATCCTTGCTATTGTTTACATAGTAAGTCCACATTTAATATCAGTAGATTATTGGAAACTGCAACTATCAGCAAAATGGTGAACAATGAAACAAATTTTACCATAGGCCAATTGATACAACAAGAGAAGTTCCTACTGCGTATTTCTGGTCACAATATTATCACTATACTTCTAAATGAAGACTAAAACACTTATAACATTCAACGCTGAAATAAGTGTGAGGTATACATACATTTTTAAAAAGATTAATAAAAACAAGTAAGATGATTATTTACCCAATTATTCCAGTTCAGAGTCTCGGGTGGGAAGAGCCTATTCTTACTCAGCATGCAATGCAGGAATAAACCGTGCACAGGATGCTATTCCATGGCAGGGCACAACCACATTCACTCACATTGGGACACACAGTGGGGAAATGCCAATTAACCAGACATGCACATCTTGGGGATGTGAGAGGAAGCAGGAGTTCCTGGAGAAAACCCATGCAGGCATGGGGAGAACATGCAGACCCTACACAGATGGTAGCCCTGTCCAGGAATCAACATTTATTCTCATCTACATTACAGCAAAACAACATTGAACAAAACAACTTTATTTGAGGACCTGTTTTACTTGTATATCTTTGGGAAAATCTTTTAACTTTTATTACTCATAATGTTCTCAATAAAAGTGTGTTAAGAATACATATTTCAGGAGGTTTTTTGAGACAATCAAATGTGGCAATGCATGCAGAATTAATAGCCCATAAGGCATTTTATACAGTATGTTCTTAGTAATCTATTTTTAATTGATAATTGCTTTATAAAATAATCTGATTACTTTTGGTATAAAGGATAACATATTCCACTAATACTGTGAAGTTTCAGTGATATAAACACTTAGAAATCATCTGCTCTGTTATGGAAAAAAACATCTAGAAGTATCTTTCAGATTGAAAAATGTTTTTAAGGTGCTGGAATAACGGTACCTCTTGCAGATTTGTCTAGCATTACCCAATGTTTGTGATTGCTGAGTAATATTAGTGAAATAATTATGCAAATCTTTTAATAACTGAATAGAATCCTTCCCTGAACAATTTCCCAGGTGTTATTGCTGTTGCTATCTTATTAAATATTCAATGCCATCTATTATATCCTATACAGAGTCAAATAATAAGCTTACATAAACTAATATTTAATATAATACTAATAAATTTAAGATGATATAAAGCAGAATAAAATAACATTTCAGAATAAAAAGACTTTGAAGCTTCCCTGTATTACTTGATAAGATTTAGGTACAGTCTCAAGAAAACATTTTATTTTCCTTCTTCTGCATCAGCTCATCTACAAACCAATTTATTTCTGAAATAGGCCCCAGGGGCAGGCTGGTTGGTGACTGTAATGGGGGATATCTGACTGGCCACTCAAGGAAATTGCTGTGGACTTTTAATCTTATTTTGATTAAGTTCTGTGCAGATTGTGTCTGCCAGGCTAGCACTAAGGTTACTGTTTCTGAGATCTTTTGGCTGCTATCAGACTGGACTCAATTTTTTTTCTACATTCTCAAGGTTAAGTTGAAACAGTATTACCCATTATTTATAAATGGTAAGTGTTCAGGTTTTGCCTTGTGTTACAAACTAGAATGTTAATAAAAATACTATATTTAACAAGTTGCAATTTATGAAAGTCATTGTTTTTGAAAGTAAGTTTTAGATTTAAAAAAACAAAAGAAAGGAAAAGAAAAATCCTTTAAGGGGAAACAATGTCTTTATGTGTTTAAAGTTTCAAAAGGTAATTTATAAAGAAATCAAATATAGTTAAAAATAACTAATCAAAGATGAATATTTAGTGTAGAGGAACATGGATATGGATAAACTGTAGGATATTTTATTTATCTTTTTCTTTCAGCAAAGATCTAACCAAAATTAGAAAAATGATGTGTTTTATTCTAGAACCATCACAATACAAACAATAATATGTTGTTTTTCATCTTGTATTGGATAAACACTATTAATCCCATTAATCCATTCCTCTTTGCTTCTTCAATTAAAATCCCGTGTATTATATAAATACCTCCCTCTACCCTTTGCAGTGTAGGAGAATCAGGGAAATCTCATCCCATCTCCCAAAACAGAGATGTATCCTGTATGTACCTTGCCAATGATGGCAACTTCTTTTCCTTTGTCGAGATATAATAGAAACCCCAGGTTGACACCATTTAGTTCATGATATCACTGCCAGATTGATATTGGTGGAAAGGTGACTTAATCTGGCTAAATCAGATGCAAGAGATGGACTTGTGTTCTATTATTAGAATATAAATTTCTTGTATTTCTGTATATGAATAGCAAAGCATGCTGCAACAATTGTTCTTATCAGCAAATAAAAATTCTGATAAGCACCTGGAAATATGGCACCTGGAAGCCCTCACTCCTCAGGACTTGATAAAAGAATTCATTATTATTAAAGCAAGTTAAGAGCCAGGATTACTGTTACTTGTCTTGAAAGCATGTTGACATCTCCATTGTTCCATATGCCTTGTCAGAATGATCTCTGGCTTAGGGAAAACTTTTCAGCTACCTGCTCTAGCACACTGGTGTGAAAGATGTGTTAAGGGAGAGGTGATAGCTTGATCCTTAGTGCTGTTAGACATCAGGTGGGTCTTAGATAGCTCGAATCATCAGGTCACTTTTTTCAGCCATGAGTAGTATGCTTTACAGCAGTTATTAATTTATATACATGCTGTAGATTTAAAAAAGGTAGTGAAGTGCTAATTCAGAGTATCTGATTTATAATTCAGAGCAATTCAATGGGTCATAGTTAAGTTGGCAGGAGTATTCTAGTTATCTCTCCAAATATAATAATTTTAAATATTGTCCACACAAGGAAAAACCTAACATCTTTCTCCATATCCTTAAAACTCCAGATATGAATTTGATCATGCAGTGCTTGTCTTTCTGTGCCTGGCTTATTTCACCTAACAAAGTGTCCTCCAACTTCATCCACATTGCTAAAAATAACAGCATTTTATGGCTGAATATTGTTTTGGAGAGGTGGATAGATGGATGATAAATAGATGATAGATAGATGATAGATAGATAGATAGATAGATAGATAGATAGATAGATAGATAGATAAACATTTATACACCACATTTTCTTTATCCATTTGTTGTTAGATGAGCATTTAGGCAGATTCCATATCACGGCTATTTTGAATGATGCTTCAATATCCCTGGGTGCAGATGTCTCTTTGACATACTAATTTCATTTTTTTTGATTACGTACCCAGTAGTGGGATTGCTGGGTAATATAATAGTTCTCTTTTTTATTTTTTGTGGAACCTCCATACTGCTTTTCATAACAGCTATACTATTTTATATTCCCACCAACAGTGTATAACATTCCTCTTTCTCCACATTGTCGTTTCCATTTGTTATATTTTGTCTTCTTGATAATATCCATCATTTAAACTGGGGTAAGGTAATAGCTCATTGCAGTTTTGTTTTGCATTTTTCTGAGGCTTAATGATGTTGAGCATTTCTTTATATATTTTTTGGCCATTTGTATGTCTTCTTTTGTCCATTTTTTAATCAACTGTTTCTTTTGCTATTGAGTTTTTTGAGTTCCTTATATATTCTGGATATTAAACCTTGTTGAATACACAGTTTGCAAACACCTTATCCTGTTCTGTAATTGTCTGTTCGTTTTATTGATTGATAAGAAGTAGGTTAATTGTGCTATATAAGTGCAAACTTTGTCTAAAGGAGAATATGTGTTCTTTGAAGACAAATGTCCATTTGTCAAGCCCCCCAGTACTTTCTTTTATGTAGGAATGCCAATATAGGACCTTTCCATTTTGAAGCTGTTTGTGAGTAGATTTTTCTCTTCCCACCAACTGGAGGCTAAAATGTAAACCAGAGACCCAAGAATAGCCACTCATTCCTTGCATTTTCAGCCTTGCAAGGTAAGAAGTAGGCAGAGAGTCTGAAATTATTCCTGTCAGATGGATAGATTTTTGGAATCCAATGGCAAAGTGGGAAGTGACAAGCTAAAGCAGAGCCCAGCAGCATTCCAGAAAATGCCTGTGCATGCTTTGCTGGCAGTAGCCAGCGGTCATGACTGACAGGACAATAGCCACATGAAAAGCAGAACTTCCTTTTTCTGATATTGGTTCTGACTTGCTCTCTGATTCCTGCCTGAGCCTGGTTCACCTACTTTTTTTTCAATTCTAAGAGCTGCGCTGTGCTTTTCCAACGCATTCATTTTTGCTTGGTTTAAATTCCAAGTAATTTCTATTGTCTTTAAACAACTGCCTACCTAAAATAATTATTAAATATATAGCTAAAACACTAAATTAAATAAACTTACATTATTTTCCTTGCTGTAAGAATTCTCTAAGCCTTTCTTATTTTAATGTGCATCATGAACCTCCAGTTGAGGCAATGTGCAACACATTTTGAGAGACATGATCTACCCGTTGGAATCTTAACATTTAGAACAGATATATTGATCAGTGTATAATTTTTGGATTATCAAAGATGGCAATAAAATTGAGCTATAATATATAAAATAAGAAGATTTATATATGTTTGTTTTTTTACTCCCCATCTCACCTGCTACTTCTTTATGGATAACAGTTATCCCACTTGATGGAATTTTTCTCTTTTCATCCATTACTTTTTTATTTAAATTATTCCCTCTCCTAGGATGTAAGTTTCTATAGACTGAAATGTTGTTATTTAATGGTAATAAGCCTTATTTTCAGGCTGCTTTACAGAATTTTGGCTTTGTGTTTTGTTTTCTTCATTGTACTTTTCTTACTCCACTCAGAATTTGTTGACCTTCTTAAATCTGCTTATGTCTGTCTTCAATCAGTACTAAAAACATTCTCTATTATTTCCTTAGTTATTGCCTTTGTCTCTCTTTTCCTGGTAAAGTTTAGACATATATTAACGTTTAACTCTATCCTTTGTATCTTGAAACTTTTCTTCAATAATTTATTTTCTTTCTTCCTACTGCGCTTTGTTAATTTTCTAGTAGTTCTCTGTTACTTCTAGCAGGTATTTCCTTTCTAAATCTACCATGATCATATTTGTATTTTCCTGTGTGCATCTTTAAGCATATGTTTTGTTCTTTAACTTCTGTCTGATAATTCTATTATTTAAATTGTTTTTCTTGTCTGTCGATTTGTTTCTGGATGTTGTTATCCTTAACAGTAGACTGATTCTTCTCTGTGTATGTGTGTCTCTCTCTCCATCTCTCTCTAAACACATTCACACAAACTCTCTCTCTCTCTCTCATGTATGCTATATTGCATACAAATGATTTACCAAAATAATTGACTTTATTTTTAATACAGACCTACAAGTTAGTTACTTTCATATTCACGTTACAGTTGAGGAAACTGAGACTCAAAGGGAAAAATGACTTGGCCAAGTTTATACACCCAATTAGTGTCAGGATAGTTTAAGATTACCTTGTTGTCTACTATGGAGATAAGTTCCTCCAGAAGTTTTGCTTATGCAAGCATTACCCATATCAGATCATCTTAAATCAGGGTGAAAATATGAGTATCTGGACAACTCAGATTTGGTCCCAGACTTCAAGTATGCTCAAGAGCTGGTTCTTGTTTTCTCCTTCATTGGAGTGTATTAAGCTTATGATTCTAGCTTAGAGTAGCAAAAGTCTCTGGGCAGACTCTCTATATTTTGTCAGCCATAGACTATAATTTCTGTCTTTTTCATCTGAGAATTCTATCTGAACAAAAGTTAACTTGGCTTGCAAGGAAAAGTTCCCCAAATTCAGTGATAGTTTTCCTCTTTGAGCTCCCATCTTCTTTAACTCTTATCATGTTTTTCTGGTAGCTCTGTTCTGCTTCTTCATTTGACTTCCATTGGATTGGGTAACTTTTTTTTCCCTCTTCCCGATGTACATAAATGACTTAAAGTATATCAATAACACTATATTCTCTATAACACACAAATAACTAGCATAAATAAGTTGCATTTAGACAGTATAGTCTAAATACAAATTCCCTGTCCTATTTTGTAGGTCTTTGAATGCTGTTTAAAAAAATACAACTAAGACATGTTAAATTTCACTAAGTTTATTTGACCAAGAAAAAGGTTTGAGAACTAGGCACCATCCCAGAACAAAGATTGTTCAGAGTGACTCCACATCCAGAGTGGTGAGATGTATTCATAACCAGAACATAGAAAATTATATTCAGAGTTTCCCTGATTGGTGCAGTTCAATATTTGCCTTATTTGGGCATAATTTGGCAGCATTCACCCTGGGATTGACTAAGGGTTTGGCTCCTATGATTGGTTGAGGCTCAGTTGCTTGGTTACAAGTCCATACATCTACATTAGCTTGCAACTTATTTACACATTAAGTTAGAGTACAGTCACTATGTATGGATGCCGCTTTGGGCCAAACTTAATTAGGCAAGTACAATGGGCACTTTGAGCCAAACTTAACTCAGCTTAACAATGTTCTCTAGTATTTGTTTTACTTTATTGTATTTGTTTGATTCAATATAGCAAATGCTTCTTTAGACTTACCCACATGTTTATATATATATTACTGTTTTGCCTCCGTTGAACATGCCTTCTACTTCCTAATTTGTGCCAGAATTGACTAGTAGACGCTATGAATGCATCATGCTCTTTGGCCCATTTCGAACAATCAGGTATGTCTGTACTCTTAGTTCATCTATTCATCATTGCTTCTACAGTTCCCTCATGCTTTAAAAAATATGTGGCTTTTATAATTTATCCGGCTTTTTCTTGTCATTTTAATAAGAGTATGTGTCTTATACAACTACTACATTCATCCCAGAAGTAGAAGCAAGCTATTATAATCCCATTATTTTTATTCCTACTATTCTCTTTTCAGAATTTGTTTTAGATATTCCTTGGATAGTTTTATTCAGTCCTCCATGTCTTTCAGCTTATCTTATGTTCTATCTTTTGGTTCATATTCTGCATTCTGGATAATTCTTCATCTTCACTTTCTGGTTTGTTGATACTCCTTTTGGTGACTATAAGCTGCTCTTTAAAATGGTCAATAATGCCTAAGATGTTTATTATCTTGCCCTTTGCAGAAAAAAATTTTCAGCTTTTGCTCTGGAATGATTTTGCATCTCTTCCACCAAGTTTCCTGTGTATCAATGGCCAGAAAATAATCTATATGTTAATTTGATGGTTCATGGTTCAAGACTGTACAATTTATAAGTTTGAAGTCAAACAGCACATGATGGATAATCCTGATGTTACAGATTCTCAGGGGAGAATATATATTTGTTTTCTCTACCAATTGTTCTAGTATTTACAGACAAACTTCTTAATTATACTGGGTTGGTTAATAAGTATTTTTCTTTACTCTTTCAATCTATGTCCAGCTATGCATCACCCCTTCGCTGATGAGCTTTAAGAAAATCCAAATTTATAAATTGCTGGGTCCATCTCTCTTGCCATTCAGAAAAGTCAGAGCAACTGGTCTTGCTGGTTTTAAGTGTTGCCTGTGTTTCTGGCATTGGTAATTTTCTTTATTTTCCTGTAGTTTTAGGTATACATATATAATGACATCTCCAAAATTCATCAATATTAGCATTTGTTATGAAGATTTTTCAGGCAACTGGCTTAACATATGGCCTAAATCTGATTCTAAAGTCCACATTTCACTTTCTCAAATATAAAAACTGTTTGCTAATAAGCATTAGGAAAATATTTCGAAGAACATTTTGACAAATATGATTATACAATATTCACTGCAGTAAATAACCGTTGCATACTCAAAGGAGTTTCATTTGCATATATAACATGAGATGAAAACCAATAATAAATGGTGACTTTTAATAACATAGATCAGAAATAGTATCTTGTGCAAATAATCTGATGCGAGAATAATTACCCCTCTAATTAGTAAAATTCAATAAGAAGGTAGAATTTTCATTTACATGTGATCAAATAACTTTTTTTACAGTACCTTTTGCCTTTTGAATTCTTTACTGTTTTCATTTAAGAAATGTGGAAATCTGAAACAAACTATATTCTCAATCATGTTAGAAAAAGTATATGTAATATGTATTTTTTTAAAGTCCAGTGGCTAAGAACTTAGACTGGGTTTTGAAGTAATAATTACCTAACACAGTTTCTCAGTACGTTTCCTCTAGACAAGAGAAAACTCTGTAATTATAAGATTCTTAATTTACCCTGGTAATTTCATAAGAAAAATGATTAATTACTTTGAGCAATCAGTTATACAGATAATCATGGTTCTTTATTTAAACCACAAAAAATAGAAAGAAAGCAGAGAAGATTAAGCATAAAACATAAAGAAAAATTCAGTCATTTAGTAAAAATGAAATCAGTGTTAAAATATTTCTTTTGACACAGTCAGCTAACATCTTTCTATTTTTGCTGAGTAACTATTAATTATATTTTAAGTTCAACTAACTCTTGACACAGCAATGGAATTTGAAGTGAATATACTACTTTAAAAAATAAATGGTGTATATAGAGTGTTGACATTTAGAAAATGGTAGTTTTGTGAAATTTGCAATGTGTTTTAGAATTACGAATCCTAAAGTAAATGAATGCATGATTATATTTAATAGAATAAAAACAGAAGAATTTTTTAAGTCTTGACGACCCAAGGCAGGGTTCTGTTTTAAGTATTCCCCTTTCAATCAATGTTACAGCTATCCTAACTTAAAACTGCTTCAACTAATAATGTGTATTTATATTAAAAATGTAATCCATGGCTCTGAACCCTGGCTTCCTAGTAGAATCACATGGCAAGATTTTAAGTAATACTCATTTCCTGGTTCTACTAAAGTCCAATTAAAACAGAACTTCAGTTTTTAGAAAGAGGTGTGGGTAGTTTGAAATGTTACACATTATTCTAAGATGTGGGTGAGATTAAGAACCAGCAAGCACACCAGTCAGAATGGCTATTATTAAAAAGTCAAAAAATAGCAGGTGCTGGTAAGGTTGCAGAGAAAAAGGAACACTATACACTGTTAAAGAGAATGTAAATTAATTCAGCCATTGTGGAAAACGGTGTGGTGATTCCTCCAAGACCTAAAAACAGAACTACCATTAGACCCAGCAATCCCAATACTGGGTATATATCCAAAGGAATATACATTGTTCTATTATAAAGACACACGCACACATATGTTCACTGCAGCACTATTCATATTAACAAAGACATGGAATGGACCTAAATGGCCATCAGTAGTAAAGACTGGATAAATAAAATGTTGAACATATACACCAGGGAATAAGATGTAGCCATAAAAAGGAAAGAGATCATGTGTTTTGAAGGAATATGGATAGAATTGAAGGCCATTATCCTTAGCAAATGAATGTAGGAATGAAAAAACAAATGCCACATTCTCTCATTTGTAAGTGCAAGCTAAATGATGAGAACACATGCACACAAAGAAGGGAACAACGGACACTGGGGCCTACAAGAGGGCAGAAGGTCGGGGGAGGGAGATGATCTGGAAAAATAGCTAATGAATCATAGGCTTAATGCCTGGGTAATGAATTAATCTGTAAAACAAACCCCCATGATGCAAATGTATTTATATAACAAACCTGCACATGTACCCCTGAAATTAAAGGTTAAAAAAAAGAAACAGGGAGCATTGCTAGGCTATATTTAGTAAGCACCAACTACTCATACTTAACTTATAAAATGCCTAAAATATAGGTGGTAAAAAATATGCACAAGAGTGACATAAAACAAGAATTCAGATATAGCAGTTGTTTTTATTTGTTTAAGAATAAATTCAAAATTCAGAATTATAATTGTATACTCTTATAAGAGAAAACACAATCAGATTCATTTTATATAAAATATATTGTGCTAATTTACACACTTCTTGATCCCTAATAATAAATACAACTCTGTTAGATGGCTTAAAAGCAATCTTTACATTGCTTAGAGAACGTTAAATATCAATTGTGTATTTAAATTTTCTACTTATATGACAGCATGCTATTTTTCCTTAACTTTGGGTAAATAATTTTATGGTGTGATTAAACCGATCTGACATTTTGAAAAAGGGCCTGTTTTTTAATGAAATATAAAAGAGTTGTAATTTTAGTTATTCACTGTTGCACAAACCTACTTTTTTGGCTTCATTTGCAAAGGTTGTTGGATAACCTTTATCTTTTACCACTAACTTCTTACTCTGATCCAAAATATTTGGCTTTTAAAATTCTCCTTATTTCATTATTTGTCTTCATATTTAAAATATCTTCTGTGATATTTCACTTCTAATTTTTTAATATTTTTACATAAAAAGAGATGAATACTGATATCCCTGATTTTTAAGAGAGGATTTTTATTGTCCTGTTAATTTGGAAATAAACATGCGATAATATGATTTTAAAATGCTAAAGTGGAGCTCTAGTAATTCAACTGAAAATAGCATTATGAATAAACTGTACTGTGGCAACTCTTTAACATAATAAAGGAGAACATCAACAGAGCAGAAAATTGATGAATTTTGGAATATATGAAGCATGTTGCATCAAATTGCCAGAGAAAGTAATGATTTTCTGTTACTGAACTTAGGTCACAAAGCCTACTGCCTGCTAATCGTCAAGTGGACCTGTTTCTCTAACAATGGCCCAAAACTTCACAACATCAAAGGAGAAATCATTGCCAGCAAAAGCATTTCCGGGTAGTAGGAAAGAATACAAGTGAATAACGTTAGTCTGGAAGCTTTAATAGTATTCTTTGCTGGTTGAAATTCATGTTTAACATGATGTAAATTACTTGATAAGCAAATTAAGAACTATGCTACCACAGACTCCAGATAAGACGCAAGAAAAATGAGAGGAAATACATTAAAGGAAAATCTTAAAAATCAGCTGCACAGAAGATAAATTATTTTTCCAGGAGTTTTAAACACAGTTCCTTTTGTTTGTTTGCTTTGCTGTTTTTTCTTAATAATTGTTTTAGTAAGCTCAGGCTGCTATATAAAAATAAGATAGGCGCTGGTCTGAACAATAGACATTTATTTCTTATAGTTCTTGAACCTGGCAAGTCTGAGGAGGGTCATCTTCTGGGCTTTCAAAGGGCTGCCTTTTTCCTATGTATGTACATAGCGAATAGAAAGCGTTAGCTCTCTGGTCTCTTCCTGTAAGAGCTCTAATCCCATCATGAAGACCCCATCCTTATGGGCTCATCTAAACCTAATTACTTCCAAAGGTCCCACCTCCAAATGCTAACACATTGAGAGTTAAGGCTTCAATATATTAATTTTGGGGAAACAAGACACAGTCCATAACAAATATATATATATAAAATATATATGTATAATATATATGTATACTATATATGTATATAATATATATGTATAATATATATACAAATATATAATATATATTACATATACCCAAATATATATATTATATATATTTGTATATATATTATGTATGTTATGTAATACAACTATATACACTCTACAAAGGCAGTGGAATATAGACATACTTCAATTGATTGTGCTTTACTTCACTTGGCTTCACAGATAATGTGTTTTCCACAAATTGAAGGTTTATGAAAACCCTGCATCAAGCAACTTTATTGGCACCACTTTTTAATAGCATGTGTTCATTTGTATCTCTGTGCCATATCTAAGTAAACCTCACAATATTTCAAACTTTTAAATTATAATTATATTTGATATGATAATCTGTAACCAGTGACCTTTGATGTTACTATTGTAATTGTTTTGGGCACCATGAACCACATCCATATAAGACAATGAATTTAATCAATAAATATGTGTGTTCTGACTGCTCCACCAACTTAGACAATTAGTTTTAGATCTTTTATTTAGACAATGAGAAAATTTAAACTATAAATAGGCCAGGTCTGGTGGCTTATGCCTGGAATCCCAGCATTTTGGGAGGCTGAGGTGGGAGGCTCACTGGAGGCCAGGAGTTCAAAACCAGCCTGGGCAACATAGGGAGACCTTAGCTCTACAATTGAAAAAAAAAATAGCCAGGTGTGGTCATGGTGGCACCTGTCTGTATTCCAGCCACTTGGGAGGCTGAGGCAGGAGGTTTGCTTGAGTCCAGGAGTTTGAGGTTGCGGTGAGCTACACAATGAGCTATGGTGGCACTACTACACTCTAGCCTGGGCCATAGAGTAAGGCCCTGTCTCTAACTGGAAGTCCAAAGAGGGATCTACTTCCAAGACTATTAATTTAATAGATCAACAAATTAATCAAGAATATGATTTTTTTCTCATCTTTCTTTGTAGTCATATTTTATACAGACTTTTTGTTTAAGTAATCTCTCTTTATGGGCAGACAATGATTTCAGAAACACCACAAATTATTCTCAAAGAGAAAAGACGAGGATTTTTTTTTTTTAGAAAATGTAACTCTTTTCAGTAGCTCTTGGCAGACCTACCCTCACATTTTCTTGACTGAAAACAGTCATTAAAAAAGTCCGTCACAAACAGGTGAATTTAAATTATCATGGTTTACCTATACTTAACAAGCTTTATCCTCAGAGGTAAGAATAGGGTTACTTTCCTGAATTTTAGATATGTGGAAGTATTTGGAGTTATGTCAATAAATGAAAAAGTATGATGGATATAGTGCTTGCCATGGAATATATCAAATACAGATATTCTGAAAACTTTAAGTTCAGTAATATGTCAGGGGTTCCCAAGACCACTTGAGACCTGGTAATTTATTGGAAGTCTCTAAGGGAATCAGAAGCTGTAGTACTCATTGTTACAGTATATTACAGTAAAAACAGTACAGATAGAAGTCAGCTAAGAGAAAAGGCAAATGAAGTGAACTCCAGGAGAAACCAAGTCCAAGCTCTCAGGTGTCCCCTCCCAGAGCAGTAGCATGGGGACATGTTTAATTATCCCAGCAACAATATGTAAAGAGCAAAGCATTGCCAACCAGGAACACTCGCTGGAGCCTAGTTGTCGAAGGTGTTTACTGGGATCAGTCACATAGTCATGTAATGCCCATATGACTGACCTCAGCTCCATGACATTCAAGCACAACTTTCTTCCTACACCCAGAGTAAAAACAGATGTTCACATAAGTCACGTTGATAACATAACCTTTTCTGGTCGAACTGGGAGAGTATGGCCCAAGACTTCAGGAAAACAAGAACACTTTTGTCAAGCAAAATACTCCAAGGGCTCAGAGATGAACTCCTAGACTAAGGTCTAGTCCTGCAGAGGGACCCCTCTTTGGAATGTACAGTATTTAAGCAATTCAGGCCAGTCAAGTTAAACCTTTTCACCCATGCCTAAATGCTATTTAAGAAATGTAAATAACAAAGACGAGATAGTTTATTAAACATTTTTATTGAAATACACAAATAGTATATAGTTAATTAATTTTAACAAAGTGATTGTACATATTTCACAATAAAATTCCCTTAAATTACCATCTGCTCTATCTGCAAGTAATTATTATTCTGATTGCTAATAATATAGACTTTTTTAACTTATTTTTGAACTTTTATAATAGACTTAAACAATATATATTCTTTTCTGCATGGCTTCTCTTACTCAGAAATGTATTTGGGAGAGTCATCAAAGCTCTCTTGGGTATACCATTTATCCTTCTTGCTTGATAATACTCCATGTATGTATATATATGCTATGATGTGTTTATTTTACTCTTGATGGATAACTGCAAAACTTCCAATTTAAGCTGTTGTGAATAATTCTTTAATAAACAATTTTGTACATTTGCTGAATATGTTTATGTGTTCCTGTTGGAAGATAGTAGCAGAATTATTGGTCACAGGGAATGCATATACTTAATTTTAACAGATAAGGTCAAATACTTTCCAAATTCATTTTAGCAATTACAGTCAACCTGCATTGTTTTAGAGCCCCGATTGCAGGGTCATTTTGGATTAGTTTTTCTTTCTCTTATTGATTTTAATGGATAGTGTTAGGCTGTAAATAAAGTTATTTATGCATAGTAAGAACTTTCTCAACAAATTTTACTCAGACTTCTGCTCTACACTAAGAACTAGCTCTGGAAATTAATTCACAGAAAGAACATGGTTAGGGGCCATCCTGAAGGATTTACCTCACTAGGGATATATTTTTACATTTCAAGAGAAGATGAGACCCAGTAGATGCATCCCAGAAGTTACAAAGCTGGAGACTCTAGTGTTATCTTTCCCCTAGAGAGAATTATTTTTATCTAAATGGTTAGAGTAAGAACTCAGATTTTTTTCCGTTTTATGACTATGGAGACACACTCAGAAGGGGGTCAGAGCAACTGGGTCACTCTTCCACAAAAATGCTCAGGTTCTTTTTTCCAGAGTTCTTTGCCTACAGCAGATCCCCTTACATGTAGGACATTTGGTTCTCACCACATCACCACCACGGTAAGAATTAGTGGAAAGGAGAGCTAGGTTAAGGGCAGCTGTTTCTTTCCTTCTCTGCAGCCTCTGGTACCAAGTACTGCATGACATGTGTCTCACAACATTCTCTGCCTCTGCACCTCTGTGCTATGACACTGGATGAATCTATGGAGTGAGCAATAGAAAGTCTCTGAACTGCCAGAAGCAACTTCATTTTACATGGAAGTGGCTTTAAATCAAACACATTAACCTCAATGAACTGAAATTAAATATGTCTCTATTCAACTTCCCCTTAGCTGAATACTAAAAGTGCTGTAGGCTGGACTCGCACTACCTGACAGGGAGATAAATGACTAAAGGCAAATGGGAGTCAAAACAGCTGTGGCTTTTCTTATTTTTAATTAAGCATCTTACATAGCAAATTTTGCAAAACTCATATGACCCCGAGAAAGCCCCATACACATGAAAGGTCTTAAAGATTTAACTTTCTTAGCTTTAACGTAAGCTTTCCACTGGATTTTCCCATTACACTCATTCCATAAAGAAATGAAATACTCATATATCTCATTATATAATTATACTAAATTGATCTCAACACATTTTCTTAGCAATATATACCAACATTGTTTCCAATATTGTTTATTACAAATGATGCTGCAGTTGAAATCTTTATATCTGAAAGCTTGTGTGTGTGTGTGTGTGTGTACCTATTCTGTGTATAACACTGATTTTATTTATTTGTATAGGCCTGGAAGTGGAAATACTGTGACATAAAATAGAAGCACAGCAAATTATTCAAGATGTCGACAAACAGCATTGTTTCCAAGTTTTTGTTCCCTTACAATCCTTGCCATTGGCCAATTTCTCAAAATCCCGTGTTGCTTAACATTTAGTAGCTTAGTAAATATTTTAAATCTCAGAGATTTTACCTAATTGATACCAGGGTTTTTAAAATTTGTTTATATAGATTAAGCATCTTTGAAGAAATAACAGTATGCAAAAAATATGGTTGCTATTCTTCATGTTAAAACTATCTTAAACTCTTTTCCAGAGGAAAAAATAACAAAATAGAAACCAATGAAGGTCTTTTGCTTGGTGATTACATATATCGATTACCTGTGAAAGTTAAACAGATTGGGAAAAGGAAATACCCAAAACTATGCCTAGATTATATCATGATATCATGTATATATGTAAATAAGTTAATTTTTGCAATCGCAACATAGAGAAAAATGTTATTTTAAATGAATAAAAATAAACAGAACATAAAGTAATATTTCAGCATATTAAATTTAGGAGTTAAAAACCTTTGACATCCCTGAAAATCTTTGATAAAAAGTCCAGATTATGATAACTTGGCTTCAATGAACTAGGAAATAGATGGATAATAGCATACACATTTTTAGCATTGTAGGGACTATTTTCACTGGTTGTAGGATCAACACACTTGGTTTAAATAATGGTTCTGAGAATTTAATTAATTAATTTAATTCATTTTTGTTAGGAAAATAAATTCATTTCTAGACACAGGATATTTTACAATTGGTTCGTATTTCAAAAAAAGAATCACTGTGTTTTTCATGAACAAATGTCACATAAATAAGTCTTTTCAAAAAGTGCTTCAAAAACTTAAATTTGAAATATATGCAACGGATCCACAAGGTATCTAATAATTTTTATTTTTACCAAGCTCATGGGTAAGTTAGTTAGCCCTGAAACAGTTTCAGAGAAAAAAAAAGTGTTTTAGTTTCTTCATCTGTAAAATATTTATGTGGCAAATGATTGAGCAAATATATAAATTTAAGCAGTTTGATCCTAGAACTTGTTGTGTTTAAGAATATGGATTATTGAGAAGTACTTCACCATAGTATTTATCACATAGTATGTCCTAATTTAAGATTAAGTATGGTTGTAATCATAATAAAGTATTTTGAAAATTCTTTTGAAAACTGTTTTAATGAATTATAGATTGAACACTGAGATAAGATGGAGTTATTCATGACCTTTAAGACAGCAAAATTAGGTCTTGAAATTAAAATTGAAATGAATATAATACACATATATTGATTTTATGTCAATGTTTTATAATCAAATCTGATTAGAAAAAGGAAATTGGTATAAAGGTTCTCCACATCTTCTCAGTCACCCGACTTCATTTTCTAAGGGAATTACATTATGTACTTTTATTTTATTTCTTGTTATATAGCAGTATCCTTTCCTTGATTTCTTGGCTTGCTACTGCTCTCTTCTGCTATGCCTATCCATCAGTTTCCAGAGCTCAGAAAAACAGTTTTTAACAGCCTAATATATGTATTTGGCAATTTCCTCCCATAACTATGATTTAATATTCATGGCCACATAAAGGGTATAAAATATTTTGCACTCGTTGTATACACATTTTCTTTATATCACTTTATCTTTCATCGATAACTCAATGGAAATCCCGTTAAGAGAATATGAATAGTTCTAGTTGGTATTCAATGTCTGCCTAACATTTCACGTTGACAAATTATCATAAACTATTCAATAGAAGAATTTTACTAACAATATATCATTAACATTCTAAAACATTTTTGTATAATCTAGACTTTGGTGGGAACAAACCTTGGAACAAACTGGTTCCAAGGTTTCTTGGAGGGGAGTGGTGAAAAAGAAATGGGGAAATTTATGTTTTTTGAATTTGTCAACTTATTGAGGAGGGGTAAGTAGAGAAATTGACTAATTTGCTAAGACAATAGAAGGTATCTTTATTTCAAATAGTACTTGAAAATTATGCATCTAATTGTGAGGTCAAAAAATTGAAGATACCCCTTAATAAAGAAATAAAGGATAGATCTTCCAAAATAACAAGGATGTAGTGGAATGAATAAAAATGTATCAAGTCAGCAGCAATAAGGTAAAAATATTAGAAAAATAATGTTAAATAGTTGTCACATGGAAGGATATATTTGAGCAAATATTTTGTTAAATAGATGACAAAAAGGTAATATTTATAAATTACATATATGTGTTTGTATGTATGTATGTATTTATTTATTTTGAGATATAGTCTTGCCTGTCACCCCGGCTGGTATGCAGTGGCACGATCTCGGCTCACTGTAACCTCTGCCTCCCGAGTTCAGACAATTCTTCTGCCTCAACCTCCCAAGTAGTTGGAACTGCAGGTGAGCGCCACCACACCTAGCTAATTTTTTTCTTTTTAGTAGAGACGAGGTTTCACCATGTTGGCCAGGCTGATCTTGAACTCCTGGCCTCATGATCTGCCTGCCTCAGCCTCCCAAAGTGCTGGGATTACAGGTGTGAGCCACCGTGCCCAGCCTCACAGATGTCTTAAAATTCACCTGATAAAGTTAGGAGCCTCAAGAAAAATTAGCAGAGGAAAATAATAGGTAGTTACTATTTAGGGTAAACTAAACTGTTCTAAGGAATAGAAAATAAAAATTCCATGTCTTCAAAAATAATTCTTCCCTCTCAATCTCTCTGAATATCTCATAAGAGTATTCAGGCCACAGAAATAACTACCATTTAGCCACTCAGAGGCTTATAGTAGTTCTACTAACTTTAACATTTGGCAACCAAAATTACTCTAAGAATCATCACCCAAGTCAGACAAACAGGTAAGATAACAGGAAAAAGTGCTTGTATAAGGATTTAAGACTAAGGCTCAGGGACAGCAAATATTCTATTTGCTAAAACTAAGCCACATGCACACACCAAGCAAGAGAGCCAGGGAAGTGGATAGGCACAGGCAGTCAGTCCACAGAAGAATGAATCAAAGTGCTGAACTTTCATAGAAAAATCTGTTAAGATTCATGGGTGGTAAAGAAAATACAAATTAAAATAACACAGGAATGTCACCAGAAAAACCTCAAATAGGTAGCATTTAAAGATAACTATAGGACATATTGTTTCTAGTGTTCTCTCATATATTTCTGGTGAAGAATAATTTATTGTAGAGCTTTTTGAAACAATCTGATAATTTATATTGCAATTAAGTGTACTTATGCCATCTGACCAAACAATGTAACTCCTAGGCTTTTTGCCTATATGACTAAAATCATATGCACAATAGTGTTTATTACATTCTTTAGCCCAGTAGCCATTAAATTCCTTGTGCCCTTAAAACCTAAAAGTTCACAGGGAGAAGACCTCTTACTGACTTGTAGAGTCTCAATACTACTTATCTTGAAATTTCAGTAAGTGTTAGGTAAAAGAGTTCATTTGGGATACTCACACTATGATAGTCTTTAGCTTTTGAATTGGAATCCAAATTTTAGTTTAGAACAGCAAAGTTTGAGCCTAAAGATTTCATGAAGTAAAAATACTAATTGTGATTGTATATCTAAATATTTGCACATCTAAAATTGTCTTTTACTTGTAACCAGAATAAATGATACCTTTAAAAAAAAAAGAAGAGTAATCTATCTAGAAAATGAAAAAATTAGGCTAAAATGGTGACTTAAGTAATTTAAATGGATATAGATTTATAAAATTAAACTATTTCTCAATTTTGAGAGGAAAAAATCAAGGAAATCAAATATACCTTCTCTTTCTTTTGTCAACAGATGTATGCTGTCTTAATTGATGCTTAATTTATTTTTCCGTTACATAATTTTAATATTGTAATAATTATAACAAGACACAAAATGAAATTTCTGTATATTTATGAAAAATGCTAAAATTGTAAAGTAATTTAAATATATAGGTTTAATTCATATGATTTAAAATTTTATGTCATTTTATTTTATTTCTTAATTGTTGCTATAATTAAATGTTAATAAAATAAAGTCTTTAAAAATTCTGATTTGGCCTTGCAATATGCGATTAGAACACTTGTAAAAATGCAAACATATAAATAATGCAAAAATAATATTTGAAAAATGCAATCATTCTTAATGTTATTGAACATCCAAAAGTTATTGACGAAGTATTCAGAAGCATTTTAGATTTTTGTAAAATATTATTTAAATTACATTTAATTAAACAATGATATACATTACTCAGTAAAAATAAAAATAGATAATAAAGAAAAGCAAAACTGAAAAGATGAAAATGTTTTAATATTCAAGAAGCAATCCTGTCTTTTTTACTCAATTAAGGGCCTTCCCTGCAATAAAGTCAATTATGCTCACAAAATAAAGGTGTATCTTAATAATTTAAGTGAAGAAATAAAATCTGTCATCACTTTCACATTCATCTGGAAAATAGTACCTCGTAAGTTTTTTCTGTTGCAGACTATAAACATAGAAGCAAATTTATTAACTTGGCACTATTATATAAGGTGCATAATGAGAGTTTGTAAAACGGCAAAATAGTTTTTTCTAGTCCTATATTCAATTTATCATCAGAATAGCCTCAGACTCTATACAGGTTCATTCTATAAACAGTATTGGTGAAAAATCAGATGTGTTTCTGTTTTCTGTTTGTTTGTTTGAGACTATCATTGTTGAATATACATCAAGCAAAATAGTTAAAGAAAAGCCTTTGGAGTAACGTAGTAAATTCAATAATATGTATATGTGCACACACACAAATACACATCCCAAACAACCACAAGAAGAATAACAAATTTATAACCCGGGTGGGCGCGGTGGCTCATGCCTGTAATCCCAGCACTCTGGGAGGCCGAGGCAGGCAGATCACTTGAGGTCAGGAGTGAGACCAGTCTGGCCAACAAGGTGAAACTCCATCTCTACTAAAAATGCAAAAAATTAGCCAGGGCGTGGTGGTGCGCACCTGTCAGCTACTCAGGAGGCTGAGGCAGGAGAATCGCTTAAACCCAGGAGGTGGAGGTTGCAGGGAGTGGAGATTGCACCACTGCACTTCAACCTGGTTGGCAGAGCAAGACTCTGCCTCAAAAAAAAAAATTATTACCAAAAACCTCACTAATTCTGTACGTCAGCATTTATTAAAATAAGGATGAGAGAGCTACTGTAGATATCTCTAAGAAAATAAATAAATGATTATTGAATGTGTAGTTAATCTTCTTTTTGTTTGCCCATTTCTCTTTAGAGCCATGCGCATGAATTGCATTTGCGGGCTGGATTACCAAGGGCTTCTCTGAATGGCAAAGAAAATAATGTTTGATTTCAAAATGCAATAATAGTAGCTGTATGAAAACATGACCTTTGAGAGATTATTCAGCAAATAATACACTTAATGAAACGTTTTTTAAGAAATAGATATTTCAAAAAATATGGTACTACATATGATTGTTGCCAAATCATTCTGTATACTTAATGGTTGTTCAGCACTTTCTGTTTTATAAAGTACTTTCAAATATATCAATTCAGTTAGCTAGTACCCAAATCCTTGATGTAATCACTGTCATATAACATACAAGCAAACTGTGTAATGAATCACACTGCAGTTGGAGTACAAGAGTAGGCATCAGGAAAGTGGCAGGTGTGTCATTTTGAATAAAGGCTGTTGTGGGAAAGGTTCCTTCAGACAGATCCCTCTCCCTAGGTATTTATGTGGTGAGAAGAGCGGGTGGGGTTTGTGGAGTAGAGTCCGGGCTTGTGCATCCTTAATTCAAGTAACAGCACTTGAATTAAAGGTTTATCCTAACTATAAAGCTATACATTTTTCTCATGATGTATTTGAATATATTCTTTTTAAGGAAAGAAAAAAATGTAGTCATATAAATGTTCAGGTCCTGAAGTATATGTATGTCACTTATTGCTAGTCTCTTCTGTATTTTATGTGAATGCCACAAACATTTTTAAAATTTTAAAGAAGTAAACATATATACAACATAGATTTTTAAAATGAGATATATGCTGAAACAAGGCTTTGAGGAGGTATAATGTTCTGAAATGTAATTAGATGACAAATTATTTCTGGTACACATTTCCTAGCACTTATATTTTTCACCCACTCATAAAACAATGTGAAGTAGGTCATACTGAGTCACCAAATTAAACACTCAAATTATTCTACATCTCCAAAAGTAGCCCAAAATTAAAAGGAATTTCATATTGGAATAACTGGACCTAATTTGCTTATTCATTAAATTGTGTCCAAGTGTAGTCTCTGAATTATATCAATTAGGGAACGAGAAGGCATACTTAAAAAGAGCTGAATTAACAGTGCAAATAAAGTAACCACTGCGGATACTTTTGAAAATTCTAGTATTAATTTTGTTAGTCAATGCAATGGAAATACATCAGTAGCATAGTAATAAAAAAATTATTTCTTTTTATATCATCTTTGATAATTATAAAATTAATAAAGATTTATTATTTAAAAACTGAATAATTCCTGCATCATTAAAATCACAAGTAACTCCACTGTCTAATTACAAAAACTATTGCAGTTTTTATGTATTTTCTTATCATTTATTTATAATTGATAGGTGAGTATTAAAATATAGCCTGACATTTTATGATTAATAATTTATTTAAAATATATTATAGGATTGCCTATTTAAAATTAAGCCTGTTAAAAATAAAACTATTGATCTTTCCTATCCTCTAATCCCATATTTGCTCCTCCCAAACTTAAACCCAGGTGAGTAATTCCAACTCTGTTCCTCCCATAGTTCAGGCCAAAACGTTGCCAATATCATGGACTTTTGCCTCTAATATACAGGGTTCAAATATATCTTGTTTGCATAGAACAATTTCAATTTATAATTTACATAGTTTGTAGTTTAGAACAGCTTCAGGAATAGTTTACACGATAGTTTCCTCACTAATTTCCCTGTTTTCTCTTTTGCTATGCTATGGTCTATTTTCACAGATCAGTCAAACTGTTACTGCTAATTCTTTAAAGACGCGATTGCTTTTCTGTTTAAAACCCTTCATGGCTGCCAATTAAATAAACAAAAGTTCTTACCATTTTCTAAGAAGCTTTATGTGACCATCTCCCCATGGAGTGTGACCTCATATCCTCTGCTGTATCACATTGGCATCCTTAGTGGAACCTCACGGGTGTGTTCATACACCAAGGCCTCATTTGCTATTTCTGCTCCCTGAAAATATGTTCTCTCAATTATGCTCTTGGCTCATTCTCTCATAACCATTCATTGTATTCAGATGATACCACCCAGTGAGGCTTTCAGCAACCATCTTGTTCAGTATCCAGCACCTCTTGTGCCCAGAACTTTCTATTCCCCTTCTTTGCCACATTTTTTAGAATAGAACTTAAACCATCTGGCATACAACACATGATACTTTGTGGTATTAATTATTGTTTTTCTCCCAACACTGGAACAACAGCTCTGTGAAGCCAAGACATTCTGAATGTTATTTTCACTATTTTTTCCCCAGTCCCTAGAAATGGGCCTAGAATATACATAGTAGATGCTCAATAATTTGTTGGGGAACAAATGAAAGTTGATCCTCAATAATATTTTATAATGAATAGGCTTACAATTTATGAAAAAGCCATAACTTATTTAGCCATCTCCCTAAATTTGCATGCTTTTGTAAGTAATAATATCATGGTTGTGAAAACAATTATGTGTGTATATACATATATGTATATAGGTATTTTATGGCAATTATATACATACATGTATAGTCTTCTGTAATATTTACAGGTGCTTTTGTTTTGCTTGCATTATGCAGCATATATGATTTTATAGCTAGCATTCTGGATGTCCATGAAACATCAATTAAAAAGAAACTAATATTATTAAATAGCAGACCTGTTAAAGTGGTAGTCAAAATACTCTTTCCCCATTATATACCTCAGAGATTTCTGATGAACCCTTTTGAAATCTAATAGTGGCTGTAATCATAATAAATTTTTTCTAGATAGTTTTAGAAACAATTTTTAATCTTCAAAATTCAAGGCTAATATATGCATATTTAATGATTATGGCATTCATATATAAGCTATGTTTGGAACCAGAACTTACCAGTGCTTATATTTATGTGTAGGTATGATAGACAAAGCATAGGAATAACAAGATATCATTAGTTTACTATTCATTAAAAATATGAATAGAACTGGTTTTGCTCTGTAGTTTTTTGCTATGATAAACCTTAGCCGTGAACATAACCTGCTATTGAGAATGTGCGTCATCCATCTTGTGACTCACCAAAAATAGGGAAATGAGTCTAGAACCATCAAAGCAGTTGACAACAGAAGTGAGATTTCAGTTTGGATGCATTTTATTATAAAAGTAGTATAATTATATTCAAGAATTTGTTAACCTTTTATCTCACTAAATAAATTTCAATATTCATTATAAATAACAAATTCAAGCATTAAAAATATTATTTATATATTCTTAATTTTTGTTGTTTGTTTTAATTACACATGTCAATCCTGTTATGGAATGACATCAACATCCCCTTGGCAAGAAGATATTTTTAAATTTCCACATGTACATTTTAAGAGTTTGATACAACCCTATTTATCCATGATTTTCTCTTTCCTATAATTAGTAATTTTCACTGTAGAAGACTCACTTATAAAAGTGTATATTATTATCATATTTGGATGATAAACTAAAATTTTGAAATATTTAGAAGCATTGTTATGAACTCATTAAAATTATCAGAATCACTTCATATAAAATGATATTTAATATTTTCTCATACATAAATTAGTGACATTAATTGTTTTATACTTTTAATTTAATTTGATTATGAAAACTTTCTATGTGTTTTTGAATTTGTGTAACCTTAGACAGATTGCTAAGCCCATTTCATCATGCATTAATAGAATAGGATTAGATAATCTCTAAGGGTCCTTGGCTCTAAGATTATATGATTGTAATTAATGGCACTGCAGATCTTGTAGAGGGACATTAAAATGGACCCATACCTGAAGTTACTTTTCAATTGAATTAGTACTTAGGGAGTTGAGACAGTAGAAACAAGGAAGGCAAAACAGTCTTTCATAACAGATCATAATAAATTTGCTAATATTATAGAAAGGTCATTGGAAAGTGTTTGTCCTTTCTTTTTTTTTTAATAGGACCTTCCCATTTTCACTTACAGTTTTGAATACATTTATACATTTCCTTCTTCAAACTTCATTTAAATTAAAAGTGTTTCTATTTTCTCCAGATGGAGTTTCAATGCTCATAAACATTTACATTAGGAGAGAATATAGTACCTATTATCTAACTTAAGTTGAAAAAGAATGAAACTGTAAAATATATTTACCAAAATAACTAAAGATTTATTTACCTTCAGTAGGCCTCAATTAGTTTACCTTTAAAAAGCATTCATTGATACAAATTTTAAAAATCCATGTAACAGACATCAATCCAATGTGATTTTTCTCCAGTTTATTATTTTCTGCCAGGGGAAATAAAATGCAATAATCACATTTTAAATATACATCTTTTTAAATGATTCTGTTGTTATACATATGATTGTTATTCATATTTTTACTATTATTGAATGCCCCTGTACTGACCTTTCCAATTTGATAGTGCAGTAAGAAATAAACTTTTTTTAATATTGAGAATTGGAAATGACCTGGTAATTTCTTTGTACTAGAGACCACTAATTGTCCATATAATGCATTCTTTCATTTTGTTTAGTAATAGAATCCTAAGTACATATGACCACAAGCAGGAGATTACCTTCTATAGTCTCTTATCAGTGATTAATTTTGATCAAATATAATATGAATTATATTATGAGCATAAATTTAAGTTAATCTCCATAAAGACAAAGCCGATTGTTTTTACATCTCTTCTTACACATTTTACTGTCTGGAATGCAGAAGTATTGCTGAACTTAGCCATGAGGATGAAACCCTAAAATAGGATTATAAAGAGAATACAAGATGAAAATCTCCTGGGGCCCGGGATGAACTCATGGAAAAAACATCCCCACCAACTCTCTTAATTGTTGGAGAGAAATATAAGACTACAATAAGGGTCACTCCTTATACTCATCATTTTTGAGTTAGAGATATTGACAAGTGTATCAAACTATATATTTTCTCCCACAAGACATTGAGGGGCACATTTCTTTTATTCTCCAAAAGTAACAAAAAATGCTGTGGTGTCTAAGTTTTAGCCTGCAAGGGCTGTCATAGTGTTGTTTTCAAAGACTTACATGTTTTATTTCCTTACCTCACTGCAACATTATAAGTTTATCTTCTGTGCTAACATCATGATAGCATCTAATGGTTCCAAGAGTGAAAATTATCACTAGTTTATGAACCTTTGTATTCCCCAAAA
This sequence comes from Gorilla gorilla gorilla, assembly GCF_029281585.2. Classification (NCBI taxonomy): domain Eukaryota; kingdom Metazoa; phylum Chordata; class Mammalia; order Primates; family Hominidae; genus Gorilla; species Gorilla gorilla. The sequence continues at coordinate 10,186,255 of NC_086018.1, read as the reverse complement.
GAGAAAGAGATATTACATAACCAAATTCCAAGTATGATTAACCAAGATTTTTCTAAAATTTTCCACCTCTCAATTCTGTCTACTAATTTGAAATAACTGAGCAAAATACATTTGCAACATGATAATTCTTCAAACTCAGCTCTTATACCAAGCAGTACTGATGATTGGGGCATTAACAAAACCAATAAAATTGTTTTGCAAAACAAAAACGAAGTGAAAAATATGCTCAGCTTATCTTACACAATATTGTTTTCTACATCGAAAATGGCTAGATAAGCTTAGAAAAAGTGGCATATACATTATTTACCTAAAAGTTATAGTAATCTGGGTAGAAGCTTAAAGTGATCTATCTTGTAATATAGTTGTCATTAACTAGGATATTAATTATTCTTAAAAGGATGCAAAATTTTTCCAAGGGATGTGCATCTGCACACAGTTTTAAGGGACTATTGTCAAGAACTGTGAAGGATCTGAGCTTACAAGTTAGCCTGCTTCAGTTTTATGGATGCTGGCAGAAGCCACATAACTGTTTGGTCAGAGACAGAAAGACTTCCATTATTTGCAGCACAGCACAGAGTTGCACGAGCTTCATCTTTGCTCTGGTTCCTGTTTTCCCTCAAATTTACTGGAGATGATGACAAGGAGTTCAACTTGATGCTACACACAGTTTGTGTCACAGATGAAGAACTCCAAGTAAAGGAAACTTAAATCTTTAATAAATGAGCAGTAAGCACACTTGTCTGATGTTTTCTGTGGAGGAAACACTATCTTCATTTTACTTGAAAATAAACAAATCTGTTCTCTCATCCATAAATAAACAATATCTTGATCTTCCAGGGCTATCCACTATATAAAGATCTTTAAAAAGGAAAACCTGTAATAAATGTGAAGCTAGTGCCTTTCTATTTGCAAGATGCACAGAAATGCATGAGACCAATTGAAAATTGCCTGTGAACAAATACGCTTCCAGATTTTTAGCTTGCTCTTTTCTAAACATGAAAATTCTCAGAAAGTACGTGTTCTCAAGATTCATGCCATTTCTTTTTTCCCAAGTTGCTTTATCACGACCATCTTATTTTTCACATTACCAAATAATGCACTTCCCTAAACTATCCAAAATTTTCCATGGTGTTATAGTTTCTAAGGTACTGAGAAGAAACTCATAGGTGCAGTATATTTATAAATTGTTTACAAAATAATATTGAATACATATTTTCTCCTTTTCCCTGTCACTAGTAACTTTTTCTCTGCTTGATTAATTCATATCACATATTTAATAGCCCAATTTATTCAGAACATACTGAGAGGTGAAGCCAGCTGGACTTCCTAGGTGGAGTGGGGACTTGGAGAACCTTTTTGTCTAGCAAGAGGATTGTAAAATGCACCAATCAGAGCTCTGTAGCTAGCAAGAGGATTGTGAAATGCACCAATCAGCGCTCTGTAAAATGCACCAATCAGCAGGATCCTAAAAGTAGCCAATTGCAGAGAGGATTGAAAAAAAGGGCACTCTGATAGGACAAAAATAGAACATGGGAGGGGCCAATATGTGAATAAAACCTGGCCACCCCAGCCAGGAGTGGCAATCTGCTGGTGTCACCTTCCATGCTGTGGAAGCTTTCTCCTTTTGCTCTTCACAATAAACCTTGCTACTGCTCACTCGTCGGGTCCACGCGATCTTTAAGATCTGTAACACCGGAAAGGTCCATGACTCCATTCTTGAAGTCAGCGAGACCACGAACCCACCAAACCCACAGGCAGGAACCAACTCCGGACATAATACCACATGGCAATCTCTGTTCTAAGCATTGATGTGTACAGGTTATTTACTCCTCATAAGAACACTGAAAGATAATTGCTACTTACTGGCTCCTTCTTAAGATGAGTAAGCTAGAGACAGATACTCATGATTTGCTCAAGACTTCAGAACTTGTCTGTGGCAGAGCAGAGATGAGAATTAAATTTGCTAGCCCCCATTTCTTGGAATTTAAACACATTGTTATGCCACCTCTTAGTATATGTAATTAATGACATGCAGTTCACAGAATTATGTTATTTAAATTATATTGGACAGAAATAAAAAAGTACGTTTGACACTTGAACAACATGAGCTTGAGCTGTGTGCATCCCCTTATATAGAGATTCTTTTAATTAAAAAAATCAGCATCTGCATTGAAATGTGGATCAAAATACAGTAGCCACAGGATGAAAAACCCGCAGATATGGAGGACTGACTTTTTGTATACTCTGGTTCCACAGGATTACTTGAATATGTGCTGATTTTGGTATCCTCTGGGGTCCTGGACCCAATCTCTTGAGGATATCAAGGGACCACTGTATTTTTATTTAAAATGACAAGAGTAGAGAATATATGCAGATATATCCCGAGGAACATCTTTTAGGTATATGCTTTTCTATTTTAATTCTTCTTAAAAAACACACACACATCTTAGAACTTACAATGTATCAATACAAAAATGTGGCCATTATTTATGTAGGAAAAGTTTATATACTCCTCCGGAGGGTAGGAAATGAGATTGCAGTGCACATGGGGTTCTGCCACTCACAGTGTAGGATGTTTCACCATGTCTTCCTGAAATGATTTGCAAATAGTCCAGAACAAATGACTGTGGTGATAGAGATGTATTTATTGCTGCCACCTTGTTCCCACTTCACCGTTGCATATTTGTACACAGGACACATATTTATTCTTTTAAGTTTAGATTTTACTGAGAAATGAGGACCTTATCTGGACTTCACTTGGAGAATTATGAGTGGCCAGAGATACTACATTTTGAGCTGGATGCCAGACCTTGAAAGAACTCTGCGTTTTTCATTTTGAGAGAAGTCGGTGTGTTTTATAATGGGAGGAAGATTAAAGCAGGTATTTTGGCATCAGAAGGACTGACCTTGACAGAGATTGGTGAGATAACATTATTTCCTTCTTTGGACCACAAGAAAATGCTGTATTTTTCAGCCTCAATTGCAGGTAGGATGAGACCATTTCACTGGTGAATGAAATGTAGGTAGAAGTTATATTTCCCACTTTTAGACTGAGCTATAAGATACCTCATGCAATGCTTCTCATACTCCTCTTTATATTAAATGCAGAGGATTTTGTGAAAACGTTTAAGGAATTTCAGAAAGTTAATCCTCTACTGAATTATTATATGAATGAGAAGAAGAAAATTGTGTTAAGTCACAGATATTTGCAGTTTGGTTCAGAAACTAATATTAATTACCCTGACTAATATACTGAGATACTAGTGATGATTCTGCAATGACGGCTTTTACAGTGAAAGTGACCACAGTAGCATGCATGGATAAATTTAAGGTGATAAACATTAGGATTGCTTACATATTTTTTGGCCTCTTCATACACACGGTAGGATATAGCTCACTGCCCTGTTTAATTCCGTTATGGAATGTGATTTCCTTTTGCTTATTGAAATGTTAGTAGACTAAAGTGTCTGTTTCCTTCTAGAGGCAAAAATTCAGAGCGTGCCTCACAACATTCTTTTTTTCCTTGACTACAGTAACTTTCAATGTTCTGGAGTGGCTGCTTTGTCCTCTAGATCCTGGTATAAAGGTGACAATGACCCATGAGTAGAATCATAAGCAACACCAAGGACATGTGAAATGAGCAACTTATGAATGAATTGATACAGCCTCCTGACATTTAGAAATTGTTTTGTTATCACTCAGCTTAGTTTTTCTGATGTAATTTAATTGCTCTAAGGAAACAGTATCTGCTGTGATTTGTTACTGTCTCTTACTGCCCAGTGGTTGGCAAGGCCAAAAGTTCTAGACATGGCAGTATTCTGAGAGTTGAGAGCCAATGTATTTTCTTGGCAGTGCTCATGCTCATGGCGCACTTGAAGCTGTGTTGATGCTGCCGTAGGAACACCACAAGCCAACCTTGTTTCTTCCATGGTTGCACTCTTTATGTATTCAATTACAGACCTCAGGTGTGTCTGACATGAAATAAACATATGCAGGCATCATGACGGTAATCAACTGATTGCCTCAATGTGCTGGTCTTTGTAGGTCTTGAGAGTATCAACCTGGAAAAACAAGCTTTTAACTTTAATAATTTCAGCAAGTTAATATAAAGGGAAGTTCCACATATAGGTCTGGATCAAGTTTTTCTATGAAGTAGTTGCCAATTAGAAAAGTTTCCTAAACAATTAACCCTAGCAAAAAATTGTGTAAAGATTCCATTCACTTATTACACAAAACAGTATATTTTATGAGTGTTACCTTCTACTTTGGCCATTAGATAAAAGGTCTCTTCACCCTTCTTTTGTCATGTTTTGCCTAAATATTTGGGCATATAGCTATAACCCATCATTCCCTTTTGAAAACAAAGAATAATAACCAAAATAATATAATCTAAACCTGCTTTAAAGTCCAAGTGTAGTTTATGTTATATGTTCCTGTAATTATTTGTCATCTGTGGCTCAAATCCCTTTTACTAAAATACTTTGCACTTCACCATAAAACAAACTTGTGCAAACAAACAAGACACAGAAGCGATATAAAACTCCCAAAATCAAGTTACTAAGTTTCAGTAACAAATAAACCTGAATGTGTAATTAAATAGATTATAATAATGCTGAAAATTCTGTATTTTAGGTTCTTTATGATCTAGAGTTCTTCACATGTATTTAGTAAACCATTCCAAGAGCTATATTTCTTGCTAATAAAACCAAATAACAATGTTCAGGGTAAATTTTAATGAATTAATGCTTATAATGCAAACTATGCTTTCATCCATTTTATTCAGAAGCACATGATTAATTATACAACAGATATTTTATAAGAATGTTCAGAGTAAAGACTATTTTTATTTGCTTGAATGACAACATAATTTATTAAATGAATAAATACACGGATTTGTCTTCTCCATCACCATTTCAGGCATGTTTTTGTGACATCTACCTTCTTCACCATGAACTCCTTCCTAACCAACCATTATATCTAAAATAAATCATCAGCAAACATAAATAATGTGCTATTCCAGAACTACCTCACATGAGCTAGATGATGGGAGGCATAATTCATAATAAACAGACCCTACCTTTAAATTCTATAAAGCCACAGCATTTAAATTATAACTATGCCACAGAGCAATAATGTATTTTCCTATTAATTATATCCCATAAAATCAACATACCTTCACTAATTAATTATACTTGAAGTAACAACTATGGCTTAATTAAATGAACCATTCCTAATAGTGAAACCCTAAAATAATTGGACTCTTCTGTCTAGAGGCAGTAACAATTATTTTCATTGGAAAGGATTTCAAACATGGCTACGCTAAGCAACGCTGATTCATAACTGACATTGAACCTGAGATTTCCTAGAGCAGTAGCTCTCAAAACCTTTCATGAAGGGTCAACTATTAAGTATTTTAGAATGTACGTGCCATGTGATCTCTGTCACAAGTACCAGTATTTGCCATCGTAGTGCATAAGTAACCGTAAACAATATGTAAAATAAAAGGATGTCACTTTATTCTAATAAAACTTTGTTTACCAAAAAGCATCAGTGGCCTGATTGGCTCTGTGCTTTGTAGTTTGATGACCTCTTATATAGAATGGAATTATTGAACTCATCTCTACTATGTTTCTAGATTTTCTAGTATTGTATTCTAGGTTCCTATCTTTCTCATCTATCCATCTTAATGGTTAAGTTTTACAAACCCTTATCATATATAATATTATTTAAATTATATTAATCTGCATTTAACACACATCTTTCTCTATTTTGTAATTTAACATTTTTGAGCCATTAAAGTTTAAATTACAGTAGAGATGTAGACATTATGTAAAGGTATATTACTTTGTTGTATATGTTCATAAAAGACAATAATGGCCACATTGAAATGACACAATATGATCCACCAAAAGTGAGTAAGGGAGAGATTGTGTACATAAGTAACCAAGTACAAGTTCTGCCCTTTAAGTGAACCCCTACATCATTATTATTCCTTTATGGTGGAAATTCCAGAAGTAGATAGCACATAAATTTTACATCTTCTTATCTGATGTATGGATACCTTTTTTATCAAGTATTCCTTTTTATTTTTTTTCTTTTTTCTGAGATGGAATCTCGCTCTGTCACCCAGGCCGGAGTGCAGTGGCGCGATCTCGGCTCACTGCAAGCTCTGCCTCCTGGGTTCACGCCATTCTCCTGCCTCAGCCTCCTCCCGACTAGCTGGCACTACAGGTGCCCATCACCACGCCTGACTAATTTTTCCTATTTTTAGTAGAGACGGGGTTTCACCTTGTTAGCCAGAATGGTCTCGATCTCCTGACTTCATAACCGCCCACCTCGGCCTCCCAAAGTGCTGGGATTAGAGGCGTGAGCCACCGCGCCCAGCCCATATGCCCTCTTTTATTCATGGTTTACTAATTATAATATTCTATTTATATAATTGAGAATTCCTTGTTCCGTTTTTCTTTCTCATTTTCTTTCATCCCAATCATTTTCAGTCAAAATGTGTATATATATATATATGTGTGTGTATATATATGTGTATATATATGTGTATATATGTGTGTATATATGTGTGTATATATGTGTATATATATGTGTGTATATATGTGTATATATATGTGTGTGTATATATGTGTATACATATGTGTGTGTATATATGTGTATATATATGTGTATATATATGTGTATATATATGTGTGTATATATATGCGTATATATATATAGATGGGAAAGAAATACTGAGCAATCTAGCAAGCATTGTGAAAAAATGATGTGAATGTATGCATCAAAAAGTAATATTACAATTGTATTCAGTATCCCATCCAAACTTTTCTCCTGCAGGACTTCCATGCTTGCTATTGTCAAATATTCTCCCTTCTGCATAACTTTCATTTATCTTCTCTATTATTGCTATTGTCACATAAATGTGCTTTTATTTATCACATTAGAAAAATAGTCATTCTCCTCAGTCTACATGTCTCACAAATATAGAACTACTTTTTTTTTCTTCTTTAGAGCAAACTTTCTCAAAAGTATTCAGAAAAGTACAATGTGTAAAACAAGCAGCAAGAGAGGACGTCTGTGTTAGGCTGAATAATGGTCTCAAGAGATGTCAGGTCTTAATCCTTAGTACCTGTAAATGTAACATTTATGGCAAAGAGACTTGCAGATGTGAGTAAGTGAAGAATTTTGTGATGGAAGATTATCATGAATTATCTCGGTGGGCTCTAAATGCAATCTTAAGTGTCCTTATAAGAGTGATGGAGAGGGAGATTTGACATAGAATCTCGGTTATGTGATCATGGAAGTGGAGAAACATTTGAAAATTATAAGCTGCTATCTTTGACGATAGAAGAAGGGGCCTTTGAGACAAGAAATGTATTTCTAGAAGCTGCCTTTCTGGAATAATTTCTAGAATTACTCTCCCCTGAGTTCTCTGGAAAAAATAGGGTGCTGATCACACCTTGGTTTTAGACCACTGATACTGATTATGAATTTTTGGCCTTCAGAACTGTAAGAGAAAAAGTCTGTGTAGCTTTAAGCTACCCATTTTGTGGCAATTTGTTACAGCAGCATAGGAAAATAACAGAGAATCTCTTCTTGTTCCCAGGTTTAAAAGCAAGTCTTCTAACATTCCCATATTATTATGTCATAAGATATTGTTTATAGGATTTCAAAAGATACACTTTATCAACTTAATGAAGTGCCTTTTAAATCCTAGTTTAATAAGAGCATATATATATATACAGTAAATTAATGATGAATTTTATCAAATACTTCTTTGTATCAATATCTGTTAGGATACAGATCTTATGTATCTGCATCTACTGAAGTTATGTGATTTTTCTCATTTACTCTGTGAATGTGATGAATAATATTCTTTTTAATTGAATCTCAATTATAGAGAATTGAATTAATCATCATTTTGATTAATGACATACTTTCATCTTATGCCTATTCATGGTCATCTTTTATATGTAGGTAATTAAATAATAACTTTTACAGTGTTGGAAGCAGCCAGCATATAGCACCCTGCATAAAAGCTAAAACCTGAAGAATGACCACATTTAGCCATATAGTTTCTCACTCCCATCTCATCCTCTATAATTACCAGTGTTTCAACCACAGCCTCTTTCTTCTCTAAACCACTAGCTGAAATCTAAACTCAGCACTCCAACCTCCCATTTATTGATTTCTGCTAGGCTTCTTGACGTCTCACCTTGTGCATACATATCTTTGATACTGGCCACACTTAAGGGGCATTTGTATGCAGATATTCAGGCTGTCTCTCTGTGGTTACCTCCTTCTTGGAAATTTGTCTCGTGAGCCCCATACACACTAGATACTCTGAACTCTAATCTCTGTCACCTCAACACAGTAAAATTTCACTTTCTGTGTATGCTTTCTTTCTTCACTTCAGTATTTGGGAAATGTTATTAGAGGAAAAACGTCTGAGTGAATGTAATTTATAGTCTATAATTATTTCTTTTTAATAATAATCCCACTCAAGCTCTGTATACATTGATTGTTCTCCGGTGTCTTCCAACAGTTGTCTAACATATTTTGCCCAGCTTTTATAGCCAACTTCAGGGTGTGAGTTTGTGCTACTTTATCATGGCCTGAACCTGAAATCCTCTAATTTTATTGAAATCGATGGTTATTATAGTTCATGTTGCATTTCTTGTGTTTCCAATAAGTTTTTAGATTTTCTATTTCTCCACAATTCTGGAATTAAGAATCCATTTGTTTCATTCTAATCTAGTTTCTTATACATAATGCTAAAGGGAGTGTTGTTTCAATGACTGTCAATAACTTCTACGTGGGCACCATTCACATTTCCCAAAGTCTCAGCAGCATTTCAAATTGTTGAAAATTTCTTCCTCTTCAAAACATTATTCATTATAGAGTTCTTTAAAAATATGCCAACCTTGCTTTTCTTCTTGCCACCTCAGCTTTTTATTCCCAACTCAATTGCAACACATTTTTTTTCAGCTCATTTGGCATTAATTTCTATTGTCTGTTTCAACCCTTCCTTGGTGATTTAACAATAAAAATAAATAATTCCTTTAAAAGGCTCATAAGTGCCGGTAACTCCCATAGCTTTACTTTTACCTTTGACTATTCTCCAACCTTCAGACTTAGACACAAAGTTATTTAATTACCATCTTGCATTTCTCTCATGCCAAACGTCCACATGACTGATAGTCCTGTTATTTCTTTCTTCAAAGTATATATCAAATGCATTCACTCTTTCCATCGCCATTGCTACTATTACTGTTTTAGTCAATTCTGACTGCTATCACAAAGACCTATAGACTAGGTGGCTTAGAAATAACAAAAATCAATTTTTTCACAGTTCTAAAGGCTAGAAGTCTGAGACCATGGTACCAGAATGACCACGTTTCAGTGATATCTCTCTTCTAAGTTGCAGACTACCATTTTCTTCTTGTATCCTCACATGTCAGAGAGTGAGAGAACTCTCTCGGGTCTATTATATAGGGGAACTAGTTCCATTTAGGAGGGCTCCAACCTCATGATGTAACCACTTACTGAAAGTACCACCTCCTAATACCATCATATTAAGGGTTAGGATTTCTACCTATAAGTTTCAGAGACAGGGTGGCAACAGCCATGCAGTCCATTGCAATCACTATCCAAGACATCACCATCATCATTATCTCTATTCCTTTTTTTTATTATTATTATACTTTAAGTTTTAGGGTACATGTGCACAATGTGCAGGTTAGTTACATATGTATACATGTGCCATGCTGGTGTGCTGCACCCATTAACTCGTCAATTAGCATTAGGTACACCTACTAAAGCTATCTCTCCCCCCTCCCCCCACCCCACAACAGTCCCCAGAGTGTGATGTTCCCCTTCCTGTGTCCATGTGTTCTCATTGTTCAATTCCCACCTATGAGTGAGAATATGTGGTGTTGGTTGTTTTGTTCTTGTGATAGTTTACAGAGAATGATGATTTCCAATTTCATCCACGTCCCTACAAAGGACACGAACTCATCATTTTTTATGGCTGCATAGTATTCCATGGTGTATATGTGCCACATTTTCTTAATCCAGTCTATCATTGTTGGACATTTGGGTTGGTTCCAAGTCTTTGCTATTGTGAATAGTGCTGCAATAAACATACATGTGCATGTGTCTTCATAGCAGCATAATTTATAGTTCTTTGGGTATATACCCAGTAATGGGATGGCTGGGTCAAATGGTATTTCTAGTTCTAGATCCCTGAGGAATCGCCACACTGACTTCCACAATGGTTGAACTAGTTTACAGTCCCACCAACAGTGTAAAAGTGTTCCTATTTCTCTACATCCTCTCCAGCACCTGTTGTTTCCTGACTTTTTAATGATTGCCATTCTAACTGGTGTGAGATGGTATCTCATTGTGGTTTTGATTTGCATTTCTCTGATGGCCAGTGATGGTGAGCATTTTTTCATGTGTTTTTTGGCTGCATAAACGTCTTCTTTTGAGAAGTGTCTGTTCATACCCTTCGCCCAATTTTTGATGGGGTTGTTTGTTTTTTTCTTGTAAATTTGTTTTAGTTCACTGTAGATTCTGGATATTAGCCCTTTGACAGACAAGCAGATTGCAAAAATTTTCTTCCATTTTGTAGGTTGCCTGTTCATTCTGATGGTAGTTTCTTTTGCTGTGCAGAAGCTCCTTAGTTTAATTAGATCCCATTTGTCAATTTTGGCTTTTGTTGCCATTGCTTTTTGTGTTTTACACATGAAGTCCTTGCCCATGCCTATCTCCTGAATGGTAATGCCTAGGTTTTCTTCTAGGGTTTTTATGGTTTTAGGTCTAATGTTTAAGTCTTTAATCCATCTTGAATTAATTTTTGTATAAGGTGTAAGGAAGGGATCCAGTTTCAGCTTTCTACATATGGCTAGCCAGTTTTCCCAGGACCATTTATTAAATAGGGAATCCTTTCCCCAATGCTTGTTTTTCTCAGGTTTGTCAAAGATCAGATAGCTGTAGATATGTGGCGTTATTTCTGAGGGATCTGTTCTGTTCCATTGATCTATATGGCTGTTTTGGTACCAGTACCATGCTGTTTTGGTTACTGTAGCCTTGTAGTATAGTTTGAAGTCAGGTAGCGTGATGCCTCCAGCTTTGTTCTTTTGGCTTAGAATTGACTTGGCAATGTGGGCTCGTTTTTGGTTTCATATGAACTTTAAAGTAGTTTTTTCCAATTCTGTGAAGAAAGTCATTGGTAGCTTGATGGGGATGGCATTGAATCTATAAATTACCTTGGGCAGTATGGCCATTTTCACGATATTGATTCTTCCTACCCATAAGCATGGAATGTTCTTCCATTTGTTTGTATCCTCTTTTATTTCATTGAGCAGTGGTTTGTAGTTCTCCTTGAAGAGGTCTTTCATGTCCCTTGTAAGTTGGATTCCTAGGTATTTTATTCTCTTTGAAGCAATTGTGAATGGGAGTTCACTCATGATTTGGCTCTCTGTTTGTCTGTTATTGGTGTATAAGAATGCTTGTGATTTTTGTACATTGATTTTGTATCCTGAGACTTTGCTGAAGTTGCTTATCAGCTTAAGGAGATTTTGGGCTGAGACAATGGGGTTTTCTAGATATACAATCATGTCATCTGCAAACAGGGACAATTTGACTTCCTCTTTTCCGAATTGAATACGCTTTATTTCCTTCCCCTGCCTAATTACCCTGGCCAGAACTTCCAACACTATGTTGAATAGGAGTGGTGAGAGAGGGCATCCCTCTCTTGTGCCAGTTTTCAAAGGGAATGCTTCCAGTTTTTGCCCACTCATTATGATATCATTATCTCCATTCTATATTTGGATAATAGTCTCTGACTTTGTCTTCTTGCATTTATTCTTTTCCCCTAAAGTGATTCTTCAAAGAGTAATGTCAAAGAGAACCAGAGCCAGAGGGTAATTAAAGCAGTAAAGAAAGATTTTATTCAGAAATTATTGCAACACAGGAAAAGAGACTTTAGTAGAGAAATGAGCTCAATTCCAAATACAAGCACACATGGAAATTTATAGCAAAAGAGCAGTGTGAGGGGGTCAGTGTATGGAAAATTACTAAGAGGAGACATCAAAAGTATGGGAACTCTTGCTAAACCACATTAACAGGATTCTTGCTGAAGGCAGCTCAGGGTGATCAGATATTAAGAGTCTCTCTATATGGACTTAAGGATTCTTGTTAAAAGTGAGCTATGGAGACTAGGCAAGGGACCTAGGTGAAGATCTAGTTGATAGGAGAGCTCAAAAATCTGACTAAAGTTTGACGAAGGAGAGAGTCTTTGTCAGTATTTGTGTTAATTTTTTTTAATTACTAAAAGTGAGGCTTATTAGCATTCTTCAAGGACTTACTAATTAATAAGGTATGTTAAAATCTCCAGTTTTAATGTCTATTTCTTCTTTCAACTTCTGTTATTTCTGCTTTATGAAAATTGTAATTTTGTGTATGTTATTAATATATATTTTATTTTTAATGTAGAATGAAGCATGAATCCTTCTGTAGAATAAATTTCCCTTCCTTATCCTGTTAAATTTATTTTGTCTTAAATTCTATCTTGTCTCATAGCAAAATTCTGACAACTATTTCAGGATCTTGCTATCATACAAGATCTATCTTTGCTCTTCCTTTTACATTAAACCATTCTGAATTGCCTTGTTCAACCTGTTTGTTGCACACAGAATAGACTGGATTCTGCTCCATTAGCCAATCTAAAAGTACACCATTTAATGGTGAGTTAAGCCCATTTGTGTCTTTGATATACCTGTTATGCTGGTGTTAAGTTCTGTTTTGTACGTTTTTGCTATATAAATAATTTATATAAAATGTTGCCCTGTATTTACACTTTAATTTGAGGGGCAGGATATACTCATTTGGTATTTATAAATGTTTCTATGTTTATTCTTATTATTATCTTATAATAATATTATAATAAAATATACTAGTCCTCTAGTGTGTTTTAATACTTTCTATTGATTTCTTCAATGAGTAGTAATACTGTTCTCTAGTAAACTCTCTTTCCTTTCTTCACTCTTTTTGCTTGACATTTACTTTAATTCCATAATTTTCAATGACAGTTAGATACTCCTGAGATAGTCATTAAGATTCATCTACTTTCTTTTTCTTCTTCTTTTTTCTGTTTGTTGTTGAGTTGCATTATTTCTTCATGTTTAACACACTTAATAGCATCATGTTTTGTCACTTTAATCCCCATTACTTGTCCTTAATTATAAAATTAAACATATTTAGTCCTTATCCAGAAGCTTCACATGATGTTTGTCTTCTTGTCAGTAGGTAGGACATTTCTAAAAAAGCCATCACAGGAACAATGTTTTTTAAAATCAGAAATATTCATGATGTTCTACATACCTTAGACATGATTCATAGTTTGGATGAATAAAATCTCATCTCACTACTGTGTTATCTGTTTCATAATCATTAAACCATTTCTTGATTATCATCCTGTATAAAATGTTACTATCAAGAAGTCTACTATCAATATAAACTTCTTATCCTTTTACCTTCATGCTCAAATAATTAATATTATTTTTTATTTTAATTTTTGTTCTTAGAAATAACCATTACATGGGTATTACTATTCTTTACCTAAGTTCTATGTTTAGAAAATTTTTAGATGTTTTTAATCTGTCAATTTCTGTTTTTTACTCTTATTTTTATACTCTATATCTCTTACTATAGTTTGTACCACTTCTATTTGATTTTATGTACCTTCAAATTATTTTTTGTCTAAAAATTATTTTCTAAAAATTATCTTACTTGTCTCAGATTATCTGATTCTCTGATTAATTTTGATTTTGTTCCAATTATTTTTCTTCAGGGTAAGTATTTTTCATTTGGGAGTGAGCATTATTGATGACTTCTTGTTGTAGTTTATTGATATTAAGATCTTACAATACTTCCTTTTGTCTTCATTTTATCTTTGCCATTAACTCCAGCTGGTACTGGCCCTATGCTGCCAATGATTAGGACAATTACTCTTGTATTCTGGGTTTTATGCTGATTATTTGTCACCTGTTTTAGTTGGTGATGTCACCCATGGGTTTTTCAGTTACTTCTAACTCCTCTGCCTGGTGTTTGGTACAGATCCAGATATAAATGAAAGAAAAGGAGATAGATAGATAGATGGATAGATAGATGATAGATAGATAGATAGGATAGATTAGATAGATAAATAGATAGATAGATACATATTTACATATGTACTTACATACCATAGTTTGCTGCTGAGAGTCTCTCCAGTTTATTTTATTTAATATTCTCATAATCTAGAAGCTATTCTCTACAATGATAAAATAATGCAACTCTCAGGCAATAATGAGCAAAATATAGTGTAACGAATATCTCAACATACTTGACCATATATTTTATATGAAAATAAATGATGCCAGGTGCAAAGGCTCATGCCTATAATCCCAGCACTTTGGGAGGCCGAGGAGGGTGGATCACTTGAGGTCAGGTGTTCAAGACTAGCCTGACAAACATGGTGAAATCCCGTGTCTACTAAAAAAACCCACAAAAAATAGCCAGGCATGTTGGTGCATGCCTGTAAGCCCAGCTGCTTGGCAGGCTGAGGCAGGAGAATTGCTTGAACCTGGGAGGTGGAGGTTGCAGTGAGCCGGGATCATGCCATTGCACTCCAACTTGGGCAACAAGAGCAAAAAATCTCTGGAAAAAAAAAGAGTAAAACACTGGTTGCTCTCTGTTTTAGTAATATGTTATTTATTAGGTAAATGTGATACATATTAAGTAAAGCGGGATTTTTCTTAGAGAGGATATTTATCTCTATTGAGGTAGCAAAATAAATATGTATAGATTGAATGAATTTGTCTCCCTTTAGGTTTAAATAAGAAATGGGTGTGTGTGTTTTTTTGGCCTATTCCTATTTTTCCTGGCTTATTCATATTCTAATTCCTCTTGTTTATATAATTATTAACTTTGATCACCTCATATATCTTATCTTTTTCGGGTGGCCTAAAAGCAAAAATATTCTTACAGTCTAGTCAGCATTTGCTGTGCTTTCTTATTATTGTACTTGTTTCGCACAAACTTGATTCTGATTCTACTTCTCATTCTTCATGACAAAACAAGTGGAAAAAATATCTGGGAACTGGCTCTATGACATGGCTAAATAACACTAATATGAGTCTTGTGCTCTTAATCTATAAAATGGGAATAATAAAAATAGCAAGTCTGTAATCACTGCTCTATGAAAACCCCGAGTTTTATGAGTGCTTCTGGGAATACCTAGTAAAGAAAACATATCTGTGTGCTTTATCTTTTAATAGTTAAAAACAGTTCTGACAATAAGTAGTTTACATTTATTAGTTATTATAATATGTATAATTGTAAATAGTTTATAGGTATTAGTTATTATAATATACATGTACATATAACACATTCATATAAACTATAAGTAGTTTATACTTATTAGTAATTATAATATACCTATTATAATAACTAAGAATAGAAAGGCAATGTAGAAACTAAGAGTTATATAATACCCATAGTATTAATCAATAAGCAAATACTATTTTTAGTATTTTTCTACTATTTGTATACGTATTCATTACTTTATGTATATAATTCTTAGGTTCTATAATACCTTTATTCTGTATATTTTGAATTATGTATTTAATAGCCTAATATATTTCTAATTTGCAGAAAACAAGGAAAATTGTCTTCTTTCAATGATTATAAGTATGCATTTCTTTATCCAGGGAGGCTAAAAGGCAAGATCATAACAAGCTATTATATGGAAAATTATTTCTTCAAAATATTCCTTTTAAAATTGAGGCAATAGAATCATTTTTCCATCTCATTGTATGTTTAATTTAAAATTGTTTCAACAACAATATGTAGATTGCCAGTTCAAGTTCTCAGGTGTAACAAGACTCACATTTCTTTGTTATACAATATAAATATAAAGTAAAACATTATATGAAAATGAAAGTTTTATAATATTTAGACATTAATATCTCAGCCTTTCATTAGCATATTATTTGAAGAAAGGCATTGACTTTTTCACAGGTTACTTCCTTGCTCCTGAAAATGACGATGTTCTATTTTCTACTATTTCTGACTAAAAATTTAAACAGGTTAGTATATCCTCTGCATAAATGCTACAAAATACAATGCACAATAATTTTGTTAAAATTACTAAATGTTAGTAAAAAATTTGATTAGTTTTCTTAATAATTGTTTCCTTATTTTTCATATCTATATATGCAGTCATTCTAAAGTTAAGAACTGACTACTCTCCTGATGATGGAGAAATCTTTCAACACACAAAAACAAAATTTTTATTGTCTTTTAAATAGGTCCTGAGAAGAGGATTAGAAAAAGGCAACATATCAAAAAGTTAAGAGGCAGGAATAGCTTTTATGTTGCTGGTAAATTTAATGAGATCTTAAGTTATTCGACTGGCAAGTCTCATCTCTTTGAGCATCTCAGTGAAGACTGTCAGAAATCATCAAAATTCAACACAACAGAGTAAAAGCTAATAGCCTGTTTGTTATACGAAAACTGAAAGGATTGGTAAGACTCAAAGTGAATGCTATTACTGAAAATATTTTATCTAATTCTTTGTGCAGTGAGTGAAAATTGCACAAATACATATCCTTTTTATGGTGTTAAAGTGAATTCTGACACTATTAAACAAATATTCTTTGGTCCTAAGACCTCCTCAATACTTCTTTCACAAGCAGTATTATTAGAATATCCTATGTGACTCTAGTTCATAATATTCTGGCTATCATTTGATTATTTTCTGTGAAATAAAAATGAAGCACTCTATTTTTTAAAAAATACTGTGTTTTGATGAAGAAGGAAGTTTTTGAGTGGTTATCACATTAGAGAAATTTTTATTGTAATCAACCTTTGATAATTTCTGACATGATTAATATTTATCTTCTTTTCTAGATGTTCTTAAGTAACAAAAAGCAATAAAGATAAAATACAGGACATCAAAGATATCACATACATTCATATATCTCAAGAAATGAAAGCAATGAAAGAGCTGTGATATGATCCATATTTTTTGTTTATTGACAACTAATGCAAAATTCCAAACAATAATGAAGCAGCTACAGATTTGGGGAAAATAGTAAATCAGAAAGAGCAATTGAGAGAGCCTTGTTAGAAAAAAGTTTTCTCCTTTGGAATTATGTTACATTTTGAGTAATTATTATGATATTCAACCATTAATTTATACATTTGTTTTTAATTTAACATATATTTTGAGTACTAAATATATCAGGCACTATTATAGGTGCTTGTGCTAATTAACAACAAGTTTTCTAGAATGTGTAAAGTGCCATAGAAAATACCTCTTGGGTTCTATGCTACTACCTGGATGATGGCTTCAGTCATACCCAAACCTCAGCATCATGCAGTATACTCTGTAACAAACCCTCACATATATCCTCAAATCTAAAAGTTGAAATTTAAAAAAATACAAATAAGAAGCAAATAATTATATTAAGTATATTAACCAAAACAAAACTAAGTGATTCCGTTTTAGAAAAAGAATTTAGAAATGAGGGGGAGTGGAGACTAGAATGACACTTATGGTGTTCAATCAGAATGAAAACTATCAATATATACTTGTTTACTTTTTTTCTACATTAGATAGAAATTGAAAAGAATGTGTAGATATATAAATAGACCTAGTTGCACATGTTTGTGTGTGAATGTGTATTTTTTTTTTTTTTGAGATGGAGTCTTTCTCTGTCGCCCAGCTTGGAGTGCAGTGGCCCGATCTCGGCTCACTGCAAGCTCTGCCTCCTGGATTCATGCCATTATCCTGCCTCAGTCTCCCAAGTAGCTGGGACTACAGGCACCTGCCACCACACCCAGCTAATTTTTTGTATTTTTAATAGAGACGGGGTTTCACCGTGTTAGCCAGGATGGTCTCGATCTTCTGACCTCATAATCCACCCATCTCGGCCTCCCAAAGTGCTAGGATTAAAGGTGTGAGCCACAGCGCCCAGCCGAATATGTGTATATTTCTTAATTTTAACCACTAAGACTAGAAGCAATAACATTTTAATAGCAATCAGCACATCTAGCATTCAAATCTTGGATTCACTTTTTTCTTCTTTAAAAGGATACAGAGTTCCTTGGATCAATGCCTGATTCTAGGTGCATGTGGCAGAAAGAACAAAGTGGGTCTGAGACATCTGTTTTTGTTAAGAAAATAAGGAAGTCTCAACTAATGATGGAGACATGCCAAAGAACATAGGAGCTAACTAGAAGTGGCTCTCAGTGACCCAAACTGAGATAAATTGAACAAGGGAATAAATAATGATGGCAATATATTATTCAGATTAATTAAACCAAATACACATGAATCCACACTAATATAAATAAATAATTGGATAAATAAGAAAAGTGGGACAAAGGAAGCTTTTCCATACAGTAGAATTCTAATCAATAAATATAGAAAGAATAGTGGAAATAGATTCTCATTTCTTGGCAAATACCATATAATTTTTGCAGACAAGTCTGCCAAAATTAGTGGATACAATTATGAGAAACAAGATATTTACATAATCTCCAAGTATCTCTCAACAAAATACTGATTTTAAAAACAGTAACTTTGAAGTGGAGAAATGTGGCAGACAATATCTTATTCAAGTGATCAGAGTTAACGTCAACAATATTAGGACACGATGATATCATGTGCCTCCTGATATGATGCACTGAGAAGGACAACCTCGGCATTGTGACATTCTTGCCTAAATATATTATGTGAATTTAACCATGAAGAAATATTAGAAAAAAATCAAACTTCAGAATAATCTACAAAAAAAAAGTATCAAGGGCATGAAAGACAAAAAGAAAAGCCGAATTTTCTTTTTTAACATTTTTTTTTTTTGACATGGAGACTTGCACTGTTGCCAAGGCTGGAGTGCAGAGGCATGATCTCTGCTCACTGAAAGCTCCGCCTCCCGGGTTCACGCCATTTTCCTGCCTCAGCCTCCCAAGTAGCTGGGATTACAGGTGCCCGCCACCACACCAGTTAATTTTTTGTATTTTTAGTAGAGACAGGGTTTCACCATTTTAGCTAGGATGGTCTCCATCTCCTGTCCTCGTGATCTGCCCACCTCGGCCTCCCAAAGTGCTGGGATTACAGGCATAAGCCACCGCACCCGAATAAAGAAAACTAAAGAAATGTAGCAGATAAATGCAATATGTGACCGTGATTTTGATCCTAGTTAAAAAACATTAGTGGAACCATGAACAAAATATGTAAATAAGGTCTGTAGGTAAGTAACTAATTCCATATCAATTTCCTAATGTGAGTGACTGTACTCTTAGATATGGTGTTAGCAGTCAAGAAGCTGGGTGAAGAATATATAGGAATTCTTGATTTTTTAAAATATATTTTTGTAAGCTTTAAAGTAGTTCAAAATGAAAATTTTAAAATAAAATGAATAAAAAAGAAAAAGGATAGTATGGATCTTCTGAAGTATTGTGCTAAATATGAAATTCATGGTCCATCCCTGAGGTCTTTTATATTGCAGTGTTTAAGATATAAAATAAATGTAAAGAAAACCAAAGAATGATCAATAGTGATGAAAGTTATCACTATTTCTGGATAAACCATGTTCTACGATAGCACATAACTGGTGATAGCTTGGAGTCATGCGAAGACCTCTCCAAGAAAATGAAATGTAAAGTGATGACTTAAATATGGAAAAGGAATCATTTGATTAACAAGCCAAACTATGAAGCTTCAAAGACAAGACGTTACCTTGTGCAAAACCCTGACATGGGGAAAAACTGCGTTTCAAGAGTGGAAAGAGCCGTGTCTCATTAGGAGTGAGGGTCTTGAATGGTGCCTGTGGTTGTAGACAGCAGAGCAGAGCTTTAGCATCCTGGAGATTTGTAGTTGTACTCCACAAGCAACTAAAGGATTTAAGGCAGAGGAGGGAAAGAATCTTGCTTACATTACAAAAAATAAAAAAGAAAAAGAAGAAATAAAAAAAGAAAAAAACGTAACATATTATTATTACATTGGTTTATAATAATTGGTTTATATCTAATTTGTTTCCCTGTGTTTATAATACATATATATCTCTGCCTCTTAAACCAAGAATAATTTTTACAGGGACAAGAATAAACACAGGGAAATGAATTAGAAAACTATTAAAGTGAAAGGACAAGAAGGTGGAGACCTTGTTCAAAATAATGAAATACATATTTAAGATATGTGCAAGTTTGAAGAAAAGAGCTACTGATAGGGATTTGGTGTATTAGATAAGATAAAGTCAATGGGAACACCAGCTGAAGTAAATAAACAAACATACACACACAAACTGGGAAGCAGAGAAAATAACAAAACTCTACTTAAAACATTATGAATTTCAGTTGTCTATAAAACAATCCACATTTGATATTAAGTAAGTAGATGACTATGCAAAGCTCTAACTCAGAGAAGATACCAAAATTGGAAATATTCTGAGATGCTGTCATGTAACTGGCCTTTAAACCCATGAAAATGCTTGAGAACACTCAGGGGAAAAAGTGAGTAAGTAGAGAAAAAAGAAAGTACTCAGCTAAGTGGGTTGAAGACAGTACAGGAAATATTGAAGGAGACTGTCTATTGTTTGATTTCTTTCAAAGAAAGAACACAAAGTAAGTTGATAACTGAAGGACAACGGAGGTCAATGTAAACTTTTAACAAAAAGGGAATTATTCATTAATGAGAATGATAATACTAAAATGAGAGGGAGAGCTAAGGGACAGAATTTACTTAATATTGGGAGATCTCATCAATTTAGCATAAGACGTGGTAACTTTGTAGAAGGTTATTGTTATGAATGCTGTGAGAGTGAATGCATTGGGAAACTAAAATAGAATGTTTGGCACTGTTGAGTATCCTTTTACGTTTTGTAATGAATTGAAATCATGTTATTAGTTACAACGTGGATGAGCCTGGAGGACATTATGTTAAGTGAAATAAGACAGGCACAGAGAGAGAAAAACCACATGTTCTCACTTATATGTGGGAGCTAAAAATGAGCTTATAAAAGTAACAAGTAGAATTGTAGTTATCAGAGGTTGGAAAGGATGGGAATAAGAAGAAGATGGAAAGAGGTTGGTAAGCAAAGTTAACTTTGTAACAAAGTTGTAGCTAGAAAGGAGGAATAGCTCTAGTGTTCTGTAGCACTGTAGGGTGAATTAAGTTAACAATAATTTAGTGAATTTTTTAAAAACCTACCAGACAGAATTCTGAATATTCACATCATGAGGAAATGACAAATGTAAAAGGTGATAGATATGCTAATTACTCTGATTAGATTATTTCATATTGTATACATGTATCAAAATATCACTCTGTATCCCATAAATACATATAATTATGTGCCAACTAAAAATAAAAGAAAAAATAGAATTCAAAATATAATCAGTGTTCAACAAAAGCTTGTTAAATTAAGACAAAGAAGCTATTGAAAATTATTTTTAATTCTGAATTTAAATTAAAATAATCTAGCTTAATTATGTCATTTCCCCCCAGAATTCTTAAGCTTTTTGGATGCTAGCCCATTAAAAAAAAGAAAAAATTTGGAATCATATTGTTTACTCTAATAACCTAGTCTAAATCACGATTCTAGAGAGAAGTGGTAAAGACTCAAATTGTTATTATATTAGAAACTTAGCCTTCTGAAGGCAATATTAGGGAAAAAGAAATCTGGGCCACAATGAGAATGAGAGTAGTTTAAACAGGAAAAGGAAGAATCAGAGAGATTATTGAAAATGCCATCAACTAAGCATAATTCAAACAGAAGACAACATATATATATATATATATATATATGTATTTTTTTCTCCTAGGATTAGTAAATCAAGAAAATTGTATTACAATCTTATTGGATGGTGAGTTCTATAATATACTAAGTATAAAAAAAGAAGTAAAAGACTTGACATATACCATAATAAAATATTTAATAAGAACATATCTAGTAAGTACATAGAAATATATAAATAAAAACAGCTTTATTCAATAAGTATTTGTGACTATTATATATCTTATCTCATTTATCTTCACATTATTTTTGTAGGATAAATATTACTAATTTGATGTGTTGGTTGCAAAAAGGGTAATGTCACTAAAAGAAGTCAGATAGCCTGATTAAGGTTTTACATTCTTTCATTGTGACAAATATATAATGAGAACACAATTTCTCTTATTATATCAAACTACCTGCTAAACAACAAAAGGAGTTTGATGATATAATTACATACACTTTCTCTTAATTCCCAAAGTGTATTAATATGGAAGGGCATTCTTTGTTGGTACTTGATGAGGTTAGAATTAAGAATTTAAAACTTATTGGTATAAACATATACCTAATTTAAATCATTTAAGTTATGATATATTAAGCTAATACATGCTTGAATTTGTTACTACTTTTGAAAAATTCTGTGTCTCCCCACACCTTCCTCATTCCACTTCACTAGTTATTATGTTTCTCTTTTAATTTATGAAGATGGAATATAATGCCCAATTCATAATACTGTTTTTCAGGTACAAAGTTGGCATAGACAATACTGAAATACATGTGATGACATTTACAGTAGCAATTCAAATTAAAAGAGAAAAGCATCTTTCTAAACCATCTTCAAGTAAACACTTGCTATTTATTTCTACTAGCAAATATTTCTATGTATCCTAAAAATTAAAAGTGATATACATTGAGTAAGACTTTACAGTCCTCAGAATACTATAATGGAAAAATATGTATTTGATGTATTTTCCTGCCATTTCACTATCTAGAAATTGTCCTAATCCTTAAAAGAGATCATTAGCTAGCCACTGAAATCTCAGGGGAAAAGCTGTTAAAACTGACAGCTACATTTTTTAACACTACACATATAGACAACTCAGAGTTTAAATACATTGGATTTGTAATCTCTCTGTTATTTAGAAGAGGTGCTGTAGAGGTGAAGGACTCATTTTGTGAACCTTTCTTAGTATATCAGCTAATTTATTCTTAGAACATTTCTAGAGAAAGAAAAACAGCAAGAGATCATCAGAGAATAAAAAAAGGTATTATAAAGATGAGTTAAAATCTTTTAAAGTAGCAGTTTATTTTTCAGAAAAGAGTTTTAAGCCTCTACATATTCATGAAGAAGAATGGAAACTCTTGAACAACAGTCATGAAAATTTAAAATACAGATCTGATAAAAAATTTCTCTGCCTGTTTTATCAAATGTGTTTAGATTGGAAATAAATGAGAAGTTTGTTTCATAGCTCCCCTGGGTTGGAGGTAAAAAGTTTCTATTCCTTAGGAAATGGAATAAAATAAATTGGTTAAAAGAAGTTTTGAGATTCATTCGTCCATAGCATTCTAAAATAGGAATTAGCTTAGAAAGGTCATCAATGAACAAAATTATCTGAGTTTGGTGGAGATAAAAAAGCAAGACTGAAAGTTATATTTTTTTTCAAGCAATGTTTGAATGGACAAAGTACAGAAGGAGAAAAATGGTTGCATTTCTATGCATTGAAAATGCTTATTTGGTTTTCTTTTAAGCTTGTTGTTTCAAATGGCCCACTTAAATTTACTGACTCTATACCAAATAAATTAATCTCACTTTTCACACTGCTATCCCTCTAGTTTCTTGCCTCAATTTATTCCAGAATGACATTCTACATTTATTCAATAAGTACTCAGAGGGATGTGTTATGTGCATGGCATTCAACTAACCATTAGTTGGACAAGACAAACTAAGTAAAGGATATCTTTCCTGCCTTCTTAAAGTTTGCAGTTTAATTATCTTGATTTTGAGCCTCATTCTCTTACATTTTCACTAATTTTCCATATTTTTTCTAAGTCTCTGAAAAGTTTTCATAGTGAATTCCATCACTTTTATATTAGCTAAGCTCTCATTGGCTTTCTAACTCAATTTATCACATGGGTATTGACTTTCAACCATGTTTTCTTTTTTCTTTTTTTTTTTTTCTTTTGAGATGAGTTTTGCTCTTGTTGCCCAGGCTGGAGTGCAATGGCGTGATCTCGGCTCACTGCAACCTCTGCCTCCAGGGTTCAAGCGATTCTTCTTACTCAGCCTCCCAAATAGCTGGGATTACAGGTGTGCACTACCATGCCCAGCTAATTTTGTATTTTTAGTAGAGACCACGTTTCTCCATGTTGGTCAGGCTGGTATTGAACTCCTGATCTCGTAGTCCCCCTGCCTCGGCCTCTCAAAGTGCTAGGATTACAGATGAGAGACACCGTGCCTGGCCTCAACCATGTTTTCAATTCTGAAAACAACTAAGAAGTATATGACCATTCTTACCTTCAAATAAATACAATTTTAGTCTAAATGATAAAAGGACTCTATATAGGTAAATTCATCATAAGTTAGGAAGTACAAGTGGAATGAAAAGTTGAAAAAAATGGCATAGTACATGAGTATGAAAGGATACAGAATTAAAACCCATCTAGAAGATTCAGTACAATATATGGCTTCCTTTTTATCCAAATAATTTTAGAAACTTTTCCTCCAACTTCCACACTTCTATGGCATTCAATTCCCATCTTTATTTTATTTCGTCTTATATTTTGTTTTACCTTCTGTCTTTACTTTGTCTTCTTGTTGAAGTAATTATTTCCTAGAAACATAGATCTTCATAAGGTTTATTACTGATTTAACATCTAAAGTTATCATATAATATGAGCTAGATTATGTTATCTAGCAATTTATCAATTGCAAAAATTTCACCCAATTGTAATTTAGAAAAAGTGTCAAACCCCCTAATAAGTTGCAAGAATAACAAAACTAATATTCAAATACATGCAACTCAATCCATAATCCATTTGTGTGTGTGTGTAAAGTTTTTTTTTTTTTTTGAGACTGAGTTTCGCTCTTGTTGCCCAGGCTGGAGTGCAATGGTGCAATCTTGGCTCACTGTAACCTCCGCCTCCCAGGTTCAAGTGATTCTCCTGCCTCAGCCTCCCGAGTAGCTGAGATGACAGGCATGCGCCACCACACCCAGCTAATTTTGTATTTTTAGTAGAGACTGGGTTTCTCCACATTGGTCAGGCTGGTCTTGAACTCCCGACCTCAGGTGATCTGCCCGCCTCAGCCTCCCAAAGTGCTGGGATTACAGGTGTGAGCCACCGCCCCAGCTAAATTTTTTAACTTATTCAAAAATCAGTTGTATACATCACTATAATTCACAGGGATAAGCAAATTATTTCTATAAAGAGCAATATAACAAATATTTTAGGAGTGTGCATCTGTGTGTGTGTAAACTTTTGAGCTTATTCAAAAAGTAGTTGCAAACATTATAAGTCACAGTGTCAGCAAAGTATTTATTTCTATAAAGGGTAAGATAGTAAATATTTTAGGCTTTGGGAACATTGTAGAAGTCTCTGTCACAACTGCTAAACCCTGTTGTAACAAGAAAGTAGACAATATGCAAACAAATGGCTGTGGCTACAATATTATCAACTTTATTCATAGACACAAATGTTAAATTTTGTTAATTTTGTGTTATGAACTGTTATTCTTCTGTTGATATTTTTGTATTATTCAAAAAATATAAAAACATTCTTAGCTGCAGGTTGTACAAAAACAGGCAATAGGACAGGTTCAGTGTATCGGCTGAAGTCTGCTAAACCCTGTGGTTCAACTATAAATATTACAGTATATAGCTGCTAATAGCAAGAGCAATGTCCTATTTATACACAAGAAAATTATCACGGGTGGAAATTATATTAAATACATTTTAATCATGCAAGTTATACAGGAATGTAGTACTTTTGAAAAAATCAAACGATTACCAGTAAATCTATTGTGTGTTGGTTCATCCCCAGAAGGCCATTATTATCAGTGTGGTTTGCGTATTTCCAGACATTTTCCAAAGCAATCACATAAGTTTATTTTAAAAATGTATTCTCACATATTTTACTGATAAACCATTTAAAAGTAAATGTGCAAACAATAGTTCTCCAATTCATTCATTCTCTTTAATAAGAAACATGCTGGAGACAAAGAAGGCAGGTTTTTTGGTAACCATATAACTGGCTAACCTCTTGGCAAACAAACTAAGAAGTTTCCAGGAAGGAATATCTTACCTACAGAATGCTTTTAGAGGAATGTATGTGCTGTGATTTCTTTTCTAGGGTTGTTTATAATAAAACCTAAATCTCTTTGACTCATGGGGCATAGTTTCCTGGACCATCTAAAGACAAAATGAGATACTTTGTGATCTAAATATCTCCTCTGTGTAAGTGAGATGACCGCACATCTTACTCAGAATCATCATCTATTATCCTTGTTCAAAGCATATCTGATGTGCAAGGAAAGGACCCAGGGATTCTCACTGTGCTATCTGACCTTACCTTGCTCCACCTGTACCTCACAATAATTTTTATCCATAAAATTATTAGTTGTTTGCATAAGATCTCCGATGCACGTGAGTCTGATTTGATAATCTAATACTTTGTGTATTTTTAACCACAATAATATGTTTTTATTTTTCGATTTAATATGTATTGGAAATCTTAGTGATTCAACACATGTTAATCTTTATCATTTCTTTAACTCTTAGATATGTCATATTTACTTAGCCATTTCTCTATTGGTGGACATTTAATCTATTTAATGGGCTTTTGACTATTTTTAAAAAGCTGTAATTGACATCCTATTGCATTTTATTGCACATAAGTTAGTATTTCATAAGACAGATGATGAGTTAAGGAAAATTGTGCTTATAAGTTATTCACATTGTAAAATTTAATAGATATCAAAAATTTTCATCTAAAGTGGTCTTAAATTATAGATGTCAATTTGATATTATTAAACTTTGAATTATTTTGCTAAACCCATGGATTGAAAGTATAATTTTATGAAATCTTAGGTACCACAGGAAGAAGTATAAATTGATACAACTGATTTGAGAAAAAGTTAGTCTGTGATTAAATAAGTATCCACATATATTTGCTCCTAAAATTCCTTGGATAGTTATATGTTGTAGATAAACTTATGCATATAATTCTGAGAGCATATGTCCAAGTATTTTCATATTGACTTTGCTCCTAAGCACCCAAACTTTAAAATAACACAAATGTATATAAGGAATAAAATAGAAAATTCTCATCTATATAAACAATCAAATATTATAGAGCAGTGAAAATAAATAAATTACAACTGCTTGCAACAACAGGGCTGTCACTCATAAACATATGTTGAACAAAAGGAGTGTGGCACAAAATAATACAGAAAGAGGATTTCATATCAATTATCAAAGCAGGCCAAAAAAACTAAGGTATGTTGTTCAGAGATGCATACATGCTATACCTTTTTGAAGCACAGCAAAAAAATTATACATAAAACTTAGGGTGAGAGGAGCTGCTTTTAGGAAGGGACACTTGGGGGAGTCTGGGGCGCTGATATAGTCTAATTCCTGGCCTAGTTTGGTTTACATGGGTTAGCTTTACAGCCTGAATACATTTAAGCTTTACAGATGTCTTTGATTCATGCTTTTGCATCTCAAAATAAAAGGTTCTATTGTTTAAGTTTAATTTGTTTTACTTGATTATTGAAAAATTTAATTATTTTTAAAATTTTAATTAAATTAGTTTAAATAAATAATTAAGGTCTTTAGAACTAATCTCTTGATTTTTCCAGTAAGTACCTATTTTGACATTTTCCCACTTTTCTATTGATATATTTTTATTTTTCTAAATTATTTATAGATTTGCTTTGGTATACATAATTTACGTATTTTCTCAGTAAAAAATATGTAGTAAAACTATTTTACTAGAAGTGAAGACTTTAAATTTAAGCTAGCCAAATTAATCAATTTTTTTCAAAGGTATTGATTTTTTAGTCTTGTTTAAAAAGGCAAAAGGGAGGAATACATTAGGTAAATATATTGAGAATGGGAATTTGAATCAGAAAGAAAAGGCAGTGATCAATTGGAAATATCTGAATACATATTGCCTAATGGGCATGTCCTCTCTCTGACAAAAAGCCTGATTTGACTGCAAATGAGGCAAATTGTGGCCTGTAGCAGCATGAACCTCCTTCTCCACCAAAAGATTGCTCAGTAATAACAGTCTAGCAGAAACTCACCTTGAAAAAAAAATGTAGACAACATGAAAAAAAGAAAGAAAGGAAGAAAATCAACAGTCATTCGGAGAAGTGCCATCATTGTAAGTGATGTAAGATTTAAAATAACATAAAGCAAAAGAAAGATGTATAAAATACAAAAGAAAGACAGCAGAGAGCAATAAAAAGAGTACTTCCAGATAAGTAGAATTAATATTCTCAGGGGAATGCCAGAAGTTACTGCATCCATTAATAAAGAAGAGGAAAGCTAAAAATGAGATCATTGAAGTAATGATGGATATATAATCTCTCAATAATGACGAATTGCATATATAGTAAAAAGAAGGCTGAAATATTTTTAAGCATACGCTTGCATACTAAAATAAATGAGGTCAAATGAACAATACAAATACACTTCTTTTTGGACACTGACTTCTACTTGCTCCTGCAGTTCTAGTCCTCTCTTTTCCACTACACTTTCTGATCTTCTTAGTATGAATTCCAACAAGAGGCTTCCTTTTCTTCTGACTGCTGAGTGAATTCAATGAGTTAAAGTGAATGATTTGTATTCTCAGGAAAGCAGAGGGCAAGATCAAGTGTTTTTAACACTGGCTTCCCACGGGTGATTGGCTTTGTCCCTTAAGCTTAGGTGGTTGCTCTTTTCCTGATGAGTCTACTTTATCCTAAAGTTAGTAAACTTGCTTTGCCACTGGCCCTTTCAAACTAGGGGTGATAAAAATCACTCTAACCAAAGGTTACTGCAGTCTCTTGTGTTCTTTCTCATCCCTTCAACAGCTTTGCAAAGAGTCTCCAAACCCTCTCTGCATTAACCTTATTAAATTGCACTATCAGTTTCTTTATATGACCCCAGCAAATACATGAATCTCCTACTTAGGGAAACTGATAGACTAAGAGTACTTTGTACTTTTCTTTCATGCTCAAAGCTAGAAGGTAAGTATTTTCTAATAATGTGAAGCAGCTGAAATGACAATTTGGGTTAGAGCTGTGCTGTGGACTACAGCCATTTGAAAGTACAGTTTTATTTTTATGACAGTTTGCTCTCTGCTGTCTGGGATATTTACATTTTCCTTTCCTATGGAGAAGGTCAGAGTATGATTGATTCAACATTAAAAATAACTTTAGATTGTTTAAAGTGAGGATGTTCTAAATGATAATATTTGTGAAGTCCTCTATTTTGATATTTTTCACTTAAGATCAGTGATTTAGAAATCAAGTGAAAATCTTGTTACCATTTGAATGAACATACTGATATTAATAAAATGATAAGCATTTTACATGATCATCCAAGTTAGATTTTGACAGAATGCCTAGGGTCTTGGAGTAACCAGATTTTGGCAATTCCTGGCTCTCTTTTTCATATTCAAATTTGTAAAGAAAGTAGAGAAGAGTAAATGTGTGTAGGTGTCTTCCTCCTGGAAGTAGGCACAAACTGCATGGAAAACCAACCAAAAAATGGTAACAGAAAAATATGATAATAATTTATTTAAAAATAAAATTCTTAGACTTTGTCATAACTAGAAGACTATCTAGAATTGTGAATGAAGTAAGGGCCCCAAATAAAAACACATTTCTAATTCACATATTTCTGGCCCATGGGGCAAATATTGGGTATGCTAGATGGAAGAAAAGGTGTTCAATATATAACATCCTCTTCCATATCTCAATTTTGATTCTATTAAAATTAATACAAGGAATATAGCAGAATAGTGAGAAACAAACAGTCTGATATAGGGGATGCAGATGAATTTGATTTATATTCATGGCAGTTGAGCCTTCTAATATTGAATTCCAGAGTTAGTGCAGAAGCAAAGAATGTGTGCTTTCTGTGAGTGATTCCTAAATAAAAAGAACAGAGGCATATGTTTTTAACAAATACTTATGTGGGATTCATAAAATTAATTTTTATATTACCTCTCCCCTATCAACAAATTGTTAGGGACACCATGTCCGTGTTTTAAATGTTTATTAAAATTGCATTGTATTTTAATCTCAACAATATCAATATAGATTTAATCCTCAGTCATGTATATCAACTTTTGTGAAAATTAATTTTATTTTCTTTCACTGGCATAAGTTTAATAGTTATTAAAAAAAAACTCCTGGATTTTTTATTCACCTGACTTTTTAAATGTTTAAAAGATGGCTGTTTCTTACCTTCATGTGACTAGGGGACCTTATGTTAAATTCTTGAGTTATGCTTTCTGCAGACTTTAGGTAGACAGAGTTTCACTGGTGAGGTAAATTTTTTAAACTGTGAAATGCACAGATCTAAAGTTCACAATTCAATAACTTTGGACAAATACAAAGACCCATATAATCAATACCGATTCAAGCTACAGGCATTTTCCTCACCTCAAAAATTCCTTCATGCCTTTCCACTTAAATCTCATTCACACATCAAATCTTTAATCCATTCTTATTTTCATAACCATGGATTAGTTTTGCCTCTGCTGGAATGTCATATAAATGGAAATTTATGCCATGTAATTTTTTTTTAAATTTGTTCAACATAATAAGAATAGATATTCAACTTTTTTATTTTATTCAATATAATATTTTATAGAGGCCCAGACATTTTGTTACACATGTCAATATCTGATTTGTTGTTGTTGTTGTTAATTCTGAGTAGTGTAGTGTCCACTGTATGAATATATACAATTCGTGTATCCATTCCTTTATTGAAGGTTGTTTGGGTTGTTTCAAGGTTTAGTTTTAAGAATAAAACTGTTCTAATAAGTTTTGAATAAATCTTTATTGTGGCACCGGTTATTATTTCTTTTGTATACATAACAGAGAAAAAACTTACTGGGTCAAATAAAAATATATTTTAAACTTTATAAGAAAATAATTAACTGTTCTCTGGAGTGTTTGCCCCATTTTACACTCTTAAGAAACAAAAAGATTTCCAGTTGCTACATGTCTATAATTTTTGGTATTGTCAGTATTTTAAAATTTCTTTAAATAATTTCTAGTGAATGTGCAATGGCTGTCATTGTCATGTATATTTGCATATTCCTAATGAATAATGATGTCCAGTGCCTGTTCATGTGACATTGCATATCTTCCTTTGTAAGATATTCAAGACCCATGCCTATTTGGGGAGAGGCTGTTAGACGTTTTATTACTGAGTAGTATTACTTATTAAGATCTTCTAAGTCATTTGTATGTATTAAAAATAATTCCTCTGATTCTGTGTCCTGCCTTTTAATTTTTTTCAATGCTTTCTCTTGATGAGTAGAAAATCTTATTTTGAGGAAGCCCTATTTATATAATTTTTTCCTTTACGGCTACATTTTCTGTTTGTTTTGTGTGAAATATTTTTGCCTCCCTAAAGATGTAATATTTTGCCTCCCTAACATGCAAGATTGTTCTCTTATATGCTTTATAGTATTAGTTTTTATATTTATGTTTCATATTTATGTTTATGAGCATCTCAAATTGGATTCATCACAAATTTGTAAATGATATGGGATAAACATTGATGTTAGGCTAAGCATGATGACTCACATTTGTAACCCCAGTGCATTAGGAGACTGAAGAAGGAGGATTTCTTGAGCCCAGGAGTTCGAGGCTGCAGTGAGCTATGATTGCACCACTCCAGCCTGGGCAACAGAAAAAGTTAGAAATAAAAAAATTAATTTGATTTTCATTAATTTATCTAGTTGTTTCAGATTTGTTGTAAAAATATGTATTTTCTATTGTCCTTTGTATTCATAGAAAATCAGTTCATCATCTATGTTAAACATGAACATATTTATGGATGCTCCATTTTTTAACATGCAGCTTTAAAAATCTTAAAATAATTTAATGTTACTTCTTTGATTATATTCTTTCCAAGATTGGTTAAGTTACCTATGCTCCTTTGTATTTCTGCATATTTATATACATCTTGACATCACATTGTTTAATTTTATTTTGCAGTAAAATCTGATGTGATTTTCATCAGATTTGAAATACATTTGTAGATCAATATAAGGTGGATGGATATCTTAATATAAATAACATATCAATAAGAACATGTATAGATCTATGTTTTCTATTCTTTCTTAAAATTTCTCAATAATATTTTTTAGCTTCTAGAAAAAAGTCCTACGCATATTTTGTTGCCTTTATTCCTAAGAATTATATGCTTGTGATTATTCTATTGTGAATAGAATTTATTATTATGTTTTAATGATTCATTATTAGTATGCAACAACACATTTTACCGGTTAAGAACTGCTTATCCAAAATGCTTGTCGAATTAATGCAAAAACAGCAAACTAAATACCACATTTTCACTTATAAGTAGGAGGTAAACATTTGGTACCCAAAAACACAAAGATGGGAACCATAAACACTGGAGATTCCAAAAGGGAAGAGAGAGGGAGCTGGCCAACTGTTGAAAAACTATCTATTGGGTCTTATGTTCACTACATGGGCGATGAGATCATTAGGAGTTCAATATTCAGCATCACACAGTATACCCATGTGACAAACGTTCAGATGTACCCCTAGAATCTAAAATAAAATAAAACAATCAGTTGCCAATATACAAATTGAAGTTGAATTCAACTCATGCTGCACTCTTTTCCATGTTGCAATCATTATTACTGATTAAAATCTGTCCTTACCACTTTAACTAGTGTCCTCCTTCATTTATTTTTAATACAAGAGGCCCTTCTGCCTTGCTTACTTATGTATTTCCAATGTTTGCACAGTTTTTTTTCATAGTGTCTGCTTAATAGGCATTTGTTAAAAAAATGAGCACATATAGTGAGTTAAAAAATGCTTGGGACCAGAGATATTTCAGATTTCAAATTATTTTCAGATTTCAGAATATTTACATTATACTTACAAATTCAGTAGTGCTAATCCAGAAATCCAAAATCTGTAATGCTTAAGTGAACATTTCCTTGAGCATCACGTCAGCTCTCAAAAAGTTTCAGCTTTTAGAGCATTTCAGATTTCAGATATCTGGATAAGGAACACTCAACATGCACTTTTATATATTAACCTTGTTTGCTATAAATTTCATATATATAATATATATATTATTTAGTTCTAGTAGCTTTTGAAATGTATTCATTAATTTTTTTTCCATAATCATCTCATTTTCAAGTAGAGACAATTTTGTTTTTCCTATTCAATCATTATGCCCTTTATTTTTCTTCTTTTTATAATGGTTAGTGCTTACAGTAATGTGTAGAAGAATAGTAGTGAGATGAACATTCTTTTTTCCTGATTTTATGTGGAATTTTTCAATATTGCACTTTTAAATAGTACCCTGCCTGAAGATTTTTTGTAGGTTCTGGAAATAAATAACACCTAATAATAACAGAGAGAATCTATATTTATTCAGACTTTTTATAACAAGAAAGTCAGCTGTCATCATATATGTTTTGCAGAGACTCAAAGAAAGGCTGAGCAATAGGAAAGTTTTGTACTTGGAAAAGGAAAGCTTTTGGATATGCTCTGCTTTAAGGTTGTATGGGAAAGCTGAAGATGGACTAAATAAATAAGGGGAAATGGAGCATCTTATGTGATCAGTCAGAAAGCATACTTGACTTTCTCTGATGGGTCTTGAGTTGGCAGCGGGGGCAAAAATCGGGAACCTGGCAATCATTAACTAAATCCTATTCGTTTGGGGCTGGTTGATGCAGAAGCTGTGGTTTGGCTTCCCAGGCAGGTTGCTACAAAGATGTGGGTCAGAGCTCTATTCTTATATATGGTCTGGCTACCCCTCCTCCCATTTTGTCATTAACTAGCTTGTGAGGCATTGACCAAGCCAATTCAGGGAAGTTTAGAGATTCAAATCTTCATGACTTAGAGACTATTTAGTTGTCTCTATTGCCAACCATATTATGAGATGTTCTTAAACTTTTTGCAGTTTTGTAGTAAGGGCAATCTTCTGGTGAGAGGGCTGCTATAAAAAGGAAGTTAAGACTGAGTTGAATGCAATTGGCCAGCATCATGACTACTATGACAAAAACAAGAACAATGAGTAGTTCCTATAAAATGCTTCAGAAATAAAACCCCAGTTGTCCAACTCAAGTCAAGAGAACAAATCTTACAGGTTATGGTGATCAGCCATAGCGAGCCAAGTAACTTCTTCCTTAAGGCAATATATAGCTTATTCCATCTTGCTGTATTAATCATGGTTATTGTTTTTGTTTTGCTTTGACATCTTGAGACCATATGGGTTTCAAGACAGAGTGCTCCTCCTAGGGTTAGCTAATTTCTAGAAATACTAAACAACTTGCCTATGAGCATGTTATTTATATGCAAACCAACCAATCCAGAATCCACACCCTCACTTGACTCTTATTATATGGCTCCTGTGGTCTGGGACATTATCCCTCTGCTTTCGTCACCCCAGAATCAGGTGCTGGAGCACTAGGGACTAAATTACACAAAAAGTACTCACACTACTCAGTCTTAAACCTGCTCAGCTGCTTACACTGTCTCACTCATTCCTTCCAAGGAAAACCATATTAAAGGCTCTGGCTCAAGCTTTAGTCTTGCTCCTTTTGCCTTCACTGACTCTGGTACTTCCCCATATGGCCCCAGTGCATGATGTGCTGTGGCTCCTGTTTCTAGGGCTTTATGTATATAAGAACACGTGACAGTCATTTCTGTCTCTGCAAGTCTCTCCATAATTAAATGGAGACAAAAAGAAATCTAGAGCAATGAAACAGTGTAGTTGTTTTGTTTTTTTTAATTAATTTCAACTTTTATTATAGGTTAATGAAAGACTGTTACATGAGTAATTGTGTGATGCTGAGGTTTGGAGTCCCAGTGTTCCTACCACCCAGGCAGTAAACACAGTACCCAACAGGTAGTTCTTCAGCCCACAACTCCTACCTTTCCTCCCCAGTCTAGTGGTTCCCAATGTCTATTGTTCCCATCTTAACATGAGTATTCAATGTTTAGCTACCATCTATAAGTGAGAAGATGTGGTATGTGGCTTTCTGTCCTTCTATTAGGTCACTTAGGATAATGGTCTCCAGCTCCATTCATGTTGCCACAAAGAACATGACTTTGTTCATTTTTATGGCTGCATTGTTTTTTGTGATGTATACATACAATATTTTCTTTACCCAGTTCTCTATTGATGGACACCTAGATTAATTCTATTGCTTTGGTATTGTGAATAGTGCTACAATGAACATACAGGTGCATGTGTCTCTTAGATAAAATAAGTTATTTTCCCTTGGGTATATACACTCAATAGTGGGATTGCTGGGTCAAATGGTAGTTCTATTTTAAGTTGTTTGAAGAATCTCCAAACTGCTCTCCACAGTGGCTGAACTAGTTTGCACTCCCACCTACAATGTATAAGCGTTCCCATTTCTCCACAGACTTCTCAACATCTGTTATTTTTTGTAAGTTTTAATAATTGCCATTCTGACTGGTGTGAGACGGTATTTCATTGTGGTTTTTGCATTTGAATTTATGTGATGATTAGTGAAGTTTAGCAATTTTTAATGTTTCTTGTCTGCTTGTTACGTCACCTTTTGAGAAATGTCTGTTCATGTCCTTTGCCCATTTTGTAGGTGGATTTTTTGGGTTTTTTGCTTGTAGATTTGTTTAAACTCCTTACAGATGCTGGATATTAGACCTTTATCAGAAGCATAGTTTGCAAATATTTTCTCCCATTCTTTAAATTGTCTGTTTACTCTGTTGATAGTTTCCTTTGGTAGGCAGAAGCTCTTTAGTTTAATTAGATCCCACCTGTCAATTTTTGTTTTTGTTGCAAGTGCTTTTGGGAACTCAGTCATCCATTTGCCAAAGCCTATATCAAAAAGGGTACTTCTTAGATTTTCTTCTAGTATTATTAGAGTTTTAGGTCTTACTCATAAATCTTTAATCTATCTTGAGTTAATTTTCATCTATGTTGAGAGGCAGGGGTCCAGTTTCAAACTTCTGTATATGGATAGCCAGTTACCACAGCACAATTTATTGAATAGGGATTTTTTTTCCATTGCTTGTTTTTGTCAGCTTCTTCAAAGGTCACATAGTTGTAGGTGGGCATATTTACTTCTGGGTGCTGTATTCTCTTCCACTACTCTGCATGTCTGTTTTTGTATCAGTACCACACTGTTTTGATCACTGTAGCCTTATAGTACAGTTTGAAGTCTGGCAATGTGATGCCTCTGGCTTTTCTTTTTGCTTAGGATTGCTTTGGCTATTCAAGCTCTTTTGTGGTTCCAGATGAATTTTATAATAGGTTTCATTCTAATTATTTAAAAAATGACATTGGTATTTTGATAGGAATAGCACTGAATCTGTAAATTGCTTTAGGCAGTATATCCATTTTAACAATATAGATTCTTCCAATCCATGAGCATGTATATTTTTCCATTTATGTGTCATCTCTTGATTTCTTTAAACAGTGTCTTGTACTTCTCCTTGTAGTGGTCTTTGACCCCCTTGGTTGGATGAATTCCTAGGTATTTCATTTTCTTTGTGGCTATTGTAAATTGGATTGTGTTCTTGATTTGGTTATTAGCTGCAATGATTTTGGTTCATAAAAATGCTAATTTTCCTACAATGTTTTTATTTCTTGAAACTTCACTGAATTCACTTATCAGTTCCAAGAGCCTTCTGATGGAGACTTTAGGATTTTCTATGTGTAGAATCACAGCATTGGCAAAGAGAGATTGTTTAATTTCTTTTCCTATTTGGATGGCTTTTGTTTCTTTCTCTTGCCTGTTTGCTCTCACTAGGACTTTCAGTGCTATGCTGAATAGAAGTGGTTAAAGTGGGCATCCGTGTCGTGTCTCAGTTCTCCAGGGGTGTGGTTCAACCTTTTGCTGTTCAGTTTGATGGCGACTGTGGGTTTGTCACAGATAGTTTTATTATTGTGAGGTATGTTCCTTCAATGCCTAATCTGTTGAGGGCTTTTATCATAAAAGGAATGTTGAATTTTATTTATTTATTTATTTATTTATTTATTTATTTATTTATTTATTTTTGAGATGGAGTCTCACTCTGTTGCCCAGGCTGGTGTGCAGTGGCGAGATCTCAGCTCACTGCAAGCTCCACCTCCCGGGTTCATGCCATTCTCCTGCCTCAGCCTCCCGAGTAGCTGGGACTACAGGCGCCCGCCACCATGCCCGGCTAATTTTTTGTATTTTTATTAGAGACGGGGTTTCACCGTGGTCTCGATCTCCTGACCTCGTGATCCGCCCGTCTCCGCCTCCTGAAGTGCTGGGATTACAGGCGTGAGCCACCGCGCCTGGCTGGAATGTTGAATTTTATTGATGGCTTGTTCTGTATCTATTGAGATGATCCTATGTTTTTTTTTTTTTTTTGATTCTGTTTATGTGGTGAATCACATTTATCAATTTGCATATGTTGGATCAACTTTATATCCCAGGAATAAACCCTACTTGGTCATAGTGAATGAACTTTTTGATGTGCTGCTGGATTTGGTTTGACAATTTTTGCTTCTATTTTCATCAGAGATATTGATCTGTAGTTTTCTCTTTTCTTTTTCCGTGGTCTATGTCAGATTTGGTAACAGGGTAATGCTGGCTTTGTAGTATGAGTTAGGTAGAAGCACCTCGTCCTTGATTTTTTGGAGACATTTCAGTAGGATTGGTATCATTTCTCCCTTGCATATCTGATAGAACTCAGCTGTGAATCCATCTGTTACGGGGCTTTTATTTTATTTTATTTCGTAGGTTTTTATTACTAATTCCATTTCCAAACTTCCTATTGGTTCGTTCAGGTTTTCACTTTCTTCCTGATTCAATCTTGGGAGATTGTGTGTTTCCAGGAATTTATTCATTTCCTCTAGATTTGTGTGCAGAGAGGTGCTCATAATAGTCTCTGCATATCTTTTGTATTTTCATGGGATCAATTTTAATATAATCTTTATAATTTCTGATTATACTTATTTGGATCTTCTCTTTTTCTTTGCTAATCTAGCTAATGATCTATCAGTATTGTTTATTAAAAAAACTCTTGGCTTCATCTTTTGTGTGGACTTTTAGATAACAATATTTTTTCAGTTCTCTGACTTCAGTTTTTTTTTTTGTTCTACTAGCTTTGGGGTTGGGTCTTTTCTGTTGCTTTTTTTCTAATTCCCCTAGTTGCTATGTTAGGTCATTAACTTGAGACCTTTTGGTCCCCCTGATGAATGCATTTAGCACCATCAATGTTCCTCTTAACACTGCTTTAGTGTAGTTTTTGAGTCATCATTGCTATAATGGTTAAGTCCAATAGGCCAAAGGCATGAAAAAGTAGTTAGTTATGGGGTGCTTATGCCATGTTTCAGATATGTTTTTCCCTTTGAAGTGACCCATTTACATAATGCCCTTGGCCTGCTTTCCCCATCCACTCACTTTGCCCCAGCAAAATGGAATGAGGTACTTATTCAGAGACTTTAAACAAAAACTTGAGGATGCATAACCCAGAATCATTCTTACCTTCTGCCTCTCTGAGGCTCAGAGAAAGCTTACAGTCTGCTCTCCTAAAAACATGTGCATTGCCTGTCAAAGGAGTTCTGTTCTAGTTCAATGTTGTTTCTGTCTGAGTGGGTTCATCTATATAACACTGAGATTCAAGTTTAGGAGGCTGACTCATGTCCGTATATAAATCACATTCTGCAAGATCTGCTTTAGTTGTGTTAAATTTATTTTGCTTTCTTCCCTTCTTGTGAGAAACCTATACTATAAGAACTCTAACTTATGATTTTAAAATCTGTTCTCTTAACTTTGAATGTATGTTAGGAACAAATATGCATCAATGTTAATCAGTTTCTCTATACAAAATTATTTTTATCTTCTGTTATAATTAAATACAATCGTTTCTTTATAGTCAATTTGTATAAAATCTTTATCAATTATCTCTATAAATTTTAGGAAAATATGTGAAATCTTGTTCTACATATTTTGAAAATGGTTATTTCTTTATGGTGAGAATTTGGATGATAAATTTAGTTTCATCTTAATTACTTATACTTTTTATTGCTTTCTTGTTAGATTGCTCAGGCTGCCATAACAAAATGCAATAAACTTGGTGTCTTATACAACAAAATTTTTTCCTCATAGTTTGGAGGCTAAGAAGTACACGATCAGCATACACATAGTCAGTTTCTGCTGAGGGTATTCTTCATGCTTGTCACACAGATACCTTTTGTTGTGTTCCCACAGGGAAGAGAGATAGAGAAACACACAGAGAGACAGAGACAAAGGAAGTGTACAAGAAAGTGCTCTTCTGTGTCTTTTATAATAAATTCACTAATTCCATCATGAGGACTCCATCCTCATGGTTTCATCTCAACCTTTTGACCTCCAAAGGCCCACATCTCCAAAACCATAATACTGGGGATTAGGGCTTCAAAATTTAAATATGGGGTGGGAGGGACACAAACATTTAGTCCAAAATATTTGCATTTTGAATTAATGAGAATCCATTCAAACTAAAAAAATAGGGTCATTATTATTGATTTTCAAAAAAAGAAATTTGAAAAAAAGTTTTGTCTCTGATTTACTCTTTGAAGAGAGAGTCACATATTGTAGAAAGTGATTGTTAACAACTTCCCCTTAAAAATAGTTTGCCAGTTTTAAACCAAAGAAAATCCCAATAATCTATAGTCCCATACCATTAAGTGTACCTAAAAATTGTCATCCTATGAAATGTATACATTATCTTACAATGCATTGTGAAGAATGCCTAGGATTATTAGAATTACTAAATGAGCAAAGTTAATAGATATAAAATAGAATACAAAATCAATTTTCTATAATTAACAGAAATATTTAAGAAATACAATTTCAAAAGTAAACTTCAGTAGCTACTAAAGCAAGATTGTTTATAATAAAAAGACAATGTATCTCATTCTCCCTCTATACATCTCATCAAGAATATAAATTTGAAACACAAAGCTTTAAAATTTTAGAAGCAATTTAGCCTGAATCTCAGAGTATGAAAAAAATTTTCAAACCAGCACAAAAACTGACTGGAGCAAGATGATTTGTAAGTTTGGTCCCACTCATATCAAGAGTATCTGTTCCTTCTAAATCACCATTGGTAAAATGAAAAATCATCATAAAGAGCATGGCAACATTTGCAAGTACATAATAGTCTATTAAAATTCATGATACAATTAATTTCTGTTAAGGATTTAGAAAAAGACATAAAAATTAAAATAGGAAAATACATAAGAAGACTTTTTAAATAATAAAAAAGTTAAAACATATGAAATGGTACCAAGGCTTATTATTAATTCAAATTAAAACTATAAAACAACAAAATACAATTTCTTTTTTTTTTTTTTTTTTTTGAGAGGGAGTCTCACTCTGTCACTCGGGCTGGAGTGCAGTGGCATGATCTCAGCTCATTGCAACATCCACCTCCTGGATTCAAGCTATTCTCCTGCCTCAGCCTCTCAAGTAGCTGGGATTACAGG
The DNA here is from genome assembly GCF_029281585.2 of Gorilla gorilla gorilla. Classification (NCBI taxonomy): domain Eukaryota; kingdom Metazoa; phylum Chordata; class Mammalia; order Primates; family Hominidae; genus Gorilla; species Gorilla gorilla. The sequence continues at coordinate 10,145,724 of NC_086018.1, read as the reverse complement.
CATGGACCACCACGCCCAGCTAATTTTTGTATTTTTAGCAGAGACGGGGTTTCCCCATGTTGGCCAGGCTGGTCTTGAACTCCTGACCTCTGTTGATCCGCCCACCTTGGCCTCCCAAAGTGTTGGGATTACAGGCACGAACCACTGCGCCCAGACCAAAATATAATTTCATATACATCACATTATAAATTTTTAGACTGCATTTATTTTCGTGTGAGTTTGGATGTAGGGCAATTCAAACTTTTATATACTACTATTGGCATACAAATTAATGTGATTACATTGTGCAACAATTTAACTTTATCTAATAATGTCGATCATGTGCCAACCCTGTGACCCAGGAATTCCATTTCCAGAGACATCTTAGCTCTTGCATTTCTGGTGACAAGTACACAATAAGCAAAGTAACATTGTTAATTTAAAAAAATCACAATAGCATTGAAAATTTCAGAAAACTGAACAAATTAATGTTCACAAGAAGCAGAAAAATAAAGTGTGATCTACTCATTCCTTGGAATAGTGACACACATATCAGATTGGATTATTCCGAGAACAGTACTTAGAGAGAGAGAAAAAAAGCAAATTAAATCAAAGAGAACCAACAGGATGAAAGATTTGCTCTATTAGACATCGAAACTTTATAACATACAGCAATTCAGACACATCTTGTTCTTGAAGATGGATAGTATGCTGGAGTCACCTTGCCTCAGCTTCTGGCTACGAAGTCTCCCCTGAACTCCTCATGAAGATGGGCTTTACAAATACAAACTAACCAATTCCCAAACTCATACTCTATAGGGCTGTCACACTCCAGGCCACTGTGCTTCTGTCCTAATCACGCTAGGGCCAAAAACCAGAGAACCAGGGACAGCTCTTATGCCCCAGAGCCCACTGAAATTATTCAAATGAGCCAGTCCTAAGCTTGTTTACCCTGCTTGGTTTCTTCCTGCAAACACCACAGTCTAGGGTCTTGCTCCTGAATTCCTCCCTCTCTCTGTTTCCTGATGGACCTGAGTTCTTCCCTGTAGTCTCCCCTGGTGTGACATGCTCCCTTCTCTTGGAAATTGTGAGTATCTTTTCAATGGCAATTGTCTTCTGATCTGTTTGCCTTACTATACCTTAGCTTTTCTATTAATACACTATATATTAAAACAATATTTAATATAGGCGAAACTTGAGAAAAGATATTCTAAAAAATGGTAAAGCAGAATCACACACAAAGAGTATGTGAAAAAAATGAGGTAAATACAAATAGAATGACGTGGCTAGTGTGTGTGGTTGGCGGGAAAATAAAGAGGGAAATGATGTGTTTTAATTTTGAGGTTAGAAAATTAGAGTAAAACTGGGAAATACGGTTTTAAGTTCAAACTATTGAATCTATTAAATCTAGAAAAATCAACAATAAAGTATCTATTTAGAGTAATAACTAAATCTGCTTTTCCTTTTTTCAATTAAAATAGAAACAAATATTGTGGCATTATTTTTATTGTAACAGTTTTGGGCTGCTTTTGAGTCTTTGTTTTGGGAAAGTTTTTATTTTTAGGTTATTTTTCTTTTGTGATATTCTAGACAACCTCTTGTATAAATGTTAAAATGTAATTTTACTACCTTTGAGGCATATTTTAATGTGCCCTAGTTATTAACAAATTTATTCAAGATTAAGTACTATATTTTTAACTTCTTAAAAAAAATTAATTTCTTTCTATGCAATGATTGACCTTGAAAATACAAAAGTATGTACAGTATGCACATAATATTCATACTGAATCTAATTGTTTAACTGTTGTTTAATTCATTTAATCATTCATTTTTCAAGGGAAACATATTGAATAATTAGGTAAAAATTTATCAGCAGCTACTGTGCTTATTTGGTAATTTTGTATGCAAGATAGCACATTGTAGTCTTGAGGAAAGATATTTCCTTACTAAGATAGATATTAATTCAAATTCTGTATTGTTTTAAACAATAAAAATTCAAAATACATATTTTGATAAGAAAGGAATTTGAATTTGCCAATAGTTGCTTTCTCATTTAATTTTTAAAAAAGAAAAAAGTCCCTATCTTCGAATAGACAACTTTATTAAATCTGATGAATTTTTGTAAAGTCTGTTTAAGTTGTTTCTGCTTTGATTGGTTAAACAACTAACTTTTAAAACAATGTTAAAAACTAACATATTATATATATTTCAGGATATCTTATAATATTATTTTTCTATGTAACTGTACTTGTATCTATGTCTATGTCTATATCTGTATCTGTATCTATCTATATCTGTATTTAGACAGAGTATTTAGACAAGTAGGTGGGAGTTAGGTCCTAATCCAAGGATTTTCAGTCACTGGTAAATACAGTTTTCTCACGGAAGTTTCGTATCTGACTGTCTCTCCACTGGAAATTTCTGTTGCTATTCAAATAGTTCTACAATTTGCCTCCAGAAAATATGTCAATAAGATTAAAAAGTCAACATTTCATAAATTGAAATTGCTATTTTGACTTCCTAAAAATATATAACTTTTATTAAAACGAATTACTATTAAAATACATTCCACATAGGTATGGTAATTGCTTTTATTAGAAAAGTTGAAAGAAGTGAGATAATCTGAGTAATATGGTTTACAACAGATATGCAAAAACAAAGAACACATATCTGTCATCTATATTTATTCAGTTTTATGTGTTATAATTAAATGAATTTGGGTTCTTGTTTCTCTCAATTATGACATAATAAATGATAGAAAATAGGCATGTTTTTCCAGAAGTCATTTTATAAACATAATATTGAGTAACGTTTAAAAATTAAAAGTAAAAATTAAATATTTTTACTTTAATTTGGGGAAAAAACTGCTATAAGCCTATTATTATAAATGCAAAGTAAGGAGAAGTGTTGAGTCCTCTGGTTGCATCAAGAAGGTTTTATCAAACTTAGAGGCACATAATCAAAAAAAGATGTGTATATTTGTCCTAGAAATTAAGATTAAAATGTATATATCTAATGACATTGAGAGATAAGGAAAGGTAATGATCTATTAAAATAGTTTCCTGAGTGAGTATCAGCTAAAGTCATGACAAATTCGTATGCAGACTGAAATCCTAATCAAAGCGTTAGTAAAAAGAAAAAGGTCCTTAAAATTTTCTGAAATTTTTATATGTGAATTATATTTCAAAGAAGCTCAATTTAAAATGCCCTCGTGTTCAAAGTAAAAATACATATTACAAATTGTGTAATATGTATTAATTTTAAATTTTATAAAAAATCAGTGAATTCTCTCAAGTTTTTCCAAGTGTTATGGTTAAGTCTAAATAGGAACTATACTTAAATTACTTTAGATTGTTTAGAATGAAAAATTATTTTTAATTTAGTCAATGTTTATTTTATGTGTTCAGCATTCTGATGATTCTTTGAGAAGGAAAATAGTATAAATAGTTGAACATATTTAAAAACGTCATATTGATCACAATTATACATAATTTTTTAAGTTCTTTTGATTTTTTGCTATGCTTTGTTAATTAATTGATTAATTGTACCGCAATTATAGCCATAATTGGAATAGGAACTGGACTGTATATAGTCTGACAGGTAGAGAAGTAATATTGTAAGATGAGAAAGAAAGGTAACAAATAGTTAAATGTGAGATAACTTGTATAATGGAATTTAAAAATTGTAATTAAATTTAGAAGTAAAATAAATGCTGATATAGATAAATTTGATAGGAAACATAGAGCAATTTTCAGCAGTATGGACTTATCTTAAAACCGGCAAATTGATACCATCATTTTAAAACATTAATTAGAACTTTGGGTCTGCTTTCCCCCATGCCCTATTAGTAGTAAATTCCTTACTGGCTCCCTTTTAATATGTACATGCCAGTTTAATAATTTCAAAACCCCTAGAGTTTTTTCTCATTTCAAAGTTATTTTGATTGTTCAAAATGACGAGCAGAGAGAATCAATCTTTCCCGGTCATTGCTTCTTTTTGTCACATGAGGTCTGTATCCAGACCCACATATATTTTCTCGAGGTCTTCTTGGGGCACATTTGACCCTATGTCCTCCGCACATGAACAATAAAATTAGTTATCAACTAACGTTCATATGACTTACCATGTTTCTCCAAATCATAGCCAGCCCGTGTGCCTGTACTTGAATCAAGAGCCTCAGCACATCACCGGCTGAAGTTAATTTTAAGTGCAGGGCTTTTCCAAGCTGTGCAGCCTTGTTTGGTATGAAATTTCCACTTAATAAGGTTTTCTTAACTAGACTGTTTGAATACTTTTCCTCAGAGTTCTTGAACTCATTGTGCAAATTTTTCCACTTTTCATCTTCTATTAGGTCAGCGTACAATGCATTTACAAAATCAAAGTTTATTGTCACGTCTTAATTCTGGGATGGAATTCTAGGTGTCTGCCTTCTCTACATTTGCATAAAAAAGAGGACATTTGGGGAAGACATAAATACAAACAAAAAACAAAACACAAAAGTTAAGTTAAAAATGATAACAATTTGCAAAATTAGCTTATTTGAAAATAAAACTATAATTATTTAAGGATATTCTAAACCAATTTGGAATGTCAATTTGTTGAAGAAGACCATATTTTTATATATTAAGATTTATAGAAATTAAAATTTTTATCTGAGCAATTCAATATATTTTATGATAATAAATTATATAAATTCCAGCAGAAAATCATATTAGATGATTATGGTTTATTTAAGGATTCTAGTAAAATCTTTAACATAGAAAAATACTCATATTGGTATACGCACAGAACATAGTCATCTACCATTCATAGTTCAAGCTGGAGCTATTAAGAATATTAGATTGGATAACTCAATATCAACATTGATATCCATTGTAAACATATACAATAGAAGCCACTAATCTTACCAAAAAGATACAAAATTACTGAAATTTTTTACAAACAAGCTTTCATAATATTTATTTTCTGGGCTGTAGCATTAATTCTAAAAAATGACAAAAATTTGTAAGAAAACATATGACATAATTTTGACCTATTGAAATATTATTAAATGTGCTATTAATACAATAGTCATGAAAACCATTATACAAAAACAAAGTGTTGTTCATGGCATTTACAGAGAACACATTGGTATGACTCCTTCAGGGTATTTATAATAAGTATGAAGCAATATTTGACTGAGAATACTGAAGAAAACATTTACTTAATTTTTTGAAACAGCTCTGAATAGTTGAATAGCACTTATTTAGGTTCTTTATTCTCTTTTGCTTCCTTTCTCCTTTCCTTCTTTTCTGTCATAGATGAGCCAGGCAAGTAACCCAAATGCGTGATATGGACTAGGTGTAATAAAACTAAGCAGTGGAGAAATTGTGGTAAAATGAAGCATCTGAACTTTCTTGTAAAGGTCAGCTTCTTAAGTCTATTCAGTGTAAACTGCCTCCACCTTATTTGATGTTTATCAAGATAAACCAATAATACAAGATTGGAGAATTAAATATTGAAATAGTCAACTATGGGAATGTTCTCAATTAAAAAACAAGGAAGCAAGCAAACAAACAAACAAAAAACACATTGTGCTGGCCAACACTGTGAAAGCTAAAGTAACTCTGGAAATGTATTTGGATCAGTTACTGTAAATTTATAATTTTCCTTTAGGAAGTAGACAATAGGATAAACCATTGGAATATTTCTTTCTTGTTTTGATGTAGTTCCAATACTTACTAAATATGTGGCTTGGACATGATAGCGTCTTTATTTTTAAAACAGAACAAAAATAGACATCATATTGATTTGAATACTAAATAGGATAGAAGTAATAAACCATATATGGCAATGCTTAGTACATTAGTAAACACTTGATAAATAAGTGGTAGCTATTATTATTGTTTGCCAAATAACTTTGCAGAGGTGTCCAAAAATTCAAAATCCCACATGTCCTCAGAGTTATTTCTGCTTGCCAGGTGTCCCTGCTTAGAAATTAATAGGAAGTACACACCAAAATTTGACATTTAGATGTTTCATTCCACTTATTTGTCTTCTAGTTTAAAAATACTTATGAGAATTCTTTATATTTTTAAAAAAATGTTAAATGATGAATAACAAAACAAAATAGAAAGTGTTATTTAATGAATTCAAATCCACAAAACCGCTTCTTATCCTAAAATATCTTAAATAGTTCCCATACTGCCCTCCTTAATACTTTCTTACTCTGCAGGCAATCACCTGCCTATGTTTCATTTATTTTACCTGTGTTTCATGTTTATGATTCCTATGCATTTTTACTTTCTTCTACTATTCAATTATGAATTCTAAAATAAATGACATTTTTGCCTGTTTTTAACTCTAAATAGTTTTATAATTTCATTATACCATTACCTAATATTTGATTCAAACTTGAGTGGTTCATAATATTAATTTGTATTAATTATCAGTGATGTACTATATCCCACTGTATAACAATAGCTTGAATTATATTTTGATTCTCTACTGATAGATATATAGGTCAAATCTAGGGTTTAAAAAAAATCCCAACAATGCTGCTACAAGCACTCTTACATGTTTCACTGTGTATGCATGTGTGAGAATTTTTCCACAGTATATACTCAGAGGTACCCTTGCTGGATCAAGAGCAACTGTACATTTTCACATTTTAGGTACTTCCAAGTTTTCTCCAAAGTGGTTGTACAGTGTATGTTTACCAGCACTGTAAATGTAAATGAAATATATCTTTATTACCCTTGGTATTATCACACATTTTCTTATTTGCCAGTCTAATCAGTGGTGAGATGGAATCAGGACTGATAAACCTATTCATGATTCCTCTTTTCTTTCTTCAAATTGCCTTATATTTAGGTTACTCTAATACTGGAATACTTTTCCTTATAATATCTTTCTTTATAATATCAACAGTTTTGAATGTTAATACTTTTTGCATTATAAACATCTTATTTTTTCTCCTATTAGCACTTTCCTATTTGTAATTGCATATTTTGAAGAATGGTGTTTTACCCTTGTCATCAACTTAATATTTTTATTTAAGTTTAGCTCTTCTTTAATCATGTTTATATCATTTGTTAGCCTAAGCTGATAAATATTCTACTGGATTACCTTCTAGAAGTTTTTAAGCATTTATTTTCTATCTAATTTTTTTCAGATATCAAATAATCCCTCATATATTATACATTTCCCATGAAGTTTTCATTTACATTGGATGAATCTGTAGTTGTTTAACCATGTGAAACATTTCATTATGAAATATTTCAATAAAAATATGATGTATAACTTTTATCAGTATGTTTTTGTTCATTCTTGCATATATTAGTTTTTTTGGCTATTAAATTTTCTAAGTGGAAACTTTTTGGTAAGATTTTTCTTTCTGGTTTAACTGGCTATCTGGTTGAAAAACAACCAAAATATCTCCAGATGGATTAAAGAATTACACACAAAAATACAACTTCAGTGAAGTAGATCCATATGTTATCAAATAGCTTAAAACTAACTTTTGAAAAAAAAAGTCAATGTGACTACTTAAAAATTTTGTTTGAATAATTGCAGGGATACCAGTTTGAAATAATCTAACTTAAAATCATACATTTATGTACATAAAAATAAATTTGGTATCAATGAAAACACTAAAAACTAGAAAACAATCTAACTTCTGAAATTATTCTAAAATAGTATAAGAATATATTTTATATATGCTTGTAATGTAGGAAGGGCTCTTTAAAAGTGTGACACAATTCATAAAGGAAAAAATGTTTAAAGATAAATACTGATTAATTGATTATTAAGCCAGATTCAGGTAACCCTACTACTAATTTACACAATTACATAGTGAATCTTTGAGGCTTAGATGCTAATATATATGAAGTAACTAAAATAAAAACTAATAAATTCCTTGTAATTGGTTTGCATTTATTTCAGCAGAAATGATATATTACTATTTTATTTATAATTATAAAAGCATGTGTTAATTTTCAGTATGCTATTCTGTAAGTGAAAGTATGTTTGAAAATTGTAATGGTGGAGAAAAATTTAGCTGCACTTTACTTAAAACTAAACATACACACATTACAGATAGAGTCCAGTGAGTTTTTAAGAAATTTATTGAGCTATAATTAACATATTAAAAGCCAAAAATATGTAAGATAAATTATTAGATATGCTCTGACATATTTATACATCCATGAGATCACCATTATTGTCAAGATAGTGAACATATAAATCCACAAAATGTTTCCTCATGACTACTTTTAATAATCCCCTTTTGCAATTATTGTCTCTCCTAATAAGCATCTTAGCTGGACAACTGCTGACCATCTTTCAGTATTGTGTATTACTGTATATTGTATATTGGTGCATCCAGAAGTTTTATATAAATGGAATCATATAAGGTGCACTATTTTTTGGCTGGCATTTTTGCTTTACAGCAAAATTCTTTTGAAATTCATTCATGTTGTTGCATGTGTCAGTAGTCGAACATTTTTATTGCTGAGCAGAATTTTCTCTATGTATATATCACCAATTACTTGTTAATGAATATGTGGGTCATGACCACATTTTAGCTATTAAAGAGAAAATGTCTATGAACATTTATATACAACAATTTCTTTTTCATTTTTTGAGGGGGAAATATCTAGAAGATAAATGACTAGATTAAGTGGTAAGCGTAGGTTTACTTTTTAAAGAAGCTGTCAATCTATTTTACAAAGTGGTTGTCAATCAAAAGTATATTAAAGTTTCAGTTCCTCCATTTTGTTGCCTATACCTGGTAGGGTCAATTTTTTTTTTCACTTTGGACATTGTAATAACTATCAGTAGTATTTCTTTGTGGTTTTCAATTCTTTAATGACTACAGATATTAAAATTTTTTGATATACTTATTTGTCATCCATGTCTTCTATCATGACGTCTTTTTCAAACTTTTGCCTTTTAAAAAATTGGGTGATTTGTTTTATTTTTGATTTTTGACAGCTTTTATATATTCTTTATGAAAGTAATTTATTAGTGTGTTGGGGCTCCTTATGACCACCCTTAGGCTCAAAGATTAACTATAATGATTCACAGGTCTTAGAAAACATGTTACATTCATAGTTACAGTTTACTACAATGAAAAGATACAGATTAAAATCAACAAAGAAAAAAAGCCCATGGGGAGAAATGTAGAAGATATCAGGTACAAGCTTTCAGGTGTCCTCCCCCAGTGGAATCCCACAAGAACACACGTAATTTTCCCAGCAACAATATTTGACAGCGTATTGAAGTGTTGTCAATCAGAGAAGCTCATTTAAGTTTTGGTCTCCAGGGCTTTTACTGGGCATCAGTCATGTAAGGTGGTGCCTATATGAGTGATTTCAGCTACTCAGACTACAGCATCTGTCAGAGCAAATATAGCCATTGACTCTAAATTATATTGTTAGGATAAGCTTATCTGTTCAAATGAGCACAGCATGGTCCAAGGCCTCAGATGCTGAAAACCACTTGTGCACTGTACTCTAAAGCCAAAGATGTATAGAAACACTGTCATCAGGCAGAATATATTAAGGGCCCACAGGTTATCTTCCAAAAGCCAGCCAAGTGCCAGTTCTAAAGACAAACATTAGTCCTGATGAGATAAACCTTTCTTGGCCAATAAAATATATGCTATTCAAATGTTTTCTCAGTTCATAGCTTTTTAAAAAATTATTTTTAAATGTCCTTTTCCATTCCTATTAAGCATAGTATTGAAAGTTCTAGCCAAGGCAATCAGGCAAGAGAAAGCAATAAAGGGTATTCAAACAGGAAGAGAGGAAGTCAAATTGTCACTGTTTGCAGATGACAAGATTGTATATTTAGAAAACCCCATCGTCTCAGCCCAAAATCTCCTTAAGCTGATAAACAACTTCAGCAAAATCTCAGGATTCAAAATCAATATGCAAAAATAACAAGCATTCCTATAAAACAATAACAGATAAACAGAGAGCCAAATCATGAGTGAACTCCCATTCACAATTGCTACAAAGAGAATAAAATACCTAGGAAAACAACTTACAAGGGATGTGAAGGATCTCCTCAAGGAGAACTACAAACCACTGTTCAAGGAAATAGGAGAGGACACAAACAAATGGCAAATTATTCCATGCTCATGGATAGGAAGAATCAATATGAAAATATCCATAATGCTGAAGTAATTTATAAATTCAATGCTATCCCCATCAAGCTACCATTGACTTTCTTCACAGAATTAGAAAAACCTACTTTGAATTTCATATGAAACCAAAAAAGAGGTTGTATAGCCAAGACAATCCTAAGCAAAAAGAACAAAGCTGGAGGTATCATGCGACCTGACTTTAAAATATACTGCAAGGCTACAGTAACCAAAACTGCATGGTACTGGTATCAAAACAGTTGTGTAGACCAACAGAACAGAACAGAGGCCTAAGAAATAATGCCACACATCTACAGCCATCTGATCTTTGACAAACCTGACAAAAACAAGCAATGGGGAAAGGATTCCCTATTTAATAAATGGTGCTGGGAAAACTGGGTAGTGGAAAACTGAAACTGGATCCCTTCCTTACATCTTATATAAAAATTCACTCAAGATGGATTACAGACTTAAACATAAGACCTAAAACTATAAAAACCTTAGCAGAACACCTAGGCAATACCATTCAGGACATAGGCATGGACAAAAACTTCATGACTACAACACCAAATGCGTTGGCAACAAAAGTCAAAATTGATGAATGGGATCTAATTCAACTAAAGAGCTTCTGCACAGCAAAATAAACTATCATCAGAGTGAACAGGCAACCTACAGAATGGGAGAAAATTTTGCAATCTATCCATCTGACAAAGGGCTAATATCCAGAATCTACAAAGAACTTAAACAAATTTGCAAGAAAAAATACAAACAACCCCATCGAAAAGTGGTCAAAGGATATGAACAGACACTTCTCAAAAGAAGACATTTATGCGGCCAAAAAACATGTGAAAAAAAAGCTCATCATCATTCGTCATTAGGGAAATGCAAATCAAAACCACAATGAGATACCATCTCACTCTGGTTAGAATGGTGATCATTAAAAAGTCAGAAAACAACAGATGCTGGAGAGGATGTGGAGAAATAGGAACACTTTTACACTGTTGGTGAAAGTATAAATTAGTTCAACCATTGTGGAAGACAGTGTGGTGATTCTTCAAGGATCTAGAACTAGAAATACCGTTTGACCCAGCAATCCCATTACTAAATAGAAAAAGGATTATGAATCATTCTAGTATAAAGACACATGCACACGTAGGTTTATTGCAGCACTGTTCACAATAGCAAAGACTTGGAACCAACACAAATGCCCATCAATCGTAGACTGGATAAAGAAAATGTGGCACATATACACTGTGGAACACTATGCAGCCATAAAAAAGGATGAGTTCATGTCCTTTGCAGGGACATGGATAAAGCTGGAAACGATCATTCTCAGCAAACTAACACAGGAACAGAAAACCAAACACCGCATGTTCTCACTCATAATTGGGAGCTGAACAATGAGAACACATGGACACAGGGAAGGGAACATCACACACTGGGGCCTGTCAGGGGGTGGGGGGCTTGGGGAGGGATAGCATTAGGAGAAATACCTAAAATAGATGATGGGTTGAAGGGTGCAGCAAACCACCATGGCATGTGTGTACCTATGTAACAAACCTACACGTTCAGCACATGTTTCCCAGAACTTAAAGTATAATAATTTTTAAAAAAGAGTAAAAATTTTCACTTTTGAAGAAGTTCAAGTTAATATTTTATTTTACAAATTAAATGTTTAATGTCATGTACAGCACTTATTTGTTTCAACTAAGGTCACAAAGATTTATCTTATGTTTATAGCTAGGATTTCAATACATTCAGGTTGGCTTTTTATTAATGTTTACATATTTTGCAAGCTATGAATCAAATTTGTTTTTCTATTGCTTATAAATACCCAACTGTTTCACATTTCTTGCTTTGAAAACTCTTGCATTTCTTCAAAGCTGATACTTTCCCTAATGAATTGACTTGCTATTTTAAAAAAAGATATTAACTATATGGGTATATCTGTTTTTGCATTTTCTATTCTGTTCTGTTGATATATTTAGTCTTTCTTGAGGACAATATCACACAGCCTTGACTATTTCAAAATCATGAACATGGTATATCTCCCCAAATTTTATCTTTTACTTGAGATATCTGGAAAGCATATAGGTCTAGAAGTTGAAATTTGTTCTACCTATATTAGTTAGTCTTCAAGTAGAAATGATGATGGAAAAGATTGCAGTGATCAGAATTACCTAGGGGAATGTATAGCATGAAAGAGTAATAAGCAGTTCATGCAGATCTCTGATTTAGCTTACACACCTAGAGGAAGATTAAATGAAGATCTATTTGCAAGTGAATTTAAAATTTTGTGACAAAATTTTAGGAGCAAAATTAGGACACCGTGGTGTTACAGAATCTAAAGAACTATTTTGAGCTTCTTTTGAAAAATAAACATAAAAGTTACCAACCTGTATGACTGACTTTTGCAACACTTTCTCATTGAAAACACATATTGTACAAAAAAACATTATTTTTGTAACCTTGTCATTTGGGACTCACTTTATCTAGCAGATCTAAGCACTTATGCGTTTTTACGTATGTTCCCATCTATAAATTATCTGTTACATTTTCAATGACATTTTCTTCTTCTAATAAAAGCATGCTCAATTTTAACTATTTGTCTTAACTTATTTTGGAGATTCAAGGTACATTTTGTTGTTGTTTTTATTATTTTATTTTATTTTACTTTAATTTCTGGGATACATATGCAGAATTTGCAGTTTTGTTACATAGGTATACATGTGCCATGGTGGTTTGCTGCCCCTATCAAACCTTCATCTAGGTTTTAAGCTGCATGCATTAGGTATCAGTCCTAATGCTCTCCCTCCCCTTTCCCCCCACACCCCAACAGGCCCCACTGTGTGTTGTTCCCATCCCTGTGTCAATGTGTTCTCGTTGATCAACTCTCACTTATGAGTGAGAACATGCGGTGTTTGGTTTTCTGTTCCTGTGTTAGTTTGATGAGGATGGTGGTTTCCATGTTCCTACAAAGGATATGATCTAGTTCTTTAGATGGCTGCATAGTATTCCATGGTGTATATGTACCACATTTTCTTTATCTAGTCTATCACTGATGGGCATTTGGGTTGGTTCCATGTCTTTGCTATAATAAATAGTGCTGCAATAAACATTTGTGTGCATGTGTCTTCATAATAGAATGATTTATATTCCTTTGGGTATAATATACCAAGTAAAGTGACTACTGGGTCATGGGATTTCTGATTCTAGATCCATGAGGAATCTTCACATTGTCTTCCACAATGGTCGAACTAATTTTCATTCCCACCAACAGTGATTCAAGGTATTTTTGATGGGTTGTTTGTTTGTCTATTTTGCATTTCATTTGTTTTTTGTAAAGGGAGAAAATTTTGGGCTTAGGGAATACCATAATGCTTTAAACTTTGAGCTATTCTTTTTTTTTTCTCAAATAATGTCATTTTGTCATAGATCTCTGAAAATGACCTTGAAAACTTCCCATAAAAATCAACAGAACTTACGATGTTCAGAGCATAAGAAAGAAATGCCACCTTACAAGATTCATCAAAATGAGCTTAGATGAAATTTTAATTGCCATACTCAAGCCACTTAAATAGTTAACCAAGACATTCTCCCTTGTTTCTACAGTGATACACAGTATTGAAAATTGCTTTGACTGCACACTCAAATTATTACAATTCAACTTTCTTCAACATCATAAATTGAAAGCATATCATGTGGAACTTTGTTGTTCCCAATTAGGATTTAAAATAACTTCTGGCCAAATTAGTAGTGTAGAGACTTATGGAATGAAGTCAATTTAAAACAGAATTTTTTTGAGTTAATGGTAAGAAAGAGTTTGTTGCAATAAAATTCTTTGAAATTTTAGATATGAAATTGGTACAAAAACTTACTACAAATTCCCCTACCTGATTTTTTTTGTGGCAATGTCATAAATAATAGAAATATGGTCTCATCTTTCCTAAATATTTTGCTCATGCTCTTTGACAATATTGTAAAATGTACTTAAACTACATAAGAATCTTCTAGTAAAATAAAATGCAACATTTCACTCAGAAGTAAAACATTTTTAAAACAGTGTCCAACAATTGCTTCAAGAGGGTGACAACCTATGAACACCCTGTTCTAAGTGTTTCCACCCTAATTGGTTTCTTTTTTTTTTTTTCTTTTTTTTGAGACAAAACCTTGCTCTGTTACCCAGGCTGGGGTGCAGTGGTATGACCTCGGCTCACTGCAACCTCTGCCTCCTGGGTCCAACGGATTCTCCTGCCTCAGCCAACCAAGTAGCTGAGATTAGAAGCAACTGCCACAATGCCCAGTTAATTTTTGTGTTTTTTGTTTGTTTGTTTGTTTTTTGTTTGTTTGTTTGTTTTAGTAGAAGTGGGTTTCACCATGTTGGCCAGGCTGGTCTCGAACTCCTGACTTCAAGTGATTCGCCTCCCAAAGTCCTGGAATTACAGGCATAAGCCACCATGCCTGGCCTCCCCTAATTCGCTTCTTTAATCCTCTCTACATCATCACAAGATGGGTGTTACTATGATCACTATTTTACAGGTGAGCATATGAGGAACAGAGAGGTTAAGGAGGAACAGGGTGATCTGCTACAACTCTTCAGCAGGGCATTCTGGGCAGGACTGTCTAACTTGTGAGAGGCAAGGGGACTATTTGTAGCCTATGTATTCCCGTTAAAGTAACAAACATATATCAAGAATAAATATTAGAGTATATTTCTAGCAACCATCTAGAAATAGGAAATAGTATCAGTACCATATTGTCAGATGACAGTAGGATTAAATAAAACCAGAGTGACTAAGTAACTGACCCTTTATTCACTGCATTTAAAAGAAAAGTATGTCTTGGAGTTGAATTAAGTAACCTGGGATAGATCTCTAAAAATCCGTAAGTGAAGCAGAGGTCACATATTAACATGTTATACTAGAAACAGTGTCTAAGAAAGGAATTTGGCACTGGAATCTACATAGGGAACAATTAAATTATCCATAAATGTTTTTTACTTTATCTTGAAAAAGGTATAGCACCAAAAACTCCAGAAACACTGCTAGACCCTCCATAATACGTGGTGGCTCTAAGATAAGAGTGGAAATATAGGCCCACATAACATGTGTATAAATATTTTACCATTATAAAGCAAACTACTCCAATAATCTGGCCTGCATTTCCACCTAGGTTCTCAATGGCCCACTTCCTGACCACCACCCTCTGGAGTCCAAAGGAGATTTGCTTATTCCCAATGTTATTCCTGCAGGTCAGCCAAAGAGGAGCAAAGAGTCATCTACCTCAATCATGTTCAGGAAATGATCAGGTCAAGATGTGGAGTGAGCAAGCTTTTCTCTTTTGTGCCACATTTTCTGACCCAGTATCTCAAGGTACTTCTAATACACAAAGACTATTACAAGAGGGAGGAAGGAAGGAAGGTCAGTTATCTGAAGAACTGAGGCTAGCTAGAAGCCCAAATTTGGTGTGATGGGGGCCATCAAATCTCAACAGAAACAGCTTCTCTCTCTGTTATCCTGGACAGGGCTTGTGATTTCTTTTTTTTCCTCCACTCAGCCATAGACTCTCAGCTACATGTCCTCTAGCCTGGAGTAGTCAAATCAGCTCATCTCTTTCTCTCTCATACTACACTTTCAAAAACAAAACAAAACAAAACAAAAAAACACTTTTGTTATTGGAATAAATGAGAAAAATGTATTTGTGTTTAAATATCTGTGATACATGGACCATCAAAAGCCTCGCTGCTAATGAAGGCAATTATTTGGGTTTACTTAATCTATTAACTTATCAGTTAATAACTGCTATTTATTCTGCTAGAAATTCCCAATGGTATAATTGTTTCTGGCTGTAGCTCCTTCCATGCTTTGTACATCTTACTTGTGGTAGGCAGAATCACAGCCCTCCACAAATGATGTGATTTGGCTGTATCCCCATCCAAATCTCACCTTGAATTGTAATAATTCCATGTGAAGAATGGGGTCAGGTAGAGATAATGTAATCATGGGGACGGTTTATCCCATGCTGTTCTTGTGGTAGTAAATAAGTTTCACGAGATCTGCTGGGTTTATAAATGGGAGTTCCCCTGCACAAGCTCTCTTGCCTGCCACCACGTGGGATGCGACATTGCTTCTCATTCACTTTCCACCATGATTTTGAGGGCTCCCCAGCCATGTGGAACTATAAGTCAGTTAAACCTCTTTCTTTTATAAATTACCCAGTCTCAGCTGTGTCTTTATTAGCAGTGTGAGGACAAACTAATACAACGGGTGTCCACATTCTAGTCCCCAGAATTTGTGAATATGTTAGTTGCATGGCAAAGGAAAATTGAAATTGCAGACTAAACTAAGGTTGTTCATCAGTTGATATTAAGATAGGAAAGTTATTCTGGATTATCCTGATGGGACCAAAATAATCAGAAGGACATTTACAAGTGGAAGGAGGCAGAAGAAGTTAGAGTGATGAGATGGAAACTCACAAACTGCCATTGCTGGCCCTTTAAGACAATTTAAATCTTGTTTTATGACACATAATTATTGTACATATTTATGGGCTATAGTATTAAAAAAATAATAAAGACCTCCAGTATTTTTTTTTCTCAAAATGGCAGATTAGAGTCATTGTTAGCATGCCTCTCCTATTTGGAAAGACAGAATTGTGTGTGGAGATTCACACTGTAAATTTTTTCGAAGAAGCAACACAGAAAATTAACAGGAAAACTGAAAGGAAGCACAGACTTTTTGAAAGAAGTGTCAGGTTGCTGTCTACATCATGAGCCAGGAGGAAAACTTTAAGTCCCTAGAATGTCAGATAGGGATAAACTGCCTCTAGGACATATACTCCTACTGGGGAACTAAGCAATCCAAGCCACAGGGAAAGGCCTTAATCCCACCCAGCGCTGGAGCTGATTTAGTGAGCAGTGGGGCATATATGAGAAGTAGCAGCATGGGGACGGGCTTAGTATGCATGTCCAGCAGGACAGAGGAAAGCCATCCCTGATCCTACCTCACAGGGGACCTCACAGAAGTCAGCCAGGTAACTCAGGCAGTGGTCACAGATTGAGAGAAGCTCTCAACTGAGATTCATGATATAATCTCAAGTGGAGACAAACCCCCTTGGCCAGAACCATGGGGCAGATGGGAAACGTGCTGCAGCCATAGGTGCAAGAGCTGTGTGCCCCTGCTTCATGGGCCAACTAGGAGAGGCATGACCTGGAAGCCATGGTTGCAGTCTCTTCTGGGAAGTCTTATGGCCTTGGGCAGTGTTGAGTTCTGAGTGCTGACTGCTTGGAACCAAGCTGCTGCGAGTGGGACGCTGCAGGTGCAAGATCTGCTTTGCCAAGTGTGTGGGAGCTGAGTGGGGCTAACTGCTGCCTGCTGCTCCCTATTCCTCATACAGATGCTTCTCTGCAGCAGAGGCATCTGTGGTACTCCCTGCAACATTACTCCTACAGCCAGAGGACCACTATCTGATCCCCACTGGGGACACTGCTTTTGCCCACACATGGCAGACAAAAGAGAGCTAGAATGTGAACTTGCCTGATTCAGCCCCCAGCTGGCTTTGCCCCTCCACCTGCCCTGGTAGCTTAACACAAAGAATAGAAAATTTTGAGAGCTTAATGGCCCTGCCCATTGCCTGAGTCATCAGATTACCTCCCCTGGGTAACATAAGGCAAGCACAAATCCCACTGCTACCAGCTGGTGCTCTTTTTCAAGTGCCAGCTTGTCGCTGGAGGCCTTCTTACACAATCCATTACAGCATCTGCAGGCACACTAACAGTGCACAGGAAAGAGAAAACTTCTGTGTGACCTAAGCTATCACCTTTGCCTATATAACCTTGGCTAACTAGGAGGTCCTGAGTCTGTCCATGCGACCAGTTCATTACTACTACAGGTGGCATTACAGAAAAACCAATGCACCAAGACTACCTATAATCAAGAAATCTCACAGAGTCTATGTCATTCTCCTGTCACCCCCATGAGAGCTGTTGTTGCTACTCACTACAGAGTCTTGAGAACAGGTCACATCACTGGACCCCTTGTAGACATTCCCCAGCACCAACCTGGAGTGTGGCAGTCCCACTAGGTGGGTAGAGCCAGAGAAGTAGCAGCATTCATACTAGTCTGGCCCTCAGGGACTCCTACCCTTAGGATAAGGGGGAGTGCACATCAGTGGCACACCCCATGGAAAAAAGAATCTAGATGGCAGGCCTTGAGTCCAGAACTTCCCACCTGTAGAAAGTTTCTTTCAGTAGAGGCACAGGTACAGTGCTGGACTTGAGAAAATCTACAGAACGGTCTTGAAGAAAAAGACTTTCCCCCCTCATTCACCACTGCAGACACCGCTGGTGCTTCTCTTATGGAAATTTAGCATGAGGGGACCTGTAGATAGCCTTTCTGGAACACTTCAAGTTAACTGCGTCCCCAGAGGAGGAGTCCCCTCAAGATTCAGATTTGCATAAGGCATAGAATCACAATCTCTCTCTACTTGGAACGTCAGAATGCCTGCAAATAAAAAGTGCCTGCTAATCTGAATAACTAGAACTGTATTTAGGAGTGTGACCTGCTTTCCTGGGGGCCTGGCGAGGGAGCTGAAGTTGCTCCCTCCCTTCCCCGTGAAAAGACCTCAGTGCATTTCACTAAGAGCTCCCACAGATGCCTCGGTCAAGGCTTGGACTTCTTCCCACCACTGGGTATTGCATTTACCGATCTGCTGGTTTTCACTCAGGGACACCTCCCCTACTGGCCTGAAATCTGAATTTTTCAACCAGGTAAAGAAAACACTGGGAGAAAAAAAAAGGCAAAAAAATTGCACACCACTTGGGAACTAGATAAGCTTCATGAGACCTCTGCCATTGCTACCCCACAGGAAACAGTGAACCTCCACAGACACACTGAGCATAATGTTACCACAACTAGCATCTGAGAAAGCCAACATACAAAGATTTTAAATAACCAGGGAACTTATACAGTCTTCACCCCTGAAAGCACCCAGAGCTGAATTAGGTTACAATAAACTATAAACATTAAAGTCACATCCTCAAAGTGAAAAAAAAAAGTGAAAAATCACAGTCAAATCAAAAAATAAATTCAAAAATAATTAGAAGATATAGTCTCAAAAGTAATTAGAAGATATACTCTATCCAAATGAGAAGAAACCAGAAAAATAATTCTGGCAATAGGACAAAATAGGGTTCTACAACACCTCAAAAAGAACACAGTAAGTCCCCAGCAATGGATCCCAACCAAGATGAAATCTTTGAAATGCCAGGAAAAGAATTCAAAGAAATAAGCAAAGTCTCTTAGAAATAGGTGATTATGTAAAATGGCCAAATATAGCAATTGCTGTTCCTGAGGGAGAAGAAACAGCAAAACCTTTTGAATACTTATTTGAGGGCATAATTGAAGAAAACTGCTAGTCTTGCTAGATATCTAGATGTCCAAATACAAGAAACTCAATGAGCTCTGGGGAGGTTCACTGCAAAACCGACATTCCAAAGCCATATGGTAATCAAGCTATCTAAAGTCAACATGAAGAAATGAATTCTAAGAACAGTGAGACAAAAGCATCAAGTAACCTATAAAGGAAAACCTATTAGACTAACAGCAGACTTCTCAGCAGAAATCTTACAGGCCAGAAGTTCACTGTATCTTTAGGCTTATCTTTAATATCCTCAGACAAAATAACTATTAGTCAAAAATTTTGTATCCAGCAAAACTGAGTCTCATAAATGAAAGAGAAATAATGTCTTCCTCAGACAAGCAAATGCTGAGGGAATCTGTCCCTATCAGACCAGTCCTACAAGAAATGCTAAATATTGAAACAAAAGGTTGAGCTGCATCAGAACCTAACATACAAAGATTCTCATAGACTCGAGGTAAGGGAGTGGAGAAAGATATTCAATGCAAATGGAAACCAAAAGCAAGCAGGTGTAGTTATATCAGATAAAGTAGACTTTAAAGCAACAATAGTAAAAAAAAAACAAAGAAAGTCATTACATAATAATTAAATAATTAATTCAACAAAATGTAATAATTCTACATAAGTATGCACATAACACTGGAGCGCCTACATTTATAAAACAATTACTACTAGACCTAAGAAAAGGAATAGACAGCAACACAATAATAGTGAGGAACTCTAACACTCCACTGACAGCACTAGACAGATCACTGAAGCAGGAAGTCAACAACAACAACAACAAAACACTGGACTTAAGTTGCAGTCCAGAAGAAATGGACCTAACAGATGTTTACAGAACATTGTACCCAAAAACTGCAGAATTCACATTCTTCTCATCAACACATAGAACAGCCTCCAAGACAGACCATAGGATAGGCCACAAAAACAAATCTCAATAAATTTTAAAAAGTTAAAATTATATAAAGTATCTTCTCAGGTCACAGTGAAATAAAACTAGAAATGAGCTCCAAAAGGAACCCTTAAAACTATATAATTACCTGGAAATTGAACAATCTGCTTCTTAATGATTACTGGGTTAACAATGCAATGAAGAAAGAAATTAAAAATTCTTTAAATGGATGATTATAGTGACACAAGTTATCAAAACCTCTGGGACGTAGCAAAAACAATGCTAAAAGTAAAGTTTCTAGCACTGAACACCTACATAAAAAAGTCTGAAAGATTACAAATTCACAACATAATGTCATACCTCAAGAAACTATAGAAACAACAAATCAAACTTAAAGCCAGGAGAAGAAAAGAAAGATTAAAGCAGAACTAAATGAAATTGAAATAAAAATACAAAAGTTTAATGAAACAAAATTTGGTTATTTGAAAATAGAAATAAAATAGATCATTAGTTAGAACAATTCTTAATTGTTCTAACAATTAGAACATTAATTAGAACAATTAAGAAGATAGAAGTTTAAATTAGCTCAATTAGAAATGAAAATGGAAACATTTTAACCAATATCACAGAAATATAAAAGATCATTTGAGACTACTATGTAACCTCTATGCACATAAAAATAAAAGTAAAGAAAATAGATAGATTCCAGGAAACATACAACCCTACTAGCTTAAACCAGGAAGAAATAGGTATCCTTACAGACCAATAACAAGCAGTGAGATTGTATAAGTAAGAAAAAAAAAAATGCCGACTAAAAAACCCAGACAGATCACAGCCAAATTCTATCAGACATTCAAAGAAGAACTGGTACAAAGCCTACTGAAACTACTCTAAAAGACTGAGAAAAAGGGAATCCTCCTTAACTCATTCTATGAAGCCAGTATCACCCTGATACCAAAACCAGAAAAAGGCATATCATAAAAAAAGAAAACTACAAATGAACATCTCTGATAAAGACATATGCAAAAATTCTTAACAGATACTGGCAAATCAAATCCAAAAGCATATCAAAAAGACAATTCACTATAATCAAGTGAGTCTCATCCCAGGGAGTCAAGGATGACTCAACATACACAAGGTAATAAATGTGATGTATTTCATAAACAGAATTAAAAACCAAATACATATGATCATCTCAATAGATGCATAAAAACATTCAGTAAAATCCAGCATTGCTTTGTGATAAAAACCCTAAACAAACTAGACATAGAATAAACATATCTCAAAATAATAAAAGCTATATATGACAAACCCATGGCCAACATCATATTGAATGGGGGAAAGTTGAAAGTCTTCCCACTGAGGGCTAGAACAAGTTAAGGATGCCCATTTTCACCACTTCTACTTAACATAGTACTGGAAGTCCTACCCAGAGCAATCAAGCAAGAGGAAGAAATAAAGGGCATCCAAACTGGAAAAGAGGAAGTCAAATTATCTCTGTTTGCTGATGATTTAAGCATATACTTAGATAAGCCTAAGAATTCCACCAAAAGACTCTTCTATTTGATGAATGAATTCATAAAATCTTAGGTTACAAAATGAATGTACACAAATTAGTACTACTGCATAGCACCAACAATGATCAAGCTGAGAATCAAATCAAGAACTCAATTTCTTTTACAATAGCAGCAGAAAAAAAATTGAAATACACTTAACCAAATAAGTGAAAGATCTCCATAAGGAGAGCTACAAAAACTGCTGAAATAAATTAGAGATGATATAAACAAATGGAAATACATCTCATGCTCATGGATAGGAAGAATCATATTTGTGAAAATGACCTTACTGCTAAAAGCAATCTACAGATTCAATGCAATTCCTATCAAAATACTGACATCATTTTTCATAGAATTAGAGAAAGCAATTCTAAATTCTTATGAAACCAGAAATGAGCTTGAATTAAAAAAGCAACTCTAAGCAAAAAGAACAAATCCGGAGGCATAGTGTTAAGAGACTTCAAGTTATAAAACAAGGTTTTAGTAATCAAAACAGCATGCATGGTACTGGTATAAAGGTAGATAAATAAACCAAAGGAAAGGAATAGAGAAACCAGAAATAAAGCCAAATGTATACAACCAACTGATCTTGCACAAAGCATTCGAAAACATAAATAGGAAAGGACACCCTATTCAGTAAATGATGCAGGGAAAACAGGATAGCCACATGTAGAAGAATGAAACTGGATCACTCTTTCTCACCATCCACAAAAATTAGAAGATGGATCAGACTTAAATATAAAACCCAAAACCATAAAAATTCTAGAAAAAAAACTAAGAAAAACACATCTGGATATTTACCTAAGCCAAAACTTTATGACTAAGACTCCAAAAGTAAATGCAACAAAAACAAAAATAAATAAAAAGGACATAAGTAAACTAAAAACCTTCACAGCAAAAGAAATAATCATCACAGTAAACAGATAACTCAGAGAATAGAAGAAAATATTTACAAAGTATGCATCTAGCAAATAATTAATATCTAGAATTAACAAGGAAAACAAATCGGCAAGAAAAAATAATCCCATCAGAAAGTGAAAAAAAAGACATGAATAGACATTTCTCAAAAGAAGATATACAAATGACCAACAAACATATAAAAAATTCTCAGCATCACTAATCATCAAAGAAATGCAAATTAAAACCACAGTGAGATACCATCTTTTCCCAGCATAATAGGCATTATTAAAAAGTCAAAAAAAAAACAGATTTTGGCATGAATGTGGTGAAAAGGGCATGCTTATACATTGCTGGTTGGAATGTAAATTAGTACATCCTTTATGTAAAGCACTATGGAGATTTTTCAAATAACTAAAAGTAGATCTAGCATTCAGTCCATCAATCCCACTACTGGTTATCTACTCAAATTAAAAAAAGTCATTGTATCAAAAATACACCTGCATGTATATGTTTATTGCAGTACAATTCACAATTACAAAGATACAGAACCAACCTAAGTGCTCCTCAACCAATGAGTGGATAAAGAAATGTGGTAAACATACACCATGACATACTACTCAGCCCTAAAAAGAATGAAATAATGTCATTTGCAGCAACTCCAACTGGAGCTGGAGGCCATTATTCTAAGTGAAGTAACTCAGGAATGGAAAACCAAATATCATATATTCTCACTTTTAAGTGGTAGCTAAGCCATGGGTATGCATACAGAGTGGTATAATGGACATTGGAGACCACTAAGGGGCAGAGTAGGAGGTGAGTGAGGGATAAAACACTACATATTGGGTACAATGTACACTACTTGGGTAACAAGGGCACCAAAATCTCAGACTTTACCACTCTGTAACCAAAAACCACTTGTTCCCCAAAAGCTATTGTGTTATATATGTATATTACATATGTCTAAGTATAGCCATAGATATCCAGGATATTTTTTTAATCCTTAAATAACCATATGATTTAAGAGAACTTAAAGTTATTAAAAATATATTATTATTTTAATTCTCCATCTCCCCTGGTAGTATGCTATGCAAATAATAATGAGGAGATATTAAAGGTCCCTGGGTTTCTCATGGATTCTCTCAAAGCACTAGCTTCTTGAGACTCTTCACACACTGAGAGAATTAGATCTGTAGCCCTTTGTCCAGTTAATTTCTCTGATTTGAAACAATAGGAAAACTTCTTTTACTCCCCTAAGAGGGTCAAATTTTTAAAATCCTTAGATTATTAGGTTCCTAGGTTAAGTACTAGGGTAAGAGGAAGACTAGGTTTTTGTATTCATATGTCAAAAGATATGATATTCCAGAATTTGGAGACAGCTGTAGGTCATAAAACTTGGAGACACAGGGTTATTTGGTTCCAGGAGAGATTTTACAACATTCCAAAAGTTTGGAATAAAGAAGATATCCTCTTAGAAGGACAGAAAAACAGCCGTTTCCATCCTATTACAAGTATAAAAACAAAGACAAGGAAAAAAAAACATTGTTCTTAATTTCTTGCTTTCAGAGAGTCTGGCATCTCACTAGGATGATCTGGATCTCTTTATACTGTCCAAAGATAAGAACTGGGAAAAGGAGCAGCCAACACACATTATTAAGAAATCTGTTTCTGACTGAGAACACTGTGTGGACATTTAAAATAAAATTAACAAACTTGAGCCCAGGAGTTTGAGGCTGCCATGAGCTATGATGGCATCACTACACTCTAACGTGGGCAACTAAGTGAGAACCAGTTTCTAAATAAATAAAGAAATAAATACATAAATAGTAAAATGAATAAGATGAGTATTAAAAGCCCAAAAACAGATTCTCAAATTTTGTTGAATATGTGAATGGATGAATAAATATGAAATGTAGATGGAGACATTAGGAAGAAGTTAGCTTCCACTGAAAAATATACACAAATCAAATTCCAAATAATTAAATATGTAGAATATAGCTTGTTTACAACAATAAAAAATAATGTTCTCTGTCAGAGAAAATTAAGAAAAGCAATTTAAACTCAACTGTTATAGATAGAAAGATTACTATCTATTTAGCAGTGCTTAAAAAGGAGGTCATAGAGAATTAATTCCAATATAAACCTGACATGAACAGCAATGCAAAAAATTTGGACTCAGTGTAAAATATTATTTGATGGTGTGAATAAATAATGAAATAAATGTTCATACGATAAATTGTTGAAATAATTTGAAATCTTTTCTGAATAATTATTGAAATAATTAAATAAATTGTTCATGAAAAATTACTCGTCTTGAGGAAGACAATCCGCATTGTACTACAATTTCATTATTTTATATTGGCAAGAGAAGAAATATTTTGAAAAACATTAATAAAGTTTACTTAAAGAGGAGTATGATCCTCTTTCAGATGCAAAATAGAAGATAGGGGATGGAGCAAGTCTACCTTCCTTAAAAAGGTAGCTGAAGTCATCAGGAATTGTTTGTATCATGCTACAGACCTATACTGAAGAATAATAAATGAAACAGACTTATGAACTCATCAGGTATATTTAGACTAAGCATACTGATTAGAAAGTTCTCCTCATGTAATTTCTTCTTCCTGAACGATCTCAAAAAATATAATTTCAGGTCTAGATAATTGAAATAAAAGTGCATCCCTGAAACAAATTATTTAGCTCTTACTTTTTATAAATACTCTAATTGCTAAACTTATCAGGATCATGACCTACTTTGTATAGACAAATTAAATTCTAATTCTCCAGATCACAATATATAGGCTTTAAGTCACCATAATTTTTTCCCATTTGCCTCATTTCTGCCTTTCTTTGAGGTCTCTACCTTTTGTAACTAGTTTTTAATTTGTAAAATATTTACTTAATATTAGCTGATTTATAATGAATTAGTTTAGACTAGAATGGCATTTGAATACTTGTTGAAAATAATATCACTTGTAGACCTAGAATACTTTGGTAGCTACTTCATTTTCTCTGTCTCTTTCTGAAAAGTTAGCCAGCTTGCTTTAGGCAGACAGTAAGGGAAGGGTCCCCCAGAGAATCTCCTACCTGCTCCACAAGTGTTTATACCAGATGTTTTGTGCAGATAAGGGTACTTGCTCCGGGGGCTTGCCTAAACATGCCCGCAGTGGAAAATTTTGTTTCTTAACACATGGGCAGTAAGAAAAATAAATCAATATGGAATGTCTCAGACTAAGGGTCTGCATGCACTCTCGAAGGATGCAGTGGAGCCTACAGGAATTCATGCCTTATACAAATAGGGAACTCAGCCCCATCAGCTTATATAAAAATGCTTTTGTATTCACCTGTGAAGAGGGCAACCAGGAACCTACTTTCAGGAATCCTCTCTTTGCTGAGAGCTTTCCTTTAACTTAATAAATTCTATACAATTCAGAACAATGTGCTCTCCCTCCGTTTTTAGAGACATGTCCCTTACCCCAACCTCCAAAGGCCACAGGTACACATGTGAGACAAATGGGAGAGTGGCAACTCCCAACCTCCCTCCCCTCCCGGCTGGGGCACATAGCCCAAGGGCCCCACTTGGCTGGGTGGCCAGCATTTCCTGCTCACTCTTCCCTCTCCCCATGCACCCACAGTGTCTTTCCTCCCCTGGCTGAGCCAGAAAGGAGGAGACAGCAATTAAAATGTTCTCTCCCTATTGGAGGAACTCATTTGCATAAGAATAAAAGGTTTCTCCTCCAGGCATCTTCCCCACCCTGCACTTAAGCTGTTTCATTTTGTTTTATTTTTTCTTTTCTCCACTTTATAAGGAGTTAACTTTTATGAGAGGTTTTTTGTTTGTTTTTTTTTTTTTTTTTTCTTATTAGGCCAGGACCCCAATTCCCAAGATAGCCTTTTCTCTCCCTTGTTTAAGGAAGACCCAGCTCCAAAGCTTTAGGTTAGCATGACTAATTGCTGCCAATTAGGCGCCCTTCCATCTCGTGGATAGAGGTCATTCTAGTATCCATGGCATGCATGAAATCTAGGGAACTCAAAGGTTATCAACAACAGTGGGACAAGCAGCGCATGGGTAATGGTGGATAACTCGCACCCTGTAAGCCCCCTGTTAACATAGGTGAAAGCTGCATTGGCACCCATGGGTGGTAACCTGCCAAGATCACCAGGACTCAGGGATATAAGAACAGAAGAAAGAAAGAGGACACTTTTCTCCTCTCCCTCATGTACCTCAGGTATTTACTAGGAAAAAGAAGAAACTAGGGATGCCTTGCTCCCCTCTTCTTAGGTGAGTAACCAATCATCTGCAGCCCATATTTCTCTTGATTGCCTCCTGAATCACTAGGACTCTTCTGAAAACACACCTCCTTTCTCCTTTTTCTTCCTCTGTCCTCTCTTTGTGGGTGGGTCATTGTGTCGCTGTACCACAGGACACTCCCTTTGGATGCATCCCTTAAACTGGGAAAAGTTAATTTCTCCAAACCTTAAACTGCTTGGCTCAAAACTGAGCATGAAAAAGGGCAACTCAGAAGCCTGGTACGCCAGCAAAAGGGTAAAAGTTCTTACCAGGGCCGGGTGCAGTGGCTCACGCCTGTAATCCCAGCATTTTGGGAGGCCAAGGCAGGCGGATCACGAGGTCGGGAGATGGAGACCATCCTGGCTGACACGGTGAAACCCCGTCTCTACTAAAAATAACAACGACAACAACAACAAAAAATTAGCCGGGCGTGGTAGCGGGCACCTGTAGTCCCAGCTACTCCGGAGGCCGAGGCAGGAGAATGGTGTGAACCTGGGAGATGGAGCTTGCAGTGAGCCGAGATCACACCACTGCACTCCAGCCTGGGGACAGAGGGAGACTCTGTCTCAAAAAAAAAAAAAAAAAAAAAAAATAGTTCTTACCAGTCAGACTTCTGGCCTCCCTCTCCCTGTGCAAACCAGTTGAATAAATGATAAAATCCCTGTTTAAATCACTGTTTATATCCTCTCTGAAGTTCTGATAAATAGAAAAAAGGATTTATGAGGTTAGTCTTAAGCTGTAGCCAATGTAGTGTGCTTTGTGTGTCTTTCTGTATAGTTCTGTCATAAAGAGGGGTACCTTAGGATAGAATGCAGGCCTAGGACCCCAAAAGTTTGCTGATCAAACCAGCCTGGCAAACTGGTCAGTAACAAACCTTGCTACAGTTCTTCATCTTGTTTTTTGTCCTTAGGAGCTTGACCTTGTAACCACTTGATAATACTTTCTTTTGGCCTCTGCCAGTTTACAATGGTGGCCTGGGTTTAATCCTGGCTTAGGGAATGAGTATATTTTGGCTAATATCTGTGTGACTTTTACCATTTGCTGATTCTCTTCCCCTCTGTAAACAACTTCTAGCTTCCTTTCTTAAATCTTCCTTTGTCTGAACCAACTTTAAAGATCTTAGATTCTGTAAAAACTGCTTAGCATCTCTTTGAAAATAACTTTTACACTTACAGTTAAGTCATAACCTTAGTTGAGGCTTGTTGGTTTCACCTGTGAGGTTATTTTTAATAAAGTTCAAAAGCCAGAAATATTGGCTGCTCGGCATGGCTAAAGTTGGGTAATAGATATGAAACGATTTTCTTAGAGCACAGCTGAATTAAAAGTGGATATCCAAGTTATAGGTATATTTAAAGGCCTTTAAATTTTTCTCTGCATGGATCTTGTTTTTCTGGAAAAAGGTTCTTTCTCTGTTGAATGATTTTTTTTTCCCATTTTGTCTTGTCATTCAGTGCATACATGAGAGGCTCTAAGATAACTTCTGATAGCCTGGGGCTCCTGGGAAAAAACAAAGAAGGTGCCGCAGACCCCATTTTGGGGGAAAAACACCCTCTGTTTTCCTCATGAAACCCCAGGAATTAAAACTGGATAGATCCTTCTCAAAATCTGTCTCTGTCTTCCAGCTATGCCTGTTTATTAGGCCCTAGAAACTGTATGCTGTCCTAGACCCTGCTCTTGAAGGGCTTCACCCAGAGGCCAATAATCTATTCAGAAGATTGGCAAATGAAAAATCTTACAAGTACTGAATTTGCTTTTGTTCATCTGTGTAATTTTATATTTCTTATGGGCATGATGTTTATATAAAAAAGCTCTAGGAAAATAAGCACTTAGATCAAATATTTTTTGAAGAAAAATAAAAGCTGTAATACCTTTTCAGTTCACATGACTATAATCTTTAAGAAATAAAGGCTGTTTTAAAAATAATTGGTAAAATACAAATGTCTTTAAAATGTAAATATGTGGACTGAATCATGTAGGTCAGATACTAGGTTAGCTAACTGCTTCAAAGTTATTAACTGCTTCTTTGGCTTTTAAGTACTATTTGATAAAGTTTGGCTCTCTGTCCCCACCCAAATCTCATCTTGTAGCTCCCGTAATTTCCATGTGTTGTGGCAGGGACCCAGTGGGAGATGATTGAATCATGAGGGTGGGTCTTTTTATGCTGTTCTCATGATAGTAATGGGTTTCATGGATCTGATGGTTTTAAAAATGAGAGTTTCTCTGCACAAGCTCTCTTTTTTGGTTTGCCACCATCCACATAAGATGTCACTTGCTCCCCCTTACCTTCTGCCATGATTGTGAGGCCTCCTCAGCCACGTGGAACTGTAAGTCCAATTAAACCTCTTTCTTTTGTAAATTGCCCAGTCTCAAGATTGTCTCTATCAGCAGCATGAAAATTGACCAATACACTATTCAATTTGCCTGCTTCACAATTAATAAGTCCAGGGACATATGGAATTAACCACACCCTTAATTATGCAGGAAAGAATCAGACTTTATTTATGGCTACTACATAATTAAAGCAACTTGCCAGGTT
The DNA here is from genome assembly GCF_029281585.2 of Gorilla gorilla gorilla. NCBI lineage: Eukaryota > Metazoa > Chordata > Mammalia > Primates > Hominidae > Gorilla > Gorilla gorilla. The sequence continues at coordinate 10,116,033 of NC_086018.1, read as the reverse complement.
TTACATTAAAGTTAAAAATTGCTAGGAGTTACCGTAATAACCTGTAATCGAGACAATGAAAATAGATTTACATATAAGGTAAGCAAGGAAACTAAAATATGTTTTTAGTAAAAGATTATAAGAATGCATGAAAATGTAAATTTTTGCCTTGGGTTAAAGGATTGTTTTGAATTAGATAAGATAAAGCTGAAGGTTTAAACAAATGGTGAAAAGTTTGTAAAAATTAATCTTGCAAAAGAAATTGTGTGAACATATTGACTAATTTCAAAAAAAGTATTTTGTTTTTGTAAATTGAGCATTGAAATAAAAGCACAAGAAGGTTTTCTAAAGGCACTGATCTGCTCTTTAACAACAATTTGTAAAGGGTTATAAAAGTTTAAAAAAATCTCACCTCATGGTCAAACTAGATAAGATTAGATATAATTATCTATAAGTTTTCATTAAAAAAATTGGGGTTGACATCAACAGTAGACTAATGCAAGGATGAAATTAGGCTTTCACTTGAACAGCATTTCCCTGTAAAATTAATGACAGATTGTTTGGAAAGCTAAGTTTTCCCTCTTCCTGTGAATATGCTTTTGCGTTGTTTTAAAATGTTTGAGTCATCATTTTGGCTAAAATAAATGACAAATGGTAACTTGGAATTCTATTTTATAATATCAAGTGCTTTGAACCTCTAACATAATTAACAGTCTTCCCAAAATCAAACTTCAGTTTCAAAATTGTCTTTCCTGGTCCCTGGAACATCCAAAACAGGAGAAAACTGGGTTTTTTGAAATGTTTAGTTATATGGAATTTCCAAAGTTATATTTAATCTGCTTTAGGTTATATTTTAGTGGATAATATTAATATGTTTCAAAATTATATGAGATTTCTAAAATTCTAATGTCTGAGTATATGCTATCAATCATAATTAAGGTTATTATGTTTAGTTATTGTAAACCCTAGAAATAACTAAATTTCTTTGTCAATTGTATTCTTGACAGTAACTACCCTGGACATTTCATCATTCACAGACAAATGTCTTGTTTTGATCCTACTCAAAAGATGATTTATAATCAGCTATAGGATTTTGACAAGTGTTCTCAAATGCAAAATTCCATGAACTCTGGAGATTCTGACATTGGAAAAAATACAGTACTCATGAAGAACTGAAATGTTCATGAATATCAAGCAGAACAAGATAACAGAATGGATTGAACTAATAGAAAACAAGTATTATTTTTAACCTTTTTGCTTAAAACTTTGGTGATCCTTGCTTTGTTTTTCTGAGTCAAGGATACTTATTTTGAACTATTTAAAGCCTTTAATAATTGAGTAAACTATACGCCTGTGAACAAAATCTGAAGGATGTTTGTTTCTCTCTGCCTGGCTTTGCCAGAATTTGGAAACTATTTGTGAGAATATTTAATTTATGACAATACAGTTATTTTCATCAGTGCAATAAGAATACATTTTCTTTTGCAACAGGACACAATTGAAGAAACTGGTGGTTTTACCAAGGCTTTTACTGGAAGGGTATATGTTCCTTTACGTAATTAAGCTGGACTTGCCAACAAAAGTCCCTTGGGAAAACTGGCTACATACCTTGTCAACACAGTCCTTGTACAACGTTCCTAACCCGTGGGGAGTAAAGCATGTCATTTTTAAACAGGCTTAGGAGCCTGTTAAAAAGGTCCTGGGCCTGTGAAAAAGCTTGTTCTTCGGACATCAAGAAGAGAATGATTTACCAAACTTGTAGATATTTGACGGTGGAAACCCATGGCTGGGCTTGGCCTTAAAAGGTCTTAACTGAGATTCCTTATGGAACAGAGTTCCATCAAAGCCAATTTAAAAGCCTATGGGAAAAATAATTATTCTTTTTGCACTTTATGCAAATAAGACAAGTATAAGGCTAAAGTTTATTTTTTCAAACAACTGAGTCCTATCATGATTTGTTTTTGACAAAAATGAGGACTGGAGAGAGAGAAATTATGTTTCAAAACTTATTCTACATTTGTCATTACATTATAATCCCATTAGTTGTTTTTAAGTTTTTGCCTACATTTTAGACTACCCTGCTTATTCCTGTGGACCAACCAGAATGTATGGCTGCAGCTCAAAAGAACCAAAGGGATGAGTAATATAAAAAATCTGGATCAATATTTTAATTCTGAACAATTATCCTGCAAATCCTTCCAGGTGATCGGAGTAAATAGGTGCCCATAACCCAGAGATTTCTTTGTTTGGGAAAATAAGACCAAGGGAGCTAATCAAAGCCAAGCCCCATGAATACAAACCTTAGCAGGCATAACTATAGCCACGAGTTATCTGGCTGTATTGGCAGCCTTGAGATTTTGTTTTGTTTTGTTTTGAGCTGTCCTTATCTCTTTGTTTCATTTTGAATATGTCTTCTAATAACCCAAATTGTTTCTTCTCACTTAAAGGCCATTCAACATCAAATGGTGATGCAAACAGAACCACTCATGAGCACACCATTCTCTTTGGGTACCCTTAAACTGACCTCAGGAGGAGCCTTAACTGCCACTTTCCCAAAACAATACCCCTTGTCAGCAGGAAGCAGTTAAGAGCAGTCGTTGTACACTTTCCCCAACAGAATTTGGGGTCTCCACTCCTGAAGGGAGGAATGAAAGGAGTCAGCCAACTTGCTTTAGGGAGACAGTCAGGAAAGGGTCCCCTGGAGAACCTCCTACCCACCCCCTAGGTGTTTATACCAAATATTTTGTGCGGATAAGCATAATTGCTAAGGGAGCTTGCCTAAACATGCCCATAGTGGAAAATTTCGTTCCTTAACATATGTGCATTAAGGGAAATAAATCAATATGGAGTGGCACAGACTAAGGGTCCACATAACTCACTGGAAAGATGGAGTGGAGCAACCAGGAATTCACAGCCCTATCAACTTGTATAAAAATGTCCTTGTTGCCGGGTGCAGTAGCTCACACCTATAATCGGAACACTTCGGGAGGTGGAGGCGGGCAGATCACTAGAGCAGGAGTTGGAGACCAGCCTGACCAACATGGTAAATCCCATCTCTACTAAAAATACAAAAATTATCCGGGCCTGGTGACGTGTGCCAGTAATCCCAGCTACTCAGGAGGCTGAGGCAGGAGAATCGCTTGAACCTGGAAGGCAGAGGTTATAGTGAGCCAAGATCACGCCATTGCACTCCAGCCTCGGCAACAGAGTGAGGCTCTGTCTCAAGAAAAAAAAATGCCCTTGTATTCAACCGTTAAGGGGGCAACCAAGAACTTGATGTCAGGACCCCTCTCTTTGCTGAGAGCTTTCCTTTCACTAAATAAATTCTACTACACTTACTCTTTGAGTGTCCATGAGCCTACTTCTTCAGAACTTAGGCCTAGCTGGGCTAAGGAGCAAAAAACCCTGCATCATATCTCAAACTCAACCTTTAAGTTTTTGTCCTACTAGTCTCCTTCACATTTTGCAATACATTAAAATTGCTTCAAGGTTTTTTCAAAGTGTGTTTTTGGTAATTCTGCTAATTTATGCTGTTTAAAACATCCTGGCTGAATGATTTCAAATAAATTTTATAACATCTATTTCCATTTTTTTCACTCAGTACATATGAATCCACTGTTTAATCCAAATTTAAAGTAACAATCATTAAAGTAAATTAAAATGGAGTCTAGGCCTGAAGAATTTCTGAACAGACAAAACCAGTTAGGCATCATAAGTGATCTAAACCTTGTTTGATCTACAGATATAAGGGAAACTTGAGCTATTCTTATCAATTTCTATATTAAAGAAAAACAGAACTTAAGTTCAACCAATCAGAAGTAGCCAACACACATAATCATACAACTGAAGACTTTCCAGTGGGATAGACTTAATAACGTACAACTTTGGTACCAAATAAGGTACAAATAACTGTACAACTATAAATAGTCAAATATTTTCTTTAGTTTTCTTCTGTGCCTGTCCTCTAAAAGCCTCCACCTGTGATCCCTCCGTGGCGCTCTTAAGCCACTTTTATGGTTTGGAGCTGCCTGAGTCATAAATCATTGTGTAAATAACATATTTAAAATTTTATTGTGCCTTAGTTTATCTTTTAACACAGTGGTCCTCAACCCTTGGTAATGAGCTATGTCTTGTTAGGAATCAGATCATACAGCAGGAGGTGAGCGGCAGGTGAATGAGCATTACCACCTGAGCTCTGCCTCCTGTCGAATCAGCTACAGCATTAGATTCTTATAGGAATGTGAACCCTATTATGAATTGAGCATGCAAGTGATCTAGGTTGTGCATACCTCATGAGAATCTAATGCCCAATGATCTGAGGTGGAAAAATTTCATCCCTGTATTAGTCAGGGTTCTCCAGAGGGACAGAACTTATAAGATATATGTATATATGAAAAGGAGTTTATTAACGAGAATTGACTATACGATCACAAGGTGAAGTCCCATGATAGGCTGTCTGCAAGCTGAGGGGCAAGGAAGCCAACAAAGGCTTGGTTCAACTACAAAAGCCTCAAAAGTAGGAAAGCTGGCAGTGCAACATTTAGTCTGTGGCCAAGGGCCTGAAAGCCCCTGGAAAACCACTGCTGTAAGTTCAAGTGTTCAAAGCCTAAAGAACCTGGAGTCTGATGTCCAAGGGCAGGAAGCATCCAGCACTGCACAATGATGAAAGCCAGAAGACTCATTAAGTCAGCTTATCCCACCTTCTTCCACCAGCTTTGTTCTAGCCAAGCTGACAGTCAATTGGATGGTGTCCACCCACATTGAGGATGGGTCTTCCTCTCCCAGTCCAACTCAAATGTTAATCTCCTCCAGCAACACCGTCACTGACACACCCAGAAACTATTCTTTACCAATTATCTAGGCACCCTTCAATCCAATTAAGTTGACACCTATTATTAACCATTACAATCCTGAAACCATCCTCTGCTCTCCTGTCCGTGGAAATATTGTCTTCCACAAAACCAGTCCCTGGTGCCACAAAGGTTGGGGACTACATAGAACTCAATGAAATGAGAAGTAGTTTCTGATTCAACTAATGTCTGTTAAGTGATTCTCTCTATAGATCCAAGTATTATGAGCAACCTCACACAATCACATTCATGAGATTTCTATTACTCTGTGTGTTGGACTTCAAGGAAGGAGTGGAATGCCATCATTAGGCACCAAATACTTCCACTATTGATTAGCATTGAGATTTTTAGTAAATATTTAGGAGTACTGGGGGATGAAGGAGAGAGAACACTATTTATTCTTGTACTAGAATACTCATTTCTAATGCCTATAATTAAATCAATAGGAAAGTTATTGAGAAAATCTGGGCATTTTGAGATAATTGAAGAGTAAGTATTCCATATGTATGTCAGTTGAAAATTATTTTTGCTATTTGCTTTGGAAAGAATATAACAATGTTAGCAAATGAACAAGGTAATTCCTGGCTGAATTATATAATTATTTACAGTACTTCCAAATACATTAATCTATTACCATTATATGTAATTCATGGGGAATGATATTAAACAATAGATAAAATATCAAGTTAATGTATTTCAGGACATCACTCACAGCATAATGAAAAACTGACTTACTTCTGTATTTCAATAGCTTCAATACCCATTCGACATTACTGTGCATTACAAATCTATTGGTAAATTGCTTGCAAAAATAAGACTGAAAACAATTTTAAATTAAGTGTACAAATTTTTCTCTTTTTCTTTTGAAATAATTAATATTTTATTTTATTACTATAGTTTCCTTTAACTCTATAATTTGAACTGAGATGTTTGGAGAAAAAGTATTTTTAATAGAATTTATAACAATAAGAATAACTGTTAGAATGCCAGTCCTATCAAGAAATGTTAGAAATATATAAGCAAAACTCAAAAGTAAATATCACTGTCTGTCTAACCTTATTCCATGCATAGCTTCTACTACTGTTCCCCAGAATTGTCTGTTTTATCATTTCTCTTGACTTTTGATACATTTATTCATATATCCTCCATCCTCACTTAGTCCTTACTGTTTGTACTTCGACATCATATCAACCCTATCTTGCCACTTAAAAGACAAAGTAATACTACTTTTTCAGTTTTTTTTTTCATTTAATGTAAGAAGTTATTATTTCCCCAATAGTGAAATGATGCAAAATGATTATTTGATGTATTGTCCAAGTGGGTTCAGGTTTGTGACAGTCTCAAACGCATCAGGGAGTAGGGACACCCTTCAGTTAAAGCACCAAGTTGTATTTTAATCTGTATTTTATTTTTAAAAAAGATTTTTTTTCTCAATATCACATAAGCATTAAGCTCTTTATTTTACCTCTCTATTTACTTATTTACATGATGTAAGATTGAACATTTTTCTTTATCAAAAATATTTTCATAATATGTGTAAAATTGTTGAAATCTTAATTTTTCCAAAATGATAGCTGACTCCTCTTAAAGGTAATGGGAATCTTAGAATGTTATTTGCAAGTCAGTCTACAGCATTATTTTCATATATAAAATGTTGTGTACTAATTTTTGAAATATTTGTAAATTAAATAGGTCATTTTTCTTTCAGGAGAAAGGAGACTTTGAGAGATTTTTGTGCAGGAGAAGAGTAGTTTTAAAAATAGGTAGTTTGCTATAGGGCAGACTAGTTTTAAATTCTAAAATGAGAACAAGTCAATAAGAGTCTCTTGATTAAATCTAGTGATCTTATTATTTATTTATTAATTGACATGTAATAATTGTACATATTCATGGGGTACAATTTGATACCTGGATACCTATCCATGTTGTATAATGATCCATTCAGAGTGAGTCTATTATCTTACATATTTGTCATTTCTTTGTGGTGAGAACATTCAAAGACAACTCTTCAAGCTATTTTGTAATATACGATATTTCACTGTTAACCATACTTGCTCTACATGCAACAGAACACCAGAATTAATTCCTCTTATCTAGTTGTAATTTTATACCATCAATCAAAGTTTCCTCATCCTTCTTTTCATCCTCCCGTCTTTAGTCTCTGGTAACATTTTTCTACTCTCTGCTTCTATGCTATTAACTTTTTAAATGTTTGTATTTTCTTTTTTTTTTAGACCCCACTTATGAGTGAGATCATGCTGTACTTGTCTTTCTGTTTCTGGCTTATTTCACTTACCACGATGTCCTCTAGATTCATCCATATTGTCATAAATGGCAAGATTTTATTTTTTATGGCTAAAGAGTACTTCATTGTATACAGATAGTGCATTTTCTTTTTGAATTCATCTGTTGCCAGACACTTAGGCTTATTCTGTATCTTGGCTATCATACATAGTGCGCAATAAAAATGACTAGGTGCATTGCAATTAGCTTTAAAAAGATGGAACGGCATTGTAAGGACAGACCATGAATCTAAGCCCTTAGGTTGAATACTTAGGTTGAATAAAATTGTTGGAAGAAGTGGCTATTTGATGTATGTAATGAAAGGGATTCTTACATGGCAGGTATTAGTAGGAGAAAAAAAAAAGAGAGAGAGTTGAAGGAGAGGGGAAAACTGCCACAGCAGGTTAAGCAACTTGCTTTAAAATAATTGGGATTAGTAAGTGTGCAGAGATAGAACTGGTGATGAAAGAGTGAGACTGGAATTAGGAATTAATTTGTAACACTAATGTTGCAGGTTGGGTCCTGGTTATGAGACTAAGCGGATGCTCATTCTTTGGAGCTATAACTCTGACCAGTGCCACATTAACAGATTTGGAAAATATGAGATTAACTATGAAGGTACAGAAAATAAAGGTATTAAAATTCTTTCTATATTTTAGATCTAATTGTTAATAATATAGTATATACACATCCATACTATATTATATATATATATATAACATATATAATAACATATATATGCGAAAAGCTATGGTAAATAGAAAACATTAGCTGGGCATGGTGGCTTACGCCTATAATCCCAGCACTTTGGGAGGTGGAGGCAGGAGGATACTTGAGCCCAGGGATCTGAGACTAGCCTGGGTAATATGGCAAGACCATGTCTCTACCAAAAGTAAAGAAAAGTAGCTGGGCCTGGTGGCACACACCTGTCATCAAAGCTACTCTGGAGGCTGAAGTGTGAGGATCACTTGAATTCAAGAGGTCAAGGCTGTAGTGAGCTGTGTTCCAGCCACTGCACTCCAGCCTGGGTGAGAGCACAAGACCCTGTCTAAAAAAAAGCAAAAGAAAAAAGAAACATTATTGAGGAGAAGAGATAAATAGAGTCTTAGAAATTTGAATTGATACATGAGTAAAGAATGACCCAATTATTTTATATCGGGAATGGGAAAATAAATTTTATTCAAGTCCACAAAATAGTTTTTAAAGCATAGACAATATAATACAGGGGTTGGGGGCGTGGTTACAACAATGTTAGAAACACTGAAAGAGCAAAAGGGGCTTGCTACTCCAGATGATGAGCAAATGAAGGAAGCCACTTCCATCCTTAACTGTGAAAAATGAGTAGGGGAAGGTGGTGCATTCTGGGTCCCATGATTCCAGACTGACCATTGGCCCTATTTGAGTGCAGCTGCTGTTAGGCAGAAACCCTGGACTCCAAACTCTCAGTAAAACTTCTGAAGACACTGCTGTTGCTATTGCAGCTGTCAGCACCATTGATTCAGCTGAGAAGCAGTCCAGAATATCACACTGACACCCACGCTGTTGGTTGTGATTTTTTGAACCAGATTGAAATTAATATCTACGGTATGGTTCAATTTCTATGAAGTTCAATGTCAAGCAAATGTAATTTATAAAGATAAAAGTAACAACAGTGATTGCCTATAGTAATGATTGGAGGTTCACAATAGAGACTCCTGGATTCTAGTAATACTCAATTCATATTCATGTAGGTTGTGATGACATTAGTATTTTACATTCTAAAAATGTTTAATGCTATATGCTCAAGATCTGTGTCTTTCACATGTGCATATCATATTTCATATTTCAATTAATAAATCAGTAAAAAAAGTTCCAGTTCAGGATACAATACTGTAGAACAATCCAAAATATTAATTTATTCCTAAAGTTTTTAAAATATTAGAATAAATACAGAGCATTTTGTTAAAACAATATGGTAAACCTAAATGTAAAAAAAAATTGAGTTAGGAATTTCAAAAAGACATTTCATGTGTCTTTTCAACTTTCAATTTCGTATGAAAGTTGAAAAAACTTGAAATCAGTAAGTGTGCATGTGTATGTAAAACAAAATTACTGCATATAAAAACTTTTTTGAGGCATCTAGAAAATATTTAGCAGTGTGCCATAGTTTAGAGGCATTTTAAAATGCTTTTTAGTGGTACATAAAAAATTAATTAATGACAGAGTCTATGAAAAACAAGTAGAGCAGCTTGAAATAATTCACATATTTTTCATGTAAAACTTTTAGGAGAAGTCCAGTGATGTCACGATAGCTCTACGATGTTGATTTATTTTTTCGCTTTTATATGCTTATTTTATATATAAAATAGCTGAAAACAGCTATGAATTCTAAAGCATGGTAACACGGGTAAAAGGTCACACACTTTTCTTTTAGATGCTGCAAATATTGCTTCTGTTCACACGTTATCGTCCAAAAATTAGTTACATTGCCTCATCAAAGTGCAAGGAGGCTGGTAAATGTACTTTAATTTGCTAAATGCCTTGCAAGATATAGGGATGTATATTGAGGAGACAAAGAATGGAAGTGAGAATTACTTGTTATTTTGACTTCCAACTATCGGAGAACATTCCCAAAGAAATATTATACTTAATTTCTGCCTGAATAATTATTTCAGCATCTCTTTCATGGTCTTTGCTTAAGGGCAGTGCTTCCAGCTGAGGCTGCATGCAGTCTCATATTCCATAGACTAACTGTCTAGGGTAATTCAGACTTATAACCTAAGTTTGTGTTACAACTTTTCTAACTTACGTTCCTTTGATGGAGTTTATCCTCATTGCCCCACTCCCCAAATGGTTTACTAAAAAGTATAGTCTAAAACAGAAACATTATTCTTTTTATATTCTTTAATCTCCATTGAAATAAACACAATTTGTAGAATTATTAATTAATAGAAATTAATTGAAAATAAGCATCTTTATTTTATATGAACAATGACACAGTTCAAATTTATCTTGAAAACAGTTTTAAGCTCAAGTAATTACCCTGAATTTGTAAATAACCCATTTATAAGTAGGTCAATAAGAAAACATTTCAACAAATTTCAAATGTGATATCATTTCTAGATCTTATGAAATAATAGAACATGTTTTGGAAGATAGGAGAAGTTTACTTAGCCAATAAAAACAGGTCTCAATCAATTATTTTTTAACAGCTAGTTTATCCCTGGATATACCTTACTATATCCTGTTTTTAGATATGGCATTTAAAAACCTCCAAGAATATAGAGATAATTTTAATTGAGCTATTATGGTTAGTATTTATTTTTAAAGTTCTGAATTTTTTTAAAAAAATCAATATTCTATGGTATATTAATAAGATTGATTGGAATAATGCATTTTGTTAATGTAGTGGGTTGGTGATATGTTTTTCTGCTGAGAAAGAAGGCTGTTCATAATCTTAAATTATATTAGGTTTTAGAAACAACGAAAATTGTGGGATTTCCTTAATGGCTTTCTTACACTTGAGTTCTAAAATACTTATCAATCTCAAATATATTTTACATTATGTTGAAAAATGACTATTAATAGTTTCTGCTAAAAAGAATTATCAACTTTTTATGCATCGCCATTTCAGAGTTGGGCTTATAAAAATATCAGTATCTGTCCTACATATATACCAATGTTTTTCAATTTTTAGTCTATTAAATATGTTTCATTGATTTTCTGCTGTGTGCCTAAAATTGTGCATGGTATTATAGAAGGTACTGTGAAAAGGCTTAAAGCAGTATATTTAACCAGTGCCTACCAGAGTAGTACATAGAGAAGCAAACCTTATCTATAAGCAACAATGAGAGTGTGCTACAGATAACTTTTAATATTGTAAATATATATGATACAGATGATAAAATCTTTATGAAATAATCTATAGGAGAGGCGAAATGGGTCTCTGCCAGGAGAATGCAAAGGCAGTAAAAAATTAAAAACCAAAATATTGAGAATTATTTTGAGGAAAGTGTTAGTAGAATTTAATAATACATTTAATAGAAACATAAGATTAAAACTGCAAAGATGAATTCAAAGTTGCTTACATTCAAAAATAACTCATTAAATGTACAGTATTTTAAGCACACTTTTGATCTATGAAGAATATAAATATGAATAAGACATAGTTCTTTAGGCTAGCATAGAGAATATTTTTTGTACAGAAATAAAATCTAGAGTATGTAATATTAGGGGAAAGAAAATGCCTCATAGACGTCAATAAACCTTGTTCCCTCTATTTTTTTTTACTGGTTTCATTTCCTGTAATAATTGTGGTAACAGTAATGCTGAAACAATTAAACCTCCAACTCTTAAAACAATAAAAGTTATTGCTTGCTTAAATAATAGGAATGCTATCTGTGATTTCCTGCAGGGTCATTCAAAGATTTATTATTTTCCTATCTGTGGTTTTGCTATCCTCAATACATAGCTCTTGGGGGTTTCCTGTGGACTGTTTTAATGTTAGCCAACCAGAGAGAGTAAAAAGAGTATTAAAAATTATTAATTGTGGGTCTATGTGACTCTGTAAGAAGGCTACATCACTACTATATACTTAGAACCTAAATTTCTATGCCAAAATATAGGCGAATATAGCAAATATTGTCCAACTTAACAAGGAAAGAGAAAATGAATTGTCTGTTCATCTTACAGTTGCTAATAAAATCCCCAACATTGAACTTAAATGACTCTCCAGTTGTTCATTAGGAGCATATGCTGTTGGTTGACTGCCAGCATACATTATCTCACCTTTTCTTTCTAAGATAGAACATATTCAATATATCCAAGGCTTCCAAGGCTTCAGTATTTCTCTAAGTTTACTGTCTCATCTTCAGATTCAGGTATGATGTGATTATTCTAAGTATAGCCTGATTCTTTGCCAAAAATAAGAACAAAAATATGCATATGACCCAATTCAGTACAAAGGCAAATCAGGGCAAATTACCTTAAGAGTTTTTAAAATAAATGTTTCCCTTGGTGTCTTTTTCTTGGTCTTCTGGGTAGGGTTGTATCTGAATATGATGACCCTAAATGTCTGCAGACATTTTTGCAGCAATGTTAAGGGTAAAAGTGACACAGCCAATAGCAAAGAAATGCCAGAAAATACGTAAGCAAACTGTGACCTCTTTTTACCTCTTGATTGACTTTTATGTTAAATAATGAATTTACCTTATGCTTGAAAGAATTTGAAATAGTATTTGGCAGTGAAGAATTTACTCCTCCCATATTTTCATTCAAGAGAAATTTCCATGAGGAGGGTTGTTGGTGGGTTACCTCCAACTCAACCACTTCAGAGCTACTACAGTAGTAATGCATGTTGAAGAAAAAAGTCAAACTCAGTGAAATATTTGAAGAGATTTATTCTGAGGCAAATATGAGTGACCTCGGCCTGTCACACAGCCCAGGAGATCCTGAGAACATGTGCCAAGGTTGTTGGGCTACAGCTTGGATTTATACATGTGAGGGAGACATAAGACATCAATCAGTACACCTAAGATATACATTGGTAAAATCGGGAAAGCAGGTGGGGGTGGGGTGGGTGAAGGCTTCCAGGTTAAAGGTGAATTCGAAGATTTTCTGATTGGCATTTGACAACTGGCTAAAATAATTTATCTAAAGACCGGAATCAATAGACAGGAGTGTATGGGTTAAGATAAGGTGTTTTAGAGACCGAGGTTCTTATGCAGATGAAGCTTGCAGGTAGCAGGCTTCACTGAGAATAGATAGTAAATGATTTTTATCAGACATAAAAAGGAAAAAGGACTTGGAATCAGGAAAAATCAGGAAAAAGACTTGGAAAGAGAAGGGGATTCTCTATAAAATGGAGATTTTCCCCACAGAAACAGCCTTGTAGGGCCATTTCAAAATATGTCAAAGAAATGTATTTTTTTGGTGAAATACTTTGATTTCTTTCAAGGCCTGCTATCTGTCATGTTGATATCTTATTGCTACGAACAGTCTGTTTTGTCATTCTTAGGTCTCTACTTTAATGTTAACACTGTTCAGCTATGCATGAATTCCGAAAGGATGAAAGTAAATAACGAAGCATGTTCAACCACCCATTTCCATCATGGACTCCATTACTGTTTCAGGTTTAGTTTAAAATGCCCTTGGCCAAGGTAAAGGGCCCATTTAGTTGGTTAACGGACATTGAATTTTATTTTTGGCTTACATGCAGGTGCCATGCTCTCCTTAGGTTGCTCCCTGCCAATGCTGAGCAAGGAAGATATTATAGGGCTTTTCATTCTTGTCCCACATGGACTCATCTAAAGGTCAAAGTTCACTTTGGTGCTCTTTCAGTGTGGCTGACAATTTCTCAGATCTGCACTCTTCTCTGAGGCTCCTCCTTTCCAATTATCTTTCATGCTCTCTCTTCTTTTGAGGTGCCAGGCTTGCATCATGATCTGGAGGCTCTTGCAGCCTCCTTTTGCTCTATCTTCTCTTTATTCTTCAAAGGCGTTTTCTCTGGTTACTCTCTTATATGTGTAATTCCATCTTGGTGTCTGACTCTTGGGAAACCCAAACTGGCTTATAATTTTTCTTACTTTCAGTAAAACCTTCTTTGCTGATGCATCATTCATTAATTCATTAAATGTATTGTGTTTTGTATGGGAAAACAATGACGACAAAGTGTCTATAGCTATATAGTCTGATATGTGCTAGAATAAGAATTTGGAAAAAGTATTATTGGTTCACAAAGGCAGAAATTTAGGAGGTTAGATACATTTAAAGTAAAATTTGATTAAAAAGTGTGAACTTAAATAGATTAAGATAACATGGGGTGTTTGTAAAATATATTAGTAAAATACAATGACATACCCAAAGTCCTGTTAAATCAAATTAAATATGGCCTGAGAAAAATGCCATACTTCTATATTTCAGTCCTTGTGAATGAACTGCAACCTAACCCAATAGGTACACAAGACTAAAACCTAACTTAGGAATATGCGCCTGTAACAATCGCTGAGTCTTGGCCAATTCCAGCAGCCATACTTCAACTAGTCGCATACAGCTGAGTGTTCAAATAAGGCAAGTGCTAAGCTGTAACCAATCCAGCTGTTTCTGTACCTCGCTTCTGATTTCTATACGTCACTTTACTTTGTATTGTCTATAAATTCATTCTGACCATGAGAGACCCCTGGAGTCTCTCTGAATCTGCTGTGATTGTGGGGGCTTTCCAATTTATGAATCATTCATTACTCAATTAAACTGTAAATTTATTTTGGCTGAAGGTTTTTTTTTTTTTTTTAGCAGTCCTCACCATAATGATCCATACACGTAAGTGTCTAATATAATCTTTCTAGCTTTCTTTTTTGGTTGTGTTCAGTCGTACTGTTGCTGATTCAGCTTTGTATAAAATGTCGGAGCAAAATGGCTATCAATAATATAGAGATCTGCAAGAATTCCCACACAGGTGAAATATGTATGGTGGAAAGAAGCAATTCTTAAGGCAAAGAGCCAAGCATGTACCAAACACCAATGCCCTTGCATACCAAAGCTAAAGATTCTACAATTTGCCAAAGATAAGAATGTACCTTTCACAACAGCAAGGACCTCATATATTGTCTTATTATATATCCCTAAAATCTAGCACAGTGTTGAATAAGAGGAAGTAGAAATAATTTTGAGAAGGAATTAAACATGTATTTGTAGAAGTCAAGTCTTACCCATTGAAAAAATATCTCCCCCATATTTGTAATTCATTAAATTGTTTGGAAGGGAAAAGAAACTAAAGGGGATACTCCATAGAGAAAGTTGTTTCAGAAATTATGCAAGTTTATTCTAATAACTAAGAAATAGTGAAAATGTATTAGAAAGGTTAGGTAGAGGCACATTTCAGATTTAGACTAAGGTGCAAATGGCTTTCTACTTAATGACAGAGAAAAGCATAAATAAAAGTACATTGTATACATAAAATGGTTTTGTTTGAATTGGGTATAGAATATCAAATGAGAAATATATAGTAAGGAATTGAATATATGGAAATACAGATATAGAGAGCCAGAGCACCTACTTGTAGCTCTTGATAGCAGAATTATCAGTCAACTGAAAAGATATTTTAAGACCTCCAAGAATAAGTAGATAATTTCTATTCTGTATTTTGTTAGTGAAAGAAAACCAGGGTAATAACTGCTTGAATTTTCATCACTAGCATGTTTCCTACATACATAAACATAGTGAGTAGTGAGTATATTCACATATAAAGTAACAAAGAATTATAGTAAACCCCAACATCCAATCGGGAAAAATGTTGTAACTCTATATATTCATTAAATTGTTCACAAACTGACATCTTTTAGCATATAATATGGTTTCCTTTAGCTTGTTAAAGAGCATGGACTCATGACTAAAACATAAGAACACCCAATGAAGCTCAGCTAAATCAATTCAACTATGAAAAATAAAATGACTAGTGATCATCTCTTTATTATTATTGAAAGAATAACTTACAAGTAAAAACATTCAATTTTTGAAAACAGCTTTATATTTATTGAATTTATGCATATAACGTTAGTTGCATTTCAAAATAAAATGGCTGCCTTAAAAGTGATGCAAAATTACATATTTATACATTCTCTGAATTAAGCAGGATTAATTGAAAAGAGGTTATGAAGGCATGACTGCAAGCTACAAATTGAGCCTATTTTTAGTAACTTGCTCTAGCTGAGATGTTATATGTTCAGATTTGTTGACACGAAGCTTTATTGAGAAGCATTACTTATTCCCAATAACTCAAGGAGGAGCCTGTTTTGGGAGGAAAAACCACATCAAGTATGTTTTGTTGAATCAAGAGGATTTTATTTTTAGAAAACTACTAATGATTTTTTCTGAAAACGTGACTATTTTGAAATCTAAGAAAAATCAAATATTTGATACTTAACGTAACTTGCAACTTGACATAAAACTACTCAGTTTAGTTGGTCATAATGTACTCATTCCTAACTTATTCCACTTTACAAAAAAAGTAAAAGAAAAGCATAAATAAATAAGGAAAGAGAAACAAACAAACAAAAAACATTGGAAACTGACTAGGTAACAATTTATAGAATCAAGGATTAATTTCCACCAATTATGGCATGAATAAAACTAATCAACTAAAATATATTTTAGAAATCAAGAAGATAGCAGGAAAACAGCCTCTGAGGACCCCTGGAACAGCAATTAGGCGAGTACTCTGTGCCTGTTGGACATTACCATTTTCTTTAATGTTTGTATGAAACAACGCCAATTTATCTTTAAGCAATTTATCTTTAAGTTGCTAAAGTGATGCAAACAGCTGTCATGTAACATCACCAAGAGAGGACCCATTCTAGTTCACAAACTGCCCTGATGCTTTTTTTAAAAAAAATCCACTTCAGGATAATGTGTTGTTCCTTGTTTCTATGTCTCTTTAACTTCTTTAAATCAGAAGCATTCCATAGTCCTTCTTCAACCTTCATAGCATCCTAAACATTTTTTGAAGGTAATATTCCAATGGATTCTATTTTTAGAATGTCTCCCAATTTCGATTTGTCTGGTGTTTTCTCATAATAAGATGTCAAGACATGCATTATTGGCAATAAAATCACCAACATGATGTTATGCTCTTCTTATCATATTTCTTCAGGTTATATATGAAATTAATTTTTCCCATCAGTGGTGATTTTAATTTTGATCATTTGAAAGGTAATGTCTTCCAGATTTCTCTATTGCAGAGGTACTCCTCATTTTCTTTATATTAATATAACATGACATAAAATGATATTTTATATATAGACTATCTATCGTATACATGTATATATACATGTAATTAATCTAAAATTAAGTGTTTTGTGGAGACTGAAAATATCCTATTTCTTCTCCAACATTTACCCACTTGGTTTAGCATCCATTGAAGCCTCAACACTCAATCAAATACAATGTGAAGATTTTCAAATGATAATTTTTTAACATACAATATCAACCCTTTTCCTTTTATTGGTTGGCACTCTGTGGGAAAATAATAGTGTTTCCTTCTTTTATTCATTCATTAATTCATGGATTTATCTCACGTGGGCCCAAGGATTCCTATTTCTTTCAGTGGCCCATGATCTGTTCCTTTACTTATTTTATTGATTCAGTTTTGCTAATTTTGCTAGTAGGAACTATTCAAATTTCTCAGCTCTTTTAACATGTCTTTCTTAGCATTTGAGCACTCTCTTATTTTCCTTGTTTTTTTTTTATCTCAGATTATGAATGGTCGTGGCAAATCTATCAAAATATACTGGATTTCTGTATATTATTATTATATCCTGTGATCTAGATAAACACAAAATTTTACTAACTTTTTTGCAAATATCATTTTTATTTTCTGCACAGAATATAATAATATCTGTGAAGAAAGACATCTTTCTTTCTAAATTGTATGTATTCTTACCTCTCTCATTGCACTGCTAAGACGTGTAGTATAAGCTTCAAAAGAATTTATCAGAGCAAGCATGCTTGTCTTTTTCTAGGTATTAGGGCAAAAATATTCAGTCACCTTAACGTTATTGGGAAGTTAAGGTACATAGTATAAACCTTAGAGCAGCTAACAGGACAAAATAAGCAAAAACATATGACTAATAATCTTATTATTCAAAATAAAATAAAATTCAAAATTAAACACTTAATCCAAGATAAAGCATCAAAAGTGGAAAATAGTAATAAAGAACAGATTAAATTTTATGGAAAATAAATTTTATGATAGTAGATTTAAGGCCAAAATATAGATAACAATATTAAATATAAGTAGTCTAAAACTACTATTTAAAGTAAGAATTTTAAGACTAAATGTAAAAAGTAACGTTAAATCAATATAAAGACAAAGATTGGTCAGAAAAAATAGGTTGAAGATAGCTGTACTTCGCCATGATACAGTAAGAGGAACTAAACTAAATTCTTTACAAAACAAACAAACAAAAAACAAAAACACACACACACAAATAAAAACTAACTGCAGACAAAATATAATCAACAGTGATTTTTTAACCATTGACAAGAAGCTGAGGATGCTGATCCCTGATAAAAGAAAAAATAAAATCTGACTTATCCCAAGCTTTCTCTCAGTTTCCAGAAGACACAGTGAAAGGATAATCCAAAGAAAGGATAACTCTCCCTGTATATTGAGAAATTGAAGATTGGGGCTTAGAAAGGAAAATTTAGCTAGAATTGCAGAGCTCAATAGAAGAGAGAGAGCATTTGCACAGAGATGGTGATATGGTATGGCTTTGTCCCCACCCACATCTCATCTTAAATTCCCATGTGTTGTGGGAGGGACCAGGTGGGAGATAATTGAATCATGGTGGCAGGCCATCCCATCTTCATGATAGTGAATAAGTCCCACAAGATCTTATGGTTAAAGAAGAGGGAGTTTTTCTGAACAAGCTCTCTCTTTGCCTGCCGCCATCCATGTAAGATATCACTTGCTCTCCCTGGCCATCTGCCATGATTGTGAGGTTTCCCCAGCCATGTGGAAGCATAAGTCCATTAAACCTCTTTCTTTTGTAAATTTCCCAGGCTGGGGTATGTCTTTATCAGTAGCTTAAAAATGGATGAATACAGGAATATAGGAAGTGTCTGCTTTTTCCTGGCTTTTATCTTTGCCTGTAACATTCCACTCTAGAGGCTCACATGACTTCTCCTTTCTCTTCAAGTCTTGCTAATCATTCCTTGTTGATTCCTTAAAATCAACACATATAAATGTGTATCCTTTTCTTAAGCAAGAGATCCCTTTCATCCTTTACCTTTCTGTATTTGTTAGTAGAATTAACCATCTGCTAGTATACTATAAAATTTTCTTATGTATTATATATATTATCTATTCTAGTGATATGATTTGGCTCCGTTCCCACACAAAATCTCATCTTGAATTATAATCAGATTTATAATCCCCATGTGTTGGGGGAGGGACCTCCGGGAGGTGATTAGATCATGGGGTGGTTCTCCCATGTTGTTCTCGTGATAGTGAGTGAGTTCTCATGAGATTTGGTGGTTTTATAAAAAGCTTTACCCCCTTCACTCTGCACTTTTCCTTCCTGCCACAATGTGCAGAAGGACATGGTTTGCTTCCCCTTCTGGCATGATTGTAAGTTTTCTGAGGCCTCCCCAGACCTGCAGAATTCTGAGTCAATTAAGCCTCTTTCCTTTATATATTAACCAGCATCTAGCAGCTCTTTATAGCAGTGTGAGAACGGACCAATACAACAAGTGAACAGGTATTTTTGCTTATTGTCCATTGTCAAAACCACTTATTTATTTTTACATTGACTATTGTCTATCTTCTATGGTTTGTTACCTCCAACAATAAGGTAATCAAGGGTCAAAATTTTTTGTTTATTCAGTAAAATGCTCTCAGTGAATTGGGCATTGGGTGGCACAGAGTATTTAATGTATCTATTAATTTTGTATATAAATGAATAAATTTTCTAAATTTTGCTAATAATGTGAATAGAAGACCTAAAAAGTATAATCAGTAAATTAGTTGTATTTTGAAGAAAAAAAGTTAATCTATGTAACAAATTAATGTAAAAATTCTCAGGATATACACTTGAGTAATAATCACTGTAATATTTACCTATTTAAAAAGAATGAAATGTAACAGTGAAGGCACCTGAGTCTGGAATTTGTTTCCCCTAAGAAGGTATTAAATTAAAATTCAGTATCTTTAATAAATCTAAAGATATGAAGAAATTTTATTTATTCTAGAGTAATTGTAAGGATTATTTTGCTAACCATTCAATTTATTCAACCATTATCAAATTTATTGGCATAAAGTTTTTATAATTTATTATCATTTTGATATTTGTAGTATCTTTACAACACCCACCGTCTTCCCAACCTTGCCCACTTTATTTCCTGAAAGTGGTTGCTGACAGATTTCTGTCTTTGTATCTTTCTCAGACTATCTAGAATTTAATTCATTTTATTCCTTTTATCAAAGAATCAGTTTTAAATTTCATCTTTTCCTTTTGTATTTCTGTTATGTCTTTATAAAATTTTAGTTTTTCTCTATATTTTACTTTCTACTTCTTCTTGAATTTGGTTTCCTTTTCACTTTTTCAGGTAGACATTTGTGTCATTAATTTTAAACATTTCTCCTTTTTCTAATACAAACATTAAGAACTTCGTATTTCTCCAAAGGAATCCTGAAATTGTAGTGTTTTTATTTTTATCCAGACCAAAATACTTTCTAATTTATCTTTTGATTTACTATTTGCTACAAGGCATCATTAGAAGTTTATTATATCCAAATATTTGGGGATTTCATTGTAGTTTTGGTTTTGTTTTTTATTTTAAATTTAATTCTATTGGGTCAGAGAACGTACTCTCCATGATCTAATCCTGTTAAATTTGTTGAAACTTTATTATTTGTTGCCTAACATATGATGAATGTCAGTGCACTTGGAAAATAAAATACGTTTTTGCTGGTGATGAGTATAATATTCTATGCATCCTAGAACTTGTTAGGTTATAATGTCATTAAATTTGTAGATATTTTCTTTAAAATTTTTTATTTACTTGTTTAATAATATCAGAAAATAGTTTTCAAATCTTTAAATATATTGTGGTTTTGTATATTTTTCTTCTCAATTCTGTAAGTTTTTGGCTTGAGTATTTTAAATGCACAATTGTTTGTTAATGTGTGAAAAAACATTTCCCAATATCAGGTTCTCATGATGAATTGGACCAATGATATTGATCTTTATCCTGCTAAAATTATTTCTTGATTTGTGGCCCATTTTGTCTGATATTAGTAGAAGTCTTCAGTTTTTATATACTTAGTATTTATACCATAGAAACACTGCCTTCCTCTTATCTTAAAAGGCTCCAGAAATTTGAACTTTCATGTAAAATATTTTCAGTATTAATTTATAATATTTTAAAACATTACATAGTAATTTTGAAAAAATATTTGTTATTTATATAAAAAGCCTACTGAGATTTGGACTGATATTGCAATTAATCTAGAAATCAATTTAGTAGAACTACATTTTAACACTATAAATCATTCAAATTGTTGAACTTGGTTTATCTCTCCATTTATTTAGGTCTGCCTTAATGTCTCTCAGCACTGTATTGCAGTTTTCTAAGTATCGAACAGAATGGTTCATAGTGGATATTTCTGCATTCTTTCTTATAGTAGGAGGAACCATTTGGTATTTCACTATATTAACTATTTTTATATATGTTTATTACTTTTGAAATAATTTGTTTCTCTTGCCTACTTTTCTGTAAGTCTTTATTATGAATATGTGTAAAATGTCATCACATGCTTTTCTACTTTTAATAAAATAATCCTATAAAAATTTAATATCCTTGACGAACATTGATGCAAAAATACTCAATAAAATACTGGCAAACCGAATCCAGCAGCACATCAAAGAGCTTATCCACCATGATCAAGTGGGCTTCATCCCTGGGATGCAAGGCTGGTTCAATATATGCAATTCAATAAATGTAATCCAGCATATAAACAGAGCCAAAGACAAAAACCACATGATTATCTCAATAGATGCAGAAAAGGCCTTTGACAAAATTCAACAAAGCTTCATGCTAAAAACTCTCAAAAAATTAGGTATTGATGAGACGTATTTCAAAATAATAGGAGCTATCTATGACAAACCCACAGCCAATATCATACTGAATGGGCAAAAACTGGAAGCATTCCCTTTGAGAACTGGCACAAGACAGAGATGCCCTCTCTCACCACTCCTATTCAACATAGTGTTGGAAGTTCTCGCCAGGGTAATTAGGCAGGGGAAGGAAATAAAGCATATTCAATTAGGAAAAGAGGAAGTCAAATTGTCCCTCTTTGCAGATGACATGATTGTATACCTAGAAAACCCCATTGTCTCAGCCCAAAATCTCCTTAAGCTGATAAGCAACTTCAGCAAAGTCTCAGGATACAAAATCAATGTACAAAAATCACAAGCATTCTTATACACCAACAACAGACAGAGAGCCAAATCATTAGTGAACTCCCATTCACAATTGCTTCAAAGAGAATAAAATACCTAGGAATCCAACTTACAAGGGATGTGAAGGACCTCTTCAAGGAGAACTACAAACCACTGCTCAAGGAAATAAAAGAGGATACAAACAAATGGAACAACATTCCATGCTCATGGATAGGAAGAATCAATATCGTGAAAATGGCCATACTGCCCAAGGTCATTTACAGATTCAATGCCATCTCCATCAAGCTACCAATGACTTTCTTCACAGAATTAAAAAAAGCTAGTTTAAATCTCATAGAGCCCACATCGCCAAGTCAATCCTAAGCCAAAAGAACAAAGCTGGAGGCATCACACTACCTGACTTCAAACTATACTGCAAGGCTACAGTAACCAAAACAGCATGCTACTGGTACCAAAACAGAGATATAGATCAATGGAACAGAACAGAGCCCTCAGAAATAAGGCTGCATAGCTACAACTATCTGATCTTTGACAAACCTCAGAAAAACAAGCAATGGGGAAAGGATTCCCTATTTAATAAATGGTGCTGGGAAAACTGGCTAGCCATATGTAGAAAGCTGAAACTGGATCCCTTCCTTAGACCTTATACAAAAATCAATTCAAGATGGATTAAAGACTTAAACGTTAGACCTAAAACCATAAAAACCCTAGAAAAAAACCTAGGCAATACCATTCAGGACATAGGCATGGGCAAGGACTTCATGTCTAAAACACCAAAAGCAATGGCAACAAAAGACAAAGTTGACAAATGGGATCTAAATAAACTAAAGAGCTTCTGTACAGCAAAAGAAACTACCATCAGAGTGAACAGGCAACCTACAACATGGGAGAAAATTTTTGCAACCTACTCATCTGACAAAGGGCTAATATCCAGAATCTACCATGAACCCAAACAAATTGACAAGAAAAAAACAAACAACCCCATCAAAAAGTGGGCAAAGGACATTAACAGACACTTCTCAAAAGAAGACATTTATGCAGCCAAAAAACACAGGAAAAAATGCTTATCATCACTGGCCATCAGAGAAATGCAAATCAAAACCACAATGAGATACCATCTCACACCAGTTAGAATGGCAATCATTAAAAAGTCAGGAAACAACAGGTGCTGGAGAGGATGTGGAGAAATAGGAACACTGTTACACTGTTTGTGGGACTGTAAACTAGTTCAACCATTGTGGAAGTCAGTGTGGCGATTCCTCAGGGATCTAGAACTAGAAATACCATTTGACCCAGCCATCCCATTACTGGGTATATACCCAAAGGACTATAAATCATGCTGCTATAAAGACACATGCACACATATGTTTATTGCGGCACTATTCACAATAGCAAAGACTTGGAACCAACCCAAATGTCCAACAATGATAGACTGGATTAAGAAAATGTGGCACATATACACCATGGAATACTATGCAGCCATAAAAAATGATGAGTTCGTGTCCTTTGTAGGGACGTGGATGAAATTGGAAATCATCATTCTCAGTAAACTATTGGAAGAACAAACAACCAAACAGCACATATTCTCACTTATAGGTGGGAATTGAACAATGAGATCACATGGACACAGGAAGGGGAACATCACACTCTGGGGACAGTTGTGGGGTGGGGGGAGGGGTGAGGGATAGCATTGGGAGATATACCTAATGCTAGATGAGGAGTTAGTGGGTGCAGCGCACCAGCATGGCACATGTATACATATGTAACTAACCTGCACAACGTGCACATGTACCCTAAAACTTAAAGTATAATAATAAAGGAAAAAAAAATTTTTAAATCAAAATGTAGGTCTGTAGTTTTCTCTTAGTCTCTACCTATTTTTTTCCTTTAAGGGTAATCTGTACCTCATATAATGTACTGTTAGGGTTGCTTCCTCTTTTATTTCTGAAAGACTTTGCATAGAATTGTTACTATTTATTCTTTAAACATTGTGAGAATACAGGAGTGAAACCTTCCTGACCTGGAATTATTTTGTGTGTGAGTTTCAAATTATAGATTTAATGTATTAGTGAATTTTGTAACCTCTTTTCTCTCAAGTAATGTGTCAGTTTACCAAACTTTTAAAATGTATTTGCATAAAATTTAAACATTGTGTGCTTACTATCATTTTATAACCTATAGTATAATTAGTGACAGTCTTTCATTACTGGCTTTAGTATTTTTTCTCTTTTTTGTTAAGTATAGCTAGAATTTTTTCATTTTTTAATAAATTAGCTTTTTATTTTATTGATATTCCATTTTGGTGTTCTTTCAATTTTTATTGATTTTTGTTCTTATATGTATTTTATTATTTCTTTGTACCTTAGTACATTTCGACTGCAATAGAAAAATACCTTTTTGTTGTGGCTTATAAACAACATAATTTTTTAATTTATAATAATATAAACTTATAACTTATAAATTTACTTCTCATAGTTCTGGAGGCTGAGAGGTCTGAAATCAAGGTACTCAAAGATCTGATGTCTGGTGAGGGCCCATTTCCTGGTTCATAGAGGGTTCCTTCTCTCTGCATCTTCACATAATGGAAAGAGCAAGGTAGCTCTCTGGGGTCTCTTTTGTAAGAAAACTACTCATTTACTATCCTTAATGTAGTACTAATTTAGTACCCTTATAAAAGAGCCCCAGATCGCTACTTTCATGATCTAAGCATCTCCCAAAAGACCCCATCTCCTAATACCATAAGTTTGGGAGCGAGGATTTCTACATAGGAAATTCGAGGAGACACAAACATTCAGACAGCAGCATTCTGTTTTGTTTGGGTTTAATTTGCTTTAGGAATTGATTAGATTCTTATTTCTTTTCTAACATAAACACATGGCACTATTACATTTATTTAATTCTTTTTTTCTAAAAAATTTTTAATTATTATGGATACATAATAGTTGCACATATGTGTGGGGTACATATGCATACAAGCATATGACGTACAATTATCAAATCAGGATTCTGATATTCATCACCTTAACATGTATAGTTTCTTTGTGTTAATATTGTTATCTTAATAAATTGACCCCTTTATAATCAGTGAGTATATTTTCTATCACTGGTAATATATTTTGTTCTGAAATATATTTAGTTTGACATTAATATAGTAACTCTAGTTTTCTATAAATTTTTGTTTGTACTACACACACAGATACCTATGTATTTATATTTACAGTAGAATTTTAGTAGACAGAATTAGATTTCTGATTTTTCATTGATGTGTATGAATGATTTACATGTAATGTAATCTGATTATGAATAAGCTTAGGTTTAAATATACCTTCTTGCTATGTTTTCTATTTATCTTATATGCTCCTTGTTCAATTATTTATCCTTTTTTCACATTTTTTAGATTAGTTAAATATGTACTTCATTATTTTATGTTATTTCTACTATTGGTTTACTAATGTACTTCTTTTTTAGGTTCTGCTTTAAGGTTTAAAATATAAATACTTCTGTTTTAAGGTTTAAAATATAAATACTTCTACTTTAAGTTTTAAAATATAAATACTTAACTCATCACAGCCTACTTTCAAATAACAGTATATCACTTGATATGCAGTATAATACATTGCCAGTTTTTTTCTGCAGACACACATATACATCTCATAAAATTTTACTTCTGCCTTAGGAATCTTTCTTATAAATGACGATGGAGGATAGCTGACAATGAAATTCTTTAGATTTTGTTCAGTGCTGAGACAACGTTGAGATGAGCAAATTACCTCTGGTGAAAAACTTAATGAGGCACTCTCTCGGGTCACACAAGGCACAAGTCTTGCACTCTCAATGTCAAATATATAACTCTGAAAGTGAGTAGCTCTTTAGGTTTTGGGACCTAGTTGTGTCATTTATTTTACCCTAGTTCCAAACCTATTTTTAATTTTCTAAAAATAAACGAGCCCTATTTTACTTTAGTGCTTAAAATTTTCTACTTGTTATAAAATGTAGATAAAGCTGTTTTTTATTATTTAATTATTTATGATTGCTCCATTGTCTCCAAGCTTTCATAATTTCTGAAGAAAATTGCCCGTATTTGTGTGTGTTTGTGTGTATTTCTTTTGATGTGGATTATTTTTTCATCTCTGATGCCTTTTAAGATTTTTCTCTTTATCACTGATTTTCAGAAATTAGACTATAGTTTACCTTGCCATTTTGCCTTTATTTGTGATTCTAATAACATTTTGGCAATGGTTTCTTCGAATTTTTGGTTTTGTTCTTCCCTACCACATACTCACACACATACATCCACTCAGTGTTCTTCTGGGACTCCATCTCTTCTTGTATTATGCTGCTTGATATTGTCCAACACAGTGTGGTTGTTTTTTCAAATGTGTCTATGTTTTCTGTTTTGGATAGTTTATATTGTTATGTTATCAAAATCACTGGTATCTTTTCTACAATGGTTAAAGTGTTGTTAAATTTATTCATACATTTTTAATCTAATATACTTATTTTTTCTGTTTTAGGAGTCTGCTTGTTTTTATTTCTTCCATTTTTATCTTCTCATAATATACATATTTTCCCATCTTATTTGAAAAAATAAAGCATATTTTTAACACCTGAATTAACATGTTTCAACACTAATTATTATGTTCATCAAAACCAGGTATTGTGAATTCTATATTGTTATGTGATGGATTTTGTTGAATTCCTTTTGTATATTTGTATTTTGTTCTCAAACACAGTTAAATTATTTGGAATCAGTTTGATGCTTTTAGAGATTGCTATAAAATTTTCTTAGAGAAGATGTAGAGTTGCTTTAGGTTTAGGAATGAGTCAGTTCCATCACAAAAGCAGGATTCTTCCAAAGATTCTACCTAATAGCTCATATATTACCCTGTCTTCTACTTTGGTTTGTGGCAACAATAGTATTTGCAGAGCTTTCTGAGCTTTGAGAATTGTTCTTCAAACCCTTTGTGTTGGCATTTTACCCCAGGCTTCAGTTATTTTCTCTCATGTATTCACAGTTTAATATTCAATGAAGGACTCAATAATTTCCTAGGAAGGTCTGCAGACACACGGTCATCTGTATTCATTAGCGTGGGCTGCTATAACAAAATGCCATAGACTGAGCAGCTTATAAACCACAGAGATGTATTTCTCAGTCTAACCTCACATGGTGGAAGAGGGAGGGGTCTCTCTGGCACCTTTCATAAAGGCTCCACTCCCATGATCCAGTCACCTACCAAATTGCCCATTTTTTAATATTATCACCTTGGTGGTGAGAATTTTAATATACAAATTTGGGGAGGTCAATTAGACCAGAGCATAATTCTTGGCAGATAAAAGAAGCCATAAGAAAGCGGGTGTGATCAGACCAGAATGAGCCACAGGGAAGTTTTAAGATACAATAAAATATTAGGCTAGACTATTAAAGTACTCTGTCATTAGAAATTATATCTTTCAGATGAAATCTACCCAATTCTTGCTTGTACATCTTGCTAAAGTTTTAACTTTTCCATTGATTTCATTATATTTGTCATGTCTTTCCTATCAATTTAATTTTCAATTATCTTCACTTCTTATACATACTGCTATATATTATTTAATCATTCTGCCTTAAATTATTTTGTGTACAGTTATAATACTTCAGCCTAGTTTACTAGGCACTCATTACAGTTGTTCCTCTGTATTTGTGGGGTACTGGTTCTAGGAACCCTCAGACACAAAAATCTACAGATGCTCAAGACCCTTCCATAAAATGATGCATAATAGTATTTTATACACCTACATCCACACTGTCACATACTTTAAATCATCTCTAGATTTCTTATGATACCAAGTACAATGTAAATGTTATGTAGGTAGTTATAGTGTATTCTTTAGGGGATAATGACAAGGCAGAATTCCATATGTGTTCACTTTTTCATAAATGTTTTTCCAAATATTTCTGATCCATGGGTGGTTGAATCCACACATGCAGAACCTATGGATATGGAGGGTCCACTGTACTTTTTTCTATCCTCCTAACTACATATTGGTTTCTATTTTTGTCTTTTTTAAATCTTAAATTGTAGTCATACTACAAATTCGATCTTTTCTATTGTTTCATTTTTTTCTATTTCTTGAACAGTATTCTGTTTCTGTTTCAATGCATTAGTATCCACTTATTTATGTTTACCAAAATATTATACAGTCAAATAATTCAGGAAGACTTTGAAAATTTAAAGTCAACAGATTTGTATTAGCCTCAATTATATCATCTGTAATAAATCAGATTATTCTGTCATTAGGATTAAATATTAAAATCTATTTAAGACATCTTAAAGAATATTTGAAGTATTATGTATACTTAATATGGATATTTGTTTTCTTCCCTTCATTTTCTGATTTATTTTAGCCTTTTCATTTGTATTGTTTTATGTACCTTACAGTTACATAAACTCCTTAGTATCTGGAAACTTGTCTTCTTATTTTAATGTGCCATTCATCTCCTTAGCACAATTTCTTACACATATATTTCTACAAATGTTTATTAAATGAATTAGTGTCAACTACATGCATGCTTTATTCATTAAGCTGTCAAAGGATTGATCTGCTTTACAGCTTTGTCAAACTATAGAACTTTAATTATTTTGCCATATTTTAAAAATAATACATGTTTAGGTAATAATAAAATCAATATTCATACTCATAAACTAACAGATTGTAAAAGCATTGTAGGCTAACCACATACATTTTGGAAAAGAAACTGAAATTAATTCTTAAATTCTTTCAAATTCTTCATCTTATTTACTCTTTTTGTAAAGTAAATGTTTATCTTGTATTTTAGTTTTAAGCTCTTAGAATCTTCAACAATATAGTTTTTTGTACATAAAATATTTAAATCAACTTAATCTATGTACATGTTATAAACTAAGTTCAAGTAAAATTACATAAAATGCAACAATGCATTTTATTTTTCTATTCATATTTTTCTAATAAATCTTGTAAGTTTAAGTAATTATTTTAGTTAACGCTATGAAATTCTACCTAGGCAGGTTAGGTGTTAATTTCCCAATTTGTATGCAAACTGAACAATTTTCTCTGGGCTCTTCATCATTTCATCTTTCCACTTAACTTTCTCTATTTTAACCAAATAATATTTATTGTCTTTTGCCCCATTTAAACTAATGAATAAAAATTTCCCTCAGTGTAAACTCTATGTTGATGTTTCAAATAGAATATTTTATTCCCTGTGTGTTTTGAGTAGCAGCACCTTTAATGTTTTATATATTTATATTTGTACAAGGCATATTACACACCTGAAATGATCACAGTACTAATTAGCATAAAGTCAATGTTAGCCTTACACTTTACAGGTAAGTCTACAGAATACAGAAAGAAAAAATATAATGTCATATGTACTTCTTAAACAGTTGTACCAGTGGAAAAACTGATGACGCATTCATGTTTTCCTCAATATTTAGTGAGGAGAGCAAAAATGAGTAATAAGAAGGCAAGAAAAAATATCCACTGTGTCACTGTAACAGGCACTAGATGATGAGGTCATAGAATGTATTCATCTTTATTTATTCAGAAATTAGCTCCATACCTAACACATAAACACTCCCATCTCAGGTCTCAGTTCGCTTGTGCTTCTGAAACAAAATAGGTGAGACTGATAAGAACAGAAACTTGTTTCTCACAGTCCAGGAGGCTGAAAAGTTCAAAACCATGGTTCTGGCAGGTTTGGCACCAAGTGAGGTCTCAGTTTCTGCTTCTAAATTGGTAACTTGAATGCTGTGTCCTTACATTAGCTAGTTCCTTCAGCCCTTTTGTAATGCACTAATCCCATCTATGAGTACAGAGTCCTCGTGGCCTAATTACTCCTAAAGGCCTGACTTCTTAATACTATTGCATTGAGGATTAAGTTTCAAAATGGCTTTTAGAGGGGAGACAAACATTTAAGCTAAAGTATAATAATCCATAATTTTTGAATGAATGAACAAAATGTCACTTGCATTTAAATGTGAAAAAGTAGATACTTTCGGTGTCAGTTATTTTCTGTACAATTGTGATTATTCCTCATAAAAATTCAGAGCAATCATTTGGCTTTCAATTAAATTTACACATTAGTTATAAACATTTTAAATGTTAACTCTGTTTCTACCCTTCATGATATTTAATATGTATATTACTTTTACAAGAATTACTTAAATATTTTTCTTCCAATTTTCTAATTCTCTTTCCCTTGTTGAAATGAGCAAACACTCAAAATACCAAGTGACAGACAATGCATTGCTAATGTTTTACTTTGGTAAGACACTTTCATTAGTATTTCCAATAGAACTGAGATTTTTATTTTTATATATTTTTTAACCAAACCTGACTCATATTATAGATGATCTAAAGTATTAATGTAATACAAAACCATTGTATTTCTTGGCACAAAGAAAAAACGTGGGTCATGTCAAACACCTGCAATGACAGTAAAATCATGTCACAAATAGATAAGCTAATTATGTTGAAAAATGATTATGCACACACTATATAAAGCATTGTCCTTTTCCTTTGTTGGAGGGCATTTATTCATAGACATCATGTGTACTTTCTTCCCAAAGGGTAAGGTTGACCTAGAACCCTATGGACGACCCTTTATAGTTAAGCTTGCCAACTACTTGTCAGAAATGATTAGTGAGAAACGTAGGAAAGAAAATTTCCCCTGTTGATAACAGGGGGCAAATAGAAGATGCCCTGAAGTTGTCATAAGGAATCACATTTTTTCAATAAGAATATTTTTATTTGATAATATCTAATATCACAGATCAACCTTTATTTATACATATTCTAGACATGTGTTGAACTTGACAGGTTTTGGTAATAGAAAATTCTGTGGCAACTTACAAAAGAGTATGTGTGCATTGTAATCATTTTTATTATAAATAATAACTGTGTCTTTTTTTGATAAAATGAAGATATAATAAATCCTGATTTCCCCTCAATCATATCTTTTAAAAACTGAGTTTATGTGTCTTTGGATTTATAGTAATCACAAACTCACATTTTATGTTAAAATACTCATTAAAATGCGATAATTTATTACAACTTTATTTTGGGTTATATTCTGAATGTCTTACAACATGAAAGCTAAAGAATGCTATACATTTTTTGAAACAGATTTATATAAGCCTCACAGTCTGTATTATGAAATTATTAATGGTAGAGTAACATTTTGATCTACTAGATTCATAAAATTAGTGAGAATTCTTCAGCTGTTATTTTGAATCCTCTCTTTATATCTCTTAATAATACAGATAACACAGATTTGAGCTACAGGAAAATGTAATATGCATTGTGTTTGAACAAAGTGTCTATAATTTTGGATGTACATCAACCTATACTGTATCCCTATGTTGTGTAAGACTGAATATCCTAGATCATATTGGATTATTACAGTCAATAATATTTTACATTAAACATCAAAAAACAATATGGCATTCATTTACAACCCAGAAAAATGAGTAACTCCCAGGAGAAATTTAGTTTTCATTGCTCCTTATGCTAACAACTTTAAAGTTCAAATGCTAACTTTCTATCTCCATTTTATTTAGAATGTATAATAAATCTTTCACGAAAAAAAGATGAATTTCTATTTTTTTTTTGAGATGGAGTCTCTCTCTGTCGCCCATGCTGGAGTCCTGTGGCGCGATCTCGGCTCACTGCAAGCTCCACCTCGTGGGTTCACACCATTCTCCTGCCTCAGCCTCCCGAGTAGCTGGGACTACAGGCACCCGACACCACCACGCGCGGCTAATTTTTTTTGCATTTTTGGTAGAGGCGGGGTTTCACCGTGTTAGCCAGGATAGTCTAAATTTCCTGACCTCGTGATCTGCCCGCCTTGGCCTCCCAAAGTGCTGGGATTACAGGCATGAGCCACCACTCCCGGCCTCTATTTTTGAAAGTTACCTTTCGTCATTTTTTTACCTGCAGTAGTGTGGATTAGAAACCTGGCTCAGTCCTACCACTAAAATAATTCTTAAAAGTTGGATGAAACATTAAAAAAATCTTGCTTTAGTGTCACAAGGATCAGGCAAGAAGACAACAATTTTATGAAAATTAAGGTTTTACCTTGAGAGCATTCTCTGGTCCTGATAAGGATGAGGCCATGTTTCTTGGGACTGTAAACAGCATGGGACCAGAGACAAAGCTCAAAGTCCAGCCAAATTGGAAGTGTAGTAAGAGAACACTCTTACACTATTGGTGGGAGTGTAAATTAGTTCAACCATTGTGGAAGACAGTATGGTGATTCCTCAAGGATCTAGAACTAGAAATACCATTTGAGCCAGCAATCTTATTACTGGGTATATACTCAAAGGATTATAAATTATTCTACTCTAAAGACACAGGCACACGTATGTTTATTTCAGCACTATTTACAATAGCAAAGACTTGGAACCAACCCAAAAGTCCATCAATGATAGACTGGATAAAGAAAATGTGGCACATATACACCATGGAATACTATGCAGCCATAAAAAAGGATGAGTTTGTGTCCTTTGCAGGGATATGGATGAAGCTGGAAGCCATCACTCTCAGCAGACTAACACAGGAAAACCAAACACCACATGTTTTCATAAGTGGGAGTTGAACAATGAGAACACATGGTCACAGGGAGGGGATCATCAGGGAGGGGCTGTAGGGGGTGGGGGCCTAGGGGAAGGATAACATTAGGAGAAATACCTAATGTAGGTGACGAGTTGAAGGGTGAAGCAAACCACCATGGCACATGTATACCTATGTAACAAAACTGCAGGTTCTGCACATGGACACAGGGAGAGGAACATTACACACCGGGACCTGTTGGGGGTGGAGGGC
This sequence comes from Gorilla gorilla gorilla, assembly GCF_029281585.2. Classification (NCBI taxonomy): domain Eukaryota; kingdom Metazoa; phylum Chordata; class Mammalia; order Primates; family Hominidae; genus Gorilla; species Gorilla gorilla. The sequence goes on along the minus strand of NC_086018.1, from coordinate 10,083,140 downwards.
AAGGGGAGGGAGAGCATTAAGACAAATACCTGCATGTGGGGCTTAAAACCTAGATGATGGGTTGATAGGTGCAGGAAACAACCATGGCACATGTATACCTATGTAACAAACCTGTACGTTCTGCACATGTATTCCAGGACGTAAAGTGAAATATATAAAAAAAAAGAATGCCCTTTTCTGGGGTTCTCACTAATATGACCTGTGTAACTTGAAAATCCTCAAGACAGAAATTTAAAGTGATCTCATTCTGTTTATAACCCTGGGCCCTTGGTACAAACAAATTTATATAATCCTTTTGGGAACCCTATTTCAATTCTATCCTAAAATTATTTGCATAAATATACTTCCATTAGTTAGGAATTGACAGTAAAACAAAGCAAAACACACAGAGAAAGATGGTGCATGAAAAGAATATAGGAGGAAAACAGGGAGATAAAAGAATCACATGAAGAAAGACTCCAGATACTGGAATTACAAGAATGTATAACAAACAAGTTTGAATTAAGTAAGAATTAAAATGAATGATTTAAAAGTTTAATTCAAACAATAGTAAACACACAACTGACACATTCATAATATATTAGAGATAGCTAAAGTGAGAATAACCACATAACGTAAAACATAGTTAAATTCACTTTGACTATTAAGAGATGTATAAAAATGAACAATAAAGAGAAAGGATTCAGTGATATGAAAGACAGAATGAAAATGACTATCATATATTAAACTGGAGTCTAATATATTCATTAGTGAGATTTACTGACATCCCTAATGAAAGACATCAAATTATCAGATTCAGGAGAAATAAGACATTACACTCAAGATACATAAGATGAATTCATTCCTCAGCACACCTAAGTTTTTATCATAACCTGTACCTTCAATCATCTTCATTCTTCCTGACCTGATCTATTTTTCTCATCGTATTTACTACCTTCAAACATATGGTACACATCCTATTTACTTTGGGTATCTTATATTACAATATAATCTCAAAACAGATTTTGTTGATTTTATTTACAAGATGTAACCAAAGGGCCTAGATTATCTTTATAGCATAGTATATGTTCAAAATTTATTACCAAATAAATATAAAGTACATTTATGAAAGGTGAAGGAGAATATAAAACAGAGGGAAGATCTTCAGAACTACCACAACAAAATGACACATAACTTAAATGTCAAAATACCAACACTGACTTCTTATCAACAGCAATAAATGTAGGAAAAAATTTGGAAAATATCCTCAATGAGTTTAGACACACTTCTATACATTAGAGGTTTATAAAACACAAAGACTACTTTTATAAATGAGTCAAAATAATGACATTTTAGACAAAGAATAACAGAAAATTTATCATCCGAAAGCACCTTCCAAAGAAATATCAAAAGACAAATTTCAAACAAAGGAAAATGATCACAGATAAAAGATTTGGGATAAAATAAATAATAATGAGAACAATAGAATATATATGGGAGGTATAAAAAAGAAAATAAAATTTACTTCAATACAAAATTGAAATGTGTGAAGATGTTTTGGTGGGGGTCTCCATTGTTCTTCAGCTTTGATTATTTATTTAAAAAACTCTCAGAACTCAGAGAAGCAATTATACTCATGTTTACAGTTTATTAAAACAAAAGGATGCAGAGTCATATCACCAAAGGAAAAAGATTCTTAGGGCAAAGTCCAGGAGACTCCAGGCACAAACTTACAAGTGTCCATCACAGCAGAATCACATGCAGATACACTTCAATCTCCCAGTAATGCTGCATACAACCACATGTGAATTCTTGGCAATTAGAGCAGCTTATTTATTCTTTGATGTCCCAGGTTTTTATTGGTGGTTAATCACATAGGCATGCAATGCCCACGTGGCAAAACTTAGCAAATTCAGCTTCCTTTCCATGATCCCTCTAGAACAAAACCAGGCATTCAGCATAAATCATATCTTAGAATAAATGTATCTGGTTAAATTGATACCACATGGTTCAAATAAATACAGCATGGCTCAGGGCCTCAGGCATATAAAGTCAGTCATTCACCATAAACGCAAGGCCTCAGATATACAAAAACACTTTTCACGGTAAGACTATTTCCAGAACTCAGAGGCTAGCTAGTCCTAAAAACAAACCTTACCTTTGAATGTGCAGGGTTGAAGAAACCCTGGCCTGCTGAGTTAACACATTCTTGCCTAATCCATATTTATTGTCCCTGGTCTAATCTCTCCTGTAGCAAAACAATCATATTTTTCTGAGCATCTACATTGAATATGGCATTTATATGACAGTAACAACAGTAATATTAACATGAATATACCTAGAATTTTATGGACACAGTGTAGGGTAAAGATTGATTTTTAAAAATTACTAATGCATCCTACAAGGCCATTACATACAATTTAATATTTTGTACAAATGAAATTACTCATTTCTCCTCTCAATCTGCTTTTATTTTTACTTTTTGATAAATCTGTGCAGAACCATTTAGCATTGAAATTAGATAATGGTTAGCTAAATTCTGTTTTCTCAGGCCATTTATTATTCACCCAGATTACATTCTGAAGAGGCTTTAACTCAATGTCTTAATACATTTCATTATCAATACAAGCATTATATAACTTCTCTACATAAGATAGTTGAATCTTACCAATAATGCTAGTGTAATGTCATATTGCAGCATGATCATGTTACAATTCAGTTTTATTACAGAAAAAGTTATTAAGAATGATAGAGCTATTTGTTACAGCTACTCAACATAATTGGTTCTTGTCTTTATGCCATATAATATTATAAATAAGTGTTATTACTACTCACCATGATTTGATTATTTCTGGGTTTCTAATGGGTTGTGGACTTAGCCAGTCACCCTGTCTCAGTTCACAGGCCCTAATTGACAATGGTCTCTACTATATGCTGTCATACACCAGGATACACTCCCTTCCTATAGACAAGACACAAGAATAAGAATAGTTTATATCTCTGTTACCTGCACTACAGGATGTCTTATCCTTATCTATTCTTGGGGCAATGGTAATAACAATGAATTAATATAAATTATGAGTGACCTCAGAGATGGGGTCCCTAAGATTATATAAATATGTCCTTCTGCATCTAAGAAGAACCATTGACCTATGGTTATTTAGGCCTCCATCTGCGTTAAAGTGATAAAGTGATGCTGTTGAGTCATAATACAAGCTCATTACCAGTGTTGGGTCCTAGCATTATCCATCATTAATTGTTGAGTCTACCTTACCAAGTTCACTAAAACTTCATCATTTTTTCCAGGTTGAATCCCGTCCCTTCCTCTCTCATAGATGAGAATTCCCTCTAATCTATTTATTTTAGTTAATAAATCTTCTTTCCTTAAAAGCCATTCATGATTAAAAATGAATTCAGCTTTTCTCACAATGCCTACATCAGCATCTATCTCCCTGAAGGTTTTTTTCTGTTTGTAGGCCAATGCTTAACCCAAGAGGGTTGTTGTCATTGTATACTAGATTTAACTGGAATGAGGAACCATGTTTTACACTCCAGACTGTTTGGTTCTCAGTATGAGGATAAAAATAAGAAAAAACAAAACAACAAACAAACAACAACAAAAAACAAGAGTTCTCTACAATTTTCAAGAAACAGAAGAGGAAGAAATGCTTCTCAATTCATTTTATGAAGCAAGCATGACACTTAAACAGAAGAAGACAAAGATGATTAAAAAAAAGAAAAGGAAAACAAACGAACAAACAAAACTTTAGACCAACATAACCTAGATGCAAATCTACAAATATACCCTAGATGCAAAATCCTCAACAACTTGAATACCACACTATGTAAAAAGTGACACATGACCAAGCCATGTTTATTCAAGAAGTGCAAGACAGTTGCAATATTTAAAAAAATCTAATAATATAGTTCATCATATTAATATTCTAAAATAGGAAAATGCACGATCAGTTCAATAAATGCAGGGGAAAAAGACACTATTCAACAGTTACTTGTGATAAAAATTCAGCAAACCAGAAATAGCAGAAAATTCCTTCATCTTGATAAAGAGCATACAAAAAATCCATCATATTTAGCTGTGAAACACTGAATGTTTTCCACATGTATGCTCAGGAATAAAGCAAAGATGTTTGCTTTTATCACTCTTTTTCAACATAATACTTAGAGTTCTATCCAGTGTGTAAGGAAAAAAAGGAAGAATAAAATAAATGCAGACTGGAAAGAAATAAATAAAACTGTTCCTATTTGTAAATAATATGATTATATATGTAGAAATTTATACAGCATTTAGGAGAGAGAAGGAATGTAGAAAAGGGAGAGGAAGGGGGAGGCAAAAACAAAGGGGAAGGAGAAAGTAACAGAACAGTGGAAGGAGAAGCAGTGTCTCATAAAATTAAGAAGGATTTAGCAAGATTAGGACAAAAGGTAAAAACAGGTTTCCTGATATTTTTAATTGCATTTTAATAGCTTTCCAAACATAAATATTTCTCAGGTAGTTGAATGCTTTGGTCAATTTCGAGAGTGATGGAAGGCTGTTTTAATGAATTTCTAGTGGCCTTTTTTGTAGAGGATTTGCTGGTCTTTTCAAGTGACCATAGTCCACATTGATGGGTTGATTGAATATGGAAACCATCTTGAACTCCCAAGATAAACGCCAATTAGTAATGATATATTTTACAAACACACGAGCATGCACACACATTCTCACACAGACATGAGAGGATTTCATTGGATAATATTTTGCTGAAGTTTTTGAAATCTAAATACATATTTGTCTACAGGACATTTTCTTGTAATTTTTTTTATGGTTTTGGTATGGGGATAATGGTAGACTCATAAAACATGTTGAAAAGTGTTTCCTCTTATTATTTTGAAATATGACCCATCAATACCTAATTTATTGAGAGTTTTTAGCATGAAGGGTTTTTGAATTTTGTCAAAGGCTTTTTCTGCATCTATTGAGATAATCATGTGGTTTTTGTCTTTGGCTCTGTTTATATGCTGGATTACATTTATTGATTTGCATATATTGAACCAGCCTTGCATCCCAGGGATGAAGCCCACTTGATCATGGTGAATAAGCTTTCTGATGTGCTGCTGGATTCGTTTTGCCAGTATTTTATTGAGGATTTTTGCATCAATGTTCATCAAGGATATTGGTCTAAAATTCTCTTTTTCTTGTTGTGTCTCTGCCTGGCTTTGGTATCAGAATGATGCTGGCCTCATAAAAAGAGTTAGGGAGGATACCCTCTTTTTCTATTGATTGGAATAGTTTCAGAAGGAATGGTACCAGTTCCGCCTTGTACCAAATGCTCATCATCAATGGCCATCAGAGAAATGCAAATCAAAACCACAATGAGATACCATCTCACACCAGTTAGAATGGCAATCATTAAAAAGTCAGGAAACAACAGGTGCTGGAGAGGATATGGAGAAATAGGAACACTTTTGCACTGTTGGTGGGACTGTAAACTAGTTCAACCATTGTGGAAGTCAGTGTGGTGATTCCTCAGGGATCTAGAACTGGAAATACCATTTGACCCAGCCATCCCATTACTGGGTATATACCCAAAGGACTATAAATCATGCTTCTATAAAGACACATGCACACGTATGTTTATTGTGGCATTATTCACAATAGAAAAGACTTGGAACCAACCCAAATGTCCAACAATGATAGACTGGATTAAGAAAATGTGGCACATATACACCATGGAATACTATGCAGCCATAAAAAATGATGAGTTCATGTCCTTTGTAGGGACATGGATGAAATTGGAAATCATCATTCTCAGTAAACTATTGCAAGAACAAACAAGCAAACACCGCATATTCTCACTCAGAGGTGGGAATTGAACAATGAGATCACATGGACACAGGAAGGGGAATATCACACTCTGGGGACTGTTGTGGGGTGGGGGGAGGGGGGAGGGATAGCAGTGGGAGATATACCTAATGCTAGATGATGAGTTAGTGGGTGCAGCGCACCAGCATGGCACATGTATACATATGTAACTAACCTGCACAACGTGCACATGTACCCTAAAACTTAAAGTATAATAAAAAAAAATACAAAGCAACCTCTTATTTAAAAAAAAAGAAAAGTGTTTCCTCTTTTTTATTTCTTAAACTTTTGTGTAATGTATAAATTATGTCTCCTTAAATATTAGTAAAATTAGTTCGTTTATCTAGGTGGGTATTAATAAATTTAAAACATATATAGAGGGATGTGCATGTTATTGCTTTCTTTTTGAGTTTGCCTTAGTTTGTATCTTTTGAGGGATTTATACACTTAATCTAAGTTAACTAATTTACATTTATAAATTTCATCATGGTATTCATTTTGTTATCCTTAAACTGTTGTAGGACAGTGGAAATGTTACTTCTATCATTCTTTTTTTTTGTTTATTTGTTTTGAGACAGAGTCCCGTTCTGTCACCCGGGCTTGAGTGCAGTGGCCTGATCTCTACTCACTGCAAATTCCACCTCTCAGCTTCAAGTAATTCTTGTGCCTCAGCCTCCCGAGTAGCTGGGAATACAGGCATGCGCCATCACGCTCGGCTAATTTTTGTATTTTTAGTAGAGACAGGGTTTCACTATGTTGGCCAGGCTGGTCTGGAACTCCTGACCTCAAACGATCCACCTGCCTTGGCCTCCCAAAGTGCTGGGATTACAGGCATGAGCCACCACCCCCAGCCACTTCTATCATTCTTAAAATTTGTAAATTATTTATTTCCTATTATTTTATCCTTAGTCTGGCCAGAGATGTAACAATTTTATTGATCCCTTCAAAGATCTAAATTTAGCTTAATTTACTTAGCTATATAATTTTTCTCCGTTTAATGTTGTTTATTTCTTCATTAACCTTTATTATTTTCTTCTTTCTGATTGCTTCAGAATTAATTTGTTCTCATTTTTATAATAACAAGTTGGAAGCTTTCATCATAGTTTCAAGGTAATTTTTCTTTTCTAATGCAAGCTCTTAATGGGATAGATTTTTCCCTAAACACAGAAATTTCCACATTTTGATATGTTATACTTTTTAAAATTTCTCTTACTTTTGGCTAGGTTCATGTTTAAATATACATATGTGCAAGAATATTTTCCCTTGATTTATATGGCTTTAGAGGTTAAAAAAAGGCAAAAAAATTATTTTGGAAATTTCTAGGAGACTTAGTTCACCATCGTTGTTACATAATTGTGCATATGTTGCAAGTAATGTATTAAGAAAAGTATTTATATCTGTATACATGTTGGTCCTTAATGATGAAATTAATGCACTGCTGTCTAACTATAATAATTTCCTCATAATCACACTAGTTTTCCTTTGGTGCCACAAGAAGATGAATCTCACTTTAGTGTGACCAAGCAAAATGAGGTACAAAAACAGTCCAATCAATGTGAAAATATCTCAAAGTCATATGAATTTTAAAAATATTTTATATGTAAATTAAATTAGAAATTAAATATATATAATATATTTTATTTCAGAAATATTTGCTTGCCTTTTGGAACTCAAAGTTCAAAACCTTCTATTGTCATCTTTAAATAACTAATTTTTAAGTTAATTTCTACTTGGTTCTATGAAAATACTACCACACAATGTGGAGATAAAGAAAACATTTACAGAAAAATTGTCCATATGGACACATTTTAAACAGATGATGTAATTAGCATAACAGCCACCAAACTGGTAAATAAACAGTTTTGTTGATTTTCTGCTTAATCAGCATCTATTCAGAATTCTGTAATATTGTTTAGTAAAACAGTTTATTTCCATCCATAAATGTATTTTATAAATTTATGCCCAGTAAACTTCCAGGTAAACCGTCAAAATATTAACTGTTTTCTACAAGTGATGGTCTTTTTTTTTTAAGCTGCTTTCTATAGTGAATTGATGAGAGTGAATGAAGATTAAAATGCTTATTCTGTAATAAAAACCAATGCCGGCATGCTGATATATAATCTCCATAGATCAAAAAATATTCATGCCTTATTCTCAGATTTTTAATAGTGGCTCTAAGCAGTCTTAAAATTTATTATTTAGACACATTATCCTATATTTTAAAAATATTTTCTTAGTATACTGTGGATGTTATACAAGTCATATAATGGATAGAGAATTTCTTACGTAAATTTACAATATAATTTTTTAAATAAAACTTTTGTGAAATTATTTTCAAATCTTATAAATGTTAATGAGTTTTGTTATATTGGTTCCAATATTTCTCATATATGGAAAATGTCATTTTCCCTGGGAATTAATATTTGGAGCTGGTGTTTAAGAAAAACCATGTTTGATGTTGGAAAATGCTATGTCCGGTATAACTATAGATGTTTGGAAAGCAGCTCAGTTATGCTAAAGATAAAGAAAGGAGAGAAAAATGACAGAAGGGGAGGTTTGAACAAAACAAAATAATACCTGAAAATGTTGAATGGATATGTAATATTTGTGAATGTTTGTGTTCTCTATTTCACCATTATGTAAACATTTATATTTTCAAAGGGAGACAATAATTATATTTTGAAATCATTTTATTTTTTTATACAGTGCTGTATTTTTTCTTTTCAATTTCAATCTGGTGAGCAAACAAAATCAGTCAGATTATTTTACATAATTAGGTTTCCTTTTTGAGATTTGTTGAAACTCTTTATCCTTTATGTATGTATTTCAAGTAGTATAAAAAAAGAATTGTAAAATGATTAGATATACATAAAAGTATTGCAGATTATGTTTTTCATATTTTCTTTCTTTTAATGTATTTTGCAGATATAGCCATTCCAGATTATGATTTCACAAACTAAGATGATTCTCAGTAGGGAAACGTTACTGCATGTCGTTTTCATCAAAGGGAGCTTAGTTTATTTGCCTGTCTGAATATTGACATTATATTACTAATTTACACATTGGGGAAAGGGTCAAGAGAACTCCAAATTTTTGTTGACTTGATATTAACCTGAAAGGGGAATGTTAATAACTGACAAAATATATCCACAGTAGTTAGACATCAAGTTGTGTTTATTTTTTTAATCTACTGCATATTATTGAATTATTTAGATAGATAGATGATGATAGACAGACAGATAGATAGATAGATAGATAGATAGATAGATAGATAGATAGATACATTTATTAGATGTACAGGAAATAGAATTCACTGGTGGGCATGTGTAAAGAGGGGGCAGCTCTTCTCTAATGCAGTGCTAGCTGCTTGTCCAGATTAAACTTAGTAAAATCGCACGTCTTTGAGATGTGGCTTTTTGGGCATTCACTGAACTTGAATTTGGCCCTAAATAAGGCCTCAATCACATGCTCCAGGGTTTGCAGCTTGGTATGGATGAACATGGCCAATGTGAACTCTGACCTCTGGGTCCTGAGGCTTTCCAAAGGCATACTACATCCGGTCTTAAACCTAGACTAGGGAAAGCACTAGATCCAAGACATAAATGTCCAATGGCAAAGGCTGTTGTACACAAGGAACAGGCTGCTGTACACTACCTAGGATGCTGCTGTTTGCAGCCCTTGCACACCAGGCCCCATGTGGCTTAATTGATTGTAGAAATTATTTTTTATATTAAGTTTTTGGGGATTCGTATCTTTTATTCAAGATAGCTAAATGTAATTTATATTAGACCATATACAGTAAGTTGTAAATTATAGAAGTTGTGCATATCAAAATCATATTCAGTGGGCAATATGGCCTTTAATATAATGAAGTTTATTGATAAAAATTAAAATAAAATAATGTGGTTTTGTAATGCTCTTGTATGTTAACTAAAACAAATTAATAAAACCTATTGAAACCTATAATCATTTAGACTATCTACTTACACTTTAGGAGGCCAAGGTGGGCAGATCACCTGAGGTCAGGAGTTCAAGATGAGGCTGGCCAACATAATGACATCCCACCTTTACTAAAAACACAAAAATTAAACAGGCGTGGTGGTGCATGCCTGTAATTTCAGCTACTCAGGAGACTGAGGCAGGGAGAACTGCTTGAACTTGGGAAGGGGAGGTTACAGTGAGCCAAGACTGGGCCACTGAACTCCAACCTGGGCGACAGAGGGAGACTCCATCTCAAAAACAAACAAACAAACAAACAAAAACACAACAAAAAAACTATCTACTTAAATACCATTCTATTAAAATAAATATTTTTCTGTGATCTTAGGTTTGTTTTGTTTCAATAATATAAATAGTGTATTGCTTGTCTCAAAGTGTTAAATGGAAGCATATTTTATGGCATTGCTGAAATATCTACCAACTTTTCTTACTCTAAGTTATGCAATGGTGCATTGATTAATGCATTGGAACTTGTTAAGCAGTTTGCATGTCTGAAAAATCAAGGTTCAGAGGTACGTAGGTTAAATCCGGCAATCAAATATCAGAGAGATATTTCAGAATATTATTTTTGTATACCAGAAAACACTTTTCAAAAAAAAAAAAGTAAGGTCATTAGGAAGGCATTGTAAAGTTAATCTTTTCCAGCAAAGGTATTACATTTATTTTTCTGGAGTTCTTTAGTTATAAAATGTAGAATGTAGTTATAGGATCTAGTCAGCGTTAAATTGATTGAAAAAATGAAAAACACTGTTTCATTTTTAAATAGATTAACAATTAAGCAAGTTGTTTATGTTGTCCCACTGATATACTAGAATATGCTACATTCTTTTGGGCATCTTTTAGACCATAGGGCTAAAATTTTGAGAATGACAGAGAGACAATTAGGAGCTCAGCACAAAGCAAAATGTTATGAATCAGGAAAATAAATAGAACAGAGATCAAAATTAGGTAGATGCAGAATTGGAATGATACTGAAAACAAGAGATGGAACTGCAGAAAATACTATGGCAGATCATTCATTCCTTTGAATGGTGAAAGTAGTTAATACAATGGCTGACAATTGAAATGAAAAACCAGACCTAGATGAAAAAATGCAAACCAGAAAACTTACCTAGTCCTATTATTTTACTCAATTGTGGGAAATACATGAAAAAAAGTTGTTCGTTATGAATCCTTTTTTCTAATATGGGAAGAAGGCACCACTAAACCTTTCTCATTTTTTTACTCAAATGTTTGTGTTTTCTCATAGAACTTATAATTTTAATTTTTTTTCAATATATGTTTCCCATACAGTCTAGTTAGATTCATAGTTTCAATGTTTCATGTGATATATTTGCTCCCTATGGAATAGAACATAACATTAATCTTTAGATGTGTCAATAGAGAGATTTGTATATATCCACATAAATCTACAGTTGCAACTAGAAAAATTATCCTGTGAAAATTTTGTGATATGAATGTCTTTCAACTTTTTAAAAAGTAAAGAGAAAATGATGAACAAATATGAGTTGGAAATCAGAATGAACAAATCATGAAAATGTAGTGTACCCCTTAAAAAATTTTGAAAATTAAGAGAAATCAGTAAAACAGCTGTATTATCATTTACAAAAATGTTTCTCTACCTATAGAACAAACAATTACTTTGTCCTCTAATTTCCAAATAACTTACAGAACATTTATTTCCTACTGTCACTGGAATGGCAGGCTGGCAGGCTGAGTTGGTAGCCCAATTGGTTCCTCACATCAAAAGATTCCCTTTATTATTTCCTTATTTTCTCTTTATTATTTCCTCATTTTCTCTTTAATTCTGGCACTCCTTCATGATTGAACTTGCAGATGTTCTTTTGTCTACTAATTTTCAAGTAAGCCTGTGCTCTCTATAACTTTCAGTCTCAATGTCCTTCTACCATCAGCCTTTTGTCTAAACATTCTTATTCTGGTTTGTTTCCTTGAACTCTTGACATCAATCTCTGTTCCTTCAATATTCTGTTTCTTCTACTGGAAGCACTCTTTCCCAGATTTCACCCACTTTACTCTTCTCAATCTCTGTGTCTGAGTTAAATACTTCCTTAAGTTTCTATGTAGGATTGTCTGTCCATCTATAATTTTTCTATATCTCTCACGTTAACATACTTATATCCTTTACTGAAAAATGTCTCCTTTAAAAAAAATCAATGTGTTTGTTTACTTTCTTAAAATGCCCTCTTAAACTGCAAGGTCAAAGAAATAAGTATGATATTTGGATATTAATATCTACCACTTAATACAGAAACTATTCTAGCACTTGTATAGGTAGTATAAGACATAATTTTAGAACTCTAAAATAAAAACTCATAAACTGAAGTTAAATATCCATTTCCCACTGCTATCTCCTTTTCCTTTTAACACATTGATATCATTTGGGTCTGTGTCCCCACCCAAATCTCATGTCAAACTGTAAGTCCCACTGTTGGAGGTGGGGCCTGTTGGGAGGCAATTGGATCATCGGGCAGTTTCTCTTAAATGGTTTAGCCCCATCTCCTTGGTGCTGTTCTTGTGATAGTGAGTGAGTTATTGTGAGTCTGGTTGTTAAAAGTGTATAGCACCTCCCCACTTCTCACTCTTCTTCCTGTTTCCAGCCATGTGAAGTGCTGGCTCCCCCTTCACCTTCTGCCACGATTGTAAGCTTACTGAGGCCCCCGCAGAAGCCCAGCAGATGCATCATGCTTTCTGTGTAACGTGCAGAACCATGAGCCAATTAAACTGCTTTTCTTTATAAATTACCCAGTCTCAGGTATTTATTTAGAGCAATGTAAGAAAGGACTAATATAGAAAATTGGTAGAGGAATATGATATTGTTGTAAACATACCGGAAAATGTGAAAGTGGCTTTGAAACTGGATAGTGGGCAGAGATTGGAAGGGTTTGGAGAGATCAGAAGAAGACAGGAAGATGAGGGCAAGTTTTGAACTTACTAGAGTCTTGTTACATTGTTGTGACCAAGCTACTGATAGAGACACACAATGAAGTCCAGGCTGAGGAGGTCTCAGATGGAGATAAGGAACTTAATGGGAACTGGAGCAAAGGTCACTTTAGTTAGGCATTAGCAAAAAGGTTGGCTGCACTGTGCGCCTGCCCTAGGGATCTGTGGAATTTTGAACTTGAGAGTATCTCAAGTTCTGGTGGGTATCTGGTGGAAAAAATTTCTAAACAGCAAAGCATTCAGGAGGTAATCTCACTACTTCTAACAAACTATTTTGATGTGTGTAAGCAAAGAAATGACCTCAAACTGAAACTTATATTTAGAAGGGAAACAGAGTGTAGAAACTTGAAAAATTTGCAGCCTGGCCATGTGGTAGAACAAAAAGCCCATTTTCAGGAGAAAAATTCAAGCAAGCTGCAGAAACTTGATTAACTAAAAGGAAGGCAAATGCTGATAGCCAAGAAAATGAGGGATACCCTCCAGGGCATTTCAGAGACCTTTGTGGCAGCTCCTCCCATCACAGGCTCAGAGGATAACGAAGGAAGAATGGTTTCATGGCCCAGGCCTAGGGCCCCACTGCCCTATGCAGCCTTGGGACACGACTACATGCATCTCATCTGTTGCAGCTCTAGCCATGGCTCCAAGTGGCCCAGGTACAGCTCAGGATGCTGCTCCAGAGGGTTCAAGCCATGTCTTGATGCCTTCCATGTGGCATTAAGCCTGAGGGTGCACAGAGTACAAGAGTTGAGGCTAGATTTCAGAGAATGTATGAACAAACCTAGATGTACAGTCAGAAATCTGCTGCAGGGTCAGAGCCCTGATGGAGAATCTCTACGAGGGCACTGAAGAGGGGAAAGGTGGGGTTGGAGCCACCACACAGTGTCCCTACTGGACCACTATCTAGGGGAGCTATGAGAAGAGGGACACTATCTTTCGGACCCCAGAATGGTAGATCCACCAGCACTTGTACCGTGTGCCTGGAAATGGTGCAAGCACTCAACACCAGCCCTTGAGAGCAGCTGTAGGAGCTGAACCCTGCAAAGTCACAGGAGTGGAGCAGCACAAGGCTTTGGGAGCTCACCCCTTGCAGTGGTATGCCCTGGATGGCGTCAAAGGAGATTGTTAAGCTTTAAGACTTAATAACTTTCCTACTGGGTTTCAGACTTGCATGGGGCCTGTAGCCCCTTACTTTTGGCCAATTTCTCCCTTTTGAAATGGTAGTATTTACCCAATCCCTATACCCCCATTATACATTATATCTTGGGAGTTTTTTTTTTTTTTTTTAATCTTACAGGGTCTTAGGCAGAAGGGGCTTGCCTCATCTCAGATAAGACTTTAGACTTTGGATGTTTGAGTTAATGCTGAAGTGAGTTAAGACTTTGGGGGACTGATGGGAAGGCATGATTATATTTTGCAAACTGAGAAAAACATAACATTTGGGAGGGACTAGGGCAAAATAATATGGTTTGGATCCATGTCCCCAATCAAATCTCATGTCAAATTGTAATCCCCAGTGTTGGAGGTGGGGCCTAATGGGAAGTTATTGGATTGTGGAGTGGTTTCTTTTTAATGGTTTGATACCATTTCCTTGGTGCTATTCTTATGATAGTGAGTGAGTGAGTTATTGTGAAATCTGGTTGTTAAAAGGGTGTAGCACCTCCCCACCTCTCACTTTTCTTCCTGCTCCCAGCTATAGGAAGCACCGGCTCCCTCTTCATTTTCCCACCATGGTTATACATTTCATGAGGCCTCCCCAGATGCCCAGCAGATGCAACATTCTTTCTGTACAGCATGCAGAACTGTGAGTCAGTTAAACCTCTTTTCTTTATAAATTACCCAATCTCAGGTATTTCTTTATAGCAATGCAATAATGGACCAATACACACCTAATAATATTATTTCCTTGAATCACACAATCAATTACCAAAATCCTCTGTGCAAAATGGCTGGCTTAACTGCTAATTAAACAACATTTTTGGCGTTTCAATTTTGTTGTTATTATTGTTCAAAGCTTGTACAAAGCCTCCATCAAGTAGTCCAATTCTCCAGCTTCTGTCACTCCTGGACAACATTTGTATTTAAAAATACCTTTCAGCCAGGTGACACAAACCTGTTGTCCCAGCTACTCAGGATGCTGTGGGGGGAGGAACACTCGAGCCCAGGGGTTCTGGGTTGTATGCACTATGCTGATGAAGTGTCTGCACTAAGTTTGGCATCAATATGTTAGCTTCCAGGGAGCAGAGGACCACCAGGTTGCCTAAGGAGTGGTCAACTCAAAAACTGAGCAGAATAAAACTCCTCTGCTTATCAGTAGTGGGATTACCCCTTTGAATAGTCACTGCACTACAACCTGGGCAACATAGTGAGACCCTATTTCTTAACAAAAAAAGAAAGAAATGCCTTCCATATTTCTGCAAGTATGTGAGTTATCTTTGATGTAGTGTTACCTTTTCACAGTGAGTGAAGTGTAATAACCTCTTGCTCATTTTGCTTACAAAAATAAATAAATAAATAAAAGCAGGGACATTCTAAGTGGAATTAAGTTCCAAGTAATACAGATGTAATACTATTTATACAATAATTCAATTTTATGATATATTTCATGTGCTGCTATCCTCAGTTATATTTACTCATGTATAGTTACACTTGTCAATGTCCTAGCTATAATCACCTATTTTTAGATTTTAATAAATATAATTAAATTAATAGCATTTCTATTTTTATAACAAGTTCCAAAATTAAGCCACAGTAGAAAATTCATGATAAGATTAAGTTTGATTTTTATTTCACTTTTATATGTATGAATCTTAAGAATTTGGTATTTCCTATCTAATATTTGTCTTTCTGTTCTTGGAAACTAATTTCAAATTATTTACAAGTTTCAGAAGTATGCAGCCAGTGAAGAATCCAATATCATTTTGTTCAATATACCTATAATTTGAACTTAAATATGTATACTTCCACAAATGTCACTGAAGCAAGTATTTCAAGTATTTATTTCCAGGTATAATTTCAATTATGGGGTATTCAGATATCTTGTTATATCAACAACTAAACATAATATATTAAATTATTTGAGATATAAAAAGTATATCTTGAAAACAGTGCAGTTCTAAACCTTTAAGGTAGGAAAGCAGCTCAGCAAATGTTTTCCTCCGCTGTCCATGAGGCAAATATCTAATGACTGTACACACACACTCACACTCACACACATACATACACATTCTGTCTCAAATATAGATATATATTCACACTCTGATTCAATGAATTCAACCTCATGACTAAGGATTTGAATACATAGTATTTTTTAACCTTCATCCTTTCCTCTACTGCAATTTATAATTGAATTAGCTTACTTATTTCCTAGTAAAAACATTCCAGCATTGTGATACTATGATAAGGTTAAGATGTGAAAGTGTTTTTTACCATTTATTATAGAAAAACTATCCTATTTTCAGATTTATAAGAACCTTTTCAAATCCACCAAGGAAAAGTGTCTATGCCTTATAGATTGAAAAGCTCATCTTTACCAGTTAATTTACAGTTTACTTTTTCCTAAAATAAAAGGCTCTCCATATCTGTAGGTACACAGTTTGACTTAATTATCCTATGTTACATATTGTACATAATTATATGAGAGATAATGGCAATTTAAACAAATAAAATGATGGCTATTTCTTTTTATTAACTTCATCATATTTCACTGAGGTTTTCCTTACTTTAGGCTCCCTTGATGGCTTCAATGTATGCTAAAAGTAAATTTTTATGTGAAATGTTTACAATATTTGAAAATGATGCTTATTGTTTGTCAGGTTTTGCCACTATTAGCATGACTCAGTACCCATAGAGTCTGTCTCTTAGGGATGTGAAGCAAATGATTTCTCTGATCCAAAACATTTCATATGCCTTAAAAGTCAAACAATGCAAAGATGTGATATTTAGAATACTAGTTACATAATAATGGATAATGACTTAGCTTTTAAAACAACTGCTTTAAACATGACACATTTAAAGCTAATTTGTAACTTTCATGTGTTTCTGAAACTTTTACAATCACTAAATAATTTGAGTAAAGCAAATGAGTTTCAGACCGATTACAATTTGGAAAGATTGATTATAAATTTTTAATAATATGTAACAAAGAAAAATGTGGTCATTTGATTATATACCTCTTCCCCAAGATCAAGTAAATACTTTATCAATAGAAAAAAGAAAGAAAAGCAAAAAGAAAAGAAAAAGAAAGCAACACTGCTATATAGAACATTTTTTTTTCTAAATGGAATCTAGCAGCAAAAAAAAGATAATTGAAGATACTATTAAAAGATACAATTTAATATTAATATTGACCACATTTATAAATTCACATAATTTTATAAAACATATGCACTTCTGAGTATAAAACACACATAATACAAAAAAGATTATTACATTTAAAATTGTTAAAATTTCCTCAATAGTTTTTCCACACCTGATGATTACTCTCAATCTCAACAAGATAATTTTAAATAATGTTTATTATTCAAAATAGATTATTTTGTGTGTGTGTGTTTTATTCAATTAGGTGGCAAATTATAAGATTTTGCCAGGTGATTCAGAGAAGTAGCCTGGAAAAGTTTATATAGATGGTACTAAATGAAAGATAGAAAATTAAAAATTTAAGTTAAATTTATTAGAAACTTAAAATTCTTTAAAAAATTATAGTTAGGTAAATAAATCAACTAAATTTTTCCTTTTTCCTTCATATTGCAGAGTGTATTATTGCAGCTGGTTTACAATGCAGGCTTCCCATTTTGATACTAATTTTAACCTGACTTTTATATATCAATATTAAAGAGACAAAAATAAATGTGATTTTCTCCAGCTCTATATCCCTCCAAGGAGAGCTTTGGAACTGAAATCCTAATCAGGGGTTACATTTGTAATATTTTTGTCTCAAATGAATTTGGAGTCCTCCATAGTATTTCCAAAGTTGCAGAGCAGAAAAGAGGTTACCAATAAAATTGGGTAGTTCTCATCCCAATTACAGAATTAGGTCAAGTTATCAGATATGTAACAAATATCCACTCAGAAAGATAGAATATTTAAATATTTTAATTTATGAAGTATTACCCTATTGCTCAGTTATAGTATTTTGGAAATTTTTCTTTAAAAAAATGTATCAAACTTGTGTTTAGATGACATTACTGACTCATTTTGCATCTGATCAAAACAAATAATGCATAAAACAAAGCAATGTAAGTTATAAAGCATTTTAAAATTGAAATAAGAGATCTTTATTTCTGTTGCACGTCAAATGGGATTTATTGACTTCCTTTTCTCAAAAATGTCATATAGAAAACATTTCTACCCTCTAAAAATTACTAATAACATTAGCATCAATGACTTACAAGTAGACACAAGTAAGATGAAACACAGATTAACTCATACCATCAAATTCATATGGCCAAGTATAATCCCATTATGTAACTATTTTCTATCACTAAGCATAGTCCAGCTATAAGTGTAAAAGGATGACGAAAAATGTTGCTAAAACATTAAGTGAAAATATACTGAAAAGAATCCCCAAAGACAAGAAATACAAGAACACACCAATTTGCCATCACACTTTATGTTCAGCCCTTTAGTGAAAAAAAAAGTTTTCTAATTAATATTTTATTTACACTGGGGACAAGTACACAATGTAGTCATCAATTTGCTTAGATTCTGAAATACCATTCATTTATGTACATATTTTCTCTATTCAAATGTACTATTCACATCACTTGTCAATTTGCATATATTAAATCATCATGC
Organism: Gorilla gorilla gorilla; assembly: GCF_029281585.2. Classification (NCBI taxonomy): domain Eukaryota; kingdom Metazoa; phylum Chordata; class Mammalia; order Primates; family Hominidae; genus Gorilla; species Gorilla gorilla. The sequence continues at coordinate 10,064,545 of NC_086018.1, read as the reverse complement.
AAAATTTACCATATTTTGAATATTTTATTAATAATGACCCTTTTCTACAATTTTTATATGCACTTAAATTTTAAACAGCCAAACATTCATAGGATTAAAAATCAACACTTGAATTTTAAAATACTATTTGTATGAAATGAAATATTTAATTACAAATGTTAACTATATGTTATTGCTGTAACTATTGGGATAGACAGTGGGCAGTTAGTATAAGCTACTTTGTTAATAAATAAAATTTTAAAAATAATCAATGGAATGTTCATTTCAAACTACTTTGTTATTTCATTTCATTTAAATTTAGCATAAACTTTACTTCGGCAGCCAGTTCCTTAGTTGTTCTTCTCCATTAACTCATGACTACTTTAGCTCTTGATGCCAAGCATGATGATGTTTGGTTTCAGAAGTTGCCACATTAACAATAGGATCCTTGAAGCTACAATCATGCTAACCAATTTTGACAATTTTATATTTTATAGGGCCTAGTTCTAACATTCTATTGTTATTTAATTTTATAAATATTTTTTAAAATCTTGTTACTAAATTAAAAATAGACCTCTGGAAAATAAATCGAAATTTTTTTTGTTTTTTGTTTTTTGAGACAGAGTCTCACTCACTCTATCACTCAGGCTAGAGTGCAGCAGCCTGATCTTGGCTCACTGCAACCTCTGCTTCCTGGGTTCAAGCGATTCTGCTGCCTCAGTCTCCCAAATACCTGAGAATACAGGTGCCCACAAACATGCCCGGATAATTTTTGTACTTTTAGTAGATATGGGGTTTTGCCATGTTGGCCAGGCTGGTCTCAACTCCTGACCTACGTGATCCACTTGTCTGGGCCTCCCAAAGTTCTGGGATTACAGGCATGAGCCACTGTTCCCTGCCAAATTAAAAGGTTTTATATGAAAAAGATATACACAAAGCAAAGATACTTTTACAGTATGAAAGTGAATTATAATTGAGAAAAATATCTGCAGGCCATAATAGAATAGTTCTATTTCAATAGTTCACAAACAATTTGTTAGTTCTGCTAAATAAAAAAATTTCCACCACTTGTTAAAATGGTTAAGGATCACTTTATTTAAGATTAAAATGATAGGTATCAAGATGATTCTAATAGGGAAGAGAGATAAGGTTCAACTCTGAACACAGCAAAGATATCTGGGAAGTGCAGCTAATGAGCAGAGTGAAGGATTGTCGATGAACACAAATTACTAAGAGGAGACATCAAGGGTAGGGGATTTCTTGTTAGCTAACGTAAGAGGATTCTTGCTGAAGGCAAGCCAGAGTGATCAGATATCAAGAGTGGGAGATTCTCTCTAAACTGACTTAACAGCATTCTTGCAACAGCTGGACTAGGCAGTGTAAAGACAGGGCCCAAGGACAAAGTAGAATCAAAAAGAGTGCTCCTAGAAGCCTGACTAAAGCGTAGACAAGAAGAAAGTCTTCATCAGTTCAAAAGTCACTTTCTATACTTATGATTTGGCCCTGAGCATTCCTATCTTTACTTAGTTTGGAGGAGTGGACTCAGCAGCATGTATGTTATGGGGAAAAAAGAGATTCGGAAAAATTACTTACATAAGTTTGAAAGGCAAGATGAATCTGGCCATACGGTAAAATCCAACAGAACTCTTCTGGTTATGAGTAATTTGTAAAATAATTCATATATTACCCATTATATGTGTTAGATATATGTAAATTTTACCATGCTCATTCTTCAGAACAGAAAAAGTGAAATACAAACGCAAACGTGGTAAAGCAATTTATTTTAGTTTTTGTGAGAAGTTGTTCTTCTAGAGTATGTTATATGACTCTATGCCCTCAGTTTGAAACTCTCATTGAACCATATCCAAATTAACTAATAAAATGAACTTTGAATTATATATGCCACTGTGTGCAAATTAAAATTCATTGACTGTATGTGTATGTAAATATTGGCCAGTAAACACAGCCATTTACATCTTCATAAAGAGAATAAAACTTCCAACTAAAATTCCTTCTAAAATTGGACTCATATCAATTGGAAGTATTTCAAACAATCACTAAACTGATTTACTTGAACAAATATAGAAAATATTATCTAAGCTATGTGTACCTATTTTTTTATATTCCTAGAAATTAGGGGGAACTTTTATTTCCTTTGATTGAATATGAGTTTCTAACTTAACAAAATATATAATAGTGAGTCAGTAAAATGAATACTTTTACCAAGGATGGAAAGTGTTCTGAATTATCTAAAAGACATTTTCATTGCAGTTAACATTTGCCTGTGTAGAACAGATTAATATTAAAATCTATTTTTTTCTTTTAACAAAATTTAGCAAATGAGGAATTTTCTACTGGTTCATTTCTTCTGACGTTTCTTCTATGTTGACCCTTCTCCCACTTCATGTTGCAAGATGTGAGATCTTACTTCATTTATCACATTCATATTCAAGGCAAACTAAATAGAATCGGGATGATAGGCTTGTACATTTATGCTTTTTTACAGAAACCTTTAGAGAAGGGTTCAGCTATATTGTATCTCACCTATAAAAGGTGGTTCACATTTCCAAATGGATAAAGGCTAGAAAAATCAAGAAAAAGAGCTGTCATGAGTACATGACAGCAAACATAATTTGGGGCTTAGACTCATGACCAAATTGAAGTTCTGTGAGTAAGACATTAAGAGAAAATTAATATTGGGCAGGCAAAATCCATGTTGGTATATCCTTATGCATATAACTAGAAATATATTGCTAATTTTAATAAACTTACTTTCAAAAATGTATTCTGTGTTATTATACTCTAACATGTGTTCATTAACTGTGTGTGTTCCTAAACCTTGTCATATTTGGATATGATTTTTAGCAATAAATAGTGGGGCAAGATGGAAAATCTGAAGTTTTACAAAAACTAAATATAAGACAAAAACAATATGTATTCAACTAAAACGGAGTTGGCAACAAACTTCTCTGATTCTATATCAAATCCCAAAAAACAAAGGAATATGTATCAGTAGTTATTGACTACCATCGGGTAATAATAATAATAAATGCTCATAAAATAAATTAGTTAACGGAAAATGATAGATATTAATTATTGAATGATAAAGCACAATGTAAAACAAAGTGATAGAAATAATCATACTCACAAACATAACAATCTGTATGTAGAAGTCTAGGTTTTCCAAAGTAAAGCTGGTTACTCACAAAATCCTTGAAAAGAGTGAGAAGTTGGTGGGGTGATTATATTTTTAAGCTATGAAGTCAGATAGTGTGATGTTTCATCTCAGTACCACTATAAAATAAAGTTTTAATCCTGTTCATGTCACTCTTAATTTTCACTAGCTTTTTAGGTAAGGAAAATTCATGTCCATCCCTTCCTTGATTCATCTCTTTCAAAAGCAACATTTTAAATGGTTGATGACTTAACATCACTGCAACTATTTTCTCCTTCATTTAGAACATAATCAACCGTTTATGTGGGCATGTTTATTTTACACCTCAATTTTGGCTCAAGGAATATAACACATAGTGGCTTCTTTCATTTGCCATATCAAATCCATGAACACCTGCCTTTAAGATGTATCAGATTACTTTTACCTCTTACTAGCCATGTCCAGGCAACTGCCAAAGCACTGGATCATTGGAATAGCTTCATAAATGATGACCCTATTTCTCTCACTTTCATTCCTAGAGGCTGTTTTTCAGCCAGGAGTCAGAATGATTATAAAACATAAATCAAATAATTTCACAGTCTTGCTCATAGCTTTCTAATTGTTCCCCTTCTCAAAGTAAAACCCAAAACCTTGTCATTGCTTGTGAAAGCAACAATATGGGATCCTTCTCCATACCTCCCCCAATTTATTTTATCACAGCCCTCATTGTTTTGGTCATTCTATCCTTAAGAGCCTCCAGATATTTCTTGGAAATGCCAAGATTCACCCACCTTAGAAACCACTTTGTTTTTCTGTCTTTAAAAGAGACATGCGCTGTAGATATTTGCTTGCTACTCTACTTACTTCTGGACATCTCAGCAGAATTCTTTTGAGAGGCAGACAGTCACTCTGGATCTGCATTCAAATTTCACCCTAGAACTTATCCGCATGCTAATACTGCGTTTCTTTTTTTAATTTTTCACTACCTTTCTCGCCCAAAAAAGAAAGAACATAAGCTCTTTTAGTCAGGGACAGCTATTTTTTTTTCTGTTTTCTCTTTTTCTTAACCTGGCATGAAGACACATTTCTGGCATAGAGCAAATGAATAATAAATATTTGTTGAATAATCTTGCATAAATTAATCCTTAATTTGTCAACTGTTGATTCATTTTGCTCTGAAATCAATGACAATAGAAAAGAATTGTACTTCTATTTTGCACTTTTTTAGTCAGAGTAAATATTTATTGAGATTTAATTTGTGCCCTGTAAACTGCTAAACTCCTAAATCCATTAGGTCTATTTCTCCCGTGAGGTAAATATTTACTCTTCATTGAGGATACAGCCAGCAAGGCAGAAACTAGTCTAGGCCTTACAAACAATCTGATTTTATTATATGGAGCAGGTAACATCAGGGTGAAAATAACTAAGAAACAAAACAAGGAATAGTGATGAAAGTATTAGCACTAGCAGAGAACTAATCCTTTCCTCATGATAGTAAGGTCAATGGGAGAAACTAAAGTTCCAGAGATCCAGTAATGAGCCATTTCACAGTAGAATTACTGCTGGTGAGAAATGGGACCGGGGAGAAATATGATCTCTGATGTAGGTGTCATTGGAAGCAGAGAAAACAAACAAACAAAAACAGAAGTGGCCCTTCTCCTTGCCTTTTCCTGCCCTTCAATCTTTGGCTTTTGCCTTCCCTTGCCTGAATCTACCCAAAGACTAGATGACAAGGAAGCATGGGAAATGCAGATTTCTGTTACAGTGAAAAAATAAAAGAAAACTGCTGAGGAAATTGATCTGAGAGCAAACAAACTTTGATCAGCATATTAATATTATCATGTCATTTTACAGATTAAAAAATTCAAGTTCAGGGTTTGGGCTCACACCTGTAATCCCAGCACTTTGGGAGGCCAAGGGGGTTAGATCACCGGGTCAGGAGATCGAGACCATCCTGGCTAACTTGGTGAAATCCTGTCTCTACTAAAAATACAAAAAATTAGCCGGGCGTGGTGGTGGGCACCTGTAGTCCCAGCTACTCAGGAGGCTGAGGCAGGAAAATGGCGTGAACCTGAGAAGTGGAGCTGGCAGTGAGCCGAGATCGTGCCACTGCACTCCAGCCTGGGCTACAGAGCGAGACTCCATCTCAAAAAATAATAATAATAATAATTCAAGTTCAGAGAGATAAAACAACTTTTTAAGGCAATCAGACTACAGATCTAACTGTCATTTACACTTAAACATTTTAGGAAAACAAAATCATAATCCTTTTGTGGTATTTTGGTATTTCAAGAAAAGTAGTTATCTGTTTTGGTGTGTGGCGTGTGTGTGTGTGTGTGTTTGTATAAAATGATTCTACATTAAATCAAAAATTTAACTTAAAATTTTAAAGATAGAGTAAGGACTGATAATAGGTTTACCACCAATGCACATTTTCAAGCAGTTAAGTGATTCTAATTAGTAAGAAAAAAACATAGCAGTCCATACCTAGCATATGGACTGGCATATAGTTGGCACTCAGTGACTGTCTTTTGAAAGTTATTATGCCCTTGAGGCTGTTACAATTCCAAAATGAGATGGAGCAAAGTTTGTGATAGTTGTGATTGCACTTATAATTCACTTATAGGTGTTGAATTCTCAGTAAGGATAATCCAGGTACTTCATTTCCATTTATCCTTTGTAACATTTACTTAATACACACTTTGTGCTCTTATTGAACTTTTCTGTTAGATTTTTAAAAGATTTATTTGCCCTCCAGGTTAACTGGAGAAATAGTGTTTTATTCAAAGTTATGAAAAAGGACTTCCTCATTCTATTATTTCTACACAAATATTTATTACAAATATATAGATTACTTAAGTAGCTACTTATCTGATGACTTACAAAATGATTTGAGAACAATTTAAAGTTATGTGGTGTGCTTTCTGTACACATAACCCACATACTAAGTAATTTATAAAAATTCATAAAATAGGAAATTAACTTAAATGTCACTAGGCTCTCAGAAGAATAAATGACCTTTGATGCTGGAAATCACTTACTATTTTTTTCAGGTTTTGCATAATATATTATGTATCACTGCTCTCAAGATATTTCTTATAAAAATTAAAAGAAAACTCACACAGAATGAACTGTTATAAAATATGTAAAATTTTAGAAACTCTCATAATTATATGAATACTTAAAGCACTGCTCTGGAAAAATAATTGAAAGATAAAAGGACATGTATCTTAAATGGTAGTAATTTTCATGTTTATTTAAAATAAGCACAGATAAAATTCTGAAAAAAGAATGATAAAGTGAACTCAGAGTAGAAAAATCCTTTAGTAGTGAAATAACAGGTAAAACAGGACTAAAATCTTTTAAATAATGTACTTAACTTACTTAGTTTTGAAAAGATCATCATCATGTATAAAAGGCCATTTTATGTCCAGAGCAATGTTGGCCTTGGTCTAAGCCAAAATTCTTAGTAGAGAGTTTTTAGAGTGTTTGCTGTGGTAACATGTGTTAAACTTTTTTCAATATAGCCAATTCAAAAATATTAAGTAAAATATATGTTAGCCCTATTCCTACCTGCCATGCCTCTCAGGTCTTATATCCTTATCTTATAACATCTGGCTGCTCCGTGATGGCCATTGAATCCCTGCTAGGAATTAGGAATCCATTCCTGTTTCAGGGTCCTCTTCATCACCTTCAAATTGTTTATGTACAGTGTACTTTTGAAGGCTATACACTTTATATTTTTAACATTTAAAAGACAAATATTGATGCTATTTATTCACAGCTAAGTATATACGCATTTAAATATTAATCCAATATACACGTATTTGGTGCACATTACACGCTGAGTACTTTTCTAGGCCCTGAGGCTAGAGCTGGGCACAACGGAGACAAGTCCTTGCTTTGTGAAGCAGAAAACAGATGACTTCCAGTAAAGTGCTAAGTTGTGCTTGGGAAAAATAAAATTAGAAAAGCAGCTAGAAGGTGTACTGGAGATGACAAGAAACTGAGAAGAGAGGTTGCTGTTATATAGAAAGGGCAGAGAAGGCTTCTAGCAAAAAGCAGCATTTTACCAGCTATCAGAAGGATAGGTGAAGCCCTAATATTTTTAATTAGAAGTGCTTTATTTGCAAGAGCAACAAAATATAAAATATTGATAATTTTGGCAACAAATAACTTAGGATTTTCGAAAGAAAAATGACAAACTAGGTTGGCACCATGGCCTCTCACTTGTTATTTATTTTAAGCCTAATTTCTCTACTTATATAAAGGATGCAATTTTTGTTTGGTATATGGTTTTACTCAATATATGAAGATATTGAGTAAATGTCAATTATTATTACAACTTTTAAAAACAAAAACAAGGGACAAAAGATGAGATTTGACTAAATCGTGACCATGTTTTCTTAAATGAGTATTATCAATACACATTTTTTTCCAAATTACTTTAGTAAGTTTTATAATTTTAAAACACCTTAATGCATTCTAATTCTCCTCATTTATTGGAGTTAACATTTACTTTAATTAATAAAATTTTTGTCTATTTTTCTCTGTTTTGAAGACCTTTAAAATATGGATTTCACATTTTCACAAGATAATTTTTAGAATTTTTGTGAATATCCAAATGGGGTGCTTTCCTATTGTTGGGATATTCCCTTTTACTAATACTGCTTTCATATTCTCCTTTCTGTAATGTATCTTAACTTCTTTTGTTGCAGAGAATGTGAACAATATCTGAAACTATACTATGGCCCTACAAAAGTTGTCATGTTGTCTATGCTAACTGTTGTGCTAATTTTACTCTTTCGGTAGTGCCTGGTATAAAGTTTGGGTCTATCATGGTGATGTACTTGTGTACCTTACATATACCTTTGCTATATTGCACTTCACATACTGCCTTTTTCACAAATTGAAGGTTTGTGACAAGCCTGCATTGAGGAAGTCTACCAGAGCCACTTTGTTTACAGCATGTGCTCACTCCATGTCTCCGTGTCACATTTTGGTGATTCTCACAATATTGCAAGCTTTTTCACTATTATTATATCTGTTATGGTGATCTGTATTCAGTGATCTTTGATGTTGCTACTGTAATATGGGGAGAAACCACAAATCATACCTTTAAGAGATAGCAACATAATCAATACATATTGTGTGTCTTCTGACTACTCCACTGAACAGAACTTCCCTGTCTCTCTCCCTCTCTTAGTGACTCCAATTTGTGAGACACAACAATAGTGAAATTAGGCCCGTTAATAACCTTATAATGGGCTCTAAGTGTTCAAGTGTAAGAAAGAGTTTCATGTGTGTTACTTTAAATCAAAAGCTGGAAATACTTAAGCCTAGCAAGGAAGACATGTCAAAAGCCAACTTAGATCTAAAGCTAGAACTCTTGTTTTTAACAGTCAGCCAAGTTGTGAATGCAAAGAAAAAATTCTTGAAGGAAATCAAAACTGCGACTCCAGTGAACACAGGAAGAGTAAGAAAGAGAAACAGCCTTATTGCTGAGACTTGGAATGTTTTAGTGGTTTGGCCAAAAAGTCAAATCAGCCACAACCTTATCTTCAGCCAAAACGCAATCTAGACCAAAGCTCTAATGCTCTTCAATTCTATGAAGGCTGAGAGAGGTGAGAGAAAACTGCAGAAGAAAAGTTGGAAGCTGGCGAAGGTTTGTTCTTAAGGTGGAAGGAAAGGAGCCATCTTAACAACATAAAAGTGGAAAGTGAAACAGTAACTGCTGATGAAAAAGCTTCAGCAAATTATTCAGAAAATTTAGCTAAAATAATTGATGAATGTGACTACCCTAAACAACAGATTTTCAACGTAGACAGAACAGTTTTATATTGAAAGAAGATTTCATCTAAGCCTTTCATAGCTAGAGGGGAGAAGTCAATGCCTGGCTTCAAAGCTTCAAATGACAGACTGACATTCTTCTTAGGGGTTAGTGCAGCTAGTGACTTTCAGTTGAAGCCAATGCTTATTTACCATTTGAAAATCCTAAGGCTAATAAGAATTATGCCAAATCTACTCTCCTTGTCTCTATAAATGAAGCAACAAAGCATTTATGACAGAACACCTGTTTATAGCATGGTTTACTGAATACTTTAAGCCCACTGTTGAGACATACTAATCCAAATATAAGATTCTCTTTCAAATATTACTGCTTGTGGACAATGTACGTGGTCACCCAAGAACTCTGATGAACATATACAAGGACATTAATGTTGTTTCATGCAATCTGACACAACACCAATTCTGTAGCTCATGGATCAAGAAGCAATTTTGACTTTCAGGTCTTATAACTTAATATATACATTTGGTAAGGTTGTAGCTGTCATAGATTGTTATTCCTCTGATGGATCTGAAAAATCTTCTGGAAAGGATCCACCATTCTAGATACTATTAGGAACATTTATGATTCATGGAAGAAGGCCAAAGTATCAACATTAGTAGGAGTTTAGAACAAGTTGCTTCCAACCCTCATGGATGACTTTGAGGGGTTCAAGACTTCAGAGGAGAAAGTAATTGCAGATGTAATGGAAATAGCAAGAGAACTAGGATTAAAAGTGGAGCCTAAAGATGTCACTGAATTGCTGCAATCTTGTAATATAACTAACAGATGAGGAGTTGCTTCTTATAGATGAACAAAGAAAGTGGTTTCTTGAGATGGAATCTATTCCTGGTGAAGGTACAATGAACATTATTGAAATAACAATGAGGATTTAGAATAGTCCCTAAATGTAATTGATAGAGCAATGGCAGGGTTTGAAAGCATTGCCTCTAATTTTGAATGAAGTTCTACTGTGGATAAGTACTATCAAATGATATCCTATGCTACAGAGAAGTCTTTCATGAAAGAGTCATTCAATGCAACATACTTCATTGCTGTCTTATGAAACTCTGTGCACGGCGGCTCACACCTGTAATCCCAGCACTTTGGGAGGCCAAGGAGAGCAGATCACCTGAGGTCAGGAGTTGGAGACCAGCCTGGCCAAAATGAAACCCCATATCTATTAAAAATGCAAAAATTAGCCGGGTGTGGTGGCAGGCACCTGCAATCCTGGCTACTTGGTAGGCTGAGGGAGGGGAATTGCTTGAACCTGGGAGGTGGAGGTTACAGTGAGCCGAGATGGCGCCATTGCACTCCAGACTGGGCGACGGAGTGAGACTCTGACTCAAAAAGAAAAAAAAAAGAAAAAGAAATTCCCACAGCCACCCCAACCTTTAGCAATCACAACCCTGATCAGTCAGCAACCACCAGTACTGAGGCAAGACTCTCCAGCAACCAAAACATTATGACTCACTGAAGGCTCAGATGATTAACATTACTTAGCAATAAAGCTTTTTAAAATTAAGGAAAGTACATTATTTGTTTAAACATAATACTATTACACCCTTTACAGTACAATGTAAACATAACTTTTATATGCATTGAGAAACCAAAAATTTTGGTTGACTTGTTTTATTGTGATTTTTGCTTTATTGTGATGGTCTGGAACAAAACCCACAGTATCTTCAAGTATGTCTCGAATATGTAGAGAATTTTAAAAAAATTTTAGCATATTTTACAAAACTTATTGCCTTATAAGTACTCACTCAATATTTTATTTAAGGAGTACATCTTGATTTTTAAGGGTTTCTTAGCTTTATTGGTTATGAATTAAATAAAACCTCAGCATTTCAATCATAATGTATAAGAAGTATGTTTATGTCATTATTTTTAAAACATAATTTGAGTAAATGTATAATATTCCATGTATGCTGTTATCATAACACATTTAAAAATTTTAGCAGCATTCAATATCTCTTATTTTATTATCAGATTTTAAAAATTAAAGCCTAATGGTCAGACCTTTTACATAAGCTTTCGTTTGATTTTACTTTCAAAGATTATGGTCAAGTTCTCTGACTATGTAGACTCTTTTTCAATCATATATTTCTAGTTTCATAAATGACACAGCATGTTTCTTACTTCAAAAATAGCATAAACTTGAAATTAAATTAGATTCCTATTTAGGTACATTTGAATAATTTAAAGTAAATGTTTTACATTGCAGAGCTAGAAAAATGTTTATTTTTTATATTTTGGTTTGCTTTTGGTTCTTTTAGTTCTTTAGTTAGTTTTTTTTTTAAAAAAATAAAACACTTCATAAATATTCTCTCTCAAATATATGTACAAACTAAATGTGGTTTGCTTTCAGCTACAGTTGACCCTTGAACACATGTGTAGACTACGCAGGTCCACTTATATGTATATATTTTTTTCAACCAAACTCAATAATAAATGCGGTGTTTTCTGTAGGGTTGCCTTTTCCTATAAACAAGTTCCACAGGGCCAACTGGGAAACTAGAGTATATGTGGATTTTGGTACATGAAGGTGCCCCTGGAATTGATCCCCACCTATATGGAGAGATAACTATATGTTGTGTTTGCTAGATTCACCAGCCAGAGATAATATACTATTATAGAATGCTTTAGATTTATACAATTAACTAATATATTTGGCACATTTTTATTTATGGCTCACATCAAGTTACATACTCAATACATGTCTGACTTAGCTTCTTTATCTGTAATCTGAGAATACTCCTTTTCCTGAATACATATCATGATGACAAGGATCTTACAAAACAAATCATGTCAAAGACTAGGCATGTGCTTGTTAGTTTTAAACATTCTTTAACAAATAATCTCCAGGGACACTACCTTCAACACTGAATCTTCGAGAAAATCTAGTTTTTAAATGGTCCATTTTGCATTAATTTTTAAAAATGTAATGAAGACCATAGGAAAGAACTGGAAAGATTTCTGAGACATCTGAAAATAATAGAAAATAATCTATTTTATATCAAGAAACATTGAACAAAAATGAAATAAATAAAAAAATTCTGTGGAAGAAGAAACTAATTCAACCTCATATATTTCTCAGTCAATGTATTCAATAATGAGGTCACTTGATTTACTTCATGTGTACATTTCAATGAATGACTGCATGTCTAAAATATATTTTATACTTTTTTACTGAGATTATTCACACTTCAGTCTTCCTGTTTTGGTACAAAATATTTTAGACAAACTATTATACTTGTTCATGTATAACTGTCACTTCAGTTATAAAAATGATGCTTAAGTTAAAAACAAAATACTTTTAATAAAGAAGTGTGAGAAGTAATATACAACCTCTGAGTCAGTCAGAATCTACCAAAGTTTTATAGGTCACATTCATTAAACATTCTTACATTCACTGTCAGTGGCTCTAATTAAGAATGATCATATAAAAAGATCTTTTCATTTTTCTTGGCTTTTTCTGGTTTGCCCAAATCGCACCAATTATTTCTTCTATACTGTTGGTTCATGAGTTCGTGACTGTACATAGTTAGTAATTACTTAAAATCAGATTTTTTTTTTACATTTTACTGAAACACAGTTTAATTCACCTTTGCTTTTCTCCCACTAGCTTGATATATTACTGAACTATAATAATTTTAAAAAGAAAAATCACACTATGCTAAAGATAAGGAAGCATTTAAATGACAGAACTATTTTGTCTGAATAAAGACACAAGATCATATATAGAGAAGAGAAAATGAGCTAATTCATATATTTGGATGATATGAAGTAGATTAAATATTTTATGTTTTTAAATAAGTAACATGTTAAGCAAGACAGAAAATTATTTTTAATAAAATAAAAAATATACAAAAGCTTTAAAATTCATGCAAATATCTAAATGAAAGAAGAAATCAGACAATGTATATCTTGGCATTGTTCAGTCGGGGATTATTGCTTGGATGATATTTGCTATATTTGTATTTCTCTGTCTTGTTATTTTTTTTTCTATTATTAGCTAAACATAAAAGTTTCAAACATGAAACTAAAATAAACGAGTAAAATAACATCATTATGGGCTGACATACTTTTGGTGTGTTAAGGTGTATTACTAATATGATACATATTGTAAAAACCATCAATAATAATTTAAAATTATAATATTTAACAATAAAATTACTACATTTTGTAATTAACTATGCTAACTATATCATTAACTATATTAATGACACTGATATTGCATAAAAATATATTTGTATAGCAGATAAAAAGATGGGGGAGGGATAGCATTAAGAGAAATACCTAATGTAAATGACGAGTTAATGGGTGCAGCAAACCAACACGACACATGTATACATATGTAACAAACCTGCACGTTGTGCACATGTGCCCTTGAACTTAGAGTATAATAAAAAAAAGTTGTAAAGATAAATTTTGTCTAGAATTCAACTAAGAGGCACCTAGAAATTTTTAAGGATAATTAAAATTCGAAGATGAAATTTGAATGTTAACATAAAGCAAAATAAAAGAAATGCCAAATACATACAATATTAAAACTATAACAACTTCAAAATTCAAAACGAAACTTTTATATTATTATGTTATATCATATTTTTATTTTTAAAGGCACTTTTTTCTTGTGATTAAAGGTATGTTTTCTCTTAAAAACATGTATTTCTCAAATTTAAAAAAACGATTTTTTAACTTAAAAAATAAATTTTCTTCCTTTTTCTATTCCTATTTTATTTTTTTAAATTTTTTTAGACTTTTGGCCATTTTTCTTAACTTTATATAGCACTAAAATGACTTATAAAATACTATAATTATATAAATTTTGATAGGATGTTAGTGGAAATTTATATGCTATTCTGTTAGTTTATTAAATTAATGTTTATTTTTATACAAACATTAATTATTTTCAAAGTGGCTACTAAAATGAATAATAAGCAATCATAAAATAATTATACAAAATTATATAGATAAATAAGGGCAGAAATTGTATATTTTTATATAATTATTTATTTTATTTTATTTTTTTTGAGAGGGAATCTCGCTCTGTCACCCAGTCTGGAGTGCAGTGGCACGATTTCAGCTCACTGCAAACTCCACCTCCTGGGTTCACACCATTCTCCTGCCTCAGCCTCCCTAGTTGCTGGGACTATAGGTGCCCGCCGCCACATCCAGCTAATTTTTTTTTTTTTTTTTGTATTTTTAGCAGAGACGGGATTTCACTGTGTTAGCCAGGATGGTCTTGATCTCCTGACCTCATGATCCTCCCCCCTTGGCCTCCCAAAGTGCTAGGATTATAGGCATGAGCCACTGCACCCAGCCAGAAATTGTATATTTTTAAATACACTAATAATCTTAATAATGCATCTGGTATATTTATATGAGTTACTGAGAAAGGTGTATTAGAATCACCTTCAATAATTTTGGTTTTAAAAATTTATCCAATTAAGAGACACTAGACCTTATTTTTTCTTCCTAGTGAAAATACAATGAGAAGGCAGCTGTCCGCAAGCCAGGAAGAACTCTTACCAAGAATTGAATCTGCTGGCACCTTTAACTTGGACTTGCCAGCCTGCAGAACTGTGAAAAATAAATGTCTTTTGTGATCAAGTGCCAATAGGACTTACTAGAAGCAGCTAGTATGCTCCACTCTCATGAAAAGGAAATAGACTGGCCAGTAAACACTAGCACTTCAACTGGATCTTCCAAGAGGACATATTGGGATTCAGCAAAGAAGCAACAGAAGCCATGGAGAACAAAAACAGCAAGACACAACAGCCACCCCCCCAGGATTGGGTGGAGTCAGGGGAGGATCCTTACCACAAAGAAATAGTGACTGAGAGAGAGCCCCATGGCCCCATACTTCTGTCATGGACCTTTGTAATCATAGGCACAGGTGATCCACCCTGAGTCCCTCCCCCTGGAGCCTTCAGACTAACAAGGAGAGCTGCATAGAATCTGGGCAGAGCTCCAGATCAGGCACATGAGAAGTCCCAGGGGTCTTAGACCCCTAAGCACCCCAGTGCTAGTTGCCATAGCTTCACCAACAAGAACGCCAAGTTCTCTGCATGCCAAAGGTTAGTGGCTACATTCATGGTTCTGAGGAGCAGAGGGACTTCATGCTTTGCCTCTGGTAAACCTCTCCAGGCAAAGCACACTGACCTGGAACTCCAGAACAGCCATGAAACACCCACTTGACCTCTTCGACTGGCAGCAGCTCTGCATTTCTCTGGGATGAAGCTCCCAGATGCAATAGACATATCTGCTGTTTTTGCTGCTATTGCAGCTCCAGCCACTACCCAACTGCCTTCAGGGTCAGGAGGGAGTGAAGAGTGTTATGGCTGTTGTGGGCCTCCAGCACAGGGCAAGCTGCCTTCTGGAAAAGCAGTCATATAGTTTTTAATGTTGGTCATGGCCCCTTCTACTCCTCACTGGTCAGGGCCTCCTGGCTTGAGCCTCCAGCACAGCCACCTTCATCAGCCTGACAACTTGGGCCAGAAGCAGCATTGCATTTCCCTGGGACAGAGCTCTCATAGGTATAAGACAGGCCTGCCGTTTTTGCCTGCTATAGCCCCTGCCCATAATGCCCTCAGATCAAGAGATAGCAAAGAGTCTTAAGGATTATAGCAGGTCTTCAGCTCAGCACAGCTGCCTTATGGAGGTGTTGTCAGACTTTTTTCCATGCCTGTTTTTGCTCCTGCTACTTCTCACTAGGTAGGGCCTCCCGACCTGGGCCCCAGCACAGCTACCCTGCTCCCATTTGAACACTTCAGACAGTGGCACCTGTGCATTTCTTTGGGATAGAATTCCCAGTGACAACCCACAGCCACTCTGCCATTACATACAGTGGTACCACCCTTGCTGCCTGATATGGTTTGGCTCTGTGTCCCCATTCAAATCTCATCCTGTAGATCCCACAATTCCCATGTTTTGTGGGAGGTACCTGGTGGGAAATGACTGAATAATGGGGATGGGTATTTCCCATGCTGTTCTCGTCATAGTGGATGGGTCTCATGAGATCTAATGATTTTAAAAACAGGAGTTTCCTGACACAAGCTCTCTCTTAGCCTGCTGCCATCCATGTAAGATGTGACTTGCTCCTACTTACCTCTCACCATGATTGTGAGGCCTTCCCAGCCACGTGGAACTGTAAGTTGATTAAACCTCCTTCTTTTGTAAATTGCCCAGTCTCAGGTCTGTCTTTATCAGCAGCATGAAAATGGAATAATACAGTAAATTGGTACCAGTAGAGTGGGCTCTAACTGAAAAGTGCCTGAAAATGTGGAGCAGCTTTAGAACTGGGTAACAGGCAGAGGTTGAAACAGCTTGGAGCAATCAGAAGGAGATAGGAAAATGTGGCAAAGTTTAGAACCACCTAGAGGCTTGTTGAATGGCTTTGCCTGAAATGATGCTAATGATATGGACAATGAAATCCAGGATGAGGTGGTCTCCAATGGAGATGAGGATCCCAGGGACTAGAACAAAGGTGACTTTTGTAATGTTTTAGCAAAGAGACTGGTGGCATTTTGCTCCAGGCCTAGAGATTTGTGGAGCTTTGAACTTGAGAAAGATGATTTAGGGTATCTCATGGAAGAAATTTCTAAGCAGCAAAGCATTCAAGATGTGACTTGGGTGCTGTTAAAGTCACTCAGTTTTATAAAGGAAGTAGAGCATAAAAGTTCAAAAAGTTTGCGGCTTGACAATGTGATAGAAAAGAAAATCCCATTTTCTGAGGAGAAATTTAAGTCAGCTGCAGAAATTTGTGTAAGTAATGAGGAGATGAATGCTAATCCCCAAGACAATAGGGAAAATGTCTCTAAGGCATGCCAGAGGTCTTCATGGCAGCCCCTTCCATCACAGGCCTGGTGACCTAGGAGAAAAAAAAGTGGTTTTGTGGGCCAGGCCCAAGGTCATCATGCTGTGAGCAGCCTTGGGACTTGGCACCCTGTGTCCCAGCTGCTCCAGCCATGGCTGAAAGGGGCCAATGTAGACTTTAGGCTGTGGCTTCAGAGGGCACAAGCCCCAAGCCTTGGCTGCTTCCACTTGATGTTGAGCCTGTGAGTGCACAGAAGTCAAAAATGGGGGTTTGGGAATCTCTGCCTAGATTTCAGATGTATGGAAATGCCTGGATGTCCAGGAATAAGTTCACTGCCAGGGTGAGGCCCTCATAAAGAACCACTGTTTAGGGCAGTGTCCAAGGGAAATGTGGGGTTGGAGCCCCCACAGAGAGTCCCTACTGGGGCACTGCCTAATGCGGCTGTGAGAAGAGGGCCACCATCCTCCAGACCCCAGAATGGTAAATCCACTGCCAGCTTGCACCGTGCACCTAGAGAAGACTAAGACACTCAATGTCACCCTGTGAAAGCAGCCATGAGGGAGGTTGTACCCTACACAGCCACGGGGGTGGAGCTACCCAAGACCTTGGGAACCCACCTCTTGCATTAGCATGACCTGGATGTGAGACATAGAGTTACTGGGAGATCATTTTGGAGCTTTAAAATTTGACTGTCCCTCTGGATTTCACACTTGCATGGGGCATGCAGCCCTGTTGTTTTGGCCAATTTCTCCCATTTGGAATGGCTGTATTTACCCAATGCCTGTACCCCCATTGTATCTAGGAAGTAACTAACTTACTTTTGATTTTACAGGCTCATAAGTGGAAGGGACATGACTTGTCTCAGATGAGACTTTGGACTGTGGACTTTTGAGTTAATGCTGAAATTAGTTAAGGCTTTTTGGGACTGTTGGGAAGGCATGATTGGTTTTGAAATGTGAAGATATGAGATTTGGGAGGGGCCAGGGGTATAATAATATGGTTTGACTCTGTGTCCCCACCCAAGTCTCATCTTGTAGTTCCCATAATTTCTACATGTTGTGGGAGGGACCCGGTGGGAAATGATTGAATCATGAGAGTGAGCCTTCCCCATGCTCTTCTCATGATAGTGAATGGGTCTCATGAAATCCGATGGCTTTAAAAATGGGAGTTTCCCTAAACGAGGTCTCTATTTGGCTGCAGTCATCCATGTAAGATGTGACTTGCTCCTCTTCTTGACTTCTGCCATGAGTTTGAGGCCTCCCCAGCCATGTAGAACTACAAATTGATTAAACCTCTTTCTTTTGTAAATTGTCCAGTGTCAGGTATGTTTTTATCAGCAGTGTAAAAAAGGACTAAGAAACTCCTCTTGGGCTGGGGAAAGAACAAAATCCTGGTTGCTTCACTAGCACCTTCATCATGACACAGCTGCCATATAGCATAGAGCCCAGTCTCTCTTCCTTGTGAGCTCCCAACTCCTATCCTTCACTAACCAGAACTCCTTGCTTGGGCCTGCAGAGTAGCTACCTCACCCAAGCTGAACATTTCTATTGCCAGTGGCTCTGTGTTATCCTGTGATGGAGCTCCCAGAGGCAAATGACAGCCAACTGCCACTGCCAATGCAGTGGTACCTGCCCTTGCTGTCTTAGACTGGGAAAGAAATAAAAGAGCCTGAATGCTTTACTCATGCTTCCAGCACACTATGATTACCATATGATCACCATATGGCATGGAGCCCAATCTCTATTCTCTGTGAGCCCCTGATCCCCTGCTCTTCACCAGGCAGGGGCCCCAGCAAAGGCTCATAGTGCAGCAGCCCCATTCCAGGCTGAAAATGCCCAGTGTCAGTGGTTCTGCATTTCTCTGGGGTGGAGATCCCAGAAGCAACTGAAAGTTTCTCTGCAACTGCTATTCAGCAGTACTGCCCTTGCTGCCCTCCAACTGGGGAGGGAACAAGACCCCAAGTGCTTTACTCACACCTCCAGCACACTGCAGCTACCCTACAGAGAAGAGATGAATCTGTCTTCTCGCAAGCCTTGACACCCTTTGCTCATCACCAGTAGTGTCCCCCAGCTTGGTTCCAAAATGCACAGGCCCCATCAAAGGTTGACCACTCCATTTGGCAGCATCTCTGCATTTCTGTATGGTGGAGTTGCAAAAGACAAGTGATAGACCTCCACACATTACCACTGCCAAGGTCCTCACCTCTTTTGTCCCCAAGCTTGTGAGGAAACAAAAACCTTGAGCTCACCCCAGGGCTGTGATGTGCAGCACTGCAGTGACAAGCCAAGCTATGCAGCCAGCGTTTCAGTAGGAGGGAAGCCTACACACACAGAATACTGACACTGAGCATGGCTGCAAATGTGAGAAAATATACATTTGTGTATGAACAAGAGCCTACCTATCAGCCATTATAGGTAGGTAGGCTGAACAAGAGCCTACCTATCAGCCATTATACCTAAGTGTCATCAGCCAGATTGCAGCAGAAACTTCAACACTAAAATTACTTTGCTAATATAAGCCTCTGTGAAACCCAGGACAATAATTCAGCTACTAATAAAGATCATGCAAAAAGGTGCTTTTAAAACATCCAGAAACAAAGTCAACTGACTATGCTCAAATTATACCACAGTTAAAGAAACACCAGCCCACATAGATGAGAAAAAAGCCAACATAAGAACTCTAGCAACTCAAAAAGTCAGAGTGTCACTTTACCTCCAAATGACTGCACTAGTTCTACAGCAATGGTTGTTAAATAGAAGAAAATGGCTGAAATGACAGATATAGAACTGAGAGGCAGAAGGAAATGAAGATCATTGAAATTCAGTAGAAAGTTGAACACTATTTCCAAGAATCTGAGGAATCCAGTAAAATGATTAAAGAGAAAAAAATTAGCCATTTGAAAAAACAAAACAAGACAAACAAACAAACAAAAACCAAACCTAGCAGGTAGAGTTACAAAACACACTACAAGAATTTCATAAAATGATTGGAAATATTCACAGCAGAATGGACTAAGCCAAGAAAAGAATCTCAGAGATTGAAGACTGATTATTTAAGTTAACACAGCCAGAAAATAAATAAAGAAAGAAGAATTTTAAAAAATGAAAGGTCATGCATGGTGGCTCATGCCTGTAATCCCAGCACTTTGAGAGGATATTGAGACCATCCTGGCTAACATGGTGAAACCCTGTCTCTACTAAAAATACAAAAAAAAAAAATTCACTGGGCATGGTGGCAGGTGCCTGTAGCCCCAGCTACTCAGGAGGCTGAGGCAGGAGGTTGGTAGGAACCCGGGAGGTGGAGCTTGCATTGAGCCGAGATCATGCCACTGCACTCCAGCCTGGGCTACAGAGCAAGACTCCATCTCAAAAAAAAAAAAAAAAAAGAAAAAGAAAAAGAAAAGAAAAAACCTTGGAGAAATAAGGGATTATATAAAAAATTTCCCCAATTTCACTAGAGAGATTGACATATAAATTTAGAAAATTCAGATAACCCATGTAAGATGCTATGTAAGACAACCATTGCAGAGACACAAAGTAATCAGATTCTTGAAGGTCAATGCAAAAGAAAAAAATATTAAAGGCAGTTAATGACAAGGGGCAGGTCACATAAAGTGGAAACTACATCAAACTCACAGGGAACTCTCAGCAATATCCCACAGTCAGAAGACATTAAGAATCCATATTCAGCATTTTTGAAAAAATAAAATTTTGAACCAAGAATTTTATGTCCCACCGAACTAAGCTTCATAAACAAGGGAGAAATAAAATCCATTTCAGATAAGCAAAAGCTAGGGGAATTTATTACCATCAGGCCTTTAGAGACCACGAGAGATCCTTAAGAAAGTGCTAAACATGAAAATGAAGGACTGTTACCTAGCACCAGAAAAACACACTCAAGTATATAGACCATCAACACTATAAAGTAATTACACAATCAAGTTTACATAACAACCAGCTAACAACATGCTGGGAGGATCGAATATGCACATGTCAATATTGAAGATAAACAAGCTAAACACCCACTTAAAAGGCACGGAGTGGCAAAGTGGATAAAGAATCAAGACCCAACTGTATGCTGTCTTCAAGAGACCCATCCCACATGTGAGAACACCCATAGGTTCAAAGTAAAGGGATGGAGAAAGAACTACCAAACAAATGAAAAACAAAGAAGAACAGGTGTTGCTGTTCTTATTTTAGATAAAACTGACATTAAACTAACGATGATCAAAACAGACAATAAAGGGCATTACATAATGATGAAGGATTCAATTAAACAAGAAGACTTAACTATCCTAAATATATATGCAGCTAACACTGGAGCACTCAGATTCACAAAACAAGCTCTTAGTGATATACAAAGAAACTTACATAACTACACGATGACAGTGGCAGACCTCAACACCTCACTGACAGTGTAAGACAGATCACTGAGGCAGAAAACTAACAAAGATATTTGGGACCTAAACTTGACACTTGGCCAAATACACCTAACAGACATCTACAGAACACTCCACACATCAACAACAGAATATATATTCTTATCATCTGCACATGACACATATTCTAAAATCAACCACATGCTCAGCTATAAGTCAATTCTCAACAAATAAAAAAAAATTGTGCCAGCCACACTCTCAGACCACAGCACAATAAAAATACAAATCAATACCAAGAAGATCTGCCAAAACTGTAGGATTAAGTGAAAATTAAACAACCTGAACCTGAATGACTTTTGTGTAAACAATAAATTCAAGGCAGAAATCAAGAAATTCTTAGACTCTGATGAAAACAAAAATACAACACACCAGAAACTCTAGAACACAGCTAAAGCATGGTTAAAAGGAAAGTTTATTGTGCTAAACACTTATGTCAACAGCTAGAAAGATCTCAAATTTGCAACCTAACATCACAGATAGAGGAACCTAAAAAACAAAAAAGAACCAACCTCGAAGGTAGTAGAAGAAAAGAAATGGCCACAATCATAACTGAAATTAACAAAATGGAGATGAGAAAAAAATGTAAAAAAATCAACAAAACTGAATGTTGGGTATTTGAAAGAAAAAATAATATTGATAGGCCATTATCTAAACTTATAAAGAAAAAAAGGGACAATATTCAAATAAACACAATCACAAAAGAGACAAAGGGGACATTACCAGTGACCCCACAGAAATACAACAACCCTCAGGGATGATTATGAACACCTCTATGTACACAAACTGAAAAACCCAGAGAAGCTGCATAAATTCCTGGAAGCAATCGTCAAAGATTGAACCAGGAAGAAAATGAAACTTTGAACAGACTAATAGGAAGTTCCAAACTGAACTGGCAATACAATGCCTATCAGTCAGAAAAAGTATTGGCCCCAAAGGATTCACTGCCAAATTCTACCAGATGTATAAAGAAGAGCTGATACCACACCTACTGAAACTATCTAAAATAATTGAGGAGGAAGGACTCATACCTAACTCATTCCATGAGGACAACATCATTCTGATGCCAAATCCTGGCAGAGATGCAATGAAAAAAAAAAAAAACTCCAGACCAATATTTCTAATGAACATAGATACAGAAATATTCAACAAAATACTAGCAAACCAAATCTAGCTGTACATCAAAAAGCTAATCCACCACAATCAAGTAGGTTTTATTTCTTGCATAATATTTCTAGAATGGTACTTCCAAGGTTTTCTTCTAGAGATTTTATAGTTTGAGGTTTTACATTTATGTCTTTAATCCCTCCTGGGTTGATTTTTGTGTATGGTGAAAGGTAGGGGTCCAGTTCAAATCTTCTGTGTATGGTCAGCAGGTTATCCTGGCACCATTTGCTGAATAAGATGTCCTTTCTCCATTGTTTGTCTTTGTCAGCTTTGTTAAAAATCAGATGATTGTTTATGTATGGCTTTATTTCTGTGCTCTCAAAACTGTTCCATTACACTATGTGTCTGTTTTAGTTACTGTAGCCTTGTAGTATAGTTTGAAGCCAGGGAGTGTGATGCCCCCAGCTTTGTTCTTTTTGCTTAGAATTACTTTGGCTATTCAGGCACTTTTTTGGTTCCAAATTAATTCTAGAATTTTTTTTCTACCTCAGCGAAAAACGTTGTTGGTAGTATGATAGGAATAGCATTGAATCTGTAACTTGGGTTGGTCAGAATGAGCATTTTAATAATACTGCAAACCCCAAGCTTTGGTAGAGTCTATGTGATATTGGACCTGTGGGTGTGCAGAAGACAAGAGTTGAGCTTTAGGAACCTCAGCCTGAATTTCAAAGGATGTATGGAAACACCTGAATGTCTAGGCAGAAGTAGCTGCAGGGGAAGGGACCTCATGGAGACCTCTGCTAGGGCAGTGCAGAAGGAAGATGTGGGGTCAGAGCACCCATGAAGGGTCTCCACTGGGGCACTGACTAGTGGAGCTGTGAGAAGAGGGCCGTCATTCTCCGGATCCCAGAATGATAGATCCACCAAAAGCTCACACCACTCACCTGGAAAAGCTGCAGGCACTCAACATCAACCTGTGAAAGCAGCCAGAAGGGAGGCTGTACCCTGCCAAGCCATAGGAGTGGAGCTTCCCAAAGCCATGGTATCCCATCTCTTGCATCTGTGTGACCTGGATGTGAGACATGGAGTCAAAGGACATCATTTTGAAACTTTAAGGTTTAATGACTGCTCTGTTGGATTTCAGACTTGCATGGGGCCTATAGCGCCTTTGTTTTGGTCAATTTCTCCCATCACCAATGGGTGTATTTACCCAGTACCTGAACTCCCATTGTATCTAGGAAACAACTAACTTGCTTTTGATGTTACAGGCTCATAGGTGGAAGGGACTTGCCTTTTCTCAGATGAGATTTTGAACTTGAACTTTTGGGTTAATGCTGAAATGAGTTAAGACTTCGGGGGATTCTTGGAAAGGCATAATTGTGTTTTGAAATGTGAGGACATGAGATTTGCGAGGGGCCATGGACAGAATAATATAGTTTGGCTTTGTGTCCCTACCCAAAATCTCATATTGAATTGTAATGCAAATTGTAATGCCCACATGTTGGGGGAAGGACGTCGTGGGAGGTGATTAGACATGGGGATCATACTGTTCTCATGATAATGAGTGAGTTCTTATGAGAGCTGAAGATTTTATAGGGGCTTTCCCCCACTTTACTTTGCACTTCTCTCTCCTGCAGCCATATCAAGAAGGACATGTTTGCTGCCCCTTCCACCTTAAGTGTTTGTTTCCTGGAGCCTCCCCAGCCATGCAGAACTGTGAGTCAATTAAAACTATTTTGATTCTAAATTACCCAGTCTCAGTCAGTTCTTTAAAGCAGCATGAGAACAGACTAATACAGTGACCCACCCCTTTATATTTGTTTAAATGAGTTGATTCAATGAATCCATCTCACAGCTCTAAGTTTTTTTCCTCAGCTTAGTCCCTTCTGCTGTTAATACTTCCAGTTAAACAATGAAATGCTCATAGTGAGTTTTTCAGCTCTTAGACGAGTTTGGGTCATTGTCTTTCTTTCCTTTTTTTTTTTTTTTTTTTTGTGTGTGTGTGTGTGTGTGTGTGTGAGATGGAGTCTTGCTCTGTCACCAAGTCACCAAGGCTGGAATGCAGTGGTGTGATCTCTGCTCACTGCAACCTCTGAATTCAAGCCAGTCTCCTGCCTCAGTCACCCGAGTAGCTGGAACTACAGGTGTGTGCCACCATGCCTGGCTAAGTTTTGTATTTTTAGTGGAGATGGGGTTTCACCATGTTGGCCAGCCTGGTCTCGAACTCCTGAACTCAGGTAACCTGGCTGCCTCGGCCTCCCAAATTGCTGGGATTACAGGTGTGAACCACTGTGCCTGGCAAGAGTTTGGGTCTTTTTAAAAAATGACTACTTCATCTCTTAGCTCTTGTTTCTTTCTAATTGATTCCTTGGATTCTTTGGATGGGCTTTTAACTGTCTCCTGAATCTCAGTAACCTTCATTGCCATCAAGCTTGTGAATTCTGTCTATTATTTCAGTCTTTTCAGTCTGGTTAACAGCTGTTGCTGGGGAGTTAGTGTGGTCATCTAAAAATAGACACTCTGGGTTATTGAATTGCAAGTGTAGTTATGCTGGTTCTGGTTCTTTCTCATCTCTGTGAGCTAATGTTCCTTTAATCGTTGAAGATTGTTTGTTTGTTTGTTTGTTTTGGATGGGGCTTTTTACTTGTATACTTTGATGCCGTTGAGGGTTTACTATGCTATAAGTTGCATTTAATTGACTGGCTTCATTTCTGGATGATTTCAGGTGGCCAAGGCTCAGCTCAGCTCTCCTGGGATGTGCGCTCTAACACTGGGGAGATTGGGACCTGGCCCACAGCTTTGTTATATGCCCCCTCAAGATGAAGTACCTGCTGCACTCAGGGCCACAGCATTCTCAGTCCACTGGCAACAACAGTCCAATGGGGGAAGCCAACAAAAGTGCTTCATTGGAGCATTTGCTGAGGGGTCCATACTTACGCATATGTGCACCAGCTGCAGCAGGGGTGCAGTGTGGCACTTTATACTCATACTCACCCTGGCAGTGGCAGGTTGTCAGGGTTTACACACACACACCAGTGCAGTTGCAGTGAGGACTCTGCATATGTGCACACTGGCGAAACAGTGATTGGAGATTGTGCACAGTGCATGCCGGCAATGCAGTGAGGGGGGACTGTAAGTAGGTGTGCACTGTTGGAGGTATAATTGCAGAAGCTCTCCAATGAGAGCAGAGTAGAGTCTGCTGCTATGGTGATGGCCACTGAGAAGCACCCTCGTTGGGCATGCAAAGCTGCCCTCCAAAGAGGGTATGGCCTGGAGGGGACCCCAGGAGAGGCCAGTCGACAGGAGAGCATCTAATCACACTGGCATATCCCACGGGCAAGACAGCCCTTCTCTGTGCAGGTCTGACAATCAATAATGACCAAAGTCACTCAGAGGCGTGTGGGAAGCCTTAGGAAATGGGTGTCCCTGGCTGTGCTTCACTGGAACCATTCTTATGTCAAACTATCTGGACTCTACACATACTGGAATCCTGTCTTTGCTACTTCTCCAAGCAGCTCTCCTTGCTAGCTCGAATGTCCATGGGGATTGTGAAGTCTCCTAAAGCTAGGATTCTGGAGCTCTTTGGAAAGAGTAAGCCACTCCATCGTATTTAACTCACCCCCTCCCTCACCTTTCAGGGCCAGGAATGAGTCCTGGTGCTCCACAACCCCATGGTGGATTCCCAGCTTTCTGATCCTTTAGCCCAGTGTCTCCATCCTCTCTCCTTCCACTCTCAATGCTTTCCTTTTGAAGATCTGCTCAGAGTGTGCTGGTTTTCTTGATAGTCAGCTCTTTTAGTGGAGGATCTTCCTGGCTCTGTCTTGATGGCCATTTTGGCTCTTCTGTCTTTTAGGGTTTCCTTGGTGAGTATCAGGTGTTCATAAATTAAGGATTTATATATTGGGTTTAAAAATCAAGATTGTAAATCAAGATATCTTTAGTGTGATGAAAGGAAGTAAATTATAAAACGTATTTAGGTTACTAGGTTGCTCTTAATAAGTAGTCCGGCTGCCACATTTTAAAGTGTCTTTTTTTTTCCCCCTATGGTTGTTTTAAGGATTTATTTTTCTCTGTCTCTCTCTGTCTTTCCGGCTCTCATTTTCTCTCTTTCTCTCACATCAGATTTATTGTTAAGTGTTAATTCAGTGGTTATTTTTTCCTTGAAATTTACTGTGTTTCTTGAATGGACACATGTATCTTTCATCATTTTGGAAAGTTTAAACCATTAAGTATTCACATATTTATCTGCTCCATTTATTTTATTCTAGCTCTCTATTTAAATATATCACCTCACACAACTCATTATTTGTGATAACCACTCTTCTACATTTCCATTTTTTCATCTCACTGTACTGAACTGTGCTCATTTGCTTTTCTGATTTAGCTTCCAGTGATCCAGTTCTTTTGCTGTGTCCAAAATATTATCATATTCATGCTCCTAATGTTTAATTTTAGTCATAATATCATTTATCTTTAAAATTTTGTTATTAGTTTCATGTTAAAACTGAAAGATTATATTGTACTGTTTTCATTTGGCAGATATTTTCAAATTTACTTCTTAGAACACAATACAAATACATGTTTTTCAATGTGTCTGTAATAATACCAGATCTGCAATTTTTGTGACTTTTTTCTGTTATTTTTCCTGCTAGTTATTGCAAAATGTGTCCTGTTTCCTTGCATTCTTTATTAGCTTTGCAAGTATGACGCTTACTGCTTCTGCCAAAATTACTTGGAAGGATTCCTCAAATCCTGGAATGATGACTTCCTATATAGAATCATTTTCTTTATCTTTACTACTTATCTCTGTAGATTACTTTAAGGACGATATAAATTAAATTAGTAGCTTCCTGCTGTGACAGCCAGCCTGTGGACTATCCTTCAAAATCACAACTTTTCCCATTTCTACTATTTAACCTGGTTTATTCATTTTCAGGACAGCAATCCACACATTTTCCCGGAAGTGGAGGGACAAGGGTCAGTAATCGTTTGCTTTAAACATACTCTGATATTTCAGGCCTTTAAAACAATAGCACAGGTTTTAGGAAGTGGATTTCCAAGAAAACTTCCCATTTTTGCCTGACATTTCTACTACTGCCTTCTCACTTATCCACCACTGTGTTTCTTCTGGATCAAACAACCTTCTCGAAAAATATCATATACTTTAGCCCTAATTAATTCTCATACTTTTTTTTTTTTTTTGAGACAGAGTCTTGCTCTGTTGCCCAGGCTGGAGTGCATTGGCATGATCTTGGCTCACCACAACCTCTACTTCCTGGGTTCAAGCTATTCTCCTGCCTCAGCCTCCTAAGTAGCTGGGACTATAGGCATGCACCATCATGCCCAGCAAATTTTTGTATTTTTAGTAGACATGGGGTTTCACTATGTTGGCCAGGCTGGTCTCAAACTTCTGACCTCGTGATACACCCACCTCAGCCTCCCAAAGTGATTTTTGATCAAGTAATTCCTTACATACTTACCATTTTCTTCCTTTAAGAAGATTTTATAAAATATTTATATATCTATTAATATTATTTGCCGTTACCTGACAGAAGTAGATATGCATCATTTTTTGATGCAAGTGGAGACTTAATAATTGAGAAAAATAATATAATCTATAAGCCTGTAGTAAAGATTAAACCAAAAAATCAAGAGTTTGATCACCTCTGTAGATAAAGGAAATAAATTGATAAAGTTCAAAATTTGTGCTACATTTGAAGGAAGTAATTTGAAATCATTTATCTTATAAAGGCTTTATAATCCAAGAATTAAAAATACTCACTTTTTTCCATTTTAGGTATTCACATCAAAAATCTATTACCTAACATATAAAACTATCAAGTATGTTGATTGTATTTTTAGTGTAGTGGTATTGTTTATCCTGATTTAATCTTGAAGATTAAAAATAAAAATAATGTTAACTTCAGTTAACTGTTCAGGCAAATTATTTTCTTTTTTGATAAAATGTATTTGTGTTGCTACACACTGACATGGAGCTGCAGATTTTCTCATTCAAGTTATTAAAATGCCAACCACCTTTGTAATGCTAGTAGTCACTGCCAAATCAATTTTCATTATATCGGGGGGAAAATACAAATCTTCTTAAAAACTGATATAACTGAAACCGTACGTACATTGTATTATATCACAAAATACATGTAAGTATAATGAAGAAAAATTTGTTAAGAAAGTTTACCAAAGCATTCTAGTTAAGATTACATTTAGGTGGGTAAGAAATTTTTCATTTCCAAAAAATTACAAAACAAGGGTAAATTGAGTTGGTATTTCACAATATTTGAATTGCAATAGTATGAAGTGTGTAGCTAAATGCATGCTATTTATGAGGCAATAGTTATGACAAAGGCATAGTAACATAATTGATTTCCCTTTGCATTCTGAGTTTAAGAATAATTAGGTAAATGACATATAAATGAACAAGAAATAATTCCATTGATCTTATTAGGCATTATTATTAAACTATACCAGTGTACTTAATGGAAAAAAATGTACATATTGCTGTAAATTGTTTTCTCTGCTAACATATAATATTTTAAATTTTGAAGACAGAAAGTTAATGTTATTAATCATTTTATTAAATAAAGCAAAGATATATCAGCCATAATTATAATAATTACTTCATGATATGTTTGGATAAACATGTTTATTAAAACAGAATTCTATATTTGAAAGATACTATACAACATTTTATTTACATATTTTAATTGAAGTCTACTGAAAATACACCAGAAAACCTAACAGATACACTTAACACAAGGGAAACATTATCCTACACTTCTTCACTTTTTTCAAAGATGTTATTCCTCCTAGTTAATGACTTACTCTAAAAAGAGTATTAGAAGTCGCTGAAAAGAAAGGCTATGTTTAAATATGTGAAGAGGGCAAGTTTGAACGTTTAATATTTATTGCCCACCTCTTAGCTTTGTTATGCTCTCAAGTGACTCTTAAGAGAATTTCACACTTCGACAATATTCAGATAATAAGAGACATGACATTGTTAAATACCATCAACATGCCTGCTGCTCTGTTTTGAAATGTTCCTGAATTCAAAATACCCCAAAATAGTTCAGAATATCTTGCTTCTGATATCAGGATTTACTCTGAACAGAAATATTTTGAATGAAGAAACACAAATATGTAATGAGGTATAATAGTACCCCTCACTAATTATTAAAGAAAGACTACCCGAAGACTAGATTTATCTTCTTGTTTGAAAAACAAAATCAAGGAAACACCCACAGAAATACAAGACTCTGGATATGAGGGAATGAAGTAATTCCCGAAAGACAGAAAACAGAGGAGTTAAACCCTGCTACTGCCCTAATTTAGTGGCTAGCGTTTCCAGCAGTGGGGCAGAGAAAGTGGGCTCCTAGAGTTGTACAAAGCCAAGAGTTCCAGGAGACTAAGGTAACTAGAGTTTCTAGGTCTGAGAAGCTAGAGATTCAAAGAGAGAAATCTCTGATATCTACAGATGTTCTCCTTTCAGTGCTTAGCAGAATACTGATTAGTGTATACATGTGAACAATCTGCTCACTGCCAGGGAAACAAGCATCTTCAAAGATTAAAAACAAACAAACAATAACAACAACAAAAACCAGTGCCTGACATTCACATATGACCTGGATTATACCTGTATTTGCCTGAAAATGAAAGAAAAAAGCTCAATTCACAGAGCATTTGGTAAAGCAATTTAAAAGGTCTTGCCTCAGGGGTAGAAATTAATTACATTTAAACTGAGTACTGAGTTGAACGCATCAAAAAATCATAAAAGAAGTATCTAAAAGGATCAAGCGGTTTTGAACAAATTAACTGTGTCCTAGAGAAAAAGCTCATATTTTGTACAGAAATACAAAATATCCAGCACTCACAAAGATAACATTAACAAAAACTTCCATTATATTAAACTGTAGTTAGGTTAAAATTTCTTAAACAGATTCACAGAGACTGGCAGCACAAAGTTTTGTAAGGATTAAGAGCTACTGGAACTCTCATACCTTGATGGTAGAAATGTAAAATGTTTTAAAAACTTCTGAAAACTCTTTGGAAATGTCATATTTTCTCATAATGTTAAGCATACACCTATACTATGACAAAGAACTCCATTATAAGGTGTTTACAGGCCTTCGATCAGGAAAAACATAACCAAAACATAAGTTGTATAAACATGTATATGGAAACTTTATTTAAGATAGTCAAAAATTTGAAAAATTCTAAATTTCTGTCAAAGAAAAGTTGATAAACATTGTGTGACATAATCACACAAGAGAGATTACCTTTCACCAATTAATAATTACTGAGCTTTTGATATGCACAATGACACAATTAATCTCAAACACATGTTGAACCAAAAGACGCCAGGCAGAAATTAGTGCACACTGTTTTAATTCCAAAAACAGATACAACTACTCTGCAGATATGAGAAAAGTGATTGCTTCATTAATGAGAGGTATTAACTAGAAAGAGACATTAGGAAAATTTATTGGGTCATATTTGTGCTCTTGAATGAAAGTAGAATTTATTTTTGTAAAATATATTTTACAAATTTACAAATTTATTTTTGTAAAAATAAAGATGTCAGCAGATATTCAACTACTATACATATACTGTCACATGTAACCTACCAAAGAAAAATATGTTTAAAAATACTTTCACAAAATGACAATTTAAATTAAATAAATTTGCAACTATTTGAAAACCAATTTGGCTGTTTTCTATAGAATTAATTATTCATCCACCCAACTTCCCTATAATCAAGTCACTCCTAGGCACTTATTCAAAAGGAGTAAAAACTCTTCTCCACAGAAAGACTTGAATAGGAATTGTAATAATGAATTAACTTTTAATTACCCAAAAATAATAAAGCTGATGTGTTCAACAACAAATAGAAAAAAATCTGGTATGTTCATACAAGAAAATACCACCTACCTATTGAAAGAGACCAACTATTTATATATGCAACAGCATTTATGAATATCAAAAACATTATTTTAACTAATCTGTACACAAAAGTACATGTTGTATGGTTCCATTCATATGAATTTCTGGAAGACAAAAACTAATCAATTGTAAACAGAATAGTTGTTGCTTTGGGAATGGAGATGCAGTTAAATGAGAAAGAACATGATTGGACTTTGTGGTATGATGGTTACTACAACATAATAGTAAACGTTACTATATTTTAATGATATATGTATATGCATTTGTCAAAACTTATAAATATTACTTAAATTTGTTCACCCTATTTTATGTAAATTTTATATAAAAATAAACAAAACAGAAAAAAATCCTAGTCTTTTTAGGAATATGATCAAAGTTAATCACAGATTGTTTATATGTGAATGAACACACAAAAAATATGTACGCGCTTACCTCTCCAAAATGATGAGGGGTCGGTCTGCTTGTAAAAGGTACCATTAATATTTATTCATTTAACATATTCATATGATTCAAACATTTAAATATTCAAAACAAATATTACCAACACTTTTGGTAAATTGGAAAGTTTAAGTCAATATCAAATTGAGAGTTTTTTTCTCATTTGGTTGATTCATTAATAATTATAATCAGCAAAAAAATTTGCATATGTTACATTTGGTTATACAGATACAATTGTGACATATAATTGCAGTATTGGGCAATGACTGATAAAGTTGTATTTTATCAAAACAGCTTTCTATGTGATATTGTGATATACAAGTAAAAAAAAATGCTAATTCATAATATTCTGTCCCTGGAAGAATATGGACAACAGAAATATTTTGTAGCATCAAATTTTAGACAAAAACAGAGGTTTACATTTAACATCAATGTCAATAATAGAGTCAGGATTGATATCAAACTTGAGAAATATTTTTGCCAAAAGTAGGTCTTTCATAATTAATATGAATTGATTTCTGCCAAACTATCATATTTAGCCATGTGGTCAGTAATATAATGTAAAGTATATGTAGATATATATTTTTAAAGTTGAGGACACCTATATAAAACATGTAAATTATTTTAATTACTTGACAATCTATTATATACAAAGTATTTAAGTATATTTTAAACATATTTAATTTAACTAGTTTTTTGAGTGATTTGGGCAAAATTCTGTTTTAGTTCATGTATAGACATGCTTATATTTGAGTTACTGAAAATACAAACATTTAAGTAGTCTACTCTTAGCATATTAATATGTCCTGTATTCATTACAACATTAATTGCATTAAATTCAGCTACTATGAAGAAATAATCTATCACATATACATTTTAAAGGTAGAAGCATTTCAGTTTTATACAAGGATGTCTTTTTGAGCTGACACAGGTTTCCAAGATTTGAGACAATATCAGAAGATTTATTAAAAATGATATGAGACAGCAACTCCCCACATCACTTTGCTGGCATATATCTGCATGGGTGGGCTTCACTTGCTTCAACAGCACATGGGAATGCAGTGTGCCCCCCATAAGCCCCACCAACCACCACTGCAGATGGATCCTTGTTGGGCACAGAGTCATCAAGCCCCATCTACACCAGTGCCCTGCCCTTGTGCTGTGCTGCACACAGAGCAGGGGATCCCCCCACAACCTGAGCAATTGCTCCTGCTTGCATTTCACAGATAAGGCTCCGAGACCTCCACTGGCCAGCACCCCACCCCAAGCCATCACCACCTACAGTGCAGCAGTGCACTCTGTCTCCAGCAGAAGGCCCTTGCTCCCCCAACAGCTGCCTTTCCTCCAATACTGTGGTGAACACCTGCAGAGAGGCAGACACCCCTATATCCACTAGTACTTTGCTGCAGGTACTGCAGTTTGCTATCCCCAGCACAGTGGACTCCAAATCTCGAGGAGCCACAGTGTAAGAGATCGATCAGGTTGTTGTGGGAATCAGGAGACTGGAGAGATTGGTAGGTGAAACAGAAGGAATTTTATTGAGTGCACTCAGAACCAGCAGATTAATATCCAAAGACTGGACCCTGAACAAAGACAGCACTTGCCTTTTATGCACACTTCTAAAAGGGGGTGGTCTAACTTGAAACAAGCTTACAGTGGTGCAAAGTATAATGATTCAAAAGCAAGGATACAGAAGAACAAAGGCAGTCAATCATAATATGACAAGTTCACAACTCAGGCTTACATATGACTCTTGCTATGCAGCCCAGATAGCTGTTATCTAGGCTTGTTCCAGTGCTTTGCTTGGGCTTATCTCATAACCTTTGCTATGGCATCTAGGGGACTGCAATCCAGACCTGCTCAGGTGTCTCATGATCTTCACTGTGCTGCTTAGATGAATAACAGAATCAAAAGAGAGAGGAAAATTTGTTTTTCTTCTCCCTATGTTGAGAGAGCCCTGGGAGACTCTCCAGAGCACATTCTTTGAGCCCCGGCTTCTTAGATAATGCTATCGAGACTTTGCCTGGGTCTGGGCTTTGCCTGTTACTGCCTTTGGGATGAGTCAGCCTAATACAAAAAGATTGTTTCTTACTCTTTTTAATTTTACTTTTCTTTCTTTAATTTCCAGCCTCAAGGGTGATGGGAGAAGATGTAAGAAAAATTACAGGGAAAGATGCAAACCTTCTTGGAAGGCCAAAAGCTTTGGAGAATAATTTAGCTGAAGGCAGCTAAATTCTCTTAAGGGCAAAGTTTAGATAACAAGGGAATGTAAAGAAACATATCTAGAAAAATTCGTTTACTTATGTCTCAGGAAACCAACCTTTGATCATTCATGTGCAAGACTGCTCTCTACTCAGGGGTCAACAATGTTAATTTCCCACAAATTATGTGGCCTTTGTCTTCAAATCTGTACTAAATTAATACAAAGGTCTCTGGCTTAGTGGGACTGTACTATCATTGGCGATGCTAAGCAGTGCAGTCCGCTAGCTCCATTCTCATGCAAAATAACTGTGTCTGAATACTTTTTTCATTTGTTGCTCAGCCAGAGTCTGCGGGATGGACCCGACACAAGAGAACAAAGCTGGGGCCTAATACAAGTCCCCCAGAGTTAGAGCACACAGTCCAGAAGTTGGGAGCTGAGTGTTGGTGCCATAAAATCTCCCAGAAATGAAGCCAGTCAGCTGAATCTACCTTATAACACAAACAAATCTTCGACATCATCAAATAGGATGAAAGAAAACAAAATACTGTCCAAAGGTAAGCAATCTCAAAGGCTGAAGTTAGGTAAGTGCACAAAGATGAGAAAGAATCAGTGCAAGAATACTGAAAACTCAAAAAGCCAGAGTAACTTCCTACCTCCACATAACTGCGTCACCTCTCCAGCCAGGGTTCAGAACAGGGCTGAGGCTGCAATGGCAGAAATAGCATTCAGAATATAAACAGTAATGAAATTCATTGAGCTATAGGAGTATGTTGTAAGCCAATACAACAGAGCTAAAAATCACAATAAAACATTGCATGACCTGGCAGACAAAATGCCAGTATAGAGAACATAACCAACCTGATAGAGCTGAAAAACACTACAAGAATTTCACAATGCAATCATAAGTATTAACAGCAGAATAGACCACGTGGAGGAAACAATCTAAGAGCTTAAAGAATGGCTTTCTGAAATAAGACAGGCAGATAAGAATAGAAAAAAAAGAATGAAAAAGAATGAACAAAACCTCTGAGAAATATGGGATTATGTAGAGACTGAATCTACAACTGGTGTACCTAAAAAGGATAGAGAAAATGGAGTCAACTTAGCAAAAGTTGACTTCTGATATTTTTGATCTCATGGATCAAAATATCATCCATGAGAACTTCACTAACCTAGATAGAGAGGTCAACATTCAAATTCAAGAAATACAGAGAACTTCAGTAAGATACTCCACAAAAAGATCATCTTGAAGACAAATAATCATCAGTTTCCAAGGTCAAAACAATAGAAAAAATGTTAAAGACAGTGTATTAGTCTGTTTTCACACTGCTGATAAAGACATACCTGAGATTGGGTAAATTATAAAGAAAAAGAGGTTTAATGAACTCACAGTTCCACATGACTGGGGAGACCTCACAATCATAGTGGAAGGCAAAAGTCATGTCTTACATGGCAACACGCAAGAGAGAGAATGGGAACCAAGCAAAAGCAGAAACCCCTTATTAAACCATCAGGTCGTGTGAGACATATTGACTACCACAAGGACAGCATAGTGGAAACTGCCTCCATGATTCAATTATCTCCCACTAGGTCCTTCCATAACACACGGCAATTATGGGAGCTACAATTCAAGATGAGATTTGGGTGGGGACACAGAGCCAAACAATATTATTTTGCCTGTGTCCCCTCTAAATGTTGTGTCCTCAAGTTTCAAAACCAATCATACCTTCCCAACAGTTCCTCAAGTCTTAACTCATTTCAGCATTAACTCAGAAGTCCACAGTCCAAAGTCTCATCTGAGACAAGACAAGTCCCTTCCACCTATAAGCCTGTAAAATCAAAAGAAAGTTAGTTACTTTCTTGATACTATGGGGGTACAGGCATTGGGTAACTATACCCATTCCAAACAAGACAAATTGGCCAAAACAAAGGGGTTACAGGCCCCATGCAAGTCCAAACTCCAGCAAGGCAGTTGAATCTTAACACTTCAAAATGATGTCCTTTGACTCCATGTCTAACATCCAGGTCATGCTGATGCAAGAGGTGGGCTCCCATGGCCTTGGGCAGCTCTGCCCCTGTGGCTTTGAAAGGTACAGTTCCCACCTAGCTGCTTTCACAGGCTGGTGTTGAGCATCTGAGTTTTTTTTAGGTGCATATGCAAGCTGTGAGTGGATTTACCATTCTGGGGTCTGGAAGATGGTGGTCCTCTTCTCACACAGGCAGCGCCTCAGTGGGGACTCTGTGTGGGGCTCCAACCCCACATTTCCCTTCCCCACTTCCTTAGCAGAGGCTCTCCATGATCACCCGCCCCCCCCCACAGCAAACTTCTTCCTGGACATCCAGGTGTTTCCATACATCCTCTGAAATCTAGGCTGAGGCTCCCAAGCCTTGCTTCTTGACTTCTGTGCACATGCAGGCTCAACTCCACATGGACGCTGCCAAGGCTTGGGGCTTGCGACCTCTGACACCATGGCCCAAGCTGTACCTTGGTCCCTTTTAGTCACAGCTGGAGTGGTTGGGATGTAGGGCACCAAGTCCCTAGACTGCACACAGAGAGGGGCCCTGGGCCTGTCCCCAGAAAACATTTTTTCCTCCTAGGCCTCTGGGTCTGTGATGGGAGGGGCTGCTGTGAAGACCTAGGACATGGCCTAGAGACATTTTTCCCATTGTCTTCATGATTAGGATTTGGCTTCTTGTTACTTATGCACATTTCTGCAGCTGGCTTGAATTTCTTCTCAGAAAATGTTTTGGTTTTCTTTCTATTGCATTGTCAGACTGCAAATTATATAAATATATATAATTTAAATAATATGAGCCAATAAATACAAAATAACTAATTAATATTTAAATTATTAAAGATAAATATTAATTATAACTATTTTATCAAAATTGTAAATATGGAAATGTATGTAACATACAATTATTGATAAATAAGTTGGGGGTTTTACTTGTGATTTTCTCAAAACCTGAATAAAAATATCCTTTCTTTTTTGAGTCCTGGATTTTCTTCAGTTTGAACAAATATTGGAATTATTAACTCTGCACCAAAGCGAAATAACTGATTAAGGACACATGATGAACCCATTTGCATAAATGTGTAAATGTTATTTTTAAAAGCAGTGAAAAAGTTAATGAAGATATTTAATTAACCTGAAGAGTCCACTTACTAGATAATTCAATGTCATTAATTAGGTGACTCATAAAGCAGAGGCTTTCCATTTTTTGAGAGTGGCTAGAAAAAAAAAAGCTTATGTTTACAACATGACTCTACTAAGAAACATGAATATTATTTCATTACTTTTTATCAAGCTAATATGAGAAAGGAAGCAATAAGATAAAAATAAATGACAGTCACTTCTTGGACTGGAAGCAAAGAAGTTTAACAAAAGAAAAAAAAGCATTCTTCCCCACTTTCTTAAAAATTGAGACCACATTTTAAAATAATTTTGCTTGAGGTCTAATTAAAAATATTATAGTTTCTGTTTTCTGGAAGATTATAGTTTTTCAAAACTGCAACCATTAGGCAGAAAAATAAATATAAATTACGATAAACATAATGTAGATGTATCTTTACAGAAAACTTTAGATCAAATGTTAGCTTTTTCTACAAAGGGTCAGATTTTAAGTATGTTAGGCTTTGACAATCATACAGTTTCTGTTGCAACCACTCAACTCTGACATAATAGCCTGAAAACATCTATAGACCACATGTAAGTGAATGATCTTGTGTCCAAAAAAAAACCTTGTTATTTATGAAAACACTACAGTTTTTACTTTATGCAATCATTATATGCTACAAAATGTTATTTTAAAAAATTGTTTCAATCATTTAAATCTCTAAAAACCATTATTACCTTGCAGGCTGTACCAAAACCATAGGCCACAGGCTGCCAATGCTCACACTGAAGAAACAAAATTGTGATATCAGTACAGCCTTCACACAGAAAATAGAGTTTGAAACTAGAATATCAATTACAACTGGAGAGTTAAATGAAAAGTCTTATTAGTTAGATGGAGTGGGTTTTGCAAGACACTGGTGAGAAGTACAGAATTTGGGGTAATTGCAGTAATTACGTGGGCTTAAATATATATGTGTGGGTAGAAGAGGGAGATGTCAAGCGATGAGAGTAGAGATGAGTTTAGGATAAATTACAAATGTCTTCAGGCCATCCAAAGTGCTTATAATTTATTCTAATGGAAGTGACAAGACATTAATGAGATCTAAAATAGGGACTACAAGAAACAGATTACAATAGATAAACAAGACTGTAGGCAGAGAGCTTCTTAATTCCACAGTTCATTGGCAAGTCCAAGAAGAAACTTAAGGTGACCTGAACTATAGTTATGACAGTGGATTCACTTATAAGTACAGTCTTGAGTTGATTAATGATGAGAATTCATTCTGAGAAATGTGTTCCCTAGGTGAACATCATAGTGCCCTTTTACAAACCTAGATGGTGTAGCCTACTACACACTTCAGCAATAAGGTAGAGGTTATTGCTTTTAGGCTACAAGCCCTTACGTCAGGTTACTATATTAAATAATGTAGCCAATTGAAACACAATGATAAATATCTTTATATCTAAACATAGAAAACATACAATAAAAAGATATGGCATAAAAAATAAAAAGTTGTACACCTATATAGGATGGTTACTATAAATGGCACTTGCAGGCCTAGAAGTTGCTCTGGATGACTCAGTGAGTGAGTGGTGAGAGAAAGCAAAGTCTTTAGACATTAATGAACACTACTGTAAACTTAATAAACACTGTACACTTAGGCTACATTACATTTCTAAAAACTATTTTTTCTCTAATAATAAAATAACCTTAGCTTACTGTATCTTTTTTACTTTATAATTTTTTTGACTCTTGCAATAATGCTTAGTTTAAAACACAAACACATTGAACATTTGTACAAAAAATATTTCCTTTCTTTATACCCTTATTATATAAGCTTCTTTCTACAATGGAACAGAACAGAGCCCTCAGAAATAATGCCGCATATTTACAACTATCTGGTCTTTGACAAACCTGAGAAAAACAAGCAATGGGGAAAGGATTCCCTATTTAATAAATGGTGCTGGGAAAACTGGCTAGCCATATGTAGAAAGCTGAAACTGGATCCCTTCCTTACACCTTATACAACAATTAATTCAAGATGGATTAAAGACTTAAACCTTAGACCTAAAACCATAAAAACCCTAGAAGAAAACCTAGGCATTACCATTCAGGACATAGGCATGGGCAAGGACTTCATGTCTAAAACACCAAAAGCAATGGCAACAAAAGACAAAATTGACAAATGGGATTTAATTAAACTCAAGAGTTTCTGCCCAGCAAAAGAAACTACCATCAGAGTGAACAGGCAACCTACAAAATGGGAGAAAATTTTTGCAACCTACTCATCTGACAAAGGGCTAATATCCAGAATCTACAATGAACTCAAACAAATTGACAAGAAAAAAACAAACAACCCCATCAACAAGTAGGCGAAGGACATGAACAGACACTTCTCAAAAGAAGACATTTATGCAGCCAAAAAACACATGAAGAAATGCTCCCCATCACTGGCCATCAGATAAATGCAAATCAAAACCACAATGAGATACCATCTCACACCAGTTAGAATGGCGATCATTAAAAAGTCAGGAAACAACAGGTGCTGGAGAGGATGTGGAGAAATAGGAACACTTTTACACTGTTGGTGGGACTGTAAACTAGTTCAACCATGTGGAAGTCAGTGTGGCGATTCCTCAGGGATCTGGAACTAGAAATACCATTTGACCCAGCCATCCCATTACTGGGTATATACCCAAAGGACTATAAATCATGCTGCTATAAAGACACACACACATGTATGTTTATTGCGGCACTATTCACAATAGCAAAGATTTGGAACCAACCCAAATGTCCAACAATGATAGACTGGATTAAGAAAATGTGGCACATATACACCATGGAATACTATGCAGCCATAAAAAATGATGAATTCTTGTCCTTTGTAGGGACATGGATGAAATTGGAAGTCATCATTCTCAGTAAACTATCGCAAGAACAAACAACCAAACACCGCATATTTTCACTCATAGATGGGAATTGAACAATGAGAACACATGGACACAGGAAGGGGAACATCACACTCTGGGGACTGTTGTGGGGTGGGGTGAGGGGGGAGGGATAGCTTTAGGAGATATACCTAATGCTAAATGATGAGTTAATGAGTGCAGCACACCAGCATGGCACATGTATACATATGTAACTAACCTACACATTGTGCACATGTACCCTAAAACTTAAAGTATAATAATAATAAAATAAAAAAAAGAAAAATAAAGTTTATAAATTTATATTATTTACTTTTAAAACATTTTATGAATAAGACACAAACACATACAGTAGCTGAGGCCTACACAGGGTCAGGATTATCAATATTACTGTCTTCTGCCTTTATATCTTGTCCCACTGGAAGGTTTTCTAAGGCAATAACATGCGTGGAACTTTCATCTTCTATGATAACAATGCTTCCTTACAGAATACCTCCTCAAGGACCTGTCTGAGGCTGTTTAATGGTTAACTCTTTCTCTCTCTCCTCTCTCCATATATATGTATGAATTGTTTGGCTCATTATAATCTTATGGGACCACTGTTCTGTAGGTAGTTCATCATTGACTGAAATGTTGTTATTAGGCAGGGCATGACTGTATATTATTTTTATTTACCACTGAATGGCAATATTAAATATGTTACAAGAAAGGGAAAGGTTTGGATATTAAATCCTTAATATTCTTATTATTGTTATTGAGACAGAGTCTTGCTCTGTCGTCCAGGCTGGAGTGAAATGGCACTATCATCTCGGCTCACTGCAACCTTCACCTCCCGGGTTCAAGAGATTCTCCTGCCTCAGCCTCCCGAGTAGCTGGGACTACAGGTGCACTTTACCATGCCTGGCTAATTTTTCCGTTTTTAGTAGAGATGGGATTTCACTCACCACGTTGGCCAGGCTGGTCTCAAACTCCTGACCTCAGTTGATCCACCCGCCTTGGCCTCCAAAAGTGTTGTGATTACAAGTGACCACTCCCAGCCTTAATTTCTTATTATGAAGACATGTAATTCATATAACAAAAGCAGTAAAAATGTCTAGAATCCTATGTACTTTCCAGAATGCTGTCAAGAGCTAAGCTGCCATGGAGTTGAAATAGCTAATTAAAACAATAAGCCAAAATGACAGTAACAGTCAAATCTTTACTAACTGAGATAGTTTAAGCAAGAAACTAAAGAGGAAAGATCGCTAGCTCCTCCAATGTTCCATTTTGTCCCATGAAACAGCTCCAGGCCAAGGTCATGTAGATCAGCACAAATGCAGATGTGGGAATTTTCTCAGCAAGGATCTTTTGACCAAGGAGCTATGAACAAAAAGCTCCTTTCATCTTATGGACCTGGGTCCTTGGGACAGAAAGTGGAAGAAGGGCTAAGAATTGGAAAATACTGAGTTCTGATTCTGAATAGAGAATAATGTTTTCAAGTTTTCCCCTTTCTCCTCTCCCTTATCCCTCTCTCCCCATCATAAGGAGTTCTCTGCAAAGGTTTTCTATTGAGGGTCCCTAACAAGGATAGCTCAGATTGGGGTGCCTGAGACTTGAATGGCAGACATGCACAGGAGGATTGTTGGCTAGCGGGGAATGAGTCCTAGACTGCAGCTCCCATTAGACATTGTAATGCACTGGCTGTTTGCCAATTCTGGTATAGGGAGAGTATCTTTCTCTAGTGAGGCCTGCCAGGTAAAGCCACTGTCATGGCCTATGGTTAGGCCTGAAAGATTACACATAGGGTTTCTGCCTGGAGTTGGACTCCTCAAACGCTTTTTGGATTTTCTGTCAAGTGGTAAACATTAATGGAAGATTAAAACAACTCCAATTTGACAAGACAACTAAGGGCACTGTTCATGAAGAGTGGGCTCTTGCTGTGGAAACTTGGATAATTTAGGATACTATAGAGAAGTGTGGAATGAATAATATAAAAAGAATGGTACAAATACCATCCACAGTTCCATGATCAGTTATAAAATTAAGTATGTAATACATTCTTGGGTTTTCTTCTCTTCTGGGTTGTCATGTATATAATTGTTTGTCTTATTTTATCTTCCATTTTTCCCATCATTTTTAGGGTAGGCTGGTTTGAATAACTTCATAATTTATTATCTTATTTCAGGATATTAAGACATAGTTGAGACTGAATCCGAAGAGGAGTGAATATCATGGATACCTATTTTGGATAGGACCACTGCATTTTAATTTGTGCAACATATATTTGAATTATATTTGACAGGATCATGTACTTGTTACTGTTACTCTTTTGAAGTTTAAGCTTTAGAAAAGGCAGGTGCATGGATATTGAATAGTCTTAAGCTGGACCATCAGCTATTTCAGACTGGCTTACTCAGGCATATTCCAAAACTCTGGTAGTTTGACTAAGTATTTGCTCAATTTGGAACAGCTAAAAACAGATGCTTGAAGGCAGCACACTCCTTAAGAGTCATCACCACTCCCTAATCTCAAGTACCCAGGGACACAAAAACTGCTGAAGGCCGCAGGGACCTCTGACTAGGAAAGCCAGGTATTGTCCAAGGTTTCTCCCCATGTGATAGTCTGAAATATGGCCTCGTGGGAAGGGAAAGACCTGACCGTCCCCCAGCCCAACACCCGTAAAGGGTCTGTGCTGAGGAGGATTAGTATAAGAGGAAGGCATGCCTCTTGCAGTTGAGACAAGAGGAAGGCATCTATCTCCTGCCTGTCCCTGGGCAATGGAATGTCTCGGTATAAAACCCGATTGTATGCTCCATCTACTGAGATAGGGAAAAACCGCCTTAGGGCTGGAGGTGGGACCTGCGGGCAGCAATACTGCTTTGTAAAGCATTGAGATGTTTATGTGTATGCATATCTAAAAGCACAGCACTTAATCCTTTTGACTCTGAGTTGACACAGCACGTGTTTCAGAGAGCACGGGGTTGGGGGTAAGGTTATAGATTAACAGAATCTCAAGGCAGAAGAATTTTTCTTAGTACAGAACAAAGTGGGGTCTCCTATGTCTACTTCTTTCTACACAGACACAGTAACAATCTGATCTCTCTTGCTTTTCCCCACAGAAGAGAAAAATTATAGAACTAAAAAATAATAAATTATAGTTGTGGGTTTTAACAGCCTTATCTCAGCAATTGATAGAATTATTGGACAAAAATTTAACAATCAGCAAGCATGTAGAAGATCTGTACAGCACAATCAATCAACAAGATTTTATTCACACACACAAACACACACACACACACACAGACACACATATATAGATAAATATATATGTCAATTATATATATATATATCTAAATATAGAATCATTCCACACAAAACAGCAGAATATACAGTTTTTCAGGAGCTCATGAAATATTAACTAAAATACTAGATGATTTCTTGCACCATAAAACAAACCCTGATACATTTAAAAGAATTTATGTCATGTAGAGTATGTTCTCTGACCATAGTGGAATTAAAATAAAAGTCAGTAACAGAAAGACAGCAAGAAAATGTTTAAATGCATTTCAATTATACAACACAGTTCCAAATGATCTATGGATTAAATATAAAGTCTTAAATAAAAATCTAAAAATATATTTAAACAAATGAAAGAAAAATACAACATATCAAAATATAGGAAATACAGCTAAGGCTGGGGTGGGAAAGAAATTTATAGTACTAAATGCTTCATTAAAAATGAGAAAAGATCTGAAATCAATAACTTACACTTGTATCTCAAG
Source organism: Gorilla gorilla gorilla (assembly GCF_029281585.2). Taxonomy (NCBI): domain Eukaryota; kingdom Metazoa; phylum Chordata; class Mammalia; order Primates; family Hominidae; genus Gorilla; species Gorilla gorilla. The sequence goes on along the minus strand of NC_086018.1, from coordinate 10,020,814 downwards.
AAGCTAGAAAAAGAACAGAATAAACTGAAAGCAGGCAGAAGAAGAAAAATAATCATGACAATAACAAAAATTCATGAAATTGAAAACAGAAAAAATGTGAAACAAAAACCTGGTTTATTGAAAAAATCAATCAATAGATAAACATCTATCAAAACCGACAAAAATAGAGATGACAAAAAACTCAACAGCAACTTTTTTTAAAAAAAATGCAAATGATCCAATTAGGTAATGGACAAAAGACATCAATGGACGTTTTAACAAGAAAAATATACAGATGTCAAATAACCCATGAAACATGTTCAATATTATTAATCATCATGAACATGTCAAATAAAACCATAGTGAGATATTTCCACACACCTATCAAAATGTCCTTTAAAAATTATGACAATAGCAAAAGCTACTCAGGATGTAAAAAATACCATCACTCATACGTTGCTACCGGAAAAGTAAAATAACAGAGCCACTCTGAAAAATAGTTGACAGTTTTTTAAAAAGACAGACGTGTTATTCATTCTTTCCACATTATTTTTTGGTGCTGATTAACCTTCTCTACCTCCTCTCCAATGCCCCAGTATCCTTACCAGCTTCTGTGGGCACTCAGTGTACTCAAAAAATTTTAAGAAAATAATTAAAAATTTTTCAAAGTAAAATAAAAACCAGATATGCATAGAACATAGATCCCAGCAATTGCAGTTGTGGGTGTTTATTTTGGAGTAATGAAACATGTGTTCCCACAAAAATTTGTTCATGAATGTCTACAAAAGCTTAATTTGTTACAGTTGAAAAGGTCAATACGCCCAGGTGAATGTTTAATTTGTGGTGAATTTATACCAGAAACCATGAAATACTACCCAGTCATCGAAGGAACAAAATATTAATTAACGCAATCATTTGGATGTATTTTTAGGAAATTTTGTCGAGTGCATGAAAGTCGATTATATGCATTATGTACAACAGTACAAGTATGCCTTGAGACCTATGGGATCATTCTGTGGTGCAGCGATGCCAAGCCGGCCTGACTGGATGTCGTGAGCTCATCCTATCTCACTCAGAGGGGGCCAAAATCGGATCTCAACGGGAGTCCGGAGAACACAGCGGGCGTCCTGAAGCTCCCCCTCCCTCGGGGGAAGTCGGCTCAAGCAGGTCCGGAGGACAGTACCCCTGGGGGTTTGGGCCTGGGACAGGACGAGCCACCCGCTGCCCCCTCTCCCACACCCAGGACCCAGGATCCAGCCGCCAACGCGGCGGCAGCGGGAGCATCGCGGCCGCCGCGCGGCGCTGGCAAATTTAAAGGGGACGCAGCCTATCTGTCAGCAGCGGAGCACGAGTTGGCTCAGCCAGTGCGCATGCGCGAGGGGCCAAGGGTTCCTCCCGTCACAGTGGTTCCCAAGGCTGTCTTAGAAACCAGTCACCAAGGCTTGGCAGAGCAGGAGCCCTCCGTGGCAGTGCTTGGGTGTGGAGGCTCTGAGGCTCCGGCCTCATCTCTCCTCGGGGTCGAACGGAACGTTTGCGGATGCCAGGAGTCGCAAAGGGCCAACCACCATGATGAAACACCAGGCAGAGTCGGGGGAAGCAGCACGGGATCCCAGCCTCAGGCCTGCACGGACGGTGTTGGTTGGGGTGAGTCTCCCCAAAAGTCGTGCTGCCGTCCGTGATCTCGAGGACGGGTCGGCCTGCTTGCCCCTGGGCTTCTCTCTCAACCGAGGGTCCTTCTCCTCCAGAGCAGAACCCTGCCACCTCAGGGGTTGCCTGGGGGTGTGTGTTTCAATGCCTCTGCTGTATGACTCTGTGTGTGTGTGTGTGTGTCTGTGTGTGTGTCTCCCATTCTCTCTTCTCTCTCTGTCTCTCAGTCTCTGTGTGTTTCTTTCCCACTCTCTGTGGGTTTGTGCCAGCCGAAGTTGTGTCAGGGATACCAGGTCGGTGGAGGAATGGGGGTGTCGTGAATTTTGCAGAAATCTGTTTGCTCCCCTGGTAGGCATTTGAAAACGTGGCTTGGGTCAGGCACAGGCGGCCCCTCCACGCCCCGGGTCCCAGGTGTTCTTTGATTTTCCCTGGCATTGATGGAAAGGTAACCCGTTTCCCCCTTCCACGGGCACATGCCTGGACCCGACCCTTTGCTTCGCCGTCGCCCCGTATGCCTCCGGTGACACACATTATCACCAACTGCTGTAGGATTTGCCAGTGCCACGCGTGGTCTCATGGTCTCGCCCACGGATTCGTCTGTGTTCTTCTTTGCAGGTGTCCTGTAAAGCGCTGTCGGCTTTCCGGAACCCCAGGGCTTTTGCAAGCGGGGCAGGCCACTGGTCTTTCAAAGGAGGAGGGAGGCAGAGGGCTGATGCATCAGTGAGTTTACAGCTGACACTAGGCCTTGAGACTTATGGGAACATTCTGTCTTCCAGCGAGGCCCTACCGGCCTGACCAGAAGTGGTGAGCCCATCCTATCTCACTCGGAAGGGGCCAAAATCGGATATCAATGGGAGTTCGGAGAACACAGCATGAGTCCTGAAGCTCCCCCTCCCTCGGTGGAAGTCGGCTCAAGCAGGTCCGGAGGACAGTACCCCTGGGGGTTTGGGCCTGGGACAGGACTAGACACCCGCGGCCCCCTCTCCCACACCGCCCCAAACAGGACCCAGGATCCAGCCGCCACCGCGGCAGCAGCAGGAGCATCGCGGCCGCCGCGCCGCAGTTTCAACATTTAAAGGGGACCCAGCCTATCTGTCAGGAGTGGAGCGCGAGTCGGCTCAGCCAATGCGCAGGCGCGAGGCACCAACGGTCCCTCCCCTCACAGTGGTTCCCATGGTTGTCTTAGAAACCAGTCCCCGAGGCTTGGCAGAGCAGGAGCCCTCCGTGGCAGTGCTTGGGGGTGGAGGCTCTGAGGCTCCGGCCTCATCTCTCCTCGGGGTGGAAGGGAACGTTTGCGGATGCCAGGAGTCGCAAAGGGCCAACCACCATGATGAAACACCAGGCAGAGTCGGGGGAAGCAGCACGGGATCCCAGCCTCAGGCCTGCAGGGACGGTGTTGGTTGGGGTGAGTCTCCTCAAAAGTCGTGCCGGCGTCCGTGATCTCGAGGACGGGTCGGCCTGCGTGCCCCTGGGCTTCTCTCTCAACCGAGGGTCGTTCTCCTCCAGAGCAGAACCCTGCCGCCTCAGGGGTTGCCTGGGGGTGTGTGTTTCAATGCCTCTACTGTATGACTCTGTGTGTGTGTGTGTGTCTGTGTGTGTGTCTCCCATTCTCTCTTCTCTCTCTGTCTCTCAGTCTCTGTGTGTTTCTTTCCCACTCTCTGTGGGTTTGTGTCAGCCGAAGTTGCGTCAGGGCTACCAGGTCGGTGGAGGATTGGGGGTGTTGCGAATTTTGCAGAAACCTATTTGCTCCTCTAGTAGGCATTTGAAAACGTGGCTTGGGTCAGGCACAGGCGGCCCCTCCACGCCCCGGGTCCCTGCTGTTCTTTGATTTTCCCTGGCATTGATGGAAAGGTAACCCATTTCCCCCTTCCACCGGCACATGCCTGGACCCGACCCTTTGCTTCGCCGTCGCCCGGAATGCCTCCGGTGACACACATTATCACCAACTGCTGTGGGATTGGCCAGTGCCACGCGTGGTCGCACGGTCTCCCCCTCGGATTCGCACCTGTTCTTCTTTGCAGGTGTCCTGTAAAGCGCTGTCGGCTTTCCGGAACCCCAGGGCTTTTGCAACCGGGGCAGGCCACTGGTCTTTCAAAGGAGGAGGGAGGCAGAGGGCTGATGCATCAGTGAATTTACAGCTGACACTAGGCCTTGAGACTTATGGTTTCATTCTGTGTTGCAGCTAGGCCCTGCCGGCCTTCCCAGAAGTGGTGAGCCCATCCTATCTCACTTGGAGGGGGCCAAAATCGGATCTCAACGGGAGTTCGGAGAACACAGCGGGCGTCCTGAAGCTCCCCCTCCCTCGGGGGAAGTCGGCTCAAGCAGGTCCGGAGGACAGTACCCCTGGGCGTTTGGGCCTGGGACAGGATGAGACACCCGCGGCCCCCTCTCCCACACCGCCCCAAACAGGACCCAAGATCCAGCCGCCACCGCGGCAGCAGCAGGAGCATCGCGGCCGCCGCGCCGCAGTTTCAACATTTAAAGGGGACGCAGCCTATCTGTCAGGAGTGGAGCGCGATTCGGCTCAGCCAATGCACATGCGCGAGGCGCCAGCGGTTTCTCCCGTCACAGTGGTTCCCATGGTTGTCTTAGAAACCAGTCCCCGAGGCTTGGCAGAGCAGGAGCCCTCCGTGGCAGTGCTTGGGTGTGGAGGCTCTGAGGCTCTGGCCTCGTCTCTCCTCGGGGTCGAAGGGAAAGTTTGGGGAGGCCTGGAGTCGCAAAGGGCCGACCACGATGATGAAACCACAGGCAGAGTCGGGGGAAGCAGCACGGGATCCCAGCCTCAGACCTGCAGGGACGGTGTTGGTTGGGGTGAGTCTCCTCAAAAGTCGTGCCGCCATCCGTGATCTCGAGGAAGGGTCGGCCTGCTTGCCCCTGGGCTTCTCTCTCACCCGAGGGTCGTTCTCCTCCAGAGCAGAACCCTGCCGCCTCAGGGGTTGCCTGGGGGTGTGTGTTTCAGTGCCTCTGCTGTATGACTCTGTGTGTGTGTGTGTGTCTCTGTGTGTGTGTCTCCCATTCTCTCTTCTCTCTCTGTCTCTCAGTCTCTGTGTGTTTCTTTCCCACTCTCTGTGGGTTTGTGCCAGCCGAAGTTGCGTCAGGGCTACCAGGTCGGTGGAGGATTGGGGGTGTTGCGAATTTTGCAGAAACCTATTTGCTCCTCTGGTAGGCATTTGAAAACGTGGCTTGGGTCAGGCACAGGCGGCTCCCTCAAGTCCCGAGTCCCAGGTGTTCTTTGATTTTCCCTGGCATTGATGGAAAGGTAACCCGTTTCCCCCTTCCACCGGCACATGCCTGGACCCGACCCTTTGCTTTGCCGTCGCCCGGTATGCCTCCGGTGACACACATTATCACCAACTGCTGTGGGATTGGCCAGTGTCACGCGTGGTCGCACGGTCTCCAACTCGGATTCGCCTCTGTTCTTCTTTGCAGGTGTCCTGTAAAGCGCTGTCGCCTTTCCGGAACCCCAGGGCTTTTACAAGCGGGGCAGGCCACTGGTCTTTCAAAGGAGGAGGGAGGCAGAGGGCTGATGCATCAGTGAATTTACAGCTGACACTAGGCCTTGAGACTTATGGTTTCATTCTGTGTTGCAGCGAGGCCCTGCCGGCCTGACCAGAAGTGGTGAGCCCATCCTATCTCACTCGGAGGGGGCCAAAATCGGATCTCAACGGGAGTTCGGAGAACACAGCATGCGTCCGGAAGCTCCCCCTCCCTCGGTGGAAGTCGGCTCAAGCAGGTCCGGAGGACAGTACCCCTGGGGCTTTGGGCCTGGGACAGGACGAGCCACCCGCGGCCCCCTCTCCCACACCGACCCAAACGGGACCCAGGATCCAGCCGCCGCCGCGGCGGCGGCAACATTTAAAGGGGACGCAGCCTATCTGTCAGGAGTGGAGCGCGAGTTGGCTCAGCCAATGCGCATGGGCGAAGTGCCAGCAGTTTCTCCGGTCACAGTTTTTCCCACGGTTGTCTTAGAAACCAGTCCCCGAGGCTTGGCAGAGCAGGAGCCCTCCGTGGCAGTGCTTGGGTGTGGAGGCTCTGAGGCTCCGGCCTCATCTCTCCTCGGGGTGGAAGGGAACGTTTGCGGAGGCCTGGAGTTGCAAAGGGTCGACCACGATGACGAAACCCCAGGCAGAGTCGGGGGAAGCAGCACGGGATCCCAGCCTCAGGCCTGCAGGGACGGTGTTGGTTGGGGTGAGTCTCCCCGAAAGTCGTGCCGCAGTCCGTGACCTCGAGGACGGGTTCGCCTGCGTGCCCCTGGGCTTCTCTCTCACCCGAGGGTGGTTCTCCTCCAGAGCAGAACCCTGCCGCCTCAGGGGTTGCCTGGGGGTGTGTGTTTCAATGCCTCTGCTGTATGACTGTGTGTGTGTGTGTGTGTCTGTGTGTGTGTGTCTCCCATTCTCTCTTCTCTCTCTGTCTCTCAGTCTCTGTGTGTTTCTTTCCCACTCTCTGTGGGTTTGTGCCAGCCGAAGTTGCGTCAGGGCTACCAGGTCGGTGGAGGATTGGGGGTGTTGCGAATTTTGCAGAAACCTATTTGCTTCTCTGGTAGGCATTTGGAAACGTGGCTTGGGTCAGGCACAGGCGGCTCCTCCACCTCCCGAGTCCCAGGTGTTCTTTGATTTTCCCTGGCATTGATGGAAAGGTAACCCGTTTCCCCCTTCCACCGGCACATGCCTGCACCCGACCCTTTGCTTCGCCGTCGCCCGGAATGCCTCCGGTGACACACATTATCACCAACTGCTGTGGGATTGGCCAGTGTCACGCTTGGTCGCACGGTCTCCAACTCGGATTCGCCTCTGTTCTTCTTTGCAGGTGTCCTGTAAAGCGCGGTCGGCTTTCCGGAACCCCAGGGCTTTTACAAGCGGGGCAGGCCACTGGTCTTTCAAAGGAGGAGGGAGGCAGAGGGCTGATGCATCAGTGAATTTACAGCTGACACTAGGCCTTGAGACTTATGGGAACATTCTGTCTTCCAGCGAGGCCCTGCCGGCCTGACCAGAAGTGGTGAGCCCATCCTATCTCACTCGGAGGGGGCCAAAATCGGATCTCAACGGGAGTTCGGAGAACACAGCGGGCGTCCTGAAGCTCCCCTTCCCTCGCTGGAAGTCGGCTCAAGCAGGTCCGGAGGACAGTACCCCTGGGGCTTTGGGCCTGGGACAGGACCAGACACCCGCGGCCCCCTCTCCCACACCGCCCCAAACAGGACCCAGGATCCAGCCGCCGACTCCGTGGCAGCAGGAGCATCGCGGCCGCCGCGCGGCGGTGGCAACATTTAAAGGGGACGCAGCCTATCTGTCAGGAGTGGAGCGCGATTTGGCTCAGCCAATGCGCATGCGCGAGGCGCCAGCGGTTTCTCCTGTCACAGTGGTTCCCACGGTTGTCTTAGAAACCAGTCCCCGAGGCTTGGCAGAGCAGGAGCCCTCCGTGGCAGTGCTTGGGGGTGGAGGCTCTGAGGCTCCGGCCTCATCTCTCCTCGGGGTCGAAGCGAACGTCTGCGGATGCCAGGAGTCGCAAAGGGCCGACCACGATGATGAAACCCCAGGCAGAGTCGGGGGAAGCAGCACGGGATCCCAGCCTCAGGCCTGCACGGACGGTGTTGGTTGGGGTTAGTCTCCCCAAAAGTCGTGCCTCCATCCGTGATCTTGAGGACGGGTCGGCCTGCGTGCCCCTGGGCTTCTCTCTCACCCGAGGGTCATTCTCCTCCAGAGCAGAACCCTGCCGCCTCAGGGGTTGCCTGGGGGTGTGTGTTTCAATGCCTCTGCTGTATGACTTTGTGTGTGTGTGTGTGTGTGTGTGTGTGTGTGTGTGTGTGTGTGTCTCCCATTCTCTCTTGTCTCTCTGTCTCTCAGTCTCTGTGTGTTTCTTTCCCACTCTGTGGGTTTGTGCCAGCCGAAATTGCGTCAGGGCTACCAGGTCGGTGGTGGATTGGGGGTGTTGCGAATTTTGCAGAAACCTATTTGCTTCTCTGGTAGGCATTTGAAAACGTGGCTTGTGTCAGGCACAGGCGGCCCATCCATGCCCCAGGTCCCAGGTGTTCTTCGATTTTCCCTGGCATTGATGGAAATGTAACCCATTTCCCCCTTCCACGGGCACATGCCTGCACCCGACCCTTTGCTTTGCTGTCGCCCGGTATGCCTCCGGTGACACACATTATCACCAACTGCTGTGGGATTGGCCAGTGTCACGTGTGGTCGCACGGTCTCCCCCTAGGATTCGCCTCTGTTCTTCTTTGCTGGTGTCCTGTAAATCGCGGTCGGCTTTCTGGAACCCCAGGGCTTTTACAAGCGGGGCAGGCCACTGGTCTTTCAAAGGAGGAGGGAGGCAGAGGGCTGATGCATCAGTGAATTTACAGCTGACACTAGGCCTTGAGACTTATGGTTTCATTCTGTGTTGCAGCGAGGCCCTGCCGGCCTGACCAGAAGTGGTGAGCCCATCCTATCTCACTCGGAGGGGGCCAAAATCGGATCTCAACGTCAGTTCGGAGAACACAGCAGGCGTCCTGCAGCTGCCCCTCCCTCGGTGGAAGTCGGCTCAAGCAGGTCCGGAGGACAGTACCCCTTGGGGTTTGGGCCTGGGACAGGACGAGACACCCGCGGCCCCCTCTCCCACCCCGCCCCAAACAGGACCCAGGTTCCGGCTGCCGCTGTAGCGGCAGCAGGAGCATCGCGGCCGCCTCGCAGCAGTGGCGATATTTAAAGAGGACGCAGCCTATCTGTCAGGAGTGGAGCTCTAATCGCCTCGGCCAATGCGCATGCGGGAGGCGGAGCGGTTTCTCCTGTCACAGGGGTTCCCCGGGTTGTCTTAGAAACCAGTCCCCGAGGCTTGGCATAGCAGGAGCCCTCCGTGGCAGTGCTTTGGTGTCCAGTCTGTGTGGTGCCGGCCTCACCTCTCTATGGGTTCGAAGGCAACGTCTGTGGATGACAGGAGTGGCAAAGGGCCAAACATGATGATGAAACCCCAGGCGGAGTCGGGGGAAGCAGCACGGGATCCCAGCCTGAGGCCTGCACGAACGGTGTTGAGTTGGGTGAGTCTCCCCAATAGTCGTGCCGCCTTCCGTGATCTCGAGCACGGGTCGGCCTGCGTGCCGCTGGGCTGCTCTCTCACCCGATGGTCGTTCTCGTCGTGAGGAGAACTCGGCAGCCTCAGGGGTTGCCTGGTGGTGTGTGTTTCAGTTTCTCTGCTTTATGACTCTGTGTGTGTGTGTGTGTGTGTGTGTGTGTCTCCCATTCTCTCTTCTCTGTCTCTCAGTCTCTGTGTGTTTCTTTCCCTCTCTCTGTGGGTTTGTGTGTGTGTGCCCTTTTGCGTGTTTGTCTTTGGCTTAATGTGCCTTGTGCGCCACATAGCGGTTTTTCGCATGGCGGCTTGTCTTTGTGAACCCCTTTCTGCGTGTCTTCCTGTGTCATGGGGCCGGTTGTCAATCGTTTTTGCTGCCGCGGATCCGCTTTGTCTCTGTGAAAGCCTGGCCCACGTGAGGAGATGCGTCGATCTCTGAGCAATTGAAGTCTCATCCCCATCCTGAGCAGCCTCTTTTCTGGCATCAAAGTGAACACACCGCAGACGAGGAGAAGAGCCCCACAGGAACTCTTTGTCCTACAGGAGAGCAGGGGACGCACATCAGAGAAGCTGCTTGAGTCTTTTCACGGCTCTTCTCTGAGAAATGAAGCCACACCACGATACAGTCAGCAAGAGGAAGCCAGGAGTGAGAGATGGCAACAATCCCTGTCCCTGGAACGCTGGCCTCCCTCAACAAGCAACCCTTTTGGAACCCCACGCCTTATGCCCGTGGCGGTAGCACGGTGCCGTATCCTGTCTGGGCTCCGACCTCTGTTCCATCCTCCACCATGCTCTGTGTTCCCTGTTTCTCAGGGTCCTGGATGCCTCTCGCTCTGGCCAAATGCCTTCAACAAAGATGACTTCCCACTCTGTCAGAGAGACACTTCCTTGAGTTCCGTGTAGTGATTGTTTCTCTCTCCAAACGTGTTTCTGCTTGATTGGGCAGGTCTCTTGACCCGGGAACTCTTGGCTTCCATGGGTGTGTCAGGCAGGGAAGCTTCCTTCTTCCCCACGTTTCCCCTCATGGGTGAGTGGATTGCCTAGAATGAGCGCTTGGCGACCGTGACTGGCCTTGTTTTCCAGGACAGGTGGTGTCGCATTTCCTCTGGACTTCCTGTCTCATTCTTGAGGGACATCCTCTCCTCTGCTCATGGGTGGACTGAATCCCTTGATCATCTGGCCGAAAAGAATGTCAGGGATCCCAAGGGACTGGTCTAGTGTTGGGGGCTGGTGCTTGGGCTTGGTGCAGCCAAAGTTGCGTCAGGGCTGCCAGGACCTTGGAGGGTTTGGGGTAGGGCAAATTTTGCAGAAACCTTTTTGCTCCTCTGGTAGGCATTTGAAAACGTGGCTTGGGTCAGGCACAGTCTCCCCCTCCCCACCCCGCGGGTCCCACGTGTTTTTCGATTTTCCTTGGCATTGATGGAAAAGTCACCCATTTCCCCTTTCCACCGGCACATTCCTGGACACCACCCTTTGTTTCGCCATCGCCCCATATGCCTCCAGTGACACACATTAACACCAACTGCTGTGGGATAGGCCAGTGCCACGTGTGGTCACATGGTCTCCACCTCGGATTCGCCCCTGTTCCTCTATGAAGGTGTCCTGTAAAGCGCGGTCGGCTTTCTGGAGCCCCAGGGCTTTTAGAAGCAGGGCAGGCCACTGCTCTTTCAAAGGAGGAGGGCATTGAAAAACACACCCCCAGGCAATCCCTGAGGCTGTGATGTTCTGCTCTCTAGGAGAACGACCCTCGGGTGAGAGAGCAGCCCAGGGGCGCACAGGCCGACCTGTCCTAGAGATCACTGACGGAGGCACGAGTTTTGGGGAGACTCACCCCAACCAACACCGTCCGGGCAGACCTGAGGCTTGGATCCCGTGCTGCTTCCCCCGTCTCCACTGGGATTTCCTCATGGTAGTCGGCCCTTTGCGACTCCTGGGATCTGGGGACATTCCCGTCAACCCCGTGAAGAGGTTAAGCCGGAGCCTCAGAGCCCTGAAACCCAAGCACTGCCACGGAGGGCTCCTTCTTCGCCCAGCCTCGGGGACTGGTTTCTAAGACAACCGTGGGAACCACTGTGACTGGAGAAGCTGCTCGCGCCTAGCGCATGCGCATTGGCTGGGCCGACTGGCGCTCCGCTTCTGGCAGTCAGGCTGGGTCCCCTTTAAATACTGCCACCTCTGAGCTCGGCAGCAGCGAGGCTCCTGCTACCCCCACGGCGGCGGCTAGATCCGGGGTCCAGTTTGGGGCAGAGTGGGAGAGGGGCCTGCGGGTGTCTTCTCTTGTCCCTGGGCCAAACCTGAGGAGTCCTCACCTCAGGACCTGCTTGAGCCGACTTCCACCAAGGGAGGGGGAGCTTCAGGACGCCTGCTGAGTTCTCCGGACTCCCGTTCAGATCCGATTTTGGCCCCCTCCGAGTGAGATAGGATGGGCTCACCACATCTGGTGAGGCTGGCAGGGCCTCGCTGCAGCACAGAATGATCCCATAGGTCTCAAGGCCTGGTGTCAGCTGCAAATTCACTCGTCCATCAGCCCTCTGCCTCCCTCCTCCTTTGAAAGAGCAGTGGCCTGCCCCGCTTGTAAAAGCCCTGGGGTTCCGGAAAGCCGACCGCGCTTTACAGGACACCTTCATAGAGGAACAGGGGCGAATCCGAGGTGGAGACCATGTGACCACGCGTGGCACTGTCCTATCCCACAGCAGTTGATGTTAATGTGTGTCACGGAAGGCATATGGGGCGACAGCGAAACAAAGGGTGGTGTCCAGGCACGTGCAGGTTGAATGGGGAAACTGTTGACCTTTCCATCAATGCCAAGGAAAATCGAAGAACACCTAGGACCCGGGGGGTGGGGGTCCTGTGCCTGACCCAAGCCACGTTTTCAAATGCCTACCAGAGGAGCAAAGAGGTTTCTGCAAAATTCGCCCCACCCCCAACCCTCCACCGACCTGGTAGCCCTGACGCAACTTCGGCTGCGCCCAGCCACAGCCCCAGCCCCAGCCTCACCCCAGTCCCTTTGGTTCCCTGACATTCGTTTTGGCCAGAAGAGCAAGGGAGTCAGTCCACCCATGAGCAGAGGAGAGGATGTCCCTCAAGAATGAGACAGGAAGTGCAGAGGAAATGGGACACCACCTGTCCTGGAAGACAAGGCCTGTCACGGTCACCTAGCACTCATTCTAGGCAATCCACCCACCCATGAGGGGAAACGTGGGGAAGAAGGAAGCTTCCCTGCCTGAGACACGAATGGAAGCCAGGAGCTCCCAGGTCATGAGACCTGCCCAATCAAGCAGAAACACGTTTGGAGAGAGAAACAATCACGACACGGATCTCGTAGAAATGTCTCCCTGACGGACTGGGAAGTCATCTTTGTTTAATACATTGGGTGTCAGTGAGAGGCATCGAGGAACTTGAGAAACAGGTGAGGCAGAGCAGGAGGGAGGACAGGGCAGACGCCGGCGGTTAGGCAGGATATATCACCATTCCACTGCCAGGGTCATAAGGGGTGGGGTTCCAAAAGGGTGGCTTGTCCAGAGAGGCCAGCGTTCCAGTGACAGGGATTGTTGCCATTTCCCATTCCTGGCTTCCTCTTCCAGACCGTATTGTGGTGTGGCTTCATTTCTCAGAGAAGAGCCATGAAAAGATACAAGCATCTTCTCTGACGTGGGTCCGCCGGTCTCCTGCGGGACAAAGAGCTCCTGTGGGGCTTGTGTCCTCGTCTGCGGTGTGTTCATCTTGATCCTAGAAAAGAGGCCACTCAGGATGGGGATGATATTTCAATTGCTCTGGGACCGAAGCATCTCCTCACGTGGGCCAGGTCTTCACACACCCAAAGCGGAACTGTGTCGGTGAAAAGAATTGACAACCTGTCTCTTGACCCAGGCAGAGAGGCAGAAACAGGCTCACCAAAGACAGGCCGCCATGCGAGAAACAGCTTTGTGGTGCACAGGGCACATTCGGCCAAGGACACACACGCACACGGGCACACACACACAAACCGACAGAGAGAGGGAAAGAAACACACAGAGACTGAGAGACAGAAAGAGAAGAGAGAATGGGAGACACACACACAGACACACACACACCCACACACACATACACACACCCACACACACATACACACACAGACACACACACAGAGTCTTACAGCAGAGGCATTGAAACACATACCCCCAGGGAACCCCTGAGGCTGTGGGGTTCTGCTTTCAATGAGAACGACCCTTCGGTGAGAGAGCACCCCAGGGGCACGCAGGCCGTCCTGTCCTCGAGATCACCATGTCACCACTTTTGGGGAGACTCACCCCAACCAATACCGTCCGGGCAGGCCTGAGGGAGGGATTCTGTGCTGCCTTCTCCGGACTCTGCGTCGGGTTTCCTCACCCTGTTCGGCCCTTTGTGACTCTTGGCATCCGGAGACTTTCCCCTCGACCCGGTGGAGAGGTCAGGCCGGAGCTTCAGAGCCTTGACACCCAAGCACTGCCATGGATGTCTCCCACTTTGCCAAGCCTCGGGGACTGGTTTCTAAGACAACCGTGGGAACCACTGTGAAGGGAGAAGCTGCTGGTGCCTCGCGCATGCGCATTGGCTGGCCCGACTCTTTCTCCCCTCCTGGCAGTCAGGCTGCGTCCCCTTTAAAGAATGCCACCGCTGAGAACTGACCCTCAGATCTCCCTTCCTGAATTTCTTTAGCAACAACCATCCCTGTAAGCCATGGGTTTTCATGGGGAGGAAGGAGAGGGCTAGTTGTCTGAGAGGGAAACTGCTTAAGGCTGCAGACTAGGAAATGGGATTCCAGGTTTAAGATAGCTCCTTTCTGGACCTCAGTCCTTCACCTAGTCACCTAGTCACAGGGTGGATTGCCTCTAAGGATACTTAGTGGAAAAGGAAACAAATTCGGGATGGTTCTCCTTGCTTTAAGCCTTGATGGGAGACGGGGAGGCCAACCCTTCTCTGCAGACCGTGATTCTCTCTAGACAGAGGAGCTCCAAACCTGCCCATCTCATCCCATGCACCGACGGTGCCTGGCCTGGCTCCAAACTCCCGAAAGGAACTATTTTACAGGTGCCAAAAAGGGGACAATGTTGATAATAATAATACAATGAAACAATCTGATTGGGGCATTGCTGGATCAGAAAATGTGTGACCTTTTAAAGTTAAATTGTTAAAACAATTTTAACTATTAAACATTTTAAATATTAAGCCTGATCTGTTTGGTAGCCCTGGAGCAGGGCTGAGGCATAGAGAGAAAACTTTCCTTCAGCCAGGTTGTCTGTGTCACACTGATTTATTTTTGTTTTATTTGTGGATTTCTTAATGGACCCAATGGTGGTTCCTCTTTGCACCCCTCGGGTTGACAGGCAATTCCTTCCTAGCCCAGGTCTCAGCTCTGGTTTAGTTTTCATAACTTTTGGGGGTCCAGGGAGCCAGGAGACTGGAGATAGAAAGCAGAAGTGCACTGGGGCGGTGGGTCTGCCTTGGCTTACCCCCAAATTTCTGGATTCCAGGTGCCTTGCTCCAGTCCCCGCCCCATCCTAGGCTCAGGATGCTCTCCCACCCTACTAACCACTGGTCCAGTCAAAGCCCAAGCTGCTGCTGCCAGCCGCCATGTTATCTCCCAGCCTGGCTAGGGTGCCTGCTAGCCAGCAGTGGCTATGGTAGTGTGCAGAGTGAGGGTGAGTTTTTGTATTGACTGCCGTTCTGTTTACCTCAAGAAGTATGTTTGGGCAACCATTCTGTGCCAGGCAGCAGACAGAGTCCCTGCACTGCAGGAATTCCTAGTCCTGTGGGCAGGGGTGTGTGGAGGATGGCACATGGTGGTTAGCCTGGTCCAAGGGTCTCCACTCCCTAGCATCATAGAGATCCTGGAGGCCAGGTTGGCCACAGAGACTTAGTTCAGGACAATTCCTTCATGCAGTTAATGAAGTTATCTCTAACTCCCTGGTTAAAAAAAAACACACACACACAGAAAAAAACACAAAAACTGACAGTAGTGGGAGGTATTTCCCCACTAGGCTGGTTGGTAGCAGGGGAAGAACTGTGGACCTCTGGCCGAGTGGTGCCTGGAAGGAGGCTGACATAAGAGTGGTGTAGCTGTGAGTGGGAGAAGTGAGATCTAGTGGGCTAAGTCCATGCTCCCTGTTCCTAAAGTCAAATTCTCCCTGAAAAGACCTAGGGCAGCACTGTTAGGGAGCTGAAGGAGTCCTACTGTGCCCAGAGGGAATTAGGCCACTCAGGCCTCAGAGAAGGAGGGCAGGTGGTGAGGACAACCTCACCAAGCCCCCATCAGAGCAGGCCCACTACTTGGAAATTCACTCCTCAGTCCACCAGATTCTGGTCCCATCCTACATCCCCACCAGGGCACAGGAGGCCCACATAAAAACAAGCTTTATTTGGCCAAATTAACTCACTTTCCTGGATTGCCTCACTTATTGGAAAGCGAAAGTACACGCCACGCTCCTCGCCCTGTCCCTGCCTAAACCTCTTTATCTCTGAAGCCCACTCTTTGAGACCTAAAAATTAGGGTTCAACAGAAACGCTCTAGGACTACAGGAGTGACACGACAGTCCCTATCCTACAGTGCACTAAAAGCCAAACTGAAGGCTGCTTCCTCGGTGGAGAGTGTCTCAGGGTGAGGTGGCAGGACTGTTAGCCGCTTCTCATTTTACAAGCTCCTTGTCCACAGTTGTCTGCACCAGCCCCTCACAAAACTGGTTCTCGCCTTCTGGTGGGTGCTGGTGTTTACCCCTTTCCTCCCACTATCTGTTCAAACCGAGCCCACCCACCCTCCATTCACCTCCCCTCCTTAAGGCTCCCTGAGCTCTATTTACCCTTTTGTAACTCCATCCCTCCATAAGTACACAACTCTCCTAGCTGGTTTCCTAGAGGGCAGATACAGTGTTTCCAGTTGGCCCTCTGCAGATATCTGTGAATAAGTCTCTCCCAGCCCCTACATATAAATATGTCTGTTCTAGACAGACGGGCCTAAGTCCCAACGTAAACACATCACAAGATAATTACACCTTATATACATAGAGATCTCTCTATAGAGTTATATTTGAAAGTGTCTATAACTCTAGAGACAGATTACAGCATGCACATATAGGACTATAATTACTTATGTCTATTTTTATAACTATGCAGTTATAAATAGATATGCCTATATATAGTGATAATAATAGAGAAATATCTCCATAGCCATATATGGCTCTAAGTGAATGCTCTAACTACTCTATTTCACAATCAATAAGTATATATCTCCTGATACATAATTCTAACAATATACGTTTTTATCTATATAGCTGTTCAGAGATATAAATCGGTCAGGATATCAAATGTACATAAAGCCGGATGGCTGTAAGAGAGTCGTATATTTTCCCATATATAAATCTGCTCCTATAACTACTGTATATGCACAAATACAATGGAAATAATTATATTTCCCTCAAACGTAAATCTGTAAATACAACCATAGCACATTTAGGTATGTTAGACATAGAGCAATATTTCCTAGACATCAGTCTGTCAGTAGAGCCACCAGTGCCTCCAAACAGAGAGTTATAGAGGGAGTTATAAATAAACTCTCCAGATGTGAATGGATCAGTAGAACTAGATGTAAACATGACTCCAAGCCGTTCCTCCTCCTTCTTCTTCTTCTTCTTTGTAAGATATTCCTGAAGCAAGCCCAGTCATATAACAGGGTGCAGAGGTGTCTGGGTACTGGTATTTTTCCCCCAAGGAGGGTCGGAGGTCGCTGGACTTTGGGAAACTGTGCAGGAGTGGGTAGGGGACAGTGCCTACTCCCAACGCAGCCCAGAAGCCCCTTCCGTCTGTCTCCTGGTGGCTGAGAGCTCGGGCAAGTGGAGAGGCCTAAGGGATAAAAATGAAAATGCAGAGTCTGGCTTGAGTCGTTTGGCCCTTCGGCCTAAAACCCTCTCAACAGGGAAGCCCCGAACAGGCGTCGGAGCGGAGAGAGCCCACGAGGCCCAGAGGCTGGGGGAAAGGGGCTGCAGGCCGGGCTGCGGAGGCCGAGCAGAGTCGCCAGCCGGTGCCTGACCGCCCGGCCCCCCATCTCCCGGGGCCGCTGCCTCGCTGGCGACCTGGAACTCAAAACCCGGGCCCTAGCCCTGCGCCCTGTGCTCAGCACTTCCACTGGTCTTATTTTATTGCTGTTTTGTCCAATTAGGTATCACAGCGTCCTCCACCCGGTGTTGTTTCCAAATGCGAGGGCACCCAGGGCTTTCTAAATGCGTGTCTGTGTGTGTGTGTGTGTGTGTGTATGTGTGCATGTGTGTGCTGGCTTTAAATAAGTAACTCAGTGGATAGTGTATTTCTGTTTTCAGACCAAATGGGTCACTGGCTACTGAAAAAGAATCCAGACCTCTGAAAGGGTTCGTGACAAATTTTTTAGAAGTTCTCACGCTCATTTGTTACGATGATTTTCTTTTCTTTTTTCTCTTTTAAAAAAGTTGGCTAATTTGTGTTTCTATATTCCTCTTTAATTTTATTTTTATTGGGGGTACAAATGTTTTTAAAGGAAGGATTTCGTTAGACCCGAAACTGTGGGGTGGCTTCCCCTCTAGCAAACTTACTATCTCTACGCCTGTGATTCCCATCTCCCCCAAGAAAACAAACTAATTAAATGACCAGAAAACTGTACCTGGAGAAAATGAGGTATATGTTGCAGGATCCGGGACCGCGGTCTTTGCTTGCTTCATGAAAAATCGGCTGGTCTCCAAACTCGTGAAGGAAAATTCAAGGCGCCTCAACTCCTCCTTTTAAATTTTTTAATAAAGAGGCTAGAAAGGGAAATTTCCCTGGGCCTGCCAGAGCCCCAGCCTGGCTCTCCCAACTTCCCAGCGGCCTTAAGTGTTTTTCTGCTTCCGTTCGGGCACCCCGTCTTCCCGGGCATCTCTGAGCTCCTGCTGGATCAAGGCTGTGGTCATCACCTCCTTCATCTCTGCTGCTTGGCCTGAGCCTGCACTTTTGGCCTCCTTCTTAAAACGGGGCTCCTAGAGAGTCCCCAAATCCATTAACCATACCCATATGTGGGATCCCTTCCCTGATCACACAAAGCAGAAGCCTGAGAAAAAAAGCAATAAAGAGTGGCCTCCTGGCTCTCCTTCCCCTGTTCCGTCCCTTGTCTGGGAAAGGGGTTCCCAAACCCAGCCCCGCCAAGAGCATATTAAGAAGCTTTCTTCCTCCCTTCCTTTCCTATCTCCCCCTCAGATGCTGTGATCCTGACTCCTTCTGTCTCCACCTCAAAATATTTCCTCTTGCATTTTATTGTTATTCTGTTATGGAGGGACTGTTAACTACTGTTTTATTATTATTATTCATTATTTATTGTTATTATGATTGTTGTTAGAGATTTGTTCACCAACGTTCAAGGGACAGCAGCCTGGCCCAGGTGGAAGCCTGCCTCTCCCTCTCTGTCTCTCTCTCTCTCACACACACACATACACACATACACACCCTAACACAGTGCACACTCACGCATATATGCTCACAAATGCCTGCTGTGTTCAGGTCCCTGCACAGCAATCCGAAGAGGCAGGCATCCTACCCCAGCACGCAAACAACACACTGCCCACGCACACCAGCATTCAGGCAGAACACCACCCCCAGACCAACGCCAAAACCCGCGCGCACCGAGCTTGCAAGGAAAGGAAAATACATAAAGAATCCCTTCTCTCCAAAACCTGGAGGGGCGAGTCAGGCCTCTGTCTCTTCCCCCCCAGTAGCTTTCGCTTTCTCTTTTTTTTTTCTCCTTGTTTACAGCTTCAGAGAGCTCAAGGCCCGTAAATCTTGAGGGGTCTACAGAGCACAGAGCACATTTGTATGCATCGTTAGGACTCGCTAATACCTAAGCCCATTAAGGAGCGTGTATGCGCATGGTTTCTGGTGTGTATTAACTTATAGTTAAATTCTGGAGGAAAGGGCATTGTGAATTAACATATACCAAATCCATCATGGGCTTTTGTCATATCAGATTAGTCAGTCATGGGTTTGGGGGAGCAACTTGCCTGGGTCGGGGTGTACCCACCCTTCAAACTTTGTGGAGCAGGCCCGGGGGTCTTGGGAAACACGAAGGCATTCCTATCCAGCCCAGTCATTCGGATCCCCCAGGCCTAGGGGCTGCA
This sequence comes from Gorilla gorilla gorilla, assembly GCF_029281585.2. Lineage (NCBI taxonomy): Eukaryota > Metazoa > Chordata > Mammalia > Primates > Hominidae > Gorilla > Gorilla gorilla. The sequence continues at coordinate 10,002,017 of NC_086018.1, read as the reverse complement.
CACCTGTGAGATGTCAGAGGGACTGCAGACCCGGGTGCAGGAGGCCAGTGCCAGTGAAGAGAGGTGGGCAAGGGAGGCCTCTCCAGCGTCCTGCTGGGGTGGAGTTGGGGCGACTCGTCCCGTGGCCGCTGGGTCGTCTGGTTTCCGCTTTCCGAAAGAAATGAGAGGAGAGGCAAGTGGAGTCGCTGAACTTTGATTAAACCGTAGAGAAGACAGTGGGAGGAAGGAAAAAAAAAAAAGATCGGAGAAGGAGGAGAAGGTGGCCGAGAGATCGAGGAAAGGAAGTCCTAGCGGCTCTGGGGAATTTGGAAATCTCTCCAAGGGGCTGAAAGCTGGAAGTTGTATGAAGGTGTTCCTTTCCCACACCCCAGCTACTCCACCCCAGTCGAAGAGGCTAATTCCGGGCCTCTTATAAAAATAAGAAAGAAAAGGTAAAGAAAAAGAAAATCTAATTATGTGGCATGTTTCAGCCAGGTGTTCCTGGTTCCAATGACTCAGACCCTATTGGAGCCCCGAGGATCTGGATAATTGGGCCTGCATAGACAGAGATGAAGGATGCCATTTCTAAAAGGAGGAAGGGGAGAGGAAAGTCCATCTCTTGGGGTCCTGTAGAAAATGCCAAAGACCAACCAAGCTAAATTATTGTGTCCGTGTAGATCTATTTCTCTATTTACATACAGCAGGCTGTGGGGGTGGGGGGTGAGGGAAGGCCGGGAATAAATGACCAGGATGGAGCTGGCTGGCGGGAGAGAAAATGCGCCCCACGGCCCTTTGCGGGAACAGCCAAGGGGCCTCCTCAGCTCGCAGCTCAGGCGGCCGCACGGCGGACCGGTCCCGGGCCTGGGGCCGGGGCTGGGCTGGGGGAGGGGAGGCGGGGGCGGGAGGGGAGGCGGAGGTGGGCCCTCCCCGGGCGCTGTGAACTTTAGCTGGGCCGCCGCCTGTCAGCCCCAGAAAGCGTTAGAGGTGCAGCAGCCCGCGCCAGCCTCCGCAGCCGCCTTTGTACGCGTGATTTATGACTTCAATCTTGGTTCACCAAGAGTTCACACGGCTTTTGCTGCTATTGAAAGTTAAAAGATGGTCTTCGCTTGACAATTTGGACTATTGAAAATTCCTTCTTCTTCTTCTTTTTTTTTTATTTTAGAAGCAAAGAGCGGAGACTCAGGAGAGAAAAAAATTGGGGGGGGGGGGGGACGGGGGACAGGGGTTGCAGGTGGGCCAAAATGGTAGGTCAGGAAGGTTTGTCTTCCTATATTTAGGATTTTTTGTTGTTAGGATTTGCGTGCGTGTTGGGGAGAGGGTAGAGAATAAGAGGCAGCTAGGCAAGAGATGTAAAAATCTCTCATATTTAGAGGCCAAAGGAGTGAAAAAAAAAACTCGTGCTTCCGCTGTTAATTATCTGGGTAACTTGGGTCACACCCCCTAACTGATCCTCCTCTAGAGACCGGAAATGGGCCAGGTAAGGGAGAGAGTTTGGGTAAAGGGTAAGGTTTGTGTGCTTCTCACTGGGTGTACTTGATCATCCACATTACCTGGGTAACTACTTTTTTTTTTTTTTGGAAATGGAGTCCAGCTCTGTTTCCCAGGCTGGAGTGTTGTGGCACCATCATAGTTCACTGAAGCCTCAAACTCCTGGGCTCAAGTAGTCCTCCCACCTTAGCCTCTTAAGTATGTGAGACTGCAGGCATGTGCCACACCGCCAGGCTGGGTAGCTGCTTTTCAATGTGCTTCTGCACCCACAGATTTGGAACAGGGCATTTTTAGGCAGCAGTCTTTCAACTCTCTTCATCCTGTAGGTTTAGCCTGCCATTTACATTTGATGCACATGAAGAGGCTAATAGGAAGGAAATCTATAGAACTGGAATTGGAAGTCCTTTCAAATCCCAAATTCCCTTGGTCTAAGAGCCAGTCTCTCTTCTTTCTAGCATTTTGACAATGGTCATGCCACAGCAGAGGTGGTGGTCAAAGATCTCCCAAAGACCAGGATCTAAGACCCCTTTGTGATCTAAGGCTCTGAGTACTTGGAGAGACAAAACTCACTCCTTCTTTGTAGATTCAGAGAGACAGAGAGAGAGAGAAAGAGAGAGAGAGAATGAGGAGATACCTTGAAGCTGAGGGTCTGCTTGGCTTTTCGAGGTTTTTTTTAAAGATGTGTTTCTAAGAAATTTTGTGGAGTGGGAATTGGGATTGTGTGCACTGGGAAGGGGAACAGCAGAGAGCTGGGTCTGGAGTTGGGTGTGCCTCCCTAGCCCTATTTAGGCCCCATCTCCATTACTGATGCTAGGTAAATGTCTTCTTAAGAGATAGAGCCAGCCCCTCAAATCCAGATCTGGGAACCAAAGGCATCCACGCTAGAAGGGGCACTCCCTGCTTCTCTTTCTACATAGCATTAGAGAGGTATTTTCCCACCATGTAAGGACTTAGATAAGAGAAGGAGAAGAGCCAGAAAGATGTCCACATCTCGCCAGGACACCTAGCACCAGGCCCTCCTACAGGGGACCTCATATGTAAATAGCAGAATGGGGAGCAGAGAACAGAGAGACCCCAGAAATCCAGAGTCCAGGCTCTGAGGTCACTTTGGCAGGAACGGTCCTCTGGCCTTATGAAGAACAGAGGGGCAATATGGCACTGTTAAGAAGCTCAGGGGGTGGTAGCTGTTAGGAGGAATCAGCCAAGGAAGCTAATGAATCTCTTCCAGGTTCTGGTTGGGAAGCAGAGGAATGAACTTAACGGCCTTTGGAAGTAATGTCTGTACTGAAGTCCCCTTCTCACACTTTCTGACTGTGTTCCTCCCTGGGAAATAATTCCAGTGGGCTTGTGCTTATCTGCAAGTCTGGGGTAATTATGAATTATTAATTCATCATTAAGACTTGATTGTGACCGTTGCTCTCCAGTGGACCCATTTATCTCCTTCTTTGTGAGGCAGAGGGCAGCCTCTGTTAGCCCTTGGCTTCTGTAACAGGCAAACTGAGGCCAGCCCCTCTTGAAGGCAGTCCTTGAAGTCTGCCCTAGGTGGGATGGTTGCCTCATTACCAGTCAAGTCATGTTGCACCTCAGAGTATTTGTGCGATACAGCCACCTCCCACAAACTTCAGATTTCAAAGTGCTTTGTAGGCTCCTGGAGAGATAGAGTAGGGGATTGGGAGTGAGACTCCAACAGGGGAAGAAACTTGGCCAAGCTGTGAGTGGAGATAGGAATTAAGGCGAGGTGGGAGGACTCCCAGGCACAGTATCTAAGCAATCTGGGATCAAGAATGGGCATTTTGCCTTCCTTACCCTAAGGAGATGCTAGTCTCCATCAACTCTCTGGGGACCCCTGAACACATATCTGGCCCCTTTTCCTGACCTTTCTAGTTGAGACCCCAGAGACGGCCTCCCTGGAGCCACATTGCGAGTGGCCAGAGCCGCATCCAGCATCACCCCCTCTGAGGGGCCGGCAGACAGCTCCAGGCGGAGCTCAAAGTGTCCTCGGACTCCAGCAGGAAGTGCTGGACTGGATGTCGGTGGGGGCCTTTGAGACCCCGATTCTGCAACCTTGGCCCCCAGGGCCCTCCAGGCCCACAGTCCTGCTGACTGAAATGTCACCAATGATGGCCACTGCGCCTCCGCTCAAGAGTTTGCAGGAAGTTCCATGTGGGAGATCAAGTGAGAGTGGCCAGGGGCCTCTAGCAATGACCAGCATAAAAAGCCTGGTCTCCAGGCATCACCAGGCCACTGGGCCAGGAGCCTGAGCTGTGGGCTCTGTGTTGGGTGGATGCTGGTTTTCTTCACTGGTACAGGAGAAAATGGGGATCCTGAGAGATCCCATGGAGAAGCTTCCAGCAAGCTGGGCCTGGATCCCAGCCCACCTCTGCTCAGGTGTTCATAGTTGTGGACACTGAGTATCTGCCAGTCCTAGTCTCTTGGAGGGACCCATGCACTCCGGGAAGCAGCCTCAGACCCAGGGAGGTTGGTATCATGCACTGATGATGGCAAGGCCTCCTGGAAGCCCCTGGGGCAAAACCTCTTGGCAGTGCTCAAGGCCCCACACTGGAAAGTGGACACAGCACAGTGATTTGCCATGTCCAGGCCGGTGCAGAGCAGCAGGCAGCCCACGTCACTCTCCTGGGCCATCTCTCTGCAGGGGACAGCCACCATCTGAGCCCCCCATCCAGGGGTTCCCATGTGGGGACACCTTCTGGCAGCCCAGCTGAGCTCCCACCCCTAGCAAACACTGCCGGCCTCCCACCCCAGAGCGCTTTCAATGGCAGCAGCCCCCGAGGGCACCCACTGAGAGACCCCAACTGAGAGCCCCCAACCATGCCCTCCGGACTCCTGGCAAGTGGGATGGTGAGCGAGGAGGCCCGAGATCTGCCTCACAACAGAGCACAGCATGCCTGCTCCAAGCCAGGGTCCTCTCCAGACATGGAAGGAGGGAGGGAGAGAAGGAGGGAGGGAGGGGAAGGGGGAGGGGAGGGGAGGGGAGGGACCAGGGAGGATAATGAAAAGGACCTGGCACTATTTGTAGAGACACACTTCTGCCCACTGAGAAGATCCTCGGCCTTGATGTCCAGCTCAGCAGTGACGGAACCCAGACAGAGAGATCAGGACCCCAGCATGAGAGTAGCAATGGACGCCACAACAAAACATCCACGTTTCACATTCACGACTTCCAGGAGCAAACCGAGCCTCTCCAGCAGCAGGGTGAGAGGTGACATGGCACAGTTGAGGAGTCCCAGGGCTGCCGCGATAGGGGTGCCCACACAGGGCTTCAACAACGGGCGTCCACTCCCTCGCAGTCTGGAGCCCCACGTCCCAGATGGAGGTGCGGGCAGGGCCACGCTGCCTCTGAAGGTTCTGCAGGAGCACCCTTCCTGCGTCTTCCACTCCCGGTGGCTCCAAGCTTCCTTGGCTTGTGGCCGCATCACCCCACTGTCTGCTCTGTCGTCTCAGCCTCCTCCTCCTCCTCCTCTCTGTGTCTGAGTCTGGATTTCCCTCTTCCTGTGAGGACACCTGTCACCAGGTTCAGGACCCACCCTACCCCCATATCTCATCTGAACTAATTCCACCTGCAAAGAGCCTATTTCCAAATAAGGTCACATTCTGAGGTTCTGGATGAACATGACTTTGTGGGGGACACCGTCTAACCCTGAACATATGGTGTCGGGGGTAGGCACTGCAGAACTGAGGTGAATCTGTTTCCATCTCTGTGACTCCTGGATACCCCAGACAGCCTTAGAGCCATGGGGAGGCCGCAGTGCCACCAGTCAGGCTGGAGACCCCTAAGTGGGTGCCCAGACAGGGCCCATGGCAGGAGGGCAGTGGGCACAGAGGAGGAAGGCCGGGCTGCTCCCTCCTTCTCCTCTCCCTCCTCCTTCTCCACTGGAAAGTTCCACAGAAGAGTCATTTGGAGGTGAGCAAGGACTCAGTAGGGCTATTGCCCTGGAGAGGAGGTGGCCGAGGAAGGAGAGCCCAGCACGGCTCTCAGGGGCTTTGCAGAGAGTGGGAGTCAAATACCTGGGAGGAACAAGGGCCCTCTCCAGGAAGAAAATGTCTCCAAACCCTCAGAACCCTCCGCAGACCTCATTGCCAAACAAAGAAACATATTTTCTCAAGTTCCATCTTCAGCTTCAAGATGACCCTGCGTGGGCGAGCTGTGTTTGTTTGACCCGTCTGGACCCGCATGAACCTGAAGACATGGGCCCCAGCCAGAGAGGAGGGGCCTGTGGTCACAGCCCGGTCACCAGCCGAGTCTCGGGTTCTTGGCCCCATGACAGGTGCTGAAGAAAGGCAAGGGGGCTGGGGTCGCTGTGGGTGGTGCCACATGGGAGGACGCGTGTTAGAGGCACACAGCCGGTGTAGGTCCCTTCCTTTGTCACTGGCCAGCAGTGTTCTGCCCCCGGTCAGCTATTTCCCTCCCACAGGCCTCAGTTCCCCTCTGAAAACACCAGCATCACCAGACAGTGGTAAAAATTAAACGCCCTCTTAATCTTCCAGGCTCTGTCCTGGACACACAGTGACCATCACCAGCATGAGTCAAAGGCCACGAACCAGGCATGTGTGGCTTCAGGACGAAGGGACTGCACCCACACCCCATTCAGTGGGGTGACCACTTCCTGCTTCATCCTGCTCCCCAGCAGCCACCTCCTCCCTTGGGGTGCTGGCTCTCCCCAGCCACACAGCAGCCCGCACAGACCCGTGGCCTGTGCTGTCTCCCCATCCCCCCAGGACAGCCAGGCTGTGTAGACAGGGCAGGGGACTAGCATCTTCTGAGGCCCCAGACACAGCTCCTCAGGCCCCGCCTTTGGCCCCCACACACCTCCACCCCCCAAGGGGGACCCTCACGGGGCAGCAGCGATGCCCCACGGAGTGTCCTGGAGGGTGGGGCGGGGTGAGCACCCATGCAGGCAGGGCGAGGCCATGCAAGGCAGGCTCCCCATCTCCGGCTCATCAAACATCTGCTGCCGCGGGCCCACCCAGAGAAAAGTGGGATCAAGACCTACAGAAGCCCCTGCCTCGCTCTCTGCTGGGGTCTCCAGGGAGGTGAAGCCTCTGCTGGTCCACTGCAGCCCTAAAGGCTGCAGTTGAGACACCCGTGCTGCCAGCTCCAGACTTACAGGGGCATCTCCACCCTTTGCATGCCTAAACACCACCCCCCGACCCCTCCTTCTCCCACACTGGGACCCTCCCAGGGCACTGGACCCCACCGGGCCCCAAGGTCCCCAGGGGCCATAAGAACCCCCTCCCATCCCACCCCAGGAGGAGCACTGCCCGTAGCTCACTGAGGCAACGTCCAGCCTCTAAGCCCAGGAGCTGCCTGTGCTGGAAAATCACCTCCAATTTCCAGATGAGGCCTGGGCCAGGAGAGCGCTCTCTCCCCACACTCTGCACCCCGCCCCAGCTTCTTCCCCTGCCTGCCATGTGCCTCGGCCCCCAGGAGCCCCAGTCCCCACCCACAGCCTGCAGCAAAGCCCCATTCACACCTCCTGTGACATGGTCCTGATGGGTGACCAGCAGGCAGGGCACAGCAGCCAGGAGCAGCTCCTAGGAGCCCCTGATCCCCGCCCTGGCTGATGCCTCCTGAGCCATGTCTGACACATCCTCAGAAGCCCATTTCTCAGATGCGGTATCCTCAGCCTTTGGGAGGGATTTGGGACACTTCAGCAGGGCCCTGAAGCCTGGGTAGGAGTTCTCCTATTCCGACTTTCAGGCCACCTGTGGTCAGGGGATTCCCTGTGCTGCCCGAGGTCCCGGCGTGCCCGCTGCACTAGCTGGGGTGCCCTCCCTTTCAGCAGTCCTTAAAGGAGTCTCACCATGCTAGGAAATTTTAAATCCCAGCCTCAGCCTGCATGGTCCCCTCCCCCTAAGGCACCCCTCACTGTCTTGTCTCCTCTTCTGTGGGTGCTCCCTGACCCTCCTCTTCCCCCTCCAGGCTGTCCCCAGGCTCTCCCTCTCCTCCCACAGCCCTGAAAGGTCATATTGCCAGCATTGCCAGCACTCATGTCTGGGTCTCTGTCTCTCCCACTAGAATAGGGGCTCCTTTATGGATGGGGGTCCTGTCTAGCTCCTCCCTGAACCCCGGAAGGCACAGGGAAGAGCGACTCTGTGGCTCCAATTCCAAGACTGCCTCTAAGCTTCATAACTGCCTCTCTCTCTGCCATTGAGGGCTCATGCATTTTAGAACTTTCTCTGGAGGAATAATTCACTCTTTGCCATGACCGAATTATCTTTCCAGTTTCTGGGCAGAGTTACTGAGCGATGTTCTGAGGGTGGCTTGGTGGGCAGGCTGGCAGCGGGAGAAGGGTCTCACCTGCAGGCTGCCCAGGGGCTCTTCCTCCCACCCTCCCGGGCCCGAGGCCCCTTCCCACACCCCTAGCTCCACAGCAGCAAAGCGGGGCTGTGGGGTGGGCCAATGCCTCGAGGCATCACCACAGCCAGGCTCTGGAGCAGAGGGCCCTGCATCTGTGTGCGCTGCCTTTGCAGCCTCAGTTCAGGCTCAGGCGCAGCTCTAGGCCTCAGTTTCCCCAGCAATAAATGGGCTGGTTTGGGGATTCCATGAGTTGATGTCTGTTGTCAGTACCGCACTGGGCACCAAGTGAAGTGCCCAGAAAGGGACTCTGGACTCAGAGGGAGCCAGGGCTCAAGCCTGCTTCTCCTGCTGCCTGCTGGTCTGCCTTGGGGTCTGCCTTCTGCTCTGTCATGTCCCCTGCTGAGCCTCTGTTTCCCCAAATATAAATGTAATTGAGATTTTTAGTACCTTCCTTACTGGTAGCTGGGAGGATCAAGTGAGAAAACGCCTCTGAAATAACCTAATCAAGTAGACAATGCTCGCCAGATGAGCTCAGAGGCTGCAGTGGAGACGGCATTCCTGCACTCGACAGACACTCCAGGCCCGCCCCAAGGAGCCCGTCTGATGGAGGAGGCACGCACATGTGTTACAGGACCAGGAGATGTGTATGCCCACAGTGCTGTAACACACCCCTGACATGGAGACAGCAGGGTTTGCAGCAGAGAAAGGGCTTATTGATCACAGGGCAGTGAGTGAGGGGGTGGGAGTGAGCCGCAAATCCCTGTCCCTGAAGAGTTCTGGGCTGGGGTTTTCAATGGGATCATGGAGGGTGAGAGGCTGGAGAACTGGGTTGGCTGATTGGCCGGGGTAAGGGGCTGAAATCATCAAGATGTGGGGACTTGATGATCTTTCGGCAGCTCAGGTCCTCCAGGGTCCTACGGGCCAGCTGGCATCAGGAGCTTCCTCAGCACGCAGGGCCTGAAGGGGCATCTCAGAGGGAAACACATGTTCCCAGCGCTCATCTGCAGAGCAGTCGAGAAGGCAGTGGACTTGTGGCCGGGCCTGTGTGACTCTGGGGCCACAGGCAGCAGACAGGGTTGAGGCAGCCTGTCAGAGCATGACCACCCAGGGACGAGTGTGAGGGCGCCAGGCTGGGTTCATTTTCGTTTCTCCCCCTCCCTTCTTCCCTGGTTAATTTTATGAAGTTTATGGGGATGATTTCACACACACACCTGCACGCACACTCCTGCCCACTCCATACAGCTCCCAGGCGGTCACAAGATGAAGGCTGCCCTTCTGACAAGGGGCTGGTGCTCTGCCAGCTGGAAGGGGCACAGGGAAGGGACCCCCTGCCAAGCCCATTGGCCTCCAACATCCTTCCAGGAGGCAGGTGTTCAGCCTCAGACACCCCCACCCCAGCCAGCCGACACAGCTCAGGAGGGGGTGGGAGTGGTGCTGCTCCCACCAGAGTGCACCCACATTGCCACCCCAGGTGAGGCGGGGACAGCACCATGGGAGAGAGGGAGGGGCACAGTGACAGCTGCACGCAGAGACGCAGAACCTTCCAGACAGAGCTGGTCAGAATCTCATCAGTTAAGGTTAATGTTAGCATTGGGAGGCAACTTCCAGCCCCGCTTAGAGTGGTACAACCACATCACCCCAGTTTTTACTGTTGGATTCTCCAGGCAGCACTGGTTTCCGGATCCCTGACTTTTAAACAGGAATTAGCGTCCTTTTTCTGCCCAGCCAGCATCTCCTGCAGGCGGGCCTGGCTTCAGCTCAGATGCCGGGAGAGTAGGTTCACATCAGGACATGCCAAATCGATCCCTCACTCTCATCAGGACCCCCACGGGGGGAGCACCAGCTCCAGGGTTTTCCATTAGCCTCTGGTCTGAGTGGCTGCTCCTAGCCCCCCTCCCATGAAACTCCCCAGCAGGAGCTCTGGGCTCTCACAGGCGGGGTTCAGCTCCAGAAAACTCCCGCTGAGGATCTGTGCTGACCTGGGGCTTCCTGAGAAGAATGAGGGTCCCAAAGAGTCCTACAGACCCTCAACCACAAGTGTCCTTGGAGGACAGGAAAGGAGCTGGGAGGCAGGACACTTCGGCTTTGGCAGGGCCTGATCCTGTGAGCCCCCAGGTGCAGGGCGGGTTACAAGATGGGCTGTAGGATGGGGTCACCCACTGCTCAGTCCAGCCAGCCAGCCACATGACCATTCATCCAGCTGCCAGCACATCCCCCTCATTATCCATCTACACATGGCCATTCATCCTCCATGAGTCTATCCCCACACCAACACCTGCCAGTGCAGCCCCCTCACCATCCATCTACACACACACCGGCCAATGCCCAGCTCCCCCAGTGCCACCCACCGTCTCCCACAAGCACAACCTAACAGTCCTCCTACCCACTAGCCATTCTTTGCCATCAAACCATCCACCTACCTGCGTACCCATTCTCCATGCACATCCAGCCAGCCACTCACCCTGACCCACCTGTCAACCTACCACCCATGTGCTCTTCATTTACCCAACACACACTTAGCAACTAGTTATCCAGTTGCTTGCCACATCAATCCAATAGCAACCAGTACCTCCATCCAATCAGCAAAAGATTCATTGATCAGCCCCTATATTCAACCAGGAATCCATTCACCCATCCACCCTAACCCAAACCACCTCTTCAGTAATACAACCACACACCAACTAATCCACCAGCCATCTGTCAGTCTGGCTGATCCTCCTATTCACACATCACCAAACCAACTATCACCCATCCATTTAACCAGCCACCTACCCATCTGCCCATCAATGTATCAGCTATCCACCTGCCAAACCATTCCTCCCCCCACCCCATCATCCACCCATCCATCCAACACCCCAGGCAAGCATCTATAGTGACTGCCCCCCATCCATCTACCCATCTCTTCACCTGTCATCCATCCACCCCTTCCAACTATCCAGGCCACTTCCTGAACCCTCCTTCCATCTCTTCCCCACATATCCACCACCCACAAATTCATTCAACAAATATGCATTCACTAACAAACATTTAGCAAGCACTCACCAACACCAGGTGTTGATTGAGGTGCTGGGTACACCTCAGGAACAAATTAGAGGAGCATGCATTCTAGCCGGGTGAGACGAACAGGAAACATCAACAAAGAGCTGTTGCACGTCAGGGGATAAGTGCTACACGTAAGGCAGAACTGGGTCCTGGAGGGAGAAACGGGCTTCTCTTCTGGGTGAGGCGGTGGGGAAGGCCTCTCTGAAAATGGCGGCATCTGAGGAGACGAGGGAGACATGAAGCACGAAGGGCATTCCAGGTAGAGGGTACAGGAAGCACGGTGGCTCTGAGGCCCGAGGATGCTCTGGTGGTTGGAGGGGACTGAGTGGCTGTCAGCCATCCAGGACCGAGGCCGTGAGAAGCAGCAGACGCCAGCCCCTCTGTGGGTGAATAGGAGGCAGGGCTGGCCTGGACAGGTATGATCAGCCTCACTTCCCAAGCCCGGGCCACCTGCTGTAGCCCCAAGCCTCTGGAAACAGGCTCATCCTCCACCTGAGTGACGTTCAGACTTGGGAAAGGGTGGGAACGGCTGGAACATACGCTGGGAGGTCAGCGGGGCCCGCCCACCGGCAGTGGGCTCAGAGGTGGCCGAGGCACTGACTCTGGGCGGGAGCTTTGCCCTGCCTCCTGCAGCCCCCAGCTGCCTGCCTTTCCCTCAGAGGCTCCACACTTGGCTGTTCCTCAGTCCCACGGTTTCTCAGGACCAGCATCAGGGCTGCATTGAGCCTCCACCTTTGAGGCCACACCAGGCCCCGGCTGGGTGGACCCCTGAGGATCCAGACTCACAGAGGCCAGGCACACATGCCATCTTGACATGTGTTGCTTTCCACCATGAGGATGGTGTCTGCCGCCAGCTCCCCTCAGGCTGCTCAGGGCCGTGCCCTCCACAGACCACTCACCCTCAGCAACCAAGCAGGGGTCCTGAGACGAGGCTGGAAGGGTCCGGGGTTCCTGCCCAGCCCCCGTTCCTGTTCGAGTGGACTTGGATGAGTCGCTTTCTCTCTCTGTTCCTAAGCTGCACTGTTCCTAGAATGGGATCTTGAACCTGGACCCTGAAGAGCTGTGGTGACAATTATATGTGACAGCTGATGTGAAAACAAGTTCTAAATGTTTTCTGCACCGATACTGAACTTCACTGGGGCCCTGGGCTCCTGGACCCAGCACAGGCTCGGACATGCCCCCGCTCTGTGTTCCTGAAAAGGGCTTCCTGAAAGGAACCGCTTCCTCATGGGACTCAGGCAAGACTCACAACACTCCCTGGTTTACCGGGGCAAGGCCAGCCCAAAACTCCCCAGTCCCTCTGCCTTGTGAACGATCCCCCTGACTGCTCCTCCCACTGAGCCACCCCACAGGATGCCTGTGACCCAGGCTTGGGTTAACATGGTGCCGCCCTACAGGTCCTCATCTGAGGCCCCAACTGGAGGCAGCAGACAGCCCATCAGAGGCCAGGGTGGTTGCAGGAGGAACTCTACTCTACTGTCCCATGGGTACCGTCATCCCTTCTCCCAACACTCATGCCTCTAGCCTTGTGGACCACTTTCTGTAAGAGAAAACCCCTGTCCCAACCCTCGAGACGCCTGCAGGGCTCATGGTCAGGCATCCTCCTCCCTGCAGCCATCCCCTCCCTTAAGACTGCACGTGTCTTTCTCTGGCATTGGTTCTCAGCGGTTCTTATGATGGGGACAATGGTCCCCTCTCTTCTGACTGCACCTGCCCAGGGAAGACACCAGCATTCCTGGCCCGATGTCCAGCTGTGGCCCAGGGCTCCATGAGGACCCAGGAACTGTGGCACACAGGGTCCCTCTGCTCGGTGGCTGATGTGGTAAGGAGGGACAGACCCACTGCAAGGCCCCACGCAGGCACTGTACAAATGACCCTTCTCACAATGGCACAGGCTCTCTGGGGGCTCACATATGTGACAGCTATGGGGGGAGGGTGGGAGGCTGTGGGCTAAGCCAAGCCCCAGGTCCCGCCCCACAGGTCCAGGAAGGGACAGGATGACAGGCAGGACAGGCCAGGGTGAGCGAAGTCTTGACCCTGGTGTTAACCCAAAATATCTGAGATGGGTCTCAGTCAATTTAGGAAGTTTATTTAGCCAAAGTTAAGGACGTGCGCCCATGACACATCCTCAGGAGGTCATGATGCCCAAGGTGGTCAGGGTGCAGCTTGGTTTTATACATTTTAGGGAGGCATGTGGCATCAATCAATATGGGTAAGAGGTACATTGGTTTCGTCCAGAAAGGCAGGACCACTGGAAGGAGGGAGGGGGCTTCCTGGTCACAGGCAGGTGAAGAACAAACTTGCATTCTTTTGAGTCTCTGATTAGCCTTTTCAAAGAAGGCAATCAGATATGCACGTCTCTCAGTGAGCAGAGGGATGGCTTCGAATAGGGAGGCAGGTTTGCCCACAGCAGTTCCCAGCTTGATTTTTCCCTTGGCGTCCCAAGATTTATTTCCCTTTCACACTGCCTTCAGCCCTCAGGTCACCCAGAATACAGGTTCGGTTCTGGGAGGCTCTGGGCGAGATGGGCTCTTTGAGTCCCAGCTGACCGGGCTCCTTGGGAAGGCAGTGAGCACAAGCTCCTGTTTAACCTGTACTGTGAGCATCACTGCGAGTCCCTGGTGGACCGGGCTGCAGGGATAAGGGACCCTCGAGGCCACAGGCAAGGAGGCTGGCAGGCCAGTGTGGTCCACATCTGGTGACACCACACCTCGCCGGCACCCTGCTCTGGGTATTAGTAAGCAAGGGTGACCCCTCGCTGGCACCCTGCTCTGGGTGTTACTAAGCAAGAGCGACCCCTCGCCATCCCTCCTTTGCCTCCCAGCCCTTCTGTGAGCTGAGAAAGAGTCTCCAAAGGCCGCGGGGCATTCGAGCAGCCCCTGTGAGCCATTTTGCTTCCACATCTCATATTTCCCTGTGTCTTTTCACCAAATATATGAAGTTGTGAACACAAAACTGTCAACTGAGCTAGCTGTCTCCCTCTAACAAGATCAGTCCCAATTATGCCAGCTGCCAGGAGGGTGCTGAGAGCTGTGTTCGTCTGAGATCCTGTCTTCTGCGGTGACGTGGTGACGGCGCAGGGCAGGCCCAGGGAGTGTGTTTGAGAGGCCCCTGTGGCCGCTTCCAGAGCACCATCAGAGAGACTCAGAGGCATCCAGCCTGAGCAACATGGCAACACCCCTTCCCTCCAAAAAAGAAATACAAAAATTAGCCGGGCATGGTGGTGCATGCCTATGATCCCAGCTACTCAGGAGGCTGAAGAGGGAGGATTGCTTGAACCCAGGGGACAGAGGTTGCAGTGAGCTGGGATCATGCCACTGCACTCCAGCCTAGGTGAGTGAGAATTTGTCTTTAAAAACAAAAACAAAAAGATAGAGGAAAGAAAATCATAAGGAAGAAAAAATATATTTGCTGAGCTGGCACAGCAGGAGGGAAGGGATTTCCTCATGGCGGATCCTGGATTGGGGGCATGGAGGCAAAGCTTTCAGTTGGACATGTCAACACTGTCCCCACAACAGCAAAAACACCAAGGATGGCAACCCCTAGGTAGGGGCGGCCCCTCTGAGGCACGCTGAGCCCTTCCTTATTTCACATGTGCTTACGTCGGCCCTGGGGGGACAAGTCGTTGCCAGTCACACTAGAGTATACACAAGGTGTCCCCCTGTGCCTGGCCCTGGGGAGGAGGAGGCTGGTCCTACCTGGGGCAGGAGGATGGAGAGAAAGGAGACCAGAGCCAGCTGTGAGTCTCCAACGGTTCTGGCCAGGCAAGCAGGGGCAAGCAGCATCTGCAAAGAGGCTGGGGTGTAATTCTGGCAACAGCTTGATGGGGATCTAAGTGGGGGGAGGCTGGAGAGGTGGCTGTGAGTAATCAATTAACTCTACTAAACAGGAATTCAATCCAGGGCCTGGCACTGTAACCCAAATATCTTCAGGGGTCCAGATGGCCCAGTCCATGCACAGACTTCCCTTCAAAGGAAGCCAAATCAGAGCTGAGGGACTTGAGGAATTGTAGTTCTTCACTGTCAATTTCCTTGTTAAACCTCCCTGCGGTTTACAGGGAACACCATGAAGAAATCCAACCCAGACATCTTTCCTTCACAGACTCCACACTCAGCTTCTCCCCCTCCCACGCTGCTCCTCCCTGTCCTTCCCAGACCCCACACTCAGCCTCTCCCTCTCACACTGATCCTCCCTAGTCCATCCCAGACCTCATCCTCAGTTTCTCCCCATCCCACACTGCTTCTCCTTGTCCTTCCCAGACCCTATGCTCAGCTTCTCCCCCTCTCAAGCTGCTCCTTCCTAGTCTTTCCCAGACCCCACACTCAGCTTCTCCCTCCCAGCTGCTCCTCCCCAGTCCTTCCCAGACCCCACACTCAGCTTCTCCCTCTCACACTGCTCCCCCTTAGTCCTTCCCATACCCCAGGCTCAGCTTCTTCCTCTCACGCTGCTCCTCCCTCATCCCTCCCAGACCCCACACTCAGCTTCTCCCTTCCACCTGCTCTGCCCTTGTCCTTCCCAGAACCCACGCTCAGCTTCTCCCTATCCCAGGCTGCTCCCCCCAATCCCTCCCAGACCCCAAGTTCAGCCTCCTCCATCCCAGGCTACTCCTCCCTTGTCTTTCCCAGACCCCACACTCAGCCTCCCCCTCCCAGGTTGCTTCTCCCTGTCCTACCCAGACACCACATTCAGCTTCTCCCTCCCACACTGCTCCTCCCCTGCCCTTCCCAGACCCCACACTCAGCCTCTCCCTCCCACGCTGCTCCCCCCTGTCCTTCCCAGAACCCATACTCAGCTTCTCCCCCTCCCAGGCTGCCCCTCCCCATCCCTCCCAGAACCCACGCTCAGCTTCTCCCACTCCCATGCTGCTCCCCCGTATCTTGCTGCTCCCTGCTCCTTTCTCCTTCCTCCTGGACCTCCACCCACCCATCCTTCCTGCTGGTCACAGTCACTGTGCTAACGACCTCCCCCACACAGCCCACAGGGCCCACCCCCTAGGCTCGCTGTAACTGCTTTCTATGAGAGGGCTGTGCGTGGGCAGCTCTGGTGACACACACTGGCATGTCACCCTGGGCATGTCATGGGGAGCCACTGGAGAAACCCTGCACTAGAGCAAGGAATCAGCAAGAAGAAGGGCAGCCTGAGCCAGAGCTGGGAGGGGAGTGGGAAGGCTGCCGGGTACAGGGAGGCAGCAGGGCAGGAGTGGCGAAGCCCTGCAGCAGAGGGGGAAGCTGCTCCCGCCCACATTTGCTCCCACAGGAAGATGCCAGAAGACCCTTCCCCCAACTTTGCCTTTAGTTTCTGGTTTCCAAGGAAATCTGAGAGCCTGGACACGCTTTAATGAGCCCTGGAGGTGACACCTCCTGGGGTCCCACTTGAAAGGCTGTCGACTCTGCTCTAGGCCCTCCCTTTGAGCCATTCTGGGGCACCAGCCTGGGACATACATCCCCAAGGAGACACCATCCCATCAGGCACAAAGCCTGCACTAAGCGTGCTGCAGTCACCTGCTCTGTCATTCTGGAAGGGGGCTCAGCCCACCCTCACTGGGGCAGAAGGCAGAATCAGACCACCTGTGTATAAGGGGCAGTGATATTCAGAAAGAAATCAGCACTGAGCTTATGAAAACACCAGTGGCACAAGCAGAAGAGCAAGGGAACAAGGGCTCAGAGGAAAATCCTTCCTCACAAATAGATGTGCTTCACGTAACAGAAAAAAATATATATATTTTTAAAAAGATTTACTGTGCTATCCATAAGGCACAAGGACTGCAGCTGCTAAAAATCAAAATCAAGCTCACAGGGGCCAGGACACTCTGATCAACAGGAGGAAGATTCTAAGAGGCAATGTCAATGGAGTGATTGCCCACCACGTGCCAGAAAACGGAGTGCCCCTCACACATATGGACTCAGCACTTCCAGGCGGAATGCCCTGGCATGCAGGAGTAGCCTGGTATGTGGGTGAGTCACAGGTGAGTCTAGACGGGGTGCCTGGTCCTGTATCCTCCAGATGTTGCATGGAAATTGTCATTATCTTTGTCTTCCCCCATGAGCACAAAGCTGAGAACTGCTGTGTGCACTTCATCCACATTCTAAGCTCCAGCGTTCACTACAAGTATCCTCATTTTAAAGACAGTAGGCCCACATGAAGTAATTCTCCCAAAGTCACGCATTTCAACGTGAAGGAACCAAGATTTGAATCCAGGCGGTTTCACTCCAGGTGCTGTACCTCCAACCACTAAACTACAAAATCACTAACCTTTACTAAATGCTTTCTATGTGCCAAGCACAACAGCCGCATTATCTCATTTAATTCTTCCAGAGACTCTCTAAGATAGGAATTTGTGTTTCTATGTTAAAGATGGTACACTGAGATGAACTGAGGCCAGGTTACACAGTTAGGATATGATGGAGTTCTAACAAAATGGTTCAGGGCTTTGAAACTAAAATCAAGGGAAAAGTGTGCCCGAGACCACCTGATCCACCAAGGAGAACCAAACAAGTAGATCACCCTTGAAAACAAGAACAAGAAATTAAGACAGTGTGGCATTGGTATAAGGATAGGCAAATTGACGGGCAGAACCTAAGAGAGAGTCCGGAAGCCACCGCCATCTGTGCAGTCACCTGATCTATAACAAAGACAAGGCTGAGATGTGGGGCTGGGGGACTGGAGGGGTGTGGTCTTTTCCATTGCTGAGTCGACTGGATATCCAAATGGAAAAAAGAAAGCAGCCTTACCCCTGCCTTACACCACATATAAAAATAAATTTCAGATGGCCTGGAGATCTAAATGCAAAAGGGAACACAATAATGCTTTTAGAGGAAAACACAAAAAACATCTTCATGACCTCAGCTTAAGCAAAGATTTCTTAAACAAAACACAAATCATTAACCCTGCATTTGTGGGAGGCCGAGGTGGACAGATCACTTGAGCCCAAGAGTTTGAGACCAGCCAGGGCAACATGCCAAAACCCTGTCTCCACAAAAATTACAACAACTATCCAGCTGTGGTGGTGCACACCTGTAGTTCCAGATATTCAGGAGCCTGAGGCATGAGGATTGCTGAAGCCTGGCAGGTCAAGGTTGCAGTGAGCCAAGTTCGCAGCATTTTACTCCAGCCTGGGTGACAGAGCGAGACCCTGTCTCAACAAATGAGACAAAACAACAACAACAAAAAACTTCATATCATCAAAAGACACTGTTATGAGAACTGCAATTCATATATCTGAAAAGGACTCTTAACCAAAACATATGAAGAACTCATGTAAACCAACAAAAATAAGATTGATATCCCACAGAAAAGGGGAAAAATACTTGCACAGATGCTTCACAAAAGAAGCAATTCAAATGGCCAAGAAATATACAAAAAAGTGTTTGACACCATTAATATCAGGAAAATGCAAATTGAAACTACAGTGTAATCCACTTACACACCTACCAGCATGACTAAAATAAGGAGACAGAAAATAATAGTTGTCGGCAAGGATATGGAACAACTAGAACTCTCTTGCAGCTGCTGGTGAGAGAGTCAATGGGGCAGTCACCTGAGGCAGAAGTTTCACCCAGCCCCAATATCACCTCATCTTAACTGATAACATCTGCAACAACTCTATATACTAATAAGCTTGCATTCTGGAATTACTGGGGGTTAAGGCTTCAATATATCTTTTTTAGTAATTAATTTATTTATTTGAGATGGAGTCTTGCTCTGTCACCCAAGCTGGAATGCAATGGTGCAATCACAGCTCACTTCAGCCTTGGACTCCTGGGGTCAAGAGATCCTCCCATCTCAGCCTCCTGAGCAGCTGGGACTACAGGTGCATGTCACCATGCCTGGCTAATTTATTTTATTTTATTAGATTTGGGGGTCTTACTACGTTGCCCAGGCTGGTCTTAAACTCCTGCTGGGATTACAGGTGTGAGCCACTGTGCCCAGCCTCCTGCAATATATCTTTTGGGGGGACACTATTCCACTCATAACAGTGTGTTTGTCTATAACACACCTTATACTCCAATAAAAGTGTGTTTGAATTCACAATAAAAATAGCTGATGTGCATTAAACATTGGCAACGACCTGGCCTCTGCTCCATGCGCTATACATGCCTTGCTTCCCCCTCACTCAAAGTGCTCTGGATCCTTGGAAAGGAGGCCTAGACGTGGGTGCAGTGGAGAGAAAGGGAGAGGGGCCTGCAGCCCATCCAAGGCAGACTGTCCTCACATCCTGGGCATTTGCCTCAGGAGAATGTAATGTCTGTGATCCACCCCCCCACCCCCAGGCTCCTGCCCAGGAGAAGGTCAAAAGTTGGTTGGGTCTTAGGGCATGACCCAAACAGAAGGCTCACTCAGCTGCACTGAGGCAGGAAAATAGGGTCTGGAGGCAGGGAACCTGAGGACAATTCACGCTGACTTCCTAGAGCTAAATCAAAAGGAAAACCACAACTTTCCACACCTAAGTAACAGAAGGACCAGGGGCTATTCCCTTTGCAAACCCCCCCTCCTTTTCTGCTTGGCAGATTGAAAATTGAAACTACCTCTGATTGGTAACTTTCTGCAACCAATCAGATATTTGCATAGGAGTGTAAGTTTGTAACTTCGCTTTAGCCTCTAATTGGTTGCTTTCACAACCAATCAGACGATTGCATAGGGTGTAACCTTTGTAACGTCACTTCAGCCTCTGATTGGTGGCTTCTCAATCAGACTGATTGCAAGCCATTACCTCATTTACATAGGGTGTACACCAAGTAACGAATGGGAAATTTCTAGAGGTTATTTAAATGCCAGAAAATTCTGTAACGAGGCTCTTGAGCCCCTGTGCTCAGCCGGCTCCCACCTTGTAGAGTGTACTTTCATTTTCAATAAATCTCTGCTTCTTTCCTTGCTTGGTTTGTGCATTTTGTCCAAGTCTTTGTTCAAAATGCCAAGAAACTGAACACCCTCCATCAATAATAATGCCTGGGGCTCAGGTGCCTGTGACCTGCCCCTCTTTGTTTCTTCTTCCCTGAGGAACATCTTGCTCAGCTCCTCTTAGGAACCAAATATTTGGGTACCCCCAAAATGTATACATTGAACCACTATCCCTTAATGTGGCTATAGTTGGAGCTGGTGCCTCTAAGGAAGCAATTAAGGTTCAATGAGATTATCAGGGTGGAGTGCAATCCAACAGGATGAGTGTCCTTAGAAGAAGAGACACCAGAGAGCTCTCTCTCCCCCCACTCCCTCACACTCAGAGGACAGGCCTAGTGAGGACACAGTAAGAAGGCGGCCTCCCACAGCCCAGGGAAGAGCCCTCCCCAGATGCTAGCCCTACTGGCCTATGGATCCTGCACTGCTAGTCTCAGCCCTTCTGGCCCCAAGATCCTGCACTCCTGGTCCCCCGAAGTGTGAGGGATAAATGTCTGCTGTTGGAGCTGCCCAGTCTGTGGCATTTCCTTATGGCAAAGAGAGCCAACTAAGACAACTCCTGACATTCATTAAGGAAAATGGAAGAGCCAGTAACTCTGCTGCTTTATCCTTCACAGAGGCAGGAATCTGAATTTCATCAGCATTTAAAACTGTCTGTCTCTGGAGGCTGGGTAATGCTGACCAGGACAAGATCATTATCTGTGGAGGCCCTTTCATTTCATCATACTCTCAAGGCTGAAACTTGATTTCTCCCTCAGAGCTCAAGGCAAGACCAACACTCTCCTCTGTGAACAATAAACACAACAGCTGCTGTAAAATCTTCAGTGTAAATGGCAGACTTGCAGCTGCAGAAAAGCAAAGTCGTGGTACAACAGAAAAATTTGAGAAACACTTCCAAATCGCAAGCGAAATTAAAATATAGAAGTGAAAAGTCAAGAACAGAGGCAGGTTGGATGTGAAGGTCTTACAGAGCCAAACCACACACAGCAGATGCTCCTGAGGAGAAAATGAAGAAAGGAGCAGAAGTAGCAGCCAAAAACATAATAGAAGAAAACTTTCAAGGTGGAGAAATTGAAAATGCTGAGCAAAAAAATAATGCAGAGGGAGCAATAATGCCAGAGGGTGTTGTGCTACACTGAAGTTTGCACTTCAGGAAAAACAGGACATCAGAAAAGCTCCCAGGAGGAAAAATGTAAACAGATTATCTTCAAATAAGCTAAAATTAAGTTGTCTTCTAATGTGTCTGCTGAAATAAAAGATGCCTCCAGACCATGTGATATGGTTCCACTGTGTCCCCACCAAAATCTCATCTTGAATTGTAGCTCTCATGATCCCCAAGTATTGTGGGAGGGACCTGGTAGGAGGTAATTAAATCATGGAGGTGGTTACTCTCATGCTGTTCTCATGATAGAGTGTGAGTTCTCACAAGATCTGATGGTTTTATAATGGGCTTTTTCCTCTTTGCTCAGCACTTCTCCTTCCTGCCATCATGTGAATAAGGACGTGTTTTCTTCCCCTTCCACCATGATTGTAAGTTTCCCTAGGCCTCCCCAGCCATGAAGAACTGTGAGTCAATTAAATCTCTTTCCTTTATAAATTACCCAGTCTCAGGCAGTTCTTTACAGCAGCGTGAGAACGGACTAATACACCATGGGATAACTGATACTGGCATATCTGTGTGGGAAACCCCAGGACCTGAGAACTTTCTGGCCATTTCTAAAATCTCCAGACGGCTGCACCTGTCACCTCTTCTGTAAAAGCTGCTTGAACGGAATCCTTCAAAATACCAAACAGGACAGCAGGGACATCACCATAGAAAGAATTGGGCTGGAATGATAGGCCAGGTAAAAATAAGAGAATCAAAGCATTCACAACTCTTGTGAGAAAGGCTGCTGCTGACACAAATTTAAAATACAGTTTATAACAATGCCAACAAAGTGGAATGCATTGGAAAACTTTAAGGGGTTTAAAATTTCAAGTAAGAAGTATGAGGTTTGTAAATTCAGAGGAAATTAATGCACTTAGGAAAGGGATGAAGATAACAAGGAGGAGCAGCATTAAGTTCTCTGTTTTCCATAAAAGGGAGTCAAAAGTCATTGTTTAATCTTTCATTGTTAGACAAATATAAGTTTAAGACTGTTTCAAAAACATGATGTCTGCCTTCTAAATCATTACAGATTTTTTAAAAGAAGAAATATGTGGACAGAAAATATGTGACTGAAACACCAGGAGTTTGATGTTGGTCTTGTTGCTCACTGCACAGAAAGCCAGTCACTGAGACAATGAATACTGCAGGGAAGAAGGAAGGCTTCATGCAGGTGCGCAGCTGAGGATGTAGGAGCTCATTCTGAAATCCATCACCTCAATTGGCTAAATTTAGGGGTTTATAGAGCAGGGAAGAAAAGTAACCACATGTAGAAAAGCAATAATTGGGGGGGTGCGAAGAAGAGGAGGTGGTCAACAGGAAGAAGGTGGTCCCTTAGACAGTCATGATGGGTGCAGGTCAGCCGTCTCATTGACCAGGAAGGTGGGGAGGGGAAGGGAGAAATGGGAGGGAAAAAGGAAGATAGGGAGGGGAGGAGAAGGGAGGGATGGGAGGAGAAGGGAGGGATGGGAGGGAAGAAAGGAGGGAGGGGAAGGAAGAAGGGAGGGATGGGAGGTGGGAAGGAAAGGAGGGAGGGGAGAGAAGAAGGAAGGGAGGGGAAGGAAGGGAGGGGCAAGAAGGAAGAAGGGAGGGAGGAGGGAGGAGAAGGGAAGGAGAGGAGGGGAAGGGAGGGATGGGAGGGAAGAAGGAAGGGAGGGATGGTGGGGGAAACAGGGAGGGAAGAGGAGGGGAAGGGAGGAATGGGAGGGAAAAGGAAGGAAGGGAGGGGAGGGGATGGAAGGATAGGAGGGAAGAAGGGAGGGAGGGGAGGGAAGGAGGAAGAGAGGGATGGGAGGGAGGGGAAGTGAGAGATGGGAGAGAAGAAGGAAGGAAGAAATGGGATGAGAGGGAAGAAGGGAGGGAGGGGAGGGCAAGGGAGGGAGGGAAGAAGGGAGGGAGGAAGAAAAGAAGAGAGGGAGGGAGGGGAGGGGAAGGGAGGGAAGGGACGGAGGGGAAGGGAAGGAGGGGAGGGGAAGAGAGGGATAGGAGGGAAGAAGGTAGAGGAAGAAAGGGACGGGAGGGAAGAAGGAAGGGAGACTGGGAGGGGAAGGGAAGGAAAGGAGGGAAGAAGGAAGGGAGACTGGGAGGGGAAGGGAGGGACGGGAGGGAAGAAGGAAGGGAGACTGGGAGGGGAAGGGAGGGACAGGAGGGAAGAAGGGAGGGAAGGAGGGGGAAGAGGGGGAGGGGAAGGATGAGAGGTCAATATGACACACTCATTCCAAATACCAGGTAGAATTATGTAAATATAAAGGATTTCTGGTTACAAAAAAAAGACCAATCTAATGTCTTACCACTTATAAGGGACTTCATAAAGCAAAATAACACAGAAAGGTTTAAAATGAAAAGAAGAAAAAAAGCACAGACTACAGTAAAAGTCAAGAAAGCTGGGGCTGGCACATTAATATTGCAAAATTGAATTTACAACAGGAAGCATTCACTGTTACATCAGGAATCATTTTATAATCTTCATATATGCAAATAAAGATGGAGTGTTAACAGTAAGCAGCATTTGTGAACTCACGAAGACAGCAGCAAAACACCAAAAAAAAAGGGAAATCTTTATAAATATGGGGGAAGGGATTAGGTCCACTCTGAAGGCCATAATAAATGAGTGCAGCGAGGGGTGGGAAGACAAGATGAGCAGGGCTTTGGCGTTGCAGGAGTGCCTCGCACAGGGATGCCTACTGCAACCATTTAGATGCAAAGTAAATCTAAGTAAATATTTAAAATGCAAAATTTACACCACTCTTGCATTCTTGTAATGCAATGAAGCTACAAATCATAAAAGTTTAAACAAAGAAGCCAACCACTTAGAAATATAAAAGTAATGGAGCAAAGATGACATACAATGACGTATCATTTGTAATAAAATAAATATAAGCATACTACGTAGCAAACAAGGGACAGAGCCCAAACTGTCATTGGGCATCAATCTGTAGCTTCAACCGCGAATGCCATTTCTTAAAGTCAGACAAAAGAAACATGTGGGGCACAAACCCCAAGAATTTAGGAAAACACTTCTGGTTTAAAGAGGCATGTCAAATGGCCCTCGCACCGACCCCGCTGACCCACCACCAGAATCCCTGCAATCCACAGAGACCACAGCTCACACTGCCGCCACTCCCGCAGGTGGACAGGCAAGCTAGGCTGGGGAAATGGGGTGAAACGCACCACTCAGTGCCGCCTTAGGCCCCCTGCCCCTACAGGGACCCCGTGCCTGAGGTCCACCCACCATGGGGCTTGGGGTCCTTGAGGGCCATGACACTAACCCCGCCTGCCACCTCTCCCCATCTCCAGCATTCACGGTGACCCAGGAACTTTGTGCTCAGCCATCTGGGGCAATTCTGTCTGCCTCCAATCCATCTGTCAAAGCCCTGAGTCCCAGGACTTCAGAAAGTGACTGTGTTTGGAGACAGGGACTCGATAGGGGAGATTAATACAAAGTGAGGTCACATGGGTGACCCTAATCCAATCTGACACGTGTCCTTATAGGAAGAGGAGATGAAGACACAGATATGCACAGAGGGGCAGCCCTGTGAGGACATGCGGAGAAGATGGCGTGTGCGAGCCAGGGAGACAGAAACCAACCGTGACAACCCCTGATCTCAGACTGCCAGCCTCCAGAGCTGGGGGAAAGTACGTTTCTGCTATTGAAGCCGCCAGTCTGTGGTGCCAGGTTACGCGCCAGTACCCACACGCCAGCCGAGACAGCAATAGAGAGACGCTCCGGATAGATGAAGGGCGTGCGGCCTTCCCACCGCCCACCTGAAAACACTGCCTAAAGATGAGCCCAGTCCACAAAGCCTGCATGAAATGATGCGTTCAACAGCAGGAAAGACCTGGGTGGCATAAAAAGAAAAAGAGGGAGACCAAGTCAGGCGAGGGGAGAATGAGACTGGAAATGGTTTGGCTGTGTCCCCACACAAATCTCATCTTTAATTGCAGCTCCCATAATTCCCATGTGTTGTGGGAGGGACCCAGTGGGAGATAATTGAACGGTGGGGGCGGTTTGCCCATAGCGTTCTCACGGTAGTGAATAAGTCTCCTGAGATCTGATGGTTTTAAAAGGGGAAACTCCTCTCGCTTGACTCTCATTCTGTTTTGTCTGCTGCCACATAAGACATGCCTTTCGCCTTTCACCATGATTGTGAGGCCTCCCCAGCCACGTGGAACTGTGTGTCCGTTAAACCTCTTTCTCTTCATAAATTACTCAGTATTGGGTATGTCATTATCAGCAGTGTGAAAACGGACTAATACAAGACTCTTCAAAGGACGCCGAGCCCAGCACCTCCCCAAAGCCTGAGGAACTGGAGCGACATGAGGGCTTGGTTCAATCTTCCTGACCGTTGAGTTCTGACCCCACCTCCCGGGGGGCAGGGAGATGTGGAGTGAGGAGGTATTCACTGAACATTTCTGGACAAGTGGAGGCCGCAGTGGGCACTTGGGCAGACAGCAGTCTGTGACGTGCAGGCTGCCCAGGAGGCTGGAGCTGGGTGCAGGGCCCAATAGCAGTCAGCCCCTGCATCCAACAAGCATCTGTGAAATCTCGACGGTGCACAGTGCAGTAATTTATCTGGGCTCCACCGGGAGGCTGGCTGGCTGGAGCCGTTGGGTCTGGGGTGTCCCCTTGTTGCTTCTCTTTCGTGGACTGGGGGCTGGTGGGGACGAGCTGCTTCCCTCAGCAATGGCGAAGGCGCTGGGGAGAGTAGAAAACCCTCCACCTCTGTAGGCCCAGGCCCTGGGCCTGCACACTCTCTCCTCTGCCCACGTGCCCCGGGGTGAGCCCAGTTCAGGACCAGGACACGCATTCCTCCTTCTGCAGGAGGAACGGTCTCCTGGCAGAGGGCCTGGATGCAGGGCAGAGTGAAAAATTGTGGCCAATTATGCCATCTGCCACACCGGCCTGAGAACTTGGGCTGCATCCCAGGGCAGCAGGGGCCATCAGCAAGTGACAGGGAGCCGGGCTGCAGGGAGGTGGGAGGCCAAGAGACCTGTCGGAGGCCACTGTAGTTCATCGTCCAGGAGAGAGATGGCAGAGGCCTCCATCCGGGGGCGGGAGAGAGGGCAAAAGGCCACAGAAAGAGGTGTTTAGGAGGCAGAACCTTATTCCTGGACGCTGGCTGGCTGCCAGCTGGTGGTTCAGGATAAGTTCCTGGTGACTGGCTGGAGAAGCTGAGGATGGGAGGGGCAGAGCCCAGGGGCAGAGTCACTGGGTAGGGGAGCCCTCCTCCAGCCCAGACTCTAGCCCGTGTGGCTGAGACTCCATTCTATGTTGTGTAGTGTGTGTGTGTGTGTGTGTGTGTTTACAGCAGTATGCATGTGTGTGGTGTGTGCTGTGTGTGGTATGTTTGCATGTATGATGCATATGCCGTGTGTGGTATGTGTAGTGTGTTTGCATGTCTGATGCATGTGCCATGTGTGCTGTGTGGGGTGTGTTTGCATGTATGATGCATGTGCTGTGTGTGGCATATGATGTGTGTGGTGTGTTGAATGTATGATGTATGTGCTGGGTGTGTGGCATATGCCATGAGTGGTGTGTGTGCTGTGTGTGTGGTGTTGCATGTATGATACATGTGCTGTGTGTGGTGTATGTGATGTGTGTGGTGTGTTGCTTGTATGGTGTGTGTGCTGTGTGTGTCATGTGATGTGTGTGGTGTTTTGCATGTCTGATGCATGTGCCACGTGTGGGGTCCATGGTGTGTGTGGTGTGTTTGCATGTATGCTGCACCTGTTGTATGATGTCTCCACGAGTGTGTGGTATGTGTGTTGTTCTCCATCAGAGCACCCCCTTCCTCAGGGATTGGGGCATTTACTTCCCTAGAATACACCCCCCATCCCACCCTTCTCCCCCAGATCTCTCGGACCCCTGGAGTGAGCTATGGGGAGCCTGCCTGCTGCTCCCTCCCCACCCTCCACTGGACCAGCCCCTCTCCAGAACCTAGAGCCTGTTCCCCTGCCTGGGATCAGGTCTTGGGGCCAGGAGGGTCAACACAGAGGCCCTCTGCTGTCTCCCAGCCTGGAGCCTTGTGGGAAAGAAGTAGCTGGTTGCTGTGGCAACCTGCAGATAGGCCCACCCCTCCTCCCCACTGGCTAAGCCTCCGGGGTCTGCCCACACCTCTCCCAGGTGGGCAGGGAGAGAAACCCAAAATCTCTGATGCACTGAGACCTGCAGCTTCACTGCCAGGAGGCCAGGGTCTCTGAAATGAACAATCCCAGAGGGGAGGCAGAGTCCTCCTGCCCCAGTGGCCTGGGACAGTGGCATGGCACTCCCTGCCCTCAGTCCATCATACACACAGGGATGCCCACCCTGAACCCCTCAGGGACCCCCACCCATAGATCTGTCCTCCAAAATCCTCTCAAACCCCCACAGTCACTGCCTCCTCCTGCCCTACACCCTTTAAGTAAATTCAAACAGCACAAAGAACTAATCAAGGCAAGGTGACTCCATGACTCCAGAGCTCCATGGGACCCTGGGGACACCCCACATGCAGAGTGGGCTTGGGGAGCAGGGTCTGCTCTCAAGGTGTTGGGTCTGTGAGACCGTCTCCCACATGTGGGCCCCAGTCCCTGAGCAGAACCCACCGGCATCCTCAGCTCTGTCTCCATACTCCAGGTGGTCAGGAAGACACAGTCCTCGCCCCCGGCCTTCCCAGACCACACAACCCTCGACTCCGCAAGGAGTGACGAGGACCTTTCCCTTCTGTAACCTGCCGCTGGGCCCCCAGGGTGAGGCACCCTGAGAGGATGCCTCTCTGCCTAGCCTCGCTCTCCATGCTCCACACACCAGCCTGTCTCTCAGCCCCTTAGGCTGGTGCCCAAGGCAGCTCCCATGAGAAACCTCCCCCAAAAAATAAAGGAAGTCCCTGCTTTTCTTCTCTCTTTGGTCTTCACAACCTGGGGAACTTGCAGCCTGGGTGCTGCTGGAGGCAAGGGCGCCAACCACCCTGCCCCACCACCCCCGGTACACAGCAGAGCCCATGTGCAGCTCCAGGCTGGGCTCCGAGCTAACAGGCAGGCCAGCAAGTACGAAGGGCCTCTCTCAGCTCCTGCTCAGCTGGGAGCCTCCCCAGGCAGCAGGGTCAGGAAACGGGGCACCCTGCTGACCCACCACCCTCACTCAGGGGCCCTCATTTTGTGGGGGCTCCAGGACAAGGCCCTGCCCCTGGGCACAGACGGTGAGAGCAGGAGGCCAGGCCAAGGTGTCAGAAACCATCCCCACCTGGACGGAGGAGAAATCTCGCTCCTACAGAGAGCAGGGGCTGAGTGAGAGAGGGGAGTGGCAGGACAGTGTGAAGGGAGGGCAAATATCCCTGCCCCTGTGTGGGTGCTCCTGGAGGCCTCTGCCCATGAACATGCATACACAACACACCACACACACACAACACACAAACCACTCACACAAACCACATAACACAAAGCCTGAGGTGAGCACAGTCTTCCCAAGACACCCAGCATGGCCCCAGGAAGATTCATGATTTGACAAGGGCAAGTGAGGGGGGAGGAAATACCTGTTTAGACAGATGAATGGATGGGTGACAGATGATGGGTAGATAATGGATGGGTGAATGGATAATGGATGGGTGGATGGATGATGGATGGGTGGGTGGATGGATAGATGGATGGATGCATGGGTTGATGGATGGATGGATGCATGTGTCGTTGGAGGTTAAGGTGGGTGGATGTATGGGTGGATGATAGGTGGTTGCATGGGTGTAACATGGATGATGGATGGATGGATGAGTGGATGATGGATAGATGGATGGATGAGTGGATGATGGATGGATGGATTGATGAGTAGATGATGGATAGATGGATGAGTGGATGATGGATAGATGGATGGATGAGTGGATGGGCAGATGGATGATGAATGGGTGAATGGATGATGGATGGGTGGGTGAATGGGTAGATGGATGGATGCATGGGTGGACATTAAGGTGGGTGGATGGATGGGTGGATGATGGATGGATGGGTGATTGAATGGGTGGATGGATAATAGATGGATGGATGATGGGTGGATGGATGTTCAAGTGAGTGGATGGATGGGTGGATGGTGGATATATCACGGATGATGGATAATGGATGAGTGGATAGGTGGATGGGTGGGTGGATTATGGATGAGTGGATGAGTGGATGGGTGGGTGTATAATGGATGAGTGGATGGGTGGATGGGTGGGTGGATGGTGGATGAGTGGATGGAGGTTGGATGGATGCATGTATGCATGGATGGATGATGGATGGATGGATGGATGGATGGATGGATGGATGGATGGTTATATCATGGATGATGGGTGGATAAATGGTACATAGGTGGATGGATGGATGTTCAGGTGGTTGGATGAATGAGTGAGCAAATATTTGGGTCATAAATGAAAAGTGTGTGATAAGTGAAGGGACAATGAGTCAATCAAAGGCCCAAACTGGGGCCATATCCTAGCAGAGTGTGGCCAATCAACAGAGGCCAGATCAAGCAGCCCCCAGGGTAGGGCTGGGCAGCTGTCAGAAACACACCCTCTACAAGCCCAAGCCAGGGGAAAGACGGCAGCAAGACAAGGCTGCACAGCCTTGAGCCTTACCTGCCTGTGTGTGTGCATCTGTGTGTGGCTGTGTGTACACATGGAGTTGTGTGTCTGAGAGTTCCAGTGTGTGTTTCTAACTGTACGCAAACCTGTTTGAGTGTGCTCTCATGGGTGAATGTATGTGTGCATGTGGCTGTGTGTTGGGTCATAGCTGTGCCTGTGGCATGTCGGTGTGTGCATGTGTCTGTCTGCCTGTCTGAAGTCTCTGTGTTTTCGGGTGTTGGATGTATCTGCATGTAAGCGTGTCTATATGTGCCTGCATGTGCTGGGCGTCCTCTCCACACCTTCATCCTGGGACCTTTCTCTGTTTTGAGTTCTCCCTCTTCCCTGTCAGTGCCGTGCTGGTAAAGATTTAACAACTGGCTCTGCATCAGGGCTTGGGAGAGCCCTGACTTTAGCATTTGCTGATATCCATGGTGTAAACCCAACCATGGCTGACTTGGAGCCCCCAAGGCACTGAAAGCAGCATTGGGAGGAGACACAGGAGCACAGCCAGCTCTCCGGAGCCTGTGTCACTGACCCCAGATGCTTCGGCCTGGCTCTGACTCCTCATATCAAAGCCCTCCTCACGTGGTTCTACCTTGGACCATAGGCTCAAGCACCTCCACGGTGGCCTGGGGCCTCTGATCTCTCTGCACAGTCAGGGGCCAGCCTGAACCATCCAGGTGTGCTGGGTCACAGAACTCTACCCAGGGGTTCCAGGGGCAGGACAGGGCAGGGCTCTGCAGAGGAGAGGACCAGCAGCTCCCCAGGGTTGGCGCCTACAGGCCACAGCCCTGGAGCTAACTCTGTCCTGAGAGAGTGACCACCCCATGATCCCTCCCTGCCCCAGTGCCTCCAGGAAGCCCTCCCTGCCCTACCAGCCACCTCTCATCTTGCAGACAGCAGTTCATTCATCGTGGAACCCTCGAGTCTCTCCTTGAATGCGTGCCACACTGACTCGAACCCAGGGTGGGGCTGTGGGACACCACTGCTGATCCATTCTACAGAAAGTCTACTCTCCTCCACTCTGTTCCAAGCATCGTGCTAGATGCTGAGAGTACAGAGACAAATAAGGTCTATCCCCGCTCTCATGGAGCCCCCTAAAATGAGCCCCACCACTGCAAACTATCACTCCTTCAAGCTCAGCCTGGCCCCCGGCCAAGCTATATCCATACCTGACAGCTGCATGTTAATAAGCCCCTCCCCTGCCATGGTCACAGCGCACACTGAGCAGCCCCACCTGGCTGGTGGGCGCACCACCCCTGCAGGCTGCCTAGATGAGGGACAGTCCTGCTCACCCCCCGGGCCCCCATCTCTCACGCACACACAGTCAGAGGCAGGACAGAGCTCAGCTCCCTCTGCCCGGGGCTGCCTGCCAGGTCAGAAAGCAGTGCCCCCACCTCAGTGGAGAGGGAGGAAGGGTGCGTGCCCTCGGCAGACAGTGTCCAGGGTGGGGCGGGCCCTGGACTCTGCACAGATGGAGGAGGCCTCTTCACTCTTCTGTGTCCAGCGAGGTCAGATGGCCCCTGGCACAGTCTCCCTGCTTGTGAGTGTCTCACCATCTGTGCACAACCTTGGCCGCCAGCTCTGCCCTGGGCCTGCCCCCAGCCTGGCCCTCCTCTTCCCCCACCTGTCATTAACCTTCTCCAGGGAGGGTTTGTCCAGCATAGCTCTGCCTGTAGCCTCTGTGGCTTCCCATTGCCCTCGAGACAAAGCCGGGACTCCTATGCAGCCAGCACAGACCGTCTCCTCTGTCCCGGGCCGGGCCTGGCTCTGCTCTCCACATAGACCGTCTCCTCTATCCTGGGCCTAGCCTGGCCCTGCCCTCTGCCCAGGCTCTGGACACATCCTTCCTCTCCCCTGGACACTCAGTGTGCAGCCTTAGCCCTGTCCTGGGTTCACGGCTCCACACGCCTGTGTGTAGCATGTTTTGCACTGCTCCTTGTAGACCATTCCTTCTTTCCACATGCACTCCAAGTGCCCGATCCATGCCAGGAAAGCCACAGGGAGCAAGAGTGCACGAGAGACAAAGCCCATAAAACAGGGGGGTCACCTGCAGGGGAGACCTCGCTGGGGGTGGTTAGGGAGAGACACAGGGGCCGGGGAGGGAGCCACATGGACACAGGGAATCGTGTTCCAGGCAGCAAGTGCAAAGGCCCTGAGGCACCAGCTTCCAGCAGGCTGAGGAAGAGCCTGAGGGGCAGGGCAGCCACGTGGGGTGAGGCAGTGGAAGATGTGCTTGGGAGAAGACAGGGCTGCCAGGCTGCAGGGTGGGCATGCTGGGTGTGTGAATTCCATAGGATGGGCTTCTGGGAACAGCCCACAGAGTGCCTGGCCCAGTGATACTGATACCGAATCGGGCTTCCCATGTGCAGGCCCCGCCCTACATACACATTCATGCACCACAGTTATGCAATCCTCACAGCTCCCCCACTAGGCCCATTTTGCAGATAAATAAGCAGAAGCAGAGAGTGAAGTCGAAGGCCCAGGGCCAAGCAGCAGGCAAGGGCAGAGATGGAAAGCAAACCCAGGCAGGTGACTCTGCATTCACCCACCTGCCCCACCCCACTGTGGCTTGGTCCCCAGGAACAGGGATGCATCCTCCTCCTCCCTGAGCCTGGCCCCAGGCCAGTGAGGCCCCATCTGCGTGGATCATGAGGTGACAGCTTAGCACCCCACAGCATCCAGAGACCTCCCAGGAACTCACTGAACTGGAGGGGCCTAATGAACCTTCGTCCTGCAGGGTCTATGGGCTCTGAACTCACTAATTCATTTCTTCTTTCCCTCACTCATTCACTCACCTACTAACTCATTCACTCACTCACTCATTCACTCACTCACTCATTCACTCACTCATTCATTCACTAACTCATTCATTCATTCACTCACTCATTTACTCACTCATTCACTCACTTATTCATTTGTTCACTCACTCATTCACTCACTCACTCTTTCACTCATTCACTCACTCACTCATTCACTCACTCATTCATTTGCTCACTCATTCACTCATTCACTCACTCATTCACTCATTCACTCATTCACTCATTCATTCGCTCATTCATTCATTCACTCACTCATTCACTCACTCATTCACTCATTCATTCATTCACTCACTCACTCATTCACTTGTTCACTTATTCTCTTGCTCACTCACTCACTCACCCGCTCGTTTGTTCATTCATCCATTCACTCACTCATTCACTCACTCATCTGTTCGTTCATTCATTCATTCACTCATTCACTCACTCATTCACTCACTCACTCATTCACTCACTCATTTGCTCACTCACTCATTCACTCATTCATTCATTTGCTCACTCATTCATTCGCTCAATCACTCATTCACTTGTTCACTTATTCACTTGCTCACTCACTCACTTGCTCATTTTTTCATTCACCCATTCACTCACTCATTCAGTCGTTCACTCACTCATTCACTCTTTCACTCACTCCTTCACTCACTCATCTACTTCACAAATCTAGCCTAGCCCTACCTACTCCCTGGGGCCAAGCTAAAAGTGCTGAAATGCATCATTGTTGTCCCACCATGGGGACATCTCAGGCTGGTGCTCATGGACACAGACAGGGACAAGGAGGGAGGCCCAGGGATATCTGAGCTCTGAGGAGACCTCTCTGCTGGGCAGAGTCAAAGGGCACTCCCCTGCTCGGTGAGATGGCAGCCCTCTCTACCCTGTAGGGCCACAGTGTCCATTCCTGTCCCATGTGTCTGAGGGACACAAAGACCCTGTGGTTTCCTGCCTGGCCCCACATCCTGCTCTGTGTCCCTGCCTGAGAAAAGATGAGTCACCTGACAGTGGTTACAGCGATGGCACGCAGCCTGCCTGCCATTCCAGCCAGCGTCAGAGACTGCTGAGCTCAAGGGGCCAGCAGACAGACTACGGCAGGAGTTGGCTGTGCCTGGCAGGCCCTCGGACAGACGGAGGCAGGCAGGGGCTGGTCAGGCCAGACCTCAGGCAGGGACTTGCAGCCAGCGTCTCTGGAGCCAAGACAGACTGGGAAAGAGAGAGGATTAGCTGTCATTGCCTCAGCCCATGGTGGGGGTGGTGGCTGAAAGGGGCTGGAGATGTCACTGAGGGGTCCCAGACACCAGACAAGCTGGAAGCCTAAAGCAGAGGGAGCCCCGCACCCCACAGGACAGCCCAGGGAGACTGCAGACATCGGAGCTGGGGTCCTGCCTGGCTCATCACTCCTGGCTGCACAGGCTTGGGGTAATGGTGACAGCCAGCCCATCTGGAGCAGTTACTGAGCGCCAAGCCCACACCTGGCCTCACCATCTTTGACTCACTCGAGCCTCATAACAACCGGTGAGGTCTCCATGGTTCCCATTCAGTTAACTAAAGCTCAGAGAGGCCAACAGTCTCCTACAAAGGGGGCTATGAGCCCACCACAGGTGGGGAGCCAAGAGCCCCTGCTCCCTGCCCCTCCAATCCCTTACCGAGGAAACGCGACACATAAACATTCCCTATGGACATTCCCTAAGGAGGCCCAGACCCTGCCACTTCACTAGTGGGGTCCTGGGCCTGAGACTCTGTGGGATGATCAGGCCAGCCCCAGGAGCCTTCCCTGCGAAGCTTGAAGTGCCCCGACCCACGTGCCCAAGGAGGCCAGCTTAAGGAGTGATGAGGGCTCCAGGCATGCCCTGCCTGCCTCTCCCTGGCCCATGGCCTCGGGCAGCTCAGCTCACCCTCAACCCACTGGCTCCCTGACCACTTATAGGCCCCAGTCCTCATCCCCACACAGCTCCCACAGTCCCACTGGAGGCCCCCCGCTGCCCCACCTCTGGTCCTCAGACATCCTGGCAAGCCCCTCCTGAGCCCCACCCTCTGCAGGAGTCCTAGGGACCTGGAAGGGAGGTGGGGCAGTGGGCGGTCCCACGAGAGGCTTCTAACAGGAGTAGCCTGGTCCTGGGCTCAGACCAGTCCAGGTCCCACAAAGGCCAGCCCGGTGTGGCCAATGGGCTCTGCCTCAGAACCAGCAGGGAGGTGATAAATGCAGGTCCCTCACCTCATTCTGACTTCCTGAGTCCAGATCTCCAAGTAGAACCTGGAAACTGGATTTTACAGGTGCCAGGGCCTTCTTAGCGGGAGGCTGGTGAGCTGAAAATGCTGGTCCCAGAGGCCTGGCGAGCCCCAACTCGTGAGCCCCCGCCCGCAGAGCAGCAGCTCCTGAAGCAGAGCCCAAAGGCCACTGCCACCCGTGCCCTTGGTGACCAGCACAGTGTGGGCAGAGTAAGGAGCCAGGAGGATGAGTGAATGAATGAATGAATGGGTGAATGAATGAATGAGTGAATGAATTCAAACTCCTTTCCAGTTCAGCCAGTGCAACTGCCCCCCGTGCCCTCGGTGCCCAGCACAGTGTGAGCAGAGTAAGGAGCCAGGAGGATGAGTGAATGAATGAATGAATGAATGGGTGAATGAATGAATGAGTGAATGAATTCAAACTCCCTTCTAGTTCAGTCAGTGCAACTGCCCCCAAGAGGCCTGATGCTAAGCCACAACAACTTAGAAGAATATTGACCCTGGCCCAAGACCCTCGGCCCCTCAATGCACAGGGCCTCCTCATGCCCCCTCCCACCCTGGGGTCCCCGCTCCCTTGACTAGAGACATCAGAGACCAAAGTGGCCGAGACAGAACGACTCAGGGTTAATTTCCTTGTTCTTTGGGCTGTGTGCCCCAGGGCCAGTAACTCAACCTCTCTGAGCAGCCGTTTCCCACTTCTGAAAGCCCCACTTTCTTCCCAGGGGTGTTTGGGGCCCAGTGAGATAACAGATAGTCTGGGCAAATGGGGAAGCACAACCTACTGGAAGGTGCTGACCAGACAGGGCTGGTACGGCAGCAGCACCCTCACTCTATGCTCCACACACACAGCCCTGAAGCCGCTGAGTCTCCCTGCCTGGGGCTTTGCACACATGCACATAGGCCCAGAGAGGTGAGCAGGTTGCCAGAGGTCCCAGCTCCTCCAGGTGTGGGGCAGGATTTGAACTTCGGGCTCCCTGGCCTGTGAGTGCTGCTCTGAACCCTTCTGCCAGCACAGGTACCCCATACACACCACACTGGCTCCTCCACAGCATTCCCTCTGCTTGGAATGCCTTTCAAAGTTCAGCACAGACCAGCCACCTCCTCCTGGAAGCCTTCCCTGACTTCCCAGCCCCACAAGCTACTGGTGTACATGCCTCCTCTCTGGCAGAAGCTACTCTAAAGACATGTGCCCTGTTGTTGGTTCATTCAGCACACTCTGTGCAGGCACCATGTGCTTCTCAGGGGTGTTCTCTCCATTCCCTGGCACGCAGTAGGGCTGGTACTTTGCTGGCGCCCCACTCCATGGGTCCCTGTCTGAATCATTTCCACCCTTGGGCAGCTATGAGTAAAAGCCAGGACCTCCAGCCAAGATCTTTTCATTGGCTCTTTGTTTGGGCTGTTTTTGCCCTTTTAAAGTAAAAATACTTTATTTTTAACATATTGATGCTGTTGTTTTCTTTTTAAGAAGGTGCAAAAATAAAAAGCCAGGCTGGTTTCTCCTCTTGGCCAGTATGTCTGTGGCAGCCCTTATCAGACACCCGGAAGCTGCGTAAAGGACCCCCAGGCACCCAGGTTCCCGGAGAGAGAGTGGAGGGGCTGAGGATTGGGGGCACTGCCACCAGAGGTAAAGGAGTCATGGCCTGTCCTCTTGGGGACAAACCAAAAGTGCAGGGGAGGGCCCAGGAGGACCCTCTACCCCTGCAACAGGGGCCTCTGTGGGTGGAACCAAGAGCGTGAGAGCTGCCTGGGCCATCTGGAAGACGAACAGCAATCCTCTCTGCAAGTGCCTCTGGGCAGTGCCTCCCTAAAGCCAGCTCTGCCCTTGGGAAGCTCACAGGACAGAGGGGGAGGCAAGGGGAATGGAGGGCTGAGGCCAAGTAAGGAAAGGGGAATAGGGACACAAAGAAGAGCCCAGGAAGGCCTCTTGGGAGAGGCAGCTCCTAAATCGAGCCCTGAAGGATGATAAGAGTTATGCAGATGAACGAGGACCAGAAAGGACACTGCAAGAAGCCGCCCCCCTGAGACGGTAACCGTGTCCCCCACCTGGAGACTCAGTCTCCTATGCTGTCGAATGGGACAGTCCTAGTGGGTCTGGCCAGGCAGGGTTCTCACAAGGACCCAGCAGTCTCACTACCCATTTGTTCATTGCTTCCATGATCAATCGTCACCTGTCTTCCTTGACACCATTCCACACCAGGGCCTGGAGAGACCAACAAGGATCAGTTAAGGCCCTGGAAGTTCTGGCTACTCCCGGGCCAGAAAGGAAGATGAATGAGAAGAGATGATGACAGTCTGCATTCAGGCAGGGTCTCCAGAGGGGGAGGGTCTGAGTCTTTCAGGGATATTCACGTCCACTTTGCTACTTGATCAAGGATGAAGAGGAGGTGGGTAGCTCTGGAAGGCCAACAGGGAGATGTACTGAATGAGGAAAAGTCCCCAGGCAGGGCCCCCAAAGCAGAAAGCTGAGGCGGGAGCTCAGAGACCCACCCTAGCTCGAATATGCCACAGAGACAGCAATGGCTTCACTGAAAAGGTGGTGGGACCAAGTGCAGCCACCCACAGCTCTGCCCACACTGCTCTGGCCCACAATTACCCAGTGATCCCCACAGGGACTTGCTGAGGCCTGGGGTGGGGCCCACTCCCCAAGGCAACCAATCAGAGACAGCTGTGGCACATGGACACAAGGCCAAGGGCAGGAGCAGCTCCTGTCTGGGTCTCAGTTCTCTCCTCATCTCCCCCATGATAATGTAAAGACAAAGTGAGGCTTCCAGGAACTCAGCGTTGCAGAGGTGGCTGTCACCATGGCAGTCTGCCCTGAGCCAGCAGGACCCAGTTCCTGATGGGGAGGTGGGAGGGGGAGAAAGAAGAGAGAAGCAGGTGCAGCCGGTCCCCTGCCAAGGTGCCTGGGCCAGCGCTGGATGTAGGGGATCCCACAGCGCACCATCTGCCCTACACATAAAGACTTTCTGACCATTGCCTAGGTGTGGTTCTCTGGGCTGGGAGCAGCCTCCTTCCTGCCCTGCAGACCATTCCCCAGCAGCAGCCAGAGGGGTCTTTCAAACGCCAGAGGCACCCCCAGGCTCAAAACCCCGGGAGCCTGTTGTCTTCAGAACACGTTTCACAGTCCTTGGCCTGGGAGGCAGCCTGGCTGGGAGTTTCAGGCCTGGGCCTAAATCTGGCCTCTCAGAGCACCAGCCATGCGGGTGTCAATGTTCCTGCAGCCAGGCCCAGGGCCTCCCTTGCACAAAGAGGAGAGTCCATGGCGTCGGAAAAACAAAGACAGAGTATATATGGGCCAAGCTCCTTGCTGTCAGGCACGCACAGCCCTCAAGGACAGAGTGGACGAAGGCACAAGCCTCAGCCCTGGACCCAGGCTTCCCCTGCGCACAGAATCCCTCAGGCTTCCTGCCCTCAATGAGGTGGGTCTGGGCACATGAGGCCCCTGCTCCCTGACCACTGGGCTGTGGGAGGGCCACCTGGGTCACCCCAGAGGTCCAGAAGCTCCTGGAAATCAGTGCCCACCAGGTGCGGGAAGCGCCTCTGCCCTTGCCCCTCCAGGCCCAAGGCAGGGAAGGGTAATTTTCTGGACAATGTCCAGGTGAGGCTGCTCCTCCAGGTGCTCCCAGGTAAGCTCCAGGTAAACGGGCTTTCCCAGCCCCTGCTGGTTTCCCTAACCACCCCTCTCACCCCAAAACATCCTTCATCAGCCCCACAATTGCCCACTGGAGATTCTGTGGCTCCTTCACACCAGGCCCCTGATTCATGGAGAGTCACTCAAAGGGAGACAAACTAGACAGTAGAAGTGGTGGCTCACGCCTGGAATCCCAGCACTATGAGAGGCCGAGGCAGGCAAATCACTTGAGGTCAGGCGTTTGAGACCAGCCTGGCCAACATTGTGAAACTCCATCTCTACCAAAAATACAAAAATTAGCCGGGCATAGTGGCGCACGCCTGTAATCCCAGCCACTCAAGAAGCTGAGGTATGAGAATTACTTGAACCCGGGAGGCAGAGTTTGCAGTGAGCTGAGATCGCACCACTGCACTCCAGCCTGGGTGACAGAGGGAGACTCCATCTCAAAAACAAAACGTAGAAGTCCCATAGCCTCAGCCCAGGGAGGCTGTGAGAGACGGCCTGGTCCCCACCCTCACTCCCTGCCTGGCCTGGGGAGCAAAGCCCCCACAAAAAGCAAGTGCAAAGCAATGCATGGGCAGAGGTGCAGGAGGGGAACTAGGCTGGCAAATGCGAATTTAAACGAGCCATTCATTGCCAAGCAGTGCGTTATGGCACTCAGAGACATATAAAGGGACTCTTGACATAAAAAGGACCCCCTTAGCTCCAGGCCCACCTCCTGTTCTTGTTCTGCCCGATCATTCACCTGGGGGCATGAGGCTGGGTGGGGTGTCCCTCCCCTTCCTATGATTTCTCCTGCAAAAAGCATCCAGGGCAGCATTTATGGACCACCTGCAGCATACCTAACCCTGGGCTAAAAAAAGTAAGGAATGTCAACTGCCGTGTCTGGGAAGCCTTGCTGGTGCTGGTGACCAGGGCAGGACGCTGGGTGGACACAAACTAGGGAAGGGGCGGGGCTTGGAGTCACCACCGCAGGCGGCCTCCCACCTCTGAAAAGGTCTCTGTCCTCGGGCTGGGCCCACCAGCCACATGGCTCAAATTTATCTTCCTGCCTCCCCAGCCTGTGGAGAGGGGAGGAAGCTCTGAGGGCCTGGGACTGCCTGGGACTCCCACTAACACTGTATCTGGGAGAGCAATGCTCCCCCCCACACACATGCACACAGACACATATGCACACCTGGCCCACACACACAGACACGTGCACACCTGACCCACACACACAGACACATGTGCACACCTGCACACACACATGCATACCTGCTCACACAGACACATGTGCACACCTGTTTACACACATACACATGTGCACCCCTGCCCACACAAACACGTGCACACCTGCCCACATGCATACATATACATATGCACACCTGCTCACACATGTGCACACCTGCCTTCACATACATACACATGTGCACACCTGCCCACACACATACACATGTGCACACCTGCACACACATACACATGTGCACACCTGCCCACACACATGCACACCTGCTCACAGGCATATGCACACCTGCTTACACACATACACATGTGCACACCTGCCTAAACGTGCACACCTACTCACATGCACACAGACGTGCACACCTGCTCACACTCAGACACATATGCACACCTGCCCACACACATGCACACCTGCTTACACTCAGACACACGTGCACACCTGCCTTCACATACATGCACATGTGCACACCTGCCCACACACATGCACACCTGCCCACATGCACATGCACACCTGCTCACAGACACACGTGCACACCTGCCCCCACACTCATGCACATCTGCTCACATGCACACAGACATATGCACACCTGCTCACACTCACAGACACATGTGCACACCTGCCCACACATACATACACATGTGCACAACTGCCCACATACACGTGCACAACTGCTCACACAGACACTTGCACACCTGCTCACACACATATGCACACCTGCTCACACACATGCACATCTGTTCACATGCACACATACACATGTGCACACTTGCTCACACTCAGACACAAGTACACACCTGCCCACATGCATACACATGTGCACACCTGTTGCCATGCACACATACTCATGCACATTTGCTCACATATATGCATACCTGCTCACACTCACATACACATGTTCACACTGCTCACACACAGACGTGCACACCTGCTCACACGCATACATATATGTTCATGTGTGCACACCCCCAGCAGCTGCATGTGCCCTGTGGTTGCCTGACTTCCACACCACAGGCTTGTGAAAGTGATGGGCGCTAATGTTGCCAGCTGCATCTCTGGGCAGGTTTCCTTGGCAACCTCTCTCTCCTACTCTCTCAGTTTG
Source organism: Gorilla gorilla gorilla (assembly GCF_029281585.2). Lineage (NCBI taxonomy): Eukaryota > Metazoa > Chordata > Mammalia > Primates > Hominidae > Gorilla > Gorilla gorilla. Next base: position 9,961,595 of record NC_086018.1, on the reverse strand, counting down.
GGTCCCAATGTCTCCATGAGAGCATCAGAGCCATTGGGAGCAGAGTTCTGTAACCTCTTAAAAAGATGTGTCAGGGTTGACAAACACATCTTGGCACAGCACCCAATCATGGAGCTCTGCGTTTCAGGTGCTGGCCTCGTGATGGAAACCTGCTTGGACCCCAAAACGCTGTGCAACCTTCAGGGAGACTCGGCCTTTCTGAACCCCAGCTCTGGGGCTGAGGCCATGGGAGCAGTGCTGCTGCCTCACAGGCTGTGTCCAGCACACGTAGCTGAGAAGGGCAGCTAGTCATCCCAGGAGCTGCACCTGGGAAACGCTCTCCCTTGCAGACCCAGGATGGAACCATCCCTGCTCACACCTTGACCTCGGATTTCTGACCTCCAGAACTGGGAGATGATTCATTTCCGTGGTGAAAACCCCTGGTCTTTGGCATGTTTTCCTGGCCACCTTGCACTGTGTCCTAAAGCAGAGGGGCAGCCATCAGTCCCACCTCCACCTGCCCCGCCCACCAACTCTGTTGCAGGAGCCTCAGGTCCCCGGGCCTGTGTCAACTAACCCAGGGGTCAGTCAGGAAGCTTTTGAGAGCAGCTGTACTGAACCGCGAGGGACCAGCCAGTTGGATTCGTCAGAACTGACCCTGCCTTCCGATGGATCGGACACCTTCCGGCTGCAGGATAGAAAGTGACCTTGGGTATAGGGCCAGCTGCACATGGAAGACACCTTTGGAAAAGCTTGTCCTGAGACCGGATCCCCGGGGCCTGCCCCCTCAGCGCGGATCCTGTCCTGCCAGGCCCGGGTGCCCCTCCCCTGCCTGACTCAGTTTCCCTGACCCCACCCTGGACTATGCTTCCCCAGCCTCACCCCATAGCCCAGGGCTTCCCGACCCTGTTGGACACCTGCACCAGGCCCCCGAGTCTAGTGGAGCCTTCCCATCCCTCCCTTCTGCTCCAGCGTCCACAGCTTGACCCTCAACTTGGCTCTTGAGGTGTCTGCAGCCTGCCCCTCGCAAGGTGACCCCTCCCCCAGCCTCCTCCACCCCACAGGCCCCTCCTGGACCTGCCACCTTCCTCTTCTCCGGATGGCACTGAGGCAGGGGTTTTGCCCTTCCTGCACAGTCTTCGAGGGGCTGGAGGGTCCTCAGAGGCAGAGCTCCTGGGGCGGTGGGGCCATCACCTCAGTGGGAGGAGCAGTCCCATGGGTCATTCACCAGGCAGAGGGGCTGGGGGGTCTGGGGCTGGCCTTGCCCCTGGTAAACCAGGGGGCATCGTGAGTCTTGCCTGAGTCCCTTGAGGAAGGGGCTACTTTCAGGAAGCCTTTTTCCAGAACACACAGTAGGGGGTGTAAGCAAGCTTGTGCTGAGCCCAGGTGAAACTCAGCATTATAAGAACAACTGGATAAACATTTAGAAAAGATAGAATGGGATCTGACTTTATGGCATATCCCAGAGTAAACTCCAAGTGGATCAGAGATTGAAATGTAAAAAATGAAACCACAGGGCCTGGTGCAGTGGCTCAGGCCTCCCAGCACTTCATGAGGCTGAGGCGGGAGGATCTCTTGAGCCCAGGAGTCCGAGACCTGCCTAGGCAACTTAGGGAGTCCTCATCTCTATTTTTTTAAAAAAAGAAATAAAGAACAGAAGAAATGAAACTACAAATGATCCCAAGGAATTTGCAGCATGTGAATTTTTTATAATCTAAGAGCGGGAATAACTGTGGCTCCAAAGTCAGAAGCAATCATGGAAGATACTGATGATATTGATGTGTGAATGTTATAATTACATATAAAAAATTGAGACCATGCCAAAAAGCAAAATATAAACTAAGTTAAAACACACATGATCAACACAGAGGGGAAAAATCCACAATTTATGTCATGGTCAAAGGGCTGATCTCTCTAACACAGAAAGAGCTCTGATAAAAACAGGGAGGGAAAAAGACCAAAACCTGATCAGAACAAAAGGGACATAAAAGATGTCAACAGGCAGGTCAGAGAGACATACAGACATGCAGACCACCCTCAAACAGAAGCCATCAGAGGGACCTCACTTAACAAGGGTGCTGGGAGCTGCCTGGAGACACCGCTTCTTCCCCATCAGTGGACGCTGCCCTGGGGCTTGACCACGTGCTCTGCAGGCAGCTGTGCGGAGAAGTGGGCCCTGTCTCCCACCACTTGGAGCATACACGACAGTACCATTCCTGCGGGGCACAAAGTGCCGTAGTGCGCAGGGAAGATCCAGCAACCTATGAGCAAAGTACAGGTGTAATCGCCTGAAGCAGTCGTCTCCAATGTAGGAAATCACATATGCCCAAGGGCGTTATAAGCAGTATCAAAACAACGGAGACATCCCAGCTGTCCTTCAGCAAGGGCCTGGTCAGATGAACCAGGGTGCGGCCATGCGGTGGGCACCAGGCAGCGGTGAGGAGGAAGCAGTCCACTCTCCGTGCTCTCCCGCACCTGCTCTCCAGGACGCGGCCTTCAGGGACAACAGAGAGGAACAAGGAGTGCAGAATGCCCCCTTCTGTGCAGCGGAAAACATGCACTTGACCTTCTGCTTCTGCCATGACAAATGAACATGCACAGGACAAGCATTCCTACCATACACGACTATCAAGCTGGGCAAAATCGACAAAGCGGCTGTTTGCAGACACTGGGCCACAGGCTGTGACACTGTGCCCTGTGCTCTCCCTAACTTCTGCCTGGAGGCACTTTCTGGACACAGGATGGGCAGGTGGAGCCTAGGCAGAGCACAGGGGTCTCACTGAGCTCGGTCAGTCTGGGGAGACTGAGGCAGCAGGGATTTGCAGGGCAGAGGATCAGAGAGGAGGGAGCTGCACAGAGAAGAGATTCAGAAACGCATGGAAGGTCCTCTAAGGGCTTCTGGATACTGAGCTGCCCACGTGAAAGGCAAGATGAGGCCTGACAGAGGACATCTCTGAATGAAGGGACTGGAGCTAAGACAGCCCAGAGGCGACACGCTGCTGGGAGTCATTCACATCCCAACCAGCCAGAGCGGGAAGCCTGGGTGCCCAGCAAGAATGCCAGGCATTGGGAGTTGGCTTCTTGGCCCTAGAGTAAAGGCTGCACCAGACCCACCCTACCAAAGCTGAAAAGCAGCTCGGCAGGAACATCTGACCCAGGAAAATGCCCACCAGCGAGGATGCACTGTTGCAAGTCCAGATGCAACAGTGTAGCATCTTTAATGTCCAGCGTATGTTAAAAGAAAAAAATTCCTACACATAGAGATTTGGGAAAATCCGACACACAGCCAGGGAAAAGGACTAACAGTAAATAGAAATACACACAGAGACACTGGAGTTCACAGACGAGCACTTAGAAATGGCTATTACAAATATGTTCAAGAGCTTAGAAGAACAGACGGTGACAATAAGCAAACAGATGGAGACTCTCGGCAGAAATGAAATGCCCTGAAACAAAATGGAAATTCTGACACTGAAAACTACACTCTCTGGAACAAAAACAACCCTGGGCGAGCTTCACAAACAGATTGGAGATGGCAGAAGAAAGAATCAGTGAACTGAAAGACAGAGCAACAGAAATTATTCAATGTGAAGGAAAGAGAGAGAGAAAGCATTCAGAAAATAGAGAGATTCAGTGAGACAATGTCAAGTCATCTAACATAAGTGTCAATATCCATTGAATCTATTCCTGGAGCCCCAGAAGGAGAGGAGAAAAAGACTGCAGCTCAGATAAAAAACGGATTTGAAGAAATAATGGACGAAATTTTTCAAAATATCATGAAAAATGCCAGGCACAGTGGCTCATGCCTGTCATCCCAGCACTTTGGGAAGCCAAGGTGGGTGGATCTCCTGAGGTCAGGAGTTCAAGACCAGCCTGGCCAAACTGGTGAAACCCTGTCTCTACTGAAAATACAAAAATTAGCTGAGTGTGGTGACGTGTGCCTGTAGTCCCAACTACTTAGGAGGCTGAAGCAGGAGAATTGCTTGAACCCAGGAGGCAGAGGTTGCATGCAGTGAACCAAGATCATGCCACTGCACTCCAGCCTGGGTGACAGAGTGAGACTCCATCTCAAAAAAAAAAAATCATGAAAAACATCAACCTACAGAAGAAATAACAAGTCCTAAGCATAATGTGCATGCATGCACACACACAGACACACACACAAACACACAGACACACACAGAGACACACAGACATACACAGAGACACACACACACAAACACACGGACACACACGGAGACATACACACACAGACACACACATAGACACACACACCATACACAGACACACACATAAACACACAGACACACACATAAATACACAGACACACACAAACACACACAAACACATAGACACACACAGAGACACACACACCATACACAGACACACACAAACACACACACAGAGACACATACACAGAAACACACACACCACACAGACAGACACATGCACACCACACACATACAGACACACACAAACACACACACACACACCACACATAGAGACAAACACATGAACACACACACATGTACCCACACACAGAGACACACACACAGAGCCACACACCACACACACACACACAGACACACCACACACAGACACACCACACACAGACACACACAACACACACACACACCCAAACAAATATGTGTATGCACACACCCCACACACAGAGAGACACACACACACCATACACATACACAAACACACCAAGGTACTTTATAACAAATACTGAAAACCAAAAATAAAAATACACTCTGAAAAGCAGCTAGAGAAAAATTAAACATGACATGTAGGAGGGGAAGAAAAGAAATACCTCCAGCTTGTCATTAGAAACAATGCCGGCAGGAGACAATGAATGACATCTTTGCAGACTGAAAAAATCGTCAGCCTAGAATCCTACATCTCACAAAAATACCTTTCAAGAGCGAAAGCAGATTTCCAATTTCAGCTTGAAGACAGCAGAAAGAGCCTTGCTTCAGCCCTTGCAATAAGAAAAAAAGCTGAGAAACTGCAAGTTAATGATTTTTCATCAGGCCTTCAGAGAAATGGAGTCACAGGGAAAACAAGCAAGCCAAAATCTGGAGAAAAACAGGCTTCCGGGGAGAAACAGGACCTGAGCATGTTCTCACCTGGGGCAGATGCCACTGAGTCTATTACAAGCTGGTAGATATAGATCTATATTGGGTAGAAATGTGCAAGAATTTACTAAAGGCCAAGCATGGATAAGCATGGGAGTGTGACACCCCTGGTGCCACAGACATATGGGAGGTTCTCACCCTCTTGAAGCTTTTCTTCCAAGGATCCCACCAACCGCTCCCAGGGAAGACACAAGGAAAATCCTAGGGAAGCTTTACCTGGGGTACTGGTGGAAGGAAACACATTTACCCCCAAAATTCTGTCCAGACCCATCCCCACTCTCTGCCCAATGGAACAAAGTCTGCAAAGAAAAACAACAACAACACAAAAATCCAAGCCTCTGTCACTGGTAGGAGTCCGTGGAAGCTGGGAGAGGAAAACAGAAAAAAGAAAAAACTCTACCTTAGGAGATGGTCAGACACACATGCTAACCATGGCACCACCCTGGAAGAGGGCAGGCACACGTGGGAAGAGCCTGGAACAACATTGGATGGCCTAACATACATGTAGTGCAGTTCCAGAAGGAGAAGACACAGAGAAGAGGCCGGAAGAAGTATTTGAAGACCTAACGGCTAAAAATTCTCCAATATGAGTGACCGACACCAGATCACAGATTCAGGAAGCCCAGAGAACATCAAGAAGGGTAAACACCAGGAAAATCCACACCTGGATACATCTTCAAACCACCACAAATGAAGGACAAAGACAATCTTCTTGAAACCGGATGGGGAAAAAGATACATTATCTACAGAGAAACATAGATAAGAATTTCCACAGACTTCTCATCAGAAACCATGAAAGCAAAAAGACAAAGGAGAGATTTCTTTTTTTTAAGAACTGAATGAAAAATGAAGACTTCCAAAAAAAAAAAAAAACTTGAAAGAATTCATTACCAGAAAACCCACTGTACACAAAAAATATTAAAGTTCTTCAAGTGGAAGGAATATTATATAGACAGAAACTTGAATCTAGAAAAAGAAATGAAGATACTGGAAATCGACTGAAGACAAAAGAAAATCATTTTTAAATTTAATTTCTCTAAAACATCATTGTTTAAAGGGAAGATTATAATAATTTATTGTATGTTTGTGACATATGTCAAAGCAAAGTGTGTAATAAAAACGACACAGGAAGAGGAGGGAGGAATTCCATGTATACTGGTCCTTACACTGCACTTGAAGAAGTACAATATTATTTTAAGGTGTGCTCAGATTGTTTAAAAATATAAATTGTGGGCCGGGCACGGTGACTCACGCCTATGACCCCAGCACTTTGGGAGGCCGAGGCAGGTGCATCACAAGGTCAGGAGATCGAGACCATCTTGGGTAACATGGTGAAACCTCGTCTCTACTAAAAACACAAAAAATTAGCCAGGAATGGTGGGGGGCACCTGTAGTCCCAGCTACTTGGGAGGCTGAGGCAGGAGAATGGCATGAACCTGGGAGGTGGAGCTTGCAGTGAACTGAGATCATGCCACTGCACTCCAGCCTGAGTCACAGAGCGAGATTCCGTCTCAAAAAAAAAATTGTATGTATATATATTTGGTGAACCAGAAGAATACCTCTAAAAAGTTTTTTAAAGAAGCATCAATAAGTCAATAGAGGAGATATAATGGGATAATAAAATGCTCAATTATGATCAGAAGATGGAGGAAAAGATGGGAAATGAGACAAAAAAGCAAATGTAATAACCTGTCACATGGTCCTGAAGCACAGCAGCATAAAGCGTAGCAGTACAAAGAACATAGCTTCACTTATGGAGCATAAAGTGAATCCTTATGAAGGATTTATACCTAAATTTCAATATACAGAAAAGACAGGGGGACAGAGGAACAAGTTGAACCTGTCATGAAGAAACAGAAGAACTCAAGCTGTGGGCGCTCTTCAAGACATAGCCCTTCAAGAGGAAAAGTCAAGAAAATAATGTCGAGAGACTATATTTTTAACCTAATACTTTCAATCTGGAAGGAACAGGAACTTTTCTAGTTTTAGAGACAGGTGAGGCAGTGTGTGAAACTTGGTTAAGTCTTGGTTCAAAGTCACAGCTGTAAGAGATGTAGGGAGCACTGGGCACTTTTAACCTGGTCAGGATATTAGATAGTATTTGATAACTGATTCCTAATTTCCTTACATGTGATCAAGGCATTGTGGTTCTGTAGAAAATGTCCTTGTTTTTAACACATGCAAGTGAAAGGATTGGGAGCAAAGTGTCACAGTGCCTCGAACTCATTGTGAAATGCTCAGCAAAACTTTAGAGGAAGGAAAGAGAAACATACATGGCAATATGCTAATAATTGTTGAACCTAAGTGGGAGAGATACAGGTTTTCATATGCTCTTCTTCATTTATTCTTCCATAATGAACATTTTCATAATTTAAAAAATCCTCCCATTATCCACAGACCCAATTTTCAGGAGGTGCCACCATCTGGTTCACAGGCATACGCCCAAAAGTAAGCGAGGAGCTCTGAGCAGCCAGCATGGCATTCACCAAGCCCTCCAGGCTGCAACTCCCAAGGTGGGTGTTTATTGATTGAGCTCAAGGTCTGCTCCCCCTTCCCATCTGTTCTGACTTCTGTTTGGAGATCCACGTGGTTTAGGATAAGCTGGCTCCACCCCAATCTGAATATTCTATCCCCTGACCACAGAGAGTCAGGGACACACATGTGATCTAAGGCAGTCCAGTCCCCCCACAGGGGGCAGGAGTTGCCCACAACCAGCTCAAGAATGAAGGGGAACCAACCCTAAGCAAAGCCAATCCTGCAGAAGCAGTGCCCAGAGGTTAAAGGACCTTGGGGACATCATGGAGAGCCCCTGGGGCATCCCTCACCCGAAGCCACCACGTCCACCGGATTGGTCTGTTGAAGAAGCCAATAGATTTGCTTAGGCTGCGATGCTGCTGCTTGCAATCAAAAAGATGCTGAGTCATACAATTCCATAGAAGAATCCCTCAGGCCCTCACTTCCAGCCGTAAATCAGTAAACAATGTTCAGGTGCAATTCTGAAATCTGTATCTTGTTTCCAGGAACTCAGGAGTGGAGACCCTGTAGACTAAGAGAGGCTAGGGCCATGCAGGCAGGCACGCCACCTGCATCCACAGTGAGTGCTGACAGCCCGCAAGCTGGCAGGCTCTTCCCAAGAGAGGAAGCCTGGCACTCAGCCTCTGCATAATTAGAGAAACAGAAATTAAAACCACAACAAGATCCACTTCACACCCACCAGGCTGGCAAAATCTCCAAGCCGGAATAATATCCAGTGCTGGCAAGGATGTGTGACACCTCAGATACCCAAATGCTGCTGGTAGGAGTGTAAATTTATGGAATTCACATTGGATAGCAATTGGCAGATATCTACATATGTTATATGCACGTGTATATACATGTATATATGTGTATGCATATGCTTATATGTGGATGTGTGTGTGTGTGTGTGTATTTCCATGTACAGTCATGTGCCACATAACAGCACTTCCGTCAAGAACAGACGGCATATACAATGGTGGCCCCATAAGATTAGAACAGAGCAGACCTTGTACAGGTGTACTGCATTTTATCTTTTATACCGTATTTTTACTACACTGTTTCTATGTATAGGTATGTTTACATGCACAAATACTTACCGTTGTGTTACAAACACCTGCAGCGTTCAGTACAGTACCACCCTGCCTGGGTTTGTAGCCCGGGAGCAGGAGGTCCTGCCATACAGCCCAGGCGTGTGGGAGGCGATGAGTCTGTGCCATCTGGGTTTGAGTAAGTTCACACTATGATGCTCACATGGCGATGAAATCGCCTAACAGCGCCTTCCTCAGAACCATCCCTGCCATCGGGCGATGTGTTACTGTATGTGTATATGTGTATACACACACATGTATGTGTATACATACAGTGCAAAATATTGACAGTTGGTGAATCTAACTGAGGGGCATGCAAGTGGTCCTTGTCTATTCTTTCAACATGTCTGTTTGCTCGAAAATCCTCAAGATAAGCTGGGGAAAATCATCTAAAAGGCGGCAAGAAAGGAAAGAAGTTATACACAGAATCTTCAAACAAACAGTATACATAAAAGAAAACAGCAGCTCCAAACTTAGATGTATCAGTAATTGCATTAAGTATAAACAGACGAAGAGCTCTACTTGTGAGCCTATGTCGTTGACTCTGTGTGTGTGTGTCTGTGCATGTGTGTGTGATGGATTTGTCTATGTGTGTGTGTGTGTCTGTGCGTGTGTGTGTGATGGATTTGTCTATATGTGTTTTCTATTTTTAAAAAGCCAACATTGGCAGAGCAAATGCAGTTACCTGGAGCTGTCCAGCAAAGGTAGCCTGATACCCAGCATCCTCTGCACGTGGCATGTTCCGGGAACGTTTTCTCTAAAATAACTAAGAAAACAAAACAACACATTCACACATGGGGGATGTCTCTAGCTGTCACGCCATGGACTTAGGGGCTGAGGCTTGGCTGACGCCCCAACCCCAAGTGGCACTGCTTGGCGCCCTCCCCAGCGAGGGTCTCCTAGCCTGGCTCACTGAGAAACCACACCACAAATCACCCTGGATCTGCCTCAAGGAGAGAGGTTCGCTGAACTGCACTAACACACACCCCAGAGACCCAGGTGCCAGCCAGACAGACGCCTTGTATTAGGTGACCTGAGGGATGGGCCATCTGGCAGCCAGACCTTCCTGTCACTGAGCCAGGGCTCTCCTCCCTGGGGACAAGTCCAGTGGGAAGGCAGAACCACAGGACAGCTTAGGAGCCAGAGCCAGGCCAGGAGAGGGGGCAGCTTCATCCAGGTGCTCACCTCCAAACAGGGGCAGTGGGGCAGTTGGAGTTGGGGAGAGGAGACCCTCCACAGTGCTGCTGGGGATATGTTCACCTCCACATATTCTAGGCTTCCTGGCTGTGTTGAGACTGGGATACCTTTGGTCAGGTGGCTTTGTCCTCCCCCTCCATGTCAAATGTCTGCATGTCCCTCCTCTGCACCTGCCACCGCCATGTCTATCCACCCTATTCAATCCTTACTGATCCTGGAAAAGCCTACCTCCCAAGACAGCACTCAAGGTCAAAGGTCAAAAAAGCCAGACACCTGTGGAATGCAGCCTAGTTCTCTTCTCCCTGGAAATTCACCTGAGAGTCTGTGCCTGGAGGCGCAGGTGATCCAGGAAGTTCCACCTAGAAGTGCAGGTGCTCAAGGGATTCTCACCAGGAAGTATGGGTGCATCAGGAAGTTCACCCGTAAATGCAGATGCAGCAGAACATCTTACCTAGAAGTGCAGATGCATCAGGAAGTGCAGATGCCCAAGGGATTCTCACCAGGAAGTGCAGACGAACCAAGAAGTCTGCACCAGGAAGTGCAGGTGCACCAGGAAGTGCAGATGCACCAGGAAGTCTGCATCTGGGAGTGCAGGTGCACCCGGAAGTCTCATGTGGAAGTGCAGGTGCACCCGAAAGTCTCATCTGGAAGTACAGGTGCACCAGGAAGTCTGCATCTGGGAGTGCAGGTGCACCTGGAAGTCTCACCTGGGAGTACATGTGCACCAGGAAGTCTCATTTGGGAGTGCAGGTGGACCAGGAAGTCTCATCTGGAAGTGCAGGTGCGCCAGGAAGTCTCACCTGGGAGTGCAGGTGCACCTGGAAATCTACATGTTCCACATGAGGTGACTCCTGGGCCTGCTTTCTGGTTCTGTTTCCAGCCCTGCCGACATTAATCCACCACCCCAGTGTCTCTCAGCTCTAAAGCCATGACCCCCTCACACTCCACACTTCTGGCCTGGCCTGTGCCTCTTTGCCCCTGTGACAGGGAAGGGTGGCAGAGCAAGTGCTGCACATAGGAGTCCAGGACTGGCCGGTCATGGCCACCTTGGGCCCAGGCCTCCTCCTCTTGTGAGGAAGCAGGCAGGCAGCCAGTGATGCCTGGGCACCCTCCTGACACTATGCCCTCCAGGGAGGACAGGAGTGCCAGGCCTGGGAGTGGAGTATGGAAGCCTCAGAAGTTGCCTGCTCCAAGAGCATGGGGGGCTGGGCCAGGCTTTCTGCCCAGCCGGGAGGACCTAAGGGACCCTTGTTTCTGAGGGCCCCTTGTTTCCGAGGGCCCCTTGTTTCTGAGGGGCCTTGCACTTTCTGAGGAGCTTCCTTGGATTCAGCCCTCTGCCACGTCTCAAATTCTCTGCCTGCTTCTGCTACATGCAGCCATGAGGTGGGGCCCACCCAGCAACTCCCAGCTCCATGAGAGCGAGTCCACGGCCATCTCCAAAGACCACAGTGGCCTGGCCAGGTGGATGTGACATCTTTACTGCCCACTGCTGAGACCTTTCTTCCTCTTGTTTCCGTACTGGGGTGTTCAGGGAAGGACTGCCAGGCCCGGGGCCTCCGGGCAGAAGCTCCATTTTCACCAGAAGCTGAGAATGAGAGGAAGGTTCAGGTAGGTGCAGAGGTGAGAACCCTGCAGGGGCTGAGCCGGCCCAGCCCAGCCAAATCCCAGCCCAGGACCAGGGGCAAACTGTTTAACCTCGGTGCCCACAGTTATAAAGCAGCAGTGATGGCAGCTCCAGGCTCCTATGCACTTAGACAGGCACATGGTGGCCTAAGTGAGGGCAGGCCGCCTGCCCAGGGCCCCCGCTGCTGCAGCTGCATTCCTTGTTGCTGTTGGCAGTGTCCTATCAGAAGCACCTGGGCACACACCACAGCAGGAAAGCTGGAAGTCTCATCTGGGACTCTCATCTGTGGCTCCCACCCTGGCAGAGCCATCTAGGCTGTTCTGAGCACAGGTTCACCCACAACCTAAGGAACGGGAAACTCCTTACATTCGACGCCTCTTAGCTTGTTTTAAACAAGGCCCATGACTTCCATTTTCCTACACTATGGCAGGCCATGACCTTTACTCATGCCTCCCACACAACAAAATCAAATAAAATAAATCCTGGGTAATTTGTGAACATTTCTTTAAAGTATTGATAAACTGACAAAGAAGCTTTATTCCAAGAGCTTGGGTTAGAGTTCAGTAGGGACTGACAGGGCCTTCAGGAAAATGGCAGAAGTAAACACAGATCCCTTCTGTACCACAGGACCCCCAGCACTTTGGGAGGCTGAGGCTGGCAGATCACCTGAGATCAGGAATTCGAGACAAGCCTGACCAATATGGTGAAACCCAGTCTCTACTAAAAATACAAAAATCAGCCATGCATGGTGGCATGCACCTGTAGTCCCAGCTACTTGGGAGGCTGGGGCAGGAGAATTGCTTGAACCCGGGAGGCAGAGGTTGCAGTGAGCCGAGATCGACCCATTGCACTCCAGCCTGGGTGACAGAGCGAGACTCCAACTCAAGAAAAAAGGAATTCAGATAATCAGATAATGGCCTTATCACACACAGAGGACGAGAAATTAAAGGACCAAAAAGATTCAAAAAATAACTATGCCCACCCTGAGAAGCTCTCCTAGAATGAAAATACATAACTGAAATTCAAAGGCAATGAATGCATTTGACTGCAGAGCAGACACAGCAGAGGAGAGGATGGATGAGCCTGGGGGAAGTGGAAGACGTTCTCCATGCAGCACAGGAAGTCAGACAGAAAGTGCGGAGGAGAAAATGGGAGGAGGGGAAGCCAGCAGAAAGGGTCTGGCACACATCCATGTTGACACCCAGAAGGAGAGAGAGGAAAATACAGAGTAAAGTCTGAAAAGAGGGTGACTGACCACAGGTCTGTCTGATTCTGTCAAGAACAATTCAGAAGGAGCTGCAAATAAAGCACTTGGGTTAATGAGTTTGGCAGGTTTGCTAGATACAAACCAAAATGCAAACATCTGTTGTATTGCCATATATGAACAACAAAAAAAATAGAAACTATAAGTTTTTAAATGATGCTGTATTAGGGCTGGGCATGGTGGCTCATACCTGTAATCCCAGCACTTTGGAAGGCCAAGGCAGGCAAATCACTTGAGGTCAAAAGTTCAAGACCAGCCTGGCCAACAAAGTGAAACCCCATCTCTACTAAAAATACAAAATTAACCAGACATGGTGACACACGCCTGTAGTCCTAGCTACTCGGAAGGCTGAGGCACAAGAATCGCTTGAACCCAGGAGGCGGAGCTTGGCAGTGAGCCAAGATCATGCCACTGCACTCCAGCCTGGGTGACACAGTGAGACCCTGTCTCAAAAAAACAAAAACAAAAAAAGATACTGTATTAGTTAGGATTCTCCAGAGAAACAGAACCAACAAGATGTGTGTGTACGTGCATGCATGCATGTGCCTGTGTGTGTATGCATCGTGCATGTGTGTGTGTGCACATGTGTTTGTGTACACAGAGAGATTATTGATTTTTTTTTTTCGAGACAGAGTTTCACTCTTTCACCCAGGCTGGAGTGCAGTGGTACGATCTCGGCTCACTGCAACCTCTGCCTCCCAGTTTCAAGCGATTCTCCTGCCTCAGCCTCCCAAGTAGCTGGGATTACAGGCGCCCGCCACCACACCCAGCTAATTTTTGTATTTTTAATAGAGACAGGGTTTCACCATGTTGGCCAGGCTGGTCTCAAACTCCTGACCTCGTGATCCACCTGCCTTGGCCTCCCAAAGTGCTGGGATTACAGGCGTGAGCCACTGATTTTTTTAAGGAATTGGCCCACATAATTGTGGAGGTGTAGCAGGTCCAAAGTCTGCAGGGCAGGCCGACAGTCTGGAGACTCAGGGAGCAGTTGGAGTTTGAGTCCAAAGGCCACTTGCTGGCAGAATTCCCTCTTCCCTTGGGGAGGTCGGTCTGTGTTCTAGTCAGGTCTTCACCTGATTGGACGAGGCCCACCCACATTATGGCGCACCGTCTGCCTAACTGAAGGTCAGCTGATTTCAGTGTGTATCTTATCTGAAAAGCAGCCTCACAGCAACATCCTGACCAAGTACTTGGGCACTGTGTCCCAGCCAAGTTGGCATACAATTAACCATCACAGAGACCATTACAGTAGTACAGCTGGCAAGAAGTATCTAGGAATAAACCTAACAAAATACGTGTAAGATACACAGAGAAAAAATAAGAAATTTTACTGCATGTCATGAATGAAGATCTAAATAAATGGAGAAATAAAACATACTTGTTTTCAAAAATAAACATGTATATGGATTGGAAAACTCAATAATATTACAGAGATACCAATGATTTGTAGAGCCACTACAATGCCAATCACAATCCCAAGTGGTGTGTGCATGTGTGTGAGTGTGCGTGCATGTGCATATGTATGTGCATGTGTGTGTGCATATGGGTGCATGTATGTGCGTGTGTGTGCACATGGGTGTGTATGTGTGTGTGTGTTTGTAGACTTTAACAAGATGATTATAAAATTTACATGGAATTGGAGCAGGCACCACTGAGAACCTATTCTGATTCTGGTGCCCGATAAAGATCTTTTTTAACTTTTTAAAAAGAGCCAGGAATAGCCAAAATATTCTTAATGAAGAATAAAAAGTGGGAAGGTTGGTCTTTCTGTTCCCTAAGATTTCCTTTAAAGCCTTAGCAAAGCAGACAATTAGGTCGGCATACAGGTAACGCATACCAGATGGAAACAGAGCAGGCCTGGCTGCTGGAGGAGAGAGGCAGATCAATGGGGACAAGACAGTCCCGTTTAAAATCAGTTTGGAGAACTGATTATCCATAGAGGGAAAAATATTACTTACACTCCTGCTCTGTACTGTCCACAAAGGTCAATGCTGAGAAAAAATAATTATAAATCAAAAATCAATACCAGGTGGATTAAATATGAAAGATGAACCCACAGATCTTTTGGAAAGGCATAAAGGAGAAAATCTGACTTCAGAGTAAAGAGACATTCCTTAAGCAAGACACAAAGGACACAAGCCATAAAGCAAAAGAGGAATTAATTGGACTTCATTAAAATGTACTACTTCTGTTTATCAGACACCACATTGAAATGGAAAGATAAGACACACTGGGAGAAGATGTCTGCAGGATGGATAATTGGCAAAGAGTCACTTAGGAAATATATAAAGAACTCTCATAACTAGTCACCAAAAAACAAAAACTATGTAATGGACCAAAGACTTGAACAGGTGCTTCACATAAAAGAAAATCCAGTTGGCAAATACACATAAGCAAAGATGCAGAACCTCATTCCCTCCCAAGGAAATGCAAATTAAAACCACAGCAAACTAAAACCACAACTAGTGCTACTTCACATTCACTAGACCGTCAACATAGTAAAATCTCAGGAAGCTGGGAGAATTGCTTGAGCCCAGGAGTTCGAGGCCAACCTGGGTGACATAGCAAGACCCCATTTCTAATAATGAAAAAAAGTTTAAAAATGTTAAATTCAGACAAAACCAAGTGTTGACAAGGATGTGGAGCAACAGTACCTTTTATAGGTTGCTGCTGGGTATGCACTTTAGAAAATCATTCAGCGGTATCTAGTAAAGTTGAAGCTGTCCAAACTGCTGACAAAGTAGCTCTGGCTATTTTCAGTAAATACCTGCTTGGAAAAGGTGGTTCCAATGTTTACAGTGGTCACAGCAGCATTTCTTTAGTGGTGCAGGCATACCATGGAATACTACACAGCCAGGAAAATGAACAGCAACAGCTACACACATCTGCAAAGAAGAGTCGTCTGAGTAATAGAAGCGAGTCATGGAAGCATTCCCAGGATGTGATCCCATCAGGTAGCATTCGAAAACAGACAAACTAAACTCTGTTTAGGGGTGCCTACGTAGGTGGGAAAATTGTAACTAAAAGGCAGAAAATGATTACCCCAAAAGTCAGGTGAGTGGTCCCCAAGGGGAGAGGGAAGGAACCCAGAAAGCTTCTGGGGTGGTGGCAATAGCGTGTCGCTCCAGGGGCTCACATTATCATTCGTGTGTGCCATTCACTTCATGACAATAAAATCATATTGTTTACAAGGATGCCCTGCTCTGCCCAGTGGTCTGGGAAGGGCTGTCTTGCCCTGTGAAGAGACAGTGCAGGTGCAGAAGTGCAGAGGGACCAGGGGTGAGCCCAGTTCTGGGACCAGACTGCCAGGAGACCAGAAGCACGGAGGCCAGGGCCCTCCCTGAAGGCATCTAATTTGACTGAGTCATGCATGGGGCTGCACCTGTGATGGCCACAGAGGCCCTGCAGCTGTGCCTGGCAGACACCTCCCAGCTCCGGAAGGGCTCCACCATCTCTGACCAGTCCCCCCATCGCACCTCCTCTTACGGGAGCCCAGGAAAGAGCCCAGGCAGGCACCACTTCTCCTCCAAGGCATGGCACAGCCCTGGTCACAGAAATGGGAGAAAGTCTGCTTTGACCACCCTTCAGTGTGCCCCTGTCTCCACTGACTCAGACTCCAGCTCGGCCCCCCCCAGCCCCCTTTGAGGACACATTGGTCCCCTCCCTTTACAGAAGAATCTCAGACTCACTGGCTCTGCACCTACCCAAGCCCCACAGCAGGAAACAGGCTTTGCCTGGTGCCTGCACCCTGCCCCCTGCCTGTGCACAGCCTTGTTCTAGAACATAATGCAGGACCAGCCCTGCCTGCTGTGAGAGCCTGGAGGAGGCAGCTGGGTGGGGCAGGGGCAGGATCTGAGGATCCATGGGACCATCCCCACCAGGCTGCCCAGAGGACAGGCAGAGTGACCAGCAGGCTCCTGGCACCAGAGGGACCATGGGCCTGGCAGATGGTGGTGGATGGGGACAGTAGGAGCTCCCCATGCCACAGGGTAGCAGCCTTCGGAACAGGCAGGCAGAGGGTCTCAGGTGAACCTGTAGCTGAGAGCATTCAACATGACCACAGGGGCCATGGGGCCGCAGGACCAGGGCAGCCCCGCAGAAAGCAGGGAAGATGGCTGATTCTCGAGCCCCATCTGGAGCCAGGGCTGGGGCCGTACCTGAGGGACCCAATGTGGGGACACAAACAGCCTCTCCCCAGGCCTCTCTGCACCCAGTGCTCCCTGGGAGGAGCTATGGGAATGGGCTGTCTACTGTGCCTTCCAAGGCCAGCTCATTATTCCTGGTCAGTCCCTGCAGCCCAGACCTGGCTCTGTCAGGCCCTGAGGGCAGTGCAGGGAGAGCTTAGAGGAAAGCCCCCAGAGAGACTGGATTCCCTTTGGTGGGGCAGAGGCTGTTCAAAATGGAAAGCCACCCCCTTCTCTTCATTTCTCAGAGCAACACATTCAGCCCCACTTAGCTCTCTTCACAGCCACAGTAGGACTTTGGTCTGTGTCCAGAACCCACAGAGGCTACCCCGCCTCAATGCACACACATGTCGGGATGAGCCAGCATCTAGCAGGATGCCTGGCTGTAGCTCAGCACGGGCAGTGTTGGCAGGGGCAGGCCACAGTCCAGGCTCTGCTCCCACACACACCCACACGCACTGACCCGTGGCCCTCACCAGGAGCCTATGAGGTCGGTTCTCCTTTGTCTCCATGGACCAATGTCATCCAGCGAGCAAATAGTAGGGGTGGGATTTCAACCCAGGCCATTGGTACCATAGCCCACATGCTAACCACTGTGCTCATGATCGCCAGATCACTGTAGGGGGCGAGATGGCAAAGTCAAGGAAAAACACAGAGCAGAGGGACAGGGCTAGTCTCTCCCAACACTGAGAAGTCAGAAAAGTCTGTGGGTCCAGAAGCAGCTCCCCTTTAGGTGTAGGTACTTTTTTTCTAGTGTCTGCTGCCTACTAGGTCCTTTAATAAATATTTCCTAGGTAGATAGGTGAATGGGTGAATGGACAAGTAGATAAAAGGATGGATGGATGGATGGATGGATGGATGATTGGAGGATGGAAATGGGTGGATGAATGATGAATGGAAAGGTGGATAAGTGATGGATGGATGGAAGGATGGATGGACGGACGGACAGATGGTTGGATGGATGGAGGATGGAAGTGGATGGATGGATGGATGGATGGATGGATGGATGGATGAATAAATGGGTGGATAGGTGGGAGTGTTAAAGGACAGGTGGATAGGAGGATAGAGAGAAGGGAGAGTAAAGGGTAAATAAGTGAGTGGTTGGATGGATGGATGGGAGAATAAGTCGGCATGGTGCTAATGTGATATTTATTTTATGTCCTCAAAGGCTTTTTTTGCACATATGATAGATTATTCAGAAATTACTTTGGGTTTTAAAAAATTAAAATTTGTATGTACTGATGATACAAAATCAGAAACGCATGTTTTTCTCCCTTAAACTATTGAGCTGAATCTACAAATCTTATCATTATAAGTTTAAGAAATCTCAAAACTCTTTCTAAAAGTTATTTCATTAGCAGTAGTTCCTACTACTTAATAAAACACCTTCAAAAACTTAATTACATTAACAAACTTAATATATTAGATCTTGCCTGACAAATTTTCCCAAATTAAGTAGTTCTTTTAAATTTAAAAACATAACTTCCTAATATGATGAAACTTAGATTCTCTTAAATGTTCCAACATTTTATATAAACTTTATGATTTCAACTGATAGTCATAAGTCTAAATCAAGTAATTAAGTATATATTTCAAATTTTAATTAAAAGGCCGAACTGTCCTTCTAATAACCCCAAATCTCTTAAACATCACAAATGCTTATAATACCAAACATGCCCAGATTCCTTCACTCAAAACTATGAATACTGGAAGTTGATACCATAAAACATTTCTGTACCTAATTCTAAATATTCCTTTGGATTTAAACATTTTTTTTTCCACTGAGGAAACAACTAAGAGATTTGAGCAGCATTATCTAGGTTATTGGAGGTTAGAAAATATTAGCATTATCAGTCAGTGTACCGATGGTATTTTCATCTACCACACAGACAGGAGTTGCAGAAACCTATTTATGTTTTGTTACAGGGACTCCAGATCTTAGAGTTTGGTTTTGAGCCCTCGACCCCATATAGAACTTGATCCTATTCCTTTCATGCACATCTATAAACCCTACCCAGGGGGTTCAAATGGGTTTTGCATTTATCAGACTTCTCCATGATTGGCATAGTCTTCCTGGTGAGACCCGGAGTGTGGCTCCCAGACACCCAAAGTTGGCTGGAGTCCTGAAGCAGGCGCAGCTAATCTAGCTGATCTACTCCTTCACACTCGTGGAGGAGATGGGGAAACAGACCAGAGGGGCAGGCCAGGAAGCAAATTTGGATGATCCAAATCTCAAAGCTGAGTTGGAATCTGTGGACAAAGCTTCTAATGTCATACTAGTGATGTGTGGTGTTTGGATGGACGGATGGATAGATGGGTGGATAGAGGATGGATGATGGGTCAGTGGGTAGATGGGTAGATGGGTGGATGGATAGGTGGGTGGACCACAGTCTGATGGGTAGATGGGTTGATAGGTGGTTGTTTGAGTAGGTGGATAGAATGGATGGATAGAAGTTTTATGAGTGTATGGGTGAATGGGGAGTAGTGGATAAGTAGGTGAAGCAGTCAATGGGTAAGTGAGTGAATGTGTAGGAGGATCATGCATGAATGGGTGGGTGGATGTCATGGGTATATGGGTATAGGAGAGGTAGATAAGTATGTGTACAGATGGGTAAAGGGAAGGATGTGGGTGTGTTATGGGGTGGTTGGGTAGGTTGACGGATGAATGGGTGGATAAGTATTGTGTTACATGGGAGGAAACAAGTTTAGTTAGGTTCGTGGGTGAATGGATGAGTGAGTAGTTGGATGTAGACATGGAAGCTGGCTGGCTGGGTGGATGGATGATGGGTGAGTGAATGGATGGGTGGGTGATGAAAGAAAGGGAGGACGGATGGGTGGATGGATGGATGAGTGAGTGAATGAATGGATAGGTGGGTGAATGGAATAGGTGGATGGATGGATGGATGGATGGATGGATGGATGGATGGATGGATGATGAAAGAAAGAAAGCATGAATGGATAGGTGGGTGAATAGAATAGGTGGATGAATGGATGGATGGGTGGAAGGATGGATAGATAAGTGAATAATGAATGGGTGGGCGAATATGTGGATGAATGGATAGATGGGTGGATAGATGGATGATGAAAGAAAGAAAGGATGAATGGATGGGTGGATGGGAGAGTGAGTAAATAAATGAATGGGTGGATGAATGGGTAGATGGATGGGTGGATGGATGAATGAATGAGTGAGAGGAAGGTTCGGTGATGAAAGGAAGGAAGAAGGAGTGGACGGGTAGGTGGATGAATGTATGATAGGATGGAAGCTGGCTGGATGTGGGGGTGGATGAGTTGAATGGACAGATGGGTAAGAGGGTGAGTAAGTGGGTGGATGGTGAAGGAATTAATAATGTTATTATTATAAACATTATTATTATATGAATAAGTTTCTGGTTTAGAAGACTAGTATCCTTCTGACACATCTCTCAGAGGGTCAGGCTCTACAAATTTGCTTCCTGGGCTGCCCCTCTCTGGGTTGTTTCCCCATTTGCTCCATGAGTGTGAAGGAGTAGATTGGCCAGATTAGCTGCACCTGCTCCAGGGGCCCAGCCCAAGCCCGGGTGCCTGGGAGTCACACTCCAGGACACTCGACCTCTGCCCTCTGGGGCCAGGGTCAGCAGCCTCTGGCCAGACCCCTCCTCTTAAAAAAAGCTCAGGTAGGGAGATAACACTGCCCTGCTGGTGGTTGCCATGGAAAATCCTTCATTGCTTGTTTTTCTCCTCGACTGATTAAGAAAACGGAGTCATAAGATGACAGGATGTCACTGGGCCTTGCCGCTGGCCAGCTTTGACTTATCCCCTGACATTTCCCAGGAGCCAGCTAACCTTTCTGCCACAAATAGACTGAAGCGGTTCCCTTGCCTCAACTTCTCATCCTGGGTGATGAGACTGTTACTTTCCTTCTTGTATAAAGAGGGCAACTTTCATGTAGAAATTTTACCTCCTACTTTTAAGAAAAAGGAAAATCAGAGTGCGTTAAAGGAAAATCAGAGTGCTTTTCTTGCATCTGCTATTTTTCAAGTGTTTTTAACTCAAAAAAATCAATATGCCAAAGTGGCATGTTTGGGGGTATCTGGTTCTGAATTCCTTCAGGAAAGATAGAAAGCAAAAGCAAAATAATAGGTTTAAAACTAAAAATATCCAGGTGCGGTGGCTCACGCCTATAATCCCAGCACTTTGGGAGACTGAGGTGGGCAGATCATGAGGTCAGGAGTTTGAGACCAGCCTGGCCAACATAGTGAAACCCTGTCTCTACTAAAAACACAAAAAATTAGCCAGGCATGGTGGCGGGCACCTGTAATGCCAGCTACTCAGAAGGCTGAAGCAGGAGAATGGCTTGAACCCAGGAGGCAGAGGTTGCAGTGAGCCAAGATCATTGCATTGCACTCCAGCCTGGGCAACAGAGCCAGACTCTGTCTCAAAATAAAAAAAAAAAAAAGAAAAAATAAATATATATATGCACACATAACCACATTACATATAAATGGTCTAATATACCAATTTAAAAGCATATTGGATCAATAAAACAAGATCTAAGTTATTACTGTCTAGAAGAAATTCAACAATATCCTAATAAAACATATCTATGTAAAAACAATAGCTGGCATCATACTTAATGAAGAAAAATCAGTTTATTTCCCCCTATTTCAGGAACAAGATGAGTCCATTAACTCTTAGCACTTTGTTTTAACATTCCACTAGACGTTCTACCAAGTAAAATAGACAAGAAACATAAACAAAAGAATTACAGACGGGAAAGGAAAATGTAGATTGGTTTTATTTATAGACGGCATGTCTATGTAGAAAGTCCACTGAAATCTACAAAAACACTGCTGGCTATAATAAGTGAGTTAGCAACATAAAAAAGAAAAAAGCAACATATTAAACTAATATTTCCATATACCAGCAATGAACAATAAAAAATTAAAATAAAAGTACTATTAATAATATCATGAAAAATGTAGAAGAATTAGGAATTAATCTATCAAATGATGTGAGAGTCTGGTACACTAAAACTCAAAGCACTGCAGAAAGTTAAAGAAGACTTAAATAAATGGAAAGATGTAATATGAATATGGGTTAGAAAATTCACATGGTAAAATGTGATTATCCCTAAATATAGATTCAATACAATCCCAATTAAAATATTATTAGGCATTGTTTTATAGGAATTTACACACTAATTTTAAAACTTCAGTAGAAATGCAAAGAGTCTAAAATAGCCAAAATAATTCTTAAAAATAAGAATATTTTTGAAGGATTAGCACAATCTAATACCAAAGCTTATAAGGCTACAGTAATGAAAATAGTGTGATATTGGCATAAAGATAGACAGAAATGTCATTGGAAGATAATAGAAAGTTCAGAAATATATGTACAGAATTTTGGTAAATTGGTGTTCTCCAAAGATACAAAGGTAATTCAGTAAATAAAAGATAGCCCTTCAACAAATTCTGCTGGAACAATTAGATACTCACATGCAAAAGGTAGAACTTTAACATGTAACTCATGATAAAAAAAATAATTTAGTACAGATCATATGCCTAAATGTAAAGTGTAAAAACAAAGTGAAAAAAACGAAGAAAAATTACGTATAGGAGAAAATATAGAAAAGTCTTTGACCTCAATACTACTTAGACATGACACAAACACCATGTTTCATCAAAGTAGAAATTGACAAGTTGAGTTCATCAAAATGTAAAACATATGTTCCTCAGGAAACACTGTAAAACAAATAGAAATATAAGACACTACTGAGAACAATATTTGCAAAATATATGTCTGGCAAAAATGTTGTGTCCAGAAAATATAAGAACTCTCAAAACTTGATAATAAATCTAGCAACTCTAATAAAAGTAGGCAAATGACTTAAATGAATACTTCTTCTCTAAAGAACATATGTAGATAGAAAGTAAACACATGGAAAGATCCTCAATATCATTAGTCATTAGGGAATTAATCTGTGTCTGTCAAAAATGGGTTGGGTACAGTTGCTCAAGCCTGTAATCCCAGCACTTTGGAAGGTCAAGGCAGCAGGGTTTCTTGACCCCAGGAGTTAGAGAGCATCCTGGGCAACATAGTGAGATCCTGTCTCTACAAAAAAGAAAAAGACATGGCATGGTGTCTCTATTTAGCTAGGCATGGTGGCACATGCCTGTAGTACCAGCTACTCGGAAGCTGAGGTGGCAGAATCACTTGAGCCCAGGAGGTGGAGCCTGCAGTGAACTATGGTTGTGCCGATGCACTCCAGCCTGCGTGACAGAGCAAGAACCCATCTCAAAAAAGAAAAAAAGAGGCCAGGCGCAGTGGCTCACACCTGTAATCGCAGCACTCTGGGAGGTCAAGGTGGGTGGATCACCTGAGGTCAAGAGATCCAGACCAGCCTGACCAACATGGTGAAACCTCATCTCTACTAAAAATACAAAAATTAGCTGGGCATGGTGATGCAAGTCTATATCCCAGCTACTTGGGAGGCTGAGGCAGGAGAACTGTTTGAACCCGGGAGGTGTAGATTGCAGTGAGCCGAGACTGTGCCATTGCACTCCAGCCTGGGCAACAAGAGTGAAACTTCGTCTCAAAAAAAAAAAAAAAAAAAAGAAAGAAAGAAAGAAAAAAGAATGGCTAAAGTTAAAAAGGCTGGCCATGCCAAGTGTTGGCAAAACTATAGAGGACAACCAACATACATGCACTGCTAATGGTAATGGAAATTAGTACAATGACTCTGGAAAAAGGCTTGTCAGTTTTTAAAGTATTTTGACGTATGCACCTATCATATGACTGCCAATCAATTTGTAGGGAAATGAAAGTATATGTACATAAAAAACTTGTACCAAAATATTCACAGCACTTTTTTATGGGAGAGAGGGGCTAATAGTGAAGAGCATGTAACAATCAAATATTCATTAACAGATAAATGAATAAGCAAGCTTTGATATATCCATATTTTGAAATACTACAAGCAATAAAAGAAATGAAACTTTCATCCATACTATAAAATAGATTAATCTCAATAAATATGCTAATAATAGAAGCCAGATCAAAAGAGAACAATATGATATCATTTACATAAAAAGAGGCATTAGAGCCTAGTAGTTAAGAGTGCAGCTTCTGGAAGCAAAATCCTTAGTATGATGTTTTGGCTCATTGTCTGCAGCATTTATTTTATGGGCACTCTTGAGATTTTTACAGAAACAATATGTCTCAGTTTACTCATCTATATAATGACTATATCGATAGTCATCTACTTTATATAATATGGTATTTTATAATGTAATACTTTATAATATATATTTGATATATATTTTAAAATGTCTTTATTATATTTTATAAAGTATAAATAATATAAAATAATGTCTATAGTTGTTGACTTATAAAAATAAAGATTAAATGAACAAAAATATGTGAAGCACTAGTTTACTACCTAGAAAATGGTACATTCTAAATATTTTCGTGATTGTAATAAATAAATAAATGTATCCTTATAATGTTGTTTTATTAATAAACAAAAATTTATTTTTAGAATAATGAATATTATAATTATTTTTATTTTTAGAATAAATAATAATGAATATTAATATTATTATTCATTCTTATATACCTTTGAAAAATCATAGGGTAAGATGATTGAAATTCTGTGTATAGCATCTCAGCAGATGAGATCTATAAGAAAGAACCATTGCACCCCCATTTACTTAAATCAGTTATAGTTTAAGTTGTTTGAAAAAAGTCATTTATTGGAATCACCACATGACATCAATCAAGAGCAAAGTGTGTAGAATACTGTCAAGTTTTTCTCCAAGAATTTATTTCTGTTTTCAATTTGCAACTCACTGAAGCATTGAACATTTTATGAGCTCTACAACTAACAATGCCTGGGAATTTAAATATTTTCCATGGAATATGATTACTTCAAATGAAAAAAAAAGGACCAGATATGATAATGAATAATTTACCATGCGTATATGGTACAAAGTAGAATCTTTAAAAATAAAGACACAAACAGCAACAACCACAAAAACCTCAATTGTTTCTGCTTTTGTTCTATTTTTAGTGAACTTAAAATTTTAAGAGAAACTCTTTCTCCTTGTTTTTTAACACGTGTAGAGAGAGGTGTGGAATATTGTAAAGCTTTTTATCTGACTCGGCCTGAGTCTCAGTAGATGAAGACTCATCGAGTTTAGTAGGCCGAATAGTTTTTTCTAAAAGATATGTGACGCGTTAATCCTTGGAATCTTTGAATATAATGACACATTAAACAGTGAATATTACCTTATATGGCAATGCTTGTGATTAAGTTAAGGACTTTAAGGGAAGGGGCTTATTCTGAAATATACTCACGGGTCTTTAATTCAATGACAAATGTTCTTCTTCTTTTTTTTTTGAGATGGAGTCTTGTTCTTTCGCCCAGGCTGGAGGAGTGCAGTGGTGCGATCTCTGCTCACTGCAACCTCTGCCTCCCGGGTTCAAGCAATTCTCCTACCTCAGCCTCCTGAGGAGTGGGATTACAAGCGCCTGCCATCATGCCCAGATAATTTTTGTACTTTTATTAGAGGAAAGGTTTCACCATGTTAGCCAGGCTGGTCTCAAACTCCTCACCTCAAGTTATTCACCCTCCTCGGCCTCCCAAATTGCTGGGATTACAGGCATGAGCCACTGTGCCTGGCCTGACAAATGTTTTTTTAAGAGTGAGTCAGAGGGAGACTTGACACACAGAAGAGGAGGCAATGTGACCAGGGAGCAGAGATTGGAGTGGTGCAGCCCCCAGAAGCTGGGGAAAAGGAATGCTGGCGTGAGTAAAGGAATGCTGGCATGAGTAAAGGAATTCTGGCAGCCCCCAGAAGCTGGAATATCCACAGAATGGATTCTCTCTAGGGACCTCAGAGCGAGTGTGGCCCCACTCTATTTAGGACTTCTAGCCTCTAGAACTGTTTTAGAATACATTGCTGTTGTTGAAGTCATTTAGTTTGTGTCAATTTGTTGTGATAGCCTAGGGAACTAATATAATGAAGCATGGAGAGAGAGAGAGAGAGAGGATAAAAGGTGAAAATCATGTGCCAAAACTAAAGAAAAGAGATGCTGACATTTGTGATTAAATAGAATAATTGCACTATTTAAGATTAATCACTTGAGCCTGGGAGGTGGAGGCTGTAGTGAGTCATCATGGTGCCACCGCATTCCAGCCTGCATGACAGAGAAAGACTCTGTCTTAGGAAAAAAAAAAAAGATTAAGGTGGTCCAGAATGCACCCAAGGATAAAATGCAAAGATGATCTTGCCCCATGTATATTTTAGCATACTACTTAGGTGGCTATTTATTTTTTAATTATCTCTTTTTTACATTTTGACAATTTTACCCCAGTGGTCAAGCCTTGTATTAGAAAAGACAGAAAGAAGGAAAAGAAAGAAGGCAGGAAGGAAGGCAAGGGGAAAGAAGGGGAAGGAAAGGAAGTGGAAGGGAAGGGGAAGAGAACGGGAAGAGAAGGGGAGGGGAAGTGGAGGGGAGGGGAAAAGTTGCTTTGGACAGAATAAATGGGTAAGGGTTTCTATTTTAATTAGATTAAGATTAATTAGATTAAACCTGTGAGGAAGTCTTACTTGAGCTGAGAAACTAAATATGAGAGGGAGGAGTACCACTGCATTGGTTATAGATGGGGTAGAAGTCTACAAAAGAGTTCATTGAGGAATAGAGTAGTAAATAAGTGACTTAATGAGTTTGTGGCCAGGCGCAGTGGCTCAAAGGTGTAATCCCAGCACTTTGGGAGGCCTAGGCGGGCGGATCACGAGGTCAGGGGATCAAGACCATCCTGGCTAACACAGTGAAACCCCGTCTCTACTAAACAAAATACAAGAAATTAGCTGGGCATGGTGGTGGGAGCCTGCAGTCCCAGCTACTCGGGAGGCTGAGGCAGGGGAATGGCGTGAACCTGGGAGGCGGAGGTTGCAGTGAGCCAAGATCGCGCCACTACACTCCAGCCTGGGCGATAGAGCGAGACTCTGTCTCCAAAAAAAAAAAATAAAAAAAATTAAAAAAAATAAAATAAAATAAAAAATAATAATAATAATAATGAGTTTGTATTGTTCTTATTTTGCAAAAGAATGCAAGATCTGGGTAGAGAAAGGGCAAGAGGGAGGACTTCCCAGATTGAATCAATAATATTAACAGTATCAATCTGCCACTAATAATTATTTAAGAAAAGTATTTTTGTGCTTTCAGTTTTATTTATTAAATAGTTTCTACTAGCCTAATGTTAAAGTCTGCCAACTAGTTCCTTCAAGTTAATCACATTCACTTTTGATTCCCTCTTAACACATTAAGATATTTTATAACTCTGTGAGTTTAAAATCTGATGCAATTTCATTGTGGTCAGGCAAGATGCAAGACCAGTCAGGCAAATACACTTCCCTTATTTTTTATGGGTCTGAAATATCTTTTGTCTTGGGAGATGCATTATTATACAAAAGATCTATTTGGCAATTTATAGTTTGCTTTTTATCTATTCAATTGTTCCCTGGTATTCTTAGAACAGAAAAGCGAACTTTTTAGAATAATAACATGCCAATTACCTTTAATTACTCTCTAGCTCTTTCAGTTAAACAAAAAAAACCTCTCATTTTAGGTTTAGTTTGTAACTGAATAGAACATTTTATATCTATACACTTAATGGAAAGGCTTTCCTATTTCCCACAATTTTCTTTTCTATTTAATGTATTCTCTAAATTTAACACATTATTTAAAATGCCATCCATATACCTGATCAACTTGAAAAGATGGAGAAACACACAAGTAAAGCTTATTATCTGTTCACATTTTATTCTATGTTTCCATTTTCATAATCAAATAAATGTAGACTGTAAAATACTTATTTACAAATCTGTCTGATTTATATAATAAACTCTGAGGAAACTGGAATGAAGTAGTGCTACAAGCAAGGGACAGAATAAAGTTTTGTGTATTAATTACCTGATGTATACTTTAATCCCTTTAAGTAAAAGAATGTAACAAATAGAAGGATAGTTATTAATATATTTGGAGGAGAAAGAAGGATAAAATGAAAGATACAATGTTCTTAAAAACCGAGAGTTTTATCTTTTTTCAGAAGTTTGAAAAATATTTAAACATTTCCCTTTATGTTAGTGCATATTTATGTTATACATTTCATTTACAAGTAATTGTATGGTAAATAGTTACAAAAACAACAAGGAAAAGCTTTGAGATAAGGAGCTCATGATTTTCAGTGTAAAACACATGTTATTTGAGTAATTTGGGAAACTGACAGAAGTTTTCTTGCAGTCAAGAATGCTGCTCAAAAATTAATTTTAAAATAAAAATAAAAGAAAAAAAATCCTGAAAGCTTATGTAGTAAAACAAGTATTGTAGTCCACTGCAGAAATTAGCCTTTTCTGAAATCATGTTAAAAAGCAAAAAGATCTTAGAGCAGAATTTCATGTACAGTTCATTTTGGGAATGATCTTACTTCCTTTATAGGTGGTCTTACTTCGTCCTGTTGGAGCCCATCATGGAGAGCTGTTTTACAAATATTCTTAGCTCTACTACTCACATAAAAATTCAACCTATGACTCCTGTTTCTGATAAAGTAGCTATTTAAATTCATTAAGAATGTTTCATCATTTTAGTATGCAAAATGCATTGTTAGATTATGTAAGTCACACATGCTATCTTATAAGTTAATAAATCTCCCAGAAGAAATTAGACTCAGATGCTATATTTATTATGGAGAATTAGGAAATACCTAAGGTTACTGTGATCATCACTTAGGAGTTTTGAATCAATTATATGAGAAACTAAAGAAGAAACTGTGACTGGAAAAAAAATGAACCAACAAGAAAAAAATTATATAAAGTCATTTTATTGGACACACATGCTAAAAATTAGAAAAACCATACATTTTATTCTATCAATCTGTTAGGAAAAACTATAGAATATGAGAGTGATTGCATTGATTCTACTTAGCAAATTAAATACAAAACTAAGATATTCACCAAATATAAAATATAGTTATTTTCTAAGAAATAATACTCACACATACTGGTGGCAACTGCCATTTTTAGCAGAAACCAAAACTATTTCCTGTTAACATGAAGGAAAAACCATCATTGAACACTCAAGTGATAATCAGGGGACTAGGATGGACTCTCAGTAAGAAACCACTGGAATATAGCTGGACTAAATCTATTCTAACAAAATTAAGTATACCAACCGAATAGTTTTGTGTGTGCATTTGTTTTTACTATATACTTTTATAATCTCAATAGTACCTAAAAGGAGGCAAAACAAGAAAGGATTTGTCTACGGAAAGTAAAAATAAGAATGATTATAAAATATTGTTAAAGAAAAGACACTGCACAGAATAGTCATGGAGATTTCTGTACTAATCACCTTGATCATAATGAATAATCACTGAATTTCACTGGCCTATTTTCCTCCACAAGATGTTAGGTAAGCAACTTTGGGTAATTCAATAATAGGAAAGATGTTTCTTTTATAACATATCTGATTTGTACAACTATTTGAAATACATTTTATGCTATAAAATAAAAATGGTAACTCTTATTTACACAGCTATTTATTGTGAATTTGTATAAAGACAGCTCATCCTTAGAACATAATAGACTAGGATTCTTGGTAAAGTATATATTGTATATCTGAAAAATGTAATAGTGACAATATTAAAGTATTGCCACTTAGTGCTGTGTTACCTAAAGAAATTGTCAGTTTCTGTCAGTCCTATCACTGACATTTAAATTTCAGATATAGGTGAATTCAATATTGAAGTGAATAGAGCTACCGACATTTGCTTTCCTAATATTCATGGAAGTTGTTGTTGACCTCTCATAGATAAATAACCAAATAATATCTTCAAAAATATATCTAACTTGACTCAAATACTTCTAAGTATTTTGTCATTTGAAGGGATATGAGCAAGTTGAGAAGAAGAAATGTGGAGAGAGAAATATTCAAGAAAACTAAATTTAAAACATTCAACTATTGCTCAATTCTTAGAAATTTAATCACTACTTATATTTTAAAGCAAAATATTTTTGAACTTATTTAGAAAAATATGACTTCATCTCTCATATGTCCATTCAAAGTTTTAAACAAAGTATAAAAGGAAATTAAACAGTGGAGGAAATGAGAAAGGTCATAGGCATTCAAGAGGTTTCAACAAATTTCTGGAGGAATGAAAGGTAATTGAAGGATGTGTTAAAATAATTTCTATTATTATCTTTATAGATTTAGTGTCCAGTAAACCTTTTATAAACAATCCAACTTGCTGTTTTGTGTTCTTGAACTTTAAACTGAATTATATTGTACATATCGTTTTGTGACTTAATCATACCACTGCATATTACGTTTGTGAAAGTAAGCCACATTAACATATCTAAATAAGTTATCTATTTTTTTCTAAAGTGTAGTATTCCACTGTATGAATCTACCACGTTCTACTGTTGTTTAACTTTTGCATTGCTTATAGTACTTAACTGAGCCTGTAAATATTTTGGATCACATTTCTTAATGACCAACCACGTACATACAAAATAAGGAGTGAAAGCCAATTGCTGATTAGAATATATGGTCATCTTCAATATTACTGGATAATGCAAGCCTCTTTTTAAAACTGATATAATTTCCATTTCCAGGAAAGCATATGAAATTATTATTGCTCTATATGTTTGCCAGAAGTCTTTCTTGTCAGACTTTCTTTGGTCAATCTGTTGTATAAGTAATAATGTACATATAAAACATTTTCATTTGCATTTTTGTGTTAAAAAAAGTTAAAGTGATTCTAAATATGTATGGTGGACACTTACATTGTACATTTTATAAAGCACATGTACAAGCCATTTTCTTTGTTTTACTGTTGGGTTTTCTGTAATTTTTGCCTGGCTTTACATTTAAATATTGATCGCCAAGGAATTGATTGTTACATATTATATAAGGTAAAGAATCACTTTAATTATTTTCCATATGTATAGCCAGTTTTCTCACTCTCACTTATTGGCAAATTTATTTTTCACCGCTGATCTATAATACTAGCTTTCTTACATATCATGGGTTCTTATATTTTCCTTACTGTAGTCTACCTATTCCATTTCATTGATTATTTATTACTTTGTTAATACCACATTGCATTAAGTCTTATAATATTTCCTGTAATATATTCTTCCTTCCTCAATAAATTATTAACTGAATTTTAATACTTTTAGAGTTTACATAAATTCTAGAATTAGCTTGTCAATATCTAAATCAAACCTTACTGGGTTTTACTTTGGATGCACTAGTTACAAAGATTCATTTTAGGGAGAAGTGATTTCATTAAAGTCTTTCAATTCAAGAATATATTTACGTCGATGTTATGTCTATGTTTATTTGAACTTTATTTAAACTGAGTTATACTGTACATATTCTTTTGTGACTTAATCATGCCACTAAATATTATGTTTGTGAGAGTAAGCCACATTGACACATCTAAATAAAGTTCTCTACTTATATGAAATGCATTTCAATATTGCATAATACGTTTGTGTCAAAGCATCTTGCTAAAAGCTCATATTCATTAGTATAATGTATCTTACAATCATTTTGAATTTTCTGTGTACTTAGTGTCATCGGTAACATAGTAATCTGTTTTCTCTTTCATAATTCTTATTTTTTTAATATTTACAATCCTATCCCAGTGTCTAAGACCTGCAAAAGGATAAATAAAATTGCTTGTACCATCTATGTTTATTTTGTTCCCAATCACAAAGGAAATATTTTAACATTCCATTGTTAAGTGTTATAATTTCAATAGAACTTTTGAAAACAAATGTTATCAGTTAAACTAGATTCTCTTTTAATTTTGGGTTGTTAAAATGTATGACTTTTTAAGAAAATAAAATTAAACATGCTTATAATATTGTTAAGTTATTTGTTGTGGTGTATCATATTAATTGATACCTTTACACGAGGCCATTATTGCTTCCCAGGGTTTCTTAGAATAAACATTGGCTGTGATGTCTTACATTTTAATACATTGCTTATTTCTGCATGGAACTTTTTTAAGTTTTCCTTCATTATTTTTATAAATTACATTGGTGTTTAATTTACTTTCCCTTTACTATCCTTGTCAGGTTATATCAGAGTCATAATAGCATAATAAAATGAAATAGAGTATGTTCTTTCCTGTTTCATGCTCAGAAAGAATTGTATGTAAGATTGGAATTATTGTTTTGTTTCATGTTCGAAACAACTTGCCAGTAAAGTCATCATGGCTTGAAATTATCTTTATGGTATGATTTCTGACTACTGATTACATGCATTTGTTGTAGCACAATTCAGATTTTTGTTTTCACTTTAGGTTACTTTTGGAAAAATGCATGTTTCAAGTAATTGTACACATTTTGCATATATTTCCAAATTTATTGAATTAAATGTTTTCATACTACACTAATTTACCTTCTTGATATTTGTATTATTTATAACAAAACTCAATAAACTGTGGCAAATAAGCCAGACAGTATTTATAAATAAAGTATTACTGGAACGCTGTCATGCTCATTCATTGACATACTGTCAATTTATGCCACAACAATAGAATTGATTAGTTGCCACAAACCATATAGCCCAAAAACCTAAAATATTTACCATCTGATCCTTTCCAAAAAACCAAAAATATTCTTGACACCTGATGTATAATTATTTCCTATTTTGATTCCTGAGATTGCATACTTGTTTCTTCTCTTAATTTTATCAAGCCATTTCTCCAGAGTTTTGTTATTGTATGGCTCCTACAACAACTAACAAACTTTTGGCCATATTTCTTGACTTTTCTTTCCCTGTATTCTTAATCACTATGCATGTATTTTTTATTTCCTTTTATTTCTGTTGATATTTCTAACTTCTTCCAATAAATTCAAAACATTTTAAATATTAATTTGTTGTCCTCATAAAATAAGAATTTAAGGTCCTACATTTTCCTCTAAAATGACACATTTTATAATGTAGTATACATTTTTTAATTAAAAATATTTTATAATTTCCATTATGATTTGCTCTTGGGTGTTGAGTTACTAAGAGGTATATTTCTGAGGTTTTTCTTCAATATGACTGACTATAGATATTCGACTCTAGTTATTCTCAGAAAGAGAAAGCAAAGTTATGGATAAATAATCGTTAATTCCAATATCTATATTGACGGAAGAGTGCTAGAGCACCACAAGAAGAAACTTGAACACAGAAAAATAAGGAAGCAAGAATCCAGCAGAGATTATACTCTGAGGGACTTGATGTTCCATGGAAAAGCATAGGTGGGGGTGTCTTTTGCTCCTCTCACCCCTGCGGCAGACTGCTTGTTTCTGAACTGTTGGAGAGCCCTCCATTCTCACAAGACCAAGCACTGGTGAGGGCCGCAATCGTGGAACAACTTGAGGACACAGAACAAGGCTACTATTTCCTGCAGTGCCACTTGCCCTTCACCCAGCCCCAAGATGAGGTGGTGGGCACCATACTGGATATGCCTCTGTGGTGGACCTCTATACTGCCTTTGAGTGACAGAGATACTTGCCCCATCCCGTTGACGGCGTCCTTCTCCGTCCCTGCGTCGAGCTGCAGCTAGATTCCGCGATGAGAGCAGAGGGCGAGAGGCGTGAGAAGCATCTTCTGGAAGGTCTGCGGGCACCCTCCTGCGGGTGGACAATGAGTGCCTGGGAGGCCGTTGTCCTTGGTTGGGGAGTGGTCATCTGGATCTAGCCTAGCAAACAGGCTGCTCCGGATGGGGAGGGAATGAAAAACCCTGCGGCTCCGACGCAGATGCCTACGTTGCCCAGGCCTTCACAGACCCCCAAACCGGAACCGCCGGGAAAACGATTGCCAACCGGCCACAACACCCGGGCAGAGATGCGGGGGGAGGCTGACCAGAAGAAAGGCCGACGTGCAAGAAACCCAGCCTCCGGTGCACAGGGAACATGTGTCCCAAGGCGCACGCACACTCAGGCGGACAGAGACAGAAAGAGAGGGCGACGGAAAGAGCGAGAAGGGAGAGCGAGAGAGAGAGAGACGTAAGAGAGAGACAGAAGTGGGCACACAGACACGCACGCGCGCGCGCACACACAGACACACAGACATACACACACACCCCCATAAGGCACACAGAGATACAACAGGTAACACCCACCCCCAGGCAGCCCCTGAAGCTGCTGGGTTCTGATCTCCGCAACTACGAGCCACCGGTGAGAGAGCAGCCCACAGGCACACAGGCAGACCTGTCCTGGACATCACAAGGGCGCCACTTTTGGGGAGACTCACCCGCACACCGTCCGCGCACGCCTGAGGCGGTGATCCCGCGCTGCCTCCCCGGCGATCTGTCTGAGGTTTCTTCCTCCTGGGGTTTCTTCCTGCTGGTGGACCCTCTGAGAATCCCGGCCTCCGGAGACCGTCCTGGTAACTGCCCTGGCCAGGGCTGGTCTCAGCCCCGACTCTGACGCACGATCACACAGGGCTCCTACTTTTCCAAGTCTCAGGGACCCATCCCCGGGCAACGGTGGCGGTCACTGTGACCAAAGCGGCCGCTCGGGCCTTGCGCATGCGCGCTGGCGAGGCCGACTCACCCGCCCCACACCCCTTACTGGGCAGAGTCAGGCTGCGGACCCTTTAAAAAATGGCGGCCACGCGGCGGCTGCGGGGACTGGGGCGGCGGTGCTGGAGGTTGCGGCGGCGGCTGCGGCGCAGACCCAGGCGGCGGGTGGGAAGAGGACTACCAGAGGGGCCTGCGGGAGACCCAGGGTCGGACCCATAGGAGTCCTGTCGTCAGGACCTCCTTGATCGGTCTTCTGCTTGGGTTCCTGGTGAAGGAGGAGCTTCGGGGTGTTGGCTGGGCTGCGCGGACTCCTCTTGGGATACGATGATGGATCCCACCCGGTGATCGGGAATGGGGTTACAATGCAGTGAGGCAGAAAGACTCTCGCCGGGGCACAGAAAGATCCCCAGGGCTGCAAGGCGTGCTGTCGGCTGCAAAGGCACTGACCCGCGAGCCCACTGCCTCCCTCCTTCCTGGGTGGAGCAGGGGCCTGCCTTCATCTCCAAGGCCCGGGGGCTCCGGCATCTCGACGCGGCTTCCAGCGACACGGGCAAAGAGAGACAGAGGCTAGTCCGAGCCAGAGCCAGTGTGACCACACGTGGCACTGACGTCCCCCAAGAGCACATGCAGTGAGCCTGTGTCTCTGAGGCCGCAGTGGGCGACGACGAGACGGACAGTGATGTCCAGGCCTGCGCCCAGGGGCCACTGGAGACCTGCCCCTCAAAGCAGAGGAAACGCCAAGCGCACCTGAAAACCTGCAAGACAGGGCCTGTGCGCGAGTCCAGTACTCCTACTTCGCCAAGTCTCAGGGACCCATCCCCCAGCAACGGTGGCGGCGCAGAGAGGCGCACGGCGCCGGCGCAGGCGCAGAGAGACAGGAGGCCGATGGGGGGAAGTTGAGGCACCTGGGGCAGAGAAAAAAATGCATCGCCAAGCGGTTTCTGGGTCATCTACGGAAGAAAATGTCTTCCCATCAGCCCTTGCGCTGTTCCCCAGGGTCCCTGGCATCCATCGTTGGCCCCCAGGGTGCGCATCGGGCCACTATGGGTACCCCAACTCGGACAGAAGGCCCATGAGTTGAATTTGAAGTTTGTGGGAATAGAGGTGAGGCACCAGGGGCAGAAAAAAAACAGGAGATGTTGCCTCAGACAAGCAGGGCCTGGGTCCCCCTTGGATGTAAGTGCCTTCCCATTATGCCGTATGCTGGGCAGAGTGGACAGTGACGACCCTGGTTCAATCCCAGGGTGCGCTTCGGGACCGCTTGCGGTACCAGAAAGCGAACAAATGGTCCATGAGCGGAAGGTGAGGCACCTGAGGCAGAGAAAGTAAAGAAACGCGCCGCCGAGAAGCAGTGCCTGGGTCCCTCATGGAGGAAATTGTCTTCTCCTCAGCCCGTTCGCTGGGCACTGAGGTCCCTGGCGTCCGTGGTTTGATCCCAGGGTATGCCTCGGGCCACTTGTGTTACCCCAAGGTGGGCAGAAAGCCCATAAGGGGAAGGTGAGGCACCTGGGGCAGAGAAAAAAAAAACTTCGCCGCAGAGAAGTGCGGCCTAATTCCCCACGGACGAAAGTGTTTTCCCATCAGTCCCTGCACTGGGACCCGGGGACCCTGGTGTCCCTGGTTGGAGCTCAGGGTGTGCCTCAGCCACTAAGTGCACCCCAAGGGGAGCTATGGGTGCACAAAGCCCATGAGGGAAGGTGAGTTTTGAGGGAGGAGTGGTGAGGCACCTGTCACAGAAAAAGAAAAAAAACAACCCGCGCCACGGAGAAGCAGGGCCTGGGTACCCCACGATGAAAATGTCTTCCCATCAGCTCCTGCTCTGGGCCCTGTGGACCCTGGAGACCCTGGTTCGAGCCACGGGTGGGCCTCGGGCCCGCTAGGGGTACCCCTGTGCGCCTCTCTGCGCCTGCGCCGGGCGTGTGCCTTTGCGAGGGTGGAGCTGCCTTCTTCTCAGCACAGACCCAGAGAGCATTGCCAGGGCGAAGCTGAGTTCTCCTCTGCACAGACTTCGGAGATACAGCCAAGCGGAGCATGTTCTCCTCAGCACAGACCCGGGCGGGCGGGCCGGGGGCACCGTGAGGGCGGAGCTGCGTTCTGCTCAGCACAGACCTGGGGGACACCGCGAAGGCAGAGCAGTGTTCTCAGCACAGAACTTGCGGGCGCTTCCTCGCTTTGGGACTACTCGGAGCCGCATCGATGGTGAATAAAATCCTTCCTGTTTGCAGCCTTTAATAATCAGGGTCAGAGACCAGTTAGAAGGGTTCAGTGTGGAAAACGGGAAACCAAAAGCCCCTCTGAATCCTACCCACCGAGGTTCTCCTCAGCCAAGGCGAGGCAGCCGCAGTGCGAGATCCACACCGCAGCGTCGGAAGACAAGCGGGCAGAAATCCCATGAGGGGCAGTTGAGGTTTTAGGAAGGCGAGGTGAGGCACCTGTGGCAGAAAAAAAAAAAAAAGCACCACGGAGAAGCAGAGCCTGGGTCCCCAATGGACAAAAGTGTCTTCCCATCAGCCCTTGCGCTGGGCCCAAGTGATCCTGGCATTCCTGGTTCGAGACCAGGGTGCGCTTCAGGCCACTAGGGGTACCCAAAAGCGGGCAGAAGGCCCATGAGGGGAAGGTGATGCACCTGGGGCAGAGAAAAAAAAAAAAACCGCGCCGCGTATAAGCGGGGCCTGGCTCCCCCACAGAAGAAACTCCTCACATCAGCGCTTGCGCTGCGCCCCAGGGACCCTGCTATCCCTGGCTCGAGCCCAGTGTGCGCCTCGGCCTGCTAGGGGTACCCCAAGGCAGACAGAAGGCCGATGAGGGAAAGGTGAGACACCTGGGGCACAGAAAAAAATTAAAAACTGCGCCGCCCAGAAGTGGGGCCTGGGTCCCCCACAGACGAACGTCCCTACCCATCAGCCCTGAACTGGGCCCCGGAGACCCTAGAGTCCCTGGCTTGAAACCAGGGTGCGCTTCGGGCCTGCTAGTGGTACCTCAAGGTGGGCAGAAAGCCCATGAGGGGAAGGTGAGGCACCTGGGGAAAAGCGAAAAAAAAAACAAAAACGTCGCAGAGAAGCAGAGCCTGGGTCCCCGAGGAAGAAAGTGTCTTCGCATCAGCCCTTGCGCTGGGCCCCGGGGACCCTGGTGTCCCAGTTTCGAACCCAGGGTGTGCATCTGGCCACTAGGGGTATCCCAAGTCGGACAGAAGGCCCATGAGGGGAAGGTGAGGTTTGAGGGAGGAGACGTGAAGCAACTGTGGCAGAAAAAACAACAACAACACGCTGCGGAGAAGCGGGGCCTGGGTCCCCAATGGACGAAAGTGCCTTCCCATCAGCCCCTGCGCTGGGCCCCATGGACACTGGTGACCATGGTTAGAGCCCAGGGTGCGCCTCGTGCCCAATAGGGGTATCCCAAAGAGGGCAGAATGCTCATTAGGGGAAGGTGAGACACCTGGGGCAGAGAAAAAAAAAAAAAACCGCGCCGCAAAGAAGCGGGACCTGGGTCCCCCACGGATGAAAGTGTCTTCCCATCAGCCCCTGCCCTGGGCCCCATGGACCCTGGCAACCCTGGTTCGAGCCCCAGGTGCGCCTCGCGCCCGCTAGGGTTACCCAGAAGCCGGCAGAAGGCCCATGAGAGGAAGGTGAGACACATGGGGCAAAGAAAAAAAAAAACCGCGCTGCAGAGAAGTGGGGCCTGGCTCCTCCACGGACGAAGGTGCCTTCCCATCAGCCCCTGCTCTGGGCCCTGGGGAACCTGGTGTCCCTGGCTGGAAACCAGGGTGCACCTCGGACCCGCTAGGGGTACCCCAACGAGAGCAGAAAGCCCATGAGGGGAAGGTGAGGCACCTGCAGCAGAGAAAGAAGAAAAACCGCGCCGCGGAGAAGCGGGGCCTGGGTCCGCCACTGACGAAAGTGTCTTTCCGTCAGCCCTTGAGCTGCGTCCCGAGGACGCTGACATCCCTGGTTCGAGCCCACGCTGCGCCTCAGGCTGCTACGAGTACCCCAAGGAGGAAAGAAGGCCCAAAAGTTTCAGCTGAGGTTTGAGGGAGGAGAGATGAGGCACCTGTGGCAGAAAAAAAAAAAAAAAACCGTGCAGCGGAGAACCGGTGCCTGGGTCTCCCAGGGACGAAAGTGCCTTCCCATCAGCCACTGCGCTTGGCCCCATGGAACCTGGCCTCCATGGTTCGAGCCCAGAGTGCGCCTCGGGCCGCTAGGGGTACCCAAAGTGTGCAGAAGGCCCATGAGGGGAAGGTGAGGCACCTGGGCAGAGAAAAAAAAAAAACCCTCGCCGCGGAGAAGCGGGGACTGGGTCCCCCCCACGGACGAAATTGTCTTCCCATCAGCCCTTGCGCTGGGCCCCAGGGACCCTGGCTTCCCTGGTTCGAGCCCACAGTGCACCTCGGGCCGCTAGGTGTACCCCAAGGCAGACAGAAGGCCCATGAGGGGAAGGTGAGGTTTGAGGGAGGAGCAGTGAGGCACCTGTGGCAGAAAAAAAAAAAAACGCGCCACGGAGAAGCAGGGCATGGGTCCCCCATGGACGAAAGTGCCTTCCCATCAGGCCCTGCTCTGAGCCCCGTGGACCCTGGCGACCTTGGCTCAAACCCAGGGTGCGCCTCGGGCCATTAGGGGTACCCCAAGGCGGGCAGAAAGCCCATGAGGGGAAGTTGAGGTTTGAGGGAGGAGAGGTGAGGCACCTGTGGCAGAAAAAAAAAAAAAAAAAAAAAACGGTGCCGCAGAGAAGTGGGGCCTGGGTCCGCCACGGACGAAAGTGTCTTCCCATCAGCCCTTGCGCTGCGCCCTGGGGACCCTGACGACCCTGATTCGAGCCGAGGGTGCGCCTCGGTCCACTAGGGGTACCCCAAAGCAGGCAGATGGCTCATGAGGGGAAGGTGAGGTACCTGGGGCAGCCAAAAGAAAAAAAATACTGTGCCGCGGAGAAGCGGTGCCTGGTCCACGGACGAAAGTGTCTTCCTATCAGCCGTTGCACTGGGCCCCGGGAACCCTGGCGTCCCTGGTTCAACCCCATGGTTCGCCTCGGGCCGCTAGGGGTACCCCAAGGCGGGCAGAAGGCCCATGAGGCGAAGGTGAGGTTTGAGGGAGGAGAGGTGAGGCACCTGTGGCAGAAAAAAAAAAAAAAAAAAAAACGCGCCACGGAGAAGGGGGACTTGGGTCCCCCACGGACGAAAGTGCTTTACCATTAGCCCCTGCGCTTGGCCCCGTGCACCCTGGCGACCCTCGTTCGAGCCCAGTGTGCGCCTCGGGCCGCTAGCCATACCGCAAAGTGGGCAGAAGCCCATGAGGGGAAGGTGAGGCACCTGGGGCGGAGAAAAAAGGAAAAAACCTCGCCACGGAGAAGGGAGGCCTGGGTTCCCCACGAAAGAAAGTGCCTTCCCATCAGACCCGGTGCTAGGCCCCAGGGACCCTGGCATCCTTGGTTCGAGCCCAGGGTGCACCTCGGGCCGCTGGGGGTACCCCAAGGCGGACAGAAAGCCCATGAGGGGAAGGTGAGGCACCTGTGGCAGAAAAAAAAAAAAACCGCGCCGCAGTGAAGCTGGGCCTGGGTCCCCCACTGACGAAAGTGCCTTCCCATCAGGCCTTGCGCTGGACCTCGCGGACACTGGTGACCCTGGTTCGAGCCCAGGGTGCGCCTTGGGCCAGCTAGGGGTACCCAGAAGCGGGCAGAAGGCCCATGAGGGGTAGGTGAGGCAACTGAGGCAGAGGAAAAAAAAAACTGTGCCGCGGAGAAGCGGGGCCTGGGTCCCCCACGGAAGAAAGTGTCTTCCCATCAGCCCCTGAGCTGGGCCCAGGGGACCCTGGCATCCCTGGTTCAAGACCAGGGTGCGCTTCGGGCCTCTTGGGGTACCCCATGGCGGGCAGAAAGCCTATGAGGGGAAGGTGAGGTTTGAGGGAGGAGAGGTATGGCCCCTGTGGCATAAAAGAAAAAAAAAACTGCGCCACAGAGAAACAGGGCCTGGGTCCCCCAAGGACGAAAGTGCCTTCTCATCCGCCCTTGTGCTGGGCCCCGGGGACCCTGTC
This sequence comes from Gorilla gorilla gorilla, assembly GCF_029281585.2. Classification (NCBI taxonomy): domain Eukaryota; kingdom Metazoa; phylum Chordata; class Mammalia; order Primates; family Hominidae; genus Gorilla; species Gorilla gorilla. Next base: position 9,921,009 of record NC_086018.1, on the reverse strand, counting down.
GTCCCTGGCTCGAATCCAGGGTGCACCTCTGGCCTGCTAGGGGTAACCCAAAGCGGGCAGAAGGCCCATGAGGGGAAGGTGAGTCACCTGGGGCAGAGAAAAAAAAAAAAAAACACACAGCGCTGCGGAGAAGCGGGGCCTGGGTCCCCCACGGGTGAAAGTGTCTTCCCATCAACCCTTGCGCTGGGCCCCGGGGACCCAGGCGACCCTTATTTGAGCCCAGTGTGTGCCTGGGGCCACTAGGGGTACCCCAAAGCGGACAGAAGACCCATGAGGGGAAGGTGACCCACCTGGGGCAAAGGAAAGGAAAAAAACGTGCTACGGAGAAGCGGGGCCTGGGACCCCCACGGAAGAAAGTGTCTCCCCATCAGCCCTTGCGCTGTGCCCTGGGGACCCTGGCATCCCTGGTTCGAGCCCAGGGTGAGCCTCTGGCTGCCAGGGGTACCACAAGGTGGACAGAAGGCCCATGAGGGGAAGGTGAGGCACCTGGGGCAGAGAAAAAAAAAACTCTGCCACGGAGAAGTGGGGACTGGGTCCCCCACGGACGAAAGTGTATTCCCATGAACCCTTGCGCTGAGCCCCAGGGACCCTGGCGTCCCTGGTTCTAGTCCAGTGTGCACCTAAGGCGGCTAGGGGTACCCCAAGTCGGACAGAAGGCCCATGAGGAGAAGTGAGGTTTCAGGGAGTAGAGGTGAGGCACCTGTGGCAGGTGTCCATCTGTAAACTGCTTATGCATGTGAGCCCTGATGTCCACCGGGGGCTGGATGTCCCCCTGGGGCTAGATGTTCGCCTGGAGCCTGGTGCCCACCTGGGGCCTGATATCCAGGAGAGGCTTAGTTATCCACCTATGGCCATCTGGAGCCAGATGCCCACCTGAGGTCTGGTGTACACCTAAGGCCTGATCTCTACCTGGGGCTTGGGTGTTCATGTGGGGCCTGATGTCCACCTAAGACCATGTGTTCACCTGGAGCCTGGGTGACCATCTGGGTTATGATGTTCAACTGGGGCCCAGAGTTCAGCTGGGGACTGGGTCAACCTTCTGCCTGAGGCACACTTGGGGACTAGATACCCACCTGGGCTCCAGTGTTCACTGGGGCCTGATGTCTACCTGGGGCCTTGTATTTACCTAGGACCGGTGCATCCATCTGGGGTCTGAGTGCCCTCATGGAGCCTGGAGTTTTCCTGAGGACTGGGGTCTGCCTTAGGCTTAAGTGTACATCTGTGGCCTCGTGTCCACCTTGGGACAGATGTCCACCTGGGGACGGATATTCAGTAGGGGCCTAAGTGTCCACCCGGTTTTTGATGTCTACCTGGGGCCTGGTGTTCATCTGAGGTGTGATATCCACCTGGGGCCTGGACATTTGCCTGGAACCTGATGTACAGCTGGTGCCTGAAATTCATCTATGCCTGGTGTCTCCCTGGGGCCAGGTAGTCAACACAGGGCCTGAAGACCTTCTAGAGTTCAGTGTTCACCTGGGGTCCGAAGTCCACCTAGGGCTTGGGTGTCCAAATAGGGCCTGGTGTCAGCTTGAGATTTGCGTATTTACCTAGGGCCTGGTTGTCCACTTGGGGCTTGATTTTTTACTTGGTTTTTGTGTTAATCTGGGGTCTAGTGTCCACCTGGGGCCTGGGTATCCACCTAGGGACTATTGTCCAGCTGGAGACTAATGACTACCTATGGCCTGGTAATCACCTAAGGCTTTGTTTCACTTAGGTACTTGGTGCCAAACTGATGCCTGCTGTTCACCTGGGGTATGGTGTCCACCTGGGGTCTGGATGTCAGCCTGGGGCTTGTTGTATACATGTATCTTAGATATCCAGATAAGGGTCTGTTTTCTGCTTAGGTGCAGCAGTCCATCTGGTGCTTGAGTGTCAACCTAAGGCCTGATGTCCATGTTGGACCTAGGGTTCACCTGAGGCCTGATATCCACCTGGGGCCTCAATGTCCAAATGGGGCCTGATGCCCATCTGGGCCCTGGATGTCCACCTGCAGCATGGATGTCCACTGGTACTTTATGTCCACCAGGGGCCTAATGTCCACCTAAGACCTGGTGTTCACCTGGGGTTTGATGTTCAGCTGAAGACCGGATGTCCACCTGGAGCCGAGGAATCCACTCAGGGACTGGTGTTGAACTGGGGCCTGATGACCACCCGGGGACAAGGTACACACCAGGCTTGTTGTCCACGTGTCACCAGATGTCCACCTGAGTCCTGATGTCCATCTTGATCCTGTTTGGCCGCATTAGGCCTGATGTCCAGCTGGGGCCTAGGTACCCACTGGGGGCTTCCTGTTAACCTGGGGACTGGTGTCATTCTGGGGCCTAATGACCACCTGGGTTGTAGTATTCACCTAGGGTCTGGTGTCCACTTGGGGCTTGAGTGTAACCTTGGACCTGGCACCCACATAGGATTGGGTATCAAACTGGCCCCTTGGTGTCCAGTTAAGACATCATGTGAACCTGGCGCCTGAGTGTCCACTTGGGGCCAAATGACTACTGGGGGCCTGAATGTCAACCTAGAATCTGAGGTTTACTAGGGGCCTAGTTATCCACCTGGGGCCTAATGTCCACCTGAGCCTGGGTGTCAACCTGGGGCCTGATGTAAACCTCTAGTTCAGTGTCCACCTTGGGCTTGATGTCAACCTGGAGCCTGATGTCCACCTGAGTACTGATGCTCACCTTTGACCTGATGTCCACCTGTGGACTGTTTATCCACCCATGGCCTGATGTTCACCTGGGGCTGAATGTCCAACTGTGACTTGTTGTGCACCTGGAACCTAGGCATCCACCTGCAGCCTGATGTTCAGCTGGGCTGGGACCCGGGGTTCACCTGAGGCATGATGTCCACCTGAAGCTTGATGTTCACCTGGGGGCTGGGTGTCCACTTGGGGCCCAATATCCACCCGGACTAGGTACCCACCTGGGATCTGGTGTTCACTCAAGATTGGTGTTCAGCTGTGGCCTAATGACCACCTGGGTCACGGTGTCTACCTTGGACTGGGTGCTCACCTGGAGCCAGTGTTCACTGGGGTCCTAGTGTGCACCTGAGACTGGGGGATACACCTGGGGCCTGGTGTCTACCTGGTGCCTAGGTATCCACTTGGGGCCTAATGTTCATCTGGAATCTGATATCCACCTGGGGCCTTGTAATTACCTGGGGTCTGGGCATCCACCTAGGGCTTGAGTATCCTCCTGGGGCCTTGAGTTTTACTAGGGACTCGTGTCTGCCTTGGACCTGGGTGTACATCTGTTGCCTAATGTACACCTTGAGAGTGATGTCAACCTGGGGACAGATGTCCTCTTGGGGTCTGAGTGTGCACCTGGTGCCTGACGTCTGCCTAGGGACTTGTGTTCACATGACACGTGATATCCACCTGGGGCCTGGGTGTCCACTAGGGGCTGATGTTCAGCTGGAGACTGGATATCCACCTGGGGCTTGGGGATCCATCCAGAAACTGATGTCAAACTGGGGCCTGATGTCTACCTGCGGACTAGGTATCCATGTGAGGCTTGATGTTCATCCACGGCCAGACGTCCATCTGATGCTTGATGTCCACCTTACTCCTGGGTGTCTACTGGAGACCTCATGTCCAACTAGAGCTTAGGAACCTACTGGGGGCCTCGTGTAAACCTGGGGACTGGTATGAAGCTGGGTCCTAATGATCCCCTGGGTCATATTATTCACCTAGGGCCTCATGTCCACTTGGGGCTTCAGTGTCAACCTTAGGTCTTGTGTTCGTCTTTGACCTGGTGTACACCTGGGACACCTGAGGACTTGGTGTCCAATTGAGGTGTCATGACCACCTGGGGACTGAATGTCAATCTGGGGTCTGATGTAAACCTCTAGTTCAGTATCCACCTGGGCCTGGTCTTCGCTTGGGGCCTGCTGTCTACCTGGGCCTTGCTGTCAACCTAGGGCCTGATGTAAACCTCTAGTTCAGTATCCACCTGGGGCCAGATGTCTTCCTAGAGACTTATATTCACTTTTGACCTGATGTCCACCTGGGGACTTGCTATCCATCCATGGTCTGATATTCACCTGGAGACAGATGTTCAACTGTGGCCAGAAGTGCTCCTGGGGTCTGGGCTTCCACCTGGAGCCTGATGTTTAGCTGGGGCTAGAGTTCACATGGAGAATGATGTCCACCTGAACTGTGATGTTTACCCAGGGCCTGATACCTGCCTGGTGCCCAAGTATTCTCATGTGCCTAACGTCCACTAGTTGGCCTGGTGTTCATCTGAGGGCTTGGTGTCAACCAGTGGCTTTATGTACACCTGGATTCTAGTGTCCTCCTGGGGCCTTATGCCTACCAGGAGTCTGGTGTACCCCTGGGGTTTAGTATCTGGAGTCTGGGCTTCCACCTGGAGCCTAATGTTGACGTTAGACTGAGTGTCAGCCTGAGGCCTGGTGTCTACTAGGGCATAGGTATTCACCTGGGGCTTGTTGTTTACCTGGGGACTAATGTCAACCTTGAGCCTAGGTATCCACCTGAGGAATAGTGTCCAGTTGCAGCCAGATGTCCACCTATGGCCTGAAGCATGGTTGTTATCCTAAGGCCTTGTATTAGTCCATTTTCACACTGTTATAAAAAACTACCTGATATTGGGCAACTTATGAGGAAAAGAGGTTGAACTGACCCACAGTTCTTCAGGCTTAATAGGGAGCATGACTGGGCGGGCTCAGGACACTTACAATCATGATGTAAAGCCAAGAGGAAGCAAGCCTTTTTACCATGTGGGAGGAGGAAGGAGACAGAAGGGGGATGTGCTACACACTTTCAAATAACCAGGTCTCATAAGAACTCTATCACAAGAACACCAAGTGGGAAGCCTGCCCCCATGATTCAATCACCATTCACCAGGTCCATTCTTCAACCCATGGGGATTACAATTCAACATGAGATTTGGATGGAGACATAGAACCAATATCAGGCCTGATGCCCGCCTGGAGTCATGTCTACCTGAGGCCTAATGTAGACATGAGGCCTGGGCATTCACCTAGGACCTCATGTTAAGATAGGGGCTGGAGTTCTTTTGGTGCCTAGTGTATACCTGGGGCCCAGATGTATAAGTAGAACCTGATGTTTCAGATGGAAACCTGGGCCCCAGGTGCTCATCAGATCCCAGGTGAAAACTCAGGCTTCAGGTGCACATCAGACTCCAAGTGGACACATAGGCCCTAGGTTGATACCAAGATTTCAGATAGACTCTGGGTCCCAGAGAAACACCCCACCCTAGGTGGACAGCTGAACCTGAGTAGACATCAGGCCCCAGATTGACATCTGGCCCCAGGTAGATTCCTAGGCCCAAGGTGAATACTCAGTCTCCAGCCCTGGGGGAATTCAGTCTTATGTGATTAAGGACTGGTGTTCCTCTGGGGCCTCATGTCTACCTGGGCCCTGGGAGTGCACATGGAGCCAGATGTCTATAAAGGGCCTGAGTGTCCACTAGGGCCTGAGGTTCACCAGGAGCATAGACATCCACCTAGGACCTCGTGCCCACCTAAAACCTGGTGTTCACCTAGGGTCTGGGTGACAACCTGGGATCTGATGTTTACCTGAGGCCCAGAGTTCAGCTGGTACCTATGTCAGCCTGGCACCTGATGCACACGAGAGGACTAGGTGTCCACCTGAGGACTGGTGTTCATGGGGAACTGGTGTTCAGCTGTGGCTTGATGAGCAACTGGGTCCTGGTGTCCTCCTGGCAACTGATGTCCACCTGGTGTTCCCCTGGGGCCTGGTGTGCCCCTGAGATCTGGGGTCCACCTGGGCCTAGTATCCACTTGGGGCTTCATATCCATCTGGAACATCATGTCCACTTGGGGCCTTGTAGTTACCTAGGGACTGGGTGTCCTTCTGGCACTTGAGTGTCCTCCTGGGGCCTGGGGTTCTCCTGGGGCCTGGGTGTACATCTCTGGCCTGATGTCCACCTTGGGTGGATGTCCACCTGGGAACAGATGTTCACTTGTGGCTTGAGTGTCCATCTCATGTCTAATGTCTACCTGGGGCCTGGTGTTTGCCTGAGGCCTTATATCCACCTGGGGCCTGGGCATCCATTTGAGGCCTGATGTCTACCTAAGACCCGGTGTTTAACTGGGGCACAGACTTCTTCCTGGAGCCCAACGTTCATCTGGAGCCTGAAGTTCACCTGTGCCTGTTGTCTACCTGAGGCCTATGTGTCAACCTAGTGCCTGATGACCACCCTGAGTTCAGTGTTCACCTGGGGCCTGACATCTGCCTGGAGTCTGGGTGTCCACATAGGGCCTGATGTTGGCTTGGGACCAAAGTATTTACCTAGGGCCTGGGTGTCTACTTACAGCCTGACTTCTACATGGTTCATTGTGTCAACCTGGGGCCTGATGTCCACTTAGGGCCTAGGTAAGCTCCTTATGACTAAAGTCCACACGGGGGCTGAAACCATCTCAGACCTTGAACTTAGGGCTTAGTGTCGACCTGAGACCTGGTGACCCCCTGGGGTCAAGGTATCCACCTTGGGCCTGATGACCAACTGGGGTTTAAGGATCTACCTAGAGACTGGTGTCAACCTGGAACCTGATGTCCACTTGGGGTCTGGTGTACACCTTGGGCCTGATGCCCACCTTGGCACAGGTGTGCACTTTGGGCCTAGTGTGCACCTGAAGCCTGGCTGTCAACCTGGGTCTTGATGCACACCTTTAGTCAAGTGTTAAACTGGGGCCTGATGAAATACTGGAGCCTGATTTACACCTGTGTACTGGGTCTCCACCTGGGGCCTGATGTCCACCTGCAGCCACATATCCACCTGACACCAGACGTCTTTGAGGAATCTGGGTGTCCACCTTGAAAATGATGTATTCCAAGAGACTAGGCATGCACATTGGGCCTGGGGTGCACCTGGGTCCTGATGTCTACCTGAGGCTGGTATTGAACTGGGGCCTGTGTGTTCACTTGGAGCCTGATGTTCATTTGGAACCTGGTGTTCACCTAGGACATGGGTATCCACCTGGATCCTGATTTTCAAGTGGGGAGTGGATATAGACCTGGGACCTGATGACCATCTATGCTATAAGTAACCCAACCACCTGGGGCCTGGTGTTCTCCTGCAGCCTGATATCCACCTGGTACCTGTGTGTCAATCTAGTGCCTGGTGTCCACTTGAGGACTAGGCAGACACCTGGGGCTTGGTGTTCACCAGGGGCCTGGTGTTCATCTTGCACCCAGTGTCCACCTGGACCCTGTGTATCAACCTGTGACCTAGGTGGCCACTTGGAGCTTTATGTGCACCTGAGGCCTGAGAGTTTCCTAGGATCTGATGACCACTGGGGCCCAGGTATCCACCTGGGATATCAGGATCCAAGTGTACACCCAGGCTCCACGTGGACACCAGGCCAGGAGAACGCCAGCCCTTATCTGAACATCAGGTCCTAGATGGATGCCCAGGCTCCATGTGTACATCAGGCCCCAGGTATACACTGGACTCCAGGTGGACACCAGCACTCAATTGGATACACACACTTAAGGTGGATACCAGGCCTCACATGAATTCCTACACTCCAGGTGAACATCAGGTCCCAAGTGGATACCTGGACCCCAGGTGGATACCAGTCTCTAAATTAATACCAGGCCTCAGATGGTCCTTAGGAGCCATGTGAGCATTAGTCATAAGGAAGTTACCTAGGCCCAAAGTGGACATCAGGCCCCATGTTGACACAAGATCTAGTTGGAAGTCAGGCACCAGGTGGACACCCAGGCCCTAGGTAAATACTTAGGTCCCAAGTTGACAGCAGGCCCTATGTGAACACTCAGAACTCAGGTGGACATCAGGCCTCAGGTGGACATCTGAGTTCATCTGGAACCTCGTGTTACAGGCCCCATGTAAACATCAGGCCTTAGGTGGATACCCAATCTTTAGGTAGACATCAGAGCTCAGATTGACACAAAGACTCCAGTAGACATAATGTACCAATGAATATCCAGGCCCCCGGTAAATACCCAGGCTCCAGATTGACACCACGGTCTATGTGGACACACAGGCCCCGGGTAATAAACAGGCCCAAGGTGGACAGACACTGGACTGGACATCAGGTCCTATGTTGACAACCATGCTCCAAGTTGACACCAGGCCCCAAGTGAACATCTGGCCCCAGCTGGACACTAGTCCCCTGGTGAATACCTAGTCTCAAGGTTGACATCAGACCCTATGTGAACACTAGACCTCAGATAAACACTTATGCCCTAAGTGGACATCAGGCCTCAGGTGGTTACCCAGTCCCAAGGTGAACATCAGGACCCCGATGGGCACCAGTTATCAAGTGGATTCCTAGGCCCCAGGTGAATATCAAGCCCTAGGTGGATACCGAGCCCCAGGTGGATACCTGGATCCTGGTAGACATCAGGTCCCAAGAGGACACTAGAACCCAGGAGTACATTAGGCCACAGGTTAACACGAAGGCCCCAGATGAATACCAGGCCAACTTGTGGACATCAGGCCTGAGAAGGGTCCAGGTGATTATCAGACCCCAGGTGAACATCCAGCACTCAGATGAACATTAAGCTTCAACTAGGCATCATGCCTCAGGTGAACTCCAGGCCCCAGCTGAACATCAGGCCCCAGGTGGATGCCCAGAATCCGGGTGCACATCTGGCTACAGTTGGACATTCAACCCCAGGTGACCATCAGGTCATGGGTGAATACACGGTTTCCAGGTAGACATCAGATCAAAGGGGAACATCAGTCCCCCAGTGGACATCAGGCCCAAAGTGGACACTCAACTGGAGGTTTACATCAGGCCACATGTTGACACCTAGTCCCAGGTGGACATCAGGCCCCAGCTAGATACCTAGGCTTCCAGCGAATTTCAGACACCAGGTTGACATTCAGGCCCCCAGTGGTCATCTGGCCTCATGCGAACACTCAGACCCCAGGTGCAAATGATGTCTCAACTGGATACCAAACCCCTTGTTTGATAACCAAGGCCCAGGTGGACACCATGTCCAAGGCTGACACTCAAGCCCTAAGTGAATACCAAACTCTAGGTGAATAATTCAACCCAGGTGGTCATTAGGACCCAGCTGGATACCAGTCCCCAGGTTAACACAAGGCCCCCAGTGGGCACCTAGGCACCAGCTGGACATCAGGCCCTATGTAAATACCTGGGCCTCAGGTGAACACCATGCCCCAGGTGGACATCAGGCCCTAGGTGAACACGGGGCCACAGGTGGACATCTAGCCCCTGGGCAACATCCAGCCCCAGGTGGACATAACCATTTCCATGGATAAACCATTCCCAGGTGGATATCAGGCCTCAAGAGGATGGCAGTCACCAGGTAGACATCAGGCCTCAGACAGACACCAAGGTCCCAGATGTACAGCAGGCCCCAACCGAACCCCAGACTCATGTGGACATCAGACCACAGGTAGACATCAAGCCTTAGGTAGATACCTAACTTCAGGTAGTCATCAGACCCAAGGTGGACACCCAGTCCCCAGGTGGACAGTCAGGCCCCAGGCACACATCAGGCCTTAAGTGGACACCCAGGCCCCAGGTTGATATCCAGTTCCCAGGTGATCACCAAGCCCCAGGTAGACACCAGGCCGCAGGTGAGCAACAGGATGCAGTAAGTCATCAGGCCACAGCTGGATTCCAGTCCCCGGTGATCACAAGGTCCCAGTGGGACATAGATCTAAGGCAGATATCAGGCCCCAGGTGGACATACAGGTCTGAGGTGGAATTCACCCTGAGGGGGGCATTCGGTCCCAGGTACGCATCAGGCCTCAGCTGAATAACCAGTCCCCAGGTGGACATTAACCCACAGGTCAACCACAGTCCCCAGGTTGATACCTGGTCCCCAGGTGGCTACTCAATCTGCAGGGTAACATTAGGCCCCTGTAGGATCCCAGGCCCCAAGTGGATTCCTAGGCCCCTGGTGAACATCAGGTGCAGGTGTCCAAGTAGGCCCTGGTGGACATAACTGTGTACAGGTAAGGAGTTGACCTGTGGGGAGGATGAGCAGTCAGCAGCCCACTGGGGTCCTGAGTAGGTCTTCTGGAAGGAGGAGGCTGAGGGGATGGAACCCTAAAGAAGCAACCTCACTTCCTGGGCAACAGACCCTAACAGAACTTAGAATTCTGGTAACCAGGCCAGGCACGGTGTCTCACACCTGTAATCCCAGCACTTTGGGAGGCTGAGGCAGGAGGATCATGAAATCAGGAGATTGAGACCAGCCTGAACAACATGGTAAAACCACATGTCTACTAAAAATACAAAAAGCAAACAAGGTCAGGAGATCGAGACCATCCTGGCTAACACAGTGAAACCCCATCTCTACTAAAAATACAAAAATTAGCCGGGCATAGTGGTGGGCGCCTATAGTCCCAGCTACTCGGGAGGCTGAGGCAGGAGAAAGGCATGAACCCAGGACACGGAGCTTGCAGTGAGCCCAGATCACGCCACTGCACTCCATCCAGCCTGGGTGACAGAGCGAGACTCTGTCTCAAAACAAACAAACAAACAAACAAAAAACAAACACAAAAAAACTAGCCAGGTGTTGTGGTGCGTGTCTCGTGCCTGTAATCCCAGCTACTCAGGAGACTGAGGCAGGAGAATTGATTGAACCCAATAGGCGGAAGTTGCAGTAAGCTGAGATCATGCCACTGCACTCCACCCTGGCCAACAGAATGAGACAATGTCTCAAAAAAAAAATAAAAAAGAATCCCGATAACCAGGCACCCACATCCTAGAGTTAGCCCCATAGCCAGCTCACTTGGTGGGAGATGCTCAAGAAAGCAAGATGTTTTTGTGCTGCATCCCCACATCTCAAGGCTCCTGCTTCAGGAATGGCAGGAGTGAGAGCCTTTCTTTTCCAACAATGCCCTTGTAGGCTCATGCCTCACCCCAGACGCCTCTGGCCATTTAACAGAAGGCCCCCCCAGGTAGCACAGGACAGGAGTCACCAGGTAGACATCAGGCCCCAGATGGAGCTACCAGGCCAGGCCTCACCAGTGATCCCACCAGGGCCACATCTGCACATTGTCCTTGTCCAGCTGGAGCCTCTGGAGCTCATTGAGACACAGGCACATGGTGAGGTCACCTGCAGTCTGGAAGTCTTTCCAGGGACAATGTTTTCAGGCTGAAATTCCTTTAAATTCAGTGAGGTTGTTTTCATGTTTGGAAATTCCAGTGGAAAGTGAGTGATATTCGTGACCTCTCTCCTTTTTCAGCTCCTGCTTCAGGTGCAGAAACACAGCTATTTCCAGTGCCAGCTGTTGAGCCAGTGCCAGCACCAGGGGCAGAGCCCCTTCCAGGGACAGCGCTGGAGCTAGAGGAAGCTCCAGAGCCCTCCTGCCGCTGCCCTGGGACTGCACAGGACCAGCCCAGTGAGAAGCTGCCTGACTTCATGGCACCTCCTGTAGAGCCACCGGCCTCAGCCCTGGAGCTGAAAGTGTGGCTGGAGCTAGAGGTGGCAGAGAGGGGGTGACCAGTACAGCTCCAGCCAGCAGCTCCCACACTGCTCCCAGTCCTGGGCACAGTGGAAGCTATGGAGGCAGAGACCAGGATGTGCAACCTGGGCTCCTCTGCCTCACTGGAGAGGGACTTCTATCATTCAGCAGAGCAGCAGCCCTGCTGCTGAAGGCCCTGGTGCTACTGCTGCTGGGGGTGTTTGCCTGCCTGCAGGAGGTGCTGGAGAGAAGAAAAGGAGCCTGTGAGCAGGGGTTCCAGCAGGTCCTCCTGCTCCCAGAGGTGACCTCCTCCTCCAGGAATGGAGGTTTGCCCTCAGCTGGGCATCTGGGCCATTTGCTTCTAATGTGCTGCCCAGGATGGCCTCTTCTTCACAAGTGGACAGGGGTTGAGGGGGCCAGGGGACATCTCCAAAGGAAGCTCTTAAACTCAGCAGCAGCACTCCAGAATCTCCATGCCTGCACCTGCCCAAGGATTTATTCATAGCTTAACTAAGAATTTCAAATTTCTACCATAACACTGAAATAAAGTTTGACTTTTTGAAACTTCCATGACTTCTTTCACTACCTAATATTGTAGATGGTGTTTTTGAGGTGATGTTGAAAACCTCTGATAGTTGTGTGTTTTGTTGTGGTTCTTTGGGTGATTAAATTACCATCTGATCAAGTGATATTGAAAACCCTTCAGGTATGGCTTTTAGAAGACTTTGACCTATTTTTGCTTGTGTTGACTCTCCCTCCAGCTTTGTGGAAAGAGGGATCATGTAGGTTCATTTCTCAGGCAGATCAGTCACCTTTTGTCATCAAAGTTTTAGCATCCATTTCCAAAATTTGGTGTACAAGTTGATATTTTGGTGTTTTTAGCTAATCTGGGGTCAAAACAGAATGCCATAGATGAGGAAGCTTATAAACAAATTTATTTCTCTCAGTTCTGGAGATGGCAAAATTCAAGGTCAAGTGGTTAGCAGATTCCATGTCTGGTGTGGGCTTGCTTTGTGTTTCATAGCCATGTTTCTACCATGTCCTCACATGACAGAAGAGATGAGGGAGCTCTCTATGGTGCCTTCAATAGGGGCTACTGATCCCACTCATGTGGTCCCTGCCTTCATGATCTAATCATTCCCCAAGGCCCTATCTCCAAATATCATCACATAGGGAATTAGATTTCAACACTTGAATTTGAGGGGGACAATAACATTTGGTCTATAGCATCAGGTTATCCAGAGCCTTATTCATTCGGAGGAAATCAAAAATCTTCTATAAGTATTTGCTGGTCCCCTCTGGGCTTAGGGAAATCTTTAATTGCAGCTCTTGATTCAGCTTGGTCCAAGTCGAAATTCTACATTTGCCTGAGTAACTTGTTCATGGAACAGAGGGAAGTATAGAGGCAACTGACCATTTGGAGTTTTAGGACAATTGATGGAAGAGGGCTTGGCATCTGAATGAGAAGTGGAGGGAGAGTAGAACAAAGGAACAGAAGGAGAGAGCACAATGAGAAAGGGGAAGAGGGACATCTGGAGATAAGGGCCAACTGGAGGGCAGGGAAGGTAATTTTCCTTGCATTTTAAACTCAGACCACATATCACATCAGAATCACCTGAGGGAAACGTTTTCAATGCATATTCCTGGGTTTCTTCTCTTGGAAATTTTTATTAAATCTTGAGTTGTGCTGATTTATCCATATTTATCATAAGAATTTTGGATAACTCTTACTTTGAGAGGCCCAGGCAGTGGATCACTTGAGGTCAGGAATTCAAAACCAGCCTGGCCAACATGGGGAAACCTCATCTCTACTAAAAATACAAAAATTAGCCAGGCATGGTGGTACATGCCTGTAGTCCCAGCTACTTGGGAGGCTGAGGACTCAGGAGAATCACTTGAATCAGGGAGGCAGAGATGACAGTGAGCTGAGATCACACCACTGCACTCCAGCCTGGGCAACGGTAAGACTCCATCTCAACAACAACAACAACAAAAAAAAAAGAATTGTGGATAATTCTGATGCAATTAGAAAACAAAGCAGAGCTTGACAACCACTGGGTTGGGACGTATATCAGGAAGACATTTGATTATGTAAAATAACTGCAAAACAAACTGAAGGGGAATTATTTTAAAATGCTTGAATATAATTATATAATTCAACTCTTCCTATGTATGTAGTTTGACCACATATTTGATGTCTGCTATACTAAGATTGGAAATGTGTAGAAGTTTTTTTTAAAAAATCACGTAGAAGCACAGAAAAAAAGGAGTTGGAGAGAAAAGAAAACTAGCTATTGTCTGGTAACAAGAGAAGAGAAGGGAAACGAAGTAGCATATTTTTGTTCATTGTTTGATGGCATCTAAATTATGATCCCAAATATTTTTTTTCCTAAGAAATCCAATAATACAAGTATTCAGAGTGGAGTACAACACTGATTTACTGGGAAAGATAAGTGTACTCTGTTTTGCTGCATAATGTTGAGGGAGAGGGAAAAGAAAGTTAGTTGAGTAAACAAGTAAGAGACTGGTCCTCAGGGAAGCTGTCTGCCTGAAAAATCACAACTACTGCACCTACAGATAAGCCCTGAACAGATAAGCATGCAGGGTCCAGCACAGATGCCTTCTGTTCTTTGTGTAACTGGCAAGCTCCCAGGTAATTTCCTCCCTTTTTCAGGCATATACAAGGCGGCCTCTGTGGGAACTTGCGCAGGGAGGAGGGGGGCTTACCTAAAACAAACCCACAGTTATACAAACAAGAGAAGCCCACTTTGTGCTTGACTAGAGACATACCCACAGCTGGATATATAAAGGGAATTGTGCCGACTGTTTTATATATAGCTGAGAGGAGTTTCTTATAAAAGCTTTTTGATTCAACTGTAAAAACGGCAATCCACTTGGACGCCCTTGTCTGCTGCAGAGAGCTTCCTCCTTTTGCTTATTAAACTTTCACTCTCACCTCACCCGTGTGTCCCCGTCCCTTAATCATCTTGGTGGTGAGATGAAGAACTCCAGGTGATACCTCACAAGAGAGACTGCTACATTGTGGTGCATTGGCGAGGCTGCAACTTTAAGAAGTGTGACTTTTATTGTTGCTGAATTATTTTGTCTCCTACCCAATTGAAAATAAAGGATATAAAGTGCTTAGGTTGAACACAAAGTCCTCTGCTCTAGGTAACATCTTCAGCAGCCACATTAGCAGAGGCATGGGTGCTAATGGTGGAGTAGATGTCTCTTTGCTTCTGACAGGGTGTCTGCTTATGTGTGAAACAAAATAGTATGCTATATATTTCATTAAGAAATCTGCTAAAAAATGAAGTAGAACAGGTTCATATTCCTAAGAGGCACAGGATTTGCTACAGCAGCAAGAACAAAAGGCTTAAGTAACAAAAATGTGCAAAGTAGTTACAAACATGTTCATCTAAACAAAACAATGTGAGCATCTGCATATGACAATAACTTATGCAAAAAATATTTTTAACTGAGATTGAAATCATTTTATACATAACAAATGTTATCACTGTATTCTCAGGTAATATATTGTTTGCATATAGATGTTATAAATAATAACTTATTTAATTTATTCATCATTTATACAACAAATAATTCTTTGGAATCTACAAAATGCTGGTTTTGTTCTAGGCACTGAATGTACAAATTGATTTAAAATATGTGTTCTTAGAGTGTGGTAGATCAAAAAATACAAATAGGCCAGGCACAGTGGCTCACACCTGTAATCCCAGCACTTTGGGAGTCCAAGGTAGGTGGATCACCTGAGGTCAGGAGTTCGAGACCAGCCTGACCAACATGGTGAAACCCCATCACTACTAAAAATACAAAATTAGCCGAGGGTGGTGGCACAAGCCTGTAGTCCCAGCTACTCGGGAGGAAGAGGCAGGACAATCGCTTGAACCAGGGAGGTGGAGGTGGCAGTGAGCCGAGATTGCACCATTGCACTCCAGCCTGGGCAACAAGAGCAAAACTCTGCCTAATATATATACATATATTATGTATAGATACATATATACATATATTATGTATAGATACATATATACATATATTATGTATAGATACATATATACATATATTATGTATAGATACATATATACATATATTATGTATAGATACATATATACATATGTGTATATATATAACATATATACATATGTGTATATATAACATATATATACATATGTGTATATATAACATATATGCATATGTGTATTATAACATATATGCATATGTGTATTATAACATATATGCATATGTGTATTATAACATATATACATATGTGTACATATAACATATATACTTATGTGTACATATATAACATATATACATATGTGTACATATAACATATATACATATGTGTACATATAACATATATACATATGTGTACATATAACATATATACATATGTGTACATATAACATATATACATATGTGTACATATAACATATATACATATGTGTATATATAACATATATACATGTGTGTATATATAACATATATACATGTGTGTATATATATAACATATACATGTGTCTATATATAACATATATACGTGTGTGTATATAACATATATACGTGTGTGTATATATAACATATATACGTGTGTGTATATATAACATATATACGTGTGTGTATATATAACATATATACGTGTGTGTATATACACATATACGTGTGTGTGTATATACACATATACGTGTGTGTATATACACATATACGTGTGTGTATATACACATATACGTGTGTGTATATACACATATACATAATACATAATATATGCATATGTATAATATACATATATACATAATATATAATATATGCATATGTATAATATACATATATACATAATATATAATATATGCATATGTATAGTATACGTATATATCTGTCTAATATATATACCTATATACATATATTAAATATATATATACATATATTAAATATATATACACATATATATTAGAAGTTGTACTGCTGAAAACAAGCGCTACCAATGAAAAATTTCAGGAAACCTAGTGTGATTATTTTTAATAGAAATGGATATTTTAATACAGGTCTCTTGTTTTTTCTTGTGGAAATAAATGACGAGTTGGAATTTCTGGGTGTTTGGTATCTGAATATTTAAGTATAGCACGTATGGTCAGTTTTTCAAAGGCATTTTACCATCTTACTTGTCCATCGGTAACTCATAAGATATGTGGAACAACATCCTCTCCAACAACCTCTAGTATCAGTCTTTGTAAAGTTTGTTAATTAAATGGGTGTTTTTTTGTTTTTGTTTTTCTTTTTGAGACCGTCTCACCCTGTCACCCAGGCTGTAGTGCTGCTGCGTGATCTTAGCTCACTGCAGTCTTTGCCTTCCAGGTTCAAGTGATTCTCCTGCCTTGGCCTCTCAAGTAGCTGGGACTACAGGTGCCCCCCACCACACCCAGCTAATTTTTATATGTTTAGTAAAGACAGGGTTTCACCATATTGGCCAAGCTGTTCTCAATCCTGACTTCAGATGGTCCACCTGTCTCAGCCTCCTAAAGCGCTGGGATTACAGTCATGAGCCACCGCACTTGGCTGGATTTTCTTTCTTTCTCTCTCTCTCTCTCTCTCTCTCTCTCTCTACTTTAAGTTGTGGGATAAATGTGTAGAACATGCAGTTTTGTTACACAGGTATACATGTGTCATGGTGGTTTGCTGCAACATGGGTGTAGGTTTTGCTGGTAATTATTATATTATTAAAAGATAACAGAATACCTAGCTAAAAAAAATGCGAGGAGGCATTGATGGGCACATGTTTACTGAGCACATCCTGACTCCAGAATTAAAAATCCAATTTATGCCTCTGCAGTCCAATAAAATTTTTCCTTAAGAATCCAGGGATCAGACTTTCATCTCAGCAACCACTCCAATATGGTTTCTCACCTACTCATTCCAACGAGCTGCTCATATCAAAATATAAGTGCTATCCATGTTGTTAAATTATAAATTGAACCATAACTTCTCAGCCTTCATCTTAATTTATATATCAGCAGCATTTCACACAGTCGACCTCCACCTTCTCTTTGTAAAACTTTTTTATAGAATTCCAGAACACTTAACCTACTTTCCCTCCACCACGTTTTTGATAATTACCCCTAGTCCTTTTTTGCAGGTTTCATCTTTACTATTTTTTAAATGTTAGAGGACCATTAGGCTCAGGACTTTGACTTCTTATCTTTCTTATCTTTGCTTTGTTACTAATTTTTGTGTCATTAATTTCCTGATATTTCATATTACACCTAAACACTGGACACTACACCCAACACTCCCTGACTTATCCACGTGGATGTCAGTTAGGAATCTCAAAATTAATATGTCTGTGTGGAGCCACTGAAACTCCCCAAATTTGCTCTTCCCCATTCTGTTTAATGGCAACTCCCATTTTATAGTTTCTCAGCTCAATATTCTTGGTGTCCCCTTTTAATTCTGTCTCTGTAGCTCTGTCACTCTCTTCCTGTATCTGTCTGATTCTCTCCCTCTCTCTCCTCTCTCTCTTGCTCACGGTCACTCTTGCTCTCTCTCACTGCTTCACACACACACAAACACACACAGACAGACAGACACACAAACACACGCACATTTTCAGATCTGATGTGTATGGAATTCCTGCCAGCTTTACCTTTAAAATGTAATAATTCCAAATGTTGTTTCCAAATTCACATTCCCACCCCCACCACTTGGTAACTATAGCGCTTCCCTCACAAGGCCAAGTGCAGAGATTTCTTGGGGAAATAATGAGAACTATTATACATTCTTATTTCAAGGACACCTAAAATTATAGGATTACCATATTTGATACTAATTTAAGCTTCTGTCATTGCCCTTTTTTCAATCCAGTCTCCACACAGCTACCACAGTGTGCAAGTAGAAGTCTCAGCCATATCACCACACTCCTGCTTTAATGTCCCTACTCCATTGCTTCTTTTCTCCTTCAGAAGAGTTTAAGCTTAATGAAGCTGGGCAACTTTACATATTTTTCCACGAGCTGGAGATCACTTGGTGTAAGGTAAAAATGATCAGTCAATATTTTCAAATAACAGAATCCACGAATAATAGTTTTGTTTCTTTGAGAGTACATTGACTTTTAAAAATCAAGAAAATAGATTGGTCAAGAGAATTCTGCTTGTTTTGATTTTGTTATCCCTCGATTAGATTAACTGTGTTAGTATAAATGTCAGTGTGGAAAGCTATAAGCATTTCCTAAACTTTAAAATGAAAGGCATGGAATTTAAATATCTACTCCTTTTATTCAAGCAACCAAAAAACACAACTTTTTAAATATATTTTATGTATGTATGAAATCTAAATTTATTTTTCTCTCTTTATCCCTGAATACTTTTTAAAGTTATTCATGTCCTCATTATTTTTTAATCCACTTCAGTCACATTTTAAAATATATTTTTGACTTCATTAAGAATATCTTTGTGTTCCACTGAATAGCTTGCCAAATAATAAAACATTAGCAGTATAATTTCCTCATAGACTTTATTTAATTTGCTTGGTTACACATAGATTTCCTACTCTCAACTCATAATTTCATTCAAGTGTAATATATTCTACTTGACATTTGCGGGGTTTTCATACCATGCATTTGTCATTGAAATTGGTTTTTGATATTTGAACCACTAGTTTATAATTATATTGTTGGTTAGACTGGTCTGTAGAATCTTTCTTTGTTTTGATTCTGTGGTTTATTCATTACAGAGTAGCTGTGCTACTGTAAATTTTGAGGTCAAAGGCTTAAAGCATTTCATGTATTTTAAAACAAAGTGGATGGCATTTAAATATCTATTCCTTAAAATTTGGAAGAAAGGTTAACACCATATAAACCCAGAGCCTGTTTTTTAGATTAGTAGCACGTAGACATTTTCAATTTCTTCTAAAGTTGAAAAAAATAAACATTTTATATTCATAGAATGCTTGATGAAGGTAAATATTTAATTTTCACTTAAAAGAAATTTGGTTACATTGAAAGGAAATGTGGCTAATATAAGTGAGATACATTTCTAATTAAAACAATAATTTAAGATAAATAATGCTCAAAGAACCGTGGTCATTGCATTTATTCCAGAGAAAGGACATTTATCCTGATCTGGCTGTAATAACGTAGTAGGTAGAACTGCTGCTGTGGACACCCAAGCAAGGAAGGGAAGCTGGTGTCTCAAGGGGTCCCGCTGAGATGGAAAGGGGTCAGGGCCCAGACTGTTGATGTCGCCTGGACCCAACCACCACGTCTCAGAAGAAGAAATGACCCTCCCCTCCTGGTGTTGCCCCAAACAAGGAGCTTAGCAGTGTTGCACACAGGATAGTCCTTGCAGGAGACATGTTTGACAAGTTGCTGAGGTGCCTGATGGGGCCAGGCTTTTTTTCATGAAATGAGTTTGCATCGTGAGGAAGACTCTTTATTGGAAACCTGGCAGGGATCCAATTTCCCCTTTGCCTTAACCCCATAGGAGCACAGTAGACAGGGAGGAAGTCACCCAGGTGGCTGTTCCTGCTTGGCCCCCACTTCCCAGACCCTTCCAGGCATGGAGAGCCACTGAGATCACTCCATGGGCTGCTCACATGGGGTCTGGACCCAGCCGCCCTCCTGTGCCTGTCAGGCAGCCCCTGGGCCATCACAGGACCCACTGTGTGGTGATCAGTGGCCCACCACCTGTCCTTGCAGTGGGTGCAGGTCACAGATGCTGCCCCAGTCCTGGCACACTGGCCTTCCCAGCCTAGCCCAGGGTAGGGGATGTGAATGATCCTTGCCTGTGCCCCTTCAGACCATGTGAGGTTGGACACTCACTGCAGAAGTCCCTCCAGGTCCCTTTTCAACTGAGTTGTGGGGGACTTGCTTAGTCCTCATGCCCAGGGTCAGGGGAGGGGTGCAGGGTCTGCACCCTAAATCCCCTAGGGCCTGAGGGAGGTCTCCCAGGTGACCTCTGTCCTCTCCAGTGACATGAGTCCTCCCAGATGGCCTCAGCCCTCTCAGGTGACTTGCTTCCATCGTGACTCTGGCTCTTGCAGGAGGTGGGCTACTACAGGGACATGAGCTGCCTAACTGCCATCCTCCTCCTGTATCTGCCAGTGGAAGACACCTTCTGGGCACTGAATCAGCTGATGGCCGAGGAGAGGCACTCCCTGCAGGGTAGGTGGACAGCTACCCCGAGGGCCTCACACAGCCAGGCCATGGGACGGCCACCCTGACTGGGTGATCCTGACTTCCAGGCAACGCACCTTCCTTGCTTTCCAGCTTGTTAGGAGCCTTCAGGACATCCCTGCTGAGGGTCCCACAGGGGCCCAGAGCTGAACAGGGACCCTTTCACTTCAAGGCAGATGGTGCTGCAGCCTCCCCCTGGCCACCCTGTGTGTCCTAGAGCCACAGCCCTCTAGCCCTGAGTTCATGCAGGTGACTCTCACTTCCCCAAGAGTCCTCCTACCTCCCAGCTGGCCACACTCCCAGCTGCCCCCTAGCCCACAGATGGGCCAATGAAGTCAAGATGGCAGTGTCTGCCCATCCCATGTCCCCTAGCCAGACCCCATGTCCAGGAGATGACCATGCAGTCCTTCAGCACCCACCTGGTTCCCTCCACTGGCCACTGCCTGCCTCAGCCCTGCCTCACAGCCTCAAAGGCAGGCCTGCCCTCCTGGCACCTTTACCCAGGATGCTGCTGTGCAGTGCCTCCAGCTAGGGCCCATCTCCCTAGAGCTGAGGGCACATGGTAGGGTCACCTGATGGAAGGGAGGAAGGCCTCAGGATCCGGGGTCCCCTGCCACTGCCCAGCTCTTCCAGCTGATGGCTCCACATCTTGGGAGTGGGCTCTGATGCATGATGGGTCAGGGGCTTCCCAGTTTTCTACAGCCCAAATACTGCCCAGCTCCAGAGGCTCCTATCCCACCAGGAGCAGGTATAACACAAATCTTTCCCAAAGATCATGCGGTACCTGCTGAGTGGATGACACCCTCAACTCTTTCCCAGAGGCCCAGGGTCCCATGGGGCAGGGAAACAGGGGAAGATGGAGCTCCTCGAGGGCCTGACAAGGGGCTGAGTCCCAGTCAGGGCCTCACCCAAGATGAGGATTTTCCATGGGTTTGGAGTTGGGTTTCCTTTTCCTGCCCTCGAGGAGGAGGCAGAGGTACTAGGATGGGGGCTGAGCTCCAGCTGAGCAGGGTTAAGGGAAGTGTGTCCACCAGGCATCTGTGCATGGGGGAGTTGTTGGGGAAGCACTGGCCACTGTCCAGTGTTCTGCCCCAGGGCAGCTCAGGGGGCCCTGAGCACCTAGGGTCCAGGAAGTGCCGTGCATTGAGGTTTGTTGAGTTGGCTCCTCTGGTGTTTTGTTGATGGGATAAGGAGGCAAATGGAGACCCCAGGCCAGGGACTCACCTGTCCCACAAGTGCCCAGCTCCCCCAGGAGGACCTGGCTCACCCCAAGCCAGCAGGAAGCACAGGAAAGTTTCTGCATGGCACAGAAGCCAGGCCCTCCTCAAGAGGGGGCATCACACTGCAGGGGTCAGGACTCAGGCCCGCTGCTATTTCCACATTATTCATTTATAGGGTGATATGGTTTGGCTGAGTTGCCACCCAAATCTCATCTTGAACTGTAATTTCCATAATCCTCATGTGTCATGGGAGTGGCCCAGTGAGAGGTAACTGAATCATGGCGGCAGTTTCCCCCATGCTGTTCTCATGATAGTAAGTGAGTTCTCATGTGATCTGATGGTTTTATAAGCATCTGGCACTTCCCTTGCTTGAGGTGATGAATGCCCCATTTACCCTGATGTGATTATCACACATGGTATGCCTGTGTCAAACTATCTCATGTACCCCATAAATATATACACCTACCATGTACTCATATAAATTAAAAATAAAAATAAATTTTTAAAAATACTGTGAGTTTTAAAGGTGAGGTTTGCCCTCCAGCGCTGGTGCCTGCCAGGTGTGACCTTCACGTCGTCTTTCCACATGGTCCAGGCCCCCATCTGCAGAGGCCAACAGTTCCCAGAGTGACCTTCCTCAGAAAACAGGGTCTTGGAGGAGACAGTCAGAGGAGGGGGCCTCATCCTCCCCACTGCCCAGCCCCTTGTGGGGATTGGAAGTGAGGGTCTCTGCCCACAAGTTGGCAGTCACCCTAAGCTGTTTTGTGGGAGGAAGCATAGGGAATATAGGTCAGTGCTGGGACAGCATTTCCTGATCCTGACTTGGAGAAGGTGTTAAAATCTTGACATTCCTGACTCCTCCTTTGTGAGAGCCCCTGCCCTGCAGGTCTCACAGGGTTGTTGTGAGGGTCACCTGTGGTGATGGGTTTGGAAGTGCTTTGTGAATGACACAGTGGGCCTTCCTATTCCTGTCATTGGCCTTTCGATCTTCAATACTAATTGCCTGGGGAACTCCAGGCCTCAAGGTCTAATCCTGGAAAGGTATGAGGTGTCCCTAGTGGAATATTCTACACCTCCTGGGAGGTCTCTCACTTCAACCTTCACCCGACATAACCCCTGCTCCTGTTCGCTCAGCCTGGAGAGCTTGCCCAGGAGCACAGGGTAGTACTGGACTGACCTCTTTGGAAAGGGTGATTACATCCTCATTTCAGCTCTCCCTCTTCCTAGCTTTCCACGTAGAAATCCAGGGCTCCATGCAGCATTTGCTGGACATGAGGGGGAAAAATTTTAGGGCAGGGATCTGCCCTGGTTGGGGACAGAGGAGTATCCTGGAGTCTGAGTGTCAGGAGTGTGAGACCTGCCCAGCTGGCCAGCCCCTGTCCCCATGCTGCTCGAAGCATGATGTTTCCTGCACAAGCTTCCTTTAAAGGGAAGCTTCCGGAGTGACTGCAGTGAGGTCCATGCTGTTGGGGGTGACAGAGAAGCCCTGGAGGCCCTCTGCTCTTACCCTGGCAGGAGGTGGCCAAAAATAAGCAGGCAGAGGAAGCTTCTCCAACATGCTTGGAAAGAAATTTCCGCTTATCACTCATGTCACACTTGCCACTAGAAGGACAATTTCTACAGTGGAGTGGAAGAAAATGACTATGCTGTGGGAGAGAATGGATGCATCCAGAAGAGCAAGGTGGGAGGAAAATGAGCCCATTGCCAGAATTTTGTGTCTTTTGAAGACATTTGCCAGAATTCTACTTTTGAAGGCTGCCCCTTTTGACAGTTACTGAGGAAGCTGTGGGACATTTTCAAAGCCTTTTATATAAAAAAAAACACACAATATACTGCTGTGGGTCTGTGTTCAGGGACTACGAAGAACACAGCTGCCACCGTTCTGTGTCGCAGATGCTGTGGGAAGTGCCTTAACACACAGAAGTTTGCTTCGTGCAACCGGGTGAGGAACATCTCTAAAACAGTTTACAGTCAAGAAAATTCAGTGTTCAGGAGGCTGAATGCGTTATCCAAGATCACACATATGTCCTGACAGATTCGGGGTTCAATGAAGGATTGTGTATTTTAATTAAGAATTATGTATTTTAATTAATAATTATATATTTTAATTTCACATTTTAAATTTCTGCACTTTTCTTCCATCACTTTTCACCATGCTTTCTACACTTGGAATTCCTTTTATGGGCTTCTTGAACTTCTTTACTTGTATGTTATTGATTTTCTACAAGTTTTAACATATATGATTAAAGAGTATTTCTTAATGTTTTAATAATTATCCTAGAATAAAATATATTTACTTTGATGTATGCATTGGATATTACAGTGTATTGTGTACATTTTCAAACACTTTGTGTTATACCAGAAGCATTATTCAACAGTGGTCAATTTTTTACCTGAACTATGTTCAGAAAATCTTTCCACCACAGTACAAAAAGATCGACTTCATGTTGTTAACAGATGGATGTGCCATAGTGCAATTGACTGTTTAATTATCCTGTTATCCTGTTGTGGATATTCAAGTTCAAACAATGCAGTAATAAATATGCAAGAGTGCTTTCAGACATTAAACAATGTGGCTCTAAATTAGGGACCTAGTGCCTGTAATCCCAGCACTTTGGGAGGTCTAGGTGGGTGGATCACCTGAGGTCAGAAGTTTTGAGACCAGCCTGGCCAACATGGCAAAACCCCTTTTCTACAAAAAATACAAAAGTTAGCTGGGTATGGTGATGCACACTTGTAGCCCCAGCTACTCGGGAGGCTGAGGTAGGACAACTGCCTGAACCCACGAGGCAGAGGTTGCAGTGAGCTGAGATCCTGTCACTGCACTCCAGTCTGGGGGACAGAGTGAGACTCTGTCCCAATAATAAATAAATAAATAAATAAATAATCTAGAAGTACAATTGCTTAGCCAAATTTCTTATGCATTTTGAATGATAAGAGTTGCTGCCTAATTTCTGTTACAAAGGCTATGGTAATTTACACTCAAAACACAGAATAGTTTGGTTGTTGTCACATATGGAGTCTTACTGCTGCCGAGACTGGAGTGCAGTGGTGTAATCCTAGCTCGTTGTAGCCTCCAACACCTAGGCTCAAGCAATCCTCCCACCTCAGCCTCCCTCCCAAGTAACTAGGATTACAGGTCCATGCCACCACACCCAGCTAATTTTATTCTTAGATATGGGATCTTGCTATGTTGCCCAGGCTGGTCTTGGAATCCTGGCCTCAAGGTGACCTCAGCCTCCAGTGTAGCTGACATTACAGGCGTGAGACACTGTACCTGGCTGAATGAGTGCCTCTATCCTGACACTTGTGTCCCCACGGGATCCTGCAGAATTCAGGACTCTGTCCACACAGGGGAAAACTCTGTTGGGGTCCTGATGACTGAGGAGGGAGCTTACCCATGGCTCTCCTGGTCATTTTTATTTAATAGTGAGCACAGAACCTCACATTTTCTGGAATGTTCCCATATGATTTTGTGAGAGAAAAGAGAATACAGACCCCAACCCCAAGCTCACTGTGTCAAAGGGAAAATTAAGCTTGGGAACTGAGTTACGCAATACTGCCTTCCTTGTTCTCAAACACATAGCTATAACTTCCCAACCCTGTGTCATAGCCTCATCCATAAGCCAGGTTCCCACAGTGACAGAAGGCCGCAAGTCTCCTCAGATGTCCTCCCTGACAATTTGCTGTGAGCCCCTAAATCTTTCAGAATGCACATCCCACCTGTAAACCATCCCTAAAAGTGAGTCAGCTCAATTTACCCTGACAATCTCAATTACCAGCTTATTTTCATAGTTCTGGGACAAGGTCAGGACCAGAAATCATCCCTCTGCCTATCCTGAGATGAATGAATCATTGAGTTTTTCTCTACTTCACTCCCTCTATTCACATGCTTACTTTATCTTATGTAAAATGGAGATTTACTGAATGCGAGATGAACGCATAACTGTTTCCTCTGCTCCCTCCTTTCCTATGTAAAATGTAGATATCCTGATGCTAATCAGAGCCACACAAGAATGCAAGCATTTGCTTCACTGCCTACCTTCAGTCTCATGGGAGTTCTCTGGATTTCTTGTATCAGCATGTGGACCTCTTTAGCAAGATTGAGGACAGTTTTCTGAATTATATCCTCAAAAACGTTTTCCAAGTTGCTCACTTTCTTTTCTTCTCCGTTAGAAATGCCAATAAGTCAGCTGGGCACAGTGGCTCATGCTAGTAATCCCAGCACTTTGGGAGGCCAAGGTGGGAGGATCACCCGAGGCCAGAAGTTTGAGACCTAACTGGCCAGCATGGCGAAACCCCACCTCTACTAAAAATACAAAAATTAGCGAGGCATGCTGGCACACACCTGAAATCTCAGATACTTGGGAGGCTGAGGCACGAGAATTGCTTGAACCCAGGAGGTGGAGGTTTCAGTGAGCCAAGATCATGCCACTGCACTACAGACTGGGTAACAGAGCGAGATTCTGTCTCAAAAAAAAAAATGCCAATATGTCATAGATTTTGTTCCTTTACATAATCCTACATTTCTCAAAAGTTTGGTTCATTATTTTTAAATTCTTTTTTTATTTTTGTCTGACTGGGTTGATTCAAAGGTCTGGTCTTTGAGCTCTTAAATTATTTCTTCTATTTGGTCTAGTCTGTTGCTAAGGCTGCGAACTGTTTTTTGAAATTCCTATAGTAAATTTTTCAATGCAAGAAGCTCTGCTTGGTTCTTTCTCAATATGGCTATGTTGTCATTCAAATCCAGGATCGTTGTTATGGGGTTGTTGTTGGATTTCAACTTTCTGTTGGATTTTGGTGATTTTTTTTGCCACTTATATCTTGAATACTATACCTGTCATTTCAGACGTTCCATTCTGGTTAGGACTCATTGCTAGATTGCTGGTTTAATCCTTTGGAGGTCATGGAACATTCTGGCTTTTTGTATTGCCAGAGTTCTTGTGCTGGTTTCTTTTCATCTGAGAGACTTGATGCTTCTTTTGTTGAATTTGCTATCATTTGGAAGGAGTTTTTTTTTTTTAATTTTTCATTCTTTCTTTCTCTTAAGGGTATGACTGTGGTGTATGTTGTATAGAATCAATTTGCTTCATTTCTGGGTACTTTCAGAGGACCAAGGCTCTGTACAAGTTCCTTGGTTGCAGATAGGCTCCTGTGGTGGCTTGGTGTGGTGATGTATTTTTGTTTGGTGGCATAATTCAGGCTTCAGTCCAGTAGACAATGCTTAAGAGTAACAGCTGGCTGCAGGGTCTTCTCCTCTGTGTACTTGTCCTCGACAGGTGCAGAAGTGACAAAGTGCCAAAAGCGCCCTGTCCCAGTGTGCACTAGTCTTCAGCAGGGGCAGAGCTGCTGGAGATACCTAAGAAGCAGCCTCTTTCAGCCCACGTTCCTTGGGCCCCAACAGGATGACCACTGCTGGATCTGCGGCAGTGCACTAGGAAGGGGACAGAGGGCAAGAGATGACCACCTCTCTAAATCTGTTCCCAGGCTTTGGTGTGCCCCTTTCAGCAGCTGATATCATGACAGTGTTTCCTTTGACCCAAGGGGTGGGTTTGGCAAGCTGTATTCCTCCTTCCCTTAGGGCTGGTCCTCACCAAAGTTTAGGTCTCCTGGGGAATGGGGTTCACCTCCCTCTTGTTTCTTGGAGCTGATGGAGTATTCTCTCAACTGACCAAGGGAGCAGGCTGAGACACCCAGCAATGACACACACAGACCAGTTCCAGGTTGCAAAGATGTTCTTGGCTGCAAGTCTCACCATCCTTGAGAAACCTCTGCTTTAGCAACTCTCTTCCCACTACAGTCCTGCAAGAGGAGAGAGCCTAATTCTAACACCTACTGCTGGGGCACTTTCCACACTCAACACTCAATTCTGGCTGTGGAGGCTGCTCCCCTGCTCCAGAGCAAGCACTCCAATTCCTAGCCCAAGATTAAAGTGTCTGCAGTGGCCACCATTGCCAGGCACCAAAAAATGATTGACTTTGTATGAGCCCAGATTAAAAAGGGCATCCTTATCTCAGTCCCAGGTCTAGGGAAATGCCTGCAGCTTTTCTGAGTGTCTTTCCTCTTTCCCCATCTCTCAGCCACTTTTGTGCTAGCTCCAAGGCTTGGGAGAAACAGAGTGCTCTCCCTTAATCTGGATTGCACAGATCCCCAGTGGAAAGGTGAGTTTCAGAGGGAGACTGGCTGCTCTTCTCTCATACTGGAGTTTCACTCCCTTTTGTGAACCAAATGCTATCACAGAGGCTGCTTTTCCACCTCCCCCTCCACAGGGTCTGAAGTGTTCTTCTCTATTCCTGTGAATTCCTGTTTTTCTTCTTGAATTGAAGCTCACAAAGTTTATCTTTATGCTTATTTTTCTACTTCCAAGTGGCTGAGGCACACTGAAAGCCCCTAATCCATCATTCTAGGAAAAAAGGATGGTTTAAATAAAGGAATGTTCATATAAAATATATATTAATTAACGCAAACATATTTTATTTGACATGAGTTAGGTGAATATTTGATACATTAATTAATTTTAAAATTGTTAAATAAAATTAGAAATGTCTTCGAATTTGCCAAGGTATGTTTCTCTCCTGGGATTACTGGTCAGTTTTATTTTTTCCTTGGATAGACATTTTAAGCCATAAATCTTGACATAGACCTGATGTAGACCTCCATACCTTTCCCAGACGTGGGACCGAGCAACTGGGACAGGTCCATCCTAGCACTAAGGGATGATTAAACCTAACTTGTAGTCGTTGTACAACTATAAACATGGTTGATGCTTTAAGAGAAAGATCTTGATGGAAAGGGTTAAATGTAAAAATTGATCATATGAATTGGGTCATTCTTATCACACCAAATAAAGCCATCAACAAGCCTGGGGGAGGAGGCATTCAGGGCAAAAACACCACTCCAAAAGCATAATTCTCTGCATGCCTGGCTGCTGAAATTACCTGCTTTAAGCTGAAACCAGTTTTATCAAATGGTTACTGAAACAACCTCTTGAACACTAAGACTAGCTTTACCCACCACTGTCCCTCACCTATGAGAGCCTGCCAGCTCTCAAAAACCTT
This sequence comes from Gorilla gorilla gorilla, assembly GCF_029281585.2. Lineage (NCBI taxonomy): Eukaryota > Metazoa > Chordata > Mammalia > Primates > Hominidae > Gorilla > Gorilla gorilla. The sequence goes on along the minus strand of NC_086018.1, from coordinate 9,892,130 downwards.
ACTGGTGCCAGTGAACTTTCTCAAAGAGAAATACATACCGTTTTTCTCTCTGTCTCCCTTTTTTATAAAACCTCTAACTTTCTCTTTATGTTTTGGACATACTAAAGACACCCATTCTGCATGTATGTGTGAAATTGTAATACTTGTATCTCAAATAAAACATTTTAATTTCAGATGTTTGTCTATATTTATTTGACTTTGACAATCTGATATTATTTAGCATTATTTCCAGTCTTCCAAATAATGTCAAAATTTTGTTATGTTAGATAGGAATATCTTGTTATTCAACTTGAAGGTAAACTGCTTGATCAATGCATGTAATTCCTTGACAGATTGTCAGCACCTCTAAGACAACATGTAGATATTGCTCATTACTAACTCATTTCATCTTTTCATGATAAATGACATAAATTTAATTTTCATTTTTAAAGTGCAAACCATTATGCCTTGTATTATGGCATTCTTGCATTACTATAAAGGAATACCTAAGCACTACTTAGTTTATACTGAAAAAAAAGATTGACTTGGCTCACAGTTCTGCAGGCTGTACAGGAAGCTTTGTATAGGCAGTTGCTTGGCTTCAAGAAGGGTCCTCAGGGAGATTTTACACATGGCAGAAGGTGAAGCAAAAGAAGGTATGTCACATGGCCAGAGCAGGAGCAAGCAGAGGGAGGTGCCACACACTTTTAAACAGCCAGATGTAATGAGAACTCACTCACTCTTGCAAGGACAGTGCCAAGAGGAATGGTGCTAAACATGAGAAATCAGTCCTCATGACCCCATCACCTCCCACCAGACCCCAACTCCAACACTGGGAATTACAATTCGACATGAGACTTAAAGGGTACAACATCCAAACTATTTCATTCCATCCCTGGCCCTTCAAATCTCACGTTCTTCTCACATTGCAAAATACAATCATCCCTTCTCAATAGTCTCCCAAAAGTCTCAACTTGTTTTGGCATCACTCGAAAGTGCAGTTTCTTCTGAGACAAGGCAAGTCCCTTCCACCGATGAGCCTGTAAAATCAAAACAAGTTATTTACTTCTAAGATAAAATTGGGGTACAGGCATTGGGTAAACATTGCCATTACAAAAGGGAGAAATTGGCCAAAAGAAAGGGGCTACAGGCCCCACACAAGTTCAAATCCCAGCAGGGCAGTCAATAAAACTCGATGTTCCAAAATAATCTCCTTTGAAACCATGTCCCACATCCTGGGAACATAGAGCATTCCCAGGATGCATAGGGTGGGCTCCCAAGGCCTTGGGCAGCTCTGCTCCCACAGCTTTTCTACACTGAAGGCATGAGTTGCTGGTGGCTCTATCATTCTGGGATCTGGAGGGCAGCAGCCCCCTCCCACAGCTCCACTAGGTAGCCCCCCCAGTCAGGACCCCGTGTGGGGCCTCCAACCCCACATTTCCACTTGGCACTGTCCTAGAAGAGGTCCTCTTTGAGGGCTCCAGCCATGCATAGTCTTCTCCCTGGGCATCCAGCCTTTCTCATACATCCTCTGAAATTTAGGCAGACAATGCCAAGCCTCCTTCACTCTTGCACTTTGCTCACCTGCAGGCTTAACACCACATGGAAGCCACCAAGGCTTATAGTTTGCACCTTCTGAAGCCATGACCTGAGCTCTATCTGCAGCCCTTTGAACCAAGGCTGGAGCTAGAAGGGCCAGGATGCAAGGAACACCCTCCTGGGGGTGGTACAGGACAGTGATGCCCTGGCCCTGGTCCAAGTGGAACAGGAATTAAAAGAAATTAAAGAATGTGTAAGCAGAAACTCAGTTGTATGTGAGAAAACCCAATTCCCCCTGAGAAAGAGAAAGAGCTGGAGTCCTTTAAAAATTAACTGCCTGTTTTTCTGTGGCTAGTGAGCCTCATCTCTCTTCCTTTCCCAGGCATTGTGAAGACGCTGTGTCCCTAGCTGTGCAGCTGCAAGGTCACTAGACAGATAAACTCAAGTGGTAAAACATGTTTTTCCTTGAAAAGTAATAAATGATATAATGCATGTCTCAATTAATTGAATAACTGTCGTTCTTTCTCGCATCTGTAATGTGCTTCCCCCTGCACAGATCTCCCCACTCCCCACCACCCCACAAAATGCTTAAAAGTTAACTTAAGTCTTTGTTCAGGACTCAGTCCTTTGGATGTTAATCTGACTGGGCCGGTGCACCTAAATAATAAATATCCTCCTCAACCCCATCGGTTTCTCTGATTCCTTAAAAAATCCCACTACAGATGAGTAGGTTGCAAAAATTTTCTCCCATTTTGTAGGTTGCCTGTTCACTCTGATGGTAGTTTCTTTTGCTGTGCAGAAGCTCTTTAGTTTAATTAGATCCCATTTGTCAATTTTGGCTTTTGTAGCCATTGCTTTTGGTGTTTTGGACATGAAGTCCTTGCCCATGCCTATGTCCTGAATGGTAATGCCTAGGTTTTCTTCTAGGGTTTTAATGGTTTTAGGTCTAATGTTTAAGTCTTTAATCCATCTTGAATTGATTTTTGTATAAGGTGTAAGGAAGGGATCCAGTTTCAGCTTTCTACATATGGCTAGCCTGTTTTCCGAGCACCATTTATTAAATAGGGAATCCTTTCCCCATTGCTTGTTTTTCTCAGGTTTGTCAAAGATCAGATAGTTGTAGATATGTGGAGTTATTTCTGAGGGCTCTGTTCTGTTCCATTGATCTATATCTCTGTTTTGGTACCAGTACCATGCTGTTTTGGTTACTGTAGCCTTGTAGTATAGTTTGAAGTCAGGTAGTGTGATGCCTCCAGCTTTGTTCTTTTGGCTTAGGATTGACTTGGTGATGCGGGGTCTTTTTTGGTTCCATATGAATTTTAAAGTAGTTTTTTCCAATTCTGTGAAGAAAGTCATTGGTAGCTTGATGGGGATGGCATTGAATCTGTAAATTACCTTGGGCAGTATGGTACCATTTTCACGATATTGATTCTTCCTACCCATGAGCATGGAATGTTCTTCCATTTGTTTGTATCCTCTTTTATTTCCTTGAGCAGTGGTTTGTAATTCTCCTTGAAGAGGTCCTTCACATCCCTTGTAAGTTGGATTCCTAGGTATTTTATTCTCTTTGAAGCAATTGTGAATGGGAGTTCACTCATGATTTGGCTCTCTGTTTGTCTGTTGTTGGTGTATAAGAATGCTTGTGATTTTTGTCCAGAATCTACAGTGAACTCAAACAAATTTACAGGAAAAAAACAAACAACCCCATCAAAAAGTGGGTGAAGGACACGAACAGACACTTCTCAAAAGAAGACATTTATGCAGCCAAAAGACACATGAAAAAATGCTCATCATCACTGGCCATCAGAGAAATGCAAATCAAAACCACAATGAGATACCATCTCACACAAGTTAGAATGGCAATCATTAAAAAGTCAGGAAACAACAGGTGCTGGAGAGGATGTGGAGAAATAGGAACACTTTTACACTGTGGGTGGGACTGTAGACTAGTTCAACCATTGTGGAAGTCAGTGTGGCAATTCCTCAGGGATCTAGAACTGGAAATACCATTTGACCCAGCCATCCCATTACTGGGTATATACCCAAAGGACTATAAATCATGCTGCTATAAAGACACATGCACACGTATGTTTATTGCAGCATTATTCACAATAGCAAAGACTCAGAACCAACCCAAATGTCCAACAATGATAGACTGGATTAAGAAAATGTGGCACATATACACCATGGAATACTATGCAGCCATAAAAAATGATGAGTTCATGTCCTTTGTAGGGACATGGATGAAATTGGAAATCATCATTCTCAGTAAACGATCGCAAGAACAAAAAACCAAACACCGCATATTCTCACTTGTAGGTGGGAATTGAACAATGAGAACACATGGACACAGGAAGGGGAACATCACACTCTGGGGACTGTTGTCGTGTGGGGGGAGTGGGGAGGGATAGCATTGGGAGATATACCTAATGCTAGATGACGAGTTGGTGGGTGCAGTGCACCAGCATGGCACATGTATACATATGTAACTAACCTGCACAATGTGCACATATACCCTAAAACTTAAAGTATAATAATAACAAAAAAAAAAAAAGAAAAAAAAATCCCACTACAGCCTGGGCATGGTGGCTCATGCCTGTAATCCCAGCACTTTGGGAGGCTGAGGCAGGCAGATCACGAGGTCAGGAGATTGAGACCATCATGGCTAAGATAGTGAAAACCCATCTCTACCAAAAATACAAAAAATTAGCCATGCATGGTGGCAGTCACCTGTAGTCCCAACTACTTGGGAGGCTGAGGCAGGAGAATGGCATGTACCCGGGAGGCAGAGCTTGCAGTGAGCTGAGATTGTGCCACTGCACTCCAGCCTGGGCAACAGAGTGAGACTCCATCTCAAAATAAATAAATAAATAAATATATAAATAAATTTTTAAAATCCCACTACACAAGAAACCATTCTTTCATCCTAGACCTCTAGGTCTGTGCTGGGATGAGCTGCTGCAAAGATTTCTGAAATGCCTTCAAGGCCTTTTTTAAATTGTCTTGGCTATCAGCACCTTGCTCTTTTTCAGTTATGCAAATATCTCTAATAAGTGGTTGCTCCACAGCCTGTTTAGATTCTTCCCCTGAAAATGCTTTATCTTCCTTTGCCAAATGGGCAGGCTGCAAATTTTCTATACTTGTATGGTCTGCTTCCCATTTAATTGTAAATTCCAACTTTAAGTAATTTTTTTGCTCCCGCGTCTGAGTGTTCAAACTTCCTCAGATCACTAGTACATGAACAGACTGCAGCCAAGTTCTTTGCAAAGGCATAACAGGCATGATCTTTATTCCAAGTCCCAGTAAGTTCCTCATTTTCATCTGAGACCGCATCAGCCTATCCTTCACTGTCCATATCACTATCAGCATTTTGGTCACAACCATTTAACTAGTCTCTAAGAAATTCAGAACTTTCCTTCATCTTCCTGTATTCTGAGCCCGGCAAACTCTTCCAACTCCTGCCCATTACCTAGTTCCAAAGTCACTTCCACATTTTCAAGTATCTTTATAGCAACGCCCCATGTCTCAGTACCAATTTTCTGTATTAGGCCATTCTTACATTGCTATAAAGAAATACCTGAGACTGGGTAATTTATAAAGAAAGGAGGTTTGAAAAGAGGTTTGTATAGCTGCAGGCTGTACAAGCATGATTCTGGCATCTGCCTAGCTTCTGGTGAGGCCTCAGGAGGCTTTATTCACGGCAGAAGATGAAGAAGGAGCAGGCAGGCACATCACCTGGCAAGGCAGGGGAAGCACCACGTACTTTTAAACAAATAGATCTTGCAAGAATTCACTCACTATCACAAGGACAGCACCAGGGACAGGATGCTAGACCATTTCTGAGAAATCCACCCCCATGATCCAATCACCTCCCTCCAGACCTACTACCAACCTTGGGGATATCACAATTCAACATGAGATTTAGAGGGAACAACATCTGAAGTATCTCATGCCTCATGTTGTGACTTGGTATAATGTCCATAAGATTACACTGACTTTACACATCATATTGCAGTTTTTGCTAGCTCTTCTGTAGTAAGAAAATGGGATTCATCAGCAATGCCTTCTAAGTCTGGCTCTGTTTTCCCGTGCAGACTTTTCCCTGAGCTCTGCTTGTCAGTCTTGCTAGAACCTCACCCTAGGCAGCAACCTCCAGTCTGAGATTGCCCTTGACAATGGCTGAGGTTTGCATTGTTGGGATTAGAAAAAACAAAGGGAAGACAGACCAAAACAGATTTAAATACAGATCCCATTTGTTGAAGTTTTAAGTAATTTTAAATGTTTATTTTCACCAGCTGCCCACTCCCATTGTACTCTCCTCACCCAAAAAGGTGACTTGATATTCTAGTAAAAAGCCAAACTGTGCTTTAGAGAAACCCACTTGTTACTTCTTTAAATCCATATAATTTTGCCAAAGTGAATTTTTCTTAATATGTTCTGGCAGAATCAGAAAACTAATTATTTACACCAGAGTCACTTAACTTTTCCTCTTGGTCATTTGCACGTAAATTATTTTTATATGTATAAAATTTGCTTACTCAAGAAAGCTCTTGCTATATATATATATATATTTTTTTGTGGTATCTTAACATACTCTAGTCTTGTCTTGAATTCCTTAAGACTTTGAGGTAAAGAACTCTATTGTAACAAGTTTCCAAATCAAAGTGGGAAAGAGGAAGATTAGGTTAAGCATTAGGTCATCAGGTATGTAGGACAGCTAATTCCATTATCAGAATGGTAGTGATAGTCAGTTTGCATTTTGCATATTAGTTGTAACAAAAATATTCAGCATATTAGTGAAAAAACCAAAGTTATTGTGAATCAGTTTATAATTTATTTTTTGAGATAGGGTCTTACTCTGTCACCCAAGCTCAAGTGCAGAGGCATGATCTTGGCTCACTGCAGCCTCAACCACCTGGGCTCAAGAGATCCTCCCAGCCCAGCCTCCTTAGTACAGGTGAGTGCCACCACACCCAGCTATTTTTTCTCTAGTTTTTGTAGAGATTGGGTCTCACTTTGTTGCCAAGGCTGTTCTCAAACTCCTGGGCTCAAGCAATCCTTCTGCCTCAACCTCGCAAGTGGTGCTGGGATTACAGGTTTGAGCCACCGCACCTGGCCAGTTTATAATGTTAATGGCTTTTGGAGCAGGAACCAGTGGGTGCTGCTTCTTGTCTGCAAGATGAGGAGTCTCCTCTCCCCAGAAGTGAGGCATCTTCTACCACAAAGGAGGCTTTGCCCAAACAGTCACCGAAAGGCTGAGATTGGGGAAAGAACAAAACAGGAGTCAATATGTTCCTGGAACCTAACTGCTCCCCAATTCAATCTACTGCAGACATTCAGAATGAAGGGGACATTCAGCTGAGGAACAGGAGTGCACTGGCTGTTAAAATCTCAGATTGTAAAAACAATTTTGCTTCATTTTCCCTAAATAACTTTTAAACAATTGTTCTTAGGTGATTTTCTAAACTTCAGGTAATATCTGTGAATTAGTAAATGTTCTTTAAAAGATGGGATAATATTTTTATTTTGTTTAATTATATGTGTTTTTAAACTAATTTTATAGGAAAAATAATTTCTTTCCTTCCCTGTTATACCAAATACAGCCTTTAGCTCAAGACACAAGTAATTCCAGGAAAACTGGAATGTAAGTTCAATATGTTGCACTAAGTACATTTGAAAGTGCATGCATTTTTATTTTAATTCATCATTCTCAGTCAACTATCGCAAGGACAAAAAACCAAACACCGCATGTTCTCACTTAGGTGGGAATTGAACAATGAGAACACATGGACACAGGAAGGGGAACATCACACTCTGGGGGCTGTTGTGGGGTGGGGAGAGGGGGGAGGGATAGCATTAGGAGATATGCCTAAGGCTAAATGTCGAGTTAATGGGTGCAGCACACCAGCATGGCACACGTATACATATGTAATGTATACATATGCAATGTATACATATGCAATGTATACATATGCAATGTATACATATGCAATGTATACATATGCAATGTATACATATGCAATGTATACATATGCAATGTATACATATGCAATGTATACATATGCAATGTATACATATGCAATGTATACATATGCAATGTATACATATGCAATGTATACATATGCAATGTATACATATGCAATGTATACATATGCAATGTATACATATGTAATGTATACATATGCAATGTATACATATGTAATGTATACATATGCAATGTATACATATGTAATGTATACATATGCAATGTATACATATGTAATGTATACATATGCAATGTATACATATGTAATGTATACATATGTAATGTATACATACGTTAATGCACCAATTCTGCATCAAGTCAGTGCAGAGACACTGCAAGAATGACTTTTGGTTTTCTTTTCCTAGTTTTTGAAAGTTTCTCAAGTCTGTCATACTGGACTCCGTATTACATCTTGAATTTTTTTCACTTAATATAGATCTCCTATACGCTCAATTGTTTAGCTATTACCTTAACATTTACCCTGTGAACCCATGACATTTGAGGCTGCCAAAGTGATTATTACATGATAAAACATATACTTGGTTAAAGGCAATATTTAACAATTGTAAAACCAATAAATGAATAATTAAATCTTTCTGGCTTAGACTTAAAACTGCTTAATTTAGTCATATCTCTACCCACAACATAGGGATTCCAACAAGGGTGAAAGTGGAGTTGGCAAGCATTTCCATTCTCTTCTGGGACAATAATTCTTACTACCAACACTAGTTCTGACCAGTGAAATTCAAAATCAGTGAAACACTACCCGGAGTCTGAGTGAACCAAAAATAGTTTCACTTTAGGAAAAAGTCTATATCCTTAGATGTGAGTGATTCTCTGTGAACATTTTATTCACTTGAATATATTTAAAGAAAATCTTTCTGAATTGGTGTGTTTTCTTTAGTTTGTATTCTGATACTTTGATGCTAAAAGCTCTTGATTTTAAGTTTTCATGAAGGGGCTATCTACATAATAATTTTTATACATCATTATATGCATCAATAATTAAAAAGGAGTAGAAATTTTTACACCAATTGAGAAATATTATAGACCTAACGAAATGAGGGCAAACTATAAGCAATTTGGGGAAACTATAAGGATGTAATTAAATAGTCACTGTTTTTAGAAACCATTAACTGCATATTGAAATCTTGACACTTGTTGGGAAAACGAGGTGGTAAATCAACTTGTCAGCGTGAGTATTAAATAAAACAAAATATGGTTAAGTTCAGGTAGTAGTTCTGCAATTTCTGATTTTAAATGTTTCTGCAAAATAGTTTATCTGAGTGATTAAACTATTATTCCGTGTTCACCAACCATTAAGAAAATCTGCTGTATGGCCAGGTTAAACCTGAAAGTGGTACAATTCAAAACTTGATGTAGGCAATAGGTATGTATAATGTATTTATTCTAATATGAGAGGGTATATCAAAGTAATTTTCTTGGAGCACACTGTCAAAACAAAGCAATGGGATTTGGCCATGGACATTTCATTATTATCAAAGAGACCTGGACACTACCTTAGAGTAATAACTATTATTTAGCAAAGATGTTTTATAAAAAGAACAACAAAATGAGAGGAATAGAAATCACACAGGTAAAACAGATAATCTGATTTTGTGGGTCTCAGAGCAGAGATTAGTGTCTTTCAGTTTCAGAGTAAATGACCTCACTGCATTTCTCTGAACTGCCATCGTTGTCACAAATATACTGTGTTCTAACACACTCCATGATTTAAGGTCTACAAAGTAACAAAGGCAAAATAACCTATATGCTCTACCATATTTTCCTCAATTCTAGTGTTCTTCAAAGAGAGAATGTTTTCTCTAAATCTAATTGAGAGTAATTCTGTATGGATCGATAAACATTTCTTCAGGCAGTTGTAGTAATGTGTGTCTGGGGCTAACTCAGAGGGGTCTTTTATGTCTTTTAAAAGAAACTAACTATACTCTTGTGATATGATAATCACCATCATTGACTTACAGTTTCTGAGGTTTGAAGGTATATTGAACACTCAAGGGGCTCACATTCTTACTGATTCATGAATCTCTTCAGGTCCAGGGAACTTAGCATTTTTCAAGAGTGCAAAATGCCTAGAGACAGCTGGGAACAAACGAATGTCATTCCTGATACTGTGCTCATAGTTACTTGAGCTTCATCTCAGAAAATAAATTGTCTGGTGCAATATTTCTTACAACTTAGTTCCTAAATGAACTCAACAAACTAGTTCTTTTGTTTTATTTTATTACTATTATACTTTAAGTTTTAGGGTACATGTGCACAACGTGCAGGTTTGTTACATATGTATACATGTGCCATATTGGTGTGCTGCACCCATTAACTCGTCATTTAACATTAGGTATATCTCCTAATGCTATCCCTCCCCACTCCCCCGACCCCACAACTGTCCCTGGTGTGTGATGTTCCCCTTCCTGTGTCCATGTGTTATTGTTCAATTCCCACCTATGAGTGAGAACAGGCAGTGTTTGGCTTTTTGTCCTTGTGATAGTTTGCTAAGAATGATGGTTTCCAGCTTCATCCATGTCCTTACAAAGGACATGAACTCATCCTTTTTTATGGCTGCATAGTATTCCGTGGTGTACATGTGCCATATTTTCTTAATCCACTCTATCATTGTTGGACATTTGGATTGGTTCCAAGTCTTTGCTATTGTGAATAGTGCCACTATAAACATACATGTGCATGTGTCTTTATAGCAGCATGATTTATAATCCTTTGGGTATATACACAGTAATGGGATGGCTGGGTCAAAAGGTATTTCTAGTTCTAGATCCCTGAGGAATTGCCACACTGACTTCCACAATGGTTGAACTAGTTCACAGTCCCACCAGCAGTGTAAAAGTGTTCCTATTTCTCCACATCCTCTCCAGCACCTGTTGTTTCCTGACTTTTTAATGATTGCCATTCTAACTGGTGTGAGATGGTATCTCATTGTGGTTTTGATTTGCATTTCTCTGATGGCCAGTGATGATGAGCATTTTTTCATGTGTTTTTTGGCTGCATAAATGTCTTCTTTTGAGAACTGTCTGTTCATATCCTTCGCCCACTTTTTGATGGGGTTGTTTGTTTTTTTCTTGTCAATTTGTTTGAGTTCAGTGTAGATTCGGGATATTAGCCCTTTGTCAGATGAGTAGGTTGTGAAAATTTTCTCCCATTCTATAGGTTGCCTGTTCATTCTGACGGTAGTTTCTTTTGCTGTTCAGAAGCTCTTTAGTTTAATTAGATCCCATTTGTCAATTTTGGCTTTTGTTGCCATTGCTTTTGGTGTTTTAGACATGAAGTCCTTGCCCATGCTTATGTCCTGAATGGTATTGCCTAGGTTTTCTTCTAGGGTTTTTATGGTTTTAGGTCTAACATGTAAGTCTTGAATCCATTTTGAATTAATTTTTGTATAAGGTATAAGGAAGGGATCCAGTTTCAGCTTTCTACATATGGCTAGCCTGTTTTCCCAGCACCATTTATTAAATAGGGAATCCTTTCCCCATTTCTTCTTTTTGTCAGGTTTGTCAAAGATGAGATAGTTGTAGATATGCGGCATTATTTCTGAGGGCTCTGTTCTGTTCCATTGGTCTATATCTCTGTTTTGGTACCAGTACCATGCTGTTTTGGTTACTGTAGCCTTGTAGTATGGTTTGAAGTCAGGTAGTGCGATGCCTCCAGCTTTGTTCTTTTGGCTTAGGATTGACTTGGAAATGCGGGCTCTTTTTTGGTTCCATATGAACTTTAAAATAGTTTTTTTCCAATTCTGTGAAGAAAGTCATTGGTAGCTTGATGGGGATGGCACTGAATCTATAAATTACCTTGGGCAGTATGGCCGTTTTCTTATTGATTCTTCCTACCCATGAGCATGGTATGTTATTCCATTTGTTTGTATCCTCTTTTATTTCATTGAGCAGTGATTTGTAGTTCTCCTTGAAGAGGTCCTTCACATCCCTTGTAAGTTGGATTCCTAGGTATTTTATTCTCTTTAAAGCAATTGTGAATGGGAGTTCCCTCATGATTTGGCTCTCTGTCTGTTATTGATATATAAGAATGGTTGTGATTTTTGTACATTGATTTTTTATTCTGAGACTTTGCTGAAGTTGCTTATCAGCTTAAGGAGATTTTAGGCTGAGACAATGGGTTTTTCTAGATATACGATCATGTCATCTGCAAACAGGGACAATTTGGCTTCCTCTTTTCCTAACTGAATGCCCTTTATTTCCTTCTCCTGCCTGAATGCCCTGGCTAGGACTTCTAACACTATGTTGAATAGGAGTGGTGAGAGAGGGCATCCCTGTCTTGTGCCAGTTTTCAAAGGGAATGCTTCCAGTTTTTGTCCATTCAGTATGATATTGGCTGTGGGTTTGTCATAGATAGCTCTTATTATTTTGAGATATGTCCCATCGACATCTAATTTATTGAGAGTTTTTAGCATGAAGCGTTGTTGAATTTTGTCACAGGCCTTTTGTTCATCTATTGAGATAATCATGTGGTTTTTGTCTTTGGATCTGTTTATGTGCTGGATTATGTTTATTGATTTTATGCAAGAATAATCTAAATTTCTCTGGTGAAAGAACCTAAACATGCCTTTTAAAAACTTAGATATCATTCGTTTTGTAAAACCTAATGAAAATAACAATTTTGTCTATTGTAAAAGGCAAGTGATTGCAACAGATGGAAATCACTTTATTTCCTATATCTTTGTAAAGATAATGACTGCTAATAAACAACATGAAGAATTGTACAACATAATTGTACAACATAAGATTGTACTTTGAAACTCTCGCTGTCATCTGACATATGCAGATAACAGAGAAATATAATCCCCTTTCTAAATGTTTACATTGTCTCCCTGGTACGAAATAGCTTGTTGGAAACATCAGTAATCACTGACATAAAGATCCCACTATTAAACAAAACTGATACTTTTTAAAAACATACAGCAAATAAGCAATATTTCATAAAGCAACATTTCATAAAGCAACAGAGGATTTTATATGTTCCCCACTCCATTAGAGGCTATTATGCTGAATTGGATCCTCATTCCAACCTTTGTCCATATTTTAGGGTTGAAATAGTCTAAAACATAACATTTACTCTTCTCCTGTTGTGATATCTATATATCTAATATGTTCACATTCTCTGTATTCATCTATGTTAATAATTTTAAAAAGGAAAAGAAAGGGGGCTTTAGGAAGAACTTTACATCACACGTCAGAGTAAACATCAAATCAAGTTGTCATCAATTTACTAATAAACCCATTTAAGAAAAAGTATTCAGCTAGAGAGCAATGAACCTTATTGTCTTTGTGTCTGATCCATATTTCTCCACCTGATACATGGAAATAACCAGAGAGTTACTATAAAATACCTCAGGTGCATTGATGAAAGTAATTTCCTGCTTTTGTGGGATAACTGAAACATAAACCTAAATAAGATAGTTTGAAAGCTCACTTTCTCATCAATGCTCAAATAATTTGTTCTAATAAAGCCCAGTAAAACTTAGCTTGTAATGCCATCAAGGCAAATATATTCATGAAGTACTCACTTGCTAAATTTTTAAACACAATACATTATCTCATCTTTAACTTTTAGTTGTTATTTCAATTATCCATTGCTGTGTAATTAGCAGTCATCAAACTTAGTTGCTTAAAACACAAACTCACAATTTGTTAACTTTGGTTGAGCTCAGGAGGATAATATTCGGAGTCTTGCCTAGGTTTCCTTATATGACTGACAAGGCCTACATAGTCTAAAGTGACATCACTCAAATATCTGGCAGTTCACTGGTGCTATCAGCTGGGTTCTCCTCCACTTAGTCTCTCTGGTAGAGTAGATCAGGTTCTCATTTGGCATTGGTGCCATTTTAATTTGGCAAGCCTAAATTTACTATCATTTATCAAGTGTCTATTAAGTCAGTGTCAGAGAGGGCTGTATAAGGATATGGCTATGAGGAGACTTAATAAATCGAGGGTTCTTTGATATAACAGGTTACCCAGTTACATTTCTTGTTCTAAAGATTTTTTCAGATACAACAAACAATATTTTACAATTTAACTTGTAGATGAATGAGTTTCCTGGGATATAATTTAACTAAGCAAACTCTTTCATACTAAAAATCTTATGACCCATCTTAGGTTTTAAGATTGATATGAGAGGTATTCTGGAATAGAAATCCAAATTTAAGGCTAGAGTCAAGAGTGCCAAAGATAAGACTCTTACCCAAAGGAAAATCAAGCAATTGCTATGTCTTGCAAAGGCCAGTGAGCAGACAGAGGGGAGAGAATACAATTGCCCCAAATAAAGACTCACTTTGGAACTCAGTGATTATATGTGTGCATATATGTGTATATATATGTATATTATACATGTGTATGCATGTATATATATGAATATATATAAAACTGAAAACTGCACACATCCCATATACACCATATACATGAAAGTGAACACACGCACATACATAAACATATATATTCAATTTCAAACAATTGTTAGGGAACCTGAGGAAGAAACTAAATGGAATATAATGGTTGCATCTATGATAGCCATGGTACTAGAACTAGTAGTAGTTATACTAAGGTGAGAATTGACATAGTAAAAGAAATAAGATACAAAGCAGTAAGAGAGAGCTACATTTTCCTTAAGGCCAGGCTGAATATTCACTAACAAGGAAATTTCTACAGTCATTATTTTAATCTGATTCATTCTGTTGGTGGGATATTCCAGAGTTACCACCTACAGAAATTCCACTTTTCCTTACCGAGGTTTTCTTTTTTTCTTTTCAGTCCAAATATTAGTCATTTTGGTAGAGAGGGTAGAAACAATTAACAATTGAGTAATTCCTCAAAAATCATGTTAAAAGGTTTCCAAATCATGAATGTATAGTTATATTTTGTTCACTAGATTTTAACCCACATACCTCACTTGTATAGAAGTTATGCTTATTTGGATATTCAGTATATTTCTTCACATAAAGACAAAATCTATAAAATGTACACACACAGAGATGCTATGGATGCATGCACACATGTGCACACACAAATATGTATACATGGTTTACCATTATTTTCTAGATCATTCAGAGGTCAGTATTAATTAAAACATCATAGATCTATGGCAAATTTTGGGCCACTTCTCCTAAGACAGGAATTTAAAAAGCCTTCAATTGTCATAACAATGGGAAGAAGTCTGAGAGCTGGAGTAAGGGAAGTTGGTGTTCAGAAATATTAACTACCATTTATATAGGATATCCTTATGAGATAATCTTAAAGCCAAATGAGGCTAAAATATTAATACGAGTTATTTAGCCAAGTTTTCCAGCAGGAAGAAGGAAATAAGCAGTGAACTAAAAAGCATACAAGATACAGAGGAGCAGGTTAACTGAAGCCATTGCAGCAGAAATTGAGAAGAATAAACAGGAGTTAGAAGATGAGAGCAAGCAATTGAAAGTGGAGTGGGCTGAGCTGGAATTATGGTGTAGAAAATGACTGGTTGAGAAAAACCCAAACAAATATTTCTATAATGTCATGTGCATAAGATACCTGTAGATGTTATCAAGGTATATAAATAAACTACCTGTCATTAGAGCTAATTTCTTAGCAAATTATTCATAAAAGTTTATAACTTTGTGAGGCATTACAGACACCAAAACTAATGATTTGGCATTTCCATGGACCAATTTGCCTAAAGAACTATCTTTTACACTTTACTGTTTTTTTAATAAAAAATACAGTGCTCAAAAAGTCTTTTATACCAAGTCCAGTAGGTTGATAACATTGAGTATAACT
The DNA here is from genome assembly GCF_029281585.2 of Gorilla gorilla gorilla. Taxonomy (NCBI): domain Eukaryota; kingdom Metazoa; phylum Chordata; class Mammalia; order Primates; family Hominidae; genus Gorilla; species Gorilla gorilla. The sequence continues at coordinate 9,876,794 of NC_086018.1, read as the reverse complement.
GAGCCTTGCTTTGTGTCTACCCTCAAGCAAATCTGGAGATTTTCTCAAGCCTCTTTATGAAAATGGAGAGACCTCACAAGATGCTAATGGACAGCTGACCCTGCTCCCTGCTCCATCACAGGTTGTAGAGTATTAATTCCCAAGTTACCCAGACATTTAGTTCTGAATGTGCAAAAATGGTTTAGGTTCAAATGTTTTCAACTACTGGCAAGCTCAAGAATTCAGAGGGCATAGTACTAAGGGAAATGTAATTAATATATAATATCAAAACTTAAGCATAGCACCATAACACCTAATTTTTGATGATGTCAAATACTTAAAGTTCTCCCTTTTTATTTTCTGGTGAAAGGTGCATAGTGTACAAACCTCTACTAACTTCTTGGGCTTCTGAATAAAGGAAAGGACTACCTAATGACAGTAATAGCTTGACTGCTGAAGAATTATGTCAATTAACAAAAATTGCTTCATAGGAAAAAGATGAATTGTCTCTTCAAAGTTTTTTTTAAGCATGGGTGACCAAAACCATCCAATACTTAGAAGAAAATATTGCATTGTTTTATACAAGATATGCTGTACATGTTACAGAAGATTCATGTTTAATAATGCATCTTGTAAAAATCTTAGAGACCTATAACCTTACAACATGACTTAACCCAAATACATTGAAAACCCCTTGGATTTAGACCTACAGGGAGGTGGTTTTGCTTTCAGTATCACAGCACGCATAGTTGAAGCAAACATATTCCTTCAAACATAATACTTTTACATAATAGAAAGTGTTCTCTGTTTTCTGGATGAAAAGGCATGAGGTCTTTTGTATTAGCAAACTGAAATTGTTAACTATAAAAAGTCAAAAATCAAAGGTGCTCTCACATATTTATAAGGACCTTGAATGGCTCAGATTCATCAGGAAAAAAAAAAAACATTCCTCAGAGAGTCTGATCTCAAGCTGATGTTTCTTTATTGAATTTGATTCTAAACCATCATTTTTGTTGAATCTTCTGTGCTTTCAGAATGCTGAAAAGTAAAATATTTTTAACTTATGAAAGAGACAATTTATTTTTATTTTCTCCTGTACATTTTTAAGTAGCACCTTAAAAAATAGACTAATCCATCCAGGGTCAAAAGAACTCAACCCAATTCTCTATCACTGTGAAAATAGACTTCGTTCTTCATTACAAAAGCACTACAATAACTATAAAAATTATACCTCCTGGAGTATATATTTACATATCCATGCAAAAGGGGAATAGATTAAAAGATGTTTATGAATGTCTAAAACCTTAAGTCAGTTTAACGTAGTATTATAAATCAGGTTTGTGGGTGATATTTTGTCTACTTCTACACTTGTGAGCAAGTTATTAAGTTTTAGGTTACTTATATTTAAAATTCAAAAAGGAAATGATTGTGATTGCATTCAAAGAAAGAGGACATTTTGAAGCTTCTTTTTTTTACTAATATCAAAACATAATATCACATTTATAAAACACGTTGATGGCTTACAACCAAGTAAAATATCTCAATACCCCACTTTTCAAGATCAGTAATATTGGCCTAAGAGTATCACTGTATAGGCATTATAAAAAGTTGTATTTACACCCTGAGATTATACCCTATAATGTGCAAACATTATAGGATAGACAAGTGGATATAAGGTTTCTTCCTAGGTTTCCTTACATACTCCAAATGGTAAAACTAGATGGAAGATTAAAATTCTAAATTTTGTTAATTTTAGAACCTTCAATGTCAGAGTTACTTTGTATGAATGAGTTTACCTAATTTTCCACACTATGCATATCTAATAGATATTACTATTGCACAGGTGAGAAAACTGTATCTCTGATTATTATTATTCACTCTAGTCACAGAGATAAGAAAGGGCAAAATATCATAAGACAAGCCCAAATAGGTCTTATTTTAATGGAATATTTTTCCACTGGACTTCAACTGGTTTATCTTATTTATCCATACATCTAAGATCAGTTGAAAAAAGAGACTTGCAGATGCAATATTTTAGCTAATATATCCAATCTCCTATTTGAAATCTCCTGTGTATCTAACAGAAAACTCAAATTTAGTATGTCTGAAATCAAGCTGACTGCTGCACGTGTTCACACTGAAACAAAGCAAAACAAAATTCCTTCAACAGCTTTTCTCATCTCAATAAATGGTACTACACTGTGCCTGTATGACTCATGCCCAAAACCTAGAGGTCGACCTAGGTTCTTTTTTTCCCCATGACTCTCCATTTCCAAGATTTCCATTTCTTCCGTGAACACTTCTCAAAGCCACACCCATCTCTCTGTCAGAATACCACAATGCATTGCAAATCTGCCTCCCCACTTGTCATCTCCTCCCTAAATGCTCTATTTTCACAGTAGTCCGAGTGGCTTTTTTTTTTATAAAACACACAAGATCTTGACTCTTCATTCCCTACTTTCTGCTTTAACTCCTTGTTTGGCTTTCCTCTGCTAATATAAAGAAAAATTTCCAACTTCTTTTTAATGACCATAGATCCTGGTTTGATGTTTTCTACCTACCTCTCCAACCACATGTCATACACTTCCCTTCTTTTCTTATCACACCCAAAACATTCTTAATTATTTCCACAGTCTTTGTATATGCCAACCGTTTTTCTGCCTCTAGAATTTTGTGCTTGTTTCTCTTTCTTTCTAAAATAAGCTTTCTGTGGCTTTTTGTAAAATTAGATCATTGTTCTTTGAAATCTCGGCTAAGAAGTTTTCTGAAATACCTTAATTAAAGTTCCTTCCCTGGTTACTAGCAGTCTCCTCACTTTGTTTATTTTTATTGTAATCTTTAATGATTGTTTTCTATTTGTTTGATTTCTTGATCAACTCAAATTTGTATCCTCAGCTCTTATCAAAATACTAGGTAACTACACACCTATTAAAACAACTAAACATAAAAATAGTGACAACAAAAGCTGGCAATGGTGAAGAAACTGTATCATTCATACATTATTTGAATTGTAAAATGTTATAATACTCTGGAAATAATTTATCAGTTTCTTTAAAAACTAAACATATATTTATAATAAGATCCAGCAATTACACCCCTGGAAATTTATCTAAGAGAAATGAAAACCTATATGCGATCTTTAATATCTTTCATAGCACCTTTAATTCTAACAGAGAAAAACTGGAAACATCCAAGATGTTGGAAAGGTGAAAGGTTGAATAAACTGTGGTATATCCATATGATTAAATACTACCCAGAAATAAAAAAGAACATACTTTTGACACATGCAATAACTTGCATAGATCTGAAGGGCATTATGCTTAGTGAAAAAAAGCAAATATCAAAAGGACACATGGCATATTATTTCATGTATATAACTTTAATAAAATAACATACATATAGAAAACAGATTAGTGATTTCCAGAGGTTAGTGATGGTATGAGAATGTGAGATGAATATGGCTATAAAATGTGAGGAAGACACTTTTAGTGATGGAAGAGTTCTGTAACTTAATTGTAATAATGGTCACATTAATCAACACGTGATAAAATTGACATAGACCTATGAATTCACATTGTATAAATGTCAATACCTGGTCTTGATATTGTACTAAATTATACAAGATGTAACTCTTGAAATAAACTGTGTAGAATAGTACACGAGACCTCTCTGTATTTGAAACTCCCTATGGATCTATGATCTTTTCAAAATAAAAAGCTACAAAATGCTAAGTGTTCAATAAATAAAACAATAACTGTATTTTATCCAATTCTTAACATGTAAAAATGCTTCACATACATTAACTCATACAATTCAATCTATAGCAGGATCATATTGATGCCATTATTAGTCCCAATTTATAGCCTAGTAGCTTGTTCAAGGTCACATAGCTAATAGGAGGAAGGGTTATGATTTTAATCCAAGCAACCAGCTCCAGAGAATGTGCTACCAACTGACACATCACAGCGTTTCTCAAAAATAATTCTGGATGGAAGGAAAGAAGGGAGTTAAGGAAGGAGAGAGAGAAGGAAGGAAGGAAGGAAGGAAGGGAGGGAGGAAGGAAAGAAGAAAGGAAAGAAGGAAGGCTGGAAGGAAAGGAGGGAGGGAGGAAACAGGGAAAGAAGGAGGGAAGGAAGGAAGGAAGATACAATAAAGGAAGGAAGAAAGGAAGGAAGGAAGGAAGGAAGGAAGGAAGGGAGAAAGAAAGATACAATAGCCAGTATATTTACTCAAAGAGAAGACATCATAAAACCCTTTTAACAAACACAGCCTGACTTCTCAAATTCCCTCTCCATTCAACTTCCTTGACTGTAGAGTCCTATTCAGGGTCAAGGGAAGGAGAAATCAAACTAAAGATCATAACGCTGCATGTATGTGGCATTGTATTGCCAGAGTTCTCTGAGTAAACCTTTCTAGAGATGCACATTTTGCACTCTATTGGAAAAGTTATCTTAGTTATAATGTTTCTGAAGATGCATTTGCCATATTGAAAGCAAGCAGTCACATACAATTTGATAGACACCAGCACAAATGACAAGAAAAACTTGGTAAAGTTGAAGAGACTGCCTTTGTTATATCTAATATTCTATCACCCCAGATCTATCTTCTCAAATCTCCACATTACTTAGCCTAACCCGATTTTTCTATTTTCTAGAGGAACCCACCACATTGATCAGGTTGATTTATTCACATTTTCCCAAAAATGCTAGGTAGATTCCTTCCTAAATCCATTAGTAAGTTATAGTCTGTATTCCCCATGGATGAACTGTGTTCACCAGTTATGACTCTTAGGAGGAACTTCATAGAAGATCTTCAGTGGCATCTATTGGTACATGTTGGACATTAACTAAAAATGTATAGTTTTAGCAACCAACAGATTCTATTCTTATACCTGTTGGTCATGTCCAGGCAGTTATGTGTAAAATAATTACACAATGTTTCAAAATTTCAAGATGTTTGCCTACCTATATAGTGTCCTTCACTCTCCACTCCAGCTCTCCAAATAATATCCATAATTCAAAGACCAGTTAAATCCTACAGGCATATTCACAGAATAACTGCCCTGAAAACATTGCTTAAATTAATGAAGACCATCTATGGGCAATGCATCTTCAAGAGTTCAAGATCTGATGGAAAAAAGGAAACAAAGAAGAAATTTCAATACAATGTGATGAAAATTTTAAATTATTTCTCTCTTGCAAATTTCCATTGCTTGTTTGAACATTCAGGAGAATAGTACTGCTTTCCCATTGAATGTATAAATAAATGTAAGAATGAAGGTTGGCCATCCCTCCAAATTCATTAAACATTAAATTTTTAAGTAAAAGATAAGAGGGCTGTATGAAAATTAAAATTCATAATTACTTCCAATATAGAAAATAACTGAAATAGACAAAAACACAACCAAATAGAAATGGATATTGCTAAAAATCACCTTCTTAATTAAATTAGTAACAAAAGTGAAATTATTGTTCTATCCATATTGGTGACATTGCTTCTTAAATTATTCAAATTAAAATATATTCTACTGGTGAGTTCAGGAAAAATTGACAATAAAGGAATAGTATCATACACAAAGAAATATAACTCACTGTTTTAGCCTAGCAACTAGTGTTTACAGAACAAGTTACAGATTATTCTGCAATACAAAACAATCCTAAAGTGTTTTTAACCTTAAATCAAAATTCAAATTAGAATTAGAAATGAAATGATGTTCTCATTTCAGCAATGAATGCAGAAGTGAAATCACTTGATTTTTCTGAAGACTGTATTTTTCAGTGTTCATCTGGATTTAACACTTTAAAGAATACCTTTTATTCCTTAAATAACATTCAGTTTGTGAAAGTAAGCACACCTTTTTCAGCTCCGCTTATTCTGCAGAAGGATCCTTCCATATCAAGGATTAACACAATATGCATCGTGGGTTCACAAAGTTCAGTTTGCAGCTATCCTTAGCAAATCATGAGAACCATCTGGACTGATTGATGTGGAGATTGAAAGTAATTGATCCTGCCGTTGAGAAGCTTTTTGAAACATGAAATTAAACAAGATGATATTAAGCATTCTGAAGTTCATCAGAGTGGCACATCAAATGTGTTACTTGCTATTCATTTTCCTTTGTATTTTTATAAAGACCTTTGGCTGGCAGAATGGAACAGAAATAGAAGCTAAAAGATCTAGATATTGATGTAGTGATCAAAGGCATACAGTTGGTTTACTTTGTTATAATAATATTTTATGTGGTACATGAAGACTTTGATCCCTTGACAAATGTCATTTGTAGGAGAGCAATTATTAATAGGATTGTAAGTCTTAATATGCAAGGATCACCATTAATAAAAGTAGACTATTGTAAAGTGAATTAGCAATAATTTTACTTATGAATAAAAACTTATACTATTTCAGGTCATTTTCTTGTTGTTTCTTGAAAAAAGAAGTCCTTTATAAGTCCAGTTAAATATTACCTAATTTTTGCATCAAATTTCATGGTAAACAAGGCTTATTTTCTTACTTTACTGATGTCTAAAAGCTAAATTTCACTGGTGATATATCATTTGTTTAAGACTAGGTAACTGATAACCTAAGCTGAGACCCAAAATTTGTTATTTTCTTTATTTCCAGCACAATATTTTCCATCATGGTATATTACATCTTGCTAAAGCAGCTATGTTTCTTTAGCAAGACAATTGAAAAGCATAAACATTGGTTTACTAGAAAGATTTTTAATATTCCATATTATTTACAACTGTTTGCTTATTTCCATGTATAAAATGACATTGATTCAATAGACTTCTTCCACATTTGCATGATATTCAGCTATAACACTAACTCAGGCAATATTCATATGGCTCCAGAATTAAACCGGTATCTGACCTCCCAATTGAATTAGAAGATAGGCATTTTGTGATTTGAGGGAGACATCCTGTGAATTTACAAATGTCCAGAAAGTGATACAAAAGAAAAACAAAAGACTTTAGTCTAGTTAAAAGTAGTGCTACTATTTCTTGAAATTCTGAAAGCTGTAATAAGTATCACTCCCAAATCTGGGGATAAAGTACAGAAAATGGCATCTTCCAATATAATCTTGGACATATTTGTCATTAAGAAGCACAATGAAATATGACAAATTGTACAGCAACTTTTAAAAATTGCTAATAACTCTTTGTTTATCTCAGTAGTAAAATTTAAATACTGATCCAACCTGACACATATGAACATAACATACCTATTCTGAAAGACAAAGAATATGTATCAATATTTATATTATATTTAATACAAATCATGGAATATAGAATTATAGAATTGTGCCTATTTACCTAGAAAATATTACCCCAATTTTGTTTTTCTAAGCTTCAAGAGAGATTTCATGGAGAAAATGAGATTTTATAAGCAATGCTAGCAAAAAAAGACAACTTAAAAGATTATGGAGAAAAAGGCATATTTTAGATACAAAACACAGATTGAGAAACGCTTAGGGGCAAGAAGTAATGCATCATTGGCCAGTGTAAATGAACCGTTTAAGCAGTAAAATGTGTCCAAGCAAGTGGTGAGTATATTCTGTTCTCTTTTATATATCTAGACAAGTGATTTCAAACACCCACATGGAGCCCTGAGACCCTGGGTGTTCACCTAATGTAAGCCCCAATATAGGAGCTGAGGTCAAGTAATTGAGGGAATATGTCTAACAATCAATAAGCAAATTAGAATGAGCTAACTGTCACACATTCTTACCCTCATCCCTTTGCTGCATTAACTGAGCAAACAGCTCTCTCTAACTACGTAGGAAAAGTGTTAGTACTCAAATAAAAAGGTAAATTTAATAATCTGCTTAAGGCTGTATGAAAAAATGAAGCAATGTGTATCAGGTTTCTTCAAATATATGCATATTGCAATCCACCCTTATAAGTAGATTTACCCTCGATTGTAAGAGCTAAAAGCAGGCAGGTCACGGTGGCTGATGCCTATAATCCCAGCACTTTGGGAGGCTGAGGTGGGCGGATCACGAGGTCAGGAGATCAAAACCATCCTGGCTAACATGGTGAACCCCGTCTCTACTAAAAATACAAAAAATTAGTTGGGTGTGGTGGCGGGCGCCTGTAGTCCCAGCTACTCAGGAGGCTGAGACAGGAGAGTGGCGTGAACCCAGGAGGCAGAGGTTGCAGTGAGCCGAGATCACACCACTGTACTCCAGCCTGGGCGACAGAACGAGACTCTGTCTCAAGAAAAAAAAAAAAAAAAGGAAACATTCTGCAAATATTGAATTTAAATGCATATTTCTGCTTTCATATAGCTTATATGATAATAAAGCTATATGCACCAGCAGATATATTAAGTTTTATATTATATAACATATTATATATATTTTACACTGGATAATGGAAAAATGGTACCTATTATGTTGGTGACCACAATTTTGGCAGCCTTAGAAAAACTTCAGGGCCGGGCGTGCTGGCTCACGCCTGTAATCCCAGTACTTTGGGAGGCCGAGGCGAGCGGGTCACGAGGTCAGGAGATCGAGACCATCCTGGCAAACACGGTGAAACCCCCTCTCTACTAAAAATACAGAAAATTAGCCAGGTGTAGTGGCGGGCACCTGTAGTCCCAGCTACTCGGGAGGCCTAGGCAGGAGAATGGCGTTAACCTGGGAGGCAGAGCTTGCAGTGAGCCGAGATTGCGCCACTGCAATCCAGCCTGGGCGACAGAGTGAGACTCTGTCTCAAAAAAACAAAAAAACAAAAAACAAAAAACAAAAACTTCAGAGCATAAGCCAAAACAATTACAAATAGCATGGCTTTAAATTAATTTTTTAAGAATCTTAAGGTGACAAATATTCTGTCATCTGTCATGCAAATCTAGTTCCACAGAAGGGCAAATTAGGAATCCATTACCTGGAATAACCATTCCTCATGCCTAGAAGAAGAATCTCTACAAGTAGGATTCTTGCTGTTCAACATGCCCTTATAAATTGGAGTCAAACTGAATCATTTTTTCTTGGCAATGGACAAGAAAATCAGACTGTAACTGTAGTTTTGTCACTGAGAATTGGTCAACCATTTCAAAATAGGTAAGTTTTCTCCCTCTGATGTTTCTACTGGGGCTTGAAGGATTGATAAATATGCTTGTATTCTCTGTCAGAATTTTGAACTAAGGGAGAGATACTCAAAGATTCAGGCAGATGGAGATCAAGATGGCAGGTTTATTTTTAAAGGAGCTATGGGGAATCTTTGTGGTAACAATAGATTTTTTCTGTTACTGTAGACACACATACCTTCCCAGCCACAAGTGGTGCTAGACAACTGCACACCTCTCCATCCCACCTCCCATCCCAACAGATACATAGGCATTTTCTTTAGATGTTGATGAAAATAATTATTTTATCACTATATCCAGATAATTCCAACATGCAATATGCTTGTTGAGGTGAAATAATTTTTCTAAGATACAAACAGAAAATATATACGATTGAAATAGACACTAGGTGATATTTCACATATGCAATATGAGCTCTGTTTCTTTGACAAGACAGATGAATGAAGAATTCATGTTTGAATGATTAGCATTAGTCTAAAGTATTAAATAATGAAATTGTCCATATTCTCTGCCCAGTATGATCTTTTAAAATATCATCCACACAAATACAAGTGAGGTCATATTTTTTACAATGAGGCATCAAATTTAAAGGCAGCAAAAAATAATGAATATACCTCTTAGGCTAATTGTTTACTTTATTGGCTTTAATGATATGGAAAGTTGAAGTTTAGAGTGAGAAAAGCACCAAAAAAGAAAATAATCAGTCTCCTGACTTTCATATCTGGTAGTCTTAGAATGAATGTCCGAACTGTCACAGGTCAAATAATGGCCCAGTATGTTTTCAAATAAGTGACACTGAGCACCATGTTTTAGAAGTAAATGATTGTCCTTCTTGATGTTAATCTCACAACTTAAGGACATGCTTGCCAAACATCATAATTTCTCTTAATAACTCATATCAGATAAATCTCCAGTGGAGACCTATGCTCTGAACTCCAGACTTATGCCAAGTAGCCTAATTACCATCTCCACTTGCAGGCAAAATAGGCATCTCAAAGTGAACATACCTCAAAAAGAGCTCTTAGTCTCCTTCTACTATTCTCCCCACTTACCCAGCATCTTCCCCATTCTCACCTTCTCTCATCATGTTCCTCATATCAGGAGGTAATAGAGTCCATCCTTATAGTTATACAGTTATTAAGCCATGAAACACCCTGTTTATACCCTTGGCAGCCCAATTTTTTTTTTAAATTATACTTTAAGTTCTGTGATACAGGTGCAGAACATGCAGGTTTGTTACATAGGTATACATGTGCCATGGTGGTTTGCTGCACCTATCAACCTGTCATCTACATTAGGTATTTCTGCTAATGTTATGCCTCCCTTACCCCCCACCCCCTGACAGGCCCTTGTGTGTAATATTCCCCTCCCTGTATCCATGTGTTCTTACTGTTCAACTCCCACTTATGAGTGAGAATATGCAGTGTTTGGTTTTTTGTTCCTGTGTTAGTTTGCTGAGACTGATGGTTTCCAGCTTCATCTATGTCCCTGCAAAGGACATGAACACATTCTTTTTTATGGCTGCATAATATTCCATGGTATATATGTGCCACATTTTCTTTATCCAGGCTATCATTGATGGGCATTTGGGTTGGTTCCAAGTCTTTGCTATTGTGAATAGTGCTGCAGTAAACATACATGTACTTGTGCCAACCCCATCAAAAAGTGGGCAAAGGATGTGAACAGACATTTCTCAAAAGAAGAAATTTATGCGGCCAACAAACATATGAAAAAAAGCTCATCATCACTGTTCCGGGTCCATCCCGCAGACCCTGGCTGAGCAACAGAAGAAAGGAGTACTCAGACACAAATATACAGGGTAAGAGCAGGCTAGGAGGCTGCAAGCACTAGGGGCAGAGGAGAGTTAGTAGTCTCGATAAGCCAGAGCTGCTTGTATTTATTCAGTACTGGTATAACGTCCAAGGCCTGGAGTCAACACAATTGCTGGGTAATTAACATTTTTGCTCCCTCTTACAGGGAGCAGTCTCATGCTCAGAAGTTCAAAAGTCAGTTTCCTGATGACATAAGTAAACAAGCCTATTTAGATAAACTTCTTTACTTTTCCTTGCACCTACTTCTGACCCTTAGCCTCAGAGAAAGAGAATTTTCTTCCTTCACCTTTATTCTCTCATGAAGCTTTTGCAAGACCTTCCAACCTTTCAAGAAGGCTTGCGTCTTTCCTTATAGCTTCTCCCACCACCCTGACCGATCTCCCACATCACTGGTCATTAGAGAAATGCAAATCAAAACCACAGTGAGATACCATCCCACGCCAGTTAGAATGGCGACCACTAAAAAGTCAGGAAACAATAGACACTGGAGAGGATATGGAGAAATAGGAATGCTTTTACACTGTTGATGGGAGTGTAAGTTAGTTCAACTATTGTGGAAGGCAGTGTGGTGATTTCTCAAGGTTCTAGAACCAGAAATACCATTTGACCCAGCAATCCCATTACTAGGTTTCTACCCAAAGTATTATAAATCATTCTACGTTTTTTTTTGACATGGAGTTTCACTCTCGTCATCCAGGTTGGAGTGCAATGGCATGATCTTGGCTCACTGCAACCACCACCTCCTGGGTTCAAGTGATTCCCTTGCCTCAGCTTCCTGAGGAGCTGGGATTACAGGCACCTGCCAGCATGCCCGGCTAATGTTTGTATTTTTAGTAGAGACAGGGTTTCACCATGTTGGCCAGGCTGGTCTCAAACTCCTGACCTCAGGTAATCCACCCATCTCAGCCTCCCTAAATGCCGTGATTACAGGAGTAAGTCACCATTCCCAGACACCCTCATTTTTTTATAGCTCATACTATGTTAACAAATTTTATCAATAGTAGTTCAAAACATCTTCAGATTCTGTTCCTGTCTCACCACCATCACTACTCCCCTGATTCAAACCACCATCTCTCCACTCTCCAGTTAGGTTTACTGCTATAGCCGCCTAACTGGTCTTCCTACTTCCCTGTAGCCCCTTGCCTTCAGTTTATTCTAGTTTCTGCAATTAGGGTGATTCTTTAAGAATAAGTCAGACCGAGCCATTCTTCTCTTAAAACCCTCCAATGACTTCACTCTCCATCCCACTCAAGGTATTAGTTTCCTCAGGCTACTGTAAAAAATTACCACCAACTGAGTAGGTTAAAAGTATAGAAATTTATTCTCTCACAGTTCTGGAGGCTAGGAGTTCAAAGTAAGGTGTCATCAGGGTCATGGTCTCTGAAGGCTCCAGGGGAGGATCCTTCCTTGTCTTTTCCTAGCTTCTCACAGTTGCCATCAATCCTTGGCATTCTCTGGCTTGTAGTTACATGACTCCAATCTCTTCCTTCATCTTCACATACTTTATCCACTGTGTGTTTTTCTAAATATCCACGTTCTTACAAGCACACTAGTCATTTGATAAGGGCCCATCTGAATCCACTTAACTTGATTGACTAGGCAAGATTTTATTTCCAAGTAATGTCATATTTACAAGTACCGAGAGTTGGGATTTGAACATCTTTTTGGGGAAGACACAATTCAATCCACATTACTCACATCCCAAAGCTCCTTACCATGCACGCATCTCCAGTCCTTTGGTATTCAAAGTGTGATACACAGACCAGTAGCACCAGCATCCCCTGAAACTTGTAAGAAATATAAACTCTCCAGACCACCTGAATCAGAATCTTTATTTTAATGTGAAACCTAGGTGATTTATATGCAAATTAGAATTTGAGAAGCATACCCCTCAAAACAACCTGCCTACTTTTCTTATTATTTCATCTGCTCTTCACACCATATCACTCTGTCATTACTCTGCTTGTGTCATATTGGCCTTTTTGATATTCCTGTAGTGCCTGGACTATTCCTCCCCCAGATATTTGCATGGGTTATTTACTCACCTGCACCAGATATAAAGATATAGTTATTATATATAGTGATATATAATTATACATATGTTATCACATATATAAAACACAGTGCAGTTGTTCCTGGATAATCTATTTTAAATACACATCCTATCAACCCCATTCTTCTTCCTTGCTTTTTCTAATTCAAAAGTATTTATTTTCACAAATTTTTATCCACAGCTAAATATTACAGTGACTATTCCAAGCATTTTTCTATAAAGAAAGGTGTAGTTTACAGATTTGTTCAAAGTGGAAAAATATTTTCATCAGTAGTCTTTCTTCCCTGGTGTTAGGTTCACCCCTGAATATGTTCTGAACTCTTCCGGAGAGGCAGTCCTTCATCTAAATGTCAGTGGGTGGCAAAATGTTATATTCAAATCTGGATTATTCTGATACAGTGTCACTTCAGAAAGTAGCTTAGTTTCATTTCTGGTTGATCCCCTTTGTTAGAATTAGGAATTTAAAAAAAAATCTTTTTATGTAATGAACTTTATAATAATAATAAATCCTGCCCTGTGTTTGTCATTGGCATTAACCTCTGTCTACACCCTCTAATTCTCTAATTATGGCTCCAGTGGGTATAAAAGGTGAATTATGGTTATTTGGCTCATGCAGCAAATTAATTGGAGAAACTGATGACAAATAGTCTGTGAAGAACTACAAGGTCTTGCCCCATGCTGTCCCATTTTAGTTACCATTTAGTTATGTAGGCATTATACAAATGCCTCAAATTAGGACACCTTTGCTGTCTCAGTAGGTCGAGTGTATGAAAATTTACTTTATGCAGAAGAAATAAATTCTAATTTATTGGTTACCAGAATCTTAATATATGAAGGTTCTAAGTAAATATTTCATGAATTGATGGTAGCAGAGTTAATTTTTAAATGTTCCAAGCTCCTAGGTTTTTTTTGTTTTGTTTTTACAAAAGCCTTAAAGTTTGGTACTAAGGAAATCAAAGAATCAACTCCCACCATCATGCTTCAGGGAAAGGGAAAAATGTCTACCTTTGGGTCTAATCTGCCTCCCAGGCGAGCCTACAGGTACTAGAACTCTAACTGCAACTATGATGGCACAGGGAAAATGCATGTATGTAATATGCTTGTCGGCTTCAGCAACAACTCATGTATACATACACATTTACTATATGTAAACAGGTCCCGTATAATACTTAAAACACAAGTGTTTGATCTATAAATATTTGATTCTTAGTATTTAAAATGCTTCTAATGTTTTAAAAGACAAAACTCCACCATGATATCACATTGAACATTAAAATTATTCCCACAGCAACACTTATTTCAGAGAAACAATTGAGAAGTCAGTTATCTTAGTCACCACTAAAGCCACCTGGTGAGAAAAGCCTGAACTAAATTTTAAATATTAAAAAATTAAAGAGACATCTAGTGCAGAGTTCAAACCTTTATGTTGAATTGTTTAAGAGTCATTACTGATTTCATGACACTGATAAGTGTTTGAGATGAAATGATTTTTAAAAATGCAGAGAAAATGCTAACAGAATATTATATAGTTCCCCTAAAGATGCTTCTTCTAACCTCCAAGTATTAAATAAGATTGATCTAAATGTTAAGTACATATAAAGTACATATTTGCTAGTCATCTATAAATTTTAAGTACAATTCCAGTGATATACCTGTATCTTTTGGAAGCGAAGAACTAAACCTGCCATTTCTTAGGCTAAGTAGACGATTCATAAGGTCCTTCCCTCCCCATTTATTCTGATTGCCAAGCTTTTGTTCAGTAAGCTCTTGGCATCTAGTGGTTAACCAGTGACAGCAGACAGTAGTGACCAAGAGAGATGGAGAGAACGATGGTGTAAGACAGTATATAAGGACAGTAAGCCACTGTATTTGTGGAACCACTGCATGTCAAAACTCCTTAACACTCTAACAAGGCATTTTTGGTCTTTTAAGATTAAGGACAGTCCTTACATAAGGGACTCAGTTTCAAACTAAAGTGCATCAAAAAGCAAATTATACTTCACAAACAACTTTAAAGAGGTAGCCACAAACCCAGTTGTTTTAGATTGGCCTTCTAAATGAAGTCAGCACATGGATCCATGTGTGAGTGTCATGGACTTCAGTGATTATGTAACTGTAACTGAAAGAAAAAGGCACAGCTCTGCAGACACCCAAGAGAAGCTGGCATGTTTAATGTGGATGTAGAAGGGATAATGTCCATGGCAACTGATTGGAACACAACTGTCAGCAGCCTCAACACAGGCTAAGACTGGGTTAAGCCCCAGGAGATGCAGAGAACGACTGAGGAAGCTGTGGTCTAAGGGCACAGTACAGAAGGTAGCTTGGAGTGTGCTGTATTTCCTAGAGCCTTTTAAGTTGGGTGGTTGAGTAAAGGAGGGTGGAGGCAGGCTGTTCTACTTCCAATCCATGGATAAATCTCATTTTCTCAATGTAATACAGAGGCAGTTCTTCTATGATTGGCAAACACTATTTGTTCTTATCATGGAAACAGCATACTGCTATCAAGAAATAGGGAAAAGACAGTAAAAAAATGTGTGGAAAGAATATGGAATACCATGCAGCCATAAAAAATGATGAGTTCATGTCCTTTGTAGGGACATGGATGAAGCTGGAAACCATCATTCTCAGCAAACTATCACAAGGACAAAAAACCAAACGTCGCATGTTCTCACTCATAGGTGGGAATTGAACAATAAGAACACTTGGACACAGGAAGGCGAACATCACACACCAGGACCTGCTGTGTGGTGGGGGGAGGGGGGAGGGATAGCATTAGGAGATATACCTAATGGAAATGATGAGTTAGTGGGTGCAGCAAACCAACATGGCACATGTATACATATGCAACAAACCTGCACATTGTGCACATGTACCCTAGAACTTTAAGTATAATAAAAAAAGTGTGGAAAGAATAATATGGGTTTCTAACTGAATGCTTGCTTTTGAAGAGCCCAAAAACAAACAAACAAAAAATTCTAAGAGCAGCAAACATCTACGTCTGTTATATTGCTGAATTACTCTTTTTTAAAATCCTTATTTCATAGGAGAGATATTTACAATTTTGAATTACAAGGTTTGAAAAACGTTGAAAATAACCTGAAAGGGGAAAGTTGACCTAAGCCATTTTATTGTCTTAAAAAAACCCCAACTTTTGTGTAATAGTAATCCCTGAACTGAGTATTTTGAAGGTTTTTCAGATAATCTGATGTGCGAGGTTAGTTTGTTTTACTATTCAGTTGTTTGGAATAGTAGAGCATTATATGACGCTCTTACTGGAGGCTTAATGGTATTAAGAGATTAAAAGCTTTCACATTGTTTGGTTTTTACATCTATAAATAAAACAAGTTGTTATCATTTTCTAATATTTAGCTTATATACATTTTTGTGAGAGTTTTGTGGGACTTGGAAAGTGTATGGACCAGCATCAGACACAAATTATTTTTCCATCTTTCTCACTTGGAGTTTCAGATAGCAGCATTTTAATCATGTCTTCCATTAAACCAAGATTACACAAAAGCATTTGAGGACACTGAGGACTGGCACTTCTAATTTTGCTTCAGAAACCAGTACTCAAAATGTCTGGTTTGGAGGTTAGTAACACTGCTGTCTTTGTATAATCAGCCATTAAAAAATATTTTGGGGACATTTCTCAGAAGTCTCATCCCCATATTTTTGTTCTGAACACATCTCACCACAAACTCTACCACACCTATGGTTTGCAAACTTTGGGAAATGTGAATATATGTCATTATCATGGTTATTAGTACTATTATTTGTTAAAAGCCCTTTGAAGGCAATTTATGTGACTTATAAATAGTTAGTATTTTAATTTGGATATTCTCCAGTTATATGCAAAGATGAAAACTCGACAGCTTCATTTTATAGAATTGGCATCTTTTATACGGCTATGGGGACTGCTTGGTGTCTATAAATTATTATGTATATTTGTTGGACTGAAATCAAACTTAAAATCTTCCACATTTCAAGTGTTTTTATTCTGAGAAGTATGTACAAAAAATAATGCCATAGTTGTGTCTAATTCTGTATAGTTCAGCACCCTCCACAGGCTGTCAATCTCTGATTTGATCTACTTTTACCAGATTTAACAGATCCTTGAATTTACTTTACTGTCTATACTTCCTTTTTGCTCACATTGGGAATCAGACTAAACATGCATCTACTTCTCTGAGGAACTCCAGATTGAGACATGCTGGGATTGACTCCATGGTTAGGGAAGATGGATGAAATGGAAACAAAACAGGAAACATTTGCTTGGCATCTAATAGCAGTTGCTGAGGGTCATTCTGCTCTTGTAGTTGTGCCTGGATCGTTTGTATAAAGGCCACTGTTACCTGTTCTTCAAATTCATTCAGGGGAGGCTAAAGGTTTAAAATTTTGACAATCTGCTGGGTGTTGAGAGAGGCACAAAGGGAGCAGATGGCCTCTGCATCCTCCTGGGTTTTCTTCTTTAATTGCAGGAGCTGGGCTGCTTGGATCAGAGGTTCCATGGTCTGAACTACTCCACTCTGGTGAAGGTTTCTTCCCCAAAGCCACTGCTCAAGCTGACTTATATTGTACCTGAGTTGCATGCCTGTGCTCCAAGAGCAGACGTCCTTCTGCAGGAGCAGGTCATTAAGAGTCACTGCATTGATCATGTAGAAGAGCTGTTTGAATACCTGCAGGATGATCTCAGGGTCCAAGCCCTGGTCACACATGACTGTATGAAAGGCATTCATCTGGCGGATGATAGCTTCCAGGCGGTATGAGTTATCCCCATCTGCCATGCTGGAGGAGTGCTTCTGGGAGTCAGTGGGCTTCACACCAGATAGACCCTGAATGCTTTCATTTTCCAACATGGCAGAAACTATCATCGGCTGTAACACACCCTCGGCAATTTTAAAGAGCTGCTGGTAGATCTGAATGGAAAGGTCGCTCAGTACCTGACGGTATTCGGTGAGGTCAAAGTTCTTAAGGCAGTGTTCGTTGTGCTTTGCAGTATTCTGAGTCATGAAGCCCTCATCCCCGCTGTACCGCTTCAGACAGTGAAGAAGGTGGCAGGTGTTGGATAACAAGAATGACGTCATCTCAAAATCATCACTGTGCTTCTTCAGGACTTTCTTAATGCCGTTGGTGGTGGAGGTCATCAGGGAGTGCACCTTGAGATCATCGTTGGTTTGGTCCACGAGCCGGATGCACATGTAGAGGATGTAGGCGGGGAGACAGGGCACTGTGTCCAACAGCATCTGGGGCTTCAAGTCTGTCACCAGGTTGAGGATGAGGAGGGCCTTGCCCTCTTTGTGGCACTCCAACATGCCCTGGAAATCCTTTTCTTTCCACTGAACTGTGACCTGCCTGTTGAACTCATGGCGCTTCCTCTCACTCTGGGCCAACACCTGGGCAGCTTCTTCATGTAAATCTTCAGTTGCTTTTAGAGCTTCCTCTCATTCTTTTCCTCTTACTTTATTTTTCACCACATAACTTCCTATCGACTAGTATGTTGAATATTTTGCTTATTAACTTTGTTTATTGTCTTCTCCCTCGATTAGAATATTAGCTACTTGAGTACAAGGATTTGAGCCTGTTACATTCACTGCTGAATTTTAGGCTCCTGGAAGATACCCAGCATTCAATAGAGACCACACAATAAATATATGTCAAATAAATGAGCCTGTAAGTTCATCAATTTATTTGCCCATATGCATTAACTTTTGCCCATATACATCCAATAACTCTTGTTATATGAAATCAACTGTACTATTTGCGTCATGTAATAGTTTAAAAATACATATGTGTGTATATAAATATATACAGAGATCATAGACCTAACTCCATCTATATATGTGTGTATGTGATATATATAAATATATACACACATATATATAACTGACATATATATAAATATATACACACACATATATATGACTGACATATATATAAATACATACACACACATAGATATGACTGATATACATATCTATCTTGTGTAAGTGGAATCAGGCAGTATTCAAACATACTTTCAATTAGTAATGACTATAGTTTAAATAAGAGAAAGTTTAAAGATTCTGATAGTTTAAATAAGAGAAAGCAAACATCACTACTACTAGTATTTGGGGAAAAAGATTACAAATAGAGATATTATGATAAAAGCATACAATATTTTTTATGTTTGTGCACTTAGATCCATGTTCAAACTTTGGCTCACCTATACATGTATAGCACATTGGAATATGTGCTACAGTATGCCATTTATAAAGACTGAAAATAATAGTTTATAAACATTATTATTTATTTAGCAACATCATAAGCTTGGTTTCAAAAATACCTGAATTACATAGCATAATCCCTGTGCTGGAGAACAGAACAGTAGCTGCTAAGGGTTAGGGTTAGCTGGAAGACGTGATTAGTGAGGGATAACGTGAAGACATGTACTTTCTTTGTGGTGATAGAGCAGTTCTGCATCCAGATAATGGCAATGGTTACATGAATCCACACTTCATAGATCTATACACACACATCACACATACATTCAAACACATCTGTACATGTAAAATCCTTAGAAATATGAATAGTTTCTGAACCTAAGTTAATGGTATGGAAACAATGTCAATTTCCTGATTTTGGCAACGTACTAGGTTAAGTTAGATATAATCATTGGGGAAAGTTGCCTGAAAATAGCATGGTCATTCGTTTTACTTCTTTTTTTAACTTCTTATGAGTCAAATTATTTTAAAACAAAAGGTATTAAGAAAAGACAAAAATTTGAAAGTTCAAAAATCAAAGCCCATATGAATTTGGACATATTATTTGATTTCTTTTGTAGACCTTGATTTCTTCACCTGTAAAAATGGAATAATAGTATGATTCCTATCTCATTATTGTCATGCTTAAATCATACCACTTAAGTAGGTGCCTATATATATATATATATATATATATATATACACACACACACACATATATCTATATATATGACTGACTTTGACTGACTTAGGTCTGTGATTTAAGATGTGGAAATTGGAATTTACCAGAACATTTGTGAATTGATTTGTTCTAATGCTTCACCAACTGTCATGGTAAAGGACACCTTAGCCCAGCTCATAGTATGAAAACACGTAAATGCTTCTATGTGCCCTAAATTTCTCTTGGTTAAGCTTTATACTTTTTTTTTTGTTTATGACACAGAAATATGATCACAAAGCACATGTGTACCACAATACAAATTTCATGTATTTTGTCTCTGTATTATGTTTTCTTTCCATTTATGTCTTTTCAAGCTAACAATTCCTAATCTCCTAATACAGTGAGCCTTTCAAGCACTTACTTCTTTAGATAGTCATGTCCTTTTAACTAGGATCTCACAGATAAAGTTATCAAAGCATGGAAAAGGATGAAGGACTTGACTCCTTCCCCTCTCCATCCCCCACTAAATTCAATTCGTCCCAACCTTGTATTTGTTTTGTTCTCCTGGAAAAGAAAATATAGTCATCACCCTCAATAAATATACAATCTAGTTAGAGAGATATGACTTCAGAGTAGGATTTCTTAGTTTTGATTTTGATTATCTTCCTTTAGATATTTGGAAAGACCAAAATGCTGTATGCTTATGGACTGCAAGCAGTATGAGTGGAAAACAAAAGTAATAAATGTTACTTCTGACTTTATTATAATGTTAGGATGTTAATAGTTAACAATTACTTACTGAAGGAAGATTTAAATTGAATATTTCTAAATGGGAAAAATTTAAAAAGCAGTTGAGTCCATAAATTTTAGGACCCAGAATCTACTGAGCTAAAAACTCAATGAGAGTTAATTCTCTGTTGGTGTTGTAGCAATTCTTGAGGTTATTTGTGAAGACTCACATGAGAGCTAAACAATAAAAGAGGACTGAGACCATTTCAAGGGATGGAGAACACCTTCCTTTCTTGTTCAGATGATGCTCTGAGACACTGCTGTTTATTTTGACTGCCTCTTTTTAAACAAACTTCCACTTAGGAACTTAAAAACCACCTGTAAACCAACAACCACAAAAAAGTGGGGAACTCAGTGTTTAAGCATTATTGTTCACCAGACACGGTACTGGGCACTTACATAAATGGTATGGTTTAAGCATGACAATAATGAGACAGAAATTCTACTATCATTCCATTTTTACAGGTGAAGAAATCAAGGTCTACAAAATAAATCAAATAATATGTTCAAATTCATAAGGGCTTTGATTTTAGAAATTTTAGATTTTTTTGTCTTTGTTTAATACCAATTATTTTTAAATAATTTGACTCACAAGAAGTTAAAAAATAGTAAAAAGAATGACCGTGTTATTTTCAGCCAACTTTCCCCAATAATTATATCTAACTTAACCTAGTACATTGCCAAAATCAGGAAATTGACATTGTTTACATACCATTAACTCAGGTTCAGACCCTATTCATATTTCTAAGGATTTTACATGTACTCTTGTGTAGGTGTGTGTGAGTGTATGTGTGATGTGTGTGTATAGATATATGAAGTGTGGATTTATGTAACCATCACCATAATCTGGATGCAGAACTGCTCTATCACCACAAAGAAAGTACATGTTTTCATGTTATCCCTCACTAATCACATTCCAACCAACCCTAACCTTTGGCAGCCACTGATCTGTTCTCCAGCACTAGGATTATGCTTTGTAAATCAGGTATTTTTGAAGCCAAAGCTCAGGAGGTTGCTAAATAAATAATATTTTATAAAATGTTATTTTCAGTTTTATAAATGGCATACTGTAGCACATATTCAAATGTGCTATACATGTATAGGTGGCAAAGTTTGAACATGGATCTAAGTGCACAAATGTAAAAAATATTGTACACTTTTATCACAATATCCCTATTTGTAATATTTTCCCCCAAAAGCTAGTAGTAGTGATGTTTGCTTTCTCTTATTTAAATTATCCAAATTATAGTCATTACTAATTGAAAGTATGTTTTAATACTGCCAGATTCCACTTATGTAAGATATCTAAAATAGTTAAACTCCTAGAAACAGAGTAGAATACTGGTTGCCAGGGTCTGGAAGGAGGGGAAATGGGGGGTTGCTGTTCAATGGGTATAAAATTCAGTTATAACAGATGAATAAGTTCTAGAGATCTGCTGTCAACAGAGCACCTATAGTTAATAAGATTCTATTGCGCAGTTAAAAATTTATTAAGAGGATATATCTCATGTTAAACATACTTACTTCATTAACAGAAAAAAATGGAATATTTTACACATAAAATTACATATATGCCTGAATTTCACATTTCGTTTCACAAATTGAACTGGTGCTAAAAAGGTATTTTTGTATTAAAAAACATCTAACTGAAGGAAAAGTTACAAATGAGTGATCCTTCATAAATAAAATATAATCCTAGGGACCGCTGTTTTTCCATTTTGAATACCCTCCACAATTAGTCTTAATAATTATGTTGACTCAATGAAAAATAATGATTTCTCAAGAGGCAATGGAAAATAGAGAATAAGTCCATTCTTGAGAAAATTTATAATTCGTGAAAGTAATTTTTTCATCCTCTTTTCTTATTTAAATCTCAAGTACTCTCTGCCACTCTGTGCTCTTCTTTCTGGGGTAAAATATGCCAGCTATCCACAGTCAGGGCATTCTCTAACCACTCCTCCCTAGAGATGTCTACAGACTTTTACTCAGCTAGACTGTCTTGTTGCCTGTCTTCATAACAACTTCGCAAGACGTGTGGACCATTCTCTTAGGCCCTTGCATGGCAGTGCATAATATATTCCATGCTAGTTATCTAATGAAGTTCACTAAATTAACCACATAAAATACTCTTAGATCTAACAGTACAAACATTTCCAATTATAGGCCGGGTGCGGTGGTTCACGCCTGTAATCCCAGCACTTTGGGAGGCCGAGGCGGGCGGATCACGAGGTCAGGAAATCGAGGCCATCCTGGCTAACACGGTGAAACCCCGTCTCAACCAAACATACAAAAAATTAGCCAGGCGCGGTGGCGGGAACCTGTAGTCTCAGCTACTCACAAGGCTGAGGCAGGAGAATGGCGTGAACCCAGGAGGTGGAGCTAGCGGTGACCCAGGTTGCACCACTGCACTCCAACCTGGGCGACAGAGGGAAACTCTGTCTCAAAAAAAAAAAAAAAAAAAAAAAAGAAAAAGAAAAAAGAAGAAAATTCCAATTACATCACTCCTTTGAAATACATCATAAGGCTAATTTAAAGAGGGTATCACAAAAATAGAAATGACAACGACAGAAAATGGTCCCAATTTTCACTGCACTGTTGCTAAGACCACCTTGCCACTCATCATTATAGAATGCCTTTCAGGTAACATAATAAGAGCCATTTTAAAAATGGAACCTTACTATACCCATGTGTGACAGGCAGAGGGACTCTATTATTATTCATAGTTTACAGATGAAGCAGTTAGATTTGCCCCAGGTCACTGGCTTATTAAATGACGGGCTAAGACAGAACCAAGTTTTATTCTCAAAAAGACCATAAAGAAGAGGATTGATCCAAATGAATTATAAAATTTTCTTATAGCCCCAGTAACAATAATAGATAAGCTAATGATTTCTGTAATAAAAATCCGATATGACAAGTAGAATGTGACAGAATCAACATGATCAATTAATCAGATTTGGGTAGTAGTTTGGTAGCTAAATGTTGGATACTCTTGGACATAAAGATGACAATATTTATGACGATAAAGATGACCATTCCACAGTTTGAGAATTTCTACAGAGAGAGAGATGAAGAAAATTTCTGAAGTTATTGAAACTGTGTGAAGATGAATTATTTGGTTGATGAACTGCTATCATTCTAAATGGACTTCACTTTCTGAAAAAATAATGCATAAGGATGAAATATGTATTGAATGAAAATTATATTTTGTTTTTCCATTTTTTACCTAATAAAAAAATCAGAAAAACAGATTTTTTTTAAAAAAAGAAAAGATGACTATAATAGACAATGGAGACTAGTAGAGGCAGTAGGGAGGGCAGCCAGGGTTGAAAAACTACAGGGTACTAAGCTTCGTATCTGCATGATGAGATCAGTCATAAACCAAACCTCAGCATGGCACAATATACCCGGGTAACAAACCTGCCTAGACATTTGTGTAAAATGAGATGATTGCAGGGTAGTTTTAAAAGTCATTCCCCTTGTGAAAATATGGAATGTTGTGCACATTATTTCATAGACTTTGTGCTTAGTTAAAGGTCTTAACCAAAAATTCTAAATGATTTTTCCTATAAATAAATATCAATAACATCATTTTAATGGGCTCTATGAAGACTTTATTGTGTGATTGTATCATAATTCAGCAAGTGCCCTATTATTGAACACTTAGACTCTTTCTGATTATTTCCCTTTACAAAAAATGCTATATTATAAATTGTTGTATGTATTTTTAAGTTATGAACTTGTTAGGGCAAAAGGTGAATAAATGTAAGGTCTTTGATAAATACTGTCAGAATTCTCTCCATAGAGGATACGATAAAGCATCTTTTCATTTGAAGGAGCAAGAATAACTGCTAAATACTTCTGAGGCTCCCAGTACTTTTTTGGTTTTAAGTTTTGTTGTTGTTTATTTGGTTTTTTGGAGGTTTTCTGTTTTGTTTTATAAGTAGGTTTCAGTATTACTAAGTATTCAGTCATGGTGGATATTCGAAGAATAATTCCTCTCTTTGGGATTATTCCTCTGACACTATGAGCAAGTATCACTGTGTTCTTTCTCTAAAGGAAAATATAAAGCATAGACAAATTAAATGCTGCTCAGATTCTAAAACTATGAAAATATAACAATGGAGAAACAAATAGCAAGTCTGTAGCTACTCAATGACTTTAGCATTGAGTGGATCCTAAAATGCCTATTTTTGCACAGAATGAAAAAGATACAGCAGGTTCCTTTGGAAGATCAAAGTGAGAAAATTGACTACAGCTTTAACAGCCTTAAAATAAATTTTTGGCAGAATGGAAAAGTATGCATAATTGAGAAAAGTACACTAATCTGTAGAATAAAATAGATATAAAAAGAGACTAAACCGTAATGCTGCTGCCTGTTCTTTTGACAACAATCTTCCACCTGTCCCTGAATGCTGTGTTTAGGGAATCAAAGTTTAGAGCTGAAAAAAAATAGGAGGTTGGAGAGTTTAGGACGAAGGCAGTGTAGGGCTGTGTAAATTGCAGAGAAGTCGGAGCCAGAAGACTTGAGTGGCATGCAATTGTGGATGGGCTATGAAATCCGGCAGCCTGCCTTTAAATACCAACTCAGACATTTACTAATCCTATGATCCCAGGCAAATACCATATCCTCTCTTTGGCTCAGTTTCTACATTTTTAAATAGGGATAAAAATAGTGCCTTACTGCCGGGCGCGGTGGCTCACGCCTATAATCCCAGCACTTTGGCAGGCCGAGGCGGAAGGATCACGAAGTCAGGGGATCGAGACCATCCTGGCTAACAAGGTGAAAACCCATCTCTACTAAAAATGCAAAAAATTAGCCGAGCGTGGTGGTGGGCGCCTGTAGTCCCAGCTACTGGGGAGGCTGAGACAGGAGAATGGCATGAACACGGGAGGCGGAGCTTGCAGTGAGTCGAGATCGCGCCACTGCACTCCAGCCTGTGCGACAGAAGGAGACTCCGTCTCAAAAAAAAAAAAAGTGCCTTATTTTCCCAGTGCCTGACTCATATTATTTATTAAATATTAGCCATTCTTTTATTATATAACTAGATTGGAACTGGCAGCTCACCTTACCTTGTGTCTCAATTTCTTCAACTGTAAAATGAAGTAGTTAGACAATGTGAGCATGTGATATCACAACTAGAAGTGAAAGTCTATGGTCCTATCAGAACAGCAACAACAACAAACTCACTGGATGCTATCATGCTACCATTAGAGTAGGTTTGGAAATGATCCGAAGCCACCAAAGTGAATATGAAAATAAAGAATTCAAAGCACAGTAGGGGAGAAAAGGAGAGAGGGGAAATAAGAAAAGTCGCTTTTACAGATAGATTTTTTACATCTACATTTATCATCTGATACTATAATTATATCAAATATGTGATTGATTGCATAGGCCATAAAATTACTATAAAACAGTCATTTGTGCATTGCAAGAAGAGTGGTTGTTTCCAACTTCCTTTTGTAAACCAATAAGTGAATGAGGCAGATCTCAAGTGATTTAGAGATTTTGCTTTGCAAGGTGGAGGATACACCTGGGAAAAAGAATCACAAGTCACAAGTAGACGATGTCCTGTGCTTTTTCTAAAGAGGGTTTTAGGAACTTCAATATTTAAAGGAGAAAGAGGAAGCAGGCAGGAAATTAAAACGGGAGGAAAAGAAGGATAGAGGGAAGGCAGGGAAGCTAATGGCTACATTCTTGTGAGGCTCTGATTAGTGCTCAGTGAATCTGTATGTTACATGTGGCAACAACAGGAGGAAGGAGTCAGTTGTGCATTCATCCTCTCTCTCAGTAAATCTACATTTTACATAAGTTAAAGTAAGCATATGAAATTACAGCTGTTTGGGAACAAAAGGATGGCAGTTTTTGCATGACTCAGGTTCCAAGCTTAATTTTCCTTTGTCATAGTGAGTTTGGGGTCCTGAGATTTTATTTTCCTTTCACACTTTCTACCAATATAAAGCTTCCTCATAGATGCCTTCTTTTTTCAAACATTAACAACCCTCGTGGTTTTCTCTCATTTTAAGTACAGAAAACATAATACTGTACAATAATTTTATCTGTCTTAAATACAAGACTGCTTATGATTCACTTAAAATAAAAAAATGGCTCCACATTTCTGGCTTTTAGTTGGATTATGATTTCAACCAAAAATCAGAGCTTTTTAAATTTGAGTTTGAGTTTCACACACCCAGTAAAGTGGAAATATAGACTTGTTCTTAAGACAGTGTTATGACACTCAAAAGAATCATGGCCAAACTTAATTACCTGTTGCAAACATCATTGCAGTTTTTTACTGAACTATCAGAGACTTTCTTGTGCCTATCACAGTGCATACACTAAATACATATTACAGGGCCAGGCACGGTGACCCATGCCTATAATCCCAATGCTTCGACAGGCCACAGCAGGAGCATTGCTTGAGGCCAAGATTTTGAGACCTGCCTGGGCAACATAGCACAACCCCATCTCTATTTTTTTTTTTTAATTAGCCAAGCATGGTGGCAGGTGCCTGTAGGCCAAGATACTTGGGAGGCTGAGATGGGAGGATCAATTGAACCCAGGAGTAAGGTTACAGTGAACTATGATCACACCCCTGCACTCCAGCCTGGGTGACAGAGTAAGACCCTGATTCTAAAAATAAAAAATAAATTAAAAATACATAAATACATAAATAAGTATTATGGAATCAACAAATAAATAAATTGAAAAAAGGACTGAGTAAAATTACTTAGTAATGAGGCCTTTGTTGTCTGTCCTTATATAAAATAAATCCACAGGACCCCACATCCCCCTTACTGTTCTTATTTTTCTCCATACCATTCATAGTCATGTTATACTACATATGTACTTGTTGATGGTCTTTCTCTTACTGGTAGAATGTAAACTCCATGATAGAAGAGACTTTGTTGATGTTTTCCTTTGTATTTTTTTCACAGCTTAATTCCCAGTGCACACAGTAAGCACACAATAAATATTTACTGTATGGATATTTAAGCAAGTCACTTCCCTCAATTTCTTCAAATTATTTATGTCACTTTGAAGGTAAAATCTCTCTTCTATACATCATTTTTCCTTCAATCTCCACTTTTAATATCTGTCACTGGCAAACTTAATAAGTATACTCATTGTTCAGGTCAATAATGAGAAATTTTAAGCACTTTATTAAATATTTATTGAGTGTTCCTCTATAATGGACACTCTACTATACATTTCTGCCTTATTTGTGGAAGGTATTCAATGTAATTATGCCACACACGTAGACTTCCAGATCCTTGTGTCAAACTTACTTTCCTTGGCTTTGTTGAAGAACACATACTATTATGAAGCTCACTTTAAGGCAAATATTTCTTGAAAATACAAAATTGATAGATATATGTATGTAGGTTTCCTTCTTATATGTCTTTTACAAGCAATGAAGTTGTATATCTCCTTTAGTGTTTAATGTGTTTCATCAGATAATACCCTAGAAGTTTTATCAAATTTTTCTGTCCACCTTTTGAAGGTGTATGAGAGTGAAAAAATGCAGTCTGCTGCTTCACTAATAAAACTAGGACAAATGCCATTCCAACTGAAATATGTGAAACGCTTGGTTTTATTAATTTGAAGCATTTTAAACCTCTAAATTTGGAATCCAGTAAAGACATTTCATAGAAAAACTAAAATTTTTTTGATTTTTTAATCTTGATAACTTGTAATAGTTTACAGCCACAGTGGCAGCTTTTACATATGTACATGCATTTAAATACAGTTTCATAAATAGCCATGTGGCAAAATATCTGCCACTAGGCCAAAAAAAAAAAATCTTTGCCACTAAATGAACATCTTTAAGTAATATTGAAAATAGATGTGAGGTAATTTTTTATCTAAAGTGACTGTAGCCTATATTAAGACATACTCACTGTAACAATTCAAGTTTTAAAATCCTTGTTTTATAACTCAAAAATGTGTCTTTTCCAAAAAACACATCTTTACATTTATTGCTATTGTACATTCATTTGGCAGGAAACAGGGATATTTGATGTCTTGCAATGATAAAACAATCATATTCAATAGAAAATTATCTCACATTCTGCATGACTTTTGAACATTCTATAAGATAATTACATAAGTGAAAAACCAATTTGTAGATATCTGAGTGAGTACAACCATTTAATAAATGTGAATAAAGCATTTCAGAACATTTTAATGTACACTGCATTTTCTGATAGTAAGATTTTAAGTTAAAATAAGATTATACTTTAAAAAGCTTGCCATTTTGAAAAAAAATCATATCACTGTTGGCAATGTCTTTTTCATATTTGAGATGCTAGTCCAACATATTGCATATCCACCTGTTTTTGTTTGATTTTATTGTTATTACATTCATGGTAATACTAAAATACACACACACACACACACAATTACTTAGGTTTTTTTTCAATAAATAGCGCAAAGAAAAATGCTGACAACGTTCAGTTGAAATTTTGAAATTGGGTTTTATAATTCTGCCCACATAGGAAAAGCTGAAATGGTCTATGAAGATGTAGTTTTTGAAAGAATGAAGCAAGTAGGAAAACCAACAAAACCAAGTGAAAATTATACAAGGAAACACAATAATAAGTTAACAAAAAATACACTTTTTCTTCATGTTGACAAGATATGATTTATTCCTTTCTAATATTTTCCCATCTCTTATAAATATATAAGCTTGCTTGTTAATACTTTGTCTAACTCTAATTTTTATTATGTTACCAATGTCATTAATACTTTATTTTTCTTTATTTCTCTTGTAAAGTGACTTCTGAACTTCCTAGTTTGTTTAAACTATCGCAAGGTCAGAAAACCAAACACTGCATATTCTCACTCATAGGTGGGAATTAAACAGTGAGAATACTTTGACACAGGCAGGGGAACATCACACACTGGGGCCTGTCATGGGGTGGGGGGCTGGGGGAGGGAGAGCATTAGGAGAAATACCTAATGTAAATGACAAGTTAATGGGTGCAGCAAACCAACACAGCACATGTATACAGATGTAACAAACCTGCACGTTGTGCACATGTACCCTAGAACTTAAAGTATAATAAAAATAAATAAATACATAAATAAAATAAAATGAATAAAAAATAAATACAAACATATTAATCATAAGTAAATGAAACATCTGATAATCTCATTATGTCTGGTAGTAATGTCACCTCTGAGTATTTAAATATTCATCTACATATTTCTTTGCTAAATTTCCTTTTATTTCTCCTTTATATTAAACTTTTTTTAGAGAGCACAACTCCAAAGCATCTTTTATTAATACAGAAAGGTCATATTTAGCAAAAGACACAAGGCAGGGAAGTGTCAGGCCTGAGGCCTGAGCTGTGCTGAGGGAGAAGGAGGCTCCGGACAAGTGCTGGGAAGGGCTGAGTGGTGGGGGCTACAGAAAGTTCCAGTGGGCAACACTGTCGGCAGGTCATGGGTGGGACTCACGGGGACTTCGCTGCTAACTCTTGTTGCGTTGGCGGGGTGGGGTGGGGAGGGGGGTCCTTAGTGCTGCCACCTGGAGTGAGAACCGCCCCTTGGTTCCTGGAGGGCACCCATCAAGGGACACAGGACAAGAAGCCCAGGATGGTTAGTGCAATTAGGGATGAAGGCCAGGGAGAAGCAGGTGCTCTGAAGTCCAGACACAGAGGCCTAGGAGCTTCCTGTTAAGTGTGGGCGTTCCGCTCTGTCTCTACCAGGCACTCTGAATAGGGATGGATGATACCTCTCTTCAGGCACTTCGCGGCGCTCTTGCTGCCAGCATAGGTGGGCCGGATCCCTTTGCCCATCTCCTCTGTGACCAACAGCAGTTCCTTGTAGGTGCTCTGGGAGCCCTGGGCACCAGGTGGTTTCATGACCTGCACACAACCGACGGTAGGCGGTCCAAAGTCTTTAAACAGCGGTCTGAAAGGGGCAGTGGCTCCCGGCCCTGAGCCCGACGGTGACGGGACACTTCCTGTAGGGACCGGAGTGCCTGGCCCAGGGGTGCTGGAGCCGGGGGTGCTGCTGGGGTCAGGGGTGGTAGGTTTGTAGGACATCCCCAACTCCAGGGCGCTGGGGAAGCCAGCAGGCTGCTCTTCGGGGGTTGGCTGCGGGACCGCTCTACAGCGATCTGATTGGCAAGCGGGCTGCACACCACCTGGTAAATCTATAATAAACTTTTTAACTGCAATTTGTATTAATCTAAACACAGTTCAAATATTCTCCACGAAAATTTCACATTTGAGTTGAGACATCCTAAAGTGTAAAATACACAATGGATTTCAAAGATTTCATATGAAAAAAGAACGCAAACTATCTCTAATAATTTTTATATTGATTACATATTGACCCAATATTTTGGATATATATTGGGTTAAATAAAATATACAATTTTTAAAAATTATGCTACATTTTTGTTAAAAAATTTAAGTAAACTATATATGAAATTATTTCTTGGGATAGAAAAGTGGACATGATTAAATATTTACTTAAACTTTTTTCAAAAACATATCTTTAAAACACATTTTCAAACACAACAAAAGTATTTTAATTTTGAATAGGTAAAATAAACTTATTCCTGCTGAAATTCAATCATGGCATGATTTCCTTTTTATGCATTTGAGGACTCTGTTTATAACCCAGATAAAAACATAAAACTTTTGAAACTCTTCTAAGAATGTCTAACACAAATTAGCTGTATAGATATCACGGCACAGACGATGCTGAGGCCGGACTAACTGAAGAAAAACAGGCTGAAGATGCTGTACTCACACAGAAGCTGGCCCCCAGGTTACCTGCCCTTCATGTACATGGCGATGGTCACCTGGCTCACCAGCAAAGTGAACAACAGGTCGGTGGCAGCCAGCCGCATAACTGTGTAGAAGGTGGTCTCCTGCACCTTGCGCGACTTGCACAGCACCATGATGGCCACCAGGTTGCCCACCACCCCGAAAATGGACGGTCCCAGGCTGTCCAGCAGATTGGGCTCCAGGTCAAGGACACATTGGCCTGGGAAGGGGTTAACATGACAGTGGCTGGTGGTACGCAGCCCTGGAGTGCGAAGCTGAGTCTGGAGATGGCAGAAGAGAGACAAAGCCACTGTGAGTGAAAGGACCACCTGCAGGGCATTAGACCCGCGCCCAGGAAACGGGATGCTAACATGACAAGGGAGGAACTCAATCCCACTCTCTGGATCGCAACCACTTACCAACGGCAGCCACCCAAATCTCCAGGCTCCCTCTGCTCCTGCCAGCAGCACACTCTTGCTGATCTTAATATTTATAAACTGAGCTTCCCATTCCTCTTCCTCCTCTCAGCCTATCTCACTCCACTGACAAGACCCATCTCCAGGGAAAGGTAGCTCCCTAGTATTATTCCCGACAGATTCTGAGTTAATAAAATGCACATTGAAACCCTGGAAGACAATTTGGAAAGTGCTCTCTTTCCTCCTTGGCTCCCCTGGCAGCGCCGCATCTCCACACCCTTTGCCCGATGGCCCACATCCCATGTCACTTGTAGCGGCCCCAGTGGTGGGGCCTAAGACAATGAAACCTAGGACTAATTGGTGTACCTGAGGAAGAAGTGAATTATAAAAGTTAGGAAAACATATTTGGGGGAATAATCAAGGAAAACTTCCGTGGCCTTGTGAGAGACCTAGACATCCAAATAAAAGAAGCACAAATAACACCTGGGAAATTCATCACAAAAAGATCTTAGCCTAGGCACATTGTCACTGGGTTATCCAAAGTTAAGACAAAAGAAAGAATCTTAAGAGCAGTGAGACAGAAGCACTAGGTAACCTATAAAGGAAAACCTATCAAACTAACAGCAGATTTTGCAGCAGAAACCTTAAAAGCTAGATGGGATTGGGGCCCTTTCTTCAGCCTCCTCAAACAAAACAATTATCAGCCAAGAATTCTGTATCCAGCAAAACTAAACATCATATATGAAAGAAAGATACAGTCATTTTCAGACAAACAAATGCTGACAGAACTTGCCATTACCAAACCAGCACTGTAAGAACTGCTAAAAGGAGCTCTAAATCATGAAACAAACCCTGGAAACACATCAAAACAGAACTTCATTAAAGCATAAATCACACAAGATCTATAAAACAAAAATACAAGTTAAAAAGCAAAAACAAAAAACAAAAACAAAGTACAGAGGCAACAGAGAGCATGATGAAAGCAATGGTACCTCACTTTTTAATACCAATGTTGGTTGTAAATGGCTTCAATGCTCCACTTACAAGATACAGAACCACAGAATGGATAATAACTCACCAACTAACTATCTGTTGCCTTCAGGAGACTCACCTGACACATAACGACCTACATAAACTTAAGGAAAGTGGTAGAAAAAGGCATTTCATGCAAATGGACACCAAAAGCGAGCAGCGGTAGCTATTCTCATATGAGACAAAACAAACTTTAAAGCAACAGTAGCTAAAAGAGACAAAGACAGACAGTATATAATGGTAAAGGTCTCATTCAACAGAAAAACATGACAATCCTAAATATACATGAACCTAACACTGGAGCTCCCAAATTTATAAAACAATCACTAGTAAACATAAGAAATAAGATAGACAGCAACACAATAATAGTGGGGGACTTCATTACTCCACTGACAGCACTAGACAGGTCATCAAGACAGAAAGTCAACAAAGAAACACCGGATTTAAACTATACTTTGGAACAAATGGACTTAACAGATATGTAAGAACACTTCATCCGACAACCACAGAATACACATTCCATTCAACAGCACATGGAATTTTCTCCAAGATAGACCATATGATAGGCCATAAAACGAGTCTCAATAAATTTAAGAAAATTGAAATTGTACCACGCAGTCTCTCAGATCACAGTGGAATAAAACTGAAAATCAACTCCAAAAGGAATCTTCAAAACCATGCAAATACATGGAAATTAAATAACCTGCTCCCGAATGAGCACTGGGTGAAAAATAAAATCAAGATGGAAATGGAAAAAATTTCTTCGAACTGGATGATACAACCTATCAAGACCTCTGGGATACAGCAAAGGCAGTGCTAAGAGGAAAGTTTGTAGCCCTAAACACCTATGTCAAAAAGTATGAAAGAGCACAAACAGACAATCTAAGTTCACATCTCAGGGAACTGGAGAAGCAGGAACAAGCCAAACCCAATCCCAGCAAACAAAGGAAATAACCAAGATCAGAGCAGAACTAAATGAAATTGACACAGCAACAACAACAACAACAACAAATACAAAACATGAATAAAACGAAAAGTTGGTTATTTGAAAAGATAAACAAAATCGATAGACCATTATAAGATTAACCAAGAAAAGAAGAGAGGAAATCCAAATAACCTCACTAAGAAATGAAACAGGGGATATTACAACTGACACCACTGAAATATTAAAGATTATTCAAGGGTACTATGAACACCTTTTGGCACATAAACTAGAAAACCCAGAAGAGTTGCATAAATTCCTGGAAAAATACAACCCTCCTAGCTTAAATCAGGAAAAAGTAGATACCCCAAGCAGACCAATAAAACAAGCAGCAAGATTGAAATGGTAATTTTAAAATTACCAACAAAAAAGCCGAGGACCAGACAGATTCACAGCAGAATTCTACCAGACATTCAAAGAATATTTTCTTTCATTCAAAGAAGAAATGATACCAATCCTTTCACACTATTCCACAAGACAGTGAAAGAAGAAACACTCCCTGATTCATTCTATGAAGCCAGCATCACCCTAATACCAAAACCATGAAAGGACATTACCAAAAAAGAAAACTACAGACCAATATCCATGATGAACACAGATGCCAAAATCCTTAACAAAATACTATCTAACTGAATCCAACAACATATCAAAAAGATAATCCACCATGATCAAGTGGGTTTCATACCAGTGACACAGGAATGGTTTAACATATGCAAGTCAATAAATGTGATACACCAAATAAACAGAATTAAAAAAAACCTCACATGATTTTATCAACAGGTGCAGAAAAAGCATTCGACAAAATCTAGCATTGCTTTATGATTAAAGCTCTCAGCAAAATACGCATACAAGGGACATACCTTAATGTAATAAAAGCCATCTATGACGGACCCACAGCCAACATAACACTGAATGGGGAAAAGGTGAAAGCATTCCCTTTGAGAACTGGAACAAGACAAAGAGACTACTCTCACCACTCCTCTTCAACATAGTACTGGAAGTCCTAGCCAGAGCAATCAGACAAAAGAAGGAAATAGAGGAAATCCAAATCGGTAAAGAGGAAGTCAAACTGTTACTGGTTGCTGACGATATGATCTTTCGCCTTGAAAACCCTACAGACTCCTCTAGAAAGCTCCTAGAACGGATAAAAGAATTCAGCAAAGTTTCCAGATATGAGATTAATGTACACAAATCAGTAGCTCTTCTATACATCAACAGCTACCAAGCTGAGAATCACATCAAGAACTCAACTCCTTTTACAATAGCTGCAAAAAACAAACAAAACAAACAAACAAACAAAACTTAGGAATATACCTAGCAAAGTAATCAAAAGACCTCTACAATGAAAATTACAAAACACTGCTGAAAGAAATCATAGATGGAGCCAAGCACGTTGGCGCATGCCTATAATCCCAGCTACTCGGGAAACTGAGGCAGGAGAATCACTTGAACCCTGGAGGCAGAAGTTGTAGTGAGCCGAGATCACACCATTGCACTCCCACCTCAGCAACAAGAGCGAAACTACCTCTGAAAAAATAAAAATAAGAAAGAAAAGAAATCATAGATGACACAAACAAATGGAAACACATCCCCATGCTCATGGATGGGTAGAACCAATATTGTGAAAATTACCATTCTGTTAAAGGCAATCTATGAATTCAATGCAATCCCCATCTGAATACCACCATCATCCCTCACAGAATTACAAAAACAATTCTAAAATTAGTATGGAACCCAAAGAGTGCCATGTAGCCAAACCAAGGCTAAGCAAAAAGAACAAACCTGGAGGCATCACACTACTTGATTTCAAACTGTACAATAAGGCCATAGTTACCAAAACAGCATGGTACTGGTTTAAAAATAGGCACATAGACCAATGGAACAGAAGAGAGAACCCAGAAATTAACCCAAATACTTACAGCCAACTGATCTTCGACAAAGCAAACAAAAACATAAAGTGGGGAAAGGACACCCTTTTCAACACATGACGTTGGGATAATTGGCGAGCCACATGTAGGGGAATAAAACTGGATTCTCATCTCCCACCTTATACAAAAATCTACCCAAGATGGATTAAGAACTTAAACCTAATTCCTGAACTGTAAAAATTCTAGAAGATAACACTGGATAAACCCTTCTAGACATTGGCATAGGCAAGGATTTCATGACCAAGAACCCAAATGCAAATGCAGTAAAAACAAAGATAAATAGCTGGGACTTAATTAAACTAAAGAGCTTTTGCATGGCAAAAGGAACAGTCAGCAGAGTAAATAGACAAATCGCAGAGTGGGACCCCTACCCGTGACCCTGACCCCTAACCCCTGACCCCTAACCCCTGACCCAAACTCTAACCACT
Source organism: Gorilla gorilla gorilla (assembly GCF_029281585.2). NCBI lineage: Eukaryota > Metazoa > Chordata > Mammalia > Primates > Hominidae > Gorilla > Gorilla gorilla. The sequence continues at coordinate 9,840,580 of NC_086018.1, read as the reverse complement.
ATCCCTAACCCTAACCCCTAACCCAACCCTCACCCTAACCCCTAATCCCTAACCCCTAACATCTCTTAAACCCTAACTCTAAACTTTGACTCCTAACCCCTAACTCTGACCCCAATCCCTATCTCCAACCCCTAACCCTAAACTTAACCCCTAACCCCTAACCCTAACACCAGCCTTAACCCTAGGTTGGTTACTACGTTTTTATTGACTATGTCAATGTTGATTATTATGATCGCTGTCTTTGGACTGCACGGCAGCGAGGGGATTGCGGATCTTATATTAATATTTTTGTATTGAGGCAGTGCATTAGCATTACAGGTGCTTGTTACATGAGCAATGGGGATGTCATACTTTGGATGTCATGTCTGCATTAGGAATGCCGCATTTGTCTTCCGAGGCTCCGGTGTGGATCTCGCACTGCGGCCGCCTCGCCTTGGCTGGGGAGAACCTCGGTGGGCAGGATTCAGAGGGACTTTCGGTTTCCCGTTTTCCACACTGAACCCTTCTAACTGGTCTCTGACACTGATTATTCAGGGCTGCAAACAGGAAGGATTTTATTCACCGTTGATGCGGCCCCGAGTTGTTCCAAAGCGAGGCAGTGCCCCCAATGTCTGTGCTGAGGAGAACGCTGCTCTGCCTTCGCAGTGTCCCCCGGGTGTGTGCTGAGCAGAACACAGCTCAGCCCTCGCGGTGCCCCCGGCCCGCCGGCCCGGGTCTGTGCTGAGGAGAACACTGCTCCGCCTTCGCAGTATCTCCGAAGTCTGTGCAGAGGAGAACTCAGCTCCGCCCTCGCGATGCTCTCTCGGTCTGTGCTGAGGAGAAGGCAGCTCCGCCCTCGCAAAGGCAGAGCGCCCTTAGCAAAGGCAGAGAGGCGCAGAGCGCCGGCGCAGGCGCGGAGAGGCACAGAGCAGGGCAGGTGGCACCAACAGCGCGTCCCTCAGGCCTCCAGCGCACGCATTCCAGCGGCCACCCAGACCATGCTCCGCCGACTGGGCGCCCAAGCTGCAGTCGCCCTCTGTGTGCAGGCAGCAGCTGCCTGGCAACCCCCGAGCCCGCTCGCGCTGCCAGCATCGCAGAACCAGGGCCAGGTGTCCCAGTGGCTGCGGCCAAGCCAGGCATTCTGACCGGCGGCGGCGGCTGCACAGGAGCGAGAACTGAGAACCCGCCGCTCAACCACACACGGGGTGACTGCTGAGGGCCCATACCAACGGCCCCGATCTCCCTCAGGTGGAGGACTGGGCGGGAGGCACGGCCTGGGGGCCCTCAGGCTGGGCGCGCTGGCGATCCCGAGGCCGACCAGGCCATGCACCTCCAGCCTGCCTGGGCACCCAAGCTGCAGCCGCCTTCTGTGTGCAGGCAGCAACCTCCAGGCAACTCCCGAGTCCACCCTCACTTCCCACATCTCGGAACGAGGGCCAGATGTCCCTGTGGCTGGGGCCAAGCCAGGCGGTCTGCCCTGCAGCAGCTGCACAGGGACGGGAACTGGCCCTCAGCCCTATCCCCCGTGGCTGCAGAGGGCCCTTGGCTAGAGGTGTCCAGCTCTGGCAGAGGAGGAGCCGGGAGAGGGCAGGGTCTGGCGGGCTCTCAGGCCAGGGGCACTCGCGATCCAGAGGCCACCCAGGCCATGCTCCACCACCTGGGCGCCCAGCTACAGGCGCCAGGCAACTCCCAAGCTGGCTGGCGCGCCCAGCCTCGCAGACCCGGGCCTGGATGTCGCCGTGGCCGCGGCCAAGCCAGGCGGTCTGCCCGGCGGCGGCTGCACCGGGGCAGGAACCGACCCTCAGCCCCATCCCCGGTGGCTGCGGACGGCCCCTGGAGCGGCCCCGACCTCTCTTCCGAGGAGAAGAGGGGCGGGAGTCACGGCCAGGCAGGCCCTCAGGTGGGAAGGGATGTGCGCCTGCGATTCCGGGACGTACCGCGCCAGCCCAGGAAAACCCGGAAGCCAGCAGCTCCTGTTTCTCTGTGTGATTCTGTGAGGAACCACCAAATTGTTTGCCACGGCGAGTGCATCATTTTCTATTCCTAGCAGCCAGTTCATGAGGGCTCCAATTTCTCCACCTCCTTAGCAACACTGATTTTCTGTGTCGTTGTTATGAAAGCCTTACTAGTGGATGCAAAGTGGCATCTCATTTGGGTTTTGTCTTGCATTTTATTAATGAATAATGGTGTTTAGCATCTTTTCTTGTCCGTCTTAGACATTTGTGTATCTTCTTTGGAGAAATGTCTATTCAAGTCCTTTGCCTATTTTTTAATTGGGATGTTAGAAATTCTGATGTTGAGTTGTGGGATATTAAGCTTTTATCAGACACGCACTTTGATTTTATCAGATACATATTTTCTCACATACTATCGGTTGTCTTTTAACTCCCTTGATAGTATCCTTTGATGCATAAAGGTTTTTTATTTTGATTAAATCTAAGTTACATGTATTTTCTTTTGTTATCTGTGCTTTTCTGTCATATTTCAAAATACGCTTAAAACTCAAAGGTCATAAAGGTTTACCTTGTGCTTTCTTCTAAGAGTTACATACTTTAGTCCTTACATTTAAGTCTTTTATTAATTTAGAATTAATTTTTGTGTATACTGCAAGGTAGGGGTCTAACTTCTCTCTTGTGCACTGACATCCAGCTGTTGAAGAGACTGTTCTTTCCTCCCTTGACTAGACTTGGACAGCTTGTTGAACAGTCATTGACCATATATGTGAGCACTAATTTGTAGGATCTCAAATCTGTTCTATTGTATTGGTCTAAAAGTCTATTAGTCTTATGCCAGTACCACACTCTCTTGATTTCTGTAGATTTGTAGTAGGCTGTGAAACTGAAAAATGTGAGTTTTCTAATATTCTTTTTCAAGACTGTTTTGTCTGTCAGATCCTTTGAATTTTTGTATGAATTGTAGAATGAGTTTCTTTCTTTCTGCAGAAATACCTTTGGGATTTTGATGGTATTGCATTGAATCTGTAGATTACTTTAGATGGTATTGTCATCTTAACAATATTGTCTTACAACCCTTGAACACAGAATGTCTTTCCAGTTATTTCCACTCTCTTTCTTTTTTTTCAGCAAAGTTTTGTGTATACCACCATGGTTAGATTTATGCCTGAATAACTTATTCTTTGATGCTATTATAAATGGAATTTTTAAAATGTTTTCATAGTTCTTTACAACTATATAGAAATATAGCTCATTTGCCTATATTTGTTTTGCATCCTGCCTCTTTTATTAGTTATAATCGGTTTTGTGTTTTATTTGGAGCTTTATACACATAAGATCATGTGTAGATATAATTTTACTTCTGTTTTTTATTTCTAATTTAGATGCCTTTTATTTCTTTGTCTTGCCTAATTGCTCTGGCTAAAATTGCCAGTGGTACGTTGAATACAAGTGGCAAATGCACCATGCTTGTCTTGTTCTAGATGTTAGGAAAACAGCTTTCAGTGTTTCATCATTGATCATGATATTAACGGTTGGGTTTTTGTACATCCTATTGTCATGTTGCAGAAAATCCCTTCTATGCCTAATTTATTGAGTATTTTTATTATAGAAGGGAGTTGTATTTCATCAATGTTTTCTCTGCATCAATTGAAATAATCACGTGCTTATTCATTTTACTGTTAGAGTATATTACACTGATTGATTTTTTATATGTTGAGCCACCCTTGCATTTTGGGGATAAATCTCACAGGGTGATAGTTTACAATCCTTTCATTATACAGTATTGCTGCTAGTATTTTGCTGAGATTTTTGCTTATATATTCATAAGGGATATTGTGCTGTAGTTCTCTTTTTTGTGCTCTCTTTGGCTTTGGTATAAGGACAATGTTGTTATCAAAAAATGAATTAGCAAGTATTCCTTCTTCATATATTATGTCAGAAGAGTTTGAGAAGAAATGGTATTAATTCTTCTTTAAATGTTAGGTTGACTCACCAGTTAATGCAGCTATTTGGTCATAAATGTTTCTTTGTTAATCATTTTCGATTACTAATTCAATCTCCTAGGTTATAGGTCTATTCAGATTTTCTCTTTCTTCTTGAGCCACTTTGGTAGTTTGTGTCTTTCTAGTGATTCGTCCATTTCATCCAGGGCAGCTAATTTGTTGTTAGACAGTTGTTCACAGTATACTCCTGTAATCCTTTTGTATTTCTGTAAAGTTGGTAGTAATGGCTCTGCTTTTATTTATTATTTTAATAATTAGTCTTCCATCTTTTGCTCAGTCAATATAGTGAAAGGCTTGATCTTTCAAATAATCTATGTTTAGTCATTCTACTGCTCTCCAAACTTCTATTTTATTGATTTATGCTCTAATTATGCTCTCTATTATTTCTTTCATACTGTTAGCTTTGGATTTAGTCTTCTTTTGCCTTCTTCCACTGCCGTTAGGTATAGAGTGAGGATGTTGATTTGAGATTTTTCTTAAATGTAGTTGTTTATATCCATACATTTTCCTTTGAACTCTACTTTCACTGCATTCAATAAGTTTTGGTATGTTTTGTTTTTATTTTAATTTATCTCAAGATATTTTATAATTTTGCTTGTGATTTATTTTTTTCACTCACTGGTAGTTGAAGACTGTATTGTTTAATTTACACATTTTCGTGAATTTTCCAGTTTTCACTTATTTATCTGTTGTTTCTTCCATTGTGGGTGTAAATTATATTTTGTATCATTTCAAACTTTTAAAAATGATTAGGACATATTTTGTGGACGAAGATATGGCCCATCCTAGAGAACTTCCATATACACTTGAAAGGAATGTATATTCTGCTGTTGTTGGATGGACTGTCCTGTATATGCGTATTAGCTCTCAGTGGCTTATACCGTTGTTTAACTCTTGTATTTCTCATGAAGCTTCTGTCTGGTTTTTCTATCCATTAATTACAAAAAATGAGATATTGAAGTGTCCAACTGTGACTATAGAACTGTGGGTTTATCCTTTCAATCCTGTTAATTATTTCAGCTTTACTGAGGTGTAATAGAGAAATAAAAATTGTACATGTGATGCGTTTATATGCACATTCTGAAATGATTACCAAAACGAAGTCAATGAACATGTTAATTACCTCACAGAATAGTTACATTTTTGTGTGCATGTGTGGGATAAGAAAACTTAACTCTATCCCCTGTGACTGCAGAGTGGCCATTCCAGCTGCTCCAGGCTCCAGCAGAGGAAGACTGGGGCAGGTGGCACCACCAGGGAGGCCCTCAGGCCTGGCGCACACGCATTCCAGAGGCCACCCAGACCATGCTCTGCCGCCTGGGCGCACAAGCTGCAGTCGCCCTCTGTGTGCAGGCAGCAGCTGCCTGGCAACCCCTGAGCCCGCTTGTGCTCCCAGTCTCGCAGAACCAGGGCCAGGTGTCCCAGTGGCTGTGGCCAAGCCAGGCATTCTGCCCGGCGGTGGCGGCTGCACAGGGGCGAGAACAGAGAACCCGCCGCTCAACCCCACACGGGGTGACTGCCGAGTGCCCATGACAGCGGCCCGATCTCTCTCAGGTGGAGGAGTGGGTGGGAGGCACGGCCTGGGGGCCCTCAGGCTGGGCGCGCTGGAGATCCCAAGGCCGACCAGGCCATGCACCTCCAGCCCGCCTGGGCTCCCAAGCTGCAGCCGCCTTCTGTGTGCAGGCAGCAGCCTCCAGGCAACTCCTGAGCCTGCCCGCACTCCTCACATCTCGGAACGAGGGCCAGATGTCCCTGTGGCTGGGGCCAAGCCAGGCGGTCTGCCCTGCAGCAGCTGCATGGGGGCGGGAAGCCGCCCTCAGCCCCATCCCCAGTGGCTCTAGAGGCCCCCTGGCTAGTGGTCTTGAGCTCTGGCAGAAGAGGAACCGGGCGGGGGCAGGGTCTGGCTTGACCATTTGGAATTACAATACACTTCACTCATCAACCACAGAACATACACTGGAGTATCATCTGCGTGCAGATGAGTATACTGCTCAAAGCGATTTACAGATTCAATGCTTTTCCTATCAAACTACTAATGTCATTTTGCACAAAATAGAAAACATCCAAAATTTATATGGAACCTAAAAGGAGTCTGAATAGCCAAGCCAAAGCAATACTAAGGCTAGAGACATAGGCTAGAGACATCATATTACATGACTCCAAACTATACTAGAAGACTATAGTAATCAAAACAACATGGTACTGGTAGAAAAACAGACACATAGACCAATGGAACAGACTAGAGTACTAGAAACTAAGGCCACATGCCTGCAACCATCACATCTTTAACAAAGTTGACAAAAGTAAGCAATGGGAAAAAGACTTTATTTAATAAATAATGCGGGGATAACTGGCTAGTCATATGCAGAAGAATAAAATTAGACCCCCATATTTCACCAAATACAAAAATTAGCTTAAGATGGATTAAAGAGTTAAATGAAAAATCTCAAGCTATAAAACGCCTGGAAAAAACCTAGGAAATGCTTTTCTTGATAACGGCCTTGGCAAATAATTTATGGCTAAGTCCTCAAAAGCAATTGCAACTAAAACAAAAAATGACAAGTGGGATTTAATTAAACTGAAAAACTTTTGCACAACAAGAGAAACTATCAAGGTAGTAAAGAGATAACCCACAGAATGAAAGAAAATGTTCACAAACTACACATCTAACAGAGGTCTATTATGCAGAACCTATAAGGAACTTAAACAAATCAACAAGCAAGCAGCAAGTAACTCCATTAAAAAGTGGGCAACAGGACATGAACGGACACTTTTCAAAAGAAGACATACACACAAGCACCCAACAAACATATGTAAAAGTGCTCATCGTCATTATTTATTAGAGAAATGCAAATCAAAACCGAAATGAAATACCATTTCACACCAGTCAGAATGGCCTTTTTTGAAAAGTCAAAAGAAAAACAGATATCAGTGAAGATTTAGAGAATAGAGAACACTTATACACTTTCTGAAGGAATGTAAATTAGTTCAGCCAGTGTGGAAAGCAGGTTGGGGATTTCTTAAAGAACTGAGAGTTGATCTACCATTCAATCCAGTAACCCCATTACTGGGTATATACCCGAAAGAAAACAAATATCCTGTCAAAAAGACACATGTAGCTGTATTTTTATCACAGCAATATTCACAATCACAAAGACATAGGCTTAATCCAGACATCCATCTGTGGTGGTCTGGATAAAGACTCATGGAATACTATACAGCCAGAAAAAACTCAAAATTATGCCATTTGAAGCAACATGGATGCATTGTTTCCAGCAAACTAATGCAAAAGCAAAAAACAAAACACCGCATGTTCTCTTTCATAAGTGGGAGCTAAATGCTGGGTACACATAGTCATAATACAGAGGGGTGGGAGGGGCCGGGACTGGTGGCTCACGCCTATAATCCCAACACTTTGAGAGGCCAAGGTGAGCGGATCACCTGAGGTCAGGAGTTTGAGAACAGCCTGGCCAACGTGGTGAAACCCCGCTTCTAATGAAAACACAAAAATTAACTGGGCATGGTGGCTGGCGCCTGTAATCCCAGCTACTCGGGGGTCTGAGGTGGAGAGTCGCTTGAACCCGGGAGGCGGAGGTTGTAGTGAGCCAAGATAGCGCCACATCACTCCAGCCTGGGCGACGGAGCAAAACTGTCTCAAAAACAAACAAACAAACAAAAAACAAAGAGGGAGGGGGGAGGGAATACAGATTGATTTAAACTACCGATTGGTTAGTGTCCTCTCTACCTTGCTAATGAATTCATTCATTTAATTCATAATTCATTCATTCAATTCATAATTCAGTTCCCCCTGAGAAAAAATATTCACTTGTCATTAAAATCTCTCTGTATCTTACTGATTTCAGATAGAAGTTAAATTTCACCTTAGTAGACACAAAAGAACTAGTTAAACTGACAAAAACTAATAAACGTTTGCTCAAATTTACTGAGAGAGTCATGGGTACTTCATATAATAGTGACATTCTACCAGTTTTAAGTAAAATAAATAAGGAAACAATCTTAACTCCATCTCCTACCGGAAGGGACGTGCCCCCGCTCCCAGGTGAGTGGGGCCCTGCTCTCTGGGCTGGTTGCGCCGCGGTCTCTGGCACCTCTTGTTGGCAGCGTCGCCGTTGCAGGCACAGGGCAGGCATTGGGGGGCGGGAAGCGGGCCAGGCCCAGGCGACTCCTTTGCCAGGGGCTGGGCAGGTGTGGAGAGGGGTGGAGCGGTGCTGCCCTGGGCGAAGGAGCCTCCCGCTCTGGACAGTTCCCCGCCCCTGCCCCAGGAAGGCGCTGCAGGATCTGGGTGGGGAAGGGGAGGGACGAGGGAACACGGGCCAGGCCAGTTGGCCCCTTAGACCTGGGTGATGCAGGAGGGGCTGTGGGAGACCAGAGAGGACCCGAAGCAGAAACCGGGAACTGATACCTCTGGCTGAATATTTGTCCTCTTGCTGAAGTTTGAAAGTCAGTTATTTCATTAAAGTTTAATTTTATTATAAAAATAACAACTATTAAAAATTCCCTGTAGTCACTGGAATGATAAATTTTGGTGCAGTTTCAGCATAACACTCTAATTATTCAAATTGCGGCCATGTTTCAAAATATATGCCATATATTTTTATGACATCCACCCCTGTGTCTGTGTCCCGCATCTGCCTCTGTGTCCCTGCTGGCTCAGGAAACGAGCTTCTTCCTCCTTCCGCAGACTCGAATCAGGCCGTCCTCCCTCCTGTGCCTGAGGCTGTCATGGGGACAACCTGCCCTCGAATAGCCGGAGAACGCCTGGCCTGTGGCCTGTGCCCTGTGCTTGGCCTGGTGTCCTGGCTCGTGCCCCTCAGAGCCCCGCACAAAGCAGTGTGACAGGTGTGGAAGGACCCAGCACCAGGCAGCGGTGAGCGGATGGATGCTCCAGGGATGTGGGGCTGCTGGCAGTCAAGAACCCATTGCCAAATTCCATAGCATAATCTTGGATATTTTTCCCTTATATTTTTGTGTAAGGCTTTCAGACTTACACGTTTTGAGTTTTAAAAAGATATGTAATATAAACTACAATTCTGACTTCTATATTTTACATATTGATAGCAAATCTTCATACCGTTTTTGTGTTAAAGGGGGCTATTTCCTCTCCATAGTTTGGCCTTTGCACCCTTGTTGAAGATCATTTTGACCATATATACAAGGTTTTGTGGAGAGAGGGGTCTCTATTATTTTCTATGTCTACACGTCTTGATTTAATACATTTCTTTCTAGAATTTCTCCTTTTTACTTTTTGAGACAGGTTCTCTGTCATCCAGGCTGGGGTGCACTGGTGCGACCATGGCTCACTGCAGCCTTGCTCTCCCAAGCTTAAAGAATCCTCTCACTTCAGCCTCCAGAATAGCTGAGACTACAGGTTCATGTCACATTGCCAGGTTAATTTTAATTTTAATTTTTTTTTTAGCGATGGATGTTCTCACTAGGATGTCCAGTATGGTTTGAACTCCTGAGTTCAAGCAATCCTCCTACCTGAGCCTCACAAAGTGCTGAGGTTACACGTGTAAGCCCATAGAATCTGGCCTCAAAATACCACATTTGAAAAGAGTTCAACAGCACTGCAATTAGTTTTTGATTTAAAAATTGTAAGGGCTCCACAATTGACATTATTTTACAAGTTTAATTGGCTATTTTCAATCTTGAGATTTCATATGTTTTAGAATTTTGTATTTCTGCAAGTAAATTTTGTTATGATTTATATAGCTATTGCATTTAATCTGTTGTTGATTTCATTAGTATCGACTTAAGAATATTGTTTTCTAATTTATGAATATGGGATATCTTTTCAATTGTCTAATCTATAAATATAGAATATCTTCCCCATTGTTTGTGACTTTTCTTCAGCAACATCTTTTAACTTCTAGTATACTAGTCTTACATCTCTTTGCTTGTTTATTCGAAAGTATATTCTTCTTAATGCTATTTTCAATGGAATTTTAAAAACTTGGATTGTACCGTGTAATGAAGAGAAATACACTTAATTTTGTATTCTGCAATTTTGCTAAATGCAACTATTAGTTCTAACAGGAATTGTTTTCAGTGTATAGGATTTTTTTGTATATAACATCATATCATAAGTAACAGGTAATTTTACTTCTTCCTTTAGAATGTGGATCTTTTCTTTTTTTCATTGCCTAGTTGTTTTGCCAGGACTTTCACTGCTATTTTTGAATAGATGTGGCAACAGTGAATATCTTGCCTTATTATTAATCTTAGAGGATAAACTTTCCACACTTCAGAATTCAGTAAATATTCGTGATGATTGTTTTTTGTTTTTGTTTTTGTTGTTGTTTTTATTTTTCTGAGATAGGATCTTGCTCTGTCAACCAGGCTGGAGTGCAGTGGCATGATCTGGGCTCACTGCAACCTCCACCTCCTGAGTTCAAGCTATTCTCATGCCTCAGCCTCCCTGGTAGCTGGGACTACAGGCACACACCACAACGTCAAGCTAATGTTAATATTTTTTGTAGAGACAGGGATTCACCATGTTGGTCAGGCTGGTCTGGAACTCCTAACCTAAAATCATCCACCCACCTCAGCCACCCAAACTGCTGGGACTATAGGCAAGAGCTGTTGAACCCAGTTGGTGATGAGTTATTTACATATCTTTTGCTATGTTAGTTTCCTTTTATTTCTAGTTTATTGAGTGTTTTTTTATCTTGAAAAGATGATTAATACTGTCAGTTGACTTTACTGCATTATTTGAGATGATTGTGTGGTTTATATCTATTACTCTGTTAATATGATTTATTAAATTGATTGATTTAAACTCTCATTCCAATATAGCCAAATAGGAAGAGCTCTGGTCTGCAGCTCCCAGTGTGATCAATGCAAGATGGGTGATTTCTGCATTTCCAACTGAGCTACCTGATTCATCTCATTGGGACTGATTGGACAGTGAGTTCATCCCATGGAGGGTCAGCTGAAGCAGGGCAGGGTGTCAACTCACCCAGGAAGTGCAAGGGGTTGGGGGATTTTCCTTTCCTAGCCAAGGGAAGGCATGACAGACTGTACCTGGAAAAACAGGACACTCTTGCCCAAATACTGCACTTTTCACACAGTCTTAGCAACTGGCAGACCAGGAGATTCTCTCCTGTGCCTGATTCATTGGGTCCCACACCCATAGAGCCTTGCTTACTGCCAGTGCAGCAGTCTGAGATTAACCTTCATGCTGCAGCTGAGCAGATGGAGGTGAATCCACAATTTTTGAGGTTTGAGTAGGTAAACAAAGTGGCCAGGAAGCTTGAACAGGGTAGAGCCACTCACAGCTCAGCAAGGCCTACTGCCTTTATAAACTCCACCTCTGCAGGCAGGGCATAGCTGAATAAAAGGCAGCAGAAACTTCTGCAGACTTAAACCTCCCATCTGACAGCTCTGAAGAGAGCAGTGGTTCTGGCATGGTGTTTGTTCTCTGAGAATGGACATACTGCCTCCTCAAATTGGTCCCTGAACCCCGTGTAGCCTAACTGGGAGACACCTCATAGTAAGGGCCAACAGTCACCTCATACAGGTAGGAGACCCTCTTCAATGAAGCTTCCAGGGAAGGATCAAGCAGCAATATTTGCTGTTCTGCAGCCTTCTCTGTTGATACCCAGGCAAACAGGGTCTGGAGTGGACCTCCAGCAAACTCCAACAGACCTGCAGCTGAGGGACCTGACTGTTAGAAGGAAAACTAACAAACAGAAAGGAATAGCATCAACATAAACAAAAAGGACATCCACACCAAAACCCCATCTGTTGGTTACCAACATCAGATACCAAAGGTAGATAAAACCACAAAGATGGGAAGAAACCAGAGCAGAAAAGCTGAAAATCCTAAAAACCAGAGCACCTCTTTTCTTCCAAAGGATTGCAGCTCCTCACCAGCAATGGAACAAAGCTGGAGGGAGAGTGACTTTGACGACTTGACAGAAGGCGGCTTCAGAAGGCTGGTAATAACAAACTTCTCCAAGCTAAAAGAACATGTTCAAACACATCTCAAGGAAGCTAAAAACCTTGAAAAAAGGTCAGACAATGGCTAACTAGAATAAACAGTATAGAGAATACCTTAAATGACCTTATGGAGCTGATAATCATGGCACAAGAACTTTGTGACACATGCACAAGCTTCAATAGCTGATTCAATCCAGTGGAAGAAAGGATATCAGTGATCGAAGATCAAATTAATAAAATAAAGTGAGAAGACAAGTTTAGAGTAAAAAGAGTGAAAAGAAATGAACAAAGCCTCCAGGAAAAATGGGACTATGTGAAAAGACCAAATCTACGTTTGCTTGGTGTACCTAAATGTGACAGAGAGAATGGAACCAAGTTGGAAAACACTCCTTAGGATGTTATTCAGGAGAATTTTCCCAATGTAGCAAGGCAGGCCAGCATTCAAATTCAGGAAATACAGACAACACCACAAAGATACTTCTGGATAAGAGCAACCCCAAGATACTAATTGTCAGATTCACCAGGGTTGAAATGAAGGAGAAAATGTTAAGGGCAGCCAGAGAGAAAGGTCGGGTTACCCACAAGGGGAAACCCATCAGACTAACAGCAGATATCTCAGCAGAAACCCTAGAAGCCAGAAGAGAGTGGGGGTCAATATTCAACATTCTTAAAGATAAGAATTTTCAGCCCAGAATTTCATATCCAGCTAAACTAAGCTTCATAAGTGAGGGAGAAATAAAATCCTTTACAGACAAGCAAATGCTGAGAGATTTTGAGACCACCTGGCCTGCCTTAAAAGAGCTCCTGAAGGAAGCACTAAGCATGGAAAGGAACTACCGGTACCAGCCACTGCAAAAAATATGCCAAATTGTAAAGACCATCGATACTATGAAGAAGCTACATCAATTAACAGGAAAAACAGTGAGCTAACATAACAATGACAGGATCAAATTCACACATAACAGTATTGACCTTAAATGTAAATGGGCTAAATGACTCAATAAAAAGACATAGACTGTCAAATTGGATAAAGAGTCAAGACCCATCAGTGTGCTGTACTCAGGAGACCCATCTCACATGCAGAGACACACATAGGCTCAAAATAAAGGGATGGAGGAAGATCTACCAAGCAAATGGAAAGCAAAAAAAAAAACAAATAAAAATTAAAAAAAAGCAGGGGTTGCAATCCTTGTCTCTGATAAAATAGAATTTAAACCAACAAAGATCAAAAGACACAAAGAAGGCCATTACATAATGGTAAAAGGATCAATTCAGCAAGAAGCGCTAACTACCCTAAATATATATGCACTCAATGCAGGAGCACCCAGATTCGTAAAGTAAGTCCTTAGATACCTACAAAAAGACTTAGACTCCCACACAATAATAATGGGAGACTTTAACACTCCACTGTCAATATTAGACAGATCAACAAGACAGAAGCTTAACAAGGATACCCAGGATTTGAACTCAGCTCTGCACCAAGTGGACCTAATAGAAATTTACAGAATTCTCCACCCCATATCACCAGAATAAACATTCTTCTCAGCACCACATCGCGCTTATTCTAAAATTGATCACATAATTGGAAGTAAGCACTCCTCATCAAATGTAAAAGAACAGACATCACAACAAACTGTCTCTCAGATCACAGTGCAATCAAATTAGAACTTAGAATTAAGAAACTCACTCAAAATGGCACAAACACATGGAAACAGAACAACCTGTTCCTGAATGGCTACTGGGCAAATAACGAAATGAAGGCAAAAATAAAGATGTTCTTTGAAACCAGTGAGAACAAAGACAAAAAACACCAGAATCTCTGGGACACATCTAAAGCAGTGTGCAGAGGGAAATTTATAGCACTAAATGCCCACAAGAGAAAGGAGGAAAGATCTAAAATCGACAGCCCCACATCACAATTAAAAGAACTAGAGAAATAGGAGCAAACAAATTCAAAAACAAGCAAAAGGCAAGAAAGATCAGAGCAGAACTAAAGGAGATAGAGACACAAAAAACCCTTAAAAAATCAATGAATTTAGGAGCTGATTTTTTGAAAAGATCAACAAAATTGATAGACCACTAGCAAGACTAATAAAGAAGAAAGAAGACAAGAATCAAGTAGACACAATAAAAAAATGATAAATGGTATATCATCACTGATCCCACAGAAATACAAACTACCATCAGAGAATACTATAAACTCCTCTACACAAATAAACTAGAAAATCTAGAAGAAATGGATAAATTCCTGGACACATACACCCTCCCAAGATTAAACCAGGAAGAAGTTGAATCTCTGAATAGACCAATAACAGGCTCTGAAAATTGAGGCAATAATTAATAGCATACCAACAAAAAAATATCCAGGACCAGATGGATTCACAGCTGAATCCTACCAGAGGTACAAAATGGAGCTGGTACCATTCCTTCTGAAACTATTCCAATCAATAGAAAAAGAGGAAATCCTCCCTAATTCATTTTATGGGACAAGTATCATCCTGATACCAAACCCTGGCAGAGACAAAACAAAAAAAGAGAATTTTAGACCAATATCCTTGATGAACATCAATGTGAAAATCCTCAATAAAATACTGGCAAATGGAATCCAGCAGCATATCAAAAAGCTTATCCACCACGATCAAGTAGTCTTCATCCCTGGAATGCAAGGCTGGTACAACATACACAAATTAATAAATGTAATCCATCATATAAACAGAATCAATGACAAAAACCACATGACTATCTCCATAGATATAGAAAAGGCCTTTGACAAAATTCAACAGTCTTTCCTGTAAAAACTCTCAATAAACTACATATTGATGAAATGTATCTCAAAATAATAACAGCTATTTATGACAAACCCACAGCCAATATCATACTAAATCAGTAAAACTGGAACCATTCCCTTTCAAAACTGACACAAGACAAGAATGCCCTCTCTCACCTCTCCTATTCAAAATAGTGTTGGAAATCCTGGCCAGGGCAATCAGGCAAGAGAAAGAAACAAAGGTATTCAATTAGGAAGTCAAATTATCTCTGTTTGCAGACGACATGATTGTATATTTAGAAAACCCCATCGTCTCAGCCCAAAATCTCATTAAGCTGATAAGCAACTTTAGCAAAGTCTCAGGATAAGAAATCAATATGCAAAAATCACAAGAATTTCTATACAACAATAACAGACAAACAGAGAGCCAAATCATGAGTGAGCTCCCATTGACAATTACTACAAAGAGAATAAAATACCTTGGAATACCTCTTACAAAGGATGTGAAGGACCTCTTCAAGGAAAACTACAAATCACTGCTCAACGAAATAAAAGAGGACACAAACAAATGGAAGAACATTCCATGTTCATGGATAGGAATAACCAATATTGTGTAAGTGGTCATACTGCCCTAGGAAATTTACAGATTAAATGCCATCCCCATCAAGCTATGAATGACTTTCTTCACAGAATTAGAAAATACTACTTTAAAGTTCATATGGAACCAAAAAAGAGCCCATATCACCAAGACAATCTATGCAAAAAGAACAAAGTTGGAGGCATCACACTATCTGACTTCAATCTATACTACAAGGCTACAGTAACCAAACAGCATGGTACTGATATCAAAACAGATCTATAGACCAATGGAACAGAACAGAGGCCTCAGAAATAACACCACACATCTACAACCATCTGATCTGTGAAAAATCTGACAAAAACAAGCAATGGAGAAAGGATTCCCTATTTAATAAATGGTTCTGGGAAAACTGGCTAGCCATAGGTAGAAAGCTGAAACTGGATCCCTTCCTTACACCTTATACACAAATTAATTCAACAGGGATTAAAGACTTAAATGTTAGGCCTAAAACCATAAAAACCCTAGAAGAAATCCTAGGCTACATCATTCAGGTCATAGGCATGGACAAAGATTTCATGACTAAAATACCAAAAGCAATGGCAACAAAAGCCAGAATAGACAAATCAGATCTAATTAAACTAAAGCGCTTCTGCACAGTAAGAGAAACTACCAACAGTGTGAATAGACAACCTACAGAATGGGAGAAAATTGTTGGCAATCTATCCATCTGACAAAGGGCTAATATCCAGAATCTACAAAAACTTAAACAAATTTGCAAGAAAAGAACACCATCAAAAATTAGGCAAAGGATATGGACAGACACTTCTCAAAAGAAGACATCTATGCAGCCAACAGGCACATGAGAAAATGCTCATCATCACTGGTCATCAGAGAAATGCAAATCAAAACCACAGTGAGATACAATCTCACGCCAGTTAGAATGGTGATTATTTGAAAGTTAGGAAACAGATGCTGGAGAGGATGTGGAAAAATAGGAAGGCTTTTACACTGTTGGTGGGATTGCAAATTAGTTCCACCATTGTGGAAGACAGTGTGGCCATTCCTCCAGGATCTAGAACTAGAAATACCATCTGACCCAGCAATCCCATTACTGGGCATATACCCAAAGGATTATAAATCATGCCACTATAAAGACACATGCACATGTATGTTTATTGCAGCACTATTCACAATAGCAAAGACTTGGAACCAACCCAAATGTCCATCAATGATACAACTGATTAAGAAAATGCAGCACGTGTACACCATGGAATAGTACGCAGCCATAAAAACAGATGAGTTTTTGTCCTTTGTGGGGACTTGGATGAAGCCAGAATCCATCATTTTCAGCAAACTATCACAAGGACAGATAACCAAACACCACATGTTCTCACTCATAGGTGGGAATTTACCAATAAGAACACTTGGACACAAGGCAGGTAACATCACACAATGGGGCCTGTCAGGGGCTGGAGGGCTAGAGGAGAGAGAGCAGTAGGATAAATATCCAATGTAAATGATGAGTTGATGGGTGCAGCAAAACAACATGGCACATGTAAACCTATGTAACAAGCCTGCATGTTGTCCACATGTACCCTAGAACTTAAAGTATAATAAAAAAATAAAAAACAAATAGATTGATTTACACGTGTTGAACAATACTTTCATTGGAGAGATAACTCCTTCTTCGTCATGGTGTATAATCCTTGCAATATGTTATTGAATTTGGTGTTCTAATGTTCCGAGGAGAATTTTTACATCAATCGTCATCAGGAAAATTGATTTGTAGTTGTATTATTTTTTCTCCTTAGTGTGTTTGTGGGGTTTGGTGTTGTGTTAATGCTGGGCTCATAAAATAAGTTGGAAATTGTTTTATCTTTTTCAATTTTCTGAAGTAGTTTAAGAAGGTTTGATGCTAACCCTGCTTTAACATTTTGAAAAAAATATGTATTTAATGAAGTGATCCGGGCCTGGGCTTTTTGAGGGGAGGTTGTTGTTACTACTTATATGCCTATTCGGATTTTTTTATGGTTTATTTTTAGTATAATCTGTATTTCTAGACATTTGTCTATTTCTCTTAGCTTATCACATTTTTTGGCATATACTTGGAAGTAAACTTTTATAATCTCTTCTTTTCCTACTTTTGTGGCATCAGTAGTAACAGCTCCTCTTTTATTTCTGAATTTAATTATTTGAGGTATCTTCCTTTTTCTTTTAATCTGTCAGTTTTCTTAATCTTTTCAATAAAACCAAACTTTAATTGATTTTTCCATGGCTTTTAATTGTTATTTATTTATAACTGCTGAAATTCTTATTCTTTACTGATATTTGGTTACATTTACTAGTTGATTTAGATAGATTTTTTTAAATGTACTCATTTACTACTACAATTGAATACAAGATTTAGATGCATTCAACAATTTTGTTATGATTTGTCTCCAGTTATGTTGAAATTTTCACTGTGATTTCTTCTTTAACCCATAATGTCATTTAGGAGTTTGTTACTTGATTTTTATGTATTTGCAAATTTTTAAATTTTTCTTCTGGTATTCACTTCTAGTTCCATTCCATTTTAGTTGTAAATGATACTTCGTATGATTTTAATTTTCTTGAATTGATTTCTTTGTGGTCCGATTTGTGATATCGTTTCAAGAATGTTCCATGTGCGCACCAGAAGCATGTGCATTCTATTGTTGAGAAGACCGTTTCTAAAAGTCTGTTGGATTTGGTTGAATCACTCCTTGCTCAATCCTCTGTCTTCATTTGGTCTGCCAGGTTGTCCTCTCCATTATTAAAGTCTCCTATCATTTTGGTGGTGGTCTCTATTCCTCCCTTTATTTTTATTTATAATTTTGTTTTTTACACAGACGAAGTGTTGCTATCTTGCCCAGGTTACTCTCAACTCCTGGGCTCAAGCCATCCTCCTGCCTCAGCCCCCGCCAATATGCAGGGATTACAAGCAGGCAGGAGCCACGGTACTCAGCCTATTTCTCCTTTTAATTCTGTCATTATTTGTGCTATGTGTTTGGAATAGTTGCTGATACATGTGCATATTTTAATTATGATATCTTCTTGGAGATTTATTTTTATTATATAATGTCCTTGTTTGTCTTTATGACAGTTTTTTGCTGAAATTCTAATCATCTAATGTAAATGTGACCCACTTTGTTCTATTTTGGTTGCTATTTAGGATGATTGGTTTACCATATAGAATATAATTTTCCATCCCTGCACTTTCAGTCCATGTTTATCCTTAAATAAACAGAATGTATTTGATTTTATATTTTTATTTTTATAAACAACTTATAAACAGAATTTATTTGACTTTATATTTTTACTTTTTCCGTGACCTTGTGTCTGTTATTGGAGAATTTAACATTGTTACATATAAGGTTATTATTTGCAGTTAAGGAGTTACTATTGCCATTTTGTTAATTGTATTGTGTTTCTTTTGTAGTTCTTTTATTTATTTATTTTATTTCTTGCTGTCTTCCTTTTTGTCTAATTAATTTTTGTACTAACATGTTTTTATTTCTTTTTCTTTTGTATACATTCTACATGTATTGTCTTTGTGATTACTATACAGATTACATGAAACCTCTCAAAGTTATAACAATCTAGTTTAATCTGATGTTATCTCAGTAGCATATAAAAACTGTAGTCTTTTGCGTGACTGTCTTTACCAACACACACGTTGTTCTTGATGTTACATATTAGGCCTTTTTATATAATGTATTCTTTAACATACATATAAAATATTTTTGATTATTTTGTGTCAAATTCTATAAGGGAATTAAAATTACTTGCCAATATCACAATAATACAGGATGCTATATTTCTCTATATATTTGCTATACAACAGAGCTTTATAGTATTGTATGGCTTTTTTGATACTCTTATTTTTTAATCTCAAAGGACTTTCTAGCATTTCTTGAAGAACAAACTTAGTGGTCATAAACTCCTTCATAGTGGTCAAAATAAAGGGTATTCAATTAGGGAAAGAAGAAGTCAAATCGTCCCTGTTTGCAGATGACATGATTGTATATCTAGAAAACCCCATGGTCTCAGCCCAAAATCTCCTTAAGCTGATATGCAACTTCAGCAAAGTCTCAGGATAAAAAAATCAATGTACAAAAATCACAAGCATTCTTATACACCAATAACAGTCAAACAGAGAGCCAAATCATGAGTGAATTCCCATTCGCAATTGCTTCAGAGAGAATAAAATACTTAGGAATCCAACTTACAAGGTGTGTGAAGGACCTCTTCAAGGATAACTACAAACCACTGCTCAATGAAATAAAAGAGGATACAAACAAATGGAAGAACATTCCATGCCCATGGATAGGAAGAATCAATATCATGAAAATGGCCATAGTGCCCAAGGTAATTGATAGATTCAATGCCATCCCCATCAAGCTACCAATGACTTTCTTCACAGAATTGGAAAAAAACACTTTAAAGTTCATATGGAACCAAAAAAGGGCCCACATCGCCAAGTCAATCCTCAGCAAAAAGAACAAAGCTGGGGGCATCACGCTACCTGAATTCAAACTATACTCCAAAGCTACAGTAACCAAAACAGCATGGTACCGGTACCAAAACAGAAATACAGACCAATGGAACAGAACAGAGCCCTCAGAAATAATGCTGCTTATCTACAACTAGCTGATCTTTGACATACCTGACAAAAACAAGCAATGGGGAAAGTATTCCCTATTTAATAAAAGATGTTGGGAAAACTGGCTAGCCACATGTAGAAAGCTGAAATTGGGTCCCTTCCTTACACCTTATAAAAAATTAATTTAAGATGGATTAAAGACTTAAATATTAGATCTAAAACCATAAAAACCATAGTAGAAAACCTAGGCAATACCATTCAGGACATAGGCATCGTCAAGGACTTCATGTGTAAAACACCAAAAGCAATGGCAACAAAAGCCAAAATTGACAAATAGGTTCTAATTAAACTAAAGAGCTTCTGCACAGCAAAAGAAACGACCATCAGAGTGAACAGGCAACCTACAGAATGGGGGAAAAATTTTCCAATCTACTCTTCTGACAAAGGGCTAATATCCAGAATCTACAATGAACCCAAACAAATTTACAAGAAAACCCAAACAACCCCATCAAAAAGTGGGCGAAGGATGTGAACAGACACTTCTCAAAAGAAGACATTTATGCAGCCAAAAGACACATGAAAAAATGCTCATCAACACTAGCCATCAGAGAAATGCAAATCAAAACCACAATGAGATACTATCTCACACCTGTTAGAATGGTTATCATTAAAAAGTAGGAAACAACAGGTGCTGGAGAGGATGTGGAGAAATAGGAACACTTTTACACTGTTTGTGGGACTGTAAACTAGTTCAACCATTGTGGAAGTCAGTGTGGTGATTCCTCAGGGATGTAGAACTAGAAATACCATTTGACCCAGCCATCCCATTACTGGGTATATACCCAAAGGATTATAAATCATGCTGCTATAAGTTCACATGCACACATATGTTTATTGCAGCACTATTCACAATAGCAAAGACTTGGAAGCAACGCAAATGTCCAACAATGATAAACTGGATTAAGAAAATGTGGCACATATACACCATGGAATACTATGCAACCATAAAAAATGATGAGTTCATGTCCTTTGCAGGGATTTGGAGGAAGCTGGAAACCATCATTCTCAGCAAACTATCACAAAGACAAAAAACCAAACACCACATGTTCTCACTCATAGGTGGGAATTGAACAATGAGAACACATGGACACAGGAAGGGGAGCATCACACACCAGAGCCTGTTGTGGGGTGGAGGGATTGGGGAGGGATAGCATTAGGAGATATACCTAATGCTAAATGACGAGTTAATGGGTGCAGCACACCAACATGGCACGTGTATACATATGTAACCAACCTGCGCGTTGTGCACATGTACCCTATAAATTAAAGTATAATAAAAAAAGAAACAAGGAAAACAACTAATAAAAACTCTATACTGCCATTCTTTTCAACATTTTGTTGTTTCTCTTCATTCCCTATTTTACAGTCTATGTCTTGGAAATATGTAGCTTTATTGGTTTATTGTTTACTCTTTCTCTTTGAGATTTTTGCACCCCATAATTACCCTATTATAATATTCAGTGTTTTTACATGTGCTATTGCTAGTGAGTTCTGTACCTTCAGATGATTTCTTCTTGCTCACTACCTTTTTTCTTTTAGGTTAAGATATCCCTTTAGCATTTCTTGTAGGACAGGTCTGGTGTTAATGAAATCCCTCAGTTTTTGTTTGTTGGAAAAAGTTCTTTTTTTTCTGTCAGGTTTAAAGGACCTTTTTGCCAGATATATTATTCTAAAATAAAAGTCCTTTTTTCCTTCAGCTTTTTTAGTATGTCATGCCAGTCTCACAGCCTGTAAATTTTCCCCTGAAAAGTATGCTGTCATATGTATTGGAGTTCCACTGAAAGTTATTTGTTTCTCTTCTCTCGATGCTTTTAGAATCATTTCTTTACCCTTAACCTTTGGGAGTTCTGTTAAGTGCCTTGAGATGGTCTTCTTTGGGTTAAATCTGCTTTATGTTCTGTAACTTTCTGTGACTCGAATGTTGATATCAAATGTTGAGGAATTGTTTAATATTATTTAATATTATTTATTTAAATAAATGTTCAACTCATCTCTTTTTCTGCCTCCTCTTTAAGGCCAATAACTCTTAGATTTGCTATTTTGAGGCTATTTTTTAAATTCTATAGGCAGGCTTTACTTTTTATTCTTTTTTGTCTCCTCTGACTTTGTGTTTTTAAATAGTCTGGCTTCAAGTTCACTAAATCTATCTTCTCCTTGGTCAATTCTTTTAAGTAATTCTGATCCATTCTTCAGTATGACAATAGCATTTTAACTTCAGAATTTCTGCTTTATTCTTTTTATTTCAATCTCATTGTTAAATTTATCTGATAGAATTTTGAATTCCTTCTCTGTGTTATATTGTACATTTCTTTGAATTACCTCAACCAGTTATTTTGGATTTCCTGTATAAAATGTCACATATCTCTGTTTTTCCAGGATTTGTCCTTGGTAGTTTATTTAGATTGTTTGGTGAGGTCATGTTTTCCTGGATGGCCTTGATACTTGTAGATGTTCGTCTCTATCTGGGCATTGAAGAATTCAGTCTTTATTGTAGTCTTCACAGTCTGGGCTTGTTTGTGCCATTATCTTTGGGAACACTTTCCAGGTATTCAAAGAAACTTGGGTCCCAAACCCAATAGCACAGTAGTTTATGCAAACACGTAGAGGTAGTGCCTTGGTGGCCTTGGATTAACATCAAGAAAAATTCTCTTGATTTATCAAGTAGAGACTCTTGTTCTCTTCCCTTACTTTCTCTCAAATCAGCAGTCTCTCTCTCTGTACTGAGACATGTGGAGCTGGGGTTGGGGTAACATAAGCACTCCTGTGGCCACCACCACTGAGACTGTGCTGGTTCACACCTGAAGTAGGCACAGAACTTGGTCTCACCCAAGGCCCACTGCAAGCACTACTTGGCTACCATATAAGTTTATTCAAAGCCTTAGGACTCTGTGATTAATAGTTGGCAAAGGCAGCCAGGTTTGTGTCTCTGCCTATAGGGTGGCAAGTTCCCCTAGCCATGAGTGGGTCCACAGATGCTACCTGGGAGCCAGAGATTAAAGCATAGGATCTTCAAAATTTACCTGCTCTTCTATTTTATTGTAGCTAACCTGGCACTTAGGGAATAAGACAAAGTGTTTTCTACTCTTCCTTCCCCTGTCTGCAGGCAGAAGAGCCTCTTCTATGACTACCAACACTACTGGTCCATGGGGGGGTTTCTAACAAATCATCATCACTTTCTCACTTAAAGCCCAAGGACACTAGTTAGCTTGTGATAAATTCTGCAATGCCTGGGACTCGACCTTTGGCCCAGGGCAAGTGCAGAAATGCTGACCAAGAAGACCCTAGGCCTGGACTCAGGGACTCTAAGAATCTGCTTGGTGATCTACCCCACTGTGGTTGAGCTGGTATATCAGGTGCAATGCAGAGTTCCCTTTACTTTCCCCCCTGCTTTTCTTAAACAGAAGTCTTTCACTATAGCTACCACAGCTAGAAATGTACTGGGCCACCTGAGGTTAGCACTTCTCAGAGTCCAATGCCCATGGTGTATTACCTGGTTGTCACTGTTTTTTATTCTGGGTACAGGGGTTCTTTAGTCAGCAGGTGATGAATTCTGCCAGGTATTTACTGACATGGCAGCACTGAGTTTAATGTAAAGTCCTCCAGTCACTGTGCTCTCCCTCTCCCAAATTCACAGGTTTCTCTGTGTTGTGTGGCTGCTTCTAGGTGGGGGGTGGGGGAGTGGTGCTGTGAGCACTCCCTTAGCTGCTCTGGCTGCTGTCTCAGTAGACCCCATACTCCCCACCCTCCACATTCCACTGGCTCTGAGCCCAGCTCGGAATATGACTTGCCTAACAATTGAAGTCCTTGTGGCCTAGACTGCCCCTTAAGTTCTCTTAGAGTCCAGTAGCACGTCAATTCATGATGGCAAGACTTGTAAAAACTCAAGCTCCCAACACTAGAATGGGAGGTTTTCTTCTTTCTAGGGTCAATACAAATGCTCCCCCCATTGGCAGATGTCAGCTGAGTACAGTCTGGTTCTGCTCTTCACTGTGACAGGGTAGTAACGAGTTTATTGCAAAGCCTCACAAACTATGTGTTCCCTCTCCCAAACATACTATCTCTGCACGATGTAGCCACTACTGGTGGTTGAAGAAGAGGTGGTATCCGTGCTTCTAGACGGTCTTTTATTTGTTTGTCTTCTCCAATGTCTGTTTCAGTGATATGAAGGTAATACCAGGTACTGTGATTGCTCACCCAATTTTTGGTCCCTTTGACAGTGCTTCTTGAATGTAGTGAGTTGTGAAAATTTGGTGTTTTGTGTGGGGAATGAGAATGTAGTCTTCTATTCTGCCCTCTTACTCTGTATCTGCCTTAAATTTTTAGATTCAGGGAGTATATTTGCAGGTTTATTACATGGATATATTGTGTGATGCTGAGCTATATGGGATATTATTGATCCCATCACCAAGGTAGTGAGCATATATTGTGGGATATAATTGATCCCATCACCTAGGCAGTAAGCATAGCACTCATCATTTCTCACCCCCTGCTCTCCTCCTTCTCTCCTTCATCTAATAGTTCCCAGTGTCTGTTGTCATCTTTATATTCATGAGTACCCCATGTTTAGATCCTACTTATAGGCAAGAACATGTGGTATTTGGTTTTCTGTTCCTGTATTAATTTCCCTAGGATAATGGCCTCCAGACGTATGCATGTTGCTGCACAGGACATGATTGTATTCTTTTTAATGTGTGCATAGTATTTTATGGTGTATATGTGGCACATATTTCTATCTAATTTATTGATTCACACATAAGTTAATTCCATGCCTGCCCTATTGTGAATAGCAATATGACGCATATACAAGTGCATGTGGGGTTTCTTTTTGTAGAATTTTTAATTTTCTTTTGGATATATACTCAGTAATGGAATTGCTGGTTGAATGGTACTTCTGTTTTAAATTCTTTGAAAAATCTCCTAACTGCTTTTCACAGTGGCTGAACTACTTTACATTCTCACCAACAGTGTATAAGCATTTGATTTTCTCTGAAGTCTAACCAGAATTTGTTATTTTTTTACTTTTTAATAGTAGGTATTCTGACTTATATGAGATGGTATCTCACATTGATTTGCATTTCTCTGATGATTAGTGATGTTGAACATTAAGAAAACAGCCCCATTAAAACACTGACAACGGACATAAGCAGACACTTCTCAAAAGAAGACGAGCGGGGCACAGTGGCTCACGCCTGTAATCCCAGCACTTTGGGAGGACGGGGTGGGCGGATCACAAGGTCAGGAGATCGAGACCATCCTGGCTAACACGGTGAAACCCTGTCTCTACAAAAAATACAAAAAATTAGCCAGACGTGATGGCGGGTGCCTGTAGTCCCAGCTACTCCGGAGGCTGAGGCAGGAGAATGGTGTGAACCCGGGAGGCAGAGCTTGCAGTGAGCCAAGATTGCACCACTGCACTCCAGCCTGTGCGACAGAGTGAGACTCTGTCTCAAAAAAAAAAAAAGATATATAAGTGGGATTCTTATTCTATCACAATATGCTGCCTTTCTTTTGCAAATACAAAATCAAACCATTCGAAAAATCACTTTAATTGTTGGAATTGACAGTATGTTTCTCCTTCTCTATCTCCTTTCCTCTTTTGTGATTTTTTTCTGATCACTATGAATCCACTCAGCAGAGTAACCTCCATTCTTAATCTGTGTGAATTGTGCTGATGAGTTAGTCAGCTCTCTTAAAATCACTAACCAAAAAGTTTTAAATTTCCTAGTTAGTAATACATTTTTAGCATGCCACAGGATACTCTTAGAACAAGGACTTCTTGTTCAGGCATTATGGATTATGATGATTAGTTCTCTGGATTTCTATGAGCTTTGAAATTAAGAGGTAAAAATCTAAAATAAATTGGACTTCATACTATTTATACATTTATTGAGTTTGTTAATTATTCCGTAGGAAAACAGATGAAAGATTTATGTAGAATTCAATTCTGTTTCACCATATTTAGGGTTACAAGAAGGGTATTATATTGATGTAATTGACAGACTGAATTAACCTCAGTCATCACATGTGATTTTTCAAGAGTTTTTTTTAATGGTGCTGACATTCTCTTCAATATGTCCATGCCTAGCTTGGGGTTCTGGGGGAGAGAAGAGTAGCTAGTACTACCCATCTAAAACATAATGTTCATTAGTTGGAATAATGATGTGATATGATAGTCTTCAAGATGATGCCCTCAATTTCTTTCCTCCCTGCATGCACATGCTGCTCTTTACATTGACAGTTAGAGTCGAATCTCCCATTTCTTGAATCTGTGCTAGTCACAATGACTTGCTTTACCAATAGGTTTGAGCAGAAGTCGTATTCTAGGACCTCCCAGGCTAGGTCCTAAGAAGATTTGTAGTATTTGCGTGTGTGTCTTGGGACCAACTACCACGTTGTGAGGATTCCAGGTAACATGGAGAGGTCAGACAGTATCTCACTCAGCAGCCAATATGCACTGCCGACCATGTGAGTGACCCGTCTAGGCTCCTTAGCCTAGTTGAGCTTTCAGGTGACTTCAGCAGCAGCCAACCAACCTCAACTGCAATAAAGACTCCAAAAGAGAACTTTGGTAGTGCCCGTCAACCCACAAAACCATGATAAATAACGTTATTTAAAATTACTCAACAAATAATAACAATAAACAACATTAAACAATAAATAATTCCTTAAGTTTTGGAATGGCTTACTATTCAGCAAGAGATAGCTAGAACAAGTACTAAATATTGCACAATACTGAATAAGTGTAAGTTTAGTTGTATAATATACTTCTATATTTTAAAGCCATTGACATTTCTGGAAAGAGTGCAAAAGTGAGCACTGATTAAGTGGTTCCCAAGATAATTTTTCTGTTGTATCTCAACATCATCATTTACCAATGGGAGCTGTATTTTGTTTTTGGAAAATATACATTTTAAAGTTCATTTTAAAAAATATACTAACAGTTGTTTAGAAAGGCTTATGCTATTTTGAAAAACATTTGAGCAAACCAGAAAAGTATAAACTTTAAGGCTGTAATTATTTTTATATGCTATTTAACCCACAAATCCAAAGTCTGATGACAAATATGTTTATGTAATAATCATATTTGGATAAATAAGTTAAACTAACAGTTTCCTTTTTAAATGATAGGTCTTATAATTGGTATGATGTTGAGATGGCTGCAGTGGATGGGCTCAACACCATAATAATATTTTCTCTTTAATGCTTTTTTAGAACATTAAGTGACAACCAGAGAGTCTAAAACTGGGTTACACAGCAGTAATAAAATCAGAGTGACACTTACTTTGCAGCAGCAGGATTGAAATTCTTGCTGTTGGGGTTGGTGGCAGCAAACTCAATTATGGGTGTCTTCTGCTTCATGCTTAGATGGTGTGTTGGAACATTTCTTGTTTAGAACTTTCTAACACTTCCTAACTGGAGCTGTTTAAAATAGAAACAAACCCCTCTGATTTTGAATTTAGCCTATTTATTGTTATAATTTGTTCATATGTTTCTACTTTTTAGACTGTGGCTTTCTTGTAGACAGAAATTTTATCTTATACCTCTTTTTCTTCAGCAGCGGTGTGCCTGGCACCTAGTTGAATTGTCAGGTTTCTTCGAATAAGTAAAGTAAAATTATACTAGAAGTAAACAATTAAATTTATCAATTTTACTCAGAAAATATATAGCTAAGTATGACGTATGAATAAATTCACTCACTTATTCAACAAACATTTTTTAAGTGACTACAGTATGCTATGAGCTAGGA
This sequence comes from Gorilla gorilla gorilla, assembly GCF_029281585.2. Taxonomy (NCBI): domain Eukaryota; kingdom Metazoa; phylum Chordata; class Mammalia; order Primates; family Hominidae; genus Gorilla; species Gorilla gorilla. The sequence goes on along the minus strand of NC_086018.1, from coordinate 9,812,906 downwards.
ATATGGCAGTAAGCAAATCTCACCTTCTCTCAAACTTCAGTGGATCCAGGAGTCTCTAGAAGTTTAATTCTTGCTCAATCTGCAATTCCTTTTCACTGAAGACTTGACAAGAATGTTTGAGAAGGCAAGAGTGTGTGAACTCAGCAGATGTTTGTGATGCACCTACTGTGTGCCAGACACGGTAGTGTCACAGGGTCTGCCTGTGTCTCCTAGGAAAGGTGAAAACTAAGGACAATATTTTAAACAAGAAATAATGCCAAGTATGCCACATGATGGAGAGGGAAAGCACTGGGTCCCAAGAATATAACAAGCACTGAGCCTAGCGTGGGGTCCAGGCGTCTCTGGCATCGTGCCTTCCTAGGTCGTGGTTGTCCCTCCTTGTTGCTCCTGCTGTCTTCTTCAGTTACATCTGTTTCTCTACATTTCCTCATTTTACGGTGTGTGGGATGCAGTCATCTCTGAACAGGAATAGGCAACTGTGCACCTGTTACACCGTGCTTGATGCTCTGCATTGATGTACACTGGGCCCAGGTTTCCCTGGTTGACTGCTTGGGCCGTTCTTGTCATCTGGCTCTGAAGTCTTTGTTCACAGAGGTGCACTTGCCAGATGGGGAAGCCACAGATCTGGGGTCCTCTGATGAGGCCACTCTCACCCTGCTTATCTTCCCTGACATACCTAACAGATGAAGCTCAGGTGGGCAATGCACCTCAGGCCACAGTGTGGACTGTTGTAACCAAGCGAGTTATAGAGGAAAGCCACCCTTTGAGACAAATTAAGGAGTCCTTTATTAGCCAGCGACCGAGAGGCAGCTAACACTCAAAATTCTCTTGGCCCCGAGGAAGGGGCTGGTTTTGTTTTTATACCGTGGTCTAAATAGGGGAGGCTGGAGTTTAGCTGAAGCAATTTTTACAGAAGCAGAGCTAGAGCTAGCAAACAGTTAAGAAAATTAATTGGTTACAAAAGCAGTTACAAAAAAAATAAATAAATAAACCATTCCAGGTGCAGGGGCCTAAACTATCACAAAGAGAGAAATACAGGGGTTTTGGGTGCCATTCACCGAGCGCATCCCCAGGAGCTGCTGCTGCAGCTTGCCTCAATATCTTAATAGTAAGTGCATTCCTGGACGTGCTTTGAGTCAGTTTACACTAGTTATGCAATTAAGGGTGGGAGGTAAAGGCGGCTGCACGTGAAGAAACTAAAATGGAGTCTGTCCAGCTCTCTCTCCACCAGGAGAGAGTCACTCAGGTTAAAACAAGGTAGGTTATCACAGGACCGCGTACAATTATTCAAGCTCCAGCTTCAACTCTCTTTCTTATTGCTCTCTTAGGACAGTATATTTAGATGGGAGTAAATGAAAGTAATGTTATTAGGGGATAAGATTAAAATCTATCCCACTTGTAAAAAAAGGAGTAGATTATTTGTGAGCTATAATACTTTTTTTAGTGAAGAATCACCTTAAAACTTGGAACCTGGATACAAGATAATTCCTTCATTCTGCAAAAGTTTAGTAGCAAACTATATGCCAGGACTGTGATAATTACTAGGGATACATGATTGAATATATAGTATAAGATGCCTTGGAGTGTCAGATAGTTTCATATAAATGTCTCATACAGTATACAGACAGTGTGGTAAAAAGAGACTACTGAGATGTGCAGAGGACAGACAATAAAGGGTCTTTGAATGGTAGATGAATGTGTTTGGACTTTTCACTCAGGGCTGTTGAAGTTTTTGAAGGTCAGTGGTCTTAGAGTTTTGGTGTTTTCAAGCCCTGCTAAATACTTTGTTTCCAGCTGATGATTGGCCACCATTACTGATCATCTATTGGCTCTGTCTGATTCAGCAATCCCACCGCTGAGTATTTATGCAAAGGAAAAATATCAATGTATCAGAAAGATAACTGTACTTTTATATTTGTTGCAACACTATTCACAGTAGCACACATATAAAATCAACCTAAATGTCAATCAACAAATGATTGGAAAAACAAAATATAGAAAATATACACAATGAAATACTATTTAGGAGTAAACAGCAATAGAATCATAATTTTTGCAGACACATGGATGGAACTGGAGGCCATTGTTGTAAGTGAAGCAAGCCAGACACAGAGTAAACATCGTATTTTATCACTCATAAGCGGGTGCTAAAAGATGTGAGGGTATTGATGTAGATAGTGTAATGATAATGGAGACTCAGCGGGGTGAGGGGATGGAAGGAGTGAACACTGAGAAATTACTTAATGGGTACAATGTGCATTATTCCGGTGATGGATACCTAAAAACCCTGACTTCACCACTATGCCATCCATGCTTACAGCAAAATTGCACTTGGAACCCATAAATTTATACACAAAAAGTCTTAGACCTCTCTCTCTTCTCTCATAAGCCTCAGAGCTCAGTGATCCCCTTGGGTCTCCTCAGCCTGCAGAGTTTTAACTTTCCTACCTAAGGTGATTTTGGACAGAGACAAGGCAGTGTTTCAGGAAGATATTCTCAGGCACACGCTTCTAAAGAAACATTGGAGACTATTCTAGTGGCTTTTATCTAGTCACTGCTTTAAGCAAGGAATAAAACATCTGTGGCTAAAATTTTAAAAACTATGTTTCCCATTCACCCTTTAGACCTGACAGAAGAGATTTTAGGATTTTAAGGGAACAGCTTTTTCCTGACCCAAAAGGGCACAGTAGTGCAAAGGCCAATGTCACATAGGTACCTTTTCCCCATCTGTAAAATAACTTTCCGATACTATTCCCACAGCTGGAATCAGTACAATGTTTTGACTGAGGTATTGGAAAAGCCTATGAGCTCATTATCATTTGAACATATGAGTAATGTAAAATTTGGCAGAATTTTATTTGAAAGGATTATTTATGCCATTTTTAATTAACTGATTTATATTACGGTTATTTCAAACAATAAAAATCAGGTTATTGTGTCGTAAGCTAGAAATATTTACAGTAACACATGGTCTTGATTATCTCACATGATGAATTGAAGATTAAAGCAAAATAATTTAGGGAATTCTGTGACAGTTTCTGTTTCACATTGTTTAATAATGACTTCAAACTCTTATACATATATGGAGAACTCCTGACTAAAGAGAATTTTTTTGTCCATTGTGCTATGTTTCTGTAACTTTTTAAGATCTAGAGGAACACATATTTAGTCTCAGTTGGCCAACTAAATGTTATGGAGTCAGCTTCTGTGTTACGTGCTGAGCATTGAAGGGATGGTGGAGACAAGGCTGCTGCCCTCGCAGAGTCTGCGGAGAACACCTGATGGAGTGTGACAGGGAACATGCTGGGAGCATCCCAGGATGCCAAAAGTGCACACAGATGGAACACCTGCCTTAGAAGTGGGGAGGGTCAGACAAGGAGAGTTGTCAGGAAAAACGAGGAAAATTTAATCTGCAGGAATAGAAACACACTTGAGAAATCCATGTGGAATGAAAAGAGAATGGCTGAGCAGCAGCAGATTGTCAAAAAGGAAATCAAGAAGGAGCAGCCAAAGAGGTGGATGGAGAACCACGAGAAAGAAGGTGACACAGGAAGGGGAATATCACACTCTGGGGACTGTTGTGGGGTGGGGGGAGGGGGGAGGGATAGCATCGGGAGATATACCTAATGCTAGATGACGAGTTAGTGGGTGCGGCACACCAGCATGGCACATGTATACATATGTAAGTAACCTGCACAATGTGCACATGTACCCTAAAACTTAAAAGTATAATAATAAAAAAAACATAAAAAAAAGAAAGAAGGTGACACTGAAGCCAAGGGAAAGAAAGTGTTTCAACATTTCTGGGAAAAAAATTGACATTCTCTGTCTTAACCTTGTTATTTTATGAATCATATAGCCACATTCCAGGTTCTGAGAAGTCCAGAACTAAAGATGTTTCTTTTAGTTTGCTTAACCCAGCATTTGCCAGAATAATCTGGGTTCAGTGTGAGTGTGTGTGCGTGTGTCTGTGTGTGCGCCTGTGTGTTCCACTAATATCTCTCTGGGGCTAGTGCTCTATACAACATAATTTTTAAAACACTGGTTTTATCCATCTTATTATGTTCAGCTGCAGCAATACTTACAAAGGTCAACTTTGATTTTGTGTCTTAGTTACTAAAGAAAACAAAACAAACTAATGAATAAAGCCCACCTGGCAGTGGCTTCTCACTACCTGTACGATGGAGCCCACCTGTTTTGGCCTGCGTGCCCTATGCCGACCTGGCCGTGCTGTCTTCTGCCTGCTGCTTTGCCTCCCCTTTCCTCCTGGAGAAGGTAGAGATGCTCTGAGATTTGGCTCGTCTGGAACATGTGTCCTTCTCCTCATGTGGGCCATGTTTTCCTGAGTCCACTTTAATCTCGTTTAAGGGTATAAAACTTTACTTAAAGCTTCTGGTCAGGTCTCACTCTCTATGCTGTCTTCCTGCCACTTCTACAATGTACATACTTTACTGATACATTAATTATGCTATATCAGCCAAGGGTTTTACTTCTATATCATTTTATATCATCATCTTTTTTTCTTAGAGCTTAGTTCACTTATTTATTCAGTCTTTCCACACTATAATTGTATGTCATATAATTTTATATTTATTTTCATTGGTGTTTATATATCTTTTCTGTAAAAATGGAGGCTTTCTAAATAGATCTTCATTAATGTTGAGAGAACAAGGTTTTAAGTCTTGGTCTCAGCCAAAAGGAGTTCCCCGCATTACCAGGAGGGAAAGAAACACTTGCATTGTTGCATTAGATATTCTTACAGAGAAAGAGAACCGTGTGTAATGGAAAATTGCTAACTTTGCCTCGGGGGGACTAGGTTGATTCGGTGGGAAAGTTTCTATTGGTTTAGAAAGCATAGTTCTGAGTTTTCTAGGAGAAGGAGAAAAGTTAGAGTAGGGCATAAGAAGTAATGCCCATATCAAAAAGTTAGAAAGATCTCAAATTAACAACCTAACATCACAACTGAAAGAATTAGAGAAGCAAGAAGAACTCAACTGCAAAGCTTATAGAAGACAAGAAATAACTGCAATCAGAGCTGAACTGAAAGAAATTGAGACAAGAAAAACTGTTCAAAAGATCACTTAATCAAGGTTTTATGAAAAAAATAATAAGATAGGGTACTAACTAGACTAATAAAGAAGAAAAGAGAAAAGATTCAAATAAACAAAATTAGAAATGATGAAGGGAATATTACCACTGACCCCAGAGAAATAAAAATAACAACCAGCAACTACTATGAACACCTCTACACACACAAAGTAGAAACCCCAGAAGAGAAGAATAAATTCCTGGACACATACACTCTCTCAAGACTGAACCAGGAAGAAATTTAGTCTCTGAACAGACTAATTATGAGCTCCAAAAATTGAATCCATAATAAATAGCCTACCAAAGCCCCCCCAAAAGCCCAGGACCTGATAGATTAACAAATTTTAACAGAGGTACAAAGAAGAGCCAGTACTAGTCCTACTAAAACTATTTCAAGAAATACAGGAGGAGGGACTCTTCCCCAACTTGTTCTATGAGACAAGAATCATCCTGATACCAAAGCCTGGAAGTGACACAACAAAAAAAGAAAACTTCAGGCCAGTATCCTTGATGAACATCCATTCAATAATGTACAACAAAATACTTGCAAACTGAATTTAGCAACACATCAAAAGCCTAATTCACCATAGTGAACTAAGCTTCTTCCCTGGAATGAAAGGTTGGTCCATCATGGGCAAATCAATAAAATGTGATACATAACATAAATAAAACTAAAGATAAGAACCACGTGATTGTCTCAACAGATGCGGAAAAGGCTTTCAGTAAAATTCAACAAAGCTTCATGTTAAAAATTCTCAATAAATGAAGTATCGAAAGAACATACCTCAAAATAATAAAGGTCACCTATGACAAACTCACAGCCAACATTCTACTAAATGGGCAAAATCTGGACGCATTCTCCTTGAAACCCACACAAGACAAGGATGCCCTCTCTCACTACTCCTATTCAACATGGTATTAGAAGTCCTTTCTGGAGCAATCAGACAAGAGAAAAAAATGAAGCATATTTAAATAGAAAGGGAAGCCCAACTATCTCTGTTTGCAGACAACATAATTCTCTATCTAAACCCTATAGTTGTGACCCAAAAGCTCTTTAAGCTGATAAACAACTTCCACAAAGTTTCAGGACACAAAATCAATGTACAAAATTTGCTAGCATTCCTATACACCAAGAAGAGTCAAACTAAGAGCCAAATCAGAGAGGCAATTTTATTCACAATTTCCACAAAAAGAATAAACCGTGTACGAATACAGCTAACCAGGGAGTTGAAAAATCTCTACAATGAAAATTACAAAACACTGCTCAAATAAGTCAGAGAAGACATAAACAAATGAAAAATCATTCCATGTTAATGGAGAGAAAAAATTAATATAATTTAAATGGTTGTACCACCTAAAGCTATTCCTATTAAACTACCAATGACATGATTCACGGAAGTAGAAAAAAGCTATTTAGAAATTCATATAGAACGAAGAAAGAATCTAAGTAGCTAAGGCAATCCTAAGTAAAAAGAACAAAGCTTGAGGCATCACATTACCCGACTTCAAACTATACTATAGCACTATAGTAACCAAAGCAGCATGGTACTAGTACAAAAACAGACACATCCACCAATGGAACAGAATAGAGAAGTTAGAAATAAGACCACATACCTACAGCTATCTAATCTTTGACAAAGCTGGCAAAAACAAGCAATGGGGAAAAGATTCCCTATTCAATAAATAATGCTGGAATAACTGGCTAGCCATATGCAGAAGATTGAAGTTGGACTTCTTCCTTATGCCATACGCAGAAATCAATCCAAGATGGGTTAAATACTTAAATGTAAAACCCAAAACTATAAAAGCCCTGGAAGGCAACATAGGCAATACCATCCTGGACATAGAAACAGGCAAAGATTTCATGATAAAGACACCAAAAACAACAAATACAACTATTGACAAGTGGGATCTAATTGAACTTAAAAGCTTCCGCTCAGCAAAAGAAATTATCAATAGAGTGAACAGACAACATATATAATGAGAAAAAAATATTTACAAACTATGTATCTGACTAAGATCTAATATTCAATATAAGGAACTTAAATTTACAAGAGAAAAACAAAAAACCCTATTAAAAAGTCGCCAAAGCCCTGACTTCTGAATGGCACTTCTGGACCCAGCCAGGGACTGAGGGATCTCACTGCCCTAAAGAAAACAACACAGGACTGTCTGGCTTTGCCACCTGCTAACTGTAGAGACCAAAGGCCTTGAGTGAACATAGGCAGTCGTCAGAAAGTGCATGCAGCAGAACTTGAGCAAGACCCTGTGCTGTGCTAGCTTCAGGTCTGATCCAAGGCAGTCATAGTGGTGGTGGCCAGGGGTGCTTGTGTCTTTCTTCTCCCAGCTTTAGGTGGCTTAGAATAGAGAGAAAGACTCTGTATCTTTGAGAGAAAATAAGGGTAGGGAAAAAGTCTCTGGCTAGTAATCCAGAAAATTCTCCTGGATCTTGTTGAAGGCTGTCAAGGTGGTACTTCTCTGAGTCTGGAAGAATTACCACATTATTGGGTATAAGGTGCACCATAAAGCAGATATGGCTTAGATCACAACCCCCAAGTCTTTTCAAATATGTGAAAAGCCTTCCCAAGAAAGACAGCTACAAATAAGCACAGATAGTGAAGACTACAATAAACACTCACCTATACTCCTTTTAAATTTTATTTTTTAAACCTCTCATATGGTGCTACGTGCCCAAGATTTTAATGTCCAGACACTGAAGAACATCTACTAGCATCAACACCATCCAGGAAGACATGACCTCACTAAGTGAACTAAATAAGGTACCAGGGACAAATCCTGGAGAAAAAGAGATATGTGACCTTTCAGACAGAGAATTCAAAATAGCTGTATTAAAAAAAAAAAAAACTGAAAGAAATTTAAGGTAACACAGTAAAGAAATTCCAAATTTTATCAGCTAAACTCAACAAAGAGATTGAAATAGTTACAGCCAATTAAGCAGAAATTCTGGAGCTGAAAAATGCAGTTGGCATGCTGAAGAACGCATTAGAGCCATGTAATAGCAGAATGGATCAAGCAGAGAAGACAGGCTCTTTAAAAATACATAGAAGAGACAAAAGAAACAGAATAAAAACAACAAATCATGCCTACAGGATCTAGAAAATAACCTCACAAAGACAGATCTAAGAGTTATTGGTTTTAAAGAAGATGTAGAGAAAGAGGCAGGGGAGGATCTAGAAAATCGCGTCACAAAGACAAATCTAAGACAGACCCAAGCCGCGTCCTGTGAGCAGGCTCGGCGCCATTGCTTCCGCCACAGGGCAGAAGCACTCTACAACTTTCAGGGCCCACAGCACCAAGAGGATAGGAGGAGCCAACAAAGGAATGATGCTAGGAAACGCACACCCAAAGCAACCAACCAATCCAAGTAAAAACATGTCTCAGGTCTCCGTTGGTTTTCCCACGTGGGCAGCCCTGCCCCACTGTTCCAGCCCGGCCCAGGTACCCTCAACCCTACCCTCGCCAAGGGGGCCTCTATCTACCAGAGCAGAGCCTCCCTCTCCAAGGCTCTGTTGCTCCCCCTCTCTAGCTCCCTCACCCTCTCCCTTTCTCTATTTCCCTCTCCACCTTGCCTGCTCTCTCTCTCAATCTCCCCAGTTCTTCTCTGTCTTTCTCTCGATCGCTGTTTGTCACTCTCCTTCCGTTTCTATCTCTCCATCTCTCTGTCCCTTGTTCTTCTTCAAGCTGTCTCTGTCTTTGTGTGTCTGTGTGTGTGCTTGTGTTCCCGCGCATGCACCCGTGTGTGTCTGTGTGTTTGGGAGTGGGTTTGCTAGTGACTGTGGTGGGGTGTGTCTGGATGTCCATCAGAACCTTTGTGCTGGGATCAGGCTGCCAACTCTTGGCCAGCGCTTGGGTGTCACAGTTGCCTTAATAGTTTCACACACGCAGGTGTGTGGATCTCGTTTATTTTCATGTAGACAAGGAGAGCAAAACCACAGAGAAAAGAAATGTCCCATGCATCAGGTCCTGACGAAGAATTCCTGTTTCCTGAAAAATGGGGAGTCTCCAATATAGCCTATTTGAAAACTGGAAAGGAGAGCACTGACACGATGCTGGTCTTCCATGTATTCCTGGAAGTTTCTGGGGCCCCACAGAGGTCGGGAAACAAACAGTCAACATGATCACACTTTCTGGGGTGCAGAGACTCGTCCTGGGCGCACTCTCTGGCATGCCCTAGTGAGATGAACACAGAACCTCAGAAGGAAATGAAGAAATCACCCGTCTTCTGCGTCGCTCACACTGGGAGCTGTAGACTGGAGCTGTTCCTGTTCGGACATCATCCGGAGAACCTTCCTTGTGATGTATGCATTCATCTCACAGAGTTGAACATTTCTTTTGATTGAGCAGTTTTAAAACACTGTTTTTGTAGAATCTGCAAGTGGATATTTGGAGCGATTTGGGGCCTATTGTGGAAAAGGAAATTTCTTCACATAAAAACTACACAGAAGCATTATGAGGAACTTCTTTGTGATGTGAGCCTTCATCTCACAGAGTTGACATATTCTTCTGATTGAGCAGTTTTGAAACACTCTATTTGTGGAATCTGCAAGTGGATATTTGGAGCGCTTTGAGGCCTATTGTGACAAAGCAAATATCTTCACATAAAAACTACAAAGAAGCATTCTGAGAAACTATTTTGTGATGTGTGCATTCATTTCACAGAGGTGAAAATTACCTTTGATTGAGCCGTTTTGAAACACTCTTTTGTAGCATCTGCAAGTCGATATCTGCAGCCTTTTAAGGCCTAGTGTGGAAAAGGAAATATCTTCACATAAAAACTACACAGAAGCATTCTGAGAAACATCTTTGTGATGTGTGCATTCATCTCACAGAGTTGAACATTTTTTTGATTAAGCAGTTTTGAATCTCTCTTCTTGCAGAATCTGCAGGTAGATATTTGGAGCCCTTTGAGGCCTACTGTGGAAAAGCAAATAACTTCACATAAAAACTACACAGAAGCTCCCTGAGAAACTTCTTTGGGATGTTTGTATCCAAGTCACAGAGTTGAACCTATCTTTTGATTCAGCAGTTTGAATCTCTCTTTTTGCAGACTCTGCAATTGGATAATTGGGGCCCTTTGAGGCCTATGGTTGAAAAGGAAATATCTTCAAATAAAAACTACACAGAAACATTCTGAGAAACTTCGTTGTGATGTGTGCATTCATCTCACAGGGTTGAACCTATCTTATGATTGAGCAGTTTAGAAACACTCTTTTTGTAGAATCCACAAGTGGAAAATTGGAGCTCTTTGAGGCTGACCGTAGAAAAGCAAATATCTTCACATAAAAACTACACAGAAGCATTCAGAGAAACTTCCTTGTGATGTATGCATTCAACTCACAGAGTTGAACCTATCTTTGAGCTGTTTTGAATCACTCTTTTTGCAGAATCTGCAGGTAGATATTTGGACCCTTGGAGGCTTACTGTGGAAAAGGAAATATCTTCACATAAAAACTATACAGAAACATTCTGAGAAACTACTTTGGGATACGTGCATTCAACTCACAGAGTTGAACCTATCTTTTGATTGAGCAGTTTTGAATCTCTCTTTTTGCAGAATCTGCAAGTGGATATTTGGAAGCCTTTGCAGCCTAAGGTGGAAAAGGAAATATCCTCAAATAAAAACTACACAGAAGGATCCTGAGAAACTTCTTTGTGATGTGTGCATTCATCTCAGAGAGTTGAACCTTTCTTTTGATTCAGCAGTTTTGATACACTTTTTGTAGAATCTGTAAGTGGATAATTGGAGCCCTTTGAGGCCTATTGTCGAAAAAGAAATATCTTCACATAAAAACTACTCAGAAACAATCTGAGAAACTTCTTTGTGATGTGTACATTCAATTCAAAGAGATGAACCTATCTTTTGATGGACCAGTTTAGAATCTCTCTTTTTGTAGAATGTGCAAGTGGATATTTGGAGCCCTTTGCGCCCTATGGTAAAAAAGGAAATATCTTCATATAAAAACCATACAGAAGCATTCTCAGATACTACTTCGTGATGTTTGCATTCAACTCACGGAGTTGAACCTGTCTTTTGATTGAGCAGTTTTGAATCTCTCTTTTTGTAGAATCTGCAAGTGGATATTTGGAGCGCTGTGAGGTCTACTGTAAAAAATCAAATATGTTCACATGAAAACTACAAAAAAGCATTTTGAGAAACTTCTTTGTGATGTGTGTGCTCAACTCACAGAGTTGAACCTATCTTTTAATTGAGCAGTTTTGAATCTCTCTTTTTGCAGTATCTGCAAGTGGATAATTGGAGTGCTTTCAGGTCTAACGTGGAAAAGCAAATATCTTCACACAAAAACTACACAGAAGCATTCTGAGAAACTTCTCTGTGATGTGTGCATTCATCTCACAGAGTTGAACCTTTATTTTCATTGAGCAGTTCTGAAACTCTTTTTGTAGGATCTGCAGGGGATATTTGGAGCCCCTAGAGGCCTATTGTGGAAAAGGAAATATCTTCTCATAAAAACTACACAGAAGCATTCAGAGAAACTTCTTTGTGATGTGTGCATTCATCTCACAGAGTTGAACATTTCGTTTTATTGAGCAGTTTTGAAACACTCTTTTTGTAAAATCTGCAAGTGGTTAATTGGAGCCCTTTGTGGGGTATTGTGGAAAAAGAAATATCTTCACATAAAAACTACTCAGAAGCATTCTGAGAAACTTCTTTGTGATGTGAGCATTCAACTCACAGAGTTGAACCTATCTTTTGATTATGCAGTTTAGAATCTCTCTCTTTGTAGAATCTGCAAGTGGCTATTTGGAGCCTTTTGGGCCCTAGGGTGGTAAAGGACATATCTTCAAATAAAAACCACACAGAATAATTCTGAAAAAGTTCTACATGATGTGTGCATTAAGCTCACAGAGTTGAACCTATATTTTGATAGAGCAGTTTTGAATCTCTCTTTTTGTAGAATCTGCAAGTGGATAGTTGCAGCCCTGTGAGGCCTACTGTGGAAAATCAAATATGTTCACATAAAAAAAACACAGAAGCATTCTGAGAAACTTCTTTGTGATGTGTGCATTCAACTCCCAATGCTGAACTACCTTTTGACTGAGCAGTTTTGAATCTCTCTTTTTGCAGAATCTGAAAGTGGATATTTGGAGAGCTTTGAGGACTATTTTGGAAAAGCAAATAACTTCAAATTAAAACTACACAGAAGCATTCTGAGAAACTTCTTTGTGAGGTGTGCATTCAACTCACAGAGTTGAACTTATCTTCTCATTGAGAAGTTTAGAATCTCTCTTTTTGTAGAATCTGCAAGTGGATATTTGGAGCGCTTTGAGGCCTACCGTGGAAAAGCAACTATCTTCAGATAAAAACTACACAGAAGCATTATGAGAAACTTCTTTGTGATTTGTGCATTCATCTCACAGAGTTGAACCTTTCTTTTGATTGAGCAGTTTTGAATCTGTCTTTTTGCAGAATCGGCAGGTTTATATTTGGAGCCTTTGAGGTCTACTGTGTGAAAGCAAATATCTTCACTTAAAGACTACACAGAAGCATTCTGAGAAAATCCTTTGGGATGTGTGAATTCATCTCACAGAGTTGAACTTTTCTTTTGATTTAGCAGTTTTGAAACACTCTTTTGTAGAATCTGCAAGTGGATAATTGGAGCCCTTTGAGGCCTATTGTGGAAAAGCAAATATCTTCACATAAAAACTACTCAGAAGCATTCTGAGAAACTTATTTGTGATGTGAGCATTGAACTCACAGAGTTGAACCTACCTTTTGATTGAGCAGTTTAGAATCTCTCTTTTTGTAGAATTTGTAAGTGGATATTTGGAACCCTTTGCACCCTGAGGTGGAAAAGGAAATATCTTCAAACAAAAAATTCACAGAAGCATTCTCAGAAACTACTTCGTGATGTGTGCATTCAACTCACAGAGCTGAACATATCTTTTGATTAAGCAGTTTTGAATCTCTCTTTTGCAGAATCTGCTAGTGGATATTTGGAGCACTGTGAGGCCTATTGTTGAAAATCAAATATGTTTACATAAAAACTACACAGAAACATTCTGAGAAACTTCTTTGTGATTGGTGCATTTATCTAACAGTTGAACATTTCTTTTGACTGAGCAGTTTTGAATTTCTCCTTTTGCAGAATCTGCAAGTGGATATTTGGAGAGCTTTGAGACCTATTGTGGAAAAGGAAATATCTTCACCTAAAAACTACACAGAAGTATTCTGACAAACTTCTTTGTAAGGTGTGCATTAACTCACAGAGTTGAACATATCTTCTGATTGAGAAGTTTTGAATCTCTCTTTTTGTAGAATCTGCAAGTTGATATTCGGAGCCGTCTGCGCCCCGTGGTGGAAAAGGAAATATCCTCAAATAAAAACTACACAGAAGCATTCAGAGAAACTTCTTTGTGAGGTATGCATTCACCTCACAGAGTTGAATGTAAGTTTTGATTGAGCAGTTTTGAATCTCTCTTTTTGCAGAATCGGCAGGTTTATATTTGAAGCCTTTGAGGCATACTGTGCAAAAGCAAATATCTCACTTAAAGACTGCACAGAAGCATTCTGAGAAAATTCTTTGGGATGTGTGAATTCTCCTCACAGGGTGGAATCTATCTTTTGATTGAGCAGTTTTAAATCTGTCTTTTTGCAGAATCTGCAAGTGGATATTTGGAGCCCTTTGCGGCCTATGTTGGAAAAGGAAATATCTTCAAATAAAAACTACACAGAAACATTCTGAGAAACTTCTTTGTAATGTGTGTTTTCATCTCACTGGGTTGAGCCTATCTTATGATTCAGCGGTTTTGAAACACTCTTTTTGTAGAATCTGCGTGTGGATATTTGGAGCCCTTTCAGGCCTACCATGGAATAGCAAATATCTTCAGATAAATAAAACAGAGAAGCATTCTGAGAAACTACTTTGTGATGTGTGCATTCAACTCACATAGTTGAAGCCTTCTTCTGATTGAGCAGTTTTGAAACACACTTATTGTAGAATCTGCAAGTGGATATTTGGAGACCTTTGAGGCCTACTGTGAAAAAGAAATATCTTCACATAAAAACTACAAAGAAGCATTCTCAGAAACTTATTTGTGATGTGTGCATTCAACTCACAGAGTTGAACCTTTCTTTTGATGGAACAGTTTTGAAACACTCTTTTTGTAGAATCTGCAAGTGGATATTTGGAGCCCTTTGTGCTCTATGTTGGAAAAGGAAATATCTTCAAATAAAAACTACACAGAAGCATTCAGAGAAACTTCTTTGTGATGTGTGCATTCAACTCACAGAGTTGAAATTATCTTTTGATTGAGCAGTTTTGAATCTCTCTTTTTGCAGAATCTGCAAGTGGATATTTGGAGCCCTTTGTGGCCTATGGTGGAAAAGGAAATATCTTCAAATAAAAACTGCACGGAAACATTGCAAGAAACTTCTTTGTTATGTGTTCATTCATCTCACAGGGTTGAACTTATCTTATAATTCAGCAATTTTGGAACACTCTTTTTGTATTGTCTGCAAGTGGATATTTGGAGCGCATTAGGCCTAGCATGGAAAAGCTAATATCTTCAGATAAAAGCTACATAGAAGCATTCTGAGAAACTTCTTTATGATGTGTGCATTCATCTCGCAAAGTTGAACCTTTCTTTTGACTGAGCAGTTTTGAAACACTCTTTTTCTAGAATCTTCAATTGGATATTTGGAGCCCCTTGAGGCCTATAGTGGAAAAGGAAATATCTTCCCATAAAAACTACACAGAAGCATTCTGAGAAACTTCTTTGTGATATATGCATTCATCTCACAGAGTTGAACTTTACTTTTGATTAGGCAGTTTTGAAACTCTGTTTTTGTAGAATCTGCAAGTGAATAATTGGAGCCCTTTGAGGCCTATTGTGGAAAAGGAAATATCTTCACATAAAAAACTACTCAGAAGCATTCTGAGAAACTACTTTGAGACGTGTGTGTTCAACTCACAGAGTTCAACCTATCTTTCAATTGAACAGCTTAGACTCTCTCTTTTTGTAGAATCTGCAAGGGAATATTTGGGGCCCTTTGTGCCCTATGGTGGAAAAGGAAATATCTTCAAATAAAAACTACACAGAAGCATTCTCAGAAACTTCTTCATGATGTGCGCATTCAACTCACAGATTTGAACCTATCTTTTGATTGAGCAGTTTTGAATCTCTCTTATAGATTCTGCAAGTGGATATTTGGAGCACCGCAAGGCCTATTGTGGAAAATCAAATATATTCACATAAAAACAACACAGAAGCATTCTGAGAAACGTATTTGTGATGTGTGCGTTCAACTCACATAGTTGAACCTATCTTTTGATTGAGTAGTTTTGAATCTCTCTTTTTGCAGAATCTGCAAGTGGATGTTTGGAGAGCTTTCAGGCCTACTGTGGAAAAGGAAATATTTTCACATAAAAACTACACAGAACCATTCTGAGAAACTTCTTTGTGTCATGTGCATTCAACTCACAGAGTTGAGCATATATCCTCTTTGAGCAGTTTTGCGTCTCTCTTTTTGTAGAATGTGCAAGTGGATATTTGGAGCCCATTGTGTCCTATGGTGGAAAAGGAAATATCTTCAGATAAATACTACACAGAAGAATTCTGAAAAACTTCTTTGTGATATGTGCATTTATCTCACAGGTTTGAACCTACCGTTTTATTGAGCAGTTTTGAAACACTGTTTTTGTAGAATCTGCAAGTGGATATTTGGAGGGAATTGAGGCCTACCATGGAAAAGCATATATCTACAAACAAAAACTAAACAGAAGCATTCTGAGAAACTTCTTAGTGATGTGTGCATTCATCTCACAGAGTTGAAACTTTCCTTTGATTGAGCAGTTTTGAAACACTCTTTTTGTAGAATCTGCAACTGGATATTTGGAGCCTTTTGGGGAATATTGTGGAAAAGGAAATATCTTCACACAAAAACTACACAGAAGCATTCTGAGAAACTTCTTAGTGATGTGTGCATTCATCTCACAGAGTTGAAACTTTCCTTTGATTGAGCAGTTTTGAAACACTCTTTTTGTAGAATCTGCAACTGGATATTTGGAGCCTTTTGGGGAATATTGTGGAAAAGGAAATATCTTCACACAAAAACTACACAGAAGCATTCTGAGAAACGTCTTTATGAGGAGTCCATTCAACCCACAGAGTTAAACTTTTCTTCTCATTGAGCAGTTTTGAATCTCTCTATTTGTAGAATCTGCAAGTGGATATTTGCTGCCCTTTGAGGCATACTGAGGAAAAGCAAATATCTTCATATAAAAACTACACAGAAGCATTCTGAGAAACTTCTTTGGGATGTGTGCATTCAACTCACAGAGTTGAACCTATCTTTTGATTGAGCAGTTTTGAATCTCTCTTTTGGCAGAAACTGCATGTAGATATTTGGAGCCATTTGCAGCCTTTGGTGGAAAAAGAAATACTTTCAAATAAAAACTAAACAGAAACATACTGAGAAACTTCTTTGTGATGTGTGCATTCATCTCACAGGGTTGAAACTATCTTATGATTGAGCAGTTTTGAAACACTCTTTTTGTAGAATCAGCAAGTGGATATTTGGAGCGCTTTGAGGCCCACTGTGGAAAAGCAAATATCTTCAGATAAAAGCTACACAGAAGCATTCTGAGAAACTTCTTTGTGATGTTTGCATTCATCTCACAAAGTTGAACCTTACTTTTGATTCAGCAGTTTTGAAAGACTCTTTTTGTAGAATCTGCAAGTGGATATTTGGAGCCCTTTGAGGGCTATTGTGGAAAAGTAAATATCTTCACATAAAAACTACTCAGAAGCATTCTGATAAACTTCTTTGTGATGTATGCATTCAACTCACAGACTTGAACCTATCTTATGATTGAGCAGTTTTGAATCCCTCTTTTTGCAGAATCTGCAACTGGATATTTTGAGCGCCTTAAGGCCTACCGTGGAAAAGCAAATATCTTCAGATTAAAACCACACAGAAGCATTCAGAGAAACTTCTTTTTGATGTTTGCATTCATCTCACAGAGTTAAAACTTTCTCTTGATTGAGAAGTTTTGAAACACTCTTTTTGTAGAATCTGCAAGTGGATATTTGGAGCCCTTTGAGGCCTGTTGTGGAAAAGGAAATATCTTCCCATGAAAACTACATAGAAGCATTCTGAGAAACTTCTTTGGGATGTGTGCATTCAACTCACAAGAGTTGGACCTATCTTTTGATTGAGCATTTTTGAATCTCTCTTTTTGCAGAATCTGCAAGTGTATGTTTGCAAAGCTTTGCGGCCTATTGTGGAAAAGGAAATATCTTCACATAAACACTACACATAAATATTCTGGGAAAGTTCTTTGTGGTGTGTGCATTCATCTCATAGAGTTGAAACTTTCTTTTGGTTGAGCAGTTTTGAAACACTCTTTTTGTACAATCTGCTAGTGGATAATAGGAGCCCTTTGAGGACTATTGTGGAAAAGGAAATATCTTCAAATAAAAACTACACAGAAGCATTCTGATAAACTTCTTTCTGATGTGTTCATTCAACTCACAGAGTTGAACCTATATTTTGATTGAGCAGTTTAGAAGCTCTCTTTTTGCAGAATCTGCAAGTGGATGTTTGGAGAGCTTTGAAACCTATTATGGAAAAGGAAATATCTTCATATAAAAACTACACAGAAGCATTCTGAGAAACTTCTCTGTGAGGTGTGCACTCAACCCACAGAGTTTAACTCATTTTCTCATTGAGCAGTTTTGAATCTCTCTTTTATAAAATCTGCAGGTAGACATTTGGAGCTCTTTGAGCCCCATGGTGGAAAAGGAAATATCTTCAAATAAAAACTACACAGAAGCATTCATAGAAACTTCTTTGTGATGTATGCATTCAACTCACAGAGTTGAAACTATCTTATTATTGAGCAGTTTTTAATCTCTCTTTTTGCAGAATCTGCAACTGGATATTTGGAGCGCTTTGAGGCCTACTGTGGAAAAGCAAATATTTTCAGATAAAAGCTACACAGAAGCTTTCTGAGAAACTTTTTTGCGATGTGTGCATTCAACTCACAGAGTTGAAACTTTCTTTCGATTGAGCAGATTTGAAACACTCTTTTTGTAGATACTGTAAGTTGATATTTGGGGCCCTTTGAGGCCTATTGTGGAAAAGGAAATATCCTCACATAAAAACTACATAGAACTATTATGAGATACTTCTTTTTAATGTTTGCATTCATCTCACAGTGTTGAAAGTTTCTTTTGATTGAGCCGTTTTGAAACACTCTTTTTGTAGAATCTGCAAGTGGATAATTGGAGCCCTTTGATGGCTATGGTGGAAAAGGAAATATCTTCAAATAAGAACTACAAAGAAACATTCTCAGAAACTTATTTGTGATGTGTGCATTCAACTCACAGGGATGAACATATCTTTTGATTTAGTAGTTTTGAATTTCTCTTTTTGTAGAATTTGCAAGTGGATATTTGGAGCGCTGTGAGACCTACTGTGGGAAATGAAATATGTTCACATAAAAACTACTCAGAAGCATTCTGAGAAACTTCTTTGTGATGTGTGCATTCATCTCACAGAGTTGAACCTTTCTTTTGATTGAGCAATTTTGAAACACTCTTTTTGTAGAATCTGTAAGTGGATATTTAGAGCACTTTGAGGACTATTGTGGATAAGGAAATATCTTCACATAAAAACTACACAGAAGCATTCTGAGAAACTTCCTTGGGATGTGTGCATTCATCTCACAGAGTTGAAATTTTCTTTTGATTGAGCAGTTTTGAAACACTCTTTTGTACAATCTGCGGGTGGATATTAGGAGACATTTGAGGCCTGTTGTGGAAAGGAAAGATCTTCACATAAAAACTACACAGAAGCATTCTGAGAAATTTTTTTGTGAGCTGTGCTTTAAACTCACAGAGTTGAACTTATCTTCTCATTGAGCAGTTTTAAATCTTTCTTTTTGTAGAATCTGCAAGTGAATATTTGGAGCCCTTTGCAGCCTATGGTTGAAAAGGAAATATCTTCAAATAAAAACTACACAGAAGCATTCTGAGAAACTTCTTTGTGATGTGTGCACTCAACTCACAGGGTTGTTACTGTCTTATGATTGAGCCGTTTTGAAACACTCTTTTTGTAGAATCTGGACATGGATATTTGGAGCGCTTTGTGGCCCATTGTGGAAAAGGAAATATCTTCATATAAAAACTACACAGAAGTATTCTGAGAAACTTCTTTTTGATGTGTGCATTCAACTCACAGATTTGAAGCTTTCTTTTGATTGAGCAGTTTTGAAACACTCTTTTTGTAGAATCTGCAAGTGAATATTTGGAGTGATTTGAGGCCTATTGTGTAAAGGGAAATATCTTCACATAAAAATTACACGGAAGCAGTCTGAGAAACTTCTTTGTGATGTCTCCATTGAACTCACAGAGTTGAATTGATCTTCTGATTGAGGAGTTTTGATTCTCTCTTTTTGTAGAATGTGCAAGTGGATATTTGGAACCCTCTGCACTGTATTGTGGAAAAGGAAATATCTTCAAATAAAAGTTACACAGAGGCATTCAGAGA
Organism: Gorilla gorilla gorilla; assembly: GCF_029281585.2. Taxonomy (NCBI): domain Eukaryota; kingdom Metazoa; phylum Chordata; class Mammalia; order Primates; family Hominidae; genus Gorilla; species Gorilla gorilla. Next base: position 9,793,282 of record NC_086018.1, on the reverse strand, counting down.
AACTTCTTTGTGAGGAGCGCATTCATCACACTGTGTTGAAACTTCCTTTGAATTAAGCAGTTTTGAAACCCTCTTTTTGTAGTATCTGGAAATTGACATTTGGAGGACTTTGAGGCCTATTTTGGAAAAGGAAATATCTTCACATAAAAACTACACAGAAGCAGTCTGAGAAACTTCTTTGCTATGTGTGCATTAAACTCAAAGATTTGAACTTATCTTTTGGTTGAGCAGTTTTGAATCTCTCTTTTTGCAGAATCTGCAAGTGGATATTTTAAGGGCTTTGAAGCCTACTGTAAAAAAACAAATATCTTCACATAAAAACTAAACAGAAGCATTCGGATAAACATGTGTGGGATGTGTGCATTGATCTCACAGAATTGAATATATCTTTTGATTGAGCAGTTTTGAATCTCTCTTTTTGTAGAATGTGCAAGTGGATATTTGGAGTCCTTTGCGGCCTATGGTGAAAAAGGAAATATCTTCAAATAAAAATTACACAGAAACATTCTGAGAAACTTCTTCTTAATTTGTGCATTCATCTCACAGTGTTCAACATATATTATGAATGAGCATTCTTGAAACACTCTTTTTTGTAGGATCTGCAGGTGGATATTTGGAGTGCTTTGAGGTCTATTGTGGAAAAGCATATATCTTCACATAAAAAATACAGAGAAGCATTCTGAGTAACTTTATGTGACGTGTGCGTTCAACTCACAGAGCTGATTCCGTCTGTGGATTGAGCAGTTTTGAAACACAGTTTTTGTAGAATCTGCAAGTGGATATTTGGAACACTTTGAGGCCTACTGTGGAAAAGCAAATATCTTCACATAAAAACTACACAGAAGCATTCTGAGAAACTTCTTTGTGATGTTTGCATTCATCTCATAGAGTGGAACATTTCTTTTGATTGAGCAGTTTTGAAAAACTCTTTTTTGTAGAATCAGCAAGTGGATATTTGGAGCCCCTTGCGGCCTAAGGTGGTAAAGGAAATACCTTCAAATAAAAAGTACACAGACGTATTCTGAGAAACTTCTTTGTGATGTGTGCATTGATCTCACAAGTTTGAACCTATCTTATGATTGGGCATTTTTGGAACACTCTTTTTGTAGCATCTGCTAGTGGATATTTGGAGCACTTTCAGGCCTACTGTGGAAAAGCAAATATCTTCACCTGAAAACTACACTGAAGCATTCTGAGAATCTTCTTCGTAATGTGTTCATTCATCGGACAGGGTCGATCCTTTCTTTTGACTGAGCAGTTTTGAAAAACTGGTTTTGTAGAATCTGCAAGTGGATATTTGGAGCGCTTTGAGGCCTACTGTGGAAAAGCAAATGTCTTCACATAAAAACTATAGAGAAGCATTCTGAGAAACTTATTTGTGATGTGTGCATTCATCTCACAGAGTTGAACCTGTCTTTTGATTGAACAGTTTTGAAAAACTCTTTTTGTTGAATCTGCAAACTGATATTTGGAGCGATTTGAGGCCTATGGTGGAAAAGGAAATATCTTCACGTAAAAACTACACAGAAGCATTCTGAGAAACTTCTTTGTGAAGTGTGCATTCATCTCACAGGGTTGAACCTATCTTATGATTGAGCAGTTTTGAAACACTCTTTTTGTAGAATCTGCTAGTGGATATTTGGAGCGCTTTGAGGCCTATTGAGGCAAAGGAAATATCTTCACCTAAAAAGTATACAGAAGCATTCTGAGAAACTTCTTTGTAATGTGTGCATTCATCTCACAGAGTTGAACCTATCTGTGGATTGAGCAGTTTTGAATCTCTCTTTTTGTAGAATGCGCAAGTGGATATTTGGAGCCCTTTGCAGCCTATGTTGGAAAAGGAAATATCTTCACATAAAAACCACACAGAAGCATTCCTAGAAACGTCTTTGTGATGTGTGTATTCATCTCACATTGATGACCCTTTCTTTTGACTGAACAGTTCTGAAACACTGTTTTTGTAGAATCTGCAAGTGGATATTTGAGGCCTACTGTGGAAAAGCAAATATCTTCACATAAAAACTACACAGAAGCATTCTGAGAAACTTCTTTTTGATAAGTGCATTCATCTCACAGATTTGAAGCCTTCTTTTGATTGAGCAGTTTTGAAAAACTCTTTTTGTAGAATCTGCAAGTGAATATTTGGAGCATTTTGAGGCATATTGTGGAAAAGGGAATATCTTCACATAAAAACTACACAGAAGCATTCTGAGAAACTTCTTTGTGATGTTTGCATTCATCTCATAGAGTGGAACATTTCTTTTGATTGAGCAGTTTTGAAAAACTCTTTTTTGTAGAATCAGCAAGTGGATATTTGGAGCCCCTTGCGGCCTAAGGTGGTAAAGGAAATATCTTCACATAAAAAGTACACAGAAGCATTCTGAGAAACTTCTTTGTGATGTCTGCATTCAACTCACAGAGTTGAACCGATGTTCTGATTGAGCAGCTTTTAATCTCTCCTTTTGTAGAATCTGCAAGTGGATATTTGGAGCGAGTTGAGGCCTATTGTGGAAAGCGAAATATCTTCACATAAAAACTACACAGAAGCATTCTGAGAAACTTCTTTGTGATGTGCACATTCATCTCACAGGGTTGACCCTCTCTTATGACTGAGCAGTTTTGAGACACTTTTTTTGTAGAATATGCAAGTGGATATTTTGAACGTTTTGATGCCTATTGTGGAAAAGGAAATATCTTCACATGAAAACTACACAGAAGCATTCTGAGAAACTTCCTTGTGATGTGAGTATTCATCATACAGAGTTGAATCTTTCTTTTGATGGAGCAGTTTTCAAACACAATTTTTGGGGAATTTGCAAGGGGTTATTTTGAGCGCTTTGAGGCCTATGGTGGAAAAGGGAATATCTTCATATGACAACTAGACAGAAGAAATCTTAGAAACTTCTTTGTGATGCATGCATTCATCTCACAGAGTTGAACCTTTCTTTTGATTGAGCAGTTTGGAAACATTCTTTTTGTAGAATCTGCAACTGGACATTTGGAGCGCTTTGCGGCCTAAGGTAGAAAAGCAAATATCTTCACATAAAATCTAGACAGAATCAATCTGAGAAACTTCTTTGTGATGTGTCCATTCATCTCATAGAGTTAAAACTTTCTTTTGATTGAGCAGTTTTGAAACTCTCTTTTTGTAGAATCTGCAAGTGGGCGTTAGGAGCGCTTTAAAGCCTTTGGTGGAAAAGGAAATATCTTCACATAAAATCTAGACAGAAGCAGTCTGAGAAACTTCTTTGTGATAAGTGCATTTATCTCACAGAGTTAAACCTTCCTTTTGATTGAGCAGTTATGAAAATCTCTTTTTGAAGATTCTGCAAGTGGACATTTAGAGCGCTTTGAGGCCTATGGTAGAAAATGAAATATCTTCACATAAAATCTAGACAGAAGCAGTCTGTGAAACTTCTTTCCAATATGTGCATTCATCTCACGGAGTTAAACCTTTCTTTTGATTGAGCATTTTTGGAACTCTCTTTTTGTAGAATATGCAAGTGGACACATGGAGAGCTTTGAAGCCTATGGTGGAAAAGGAAATAACTTCACATAAAAACTAGACAGAAGAATTCTGAGAAACTCCTTTGTGATTTGTGCGTTCATCTCACAGAGTTGAACCTTTCTTTTGATTGAGCAGTTTGGAAACTCTCTGTTTGTAGAATCTGAAAGAGGACATTTGGAGAGCTTTGCGGCCTATGGTAGAAAAAGAAATATTTTCACATAAAATCTTGACAAAGGCAATCTGCAAAACTTCTTTCTGATGTGTGCATTAATCTCAGAGAGTTAAACTTTTCTTTTGATTTAGCAGGTTTGAAACTCTCTTTTTATAGAGTCTGCAAGTGGACATATGGATTGCTTTGAGGCCTACGGTGGAAAAGGAAATATCTTCACATAAAAACTAGACAGAAGAATTCTGAGAAACTTCTTTGTGATGTGTGCATTCATCTCACAGAGTTGAACATTTCTTTTCATTGAGCAATTTGGAAACACTTTTTTTGTTGAATCTGCAAGTAGACATTTGGAGCGATTTGCGGCCTACGATAGAAAAGAAATTATCTTCACATAAAATCTAGAGTGAAGCAACCTGAGAAACTTCTTTGTGTTGTGTGCATTCAACTCACAGAGTTAAACCTTTCTTTTGATTGAGCAGCTTTGAAACTCTCTTTGTTTAGAATCTGAAAGTGGACATTTGGAGCACTTTGAGGCCTATGCTGGAAAAGGAAATATCTTCACATAAAAACTAGACAGAGGAATTATGAGAAACTTTGCTGTGATGCGTGCGTTCATCTCACAGATTTGTACCCTTCTTTTGATTGAGAAGTTTGGAAACACTCTTTTTGTAGTATCTGCAAGTGGACATTTGGAGCATTTTGCGGCCTATGGTAGAAAAGGAACTATCTTCACATAAAATCTACAGGGAAGCCATCTGAGAAACTTATTTGTGCTGTGTGCATTCATCTCACAGAGTTAAAACTTTCTTTTGATTGAGCAGTTTTGAAACTCTACTTCGTAGAATTTGCAAGTGGACATTTGGAGCGCTTTGAGGAGTATGGTGGAAAAGGAAATATCTTCACATTAAATCTAAATAGAAGCAATCTGAGAGACTTCTTTGTGATTTGTGCATTCACCTCACAGAGTTAAAACTTTCTCTTAATTGAGCAGATTGAAACTCTCTTTTTGTAGAATCTGCAAGTGGACATTTGGAGCACTTTGTGGCCTATGTTAGAAAGGAAATATTTTCGCATAAAAACTACACAGAAGAATTCTGAGAAACTTTTTTTGTGATGTGTGCGTTCATCTTACAGAATTGAACCATTCTTTTGATTGAACAGTTTGGAAACACTCTTTTTGTACAATCTGCAAGTGGACATTTGGAGCACTTTGTGGCCTATGATAAAAACGGAAATATCTTCACATAAAAACTACACAGAAGAATTCTGATAAACTTCTCTGTGACATGTGCATTTATCTCACAGATTTGAACCATTCTTTTGATTGAACAGTTTGGAAACACTCTTTTTATACAATCTGCAAGTGGACATTTGGAGTGCTTTGTGGCCTGTTGTAGAAAAGAAAATATCTTCACATAAAATCTAGAAAGAAGCAATCTGAGAAACTTCTTTGTGATTTGTGCATTCATCTCATAGAGTTAAACCTTTCTTTTGAATGAGCAGTTTGAAACTCTCTTTTTGTAGAATCTGCAAGTGGACATTTAGAGGGCTTTGATGCCTATGGTGGAAAAGGAAATATCTTCACACAAAAACTACATAGAAGGATTTTTAGAAACTTCTTTGTGATGTGTGCATCCATGTCCCATAGTTGAACCTTTCTTTTGAAGGACCAGTTTTGAAATCCTCTTTTTGAAGAATCTGCAAGTGGACATTTCGTGCACCTTGGGGACTATGGTGGAAAAGGAAATATCTTCACATAAAAGCTAGACAGAAGCAATCTGAGAAACTGCCTTGTGATGTGTTCATTTATATCACAGAGTTAAACCTTTCTTTTGATAGAGAAGTTTTGAAACTCTCTTTTTGTGGAAACTGCAAGTGGATATTTGGAGCCGTTTGCGGCCAGTTTTAGAAAAGGAAATATCTTTATATAAAAACTACACAGAAGCAATCTGAGAAACTGCCTTGTGATGTGTTCATTTATATCACAGAGTTAAACCTTTCTTTTGATAGAGCAGTTTTGAAACTCTCTTTTTGTGGAAACTGCAAGTGGATATTCGGAGCCATTTGCGGCCAGTTTTAGAAAAGGAAATATGTTTACATAAAAACTACACAGAAGCATTCTGAGAAACATCTATGTGATGTGTGCATTCTTCTCACATAGGTGAAATTTTCATTTGATTGAGCAGTTTTCAAACACTCTTTTTGTAGAATCTGCAAGGGTATAATTGGAGCGCATTTAGGCCAATTGTTGAAAAGGAAATATCGTCACATAAAAACTACACAGAAGCATTCTGAGAAACTTCTTTGTGATGTGTGCATTCACCTCACAGTGTTGAAACTTTCTTTTGATTGAGCAGTTTGGAAATAATCTTTTCGTAGAATCTGCAAGTGGATATTTGGAGCCCTTGGAGGCCTAATGTGGAAAAGGAAATATCTTCACATAAAAAATACACAGAAGCATTCTGATAAACTTCTTTGTGATGTGTGCATTCATCTTAAAAAGTCGAACCTTTCTTTTCATTGAGCAGTTTTGAAACACTCTTTTCGTAGAATCTGCAACTGGATATTTGCAGGGCATTATGGCCAATGGTGGTAAAGGAAATACCTTCACATAAAAACTACACAGAAGTATTCTGATAAACTTCCTTTTGATGAGTGTATTCAATTCATAGAGTTGAACCTATCTTTTGTTAGAGGAGTTTTGAAACTCTCTTTTTTTTTGTAAACCTCAAGTACATATTTGGAGCCCTTTGATGCCTATGGTGGAAAAGGAAATATCTTCTCATAAAAACTACACAGAAGCATTCTGAGTAGCTTCTTTGTCATGTGTGCATTCATCTTACAGAGTTGAACATTTCATTTGATTGAGGAGTTTTGAAACACTCTTTTTGTAGAATCTGCAAGTGGATACTTGCAGGGCTTTGAGGCCTACTGTAGAAAAGGAAATATCTTCCCATAAAAATTAACAGAAGTATTCTCAGAAACTTCTTTTTGATGTGTGAATTCACCTCACAAATTTGAAGCTTATTTTGATTGAGCAGTTTTAAAACACTCTTTTTGTAGAATCTGCAAGAGGATATTTCGAGCGCTTTGAGGCCTATGGTGGAAAAGGTAATATCTTCACATAAAAACTACACAGAAGCATTCTGAGAAATTTCTTTGTGATGTGTGCATTCATCTCACAGAGTTGAACCTTTCTTTTGATTGAGCAGTTTTGAATCTCTGTTTTTGTAGAATCAGTAGATGGATATTTAGAGGGCTTGGAGGCCAATGGTGTAAAAGGAAATATCTTCACATAAAAACTACACAGAAGCATTCTGAGGAACTTCTTTGTGATGTGTTCATTCAACTCGCAGAGTTGAACCTATCTGTTGATAGTGCAGTTTTTAAACTCTCTTTTTGTGGAATCTACAAGTGGTAATTTAGAGCCCCTTGTGGCCGATGGTGGAAAAGGAAATATCTTCATATAAATACTACACAGAAGCTTTCTGATAAACTTCTTTCTGATGTGTGCATTCATCTCACAGAGTTGAACATCCCATTTTATTGAGCAGTTTGGAAACACTCTTTTTGTAAAATGTGCAAGTAGATATTTGGAGTGCTTTGTGGACTAATGTGGAGAAGGAAATATCTTCACAAAAAAACTACACAGAAGCATTCTGAGAAACTTCTTTGTGATGTGTGCATTCATCTCACAGAGTTGAACCTATCTTTTGATAGAGCAGCCTTGAAAATCTCTTTTTGTAGAATCTGCAATGGATATTAGAGTCCTTTGCGGCCTAAAGTGGAAAAGTAACTATCTTCACATAGAAACTACATAGAAGCATTCTGATAAACTTCTTTGTGATGTGTGCATTCATCTTAAAAAGTTGAAACTTTCTTTTCATTGAGCAGTTTTGAAACACTCTTTTCATAGAATCTGCAAGTGGATATTTGCAGGGCATTATGGCCAATGGTGGTAAAGGAAATACCTTCACATAAAAACTACACAGAAGTATTCTGATAAGCTTCCTTTTGATGAGTGTATTCAATTCGCAGAGTTAAACCTATCTTTTGTTAGAGGAGTTTTGAAACTCTCTTTTTTTTTTTTTTGTAAACCTCAAGTGGATATTTGGAGCCCTTTGCGGCCTATGGTGGAAAAGGAAGTATCTTCTCATAAAAACTACACAGAAGCATTCTGGGAAACTACTTTGTGATGTGTGCGTTCATCTCACAGGGTTGAACCAATCTTATGATTGAGCAGTTTTGAAACAATCTTTTTGTAGAATCTGCAGGTGGATAATTGCAGGGCTTTGAGGCCTACTGTAGAAAAGGAAATATCTTCCCATAAAAATTAACAGAAGTATTCTCAGAAACTTCTGTTTGATGTGTGAATTCACTTCACAGAGTTGAAGCTTATTTTGATTGAGCAGTTTTGAAACACTCTTTTTGTAGAATCTGCAAGAGGATATTTCGAGCGCTTTGAGGCCTATGGTGGAAAAGGTAATATCTTCACATAAAAACTACACAGAAGCATTCTGAGTAACTTTTTGTATTGTGTGCATTCATCTCACAGAGTTGAACTTATCTTTTGTTAGAGCAGCTTTGAAACTCTCTTTTTGTAGAATCTGCAAGTGGATATTTGGAGCCTTTAGCAGCCTGTGGTGGAAAATTCAATATCTTCACACAAAAACTACACAGATGCATTCTGAGAAACTTCGTTGTGATGTGTGCATTCATCTCACAGAGATGAACCTTTCTTTTTATTGAGTAGTATTGAAACACTCTTTTTGTAGAATCTGCAAGTGGATACTTGGAGCGCTTTGAAGTCCATGGAGGAGAAGGAAATATCTTAACATAAAAACTACAGAGAAGCATTCTGAGCAACTTCTTTGTGATGTGTGCATTCAAATCACAGAGTTGAACACGTCTTTTGATAGAGCAGTTTTGAAACTCTCTTTTTGTAAAATGTGCAAGTGGATATTTGGAGCCCTTTGCATCCTATGGTGGAAAAGGAAGTAACTTCACATAAAAACTACACAGTAGCATTCTGAGAAACTTCTTTGTGATGTGTGCATTCATATCATAGAGTTGAACCATTCATTTGATTGAGCAGTTTGGAAACACTCTTTTTTAGTATTTATAAGGTGATAATTGGAGAGCTTTAGGGCCTAAGGTGGAAAAGGAAATATCTTCATATAAAAACTACACAGAAGAATTCTGAGAAACTCCTTTGTGATGTGTGCATTCATCTCACGAAGTTGAACCTTTCTTTTCATTGAGCATTTTTGAAACATACATTTCGTAGAATCAGCAAGTAGATATTTGGAGCGCTTTGTGGCCTGTGGTGGAAAAGGAAATATCTTCACATAAAAACTACACAGAAGCATTCTGAGAAGCTTCTGTCTGAAGTTTGCATTCAACTCACGGAGTTGAACCTAACTTTTGATAGAGCAGTTTTGAAACTGTCTTTTTGTAGAATCTGCAAGTGGTTATTTTGAACCCATTGTGGCCAAGGGTGGAAAAGGAAATACATTCCCATAAAAACTACATAGAACATTCTGAGAAACTTCTTTGTAATGTGTGCTATCATCTCATGGAGTTGAACATTTTATTTGATTGAGCAGTTTTGAAACACTCTTTTTGTAGAATCCGCAAGTGGATATTTGCAGTGCTTTGAGGTCTGCTGTGGAAAACAAAATGTCTTCCCATAAAAACTACAGAGAAGTATTCTCAGAAACGTTTTGTGATGTGCCCATTCATCTCACAGAGTTGAACATTACTTTTGTTTGAGCAGTTTGGAAACACTCTTTTATTAGAATCTGCAAGTGGATATTTTGAGCCCTTGGAAGCCTATTGTGGAAAAGGAAATATCTTCACATAAATACTACACAGAAGCATTCTGAGAAACTTCTTTGTCATGTGTGCATTCATCTCACAGAGTTGAACCGTTCATTTCATTGAACAGTTTGGAAACACTCTTTTTGTAGAAACTGCAAGTGGATATTTGGAGCCCTTTGAGACCAATGGTGGAAATGGAAATATCTTCACATAAAAACTACACAGAAGCATTCTGAGAAACTTCTTTGTGATGTGTGCATTCATCTCACAGAGCTGAACCTTTCTTTTGAGTGAGTAGTTTTGAAACACCCTTTTTGTAAAATCTGCAAGTGAATATTTGGAGCGCTTTGAGGCCTATGGTGGAAAAGGAAATATCTAAACATAAAAACTACACAGAAGCATTCTGAGAATCTTCTTTGTGATGTGTGCATTCATCTCACAGAGTTGAACTTTTCTTTTGATTGAGTAGTTTTGAAACACACTTTTTGTAGAATCTGCAAGTAGATATTTGGAGCGCTTTGAGGTCTAGTGAGGAAAAGGAAATATCTTCACATGAAAAGCACTCAGAAGTATTTTGAATGACTTCATTGTGATGTGTGCATTTATCTCACAGAGATCAACCTATCTTTTGATAGAGCAGTTTAGAAACTTTCTTTTTGTAGAATCTGCAATTGGATATTTAGAACCCTTTGAGGCCTACTGTGGAAAAGAGAATATCTTCACATAAAAACTGCACAGAAGCATTCTGAGAAACTTCTTTGTGATGTGTGCATTTAACTCACAGAGTTGAACCTATCTTTTGAGAGAGCAGTATCGAAACTCTCTTTTTGTAGGATCTGCCCATGGATATTTCGAGTCCTTTGTGGTCTATGGTGGAAAAGGAAATATCTTCATATAAAATCAGTACAGAAGCATTCTGAGAAACTTCTTTGTGAAGTGTGCATTCATCTTACAGAGTTTAAACTTTCTTTTGATTGAGGAATTTTCAAAGATTCTTTTCATAGAATCTGCAAGTGGATAGTTGGAGTGCTTAGAGGCCTATGTGGAAAAGGAAATATCTTCATATAAAAACTTCACAGAAGCATTCTGAGCAAATTCTTTGTGATGTGTGCATTCATCAAACAGAGCTGAACCTTTATTTCGATTGAGCAGTTCTGAAACTCTCTTCTTGTAGAATCTGCATGTGGTTATTTGGAGCCCATTGTGGTCAATGGCGGAAAAGGAAACATCTTCACATAAAAACTACACAGAAGGATTCTGGGAAACTCCTCTGTGATTTGTGCATTCACCTCACAGAGTTGAACCTTTCTTTTGATTGAGCAGTTTTGATATACTCTTTTTGTAGAATCTAAAATTGGATATTTGGAGCTATTTGTGGCCAATGGTGGAAAAGGGAATATCTTCACATGAAAATTACACAGAAGCATACTGAGAAACTTCTTTGTGTTGTGTGCTTTCACTTCATAGTGTTGAACCTTTCTTTTGATTGAGTAGTTTGGAAACACTTTTTTGTAGAATCTGCAAGTGGATATTTGGAGTGATTTGAGGCCTATGGTGGAAAAGGAAATATCTTCACATAAAAACTACACAGAAGCATTCTGAGAAACTTCTTTGTGATGTGTGCATTCATCTCATGGAGTTGAAACTTTCATTTGATAGAGAAGTTTTGAAACACTCTTTTTGTACAATCTGCATGTGAATATTTGGAGCACTTTGAGGCCTATGGTGGAAAACGAAATATTTTCACATAAAAACTACACAGAAGCATTCTAAGAAACTTTATTGTGACGTGTGCATTCCTCTCACAGGGTTGAATCTATCTTTTGGTTGAGCAGTTTTGAAACTCTGTTTTTGTAGAATCTGCAAGTGGATATTTGGAGCCCTTTGAAGCCTACTGTGGAAAAGGAAGTATCTTCTATTAAAAACTACACAGAAGGATTCCGACAAACTTCTTTGTGATGTGTGAATTCATCCCACAGAGTTGGAACTTTCTTTTGATTGAACAGTATTGAAACACTCTTTTCGTAGAATCTTCATATGGATATTTGCAGCCCTTTGAGGCGTATGGTGGAAAAGGAAATATCTTCACATTAAAAATACACAGAAGCATTCTGAGAAACTTCTTTTCGATTTGTGCTTTCAACTCAAAGACTTGAACCTGACTTTTGATAGAGCCTTTTTTAAACTCTGTTTTTGTAGAATCTGTAAGTGGATATTTGGAGCCCTTTGCCATCTATTGTGGAAAAGGAAACATCTCCACATAAAAACTACACAGAAGCATTCTGAGAAACTTCTTTTTGATGTGTGCATTCAACTCACAGAGTTGAACCTATCTTGTTATATAGCAGTTTTGAAACTCTCTTTTTGTAGAATATGCAAGTGAATACTTGGAACACTTTGAGGCCTATGGTGGAAAAGGAAATATCTTCACATAAAAACTACACGGAAGAATTATGAGAAATTTCTTTGTGATCTGTACATTCTTCTCACAGATTTGAACCTCTCTTTTGATTGAGCAGTTTGGAAACATTCTTTTTGTAGAATCTCCAAGTGGATATATTGAGCGCCTTGAGGCCTATTGTGGAAAAGGAAATATCTTCACATAAAAACTACAAAGAAGCATTCTGAGAAACTTCTTTGTGATGTGTGCATTCAACTCACAGAGTTGAACCTATCTTTTGATAGAGCAGTATTGACACTCTCTTTATGTAGAATCGGCAAGGGGATATTTGTGGCCATTTGCAACCTATGGAGGAAAAGGAAATATCTTCACATAAAAACTACACAGAGTGTTCTGAGAAACTTCTTTGGTATGTGTGCATTCATCTCACAGAGTTGAAACTTTCTTTTTGTTGAGCAGTTTTGAAACAATCTTTTTGGAGAATCTGCATGTGTTTCTTTGGAACCCTTTGTTGCCGATGGTGGAAAAAGTAATATCTTCTCGTAAAAACTACACAGAAGCATTCTGAGAAACTTCTTTGTGATGTGTGCATTCATCTCACAGAGTTAAACCATTCATCTGATTGAGTAGTTTTGAAACACTTTTTTTGTAGAATCTGCAATTGGATATTTGGAGCGCTTTGAGGCCTATTGTGGAAAAGGAAATATCTTCACATAAAAACTAAGAAGCATTCTCAGAAACTTCTTTGTGTTGTATCCATTCTCCTCACAGGGTTGAACATTTCTTTTGATTGAGCAGTTTGGAAACACTCTTTTTGTAGAATCTGCAAGTGGATAATATGAGTGCTTTCAGAAAAATGTTGTAAAAGGTAATATCTTCACATAAAAACTTCACAGAAGCATTCTGAGAAACTTCTTTGTGAGGTGTGCATTCAACTCACAGAGTCCAACCTATATTTTGATTGAGCAGTTTTGAATCTCTGTTTTTGCAAAATCTACAGTTGAGTATTTGGAGAGCTTTGAGGCCTGTTGTGGGAAAGGGTATATCTTCACATAAAAATTACACAAAAGCATTCTGAGAAACATCTTTGTGATGCATGCATTCAAATCACAGAATTGAACCTATCTTTTGTTTGAGCAGTTTTCCATACCTCCTTCTGTAGTATCTGTATGTGTATATTTGGAGCCCCTTGCGCCCCGTGGTGGAAAAGGAAATATCTTCAAATAAAAACTACACAGAAGCATTCAGAGAAACTTCTTTGTGATGAGTGCATTCATCACACAGAGTTGAACCTTTCTTTTGATTGAGCAGTTTTGAAAAACTCTTTTTGTAGAAACTGGAAATGGAAACTTGGAGGGCTTTGAGACCTATTGTGGAAAAGGAAATTTCTTCAAGTGAAAACTAGACAGAAGCATTCTGAGAAACTTCTTTGTGATGTGTGCATTCAACTCACAGAGGTGAACCTATCTTTTGATTGAGCAGTTTTCCATACCTCCTTTTGTAGTATCTGTATGTGTATATTTGGAGCCCCTTGCGCCCCGTGGTGGAAAAGGAAATATCTTCAAATAAAAACTACACAGAAACATTCAGAGAAACTTCTTTGTGATGCGTGCATTCATCACACAGAGTTGAACCTTTCTTTTGATTGAGCAGTTTTGAAAAACTCTTTTTGTAGAAACTGGAAGTGGAAACTTGGAGGGCTTTGAGACCTATTGTGGAAAAGGAAATTTCTTCAAATGAAAACTAGACAGAAGCATTCTGAGAAACTTCTTTGTGATGTGTGCATTCAACTCACAGAGGTGAACCTATCTTTTGATTGAGCAGTTTTGAAACTCTATTTTTGTAGAATCTGCATGTGGATATTTGGAGCCCTATGTGGCCTATGGTAGAAAAGGAAATATCTTCAAATAAAAACTACACAGAAGCATTCTGAGAAACTGCTTTGTGATGTGTGCATTCATCTCACAGGGTTGAACATATCTTATGAATGAGCAGTTTTGAAACTCTCTTTTTGTAGAATGTGCATGTGGATATTTGGAGTGCTTTGAGGCCTAGTGTGGAAAAGCGTATATCTTAATATAAAAACTACACAGAAGCACTTTGAGAAACTTCTTTGTGATGTGGGCATTCATCTCACAGGGTTGAACCTTTCGTTTGATTGAGCAGTTTTGAAACACTCTTTCTGTAAATTCTGCAAGTGGATATTTGGAGCTTCTGAGGCTTATTGTGGAAAAGGAGATATCTTCATATTAAAACTACACATAAGAATTCTCAAAAATTTTTTTTGTGATGCGTGCATTCATCTCACAGAGTTGAAAACTTCTTTTCATTGAGCAGTTTTGAAACACTCTTTTTGTAGAATCTGCAAGTGGATATTTGGAGTGCTTTGAGGCCAAATGTGGAAAAGCAAATATCTGCACATAAAAACTACACAAAAGCATTCTGAGAAACTACTTTGTGATGTGTGCGTTCACCTCACAGACTTGAACCTTTCTTCTGATTGTGCAGTTTTGAAACACTCTTTTTGTAGTATCTGCAAGTGGATATTTGGAGCGATTTGAGGCCTATTGTGGAAAAGGAAATATCTTCACATAAAAACAACACAGAAACATTCCTAGAAACTTATTTGTGATGTGTGCCTTCAACTCACAGAGATGAACCTATCTTTTGATTGAGCAGTTTTTAAACTCTCTTTTTGTAGGATCTGCAAGTGGATATTTGGAGCCCTTTGTGCTCTACTGTGGAAAAGGAAATATCTGCAAACGAAAACTACACTGAAGCATTCAGAGAAACTTCTTTGTGATGACTGTATTCATCACACAGAGTTGAAACCTACCTTTGATTGACAGTTTTGAAAGGCTCTTTTTGTAGAATCTGCAAGTGGAAATTTGGAGAGCTTTGAGGCCAATTGTGGAAAAGAAAATATCTTCACATAAAAACGGCACAGAAACATTCTGGGAAACTTCTTTGTGATGTGTGCATTCAACTCACAGAGTTGAATCTATCTTTTGATTGGACAGATTTGAATCTCTCTTTTTGTAGAATCCGCACGTGGATGTTTGGAGCCCTTTGCAGCCTTTGGTGGAAAAGGAGATATCTTGAAGTAAAAACTACACAGAAGCATTCTGAGAAACTTCTTTGTGATGTCTTCATTCATCTCACAGAGTTAAGCTTATCTTATGATTGAGCGGTTTTGAAACACTCTTTTTGTAGAATCTGCAAGTGGATATTTGGAGCACCTTGAGGCTTATTGTGGAAAAGGAAATAAATGCACATAAAAACTACACAGAAACATTTTGTGAAACTTCTTTGTGATGTGTACATTCATCTCATAGGGTTGAAACTATCTTTTGATTGAGCAGTTTAGAAACTCTCTTTTTTCAGAATCTGCAAGTGGATATTTGGAGAGCTTTGAGGCCTGTTGTGGAAAAGGAAATAAATGCACATAAAAACTACACAGAAGCATTCTGAGAAACTTCTTTGTGATGTGTGCATTCCAGTCAGATAGTTGAACCTATCTTTTGATTGAGCTGTTTTTGAATGTCTCTTTTTGTAGAATCTGCAAGTGGATGTTTGGATCCTTTTGCGGCCTATGGTTGAAAAGGAAATATCTTCTAATAAAAACTACACAGAAGCATTCTGAGAAACTTCTATGTGATGTGTGCATTCATCTCACAGGGTTGAAACTATCTTATGATTGAGAAGTTTTGAAACACTCTTTTTGTAGAATCTGCAAGTGGATATTTTGAGCGCTTTGGGGCCTATGGTGGAAAAGGAAATATCTTCACATAAAACGCACACAGAAGCATCTGAGAAACTTCTTTGTTATATGTGCATTCAACTCACAGAGGTGAACCTGTCTTTTGATTGAGCAGTTTTGAATATCTCTTTTTGCAAAATCTGCAGCTGTATATTTGGAGTGCTTTGAGGCCTACTGTGGGAAAGCAAATATCTTCACATAAAAACAACACAGAAGCATTCTTAGAAACTTCTTTGTGAGGTATGCATTCAACTCACAGAGTTGAACCTATGTTTTGATTGAGCATTTTCAATCTCTCTTTTTGCAGAATCTGCAACTGGATATTTGGGGACTTTTGAGGCCTATTGTGGAAAAGAAAATGTCTTCACATATAATCTACACAGAAGCATTCTGAGAGACTTCTTTGCGATGTGTGCATTCAACTCAGAGTGGTGAACCTATCTTTTGATTGAGTAGTTTTGAATCTCTCTTTTCGTAGAATCTGCAAATGGATATATGGAGCCCTTTGCAGTGTAAGGTGGAAAAGGAAATATCTTCAAATAAAAACTACACAGAAGCATTCTGAGAAACTTCTTTCTGATGTGTGCATTCATCTCACAGGGTTGAACCCATCTTACGATTGAGCAGTTTTGAAACACTCTTTTTTAGAATCTGCAAGTGGATATTTGGAGCATTTTTATGCCTATTGTGGAAAAGGAAATATCTTTACAGAAAAAAATACATGAAACCATTCTGAGAAACTTCTTTGTGATGTGTGCCATCAACTCACCGAGTTGAACCTGTCATTTGATTGAGCAGTTTTTAAACTCTCTTTTTGAGGAATCTGCAAGTGGATATTTGGAGCCCTTTGTGCTCTAAGGTGTAAAAGGAAATATCTTGAAATAAAAACTACACAGAAGCATTCAGAGAAACTTCTTTGTGATGAGTGCATTTATCAGAGAGAGTTGAAAACTTCCTTTGATTGAGCAGTTTTGAAACACCCTTTATGCAGAATCTGCAATTGGATATTGGGAGAGCTTTGGGGCCCATTGTGGAAAAGGAAATATCTTCACATGAAAACCACACAAAAGCATTCTGGGAAACTTCTTTGTTATGTGTTCATTCAACTCACAGATTTAAACTTATCTTTTGATTGAGCAGTTACGTATCTCTCTTTTGGAGAATCTGCAAGTGGATATTTGGAGTGCTTTGAAGCCTACTGTGGAAAAGAAACATCTTCAAATAAAAACTACACAGAAGCATTCTGAGAAACTTCTTTGTGAGGTATGCATTCAAATCGCAGAGTAGAAGCTATTTTTTGATTGAGCAGTTTTGAATCTCTCTTTTTGCAGACTCTACAAGTGGATATGCATAGAGTTTTCTGATGAATTGTGGAAAAGGAAATATCTTCACATAAAAACTACACAGAAGCATTCTGGGAAACTTCTTTGTGATGTGTGCATTCAACTCACAGAGTTGAACCGATGTTCTGATTGAGCAGTTTTGTATAATCTCTTTTTGTATAATCTGCAAGTGAATATTTGGAGCCCTTTGCAGCCTATGGTGGAAAAGGGAATATCTTCAAATAAAAACTACAGTGAAGCATTCTGAGAAACTTCTTTGTGATGTGTGCATTCATCTTGCAGGGTTATTTATACCTATCTTATGATTGAGCAGTTTTGAAGCACTCTTTTTGTAGAATTTGCAAGTCGATATTTGGAGAGCCTTGAGGCCTATTGTGGAAAAGGAAATATCTTCACATAAAAACTGCACAGAAGCATTCTGAGAAACTTCTTTGTGATGTGTGCATTCATCTCACAGAGTTGAAACTTTCTTTTGATTGAGCAGTTTTGAAACACTGTTTTGGTAGAATCTTCATATGGATATTTGGAAAACTTTGAGGCCCACTGTGGAAAAGGAAGTATCTTCCCATAAACACTACACAGAAGCATTCTGAGAAACTTCTTTGTGATGTATGCATTCATCTCACAGAGTTGAAACTTTCTTTTGATTGAGCAGTTTTGAAACTGTCTTTTTGTAGAATCTGCAAGTGGATATTTTGAGCGATTTGAGGCCTACTGTGGAAAAGGAAGTATCTTCACATAAAAACTACACAGAAGCATTCTGAGAAACTACTTCATGATTTGTGCATTCAAATCACAGAATGGAACCTATCTAATGATTGAGCAGTTTTTAATCTCTCTTTTTGCAGAATATGTAACTGGATATTTTGAGAGCTTTGAGGCCAATTGAGGAAAAGGAAATATCTTCACATAAAAACTACACAGAAGCATTCTGAGAGACTTCTTTGTGATGTGTGCTTTAAACTCATAGTGTTGAACCTATGTTTTCATTGAGCAGTATTGAATCTCTCTTTTTGTAGAGTCTGCAAGTGGATATATTGAGCCCTTTGTGGCCTATGGTGGAAAAGGAAATATCTTCAAATAAAAACTACACAGAAGCATTCTGAGAAAATTCTTTGTGATGTGTGCATTCATCTCACAGGGTTGAACCTATATTATGATTGAGCAGTTTTGAAACACTCTTTTTGTAGAATCTGCAAGTGGATATTTGGAGTGCTTTGAGGCCTGTTGTGGAAAAGGGAATATCTTCACATAAGTACTACACAGAAGCATTCTGTGAAATTTCTTGTTATGTGTGCATTCAAATCACAGAGTTGAACCTGTCTTTTGATTCAGCAGTTTTGACTCTCTCTTTCTGTAGAATCTGCAAGTGGATATTTGGAACCTTTTGCACCCTATGGTGGAAAAGGAAATATCTTCAAAAAAAAAAAAACTGCACAGAACCATTCTGGGGAAATTCTTTGTGATGAGTGCATTCATCACAAACAGTTGAAACTTTCTATTGACTGAGTAGTTTTGAAACACTATTTTGTAGAATCTGGAAGTGGATATTTCAAGGGCTTTGAGGTCAATTTTGGAAAAGGAAATATCTTCAGATAAAACTACACAGAAGTATTCCGGCAAACTTCGTTGCTATGTGTGCATTCAACTCACAGATTTGAACCTATCTTTTGATAGAGCGGTTTTGAAACTCTCTTTTTGTAGAATTTGCAAGTGAATATTTGGAGAGCTTTGTGGCCTGTGGTAGAAAATGAAATACCCTCATATAAAATCTAGACAGGTGCAATCTGAGAAACCTCTGAGTGATGTGTGCATTCATCTCACAGAGTTAACCTTTCTTTTGATTGAGCAGTTTTGAAACTCTCTTTTTGTAGAATCTGCAAGTGGACATTTAGAGCACTTTGGGGCCTATGGTAGAAAAGGAAACATCTTCACATAAATTGTAGACAGAAGCAATCTGAGAAACTAGTTTGTGATGTGTGTATTCCTCTCACAGAGTTAAAACTTTCTTTTGAGTGAGGAGTTTTGAAACTGTCTTTTTGTAGAATCTGCAAGTGGATATTTGGAACGTTTTAAGGCCTATGGTGGAAAAGGAAATATCTTCACATAAAAAGAAGACAGAAGCAATCTGAGAAACTTCTTTGTGATATGGGCATTCGCCTCACAGAATTAAACTTTTCTTTTGATTGAGGAGTTTTGAAACTCTGTTTTTGTAGAATCCGCAAGTGGATATTTGGAGCGCTTTGAGGCATATGGTGGAAAAGGAAATATCTTAACATAAAAACTAGACAGAAGAATTCTGAGAAACAACTTTGTGATGTGTGCATTCATTTCACATAGTTGAACCTTTCTTTCAATTGAGCAGTTTGGAAACACTCGTTATGTAGAATCTGCCAGTGGGCATTTGGAGAGTTTTGTGGAATATGGTAGAAAAGGAAATATCTTCATATAAAATCTAGACAGAAGCAATCTGAGAAACTTGTTTGAGATATGTGTATTCATCTCATGGAGTTAAACTTTTCTTTTGATATAGCAGTTTTGAAACTCTCTTTTTGTAGCATCTACAAGTGGACATTTGGACCACTTTGAGGCCTATGTTGGAAAAGGAAATATCTTCACATAATGTCTAGACAGAAGCAATCTGAGAAACTCCTTTGTGATGTGTGCATTCACCTCACAGAGCTGAAGTTTTCTTTTGATGGAGTAGATTGGAAACTCTCTTTTTGTAGAATTTGCAAGTGGACATTTGGAGCACTTTGAGGCCTGCTGTGGAAAAGGAAATACCCTCACATAAAATGTAGACAGAAGAATTCTGAGAAACTTCTTTGTGATGCGGACGTTCTTCTCACAGAGTTGAACATTACTTTTGATTGAGCAATTTGGAGACACTCTTTTTGTAGAATCTGCAAATGGACATTTGGAGCGCTTTGGGGCCTATGGTAGAAAAGGAAACATCTTCACATAAATTATATACAGAAGAAATCTGATAAACTACTTTGTGATGTGTGCATTCATCTTACAGAGTTAAAACTTTCTTTTGAGTGAGCAGTTTTAAAACTGTCTTTTTGTAGAATCTGCAAGAGGATATTTGGAGCGGTTTGAGGCCTGCAGTGGAAAAGGAAATATCTTCACATAAAAACTAGACAGAAGAATTCTGAGAAACTTCTTTGTGATGTGTGCGTTCATCACAGAGAGTTGATCCTTTCTTTTGTTTGAGCAGTTTTAAAACTCTCTCTTTGTGATATGAAGATATTTCCTTTCCTATCGTAGGCCGCAAAGCGTTCCAAATGTCCACCTGCAGATTTTACAAAAAGAGTGTTTCCAAACTGCTCAATCAAAAGAAAGCTTCAACTCTGTGAGATGAATGTACACATCTCAAATAAGTTCCTCAGATTGTTTCTTTCTCGATTTTATGTGAAGATATTTCCTTTTCTACCATAGGCCTCAAAGCGCTCCAAATATCCACTTGCAGATTCTACAAAAAGAGTTTTTCCAAACTGCTCAATCAATATAAAGGTTCAACTCTGGGAGATGAATGTACACATCACAAAAAAGTTTGTCAGAATTCTTCTATCTAGTTTTAATGTGAAGATATTTCCTTTTCCAACATAGCCCTCAAAGCCCTCCAAATGTCCACTTGCAGATTCTACAAAAAGAGAGTTTCAAAACTCCTCAATGACTACAAAGGTTTAACACTGTGAGATGAATGCACACATCACAAAGAAGTTCCTCACATTGCTTCTGTCTAGATTTTATGTGAAGATATTTCCTTTTATACCATAAGCCACAAAGTGCTCCAGATGTTCACTTGCAGATGCTACAAAAAGAGTATTTCCAAACTACTCAACCAAAAGAAATTTTCAACTTTGTGAGAAGAATGGACACGTCACAAAGAGGTTCCTCAGAATTCTTCCGTGTAGTTTTCTTTGAAGCTATTTCCTTTTCCACCATAAGCCACAAAGCGTTCAAAATGTCGACTTGCAGACTCTACAAAAAGTTTCAAAAGTGCTCAATCAAAGAAATGTTTAATTCTGTGAGATGAATGCACGCATCACAAAGAAGTTCCTCAGATTGCTTCTTTCTAGATTTTAAGTGAAGATATTTCCTTTTGTACCATAGGCAGCAAATTGCTGCAAATGTCCCCTTGCAGATACTGAAAAAATAGTGTTTCCAAACTGCTAAATCAAAAGAAACTTTCAACTCTGCAAGATGAATGCACACATCACAAAGAAGTTTCCCAGAATTCTTCTGTCTAGTTTTTATGTGAAGATATTTCCTTTTCCACTATAGGCCTCAAGGCGCTGCAAATGTCCCCTTGCAGATCCTACAAAAACAGAGTTTCAAAACTGCTCTATCAAAAGAAACGTTTAACTCTGTGAGGTGAATGCACATATCACAAAGAAGTTTCCCAGATTTCTTCTGTCTAGATTTTATATGAAGATATTTCCTTTTCTACCATAAACCGTGAAGCGCTCCAAATGTCCAGTTGCAGATATTACAAAGAGTGTTTCCATACTGCTCAATCAAAAGAAAGGTTCCACTCTGTGAGATGAATGCACACATCACAAAGAAGTTTCTAAGAATTATTCTGTCTAGTTTTTATGTGAAGCTATTTCCTTTTCCACCATAGGCCTCAAAGCACTCCAAATGCCCACTAGGAGATTCTACAAAAAGAGAGTTTCAAAACTGCTCAATTAAAAGAAAGTTTTAACTCTGTGAGATAATGCACACATCACAAAGAAGTTTCTCAGATTGCTTCTGTCTAGATTTTATGTGAAGGTATTTCCTTTTCAATGATAGGCCGCAAAGCGCTCCAAATGTCCACTTGCAGATATGACAAAAAGAGTGTTTCCAAACTGCTCAATAAAAAGAAATGTTCAACTGTGTGAGATGAATGCACACATCACAAAGAAGTTTCTTAGAATACTTCTACCTAGTTTTTATGTGAAGATATTTCCCTTTCCACCATAGGCATCAAAGCGCTCCAAATGTCCACTAGCAGATTCTACAAAATGAGACTTTTGAAACTCCTCAATCAAAAGAAAGGTTTAACTCTTTGAGATGAATGTGCCCATCACAAAAAAGTTTCTCAGATTATTTCTGTCTGGATTTTATGTGAAGATATTTCCTTTTCTGCCATAGGAAAAAAAAGCGCTCCAAATGTCCACTTGCAGATTCTGCAAAAAGAGTGTTTCCATACTGCTCAATAGAAAGAAAAGTTCAACTCTGTGAGATGAACGCACACATCACAAAGAAGTTTCTCATAATTCTTCTTTCTAGTTTTTATGTGAAGATATTTCCTTTTCCACCATAGGCCTCAGAGCGCTCAAAATGTCAACTTGCAGATTCTACAAAAAGAGAGTTTCAAAACTGCTCAATCAAAAGAAAGTTTTAACTCTGTGAGATGAATGCACACATCACAAAGAAGTTTCTCAGTTTGCTTCTGTCTTGATTTTATTTGAAGATATTTCTTTTTCTATTATACGGCACAAAGCGCTCCAAATGTCCACTTGCAGATTCTACAAAAAGAGTGTTTACAAACTGCTCAATAAAAAGAAAGTTTCAACTCTGTGAGATGAATGGACTCATCACAAAGCAGTTTCTCAGAATTCTTCTGTCTAGTTTTAATGTGAAGATAATTCCTTTCCCACCATAGGCCTAAAAACCCTCAAAATGTCCACTGGCAGATTCTACAAAAAGAGAGTTTCAAAACTCCTCAATCAAAAGAAAGTTTTAACTCTGTGGGATGAATGCACACGTCACAAAGAAGTTCCTCAGATTGCTTCTCTCTAGATTTTATGTGAAGATATTTCCTTTTGTAACTTTGGCCGCAAAGCGCTCCAAATGTCCACTTGCAGATTCTGCAAAAGATTGTTGTCAAAATGCTCAATCAAAAGAAAGTTTCAACTCTGTGAGATGAACTCAGGCATCTCAAAGAAGTTTCTCATAATTCTTCTGTCTAGTTTTTATGTGAAGATATTTCCTTTACCACCATAAGCCTCAAAGCACTCCAAATGTTCACTTGCAGATTCTACAAAAAAGAGATTTTATAGACTGTTTAATCAAAAGAAAGGTTTAACTCTGTGAGGTGAATGCACACATCACAAAGTAGTTTCTGAGATTGCTTCTGTCTGGATTTTATTTGAAGATATTTCCTTTTCTAACATAGGCTGCACAGCCCTCCAATGTTCTACTTGCAGATTCTACAATAAGAGTATTTCCAAACTGCTCAATCAAAAGAAATGTTCAACTGTGTGAGATGAACTAACGCATCACAAAGAAAGGTGAAAACTAAGGACAATATTTTAAACAACAAAAAAATACCAAGTATGCATTGTGATGGAGAGGGAAAGTCCTGGGTCACAAGAGTATAACAGGCACCGAGCCTAGCTTGGGGTCCAGGCGTCTCTGGCATCGTGCCTTCCTAGGTCGTGGTTGTCCCTCCTTGTTGCTCCTGCTGTCTTCTTCAGTTACATCTGCTTCTCTGCATTTCCTCATTTTACAGTGTGTGGGATGCAGTCATCTCTGAACAGGAATAGGCAACTGTGCACCTGTTACACCGTGCTTGATGCTCTGCATTGACGTACACTGGGCCCAGGTTTCCCTGGTGGACTGCTTGGGCCGTTCTTGTCATCTGGCTCTGAAGTCTTTGTTCACAGAGGTGCACTTGCCAGATGGGGAAGCCACAGATCTGGGGTCCTCTGATGAGGCCACTCTCACCCTGCTTATCTTCCCTGACATACCTAACAGATGAAGCTCAGGTGCGCGATGCACTTCAGGCCATAGTGTGGACTGTTGTAACCAAGCGAGTTATAGAGGAACGCCACCCTTTGAGACAAATTAAGGAGTCCTTTATTAGCCAGCGACAGAGAGGCAGCTAACACTCAAAATTCTCTTGGCCCCGAGGAAGGGGCTGTTTTTTTTTTTATTCCGTGGTCTAAATAGGGGAGGGGGGAGTTTATGGAAACAATTTTTACAGAAGCAGAGCCGGCAAATAGTTAAAAAATTAATTGGTTACAAAAGCGGTTACAAAACAAATAAACAGTTCCAGGTGCAGTACCTTAAACTATCACAAAGAGAGACATGCAGGGGTTTTGTGTGATATTCACTGAGTGTGTCCCCAGGAGCTGCTGGTGCAGCTTACCTCAATATCTTATCAGTAAGTGCATTCCTGGATGTGCTTTGAGTCAATTTACACTAGTTATGGCCTTAAGGGAGGGAGGTAAAGGGGGCTGCACTTGAAGAAACTAAAATAGAGTCTGTCCGGCTCTCTCTCCACTAGGAGAGAGTCACTCAGGTTAAAACAAGGTAGGGTATCACAGGACCATGTACAATTCTTCAAACTCCAGCTTCAACTCTCTTTCTTATTGCTCTCTTAAGACAGTACATTTAGATTGGAGTAAATGAAAGTAATGTTATTAGGGGATAAGATTAAAATCTATCCCATTTGTAAAAAGGGAAATAGATTATTTGTGAACTGTAATACTTTTTTTTAGTGAAGAATCACCATAAAACTTGGAACCTGGATACAAGATAATTCCTTCATTCTGCAAACGTTTAGTAGCAAACTATATGCCAGGACTGTGCTAGGTACTAGGGATACATAGAGTATCCCTAGTATATAGTATATATACTAGGTTGAATATATAGTATAAGATGCCTTGGAGTGTCAGATAGTTTCATACAAATGGCTCATGCAGTATATAGACAGTGTGGTAAAAAGAGACTACTGAGATGCACAAAGGACAGACAATAAAGCGTCCTTGAATGGTAGATAAACGTGTTTGGACTTTTCACTCAGGGCTGTTGAAGTTTTTGAAGCTCAGTTGTCTCAGAGTTTCAGTGTTTTCAAGCCCTGCTAAGCACTTTCTTTCTAGCTGATGATTGGCCACCATTACTGATCATCTATTGGCTCTGTCTGATTCAGCAATCCCACCACTGAGTATTTATGCAAAGGAAAAGAAATCAATGTATCAGAAAGATAACTGTACTCGTGTATTTGTTGCAACACTGTTCACAGTAGCACAGACATAAAATCAAACTGAATGCCCATCAACAAATGATTGGAGAAAGAAAATGTAGAAAATATACACAATGAAATACTATTCAGGCATAAAAAACAATAGAATCATAACTTTTGAAGACACATGGATGGAACTGGAGGCCATTGTTGTAAGTGAAGCAAGCCAGACACAGAGTAAACATCGTATTTTATCACTCATAAGCGGGTGCTAAAAGATGTGTAGATATTGACGTAGAGAGTGGAATGATAATGGAGACTCGGCAGGGTGAGGGGATGGAAGGGGTGAATAGTGAGAAATTACTTAATGGGTACAAGGTGCATTATTCTGGTGATGGATACCTAAAAGTCCTGACTTCACCACTATGCCATCCATGCTTACAGGAAAATTGCACTTGGAACCCATAAATTTATACAAAAAAAGTCTTAGACCTCTCTCTCTTCTCTCATAAGCCTCAGAGCTCAATGATCCCCTTGAATCTCCTCAGCCTGCTGAGCTGTGATCTTCCTACCTAAGGTGATTTTGGGCAGAGACAAGGGAGTGTTTCAGGAAGATGTTCTCAGGCGCACGCTTCTAAAGAAACATTGTAGACTCTTCTACTGGCCTTTATCTAGTCACTGCTTTAAGCAAGGAATAAAACATATGTGGCTAAAATTTGTAAAACTGTGTTTCCCACCCACCCGTCAGACCTGACAGAAGAGTTTTTAGGATTTTAAGGGAACAGCTTTTTCCTGACCCAAAAGGGCACAGTAGTGCAAAGGCCAATGTCACTTACGTACCTTTTCCCCATCTGTAAAATAACTTTCAGATACGATTTCCCACACCTGGAATCAGTACAATGTTTTGACTGAGGTATTAGAAAAGCTTATGGGTTCATTATCATTTGAACATATGAGTAATGTAAAATTTAGGCAGAATTTTATTTGAAAGGATTATTTATGCAATTTTTGATTAAATGATTTATATTGCGGTTATTTCAAACAATAAAAATCAGGTCATTGTGTTGTAAGCTACAAATATTTACAGTAACACATGGACTTGATTATCTCACATGATGAATTAAGATTAAAGTAAAATAATTTATCTTGGGGAATTCTGTGACAGTTTCTCTTTCTCTTTGCTTTAATAATGACTTCAAACTCTTGTACATATATAGAGAACTCCTGACTAAAGATTTTTTTTTGTCTATTGTGCTATGTTTCTGTAACTTTTTAACATCTAGAGGAACATACAATTAGTCTCAGTTGGCCAATTAAATGTTATGGAGTCAGCTTCTGTGTTATGTGCTGAGCATTGAAGGAATGGTGGAGACAAGGCTGCTACCCTCGCGGAGTCTATTGAGAAAACCTGATGGAGTGTGGCAGGGAACATGCTGGGAGCATCCCAGGATGCCAAAAGCACACACAGATGGAACACCTGCCTTAGAACAGGGGAGGGTCAGACAAGGAGAGGTGTCAGGAAAAACAAGGAAAGTTTAAAATGCAGGAATAGAAACACACTTGAGAAATCCATGGGGAATGAAAAGAGAATGGCTGAGCAGCAGCAGATTGTCAAAAAGGAAATCAAGAAGGAGCAGCCAAAGAGGTTGATGGAGAACCAGGAGAAAGAAGGTGACACTGAAGCCAAGGGAAGGAAAGTGTTTCAACATTTCTGGGAAAAAATGACATGCTCTGTCTTAACCTTGCTGTTTTATGAGTCATATAGCCACATTCCAGGTTCTGAGAAGTCCAGCACTAAAGATGTTTCTTTTAATTTGCTTAACCCAACATTTGCCAGAATAATCTGGGCTCAGAGTGAGTGTGTGTGCGTGTGTGTGCCTGTGTGTTCTACTAATGTCTCACTGAGGCTAGTGTTGTACACAACATAATTTTTAAAACACTGGTTTTATCCATCTTTTTGTTCAGCTGCAGCAACATTTACAAAGGTCAGCTTTGATCATGTGTCCTCATTACTAAAGGAAACAAAACAAACTAATGAATAAAGCCCACCTGACAGTGGCTCCTCACTACCTGTACAACGGAGCCCACCTGGCTTGGCCTGGGTGCCCTGTGCTGACCTGGCCTTGCTGTCTTCTGCCTGCTGCTTTGCCTCCCCTTTCCTCCTGGAGAAGGTAGAGATGCTCTGAGCTTTGGTCCGTCTGGAACATGTGTCCTTCCCCTCATGTGGCCCATGTTTTCCTGAGTCCACTTTAATCTCGTTTAAGGGTATAGAACTTTCCTTAAAGCTTTTGGTCAGGTCTCACTCTCTATGCTGTCTTCCTGCCCCTTCTACAATGTACATACTTTATTGATACATTAATTATGCTATACCAGCCCAGGTTTATATTTCTATATCATTTTATATCATCATTTTTCTTAGAGCTTAGTTCATTTATTTATTCAGTCTTTCCACAATATAATTGTATGTCATATAATTTCATATTTATTTTCATTGGTGTTTATATGTCTTTTCTGTAAAAATGGAGGCTTTCTAAATAGATCTTCATTAATGTTGAAAGAACAAGGTTACATGTCTTCATCTCAGCCAAAAGGAGTTCCCCACATTACCAGGAGGGAAATAAACACTTGCATTGTTGCATTAGATATTCTTACAGAGAAAGAGAACCGTGTGTAATGGAAAATTGCTAACTTTGCCTCAGGGAGACCAGGCTGATTCACTGAGAAAATCTGAATTGGTTTAGAAAGCATAGTTCTGAGTTTTCTAAAAGGACAAAAGTTAGAGTAGGGCATAAGAAGTAATGCCCATATCAAAAAATTAGAAATATCTCAAATTAACCACCTAATATCACAACTGAAAGAATTAGAGAAGCAAGAAGAACTCAACCACAAACCTTATAGAAGACAAGAAATAACTAAAATCAGAGCTGAATTGAAGGAAACTGAGACATGAAAAACTGTTCAAAAGATCACTTAATCAAGGTTTTTGGAAAAGATTAATAAGATAGGGCACTAGCTAGATTAATAAAGAAGAAAAGAGAGAAGATTCAAACAAAAAAATTAGAAATGATGAAGGGAATGTTACCACTGACACCAGAGAAATAAAAATAACAACCAGCAACTATTATGAGCACCTCTATACACAAAACTAGAAACCCTAGAAGAGATTAATAAATTCCTGGACACATATACTCTCTCAAGACTGAACCAGGAAGAAATTCAGTCTCTGAGCAGACAAATTATGAGCTCCAAAAATTGAATCCATAATAAATAGCGTATCAACACCCCCCAAAAAAACCCAGGACCTGATAGATTAACAAATTTTAACAGATGTACAAAGAAGAGCCAGTACCAGTCCTACTGAAACTATTTCAAGAAATAGAGGAGGAGGGATTCTTCCCCAACTTGTTCTACGAGGCCAGAATCATCCTGATACCAAAGCCTGGCAGTGACACAAAAAAAGAAGAAAACTTCAGGCCGGTATCCTTGATGAACATCCATTCAATAATCCACAACAAAATACTTGCAAACTGAATCTAGCAACACATCAAAAGGCTAATTCACCATAGTGAAGTAAGCTTCTTCCCTGGAATGGAAGGTTGGTCCATCATGGGCAAATCAATAAAATGTGATTCATAACATAAATTAAACTAAAGATAAGAACCACGTGATTGTCTCAATAGATTCAGAAAAGGCTTTCAGTAAAATTCAACAAAGCTTCATGTTAAAAATTCTCAATAAATGAGGTATCAAAGGAACATACCTCAAAATAATAAAGATCACCTATGACAAACTCACAGCCAACATTATACTAAATGGGCAAAATCTGGAAGCATCCTCCTTGAAACCCGCACAAGACAAGGATGCCCTCTCTCACCACTCCTATTCAACATAGTATTAGAAGTCCTTTCTGGAGCAATCTGACAAGAGAAAGAAATGAAGGGTATTTAAATAGAAAGAGAAGTCCAACTATCTCTGTTTGCAAACAACATAATTCTCTATCTAAACCCTATAGTTGTGACCCAAAAGCTCCTTAAGCTGATAAACAACTTCCACAAAGTTTCAGGACACAAAATCAATGTACGAAATTTGCTAGCATTCCTATACACCAAGAAAAGCCAAACTAAGAGCCAAATCAGAGAGGTAATTTTATTCACAATTTCCATGAAAAGAATAAAGTATATACGAATACAGCTAACCAGGGAGGTGAAAAATCTCTACAATGAAAATTACAAAACACTGCTCAAAGAAGTCAGAGAAGACACAGATAAATGAAAAATCATTCCATGTTAATGGAGAGAAAGAATTAATATCATTTAAATGGTTGTACTGCCCAAGGCTATTCCTATTAAACTACCAATGACATGCTTCACGGAAGTAGGAAAAAGCTATTCAAAAATTCATATAGAACCAAGAAAGAACCTAAGTAGCCAAGGAAATCCTAAGCAAAAAGAACAAAGCTTGAGGCATCACATTACCTGACTTCAAACTATACTACAGCACTATAGTAACCAAAACAGCATGGTACTAGTACAAAAACAGACACATACACCAGTGGAACAGAATAGAGAGGTTAGAAGTAAGACCAAATACCTACAACTATCTAATCTTTGACAAAGCTGGCAAAAACAAGCAATGGGGAAAAGATTCCCTATTCAGTAAATGGTGCTGGGATAACTGGCTAGCGATATGCAGAAGTTCAACTTCAACTTCTTCCTTATACCATAAGCAAAAATCACTCAAGATGGATTAAATACTTAAATGTAAAACCCAAAACTATAAAAGCCCTGGAAGACAACATAGACAACACCATCCTGGACATAGAAAGAGGCAAAGATTTCATGATAAAGACATCAAAAACAACAAATACAACTATTAACAAGTGGGATCTAATTAAACTTAAAAGCTTCTGCTCAGCAAAAGAAATTATCAAGAGAGTCAACAGACAACATATAGAATGAGGAAAAAATATTTACAAACTATGTATCTGACAAAGATCTAATATTCAATATAAGGAACTTAAATTTACAAGAGAAAAACAAACAACCCTGTTAAAAAGTGGCCAAAGCCCTGACTTCTGAATGGCACTTCTGGACCCAGCCAGGGACTGAGGGATCTCACTGCCCTAAAGGAAAGAACACAGGCCTGTCTGGCTTTGCCAACTGCTAACTGTAGAGACCAAAGACCTTGAGTGAACATAGGCAGTCGTCAGAAAGTGCATGCAGCAGGACTTGAGCAAGACCCGTGCTGTGCTAGCTTCAGGTCTGATACAGGGCATCATAGTGGTGGTGGCCAGGGGTGCTTGTGTCTTTCTTCTACCAGCTTTAGGTGGCTTAAAACAGAGAGAAAGACTCTTTATCTTTGAGAGAAAATAAGGATAGGGAAAAAGAGTCTCTGGCCAGTAATCTAGAAAATTCTCCTGGATCTTGTTGAAGGCTGTCAGGGTGGTACTTCTGTGAGTCTGGAAGAATTGCCGCATTATTGGGTATAAGGTGCCCCATAAAGCAGATATGGCTTAGATCACAACACCCAACTCTTTTCAAATATGTGAAAAGCCTTCCCAAGAAAGACAGCTACAAATAAGCCCAGACAATGAAGGCTACAATAAATACTCACCTTTTCT
Organism: Gorilla gorilla gorilla; assembly: GCF_029281585.2. Taxonomy (NCBI): domain Eukaryota; kingdom Metazoa; phylum Chordata; class Mammalia; order Primates; family Hominidae; genus Gorilla; species Gorilla gorilla. The sequence continues at coordinate 9,762,701 of NC_086018.1, read as the reverse complement.
CTCTTTAAATTTTATTTTTTAAACCTCTCATATGGTGCTGCATGCCCAAGATTTTAATGTCCAGACACTGGAGAACATCTACTAGCATCAACACCATCCAGGAAAACATGACCTCACCAAGTGAACTAAATAAGGCACTGGGGACAAATCCTGGAGAAAAAGAGATATGTGATATTTCAGATGGAGAATTCAAAAGAGCTGTATTTAAAAAAAAAAAAAACTGAAAGAAATTTGAGGTAAAAAAGTAAAGAAATTCCAAATTTTATCAGCTAAACTCAACAAAGAGATTGAAATAGTTACAGCAAATAAAGCAGAATTCTGAGCTGAAAAATGCAATTGGCATGCTGAAGAATGCATTAAAGCCATGTAACAGCAGAATGGATCAAGCAGAAGAAATAGTGAGCTTGAAGACAGGCTCTTTGAAAATACATAGAAGAGACGAAAAAGAATAAAAACAACAAATCATGCGGAGAGGATCTAGAAAATAGCCTCACAAAGACAGATCTAAGAGTTATTTGTTTTAAAGAAGATGTAGAGAAAGAGGCAGGGATAGAAAAATTTATTCAAAAGGATAATAACACAGAACTTTCCAAACCTATAGAAAGATACCCATATCCACCTACAAAAATGTTATAGAACATTAAGCAGATTTAACCCAAAAAAGACGACTTCAAAGCATTCGATAGATCTTCCAAAAGTCAAAGATAAAAGTTCTAAACGAAGAAAGAGAAAAGGAACAAATAACATACTGGGGAGCTCCAACACGTCTGGCAGCAGACTTTACAGTGGAAACTCTACTGGCCAGGAGAGAGAAGCAATAAATATTTAAAGTATTAAAGGAAAAAAACTTTTACCTTAGAATAGAATATACAGTGAAAATTTTCTTCAAATAAAAAGAAATACTGACTTTTTCCGACAAACAAAAGCTGAAGTATTTTATGAATACCATACCTGTCCTAAAGGAATGCTAAAGGGAGTACTTCAATCAGGAAGAAAAGGACATTAACGAGCAATGAATGATCACCTAAAGGTAAAAAAAAAATCCTCACTGCTAATAGGGTACAAAACAAAACAGAATATTATAACACTATAGCTGTGTGGTGTGCAAACTACTCTTATTCAAAATAAGAACACGAATATCCAATCAAAAGTAATAACTACAACAACATTTCAAGACGTAGCACAATAAAATATAAATAGAAACAACAAAATGTTACAAAGTTAAGGGATGAGCACGACCCGTCCTGAGCCGGCAGATGTGGTGGAAGTTCCGGATCTCGGGAGCTCGCGAAAGGACTGGAGCATGGGCTGAAAGGAGGCCGCCCCGAGAGCCGGAAGCCTGGGCAGGGGACGGAGGCCTCCGGCGCCCCCCAGCAACAGCAGGGCGGCACCACATTGGTCCTGAGCCAGGTCTGGCCGCCGGTGACGGCGGGACGCTCTGGGAGGCCGGCGGTGCTCAGGTGTAGAGGGAGACAGCTGCCTGGGGGCACCGGCGAGTGCCTCTGGGGGTCCCGGATCCGAGACCCGCGGCCCCGGGGTGGCGGTGACGCCTGGAGTCGTGTGGGCGTTGCTGGGCTGGGCTCTTGGGGCAGCCAGGCGCTGCTGCTGGCTTCTAGGCCACACCACCCTGAACGCGCCCGCTCACCTCTGATCTGTCGAAGCTAAGCAGGGTCGGTCCTGGTTAGTACTTGGATGGGATTCCGCCTGGTAATAGCCAGTACCGTAGGCTTTTGGCTTCCCGCTCTCTCCCTCTTTCCCCCTTTTGTCTCCGTGCTTCCCAAACGCCCCCTTGACCGCCCCCACGCCCCAGCCGAAGCCCAGGACCTCCTCCTGAAGATCCGCCACTGCAGCACCGCCAGGCAGCAGCATCCCACCTCTTCCGACTCGCGGCAGCCCCACCAGGAGCCTGGCTCCAACACGGGCAGGATGGGACCGACCCCGAGGGCGCAGGGGCGGGCACCCTGAGGTCCCGGGTGTCTTCATGCTCCCCGGACTCCTAGGCAATTCTATTCATTCATCCAGCGACGCTGCAACCTTCCAAGCCAGAGGAAGGGGCGGGCAGGGGCAGCGGATCCCACAGACCCCAGGAAAGACCTCCGCTCCAGAACCCGTGGGCTGCTTTCCCCAGGGGAAGGACATTGTCTTCGCCAGCCACGAGGAAATCCGTCCCTGTGCACCCGGTTTCCCAATGCCACCGGCTTCGTGTGAACTCCAGTCCTGAGGAGAGGAGAGAGACCCAGGCCTCGCCCCGTGGACAAGCTCGGCACCACGGCTCCCTCCAGACAAACGAGCACACTCTACAAATCTCGGGGCCCACCACAACAAGGAGACAGAAAGAAGCAAACAAAGGAAGGACCTTATGAAACGCACCCATAAAGCAACCAAACAATTCAAGAAAATAAAACACGTCTTAGGGCTCCGTTGGTTTTCCCGGGTGGGGGGCCCTGACCCCCTGTTCTAGCCCGGCCCAAACACCCTGTACCCCACCCCGGCCTGCCGAAAGATGCCCTGTCTACCTGAGCAGAGCCTCCCTCTCCAAGGCTCTGTTGCTGTCACTCTACCACTCCCTCACCCTCTCCCTTTCTCTACTTCCCCCTCCACCTCGCGCTCTATGGTGGCGCTCTCTCTTCCCCCCTCTCTGTTTCTCCTCCCCACCTTCTCTGTCTCTCTCTCTATCGCTGTCTCTCTCTCTCCTGGTTCTATTTCTCCATCGCTCTCTCCCTTGCTCTCCTTCTGTAGCAGGAGGAGCTGCAGAAAAAACCCCTCAGACACCGAGTTGTAGAAGGAGGGGCTTTATTCAGCTGGGAGCATTGGCAGACTCACGTCTCCAAAAACCTAGCTCTCTGAATGAGCAATTCCTGTCCCTCTTAAGGGCTTACAACTCTAAGGGGGTCCGCGTGAGGGGGTAGTGATGGATTGAGGAAGCAGAGGGTACGTGACTGGGGGCTGCATGCACCGGTAATTAGATCAGAACAAAACGGGACAGGGATTTTCACAGTGCTTTTCTATACAATGTCTGTAATCTATAGATAACATAACCAAGTAGGTCAGGGGTCGATCTTTAACTACCAGGCCCAGGGTGTGGCGCAGGGCTGTCTGCCTGTGGATTTCATTTCTGCCTTTTAGATTTTACTTCTTCTCTCTTTGGAGGCAGAAATTGGGCATAAAACAATATGAGGGGTGGTCTCCCTTCAAGCTATCTGTGTCTGTGTCTTTGTGTGTCCATGTGTGTGTGCCCGGGTGTGGTGTGTCTGTATCCGTGTGTGTGTCAGGGTGGGTTTGCTCGTGGTAGTGGTGGGGTGTGTCTGGGTGTCCGTCAGCCCCTCTTTCCCGGGATGAGGCTGCCGGGGCTCTAGTGCTGGCGCCGGGTAAAGCAGAGCCTTCCTGCCTCGTTGGCCACGGCGGGTCCTTGTCGGAACAAGCGACGATTGTGTAGGCGTTGTAAGAAAAATGGCCCGTGGTGCTGGGCCAGCTGTTCACCCCGGTCAGCCCTGGAGGCTCTGGGTGTGTGGGGCAAGAGGGGGCCTTGCAGGAGGGGCAGCAAGGAATCCAAAATAATTTTTCCGCGGCAAGGCGGAGGACCGGAGGGGACCCCAGGACAGTGGGCCCTGGGCCCTGACGCCTCGGAGCACACCCCTTCCTGAGCGGGCCCCAGGTGTTGGAAGCTCGAGAGCCGGGGGAAGGCCTGGAGTGTCAGCGAGAGGGTGGTCGCCTGGAGAGTCCAGAGCCCTGACAGGGGAGGGAGGCATCTGGTGCCTAGGCGGTCTCGAACGTGGTCTGGCCGCGGGCGACAGCGCGATGCTCTGGGAGGTCGGCGGAAAGCGCAGCGCGGCGACTGGTGGTGCTTTGGCATAGAGGGGGAGAGCAGCCGGGCTAGGGGCAAGTGGCTCTGGGGTGCCTGATCCCAGCCTTGTGGCCCCGGGGTGCCTGATCCCAGCCTTGTGGCCCCGGGTTTCTGGTGACGCCTGGAATCAGGCGGGCGTAGCTGGACTGGACTCTTGGGCCAGCCAGGCGCCACTGCCATTGTCTAAGGCCACACCACCCGGAAAATGAGAGAGACCCAAGCCGCGACCCATGGGCACGCTTAGCGCCACTGCTCCTGCCACAGTGAGGGGCGCACTCTACAACTTTCAGGGCCCACAGCACCAAGAGGACAGGGAGGAGCCAGCAAAGGAATGAGGCTACGAAACGCACCCCCAAAGCAACCAACCAATCCAAGTAAAAACACGTCTCAGGGCTCTGTTGGTTTTCCCGCGTGGGCGGCCCTGCCCCCCTGTTCCAGCCCGTCCCAGACACCCTCCACCCTACCCTGGCCAAAGGGGCCCCTGTCTACCAGATAGAGCCTCCCTCTCCAAGGCTCTGTTGCTCTCCCTCTCTAGCTCCCTCACCCTTTCCCTTTCTCTACTTCCCTCTCCACCTTGCTCTCTCTCTCAATCTCCCCGGTTCCTCTGTGTCTCTCTCTCGATCGCTGTTTCTCTCTCCTTCCGTTTCTATCTCTCCATCCCTCTGTCCCTTGCTCTCCTTCAAGCTGTCTGTGTCTTTCTGTGTCTGTGTGTGTGCTTGTGTTCCCGCACGTGCGCCCATGTGTGTCTGTGTGTTTGGGAGTGGGTTTGCTAATGATTGTGGTGGGTGAGTCTAGACGTCCATCAGTACCTTAGTCCCGGGATCAGGCAGCCAACTCTATTACCAGCTGGTGGGTGTCACAGTTGTTGTGATATTCTCATACACGCAGGTGTGTGGATCTCGTTCATTTTCACGTAGACAACGAAAGCGAAACCACAGAGAAAAGAAACATCCCGTGCATCACGGACTGACGATGGATTCCTCTTTCCTGCAAAATGGGGAGTCTCCAATATAGCCTGTTTGAAAACTGGAAAGGAGAGCACTGACACAATGCTGGTCTTCCACGCATTCCTGGAAGTTTCTGGGACCCCACAGAGCACGTGAAACAAACAGTCAACATGGTCACGCTTTCAGAGGGCAGAAACTTGAGCAACAGCAACCTTTGCAGAGGGCAAAGAAACGTGGAATCCAGAATCACGCTTCAGTTGGCCTAACTGTGACTCCTGTGTGGATGGGACTATCTGCCTCACGCTCTGTTGCAGGGCTCAACGTGGGGATATGTCATCTGTGAACCATGTGGATGAAAAACAGACAACCACCTAAGTCTCGGCTCATTGCTCTCTGGGGAAGTCGCTCATTCCTTCGGAAACGGAATTGGTCTGAATTGCTCCGGGATGAAGTAACCCAGGCTGGTGATCCAGAGGGCCCCTGAGCGCCCCGCCGGCCAACGGGCCAACTTAGCCCGCACTGGACACCCAACATTTTCCCGGAGTGCTGGGTCCTGTTGGTTCTGGAGGCAGAAGACCGTTTTTCTCTCTGCCTTCCATTCTCTGTTTCTTGCTCCTTTTGTCCCTCGGTCCATCCTTCCCTCTGTTCTTCCTTCCCTCCCCCGGTTTTTTTCTCCCTTTCTCCCTCCCGCCCTCTTTCTCTCCCTTCCGGGGTCCCTCCTTCCACCCATCCTTTCCTAGCTCCATCCTTCCAACTCACTCTGTCTCCATTCCTGTCCTCATCTCTGCCTGCCTTCCCTCTTGCCTGGAAAGGGCAGCACCTCGGTTTGCACGGGGTCTCAGGTCTACATTTAGTTGCAAGGCGCTCCATGGTGCTGGCAAGGAGGCTGGCGGGACAACGGTTGGCAAGTGATGGAGAACGAAGAGGCAGAGGAGTCGAGCCGCAGAAAGAACTGGCCTAGCTTCTGCCCCGGCCCAGTTTTTCGCGGACTGAGGTCTCCGCCAACCCGACTGAAGAACGCGGGGGAAAAAGGGATGAGAGCTCGGCCTGGGCTAGTTAGAAAACCTAGGCTGCTGCCTGGAAACCCGCGCATGCGCAGTAGACAGCCCACTTCCGGGTACCTGGACCGGACCTGGGATCCCCAGGATGCTCAGGAATTCTTTCTTGTCATTCTTGACAGCCCTCCTCTGTGTGGAGTTTCTCGCTGGACCTGGAACTCAGGGATCCTAGGCAGGTCAGCTGGAAGGGAAGACACTCCTCTCCATACCAAGCCTGAGGTTCACCGCGAAAGAGAGGCCGCCGCTCTGCCCCCACCCCGCCCCAAACCCGCCCCAACCTGCTCCTCCAGCAGAGCCCAGTGTTCGTCCTGGCTGAGGAGTGGTTCCAGCAAAGCGGGCTCTTCCACTTCCTTCAGCTCCCCCAGTGGCGCCGGATCTAGGAAATGTTGTGCCTTTTGCTGAAACTCTGGGGTTGACAGGAGCTCATCTAACAGGCTGGAGGTGAGTGCAGATGAACTCCTCGGCTCCTGGAGCGGTTGGGAGGCGCCTGGATGGCTGGCATCTGTTCTTGACGCGGAGGCCTCCGGGGTCGCGATCTCCGGAGGTGGAGGTGCCCCGTCTTTGGGTTCCCACGCCTCCCTGGCGACCTGGGGCTCCAGCCCCACCACGGATTCCGGTGGGACGTGGATGGCACAAGCACACCTTGCCCCTGTGACTCAGCTTGAAGGGTGCCAAAATTAGCACGTGCCCAGCAGGCCCTCGCGCAGCAGTTTCTGGTCTTCCTGTCATTTGTTGGGGTGCGGAGGCCACCAGGGAGTCTGAGGATGGGAGAGCCCCAGTTCCGGAGGAGCCAGGGCAGGGAACACAAAGCCCCACATGCCTGGGCAGGTTGGGAGAGTCCTTCTGCCTGCTCAGCCTGGCTGGGCTGGAGCAGGGGGATGGCCCTTGCTGCCTGGCTCACGAAAGCCCCCTGTGGGAGAGCCCCAGGCGCACAGGGCACGTGAGGTGTTGGAAGCGCCGTTCCCCACGCCCTGTTGTGGGTGAACTCGATAGAGGAGGGAGGAGGGTGACACCCACCGGGGGTGCCAATTAATAGCCACCGTGGCCTCAAAGAACTCAAATGAAAGGAAGACTTACACGTCTCTCACTTGAAGTCCAGAGCTAGAAATGATTAAGCTTAGTGAAGATGTAGAATTTTCATAGCTAGAGAGAAGTCAACGCTTGGCTTCAAAACTTCAAAGGATGGGCTGACTCTCTTTGAGGACCACTGCAGCTGGTGACTTTAAGTTACAGCCAGTGCTCATTGACCACTCTGAAAATCTCAGGGCTCTTAAGAATCATGCAAAATCTATTCTTTCTGTGCTCTAGAAATGGAACATCACTGTCTGGGTGACAGCACATCTGTTAATGGCATGGTTTACTGAATATTTTAATCCCAATATTGAGACCTACTGCTCAGAAAAAAAAGTGATTCCTTTAAAAAGATTGTTGCTTGGCCAGGCATAGTGGCTCACACCTGTAATTCCTACACTTTGGGAGGCCGAGGATCACCTGAGGTCAGGAGTTCAAGACCAGCCTGGCCAAAATGATGAAACCCCATCTCTAATAAAAATACAAAAAAATTAGCCGGGCATGGTGGTAATACCTGTAATTTCAGCTACTTGGGAGGCTGAGGCAGAAGAATGGCTTGAACCCTGGAGGCGGAGGTTGCAGTGAGCTAAGACCACACCACTGCACTCCAGCCTGGGGAACAAGAGTGAAACTACGTCAAAAATAATAATAATAATAATAATAAAATAAAATAAAAGGAAAGAAAAGGAAAAAGGAAAAAAAGATTGCTGCTTATTGACAATTCACCTAGCTACCCAGAAGCTTAGATGGAGATGTACTTGGAAATTAATGTTATTTTCATGGCTGCTAATACAATATTTACTTTCAGCCTGTGGATCAAGGAGTGGTTTTGACTTTCAAGTGTTTTTATTAATTAATAAATGCATTTTGTAAAGGTATAGCTATCATAGATAGTGATTTCTTTGATGAATCTGGATAAACTGAATTGAAAACCTTTTGGAAAGGATTCATCATTAATCCTTTCATGATATTTGAACCTCCTCCCATGAATCACAAATGTCCTTAATAGCAATCCTTAAATGCCATTAAGGACATTTGTGATTGATGGGAGGAGGTTGAAATATTAACATTAACAGGAGTTTGGAAGAAGTTGATTCCAGCCCTCATGGATGACTTTGAGGGCTCAGGATGTCAGTGGAGGAAGTCCCTGCAGATGTGGTAGAAATCGCAAGACAGCTAGAATTAGAATTAGGGCCTTAAGGTGAGATGAAATTGCTGTAAACTCATGATGAAACTTGAACAAATAGGGAGTTGCTTCTTATGGACGAGCAAAGAAAATATTTTCTTGAGATGGAATCTAATCCAGGTGGAGATGCTACAAACATTGTTGAAATGACAACTAAGGATTTAGAATATTCCATAAACCTAGTTGATAAAGCAGCAGCAGGGTTTGAGAGGGTTTACTCCAATTTTGAAAAAAGTTCTACTGTTGATAAAATGCTGTCAAACAGCATCACATGCTACAGGGAAATCTTTTGTGAAAGGAACAAACTTCATTGTTTGAAGAAATTGACACAGGCACCCAACCTTCAGCAGCCCCCACACTGATTAGCCAGCAGTCATCAATATAGAGGCAAGACCCTCACCAGCAAAAAGATTATGACTTGGTGAGGCTCAGATATTCATTAGCATTTTTTAGCACTGATGTATTTTAACTTAAGGTATGTACACAGGTTTTCAGACATGCTATTAATTACTAATTAATAATTAAATACTCATTAGACTACAATATAGTTTAAGCATAACTTTAATAAGCACTGGGAAACAAAATGTTTGTGCAACTAACTTGATTGTAACATTTGCCATATTGCAGTGGTCTGGAACCAAACCCACAATATCTCTGAGGTGTGCTTGTAAGTGTTTGGTTGTAACATTTGCCTTATTGCAGTGGTCTGGAACCAAACCCACACTATCTCTGAGGTGTGCTTGTAGGTTTTTGGTTGTAACATTTTGCCTTATTGCAGTTGTCTGGAACCAAACCCACAATATCTCTGAGTATGCTTGTAGGTTTTTGGTTGTTCTTTGTTTTGAGATGGGGTGTCGCTCTGTCACCCAGGCCAGAGTGCAGGGGCATGACGATAGCTCACCGCAGCCTCAAACTGCTGGGTCAAGTGATTTTTCTACCACAGCCTCATGAGTGGCTGGGACTACAGGCATGCAACACTATGCCTGGCTATTTTTTTAATACTTTTTTTGTAGAGACGGGATCTCACTATGTTGCCCAGCTGGTCTTGAACTCCAGGGCTGAAGCAATCCAGCCACTTCAGCCTCCAAAAGTGCAGCCATTACAGGCTTGAGCCACTGCACCCAGCTTGTCTGCAGTTCTTAAAACAAAAACGGCCAGGTGTGGTGTCTGATGCCTGTAATCCCAGCACTTTGGGAGGCCAAGGCAGGTGGATCACAAGGTCAGGAGTTCGAGACCAGCCTGGCCAAGATGGTGAACCCATTCTCTACTAAAAATACAAAAATTAGCCGGGGGCAGTGGCGGGCACCTGTAGTCCCTGCTACTTGGGAGGCTGAGGCAGGAGAATCTCTTGAACCCGGGAGGCAGAGGTTGCAGTAAGCCGAGATCGTGCCACTGCACTCCCGCCTTGCGACAGAGCAAGATTCCATCAAAAAAAAAAAAGAACAAACGTAATTTAAAAGATTAAAATTTAAGATAGATTTTTACAAATGTATATATCTACCATTACAGTATCATACAGAATGGTTTTACTGCCATGAAGATTCTCTGTGCTCTGTGTATCCATCTCTTCCTTCCCCTTGGTCCATGGCAACCACTGATCTTTCTACTGTTCCCATAGTTTCACCGTTTCCAGAACGTCATATAATTGGAATCGAACAGTAAGTAGACTTTTCAGGTTGGCTTCTTCTTTTAGCAATATGCATTTAAGTTTCCTCCATGTATTTTTTTGTGGCTTGATAGATCATCTCCTGTTAGCGGTGAATAATATCCCATTGCCATTATACATTTGTCATGACTCAGAAAGTACAATGTGAAGAGTAAATAAGTATGAATGTGCACTGTAAGCTTTGAGTGATAATGAAGGGTCAAGGTGGGTTCCTGGTTGTCACAGGTGTGCTCCTGTGAGGCAGGAAGGTGTAGTGGGGAGGCTGTGTGTGGGGAAAGGGACATATGAGAAGTCTGTACTCTCTGCTCCGTTTAGCTGTGAACCCGCACTTCTCTAAAAAATAAAATTAGTTAAAATTAAGAGCAAAAAATTAGAAAAATTAAAACATTACAATGTGTCATATAGTTTTCACATCACAAGACAGAAAAAGACATAATAAAAGAAACTGTAGAAAACAACAAGGATAGGAATAAAAAACATCAGTGATAGAAGGCAGAAGACAGAAACGTGGAGCCAAACACATTAATTTATTTTAATCATTAATTATACTCATTTATACTAATTTATATTGATTTAACATATTAATTCTGACTAAATGGCATTAAAGGAGGTTTGAGGAATTTGCATGTCACATTCTGGATGAGAGGACTCAGTAATATTAACTCTTTAGTTTCCTGTAAATCATTTAAAAATATGCTCAAATTCCAATAAAAATTCCAAGAAAAATATTTTCGAACAAGAAAATGTGATTTTAAATCCACATATTGAACACACACGAGAGCCAATTTTATAAAATTTACTATAAGATATTTAAGATTGTTATTACTATTCAAAATTAAACAAATTTGAAATGGCACAAAAATAAACACATTAATGAAAGAGAATCAAAAACACAGAAATTGAGTGTAATTTTATCTAGTAACAGGGTAATATTTTAAACCCACAAAACAGAGACATTTTTCCATTTATGATGTTAAAATATTGGGTAATGATTTGAGAATATAAAATGATAGAATTGAATCCTGGTCCCACACCTTACATAAAAGTTAATTCCAGTATTAAATGTAAAAAAAAAAAAAAAAAAGACAGAGAGAGAAAAGAAAATTAGATGTACCTGTGTTTTATGACCTTGAGAATGAATGAATGTCTTCTAAAATCAAAATTGCAAACAGAAATTATATAAAAAGGAATAAACCTAACGTACCTAAAACGTAAATTCTTACACATTTCAACACCAAGTAAATAGCACAAAACAAACTGGGGGCATTTTTACAATTATGTTAGATGAAAGTTAAAATCCTTATGACATATACAATGTATAAAACAGTATTATTACCACTATTATTAGTACCATTATGATTACCTGGTCTTCCCACACACCAGTCCTCTTCTGGTGCCCTATGGTGAAACAGAGCCCTCCGTCTCTGGCCACAGTGAGGGATCCAGCAGGAACCCTGCCCAAACCCTCAGAGGGTGTGAGCCAAACCAGGACATCACATTCCCTCCTGCAATGACGCAGATATCCACTCACGACAGAGATTTGGTACCTCTCTGGAAAGGCTGTGTAACAATTATTGCAGAAACTTGTTTCTTATGTTCCCAGACACATGGAGAAAGCTGGTCTGGAAGACTGATGTCCACATGCTAAGAGAAGCAGTCACTCATAACACACACTACACACACCACACCATGTGCACACGGACACACACCCCACACAAACAGCACACACACCATGTGCACACGTGAAGGGGTGGCCTGCCCCTCCACACTTGTGGGCGTTTCTCATCGGGTGGAACAAGAGACTTGAGAAAAGAGACACAGAGACAAAGTATAGAGAAAGAAAAGTGGGCCCAGGGGAATGGCGCTCAGCATATGGAGGACCCACGCCGGCACCAGTCTCTCAGTTCCCTTAGTATTTATTGATCATTATCATGCGTTTCTCAGAGAGGGGGATGTGGCAGGACAATAGGGTAATAGTGGAGAGAAGGTCAGCAGGAAAACATATGAACAAATGTCTCTGCATCATAAACAAGGTAAAGAAAAAAGTGCTGTGCTTTTGATGTTCATATACATAAACATCTCAATGTCTTAAAGAGCAGTATTGTTGCCAGCATGTCCCATCTCCAGCCCTAAGGCAGTTTTCCCCTCTCTCAGTAGATGGAATATACAACTGGGTTTTACACTGAGACATTCCATTGCCCAGGGACAAGCAGGAGACAGATGCCTTCCTCTTATCTCAACTGCAAAGAGGGCTTCCTTTTTACTAATCCTCCCCAGCACAGAACCTTTATCGGTGTCAGGCTTGGGGATGGTCAGGTCTTTGCCTTCCCATGAGACCATATTTCAGACTATCACATGGGGAGAAACCTTGGACAATACCTGGCTTTCCTAGGCAGAGGTCCCTGTGGCCTTCCGCAGTGTTTTGTGTCCCTGGGTACTTGAGAGTAGGGAGTGGTGATGACTCTTAACAAGCATGCTGCCTTCAAGCATTTGTTTAACAAAGCACATCTTGCACAGCCCTTAATCCATTTAACCTTGACTTGACACAGTACATGTCTCAGGGAGCACAGGGTTGGGGGTACGGTTACAGATTAACAGTCTCTCAAGACAGGAGAATTTTTCTTAGTATAGAACAAAATGGAGTCTCTTATGTCTACTTATTTCTACATAGACACAGTAACAGTCTGATCTCTTTCTTTTCCCCACACACACGCATACACACCCCACACACAGACACCACCGCACACACTGCACACACACCCCAGACACCACACCCACTGCACACACCACACCATAGGCACACGCACAACCCAGACACCATACACACTGCACATACCTCATGAGCACATGCGCACACATCACAGACACCACACTGCACACACACCATGTGCACACACACCATGTGCACAAACACACCACACACACACTGCACACACATATGCACGCATACACACCCCACACTGCACACACACACCACGTGAACACGCACACACCCCACAGACAACACACACCACACACACCACACCATGTGCACACACACCCCACACACAGACACCACACACTGCACACACACCCCACCACACTGCACATGCCACACCGTGTACATGCACACACCACACACACACCACACACACCGTGTACACAAGCACACGTGCCCCACGCATACACCACACAGACACCACACACACTGCACACAGCACACCATGCATACACGCACACACACCCCCACACACCACACATACTGTACACATACCATGTACACACGCACACACACCCGACACAGACATCACACACTGCACACACACCATGTATACATGCACACACACCCCCACACATCACACACACCACACACCATGTGCACACGCACACACCTCACCACACACATATACGCTGCACACAGACCAGGTGCACACACGCACCCCAGACACCACACACACTGCACACACACCATGTGCACATGCACACACATCCCCACAGCACACACTGCACAATGTGCACACACGCATACCCCCCACACACTGCACACACTACACCACACACACGAATCTACTACACACACAACATACACATACAGCACCACACACACCCCATACTCCCCACACACATCAAACACACGCCCCACACCTACTCCCCACACACTGCACACGTATATATAGCACCATACACACAGAGCACACACATCACATACACACCACACATACTGTGCACACACACACCACACATTCTACACTCATCACACATCAAACACTACACACTACACACACACCCAGCATCATACACACACATCACATACACCACACACTGCACACACATATATCACACGCATACCACACCACACGTAGTACACACCCACCACACACACATACACCACAAACACAGCACATATACACACCATGCACAACCCACAAACTACACATAGTATACACACATAACACCCACAATACACACTACACACACATATATATACCCCATGAACCTACTACACACACAGACCACATACACACACCATACATACACATCACACACATACACCTGCGCACACCTCACAGCATACATACAATCCTCACTTTTAGAAATTAATTTGGCTTTTAAGGGGCCTGGATAGTATTTATTGGCATTTGAATGAATCAAGAAAATGCATATAAATACACAAGCGTAACTGTAAGGGCAAAAGTAGTACTTTTGAAATCACAACATTAGATTAAACCATGTAAATTTTTTATTGTTTTTAAAAAATCGAGTCTTTCTCATCTTACGATAAATTATTTACCAGAGTAAATAAGCTTCTTACTGAGTCAAAAGACTTTCTGGAAAAACTTCTCCTTGACGAAATTGCACTTAAAACATCACTTCCATCATGAAGTATTTAAGATGGTCTTGGTCCTTTTCCTGTTATGTGGAATCGTCAATTCAAATTTTAAAAGTGACGTTGAGATGTTTTTCATCTATTATTTTAAAAACGTTGAAGGAGTTTTTAATTCTGCCTTCAACAGAGATCGACATACCTCTGATTATGATGTAAAACTGAACACGTTACTCTGACAGGCCTTCTTTTCTGCAGCGCAGCTACCATCATTATTAATAAGGATTGAAGGCTTTTACTCCATGCACAATCTGTATTCCCTGCTTTATAAAGAATAGAAATCTAATTCTCACTATGAAGGCAGATAAAAGTAATCCCTTCAACCTATAGATGAATCATTTACCAAAGCACTCAGACTTTAAATAGCATTTATCAAATGTGTCTATATTTCTACGCAGATTCATAGAGACAACATGTAGTTTAAATCATTGCACATTTTATGCTTTTAATGAGACGTGATGGTCATTAGTATTTTTATCACATTTCCCCAAAGGTAGGCTAATTACTGTTGTTATTTTCAGCTAGAAATATAAAATGAATTTTCTATTTTTGAAGACTGTGAAACATAATCCTTGGAATATAATATCTGTGTATAATATCTGTGGAAAGCATGAAAGTAACATTTAAACAGTATGCATTTTTTCCAGAATGAAAATTTACTCTACAATAGCATTCATCCTTTTTTCCTGATGGGCACATGAAAGTCAACATTTCTAACATTGCTGGACGTTATTTACATTAAACTTGCCTCAGATTCAGGTGTTGCAGAAACTGGACAAGAGGCCACAAGGTACACAATACACACACACACATACACACACACAAAAAAAACTTGTATTATTATACTTACGTAAGTGTCTAAAGAGGTGGATAAATATATTAGATTGCTCCAGAACAAGGATTTTTATGGGGCCTATTGGAAAGTATGGCTGCAGTTTGAGTGAGATGCCTGTAAGAGATTCAATTTTGCCACTAATAGAGTATCCAATTTTAAAAATACTGACAGAAGGGTCGTGAGATAGAAATTTTCACCTAGATCTATTGGAAATATGCTACTAGATTCTGTAGTAAAAAGACTGGTGTGGTAATTGCAAAACACATCTGATATCTAAACCTTTGTTTTTTACCTGAAATCCTTATGGGGGTGATTGTGTATGTCAATTTGAATCTTCCCATCAACAAGATAAATAAATACATAAATAAACAGCCACCTGCCTGTATAAATTAGTTCACCTTTTCTATATTTTGAGGGCAGTGCTTCTCCTTCTTTGACAGCCACAAGATTCACCCGGGGATCCCTTAAAATGCAAAACCATAGCCCACACTTTGACTAGCTTGGATAAGGGGCCAGAGCATTGAAATGAGTGTGTAGCTGACTGTGCTAAGATTCTGCTGCTCATTTGGGCACTGGCTCACCATATAAACAAAGCTTAGGACCTCTAGTCCTTGCTGGAAAAGAAATACACATACATAGGATGTGACTGTGCATATGGAACATCTGTTGTGTTCTGGATATTGTGCTAGACAACAGAGATAAGAAGTCAAATAATCCCTTGTCTCTGTCTGAAAAGAGCTTCCTACACACTCACTGGCTTCTGAGGTCTTTGAAACTAGATTCACTTTCAGATTTGATTATTATATTTATGATTTGATATTTTCATTGAACCCCATGATATGATAAAGTTTTCTAGAACCTGCAAGAATAATTGACTTTCCTCTCAGCATTATGAAGCCACTGGTGCACATAAGTAGTTCATTTATGTTTTTATTTAACCAGACAGGAACAACTTGAGCTACTTTTCTAGCCACTTTTCTTTAGAGCTGTTTTTGTTTGTTATTTTTGTTTGTTTTTGAGACAGGTCTCACTCTGTCACCTAGGCTGAAATGCAGTGGCGTGATCAGAGCTCACTACAGCCTCTACCTTTTGGGCTCAAGCAATCCTCTCACCTCAGACTCCTGAAAAGCTGGGACCACAGGCTCATACCACCATACCCTCCTAATTAAAAATTTTTTTTTGTAGAGGCGGTTTTTCCATGTTTCTTGGACTTGTCTCCAACTCTTGAACTTAAGCAATCTGCCTGCCTCAGCCTCCTAAAGTGTAGAGCTGTGTTTTCAGTCTTTTTTTGAGCTGTTTTACAATCCAGCTTTGAATTGGTAAGTTTGGATTCATTCTGACATTTACAGATTTTACATCCTACTTCACAAGATGCTCATAGCCTTAATCCATTACAGCTGCTGCCTCATCCATCTCTGCTTATAGCCTTGATCTATTACAGTAGTCACCTCGTCCATCTCTGCTCATAGCCTAAACTAATACAAGCCAGAGGGAAGAAATGGAAGCCAAAGTGAGATCAGAACACACATTTTATAAGAGTATAAGAAATTTAAATATAGCAAAGTATATCATGAAGTTTGTAAAAGATGTGCATGGTTAAAATTTATTCTTAATCAATATATTCTATAAATTGGGAGAAAATATTAAACACATGAAAAATAAGGAACTTGGGCTGGGTGCGGTGGCTCATGCCTGTAATCCCAGCACTTTGGGAGGCCGAGGCTTGCGGATCACAAGGTCAGGAGATCAAGACCATCCTGGATAATATGGTGAAACCCCGTCTCTACTAAAAATACAAAAAGATTATCCAGGGGTGGTGGTGGGTGCCTGTAGTCCCAGCTACTCGGAAGGCTGAGGCGGAAGAATGGCATGAACCCGGGAGGCAGAGCTTGCAGGGAACCGAGATCGCACCAATGCACTCCAGCCTGGGGACAGAGCGAGACTCCGTCGCAAAAAAATAAGAAAGAAAAGTAAGGAACTTTCATCATTAATATATAACTAATATGGCAAGAATGTGGTTTATGTTTTTATCTTTGCAAGATTTAGGAACATTTAGTGGAAGGAGGAAGAATTTATAATCATGGGGAGCGTGTATGATACTGGAGGGAGGCTTCTGACAAGGGGGAAATGGCATCACGAGGTATGCTGTGGTCATAGCTATGTGGGAGCGCAGCTAGCTGTGATCTCCCCCATCAAACCCACTGGGCAGTGTTCAGTTACCAACATTGAGATACAGCTCACCCACCCAGGACAGAAGAGAAAATATACACTGCAGTCAGAAGCCACTGTGTAGGAAGCTCCTTTCAGAAAGAGGCAAGGGATATTTGAATTTTTATCTCTAGTGTCTAGTACAATGTCGAGAACACAACAGACATTCCATATGCACAGTCACATCCTATGTATCTGTATTTCTTTTCCAGCAGGAACTGGAGGTCCTAAGTTTCGTTCATATGGTGAGCCAGTGCCCACATGAAGAGTAGGATCTTAGCACTGTCACCTGGACATCCATTTAAATGCTCTTGTCTTAGCTAGTCAAAGTGTGGTCTATGAGTTTGCATTTTAATAAGATTCCAGGGTGAATCTTGCGCATGTTACAGGGAAGCACTGTCCTACATCGTATCTGACAGGCTCTCATAGTCACCATCATCACGGGAATCTTGCACACGTTACAGGGAAGCACTGTCCTACATCATATGTGACAGGCTGTCATAGTCACCATCATCACGGGAATCTTGTGCATGTTACAGGGAAACACTGTCCTACATCATATGTGACAGGCTCAAGTAGTCACCATCATCACGGAAATCTTGTGCATGTTACAGGGAAGCACTGTTCTACAGAGTATCTGGCAGGCTCTCATAGTCACCATCATCACGGGAATCTTGGGCATGTTACAGGGAAGCACTGTCCTACATCATATGTGACAGGCTCTCATAGTCACCATCCTCAAGGGAATCTTATGCATGTTACACGGAAGCACTGTCCTACATCGTATCAGACAGGCTCTCATAGTCACAATTCTCACGGGAATCTTGTGTGTGTTACAGAGGAAACACTGTCCTACATCATATGTGACAGGCTCTCATAGTCATCATCATCACGGGAATCTTGGGCACGTTACAGGGAAGCAATGTCCTACATCATATGTGGCAGGCTCTCATAGTCACCATCATCATGAGAATCTTCCACTCGTTACAGGGAAGCACTGGCCTACATCATATGTGACAGGCACTCATAGTCACCATCATCACGAGAATCTTGTGCATGTTACAGGGAAGCACTGTCCTACATTGTATCAGACAGGCACTCATAGTCACCATCATCACGAGAATCTTGTGCATGTTACAGGGAAGCACTGTCCTACATTGTATCAGACAGGCACTCATAGTCACAATCATCACGGGAATCTTGTGTGTGTTACAGAGGAAGCACTGTCCTACATCATATGTGACAGGCTGTCATAGTCACCATCATCACGGGAATCTTGCACACGTTACAGGGAAGCACTGTCATACATCATATATGACAGGCTGTCATAGTCACCATCATCACGGGAATCTTGTGCATGTTACAGGGAAGCACTGTCCTACATCATATGTGACAGGCTCTCATAGTCACCGTCATCACGGGAATCCTGTGCATATTAAAGGGAAGCACTGTCCTACATAGTATCTGACAGGCTGTCATAGTCACCATCATCACGGGAATCTTGTGCATGTTACAGGGAAGCACTGTCCTACATCATATGTGACAGGCTCTCATAGTCACCATCACCAGGGGAAGCTGCATTTAGAGCATTTAACTATATGGGCTCTGAAATCAGATAACTTAGGTTTAAACTTATTTCTATTTCTTACTAAGCAGAGAACTCTGGGGTGGAAACTTTACGAGACCCAGTTTTATCATGTCCAAATTGGAGGCATGGTGAAATTATAGCATTTTGCATAGAATACTGTTTTAAGTATAAAATGAAATAGTACATAGTAAGCTCCTGCCATACACTGACTGCACAATAAATATTAGTTAATAGTAACTCATTTAATCCTAAGGTCTATAAATTTGTGCACAATAATTTTTTGTGACTACCCAAATTTTCATAATTAGTCTAGATTTAAAATCAAGGAATATTCTTACGTGTAGTTGGCAATCAATATGACATGCCAAAATTATATGTAAGTATTTTATTGATGGTGGGGATATAATAGATTTACCATCAAAAGAGAGATGATAATCTATGTTTGCAGACTCCAGAAAGCTATCTCTCACATAAGAATTTGCAATTTCTGGGGGAAAAGAAAAAGTTGATTGTGCAAATAAACATTACCATGGAGTCTTCTCTATGGCAACATCAAAAATGAAAGCTGATTCTCATCTTCCTAACAATCTGCAAAGACGAGAGAAACACAACCTACTGAGCATCAAGTTAAAGAAGGAGAGAGTTTGAGTGGCACAGGAGGAAATCATGTCACCGCTAGTGAAATCAATATGACCAGTGCTCCTCTGCCCTCCTCCGAGGCTAAGGATGGGTTAAATATCAGTGGCTGACCTCAGGTAATGGAATGAGCAAAAAAGCTATAAAAATGCATGCATTACATAATTAAGAGGGTGGGAAGGGATTTTTTTAAAAAGGCAATTCCTAGTTGGGTTCCTTCCTGTCCACCCCACTGGTGAAGAAGCTAGTCTTGTCCTAGAATTCTGGGAATGGCTGCAGACAAAACAAACACTGAGCAGATGAAATTCCCAGTAATTTACTTATCACACATGCTCAGTGAGGGGGATGACACTGCATTTATGCAGGTCTACCCAGGGTTGCACTCTGGAACAGAGGGTGTGGGAGGCAGGCTTGGTAGAAATCAGAGGGTGGGGTAACCCCTGGTCCCTTCATGGATGTGCTTGATTAATTCAGAGTTTTGCCGTCTGGTGAGGGCATGAAAGCCATTAGGCTGAGAACATGGTGGAGTGCTGCAAGAAATTTTAGGTGTCACAATACAATTGACCCCTGATGCTTTAATATCAGACATTTATTTTCATGATGACTAATATTTTGAGAGGCTGAGAGAAAGCTGCTGAGACATTGTAATAAGTGCTTAGGGACATGAGAAATTAGGAAGGCCACAGTTATGAGTAATGTAATGTGGAAACCGATGCAAATCTACTGCCCCCATTTATTTAGCAGGAGGCAGGAAAAGTGATCTGGGGTCTCTGGCAGCACAAGCCTGTTCGTAAATATTTGGGTGACGTCATGCATTCCCCATGCATTGGTTTAGAGATCTGGGGTCTCTGGCAGCACCAGCGTGTTCATAAATATTTAGGTGATGTCATGCATCCCCCATGCATTGGTTTTCATGTCTCCAGTGAGTTGTTGGGCAAGTCTGATATTACTGATCCACACGCAGCAGGCAGCTTCCTGTACGGAGCTACCTCCACCCCTTGGACAGTCCAGGACTGAATGGTTGTCAAAAATGTGAACTCCTTGATGTCCAGTAAAGGCAACTGAGGGAACTGTGTAGCATTGGTGTAAAAAGTGCAATTTCTTAAGAAGCATGAACTTAAGAGTAATCAAAGCCTGTGGCAACAGTGGAACCCAGCAGGGCATCCACTTGCTGCTTTGTAACTTAAATAGGAATTCTTTGAGGAGCTCAGTCTATCTCTCAACTAAAGCAGCTGCCTGCAGCCTATAGGGGCAGTGGAAGCCCTACTGGACACTTTCAGAAGCCTAGCACTGTGTTTTCTGATGAAATGTTGCCTTGGTCACCATCAGTAGTGTCTGGAACTCTCTGCAGGGGATAAGGAGTGTCCCTGTGAGATCCGTACTGTGTCCTTGGTTAAAAAAAAGGCATCTGTTACCTTGACTGCATTCTGAGTATCCATGAGGCAAGAAGTTTCTTTAATTCAATGGGGAGGGAAGGTGGACAATTCTTGGCAATTGCCAAAAATTTGTAAAAATGTACAAATGGGGCTAATTGTTGGCCCAGCTTCAGTGCTGAGATGACCACCTCAAGTTTGGCCAGTTGTGCTGAGGCTTTGGTGTCATCCTTTATCAGGGACATCCTAGCTAAGTGAGGGAAGGCAGCAGCATCCCACTGAGCTCCATCACGTCAGATGATGACATCCATTCAGAAGGTGGACGAACTTCACTGCTGGTCACTCAGTCGATCCCAAGGGGCCTTGGAGACGGTGACTTCCAGCAACACAGACTGAAGTTGAAGGAGGCCAGTGTTTCCTGCAGATGAGAATGGCAGGGGGTCCAGGTTTGACTCCATCCTGACGCAAGGAGGTCTCTGCAGCTGTGCCAAGGCTGTGGGGTGCTGCTTCCCAAGGCCTGATGGCCAGATGGGCATGAAGCCTCGTGGACACGGATGCAGAGCACTCTGTTTCCAGAGGGTCCAGCATGTGGTCAGCAATCACTGTCCTGATGCTGTACAGAACAGGGTCAAAAGGGGCAGGTTTGTTTTTTATATCAGAAGCCCATGGACTACTTATGGCCACCATATGCAACCCAGATACTTCAGGAGGCAGAGGAAGAGGTTGCTAAAGCATCCACAGTGTGTTCTCTGAGGGAATTCATAGGAGCACCTGCTAATTTAAATTCGGACAGATTCCAGACTTGGAGGAGGCTTCATTCAAGGTGGGTCAGTTAGCCAATGACAGACAGCATCAGTGAGATTAAGTAACATTTGTAAATAAGAAATATATTGTCACCTGAACCCCAAGTAAAGAATTAAAGGGCTGGGCACAGTGGCTCACACCTGTAATCCCAGAACTTTGGGAGGCAGAGGCAAGAGGATCGCTTCACCCCAGGAGTTTGAGACCAGCCTGGGTAACATAGCGAGACCTTTTCTCTACAAAAATATAAACAAAATTAGCTGAGTGTCATGGCACACACCTGAAGTCCTAGCTACTTGGAAGGCTGAGATGGGAGAACTGCTTGAGCTCAGGAGGTCGAGGCTGCAGTGAGTTGAAACCATGCCACTTCATGCCAGCCTGGGTGACAGAGCAAGACTGTGCCTCCAAAAAACAAAACACAAATTAAAGAATATTAGGCTTGTATTAACATTGTGGATGCTGAGAGGATGAATAACTATTTTTTGAAAGTCTCAGGAATAGGGCAGCCCCATATTTACCAAGGAAATTTCAGGAATTGAAGCAAAGTGGCAGGGCCTTGCACTACTGTGTTGGGAAAGGTCCATTCCCTTTGTGTAAGCCTCCTTGTATCTGTGTGTCCTTAGTGTGTAAAATGAAGTTTCTCTGAGAATGTCATCAGTATAATGCCACACCTCTGCTCCTGTAGAAAGGTGGTTGCAGTGAGATCTTGTCTGTGAAGATTGCATGCAATGACAAGGCTGCTGAGGCACTCCGTGGGTCGCCTGGTCCCTTCAGAGATGAAGGCAGGCTATGACTGAGACTCTGTTAAAATAGGCAACAGAAGAACATGGTAGCCAAATCTGTAACAATAAAATATTTATCAGTTGCATGAATATATATAGGTTTATTATAAGGAATTGGCTCATGTAGTTATGGAGGCTAAGAAGTCCCAGGACTTGCAGTCAGCAAGCTGGAGAACCAGGACTGGCAATGTTGGAGTTCCAGTCCAAGCCTAAAGTCCTGAGAACCAGGAAAGCTGATGGCATAAGTTACAGTCCACGTCTGACTTCAAAGGCGAGAGAAGATCTACGTCTCAGCTCTGAAATCATCAAAGAGAGTGAATTCTCTCTTCCTCCACCCTTGTGTTTTATTTGGGTTTTAATGGATTGAATGAGGCCCACTCACACTGGGGAGGGCAACTACTTTACTAAGTCTACATATTCAAATGTTCCTCTCATCAAGGAACACCCTCACAGACACATCCAGAGTGTTTAACCAAATATCTAGGCAACCCAACTTGGCAAATAAAATTAACCATCATAAGGTGAAAGAGGTATACGATCTGAAGAGAAACCAGGGATGCAGGATGGTTAAACATCTGCAAGTCAATAAATGTGATACACCATATAAACAGAATTAAAAACAAAAATCACATGATCCTCTCAATACATGCAGAAAAAGGATTTGACAAAATCTATCATCCCTTTATGCCTAAAACCCTCAGCAAAATTGACATAGAAAAAGCATTTGACAAAATCCAGAATCCCTTTATGATTAAAACCCTTAGCAAAATCAATATCAAAGGGACATACCTTAAGGTAATAAAAGCCATATATGACAAACACACAGCTAACATTATATGGAATGGGGAAAAGTTGAAAGCATTCCCCCTGAGAACTTGAACAAGACAATGATGTCAACTTTCACCATTTCTATTCAACATAGTACTAGACGTCCTCACCAGAGCAATCAGATAAGATAAATAAAGGGCATCCAAATCGGTAAACAGGAAGTCGAACTGTCACTCTTTGCTGATGACATGATCGTATACCTAGAAAACCCTAAAGACTCATCCCAAAAGCTACTAGAACTGGTAAATGAATTCAGCAAAGTTTCAGGATAAAAAATTAATGTACACAAGTCAGTGGCTCTGCTATACAGTAATAGTGAACAAGCTGAGAATTAAATAAAAAACTCACCCCCTTTTACAATAGTTGCAATAAAAACCTTAGGAATATTATAATTCCTATAATTATAATAGTATATTCCTATAATTGTCAATTGCATGCAATCTTTGCAGACAAAATCTTAATTATATCCAGAATACTTAACCAAAGAGACAAAATACCTCTACAAGGAAAACTACAAAACACTGCTGATAGAAATCATAGATACAAAGAAATAGAAACATATCCCATGCTCACGGATGGGTAAAATCAATATTGTGAAAATACCATACTGCCAAAAGCAATCTACAAACTCAATGCAATCCCCATTAAAGTACCAACATCAGTCTTCAGAGAACTATAAAAATTCACACGGAACTAAAAAAGACATAGAAGGGAAATACCTTAAGGTAGTAAAAGCCTAGAACCAAAAAAGAGTCTGTATAGCAAAAGCAAGACTAAGCAAAAATAACAAATCTAGAAGCTGACTTCAAACTATACTAGAAAGCCATAGTCACCAAAACAGCATGGTACTGGTATAAAAATAGCCATAAAGATCAATGGAACATAATAGAGAACCCAGAAATAAAGCCAAATACTAACAGTCATCTAATCTTCAACAAAACAAACAAAAACATAAAGCAGAGAAAGAATACCCTATTCAACAAATGGTGCTGAGATAAATGGCAAGCCACACATAGAAGAATGAAAGTGGATGCTCATTTCTCACCCTATTCGAAAATCAACTCAAGATGGATCAAGGACTTAAATCTAATACCTGAAACCACAAAAATTCTAGAAGACGACATTGGAAAAAACCTTCTAGACACTGGCTTAGGCAAAGACTTCATGACCAATAACCCAAAAAGCAAATGCAACTAAAACAAAGATAAATAGATGAGACTTAATTAAACTAAAAGGCTTCTGCACAGTAAGAGAAATAGCAGAGTAAACAGATAACCTACAGAGTGGGAGAAAATCTTCACAATCTGTACTTCTGATTAAAGGACTAACACCCAGAATCTGCAAGGAACTCAAACAAACCAGGAAGAACAACATCCCATCAAAAAGTGGGCTATGGACATGAACAGACAATTCTCAAAAGAAGATAAGCAACTGGCCAAAAAACATGAAAAAATGCTCAGCATAACTAATTATCAGGGAAATGCGAATCAAAACCACAATACAATATGATACCCCTTCACTCCTGCAAGAATGGTCATAATAAAAAAATCAAAAACTAATAGATGTTGGCATGGATGTGTTAAAAAGGGAACACTTTTACACTTTTTGGAGGGAATGTGAACTAGTACAACAGCTATGGAAAACAGTGAGGAGATTTCCAAAGAAGTAAAAGCAGATCTATCATTTGATCCAGTAATTCCACTCCTGGGTATCTACTCAGAGGAAAATAAGTCATTATATGAAAAAGATACTTCCGCATGCATGTTGATAGCAGCACAATATGCAGTTAGAAGAATTTGAAACCAGCCTAAATGCCCATCAATCAGTAAGTGGATAAAGAAAATGTGGTATAAATATTTACCACATGGAATACTACTCAGCCGTAAGACGGAATGAAATAATGCATTCACAGCAACCTGGATGAAACTGGACACCATTATTCTAAGTGAAACAACTTAGGAATGGAAAACCAAACATTGTATGTTCTCATTCATAAGTGAGAGCTAAGCCATGAGGATGCAAAGGCATAAGAATGATACAATGGTCTTCGGGGACTCAGGGAAAGGCTGGCAGTGGTGGGGTAGGTGCAGTGAGGGATGAAACACTACACAATGGGTACAATGTACACAGCTTGGGTGATGGGTGCACCACAAATCTCAGAAATCGCCACTAAACAACTTAGTCCTGTAACCAAAAACCACCTGTTTCCCCAAAACCTATTGAAATAAAAAGAAAACCATCATATTCCCCAAAAACCTATTGAAATAAAAAAACATTAACCACAATATTAGGCATTGGGTACGAGGGCCTGAATGGATGGGAGCACTGCAGTCACATTACAGTAATCCACTGTGAAACACCATTTATTATTTGCAGGTTTAAGAACAGGCCAAATTCTACTGCTAAACGTTGAAGCAATGAGGATTATCACCCCTTCATTAATTAATTAGGTCTTATAAGTTTTATTTATTTGAAGTCATGTTGTAATTTATGTTGGATCATATTTGATAATTTATCAAGATGGGGAGGCTAGGCACGATGGCTCACACCTGTAATCCCAGCACTTTGGGAGGCCAAGGCAGGAGGATTGCTTGAGGCCAGAAGTTAGAGACCAGCCTAGGCAACATAGCAAGACTCCACTTCTATAATTTTTTTAATTGGCTGTGCTGGTACATGTCTGTAATCCCAGCTACTTGGAAGGCTAAAATGGGAGGATTGCTTGAGCCCAGGAGTTCAAGGCAGCAGTGAGCTATGATTGTGCCACCGCACTTCATTCAGCCTGGGTAATGGAGCAAGACCCCATCTCTAAAAAAAATGAAAAACTAAAAATAAATCAAATTTAAAAAAAAAACAGGAGAGGGAGTTCTGTAAGGTTACATTTGGTGAAGTCAATGTGTAAGTTCAAATGATTTAATATCAATTTGTTACTCATTGGGTCAGAGCATCCAGGTCCCCTATGGACAAAGGCTTCTATGACTACGGGAAATTTAGTCAAGGTAACAAATGTGAGGCATTAACTATGTGTCCTCTATTCTATATGCAGTTACTCTGCTAGGATTAGGGGATGCAATGTTTAAATTTAGTGAAATCTCAGGTATAACAAAGTTTGAGCTCCAGTATTGATTAAGTTTGTGAAGGTATGCCAATTGGTAGATTTCAGCAGATGTTAAAATTGATTCGAATATATGCTGGAGAGTTACAAATACCAATCAGCACCCTTTTACCCTTGGACTGTATAAGTTATTTTAGAAAATAGTACATTTCCAATTAGGTCAGATGATAGAATTCCGTTTTAATTTAAATTTTGTTTTTGTGCATATCCAAGTTCCTTCCCTTCCTTCCTTCTCTTCTTCCTTCCATCTTTCCTTCCTTCCTTCCCTCCTTCCTTCCTTCCTTCCCTCCTTCCTTCCCTCTTTCCTTTTCTTCCTTCCCTCCTTACTTCCCTCTCTCCTTCCTTCCTTCCCTCCCTCCTTCCTTCCCTCTCTCCTTCCTTCCTGCCCTCCTTCTCTCTCCTTCCTTCCTTCATTCCTTCCTTCCCTCTCTCCTTCCTTCCTTCCATCCCTCGCTCCCTCCCTACTTCCTTCCTTCCCTCTCTCCTTCCTTCCCTCTTTTCTTCCCTCTCTCCTTCCTTCCCTCCTTTCTTCCCTCTCTCCTTCCTTCCCTCCTTCCTTTCTTCCCTCTGTCTCATTTTTTTGCCACTGGATATGGCGAAGGTTGTTCTCTTCCCCACTCACATTTATAATTTCTTTATTTGAAACAGCCCCAAATCAGTATCTTCAGAGTTAAGGCCTTCCTTGTGAGCAGATTGTGTGGTTTAAGAACCCTAGACTTAAGTCAGGTTTGGATTTCTCCCTTCTCTCTGCCTCAGGGGTACCACAGGTGTCTTTTCCTATAACCCTGGGAATTAGATCTTTTTTGTGGCAGAATTATAAGCCACAGAGCGATGCAGCACAACCAGCCCACAATTCAGGGGTCAGTGGATTGAAATCATCTTCTGCTACGGCTCCATCTGGTTCTTCCAGGACTTCCCTCCCCCTTTTTTTTCCTTTTGGGGTGTTGAAACTTTAGTGGTATATACATTGCCTCATAATCAGTAAAAACTCCCCTTATCCCACATCATGGATTAAAGAGAATATTGCCAGGAACCCTTCACTCTTCTAGAAGGACTTTATTTGATAGGTCCTTTTTCCATGGTTTAGAATAAAAGAGGTAATAACTAGAAATATCTCCCTCATAATAGGCTCTACAGCAAATTCTACTTTAAAGGCTGTTGTTCATGTCTTTAACTGTGGCTGCTCTTAATGTTTTTGTCATCCACAGACAATTGTCTCATTTTGGTCCTCTTTAAATGATGGTTTTATAATCAGCTATAAAATTTAACAGATGCCCTTAAATGCAGGATTCTGATTAATAACGCTGGAGATTGTGACATTAGAATAGAGGGAAAACTTTCAAATAGAAGAGTGAATGATGTTTGGGCTACTTTGGACTATATTTTTATAAATGTTATTAATATGTGTTCCAAAATTATTGGAAACTTCTATAGAAATGTAATCCCCAGTGTCGGAGATGGGGCCTGCTGGGAGGTGGCTGGTCCATGGGAGCAGTTTCCAGTGGTTCCCAGTGTTGGAGACGGGGCCTGCTGGAAGGTGGCTGGTCCACAGGAGCAGCCTCCAGTGGTTCCCACTGTCAGAGTTGGGGCCTGCTGCGAGGTGGCTGGTCCATGGGAGCAGTTTCTAATGGTTAAGCATAATCCCCCTAGCGCTGCTCTTGTGATAGAGTTCTCATGAGATCTTGTTGTTTAAAGTGTGTAGGACCTTCCCCCTCTCTCTCTTCCTCCTGCTCTTGCTTTCCCTTCCACCATGATTGTTAAGTGTCCTGAGGCCTCCCCAGAAGCTGAGCAGACGTCAGCATCATGCTTGCTGTACAGGCTGTGGAACTGTGAGCCAATTTTCAGTACTCTTGTTTTCTTTTTATTTTATTTTTTAAAATTTTATTTTAAGTTCCAGGATAAATGTGCAGGACATGCAGGTTTGTTACGTAGGTAAACGTGCACTATGATGATTTGCTGTACCTATCAACCCACAGCCTAGGTGCCTAGGTATTAAGCCCCACATGTGTTAGCTCTTCCTGATGCTCTTCCTCCCCGTCCCCAATGACAGGCCCCAGAGTGTGTTGTTCCCCTCCCTGTGTCCAGGTGTTCTCATTATTCAGCTCCCACTTATGAGTGAGAACATGTGGGGTTTGGTCTTCTGTTCCTGTATTAGTTTGCTGAAGATGATGGTTTCCAGATTCATTCATGTCCCTGCAAAAGACATGATCTCATTTCTTTTTATGGCTGCATAGTACTCCATGGCGTGTATGTACCACATTTTCTTTATCCAGTCTATCACTGATGGGCATTTGGATTGATTCCATGTTTTTGCTAATGGGAATAGTGCTGCTACAAAACATACGCGTGCATGCATCTTTATAATAGAATGATTTATAGTCCTTTGGATATATACCCAGTAATGGGATTTCTGGGTCAAATGGTATTTCTGGTTCTAGATCCTTGCAGAATTGCCAAACTGTCTTCCACAATGATTGAACTAATTAACATTCCTACCAACAGTGTAAAAGTGTTTATTTCTCCACAGTCTTTCCAGCATCTGTTGTTTCTTGACTTTTTTTTTATTATTATACTTTAAGGTTTAGGGTACATGTGCACAATGTGCAGGTTTGTTACATATGTATACATGTGCCATGCTGGTGTCCTGCACCCATTAACTCGTCATTTAGCATTAGGTATATCGCCTAATGCAATAACTCCCCACTCCCCCCACCATAAAACAGTCCCCAGTGTGTGATGTTCCCCTTTCTGTGTCCATGTGTTCTCATTGTTCAAATCCCACCTATGAGTGAGAACATGAGGTGTTTGGTTTTTTGTCCTTGTGATAGTTTGCTGAGAATGATGGTTTCCAGTTTCATCCACGTCCCTACAAAGGACATGAACTCTTCATTTTTTTCTCCTGCATAGAATTCCATGGTGTATATGTGCCACATTTTCTTAATCCAGTCTGTCATTGTTGGACATTTGGGTTGGTTCCAAGACTTTGCTATTGTGAATAGTGCCACAATAAACATACGTGTGCATGTGTCTTTATAGCAGCATGATTTATAGTCCTTTGGGTATATACCCAGTAATGGGATGGCTGGGTCAAATGGTATTTCTAGTTCTAGATCGCTGAGGAATCGCCACACTGACTTCCACAATGGTTGAACACGTTTACAGTCCCACCAACAGTGTAAAAGTTTTCCTATTTCTCCACATCCTCTCCAGCACCTGTTGTTTCCTGACTTTTTAATGATTGCCATTTTAACTGGTGTGAGACGATATCTCATTGTGGTTTTGATTTGCATTTCTCTGATGGCCAGTGATGGTGAGCATTTTTTCATGTGTTTTTTGGCTGCATAAATGTCTTCTTTTGAAGTGTCTGTTCATATCCTTTGCCCACTTTTTGATGGGGTTGTTTGTTTTTTTCTTGTCAATTTGTTTGAGTTCAGTGTAGATTCGGGATATTAGCCCTTTGTCAGATGAGTAGGTTGCGAAAATTTTCTCCCATTCTGCAGGTAGCCTGTTCACTCTGATGGTAGTTTCTTTTGCTGTGCAGAAGCTCTTTAATTAGATCCCATTTGTCAATTTTGTCTTTTGTTGCCATTGCTTTTGGTGTTTTAGACATGAAGTACTTGTCCATGCGTATGTCCTGAATGGTATTGCCTAGGTTTTCTTCTAGGGTTTTTATGGTTTTAGATCTAACATGTAAGTCTTTAATCCATCTTGAATTAATTTTTGTATAAGGTGTAAGGAAGGGATCCAGTTTCAGCTTTCTACATATTGCTAGCCAGTTTTCCTAGCACCATTTATTAAATAGGGAATCCTTTCCCCATTTCCTGTTTTTGTCAGGTTTGTCAAAGATCAGATGGTTGTAGATATGTAGCATTTTTTCTGAGGGCTCTGTTCTGTTCCATTGATCTATATCTCTGTTTGGGTACCAGTACCATGCTGCTTCGGTTACTGTAGCCTTGTAGCATAGTTTGAAGTCAGGTAGCGTGATGCCTCCAGCTTTGTTCTTTTGGCTTAGGATTGACTTGGCAATGCGGCCTCTTTTTTGGTTTCATATGAACTTTAAAGTAGTTTTTTCCATTTCTGTGAAGAAAGTCATTGGTATCTTGATGGGGATGGCATTGAATCTATAAATTACCTTGGGCAGTATGCCATTTTCACGGTATTGATTCTGCCTACCCATGAACATGGAATGTTCTTCCGTTTGTTTGTATCCTCTTTTATTTCATTGAGCAATGGTTTGTAGTTCTCCTTGAAGAGGTCCTTCGCTTCCCTTATAAGTTGGATTCCTAGGTATTTTATTCTTTGAAGCAATTTTGAATGGGAGTTCCCTCATGATTTGGCTCTCTGTTTGTCTGTTATTGGTGTATAAGAATGCTTGTGATTTTTGTACATTGATTTTGTATCCTGAGACTTTGCTGAAGTTGCTTATCAACTTAAGGAGATTTTGGGCTGAGACTGTGTGGTTTCCTAGATATACAATCATGTCATCTGCAAACAGGGACAATTTGACTTCCTCTTTTCCTAATTGAATACCATTTATTTCCTTCTCCTGCCTGATTGCCCTGGCCAGAACTTCCAACACTATGTTGAATAGGAGTTGTGAGAGAGGGCATCCCAGTCTTGTGTCAGTTTTCAAAGGGAATGCTTCCAGTTTTTGTCCATTCAGTATGATATTGGCTGTGGGTTTGTCATAGATAGCTCTTATTATTATGAGATATGTCTCATCAATACCTAATTTATTGAGAGTTTTTAGCATGAAGTTTTGTTGAATTTTGCCAAAGGCCTTTTCTTCATCTATTGAGATAATCATGTGGTTTTTGTCTTTGGTTCTGTTTATATGCTGGATTACATTTATTGATTTGCATATGTTGAACCAGCCTTGCATCTCAGGAATGAAGCCCACTTGATCATGGTGGATAAGCTTTTTGATGTGCTGCTGGATTCGGTTTGCCAGTATTTTATTGAGGGTTTTTGCATCAATGTTCATCAAGGATATTGGTCTAAAATTCTCTGTTTTGGTTGTATCTCTGCCAGGCTTTGGTATCAGGATGATGCTGGCCTCATAAAATGAGTTAGGGAGGATTCCCTCTTTTTCTATTGATTGGAATAGTTTCAGAAGGAATGGTACCATCTCCTCCTTGTACCTCTGGTAGATTTCAACTGTGAATCCATCTGGTCCTGGACTTTTTTTGGATGGTAAGCTATTGATTATTGTCACAATTTCAGAGCCTGTTATTGGTCTGTTCAGAGATTCAACTTCTTTCTGGTTTAGTCTTGGGAGGATGTATGTGTCAAGGAATTTATCCATTTCTTCTAGATTTTCTAGTTTATTTGCATAGAGGTGTTTTTAGTATTCTCTGATGGTAGTTTGTATTTCTGTGGGATCAGTGATGATATCCCCTTTATCATTTTTTTATTGCGCCTATTTGATTCTTCTCTCTTTTCTTCTTTATTAGTCTTGCTAGTGGTCTATCAATTTTGTTGATCTTTTCAAAAACCAGCTCCTGGATTACTTAATTTTTTGAAGGGTTTTTTATGTCTCTATTTCCTTCAGTTCTTCCCTGATTTTAGTTATTTCTTGCCTTCTGCTAGCTTTTGAATGTGTTTGCTCTTGCTTTTCTAGTTCTTTTAATTGTGATGTTAAGGTGTCAGTTTTGGATCTTTCTTGCTTTCTCTTGTGAGCATTCAGTGCTATAAATTTCCCTCTACACACTGCTTTGAATGTGTCCCAGTGATTCTGTTATGTTGTGTATTTATTTGTTTAAGGCAGAGTCTTGCTCTGTCGCCCAGGCTGGAGTACAGTGGCTCAATCTCAGTTCACTGCAACCTCCACCTCCCAGGTTCAAGCGATTCTCCTGCCTCAGCTCCTGATTGGCTGGGATTACAGGTGCCTGCCACCACACCCAGCTAATTTTTGTATTTTTAGTAGAGATGAGGTTTCACCATGTTGGCCAGGCTTGTCTCAAACTCCTGGCCTCAAGTGATCTACCCGCCTCAGCCTCCCAAAGTGCTGGGATTACAGGTGTGAGCCACCGTGCCCGGCCTGTTTCTTGTATTTGATGATGAAAATCTGTTATTGACAGTCACCCGGCCGGTTTCTTGAATTTTATGATAAAAATCTGTTATTGACAGTAAGAGCATGGGGGCTTAGGTTAACAAGAGGGTGTGAGAAAAGCAGCAGTGAAATTTTGGTTCTCAAAACAATTGATGTCTTATTCCTTTTTTTGAACATGGGTATTGCTAAAAAAGGCCAGCCATTTTGAAACTTGATTTTATTGTCATGTTCTCATTTTGAAATTCATCTTATTGTTTGTCCGAATTGGCAGCTGTATGTGGGAAATTTCAGTTTTGCATATTTTCAGATTATTTTCATTTTTACATCAGAGATTTTGAACAGATGCTATACAAAAGTAATCATTTATTTATTCAACAAAATTTAGTGCTGGTTATGTTGCAAGCACTTAGTGAACTTCATGCTGTACACGCCTCAGATACTTTTGTGAATGTAATGGCAACATCAAAAACTTTGCCCTTATGCACCTTATAAACCTTTAATTTCAAGGCATGTTGATAAGTGAGCATCTGCTATAACATTCTTTCATTGCCATTTAATTAACCATTATTTGGGTATACCTTATATTAAAGCTGATTATTAAAAACTGGAAAATATTTAACACATCTTTATCTTGCCTTTTTCCTTAACATATGTAGATCAAGGGAGTCACTGAGAATCAATTTTAGGGATAGTTATAAAAATCTTAACTTTGCAACTATAACTTTGTCCTCAATGTAATAACTGGAAAAAATAATTTACGTTTCAAAGGCTTTAATCTTTGTATTTTTTTGAAAAGGAGCCTTCACCGAGATTCTTAAAAAATTCTTGCTCTGTCTTACAGTAGAGACTGAGGGACTCATGGATATGGTCCTCTAATGGATCTGTACCACCTCAGTTCTCTGATTGTCGCCCTCCTGTGGTGAAAATTAAAGCTTATTTTCATTTCATGTCTAGGATGTAGTATGTTCTTGTTGGGAAAAAATGATGTTTCTTGAGAAATAAGTGCCTTCAGTATCACTGTGTGTCAGTTAATAAATATGACTAATATCTACTTTTACCAATGGCTGCAATTTGATCCTTAAAGAGCCATCTTTAAATTATACTTTTTCTTTGGTTAAAGAAAAGTAATTATAATAGATATTAATTATTTTTACATAATTTTCTTATGTGGACACCCATTCTTAGAACTAAAACTTTCAGATGTTTATATTACAAGTACAATTATTATTTATTATTATTAATGTCAGTAGCCAAATGTAATCAACTCTCTTCCTTTTACTTCCTTTTTTGAATCAAAATGTTACACTTATACAAGCAAGAGCAACAGCTCTATATCTGGATCACTGCAGTGCCTAGAAGATACAACAGCACAATTTACAAATCCAAATTTCCAGGAAGTCTCTGCACATGCCTCTAGTACAAAAGATGCTTCAGAGACTAGAGGGTCAGAGGGCAGAGAGGAAATATTCAACTCCCAGCTCAGGTCAAAAGGGAAGAAAGCCTGGTGTTGAAAGAAATCCAAGAACGACTGTGTCTGCAACTCGCTCCTTTCTGTAAAGTATTCATGGTGTTTTACTTAAAATATTTGCTCTTATGATGGTCAATAATATTAATAGTTATGCTTTGTAAAAGAATTTATTCTTTACTTATAATTAATGGATCATTCTAAGTTATTATATGTTTAGTTGATATAGTAAGATGATGTGAAAGATTTGTTGCCTGTTAAATTTTTCTGGGATCTTTGCTTTATTTTTATATTATGATCTGTGCTTCCAAATTTGAGCTGTAATTTTATTGTTTATACAAATGTAGAATAAACCTTAAGTTTGGGGAGAAAAAT
Source organism: Gorilla gorilla gorilla (assembly GCF_029281585.2). Lineage (NCBI taxonomy): Eukaryota > Metazoa > Chordata > Mammalia > Primates > Hominidae > Gorilla > Gorilla gorilla. The sequence goes on along the minus strand of NC_086018.1, from coordinate 9,728,511 downwards.
AAAAGCTAGAGTTTTCCTTTCAGCTATAGAACAGTCGTTTATTTCTATAAATGTTCTTTATGTAGCTTTCCTAGTTCCACATTAAAAAGATAAATACGGGGATCTACACAGGTCTCAGTAAATAATAGTTCTTGATTAATAATGCATTTATTATAAACCTTGAAGTTTAAAGTAGAATTTTGCTCAGCTCATATCTTTTATGGTCAGGCTGCTATAATTATGTAATACCCAGTTAAATTTCAATTTCAGATAAACAAGGAATAATATTTTAGTATACACATGTCCCAAATACTGCATGGGATATACTTACACTGAAAAAAGTATTTGTTTATCTGAAATTTCAAATTAACTGGGCATGCTATATTTTCTGTGGCAACCTGCTTTATAGCGAACAGAGTAAGTCAGCTGAATTTTAGAACACTTAACCCTAACCTGGTGTTCTAGGTCTTTCCTTTTTGTAATTATTATTATTATTTGGAGTCAGGGTCATGCTCCATCACTCAGGCTGGAGTGCAGTGGCACAATCACAGTGCCCTGCAGCCTTGAGCTTCTGGGCTCAAGTGATTCTGGCACCTCTGCCTTTGCCTCCCAACTTGCTAGTACCACAGGTACGTGGGCCCAGCTATTTTTTTTTTTTTTCTCATAGAGACAGGGTCTCAGGCTGGTCTGGAACTCCTGGGCTCAAGCAATCCTCCCACCTCTGCCTTCACTTCCCAAATAGCTGAGACCACAGGCACACGCCACCACCATACCCAGCTTATTTTTTTATCAGGTTGGTGCAAGAGTAATTGTGGGTTTTGCCATTGAAAGTAATGGCAAAACCTGCAATTACTTTTTGCACCACCCTAATAATTTTTTGTGGAGACAGGGTCTTGTCCTGTTGTCTAGGCTGGTTTCCAACTCCTGGGCTCGAGTGACCCTCCTGCCTTGGCCTCTAAAAGTTCTGGGATTACAGATGGGAGCCACTGCACCAAGTTACTTTGTATAATTTTTAACATAAACATGAATATTTTGAGAAATAGAAATGTTAAAACCATTGGAGGAAAATATATTGTAAAGTATAAAATAGAAAAAAAAATCAAACAAAATACAACAAATACAACACAAAATTATCAACATTTTCAGAGGAACAAAACAAAATCGAGTTTTACAATATTCAGAATTCAATCCCATTATATCAAACATATAAAGAAACATATTCAAAGAAAAAGGCAATCAATAGAGACTGACCTCGAGATGACCCAGATGTTGGAATTAGTGTGGATTTTTAAAGTAGTTATTGTAATTCTTACTAAAATCAAAACCCCAAAAACCCTTAAAATAAATGGATAGGAAATCACAGCAGAGAAGAAGAAACTACAATAATAACAAAGGCTCAAGTGGAAATTCTAGAAGTGAGAAAGTTTTCAAAATTAAAAAATAACAATCAGTTGTGTTCAGGAGCAGCTTGGAGGTGGTAAAGAGTCAATGAACCTTAAAATACAATTGAAATGATTCAATCTGAAAAATATGAGCAGTCATAGGTTGAGGTGAGGGAGCTTTCCTTTGGTTAGTGCTTTTAGGTAGTCTTGGTTTTGATAAGATTACTAGACTGATCCGTCAGGGACATGCTAAGCCAGAGTTTATCTTGATTTCAGTAGTGCTTTAAGCAAAACTCATGATATTCTTGTGTACAAGATGGAAGAAGAGTGGACCAGATGACAATATTTGGATGCAGTCATTCTTAACCTCCATTGCTCTCCCAGTGGTCTAGCTGGGGTTTGTATAAAGTGGAATGGGAGGAATAGGGAAGGAGCCCCCACCTACCCTCTCCCCTTGTCCACTTGTCCTCCTCCACTAGTGGATAAAGTCCACAGGAACAGGCAAGTTATTTTAAATCTGTATCTTCTGTTGTCAAGATCTGTAATCAGTTCTGCTCGCTGGACCGGGGAGAGGAACCAAGGGAACATGAGGGTGAACGGGTTGACATGGAGTCCAGGAACACACTGTGCCTACATGCAGAATGTTTGTGCCAGGAAAGCCAGTCAGCATGCAGATGGTCTCAGATACCAAGCTAGTGTTGGGAAGCAAGATTCAGTCTCCTGAAGGCGTATTCCTCATTCTGTGGTTTGTATCACTTGCTTCGCAATGACCTAGAGTACTTGTTAAAATGCAAATTTTGAGCCCAATCCTAGACCTCCTAAGCCTGCATCTCTACGGATGGGTCTCAGTAGTCGATATTGGAAACGTGCAGGTCCCTAGGAGATGCTTATGCATATAGATTTGAACTGTTGTGTTTAAGGGTTAGGGAGCTGGAAAAAGCAAGAAATAGGCCAAGCCCTTGGGTAGGAAGGCTCCATAACCTTGGCACTGTTAGCATTCTGGGCGGAACAGGATTCTGCAACGTGCTTCGCAGCATCCCTAGCCTCTACTCTCTAACACTGTATTCCAGTTGGGAAAACCAAAAATGTTCCCTGGGAGGCAAAATAGTCACCAGTTGGAAACTGGAACCACTGCTTTGAGGGATCAGAGTGGTTACTTTGTTCCCAATCCAAGGATCAGCACACACGATGAGAGAAAGTCCAGGTATTAGAACTGGAGTGCCAAGTTGAAGCTAGACCTACAAAAAAAGCTCCAAAAGCTCCTTTATAGGGCTGATCCCATGCCTCGGATACTTAGCTTGTACAGATGCCATGTAACTCCAGATTTGTTGACAGAAGGAATTTAAAGGCTAGAACTAGATAGGGTCTTTCAAGTTACGCCAGCACACAAGGTGGACTTTTGACATCATCCAGATGCTTGAACCAACCTCAGTCCTGAGGCAGAATTTCCCGTGGCATCTGATACACAGCCTGGATTTGGAGCACTCACTGGGATTAGATGCCAAGGGAATATTGTGTTTAGGAACTCTGAAAGAGACAGGCTTCAACAAAGCAGACCTAAGCAACACGTAGCGTCTGAACTTCTTTATCAGCTTCCATTCCAGCCCACAAGGACAAAAGCATCACATACATATCCACTGTGGCAAACCTGTCCTCAGTAGGGAGTTTTACCAGTACTACTCTCCCCTCTGTTCTGAGACTACTTGCTCCTTTGTAATGTTTCTACTTTCTGTCCCACTCCCTAATAGATGATTTGTCCTCTCTGCCCGGCCCCCTAGTTCTGATATTTGGATTGTCTGCGATCTGGATACTACTTAGGAGGTAGAATCAAAGCCTTGTTGATTGGATTGGGAGTTTCTAACTTCCTATTAAAGGCACTGATTAAGCATCTATTGTATAAAGTAAGTAAGATTATGATCCAGTAAGAAAGATTCCACAAGTAGCGCAGGAAGAATTGGTTTCTACTACACTTCATGCTTCAGGACAGGAAATCCAGAAAAAAATTCTGTGGTATGTTAAGTGTGTACTGTAAGTTTCATTTCCACGTGAAAAACTGTAGTTAGCTAAAAAGTACATCCATGAAGAATCCTGGTTAAAGTAGGTACTAGCTAAATAATAATTTCACAAAAACTCAAGAACTCTGTAAAAGCATTTCCTCTGAATATTTTATTCAGTAAAAAACACAAAAAGATAAGGCAGAAACAAAAATCCCAGTCATTTGCAGTTTCTGTCGGCTTTCAGTTTGGTTCTCTTTTTTAAACAAAGAAAAATAGTAAAATTAATCTATGTAAAACATGCCATATATATTCAACTGCTACTAAATATAAAAAGCTTTAAAACTGTGTGTTCAATTTTGGTTACTGTATTACCACAATATTTATATTAAAATATGTATACTTTCAAATTTGGTTTCTATAAAAAATGGATTCTAATCTTATAAAAGTTATTTCCTAATATTCAATAAATGTCGCCTAAGGGATTTTTCAATCCAAATAGCAATTTTAATTTTTCTGGAATTTAAAGGTGCTTTAAATTTCCATTTAATAGGGTGAGAATGCTGTATTATTACGAGTGATAAAAGTTACAGGACATAGAGGTTATTCTGTTTTAGAGTCCACATCCTGATTATATTTTATATCCTCTTCTTGATTTCTTACAACTAGATACATACTCATTTGCTCAGCTGGAAAAAATTCTTAACATTATTTACTGACTTTAGGTATGAACTCTACCAGCTAGTTAATAGAAAATATGTAATTAAACATTGCCTTTATCAAGCAATGTAAAAAAAGCGTAAGAGTAACTTTGCAACATAGGACTTGAATGAGCAGCTGGTGATTATCAAAATCTGGCACTGAATTGATTTATACTTGTACACTCACAGCTAAACGTCTCTACCTGTTTTTCTATGTTGTAAATCTAGGACATCACTTATCTACATAGGAAGAGTAATAAATATTAATAATGTGCTATGATAAACATCCTGCACTCTTCCAAATCCTACAATAAAACTGCTTCAATTTCACTTGTTTAGCTTTTATACTTAGTTTTTTAGTTGATCTATGCTTATTTTAAGGAACTTGAACTACTCTAACAGAATCCACATAATTTTTATATTAGTCACACTGCTTCTTTCTGACTCTGGTTCTAATAGTTAAAAAAAGATAATGATAAATTTATGAAGTAGATACAGACAAACCTGAATTTCTTAAAATATATACTTAGAATCGGTTATAATTTTTAGATATTCTTTCTTGACAGTCTTTTCCCAAACTCATGATGTCCTCTCTAGGTAATATTGCCACACTCATAAATCAGAAATAATGACAAAAATGTGAAAACTACAGTAATTTAAGAGAATATAGGTTTTCTACATGCCATTTCTATTGGCTACTGAAAATAGTGAAAATAAGTAAATAAATAGCTACCTGTCCAGAAGCATCTCATGCAAAAATCCATCTTTCTGGGCCTTTTTTAAAGAATTTTACTCTCTTCTTTACTTATTTTAAGTTTGTGGTCTTGGAAGCTCTGAAATTTCTTTCTGCAAAGAAAATGTCTTCATTGAAAAATACCTCAAACTCTGATTATACATATTTACTATTAAATTTGTAAATACTGTTAATTTCTTTTTCACTTATTAAAAAGGTCTAATTGTAGGCCAGGCACAGTGGCTCATGCCAGCAATCCCAGCACTTTGGGAGGCCAAGGCAGGCAGATCACTCGAGGTCAGGAGTTCAAGAACAGCCTGGCCAACAAGGTGAAACCCCATCTCTACTAAAAATACAAAAATTAGTCGAGTGCAGTGGTGCGCGCCTGTAGTCCCAGCTACTCGGGAGGCTGAGGCAGGAGAATCACATGAACCTGGGAGGCGGAGGATGCGATGAGCCAAGATCACGGCACTGCACTCCAGTCTGTGGGACAGAGTGAGACTCTGTCTTGGGGGAGAAAAAAAAAAAGTCTAATTGTATTTTTTTAATAAGCTGGAGATTTTGAACAACAAAGATGACCTTCATAACCTCTCAAGAGGAGGACCACTCATTGACTGGGTAGCAGAAGGCCCCACTTCTATTAAGGTATTAAGGCATGCTGGCTGGAGTCCCCTGTGTCCTGGCCATAGCATAGCCTTTGACTGGCATCAGGCCCATTCTATGAATGAATAGAGAGATTGACTAACCCAAGTGACTACCTTTGGGAGCTGGTAGGATGATTAGGAAAACTGAACCCTCAAGAAGAGAAAAGCATTTAGCTCAGTGCTCTGTCCTAGAGGCTACATTGTGTTGCCTCTTCTTGTCCATCAGTTTTCATTTTTTCAGACAGGGTCTTGCTCTGTCACCCAGTCTGGAATGCAGTGGTGATCAGAGCTCACTGCAGCCTTGAACTCCTGGGCTCAATCCTCCTGTCTCAGCCTTCCGTGTAGCTGGGCCTACAGGCATGCATCACCATCCCCAGCTAATTAGGTAATTTATTTTGAAAGCACTTTGAGAAGCACTTCACTGTCAAATCTGTAGGTCTAAAAGGAAAAGCATACATACACATAATTGATTTCACATTGTTTTACATTTCCTTTGTCTTCTTCTGGAATGTCATCTTTTATCTTGGTTTCTCTTTCAGCACAGGATCTAATCTAGACATTGGAAAAGGTAATCCAATGGGTTATATGTTTATCTTCCACCTTCCCCACTTTACGCATCACATAAGAACATTTGAGATGATTTCTTATGCAGAAGAAAAAGTTAACTGAGCAACTATATTCAGAAAAAGACAGGTTCTGGCTATGTGTTTTTACTTCATATATATAATCTATATGAGTAAGTGCTATCACATGCTTTCTCCACAGCCCTTGTGTCAGAAACACTACAGACAAAATTATTTCAGAAACATTTTACATATCAGATCCTGCTAGGCAATAAAGAAATCATTAATTTAATTTTGTCCTCCAAGTGAATACACTGGGATCAAATTATCCCTAGTAGACAAGTGTTCATTTGATCAGATTAAAAGCTTAATAGCTATTTTACATTGCACAGACTATTACCAAAGTATTAAAACTTTTAACATTACACAACTTGTTTTTAATTAATTGGAACCCACCTCTTTTACTAGCTTCTTATATTCTTCTAAGTTTGGATAGATGTTTACTATCACAAGTCACAAGTTAATTAATCTGCATTCAACAATTAGCATCGCCCACAGAACAGGCAATTGGCAATGGTAAGGACTTATGTCTCCTAAGGGATCTCTGTGGCCAGAGTCCAGTTCCAGGGCTGCTTAGAAAGTGATGACAAATAACGTGTTTGTGCCAATGACATCTTTGTGACAGTTTTGATTAGAGGGGTCCCAGACCTGAAAACATTCCCTGCTAGGGCCTGTAGCACAATGCTACCTTTAGTAAGAGGGGTCTGTGTTCTGGTAGACAAGGCAAGGTCATAAAGGTGAAGGGCTGACAGAGATTAGGACAGGCTGCAATTAAATGGTACAAAAAGAGTCCTAAATAATCACTATTCAGAGCTTCCAAGTACTTGACTAACCAAAAAGACCCAGAAAACTTTGTATTTCATCTGAAAATTGCTTTAAATCATGAAAAACGCAATCTTTGTGTAAGTATCTTTGTATCTTTGTATAAGTGCAAAGCACTGCACATATATTTGCAATTGTTGCCTTCAGTAACACTTTTGTGATGATATCCAGATGAAAAGTAATTTAAACATGATACAATAAAATATAAATAAATAAAATTAAATATAAGTCACAAACCCATCTGCATTTCCCCAATGACCTGTTTCCTGAGAAGCAATGTGCTATGAAATACTGAGAGTGGCCTCTGGAGTCAGCTGGGCCTGGGTACACATCCTGTCTTACCACACCTTGAAATCACTGTGATTTCCATGAACTGACTGACAAAAACCACGAGGATGTAAGGAGGGTCAGAGGCTGTCTTCCTGTCTGTAAGGCTGAGTTCACATCCACCTCACAGGAGCATTATGGAAATTCAAGACTACAACGCAGGTGCCGGATGCATGCAACGAAAAAATATAACATTTCACTTCGCTAACTCTAAGAAAATACCTACATTTTAGATTGAAATTGTTTGAGCTTTAGATTTGAAATTATCTGAAATCAAGACTATTCTAAAAAGAAAATCAAACATATGAACGGAAATCTAACATGTAGCACATACAGGGAATTGATAGATGCTTTTAAATTACATTGGTAGTAGAGAAAAATGTAACATAAATTTTTATGCTCTAATTATAAGAATGAAGGGCATTTTAGAAAAGGCATTTGCCCCCTCTATTAGAGCCTTCCACTCTGGCCCCCACAATGCCTTACAGAGCAAATCTGGGTCAGACTGGATGCAACTTGTGATTCCCAACAGAGACAAACAAAGTAAGGTTCTAGATGCTAAATACTGGGATGGAGTGCCAAGACACAGAAAAGCCATGTGTCAAGAAGGCGGGAGTTATTCTTTAGACACATCCTGGTATATGTTTATCATTAAAGATCAGTGCCTTTGCTCAGTACTGCAATGGAATGCCAAGACACAGAAAAGCCATGTGTCAAGAAGTGGGGAGTTATTCTTTAGACACATCCTGGTATATGTATATCATTAAAGATCAGTGGCTTTTGTGAGTCTAAAAAATTAATCCTTAAATGTTTTCATCAAGTTCCAGTTAACTACCTGATTTATCTAGGTTATATTAACAGTATTATTTGGAATTTCACCTTGATATGAAGATGTCTGTGTAACTTTTACAATGATGTAAAACAAAGGGTAGGATTAGGGAGGGCACAGGCCACTGGTGCAATGGATAACACATCTGACTATGGATGAGGGAATTTAGCCTGGAATAAGGAACTTTTATTCCAGATTAGTGATGCACACGAATTTTAAAAATAAAATAAAAACCATGTTTTATGTGATTCATGTTTCTCCTAATGCAAAGAAGACAGGTACTATTAATAAAAATATTTTTAAAATGTAAGGGCTAAGGCCCCAGAAGTTCTGCTATGATTTTTTGTTTCATAGAGTGATTGTCATCATAGAAGCTCAAGCATTACATAAATACAAACGCGTATACCCCGACCTGGTAATTCTGCTTCTGGAAATTTATCTTCAGGTCCACCTGCACATCTACAAATTGATGCATATTCAGTGTTATGTACTGCAGCACTGTCTATAAGAGCAAAACACTGGAAACAGCCTAAATTTCCATCTACAGAAGACTAAATAAATTAAGGTACATCCCTAAAATGGAATTTTATGTGGCTGTTAAAAGAGAGAGAGAAAGAAAGAGAGGAAAAGCAAGACAAAGAGAAAACTTTCTACATTCAAACTAATAGTAGAAAACTCTCCAAGATACAATTTTAAGGAAAAAAAATCAAAGTCGAGAAGACTATAGAGGAGGTTGTCTTTAGTGTAAAACAGTTGAAAATTATAAATATATTCATATGTTTATAAAGAAACTTTAGGAGGCTATAAAAAAACAAAACAAAGGGAACGAGGAACAGGAGCTGGGACACAGGTGAGTAAGATGCATGGCAGGCATGTATCTTCATCTTTATATGCTTTTATTTTAAAATGTTGGACCACGTGTACATGTCATCTATTTAAGAAATCAGATTTTGGAATACAAGCAAGAAAACGAAAGCTTAAAAAGAGCATGTGGAAATACCAGAAAAAGATACTAATCCATGGAGATAATGGCAAGGTAGCTCCTAGATGCACTGATTTCTCTAACACATTGTATAAACAAGCCATCAACTATGGGATTTATAATTTAAAATGAGTCTATTTGAAACACCACATTATAAAAAGCTATTAACTAAATCTTTAAAGTGACAGTAAATGATGACTTAACATTTTAAAGAGATACAGTCACATTGCATGTGTGAATGCAGTCATCTGTATAAAATGTCATCATTACCTTGATCATTTCTTCTTCTGCTGCTGTTTTACTTTTTGCTTCTATGTCCCCTGCTTCATTACATCTAATAAAGCAGCTATTTGAGGTCAACAAAGCCATTTTCCCCTAAGTGAAACAAAATAACAAAATAGCCATGAGGATACTTCTTGTGGAAGAAACAATAAGTGTTTAGACTGAATTAATTTTTCCTCCCTGATTTAAAAATCACAGAAAAGAGCTTAGAGAAAAACCTGAAAAATATAATACAAGAACATATAGAAAAGGAAAGCAAGATCACCTTTCATTTTACTATTCAAAGATTACCGCAATAAACATTTGTAATGTATCTTCCTAGTAGGACTAAATTCTAATTAGATGAAGTAGGATTGCTTCCTTTCTAAAAGATCTACTGAAGATAAAACTGATTTAGTTCTGTTTGGAAAATTAACTTTAAAGACAAGAACATAATTATGAATGCATATTTTATTCAAATATTAACATTTTAAATAAAATTTATTTTCTTCACAATTAGAAAACATGAAAAGGTATATACAATGCCTTTGGTGTTTTGAATTTAAGAATCAATGTCTGAAGGACTTTTGTGTGTGAAAATAAATATTCATATACATTTTTAGTTGTTTAATATTTGATGTATTACACTGCTTTCTATTAAACAAAACTTTAAAAACTGATTTTCTTGTGTATCTAAATCTGGGTTACAAATTTGGTTAGCTTAACTCCCGTAACAAATATAACATTTATTTATAACTTGTATTTGGTTGATTCTTTTGGAAAACTTGGAATACCATAACATTTAGACAAAATTTTTATAAATACAATGATTACAAAGTATGTTAACCTTATATCACATCCAGTTAAAAACGTGCTGATAACATGGATTTAATTTCTTAGTCAAGTCCCAAGGGCTGGGTGGTCTCTCATCTGGATGGCTCCTGGTGAGCCCTGGAACATGGCGGTGTGGTCCAAGGCGATTTAAACCTGTGCCACAGATTATTCAGCTGAGTCCTTTTTGAAATAGAGTTTTAAGACCCTCTTTCATTTAAATTTAAATTTTTGAAACTTAGTGTCCTTCCTAAAAATAAAATGAAATGAACTTTCCTAAAGTGTTGTATTATTAGTACTATCTAAGTCATCATCCTGGCCTTATGAAATATTGACATTTTCTACTGGTGAAACATTAGAAACATCTCATCACAACTAGTAGGATCATCTCAAAGGGGTTGCAACATATTAATAGGTAATGAAATCAATGTAGTGTTTCCTGAACGGTATTGGGTGGGCTGGGGGGAAAGGAATACACACAGATACACAGAGGAAGGGGTAAAAGAGAATAAGAAATATCAAGGTGCATAACACATGGATAAGTAAGTATTGTTAAGTACAACTCTTGCTTCAGTTATGCATATGTGTGTGCTGGGCTGCAATGTAAAAATGCATTTCTCAATGGATTGGGTGAAAATAGTTTTCAAGTCACTGACTTAAGATTTTATCCTAGGGGATGAGGAAATTAGTCTAAGTGATTACCTCTTTCTGGTGGGATGTTCGTTTAATCTCTCATCTTAGAAAACACTGCTGAGTTCCTATTTTCAGTTCATTATTGTATACTACCAAAGCTGCTACTCAAAGGCTGAGCTTACCTTCTATTTGCTTGTTCTGCATGGTACCCACTGGTCCTTACTGTTTTTGATATAGTTATCTACTTTTTAAAGACAGTTTAGCACTCACATATTTTTTGTTCAATCTTTACTTCTCACACAGAAAAAGGAAATCATGTATTCTGTATCAACAAAGATTTAACAAAACATCCATATACTACAACTGTCTACTTACTAAAATTAAGGATTAGTATATTCTTTTTTCTTCTTATATTAAAACTATCTTTTCATACACTATTTTAAGCTTATGAACTGAAAGTCTTTTAGAGATAATTTACTTCAATGAACTATTATTATTTATATTTTATACGCAAATTGTCACAACTTGTTCTTAGCTAGCTCCACTGTTCTCTTACAGTCTGTAATGTTTCTGAAAGCATCCTTGATTTCTGCTACAAGGAAGATACTTAGGAACGATTCTGTTTTCCTACTCTGTGACCTAAAATTGACTGGTTCTTCAGTGGAAATGAGATCCATATCTAGGCACTAATGATACACAGAAATAATTGTGGGCAAAAGTACTAAAGCTATTTTTGTTGCACTATATTTTGAGATCTCTTTAAGGCTCTATGCTCTTACTGATTTATTCCAATTTAATGTATTATACTATTGCATCCTACTTTTTCTTTTTAAATATATTATGATTGACTGTTACAGACTTTCTGTTAAACTGACAGGAAGTTTTTATAAACAATAACAACACTTATATTTTGAAAGACTGGTTCCTATTGTTCTCTTGGTTCAACTGCATCTGAACGCCCAACAAGAAGTTCATCTGAATTTACACCAAGATATTTTCCATAGCCAGATTTCAGGGTGATTCTGTACATTAATAAGGTAGATAAAAGTTAAAAACTGAGAGAAAATTAATTATAGGACATCAAAACAGGACATGTGTATGTTTATGGGTGTGTACATATCTAAAATTTCAGACTGGACATATTCCAAGTGTTCAAAAGATGCATGTAGCTGAGTGGTGACTCACGCCTGTAATCTCTGTGCTTTGGGAAGGCAATGGGAGAATTGCTTGAGGCAAGAAGTTCAAGATCAGCCTGGACAACATAGTGAGACCCCCATCTCTATAAAAAATTTAAAAAGTTAGCTGGGCATGGTGGTGTGCACACGTAATACCAGCTACTTGGGAGGCTGATGCAGAAGTGCTTGAGCCCAGAAATTTGGGGTTATAGTGAACTATGTTCACACCACTGCCCTCCAGCCTGGATGACAGAGTGAGACTCTGTGCCTTCAAAAAAAAAAAAAAAATCTACATGTGACTAGTTGTTGCCATATTGGACAGTGGAGTTTTAAATTTAGTTTTATACTTTGCTTTTTTAATATAAACATTGTACCTTATATATTACATAACAAATATTTTCAAAATTCATCATTCTTCAATTATACCTCTTTAGATATAAGCTTCAATAATAAATTACTAAAATTTTATGTCATCAAACTGTTTTCCAGAAAATGCTGCTTCCATTTATATTCTTACCTCAAATTAACAGAGTATGTTTTGTATCATGGATTTTTTTTTAAACATTATGACTCTAAAAAAATACTTGAAAACCTGATATGGAAAAAAACAGTATCCTATTAATTTGCATTTTAGTAGTTAACTAGAATAACAATTGTTTTTCTTTTCCTTTCCTTTTTAGTTTTTAGATTATCTGGTAATGTGCCTTGTCCACTTTTCTATTCAGATCTGATTGTTCGCAATTTTTCTACTGGGGTCTTCAGTGCTATGAATTCTATACAAGATACATATGAAGAGTAAGAACTCACTGCCTATTAAGATTGTTGCAAATATTTTCCTCATTTGTCAGTTAATTTTCTTCATAATCCTTTTTTGTTTATAATTGTAAAGCAGTTTAAAACTATTGAATTTTTTCTTCCTCTTCTTTTATTCTTTGTCTTTCACCCTACTTATCAGACTTCCAAAGAAAGTATAGAAATAATCATCTTAATGTGATTTTTTAAAATTATGATTTCTTTTACCTTACCAAGAATCTCCTTGGATGCCAGAATTGACTTTTACTCCTTTATACGTTAATGATTATATAACAGAAATCATTATCATGTCGATGTAACCAATTACTAAAATATGTAAATTCACTTTCAGTATCTTTTACCCAAAGAATCATTCTATACTTCTGCACAAGGTGACAATAAAAAAGGCTACTTTATAAAATGACTGTAAAAATAGTGAGTAAAAATATTCTTTTGGTCGTTATGACGCTGTAACATTCTCTGCTGGTTTCAACAATATTCCTTTTTTTAGTCTTCCTGTTTGTCTTTAGACTTCCAAACAGTGAGTTTAAATATCATAGCAACAGTGAACCAGGTTTTGTACTATTTGATTTATTTTTTAATCTATCTTACTTGGTGTGTGAAATTATTAACCTTCATTTTTTAACTTACATATCTTTTTTCCAGCCTAGCGTTATATATTGATAGGAAATCCATGAAAAGTAGATCACAAAATCTACTTTTCAAAAAAGCTATTTCGTTTTTTATATCAAAATTACCGTGGGCTTAAGACAGATACTAAAATTTTTAATGAATACAATTAAATTTTTAAAATAACTGGTTACTAATTATATTACAACATAAGCTCACCTGGAATCAGATAATTTGACAGCCGTAAACTGCTCTGGAGGACTAGGGCCCTCATCAACTATTGGAGAAAAAACATTTGAAAATAAATTTGACATTTGCTATAAAGACATTATTTTGCTTTAAAAAATGTGGCTATTTTCTTCTGCAATTAAATGTAAGAATATTCAGATATACTGATGTCACTGTAATACTGTATCTTTGGAATCAAGATCTATTTTACCTTCTTTTAACTACAGTGCTAATTTTATACACTGAGTAAGTCAGGGTGATATAATGCTTATTTAATAACTTTCGAGATAGCTTCTCTTTATGTTTTAAAATACAGTCATAAATAATCACTTATTTAAAAAAGCTAAGTGCTTTCATTTATTCAATGGATGGCCTTGCTGACCAAATGATACTGCTTTTTATCTTCTAATTACTTCATATCTCATTAGGGCTTCCTCTAATGGGCTAAAGAAAATGAGGAAACTTCAAATTGTTAAATGCACTCAGGTTAGTTTTGGTAATAGGTCTGAATAAAAAAGAAATTCAAATATGTTTGACTCAAATAGGTTTTCTTTTTTCTTTCCACTTACTATTTTAATTATTCATATTGTTTCAATTTCCAAAGATACTCTTATGGAACTATATGGAATGTTTTCAAATTCTTATATTAGAAAGAGGGACTTCCCAATGGCTGGTAAATATTAAGGAATTAAAAAATGGAAGAGTCAAATGCAATGGTTCCATTTCTTTGGAAAATGTTTGAGACTAGTTAGAGTTTGGCCTAAGTGAATGAATGTCCTAAAATCTACACTTGTGGCAGGATCTTCCCTTCCAGACACAAACCTTCTTTGTGTGGAGCTCCCACGGTAAAAAGACCATTGTCAAGTGCATGTATATAGGTTCCCTCATCCATTTCAATGGCTATGGTTCCTGAAATTCCACCGAAGTTTGTTACTGTCCACCAGATTTCTAAAAAATAAAATTGATATTTCAACTTTATATTTTAGTTTTGACACAGAGTTCTTTGTTATTATAACTTAGTTTTAAAAACTTTTTATTTTGCAGTCGTAAGAAATACTATGAAGATCTCACATATCCTTCACTTGCTTTGTCTCAATGATGACATCTTGCATAAGTATCATACATTGTTAGAATCAGGAAACTGACATTGATATAATCCATGAAGCTTATTCAGATTTCACCAGTTTTACATGTACTTGTTTGCATGTATGTGCACAGATTCCTGTGACTACCAGCACAGTCAGGATTAGGTTTTTAAAATACACAATAGCAACATACAGCCAGGCATGGGGGTGCATGCCTGTAATCCCAGCTACTTGGGGAGCTGTGAAAGGGGATCACTTGAGCCCAGGAGTTCAAGGTTATAGTGAACTATGATCATGCCACTGCACTCTAGCCTGAGTGACAGAACAAGGTCCTGTCTCAAAAAAAGACCAAAACAAAACAAAAGACAACATGTGAGGGTACAAAGTGATATATGGAGAACGGTCTCTCTCATGATAGACCCCAGCCATCTATTCATGCCTGCTTGCCAGAGGCAATGCCTATCATAATGCTTCTTAAAAATGCCTCTACAGAAAGACTTTCTAGCATAGTAATCTTTTTTTTTTTTTTTGAGATGGAGTCTTGCTCTGTCACCCAGGCTGGAGTGCAGTGACGCGGTGTTGGCTTACTGTGACCTCCGCCTCCTGGGTTCAAACAATTCTCTGCCTCATCTTCCCGAGTAGCTGCAGTTACAAGAGCCTGCCACCATGCCCGAATAATTTTTTTTTGTATTTTTAGTAGAGACGGGGTTTCACCACATTGGCCAGGCTGGTCTTGAACTCCTGACCTCGTGATCCACCCGCCTCTGCCTCCCAAAGTGCTGGGATTACAGATGTGAGCCACTGCACCCGGCCAGTAATCTTAACTACGATTTTAGATTGAAAGCAAAATGAGCAGAATCTATGTCTATGTATACTAATTTCCAATTTGCCAATAGAAATGTTAGACTCTAGCAACAATTATTTTAGCAGTTGTTATAAAAGTTTACATCTTAATGTTAAAAAAATCCTCAAACCTTGTCCTAAATTGTACTTTAACTAGAGTAGAAATGAGTCAATCATTAACTGGATATGACATATTAAGGAATTCTTGTTAATTTTACAAGGTCTGATAATGACACAGTATAATGTATAAAAGTAAAGAACAAAACAGGTGATGAGAGAAAGACATACCACGTTAAGAAATGTACATTTATGTACTTATGGGTAAAATGACGTAATATCTGTGATTTTTACTTAAAATTTTCTTGGAAAAAACGTGTGTGGGGGTGTGTATGTAAATGAAACGAGATTGGCAAAATATTGATAATTAATGCTGGGGCCTGGGCACATGGGGGACTCATTATATTCTTCTATGTATGGATTAGTTTGGATATTTCCATAATAAAAAGGTTTTAAAGATTCAGTTAATTCCACTGCACAAAATTTTCTATTCAACTAAACATTTCATGCTTTTCACAATCAATTTTAAAATACATAAAATTTCAGCTAAAATGAAGTTGGACCCTTATCTAACACCAAACACAAAAAGTAACCTAAAATAGAACAAAGACCTAAATGTGAGAGCTAAAGTTACAAAACTTTTAGAAGAAAATGGGAAAAGCTTCACGCCAATGAATTTGGCAATGATTTCTTATATAGAACATCAAAGGCACAGGTGACAAAAGAAAACACAGACAAATTGGACTTCATCAGAATTAAAAACTTTTGTGCATCAAGAACCACTGTCAACAGAGTAAAAGGCAACCCAGAGAATGGAGAAAATATTTGTAAACTACATACAATATAAGGAATTAATATCCAGGCTATATAGAGAACTCCAAAAAGACAAATACCACAATTCAAAACTGGGCAAAGGATATACATGGACATTGCTCCAAAGATGATATACAAATGGCCAATAAGCACTCGAAAAGATGCTCAACATCACTAGTCACTAGGGAAATATAAATCAAAACCATAATGCAATACCACTTCACACCCATTAGAATGCTATTATCAAAACAAACAAAAAACAGAAACCAAGAAAACCAGAAAAACAAATGTTGGGCAGGATGTGGAGAAACTGAAACCCTGTGCAATGCTGGTGGGAAGGTAAAATGGTGCATGTATTTAAATGCCACTGAAGTGTACACATAAAAATAGAAAAACTGGCAAATTCTCCTTGAAGAGGTCCTTCTTCAAGGAGAACTACAAACCACTGCTCAAGGAAATAAAAGAGGATACACACAAATGGAAGAACATTCCATGCTCATGGGTAGGAAGAATCAATATCGTGAAAATGGACATACTGTCCAAGGTAATTTACAGATTCAATGCCATCACTATCAAGCTGCCAATGACTTTCTTCACAGATTTGGAAAAAACTACTTTAAAGTTCATATGGAACCAAAAAAGAGCCCACATTGCCAAGTCAATCCTGAGCCAAAAGAACAAAGCTGGAGGCATCACACTACCTGACTTCAAACTATACTACAAGGCTACAGTAATGAAAACAGCATGGTACTGGTACCAAAACAGAGATATAGATCAACGGAACAGAACAGAGCCCTCAGAAAAAACGCCACGTATCTACAACTATCTGATCTTTGAAAAACCTGAGAAAAACAAGCAATAGGGAAAGGATTCCCTATTTAATAAATGGTGCTGGGAAAACTGGCTAGCCATATGTAGAAAGCTGAAAATGGATCCCTTCCTTATGCCTTATACAAAAATCAATTCAAGATGGATTAAAGACTTAAACATTAGACCTAAAACCATAAAAACCCTAGAAGAAAACCTAGGCATTACCATTCAGGACATAGGCATGGGCAAGGACTTCATGTCTAAAACACCAAAAGCAATGGCAAGAAAAAGCCAAAATTGACAAATGGGATCTAATGAAACTAAAGAGCTTCTGCAAAGCAAAAGAAACTACCATCAGAGTGAACAGGCAACCTACAAAATGGGAGAAAATGTCCGCAACCTACTCATCTGACAAAGGGCTAATATCCAGAATCTACAGTGAACTCAAACAAATTTACAAGAAAAAAACAAACAACCCCATCAAAAAGTGGGCAAAGGACATGAACAGACACTTCTCAAAAGAAGACATTTATGCAGCCAAAAAACACATGGAAAAATGCTCACCATCACTGGCCATCAGATAAATGCAAACCAAAACCACAATGAGATACCATGTCACACCAGTTAGAATGGCAATCATTAAAAAGTCAGGGAACAGCAGGTGCTGGAGAGGATGTGGAGAAATAGGAAAACTTTTACACTGTTGGTGGGACTGTAAACTAGTTCAACCATTGTGGAAGTCGGTATGGCGATTCCTCAGGGATCTAGAACTGGAAATACCATTTGACCCAGCCATCCCATTACCGGGTATATACCCAAAGGACCATAAATCATGCTGCTATAAAGACACATGCACACGTATGTTTATTGTGGCATTATTCACAATAGCAAAGACTTGGAACCAGCCCAAATGTCCAACAATGATAGACTGGATTAAGAAAATGTGGCACATATACACCATGGAATACTATGCAGCCATAAAAAATGAAGAGTTCATGTCCTTTATAGGGACATGGATGAAGTTGGAAATCATCATTCTTAGTAAACTATCGCAAGAACAAAAAACCAAACACTGCATATTCTCACTCATAGGTGGGAATTGAACAATGAGAACACATGGACACAGGAAGGGGAACATCACAATCTGGGGACGGTTGTGGGGTGGGGGGAAGGGGGAGGGATAGCATTGGGAGATATACCTAATGCTAGATGATGAGTTAGTGGGTGCAGCACACCAGCATGGCACATGTATACATATGTAAGTAACCTGCACATTGTGCACTTGTACCCTAAAACTTAAAGTATAATAATAATAAAGAAAAAAAAAGAAAAACTGGCAAATTCTATATTCTGTATATTTTACCTCCACACACACACAAAAACAATGGAGAAAAGGAAAATTAATCAAAATTAAAATTTCAGCTAAAGACGATTAGAAAGCAATAAAACTAATGACAATTTAGATGATTGAGTTATAGCTACAATTGTTTTCAGTAAAAGAAATAATGCTTTATTCTGAATCATTTTGAACAGTGTTATGATTAGCAAGCCTTTCTTATAAATGTAAGTTAATAATTTTAAATTAGTTTTATTTTGTATGTTCTATGCCACGTTCAAGAAGTACACTTAATATTAAATAAAATCATTTAAATATAATATCTCATTAATGATTTGCAAATGAAGAAGAAATTTCTGGCAGACAAGCTCCTCAAAATTTTCACACTCTGTCCAAGTAGGGAAATGATACAATAACATTACTTATAATATTGTCAACTGAAAAAGAAATTACTTTGAGCAGATGCCAGTATTTTTTCTCAATGGGATTTCAAAGAATAAGAAAGCTAAACACATTATCATCAAGAATTAAATGTGAGCATTCTGCCTACTTTCTGCAAGTGGCCTACATTCAACCTTTGGAGGTATGCTTATATGTTTAGCGACTAAAGTAACATAACATAATACTTAACGGTGCCACTCGGGGGTTTTAGCTGTGAAAAAGCAGTGGGTCCTAAGAACGGTGGCACTGAAGTTGCCTGTCTCTACGTCAGGTGACAGCTCAAGCTGTGTATATGCTGCAGACGCCCAAGCTGAATTTAAGAGAATCCACTCAAAAACATTACCTGCTATTTAGACACATGCTTAAAGTTATTTCCTTTTAAACCTTAGGCAGATGGTGAAATATTCCCGCTGTGTTGTCTCACAATGCATAACAAAGCTTTTCACATATTTTCACATAGTTGAGAATGTTTCCATATGTCTGGAATGCCTGTAATCCAGCACTTTGAGAGGTGGAAGCAGGAGAATCATTTAAGCCCATGAGTTCAAAATCAGCCTAGGCAACAAAAGGAGACCCCCATCTCTACAAAAAAAAAATTAAGAAATTAGCTGGGTATGGTGGTACAAGGCTGTGGTCCCAGCTACTCGGGAGTCCAAGTTGAGAGGACTGCTTGAGCCTACGAGGTCGAGGGTGCACTGAGCCATGATCATGTCACTGCACTCCAGCCTGAGCAACAAAGCAAGAGCCTGTCTCAAAAAAAAAAAAAAAAAAAAAAAAAAAAAACTGGCCCGATGCACCAGTGTCATGGCTGATAAGATACTGCCAGGGCACCCTCATTCTAGCATCAAGGCTGTGTGACAGCTCACCTCACATTCTGACTAACCCAGTGCTTCTGTGCTAAGGACCCCCTTAAATCTCTGCCTTCATTATGTGCTTGGCACAAAGCAATGATATATCTTAGATTTGGAAATGGAATTTTCTTCCCCAATCTTAATGTAGTCTAAGTACCCTTCACAGACCTTTTATTAACCCATAGCTGACTTAGCTTTAGTTACTGGGTAAATCAAATCTGTGTTTTGCAAACTATGATGTTGTAAGTTCAATTGCTTCTGAATCTAGCAGAGCTCAGTGAAAATCCTTGCTTACAGACAGGCTCATTTTTATTAATGTCACACATGGTACTCTCCATGTGAAAGACAGAGTTTCTTTCATCCTATTTACCAATCCCTTCAGATCCTTGTGAGGAACCAACAGAACAGCTTTAAAAAATTAAAAGGTTTTTTTCTTTCCCTTCACAAATAGGCACATGCTTACTTTTATGGCAAGTTTAGAAAATCCACAATGAAAAGAAGGTGGAAGGACAAAGAGAAAAAGATGCAGAAGGACTTCCTCTTCCAGCCAAGATGGACTTGCCCTCCCAACATGACCAAAGAGAAAACTGAAACTGGATAGAATATTTGAGAAAACTGTTTTCGGGGATTGGAACACAGGCAGAACAGGACTGTGATATTTGAGAACAGGAAAACACTGGAGGCAAATCTCTCACACACTTCTGTTTTCTGCCCAATGGCAGTTTCTTGACCACACAGAGAGAGGTAGAGACCTCCAAAAATGAGGCAATGTCACTGTCACTAAGCTGAGAGTCTTGCGGTGCTAACATGTTTGGAGTTTATAGAATAAGGTACTGGAGAAGAGGGAACTACATACAGGTGAGGCCTCGGAAGAGTATGCAAAAGTTCTCTGCAGGTCTGGGGCCAAGGGCTGGGGGAGTGCATACAGTAGGCAGGCTCCACAAGGCCTCTGCAGAGTGGCTGGCACTTCTGAGGGCTGACTGGAGATGCCAGAGATCACACAAATTTGGGACACAGCAGAGTGGAGAGAATTCACCAAGTATACTTAGAACATGTGTCTGAGGCCCATGAGGATGAACCTTTCCTAGAGTAAGAGTCACTGTCTAAGTCTACAGGCAAAAACCTAATAAATAACCACGAACTAACAAAGGCCCAGGCTTGACAGAAGAAAAAGGGTGGTCAAATAATTTAACTAGGCATCAAGACATTTAACAGAAATAAAGGTTAAAATGTTATGAAAATGAAAGACTGAATTTATAAGGAAGACTTAACAATCCTAAATGCGTACACATGACAGCTTCAAAATAGTTTAAGCAAAAACTGCTCAAGTAGACAGATCTAGAATTACAGCTGGAGATTCTAACATAACTCTCATTACATTGTAGGATGAATAAAAAATCAGTAAGGACACAGATGTGCATAGTCACAAGCTCCACCAGTTGATCTAACTGACATCTAAAAAACACTGAACTGCCGGGCGCCATGGCTCACGCCCGTAATCCCAGCACTTTGGAAGGCTGAGGTGGGTGGGTCGCCTGAGGTCAGGAGTTTGAGACCAGCTTGGCCAACGTGGTGAAACCCCGCCTCTATTAAAAATATTTAAAAAATTAGCCAGGCGTGGTGGCAGGTGCCTGTAATTTCAGCTCCTCCGGAGGCTGAGGCAGGAGAATCACTTGAACCTGGGAGGCGGAGGCTGCAGTGAGCCGAGATTCTGCCACTGCACTCCAGCCTGCTGGGCAACAGAGGGAGACTTCATCTCCAAAAAAATAAAATAAAATAACCCTGAACCAACATCTGCAGAATACACATTCTTTTCAAGTGTACGTGGAAATTCACTAAGAAAGTATGTTCTCCAACTATACTAAAAATGAATTCGAAATCAGCAACAATAACATACCTATAATATCTCTATGTAGTAGAAATTAAAAACGATACACTTTTAAATAACTCAAGTGTCCATGAAAAGAAAAATCACAAGGAAAACTAGATAATATTTTGAATGGAATGAAAATGGAAACAAAATATGTTGACTATAACTAAAACTAAGGTGGAATGAAGAGATCTAACTATCTTCTTAAGAAGCAATAAAACAAGAGCAAAGTAAACTGAAAATAAGTTAAAGGGAGGAAAAAAAGACTGAAAATAAATGAAATAAAGAGAAAATAAGTAATACTGAAAAAGGCTTGTCAAATCCTGAGGACTGCATGTGGCCCAGGCCAGCTTTGAATGCAGCCCAACACAAATTCATAAACTTTCTTGAAACATTATGAGATTTTTTTGCTTTCTTTCTTTTTTTTTTTTTTTTTTGGCTCATCAGCTTATCGTTAGTGTATTCTATGTGTGGCCCAAGACAATTCTTCTCCTTCGATTGTGATCCAGGGAAGTTAAAAGATTGAATACCCCTGTACTAAAAGATCATTAATGATCTAAAATAAATGATCTTATAAAGAATTTATAAACCTCCAGCTAGACTGACTGATCCAGGAAAAAATAGAAAAAACACAAATTACCAATATGAAGAGATTGCAATACAGATTAGATTCTACAGACATTAAAAGGATATTAAAGGAATATTCTGAACAATTTTATGCCAATAAATCCAACAACTTGGATGAAATGAAATTTTCCTAAAAGACACAAGTTACCAAAACTGACAACAGAAAAATCTGAAAATATCTCTTAAAAAATCTTAATTCTCCCACAAAAAATTAAAACCAAACCAAACAAAACCCTCTAGGTTCAGATGACTTCACTGGTAAATCCTATCAAACATGTAAAGAAGAAATCATACCGATCTTACACAGCTATTTCCAAAAACAGGGAAGGAGACAGCACTTCCCATCTAATTTTATGACACCCAGTATCGCCTTGACACCAAAATCAAATAAAGCCATTACAAGAAAAGGATACAAAAGTTCAATATCTCCCATCAACACCAATATACAAATCTTAAGAAACAAAACAAAACAAAACAAAAAAAACCTAGAAATCAAATCTAGCAATATCCCAAAAGGCAATGCACCACAACCAAGTGGGGTTTATCTCAGGGATGTAAAGTTAGTTTAAAAGTTGAAAATGAAACCAATGTAATTCATTGGCAGAATGAAGAAAGTTATATAATCATCTCAACAGACACAGAAAGAGGCATTTGACAGCATTAAACATTGTTATGATAAAAAACTCCCAAGAAACAAAGTTTAAAAGGAATGTCCTCATTTTGATAAAGGTTTTCTCTGTATATCCTACAGACACCATACCATATGGTGGACTACTGAAAGCTTTCTGCCTAAGCTTGGAAACAATGCAATTATGCCCATTCTCGTGACTTATGTTCAACACTATGGAAGTCCTGGGCAGTATAATAAACCAATAAAAAGCAAGACAAGACATAAGGATTAGAAAGAAAGAAGTAAAATGAACAGGAAACATAATTGCAAATTTCTTAGTATTCTATATAAACAAACCACTAGAAGTAATAAGTGAAACAGACTTATGAGACTACAAAGTCACTATACAAAAATCAATTGTATATCTACATACTGACAGCAGACAACTGGAAAATCAAATTCAAAAGTTCTACTGACAGTAGTGTAAAATTATAAACTACTTAAGAATAAATTTTTAAACAGGCATGCAAGACTGCTACATTGAAAATTATGAAATATTGAGGCCCAATATTAAGATGTTGATTCTCCCACAAATGATCTGGACTCAATACAATTCTCTGAGAAAATCCAACAGGCTTCACTGTAGAAATTAATAAACTAATAGTAAGTACAAAGTTGGAGGACACACACTACCTGATCTCAAGACTTCATGAAATTATAGCAATCAAGAGAAATATACCAAAAGAAAAGCAGACAATCGATAGAACAGGGTCCAGAAATAGACCAATACATAGAAAGATAATTGATTTTTTATGAAGATACCAAACTGGATTAATGGAAAAAGGAAACACCAGTGGTGCTGGCACAAATGGCTATCAAGATGTTAAAAAAAAAAAGTATATTTTGAAACCAAACTCACACCATGCCATAAATTAATTTGAGATTAATGACAGATGTAATGTAAAAACTAAAACTATGATGCCTCTAAAAGACGACGTAGAATATTTTCCTGACTTTGGGTTAAGCAAAGATCTCTTAGATCAAAGAGATAAGGTAGTAACTATAAAAGAAAAAAATAAACTAAGCTTTATAAAAATTAAAAGCTTCTGACCATCCTGGCTAACATGGTGAAATCCTGTCACTACTAAAAACACAAAAAATTAGCTGGGCGTGGTGGCGGGTGCCTGTAGTCCCAGCTACTTGGAAGGCTGAGGAAGGAGAATGGCATGAACCTGGGAGGCGGAGCTTGCAGTGAACCGAGATTGTGCCACTGCCCTCCAGCCTGGGCGACAGAGTGAAACTCCATCTCAAAAAAAAAAAAAAAAAAAAAAGCTGTCCATCCAGAAACCACCATTAAGAAACTGAAAAGGAAAAACTCAGACTGGGAGAAAAGACTGACAACACCATCAACTTTTAGCAAGGATGTAACTGGAGAACTAATTCATTCTTGGTGGGAGGGTAAAATGGCACAACCACTTTAGAAAATTTTTGGCAGTTTCTTATATAGTTAAACATTCACCTATCCTTTGACACAGCAATTCCACATCTACATATCTACCCTAGATATATACCCTAATTTTAGAATTGTTGATTTCCCATTTCAAAAGCAATGATTCTTCCAGAACATTAGCTTTACACCATTCCATATTTTATATATTTTTAAGCTACCATAATTTATCAAGATTCAAAACGCAACTTGCCAAGTTTTAAAACAGAAAAAAAAAGTATGGAAACAGCTAAAATGTATACATGTTCAAAGAAAATAACTTGTAAAATATATTTGGTTGAATAACATTTACATTAAGCCTTTAAAATTATGTATCAGAATCTCCGGCTATTAAGCAGTCTAATGGTGCCTACTAAGTCAGAGAGTTGTAATTCTTCTCTCCTGTGCTCTGTTCTGATAATGAAGTAAAGGCATCAGTAGCATCTACTGTGCTAAAGAATAAATGGAATTTACAACTGTAGGTAATATTTAAGCACTTTAAGACAAATATGAATACATCATAAATTTCTAACTAGGAAAATATTTTCAATGAGGTCTCAAGAAATGTTAACTTTTTTTCAGAATAAAGCACTGAAAACTGACTCACCAACATATCAAACTGGGTTTCTTTATCTTCTTATCTTTTTCTCTTCTTATCTTTCCTCTTTTCCTTCTTACTACAGGACATAATTTATATAGATGAGTTTAGGTATATCGATTTGTGTGATAAATAAATATCGTAAGATTGAAACTTGGAAGTCTTTTAAGCTGTTGCATTTATAAATTATTGATTTAGGAAGACTTACATTGCTATGCCCTCTTAAATACAGTACTGAGAAGTTGCTTCAGGCTTTGTACGTATCATGTTAAAGTTCAAAGCAGATTGTAGAGCCACACTGCCAGATATTAAATCCTGGTTCTGTCATTTCTTAGCTCTGTGATTTTTGGAAAAGGTACTGAATCTCTCTGTGAGTCAGTTTCTCCACTTAAAAAATTAGGATAATAACTTAACTCTTAAGGCTATTGTGAGGATTAAGAGGTAATATGTATCTTCACGCATTGCTGGTGGAAATGTAAAATGGTGCAGCATCTACAGAAAACAGTTTGGGGTTCCTCAAAAAGTTAAAGAGTTACCATATGACCCAGCAATTTTACTCCTAAGTATGTATACCCAAGGGAAATGAAAACATACACCCACAAAAATACTTACATAAGAATATTCACACTAGCATTAGTCACAATAGTCAAAAAGGAGAAACAACCTAAATGTTCATCAACTGATGAATGGATGAACAAAATGCTACATCCAAACAATGGAATACTACGCAGTCATAAAAAGGAACAAGTGCTACAACAATGATGGACCTCAAGAATGTTATAAGTGAAAGAAGCCAGATACAAAAGGCCACATGTTGCATGATTTCTTAGGAAATATTCAGAATAGGCAATTTCACATAGATAGCAGACTAGTGGTTGCCAAGGACTAGGAGAGGGGGAGGATGGGATGTGATTGCTTTAGTGGGTAGGAAGAGATTCTTCTGAGATGATGAAAATGCTGAGCAACTAGACAGTAGTGAAACTCTTGAATATATACTAAAAACCACTGACTGTACAAAAGGGTGAATTTTATAATTAAGAATTACATCGCAAAAAAAAAAAAAACCCAAGAGCGATTTGAAAAAAGTTAATGTGCAAAGTGCCTACAACAATTTCTTGGTGCATTGAAAGTGCTATATAAGCATTAATTATGATTATTACGATAATCTTAAGACACTCTTGTCTGCATTTTCATCATAAAGTTTTCAGAAGATAACTCACCACTCCTCACAGGAAATTCACAGGATAAAAATCTCACACTCATTCAGGATATACCTGCCGTTTATTCTGGCATCTTCATGAGGCCAGACTCCTCAAGAGGGTTCTCAGGGCAGTGGCTTCAGCTCACTCCTTGATACTTTCTTTCCATCTCGCCTAAAAATATCAAAACCCTTGTTTATCACGAAGACCAGGAGGAAATGCTCAATATTTGTATGTACAGTCAACCTCAGGCAAATATGCCAGTTAAAAAAGAAGCGGGGATATGAATGCACAGGTATTTTTCTCCTAAAGAGCTAATAAATTAACACTACGACCCCCTCCTCACATTTGGCTCAATTTATTTACTGCATATATGTTCTCTCATTTAATCCTCACAGTGTTCTAAAGGTATAAAAAATGGTCTGAAAGTATAAATGTGTAAACGGAGGTTCAAAGATATTTGATCTCTTAATGAGTAAATGGAAGTTCAGACATATTAACCAATTTGCCACAAATTACAAAATTAGTAAATGACAGAGTGCAGGTTCCAGCCCATATCCCTATCAAAGCCCATATACACCTCAACCACTGTGTGATTCATCCTGGTTTCACTCTACATATTAGCTTAGAACAAATTAATCAATAATTTTTCCAGGAAGAGACAATGGAGAAAAGAATAATCCCTAATAAAGGAAGTTACTGTCATGAACTACGAGATCAGACTAACGCAGACCCACCAGGCAGAGGCCTGGAGAGATGCCTCAGGGGACCAAAACTCGTGGGTATGGGGCCACGGGTCACCCGGCCGTCTATCCTGTTTCCAGGGTCGTCCGCGCGGGAGGCTGCCCCTCTCTGCACAGGCGCCAGGAACCGCGGTGCGGCCTCCATCCAGCCCGGACAGGGGCCAGAGTGAAGCCTGGGAGGCCACAAAGCCGGTTCTCCGCGCCACGGCTTCCACCGGATTCGAGGGGGTGGAGTGCATCCGAAAAGAACTGAGGAGGCTCCCGCCGGAGCTGCAGGACCCACCTCTTCGCCTTGGTTACCTTAAGCACAAGCTTGGTAGACTTCACATAAGAGTACTCGGCCATGGCTGCGGGAGACTTCTGCGCGGAGAGGCTGAAGCTGGCTCAGGATGAATATGTGACCCGGAGCAGCACCAGGGTGGGGAGGAACAGAAGTGGAGGCGAAGTAAACACTCCCTGACAGCGTATGTCTGTCCAGAACCCGCCTTCGTCTTCACCCAAACGCTGAATGCCTGAGATTTCCACTTCCGGGTTTCTGACGGGGAGCTACAGCGGCCGCAGAGGGCCGAAAGGTGTCTGTACGCAGCTGCTCCCTGGCGCCCTCTCGAGGAGCCCCTGAGGATTCGTGCCTCCCAGAGGTGGGGAAAGCCCGCCCGAGGCGCCGGTGCTGATGGTGGCGGGACTGCCTGGCTCGCTGTGGAACCGCCTCCCGCTAGAGCTGCGGGCTGGCGACGGTCCCCGCGGGGGCAGGAAGCGGCTCATGCTTCCCTCGCCAGCCTGCGGCGGCGCGTCTGGAAGCGCTGGCCACTCGTGCGTGCGTCACTCGGGGCTGTGCCTCGCGCGACTGTGTGTGCAGGAAACAAGCAGGAAATACCCTAAAATAGAACGAAGCGCCATGTTGAGGACCACGGACGTCGCGAGTGCTGTGGGAATGTGGGCTGAGGTGGAGAGTTACAGGCGCGAGTTACAGGCGCGTGTTACAGGCTCAGGGGTCAGGGAGAAGCCTAATCGTGGAGGCGGCATCTGAGGAGGGTCTTGAACGCTGGGCAGGCTTTTTCCTGATAGAGATGGAGGAAGCTAGCCCTGTCTGATGGAGGAAACTAGCCCTGTCTGATGGAGGAAACAGGGCAGAGGCGTGGAGGGAGCCGTGCAGCGCTGGTGTGAGGAGCCGCGAGCAGGCCAGGCCCGTAAAGCAGAGTGATGGGAACCAGGATAGAGAAGGCAAGTCGGGGTCCTGTGGTCGCTGAAGAATTTGAATGAAATCAGTAAACAGGTGAGAGAGATCCATCGCAAGAGTATGGGATGAAAGGAGGAGTAGTCCACGGTGATTCCTCTGCAGCGGTGGGTATTATTAATCGCGTATGTGACACCAAAACGGTGGGTATTATTGATAGCGTATGTGACACCAAAACCACCCCACTCAAGCTGTGGCTCTTTCCTTAAAGTAGAAAACAGAGACCAGTTGGGTTCCAAGCATCCATGAAGATCTTATTAAATTCGTGATCCCTGGTGGCACCACGGAGTCAGGATTGGCTCATCTCAAACCTGACTCAGAAACAAAACCATCTCAATGTGCAGAGATGAGCATCCTTACCCACTATCATAACATATTTTCTGGTGTTTTCACAGTGCTGCCCTTCCTAATCCCCATTCCATGGCAATCCACATGCCATGATGCCCAGAGGCATTAACAAAGGAGACACACAGGGGCTACTCACGTTGGCTTTCCATGGTTTTGATGAAAATCTCAGTGTCTTCATCTCATACAATGTGGTTAGTAATAGTACCATTTAGGGTTGAAGAATTAAATGGTACGAATTATATAGGGTGCTTATTATAACCTACATGGAAAATGCCTAGGATATGTTAGCTATGCTCATCACCAACATCGTTATATGATGGTAATAATCAGATAGTCAGGAATGCCGACACCAAAAAAATGGATACATGCTCTGAGGGAATGAATGTGGAGAGATCAGAAGGTCAGGAACAAAGCCATACAACATGTCTGCAGTAAAGGGATAGAGAAAAGAAAGGCTATAAAAGAAGGAATGAAACAGAGTTATAGTAAAATTATAAAATCAAAGCTAAGGAGAATTTCCAGAAAGGGTAATATCATTTAATATCATAGAAGTTTAGGAGCACAAGATGGAAAAAAGGCCTCTGGGTAACTGACATTGAGGCAGTCTTTAGGGAAGCTCCATTTCTGATAGAGAAGTATACACAAAGTCAGCTTGAAGCAGGGACTAGGTGAAAAAGCTGTTGGCTGGTCGCATGGGGAAATAAATAAGGGATGGCATATGCCGTATTTCTGTATTTCTTTCTTTCTTGCCCAGCCTCTATATATGCATAGAGTTTGGCGAAAACTTACAAAAAAATAAAAATGAAACCAATTTCATTTGTAGACTCAAATACAATGCTTTGTGTTAGAATCAAGATAAATTCATGCCTCTCCCTTCTATTGTCACCGTCAGTTTTGAAATTAAACATCAGCTTTTCTTCTTCATTAAAATCATTTTCAACTCCTCCCAGGTGTTGGTGGTTTGGGGGAGTAACATAAGCAGTCAGGTCTTGATGAGTAGAGGAGGAGGGAACAAACACTTTCAGCAAAGGCAGAATTCTGAAATTCTGCCCATATTTTTCTCCAGTAACTTTCCTATGTTTGTGAGGTTATTCAGTCATAAAGATCCTAGTGAAATTTTTTTCAAGCTTGACTAATCGTAACCACTGTGGACGTTTGTTTAAAATGTGTATTCCCAGGCCTCTCATCTGCTGATTCTGATTCAGGAGATCACGGATGGGACTCAGAATACATGTGTTTGACAGGTATCACAAGTGGTTCTTATAGTCAGGCAAATTTGGGAATCTAACCAGGAATTTATGTTTTTATGACTGGCAGCTAGAAAAGATTCCTAGAGTCTTTGCTTTTTGAAATTAAAATATTTCTTTTTTAAAAGGAAAATTGTATGACTAGATACAACATTTATACATGTGGCACATGTACTATACTGTGTGCTTCTGTCATATTTACAGTTAAAGATGTGTAAGAACACTCTGAGAAAAATTATGTATTAAATGCAAAGAGGGGTAAGTCAGGGTGGGGGAGAAATGGGAATGGTGTGCTTATTGTTG
Organism: Gorilla gorilla gorilla; assembly: GCF_029281585.2. NCBI lineage: Eukaryota > Metazoa > Chordata > Mammalia > Primates > Hominidae > Gorilla > Gorilla gorilla. The sequence continues at coordinate 9,698,444 of NC_086018.1, read as the reverse complement.
CTAAAAGGTAGAAAAGCCAGAATGATAGCCATCTAAGGTTGCAAACAGCACATTGTAAGTTGAGGGAGCTTCACAATCATGTCTGAAATCTTCTTTGATATACTGAGTTGTAAACAGTGGCTTTGGACAAGATTTGAAGGAGAAACCAACTATGCTTTAAAGTGTTCATTTAAAAGGCTTTAATTAAAAGAAAGTCTTTGTATTTACTTGAGCTGATTTAACTTCAGGACTTTAAGAAATTACTAGCCCTTAACCTCCTAAAAATTGTCTTTCATTTCAAATGAAAGTTTAAGATGGCCTTTATGTTGGATTGGTATACTTGTGCAAAGACTTAACAGCAAGGTACTGTACATTTATAAATGTTTACTTCTTAATTTTGCTGGAAGAAATATACTACTCAATTGATTGTTTTTAAAGCAAAGTAAAACAATTTATTTTGACAAGTGACACTGTATTTTCCCAGTTTTCAGGTGGCAGAGATTAGGCTTAACATCACTAATCATGAGAGAAGTGCAAATCAAAACCAAAACGAGATACTATCCTATACCAGTCAGAATAGCTACTATTAAAAAACCGAAAAACAACAGATCTTGGGAGGCTCTGGAGAAAAGGGAACATTTACACATAATTGGTGCGAATGTAAATTAGTTCAGCCACTGTTGAAAGCAGTTTGGAAATTTCTCAAAGAATTTAAAATAGAATTACCTTTCAAGCCAACAATTCCATTACTGGTATTTGACCCAAAGAAAGTCAGTTATTCTACCAAAAAGACATATGCACTTGAATGTTCATCGCAGCACTATTCACAATAGCAAAGACATGGAGTCAGCCTAGGTGCCCACCAACAGTGGATTTGATCAATAAAATGTGGTACATCCACACAGTATTATTAGGCCATTCTTGCATTGCTATAAAGAAATACCTGAGACTAGGTAACTTATAAGGAAAAGAGATTTAATTGTCTCATAGCTATGCAGGCTGTAAAGGAAGCATGGTGACGGCATCTGATTGCACCTGTGGAGTCTCCAGGGAGCTTTTCCTCAGATGGAAGGTGAAGAGGGAGTAGGCTCATCACATGGCCAGAGCAGGAGCAAGAGAGAATGGGAGTGGGGGTAAGTACCACACACCCTTACACAACCAGATCTTGAAAGAATTCGCTATCACAAGGACGGTATCAGATCATGAGAGATCCACCCCCATGACCCAAACACCTCCTACCAGGCCCCACCTCCAACCCTGAGGATTACATTTCACCATGAGATTTATAGGGGCCACCTTCCAAACCATTTCACACACCATGGAATACTATGCAGCCATAAAAATAACAAAATCATGTCCTTTGAAGAAACATGGATGCAGCTGAAGGCCATTATCCTAAGTAAATTAATGCAGGAATACAAAACGAAATACCACATGATCTCACTTATAAGTGGGAGCTAAACACTGGGTACTTATGGACATAAAGATGGAAAGAATAAACACTGGGACCACTAGAGGGTAGAAGGAGGAAGGCAAGGTTTGACAAGCTAACCATTGGGTACTATGCTCATGTATTAATCTGTTCTCACACTGCTATATAGAACTACCCGAGACTGGGTAATTTATAAAGAAAAGAGGTTTAACTGACTCACAGTTCCACAGGCTGTACAGGAAGCATGGCTGGGAGCCTTCAGGAAACTTATAATCATGGCAGAAGGTGAAGGGGGAAGCAAGGCACGTTCTACCATGGTGGCAGGAGACCAAGTGAGCCAGGGGGTATGTGCCATATGTTTAAACCATCAGATCTCATGAGAACTCACTTACCATCTAAGAACAGCAAGGGGGAAGTCTGCTTTCATGAGCTAATCACCTCCCACCAGGTCATTCCCCCTACATTGGGAATTATAATTCAACATGAGATTTGGGTGGGGACACAGAGTCAAACCATACCAAATCAGCATCTGGATGATGGGATCATTCATAGCCCAAAACTCAGCATTATGAGATATACCCATGTAACAAACTGGCACATGTACCACTGAATGTAAAATACAAGTTAAAATTATTTTCAAAATAAATAAATTAATGAATAAATATGATTAAATGAAATTAAAATTTTGAATTAAAAAAGTTTGAGAGTGATTTCAGCTTGACAGTTATGTAAGTTATGTAAATGGAAACAGTGAGTTCCGTAGGGTTCGGATCAATTGCATTATCTGTACTAAGTTGATGTCCAGTTGTTTGGATGAAAAGAAAAGAGGAGAAACATATAGATCTAACAGGAAAAAAATGGACAAGTTTTTATGATAGCAAAAAGAAGAATGGAGGAAATAGGACTGAGGTTATAGTGGTTGATAGATATTAATAGACGACTAAGTCAAAAGCCACTGGTTGCAGAAAATATTGATTAATTTTGTTTTAATCCAGTCAGACAACAAAATCTTATAACCTGCCTCTAGAGAAAACCCTTTTAGCCCTGTAATTATCTTTATTCCAAGCACCATTCCATTCATTAAGTAGTGTATAGGGTGATTAATAAGTGAATTATTCACAGAATTAGGACAGAATTTTTGAGTATTTCAGGATATTAATACTATAATCAATGCACTAAAATAAAATTTGACTAGAGGTGTGATCACCATGAATGCCATGTTGGTATCTTGTTAGATTTGGCAACCTAAAGTTGACAAATTTATTAATAAAATAAACGTTCCTTGATGATTAATTTACATTTAGTAAACATGCTCTTTCTTCTTCCTTCCCTTTCTTATTCGTTCATTCATTCCTACAGAGCAGTGACTTTCATTCTAAGATTCCCAGAATCCTAAGAATTCTTGAATGTCATCATAGGGAGCCAGGTGTGAGGATATCCAAAAGTTTTGTTTAATACTTGAAAAATCTCGAAAAGTTATATATTTACACCAGAAAAAGCTATGCCGGTTTTAAGTTATATATATATAGTTGAATACTTTTTATTTCTATCCAGAACTAAGTCATTAGAGTTAATAATGTTGATTATTTCATACTGACCTAGTGGGTAGCCTTTATATATCATTGATTACTTATTAGTAAAATAAGAACCCCCCCAAATTACAAAATAAATATATTTTGTGGGGTTTTCTTAAGGCTTTTGAAACATAAAATCAGAGGAGAGGATTAAAAGTAATCCTTGATTGTTAAAAAGGCAGGGAACTACTAACTTAGAAAATTGTATGAAAACAGCAAGATATATACATGACCCTCAGACCAGCTGCCTGTTTTAATAAAGTTTTATTGGAGCACATCTATGGATCTATGGTGCTTTCCTGCTACAATGGTAGAGTTGAATGGTTGCTATAGAGACCGTATTGTTCGCAAAGCCTAAAATATTTATCATCTGGTCTTTTATAGCAAAAGTGAACCCAGTTTTAGAACATTCACTTTACAAATTAAGATACAGTGGATGCTGCCTTAACTGACCTCCACTTAACTGATTTGTAATCAGCACTTTCTGGTACCCCTGTATGACTTATTGACTGATGTCCACTGTAAACTGAAAGCCTTTGAGCTACTTTTAATGCCTGTACATTTCTCCTTCCATCACAGAAATTGTATAGTTTCTAAGACGAAGCTGTGTTGATTCCTAAATATGTTTACACCATTTGTTCTTGTTCTTGTAGCTATGCGATTTAATTAAATATTATGTTGAGACGCTGAGACGGGCGGATCACTAGGTCAGGAGATCGAGACCATCCTGGCTAACTCGGTGAAACCCCGTCTCTACTGAAAATACAAAAAAATTAGCTGTGCGTGTTGGCGGGTGCCTGTACACCCAGCTACTGGGGAGGCTGAGGCGGGAGAATGGCATGAACCCGGGAGGCGGAGCTTGCAGTGTGCAGAGATCACACCACTGCCCTCCAGCCTGGGTGACAGAGTGAGACTCTGTCTCTAAATAAATAAATAAATAAATAAATATTATTTAAACTGAGAAAATGAGTATAACAAGAGTAGTATTGTTGTTTCTTTGAGAAATAAACTAAATGTGTTGGAAAAATGAGAAACTCAAACAGTTGCTGTCAGCTTAACTGTTGGCAAGACAACTAGAAACAAATGGGAAAAATTGTGTAATCTAGGATTTCAGATTGCTTTACCCCAGTTGTCTTCATAGAAAGTGAACAAGAAATCCATGACAACATATCATTGACATAGTTTCCACAAGAAACTCCACTCTGAATCCGTGCAAGGCTTTGACCTTGTCATCAAAATTCTGGCAAATTTATTTACACATGTCTTTTAAATTAAAGTTAAGTTTTAAGGACTTACATCTAATGCTTCTTATGATTCCTCCATCTAACTTAAATTTGTGATTAATCTGTTTATTACTGGTCCCAATCTGATTGAATAAGGGGGTTTCTACCGTTTTTGCTAACCAAAAGTTTAATTTGACGAAGATGGAATTATAAATACAATAATTCCAGTTTAAAGAATTGGAATGGTAAAGGTTAATACAATTTAGTATGCCTAAAAATCACTTGAAAAGCTTACTAACAATGTAAATTCTTGTGCCTTAGGCCTGAGATTTTGATTCAATATGTCTAGAGTGGGACATAGGAATCTGGATTTTTAGGAATGATAAAGGACAATTGCTTAAAATAGGGTAAATTATGACTGACAAATATAAAATGAACACTTGTCTAAGATTTTTAACTCTTTTATTTAATGAGGGAGCCAGTAAGATGTTATGCTAAGTTTTATGGAAAATTAAGAGCCACACACATCTAGGCACTAAGGAACACTGAAGTAAATTTGCTTGATAGGTTCAAAACTGACTTCTTGATGGAAGGTGGAAAAAGGAAAATTAATTATACTTCCACCAAAATCAATCATTTGCCTGTCTATAGACAAGAATATTTGCATTACTATCAGTAATCTACAACTAACAGAATTGCAAATAACAAAGAAAACAAAAGGCACAGAGACCCCATAGAAACAGATAACCCAGGTTATTCTAGACAAGGATGAGATTTCCATTAAAGACACTCAGTGGTAATTTCATTGGTCCATCTTAAAATCTTTCAATTTTCTCCTGAAACAAATTGCTCAAGCAATTCAAATACAATGAATGTGGTCAGTGGGTCACACCTGGAGAAATCATTTTCTAACCTGTAATCAAGACTGTTGAATTACTCCCTTCACTGGAAAGAATAAGATATTACCACATAAATTCGTATTATGATAATGGCCCACTATGAATGCTTTGGTGTTCTTAATTTTCTTAAGATTTATTAATATTTCTGAAGTAATTACTAAATGCCAAGCAATATATTTTCTAATTTAATCTCTCATTGACTTTTACTTTCACTTCAATTGAGCTACTCACTTTCATGGCTATAAACTTAACTTTTCAATAACTTAAAAATTGATTTCTACTGTTATAAACTTTAATGTTCCACTCTGTGACATGCTCTTTCAGACTCTCTCTTCCTTACTGCCAACTCACCTTCTCTTCTATCTCTTCCAGTGCCCCAGTATCTTGACTCTTCCATTTTCTTTTTTCTTTTCTTTTATTAAGTGGATACATGATAATTTCACATGTCGATGGTGTACAATGTGGTATTTTGATACATGACACATTGTTAAAACCTCTCCTCCCTATCTTTCCCAGTCTGGTAACCACTCTTCTGCTCTCTAGTAGATCAGTGTTTTTAGATTTCACATATGAATGAGATCATGTGATATTTGTCTTACCGTGGTTAGCTTATTTCACTTACCACAATGTCGTCTATGCTCATTCATATTGTCACAAGTGACACGATTTTACCCTTCATTATGGCCAAATGTGCATATGATATAGTTTGGATATTTGTCCTGACCCATATCTCATGTTATATTGTAATCCCCACTGTTAGAGATTGGGCCTGATAGGGGGTGTTTGGGTCATGGAGGTGGATCCCTCATGGCTTGGTGATATCCACATGATAGTGAACGAGTTCCCAAGTTTCCTGACTAATCAAGCAGATGTTGGCATTATGCTCCCTGTACAGCCCATGGAACCAGGAGCCAATTATGTCTCTTTTCTTATAAATTATCCAATCTCAGGTATTTCTTTATAGCAATGCAAGAATGACCAAATACAGCATATATGCCGCATTTTCTTTCTCCATTCATTCATTGATGGGCACTTAGGTTGATTCTAGGCTATTGTGAATAGTGCTGTAATTAACATGAGAGTCCAGAAATCTCTTTGACATACTGATTTAATATTCTTTGAATATATACCCAGTAGTGGGATTGTTGGATTTTGTGATAAGTCTATTTTTAACGCTTTTGGAAGTTATATTGTTTTCCATAACAATTGCTCTAATTTACATTTCCACCAACAGTTTATGAAAATTCCCCTTTCTTCACATCCTTGCCAGCATTTGTTATTTTTTGACTTTTTCATAAAAAGCATTCTAAGCAGGGTGAGATGATATCTCACTGTGGATTTGACTTGCATTTCTCTGATTATTAGTGATGGTGAGCATTTTTTCATATACCTGTTGGTGTTTTTTTGTCTTATTTGGAGAAATGTCTATTCAGCTGTCTTGACTATTTTCTAATCCAATTATTTGTATTTTTGCTTTTGAGTTGTTTGAGTTTTCTATAAATTTGGGATATTAACCCCTTATGAAGTGAAGAGTTTGCAGATATTTTCTCCCACTTTGTAGGTTGTGTTTTCACTCTTGTGATTGTTTCCTATGCAGTGCAGAAGTTTTTATTTAGTGTAATCTCATTTGTTTATTTTTGCTTTCGTTGTGCATGTCTTTTGATGTCTTTTATAAAAAGTCCTTGCCCAGACCAATGACATATAACATTTCACCTAAGTTTTCTTTTACTAGTTTCATCGTTTGGGGTCTTACATTTAAATATTTAATTTATTTTGAGTTGATTTTTGTATATGACGAGAGATAGGGGTCTACTTTCATTCTTTTGTATGTGGATATGCACTTTCCCAGCACCATTTGTTGAAAAGACTGTCTTTTCCCAATTGAATGTTTGCACCTTTGTCAAAAATAAGTTGCATGTAAATATCTGGTTTTATGCCTGGGCTCTCTATTTTTGTTCCACTGGTCTATGTGCCTGTTTTTATGCCAATACCTGCTGTTTTAGTTAAGATAGCTTTGTAATATATTTTGAAATTAGATAGTGTAATACTACTAGCATTGCTCTTTTTGCTTAAGATTTATTTGGCTATTTGGGGTGTTTTGTAGTTTCACATGAATTTTAAGATTTTTTTTAACATCTGTGAAGAATGAAATTGGAAATTTGATAGAGATTATATTGGATTTATAGATTGATTTGCATAGTATGGTCATTTCAACAGTATTAATTCTTCTAGTCCATGAACATGGGATATCTTTCTATTTATTTTAATTTTTTAATTGTTTTTATCAATGTTAAATAATTTTCATCTTTCCGTGGCTTAATTTACTTGTAGGTATTTTGTTTTTTTAATAGCTATTTTAAATGGGATTACTTTCTTGATTCCTTTTTCAGATAGTCTGCTATTGGTGTATAGAAATGTTACTGATTTTTTATGTTGCTTTTGTATCCTGAAACCTTATTGTATTCATTTACTATTTCTGATTCTCAGTGGCGTATTTAGGGTTTTTTACATATATGATCATGTCATCTGCAAAGAGGGACAATTTGACTTTTTTTTTTTCCAATTTGGATGCCTTTTATTTCTTTCTCTTACCTAATTGTTCTGACTAGGACTTCCAGTACTATGTTGAAAAAAGTGATTAAAGTGAACATCCTTGTCTTGTTCCAGATCCTAGAGGCAAAGCTTTCAAGTTTTCACCATTCAGTATAATGTTGCCTGTGGGTTATCACATATGGTCTTTATTTTATTATGTTCTTTTATAACTAATTTGTTAAAAGGTTTGATCATAAAAGGATATCTAATTTTGTCAAATGCTTTTTCTGCATCTATTGAAACGATTGTATGTTTTTAATCCTTCATTGTTTAATGTGATGTATCAGATTTTATTGATTTACATGTATTAGACTACCCTTACCTCCCCGGGTAAATACCATTTGATTATGGTGGATAATCTTTTTAATGTGCTTTTGAAATATCATTGCTAGAACTGCTTGTTTTGAATGTTTGCATGTATGTTTATCAATGATATTGGCCTGGAGTTTTCTTTTATTTGCTGTTCTTGTCTCATTTTGGAATCAGGAAATGCTGTCTTCATAGAATGAGTTTGGAAGAGTTCCCTCCTTTTTATTTTTTGAAATAGTTTGTAAATAATTTGTATAATTTTTTTAAATGTTTTGTAGAATTTGTCAGCGAAAACCACCAAGTCGTGAACTTTTCTTTCTTCCTCTATTTTTTTAGAGACAGGGTCTCACTCTATCACTGAGGCTGGCATACAGTGGTGCAGTCATAGCTGACTGCAGCCTCAAACTCCTGGTCTTAAGCGATCCTCCTGCCTCAGCCTCCTGAGTACAAATACACACCACTATACCTGGATAATTTTTATTTTTGTTTTTAGAGATGGAGTCTCGTCGTGTTGCCCAGGCTAATCTTGAACTCCTGGCCTCTAGTGATTCTCCTGCCTTGGGCTCCTAAACTGTGAGATTACAGGTGTGAGCTACTGTGTGAAGTCTTTTGGATTTTCCTTGACTGAGAGCCTAAATTGCTCCTTCAATCTCATTATTTGTCATTGGTGTGTTCACATTTTCTATTTCTTCTTTCTTCAATTTTGATAGGTTATATGTGTCCAGAGCATACGTATTCCTTCTAAGTTTTTCAATTTATTGGCATATAATTGTTTGTAGTACTTACTCATGATTCCTTATATTTCTCTAGAGTCTATCATAGTATATCCTTTTTCATCTCTGATTTTCTGTGAATTTTCTCCTTTTTTCTTAGTCTGACAAAACATTTGTCAATTTTACCTTTTCAAAAAAGATTCCTTCATTTAATTAGTCGTTTGTATTTTTTGTCTTCATTTTGTATATTTGTGCTCTGATCTTTATATTCTTTTGCTAATTTGGGTCTTAGTTTGTTCTTGATTTTATAGTTCCTTGAAATACATTGTCAGATGGTTTATTCATTATCTTTCTTCTTTATTGATGTAGAAATGTATTGCTATAAACTTCCCTCTAAGGACTGTTGCTGTATTTCATAAGTTTTCATATGTTCTGATTTCATTTTTATTTGTCTTCAGACATTTTTAAAATTAAATTTTTTTCATTGACCCATTGGTTGTTTAAGGATATGTTGTTTAATTTGTATGTATTTGCACAATTTCTGAAGTTCCTCTTGTTGTTTATTTCTAGCTTTATTCCATATGGTTAAAAAAACACGTGATATGATTTGATTTTTTGATTAGCTAAGACTTGTTTTGTGGTCTAACATGTCTATCATGGACAATATTCCATGTGCAGGTGAAAAGACAGTGAATTATGCAATTGTTGGATGAAATGTTATGTAAATAACTGTTAAATTCTTTTGATCTAGAGTGCAGTTAAAATGTTTCTTTGTTGAGATTCTCTCTCAATGATCTGTTCATTGCAGAAAACCGGATGTCAAGGTTTCTTACTATTATTGTACAGTTTTTTGTCTCTCTTTTTAGATCTATTAATGTTTGCTTTATATATTTAGGTTCTCCAATGTTGAGTGCATTATATATTTACAATTATTGTATTCTCTTGTTGTACTGACCCATTTATTATTACATAATGGCCTTGTTTGTCTGTGTTTACAGTCGTTTTACTTTAAATCTATTTTATTTGATATAAATATAACTACTTCTGCATTCTTTGGTTTCCATTATCATAAAATATATTTTTTCATCTGATCACTTTCAATTTATGTGTGTATTTACAGGTGTTGGGAGTCTCTTGTAGAAAGAATATAGTTAGGTCTTGTTTTTAATCAATTTACCCATTCTCTGTCTTCTTACTGGATAGTTTAATCTATTTTCATTCAAGGTTATTATTGATAGATAAGGACTTGTACTGCCATATACTGTTTTCTTGTTGTCTTTTAGAATTTTTGTACCTTTTTGTCCCTTTGTTGTTTTCCTTTGTAGTTAAGTGATTTTCTCTGTGTGTTTTTGTTTCTTGTTATTTTATTTTTAGTGTATCTAATAAAAATGTTTTCCTTTTGGTTACTATGAGGCATGTGAAGAATATTTTATAGTTTCAATAGGTAATTTTGAATGGATAACAACTTAATTTTGATAATAAGAAATGGGGAAAAGCAAACACTCCGCTCTTTAACTCAATCACTCCCCCACATTTTGCATTTTTGATGTCTTAATTTACATCTTTTATATCACTTATCCCTTAACAAATTATTGTAGTTGTTATTGTTTTTGTTTTGTATTTTAACCTTCTTACTAAAAACATGTAAGTGGTTTACATTCAATTATTACTATATTAGAGCATCCTGAATTTGTCTGAATATTTATTTTTGCCTGCAGATTTATACCTTCCAATTTTTTTGTATTACATATTAGTGACTTTTTCTTTCAGTTTGAAGACTGTTCTTTAACATTTCTTTTAAGGCAGGTATGGTTACAATGAATTCCTTCATCTTTTGTTTGTCTTAGAATGTTTTAACCTCTCCTTCATTTCTAAATGAGAGCTGTGCTGGATACTGTATTCATGGTTGACAGTTTTTTTCTTCAGCACTTGATTCTATTATTCCTACTCTCTCCTGGCCCGTATTGTTTCTGCTGAGAAGTCTGCTGCCAGGCACATTGGAATTCTCTTATGTGTTATATGCTTCCTTTTTCTTAATGCTTTCAGGACCTACTCTTTGTTTTTGACGTTTGAAAGTTTAATTATAATGTGTCTTGTGGTTGTCTCATTCAGATTAAATCAGATTAGTGAGCTTTGGCCATCCTAAACATCTTTATCCTTCTCCAAGTTTAAAAAGTTGTCTGTTATTTCTCTGAATAAGCTTCTAACTCTTTTTCATTCTTAGTTCCACTTTAACACTGTAGATTAGTTTTTTTGATGGTGTCCCATGGATCTCATAAGTTTTCTTTGTTTCTTCTCGTTTTTTTCTCTTTTCTACTCTGACAGTGTATTTTCAAAGACCCTGTCTTTGAGCTCACTGCTTTTTTTCTTCTGCTTGATCAGTTCTGCTCTTGATGCCCTGTAGTGCATTTTTCAGTTTGTTTACTGAACTTTCCACCTCCAGGATTTCCATTTGATTTTTTCCCATTATTTTAAATTCTTTGTTGAATTTCTCATAAATTTCCATATTGTTTCTCTGTACTTTGTTGAAGTTCACAGATTTTTTTTAAAAAAACAGCTATTTGAATTTTTTTGTCTGCCACATCATTCATTTCCATGTCTTTAGGTTCAGTTGCTCACACTTTGTTTCCTCCATTTGGTAAGGCAGTTTTTCCTAGGCTATTCTTATTTTTTGTAGATGTACATCTCTGTCTACACATTGATGAATTAAATATTTATTTCAGTCTTCTCAGTCTGGGTTTGTTTTTGACTGTTTCTCAGTGGGCTTGTTTAGAAATTCTGTGTGGATTTCCATTATATTCCTTTTTAGCATTAGGAGGTGCCCAAAGCAAAGGTTAGACATAAGTCTTGCAATGGGGCTTCACCACTGATGCAATGTAACTGGATGGGCCCATGGGTGATCCACAGAGAGGCTGCTGTCTGTGGGGGGAGAACAAGTCAGGCCATCAAATCTGGACAGTCTGTGTATCATGTTTCCCACAGCGTGATGCCCATAAGCAACCGGTCTGGTATAACATTTCCTCTGGTAGGAATGGCTAGCCACTGCTAAGTTTCATATAGTAAGTATTGCTAACCCAATCCCTTCTCTATGTCCCTAGCATGCCTCTAGTGGTTCAGCTCTGTTGACACTCATGGTGCTTCTTGTGGGCTGATGCAGGAGTGAGTCTACTGTGAAGGCACTCAGTATGGTGGAAAAAATATTCAACTTCTGCTCACGTTATTCAGTGTAAGAACTGTGAGTTCAGGAGGACTTTCTGCATATAATACCATTATGGCCTGGGGGAGGAGTATCACAGTCACAGAGTACTGTTTCCCTTATGTCCAAGCATGGTTTTACTCCTATTTGCAGTCCAAAGGGGCTTCATAGACTCACTCATGTATTCAGGGTTCATTAGCTCTTTAAAGGTAATTTCATATGTGGATAGTTGTTCATATAGATGTGTCCGTAGGGGTATGATTACTGGAGAGATCTACTCCACTACCTTGCTCTGCCCAAATCCTTCCCCTTTCCAACAAGAGTTTGCCACCTTCTAATTTTCTTTTTTCTTAACCAAACTAAGTTTAGCCTTTTAATCCTTCACCCTCCTCCACTTCAAATGCCATTGCTTCTTTGTATGCTTATTGTATTTTCAATGCTATATGACTTTCAGCTGGTTATTTACAGTATGTAAGTTTTAATATCCTGTAAAATGGGGATAATAATGGCATCCATTTGATAGGGATGTTAAAGATACTAAATGACACTGTCCATATTAAATAACTTTTTGAGATATATTGAGATGTTTCTGTACTTCCTTGTTCTGGCCTTCTTGTTGAACCAGAGGAATCTGTTGCCATGAAAATCAATAAAACTGTCATAGTAGAAATTAAAAGTGAGTAGGAACTTATTTAAAAATCATCATTCTCCTTTTCAATGCAAAAATAAGAACTAGAAAATTTTAATAAGGCAATAGTCTGAAGAAATAACTTATGGAAGATATTATGGGTTTTTTAATCTTAAAGGGTTCTTTTATATATTCAAGCTTCGAGATTGGCTGCCTTGAATCCTACTAAAATTTCAATGTAAGTTTTAGAGAGGGAGGAAAGAGTCAAAGAAAAAATTGCATTGGAAAAAGTTAAATAAGTAAGGAAGATATTATTCAAGCTATTGCAATACTGGAGAGAGTCCAGACCTAGTCTGAACTCTGCTCCCCTGATACAAAGCGCCGTGGAGTTTTTGAAACTGAGGGTAAGGAGGTGATCATAGGCCACCTGTCTTTGCTAACTGTCTTTTTTCAAAGGAAAAATAAACTTTCTTTTATCTTTATGATATAAGGTAATTTTTACAACTTGGAGCAAGATTAGGCTTTTACTCTCTCATGGAGACTGGGAAATAAGGTATCTTTCTGGAGGATTACGTTTGAAAGAGATGGCTCCCAGATCCTTGAAAAAGGAAATTTTCTGCTTACAAGTTACACATGCCACTTCTACCTGCATTTCACTGGCCAAACAGGTCACATGTGTAAATCTGACCCTTCCTTCAATAGGACAGAAATGTATAATCTTCTAGGAGATAGGGCCACTACAGCAGGAAGACCAGATAATGGTAGAATGGTAATATAATCTACCACAATGACCACAGTGAAAACATTAGTAATCCTCAGGGTTAAACCAAGTCTTCTTGGACACTTAGGTTGATTCTAGGCTATTGTCAATAGTGGAATAACAAAAAATAAAGAGAACAGCCCATTTATTTTTTTGCAGGGAAGCTAGACAATTCACAGTAACTTATGACCTAGACAATTTTATTTCTTGATCAACACAACTCTTTATAGATGCCTGTGGTCCAAAAATGCAGATTCCTAATCGTCCCCAAAAAGAAGGGATCCTCTGCAAGGCAACCTGGGAGGGAGTTTAGGATTGTTCTGAGGCAGTGAAAGCCATTGAGATTCACATGTAAGAGGGTAGAGAAAGGGAATCCACATGTTTTGATCCCTCCATGTGCTGGATATAACTTGGTCTTCATTGCGTTGCACCACCTTTGGTGTCAGAGAGAACTGGATTTGAATCCCAGTTCCATCACTCATTATGATTTGATGGTGAATGTGTTTTTAACTCGTCTGAGCCTCAGTTTGCTCATCTATAAATGATGGGATTGTTATGAGACTTGCATAAGGTAAGTGTTTAAAAATCTGGGAATAATCCTGTAATTTAAAAGATGGGGTTGTGATGAGGCTTCAATAAGGTAAGTGTGTAAAAATCTGGACACAATATTACTAATTTTGTAGGTTTTCAATATATAGAGAAGGAGGATTATTTTTCTCTCATTTAATTTTTAGAACAAGTTTATAAAATTGGTATTATTCATATTTTTGAGACAATCAAAGGATCAGTAAGTTTAAATAAATCACCATAGTAACAAAGCAGTTCACAATATATTGACTGGACAATTGCTAGTGAAAAGTAGCAATGATGATCACATTGAAAATCTTGTGTTAGGTGGTGGTTTTCTCTTGCATAAGCCTCTTCATTTGTTGAAACCATAGATTCTAAGTTTGCTCTATCAAAGTGATCATTAGAAAAATATAATGTACTTAGTATATAAATTTTAGAAAATTCCTTTTTAGTCCTGTTAATTTGATTGAATATGTGCATTTTGAATTATGAATATAAATATGAATATGTATGACATATGAAATATGACTTGACATCACAGAGTAACCTTAGATCGTGGCAACGTTTTTTTCTGAAAGCACCTGCAGAAATGTATCTTCTTTCTAGTTTCCAACAAACTCAGAGGCCATGGGGGAAGAGGGGACTTTGGCTGTCAGATAGTGCATGAGGCACATTAGGATACAGTAATTTTATCATAATTCATATTCATAATTCACAGTGAGGAAACCTGAAAGTTGCTACCAGTTACCAATAAATGAAAGGTGGGGCGGGGTCGCTGGGGGGCGTGGCTTTGTGAGCCAGTGCCTGGACTCCCACATCACAAATGGAAGGGCAGCGCGTGGAAGGAACTCAAGGGCTGATTGGTTCTTCCTAAGCAGGACACATCAGGTTGTCAGGGCAACTGGCCTTCAGTTGGTGGCCTTCAGTGGGTGCCTTAAGTTGGTGGCATTTGGTTGCCTTTCCTGGGGAGAGGGGGCAGGTGCTCAGCTCTGCAGACGTGGGGGCAAGCGAAGGCCCAAACTGCCTCAAGAAGAGCAGAGGTGCCCCATGGGGACCACGATGACCAGTCACATGTGCAGCAAAGCCAGCCCCCGGCAGGGCCAGCACAGGGGTTCTGCGGGGCCGTCCTGTGGCTTTGATATCTATGAGTGGGCGGCCAGCACAGGCACACGCACCAGCAGAAAGGAGCAGAGACGCCCAGAACATGCTGTCCCCCAATGCCAGCCCCAAGCGAGGCCAGCTTAGGGTGCGGTGGTCAGAGCCATCCTGCAGCTACGAGATCCACGAGGTGTAGGTGGGAGTAGGGCCAGGCTCCACTGCGTTGGAGCTCACACAATTTGAGCCCAATTTGATTCCGGAGCCATGACCTGCAGCACATTGGCGACCAGAAGACGCCCAAAGGTAGGGAGGCGACAAATACAGCTTGGCCTCCGGAGCTCCTCTGGCCGTTGCTGAACCAAGGTTCCCCCAGAGACATCCACAGCCTGGGGCTCCTCCCTTCTTCACCTAGTTCCTTTCCTAGGCCCAGGCCCCAAGCCTGAGGACTGGCTCTGCCTGGGGTCTCCATCCCTTCGTCTTTCCCTGTTGCATCCAACCGGTTTCTTTTCCCCTCCCTACCCATATGCCCAGTTCTGGGCCCTCTTCTTCTTCCTAGAGGCTGGCCAAAAACTAAGTTTTCAAAGTACAAAATGGATGCTACAGATTTCGTTGCTGTAGAGGAAATATCTGACAGCTCGTGTATTTAAACTTAAGTAGCTCCACTGGGACTCACAGTTTCATAACTTGAGTTCTAGATCAGAGTTCTCTACCCTAAAGCAACAGCAAGGGGTTAGAGGTACTCTTCTTGATTCTAATAATAAAAAATGATTTTTTTGTGGGGACAAGTTCTCACAGTGTTGCCCAAGCTGGTCTCAAACCCCTGGCCTCAAGTGATTCACCCACCTTGGCCTCCCACACTGCTGGGATGACAGGCAAGAGCCACCACACTTTGTCATTGGAGGTGCTCTTGCTTTGTGTGTTTCAGCTGGTCTTCAGGCGCAGCTGTCTGTAAGATGCTCCTGCAGTATAGTTCTATGTCTTTCTGCACAGATTCAGTGGATCCTGTGGTTTTTTTACATGGAATAGCCCCTTTATTTTTTGCAGAGAAGCTAGACAATTCACAGTAACCTATGGCCTAGTAAATTTTAATTCTTGATCAACACAACTCTTTATAGATGCTTGTGGTCCAAAAATGCAGATTCCTAATCATCCCCACGAATAAGGGGGCCATTGCAAGGCAACCTGGGAGGGAGTTTAGGATTGCTCTGAGGCAGTGAAAGCTATTGAAATTCCCACATGAGGGGGCAGAAAAGGGAATCCACATGTTTTGATCCCTCCATGTTCTGGGTCTAACTTGGTCCTCATTAAATTCCACCATTTTTGGCATCAGAGAGAACCCGATTTGAATCCCAGTTCCATCCCTCATTATGATTTAATGGTGAATGTGTTTTTAACTCGTCTGAGGCTCAGTTTGCTGATCTATAGAAGATGTGATTGTTACGAGGCTTCCATAACGTACATGTGTAAAAATCATGGCAAAATGCTTGTGATTTAAAAGACAGGGTTGTCAGGAGACTTCTATCAGGTAAGTATGTAAAAACCTGAACACAATGTCTATAATTGTGTAAGTGTTCAATATATGGAGAAGGAGGATTATTTTTCTTTCATTTAATTTTTAGAGCAACTTTATAAAATTGGTGATACTTATATATTTGAGATAATCAAACCAAGGATCAGAAAGACTAAATAAATCAGCATAGTCACAAAGCAGTTCACAATACATTTACTGGATAATTTCTAGTTAAAAGTAGCAATGATGATCACATTGAAAATCTTGTATTATCTGGTGGTTTTCTCTTACATAAGCTTCTTGGAATTTAGTAAGATAAGTTGCAGCTCAAAAAGCAGATCCATAGAATATTTTGTTCCAGAGATTGTAGTTGGGGCCCCAGTATTGCATGAGTTTTGTTGGGAACAAGGTGTAGGCTGAGAATCTAAGCAAACTTCAGTTGGTGGTTTTCAGTTGGTGGGCAGTGGCAGAAGGAGGAGGAGCTCCGTCTGTGCTCTCTCTTCCCCCAGTCACAGCCCTCAGGATTGTTGCATCCAGGCCCTTCTTAGTTAAACCAGACAGGTTGACAGGTTTATTTAGCATTTAGCAGACAAGTCAGCTCAGGGTAGGCGGGTGAGGTGGGGTGTGGGCTGCTAGTACAGTGCCGCCCTTTGACCCAGGGCTGCCCGTGCCCATGGGGCTATTCCATATATTATATATTATATATATATACACATAATATTTTTATATTTATGTATATAAGCCTGTTGGTTTGTTAAAACCATGGATTCTAAGTTGCTCTATGAACGTGATCATTAGAAAAATGTGATGTACTTAGTGTGTAAATTTTAGAACATTTCTTCTGTTAGTCTTGTTAATACTCAATTCTTTTCTAAAACACCTATAGCAAATCTCCATAGGTTTTAATCGAATTATATTATAATTTGGATTTTCTGGTCTGCCTATCTTCCAAATAATAAAGTTCTTAAAATTAATTTTCTATTGCTGCCATAACAAATTACCACAATTTTGTGGCTTAAATCAAAGACTTACGACCCTATAGTTCTGTAGGGCAAACCTCTGACCGTGGTCTTACTGGGCTTAAGTCAAGGTGTTTTCAGGGCTGTATTGCTTTCTGGAGGCTCTAGAGAGAATCCATTTCCTTTTCCAACTTTTAGATGCTGTCCGTATTCCTTGGATCATGGGACAATCCCTCCATCTTCAAAGCCAGTAATGTGGGATGTCTGTAACCATTGTTCTGTAGTCATATCACCTTCTGACTGTAGCTAGGAAAGATTCTCTGATTTTATAGACACATGCAATTAGATTGACCCCCAAGATAATCAAGGATAATCCCCCTAACTCAAGGGTTAATCACATCTCCAAAGTCCCTTTTGCCCCGTGTAAAGTAATATGGTCACAGATTCCAGGGACTAGAATATCTTTATGAGGTCATTATTTTGACTGTCACAAAGGCAAAGTCTTGGACTTATGCATATCTAGATTTTCTTTGCTTAATTTCAGAGCCTAGAACACATTAGACTCTAAATAAATGTGAATGAGTGATAAATACTATATTTACAGATAGCTGCCACATTACAATTCTGTCCTCCCACTGGTGGTGGAATCTTATGTACTTTTTACCATCTCCATTTTGCATTCAGACTGAACATGGCTATGTTATTCCTTTCACCTGGGTGATTTGAAACCATCTCTCTATTTCTATTTGTAGAGATCTTATCTATCAAGCCCTTCTCAAATGCCACTTCAAAAAACTTTTTCTAATCTCCAATTGTCTTAGTCAATTTATGCTCTTATAACAAAATAACACAGACTAGGCAATTTATGAAAACCAGACATTTATCTGTCACAGTTCTGGAGACTAAGAAGTCCAAGATCAAGGCGTTGGCAGGTCTGATGTCTGGTAAGGGCTGTTCTCTCCGTTCAAGATGGTGTCTTGGTGCTGCATCTTCCAGAGACAAGGAACACTGTTTCCTCACATGGTGGAAGGCGGGAGAGCAAGAGGGATGAACTCCCTCCATGGAGCTCTTTCATGAGGGCTCCTAAACCCATTCCTGAGGTAGGAGTCCTGATGGTCTCATCACTTCCTGTAGGCTCCACCTCAACACTATCACATTGTCAATGCTGAATCTCGGAGGAGGCACAGTGAAACCACAGCACCAATCAAGTATGATCTTTCTCTCCTCAAAAACCCCCTCATATGTTTAGACCTCCCATGCACTTTTATACGTTGTGTTTCATGGTTTCTTCCTGTACAAATAAGGTTCTATAAATGGATAGCTATAGTTTTGGGTTTCATTTCAACAAAACTCCCTTCCTAGTTGTTTGAACCCCAAGCGAAATATGAGGACAGGCCCCACCTTCCATTACAAAAGCTGAAAGGGAGTGCATGATCCTTTTTCTAGTTTCTTGGCCACTCACGTGTGGGCACATATCTAGGCCCAGCCAACTGATGGCTCTTTATTAGAACTTGGAACCTGATAAAATGATGCAAAAGACCTGAAAGAATCAGAGATGATTCTGAAAAATTGAGCAGAGATGCAGGTCCAGGAATGTGGCAGCAAGTGCCTAGGTTCAGCAGAGCCCAGCTACATGGTGACAAGTGTCAAATGACAACATCCTAGTGGTGGCATTCCAAGATCTGCTTCCGTCGAATGAACTTGGCTGTGCTGAGTTTCCCTCAGTTCTTACCTTGCTTCTCCAGCATCTTCAATGACTTTGTGAACTATTCAATATCCTTTCATTGAAGTCCTGTTTTGCTTAAGTTGTCTAGAATTTGTTATTTTCAGAGAAAAATATAAACCAGTTATCCCCTCACATTAAAACACACTCCTCTTAGGCATTTCCTCTGATCTCACTGGAGAAAACTCTGGACATTATTTGTAATTTGACTCAGAATCATAGGATTAGTTTGGTACTAGTAACAATGGAGATAAGTAACTAACTTTTTGTGAAACTTCTTCCTGGGGTGAAACAAAATCTATTGTGGAAACTCTTTCCAATTATCTCTGGAAATTTATTAAGTGACCTAGTATATAATGATAATTTACCATGATATTTGATAAAATAGTTTTGTGTGTTCAGAATAATTTCTTTTTTCTTTACCTTTGAAAATAATGCATTGATAGTTAATTTTCTCCTAAATTGTCTGTTTTTATTTCCATAAAAGGTATTTGTTGAATGTCTCCTTACTTTTAATATAACTAGGCATTGTGTGATCAAAGTAAAATAAATATGTTCTTGTTTCTGGAATTACTAAAGCTTTGAAAATGGACTTATCGACCTCAAACCAATGGGACATATTCCTATGTGGCCTGCTCCCCTGTTAGGGTTCCCAGGGTAAGTGGTGATTCCTTTCCTGTCTTTTTAAAGATTTTAGAAATGCAGTTTCTGCTGTGGGCCACTAGGCGGAGTACTTCAGAGCAGGGTTTGTGGGAGTACAAAGCTAACTTCTGCTGCTTTTGCTTGTTGCTTCTGCAGCTTCCTTGACTACTGTGGATGATAAGTAATCATTTTCTTCCTCTTCTTTATTTTTCCCCCTCACTCTTTGGAGTGAACTTGAACCATTTAGGAAGTTTGTTGATCAACATATACCGTGTTGATGAAAATCCGGCTAAGATAATATGGTAGGACTCCTTTGGTTATAAATAATAGAATTCAAACTCAAACTGGTCTAAGCCAAAAAAATATATAGGGTGAGGGACATGGGGAAATGATTGATCAAGTATTTAATAAATGACCTGAGTGGAAGCTACATCAAAGGGTATGAGATTTAGCACATCAGTCCTCAAATTTTTGGTTTCAGGAACACTTTACATTTTTAAAAGTTATTGAGGACCCCAAAGAGCTTTTATTTATTTGCATTATGTCTATCTATATTTATCATAATAAACATTAAAACTGAGAAATTAAAAAAATATACTTATATGTTTACATAAATCACATTTTTATTTAAAATTATCATTTTTAAGCAGTAAAGTTGGTGAGAACAGTGACGTTGTTTTATATTTGTAAGTATGTCTTTAATGTCTGGTTTAATAGAAGAAAACTTATTCTCCTTTCTACTTCTACATTTAATTTCTTTTGACATCACATGTCAGGTAGCCTCTGGGAAACTCCAATTATACTTGAGAGACAAGGAAAGTGGAAAAGGTAAACAAAACCTGTGTATTTTTATGAAAAGACATTTGACCTTGCACAGCCCCTGGAAGGGACTCAGGGACTTCTCAGGGTTCTCTGCCTCATGTGTTCACAGAGTAGAGGGTAAGTCCGCAAGAGAAAGCAGTGATTGGGTGTGGGAGGTCTTTCTGAGAGGTGGTAGAGAAGAGGTTGGATGTGGAGAAAGTATGGTCCTTGTTTTCATTTCTTTTCCCTTTCCTTTGGCCTCTTGTTGCTGGGATTTCCTCTTTAGATGATCGTATCATAAATTAGAAATAGCATTAATGAACATTCTTGATACTGCCTAATGAAAGTTTTTGTTTTGTCTTTCTGAGTCTTGATACATTTCAAGAAGTCTTCTATCTCATTTATTGTTCCCACCCAAATTTGGAATTTAGGAAGAGTCGATATAGCTATATTTAGATGATTTGTCTCCCTGAAGACATTTTGGGATCATTTATAAATCTCTGTAAACAATGCTTTGATGTCCCTTTATTTTGTTTAGAGACTGGGTCTTGCCGTGTTGTCTGGAGTGGAGTGGCTAGATCGTAGCTCACAATACACAATACAATCAAACTCCTGGGCTCAATGTGATCCTGCCACTCAGCCTCCACAGTAGCTAGGTCTGCAGGTGTGTGCCAGCACGCCTAGCTTTTGATTACTATTATTATTTTTATAGAAATGGGGGTTTCATTATGCTGCTCAGGCTGGTTTTCCAACTCCTGGCCTCAAGCAATCCTCCTGCCTTCCGCCATCTGAGGAGCTGAGATTACATCTGTAAGCCACCATGCTGGTCCTGATGTTATTTAAATACAAACATGATACTATATTCCTTGTAGAAAGTGCCACATAAATATAATTTTTTTTAAATAGGGTCTTGCTGTGTCACCCAGGCTAGAATGCAGTCATATGATCACAGTCACTGCAGCCTTGACCTCCCGGGCTTAAGCGATCCTCCCACCTCAGCCTTCCAAGTAGCTGGGACCTGAGGTATGAGCCACCAAGCCCAGCAAATTTTTCAATTTTTGTAAAGATCGGCATGTCATTGTGTTGCCCAGGCTGGTCTTGAACCCTTGGGCTCAAGTTACCCTCCGCCCAAGTCTCCCAAAGTGCTGAGATTACAGGCCTGAACCACTGCACCGGGTCTTAAAAATTCATTCACTTTCTTTGTTTGTCTACAAGGTGCTGCTGTTTCCTTTCTAAGAACATGAGACAGCTCGCTCAAGAACATCAAGAACATGGCATTCTCTAAAAAAAATCACAGTAGTTCCTTTTCCATAACTATTAAGTTTTCAAGGTGTTATCATGTTTATTTCATAGAATGCGTAAAGTTTTTCATGTAGAAACATAATCTTTTAGCAATGAGTTAGTTAAAAAATTTGGCATTGTCAGAATGGAGATTTCCTTTTCCCTATAATTTTATTTATTATAATTATATTTTTAATGATATCAATTGCTTTATAAAAACTCATTACATTATATACCCAATGACTGTGAAATTGTCTGCTTTGAAGCACAGTGAAATAATCCATCAGCATACTGGGTCTAACACGGTTCCTTCCATTTTAAGAAAGCTATTTACACTCCAATTTGCAAGTTGGACTTTACAAAAATTAAAGTATTTATAAAATATACTAACTATGATTGTTTTAAAAAGTAATGGTTTTTTATGTCAAGGAAATAAATTGAAGCTCTGTGTTGGAAAATGCAGAAAACAAATCAGCATTCTTTATAAATAGATTTTACTGCTTGTTTAGAAATTACCTAATGTGCTTTATAGATGATGGAAAATGAAATCAGCTGCAGTTAGCAGTGTGCATACATCGTATTTGCTGTGTCACTTTCAGAAAGGTTATGGAATATTGGCAGGTCAGGATTCTCAAAATGATAAGTTCTAAGAAGAGGCTAAATGAAAAAGAATTTTAAAAGCAAACCTAGTTGTTTAATATAAACATGGACGAGTTATGGGGAAATCATGGACTGGGAGCTAACAGATCTATGTTCTGACTTTTACTAAGTCATTGGCTGCTACAGCAGGCCAAGCAGACATAACTGCCAAGGCTGTCTGGGAGTGGGGTTGATTGGCAATTGGCACAGGGAGAGAGGACAATTGCCAGAGTAATGGCCAAATATTCAGGGTTTCATGTTCAGTGAAGCAGGACGAGCATTTGTATCACAAGGGCAAAACTGACGCTAGAATCTGGACCTCCTGGCTGAATCTGAGTCCACAGTTTGATGAGTAGGATGAAGTAGTCTCAGAAATTCAAGCCAGCCAGAGCCCATGAGGTGTGCTCTGCAGATATTGGCTGGCGAGCTGCATTAAGAGGTTTCATTCCATTGAGCAAACATTGCTTGATTGGTTAGGTTAGCATCCCACAAGAGCAGAGACAAATTCTTCAGAATTTGTCTATGAAGCTATAGTCCCAGAGCTTATATTTCAAGGGAGGAAACAGCATCTCAGGATGGTAGGTGATTACAGCTAAACCGAATTCTGAAATTAAAAGGAACCCTATGTCTTTGTCTGCTCAGGCTGCTGCTACAAACAACTGTAGACTGAGTGGCTTAAACAGCATATACTTGTTTCTCACAGTTGTGGGAATTCAAAGATTAAAATTTGGGCCAGCTGAGCCAGTGTCTGGTGAAGGCCGTCTTACTGGTTTGCAGGTGTTCTTGTTTTATCTTCACATGGCTGAGAGAAGAGGGCTCTAGTCTCCTACTCTTCTTATTAGGATGCTAACCCCATTGTGGGAACTCCATCCTCATCAAAACCAAATTACTTCCCAAAGGTCCTCCTTCTAATGCCATTCTATTGTTAGAGTTTCAACTTGTGCATTTGTTGAAGGAAACATGCAGTGCACAGCATCTAATCTAATCAAATCAGTTGTCCCTTGAACAAAATTCTAGCTCCTATAACAAGACTTAAAATTATGACTTGGCTGTTGCCAAAACTGTCTATCTGGATTTGCTAGAAATCAAACATACTTGAATATTTCCTCTAAAGATTTTCTCATTCCTACCCTATTGTGTATATTTACAGAATTCTTAAATAATTACATATACAAGGCTTCTATTAACTCTGACGAGAGCTTCTATTAACTTTGACTATTGCAAGCAGCTTTATAGCACTGTAGGTAAAAGCATGTGCTTTGAAATCATACAATAAATTTATTAAATGCTAAGGACTTTATATTCACTGTTTAATTTTACAATCTTAATAACCTTCATTATTACCTCCATTAAATCCTATTTGTTGGCTACTTACATTATTCTGATTTTGCAAATCTAAATTTGAGAGGCTTTCCCAATGTCACATAAGTTAATAAGTGGCATAGCTGGGGTTTGAATTAAAGTCTACCAGATTCCAAGATCTATTTACCATTGTTCTACAATATGTACTTGTTAGGTCCCTGAGAATGCTAACAGCCTTTCTTTTGAAATCTGCCTTCTTTCTGGATAGCAGCTTTATTAATATGTGATTAGGGCACCATATTTCAGACAACAAATTCTTTGAAATCTTTCATTTCCATAGTGAGATAAGGATCAGTTATGTGGCATTGTCAGCCAGAAAACATCATTTAGAGACTATCTTGTACAAGAAGTAGAAGACATAGCTGGGGGCCTGCGGAAGACAGAAAGCTCACAGCTTCTGTCCATACCCCTTTCACTTCCTCCTCAAGGAGATGGACCTCTGTGGTTGGTCAAGCTTAAGGATCTTTTATGGGCCACAGCTAATGGCGAAATCTTCCTAACTCTAGGTGAAGATTAATGGGCAAGTTGGGGAGTTAAGGTAGCTTGTGGCTGCTCCTTTTAGAAGAAAGTCTGATCATTGCTCTCTTATTTGTGAAACCCCTCTCTTCCCCCAAATGCTTGGTAAGACATGCCTGAAGACCAATCCTGTGTCAGTAGACTTCATATCTACTCTCTTCTACCAATCACACAACTACAGACAAATAAGAAAAATAAAACAAAGCTCAGACACACTCCCCCTGGCACGGAGGCCACTCTTCGGCTGGCTGCTTTTCTCTACCCTGGTGCCTCCTGGGCATTTGGCTCTTTCTTAGATCAAAGCGAGACATGGGTTTGGGATTAAAGAGAAGTAGCTGAAAGGGGTCTCTGGCCTGTTTTGGCATTAGACCAAGTAAATAACAGAGTTCTGGCTTAAGCTCAGCTCTGTAGAGCTTTCTCTGTGTTTGAGGAAAATCTCCGATAGTAATGAAGTGATATTTTACTGTGCTTTGTTTTCTGTACATATATCTCTTTCTTAGTTATGTTGTGAGGAGATTCGTTTCCTGGACAAATACCATCTTAATCACCTTCTTTACCAACTTTATTTTATTTGCAGAGTTAAAATTTAAATAGACATTCAGGAAACAAGTCTGGTGAGAGAATTATGTTATGAAGTTAATCTTTCAGCATCTGCCTTAGGGACATTGATTATTTTCCCCCTTGTTTTTCACCAAGCTCCAGGCTTGCAAAAGAATTGTGATGTGGTCTGAGGGAAACTGACTGATTGGCTAGTGGTAAGTTAAACTATAACCTGTAGGACTGCTGGGAACCACTACTTGTCATCGGCCAGAAATCCACTGTTTGGAGGTGTGCGCTGGGAAGGCCATTCATACTTATCGATACATGTTTTGTTCTTGGCACTATGTTAAGTACTGGACACGTGCAACAATTTGGAATATAGTTACATTCAACCCTCACAGTAGTCTGATGTATATGTTATTAGTCCCATATTAGAGACGAGTAAACAAGATTAGAGGAAGAGCAGCACACAGCTGGAACCACACAGGCGGCACTGTGATTGGAAGCAGTTCCGTCTCACCCTGGACCATCATTTCCATGCTGTGTCTCCACTAGAGGATCCTTTCTTTGGTTCTTCTAAGTCATTAATCATCAATAATTTATCTCCAAACCGTAGGTTTCACAGGAGGAAATGCCACTTGAAGCTTCATGGCTTAAAATGGAGATGGAATGTGGAACATGGTGGGAAGCACCGGGAGGAGTTTATTGATAAATTTCAAGTACTTTGTGGGGCTCTGAAAGACTGTCTTCAAATTCTTTGTCCTACTACCTCTTTCATATTAGTTCAAATGTCATATGGGTATATCTTTTGGGTTAAATTAAGGAAAATCTCCATGAAAAGTAAAAAAACAAACAAAAAAACCCCAAAGGAATAGAAAGAGATACTATGAAAAATCCACTCAGATTTCTCATAGTTTTATTAACTCAAAGAAGCCTTGGTCCAGTTGGAAGAAGACAGAATTGATTTTGACAACCTCTAGCAAACCCTTTAGCATTCAATGCACTCTAGATCATGAGTATAAAGAAGTTCACTTAATAGGTTCACCAAATTAGTTAGTTTGTGTAGTTCAAAGGGAAACAGACACACAGGACTGTGAGGTTTTGACAGGGGTGAAAGGCAAGTCTGAGTCCAGTGAGCCCAGGCAGGCCATGAAGGGGCAGCGCAGGAGAAGGATGGTGCTGGGAGGCTAGGGAACTGGCCACTTCTGTGCTGGCTGAAGATCACAAAAATCAACACAGCTTTCTCCAAATGCTGCCCGTGCCTGATGGAATTAAACAGAGCTCTGAGAAAGACAGCACCGGGACCGAGAATGCGTCCTGAGCTGCCTACAGTCATCAATATCTTGGCCAGTGGCTATGCACTCAGGGGCAATTTGGCTAGCTTTCTTTATGTGCACCAGAAAACTCGCTTTTGAATTTGTTTGGAAAGCTCCAAAAGGGACATGCTTCATGCTATTGGTATTGCTGTCAAAAAGTAAAGATTCTGCTTTTCATCAGCTGTTGATTTTTGCTCTCTGTATTTCTCTAGCATGTGTTGCTGGTGGCCCTGGTTATGCTAACAAGTAGATAGTGTAGCTGCAGCAGCAGAACAGAAAAGACTCTCCTGGATTCTCAGTTCCAGGCTGGCCTGGGAACAGGCTTAAGGATGTTTCAATGCTTGAATGCAGGTGAGCTGGAGATCTGTGGCAATTCTTTTGACATGAGGCTGGACATTCTTTATAGCTTACCCAGACACAGGAATTGGCAGAGCTTGAAAAAGAATCACTGGCAGGAGGTTCATTTTCTTTATTGCTGCCTCCCCAGCCATAAAACTAAAAGCTTTTTATCTAAATCACGTTAGCCATCTCGTGAGAGTAGGAGATCATTTCCTTCAGAGTCTTTCCCGATTGGAGTCTAGTCCTAGGATGGTTTGAACGGTCCGTTTGAATTTGAAGAGCTTTCTAATTGATGCTTCTCATCCCCTCTCCAACCAGTCTTATTTAGTGTCGTCTGCCTTTCCCCTTCCTCCCTACCAAACCTCAGAGTCTTGAAACAAAAATCTTTGTATTGTAAACTTCATCATGCTAATTTCATCACTTCAAACGAAATTTCCCTTGTTTGAGTTTCCTCCAACTGTGTGACTTAGGGCTGTTGAACTCTTTCAAATACACAGGAAAACGGAAACCTCTTTTGCTGTCTATTGATTGTATAATAATACATTTTCAGATGCTAATCACATGCTTTGAGCTTGGTTAATGAATGAAATTCTAAGGATATTCTTATTTTAAAGGTTTACAAATATAATAACTGTCATTATATCTAATTCTGTCTACAATTCTGGTGTGAAATGAGAAGTCAGGAGCCCTGCCATCTACACAGTACATGGTTCTACCAGCTATTTCTGTGTTACTTCAAGCAAATCACTTCTTTTCTGCATTTTCTTTCTTTTTATGTAAAATGTGGATAACTATCTGTCTCACTGAATTCACAGAGTGACTGTATTATGTACAATAAAATTTATTGAAAAGCATAAAGCTCTATAATTAGGTAGAATGTTACCTGTAATTTATAAGCTTTTTAAATCCTGGGGCAGTGGAGGAAGTATTCCTCTTCCTGTAAAAGGACATCCCTCTAATAATCTCCCTTCTTTTCCTGACTTTTCACGGATTCTGTTCATTGCTTTTCCATTTGTCATCTGCATCTTCAATCTCTCTCCTTCTTGATGCATTCTGTCAGCATTTAAATATAAATTTTTCATTTAAAATATCTTCTATTTTGGAGGAACCTTAACTTTGACTCTGTGTGTCTTTCTAGCTATCAAGCCATCTCCTCCTTTCTTGGCAAATTTTTCTCAAGTATTTTCCACACTTACTATCTCCTTTTGCTCATTTTCCTTTCACTCTTTATTCAGGTCAGTTTGGCTTTCACTTTCATCAAGCCTATGAAACTGCTTGTGCTAAGGTCACCATATAGGAGTGCTAGGGGCTTCCATCACAAGCTGCCACAGATTAAGTGGTTTATCTTCTCAAGCTCTGAAGACTGGAAATCCAGGATAGAATGTCAGCAGGTTTGCCTTCTTCTGAGAACTGCTGCCTTGCAGATGCCTCCCTTCTTGCTGTGTCCTCAGGCTGTGTTGCCTGTGTCTCAATCTCTTTTTAGATGGACAGCTGCCATATTGGTTTAGGGTCCACCCATATGGCTTCATTTGACCTCACTTACCTCTTTGAATGCCTTCTCTAAATCAGTCCCTCTGAGGCAGTGGGGATCAGCTCTTCAACACAGGAATCTGGGGGGACACAATCCAGCACCCCCAGAATGGGTGATTCCTAAACATCATGAACATTATTCCTCTTTCTCTCTTTCTTTCTCTCCCTTTCTTTCTTTCTTTCTTTCTTTCTTTCTTTCTTTCTTTTTCTTTCTTTCTTTCTTTGTTTCTTTCTTTCTTTCTTCTCTTTCTCTCCTTCTCTCTCTTTCTTTCTTTCCTCTTTCTTTCTCCCTTCCTTCCTTCCCTCCCTTTCATAACCTTCCCTTGCTCTCTCTTCCTTCTTTCCTTTCCTTTCCTTTCCTTTCCTTTCCTTTCCTTTCCTTTCCTTTCCTTTCCTTTCCTTTCCTTTCCTTTCCTTTCCCTTCCCTTCCTTTCCTCACTCTCCTTCTTCCCTTTCCTTTCCTCGCCCTTCCTTCCTTCCTTCCTTCCTTCCTTCCTTCCTTCCTTCTCTCTCTTTCTCCTTTTCTTCCTTCTATTTATTTACTTTTGTTTATATAAAATTTATGGGATACATGTGCAATTTTGTTCCATGCATAGTTGTCAGTTCAAAGCTATTAGGGTATCCATCACCAAAGTAACATATATTGTACATATTATGTAATATATAAGTCCAATGGGGTCTCAGGAACATTTGATAGAGTAGACCCCTGACCTCTTCCTCTAGCTTGAACTATTTTCTTATCAGCTTCTCCCTCTTTGCCCAAACTTTAAATGTTGAAGTTCCTAAATCCTGGGTCCTCTTCTGTTCTTATTCCATACTAAGCTTGTCCAACCCATGGCCTGTGGGCTACGTGTGGCCCAGGACAGCTTTGAATGCTGCCAAACACAAATTTCTAAACATTCTTCAAGCATCATAAGATATTTTATGATTTTTTTTAGCTCATCCTCTATTGTTAATGTTAGTATATTCTATGTGTGGCCCAAGACAATTCTTCTTATTCGAATGCAGCCAGGGAAGCCAAAAGATTGGACACCCCTGCCTACACAGACTCTAGACAAGGTTTTATTAATTCCTATGGCTTTAGATACCATTGATATGCATATGGCTCCTACAGACCTCTCCTCCCAAGCTCCAAAACATGTGCACCTGCTATCTTGATATTTTTCACAGGCATTCCTAAAATCAGAATACAAAACTCTTGAGTTCTGCCCCCACATCTATGCCACTTCCTCAATCATTTCCCTTTTGTTAGTTTATTTCTTCTTCAGCCTTACCATTCTTTATAAAAATCGTCTCCATTTACCCATTGGCTTCTTCCAGAAAGCATCCTCATCCTTGATGCTTTCTTCTTCCTGCAACCCCCCTACCATCACAACTTGCAACCAGGTACTGTTATTTCACTTTCAAAATCTGTGCTAAAATTATCCGCTTCTGTCATCCGCATCTTTCAGCTGATCTGCAAACATATACTCCTCTTTCCAACTTTTTGCCTCTCCAATACCTTCTCTATGGCACACCCAGAGAGGTTCTTCAAAAATTTCGATTAGATCATGTCTCTCCTTCGTTTAAAATCTTTAATGATTTTCTACGCACGAAATAACTCTGCTAGACTGCAAGCTCTGAAGATGCAAGGACTAGATTTGCCTTGTTTGTTTCTGTTCATGCAGAGCCTAGCCTTGCATTTAGTAGGAAGTTAACACATTGACCTAGATCTTGTCCACCTTCTCAGCCTCACCTCTCATGGAAGCACTCATAGACCTCAGTCCAGTTACTCTTTTCTCAGACCCCTGAGCTGGCGTGGTCCAGGGCTGCCTGGGCCGTGATGCATTCACTCCTGCTTTGTTGGCTGGTATCTGCTTATATTCTTGCTACTGTAACTGATGTCCAAGGTAGTCACATAGGCATCCCTGGGAGCTTGCTAGAGCTCAGGCACCACCCTAGATCCAATGAATCAGAATCTGCATGTTGACAAGGTTCCCAGGTGGTTCGTATGCACATTCAAGTTTACGATGCTTTGCTCTAGATCCCAGCCTGAGTGTTAGTTCTTTAAAGAGACCTTTCCCAACTGGCCAAATCGTATTAGGTCATGTGATGGATTCACCCACACGGTCTGTGATACAGAAGGGAAAAGGAGTTGAGGCCTATTGATCAGAAGCTGCTCACTTTACAGTTTTACCTAAGGGTGATCCTATCAAAAGTTCTGGATTTCGTAGAGAAGGATACAAAGTAGTGAATAGTTTGATTTGAGAAAATTGAAAATTGCGTTTTCTTTGCTTTAACCAATATGTTTGCTCTCCCTCTGAAAATCCCTTGTTACAAGTCCTTAGTTTTAGTTTGCCACATTATGACACGATGGGAATAATGCACAGCAGTGATCCTCAGTTGGTTTGGGTTTTCAATACACAATTGATCCATGGTCGTGGCATGCATTGTAGAATGTCCAGCTAGAACACCTATTCTTTCAATTACTTTCATTACTTTCAATGGCAAAACCACAATTACTTTTGCACTAACCTGATAGCTTTGCTACAAGTCAGTTGTTCAGTTTTTTTTTTTGTTGTTGTTGTTTGTTTTTATTTTTGCGAACACTTTAGATACTGCATAGTGGATGGATTAGTTTGTGGTTCCTGGGATCTTCTGTGTATTGTGTTGAAGCTCAATAATCACATTATTGCAGACTTCCAAAATTTTACAAAAGACTGCATAGTGAGTATTCAGCCGATAAACTAAACCACAGCTTATTACTGTGAGATGAAAGAAAGCACACCAATGAAAAGTAAACACTGTTTAAACCTATCTCAATGAATTTCTAAAGTGTCATACATTTATTATATTCTCTACTTGTAAAATATTTTGTTGTGTGTATTGCCAAGTATTTCAGGATTTTATGGGTATAATGTATTCTATTAATTTAACTGGAAAACTTGTAGTTATTCAACAAGCAAACTAAAAGTGTTGGCAGAGATGTAATTTTAAAGCACAATTCCACACATTCCTTCAGTATTACAGCTGCTCCTTGTTTGTTTAATAATAGAACTGATGAGTAGTTAATTTGAGAGGAAAGCTGGTGCAGGTGTAGTGCTATTTAGATGTCATGGAGGACACATGTGACATCTGCAGCTAGCTATATGGTAAAAGCAAAACAGAAGTTAAAATCAGCCCTGTGTCAAATCTGCATAGTTTTAGACTTCAGAGAGTTTCTCTGTATGTTGAGGCCGGAAGTTTAGTAGAATTCCAAGGGAATAAGAGAGGAACCAACATTTGTAGATTTTGCCTTCTATGGGGGAACTCATTCAATTATCAGGAGAACTCTTCAATAGGTTTTATTTGCTCCGGTTTACCTAGATGAAAAACTGAGACCCAGAATCCTTGCTTTTCTTTCCTGGTTACACATTAGAATCACCAATGTGATATTAAACACACACACTGCACAACGATTAGGATGGCTGTTATCAAAAAAGTAAAAAACAAAAAAATCAGGGGCCATGCACACTGGTTCACACCTGTAATCCCAGCCCTTTGGGATCACCTGAGGTCGGGAGTTTGACAGCAGCGTGGCCAACATGGTGAAACCTCATCTGTACCAAAACAAAACAAAACAAAAAACAACACACACACACACACACACACACACACAATTAGTTGGGCATGGTGGCACAGGTGTAATCTCAGCTAATTGAGAGGCTGAGGCACGAGAATCACTTGAATCTGGGAGGCAGAAGTTGCAGTGAGCCGAGATCACGCCACTGCACTCCAGCCTGGAGACAGAAGGAGACTCGGCCTCAAAACAAAACAAAAACACCCAGAAAATAACAAGTGCTGACAAGGATGTGGAAAAATTGTAACTCTTGTGCACTGAGGATGGGTATGAAAAAAGCACATCGGCTGTGGAAAACATATGGTTTCTCAAGAATTTAGACATAGAATTACCATATGATTCAGTAATCCCACTCACATCTATAAATCTCTATATCTGTATCTTTATCTACCTATATCTATCTTCAAAAGAATGGAAAGCAGTTACTCAAATAGATACTTGTGCACCTGTGTTCTCTCCCCACACCCCCCCCTTTTTTTTTTTTTTTTTTTTTTTTTTAATAAATAGGGTCTCATTCTGTTTCCCAGCCTGGAGTGCAGGGGCTGTTTTTAGGCATGATCCCCCTGCTGGGGAGCTGTCCACAGGCACGACCCCCTGCTGCGGGGCTGTCCACAGGCACAATCCCCTGCTGCGGGGCTGTCCACAGGCATGACCCCCTGCTGCAGGGCTGTTTACAGGCACGATCCCCCTGCTGCGGGGCTGTCCACGGGCACGATCTCCCTGCTGCGGTGCTGTCCACGGGCAGGATCCCCCTGCTGCGTGGCTGTCCACACGCATGACCCCCTGCTGGTCAAACTGGGAGTTGTGCCCTGCTTTGTCTCCAACCCAGGCCGGTTCGCCCCTCCTTAGGCAACCTGGTAGTCCCTTATCCCAGGAGGTCACTGTACTAATGTCTAATTTCGTGCAGACATCTGATCAACACAACACCCTGCAGCCCAGGACTCCTGGGCTCAAGCTATCTTCCTGCCTCAGATGCCTGAGTAGCAGGAACTACAGGCGCATGCCACCACACCTGCCTGCTACACCTGTGTTCATTGCAGCATCACAGCAGCCTTATTTACAGGAACCACAAGGTGGAAACAACCTAAAAAGTCTATTGAGGGATAGATGGATAAACAAAATGTGGTATAGACATAAAATGGAATATTAGTGATCTTTAAAAAGGGAGGGAATTCTGATACTTGCTACCACATAGATAAAACTTAAAAACATTATGCTAAGTGAGACGTCAAACACAGACTACGTGATTCCATCTATAGGAAGAACCTGGAACAGGCAAATTAATAGAAACACAAAGCAGAATAGAGGTTTTCAGGACTGGCAGGAGGTAGAAATGGGCGGGGTTAGTGTCTAATGGGCACAGAGTTCCTGTCTGGGATGATAGAATGTTTCAGAAATGGATAGTGGTGATGATTGCACAGCATTGTGAATGTAGCTAATGACATTGAATTCTTTACCAGAAAACAAAAGCAAAAACAGAAACACATTGCTTAAGCTTCCCAGTCGGACAGGTGATGTGCTTGGTGTGAGCTGGGGCCTGAGACCAGGCTGTCCTCGCCAGAGTGGTTTCAAGACCCCTCTTGGTTGTACTTAGGCCTGATTGCTCTGGAGAGCCCCATACATGAAAGCCAGTTCTGGTTCTATCTCTTCTCACTCCAGTCCTCCCTACCCCCACCATCCCCCAGCTGGGCATTATGAGAAAAGCAAGATGACTATGAGTTTTCTGATTATTTATATGACCAAATAATCTCAGGGACTATTGCTAGCTAACCCATGGGATTCCCACTACCTTCATGAGTTTCAGACGAGGTGAAAGGTCCCTAAAATCCTGCCACCTAGTCAGGAACTCAGTTGTCAATAATTTCTTTATTTGTGATACAAGCAGGGGTGGAGAAAGAGAAATGAACAGACTTGGAAGCTTCTCCGAGGCCCTAGAGAAGACCTCTGGGCTCCGAACACCAGACGCCAGGAGAAAGGAGGGTGGTTGATGACTCCCCACTCTTTCTCCAGCCCCTGCTCCTCTGTTTCTCCCCTTCACCCACTGCAGCTTCCTCAGGTCCTGGGTCCCGCGCCATCATCTCTTCGAATGACCTCCTTTCTATCCCTGTTAATAAAGGAGCATCAGCTAAGTGAACGTGGTGCTTTGCATTTACTTACATTGATTCAGAAATTGTGTTTAATTCCACACAAGAAAAAGAATGTGGATCTTTTTCACTGGGAAAAGAAAAGTCGCTATGTATCATCTTAATCATGTTTTCCTGGGATATAATCTATACATGACGCCTATTTAAGCCTTCATTGCATCTATGCACGTGGTTTGATTCCTCTCGTGTGAAATAGTGTTGGACCACACTAGTTTGGGCCACAGCCCAGGAAAACACAATCCTAAACATTGTAATCCCAAATGTTGAAGTCCCAAAAGATCTAAATCTGTACAGTCTAAAATCCTGAAAATTACAATCCTAAAAAAACAAAATTCTGAACATACAATTATGGAAAAAAATTATTAATACAGTCTTTAAAAAGCATTTATTGGGCAGCGCATGGTGGCTCATGCCTTTAATCCCAGCACTTTTGGAGGCTGAGGTGGGTGGATTCAAGAGATGGAGACCATCCTGGCTAACACGGTGAAACCCCATCTTTACTAAAAATAGAAAAAATTAGCCAGGCATCGTGACGGGTGCCTGTAGTCCCAGTTACTGGGGAGGCTGAGGCAGGAGAATCGCTTGAACCCAGGAGGTGGAGGTTACAGTGAGCCGCGATCGCACCACTGCACTCCAGCCTGGGCGACAGAGTGAGACTCTGTCTAAAAACAATAACAAAATAGCATTTATTTGTATTTTTAAGATGGAATTTATTTGAGAAACGTATAAAAACACAACAGAACGCTTCCTAGGCCACTTTACACAATCAATAGGCAATAATAACATACATATATTTGCAAGCATAAAACTCAGGTATGCTAACGATAGTCTCATGAGTATAATGGTAATGAGCAGATGAGTTGTACTTGTAAAGAAATGGGTCAAAAAGCAAAATGTATAAAAGCATGGTTGGTAACTGGGTGCACTCAGCTTTATAACTTAGGTCATCTGGAATATTGTGACAGACAACCTAAGTCTTTTGACCAGATTCATCAAAAGCTGGGATGGGTCACCATCTAATATGCATTCAAAGAGCTGAGATCCTGAGGAATTTTCTCTTTCCTAAATGCAAATGTGCAAAAAGGATATCTTCTTATTTATTGAGGAAACTTTAATGTTTTATGTACATGTACAATGCTTACACACAAAGTCACTGTTGTGATAATGCACTCTTGTGGAGTTAAATTTGCAAAAAAAAAATGCATAAAACAAATTAGAACTCTCTAAAAGTCTTTGCAAAATTTATACCTCCAGTATTGGAAATGATACTGAGATGAAATACACAGCATAGCAACTTGTAAAAAATAATGCTGACAATTTAAAATAGTGGAAAAAATGGAAAAAGAAACAACTAAAAAGAAAATTGACACATAAAAAGCATATTACATGGATAGATTATGGGCAATTGCAGAGTTCATCATAGCTGGCTGACTTTCATGATCATTAGCTGTATTTTGAAGTCATGCATCACGATGAATAGTTGCCTTTTTTGTTTTTAGGATTTGACTCTCCTCATAAAATACATTCACATTCATTTTCTACGTGGCACTGCTCTTTCTGAAATTCTTCTATAATTTGATACACACTGACATGAGCATTTCCTATTACATTTTCCAATCTTCTATGCCATTCTTTTCTATTGTTTTGAGTATGTGGAAATCCATTTTGCAGGCCGTCATATACAGACCACTCATTTGGCAGAAACAATACTCTTGATTGAACAGCAACACCGTTGCCTAAATGACTTATTATCCTACCTTGCACATCATTATTTTCAAACCAGTACGTAATATTTCTGTCTTCTTCAGGCAATTGTGGTTTTAATTTATCAAAAGCTCCTGGAATTTTATCAGGTGGAAGGAATGCCAATACAGACAAATGACACATTTTTAAACTAAAATTTTCATCATTGCCAGATGGTCTGGCCAATCCACTCACCTGAATTTTCTGGCAAGTGAGCTGGGCTGAATGGAAGATATAAACTTTACTGGCAACAACTTGCATTTCACTTTTAGAAGCCTTGATCACACCTAATTAAAAACTTGTCATTATAATTTGGGGATCCAATTGAAATCTATTTTCTTCTGCAAAGCCCTCCAAATCTTCAAATAAGCTTTTAAAAAGTACTTCACTTTTTCCAGTTATTAAACCATAAACATGCAGATTAAATTACAGAATTTTGTAATCCAATAGGGGCATAAACTGTATAAAGTTGATTTAAAAAACCGACTGGGGACAGTTTTGAAAGTGCCGTTCATCAGCCAAAGTGAAACATGCACCAGTTTTGTTATGTTAAACTTAGTGGTAAATAAACATGTTTACCTTTTTTGACAGTCAAATCCCTAATCAAGAATAGTTCATGATTTAATATGTCTTGTAGCACTGGAGGAAGCTCTGTGCCAGGAGGTGTCTGGCTCAGAAGGCCACTGAATTTTTTGAACTATTTTTATTATCTCACAAAAGGCATTTTGTGAAGGCAAGCATGGTGCTACCTGTAGAGGTGCTTGGTACATGATTACATAATTTGGCAGACAAGATTTTGTGCATTTTTTTACTTTCATTTTCACTTCTTCTGTGATATTCAAGACATTCAAAACAGTGACAGCAGATCTTCCTCACCTAGTCCGCTCAGACCCACACACTGATCTCTTCTGAGAAAACCATCACAGACATACCGAAAATAATGCTTTCCCAGCTTTCCAGGGATTCCTTAATCCAGTCAAGTTGGCACCTGAAATTAAGCCTGCAAGTCCACCCCTTGCAGATTTGACACCCATATGGACCTCCTTAAACCATACATAATTTCCAAATAAAAAGAAAACAAAGCAACAGTTGTACCTAACACGATGCAACTAACTTGGTACAACTCTCCTGTGATTGTGATTTGCTGGATTTTAGATGTTAAGAGTTTAGACTTTAGGACTGGGCATGGTGGCTCATGCCTGTATTCCCAGCACTTTGGGAGGCCAAGTCAGGAGGATCACTTAAGCCCAGGAGTTTGAAATCAGCCGGGGCAATAAAGTGAGACCCCATGATATGGTTTGGCTGTGTCTCCAACCAAATCTCATCTTGAATTGTAGTTCCCATAATCCTCACATATCATGATGGGGACCCAGTGGGAGGTAATTGAATCATGGAGGCAATTACCCCCATGCTGTTCTCATGATAGTGAATGAGTTATCACAAGATCTCATGGTTTTATAAGGAGCTTTTCCCCCTTTGCTTGTGCTTCTCCTTCCTGCCACCTCGTGAAGAAGGTGACTTGCTTCCCCTTTGCATTCTACCATGCTTGTAAGTTTCCTGAGGCCTCCCCAGCTATGATGAACTGTGAGTCAATTAAACCTCTTTACTTTATAAATTACCCAAGCTTGGTTATATCTTTATTAGTAGCATGAGAATGGACTGATACAGTAAATGTGTACTGAGGTAGTGGGGCGTTGCTATAAGGATACCTAAAAATGTGGAAGTGAATTTGGAACTGGGTAACAGGCAGAGGTTGAACAGTTTGCAGGGTTCAGAAGAAGAGAGAAAAATGTGAGGAAGTTTGGAACTTCCTAGAGACTTGCAGAATGGTTTTGAGGAAAATGCTGATAGTGACATGGACAATGAAGTCCAGGCTGAGGTGGTCTCATATGGAGATGAAGAACTTGTTGGGAACTGGAGTAAAGGTGGCTCTTGCTATGCAAGGAGACTGATGGCATTTTGCCCCTGCCCTAGAAATCTGTGGAACTTTAAACGTGAGAGGCATGGTTTAGGGTATCTGGCAGAATAAATTCTTAAGTAGCAAAGTGTTCAAGAGGAAGCAAAGCATAAAAGTTTTAAAAATTTTGCAGCTTGATGATGAGATAGAAAAGGAAAACCCATTTTCTGGAGAGAAATTCAAGCCAGTTGCAGAAATTTGCATAAGTAACGAGGAGCTAAATATTAATCACCAAGACAATGGGAAAATGTCTTCAGGGCATGTCAGAGACCTTCACGGCAACTCAAACCATCACAGACCAGGAGGCCTAGGAAGAAAAAAATGGTTTAATGGGCCCGGTGCAGGGACTTGTTGCTCTGTGCAGTCTCAGGACTTGGCGCCCTGTGTCCCAATCATGGCTAAAGGGCCAATGTACAGCTCAGGCCATGGCTTCAGAGGGTAAAAGGCCCAAGCCTTGACAGCTTACATGAGGCGTTGGGCCTGTGGGTGCACAGAAGTCAAGAATTGAGGTTTGGGTATCTACACCTAAATTTCAGAGGATGCATGGAAACGCCTGGGTGTTCAGGCACAAATTTGTGACGGGGACGGAGCCCTCATGGGGAACCTCGGCTAGGGCAGTGAGTGCAGAAGGGAAATGTGGGGTCAGAGCCCCCACACAGTCCCAACTGGCGCAGTGCCTAGTGGAGCTGAGAGAAGAGGGCCACCATCCTCCAGACTCCAGAATGGTAGATACACTGACAGCTTACACTGTATTGCCTGGAAAAGCCACAGACACTCAGTACCAGCCTGTGAAAGCAGCCAGGAGGAGGGCTGTACCCTGCAAATCAACAGGGGTGGAGCTGCCCAAGGCCATGAGAGCCCACCTCTTGCTTCAGCATGACCTGGATATGAGACATGAAGTCAAAGGAAATCATTTCAGAGCTTCAAGATTTGACTGACCCATTGAATTTTGGACTTGCATGGGGCGTGCAGTCCCTTCATTTTGGCCAATTTCTCCCATTTGGAACAGGTGTATTTACCCAATGCCTATATCCTCATTGTATCTATGAACTAACTAACTTAATTTTGACTTTACATGCTCATAGGCAGAAGGGCCTTGCCTTGTATAAGATAAGACTTTGGACTTGGATATTTGGGTTAATGCTGGAATGAGCTAAGACTTTGGGGGACTGTTAGAAAGGCATGATCATGTTTTAAAATGTAAGGACATGAGATTTGGAAGGGGCTGGGGGCAGAATGATATGGTTTGGCTGTGTCCCCACCCAAATCTCACCTTGAAATGTAGTTTCCATAATCCCTACATGTTATGGGAGGAACCCAGTTGGAGGTAATTGAATCATGGGGGTGTTTACCCCCCTGCTGTTCTCATGACAGTGAGTGATACCTGAAGGTTTTATAAGGGGCTTTTCCCCTTTTGTTCAGCACCTCCTGATGCCTTGCTTCTTGTTTGCATTCACCATGATTGTAAGTTTTCTGAAGCCTTCCCAGCCATACTGAACTGTGAGTCAATTAAAACTCTTTCTTTTATAAATTACCCAGGCTCGTGTATGTTTTTATTGGGAGCATGAGAATGAACCAATTCACTCTGTCTGTACTAAGAAAAAGAGAATTTAGACCTTAGGAATTTTAATCTTTCAGGATTTCAACATTCAGTGTTATGGTGTTTGTGACTGGGTCTTCTGGTATTATGATCCTCACCTGGACTAAACAGCCTCGCAGCTCTCTTCAAACTATGATCCTATTCTCCCACTGCCTCCTGAGTTCAGCCTCTTCAACTTGGCTAAGCCTGCCTTTCCTTTCCTATCTGTTTGCTTCCTTCCCTCTGATTAATCCAAAGTAAAATTTGACTTTTTTTTTCCATTCCAACCACTCCATCTTCTACCACATATCTCCTTTCATGAAGTTGGCCCTTGATAATGTTTCTGTTGACAAGAGTATAATATAGACAAGATTGCATATAGTTAAAGTACGTATTTTATTTATTTGGTGGCAGCATTCTGATAAGAAATTAAAACTATTTCTTTTAAAATCAGAATTTAATCACCAGGCAGAGCAAGTAAAGAGAAATAAGTTCCAGAATCTCACATCTGTCAAAAGTAAATGCTGATTTTTATTGAGGACTTCCTTATTTCTGCCACCAGTTGGCTCTCATACAGCTTGTTCCCAATATAATCTAGTGTGGAATTGGCAAATGTGGTGTAATACATGCAGCGCTCTCCTGGAGCTGATAATTAAGTACCCAGAAATTTTATGAAGTGTTTGTCAAACCATCAGTAGAAATATTTACACAGTGGAAATCAGCAAATGCTACAAATCTGGGCTTCCCCCCACCCAACCAATAGGTTTGCTAGCATACAACTTTTATTCATCTTGTAAACGTTCAGAATTTCTATAAATATTCATAGACTCTCCTATACTGAGTGTCTCAGAATAACTAGAAGTTCTTACAATAGCCAGTGAGGCTGAGTGTGAGTTGACCCACCCCAGTCCCTCTTTCTGACCGGTCTCCTGTTAGCCTTCTGACTCCCAGTGTTCTCTACTTCATGCACATAGGCTAGGCACCCTGCTGTTTGCCTGCCTTTTCTTCCTTGAGTCCTCTTCCCCGGATATCTGCATAGATGGTGCCCTCACCTCCTTGGAATCTTTGTTCAAATGTTATATTCTCAGTGAAACCTTATCTATATAAGTTTTCTATGACTGCTGGAATAAATTAGCACACCTCTAGTAGCCTAAAAGAACACACACTCTCTCTAGGGGAGAGAGAACACTTTCTTACCTTCTCCAGCTTTTAAAGGATGCCTGCATCCCTTGGCCCCTGGCCCCCTTCCTGGCAGCAACCACATCATTCTGACCCTAGCTGTCACGTTTCTTACCTAAGACTCTCCTGCCTCCCTCTTTTGCTTTTAAGTCCTCTTGTGATGACATTGGGCCAACATGGGTAATCCAGAATAATCTCCTCATCTCATGATCCATAACTTCATCACATCCACAAGTCCTTTTTGCCATATAGGGATATGGACATGTAGAAAGGCCATTCTTCTGCCTATTACTCCCTCCTTGAGCATTCTAACTACCTTCACATCTACCTGCTCCCAGCATTCCTGAGCTCCCTTCCAAACTTAATTTTTCTCTGTGCCACTTATTACCTTCTGGCATATTATACATTTTACATATTTATTTTATTAATGATCTGTCTTTTCTCACTGGAATGTAATTTGCATGAGGGTAAACATTTTTGTTTTATATCGTTGACATATTTTCATGAAGTTGAACAGTGCCTTGCTTTTAGTAAGGATTCAAGAAATATATATGTTTTGGCTGAATAAATTAGGTTGAGAAGTTTGGGGGAAAATCCTGGCATGATACAGAAGACGGTTCCCAGTGATGGGAAAGGGCCATGTGGTGGGACCTCTACAGGAAGCTGGGATGCTCCAGAGGTCCCCCAGGGCAGAGCTGCTTTTCTTACGTTGAACTCTTTGCCCGAGCTCTGATTTCTAATGTTTTCTTTCATATTTGTTTTTGCTCCGCCTTTTTTTAAATTAATTTTTTTATAGATATGAGGTTTTACTATATTTCTCAGGCTGGTATCAAACTCATGAGCTCAAGCAATCTTCCCACCTCAGCCTCCCAAAATGTTATTACTAGAGGTGCAAGCCACCACACCCGGCCTGCTTTTCTCTTTCTTTGAAATATACTCAAAATGTTTATATTGGTTTCTAACTATAGATCATGAACTCCTGAAGCAAAGTAATCACTTTGTTCTTCATTATTTCTTTCACTCTTCTACTCTGCACGGTGCCAGATATTGGATATGTAGGTGCCAAACATTTGCTTTTCTGATATCTTACATTTTATTTCTTAAAAATCAGCCTAACCATGTTGTAGAGAGGGATGATTTCCTTCCTTTGTTTTGAAAATTTGTGCATGCCCAATGCTTACATTGTGCGGTTCAATGTTGCTTCAGCTTTTTTTTTTTCTATTTTTGCCAGACTTCTGAAACTCTTAAAACTTGTTTGTGGTCAGCACAGCAAA
This sequence comes from Gorilla gorilla gorilla, assembly GCF_029281585.2. Taxonomy (NCBI): domain Eukaryota; kingdom Metazoa; phylum Chordata; class Mammalia; order Primates; family Hominidae; genus Gorilla; species Gorilla gorilla. The sequence continues at coordinate 9,656,839 of NC_086018.1, read as the reverse complement.
GAACACGCTTTAGCTTTTAAAAAATCTTTAACATGAAAAAAATGCACTGACATTGTTTTCAATGTAACATAGGCTAGAATTTGCCTATGTTTGCACATGCTGAGAATTGTCCCACCTGGCTGATGTGTTCACCTCCTCAGCTTGGACCTTGTTGTGAATTTATTTACAAACACCAGTTGCCTTCAAGCCATCCTTTCTGCTGTATGTTTTGTAGCCTTCTATAGTAGATACAGAACAGATAATGTGGAGAGAAAAGACATAAGAGGAGGACGGTAATGAGAGACGTTGTCAAGGTAGTAACCTTCTTGGTTTCTTTGAAGAATTTGTTGCCTTTCTACTGAGACAGCAAAGAAGCATTTTGTTACTGACCGCCTAAAACCACTCAATCTCAGGTGAATGCATCACTTGCCAAACTGTTGGAATGCTATATGTGTTTTGTTGCACAATTTTTTGGTTGTTTATTTGGTTGGCTTTTTGGAAGGTAAATTTGGAAAGGGGACCTACACAGAAGTGCTGACCCACCCACATTCCCTTATTATCATTACAGACAAGAAGAAACTAGCAGAGCTAAGAATGGAGTGAAGAAAGGCAGTGTGATAGGCACCAGCAAAAAGTTGAGGGCTGTTGCTCTCTAAATTATTATTTGATTATTTTAAAAGTATGGAAGTTTTCTAGTCACTGAAGAAAGGAGGGGAAAGTGCACTTATTTTTATATGGAGTTACTTAACTACCTCCTAAACACATACGTGGCAATTGTTTTTGCTTGTGCAAAGTATTTTAATTAGCAAGAATTCATATATTGAGATTATAATTAGAGAGCTCAATTTATATATTTGCTATCCTGCTCAAGCCTGACATGGCAAAAAAAAAGTTCACTCCAAAATATATACCTTCAAAATAATAAATACTGGAAAGTTTGCTGTGATAACTATTTTGTACTTTTGTACAAAAAAGCTAAAGAACAAATTACCTAAAGAACAATTTGCTAAACATGAGAAATTGCTCCCTTTGAGTATATACAGGTAAGATAGGAAGAGTGTTCAAACCAGTAAATTATAGTTTATATTGAAGATAATAGTCAGTTGACTCATAACAAATAACCAGCATTCATGATAACATTTCAGCATTTCCAAGGTACCAAGTGTACTGATTTTTAAAAATATATTTTAGAAGGTATTTAGAACTGGTATTTTTAACGAAGACTAGCATCTCTGATGTTGCAACATGTATGTGAACTGGGTGTTACATCTATCCTGCCCTTTAACCCCACCGTTAACAAAGTGGCTAAAAATAACAGCAAGAAAAAATCAGTCTAAGGGAGAAAACCACTAATGCTCTCAATTCTCTCTCTCTCTCTCTCTCTTTCTCTCTCTCTGTGTGTGTGTGCGTGTGTGTGTGTTAAGGGGGATGGCGGGAGGTGGTCTTAACTCTTGAAAGAAACCTTCTTTGTATAGGAAGCATATTTCGGTTTAGGTACAATGATAAGAAAGTTTAATTTTATAATCCACAAGACCAGATACCTTCAGAAATGATTTTTCCTGTGGGATTTCTATGACTGGTATTCTGACTAGTGTGAAATGGCAGAATTGGATGTCTATATCTACACCCATCAAAACCTCAGAGCTTCATGCACTGCTATAACTTTTCTGTTAACTCTGGGTAAATTAGGAGGCTGGTACAAGGAATAATTTTAACTTCAGATTTTACAGTTTGTTTATGTTAAGGGCAGAAAGATCTACTTTTCAACGTTCTGTATTTTTAGATATTGACTTTTCCTGGTGCTATTTTATGATTATGGATGAAATAGAATTCTTATTAGAAATCTCAACTCCGAATTGAGAATAGATGTTTTGATACTTGTCCTGCTGTGGCCTGAGACTTGGAGTCATGAATTATAAGAGACCTTGCTGTTTATCTACAGATTAGAACACACAAATAAACATCAGCATAACATCCTCATTAGCATTCTGGTAGTTACATTTACTTATTCCACAGCCAAATTAATATATGATAAGAAGTGGAATATTTTCTGTTGATATCTAGGGTATTATGACAGCAACCTTCCTTAGGAAAGAAACAGTGTATTATGAGGACAGTGGATGCTACAACATTATTTGCCTTCAAGGCATTGCAAAAAAACTGGAATCAATTGAATAACCTTCTCAAGCACAAGCCAATAGTGAAATGAAAGTCATTTATCTGTAACAGCAGGCAAGAGCTTCATTGGTACACTCGGAAGGTGGCTCACTAACCCTGCTGAAGTTTTCCTCCAACTGATCAGGGCATAAATGTTTCATTGGCCCAATAACCAAGGTCTTAGAGTTTCGCAGTGTTTTCTCTCCAATAGCTAATAGAGGGAGCATTGCTGATATTCTGCCCATGGTTGACAAGGCTGAAATCAAACGTGCTTTGAATAACACTATAAAAACTTTGAAATTAACCTTTGCCGTCGGAACCAACGTTCAACTGTGGGCTCTATACAAAGCCGCTTAAGGTAGGAGGGAGCAAACTTTTCAAGTTGGTTTTAGGTAACAGAAACAGACGTCTTTATTGGATTTGTCTGGAAAAAAAGGAAGGAAAATCCCAACATTATCTGTTCTGGTCCAGAAGTATAAGGCTCAGTCCCGTTTTATTTTTCTCCTTCTCCTTTGGATCCTTTTTCCTTATTCCTGACTCTATACATGGAGAAAAAGTTCAAGTGCATCTAAAACAGTAATTCTGGGAACTTGCCAACTTATTCCCATGATGCTACTATTGTTTATAAAGCATTTTGAAGATTCTTGTATTCAGAGCTAGTGATAAGCCACAAGAGGAAGTCAGTCTTGCTGGTGTACAGCTGCATTTTGGGCCCATGTATAGAAGAGCTAACATGGATTTCAGAGTCTCCCAGGTGTTTGAAATCCAAGCTCTGCTCTCAGGACCTGTGAGGTCTTAGATAAGTTGCTCAATCTCTTTGAGCCTCAGTTTTCTGAGTACAATGGCACATACCTTACAGGACTGCGGTGTGGATGAATTGCGATGATGTGTATGATTCCAGCTCAGGGTCTTCTTTCCTTCCTTCTTTCTTCCCTGCCAGGAGGAAAGCAAGGCAGGGCAGCAGAGCGGGAAGTGGTGCCCGTGGAGGCCACTTTTGGGCTGGAGCCTGCTTAAGGCACTTCAGTGCTGAGTCATTTGGGGCCCAAGGTAGGGACAGGTAGAAGAGAAGGAGGGCAGTTATCGCCTAGTCACAGGGGCAGATAGAAGAGAAGGATGGCAGTTATCGCCTAGTCAGGAGTTTAACAATCTCTATTTCCTTTCAAACCTCGTTTGACTTCCATTCCAGTCAAATTCACAGGCAATTAAACTTCCTCCTGCATCTCGGAGCAGGCCTCTGCATCATCATTTCTCCTCTGCAAGTGTATCTTCTTAGGGCACGTGAGAAGGTCTTAGTGCACCTGCGGTATTTAGGGACTTGATCCTCTTTCCTCTTTATTGTCAAAGTTGTGGCTTGCCGAAGTCAGGACAGAGTCTGGTTATGACATGTTAGCAATCGTCACATCTCATTTTTAAGCAAGTATACTTTTATGCAGTTTGAGCTCTCATTCTTTTTTTTTTTTTTTTTTTTTTTTTTTTGAGACGGAGTCTGGCTCTGTCGCCCAGGCTGGAGTGCAGTGGCGCAATCTCAGCTCACTGCAAGCTCCGCCTCCCGGGTTCACGCCATTCTCCTGCCTCAGCCTCCCGAGTAGCTGGGACTACAGGCGCCCGCCACTACGCCCGGTTAATTTTTTTTGTATTTTTAGTAGAGACGGGGTTTCACCATGTTAGCCAGGATGGTCTCGATCTCCTGACCTCGTGATCCGCCCGCCTCGGCCTCCCAAAGTGCTGGGATTACAGGCGTGAGCCACCGCGCCCGGCCTGAGCTCTCATTCTTGTCATTTATTAATTTGTTCATTCGTTAACACATTCATTTGTGGAGCATTTGGCCTATAAAAGAGATGAAACCCTTCCTTACCATTAAGGGAGGAGAGAAAACAAAATGCACAGAGACACATGCTTGGATTTGTATAACTTTGACGGTTTCTAAAATAAAATAAGGTCTAACTTGGAAAATCAAAACCTATCACTGAGATATTTTCATAATCTAAAAAGTCAGTTTCAAAATAACTTCCAAAATGTTTTAAAAAATCACTATCCTTTAGAATAATGATGTAGCATTCCAAGGTTTTAGTGTTCAACCAGCATTTATTACCACCTGCTGGGTGCCTAAGGCAGGACATTTGTAATGAGAGCCACAAACATGAATTGAAAAACTGCTGCCCATAGGTTCACAGTTCCTGTCAAAGCATAGAGCCCCTTGTAGATAGAGCCCCCTGTATAAGATGCCCTGTGTTCTGGGCGAGAGGATACACTAGGTCTGCAGATATATCTGGTAGGCAGAACAGGAAAGGTGTCACTGAGGAGGTGCTATTTGAGTTAGTTGTGAAAAATGAGTACGGGTTTATGAGGCAGATATGAGAGGCACTTTGTTGAAGTTACAACTCCTACCAGGAACTCGTTTGAATTTTCTGTTTCATTTTCTCTTTGGAGGTTGCTTGTTGGTACACTTACATCTTCTATGCCAGTCTTAAAAGAGAGGAGTGTGTGTGTGTGTGTGTGTCTGTGTTCAGTATTTTTCGCAGAGTTTCTTTGTGTTTCCAAGCTTACTTTAGAGCTGAAGCTTGTCAGAGTTCTCATAACAAATTCGTGAATGAACTAAATTCCAACCTGCCTCAGTGCATTCATGGGGTGTGCTCTACCCTCTACCTTCGTGATTTATTTAAAGACCAAATCATAATGAATAACATTTCTTAGGCTTAAACCCATAGCAGGGGTAGGAAATAGTTCAAACCTACTGACTTACATGAACAAATACAATCTTCAAAAACTACTGTTTTCTAATCTGCATGAATGTACTGAACTCGTTGCCGCCTTCATGTAAATGTGATGTATCAAAAGTGCTTTGTAAACTGTTAAATTCCAATGTTGATATTGTTATAGATATACTTTATTAAATACTGGATAATGATTTTATAAGCTACAGGGTGTTTAACTGTGAAATTATTCTAAAATATGTAGAAAAAATTTGGAATAATCTTCCCATTTTGAACACAATTATTGGTTTTAAAGTTCCCTTGATTTATATGTTTGTATATTGAGGATTCTCAATTGAGTGAACTAGTGTCTTTGCAATATAGTAAGATTTTGGTACAGTTTTTAATCTATCAAGGAAAAGGCTAGATAAGTAGGATCTCATTTGTTTCATGGACCATTATTTGAAGGATGATTTAAGACTATAGGAAATACTGACTCACCTTTTCTAAAAAGACAACTGATTTTCTTATGCTTTTAAGTTCAAATTTATCTTGGCTCCTTTTGATTAATTAAAATAACAGTTATCAAAAACCTTAACAGAAAATATTATTTATTGAATCAGAAGAGAAACAGGAAATACTGTGCTTTCTTGAGCCTGTTTCCTATACCCCAATTTCATAAGAATTGTTGTTGCTTCTATAATGTTCAGAGGCAAATTATTTTGCTTGATCAATCAAAATGAATTACCTGAATTTTCTCCTCTTGTTCAAAATGGAACCACATTCATCCACCTACCCCTAGCCTTAGGACTGTTTCTTCCATTCCGATAGTTTGTGATATCCTTGACTTCACAGCAGAAAGCTGTGAGTCTCCCAAACCCCTTCACTCAGGTCCTGTGGGGCCTGCCCTCTAAAGTCTCTTCAGTCTTCTTTCTTTGAATGTTCATGGCCACCTTGTCGTTTAGACTCTTATCCCTGACTGTAAGAGATCTCTCGGGTCTTCCTGCCTGTGGCCATGCCTAATTTGTACCCTTCCTAAAATGTGATGTGATCATGTCACTGCCTTGCTTAGAAGCCCTGCACTGGCGTCCAACACGTGCAGAATCAAGTGCTTGCTGTTTAACATGGTCTGCCCAGTCCTCCAGATTCTGGCTTCCAGTTATTTTCTCAGCCTCAAAAAAGCACCTCGCTCTCCAAACATATCAAATAGCTTGCGCCCTCCTGCCTCCTGTTCACACCTCCATTCCTTCCCCTCTACCTGGATGCTCCTCCCTTCATGCGCCCCCCCGCTGTAAGCTCCCGTGGATTCACTGGTTCTTGAGTGTTTTATTGCACTTTGGACCTCCTGTCTCTCACTCCTGGCTTCTGTCTGTCTACCTGTCTTGACCGGCCATTTGCACTGCCTCTGGCTTATCTGCCTTATTCTGCTCGACAGTGTTATTTGTTAGCTTCATATCTACTGGTTCTCTCAATTATTTCTCAGCCTCCCCACACCAGGCTCCTTGCCCCGTATTTATAAGCTGCTATTGGCTTGAGGGTAACTGTGCCTTTATAATAAAACTATTTTATAGACTGATAGTTACAAGGGTATAGTAGAAAAGAAATGAATCTACCTTTGAGTGTATTTCACCATATCTAGTAATCCATGAATATTTCTTATTATTATCATTATTGTTATTTTTAAATAGACGATCAGGGAAGGCAGAGTCTAGGCCACCAATGTGAACTTAGGCTTTCATCTTTATTAAGATATTTGGGATCTCTGAAAGTATTATGAATTTTAAATGGCATTCAATGATTTGATAAAATAGGAAATTTGTTTTACTCTGAACTGGGTAGCATTTCAGCAACTGGCTACTGTGTCATTATTTCTATAAATTCAAAATGTAGAAGGAACATTTACCTTTTAACCGTTCTCAACCGTTTTTCTTGGTGCACTCATGCCTCTGTGATCTCATGAAGCCCAATGGCATTAAATTCCATGTATATGTGTATGGTCCATGAACACATATTTCCAGCTCCTACCTCTCCTCTAAAATTTAGACTCATATCTAATTATTTGCCAATTATCACCACTTGGAAGACTAATAGACAACTCAACTATCACACATCCATAAGGGAATTCTTGATCCTCCACCTTCAACCCCTGGGCCCAACACTCCTCAGTCGTCTCCGTCTCAGTAAATAGCACTTCCAGTGTACCAGCCATTAGGCCAGAAAACTTGTCTTGACACCTCTTTGTTTCTTACACCTCATATTGGCATACACTGTTGAACTGTATTAAGAATCTGGGCTTCCCTTTTCACACCCATTATGTACACCCTGTTTCACTTTACGTCATTGCTTTCATGGATTATGAAAATAGCCTCCTAACTCGTCTCCCACTTTCTCTTTCTCCCTATACTTTGTTCTTCACTGAGCAACCAGAGTAAGTCCTTTTCTTTTTTTTTTTTTTTTGAGACGGAGTCTCCTCTGTCCCCCAGGCTGGAGTGCAGTGGTCCAATCTGGGTTCACTACAACCTCTAACTCCTGGGTTCAAGTGATTCTCCTGCCTCAGCCTCCCAAGTAGCTGGGACTACAGGCATGCACAACCAAGCCTGGCTAATTTTTGTGTTTTTAATAGAGATGGGGTTTTGCCATGTTGGCCAGGCAGGTCTCAAACTCCTGACCTCAGGTGAACCAGAGTAAGTCTTTTCAAAGCATAAGGCAAATAATGTTTTTATCTGCTTAAAACCTTCCATGGCTAGGAATGTTTTAAACCATCTTGTCCCGTGACACTTCTCTGATGTCTAGTCCAGTCAGTCTCCCCTCTGTTTTGCAATCTTCAAAGACACCAGGCAGTTGTGCTTCTGCCTCAGGGCCTTTGCATGTGTGGTCCCCTTTGCTTGGAATGCTTTCTCATCAGGAATCAGCATGGCTTACTTCCTCTCTTTTATATATTTTTATTTTATTTTATTATTATTATACTATAAGTTTTAGGGTGTCTGTACACAACGTGCAGGTTTGTTACATATGTATACATGTGCCATTCTGGTGTGCTGCACCCATTAACTCATCATTTAGCATTGGGTATATCTCCTAATGCTATCCCTTCCTCCTTCCCCTAACCCACAACAGTCCATGGTGTGTGATGTTCCCCTTCCTGTGTCCATGTGTTCTCATTGTTCAATTCCCACCTATGAGTGAGAACATGCGGTGTTTGGATTATTGTCCTTGCATTAGTGTGCTGAGAATGATGGTTTCCAGTTTCATCCATGTCCCTACAAAGAACATGAACTCATCCTTTTTTATGGCTGCATAGTATTCCATGGTGTATATGTGCCACATTTTCTTAATCCGGTCTATCGTTGTTGGACATTCAGGTTGGATCCAAGTCTTTGCTATTGTGAATAGTGTTGCAATAAACATAAGTGTGCATGTGTCTTTATAGCAGCATGATTTATAATCCTTTGGGTATATACCCAGTAATGGGATGGCTGGGTCAAATGGTATTTCTAGTTCTAGATCCTTGAGGAATCGCCACACTGACTTCCACAATGGTTGAACTAGTTTACAGTCCCACAAACAGTGTAAAAGTGTTCCTATTTCTCCACATCCTCTCCAGCACCTGTTGTTTCCTGACTTTTTAATGATTGCCATTCTAACTGGTGTGAGATGGTATCTCATCGTGGTTTTGATTTGCATTTCTCTGATGGCCAGTGATGATGAGCATTTTTTCATGTGTTTTTTGGCTGCATAAATGTCTTCTTTTGACAAGTGTCTGTTCATATCCTTCGCCCACTTTTTGATGGGGTTGTTTGTTTTTTTCTTGTTGATTTGTTTGAGTTCATTACAGATTCTGGATATTAGCCCTTTGTCAGATGAGTAGGTTGCAAAAATTTTCTCCCATTCTGCAGGTTGCCTGTTCACTCTGATGGTAGTTTCTTTTGCCGTACAGAAACTCTTTAGTTTAATTAGATCCCATTTGTCAATTTTGGCTTTTGTTGCCATTGTTTTTGGTGTTTTAGACATGAAGTCCTTGCCCATGCCTATGTCCTGAATGGTATTGCCTAGGTTTTCTTCTAGGTTTTTTATGGTTTTAGGTCTAATATGTAAGTCTTTAATCCATCGTGAATTGATTTTTGTATAAGGTGTAAGGAAGGGATCCAGTTTCAGCTTTCTACATATGGCTAGCCAGTTTTCCCAGCACCATTTATTAAATAGGGTATCCTTTCCCCATTTCTTGTTTTTCTCAGGTTTGTCAAAGATCAGATAGTTGTAGATATGTGGCATTATTTCTGAGGGTTCTGTTCTGTTCCAGTGGTCTACATCTCTGTTTTGGTAGCAGTACAATGCTGCTTTGGTTACTGGGTACTGTAGCCTTGTAGCATAGTTTGAAGTCAGGTAGTGTGATGCCTCCAGCTTTGTTCTTTTGGCTTAGGATTGACTTGGAGATGCCAGCTCTTTTTTGGTTCCAAATGAACTTTAAAGTAGTATTTTTTCAATTCTGTGAAGAAAGTCATTAGTAGCTTGATGGGGATGGCATTGAATCTACAAATTACCTTGGGCAGTATGGCCATTTTCATGATATTGATTCTTACATGTTCCTACCCATGAGCATGGAATGTTCTTCCATTTGTTTGTATCCTCTTTTACTTCATTGAGCAGTGGTTTGTATTTCTCCTTGAAGAGTTCCTTCACATTCCTTGTAAGTTGGATTCCTAGGTATTTTATTCTCTTTGAAGTAATTGTGAATGGGAGTTCACTCATGATGTGGCTCTCTGTTTGTCTGTTATTGGTGTATAAGAATGCTTGTGATTTTTGCACATTGATTTTGTATCCTGAGACTTTGCTGAAGTTGCTTATCAGCTTAAGGAGATTTTGGGCTGAGACAATGGGGTTTTCTAGATATACAATCATGTCATCTGCAAACAGGGACAATTTGACTTCCTCTTTTCCTAATTGAATACCCTTTATTTCCTTCTCCTGCCTAATTACCCTGGCCAGAACTTCCAACACTACGTTCTATAGGAGTGGTGAGAGAGGGCATCCCTGTCTTGTGCCAGTTTTCAAAGGTAATGCTTCCAGTTTTTGCCTATTCAGTATGATCTTGGCTGTGGGTTTGTGATAGATAGCTCTTATTATTTTGAGATACGTCCCATCAATACCTAATTTATTGAGAGTTTTTAGCATGAAATGTTGTTGAATTTCGTCAAAGGCCTTTTCTGCATCTATTGAGATAATCATGAGGTTTTTGTCTTTGGTTCTGTTTCTATGCTGTATTACATTTATTGATTTGCATATGTTGAACCACTGTTGCATCCCAGAGATGAAGCCCACTTGATCATGATGGATAAGCTTTTTGATATGCTGCTGGATTTGGTTTGCCAGTATTTTATTGAGGATTTTTACATCAATGTTCATCAAGGATATTGGTCTAAAATTCTGTTTTTTGGTTGTGTCTCTGCCAGGCTTTGGTATCAGGATGATGCTGGCCTCATAAAATGAGTTAGGGAGGATTCACTCTTTTTCTATTGATTGGAATAGTTTCAGAAGGAATGGTACTAGCTCCTCCTTGTACCTCTGGTAGAATTCGACTGTGAATCCATCTGGTCCTGGACTTTTTGGTTGGTAAGCTATTGATTATTGCCTCAATTTCAGAGCCTGTTATTGTTCTATTCAGAGATTCAGCTCCTTCCTGGTTTAGTCTTGGGAGAGTGTATGTGTCGAGGAATTTATCCATTTCTTCTAGATTTTCTAGTTTATTTGTGTAGGGCTGTTTAAAGTATTCTCTGATGGTAGTTTTTATTTCTGTGGGATCCGGGGAGGTATCCCTTTATCATTTTTTATTGCGTCTATTTGATTCTTCTCTCTTTTCTTCTTTATTAGTCTTGCTAGTGGTCTATCAATTTTGTTGATCTTTTCAAAAAACCAGCTACTGGATTCATTAATTTTTTGAGGGTTTTTTGTGTTTTTATTTCCTTCAGTTCTGCTCTGATCTTAGTTATTTCTTGCCTTCTGCCAGCTTTTGAATGTGTTTGTTCTTGCTTTTCTAGTTCTTTTAACTGTGATGTTAGGGTGTCAATTGTGGATCTTTCCTGCTTTCTCTTGTGGGCATTTAGTGCTATAAATTTCCCTCTCCACACTGCTTTGAATGTGTCCCAGAGATGCTGGTATGTTGTGTCTTTGTTCTCATTGGTTTCAAAGAACATCTTTATTTCTGCCCTCATTTCGTTATGTACCCAGTAATCATTCAGGAGCATGTTGTTCAGTTTCTATGTAGTTGAGTGGTTTTGAGTGAGTTTCTTAATCCTGAGTTCTGGCTTGATTGCACGGTGGTGTGAGAGACAGTTTGTTATAATTTCTGTTCTTTTACGTTTGCTGAGGAATGCTTACTTCCAACTATGTACTCAATTTTGTAATAGGTGTGGTGTGGTGCTGAAAAGAATGTATATTCTGTTGATTTGAGGTGGAGAGTTTTGTAGATGTCTATTAGGTCCACTTGGTGCAGAGCTGACTTCAATTCCTGGGTATCCTTGTTAACTTTCTGTCTCATTGATCTGTCTAATGTTGACAGTGGGGTATTAAAATCTCCCATTATTATTGTGTGGGAGTCTAAGTCCCTTTGTATGTCCTTAAGGACTTGCTTTATGAATCTGGATGATCTTGTATTGGGTGCATATATATTTAGGATAGTTAGCTCTTCTTGTTGAATTGATCCTTTACCATTATGTAATGGCCTTCTTTGTCTCTTTTGATCTTTGTTGGTTTAAAGTCTGTTTTATGAGAGACTAGGATTGCAACCCCTGCCTTTTTTTGTTTTCCATTTGCTTGGTTGATCTTCCTCCATCCCTTTATTTTGAGCCTATGTTTGTCTCTGCACATGAGATGGGTTTCCTGAGTACAGCACAATGATGGGTCTTGACTCTTTATCCAATTTGCCAGTCTGTGCCTTTTAATTGGAGCATTTAGCCCATTTACATTTAAGGTTAATATAGTTATGTGTGAATTTGATCCTGTCGTTAAGATGTCAGCTGGTTATTTTGCTCGTTAGTTGATGCAGTTTCTTTGTAGCCTCGATGGTCTTTACAATTTGGCATGTTTTTGCAGTGGCTGGTACCAGTTGTTCCTTTCCATGTTTAGTGCTTCTTTAAGGAGCCCTTTTTTTTTAACATTGTTTTTCTTTTTATTTAGACGAGGTTGACCTTACAAATCAAAGCAATATGGGAGTGATTTTACACTACAAATATTATTTTTAGTTATTCAGATGAACAAAAAGAACATTCATCCATTGAAGCTGTGATTAAAAAATTCTTTATCTATTTAAACTGAATAGTATACACTTGCATTATCCTAATACTTATCAAGCAGAGCAAAAAATAAAACTCACTCTAAACTTAAGTCATATAACTACAGGTTATTTCTCATCTTTGTTTTTTTTTTAATTTTTTTATTAGTATTATACTTTAAGTTTTAGGGTACATGTGCACAACGTGCAGGTTAGTTACATATGTATACGTGTGCCATGCTGCTGCACTGCACCCACTAAGTCGTCATCTAACATTAGATATATCTCCGAATGCTCCCCCCACCCCACAACAGTCCCCAGACTGTGATGTTCCCCTTCCTGTGTCCATGTGATCTCATTGTTCAATTCCCACCTATGAGTGAGAATATGCAGTGTTTGGTTTTTTGTTCTTGCAATAGTTTACTGAGAATGATGATTTCCAATTTCATCCATGTCCCTACAAAGGACATGAACTCATCATTTTTTATGGCTGCATAGTATTCCATGGTGTATATGTGCCACATTTTCTTAATCCTTATCATTTTCTTATCATTGTTGGACATTTGGGTTGGTTCCAAGTCTTTGCTATTGCGAATAATGCCGCAATAAACATACGTGTGCATGTGTCTTTATAGCAGCATGATGTATAGTCCTTTGGGTATATACCCAATAATCGGACGGCTGGGTCAAATGGTATTTCTTGTTCTAGATCCCTGAGGAATCGCCACACTGACTTCCACAATTGTTGAACTCGTTTACAGTCCCACGAACAGTGTAAAAGTGTTCCTATTTCTCCACATCCTCTCCAGCACCTGTTGTTTCCTGACTTTTTAATGATTGCCATTCTAACTGGTGTGAGACGGTATCTCATTGTGGTTTTGATTTGCATTTCTCTGATGGCCAGTGATGGTGAGCATTTTTTCATGTGTTTTTTAGCTGCATAAATGTCTTCTTTTGAGAAGTGTCTGCTCATGTCCTTTGCCCACTTTTTGATGGGGTTGTTTGTTTTTTTCTTGTAAATTTGTTTGAGTTCATTGTAGATTCTGCATATTAGCCCTTTGTCAGATGAGTAGGTTGTGAAAATTTTCTCCCATTTTGTAGGTTGCCTGTTCACTCTGACAGTAGTTTCTTTTGCTATGCAGAAGCTCTTTAGTTTAATTAGATCCCATTTGTCAATTTTGGCTTTTGTTGCCATTGCTTTTAGAGTTTTAGACATGAAGTCCTTGCACATGCCTATGTCCTGAATGGTAATGCCTAGGTTTGCTTCTAGGGTTTTTATGGTTTTAGGTCTAACGTTTAAGTCTTTAATCCATCTTGAATTGATTTTTGTATAAGGTGTAAGGAAGCGATCCAATTTCAGCTTTCCACATATGGCTAGCCAGTTTTCCCAGCACTATTTATTAAATAGGGAATCCTTTCTCCATTTCTTGTTTTTCTCAGGTTTGTCAAAGATCAGATAGTTGTAGATATGCGGCATTATTTCTGAGGGCTCTGTTCTGTTCCATTGGTCTATATCTCTGTTTTGGTACCAGTACCATGCTGTTTTTGTTACTGTAGCCTTGTAGTATAGTTTGAAGTCAGGTAGTGTGATGCCTCCAGCTTTGTTCTTTTGGCTTAGTATTGACTTGGTGATGCGGGATCTTTTTTGGTTCCATATGAACTTTAAAGTAATTTTTTCCAATTCTGTGAAGAAAGTCATTGGTAGCTTGATGAGGATGACATTCAATCTATCAATTACCTTGGGCAGTATGGCCATTTTCAGGATATTGATTCTTCCTACCCATGAGCATGGAATGTTCTTCCATTTGTTTGTATCCTCTTTTATTTCCTTGAGCAGTGGTTTGTAGTTCTCCTTGAAGAGGTCCTTCACATCCCTTGTAAGTTGGATTCCTAGGTATTTTATTCTCTTTGAAGACATTGTGAATGGGAGTTCACTCATGATTTGGCTCTCTGTTTGTCTATTATTGGTGTATAAGAATGCTTGTGATTTTTGTACGTTGATTTTGTATCCTGAGACATTGCTTAATTTGCTTATCAGCTTCAGGAGATTTTAGGCTGAGACAATGGGGTTTTCTAGATATACAATCATGTCGTCTGCAAACAGGGACAATTTGAATTCCTCTTTTCGTAATTGAATACCCTTTATTTCCTTCTCCTGCCTGATTGCCCTGGCCAGAACTTCCAACACTATGTTGAATAGGAGTGGTGAGAGAGGGCATCCCTGTCTTGTGCCAGTTTTCAAAGGGAATGCTTCCAGTTTCTGCCCATTCAGTATGATATTGGCTGTGGGTTTGTGATAGATAGCTCTTATTATTTTGAGATACGTCCCATCAATACCTAATTTATTGAGAGTTTTTAGTAGGAAGTGTTGTTGACTTTTGTCAAAGGCCTTTTCTTCATCTATGGAGATAATCATGAGGTTTTTGTCTTTGGTTCTGTTTCTATGCTGGATTACATTTATTGATTTGCCTATATTGAACCAGCCTTGCATCCTGAGAATGAAGCCCACTTGATCATGTTGGATAAGCTTTTTGATGTGCTGCTGGATTCGGTTTGTCAGTATTTTATTGAGGATTTTTGCATCAATGTTCATCGAGTATATTAGTTTAACATTCTCTTTTTTGGTTGTGTCTCTGCCCGGCTTTGGTATCAGAATGATGCTGGCCTCATAAAATGGGTTAGGGAGGATTCGCTCTTTTTCTATTGATTGGAATAGTTTCAGAAGGAATGGTACCAGTTCCTCCTTGTACCTCCGGTAGAATTTGGCTGTGAATCTTTCTGGTCCTGGACTCCTTTTAGTTGGTAAGCTATTGATTATTGCCACAACTTCAGCTCCTGTTTTTGTTCTGTTCAGAGATTCAACTTCTTCCTGGTTTAGTCTTGGGAGAGTGTATGTGTCGACTAATTTATCAATTTCTTCTAGATTTTCTAGTTTATTTGCATAGAGGTGTTTGTAGTATTCTCTGATGGTAGTTTGTATTTCTATGGGATCAGTGGTGATATCCCTTTTATCATTGTTTATTGTGTCTATTTCATTCTTCTCTTTTTTTCTTTATTAGTCTTGCTAGTTGTCTATCATTTTTTTGATCCTTTCAAAAAACCAGCTTAAGGAGCTCTTTTAGGGCAGGCCTGTTGGAGACAAAATCTCTCAGCATTTGCGTGTCTGTAAAGTATTTTATTTCTACTTCATTTATGAAGCTTAGTTTGGCTGGATATGAAATTCTGGGTTGAAAATTCTTTTCTTTAAGAATGTTGAATATTGGCCCCCAGATGTTAGTCTGATGGGCTTCCCTTTGTGGGTCACCCAACCTTTCTCTCAGGCTGCCCTTAACATTTTTTCATTCATTTCAACTTTGGTGAATCTGACAATTATGTGTCTTGGAGTTGCTATTCTCGAGGAGTACTTTTGTGGCCTTCTATGTATTTTCTGAATTTGAATGTTGGCCTGCCTTGCTAGATTGGGGAAGTTCTCCTGGATAATATCCTGCAGAGTGTTTTCCAATTTGGTTCCATTCTACCCGTCACTTTCAGGTACACCAATCAGACGTAGATTTGGTCTTTTTACATAGTCCCATATTTCTTGGAGGCTCTGTTCATTTCTTTTTATTCTTTTTTGCTAAACTTCTCTTCTTGCTTCATTTCATTCCTTTTGTCTTCCATCACTGATACCCTTTCTTCCAGTTGATCTCATCGGCTACTGAGGCTTCTGCATTCATCACGTAGTTCTCATGCCTTGGTTTTCAGCTCCATCAGGTCCTTTAAGGACTTCTCTGCATTGGTTATTCTAGTGATCCATTCATCTATTCTTTTTTCAAAGTTTTTATCTTCTTTGCCATTGGTTCGAATCTCCTCCTGTAGCTCAGAGAAGTTTGATCATCTGAAGCCTTCTTCTCTCAACTCATCAAAATCATTCTCCATCCAGCTTTGTTCCATTGCTGGTGAGGAGCTGTGTTCCTTTGGAGGTGGAGAGGTGCCCTGAAGTTTAGAGTTTCCAGTTTTTCTGCTCATTTGTTTCCCATCTTAGTGGTTTTATCAAACTTGGGCTTTGATGATGGTGATGTACAGATGGGTTTTTGGTGTGGATGTCCTTTCTGTTTCTTAGTTTTCCTTCTAACAGTCGGGACCCTCAGCTGCAGGTCTGTTGGAGTTTACTGGAGGTCCATTCCAGACCCTGTTTGCCTGCTTATCAGCAGCGCTCACTGCAGATCAGTGGATATTGGTGAACCGCAGATGCTGCTGCCTGATTGTTCCTCTGGAAGTTTTGTCTCAAAAGAGTACCAGGCTGTGTGAGGTTTCAGTCCAACCCTACTGAGGGGTGCCTCCCAGTTAGGCTTCTCAGGAGTCAGGGACCCACTTGAGGAGGCAGTCTGTCCATTCTCAGATCTCAAGCTGCAAGCTGGGAGAACCACTACACTCTTCCAAGCTGTCAGAGAGGGATATTTAAGTCTGCAGCGGTTACTGCTCTCTTTTTGTTTGTCTGCGCCCTGCCCCCAGAGGTGGAGCCTACAGAGGCAGGCAGGCCTCCTTGAGCTGTGGTGGGCTCCACCCAGTTCCCGCTTCCTGGCCACTTTGTTTACCTACTCATGCCTTAGCAATGGTGGGCGTCCCTCCCCCAGCCTCACTGCCACTTTGCAGTTTGATCTTAGACTGCTGTGCTAGCAATGAGTGAGGCTCCATGGACGTAGGACTCTCTGATCCAGGTGCAGGATATAATCTCCTGGTGTGACATTTTTTAAGCCTGTTGGAAAAGTGCAGTGTTAGGTTGGGAGTGACCCGATTTTCCAGATGCCACCTGTCACCACTTTCTTTGACTAGGAAAGGGAATTCCCTGACCCCTTGCACTTCGCTGGTGAGGCAATGCCTTGCCCTGCTTCGGCTCATGCATGGTGCACTGCACCCACTGTCCTGCACCTACTGTCTGGCACTCCCCAGTGAGTTGAACCTGGTACCTCAGTTGGAAATGCAGAAATCACCCGTCTCCTGCGTCACTCACACTGGGAGCTGTAGAGTGGAGCTGTTCCTATTCGGCCTTCTTGGCTCCTCCCCACCACATTTATTTTAAGGATAAATAATATTCTGTTGTGTGTATATACCATATTTTCTTTGTTTGACTCTTAGAAAATATCTGGATTTCTTTTTAAATTTTTTACTGTAAATGATGCTGCTATAAAATCTGGTTTGAAAGTATCAGTGCAGAAGTGAATAAAATTTTAAAACCTGAACACATTTCTGCATGCAGTTCTTAGATTGAATAATGGAGTCCAGGCATGGTGGCTCACACTTGTAATCCCAAAACTTTGGGAGGCTGAGGCAGGCAGATCACTTAAGCTCAGGAGTTCGAGACCAGCCATGGAAACATGGCAAAACCCCATCTCTACTAAAAAATCAAAAATTAGCTGGGCATTGTGGTGCTTGTTTGTAGACCCAGCTATTTGGGAGACTGAGGCACAAGGATCACTTAATTTTCATTTCTCTAACTATCATTGATGCTGAGCTTTTTCTCATACACTTGTTGGCCTCATGTATGTCTTCTTTCAAAAACTGTCTGTTCATGTCTTTGCCCACTTTTTAATGGGGTTGTTTTTCTTTTGTAAATTTAAGTTCCTTATAGATGCTAGATATTAGACCTTTGTTAGATGGATAGTTTACAAATATTTTTTTCCACTCCATAGGTTTTCTGTTTACTCTGTTAATAGTTTTTTTTTCTGCTATGCAAAATCTCTTTACTTTAATTAAATCCTACTTGTTAATTTTTGCTTTTCTTGCTGTTGCTTTTGGTCTTTCTATCATGAAATCTTTGCCCGTTCCTATATCCAGGATGGTATAACCTGGATTGTCTTTCATGGTTTTTATACATAAAGATTTTATATTTAAGTCTTCAATCAGTCTTGAGTTGATTAATTTTTGTATATGATGTAAATAAGGGGTCCAGCTTCAATCTTCCACATGTTGCCAGCCAATTATTCAAGCACCACTTATTGAATAAATAATCTTTTTCTCATTGCTTGTTTTTGTCAACCTTGTCAATTATCACATGGCATAGATGTGCAGCCTTGTTTTTGGGCTCTTTATTCTGCTCCATTTGTCTATGTGTCTGTTTTTGTATCAGTATTATGCTGTTTTCATTACTATAGCCCTGTAGTGTAATTTGAAGCCAGGCAACCTGATGCCTGCAGCTTTGTTCTTTTTTGCTTAGGATTGCGTTGGCTATGTGTGCTCCTTTTTGGTTTCATATATATATATTTTTTTTTGATGGAATGTCACTCTGTCATCAGGCTGGAGTGCAGTGGTGCAATCTCAGCTTACTGCAACCTCTGACTCCCTGGTTCAATGGATTCTCCTGCCTCAGCCTCCCGAGTAGCTGGGATTACAAGCGCTTGCCACTACACCCAGCTATTTTTTTGTATTTTTAGTTGAGAAGGAGTTTCACCATGTTGGCCAGGATGGTCTCAATCTCCTGACCTCATGATCTGCACCCCTCGGCCGCCCAGAGTGCTGGGATTACAGGCATGAGCCACTGCACCCAGCCTATAGGAATTTTAAAATAGTTTTTTCTAGCTCTGTAAAAAATTTTATTGGCAGTTTGATGGAAATAGCATTAAATCTGTCAATTGCTTTGTGAAGTATAGCCATTTTAGTCATATTGGATCTTCCTATCCATGAGCTTGAGATGGTTTTCCATTTGTTTGTGTCTTCTCTGATTTGTTTGAGCAGTGTTTTGTAATTGTCATTGTAGAGCTCTTTCACCTCCCTGGTGAGCTGCATTTCCAGGTATTTTATCATTTTTATGGCAATTGTGAATGGGATGGCCTTTCTGATTTTGCTGTCAGTGTGGTTATCATTGGTGTAGAGAAATGTTAGTGATCTTTGCACATTGATTTAGTATCTTGAAAATTCGCTGAATTTGTTTGTTAACTAAAGAAGCTTTGCAGCTGAAACTACAGGGTTTTCTAGATATAGAATTATGTTATCTGCAAACAGAAATAGTTTGGCTTTCTCTCTTCCTATTTGGATGCTTTTTGTATTTCTTTCTCTAGCCTGATTGCTCTGGTCAGGACTTTCAATACTATGTTGAATAGAAATGGTGAGAGAGGACATTCTTGCCTTGTGCTGGTTTTCAAAAAAAAAAAGCTCCCAACGTTGCCCATTCAACAGATTGTTGGCTGTGGGTTTTTTATACACGGCTTTTATTATTTTCTGCATCTATTGGGATAATCGTCTGTTTTTTGTTTTTAGTTCTGTTTATGTGATGTATTACATTTATTGATTTGCACATGCTGGGCCAACCTTGCATCCTAAGGAGGCAGCCTACTTGATAATGACGGATTACCTGTTTGGTGTGCTGCTGGATTTGGTTTACAAATATTTTTCTGAGAACTTTTGTGTTGATGTTTGTCAAGAATATTGGCCTGAAGTTTTATTTTCTTTCTTTCTTTCTTTTTTTTTTTTTTTTTTTGATGGAGTCTCCCTCTGTTGCCCAGGCTGGAGTGCACTGGAGAAATCTCTACTTAATGCAAGCTCTGCCTCCTGGGTTCATGCCATTCTCCTGCCTCAGCCTCCCAAGTAGCTGGGACTACAGGTGTCTGCTACCAAGCCCGGTTAATTTTGTGTTTTTGTTGTGTCTCTGCCAGGTTTTTGTGTCAAGATCATGCTGTCCTTATAGAATGAGTTGGGGAGGAGACCATCCTCCTCAATTTTTGCGGACAGTTTCTGTAGGAATTGTACCAGCTCTTCCTTGTAAATTTGGTAGAATTTGGCTGTAAATCCATAAAGTCCAGGGTTTTATTTTTTTGATTGGCAAGCTACTTATTACCTATATAATATCACAGCTTTTTATTGGCCCATTCAGGAAATAATTGTCTTCCTGGCTTAATCTTGGGAGAGTGTGTATATCTAGTAATGTATCTATTTCTTTCAAGTTTTCTAGTTTGTGTGTATAAAGGTGTTCATGTTAGTACTGACCCCACATAAATAAAAACAACCATTACAAACCACTAAAGTTGAACACTTATGTCTTTAATATATTTTTATTTAATTTTTGTACTTGGAATGTGATAAAGATTCAACTTTACTTGTTTCAATGTGGACTTGTTTTCCCAGCATTTATTGTGGAACAAACTGTCCTTTTCTTTACATAATGATTAAGGCACCCTTGTCAAAAGTCAATCAATAATTTATGCAAGGGTTTTTTGGATTATCTATTTTATTTATTTGATCCCTACAGTTGTTCTTATGCCACTAGCAAACTGTTATAATTATAGTAGCTTTGTATGTTTTCAAATTTAAAATTGTGAGCCATCTAATTTTGTTCTTCCTTTCAAGATTATTCTGTACTTTCAGAGGATTTTCAAATTCCATATGAAGTTTTAAATGAATTATTTTGTTTATGCAAAAGAAAAGTTGGAAAAATTAAAAATTGGGATTACAGTACATCTGTACACTACTTTGGGTAGTAGTATTGTCATCTTAACTTCATTAAGTCTTCCAGTTCAGGAACATGGAATTTGTTGTCAGTTATTTAAGTCCTTTTTAGTTTTTTTCATAAATATTCTGATCCTGTATTTTTTATTGTACAAAATATGTACCTTCTTATTAAATTTATTGCTAATAATTATATTATTTTAATGTTGTTGCAAACAATTGTTTTATTAATTTACTGTCAAATTGTTCATTGTTGATATATGGAAATGCACTTTATGTTTCTGTGTTGTAAAAATAATTATTTCATCTCTCAAATCTAGATTAGCAATTCATTCAGAATAAATATGCCGTATAAATTGGTAGTCATTTAACTTTTTGCAATAAGCTAACCAATTACAATATGTCTAAATATGTAAAAATGTTGAATTGTGTTAGATTTTCACTTACTGTCACCTGTCATTTATCAGTCAGAATTACATTACTGCACACATAGAACTTTCATTTCTGGGGCTGGGCATGGTGGCTCATGCCTATATTCCTAGCACTTTGTGAGGCCAAGGCAGGCGGACCACCTGAGATCAGGAGTTCGAGACCACCCTGGCCAACATGGTAAAACCCCGCCTCTACTAAAAATAGAAAAATAAGCTGAGTGTGGTAGTGGGGGCCTGTACTCCAGCTACTTTGGAGGCTGACACAGGAGAATCACTTGAACAATCCCACAACACAAAACAACAAAAGTTAGTCTTCATGTCAAAAATCTTCAATGGATTTTTTTCATCACAGGATTGTTTAGTGCAACATTTTATGGAAAAGATGCATGCTACTGAGATGTAGTTCTATAAAAGTCTCTTAGAGTTTGTCATTTTGTTGTGTCTTACATCACATACCTGTCCTGTTCCAGGCTATTTTTCAAAGATTTTTGTACACAAATAACCTGGAAAAAGGGTAGTAGTTTTTCTCTTCAGGTGAATGGCAGACAAATTACTCAATCAATATAATAAAGACAATTTTTCTCTGTGAAGCAAAGGTTGGACAGGTTTGCATGTAACCTACTTTAAGAAGATTGAGGTTTCTTAGTCTTGAGTCTGCTCAGCTGTGACACAAATCTTCCCCATGTGCAATGTCCATCTGAGCCTTTTGAAATCCCTCTAAAAAATGTAGTATGGACAAGGAGAACTAATACAAATATGAGGCTTTTGCCTCCAGGTAGACAGTAAATAGTAGGTATTTTTTCATACTTCAGTGTCTCATGCCTTCTACCAGCATCCATGAAAATGGAAGGTTAATAGGTTTGTTTACAAATAGGATGAAATCTTAGATCCTTCACAATTATTTAATTTTGGAGATGACAATGGGATGCTGAGATAAACACAACTTTCTGAAAGGGGAAAATACACAAATACTTGAAGAGCTTGCAAGGGTTATGAGAAGTTCCCCTAGGACTAACAGCAATTTCTCTCAGCCAAGTGGTTAGTTTGGTGAAACGAGGGATCATGACTCTGCTGTCTGCTAATGAGACTGATCCTTGAGAGGATTATAACAATGAGCCTGAGAGCTTTGCATGTTCATTTTTCTCCTGCTGGAAAGATCAAGGAGCTCTTAAAACTAATGTTGAGGCTTGGATGAGTCCAAAACTCTAGAAGTTCACCTCTGTGAGATGAATGCACATATCAGAAAGAAGTTTCTCAGAATGCATCGGTCTAATTTTTATGTGAAGATATTTCCTTTTCCACCATAGGAGGCAAAACGCTCCAAATATACACTTGCAGATGGTACAAAAAGAGTGTTTCAAAACTACTCGATCAAAAGAAAGGTTCAACTCTGTGAGATGAGTGCACACATCACAGAGAAGTTTCTCAGAATGCTTCTGTCTAGTTTTTATGTGAATATATTTGTTTTACACCATAGGCCTCTAAGCGCTCCAAATATCCACTTGCAAATTCACCAAAAACAGTGTTTCAAAACTGTTCCATCAAAATAAAGGTTTAAATCTGTGAGATGAATGCACACATCACAAAGAAGTTTCTCAAAATGCTTCTGTCTAGTTTTGATGCAAAGATATTTGCTTTTCCACCAAAGGCCTAAAAGCACTCCAAATATTCACTTGCAGATTGTACAAAAAGAGTGTTTCAAAACTGCTCAATCAAAAGAAAGGTTCAACTCTGTGAGATGAATGCACAAATCACAGAGAAATTTCTCAGAATGCTTCTGTCTAGTTTATATGTGAAGATATTTCCTTTTCCACCATAGACCTCAAACCGCTTCAAATATCCATTTACAGATACTACAAAAAGAGTGTTTCAAAACTGCTCAATCAAAAGAAAGGTTCAACTCTGTCAGATGAATGCACACATCACAAAGAAGTTTTTCAGAATTCTTCTGTCTAGTTTTTATGTGAAGATACTTCCTTTTACACTGTATGCAGCAAAGCACTCCAAATACCCTCCTGCAGATTCTACAAAATGAGTGTTTCAACACTGCTCAATCAAAAGAAAGTTCCACTCTGTGAGATGAACGCATACATCAAAAGAAATTTCTCAGAATGCTTCTGTGTAGTTTTTATGTGATGATATTTCCTTTTCCACAATAGGCCTTAAAGCGCTCCAAATATCCACTTGCAGATTCTACAAAGGAGTGTGTCAAAACTATTCAATCAAAAGAAAAATTTAACTCCATGAGATGAATGCACACATCACCAAGAACTTTCTCAGAATGCTTCTGTCTAGTTTTTATGTGAAGATATTTCCATTTCCACTGTGGGCCACAAAGGGCTCCAAATATCCACTTGCAGATTCTACAAAAAGAGTGTTACAAAACTGCTAAATCAAAAGAAAGGTTCTACTCTGTGAGTTGAATGCACACATCAAAGAAGTTTCTCAGAATGCTTCCGTCAAGTTTTTATGTGGAGATATTTCCTTTTCTACCATAGGCCCCTAAGCGCTCCAAATATCCACTTGCAAATTCTACAAAAAGAGTGTTTGAAAACTGCTGAATCAAAAGAAAGGTTCACCACTGTAAGATGAATGTGCACGTCACAAAGAAGTTTCTGAGAAAGATTCTGTCTAGTTTTTATGTGAAGATATACCCTTTTGCACCGTAGACCTCAAAATGATCCATATATCCATTTGCAGATTCTACAAAAAGAGTGTTTCAAAACTGCTCAATCAAAAGAAAGGTTAAGTTCTGTGAGATGAATGCACACATTACAAAGAAGTTTCTCAGAATGCTGCTGTCTAGTTTTTATGTGAAGATGTTTCATTTTCCACCATACGCCTCAAAGCGCTCTAAATATCCACTTGCAGATTCCTCAAAAAGAGTGTTTCAAAACAGCTCAATCAAAAGAAAGGTTCAACTCTGTGAGATGAATGCACACATCACAAAGAAGTTTATCAGAATGCTTCTGTCTAGTTTTTAAGTGAAGATATTTCCTTTTCCTCCATAGTCCTCAAAGCGCTCCAAATATCCACTGGCCGATTCTCCAAAAAGAGCGTTTCAAAACTGCTCAATCAAAAGAAATTTTCGAATCTGTGAGAGGAATGTGTACATCACAAAGAAGTTTCTCAGAATGCTTCCGTGTAGCTTTTATGTGAAGATATTCCCTTTTCCACTATAGGCCTCAAGTGGCTCCAAATGTCCACTTGCAGATTCTACAAAAAGAGAGTTTCAAAACTGCTCAGTCAAAAGAAAGGTTAAACTCTCTCTGATGAATGCACACATCACAAAGAAGTTTCTCAGAATGTTTCCGTCAAGTTTTTATGTGGAGATATTTCCTTTTCCACCATCGGCCCCGAAGCACTCCAAATATCCACTTACAGATTCTTCAAAAACAGTGTTTCAAAACTGCTCAATCAAAAGAAAGGTTCAACTGTGTCAGTTGAATGCTCTCATCACGAAGAAGTTTCTCATAATTCTACTGTGTAGGTTCTATGTGAAGATATTTCCTTTTCCACAATAGGCCTCAAAGCTTTCAAATTATCCACTTGCAGATTCTAAAAAAGATTGTTACCAAACTGCTCAATGAAAAGAATGGCTCAACTCTGTGGGAGGAATGCACACATTGCAAGGAAGTTTCTCAGAATGTTTCTGTGTAGTTTTTATGTGAAGATATTTCCTTTTCCGCAATAGGCTGCAAAGCGCTCCAAATATCTACTTGCAGATTCTACAAAAAGTGTTTTTCCAAACTGCTCAATCAAAGCAAAGGTTCAACTCTGTGAGATGAATGCCCACATCACAAAGAAGTTTCTCAGAATGCTTCTGTGTAGTTTTCATGTGAAGATATTTCGTTTTCCACAATAGGCCTCAAAGCACCCCAAATATCCATTTGCATATTCTACTAAAAGCATGTTATAAAACTGCTGAATCAAAAGGAAAGTTCAACTCTGTGAGATGAATGCACACATTGAAATGAAGTATCTCAGAATGATTCTGTGTAGTTTTTGATGAAGATACTTCCTTTTCCACAAAAGACCTCAAAGTGCTCCAAATATCCAATTCCAGATTCTACAAAAAGACAGATTCAAAACTGCTCAATCAAAAGATAGGTTCAATCGTGTGAGTTGAATGCACACATCACAAAGAAGTTTCTCAGAATGCTTCTGTGCAGTTTTTATGTGAAGATACATGCTTTTCCACAATAGGCCTCGAAGCACTCCAAATATCTACCTGTAGATTCTACAAAAAGAGTGTTTCCAAACTGCTCAATCAAAAGTAAGGTTCAACTCTGTGAGGTGAATGCACATAACACAAAGTAGTTTCTCAGAATGCTTCTGTGTATTTTTTGTGTGAAGATATTTCCTTTTCCACAATAAGCCTCAAAGCCCCCCAAATATCCACTTGAAGATTCTACAAAAAGAGGGCTTTAAAACTGCTCAATCAAAAGAAAATTTCAACCCTGTGAGATGAATGAACACATCACAAAAAAGTTTCTCAGAATCCTTCTGTGTAGTTTTTTTGTGAACATATTTCCTTTTCCACCATAGGCCACAAAGGGCTCCAAATATCCACTTGAAGATTCTACAAAAAGAGAGTTTCAAAACTGCTCAACCAAAAGATAGGTTCAACCCTGTGAGCTGAATGCAAACATCACAAAGAAGTTTCTCAGAATGCTTCTGTGTAGATTTTATGGGAAGATATTTCCTTTTCCAAAATAGGCCTCAAAGCACTCCAAATATCCACTTTCAGATACTGCATAAAGAGTGTTTAAAAACTGCTCAATCAAAAGAAAGGTTCAACCCTGTGTGATGAATGCATTCATCACAAAGAAGTTTCTCAGAATGCTTTTGTGTAGTTTTTATGTGAAGATATTTCCTTTTCCAACGTAGGCCTTAGAGGGCTCCAAATATCCACTTCCAGATTGTAGAAAAAGAGAGTTTCAAAACTGTTCAATAAAAAGATAGGTTCAACTCTGTGAGTTGAATGTACACATCATGAAAAAGTTTCTCATAATGCTTCTGTGTAGTTTTTTTTATTATTATACTTCAAGTTTTAGGGTACATGTGCACAATGTGCAGGTTAGTTGCATATGCATTCAGGTGACATGCTGGTTCGCTGCACCCACTAACTAGTCATCTAGCATTAGGTATATCTCCCAATGCTATCTGTCCCCCTCCCCCTACCCCACAACAGTCCCCAGAGTGTGATCTTCCCCTTCCTGTGTCCATGTGTTCTCATTGTTCAATTCCCACTTATGAGTGAGAATATGCAGTGTTTGGTTTTTTGTTCTTGCGATAGTTTACTGAGAATGATGATTTCCAATTTCATCCATGTCCCTACAAAGGACATGAACTCATTATTTTTTATGGCTGCATAGTATTCCATGGTTTATATGTGCCACATTTTCTTAATCCAGTCTATCATTGTTGCATATTTGGGTTGGTACCAAGTCTTTGTTATTGTGACTAGTGCCACAATAAACATACGTGTGCATGTGTCTTTATAGCAGCATGATTTATAGTCCTTTGGATATATACCCAGTAATTGGATGGCTGGGTCAAATGGTATTTCTAATTCTAGATCCCTGAGGAATCACCACACTGACTTTCACAAGGGTTAAACTAGTTTACAGTCCCACCAACAGTGTAAAAGTGTTCCCATTTCTCCACATCCTCTCCAGCACCTGTTGTTTCCTGACTTTTTAATGAATGCCATTCTAACTGGTGTGAGATGATATCTCATTGTGGTTTTGATTTGCATTTCTCTGATGGCCAGTGATGGTGAGCATTTCTTTATGTGTTTTTTGCTGCATAAATGTCTTCTTTTGAGAAGTATCTGTTCATGTCTTTCACTAACTTT
Organism: Gorilla gorilla gorilla; assembly: GCF_029281585.2. Classification (NCBI taxonomy): domain Eukaryota; kingdom Metazoa; phylum Chordata; class Mammalia; order Primates; family Hominidae; genus Gorilla; species Gorilla gorilla. The sequence continues at coordinate 9,630,031 of NC_086018.1, read as the reverse complement.
TTGATGGGATTGTTTGTTTTTTCCTTGTAAATTTGTTTGAGTTCATTGTAGATTCTGGATATTAGCCCTTTGTCAGATGAGTAGGTTGCGTAAATTTTCTCCCATTTTTTGGGTTGCCTGTTCACTCTGATGGCAGTTTCTTTTGCTGTGCAGAAGCTCTTTAGTTTAATTAGTTCCCATTTGTCAATTTTGGCTTTTGTTGCCGTTGCTTTTGGTGTTTTAGACATGAAGTCCTTGCCCGTGCCTAGAGGCCTAGAGGCCTTAGAGGGCTCCAAATATCCACTTACAGATTGTAGAAAAAGAAAGTTTCAAAGCTTCTCAATAAAAAGATAGGTTCAACTATGTGAGTTGAATGTACACATCTTGAAAAAATTTCTCATAATGCTTCTGTTTAGTTTTTATGTGAAGATGTTTCCTTTTCCACAATAGGCCTGAAAGTGTTCCGAATATCCACAATAAACCACAGATTCTAGAAAAAGAGTTTTTCAAAACTGCTCAGTCAAAACTAAAGTTCAACTCTATGAGATGAATGCACGCATTGCAAAGAAGTTTCTCAGAATGCTTCTGTGTACAAGTTTTTATGTGAAGATATTCCCTTTTCCACCATAGGCTCCAAAGTGCTCCAAATATCCACTTGAAGATTCTTCAAAAGGAGTGTTTCCAAACTGCTCAATAAAAAGAAGCGTTCAACTCTGTGAAATGAGCGCACACATCACAAAGGAGTTTCTGAGAATGCTCTGTGTACTTTTAATGTGAAGCTATTTCCTTTTCCACCGCAGGCCTCAAAGCACTCCAAATATCCACTTGGAGATTCTACATAAAGAGAGATTCAAAACTGCTCAATCAAAAGATTGGTTGTAATCTGTGTGTTGAATGCATACATCACAAAGAAGTTTCTGAGACGGTTGTGTTTTCTTTATGTGAAGGTATTTCCTTTTCCACCACAGGCTTCAAAGCGCTCCAAATATCCACTTGCAGATTCTACAAAAAGATGTTTCCAAACTGCTCAATCAAAAGAAATGTTCAACTCAGTGAGATGAATGCACACATCAAAAAGTACTTTCTCATAATGCTTCTGTGTAGTTTTTATGTGAAGATATTTCCTTTTCCACCATATGCCACGAAGGGCTCCAAATATCCAATTGCATATTCTACAAAAAGAGTGTTTCCAAACTGCTCAATCTAAGGAAAGGTTCAACTCTGTGAGATGAGTGCACACGTCACAAAGAAGTTTCTCAGAATGCTTCTGTGTAGTTTCTATGTGAAGATATTCCCTTTTCAACTGCAGGCCGCAAACGGCTCAAAATACCCACTTCCAGATTCTACAAAAAGAGAGTTTCAAAACTGCTCAATCAAAAGATATGTTCAACTCTGTGATTTGAATGCATATATCACAAAAAAGTTTCTCAGAATCCTTCTTGGTAGGTTTTATGTGAAGATATTTCCTTTTCAAAACTAGGCCTGAAAGCCCTGCAAATATCCACTTGCAGACTCTAAAAAAGGAGTTTTTCCAAAATGCTAAATCAAAAGAAAGTTTCAACTCTGTGAAATGAAAGCACACATACCAAAGATGTTTCTTAGAATGCAACTGCGTAGTTTTTATGTGAAAATATCTCCTTTTCCACCATAGGCCTCAATAACGCTCCAAATATCCAATTGCAGATTATGCAAAAAGAGTGTTTCAAAACTGATCAATAAAAGAAATTTTCAACACTGTGAGCGGAATGCTCACATCACAAAGAAGATTATCAGATTTCCTCTGTGTACTTTTTATGTGAAGATATTTCCTTTTCCACAATAGGCCCCAAAATGCTCCAAATATCCACTTGCAGATTCTACAAAAAGATGTTTCCAAACTGCTCAATCAAAAGAAATGTTCAACTCAGTGAGATGAATGCACACATCAAAAAGTACTTTCTCATAATGCTTCTGTGTAGTTTTTATGTGAAGATATTTCCTTTTCCACCATATGCCACGAAGGGCTCCAAATATCCAATTGCATATTCTACAAAAAGAGTGTTTCCAAACTGCTCAATCTAAGGAAAGGTTCAACTCTGTGAGATGAGTGCACACGTCACAAAGAAGTTTCTCAGAATGCTTCTGTGTAGTTTCTATGTGAAGATATTCCCTTTTCAACTGCAGGCCGCAAACGGCTCAAAATACCCACTTCCAGATTCTACAAAAAGAGAGTTTCAAAATTGCTCAATCAAAAGATATGTTCAACTCTGTGATTTGAATGCATATATCACAAAAAAGTTTCTCAGAATCCTTCTTGGTAGGTTTTATGTGAAGATATTTCCTTTTCAAAACTAGGCCTGAAAGCCCTGCAAATATCCACTTGCAGACTCTAAAAAAGGAGTTTTTCCAAAATGCTAAATCAAAAGAAAGTTTCAACTCTGTGAAATGAAAGCACACATACCAAAGATGTTTCTTAGAATGCAACTGCGTAGTTTTTATGTGAAAATATCTCCTTTTCCACCATAGGCCTCAATAACGCTCCAAATATCCAATTGCAGATTATGCAAAAAGAGTGTTTCAAAACTGATCAATAAAAGAAATTTTCAACACTGTGAGCGGAATGCTCACATCACAAAGAAGATTATCAGATTTCCTCTGTGTACTTTTTATGTGAAGATATTTCCTTTTCCACAATAGGCCCCAAAATGCTCCAAATATCCACTTGCAGATTCTACAAAAGAGTATTTTAAAATTGCTCAATCAAAAGTAAGTTTCAACTCTGAGAGATGAATACACACATCACAAATAAGTTTCTCAGAATGCTTCTGTGTAGTTTTTATGTGAAGATATTTCCTTTTCCACGATAGGACTCAAAGGGCTCCAAATATCCACTTGCGGATTCTACAAAAGGAGTGTTTCAGAACTGCTCAAGAAAAAGATAGGTTCAACTCTGTGAGGTGAATATACACATTACAAACTAGTTTCTCAGAATGCTTCTGTGTAGTTTTTATTTGAAGATATTTCCTTTTCCACCATACTCCTCAAAGCACTCCAAATATCCACTTGCAGATTCTACAAAAAGAGTGTTTCAAAACTGCTCAATCAAAAGAAAGGTTCAACTCTATCAGATGGAAGCACACATCACAAAGAAGTTTCTCAGAATGCTTCTGTGTAGTTTTTATGTGAAGATATTTCCTTTCCATCATAGGATGCAAAGGGCTCCAAATTTCCACTTACAGATTCTACAAAGGAGAGATTCAAAACTGTTCAATCAAAAGATAGGTTCAACTCTGTGAGATGAATGCACACATAAGAAAGAAGTTTCTCAGAATGTTTCTCTGTAGTTTTTCTGTGAAGATATTTCTTTTTCCACAATAAGCTTCAAAGCACTCAAAATATCCACTTGCAGTTTCTACAAAAAGAGGGTTTCAAAACTGCTCAATTGAAAGAAAGTTTCAACTCTGTGAGATGAATGCACACACAACGAAGAAGCTTCTCAGAATGCTTCTGTGTTGTTTTTATATGAAGATATTTCCTTTTCCACCATGGGCCGCAAAGAGCTCCAAATATCCCCTTACATATCCTACAAAAAGGGAGTTTCCAAACTGCTCTATCAAAAGATAGATTCAAATCTGTGAATTGAATGCACACATCACAAAGAAGAATCTCAGAATGTTTCTGTGTAGTTTTCATGTGAAGATATTTCCTTTTCCACCATAAGCCTCAAAGCCCTCCAAATATCCACTTGCAGATTCTACAAAAGGAGTGTTTCCAAACTGCTCAATCAAAAGAAAGTTTTAACTCTGTGAGATGAATGCACACATCACAAAAAAGTTTCTCAGAATGCTTCTGTGTAATTTTTAATTGAAAATATTTCCTTTTCCACAATAGCCCTCAAAGCGCTCCAAATATCCACTTGAAGATTCTACAAAAAGAGTATTTCAAAACTGCTTAATCAAAAGAGTGCTTCGACTCTGTGTGATGAATGCACACATCACAAGAAGTTTCTCAGAATGCTACTATGTAGTTTTTATGTGAAGATATTTCCTTTTCCACCACAAGCCGCAAATGTCTTCAAATATCCACTTTCAGGTTCTACAAAAGAGATATTCAAAACTGCTCAATCAAAAGGTAGGTTCAACTCTGTGAGTTAAATGCACACATCACAAAGTAGTTTCTCAGAATGCTTCTGTGTAGTTTTTATGTGAAGATATTTCCTTTTACACCATAGGCCTCAAAGCACTCCAAATATCCACCTGGAGATTCCAAAAAAAGAGAGATTCAAAACTGCTCATCAAAAGATAGGTTCAACTCTGAGACTTGAATGCACACATCACAAATAAGTTTCTAAGAATGCTTCTGTGTATTTTTTATGTGAAGAAATTTCCTTTTCCTCAGTACGCCTTACAGTGCTGCAAATATCTACCTGCAGATCGCATTAAAAGAGTATTTAAAAACGGCACAATCAAAAGAAAGGTTCACCATGGTGAAATGAATTCACACATCACAAAAAGTGTCTCAGACTGTTCCTGTGTAGTTTTTATGTGAAGATATTTCCTGTCACACAATAGCCATCAAAGCGCTCCAAATATCCACTTGAAGATTCTACAAAAAGAGTATTTCAAAACTGCTTAATCAAAAGAATGCTTCAACTCCGTGTGATGAATGTACACATCACAAAGAAGTTTCTCAGAATGCTACTATGTAGTTTTTATGTGAAGATATTTCCTTTTCCACCATAGGCTGCTATGCGGTCCAAATATCCAACTGCAGATTTTACAAAAGGAGAGTTTCAAAACTTCTCAATCAGAAGATAGGTTCAACTATGTGAGTTGAATGCACACATTACAAAGAAGTTTCCCAGAATGCTTCTGTGTAGTTTTTATGTAGATATTTCCTTTCTCAAATAGGCCTCAAAGCCCTGTAAATATGCACTTCCAGATTCTACAAAAGAGTGTTTCAAAGCTGCTCAATCGGAAGAAAATTTCAACTCTTTGTGATGTATGCACTCATCACAAAATAGTTTCTGTGAATGCTTCTGTGTAGTTTTTATGTGAAGATATTTCCGTTTCCACAACTCCAAATATCCACTTCCAGATTCTACAAAAAGAGAGTTTCAAAACTGTTCAATCAAGAGATAGGTTCAACCCTGTGAGTTGAATGCACACATCAGAAAGCAGTTTCTGAAAATGCTTCTGTGTAGTTTTTATGTGAAGATATTTCCTTTTCCTACATAGGCCTCAAAGTGATCGAATTCCACTTGAAGATTCTACAAAAAGTGTGTTTCCAAACTGTTCAATGAAAAGAAAATTTCAACCCTGTGAGTTGTATGCACACATCACAAAGAAGTTTCTCAGAATGGTTCTGTGTAGTTTTTATGTGAAGATGTTTTCCTTTGCACAATAGGTCTCAAAGGGCTCCAAATATCCAGTTGAAGATTATACAAAAAGAGTGTGTCCAAACTGCTGAATCAAAAGAAAAGTTCAGCTCTGTGAGATAAAAGTACACATCACAAAGAAGTTTCTCAGAATGCTTCTGTGTAGTTTTTATGTGAAGATATTTCCTTTTCCACCATAGGCTGCCAAGGTCTCCAAGTATCCAATTTTAGATTCTACAAAAAGAGAGATTCAAAAGTGCTCAATCAAAAGATAGATTCAAAACTGTGAGTTGAATGCATACATAACAGTGAAGTTTCTCAGAATACTTCTGTGTAGTTTTTATGTGAAGATATTTCCTTTTACACAATAGGCCTCAAAGTGCTAAAAATATCCACTTGAAGATTCTCAAAAATAGTGTTTCAAAACTGCTCAATCAAAAGAAAGTTTCAACTCTGTGAGGTGAATGCCCACATCACAAAGAAGTTTCTCAGAATGTTTATGTGTAGTTTTTATGTGAAGATAGTTACTTTTCCACTGTCGGCCTCAAAGTGCTCTAAATATCAACTTACATATTCGCAAAAACAGTGTTTCGAAACTGCTTAATGAAAAACTATGTCCATCTCTGTGAGATGAATGCACACATCACAAAGAAGTTTCTCAGAATGCTTCTGTGTAGTTTTTATGGAAAGATAATTCCTGTTCCAAAATAGTCCTCAAAGCCCTCCAGATATCCACTTGCAGACTCTACAAAATGTGTGTTTCATAACTGTTCAGTCAAAGAAATTTTCAACTCTGTGTGGTGAATGGACTCATTAAAAAGTAGTTTCTCAGAATGCTTCTGTGTAGTTTTTTTGTGAAGATATTTCCTTTATCACAAGAAGCCACAAAGGGCTCCTAATATCCACTTGCAGATTCTACAAAAAGAAACAATCAAAACTGTTCAATCAAAAGATAGGTTCAACTGTGTGAGTTGAATGCACACATCACAAAGAAGTTTCTCAGAATGCTTCTGTGCAGTTTTTATGTGAAGATGCATGCTTTTCCACAATAGGCCTCGAAGAAGTGCTCAAAATGTCCCCTCGCAGATTCTCCAAAAACAGTGTTTCAAAACTGCTCAGTAATAACATAGTTTCAAATATGTGAGATGAATGCATGTATCACAAAGAAGTTTCTCAGAATGCTTCTGTGTAGTTTTTATGTGAAGATATTTCCTTTTCCCCAATAGGACACAAAGGGATCTAAATATCCACTTGCAGATTCCACAAAAAGAGTGTTTCCAAACTGCTCAATTCAAAGAAAGGTTCAACTCTGTGAGACGAATGCACACATCACAAAGAAGTTTCTCAGAATTCTTCTGCCTAGTTTTTATGTGAAGATATTTTCTTTTCCACCATATTCCCCAAAGAGCTCCAAATGTCCGCTTGTAGATTTTAAAAAAAGAGAGTTTCATAAATGCTCAATCAAAAGAAAGGTTTAACTCTGTGAAATGAATGCACCCATCAAAAAGAAGTTTCTCAGATTGCTTCTGTCTAGATTTTAAGCGAAGATATTTCCTTTTCTGCAATAGGCTGCAAAGCGCTCCAAATGTCCAGTTGCAGATTCAACAAAAAGAGTGTCTCCAAACTGCTCAATCAAAAGAAAGTTTCAACTCTCTGAGGTGAAAGCACATATCACTAAGAAGTTTCTCAGATTGCTTCTGTGTAGATTTTATGTGAAGATACTGCCTTTTCTAACATAGGCCGCAAAGCCCAAAAATGTCCACTTGCAGATTCTACAAAAAGAGTGGTTCCAAACAGCTCTATCATAATAAAGGTTCAACTCTGTGAGATGAACACACACATCACAAAGAAGTTTCTCAGATTGCTTCTGTCTACAATTTATGTGAAAATATTTCCTTGTCAACCACAGGATGCAATGCGCTCCAAATGTCCACTTGCAGATTCTACAAAAAGATAGTTTCCAAACTGCTCAATCAAAAGAAAGGCTCAACTCAGTGAGATGAATGCACAAATCACAAAGAAGTTTCTCAGTATTTTTCTGTCTAGTTTTTATGTGAATATCTTTCCTCTTCCACCATAGGCCTCAAAGCGCTCCAAATGTCCATTTGCAGATTCTACAAAAAGAGAGGTCCAAAACTGCTCAATCAAAAGAATGGTTTATATCTGTGAGACGACTGCACACATCACAAAAACTTTTACAGTGTGCTTCTTTCTAGATTTTATGTAAAGATATTTCCTTTTCTACCATAGGCCACAAAGCGCTCCAAGTGTCCACTTGCAGATTCTACAATAAGAGCATTGCCTAACTACTCAATCAAAAGAAATGTTAAAATCTGTGAGATTAACGCACAAATCACAAGTACGTTTCTCACAATTCTTCGGTCTAGTTTTTATGTGAAGATATTTCGTTTTCCGCCATAGGCCTCAAAGCACTCCAAATATCCACTTGCAGATTCTACAGAAAGAGAGTTTCAAAACTGCTCAATCAAAAGAAAGCTTTAACTCTGTGAGATGAATGCACACGACACAAAGAGGTTTCTCATATGGCTTCTGTCTAGATTTTATGTAAAGATACTTCCTTTTCTAACGTAGGCCGCAAAGCGCTCCAAATGTCCACTTGCAGATTCTACAAAAAGAGCATTTCAAAACTGCTTAATCAGAGGAAAGTTTTAACTGTGTGAGATGAATGCACACATTACAACGAAGTTTCTCAGATTGCTACCGTGTAGATTTTATGTTAAGATATTTCCTTTTCTCACAGAGACCGCAAAGCACTCCAAATTTCCACTTGCAGGTTCTACAAAAAGAGTTTCAAAACTGCTCAATTCAAAGAAAGGTTCAAGTCTGTGAGATGAATGCACACATCGCAAAGAAGTTTCTCAGAATTCTTCTGTCTAGTTTTTATGTGAAGATATTCCCTTCTAAAATAGGCCCAAAAGTGCTCCAAATGTCTGCTTGCAGGTTCTACATAAAGAGTGTTTCCAAACTTCTCCATCAAAAGAAATGTTCAACTCCATGAGATTAACGCATGCATCACAAAGAAGTTTCTCAAAATTCTTCTGACTAGTTTTCGTGTGAAGATTTTTGCTTTTCCACCACAGACCTCAAAGTGCTCCAAATGTCCACTTGCAGATGCTACAACAAGAGTGTTTCCAAACTGCTCACTCAAAAGAAAGGCTTAAGTCTGTGAGATGAATGCACACAGCACTAAGAAGCTTCTCAGATTACTTCTGCCTAGATTTTATGTGAAAATTTTTCTCTTTCTACCACAGGCCGCAAAACGCTCCAAATGTCCAATTTCAGATTCTACAAAAACAGAGTTTCAAAACTGCTCAATCAAAAGAAAGCTTTAAATCTGTGAGGTGAAAACACACATCAAAAAGTAGTTTCTCATATAGCTTCTGTCTAGATTTTATGTGAAGATATTTCCTTTCCTGCCTTAGGCCACAAAGCTCTCCAAAGGTCTACTTGCAGATTCAACAAAAAGAGGGTTTCCAAACTGCTCAACCAAAGGAAAGTTTGAAGTATGTGAGATGAACGCACACACCACAAAGAAGTTTCTCAGAATTCTTCTGTCTAGTTTTTATGTGAAGGTATTTTCTTTTCCACCATAGGCCTCAAAGTGCTCTAAATGTCCACTTGCAGATCCTACAAAAAGAAAGTTTCAAAACTGCTCCATCAAAAGAAAAGTTTAACCCTGTGAGACGAATGCACACATCACAAGGAAGTTTCTTAGATTGCTACTGTGTAGATTTTATGTTAAGATATTTCCTTTTCTAACAGAGGCCGCAAAGAGCTCCAAATGTCCACTTGCAGATTCTACAAAAAGAGAGTGTCAAAACTGCTCAATTCAAGGAAAGGTTCAACTCTGTGAGATGAATGCACACATCACAAAGAAGTTTCTCAGAATTCTTCTGTCTAGTTTTTATATGAAGATATTCCCCTTTCTAAAGTAGGCCCAAAAGCGCTCCAAATGTCTGCTTGCAGATTCTACAAAAAGAGTGTTTCCAAACTGCTCCATCAAAAGAAATGTTCAACTCTGTCAGATTAACCCATGCATCACAAAGAAGTTTCTCAAAATTCTTCTGTCTAGTTTTTATGTGAAGATTTTTGCTTTTCCACCACAGGCCTTAAAGCACTCCAAATGTCCACTTGCAGGTTCTACAGAAAGAGTGTTTCCAAACTGCTCAATTCAAAGAAAGGTTCAACTCTGTGAGATGAACGCTCACATCACAAAGAAGTTTCTCAGAATTATTCTGTCTAGTTTTTATGTGAAGATATTTCCTTTTCCACCATAGTCCTCAAAGCGCTCCAAATGTCCACTTGTAGAATTTACAAAAAGAGATTTTCATAAATGCTCAATCAAAAGAAAGGTTTAACTCTGTGAGATGAATGCACACTTCACAAAGAAGTTTCTCACATTGCTTCTGTGTAGATGTTAGGTGAAGATACTTCGTTTTCTGCCATAGGCTGCAAAGTGCTCAAAATGTCCACTTGCAGATTCTACAAAAGAGTGTTTCCAAACTTCTCAATCAAAAGAAAGTTTGAACTCAGTGGAATGAAAGCACCTATCACTAAGAAGTTTCTCAGATTGCTTCTGTCTAGATTGTATGTGAAGATACTGCCTTTTCTAACATAGGCCTCAAAGCGCAAAAATGTGCAATTGCAGATTCTACAAAAGGAGAGTTTCAAAACTGCTCTATCAAAAGAAACGTTTAACTCTGTGAGATGAATGCAGCCATCACAAAGAACTTTCTCAGATTGTTTCTCTCTAGATTTTATATGAAGATATTTCCTTCTCTAACATAGGCCGCAAAGCGCTCTAAATGTCCACTTGCTGATTCTAAAAAAAAGAGTGTTTCCAAACTGCTCAATCAAAACAAAGGTTCAACTCTGTGAGATGAACACACACATCACAAAGAAGTTTCTCAGATTGCTTCTGTCTAAAATTTATATGAAGATAATTCCTTTTCAACCACAGGATGCAAAACGCTCCAAATGTCCACTTGCAGATTCCACAAATGATTGTTTGCAAACTGCTCAATCAAAAGAAAGGTTCAACTCAGTGAGATGAATGCACACATCATAAAGAAGTTTCTCAGAATTCTTCTGTCTAGTTTTAATGTGAACATGTTTCCTCTTCCACCATAGGCCTCAAAGCGCTCCAAATGTCCCCTTGCAATTTCTTCAAAAAGAGAGTTCTGAAACTGCTCAATGAAAAGACAGGTTTATCTCTGTGAGATGAATGCACACATCACAAAAAAACTTTTTCAGGTTACTTCTTTCTAGATTTTATGTGAAGATATTTCCTTTTCTACCATAGGCCATAGAGCACTCCAAATGTCCACTTGCAGATTCTACAATAAGAGCATTGCCTAACTGCTCAATCAAAAGAAATGTTCAAATCTGTGAGATTAATGCACACATCACAAATAAGTTTCTCAGAATTCTTCTGTCTAGTTTTTATGTGAAGATATTTCTTTTTCTACCACAGGCCACCAAGCGCTGCAAATGTCCACTTGCAGATTCTATAAAAAGAGGGCTTCCAAACTGCTCAATCAAAATAAAGGTTCAACTCTGTGAGATGAACGCATACATCACAAGGAAGTTTCTCAGAATTCTTCTGCCTAGTTTTCACGTGAAGATATTTCTTTTTCCACCATAGGCCTCAAAGCGCTCCAAATGTCCACTTGAGATTCTACAAAAAGAGAGTTTCAAAACTGCACAATCAAAAGAAAGTGTTAACTCTGTGAGATGAATGCACACATCACAAAGAAGTTTCTCAGAATTCTTCTGTGTAGTTTTTATATGAAGATATATCCTTTTCCACCATAGGCCTGAAAGCACTCCAAATGTCCACTTGCAGATTCTACAAAAAGAGAGTTTCAAAATTGCTCAATTGAAAGAAAGATTTAGCTCTGTGAGATGAATGCACACATTGCAAAGAAGTTTCTAAGGTTGCTTCTGTTTAGACTTTATATGAAGATATTTCCTTTTCTACCACATGCCACAAAGCGCTCCAAATATCCACTTGCAGATTCTACAAAAACAGTGTTTCCAAACTGCTCAATCAAAAGTGAGTTTCAGCTCTGTGAGATGAACGCAAATATCACAAAGTAATTTCCTTTTCCACCATAGGCCTCACAGCGTACCAAATGTCCATTGCGGATTCCACAAAAAGAGATTTTCAAAACTGCTCAATCAAAAGAAAGGTTTAACTCTGTGAGATGAAAGCACACATCACAAAGAAGTTTCTCAGATTGCTTCTGTCTAGGTTTTATGTGAAGATATTTCCTTTTCTACCATAGGCTGCAAAGCGCTCCATATGTCCACTTGCAGATTCTACAAAGGATTGTTTCCAAACTGCTCAGTCAAAGGAAATGTTCAACTCTGTGAGATGAACACACCCACCACAAAGATGTTTCTCAGAATTCCTCTGTCTAGTTTTTATGTGAAGATATTTCCTTTTCCACCATAGGACCCAAAGCGATCCAAAAGTCCGCTTGAAGAGTATACAATAAGAGAGTTTCAAAACTGCTCAATCAAAAGAATAGTATAACTCTATGAGATGAATTCACATCTCACAAAGAAGTTTCGCAGATTGCTTCTGTCTAGATTTTATGTGAAGATATTTCCTTTCCTGCCTTAGGCCACAAAGCTCTCCAAAGGTCTACTTGCAGATTCAACAAAAAGAGGGTTTCCAAACTGCTCAACCAAAGGAAAGTTTGAAGTATGTGAGATGAACGCACACACCACAAAGAAGTTTCTCAGAATTCTTCTGTCTAGTTTTTATGTGAAGGTATTTTCTTTTCCACCATAGGCCTCAAAGTGCTCTAAATGTCCACTTGCAGATCCTACAAAAAGAAAGTTTCAAAACTGCTCCATCAAAAGAAAAGTTTAACCCTGTGAGACGAATGCACACATCACAAGGAAGTTTCTTAGATTGCTACTGTGTAGATTTTATGTTAAGATATTTCCTTTTCTAACAGAGGCCGCAAAGAGCTCCAAATGTCCACTTGCAGATTCTACAAAAAGAGAGTGTCAAAACTGCTCAATTCAAGGAAAGGTTCAACTCTGTGAGATGAATGCACACATCACAAAGAAGTTTCTCAGAATTCTTCTGTCTAGTTTTTATATGAAGATATTCCCCTTTCTAAAGTAGGCCCAAAAGCGCTCCAAATGTCTGCTTGCAGATTCTACAAAAAGAGTGTTTCCAAACTGCTCCATCAAAAGAAATGTTCAACTCTGTCAGATTAACCCATGCATCACAAAGAAGTTTCTCAAAATTCTTCTGTCTAGTTTTTATGTGAAGATTTTTGCTTTTCCACCACAGGCCTTAAAGCACTCCAAATGTCCACTTGCAGGTTCTACAGAAAGAGTGTTTCCAAACTGCTCAATTCAAAGAAAGGTTCAACTCTGTGAGATGAACGCTCACATCACAAAGAAGTTTCTCAGAATTATTCTGTCTAGTTTTTATGTGAAGATATTTCCTTTTCCACCATAGTCCTCAAAGCGCTCCAAATGTCCACTTGTAGAATTTACAAAAAGAGATTTTCATAAATGCTCAATCAAAAGAAAGGTTTAACTCTGTGAGATGAATGCACACTTCACAAAGAAGTTTCTCACATTGCTTCTGTGTAGATGTTAGGTGAAGATACTTCGTTTTCTGCCATAGGCTGCAAAGTGCTCAAAATGTCCACTTGCAGATTCTACAAAAGAGTGTTTCCAAACTTCTCAATCAAAAGAAAGTTTGAACTCAGTGGAATGAAAGCACCTATCACTAAGAAGTTTCTCAGATTGCTTCTGTCTAGATTGTATGTGAAGATACTGCCTTTTCTAACATAGGCCTCAAAGCGCAAAAATGTGCAATTGCAGATTCTACAAAAGGAGAGTTTCAAAACTGCTCTATCAAAAGAAACGTTTAACTCTGTGAGATGAATGCAGCCATCACAAAGAACTTTCTCAGATTGTTTCTCTCTAGATTTTATATGAAGATATTTCCTTCTCTAACATAGGCCGCAAAGCGCTCTAAATGTCCACTTGCTGATTCTAAAAAAAAGAGTGTTTCCAAACTGCTCAATCAAAACAAAGGTTCAACTCTGTGAGATGAACACACACATCACAAAGAAGTTTCTCAGATTGCTTCTGTCTAAAATTTATATGAAGATAATTCCTTTTCAACCACAGGATGCAAAACGCTCCAAATGTCCACTTGCAGATTCCACAAATGATTGTTTGCAAACTGCTCAATCAAAAGAAAGGTTCAACTCAGTGAGATGAATGCACACATCATAAAGAAGTTTCTCAGAATTCTTCTGTCTAGTTTTAATGTGAACATGTTTCCTCTTCCACCATAGGCCTCAAAGCGCTCCAAATGTCCCCTTGCAATTTCTTCAAAAAGAGAGTTCTGAAACTGCTCAATGAAAAGACAGGTTTATCTCTGTGAGATGAATGCACACATCACAAAAAAACTTTTTCAGGTTACTTCTTTCTAGATTTTATGTGAAGATATTTCCTTTTCTACCATAGGCCATAGAGCACTCCAAATGTCCACTTGCAGATTCTACAATAAGAGCATTGCCTAACTGCTCAATCAAAAGAAATGTTCAAATCTGTGAGATTAATGCACACATCACAAATAAGTTTCTCAGAATTCTTCTGTCTAGTTTTTATGTGAAGATATTTCTTTTTCTACCACAGGCCACCAAGCGCTGCAAATGTCCACTTGCAGATTCTATAAAAAGAGGGCTTCCAAACTGCTCAATCAAAATAAAGGTTCAACTCTGTGAGATGAACGCATACATCACAAGGAAGTTTCTCAGAATTCTTCTGCCTAGTTTTCACGTGAAGATATTTCTTTTTCCACCATAGGCCTCAAAGCGCTCCAAATGTCCACTTGAGATTCTACAAAAAGAGAGTTTCAAAACTGCACAATCAAAAGAAAGTGTTAACTCTGTGAGATGAATGCACACATCACAAAGAAGTTTCTCAGAATTCTTCTGTGTAGTTTTTATATGAAGATATATCCTTTTCCACCATAGGCCTGAAAGCACTCCAAATGTCCACTTGCAGATTCTACAAAAAGAGAGTTTCAAAATTGCTCAATTGAAAGAAAGATTTAGCTCTGTGAGATGAATGCACACATTGCAAAGAAGTTTCTAAGGTTGCTTCTGTTTAGACTTTATATGAAGATATTTCCTTTTCTACCACATGCCACAAAGCGCTCCAAATATCCACTTGCAGATTCTACAAAAACAGTGTTTCCAAACTGCTCAATCAAAAGTGAGTTTCAGCTCTGTGAGATGAACGCAAATATCACAAAGTAATTTCCTTTTCCACCATAGGCCTCACAGCGTACCAAATGTCCATTGCGGATTCCACAAAAAGAGATTTTCAAAACTGCTCAATCAAAAGAAAGGTTTAACTCTGTGAGATGAAAGCACACATCACAAAGAAGTTTCTCAGATTGCTTCTGTCTAGGTTTTATGTGAAGATATTTCCTTTTCTACCATAGGCTGCAAAGCGCTCCATATGTCCACTTGCAGATTCTACAAAGGATTGTTTCCAAACTGCTCAGTCAAAGGAAATGTTCAACTCTGTGAGATGAACACACCCACCACAAAGATGTTTCTCAGAATTCCTCTGTCTAGTTTTTATGTGAAGATATTTCCTTTTCCACCATAGGACCCAAAGCGATCCAAAAGTCCGCTTGAAGAGTATACAATAAGAGAGTTTCAAAACTGCTCAATCAAAAGAATAGTATAACTCTATGAGATGAATTCACATCTCACAAAGAAGTTTCGCAGATTGCTTCTGTCTAGATTTTATGTGAAGATATTTCCTTTTCTACCGTAGGTCACAAAGTGCTCCAAATGTCCACTTGCAGATTCTACAAAATCAGTGTTTCCAAACTGCTCAACCAAAAGAAAGGTTCAACTCTGTGAGATGAATGCATGCATCACAAAGATGTTTCTCAGAATGTTTCTGTCTAGTTTTTATGTGAAGATATTTCCTTTTCCACCATAGGCCTCATAGCGCTCCAAATGTCCACTTGCAGATTATACAAAAAGAGAGTTTCAAAACTGCTCAATCAAAAGAAAGGTTTATCTCTTTGAGATGAATGCACACAGCACAAAGAAGTTTCTCAGATTGCTTTTGTGTAGATTTTAGTTGAGGATATTTCATTTTCTACCAAAGGCCGCAAAGTGCTCCAAATTGTCCACTTGCACATTCTACAAAAAGAGTGTTTCCAAAGTGCTCAATCAAAAGAAATGTTCAACTTTGTGAGATGAACGCACACATCATAAAGAAATTTCTCAGAATGCTTCCGTCTAGATTGTATGTGAAGATATTTCCTTTTCTAACATAGGCCCAAAAGCGCCCCAAATGTCCATTTACCGATGCTATAAAAAGAGTGTTTCCAAACTGCTCAATCAAAAGAAAGTTCAACTCTGTGAGATGAACGCACACATAACAAAGAAGTTTCTCAGAATTCTTCTGTCTATTTTTTATGTGAAGTTATTTCCTTTTCCACCAAAGGCCTCAAAGGGCTCCAAATGTCCACTTGCAGATTCTACAAAAAGAGAGTTTCAAAACTGCTCAATCAAAAGAAAGGTTTATCTCTGTGAGATGAAAGCACACATCACAAAGAAGCTTCTCAGATTGCTTCTGTTTAGGTTTTATATGAAGATATTTCCTTTTCTACCATTGGCTGCAAAGCGCTCCAAATGTCCACTTGCAGATTCTACAAATGATTTTTTCCAAACTGCCGAATCAAAAGAAATGTTCAACTCTGTGAGATGAACACACACATCACAAAGAAGTTTGTCAGAATTCTTCTGTAAAGTTTTTATGCGAAGATATTTCCTTTTCCACCATAGGCCCCAAAGCACCCCAAATCTCCACTTGCAGTTTCTGCAAAAAGAGAGTTTCAAAACTACTAAATCAAAAGAAAAGTTTAACTCTCTGAGATGAAAGCACACATCAAAAATAAGTTTCTCAGATTGCTTCTGTCTAGATTTTATGTGAAGATATTTCCTTTTCTACCATAAGACGCAAAGCGTTCCAATTGTCCATTGCAGATTCTACAAAAAGAGTGTTTCCAAACTGCTCAATCAAAAGAAAGTTTCAAATATGTGAGATGAACGCATACATCACAAAGAAGTTTCTCAGAATTCTTCTGTCTATTATTTATGTGAAAATATTAACTTTTCCACCATAGGCCACAAAGCGCTCCAAATGTCCACTTGCAGATTCTACAAAAAGAGGGTTTCAAAACTCCTCAATCAAGAGAAAGTTTTAACTCTGTGAGATGAATGCACACATCACAAAGAAGTATCTCAGATTGCTTCTGTCTAGATTTTATGTGAAGATATTTCCTTTTCTACCACAAGATGCAAAGTGCTACAAATGTACGCTTGCAGATGCTACAAAAAGTGAGTTTCGAAACTGCTCAGTCAAATAAAGTTTTAACTCTGTAAGATGAATATACACATCACAAAGAAGTTCCTCATAAATGTCTTCTTTTGAGAAGTGTCTGTTCATGTCCTTCACCCACTTTTTGATAGAGTTGTTTGTTTTTTTCTTGTAAATTTGTTTGAGTTCATTGTAGATTCTGGATATTAGCCCTTTGTCAGATGAGTAGGTTGTGAAAATTTTCTCCCATTTTGTGGGTTGCCTGTTCACTCTGATGGTAGTTTCTTTTGCTGTGCAGAAGCTCTTTAGTTCAATTAGATCCCATTTGTCAATTTTGGCTTTTGTTGCCATTGCTTTTGGTGTTTTAGACATGAAGTCCTTGCCCATGCCTATGTCCTGAATGGTAGTGCCTGGGTTTTCCTCTAGGGTTTTCATGGTTTGAGGTCTAACGTTTAAGTCTTTAATCCATCTTGAATTGATTTTTGTATAAGGTGTAAGGAAGTGATCCAGTTTCACCTTTCTTCATATGGCTACCCGGTTTCCCAGCACCATTTATTAAATAGGGAATCCTTTCCCCATTGCCTGTTTTTCTCAGGTTTGTCATAGATCAGATAGTTGTAGATATATGGCGTTACTTCTGAGGGCTCTGTTCTGTTCCATTGATCTATATCTCTGTTTTCGTACCAGTACCATGCTGTTTTGGTTACTGTAGCCTTGTAGTATAGTTTGAAGTCAGGTAGTGTGATGCCTCCACCTTTGTTCTTTTGGCTTAGGATTGACTTGGTGATGCGGGCACTTTTTTGGTTCCATATGAACTTTAAAGTAGTTTTTTCCAATTCTGTGAAGAAAATCATTGGTAGCTTGATAGGGATGGCATTGAATCCATAAATTACCTTGGGCAGTATGGCCATTTTCATGATATTGATTCTTCCTACCCATGAGCATGGAATGTTCTTCCATTCCTTGTATCCTTTTTTATTTCATTGAGCAGTGGTTTGTAGTTCTTGAAGAGGTAATTCATGGCCCTTGTAAGTTGGATTCCGAGGTATTTTATTCTCTTTGAAGACATTGTGAATGGGAGTTCACTCATGATTTGGCTCTCTGTTTATTATTGGTGTATAAGAATGTTTGTGATTTTTGTAGATTGATTTTGTATCCTGAGACTTTGCTGAAGTTGTTTATCAGCTTAAGGAGATTTTGGGCTGAGACAATGGGGTTTTCTAGATATACAATCATGTCATCTGCAAACAGGGACAATTTGACTTCCTCTTTTCCTAATTGAATACCCTTTATTTCCTTTTCCTGCCTAATTGCCCTGGCCAGAACTTCCAACACTATATTGAATAGGAGTGGTGAGAGAGGGCATCCCTGTCTTGTGCCAGTTTTCAAAGGGAATGCTTCCAGTGTTTGCCCATTCAGTGTGATATTGGCTGTGGGTTTGTCATAGATAGCTCTTACTATTTTGAGATACGTCCCATAAATACGTAATTTATTGAGAGTTTTTAGCATGAAGTGTTGTTGAATTTTGTCAAAGGCCTTTTCTGCGTCTATTGAGATAATCATGTGGTTTTTGTATTTGGTTCTGTTTAAATGCTGGATTACGTTTATTGATTTGCTTATATTGAGCCAGCCTTGCATCCCAGGGATGAAGCCGACTTGATCATGGTGGATAAGCTTTTTGATGTGCTGCTGGATTCGGTTTGCCAGTATGTTATTGAGGATTTTTGCATCAATGTTCATCAAGGATACTGGTCTAAAATTCTCTTTTTTTTGTTGTGTCTCTGCCTGGCTTTGGTATCAGAATGATGCTGGCCTCATAAAATGAGTTAGGGTGGATTTCTTCTTTTTCTATTGATTGGAATAATTTCAGAAGGAATGGTACCAGTTCCTCCTTGTACCTCTGGTAGAATTCGGTTGTGAATCCATCTGGTCCTGGATTCTTTTTGGTTGGTAAGCTATTGATTACGGCCACAATCTCAGCTCCTGTTATTGGTCTATTCAGATATTCAACTTCTTCCTGGTTTAGTCTTTGGAGAGTGTATGTGTCCAGGAATTTATCCATTTCTTCTAGATTTTCTAGTTTATTTCCATAGAGGTGTTTGTAGTAATCTCTGATGGTAGTTTGTATTTCTGTTGGATCGGTGGTGATATCCCCTTTATCATTTTTTTATTGTGTCTATTTGATTCTTCTCTCTTTTTTTCTTTATAAGTCCTGCTAGTGGTCTATCAATTTTGTTGATCCTTTCAGAAAACCAGCTCCTGGATTCATTAATTTTTTGAAGGGTTTTTTGTGTCTCTATTTCCTTCAGTTCTGCTCTGATTTTAGTTATTTCTTGCCTTCTACTAGCTTTTGAATGTGTTTGCTCTTGCTTTTCTAGTTCTTTTAATCGTGATGTTAGGGTGTCAATTTTGGATCTTTTCTGCTTTCTGTTGTGGGCGTTTAGTACTATAAATTTCCCTCTACACACTGCTTTGAATGTGTCCCAGAGATTCTGGTATGTTGTTTCTTTGTTCTCGTTGTTTCAAAGAACATCTTTA
This sequence comes from Gorilla gorilla gorilla, assembly GCF_029281585.2. Lineage (NCBI taxonomy): Eukaryota > Metazoa > Chordata > Mammalia > Primates > Hominidae > Gorilla > Gorilla gorilla. The sequence goes on along the minus strand of NC_086018.1, from coordinate 9,610,743 downwards.
TTTCTGCCTTCATTTTGTTATGTATTCAGTACTCATTCAGGAGCAGGTTGTTCAGTTTCCATGTAGTTGAGCGGTTTTGAGTGAGTTTCTTAATCCTGAGTTCTAGTTTGATTGCACTGTGGTCTAAGAGACAGTTTGTTATAATTTCTGTTCTTTTACATTTGCTGTGGAGAGCTTTACTTCCAAGTATGTGGTCAATTTTGGAATAGGTGTGGTGTGTTGCTGAAAAAAATGTACATTCTGTGGATTTGGGGTGGAGAGTTCTGTAGATGTCTATTAGGTCCACTTGGTGCAGAGCTGAGTTCAATTCCTGGATATCCTAAAATAAAAACACATGAACAAATGCTCACCATCACTGGCCATCAGAGAAATGCAAATCAAAACCACAATGAGATATTATCTCACACCAGTTAGAATGACAATCATTAAAATGTCAGGAAACAACAGGTGCTGGAGAGGATGTGGAGAAATAGGAACACTTTTACACTGTTGGTGGGACTGTAAACTAGTTCAACCATTGTGAAAGTCAGTGTGGGGATTCCTCAGGGATCTAGAACAAGAAATACCATTTGACCCAGCCATCCCATTACTGGGTATATACCCAAAGGAGTATAAATCATGCTGCTATAAAGACACATGCACACGTATGTTTATTGTGGCACTATTCACAATAGCAAAGACTTGCAACCAACCCAAATGTCCAACAATGATAGACTGGATTAAGAAAATGTGGCACATATACACCATTGAATACTATGCAGCGATAAAAAATGATGAGTTCATGTCCTTTGTAGGGACATGGATGAAATTGGAAATCATCATTCTCAGTAAACTATCGCAAAAACAAAAAGCAAACAAAGCATATTCTCACTCATATGTGGGAATTGAACAATGAGATCACATGGAGACAGGAAGGGGAACGTCACACTCTGGGGACTGTTGCGGGTTTCGGGGAGGCGAGAGGGATAGCAGTGGGAAATATACCTAATGCTAGATGACGAGTTAGTGGGTGCAGCTCACAAGCATGGCACATGTATACCTATGTAAGTAACCTGCACATTGTGCACACGTACCCTAAAACTTAAAGTATAATAATAATAATAAAAGAACAATTTTTCTGATTGCTTCTGTCTAGATTTCATGTGAAGATATATCCTTTTCTACCATAGCCACAAAGCCCTCCAAATGTCCACTTGCTGATTCTACAAAGAGATTCCAAACAGCTCAATCAAAAGAAAGATTCAACTCTGTGACTTGAACGCACACATCACAGAGAAGTTTCTCAGAATTCTTTTGTCTAGTTGTTATGTGAAGATATTTCCTTTTCCACCATAGGCCTCAAATCACTCCAAATGTCCACTTGCAGATCCTACAAAAAGGGTGTTTAAAAGCTGCTGAATCAAAAGAAAGTTTTAACTCTATGAGATGAAAACGCACGTCACAAAGTTTGTCCAAATGCTTCTGTATAGTTTTTATATGAAGATATTTCCTTTTCCAATAAAGGCCTTAAAGTGCCTCAAATGTACACTTGCAGATTCTACAAAAAGAGTGTTTCAAAACTGCTCAATGAAAAGTAAGGTTCAACTCTCTGATGAATGCACACATCACAAAAAATTTTGTCAGAATGCTTCTGTCTAGTTTTTATGTGAAGGTATTTCCTTTTCCACCATGTGCCTCAAAGCGCTCAAAATATCCACTTGTAGATTCTACAAAAAGAGTGATTCAAAGCTGCTCAATCGAAAGAAAGGTTAAACTCTGTGAGATGATTGCATACATCACAAATAAGTTTGCCAGAATGCTTCTGTCTAGTTTTTTTGTGAAGATATTTCCTTTTACACTATAGGCCTCAAAGCTCTCCAAATGTCCACTTGCAGATTCTACAAAAACAGTGTTTCAAAACTCCTCAATGAAAAGTAAGTGTCAACTCTGTGAGATGAATGCACACATCTCAAACAAGTTTGTCAGAATGCTTCTATCTAGTTTTTATGTGAAGATATATCCTTTTCCACCATAGGACACAAAGTGCTCCAAATGTCCACTTGCAGATTCAAAAAAAAGAGTGTTTCAAAGCTGCCGAATCAAAAGAAATGTTCAAGTCGGTGAGGTGAATGCACACATCACAAAGAAGCTTGTCAGAATGCTTCTGCCTGGTTTTTATGTGAAGATATTTCCGTTTCCACCATAGGCCTCAAAGCGCCCCAAATGTCCACTTCCAGATTCTACAAAAAAAGTGTTTCAAATCTGCTCAATCAAAAGTAAGGGTCACCTCTCTGAGATGAATGAAGAAATGACAAAAAAGTTTGTCAGAATTCTTGTGTCTAGTTTTTATGTGAAGATATTTCTTTTTTCACCATAGGCTTCAAAGCACTTCCAAAGTCCACTTGCAGATTCTACAAAAGAGGGTGCTTAAAGCTGCTCAATCAAAGGAAAGTTTCAACTCTGTGAGATGAATGCATACGTCAAAAAGAAGTTTGCCAGATTTCTTCTGTCTAGTTTTTATGTGAAGATATTTCCTTTTCTAACATAGGCCTCAAAGCACTCCAAATGTCTACTTGCAGATTCTACAAAAACATTGTTTCAAAACTGCACAATCAAAAGAAAGGTTCAACTCTGTGAGATGAATGCACACATCACAAAGAAGTGTGTCAGAATGCTTCTGTCTAGTTATTATGTAAAGATACTTCCTTTTCCACCAGACACCAAAAAGCGCTCCAAATGTCCACTTGCAGATTCTACAAAAAGAGTGTTTCAAAGCTGCTCAATCAAAAGAAAGTTCAACTCTGTGAGATGAATGCACACATCAGAAAGAAGTTTGTCAGAATGCTTCTGTCTGTTTTTTATGTGAAGATATTACCCTTTCCACCATGGGCCTCAAAGCGCTCCAAATGTCCACATCCAGATTCTACAAAAAGAGCGTTTGAAAGCTGGTCAATCAAAAGAAAGTTTCAACTCTGTGAGATGAATGCACACATCACAAAGAAGTTTGTGAAAATGCTTCTGTCTAGTTTTTATGTGAAGATATTTCCTTTTCCACCATTGGTCTCACAGCACTCCAAATGTCCACTTGCATATTCTACAATAACAGTGTTTCAAAACTGCTCAATGAAAAGTAAGGTTCAACTTTGTGAGATGAATGCACACATGATGAAGAAATTTGTCAAGATGCTTCTGTCTAGTTCTCATGTGAAGATATTTCCTTTTCCACCATAGGCCTCAAATCACTCCAAATGTCCACTTGCAAATAGTACAAAAAGCGTCTTTCAAAACTCCTCAATCAAAAGTAAGATTCAATTCTGTTAGATGAATGCACACATCACAAAGAAGTTTGGTAGAATGCTTCTGCTTAGTTTTTATGTGAAGATATTTCCTTTTCCACCATAGGCCTCAAAGTGTTCCAAATGACCACTTGCAGATCCTGCAAAAAGAGTGTTTCAAAGCTGCTCAATCTAAAGAAAGGTTCAACTCTGTGGGATGAATGCACACATCACAAAGAAATTTCTCACCATGCTTGTGTCTACTTATTAAAGGAAGATATTTCGTTATCCACCATAGGAATCAAGTTGCTCCAAATGTCTACTTGCAGATTCTACAAAAAGAGTGTTTCAAAACTGCTCAATGAAAAGTAAGTTTCAACCCTGTGACATGAATGCACACATCAGAAATAAGTTTGTCAGAATGCTTCTGAGTAGTTTTTATGTGAAGATATTTCCTTTTCCACCGTATGCCTCAAAGCGCCCCAAATGACCGCATGAAGATTCTGCAAAAAGGGTTTCAAAACTGCTCAACGTAAAGTAAGGTTCAACTCTGTGAGATGAATGCACAAATCACAAAGAAGTTTGTCAGAATTCTTCTGTCTAGATTTTACGTTATTTCCTTTTCCACCATAGACCTCACAGTGCGCAAAATGTCCACTCACAGATTCTATAAAAATGGTTTTTCAAAGTTGCTCAATCAAAAGAAATGTTCAACTCTCTGAGATGAATGTACCCGTCACAAAGGAGTTTGACAGAATGCTTCTGCATAGTTTTTATGTGAAGATATTCCTTTTCCACCATTGGCCTCAAAACACTCCACATGTCTGCTTGCAGATTCTACAAAAAGAGTGTTTCAAAACTGCTCAACCAAAAGAAAGGTCCAACTCTGTGAGATGAATGCACACATCACAAAATTTTTTCAGAATGCTTCTGTCTAGTTTTTATGTGAAGATATTTCATTTTCCACCATAGGCCTCAAAGCACTCCAAATGTCTACGTGCAGATCCTACAAAAAGAGTGTTTCAAATTGGTCATTCAAAACTAATTTTCAACTCCATAAGATGAATGCACCCATTGTGACGAAGTTTGTCAGAATCTTTTTCTATAGTTTTTATGTGAAGATATTTCCTTTTCCATCATAGTCCTCAAAGCGCTCCAAATGTCCAGTTGCAGATTTTACAAAAAGAGTGTTTCAAAACTGCTCAATCAAAAGAAAATTTCAACTCTGTGACATGAATGCACACATCACAAAGAAATCTCTCAGAATGCTTCTGTCTAATTTTTAATTGAAGATATTTCTTTTTCCACCATAGGCCTCAAAGCACTCAAATGTCCACTTGCCGATTCTACAAAAAGAGGGTTTCCAAACTACTCAATCAAAAGAAAGGTTCAACTCTGTGAGATAAATGCACACATCACAAAGTAATTTGTCAGAATGCTTCTGTCTAGTTTTTATGCGAAGATATTTCCTTCTCCACCATAGGCCTCAAAGCACTCCAAATATCCACTTCCAGATAGTACAAAAAGGGTGTTTCAAAACTGCTCAATCAAAAGCAATGTTCAACTCTATGAGATGAATGCACATATCACAAAGTATTTTCTCAGAATGATTCAGTCTAGTTTTTATGTGAAGATATTCCCTTTACCACCATAGTTTGCAAAGCGCAACAAATGTACACTTGCAGATTCTACAAAAAGAGTGTTTCAAAGCTGCTCAATCAAAAGAAATACTCAGCTCTGTGAGAGGAATGCACACATCACAAAGAAGTTTCTCAGAATGCTTCTATCTAGTCAATATGTGGAGATATTTCATTTTGCATCATACGCCTCAAAGCGCTCCAAATGACCAATTGCAGATTCTACAAAAAGAGTGTTTCAAAACTGCTCAATCAAAAGTAAGGTTCAACCCTTTCAGATGAATGCAGACATCACAAAGAAGTTTGTCAGGTTGCTTCTGTCTAGTTTTTGTGTGAGGTGATTCCTTTTCCAACATAGGCTGCAAAGCGCTCCAAATATCCAATTGCAGATTCTACAAAAAGAGTTTTTCCAAACTGCTCATTCATAAGAAAGGTTCAACTCGCTGAGATGAATGCACACATCACAAAGGAGTACCTCGGAAAGCTTCTGTCTAGTTTTAATGTGAAGATATTTCCTTTTCCAACATAGGCCTCTTAGGGGCCAAATGTCCATGTGGAAATTCTACAAAGAGTGTTTCAAAGCTGCTCAATCAAAGGAAAGATTCAACTCTGTGGGATGGATGATCACATCACAAAGAATTTTCTAAGAATCTTCCTGTCTAGATTTTATGTGAAGTTTTTACCTTTTCGACAATAGGCCTCAAAGCGCTCCAAGTGTACACTTGCAGATTCTACAAAAAGAGTTTTTCAAAACTTCTCAATGCAAAGGAAGTTTCAACTCCATGAGATGAATGCACGCATCACAAAGGAGTTTGTCAGAATGTTTCAGAATAGTTTTTATGTGAAGATATTTCCTTTTCCACCATAGGTTGCAAAGCCCTCCAAATGTCCATTTGCAGATTCTAGAAAGAGAGTATTTCAAAACTGGTCAATCAAAAGAATGGTTCAACTCTGTGAGATGAATGCACACATCACAAAGAAGTTTGTCAGAATGTTTCTGCCTAGTTCTTAAGTGAAGATACTTCCTTTTCGACCATAGGCCTCATAGCGCCCCAAATATCCACTTGCAGATTCTACAGAGAGTTACCAAATTACTCAATCAAAAGAAATGTTCAACTCTGTGAGATGAGTGCACACATCTCAAAGAAATTTGTCAGAATGCTTCTGTCTAGTTTTTATGTGAAGATATTTCCTTATCCACCATAGGCCTCAAAGCACTCCAAAAGTCCACTTGCAGATAGCACAAAAATTGTGTTTCAGAACTGGACAGAAACACTCTGACAAACTTCTTTGTGATGTGTGCCTTCATCGCACAGAGTTGAACATTTCTGTTGATTGAGCAGTTTTAAAACACTATTTTTGTAGATTCTACAAGTGTACAATTGGAGCGCTTTGAGGACTACGGTGGAAAAGGAAATATGTTCACATAAAAATTAGACAGAAGCATTCCGACAAACTGCCTTGTGATGTGTGCATTCATCTCACAGAGTTGAACATTTCTTTTGATTGAACAGTTTTGAAACACTCTTTTTGTACAATCTGCAAGTGGACATTTGGAGCACTTTGAGACCCATGGTGGAGAAGGAAATATCTTCACATAAAAACGAGAAAAAAGAATTCTGAGAAATTCCTTTGTTTTGAGTGTGTTCATCTCACAGAGTTGAGCCTTTCTTTTTATTGAGCAGTTTGGAAACACTCTTTTTGTAGAACCTGCAAGTGGACATTTGGAACAATTTCAGGCATATGGTGAAAAATGAAATATATTCACATAAAAACTAGACAGAAGCGTTCTGACAAACTTCTTTGTGATATGTGCATTCATCTCACCGAGGTGAAACTTTGTTTTGATTGAGCAGCTTTGAAACACTCTTTTTGTAGTATATGCAAGTGGACATTTGGAGCGCTTTGAGGCCTATAGTGGATAACCAAATATATTCATATAATAACTAGACAGAAGCATTTTGAGAAACTTCTTTGTGATGCGTGAATTCATCTCACACTGATTTGAACCTTTCTTTTGATTGATCATCTTTGAAACACTCTTTTTGTAGAATCAGCAAGTGGATATTTGGAGCACTTTGAGGCCTATGGTGGAAAAGGAAATATCTTCACATACAAACTAGACAGACTATTCTCACAAACTTCTTTGTGTTGTGTGCATTCATCTCACAGAGTTGAACGTTACTTTTCATTGAGAAGTTTTGAAACACTCTTTTTGTAGTATCTGCAAGTGGACATTTGGAGCGCTTTGAGGCCTATGGTGGAAAAGTAAATATCTTCAGGTAAAAAGTAGACAGATGCATTCTGAGAAACTATTTCATGATGTGTGCATTCATCTCACAGAGTTGAACCTTTCTTTTGATTGAACAACTTTGAAACACTCTTTTTGTAGAATCTGCAAGTGGACATTTGGAGAGCTTTGAGGCCTATGGTAGAAAAGGAAAAATCTTCACATAAAAACTAGACAGAAGCATTCTGACAAACTTCTTTGTGATGTGTGCACTCATCTCACAGAGTTGAACCTTATTTTTCATTGAGCCGTTTTGAAATACTCTCTTTGTAGAATCTGCAAGTGGACATTTAGAGCGCTTTGAGGCCTATGGTGGAAAAGGAATTATCTTCACATAAAAACTAGATAGAAGCATTCTGACAACTTTCTTTGTGATATGTGCATTCATCTCACAGAGTTGAACCTTACTTTCGATTGAGCAGTTTTGAAACACTCTCTTTGTAGAATCTGCAAGTGGACATTTGCTGCACTTTGAGGCCTATGGTGGATAACAAAATATCTTCATATAATAAATAGACGGAACCATTATGAAAAACTTCTTTATGATGTGTGCATTCGTCTCACAGAGTGGAACCTTTCTTTTGATTGAGCAGCTCAGAAACACTCTTTTTGTAGCATCTGCAGTTGGACATTTGGAGCGCTTTGAGGCCTTTGGTGGAAAAGGAAATATCTTCACATAAAAACCAGAAAGAAGCTTTCTGACAAACTTCTTTGTGATGTGTGCCTTCAGCTCACAGAGCTGAACCTTTCTTTTGATTGAGCAATTTGGAAACCCTCTTTTTGTAGAATCTGCAAGTGGACATTTGGAGTGCTTTGAGGCCTATGGTGGAAAAGAAAATATCTTCACATAAGAACTAGGCAGAAAGATTCTGAGAAATTCCTTTGTGATGTGTGCATTCATCTCACAGAGTTGAACCTTACTTTCGATTGAGCAGTTTTGAAACACTCTTTTTTGTAGAATCTGCAAGTGGACATTTGCTGCACTTTGAGGCCTGTGGTGGTTAAAGAAATATCTTCATATAACAACTAGACAGAAGCATTATGACAAACTTCTTTGTGATGTGTGCATTCGTCTCACAGAGTGGAAACTTTCTTTGATTGAGCAGCTCTGAAACACTCTTTTTGTATAATCTGCAATTGGATATTTAGAGTGCTTTGAGGCCTTTGGTGGAAAAGGAAATATCATCACATAAAAACCGGACAAAAGCATTCTGACAAACTCCTTTGTGATGCGTGCATTTATCTCACGGAATTGAACCTTACTTTTCATTGAGCAGTTTTGAAGCACTCTTTTTGTAGAATCTACAAGTAGACATTTGGAGCGCTTGAGACCTATGGTTGAAAAGGAGATATCTTCACATAAAGACTAGACAGAAGCGTTCTGACAAACTTCTTTGTAATGTGTGCATTCACATCACAGAGTTGAACCTTACCTTCAATTGAGCTGTTTCAAAACACTCTTTTTGTAGAATCTGCAAGTGGACATTTGAAGCACTTGAGGCCTATGTTGGAAAAGGAAATATCTCCACATAAAAATTAGACAAAAGCATTCTGACAAACTTCTTTGTGATGTGTACATTCATGTCACGGAGTTGAACCTTACTTTTGATTGAGCAGTTTTGAAGTACCCTTTTGGTAATATCCACAAGTGGACATTTAGAGTGCTTTGAGACCTTTGGTGGAAAAAGAAATATCTTCACATAAGAACTATACAGAAGCATTCTGACAAATTTCTCTGTGATGGGTGCATTCATCTCACAGATTTGAACTTCATTTTGATTAAGCAGCTTTGAAACACTGTTTTTGTAAAATCTGCAAGTGGACATTAGGAGCGCTTTGAGGCCTATGTTGGATAACGAAATATCTTCACATAAAAACTAGATAGACGCATTCTGACATACATCTTTGTGATGTGTGCATTAATCTCTCAGAGTTGAAACTTAATTTTCGTTCAGAAGTTTTGAAATACTCTTTTTGTACTATCTGCAAGTGGACATTTGGAGCGCTTTGAGGCCTATGGTGGAAAAGTAAATATCTTCACATAAAAACTAGACAGAAGCATTCTGACAAACTTCTTTGTGATGTGTGCATTTATCTCACAGAGTTGAACCTTACCTTTCATTCAGCAGTTCTGAAACACTCTTTTTGTTGAATCTGCATTTGGACATTTGGAGCACTTTGAGGCCGATGGTGGAAAAGGAAATATCTTCACATAAAAACTAGACAGAAGCATTCTGACAACCTTCTTTGTGACATGCGCATTCATCTCACAGAGTTGAACCTTACTTTTGATTGAGCAGTTTTGAAACACCCGTTTTGTAATGTCTGCAAGTGGACATTTAGAGTGCTTTGAGGCCTATGGTGGAAAAGGAAATATCTTCACATAAAAACCAGACAGAAACATTCTGACAAACTTCTTTGTGATGTGTGCATTTATCTCACAGAGCTGGACCTTTCTTTTGATTGAGCAGCTTTGAAACACTCTTTTTGTAGAATCTGCAATTGGACATTTGGATCGCTTTGAGGCCTGTGGTGGAAAAGGAAATATCTTCAGATAAAAACTAGACAGAAGCATTTTGAAAAACTTATTTGTGACGTTTGCATTCATCTCACTGACTTGAACCTTTCTTTTGATTGAGCAGTTTTGAAAAAGTATTTTATAGAATCTGCATGTGGACATTTGGAGCGCTTTGAGGCCTATGGTGGAAAAGAAAATATCTTCACATGAAAACTACACAGAAGAATTCTGACAAACTTCTTTGTAATGTGTGCATTCATCTCACAGAGTTGAACCTTTCTTTTGATTCAGCAGCTTTGAAACACCCTATTTGTAAAATCTGCAAGTGAACATTTGGAGCGCTTTGAGGCCTCTGGTGGAAAAGAAAATATCTTCACATACAAACTAGACAGAAGCATTCTGACAAACCTCTTTGTGATTCGTGCATTCATCTCACAGAGTTGAACCTTTCTTTTGATTCAGCAGGTTTGAAACACCCTTTTTGTAGAATCTGCAAGTGAACATTTGGAGCACTTTGAGGCCGATGGTGGAAAAGGAAATATCTTCACATAAAAACTAAACAAACGTATTCTGACAACCTTCTTTGTGATGTGTACATTCATCTCACAGAGTTGAAACTTACTTTTGATTGAGCAGTTTTGAAACATCCTTTTTGTGCTATCTGCAAGTGGACATTTGGAGTGCTTTGAGGCCTATGGTGGAAAAGGAAATATCTTCACATAAGAACTAGACAGAAGCATTCTGAGAAATTTCTTTGTGATGTGTGCAATCATCTCACAGAGTTGAACCTTACTTTTGATTGTCCAGTTTTGAAAAACTTTTTGTAGAATCTGAAAGTGGACATTTGGAGCGCTTTGAGGCCTATGATGGATAATGAAATATCTTCATATAATAAATAGAGAGAAGCATTATGATAAACTTTTTGTGATGTCTGCATACATCTCACAAAGAGTTGAAACTTTCTTTTGATTGTGCAGCTTTGCAACATTCTTTTTGTAGAATCTGCAAGTGGACATTTGGAGTGCTTTGAGGCCTACGGTGGATAACGGAATATCTTCACATAAAAATTGGACAGAAGCATTCTGAGAAACTTCTTTGTGATGTGTGCATTCATCTCACAGAGTTGAACCTCCCTTTTGATTGAGCACTTTCGAAGCACTCTTTCTGTAAAATCTGCAAGTGGACAATTGGAGTGCTTTGAGGCCTATGGTGGAAAATGAAATATCTTCACATAAAAATTGGACAGAAGCATTCTGAGAAACTTCTTTGTGATGTGTGCATTCATCTCACAAAGAATTGCAACTTTCTTTGATTCAGGAGCTTTGAAACACTCTTTTTGTAGAATCTGCAAGTGTACATTTGGAGCGCTTTGAGGCCTATCATGGAAAAGGGAACATCTTCACATATAGAACAGACAGAAGCATTCTGACAAACTTCTTTTTGATGTGTGCGTTCAACTCACAGATTTGAACCTTACTTTTCATTGAGTAGATTTGAAACACTCTTTTTGTAGAATCTGCAAGTGGACAATTGGACTGCTTTGTGGCCTATGGTGGAAAAGGATATATCGTCACATAAAAACTAGACAGAAATCTTCTGACAAACTTCTTTGTTATGTGTGCATTCATCTTTCAGAGTTGAACCTTTCTTTTGATTGAACAACTTTGAAACACTGTTTTTGTACAATCTGCAAATAGTCATTTGGAGCTCTTTGGGGCCTATGGCAAAAAAGGAAATATCTTCACATAAAAACTAGACAGAAGCATTCTGACAAACTTCTTTGTGATGTGTGCATTCATCTCACAGAGTTGAACCTTACTTTTCATTAAGCAATTTTGAAACACTCTTTTTGGAGAATCTTCAAGTGGACATTTGGAGGGCTTTGACGCACATGGTGGAAAAGGAAATATCTTCACATAAAAACTAGACAGAAGCATTCTGACAACCTTCATTGTGATATGTGCGTTCATCTAAGAGAGTTGAACCTTACTTTTGATTTAGCAGTTTTGAAACTCTCTTTTTGTAGAATCTGCAAGTGGACATTTTGAGCCCTTTCAGGCCTATGGTGGAAAAGGAAATATCTACAAATTGAAACTCGACAGAAGAATTCTGAGAAACTCCTTTGTGATGCTTGCATTCATGTAACTGAGTTGAACCTTTCTTTATGATTGAGCAGTTTGGAAACCCTCTTTTTGTAGAATCTGCCAGCGGATATTTGGAGCATTTTGCAGCCTATGGTGGAAAAGGAAATATCTTCACATGAAAACTAAACAGATGTATTCTGAGAAACTTCTATGTGATGTGTGCGTTCATCTCACAGAGTTGAACCTTTCTTTTGATTGAGCAGTTTGGAAACACTCTTTTTGTAGAATCTGCAAGTGGACTTATGGAATGAGTTGAAGCCTATGGTAGAACAGGAAATATCTTCACATAAAATCTAGACAGAGGAATTCTGAGAGACTCCTTTGTGATGTTTGTATTCATCTTACAGAGTTAAACCTTCCTTTTGAATGAGCAGATTTGAAACTGTCTTTTTGTAGAATCTGTAACTGGACATTTTGAGCGCCTGGAGGCCTATGGTGGAAAAGAAAATGCCTTCACATGAAAACTAGACAGAAGAATTCTGAGAAACTTCTTTCTTATGTGTGCGTTAATCTCACACAGTTGAACCTTTCTTTTGATTGAGCAGTTTCAAGCACTCTTTTTGTAGAATCTCCAAGTGGACTTTTGGAGCACTTTGTGGCCTACGGTAGAAAAGGAAATATCATCACATAAAATCTAGACAGAAGCAATCTGAGACTTCTTTGTGATGTGTGCATTCACCACACATTGTTTAACCTTTCCCTTGATTGAGCAGTTTTGAAACTCTCTTTTTGTAGAATCTACAAGTCTACATTTGGAGTGCTTTGAGGCCTATGGTAGAAAAGGAAATATCTTCACATAAAAACTAGTCAAAAGAACTCTGAGAAACTTCTTGTTGATGTGTGCGTTCACCTCACAGAGTTGAACCGTTGTTTTGATTGAGCAGTTTGGAAACCCTCTTTTTGTAGAATCTGCAAGTGGACATTTGGAGTGCTTTGAGGCCTATGGTGGAAAAGAAAATATCTTCACATAAGAACTAGGCAGAAAGATTCTGAGAAATTCCTTTGTGATGTGTGCATTCATCTCACAGAGTTGAACCTTACTTTCGATTGAGCAGTTTTGAAACACTCTTTTTTGTAGAATCTGCAAGTGGACATTTGCTGCACTTTGAGGCCTGTGGTGGTTAAAGAAATATCTTCATATAACAACTAGACAGAAGCATTATGACAAACTTCTTTGTGATGTGTGCATTCGTCTCACAGAGTGGAAACTTTCTTTGATTGAGCAGCTCTGAAACACTCTTTTTGTATAATCTGCAATTGGATATTTAGAGTGCTTTGAGGCCTTTGGTGGAAAAGGAAATATCATCACATAAAAACCGGACAAAAGCATTCTGACAAACTCCTTTGTGATGCGTGCATTTATCTCACGGAATTGAACCTTACTTTTCATTGAGCAGTTTTGAAGCACTCTTTTTGTAGAATCTACAAGTAGACATTTGGAGCGCTTGAGACCTATGGTTGAAAAGGAGATATCTTCACATAAAGACTAGACAGAAGCGTTCTGACAAACTTCTTTGTAATGTGTGCATTCACATCACAGAGTTGAACCTTACCTTCAATTGAGCTGTTTCAAAACACTCTTTTTGTAGAATCTGCAAGTGGACATTTGAAGCACTTGAGGCCTATGTTGGAAAAGGAAATATCTCCACATAAAAATTAGACAAAAGCATTCTGACAAACTTCTTTGTGATGTGTACATTCATGTCACGGAGTTGAACCTTACTTTTGATTGAGCAGTTTTGAAGTACCCTTTTGGTAATATCCACAAGTGGACATTTAGAGTGCTTTGAGACCTTTGGTGGAAAAAGAAATATCTTCACATAAGAACTATACAGAAGCATTCTGACAAATTTCTCTGTGATGGGTGCATTCATCTCACAGATTTGAACTTCATTTTGATTAAGCAGCTTTGAAACACTGTTTTTGTAAAATCTGCAAGTGGACATTAGGAGCGCTTTGAGGCCTATGTTGGATAACGAAATATCTTCACATAAAAACTAGATAGACGCATTCTGACATACATCTTTGTGATGTGTGCATTAATCTCTCAGAGTTGAAACTTAATTTTCGTTCAGAAGTTTTGAAATACTCTTTTTGTACTATCTGCAAGTGGACATTTGGAGCGCTTTGAGGCCTATGGTGGAAAAGTAAATATCTTCACATAAAAACTAGACAGAAGCATTCTGACAAACTTCTTTGTGATGTGTGCATTTATCTCACAGAGTTGAACCTTACCTTTCATTCAGCAGTTCTGAAACACTCTTTTTGTTGAATCTGCATTTGGACATTTGGAGCACTTTGAGGCCGATGGTGGAAAAGGAAATATCTTCACATAAAAACTAGACAGAAGCATTCTGACAACCTTCTTTGTGACATGCGCATTCATCTCACAGAGTTGAACCTTACTTTTGATTGAGCAGTTTTGAAACACCCGTTTTGTAATGTCTGCAAGTGGACATTTAGAGTGCTTTGAGGCCTATGGTGGAAAAGGAAATATCTTCACATAAAAACCAGACAGAAACATTCTGACAAACTTCTTTGTGATGTGTGCATTTATCTCACAGAGCTGGACCTTTCTTTTGATTGAGCAGCTTTGAAACACTCTTTTTGTAGAATCTGCAATTGGACATTTGGATCGCTTTGAGGCCTGTGGTGGAAAAGGAAATATCTTCAGATAAAAACTAGACAGAAGCATTTTGAAAAACTTATTTGTGACGTTTGCATTCATCTCACTGACTTGAACCTTTCTTTTGATTGAGCAGTTTTGAAAAAGTATTTTATAGAATCTGCATGTGGACATTTGGAGCGCTTTGAGGCCTATGGTGGAAAAGAAAATATCTTCACATGAAAACTACACAGAAGAATTCTGACAAACTTCTTTGTAATGTGTGCATTCATCTCACAGAGTTGAACCTTTCTTTTGATTCAGCAGCTTTGAAACACCCTATTTGTAAAATCTGCAAGTGAACATTTGGAGCGCTTTGAGGCCTCTGGTGGAAAAGAAAATATCTTCACATACAAACTAGACAGAAGCATTCTGACAAACCTCTTTGTGATTCGTGCATTCATCTCACAGAGTTGAACCTTTCTTTTGATTCAGCAGGTTTGAAACACCCTTTTTGTAGAATCTGCAAGTGAACATTTGGAGCACTTTGAGGCCGATGGTGGAAAAGGAAATATCTTCACATAAAAACTAAACAAACGTATTCTGACAACCTTCTTTGTGATGTGTACATTCATCTCACAGAGTTGAAACTTACTTTTGATTGAGCAGTTTTGAAACATCCTTTTTGTGCTATCTGCAAGTGGACATTTGGAGTGCTTTGAGGCCTATGGTGGAAAAGGAAATATCTTCACATAAGAACTAGACAGAAGCATTCTGAGAAATTTCTTTGTGATGTGTGCAATCATCTCACAGAGTTGAACCTTACTTTTGATTGTCCAGTTTTGAAAAACTTTTTGTAGAATCTGAAAGTGGACATTTGGAGCGCTTTGAGGCCTATGATGGATAATGAAATATCTTCATATAATAAATAGAGAGAAGCATTATGATAAACTTTTTGTGATGTCTGCATACATCTCACAAAGAGTTGAAACTTTCTTTTGATTGTGCAGCTTTGCAACATTCTTTTTGTAGAATCTGCAAGTGGACATTTGGAGTGCTTTGAGGCCTACGGTGGATAACGGAATATCTTCACATAAAAATTGGACAGAAGCATTCTGAGAAACTTCTTTGTGATGTGTGCATTCATCTCACAGAGTTGAACCTCCCTTTTGATTGAGCACTTTCGAAGCACTCTTTCTGTAAAATCTGCAAGTGGACAATTGGAGTGCTTTGAGGCCTATGGTGGAAAATGAAATATCTTCACATAAAAATTGGACAGAAGCATTCTGAGAAACTTCTTTGTGATGTGTGCATTCATCTCACAAAGAATTGCAACTTTCTTTGATTCAGGAGCTTTGAAACACTCTTTTTGTAGAATCTGCAAGTGTACATTTGGAGCGCTTTGAGGCCTATCATGGAAAAGGGAACATCTTCACATATAGAACAGACAGAAGCATTCTGACAAACTTCTTTTTGATGTGTGCGTTCAACTCACAGATTTGAACCTTACTTTTCATTGAGTAGATTTGAAACACTCTTTTTGTAGAATCTGCAAGTGGACAATTGGACTGCTTTGTGGCCTATGGTGGAAAAGGATATATCGTCACATAAAAACTAGACAGAAATCTTCTGACAAACTTCTTTGTTATGTGTGCATTCATCTTTCAGAGTTGAACCTTTCTTTTGATTGAACAACTTTGAAACACTGTTTTTGTACAATCTGCAAATAGTCATTTGGAGCTCTTTGGGGCCTATGGCAAAAAAGGAAATATCTTCACATAAAAACTAGACAGAAGCATTCTGACAAACTTCTTTGTGATGTGTGCATTCATCTCACAGAGTTGAACCTTACTTTTCATTAAGCAATTTTGAAACACTCTTTTTGGAGAATCTTCAAGTGGACATTTGGAGGGCTTTGACGCACATGGTGGAAAAGGAAATATCTTCACATAAAAACTAGACAGAAGCATTCTGACAACCTTCATTGTGATATGTGCGTTCATCTAAGAGAGTTGAACCTTACTTTTGATTTAGCAGTTTTGAAACTCTCTTTTTGTAGAATCTGCAAGTGGACATTTTGAGCCCTTTCAGGCCTATGGTGGAAAAGGAAATATCTACAAATTGAAACTCGACAGAAGAATTCTGAGAAACTCCTTTGTGATGCTTGCATTCATGTAACTGAGTTGAACCTTTCTTTATGATTGAGCAGTTTGGAAACCCTCTTTTTGTAGAATCTGCCAGCGGATATTTGGAGCATTTTGCAGCCTATGGTGGAAAAGGAAATATCTTCACATGAAAACTAAACAGATGTATTCTGAGAAACTTCTATGTGATGTGTGCGTTCATCTCACAGAGTTGAACCTTTCTTTTGATTGAGCAGTTTGGAAACACTCTTTTTGTAGAATCTGCAAGTGGACTTATGGAATGAGTTGAAGCCTATGGTAGAACAGGAAATATCTTCACATAAAATCTAGACAGAGGAATTCTGAGAGACTCCTTTGTGATGTTTGTATTCATCTTACAGAGTTAAACCTTCCTTTTGAATGAGCAGATTTGAAACTGTCTTTTTGTAGAATCTGTAACTGGACATTTTGAGCGCCTGGAGGCCTATGGTGGAAAAGAAAATGCCTTCACATGAAAACTAGACAGAAGAATTCTGAGAAACTTCTTTCTTATGTGTGCGTTAATCTCACACAGTTGAACCTTTCTTTTGATTGAGCAGTTTCAAGCACTCTTTTTGTAGAATCTCCAAGTGGACTTTTGGAGCACTTTGTGGCCTACGGTAGAAAAGGAAATATCATCACATAAAATCTAGACAGAAGCAATCTGAGACTTCTTTGTGATGTGTGCATTCACCACACATTGTTTAACCTTTCCCTTGATTGAGCAGTTTTGAAACTCTCTTTTTGTAGAATCTACAAGTCTACATTTGGAGTGCTTTGAGGCCTATGGTAGAAAAGGAAATATCTTCACATAAAAACTAGTCAAAAGAACTCTGAGAAACTTCTTGTTGATGTGTGCGTTCACCTCACAGAGTTGAACCGTTGTTTTGATTGAGCAGTTTGGAAACCCTCTTTTTGTAGAATCTGCAAGTGGACATTTGGAGTGCTTTGAGGCCTATGGTGGAAAAGAAAATATCTTCACATAAGAACTAGGCAGAAAGATTCTGAGAAATTCCTTTGTGATGTGTGCATTCATCTCACAGAGTTGAACCTTACTTTCGATTGAGCAGTTTTGAAACACTCTTTTTTGTAGAATCTGCAAGTGGACATTTGCTGCACTTTGAGGCCTGTGGTGGTTAAAGAAATATCTTCATATAACAACTAGACAGAAGCATTATGACAAACTTCTTTGTGATGTGTGCATTCGTCTCACAGAGTGGAAACTTTCTTTGATTGAGCAGCTCTGAAACACTCTTTTTGTATAATCTGCAATTGGATATTTAGAGTGCTTTGAGGCCTTTGGTGGAAAAGGAAATATCATCACATAAAAACCGGACAAAAGCATTCTGACAAACTCCTTTGTGATGCGTGCATTTATCTCACGGAATTGAACCTTACTTTTCATTGAGCAGTTTTGAAGCACTCTTTTTGTAGAATCTACAAGTAGACATTTGGAGCGCTTGAGACCTATGGTTGAAAAGGAGATATCTTCACATAAAGACTAGACAGAAGCGTTCTGACAAACTTCTTTGTAATGTGTGCATTCACATCACAGAGTTGAACCTTACCTTCAATTGAGCTGTTTCAAAACACTCTTTTTGTAGAATCTGCAAGTGGACATTTGAAGCACTTGAGGCCTATGTTGGAAAAGGAAATATCTCCACATAAAAATTAGACAAAAGCATTCTGACAAACTTCTTTGTGATGTGTACATTCATGTCACGGAGTTGAACCTTACTTTTGATTGAGCAGTTTTGAAGTACCCTTTTGGTAATATCCACAAGTGGACATTTAGAGTGCTTTGAGACCTTTGGTGGAAAAAGAAATATCTTCACATAAGAACTATACAGAAGCATTCTGACAAATTTCTCTGTGATGGGTGCATTCATCTCACAGATTTGAACTTCATTTTGATTAAGCAGCTTTGAAACACTGTTTTTGTAAAATCTGCAAGTGGACATTAGGAGCGCTTTGAGGCCTATGTTGGATAACGAAATATCTTCACATAAAAACTAGATAGACGCATTCTGACATACATCTTTGTGATGTGTGCATTAATCTCTCAGAGTTGAAACTTAATTTTCGTTCAGAAGTTTTGAAATACTCTTTTTGTACTATCTGCAAGTGGACATTTGGAGCGCTTTGAGGCCTATGGTGGAAAAGTAAATATCTTCACATAAAAACTAGACAGAAGCATTCTGACAAACTTCTTTGTGATGTGTGCATTTATCTCACAGAGTTGAACCTTACCTTTCATTCAGCAGTTCTGAAACACTCTTTTTGTTGAATCTGCATTTGGACATTTGGAGCACTTTGAGGCCGATGGTGGAAAAGGAAATATCTTCACATAAAAACTAGACAGAAGCATTCTGACAACCTTCTTTGTGACATGCGCATTCATCTCACAGAGTTGAACCTTACTTTTGATTGAGCAGTTTTGAAACACCCGTTTTGTAATGTCTGCAAGTGGACATTTAGAGTGCTTTGAGGCCTATGGTGGAAAAGGAAATATCTTCACATAAAAACCAGACAGAAACATTCTGACAAACTTCTTTGTGATGTGTGCATTTATCTCACAGAGCTGGACCTTTCTTTTGATTGAGCAGCTTTGAAACACTCTTTTTGTAGAATCTGCAATTGGACATTTGGATCGCTTTGAGGCCTGTGGTGGAAAAGGAAATATCTTCAGATAAAAACTAGACAGAAGCATTTTGAAAAACTTATTTGTGACGTTTGCATTCATCTCACTGACTTGAACCTTTCTTTTGATTGAGCAGTTTTGAAAAAGTATTTTATAGAATCTGCATGTGGACATTTGGAGCGCTTTGAGGCCTATGGTGGAAAAGAAAATATCTTCACATGAAAACTACACAGAAGAATTCTGACAAACTTCTTTGTAATGTGTGCATTCATCTCACAGAGTTGAACCTTTCTTTTGATTCAGCAGCTTTGAAACACCCTATTTGTAAAATCTGCAAGTGAACATTTGGAGCGCTTTGAGGCCTCTGGTGGAAAAGAAAATATCTTCACATACAAACTAGACAGAAGCATTCTGACAAACCTCTTTGTGATTCGTGCATTCATCTCACAGAGTTGAACCTTTCTTTTGATTCAGCAGGTTTGAAACACCCTTTTTGTAGAATCTGCAAGTGAACATTTGGAGCACTTTGAGGCCGATGGTGGAAAAGGAAATATCTTCACATAAAAACTAAACAAACGTATTCTGACAACCTTCTTTGTGATGTGTACATTCATCTCACAGAGTTGAAACTTACTTTTGATTGAGCAGTTTTGAAACATCCTTTTTGTGCTATCTGCAAGTGGACATTTGGAGTGCTTTGAGGCCTATGGTGGAAAAGGAAATATCTTCACATAAGAACTAGACAGAAGCATTCTGAGAAATTTCTTTGTGATGTGTGCAATCATCTCACAGAGTTGAACCTTACTTTTGATTGTCCAGTTTTGAAAAACTTTTTGTAGAATCTGAAAGTGGACATTTGGAGCGCTTTGAGGCCTATGATGGATAATGAAATATCTTCATATAATAAATAGAGAGAAGCATTATGATAAACTTTTTGTGATGTCTGCATACATCTCACAAAGAGTTGAAACTTTCTTTTGATTGTGCAGCTTTGCAACATTCTTTTTGTAGAATCTGCAAGTGGACATTTGGAGTGCTTTGAGGCCTACGGTGGATAACGGAATATCTTCACATAAAAATTGGACAGAAGCATTCTGAGAAACTTCTTTGTGATGTGTGCATTCATCTCACAGAGTTGAACCTCCCTTTTGATTGAGCACTTTCGAAGCACTCTTTCTGTAAAATCTGCAAGTGGACAATTGGAGTGCTTTGAGGCCTATGGTGGAAAATGAAATATCTTCACATAAAAATTGGACAGAAGCATTCTGAGAAACTTCTTTGTGATGTGTGCATTCATCTCACAAAGAATTGCAACTTTCTTTGATTCAGGAGCTTTGAAACACTCTTTTTGTAGAATCTGCAAGTGTACATTTGGAGCGCTTTGAGGCCTATCATGGAAAAGGGAACATCTTCACATATAGAACAGACAGAAGCATTCTGACAAACTTCTTTTTGATGTGTGCGTTCAACTCACAGATTTGAACCTTACTTTTCATTGAGTAGATTTGAAACACTCTTTTTGTAGAATCTGCAAGTGGACAATTGGACTGCTTTGTGGCCTATGGTGGAAAAGGATATATCGTCACATAAAAACTAGACAGAAATCTTCTGACAAACTTCTTTGTTATGTGTGCATTCATCTTTCAGAGTTGAACCTTTCTTTTGATTGAACAACTTTGAAACACTGTTTTTGTACAATCTGCAAATAGTCATTTGGAGCTCTTTGGGGCCTATGGCAAAAAAGGAAATATCTTCACATAAAAACTAGACAGAAGCATTCTGACAAACTTCTTTGTGATGTGTGCATTCATCTCACAGAGTTGAACCTTACTTTTCATTAAGCAATTTTGAAACACTCTTTTTGGAGAATCTTCAAGTGGACATTTGGAGGGCTTTGACGCACATGGTGGAAAAGGAAATATCTTCACATAAAAACTAGACAGAAGCATTCTGACAACCTTCATTGTGATATGTGCGTTCATCTAAGAGAGTTGAACCTTACTTTTGATTTAGCAGTTTTGAAACTCTCTTTTTGTAGAATCTGCAAGTGGACATTTTGAGCCCTTTCAGGCCTATGGTGGAAAAGGAAATATCTACAAATTGAAACTCGACAGAAGAATTCTGAGAAACTCCTTTGTGATGCTTGCATTCATGTAACTGAGTTGAACCTTTCTTTATGATTGAGCAGTTTGGAAACCCTCTTTTTGTAGAATCTGCCAGCGGATATTTGGAGCATTTTGCAGCCTATGGTGGAAAAGGAAATATCTTCACATGAAAACTAAACAGATGTATTCTGAGAAACTTCTATGTGATGTGTGCGTTCATCTCACAGAGTTGAACCTTTCTTTTGATTGAGCAGTTTGGAAACACTCTTTTTGTAGAATCTGCAAGTGGACTTATGGAATGAGTTGAAGCCTATGGTAGAACAGGAAATATCTTCACATAAAATCTAGACAGAGGAATTCTGAGAGACTCCTTTGTGATGTTTGTATTCATCTTACAGAGTTAAACCTTCCTTTTGAATGAGCAGATTTGAAACTGTCTTTTTGTAGAATCTGTAACTGGACATTTTGAGCGCCTGGAGGCCTATGGTGGAAAAGAAAATGCCTTCACATGAAAACTAGACAGAAGAATTCTGAGAAACTTCTTTCTTATGTGTGCGTTAATCTCACACAGTTGAACCTTTCTTTTGATTGAGCAGTTTCAAGCACTCTTTTTGTAGAATCTCCAAGTGGACTTTTGGAGCACTTTGTGGCCTACGGTAGAAAAGGAAATATCATCACATAAAATCTAGACAGAAGCAATCTGAGACTTCTTTGTGATGTGTGCATTCACCACACATTGTTTAACCTTTCCCTTGATTGAGCAGTTTTGAAACTCTCTTTTTGTAGAATCTACAAGTCTACATTTGGAGTGCTTTGAGGCCTATGGTAGAAAAGGAAATATCTTCACATAAAAACTAGTCAAAAGAACTCTGAGAAACTTCTTGTTGATGTGTGCGTTCACCTCACAGAGTTGAACCGTTGTTTTGATTGAGCAGTTTGGAAACCCTCTTTTTGTAGAATCTGCAAGTGGACATTTGGAGTGCTTTGAGGCCTATGGTGGAAAAGAAAATATCTTCACATAAGAACTAGGCAGAAAGATTCTGAGAAATTCCTTTGTGATGTGTGCATTCATCTCACAGAGTTGAACCTTACTTTCGATTGAGCAGTTTTGAAACACTCTTTTTTGTAGAATCTGCAAGTGGACATTTGCTGCACTTTGAGGCCTGTGGTGGTTAAAGAAATATCTTCATATAACAACTAGACAGAAGCATTATGACAAACTTCTTTGTGATGTGTGCATTCGTCTCACAGAGTGGAAACTTTCTTTGATTGAGCAGCTCTGAAACACTCTTTTTGTATAATCTGCAATTGGATATTTAGAGTGCTTTGAGGCCTTTGGTGGAAAAGGAAATATCATCACATAAAAACCGGACAAAAGCATTCTGACAAACTCCTTTGTGATGCGTGCATTTATCTCACGGAATTGAACCTTACTTTTCATTGAGCAGTTTTGAAGCACTCTTTTTGTAGAATCTACAAGTAGACATTTGGAGCGCTTGAGACCTATGGTTGAAAAGGAGATATCTTCACATAAAGACTAGACAGAAGCGTTCTGACAAACTTCTTTGTAATGTGTGCATTCACATCACAGAGTTGAACCTTACCTTCAATTGAGCTGTTTCAAAACACTCTTTTTGTAGAATCTGCAAGTGGACATTTGAAGCACTTGAGGCCTATGTTGGAAAAGGAAATATCTCCACATAAAAATTAGACAAAAGCATTCTGACAAACTTCTTTGTGATGTGTACATTCATGTCACGGAGTTGAACCTTACTTTTGATTGAGCAGTTTTGAAGTACCCTTTTGGTAATATCCACAAGTGGACATTTAGAGTGCTTTGAGACCTTTGGTGGAAAAAGAAATATCTTCACATAAGAACTATACAGAAGCATTCTGACAAATTTCTCTGTGATGGGTGCATTCATCTCACAGATTTGAACTTCATTTTGATTAAGCAGCTTTGAAACACTGTTTTTGTAAAATCTGCAAGTGGACATTAGGAGCGCTTTGAGGCCTATGTTGGATAACGAAATATCTTCACATAAAAACTAGATAGACGCATTCTGACATACATCTTTGTGATGTGTGCATTAATCTCTCAGAGTTGAAACTTAATTTTCGTTCAGAAGTTTTGAAATACTCTTTTTGTACTATCTGCAAGTGGACATTTGGAGCGCTTTGAGGCCTATGGTGGAAAAGTAAATATCTTCACATAAAAACTAGACAGAAGCATTCTGACAAACTTCTTTGTGATGTGTGCATTTATCTCACAGAGTTGAACCTTACCTTTCATTCAGCAGTTCTGAAACACTCTTTTTGTTGAATCTGCATTTGGACATTTGGAACACTTTGAGGCCGATGGTGGAAAAGGAAATATCTTCACATAAAAACTAGACAGAAGCATTCTGACAACCTTCTTTGTGACATGTGCATTCATCTCACAGAGTTGAACCTTACTTTTGATTGAGCAGTTTTGAAACACCCGTTTTGTAATGTCTGCAAGTGGACATTTAGAGTGCTTTGAGGCCTATGGTGGAAAAGGAAATATCTTCACATAAAAACCAGACAGAAACATTCTGACAAACTTCTTTGTGATGTGTGCATTTATCTCACAGAGCTGGACCTTTCTTTTGATTGAGCAGCTTTGAAACACTCTTTTTGTAGAATCTGCAATTGGACATTTGGATCGCTTTGAGGCCTGTGGTGGAAAAGGAAATATCTTCAGATAAAAACTAGACAGAAGCATTTTGAAAAACTTATTTGTGACGTTTGCATTCATCTCACTGACTTGAACCTTTCTTTTGATTGAGCAGTTTTGAAAAAGTATTTTATAGAATCTGCATGTGGACATTTGGAGCGCTTTGAGGCCTATGGTGGATAATGAAATATCTTCATATAATAAATAGAGAGAAGCATTATGATAAACTTTTTGTGATGTCTGCATACATCTCACAAAGAGTTGAAACTTTCTTTTGATTGTGCAGCTTTGCAACATTCTTTTTGTAGAATCTGCAAGTGGACATTTGGAGTGCTTTGAGGCCTACGGTGGATAACGGAATATCTTCACATAAAAATTGGACAGAAGCATTCTGAGAAACTTCTTTGTGATGTGTGCATTCATCTCACAGAGTTGAACCTCCCTTTTGATTGAGCACTTTCGAAGCACTCTTTCTGTAAAATCTGCAAGTGGACAATTGGAGTGCTTTGAGGCCTATGGTGGAAAATGAAATATCTTCACATAAAAATTGGACAGAAGCATTCTGAGAAACTTCTTTGTGATGTGTGCATTCATCTCACAAAGAATTGCAACTTTCTTTGATTCAGGAGCTTTGAAACACTCTTTTTGTAGAATCTGCAAGTGTACATTTGGAGCGCTTTGAGGCCTATCATGGAAAAGGGAACATCTTCACATATAGAACAGACAGAAGCATTCTGACAAACTTCTTTTTGATGTGTGCGTTCAACTCACAGATTTGAACCTTACTTTTCATTGAGTAGATTTGAAACACTCTTTTTGTAGAATCTGCAAGTGGACAATTGGACTGCTTTGTGGCCTATGGTGGAAAAGGATATATCGTCACATAAAAACTAGACAGAAATCTTCTGACAAACTTCTTTGTTATGTGTGCATTCATCTTTCAGAGTTGAACCTTTCTTTTGATTGAACAACTTTGAAACACTGTTTTTGTACAATCTGCAAATAGTCATTTGGAGCTCTTTGGGGCCTATGGCAAAAAAGGAAATATCTTCACATAAAAACTAGACAGAAGCATTCTGACAAACTTCTTTGTGATGTGTGCATTCATCTCACAGAGTTGAACCTTACTTTTCATTAAGCAATTTTGAAACACTCTTTTTGGAGAATCTTCAAGTGGACATTTGGAGGGCTTTGACGCACATGGTGGAAAAGGAAATATCTTCACATAAAAACTAGACAGAAGCATTCTGACAACCTTCATTGTGATATGTGCGTTCATCTAAGAGAGTTGAACCTTACTTTTGATTTAGCAGTTTTGAAACTCTCTTTTTGTAGAATCTGCAAGTGGACATTTTGAGCCCTTTCAGGCCTATGGTGGAAAAGGAAATATCTACAAATTGAAACTCGACAGAAGAATTCTGAGAAACTCCTTTGTGATGCTTGCATTCATGTAACTGAGTTGAACCTTTCTTTATGATTGAGCAGTTTGGAAACCCTCTTTTTGTAGAATCTGCCAGCGGATATTTGGAGCATTTTGCAGCCTATGGTGGAAAAGGAAATATCTTCACATGAAAACTAAACAGATGTATTCTGAGAAACTTCTATGTGATGTGTGCGTTCATCTCACAGAGTTGAACCTTTCTTTTGATTGAGCAGTTTGGAAACACTCTTTTTGTAGAATCTGCAAGTGGACTTATGGAATGAGTTGAAGCCTATGGTAGAACAGGAAATATCTTCACATAAAATCTAGACAGAGGAATTCTGAGAGACTCCTTTGTGATGTTTGTATTCATCTTACAGAGTTAAACCTTCCTTTTGAATGAGCAGATTTGAAACTGTCTTTTTGTAGAATCTGTAACTGGACATTTTGAGCGCCTGGAGGCCTATGGTGGAAAAGAAAATGCCTTCACATGAAAACTAGACAGAAGAATTCTGAGAAACTTCTTTCTTATGTGTGCGTTAATCTCACACAGTTGAACCTTTCTTTTGATTGAGCAGTTTCAAGCACTCTTTTTGTAGAATCTCCAAGTGGACTTTTGGAGCACTTTGTGGCCTACGGTAGAAAAGGAAATATCATCACATAAAATCTAGACAGAAGCAATCTGAGACTTCTTTGTGATGTGTGCATTCACCACACATTGTTTAACCTTTCCCTTGATTGAGCAGTTTTGAAACTCTCTTTTTGTAGAATCTACAAGTCTACATTTGGAGTGCTTTGAGGCCTATGGTAGAAAAGGAAATATCTTCACATAAAAACTAGTCAAAAGAACTCTGAGAAACTTCTTGTTGATGTGTGCGTTCACCTCACAGAGTTGAACCGTTGTTTTGATTGAGCAGTTTGGAAACCCTCTTTTTGTAGAATCTGCAAGTGGACATTTGGAGTGCTTTGAGGCCTATGGTGGAAAAGAAAATATCTTCACATAAGAACTAGGCAGAAAGATTCTGAGAAATTCCTTTGTGATGTGTGCATTCATCTCACAGAGTTGAACCTTACTTTCGATTGAGCAGTTTTGAAACACTCTTTTTTGTAGAATCTGCAAGTGGACATTTGCTGCACTTTGAGGCCTGTGGTGGTTAAAGAAATATCTTCATATAACAACTAGACAGAAGCATTATGACAAACTTCTTTGTGATGTGTGCATTCGTCTCACAGAGTGGAAACTTTCTTTGATTGAGCAGCTCTGAAACACTCTTTTTGTATAATCTGCAATTGGATATTTAGAGTGCTTTGAGGCCTTTGGTGGAAAAGGAAATATCATCACATAAAAACCGGACAAAAGCATTCTGACAAACTCCTTTGTGATGCGTGCATTTATCTCACGGAATTGAACCTTACTTTTCATTGAGCAGTTTTGAAGCACTCTTTTTGTAGAATCTACAAGTAGACATTTGGAGCGCTTGAGACCTATGGTTGAAAAGGAGATATCTTCACATAAAGACTAGACAGAAGCGTTCTGACAAACTTCTTTGTAATGTGTGCATTCACATCACAGAGTTGAACCTTACCTTCAATTGAGCTGTTTCAAAACACTCTTTTTGTAGAATCTGCAAGTGGACATTTGAAGCACTTGAGGCCTATGTTGGAAAAGGAAATATCTCCACATAAAAATTAGACAAAAGCATTCTGACAAACTTCTTTGTGATGTGTACATTCATGTCACGGAGTTGAACCTTACTTTTGATTGAGCAGTTTTGAAGTACCCTTTTGGTAATATCCACAAGTGGACATTTAGAGTGCTTTGAGACCTTTGGTGGAAAAAGAAATATCTTCACATAAGAACTATACAGAAGCATTCTGACAAATTTCTCTGTGATGGGTGCATTCATCTCACAGATTTGAACTTCATTTTGATTAAGCAGCTTTGAAACACTGTTTTTGTAAAATCTGCAAGTGGACATTAGGAGCGCTTTGAGGCCTATGTTGGATAACGAAATATCTTCACATAAAAACTAGATAGACGCATTCTGACATACATCTTTGTGATGTGTGCATTAATCTCTCAGAGTTGAAACTTAATTTTCGTTCAGAAGTTTTGAAATACTCTTTTTGTACTATCTGCAAGTGGACATTTGGAGCGCTTTGAGGCCTATGGTGGAAAAGTAAATATCTTCACATAAAAACTAGACAGAAGCATTCTGACAAACTTCTTTGTGATGTGTGCATTTATCTCACAGAGTTGAACCTTACCTTTCATTCAGCAGTTCTGAAACACTCTTTTTGTTGAATCTGCATTTGGACATTTGGAACACTTTGAGGCCGATGGTGGAAAAGGAAATATCTTCACATAAAAACTAGACAGAAGCATTCTGACAACCTTCTTTGTGACATGTGCATTCATCTCACAGAGTTGAACCTTACTTTTGATTGAGCAGTTTTGAAACACCCGTTTTGTAATGTCTGCAAGTGGACATTTAGAGTGCTTTGAGGCCTATGGTGGAAAAGGAAATATCTTCACATAAAAACCAGACAGAAACATTCTGACAAACTTCTTTGTGATGTGTGCATTTATCTCACAGAGCTGGACCTTTCTTTTGATTGAGCAGCTTTGAAACACTCTTTTTGTAGAATCTGCAATTGGACATTTGGATCGCTTTGAGGCCTGTGGTGGAAAAGGAAATATCTTCAGATAAAAACTAGACAGAAGCATTTTGAAAAACTTATTTGTGACGTTTGCATTCATCTCACTGACTTGAACCTTTCTTTTGATTGAGCAGTTTTGAAAAAGTATTTTATAGAATCTGCATGTGGACATTTGGAGCGCTTTGAGGCCTATGGTGGAAAAGAAAATATCTTCACATGAAAACTACACAGAAGAATTCTGACAAACTTCTTTGTAATGTGTGCATTCATCTCACAGAGTTGAACCTTTCTTTTGATTCAGCAGCTTTGAAACACCCTATTTGTAAAATCTGCAAGTGAACATTTGGAGCGCTTTGAGGCCTCTGGTGGAAAAGAAAATATCTTCACATACAAACTAGACAGAAGCATTCTGACAAACCTCTTTGTGATTCGTGCATTCATCTCACAGAGTTGAACCTTTCTTTTGATTCAGCAGGTTTGAAACACCCTTTTTGTAGAATCTGCAAGTGAACATTTGGAGCACTTTGAGGCCGATGGTGGAAAAGGAAATATCTTCACATAAAAACTAAACAAACGTATTCTGACAACCTTCTTTGTGATGTGTACATTCATCTCACAGAGTTGAAACTTACTTTTGATTGAGCAGTTTTGAAACATCCTTTTTGTGCTATCTGCAAGTGGACATTTGGAGTGCTTTGAGGCCTATGGTGGAAAAGGAAATATCTTCACATAAGAACTAGACAGAAGCATTCTGAGAAATTTCTTTGTGATGTGTGCAATCATCTCACAGAGTTGAACCTTACTTTTGATTGTCCAGTTTTGAAAAACTTTTTGTAGAATCTGAAAGTGGACATTTGGAGCGCTTTGAGGCCTATGATGGATAATGAAATATCTTCATATAATAAATAGAGAGAAGCATTATGATAAACTTTTTGTGATGTCTGCATACATCTCACAAAGAGTTGAAACTTTCTTTTGATTGTGCAGCTTTGCAACATTCTTTTTGTAGAATCTGCAAGTGGACATTTGGAGTGCTTTGAGGCCTACGGTGGATAACGGAATATCTTCACATAAAAATTGGACAGAAGCATTCTGAGAAACTTCTTTGTGATGTGTGCATTCATCTCACAGAGTTGAACCTCCCTTTTGATTGAGCACTTTCGAAGCACTCTTTCTGTAAAATCTGCAAGTGGACAATTGGAGTGCTTTGAGGCCTATGGTGGAAAATGAAATATCTTCACATAAAAATTGGACAGAAGCATTCTGAGAAACTTCTTTGTGATGTGTGCATTCATCTCACAAAGAATTGCAACTTTCTTTGATTCAGGAGCTTTGAAACACTCTTTTTGTAGAATCTGCAAGTGTACATTTGGAGCGCTTTGAGGCCTATCATGGAAAAGGGAACATCTTCACATATAGAACAGACAGAAGCATTCTGACAAACTTCTTTTTGATGTGTGCGTTCAACTCACAGATTTGAACCTTACTTTTCATTGAGTAGATTTGAAACACTCTTTTTGTAGAATCTGCAAGTGGACAATTGGACTGCTTTGTGGCCTATGGTGGAAAAGGATATATCGTCACATAAAAACTAGACAGAAATCTTCTGACAAACTTCTTTGTTATGTGTGCATTCATCTTTCAGAGTTGAACCTTTCTTTTGATTGAACAACTTTGAAACACTGTTTTTGTACAATCTGCAAATAGTCATTTGGAGCTCTTTGGGGCCTATGGCAAAAAAGGAAATATCTTCACATAAAAACTAGACAGAAGCATTCTGACAAACTTCTTTGTGATGTGTGCATTCATCTCACAGAGTTGAACCTTACTTTTCATTAAGCAATTTTGAAACACTCTTTTTGGAGAATCTTCAAGTGGACATTTGGAGGGCTTTGACGCACATGGTGGAAAAGGAAATATCTTCACATAAAAACTAGACAGAAGCATTCTGACAACCTTCATTGTGATATGTGCGTTCATCTAAGAGAGTTGAACCTTACTTTTGATTTAGCAGTTTTGAAACTCTCTTTTTGTAGAATCTGCAAGTGGACATTTTGAGCCCTTTCAGGCCTATGGTGGAAAAGGAAATATCTACAAATTGAAACTCGACAGAAGAATTCTGAGAAACTCCTTTGTGATGCTTGCATTCATGTAACTGAGTTGAACCTTTCTTTATGATTGAGCAGTTTGGAAACCCTCTTTTTGTAGAATCTGCCAGCGGATATTTGGAGCATTTTGCAGCCTATGGTGGAAAAGGAAATATCTTCACATGAAAACTAAACAGATGTATTCTGAGAAACTTCTATGTGATGTGTGCGTTCATCTCACAGAGTTGAACCTTTCTTTTGATTGAGCAGTTTGGAAACACTCTTTTTGTAGAATCTGCAAGTGGACTTATGGAATGAGTTGAAGCCTATGGTAGAACAGGAAATATCTTCACATAAAATCTAGACAGAGGAATTCTGAGAGACTCCTTTGTGATGTTTGTATTCATCTTACAGAGTTAAACCTTCCTTTTGAATGAGCAGATTTGAAACTGTCTTTTTGTAGAATCTGTAACTGGACATTTTGAGCGCCTGGAGGCCTATGGTGGAAAAGAAAATGCCTTCACATGAAAACTAGACAGAAGAATTCTGAGAAACTTCTTTCTTATGTGTGCGTTAATCTCACACAGTTGAACCTTTCTTTTGATTGAGCAGTTTCAAGCACTCTTTTTGTAGAATCTCCAAGTGGACTTTTGGAGCACTTTGTGGCCTACGGTAGAAAAGGAAATATCATCACATAAAATCTAGACAGAAGCAATCTGAGACTTCTTTGTGATGTGTGCATTCACCACACATTGTTTAACCTTTCCCTTGATTGAGCAGTTTTGAAACTCTCTTTTTGTAGAATCTACAAGTCTACATTTGGAGTGCTTTGAGGCCTATGGTAGAAAAGGAAATATCTTCACATAAAAACTAGTCAAAAGAACTCTGAGAAACTTCTTGTTGATGTGTGCGTTCACCTCACAGAGTTGAACCGTTGTTTTGATTGAGCAGTTTGGAAACCCTCTTTTTGTAGAATCTGCATGTGGACATTTGGAGCGCTTTGAGGCCTATGGTGGAAAAGGAAGTATCTTCACATAAAAACTAGACAGAAGAATTCTGAGAAACTTCTTTGTGATGTGTGCATTTATCTCACAAACTTGAACCTTTCTTTTGATTGAGCAGTTTGGAAGCACTCTTTTTGTAGAATCTGCAAGGGGACATTTGGAGCGGTTTGCACCCTATGATAGAAAAGGAAATATCTTCACATAGAATATAGACAGAAGCAATCTGAGAAACTTATTTGTGATGTGTGAATTCATCTCACAGAGTTAAACATTTCTTTTGATTGAGCAGTTTGGAAACAATCTTTTTGAAGAATCTGCAAGTGAACATTTGGAGAGCTTTGTGGCATATGATAGGAAAGGAGATATCTTCACACAAAATTCAGAGGAAGAAATCTGAGAAATTGCTTTTGATGTGTGCATTCATGTCACAGAATTAAAGCTTTCTTTTGATTAAGCAGTTTTGAAACTCTCTTTTTGTGGAATCTGCAAGTGGACATTTGGAACGCTTTGCGGCCTATGTTAGAAAAAGGAAATATCATCACATAAAAACTAGATAGAAGCAATCTGAGAAAATTTGGTGTGACTTGTGAATTCATCTCCCAGAGTTGAAACATTCTTTTGATGGAACAGTATTGATATACTCTTTTGGTAGAATCTGCAAGTGGACATTTCAAATTCATTGAGTCTTATGGTGGAAAAGGGAATATCTTTACATAAAAACTAGACAGAAGAATCCTGGGAAACTTCTTTGTGATGTGTGCATTCATCTCATAGAGTTGAACCTTTCTTTTGAATGAGCAGTTTGGAAACTCTCTTTTTGCAGAATCTTCAAGTGGACATTTGGAGCGCTTTGAAGCCTATGGTAGAAAAGGAAATATCTTCACATAAAATCTACACAGAAGCAATCTGAGAAACTTCTTTGTGATGTGTGCATTCATCTCACCGTGTTAAACCTTTCTCTTGACTAAGGAGTTTTGAAACTTTCTTTTTGTAGTATCTGCAAGTGGTCATTTGGACCGCTTTGAGGACTATGGTGGAAAAGGAAATATCTTCACATAAAAATCAGACAGAATAATTTTGAGAAACTTCTTTGTGATGAGTGAGTTCATCTCACAGAGTTGAACCTTTCTTTGATTGAGCAGTTTGGAAGCACTCTTTTTGTACAATCTGCAGATGGATATTTGGAGCGCTATGCTGCCTATGGTAGAAAACGAAATATCTTCACATAAAATCAGGACAGAAGCAATCTGAGAAACTTCCGTTTGATGTGTGCGTTAATCTCACAGAGCTAAATCTTTCTTTTGATTGAGCAGTTTTGAAACTCTCTTTTTGTAGAATCTGCAAGTGGACATTTGGAGCGCTTTTAGAACTATGGTGGAAAAGGAAATATCTTCACAAAAAACTAGACAGAAGAATTCTGAGAAACTTCTTTGTGATGTGTGTATTCATCTCACGGAGTTGAACCTTTCTTTTGATTGAACAGTTTTGAAATGCTCTTTTTGCAGAATCTGCAAGTCAGCATTTGGAGCACTTTGAGGACCATAGTGGAAAAGGAACTATCTTCACATAGAAGCTAGACAGAAGAATTCTGACAGACATCTTTTTGATGTTCGTTAATCTCACAAGGTTGAGCCTTTCTTTTGATTGAACAGTTTGGAAAATCTCTTTTTGTTGAATCTGCATGTGGACATTTGGAGCACTTTGAGGCCTATGGTGGAAAAGGAAGTATCTTCACATAAAACTAGACAGAAGAATTCTGAGAAACTTCTTTTTGATGTGTGCGTTTATCTCACAGACTTGAACCTTTCTTTTGATTGAGCAGTTTGGAAACACTCTTTTTGTAGAATCTGCAAGGGGACGTTTGGAGCGGTTTGCACCCTATGATAGAAAAGGAAATATCTTCACAAAAAATATAGACAAAAGCAATCTGAGAAACGTGTTTCTGATGTGTGCATTCATCCACAGAGTTAAACGTTCCTTTTGATAGAGCAGTTTTGAGACACTCTTTTTGTAGAATCTGCAAGTGGACATTTTTAATGCAGACATCACAAAGTAGTTTCTCAGATTGCTTCTGTCTAGATTTTATGTGAAGATATTTCTTTTTCTACCATAGACTCCAAAGTGATCCAAATGTCCACCTGCAGATTCTACAAAAAGAGTGTTTCCAAACTGTTCAATCAAAAGAAAGTTCAACTCTGTGAGATGAATGCACACATCACAAAAAAGTTTCTCAGAGTTCTTCTGTCTAGTTTTTATGTGAAGATAATTTATTTTCCAAAATAGGCCTCAAGGTGCTCGAAATGTCCACTTGCAGGTTCTACAAAAGAATATTTCAAAACTGGTCCATCAAAAGAAAGGTTTAACTCTGTGAGATGAATGCAAACATCACAAAGAAGTTTCTCAGATTGCTTCGGTCTAGATGTTATGTGAAGATATTTCCTTTTCTACCATAGCCTGCAAAACGCTCCAAATGTCCACTTTCAGATTCTACAAAAAGAGAGTTTCAAAACTGATCCACCAAAAGAAAGGTCCAACTCTGTCAGATGAATGCACACATCACAAAGAAGTTTCTCAGATTGCTTCTATCTAGATTGTATGTGAAGATATTTCCTTTTCCACCATACACCTCAAAGCACTCCAAATGTCCACTTTCAGATTCTACAAAAAGAGAGTTTCAAAGCTCTTCAATCAGAAGAAAGGTTCAACTCTGTGAGATGAATGCACACTTCACAAAGAAGTTTCTCAGATTTCTTCTGTATAGATTTTACGTTATGATATTTCTTTTTCTACCATAGGTCTCAAAGCGCTCCAAATGTCCACTTGCAGATTCTGCAAAAAGAGAGTTTCAAAACTTCTGAATTAAAAAAAAGGTTTAACTCTGTGAGATGAATGCACACATCACAAAGAAGTTGCTCAGATTGCTTCTGTCTAGATATTATGTGAAGATATTTCCTTTTCTATCATAGGCCGCAAAGCACTCCAAATGTCCACTTGCAGATTCTACAAAAAGAATGTTTCCAAGCTGCTCATTCAAAAGAAAGATTTAACTCTGTCAGATGAATGCACACATCACAAAGAAGTTTCTCAGAATTATTTCTTCTAGTTTTTATGTGAAGATATTTCCTTTCCCACCATAGTCCTCAAAGTGCTCCAAATGTCCACTTGCAGATTCTACAAACAGAGAGTTTCAAAACTCCTTCATCAAAAAAAAAAAAAATGTTAACCTCTTTCTGATGAATGCACACATCACAAAGAAGTTTCTCAGATTGCTTCTGTCTACAATTTATGTGAAGATATTTCCCTTTATACCATAGGCCCCAAAGTGCTCCAAATGT
The DNA here is from genome assembly GCF_029281585.2 of Gorilla gorilla gorilla. Lineage (NCBI taxonomy): Eukaryota > Metazoa > Chordata > Mammalia > Primates > Hominidae > Gorilla > Gorilla gorilla. The sequence continues at coordinate 9,576,182 of NC_086018.1, read as the reverse complement.
CCACTTGCAGATTCTACAAAAAGAGTGTCTCCAAACTTCTCAATCAAAAGAAGCTTCAAATCTGTGAGAAGAATGCAGGCATCACAAAGAAGTTTCTCAGAATTCTTCTGTCTAGTTTTTATGTGAAGATACATTATTTTCCACCATAGGCCACAAAGCACTCTAAATGTCCACTTGCAGATTCTACAAAAAGAGAGTTTCAAACCTGGCCCATCAAAAGAAAACTTCAACCCTGTGAGATGAACGCACATATCACAAAGAAGTTTATCAGGTTGCTTCTGTCTAGATTTTATGTGAAGATATTTCCTTTTCTACCATAGATTGCAAAGCACTCCAAATGTCCACTTGAAGATTCTACAAAAAGAATGTTTCCAAGCTGCTCAATCAAAAGAAATGTTCAGCTCTATGAGATGAACACAGACATCACAAAGAAGTTTCTCAGAATTCTTCTATATAGTTTTCATGTGAAGATATTTCCTTTTCCCCCATAGGTCTAAAATCTCTCCACTTGCAGATTCTACAAAAAGAGAGTTTCAAAACTACTGAGTCAAAAGAAAGGTTTAACTGTGTGGGATGAATGCACACATCAAAAAGAACTTTCTCAGATTGCCTCTATCTAGATTTTATGTGAATATTTTTCCTTTTCTACCATAGGCATCAAAGCGCTCCAAAGGTCCACTTGCAGATTCTACAAAAAGAGTGTTTCCAAACAGCTCAATCAAAAGAAATTTTTGACTCTGTGAGATGAATGCACGCATCACAAAGATGTTTCTCAGAATTCTTCTGTCTAGTTTTTATATGAAGATACTTCCTTTTCCACGATGGGCCTCAATGTGATCCAAATATCCACTTGCAGATTCTACAAAAGGAGTGTTTCAAAACTCCTCAATCAAAAGAAAGATTTAACTCTGTGAGATGAATGCAACATCACAAAGAAGTTTCTCAGATTGCTTCTGTCTGGATTTTATGTGAAGATATTTCCTTTTCCACCATAGGCCTTTAAGAGCTCCAAATGTCCACTTCCAGATTCTACGAAAAGAGAGTTTCAAAATTGCTCAATCAAGAGAAAGTTTTAACTCTGTGAGATAAATGCACACATCATAACAAATTTCTCAGATTGCTTCTGTCTATATTTTATGTGAGGTTATTCCGTTTTCTACCATAGGCTGCAAAGCGCCCCAAATATCCACTTACAGATTCTACCAAAAGAGGGTTTCAAAACTACGCTATCAAAAGATAGGTTCAAATCCGTGAGTTGAATGCACATATAACAAGGAAGTTTCCCAGAATGCTTCTGTGTAGTTTCTATCCGAAGATATTTCCTTTTCCAAAATAGACCACAAAGCCCTTCACATATTCACTTCTAGATTCTACAAAAAAAGTGTTTCAAAACTACTCAGTCAATAGAAAGGTTCAACTCTGTGTGGTGAATACACTTTTCTCAAAGAAGTTTCCCAGAATGCGTCTGTGTAGTTTTTATTTGAAGATATTTCGTTTTCCACCATAGGGTGCAAAGTGCTCCAAGTATCCACTTGCAGATTCTACAGAAAGAGAGATTTAAAAATGCTGAATCAAAAGATAGGGTCAACACTGTGAGTTGAATGCACACATAACAAGAAGTTTCACAGAATGCTTCTGTGCAGTATTTATGTGAAGATGTTTCCTTTTTCAACATAGGCCTCAAGTCGCTCCAAATATCCACTTGCAGATTCTACAAAAAGAGTGTTTCCAAACAGCTCAATCAAAAGAATGGTTAAATTCTGTGAGACAAATGCACACATCACAAGGATGTTTCTCAGAATGCCTCTGTGTAGTTTCAGTTTGAAGATATTTCCTTTTCCATTATAGGCCACAAAGGGCTCCAAATATCGACTTGCAGGTTCTACAAAAGAGAGATTCAAATCTGCCCAATCCAAAGATAGATTCAACTCTGTGAGTTGAATGCACATATCACAAAGAAGTTTCCCAGAATGCTTCTGTGTAGTTTTTATGTGAAGATATTTCCTTTTCCACAATAGGCCTCAAAGCTCTCCAAATATCAACTTGCAGATACTGCAAAAAGAGTGTTTCAAAACTGTTCAATCAAAGGAAGGTTTCAACTCTGTGTGATGAATGCACTCATCACAAAGAAGTTTCTCTGAATGCTTCTGTGTAGTATTTATTTGAAGATATATCCTTTTTCACCAAAGAGCACAAAGGGCTCCAAATATCCACTTGCAGATTCTACAAAAAGAGAGATTCAAAATGGCTCAATCAAAAGATAGGTTAAACTCTCTGAGTTGAATGCACACATCACAAAGAAGTTTCTCAGAATGCTTCTGTGTAGTTTTTATTTGAAGATATTTCCTTTTCCACAATAGGCCTAAATGTGCTCCAAATATCCACTTGCAGATTCTACAAAAAGAGTGTTTCAAAAATGCTCAATCAAAAGAAAGGTTCAACTCTGTGAGGTGAACACACACATCACAAAGAAGTTTCTCAGAATGCTTCTGTGTAGTTTTTAGGTGAAGATATGTGCTTTTCAAAAGTAGGCCTCAAAGCGCTCATAATATCCACTTGCCGATTATACAGAAAGAGTGTTTCGAAATTGCTCTATCATAAGATAGATTGAACCCTCTGATGTGAATGCACAGATCACAAAGACTTTTCTCAGAATGCTTCTGTGTAGTTTTTATTTGAAGATATTTCCCTTTCCACCATAGGACACAAATGGTTCCAAATATCCACTTGCAGATACTACAAAAAGAGAAATTGAAATCTGTTCAATTATAAGATAGGTTCAACCTTGTGAGATGAATGCACACATCACAAAGATGTTTCTCAGAATGCTTCTGTGTAATTTTTATGTGAAGATACTACGTTTTCCACAATAGGCCTCAAATCGCTCTAAATATCCACTTGCAGATTCTGCAAAAAGAGTGTTTCAAAACTTCCCAATCAAAAGAAAGGTTCAACCCTGCCAGATGAATGCACACATCACAATCAAGTTTATCAGAATGCTTCTGTGTAGTTTTTATTTGAAGATATTTTCATTTTCACCATAGGCCACAAAGGGCTCCAAATATCCACTTACAGATTGTACAAAAAGAGATATTCAAAACTGCCCAATCAAAAGATAGGTTCAACTCTGTTAGTTGAATGCACGCATCACACAGAAGTTTCCCAAAATGCTTCTGTGAAATTTTTATGCGAAAATATTTCCTTTTCCACAATGGGCCTCAAAGCTCTCCAAATATCAACTTGCAGATACTGCAAAAAGTGTGTTTCAAAACTGCTCAATCAGAGGAGGATTTCAACTCTGTGTGATGAATGCACTCATCACAAAGAAGTTTCTCTGAATGCTTCTGTGTAATTTTTATTTGAAGATATTTCTTTTTCCACCATAGAGCGCAAAGGACTCCAAATATCCACTTGCAGATTCTACAAAAAGATAGTTTAAAAAACGGCTCAATCAAAAGACAGGTTCAACTCTGTGAGTTGAAGACACCCATCACAAAGAAGTTTCTCAGAATGCTTCTGTGTAGGTTTTATGTGAAGATATTTCCTTTTCTACAGTAGGCCTCAAATTGATCCAAATATCCACTTGCACATTCTACAAAAACAGTGTTTCAAAACTGCTCAATCAAAAGATAGGTTCAATTCTGTGAGCTGAATGCACTCACCACAGACATGTTTCTCAGAATGCTTCTGTGTAGTTTTTATGTGAAGATATTTCCTTTTCCACAATAGGCTTCAAAGCTCTCCAAATATCCACTTGCCGATTCTGCAAATGAGAGATTCAAAAGTGCTCAATCAAGACATAGGTTCAACTCTGTGAGTTTAATGCACATCTCCAAAGAAGTTTCTCAGAATTCTTCTGTGTAGTTTTTATTTGAAGATATTTGCTTTTCTACAGTAGGCCTCAAAGCACTACAAATAACCACTTGAAGATTCTGCAAAAAGAGAGATTCAAAACTGCTCAATCAAAAGATAGGTTCAACTCTGTGTGTTGAATTCACACATAACAAAGGAGTTTCTCAGAATGCTTCTGTGTAGTTTTTATGTTAAGATATACCCTTTTCCAAAATAGGCCTCAAAGCCTTCCAAATATCCACTTCCAGATTCTACAAAAAGACTGTTTCAAATTTTCTCAATGAAAAGAAACATTCAGCACTGTGTGATGAATGCACTCCTCACAAAGAAGTTTCTCTGAAAGCTTCTGTGTAGTTTTTATTTGAAGACATTTCCTTTTCAACCTTAGGGCACAAAGAGCTCCCAATATCCACTTGCAGATTCTACAAAAAGAGAGATTGGAAATTGCTCAATCAGAAGATACGTTCAACCCTGTGAGATGAATGCACACATCACAGAGAAGTTTCCCAGAATGCTTCTGTGTATGTAGTTTTTATTTGAAGATATTTCCTTTTCCACCATATGCTGCAAAGGGCTCTAAATATTCAATAACAAAGTCTACAAAAGAGAGATTCCAAACTGCTCAATCAAAAGATCTGTTCAACTCTTTAAGTTTAATGCATACATAACAAAGAAGTTTCTCAGAATGCTTCTGTTCAGTTTTTATGTGAAGATATTTCCTTTTCCACCATTGGCCTCAAAGCCCTCCAAATATCCAATTCCAGATTCTACAAAAAGAGTGTTGCAAAATTGATCAATCAAAGGAAGGGTTCAACTCTCTATGATGAATGCACTCATCACAAAGAAGTTTCTCAGAATGCTACTATGCTCTTTTTATTTAAAGATATTTCCTTTTCCACCATAGGGTACAAAGTGCTCCAAATATCCACTTACAGATTCTACAAAAAGAGAGATTGAAAACTTCTCAATCAAAAAATACGTTCAAATCTGTGAGTTGAATGAACACATAACAAAGAAGTTTGTCGGAATGCTTCTGTGTAGTTTTTATGTGAAGATATTTCCTTTTCCAAAATAGGCCTCAAAGCTCTTGAAATATACACTTCCAGATTCCACAAAAAGAGTGTTTCAAAATTGCTCAATCAAAGGAAAGGTTCAACTCTGTGTGATGAATGCACTCATCACAAAGAAGTTTCTCTGAATACTTCTGTGTAGTTTTTATTTGAAGATATTTCATTTTCCACAATAGGGCGCAAAGGGCTCCAAATATGGACTTGAAGATTCTACAAAAAGAGAGATTCAAAGTTGCTCAATCAGAAGAAAGGTTCAACTCTGTGAGTTGAATGCACACATCACAAAGAAGTTTCTCAGAATGCTTCTGTGTAGTTTTTAAGTGAAGATACTTCCTTTTCCACAATAGGCCTCAAATCGCTCCAAATATCCACTTGCAGATTCTACAGAAAGTGTGTTTCAAAACTGCTCAATCAAAAGAAAGTTTGAACTCTTTGAGATGAATGAACACATCACAAAGAGGTTTCTCAGCATGCTTCTGTGTAGTTTTTATGTGAACATATTTGCATTTCCACAATAGGCCTCAAAGCTCTCCAAATATCCACTTGCATATTCTGCAAAAAGAGAGATTCAAAAGTGCTCAATAAGGAGGTAGTTTCGACTCTGTGAGTTGAATGCACATCTCCAAAGAAGTTTCTCAGAATTCTTCTGTGTAGTTTTTATTTGAAGATATTTGCTTTTCCACCATAGGCCTCAAAGCGCTACAAATATCCACTTGAAGATTCTGCAAAAAGAGATAATCAAAACTGCTCAATCAAAAGATAAGTTCAACTCTGGGTGTTGAATGCACACATAACAAAGGAGTTTCTCAGAATGCTTCTGTGTAGTTTTTATGTTAAGATATACTCTTTTCTAAAATAGGCCTCAAAGCCCTCCAAATATCCACTTCCAGATTCTACAAAAAGAGTGTTTCAAAACTGCTCAATGAAAAGTAACGTTCAACACTGTGTGATGAATGCACTTCTCACAAAGAAGTTTCTCTGAATGCTTCTGTGTAGTTTTTACTTGAAGATATTTCCTTTTCAACCATAGGGCACAAAGGGCTGCAAATATCCACTTGCAGATTCTACAAAAAGAGAGATTGGAAACTGCTCAATCATAACATGCGTTCAACCCTGTGAGATGAATGCACACATCACAGAGAAGTTTCCCAGAATGCTTCTGTGTAGTTTTTAAGTAAAGATACTTCCTTTTCCACAATAGGCCTCAAATCGCTCCAAATATCCACTTGCAGATTCTACAAAAAGTGTGTTTCAAAAGTGCTCAATCAAAAGAAAGTTTGAACTCTTTGAGATGAATGAACACAACACAAAGAGGTTTCTCAGCATGCTCCTGTGTAGTTTATATGTGAACATATTTGCTTTTCCATGGTAGGCCTCAAAGTGCTCCAAATATCACCTTGCAGACCCTACAAAAACAGTGTTTCAAAACTGCTCAATCCAAAGAAAGGGTCAACTCTGTTAGATGAATGCACACACCACAAAGAAGTTTCTCAGAATGCTTCTGTTTTGTTTTTATTTGAAGATATTTCCTTTTCAGCAATAAGCCTCAAAACTCTCCACATATCCACTAGCAGATTCTGCAAAAAGGGAGATTCAGAGCTGCTCATTCAAAAGATAGGTTCAACTCTGTGTTTTGAATACACACCTCACAACGAAGTTTCTCAGAATGCTTCTGTGTAGTTTCTATGTGAAGATATTTCCTTTTCCACAATAGGCTTCAAAGCTCTCCAAATATCAACTTTCAGATTCTGCAAAAAGAGAGATTCAAAACTGCTCAATTAGCAGATAATTTCAACTCTGTGAGTTGAATACACACATCACAAAGAAATTTATCAGAATGCTTCTCTGTAGTTTTTATGTGAAGATATTTCCTTTTCCACAACAGGCCTCAATCGCTACAAATATCCACTTGCAGATTCTACAAAAAGAGTCTTTCAAAACTGCTCAATCAAAAGAAAGGTTCAACTTTGTGACATGAATGTGCACACCACAAAAAAGTTTCTCAGAATATTTCTGCGTAGTTTTTATGTGAAGATATTTCCTTTTCCATGGTAGGCCTCAATGTGCTCTAAATATCGACTTGCAGATTCTCTAAAAGGAGTGTTTCAAAACTGCTGAATAAAAAGAAAGGATCAACTCTGTGAGTTGAATGCACACATTACAAAGACGTTTTTCAGAATGCTTCTGTGTAGCTTTTATGTGAACATATTTCCTTTTCCACAATAGGCCTCAAAGCGCTCAAAGTTTCCACATGCAGACTCAGCAAAAACAGTGTTTCAAAACCTCTCAATCATAAGACAGGTTCAACCCTGTGAGACAAATTCACACATCAAAAATAAATTTCTCAGAATGCATCTGTGTAGTTTTTATTTGAAGATATTTCCTTTTCCACCATAGGCCTCAAATGGCTCTAAATATCCACTTTCACATCCTACAAAAAGATTTAAAACTTCTTAATCAAAAGATACGTCCAACTCTGTGAGTTTAATGCACACATCACAGAGAAGTTTCTCAGAATGCTTCTGTGTAATTTTTACGTGAAGATATTTCCTTTTCCACAATAGGCCTCAAAGCTCTTAAATATCCACTTGCAGATTCTGCAAAAAGGGAGATTCAAAACTGCCTAATCGAAAGAAACATTCAATTCCACGAGATGAATGCACACATCACAAAGAAGTTTCTCAGAATGCTTTTGTGTAGTTTTTAGATAAAGATATTTGCTTTAGCACAGTAGACCTCAAAGCACTCCAAATATCTACTTGAAGATTCTATAAAAGGAGTGTTTCAAAACTGCTGAATACAAAGAAAAGATTAACTCTGTGAAAGGAATGCACACATCACAAAGACGTTTCTCAGAATGCTTCTGTGTAGTTTTTATTTGAAGGTATTTCCTTTTCCACCATAGGCCACAAAGGGATCAAAATATCCAATTGCAGATTCTAAAAAAAGGAGATTCAAAACTGCTCAATCAAAATAAACGTTCAACTCTGTGACATGAATGTGCACACCACAAGAAAGTTTCTCAGAATGTTTCTGTGTAGTTTTTATGTGAAGATATTTGCTTTTCCATGGTAGGCCTCAAAGCACTCCAAATATGTACTTGCAGATCCTATAAAAGGAGTGTTTCAAAACTGCTGAATAAAAAGAAAGGATCAACTCTGTGAAATGAATGGACACATCACAAAGAAGTTTCTCAGAATGCTTCTGTGTGGTTTTTATTTGAAGGTATTTCCTTTTCCATCATAGGCCGCAAAGGGCTCCAAATATCCAATTGCAGATTCCAAAAAAAAGGAGATTCAATACTGCTCAATCAAAAGATAGGTTCAACTCTGTGAATTGAATGCACACATCACAAAGAAGTTTATCAGAATGCTTCTGTGTAGCTTTTATGTGAATATATTTCCTTTTCCACAATAGGGCTGATATCGCTCCAAATATCCACTTACAGATTCTACAAAAATAGTGTTTCATAACTGCTCCATCAAAAGAAAGAATCAACTCTGTGAGGTGAATGCACACATCACAAAGAAGTTTCTCTGAATGCTTCTGTGTAGTTTTTATGTGAACATATTTGCTTTTCCACAATAGGCTCCAAAGTGCTCCAAATATCCACATGCTGATTTCTACAAAAAGAGTGTTTCAAAACTGCTCAATCATAAGGTAGGTTCATCCTGTGAGATGAATGCACACATCACAACGAAGTTTCTCAGAATGTTTCTGTGTAGTTTTTATTTGAACATATTTCCTTTTCCACCATAGGCCACAAAGGGCTCCAAATATCCACTCACAGATTCTACAAAAAAAGAGATTCAAAAGCTAGGTTCAACTCTGTCAGTTGAATGCACACATCACAAAGAAGTTTCTCAGAATGCTTCTGTGTAGTTTTTACATGAAGATATTTGCTTTTCCCCAATAGGCCTCAAAGCTCTCCAAATATCCACTTGCAGATTCTGCAAAAAGAGATACAAAACTGCTCCATCAAAAGAGAGGTTCGACTCTGTCAGTGGAATGCACACATCACAAAGTAGTTTCTCAGAATGCTTCTGTGTAGTTTGTGTGTGAAGATATTTCCTTTTCAACCGTAAATCACAAAGGGCTCCAAATATCAAGTTGCAGATTGTACCAAAAGAGAGTTTAAAAACGGCTCAATCAAAACATAGGTTCAACTCTGTGAGTTGAATGCACACATCACAAAGTAGTTTCTCAGAATGATTTTGTGTAGTTTTTAGGTGAAGATATTTGAGGTTCTACAGTAGGCCTCAAAGCGCTCCAAATATCCATTTGCTCATTATACAAAAATAGTGTATCAAAACTGCTCAATCATAAGATAGGTTCAAACCTGTGAGATGAATGCACACATCACAAATAACTTTCTCAGAATGCTTCTGTGTAGCTTTTATGTGAAGATATTTCCTTTTCCGCCATAGGCCACAAAGGGCTCCAAATATCCACTTGAAGATTCTACAAAAAGAGAGATTCAAAACTGCTCCATCAAGAGATAAGTTCAACTCTGTGAGTTGAATGGACACATCACAAAGAATTTTCTCATAATGCTTCTGTGTAGTTTTTATTTGAAGATACTTCCTTTTCCACAATAGGCCTCAAAGCTCTCCAACTATCACTTGCAGATTCTACAAAAAGAGAGATTCAAAACTGCTCAATCAATAGAGTGGTTTGACTCTCTGCGTTGAATGCACACCTCACAGAGAAGTTTCTCAGAATGCTTCTGTGTAGTTTGTATTTGAAGATATTTGCTTTTCCACAGTAAGCCTGAAAGCTCTCCAAATATCCACTTGCAGATTCTGCCAAAAGAGAGATTCAAAACTGCTCAATCCAAAGATAGGTTCAACTCTTTGAGTTGAATGCACACATCACAAAGAAGTTTTTCAGAATGCTTCTGGGCAGTTTTTATCTGAAGATATTTCCTTTTCCAAAGAAGGCCTCAGAGGTCTTTAATATCTACTTGCAGATTCTGCAAAAAGAGTGATTCAAAACAGCTCAATCAAAAGATATTTTCGACTCTGTGAGTTGAATGCACACCTCACAAAAAAGATTCTCACAATGCTTCTGTGTAGTTTTTAGGTGTAGATGTTTGCTTTCTCTCATTAGGCCTCAAAAAGTTCCAAATATCCACTTGCAGATTCTGCAAAAAGAGAGATTCAAAACTGCTCATTCAAGAGATAGGTTCAAATCTGTGAGTTGACTGCACACCTCACAAAGAAGTTTCTCAGAATGCTTCTGGGTAGTGGAGTGGAGAAGAGTGGAGTGAGTGGAGTGGATTGGAGTGGTGAGGATTGGAATGCAATGGAGTGGAGTGGAATGGAATGGAATGGAATGGAGTGGAACAGAGTGGAGTAGAGGGGAGTGGAATGGAGTTGAGTGGAGTGTATCAGAGTGCAGTGGAATGGAAAGGAATGGAATGGAATGGAATGGATTGGAGTGGAATGGAGTGGAATGGAGTGAAATAGAGTGGAGTGGAATGCAGTGGAATGGAATGGAATGGAGTTGAATGGAACGGAATGGAGTGGAAAGGAATGGAATGTAACTTAAAGGAATCTAGTGGAGTGGAGTGGAGTTGAGTGGAGTTGATCGGAGTGCAGTGGAATTGAATGGAATGGACTGGAATGGAATAGAGTGGAGTGGAGTGGAGTGGTAAGAAGTGGAATAGAATGAAATGGAGTGGAGTGGAATGGTATGGAATGGAAGGGAATGGAAAGGAAGAGAATGGAATGGAATTGAACGGAGCAGAGTGGAGTGGAATGGAGTTGATTGGAGGGGATCGGAGTCGAGGGGAATGGAATAGAATGGAGTGGAGTGGAGTGGAGTTGAATGAAATGGAGTGGAGTGCAACTGAATGGAATGGAATGGAACGGAACAGAACGGAGTGGAGTGGAGTGCAGTGGAGTTGAGTGGAGTGGTTCGGAATGCAGGGGAATGGAAACGAATCAAATGGAATGGAATGGAATGAAACGGGATGGAATGCAACGAAGAAATGAAATGTGAGCTAAGATTGTGCCACTGCACTCCAGTCTGGATGACAGAGGTAGATCCAGTCGAAATAAAGGAATGGAATGGAATGGAGTAGAATGGAATGGAATGCAGTGGAGTGTAATGGAATGGAGTGGAGTGGAGTGGATTGGAGTGGAGTGGAATGGAGGGTAGTGGAGTGTGGTGGAATGAGTGGAGCGGAATGGAGTGGAATGGAATGGAATGGAGTGGAGTGGAATGGAATGGAATGGAATGGAGTGTAATGGAATGGAATGGAGTGGAGAGGAATGGAATGGAATGGAATGGAGTGGAATGAAATGGAGTGGAGTGGAATGGAATGGAATGGAATGGAGTGGAATGGAATGGAATGCATTGGAGTTGAAAGGAATGGAATGGAATGGATGGGAATATAATGGAATGTAGTGCAATGAAATGTACTGGAGTGGAGTGCAGTGGAGTGGAGTGGAATATAGTGAAATGGAGTGGAGTGGAATGGAGTGGAGTGGAATGGAATGGAATGAAATGGATTGAACAGAACGGAAGAGAATGGAATGGAAGGGGACAGAGGGGAGCAGAATGGAGTTGAGTGGAGGGGATCGGAGTGCAGCAGTATGGAATTGAATGGAATGGAGTGGAGTGGAATGGAATGGAGTGGAGTGGAATTGAATGGAATGGAACGAAATGGAATGGAACGGAACAGAAGAGAATGGAACGGAACAGAACGGAGTGGAGTGGAGTGGAGTTTAGTGGAGTGGATCGGAGTGCAGGGGAATGGAATGGAATCGAATGGAACGAAATGGAATGGAATGCAACTATGAAATAAAATGTGAGCTAAGATTGTGCCACTGCACTCCAGTGTGGGTGACAGAGTTAGATCCAGTCGAAACAAAGGAATGGAATGGAATGGAGTAGAATGGAATGGAATGGAGTGTAATGGAATGGAGTGGAGTGGAGTGGAATGGAGGGGAGTGGAGTGTAGTGGAATGAGTGGAACGGAATTGAGCGGAATGGAATGGAGTTAAATTGAGTGGAATGGAATGGAATGGAATAGAGTGGAATGGAATGGCATGGATTGGAGTGGAGTGGAAAGGAATGGAGTGGAATGTAATGGAATGGAGTGCAATGAAATGTAGTGTAGTGTAGTGGAGAGGAGTGGAGTGGAATGGAATGGAGTGGAATGGAATGGAGTGCAGTGGGATGGAATGGAACAGAATGGAAGACAATGAAGTGCAGTGGATTGTAATGGAATGGAGTGGAATAGAATGGAGTGGAGTGGTGTGGAGTGGAGTGGAGTGGAGTGGAATGGAGTGGAAAGGAATGGAGTGGAGTGGAGTGGAATGGAGTGGAAAGGAATGGAATGGAGTGGAAAGGAATGGAATGGAATGGAATGAAATGGAACAGAACAGAATAGATTGGAGTGGAATGGAGTGGAGTGGAGTAGGGTGGAGCAGATCGGAATGCAGTGGAATGAAATGGAATGCAATGGAATGGAATGGAATGAAATAGAATGGAATTTAGGGGAGTGGCATGGGGTGGATTGGAGTGGAGTTGAGTGCAGTAGAGTGGAATGGAGTGGAATGGAATGTAGTGGAGTGGAATGGAATGGAAAGGAAGAGAATGGAATGGAATGGAACGGAACGGAACAGAGTGGAGTCTAATGGAGAGAAATGGAGTGGAGTGGAGTGGAGCGGAATGAAATGGAGTGGAATGGAACAGAATGGAACTGACCAGAACGGAATGGAATCGAATGGAGTGGAGTGGAGTTGAGTGGAGTGGATCGGAGTGCAGTGGAATGAAATGGAATGGAATGGAATGGAATGTATTGTAGTGTATTCGAGTGGAGTGGAGTGTAGTTGAATGGAGTGGAATGAAATGCAGTGGAGTGGAATGGAATGGAATGGAAGGGAATGGAATAGAAAAGAACGAAATGGAATAGAATAGAATGGAATGGAATGGGATGAAAAGGAATAGAGTGGAGTGGAGTTGACTGGAATGGATCGGATGGCCATGGAAAGGAAAGGAATGGAATGGAATGGAATGGAAAGGAGTGTAGTGGAATGGAGTGGAGTGGAGTGCAGTGGATTGGAGTGGAATGGAGTGGAGTGGAGTGCAGTGGAGTGGAAAGGAGTGGAGTGATGTGGAATGGAATGGAGTGGAATGGAATGGAACCAAACTGAACAGAGTGGAAAGGAATGGAACGGAGTGGAGTTGAGTGGAGTAGAGTTGAGTGGAATGGATGGGAATGCTTTGGAATGGAATGGAAAATAATTTAATGAAATTTAGTTGAGTGGAGTGGATTTTAGTGGAGTGGAGTGGAATGGAATGGATTAGAGTTTAGTGGAGTGGCGTGGAGTGGAGTGGAATGGAGTGGAATGGAATGGAGTGGAGTGGAATGGAATGAAATGGATCAGAATGCTATGGAATGGAATGGAATGGAACGGAATGGAGTGGAGTGGAGTGGAGTTGAGTGGAGTGGATGGGATGGCGGTGGAATGAAATGGAACGAAATGCAATTGAATGAAATGGAGTGGAATCATGCAATGAAATGTGAGCTAAGATTGTGCCACTGCACTCTAGTCTGGGAGACAGAGTGAGATATAGTCAAAGTAAAAGAATAGATTGAAATGCAGTAGAATATAATGGAATGGAGTGGAGTGGAATGGAATGGAGTGGAATAGAATGGAGTGGAATAGAATGGAGTGGAGTGTAAGGGAGGGGAGTGGATTGGAGTGGAGTGGAATGGAGTGGAATGGAATGAAATGAAATGGAGTGGAGTGGAAGGAATAGAGTGGAATGGAGTGGAGGGGAGTGAGTGGAATGGGGTGGAGTGGAATGGAATGGAGTGGAATGGAGTGGAATGAATTGGAATGGAATGGATTGGAATGGAATGAATGGGGTGGAATGGAGTGGAGTGGAGTGGAGTGTATTGGAGTGGATTGTAGTGGAGGGAAGTGGAATGGAGTGAAATGGACTGGAGTGGAGTGGAGTGGAATGGAATGGAGTTTAATGGAATGGAAAGGAAAGTACCAGAACAGAATGGAATGGAATGGAATGGAATGGAATGGAGTGGAGTGGAATGGAGTGGAATTGTGTGGAGTGGATCGGAGTGCAGTGGAATGGAATGGAATGGATTGGAATGGAATGGAGTGGAGTGGAGTGGGGTGGAGTGGATAGGAGTGGAATGGAGTGGAGTGGTGTGGAGTGGACTGGAATAGAGTGGAATGGAATGGAGTGGACTGGAATGCAATGGAAAGGAACAGAATGGAAAGAATGGAACAGAATGGTATGGAACGGAATGGAAAGGAGTGGAGTGGAATGGAGTTGAGTGGAGTGGATCAGATTACTGTGGAATGGAAAGGAATGGAATGGAATGGAATGGAAAGGAATGTAGTGGAATGGAGTGGAGTGGAACGGAGAGGAGTGGAATGGAGTGGAATGGAATGGAGTGGGGTGGAGTGGAGTGCAGTGGAGTGGAATGTAGTGGATTGGAGTGTAATGGAATGGAGTGGAATGCAACGGAACAGAGGAGAATGCGACAGAACGGAATGGAATGGAGTGGAGTGGAGTAGAGTTGAGTGGAGTGGATCGGACTGCATTGTAATGGAGTGGAATGGAATTTAAAGTAATCGAGTGTACTGGAGTGGAGTGGAGTGCAGTGGAATAGAGTGGATTAGAATAGAGTGGAGTGGAGCGTAGTTGAGTGGAATGGAGTGGAATGGAATGCAGTGGAATGGAAGGGAATGAAATGGAACAGAATGCAATGGAGTGGAATGGAACGGAATGGAACGGAGTGGATTGGAGTGGAGTTGAGTGGATTGGATAAGATTGCAGTGGAATGGAATACAATGGAATGCAATTGAATGGAATGGAAAGGAATGGTGAAATGAAATGTGTGCTAAGATTGTGCCACAGTGCTCGAGTCTGGATGACAGAGTGAGATCCAGTCAAAATACAGGAATGAAATGGAATGGAGTGGAATGGAATGCAATGGAGTGAAGTGGAAAGGAATGTTGAGGAAAGGATTGGAGTTGATTGGAATGGAGTGGAGTGGAATGGAATGGAGGGAAATGGAGTGGAATGGAGTGGAATGGAGTAGAATGGAATGGAGTGGAATGGAATGGAATTGAAGGGAATGGAATGCAATGGAGTGGAGTACAATGGAGTGGAATCGAGTGAAATGGAGTGGAGTACAAAGGAGTAGAGTGGAACGGAATGGAGTTGAATGGAATGGAATGGAAAGGATTGGAACAGAATGGAAATGACTGCAGTGGAATGGAGTGTAGTGGAGCTGAGTGGAGTGGAACGGAATGGAGTTGAATGGAATGGAATGGAAAGGATTGGAACAGAATGGAAATGACTGCAGTGGAATGGAGTGCAGTGGAGCTGAGTGGAGTGGACCGGAGTGCAGTGGAATGGAACTGTAATGGAGTGGAGTGGAGTGGAATGGAGCGGAATGGAATTGAGTGGAGTGGAATGGAATGAAATGGCATGGCATGGAATGGAATGGAAAGGAATGGAATGGAATGCAACAGAACGGAGTGGAGTGGAGTGTGGTGGTTTTGAGTGAAGTAGATCTGATTGCCATGGACTGGAAAGGAACGGAATGGAAAGGAATGTAAAGGAGTGTAGTGGAATGGATTTGAGTGTAGTGCAGTGGAGAGGAATGGAGTGGAGTGGAATGGAAAGGAATGGAATGGAATGGAAAGGAATGGAAAGGAGTGTAGTGGAATAGATTGGAGTGGAGTGCAGTGGAGTGAAATGGAGTGGAGTGGAATGGAATGGAATGGAATGGAATGGAATGGAATGGAATGGAATGGAATGGTGAAATAAAATGTGAGCTAAGATTGTGCACTGCACTCCATTCTGGATGACACAGTGAGATCCAGTCGAAATAAAAGAATGGAATGGAATGGAGTAGAATGGAATGGAATGGAGTGGAGTGGAATGGAGAGGAGCGGAATGGAGTGGAGTGTAAAGGAGCAGAATGGAGTGGAATGGAATAAAGTGGAATGGAGTGAAATGGAGTGGAGTGGAGTGGAATGGAATGGAGTGGAGTGGAGAGGAGACGAGTGAAATGGAGTGGAATGGAGTGAAATGGAGTGGAGTGGAGTGCAATGGAGTGGAATGGAGTGGAGTGGAGGGGAGTGGAGTTGAATGTAACGGAGTGCAATGGAACGGAACAGAACGGAATGGAATGGAATGGGACGGAGTGGAGTGGAGTGGAGTGGAGTTTAGTGGAGTGGACCAGAGTGCAGTGGAATGGAATGGAATGGAATGGAATCGAAAGGAGGGGAGTGGAGTGGATGGAGTTTAGTGGCATAGAGTGGAATGAAGTGAAGTGGAGTGGAGTGGACTGGAGTGGAATGGAGTGGAATGGTATGGAGTGGAGTGGAAAGGAATGGAATGGAGTGGAATGGTATGGAGTGGAGTGGAAAGGAATGGAATGGAACGGAATGCAATGCAGTGGAATGGAATGGAATGGAATGTAACGGAATGGAGTTGAGTTGAGTGGAGTGGAGTTGAGAGGATTGGAGTGGAGTGGAGTGGAATGGAATGGAATGGAATGGAATGGAATGGTGAAATGAAATTTGAGCTAAGATTGTGCCACTGTACTCCTCTCTGGGTGACAGAGTGAAACCCAGTGGAAATAAAGGAATGGAATGGAATGGAGTAGAATGGAATTGAATGGTGTGGAATGGAATGGAGTGGAATAGAATGGAATGGAGTGGAGTAGGGTGGAGTGGAGTAGAATGGAATGGAATAGAATGGAATGGACTCATGAAATGAAATGTGAGCTGAAATTGTGCCACTGCTCTCCAGCCTGGGTAACAGAGTGAGATCATCTCAAAGAAATGAATGGAATCGAATGGAATGGAATGGAGTGGAATGGCGTGGATTAGAGTGGAGTGGAGTGAAGTGGAGTGGAATGGAGTGGAATGGAATGGTGAAATGAAATGTGAGATGAGACTGTGCTACTGCACTCCAGCCTGTGTCACAGAGTGAGATCCTGTCGAAAGAAGGGAATGGAATGGTGTGGAAGGGAATGGAAAGAGATGGAATGGAATGGAATGGCATGGGATGGAATGGAATGGAATGGAATGGCGTGGGATGGAATGGAATGGAATGGGATGGAAAGGGATGGAATGGAATGGAATGGAATGGAATGGAATGGAATGGAATGGAATGGAGTGAAGTGGAGTGGAATGGTGTGGCATGGAATGGAATCTAATGGGATGCAATGTAATGGAATGGAGTGGAGTGGAGTGCAGTGGAATAGAAAGGAGTGGAATGGAATGGGTTGGAGTTTAGTGATGTGGAGTGGACTGGAGTTGAGTGGAGTGTGGTGGAAGGGAGTGGAGTGCAGTGGAAGGGAGTAGAACAGAATGGAACGAAACGGAATGGAATGGAAAGGAATGGTGAGATGAAATGTGAGCTGAGATTGTGCCATTTCACTGCAGCCTGGGTGACAGAGTGAGATCCTGTCAAAGGATAGGAAAGTAGTGTAATGGGGTGTATTGGAATTGAATGGAATGCAATGCAGTGGAGTTGAGTGGAGTGGAATGGAGTGGAATGTAATGTGATGTAATGGAAAGTATCGGACTGGAGTGGAGTGACATGGAGTGGAATGGATTTGGATGGAATGGAGAGGATAGGAGAGGATTGGAGTGCATTGGAATGGAAGGGAATGGAGTGGAGTGGAGTTGAGTGGACTGGAGTGGAATGGAATGGAAAGGTGAAATGAAATGTGAGCTCAGATTGTGCCACTGTACTCCAGCCTGTGTGACAGAGTGAGACCCTGTTTAAAGAAGGGGATGGAATGGAATGGAGTGGAATGGAAAGGAATGGAATTGAATGGAGTGGAGTGGATTGGAGTGGAGTGGAATGGAGTGGAATGGAATGGGATGAAAGGGAATGTAATGGATTGGAGTGGAATGGAGTGGAGTGATGTGGAATGGAGTGGAATGTAATTGGATGGTTTGGAATGGAGTGGAGTGGAATGGAATGGAATGGAATGGAGTGGAGTGGAATGGAGTGGAGTGCAGTGGAGTGAAATGGAATGGAATGGAATCGAATGGAATGGTGAAATTAAATGTGAGCTGTGATTGTGCGACTGCACTCCAGCCTGGGTGACAGAGTGAGATGTTGTCGAAAGAAAGGAATGGAATGGAATGGAGTGGAATGGAATGGAGATGAGTGGAGTGGAGTGGAGTAGAGTGGAGAGGAATGGAATGGAGTGGAATGGGATGGGATGGAATTGAATGGAATGTAGCAGAGTGGAGTGTACTGGAATGGAATTTACTGAAATGTAATGGAATGGAATGGCGTGGAGTGGAGTGGGGTTGAGTGGTATGGATTGTAATTAAATGGAATGGAATGGAATGGAATGGAATGCAATGGAATGGTGAAATGAAATGTGAGCTGAGATTGTGCCACTGCACTCCAGCCTGTGTGACAGAGTGAGATCCTGTCGAAAGAAAGGTATGGAATGGAATGGAGTTTAATGGAATGGAATGGAGTGGATTGGAGTGGAGTTTATTGGAGTGGAGTGGAATGCTGTGGAATGGAATGGGATGGAATGGAATGAAATGGAACTGAGTGGAGTAGAGTGGATTGGAGTGGAGTGGAATGGAGTGGAATAGAATGGTATTCAATGGAGTGGAGTGGAGTGGTGTGGAGTGGAGTGGACTGGAATGGAGTGGAATGGAATGGAATGGAATGGAATGGAGTGGAGTGGAGTGGAGTGGAATGGAGTGGAGTGGAATGGAATGGAATGGAATGGAATGGAATAGAATGGAATGGAATGGAACGGAATGGTGAAATGAATTGTGAGCTGAGATAGTGGCGCTGCACTCCAGCCTGGGTTACACAGTGAGATCCTGTCAAAAGAAATGAATGGAACGGAATGGAGTAGAATGGAACGGAATAGAATGGAGTGGAGTGGAGTGGAGTGGAGTGGAGTGGAGGGGAATGGAGTGGAATATAATGGGATAGATTAGGGTGGATTGGAGTGTAGTGGACTAAACTGGAGTGGAGTGGATTGGAGTGGAATGGAGTGGAATGGAATGGGATGGTTTGGGATGGAGTGGAGTGGACTGGAGTGGAATGGAGTGGATTAAATGGAATGAAATGGAATGGAGTTGTGTGGAATGAAGTGGAGTGGAGTGGAGAGCAGTGGAATGTTATGGAATCGAATGGAATGGAGTGGAATGGAATGCAATGGAATGGTGAAGTGAAATGTCAGCTGAGATTGCTCCACTGCACTCCAGCCTGGGCGACAGAATGAGATCCTGTCGAAAGAACGGAATGGAATGGAATGGAAGGGAGTGGAGTGGAGTGGAGTGCAATGGAGTTGAATGCAATGGGATGTAATGGAAGGGAGTGGAGTGGAGTGTAATGTAATGTAGTGGGATGGATTGGAATGGAGTTTAGTGGAGTGGAGTGGAGGGGAATGGAATGGAATGGAGTGGAATGGAATTGAATGGAATGCAATGGAATGGAATTGAGTGGAATGGATTAGAATGGAATGGTGAAATGAAACGTGAGCTGAGATTTTGCCACTTCACTCCAGGCTGGTTGGCAGGGTGAGATACTGTCAAACGAAAGGAGTGGAGTGGAGTGGAGTTGAATGCAATGGGATGGAATGGAATGGAGTGGAGTGGAGTCGAGTGGAGTTGATTGGAGTGGAGTGGAATAGAGAGAACTGGAATCTGATGGAATGGAATGGAGTGCAGTGAAGTGGAGTGAAGTTGAATGGATTGAATGGAAAGGAATGGCATGTAATGTAATGGAATGGAATGGTGAAATGAAACGTGAGCTGGGATTTTGCCACTGCGTTGCAGCCTGGGTTACAGAGTGAGATCCTGTCAAAAGAAATGAATGGAATGGAATGGAGTAGAATGGAATGGAATGGAATGGAGTGGGGTGGAGTGCAGTGGAGTGGGGTGGAGTGCAGTGGAGTGGAGTGGAGTGGAATGGAGTGAAATGGAATGTGAAAGAATGGAATTCAGTGGAGTGGATTGGAGCACTTTGAGACCTATGGTGGAAAAGGAAACATCTTCACCTGAAACCTAGACAGAAGCATTCTGAGAAACTTCTTTGTGATGTGTGTGGTCTTCTCACAGAGTTGAACCTTTCTTTTTATTGATCAGTTTGGAAACACTCTTTTTGTAGAATCTGCAAGTGGACATTTGGAGCGATTTGAGGCATATTTAAAAAAAATCTTCACATGAAAACTAGACAGAAGCATTCTGACAAACTTCTTTGTGATATGTGCATTAATCTCAAAGAGTTGAAACTTTCTTTTGATTCAGCAGTTTTGAAACACCCTTTTTGTACTATCTGCAAGTGGACATTTGGCGTGCATTGAGGCCTATGATGGAAAAGGAAATATCTTCACAAAAACTAGACAGAAGCCTTCTGACAAATTTCTTTGTGATGTGTGCATTCATCTCACAGGTTTGAACCTTTCATTTGATTGAACAGCTTTGAAACACTTTGTACAATCTGCATGTGGGAATTTGGAGCCCTTTGAAGCCTATGGTGGAAAAGGAAGTATCTTCATATAAAAACTATACAGAAACATTCTGACAAACTTCTTTGTGATGTGTGCATTCATCTCACAGATTTGAACCTTTCTTTCGATTGAGCAGTTTGGAAACACTCTTTTCGTACAATCTGCAAGTGGATATTTGGAGAGTTTTCAGGCCTACAGGGGAAAAGGAAATATCTTCACATAAAAACTAGACAGAAGCATTCTGAGAAACTTCTTTGTGATGTGTGAATTCACCTCACAGAGTGGAAATTTTCTTTTGATTGAGCAGTTTGGAAACACTCTTTTTGTAGAATCTGCAAGTGGACATTTTGAGCACTGCGAGGCCTAGTGTGGAAAAGGCAACATCTTCACATCGAAACCAGACAGAATCATTCTAACAAACTTCTTTTGGATGTGTGCATGCGTCTCCCAGAGTTGAACCTTACTTTCAATTGAGCAGGTTTTAAAAACCCTTTTGGTAGAATCTGCAAGTGGACATTTGGAGCGCTTTGCGGGCTATGGTGGAAAAGGAAATATTTTCACATAAAAACTAGACAGAATCATTCTGACAAACTTCTTTGGGATGTGCGCATTCATCTGACAGGGTTGGAACTTTCTTTTGATTGATCAGTTTTGAAACACATTTTGTAGAATTTGCAAAAGGACATTTAGAGTGCTTTGAGGCCTGCGGTGGAAAAGAAAATATCTTCACTTAAATGCTAGACAGAAGCTTTCTGAGAACCTTCTTTGTGATGTGTGTATTCATCTCACAGAATTTAACCTTACTTTTGATTGAGCTGTTTTGAAACACTCTTGTTGTAGAATCTGCAATAGGACATTTGGAGCGCTTTGTGGACTATGGTGGAAAAGGAAATATCTTCACATAAAAACTAGTCAAAAGATTTCTGACAAACTTCTTTGTGAGGTGTGCATTCATCTCACAGAGCTGAATCTTACTTTCGATTGAGCAGTTTTGAAACACATTTTTTGTAGAATCTGCAGGTGGACATCTGGAGTGCTTTGAGACCTAAGTTGGAAAATGAAACATCTTCGCATAATAAATAGAAGCATTCTGAGAAACTACTTTGTGATGTGTGCATTCATCTCACAGAGTTGAAACTTTCTTTCGATTGAGTAGCTTTGAAACACTCTTTTTGTAGACACTGCAAGTGGACATTTGGAGTGCTAGGAGGTCTATGGTGGAAAAGTACATATCTTAATATAAAATCTCTACAGAAACATTCCGAGAAACTACTTTGTGATGTGTGCATTCATCTCACAAAGCTGAAACTTTCTTTTGATTGAGCAGTTTTGAAACAATCTTTTTGTAGAATCTGAAAGTGTACATTCGGAGCGCTTTGGGCCCTGTGGTGGAAAAGGAAATATCTTCACATAAAAACCAGACAGAATCATTCTGAGAAAATTCTTTGTGATGTGTGCATTCATCTTAGAGAGTTGAACCTTTCTTTTTTTATTTTATTTTATTTTATTTTATTATTTTTTTAAATTATACTTTAAGTTTTAGGGTACATGTGCACATTGTGCAGGTTAGTTATATACGTATACATGTGCCATGCTGGTGCGCTGCACCCAGTAACTCGTCATCTAGCATTAGGTATATTTCCCAATGCTATCCCTCCCCCCTCCCCCCACCCCACAACAGTCCCCAGAGTGTGATATTCCCCTTCCTGTGTCCATGTGATCTCATTGTTCAAGTCCCACCTATGAGTGAGAATATGCGGTGTTTGGTTTTTTGTTCTTGCGATAGTTTACTGAGAATGATGGTTTCCAATTTCATCCATGTCCCTACAAAGGACATGAACTCATCATTTTTTATGGCTGCATAGTATTCCATGGTGTATATGTGCCACATTTTCTTAATCCAGTCTATCATTGTTGGACATTTGGGTTGGTTCCAAGTCTTTGCTATTGTGAATAATGCCGCAATAAACATATGTGTGCATGTGTCTTTATAGCAGCATGATTTATAGTCCTTTGGGTATATACCCAGTAATGGGATGGCTGGGTCAAATGGTATTTCTAGTTCTAGATCGCTGAGGAATCGCCACACTGACTTCCACAATGGTTGAACTAGTTTACAGTCCCACCAACAGTGTCAAAGTGTTCCTATTTCTCCACATCCTCTCCAGCACCTGTCGTTTCCTGACTTTTTAATGATTGCCATTCTAACTGGTGTGAGATGATATCTCATAGTGGTTTTGATTTGCATTTATCTGATGGCCAGTGATGATGAGCATTTTTTCATGTGTTTTTTGGCTGCATAAATGTCTTCTTTTGAGAAGTGTCCGTTCATATCCTTCGCCCACTTTTAGATGGGGTTGTTTGTTTTTTTCTTGTAAATTTGTTTGAGTTCATTGTAGATTCTGGATATTAGCCCTTTGTCAGATGAGTAGGTTGCGAAAATTTTCTCCCATGTTGTAGGTTGCCTGTTCACTCTGATGGTAGTTTCTTTTGCTGTGCAGAAGCTCTTTAGTTTAATTAGATCCCATTTGTCAATTTTGTCTTTTGTTGTCATTGCTTTTGGTGTTTTGGACATGAAGTCCTTGCCCACGCCTATGTCCTGAATGGTAATGCCTAGGTTTTCTTCTAGGGTTTTTATGGTTTTAGGTCTAACGTTTAAATCTTTAATCCATCTTGAATTGATTTTTGTATAAGGTGTAAGGAAGGGATCCAGTTTCAGCTTTCTACATATGGCTAGCCAGTTTTCTCAGCACCATTTATTAAATAGGGAATCCTTTCCCCATTGCTTGTTTTTCTCAGGTTTGTCAAAGATCAGATAGTTGTAGGTATGCGGCGTTATTTCTGAGAGCTCTGTTCTGTTCCATTGATCTATATCTCTGTTTTGGTACCAGTAGCATGCTGTTTTTGTTACTGTAGCCTTGTAGTATAGTTTGAAGTCAGGTAGTGTGATGCCTCCAGCTTTGTTCTTTTGGCTTAGGATTGACTTGGCAATGCGGGCTCTTTTTTGGTTCCATATGAACTTTAAAGTAGTTTTTTCCAATTCTGTGAAGAAAGTCATTGGTAGCTTGATGGGGATGGCATTGAATCTGTAAATGACCTTGGGCAGTATGGCCATTTTCACGATATTGATTCTTCCTACCCATGAGCATGGAATGTTCTTCCATTTGTGTGTATCCTCTTTTATTTCCTTGAGCAGTGGTTTGTAGTTCTCCTTGAAGAGATCCTTCACATCCCTTGTAAGTTGGATTCCTAGGTATTTTATTCTCTTTGAAGCAATTGTGAATGGGAGTTCACTCATGATTTGGCTCTCTGTTTGTCTGTTGTTGGTGTATAAGAATGCTTGTGATTTTTGTACATTGATTTTGTATCCTGAGACTTTGCTGAAGTTGCTTATCAGCTTAAGGAGATTTTGGGCTGAGACAATGGGGTTTTCTAGATAAACAATCATGTCGTCTGCAAACAGGGACAATTTGACTTCCTCTTTTCCTAATTGAATACCCTTTATTTCCTTCTTCTGCCTGATTGCCCTGGCCAGAACTTCCAACACTATGTTGAATAGGAGCGGTGAGAGAGGGCATCCCTGTCTTGTGCCAGTTTTCAAAGGGAATGCTTCCAGTTTTTGCCCATTCAGTATGATATTGGCTGTGGGTTTGTCATAGATAGCTCTTATTATTTTGAAATACGTCCCATCAATACCTAATTTATTGAGAGTTTTTGGCATGAAGGGTTGTTGAATTTTGTCAAAGGCTTTTTCTGCATCTATTGAGATAATCATGTGGTTTTTGTCTTTGGCTCTGTTTATATGCTGGATTACATTTATTGATTTGCGTATATTGAACCAGCCTTGCATCCCAGGGATGAAGCCCACTTGATCATGGTGGATAAGCTTTTTGATGTGCTGCTGGATTCGGTTTGCCAGTATTTTATTGAGGATTTTTGCATCAATGTTCATCAAGGATATTGGTCTAAAATTCTCTTTTTTGGTTGTGTCTCTGCCCGGCTTTGGTATCAGAATGATGCTGGCCTCATAAAATGAGTTAGGGAGGATTCCCTCTTTTTCTATTGATTGGAATAGTTTCAGAAGCAATGGTACCAGTTCCTCCTTGTACCTCTGGTAGAATTCGGCTGTGAATCCATCTGGTCCTGGACTCTTTTTGGTTGGTAAACTATTGATTATTGCCACAATTTCAGCTCCTGTTATTGGTCTATTCAGAGATTCAACTTCTTCCTGGTTTAGTCTTGGGAGAGTGTATGTGTCGAGGAATGTATCCGTTTCTTCTAGATTTTCTAGTTTATTTGCATAGAGGTGTTTGTAGTATTCTCTGGTGGTAGTTTGTATTTCTGTGTGATCGGTGGTGATATCCCCTTTATCATTTTTTGTTGTGTCTATTTGATTCTTCTCTCTTTTTTTCTTTATTAGTCTTGCTAGCGGTCTATCAATTTTGTTGATCCTTTCAAAAAACCAGCTCCTGGATTCATTGATTTTATGAAGGGTTTTTCATGTCTCTATTTCCTTCAGTTCTGCTCTGATTTTAGTTATTTCTTGCCTTCTGCTAGCTTTTGAATGTGTTTGCTCTTGCTTTTCTAGTTCTTTTAATTGTGATGTTAGGGTGTCAAGTTTGGATCTTTCCTGCTTTCTCTTGTGGGCATTTAGTGCTATAAATTTCCCTCGACACACTGCTTTGAATGCATCCCAGAGATTCTGGTATGTTGTGTCTTTGTTCTCGTTGGTTTCAAAGAACATCTTTATTTCTGCCTTCATTTCGTTATGTACCCAGTAGTCATTCAGGAGCAGGTTGTTCAGTTTCCATGTAGTTGAGCGGCTTTGAGTGAGATTTTTAATCCTGAGTTCTAGTTTGATTGCACTGTGGTCTGAGAGATAGTTTGTTATAATTTCTGTTATTTTACATTTGCTGAGGAGAGCTTTACTTCCAAGTATGTGGTCAATTTTGGAATAGGTGTGGTGTGGTGATGAAAAAAATGTATATTCTGTTGATTTGGGGTGGAGAGTTCTGTAGATGTCTCTTAGGTCTTCTTGGTGCAGTGCTGAGTTCAATTCCTGGGTATCCTTGTTGACTTTCTGTCTCGTTGATCTGTCTAATGTTGACAGTGGGGTGTTAAAGTCTCCCATTATTAATGTGTGGGAGTCTAAGTCTCTTTGTAGGTCACTCAGGACTTGCTTTATGAATCTTGGTGCTCCTGTATTGGGTGCATATATATTTAGGATAGTTAGCTCCTCTTGTTGAATTGATCCCTTTACCATTATGTAATGGCCTTCTTTGTCTCTTTTGATCTTTGTTGGTTTAAAGTCTGTTTTATCAGAGACTAGGATTGCAACCCCTGCCTTTCTTTGTTTTCCATTTGCTTGGTAGATCTTCCTCCATCCTTTTATTTTGAGCCTATGTGTGTCTCTGCACGTGAGATGGGTTTCCTGAATACAGCACACTGATGGGTCTTGACTCTTTATCCAACTTGCCAGTCTGTGTCTTTTAATTGGAGAATTTAGTCCATTTACGTTTAAAGTCAATATTGTTATGTGTGAATTTGATCCTGTCATTATGATGTTAGCTGGTGATTTTGCTCATTAGTTGATGCAGTTTCTTCCTAGTCTCGATGGTCTTTACATTTTGGCATGATTTTGCAGCGGCTGGTACCGGTTGTTCCTTTCCATGTTTAGCGCTTCCTTCAGGAGCTCTTTTAGGGCAGGCCTGGTGGTGACAAAATCTCTCAGCATTTGCTTGTCTGTAAAGTATTTTATTCCTCCCTCAGTTATGAAGCTTAGTTTGGCTGGATATGAAATTCTGGGTTGAAAATTCTTTTCTTTAAGAATGTTGAATATTGGCCCCCACTCTATTCTGGCTTGTAGGGTTTCTGCCGAGAAATCCGCTGTTCGTCTGATGGGCTTCCCTTTGAGGGTAACCCGACCTTTCTCTCTGGCTGCCCTTAACATTTTTTCCTTCATTTCAACTTTGGTGAATCTGACAATTATGTGTCTTGGAGTTGCTCTTCTCGAGGAGTATCTTTGTGGCGTTCTCTGTATTTCCTGAATCTGAATGTTGGCCTGCCTTGCTATATTGGGGAAGTTCTCCTGGATAATATCCTGCAGAGTGTTTTCCAACTTGGTTCCATTCTCTGCATCACTTTCAGGTACACCAATCAGAAGTAGATTTGGTCTTTTCACATAGTCCCATATTTCTTGGAGGCTTTGCTCATTTCTTTTTATTCTTTTTTCTCTAGACTTCCCTTCTCGCTTCATTTCATTCATTTCTTCTTCCATTGCTGATACCCTTTCTTCCAGTTGATCGCATCGGCTCCTGAGGCTTCTGCATTCTTCATGTAGTTCTCGAGCCTTGGTTTTCAGCTCCATCAGCTCCTTTAAGCACTTCTCTGTATTGGTTATTCTAGTTATACATTCGTCTAAATCTTTTTCAAAGTTTTCAACTTCTTTGCCTTTGGTTTGAATGTCCTCCCGTAGCTCAGAGTAATTTGATCGTCTGAAGCCTTCTTCTCTCAGCTCGTCAAAATCATTCTCCATCCAGCTTTGTTCCGTTGCTGGTGAGGAACTGCGTTCCTTTGGAGGAAGAGAGGTGCTCTGCGTTTTAGAGTTTGCAGTTTTTCTGTTCTGTTTTTTCCCCATCTTTGTGGTTTTATCTACTTTTGGTCTTTGATGATGGTGATGTACAGATGGGTTTTCGGTGTGGATGTCCTTTCTGTTTGTTAGTTTTCCTTCTAACAGACACGACCCTCAGCTGCAGGTCTGTTGGAATACCCTGCCATGTGAGGTGTCAGTGTGCCCCTGCTGGGGGGTGCCTCCCAGTTTGGCTGCTCGGGGGTCAGGGGTCAGGGACCCACTTGAGGAGGCAGTCTGCCCGTTCTCAGATCTCCAGCTGCGTGCTGGGAGAACCACTGCTCTCCTCAAAGCTGTCAGACAGGGACGTTTAAGTCTGCAGAGGTTACTGCTGTCTTTTTGTTTGTCTGTGCCCTGCCCCCAGAGGTGGAGCCTACAGAGGCAGGCAAGCCTCCTTGAGCTGTGGTGGGCTCCACCCAGTTTGAGCTTCCCGGCTGCTTTGTTTACCTAAGCAAGCCCGGGCAATGGCGGGCGCCCCTCCCCCAGTCTCGCTGCCGCCTTGCAGTTTGATCTCAGACTGCTGCGCTAGCAATCAGCGAGGTTCCGTGGGCGTAGGACCCTCCGAGTCAGGTGTGGGATATAGTCTCGTGGTGCACCGTTTTTTAAGCCGGTCTGAAAAGCGCACTATTCGGGTGGGAGTGACCCGATTTTCCAGGTGCGTCCGTCACCCCTTTCTTTGACTCGGAAAGCGAACTCCCTGACCCCTTGCGCTTCCCAGGTGAGGCAATGCCTCGCCCTGCTTCGGCTCGTGCACGGTGCGCACACCCACTGGCCTGCGCCCACTGTCTGGCACTCCCTAGTGAGATGAACCCGGTACCTCAGATGGAAATGCAGAAATCACCCGTCTTCTGCGTCGCTCACGCTGGGAGCTGTAGACCGGAGCTGTTCCTATTCGGCCATCTTGGCTCCTCCCTCTGAACCTTTCTGTTGATTGAGCAGTTTTGAGAAACTTATTTGTAGAATCTGCAATTGGTTATTTGGAACGCTTTGAGGCCTATGGTGGAAAAGGAAATATCTTCACATAAAACTAGACAGAAGTATTCTGAGAAACTTCTTTATGATGTGTGCACTTATCTCACAGACTCGAAACTTTCTTTTGATTGAGCAGTTTGGAAACACTCTATTTGTAGAATCTGCAAGTGGATATTTGGAGTGCTATATTGCCTATAGTGGAAAAGGAAATATCTTCACATAAAAACTAGACAGAAGCATTCTGAGCAACTCCTTTGTCATGTGTGCATTCACGTGACAGAGTTGAAATTTTCTTATGATGGAGCAGTTTTGAAACATTCTTTTTTAGAATCTGCAAGTGGATATTTGGAGTGCTTTGAGGCCTGTTTTGGAAAAGGAAATATCTTCACATAAAAACTAGACAGAAGCATTCTGAGAAACTTCTCTGTGGTGTGTCCATGCAACTCACAGAGTTGGAGACTTTTCGATTGAGCTATTTTGAAATACTCTTTTTGTAGAATCTACAAGTGGACATTTTGGGAGCTTTGAGGCCTATGGTAGAAAACAAAATATCTTCACATAAAATCTAGACAGAAGCAAAATGAGAAACTTCTTTGGGATGTGTGCATTCATCTCACAGAGGTAAAACTTTCTTTTCATTGAGCAGTTTTGAAACTCTCTTTTTGTAGAATCTGCAAGTGGACTTTTGGAGTGCTTTGGGTCCCATGGTGGAAAAGGAAATATCTTCACATAAAAGCTAGACAGAAGAATTCTGAGAAACGTCTTTGTGATCTGTGCGTTCAATTCACAGAGTTGAAATTTTCTTTTGATGGAGCAGTTTCGAAACACTATATTTTTAGAATCTGCAAGTGGACATTTGGAGCGATTTGCAGCCTATGTTAGAAAAGGAAATATCTTTGCATAAAATCTAGACAGAAGCAAACTGAGAAACTAGTTTGTGATGTGTGCATATATCTCAAAGAGTGAAACCTTTGTTTGGATTGAGCAGTTCTGAAACTCTTTTTGTTGAATCTGCAAGAGGAAATTGGGAGGGCTTTGAGGCCTAGGTTGGAAAAGGAAATATCTTCACACAAAAATAAGACAGGTGAATTCTGAGAAACTTTTTTGTGAGGTGGGCGTTCATCTCACAGAGTTGAACCTTTCTTTTGACGGAACAGTTTTTTTTAAATTTATTTTTTATTATACTTTAAGTTTTAGGGCACATGTGCACATTGTGTAGGTTAGTTACATATGTATACATGTGCCATGGTGGTGCACTGCACCCACCAACTCGTCATCTAACATTAGGTATATCTCCCAATGCTATCCCTCCCCACTCCCCCCACCCCACAACAGTACCCAGAGTGTGATATTCCCCTTCCTGTGTCCATGTGATCTCATTGTTCAATTCCCACCTATGAGTGAGAATATGCGGTGTTTGGTTTTTTGTTCTTGTGATAGTTTACTGAGAATGATGATTTCTAATTTCATCCATGTCCCTACAAAGGACATGAACTCATCATTTTTTATGGCTGCATAGTATTCCATGGTGTATATGTGCCACATTTTCTTAATCCAGTCTATCATTGTTGGACATTTGGGTTGGTTCCAAGTCTTTGCTATTGTGAATAATGCCGCAATAAACATATGTGTGCATGTGACTTTATAGAAGCATGATTTATAGTCCTTTGGTATATACCCAGTAATGGGATGGCTGGGTCAAATGGTATTTCTAGTTCTAGATCCCTGAGGAATCGCCACACTGACTTCCACAATGGTTGAACTAGTTTACAGTCCCACCAACAGTGTCAAAGTGTTCCTATTTCTCCACATCCTCTCCAGCACCTGTTGTTTCCTGACTTTTTAATGATTGCCATTCTAACTGGTGTGAGATGATATCTCATTGTGGTTTTGATTTGCATTTCTCTGATGGCCAGTGATGATGAGCATTTTTTCATGTGTCTTTTGGCTGCATAAATGTCTTCTTTTGAGAAGTGTCTGTTCACGTCCTTCACCCACTTTTTGACGGGGTTGTTTGTTTTTTTCTTGTAAATTTGTTGGAGTTCATTGTAGATTCTGCATATTAGCCCTTTGTCAGATGAGTAGGTTGCAAAAATTTTCTCCCATTTTGTGGGTTGCCTGTTCACTCTGATGGTAGTTTCTTTTGCTGTGCAGAAGCTCTTTAGTTTAATTAGATCCCATTTGTCAATTTTGTCTTTTGTTGTCATTGCTTTTGGTGTTTTAGACATGAAGTCCTTGCCCATGCCTATGTCCTGAATGGCAATGCCTAGGATTTCTTCTAGGGTTTTTATGATTTTAGGTCTATCGTTTATGTCTTTAATCCATCTTGAATTGATTTTTGTATAAGGTGTAAGGAAGGGATCCAGTTTCAGCTTTCTACATATGGCTAGCCAGTTTTCCCAGCACCATTTATTAAATAGGGAATCCTTTCCCCATTGCTTGTTTTTCTCAGGTTTGTCAAAGATCAGATAGTTGTAGATATGCGTCGTTATTTCTGAGGGCTCTGTTCTGTTCCATTGATCTATATCTCTGTTTTGGTACCAGTACCATGCTGTTTTCGTTACTGTAGCCTTGTAGTATAGTTTGAAGTCAGGTAGCATGATGCCTCCAGCTTTGTTCTTTTGGCTTAAGATTGACTTGTCAATGCGGGCTCTTTTTTGGTTCCATATGAACTTTAAAGTAGTTTTTTCCAATTCTGTGAAGAAAGTCATTAGTAGCTTGATGGGGATGGCATTGAATCTGTAAATGACCTTGGGCAGTATGGCCATTTTCACGATATTGATTCTTCGTACCCATGAGCATGGAATTTTCTTCCATTTGTTTGTATCCTCTTTTATTTCCTTGAGCAGTGGTTTGTAGTTCTCCTTGAAGAGGTCCTTCACATCCCTTGTAAGTTGGATTCCTAGGTATTTTATTCTCTTTGAAGCAATTGTGAATGGGAGTTCACTCATGATTTGGCTCTCTGTTTGTCTGTTGTTGGTGTATAAGAATGCTTGTGATTTTTGTACATTGATTTTGTATCCTGAGACTTTGCTGAAATTGCTTATCAGCTTAAGGAGATTTTGGGCTGAGACAATGGGGTTTTCTAGATATACAATCATGTCACCTGCAAACAGGGACAATTTGACTTCTTCTTTTCCTAATTGAATACCCTTTATTTCCTTCTCTTGCCTAATTGCCCTGGCCAGAACTTCCAACACTATGTTGAACAGGAGTGGTGAGAGAGGGCATCCCTGTCTTGTGCCAGTTTTCAAAGGGAATGCTTTCAGTTTTTGCCCATTCAGTATGATATTGGCTGTGGGTTTGTCATAGATAGCTCTTATTATTTTGAGATACGTCCCATCAACACCTAATTTATTGAGAGTTTTTAGCATGAAGGGTTGTGGAATTTTGTAAAGGCCTTTTCTGCATCTATTGAGATAATCATTTGGTTTTTGTCTTTAGCTCTGATTATATGCTGGGTTACATTTATTGATTTGTGTATATTGAACAAGCCTTGCATCCGAGGGATGAAGCCCACTTGATCATGGTGGATAAGCTTTTTGATGTGCTGCTGGATTCGTTTTGCCAGTATTTTATTGAGGATTTTTACATCAATGTTCATCAAGGATATTGGACTTAAATTCTCTTTGTTCTTTGTGTCTCTGCCCGGCTTTGGTATCAGGATGATGCTGGCCTCATAAAATGAGTTAGGGAGGATTCCCTCTTTTTTTATTGATTGGAATAATTTCAGAAGGAATGGTACCAGTTCCTCCTTGTACCTCTGGTAGAATTTGGCTGTGAATCCATCTGGTCCTGAACTCTTTTTGGTTGGTAAACTATTGATTATTGCCACAGTTTCAGATCCTGTTATTGGTCTATTCAGAGATTCAACTTCTCCCTGGTTTAGTCTTGGAAGAGTGCATGTGTCAAAGAATTTATCCATTTCTTCTAGATTTTCTAATTTATTTGCGTAGAGGTGTTTGTAGTGTTCTCTGATGGTAGTTTGTATTTCTGTGGGATCAGTGGTGATATCCCCTTTATCATTTTTTATTGTGTCTATTTGATTCTTCTTTCTTTTTTTCTTTATTAGTCTTGCTAGTGGTCTATCAATTTTGTTGATCCTTTCAGAAATCCAGCTCCTGGATTCATTAATTTTTTGAAGGGTTTTTCGTGTCTCTATTTCCTTCAGTTCTGCTCTGATTTTAGTTATTTCTTGCCTTCTGCTAGCTTTTGAATGTGTTTGCTCTTGCTTTTCTAGTTCTTTTAATTGTGATGTTAGGGTGTCAATTTTGGATCTTTCCTGCTTTCTCTTGTGGGCATTTAGTGCTATAAATTTCCTTCTACACACTGCTTTGAATGCGTCCCAGAGATTCTGGTATGTTGTGTCTTTGTTCTCACTGGTTTCAAAGAACATCTTTATTTCTGCCTTCATTTCGTTATGTACCCAGTAGTCATTCAGGAGCAGGTTGTTCAGTTTCCATGTAGTTGAACGGTTTTGAGTGAGTTTCTTAATCCTGAGTTCTAGTTTGATTGCACTGTGGTCTGAGAGATAGTTTGTCTATTAGGTCCGCTTGGTGCAGAGCTGAGTTCAATTGCTGGGTATCCTTGTTGACTTTCTGTCTCGTTGATCTGTCTAATGTTGACAGTGGGGTGTTAAAGTCTCCCATTATTAATGTGTGGGAGTCTAAGTCTCTTTGTAGGTCACTAAGCACTTGCTTTATGATTCTGGGTGCTCCTGTATTAGGTGCGTATATATTTAGGATAGTTAGCTCTTCTTGTTGAATTGATCCCTTTACCAGTATGTAATGGCCTTTTAGTCTCTTTTGTTCTTTGTTGGTTTAAAGTCTGTTTTATCAGAGACTAGGATTGCAACCCCTGCCTTTTTTTGTTTTCCATTTGCTTGGTAGATCTTCCTCCATCCTTTTATTTTGAGCCTATGTGTGTCTCTGCACGTGAGATGGGTTTCCTGAATACAGCACACTGATGGGTCTTGACTCTTTATCCAATTTGCCAGTCTGTGTCTTTTAATTGGAACATTTAGTCCATTTACATTTAAAGTTAATATTGTTAATGTGTGAATTTGATCCTGTCATTATGATGTTAGCTGGTTATTTTGTTCGTTAGTTGATGCAGTTTCTTCCTAGTCTCGATGGTCTTTACGTTTTGGTATAATTTTGCAGCAGCTGGTACCGGTTGTTCCTTTCCATGTTTAGCGATTTCTTCAGGAGCTCTTTTCGGGCAGGCCTGCTGGTGACACAATCTCTCAACATTTGATTGTCTGTAAAGTATTTTATTTCTCCTTCACTTATGAAGCTTAGTTTGGCTGGATATGAAATTCTGGGTTGAAAATTCTTTTCTTTAAGAATGTTGAATATTGGCCCCCACTCTCTTCTGGCTTGTAGGGTTTCTGCCAAGAGATCCGCTGTTAGTCTGATGGGCTTCCCTTTGAGGGTAACCCGACCTTTCTCTCTGGCTGCCCTTAACATTTTTTCCTTCATTTCAACTTTGGTGAATCTGACAATTATGTGTCTTGGGGTTGCTCTTCTCGAGGAGTATCTTTGTGGCGTTCTCTGTATTTCCTGAATCTGAACGTTGGACTGCCTTGCTAGATTGGGGAATTTCTCCTGGATAATATCCTGCAGAGTGTTTTCCAGCTTGGTTCCATTCTCCCCATCACTTTCAGGTACACCAATCAGAAGTAGATTTGGTCTTTTCACATAGTCCCATATTTCTTGGAGGCTTTGCTCATTTCTTTCTATTCTTTTTTCTCTAAACTTCCCTTCTAACTTTATTTCATTCATTTCATCTTACATCACTGATACCCTTTCTTGCAGTTGATCACATCAGCTCCTGAGGCTTCTTCATTTTTCACGTAGTTCTCGAGCCTTGGTTTTCAGCTCCATCAGCTCCTTTAAGCACTTCTCTGTATTGGTTATTCTAGTTCTACATTCTTCTAAATTTTTTTCAAAGTTTTCAACTTCTTTGCCTTTGGTTTGAATGTCCTCCCGTAGCTCAGAGTAATTTGATTGTTTGAAGCCTTCTTCTCTCAGCTCATCAAAGTCGTTCTCCATCCAGCTTTGTTCCGTTGCTGGTGAGGGACTGCGTTCCTTTGGAGGAGGAGAGGCACTCTGCTTTTTAGAGTTTCCAGTTTTTCTGCTCTGTTTTTTCCCCATCTTTGTGGTTTTATCTACTTTTGGTCTTTGATGATGGTGATGTACAGATAGGTTTTTGTTGTGGATGTCCTT
The DNA here is from genome assembly GCF_029281585.2 of Gorilla gorilla gorilla. Taxonomy (NCBI): domain Eukaryota; kingdom Metazoa; phylum Chordata; class Mammalia; order Primates; family Hominidae; genus Gorilla; species Gorilla gorilla. The sequence goes on along the minus strand of NC_086018.1, from coordinate 9,541,931 downwards.
TCTGTTTGTTAGTTTTCCTTCTAACAGACAGGACCCTCAGCTGCAGGTCTGTTCCAGTTTTGAAACATTCTTTTTGTAGAATCTGCAAGTGGACATTTGGAGCGCATTGCAACCTATGGTAGCAAAGGAAATATCTTCACATAAAATCTAGACAGAAGCAACCTGAGAAACTTCTTTGTGATGTGTGCATTCATGTCACAGAGTTAAACATTTCTTTTGATGGAGCAGTTTTGAAACTATCTTTTTGTAGATCCTGCAATTGGACATTTGGAGCACTTTGAGGCCTATGGTGGAAAAGGAAATACCTTCAAATAAAAACTAGAGAGAAGAATTCTGAGAAACTTCTTTGTGATTCATACGTTCATCGCACATGTTTGAACCTTTCTTTTGATGGAGCACTTTTGAAACTCTCTTTCTGTAGAATCTGCAAGTGGACTTTTGGAGCACTTTCAAGCCTATGGTGTAAAAGAAAATATCTTCACATAAAAACCAGATGGAAGCTTTCTGAGAAACTTCTTTGTGACATGTGCATTCATGTCCCTGACTTCAGCATTTCTTTTGAAGGACCAGTTTTCAAATACTCTTTTTGTAGAATCTGCAAGTGGACAATTCGAGTGTCTTGAGGCCTATGGTGGAAAAGAAAATATCTTCACATAAAAACTGGACAGAAGCATTCTGAGAAAGTTCTTTGTGATGTGTACATTCGTATCTCAAAGTTTAATGTTTCTTCTGAAGGACCAGTTTTGAAATCCTCTTTTTGAAGACTCTGCAAGCGGACATTTTGTGTGCCTTGAGGTGTATGCTGGAAAAGGAAATATCTTCACATAAAATCTAGACAGAAGCAATCTGAGAAACTTCCTTGTAATGTGTTCATTTATCTCACAGAGTTATACCTTTCTTTTGATTGAGCAGTCTTGAAACTGCTCTTTTTGTAGAATCTGTAAGTGGACATTTTGTGTGTTTTGAAGCCTATGGTGGAAAAAGAAATATCTTCACATAAAAATCAGATAGAAACATTCTGAGAAACTTCTTTGTGATGTGTGCATTCATCTCACAGAGTTAAAACTTTCTTTTGATTGAGAAGTTTTGAAACTCTCTTTTTTTAAGTCTGCAAGTGGACCTTTGGAGCAGTTTGAGGCCTGTGGTGGAAAAGGAAATATCTTCACATAAAAACTAGACAGAAGAATTCTGAGATAGTTTTTGTGATGTGTGTGTTCATCTCACAGAGTTGAACCATTCTTTTGAATGAACAGTTTGGAAACACTCTTGTAGAATCTGCAAGTGGATATTTGGAGTGCTTTGTGGCCTATGGTAGAAAAGGAAATATCTTCACATAAAATCTAGACAGAAGAAATCTGAGAAACTTCTTCATGATGTGTGCATTCATACCCAGAGTTTAAGCTTTCTTTTGATGGATCAGTTTTGGAATACTCTTTTTGTTGAATCTGCAAGTGGACATTTTGAGCACCTTGAGGCCTATGGTGGAAAATGAAACATGTTCACGTAAAAACTAAACAGAAGAATTCTGAGAAACTTCTTTGTGATGCGTGCGTTCACCTCACAGAGTTGAACATTTCTTTTGATTGAGCAGTTTGGAAACACTCTTTTTGTAGTATCTGCAAGTGGATATATGGAGCGCTTTGCGGCCTATGGTAGAAAAGGAAATATCTTCACATAAAATCTTGACAGAAGCAACCTGAGAAACTTATTTGTGATGTGTGCATTCATCGTAGAGAGTTAAAACCTTTTTTTTAATTGAGCAGTTTTGAAACTCTCTTTTTGTAGAATCTGGACGTAGACAAGTGCAGCGTTTTCAGGCCTATGGTGGAAAAGGAAATATCTTCACATAAAAACTAGACAGAAGAAATCTGAGAAACTTCTTTGTGATGTGTCTGTTCACCCCACAGAGTTGAAACTTTCTTTTCATTGAGCAGTTTGGAAACATACTTTTTGTAGAATCTGCAAGTGGACATTCAGAGGGCTTTGTGGCCTGTGGTAGAAAAGGAAATATCTTCACAGAAAATCTAGACAGAAGCAATCTGAGAAAATTCTTTCTGATGTGTGCATTCATCTCACAGAGTTAAACCTTTCTTTTGATTGAGCAGTTTTGAAATACTCTTTTTGTAGAATCTGCAAGTGGACATTTGGAGTGCTTTGCGGCCTATGATAGAAAAAGAAATATCTTCCCATAAAATGTAGACAGAAGCCGTCTGAGAAACTTCTTTGTGATGTCTGCGTTCATCTCATAGAGTTAAAATTTTCTTTGAATGAGCAGTTTTGAAACTCTCTTTTGTAGAGTCTGCAAGTGGACACTTGGAGCGCTTTGAGACCTATGATAGGAAAGGATATATCTTCACATGAAATCTAGACAGAAGCAATTTGAGAAACTTCACCGTGATGTATGTATTCATGTCACAGAGTTAAACCTTTCTTTTTAATTGAGCAGTTTTTTTTTTTGTTTGTTTGTTTGTTTGTTTTTTTTTTTAGAATCTGTTAGTGGACGTTTAAGGCTCTTTGAGGCCTATGACGGAAATGGAAATATCTTCACCTAAAAACTAAACAGAAGATTTCTGAGAAACTTCTTTTTGATGTGTACATTCATCTCACAGAGTTGAACCTTTCTTTTTTTGAGCAGTTTGGAAAAACTCTTTTTGCAGAATCTGCAAGAGTATATTTGGAGAGTTTTGAAGCCTATGGAGGAAAAGAAATATCTTCAGATAAAAACTAATTAGAAGCATTCTGAGAAGCTTCTTTGTGATGAATGCATTCATTTCCCAGAGTTCAACATTTCTTTTGATGGACCAGTATTGAAATAATATTTTTGTGGAATCTGCAAGTGGACATTTGGAACACCTTGAGGCCTATGGTGGAAAATGAAATATCTTCACATAATAACTAGACAGAGTAATTCCAGGAAACTTCAATTGTGATGTGTGCATTCATCTCACAGAGCTGAACCTTTCTTTTGATTGAGAAGTTTGGAAACACTCTTTTGGCGAATCTGCAAGTGGAAAATTTGTACGCTTTGCAGTCAATGGTAGAAAAAGAATAATCTTCAATTAAAATCTACATGGAAGCAATCTGAGAAACTTCTTTGTGATATGTGCATTCATCTCACAGAGTGAAACCTTTATTTTGATTGAGCAGTTTTGAACTCTCTTTTTATGTAATCTGCAAGTGGACGTTTGAAGAGATATGAGGCCTATGGTGGAAAAGGAAATATCTTCACATAAAAACTAGAAAGAAGAATTCTGAGAAACTTCTATGTGATGCTTGCGTTCATCTCACTGATTTGAACCTTTGTTTGGATTGAGTAGTTTGGAAACACTCTTTTTGTAAAATCTGCAAGTGGACATTTGGAGCGCTTTGCGGCCTAAGGTAGAAAACAAATATCTTCACATAAAATTTAGACAGAAGCAATCTGAGAAACTTATTTGTGATGAGTGAATTCATCTCACAGAGTTAAACCTTTCTTTGGATTGAGCAGTTTTGAAATTCTCTTTTTGTAGTATCTGCAAGTGAACATTTGGTGGGCTTTGAGGCCTTTGGTGGAAAAGAAAATATCTTTATATTAAATTTAGACAGAAGAATTCTGAGAAACTACTTTGTGATGTGTGCGCTCATCTCACAGAGTTGAATCTTTCTTTTCATTGAGCAGTTTGGAAACAATCATTTGTAGGATCTGCAAATGGACATTTGGAGTGCTTTGCGGCCTGTGGTAGAAAAGGAAATATCGTCACATAAAATCTAGAAAGAAGCAATCTGAGAAACTTCTTTCTGAAGTGTGCATTCATGTCACAGAGTTAAAACTTTCTTTATATTGAGCAGTTTTGAACCTCTCTTTTTGTAGAATCTGCAAGTGGATGTTTAGAGCAATTTGATACCTATGGTGGAAAAGAAAATATCTTCACAAAATAACTAGATGGAAGAATTCTGAAAAACTACTTGTGATGTGTGCGTTCATCTCACAGAGTTCAAAGTTTCTTTTGATGGAGCATTTTGGAAACACTCATTTTCTAGAATCTTCAGGTGGACATTAGGAGGGCTTTGAGGCCTGTGATGAAAAAGGAAATATCTTCACATGAAAACTAGAGAGAATAATTCTGTGAAAGTTCTTTTGTTGTGGGCTTTCATCTCACCCAGATGAACCTTCTTTTGATTGAGCAGTTTGGAGACTCTCCTTCTTTAGAATCTGTAAGTGGACATTTGGAGCCCTTTGTGGTCTATGGTAGAAAAGGAAGTATCTTCATATAAATCTCTGCCGCAGCAACCTGAGAAACTTCTTTGTGATGTGTGCATTCATCTGACAGAGTTGAACCTTTCTTTTGATTGAGTAGTTTGAAAACTCTTTTTGTAGAATCTGCAAGTGAACATTTTGAGGGCTTTGAGGACTAAGGTGGAAAAGTAAATATCTTCACATAAAAACTAGACAGAAGAACTCTGAAAAACTTCTTTGTGATATGTGCATTCATCTCACAGAGTTGAAACTTTCTTTTGATTCAGCAGTTTGGAAACACTCTTTTTGTAGAATCTGCCAGTGGACATTTGGAGTGCTTGGCAGCCTATAGTAGAAAGGGAAATATTTTCATCTTAAGTCTAGACAGAAGCAATCTGAGAAACTTCTTTGTGAAGTGTGCATTCATCTCCAAGAACTGAACCTTCCTTTTGATGTATCAGTTTTGAAATACTCTTTTTGTAGAATCTGCAAGTGGACATTTGGAACGCCTTGGGGCCAATGGTAGAAAAGGATATATCTTCATTTAAAATCTAGACAGAAGCAATCTGAGAAACTTCCTTGTGATGTAGGCATTCATCTGACAGAGTTAAACCTTTCTTTTGATTGAGCAGTTTGGAAACTCTCTTTTTGTAGAACCTGAAAGTGGACATTTGGAGCACTTTGAGTCCTATGATGGAAAAAGAAATATTCTCACATAAAAACTAGACAGAATAATTCTGAGAAACTTCTTTTTGATGCGTGTGTTCATCTCAAAGAGTTGAGCCTTTCTTTTGATTAGGAGTTTGGAAACACTTTATTTTGTATAGTCTGCAAGTGGACATTTGGAGCGTTTTGCAGTCTATGGTAGAAAAGGAAATATCTACATATAAAATCTAGACAGAAGCTATCTGAAAATCTTCTTTGTGATGCGTGCATTCATATTCCAGAGTAAAACCTTTCTTTTGATTCAGCAGTTTTGAAACTCTCTTTTTGTGTAATCTGGAAGTGGACATTTGGAGGGCTTTGAGGCCGATGGTGGAAAAGGAAATATCTTCAAAAATAAACTAGACATAAGCATTCTGAATAACTTCTTCATGATGTGTGCATTCATCTCCCAAAGTTGAACCTTTCTTTTAATGGACCAGTTTTGAAATACTCTTTTTGTAGAATCTGCAAGTGGACATTTTGAGCACCCTGCGGCCTATAGAGGGAAAAGAAATACTTTCACATAAAAACGAGACAGAAGAAATCTGAGAAACTTCTTTGTGATTTGTGCATTCATATCACACAGGTGAAACTTTCTTTTGATTGAGCAGTTTGGAAACACTCTTTTTGTAGAATCTGCCAATGGACATTTTGTGTGCTTTGAGGCTTATGGTAGAAAAGGAAATCTCTTCACAGAAAATCCAGACAGAAGCAATCTGAGAAACTTCTTTGTGATGTGTGCATTCATCTCACAGAGTGAAACCTTACTTTTGATGGAGTAGTTTTGAAACTCTCTTTTTGTAGAATCTGCAAATTGACATTGGGAGTGCTTTGAGGACTACAGTGGAAAAGAAAATATGTTCACATAAAAACTAGACAGAAGCATTCTGAGAAACTTCTTTGTGATATGTGCATTCATCTCAAAGAGTTGAAACTTTCTTTTGATGGACCAGGTTTGAAATACTTCTTTTGTAGAATCTGCCAGGGGGCATTTCGAGCACCTTGAGGCCTAAGGTGGAAAGTGAAATATCTTCATATAAAATCTTGACAGAAGCAATCTTAGAAACTTCTCTGTGATGTGTGCATTCATCTCACTAAGTGAAACCTTTCTTTTGATTGAGCAGTTTTGAAACTCTGTTTTTGTTGAATCTGCAGTTGGACACTGGGAGCGCTTTGAGGCCTAAGGTGGAAAAGGAAATATCTTCACATAAAAACTGGACAGAAGAATTCTGAGAAACTTCTTTGTAATGTGTGCATTCATTTCACAGAGTTGAACCTTTCTTTTGATTGAGCAGTTTTGAAACACTCTTATTGTGGAATCTGCATGTGGACATTTGGAGCACTTTGTGGCCTATGGTAGAAAAGGAAATATCTTCACATAAAATCTAGACAGAAGCAATCTGAGAAAATTCTTTGTGATGTGCGCATTCACCTCACAGAGTAAAACCTTTCTTTTGATTGAGCACTTTTAAAACTCTCTTTTTGTAGGATCTGCAAGTGGACATTTGGAGCACCTTGAGGCCTATGATGGAAAAGGAAATATCTTCACTTAAAAAATAAACAGAAGAATTCTGAGAAACTTCTTTTTTATGTGTGTGTTCATCTCACAGAGTTGAACCTTTGTTTGATTGAGCAGTTTGGAAACTCTCTTTTTGTAGAATCTGCAAGTGGACATTTGGAGTGATTTGTAGCCTATGGTAGAAATGGAAATATCTTTACATACAAGCTAGACAGAAGTAATCTGAGAATCTTTTCTGTGATGTGTGCATTCATCTCACAGAGTTAAGCCTTTATTATGATTGAGCACTTTTGAAACTCTCGTTTTGTAGAATCTGCAACTGGACATTTGGAAGGCTTTGGGGCCTATGGTGGAAAAGGAAATATCTTCACATAAAAACAAGATAGAAGCATTCTGAGAAACTTCTTTGTGATGTGTGCATTCATCTCCCAGAGTTGAACCTATCTTTTGATGGACCAGTTTTGAAATACTGTTTTTGTAGGATCTGCAAGTGGACGTTTTGAGCGCCTTGAGGCCTACAGTGGAAAAGGAAATATCTTCACATAGAAACTAGAGAGAAGAATTCTTAGAAAGTTCTTTGTGATATGTGCATTCATCTCAAAGAGGTGAACCTTTCTTTTGATGGACCAGGTTCGAAATTCTCCTTTTGTAGAATCTGCCAAGGGGCATTTTGAGTGCCTTAAGGCCTATGGTGGAAAATGAAATATCTTCACATAAAAACTAGACAGAAGCATTCTGAGAAAGTTCTTTGTGATGTGTGCATTCATCTCACAGAGTTGAACATTTCTTTTGATTGAGCAGTTTGGAGCCACTGTTTTTGTAGAATCTGCAAGGGGCAGTTGGAGCACTTATTGTTCTATGGTGGAAAAGGAAATAACTTCATATAAAATCTAGACAGAAGCAATCTGAGAAACTTTTTGTGATGTGTGCTTTCATCTCACAGACTTAAACCTTCCTTTTGATTGAGCAGCTTTGGAAATCTCTTTTTGCAGAATCTGCAAGTGCACATTTGGAATGCTTTTAGGCCTATGGAAGAAAAGGAATTATCTTCACATAAAAACTAGACAGAAGAATTCTGAGAGAATTCTTTGTGATGTGTGCATTCATCTGGCACAGTTGAACCTTTCTTTTGATAGAGCAGTTTGGAAACACTCTTTTTGTAGAACCTGCAAGTGGACATTTGGAGCACTTTGAGGCCTATGGTAGAAAAGGAAATATGTTCATAAAAAATCTAGACAGAACCATTCTGAGAAATGACTTTTTCTTGTGTGCATTCATCTCAGAGAGTTAACCATTTCTTTTGATTGAGCATTTTTGAAACTCTCTTTTTGTAGAATCTGCAAGTGGACATTTGGAGCACTTTGAGGCCTATGGTGTAAAAGGAAATACCTTCACATAAAAACTAGATAGAAGCATTCAGAGAAACTTCTTTGTGATGTGTGCAATCATTTCCCAGAGTTAAACCTTTTTTTTGATGGACCAGTTATGAAATAGTCTTTTTGTAGAATTTGCAGTTGGACATTTCGAGCACCTTGAGGCCTATGGTGGAAAATGAAATATCTTCACAGAAAAACTAGACACAAGTATTCTAAGCAACTTCTATGTGATGTGCGCATTCATCTCACAGAGTTGGACCTTTCTTTTGATTGAGAAGTTTGTAAACTCTCTATTTGAAGGATCTGCAAGTGGACATTTGGAGTGCTTTGCCACCTATGATAGAAAAGGAACTATCTTCACATAAAATCTAGACATAAGCAATCAGAGAAACTACTTTGTGTTTTGTTCATGCCCCTGAGAGAGTTAAACCTTTCTTTTGATTGAGGAGTTTTGAAACTCTCTTTTTGTAGAATCTGTAAGTCAATATTTGGAGGGCATTAAGGCCTCTGGTGGAGAAGGAAATATCTTCACATAAAAACTACACAGAAGAATTCTGAGAAACTTCTTTATGATGTATGCATTCATCTTACAGAAGTGAACCTTTTTTGATTGAGCTGTTTGGAAACATTCTTTTTGTGGAATCTACAAGTCGATATTTGGAGCGCTTTGGGGCCTGTGGTAGAAAAGGAAATGTCTTCACATAAAATCTAGACAGAATCAACCTGAAAAACGTCCTTGTGATGTGTGCTTTTGTCTAAGAGAGTTAAAGCTTTCTTTTGATTGAGGAGTGTTGAAACTCTCCTTTTGTAAAATCTGCAAGTGGATATTTGGAGCGCTTTGAGGCCTATGGTGGAAAAGGAAATATCTTCACATAAAAACTAGACAGAAGAGTTCTGAGAAACTTCTTTGTGACGTGTGCGTTCATCTCACAGTGTTCAAAGTTTCTTTTCATGGAGCAATTTGGAAACACTCTTTTTGTAGAATCTTCAAGTGGACATTTGGAGGGCTTTGAGGCCTCTGGTGGAAAAGCAGATATCTTCACATGAAAACTGGAGAGAAGAATTCTGTGAAACGTTTTTCTGATGCATGCGTTCATCTCACACAGATGAACCTTTGTTTTGATTGGGCAGTTTGGAGACACTCTTTCTGTAGAATCTGCAAGTGGACACTTGGAGCCCTTTGTGACCAATGGTAGAAAAGGAAGTATCTTCATATAAATCTCTGCTGAAGCAACCTGAGAAACTTCTTTGTGACGTGTGCATTCATCTCTCAGAGTTAAACATTTCTTTTGATTGAGCAGTTTTGAAACTCTCTTTTTGTAGAATCTGAAAGTAGATATTTGGAGCGTTTTGCAGGCTATGGTAGAAAAGGAAATATCTTCACATAACATCTAGACCGAAGCAATCTGAGAAACTTCTTTGTGATGTGTGCATTCATCTGACAGAGTTGAACTTTTCTTTTGATTGAGCAATTTGGAAAATCTCTTTTTGTAGAATCTGCAAGTGGACATTTTGAGGGCTTTGAGGACTAAGGTGGAAAAGGAAATATCTTCACATAAAAACTAGACAGAAGAATTCTGAAAAACTTCTGTGTAATGCGTGCGTTCATCTCACAGAGTTGAACCTTTCTTTTGATTGAGCAGTTTGGAAACACTCTTTTTGTAGAATCTGCCAGTGGACATTTGGAGCGTGTGGCGGCCTATGGTAGAAAGGGAAATATCTTCATATAACGTCTAGACAGAAGCAATCTGAGAAACTTCTTTGTGAAGTGGGCATTCATCTGACAGAGTTAAACCTTTCTTCTGATTGAGCAGTTTTGAAACTCTCTTTTTGTAGAACCTGCAAGTGGCCATTTGGAGCGCTTTGAGTCCTATGTTGGAAAAGGAAATATTCTCACATAAAAACTAGACAGAGGTATTCTGAGAAACTTCTTTTTGATGCGTGCATTCATCTCAAAGAGTTGAACCTTTCTTCTGATTGAGGAGTTTTGAAAAACTTCATTTTGTAGAATCTGCAAGTGGACATTTGGAGCGTTTTGCAGCCTATGGTAGAAAAGGAAATATCTACACATAAAATCTAGACAGAAGCTATCTGATAAACTTCTTTGTGATGTGTGCATTCATATTCCAGAGTTAAACCTTTCTTTTGATTGAGCAGTTTTCAAACTCTCTTTTTGTGTAATCTGCAAGTGGACATTTGGAGGGTTTTGAGGCCGATGGTGGGAAAGGAAATATCTTTGATAAAAACTAGATAGAAACATTCTGAATAACTTCTTCATGATGTGTGCATTCATATCCCAGAGTTGAACCTTTCTTTTAATGGACCAGTAATGAAATACTCTTTTTGTAGAATCTGCAAGTGGACATTTCGAGCACCTTGAGGCCTATAGAGGGAAAAGAAATACTTTCACATAAAAACGAGACAGAAGAATTCTGAGAAACTTCTTTGTGATGCATGTGTTCATCTCACAGAGTTGAACCTCTTTTTTGATTAAGCTGTTTGGAAACATTCTTTTTGTGGAATCCACAAGTGGATATTTGGAGTGCTTTGGGACCTATTGAAGAAAAGGAAATATCTTCACATAAAATCTAGACAGAAGCAACCTGAAAAACTTCCTTCCCATGTGTGCTTTCGTCTAAGAGAGTTAAACCTTTCTTTTGATTGAGGAGTGTTGAAACTCTCCTTTTGTAAAATCTGCAAGTGGATATTTGGAGTGCTTTGAGGCCTATGGTGGAAAAGGAAATATCTTCACATAAAAACTAGACAGAAGAGTTCTGAGAAACTTCTTTGTGATGTGTGCGTTCATCTCACAGTGTTCAAAGTTTCTTTTCATGGAGCAATTTGGAAACACTCTTTTTGTAGAATCTTCAAGTCGACATTTGGAGAGCTTTGAGGCCTCTGCTGGAAAAGCAAATATCTTCACATGAAAACTGGAGAGAAGAATTCCCTGAAATTTTTTTCTGATACGTGCGTTCATCTCACACAGATGAACCTTCCTTTTGATTGGGCAGTTTGGAGACATTCTTTCTGTAGAATCTGCAAGTGGACATTTGGAGCCCTTTGTGACCAATGGTAGAAAAGGAAGTATCTTCATATAAATCTCTGCTGAAACAACCAGATAAACTTCTTTGTGATGTGTGCATTCATCTCACAGAGTTGAACCTTTCTTTTGATTGAGCAGTTTTGAAACTCTCTTTTTGTAGAATGTGCAAGTGGATATTTGGAGCCCTTTGTGGCCTATGGTAGAAAAGGAAATATCTCCACATAAAAATTACACAGAATCATTCTGAGAAACATGTTTGTGTTGAGTGCATTCAGCTCAGAGAATTGAACCTATATTTTGATTGAGCAGGTTTGAAACACTCTTTTTGTAGAATCTGCAAGTGGATATTTGGATCGATTTGATGCCTATTGTGGAAAAGGAAATATCTTCACATAAAAGCTACACAGCAGCATTCTGAGAAACTTCTTTGTTTTGTGTGCATTCAGCTCATGGAGTCAAACCTATCTTTTGATTGAGCAGTTTTGAATCTCTCTTTTTGCATAATCTGTGAGTGGATATTTGGAGAGATTTGAGGCCTATTGTGGAAAAGGAAATATCTTCACAGCAAAACTACACAGAAGCATTCTGAGAAACTTCATGGTGATGTGTGCATTCATCTCACAGAGATGAATCTTTCTTTACATTTAGCAGTTTTGAAACACTCTGTTTGTAGAATCTGCAAGCGGATAATTGGAGCACTTTGAAGCCTATTGTTGAAAAGAAAATATCTTCACATGAAATCTACACAGAAGCTTTCCGAGAAACCTCTTTGCGATGTGTGCCTTCATCTCACAGAGTTGAACCTTTCTTTTGATTTTGCAGTTTGGAAACACTCTTTTTGTTGTATCTACAAGTGACTGTTTGGATCACTTTGAAGCCTATGGTGGAAAAGGAAATATCTTCAAATAAAAACTACACAGAAGCATTCTGAGAAACTGATTTGTGATGTGTGCTTTCATCTCACATTGTTGAACCTATCTTATGATTGAGCAGTTTTGAAACACTCTTTTTATAGAATCTGCAAGTGTACATTTGGAGCCGATGTGGCCTATTGTGAAAAAGGAAATATCTTCACATAAAAACTACACAGAAGCATTATGAGAAACCACTTTGGATATGTGCATTAAACTCACAGAGGTGAACCTATCTTTTCATTGAGCAGTTTTGATTCCCTCTTTTTGTAGGATCTGCAAGTGGTCATATGGAGCCCTTTGCAGCCTATGGAGGAAAAGGAAATATCTTCAAATAAAAACTACCCAGAAGCATTCTGAGGACCTTCTTTGCTATGTATGCATTCAACTCACAGAGTTGAAACTATCTTATGATTCAGCAGTTTTGAAGCACTGTTTTTGTAGAATCTTCAAGTGGATATTTGGAGCACTTTGAGGCCTACTGTGGAAAAGCAAATATCTTCACATAAAAACTTCACAGAAGCATTCTGAGAAACTTCTTTGTGATGTGTGCATTCAACTCACGGAATCGAACCTATATTTTGAGGGAGCAGTTTTTAATCTCTCTTTTTGCAGAATCTGCAAGTGGATATTTGGAGGCCTTTGAAGCCTAGTGTGGAAAAGGAAATATCTTCACATAACAACTACACAGAAGCATTCTGAGAAACTTTTTGTGATGTGTGCATTCAACTCACAGAGTTGAACCTATGTTTTGATTGAACAGTTTTGAATCGCTCTTTTTGTAGAATCTGAGAGTGAATATTTGCAGCACTTTTAGGTCTATTGTGGAAAAGGAAATATTTTCACATAAAAACTACACAGAAGCTTTCTGAGAAATTTCTTTGTTATGAGTGCATTAATCACACATAGTTGAAACTTTCCTTTTGATTGAACAGTTTTGTAACGCTCTTTATGTAGAAACTGCAAGTGGTTATTTGGAGGGCTTTGAGGCCTATTTTGGAAAAGGAAATATCTTCACATAAAAACTACACAGAAGCATTCTGAGAAACTTCTTTGTGATGTGTACATTCAACTCACAGTTTTGAAACTATCTTTTGATAGAGCAGTTTTGAAACACTCTTTTTGTAGAATCTGCAAGTGGATATTTGGAAAGCTTTGAGGCCTACTGTGGAAAAGGAAATATCTTCATGTAAAAACTACACTTAGGCAGTCTGAGAACCTTCTTTATGATGTGTGCATTCATCATACAGATTTTAACTTCTTTTGATTGAGCAGATTTGAAACACTCCTTTTGTAGAATCTGCAGGTGGATATTTGGAGGTTTTTGAGGCCTATTTTGGAAAAGGAAATATCTTCACATAAAGACTACACAGAAGCATTCTGAGAAACATCTTTGTGATGTGTGCATCCAACTCACAGAGTTGAACCAATGTCTTAATGGAGCAGTTTTGAATCTTTTTGTGGAATCTTCAACCGGATATTTGGAGCCCTTATCAGCCTATGGTGGAAAAGGAAATATCTTTAAATGAACTCTACACAGAGGAATTGTGAGAAATTTCTTTGTGATGTGTGAACGCATCTCACAGAGTTGAAATTTCCTTTTGATTGAGCAGTTTTGAAATGCTGTTTTCATAGAATCTGCAAGTGGATATTTGGAGCCCTTTGAGGCCTATTTTGGAAAAGGAAATATCTTCACATAAGAACTACACAGAAGCATTCTGAGAAACTACTTTGTGATGTGTGCATTCATCTCACAGTGTTGAAATTTTCTTTTGATTGAGCAATTCTGAAACGCTGTTTTCATAGAATCTGCAAGTGGATATTCAGAGCGCTTTGAGGCCTACTGTGGAAGAACAAATATCTTCACATAAGAACTGCACTGAGGCATTCTGAGAAACTTCTTCACGATGTGTGCATTGAACTCACATAGTTGAACCTATCTTTTGATTGGGCAGTATTGAATCTCTCTTCGTATAATCTGCAACTGGATATTTGGTGCCCTTTGTGGCCTATGAATGAAAAGGAAATATCTTCAAAGGAAAGGTACACAGAGCCATTCAGAGAAACTTCTTCATGATGTGTGCATTCATCTCACAGAGGTGAACCTTTCATTTGATTGAGCAGTTTTGAAACACTCTCTTTGTAGAATCTGTAAGTGGATAGTTGGAGGGTTTTGAGGCCTACTGTGGAAAAGGAAATATCTTCACATAAAAACTACACAGAAGATTTCTGGGAAACTTCCCTGTGATATGTGCATTCCTCTCAAAGAGTTGAACATTTCTTTTGATTGAGCAGTTTGGAAACACTCTTTTTGAACTGTCTGCAAGTGTACATTTGGAGCCCTTTGTGGCCTAAGGTGGACAAGGAAATATCTTCACATAAAAACTACACAGAAGCATTATGAGAAACCACTTTGGATATGTGCATTAAACTCACAGAGGTGAACCTATCTTTTCATTGAGCAGTTTTGATTCCCTCTTTTTGTAGGATCTGCAAGTGGTCATATGGAGCCCTTTGCAGCCTATGGAGGAAAAGGAAATATCTTCAAATAAAAACTACCCAGAAGCATTCTGAGGACCTTCTTTGCTATGTATGCATTCAACTCACAGAGTTGAAACTATCTTATGATTCAGCAGTTTTGAAGCACTGTTTTTGTAGAATCTTCAAGTGGATATTTGGAGCACTTTGAGGCCTACTGTGGAAAAGCAAATATCTTCACATAAAAACTTCACAGAAGCATTCTGAGAAACTTCTTTGTGATGTGTGCATTCAACTCACGGAATCGAACCTATATTTTGAGGGAGCAGTTTTTAATCTCTCTTTTTGCAGAATCTGCAAGTGGATATTTGGAGGCCTTTGAAGCCTAGTGTGGAAAAGGAAATATCTTCACATAACAACTACACAGAAGCATTCTGAGAAACTTTTTGTGATGTGTGCATTCAACTCACAGAGTTGAACCTATGTTTTGATTGAACAGTTTTGAATCGCTCTTTTTGTAGAATCTGAGAGTGAATATTTGCAGCACTTTTAGGTCTATTGTGGAAAAGGAAATATTTTCACATAAAAACTACACAGAAGCTTTCTGAGAAATTTCTTTGTTATGAGTGCATTAATCACACATAGTTGAAACTTTCCTTTTGATTGAACAGTTTTGTAACGCTCTTTATGTAGAAACTGCAAGTGGTTATTTGGAGGGCTTTGAGGCCTATTTTGGAAAAGGAAATATCTTCACATAAAAACTACACAGAAGCATTCTGAGAAACTTCTTTGTGATGTGTACATTCAACTCACAGTTTTGAAACTATCTTTTGATAGAGCAGTTTTGAAACACTCTTTTTGTAGAATCTGCAAGTGGATATTTGGAAAGCTTTGAGGCCTACTGTGGAAAAGGAAATATCTTCATGTAAAAACTACACTTAGGCAGTCTGAGAACCTTCTTTATGATGTGTGCATTCATCATACAGATTTTAACTTCTTTTGATTGAGCAGATTTGAAACACTCCTTTTGTAGAATCTGCAGGTGGATATTTGGAGGTTTTTGAGGCCTATTTTGGAAAAGGAAATATCTTCACATAAAGACTACACAGAAGCATTCTGAGAAACATCTTTGTGATGTGTGCATCCAACTCACAGAGTTGAACCAATGTCTTAATGGAGCAGTTTTGAATCTTTTTGTGGAATCTTCAACCGGATATTTGGAGCCCTTATCAGCCTATGGTGGAAAAGGAAATATCTTTAAATGAACTCTACACAGAGGAATTGTGAGAAATTTCTTTGTGATGTGTGAACGCATCTCACAGAGTTGAAATTTCCTTTTGATTGAGCAGTTTTGAAATGCTGTTTTCATAGAATCTGCAAGTGGATATTTGGAGCCCTTTGAGGCCTATTTTGGAAAAGGAAATATCTTCACATAAGAACTACACAGAAGCATTCTGAGAAACTACTTTGTGATGTGTGCATTCATCTCACAGTGTTGAAATTTTCTTTTGATTGAGCAATTCTGAAACGCTGTTTTCATAGAATCTGCAAGTGGATATTCAGAGCGCTTTGAGGCCTACTGTGGAAGAACAAATATCTTCACATAAGAACTGCACTGAGGCATTCTGAGAAACTTCTTCACGATGTGTGCATTGAACTCACATAGTTGAACCTATCTTTTGATTGGGCAGTATTGAATCTCTCTTCGTATAATCTGCAACTGGATATTTGGTGCCCTTTGTGGCCTATGAATGAAAAGGAAATATCTTCAAAGGAAAGGTACACAGAGCCATTCAGAGAAACTTCTTCATGATGTGTGCATTCATCTCACAGAGGTGAACCTTTCATTTGATTGAGCAGTTTTGAAACACTCTCTTTGTAGAATCTGTAAGTGGATAGTTGGAGGGTTTTGAGGCCTACTGTGGAAAAGGAAATATCTTCACATAAAAACTACACAGAAGATTTCTGGGAAACTTCCCTGTGATATGTGCATTCCTCTCAAAGAGTTGAACATTTCTTTTGATTGAGCAGTTTGGAAACACTCTTTTTGAACTGTCTGCAAGTGTACATTTGGAGCCCTTTGTGGCCTAAGGTGGACAAGGAAATATCTTCACATAAAAACTACACAGAAGCATTATGAGAAACCACTTTGGATATGTGCATTAAACTCACAGAGGTGAACCTATCTTTTCATTGAGCAGTTTTGATTCCCTCTTTTTGTAGGATCTGCAAGTGGTCATATGGAGCCCTTTGCAGCCTATGGAGGAAAAGGAAATATCTTCAAATAAAAACTACCCAGAAGCATTCTGAGGACCTTCTTTGCTATGTATGCATTCAACTCACAGAGTTGAAACTATCTTATGATTCAGCAGTTTTGAAGCACTGTTTTTGTAGAATCTTCAAGTGGATATTTGGAGCACTTTGAGGCCTACTGTGGAAAAGCAAATATCTTCACATAAAAACTTCACAGAAGCATTCTGAGAAACTTCTTTGTGATGTGTGCATTCAACTCACGGAATCGAACCTATATTTTGAGGGAGCAGTTTTTAATCTCTCTTTTTGCAGAATCTGCAAGTGGATATTTGGAGGCCTTTGAAGCCTAGTGTGGAAAAGGAAATATCTTCACATAACAACTACACAGAAGCATTCTGAGAAACTTTTTGTGATGTGTGCATTCAACTCACAGAGTTGAACCTATGTTTTGATTGAACAGTTTTGAATCGCTCTTTTTGTAGAATCTGAGAGTGAATATTTGCAGCACTTTTAGGTCTATTGTGGAAAAGGAAATATTTTCACATAAAAACTACACAGAAGCTTTCTGAGAAATTTCTTTGTTATGAGTGCATTAATCACACATAGTTGAAACTTTCCTTTTGATTGAACAGTTTTGTAACGCTCTTTATGTAGAAACTGCAAGTGGTTATTTGGAGGGCTTTGAGGCCTATTTTGGAAAAGGAAATATCTTCACATAAAAACTACACAGAAGCATTCTGAGAAACTTCTTTGTGATGTGTACATTCAACTCACAGTTTTGAAACTATCTTTTGATAGAGCAGTTTTGAAACACTCTTTTTGTAGAATCTGCAAGTGGATATTTGGAAAGCTTTGAGGCCTACTGTGGAAAAGGAAATATCTTCATGTAAAAACTACACTTAGGCAGTCTGAGAACCTTCTTTATGATGTGTGCATTCATCATACAGATTTTAACTTCTTTTGATTGAGCAGATTTGAAACACTCCTTTTGTAGAATCTGCAGGTGGATATTTGGAGGTTTTTGAGGCCTATTTTGGAAAAGGAAATATCTTCACATAAAGACTACACAGAAGCATTCTGAGAAACATCTTTGTGATGTGTGCATCCAACTCACAGAGTTGAACCAATGTCTTAATGGAGCAGTTTTGAATCTTTTTGTGGAATCTTCAACCGGATATTTGGAGCCCTTATCAGCCTATGGTGGAAAAGGAAATATCTTTAAATGAACTCTACACAGAGGAATTGTGAGAAATTTCTTTGTGATGTGTGAACGCATCTCACAGAGTTGAAATTTCCTTTTGATTGAGCAGTTTTGAAATGCTGTTTTCATAGAATCTGCAAGTGGATATTTGGAGCCCTTTGAGGCCTATTTTGGAAAAGGAAATATCTTCACATAAGAACTACACAGAAGCATTCTGAGAAACTACTTTGTGATGTGTGCATTCATCTCACAGTGTTGAAATTTTCTTTTGATTGAGCAATTCTGAAACGCTGTTTTCATAGAATCTGCAAGTGGATATTCAGAGCGCTTTGAGGCCTACTGTGGAAGAACAAATATCTTCACATAAGAACTGCACTGAGGCATTCTGAGAAACTTCTTCACGATGTGTGCATTGAACATAGTTGAACCTATCTTTTGATTGGGCAGTATTGAATCTCTCTTCGTATAATCTGCAACTGGATATTTGGTGCCCTTTGTGGCCTATGAATGAAAAGGAAATATCTTCAAAGGAAAGGTACACAGAGCCATTCAGAGAAACTTCTTCATGATGTGTGCATTCATCTCACAGAGGTGAACCTTTCATTTGATTGAGCAGTTTTGAAACACTCTCTTTGTAGAATCTGTAAGTGGATAGTTGGAGGGTTTTGAGGCCTACTGTGGAAAAGGAAATATCTTCACATAAAAACTACACAGAAGATTTCTGGGAAACTTCCCTGTGATATGTGCATTCCTCTCAAAGAGTTGAACATTTCTTTTGATTGAGCAGTTTGGAAACACTCTTTTTGAACTGTCTGCAAGTGGATATTTGGAGCAATTGAGGCCTACCCTGAAAAAGAAAATATCTTCACATAAAATCAACACAGAGGAATTCTGACAAACTTCTTTGAGGTGTGTGCCTTCATCTCACAGAGTTGAACATTTCTTTTGATTCAGCAGTTTTGAAACAATCTTTTTGTAGAATCTGCAAGCAGATATTTGGAGCCCTTTGTGGCCTAAGGTGGACAAGGAAATATCTTCAAATAAAAACTACACAGAAGCATTCTGAGAAACTGATTTGTGATATGTGCATTAAACTCACAGAGGTGAACCTATCTTTTCTTTGAGCAATTATGATTCCCTCTTTTTGTACGATCTGCAAGTGGACATTTGGAGCCCTTTGCAGCCTATGGAGGAAAAGGAAATATCTTCAAATAAAAACTACCAAGAAGCATTCTGAGGAACTTCTTTGTTATGTGTGCTTTCAACTCACAGAGTTGAACCTATCTTATGATTCAGCAGTTTTGAAACCCTGTTTTTGTAGAATCTTCAAATGGATATTTGGAGCGTTTTGAGGCCTACTGTGGAAAAGCAAATATCTTCACATAAAAACTTCACAGAAGCATTCTGGGAAACTTCTTTGTGATGTCTGCATTCATCTCACACAGCTGAACCTGTCTTATGATAGAGCAGTATTGAAACAATCTTTTTGTAGAATCCACAAGTGGATATTTGGAGTGCTTTGAGGCCTATTGTGGAAAACGAAATATCTTAACATAAAAACTACACAGAAACATTCTGAGAAACTACTTTGTGATGTGTGCATTTATCTCACACAGTTAAACTTTTCTTTTGTTTGAGCAGTTTTCAAACACTCTCTTTGTAGAATCTGCAAGTGGCTCTTTTGAGGGCTTTGAGGCCTATTTTGGAAAACAAAATATCTTCACATAAAAACTATACAGAAGCATTCTGAGAAACTTCTTTGTGATGTGTGCATTCATGTCACAGAGTTGAATATTTTTTGGATTGAGCAGTATTGAAACACTGTTTTTGTATAATCTGCAAGTGGATATTTGGAACGCTTTGAGGCCTATTGTGGAAAAGAAAATATCTTCACTTAAAGACCACACAGAAGCATTCTGAGAATCTTCTTTGTGATGTGTGCATTCAACTCACTGATGTGACTTTATCTTTTGATTAGCAGTTTTGAAACTCTCTTTTTGTAGTATCTGCAAGTGTATATTTGGAGCCCTTTGAGGCCTATGGTGGAAAAAGAAATGCCTTCACATGAAAACTACACAGAAGTATTCTGAGAAACTCCTTTGTGATGTGTGCATTCAACTCACAGATTTGAACCTATCATTTGATTGAGCCATTTTGAAACTGTCTTTTTCTATTATCTGCAAGTGAATATTTCTAGCCTTTTGTGGCCTATTGTGGAAAAGGAAATGCCTTCACATAAAAAACGAACAGAAGTATTCTGAGAAACTTCTTTGTGATGTGTGCATTCATCTCACAGAGATGAACCTTTCTTTTGATTAAGCAGTTTTGAAAGAATCTTTTTGAAGTATCCGCAAGTGAATATTTGGAGCACTTTGAGGCCTAATGTGTAAAAGAAATATCTTCACATAAAAACTACATAGAAGCTTTCTGAGAAACTTCTCTGTGATGTGTGCATTCAACTCATGGAGTTGAACCTATTTTTTTCATTGAACAGTTTTGAAACTCTTTTTGTAGAATCTGCAAGTGGATATTTGGAGCCATTTGTGGCCTATGGTGGAAATGGGAATATCTTCAACTAAAAACTACACAGAAGCATTCTGAGAAACTTCGTGGTGATGTGTACATTCATCTCACAGAGATGAATCTTTCTTTTCATTTAGCAGTTTTGAAACACTCTGTTTGTAGAATCTGCAAGTGGATAATTGGAGCACTTTGAGGCCTATAGTTGAAAAGAAAATATCTTCACATGAAATCTACACAGAAGCATTCCGAGAAACCTCTTTGTAAAGTGTGCATTCATCTCACAGAGTTGAACCTTTCTTTTGATTGAGCAGTTTTGAAAACTCTTTTTGTAGAATCTGCAAGTTGATATTTGGAGCACTTAGGTTCCTATTGTGGAAAAGGAAATATCTTCACATAAAAGCTGCACAGAATCATTCTAAGAAAGTTCTGTGCGATGTGTGCATTCATCTCACAGTGTTGAACCTTTTTTTTCATTCAGCAGTTTTGAAACTTTCTTTTTGTAGAATCTGCAAGTGGATATTTGGAGCTCTTTGAGGCCTATGGTGGAAATGGAAATATCTTCACATAAAAACTACACAGAAGCATTATGAGAAACATCTTTTTTAACACAGAAGCATTCTGAGAAACATCTTTGTTAAATGTGCATTAAACTAACAGAGTTGAAACTATCTTTTGATTGAGCAGTTTTGAATCTCCCTTTTTGTAGAATCTGCAAGAGGATATTTGGAGCCCTTTGTGTCCTACGGTGGAAAAGGACATACCTTCACATAAAAACTACAAAAAAGATTTCTGAGGACATTCTTTGTCATGTTTGCCTTCATCTCATGGAGTTGAACCTTTCTTTTGATTGAGCAGTTTGGAAACACTTTTTTTTTAGTATCTACAAGTGGATGTTTTGATCGCTTTGAAGCCTATGGTGGAAAAGGAAATATCTTCACATGAGAACTACACAGAAGATTCTGAGAAACTTCTTTGTGATGTGTGCATTCAACTAACAGGTTTGAACCTATCTTTTTATTCAGCAATTTTGAAACTCTCTTTTTGTAGAATCCACAAGTGGATATTTGGAACTATTTGCTACCTATGGTGGAAAAGGAGATATCTTCACATAAAAACTATAGAGAAGCATTCTGATAAACTTCTTTGTGATGTGTGCATTCATCTCACAGAGTTGAACCTTTCTTTTGATTAAGCAGTTATGAAACAGTCTTTTTAAAGGATCATCAATTGGACATTTGGAGTACTTTTAGGCCTATTGTGTAAAAGGAGTTATCTTCACATAAAAACTAAGCAGAACCATTCTGAGAAACTGCTTTGCAATGTGTGCATTCATCTCACAGAGTTGAACCTTTCTTTTGATTGAGCAGTTTGTAAACACTCATTTTGTAGAATCTGCAAGTGGATATTTGGAGCGCTTTGTGGCCTATGGTGGAAATGGGTATATCTTCACATAAAAACTATGTGGAAGTATTCAGAGAAACTTCTTTGTGATGTGCACATACAACTCACAGAGTTGAAACTTTCGTTTGGTTGAGCAGTTTTGAAACTCTCTTTTTGTAGAATCTGCAAGTGGATATTTGGAGCCCTTTGTGGCCTATGGTGGAAAGGGAAATATTTTCACATAAAAACTACACAGAAGCCAACTGACAAATGAGGTGGCAGTCAAGATGGCCAAATAGGAACATCTCTGTTCTACAGCTCCCAGCGTGAGTGACACAGAAGATGGATGATTTCTTCATTTCCATCTGAGATACCTGGTTCATCTCACTAGGGAGTGCCAGACAGTGGGCGCAGGATAGTGGGTGCAGCGCATCATGTGTGGGCAGAAGCAGAGTGAGGCATTTCCTCACTTGGGAAGTGCAAGTGGTTAGGGAGTTCCCTTTCCTAGTCAAATAAAGGGGCGACAGATGGCACCTGGGAAATCCAGTCACTCCCACACTAATACTGTACTTTTTCAATGGGCTTAAAAAATGGCACACCAGGAGATTATATCCCACACATTGCTTGGAGGGTCCTATGTCCACGGTGTCTCACTGATTGCTAGCACAGCAGTCTGTGATCAAACTACAAGGTGGCAGTGAGGCTGGGGGTGGGGCAACCCCCGTTGCCCAGGCTTGCTTAGGTAAACAAAGCTGCTGGAAACCTCGAAGTAGGTGTAGCCCACCACAGCTCTAGGAGACCTGCCTTCCTCTGTAGGCTCCATCTCTGTGGGCAGGGCACAGACAAACAAAAAGACAGCAGTAACCTCTGCAGACTTAAATGTCCCTGTCTGACAGCTTTGAAGAGAGCAGTGGTTCTCCCAGCACACAGCTGGAGATCTGAAAATGGGCAGACTGCCTCCTCAAGTGGGTACCTGACCCCTGAACCCCGAGCAGCCTAACTGGGAGACACCACTCAGTAGGGGCAGACTGACACCTCACATGGCTGGGTAGTCCTCCGAGACAAAATTTCCAGAGCAAAGATCAGACAGTAGCATTCATGGTTCATGAAAATCCACTGCTCTGCAGTCACCGCTGCTGATACCCAGGCAAACAGGATCTGGAGTGGACCTCCAGCAAACTCCAACAGACCTGCAGCTGAGGGTCCTGTCTGTTAGAAGGAAAACTAACAGACAGAAAGGACATCCACACCAAAAACCCATCTGTATATCACCATCATCAAAGACCAGAAGTAGATAAAACCACAAAGATGGGGAAAAAACAGAGCAGAAAAACTGGAAACTCTAAAAAGCAGAGTGCCTCTCCTCCTCCAAAGTAATGCAGTTCCTCACAAGAAATGGAACAAAGCTGGACGGAGAATGACTTTGATGAGTTGAGAGAAGAAGGCTTCAGACAATCAAATTACTCTGAGCTACAGGAGGAAATTCAAACCAAAGGCAAAGAAGTTAAAAACATTGAAAAAATTTAGACGAATGTGTAACTAGAATAACCAATACAGAGAAGTGCTTAAAGGAGCTGATGGAGCTGAAAGCCAAGGCTCCAGAACTACATGAAGAATGCAGAAGCCTCAGGAGCTGATGCAATCAACTGGAAGAAAGGGTATCAGTGATGGAAGTTGAAATGAATGAAATAAAGTGAGAAGGGAAGTTTGGAGAAAAAAAGAATAAAAAGAAATGAACAAAGACTCCAAGAAATATGGGACTATGTGAAAAGACAATATCTATGTCTGATTGGTGTACCTGAAAGTGATGCAGAGAATGGAACCAAGTTGGAAAACACTCTGCAGGATATTATCCAGGAGAACTTCCCCAATATAGCAAGGCAGGCCAACATTCAGATTCAGGAAATACAGAGAATGCCACAAAGATACTCCTCGAGAAGAGCAACTCCAAGACACATAATTGTCAGATTCACCAAAGTTGAAATAAAGGAAAAAATGTTAAGGGCACCCAGAGAGAAAGGTGGAGTTACCCTCAAAGGGAAGCCCATCAGACTAACAGCAGATCTCTTGGCAGAAACTCTACAAGCCAGAAGAGAGTGTGGGCCAATATTCAACATTTTTAAAGAAAAGAATTTTCAACCCAGAATTTCATATCCAGCCAAACTGAGCTTCATAAGGGAAGGAGAAATACAATACTTTACAGACAATCAAATGCTGAGAGATTGTGTCAGCACCAGGCCTGCCCGAAAAGAGCTCCTGAAGGAAGCACTGAACATGGAAAGAAACAACCAGTACCAGCCACTGCAAAATCATGCCAAATTGTAAAGTCCACTGTGGCTAGTAAGAAACTACATCAACTAACGAGCAACATAACCAGCAAACATCATAACGACACGATCAAATTCACACATAACAATATTAACTCTAAATGTAAATGGACTAAATGCTCCAATTAAAGACACAGACTGGCAATTTGGATAAAGAGTCAAGACCCATCAGTGTGCTGTATTCAGGAAACCCATCTCACATGCAGAGACAAACATAGGCTCAAAATGAAAGGATGGTGGAAGATCTACCAAGCAAATGGAAAACAAAAGAAGGCAGGGGTTACAATCCTAGTCTCTGATAAAACAGACTTTAAACCAACAAAGATCAAAAGAGACAAAGAAGGCCATTACATAATGGTAAAGGGATCAATTCAACAAGAAGAGCTAACTATCCTAAATATGTATGCACTCAATACAGGAGCACCCAGATTCTTAAAGCAAGTCCTGAGTGACGTACAAAGAGACTTAGACTCCCACACATTAATAATGGGAGAGTTTAACACCCCACTGTCAATATTAGACAGATCAATGAGACAAAAAGTTAACAAGGATACCCAGGAATTGAACTCAGCTCTGCACCAAGTGGACCTAATAGACATCTACAGAACTCTCCACCCCAAATCGAAAGAATATACATTTTTTTCAGCACCACACCACACCTATTCCAAAATTGACCACATAGTTGGAACTAAAACTATCCTCAGCAAATGTAAAAGAACAGAAATTATAACAAACTGTCTCTCAGACCACAGTGCAATCAAACTAGAACTCAGGATTAAAAATCTCACTCAAAGCCGCTCAACTCATGGAAACTGAACAACCTGCTCCTGAATGACTACTGGGTACATAACAAAATGAAGGCAGAAATAAAGATGTTCTTTGAAACCAATGAGAACAAAGACACAACATACCAGAATCTCCGGGACACATTCAAAGCAGTGTGTAGAAGGAAATTTATAGCACTAAATGCCCACAAGAGAAAGCAGGAAAGATCCAAAATTGACACCCTAACATCACAATTAAAAGAACCAGAAAAGCAAGAGCAAAAGCATTCAAAAGCTAGCGGAAGGCAAGAAATAACTAGAATCAGAGCAGAACTGAAGGAAATAGAGACACAAAAAACCCTTCAAATAATTAATGAATCCAGGAGCTTGTTTTTTGAAAAGATCAACAAAATTGATAGACCACCAGCAAGACTAATAAAGAAGAAAAGAGAGAAGAATCAAATAGACGCAATAAAAAATGATAAAGTGAGTATCACCATTGATCCCACAGAAATACGAACTACCATCAGAGAATACTACATACAACCCTACACAAACGAACTACAAAATGTAGAAGGAATGGATAAATTCCTTGACACATACACCCTCCCAAGACTAAACCAGGAAGAAGTTGACTCTCTGAATAGACCAATAAGAGGCTCTGAAATTGTGGCAATAATCAATAGCTTACCAACCAAAAAGAGTCCAGGACCAGATGGATTTACAGCCGAATTCTACCAGAGGTACAAGGAGGAACTGGTACCATTCCTTCTGAAATTATTCCAATCAATGGCAAAAGAGGGAATCCTCCCTAACTCATTTTATGAGGCCAACATCATCCTGATACCAAAGCCGGGCCGAGACACAACCAAAAAACAAAATTTTAGACCAATATCCTTGATGAACATTGATGCAAAAATCCTCAATAAAATGCTGGCAAACCGATTCCAGAAGCACATCAAAAAGCGTATCCAATATGATCAAGTGGGCTTCATCCCTAGGATGCAAGGCTGGTTCAATATATGCAAATCAATAAATATAATCCAGCATATAAACAGAACCAAAGACAAAAACCACATGATTATCTCAATAGATGCAGAAAAGGCCTTTGACAAAATTCAACATCCTTCATGCTAAAAACTCTCAATAAATTACGTATTGATGGGACGTATCTCAAAATAATAAAAGCTAGCTATGACAAACCCACAGCCAATATCATACTGGATGGGCAAAAACTGGAAGCATTCCCTTTGAAAACTGGCACAAGACAGAGATGCCCTCTCTCACCACTCTTATTCAACATAGTGTTGGGAATTCTGGCCAGGGCCATTAGGCAGGAGAAGGAAAAAAGGGTATTCAATTAGGAAAAGAGGAAGTCAAATTGTGCTCGCTTGCAGATGACATGATTGTATATCTAGAAAACCCCATTG
The DNA here is from genome assembly GCF_029281585.2 of Gorilla gorilla gorilla. NCBI lineage: Eukaryota > Metazoa > Chordata > Mammalia > Primates > Hominidae > Gorilla > Gorilla gorilla. The sequence continues at coordinate 9,515,805 of NC_086018.1, read as the reverse complement.
TCTCAGCCCAAAATCTCCTTAAGCTGATAAGCAACTTCAGCAAAGTCTCAGGATACAAAATCAATGTACAAAAATCACAAGCATTCTTATACACCAATAACAGACAAACAGAGCCAAATCAAGAGTGAACTCCCATTCACAATTGCTTCAAAGGAATAAAATATGTAGGAATCCAACTTACAAGTGATGTGAAGGACCTCTTCAAGGAGAACTACAACCACTGCCCAATGAAATAAAAGAGGATATAAATAAATGGAAGAACATTCCATGCTCATGGGTACGAAGAATCAATATCGTGAAAATGGCCATACTGCCGAAGGTAATTTATAGATTCAATGTCATCCCCATCAAGCTACCAATGACCTTCTTCACAGAATTGGAAAAAACTACTTTAAAGTTCATATGGAACCAAAAAAGAGCCCACATCAACAAGTCAATCCTAAGCCACAAGAACAAAACTGGAGGCATCAGGCTACCTGACATCGAACTATACTACAAGGCTACAGTAAGCAAGACAGCATGGTACTGGTATCAAAACAGAGATATAGATCAATGGAACAGAAAAGAGCCCTCAGAAATAACACTGCATATCTACAACTATCTGATCTTTGATAAACATGAACAAAACAAGCAATGGGGAAAGGATTCCCTATTTAATAATTAGTGCTGGGAAAATTGGCTAGCCATACGTAGAAAGCTGAAACTGGATCCCTTCCTTAAATCTTATACAAAAATCAATTCAAGATGGATTAAAAAGTTAAACGTTAGACCTAAAACCATAAAAATCCTAGAAAAAAACCCAGGCATTACCATTCAGGACATAGGCATGAGCAAGGACTTCATGTCTAAAACACGAAAAGCAATGGCAACAAAAGCCATAATTGACAAATGGGATCTAATTAAACTAAAGAGCTTCTGCACAGCAAAAGAAACTACCAGCAGAGTGAACAGGCAATGTACAAAATGGGAGATAGTTTTCACAACCTACTTATCTGACAAAGGGCTAATATCCAGAATCTACAATGAACACAAACAAATTTACAAGAAAAAAACAAACAACCCCATCAAAAAGTGGGTGAAGGACATGAACAGACACTTCCCAAAGAAGACATTTATGCAGCCAAAAACAAATGAAAAAATGCTTATCCTTAACTGGCCATCAGAGAAATGCAAATGAAAACCACAATGACATACCACCTCACACTAGTTAGAATGGCAATCATTAAAAATTCAGGAAACAACAGGTGTTGGAGAGGATGTGGAGAAGTAGAAACACTTTTACACTTTTGCTGGGGCTGTAAACTAATTCAGCCATTGTGGAAGTCAGTGTGGGGATTCCTCAGGGATGTAGATCTAGAAATACAATTTGACCCAGCCATCCCATTACTGGGTATATACCCAAGGACTATAAATCATGCTGCTATAAAGACACATGCACACATATGTTTATTGCAGCACTATTCACAATAGCAAAGACTTGGAACCAACCCAAATGTCCAACAATAACAGAGTGGATTAAGAAAATGTGGCACATATAGACCATGGAATACTATGGAGCCATACAAAAATGATGAGTTCATGTCCTTTGTAGGGACATGGATGAAACTGGAAATCATCATTCTCAGTAAACTATCGCTAGGACAAAAAAACAAACACTGCATGCTCTCACTCATAGGTGGGAATTGAGCGATGAGAACACATGGACACAGGAAGGGGAACATCACACTCTGGGGACTGATGTGGGGTGGGGGTAGGGGGGAGGGAGAGCATTAGGAGATATACCTAATGCTAAATGACGAGTTAATGGGTGCAGCACACCAAAATGGCACATGTACACATATGTAACTAACCTGCACAATGTGCACATGTACCCTAAAACTTAAAGTATAATAATAATAAAATAAAATAAATTTAAAAAAACTACACAGCAGTACTCTGAGAAACTTCTTTGCGATGAATGCATGCAATTCTCAGAGTTGAACATATCTTTTGATTGAACAGTTTTGAAAATATCTTTTTGTAGAATCTGGAAGTGGATATATGGAGCCCTTTGCAGCCTATAGTGCAATAGGAAACATCTTCACATAAAATCTACACAGAAGCTTTCTGAGAAATTTCTTGGTGATGTGTGCATTCATCTCACAGAGTTGAATATTTCTTTTGATTGTGCAGCTTGAAATACTGTTTTTGTGGAATCTGCAAGTGGATACTTGGAGTGTTATGTGGCCTATTGTGGAAAACGAAATATCGTCACATAAAAACTTCACAGAAGCATTCTGAGAAACTTCTTTGTTATGTGTGTATTCAACTCACAGAGTTGAACCTGTCTTTTTAGAGAGCAATTTTTAAACTGTCTTTTTGTAGAATCTGCAAGTGGATATATGGAGCCCTTTGCGACCTATGGCGTAAAAGGAAATATCTTCACAAAAAAACTACACAGAAGCATTCTGAGAAACTTCTCTGTGAAGGGTTCATTCATCTCACAGACTTGAACCTTTCTTTTGATTGAGCAGTTTGGAAACTTTTTTTTGTAGAATCTGCAAGTGGATATTTGGAACGCTTAGGGGACTATTGTGGAAAAGGAAATATCTTCACATAAAAACTACACAGAGGCATTCTGAGAAGGTTCTTTGCGATGTGTGCATTCATCTGACAGAGTTGAAACTTTCTTTGAGCAGTTTGGAAACACTCTTTTTGTAGAATCTGCAAGTGGATATTTGGAGCCCTTTGAGGCTTATGGTGGAAAAGGAAATATCTTCAGATAAACACTACACAGGAGCATTCTGAAAAACTGCTTTGTGATGTGTGCATTCATCTCACAGAGTTGAACTTTTCTTTTGATTGAACAGTTTTGAAACACTCTTTTTGTGGAATGTGAAAGTGGATATTTGGAGGGTTTTGAGGCCTACGGTGGAAAAGGAAATATCTTCACATAAAAACTACAAAGAAGGATTCTGAGAAACTTCTTTATGATGTGTGCATTCAACTCACAGACTTGAACATATCTTTGGATTGAACAGCTTTGAAACTGTCTTTTTGTGCAATCTGCAAGTGGATATTTTGAGCCCTTTGTGGCCTATGGTGGAAAACGAAATATCTTCAGATAAAAACTACACAGAAGCATTCTGAGAAACTTCTTTGTGATGTGCACATTCATCTCACAGAATAGAAACTTTCTTTTGATTGAGCAGTTATGAAATACCCTTTTTGTAGAATGATCATGTGGATATTTGGAGGGCTTTGAGGCCTACGGTGGAAAAGGAAATATCTTTACATAAAAACTACACAAAAGCATTCTGAGAAACTTCTTTGTGATGTGTGCATTCAACTCACAGAGCTAAACCTATCTTTTGATTGACGAGTTTTGAAACTCTCTTTTGTAGAATCTGCAAGTGGATATTTGGAGTGCTTTGAGGCTTATTGTGGAAAAGAAAATATCCTCACATAAAAACTACACAGAAGCATTCTGAGAAACTTCTTTGTGATGTGTGCATTCATCTCAAGGAGTTGAAAGTTTCTTTTGATTGTGCAGCTTGGAAACACTGTTTTTTGTAGAATCCAAAAGTGGATATTTGGAGTGCTATGTGGCCTATGATGGAAAAGGAAATATCTTCACATAAAAACTTCACAGAAGCATTCTGAGAAACTTCTTTGTTATGTTTGTATTCAAGTCACATAGTTGAACCTATCTTTTGATACAGCAGTTCTGAAACTCACTTTTTGTAGAATCTGCAAGTGGACATTGGGAACCCTTTGCAGCCTATGGTGTAAAAGGAAATACCCTCACATAAAAACTACACAGAAACATCCTGAGAAACTTCTTTGTGATGTGTGCATTCATCTCACAGAGTTGAACTTTTCTTTTGATTGTGCAGTTTGGAAACACTCCTTTTGTAGAATCTGTATGTGGATATTTGGAGGGTTTTGAGTCCTATGGTGGTAAAGAAAATATTGTCACATGAAAAATACACAGAGGCATTCTGAGAAACTTCTTTGTGACGTGTGGATTCATCTCCCAGAGTTGAACCTATCCTTTGATTAAGAAATTTTGAAACTCTCTTTTTGTAGAACCTGCAAGTGGATATTAGGAGCCATTTGCAGCCTCTGGTGTAAAAGGAAATATCTTCACTTTAAAAGTACACAGAAACATTCTGAGAAACTTCTTTGTGACATGTGCATTCATCTCACAGATTTGAAATTTTCTGTTGATTCAGCAGTTTTGAGACACTTTTTTTGTAGAATTTGCAGTTGGATATTTGGAGTGCTTTAAGGCCTATTGTGGAAAAGGAAATATCTCCACATAAAAACTATACAGAAACATTCTGAGAAACTTCTATGCGATGTGTGCATTCATCTGACAGAGTTGAAACTTTCTTTAGTTTGAGCAGTTTGGAAACACTCTTTTTGTAGAATCTGCAATTTAATATTTGGAGCACTTTGAGGACTACAGTGAAAAAGGAAATACCTTCACATAAAAACTACACAAAACTATTGTGACAAACTTCTTTGTGGTGTGTGCATTCAACTCACAGGGTTGAACCTATCTTTTGGTTGACCAGTTTTGAGACTCTCTTTTTGTAGAATCTGCAAGTGGATATTAGGAAACCCTTGTAGCCTATGGTGGAAAAGGAAATATCTTCACATAAAAACTACACAGAAGCATTCTGAGAAACTTCTTTGTAATGTGAGCATTCAACTCACAGATTTGCAACTTTCTTTTGATTGAGCTGTTTGAAACTCTCTTTTTCTGTAATCCGCCAGTGTATATTTGGAGCATTTTGTGGCCTATGGTAGAAAAGGAAATATCTTCTCATAAAAAGTACACAGAAGCATTCTGAGAAACTTCTCTGTGATGTATTCATTCTACTCACAGAGTTGAACCTATTTTTTGATTGAGCAGTTTTGAAACTATCTTTTTCAATAATCTGCAAGTGGATATTGGGAGTCCTTTGTGGCCTAATAAGGAAAAGGAAATATCTTCACATAAAAACTACACAGAAGAATTTTGATAAACTTCTTTGTGATGTGTGCATTCATCTCAGAGTTTTGAACGTTTCTTTTGATTGAGCCGTTTGGAAACACTCTTTTTGTAGAATGTGCAAGTTGATATTTGTAGTGCTTTGAGGCCTCCAGTGGAAAAGGAAATATCTTCACATAAAAACTACACAGAAGCATTCTGAGAAATTTCTCTGTGATCTGTGCATTCAACTCACAGGGTTGAATCTATCTTTTGATTGAGCAGTTTTGAGTCTCTCTTTCTGTGGAATCTGCAAGTGGATATTTGGAGCCCTTTGCGGCCTACGGTGGAAAAAGAAATATCATCACATAAAAACTACACAGAAGCATTCTGAGAAAGTTTTTGTGATGTGTGCATTCATCTCACGGAGTTGAGCCTATCTTTTGATTGGGCAGTTTTGAAACTCTCTTTTTGAAGAATCTGGAATGAGTATTTGGAGGCCTTTGTGGCATATGGTCCAAAAGGAAATATCTTCACATGAAAACTACACAGAAGCATTCTGAGAAACTTCTCTGTGATGTGTGCATTCAACTTACAGAGTTGAAGCTACCTTTGACTGAGCAGTTTTGAATCTCTCTTTTTGTAGAATCTGCAAGTGGAAGTATGGAGCCCTTTGCGGCCAATGGTGGAAAAGGAGATATCTTCAAATGAAAACTACACAGAAATATTCTGAGAAACTTCTGGTTGTTGTGTGCATTCATCTCACACACTTGAACCTATCTTTTGATTGAGCAGTTTTGAAACCCTCTGTTTGTAGAATCTGAAAGTGGATATCTGGAGCGCTTTGGTGCCTATTGTGGGAAAGGAAATATCATCACAAAAAAACTACACGGAAACATTCTGAGAAACTTCTTTGTGATGTATGCATTCATCTCACAGAGTTGAACCTTTCTGTCGATTCAGCAGTTTTCACATTCTTTTTGTAGAATCTGCAAGTGGATATTTGGAGCACTTTGAGGCCTATTGTGGAAAAGGAAATATCTTCACAGAAAAATTGCACAGAAGCATTCTGAGGAAGTTCTTTGCGATGTGTGCATTCATCTGACAGAGTTGAACATTTCTTTTGTTTGAGCAGTTTGGGATCACTCTTTTTGTAGAATCTGCAAGTAGATATTTGGAGCATTTTGGAGTCTATGGTGTAAAAGTAAATATCTACACATAAAAAGTACACAGAAGCATTCTGAGAAAATTCTTTGTGATGTGTGCATTCTTCTCACAGAGGTGAACCCATCTTATCATTGAGCAGTTTTGAGACACTCTTTTTGTAGAAACTGCAAGTGGATATTTGGAGTACTTTGAGGTCTATTGAATAAAAGAAACTATCTTCATATAAAAACTACACAGAATCATTCTGAGAAACTTCATTGTGAGGAGTGCATTCATAACACAGAGTTAAACCTATTTTTGATTCAGTAGTTTTGAATCTCTCTTTTTGTATAATCTGCAAGTAGATATTTGGAGCCCTTTTCAGCCTATGGAGGAAAAGGAAATATCTTGAAATAAAAACTACATGGAAGCATTCTGAGAATCTTCTTTGTGATGTGTGCATTCATCCCACAGTGTTGAACCTTTCTTTTGGTAGAGCAGTTTTGAAACGCTGTTTTTGAAAAATCTGCAAGAGGATATTTTGAGGTCTTTGAGGCCTATTGTGGACAAGTAAATATGTTCACATAAAAACTATAAAGAGGCATTCTGAGTAACTTCATTTGATGTGTAAATTCACCGAACAGAGATGAACCTATCTTATGATTGAGCAGTTTTGAAACACTCTCTTTGTATAATCTTCCAGTTGATATTTGAAGCTCTTTGAGGCCTATTGTGGAAAAGAAATATCTACACATAAAAAGCGCACAGAAGCATTCTGATAATCTTCTTTGTGATGTATGCATTCATCTCACAGAGTTGAACCTTTCTTTTGTTAGAGCAGTTTTGAAACACGGTTTTTGTAAAATCTGCAAGAGGATATTTTGAGCGCTTTGATGCTTATTGTGGAAAAGTAAATATTTCCACACAAAACCTATGCAGAGGCATTCTGAGTAACTTCTTTGTGATGTGTGCATTCATCTCACAGAGTTGAACCTTTCTTTTGATTGAGCAGTTTTGACACACTCTGTAGAATCTGCAAGTGGATATTTTGAACACTTTGAGGACTATAGTGGAAAAGGAAATATCTTCACATAAAAACTACACAGAAGCATTCTGAGAAACTTCTTCATCATGTGAGCATTCAACACACAGAGTTGAACCTATCTTTTCATAGAGCAGTTTTGAATCTCTCTTTTTGTAGAGTCTACAAGAGGATATTTGGATACCTTTGCAACCTATGGAGGAAAAGGAAATATCTTCAAATACACACTACACAGAAGGATTCTAAGAAACTTCTTTGTGATATGTGCACTCATTTGACATAGTTGAACCTTTCTTTTGATTGAGCAGTTTTGAAACTCAGTTTTTGTAGAATCTGCAAGTGGATATTTGGAGCCATTTGAGGCCTACTGTGGAAAAACAAATATCTTCACATAAAAACCACACAGAGGCATTTTGAGAAACTTCTTTGTGATGTGTGCATTCATCTCACAGTGTTGAAATTTTCTTTTGTTTGAGGAGTTTTGAAACACTGTTTTTGTAGATTGTTTGAGGAGTTTTGAAACACTGTTTTTGTAGAATCTGCAAGAGGATATTTGGAGTGCTTTCAGGCCTATTGTGGAAAAGGAAATAATTTCACATAAAAACTACTCTGAAACATTCTGAGAAACTAATTTGTGATAAGTGCATTCATCACACAGATTTGAACTTTTCTTTTGATTGAGCAGTTTTGAAACACTCTTTTTGTAGAATCTGCAAGTGGGTATTTGGATAGATTTTAGGCCTATTTTGGAAAAGGAAGTATCTTCACATACAAACTACACAGAAGCATTTTCAGAAACTTCTTTGTGATGTGTGAATTCAACTCACAGAGTTGAACCTATCTTTTGATTGAGCAGTTTTGAATCTCACTTTTTTTATTTTCTGCAAGTGAACATATTGATCCGTTTGTGGCCTATGGTGGAAAAGGAAATATCTTCAAATAAAAACTACACAGAAACTTTCTGAGAAACTTCTTTGTGATGTGTGCATTCATCGTAAAGAGTTGAACCTATCTTATTATTGAGCAGTTTTGAAACACTCTTTTTGTAGTATCTGCAAGTGGATATTTGGAGAACTTTGAGGCCCAGTTTGGGAAAGGAAATATCTTCACATAAAAACTACACAGCAGCATTCTGGGAAACTTCCTTGTGATGTGTGCATTCATCTCCCAGTGTTGAGCCTGTCTTTTGATTGAGCAGATCTGAAACGCTCTTTTTGTAGAATCAGCAAGTGGATATTTGGTGGTCTTTGAGGCCTATTTTGGAAAAGGAAATATCTTCACAAAAAAACTACACAGAAGCATTCTGAGAAACTTCTTTGTGATGTGTGTATTCAACTCAGAGTCTTGAACCTATCTTTTGATTGAGCAATTTTGGTTCTCTCTTTTTCTAGAATCTGGAAGTGGATATTTGGAGCCTCTTGTGGTCAGTCTATGGAGGCAAAGGAAATATCTTCAAATAAAAACTACACAGAAGAATTCTCAGAAATTTCTAGGTGATGTGTGCACTCATCTCACAGAGTTGAGCCCGTCTTTTGATTGAGGAGATTTCAAACAATCTTTTTGTAGAATCAGCAGGTGGATATTTGATGGGCTTTGAGGCTTTTTGGAAATGGAAATATGTTCACATAAAAACTACACAGAAGCATTCTGAGAAATTTCCTTTTGATTTACGTATTCATCACCCATAGATAAAACTTTCTGAATGGTAATGCCTAGGTTTTCTTCTAGGGTTTTTATGGTTTTAGGTCTAACATTTAAATCTTTAATCCGTCTTGAATTGATTTTTGTATAAGGTGTAAGGAAGGGATCCAGTTTCAGCTTTCTACATATGGCTAGCCAGTTTTCCCAGCACCATTTATTAAATAGGGAATCCTTTCCCCATTGCTTGTTTTTCTCAGGTTTGTCAAAGATCAGATAGTTGTAGATATGCGTCGTTATTTCTGAGGGCTCTGTTCTGTTCCATTAATCTATATCTCTGTTTTGGTACTAGTACCATGCTGTTTTCGTTACTGTAGCCTTGTAGTATAGTTTGAAGTCAGGTAGTGTGATGCCTCCAGCTTTGTTCTTTTGGCTTAGGATTGACTTGCCGATGTGGGCTCTTTTTTGGTTCCATATGAACTTTAAAGTAGTTTTTTCCAATTCTGTGAAGAAAGATATTGGTAGCTTGATGGGGATAGCATTGAATCTGTAAATTATCTTGGGCAGTATGGCCATTTTCACGATATTGGTTCTTCCTACCCATGAGCATGGAATGATCTTCCATTTGTTTGTATCCTCTTTTATTTATTTGAGCAGTGGTTTGTAGTTCTCCTTGAAGAGGTCCTTCACATCCCTTGTAAGTTGGATTCCTAGGTATTTTATTCTCTTTGAAGCAGTTGTGAATGGGAGTTCACTCATGATTTAGCTCTCTGTTTGTCTGTTGGTGTATAAGAATGCTTGTGATTTTTGTACATTGATTTTGTATCCTGAGACTTTGCTGAAGTTGCTTATCAGCTTAAGGAGATTTTGGGCTGAGACAATGGGGTTTTCTAGATATACAATCATGTCATCTGCAAACAGGGACAATTTGACTTCCTCTTTTCCTAATTGAATACCCTTTATTTCCTTCTCCTGCCTAATTGCCCTGGCCAGAACTTCCAACACTATGTTGAATAGGAGCGGTGAGAGAGGGCATCCCTGTCTTGTGCCGGTTTTCAAAGGGAATGCTTCCAGTTTTTGCCCATTCAGTATGATATTGGCTGTGGGTTTGTCATAGATAGCTCTTATTATTTTGAAATACGTCCCATCAATACCTAATTTATTGAGAGTTTTTACCATGAAGGGTTTTTGAATTTTTATTAATCTGTCTTTTGTTAGTTTAATTCACAGTCCCCAGGTACAGATTTTAGAAGAATAGAGAAACAGGATTTTTTCCTCCCCATATAATATTCATACAGAGTTAGGGAGCTGGCTATATTCACAGTATGTACTGAAATAACAAAAAATACATAAGGCTTGATATAACTGGTTAACAGGAAGTTAACAATTAGTATGTTACCATGGACCAAAGTCTGTGACCAACTTAAATTCAATAGGCAATAGTCTCTCAAATATACAATTATTTACCTGCTGTTTGCAACTGTGAAGAGAATCTTAATGTATGCATTTGAAGGGCTACAAATAAAGGGAAGCAACTGCAGCAAAAGGCACTGCCTAATAATGCCTGTTTGCAAATAAGTTACTTAAGCCAATAGTGCCAGTTTCTCACTCTTTCGAAGGTAGAACTCAAACATGCCATAATAAAATTCATTTTCATTTTTCTAATAATGCATGCTATCCTTAAGAAAGGTAGATTATATTGCACAGGGTTCTTAGTGAGCTTTGATATGTTTCTTCTTTTTTCCCCTTTCTTCTTTCTGATTTTGTTCCCTCCTTTAGGGTGGGGATGTTGTGGTAAATGTGAAGTCACTAATCTTTGATCTTTGTGCATGAGGCTTCCTTCCACTGCAAATCAATTATGACAGATTAAATTTGCCTTTGATCAGAGGCTTTGATTTACTTTCTAATTCCCTGCTTCATCACTAGGCTCTGAGATGTGTCTGCTCTTTGCCCTCTGCAGTTGTGTTGGTGATAATAGTGATATATTTCGCTGGTTTGTTTCCTTTCCAAAACCTCAAATATCTGCCAAATATCTGCATGCATGTGCAGTCCAATAAAATCCACTGTTTAGAAGAGAAAAAAAACTTTCTTTCGATTGAGCAGTTTTGAAGCACTCTTTTTGTAGAATCTGCAACTGGATATTTGGAGACCTTTGTGGCTGACGGTGGAAAGGGAAATACCTTCACATAAAAACTACACAGAAGCATTCTGAGAAACTTCTTTGTGATGTGTGCATTCAACTCACAGCCTTGAACCTAACTTTTGATTGAGCAGTTTTGGATCTCTTTTTTTCTAGAATCTGCAAGTGGATATTTGGAGCCCTTTGCGGTCCATGGAGGAAAGGAAATATCTTCAAATAAAAACTACACAGAAGCATTCTGAGAAACTTCTTGGTGATGTGTGCATTCAACTCACAGAGGTGAACACATCTTATGATTGAGCAGTTTTGAAACACTCTCTTTGCAGAATCTGAAAGTGGATACTTGGAGCGCTTTGAGTGCTATTGAGGAAAAGGAAATATCTTCACATAAAAACTTCACAGAAGCATTCTGAGAAACTTCTTTGTGATGTGTGCATTCATCTCACAGAGTTGAACCTTTCTTTTGATGGAGGAGTTTTGAAACACTCCTTTTGTAGATTCTGCAAGTCGATATTTGGTGCACACGGAAGTCTATTGTGGAAAAGGCAATATCTTCACATAAAAACTACACAGAAGCATTCTGAGAAACTTCTTTTTGATGTGTGCATTCATCTCACATAGTTGAACCTTTCTTTTCATTGAGAAGTTTTGAAACACAGTTTTTTGTAGAATCTGCAAGCGGATATTTGGAGAGATTTGAGGTCTACTTTGTAAACCAATTATCTTCACATAAAAACTACACAGAAGCATTCTGAGAAAATTTTGTGATGTGTGCATTCATCTCACACGGTTGAAACATTATTTTGATTGAGCAGTTTTGAAACACTCTTTCTGTAGAATCTGCAAGTGGATATTTTGAGCATTTTGAGGCCTATAGTGGAAAAGGAAATATCTTCACATAAAAACTACACAGAATCATTCTGAGAAACTATTTTGTGATGTGTGCATTCATCTCACAGAGTTGAATCTATGTTATGGTTTAGCAGTTTTCAAACACTCTCTTTGTAGAATCTACAAGTGGATCCTTGGAACGATTTGAGGCATATTGTTAAAAAGGAAATATGTTCACATAAAAACGACACAAAAGCATTCTGAGAAAGTTCTTTGTGATGTGTGCATTCAACTCACAGAGTCTAATCTGTCTTTTGATTGAGCAGTTTTTAAATACTGTTTTTGTAGAATCTGCAAGTGGATATTTTGTGAACTTTGAGGCCTATTTTGGAAAAGGAAATATCTTCACATAAAAACTACACAGAAGCATTCTGAGAAACTTCTTTGTGATGTGTTCATTCAACTCACAGACTTGAACCTATATTTCAATTGAGCAGTTATGGATTTCTCTTTTTCTAGGATTTGCAAGTGGATATTTGGAGTCCTTTGTGGTCCATGGAGGCAAAGGAAATATCTTCAAATAAAATCTACACAGAAGCATTCTGAGAAACGTCTTTGTGGTGTGTGCATTCATCTCACAGAGATGAACCTATCTTATGACTGAGCAGCTTTGAAACACTCTCTTTGCAGAATCTTCAGGGGGATATTTGGAGCACTTTGTGGCCTACTGGATAAAAGGAAATATCTTCACATAAAACCTACACAGAATTATTCTGAGCAACTACTTTGTGATGTGTGTATTCATCTAACAGAGCTGTATGTTTCTTTTGGTTGAGCAGTTTTGAAACACTGTTTTTATAGAATCTGCAAGTGGATATTTGGAATGTTTTGAGGCCTACTGTGGAAAAGCAAATATCTTCACGTAAAAACCACACAGAAGCATTCTGAGAAACATCTCTGTGATGTGTGCATTCATCCCACAGAGTTGAAAGTTTCTTTTGATTGAGATCTTTTGAAACACACTTTTTGTAGAATCTGCAAGTGGATAGTTGAAGCCCTTTGCAGCCTATGGAGGAAAAGGAAATATCCTGAAATAAATACTACACAGAAGCATTCTGAGAACCTTCTTTCTGATGTGTGCATTCATCTCATAGATTGGAACCTATCTTATGATTGAGCAGTTTTGAAACACTCTCTTTGTATAATCTGCAAGTGGAAACTTGGACTATTTCAACCCTATAGTGGAAAAGGAAATATCTTCACATAAAAACTTCACAGAAGCATTCTGAGAAACTTCTTTGTGATGTGTGCATTCATCTCACAGAGATGAATATTTCTTTTGATCGTGCAGTTTTGAAACACTGTTTTTGTAGAATCTGCAACTGGATATTTGGAGCCCTTTGCGGCCTATATGAAAAAAGGAAATATCTTCAGGTAGAAACTACACAGAAACATTATGAGAAACTTCTTTGTGATGTGTGCATTCATCTCACAGAGTTGAACTTTTGTTTTGATGGAGAAGTTTTGAAACACTCTTTTTGTAGAAACTGCAAGTTGCTATTTGGAGCCCTTTGTGGCATATGGTGAAACAGGGAATACCTTCACATAAAAACTACACAGAAACATTCTGAGAAACTTCTTAGTGTTGTGTGCATTACTCTCACAGAGTTGAACCATTCTTTTGATTGAGCAGTTTTGAAACAATCTCTTTGTAGAATCTGCAGGTGGATACTTGGAATGCTTTGAGACCTATTGTGGAAAAGGAAATATCTTCACATAGAGACTACACAGTAGAATTCAGTGAAACTTCTTTGTGATGTGTGCATTCAACTCACAGAGTTGAACGTTTCTTTTGATTGACCAGTTTGGAAACATTCTTTTTGTAGAAACTGCAAGTGGATATGTGGAGCCTTTTGCGGCCTAAGGTGGAAAAGGAAATATCTTCACATAAAAACTACACAGAAGCATTCTAACAAACTACCTTGTGATGTGTGCATTCATCTGACAGAGTTGAACCTTTATTTTGATTGAGCAGTTTTGAAACACTTTTTTGTAGAATCTGCAAGTGGATCTTTGGAGAGCTTTGAGGCCTATTGTGAAAAAGAAAATATCTTCACATAAAAACTACACAGAAGGAGTCTGAGATACCTTTTGCGATTGTGCATTCATTTCACCTTTCTTTTGACTATGCAGTTTGGAAATACTCTTTTAGTGTGATCTGCAAGTGGATATTTGCAGTGCTGGGAGGCATATTGAGGAAAAGGAAATATCTTCCCATAAAAAATACACAGAAGCATTCTGAGAAATTTATTTGTGATGTGTGCATTGAACTCACGGAGTTGAACCTATCTTTTGATAAGCAGTTTTGAAACTTTCTTTTTTTGGAATCTGCAGGTGGATATTTGGAACACTTTGAGGCCTATGGTGTAAAAGGAAATATCTTCACATAAAAACTACACAGAAGCATTCAAAGAAACTTCTTTGTGATGTCAGCATTCAACTCACAGAGTTGAACTTATCTTTTTATTGAGGAGCTTTGAAAATCTCTTTTTGTAGAATCTGCAAGTGGATATTTAGAGCCCCTTGCTGCCTGTGGTGGAAAAAGAAATATATTCACATAAAAACTTCACAGAAGCATTCTGAAAAAACTTCTTGGTGATGCGTGCATTCATATCACAGAGTTAAACATTTCTTTTGATTGAGCTGTTTTGAAACAGTATTTTTGTAGAATCTGCAAGTGGATATTTGGAGCACTTTGAGGCCTATTGTAGAAAAGGAAATATCTTCACATGAAAACAACACAGAAACATTCTGACAAATTTCTTTGTGATGTGTGCGTTCATCTCACAGAGTTGAACTTTTCTTTTGATTGAGCAGTTTTCAAACACTGTTTTTGTAGTATCTCTAAGTGGATATTTTGAGCGCATTGAGGCCTATGGTGGAAAAGGATATATCTTCACATAAAATCTACACAGAAGCATTCTGAGAAACTTCTTTCTGATGTGTGTATTCAAATCACAGATTTGAACCTATCATCTTTTGATTGCACAGTTTTCAAACTCTCTTTTTGTAGAATCTGCAAGTGGATATTTGGAACCCTTTGTGGCCTCTGGTGGAAAAGGAAATAACTTCACGTAAAAACTACACAGAAGCATTCTGAGAAACTTCATTGTCTTGTGTGGATTCATCTCAGAGTGTTGAACCTTTCTTTTCACTGAGAACTTTTGAAACAGTCTTTTTGTAGAATCTGGAAGTGGATATTTGGATCCCCTTGAGGCCTACTGTGGAAAAGAAAATATCTTTACCTAAAAACAACACAGATGCATTCTGAGAAACTTCTTTGCAAGGTGTGCATTCATCTCACATAGTTCAACTTTCTTTTGATTGAGCAATTTTGAAACACACTTTTTGTAGAATCCGCAACTAGATATTTGGAGTGCATTGAGGCCTGTGGTGGAAAAGGAAATATCTTCACTTAAACCTACACAGAAGCATTCTGAAAAACTTCTTTGTGAAATGTTCGTTCAACACACTGTGGTGAACATTTCTTTTCATTGAGCAGTTTTGAAAACCACTATTTGTAGAATCTGCAAATGGATATTTGTAGTGCTTAGAGGCCTATTGTGGAAAAGGAAATATCTTCACATAAAAACTACACAGAAGCATTCTGAGAAACTTGTTTGTGATGAGTGCATTCAGCTCACAGAGTTGAACCTATCTTTTGATAGAGCAATTTTGAAACTCTCTTTTTGTAGAATCTGCAAGTGGATATTTGGAGCCCTTTGTGGCCTATGGTGGAAAAGAAAATATCTTCACATAAAAACTACACAGAAGCATTCTGAGAAATGTCTTTTTACGTGTGCATTCGTATCACAGAGCGCTTTGAGGCCCATTGTGGAAAAGGATATATCTTCACATAAAAACTACACAGAAGCATTCTGAGAAACTTCTGTGTAATATGTGTATTCATCTCCCAGAGTTGTAACTTTCTTTTGATTGAGCAGTTTGGAAACACTCTTTTAGTAAAATCTACAAGTGGATACTTGGAGCGCTTTGAGGCATATTGTAGAAATGGAAATATCTTCACATAACAACTAAACAGAAGCATTCTGAGAAACTTCTTTGAGATGTGTGCATTGAACTCAGAGCTGTACCTATCTTTTGATAGAGGAGTTTTGAAACTCTCTTTATGTAGAATCTGCAAGTGAATATTTGGAGCTCTTTGTGGCCTATGGTGTAAAAGGAAATACCTTCACATAAAAACTACACAGAAGCATTCTGAGAAACTTCTTTGTGTTGTGTGCATTCATCTCAAAGAGATGAACCTTTAATTCGATTGAACAGTTTTGAAACACTCTTTTTGTAGAATCTGCAAGTGGATATTTGGAACGCTTTGGAGAGAATGGTGGAAATGGAAATATCTTCATATGAAAACTACGGAAAAGCATTCTGAGAAGCGACTTTGTGATGTGTGCATTCAAATCACAGAGTTGAACCATTCTTTTGATTGTGCAGTTTTGAAACTCTTTTTATGGAATCTGCAAGTAGATACTCGGAGGACTTTGCGGAGTATTGTGGAAAAGGAAATAACTTTGCATAAAAGCTACACAGATGCATTTTGGGAAACTTCTTTGTGATGTGTGCATTCAACTCACAGAGTTGAACCTTTCTTTTGATTGAGCAGTTTTGAAACACTATTTTTTTTAAAAATCTGCAAGTGGATATTTGGTGTGCTTTGCGACCTATGGTGGAAAAGCAAATATCTTCATGTAACAACTAGACAGAAGCATTCTGAGAATCTTCTTTGTGATGTGTGTGTTCATCTCACAGATTTGAACCTTTCTTTTGATTGAGCAGTTTTGAAACACTCTTTTCATAGAATCTGCAAGTGCATATTTAGAGCGCTTTGAGGCGTGTGCTGAAAAAGGAAATATCTTCACATAAACACTAGACAGACGCATTCTGAGAAATTTATTTATGATGTGTCCATTCATCTTGCAGAGTTGAAACTTTCTTATCATTGAGCAGTTTTGAAACACTCTTTTTATAGAATCTGCAAGTGGATATTTGGAGCGCTTTGGAGAGAATGATGGAAATGGAAATATCTTCATATGAAAACTACGGAAAAGCATTCTGAGAAGCGACTTTGTGATGTGTGCATTCAAATCACAGAGTTGAACCATTCTTTTGATTGTGCAGTTTTGAAACTCTTTTTATGGAATCTGCAAGTAGATACTCGGAGGACTTTGCGGAGTATTGTGGAAAAGGAAATAACTTTGCATAAAAGCTACACAGATGCATTTTGGGAAACTTCTTTGTGATGTGTGCATTCAACTCACAGAGTTGAACCTTTCTTTTGATTGAGCAGTTTTGAAACACTATTTTTTTTAAAAATCTGCAAGTGGATATTTGGTGTGCTTTGCGACCTATGGTGGAAAAGCAAATATCTTCATGTAACAACTAGACAGAAGCATTCTGAGAATCTTCTTTGTGATGTGTGTGTTCATCTCACAGATTTGAACCTTTCTTTTGATTGAGCAGTTTTGAAACACTCTTTTCATAGAATCTGCAAGTGCATATTTAGAGCGCTTTGAGGCGTGTGCTGAAAAAGGAAATATCTTCACATAAACACTAGACAGACGCATTCTGAGAAATTTATTTATGATGTGTCCATTCATCTTGCAGAGTTGAAACTTTCTTATCATTGAGCAGTTTTGAAACACTCTTTTTATAGAATCTGCAAGTGGATATTTGGAGCGCTTTGGAGAGAATGATGGAAATGGAAATATCTTCATATGAAAACTACGGAAAAGCATTCTGAGAAGCGACTTTGTGATGTGTGCATTCAAATCACAGAGTTGAACCATTCTTTTGATTGTGCAGTTTTGAAACTCTTTTTATGGAATCTGCAAGTAGATACTCGGAGGACTTTGCGGAGTATTGTGGAAAAGGAAATAACTTTGCATAAAAGCTACACAGACGCATTCTGGGAAACTTCTTTGTGATGTGTGCATTCAACTCACAGAGTTGAACCTTTCTTTTGATTGAGCAGTTTTGAATCCCGCTTTTTGTAGAATCTGCAAGTGGATATTTGGAGAGCTTTGGGGCCTATGGTGGAAAAGGAAATATCTTCACTTAAAAACTACACAAAAGCATTCTGAGAAATTTCCTTCTGATGTGTGCATACAACTCAAAGAGTTGAACCTTTCTTTTGATTGTGCAGTTTTGAAATATTTCTTTTGTAGAATCCGCAAGTGGATATTCGGAGAGCTTTGAGGAGTATAGTGGAAAAGGAAAAAGCTTTGGACAAAATCTAGACAGAAGCATTCTGCAAAACTTCTTTATGATGTGTGCATTCAACTCACAGAGTTGAACCTTTTTTTTTTTTTGAGGAGGTTTGAAACACTTTTTTTTCCTCTTATTATTATTCTTTAAGTTTTAGGGTACATGTGCACAATGTGCAGGTTAGTTACATATGTATACATGTGACATGCTGGTGTGCTGCACCCACTAACCCGTCATCTAGCATTAGATATATCTCCCAATGCTCTCTGTCCCCCCTCCCCCAACCCCACAACAGTCCCCAGAGTGTGATGTTCCCCTTCCTGTGTCCATGTGTTCTCATTGTTCAATTCCCACCTAAGAGTGAGAATATGAAGTGTTTGGTTTTTTGTTCTTGCGATGGTTTACTGAGAATGTTGATTTCCAATTTCTTCCATGTCCCTACAAAGGACATGAACTCATCATTTTTTATGGCTGCATAGTATTCCATGGTGTATATATGCCACATTTTCTTAATCCAGTCTATCATTGTTGGACATTTGGGTTGATTCCAAGTCTTTGCTAACACTCTTTTTGTAGAATCTGCAAGTGGGTATTTGGACCACTTTGCGGCCTATATTGGAAAAGGATGTATATTCACATAAAAACTAGACAGAAGCATTCTGAAAAACTACTTTGTGATGTGTGCATTCATCACAAAGAGTTGAACCTTTCTTTTGATTGAGCAGTTTTGAAACACTCTTTTTGTAGAATCTGTAAGTGGATATTTGAAGCGCTTTGAGGCCTATGGTGGTAAAGGAAATATCTTCAAATGAAAACAACACAGAAGCATTCTGAGAAACATCTTTGCGATGTGTGCATTCATCTCACAGGGTTGAACCTTTCTTTTATTTGAGCAGTATTCAAACATTGTTTTTGTAGAATCTGCAATTCGATATTTGGAGAGTTTTGAGGCCTATGTTGGTAAAGGAAATATCTTCAAATAAAATCTGGATGGAAGCAATCTGAGAAACTACTTTGTGATGTGTGCATTCAACTCAAAAAGTTGAACATATCTTTGAGGAGTTTTGGAAACATTCTTTTTGTAGCATCTGCAAATGTATATTTGGAGTGCTTTGAGGTCTATAGTGGAAAAGGAAATATCTTCATATAAAAACCAGACAGAAGCATTCTTAGAAACTCCTTTATGATGTGTGCATTTATCTCACAGAATTCAACATTTCTTTTCATTGATCAGCTTTGAAATACTTTTTGTGGAATCTGCAATTGGATATTTGGAACGCTTTGCCTCCTATAGTGGAAAAGGAAATATCTTCACATATAAACTAGACAAAAGCATTCTGGGAATCTTCTCCATGACGAGTGCATTCATCTCACTGGGTTGAACCTTTCTTTTGATTAAATAGTTTTGAAACACTCTTTTTGTAGAATCTGCAGGTGGATATATGGAACACTTTAAGGCCTATGGTGGAAAAGGAAATACCTTCACATAAAAGCTACACAGAAGCATTCTGAGAAACTTCTTTATGATGTGTGCAATCATCTCACAGAGTTGAAACTTTGTTTTGATTGAGCAGTTTTGAAACACACTTTTTGTAGAATCTGTATGTGGATATTTGGAGTGCTTTGTTGCCTATGGTAGAGGAAATATCTTCACATAAAAACAGACAGAAGCATTCTGAGAAACTTCTTTGTGATGTGTGCATTCATTTCACACAGTTGAACCTTTCTTTTGATTCAGCAGTTTTGAAACACTCTTTTTGAAGAATATGCAAGTGGATATTTGAAGCGCTTTGTGGCCTATAGTGGAAAATTTTATATCTTCAAATGAAAACTAGACAAAAGCATTCTGAGAAACTTCTTTGGGGTATGTGCATTCATCTAACAGACTTGAAACTTTCTTTTGATTTAGCACTTTAGAAACACCCTTTTGTAAAATCTGCAAGTGGATATTTGGAGCACTTCCAGTCCTACGGTGTTGAAGGAAATATCTTCACATCAAAACTAGACAGAAGCACTCTGAGAAACATCTTTGTGATGTGTGCATTCATCTCACAGGTTTGAACCTTTCTTTTGATTAAGCAGTTTTGAAACACACTTTTTGTAGGATCTGAAGGTGGATATTGGGAGCACTTTGGGGCCTATGGTATAAAAGAAAATATCTTCACATAAAAACTAGACAGAAGCATTCTGAGAAACAACTTTGACCATTCCATTCCGTTCCATTCCATTCCATTCCGTTCTTCTCAGGTTGTTTCCATTCCATTCCATTCCATTCCATTCCATTCCATTCCATTGCATTCCATTACGTTAAATTCCATTCCAACCGGTGTGATTCCATTCCATGCCATTCCACTCCATTCGATTCCATTCCATTCCATTCCCTTCCATTCTAATCGGGTTGATTCAATTCCATTCTATTCCAATCCTTTCCGTTCCATTCCATTCCGTTTGGTTCCATTCTGTTCCGTTCTGCTCGGATTGATTCAATTCAATTCCATTCCATTCTTTTCCATTCCATTCCATTCCATTCCGTTCCATTCCTTTCCATTCCATACCATTCCATTCCGTTCTACTCAGCTTGATTCAATTCCATTCTATTCCATTCCATTCCATTCCATTCCAATCTATTCCATTCTGTTCCCTTCTGTTCCGCTCTGTTCTACTCGGGTTGATTCAATTCCATTCTATTCCATTCCATTCCATTCCATTCCATTCCATTCCATTCCATTCCATTCCATTCCATTCCATTCCATTCCGTTCCATTCCATTCCATTCCGTTCCATTCCATTCCGTTCCTTTCAATTCCATTCCGTTCCATTCCATTCCATTCCATTCCATTCCATTCCATTCCATTCCATTCCATTCCGATCTACTTGGTTTGATTCCATTCCATTACATTCCATTCCATTCCCGTCCATTCCATTCCATTCCGTTCCATTCCATTCCATTCCATTCCATTCCATTCCATTCCTTTCCATTCCATTCCATTCCGTTCCGTTCCATTCCATTCCATTCCATTAAATTCCATTCCATTCCATTCCGTTCCATTCCACTCCGCTCGGGTTGATTCAATCCATTCTATTCCATTCCATTCCATTCCGTTCCGTTCCCTTACCTTCCATTCCATTCCACTCCATTCCATTCCAATCCGTTCCATTCCGTTGTACTCGGGTTGATTCAATTCCATTCTATTCCATTCCATTCCATTCCTTTCCATTCCGTTCCATTCCATTCCGTTCTGTTGTACTCGGGTTGATTCAATTCCATTCTATTCCAATCCACTCCATTCCATTGCAATCCATTCCATTCCATTCCATTCCATTCCATTCCATTCCATTCCATTCCATTCCATTCTACTCGGTTTGATTCCATTCTATTCCATTCTATTCCATTCCATTCCATTCCATTCCATTCCAATTCATTCCTTTCCGTTCTACTCGGGCTGAGTCAATTCCTTTCTATTCCATTCCATTCCCTTCCGTTCCATTCCATTGCATTCCAACCCACTCCGTTCTACTCGGGTTGATTCCATTCGATTCCATTGCATTCCATTCCACTCCATTACATTACATTGCATTCCATTTCATTCCATTCCACTCCATTTCATTCAATTCCATTCCATTCCATTGCATTACATTCCATTACGTTCTTTTCTACTCGCGTTGATTCAATTCCATTATATTCCATTCCATACGGTTCCGTTCCGTTCCGTTCCGTTCCTTTCCAATCCGTTCTACCCGGGTTTATTCAATAGCATTCTGTTCCATTCCATTGCATTCCACTCCGTTCCATTACTTTCCATTCCATTGCCTTCCATTCGTTTCTACTCGGGTTGATTCCATTGCATTCGATTCCATTCCATTTGATTCCATTCCCTTCCGTTCTACTCGGGTTTATGCAATTCCATTCTATTCCATTCCATTCCGTTCCATTCCATTCCATTCCGTTCTACTCGGGTTGACTCAATTCCATTCTATTCCATTCCTTTCCGTTCCATTCCGGTCCGTTCCTTTCCGTTCTACTCGGGTTGATTCCATTCCACTCTTTTCCATTCCATTCCATTAAATTCAATTCCATTCCATTCCATTCCACTCTATTCAGATCTCCTCAGGTTGATTCAATTCCGTTCTATTCCAATCCATTCCATTCCATTCCTTTCCATTCCATTCCGTTCTTCTCAGGTTGATTCCAATCCATTCCATTCCATTAAATTCCATTCCAACCGGTTTGATTCCATTCCATTCCATTCCATTCCATTCCATTCCGTTCCATTCCATTCCATTCCATTCCCTTCCGTTCTAAGCAGGTTGATTCTATTCCTTTCTATTCCATTCCATTCTGTTCCATTCCATTCCGTTAGGTTCCGTTCGGTTCCTTTCTACTCGGGATGATTCAGTTCAATTCCATTCCAATCCTTTCCATTCCGTTCCATTCCATTCCGTTTCGTTCCGTTCTGTTCCGTTCTGCTCGGGATGATTCAATTCAATTCCATTCCAATGTTTTCCATTCCGTTCCGTTCCATTCCTTCCCATTCCATTCCATTCCATACTATTCCATTCCATTCCGTTCTACTCAGGTTGATTCCATTCCATTCCATTCCATTCCATTCCATTCCATTCCATTCCATTCCATTCCATTCCACTCCATTTAATTCCATTCAATTCCGTTCTACTCAGCTTGGTTCAATTCCATTCTATTCCATTCCATTCCATTCCGTTCCATTCCATTCCCTTCTGTTCCATTCCGTTCTACTTGGGTTGATTCAATTCCATTCTATTCCATTCCATTCTGTTCCATTCCGTTCCATTCCATTCCATTCCATTCCATTCCATTCCATTCCATTCCGTTCTACTCGGTTTGATTCCATTCCATTCCACTCCATTCCATTCCATTCCTTTCCATTCCCCTCCATTCCATTCCGTTCCATTGCATTCCATTCCATTGAATTCCACTCCATTCCATTCCATTCCATTCCATTCCATTCCATTCATTTCCATTCCATTCCATTCCATTCCGTTCCGTTCCATTCCATTCCATTCCATTCCATTCCATTCCATTCCACTGCATTCCTTTCTAGTCGTGTAAATTCCATTCCATTCCACTCCATTCCTTTCCGTTCCATTCCATTCTATTCCATTCCATTCCTTTCCATTCCATTCCATTCCATTCCATTCCTTTCCATTCCATTCCGTTCTTCACAGGTGGATTCCATTCTATTCCTTTCCATTCCATTCCATTCCATTCCATTCCATTCCATTCCATTCCATTCCATTCCATTCCATTCCATTCAACTCGGGTGGATTCAATTCCATTCTATTCCATTACTTCCGTTCCGTTTCGTTCCATTCCGTTCCGTTCTATTCGGGTTGATTCAATTCCGTTCTATTCCCCTCAATTCCATTCTATTCCATTCCATTCCATTCCATTCCGTTCCGTTCCGTTCCATTCCATTCCATTCCGTTCTACTCGGGTAGATTCAATTCATTCCATTCCATTCCTTTACATTCCACTCCATTCCATTCCATTCCATTCTGTCCCATTCCATTCCGTTCTTCTCAGGGGGATTCCCTTCCATTCCTTTCCATTGCATTCTACTCGGGTAGATTCAATTCATTCCATTCCATTCCATTCCATTCCATTCCATTCCATTCCATTCCATTCCATTCCATTCTATTCCATTCCGTTCCATTTCATTCCATTCTTCTCGTGTGGATTCCATTCCATTCCATTCAATTCCTTTGCATTTCATTCCATTCCATTCCTTTCCATTCCATTCCATTCCATTGCATTCCATTCCATTGCATTCCATTCCATTCCGTTCCGTACCATTCCGTTCTACTCGGGTGGATTCCATTCCATTCCATTCCATTCCATTCCATTCCATTCCATTCCATTCCATTCCATTCTATTCCTTTCCTTTCCATTCCATTCCATTTCTTTCCAATCCGCTCTACTCGTGAAAATTCCATTCCATTCCATTCCATTCCATTCCATTCCATTCCATTCCATTCCATTCCATTCCATTCCTTTCCATTCCATTCCACTCCATTCCATTGCATTCCATTCCATTCCATTCCATTTCATTCCATTCCGTTCTACTCGTGAAGATTCCATTCCATTCCATTCCATTCCATTCCATTCCTTTCCTTTCCTTTCCATTCCATTCCAATCCATTCCAATCCATCCCATTTCATTCCATTCCATTCCATTCCAATCCATTCCATTCCATTCCATTTCATTCCATTCCGTTCTACTCGTGTTGATTCAATTCCATTCCATTCTTTCCATTCCATTCCATTCCTTTCCATTCCATTCCATTCCGTTCCATTCTTTTCCATTCCATTCCGTTCTTCTGGGGAGGATTCCATTCCATTCCAATCAATTCTGTTCCATTCCACTCCATTTCATTTCATTCCATTCCATTCCATTCCGTTCAATTCCATTCCATTCCATTCCATTCCATTCCATTCCATTTCGTTCTTCTCGGGTGGATTCCATTCCATTCCGTTCCATTGCATTCCATTCCATTCCATTCCATTCCTTTCGATTCCATTACTTTCTACTCGGGTAGATTCCGTTCCATTCCATTCCATTCCATTCCACTCCGTTCTAATCCATTCCATTCCATTCCACTCCGTTCCATTCCATTCCGTTCTTCTGGGGTGGATTTCAGTGCATTCCATTTCATTCCATTCCGTTCCATTCAATTCCATTACTTTCCATTCTACTCGGGTAGATTCCATGCCATTCCATTCCATTCCGTTCCATTCCATTCTATTCCATTCCATTCCATTCCATTCTTCTCTTTCGGATTCCATTCCATTCCATTCCATTCCATTCCATTCCATTCCATTCCATTCCATTCCATTCCATTCCATTCCATTCCTTTCCATTCCATTCCATTCCATTCGTTTCTACTCAGGTAGATTCCATTCCATTAAATTCCATTCCATTCCATTCCATTCCATTCCATTCCATTCCATTCCATTCCATTCCATTCCATTCTCTTCAGGTGGACTCAATTCCATTCTATTCCATTCCATCCCGTTCCCTTCCGTTCCATTCCGTTCCGTTCTGCTCGGGTTGATTCAATTCCTTTCTATTCCACTCCATTCCATTCCATTCCATTCCATTCCATTCCATTCCGTTCTTCTCGGGTTGATTCCATTCCATTCCATTCCATTCCATTCCGTTCCGTTCCATTTCATTCCATTCCAATCCATTCCATTCCATTCCATTCCATCCCATTCCATTCCGTTCTACTCGGGTAGATTCAACTAATTCCTTTCCATTCCATTCCATTCCATTCCATTCCATTCCATTCCATTCCGTCCCGTTCCATTCCATTCCATTCCATTCCATTCCGTTCTACTCAGGTAGATTCCTGTCCGTTCCATTCCATTCAATTCCATTCCATTCCATTCCATTCCATTCCATTCCATTCCATTCCATTCCATTCCATTCCATTCCATTCCATTCCATTCCATTCCATTCTTCACGTTTGGATTCCATTCCATTCCATTCCATTCCATTCCATTCCATTCCATTCCATTCAGTTCCGTTCCATTCCATTCCGTTCTGTTCCATTCAATTCCATTCCATTCCGTTCTACTCGGGTAGATTCAATTCATTCCATTCCATTCCTTTCCATTCCACTCCATTCCATTCCATTCCATCCTGTCCCATTCCATTCCGTTCTTCTCGGGGGTATTCCATTCATTCCATTCCATTCCATTCCATTCCATTCAATTGCATTCCATTCCATTCTGTTCTTCTCGCGTGGATTCCATTCCATTCCATTCCATTCCTTTGCATTCCATTCCATTCCATTCCTTTCCATTCCATTCCATTCCATTCCATTCCATTCCATTCCATTCCACTCCCTTCCATTCCGTTCTTCTTGGGAGAATTCCATTCCACTCCATTCCATTGCATTCCGTTCCGTTCCATTCCATTCCATTCCATTCCATTCTATTCCTTTCCTTTCCATTCTTTTCCATTTCATTCCATTCCGTTCTACTCGTGAAGATTCAATTCCATTCCATTACATTCCATTCCATTCCTTTCCATTCCATTCCATTCCATTCCATTCCGTTCCGTTCCGTTCCGTTCCGTTCCATTCCATTCCATTCCATTCCATTCCATTCCATTCCATTCCATTCCATTCCATTCCATTCCATTCCATTCCATTGCATTCCATTCCATTCCATTCCATTCCATTCCATTCCATTCCATTCCATTCCGTTCTACTCGAGTAGATTCCATTACATTCCATTCCATTCCATTCTACTTCATTCTCCTTGGGTGGATTCAATTCCATTCTATTCCAATCTGTTCCGTTCCGTTACGTTCCATTCCATTCCGTTCTGCTCGGGTTGTTTCAATTCCGTTCTATTCCACTCCATTCCATTCCATTCCATTCCATTCCATTCCATTCCAATCCGTTCTGTTCCATTCAATTCTGTTCTTTTCGGGTTGATTCCATTCCATTCCATTCCGTTCCCTTCCATTCCGTTCCATTCCATTCCATTCCACTCTATTCCTTTCCATTCTATTCCATTAAATTCCTTTCCATTCCATTCCATTCCATTCCGTTCTACTCGGGTAGTTTCCATTCCATTCCATTCCATTCCGTTCCATTCCATTCCATTCCATTCCATTCCACTCCATTCCACTCCACTCCATTCCATTCCATTCCATTCCACTCCATTCCAATCCATTCCATTCCATTCCGTTCTTCTCGTATGGATTCCATCCCACTCTGTTCCATCCTATTCCATTCCATTCCATTCCTTACCATTCCATTTTGTTCTATCAGGGTAGATTCCATTCCATTCCATTCCATTCCATTCCGTTCCATTCCTTTCCATTCCGTTCTTTTCGGGTTGATTCCATTCCATTCCATTCCATTCCATTCCATTCCATTCCATTCCATTCCATTCCATTCCGGTCCATTTCATTCCATTGCTTTCTACTGGAGTAGATTCCATTCCATTCCTCTCCATTGCATTCCGTTCCATTCCGTTCCTTTCCATTCCATCCATTTCATTCCGTTCTACTCGGGTAGATTAAATTGCATTCCATTCCACTCCATTCCATTCCACTCCTTTGCCTTCCATTCCATTCCATTCTTCTCTTGAGGAATCCATTCCATTCCGTTCCATTCCATTCCAATCCGTTCAATTCCATTCCATTCCATTCCATTCCATTCCATTCCATTCCATTCCATTCCATTCCATTCCATTCCATTCCGTTCTTCTCGTTTGGATTCCCTTCTATTCCAATCGATTCCATTCCATTCCATTCCATTCCATTCCATTCCGTTCCATTCCATTCCATTACATTACATTACTTTCCGTTCTACTCGGGTAGATTCCAGTCCATTCCATTCCATTCCATTGCATTCCATTCCATTCTTCTTGTTTGGATTCCATTCCACTCCATTCCATTCCATTCCATTCCGTTCCATTCCATTCCATTCCATTCCGTTCCATACCATTCCATTCCATTGCATTCCATTCCATTCCATTCCGTTCCATTCCATTCCTTTCCATTCTCCTGGTGGATTCAATTCCATTCTATTCCATTCTGGTCCATTCCGTTCCGTTCCATTCCGTTCCGTTGCATTTCATTCCATTCCATTCCATTATGTTCTTCTCGGGTGGATTCCTTTCCATTCCTTTCCATTCAATTCCATTCCATTCCATTCCACTCGGGTTGATTCAATTCCGTTCTATTGCATTGAATTCCTTTCCGTTCCGTTCCGTTTCATTCCATTCCGTTCTACTCGGATTGATTCAATTCCATTCTATTCCATTCCATTCCAGTCCATTCCATTCCATTCGATTCAATTCCATTCCATTCCATTCCATAGCATTCCATTCCATTCCATTCCATTGCATTCCATTCCATTCCATTCCATTCCATTTCACTCGGGTTGATTCAGTTCCGTTCTACTCTATTCCATTCCATCTCGTTCCGTTCCATTCCTTTCCATTCCGTTCAGTTCCTCTCGGATTGATTCAATTCCGTTCTATTCCTTTCCATTCGATTCCATTCCATTTCATTCCTTTCCGTTCCATTCCATTCCATTCCATTCCATTCCATTCCATTCCATTCCATTCCATTCCATTCCATTCCACTCGGGTTGATTCAATTCCATTCTATTCAATTCCATTCCGTTCCATTCCGTTCTGTTCCGTTGCATTCCATTCCGTTCTACTCGGATTGATTCAATTCCGTTCTATTCCATGCCACTCCATTCCATTCCATTCCATTCCATTCCATTCCATTCCATTCCATTCCATTCCATTCCATTCCATTCCATTCCATTCTGTAACACTCCATTCCGTTCTTCTCTGGTAGATTCCATTCGATTCCATTCGATTCCATTCCATTCCATTCCATTCCATTCCATTCCATTCCATTCCATTCCGTTCAACTCGGGTTGATTCAATTCCGTTCTTTTCCATTCCACTCCAGTCCGTTCCATTCCATTCCATTTCGTTCCATTCCATTCCGTTCTACTCGAGTAGGTTCCATTCCATTCCATTCCATTCCATTCAATTCCATTCCATTCCATTCCATTCAATTCCATTCCATTCCATTCCACTCTATTCCTTTCCTTTGTATTCCATTAAATTCCATTCCATTCCATTCCGTTCTACTCGGGTAGATTCCATTCCATTCCATTCCATTCCATTCCTTTCCTTTCCATTCCATTCCATTCCATTCCATTCCATTCCGTTCTTCTCGTATGGATTCCATTCCATTCTGTTCCATTCTATTCCATTCCATTCCATTCCTTTCCATTCCATTTCTTTCTATCCGGGTAGATTCCATTCCATTCCATTCCATTCCATTCCATTCCATTCCATTCCATTCCGTTCCGTTCCGTTCCATTCCATTCCATTCCACTCCATTACATTACACTCCATTCTACTCGGGTAGATACCATTGCATTCCATTCCATTCCATTCCATTCCATTCCATTCCATTCCATTCCATTCCATTCCATTCTTCTCTTTTGGATTCCATTCCATTACATTCCATTCCGTTCCATTCCATTCCATTCCATTCCATTCCATTCCGTTCCGTTCCATTCCATTCTATTCCATTCCATTCCATTCCATTCCATTCAATTCTACTCAGGTAGATTCCATTCCATTCCATTGCATTCAATACCGTTCCATTCGATTCCATTCCATTCCATTCCATTCCAATCCATTCCATTCCATTCAATACCATTCCATTCCATTCCATTCCATTCCATTCGATTCCATTCCATTCCATTCTATTCCATACCATTCCGTTCCATTCCATTCCATTCTCCTTGGGTGGATTCAATTCCATTCTATTCTATTCCATTCCATTCTGTTCCATTCCGTTCCGTTCCATTCCGTTCTACTCGGGTTGATTCAGTTCCGTTCTATTCCGCTCCATCTAATTCCATTCCATTCCATTCCATTCCATTCCATTCCATTCCATTCCATTCCATTCCATACAATTCCATTCCATTCCATTTTTCTCGGGTGGATTAAATTCCATTCCAACTGATTCCATTCCATTCCATTCCATTCTCCTTGGGTGGATTCAATTCCATTCTATTCCATACCAATCCGTTCCGTTACGTTCCATTCCATTCCGTTCTGCTCGAGTTGATTCAATTCCGTTCTATTGCCCTACATTCCATTCCAATCCATTCCATTCCATTCCATTCCATTCCATTCCGTTCCATTCCATTCCGTTCTTTTCGGGTTGATTCCATTCCATTCCATTCCATTCCATTCCATTAGATTCCATTCCATTCCATTCCATTCCATTCCATTCCATTCCATTCCGTTCCGTTCTACTCGGGTAGATTGAAGTCATTCCATTCCATTCCAATGCATTCCATTCCATTCCAATGCATTCCATTCCATTCCATTCCATTCCATTCCATTCCATTCCATTCCAATCCGTTCAATTCCATTCCATTCCGTTCTACTCAGGTAGATTCCATTTTTTTCCATTCCATTCCATTCCCTTCCGTTCCTTTCCATTCCTTTCCGTTCTATACCATTCCGTTCCATTCCATTCCGTTCTTCTCGGGTGGATTCCATTCCATTCCATTCCAATCCAATCCATTCCATTCCTTTCTATTCCATTCAGTTCCATTCCATTCCGTTCTTCTCGGGTGGATTCCATTCCATTCCATTCCAATCCAATCCATTCCATTCTATTCCGTTCCATTCCATTCCATTCCGTTCTACTCGGGTAGATTCCATTCAATTCCATTCCATTCCATTCTACTTGGGTGGATTCAATTCCATTCTATTCTATTCCGGTCCATTCCGTTCCATTCCATTCTGTTCCATTCTATTCGGGTTGATTCAATTCCGTTCTATTCCACTCCGTCTAATTCCATTCCATTCCATTCCATTCCATTCCATTCCATTCCATTCCATTCCATTCCGTTCCGTTCCGTTCCGTTCCGTTCCGTTCCATTCCATTCCATTCCATTCCATTCCATACAATTCCATTCCATTCCATTCTTCTCGGGTGGATTCCATTCCATTCCGATCGATTCCATTCCATTCCATTCCATTCCATTCAACTCGGGTAGATTCCGTTCCATTCCATTCCATTCCATTCCCTTCCATTCCATTCCATTCCAATCCGTTCCATTTCATTCCATTCCGTTTTACTCGAGTAGATTCCATTCCATTAGTTTCCATTCCATTCCGTTCCATTCCATTCCATTCCATTTCATTCCGTTCTACTCGGGTAGATTAAATTCCATTCCATTCCACTCCATTCCATTCCACTCCATTGCCTTCCATTCCATTCCATTCTTCTCTTGTGGATTCCATTCCATTCCGTTCCATTCCATTCCAATGCATTCAATTCCATTCCATTCCATTCCATTCCGTTCCATTCCGTTCCGTTCTTCTCGTTTGGATTCCCTTCTATTCCAATCCATTCCATTCCATTCCATTCCATTCCGTTCCATTCCATTCCATTACATTACATTACTTTCCGTTCTACACGGGTAGATTCCAGTCCATTACATTCCATTCCATTGCATTCCATTCCATTCCATTCTTCTTGTTTGGATTCCATTCCACTCCATTCCATTCCATTCCATTCCATTCCGTTCCATTCCATTCCATTCCATTCCATTCCATTCCATTCCATTCCTTTGTACTCGGGTAGATTCCATTCCATTCCATTCCTTTCCATACCATTCCATTCCATTCCATTCCATTGCATTCCTTTCCATTACATTCAGTTCCTTTCCATTCCATTCCATTCTCCTGGTGGATTCAATTCCATTCTATTCCATTCCGTTTCATCACGTTCCATTCAATTCCGTTCCGTTCTACTCGGGTAGATTCAATTCCATTCTATTCCACTTCATTCCATTGCATTCCACTCCATTGCATTCCATTCCATTCCATTTCATTCTACTCGGTTAGATTCCATTGTATTCCATTCCATTCCATTCCATTCCACTCCATTCCATTCCATTCCATTCCCTTCCATTCCACTCCATTCCATTCAATTCCATTCCATTCCATTCCATTCCATTCCAATCCATTCCTTTCCGTTCTACTCGGGCTGATTCAATTCCTTTCTATTCCATTCCATTCCCTTCCGTTCCATTCCATTGCATTCCAACCCACTCCGTTCTACTCGGGTTTATTCCATTCGATTCCATTGCATTCCTTTCCACTCCATTACATTACATTGCATTCCATTTCATTCCATTCCATTCCATTTCATTCAATTCCATTCCATTCCATTGCATTACATTCCATTCCGTTCTTTTCTGCTCGGGTTGATTCAATTCCGTTCTATTCCATTCCATTCCATTCCATTCCATTCCATTCCATTCCATTCCATTCCTTTCCATTCCATTCCTTTCCATTCCATTCCGTTCTTCTCAGGTTGATTCCATTCCATTCCATTCCATTAAATTCCTTTCCAACCGGTTTGATTCCATTCCATTCCATTCCATTCCTTTCCATTCCATTCCCTTCCGTTCTAATCGGGTTGATTCTATTCCTTTCTATTCCATTCCATTCCGTTCCATTCCATTCCGTTTCGTTCCGTTCTGTTCCGTTCTGCTCAGGATAATTCAATTCAATTCCTTTCCAATGTTTTCCATTCCGTTCCATTCCATTCCTTCCCATTCCATTCTATTCCATTCCATTCCATTCTACTCTGGTTGATTCCATTCCATTCCATTCCATTCCATTCCATTCCATTCCATTCCGTTTAATTCCATTCAATTCCATTCTACTCAGCTTGATTCAATTCCATTCTGTTCCATTCCATTCCATTCCGTTCCATTCCGTTCCCTTCTGTTCCGTTCCATTCTACTTGGGTTGATTCAATTCCATTCTATTCCATTCCATTCCATTCCATTCCGTTCCATTCCATTCCATTCCATTCCATTCCATTCCATTCCATTCCATTCCATTCCATTCCGTTCTAATCGGTTTGATTCCATTCCATTCCACTCCATTCCATTCCATTCCATTCCATTCCCCTCCATACCATTCCATTTCCCTCCATTCCATTCTGTTCAATTCCATTCCATTACATTGAATTCCATTCCATTCCATTCCATTCAATTCCATTCCATTCCATTCCATTCCGTTCTGTTCCGTTCCTTTCCATTCCATTCCATTTTATTCCATTCCGTTCCATTCCATTCCATTCCATTCCATTGCATTCCGTTCCATTCCATTCCATTCCATTCCATTCCATTAAATTCTAATCAGGTTGATTCAATTCCATTCTATTCCATTCCTTTCCATTCCACTCCATTCCTTTCCTTTCCATTCCATTCCATTCCATTCCATTGCATTCCATTCCGTTCTTCCCGGGTGGACTCCATTCGATTCCATTCCATTCCATTCCATTCCATTCCATTCCATTCCGTTCCGTTCCGTTCCATTCCATTCCATTCCATTCCTTTCCGTTCTACTCGGGTAGATTCCCTTCCATTCCCTTCCATTCCATTCCATTCCATTCCATTCCATTCCATTCCATTGTTCTCGTTTGGATTCCATTCCATTCCATTCCATTCCATTCCGTTCCGTTCCATTCCATTCCATTCCATTCCATTCCATTCCATTCCGTTCCGTTCCGTTCCGTTCCGTTCCGTTCCATTGCATTCCATTCCATTCCATTCCGTTCCGTTCCGTTCCGTTCCATTCCGTTCCGTTCCGTTCCATTCCATTCCATTCCATTCCATTCCATTCCATTCCTTTCTACTCTTGTAAATTCCATTCCATTCCACTCCATTCCTTTCCGTTCCATTCCATTCCATTCCATTCCATTCCTTTCTACTCTTGTAAATTCCATTCCATTCCATTCCATTCCATTCCATTCCGTTCCATTGAATTCCGTTTTTCACAGGTGGCTTCCATTCCATTCCATTGCATTCCATTCCATTCCATTCTATTCCTTTCTACTCGGGTTTGTTCAATTCCGTTCTATTCCATTCCATTCCATTCCATTCCATTCCATTCCATTCCATTCCATTCCATTGCATTCCGTTCCATTCGATTCCATTCCGTTCTTCTCAGGTTGTTTCCATTCCATTCCATTCAATTCCATTCCATTCCATTCCGTTCCATTCCATTCCATTCCATTCCATGCCGTTAAATTCCATTCCAACCGGTTTGATTCCATTCCATTCCATTCCACTCCATTCGATTCCATTCCATTCCATTCCCTTCCGTTCTAATCGGGTTGAGTCAATTCCATTCTATTCCAATCCATTCCGTTCCATTCCATTCCGTTTGGTTCCGTTTTGTTCCGTTCTGCTCGGATTGATTCAATTCAATTCCATTCCATTCCTTTCCATTCCGTTCCATTACATTCGGTTCCATTCCTTTCCGTTCCATACCATTCCAATCCGTTGTACTCAGCTTGATTCAATTCCATTCTATTCCATTCCATTCCATTCCCATCTATACCATTCCATTCCCTTCTGTTCCGTTCCGTTCTACTCGGGTTGATTCAATACCATTCTATTCCATTCCATTCCATTCCATTCCATTCCATTCCATTCCATTCCATTCCATTCCGTTCTACTCGGTTTGATTCCATTCCATTACATTCCATTCCATTCCCGTCCATTCCATTTCATTCCGTTCCATTCCATTCCATTCCATTGCATTCCATTCCATTCCCTTCCATTCCGTTCCGTTCTGTTCCGTTCCGTTCCGTTCCATTCCATTCCATTCCATTAAATTCCATTCCATTCCATTCCACTCCGCTCGGGTTGATTCAATTCCATTCTATTCCATTCCATTCCATTCCGTTCCCTTACCTTCCATGCCTTTCCACTCCATTCCATTCCAATCCGTTCCATTCCGTTCTACTCGGGTTGATTCAATTCCATTCTATTCCGTTCCATTCCATTCCTTTCCGTTCCGTTCCGTTCCATTCTGTTCCGTTGTACTCGGGTTGATTCAATTCCATTCTATTCCAATCCATTCCATTCCATTCCATTCTTTTCCATTCCATTCCTTTCCATTCCGTTTTACTCGGTTTGATTCCATTCTATTCCATTCGATTCCATTCCATTCCATTCCATTCCAATCCATTCCTTTCCGTTCTACTCAGGCTGATTCAATTCCTTTCTATTCCATTCCATTCCCTTCCGTTCCATTCCACTGCATTCCAACCCACTCCGTTCTACTTGGTTTGATTCCATTCGATTCCGTTGCTTTCCATTCCACTCCTTTACATTACATTGCATTCCGTTTCATTCCATTCCATTCCATTTCATTCAATTCCATTCCATTCCATTGCATTACATTCCTTTCCGTTCTTTTCTACTCGGGTTGATTCAATCCCATTATATTCCATTCCATACGATTCCGTTCCGTTCCGTTCCCTTCCTTTCCATTCCGTTCTACCCGGGTTTATTCAATAGCATTCTGTTCCATTCCATTGCATTCCATTCGTTTCTACTCGGGTTGATTCCATTGCATTCGATTCCATTCCATTTGATTCCATTCCCTTCCGTTCTACTCGGGTTTATGCAATTCCATTCTATTCCATTCCATTCCGTTCTACTCGGGTAGACTCAATTCCATTCTATTCCATTCCTTTCCGTTCCATTCCGGTCCGTTCCTTTCCGTTCTACTCGGGTTGATTCCATTCCAGTCTTTTCCATTCCATTCCATTAAATTCCATTCCATTCTATTCAGTTCTACTCGGTTTGATTCAATTCGGTTCTATTCCATTCCTTTCCATTCCATTCCTTTCCATTCCATTCCGTTCTTCTCAGGTTGATTCCATTCAATTCCATTCCATTAAATTCCATTCCAACCGGTTTGATTCCATTCCATTCCATTCCATTCCAATCCATTCCTTTCCGTTCTACTCGGGCTGATTCAATTCCTTTCTATTCCATTCCATTCCCTTCCGTTCCATTCCATTGCATTCCAACCCACTCCGTTCTACTCGGGTTGATTCCATTCGATTCCATTGCATTCCATTCCGTTCTTCCCGGGTGGATTCCATTCGATTCCATTCCATTCCACTCCATTCCTTTCCATTCCATTCCATTCCGTTCCGTTCCGTTCCGTTCCATTCCATTCCATTCCATTCCTTTCCGTTCTACTCGGGTAGATTCCCTTCCATTCCCTTCCATTGCATTCCATTCCATTCCGTTCCATTCCATTGTTCTCGTTTGGATTCCATTCCATTCCATTCCATTCCATTCCGTTCCATTCCATTCCATTCCATTCCATTCCATTCCGTTCCGTTCCGTTCCGTTCCATTCCATTGCATTCCATTCCATTCCATTCCTTTCCACTCTTGTAAATTCCATTCCATTCCACTCCATTCCTTTCCGTTCCATTCCATTTCATTCCATTCCCTTCCATTCCTTTCCATTGCATTGCATTCCATTCCATTCCATTCCATTCTATTCCATTCCATTCCATTCCGTTCCATTGAATTCCGTTCTTCACAGGTGGCTTCCATTCCATTCCATTGCATTCCATTCCTTCCATTCTATTCCTTTCCCCTCGGGTTTATTCAATTCCGTTCTATTCCATTCCATTCCATTTCATTCCATTCCATTCCACTCCATTCCATTCCATTCCATTCCGTTCCATTCCATTCCATTCCGTTCTTCTCAGGTTGTTTCCATTCCATTCCATTCCATTCCATTCCATTCCGTTCCATTCCATTCCATTCCATTCCATTCCGTTAAATTCCATTCCAACCGGTTTGATTCCATTCCATTCCATTCCATTCCATTCCATTCCATTCCATTCCATTCCAATCCATTCCTTTCCGTTCTACTCGGGCTGATTCAATTCCTTTCTATTCCATTCCATTCCCTTCCGTTCCATTCCATTGCATTCCAACCCACTCCGTTCTACTCGGTTTGATTCCATTCGATTCCATTGCATTCCATTCCACTCCTTTACATTACATTGCATTCCGTTTCATTCCATTCCATTCCATTTCATTCAATTCCATTTCATTGCATTGCATTACATTCCATTCCGTTCTTTTCTACTCGGGTTGATTCAAGTCCATTATATTCCATTCCATACGGTTTCGTTCCGTTCCGTTCCGTTCCTTTCCATTCCGTTCTACCCGGGTTTATTCAATAGCATTCTCTTCCATTCCATTGCATTCCACTCTGTTCCATTACTTTCCATTCCATTGCATTCCATTCGTTTCTACTCGGGTTGATTCCATTGCATTCGATTCCATTCCATTTGATTCCATTCCCTTCCGTTCTACTCGGGTTTATGCAATTCCATTCTATTCCATTCCATTCCATTCCATTCCATTCCATTCCATTCCATTCCATTCCATTCCGTTCTACTCGGGTAGACTCAATTCCATTCTATTCCATTCCTTTCCGTTCCATTCCGGTCCGTTCCTTTCCGTTCTACTCGGGTTGATTCCATTCCAGTCTTTTCCATTCCATTCCATTAAATTCCATTCCATTCTATTCAGTTTTACTCGGGTTGATTCAATTCCGTTCTATTCCATTCCATTCCATTCCATTCCATTCCATTCCATTCCATTCCATTCCATTCAATTCCATTCCATTCCTTTCCATTCCATTCCTTTCCATTCCATTCCGTTCTTCTCAGGTTGATTCCATTCCATTCCATTCCATTAAATTCCATTCCAACCGGTTTGATTCCATTCCATTCCATTCCATTCCATTCCATTCCCTTCCGTTCTAATTGGGTTGATTCTATTACTTTCTATTCCATTCCATTCCGTTCCATTCCATTCCGTTTGGTTCCGTTCTGTTCCGTTCTACTCACGATGATTCAGTTCAATTCCATTCCAGTCCTTTCCATTCCATTCCATTCCATTCCATTTCGTTCCGTTCTGTTCCGTTCAGCTCGGGATAATTCAATTCAATTCCATTCCAATGTTTTTGATTCCGTTCCATTCCATTCCTTCCCATTCCATTGCATTCCATTCTATTCCACTCCATTCCGTTCTACTCGGGTTGATTCCATTCCATTCCATTCCATTCCATTCCATTCCATTCCATTCCATTCCATTCCATTCCATTCCGTTCAATTCCATTCCATTCTTCTCAGGTTGATTCCATTCCATTCCATTCCATCAAATTCCTTTCCAACCGGTTTGATTCCATTCCATTCCATTCCAATCCATTCCATTCCGTTCCATTCAATTAAATTCCCTTCCATTCTAATCGGGTTGATTCAATTCCTTTCTTTTCCATTCAATTCCGTTCCATTCCATTCCGTTTGGTTCCATTCTGTTCCGTCCTACTCGGGATGATTCAATTCAATTCCATTCCAATCCTTTCCATTCCATTCTATTCCATTCCATTCTATTCCATTCCATTCCATTCCATTCCATTCCATTGCATTCCATTCCATTCACTTCCGCACCATTCCATTCTGTTTTTCTTGGGTGGATTACATTCCATTCCATTGCATTCCATTCCGTTCCATTCAATTCCATTCCATTCCATTCCATTCCATTCCATTCCATTCCATTCCATTCCATTCCATCCTACTCAGGTAGATTCAATTCCATTCCATTGCATTCCATTCCCTTCCGTTCCATTCCATTCCATCCTACTCAGGTAGATTCAATTCCATCCCATTGCATTCCATTCCCTTCCATTCCATTAATTTCCATTCCATGCCATTCCATTCCATTCCATTCCATTCCATTCCATTCCGTTCCATTCTATTCCGTTCCATTCCATTCCATTCCATTCCATTCCGTTCCATTCGGTTCTACACGGGTAGATTCCATTCCCTTCCATTCCATTCCATTCCATTCCATTCCATTCCATTCCATTCCATTCCATTCTTCTCCGGTGGATTCCATTCCGTTCTATACCATTCCATTCCATTCCATTCCATTCCATTCCATTCCATTCCATTCCATTCCATTCTTCTCCGGTGGATTCCATTCCGATCTATACCATTCCATTCCATTCCATTCCATTCCATTCCATTCCATTCCATTCCATTCCATTCCATTCCATTCCGTTCTGCTCGGGTAGATTCCATTCCTTTCCATTCCATTCCATTCCACTCCATTCCATTCCATTCCATTCTATTCCATTCCATTCCATTCTATTCCATTCCATTCCATTCTTCTCGGGTGGAATCCATTCCACTACATTCCGTTCCATTCCGTTCCAATCCATTCCTTTTCGTTACGTTCCGTTCTACACGAGTAGATTCCATTCCACTCCATTCCGTTCCATTCCATTCCATTCCATTCCATTTCATTCTTCTCGGGTGGATTCCATTCCATTCCGTTCCACTGCATTCCATTCCATTCCATTCCATTCCATTCCGTTCTACTCGGGTAGATTCCATTCCATTCCATTCCATTCCATTCCATTCCATTCCATTCCATTCCATTCCATTCTATTCCATACCATTCCATTCTTCTCGGGTGGATTCCATTCCACTCCATTCCGTTCCATTCTGTTCCAATCCATTCCTTTCCGTTTTATTCCGTTCTAATCGAGTAGATTCCATTCCACTCCATTCCGTTCCATTTAATTCGATTCCATTCCATTCCATTCCGTTTCATTCCATTCCGTACTTCTGCGGTGGATTTCATTGCATTCCATTTCATTCCATTCCGTTCCATTCAATTCCATTCCATTCCGTTCTACTCGGGTATATTCCACGCCATTCCTTTGCATTCCATTCCATTCCATTCTGTTCCATTCCATTCCATTCCATTCTTCTCTTTTGGATTCCATTCCATTCCATGCCATTCCATTCCATTCCATTCCTTTCTACTCGGGTTGATTCCATTCCATTCCATTCCATTCCATTCCATTCCATTCCGTTCCATTCCATTCCATTCCATTCCTTTCCATTCCATTCCGTTCCATTCGTTTCTACTCGGGTAGATTTCATTCCATTAAATTCCATTCCATTCCATTCCATTCCATTCCATTCCATTCCATTCCATTCCATTCTCCGCGATTGGATTCAATTTGATTCTATTCCATTCCATCCCGTTCCATTCCGTTCCATTCCGTTCTGCTCGGGTTGATTCAATTCCGTTCTATTGCACTCCATTCCATTCCATTCCATTCCATTCCATTCCATTCCGTTCTCTTCCATTCCATTCCGTTCTTCTCAGGTTGGTTCCATTCCATTCCATTCCATTCCGTTCCGTTCCATTCCATTCCATTCCATTCCATTCCATTCCATTCCATTCCATTCCATTCCATTCCATTCCGTTCTACTCGGGTAGATTCAGCTCATTCCTTTCCATTCCATTCCATTCAATTACATTCCGTTCCATTCCA
This sequence comes from Gorilla gorilla gorilla, assembly GCF_029281585.2. Taxonomy (NCBI): domain Eukaryota; kingdom Metazoa; phylum Chordata; class Mammalia; order Primates; family Hominidae; genus Gorilla; species Gorilla gorilla. Next base: position 9,475,955 of record NC_086018.1, on the reverse strand, counting down.
TTCCGTTCTTCTCGGATGGACTCCATTCCATTCCATTGTATTCATTTCCGTTTCATTCCATTCAATTCCATTCCATTCCGTTCCATTCCATTCTTCTCGTGTAGATTCAATTCCATTCCTTTCCCTTCCTTTCAATTCCATTACATTCCAATCCATTCCATTCCGTCCCGTTCCATTCCATTCCATTCCATTCCATTCCATTCCATTCCATTCCATTCCATTCCATTCCGTTGTACTCGGGTAGATTCCAGTCCATTCCATTTGTTTCAATTCCATTCCATGCCATTCCATTCCATTCCATTCCATTCTATTCCATTACATTCTATTCCATTCCATTCCATTGCATTCCATTCCATTCCATTCCATTCCATTCTTCTCGTTTGGATTCCATTCCATTCCATTCCATTCCTTTGCATTCCATTCCATTCCATTCCATTCCATTCCATTCCATTCCATTCCATTCCATTCCATTCCATTGCATTCCATTCCATTGCATTCCATTCCATTCCGTTCCGTTCCATTCCGTTCTTCTCGGGTGGATTCCATTCCATTCCATTCCATTCCATTCCATTCCATTCCATTCCATTCTAATCCTTTCCTTTCCATTCCATTCCATTTCTTTCCATTCCGTTCTACTCGTGAAGATTCCATTCCATTCCATTCCATTCCTTTCCATTACATTCCATCCCATTCCGTTCCATTCCATTCCATTCCATTCCATTCCATTCCATTCCATTCCATTCCATTCCTTTCTACTCGTGAAGATTCCATTCCATTCCATTCCATCCCACTCCATTCCATTCCATTCCATTCCATTCCATTCCATTCCATTCCATTCCATTTCATTCCATTCCATTCTACTCGTGAAGATTCCATTCCATTCCGTTCCATTCCATTAAATTCCATTCCATTCCATTCCATTCCATTCCATTCCATTGCATTCCATTCCATTTCATTCCATTCCTTTCTACTCGGTTAGATTCAATTCCATTCCATTCTTTCCTTTAAATTCCTTTCCTTTCCATTCCATTCCATTCCAATCCATTCTTTTCCATTCCATTCCGTTCTTCTGGGGTGGATTCCATTCCATTCCAATCAATTCTGTTCCATTCCACTCCATTCCATTCCATTCCATTCCGTTACATTCCGTTCCATTCCATTCCATTCCATTCCATTCCATTTCGTTCTTCTCGGGGGGATTCCATTCCATTCCGTTCCGTTGCATTCCATTCCATTCCATTCCATTCCTTTCCATTCCATTACGTTCTACTCTGGTAGATTCCATTCCATTCCATTCCATTCCATTCCAGTCCGTTCCATTCCATTCCGTTCTTCTGAGGTGGATTTCTTTGCATTCCATTTCATAACATTCCTTTCCATTCAATTCCATTCCTTTCCGTTCTACTCAGGTTGATTCCACGCCATTCCATTCCATTCCATTCTTTCCCATTCCATTCCATTCCATTGTTCTCTTTTGGATTCCATTCCATTCCATTCCATTCCATTCCATGCCATTCCATTCCATTCCTTTCCATTCCTTTCTACTTGAGTTGATTCCATTCCATTCCATTCCATTCCAATCCGTTCCATTCCATTCCATTCCATTCCGTTCCATTCCACTCCATTCCATTCGTTTCTACTCGGGTAGATTCCATTCCATTAAATTCCATTCCATTCCATTCCATTCCATTCCATTCCATTCCATTCCATTCCATTCCATTCCATTCTCCTCGGGTGGATCCAATTCCATTTTATTCCATTCCGTCCCGTTCCCTTCCGTTCCATTCTGTTCCGTTCTGCTCGGGTTGATTCAATTCGGTTCTATTCCACTCCATTCCATTCCATTCCATTCCATTCCATTCCGTTCCATTCCATTCCGTTCTACTCGTGTAGATTGAACTTATTCCTTTCCATTCCATTCCTTTCCATTCCATTCCGTCCCGTTGCATTCCATTCCATTCCATTCCATTCCATTGCATTCCATTCCGTTCTACTCGGGTAGATTCCAGTCCATTCCATTCCATTCAATTCCATTCCATTCCATTCCATTCCATTCTTCTCGTTTGGATTCTATTCCATTCCATTCCATTCAATTCCATTCCATTCCATTCCATTCCATTCCATTCTTCTCGATTGGATTCCATTCCATTCCATTCCATTCCATTCCATTCCATTCCATTCCATTCCATTCCGTTCTATTCCATTCCATTCCATTCCACTCCTTTCTTTTCTAGTCGTGTAAATTCCATTCCATTCCACTCCATTCTTTTCCGTCCCATTCCATTCCTTTCCATTCCATTACTTTCCATTCCATTCCATTCCATTCCGTTCCATTCCATTGCGTTCTTCACAGGTGGATTCCATTCCATTCCATTCCATTCCATTCCATTCAATTCAACTCGGGTGGATTCAACTCCATTCTATTCCATTCCGTTCCGTTCCGTTTCACTCCATTCCATTCCATTCTATTCGGCTTGATTCAATTCCGTTCTATTCCCCTCTATTCCATTCTATTCCATTTGATTCCATTCCATTCCATTCCGTTCCTTTCCATTCCATTCCATTCCGTTCTACTCTGGTAGATTCAATTCATTCCATTCCATTCCTTTCCATTCCACTCCATTCCATTCCATTCCATTCTGTCCCATTCCATTCCGTTCTTCTCAGGGGGATTCCATTCATTCCATTCCATTCCATTCCGTTCCATTCCATTACGCTCTTCTCGCGTGGATTCCATTCCATTCCATTCCATTCCTTTGCATTGCATTCCATTCCATTCCTTTCCATTCCATTCCATTCCATTCCTTTCCATTCCATTCCATTCCATTGCATTCCATTCCATTCCATTCCATTCCATTCCATTCCGTTCTTTTCCAGAGAATTCCATTCCACTCCATTCCATTCCATTCCGTTCCACTCCGTTCCATTCCATTCCATTCCATTCTATTCCTTTCCTTTCCATTCCATTCCATTTCATTCCATTCCGTTCTACTCGTGAAGATTCAATTCTATTTCCTTACTGTCCATTCCATTCCATTCCATTCCATTCCATTCCATTCCATTCCACTCCGTTCCATTCCATTCCATTCCATTCCCCTCCTTTCCATTCCATTACATTCCATTCCATTCCTTTCCATTCCATTCCATTCCATTCCACTCTTTTCCATTCCATTCCGTTCTTCTGGGGAGGATTCCATTCCATTCCAATCAATTCTGTTCCATTCCACTCCATTGCATTCCATTCCACTCCGTTCCATTCCATTCCGTTCTTCTCTGGTGGATTCCATTCCATTCCATTCCATGCCGTTCCATTCCGTTCCATTCCATTCCATTCTATTCCATTCCATTCCATTCCATTCCATTCCATTCCATTCCGTTCTACTTGGTAGCTTCCATTCCATTCCATTCCATTCCGTTGCATTCCATTCCATTCCATTCTCCTCTGGTGGATTCAGTTCCGTTCTATTCCATTCCGTTCTGTCCCGTTCCGTTCCATTCCATTCCTTTTTACTCGGGTTGATTCAATTCCATTCTATTCCACTCCATTCCATTGCATTCCATTCCATTCCATTCAATTCCGTTCCTATCCTTTCCATTTCGTTGTTATAGAGTGGATTCTATTCGATTCCATACCTTTCCATTCGGTTCCTTTCCTTTCCATTCCATTCCATTCCATTCCACTCCACTCCACTCCGTTCTGCTCGAGTATATTCAATTCCATTCCATTCCATTCCATTCCATTCCATTTCATTCCTTTCTGTTCCGTTCCGTTCCGTTCCATTTCATTGTATTCCATTCCATTCCGTTCTACTCGGGTAGATTCCATTCTATTCCATTCCATTCCATTCCGTTCCATTCCGTTCCATTCCATTCCGTTCCGTTTTACTCGGGTAGATTCCTTTCAGTTCCATTCGATTCCATTCCGTTCCACTCCGTTCCTTTCCATTCCATTCCATTCCATTCCGTTCCTCTCGGGTTGATTCCATTCCATTCCTTTCCACTCCATTCCATTCCATTCCATTCCACTCCATTCCATTCAATTCCATTCCATTCCATTCCATTCCACTCCGTTCCATTCCATTCCATTCCATTCCATTCCACTCCGTTCCATTCCATTCCATTCCATTCCATTCCCCTCCATTCCATTCCATTCCATTCAATTCCATTCCGTTCTTCTCGGGTGGATTCCATTCCATTCCTTTCCATTCCATTCAATTCCATTCCATTCCATTCCTTTCCACTCCATTAAGTTCTACTCGGTTAGATTCCATTATATTCCATTGCATTCAATTCCATTCCATTCCATTCCATTACATTCCTTTCCATTCCTTTCCGTTCTTTTCCGGTGGATTCCATTCCATTCCATTCCGTTCCATTCCATTCCATTCCATTCCATTCCATTCCATTCCATTCCACTCCATTCCTTTCTACTCGGGTAGATTCCATTCCATTCCATTCCATTCCATTCCGTTCCATTCCATTCCATTCCATTCCATTCCATTCCATTCCATTCCATTCCATTCTCCTTGGGTGGATTCAATTCCATTCTATACCATTCCGTCCCGTTCCCTTCCGTTCCATTCTGTTCCGTTCTGCTCGGGTTGATTCAGTTCGGTTCTATTCCACTCCATTCCATTCCATTCCATTCCATTCCGTTCTCTTCCATTCCATTGCGTTCTTCTCGCGTTGATTCCTTTTCATTCCATTCCATTCCATTCCGTTCCGTTCCATTCCATTCCATTCCATTCCATTCCATTCCTTTCCATTCCATTCCGTACTACTCGGGTTGATTCAACTTATTCCTTTCCATTCCATTCCATTCCGTCCCGTTGCGTTCCATTCCATTCAATTCCATTCCATTCCATTCCATTCCATTCCATTCTACTCGGGTAGATTCCAGTCCATTCCATTCCATTCCATTCCATTCCATTCCATTCCATTCCATTCCATTCCATTCCATTCCATTCCATTCCATTCTATTCCATTCTTCTCGTTTGGATTCTATTCCAGTCCATTCCATTCAATTCCATTCCATTCCATTCCATTCCATTCCATTCTTCTCGTTTGGATTCCATTCCATTCCATTCCATTCCATTCCATTCCATTCCGTTCCATTCTATTCCATTCCATTCCATTCCACTCCTTTCCTTTCTAGTCGTGTAAATTCCATTCCATTCCACTCCATTCTTTTCCGTCCCATTCCATTCCTTTCCATTCCATTACTTTCCATTCCATTCCATTCCATTCCGTTCCATTCCATTGCGTTCTTCACAGGTGGATTCCATTCCATTCCATTCCATTCCATTCCATTCCATTCCATTCCATTCCATTCCATTCAATTCAACTCGGGTGGATTCAACTCCATTCTATTCCATTCCTTTCTGTTCCGTTTCATTCCATTCCGTTCCGTTCTATTCGTCTTGATTCAATTCCGTTCTATTCCCTTCTATTCCATTCTATTCCATTCGATTCCATTCCATTCCATTCCGTTCCTTTCCATTCCATTCCATTCCGTTCTACTCGGGTAGATTCAATTCATTCCATTCCATTCCTTTCCATTCCACTCCATTCCATTCCATTCCATTCTGTCCCATTCCATTCCGTTCTTCTTGGGGGGATTCCATTCATTCCATTCCATTCCATTCCGTTCCATTCCATTACGCTCTTCTCGCGTGGATTCCATTCAATAACATTCCATTCCTTTGCATTCCACTCAATTCCATTCCTTTCCATTCCATTCCATTCCATTCCTTTCCATTCTGTTCCACTCCGTTCCATTCCATTCCATTCCATTCTATTCCATTCCATTCCGTTCCATTCCATTGCATTCCATTCCATTCCGTTCGGTTCCATTCCCTTCTTCTCGGGTGGATTCCATTCCATTCCATTCCATTCCATTCCGTTGTACTCGTGAAGATTCAATTCTATTCCCTTACTTTCCATTCCATTCTATTCCATTCCATTCCACTCCGTTCCGTTCCATTCCATTCCATTCCCCTCCATTCCACTCCGTTCCATTCCATTCCATTCCATTCCCCTCCATTCCATTCCATTCCATTCCATTCCATTCCATTCCATTCCATTCCATTCCATTCCATTCTTCTCGGGTGGATTCCATTCAATTCCTTTCCATTCCATTCCATTCCATTCCATTCCATTCCATTCCATTCCACTCCGTTCCATTCCATTCCATTCCATTCCACTCCGTTCCATTCCATTCCATTCCATTCCCCTCCATTCCATTCCATTCCATTCCATTCCATTCCATTCCATTCCATTCCATTCCTTTCCATTCCATTCCATTCCATTCCATTCCACTCTTTTCCATTCCATTCCGTTCTTCTGGGGAGGATTCCATTCCATTCCAATCAATTCTGTTCCATTCCATTCCATTCCATTCCATTCCATTCCACTCCGTTCCATTCCGTTCCATTCCATTCCGTTCCATTCCATTCCGTTCTTCTCGGGTGGATTCCATTCCATTCCATTCCAATCCATTCCATTCCGTTCCATTCCATTCCATTCCATTCCTTTCCATTCCATTCCATTCCATTCCATTCCATTCCGTTCTACTTGGTAGCTTCCATTCCATTCCATTCCATTCCGTTGCATTCCTTTCCATTCCATTCTCCTCTGGTGGATTCAGTTCCGTTCTATTCCATTCCGTTCTGTCCCGTTCCATTCCTTTCCATTCCGTTTTACTCGGGTTGATTCAATTCCATTCCATTCCACTCCATTCCATTGCATTCCATTCCATTCCATTCAATTCCGTTCCTATCCATTCCATTTCGTTGTTATAGAGTGGATTCCATTCGATTCCATACCATTCCATTCCGTTCCTTTCCTTTCCATTCCATTCCACTCCATTCCACTCCACTCCATTCCGTTCTACTCGGGTATATTCCATTCCATTCCATTCCATTCCATTCCATTCCATTCCATTCCGTTCTGTTCCGTTCCGTTCCGTTCCGTTCCTTTCCATTGTATTCCATTCCATTCCGTTCTACTCGGGTAGATTCCATTCCATTCCATTCCATTCCATTCTTTTCCATTCCGTTCCATTCCATTCCATTCCGTTTTACTCGGGTAGATTCCATTCAATTCCATTCGATTCCATTCCATTCAATTCCATTCCATTCCATTCCTTTCCTTTCCATTAAGTTCTACTCAGGTAGATTCCATTATATTCCATTGCATTCCATTCCATTCCATTCCATTACATTACATTACATTCCTTTCCATTCCTTTCCGTTCTTTTCAGGTGGATTCCATTCCATTCCATTCCGTTCCATTCCATTCCATTCCATTCCATTCCATTCCATTCCACTCCATTCCTTTCTACTCGGGTAGGTTCCATTTCATTCCATTCCATTCCATTCCGTTCCATTCCATTCCATTCCATTCCATTCCATTCCATTCCATTCCATTCCATTCTGTTCTACTCGAGTAGATTCCATTCCATTCCATTCCTTTCCATTCCATTCCATTCCATTTAATTCCATTCCATTCCATTCCATTCAATTCAATTCCATTCCATTCCGTTCTACACCGCTATATTCCATTCCATTCCATTCCACTCCATTTCATTCCATTCCATTCCGTTCTACTCGGGTAGATTCCATTCCATTCCATTCCATTCCATTCCAGTCCATTCCATTCCAGTCCATTCCATTCCATTCCATTCCATTCCATTCCATTCCATTCCATTCCATTCCATTCCGTTTCTTTCCATTCCGTTCTTCTCGTGTGGATTCCATTCCATTCCATTTCATTCCGTTCCATACCATTCCATTCCGTTCCATTCCATTCCATTCCATTCCATTACATTACATTACATTACATTCCGTTCTACTCCCGTAGATTCCATTCCATTCCATTCCATTCCATTCCGTTCCATTCCATTCTTCTCGTTTGATTCCATTCCATTCCATTCCATTACGTTCAATTCCATTCCATTCCATTCCATTCCTTTCCATTCCGTTCCATTCCATTAAATTCCCTTCCATTCCATTCTACTCAGGTAGATTCCATTCCATTCCATTCCATTCCATTCCGTTCCATACCATTCCGTTCCGTTCTACTCGGGTTGATTCAATTCCGTTCTATTCCACTCCATCTAATTCCACTCCATTCCATTCCATTCCATTCCGTTCCATTCCATTCAATTCCGTTCCATTCCATTCCATTGCATTCCATTCCATTCCATTCCATTCCATTCCATTCCATTCCATTCCATTCCATTCTCCTTGGGTGGATTCAATTCCATTCTATTCCATTCCGTTCCATTCCATTACGTTCCATTCCGTTCCGTTCTGCTCGGGTTGATTCAATTCCGTTCAATTGCACTCCATTCCTTTCCATTACATTCCGTTCTTTTCGGGTTGATTCCAATCCACTCCGTTCCATTCCATTCCGTTCCATTCCATTCAATTCCATTCCATTCCATTCCATACAATTCGATTCCATTCCATTTTTCTCGGGTGGATTCCATTCCATTCCTATCGTTTCCATTCCATTCCATTCCATTCCCTTCTACTCGGGTAGATTCCGTTCCATTCCATTCCATTCAATTCCATTCCATTCCATTCCATTCTCCTTGGATGGATTCAATTCCTTTCTATTCCATTCCGTTCCGTTCCTTTACGTTCCATTCCGTTCCGTTCTGCTCAGGTTGATTCAATTCCGTTCTATTGCACTCCATTCCTTTCCATTACATTTCGTTCTTTTCGGGTTGATTCCATTCCACTCCATTCCATTCCATTCCATTCCGTTCCATTCCATACCATTCCATTCCATTCCGTTCTACTCGGGTAGATTGAACTCATTCCATTCCATTCCAATCCATTCCATTCCACTACATTCCATTCCGTTCCATTCCATTCCATTGCATTCCATTCCATTCCATTCCATTCCATTCCATTCCATTCCATTCTACTCGAGTAGATTCCCTTCCATTGCATTCCATTCCATTCCATTCTATTCCATTCCATTCCATTCCATTTAATTCCATTCCATACCATTCCATTCAATTCCATTCCATTCCATTCCGTTCTACACGGGTTGATTCCATTCCATTCCATTCCACTCAATTCCATTCCATTCCATTCCATTCCATTCCATTCCGTTCCATTCCGTTCTTCTCGGGTGCATTCCATTCAATTCCGTTCCATTGCATTCCATTCCATTCCATTCCTTTCCATTCCATTCCCTTTTACTCGGGTAGATTCCATTCCCTTCCTTTCCATTCCATTCCATTCCATTCCGTTCCATTACATTCCGTTCTTCTCGGGTGGATTCCACTGCATTCCATTCCATCCCATTCCGTTCCATTCCATTCCATTCCATTCCGTTCTACTCGGGTAGATTCCTCTCGATACCATTCCATTCCATTCCATTCCATTCCATTCCATTCCATTCCATTCCATTCCATTCCATTCCATACCTTTCCATTCCATTCCATTCTTCTCGGTTCGATTTGATTCCATTCCATTCCATTCCATTCCATTCCTTTCTACTCGGGTAGATTCCATTCCATTCCATTCCATTCTCCTCGGGTGGATTCAATTCCATTCTATTCCGTTCCGTTGCATCCCTTTCCGTTCCATTCCGTTCCGTTCTACTCGAGTTGATTCAATTCCGTTCTATTCCACTCCATTCCATTCCATTCCATTCCATTCCATTCCATTCCATTCCATTCCATTCCATTCCATTCCGTTCCTCTCGGGTTGATTCCATTCCACTCCATTCCACTCCATTCCATTCCATTCCATTCCACTCCATTCCATTCAATTCCATTCCATTCCATTCCATTCCATTCCGTTCCATTCCATTCCACTCCATTCCATTCCATTCCATTCCATTCCATTCCATTCCATTCCATTCCGTTCCATTCCATTCCACTCCATTCCATTCCATTCCATTCCATTCCATTCCATTCCATTCCATTCCATTCCATTCCCCTCCATTCCATTCCATTCCATTCCGTTCTTCTCGGGTGGATTCCATTCCATTCCTTTCCATTCCATTCAATTCCATTCCATTCCATTCCTTTCCACTCCATTAAGTTCTACTCGGTTAGATTCCATTATATTCCATTGCATTCAATTCCATTCCATTCCATTCCATTACATTCCTTTCCATTCCTTTCCGTTCTTTTCAGGTGGATTCCATTCCATTCCATTCCGTTCCATTCCAATCCATTCCATTCCATTCCATTCCATTCCATTCCATTCCATTCCACTCCATTCCTTTCTACTCGGGTAGATTCCATTTCATTCCATTCCATTCCATTCCGTTCCATTCCATTCCATTCCATTCCATTCCATTCCATTCCATTCCATTCCATTCTCCCCGGGTGGATTCAATTTCATTCTATACCATTCCGTCCCGTTCCCTTCCGTTCCATTCTGTTCCGTTCTGCTCGGGTTGATTCAATTCGGTTCTATTCCACTCCATTCCATTCCATTCCATTCCATTCCGTTCTCTTCCATTCCATTGCGTTCTTCTCGGGTTGATTCCTTTTCATTCCATTCCATTCCATTCCGTTCCATTCCATTCCATTCCATTCCATTCCATTCCATTCCATTCCATTCCGTACTACTCGGGTAGATTCAACTTACTCCTTTCCATTCCATTCCATTCCGTCCCGTTGCGTTCCATTCCATTCCATTCCATTCCATTCCATTCCATTCCATTCCATTCCATTCCATTCTATTCTACTCGGGTAGATTCCAGTCCATTCCATTCCATTCCATTCCATTCCATTCCATTCCATTCCATTCCATTCCATTCCATTCCATTCCATTCTATTCCATTCTTCTCGTTTGGATTCTTTTCCAGTCCATTCCATTCCATTCAATTCCATTCCATTCCATTCCATTCCATTCCATTCTTCTCGTTTGGGTTCCATTCCATTCCATTCCATTCCACTCCTTTCCTTTCTAGTCGTGTAAATTCCATTCCATTGCACTTCATTCTTTTCCGTCCCATTCCATTCCTTTCCATTCCATTACTTTCCATTCCATTCCATTCCATTCCGTTCCATTCCATTCCATTCCATTCCATTCCATTCCATTCCATTCCGTACTACTCGGGTAGATTCAACTTACTCCTTTCCATTCCATTCCATTCCGTCCCGTTGCGTTCCATTCCATTCCATTCCATTCCATTCCATTCCATTCCATTCCATTCCATTCCATTCTACTCGGGTAGATTCCATTCCATTCCATTCCATTCCATTCCATTCCATTCCATTCCATTCCATTCCATTCCATTCTATTCCATTCTTCTCGTTTGGATTCTTTTCCAGTCCATTCCATTCAATTCCATTCCATTCCATTCCATTCCATTCCATTCCATTCTTCTCGTTTGGGTTCCATTCCATTCCATTCCATTCCACTCCTTTCCTTTCTAGTCGTGTAAATTCCATTCCATTCCACTTCATTCTTTTCCGTCCCATTCCATTCCTTTCCATTCCATTACTTTCCATTCCATTCCATTCCATTCCGTTCCATTCCATTGCATTCTTCACAGGTGGGTTCCATTCCATTCCATTCCATTCCATTCCATTCCATTCCATTCCATTCAATTCAACTCGGGTGGATTCAACTCCATTCTATTCCATTCCTTTCCATTCCATTTCATTCCATTCCTTTCCGTTCTATTTGGCTTGATTCAATTCCGTTCTATTCCCTTCTATTCCATTCTATTCCATTCGATTCCATTCCATTCCATTCCGTTCCTTTCCATTCCATTCCATTCCGTTCTACTCGGGTAGATTCAATTCATTCCATTCCATTCCTTTCCTTTCCACTCCATTCCATTCCATTCCTTTCTGTCCCATTCCATTCCGTTCTTCTTGGGGGGATTCCATTCATTCCATTCCATTCCATTCCGTTCCATTCCATTACGCTCTTCTCACGTGGATTCCATTCAATAACATTCCATTCCTTTGCATTCCATTCCATTCCATTCCTTTCCATTCCATTCCATTCCATTCCTTTCCATTCTGTTCCACTCCGTTCCATTCCATTCCATTCCATTCTATTCCATTCCATTCCGTTCCATTCCATTGCATTCCATTCCATTCCGTTCCGTTCCATTCCGTTCTTCTCGGGTGGATTCCATTCCATTCCATTCCATTCCATTCCATTCCATTCTATTCCTTTCCTTTCCATTCCATTCCATTTCATTCCATTCCGTTCTACTCGTGAAGATTCAATTCTATTCCCTTACTTTCCATTCCATTCCATTGCATTCCATTCCATTCCACTCCGTTCCATTCCATTCCATTCCACTCCGTTCGATTCCATTCCATTCCATTCCCCTCCATTCCACTCCGTTCCATTCCATTCCATTCCATTCCCCTCCATTCCATTCCATTCCATTCCATTCCATTCCATTCCATTCCATTCCATTCCATTCCCCTCCATTCCATTCCATTCCATTCCATTCCATTCCATTCCATTCCATTCCATTCCGTTCTTCTCGGGTGGATTCCATTCAATTCCTTTCCATTCCATTCCATTCCACTACGTTCCATTCCAATCCATTCCATTCCCCTCCATTCCATTCCATTCCATTCCATTCCATTCCATTCCATTCCTTTCCATTCCATTCCATTCCATTCCACTCTTTTCCATTCCATTCCGTTCTTCTGGGGAGGATTCCATTCCATTCCAATCAATTCTGTTCCATTCCATTCCATTCCATTCCATTCCACTCCGTTCCATTCCGTTCCATTCCATTCCGTTCCATTCCATTCCGTTCTTCTCGGGTGGATTCCATTCCATTCCATTCCAAGCCATTCCATTCCGTTCCATTCCATTCCATTCCATTCCATTCCATTCCATTCCATTCCATTCCATTCCATTCCATTCCATTCCATTCCATTCCATTCCGTTCTACTTGGTAGCTTCCATTCCATTCCATTCCATTCCGTTGCATACCATTCCATTCCATTCTCCTCTGGTGGATTCAGTTCCGTTCTATTCCATTCCGTTCTGTCCCGTTCCATTCCATTCCATTCCATTCCATTCCATTCCATTCCATTCCATTCCATTCCATTCCATTCCATTCCATTCTATTCCTTTCCTTTCCATTCCATTCCATTTCATTCCATTCCGTTCTACTCGTGAAGATTAAATTCTATTCCCTTACTTTCCATTCCATTCCATTCCATTCCATTCCACTCCGTTCCATTCCATTCCATTCCATTCCCCTCCGTTCCATTCCGTTCCATTCCATTCCCCTCCATTCCACTCCGTTCCATTCCATTCCATTCCATTCCCCTCCATTCCATTCCATTCCATTCCATTCCATTCCATTCCATTCCATTCCATTCCATTCCATTCCATTCCATTCCATTCCCCTCCATTCCATTCCATTCCATTCCATTCCGTTCCATTCCATTCCATTCCATTCCATTCTGTTCTTCTCGGGTGGATTCCATTCAATTCCTTTCCATTCCATTCCATTCCATTCCATTCTATTCCATTCCATTCCATTCCACTCCGTTCCATTCCATTCCATTCCATTCCCCTCCATTCCATTCCATTCCATTCCATTCCATTCCATTCCATTCCATTCCATTCCATTCCATTCCTTTCCATTCCATTCCATTCCATTCCACTCTTTTCCATTCCATTCCGTTCTTCTGGGGAGGATTCCATTAAATTCCAATCAATTCTGTTCCATTCCATTCCATTCCATTCCATTCCACTCCGTTCCATTCCGTTCCATTCCATTCCGTTCCATTCCATTCCGTTCTTCTCAGGTGGATTCCATTCCATTCCATTCCAAGCCATTCCATTCCGTTCCATTCCATTCCATTCCATTCCTTTCCATTCCATTCAATTCCATTCCATTCCATTCCGTTCTAATTGGTAGCTTCCATTCCATTCCATTCCATTCCGTTGCATACCATTCCATTCCATTCTCCTCTGGTGGATTCAGTTCCGTTCTATTCCATTCCGTTCTGTCCCTTTCCGTTCCATTCCATTCCGTTTTACTCGGGTTGATTCAATTCCATTCTATTCCACTCCATTCCATTGCATTCCATTCCATTCCTTTCAATTCCATTCCTATCCATTCCATTTCGTTGTTATAGAGTGGATTCCATTCGATTCCATACCATTCCATTCCGTTCCTTTCCTTTCCATTCCATTCCACTCCACTCCATTCCGTTCTACTCGGGTATATTCCATTCCATTCCATTCCATTCCATTCCATTCCGTTCTGTTCCGTTCCGTTCCGTTCCGTTCCGTTCCTTTCCATTGTATTCCATTCCATTCCGTTCTACTCGGGTAGATTCCATTCCATTCCATTCCATTCCATTCCGTTCCATTCCGTTCCATTCCATTCCATTCCGTTTTACTCGGGTAGATTCCATTCAATTCCATTCGATTTCATTCCGTTCCATTCTGTTCCTTTCCATTCCATTCCATTCCATTCCATTCCACTCCATTCCATTCAATTCCATTCCATTCCATTCCATTCCACTCCGTTCCATTCCATTCCATTCCATTCTCCTACATTCCATTCCATTCCATTCTATTCCATTCAATTCCATTCCGTTCTTCTCCGGTGGATTCCATTCCATTCCTTTCCATTCCATTCAGTTCCATTCCATTCCTTTCCATTCCATTAAGTTCTACTCAGGTCGATTCCATTATATTCCATTGCATTCCATTCCATTCCATTCCATTCCATTACATTCCTTTCCATTCCTTTCTGTTCTTTTCAGGTGGATTCCATTCCATTCCATTCCGTTCCATTCCATTCCATTCCATTCCATTCCATTCCATTCCATTCCATTCCATTCCACTCCATTCCTTTCTACTCGGGTAGATTCCATTTCATTCCATTCCATTCCATTCCATTCCATTCCATTCCATTCCATTCCATTCTGTTCTACTCGGGTAGATTCCATTCCATTCCATTACTTTCCATTCCATTCCATTCCATTTAATTCCATTCCATTCCATTCCATTCAATTCAATTCAATTCCATTCCGTTCTACACCGGTATATTCCATTCCATTCCATTCCACTCCATTCCATTCCATTCCATTCCGTTCTACTCGGGTAGATTCAATTCCATTCCATTCCATTCCATTCCATTCCATTCCATTCCATTCCATTCCGTTTCTTTCCATTCCGTTCTTCCCGTGTGGATTCCATTCCATTCCATTTCATTCCGTCCAATACCATTCCATTCCGTTCCATTCCATTCCATTCCATTCCATTCCATTCCATTCCATTACATTACATTACATTACATTACATTACATTACATTCTACTCGGGTAGATTCCATTGCATTCCATTCCATTCCATTCCGTTCCATTCCATTCCATTCCATTCCATTCCATTCCATTCCATTCCATTCCCCTCCATTCCATTCCATTCCATTCCATTCCGTTCCATTCCATTCCATTCCATTCCATTCTGTTCTTCTCGGGTGGATTCCATTCAATTCCTTTCCATTCCATTCCATTCCATTCCATTCTATTCCATTCCATTCCATTCCACTCCGTTCCATTCCATTCCATTCCATTCCCCTCCATTCCATTCCATTCCATTCCATTCCATTCCATTCCATTCCATTCCATTCCATTCCATTCCATTCCATTCCTTTCCATTCCATTCCATTCCATTCCACTCTTTTCCATTCCATTCCGTTCTTCTGGGGAGGATTCCATTAAATTCCAATCAATTCTGTTCCATTCCATTCCATTCCATTCCATTCCACTCCGTTCCATTCCGTTCCATTCCATTCCGTTCCATTCCATTCCGTTCTTCTCAGGTGGATTCCATTCCATTCCATTCCAAGCCATTCCATTCCGTTCCATTCCATTCCATTCCATTCCTTTCCATTCCATTCAATTCCATTCCATTCCATTCCGTTCTAATTGGTAGCTTCCATTCCATTCCATTCCATTCCGTTGCATACCATTCCATTCCATTCTCCTCTGGTGGATTCAGTTCCGTTCTATTCCATTCCGTTCTGTCCCGTTCCGTTCCATTCCATTCCGTTTTACTCGGGTTGATTCAATTCCATTCTATTCCACTCCATTCCATTGCATTCCATTCCATTCCTTTCAATTCCATTCCTATCCATTCCATTTCGTTGTTATAGAGTGGATTCCATTCGATTCCATACCATTCCATTCCGTTCCTTTCCTTTCCATTCCATTCCACTCCACTCCATTCCGTTCTACTCGGGTATATTCCATTCCATTCCATTCCATTCCATTCCATTCCATTCCGTTCTGTTCCGTTCCGTTCCGTTCCGTTCCTTTCCATTGTATTCCATTCCATTCCGTTCTACTCGGGTAGATTCCATTCCATTCCATTCCATTCCATTCCGTTCCATTCCGTTCCATTCCATTCCATTCCGTTTTACTCGGGTAGATTCCATTCAATTCCATTCGATTTCATTCCGTTCCATTCTGTTCCTTTCCATTCCATTCCATTCCATTCCATTCCACTCCATTCCATTCCATTCCATTCCATTCCATTCCATTCCACTCCGTTCCATTCCATTCCATTCCATTCTCCTACATTCCATTCCATTCCATTCCATTCCATTCAATTCCATTCCGTTCTTCTCCGGTGGATTCCATTCCATTCCTTTCCATTCCATTCAGTTCCATTCCATTCCTTTCCATTCCATTAAGTTCTACTCAGGTCGATTCCATTATATTCCATTGCATTCCATTCCATTCCATTCCATTCCATTACATTCCTTTCCATTCCTTTCTGTTCTTTTCAGGTGGATTCCATTCCATTCCATTCCGTTCCATTCCATTCCATTCCATTCCATTCCATTCCATTCCATTCCACTCCATTCCTTTCTACTCGGGTAGATTCCATTTCATTCCATTCCATTCCATTCCATTCCATTCCATTCCATTCCATTCCATTCTGTTCTACTCGGGTAGATTCCATTCCATTCCATTACTTTCCATTCCATTCCATTCCATTTAATTCCATTCCATTCCATTCCATTCAATTCAATTCCATTCCATTCCGTTCTACACCGGTATATTCCATTCCATTCCATTCCACTCCATTCCATTCCATTCCATTCCGTTCTACTCGGGTAGATTCAATTCCATTCCATTCCATTCCATTCCATTCCATTCCATTCCATTCCATTCCATTCCATTCCATTCCGTTTCATTCCATTCCGTTCTTCCCGTGTGGATTCCATTCCATTCCATTTCATTCCGTCCAATACCATTCCATTCCGTTCCATTCCATTCCATTCCATTCCATTCCATTCCATTCCATTCCATTCCATTACATTACATTACATTACATTACATTACATTCTACTCGGGTAGATTCCATTGCATTCCATTCCATTCCATTCCGTTCCATTCCATTCCATTCCATTCTTCTCGTTTGATTCCATTCCATTCCATTGCATTACGTTCAATTCCATTCCATTCCATTCCATTCCTTTCCATTCCGTTCCATTCCATTAAATTCCCTTCCATTCCATTCTACTCAGGTAGATTCCGTTCCATTCCATTCCATTCCATTCCATTCCATTCCATTCCATTCCATACCATTCCATTCCATTACATTCCCTTCCATTCCATTCTATTCCATTCTGTTCCATTCCATTCCATTCCATTCCATTCTCCTTGGGTGAATTCAATTCCATTCTGTTCTATTCCGGTCCATTCCGTTCCATTCCCGTCCATTCCGTTCCATACCATTCCGTTCCGTTCTACTCGGGTTGATTCAATTCCGTTCTATTCCACTCCATCTAATTCCACTCCATTCCATTCCATTCCATTCCGTTCCATTCCATTCAATTCCGTTCCATTCCATTCCATTCCATTCCATTCCATTCCATTCCATTCTCCTTGGCTGGATTCAATTCCATTCTATTCCATTCCGTTCCATTCCATTACGTTCCATTCCGTTCCGTTCTGCTCGGGTTGATTCAATTCCGTTCTATTGCACTCCATTCCTTTCCATTACATTCCGTTCTTTTCGGGTTGATTCCAATCCACTCCGTTCCATTCCATTCCGTTCCATTCCATTCAATTCCATTCCATTCCATTCCATACAATTCGATTCCATTCCATTTTTCTCGGGTTTATTCCATTCCATTCCAACCGTTTCCATTCCATTCCATTCCATTCCCTTCTACTCGGGTAGATTCCGTTCCATTCCATTCCATTCAATTCCATTCCATTCCATTCCATTCTCCTTGGATGGATTCAATTCCTTTCTATTCCATTCCGTTCCGTTCCTTTACGTTCCATTCCGTTCCGTTCTGCTCGGGTTGATTCAATTCCGTTCTATTGCACTCCATTCCTTTCCATTACATTTCGTTCTTTTTGGGTTGATTCCATTCCACTCCATTCCATTCCATTCTATTCCGTTCCATTCCATACCATTCCATTCCATTCCGTTCTACTCGGGTAGATTGAACTCATTCCATTCCATTCCAATCCATTCCATTCCACTACATTCCATTCCATTCCATTCCATTCCATTCCAATCCATTCCATTCCATTCCATTCCATTCCGTTCTACTCGAGTAGATTCCCTTCCATTGCATTCCATTCCATTCCATTCTATTCCATTCCATTCCATTCCATTTAATTCCATTCCATACCATTCCATTCAATTCCATTCCATTCCATTCCGTTCTACACGGGTTGATTCCATTCCATTCCATTCCACTCAATTCCATTCCATTCCATTCCATTCCATTCCATTCCGTTCCATTCCGTTCTTCTCGGGTGCATTCCATTCAATTCCGTTCCATTGCATTCCATTCCATTCCATTCCTTTCCATTCCATTCCCTTTTACTCGGGTAGATTCCATTCCCTTCCTTTCCATTCCATTCCATTCCATTCCTTTCCATTACATTCCGTTCTTCTCGGGTGGATTCCACTGCATTCCATTCCATCCCATTCAGTTCCATTCCATTCCATTCCATTCCGTTCTACTCGGGTAGATTCCTCTCGATACCATTCCATTCCATTCCATTCCATTCCATTCCATTCCATACCTTTCCATTCCATTCCATTCTTCTCGGTTCGATTCGATTCCATTCCATTCCATTCCATTCCATTCCATTCCATTCCATTCCATTCCATTCCATTCCATTCCTTTCTACTCGGGTAGATTCCATTCCATTCCATTCCATTCTCCTCGGGTGGATTCAATTCCATTCTATTCCGTTCCGTTGCATCCCTTTCCGTTCCATTCCGTTCCGTTCTACTCGAGTTGATTCAATTCCGTTCTATTCCACTCCATTCCATTCCATTCCATTCCATTCCATTCCATTCCGTTCCTCTCGGGTTCATTCCATTCCACTCCATTCTACTCCATTCTATTCCATTCCATTCCACTCCATTCCATTCAATTCCATTCCATTCCATTCCATTCCACTCCGTTCCATTCCATTCCATTCCATTCCATTCCATTCCATTCCATTCCATTCCATTCCATTCCATTCCCCTCCATTCCATTCCATTCCATTCAATTCCATTCCGTTCTTGTCAGGTGGATTCCATTCCATTCCTTTCCATTCCATTCCATTCCATTCCATTCCATTCCATTCCTTTCCACTCCATTATGTTCTACTCGGTTAGATTCCATTATATTCCATTGCATTCAATTCCATTCCATTCCATTCCATTCCATTCCTTTCCATTCCTTTCCGTTCTTTTCAGGTGGATTCCATTCCATTCCATTCCGTTCCATTCCATTCCATTCCATTCCATTCCATTCCATTCCATTCCACTCCATTCCTTTCTACTCGGGTAGATTCCATTTCATTCCATTCCATTCCATTCCGTTCCATTCCATTCCATTCCATTCCATTCCATTCCATTCCATTCCATTCCATTCCATTCTCCTCGGGTGGATTCAATTCCATTCTATACCATTCCGTCCCGTTCCCTTCCGTTCCATTCTGTTCCGTTCTGCTCAGGTTGATTCAATTCGATTCTATTCCACTCCATTCCATTCCATTCCATTCCATTCCGTTCTCTTCCATTCCATTGCGTTCTTCTCGGGTTGATTCCTTTTCATTCCATTCCATTCCATTCCATTCCATTCCATTCCATTCCGTACTACTCGGGTAGATTCAACTTACTCCTTTCCATTCCATTCCATTCCGTCCCGTTGCGTTCCATTCCATTCCATTCCTTTCCATTCCATTCCATTCCATTCCATTCAACTCGGGTAGATTCCAGTCCATTCCATTCCATTCCATTCCATTCCATTCCATTCCATTCCATTCCATTCCATTCCATTCCATTCCATTCCATTCCATTCTATTCCATTCTTCTCGTTTGTATTCTTTTCCAGTCCATTCCATTCAATTCCATTCCATTCCATTCCATTCCATTCCATTCTTCTCGTTTGGGTTCCATTCCATTCCATTCCATTCCACTCCTTTCCTTTCTAGTCGTGTAAATTCCATTCCATTCCACTTCATTCTTTTCCGTCCCATTCCATTCCTTTCCATTCCATTACTTTCCATTCCATTCCATTCCATTCCGTTCCATTCCATTGCGTTCTTCACAGGTGGATTCCATTCCATTCCATTCCATTCCATTCCATTCCATTCCATTCCATTCCATTCCATTCCATTCCATTCAATTCAACTCGGGTGGATTCAACTCCATTCTATTCCATTCCTTTCCGTTCCGTTTCATTCCATTCCGTTCCGTTCTATTCGGCTTGATTCAATTCCGTTCTATTCCCTTGTATTCCATTCTATTCCATTCGATTCCATTCCATTCCATTCCGTTCCTTTCCATTCCATTCCATTCCGTTCTACTCGGGTAGATTCAATTCATTCCATTCCATTCCTTTCCTTTCCACTCCATTCCATTCCATTCCATTCTGTCCCATTCCATTCCGTTCTTCTGGGGGGGATTCCATTCATTCCATTCCGTTCCATTCCATTACGCTCTTCTCGCGTGGATTCCATTCAATAACATTCCATTCCTTTGCATTCCATTCCATTCCTTTCCTTTCCATTCCATTCCATTCCATTCCTTTCCATTATGTTCCACTCCGTTCCATTCCATTCCATTCCATTCTATTCCATTCCATTCCGTTCCATTCCATTGCATTCCATTCCATTCCGTTCCGTTCCATTCCGTTCTTCTCGGGTGGATTCCATTCCATTCCAATCCATTCCATTCCATTCCATTCCATTCCATTCCTTTCTATTCCTTTCCTTTCCATTCCATTCCATTTCATTCCATTCCGTTCTACCCGTGAAGATTCAATTCTATTCCCTTACTTTCCATTCCATTCCATTCCATTCCATTCCACTCCATTCCATTCCATTCCATTCCATTGCCTTCCATTCCACTCCGTTCCATTCCATTCCATTCCATTCCCCTCCATTCCATTCCATTCCATTCCATTCCATTCCATTCCATTCCATTCCATTCCATTCCATTCCATTCCATTCCATTCCATTCCATTCCATTCCATTCCCCTCCATTCCATTCCATTCCATTCCATTCCATTCCATTCCATTCCATTCCATTCCGTTCTTCTCGGGTGGATTCCATTCAATTCCTTTCCATTCCATTCCATTCCACTCCGTTCCATTCCATTCCATTCCATTCCCCTCCATTGCATTCCATTCCATTCCATTCCATTCCTTTCCATTCCATTCCATTCCATTCCACTCTTTTCCATTCCATTCCGTTCTTCTGGGGAGGATTCCATTCCATTCCAATCAATTCTGTTCCATTCCATTCCATTCCATTCCATTCCACTCCGTTCCATTCCGTTCCATTCCATTCCGTTCCATTCCATTCCGTTCTTCTCGGGTGGATTCCATTCCATTCCATTCCAAGCCATTCCATTCCGTTCCATTCCATTCCATTCCATTCCTTTCCATTCCATTCCACTCCATTCCATTCCATTCCATTCCGTTCTACTTGGTAGCTTCCATTCCATTCCGTTGCATACCATTCCATTCCATTCTCCTCTGGTGGATTCAGTTCCGTTCTATTCCATTCCGTTCTGTCCCGTTCCATTCCATTCCATTCCATTCCATTCCATTCCTTTCCATTCCATTCCATTCTATTCCTTTCCTTTCCATTCCATTCCATTTCATTCCATTCCGTTCTACTCGTGAAGATTCAATTCTATTCCCTTACTTTCCATTCCATTCCATTCCATTCCACTCCGTTCCATTGCATTCCATTCCATTCCACTCCGTTCCATTCCGTTCCATTCCATTCCCCTCCATTCCACTCCGTTCCATTCCATTCAATTCCATTCCCCTCCATTCCATTCCATTCCATTCCATTCCATTCCATTCCATTCCATTCCATTCCATTCCACTCCATTCCATTCCCCTCCATTCCATTCCATTCCATTCCATTCCATTCCATTCCATTCCATTCCGTTCTTCTCGGGCGGATTCCATTCAATTCCTTTCCATTCCATTCCATTCCATTCCATTCCATTCCATTCCATTCCACTCCGTTCCATTCCATTCCATTCCATTCCCCTCCATTCCATTCCATTCCATTCCATTCCATTCCATTCCATTCCATTCCATTCCATTCCTTTCCATTCCATTCCATTCCATTCCACTCTTTTCCATTCCATTCCGTTCTTCTGGGGAGGATTCCATTCCATTCCAATCAATTCTGTTCCATTCCATTCCATTCCATTCCATTCCAATCCGTTCCATTCCGTTCCATTCCATTCCGTTCCATTCCATTCCGTTCTTCTCAGGTGGATTCCATTCCATTCCATTCCAAGCCATTCTATTCCGTTCCATTCCATTCCATTCCATTCCTTTCCATTCCATTCCATTCCATTCCATTCCATTCCATTCCGTTCTACTTGGTAGCTTCCATTCCATTCCATTCCATTCCGTTGCATACCATTCCATTCCATTCTCCTCTGGTGGATTCAGTTCCGTTCCATTCCATTCCGTTTTACTCGGGTTGATTCAACTCCATTCTATTCCACTCCATTCCATTGCATTCCATTCCATTCCATTCAATTCCGTTCCTATCCATTCCATTTCGTTGTTATAGAGTGGATTCCATTCGATTCCATACCATTCCATTCCGTTCCTTTCCTTTCCATTCCATTCCATTCCATTCCACTCCACTCCATTCCGTTCTACTCGGGTATATTTCATTCCATTCCATTCCATTCCATTCCATTCCGTTCTGTTCCGTTCCGTTCCGTTCCGTTCCTTTCCATTGTATTCCATTCCATTCCATTCTACTCGGGTAGATTCCATTCCATTCCATTCCATTCCATTCCGTTCCATTGCGTTCCATTCCATTCCATTCCGTTTTACTCGGGTAGATTCCATTCAATTCCATTCGATTCCATTCCGTAACATTCCGTTCCTTTCCATTCCATTCCATTCCATTCCGTTCCTCTCGGGTTGATTCCATTCCATTCCATTCCACTCCATTCCATTCCATTCCATTCGACTCCATTCCATTCAATTCCATTCCATTCCATTCCATTCCACTCCGTTCCATTCCATTCCATTCCATTCTCCTACATTCCATTCCATTCCATTCCAATCCATTCCATTCCATTCCATTCAATTCCATTCCGTTCTTCTCCGGTGGATTCCATTCCATTCCTTTCGATTCCATTCAATTCCATTCCATTCCATTCCTTTCCATTCCATTAAGTTCTACTCAGGTCGATTCCATTATATTCCATTGCATTCCATTCCATTCCATTCCATTACATTACATTCCTTTCCATTCCTTTCTGTTCTTTTCAGGTGGATTCCATTCCATTCCATTCCGTTCCATTCCATTCCATTCCATTCCATTCCGTTCCATTCCATTCCATTCCATTCCATTCCATTCCATTCCATTCCATTCCATTCCATTCCACTCCATTCCTTTCTACTCGGGTAGATTCCATTTCATTCCATTCCATTCCATTCCATTCCATTCCATTCCATTCCATTCCATTCCATTCCATTCCATTCTGTTCTACTCGAGTAGATTCCATTCCATTCCATTCCTTTCCATTCCATTCCATTCCATTTAATTCCATTCCATTCCATTCCATTCAATTCCATTCCATTCCATTCCGTTCTACACCGATATATTCCATTCCATTCCATTCCACTCCATTCCATTCCATTCCATTCCGTTCTACTGGGGTAGATTCAATTCCATTCCATTCCATTCCATTCCATTCCATTCCATTCCATTCCGTTTCTTTCCATTCCGTTCTTCCCGTGTGGATTCCAATCCATTCCATTTCATTCCGTCCAATAGCATTCCATTCCGTTCCATTCCATTCCATTCCATTCCATTCCATTCCATTACATTACATTACATTACATTCCGTTCTACTCGGGTACATTCCATTCCATTCCATTCCATTCCATTCCGTTCCATTCCATTCCATTCCATTCTTCTCGTTTGATTCCATTCCATTCCATTCCATTACGTTCAATTCCATTCCATTCCATACCATTCCTTTCCATTCCGTTCCATTCCATTAAATTCCCTTCCATTCCATTCTACTCAGGTAGATTCCATTCCATTCCATTCCATTCCATTCCATTCCATTCAATACCATTCCATTCCATTACATTCCCTTCCATTCCATTCTATTCCATTCTGTTCCGTTCCATTCCATTCCATTCCATTCTCCTTGGGTGAATTCAATTCCATTCTGTTCTATTCCGGTCCATTCCGTTCCATTCCGGTCCATTCCGTTCCATACCATTCCGTTCCGTTCTACTCGGGTTGATTCAATTCCGTTCTATTCCAATCCATCTAATTCCACTCCATTCCATTCCATTCCATTCCGTTCCATTCCATTCAATTCCGTTCCATTCCATTCCATTGCATTCCATTGCATTCCATTCCATTCCATTCCATTCCATTCCATTCCATTCCATTCCATTCCATTCTCCTTGGGTGGATTCAATTCCATTCTATTCCTTTCCGTTCCATTCCATTACGTTCCATTCCGTTCCGTTCTGCTCGGGTTGATTCAATTCCGTTCTATTGCACTCCATTCCCTTCCATTACATTCCGTTCTTTTCGGGTTGATTCCAATCCACTCCGTTCCATTCCATTCCGTTCCATTCCATTCAATTCCATTCCATTCCATTCCATACAATTCGATTCCCTTCCATTTTTCTCGGGTGGATTCCATTCCATTCCAATCGTTTCCATTCCATTCCATTCCATTCCCTTCTACTCGGGTAGATTCCGTTCCATTCCATTCCATTCAGTTCCATTCCATTCCATTCCACTCTCCTTGGATGGATTCAATTCCTTTCTATTCCATTCCGTTCCGTTCCCTTACGTTCCATTCCGTTCCGTTCTGCTCGGGTTGATTCAATTCCGTTCTATTGCACTCCATTCCTTTCCAGTACATTTCGTTCTTTTCGGGTTGATTCCATTCCACTCCATTCCATTCCATTCCATTCCGTTCCATTCCATACCATTCCATTCCATTCCGTTCTACTCGGGTAGATTGAACTCATTCCATTCCATTCCAATCCATTCCATTCCGTTCCATTCCATTCCATTCCATTCCATTCCATTCTATTCCATTCCATTCCATTCCGTTCTACTCGAGTAGATTCCCTTCCATTGCATTCCATTCCATTCCATTCTATTCCATTCCATTCCATTCCATTTAATTCCATTCCATACCATTCCATTCAATTCCATTCCATTCCATTCCGTTCTACACGGGTTGATTCCATTCCATTCCATTCCACTCAATTCCATTCCATTCCATTCCATTCCATTCCATTCCATTCCGTTCCATTCCGTTCTTCTCGGGTGCATTCCATTCAATTCCGTTCCATTGCATTCCATTCCATTCCATTCCTTTCCATTCCATTCCCTTTTACTCGGGTAGATTCCATTCCCTTCCTTTCCATTCCATTCCATTCCGTTCCATTACATTCCGTTCTTCTCGGGTGGATTCCACTGCATTCCTTTCCATCCCATTCCGTTCCATTCCATTCCATTCCATTCCGTTCTACTCGGGTAGGTTCCTCTCGATACCATTGCATTCCATTCCATTCCATTCCATTCCATTCCATTCCATTCCATTCCATTCCATACCTTTCCATTCCATTCCATTCTTCTCGGTTCGATTCGATTCCATTCCATTCCATTCCATGCCATTCCATTCCTTTCCATTCCATTCCATTCCATTCCATTCCTTTCTACTCGGGTAGATTCCATTCCATTCCATTCCATTCTCCTGGGGTGGATTCAATACCATTCTATTCCGTTCCGTTGCATCCCTTTCCGTTCCATTCCGTTCCGTTCTACTCGAGTTGATTCAATTCCGTTCTATTTCACTCCATTCCATTCCATTCCATTCCATTCCATTCCATTCCATTCCGTTCGTCTCGTATGGATTCCATTCCATTCTGTTCCATTCTATTCCATTGCATTCCATTCCTTTCCATTCCATTCCGTTCTATACGGGTACATTCCATTCCATTCCATTCCATTCCATTTCATTCCATTCCATTCTTTTCCGTTCCATTCCGTTTCATTCCATTCCGTTCTTCTCATGTGGATTCCATTCCATGCCATTCCATTCCGTTCCAATCCATTCCATTCCATTCCATTACATTACATTACACTCCATTCTACTCAGGTAGATACCATTGCATTCCTTTCCATTATATTCCATTCCATTCCATTCCATTCCATTCCATTCCATTCCATTCCATTCTTCTCTTTTGGATTCCACTCCATTCCTTTCTATTCCGTTCCATTCCATTCCATTCCATTCCATTCCATTCCGTTCCGTTCCATTCCATTCTATTCCATTCCATTCCATTCCATTCCATTCCATTCCATTCCATTCCACTCAGGTAGATTCCATTCCATTCCATTGCATTCAATACCGTTCCATTCCATTCCATTCCATTCAATACCATTCCATTCCATTCCATTCCATTCCATTCCATTCCATTCCATTCCATTCCATTCCATTCTATTATATTCTGTTCCGTTCCATTCCATTCCATTCCATTCCATTCTCCTTGGGTGGATTCAATTCCATTCTATTCTATTCCGGTCCATTCCGTTCCATTCAATTCCATTCCGTTCTACTCGGGTTGATTCAGTTCCGTTCTATTGCACTCCATTCCATTCCATTCTATTCCATTCCATTCCATTCCATTCCGTTCCGTTTCATTCCATTCCGTTCTTTTCGTGTTGATTCCTTTCCATTCCATTCCATTCCATTCCATTCCATTCCATTCCATTCCATTCCGTTCCATTCCATTGCATTCCATTCCATTCCTTTCTACTCGGTGGATTGAAGTCATTCCATTCCATTCCAATCCATTCCACTCCATTCCATTCCATTCCATTCCATTCCATTCCATTCCATTCCATTCCATTCCATTCCGTTCAATTCCATTCCATTCCGTCCTACTCAGGTAGATTCCAGTTCATTCCATTCCATTCCATTCCCTTCCGTTCCATTCCATTCCATTCCGTTCTATTCCATTCCGTTCCATTCCATTCCATTCTTTTCGGGTGGATTCCATTCCATTCCATTCCAATCCAATCCATACCATTCCATTCTGTTCCATTCCATTCCATTCCGTTCTACTCGGGTAGATTTCATTCCATTCCATTCCATTCCATTCCATTCCATTCCATTCCATTCCATTCTATTTGGGTGGATTCAAATCCATTCTATTCTATTCCGGTCCATTCCATTCCATTCCATTCTGTTCCGTTCTAATCGGGTTGATTCAATTCCGTTCTATTCCACTCCGTCTAATTCCATTCCATTCCATTCCATTCCATTCCATTCCATTCCATTCCGTTCCGTTCCGTTCCGTTCCGTTCCGTTCCATTCCGTTCCATTCCATTCCATTCCATTCCATTCCATTCCATTCCATTCCATACAATTCCATTCCATTCCATTCTTCTCGGGTGGATTCCATTCCATTCCGATCGATTCCATTCTCTTCCGTTCCATTCCGTTCAACTCGGGTAGATTCCGTTCCACTCCATTCCATTCCGTTCCATTCGATTCCGTTCCATTTCTTTCCATTCCGTTCTACTCGAGTAGATTCCATTCCATTCCTTTCCATTCCGTTCCGTTCCATTCCGTTCCATTCCATTCCATTCCATTTCATTCCGTTCTACTCGGGTAGATTAAATTCCATTCCATTCCACTCCATTCCATTCCACTCCATTGCCTTTCATTCCATTCCATTCTTCTCTTGTGGATTCCATTCCATTCCGTTCCATTCCATTCCAATCCATTCAATTCCATTCCATTCCATTCGATTCCATTCCATTCCATTCCGTTCTTCTCGTGTGGATTTCCTTCTATTCCAATCCATTCCATTCCATTCCATTCCTTTCCATTGCATTCCATTACATTACATTACTTTCCGTTCTACTCGGGTAAATTCCAGTCCATTCCATTCCATTGCATTGCATTCCATTCCATTCCATTCTTCTTGTTTGGATTCCATTCCACTCCATTCCATTCCATTCCATTCCGTTCCATTCCATTCCATTCCATTCCATTCCATTCCATTCCATTCCGTTCCATTCCATTAAATTCCATTCCTTTGTACTCGGGTAGATTCCATTCCATTCCATTCCGTTCCATACCATTCTTTTCTATTCCATTCCGTTGCATTCCATTCCATTCCATTCCGTTCCATTCCATTCCATTCCATTCTCTTGGTGGATTCAATTCCATACTAGTCCATTCCGGTCCATTCCGTTCCATTCCATTCCATTCCATTCCTTTGTACTCGGGTAGATTCCATTCCATTCCATTCCGTTCCATACCATTCAATTCTATTCCATTCCATTGCATTCCATTCCATTCCATTCCATTCCATTCCATTCCATTCTCTTGGTGGATTCAATTCCATTCTAGTCCATTCCGGTCCATTCCGTTCCGTTCCATTCCTCTCCATTGCATTCCATTCCATTCCATTCCATTCCATTCTGTTCGTCTCGGGTGGATTCCTTTCCATTCCTTTCCATTCCATTCCATTCCATTGCATTCCGTTCTACACGGGTAGATTCCATTCCATTCCATTCCATTTCATTCCAATCCATTCCATTCCATTCCATTCTCCTTGGGTGGATTCAATTCCATTCTATTCCATTGTGTTCCGTTCCGTTACTTTCCATTCCATTCCGTTCTGCAGGGGTTGCTTCAATTCCGTTCTATTCCACTCCATTCCATTCCATTCCATTCCATTCCATTCCATTCCATTCCGTTCCGTTCCGTTCCGTTCCGTTCCATTCCATGCCATTCCATTCCCTTCTACTCTGTTATATTCGATTCCATACCATTCCTTTCCTTTCGGTTCCGTGGTGTTACGTTCCGTTCCGTTCCATTCCATTCCATTCTATTCCATTCTATTCCATTCCATTCCATTCCATTCAATTCCTTTCCATTCTATTCCATTCCATTCCATTCCATTCCATTCCATTCCATTCCACTCCGTTCCATTCCATTCCATTCCATTCCCCTCCATTCCATTCCATTCCATTCCATTCCATTCCATTCCATTCCATTCCTTTCCATTCCATTCCTTTCCATTCCATTCCATTCCATTCCACTCTTTTCCATTCCATTCCGTTCTTCTGGGGAGGATTCCATTCCATTCCAATCAATTCTGTTCCATTCCATTCCATTCCATTCCATTCCACTCCGTTCCATTCCGTTCCATTCCATTCCGTTCCATTCCATTCCATTCTTCTCAGGTGGATTCCATTCCATTCCATTCCAAGCCATTCCATTCCGTTCCATTCCATTCCATTCCATTCCTTTCCATTCCATTCCATTCCATTCCATTCCATTCCGTTCTACTTGGTAGCTTCCATTCCATTCCATTCCATTCCATTCCATTCCATTCCGTTCCATTCCATTAAATTCCATTCCTTTGTACTCGGGTAGATTCCATTCCATTCCATTCCGTTCCATACCATTCTTTTCTATTCCATTCCGTTGCATTCCATTCCATTCCATTCCGTTCCATTCCATTCCATTCCATTCTCTTGGTGGATTCAATTCCATTCTAGTCCATTCCGGTCCATTCCGTTCCATTCCATTCCATTCC
Organism: Gorilla gorilla gorilla; assembly: GCF_029281585.2. NCBI lineage: Eukaryota > Metazoa > Chordata > Mammalia > Primates > Hominidae > Gorilla > Gorilla gorilla. The sequence continues at coordinate 9,445,847 of NC_086018.1, read as the reverse complement.
ATTCCTTTGTACTCGGGTAGATTCCATTCCATTCCATTCCGTTCCATACCATTCAATTCTATTCCATTCCATTGCATTCCATTCCATTCCATTCCATTCCATTCCATTCCATTCTCTTGGTGGATTCAATTCCATTCTAGTCCATTCCGGTCCATTCCGTTCCGTTCCATTCCACTCCATTGCATTCCATTCCATTCCATTCCATTCCATTCTGTTCGTCTCGGGTGGATTCCTTTCCATTCCTTTCCATTCCATTCCATTCCATTGCATTCCGTTCTACACGGGTAGATTCCATTCCATTCCATTCCATTTCATTCCAATCCATTCCATTCCATTCCATTCTCCTTGGGTGGATTCAATTCCATTCTATTCCATTGTGTTCCGTTCCGTTACTTTCCATTCCATTCCGTTCTGCAGGGGTTGCTTCAATTCCGTTCTATTCCACTCCATTCCATTCCATTCCATTCCATTCCATTCCATTCCATTCCATTCCATTCCGTTCCGTTCCGTTCCGTTCCGTTCCGTTCCATTCCATGCCATTCCATTCCCTTCTACTCTGTTATATTCGATTCCATACCATTCCTTTCCTTTCGGTTCCGTGGTGTTACGTTCCGTTCCGTTCCATTCCATTCCATTCTATTCCATTCTATTCCATTCCATTCCATTCCATTCAATTCCTTTCCATTCCATTCCATTCCATTCCATTCCATTCCATTCCATTCCATTCCACTCCGTTCCATTCCATTCCATTCCATTCCCCTCCATTCCATTCCATTCCATTCCATTCCATTCCATTCCATTCCTTTCCATTCCATTCCTTTCCATTCCATTCCATTCCATTCCACTCTTTTCCATTCCATTCCGTTCTTCTGGGGAGGATTCCATTCCATTCCAATCAATTCTGTTCCATTCCATTCCATTCCATTCCATTCCATTCCACTCCGTTCCATTCCGTTCCATTCCATTCCGTTCCATTCCATTCCATTCTTCTCAGGTGGATTCCATTCCATTCCATTCCAAGCCATTCCATTCCGTTCCATTCCATTCCATTCCATTCCTTTCCATTCCATTCCATTCCATTCCATTCCATTCCGTTCTACTTGGTAGCTTCCATTCCATTCCATTCCATTCCGTTGCATACCATTCCATTCCATTCTCCTCTGGTGGATTCAGTTCCGTTCTATTCCATTCCGTTCTGTCCCGTTCCGTTCCATTCCATTCCGTTTTACTCGGGTTGATTCAATTCCATTCTATTCCACTCCATTCCATTGCATTCCATTCCATTCCATTCAATTCCGTTCCTATCCATTCCATTTCGTTGTTATAGAGTGGATTCCATTCGATTCCACACCATTCCATTCCGTACCTTTCCTTTCCATTCCATTCCATTCCATTCCACTCCACTCCATTCCGTTCTACTCGGGTATATTCCATTCCATTCCATTCCATTCCATTCCATTCCATTCCGTTCTGTTCCGTTCCGTTCCGTTCCGTTCCTTTCCATTGTATTCCATTCCACTCCGTTCTACCTGGGTAGATTCCATTCCATTCCATTCCATTCCATTCCGTTCCATTCCGTTCCATTCCATTCCATTCCGTTTTACTCGGGTAGATTCCATTCAATTCCATTCGATTCCATTCCGTTCCATTCCGTTCCTTTCCATTCCATTCCATTCCATTCCGTTCCTCTCGGGTTGATTCCATTCCATTCCATTCCACTCCATTCCATTCCATTCCATTCCACTCCATTCCATTCAATTGCATACCATTCCATTCCATTCCACTCCGTTCCATTCCATTCCATTCCATTATCCTACATTCCATTCCATTCCATTCCATTCCATTCCATTCCATTCCGTTCTTCTCCGGTGGATTCCATTCCATTCCTTTCCATTCCATTCAATTCCATTCCATTCCATTCCTTTCCATTCCATTAAGTTCTACTCAGGTCGATTCCATTATATTCCATTGCATTCCATTCCATTCCATTCCATTCCATTACATTCCTTTCCATTCCTTTCTGTTCTTTTCAGGTGGATTCCATTCCATTCCATTCCGTTCCATTCCACTCCATTCCATTCCATTCCGTTCCATTCCATTCCATTCCATTCCATTCCATTCCATTCCATTCCATTCCACTCCATTCCTTTCTACTCGGGTAGATTCCATTTCCTTCCATTCCATTCCATTCCATTCCATTCCATTCCATTCCATTCCATTCCATTCCATTCCATTCCATTCCATTCTTTTCTACTCGAGTAGATTCCATTCCATTCCATTCCTTTCCATTCCATTCCATTCCATTTAATTCCATTCCTTTCCATTCCATTCAATTCAATTCCATTCCATTCCGTTCTACACCGATATATTCCATTCCATTCCATTCCACTCCATTCCATTCCATTCCATTCCGTTCTACTGGGGTAGATTCAATTCCATTCCATTCCATTCCATTCCATTCCATTCCATTCCATTCCATTCCATTCCGTTTCTTTCCATTCCGTTCTTCCCGTGTGGATTCCATTCCATTCCATTTCATTCCGTCCAATACCATTCCATTCCGTTCCATTCCATTCAATTCCATTCCATTCCATTCCATTCCATTCCATTCCATTCCATTACATTACATTACATTACATTACATTCCGTTCTACTCGGGTAGATTCCATTCCATTCCATTCCATTCCATTCCATTCCATTCCATTCCATTCCATTCCATTCCATTACATTCCGTTCTACTCGGGTAGATTCCATTCCATTCCATTCCATTCCATTCCGTTCCATTCCATTCTTCTCGTTTGATTCCATTCCATTCCATTCCATTACGTTCAATTCCATTCCATTCCATTCCATTCCTTTCCATTCCGTTCCATTCCATTAAATTCCCTTCCATTCCATTCTACTCAGGTAGATTCCATTCCATTCCATTCCATTCCATTCCATTCCATTCCATTCCATTCCATTCCATACCATTCCATTCCATTACATTCCCTTCCATTCCATTCTATTCCATTCTGTTCCGTTCCATTCCATTCCATTCCATTCTCCTTGGGTGAATTCAATTCCATTCTGTTCTATTCCGGTCCATTCCGTTCCATTCCGGTCCATTCCGTTCCATACCATTCCATTCCGTTCTACTCGGGTTGATTCAATTCCGTTCTATTCCACTCCATCTAATTCCACTCCATTCCATTCCGTTCCATTCCGTTCCATTCCATTCAATTCCGTTCCATTCCATTCCATTGCATTCCATTGCATTCCATTGCATTCCATTCCATTCCATTCCATTCCATTCCATTCCATTCCATTCCATTCCATTCCATTCCATTCTCCTAGGGTGGATTCAATTCCATTCTATTCCATTCCGTTCCATTCCATTACGTTCCATTCCGTTCCGTTCTGCTCGGGTTGATTCAATTCCGTTCTATTGCACTCCATTCCTTTCCATTACATTCTGTTCTTTTCGGGTTGATTCCAATCCACTCCGTTCCATTCCATTCCGTTCCATTCCATTCAATTCCATTCCATTCCATTCCATAAAATTCGATTCCCTTCCATTTTTCTCGGGTGGATTCCATTCCATTCCAATCGTTTCCATTCCATTCCATTCCATTCCCTTCTACTCGGGTAGATTCCATTCCATTCCATTCCATTCAATTCCATTCCATTCCATTCCATTCTCCTTGGATGGATTCAATTCCTTTCTATTCCATTCCGTTCCGTTCCCTTACGTTCCATTCCGTTCCGTTCTGCTCGGGTTGATTCAATTCCGTTCTATTGCACTCCATTCCTTTCCATTACATTTCGTTCTTTTCGGGTTGATTCCATTCCACTCCATTCCATTCCATTCCATTCCATTCCGTTCCATTCCATACCATTCCATTCCATTCCGTTCTACTCGGGTAGATTGAACTCATTCCATTCCATTCCAATCCATTCCATTCCGTTCCATTCCATTCCATTCCATTCCATTCCATTCCATTCCATTCCATTCCATTCCATTCCATTCCGTTCTACTCGAGTAGATTCCCTTCCATTGCATTCCATTCCATTCCATTCTATTCCATTCCATTCCATTCCATTCCATTCCATTGCATTCCATTCCATTCCGTTCTACTCGAGTTTATTCCCTTCCATTGCATTCCATTCCATTCCATTCTATTCCATTCCATTCCATTCCATTCAATTCCATTCCATACAATTCCATTCAATTCCATTCCATTCCATTCCGTTCTACACGGGTTGATTCCATTCCATTCCATTCCACTCAATTCCATTCCATTCCATTCCATTCCATTCCATTCCGTTCCATTCCGTTCTTCTCGGGTGCATTCCATTCAATTCCGTTCCATTGCATTCCATTCCATTCCATTCCTTTCCATTCCATTCCCTTTTACTCGGGTAGATTCCATTCCCTTCCTTTCCATTCCATTCCATTCCATTCCGTTCCATTACATTCCGTTCTTCTCGGGTGGATTCCACTGCATTCCATTCCATCCCATTCCATTCCATTCCATTCCATTCCATTCCGTTCTACTCGGGTAGGTTCCTCTAGATACCATTCCATTCCATTCCATTCCATTCCATTCCATTCCATTCCATTCCATACCTTTCCATTCCATTCCATTCTTCTCGGTTCGATTCGATTCCATTCCATTCCATTCCATGCCATTCCATTCCATTCCATTCCATTCCATTCCATTCCATTCCATTCCATTCCTTTCTACTCGGGTAGATTCCATTCCATTCCATTCCATTCTCCTGGGGTGGATTCAATACCATTCTATTCCGTTCCGTTGCATCCCTTTCCGTTCCATTCCGTTCCGTTCTACTCGAGTTGATTCAATTCCGTTCTATTTCACTCCATTCCATTCCATTCCATTCCATTCCATTCCATTCCATTCCGTTCTATACGGGTACATTCCATTCCATTCCATTCCATTCCATTTCATTCCATTCCATTCTTTTCCGTTCCATTCCGTTTCATTCCATTCCGTTCTTCTCATGTGGATTCCATTCCATTCCATTCCATTCCGTTCCAATCCATTCCATTCCATTACATTACATTACATTACACTCCATTCTACTCAGGTAGATAGCATTGCATTCCTTTCCATTCCATTCCATTCCATTCCATTCCATTCCATTCCATTCCATTCTTCTCTTTTGGATTCCACTCCATTCCTTTCTATTCCGTTCCATTCCATTCCATTCCATTCCATTCCGTTCCGTTCCATTCCATTCTATTCCATTCCATTCCATTCCATTCCATTCCATTCCATTCCACTCAGGTAGATTCCATTCCATTCCATTGCATTCAATACCGTTCCATTCCATTCCATTCCATTCAATACCATTCCATTCCATTCCATTCCATTCCATTCCATTCTATTATATTCCGTTCCATTCCATTCCATTTCATTCCATTCCATTCTCCTTGGGTGGATTCAATTCCATTCTATTCTATTCTGGTCCATTCCGTTCCATTCAATTCCATTCCGTTCTACTCGGGTTGATTCAGTTCCGTTCTATTGCACTCCATTCCATTCCATTCTATTCCATTCCATTCCATTCCATTCCGTTCCGTTTCATTCCATTCCGTTCTTTTCGTGTTGATTCCTTTCCATTCCATTCCATTCCATTCCATTCCATTCCATTCCATTCCATTCCATTCCATTGCATTCCATTCCATTCCTTTCTACTCGGTGGATTGAAGTCATTCCATTCCATTCCAATCCATTCCACTCCATTCCATTCCATTCCATTCCATTCCATTCCATTCCATTCCATTCCATTCCATTCCATTCCGTTCAATTCCATTCCATTCCGTCCTACTCAGGTAGATTCCAGTTCATTCCATTCCATTCCATTCCCTTCCGTTCCATTCCATTCCATTCCGTTCTATTCCATTCCGTTCCATTCCATTCCATTCTTTTCGGGTGGATTCCATTCCATTCCATTCCAATCCAATCCATACCATTCCATTCCGTTCCATTCCATTCCATTCCGTTCTACTCGGGTAGATTTCATTCCATTCCATTCCATTCCATTCCATTCCATTCCATTCCATTCCATTCCATTCCATTCTATTTGGGTGGATTCAATTCCATTCTATTCTATTCCGGTCCATTCCATTCCATTCCATTCTGTTCCGTTCTAATCGGGTTGATTCAATTCCGTTCTATTCCACTCCGTCTAATTCCATTCCATTCCATTCCATTCCATTCCATTCCATTCCGTTCCGTTCCGTTCCGTTCCGTTCCGTTCCGTTCCGTTCCATTCCATTCCATTCCATTCCATTCCATTCCATACAATTCCATTCCATTCCATTCTTCTCGGGTGGATTCCATTCCATTCCGATCGATTCCATTCTCTTCCGTTCCATTCCGTTCAACTCGGGTAGATTCCGTTCCACTCCATTCCATTCTGTTCCATTCGATTCCGTTCCATTTCTTTCCATTCCTTTCTACTTGAGTAGATTCCATTCCATTCCTTTCCATTCCGTTCCGTTCCAATCCGTTCCATTCCATTCCATTCCATTTCATTCCGTTCTACTCGGGTAGATTAAATTCCATTCCATTCCACTTCATTCCATTCCACTCCATTGCCTTCCATTCCATTCCATTCTTCTCTTGTGGATTCCATTCCATTCCGTTCCATTCCATTCCAATCCATTCAATTCCATTCCATTCCATTCGATTCCATTCCAATCCATTCCGTTCTTCTCGTGTGGATTCCCTTCTATTCCAATCCATTCCATTCCATTCCATTCCTTTCCATTGCATTCCATTACATTACATTACTTTCCGTTCTACTCGGGTAAATTCCAGTCCATTCCATTCCATTCCATTGCATTCCATTCCATTCCATTCTTCTTGTTTGGATTCCATTCCACTCCATTCCATTCCATTCCATTCCGTTCCATTCCATTCCATTCCATTCCATTCCATTCCATTCCATTCCATTCCGTTCCATTCCATTCAATTCCATTCCATTCCATTCCATAAAATTCGATTCCCTTCCATTTTTCTCGGGTGGATTCCATTCCATTCCAATCGTTTCCATTCTATTCCATTCCATTCCCTTCTACTCGGGTAGATTCCATTCCATTCCATTCCATTCAATTCCATTCCATTCCATTCCATTCTCCTTGGATGGATTCAATTCCTTTCTATTCCATTCCGTTCCGTTCCCTTACGTTCCATTCCGTTCCGTTCTGCTCGGGTTGATTCAATTCCGTTCTATTGCACTCCATTCCTTTCCTTTACATTTCGTTCTTTTCGGGTTGATTCCATTCCACTCCATTCCATTCCATTCCATTCCGTTCCATTCCATACCATTCCATTCCATTCCGTTCTACTCGGGTAGATTGAACTCATTCCATTCCATTCCAATCCATTCCATTCCGTTCCATTCCATTCCATTCCATTCCATTCCATTCCATTCCATTCCGTTCTACTCGAGTAGATTCCCTTCCATTGCATTCCATTCCATTCCATTCTATTCCATTCCATTCCATTCCATTCCATTCCATTGCATTCCATTCCATTCCGTTCTACTCGAGTATATTCCCTTCCATTGCATTCCATTCCATTCCATTCTATTCCATTCCATTCCATTCCATTCAATTCCATTCCATACCATTCCATTCAATTCCATTCCATTCCATTCCGTTCTACACGGGTTGATTCCATTCCATTCCATTCCACTCAATTCCATTCCATTCCATTCCATTCCATTCCATTCCGTTCCATTCCGTTCTTCTCGGGTGCATTCCATTCAATTCCGTTCCATTGCATTCCATTCCATTCCATTCCTTTCCATTCCATTCCCTTTTACTCGGGTAGATTCCATTCCCTTCCTTTCCATTCCATTCCATTCCATTCCGTTCCATTACATTCCGTTCTTCTCGGGTGGATTCCACTGCATTCCATTCCATCCCATTCCGTTCCATTCCATTCCATTCCATTCCGTTCTACTCGGGTAGGTTCCTCTAGATACCATTCCATTCCATTCCATTCCATTCCATTCCATTCCATTCCATTCCATACCTTTCCATTCCATTCCATTCTTCTCGATTCGATTCGATTCCATTCCATTCCATTCCATGCCATTCCATTCCATTCCATTCCATTCCATTCCATTCCATTCCATTCCATTCCTTTCTACTCGGGTAGATTCCATTCCATTCCATTCCATTCTCCTGGGGTGGATTCAATACCATTCTATTCCGTTCCGTTGCATCCCTTTCCGTTCCATTCCGTTCCGTTCTACTCGAGTTGATTCAATTCCGTTCTATTTCACTCCATTCCATTCCATTCCATTCCATTCCATTCCATTCCATTCCATTCCATTCCATTCCGTTCGTCTCGTATGGATTCCATTCCATTCTGTTCCATTCTATTCCATTGCATTCCATTCCTTTCCATTCCATTCCGTTCTATACGGGTACATTCCATTCCATTCCATTCCATTCCATTTCATTCCATTCCATTCTTTTCCGTTCCATTCCGTTTCATTCCATTCCGTTCTTCTCATGTGGATTCCATTCCATGCCATTCCATTCCGTTCCAATCCATTCCATTCCATTACATTACATTACATTACACTCCATTCTACTCAGGTAGATACCATTGCATTCCTTTCCATTCCATTCCATTCCATTCCATTCCAATCCATTCCATTCCATTCTTCTCTTTTGGATTCCACTCCATTCCTTTCTATTCCGTTCCATTCCATTCCATTCCATTCCATTCCGTTCCGTTCCATTCCATTCTATTCCATTCCATTCCATTCCATTCCATTCCATTCCACTCAGGTAGATTCCATTCCATTCCATTGCATTCAATACCGTTCCATTCCATTCCATTCCATTCAATACCATTCCATTCCATTCCATTCCATTCCATTCCATTCCATTCCATTCCATTCTATTATATTCCGTTCCGTTCCATTCCATTCCATTCCATTCCATTCTCCTTGGGTGGATTCAATTCCATTCTATTCTATTCCGGTCCATTCCGTTCCATTCAATTCCATTCCGTTCTACTCGGGTTGATTCAGTTCCGTTCTACTGCACTCCATTCCATTCCATTCTATTCCATTCCATTCCATTCCATTCCGTTCCGTTTCATTCCATTCCGTTCTTTTCGTGTTGATTCCTTTCCATTCCATTCCATTCCATTCCATTCCATTCCATTCCATTCCATTCCATTCCGTTCCATTCCATTGCATTCCATTCCATTCCTTTCTACTCGGTGGATTGAAGTCATTCCATTCCATTCCAATCCATTCCACTCCATTCCATTCCATTCCATTCCATTCCATTCCATTCCATTCCATTCCATTCCGTTCAATTCCATTCCATTCCGTCCTACTCAGGTAGATTCCAGTTCATTCCATTCCATTCCATTCCCTTCCGTTCCATTCCATTCCATTCCGTTCTATTCCATTCCGTTCCATTCCATTCCATTCCATTCTTTTCGGGTGGATTCCATTCCATTCCATTCCAATCCAATCCATACCATTCCATTCCGTTCCATTCCATTCCATTCCGTTCTACTCGGGTAGATTTCATTCCATTCCATTCCATTCCATTCCATTCCATTCCATTCCATTCCATTCCATTCCATTCTATTTGGGTGGATTCAATTCCATTCTATTCTATTCCGGTCCATTCCATTCCATTCCATTCTGTTCCGTTCTAATCGGGTTGATTCAATTCCGTTCTATTCCACTCCGTCTAATTCCATTCCATTCCATTCCATTCCATTCCATTCCATTCCATTCCGTTCCGTTCCGTTCCGTTCCGTTCCGTTCCGTTCCATTCCAATCCATTCCATTCCATTCCATTCCATTCCATACAATTCCATTCCATTCCATTCTTCTCGGGTGGATTCCATTCCATTCCGATCGATTCCATTCTCTTCCGTTCCATTCCGTTCAACTCGGGTAGATTCCGTTCCACTCCATTCCATTCCGTTCCATTCGATTCCGTTCCATTTCTTTCCATTCCTTTCTACTCGAGTAGATTCCATTCCATTCCTTTCCATTCCGTTCCGTTCCATTCCGTTCCATTCCATTCCATTCCATTTCATTCCGTTCTACTCGGGTAGATTAAATTCCATTCCATTCCACTTCATTCCATTCCACTCCATTGCCTTCCATTCCATTCCATTCTTCTCTTGTGGATTCCATTCCATTCCGTTCCATTCCATTCCAATCCATTCAATTCCATTCCATTCCATTCGATTCCATTCCATTCCATTCCGTTCTTCTCGTGTGGATTCCCTTCTATTCCAATCCATTCCATTCCATTCCATTCCTTTCCATTGCATTCCATTACATTACATTACTTTCCGTTCTACTCGGGTAAATTCCAGTCCATTCCATTCCATTCCATTGCATTCCATTCCATTCCATTCTTCTTGTTTGGATTCCATTCCACTCCATTCCATTCCATTCCATTCCGTTCCATTCCATTCCATTCCATTCCATTCCATTCCATTCCATTCCATTCCGTTCCATTCCATTAAATTCCATTCCTTTGTACTCGGGTAGATTCCATTCCATTCCATTCCGTTCCATACCATTCCATTCTATTCCATTCCGTTGCATTCCATTCCATTCCATTCCGTTCCATTCCATTCCATTCCATTCTCTTGGTGGATTCAATTCCATTCTAGTCCATTGCGGTCCATTCCATTCCATTCCATTCCATTCCATTCCTTTGTACTCGGGTAGATTCCATTCCATTCCATTCCGTTCCATACCATTCAATTCTATTCCATTCCATTGCAGTCCATTCCATTCCATTCCATTCCATTCCATTCCATTCCATTCCATTCCATTCTCTTGGTGGATTCAATTCCATTCTAGTCCATTCCGGTCCATTCCGTTCCGTTCCATTCCATTCCATTGCATTCCATTCCATTCCATTCCATTCCATTCTGTTCGTCTCGGGTGGATTCCTTTCCATTCCTTTCCATTCCATTCCATTCCATTGCATTCCGTTCTACACGGGTAGATTCCATTCCATTCCATTCCATTTCATTCCAATCCATTCCATTCCATTCCATTCTCCTTGGGTGGATTCAATTCCATTCTATTCCATTGTGTTCCGTTCCATTACTTTCCATTCCATTCCGTTCTGCAGGGGTTGATTCAATTCCGTTCTATTCCACTCCATTCCATTCCATTCCATTCCATTCCATTCCATTCCATTCCATTCCGTTCCGTTCCGTTCCGTTCCGTTCCGTTCCGTTCCATTCCATGCCATTCCATTCCCTTCTACTCTGTTATATTCGATTCCATACCATTCCTTTCCTTTCGGTTCCGTGGTGTTACGTTCCGTTCCGTTCCATTCCATTCCATTCTATTCCATTCTATTCCATTCCATTTTATTCCTTTCCTTTCCATTCCATTCCATTTCATTCCATTCCGTTCTACTCGGGTAGATTCCTTTCCTTTCCATTCCATTGCATTTCTTTCCATTCCTTTCCATTCCATTCCATTCCATTCTGTTCAATTCCATTCCGTTCTTCTCGGGGGATTCCGTTCCATTCCCATCCATTCCGATCCATTCCACTCCACTCCATTCCATTCCATTCCATTCCATTCCATTCCATTCCATTCCATTCCATTCCGTTCTACTCAGGGAGATTCCATTCCATTCCATTCCATTCCTTTCCATTCCACTGCGTTCCATTCCATTCCGTTCCATTCTATTCCGTTCTTCTCGGGTGGATTCCATTCCATTCCATTTCAATCCATTCCATTCCCTTCCATTCCATTCCTTTCCATTCCATTCTATTCCATTCCATTCCATTCCATTCCATTCCATTCCATTCCATTCCGTTCCATTCCGTTCTTCTCAGGTGGATTCCATTCCATTCCGTTCCATTGCATTCCATTCCATTCCATTCCTTTCCATTCCATTCCCTTCTTCTCGGGTAGATTCCATTCCCTTCCTTTCCATTCCATTCCATTCCATTCCGTTCCATTACATTCCGTTCTTCTCGGGTGGATTCCACTGCATTCCATTCCATCTCATTCCGTTCCATTCCATTCCATTCCATTCCGTTCTACTCGGGTAGATTCCTCTCGATACCATTCCATTCCATTCCATTCCATTCCATTCCATTCCATTCCATACCTTTCCATTCCATTCCGTTCTTCTCGGTTCGATTCGATACGATTCGATTCGATTCCATTCCATTCCATTCCATTCCATTCCATTCCATTCCATTCCATTCCATTCCATTCCATTCCTTTCTACTCGAGTAGATTCCATTCCATTCCATTCCATTCTCCTCGGGTGGATTCCATACCATTCTATTCCGTTCCGTTGCATCCCGTTCCGTTCCATTCCGTTCCGTTCTACTCGAGTTGATTCAATTCCATTCTATTCCACTCCATTCCATTCCATTCCATTCCATTCCATTCCATTCCATTCCATTCCATTCCATTCCGTTCGTCTCGTATGGATTCCATTCCATTCTGCTCCATTCTATTCCATTCCATTCCATTCCTTTCCATTCTATTCCGTTCTATACGGGTACATTCCATTCCATTCCATTCCATTTCATTCCATTCCATTCTTTTCCGTTCCATTCCGTTTCATTCCATTCCGTTCTTCTCATGTGGATTCCATTCCATTCCATTCCATTCCGTTCCAATCCATTCCATTCCATTCCATTACATTACATTACATTACACTCCATTCTACTCAGGTAGATACCATTGCATTCCTTTCCATTCCATTCCATTCCATTCCATTCCATTCTTCTCTTTTGGATTCCACTCCATTCCTTTCTATTCCGTTCCATTCCATTCCATTCCATTCCATTCCGTTCCGTTCCATTCCATTGTATTCCATTCCATTCCATTCCATTCCATTCCATTCCACTCAGGTAGATTCCATTCCATTCCATTGCATTCAATACTGTTCCATTCCATTCCATTCCATTCCATTCCATTCTATTATATTCCGTTCCGTTCCATTCCATTTCATTCCATTCCATTCTCCTTGGGTGGATTCAATTCCATTCTATTCTATTCCGGTCCATTCCGTTCCATTCAATTCCATTCCGTTCTACTCGGGTTGATTCAGTTCCGTTCTATTGCACTCCATTCCATTCCATTCTATTCCATTCCATTCCATTCCATTCCGTTCCGTTTCATTCCATTCCGTTCTTTTCGTGTTGATTCCTTTCCATTCCATTCCATTCCATTCCATTCCATTCCATTCCATTCCATTCCATTCCATTCCATTCCGTTCCATTCCATTGCATTCCATTCCATTCCTTTCTACTCGGTGGATTGAAGTCATTCCATTCCATTCCAATCCATTCCACTCCATTCCATTCCATTCCATTCCATTCCATTCCATTCCATTCCGTTCAATTCCATTCCATTCCGTCCTACTCAGGTAGATTCCAGTTCATTCCATTCCATTCCATTCCCTTCCGTTCCATTCCATTCCATTCCGTTCTATTCCATTCCGTTCCATTCCATTCCATTCTTTTCGGGTGGATTCCATTCCATTCCATTCCAATCCAATCCATACCATTCCATTCCGTTCCATTCCATTCCATTCCGTTCTACTTGGGTAGATTTCATTCCATTCCATTCCATTCCATTCCATTCCATTCCATTCCATTCCATTCCATTCCATTCCATTCCATTCCATTCTATTTGGGTGGATTCAATTCCATTCTATTCTATTCTGGTCCATTCCATTCCATTCCATTCTGTTCCGTTCTAATCGGGTTGATTCAATTCCGTTCTATTCCACTCCGTCTAATTCCATTCCATTCCATTCCATTCCATTCCATCCCATTCCGTTCCATTCCGTTCCGTTCCGTTCCGTTCCATTCCATTCCATTCCATTCCATTCCATTCCATTCCATTCCATTCCATACAATTCCATTCCATTCCATTCTTCTCGGGTGGATTCCATTCCATTCCGATCGATTCCATTCCCTTCTGTTCCATTCCGTTCAACTCGGGTAGATTCCGTTCCACTCCATTCCATTCCGTTCCATTCGATTCCGTTCCATTTCTTTCCATTCCGTTCTACTCGAGTAGATTCCATTCCATTCCTTTCCATTCCGTTCCGTTCCATTCCGTTCCATTCCATTCCATTCCATTTCATTCCGTTCTACTCGGGTAGATTAAATTCCATTCCATTCCACTTCATTCCATTCCACTCCATTGCCTTCCATTCCATTCCATTCTTCTCTTGTGGATTCCATTCCATTCCGTTCCATTCCATTCCAATCCATTCAATTCCATTCCATTCCATTCGATTCCATTCCATTCCATTCCGTTCTTCTCGTGTGGATTCCCTTCTATTCCAATCCATTCCATTCCATTCCATTCCTTTCCATTGCATTCCATTACATTACATTACTTTCCGTTCTACTCGGGTAAATTCCAGTCCATTCCATTCCATTGCATTGCATTCCATTCCATTCCATTCTTCTTCTTTGGATTCCATTCCACTCCATTCCATTCCATTCCATTCCGTTCCATTCCATTCCATTCCATTCCATTCCATTCCATTCCATTCCATTCCATTCCGTTCCATTCCATTAAATTCCATTCCTTTGTACTCGGGTAGATTCCATTCCATTCCATTCCGTTCCATACCATTCCATTCTATTCCATTCCGTTGCATTCCATTCCATTCCATTCCGTTCCATTCCATTCCATTCCATTCTCTTGGTGGATTCAATTCCATTCTAGTCCATTCCGGTCCATTCCGTTCCATTCCATTCCATTCCATTCCTTTGTACTCGGGTAGATTCCATTCCATTCCATTCCGTTCCATACCATTCAATTCTATTCCATTCCATTGCATTCCATTCCATTCCATTCCATTCCATTCCATTCCATTCCATTCCATTCTCTTGGTGGATTCAATTCCATTCTAGTCCATTCCGGTCCATTCCGTTCCGTTCCATTCCATTCCATTGCATTCCATTCCATTCCATTCCATTCCATTCTGTTCGTCTCGGGTGGATTCCTTTCCATTCCTTTCCATTCCATTCCATTCCATTGCATTCCGTTCTACACGGGTAGATTCCATTCCATTCCATTCCATTTCATTCCAATCCATTCCATTCCATTCCATTCTCCTTGGGTGGATTCAATTCCATTCTATTCCATTGTGTTCCGTTCCGTTACTTTCCATTCCGTTCCGTTCTGCAGGGGTTGCTTCAATTCCGTTCTATTCCACTCCATTCCATTCCATTCCATTCCATTCCATTCCATTCCGTTCCGTTCCGTTCCGTTCCGTTCCGTTCCATTCCATGCCATTCCATTCCCTTCTACTCTGTTATATTCGATTCCATACCATTCCTTTCCTTTCGGTTCCGTGGTGTTACGTTCCGTTCCGTTCCATTCCATTCCATTCTATTCCATTCTATTCCATTCCATTTTATTCCTTTCCTTTCCATTCCATTCCATTTCATTCCATTCCGTTCTACTCGGGTAGATTCCTTTCCTTTCCATTCCATTGCATTTCTTTCCATTCCTTTCCATTCCATTCCATTCCATTCTGTTCAATTCCATTCCGTTCTTCTCGGGGGATTCCGTTCCATTCCCATCCATTCCGATCCATTCCACTCCATTCCATTCCATTCCATTCCATTCCATTCCATTCCATTCCATTCCATTCCGTTCTACTCAGGTAGATTCCATTCCATTCCATTCCATTCCTTTCCATTCCACTGCGTTCCATTCCATTCCGTTCCATTCTATTCCGTTCTTCTCGGGTGGATTCCATTCCATTCCATTTCAATCCATTCCATTCCCTTCCATTCCATTCCTTTCCATTCCATTCCATTCCATTCCATTCCATTCCATTCCATTCCATTCCATTCCATTCCGTTCCATTCCGTTCTTCTCAGGTGGATTCCATTCAATTCCGTTCCATTGCATTCCATTCCATTCCATTCCTTTCCATTCCATTCCCTTCTTCTCGGGTAGATTCCATTCCCTTCCTTTCCATTCCATTCCATTCCATTCCGTTCCATTACATTCCGTTCTTCTCGGGTGGATTCCACTGCATTCCATTCCATCCCATTCCGTTCCATTCCATTCCATTCCATTCCGTTCTACTCGGGTAGATTCCTCTCGATACCATTCCATTCCATTCCATTCCATTCCATTCCATTCCATTCCATTCCATACCTTTCCATTCCATTCCGTTCTTCTCGGTTCGATTCGATACGATTCGATTCGATTCCATTCCATTCCATTCCATTCCATTCCATTCCATTCCATTCCATTCCATTCCATTCCATTCCTTTCTACTCGAGTAGATTCCATTCCATTCCATTCCATTCTCCTCGGGTGGATTCCATACCATTCTATTCCGTTCCGTTGCATCCCGTTCCGTTCCATTCCGTTCCGTTCTACTCGAGTTGATTCAATTCCATTCTATTCCACTCCATTCCATTCCATTCCATTCCATTCCATTCCATTCCGTTCGTCTCGTATGGATTCCATTCCATTCTGCTCCATTCTATTCCATTCCATTCCATTCCTTTCCATTCCTTTCCGTTCTATCTGGGTAGATTCCATTCCATTCCATTCCATTCCATTCCATTCCATTCAGTTCCATTCCATTCCATTCCATTCCATTTCATTCCATTCCATTCTTTTCCGTTCCATTCCGTTTCATTCCATTCCGTTCTTCTCGTGTGGATTCCATTCCATTCCATTCCATTCCGTTCCTTTCCATTCCATTACATTCCATTACATTACACTCCATTCTACTCGGGTAGATTCCATTGCATTCCTTTCCATTCCATTCCATTCCATTCCATTCCATTCCATTCCATTCCATTCCATTCCATTCCATTCTTCTCTTTTGGATTCCACTCCATTCCTTTCTATTCCGTTCCATTCCATTCCATTCCATTCCATTCCGTTCCGTTCCACTCCATGCTATTCCATTCCATTTCATTCCATTCCATTCCATTCTAGTCAGGTAGATTCCATTGCATTCCATTGCATTCAATACCGTTCCATTCCATTCCATTCCATTCAATACCATTCCATTCCATTCCATTCCATTCCATTCGATTCGATTCCATTCCATTCTATTATATTCCGTTCCGTTCCATTCCATTCCATTCCATTCCATTCTCCTTGGGTGGATTCAATTCCATTCTATTCTATTCCGGTCCTTTCCATTCCATTCCATTCCATTCCGTTCTACTCGGGTTGATTCCGTTCCGCTCTATTCCACTCCGTCTAATTCCAATCCATTCCATTCCATTCCATTCCATTCCATTCCTTTCCATTCCATACAATTCCATTCCATTCTATTCTTCTCGGTTGGATTTCATTCCATTCCAATTGATTCCATTCCATTCCATTCCATTCGTTTCAACTCGGGTAGATTCCGTTTCGTTGCATTCCATTCCAATCCATTCCATGCCATTCTCCTTGGGTGGATTCAATTCCATTCTATTCCATTCCGTTCCGTTCCGTTACGTTCCTTTCCGTTCCGTTCTCCTCGAGTTGATTCAATTCTGTTCTATTGCACTCCATTCCATTCCATTCTATTCCATTCCATTCCATTCCATTCCGTTCCGTTCCATTCCATTCCATTCTTTTCGTGTTGATTCCATTCCATTCCATTCCATTCCATTCCATTCTGTTCCATTCCATTGCATTCCATTCCCTTCCGTTCTACTCGGGTAGATTGAAGTCATTCCATTCCATTCCAATCCATTCCACTCCATTCCATTCCATTCCATTCCATTCCATTCCATTCCGTTCCATTCCATTCCATTCCGTTCTACTCAGGTTGATTCCATTTCATTCCATTCCATTCCATTCCATTCCGTTCCATTCCATTCCATTCCGTTCTATTCCATTCCGTTCCATTCCATTCCATTCTTCTCGGGTGGATTCCATTCCATTCCATTCCAATCCAATACTTTCCATTCCATTCCGTTCCATTCCATTCCATTCCGTTCTACTCGGGTAGATTCCATTCCATTCCATTCCATTCCATTCCATTCCATTCCATTCCATTCCATTCCATTCTCCTTGGGTGGATTCAATTCCATTCTATTCTATTCCGGTCCATTCCGTTCCATTCCATTCCGTTCCGTTCTACTCAGGTTGATTCAATTCCGTTCTTTTCCACTCCGTCTAATTCCATTCCATTCCAATCCATTCCATTCCATTCCATTCCGTTCCATTCCATTCCATTCCATTCCATTCCATTCCATTCCATTCCATTCCATACAATTCCATTCCATTCCATTCTTCTCGGGTGGATTCTATTCCATTCCGATCGATTCCATTCTATTCCGTTCCATTCCGTTCAACTCGGGTAGATTCCGTTCCATTCCATTCCATTCCATTCCATTCCGTTCCATTTCTTTCCATTCCGTTCTACTCGAGTAGATTCCATTCCATTCCTTTCCATTCCGTTCCGTTCCATTCCGTTCCATTCCATTCCATTCCATTTCATTCCGTTCTACTGGGGTAGATTAAATTCCTTTCCATTCCAGTCCATTTCATTCCACTCCATTGACTTCCATTCCATTGCATTCTTCTCTTGTGGATTCCATTCTATTCCGTTCCATTCCATTCCAATCCATTCCAATCCATTCCATTCCATTCGATTCCGTTCCATTCCATTCCGTTCTGCTCGTGTGGATTCCCTTCTATTCCAATCCATTCCATTCCATTCCATTCCGTTCCATTGCATTCCAATACATTACATTACTTTCCGTTCTACTCGGGTAAATTCCAGTACATTCCATTCCATTCCATTGCATTCCATTCCATTCCATTCTTCTTGTTTGGATTCCATTCCACTCCATTCCATTCCATTCCATTCCGTTCCATTCCATTCCATTCCATTCCATTCCATTCCATTCCGTTCCAATCCATTCCATTCCATTCCTTTGTACTCGGCTAGATTCCATTCCATTCCATTCCGTTCCATACCATTCCATTCTATTCAATTCCGTTGCATTCCATTCCATTCCATTCCGTTCCATTCCATTCCATTCCATTCTCTTCGTGGATTCAATTCCATTCAAGTCCATTCCGGTCCATTCCGTTCCGTTCCATTCCGTTCCATTGCATTCCATTCCATTCCATTCCATTCCATTCTGTTCTTCTCGGGTGGATTCCTTTCCATTCCTTTCCATTCCATTCCATTCCATTGCATTCCGTTCTACACGGGTAGATTCCATTCCATTCCATTCCATTTCATTCCAATCCATTCCATTCCATTCCATTCTCCTTGGGTGGATTCAATTTCATTCTATTCCATTGCGTTCCGTTCCGTTACTTTCCATTCCATTCCGTTCTGCAGGGGTTGATTCAATTCCGTTCTATTCCACTCCATTCCATTCCATTCCATTCCATTCCATTCCATTCCATTCCATTCCATTCCATTCCGTTCCATTCCATTCCATTCCATTCCCTTCTACTCTGTTAGATTCGATTCCATACCATTCCTTTCCTTTCGGTTCCGTGGCGTTCCGTTCCATTCCGTTCCGTTCCATTCCATTCTATTCCATTCTATTCCATTCCATTTTATTCCTTTCCTTTCCATTCCATTCTATTTCATTCCATTCCGTTCTACTAGGGTAAATTCCATTCCTTTCCATTCCATTGCATTTCTTTCCATTCCTTTCCATTCCATTCCATTCCATTCTGTTCAATTCCATTCCGTTCTTCTCGGGGGATTCCGTTCCATTCCCATCCATTCCGATCCATTCCACTCCATTCCATTCCGGTCCATTCCGTTCCGTTCCATTCCGTTCCATTGCATTCCATTCCATTCCATTCCATTCCATTCTGTTCTTCTCGGGTGGATTCCTTTCCATTCCTTTCCATTCCATTCCATTCCATTGCATTCCGTTCTACACGGGTAGATTCCATTCCATTCCATTCCATTTCATTCCAATCCATTCCATTCCATTCCATTCTCCTTGGGTGGATTCAATTTCATTCTATTCCATTGCGTTCCGTTCCGTTACTTTCCATTCCATTCCGTTCTGCAGGGGTTGATTCAATTCCGTTCTATTCCACTCCATTCCATTCCATTCCATTCCATTCCATTCCATTCCATTCCATTCCATTCCATTCCATTCCATTCCGTTCCATTCCATTCCATTCCATTCCCTTCTACTCTGTTAGATTCGATTCCATACCATTCCTTTCCTTTCGGTTCCGTGGCGTTCCGTTCCATTCCGTTCCGTTCCATTCCATTCTATTCCATTCTATTCCATTCCATTTTATTCCTTTCCTTTCCATTCCATTCTATTTCATTCCATTCCGTTCTACTAGGGTAAATTCCATTCCTTTCCATTCCATTGCATTTCTTTCCATTCCTTTCCATTCCATTCCATTCCATTCTGTTCAATTCCATTCCGTTCTTCTCGGGGGATTCCGTTCCATTCCCATCCATTCCGATCCATTCCACTCCATTCCATTCCATTCCATTCCATTCCATTCCATTCCATTCCATTCCATTCCATTCCATTCCATTCCGTTCTACTCAGGTAGATTCCATTCCATTCCATTCCATTCCGTTCTACTCAGGAAGATTCCATTCCATTCCATTCCATTCCTTTCCATTCCATTGCGTTCCACTCCATTCCGTTCCATTCCATTCCATTCTTCTCGGGTGGATTCCATTCCATTCCATTCCAATCCATTGCATTCCCTTCCATTCCATTCCTTTCCATTCCATTCCATTCCATTCCATACCATTCCGTTCTTCTCGGGTGGATTCCATTCCATTCCATTCCAATCCATTGCATTCCCTTCCATTCCATTCCTTTCCATTCCATTCCATTCCATTCCATTCCATTCCATTCCATTCCATTCCATTCCATTCCATCAACTCGGGTTGATTCCAATCCATTCCATTCCATTCTATTCCACTCCATTGCATTCCATTATGCTCGGGTTGATTCCATTCGACTCCATTCCATTACATTACACTGCTTTCCGTTCCTTTCATTTCCTCTCGGGTTGATTCCCTTCCATTCTACTCATTCCATTCCATTCCATTCCATTTCATTGCATTCCATTTCTTTCCATTCTACTCATTCCATTCCATTCCATTGCATTCCATTTCTTTCCATTACTTTCCATTCCATTCCGTTCCATTCCACTGCATTACATTCCAATGTGGTTGATTCCATTCCATTCCATTCCATTCCATTCCATTCCTTTCCATTCCATTCCACTCGGTATAATTCCATTCCATTCCATGCAATTCCATTCCATTCCATTCCATTTTATTTGATTCCATTTCTTTCCATTCCCTTCCACTTTCCCATTCCATTCCATTCCTTTCCAGTTGATTCCATTCCATTGCATCGCATTCCATTCCATTCCATTCCATTCCACTCCATTCCATTATATTCTCTTGGGTTGATTCCATTCCATTCCATTTCTTTCCATTCCTTTCCATTCCATACCGTTCCATTCCATTCCACTCCATTCCATTATATTCACTTCGGTTGATTCCATTCCATACCATTCCTTTCCATTCCATTCCATTCCATTCCATACCGTTCCACTCCATTCCATTCCATTCCACTCGGGTTGATTCAAATCCATTCCATTCTTTTCCACTCCATTCTATTCTATTCCATTCCATTCCATTCCACTCTACTCCATTCCATTCCGTTGTCTTCCATTCCATTCCACAAGGGTTGATTCCATTGCATTCCATTCCATTCCATTCAATTTTATTCCATTCCGTTCCATTCTGGTTGATTCCATTCCATTTTATTCCATTACATTCCATTCCAATCCGTTCCATTCCATTCCATTCCATTCCATTCCATTCCATTCCATTCCATTCCATTCCATTCCATTGCATTCCATTCCATTCCATTCCATTCCATTCCATTCCATTCCATTCCATTCCATTCCATTCCATTGCATTCCATTCCATTCCATTGCATTCCATTCTACTCGGGTTGTATCCATTCTGTTCCATTCCATTCCACTCCATTCCATTCCATTCCATTCTATTCCATTCCATTCCATTCCATTCCATTCCATTCCATTCCATTCCATTCTCCTTGGGTGGATTCAATTCCATTCTATTCTATTCTGGTCCATTCCGTTCCATTCCGTTCCATTCCGTTCTACTCGGGTTGATTCAATTCCGTTCTATTCCACTCCGTCTAATTCCATTCCATTCCATTCCATTCCATTCCATTCCATTCCATTCCATTCCATTCCGTTCCATTCCATTCCATACAATTCCATTCCATTCCATTCTTCTCGGGTGGATTCCATTCCATTCCGATCGATTCCATTCTATTCCGTTCCATTCTGTTCAACTCGGGTAGATTCCGTTCCATTCCATACCATTCCATTCCATTCCATTCCGTTCCATTTCTTTCCATTCTGTTCTACTCGATTAGATTCCATTCCATTCCTTTCCATTCCGTTCCGTTCCATTCCGTTCCATTCCATTCCATTCCATTTCATTCCGTTCTACTGAGGTAGATTAAATTCCATTCCATTCCACTCCATTCGATTCCACTCCATTTCCTTCCATTCCATTCCATTCTTCTCTTGTGGATTCCATTCCATTCCGTTCCATTCCATTCCAATCCATTCAATTCCATTCCATTCCATTCGATTCTGTTCCATTCCATTCCGTTTTTCTCGTGAGGATTCCCTTCTATTCCAATCCATTCCATTCCATTCCATTCCGTTCCATTGCATTCCATTACATTACTTTACTTTCCGTTCTACTCGGGTAAATTCCAGTACCTTCCATTCCATTCCATTGCATTCCATTCCATTCCATTCTTCTTGTTTGGATTCCATTCCACTCCATTCCATTCCATTCCATTCCGTTCCATTCCATTCCATTCCTTTCCATTCCATTCCGTTCCATTCCATTCCATTCCATTCCTTTGTACTCGGGTAGATTCCATTCCATTCCATTCCGTTCCATACCATTCCATTCTATTCCATTCCATTGCATTCCATTCCATTCCATTCCGTTCCATACCATTCCATTCTATTCCATTCCATTCCATTCCATTCCATTGCATTCCGTTCCATTCCATTCCTTTGCATTCTCTTGGTGGATTCAATTCCATTCAAGTCCATTCCGGTCCATTCCGTTCCGTTCCATTCCGTTCCATTGCATTCCATTCCATTCCATTCCATTCCATTCTGTTCTTCTCATGTGGATTCCTTTCCATTCCTTTCCATTCCATTACATTCCATTCCATTCCATTGCATTCCGTGCTACACGGGTAGATTCCATTCCATTCCATTCCATTCCATTCCATTCCATTCCATTCCATTCCATTCCATTCCATTCTATTCCATTCTCCTTGGGTGGATTCAATTCCATTCTATTCCATTGCGTTCCGTTCCGTTACTTTCCATTCCATTCCGTTCTGCAGGGGTTGATTCAATTCCGTTCTATTCCACTTCTTTCCATTCCATTCCATTCCATTCTATTCCATTCCATTCCATTCCATTCCATTCCATTCCGTTCCATTCCATTCCATTCCATTCCCTTCTACTCTGTTAGATTCGATTCCATACCATTCCTTTCCTTTCGGTTCCGTGGCGTTATGTTCCGTTCCTTTCCGTTCCATTCCATTCTATTCCATTCTATTCCGTTCCATTTTATTCCTTTCCTTTCCATTCCATTCCATTTCATTCCATTCCGTTCTACTCGGGTAGAATCCATTCCTTTCAATTCCATTGCATTTCTTTCCATTCCTTTCCATTCCATTCCATTCCATTCTGTTCAATTCCATTCGGTTCTTCTCGGGGGATTCCGTTCCATTCCCATCCATTCCGATCCATTCCACTCCATTCCATTCCATTCCATTCCATTCCATTCCATTCCATTCCATTCCATTCCATTCCATTCCGTTCTACTCCGGTAGATTCCATTCCATTCCATTCCATTCCTTTCCATTCCATTGCGTTCCATTCCATTCCGTTCCATTCCATTCCGTTCTTCTCGGGTGGATTCCATTCCATTCCATTCCAATCCATTCCATTCCCTTCCATTCCATTCCTTTCCATTCCATTCCATTCCATTGCATTCCATTCCATTCCATTCCATTCCATTGCATTCCATTCCATTCCATTGCATTCCATTCCAATCCATTCCTTTCCATTCCACTCGGGTTGATTCCAATCCATTCCATTCCATTCCTTTCCACTCCATTCCATTCCATGATGCTCGTGTTGATTCCATTCCATTGCATTCCATTTCATTACACTACTTTTCGTTCCTTTCATTTCCTCTCGTGTTGATTCCCTTCCATTCTACTCATTCAATTCCATTCCATTCCATTCCATTGCATTCCATTTCTTTCCATTCTACACATTCCATTCCATTCCATTCCATTCCATTCCATTCCATTTCATTCCATTTCTTTCCATTCCTTTCCATTCCATTCCGTTCCATTCCACTGCATTACATTCCAATGTGGTTGATTCCATTCCATTCCATTCAATTCCATTCCTTTCCATTCCATTCCACTCGGTATAATTCCATTCCATTCCATGCAATTCCATTCCATTCCATTCCATTTTATTTGATTCCTTTTCTTTCCATTCCATTCCACTTTCCCATTCCATTCCATTCCTTTCCTGTTGATTCCATTCCATTGCATCGCATTCCATTCCATTCCATTCCACTCCCCTCCATTCCATTATATTCTCTTGGGTTGATTCCATTCCATTCCATTCCTTTCCATTCCATTCCATTCCATACCGTTCCATTCCATTCCATTCCATTCCATTCCACTCGGGTTGATTCAAATCCATTCCATTCTTTTCCACTCCATTCTATTCTATTCCATTCCACTCCATTGCACTCTACTCCATTCCATTCCGTTGTCTTCCATTCAATTCCACACGGGTTGATTCCATTCCATTCTATTCCATTCCATTCCATTCCATTCCATTCCATTCCATTCCATTCCATTCCATTCCATTCCATTGCATTCCATTCCATTCCATTGCATTCCATTCTACTCGGGTTGTATCCATTCTGTTCCATTCCATTCCATTGCATTCCATTCCATTCCATTCCATTGCATTCCATTCCATTCCATTCCATTCCATTCCATTCCATTCCATTGCTTTCCATTCCATTCTAGTCCATTCCATTCCATTCCATTCCATTCCATTCCATTCCATTCCATTCCATTTCATTCCATTCCATTCCATTCCATTCCATTCCATTTCATTCCATTCCATTCCTTTCCTTTCGTTTCCATTCCGTTCCATTCCATTCCATTCCATTCCATTCCATTCCATTCCATTCCATTTCATTCCTTTCAAATGCATTCAAATTTATTCCATTCCATTCCATTCCATTCCTTTCTAATGCATTCTAATTTATTCCATTCCTTTCAAATGCATTCGAATTTATTCCATTCCATTCCATTCCATTCCATTCCATTCCATTCCATTCCACTCGTCTTGACTCCATTCTAATCCATTCAATTCATTCCATTCCACTCGGGTTGATTCCATTCCATTCCATTCCATTCCATTCCATTCCTTTCCATTCCATTCCATTCCATTCCATTCCATTCCGTTCCATTCCATTCCATTCCATTCTCTTGGTGGATTCAATTCCATTCTAGTCCATTGCGGTCCATTCCATTCCATTCCATTCCATTCCATTCCTTTGTACTCGGGTAGATTCCATTCCATTCCATTCCGTTCCATACCATTCAATTCTATTCCATTCCATTGCAGTCCATTCCATTCCATTCCATTCCATTCCATTCCATTCCATTCCATTCCATTCCATTCCATTCCATTCTCTTGGTGGATTCAATTCCATTCTAGTCCATTCCGGTCCATTCCGTTCCGTTCCATTCCATTCCATTGCATTCCATTCCATTCCATTCCATTCCATTCTGTTCGTCTCGGGTGGATTCCTTTCCATTCCTTTCCATTCCATTCCATTCCATTGCATTCCGTTCTACACGGGTAGATTCCATTCCATTCCATTCCATTTCATTCCAATCCATTCCATTCCATTCCATTCTCCTTGGGTGGATTCAATTCCATTCTATTCCATTGTGTTCCGTTCCGTTACTTTCCATTCCATTCCGTTCTGCAGGGGTTGATTCAATTCCGTTCTATTCCACTCCATTCCATTCCATTCCATTCCATTCCATTCCATTCCATTCCATTCCGTTCCGTTCCGTTCCGTTCCGTTCCGTTCCGTTCCATTCCATGCCATTCCATTCCCTTCTACTCTGTTATATTCGATTCCATACCATTCCTTTCCTTTCGGTTCCGTGGTGTTACGTTCCGTTCCGTTCCATTCCATTCCATTCTATTCCATTCTATTCCATTCCATTTTATTCCTTTCCTTTCCATTCCATTCCATTTCATTCCATTCCGTTCTACTCGGGTAGATTCCTTTCCTTTCCATTCCATTGCATTTCTTTCCATTCCTTTCCATTCCATTCCATTCCATTCTGTTCAATTCCATTCCGTTCTTCTCGGGGGATTCCGTTCCATTCCCATCCATTCCGATCCATTCCACTCCACTCCATTCCATTCCATTCCATTCCATTCCATTCCATTCC
Source organism: Gorilla gorilla gorilla (assembly GCF_029281585.2). Lineage (NCBI taxonomy): Eukaryota > Metazoa > Chordata > Mammalia > Primates > Hominidae > Gorilla > Gorilla gorilla. The sequence goes on along the minus strand of NC_086018.1, from coordinate 9,419,235 downwards.
ATTCCATTCCATTCCATTCCGTTCTACTCAGGGAGATTCCATTCCATTCCATTCCATTCCTTTCCATTCCACTGCGTTCCATTCCATTCCGTTCCATTCTATTCCGTTCTTCTCGGGTGGATTCCATTCCATTCCATTTCAATCCATTCCATTCCCTTCCATTCCATTCCTTTCCATTCCATTCTATTCCATTCCATTCCATTCCATTCCATTCCATTCCATTCCGTTCCATTCCGTTCTTCTCAGGTGGATTCCATTCCATTCCGTTCCATTGCATTCCATTCCATTCCATTCCTTTCCATTCCATTCCCTTCTTCTCGGGTAGATTCCATTCCCTTCCTTTCCATTCCATTCCATTCCATTCCGTTCCATTACATTCCGTTCTTCTCGGGTGGATTCCACTGCATTCCATTCCATCTCATTCCGTTCCATTCCATTCCATTCCATTCCGTTCTACTCGGGTAGATTCCTCTCGATACCATTCCATTCCATTCCATTCCATTCCATTCCATTCCATTCCATACCTTTCCATTCCATTCCGTTCTTCTCGGTTCGATTCGATACGATTCGATTCGATTCCATTCCATTCCATTCCATTCCATTCCATTCCATTCCATTCCATTCCATTCCATTCCATTCCATTCCTTTCTACTCGAGTAGATTCCATTCCATTCCATTCCATTCTCCTCGGGTGGATTCCATACCATTCTATTCCGTTCCGTTGCATCCCGTTCCGTTCCATTCCGTTCCGTTCTACTCGAGTTGATTCAATTCCATTCTATTCCACTCCATTCCATTCCATTCCATTCCATTCCATTCCATTCCATTCCATTCCATTCCATTCCATTCCGTTCGTCTCGTATGGATTCCATTCCATTCTGCTCCATTCTATTCCATTCCATTCCATTCCTTTCCATTCTATTCCGTTCTATACGGGTACATTCCATTCCATTCCATTCCATTTCATTCCATTCCATTCTTTTCCGTTCCATTCCGTTTCATTCCATTCCGTTCTTCTCATGTGGATTCCATTCCATTCCATTCCATTCCGTTCCAATCCATTCCATTCCATTCCATTACATTACATTACATTACACTCCATTCTACTCAGGTAGATACCATTGCATTCCTTTCCATTCCATTCCATTCCATTCCATTCCATTCTTCTCTTTTGGATTCCACTCCATTCCTTTCTATTCCGTTCCATTCCATTCCATTCCATTCCATTCCGTTCCGTTCCATTCCATTGTATTCCATTCCATTCCATTCCATTCCATTCCATTCCACTCAGGTAGATTCCATTCCATTCCATTGCATTCAATACCGTTCCATTCCATTCCATTCCATTCAATACCATTCCATTCCATTCCATTCCATTCCATTCCATTCCATTCCATTCCATTCCATTCTATTATATTCCGTTCCGTTCCATTCCATTTCATTCCATTCCATTCTCCTTGGGTGGATTCAATTCCATTCTATTCTATTCCGGTCCATTCCGTTCCATTCAATTCCATTCCGTTCTACTCGGGTTGATTCAGTTCCGTTCTATTGCACTCCATTCCATTCCATTCTATTCCATTCCATTCCATTCCATTCCGTTCCGTTTCATTCCATTCCGTTCTTTTCGTGTTGATTCCTTTCCATTCCATTCCATTCCATTCCATTCCATTCCATTCCATTCCATTCCATTCCATTCCGTTCCATTCCATTGCATTCCATTCCATTCCTTTCTACTCGGTGGATTGAAGTCATTCCATTCCATTCCAGTCCATTCCACTCCATTCCATTCCATTCCATTCCATTCCATTCCATTCCATTCCGTTCAATTCCATTCCATTCCGTCCTACTCAGGTAGATTCCAGTTCATTCCATTCCATTCCATTCCCTTCCGTTCCATTCCATTCCATTCCGTTCTATTCCATTCCGTTCCATTCCATTCCATTCTTTTCGGGTGGATTCCATTCCATTCCATTCCAATCCAATCCATACCATTCCATTCCGTTCCATTCCATTCCATTCCGTTCTACTTGGGTAGATTTCATTCCATTCCATTCCATTCCATTCCATTCCATTCCATTCCATTCCATTCCATTCCATTCCATTCTATTTGGGTGGATTCAATTCCATTCTATTCTATTCTGGTCCATTCCATTCCATTCCATTCTGTTCCGTTCTAATCGGGTTGATTCAATTCCGTTCTATTCCACTCCGTCTAATTCCATTCCATTCCATTCCATTCCATTCCATTCCATCCCATTCCGTTCCATTCCGTTCCGTTCCGTTCCGTTCCATTCCATTCCATTCCATTCCATTCCATTCCATTCCATTCCATACAATTCCATTCCATTCCATTCTTCTCGGGTGGATTCCATTCCATTCCGATCGATTCCATTCCCTTCTGTTCCATTCCGTTCAACTCGGGTAGATTCCGTTCCACTCCATTCCATTCCGTTCCATTCGATTCCGTTCCATTTCTTTCCATTCCGTTCTACTCGAGTAGATTCCATTCCATTCCTTTCCATTCCTTTCCGTTCCATTCCGTTCCATTCCATTCCATTCCATTTCATTCCGTTCTACTCGGGTAGATTAAATTCCATTCCATTCCACTTCATTCCATTCCACTCCATTGCCTTCCATTCCATTCCATTCTTCTCTTGTGGATTCCATTCCATTCCGTTCCATTCCATTCCAATCCATTCAATTCCATTCCATTCCATTCGATTCCATTCCATTCCATTCCGTTCTTCTCGTGTGGATTCCCTTCTATTCCAATCCATTCCATTCCATTCCATTCCTTTCCATTGCATTCCATTACATTACATTACTTTCCGTTCTACTCGGGTAAATTCCAGTCCATTCCATTCCATTGCATTGCATTCCATTCCATTCCATTCTTCTTGTTTGGATTCCATTCCACTCCATTCCATTCCATTCCATTCCGTTCCATTCCATTCCATTCCATTCCATTCCATTCCATTCCATTCCGTTCCATTCCATTAAATTCCATTCCTTTGTACTCGGGTAGATTCCATTCCATTCCATTCCGTTCCATACCATTCCATTCTATTCCATTCCGTTGCATTCCATTCCATTCCATTCCGTTCCATTCCATTCCATTCCATTCTCTTGGTGGATTCAATTCCATTCTAGTCCATTCCGGTCCATTCCGTTCCATTCCATTCCATTCCATTCCTTTGTACTCGGGTAGATTCCATTCCATTCCATTCCGTTCCATACCATTCAATTCTATTCCATTCCATTGCATTCCATTCCATTCCATTCCATTCCATTCCATTCCATTCCATTCCATTCTCTTGGTGGATTCAATTCCATTCTAGTCCATTCCGGTCCATTCCGTTCCGTTCCATTCCATTCCATTGCATTCCATTCCATTCCATTCCATTCCATTCTGTTCGTCTCGGGTGGATTCCTTTCCATTCCTTTCCATTCCATTCCATTCCATTGCATTCCGTTCTACACGGGTAGATTCCATTCCATTCCATTCCATTTCATTCCAATCCATTCCATTCCATTCCATTCTCCTTGGGTGGATTCAATTCCATTCTATTCCATTGTGTTCCGTTCCGTTACTTTCCATTCCGTTCCGTTCTGCAGGGGTTGCTTCAATTCCGTTCTATTCCACTCCATTCCATTCCATTCCATTCCATTCCATTCCGTTCCGTTCCGTTCCGTTCCGTTCCGTTCCATTCCATGCCATTCCATTCCCTTCTACTCTGTTATATTCGATTCCATACCATTCCTTTCCTTTCGGTTCCGTGGTGTTACGTTCCGTTCCGTTCCATTCCATTCCATTCTATTCCATTCTATTCCATTCCATTTTATTCCTTTCCTTTCCATTCCATTCCATTTCATTCCATTCCGTTCTACTCGGGTAGATTCCTTTCCTTTCCATTCCATTGCATTTCTTTCCATTCCTTTCCATTCCATTCCATTCCATTCTGTTCAATTCCATTCCGTTCTTCTCGGGGGATTCCGTTCCATTCCCATCCATTCCGATCCATTCCACTCCATTCCATTCCATTCCATTCCATTCCATTCCATTCCATTCCATTCCATTCCATTCCGTTCTACTCAGGTAGATTCCATTCCATTCCATTCCATTCCTTTCCATTCCACTGCGTTCCATTCCATTCCGTTCCATTCTATTCCGTTCTTCTCGGGTGGATTCCATTCCATTCCATTTCAATCCATTCCATTCCCTTCCATTCCATTCCTTTCCATTCCATTCCATTCCATTCCATTCCATTCCATTCCATTCCATTCCATTCCGTTCCATTCCGTTCTTCTCAGGTGGATTCCATTCAATTCCGTTCCATTGCATTCCATTCCATTCCATTCCTTTCCATTCCATTCCCTTCTTCTCGGGTAGATTCCATTCCCTTCCTTTCCATTCCATTCCATTCCATTCCGTTCCATTACATTCCGTTCTTCTCGGGTGGATTCCACTGCATTCCATTCCATCCCATTCCGTTCCATTCCATTCCATTCCATTCCGTTCTACTCGGGTAGATTCCTCTCGATACCATTCCATTCCATTCCATTCCATTCCATTCCATTCCATTCCATTCCATTCCATACCTTTCCATTCCATTCCGTTCTTCTCGGTTCGATTCGATACGATTCGATTCGATTCGATTCCATTCCATTCCATTCCATTCCATTCCATTCCATTCCATTCCATTCCTTTCTACTCGAGTAGATTCCATTCCATTCCATTCCATTCTCCTCGGGTGGATTCCATACCATTCTATTCCGTTCCGTTGCATCCCGTTCTGTTCCATTCCGTTCCGTTCTACTCGAGTTGATTCAATTCCATTCTATTCCACTCCTTTCCATTCCATTCCATTCCATTCCATTCCATTCCGTTCGTCTCGTATGGATTCCATTCCATTCTGCTCCATTCTATTCCATTCCATTCCATTCCTTTCCATTCCTTTCCGTTCTATCTGGGTAGATTCCATTCCATTCCATTCCATTCCATTCCATTCCATTCAGTTCCATTCCATTCCATTCCATTCCATTTCATTCCATTCCATTCTTTTCCGTTCCATTCCGTTTCATTCCATTCCGTTCTTCTCGTGTGGATTCCATTCCATTCCATTCCATTCCGTTCCTTTCCATTCCATTACATTCCATTACATTACACTCCATTCTACTCGGGTAGATTCCATTGCATTCCTTTCCATTCCATTCCATTCCATTCCATTCCATTCCATTCCATTCCATTCCATTCCATTCCATTCCATTCTTCTCTTTTGGATTCCACTCCATTCCTTTCTATTCCGTTCCATTCCATTCCATTCCATTCCATTCCGTTCCGTTCCACTCCATGCTATTCCATTCCATTTCATTCCATTCCATTCCATTCTAGTCAGGTAGATTCCATTGCATTCCATTGCATTCAATACCGTTCCATTCCATTCCATTCCATTCAATACCATTCCATTCCATTCCATTCCATTCCATTCGATTCGATTCCATTCCATTCTATTATATTCCGTTCCGTTCCATTCCATTCCATTCCATTCCATTCTCCTTGGGTGGATTCAATTCCATTCTATTCTATTCCGGTCCTTTCCATTCCATTCCATTCCATTCCGTTCTACTCGGGTTGATTCCGTTCCGCTCTATTCCACTCCGTCTAATTCCAATCCATTCCATTCCATTCCATTCCATTCCATTCCTTTCCATTCCATACAATTCCATTCCATTCTATTCTTCTCGGTTGGATTTCATTCCATTCCAATTGATTCCATTCCATTCCATTCCATTCGTTTCAACTCGGGTAGATTCCGTTTCGTTGCATTCCATTCCAATCCATTCCATGCCATTCTCCTTGGGTGGATTCAATTCCATTCTATTCCATTCCGTTCCGTTCCGTTACGTTCCTTTCCGTTCCGTTCTCCTCGAGTTGATTCAATTCTGTTCTATTGCACTCCATTCCATTCCATTCTATTCCATTCCATTCCATTCCATTCCGTTCCGTTCCATTCCATTCCATTCTTTTCGTGTTGATTCCATTCCATTCCATTCCATTCCATTCCATTCTGTTCCATTCCATTGCATTCCATTCCCTTCCGTTCTACTCGGGTAGATTGAAGTCATTCCATTCCATTCCAATCCATTCCACTCCATTCCATTCCATTCCATTCCATTCCATTCCATTCCGTTCCATTCCATTCCATTCCGTTCTACTCAGGTTGATTCCATTTCATTCCATTCCATTCCATTCCCTTCCGTTCCATTCCATTCCATTCCGTTCTATTCCATTCCGTTCCATTCCATTCCATTCTTCTCGGGTGGATTCCATTCCATTCCATTCCAATCCAATACTTTCCATTCCATTCCGTTCCATTCCATTCCATTCCGTTCTACTCGGGTAGATTCCATTCCATTCCATTCCATTCCATTCCATTCCATTCCATTCCATTCCATTCCATTCCATTCCATTCCATTCTCCTTGGGTGGATTCAATTCCATTCTATTCTATTCCGGTCCATTCCGTTCCATTCCATTCCGTTCCGTTCTACTCAGGTTGATTCAATTCCGTTCTTTTCCACTCCGTCTAATTCCATTCCATTCCAATCCATTCCATTCCATTCCATTCCGTTCCATTCCATTCCATTCCATTCCATTCCATTCCATTCCATTCCATTCCATTCCATTCCATACAATTCCATTCCATTCCATTCTTCTCGGGTGGATTCTATTCCATTCCGATCGATTCCATTCTATTCCGTTCCATTCCGTTCAACTCGGGTAGATTCCGTTCCATTCCATTCCATTCCATTCCATTCCGTTCCATTTCTTTCCATTCCGTTCTACTCGAGTAGATTCCATTCCATTCCTTTCCATTCCGTTCCGTTCCATTCCGTTCCATTCCATTCCATTCCATTTCATTCCGTTCTACTGGGGTAGATTAAATTCCTTTCCATTCCAGTCCATTTCATTCCACTCCATTGACTTCCATTCCATTGCATTCTTCTCTTGTGGATTCCATTCTATTCCGTTCCATTCCATTCCAATCCATTCCAATCCATTCCATTCCATTCGATTCCGTTCCATTCCATTCCGTTCTGCTCGTGTGGATTCCCTTCTATTCCAATCCATTCCATTCCATTCCATTCCGTTCCATTGCATTCCAATACATTACATTACTTTCCGTTCTACTCGGGTAAATTCCAGTACATTCCATTCCATTCCATTGCATTCCATTCCATTCCATTCTTCTTGTTTGGATTCCATTCCACTCCATTCCATTCCATTCCATTCCGTTCCATTCCATTCCATTCCATTCCATTCCATTCCATTCCGTTCCAATCCATTCCATTCCATTCCTTTGTACTCGGCTAGATTCCATTCCATTCCATTCCGTTCCATACCATTCCATTCTATTCCATTCCGTTGCATTCCATTCCATTCCATTCCGTTCCATTCCATTCCATTCCATTCTCTTCGTGGATTCAATTCCATTCAAGTCCATTCCGGTCCATTCCGTTCCGTTCCATTCCGTTCCATTGCATTCCATTCCATTCCATTCCATTCCATTCTGTTCTTCTCGGGTGGATTCCTTTCCATTCCTTTCCATTCCATTCCATTCCATTGCATTCCGTTCTACACGGGTAGATTCCATTCCATTCCATTCCATTTCATTCCAATCCATTCCATTCCATTCCATTCTCCTTGGGTGGATTCAATTTCATTCTATTCCATTGCGTTCCGTTCCGTTACTTTCCATTCCATTCCGTTCTGCAGGGGTTGATTCAATTCCGTTCTATTCCACTCCATTCCATTCCATTCCATTCCATTCCATTCCATTCCATTCCATTCCATTCCATTCCATTCCATTCCGTTCCATTCCATTCCATTCCATTCCCTTCTACTCTGTTAGATTCGATTCCATACCATTCCTTTCCTTTCGGTTCCGTGGCGTTCCGTTCCATTCCGTTCCGTTCCATTCCATTCTATTCCATTCTATTCCATTCCATTTTATTCCTTTCCTTTCCATTCCATTCTATTTCATTCCATTCCGTTCTACTAGGGTAAATTCCATTCCTTTCCATTCCATTGCATTTCTTTCCATTCCTTTCCATTCCATTCCATTCCATTCTGTTCAATTCCATTCCGTTCTTCTCGGGGGATTCCGTTCCATTCCCATCCATTCCGATGCATTCCACTCCATTCCATTCCATTCCATTCCATTCCATTCCATTCCATTCCATTCCATTCCATTCCATTCCATTCCGTTCTACTCAGGTAGATTCCATTCCATTCCATTCCATTCCGTTCTACTCAGGTAGATTCCATTCCATTCCATTCCATTCCTTTCCATTCCATTGCGTTCCACTCCATTCCGTTCCATTCCATTCCATTCTTCTCGGGTGGATTCCATTCCATTCCATTCCAATCCATTGCATTCCCTTCCATTCCATTCCTTTCCATTCCATTCCATTCCATTCCATACCATTCCGTTCTTCTCGGGTGGATTCCATTCCATTCCATTCCAATCCATTGCATTCCCTTCCATTCCATTCCTTTCCATTCCATTCCATTCCATTCCATTCCATTCCATTCCATTCCATTCCATTCCATCAACTCGGGTTGATTCCAATCCATTCCATTCCATTCTATTCCACTCCATTGCATTCCATTATGCTCGGGTTGATTCCATTCGACTCCATTCCATTACATTACACTGCTTTCCGTTCCTTTCATTTCCTCTCGGGTTGATTCCCTTCCATTCTACTCATTCCATTCCATTCCATTCCATTTCATTGCATTCCATTTCTTTCCATTCTACTCATTCCATTCCATTCCATTGCATTCCATTTCTTTCCATTACTTTCCATTCCATTCCGTTCCATTCCACTGCATTACATTCCAATGTGGTTGATTCCATTCCATTCCATTCCATTCCATTCCATTCCTTTCCATTCCATTCCACTCGGTATAATTCCATTCCATTCCATGCAATTCCATTCCATTCCATTCCATTTTATTTGATTCCATTTCTTTCCATTCCCTTCCACTTTCCCATTCCATTCCATTCCTTTCCAGTTGATTCCATTCCATTGCATCGCATTCCATTCCATTCCATTCCATTCCACTCCATTCCATTATATTCTCTTGGGTTGATTCCATTCCATTCCATTTCTTTCCATTCCTTTCCATTCCATACCGTTCCATTCCATTCCACTCCATTCCATTATATTCACTTCGGTTGATTCCATTCCATACCATTCCTTTCCATTCCATTCCATTCCATTCCATACCGTTCCACTCCATTCCATTCCATTCCACTCGGGTTGATTCAAATCCATTCCATTCTTTTCCACTCCATTCTATTCTATTCCATTCCATTCCATTCCACTCTACTCCATTCCATTCCGTTGTCTTCCATTCCATTCCACAAGGGTTGATTCCATTGCATTCCATTCCATTCCATTCAATTTTATTCCATTCCGTTCCATTCTGGTTGATTCCATTCCATTTTATTCCATTACATTCCATTCCAATCCGTTCCATTCCATTCCATTCCATTCCATTCCATTCCATTCCATTCCATTCCATTGCATTCCATTCCATTCCATTCCATTCCATTCCATTCCATTCCATTCCATTGCATTCCATTCCATTCCATTGCATTCCATTCTACTCGGGTTGTATCCATTCTGTTCCATTCCATTCCACTCCATTCCATTCCATTCCATTCTATTCCATTCCATTCCATTCCATTCCATTCCATTCCATTCCATTCTCCTTGGGTGGATTCAATTCCATTCTATTCTATTCTGGTCCATTCCGTTCCATTCCGTTCCATTCCGTTCTACTCGGGTTGATTCAATTCCGTTCTATTCCACTCCGTCTAATTCCATTCCATTCCATTCCATTCCATTCCATTCCATTCCATTCCATTCCATTCCGTTCCATTCCATTCCATACAATTCCATTCCATTCCATTCTTCTCGGGTGGATTCCATTCCATTCCGATCGATTCCATTCTATTCCGTTCCATTCTGTTCAACTCGGGTAGATTCCGTTCCATTCCATACCATTCCATTCCATTCCATTCCGTTCCAATCCATTCCATTCCATTCCTTTGTACTCGGCTAGATTCCATTCCATTCCATTCCGTTCCATACCATTCCATTCTATTCCATTCCGTTGCATTCCATTCCATTCCATTCCGTTCCATTCCATTCCATTCCATTCTCTTCGTGGATTCAATTCCATTCAAGTCCATTCCGGTCCATTCCGTTCCGTTCCATTCCGTTCCATTGCATTCCATTCCATTCCATTCCATTCCATTCTGTTCTTCTCGGGTGGATTCCTTTCCATTCCTTTCCATTCCATTCCATTCCATTGCATTCCGTTCTACACGGGTAGATTCCATTCCATTCCATTCCATTTCATTCCAATCCATTCCATTCCATTCCATTCTCCTTGGGTGGATTCAATTTCATTCTATTCCATTGCGTTCCGTTCCGTTACTTTCCATTCCATTCCGTTCTGCAGGGGTTGATTCAATTCCGTTCTATTCCACTCCATTCCATTCCATTCCATTCCATTCCATTCCATTCCATTCCATTCCATTCCATTCCATTCCATTCCGTTCCATTCCATTCCATTCCATTCCCTTCTACTCTGTTAGATTCGATTCCATACCATTCCTTTCCTTTCGGTTCCGTGGCGTTCCGTTCCATTCCGTTCCGTTCCATTCCATTCTATTCCATTCTATTCCATTCCATTTTATTCCTTTCCTTTCCATTCCATTCTATTTCATTCCATTCCGTTCTACTAGGGTAAATTCCATTCCTTTCCATTCCATTGCATTTCTTTCCATTCCTTTCCATTCCATTCCATTCCATTCTGTTCAATTCCATTCCGTTCTTCTCGGGGGATTCCGTTCCATTCCCATCCATTCCGATCCATTCCACTCCATTCCATTCCATTCCATTCCATTCCATTCCATTCCATTCCATTCCATTCCATTCCATTCCATTCCATTCCGTTCTACTCAGGTAGATTCCATTCCATTCCATTCCATTCCGTTCTACTCAGGTAGATTCCATTCCATTCCATTCCATTCCTTTCCATTCCATTGCGTTCCACTCCATTCCGTTCCATTCCATTCCATTCTTCTCGGGTGGATTCCATTCCATTCCATTCCAATCCATTGCATTCCCTTCCATTCCATTCCTTTCCATTCCATTCCATTCCATTCCATACCATTCCGTTCTTCTCGGGTGGATTCCATTCCATTCCATTCCAATCCATTGCATTCCCTTCCATTCCATTCCTTTCCATTCCATTCCATTCCATTCCATTCCATTCCATTCCATTCCATTCCATTCCATCAACTCGGGTTGATTCCAATCCATTCCATTCCATTCTATTCCACTCCATTGCATTCCATTATGCTCGGGTTGATTCCATTCGACTCCATTCCATTACATTACACTGCTTTCCGTTCCTTTCATTTCCTCTCGGGTTGATTCCCTTCCATTCTACTCATTCCATTCCATTCCATTCCATTTCATTGCATTCCATTTCTTTCCATTCTACTCATTCCATTCCATTCCATTGCATTCCATTTCTTTCCATTACTTTCCATTCCATTCCGTTCCATTCCACTGCATTACATTCCAATGTGGTTGATTCCATTCCATTCCATTCCATTCCATTCCATTCCTTTCCATTCCATTCCACTCGGTATAATTCCATTCCATTCCATGCAATTCCATTCCATTCCATTCCATTTTATTTGATTCCATTTCTTTCCATTCCCTTCCACTTTCCCATTCCATTCCATTCCTTTCCAGTTGATTCCATTCCATTGCATCGCATTCCATTCCATTCCATTCCATTCCACTCCATTCCATTATATTCTCTTGGGTTGATTCCATTCCATTCCATTTCTTTCCATTCCTTTCCATTCCATACCGTTCCATTCCATTCCACTCCATTCCATTATATTCACTTCGGTTGATTCCATTCCATACCATTCCTTTCCATTCCATTCCATTCCATTCCATACCGTTCCACTCCATTCCATTCCATTCCACTCGGGTTGATTCAAATCCATTCCATTCTTTTCCACTCCATTCTATTCTATTCCATTCCATTCCATTCCACTCTACTCCATTCCATTCCGTTGTCTTCCATTCCATTCCACAAGGGTTGATTCCATTGCATTCCATTCCATTCCATTCAATTTTATTCCATTCCGTTCCATTCTGGTTGATTCCATTCCATTTTATTCCATTACATTCCATTCCAATCCGTTCCATTCCATTCCATTCCATTCCATTCCATTCCATTCCATTCCATTCCATTCCATTCCATTCCATTGCATTCCATTCCATTCCATTCCATTCCATTCCATTCCATTCCATTCCATTCCATTGCATTCCATTCCATTCCATTGCATTCCATTCTACTCGGGTTGTATCCATTCTGTTCCATTCCATTCCACTCCATTCCATTCCATTCCATTCTATTCCATTCCATTCCATTCCATTCCATTCCATTCCATTCCATTCTCCTTGGGTGGATTCAATTCCATTCTATTCTATTCTGGTCCATTCCGTTCCATTCCGTTCCATTCCGTTCTACTCGGGTTGATTCAATTCCGTTCTATTCCACTCCGTCTAATTCCATTCCATTCCATTCCATTCCATTCCATTCCATTCCATTCCATTCCATTCCGTTCCATTCCATTCCATACAATTCCATTCCATTCCATTCTTCTCGGGTGGATTCCATTCCATTCCGATCGATTCCATTCTATTCCGTTCCATTCTGTTCAACTCGGGTAGATTCCGTTCCATTCCATACCATTCCATTCCATTCCATTCCGTTCCATTTCTTTCCATTCTGTTCTACTCGATTAGATTCCATTCCATTCCTTTCCATTCCGTTCCGTTCCATTCCGTTCCATTCCATTCCATTCCATTTCATTCCGTTCTACTGAGGTAGATTAAATTCCATTCCATTCCACTCCATTCGATTCCACTCCATTTCCTTCCATTCCATTCCATTCTTCTCTTGTGGATTCCATTCCATTCCGTTCCATTCCATTCCAATCCATTCAATTCCATTCCATTCCATTCGATTCTGTTCCATTCCATTCCGTTTTTCTCGTGAGGATTCCCTTCTATTCCAATCCATTCCATTCCATTCCATTCCGTTCCATTGCATTCCATTACATTACTTTACTTTCCGTTCTACTCGGGTAAATTCCAGTACCTTCCATTCCATTCCATTGCATTCCATTCCATTCCATTCTTCTTGTTTGGATTCCATTCCACTCCATTCCATTCCATTCCATTCCGTTCCATTCCATTCCATTCCTTTCCATTCCATTCCGTTCCATTCCATTCCATTCCATTCCTTTGTACTCGGGTAGATTCCATTCCATTCCATTCCGTTCCATACCATTCCATTCTATTCCATTCCATTGCATTCCATTCCATTCCATTCCGTTCCATACCATTCCATTCTATTCCATTCCATTCCATTCCATTCCATTGCATTCCGTTCCATTCCATTCCTTTGCATTCTCTTGGTGGATTCAATTCCATTCAAGTCCATTCCGGTCCATTCCGTTCCGTTCCATTCCGTTCCATTGCATTCCATTCCATTCCATTCCATTCCATTCTGTTCTTCTCATGTGGATTCCTTTCCATTCCTTTCCATTCCATTACATTCCATTCCATTCCATTGCATTCCGTGCTACACGGGTAGATTCCATTCCATTCCATTCCATTCCATTCCATTCCATTCCATTCCATTCCATTCCATTCCATTCCATTCCATTCTATTCCATTCTCCTTGGGTGGATTCAATTCCATTCTATTCCATTGCGTTCCGTTCCGTTACTTTCCATTCCATTCCGTTCTGCAGGGGTTGATTCAATTCCGTTCTATTCCACTTCTTTCCATTCCATTCCATTCCATTCTATTCCATTCCATTCCATTCCATTCCATTCCATTCCGTTCCATTCCATTCCATTCCATTCCCTTCTACTCTGTTAGATTCGATTCCATACCATTCCTTTCCTTTCGGTTCCGTGGCGTTATGTTCCGTTCCTTTCCGTTCCATTCCATTCTATTCCATTCTATTCCGTTCCATTTTATTCCTTTCCTTTCCATTCCATTCCATTTCATTCCATTCCGTTCTACTCGGGTAGAATCCATTCCTTTCAATTCCATTGCATTTCTTTCCATTCCTTTCCATTCCATTCCATTCCATTCTGTTCAATTCCATTCGGTTCTTCTCGGGGGATTCCGTTCCATTCCCATCCATTCCGATCCATTCCACTCCATTCCATTCCATTCCATTCCATTCCATTCCATTCCATTCCATTCCATTCCATTCCATTCCATTCCGTTCTACTCCGGTAGATTCCATTCCATTCCATTCCATTCCTTTCCATTCCATTGCGTTCCATTCCATTCCGTTCCATTCCATTCCGTTCTTCTCGGGTGGATTCCATTCCATTCCATTCCAATCCATTCCATTCCCTTCCATTCCATTCCTTTCCATTCCATTCCATTCCATTGCATTCCATTCCATTCCATTCCATTCCATTGCATTCCATTCCATTCCATTGCATTCCATTCCATTCCATTCCTTTCCATTCCACTCGGGTTGATTCCAATCCATTCCATTCCATTCCTTTCCACTCCATTCCATTCCATGATGCTCGTGTTGATTCCATTCCATTGCATTCCATTTCATTACACTACTTTTCGTTCCTTTCATTTCCTCTCGTGTTGATTCCCTTCCATTCTACTCATTCAATTCCATTCCATTCCATTCCATTGCATTCCATTTCTTTCCATTCTACACATTCCATTCCATTCCATTCCATTCCATTCCATTCCATTTCATTCCATTTCTTTCCATTCCTTTCCATTCCATTCCGTTCCATTCCACTGCATTACATTCCAATGTGGTTGATTCCATTCCATTCCATTCAATTCCATTCCTTTCCATTCCATTCCACTCGGTATAATTCCATTCCATTCCATGCAATTCCATTCCATTCCATTCCATTTTATTTGATTCCTTTTCTTTCCATTCCATTCCACTTTCCCATTCCATTCCATTCCTTTCCTGTTGATTCCATTCCATTGCATCGCATTCCATTCCATTCCATTCCACTCCCCTCCATTCCATTATATTCTCTTGGGTTGATTCCATTCCATTCCATTCCTTTCCATTCCATTCCATTCCATACCGTTCCATTCCATTCCATTCCATTCCATTCCACTCGGGTTGATTCAAATCCATTCCATTCTTTTCCACTCCATTCTATTCTATTCCATTCCACTCCATTGCACTCTACTCCATTCCATTCCGTTGTCTTCCATTCAATTCCACACGGGTTGATTCCATTCCATTCTATTCCATTCCATTCCATTCCATTCCATTCCATTCCATTCCATTCCATTCCATTCCATTCCATTGCATTCCATTCCATTCCATTGCATTCCATTCTACTCGGGTTGTATCCATTCTGTTCCATTCCATTCCATTGCATTCCATTCCATTCCATTCCATTGCATTCCATTCCATTCCATTCCATTCCATTCCATTCCATTCCATTGCTTTCCATTCCATTCTAGTCCATTCCATTCCATTCCATTCCATTCCATTCCATTCCATTCCATTCCATTTCATTCCATTCCATTCCATTCCATTCCATTTCATTCCATTCCATTCCTTTCCTTTCGTTTCCATTCCGTTCCATTCCATTCCATTCCATTCCATTCCATTCCATTCCATTTCATTCCTTTCAAATGCATTCAAATTTATTCCATTCCATTCCATTCCATTCCTTTCTAATGCATTCTAATTTATTCCATTCCTTTCAAATGCATTCGAATTTATTCCATTCCATTCCATTCCATTCCATTCCATTCCATTCCATTCCACTCGTCTTGACTCCATTCTAATCCATTCAATTCATTCCATTCCACTCGGGTTGATTCCATTCCATTCCATTCCATTCCATTCCATTCCTTTCCATTCCATTCCATTCCATTCCATTCCATTCCATTGAATTCCATTCCATTCCATTCCATTCCATTCCATTCCATTCCATTCCATTCCATTCCGTTCTTCACAGATGGATTCCATTCCATTTCATTCCATTCCATTCCATTGCATTCCATTCCATTCCATTCCATTCCATTCCACTCGGTTGGATTCAATTCCATTCTATTCCATTCCATTCCATTCCGTTTCGTTCCATTCTGTTCCGTTCTACTCGGGTTGATTAAATTCCGTTCTATTCCACTCCATTTCATTTCATTCCGTTCCATTCCATTCCGTTCGGTTCCATTACATTCCGTTCTTCTTGGGTGAATTCCATTCCATTCCGTTCCATTCCATTCCATTCCATTCCATTCCATTCTACTCGGGTAGATTCAATTCATTTCATTCCATTCCATTCCATTATATTCCATTCCATTCCATTCTGTTCTATTCCATTCCGTTCTTCTCGAGTGGATTCCATTCCATTCCTTTCCATTCCATTCCATTCCATTCCAATCCATTCCATTCCATTTCTTTGCATTCAGTTCCATTCCGTTCTTCTTTGGAGGATTCCATTCCATTGCATTCCATTCCATTCCGTTCCATTCCGTTCCATTCCATTCCATTCCATTCCATTCCATTCCATTCCATTCCCTTCCGTTCTACTCGGGTAGATTCCATTCCAGTCCCCTGTGTTCCGTTCTGTTCCATAGCTTTCCGTTCTGTTCCATTCCTTTCCATTCCATTCCTTTCCATTGCATTCCATTACATTCCATTCCATTCCTTTCTTCTCGTGTGGATTCCATTCCATTCCATTCCATTCCATTCCTTTCCATTCCATTCCATTTCATTCTACTCCTTTCCTTTCCATTCCATTCCATTTCATTCCATTCCGTTCTGCTCGGGAAGATTCAATTCCATTCCATTCTTCCATTCATTTCCATTCCATTCCACTCGGGTTCATTCCATTCCATTCCATTCCATTCCATTCCATTCCGTTCCATTGCATTCCATTCCATTCCATTCCATTCCATTCCATTCCATTCCATTCCATCCCATTCCATTCCATTCTCCATGGGTGGGTTCTATTCCATTCTATTCCATTCCGTTCCATCCCATTCCGTTCCATTCTCTTCCGCTCTACTCGGGTAGATTGAATTCCGTTCTATTCCACTCCATTCCATTGCATTCCACTCCTTTCCATTCCATTCCATTCCGTTCCGTTCCATTCCATTCCGTTCTTATAGGGTGGATTCTACTCCATTTCCTACCATTCCATTCCGTTCTTTTCCATTCTATTCCATTCCATTCCATTCCATTCCGTTCTACTCGGGTAGATTCAGTTCATTCCAATCCATTCCATTTCACTCCATTTCATTCCACTCTCGTCGGTTGGATTGGATTCCATTCTATTCCATTCAATTCCGTTCCGTTCCGTTCCACTTCATTCCGTTCTACTCGGGTTGATTCAATTCTGTACTATTCCACTCCACTCCATTCCATTCCATTCAATTCCATTTCGTTGCACTCCTTTCCGTTCTTCTCGGGTGGATTCCACTCCTTTCCATTCCATTCTATTCCGTTCCGTTCCATTCCGTTCCATTCCATTCCATTCCATTCCGTTTTTCTCGGGTAGATTCCATTCCATTCCATTCCATTCCATTCCATTCCATTCCATTCCATTCCATTCCATTCCATTCCATTCCGTTCTTCTCAGTTGGATTCCATTCCATTCCGTTCTGTTGCATTCCATTCCATTCCATTCCTTTCTAATCCATTCCGTTCTACTCGTGTAGATTCCATTCCTTTTCATTCCATTCCATTCCATTGCATTCCATTCCGTACTACTCAGGTAGATTTCATTGCATTCCATTCCATTCCATTCCATTCCATTCCATTTCATTCCATTCCATTCCATTCCATTCCAATCCATTCGATTCCATTCCATTGCATTCTCCTCGGGTGGATTCAATTCCATTCCATTTCATTCCATTCCATTCCATTCCATTCTCCTCGGGTGGATTCAATTCCATTCTATTCCATTCCATTCCGACCTGTTCCGTTCCATTCCGTTCTGTTCTACTCGGGTTGATTCAATTCCGTTCTATTCCACTCCATTCCGTTGCATTCCATTCCATTCCATTCCACTTCGTTCCGTTCTATTCCATTCCGTTGTTATAGTGTGGATTCCATTCCATTCCATGCCATTCCATTCCGTTTCTTTCCTTTCCAATCCATTCCATTCCATTCCACTCCATTCAATCCCTTTCTACTCAGGTAGATTCAATTTCATTCCATTCCATTCCGTTCTGTTCTTTTCCGTTCCGTTCCATTCCATTCCATTCCATTCCACTCCATTCCATTCCCTTCTACTCGGGTAGATTCCATTCCATTCCATTCCATTCCATTCCATTCCGTTCTACTTGGGTAGATTCCATTCCATTCCATTCCATTCCGTTCCATTCCATTCCATTCCATTGCATTCCATTCCATTCCGTTCCATTCCATTCCGTTCTTCACGGGTGGATTCCATTCCATTCCATTCAATTCCATTCCATTCCATTCAATTCCATTCCATTCCATTCCATTCTGTTCTACTCGGGTAGATTCCATTCCATTCCATTCCATTCCGTTCCATTCCATTCCATTCCATTGCATTCCATTCCATTCCGTTCCATTCCATTCCGTTCTTCTCAGGTGGATTCCATTCCATTCCATTCCATTCCATTCCATTCCATTCCATTCCATTCCATTCCATTCCATTCCATTCCATTCCGTTCTACTCCGGTAGATTCAATTCCATTCCATTCATTCCTTTCCATTCCATTCGTTTCCATTCCATTCCATTCCATTCCATTCCATTCCATTCCATTCCTTTCCATTCTTTTCCATTCCATTCCTTTCTTCTCGGGAGGATTCCTTTCCATTCCGTTCCATTCCACTCCATTCCATTCCATTCCATTCCATTCCAATCCATTCCATTCCATTCAATTAAATACCATTCCATTCCGTTCTACTCGGGTAGATTCCATTCCATTCCATTCCATTCCATTCCATTCCATTCCATTCCATTCTCCTCGGGTGGATTCAATTCCTTCCTATTTCGATCCGTTCCGACCCGTTCCATTCCATTCCATTCCGTTCTACTCGGGTTGATTCAATTCCGTTCTATTGCACTCCATTCCATTCCGTTCCATTCCATTATATTCCGTTGTTATAGGGTGGATTCCATTGCATTCCATGCCATTCCATTCCGTTCCTTTCCATTCCTTTCCATTCCATTCCATTACACTCCATTCCATTCCGTTCTACTCAGGCAGATTCAATTTCATTCCATTCCATTCCATTCCCTTCCGTTATGTTCCGTTCCGTTCCCTTCCATTCCATTCCATTCCATTCCATTCCATTCCATTCCATTCCATTCCATTCTCCTCGGGTGGATTCCATTCCATTCCATTCCATTCCATTCCATTCCATTCCATTCTCCTCGGTTTATTCAATTCCATTCTATTCCATTCCGTTCCGACCTGTTCCGTTCCATTCCGTTCTGTTCTACTCGGGTTGATTCAATTCCGTTCTATTCCACTCCATTCCGTTGCATTCCATTCCATTCCATTCCACTTCGTTCCGTTCTATTCCATTCCGTTGTTATAGTGTGGATTCCATTCCATTCCATGCCATTCCATTCCGTTTCTTTCCTTTCCAATCCATTCCATTCCATTCCACTCCATTCAATCCCTTTCTACTCAGGTAGATTCAATTTCATTCCATTCCATTCCGTTCTGTTCTTTTCCGTTCCGTTCCATTCCATTCCATTCCATTCCACTCCATTCCATTCCCTTCTACTCGGGTAGATTCCATTCCATTCCATTCCATTCCATTCCATTCCATTCCGTTCTACTTGGGTAGATTCCATTCCATTGCATTCCATTCCGTTCCATTCCATTCCATTCCATTGCATTCCATTCCATTCCGTTCCATTCCATTCCGTTCTTCACGGGTGGATTCCATTCCATTCCATTCCATTCCATTCCATTCCATTCAATTCCATTCCATTCCATTCCATTCTGTTCTACTCGGGTAGTTTCCATTCCATTCCATTCCATTCCGTTCCATTCCATTCCATTCCATTGCATTCCATTCCATTCCGTTCCATTCCATTCCGTTCTTCTCAGGTGGATTCCATTCCATTCCATTCCATTCCATTCCATTCCATTCCATTCCATTCCATTCCATTCCATTCCATTCCGTTCTACTCCGGTAGATTCAATTCCATTCCATTCATTCCTTTCCATTCCATTCGTTTCCATTCCATTCCATTCCATTCCATTCCATTCCATTCCATTCCTTTCCATTCTTTTCCATTCCATTCCTTTGTTCTCGGGAGGATTCCTTTCCATTCCGTTCCATGCCACTCCATTCCATTCCATTCCATTCCATTCCAATCCATTCCATTCCATTCAATTAAATACCATTCCATTCCGTTCTACTCGGGTAGATTCCATTCCATTCCATTCCATTCCATTCCATTCCATTCCATTCCATTCTCCTCGGGTGGATTCAATTCCTTCCTATTTCGATCCGTTCCGACCCGTTCCATTCCATTCCATTCCGTTCTACTCGGGTTGATTCAATTCCGTTCTATTCCACTCCATTCCATTCCGTTCCATTCCATTATATTCCGTTGTTATAGGGTGGATTCCATTGCATTCCATGCCATTCCATTCCGTTGCTTTCCATTCCTTTCCATTCCATTCCATTCCACTCCATTCCATTCCGTTCTACTCAGGCAGATTCAATTTCATTCCATTCCATTCCATTCCCTTCCGTTCTGTTCCGTTCCGTTCCATTCCATTCCATTCCATTCCATTCCATTCCATTCCATTCCATTCCATTCTCCTCGGGTGGATTCCATTCCATTCCATTCCATTCCACTCCATTCCATTCCATTCCATTCTCCTCGGTTTATTCAATTCCATTCTATTCCATTCCGTTCCGACCTCTTCCGTTCCATTCCGTTCTGTTCTACTCGGGTTGATTCAATTCCGTTCTATTCCACTCCATTCCGTTGCATTCCATTCCATTCCATTCCACTTTGTTCTGTTCCATTCCATTCCGTTGTTATAGTGTGGATTAAATACCATTCCATGCCATTCCATTCCGTTTCTTTCCTTTCCATTCCATTCCATTCCATTCCATTCCACTCCATTCAATTCCTTTCAACTCAGGTAGATTCAATTTCATTCCATTCCATTCCGTTCTGTTCTTTTCCGTTCTGTTCCATTCCATTCCATTCCATTCCACTCCATTCCATTCCCTTCTACTCAGGTAGATTCCATTCCATTCCATTCCATTCCATTCCATTCCGTTCTACTCGGGTAGATTCCATTCCATTCCATTCCATTCCATTCCGTTCCATTCCATTCCATTCCTTTGCATTCCATTCCATTCCGTTCCATTCCATTCCGTTCTTCTCGGGTGGATTCCATTCCATTCCATTCCATTCCATTCCATTCCATTCCATTCCATTCCATTCCATTCCATTCCATTCCGTTCTACTCGGGTAGATTCCATTCCATTTCATTCCATTCCGTTCCATTCCATTCCATTCCATTGCATTCCATTCCATTCCGTTCCATTCCATTCCATTCCATTCCATTCAATTCCTTTCCTTTCTTCTTGGGTGGATTCCATTACATTCCATTCCATCCCATTCCATTCCATTCCATTCCATTCCATTCCATTCCTTTCCATTCCATTCCACTCCATTCCATTCCATTCCATTCCGTTCCTTTCTACTCGGGTAGATTCCATTCCATTCCATTCCACTCCATACCATTCCATTCCATTCCGTTCCTTTCTACTCGCGTAGATTCCATTCCATTCCATTCCATTCCATTCCATTCCATTCCGTTCCGCTCCGTTCCATTCCATTTTATTCCATTCCATTCCATTCCGATTTTCTCGGGTGGATTCCATTCCATTCCATTCCATTCCATTCCATTCTTTCCATTCCATTCCGTTCCATTCCAATTAATTCCATTCCATTCCATTCCATTCCGTTCTTCTATGGTGGATTCCACTCCATTCCATTAAATTGCATTATGTTCCATTCCATTCCTTTCCATTCCATTCCATTCCATTCCGTTCTACTTGTGTAGATTCCATTCCGTTCCATTCCATTCCATTCCATTCCATACCATTCCATTCCATTCCATTCCATTCCATTCCATTCCATTCCATTCTTTCTACATGGGTAGATTCCTTTCCACTCCATTCCATTCCATACAATTCCAGTCCATTCCATTCCATTCCATTCCATTCCATTCCTTTGCATTCCATTCAATTCCATTCTCTTCTTCTCGGGTAGATTCCATTCCATTCCATTCCATTCCATTCCGTTCTGTTGCGTTCCGTTCCGCTCCATTCCATTCCATTCCATTCCATTCCATTCCATTCCATTCCATTCCTTTCCGTTCCGTTCCATTCCCTTCTTCTCTGTTGGATTGCATTCCATTCCATTCCATTCCATTCCATTCCATTCCATTCCATTCCATTCTATTCCTTTCTTTTCCATTCCGTTCCATTTCATTCCATTCCGTTCTACCCAGGTAGATTCAATTCCATTCCATTCCATTGCATTTTGTTCTTCTCGGGTGGATTCCATTCCATTCCATTCCAATCCATTCCATTCCGTTCCATTGCGTACCATTCCATTCCATTCCATTCCATTCCTTTCTACTCGGGTAGATTCCATTCCATTCCATTCCATTCCATTCCATTCCATTCCATTCTCTTATGGTGGATTAAATTCCATTCTATTAAATTCCGTTCCATCCCGTTTCGTTCCTTTCCATTCCGTTCCACTCGTGTTCATTCTATTCCGTTCTATTACACTCCATTCCATTGCATTCCATTTCATTGCATTCCATTCCGTGTCCATTCCATTCTATTCTGTTCTTATAGGGTGGATTCCATTCCATTCCATACCATTCCATTCCGTTCCATTCCATTCCATTCCATTCCATTCCATTCTATTCCATTCCATTCCACTCCATTCCATTCTGTTCTACTCGGGTAGATTCCATTCCATTCCATTCCATTCCAATCCATTCGATTCCATTCCGTTCCATTACATTCCATTCCACTCCAATCCATTCCTTTCTACTCGGATAGATTCCATTCCATTCCATTCCATTCTATTCCATTCCGTTCCGTTCCGTTCCGCTCCGTTCGGTATCGTTCCATTCCATTCCATTCCATTCCGTTCCGTTCCATTCCATTCCTTTCTGTAATTCTCCGGTAGATTCCATTCCATTCCATTCCATTCCATTCCGTTCCTTTCCATTCCATTCCTTTCTGTAATTCTCAGGTAGATTCCATTCCATTCCATTCCATTCCATTCCATTCCATTCCATTCCATTCCATTCCGTTGTACTCGGGTAGATTCAATTCATTCCATTCCATTCCATTCCATTCCGTTCCGTTCCATTCCATTCCATTCCATTCCATTCTGTTCTACTCGGGTAGATTCCATTCCATTTCATTTCATTCCATTCCATTCCATTCCATTCCATTCCATTCCATTCCATTCCATTCCATTACATTGCATTCCATTCCATTCGATTCCATTCCACAAGGGTTGATTTCCTTCCATTCGATTCTGTTCCATTCCATATCACTCCGATTGATTTCATTCCATTCCTTTCCATTCCATTCCATTTGATTCCATTCCATTCCAATCCAATCTGTTTGATTCCACTCCATTGCACTCCATTCTATTCCATTCCATTCCATTCCATTCCATTCCATTCCATTCCATTCCATTCCGTTCCATTCCGTTCCTTTCCATTCCCTTCCATTCCACTCCTTTCCATTCCATTCGAGTTGATACCATGACATTTCATTTCATTCCATTCCATTCCATTCCATTCCATTCCATTCCATTCCATTCCATTCTACTCCATTCCACTCGGGTTGATTCCATTCCATTCCATTCTATTGCATTCCAATCCAATCCATTCCATTACACTCAGGTTGATTCCTTTCGATTCCATTCCATTTCATTACACTGCATTCTGTTCCATTCCTTTCCTCTTGGGTTGATTCCATTAACTGTATTCATTCCATTCCATTCCATTCCATTCCTTTCCATTCAATTCCACTCCATTCCATTCCATTCCATTCCGTTCCATTCCGTTCCATTCCATTTCATTCCATTCCGTTCTTCTCTGGTGGTTTCCATTCCATTCCATTCCATTCCATTCCATTCCGTTTTACTCGGGTAGATTCCATTCCATTCCATTCCATTCCATTCCAATCCATTCCTTTCCATTCTTCTCGGGTGGATTCAATTCCATTATATTCCATTCCGTTCGGACCCGTTTCGTTCCATTCCGTTCTGTTCTACTCGGGTCGATTCAATTCCTTTCTATTCCACTCCATTCCTTTGCAATCCATTCCATTCCATTCCATTCCTTTCCATTCCATTCCAATCCATTCCATTCGACTCCGTTCTATTCGGGTAGTTTCAAATCCATTCCATTCCATTCCATTCCTTTCCATTCCTTTCCATTCCATTCCATTCTATTCCATTCTGTTCCATTCCGTTCTATTCTTCCCGGGTGGATTCCATTCCATTCCAATCCTTTCCATTCCATTCCCCTCCACTGCATTCCTTTCCATTCCATTCCATGCCATTCCATTCCATTCCATTCCATTCCATTCTGTTCCGTACTACTCGGGTAGATTCCATTCCATTCCATTCCATTTCATTCTGTTCCATTGCATTCCATTCCATTCCATTCCATTCCGTTCCACTCAGGTAGATTCCATGCCACTCCATTCCACTCCATTCCATTCCTTTCCATTCCGTTCCATTCCATTCCATTCCGTTCCACTCGGGTAGCTTCCATTCCATTCCATTCCATTCCATTCCATTCCATTCCATTCCATTCCATTCCATTCCATTCAATTCCATTCCAATCCATTCCATTTCGTTCCACTACATTCCATTCCATTCCGTTCAATTCCATTCCGTTCTTCTCGGGTGGATTCCATTCCATTCCATTCCATTCCATTCCATCCCATTCCGTTCCATTCCATTCCATTCCATTCCACTCCATTCCATTCCACTCCATTCCGTTCCTTTCTACTCGGGTAGATTCCATTCCATTCCATTCCATTCCATTCCATTCCATTCCATTCCATTCCGTTCCTTTCTACTCGTGTAGATTCCATTCCATTCCATTCCATTGCATTCCATTCCATTCCATTCCATTCCATTCCATTCCATTCCATTCCATTCCATTCCATTCCATTCCATTCCATTCAATTCCATTCCATTCCATTCCATTCCATTCCATTCAATTCCATTCCATTCCGTTCTTCTAGGGTTGATTCCATTCCATTACATTAAATTCCATTCCGTTCCATTCCATTCCTTTCCATTCCATTCCATTTCATTCCATTCTACTTGTGTAGATTCCATTCCGTTCCATTCCATTCCATATCATTCCATTCCATTCCATTCTTTCTACATGTGTAGATTCCTTTCCACTCCAATCCACTCCATACCATTCCATTCCATTCCATTCCATTCCATTCCATTCGTTTGCATTCCATTCCATTCCATTCTGTTCTACTCGGGTAGATTCCATTCCATTCCATTCCGTTCCGTTCCGTTGCGTTTCGTTCCGTTCCGTTCCATTCCATTCCATTCCATTCCATTCCATTCCATTCCATTCCTTTCCGTTCCGTTCCTTTCCCTTCTTCCCGTTTGGATTCCATTCCATTCCATTCCATTCCATTCCATTCCATTCCATTCCATTCCATTCCATTCCATTCCATTCTATTCCTTTCTTTTCCATTCCGTTCCATTTCATTCCATTCCGTTCTACTCAGGTAGATTCAATTCCATTCCATTCCATTGCATTTTGTTCTTCTCGGGTGGATTCCATTCCATTCCATTCCAATCCATTCCATTCCGTTCCATTCCATACCATTCCATTCCATTCCATTCCATTCCTTTCTACTCGGGTAGATTCCATTCCATTCCATTCCATTCCATTCCATTCCATTCTCTTATGGTGGATTAATTTCCATTCTATTCCATTCCGTTCCATCCCGTTCCGTTGCATTCCGTTCCGTTCCACCCGTGTTCATTCTATTCCGTTCTATTCCACTCCATTCCATTGCATTCCATTCCATTCCATTCCATTCCGTGTCCGTTCCATTCTACTATGTTCTTATAGGGTGGATTCCATTCCATTCCATACCATTCCGTTCCGTTCCATTCCATTCCATTCCATTCGATTCCATTCCATTAAATTCCATTCCATTCCATTCCATTCCAATCCATTCCATACCGTTCTACTCGGGTAGATTCCATTCCATTCCTTTCCATTCTATTCCATTCCGTTCCGTTCTGCTCCGTTCGGTATCTTTCCATTCCATTCCATTCCATTCCATTCCATTCCATTCCATTCCATTCCGTTCCATTCCATTCCTTTCTGTAATACTCCAGTACATTCCATTCCATTCCATTCCTTTCCATTCCATTCCATTCCATTCCATTCCGTTGTACTCGGGTAGATTCAATTCATTCCATTCCATTCCATTCCATTCCATTTCATTCCATTCCACTCCATTCCATTCCGTTCTACTCGGGTAGATTCCATTCCATTCCATTCCATTCTATTCCATTCCGTTCCGTTCCATTCTGCTCCGTTCGGTATCTTTCCATTCCATTCCATTCCATTCCATTCCATTCCATTCCATTCCATTCCATTCCATTCCATTCCGTTCCATTCCATTCCTTTCTGTAATACTCCAGTACATTCCATTCCATTCCATTCCTTTCCATTCCATTCTATTCCATTCCATTCCGTTGTACTCGGGTAGATTCAATTCATTCCATTCCATTCCATTCCATTCCGTTCCATTCCATTCCATTCCATTCCGTTCTACTCGGGTAGATTCCATTCCATTTCATTCCATTCCATTCCATTCCATTCCATTACATTCCATTGCATTCCATTCCATTCAATTCCATTCCACAAGGGTTGATTTCCTTCCATTCGATTCTGTTCCACTCCATATCACTCCGATTGATTCCATTCCATTCCTTTCCATTCCATTCCATTTGATTCCATTCCATTCCAATCCAATCTGGTTGCTTCCATTCCATTCCATGCCGTTCCATTTCATTCCATTCCATTTCATTCCATTCCAGTTGATTCCATTCCATTCCATTCCATTCCATTCCATTCCACTACATTCCACTGGGTTTGATTCCATTCCATTCCATTCCATTTCATTCCATTCCAGTTGATTCCATTCCATTCCATTCCACTACATTCCACTGGGTTTGATTCCATTCCATTCCATTCCATTTCATTCCATTTCACTCCATTCCATTCCTTTCCAGTCAGGTTGATTCCACTGCATTCCATTCCATTCCACTCGGGTTGATTCCATTCCTCTCCATTTCATTCCAATTCATTCCATTCCATTCTATTCCATTACAGTTGATTCCATTCCGTTCCATTCCATTCCATTCCATTCCATTCCATTCCACTGCACTAGAGTTGATTTCATTCCATTCGATTCCATTCCATTCTGTTCAGGTTGAATCCATTCCATTCTTTTCCATTCCACTAGGGTTGATTTCATTCCATTCGAATCCATTCCATTCTATTCAGGTTTAATCCATTCCATTCCATTCCATTCCATTCCACTCGGGTGGATTCCATTCCATTGCATTCCATTCTATTCCACTGGGGTTGAATCTATTACATTCCATTCCATTCCATTCATTTCCATTCTTTCATTCCATTCCATTCCATTTCACTCAGGTTGATTCTATTCCTTTCCATTTCATTCCATTTCACTCCATTCCACTCATCTCCACTCAACTCCGCTCCACTCCACTCCACCCTCCACTCGGTTTGATTCCATTCCATTATATTCCACTCCATTCATTTCCATTCCATTCCACTTGGGTTGATTCCATTCCATTCCATTCCATCCCATTCCATTCCATTCCATTCCATTCCGTTCCATTCCGTTCCTTTCCATTCCCTTCCATTCCACTCCTTTCCATTCCATTCGAGTTGATACCATGACATTCCATTCCATTCCATTCCATTCCATTCCATTCCACTCCATTCCACTCGGGTTGATTCCATTCCATTCCATTCCATTGCATTCCAATCCACTCCATTCCATTACACTCAGGTTGATTCCTTTCGATTCCATTCCATTTCATTACACTACATTCTGTTCCATTCCTTTCCTCTCGGGTTGATTACATTAACTGTATTCATTCAATTCCATTCCACTCCATTCCATTCCATTCCATTCCATTCCATTCCATTCCATTCCATTCCACTCCATTACATTCCATTCCATTCCACTCGGGTTGATTGAATTCCATTCCATGCAATTCCTTTCCATTCCATTCTATTTTATTTGATTCCATTTCTTTCCATTCCTTTCCATTTTCCATTCCATTGCATTCCAGTTGATTCCATTCCAATGCATTCCATTCCATTCCATTCCATTCCAATCCATTCCATTATATTCCGCTCGGTTTGATTCCATTCCATTCCATTCCTTTGTATTCCATTACATTCCATTCCATTCCCTTCCAGTCGGGTTGATTGCATTCCATTCCATTCTTTTCCACTCCATTCTATTCCATTCCATTCCATTCCATTCCATTCCATTCCATTCCATTCCATTCCATCCCATTCCATTCCATTCCATTCCATTCCGTTCTACTCGGGTTGATTCCATTCTATTCCATTCCATTCCATTCCATTCCATTCCATTCCATTCCATTGCATTCCATTTCGTTCTACTCGGGTAGTTTCAAACCCATTCCATTCCTTTCCATTCCCTTCCATTCCACTCCTTTCCATTCCATTCGAGTTGATACCATGACATTTCATTCCATTCCATTCCATTCCATTCCATTCCATTCCATTCCATTCCATTCCATTCCATTCTACTTCATTCCACTCGGGTTGATTCCATTCCATTCCATTCCATTGCATTCCAATCCAATCCATTCCATTACTCTCAGGTTGATTCCTTTCGACTCCATTCTATTTCATTACACTACATTCTGTTTCATTCCTTTCCTCTCGGGTTGATTGCATTAACTATATTGATTCCATTCCATTCCATTCCGTTCCATTCCATTCCATTCCATTCCACTCCATTCCATTCCATTCCATTCCATTCCATTCCGTTTCATTCCGTTCCGTTCCATTTCATTCCATTCGGTTCTTCTCGGGTGGATTCCATTCCATTCCATTCCATTCCATTCCGTTTTACTCGGGTAGATTCCATTCCATTCCATTCCATTCCATTCCATTCCATTCCATTCCATTCCATGCCATTCTTCTCGGGTGGATTCAATTCCATTCTATTCCATTCCGTTTCGACCCGTTCCGTTCCATTCCGTTCTGTTCTACTCGGGTTGATTCAATTCCGTTCTATTCCACTCCATTCCTTTGCAATCCATTCCATTCCATTCCATTCCATTCCATTCCATTCCATTCCATTCCATTCCACTCCGTTCTACTTGGGTAGTTTCAAATCCATTCCATTCC
The DNA here is from genome assembly GCF_029281585.2 of Gorilla gorilla gorilla. Taxonomy (NCBI): domain Eukaryota; kingdom Metazoa; phylum Chordata; class Mammalia; order Primates; family Hominidae; genus Gorilla; species Gorilla gorilla. The sequence continues at coordinate 9,389,548 of NC_086018.1, read as the reverse complement.
ATTCCATTCCTTTCCATTCGATTCGATTCCATTCCATTCCATTCTATTCCATTCCATTCTATTCCATTCCATTCCATTCCATTACATTGCATTCCATTCCGTTCTACTCGGGTTGTTTCAAATCCATTCCATTCCTTTCCATTCCTTTCCATTCCATTACATTCTCTTCCATTCTGTTCCATTCCATTCCGTTCTTCCCGGGTGGATTCCCTTCCATTCCAATCCTTTCCATTCCATTCCACTCCACTGCATTCCTTTCCATTCCATTCCATGCCATTCCATTCCATTCCATTCCATTCCATTCCATTCCATTCCATTCTGTTCCGTTCTACTCGGGTAGATTCCATTCCATTCCATTCCATTTCATTCTGTTCCATTGCATTCCATTCCGCTCCATTCCATTCCGTTCCATTCCATTCCATTCCATTCCATTCCATTCCATTCCATTCCATTCCATTCCATGCCATTCCATTCCATTCTATTCTATTCCATTGCACTCTTTCCATTCCATTCCATTCCATTCCATTCCATTCCATTCCATTCCATTCTCCTCGGGTGGATTCAATTCCATTCTATTCCATTCCGTTCCGACCCGTTCCGTTCCATTCCGTTCTGTTCTACTCGGGTTGATTCAATTCCGTTCTATTCCACTCCATTCCTTTGCAATCCATTCCATTCCATTCCATTCCATTCCATTCCATTCCATTCCATTCCATTCCATTCCATTCCACTCCACTCCGTTCTACTCGTGTAGTTTCAAATCCATTCCATTCCATTCCATTCCTTTCCATTCGATTCGATTCCATTCCATTCCATTCTATTCCATTCCATTCCATTCCATTACATTGCATTCCATTCCGTTCTATTCGGGTTGTTTCAAATCCATTCCATTCCTTTCCATTCCTTTCCATTCCATTCCATTCTCTTCCATTCTGTTCCATTCCATTCCGTTCTTCACGGGTGGATTCCATTCCATTCCAATCCATTCCATTCCGTTCCATTCCATTCCATTCCATTCCATTCCATTCCTTTCCATTCTATTCCTTTCTTTTCCATTCCGTTCCATTTCATTCCATTCCATTTCATTCCATTCCAGTTGATTCCATTCCATTCCATTCCATTCCATTCCATTCCACTACATTCCACTGGGTTTGATTCCATTCCATTCCATTCCATTTCATTCCATTCCAGTTGATTCCATTCCATTCCATTCCACTACATTCCACTGGGTTTGATTCCATTCCATTCCATTCCATTTCATTCCATTTCACTCCATTCCATTCCTTTCCAGTCAGGTTGATTCCACTGCATTCCATTCCATTCCACTCGGGTTGATTCCATTCCTCTCCATTTCATTCCAATTCATTCCATTCCATTCTATTCCATTACAGTTGATTCCATTCCGTTCCATTCCATTCCATTCCATTCCATTCCATTCCACTGCACTAGAGTTGATTTCATTCCATTCGATTCCATTCCATTCTGTTCAGGTTGAATCCATTCCATTCTTTTCCATTCCACTAGGGTTGATTTCATTCCATTCGAATCCATTCCATTCTATTCAGGTTTAATCCATTCCATTCCATTCCATTCCATTCCACTCGGGTGGATTCCATTCCATTGCATTCCATTCTATTCCACTGGGGTTGAATCTATTACATTCCATTCCATTCCATTCATTTCCATTCTTTCATTCCATTCCATTCCATTTCACTCAGGTTGATTCTATTCCTTTCCATTTCATTCCATTTCACTCCATTCCACTCATCTCCACTCAACTCCGCTCCACTCCACTCCACCCTCCACTCGGTTTGATTCCATTCCATTATATTCCACTCCATTCATTTCCATTCCATTCCACTTGGGTTGATTCCATTCCATTCCATTCCATCCCATTCCATTCCATTCCATTCCATTCCGTTCCATTCCGTTCCTTTCCATTCCCTTCCATTCCACTCCTTTCCATTCCATTCGAGTTGATACCATGACATTCCATTCCATTCCATTCCATTCCATTCCATTCCACTCCATTCCACTCGGGTTGATTCCATTCCATTCCATTCCATTGCATTCCAATCCACTCCATTCCATTACACTCAGGTTGATTCCTTTCGATTCCATTCCATTTCATTACACTACATTCTGTTCCATTCCTTTCCTCTCGGGTTGATTACATTAACTGTATTCATTCAATTCCATTCCACTCCATTCCATTCCATTCCATTCCATTCCATTCCATTCCATTCCATTCCACTCCATTACATTCCATTCCATTCCACTCGGGTTGATTGAATTCCATTCCATGCAATTCCTTTCCATTCCATTCTATTTTATTTGATTCCATTTCTTTCCATTCCTTTCCATTTTCCATTCCATTGCATTCCAGTTGATTCCATTCCAATGCATTCCATTCCATTCCATTCCATTCCAATCCATTCCATTATATTCCGCTCGGTTTGATTCCATTCCATTCCATTCCTTTGTATTCCATTACATTCCATTCCATTCCCTTCCAGTCGGGTTGATTGCATTCCATTCCATTCTTTTCCACTCCATTCTATTCCATTCCATTCCATTCCATTCCATTCCATTCCATTCCATTCCATTCCATCCCATTCCATTCCATTCCATTCCATTCCGTTCTACTCGGGTTGATTCCATTCTATTCCATTCCATTCCATTCCATTCCATTCCATTCCATTCCATTCCATTGCATTCCATTTCGTTCTACTCGGGTAGTTTCAAACCCATTCCATTCCTTTCCATTCCCTTCCATTCCACTCCTTTCCATTCCATTCGAGTTGATACCATGACATTTCATTCCATTCCATTCCATTCCATTCCATTCCATTCCATTCCATTCCATTCCATTCCATTCTACTTCATTCCACTCGGGTTGATTCCATTCCATTCCATTCCATTGCATTCCAATCCAATCCATTCCATTACTCTCAGGTTGATTCCTTTCGACTCCATTCTATTTCATTACACTACATTCTGTTTCATTCCTTTCCTCTCGGGTTGATTGCATTAACTATATTGATTCCATTCCATTCCATTCCGTTCCATTCCATTCCATTCCATTCCACTCCATTCCATTCCATTCCATTCCATTCCATTCCGTTTCATTCCGTTCCGTTCCATTTCATTCCATTCGGTTCTTCTCGGGTGGATTCCATTCCATTCCATTCCATTCCATTCCGTTTTACTCGGGTAGATTCCATTCCATTCCATTCCATTCCATTCCATTCCATTCCATTCCATTCCATGCCATTCTTCTCGGGTGGATTCAATTCCATTCTATTCCATTCCGTTTCGACCCGTTCCGTTCCATTCCGTTCTGTTCTACTCGGGTTGATTCAATTCCGTTCTATTCCACTCCATTCCTTTGCAATCCATTCCATTCCATTCCATTCCATTCCATTCCATTCCATTCCATTCCATTCCATTCCACTCCGTTCTACTTGGGTAGTTTCAAATCCATTCCATTCCATTCCATTCCTTTCCATTCGATTCGATTCCATTCCATTCCATTCTATTCCATTCCATTCTATTCCATTCCATTCCATTCCATTACATTGCATTCCATTCCGTTCTACTCGGGTTGTTTCAAATCCATTCCATTCCTTTCCATTCCTTTCCATTCCATTACATTCTCTTCCATTCTGTTCCATTCCATTCCGTTCTTCCCGGGTGGATTCCCTTCCATTCCAATCCTTTCCATTCCATTCCACTCCACTGCATTCCTTTCCATTCCATTCCATGCCATTCCATTCCATTCCATTCCATTCCATTCCATTCCATTCTGTTCCGTTCTACTCGGGTAGATTCCATTCCATTCCATTCCATTTCATTCTGTTCCATTGCATTCCATTCCGCTCCATTCCATTCCGTTCCATTCCATTCCATTCCATTCCATTCCATTCCATTCCATGCCATTCCATTCCATTCTATTCTATTCCATTGCTCTCTTTCCATTCCATTCCATTCCATTCCATTCCATTCCATTCCATTCCATTCTCCTCGGGTGGATTCAATTCCATTCTATTCCATTCCGTTCCGACCCGTTCCGTTCCATTCCGTTCTGTTCTACTCGGGTTGATTCAATTCCGTTCTATTCCACTCCATTCCTTTGCAATCCATTCCATTCCATTCCATTCCATTCCATTCCATTCCATTCCATTCCATTCCATTCCATTCCACTCCACTCCGTTCTACTCGTGTAGTTTCAAATCCATTCCATTCCATTCCATTCCTTTCCATTCGATTCGATTCCATTCCATTCCATTCTATTCCATTCCATTCCATTCCATTACATTGCATTCCATTCCGTTCTATTCAGGTTGTTTCAAATCCATTCCATTCCTTTCCATTCCTTTCCATTCCATTCCATTCTCTTCCATTCTGTTCCATTCCATTCCGTTCTTCACGGGTGGATTCCATTCCATTCCAATCCTTTCCATTCCATTCCACTCCACAGCATTCCTTTCCATTCCATTCCATGATATTCCATTCCATTCCATTCCATTCCATTCCATTCCATACTGTTCCGTTCTCCTCGGGTAGATTCCGTTCCATTCCATTCCATTTCATTCTGTTCCATTCCATTCCATTCCATTCCGTTCCACTCGGGTAGATTCCATTCCATTCCATTCCACTCCATTCCATTCCATTCAATTCAATTCCATTCCAATCCATTCCATTCCGTTCCATTCCATTCCATTCCATTCCATTCCTTTCCATTCTATTCCTTTCTTTTCCATTCCGTTCCATTTCATTCCATTCCATTCTACTCAGGTAGATTCAATTCCATTCCATTCCATTGCATTTTGTTCTTCTCGGGTGGATTCCGTTCCATTCCATTCCAATCCATTCCATTCCGTTCCATTCCACACCATTCCATTCCATTCCATTCCCTTCCTTTCTACTCGGGTAGATTCCATTCCATTCCATTCCATTCCATTCCATTCCATTCCATTCCATTCCATTCCATTCCATTCCATTCCACTCCATTCCATTCCGTTCTACTCGGGTAGATTCCATTCCATTCCATTCCATTCCATTCCATTCCATTCCATTCCACTCCATTCCATTCCGTTCTACTCGGGTAGATTCCATTCCATTCCATTCCATTCTATTCCATTCCGTTCCGTTCCGTTCCGCTCCGTTCGGTATCGTTCCATTCCATTCCATTCCGTTCCATTCCATTCCATTCCATTCCATTCCGTTCCATTCCATTCCTTTCTGTAATACTCCGGTAGATTCCATTCCATTCCATTCCATTCCATTCCATTCCATTCCATTACATTCCATTACATTCCATTCCGTTGTACTCGGGTACATTCAATTCATTCCATTCCATTCCATTCCATTCCGTTCCGTTCCATTCCATTCCATTCCATTCCATTCCATTCCATTCCGTTCTACTCGGGTAGATTCCATTCCATTTCATTCCATTCCATTCCATTCCATTCCATTACATTATATTGCATTCCATTCCATTCGATTCCATTCCACAAGTGTTGATTTCCTTCCATTCGATTCTGTTCCATTCCATATCACTCCGATTGATTCCATTCCATTCCTTTCCATTCCATTCCATTTGATTCCATTCCATTCCAATCCAATCTGGTTGCTTCCATTCCATTCCATGCCGTTCCATTTCATTCCATTCCTTCTATTTCCATTCCAATTGATTCCATTCCATTCCATTCCATTCCATTCCATTCCACTACATTCCACTGGGTTTGATTCCATTCCATTCCATTCCATTTCATTCCATTTCACTCCATTCCATTCCTTTCCAGTCAGGTTGATTCCATTGCATTCCATTCCATTCCACTCGGGTTGATTCCATTCCTTTCCATTTCATTCCAATTCATTCCATTCCATTCTATTCCATTACAGTTGATTGCATTCCATTCCATTCCATTCCATTCCATTCCATTCCATTCCATTCCACTGCACTTGAGTTGATTTCATTCCATTCGATTCCATTCCATTCTGTTCAGGTTGAATCCATTCCATTCCATTCCATTCCACTAGGGTTGATTTCATTTCATTCGATTCCATTCCATTCTATTCAGGTTGAATCCATTCCATTCCATTCCATTCCACTCGGGTTGATTCCATTCCATTGCATTCCATTCTATTCCACTGGGGTTGAATCTATTACATTACATTACATTACATTCATTTCCATTCTTTCATTCCATCCCATTCCATTTCACTCAGGTTGATTCTATTCCTTTCCATTTCATTCTATGTCACTCCATTCCACTCATCTCCGCTCCTCTCCACTCCACCCTCCACTCGGTTTGAATCCATTCCATTATATTCCACTCCATTCATTTCCATTCCATTCCACTTGGGTTCATTCCATTCCATTCCATTCCATTCCATTCCATTCCATTCCATTCCATTCCGTTCCTTTCCATTCCATTCCTTTCTGTAATTCTCAGGTAGATTCCATTCCATTCCATTCCATTCCATTCCATTCCATTCCATTCCATTCCATTCCATTCCGTTGTACTCGGGTAGATTCAATTCATTCCATTCCATTCCATTCCATTCCGTTCCGTTCCATTCCATTCCATTCCATTCCATTCTGTTCTACTCGGGTAGATTCCATTCCATTTCATTTCATTCCATTCCATTCCATTCCATTCCATTCCATTCCATTCCATTCCATTCCATTCCATTCCATTACATTGCATTCCATTCCATTCGATTCCATTCCACAAGGGTTGATTTCCTTCCATTCGATTCTGTTCCATTCCATATCACTCCGATTGATTTCATTCCATTCCTTTCCATTCCATTCCATTTGATTCCATTCCATTCCAATCCAATCTGTTTGATTCCACTCCATTGCACTCCATTCTATTCCATTCCATTCCATTCCATTCCATTCCATTCCATTCCATTCCATTCCGTTCCATTCCGTTCCTTTCCATTCCCTTCCATTCCACTCCTTTCCATTCCATTCGAGTTGATACCATGACATTTCATTCCATTCCATTCCATTCCATTCCATTCCATTCCATTCCATTCCATTCCACTCCATTCCACTCGGGTTGATTCCATTCCATTCCATTCTATTGCATTCCAATCCAATCCATTCCATTACACTCAGGTTGATTCCTTTCGATTCCATTCCATTTCATTACACTGCATTCTGTTCCATTCCTTTCCTCCTGGGTTGATTCCATTAACTGTATTCATTCCATTCCATTCCATTCCATTCCTTTCCATTCAATTCCACTCCATTCCATTCCATTCCATTCCGTTCCATTCCGTTCCATTCCATTTCATTCCATTCCGTTCTTCTCTGGTGGTTTCCATTCCATTCCATTCCATTCCATTCCATTCCGTTTTACTCGGGTAGATTCCATTCCATTCCATTCCATTCCATTCCAATCCATTCCTTTCCATTCTTCTCGGGTGGATTCAATTCCATTATATTCCATTCCGTTCGGACCCGTTTCGTTCCATTCCGTTCTGTTCTACTCGGGTCGATTCAATTCCTTTCTATTCCACTCCATTCCTTTGCAATCCATTCCATTCCATTCCATTCCTTTCCATTCCATTCCAATCCATTCCATTCGACTCCGTTCTATTCGGGTAGTTTCAAATCCATTCCATTCCATTCCATTCCTTTCCATTCCTTTCCATTCCATTCCATTCTATTCCATTCTGTTCCATTCCGTTCTATTCTTCCCGGGTGGATTCCATTCCATTCCAATCCTTTCCATTCCATTCCCCTCCACTGCATTCCTTTCCATTCCATTCCATGCCATTCCATTCCATGCCATTCCATTCCATTCTGTTCCGTACTACTCGGGTAGATTCCATTCCATTCCATTCCATTTCATTCTGTTCCATTGCATTCCATTCCATTCCATTCCATTCCGTTCCACTCAGGTAGATTCCATGCCACTCCATTCCACTCCATTCCATTCCTTTCCATTCCGTTCCATTCCATTCCATTCCGTTCCACTCGGGTAGCTTCCATTCCATTCCATTCCATTCCATTCCATTCCATTCCATTCCATTCCATTCCATTCCATTCAATTCCATTCCAATCCATTCCATTTCGTTCCACTACATTCCATTCCATTCCGTTCAATTCCATTCCGTTCTTCTCGGGTGGATTCCATTCCATTCCATTCCATTCCATTCCATCCCATTCCGTTCCATTCCATTCCATTCCATTCCACTCCATTCCATTCCACTCCATTCCGTTCCTTTCTACTCGGGTAGATTCCATTCCATTCCATTCCATTCCATTCCATTCCATTCCATTCCATTCCGTTCCTTTCTACTCGTGTAGATTCCATTCCATTCCATTCCATTGCATTGCATTCCATTCCATTCCATTCCATTCCATTCCATTCCATTCCATTCCATTCCATTCCATTCAATTCCATTCCATTCCGTTCTTCTAGGGTTGATTCCATTCCATTACATTAAATTCCATTCCGTTCCATTCCATTCCTTTCCATTCCATTCCATTTCATTCCATTCTACTTGTGTAGATTCCATTCCGTTCCATTCCATTCCATATCATTCCATTCCATTCCATTCTTTCTACATGTGTAGATTCCTTTCCACTCCAATCCACTCCATACCATTCCATTCCATTCCATTCCATTCCATTCGTTTGCATTCCATTCCATTCCATTCTGTTCTACTCGGGTAGATTCCATTCCATTCCATTCCGTTCCGTTCCGTTGCGTTTCGTTCCGTTCCGTTCCATTCCATTCCATTCCATTCCATTCCATTCCATTCCATTCCTTTCCGTTCCGTTCCTTTCCCTTCTTCCCGTTTGGATTCCATTCCATTCCATTCCATTCCATTCCATTCCATTCCATTCCATTCCATTCCATTCCATTCCATTCTATTCCTTTCTTTTCCATTCGGTTCCATTTCATTCCATTCCGTTCTACTCAGGTAGATTCAATTCCATTCCATTCCATTGCATTTTGTTCTTCTCGGGTGGATTCCATTCCATTCCATTCCAATCCATTCCATTCCGTTCCATTCCATACCATTCCATTCCATTCCATTCCATTCCTTTCTACTCGGGTAGATTCCATTCCATTCCATTCCATTCCATTCCATTCCATTCTCTTATGGTGGATTAATTTCCATTCTATTCCATTCCGTTCCATCCCGTTCCGTTGCATTCCGTTCCGTTCCACCCGTGTTCATTCTATTCCGTTCTATTCCACTCCATTCCATTGCATTCCATTCCATTCCATTCCATTCCGTGTCCGTTCCATTCTACTATGTTCTTATAGGGTGGATTCCATTCCATTCCATACCATTCCGTTCCGTTCCATTCCATTCCATTCCATTCGATTCCATTCCATTAAATTCCATTCCATTCCATTCCATTCCAATCCATTCCATACCGTTCTACTCGGGTAGATTCCATTCCATTCCATTCCATTCTATTCCATTCCGTTCCGTTCCGTTCTGCTCCGTTCGGTATCTTTCCATTCCATTCCATTCCATTCCATTCCATTCCATTCCATTCCATTCCGTTCCATTCCATTCCTTTCTGTAATACTCCAGTACATTCCATTCCATTCCATTCCTTTCCATTCCATTCCATTCCATTCCATTCCGTTGTACTCGGGTAGATTCAATTCATTCCATTCCATTCCATTCCATTCCATTTCATTCCATTCCACTCCATTCCATTCCGTTCTACTCGGGTAGATTCCATTCCATTCCATTCCATTCTATTCCATTCCGTTCCGTTCCATTCTGCTCCGTTCGGTATCTTTCCATTCCATTCCATTCCATTCCATTCCATTCCATTCCATTCCATTCCATTCCGTTCCATTCCATTCCTTTCTGTAATACTCCAGTACATTCCATTCCATTCCATTCCTTTCCATTCCATTCTATTCCATTCCATTCCGTTGTACTCGGGTAGATTCAATTCATTCCATTCCATTCCATTCCGTTCCATTCCATTCCATTCCATTCCGTTCTACTCGGGTAGATTCCATTCCATTTCATTCCATTCCATTCCATTCCATTCCATTACATTCCATTGCATTCCATTCCATTCAATTCCATTCCACAAGGGTTGATTTCCTTCCTTTCGATTCTGTTCCATTCCATATCACTCCGATTGATTCCATTCCATTCCTTTCCATTCCATTCCATTTGATTCCATTCCATTCCAATCCAATCTGGTTGCTTCCATTCCATTCCATGCCGTTCCATTTCATTCCATTCCATTTCATTCCATTCCAGTTGATTCCATTCCATTCCATTCCATTCCATTCCATTCCACTACATTCCACTGGGTTTGATTCCATTCCATTCCATTCCATTTCATTCCATTCCAGTTGATTCCATTCCATTCCATTCCACTACATTCCACTGGGTTTGATTCCATTCCATTCCATTCCATTTCATTCCATTTCACTCCATTCCATTCCTTTCCAGTCAGGTTGATTCCACTGCATTCCATTCCATTCCACTCGGGTTGATTCCATTCCTCTCCATTTCATTCCAATTCATTCCATTCCATTCTATTCCATTACAGTTGATTCCATTCCGTTCCATTCCATTCCATTCCATTCCATTCCATTCCACTGCACTAGAGTTGATTTCATTCCATTCGATTCCATTCCATTCTGTTCAGGTTGAATCCATTCCATTCTTTTCCATTCCACTAGGGTTGATTTCATTCCATTCGAATCCATTCCATTCTATTCAGGTTTAATCCATTCCATTCCATTCCATTCCATTCCACTCGGGTGGATTCCATTCCATTGCATTCCATTCTATTCCACTGGGGTTGAATCTATTACATTACATTCCATTCCATTCATTTCCATTCTTTCATTCCATTCCATTCCATTTCACTCAGGTTGATTCTATTCCTTTCCATTTCATTCCATTTCACTCCATTCCACTCATCTCCACTCAACTCCGCTCCACTCCACTCCACCCTCCACTCGGTTTGATTCCATTCCATTATATTCCACTCCATTCATTTCCATTCCATTCCACTTGGGTTGATTCCATTCCATTCCATTCCATCCCATTCCATTCCATTCCATTCCATTCCGTTCCATTCCGTTCCTTTCCATTCCCTTCCATTCCACTCCTTTCCATTCCTTTCGAGTTGATACCATGACATTCCATTCCATTCCATTCCATTCCATTCCATTCCATTCCACTCCATTCCACTCGGGTTGATTCCATTCCATTCCATTCCATTGCATTCCAATCCACTCCATTCCATTACACTCAGGTTGATTCCTTTCGATTCCATTCCATTTCATTACACTACATTCTGTTCCATTCCTTTCCTCTCGGGTTGATTACATTAACTGTATTCATTCAATTCCATTCCACTCCATTCCATTCCATTCCATTCCATTCCATTCCATTCCATTCCATTCCACTCCATTACATTCCATTCCATTCCACTCGGGTTGATTGAATTCCATTCCATGCAATTCCTTTCCATTCCATTCTATTTTATTTGATTCCATTTCTTTCCATTCCTTTCCATTTTCCATTCCATTGCATTCCAGTTGATTCCATTCCAATGCATTCCATTCCATTCCATTCCATTCCAATCCATTCCATTATATTCCGCTCGGTTTGATTCCATTCCATTCCATTCCTTTGTATTCCATTACATTCCATTCCATTCCCTTCCAGTCGGGTTGATTGCATTCCATTCCATTCTTTTCCACTCCATTCTATTCCATTCCATTCCATTCCATTCCATTCCATTCCATTCCATTCCATTCCATCCCATTCCATTCCATTCCATTCCATTCCGTTCTACTCGGGTTGATTCCATTCTATTCCATTCCATTCCATTCCATTCCATTCCATTCCATTCCATTCCATTGCATTCCATTTCGTTCTACTCGGGTAGTTTCAAACCCATTCCATTCCTTTCCATTCCCTTCCATTCCACTCCTTTCCATTCCATTCGAGTTGATACCATGACATTTCATTCCATTCCATTCCATTCCATTCCATTCCATTCCATTCCATTCCATTCCATTCCATTCTACTTCATTCCACTCGGGTTGATTCCATTCCATTCCATTCCATTGCATTCCAATCCAATCCATTCCATTACTCTCAGGTTGATTCCTTTCGACTCCATTCTATTTCATTACACTACATTCTGTTTCATTCCTTTCCTCTCGGGTTGATTGCATTAACTATATTGATTCCATTCCATTCCATTCCGTTCCATTCCATTCCATTCCATTCCACTCCATTCCATTCCATTCCATTCCATTCCATTCCGTTTCATTCCGTTCCGTTCCATTTCATTCCATTCGGTTCTTCTCGGGTGGATTCCATTCCATTCCATTCCATTCCATTCCGTTTTACTCGGGTAGATTCCATTCCATTCCATTCCATTCCATTCCATTCCATTCCATTCCATTCCATTCCATGCCATTCTTCTCGGGTGGATTCAATTCCATTCTATTCCATTCCGTTTCGACCCGTTCCGTTCCATTCCGTTCTGTTCTACTCGGGTTGATTCAATTCCGTTCTATTCCACTCCATTCCTTTGCAATCCATTCCATTCCATTCCATTCCATTCCATTCCATTCCATTCCATTCCATTCCACTCCGTTCTACTTGGGTAGTTTCAAATCCATTCCATTCCATTCCATTCCTTTCCATTCGATTCGATTCCATTCCATTCCATTCTATTCCATTCCATTCTATTCCATTCCATTCCATTCCATTACATTGCATTCCATTCCGTTCTACTCGGGTTGTTTCAAATCCATTCCATTCCTTTCCATTCCTTTCCATTCCATTACATTCTCTTCCATTCTGTTCCATTCCATTCCGTTCTTCCCGGGTGGATTCCCTTCCATTCCAATCCTTTCCATTCCATTCCACTCCACTGCATTCCTTTCCATTCCATTCCATGCCATTCCATTCCATTCCATTCCATTCCATTCCATTCCATTCTGTTCCGTTCTACTCGGGTAGATTCCATTCCATTCCATTCCATTTCATTCTGTTCCATTGCATTCCATTCCGCTCCATTCCATTCCGTTCCATTCCATTCCATTCCATTCCATTCCATTCCATTCCATTCCATTCCATGCCATTCCATTCCATTCTATTCTATTCCATTGCACTCTTTCCATTCCATTCCATTCCATTCCATTCCATTCCATTCCATTCCATTCTCCTCGGGTGGATTCAATTCCATTCTATTCCATTCCGTTCCGACCCGTTCCGTTCCATTCCGTTCTGTTCTACTCGGGTTGATTCAATTCCGTTCTATTCCACTCCATTCCTTTGCAATCCATTCCATTCCATTCCATTCCATTCCATTCCATTCCATTCCATTCCATTCCATTCCATTCCACTCCACTCCGTTCTACTCGTGTAGTTTCAAATCCATTCCATTCCATTCCATTCCTTTCCATTCGATTCGATTCCATTCCATTCCATTCTATTCCATTCCATTCCATTCCATTACATTGCATTCCATTCCGTTCTATTCGGGTTGTTTCAAATCCATTCCATTCCTTTCCATTCCTTTCCATTCCATTCCATTCTCTTCCATTCTGTTCCATTCCATTCCGTTCTTCACGGGTGGATTCCATTCCATTCCAATCCTTTCCATTCCATTCCACTCCACAGCATTCCTTTCCATTCCATTCCATGATATTCCATTCCATTCCATTCCATTCCATTCCATTCCATACTGTTCCGTTCTCCTCGGGTAGATTCCGTTCCATTCCATTCCATTTCATTCTGTTCCATTCCATTCCATTCCATTCCGTTCCACTCGGGTAGATTCCATTCCATTCCATTCCACTCCATTCCATTCCATTCAATTCAATTCCATTCCAATCCATTCCATTCCGTTCCATTCCATTCCATTCCATTCCATTCCATTCCTTTCCATTCTATTCCTTTCTTTTCCATTCCGTTCCATTTCATTCCATTCCATTCTACTCAGGTAGATTCAATTCCATTCCATTCCATTGCATTTTGTTCTTCTCGGGTGGATTCCGTTCCATTCCATTCCAATCCATTCCATTCCGTTCCATTCCACACCATTCCATTCCATTCCATTCCCTTCCTTTCTACTCGGGTAGATTCCATTCCATTCCATTCCATTCCATTCCATTCCATTCCATTCCATTCCATTCCATTCCATTCCATTCCATTCCACTCCATTCCATTCCGTTCTACTCGGGTAGATTCCATTCCATTCCATTCCATTCCATTCCATTCCATTCCATTCCACTCCATTCCATTCCGTTCTACTCGGGTAGATTCCATTCCATTCCATTCCATTCTATTCCATTCCGTTCCGTTCCGTTCCGCTCCGTTCGGTATCGTTCCATTCCATTCCATTCCGTTCCATTCCATTCCATTCCATTCCATTCCGTTCCATTCCATTCCTTTCTGTAATACTCCGGTAGATTCCATTCCATTCCATTCCATTCCATTCCATTCCATTCCATTCCATTACATTCCATTACATTCCATTCCGTTGTACTCGGGTACATTCAATTCATTCCATTCCATTCCATTCCATTCCGTTCCGTTCCATTCCATTCCATTCCATTCCATTCCATTCCATTCCATTCCATTCCATTCCGTTCTACTCGGGTAGATTCCATTCCATTTCATTCCATTCCATTCCATTCCATTCCATTACATTATATTGCATTCCATTCCATTCGATTCCATTCCACAAGTGTTGATTTCCTTCCATTCGATTCTGTTCCATTCCATATCACTCCGATTGATTCCATTCCATTCCTTTCCATTCCATTCCATTTGATTCCATTCCATTCCAATCCAATCTGGTTGCTTCCATTCCATTCCATGCCGTTCCATTTCATTCCATTCCTTCTATTTCCATTCCAATTGATTCCATTCCATTCCATTCCATTCCATTCCATTCCACTACATTCCACTGGGTTTGATTCCATTCCATTCCATTCCATTTCATTCCATTTCACTCCATTCCATTCCTTTCCAGTCAGGTTGATTCCATTGCATTCCATTCCATTCCACTCGGGTTGATTCCATTCCTTTCCATTTCATTCCAATTCATTCCATTCCATTCTATTCCATTACAGTTGATTGCATTCCATTCCATTCCATTCCATTCCATTCCATTCCATTCCATTCCACTGCACTTGAGTTGATTTCATTCCATTCGATTCCATTCCATTCTGTTCAGGTTGAATCCATTCCAATCCATTCCATTCCACTAGGGTTGATTTCATTTCATTCGATTCCATTCCATTCTATTCAGGTTGAATCCATTCCATTCCATTCCATTCCACTCGGGTTGATTCCATTCCATTGCATTCCATTCTATTCCACTGGGGTTGAATCTATTACATTACATTACATTACATTCATTTCCATTCTTTCATTCCATCCCATTCCATTTCACTCAGGTTGATTCTATTCCTTTCCATTTCATTCTATGTCACTCCATTCCACTCATCTCCGCTCCTCTCCACTCCACCCTCCACTCGGTTTGAATCCATTCCATTATATTCCACTCCATTCATTTCCATTCCATTCCACTTGGGTTCATTCCATTCCATTCCATTCCATTCCATTCCATTCCATTCCATTCCATTCCATTCCATTCCATTCCGTTCCGTTCCATTCCGTTCCTTTCCATTCCCTTCCATTCCACTCCTTTCAATTCCATTTGAGTTGATACCATGACATTTCATTCCATTCCATTCCATTCCATTCCATTCCACGCCATTCCACTTGGCTTGATTCCATTCCATTCCATTCCATTGCATTCCAATCCAATCCATTCCATTACACTCAGGTTGATTGCTTTCGATTCCATTCCATTTCATTACACTACATTCTGTTCCATTCCTTTCCTCTCGGGTTGATTCCATTAACTGTATTCATTCAATTTCATTCCATTCCATTCCATTCCATTGCATTCCATTCCATTCCATTCCACTCCATTGCATTCCATTCCATTAGACTAGGGTTGATTGCATTCCATTCCATGCAATACCTTTCCATTCCATTCTATTTTATTTGATTCCATTTCTTCCCATTCCATTCCATTTTCCATTGAATTGCATTCCAGTTGATTCCATTCCAATGCATTCCATTCCATTCCATTCCATTCCAATCCATTCCATTATATTCCGCTCGGTTTGATTCCATTCCATTCCATTCCTTTGTATTCCATTACATTCCATTCCATTCCCTTCCAGTCGGGTTGACTGCATTCCATTCCATTCTTTTCCACTCCATTCTATTCCATTCCATTCCATTCCATTCCATTCCATTCCATTCCATTCCATTCCATTCCATTCCATTCCTTTCTACTCGGGTAGTTTCCATTCCATTCCATGCCATTCCATTCCATTCCATTCCATTCCATTCCATTCCATTCCATTCCATTCCATTCCATTCCATTCTGTTCCGTTCTACTCAGGTAGATTCCATTCCATTCGTTTCCATTTCATTCTGTTCCATTGCATTCCATTCCATTCCATTCCATTCCGTTCCACTCGGGTAGATTCCATTCCATTCCATTCCACTCCATTCCATTCCGTTCCATTCCATTTCATTCCATTCCATTCCATTCCGTTTTTCTCGGGTGGATTCCATTCCATTCCTTTCCATTCCATTCCATTCCATTCCATTCCATTGCATTCCATTCCATTCCATTCCACTCCATTGCATTCCATTCCATTCCACTAGGGTTGATTGCATTCCATTCCATGCAATACCTTTCCATTCCATTCTATTTTATTTGATTCCATTTCTTCCCATTCCATTCCATTTTCCATTGAATTGCATTCCAGTTGATTCCATTCCAATGCATTCCATTCCATTCCATTCCATTCCAATCCATTCCATTATATTCCGCTCGGTTTGATTCCATTCCATTCCATTCCTTTGTATTCCATTACATTCCATTCCATTCCCTTCCAGTCGGGTTGACTGCATTCCATTCCATTCTTTTCCACTCCATTCTATTCCGTTCCATTCCATTCCATTCCATTCCATTCCATTCCATTCCATTCCATTCCATTCCATTCCTTTCTACTCGGGTAGTTTCCATTCCATTCCATGCCATTCCATTCCATTCCATTCCATTCCATTCCATTCCATTCCATTCCATTCCATTCCATTCTGTTCCGTTCTACTCAGGTAGATTCCATTCCATTCCTTTCCATTTCATTCTGTTCCATTCCATTCCATTCCATTCCATTCCATTCCGTTCCACTCGGGTAGATTCCATTCCATTCCATTCCACTCCATTCCGTTTTTCTCGGGTGGATTCCATTCCATTCCTTTCCATTTCATTCTGTTCCTTTCCATTCCATTCCATTCCATTCCATTCCATTCCATTCCATTCCGTTCCGTTCCGTTCCATTCCATTCCATTCCATTCCACTCCATTCCTTTCCATTCCATTCCATTCCATTCCATTCCATTCCATTCCATTCCATTCCATTCCATTCCGTTGTACTCGGGTACATTCAATTCATTCCATTCCATTCCATTCCATTCCGTTCCATTCCATTCCATTCCATTCCATTCCGTTCTACTCGGGTAGATTCCATTCCATTTCATTCCATTCCATTCCATTCCATTCCATTCCATTCCATTCCATTGCATTCCATTCCATTCGATTCCATTCCACAAGTGTTGATTTCCTTCCATTCGATTCTGTTCCATTCCATATCACTCCGATTGATTCCATTCCATTCGTTTCCATTCCATTCCATTTGATTCCATTCCATTCCAATCCAATCTGGTTGCTTCCATTCCATTCCATGCCGTTCCATTTCATTCCATTACATTTCATTCCATTCCAGTTGATTCCATTCCATTCCATTCCATTCCATTCCATTCCACTAAATTCCACTGGGTTTGATTCCATTCCATTCCATTCCATTTCATTCCATTTCACTCCATTCCATTCCTTTCCAGTCAAGTTGATTCCATTGCATTCCATTCCATTCCACTCAGGTTGATTCCATTCCTTTCCATTTCATTCCAATTCATTCCATTCCATTCTATTCCATTACAGTTGATTCCATTCCGTTCCATTCCATTCCATTCCATTCCATTCCACTGCACTAGAGTTGATTTCATTCCATTCGATTCCATTCCATTCTGTTCAGGTTGAATCCATTCCATTCCTTTCCATTCCACTAGGGTTGATTTCATTCCATTCGATTCCATTCCATTCTATTCAGGTTGAATCCAATCCATTCCATTCCATTCCACTCGGGTTGATTCCATTCCGTTGCATTCCATTCTATTCCACTGGGGTTGAATCTATTACATTCCCCTCCATTCCATTCATTTCCATTCTTTCATTCCATTCCATTCCATTTCACTCAGGTTGATTCTATTCCTTGCCATTTCATTCCATTTCATTCCATTCCACTCATCTCCACTCAACTCAGCTCCACTCCACTTCACCCTCCACTCGGTTTGATTCCATTCCATTATATTCCACTCCATTCATTTCCATTCCATTCCACTTGGGTTGATTCCATTCCATTCCATTCCATTCCATTCCATTCCATTCCATTCCATTCCGTTCCATTCCGTTCCTTTCCATTCCCTTCCATTGCACTCCTTTCCATTCCTTTCGTGTTGATACCATGACATTTCATTCCATTCCATTCAATTCCATTCCATTCCATTCCATTCCATTCCATTCTACTCCATTCCACTCGGGTTGATTCCATTCCATTCCACTCCATTGCATTCCAATCCACTCCATTCCATTACACTCAGGTTGATTCCTTTCGATTCCATTCCATTTCATTACACTACATTCTGTTCCATTCCTTTCCTCTCGGGTTGATTCCATTAACTGTATTCATTCCATTTCATTCCATTCCATTCCATTCCATTCCACTCCATTCCATTCCATTCCACTCCTTTCCATTGCATTCCATTCCACTCGGGTTGATTGCATTCCATTCCATGCAATTCCTTTCCATTCCATTCTATTTTATTTGATTCCATTTCTTTCCATTCCATTCCATTTTCCATTCCATTGCATTCCAGTTGATTCCATTCCAATGAATTCCATTCCATTCCATTTCATTCCAATCCATTCCGTTATATTACGCTCGGTTTGATTCCATTCCATTCCATTCCTTTGTATTCCATTCCATTCCATTCCATTCCCTTCCAGTCGGGTTGATTGCATTCCATTCCATTCTTTTCCACTCCATTCTATTCCATTCCATTCCATTCCTTTCCATTCCATTCCATTCCATTCCATTCCTTTCTACTCGGGTAGATTCCATTCCATTCCATGCAATTCCATTCCATTCCATTCCGTTCCATTCTTTTCCATTGTACTCGGGTAGATTCCATTCCATTCCTTTCCATTTCATTCTGTTCTATTGCATTCCATTCCATTCCATTCCATTCCGTTCCACTCGGGTAGATTCCATTCCATTCCATTCCACTCCATTCCATTCCATTCCATTCCATTCCATTCCATTCCTTTCTACTCGGGTAGATTCCATTCCATTCCATGCAATTCCATTCCATTCCATTCCGTTCCATTCTTTTCCATTGTACTCGGGTAGATTCCATTCCATTCCTTTCCATTTCATTCTGTTCTATTGCATTCCATTCCATTCCATTCCATTCCGTTCCACTCGGGTAGATTCCATTCCATTCCATTCCACTCCATTCCATTCCATTCCATTCCATTTCATTCCATTCCATTCCATTCCGTTTTTCTCGGGTGGATTCCATTCCATTCCTTTCCATTCCATTCCATTCCATTCCATTCCATTCCATTCCATTAAATTCCATTGCATTCCATTCCGTTCCACTCGGCTAGTTTCCATTCCATTCCATTCCATTCCATTCCATTCCATTCCATTCCACTCCATTCCATTCCATTCCATTCCATTCCATTCCATTACGTTCCATTCCGTTCCATTCCATTTCATTCCACTCGGATCTTCTCGGGTGGATTCCATTCCATTCCATTCCATTCCATTCCATTCCATTCCATTCCATTCCATTCCATTCCATTCCGTTTTACTCGGGTAGATTCCATTCCATTCCATTCCATTCCATTCCATTCCATTCCATTCCATTCCATTCCATTCCATTCCATTCTTCTCGGGTGGATTCAATTCCATTCTATTCCATTCCACTCCATTCCTTTCCATTCCATTCCATTCCATTCCATTCCATTCCATTCCATTCCATTCCGTTGTACTCGGGTAGATTCAATTCATTCCATTCCATTCCATTCCATTCCGTTCCATTCCATTCCATTCCATTCCATTCCGTTCTACTCCGGTAGATTCCATTCCATTTCATTCCATTCCATTCCATTCCATTCCATTCCATTCCATTCCATTCCATTCCATTCCATTCCATTCCATTCCATTCCATTGCATTCCATTCCATTCGATTCCATTCCACAACGGTTGATTTCCTTCCATTCGATTCTGTTCCATTCCATATCACTCCGATTGATTCCATTCCATTCCTTTCCATTCCATTCCATTTGATTCCATTCCATTCCAATCCAATCTGGTTGCTTCCATTCCATTCCATGCCGTTCCATTTCATTCCATTACATTTCATTCCATTCCAGTTGATTCCATTCCATTCCATTCCATTCCATTCCACTACATTCCACTGGGTTTGATTCCATTCCATTCCATTCCATTTCATTCCATTTCACTCCATTCCATTCCTTTCCAGTCAGGTTGATTCCATTGCATTCCATTCCATTCCACTCGGGTTGATTCCATTCCTTTCCATTTCATTCCAATTCATTCCATTCCATTCTATTCCATTACAGTTGATTCCATTCCGTTCCATTCCATTCCATTCCATTCCATTCCACTGCACTAGAGTTGATTTCATTCCATTCGATTCCATTCCATTCTGTTCAGGTTGAATCCATTCCATTCCTTTCCATTCCACTAGGGTTGATTTCATTCCATTCGATTCCATTCCATTCTATTCAGGTTGAATCCAATCCATTCCATTCCATTCCACTCGGGTTGATTCCATTCCGTTGCATTCCATTCTATTCCACTGGGGTTGAATCTATTACATTCCCTTCCATTCCATTCATTTCCATTCTTTCATTTCATTCCATTCCATTTCACTCAGGTTGATTCTATTCCTTTCCATTTCATTCCATTTCATTCCATTCCACTCATCTCCACTCAACTCAGCTCCACTCCACTTCACCCTCCACTCGGTTTGATTCCATTCCATTATATTCCACTCCATTCATTTCCATTCCATTCCACTTGGGTTGATTCCATTCCATTCCATTCCATTCCATTCCATTCCGTTCCATTCCATTCCATTCCATTCCATTCCATTCCATTCCATTCCGTTCCATTCCGTTCCTTTCCATTCCCTTCCATTGCACTCCTTTCCATTCCTTTCGAGTTGATACCATGACATTTCATTCCATTCCATTCAATTCCATTCCATTCCATTCCATTCCATTCCATTCTACTCCATTCCACTCGGGTTGATTCCATTCCATTCCACTCCATTGCATTCCAATCCACTCCATTCCATTACACTCAGGTTGATTCCTTTCGATTCCATTCCATTTCATTACACTACATTCTGTTCCATTCCTTTCCTCTCGGGTTGATTCCATTAACTGTATTCATTCCATTTCATTCCATTCCATTCCATTCCATTCCACTCCATTCCATTCCATTCCACTCCTTTCCATTGCATTCCATTCCACTCGGGTTGATTGCATTCCATTCCATGCAATTCCTTTCCATTCCATTCTATTTTATTTGATTCCATTTCTTTCCATTCCATTCCATTTTCCATTCCATTGCATTCCAGTTGATTCCATTCCAATGCATTCCATTCCATTCCATTTCATTCCAATCCATTCCGTTATATTACGCTCGGTTTGATTCCATTCCATTCCATTCCTTTGTATTCCATTCCATTCCATTCCATTCCCTTCCAGTCGGGTTGATTGCATTCCATTCCATTCTTTTCCACTCCATTCTATTCCATTCCATTCCATTCCTTTCCATTCCATTCCATTCCATTCCTTTATACTCGGGTAGATTCCATTCCATTCCATGCAATTCCATTCCATTCCATTCCATTCCATTCCATTCTTTTCCATTGTACTCGGGTAGATTCCATTCCATTCCTTTCCATTTCATTCTGTTCCATTGCATTCCATTCCATTCCATTCCATTCCGTTCCACTCGGGTAGATTCCATTCCATTCCATTCCACTCCATTCCATTCCATTCCATTCCATTTCATTCCATTCCATTCCATTCCGTTTTTCTCGGGTGGATTCCATTCCATTCCTTTCCATTCCATTCCATTCCATTAAATTCCATTGCATTCCATTCCGTTCCACTCGGGTAGTTTCCATTCCATTCCATTCCATTCCATTCCATTCCATTCCATTCCACTCCATTCCATTCCATTCCGTTCCATTCCGTTCCATTCCGTTCCATTCCGTTCCATTCCATTTCATTCCACTCGGTTCTTCTCGGGTGGATTCCATTCCATTCCATTCCATTCCATTCCATTCCATTCCATTCCATTCCATTCCATTCCGTTTTACTCGGGTAGATTCCATTCCATTCCACTCCATTCCATTCCATTCCATTCCATTCCATTCCATTCCATTCCATTCCATTCCATTCTTCTCGGGTGGATTCAATTCCATTCTATTCCATTCCGTTCCGACCCGATCCGTTCCATTCCGTTCTGTTCTACTCGGGTTGATTCAATTCCGTTCTATTCCACTCCATTCCTTTGCAATCCATTCCATTCGATTCCATTCCATTCCATTCGATTCCATTCCATTCCACTCCACTCCACTCCGTTCTACTCGGGTAGTTTCAAATCCATTCCATTCCTTTCCATTCCTTTCCATTCCATTCCATTCAGTTCCATTCTGTTCCATTCCATTCCGCTCTCGCCAGGTGGATTCCATTCCATTCCAATCCTTTCCATTCCATTCCACTCCACTGCATTCCTTTCCATTCCATTCCTTGCCATTCCATTCCATTCCATTCCATTCCATTCTGTTCCGTTCTACTCTGGTAGATTCCATTCCATTTCATTCTTTTCCATTGCATTCCACTCCATTCCATTCCATTCCGTTCCACTCGGGTAGATTCCATTCCATTCCATTCCATTCCACTCCATTCCATTCCATTCCATTCCATTTCATTCCATTGCATTCCATTCCGTTTTTCTCAGGTTGATTCCATTCCATTCCTTTCCATTCCATTCCATTGCATTCCATTCCATTCCATTCCATTCCATTCCACTCGGGTAGATTCCATTCCATTCCATTCCATTCCATTCCATTCCTTTCCGTTCCATTCCATTCAATTCCATTCCAATCCATTCCATTACGTTCCATTCCATTCCGTTCAATTCCATTCCGTTCTTCTTTGGTGGATTCCATTCCATTCCATTCCATTCCGTTCCATTCCATTCCGTTCCATTCAATTCCACTCCATTCCATTCCATTCCATTCCATTCCTTTCTACTCGGGTAGATTCCATTCCATTCCATTCCACTCCATTCCATTCCATTCCATTCCGTTCCTTTCTACTCGGGTAGATTCCATTCCATTCCATTCCATTCCATTCCATTCCATTCCATTCCTTTCCGTTCCATTCCATTCCATTCCACTCCATTCCTTTCCATTCCATTCCATTCCATTCCATTCCATTCCATTCCATTCCATTCCATTCCATTCCATTCCATTCCGTTGTACTCGGGTAGATTCAATTCATTCCATTCCATTCCATTCCATTCCGTTGCATTCCATTCCATTCCATTCCATTCCATTCCGTTCTACTCCGGTAGATTCCATTCCATTTCATTCCATTCCATTCCATTCCATTCCATTCCATTCCATTCCATTCCATTGCATTCCATTCCATTCGATTCCATTCCACAGGGGTTGATTTCCTTCCATTCGATTCTGTTCCATTCCATATCACTCCGATTGATTCCATTCCATTCCTTTCCATTCCATTCCATTTGATTCCATTCCGTTCTTCTTGGGTTGATTCCATTCCATTACATTAAATTCCATTCCGTTCCATTCCATTCCTTTCCATTCCATTCCATTTCATTCCAGTCTACTTGTGTAGATTCCATTCCGTTCCATTCCATTCCATATCATTCCATTCCATTCCATTCTTTCTACATGTGTAGATTCCTTTCCACTCCAATCTACCCCATACCATTCCATTCCATTCCATTCCATTCCATTCCATTCCATTCGTTTGCATTCCATTCCATTCCATTCTGTTCTACTCGGGTAGATTCCATTCCATTCCATTCCGTTCCGTTCCGTTGCGTTTCGTTCCGTTCCGTTCCATTCCATTCCATTCCATTCCATTCCATTCTATTCCTTTCCGTTCCGTTCCTTTCCCTTCTTCCCGTTTGGATTCCATTCCATTCCATTCCATTCCATTCCATTCCATTCCATTCCATTCCATTCCATTCCATTCCATTCCATTCCTTTCTTTTCCATTCCCTTCCATTTCATTCCATTCCGTTCTACTCAGGTAGATTCAATTCCATTCCATTCCATTGCATTTTGTTCTTCTCGGGTGGATTCCATTCCATTCCATTCCAATCCATTCCATTCCGTTCCGTTCCATACCATTCCATTCCATTCCATTCCATTCCTTTCTACTCGGGTAGATTCCATTCCATTCCATTCCATTCCATTCCATTCTCTTATGGTGGATTAATTTCCATTCTATTCCATTCCGTTCCATCCCGTTCCGTTGCATTCCGTTCCGTTCCACTCGTGTTCATTCTATTCCGTTCTATTCCACTCCATTCCATTGCATTCCATTCCATTCCATTCCATTCCGTGTCCGTTCCATTCTATTATGTTCTTATAGGGTGGATTCCATTCCATTCCATACCATTCCGTTCCGTTCCATTCCATTCCATTCCATTCGATTCCATTCCATTCCATTCCATTCCATTCCATTCCATTCCATTCCACTCCATTCCATACCGTTCTACTCGGGTAGATTCCATTCCATTCCATTCCATTCTATTCCATTCCGTTCCGTTCCGTTCTGCTCCGTTCGGTATCTTTCCATTCCATTCCATTCCATTCCATTCCATTCCATTCCGTTCCATTCCATTCCTTTCTGTAATACTCCAGTACATTCCATTCCATTCCATTCCTTTCCATTCCATTCCATTCCATTCCATTCCGTTGTACTCAGGTAGATTCAATTCATTCCATTCCATTCCATTCCATTCCATTCCATTCCATTCCATTCCATTCCATTCCATTCCATTTCATTCCATTCCACTCCATTCCATTCCGTTCTACTCGGGTAGATTCCATTCCATTCCATTCCATTCTATTCCATTCCGTTCCGTTCCATTCTGCTCCGTTCGGTATCTTTCCATTCCATTCCATTCCATTCCATTCCATTCCATTCCATTCCGTTCCATTCCATTCCTTTCTGTAATACTCCACTACATTCCATTCCATTCCATTCCTTTCCATTCCATTCCATTCCATTCCATTCCGTTGTACTCGGGTAGATTCAATTCATTCCATTCCATTCCATTCCATTCCGTTCCATTCCATTCCATTCCATTCCGTTCTACTCGGGTAGATTCCATTCCATTTCATTCCATTCCATTCCATTCCATTACATTACATTCCATTGCATTCCATTCCATTCAATTCCATTCCACAAGGGTTGATTTCCTTCCATTCGATTCTGTTCCATTCCATATCACTCCGATTGATTCCATTCCATTCCTTTCCATTCCATTCCATTTGATTCCATTCCATTCCAATCCAATCTGGTTGCTTCCATTCCATTCCATGCCGTTCCATTTCGTTCCATTCCATTTCATTCCATTCCAGTTGATTCCATTCCATTCCATTCCATTCCATTCCATTCCATTCGACTACATTCCACTGGGTTTGATTCCATTCCATTCCATTCCATTTCATTCCATTCCAGTTGATTCCAATCCATTCCATTCCACTACATTCCACTGGGTTTGATTCCATTCCATTCCATTCCATTTCATTCCATTTCACTCCATTCCATTCCTTTCCAGTCAGGTTGATTCCATTGCATTCCATTCCATTCCACTCGGGTTGATTCCATTCCTTTCCATTTCATTCCAATTCATTCCATTCCATTCTATTCCATTACAGTTGATTCCATTCCGTTCCATTCCATTCCATTCCATTCCACTGCACTAGAGTTGATTTCATTCCATTCGATTCCATTCCATTCTGTTCAGGTTGAATCCATTCCATTCCATTCCATTCCACTAGGGTTGATTTCATTCCATTCGATTCCATTCCATTCTATTCAGGTTGAATCCATTCCATTCCATTCCATTCCACTCGGGTTGATTCCATTCCGTTGCATTCCATTCTATTCCACTGGGGTTGAATCTATTACATTCCATTCCATTCCATTCATTTCCGTTATTTCATTCCATTCCATTCCATTTCACTCAGGTTGATTCTATTCCTTTCCATTTCATTCCATTTCACTCCATTCCACTCATCTCCACTCAACTCCGCTCCACTCCACTCCACCCTCCACTCGGTTTGATTCCATTCCATTATATTCCACTCCATTCATTTCCATTCCATTCCACTTGGGTTGATTCCATTCCATTCCATTCCATTCCATTCCATTCCATTCCATTCCATTCCATTCCGTTCCATTCCGTTCCATTCCATTCCCTTCCATTCCACTCCTTTCCATTCCATTCGAGTTGATACCATGACATTTCATTCCATTCCATTCCATTCCATTCCATTCCATTCCATTCCATTCCATTCTACTCCATTCCATTCGGGTTGATTCCATTCCATTCCACTCCATTGCATTCCAATCCACTCCATTCCATTACACTCAGGTTGATTCCTTTCGATTCCATTCCATTTCATTACACTACATTCTGTTCCATTCCTTTCCTCTCGGGTTGATTCCATTAACTGTATTCATTCCATTTCATTCCATTCCATTCCATTCCATTCCACTCCATTCCATTTCATTCCACTCCTTTCCATTGCATTCCATTCCACTCGGGTTGATTGCATTCCATTCCATGCAATTCCTTTCCATTCCATTCTATTTTATTTGATTCCATTCCTTTCCATTCCATTCCACTCCATTCCATTTCATTCCACTCCTTTCCATTGCATTCCATTCCACTCGGGTTGATTGCATTCCATTCCATGCAATTCCTTTCCATTCCATTCTATTTTATTTGATTCCATTTCTTTCCATTCCATTCCATTTTCCATTCCATTGCATTCCAGTTGATTCCATTCCAATTCATTCCATTCCATTCCATTTCATTCCAATCCATTCCGTTATATTCCGCTCGGTTTGATTCCATTCCATTCCATTCCTTTGTATTCCATTACATTCCATTCCATTCCCTTCCAGTCAGGTTGATTGCATTCCATTCCATTCTTTTCCACTCCATTCTATTCCATTCCATTCCATTCCTTTCCATTCCATTCCATTCCATTCCATTCCATTCCTTTCTGTTCCATTCCATTCCATTCCACTCCATTCTTTTCCATTCCATTCCATTCCATTCCATTCCATTCCATTCCATTCCATTCCATTCCGTTGTACTCGGGTAGATTCAATTCATTCCATTCCATTCCATTCCATTCCGTTCCATTCCATTCCATTCCATTCCGTTCTACTCCGGTAGATTCCATTCCATTTCATTCCATTCCATTCCATTCCATTAAATTCCATTCCATTCCATTCCATTCTATTCCATTGCATTCCATTCCATTCGATTCCATTCCACAAGGGTTGATTTCCTTCCATTCGATTCTGTTCCATTCCATATCACTCCGATTGATTCCATTCCATTCCTTTCCATTCCATTCCATTTGATTCCATTCCATTCCAATCCAATCTGGTTGCTTCCATTCCATTCCATGCCGTTCCATTTCATTCCATTACATTTCATTCCATTCCAGTTGATTCCATTCCATTCCATTCCATTTCATTCCATTTCACTCCATTCCATTCCTTTCCAGTCAGGTTGATTCCATTGCATTCCATTCCATTCCACTCGGGTTGATTCCATTCCTTTCCATTTCATTCCAATTCATTCCATTCCATTCTATTCCATTACAGTTGATTCCATTCCGTTCCATTCCATTCCATTCCATTCCATTCCACTGCACTAGAGTTGATTTCATTCCATTCGATTCCATTCCATTCTGTTCAGGTTGAATCCATTCCATTCCATTCCATTCCACTAGGGTTGATTTCATTCCATTCGATTCCATTCCATTCTATTCAGGTTGAATCCATTCCATTCCATTCCATTGCACTCGGGTTGATTCCATTCCGTTGCATTCCATTCTATTCCACTGGGGTTGAATCTATTACATTCCATTCCATTCCATTCATTTCCATTATTTCATTCCATTCCATTCCATTTCACTCAGGTTGATTCTATTCCTTTCCATTTCATTCCATTTCACTCCATTCCACTCATCTCCACTCAACTCCGCTCCACTCCACTCCACCCTGCACTCGGTTTGATTCCATTCCATTATATTCCACTCCATTCATTTCCATTCCATTCCACTTGGGTTGATTCCATTCCATTCCATTCCATTCCATTCCATTCCATTCCATTCCATTCCGTTCCGTTCCGTTCCGATCCATTCCATTCCCTTCCATTCCACTCCTTTCCATTCCATTCGAGTTGATACCATGACATTTCATTCCATTCCATTCCATTCCATTCCATTCCATTCCATTCCATTCCATTCCATTCTACTCCATTCCATTCGGGTTGATTCCATTCCATTCCACTCCATTGCATTCCAATCCACTCCATTCCATTACACTCAGGTTGATTCCTTTCGATTCCATTCCATTTCATTACACTACATTCTGTTCCATTCCTTTCCTCTCGGGTTGATTCCATTAACTGTATTCATTCCATTTCATTCCATTCCATTCCATTCCATTCCACTCCATTCCATTTCATTCCACTCCTTTCCATTGCATTCCATTCCACTCGGGTTGATTGCATTCCATTCCATGCAATTCCTTTCCATTCCATTCTATTTTATTTGATTCCATTTCTTTCCATTCCATTCCATTTTCCATTGAATTGCATTCCAGTTGATTCCATTCCAATGCATTCCATTCCATTCCATTTCATTCCAATCCATTCCGTTATATTCCGCTCGGTTTGATTCCATTCCATTCCATTCCTTTGTATTCCATTACATTCCATTCCATTCCCTTCCAGTCGGGTTGATTGCATTCCATTCCATTCGTTTCCACTCCATTCTATTCCATTCCATTCCATTCCTTTCCATTCCATTCCATTCCATTCCATTCCTTTCTACTCGGGTAGATTCCATTCCATTCCATGCAATTCCATTCCATTCCATTCCATTCCATTCTTTTCCATTGTACTCGGGAAGATTCCATTCCATTCCTTTCCATTTCATTCTGTTCCATTGCATTCCATTCCATTCCATTCCATTCGGTTCCACTCGGGTAGATTCCATTCCATTCCATTCCACTCCATTCCATTCCATTCCATTCCATTTCATTCCATTCCATTCCATTCCGTTTTTCTCGGGTGGATTCCATTCCATTCCTTTCCATTCCATTCCATTCCATTCCATTCCATTCCATTCCATTCCATTCCATTGCATTCCATTCCGTTCCACTCCGGCAGATTCCATTCCATTCCATTCCATTCCATTCCATTCCATTCCATTCCATTCCATTCCACTCCATTCCATTCCATTACATTCCATTCCATTCCATTACATTACATTCCATTCCGTTTCTTTCCATTCCGTTCTTCCCGTGTGGATTCCATTCCATTCCATTTCATTCCGTCCCATACCATTCCATTCCGTTCCATTCCATTCCATTCCATTCCATTCTTTTCCATTGTACTCGGGAAGATTCCATTCCATTCCTTTCCATTTCATTCTGTTCCATTGCATTCCATTCCATTCCATTCCATTCGTTTCCACTCGGGTAGATTCCATTCCATTCCATTCCACTCCATTCCATTCCATTCCATTCCATTTCATTCCATTCCATTCCATTCCGTTTTTCTCGGGTGGATTCCATTCCATTCCTTTCCATTCCATTCCATTCCATTCCATTCCATTCCATTCCATTCCATTCCATTGCATTCCATTCCGTTCCACGCCGGTAGATTCCATTCCATTCCATTCCATTCCATTCCATTCCATTCCATTCCATTCCATTCCACTCCATTCCATTCCATTCCATTCCATTCCGTTCCATTCCGTTCCGTTCCATTTCATTCCACTCGGTTCATCTCGGGTGGATTCCATTCCATTCCATTCCATTCCATTCCATTCCATTCCGTTTTATTCGGGTAGATTCCATTCCATTCCATTCCATTCCATTCCATTCCATTCCATTCCATTCCATTCCATTCCATTCCATTCAATTCCATTCCATTCCATTCCGTTCTACACCGGTATATTCCATTCCATTCCATTCCACTCCATTCCATTCCATTCCATTCCGTTCTACTCGGGTAGATTCCATTCCATTCCATTCCATTCCATTCCATTCCATTCCATTCCATTCCATTCCATTCCATTACATTCCGTTTCTTTCCATTCCGTTCTTCCCGTGTGGATTCCATTCCATTCCATTTCATTCCGTCCCATACCATTCCATTCCGTTCCATTCCTTTCCATTCCATTCCATTCCATTCCATTCCATTCCATTCCATTCCATTACATTACATTCCGTTCTACTCGGGTAGATTCCATTCCATTCCATTCCATTCCAGTCCATTCCATTCCATTCTTCTCGTTTGATTCCATTCCATTCCATTCCATTACGTTCAATTCCATTCCATTCCATTCCATTCCTTTCCATTCCGTTCCATTCCATTAAATTCCCTTCCATTCCATTCTACTCAGGTAGATTCCATTCCATTCCATTCCATTCCATTCCATTCCATTCCATTCCATTCCATACCATTCCATTCCATTACATTCCCTTCCATTCCATTCTATTCCATTCTGTTCCGTTCCATTCCATTCCATTCCATTCTCCTTGGGTGAATTCAATTCCATTCTGTTCTATTCCGGTCCATTCCGTTCCATTCCGGTCCATTCCGTTCCATACCATTCCGTTCCGTTCTACTCGGGTTGATTCAATTCCGTTCTATTCCACTACATCTAATTCCACTCCATTCCATTCCATTCCATTCCATTCCGTTCCATTCCATTCAATTCCGTTCCATTCCATTCCATTGTATTCCATTGCATTCCATTCCATTCCATTCCATTCCATTCCATTCCATTCCATTCCATTCCATTCCATTCAATTCCATTCCATTCCATTCCATACAATTCGATTCCCTTCCATTTTTCTCGGGTGGATTCCATTCCATTCCAATCGTTTCCATTCCATTCCATTCCATTCCCTTCTACTCGGGTAGATTCCGTTCCATTCCATTCCATTCAATTCCATTCCATTCCATTCCATTCTCCTTGGATGGATTCAATTCCTTTCTATTGCATTCCGTTCCGTTCCCTTACGTTCCATTCCGTTCCGTTCTGCTCGGGTTGATTCAATTCCGTTCTATTGCACTCCATTCCTTTCCAGTACATTTCGTTCTTTTCGGGTTGATTCCATTCCACTCCATTCCATTCCTTTCCATTCCGTTCCATTCCATACCATTCCATTCCATTCCGTTCTACTCGGGTAGATTGAACTCATTCCATTCCATTCCAATCCATTCCATTCCACTACATTCCATTCCGTTCCATTCCATTCCATTCCATTCCATTCCATTCCATTCCATTCCGTTCTACTCGAGTAGATTCCCTTCCATTGCATTCCATTCCATTCCATTCTATTCCATTCCATTCCATTCCATTTAATTCCATTCCATACCATTCCATTCAATTCCATTCCATACCATTCCATTCAATTCCATTCCATTCCATTCCGTTCTACACGGTTTGATTCCATTCCATTCCATTCCACTCAATTCCATTCCATTCCATTCCATTCCATTCCGTTCCATTCCGTTCTTCTCGGGTGCATTCCATTCAATTCCGTTCCATTGCATTCCATTCCATTCCATTCCTTTCCATTCCATTCCCTTTTACTCGGGTAGATTCCATTCCCTTCCTTTCCATTCCATTCCATTCCATTCCGTTCCATTACATTCCGTTCTTCTCGGGTGGATTCCACTGCATTCCATTCCATCCCATTCCGTTCCATTCCATTCCATTCCATTCCGTTCTACTCGGGTAGGTTCCTCTCGATACCATTCCATTCCATTCCATTCCATTCCATTCCATTCCATACCTTTCCATTCCATTCCATTCTTCTCGGTTCGATTCGATTCCATTCCATTCCATTCCATGCCATTCCATTCCATTCCATTCCATTCCATTCCTTTCTACTCGGGTAGATTCAATTCCATTCCATTCCGTTCTCCTGGGGTGGATTCAATACCATTCTATTCCGTTCCGTTGCATCCCTTTCCGTTCCGTTCTACTCGAGTTGATTCAATTCCGTTCTATTTCACTCCATTCCATTCCATTCCATTCCATTCCATTCCATTCCATTCCATTCCGTTCTTCTCGTATGGATTCCATTCCATTCTGTTCCATTCTATTCCATTGCATTCCATTCCTTTCCATTCCATTCTGTTCTACACGGGTACATTCCATTCCATTCCATTCCATTCCATTTCATTCCATTCCATTCTTTTCCGTTCCCTTCCGTTTCATTCCATTCCGTTCTTCTGATGTGGATTCCATTCCATTCCATTCCATTCCGTTCCAATCCATTCCATTCCATTACATTACATTACATTACACTCCACTCTACTAGGGTAGATACCATTGCATTCCTTTCCATTCCATTCCATTCCATTCCATTCCATTCCATTCCATTCCATTCCATTCCATTCCGTTCCATTCAATTTTTCTCTTTTGGATTCCACTCTATTCCTTTCTATTCCGTTCCATTCCATTCCATTCCATTCCATTCCGTTACGTTCCATTCCATTCTATTCCATTCCATTCCATTCCATTCCATTCCATTCCATTCCATTCCACTCAGGTAGATTCCATTCCATTCCATTGCATTCAATACCGTTCCATTCCATTCCATTCCATTCAATACCATTCCATTCCATTCCATTCCATTCCATTCCATTCCATTCCATTCCATTCCATTCTATTATATTCCGTTCCGTTCCATTCCATTCCATTCCATTCCATTCTCCTTGGGTGGATTCAATTCCATTCTATTCTATTCCGGTCCATTCCGTTCCATTCAATTCCATTCCGTTCTACTCGGGTTGATTCAGTTCCGTTCTATTGCACTCCATTCCATTCCATTCTATTCCATTCCATTCCATTCCGTTCCGTTCCATTCCATTCCGTTCTTTTCGTGTTGATTCCTTTCCATTCCATTCCATTCCATTCCATTCCGTTCCATTCCATTGCATTCCATTCCATTCCTTTCTACTCGGTGGATTGAAGTCATTCCATTCCATTCCAATCCATTCCACTCCATTCCATTCCATTGCATTCCATTCCATTCCATTCCATTCCATTCCATTCCATTCCGTTCAATTCCATTCCATTCCGTCCTACTCAGGTAGATTCCAGTTCATTCCATTCCATTCCATTCCCTTCCGTTCCATTCCATTCCATTCCGTTCTATTCCATTCCGTTCCATTCCATTCCATTCTTTTCGGGTGGATTCCATTCCATTCCATTCCAATCCAATCCATACCATTCCATTCCGTTCCATTCCATTCCATTCCGTTCTACTCGGGTAGATTCCATTCCATTCCATTCCATTCCATTCCATTCCATTCCATTCCATTCCATTCTCCTTGGGTGGATTCAATTCCATTCTATTCTATCCCGGTCCATTCCATTCCATTCCATTCCGTTCCGTTCTAATCGGGTTGATTCAATTCCGTTCTATCCCACTCCGTCTAATTCAATTCCATTCCATTCCATTCCGTTCTACTCGGGTAGATTCCATTCCATTCCATTCCATTCCATTCCATTCCATTCCATTCCATTCCATTCCATTCTCTTGGTGGATTCAATTCCATTCTAGTCCATTCCGGTCCATTCCGTTCCGTTCCATTCCATTCCATTGCATTCCATTCCATTCCATTCCATTCCATTCTGTTCGTCTCGGGTGGATTCCTTTCCATTCCTTTCCATTCCATTCCATTCCATTGCATTCCGTTCTACACGGGTAGATTCCATTCCATTCCATTCCATTTCATTCCAATCCATTCCATTCCATTCCATTCTCCTTGGGTGGATTCAATTCCATTCTATTCCATTGTGTTCCGTTCCGTTACTTTCCATTCCGTTCCGTTCTGCAGGGGTTGCTTCAATTCCGTTCTATTCCACTCCATTCCATTCCATTCCATTCCATTCCATTCCATTCCGTTCCGTTCCGTTCCGTTCCGTTCCGTTCCATTCCATGCCATTCCATTCCCTTCTACTCTGTTATATTCGATTCCATACCATTCCTTTCCTTTCGGTTCCGTGGTGTTACGTTCCGTTCCGTTCCATTCCATTCCATTCTATTCCATTCTATTCCATTCCATTTTATTCCTTTCCTTTCCATTCCATTCCATTTCATTCCATTCCGTTCTACTCGGGTAGATTCCTTTCCTTTCCATTCCATTGCATTTCTTTCCATTCCTTTCCATTCCATTCCATTCCATTCTGTTCAATTCCATTCCGTTCTTCTCGGGGGATTCCGTTCCATTCCCATCCATTCCGATCCATTCCACTCCATTCCATTCCATTCCATTCCATTCCATTCCATTCCATTCCATTCCATTCCGTTCTACTCAGGTAGATTCCATTCCATTCCATTCCATTCCTTTCCATTCCACTGCGTTCCATTCCATTCCGTTCCATTCTATTCCGTTCTTCTCGGGTGGATTCCATTCCATTCCATTTCAATCCATTCCATTCCCTTCCATTCCATTCCTTTCCATTCCATTCCATTCCATTCCATTCCATTCCATTCCATTCCATTCCATTCCATTCCATTCCGTTCCATTCCGTTCTTCTCAGGTGGATTCCATTCAATTCCGTTCCATTGCATTCCATTCCATTCCATTCCTTTCCATTCCATTCCCTTCTTCTCGGGTAGATTCCATTCCCTTCCTTTCCATTCCATTCCATTCCATTCCGTTCCATTACATTCCGTTCTTCTCGGGTGGATTCCACTGCATTCCATTCCATCCCATTCCGTTCCATTCCATTCCATTCCATTCCGTTCTACTCGGGTAGATTCCTCTCGATACCATTCCATTCCATTCCATTCCATTCCATTCCATTCCATTCCATTCCATTCCATTCCATACCTTTCCATTCCATTCCGTTCTTCTCGGTTCGATTCGATACGATTCGATTCCATTCCATTCCATTCCATTCCATTCCATTCCATTCCATTCCATTCCATTCCATTCCATTCCTTTCTACTCGAGTAGATTCCATTCCATTCCATTCCATTCTCCTCGGGTGGATTCCATACCATTCTATTCCGTTCCGTTGCATCCCGTTCCGTTCCATTCCGTTCCGTTCTACTCGAGTTGATTCAATTCCATTCTATTCCACTCCATTCCATTCCATTCCATTCCATTCCATTCCATTCCATTCCATTCCATTCCGTTCGTCTCGTATGGATTCCATTCCATTCTGTTCCATTCTATTCCATTCCATTCCATTCCTTTCCATTCCATTCCGTTCTATCTGGGTAGATTCCATTCCATTCCATTCCATTCCATTCCGTTCCATTCCATTCCATTCCATTCCATTTCATTCCATTCCATTCTTTTCCGTTCCATTCCGTTTCATTCCATTCCGTTCTTCTCGTGTGGATTCCATTCCATTCCATTCCATTCCATTCCATTACATTCCATTACATTACACTCCATTCTACTCGGGTAGATACCATTGCATTCCTTTCCATTCCATTCCATTCCATTCCATTCCATTCCATTCCATTCCATTCCATTCCATTCCATTCTTCTCTTTTGGATTCCACTCCATTCCTTTCTATTCCGTTCCATTCCATTCCATTCCATTCCATTCCGTTCCGTTCCACTCCATGCTATTCCATTCCATTTCATTCCATTCCATTCCATTCTAGTCAGGTAGATTCCATTGCATTCCATTGCATTCAATACCGTTCCATTCCATTCCATTCCATTCAATACCATTCCATTCCATTCCATTCTATTCCATTCGATTCGATTCCATTCCATTCTATTATATTCCGTTCCGTTCCATTCCATTCCATTCCATTCCATTCTCCTTGGGTGGATTCAAATCCATTCTATTCTCTTCCGGTCCTTTCCGTTCCATTCCATTCCGTTCTACTCGGGTTGATTCCGTTCCGCTCTATTCCACTCCATCTAATTCCACTCCATTCCATTCCATTCCATTCCATTCCATTCCATTCCATTCCATTCCATTCCATACAATTCCATTCCATTCTATTCTTCTCGGTTGGATTTCATTCCATTCCAATTGATTCCATTCCATTCCATTCCATTCGTTTCTACTCGGGTAGATTCCGTTCCGTTGCATTCCATTCCAATCCATTCCATTCCATTCTCCTTGGGTGGATTCAATTCCATTCTATTCCATTCCGTTCCGTTCCGTTACGTTCCATTCCGTTCCGTTCTCCTCGAGTTGATTCCATTCTGTTCTATTGCACTCCATTCCATTCCATTCTATTCCATTCCATTCCATTCCATTCCATTCCGTTCCGTTCCATTCCATTCCATTCTTTTCGTGTTGATTCCATTCCATTCCATTCCATTCCATTCCATTCCATTCCGTTCCATTCCATTGCATTCCATTCCATTCCGTTCTACTCGGGTAGATTGAAGTCATTCCATTCCATTCCAATCCATTCCACTCCATTCCATTCCATTCCTTTCCATTCCATTCCATTCCATTCCGTTCCATTCCATTCCATTCCGTTCTACTCAGGTTGATTCCATTTCATTCCATTCCATTCCATTCCCTTCCGTTCCATTCCGTTCTATTCCATTCCGTTCCATTCCATTCCATTCTTCTCGGGAGGATTCCATTCCATTCCATTCCAATCCACTCCATACCATTCCATTCCGTTCCATTCCATTCCATTCCGTTCTACTCGGGTAGATTCCATTCCATTCCATTCCATTCCATTCCATTCCATTCCATTCCATTCCATTACATTCCATTCTCCTTGGGTGGATTCAATTCCATTCTATTCTATTCCTGTCCATTCCGTTCCATTCCATTCCGTTCCGTTCTACTCAGGTTGATTCAATTCCGTTCTTTTCCACTCCGTCTAATTCCATTCCATTCCATTCCATTCCATTCCATTCCATTCCGTTCCATACCATTCCATTCCATTCCATTCCATTCCATTCCATTCCATTCCATTCCATACAATTCCATTCCATTCCATTCTTCTCGGGTGGATTCTCTTCCATTCCGATCGATTCCATTCTATTCCGTTCCATTCCGTTCAACTCGGGTAGATTCCGTTCCATTCCATTCCATTCCATTCCTTTCCGTTCCATTTCTTTCCATTCCATTCTACTCGAGTAGATTCCATTCCATTCCTTTCCATTCCGTTCCGTTCCATTCCGTTCCATTCCATTCCATTCCATTTCATTCCGTTCTACTGGGGTAGATTAAATTCCATTCCATTCCACTCCATTCCATTCCACTCCATTGCCTTCCATTCCATTCCATTCTTCTCTTGTGGATTCCATTCCATTCCGTTCCATTCCATTCCAATCCATTCCATTCCATTCCATTCCATTCGATTCCGTTCCATTCCATTCCGTTCTGCTCGTGTGGATTCCCTTCTATTCCAATCCATTCCATTCCATTCCATTCCGTTCCATTGCATTCCAATACATTACATTACTTTCCGTTCTACTCGGGTAAATTCCAGTACATTCCATTCCATTCCATTGCATTCCATTCCATTCCATTCTTCTTGTTTGGATTCCATTCCACTCCATTCCATTCCATTCCATTCCGTTCCATTCCATTCCATTCCATTCCATTCCATTCCATTCCGTTCCAATCCATTCCATTCCATTCCTTTGTACTCGGCTAGATTCCATTCCATTCCATTCCGTTCCATACCATTCCATTCTATTCCATTCCATAGCATTCCATTCCATTCCATTCCGTTCCATTCCATTCCATTCCATTCTCTTGGTGGATTCAATTCCATTCAAGTCCATTCCGGTCCATTCCGTTCCGTTCCATTCCGTTCCATTCCATTCCATTCCATTCCATTCCATTCCATTCCATTCTGTTCTTCTCGGGTGGATTCCTTTCCATTCCTTTCCATTCCATTCCATTCCATTGCATTCCGTTCTACACGGGTAGATTCCATTCCATTCCATTCCATTTCATTCCAATCCATTCCATTCCATGCCATTCTCCTTGGGTGGATTCAATTTCATTCTATTCCATTGCGTTCCGTTCCGTTACTTTCCATTCCATTCCGTTCTGCAAGGGTTGATTCAATTCCGTTCTATTCCATTCAATTCCATTCCGTTCCATTCCATTCCATTCCATTCCATTCCATTCCATTCCATTCCATTCCGTTCCATTCCATTCCATTCCCTTCTACTCTGTTAGATTCGATTCCATACCATTCCTTTCCTTTCGGTTCCGTGGCGTTACGTTCCGTTCCGTTCCGTTCCATTCCATTCTATTCCATTCTATTCCATTCCATTTTATTCCTTTCCTTTCCATTCCATTCCATTTCATTCCATTCCGTTCTACTAGGGTAAATTCCATTCCATTCCATTCCATTCCATTCCATTCCATTCGATTCCATTCGATTCGATTCCATTCGATTCCATTCCATTCCATTCCATTCCATTCCATTCCTTTCCATTCCCTTCCATTCTATTCTATTGAATTACGTTCCATTCCATTCCATTCCATTCTGTTCAATTCCATTCCGTTCTTCTCGGGGGATTCCGTTCCATTCCCATCCATTCCGATCCATTCCACTCCATTCCATTCCATTCCATTCCATTCCATTCCGTTCCATACCATTCCATTCCATTCTCTTGGTGGATTCAATTCCATTCAAGTCCATTCCGGTCCATTCCGTTCCGTTCCATTCCGTTCCATTCCATTCCATTCCATTCCATTCCATTCCATTCCATTCTGTTCTTCTCGGGTGGATTCCTTTCCATTCCTTTCCATTCCATTCCATTCCATTGCATTCCGTTCTACACGGGTAGATTCCATTCCATTCCATTCCATTTCATTCCAATCCATTCCATTCCATGCCATTCTCCTTGGGTGGATTCAATTTCATTCTATTCCATTGCGTTCCGTTCCGTTACTTTCCATTCCATTCCGTTCTGCAAGGGTTGATTCAATTCCGTTCTATTCCATTCAATTCCATTCCGTTCCATTCCATTCCATTCCATTCCATTCCATTCCATTCCATTCCATTCCGTTCCATTCCATTCCATTCCCTTCTACTCTGTTAGATTCGATTCCATACCATTCCTTTCCTTTCGGTTCCGTGGCGTTACGTTCCGTTCCGTTCCGTTCCATTCCATTCTATTCCATTCTATTCCATTCCATTTTATTCCTTTCCTTTCCATTCCATTCCATTTCATTCCATTCCGTTCTACTAGGGTAAATTCCATTCCATTCCATTCCATTCCATTCCATTCCATTCGATTCCATTCGATTCGATTCCATTCGATTCCATTCCATTCCATTCCATTCCATTCCATTCCTTTCCATTCCCTTCCATTCTATTCTATTGAATTACGTTCCATTCCATTCCATTCCATTCTGTTCAATTCCATTCCGTTCTTCTCGGGGGATTCCGTTCCATTCCCATCCATTCCGATCCATTCCACTCCATTCCATTCCATTCCATTCCTTTCCATTCCGTTCCATACCATTCCATTCCATTCCATTCCATTCCATTCCATTCCATTCCATTCCATTCCATACAATTCCATTCCATTCCATTCTTCTCGGGTGGATTCTCTTCCATTCCGATCGATTCCATTCTATTCCATTCCATTCCGTTCAACTCGGGTAGATTCCGTTCCATTCCATTCCATTCCATTCCTTTCCGTTCCATTTCTTTCCATTCCATTCTACTCGAGTAGATTCCATTCCATTCCTTTCCATTCCGTTCCGTTCCATTCCGTTCCATTCCATTCCATTCCATTTCATTCCGTTCTACTGGGGTAGATTAAATTCCATTCCATTCCACTCCATTCCATTCCACTCCATTGCCTTCCATTCCATTCCATTCTTCTCTTGTGGATTCCATTCCATTCCGTTCCATTCCATTCCAATCCATTCCATTCCATTCCATTCCATTCGATTCCGTTCCATTCCATTCCGTTCTGCTCGTGTGGATTCCCTTCTATTCCAATCCATTCCATTCCATTCCATTCCGTTCCATTGCATTCCAATACATTACATTACTTTCCGTTCTACTCGGGTAAATTCCAGTACATTCCATTCCATTCCATTGCATTCCATTCCATTCCATTCTTCTTGTTTGGATTCCATTCCACTCCATTCCATTCCATTCCATTCCGTTCCATTCCATTCCATTCCATTCCATTCCATTCCATTCCATTCCATTCCATTCCATTCCATTCCGTTCCATTCCATTCCATTCCATTCCTTTGTACTCGGGTAGATTCCATTCCATTCCATTCCGTTCCATACCATTCCATTCTATTCCATTCCGTTGCATTCCATTCCATTCCATTCCGTTCCATTCCATTCCATTCCATTCTCTTGGTGGATTCAATTCCATTCTAGTCCATTCCGGTCCATTCCGTTCCATTCCATTCCATTCCATTCCTTTGTACTCGGGTAGATTCCATTCCATTCCATTCCGTTCCATACCATTCAATTCTATTCCATTCCATTGCATTCCATTCCATTCCATTCCGTTCCATTCCATTCCATTCCATTCTCTTGGTGGATTCAATTCCATTCTAGTCCATTCCGGTCCATTCCGTTCCGTTCCATTCCATTCCATTGCATTCCATTCCATTCCATTCCATTCCATTCCATTCTGTTCGTCTCGGGTGGATTCCTTTCCATTCCTTTCCATTCCATTCCATTCCTTTGCATTCCGTTCTACACGGGTAGATTCCATTCCATTCCATTCCATTTCATTCCAATCCATTCCATTCCATTCCATTCTCCTTGGGTGGATTCAATTCCATTCTATTCCATTGTGTTCCGTTCCGTTACTTTCCATTCCATTCCGTTCTGCAGGGGTTGATTCAATTCCGTTCTATTCCACTCCATTCCATTCCATTCCATTCCATTCCATTCCATTCCATTCCGTTCCGTTCCGTTCCGTTCCGTTCCGTTCCGTTCCATTTCATGCCATTCCATTCCCTTCTACTCTGTTATATTCGATTCCATACCATTCCTTTCCTTTCGGTTCCATGGTGTTACGTTCCGTTCCGTTCCATTCCATTCCATTCTATTCCATTCTATTCCATTCCATTTTATTCCTTTCCTTTCCATTCCATTCCATTTCATTCCATTCCGTTCTACTCGGGTAGATTCCATTCCTTTCCATTCCATTGCATTTCTTTCCATTCCTTTCCATTCCATTCCATTCCATTCTGTTCTATTCCATTCCGTTCTTCTCGGGGGATTCCGTTCCATTCCCATCCATTCCGATCCATTACACTCCATTCAATTCCATTCCATTCCATTCCATTCCATTCCATTCCATTCCATTCCATTCCGTTCTACTCAGGTAGATTCCATTCCATTCCATTCCATTCCTTTCCATTCCATTGCGTTCCATTCCATTCCGTTCCATTCTATTCCGTTCTTCTCGGGTGGATTCCATTCCATTCCATTTCAATCCATTCCATTCCCTTCCATTCCATTCCTTTCCATTCCATTCCATTCCATTCCATTCCATTCCAATCCATTCCATTCCGTTCCATCCCGTTCTTCTCAGGTGGATTCCATTCCATTCTGTTCCATTGCATTCCATTCCATTCCATTCCTTTCCATTCCATTCCCTTCTTCTCGGGTAGATTCCATTCCCTTCCTTTCCATTCCATTCAATTCCATTCCGTTCTATTACATTCCGTTCTTCTCGGGTGGATTCCACTGCATTGCATTCCATCCCATTCCGTTCCATTCCATTCCATTCCATTCCGTTCTACTCGGGTAGATTCCTCTCGATACCATTCCATTCCATTCCATTCCATTCCATTCCATTCCATACCTTTCCATTCCATTCCGTTCTTCTCGGTTCGATTCGATTCGATTCGATTCGATTCCATTCCATTCCATTCCATTCCATTCCATTCCATTCCATTCCATTCCATTCCATTCCTTTCTACTCGAGTAGATTCCATTCCATTCCATTCCATTCTCCTCGGGTGGATTCCATACCATTCTATTCCGTTCCGTTGCATCCCGTTCCGTTCCATTCCGTTCCGTTCTACTCGAGTTGATTCAATTCCATTCTATTCCACTCCATTCCATTCCATTCCATTCCATTCCATTCCATTCCATTCCATTCCATTCCATTCCATTCCGTTCGTCTCGTATGGATTCCATTCCATTCTGTTCCATTCTATTCCATTCCATTCCATTCCTTTCCATTCCATTCCGTTCTATCTGGGTAGATTCCATTCCATTCCATTCCATTCCATTCCGTTCCATTCCATTCCATTCCATTCCATTTCATTCCATTCCATTCTTTTCCGTTCCATTCCGTTTCATTCCATTCCGTTCTTCTCGTGTGGATTCCATTCCATTCCATTCCATTCCATTCCATTACATTCCATTACATTACACTCCATTCTACTCGGGTAGATACCATTGCATTCCTTTCCATTCCATTCCATTCCATTCCATTCCATTCCATTCCATTCCATTCCATTCCATTCTTCTCTTTTGGATTCCACTCCATTCCTTTCTATTCCGTTCCATTCCATTCCATTCCATTCCATTCCGTTCCGTTCCACTCCATGCTATTCCATTCCATTTCATTCCATTCCATTCCATTCTAGTCAGGTAGATTCCATTGCATTCCATTGCATTCAATACCGTTCCATTCCATTCCATTCCATTCAATACCATTCCATTCCATTCCATTCTATTCCATTCGATTCGATTCCATTCCATTCTATTATATTCCGTTCCGTTCCATTCCATTCCATTCCATTCCATTCTCCTTGGGTGGATTCAAATCCATTCTATTCTCTTCCGGTCCTTTCCGTTCCATTCCATTCCATTCCGTTCTACTCGGGTTGATTCCGTTCCGCTCTATTCCACTCCATCTAATTCCACTCCATTCCATTCCATTCCATTCCATTCCATTCCATTCCATTCCATTCCATTCCATTCCATTCCATTCCATACAATTCCATTCCATTCTATTCTTCTCGGTTGGATTTCATTCCATTCCAATTGATTCCATTCCATTCCATTCCATTCGTTTCTACTCGGGTAGATTCCGTTCCGTTGCATTCCATTCCAATCCATTCCATTCCATTCTCCTTGGGTGGATTCAATTCCATTCTATTCCATTCCGTTCCGTTCCGTTACGTTCCATTCCGTTCCGTTCTCCTCGAGTTGATTCCATTCTGTTCTATTGCACTCCATTCCATTCCATTCTATTCCATTCCATTCCATTCCATTCCGTTCCGTTCCATTCCATTCCATTATTTCGTGTTGATTCCATTCCATTCCATTCCATTCCATTCCATTCCATTCCGTTCCATTCCATTGCATTCCATTCCATTCCGTTCTACTCGGGTAGATTGAAGTCATTCCATTCCATTCCAATCCATTCCACTCCATTCCATTCCATTCCTTTCCATTCCATTCCATTCCATTCCGTTCCATTCCATTCCATTCCGTTCTACTCAGGTTGATTCCATTTCATTCCATTCCATTCCATTCCCTTCCGTTCCATTCCGTTCTATTCCATTCCGTTCCATTCCATTCCATTCTTCTCGGGAGGATTCCATTCCATTCCATTCCAATCCACTCCATACCATTCCATTCCGTTCCATTCCATTCCATTCCGTTCTACTCGGGTAGATTCCATTCCATTCCATTCCATTCCATTCCATTCCATTCCATTCCATTCCATTCCATTCCATTCCATTCTCCTTGGGTGGATTCAATTCCATTCTATTCTATTCCTGTCCATTCCGTTCCATTCCATTCCGTTCCGTTCTACTCAGGTTGATTCAATTCCGTTCTTTTCCACTCCGTCTAATTCCATTCCATTCCATTCCATTCCATTCCATTCCATTCCGTTCCATACCATTCCATTCCATTCCATTCCATTCCATTCCATTCCATTCCATTCCATTCCATACAATTCCATTCCATTCCATTCTTCTCGGGTGGATTCTCTTCCATTCCGATCGATTCCATTCTATTCCGTTCCATTCCGTTCAACTCGGGTAGATTCCGTTCCATTCCATTCCATTCCATTCCTTTCCGTTCCATTTCTTTCCATTCC
Organism: Gorilla gorilla gorilla; assembly: GCF_029281585.2. Taxonomy (NCBI): domain Eukaryota; kingdom Metazoa; phylum Chordata; class Mammalia; order Primates; family Hominidae; genus Gorilla; species Gorilla gorilla. The sequence continues at coordinate 9,344,887 of NC_086018.1, read as the reverse complement.
ATTCTACTCGAGTAGATTCCATTCCATTCCTTTCCATTCCGTTCCGTTCCATTCCGTTCCATTCCATTCCATTCCATTTCATTCCGTTCTACTGGGGTAGATTAAATTCCATTCCATTCCACTCCATTCCATTCCACTCCATTGCCTTCCATTCCATTCCATTCTTCTCTTGTGGATTCCATTCCATTCCGTTCCATTCCATTCCAATCCATTCCATTCCATTCCATTCCATTCGATTCCGTTCCATTCCATTCCGTTCTGCTCGTGTGGATTCCCTTCTATTCCAATCCATTCCATTCCATTCCATTCCGTTCCATTGCATTCCAATACATTACATTACTTTCCGTTCTACTCGGGTAAATTCCAGTACATTCCATTCCATTCCATTGCATTCCATTCCATTCCATTCTTCTTGTTTGGATTCCATTCCACTCCATTCCATTCCATTCCATTCCGTTCCATTCCATTCCATTCCATTCCATTCCATTCCATTCCGTTCCAATCCATTCCATTCCATTCCTTTGTACTCGGCTAGATTCCATTCCATTCCATTCCGTTCCATACCATTCCATTCTATTCCATTCCATAGCATTCCATTCCATTCCATTCCGTTCCATTCCATTCCATTCCATTCTCTTGGTGGATTCAATTCCATTCAAGTCCATTCCGGTCCATTCCGTTCCGTTCCATTCCGTTCCATTGCATTCCATTCCATTCCATTCCATTCCATTCCATTCTGTTCTTCTCGGGTGGATTCCTTTCCATTCCTTTCCATTCCATTCCATTCCATTGCATTCCGTTCTACACGGGTAGATTCCATTCCATTCCATTCCATTTCATTCCAATCCATTCCATTCCATTCCATTCTCCTTGGGTGGATTCAATTTCATTCTATTCCATTGCGTTCCGTTCCGTTACTTTCCATTCCATTCCATTCTGCAGGGGTTGATTCAATTCCGTTCTATTCCATTCAATTCCATTCCGTTCCATTCCATTCCATTCCATTCCATTCCATTCCATTCCATTCCATTCCGTTCCATTCCATTCCATTCCCTTCTACTCTGTTAGATTCGATTCCATACCATTCCTTTCCTTTCGGTTCCGTGGCGTTACGTTCCGTTCCGTTCCGTTCCATTCCATTCTATTCCATTCTATTCCATTCCATTTTATTCCTTTCCTTTCCATTCCATTCCATTTCATTCCATTCCGTTCTACTAGGGTAAATTCCATTCCATTCCATTCCATTCCATTCCATTCCATTCGATTCCATTCGATTCGATTCCATTCGATTCCATTCCATTCCATTCCATTCCATTCCATTCCTTTCCATTCCCTTCCATTCTATTCTATTGAATTACGTTCCATTCCATTCCATTCCATTCTGTTCAATTCCATTCCGTTCTTCTCGGGGGATTCCGTTCCATTCCCATCCATTCCGATCCATTCCACTCCATTCCATTCCATTCCATTCCATTCCATTCCATTCCATTCCTTTCCATTCCATTCCATTCCATTCCATTCCATTCCGTTCTACTCAGGTAGATTCCATTCCATTCCATTCCATTCCTTTCCATTCCATTGCGTTCCATTCCATTCCGTTCCATTCCATTCCATTCTTCTCGGGTGGATTCCATTCCATTCCATTCCAATCCATTGCATTCCCTTCCATTCCATTCCTTTCCATTCCATGCCATTCCATTCCATACCATTCCGTTCTTCTTGGGTGGATTCCATTCCATTCCATTCCAATCCATTGCATTCCCTTCCATTCCATTCCTTTCCATTCCATTCCATTCCATTCCATTCCATTCCATTCCATTCCATTCCATTCCATTCCATTCCATCAACTCGGGTTGATTCCAATCCATTCCATTCCTTTCTATTCCACTCCATTGCATTCCATTATGCTCGGGTTGATTCCATTCGACTCCATTCCATTACATTACACTGCTTTCCGTCCCTTTAATTTCCTCTCGGGTTGATTCCCTTCCATTCTACTCATTCCATTCCATTCCACTCCATTCCATTGCATTCCATTTCTTTCCATTCTACTCATTCCATTCCATTCCATTCCATTCCATTGCATTCCATTTCTTTCCATTACTTTCCATTCCATTCCGTTCCATTCCACTGCATTACATTCCAATGTGGTTGATTCCATTCCATTCCATTCCATTCCATTCCATTCCATTCCTTTCCATTCCATTCCACTCGGTATAATTCCATTCCATTCCATGCAATTCCATTCCATTCCATTCCATTTTATTTGATTCCATTTCTTTCCATTCCCTTCCACTTTCCCATTCCATTCCATTCCTTTCCAGTTGATTCCATTCCATTGCATCGCATTCCATTCCATTCCATTCCATTCCACTCCATTCCATTATATTCTCTTGGGTTGATTCCATTCCATTCCATTTCTTTCCCTTCCTTTCCATTCCATACCGTTCCATTCCATTCCACTCCATTCCATTATATTCACTTCGGTTGATTCCATTCCATACCATTCCTTTCCATTCCATTCCATTCCATTCCATACCGTTCCACTCCATTCCATTCCATTCCACTCGGGTTGATTCAAATCCATTCCATTCTTTTCCACTCCTTTCTATTCTATTCCATTCCATTCCATTCCACTCTACTCCATTCCATTCCGTTGTCTTCCATTCCATTCCACACTGGTTGATTCCATTGCATTCCATTCCATTCCATTCAATTTTATTCCATTCCGTTCCATTCTGGTTGATTCCATTCCATTTTATTCCATTCCATTCCATTCCATTCCGTTCCATTCCATTCCATTCCATTCCATTCCATTCCATTCCATTCCATTGCATTCCATTCCATTCCATTGCATTCCATTCTACTCGGGTTGTATCCATTCTTTTCCATTCCATTCCACTCCATTCCATTCCATTCCATTCTATTCCATTCCATTCCATTCCATTCCTTTCCATTCCATTCCATTCTCCTTGGGTGGATTCAATTCCATTCTATTCTATTCTGGTCCATTCCGTTCCATTCCGTTCCGTTCCGTTCTACTAGGGTTGATTCAATTCCGTTCTATTCCACTCCGTTTAATTCCATTCCATTCCATTCCATTCCATTCCATTCCATTCTATTCCATTCCGTTCCATTCCATTCCATACAATTCCATTCCATTCCATTCTTCTCGGGTGGATTCCATTCCATTCCGATCGATTCCATTCTATTCCGTTCCATTCTGTTCAACTCGGGTACATTCCGTTCCATTCCATTCCATTCCATTCCATTCCATTCCATTCCGTTCCATTTCTTTCCATTCCATTCCATTCCATTTCATTTCATTCCGTTCTACTGAGGTAGATTAAATTCCATTCCATTCCACTCCATTCCATTCCACTCCATTGCCTTCCATTCCATTCCATTCCTCTCTTGTGGATTCCATTCCATTCCGTTCCATTCCATTCCAATCCATTCAATTCCATTCCATTCCATTCGATTCTGTTCCATTCCATTCCGTTCTTCTCGGGTGGATTCCCTTCTATTCCAATCCATTCCATTCCATTCCATTCCGTTCCATTGCATTCCATTACATTACATTACTTTCCGTTCTACTCGGGTAAATTCCATTATATTCCATTCCATTCCATTGCATTCCATTCCATTCCATTCTTCTTGTTTGGATTCCATTCCACTCCATTCCATTCCATTCCATTCCGTTCCGTTCCATTCCATTCCATTCCATTCCATTCCATTCCATTCCGTTCCATTCCATTCCATTCCATTACTTTGTACTCGGGTAGATTCCATTCCATTCCATTCCGTTCCATACCATTCCATTCTATTCCATTCCATTGCATTCCATTCCATTCCATTCCGTTCCATACCATTCCATTCTATTCCATTCCATTGCATTCCATTCCATTCCATTCCGTTCCATTCCATTCCATTCCATTCTCTTGGTGGATTCAATTCCATTCAAGTCCATTCCGGTCCATTCCGTTCCGGTCCATTCCGTTCCATTGCATTCCATTCCATTCCATTCCATTCCATTCTGTTCTTCTCGGGTGGATTCCTTTCCATTCCTTTTCATTCCATTCCATTCCATTCCATTCCATTCCATTGCATTCCGTGCTACACGGGTAGATTCCATTCCATTCCATTCCATTCCAATCCATTCCATTCCATTCCATTCCATTCTATTCCATTCTCCTTGGGTGGATTCAATTCCATTCTATTCCATTGCGTTCCGTTCCGTTACTTTCCATTCCATTCCGTTCTGCAGGGGTTGATTCAATTCCGTTCTATTCCACTTCTTTCCATTCCATTCCATTCCATTCTATTCCATTCCATTCCATTCCATTCCATTCCATTCCATTCCATTCCATTCCATTCCATTCCATTCCCTTCTACTCTGTTAGATTCGATTCCATACCATTCCTTTCCTTTCGGTTCCGTGGCGTTATGTTCCGTTCCGTTCCGTTCCATTCCATTCTATTCCATTCTATTCCATTCCATTTTATTCCTTTCCTTTCCATTCCATTCCATTTCATTCCATTCCGTTCTACTCGGGTAGATTCCATTCCTTTCCATTCCATTGCATTTCTTTCCATTCCTTTCCATTCCATTCCATTCCATTCTGTTCAATTCCATTCCGTTCTTCTCGGGGGATTCCGTTCCATTCCCATCCATTCCGATCCATTCCACTCCATTCCATTCCATTCCATTCCATTCCTTTCCATTCCATTGCGTTCCATTCCATTCCGTTCCATTCCATTCCGTTCTTCTCGGGTGGATTCCATTCCATTCCATTCCAATCCATTCCATTCCCTTCCATTCCATTCCTTTCCATTCCATTCAATTCCATTGCATTCCATTCCATTCCATTCCATTCCATTGCATTCCATTCCATTCCATTCCTTTCCATTCCACTCGGGTTGATTCCAATCCATTCCATTCCATTCCATTCCACTCCATTCCATTCCATTATGCTAGTGTTGATTCCATTCCATTGCATTCCATTACATTACACTACTTTTCGTTCCTTTCATTTCCTCTCGTGTTGATTCCCTTCCATTCTACTCATTTAATTCCATTCCATTCCATTCCATTGCATTCCATTTGTTTCCATTCTGCTCATTCCATTCCATTCCATTCCATTCCATTGCATTCCATTTCTTTCCATTACTTTCCATTCCATTCCGTTCCATTCCACTGCATTACATTCCAATGAGGTTGATTCCATTCCATTCCATTCAATTCCATTCCTTTCCATTCCATTCCACTCGGTATAATTCCATTCCATTCCATGCAATTCCATTCCATTCCATTCCATTTTATTTGATTCCATTTCTTTCCATTCCATTCCACTTTCCCATTCCATTCCATTCCTTTCCTGTTGATTCCATTCCATTGCATCGCATTCCATTCCATTCCATTCCACTCCCCTCCATTCCATTATATTCTCTTGGATTGATTCCATTCCATTCCATTCCTTTGCATTCCATTCCATTCCATACCGTTCCATTCCATTCCACTCGGGTTGATTCAAATCCATTCCATTCTTTTCCACTCCATTCTATTCTATTCCATTCCACTCCATTGCCCTCTACTCCATTCCATTCCGTTGTCTTCCATTCAATTCCACACGGGTTGATTCCGTTCCATTCTATTCCATTCCATTCCATTCCATTCCATTCCATTCCATTCCATTCCATTGCATTCCATTCCATTCCATTGCATTCCATTCTACTCGGGTTGTATCCATTCTGTTCCATGCCATTCCATTGCATTCCATTCCATTCCATTCCATTCCATTGCATTCCATTCCATTCCATTCCATTCCATTCCATTCCATTGCTTTCCATTCCATTCTAGTCCATTCCATTCCATTCCATTCCATTGCTTTCCATTCCATTCTAGTCCATTCCATTCCATTCCATTCCATTCCATTCCATTCCATTTCATTCCGTTCCATTCCTTTCCTTTCGTTTCCATTCCGTTCCATTCCATTCCATTCCATTCCATTCCATTCCATTCCATTCCATTCCTTTCAAATGCATTCAAATTTATTCCATTCCATTCCATTCCATTCCTTTCTAATGCATTCTAATTTATTCAATTCCTTTCAAATGCATTCGAATTTATTCCATTCCATTCCATTCCATTCCATTCCATTCCATTCCATTCCATTCCATTCCACTCGTCTTGACTCCATTCTAATCCATTCAATTCATTCCATTCCACTCGGGTTGATTCCATTCCATTCCATTCCATTCCATTCCATTCCATTCCATTCCATTCCATTCCATTCCATTCCATTCCATTCCATTCCATTCCATTGAATTCCATTCCATTCCATTCCATTCCATTCCATTCCATTCCGTTCTTCACAGGTGGATTCCATTCCATTTCATTCCATTCCATTCCATTGCATTCCATTCCATTCCATTCCATTCCATTCCACTCGGTTGGATTCAATTCCATTCTATTCCATTCCATTCCGTTCCGTTTCATTCCATTCTGTTCCGTTCTACTCGGGTTGATTAAATTCCGTTCTATTCCACTCCATTTCATTTCATTCCGTTCCATTCCATTCCGTTCGGTTCCATTACATTCCGTTCTTCTTGGGTTAATTCCATTCCATTCCGTTCCATTCCATTCCATTCCATTCCATTCCGTTCTACTCGGGTAGATTCAATTCATTTCATTCCATTCCATTCCATTATATTCCATTCCATTCCATTCCATTCTGTTCCATTCCATTCCGTTCTTCTCGAGTGGATTCCATTCCATTCCTTTCCATTCCATTCCATTCCATTCCAATCGATTCCATTCCATTTCATTGCATTCAGTTCCATTCCGTTCTTCTTTGGAGGATTCCATTCCATTGCATTCCATTCCATTCCGTTCCATTCCGTTCCATTCCATTCCATTCCATTCCATTCCATTCCATTCCGTTCTACTCGGGTAGATTCCATTCCAGTCCCCTGCGTTCCCTTCTGTTCCATAGCTTTCCGTTCCGTTCCATTCCTTTCCATTCCATTCCATTCCATTGCATTCCATTACATTCCATTCCATTCCTTTCTTCTCTGGTGGATTCCATTCCATTCTATTCCATTCCATTCCTTTCCATTCCATTCCATTCCATTCTACTCCATTCCTTTCCATTCCATTCCATTTCATTCCATTCCATTCTACTCGGGAAGATTCAATTCCATTCCATTCTTCCATTCATTTCCATTCCATTCCACTCGGGTTCATTCCATTCCATTCCATTCCATTCCATTCCGTTCCATTGCATTCCATTCCATTCCATTCCATTCCATTCCATTCCATTCCATTCCATCCCATTCCATTCCATTCTCCATGGGTGGGTTCTATTCCATTCTTTTCCATTCCGTTCCGTCCCATTCCGTTCCATTCTGTTCCGCTCTACTCGGGTAGATTGAATTCCGTTCTATTCCACTCCATTCCATTGCATTCCACTCCTTTCCATTCCAATCCATTCCGTTCCGTTCCGTTCCATTCCGTTCTTACAGGGTGGATTCTACTCCATTTCCTACCATTCCATTCCGTTCTTTTCCATTCTATTCCATTCCATTCCATTCCATTCCGTTCTACTCGGGTAGATTCAGTTCATTCCAATCCATTCCATTTCACTAAATTTCATTCCACTCTCGTCGGTTGGATTGGATTCCATTCTATTCCATTCAATTCCGTTCCGTTCTGTTCCATTTCATTCCGTTCTACTCGGGTTCATTCAATTCTATACTATTCCACTCCACTCCATTCCATTCCATTCAATTCCATTTCGTTGCACTCCTTTCCGTTCTTCTCGGGTGGATTCCACTCCTTTCCATTCCATTCTATTCCGTTCCGTTCCATTCCGTTCCATTCCATTCCATTCCATTCCGTTTTTCTCGGGTAGATTCCATTCCATTCCATTCCATTCCATTCCATTCCATTCCATTCCATTCCATTCCATTCCATTCCGTTCTTCTCAGTTGGATTCCATTCCATTCCGTTCCGTTGCATTCCATTCCATTCCATTCCTTTCTAATCCATTCCGTTCTACTCGTGTAGATTCCATTCCTTTCCATTCCATTCCATTCCATTCCATTCCATTCCGTACTACTCAGGTAGATTTCATTGCATTCCATTCCATTCCATTCCATTCCATTCCATTCCATTCCATTCCGTTCTACTCGGGTAGATTCCATTCCATTCCATTCCATTCCGTTCCATTCCATTCCATTCCATTGCATTCCATTCCATTCCGTTCCATTCCATTCCGTTCTTCACAGGTGGATTCCATTCCATTCCATTCCATTCCATTCCATTCCATTCCATTCCATTCCATTCCATTCCATTCCATTCTGTTCTACTCGGGTAGATTCCATTCCATTCCATTCCATTCCGTTCCATTCCATTCCATTCCATTGCATTCCATTCCATTCCGTTCCATTCCATTCCGTTCTTCTCAGGTGGATTCCATTCCATTCCATTCCATACCATTCCTTTCCATTCCATTCCATTCCATTCCGTTCTACTCTGGTAGATTCAATTCCATTCCATTCATTCCTTTCCATTCCATTCGTTTCCATTCCATTCCATTCCATTCCATTCCATTCCTTTCCATTCTTTTCCATTCCATTCCTTTCTTCTCGGGAAGATTCCTTTCCATTCCGTTCCATTCCACTCCATTCCATTCCATTCCATTCCAATCCATTCCATTCCATTCAATTAAATACCATTCCATTCCGTTCTACTCGGGTAGATTCCATTCCATTCCATTCCATTCCATTCCATTCCATTCCATTCCATTCCATTCCGTTCTCCTCGGGTGGATTCAATTCCTTCCTATTTAGATCCGTTCCGACCCGTTCCATTCCATTCCATTCCGTTCTACTCGGGTTGATTCAATTCCGTTCTATTCCACTCCATTCCATTCCGTTCCATTCCATTATATTCCGTTGTTATAGGGTGGATTCCATTGCATTCCATGCCATTCCATTCCGTTCCTTTCCATTCCTTTCCATTCCATTCCATTCCACTCCATTCCATTCCATTCTACTCAGGCAGATTCAATTTCATTCCATTCCATTCCATTCCCTTCCGTTCTGTTCCGTTCCGTTCCATTCCATTCCATTCCATTCCATTCCATTCCATTCCATTCCATTCTCCTCGGGTGGATTCCATTCCATTCCATTCCATTCCATTCCATTCCATTCCATTCTCCTCGGTTTATTCAATTCCATTCTATTCCATTTCGTTCCGACCTGTTCCGTTCCATTCCGTTCTGTTCTACTCGGGTTGATTCAATTCCGTTCTATTCCACTCCATTCCGTTGCATTCCATTCCATTCCATTCCACTTTGTTCCGTTCCATTCCATTCCGTTGTTATAGTGTGGATTACATTCCATTCCATGCCATTCCATTCCGTTTCTTTCCTTTCCATTCCATTCCATTCCATTCCACTCCATTCAATTCCTTTCTACTCAGGTAGATTCAATTTCATTCCATTCCATTCCGTTCTGTTCTTTTCCGTTCCGTTCCATTCCATTCCATTCCATTCCACTCCATTCCATTCCCTTCTACTCAGGTAGATTCCATTCCATTCCATTCCATTCCATTCCATTCCATTCCGTTCTACTTGGGTAGATTCCATTCCATTCCATTCCATTCCATTCCGTTCCATTCCATTCCATTCCTTTGCATTCCATTCCATTCCGTTCCATTCCATTCCGTTCTTCTCGGGTGGATTCCATTCCATTCCATTCCATTCCATTCCATTCCATTCCATTCCATTCCATTCCATTCCGTTCCATTCCATTCCATTCCATTCCGTTCTACTCGGGTAGATTCCATTCCATTTCATTCCATTCCGTTCCATTCCATTCCATTCCATTGCATTCCATTCCATTCCGTTCCATTCCATTCCATTCCATTCCATTCCATTCCTTTCCTTTCTTCTTGGGTGGATTCCATTACATTCCATTCCATCCCATTCCATTCCACTCCATTCCATTCCATTCCATTCCGTTCCTTTCTACTCGGGTAGATTCCATTCCATTCCATTCCATTCCATTCCTTTCCATTCTATTCCACTCCATTCCATTCCGTTCTACTCGGGTAGATTCCATTCCATTCCATTCCATTCTATTCCATTCCGTTCCATTCCGTTCCGCTCCGTTCGGTATCGTTCCATTCCATTCCATTCCATTCCATTCTATTCCATTCCATTCCATTCCATTCCATTCCATTCCATTCCATTCCGTTCTACTCGGGTAGATTCCATTCCATTCCATTCCATTCCATTCCATTCCATTCCATTCCATTCCATTCCATTCCACTCCATTCCATTCCGTTCTACTCGGGTAGATTCCATTCCATTCCATTCCATTCTATTCCATTCCATTCCGTTCCGTTCCGCTCCGTTCGGTATCGTTCCATTCCATTCCATTCCATTCAATTCCATTCCATTCCATTCCGTTCCGTTCCATTCCATTCCACTCCATTCCATTCCATTCCATTCCGTTCCTTTCTACTCGGTTAGATTCCATTCCATTCCATTCCACTCCATTCCATTCCATTCCATTCCGTTCCTTTCTACTCGGGTAGATTCCATTCCATTCCATTCCATTCCATCCCGTTCCATTCCATTCCATTCCATTCCATTCCATCCATTCCATTCCATTCCATTCCAATTAAATCCATTCCATTCCATTCCATTCCATTCCATTCCATTTCATTCCATTCCATTCCGTTCTTCTAGGGTGGATTCCATTCCATTCCATTTAATTCCATTCGGTTCCATTCCATTCCTTTCTATTCCATTCCATTCCATTCCGTTCTACTTGTGTAGATTCCATTCCGTTCCATTCCTTTCCATATCATTCCATTCCATTCCATTCCATACCATTCCATTCCATTCCATTCCATTCCATTCCATTCCATTCCATTCTTTCTACATGGGTAGATTCCTTTCCACTCCATTCCATTCCATACCATTCCATTCCATTGCATTCCATTCCATTCCATTCCATTCCTTTGCATTCCATTCCATTCCATTCTGTTCTACTCGGGGAGATTCCATTCCATTCCATTCCGTTCCGTTCCGTTCCGTTGCATTCCGTTCCATTCTGTTCCGTTACATTCCATTCCATTCCATTCCATTCCATTCCATTCCATTCCATTCCATTCCATTCCATTCCTTTCCGTTCCATTCCATTCCCTTCTTCTCGGATGTATTCCATTCCATTCCATTCCATTCCATTCCATTCCATTCCATTCCATTCCATTCCATTCCATTCCATTCCATTCCATTCCATTCCGTTCGTTTGCATTCCATTCCATTCCATTCCATTCTGTTCTACTCGGTTAGATTCAATTCCATTCCATTCCGTTCCATTCCGTTCCGTTGCGTTCCGTTCGGTTCCATTCCATTCCATTCCATTCCATTCCATTCCTTTCCGTTCCTTTCCATTCCCTTCTTCTCGGTTGGATTCCTTTCCATTCCATTCCTTTCCATTCCATTCCATTCTATTCCTTTCTTTTCCATTCCGTTCCATTTCATTCCATTCCGTTCTACTCAGGTAGATTCAATTCCATTCCATTCCATTACATTTTGTTCTTCTCGGGTGGATTCCATTACATTCCATTCCAATCCATTCCATTCCGTTCCATTCCATACCATTCCATTCCAATCCATTCCATTCCTTTCTACTCGGGTAGATTCCATTCCATTCCATTCCATTCCATTCCATTCCTTTCCGTTCCATTCTCTTATGGTGGATTAAATTCCATTCTATTCCATTCCGTTCCATCCCGTTCCGTTCCATTCCGCTCCGTTCCACTCGTGTTCATTCTATTCCATCCTATTCCACTCCATTCCATTGTATTCCATTCCATTTCAATCCATTCCGTGTCCGTTCCATTCTATTCTGTTCTTATAGGGTGGATTCCATTCCATTCCATACCATTCCATTCCATTCCATTCCATTCCATTGCATTCCATTCCATTCCATTCCATTCCATTCTATTCTATTCCATTCCATTCCATTCCATTCCACTCCATTCCATTCCGTTCTACTCGGGTAGATTCCATTCCATTCCATTCAATTCCATTCCATTCCATTCCATTCCATTCCACTCCATTCCATTCCGTTCTACTCGGGTAGATTCCATTCCATTCCATTCCATTCTATTCCATTCCGTTCCGTTCCGTTTCGCTCCGTTCGGTATCGTTCCATTCCATTCCATTCCATTCAATTCCATTCCATTCCGTTCCATTCCGTTCCATTCCATTCCTTTCTGTAATACTCCGGTAGATATTCCATTCCATTCCATTCCATTCGATTCCATTCCATTCCATTCCATTCCATTCCATTCCATTCCATTCCATTCCATTCCATTCCATTCCATTCCATTCCATTCCATTCCATTGTACTCGGGTAGATTCAATTCATTCCATTCCAATCCATTCCATTCCGTTCTGTTCCATTCCATTCCATTCCATTCCATTCCATTCTATTCCATTCCATTCCATTCCGTTCTACTCGGGTAGATTCCATTCCATTTCATTCCATTCCATTCCATTCCATTCCATTCCATTACATTACATTCCATTGCATTCCATTCCATTCGATTCCATTCCACAAGGGTTGATTTCCTTCTATTCGATTCTGTTCCATTCCATATCACTCCGATTGATTCCATTCCATTCCTTTCCATTCCATTCCATTTGATTCCATTCCATTCCTATCCAATCTGGTTGCTTCCATTCCATGCCATGCCGTTCCATTTCATTCCATTCCATTTCATTCCATTCCAGTTGATTCCATTCCATTCCATTCCATTCCATTCCACTACATTCCGCTGGGTTTGATTCCATTCCATTCCATTCCATTTCATTCCATTTCACTCCATTCCATTCCTTTCCAGTCAGGTTGATTCCATTGCATTCCATTCCATTCTGTTCCGTTCTACTCGGGTAGATTCCATTCCATTTCATTCTGTTCCATTGCATTCCATTCCATTCCATTCCATTCCATTCCGTTCCACTCGGGTAGATTCCATTCCATTCCATTCCACTCCATTCCATTCCATTCCATTCCATTTCATTCCATTCCATTCCATTCCGATTTTCTCTGGTGGATTCCATTCCATTCCTTTCCATTCCATTCCATTCCATTCCATTCCATTCCATTCCATTCCATTCCGTTCCACTCGGGTAGATTAAATTCCATTCCATTCCATTCCATTCAATTCCATTCCAATCCATTCCATTCCGTTCATTTCTACTCGGGTAGTTTCCATTCCATTCCATTCCACTACATTCCATTCCATTCCATTCCGTTCCTTTCTTGTCGGGTAGATTCCGTTCCTTTCCATTCCGTTCCATTCCGTTCCATTCCATTCCATTCCATTCCATCCATTCCATTCCGTTCCATTCCAATTAATTCCATTCCATTCCATTCCATTCCATTCCATTCCATTCCATTCCATTCCATTCCGTTCTTCTAGGGTGGATTCCATTCTATTCCATTAAATTCCATTCCGTTCCATTCCATTCCATTCCATTCCATTCCATTCCATTTCATTCCATTCCATTCCATTCCGTTTTTCTCGGGTGGATTCCATTCCATTCCATTCCATTCCATTCCATTCCATTCCATTACATTACATTCAATTCCATTCCGTTCTTCTCGGGTGGATTCCATTCCATTCCATTCCATTCCATTCCATTCCATTCCCTTCGATTCCATTCCTTTCCATTACATTCCATTCGACTAGGTTTGAATCCGTTCCTTTCCATTCATTTCCAGTACTTTCCATTCCATTCCATACCATTTGATTCCATTCCTTTCCTATCCACTCCATTCCACTCGTGTTGCTTCCTTTCCATGCCATTGCCTTCCATTCCTTTCCATTTCATTCCATTCCAGTTGATTCCATTCCATTTAATTCCATTCCATTCCATTTCATTCCACTCGTGTTGATTGCATTCCTTTCCTTTCCATTCCTTTCCATTCTTCCATGCCATTTCATTCCATTCCACTCGGATGGATTCTTTTCCGTTCCATTCCATTCGATTCGATTCGATTCCATTCCATCACCTTCCATTCCATTCCATTCCATTCTTCCATTCCTTTCCATTCCATTCCACTCGGGTTTATTCCATTCCATTCCATTCCATTCCATTCCGTTCCTTTCCATTCCATTCCATTCCATTCCATTCCATTCCATTCCATTCCATTCCATTCCATTCCATTCCATTCTCCATGGGTGGATTCAATTCCATTCTATTCCATTCCGTAACGTCCCGTTCTGTTCCATTCTGTTCCGCTGTTCTCGGGTAGATTAAATTCCGTTCTATTCCACTCCATTCCATTGCATTCCACTCCTTTCCATTCCATTCCATTCCGTTCCGTTCCATTCCATTCCGTTCTTATAGGGTGGATTCCACTCCATTTCATACCATTCCATTCCGTTCTTTTCCATTCGATTCCATTCCATTCCATTCCATTCCGTTCTACTCGGGTAGATTCAGTTCATTCCAATCCATTCCATTCCACTCCATTTCATTCCACTCTCGTTGGGTGGATTGAATTCCGTTCTATTCCACTCAATTCCCTTCCGTTCCATTCCATTCCATTCCGTTCTACTCCGGTTGATTCAATTCCGTACTATTCCACTCCACTCCATTCCATTCCATTCCATTCCATTCCATTCCGTTGCACTCCTTTCCGTTCTTCTCGGGTGGATTCCATTCCTTTCCATTCCATTCCATTCTGTTCTGTTCCATTCCGTTCCATTCCATTCCATTCCATTCCATTCCGTTCTTCTCGGGTAGAATCCATTCCATCCCATTCCATTCCGTTCTTCTCGGGTGGATTCCATTCCATTCCGTTCCGTTGCATTCCATTCCATTCCTTTCCTTCCTATTCCATTCCGTTCTACTCGGGTAGATTCCATTCCATTTCATTCCATTCCATTCCGTTCCATTCCATTCCGTTCCACTCGGGTAGATTCCATTCCATTCCATTCCATTCCATTCCATTCCATTCCATTCCATTCAATTCCATTCCAATCCATTCCATTCCGTTCCATTCCATTCCATTCCATTCCGTTCAATTCCATTCCGTTCTTCTCGGGTGGATTCCATTCCATTCCATTCCATTCCATTATGCTAGTGTTGATTCCATTCCATTGCATTCCATTACATTACACTACTTTTCGTTCCTTTCATTTCCTCTAGTGTTGATTCCCTTCCATTCTACTCATTTAATTCCATTCCATTCCATTCCATTGCATTCCATTTGTTTCCATTCTGCTCATTCCATTCCATTCCATTCCATTCCATTGCATTCCATTTCTTTCCATTACTTTCCATTCCATTCCGTTCCATTCCACTGCATTACATTCCAATGAGGTTGATTCCATTCCATTCCATTCAATTCCATTCCTTTCCATTCCATTCCACTCGGTATAATTCCATTCCATTCCATGCAATTCCATTCCATTCCATTCCATTTTATTTGATTCCATTTCTTTCCATTCCATTCCACTTTCCCATTCCATTCCATTCCTTTCCTGTTGATTCCATTCCATTGCATCGCATTCCATTCCATTCCATTCCACTCCCCTCCATTCCATTATATTCTCTTGGATTGATTCCATTCCATTCCATTCCTTTGCATTCCATTCCATTCCATACCGTTCCATTCCATTCCACTCGGGTTGATTCAAATCCATTCCATTCTTTTCCACTCCATTCTATTCTATTCCATTCCACTCCATTGCCCTCTACTCCATTCCATTCCGTTGTCTTCCATTCAATTCCACACGGGTTGATTCCGTTCCATTCTATTCCATTCCATTCCATTCCATTCCATTCCATTCCATTCCATTCCATTCCTTTCCATTCCATTGCATTCCATTCCATTCCATTGCATTCCATTCTACTCGGGTTGTATCCATTCTGTTCCATTCCATTCCATTGCATTCCATTCCATTCCATTCCATTCCATTGCATTCCATTCCATTCCATTCCATTCCATTCCATTCCATTGCTTTCCATTCCATTCTAGTCCATTCCATTCCATTCCATTCCATTGCTTTCCATTCCATTCTAGTCCATTCCATTCCATTCCATTCCATTCCATTCCATTTCATTCCATTCCATTCCTTTCCTTTCGTTTCCATTCCGTTCCATTCCATTCCATTCCATTCCATTCCATTCCATTCCATTCCATTCCATTCCATTCCATTCCATTCCATTCCTTTCAAATGCATTCAAATTTATTCCATTCCATTCCATTCCATTCCTTTCTAATGCATTCTAATTTATTCAATTCCTTTCAAATGCATTCGAATTTATTCCATTCCATTCCATTCCATTCCATTCCATTCCATTCCATTCCATTCCACTCGTCTTGACTCCATTCTAATCCATTCAATTCATTCCATTCCACTCGGGTTGATTCCATTCCATTCCATTCCATTCCATTCCATTCCATTCCATTCCATTCCATTCCATTGAATTCCATTCCATTCCATTCCATTCCATTCAATTCCATTCCGTTCTTCACAGGTGGATTCCATTCCATTTCATTCCATTCCATTCCATTGCATTCCATTCCATTCCATTCCATTCCATTCCACTCGGTTGGATTCAATTCCATTCTATTCCATTCCATTCCGTTCCGTTTCGTTCCATTCTGTTCCGTTCTACTCGGGTTGATTAAATTCCGTTCTATTCCACTCCATTTCATTTCATTCCGTTCCATTCCATTCCGTTCGGTTCCATTACATTCCGTTCTTCTTGGGTTAATTCCATTCCATTCCGTTCCATTCCATTCCATTCCATTCCATTCCGTTCTACTCGGGTAGATTCAATTCATTTCATTCCATTCCATTCCATTATATTCCATTCCATTCCATTCCATTCCATTCTGTTCCATTCCATTCCGTTCTTCTCGAGTGGATTCCATTCCATTCCTTTCCATTCCATTCCATTCCATTCCAATCGATTCCATTCCATTTCATTGCATTCAGTTCCATTCCGTTCTTCTTTGGAGGATTCCATTCCATTGCATTCCATTCCATTCCGTTCCATTCCGTTCCATTCCATTCCATTCCATTCCATTCCATTCCATTCCATTCCGTTCTACTCGGGTAGATTCCATTCCAGTCCCCTGTGTTCCGTTCTGTTCCATAGCTTTCCGTTCCGTTCCATTCCTTTCCATTCCATTCCATTCCATTGCATTCCATTACATTCCATTCCATTCCTTTCTTCTCTGGTGGATTCCATTCCATTCTATTCCATTCCATTCCTTTCCATTCCATTCCATTCCATTCTACTCCATTCCTTTCCATTCCATTCCATTTCATTCCATTCCATTCTACTCGGGAAGATTCAATTCCATTCCATTCTTCCATTCATTTCCATTCCATTCCACTCGGGTTCATTCCATTCCATTCCATTCCATTCCATTCCGTTCCATTGCATTCCATTCCATTCCATTCCATTCCATTCCATTCCATTCCATTCCATTCCATTCCATCCCATTCCATTCCATTCTCCATGGGTGGGTTCTATTCCATTCTTTTCCATTCCGTTCCGTCCCATTCCGTTCCATTCTGTTCCGCTCTACTCGGGTAGATTGAATTCCGTTCTATTCCACTCCATTCCATTGCATTCCACTCCTTTCCATTGCAATCCATTCCGTTCCGTTCCGTTCCATTCCGTTCTTACAGGGTGGATTCTACTCCATTTCCTACCATTCCATTCCGTTCTTTTCCATTCTATTCCATTCCATTCCATTCCATTCCGTTCTACTCGGGTAGATTCAGTTCATTCCAATCCATTCCATTTCACTAAATTTCATTCCACTCTCGTCGGTTGGATTGGATTCCATTCTATTCCATTCAATTCCGTTCCGTTCTGTTCCATTTCATTCCGTTCTACTCGGGTTCATTCAATTCTATACTATTCCACTCCACTCCATTCCATTCCATTCAATTCCATTTCGTTGCACTCCTTTCCGTTCTTCTCGGGTGGATTCCACTCCTTTCCATTCCATTCTATTCCGTTCCGTTCCATTCCGTTCCATTCCATTCCATTCCATTCCGTTTTTCTCGGGTAGATTCCATTCCATTCCATTCCATTCCATTCCATTCCATTCCATTCCATTCCATTCCGTTCCGTTCTTCTCAGTTGGATTCCATTCCATTCCGTTCCGTTGCATTCCATTCCATTCCATTCCTTTCTAATCCATTCCGTTCTACTCGTGTAGATTCCATTCCTTTCCATTCCATTCCATTCCATTCCATTCCATTCCGTACTACTCAGGTAGATTTCATTGCATTCCATTCCATTCCATTCCATTCCATTCCATTCCATTCCATTCCGTTCTACTCGGGTAGATTCCATTCCATTCCATTCCATTCCGTTCCATTCCATTCCATTCCATTGCATTCCATTCCATTCCGTTCCATTCCATTCCGTTCTTCACAGGTGGATTCCATTCCATTCCATTCCATTCCATTCCATTCCATTCCATTCCATTCCATTCCATTCTGTTCTACTCGGGTAGATTTCATTCCATTCCATTCCATTCCGTTCCATTCCATTCCATTCCATTGCATTCCATTCCATTCCGTTCCATTCCATTCCGTTCTTCTCAGGTGGATTCCATTACATTCCATTCCATACCATTCCTTTCCATTCCATTCCATTCCATTCCGTTCTACTCTGGTAGATTCAATTCCATTCCATTCATTCCTTTCCATTCCATTCGTTTCCATTCCATTCCATTCCATTCCATTCCATTCCTTTCCATTCTTTTCCATTCCATTCCTTTCTTCTCGGGAAGATTCCTTTCCATTCCGTTCCATTCCACTCCATTCCATTCCATTCCATTCCATTCCAATCCATTCCATTCCATTCAATTAAATACCATTCCATTCCGTTCTACTCGGGTAGATTCCATTCCATTCCATTCCATTCCATTCCATTCCATTCCATTCCATTCCATTCCATTCCATTCTCCTCGGGTGGATTCAATTCCTTCCTATTTAGATCCGTTCCGACCCGTTCCATTCCATTCCATTCCGTTCTACTCGGGTTGATTCAATTCCGTTCTATTCCACTCCATTCCATTCCGTTCCATTCCATTATATTCCGTTGTTATAGGGTGGATTCCATTGCATTCCATGCCATTCCATTCCGTTCCTTTCCATTCCTTTCCATTCCATTCCATTTCACTCCATTCCATTCCGTTCTACTCAGGCAGATTCAATTTCATTCCATTCCATTCCATTCCCTTCCGTTCTGTTCCGTTCCGTTCCATTCCATTCCATTCCATTCCATTCCATTCCATTCCATTCTCCTCGGGTGGATTCCATTCCATTCCATTCCATTCCATTCCATTCCATTCCATTCTCCTCGGTTTATTCAATTCCATTCTATTCCATTTCGTTCCGACCTGTTCCGTTCCATTCCGTTCTGTTCTACTCGGGTTGATTCAATTCCGTTCTATTCCACTCCATTCCGTTGCATTCCATTCCATTCCATTCCACTTTGTTCCGTTCCATTCCATTCCGTTGTTATAGTGTGGATTACATTCCATTCCATGCCATTCCATTCCGTTTCTTTCCTTTCCATTCCATTCCATTCCATTCCACTCCATTCAATTCCTTTCTACTCAGGTAGATTCAATTTCATTCCATTCCATTCCGTTCTGTTCTTTTCCGTTCCGTTAAATTCCATTCCATTCCATTCCACTCCATTCCATTCCCTTCTACTCAGGTAGATTCCATTCCATTCCATTCCATTCCATTCCATTCCATTCCGTTCTACTTGGGTAGATTCCATTCCATTCCATTCCATTCCATTCCGTTCCATTCCATTCCATTCCTTTGCATTCCATTCCATTCCGTTCCATTCCATTCCGTTCTTCTCGGGTGGATTCCATTCCATTCCATTCCATTCCATTCCATTCCATTCCATTCCATTCCATTCCATTCCGTTCCATTCCATTCCATTCCATTCCGTTCTACTCGGGTAGATTCCATTCCATTTCATTACATTCCGTTCCATTCCATTCCATTCCATTGCATTCCATTCCATTCCGTTCCATTCCATTCCATTCCATTCCATTCCTTTCCTTTCTTCTTGGGTGGATTCCATTACATTCCATTCCATCCCATTCCATTCCACTCCATTCCATTCCATTCCATTCCGTTCCTTTCTACTCGGGTAGATTCCATTCCATTCCATTCCATTCCATTCCTTTCCATTCTATTCCACTCCATTCCATTCCGTTCTACTCGGGTAGATTCCATTCCATTCCATTCCATTCTATTCCATTCCGTTCCATTCCGTTCCGTTCCGTTCGGTATCGTTCCATTCCATTCCATTCCATTCCATTCTATTCCATTCCATTCCATTCCATTCCATTCCATTCCATTCCATTCCATTCCGTTCTACTCGGGTATATTCCATTCCATTCCATTCCATTCCATTCCATTCCATTCCATTCCATTCCACTCCATTCCATTCCGTTCAACTCGGGTAGATTCCATTCCATTCCATTCCATTCTATTCCATTCCATTCCGTTCCGTTCCGCTCCGTTCGATATCGTTCCATTCCATTCCATTCCATTCAATTCCATTCCATTCCATTCCGTTCCGTTCCATTCCATTCCACTCCATTCCATTCCATTCCATTCCGTTCCTTTCTACTCGGTTAGATTCCATTCCATTCCATTCCACTCCATTCCATTCCATTCCATTCCGTTCCTTTCTACTCGGGTAGATTCCATTCCATTCCATTCCATTCCATCCCGTTCCATTCCATTCCATTCCATTCCATTCCATCCATTCCATTCCATTCCATTCCAATTAAATCCATTCCATTCCATTCCATTCCATTCCATTCCATTTCATTCCATTCCATTCCGTTCTTCTAGGGTGGATTCCATTCCAATCCATTTAATTCCATTCGGTTCCATTCCATTCCTTTCTATTCCATTCCATTCCATTCCGTTCTACTTGTATAGATTCCATTCCGTTCCATTCCTTTCCATATCATTCCATTCCATTCCATTCCATACCATTCCATTCCATTCCATTCCATTCCATTCCATTCCATTCCATTCTTTCTACATGGGTAGATTCCTTTCCACTCCATTCCATTCCATACCATTCCATTCCATTGCATTCCATTCCATTCCATTCCATTCCTTTGCATTCCATTCCATTCCATTCTGTTCTACTCGGGGAGATTCCATTCCATTCCATTCCGTTCCGTTCCATTCCGTTGCATTCCGTTCCATTCTGTTCCGTTCCATTCCATTCCATTCCATTCCATTCCATTCCATTCCATTCCATTCCATTCCTTTCCGTTCCATTCCATTCCCTTCTTCTCGGATGTATTCCATTCCATTCCATTCCATTCCATTCCATTCCATTCCATTCCATTCCATTCCATTCCATTCCATACCATTCCATTCCATTCCATTCCATTCCATTCCATTCGTTTGCATTCCATTCCATTCCATTCTGTTCTACTCGGTTAGATTCAATTCCATTCCATTCCGTTCCATTCCGTTCCGTTGCGTTCCGTTCGGTTCCATTCCGTTCCATTCCATTCCATTCCATTCCTTTCCGTTCCTTTCCATTCCCTTCTTCTCGGTTGGATTCCTTTCCATTCCATTCCTTTCCATTCCATTCCATTCTATTCCTTTCTTTTCCATTCCGTTCCATTTCATTCCATTCCGTTCTACTCAGGTAGATTCAATTCCATTCCATTCCATTACATTTTGTTCTTCTCGGGTGGATTCCATTACATTCCATTCCAATCCATTCCATTCCGTTCCATTCCATACCATTCCATTCCAATCCATTCCATTCCTTTCTACTCGGGTAGATTCCATTCCATTCCATTCCATTCCATTCCATTCCTTTCCGTTCCATTCTCTTATGGTGGATTAAATTCCATTCTATTCCATTCCGTTCCATCCCGTTCCGTTCCATTCCGCTCCGTTCCACTCGTGTTCATTCTATTCCATCCTATTCCACTCCATTCCATTGTATTCCATTCCATTTCAATCCATTCCGTGTCCGTTCCATTCTATTCTGTTCTTATAGGGTGGATTCCATTCCATTCCATACCATTCCATTCCATTCCATTCCATTCCATTGCATTCCATTCCATTCCATTCCATTCCATTCTATTCTATTCCATTCCATTCCATTCCATTCCACTCCATTCCATTCCGTTCTACTCGGGTAGATTCCATTCCATTCCATTCAATTCCATTCCATTCCATTCCATTCCATTCCACTCCATTCCATTCCGTTCTACTCGGGTAGATTCCATTCCATTCCATTCCATTCTATTCCATTCCGTTCCGTTCCGTTTCGCTCCGTTCGGTATCATTCCATTCCATTCCATTCCATTCAATTCCATTCCAATCCGTTCCATTCCGTTCCATTCCATTCCTTTCTGTAATACTCCGGTAGATATTCCATTCCATTCCATTCCATTCGATTCCATTCCATTCCATTCCATTCCATTCCATTCCATTCCATTCCATTCCATTCCATTCCATTCCATTGTACTCGGGTAGATTCAATTCATTCCATTCCAATCCATTCCATTCCGTTCTGTTCCATTCCATTCCATTCCATTCCATTCCATTCTATTCCATTCCATTCCATTCCGTTCTACTCGGGTAGATTCCATTCCATTTCATTCCATTCCATTCCATTCCATTCCATTCCATTCCATTACATTACATTCCATTGCATTCCATTCCATTCGATTCCATTCCACAAGGGTTGATTTCCTTCTATTCGATTCTGTTCCATTCCATATCACTCCGATTGATTCCATTCCATTCCTTTCCATTCCATTCCATTTGATTCCATTCCATTCCTATCCAATCTGGTTGCTTCCATTCCATGCCATGCCGTTCCATTTCATTCCATTCCATTTCATTCCATTCCAGTTGATTCCATTCCATTCCATTCCATTCCATTCCACTACATTCCGCTGGGTTTGATTCCATTCCATTCCATTCCATTTCATTCCATTTCACTCCATTCCATTCCTTTCCAGTCAGGTTGATTCCATTGCATTCCATTCCATTCTGTTCCGTTCTACTCGGGTAGATTCCATTCCATTTCATTCTGTTCCATTGCATTCCATTCCATTCCATTCCATTCCATTCCGTTCCACTCGGGTAGATTCCATTCCATTCCATTCCACTCCATTCCATTCCATTCCATTCCATTTCATTCCATTCCATTCCATTCCGATTTTCTCTGGTGGATTCCATTCCATTCCTTTCCATTCCATTCCATTCCATTCCATTCCATTCCATTCCATTCCATTCCATTCCGTTCCACTCGGGTAGATTAAATTCCATTCCATTCCATTCCATTCAATTCCATTCCAATCCATTCCATTCCGTTCATTTCTACTCGGGTAGTTTCCATTCCATTCCATTCCACTACATTCCATTCCATTCCATTCCGTTCCTTTCTTCTCGGGTAGATTCCGTTCCATTCCATTCCGTTCCATTCCATTCCATTCTATTCCATTCCATTCCATTCCATTCCACTCCATTCCATTCCGTTCTACTCGGGTAGATTCCATTCCATTCCATTCCATTCCATTCCATTCCATTCCATTCCATTCCATTCCACTCCATTCCATTCCGTTCTACTCGGGTAGATTCCATTCCATTCCATTCCATTCTATTCCATTCCGTTCCGTTCCGTTCCGCTCCATTCGGTTTCGTTCCATTCCATTCCATTCAATTCCATTCCATTCCATTCCATTCCGTTCCATTCCATTCCTTTCTGTAATACTCCGGTAGATATTCCATTCCATTCCATTCCATTCCATTCCATTCCATTCCATTCCATTCTATTCCGTTGTACTCGGGTAGATTCAATTCATTCCATTCCAATCCATTCCATTCCGTTCTGTTCCATTCCATTCCATTCCATTCCATTCCATTCCATTCCATTCCGTTCTACTCGGGTAGATTCCATTCTATTTCATTCCATTCCATTCCATTCCATTCCATTCCATTCCATTCCATTACATTACATTCCGTTGCATTCCATTCCATTCGATTCCATTCCACAAGGGTTGATTTCCTTCCATTCAATTCTGTTCCATTCCATATCACTCCGATTGATTCCATTCCATTCCTTTCCATTCCATTCCATTTGATTCCATTCCATTCCTATCCAATCTGGTTGCTTCCATTCCATTCCATGCCGTTCCATTTCATTCCATTCCATTTCATTCCATTCCAGTTGATTCCATTCCATTCCATTCCATTCCATTCCACTACATTCCGCTGGGTTTGATTCCATTCCATTCCATTCCATTTCATTCCATTTCACTCCATTCCATTCCTTTCCAGTCATGTTGATTCCATTACATTCCGTTCCATTCTGTTCCGTTCTACTCGGGTAGATTCCTTTCCATTCCATTCCATTTCATTCTGTTCCATTGCATTCCATTCCATTCCATTCCATTCCATTCCATTCCATTCCATTCCCTTCGATTCCATTCCTTTCCATTACATTCCATTCGACTAGGTTTGAATCCGTTCCATTCCATTCATTTCCAGTACTTTCCATTCCATTCCATACCATTTGATTCCATTCCTTTCCTATCCACTCCATTCCACTCGTATTGCTTCCTTTCCATGCCATTGCCTTCCATTCCTTTCCATTTCATTCCATTCCAGTTGATTCCATTCCATTTAATTCCATTCCATTCCATTTCATTCCACTCGTGTTGATTGCATTCCTTTCCTTTCCATTCCTTTCCATTCTTCCATGCCATTTCATTCCATTCCACTCGGATGGATTCTTTTCCGTTCCATTCCATTCGATTCGATTCCATTCCATTCCATCACCTTCCATTCCATTCCATTCCATTCTTCCATTCCTTTCCATTCCATTCCACTCGGGTTTATTCCATTCCATTCCATTCCATTCCATTCCGTTCCTTTCCATTCCATTCCATTCCATTCCATTCCATTCCATTCCATTCCATTCCATTCCATTCCATTCTCCATGGGTGGATTCAATTCCATTCTATTCCATTCCGTAACGTCCCGTTCTGTTCCATTCTGTTCCGCTGTTCTCGGGTAGATTAAATTCCGTTCTATTCCACTCCATTCCATTGCATTCCACTCCTTTCCATTCCATTCCATTCCGTTCCGTTCCATTCCATTCCGTTCTTATAGGGTGGATTCCACTCCATTTCATACCATTCCATTCCGTTCTTTTCCATTCGATTCCATTCCATTCCATTCCATTCCGTTCTACTCGGGTAGATTCAGTTCATTGCAATCCATTCCATTCCATTCCATTTCATTCCACTCTCGTTGGGTGGATTGAATTCCGTTCTATTCCACTCAATTCCCTTCCGTTCCATTCCATTCCATTCCGTTCTACTCCGGTTGATTCAATTCCGTACTATTCCACTCCACTCCATTCCATTCCATTCCATTCCATTCCATTCCGTTGCACTCCTTTCCGTTCTTCTCGGGTGGATTCCATTCCTTTCCATTCCATTCCATTCTGTTCTGTTCCATTCCGTTCCATTCCATTCCATTCCATTCCATTCCGTTCTTCTCGGGTAGAATCCATTCCATCCATTCCATTCCGTTCTTCTCGGGTGGATTCCATTCCATTCCGTTCCGTTGCATTCCATTCCATTCCTTTCCTTCCTATTCCATTCCGTTCTACTCGGGTAGATTCCATTCCATTTCATTCCATTCCATTCCGTTCCATTCCATTCCGTTCCACTCGGGTAGATTCCATTCCATTCCATTCCATTCCATTCCATTCCATTCCATTCCATTCCATTCCATTCCATTCCATTCCATTCAATTCCATTCCAATCCATTCCATTCCGTTCCATTCCATTCCATTCCATTCCGTTCAATTCCATTCCGTTCTTCTCGGCTGGATTCCATTCCATTCCATTCCATTCCGTTCCGTTCCATTCCATTCCGTTCCATTCCATTCCACTCCATTCCATTCCATTCCATTCCGTTCCTTTCTACTCGGGTAGATTCCATTCCATTCTATTCCACTCCATTCCATTCCATTCCATTCCGTTCCTTTCTACTCGGGTAGATTCCATTCCATTCCATTCCATTCCATTCCATTCCTTTCCGTTCCATTCCATTCCATTCCATTCCATTCCATTCCATTCCATTCCATCCATTCCATTCCGTTCCATTCCAATTAAATCCATTCCATTCCATTCCATTCCATTCCATTCCATTCCATTCCATTTCATTCCATTCCATTCCGTTCTTCTAGGGTGGATTCCATTCCATTCCATTTAATTCCATTCCTTTCTATTCCATTCCATTCCATTCCGTTCTACTTGTGTAGATTCCATTCCTTTCCATTCCATTCCATATCATTCCATTCCATTCCATTCCATACCATTCCATTCCATTCCATTCCATTCCATTCCATTCTTTCTACATGGGTAGATTCCTTTCCACTCCATTCCATTCCACACCATTCCATTCCATTCCATTCCATTCCATTCCTTTGCATTCCATTCCATTCCATTCTGTTCTACTCGGGTAGATTCCATTCCATTCCATTCTGTTCCGTTCCGTTCCGTTGCATTCCGTTCCGTTCTGTTCCGTTACATTCCATTCCATTCCATTCCATTCCATTCCATTCCATTCCATTCCATTCCATTCCATTCCTTTCCATTCCATTCCATTCCCTTCTTCTCGGTTGGATTCCATTCCATTCCATTCCATTCCATTCCATTCCATTCCATTCCATTCCATTCCATTCCATTCGTTTGCATTCCATTCCATTCCATTCTGTTCTACTCGGTTAGATTCCATTCCATTCCATTCCGTTCCATTCCGTTCCGTTGCGTTCCGTTCGGTTCCATTCCGTTCCATTCCATTCCATTCCATTCCTTTCCGTTCCTTTCCATTACCTTCTTCTCGGTTGGATTCCTTTCCATTCCATTCCATTCCATTCCATTCCATTCCATTCCATTCTATTCCTTTCTTTTCCATTCCGTTCCATTTCATTCCATTCCGTTCTACTCAGGTAGATTCAATTCCATTCCATTCCATTACATTTTGTTCTTCTCGGGTGGATTCCATTCCATTCCATTCCAATCCATTCCATTCCGTTCCATTCCATACCATTCCATTCCATTCCATTCCATTCCTTTCTACTCGGGTAGATTCGATTCCATTCCATTCCATTCCATTCCATTCCTTTCCGTTCCATTCTCTTATGGTGGATTAAATTCCATTCTATTCCATTCCGTTCCATCCCGTTCCATTCCATTCCGTTCCGTTCCACTCGTGTTCATTCTATTCCATCCTATTCCACTCCATTCCATTGTATTCCATTCCATTTCAATCCATTCCGTGTCCGTTCCATTCTATTCTGTTCTTATAGGGTGGATTCCATTCCATTCCATACCATTCCATTCCATTCCATTCCATTCCCTTCCATTGCATTCCATTCCATTCCATTCCATTCCATTTCATTCTATTCCATTCCATTCCATTCCATTCCACTCCATTCCATTCCATTGCATTCCATTCCATTCCATTCCATTCCATTCTATTCCATTCCATTCCATTCCATTCCACTCCATTCCATTCCGTTCTACTCGGGTAGATTCCATTCCATTCCATTCCATTCCATTCCATTCCATTCCACTCCATTCCATTCCGTTCTACTCGGGTAGATTCCATTCCATTCCATTCCATTCTATTCCATTCCGTTCCGTTCCGTTCCGCTCCGTTCGGTATCGTTCCATTCCATTCCATTCCATTCAATTCCATTCCATTCCATTCCATTCCGTTCCATTCCATTCCTTTCTGTAATACTCCGGTAGATATTCCATTCCATTCCATTCCATTCCATTCCATTCCATTCCATTCCATTCCATTGTACTCGGGTAGATTCAATTCATTCCATTCCAATCCATTCCATTCCGTTCTGTTCCATTCCATTCCATTCCATTCCATTTCATTCCATTCCATTCCGTTCTACTCGGGTAGATTCCATTCCATTCCATTCCATTCCATTCCATTCCATTCCATTCCATTCCATTCCATTACATTCCATTGCATTCCATTCCATTCGATTCCATTCCACAAGGGTTGATTTCCTTCCATTCGATTCTGTTCCATTCCATATCACTCCGATTGATTCCATTCCATTCCTTTCCATTCCATTCCATTTGATTCCATTCCATTCCTATCCAATCTGGTTGCTTCCATTCCATTCCATGCCGTTCCATTTCATTCCAATCCATTTCATTCCATTCCAGTTGATTCCATTCCATTCCATTCCATTCCATTCCACTACATTCCGCTGGGTTTGATTCCATTCCATTCCATTCCATTTCATTCCATTTCACTCCATTCCATTCCTTTCCAGTCATGTTGATTCCATTACATTCCGTTCCATTCTGTTCCGTTCTACTCGGGTAGATTCCTTTCCATTCCATTCCATTTCATTCTGTTCCATTGCATTCCATTCCATTCCATTCCATTCCATTCCGTTCCACTCGGGTAGATTCCATTCCATTCCATTCCACTCCATTCCATTCCATTCCATTCCATTTCATTCCATTCCATTCCATTCCGATTTTCTCGGGTGGATTCCATTCCATTCCTTTCCATTCCATTCCATTCCATTCCATTCCATTGCATTCCATTCCATTCCATTCCATTCCATTCCATTCCATTCCATCCCATTCCATTCCATTCTCCATGGGTGGGTTCTATTCCATTCTATTCCATTCCGTTCCATCCCATTCCGTTCCATTCTCTTCCGCTCTACTCGGGTAGATTGAATTCCGTTCTATTCCACTCCATTCCATTGCATTCCACTCCTTTCCATTCCATTCCATTCCGTTCCGTTCCATTCCATTCCGTTCTTATAGGGTGGATTCTACTCCATTTCCTACCATTCCATTCCGTTCTTTTCCATTCTATTCCATTCCATTCCATTCCATTCCGTTCTACTCGGGTAGATTCAGTTCATTCCAATCCATTCCATTTCACTCCATTTCATTCCACTCTCGTCGGTTGGATTGGATTCCATTCTATTCCATTCAATTCCGTTCCGTTCCGTTCCACTTCATTCCGTTCTACTCGGGTTGATTCAATTCTGTACTATTCCACTCCACTCCATTACATTCCATTCAATTCCATTTCGTTGCACTCCTTTCCGTTCTTCTCGGGTGGATTCCACTCCTTTCCATTCCATTCTATTCCGTTCCGTTCCATTCCGTTCCATTCCATTCCATTCCATTCCGTTTTTCTCGGGTAGATTCCATTCCATTCCATTCCATTCCATTCCATTCCATTCCATTCCATTCCATTCCATTCCATTCCATTCCGTTCTTCTCAGTTGGATTCCATTCCATTCCGTTCTGTTGCATTCCATTCCATTCCATTCCTTTCTAATCCATTCCGTTCTACTCGTGTAGATTCCATTCCTTTTCATTCCATTCCATTCCATTGCATTCCATTCCGTACTACTCAGGTAGATTTCATTGCATTCCATTCCATTCCATTCCATTCCATTCCATTTCATTCCATTCCATTCCATTCCATTCCAATCCATTCGATTCCATTCCATTGCATTCTCCTCGGGTGGATTCAATTCCATTCCATTTCATTCCATTCCATTCCATTCCATTCTCCTCGGGTGGATTCAATTCCATTCTATTCCATTCCGTTCCGACCTGTTCCGTTCCATTCCGTTCTGTTCTACTCGGGTTGATTCAATTCCGTTCTATTCCACTCCATTCCGTTGCATTCCATTCCATTCCATTCCACTTCGTTCCGTTCTATTCCATTCCGTTGTTATAGTGTGGATTCCATTCCATTCCATGCCATTCCATTCCGTTTCTTTCCTTTCCAATCCATTCCATTCCATTCCACTCCATTCAATCCCTTTCTACTCAGGAAGATTCAATTTCATTCCATTCCATTCCGTTCTGTTCTTTTCCGTTCCGTTCCATTCCATTCCATTCCATTCCACTCCATTCCATTCCCTTCTACTCGGGTAGATTCCATTCCATTCCATTCCATTCCATTCCATTCCGTTCTACTTGGGTAGATTCCATTCCATTCCATTCCATTCCGTTCCATTCCATTCCATTCCATTGCATTCCATTCCATTCCGTTCCATTCCATTCCGTTCTTCACGGGTGGATTCCATTCCATTCCATTCCATTCCATTCCATTCCATTCAATTCCATTCCATTCCATTCCATTCTGTTCTACTCGGGTAGATTCCATTCCATTCCATTCCATTCCGTTCCATTCCATTCCATTCCATTGCATTCCATTCCATTCCGTTCCATTCCATTCCGTTCTTCTCAGGTGGATTCCATTCCATTCCATTCCATTCCATTCCATTCCATTCCATTCCATTCCATTCCATTCCATTCCATTCCGTTCTACTCCGGTAGATTCAATTCCATTCCATTCATTCCTTTCCATTCCATTCGTTTCCATTCCATTCCATTCCATTCCATTCCATTCCATTCCATTCCTTTCCATTCTTTTCCATTCCATTCCTTTCTTCTCGGGAGGATTCCTTTCCATTCCGTTCCATTCCACTCCATTCCATTCCATTCCATTCCATTCCAATCCATTCCATTCCATTCAATTAAATACCATTCCATTCCGTTCTACTCGGGTAGATTCCATTCCATTCCATTCCATTCCATTCCATTCCATTCCATTCCATTCTCCTCGGGTGGATTCAATTCCTTCCTATTTCGATCCGTTCCGACCCGTTCCATTCCATTCCATTCCGTTCTACTCGGGTTGATTCAATTCCGTTCTATTGCACTCCATTCCATTCCGTTCCATTCCATTATATTCCGTTGTTATAGGGTGGATTCCATTGCATTCCATGCCATTCCATTCCGTTCCTTTCCATTCCTTTCCATTCCATTCCATTACACTCCATTCCATTCCGTTCTACTCAGGCAGATTCAATTTCATTCCATTCCATTCCATTCCCTTCCGTTATGTTCCGTTCCGTTCCCTTCCATTCCATTCCATTCCATTCCATTCCATTCCATTCCATTCCATTCCATTCCATTCTCCTCGGGTGGATTCCATTCCATTCCATTCCATTCCATTCCATTCCATTCCATTCCATTCCATTCTCCTCGGTTTATTCAATTCCATTCTATTCCATTCCGTTCCGACCTGTTCCGTTCCATTCCGTTCTGTTCTACTCGGGTTGATTCAATTCCGTTCTATTCCACTCCATTCCGTTGCATTCCATTCCATTCCATTCCACTTCGTTCCGTTCTATTCCATTCCGTTGTTATAGTGTGGATTCCATTCCATTCCATGCCATTCCATTCCGTTTCTTTCCTTTCCAATCCATTCCATTCCATTCCACTCCATTCAATCCCTTTCTACTCAGGTAGATTCAATTTCATTCCATTCCATTCCGTTCTGTTCTTTTCCGTTCCGTTCCATTCCATTCCATTCCATTCCACTCCATTCCATTCCCTTCTACTCGGGTAGATTCCATTCCATTCCATTCCATTCCATTCCATTCCATTCCGTTCTACTTGGGTAGATTCCATTCCATTGCATTCCATTCCGTTCCATTCCATTCCATTCCATTGCATTCCATTCCATTCCGTTCCATTCCATTCCGTTCTTCACGGGTGGATTCCATTCCATTCCATTCCATTCCATTCCATTCCATTCAATTCCATTCCATTCCATTCCATTCTGTTCTACTCGGGTAGTTTCCATTCCATTCCATTCCATTCCGTTCCATTCCATTCCATTCCATTGCATTCCATTCCATTCCGTTCCATTCCATTCCGTTCTTCTCAGGTGGATTCCATTCCATTCCATTCCATTCCATTCCATTCCATTCCATTCCATTCCATTCCATTCCATTCCATTCCGTTCTACTCCGGTAGATTCAATTCCATTCCATTCATTCCTTTCCATTCCATTCGTTTCCATTCCATTCCATTCCATTCCATTCCATTCCATTCCATTCCATTCCATTCCTTTCCATTCTTTTCCATTCCATTCCTTTGTTCTCGGGAGGATTCCTTTCCATTCCGTTCCATGCCACTCCATTCCATTCCATTCCATTCCATTCCAATCCATTCCATTCCATTCAATTATATACCATTCCATTCCGTTCTACTCGGGTAGATTCCATTCCATTCCATTCCATTCCATTCCATTCCATTCCATTCCATTCTCCTCGGGTGGATTCAATTCCTTCCTATTTCGATCCGTTCCGACCCGTTCCATTCCATTCCATTCCGTTCTACTCGGGTTGATTCAATTCCGTTCTATTCCACTCCATTCCATTCCGTTCCATTCCATTATATTCCGTTGTTATAGGGTGGATTCCATTGCATTCCATGCCATTCCATTCCGTTGCTTTCCATTCCTTTCCATTCCATTCCATTCCACTCCATTCCATTCCGTTCTACTCAGGCAGATTCAATTTCATTCCATTCCATTCCATTCCCTTCCGTTCTGTTCCGTTCCGTTCCATTCCATTCCATTCCATTCCATTCCATTCCATTCCATTCCATTCCATTCTCCTCGGGTGGATTCCATTCCATTCCATTCCATTCCACTCCATTCCATTCCATTCCATTCTCCTCGGTTTATTCAATTCCATTCTATTCCATTCCGTTCCGACCTCTTCCGTTCCATTCCGTTCTGTTCTACTCGGGTTGATTCAATTCCGTTCTATTCCACTCCATTCCGTTGCATTCCATTCCATTCCATTCCACTTTGTTCCGTTCCATTCCATTCCGTTGTTATAGTGTGGATTAAATACCATTCCATGCCATTCCATTCCGTTTCTTTCCTTTCCATTCCATTCCATTCCATTCCATTCCACTCCATTCAATTCCTTTCAACTCAGGTAGATTCAATTTCATTCCATTCCATTCCGTTCTGTTCTTTTCCGTTCTGTTCCATTCCATTCCATTCCATTCCACTCCATTCCATTCCCTTCTACTCAGGTAGATTCCATTCCATTCCATTCCATTCCATTCCATTCCGTTCTACTCGGGTAGATTCCATTCCATTCCATTCCATTCCATTCCGTTCCATTCCATTCCATTCCTTTGCATTCCATTCCATTCCGTTCCATTCCATTCCGTTCTTCTCGGGTGGATTCCATTCCATTCCATTCCATTCCATTCCATTCCATTCCATTCCATTCCATTCCATTCCATTCCGTTCTACTCGGGTAGATTCCATTCCATTTCATTCCATTCCGTTCCATTCCATTCCATTCCATTGCATTCCATTCCATTCCGTTCCATTCCATTCCATTCCATTCCATTCAATTCCTTTCCTTTCTTCTTGGGTGGATTCCATTACATTCCATTCCATCCCATTCCATTCCATTCCATTCCATTCCATTCCATTCCGTTCCATTCCATTCCACTCCATTCCATTCCATTCCATTCCGTTCCTTTCTACTCGGGTAGATTCCATTCCATTCCATTCCACTCCATACCATTCCATTCCATTCCGTTCCTTTCTACTCGCGTAGATTCCATTCCATTCCATTCCATTCCATTCCATTCCATTCCGTTCCGCTCCGTTCCATTCCATTTTATTCCATTCCATTCCATTCCGATTTTCTCGGGTGGATTCCATTCCATTCCATTCCATTCCATTCCATTCTTTCCATTCCATTCCGTTCCATTCCAATTAATTCCATTCCATTCCATTCCATTCCGTTCTTCTATGGTGGATTCCACTCCATTCCATTAAATTGCATTATGTTCCATTCCATTCCTTTCCATTCCATTCCATTCCATTCCGTTCTACTTGTGTAGATTCCATTCCGTTCCATTCCATTCCATTCCATTCCATACCATTCCATTCCATTCCATTCCATTCCATTCCATTCCATTCCATTCCATTCTTTCTACATGGGTAGATTCCTTTCCACTCCATTCCATTCCATACAATTCCAGTCCATTCCATTCCATTCCATTCCATTCCATTCCTTTGCATTCCATTCAATTCCATTCTCTTCTTCTCGGGTAGATTCCATTCCATTCCATTCCATTCCATTCCGTTCTGTTGCGTTCCGTTCCGCTCCATTCCATTCCATTCCATTCCATTCCATTCCATTCCATTCCATTCCTTTCCGTTCCGTTCCATTCCCTTCTTCTCGGTTGGATTGCATTCCATTCCATTCCATTCCATTCCATTCCATTCCATTCCATTCCATTCCATTCTATTCCTTTCTTTTCCATTCCGTTCCATTTCATTCCATTCCGTTCTACCCAGGTAGATTCAATTCCATTCCATTCCATTGCATTTTGTTCTTCTCGGGTGGATTCCATTCCATTCCATTCCAATCCATTCCATTCCGTTCCATTGCGTACCATTCCATTCCATTCCATTCCATTCCTTTCTACTCGGGTAGATTCCATTCCATTCCATTCCATTCCATTCCATTCCATTCCATTCCATTCCATTCTCTTATGGTGGATTAAATTCCATTCTATTAAATTCCGTTCCATCCCGTTTCGTTCCTTTCCATTCCGTTCCACTCGTGTTCATTCTATTCCGTTCTATTACACTCCATTCCATTGCATTCCATTTCATTGCATTCCATTCCGTGTCCATTCCATTCTATTCTGTTCTTATAGGGTGGATTCCATTCCATTCCATACCATTCCATTCCGTTCCATTCCATTCCATTCCATTCCATTCCATTCTATTCCATTCCATTCCACTCCATTCCATTCTGTTCTACTCGGGTAGATTCCATTCCATTCCATTCCATTCCAATCCATTCGATTCCATTCCGTTCCATTCCATTCCATTCCACTCCAATCCATTCCTTTCTACTCGGATAGATTCCATTCCATTCCATTCCATTCTATTCCATTCCGTTCCGTTCCGTTCCGCTCCGTTCGGTATCGTTCCATTCCATTCCATTCCATTCCGTTCCGTTCCATTCCATTCCTTTCTGTAATTCTCCGGTAGATTCCATTCCATTCCATTCCATTCCATTCCGTTCCTTTCCATTCCATTCCTTTCTGTAATTCTCAGGTAGATTCCATTCCATTCCATTCCATTCCATTCCATTCCATTCCATTCCATTCCATTCCGTTGTGCTCGGGTAGATTCAATTCATTCCATTCCATTCCATTCCATTCCGTTCCGTTCCATTCCATTCCATTCCATTCCATTCTGTTCTACTCGGGTAGATTCCATTCCATTTCATTTCATTCCATTCCATTCCATTCCATTCCATTCCATTCCATTCCATTCCATTCCATTCCATTACATTGCATTCCATTCCATTCGATTCCATTCCACAAGGGTTGATTTCCTTCCATTCGATTCTGTTCCATTCCATATCACTCCGATTGATTTCATTCCATTCCATTCCATTCCATTCCATTCCATTCCATTCCATTCCGTTCCTTTCCATTCCCTTCCATTCCACTCCTTTCCATTCCATTCGAGTTGATACCATGAAATTTCATTCCATTCCATTCCATTCCATTCCATTCCATTCCATTCCATTCCATTCCATTCCATTCCATTCCATTCCATTCCATTCTACTCCATTCCACTCGGGTTGATTCCATTCCATTCCATTCTATTGCATTCCAATCCAATCCATTCCATTACACTCAGGTTGATTCCTTTCGATTCCATTCCATTTCATTACACTGCATTCTGTTCCATTCCTTTCCTCTTGGGTTGATTCCATTAACTGTATTCATTCCATTCCATTCCATTCCATTCCTTTCCATTCAATTCCACTCCATTCTATTCCATTCCATTCCGTTCCATTCCGTTCCATTCCATTTCATTCC
Organism: Gorilla gorilla gorilla; assembly: GCF_029281585.2. Taxonomy (NCBI): domain Eukaryota; kingdom Metazoa; phylum Chordata; class Mammalia; order Primates; family Hominidae; genus Gorilla; species Gorilla gorilla. Next base: position 9,308,969 of record NC_086018.1, on the reverse strand, counting down.
ATTCCGTTCTTCTCTGGTGGTTTCCATTCCATTCCATTCCATTCCATTCCATTCCGTTTTACTCGGGTAGATTCCATTCCATTCCATTCCATTCCATTCCAATCCATTCCTTTCCATTCTTCTCGGGTGGATTCAATTCCATTATATTCCATTCCGTTCGGACCCGTTTCGTTCCATTCCGTTCTGTTCTACTCGGGTCGATTCAATTCCTTTCTATTCCACTCCATTCCTTTGCAATCCATTCCATTCCATTCCATTCCTTTCCATTCCATTCCAATCCATTCCATTCGACTCCGTTCTATTCGGGTAGTTTCAAATCCATTCCATTCCATTCCATTCCTTTCCATTCCTTTCCATTCCATTCCATTCTATTCCATTCTGTTCCATTCCGTTCTATTCTTCCCGGGTGGATTCCATTCCATTCCAATCCTTTCCATTCCATTCCCCTCCAATGCATTCCTTTCCATTCCATTCCATGCCATTCCATTCCATTCCATTCCATTCCATTCTGTTCCGTACTACTCGGGTAGATTCCATTCCATTCCATTCCATTTCATTCTGTTCCATTGCATTCCATTCCATTCCATTCCATTCCGTTCCACTCAGGTAGATTCCATGCCACTCCATTCCACTCCATTCCATTCCTTTCCATTCCGTTCCATTCCATTCCATTCCGTTCCACTCGGGTAGCTTCCATTCCATTCCATTCCATTCCATTCCATTCCATTCCATTCCATTCCATTCCATTCCATTCCATTCAATTCCATTCCAATCCATTCCATTTCGTTCCACTACATTCCATTCCATTCCGTTCAATTCCATTCCGTTCTTCTCGGGTGGATTCCATTCCATTCCATTCCATTCCATTCCATCCCATTCCGTTCCATTCCATTCCATTCCATTCCACTCCATTCCATTCCACTCCATTCCGTTCCTTTCTACTCGGGTAGATTCCATTCCATTCCATTCCATTCCATTCCATTCCATTCCATTCCTTTCCTTTCTACTCATGTAGATTCCATTCCATTCCATTCCATTGCATTGCATTCCATTCCATTCCATTCCATTCCATTCCATTCCATTCCATTCCATTCCATTCAATTCCATTCCATTCCGTTCTTCTAGGGTTGATTCCATTCCATTACATTAAATTCCATTCCGTTCCATTCCATTCCTTTCCATTCCATTCCATTTCATTCCATTCTACTTGTGTAGATTCCATTCCGTTCCATTCCATTCCATATCATTCCATTCCATTCCATTCTTTCTACATGTGTAGATTCCTTTCCACTCCAATCCACTCCATACCATTCCATTCCATTCCATTCCATTCCATTCGTTTGCATTCCATTCCATTCCATTCTGTTCTACTCGGGTAGATTCCATTCCATTCCATTCCGTTCCGTTCCGTTGCGTTTCGTTCCGTTCCGTTCCATTCCATTCCATTCCATTCCATTCCATTCCATTCCATTCCTTTCCGTTCCGTTCCTTTCCCTTCTTCCCGTTTGGATTCCATTCCATTCCATTCCATTCCATTCCATTCCATTCCATTCCATTCCATTCCATTCCATTCCATTCTATTCCTTTCTTTTCCATTCCGTTCCATTTCATTCCATTCCGTTCTACTCAGGTAGATTCAATTCCATTCCATTCCATTGCATTTTGTTCTTCTCGGGTGGATTCCATTCCATTCCATTCCAATCCATTCCATTCCGTTCCATTCCATACCATTCCATTCCATTCCATTCCATTCCTTTCTACTCGGGTAGATTCCATTCCATTCCATTCCATTCCATTCCATTCCTTTCCGTTCCATTCTCTTATGGTGGATTAATTTCCATTCTATTCCATTCCGTTCCATCCCGTTCCGTTGCATTCCGTTCCGTTCCACCCGTGTTCATTCTATTCCGTTCTATTCCACTCCATTCCATTGCATTCCATTCCATTCCATTCCATTCCGTGTCCGTTCCATTCTACTATGTTCTTATAGGGTGGATTCCATTCCATTCCATACCATTCCGTTCCGTTCCATTCCATTCCATTCCATTCGATTCCATTCCATTAAATTCCATTCCATTCCATTCCATTCCAATCCATTCCATACCGTTCTACTCGGGTAGATTCCATTCCATTCCATTCCATTCTATTCCATTCCGTTCCGTTCCGTTCTGCTCCGTTCGGTATCTTTCCATTCCATTCCATTCCATTCCATTCCATTCCATTCCATTCCATTCCGTTCCATTCCATTCCTTTCTGTAATACTCCAGTACATTCCATTCCATTCCATTCCTTTCCATTCCATTCCATTCCATTGCATTCCGTTGTACTCGGGTAGATTCAATTCATTCCATTCCATTCCATTCCATTCCATTTCATTCCATTCCACTCCATTCCATTCCGTTCTACTCGGGTAGATTCCATTCCATTCCATTCCATTCTATTCCATTCCGTTCCGTTCCATTCTGCTCCGTTCGGTATCTTTCCATTCCATTCCATTCCATTCCATTCCATTCCATTCCATTCCATTCCGTTCCATTCCATTCCTTTCTGTAATACTCCAGTACATTCCATTCCATTCCATTCCTTTCCATTCCATTCTATTCCATTCCATTCCGTTGTACTCGGGTAGATTCAATTCATTCCATTCCATTCCATTCCATTCCGTTCCATTCCATTCCATTCCATTCCGTTCTACTCGGGTAGATTCCATTCCATTTCATTCCATTCCATTCCATTCCATTCCATTACATTCCATTGCATTCCATTCCATTCAATTCCATTCCACAAGGGTTGATTTCCTTCCATTCGATTCTGTTCCATTCCATATCACTCCGATTGATTCCATTCCATTCCTTTCCATTCCATTCCATTTGATTCCATTCCATTCCAATCCAATCTGGTTGCTTCCATTCCATTCCATGCCGTTCCATTCCATTCCATTCCATTCCATTCCATTCCATTCCACTACATTCCACTGGGTTTGATTCCATTCCATTCCATTCCATTTCATTCCATTCCAGTTGATTCCATTCCATTCCATTCCACTACATTCCACTGGGTTTGATTCCATTCCATTCCATTCCATTTCATTCCATTTCACTCCATTCCATTCCTTTCCAGTCAGGTTGATTCCACTGCATTCCATTCCATTCCACTCGGGTTGATTCCATTCCTTTCCATTTCATTCCAATTCATTCCATTCCATTCTATTCCATTACAGTTGATTCCATTCCGTTCCATTCCATTCCATTCCATTCCACTGCACTAGAGTTGATTTCATTCCATTCGATTCCATTCCATTCTGTTCAGGTTGAATCCATTCCATTCTTTTCCATTCCACTAGGGTTGATTTCATTCCATTCGAATCCATTCCATTCTATTCAGGTTGAATCCATTCCATTCCATTCCATTCCATTCCACTCGGGTGGATTCCATTCCATTGCATTCCATTCTATTCCACTGGGGTTGAATCTATTACATTACATTCCATTCCATTCATTTCCATTCTTTCATTCCATTCCATTCCATTTCACTCAGGTTGATTCTATTCCTTTCCATTTCATTCCATTTCACTCCATTCCACTCATCTCCACTCAACTCCGCTCCACTCCACTCCACCCTCCACTCGGTTTGATTCCATTCCATTATATTCCACTCCATTCATTTCCATTCCATTCCACTTGGGTTGATTCCATTCCATTCCATTCCATCCCATTCCATTCCATTCCATTCCATTCCGTTCCATTCCGTTCCTTTCCATTCCCTTCCATTCCACTCCTTTCCATTCCATTCGAGTTGATACCATGACATTCCATTCCATTCCATTCCATTCCATTCCATTCCATTCCACTCCATTCCACTCGGGTTGATTCCATTCCATTCCATTCCATTGCATTCCAATCCACTCCATTCCATTACACTCAGGTTGATTCCTTTCGATTCCATTCCATTTCATTACACTACATTCTGTTCCATTCCTTTCCTCTCGGGTTGATTACATTAACTGTATTCATTCAATTCCATTCCACTCCATTCCATTCCATTCCATTCCATTCCATTCCATTCCATTCCATTCCACTCCATTACATTCCATTCCATTCCACTCGGGTTGATTGAATTCCATTCCATGCAATTCCTTTCCATTCCATTCTATTTTATTTGATTCCATTTCTTTCCATTCCTTTCCATTTTCCATTCCATTGCATTCCAGTTGATTCCATTCCAATGCATTCCATTCCATTCCATTCCATTCCAATCCATTCCATTATATTCCGCTCGGTTTGATTCCATTCCATTCCATTCCTTTGTATTCCATTACATTCCATTCCATTCCCTTCCAGTCGGGTTGATTGCATTCCATTCCATTCTTTTCCACTCCATTCTATTCCATTCCATTCCATTCCATTCCATTCCATTCCATTCCATTCCATTCCATTCCATCCCATTCCATTCCATTCCATTCCATTCCGTTCTACTCGGGTTGATTCCATTCTATTCCATTCCATTCCATTCCATTCCATTCCATTCCATTCCATTGCATTCCATTTCGTTCTACTCGGGTAGTTTCAAACCCATTCCATTCCTTTCCATTCCCTTCCATTCCACTCCTTTCCATTCCATTCGAGTTGATACCATGACATTTCATTCCATTCCATTCCATTCCATTCCATTCCATTCCATTCCATTCCATTCCATTCCATTCCATTCTACTTCATTCCACTCGGGTTGATTCCATTCCATTCCATTCCATTGCATTCCAATCCAATCCATTCCATTACTCTCAGGTTGATTCCTTTCGACTCCATTCTATTTCATTACACTACATTCTGTTTCATTCCTTTCCTCTCGGGTTGATTGCATTAACTATATTGATTCCATTCCATTCCATTCCGTTCCATTCCATTCCATTCCATTCCACTCCATTCCATTCCATTCCATTCCATTCCATTCCGTTTCATTCCGTTCCGTTCCATTTCATTCCATTCGGTTCTTCTCGGGTGGATTCCATTCCATTCCATTCCATTCCATTCCGTTTTACTCGGGTAGATTCCATTCCATTCCATTCCATTCCATTCCATTCCATTCCATGCCATTCTTCTCGGGTGGATTCAATTCCATTCTATTCCATTCCGTTTCGACCCGTTCCGTTCCATTCCGTTCTGTTCTACTCGGGTTGATTCAATTCCGTTCTATTCCACTCCATTCCTTTGCAATCCATTCCATTCCATTCCATTCCATTCCATTCCATTCCATTCCATTCCATTCCATTCCACTCCGTTCTACTTGGGTAGTTTCAAATCCATTCCATTCCATTCCATTCCTTTCCATTCGATTCGATTCCATTCCATTCCATTCTATTCCATTCCATTCTATTCCATTCCATTCCATTCCATTACATTGCATTCCATTCCGTTCTACTCGGGTTGTTTCAAATCCATTCCATTCCTTTCCATTCCTTTCCATTCCATTACATTCTCTTCCATTCTGTTCCATTCCATTCCGTTCTTCCCGGGTGGATTCCCTTCCATTCCAATCCTTTCCATTCCATTCCACTCCACTGCATTCCTTTCCATTCCATTCCATGCCATTCCATTCCATTCCATTCCATTCCATTCCATTCTGTTCCGTTCTACTCGGGTAGATTCCATTCCATTCCATTCCATTTCATTCTGTTCCATTGCATTCCATTCCGCTCCATTCCATTCCGTTCCATTCCATTCCATTCCATTCCATTCCATTCCATTCCATTCCATTCCATGCCATTCCATTCCATTCTATTCTATTCCATTGCACTCTTTCCATTCCATTCCATTCCATTCCATTCCATTCCATTCCATTCTCCTCGGGTGGATTCAATTCCATTCTATTCCATTCCGTTCCGACCCGTTCCGTTCCATTCCATTCTGTTCTACTCGGGTTGATTCAATTCCGTTCTATTCCACTCCATTCCTTTGCAATCCATTCCATTCCATTCCATTCCATTCCATTCCATTCCATTCCATTCCACTCCACTCCATTCCATTCCATTCCATTCCATTCCACTCCACTCCGTTCTACTCGTGTAGTTTCAAATCCATTCCATTCCATTCCATTCCTTTCCATTCGATTCGATTCCATTCCATTCCATTCTATTCCATTCCATTCCATTCCATTACATTGCATTCCATTCCGTTCTATTCGGGTTGTTTCAAATCCATTCCATTCCTTTCCATTCCTTTCCATTCCATTCCATTCTCTTCCATTCTGTTCCATTCCATTCCGTTCTTCCCGGGTGGATTCCATTCCATTCCAATCCTTTCCATTCCATTCCACTCCACAGCATTCCTTTCCATTCCATTCCATGATATTCCATTCCATTCCATTCCATTCCATTCCATTCCATACTGTTCCGTTCTCCTCGGGTAGATTCCGTTCCATTCCATTCCATTTCATTCTGTTCCATTCCATTCCATTCCATTCCGTTCCACTCGGGTAGATTCCATTCCATTCCTTTCCACTCCATTCCATTCCATTCAATTCAATTCCATTCCAATCCATTCCATTCCGTTCCATTCCATTCCATTCCATTCCTTTCCATTCTATTCCTTTCTTTTCCATTCCGTTCCATTTCATTCCATTCCATTCTACTCAGGTAGATTCAATTCCATTCCATTCCATTGCATTTTGTTCTTCTCGGGTGGATTCCGTTCCATTCCATTCCAATCCATTCCATTCCGTTCCATTCCACACCATTCCATTCCATTCCATTCCCTTCCTTTCTACTCGGGTAGATTCCATTCCATTCCATTCCATTCCATTCCATTCCATTCCATTCCATTCCATTCCATTCCATTCCATTCCACTCCATTCCATTCCGTTCTACTCGGGTAGATTCCATTCCATTCCATTCCATTCCATTCCATTCCATTCCATTCCACTCCATTCCATTCCGTTCTACTCGGGTAGATTCCATTCCATTCCATTCCATTCTATTCCATTCCGTTCCGTTCCGTTCCGCTCCGTTCGGTATCGTTCCATTCCATTCCATTCCGTTCCATTCCATTCCATTCCATTCCATTCCGTTCCATTCCATTCCTTTCTGTAATACTCCGGTAGATTCCATTCCATTCCATTCCATTCCATTCCATTCCATTCCATTACATTCCATTACATTCCATTCCGTTGTACTCGGGTACATTCAATTCATTCCATTCCATTCCATTCCATTCCATTCCGTTCCATTCCATTCCATTCCATTCCATTCCATTCCATTCCATTCCGTTCTACTCGGGTAGATTCCATTCCATTTCATTCCATTCCATTCCATTCCATTCCATTCCATTACATTATATTGCATTCCATTCCATTCGATTCCATTCCACAAGTGTTGATTTCCTTCCATTCGATTCTGTTCCATTCCATATCACTCCGATTGATTCCATTCCATTCCTTTCCATTCCATTCCATTTGATTCCATTCCATTCCAATCCAATCTGGTTGCTTCCATTCCATTCCATGCCGTTCCATTTCATTCCATTCCTTCTATTTCCATTCCAATTGATTCCATTCCATTCCATTCCATTCCATTCCATTCCACTACATTCCACTGGGTTTGATTCCATTCCATTCCATTCCATTTCATTCCATTTCACTCCATTCCATTCCTTTCCAGTCAGGTTGATTCCATTGCATTCCATTCCATTCCACTCGGGTTGATTCCATTCCTTTCCATTTCATTCCAATTCATTCCATTCCATTCTATTCCATTACAGTTGATTGCATTCCATTCCATTCCATTCCATTCCATTCCATTCCATTCCACTGCACTTGAGTTGATTTCATTCCATTCGATTCCATTCCATTCTGTTCAGGTTGAATCCATTCCATTCCATTCCATTCCACTAGGGTTGATTTCATTTCATTCGATTCCATTCCATTCTATTCAGGTTGAATCCATTCCATTCCATTCCATTCCACTCGGGTTGATTCCATTCCATTGCATTCCATTCTATTCCACTGGGGTTGAATCTATTACATTACATTACATTACATTCATTTCCATTCTTTCATTCCATCCCATTCCATTTCACTCAGGTTGATTCTATTCCTTTCCATTTCATTCTATGTCACTCCATTCCACTCATCTCCGCTCCTCTCCACTCCACCCTCCACTCGGTTTGAATCCATTCCATTATATTCCACTCCATTCATTTCCATTCCATTCCACTTGGGTTCATTCCATTCCATTCCATTCCATTCCATTCCATTCCATTCCATTCCATTCCATTCCATTCCATTCCATTCCGTTCCGTTCCATTCCGTTCCTTTCCATTCCCTTCCATTCCACTCCTTTCAATTCCATTTGAGTTGATACCATGACATTTCATTCCATTCCATTCCATTCCATTCCATTCCACGCCATTCCACTTGGCTTGATTCCATTCCATTCCATTCCATTGCATTCCAATCCAATCCATTCCATTACACTCAGGTTGATTGCTTTCGATTCCATTCCATTTCATTACACTACATTCTGTTCCATTCCTTTCCTCTCGGGTTGATTCCATTAACTGTATTCATTCAATTTCATTCCATTCCATTCCATTCCATTGCATTCCATTCCATTCCATTCCACTCCATTGCATTCCATTCCATTAGACTAGGGTTGATTGCATTCCATTCCATGCAATACCTTTCCATTCCATTCTATTTTATTTGATTCCATTTCTTCCCATTCCATTCCATTTTCCATTGAATTGCATTCCAGTTGATTCCATTCCAATGCATTCCATTCCATTCCATTCCATTCCAATCCATTCCATTATATTCCGCTCGGTTTGATTCCATTCCATTCCATTCCTTTGTATTCCATTACATTCCATTCCATTCCCTTCCAGTCGGGTTGACTGCATTCCATTCCATTCTTTTCCACTCCATTCTATTCCATTCCATTCCATTCCATTCCATTCCATTCCATTCCATTCCATTCCATTCCATTCCATTCCATTCCTTTCTACTCGGGTATTTTCCATTCCATTCCATGCCATTCCATTCCATTCCATTCCATTCCATTCCATTCCATTCCATTCCATTCCATTCCATTCCATTCTGTTCCGTTCTACTCAGGTAGATTCCATTCCATTCGTTTCCACTTCATTCTGTTCCATTGCATTCCATTCCATTCCATTCCATTCCGTTCCACTCGGGTAGATTCCATTCCATTCCATTCCACTCCATTCCATTCCGTTCCATTCCATTTCATTCCATTCCATTCCATTCCGTTTTTCTCGGGTGGATTCCATTCCATTCCTTTCCATTCCATTCCATTCCATTCCATTCCATTGCATTCCATTCCATTCCATTCCACTCCATTGCATTCCATTCCATTCCACTAGGGTTGATTGCATTCCATTCCATGCAATACCTTTCCATTCCATTCTATTTTATTTGATTCCATTTCTTCCCATTCCATTCCATTTTCCATTGAATTGCATTCCAGTTGATTCCATTCCAATGCATTCCATTCCATTCCATTCCATTCCAATCCATTCCATTATATTCCGCTCGGTTTGATTCCATTCCATTCCATTCCTTTGTATTCCATTACATTCCATTCCATTCCCTTCCAGTCGGGTTGACTGCATTCCATTCCATTCTTTTCCACTCCATTCTATTCCGTTCCGTTCCATTCCATTCCATTCCATTCCATTCCATTCCATTCCATTCCATTCCATTCCATTCCATTCCATTCCATTCCATTCCATTCCTTTCTACTCGGGTAGTTTCCATTCCATTCCATGCCATTCCATTCCATTCCATTCCATTCCATTCCATTCCATTCCATTCCATTCCATTCCATTCTGTTCCGTTCTACTCAGGTAGATTCCATTCCATTCCTTTCCATTTCATTCTGTTCCATTCCATTCCATTCCATTCCATTCCATTCCGTTCCACTCGGGTAGATTCCATTCCATTCCATTCCACTCCATTCCGTTTTTCTCGGGTGGATTCCATTCCATTCCTTTCCATTCCATTCCATTCCATTCCATTCCATTCCATTCCATTCCATTCCATTCCATTCCGTTCCACTCGGGTAGATTCCATTCCATTCCATTCCATTCCATTCCATTCCATTCCATTCCATTCAATTCCATTCCAATCCATTTCATTCCGTTCCATTCCATTCCATTCCATTCCGTTCAATTCCATTCCGTTCTTCTCGGGTGGATTCCATTCCATTCCATTCCATTCCATTCCATTCCGTTCCATTCCATTCCGTTCCATTCCATTCCACTCCATTCCATTCCATTTCATTCCGTTCCTTTCTACTCGGGTAGATTCCATTCCATTCCATTCCACTCCATTCCATTCCATTCCATTCCGTTCCTTTCTACTCGGGTAGATTCCATTCCATTCCATTCCATTCCATTCCATTCCATTCCATTTTATTCCATCCATTCCATTCCGTTCAATTCCAATTAATTCTATTCCATTCCATTCCATTCCATTTCATTCCATTCCATTCCATTCCATTCCATTCCATTCCGTTCTTCTAGGGTGGATTCCATTCCATTCCATTAAATTCCATTACGTTCCATTCCATTCCTTTCCATTCCATTCCGTTCCATTCTGTTCTACTTGTGTAGATTCCATTCCGTTCCATTCCATTCCATATCATTCCATTCCATTCCATTCCATACCATTCCATTCCATTCCATTCCATTCCATTCCATTTCATTCTTTCTACATGGGTAGATTCCTTTCCACTCCATTCCATTCCATACCATTCCATTCCATTCCATTCCATTCCATTCCATTCCTTTTCACTCCATTCCATTCCATTCTGTTCTACTCGGGTAGATTCCATTCCATTCCATTCCGTTCCGTTGCATTCCGTTGCGTTCCGTTCCGTTCCGTTCCGTTCCATTCCATTCCATTCCATTCCATTCCATTCCATTCCTTTCTGTTCCGTTCCATTCCCTTCTTCTCAGTTGGATTCCATTCCATTCCATTCCATTCCATTCCATTCCATTCCATTCCATTCCATTCCATTCCATTCCATTCTATTCCTTTCTTTTCCATTCCGTTCCATTTCATTCCATTCCGTTCTACTCAGGTAGATTCAATTACATTCCATTCCATTGCATTTTGTTCTTCTCGAGTGGATTCCATTCCATTCCATTCGAATCCATTCCATTCCGTTCCATTCCATACCATTCCATTCCATTCTATACCATTCCTTTCTACTCGGGTAGATTCCATTCCATTCCATTCCATTCCATTATATTCCATTCCATTCCATTCCATTCCATTCCATTCCATTCCATTCTCTTATGGTGGATTAAGTTCCATTCTATTCCATTCCGTTCCATGCCGTTCCGTTCCATTCCGTTCCGTTCCACTCGTGTTCATGCTATTCCGTTCTATTCCACTCCATTCCATTGCATTCCATTCCATTCCTTTCCATTCCGTGTCCGTTCCATTCTATTCTGTTCTTATAGGGTGGATTCCATTCCATTCAATACCATTCCATTCCAGTCCATTCCATTCCATTCCATTCCATTCCATTCCTTTCCATTACATTACATTACATTACATACCTTTCCAATCCGTTCTACTCGGGTAGATTCCATTCCATTCCATTCCATTCCATTCCATTCCATTCCATTCCATTCCATTCCATTCCATTCCATTCCACTCCATTCCATTCCGTTCTACTCGGGGAGATTCCATTCCATTCCATTCCATTCTATTCCATTCCGTTCCGTTCCGCTCCATTCGGTATCGTTCCATTCCATTCCATTCCATTCCATTCCATTCCATTCCATTCCATTCCATTCCATTCCGTTCCATTCCATTCCTTTCTGTTATACTCCGCTAGATTCCATTCCATTCCATTCCATTCCTTTCCATTCCATTCCATTCCATTCCATTCCATTCCATTCCATTCCGTTCCGTTCCGTTCCATTCCATTCCATTCCATTCCACTCCATTCCTTTCCATTCCATTCCATTCCATTCCATTCCATTCCATTCCATTCCATTCCATTCCATTCCGTTGTACTCGGGTACATTCAATTCATTCCATTCCATTCCATTCCATTCCGTTCCATTCCATTCCATTCCATTCCATTCCGTTCTACTCGGGTAGATTCCATTCCATTTCATTCCATTCCATTCCATTCCATTCCATTCCATTCCATTCCATTCCATTGCATTCCATTCCATTCGATTCCATTCCACAAGTGTTGATTTCCTTCCATTCGATTCTGTTCCATTCCATATCACTCCGATTGATTCCATTCCATTCGTTTCCATTCCATTCCATTTGATTCCATTCCATTCCAATCCAATCTGGTTGCTTCCATTCCATTCCATGCCGTTCCATTTCATTCCATTACATTTCATTCCATTCCAGTTGATTCCATTCCATTCCATTCCATTCCATTCCATTCCACTAAATTCCACTGGGTTTGATTCCATTCCATTCCATTCCATTTCATTCCATTTCACTCCATTCCATTCCTTTCCAGTCAAGTTGATTCCATTGCATTCCATTCCATTCCACTCAGGTTGATTCCATTCCTTTCCATTTCATTCCAATTCATTCCATTCCATTCTATTCCATTACAGTTGATTCCATTCCGTTCCATTCCATTCCATTCCATTCCATTCCACTGCACTAGAGTTGATTTCATTCCATTCGATTCCATTCCATTCTGTTCAGGTTGAATCCATTCCATTCCTTTCCATTCCACTAGGGTTGATTTCATTCCATTCGATTCCATTCCATTCTATTCAGGTTGAATCCAATCCATTCCATTCCATTCCACTCGGGTTGATTCCATTCCGTTGCATTCCATTCTATTCCACTGGGGTTGAATCTATTACATTCCCCTCCATTCCATTCATTTCCATTCTTTCATTCCATTCCATTCCATTTCACTCAGGTTGATTCTATTCCTTGCCATTTCATTCCATTTCATTCCATTCCACTCATCTCCACTCAACTCAGCTCCACTCCACTTCACCCTCCACTCGGTTTGATTCCATTCCATTATATTCCACTCCATTCATTTCCATTCCATTCCACTTGTGTTGATTCCATTCCATTCCATTCCATTCCATTCCATTCCATTCCATTCCATTCCATTCCATTCCGTTCCATTCCGTTCCTTTCCATTCCCTTCCATTGCACTCCTTTCCATTCCTTTCGAGTTGATACCATGACATTTCATTCCATTCCATTCAATTCCATTCCATTCCATTCCATTCCATTCCATTCTACTCCATTCCACTCGGGTTGATTCCATTCCATTCCACTCCATTGCATTCCAATCCACTCCATTCCATTACACTCAGGTTGATTCCTTTCGATTCCATTCCATTTCATTACACTACATTCTGTTCCATTCCTTTCCTCTCGGGTTGATTCCATTAACTGTATTCATTCCATTTCATTCCATTCCATTCCATTCCATTCCACTCCATTCCATTCCATTCCACTCCTTTCCATTGCATTCCATTCCACTCGGGTTGATTGCATTCCATTCCATGCAATTCCTTTCCATTCCATTCTATTTTATTTGATTCCATTTCTTTCCATTCCATTCCATTTTCCATTCCATTGCATTCCAGTTGATTCCATTCCAATGAATTCCATTCCATTCCATTTCATTCCAATCCATTCCGTTATATTACGCTCGGTTTGATTCCATTCCATTCCATTCCTTTGTATTCCATTCCATTCCATTCCATTCCCTTCCAGTCGGGTTGATTGCATTCCATTCCATTCTTTTCCACTCCATTCTATTCCATTCCATTCCATTCCTTTCCATTCCATTCCATTCCATTCCATTCCTTTCTACTCGGGTAGATTCCATTCCATTCCATGCAATTCCATTCCATTCCATTCCGTTCCATTCTTTTCCATTGTACTCGTGTAGATTCCATTCCATTCCTTTCCATTTCATTCTGTTCCATTGCATTCCATTCCATTCCATTCCATTCCGTTCCACTCGGGTAGATTCCATTCCATTCCATTCCACTCCATTCCATTCCATTCCATTCCATTTCATTCCATTCCATTCCATTCCGTTTTTCTCGGGTGGATTCCATTCCATTCCTTTCCATTCCATTCCATTCCATTCCATTCCATTCCATTCCATTCCATTCCATTGCATTCCATTCCGTTCCACTCCGGCAGATTCCATTCCATTCCATTCCATTCCATTCCATTCCATTCCATTCCATTCCACTCCATTCCATTCCATTCCATTCCATTCCATTCCATTACATTACATTCCATTCCGTTTCTTTCCATTCCGTTCTTCCCGTGTGGATTCCATTCCATTCCATTTCATTCCGTCCCATACCATTCCATTCCGTTCCATTCCATTCCATTCCATTCCATTCTTTTCCATTGTACTCGGGAAGATTCCATTCCATTCCTTTCCATTTCATTCTGTTCCATTGCATTCCATTCCATTCCATTCCATTCGGTTCCACTCGGGTAGATTCCATTCCATTCCATTCCACTCCATTCCATTCCATTCCATTCCATCTCATTCCATTCCATTCCATTCCGTTTTTCTCGGGTGGATTCCATTCCATTCCTTTCCATTCCATTCCATTCCATTCCATTCCATTCCATTCCATTCCATTCCATTGCATTCCATTCCGTTCCACGCCGGTAGATTCCATTCCATTCCATTCCATTCCATTCCATTCCATTCCATTCCATTCCATTCCATTCCATTCCACTCCATTCCATTCCATTCCATTCCATTCCGTTCCATTCCGTTCCGTTCCATTTCATTCCACTCGGTTCATCTCGGGTGGATTCCATTCCATTCCATTCCATTCCATTCCATTCCATTCCGTTTTATTCGGGTAGATTCCATTCCATTCCATTCCATTCCATTCCATTCCATTCCATTCCATTCCATTCCATTCCATTCCATTCCATTCCATTCAATTCCATTCCATTCCATTCCGTTCTACACCGGTATATTCCATTCCATTCCATTCCACTCCATTCCATTCCATTCCATTCCGTTCTACTCGGGTAGATTCCATTCCATTCCATTCCATTCCATTCCATTCCATTCCATTCCATTCCATTACATTCCGTTTCTTTCCATTCCGTTCTTCCCGTGTGGATTCCATTCCATTCCATTTCATTCCGTCCCATACCATTCCATTCCGTTCCATTCCTTTCCATTCCATTCCATTCCATTCCATTCCATTCCATTCCATTCCATTACATTACATTCCGTTCTACTCGGGTAGATTCCATTCCATTCCATTCCATTCCATTCCATTCCAGTCCATTCCATTCCATTCTTCTCGTTTGATTCCATTCCATTCCATTCCATTACGTTCAATTCCATTCCATTCCATTCCATTCCTTTCCATTCCGTTCCATTCCATTAAATTCCCTTCCATTCCATTCTACTCAGGTAGATTCCATTCCATTCCATTCCATTCCATTCCATTCCATTCCATTCCATTCCATACCATTCCATTCCATTACATTCCCTTCCATTCCATTCTATTCCATTCTGTTCCGTTCCATTCCATTCCATTCCATTCTCCTTGGGTGAATTCAATTCCATTCTGTTCTATTCCGGTCCATTCCGTTCCATTCCGGTCCATTCCGTTCCATACCATTCCGTTCCGTTCTACTCGGGTTGATTCAATTCCGTTCTATTCCACTACATCTAATTCCACTCCATTCCATTCCATTCCATTCCATTCCGTTCCATTCCATTCAATTCCGTTCCATTCCATTCCATTGTATTCCATTGCATTCCATTCCATTCCATTCCATTCCATTCCATTCCATTCCATTCAATTCCATTCCATTCCATTCCATACAATTCGATTCCCTTCCATTTTTCTCGGGTGGATTCCATTCCATTCCAATCGTTTCCATTCCATTCCATTCCATTCCCTTCTACTCGGGTAGATTCCGTTCCATTCCATTCCATTCAATTCCATTCCATTCCATTCCATTCTCCTTGGATGGATTCAATTCCTTTCTATTGCATTCCGTTCCGTTCCCTTACGTTCCATTCCGTTCCATTCTGCTCGGGTTGATTCAATTCCGTTCTATTGCACTCCATTCCTTTCCAGTACATTTCGTTCTTTTCGGGTTGATTCCATTCCACTCCATTCCATTCCTTTCCATTCCGTTCCATTCCATACCATTCCATTCCATTCCGTTCTACTCGGGTAGATTGAACTCATTCCATTCCATTCCAATCCATTCCATTCCACTACATTCCATTCCGTTCCATTCCATTCCATTCCATTCCATTCCATTCCATTCCATTCCGTTCTACTCGAGTAGATTCCCTTCCATTGCATTCCATTCCATTCCATTCTATTCCATTCCATTCCATTCCATTTAATTCCATTCCATACCATTCCATTCAATTCCATTCCATTCCATTCCGTTCTACACGGTTTGATTCCATTCCATTCCATTCCACTCAATTCCATTCCATTCCATTCCATTCCATTCCGTTCCATTCCGTTCTTCTCGGGTGCATTCCATTCAATTCCGTTCCATTGCATTCCATTCCATTCCATTCCTTTCCATTCCATTCCCTTTTACTCGGGTAGATTCCATTCCCTTCCTTTCCATTCCATTCCATTCCATTCCGTTCCATTACATTCCGTTCTTCTCGGGTGGATTCCACTGCATTCCATTCCATCCCATTCCGTTCCATTCCATTCCATTCCATTCCGTTCTACTCGGGTAGGTTCCTCTCGATACCATTCCATTCCATTCCATTCCATTCCATTCCATTCCATACCTTTCCATTCCATTCCATTCTTCTCGGTTCGATTCGATTCCATTCCATTCCATTCCATGCCATTCCATTCCATTCCATTCCATTCCATTCCATTCCTTTCTACTCGGGTAGATTCCATTCCATTCCATTCCGTTCTCCTGGGGTGGATTCAATACCATTCTATTCCGTTCCGTTGCATCCCTTTCCGTTCCGTTCTACTCGAGTTGATTCAATTCCGTTCTATTTCACTCCATTCCATTCCATTCCATTCCATTCCATTCCATTCCATTCCATTCCGTTCTTCTCGTATGGATTCCATTCCATTCTGTTCCATTCTATTCCATTGCATTCCATTCCTTTCCATTCCATTCTGTTCTACACGGGTACATTCCATTCCATTCCATTCCATTCCATTTCATTCCATTCCATTCTTTTCCGTTCCCTTCCGTTTCATTCCATTCCGTTCTTCTGATGTGGATTCCATTCCATTCCATTCCATTCCGTTCCAATCCATTCCATTCCATTACATTACATTACATTACACTCCACTCTACTAGGGTAGATACCATTGCATTCCTTTCCATTCCATTCCATTCCATTCCATTCCATTCCATTCCATTCCATTCCATTCCGTTCCATTCAATTTTTCTCTTTTGGATTCCACTCTATTCCTTTCTATTCCGTTCCATTCCATTCCATTCCATTCCATTCCGTTACGTTCCATTCCATTCTATTCCATTCCATTCCATTCCATTCCATTCCATTCCATTCCACTCAGGTAGATTCCATTCCATTCCATTGCATTCAATACCGTTCCATTCCATTCCATTCCATTCAATACCATTCCATTCCATTCCATTCCATTCCATTCCATTCCATTCCATTCCATTCCATTCCATTCTATTATATTCCGTTCCGTTCCATTCCATTCCATTCCATTCCATTCTCCTTGGGTGGATTCAATTCCATTCTATTCTATTCCGGTCCATTCCGTTCCATTCAATTCCATTCCGTTCTACTCGGGTTGATTCAGTTCCGTTCTATTGCACTCCATTCCATTCCATTCTATTCCATTCCATTCCATTCCGTTCCGTTCCATTCCATTCCGTTCTTTTCGTGTTGATTCCTTTCCATTCCATTCCATTCCATTCCATTCCGTTCCATTCCATTGCATTCCATTCCATTCCTTTCTACTCGGTGGATTGAAGTCATTCCATTCCATTCCAATCCATTCCACTCCATTCCATTCCATTGCATTCCATTCCATTCCATTCCATTCCATTCCATTCCATTCCGTTCAATTCCATTCCATTCCGTCCTACTCAGGTAGATTCCAGTTCATTCCATTCCATTCCATTCCCTTCCGTTCCATTCCATTCCATTCCGTTCTATTCCATTCCGTTCCATTCCATTCCATTCTTTTCGGGTGGATTCCATTCCATTCCATTCCAATCCAATCCATACCATTCCATTCCGTTCCATTCCATTCCATTCCGTTCTACTCGGGTAGATTCCATTCCATTCCATTCCATTCCATTCCATTCCATTCCATTCCATTCCATTCTCCTTGGGTGGATTCAATTCCATTCTATTCTATCCCGGTCCATTCCATTCCATTCCATTCCGTTCCGTTCTAATCGGGTTGATTCAATTCCGTTCTATCCCACTCCGTCTAATTCAATTCCATTCCATTCCATTCCGTTCTACTCGGGTAGATTCCATTCCATTCCATTCCATTCCATTCCATTCCATTCCATTCCATTCCATTCCATTCCATTCTCCTTGGGTGGATTCAATTCCATTCTATTCTATCCCGGTCCATTCCATTCCATTCCATTCCGTTCCGTTCTAATCGGGTTGATTCAATTCCGTTCTATCCTACTCCGTCTAATTCCATTCCATTCCATTCCATTCCATTCCGTTCCATTCCATTCCGTTCCGTTCCGTTCCATTCCATTCCATTCCTTTCCATTCCATTCCATTCCATTCCATACAATTCCATTCCATTCCATTCTTCTCGGGTGGATTCCATTCCATTCCGATCGATTCCATTCTCTTCAATTCCATTCCGTTCAACTCGGGTAGATTCCGTTCCACTCCATTCCATTCCGTTCCATTCGATTCCGTTCCATTTCTTTCCATTCCGTTCTACTCGAGTAGATTCCATTCCATTCCTTTCCATTCCGTTCCGTTCCATTCCGTTCCATTGCATTCCATTACATTACATTACTTTCCGTTCTACTCGGGTAAATTCCAGTCAATTCCATTCCATTCCATTGCATTCCATTACATTCCATTCTTCTTGTTTGGATTCCATTCCACTCCATTCCATTCCATTCCATTCCGTTCCATTCCATTCCATTCCATTCCATTCCATTCCATTCCATTCCATTCCATTCCGTTCCATTCCATTCCATTCCATTCCTTTGTACTCGGGTAGATTCCATTCCTTACCATTCCGTTCCATACCATTCCATTCTATTCCATTCCGTTGCATTCCATTCCATTCCATTCCGTTCCATTCCATTCCATTCCATTCTCTTGGTGGATTCAATTCCATTCTAGTCCATTCCGGTCCATTCCGTTCCATTCCATTCCATTCCATTCCTTTGTACTCGGGTAGATTCCATTCCATTCCATTCCGTTCCATACCATTCAATTCTATTCCATTCCATTGCATTCCATTCCATTCCATTCCGTTCCATTCCATTCCATTCCATTCTCTTGGTGGATTCAATTCCATTCTAGTCCATTCCGGTCCATTCCGTTCCGTTCCATTCCATTCCATTGCATTCCATTCCATTCCATTCCATTCCATTCCATTCTGTTCGTCTCGGGTGGATTCCTTTCCATTCCATTCCATTCCATTCCATTCCATTGCATTCCGTTCTACACGGGTAGATTCCATTCCATTCCATTCCATTTCATTCCAATCCATTCCATTCCATTCCATTCTCCTTGGGTGGATTCAATTCCATTCTATTCCATTGTGTTCCGTTCCGTTACTTTCCATTCCATTCCGTTCTGCAGGGGTTGATTCAATTCCGTTCTATTCCACTCCATTCCATTCCATTCCATTCCATTCCATTCCATTCCGTTCCGTTCCGTTCCGTTCCGTTCCGTTCCGTTCCATTTCATGCCATTCCATTCCCTTCTACTCTGTTATATTCGATTCCATACCATTCCTTTCCTTTCGGTTCCATGGTGTTACGTTCCGTTCCGTTCCATTCCATTCCATTCTATTCCATTCTATTCCATTCCATTTTATTCCTTTCCTTTCCATTCCATTCCATTTCATTCCATTCCGTTCTACTCGGGTAGATTCCATTCCTTTCCATTCCATTGCATTTCTTTCAATTCCTTTCTATTCCATTCCATTCCATTCTGTTCTATTCCATTCCGTTCTTCTCGGGGGATTCCGTTCCATTCCCATCCATTCCGATCCATTACACTCCATTCAATTCCATTCCATTCCATTCCATTCCATTCCATTCCATTCCATTCCATTCCGTTCTACTCAGGTAGATTCCATTCCATTCCATTCCATTCCTTTCCATTCCATTGCGTTCCATTCCATTCCGTTCCATTCTATTCCGTTCTTCTCGGGTGGATTCCATTCCATTCCATTTCAATCCATTCCATTCCCTTCCATTCCATTCCTTTCCATTCCATTCCATTCCATTCCATTCCATTCCAATCCATTCCATTCCGTTCCATCCCGTTCTTCTCAGGTGGATTCCATTCCATTCTGTTCCATTGCATTCCATTCCATTCCATTCCTTTCCATTCCATTCCCTTCTTCTCGGGTAGATTCCATTCCCTTCCTTTCCATTCCATTCAATTCCATTCCGTTCTATTACATTCCGTTCTTCTCGGGTGGATTCCACTGCATTGCATTCCATCCCATTCCGTTCCATTCCATTCCATTCCATTCCGTTCTACTCGGGTAGATTCCTCTCGATACCATTCCATTCCATTCCATTCCATTCCATTCCATTCCATTCCATACCTTTCCATTCCATTCCGTTCTTCTCGGTTCGATTCGATTCGATTCGATTCGATTCCATTCCATTCCATTCCATTCCATTCCATTCCATTCCATTCCATTCCATTCCTTTCTACTCGAGTAGATTCCATTCCATTCCATTCCATTCTCCTCGGGTGGATTCCATACCATTCTATTCCGTTCCGTTGCATCCCGTTCCGTTCCATT
Source organism: Gorilla gorilla gorilla (assembly GCF_029281585.2). Classification (NCBI taxonomy): domain Eukaryota; kingdom Metazoa; phylum Chordata; class Mammalia; order Primates; family Hominidae; genus Gorilla; species Gorilla gorilla. The sequence goes on along the minus strand of NC_086018.1, from coordinate 9,287,976 downwards.
CCGTTCCGTTCTACTCGAGTTGATTCAATTCCATTCTATTCCACTCCATTCCATTCCATTCCATTCCATTCCATTCCATTCCATTCCATTCCATTCCATTCCATTCCGTTCGTCTCGTATGGATTCCATTCCATTCTGTTCCATTCTATTCCATTCCATTCCATTCCTTTCCATTCCATTCCGTTCTATCTGGGTAGATTCCATTCCATTCCATTCCATTCCATTCCGTTCCATTCCATTCCATTCCATTCCATTTCATTCCATTCCATTCTTTTCCGTTCCATTCCGTTTCATTCCATTCCGTTCTTCTCGTGTGGATTCCATTCCATTCCATTCCATTCCATTACATTACATTCCATTACATTACACTCCATTCTACTCGGGTAGATACCATTGCATTCCTTTCCATTCCATTCCATTCCATTCCATTCCATTCCATTCCATTCCATTCCATTCCATTCTTCTCTTTTGGATTCCACTCCATTCCTTTCTATTCCGTTCCATTCCATTCCATTCCATTCCATTCCGTTCCGTTCCACTCCATGCTATTCCATTCCATTCCATTCCATTCCATTCCATTCTAGTCAGGTAGATTCCATTGCATTCCATTGCATTCAATACCGTTCCATTCCATTCCATTCCATTCAATACCATTCCATTCCATTCCATTCTATTCCATTCGATTCGATTCCATTCCATTCTATTATATTCCGTTCCGTTCCATTCCATTCCATTCCATTCCATTCTCCTTGGGTGGATTCAAATCCATTCTATTCTCTTCCGGTCCTTTCCGTTCCATTCCATTCCATTCCGTTCTACTCGGGTTGATTCCGTTCCGCTCTATTCCACTCCATCTAATTCCACTCCATTCCATTCCATTCCATTCCATTCCATTCCATTCCATTCCATTCCATTCCATTCCATACAATTCCATTCCATTCTATTCTTCTCGGTTGGATTTCATTCCATTCCAATTGATTCCATTCCATTCCATTCCATTCGTTTCTACTCGGGTAGATTCCGTTCCGTTGCATTCCATTCCAATCCATTCCATTCCATTCTCCTTGGGTGGATTCAATTCCATTCTATTCCATTCCGTTCCGTTCCGTTACGTTCCATTCCGTTCCGTTCTCCTCGAGTTGATTCCATTCTGTTCTATTGCACTCCATTCCATTCCATTCTATTCCATTCCATTCCATTCCATTCCATTCCGTTCCGTTCCATTCCATTCCATTCTTTTCGTGTTGATTCCATTCCATTCCATTCCATTCCATTCCATTCCATTCCGTTCCATTCCATTGCATTCCATTCCATTCCGTTCTACTCGGGTAGATTGAAGTCATTCCATTCCATTCCAATCCATTCCACTCCATTCCATTCCATTCCTTTCCATTCCATTCCATTCCATTCCGTTCCATTCCATTCCATTCCGTTCTACTCAGGTTGATTCCATTTCATTCCATTCCATTCCATTCCCTTCCGTTCCATTCCGTTCTATTCCATTCCGTTCCATTCCATTCCATTCTTCTCGGGAGGATTCCATTCCATTCCATTCCAATCCACTCCATACCATTCCATTCCGTTCCATTCCATTCCATTCCGTTCTACTCGGGTAGATTCCATTCCATTCCATTCCATTCCATTCCATTCCATTCCATTCCATTCCATTCCATTCCATTCCATTCCATTACATTCCATTCTCCTTGGGTGGATTCAATTCCATTCTATTCTATTCCTGTCCATTCCGTTCCATTCCATTCCGTTCCGTTCTACTCAGGTTGATTCAATTCCGTTCTTTTCCACTCCGTCTAATTCCATTCCATTCCATTCCATTCCATTCCATTCCATTCCATTCCGTTCCATACCATTCCATTCCATTCCATTCCATTCCATTCCATTCCATTCCATACAATTCCATTCCATTCCATTCTTCTCGGGTGGATTCTCTTCCATTCCGATCGATTCCATTCTATTCCATTCCATTCCGTTCAACTCGGGTAGATTCCGTTCCATTCCATTCCATTCCATTCCTTTCCGTTCCATTTCTTTCCATTCCATTCTACTCGAGTAGATTCCATTCCATTCCTTTCCATTCCGTTCCGTTCCATTCCGTTCCATTCCATTCCATTCCATTTCATTCCGTTCTACTGGGGTAGATTAAATTCCATTCCATTCCACTCCATTCCATTCCACTCCATTGCCTTCCATTCCATTCCATTCTTCTCTTGTGGATTCCATTCCATTCCGTTCCATTCCATTCCAATCCATTCCATTCCATTCCATTCCATTCGATTCCGTTCCATTCCATTCCGTTCTGCTCGTGTGGATTCCCTTCTATTCCAATCCATTCCATTCCATTCCATTCCGTTCCATTGCATTCCAATACATTACATTACTTTCCGTTCTACTCGGGTAAATTCCAGTACATTCCATTCCATTCCATTGCATTCCATTCCATTCCATTCTTCTTGTTTGGATTCCATTCCACTCCATTCCATTCCATTCCATTCCGTTCCATTCCATTCCATTCCATTCCATTCCATTCCATTCCATTCCATTCCATTCCGTTCCATTCCATTCCATTCCATTCCTTTGTACTCGGGTAGATTCCATTCCATTCCATTCCGTTCCATACCATTCCATTCTATTCCATTCCGTTGCATTCCATTCCATTCCATTCCGTTCCATTCCATTCCATTCCATTCTCTTGGTGGATTCAATTCCATTCTAGTCCATTCCGGTCCATTCCGTTCCATTCCATTCCATTCCATTCCTTTGTACTCGGGTAGATTCCATTCCATTCCATTCCGTTCCATACCATTCAATTCTATTCCATTCCATTGCATTCCATTCCATTCCATTCCGTTCCATTCCATTCCATTCCATTCTCTTGGTGGATTCAATTCCATTCTAGTCCATTCCGGTCCATTCCGTTCCGTTCCATTCCATTCCATTGCATTCCATTCCATTCCATTCCATTCCATTCCATTCTGTTCGTCTCGGGTGGATTCCTTTCCATTCCTTTCCATTCCATTCCATTCCATTGCATTCCGTTCTACACGGGTAGATTCCATTCCATTCCATTCCATTTCATTCCAATCCATTCCATTCCATTCCATTCTCCTTGGGTGGATTCAATTCCATTCTATTCCATTGTGTTCCGTTCCGTTACTTTCCATTCCATTCCGTTCTGCAGGGGTTGATTCAATTCCGTTCTATTCCACTCCATTCCATTCCATTCCATTCCATTCCATTCCATTCCATTCCGTTCCGTTCCGTTCCGTTCCGTTCCGTTCCGTTCCATTTCATGCCATTCCATTCCCTTCTACTCTGTTATATTCGATTCCATACCATTCCTTTCCTTTCGGTTCCATGGTGTTACGTTCCGTTCCGTTCCATTCCATTCCATTCTATTCCATTCTATTCCATTCCATTTTATTCCTTTCCTTTCCATTCCATTCCATTTCATTCCATTCCGTTCTACTCGGGTAGATTCCATTCCTTTCCATTCCATTGCATTTCTTTCCATTCCTTTCCATTCCATTCCATTCCATTCTGTTCTATTCCATTCCGTTCTTCTCGGGGGATTCCGTTCCATTCCCATCCATTCCGATCCATTACACTCCATTCAATTCCATTCCATTCCATTCCATTCCATTCCATTCCATTCCATTCCATTCCGTTCTAATCAGGTAGATTCCATTCCATTCCATTCCATTCCTTTCCATTCCTTTGCGTTCCATTCCATTCCGTTCCATTCTATTCCGTTCTTCTCGGGTGGATTCCATTCCATTCCATTTCAATCCATTCCATTCCCTTCCATTCCATTCCTTTCCATTCCATTCCATTCCATTCCATTCCAATCCATTCCATTCCGTTCCATCCCGTTCTTCTCAGGTGGATTCCATTCCATTCTGTTCCATTGCATTCCATTCCATTCCATTCCTTTCCATTCCATTCCCTTCTTCTCGGGTAGATTCCATTCCCTTCCTTTCCATTCCATTCAATTCCATTCCGTTCTATTACATTCCGTTCTTCTCGGGTGGATTCCACTGCATTGCATTCCATCCCATTCCGTTCCATTCCATTCCATTCCATTCCGTTCTACTCGGGTAGATTCCTCTCGATACCATTCCATTCCATTACATTCCATTCCATTCCATTCCATTCCATACCTTTCCATTCCATTCCGTTCTTCTCGGTTCGATTCGATTCGATTCGATTCGATTCCATTCCATTCCATTCCATTCCATTCCATTCCATTCCATTCCATTCCATTCTCCTCGGGTGGATTCCATACCATTCTATTCCGTTCCGTTGCATCCCGTTCCGTTCCATTCCGTTCCGTTCTACTCGAGTTGATTCAATTCCATTCTATTCCACTCAATTCCATTCCATTCCATTCCATTCCATTCCATTCCATTCCATTCCATTCCGTTCGTCTCGTATGGATTCCATTCCATTCTGTTCCATTCTATTCCATTCCATTCCATTCCTTTCCATTCCATTCCGTTCTATCTGGGTAGATTCCATTCCATTCCATTCCATTCCATTCCGTTCCATTCCATTCCATTCCATTCCATTTCATTCCATTCCATTCTTTTCCGTTCCATTCCGTTTCATTCCATTCCGTTCTTCTCGTGTGGATTCCATTCCATTCCATTCCATTCCATTCCATTCCATTACATTCCATTACATTACACTCCATTCTACTCGGGTAGATACCATTGCATTCCTTTCCATTCCATTCCATTCCATTCCATTCCATTCCATTCCATTCCATTCCATTCCATTCCATTCCATTCTTCTCTTTTGGATTCCACTCCATTCCTTTCTATTCCGTTCCATTCCATTCCATTCCATTCCATTCCGTTCCGTTCCACTCCATGCTATTCCATTCCATTTCATTCCATTCCATTCCATTCTAGTCAGGTAGATTCCATTGCATTCCATTGCATTCAATACCGTTCCATTCCATTCCATTCCATTCAATACCATTCCATTCCATTCCATTCTATTCCATTCGATTCGATTCCATTCCATTCTATTATATTCCGTTCCGTTCCATTCCATTCCATTCCATTCCATTCTCCTTGGGTGGATTCAAATCCATTCTATTCTCTTCCGGTCCTTTCCGTTCCATTCCATTCCATTCCGTTCTACTCGGGTTGATTCCGTTCCGCTCTATTCCACTCCATCTAATTCCACTCCATTCCATTCCATTCCATTCCATTCCATTCCATTCCATTCCGTTCCATTCCATTCCATTCCCTTCTACTCTGTTAGATTCGATTCCATACCATTCCTTTCCTTTCGGTTCCGTGGCGTTACGTTCCGTTCCGTTCCGTTCCATTCCATTCTATTCCATTCTATTCCATTCCATTTTATTCCTTTCCTTTCCATTCCATTCCATTTCATTCCATTCCTTTCTACTAGGGTAAATTCCATTCCTTTCCATTCCACTGCATTTCTTTCCATTCCTTTCCATTCCATTCCATTCCATTCTGTTCAATTCCATTCCGTTCTTCTCGGGGGATTCCGTTCCATTCCCATCCATTCCGATCCATTCCACTCCATTCCATTCCATTCCATTCCATTCCATTCCATTCCTTTCCATTCCATTCCATTCCATTCCATTCCATTCCGTTCTACTCAGGTAGATTCCATTCCATTCCATTCCATTCCTTTCCATTCCATTGCGTTCCATTCCATTCCGTTCCATTCCATTCCATTCTTCTCGGGTGGATTCCATTCCATTCCATTCCAATCCATTGCATTCCCTTCCATTCCATTCCTTTCCATTCCATGCCATTCCATTCCATACCATTCCGTTCTTCTTGGGTGGATTCCATTCCATTCCATTCCAATCCATTGCATTCCCTTCCATTCCATTCCTTTCCATTCCATTCCATTCCATTCCATTCCATTCCATTCCATTCCATTCCATTCCATTCCATTCCATCAACTCGGGTTGATTCCAATCCATTCCATTCCTTTCTATTCCACTCCATTGCATTCCATTATGCTCGGGTTGATTCCATTCGACTCCATTCCATTACATTACACTGCTTTCCGTCCCTTTAATTTCCTCTCGGGTTGATTCCCTTCCATTCTACTCATTCCATTCCATTCCATTCCATTCCATTGCATTCCATTTCTTTCCATTCTACTCATTCCATTCCATTCCATTCCATTCCATTGCATTCCATTTCTTTCCATTACTTTCCATTCCATTCCGTTCCATTCCACTGCATTACATTCCAATGTGGTTGATTCCATTCCATTCCATTCCATTCCATTCCATTCCATTCCATTCCATTCCTTTCCATTCCATTCCACTCGGTATAATTCCATTCCATTCCATGCAATTCCATTCCATTCCATTCCATTTTATTTGATTCCATTTCTTTCCATTCCCTTCCACTTTCCCATTCCATTCCATTCCTTTCCAGTTGATTCCATTCCATTGCATCGCATTCCATTCCATTCCATTCCATTCCACTCCATTCCATTATATTCTCTTGGGTTGATTCCATTCCATTCCATTTCTTTCCATTCCTTTCCATTCCATACCGTTCCATTCCATTCCACTCCATTCCATTATATTCACTTCGGTTGATTCCATTCCATACCATTCCTTTCCATTCCATTCCATTCCATTCCATACCGTTCCACTCCATTCCATTCCATTCCACTCGGGTTGATTCAAATCCATTCCATTCTTTTCCCCTCCTTTCTATTCTATTCCATTCCATTCCATTCCACTCTACTCCATTCCATTCCGTTGTCTTCCATTCCATTCCACACTGGTTGATTCCATTGCATTCCATTCCATTCCATTCAATTTTATTCCATTCCGTTCCATTCTGGTTGATTCCATTCCATTTTATTCCATTCCATTCCATTCCATTCCGTTCCATTCCATTCCATTCCATTCCATTCCATTCCATTCCATTGCATTCCATTCCATTCCATTGCATTCCATTCTACTCGGGTTGTATCCATTCTTTTCCATTCCATTCCACTCCATTCCATTCCATTCCATTCTATTCCATTCCATTCCATTCCATTCCTTTCCATTCCATTCCATTCTCCTTGGGTGGATTCAATTCCATTCTATTCTATTCTGGTCCATTCCGTTCCATTCCGTTCCGTTCCGTTCTACTAGGGTTGATTCAATTCCGTTCTATTCCACTCCGTCTAATTCCATTCCATTCCATTCCATTCCATTCCATTCCATTCTATTCCATTCCGTTCCATTCCATTCCATACAATTCCATTCCATTCCATTCTTCTCGGGTGGATTCCATTCCATTCCGATCGATTCCATTCTATTCCGTTCCATTCTGTTCAACTCGGGTACATTCCGTTCCATTCCATTCCATTCCATTCCATTCCATTCCGTTCCATTTCTTTCCATTCCATTCCATTCCATTTCATTTCATTCCGTTCTACTGAGGTAGATTAAATTCCATTCCATTCCACTCCATTCCATTCCACTCCATTGCCTTCCATTCCATTCCATTCCTCTCTTGTGGATTCCATTCCATTCCGTTCCATTCCATTCCAATCCATTCAATTCCATTCCATTCCATTCGATTCTGTTCCATTCCATTCCGTTCTTCTCGGGTGGATTCCCTTCTATTCCAATCCATTCCATTCCATTCCATTCCGTTCCATTGCATTCCATTACATTACATTACTTTCCGTTCTACTCGGGTAAATTCCAGTACATTCCATTCCATTCCATTGCATTCCATTCCATTCCATTCTTCTTGTTTGGATTCCATTCCACTCCATTCCATTCCATTCCATTCCGTTCCGTTCCAATTCATTCCATTCCATTCCATTCCATTCCATTCCATTCCGTTCCATTCCATTCCATTCCATTACTTTGTACTCGGGTAGATTCCATTCCATTCCATTCCGTTCCATACCATTCCATTCTATTCCATTCCATTGCATTCCATTCCATTCCATTCCGTTCCATACCATTCCATTCTATTCCATTCCATTGCATTCCATTCCATTCCATTCCGTTCCATTCCATTCCATTCCATTCTCTTGGTGGATTCAATTCCATTCAAGTCCATTCCGGTCCATTCCGTTCCGGTCCATTCCGTTCCATTGCATTCCATTCCATTCCATTCCATTCCATTCTGTTCTTCTCGGGTGGATTCCTTTCCATTCCTTTTCATTCCATTCCATTCCATTCCATTACATTCCATTGCATTCCGTGCTACACGGGTAGATTCCATTCCATTCCATTCCATTCCAATCCATTCCATTCCATTCCATTCCATTCTATTCCATTCTCCTTGGGTGGATTCAATTCCATTCTATTCCATTGCGTTCCGTTCCGTTACTTTCCATTCCATTCCGTTCTGCAGGGGTTGATTCAATTCCGTTCTATTCCACTTCTTTCCATTCCATTCCATTCCATTCTATTCCATTCCATTCCATTCCATTCCATTCCATTCCATTCCATTCCATTCCATTCCATTCCATTCCATTCCCTTCTACTCTGTTAGATTCGATTCCATACCATTCCTTTCCTTTCGGTTCCGTGGCGTTATGTTCCGTTCCGTTCCGTTCCATTCCATTCTATTCCATTCTATTCCATTCCATTTTATTCCTTTCCTTTCCATTCCATTCCATTTCATTCCATTCCGTTCTACTCGGGTAGATTCCATTCCTTTCCATTCCATTGCATTTCTTTCCATTCCTTTCCATTCCATTCCATTCCATTCTGTTCAATTCCATTCCGTTCTTCTCGGGGGATTCCGTTCCATTCCCATCCATTCCGATCCATTCCACTCCATTCCATTCCATTCCATTCCATTCCTTTCCATTCCATTGCGTTCCATTCCATTCCGTTCCATTCCATTCCGTTCTTCTCGGGTGGATTCCATTCCATTCCATTCCAATCCATTCCATTCCCTTCCATTCCATTCCTTTCCATTCCATTCCATTCCATTGCATTCCATTCCATTCCATTCCATTCCATTGCATTCCATTCCATTCCATTCCTTTCCATTCCACTCGGGTTGATTCCAATCCATTCCATTCCATTCCATTCCACTCCATTCCATTCCATTATGCTAGTGTTGATTCCATTCCATTGCATTCCATTACATTACACTACTTTTCGTTCCTTTCATTTCCTCTCGTGTTGATTCCCTTCCATTCTACTCATTTAATTCCATTCCATTCCATTCCATTGCATTCCATTTGTTTCCATTCTGCTCATTCCATTCCATTCCATTCCATTCCATTGCATTCCATTTCTTTCCATTACTTTCCATTCCATTCCGTTCCATTCCACTGCATTACATTCCAATGAGGTTGATTCCATTCCATTCCATTCAATTCCATTCCTTTCCATTCCATTCAACTCGGTATAATTCCATTCCATTCCATGCAATTCCATTCCATTCCATTCCATTTTATTTGATTCCATTTCTTTCCATTCCATTCCACTTTCCCATTCCATTCCATTCCTTTCCTGTTGATTCCATTCCATTGCATCGCATTCCATTCCATTCCATTCCACTCCCCTCCATTCCATTATATTCTCTTGGATTGATTCCATTCCATTCCATTCCTTTGCATTCCATTCCATTCCATACCGTTCCATTCCATTCCACTCGGGTTGATTCAAATCCATTCCATTCTTTTCCACTCCATTCTATTCTATTCCATTCCACTCCATTGCCCTCTACTCCATTCCATTCCGTTGTCTTCCATTCAATTCCACACGGGTTGATTCCGTTCCATTCTATTCCATTCCATTCCATTCCATTCCATTCCATTCCATTCCATTCCATTCCATTCCATTCCATTCCATTCCATTGCATTCCATTCCATTCCATTGCATTCCATTCTACTCGGGTTGTATCCATTCTGTTCCATTCCATTCCATTGCATTCCATTCCATTCCATTCCATTCCATTGCATTCCATTCCATTCCATTCCATTCCATTCCATTCCATTCCATTGCTTTCCATTCCATTCTAGTCCATTCCATTCCATTCCATTCCATTGCTTTCCATTCCATTCTAGTCCATTCCATTCCATTCCGTTCCATTCCATTCCATTCCATTCCATTCCATTCCATTCCATTCCTTTCAAATGCATTCAAATTTATTCCATTCCATTCCATTCCATTCCTTTCTAATGCATTCTAATTTATTCAATTCCTTTCAAATGCATTCGAATTTATTCCATTCCATTCCATTCCATTCCATTCCATTCCATTCCATTCCATTCCACTCGTCTTGACTCCATTCTAATCCATTCAATTCATTCCATTCCACTCGGGTTGATTCCATTCCATTCCATTCCATTCCATTCCATTCCATTCCATTCCATTCCATTCCATTCCATTCCATTCCATTGAATTCCATTCCATTCCATTCCATTCCATTCCATTCCATTCCATTCCGTTCTTCACAGGTGGATTCCATTCCATTTCATTCCATTCCATTCCATTGCATTCCATTCCATTCCATTCCATTCCATTCCATTCCACTCGGTTGGATTCAATTCCATTCTATTCCATTCCATTCCGTTCCGTTTCGTTCCATTCTGTTCCGTTCTACTCGGGTTGATTAAATTCCGTTCTATTCCACTCCATTTCATTTCATTCCGTTCCATTCCGTTCCGTTCGGTTCCATTACATTCCGTTCTTCTTGGGTTAATTCCATTCCATTCCGTTCCATTCCATTCCATTCCATTCCATTCCGTTCTACTCGGGTAGATTCAATTCATTTCATTCCATTCCATTCCATTATATTCCATTCCATTCCATTCCATTCCATTCTGTTCCATTCCATTCCGTTCTTCTCGAGTGGATTCCATTCCATTCCTTTCCATTCCATTCCATTCCATTCCAATCGATTCCATTCCATTTCATTGCATTCAGTTCCATTCCGTTCTTCTTTGGAGGATTCCATTCCATTGCATTCCATTCCATTCCGTTCCATTCCGTTCCATTCCATTCCATTCCATTCCATTCCATTCCATTCCATTCCGTTCTACTCGGGTAGATTCCATTCCAGTCCCCTGCGTTCCGTTCTGTTCCATAGCTTTCCGTTCCGTTCCATTCCTTTCCATTCCATTCCATTCCATTGCATTCCATTACATTCCATTCCATTCCTTTCTTCTCTGGTGGATTCCATTCCATTCTATTCCATTCCATTCCTTTCCATTCCATTCCATTCCATTCTACTCCATTCCTTTCCATTCCATTCCATTTCATTCCATTCCATTCTACTCGGGAAGATTCAATTCCATTCCATTCTTCCATTCATTTCCATTCCATTCCACTCGGGTTCATTCCATTCCATTCCATTCCATTCCATTCCGTTCCATTGCATTCCATTCCATTCCATTCCATTCCATTCCATTCCATTCCATTCCATCCCATTCCATTCCATTCTCCATGGGTGGGTTCTATTCCATTCTTTTCCATTCCGTTCCGTCCCATTCCGTTCCATTCTGTTCCGCTCTACTCGGGTAGATTGAATTCCGTTCTATTCCACTCCATTCCATTGCATTCCACTCCTTTCCATTCCAATCCATTCCGTTCCGTTCCGTTCCATTCCGTTCTTACAGGGTGGATTCTACTCCATTTCCTACCATTCCATTCCGTTCTTTTCCATTCTATTCCATTCCATTCCATTCCATTCCGTTCTACTCGGGTAGATTCAGTTCATTCCAATCCATTCCATTTCACTAAATTTCATTCCACTCTCGTCGGTTGGATTGGATTCCATTCTATTCCATTCAATTCCGTTCCGTTCTGTTCCATTTCATTCCGTTCTACTCGGGTTCATTCAATTCTATACTATTCCACTCCACTCCATTCCATTCCATTCAATTCCATTTCGTTGCACTCCTTTCCGTTCTTCTCGTGTGGATTCCACTCCTTTCCATTCCATTCTATTCCGTTCCGTTCCATTCCGTTCCATTCCATTCCATTCCATTCCGTTTTTCTCGGGTAGATTCCATTCCATTCCATTCCATTCCATTCCATTCCATTCCATTCCATTCCATTCCATTCCATTCCGTTCTTCTCAGTTGGATTCCATTCCATTCCGTTCCGTTGCATTCCATTCCATTCCATTCCTTTCTAATCCATTCCGTTCTACTCGTGTAGATTCCATTCCTTTCCATTCCATTCCATTCCATTCCATTCCATTCCGTACTACTCAGGTAGATTTCATTGCATTCCATTCCATTCCATTCCATTCCATTCCATTCCGTTCTACTCGGGTAGATTCCATTCCATTCCATTCCATTCCGTTCCATTCCATTCCATTCCATTGCATTCCATTCCATTCCGTTCCATTCCATTCCGTTCTTCACAGGTGGATTCCATTCCATTCCATTCCATTCCATTCCATTCCATTCCATTCCATTCCATTCCATTCCATTGCACTCCTTTCCGTTCCTCTCGGGTGGATTCCATTCCTATCCATTCCATTCCATTAGGTTCCGTTCCATTCCGTTCCTTTCAATTCCATTCCATTCCGTTCTTCTCGGGTGGATTCCATTCCATTCCATTTCATTTCATTCCATTCCATTCCATTCCGTTCCGTTCTTCTCAGTTGGATTCCATTCCATTCCGTTCCGTTGCATTCCATTCCATTCCATTCCTTTCTAATCCATTCCGTTCTACTCGTGTAGATTCCATTCCTTTCCATTCCATTCCATTCCATTCCATTCCATTCCGTACTACTCAGGTAGATTTCATTGCATTCCATTCCATTCCATTCCATTCCATTCCATTCCATTCCATTCCGTTCTACTCGGGTAGATTCCATTCCATTCCATTCCATTCCGTTCCATTCCATTCCATTCCATTGCATTCCATTCCATTCCGTTCCATTCCATTCCGTTCTTCACAGGTGGATTCCATTCCATTCCATTCCATTCCATTCCATTCCATTCCATTCCATTCCATTCCATTCTGTTCTACTCGGGTAGATTCCATTCCATTCCATTCCATTCCGTTCCATTCCATTCCATTCCATTGCATTCCATTCCATTCCGTTCCATTCCATTCCGTTCTTCTCAGGTGGATTCCATTCCATTCCATTCCATACCATTCCTTTCCATTCCATTCCATTCCATTCCGTTCTACTCTGGTAGATTCAATTCCATTCCATTCATTCCTTTCCATTCCATTCGTTTCCATTCCATTCCATTCCATTCCATTCCATTCCTTTCCATTCTTTTCCATTCCATTCCTTTCTTCTCGGGAAGATTCCTTTCCATTCCGTTCCATTCCACTCCATTCCATTCCATTCCATTCCATTCCAATCCATTCCATTCCATTCAATTAAATACCATTCCATTCCGTTCTACTCGGGTAGATTCCATTCCATTCCATTCCATTCCATTCCATTCCATTCCATTCCATTCCATTCTCCTCGGGTGGATTCAATTCCTTCCTATTTAGATCCGTTCCGACCCGTTCCATTCCATTCCATTCCGTTCTACTCGGGTTGATTCAATTCCGTTCTATTCCACTCCATTCCATTCCGTTCCATTCCATTATATTCCGTTGTTATAGGGTGGATTCCATTGCATTCCATGCCATTCCATTCCGTTCCTTTCCATTCCTTTCCATTCCATTCCATTCCACTCCATTCCATTCCGTTCTACTCAGGCAGATTCAATTTCATTCCATTCCATTCCATTCCCTTCCGTTCTGTTCCGTTCCGTTCCATTCCATTCCATTCCATTCCATTCCATTCCATTCCATTCTCCTCGGGTGGATTCCATTCCATTCCATTCCATTCCATTCCATTCCATTCCATTCCATTCTCCTCGGTTTATTCAAATCCATTCTATTCCATTTCGTTCCGACCTGTTCCGTTCCATTCCGTTCTGTTCTACTCGGGTTGATTCAATTCCGTTCTATTCCACTCCATTCCGTTGCATTCCATTCCATTCCATTCCACTTTGTTCCGTTCCATTCCATTCCGTTGTTATAGTGTGGATTACATTCCATTCCATGCCATTCCATTCCGTTTCTTTCCTTTCCATTCCATTCCATTCCATTCCACTCCATTCAATTCCTTTCTACTCAGGTAGATTCAATTTCATTCCATTCCATTCCGTTCTGTTCTTTTCCGTTCCGTTCCATTCCATTCCATTCCATTCCACTCCATTCCATTCCCTTCTACTCAGGTAGATTCCATTCCATTCCATTCCATTCCATTCCATTCCATTCCGTTCTACTTGGGTAGATTCCATTCCATTCCATTCCATTCCATTCCGTTCCATTCCATTCCATTCCTTTGCATTCCATTCCATTCCGTTCCATTCCATTCCGTTCTTCTCGGGTGGATTCCATTCCATTCCATTCCATTCCATTCCATTCCATTCCATTCCATTCCATTCCATTCCATTCCGTTCCATTCCATTCCATTCCATTCCGTTCTACTCGGGTAGATTCCATTCCATTTCATTCCATTCCGTTCCATTCCATTCCATTCCATTGCATTCCATTCCATTCCGTTCCATTCCATTCCATTCCATTCCATTCCATTCCATTCCAATCCTTTCCTTTCTTCTTGGGTGGATTCCATTGCATTCCATTCCATCCCATTCCATTCCACTCCATTCCATTCCATTCCATTCCGTTCCTTTCTACTCGGGTAGATTCCATTCCATTCCATTCCATTCCATTCCTTTCTATTCTATTCCACTCCATTCCATTCCGTTCTACTCGGGTAGATTCCATTCCATTCCATTCCATTCTATTCCATTCCGTTCCATTCCGTTCCGCTCCGTTCGGTATCGTTCCATTCCATTCCATTCCATTCCATTCTATTCCATTCCATTCCATTCCATTCCATTCCATTCCATTCCATTCCATTCCGTTCTACTCGGGTAGATTCCATTCCATTCCATTCCATTCCATTCCATTCCATTCCATTCCATTCCATTCCACTCCATTCCATTCCGTTCTACTCGGGTAGATTCCATTCCATTCCATTCCATTCTATTCCATTCCATTCCGTTCCGTTCCGCTCCGTTCGGTATCGTTCCATTCCATTCCATTCCATTCAATTCCATTCCATTCCATTCCGTTCCGTTCCATTCCATTCCACTCCATTCCATTCCATTCCATTCCGTTCCTTTCTACTCGGTTAGATTCCATTCCATTCCATTCCACTCCATTCCATTCCATTCCATTCCGTTCCTTTCTACTCGGGTAGATTCCATTCCATTCCATTCCATTCCATCCCGTTCCATTCCATTCCATTCCATTCCATTCCATCCATTCCATTCCATTCCATTCCAATTAAATCCATTCCATTCCATTCCATTCCATTCCATTCCATTTCATTCCATTCCATTCCGTTCTTCTAGGGTGGATTCCATTCCATTCCATTTAATTCCATTCGGTTCCATTCCATTCCTTTCTATTCCATTCCATTCCATTCCGTTCTACTTGTGTAGATTCCATTCCGTTCCATTCCTTTCCATATCATTCCATTCCATTCCATTCCATACCATTCCATTCCATTCCATTCCATTCCATTCCATTCCATTCCATTCCATTCTTTCTACATGGGTAGATTCCTTTCCACTCCATTCCATTCCATACCATTCCATTCCATTGCATTCCATTCCATTCCATTCCATTCCTTTGCATTCCATTCCATTCCATTCTGTTCTACTCGGGGAGATTCCATTCCATTCCATTCCGTTCCGTTCCATTCCGTTGCATTCCGTTCCATTCTGTTCCGTTACATTCCATTCCATTCCATTCCATTCCATTCCATTCCATTCCATTCCATTCCTTTCCGTTCCATTCCATTCCCTTCTTCTCGGATGTATTCCATTCCATTCCATTCCATTCCATTCCATTCCATTCCATTCCATTCCATTCCATTCCATACCATTCCATTCCATTCCATTCCATTCCATTCCATTCGTTTGCATTCCATTCCATTCCATTCTGTTCTACTCGGTTAGATTCAATTCCATTCCATTCCGTTCCATTCCGTTCCGTTGCGTTCCGTTCGGTTCCATTCCGTTCCATTCCATTCCATTCCATTCCTTTCCGTTCCTTTCCATTCCCTTCTTCTCGGTTGGATTCCTTTCCATTCCATTCCTTTCCATTCCATTCCATTCTATTCCTTTCTTTTCCATTCCGTTCCATTTCATTCCATTCCGTTCTACTCAGGTAGATTCAATTCCATTCCATTCCATTACATTTTGTTCTTCTCGGGTGGATTCCATTGCATTCCATTCCAATCCATTCCATTCCGTTCCATTCCATACCATTCCATTCCAATCCATTCCATTCCTTTCTACTCGGGTAGATTCCATTCCATTCCATTCCATTCCATTCCATTCCATTCCTTTCCGTTCCATTCTCTTATGGTGGATTAAATTCCATTCTATTCCATTCCGTTCCATCCCGTTCCGTTCCATTCCGCTCCGTTCCACTCGTGTTCATTCTATTCCATCCTATTCCACTCCATTCCATTGTATTCCATTCCATTTCAATCCATTCCGTGTCCGTTCCATTCTATTCTGTTCTTATAGGGTGGATTCCATTCCATTCCATACCATTCCATTCCATTCCATTCCATTCCATTGCATTCCATTCCATTCCATTCCATTCCATTCTATTCTATTCCATTCCATTCCATTCCATTCCACTCCATTCCATTCCGTTCTACTCGGGTAGATTCCATTCCATTCCATTCAATTCCATTCCATTCCATTCCATTCCATTCCACTCCATTCCATTCCGTTCTACTCGGGTAGATTCCATTCCATTCCATTCCATTCTATTCCATTCCGTTCCGTTCCGTTTCGCTCCGTTCGGTATCATTCCATTCCATTCCATTCCATTCAATTCCATTCCATTCCGTTCCATTCCGTTCCATTCCATTCCTTTCTGTAATACTCCGGTAGATATTCCATTCCATTCCATTCCATTCGATTCCATTCCATTCCATTCCATTCCATTCCATTCCATTCCATTCCATTCCATTCCATTCCATTCCATTCCATTCCATTGTACTCGGGTAGATTCAATTCATTCCATTCCAATCCATTCCATTCCGTTCTGTTCCATTCCATTCCATTCCATTCCATTCCATTCTATTCCATTCCATTCCATTCCGTTCTACTCGGGTAGATTCCATTCCATTTCATTCCATTCCATTCCATTCCATTCCATTCCATTCCATTACATTACATTCCATTGCATTCCATTCCATTCGATTCCATTCCACAAGGGTTGATTTCCTTCTATTCGATTCTGTTCCATTCCATATCACTCCGATTGATTCCATTCCATTCCTTTCCATTCCATTCCATTTGATTCCATTCCATTCCTATCCAATCTGGTTGCTTCCATTCCATGCCATGCCGTTCCATTTCATTCCATTCCATTTCATTCCATTCCAGTTGATTCCATTCCATTCCATTCCATTCCATTCCACTACATTCCGCTGGGTTTGATTCCATTCCATTCCATTCCATTTCATTCCATTTCACTCCATTCCATTCCTTTCCAGTCAGGTTGATTCCATTGCATTCCATTCCATTCTGTTCCGTTCTACTCGGGTAGATTCCATTCCATTTCATTCTGTTCCATTGCATTCCATTCCATTCCATTCCATTCCATTCCGTTCCACTCGGGTAGATTCCATTCCATTCCATTCCACTCCATTCCATTCCATTCCATTCCATTTCATTCCATTCCATTCCATTCCGATTTTCTCTGGTGGATTCCATTCCATTCCATTCCATTCCATTCCATTCCATTCCATTCCATTCCATTCCATTCCATTCCGTTCCACTCGGGTAGATTAAATTCCATTCCATTCCATTCCATTCAATTCCATTCCAATCCATTCCATTCCGTTCATTTCTACTCGGGTAGTTTCCATTCCATTCCATTCCACTACATTCCATTCCATTCCATTCCGTTCCTTTCTTCTCGGGTAGATTCCGTTCCATTCCATTCCGTTCCATTCCGTTCCATTCCATTCCATTCCATTCCATCCATTCCATTCCGTTCCATTCCAATTAATTCCATTCCATTCCATTCCATTCCATTCCATTCCATTCCATTCCGTTCTTCTAGGGTGGATTCCATTCTATTCCATTAAATTCCATTCCGTTCCATTCCATTCCATTCCATTCCATTCCATTTCATTCCATTCCATTCCATTCCGTTTTTCTCGGGTGGATTCCATTCCATTCCATTCCATTCCATTCCATTCCATTCCATTCCATTACATTACATTACATTCAATTCCATTCCGTTCTTCTCGGGTGGATTCCATTCCATTCCATTCCATTCCATTCCATTCCATTCCCTTCGATTCCATTCCTTTCCATTACATTCCATTCGACTAGGTTTGAATCCGTTCCATTCCATTCATTTCCAGTACTTTCCATTCCATTCCATACCATTTGATTCCATTCCTTTCCTATCCACTCCATTCCACTCGTATTGCTTCCTTTCCATGCCATTGCCTTCCATTCCTTTCCATTTCATTCCATTCCAGTTGATTCCATTCCATTTAATTCCATTCCATTCCATTTCATTCCACTCGTGTTGATTGCATTCCTTTCCTTTCCATTCCTTTCCATTCTTCCATGCCATTTCATTCCATTCCACTCGGATGGATTCTTTTCCGTTCCATTCCATTCGATTCGATTCCATTCCATTCCATCACCTTCCATTCCATTCCATTCCATTCTTCCATTCCTTTCCATTCCATTCCACTCGGGTTTATTCCATTCCATTCCATTCCATTCCATTCCGTTCCTTTCCATTCCATTCCATTCCATTCCATTCCATTCCATTCCATTCCATTCCATTCCATTCCATTCCATTCTCCATGGGTGGATTCAATTCCATTCTATTCCATTCCGTAACGTCCCGTTCTGTTCCATTCTGTTCCGCTGTTCTCGGGTAGATTAAATTCCGTTCTATTCCACTCCATTCCATTGCATTCCACTCCTTTCCATTCCATTCCATTCCGTTCCGTTCCATTCCATTCCGTTCTTATAGGGTGGATTCCACTCCATTTCATACCATTCCATTCCGTTCTTTTCCATTCGATTCCATTCCATTCCATTCCATTCCGTTCTACTCGGGTAGATTCAGTTCATTCCAATCCATTCCATTCCATTCCATTTCATTCCACTCTCGTTGGGTGGATTGAATTCCGTTCTATTCCACTCAATTCCCTTCCGTTCCATTCCATTCCATTCCGTTCTACTCCGGTTGATTCAATTCCGTACTATTCCACTCCACTCCATTCCATTCCATTCCATTCCATTCCATTCCGTTGCACTCCTTTCCGTTCTTCTCGGGTGGATTCCATTCGTTTCCATTCCATTCCATTCTGTTCTGTTCCATTCCGTTCCATTCCATTCCATTCCATTCCATTCCGTTCTTCTCGGGTAGAATCCATTCCATCCCATTCCATTCCGTTCTTCTCGGGTGGATTCCATTCCATTCCGTTCCGCTGCATTCCATTCCATTCCTTTCCTTCCTATTCCATTCCGTTCTACTCGGGTAGATTCCATTCCATTTCATTCCATTCCATTCCTTTCCATTCCATTCCATTCCATTCCGTTCTACTCTGGTAGATTCAATTCCATTCCATTCATTCCTTTCCATTCCATTCGTTTCCATTCCATTCCATTCCATTCCATTCCATTCCTTTCCATTCTTTTCCATTCCATTCCTTTCTTCTCGGGAAGATTCCTTTCCATTCCGTTCCATTCCACTCCATTCCATTCCATTCCATTCCATTCCAATCCATTCCATTCCATTCAATTAAATACCATTCCATTCCGTTCTACTCGGGTAGATTCCATTCCATTCCATTCCATTCCATTCCATTCCATTCCATTCCATTCCATTCTCCTCGGGTGGATTCAATTCCTTCCTATTTAGATCCGTTCCGACCCGTTCCATTCCATTCCATTCCGTTCTACTCGGGTTGATTCAATTCCGTTCTATTCCACTCCATTCCATTCCGTTCCATTCCATTATATTCCGTTGTTATAGGGTGGATTCCATTGCATTCCATGCCATTCCATTCCGTTCCTTTCCATTCCTTTCCATTCCATTCCATTCCACTCCATTCCATTCCGTTCTACTCAGGCAGATTCAATTTCATTCCATTCCATTCCATTCCCTTCCGTTCTGTTCCGTTCCGTTCCATTCCATTCCATTCCATTCCATTCCATTCCATTCCATTCCATTCTCCTCGGGTGGATTCCATTGCATTCCATTCCATTCCATTCCATTCCATTCCATTCCATTCTCATCGGTTTATTCAATTCCATTCTATTCCATTTCGTTCCGACCTGTTCCGTTCCATTCCGTTCTGTTCTACTCGGGTTGATTCAATTCCGTTCTATTCCACTCCATTCCGTTGCATTCCATTCCATTCCATTCCACTTTGTTCCGTTCCATTCCATTCCGTTGTTATAGTGTGGATTACATTCCATTCCATGCCATTCCATTCCGTTTCTTTCCTTTCCATTCCATTCCATTCCATTCCACTCCATTCAATTCCTTTCTACTCAGGTAGATTCAATTTCATTCCATTCCATTCCGTTCTGTTCTTTTCCGTTCCGTTCCATTCCATTCCATTCCATTCCACTCCATTCCATTCCCTTCTACTCAGGTAGATTCCATTCCATTCCATTCCATTCCATTCCATTCCATTCCGTTCTACTTGGGTAGATTCCATTCCATTCCATTCCATTCCATTCCGTTCCATTCCATTCCATTCCTTTGCATTCCATTCCATTCCGTTCCATTCCATTCCGTTCTTCTCGGGTGGATTCCATTCCATTCCATTCCATTCCATTCCATTCCATTCCATTCCATTCCATTCCATTCCGTTCCATTCCATTCCATTCCATTCCGTTCTACTCGGGTAGATTCCATTCCATTTCATTCCATTCCGTTCCATTCCATTCCATTCCATTGCATTCCATTCCATTCCGTTCCATTCCATTCCATTCCATTCCATTCCATTCCATTCCATTCCTTTCCTTTCTTCTTGGGTGGATTCCATTGCATTCCATTCCATCCCATTCCATTCCACTCCATTCCATTCCATTCCATTCCGTTCCTTTCTACTCGGGTAGATTCCATTCCATTCCATTCCATTCCATTCCTTTCAATTCTATTCCACTCCATTCCATTCCGTTCTACTCGGGTAGATTCCATTCCATTCCATTCCATTCTATTCCATTCCGTTCCATTCCGTTCCGCTCCGTTCGGTATCGTTCCATTCCATTCCATTCCATTCCATTCTATTCCATTCCATTCCATTCCATTCCATTCCATTCCATTCCATTCCATTCCGTTCTACTCGGGTAGATTCCATTCCATTCCATTCCATTCCATTCCATTCCATTCCATTCCACTCCATTCCATTCCGTTCTACTCGGGTAGATTCCATTCCATTCCATTCCATTCTATTCCATTCCATTCCGTTCCGTTCCGCTCCGTTCGGTATCGTTCCATTCCATTCCATTCCATTCAATTCCATTCCATTCCATTCCGTTCCGTTCCATTCCATTCCACTCCATTCCATTCCATTCCATTCCGTTCCTTTCTACTCGGTTAGATTCCATTCCATTCCATTCCACTCCATTCCATTCCATTCCATTCCGTTCCTTTCTACTCGGGTAGATTCCATTCCATTCCATTCCATTCCATCCCGTTCCATTCCATTCCATTCCATTCCATTCCATCCATTCCATTCCATTCCATTCCAATTAAATCCATTCCATTCCATTCCATTCCATTCCATTCCATTTCATTCCATTCCATTCCGTTCTTCTAGGGTGGATTCCATTCCATTCCATTTAATTCCATTCGGTTCCATTCCATTCCTTTCTATTCCATTCCATTCCATTCCGTTCTACTTGTGTAGATTCCATTCCGTTCCATTCCTTTCCATATCATTCCATTCCATTCCATTCCATACCATTCCATTCCATTCCATTCCATTCCATTCCATTCCATTCCATTCTTTCTACATGGGTAGATTCCTTTCCACTCCATTCCATTCCATACCATTCCATTCCATTGCATTCCATTCCATTCCATTCCATTCCTTTGCATTCCATTCCATTCCATTCTGTTCTACTCGGGGAGATTCCATTCCATTCCATTCCGTTCCGTTCCATTCCGTTGCATTCCGTTCCATTCTGTTCCGTTACATTCCATTCCATTCCATTCCATTCCATTCCATTCCATTCCATTCCATTCCATTCCTTTCCGTTCCATTCCATTCCCTTCTTCTCGGATGTATTCCATTCCATTCCATTCCATTCCATTCCATTCCATTCCATTCCATTCCATTCCATACCATTCCATTCCATTCCATTCCATTCCATTCCATTCGTTTGCATTCCATTCCATTCCATTCTGTTCTACTCGGTTAGATTCAATTCCATTCCATTCCGTTCCATTCCGTTCCGTTGCGTTCCGTTCGGTTCCATTCCGTTCCATTCCATTCCATTCCATTCCTTTCCGTTCCTTTCCATTCCCTTCTTCTCGGTTGGATTCCTTTCCATTCCATTCCTTTCCATTCCATTCCATTCTATTCCTTTCTTTTCCATTCCGTTCCATTTCATTCCATTCCGTTCTACTCAGGTAGATTCAATTCCATTCCATTCCATTACATTTTGTTCTTCTCGGGTGGATTCCATTACATTCCATTCCAATCCATTCCATTCCGTTCCATTCCATACCATTCCATTCCAATCCATTCCATTCCTTTCTACTCGGGTAGATTCCATTCCATTCCATTCCATTCCATTCCATTCCTTTCCGTTCCATTCTCTTATGGTGGATTAAATTCCATTCTATTCCATTCCGTTCCATCCCGTTCCGTTCCATTCCGCTCCGTTCCACTCGTGTTCATTCTATTCCATCCTATTCCACTCCATTCCATTGTATTCCATTCCATTTCAATCCATTCCGTGTCCGTTCCATTCTATTCTGTTCTTATAGGGTGGATTCCATTCCATTCCATACCATTCCATTCCATTCCATTCCATTCCATTGCATTCCATTCCATTCCATTCCATTCCATTCTATTCTATTCCATTCCATTCCATTCCATTCCACTCCATTCCATTCCGTTCTACTCGGGTAGATTCCATTCCATTCCATTCAATTCCATTCCATTCCATTCCATTCCATTCCACTCCATTCCATTCCGTTCTACTCGGGTAGATTCCATTCCATTCCATTCCATTCTATTCCATTCCGTTCCATTCCGTTTCGCTCCGTTCGGTATCATTCCATTCCATTCCATTCCATTCAATTCCATTCCATTCCGTTCCATTCCGTTCCATTCCATTCCTTTCTGTAATACTCCGGTAGATATTCCATTCCATTACATTCCATTCGATTCCATTCCATTCCATTCCATTCCATTCCATTCCATTCCATTCCATTCCATTCCATTCCATTCCATTCCATTGTACTCGGGTAGATTCAATTCATTCCATTCCAATCCATTCCATTCCGTTCTGTTCCATTCCATTCCATTCCATTCCATTCCATTCTATTCCATTCCATTCCATTCCGTTCTACTCGGGTAGATTCCATTCCATTTCATTCCATTCCATTCCATTCCATTCCATTCCATTCCATTACATTACATTACATTCCATTGCATTCCATTCCATTCGATTCCATTCCACAAGGGTTGATTTCCTTCTATTCGATTCTGTTCCATTCCATATCACTCCGATTGATTCCATTCCATTCCTTTCCATTCCATTCCATTTGATTCCATTCCATTCCTATCCAATCTGGTTGCTTCCATTCCATGCCATGCCCGTTCCATTTCATTCCATTCCATTTCATTCCATTCCAGTTGATTCCATTCCATTCCATTCCATTCCATTCCACTACATTCCGCTGGGTTTGATTCCATTCCATTCCATTCCATTTCATTCCATTTCACTCCATTCCATTCCTTTCCAGTCATGTTGATTCCATTACATTCCGTTCCATTCTGTTCCGTTCTACTCGGGTAGATTCCATTCCATTTCATTCTGTTCCATTGCATTCCATTCCATTCCATTCCATTCCATTCCGTTCCACTCGGGTAGATTCCATTCCATTCCATTCCATTCCATTCCATTCCATTCCATTCCACTCCATTCCATTCCGTTCTACTCGGGTAGATTCCATTCCATTCCATTCCATTCTATTCCATTCCATTCCGTTCCGTTCCGCTCCGTTCGGTATCGTTCCATTCCATTCCATTCCATTCAATTCCATTCCATTCCATTCCGTTCCGTTCCATTCCATTCCACTCCATTCCATTCCATTCCATTCCGTTCCTTTCTACTCGGTTAGATTCCATTCCATTCCATTCCACTCCATTCCATTCCATTCCATTCCGTTCCTTTCTACTCGGGTAGATTCCATTCCATTCCATTCCATTCCATCCCGTTCCATTCCATTCCATTCCATTCCATTCCATCCATTCCATTCCATTCCATTCCAATTAAATCCATTCCATTCCATTCCATTCCATTCCATTCCATTCCATTTCATTCCATTCCATTCCGTTCTTCTAGGGTGGATTCCATTCCATTCCATTTAATTCCATTCGGTTCCATTCCATTCCTTTCTATTCCATTCCATTCCATTCCGTTCTACTTGTGTAGATTCCATTCCGTTCCATTCCTTTCCATATCATTCCATTCCATTCCATTCCATACCATTCCATTCCATTCCATTCCATTCCATTCCATTCCATTCCATTCCATTCTTTCTACATGGGTAGATTCCTTTCCACTCCATTCCATTCCATACCATTCCATTCCATTGCATTCCATTCCATTCCATTCCATTCCTTTGCATTCCATTCCATTCCATTCTGTTCTACTCGGGGAGATTCCATTCCATTCCATTCCGTTCCGTTCCATTCCGTTGCATTCCGTTCCATTCTGTTCCGTTACATTCCATTCCATTCCATTCCATTCCATTCCATTCCATTCCATTCCATTCCATTCCTTTCCGTTCCATTCCATTCCCTTCTTCTCGGATGTATTCCATTCCATTCCATTCCATTCCATTCCATTCCATTCCATTCCATTCCATTCCATTCCATTCCATTCCATACCATTCCATTCCATTCCATTCCATTCCATTCCATTCGTTTGCATTCCATTCCATTCCATTCTGTTCTACTCGGTTAGATTCAATTCCATTCCATTCCGTTCCATTCCGTTCCGTTGCGTTCCGTTCGGTTCCATTCCGTTCCATTCCATTCCATTCCATTCCTTTCCGTTCCTTTCCATTCCCTTCTTCTCGGTTGGATTCCTTTCCATTCCATTCCTTTCCATTCCATTCCATTCTATTCCTTTCTTTTCCATTCCGTTCCATTTCATTCCATTCCGTTCTACTCAGGTAGATTCAATTCCATTCCATTCCATTACATTTTGTTCTTCTCGGGTGGATTCCATTACATTCCATTCCAATCCATTCCATTCCGTTCCATTCCATACCATTCCATTCCAATCCATTCCATTCCTTTCTACTCGGGTAGATTCCATTCCATTCCATTCCATTCCATTCCATTCCTTTCCGTTCCATTCTCTTATGGTGGATTAAATTCCATTCTATTCCATTCCGTTCCATCCCGTTCCGTTCCATTCCGCTCCGTTCCACTCGTGTTCATTCTATTCCATCCTATTCCACTCCATTCCATTGTATTCCATTCCATTTCAATCCATTCCGTGTCCGTTCCATTCTATTCTGTTCTTATAGGGTGGATTCCATTCCATTCCATACCATTCCATTCCATTCCATTCCATTCCATTGCATTCCATTCCATTCCATTCCATTCCATTCTATTCTATTCCATTCCATTCCATTCCATTCCACTCCATTCCATTCCGTTCTACTCGGGTAGATTCCATTCCATTCCATTCAATTCCATTCCATTCCATTCCATTCCATTCCACTCCATTCCATTCCGTTCTACTCGGGTAGATTCCATTCCATTCCATTCCATTCTATTCCATTCCGTTCCGTTCCGTTTCGCTCCGTTCGGTATCATTCCATTCCATTCCATTCCATTCAATTCCATTCCAATCCGTTCCATTCCGTTCCATTCCATTCCTTTCTGTAATACTCCGGTAGATATTCCATTCCATTCCATTCCATTCGATTCCATTCCATTCCATTCCATTCCATTCCATTCCATTCCATTCCATTCCATTCCATTCCATTCCATTGTACTCGGGTAGATTCAATTCATTCCATTCCAATCCATTCCATTCCGTTCTGTTCCATTCCATTCCATTCCATTCCATTCCATTCTATTCCATTCCATTCCATTCCGTTCTACTCGGGTAGATTCCATTCCATTTCATTCCATTCCATTCCATTCCATTCCATTCCATTCCATTACATTACATTCCATTGCATTCCATTCCATTCGATTCCATTCCACAAGGGTTGATTTCCTTCTATTCGATTCTGTTCCATTCCATATCACTCCGATTGATTCCATTCCATTCCTTTCCATTCCATTCCATTTGATTCCATTCCATTCCTATCCAATCTGGTTGCTTCCATTCCATGCCATGCCGTTCCATTTCATTCCATTCCATTTCATTCCATTCCAGTTGATTCCATTCCATTCCATTCCATTCCATTCCACTACATTCCGCTGGGTTTGATTCCATTCCATTCCATTCCATTTCATTCCATTTCACTCCATTCCATTCCTTTCCAGTCAGGTTGATTCCATTGCATTCCATTCCATTCTGTTCCGTTCTACTCGGGTAGATTCCATTCCATTTCATTCTGTTCCATTGCATTCCATTCCATTCCATTCCATTCCATTCCGTTCCACTCGGGTAGATTCCATTCCATTCCATTCCACTCCATTCCATTCCATTCCATTCCATTTCATTCCATTCCATTCCATTCCGATTTTCTCTGGTGGATTCCATTCCATTCCTTTCCATTCCATTCCATTCCATTCCATTCCATTCCATTCCATTCCATTCCATTCCGTTCCACTCGGGTAGATTAAATTCCATTCCATTCCATTCCATTCAATTCCATTCCAATCCATTCCATTCCGTTCATTTCTACTCGGGTAGTTTCCATTCCATTCCATTCCACTACATTCCATTCCATTCCATTCCGTTCCTTTCTTCTCGGGTAGATTCCGTTCCATTCCATTCCGTTCCATTCCATTCCATTCTATTCCATTCCATTCCATTCCATTCCACTCCATTCCATTCCGTTCTACTCGGGTAGATTCCATTCCATTCCATTCCATTCCATTCCATTCCATTCCATTCCATTCCATTCCATTCCACTCCATTCCATTCCGTTCTACTCGGGTAGATTCCATTCCATTCCATTCCATTCTATTCCATTCCGTTCCGTTCCGTTCCGCTCCATTCGGTTTCGTTCCATTCCATTCCATTCAATTCCATTCCATTCCATTCCATTCCGTTCCATTCCATTCCTTTCTGTAATACTCCGGTAGATATTCCATTCCATTCCATTCCATTCCATTCCATTCCATTCCATTCCATTCTATTCCGTTGTACTCGGGTAGATTCAATTCATTCCATTCCAATCCATTCCATTCCGTTCTGTTCCATTCCATTCCATTCCATTCCATTCCATTCCATTCCATTCCGTTCTACTCGGGTAGATTCCATTCTATTTCATTCCATTCCATTCCATTCCATTCCATTCCATTCCATTCCATTACATTACATTCCGTTGCATTCCATTCCATTCGATTCCATTCCACAAGGGTTGATTTCCTTCCATTCAATTCTGTTCCATTCCATATCACTCCGATTGATTCCATTCCATTCCTTTCCATTCCATTCCATTTGATTCCATTCCATTCCTATCCAATCTGGTTGCTTCCATTCCATTCCATGCCGTTCCATTTCATTCCATTCCATTTCATTCCATTCCAGTTGATTCCATTCCATTCCATTCCATTCCATTCCACTACATTCCGCTGGGTTTGATTCCATTCCATTCCATTCCATTTCATTCCATTTCACTCCATTCCATTCCTTTCCAGTCATGTTGATTCCATTACATTCCGTTCCATTCTGTTCCGTTCTACTCGGGTAGATTCCTTTCCATTCCATTCCATTTCATTCTGTTCCATTGCATTCCATTCCATTCCATTCCATTCCATTCCGTTCCACTCGGGTAGATTCCATTACATTCCATTCCACTCCATTCCATTCCATTCCATTCCATTTTATTCCATTCCATTCCATTCTGATTTTCTCGGGTGGATTCCATTCCATTCCTTTCCATTCCATTCCATTCCATTCCATTCCATTCCATTCCATTCCATTCCATTCCATTCCACTCGGGTAGATTCCATTCCATTCCATTCCATTCCATTCAATTCCATTCCAATCCATTCCATTCCGTTCCATTCCATTCCATTCCATTCCGTTCAATTCCATTCCGTTCTTCTCGGGTGGATTCCATTCCATTCCATTCCATTCCGTTCCGTTCCATTCCGTTCCGTTCCATTCCATTCCACTCCATTACATTCCATTCCATTCCATTCCTTTCTACTCGGGTAGATTCCATTCCATTCCATTGCACTCCATTCCATTCCATTCCATTCCGTTCCTTTCTACTCGGGTAGATTCCATTCCATTCCATTCCATTCCATTCCGTTCCATTCCATTCCATTCCATTCCATCCATTCCATTCCGTTCCATTCCAATTAAATCCATTCCATTCCATTCCATTCCATTCCATTCCATTTCATTCCATTCCATTCCGTTCTTCTAGGGTGGATTCCATTCCATTCCATTTAATTCCATTCGGTTCCATTCCATTCCTTTCTATTCCATTCCATTCCATTCCGTTCTACTTGTGTAGATTCCATTCCGTTCCATTCCATTCCATATCATTCCATTCCATTCCATTCCATACCATTCCACTCCATTCCATTCCATTCCTTTCCATTCTTTCTACATGGGTAGATTCCTTTCCACTCCATTCCATTCCTTACCATTCCATTCCATTCCATTCCATTCCATTCCATTCCATTCCATTCCATTCCTTTGCATTCCATTCCATTCCATTCTGTTCTACTCGGGTAGATTCCATGCCATTCCATTCCGTTCCGTTCCGTTCCATTGCATTCCGTTCCGTTCTGTTCCGTTCCATTCCATTCCATTCCATTCCATTCCATTCCATTCCATTCCTTTCCATTCCATTCCATTCCATTCCATTCCATTCCATTCCATTCCATTCCATTCCTTTCCGTTCCATTCCATTCCATTCGTTTGCATTCCATTCCATTCCATTCTGTTCTACTCGGTTTGATTCCATTCCATTCCATTCCGTTCCATTCCGTTCCGTTGCGTTCCGTTCGGTTCCATTCCGTTCCATTCCATTCCATTCCATTCCTTTCCGTTCCTTTCCATTCCCTTCTTCTCGGTTGGATTCCTTTCCATTCCATTCCTTTCCATTCCATTCCATTCTATTCCTTTCTTTTCCATTCCGTTCCATTTCATTCCATTCCGTTCTACTCAGGTAGATTCAATTCCATTCCATTCCATTACATTTTGTTCTTCACGGGTGGATTCCATTCCATTCCATTCCAATCCATTCCATTCCGTTCCATTCCATACCATTCCATTCCATTCCATTCCATTCCTTTCTACTCGGGTAGATTCCATTCCATTCCATTCCATTCCATTCCATTCCTTTCCGTTCCATTCTCTTATGGTGGATTAAATTCCATTCTATTCCGTTCTGTTCCATCCCGTTCCGTTCCATTCCGTTCCGTTCCACTCGTGTTCATTCTATTCCATCGTATTCCACTCCATTCCATTGTACTCCATTCCATTTCAATCCATTACGTGTCCGTTCCATTCTATTCTGTTCTTATAGGGTGGATTCCATTCCATTCCATACCATTCCATTCCATTCCATTCCATTGCATTCCATTCCATTCCATTCCATTCCATTCTATTCCATTCCATTCCATTCCATTCCATTCCACTCCATTCCATTCCGTTCTACTCGGGTAGATTCCATTCCATTCCATTCCATTCCATTCCATTCCATTCCATTCCATTCCATTCCACTCCATTCCATTCCGTTCTACTCGGGTAGATTCCATTCCATTCCATTCCATTCTATTCCATTCCGTTCCGTTCCGTTCCGCTCCGTTCGGTATCGTTCCATTCCATTCCATTCCATTCAATTCCATTCCATTCCATTCTATTCCGTTCCATTCCATTCCTTTCTGTAATACTCCGGTAGATATTCCATTCCATTCCATTCCATTCCATTCCATTCCATTCCATTCCATTCCATTCCATTCCATTCCATTCCATTACATTCCATTGCATTCCATTCCATTCGATTCCATTCCACAAGGGTTGATTTCCTTCTATTCGATTCTGTTCCATTCCATATCACTCCGAGTGATTCCATTCCATTCCTTTCCATTCCATTCCATTTGATTCCATTCCATTCCTATCCAGTCTGGTTGCTTCCATTCCATGCCATGCCGTTCCATTTCATTCCATTCCATTTCATTCCATTCCAGTTGATTCCATTCCATTCCATTCCATTCCATTCCACTACATTCCGCTGGGTTTGATTCCATTCCATTCCATTCCATTTCATTCCATTTCACTCCATTCCATTCCTTTCCAGTCAGGTTGATTCCATTGCATTCCATTCCATTCTGTTCCGTTCTACTCGGGTAGATTCCATTCCATTTCATTCTGTTCCATTGCATTCCATTCCATTCCATTCCATTCCATTCCGTTCCACTCGGGTAGATTCCATTCCATTCCATTCCACTCCATTCCATTCCATTCCATTCCATTCCATTTCATTCCATTCCATTCCATTCCGATTTTCTCTGGTGGATTCCATTCCATTCCTTTCCATTCCATTCCATTCCATTCCATTCCATTCCATTCCATTCCATTCCATTCCGTTCCACTCGGGTCGATTAAATTCCAATCCATTCCATTCCATTCCATTCCATTCAATTCCATTCCAATCCATTCCATTCCGTTCCTTTCTACTCGGGTAGATTCCATTCCATTCCATTCCACTACATTCCATTCCATTCCATTCCGTTCCTTTCTTCTCGGGAAGATTCCATTCCATTCCATTCCGTTCCGTTCCGTTCCATTCCATTCCATTCCATTCCATCCA
The DNA here is from genome assembly GCF_029281585.2 of Gorilla gorilla gorilla. Lineage (NCBI taxonomy): Eukaryota > Metazoa > Chordata > Mammalia > Primates > Hominidae > Gorilla > Gorilla gorilla. Next base: position 9,256,718 of record NC_086018.1, on the reverse strand, counting down.
TTCCATTCCGTTCCATTCCAATTAATTCCATTCCATTCCATTCCATTCCATTCCATTCCATTCCATTCCATTCCGTTCTTCTAGGGTGGATTCCATTCTATTCCATTAAATTCCATTCCGTTCCATTCCATTCCATTCCATTCCATTCCATTCCATTCCATTTCATTCCATTCCATTCCATTCCGTTTTTCTCGGGTGGATTCCATTCCATTCCATTCCATTCCATTCCATTCCATTCCATTCCGTTCCATTCCATTCCGTTCCATTCCATTCCGTTCCATTCCATTCCACTCCATTCCATTCCATTCCGTTCCGTTCCTTTCTACTCGGGTATATTCTATTCCATTCCATTCCATTCAATTCCATTCCATTCCATTCCATTCCATTCCATTCCATTCCATTCCATTCCATTCCATTCCGTTCCTTTCTACTCGGGTAGATTCCATTCCATTCCATTCAATTCTTTCCATTCCATTCCGTTCCATTCCATTCCATTCCGTTCCATTCCATCCATTCCATTCCGTTCCATTCCAATAAATTCCATTCCATTCCATTCCATTCCATTCCATTCCATTCCATTCCATTCCGTTCTTCTAGGGTGGATTCCATTCCATTACATTAAATTCCATTCCGTTCCATTCCATTCCTTTCCATTCCTTTCCATTCCATTCCATACTATTCCATTCCATTCCATTCCATTCCATTCCATTCCATTCCATTCTTTCTACATGGGTAGATTCCTTTCCACTCCATTCCAATCCATACCATTCCATTCCATTCCATTCCATTCCATTCCATTCCATTCCATTCCATTCCATTCGTTTGCATTCCATTCCATTCCATTCTGTTCTACTCGGGTAGATTCGATTCCATTCCATTCCATTCCATTCCATTCCTTTCCGTTCCATTCTCTTATGGTGGATTAAATTCCATTCTATTCCATTCCTTTCCATCCCGTTCCATTCCATTCCGTTCCGTTCCACTCGTGTTCATTCTATTCCATCCTATTCCACTCCATTCCATTGTATTCCATTCCATTTCAATCCATTCCGTGTCCGTTCCATTCTATTCTGTTCTTATAGGGTGGATTCCATACCATTCCATACCATTCCATTCCATTCCATTCCATTCCATTCCATTGCATTCCATTCCATTCCATTCCATTCCATTCTATTCTATTCCATTCCATTCCATTCCATTCCACTCCATTCCATTCCGTTCTACTCGGGTAGATTCCATTCCATTCCATTCCATTCCATTCCACTCCATTCCATTCCGTTCTACTCGGGTAGATTGCATTCCATTCCATTCCATTCTATTCCATTCCGTTCCATTCCGTTCCGCTCCGTTCGGTATCGTTCCATTCCATTCCATTCCATTCCATTCTATTCCATTCTATTCCATTCCATTCCACTCCATTCCATTCCGTTCTACTCGGGTAGATTCCATTCCATTCCATTCCATTCCATTCCATTCCATTCCATTCCATTCCATTCCATTCCATTCCATTCCATTCCACTCCATTCCATTCCGTTCTACTCGGGTAGATTCCATTCCATTCCATTCCATTCTATTCCATTCCGTTCCGTTCCGTTCCGCTCCGTTCGGTTTCGTTCCATTCCATTCCATTCAATTCCATTCCATTCCATTCCATTCCGTTCCATTCCATTCCTTTCTGTAATACTCCGGTAGATATTCCATTCCATTCCATTCCATTCCATTCCATTCCATTCCATTCCATTCCATTCCATTCCATTCCATTCCATTCCGTTCCTTTCTACTCGGGTAGATTCCATTCCATTCCATTCAATTCTTTCCATTCCATTCCGTTCCATTCCATTCCATTCCGTTCCATTCCATCCATTCCATTCCGTTCCATTCCAATAAATTCCATTCCATTCCATTCCATTCCATTCCATTCCATTCCATTCCATTCCGTTCTTCTAGGGTGGATTCCATTCCATTACATTAAATTCCATTCCGTTCCATTCCATTCCTTTCCATTCCTTTCCATTCCATTCCATACTATTCCATTCCATTCCATTCCATTCCATTCCATTCCATTCCATTCTTTCTACATGGGTAGATTCCTTTCCACTCCATTCCAATCCATACCATTCCATTCCATTCCATTCCATTCCATTCCATTCCATTCCATTCCATTCCATTCGTTTGCATTCCATTCCATTCCATTCTGTTCTACTCGGGTAGATTCGATTCCATTCCATTCCATTCCATTCCATTCCTTTCCGTTCCATTCTCTTATGGTGGATTAAATTCCATTCTATTCCATTCCTTTCCATCCCGTTCCATTCCATTCCGTTCCGTTCCACTCGTGTTCATTCTATTCCATCCTATTCCACTCCATTCCATTGTATTCCATTCCATTTCAATCCATTCCGTGTCCGTTCCATTCTATTCTGTTCTTATAGGGTGGATTCCATACCATTCCATACCATTCCATTCCATTCCATTCCATTCCATTCCATTGCATTCCATTCCATTCCATTCCATTCCATTCTATTCTATTCCATTCCATTCCATTCCATTCCACTCCATTCCATTCCGTTCTACTCGGGTAGATTCCATTCCATTCCATTCCATTCCATTCCACTCCATTCCATTCCGTTCTACTCGGGTAGATTGCATTCCATTCCATTCCATTCTATTCCATTCCGTTCCATTCCGTTCCGCTCCGTTCGGTATCGTTCCATTCCATTCCATTCCATTCCATTCTATTCCATTCTATTCCATTCCATTCCACTCCATTCCATTCCGTTCTACTCGGGTAGATTCCATTCCATTCCATTCCATTCCATTCCATTCCATTCCATTCCATTCCATTCCATTCCATTCCATTCCATTCCACTCCATTCCATTCCGTTCTACTCGGGTAGATTCCATTCCATTCCATTCCATTCTATTCCATTCCGTTCCGTTCCGTTCCGCTCCGTTCGGTTTCGTTCCATTCCATTCCATTCAATTCCATTCCATTCCATTCCATTCCGTTCCATTCCATTCCTTTCTGTAATACTCCGGTAGATATTCCATTCCATTCCATTCCATTCCATTCCATTCCATTCCATTCCATTCCATTCCATTCTATTCCGTTGTACTCGGGTAGATTCAATTCATTCCATTCCAATCCATTCCATTCCGTTCTGTTCCATTCCATTCCATTCCATTCCATTCCATTCCATTCCATTCCATTCCGTTCTACTCGGGTAGATTCCATTCTATTTCATTCCATTCCATTCCATTCCATTCCATTACATTACATTCCGTTGCATTCCATTCCATTCGATTCCATTCCACAAGGGTTGATTTCCTTCCATTCAATTCTGTTCCATTCCATATCACTCCGATTGATTCCATTCCATTCCTTTCCATTCCATTCCATTTGATTCCATTCCATTCCTATCCAATCTGGTTGCTTCCATTCCATTCCATGCCGTTCCATTTCATTCCATTCCATTTCATTCCATTCCAGTTGATTCCATTCCATTCCATTCCATTCCATTCCACTACATTCCGCTGGGTTTGATTCCATTCCATTCCATTCCATTTCATTCCATTTCACTCCATTCCATTCCTTTCCAGTCATGTTGATTCCATTACATTCCGTTCCATTCTGTTCCGTTCTACTCGGGTAGATTCCTTTCCATTCCATTCCATTTCATTCTGTTCCATTGCATTCCATTCCATTCCATTCCATTCCATTCCGTTCCACTCGGGTAGATTCCATTACATTCCATTCCACTCCATTCCATTCCATTCCATTCCATTTTATTCCATTCCATTCCATTCTGATTTTCTCGGGTGGATTCCATTCCATTCCTTTCCATTCCATTCCATTCCATTCCATTCCATTCCATTCCATTCCATTCCATTCCATTCCATTCCACTCGGGTAGATTCCATTCCATTCCATTCCATTCCATTCAATTCCATTCCAATCCATTCCATTCCGTTCCATTCCATTCCATTCCATTCCGTTCAATTCCATTCCGTTCTTCTCGGGTGGATTCCATTCCATTCCATTCCATTCCGTTCCGTTCCATTCCGTTCCGTTCCATTCCATTCCACTCCATTACATTCCATTCCATTCCGTTCCTTTCTACTCGGGTAGATTCCATTCCATTCCATTGCACTCCATTCCATTCCATTCCATTCCGTTCCTTTCTACTCGGGTAGATTCCATTCCATTCCATTCCATTCCATTACGTTCCATTCCATTCCATTCCATTCCATTCCATTCCATCCATTCCATTCCGTTCCATTCCAATTAAATCCATTCCATTCCATTCCATTCCATTCCATTCCATTTCATTCCATTCCATTCCGTTCTTCTAGGGTGGATTCCATTCCATTCCATTTAATTCCATTCGGTTCCATTCCATTCCTTTCTATTCCATTCCATTCCATTCCGTTCTACTTGTGTAGATTCCATTCTGTTCCATTCCATTCCATATCATTCCATTCCATTCCATTCCATACCATTCCATTCCATTCCATTCCATTCCTTTCCATTCTTTCTACATGGGTAGATTCCTTTCCACTCCATTCCATTCCTTACCATTCCATTCCATTCCATTCCATTCCATTCCATTCCATTCCTTTGCATTCCATTCCTTTCCATTCTGTTCTACTCGGGTAGATTCCATTCCATTCCATTCCGTTCCGTTCCGTTCCGTTGCATTCCGTTCCGTTCTGTTCCGTTACATTCCATTCCATTCCATTCCATTCCATTCCATTCCATTCCTTTCCATTCCATTCCATTCCATTCCATTCCATTCCATTCCATTCCATTCCTTTCCGTTCCATTCCATTCCATTCGTTTGCATTCCATTCCATTCCATTCTGTTCTACTCGGTTTGATTCCATTCCATTCCATTCCGTTCCATTCCGTTCCGTTGCGTTCCGTTCGGTTCCATTCCGTTCCATTCCATTCCATTCCATTCCTTTCCGTTCCTTTCCATTCCCTTCTTCTCGGTTGGATTCCTTTCCATTCCATTCCTTTCCATTCCATTCCATTCTATTCCTTTCTTTTCCATTCCGTTCCATTTCATTCCATTCCGTTCTACTCAGGTAGATTCAATTCCATTCCATTCCATTACATTTTGTTCTTCACGGGTGGATTCCATTCCATTCCATTCCAATCCATTCCATTCCGTTCCATTCCATACCATTCCATTCCATTCCATTCCATTCCTTTCTACTCGGGTAGATTCCATTCCATTCCATTCCATTCCATTCCATTCCTTTCCGTTCCATTCTCTTATGGTGGATTAAATTCCATTCTATTCCGTTCCGTTCCATCCCGTTCCGTTCCATTCCGTTCCGTTCCACTCGTGTTCATTCTATTCCATCGTATTCCACTCCATTCCATTGTACTCCATTCCATTTCAATCCATTACGTGTCCGTTCCATTCTATTCTGTTCTTATAGGGTGGATTCCATTCCATTCCATACCATTCCATTCCATTCCATTCCATTGCATTCCATTCCATTCCATTCCATTCCATTCTATTCCGTTCCATTCCATTCCATTCCATTCCACTCCATTCCATTCCGTTCTACTCGGGTAGATTCCATTCCATTCCATTCCATTCCATTCCATTCCATTCCATTCCATTCCATTCCATTCCACTCCATTCCATTCCGTTCTACTCGGGTAGATTCCATTCCATTCCATTCCATTCTATTCCATTCCGTTCCGTTCCGTTCCGCTCCGTTCGGTATCGTTCCATTCCATTCCATTCCATTCAATTCCATTCCATTCCATTCTATTCCGTTCCATTCCATTCCTTTCTGTAATACTCCGGTAGATATTCCATTCCATTCCATTCCATTCCATTCCATTCCATTCCATTCCATTCCATTCCATTCCATTCCATTACATTCCATTGCATTCCATTCCATTCGATTCCATTCCACAAGGGTTGATTTCCTTCTATTCGATTCTGTTCCATTCCATATCACTCCGAGTGATTCCATTCCATTCCTTTCCATTCCATTCCATTTGATTCCATTCCATTCCTATCCAGTCTGGTTGCTTCCATTCCATGCCATGCCGTTCCATTTCATTCCATTCCATTTCATTCCATTCCAGTTGATTCCATTCCATTCCATTCCATTCCATTCCACTACATTCCGCTGGGTTTGATTCCATTCCATTCCATTCCATTTCATTCCATTTCACTCCATTCCATTCCTTTCCAGTCAGGTTGATTCCATTGCATTCCATTCCATTCTGTTCCGTTCTACTCGGGTAGATTCCATTCCATTTCATTCTGTTCCATTGCATTCCATTCCATTCCATTCCATTCCATTCCGTTCCACTCGGGTAGATTCCATTCCATTCCATTCCACTCCATTCCATTCCATTCCATTCCATTCCATTTCATTCCATTCCATTCCATTCCGATTTTCTCTGGTGGATTCCATTCCATTCCTTTCCATTCCATTCCATTCCATTCCATTCCATTCCATTCCATTCCGTTCCACTCGGGTCGATTAAATTCCAATCCATTCCATTCCATTCCATTCCATTCAATTCCATTCCAATCCATTCCATTCCGTTCCTTTCTACTCGGGTAGATTCCATTCCATTCCATTCCACTACATTCCATTCCATTCCATTCCGTTCCTTTCTTCTCGGGAAGATTCCATTCCATTCCATTCCGTTCCGTTCCGTTCCATTCCATTCCATTCCATTCCATCCATTCCATTCCGTTCCATTCCAATTAATTCCATTCCATTCCATTCCATTCCATTCCATTCCATTCCATTCCATTCCATTCCGTTCTTCTAGGGTGGATTCCATTCTATTCCATTAAATTCCATTCCGTTCCATTCCATTCCATTCCATTCCATTCCATTCCATTCCATTCCATTCCATTTCATTCCATTCCATTCCATTCCGTTTTTCTCGGGTGGATTCCATTCCATTCCATTCCATTCCATTCCATTCCATTCCATTCCGTTCCATTCCATTCCGTTCCATTCCATTCCGTTCCATTCCATTCCACTCCATTCCATTCCATTCCGTTCCGTTCCTTTCTACTCGGGTAGATTCCATTCCATTCCATTCCATTCCATTCCATTCCTTTCCGTACCATTCTCTTATGGTGGATTAAATTCCATTGTATTCCATTCCGTTCCATCCCGTTCCGTTCCATTCCGTTCCGTTCCACTCGTGTTCATTCTATTCCATCCTATTCCACTCCATTCCATTGTATTCCATTCCATTTCAATCCATTCCGTGTCCGTTCCATTCTATGCTGTTCTTATAGGGTGGATTCCATTCCATTCCATACCATTCCATTCCATTCCATTCCATTCCATTCCATTGCATTCCATTCCATTCCATTCCATTCCATTCTATTCTATTCCATTCCATTCCATTCCATTCCATTCCACTCCATTCCATTCCGTTCTACTCGGGTAGATTCCATTCCATTCCATTCCATTCCATTCCATTCCATTCCATTCCATTCCATTCCATTCCATTCCATTCCACTCCATTCCATTCCGTTCTACTCGGGTAGATTCCATTCCATTCCATTCCATTCTGTTCCATTCCATTCCATTCCGTTCCGCTCCGTTCGGTATCGTTCCATTCCATTCCATTCCATTCCATTCTATTCCATTCCATTCCATTCCATTCCACTCCATTCCATTCCGTTCTACTCGGGTAGATTCCATTCCATTCCATTCCATTCCATTCCATTCCATTCCATTCCATTCCATTCCATTCCACTCCATTCCATTCCGTTCTACTCGTGTAGATTCCATTCCATTCCATTCCATTCTATTCCATTCCGTTCCATTCGGTTCCGCTCCGTTCGGTATCGTTCCATTCCATTCCATTCCATTCAATTCCATTCCATTCCATTCCATTCCGTTCCATTCCATTCCTTTCTGTAATACTCCGGTAGATATTCCATTCCATTCCATTCCATTCCATTCCATTCCATTCCATTGCATTCCATTCCATTCCGTTGTACTCGGGTAGATTCAATTCATTCCATTCCAATCCATTCCATTCCGTTCTGTTCCATTCCATCCCATTCCATTCCATTCCATTCCATTCCATTCCATTCCGTTCTACTCGGGTAGATTCCATTCCATTTCATTCCATTCCATTCCATTCCATTCCATTCCATTCCATTCCGTTGTACTCGGGTAGATTCACTTCATTCCATTCCAATCCATTCCATTCCGTTCTGTTCCATTCCATTCCATTCCATTCCATTCCATTCCATTCCATTCCATTCCGTTCTACTCGGGTAGATTCCATTCCATTTCATTCCATTCCATTCCATTCCATTCCATTCCATTCCATTCCATTACATTCCATTGCATTCCATTCCATTCGATTCCATTCCACAAGGGTTGATTTCCTTCCATTCGATTCTGTTCCATTCCATTTCACTCCGATTGATTCCATTCCATTCCTTTCCATTCCATTCCATTTGATTCCATTCAATTCCTATCCAATCTGGTTGCTTCCATTCCATTCCATGCCGTTCCATTTCATTCCCTTCCATTTCATTCCATTCCAGTTGATTCCATTCCATTCCATTCCATTCCATTCCACTACATTCCGCTGGGTTTGATTCCATTCCATTCCATTCCATTTCATTCCATTTCACTACATTCCATTCCTTTCCAATCATGTTGATTCCATTACATTCCGTTCCATTCCGTTCCGTTCCACTCGGGTTGATTCCATTCCATTCCATTCCACTCCATTCCATTCCATTCCATTCCATTCCATTCCATTTCATTCCATTCCATTCCATTCCGATTTTCTCGGGTGGATTCCATTCCGTTCCTTTCCATTCCATTCCATTCCATTCCATTCCATTCCATTCCATTCCATTCCGTTCCACTCGGGTAGATTCCATTCCATTCCATTCCATTCCATTCCATTCCATTCAATTCCATTCCAATCCATTCCATTCCGTTCCATTCCATTCCATTCCATTCCGTTCAATTCCATTCCGTTCTTCTCGGGTGGATTCCATTCCATTCCATTCCATTCCGTTCCGTTCCATTCCATTCCGTTCCATTCCATTCCACTCCATTCCATTCCATTCCATTCCGTTCCTTTCTACTCGGGTAGATTCCATTCCATTCCATTCCATTCCATTCCGTTCCATTCCATTCCATTCCATTCCATTCCATTCCATCCATTCCATTCCGTTCCATTCCAATTAAATCCATTCCATTCCATTCCATTCCATTCCATTCCATTCCATTCCATTCCATTCCATTCCATTCAATTTCATTCTATTCCATTCCGTTCTTCTAGGGTGGATTCCATTCAATTCCATTCCATTCCATTCCATTCCATTCTATTCCATTCCGTTCTTCTAGGGTGGATTCCATTCCATTCCATTTAATTCCATTCGGTTCCATTCCATTCCTTTCTATTCCATTCCATTCCATTCCGTTCTACTTCTTTAGATTCCATTCCGTTCCATTCGATTCCATATCATTCATTCTACATGGGTAGATTCCTTTCCACTCCATTCCATTCCATACCATTCCATTCCATTCCATTCCATTCCTTTGCATTCCATTCCATTCCATTCTGTTCTACTCGGGTAGATTCCATTCCACTCCATTCCATTCCATTCCATTCCTTTCCATTCCATTCCATTCCATTCCATTCCATTCCATTCCATTCGTTTGCATTCCATTCCATTCCATTCTGTTCTACTCGGTTAGATTCCATTCCATTCCATTCCGTTCCATTCCGTTCAGTTGCGTTCCGTTCGGTTCCATTCCGTTCTGTTCCACTCGTGTTCATTCTATTCCATCCTATTCCACTCCATTCCATTGTATTCCATTCCATTTCAATCCATTCCGTGTCCGTTCCATTCTATTCTGTTCTTATAGGGTGGATTCCATTCCATTCCATACCATTCCATTCCATTCCATACCATTCCATTCCATTCCATTCCATTCCATTCCATTGCATTCCATTCCTTTCCATTCCATTCCATTCTATTCTATTCCATTCCATTCCATTCCATTCCATTCCACTCCATTCCATTCCGTTCTACTCGGGTAGATTCCATTCCATTCCATTCCATTCCATTCCATTCCATTCCATTCCATTCCATTCCATTCCATTCCATTCCATTCCACTCCATTCCATTCCGTTCTACTCGGGTAGATTCCATTCCATTCCATTCCATTCTATTCCATTCCATTCCATTCCGTTCCGCTCCGTTCGGTATCGTTCCATTCCATTCCATTCCATTCCATTCTATTCCATTCCATTCCATTCCATTCCACTCCATTCCATTCCGTTCTACTCGGGTAGATTCCATTCCATTCCATTCCATTCCATTCCATTCCATTCCATTCCATTCCACTCCATTCCATTCCGTTCTACTCGTGTAGATTCCATTCCATTCCATTCCATTCTATTCCATTCCGTTCCGTTCGGTTCCGCTCCGTTCGGTATCGTTCCATTCCATTCCATTCCATTCAATTCCATTCCATTCCATTCCATTCCGTTCCATTCCATTCCTTTCTGTAATACTCCGGTAGATATTCCATTCCATTCCATTCCATTGCATTCCATTCCATTCCGTTGTACTCGGGTAGATTCAATTCATTCCATTCCAATCCATTCCATTCCGTTCTGTTCCATTCCATCCCATTCCATTCCATTCCATTCCATTCCATTCCATTCCGTTCTACTCGGGTAGATTCCATTCCATTTCATTCCATTCCATTCCATTCCATTCCATTCCATTCCATTCCGTTGTACTCGGGTAGATTCACTTCATTCCATTCCAATCCATTCCATTCCGTTCTGTTCCATTCCATTCCATTCCATTCCATTCCATTCCATTCCATTCCATTCCGTTCTACTCGGGTAGATTCCATTCCATTTCATTCCATTCCATTCCATTCCATTCCATTCCATTCCATTCCATTACATTCCATTGCATTCCATTCCATTCGATTCCATTCCACAAGGGTTGATTTCCTTCCATTCGATTCTGTTCCATTCCATTTCACTCCGATTGATTCCATTCCATTCCTTTCCATTCCATTCCATTTGATTCCATTCAATTCCTATCCAATCTGGTTGCTTCCATTCCATTCCATGCCGTTCCATTTCATTCCCTTCCATTTCATTCCATTCCAGTTGATTCCATTCCATTCCATTCCATTCCATTCCACTACATTCCGCTGGGTTTGATTCCATTCCATTCCATTCCATTTCATTCCATTTCACTACATTCCATTCCTTTCCAATCATGTTGATTCCATTACATTCCGTTCCATTCCGTTCCGTTCCACTCGGGTTGATTCCATTCCATTCCATTCCACTCCATTCCATTCCATTCCATTCCATTCCATTCCATTTCATTCCATTCCATTCCATTCCGATTTTCTCGGGTGGATTCCATTCCGTTCCTTTCCATTCCATTCCATTCCATTCCATTCCATTCCATTCCATTCCATTCCGTTCCACTCGGGTAGATTCCATTCCATTCCATTCCATTCCATTCCATTCCATTCAATTCCATTCCAATCCATTCCATTCCGTTCCATTCCATTCCATTCCATTCCGTTCAATTCCATTCCGTTCTTCTCGGGTGGATTCCATTCCATTCCATTCCATTCCGTTCCGTTCCATTCCATTCCGTTCCATTCCATTCCACTCCATTCCATTCCATTCCATTCCGTTCCTTTCTACTCGGGTAGATTCCATTCCATTCCATTCCATTCCATTCCGTTCCATTCCATTCCATTCCATTCCATTCCATTCCATCCATTCCATTCCGTTCCATTCCAATTAAATCCATTCCATTCCATTCCATTCCATTCCATTCCATTCCATTCCATTCCATTCCATTCCATTCAATTTCATTCTATTCCATTCCGTTCTTCTAGGGTGGATTCCATTCAATTCCATTCCATTCCATTCCATTCCATTCTATTCCATTCCGTTCTTCTAGGGTGGATTCCATTCCATTCCATTTAATTCCATTCGGTTCCATTCCATTCCTTTCTATTCCATTCCATTCCATTCCGTTCTACTTCTTTAGATTCCATTCCGTTCCATTCGATTCCATATCATTCATTCTACATGGGTAGATTCCTTTCCACTCCATTCCATTCCATACCATTCCATTCCATTCCATTCCATTCCTTTGCATTCCATTCCATTCCATTCTGTTCTACTCGGGTAGATTCCATTCCACTCCATTCCATTCCATTCCATTCCTTTCCATTCCATTCCATTCCATTCCATTCCATTCCATTCCATTCGTTTGCATTCCATTCCATTCCATTCTGTTCTACTCGGTTAGATTCCATTCCATTCCATTCCGTTCCATTCCGTTCAGTTGCGTTCCGTTCGGTTCCATTCCGTTCTGTTCCACTCGTGTTCATTCTATTCCATCCTATTCCACTCCATTCCATTGTATTCCATTCCATTTCAATCCATTCCGTGTCCGTTCCATTCTATTCTGTTCTTATAGGGTGGATTCCATTCCATTCCATACCATTCCATTCCATTCCATTCCATTCCATTCCATTGCATTCCATTCCATTCCATTCCATTCCAATCTATTCTATTCCATTCCATTCCATTCCATTCCACTCCATTCCATTCCGTTCTACTCGGGTAGATTCCATTCCATTCCATTCCATTCCATTCCATTCCATTCCATTCCATTCCACTCCATTCCATTCCGTTCTACTCGGGTAGATTCCATTCCATTCCATTCCATTCTATTCCATTCCGTTCCGTTCCGTTCCGATCCGTTCGGTATCGTTCCATTCCATTCCATTCCATTCCATTCCATTCCATTCCATTCCATTCCGTTCCATTCCATTCCTTTCTGTAATACTCCGGTTGATATTCCATTCCATTCCATTCCATTCCATTCCATTCCATTCCATTCCATTCCATTCCATTCCATTCCATTCCATTCCATTCCATTCCATTCCATTCCATTCCATTCCGTTGTACTCGGGTAGATTCAATTCATTCCATTCCAATCCATTCCATTCCGTTCTGTTCCATTCCATTCCATTCCATTCCATTCCATTCCATTCCATTCCATTCCATTCCATTCCATTCCATTCCGTTCTACTCGGGTAGATTCCATTCCATTCCATTCCATTCCATTCCATTCCATTCCATTCCATTCCATTACATTACATTCCATTGCATTCCATTCCATTCGATTCCATTCCACAGGGGTTGATTTCCTTCCATTCGATTCTGTTCCATTCCATATCACTCCGATTGATTCCATTCTATTCCTTTCCATTCCATTCCATTTGATTCCATTCCATTCCTATCCAATCTGGTTGCTTCCATTCCATGCCATGCCGTTCCATTTCATTCCATTCCATTTCATTCCATTCCAGTTGATTCCATTCCATTCCATTCCATTCCATTCCACTACATTCCGCTGGGTTTGATTCCATTCCATTCCATTCCTTTTCATTCCATTTCACTCCATTCCATTCCTTTCCAGTCAGGTTGATTCCATTGCATTCCATTCCATTCTGTTCCGTTCTACTCGGGTAGATTCCATTCCATTTCATTCTGTTCCATTGCATTCCATTCCATTCCATTCCATTCCATTCCGTTCCACTCGGGTAGATTCCATTCCATTCCATTCCACTCCATTCCATTCCATTCCATTCCATTTCATTCCATTCCATTCCATTCCGATTTTCTCTGGTGGATTCCATTCCATTCCTTTCCATTCCATTCCATTCCATTCCATTCCATTCCATTCCGTTCCACTCGGGTAGATTAAATTCCATTCCATTCCATTCCATTCCATTCCATTCAATTCCATTCCAATCCATTCCATTCCGTTCCTTTCTACTCGGGTAGATTCCATTCCATTCCATTCCACAACATTCCATTCCATTCCATTCCGTTCCTTTCTTCTCGGGTAGATTCCATTCCATTCCATTCCATTCCATTCCGTTCCATTCTATTCCATTCCATTCCATCCATTCCATTCCGTTCCATTCCAATTAATTCCAATCCATTCCATTCCATTCCATTCCATTCCATTCCATTCCATTCCATTCCATTCCATTCCGTTCTTCTAGGGTGGATTCCATTCTATTCCATTAAATTCCATTCCGTTCCATTCCATTCCATTCCATTCCATTCCATTCCATTCCATTTCATTTCATTCCATTCCATTCCGTTTTTCTCGGGTGGATTCCATTCCATTTCATTCCATTCCATTCCATTCCATTCCATTCCATTCCATTCCATTACATTACATTCAATTCCATTCCGTTCTTCTCGGGTGGATTCCATTCCATTCCATTCCATTCCATTCCATTCCATTCCATTCCGTTCCATTCCATTCCGTTCCATTCCATTCCACTCCATTCCATTCCATTCCGTTCCGTTCCTTTCTACTCGGGTATAGGCCATTCCATTCCATTCCATTCCATTCCATTCCATTCCATTCCATTCCGTTCCTTTCTACTCGGGTAGATTCCATTCCATTCCATTCAATTCCTTTCCATTCCATTCCGTTCCATTGCATTCCATTCCGTTCCATTCCATCCATTCCATTCCGTTCCATTCCAATAAATTCCATTCCATTCCATTCCATGCCATTCCATTCCATTCCGTTCTTCTAGGGTGGATTCCATTCCATTCCATTAAATTCCATTCCGTTCCATTCCATTCCTTTCCATTCCTTTCCATTCCATTCCATACTATTCCATTCCATTCCATTCCATTCCATTCCATTCCATTCCATTCCATTCCATTCCATTCTTTCTACATGGGTAGATTCCTTTCCACTCCATTCCAATCCATACCATTCCATTCCATTCCATTCCATTCCATTCCATTCCATTCAATTCCATTCCATTCCATTCCATTCCATTCGTTTGCATTCCATTCCATTCCATTCTGTTCTACTCTGTTAGATTCCATTCCATTCCATTCCATTCCGTTGCGTTCCGTTCGGTTCCATTCCGTTCCATTCCATTCCATTCCATTCCTTTCCGTTCCTTTCCATTCCCATCTTCTCGGTTGGATTCCTTTCCATTCCATTCCATTCCATTCCATTCCATTCCATTCTATTCCTTTCTTTTCCATTCCGTTCCATTTCATTCCATTCCGTTCTACTCAGGTAGATTCAATTCCATTCCATTCCATTACATTTTGTTCTTCTCGGGTGGATTCCATTACATTCCATTCCAATCCATTCCATTCCGTTCCATTCCATACCATTCCATTCCATTCCATTCCATTCCTTTCTACTCGGGTAGATTCCATTCCATTCCACTCCATTCAATTCCATTCCTTTCCGTTCCATTCTCTTATGGTGGATTAAATTCCATTCTATTCCATTCCGTTCCATCCCGTTCCGTTCCATTCCGTTCCGTTCCACTCGTGTTCATTCTATTCCATCCTATTCCACTCCATTCCATTGTATTCCATTCCATTTCAATCCATTCCGTGTCCGTTCCATTCTATTCTGTTCTTATAGGGTGGATTCCATTCCATTCCATACCATTCCATTCCATTCCATTCCATTCCATTCCATTCCATTCCATTCCATTCCATTCCATTGCATTCCATTCCATTCCATTCCATTCCATTCTATTCCATTCCATTCCATTCCATTCCACTCCATTCCATTCCGTTCTACTCGGGTAGATTCCATTCCATTCCATTCCATTCCATTCCATTCCACTCCATTCCATTCCGTTCTACTCGGGTAGATTCCATTCCATTCCATTCCATTCCATTCCATTCCGTTCCGTTCCGTTCCGCTCCGTTCGGTATCGTTCCATTCCATTCCATTCCATTCCATTCCATTCCATTCCATTCCATTCCATTCCGTTCCATTCCATTCCTTTCTGTAATACTCCGGTAGATATTCCATTCCATTCCATTCCATTCCATTCCATTCCATTCCATTCCATTGTACTCGGGTAGATTCAATTCATTCCATTCCAATCCATTCCATTCCGTTCTGTTCCATTCCATTCCATTCCATTCCATTCCATTCCATTCCATTCCGTTCTACTCGGGTAGATTCCATTCCATTTCATTCCATTCCATTCCATTCCATTCCATTCCATTTCATTACATTCCATTGCCTTCCACTCCATTCGATTCCATTCCACAAGGGTTGATTTCCTTCCATTCGATTCTGTTCCATTCCATATCACTCCGATTGATTCCATTCCATTCCTTTCCATTCCATTCCATTTGATTCCATTCCATTCCTATCCAATCTGGTTGCTTCCATTCCATTCCATGTCGTTCCATTTCATTCCATTCCATTTCATTCCATTCCAGTTGATTCCATTCCATTCCATTCCATTCCATTCCACTACATTCCGCTGGGTTTGATTCCATTCCATTCCATTCCATTTCATTCCATTTCACTCCATTCCATTCCTTTCCAGTCATGTTGATTCCATTACATTCCGTTCCATTCTGTTCCGTTCTACTCGGGTAGATTCCTTTCCATTCCATTCCATTGCATTCTGTTCCATTGCATTCCATTCCATTTCATTCCATTCCATTCCGTTCCACTCGGGTAGATTCCATTCCATTCCATTCCACTCCATTCCATTCCATTCCATTCCATTTTATTCCATTCCATTCCATTCCGATTTTCTCGGGTGGATTCCATTCCATTCCTTTCCATTCCATTCCATTCCATTCCATTCCATTCCATTCCATTCCATTCCATTCCTTTCCGTTCCATTCCATTCCCTTCTTCTCGGTTGGATTCCATTCCATTCCATTCCATTCCATTCCATTCCATTCCATTCCATTCCATTCCATTCCATTCCATTCGTTTGCATTCCATTCCATTCCATTCTGTTCTACTCGGTTAGATTCCATTCCATTCCATTCCGTTCCATTCCGTTCCGTTGCGTTCCGTTCGGTTCCATTCCGTTCCATTCCATTCCATTCCCATTCCTTTCAGTTCCTTTCCATTACCTTCTTCTCGGTTGGATTCCTTTCCATTCCATTCCATTCCATTCCATTCCATTCCATTCTATTCCTTTCTTTTCCATTCCGTTCCATTTCATTCCATTCCGTTCTACTCAGGTAGATTCAATTCCATTCCATTCCATTACATTTTGTTCTTCTCTGGTGGATTCCATTCCATTCCATTCCAATCCATTCCATTTCGTTCCATTCCATACCATTCCATTCCATTCCATTCCATTCCTTTCTACTCGGGTAGATTCCATTCCATTCCATTCCATTCCATTCCATTCCATTCTTTTCCGTTCCATTCTCTTATGGTGGATTAAATTCCATTCTATTCCATTCCGTTCCATCCCGTTCCGTTCCATTCCGTTCCGTTCCACTCGTGTTCATTCTATTCCATCCTATTCCACTCCATTCCATTGTATTCCATTCCATTTCAATCCATTCCGTGTCCGTTCCATTCTATTCTGTTCTTATAGGGTGGATTCCATTCCATTCCATACCATTCCATTCCATTCCATTCCATTGCATTCCATTCCATTCCATTCCATTCCATTCTATTCTATTCCATTCCATTCCATTCCATTCCACTCCATTCCAATCCGTTCTACTCGGGTAGATTCCATTCCATTCCATTCCATTCCATTCCTATCCATTCCATTCCATTCCATTCCACTCCATTCCATTCCGTTCTACTCGGGTAGATTCCATTCCATTCCATTCCATTCTATTCCATTCCGTTCCATTCCGTTCCGCTCCGTTCGGTATCGTTCCATTCCATTCCATTCCATTCCATTCTATTCCATTCCATTCCATTCCATTCCACTCCATTCCATTCCGTTCTACTCGGGTAGATTCCATTCCATTCCATTCCATTCCATTCCATTCCATTCCATTCCATTCCATTCCATTCCACTCCATTCCATTCCGTTCTACTCGTGTAGATTCCATTCCATTCCATTCCATTCTATTCCATTCCGTTCCGTTCGGTTCCGCTCCGTTCGGTATCGTTCCATTCCATTCCATTCCATTCAATTCCATTCCATTCCATTCCATTCCGTTCCATTCCATTCCTTTCTGTAATACTCTGGTAGATATTCCATTCCATTCCATTCCATTCCATTTCATTCCGTTGTACTCGGGTACATTCAATTCATTCCATTCCAATCCATTCCATTCCGTTCTGTTCCATTCCATTCCATTCCATTCCAT
Source organism: Gorilla gorilla gorilla (assembly GCF_029281585.2). Lineage (NCBI taxonomy): Eukaryota > Metazoa > Chordata > Mammalia > Primates > Hominidae > Gorilla > Gorilla gorilla. The sequence continues at coordinate 9,238,511 of NC_086018.1, read as the reverse complement.
TCCATTCCATTCCATTCCATTCCGTTCTACTCGGGTAGATTCCATTCCATTTCATTCCATTCCATTCCATTCCATTCCATTCCATTCCATTCCGTTGTACTCGGGTAGATTCAATTCATTCCATTCCAATCCATTCCATTCCGTTCTGTTCCATTCCATTCCACTCCATTCCATTCCATTCCATTCCACTCCATTCCATTCCGTTCTACTCGGGTAGATTCCATTCCATTTCATTCCATTCCATTCCATTCCATTCCATTGCATTCCATTCCATTCCATTCCATTTCATTACATTCCATTGCATTCCATTCCATTCGATTCCATTCCACAAAGGTTGATTTCCTTCCATTCGATTCTGTTCCATTCCATTTCACTCCGATTGATTCCATTCCATTCCTTTCCATTCCATTCCATTTGATTCCATTCCATTCCTATCCAATCTGGTTGCTTCCATTCCATTCCATGCAGTTCCATTTCATTCCATTCCATTTCATTCCATTCCAGTTGATTCCATTCCATTCCATTCCATTCCATTCCACTACATTCCGCTGGGTTTGATTCCATTCCATTCCATTCCATTTCATTCCATTTCACTCCATTCCATTCCTTTCCAGTCATGTTGATTCCATTACATTCTGTTCCATTCCGTTCCGTTCCACTCGGGTAGATTCCATTCCATTCCATTCCACTCCATTCCATTCCATTCCATTCCATTTCATTCCATTCCATTCCATTCCGATTTTCTCGGGTGGATTCCATTCCATTCCTTTCCATTCCATTCCATTCCATTCCATTCCATTCCATTCCATTCCATTCCATTGCACTCGGGTAGATTCCATTCCATTCCATTCCATTCCATTCCATTCCATTCAATTCCGTTCCAATCCATTCCATTCCGTTCCATTCCATTCCATTCCATTCCGTTCAATTCCATTCCGTTCTTCTCGGGTGGATTCCATTCCATTCCATTCCATTCCATTCCGTTCCATTCCATTCCGTTCCATTCCATTCCACTCCATTCCATTCCATTCCATTCCGTTCCTTTCTACTCGGGTAGATTCCATTCCATTCCATTCCATTCCATTCCGTTCCATTCCATTCCATTCCATTCCATTCCATTCCATTCCATCCATTCCATTCCGTTCCATTCCAATTAAATCCATTCCATTCCATTCCATTCCATTCCATTCCATTCCATTCCATTCCATTTCATTCTATTCCATTCCGTTCTTCTAGGGTGGATTCCATTCCATTCCATTTAATTCCATTCGGTTCCATTCCATTCCTTTCTATTCCATTCCATTCCATTCCGTTCTACTTCTTTAGATTCCATTCCGTTCCTTTCGATTCCATATCATTCATTCTACATGGGTAGATTCCTTTCCACTCCATTCCATTCCATACCATTCCATTCCATTCCATTCCATTCCTTTGCATTCCATTCCATTCCATTCTGTTCTACTCGGGTAGATTCCATTCCATTCCATTCCGTTCCATTCCGTTCCGTTGCATTCCGTTCCGTTCTGTTCCGTTACATTCCATTCCATTCCATTCCATTCCATTCCATTCCTTTCCGTTCCATTCCATTCCCTTCTTCTCGGTTGTATTCCATTCCATTCCATTCCATTCCATTCCATTCCATTCCATTCCATTCCATTCCATTCCATTCCATTCCATTCCATTCCATTCCTTTCCATTCCATTCCATTCCATTCCATTCCATTCCATTCCATTCCATTCCATTCCATTCCATTCCATTCGTTTGCATTCCATTCCATTCCATTCTGTTCTACTCGGTTAGATTCCATTCCATTCCATTCCGTTCCATTCCGTTCCGTTGCGTTCCGTTCGGTTCCATTCCGTTCCATTCCATTCCATTCCATTCCTTTCCGTTCCTTTCCATTCCCTTCTTCTCGGTTGGATTCCTTTCCATTCCATTCCTTTCCATTCCATTCCATTCTATTCCTTTCTTTTCCGTTCCGTTCCATTTCATTCCATTCCGTTCTACTAAGGTAGATTCAATTCCATTCCATTCCATTACATTTTGTTCTTCTCGGGTGGATTCCATTACATTCCATTCCAACCATTCCATTCCGTTCCATTCCATACCATTCCATTCCGTTCCATTCCATTCCTTTCTACTCGGGTAGATTCCATTCCATTCCATTCCATTCCATTCCATTCCTTTCCGTTCCATTCTCTTATGGTGGATTAAATTCCATTCTATTCCATTCCGTTCCATCCCGTTCTGTTCCATTCCGTTCTGTTCCACTCGTGTTCATTCTATTCCATCCTATTCCACTCCATTCCATTGTATTCCATTCCATTTCAATCCATTCCGTGTCCGTTCCATTCTATTCTGTTCTTATAGGGTGGATTCCATTCCATTCCATACCATTCCATTCCATTCCATTCCATTCCATTCCATTGCATTCCATTCCATTCCATTCCATTCCATTCCATTCCATTGCATTCCATTCCATTCCATTCCATTCCATTCTATTATATTCCATTCCATTCCATTCCATTCCACTCCATTCCATTCCGTTCTACTCGGGTAGATTCCATTCCATTCCATTCCATTCCATTCCATTCCATTCCATTCCATTCCATTCCATTCCATTCCACTCCATTCCATTCCGTTCTACTCGGGTAGATTCCATTCCATTCCATTCCATTCTATTCCATTCCGTTCCGTTCCGTTCCGATCAGTTCGGTATCGTTCCATTCCATTCCATTCCATTCAATTCCATTCCATTCCATTCCATTCCGTTCCATTCCATTCCTTTCTGTAATACTCCGGTAGATATTCCATTCCATTCCATTCCATTCCATTCCATTCCATTCCATTCCATTCCATTCCATTCCATTCCATTCCGTTGTACTCGGGTAGATTCAATTCATTCCATTCCAATCCATTCCATTCCGTTCTGTTCCATTCCATTCCATTCCATTCCATTCCATTCCATTCCATTCCATTCCATTCCGTTCTACTCGGGTAGATTCAATTCATTCCATTCCAATCCATTCCATTCCGTTCTGTTCCATTCCATTCCATTCCATTCCATTCCATTCCATTCCATTCCATTCCATTCCGTTCTACTCGGGTAGATTCCATTCCATTTCATTCCATTCCATTCCATTCCATTCCATTCCATTCCATTCCATTCCATTCCATTGCATTACATTCCATTCCATTGCATTCCATTCCATTCGATTCCATTCCACAGGGGTTGATTTCCTTCCATTCGATTCTGTTCCATTCCATATCACTCCGATTGATTCCATTCCATTCCTTTCCATTCCATTCCATTTGATTCCATTCCATTCCTATCCAATCTGGTTGCTTCCATTCCATGCCATGCCGTTCCATTTCATTCCATTCCATTTCATTCCATTCCAGTTGATTCCATTCCATTCCATTCCACTACATTCCGCTGGGTTTGATTCCATTCCATTCCATTCCTTTTCATTCCATTTCACTCCATTCCATTCCTTTCCAGTCAGGTTGATTCCATTGCATTCCATTCCATTCTGTTCCGTTCTACTCGGGTAGATTCCATTCCATTTCATTCTGTTCCATTGCATTCCATTCCATTCCATTCCATTCCATTCCGTTCCACTCGGGTTGATTCCATTCCATTCCATTCCACTCCATTCCATTCCATTCCATTCCATTTCATTCCATTCCATTCCATTCCGATTTTCTCTGGTGGATTCCATTCCATTCCTTTCCATTCCATTCCATTCCATTCCATTCCATTCCATTCCATTCCATTCCATTCCATTCCGTTCCACTCGGGTAGATTAAATTCCATTCCATTCCATTCCATTCCATTCCATTCAATTCCATTCCAATCCATTCCATTCCGTTCCTTTCTACTCGGGTAGATTCCATTCCATTCCATTCCACTACATTCCATTCCATTCCATTCCGTTCCTTTCTTCTCGGGTAGATTCCATTCCATTCCATTCCGTTCCATTCCGTTCCATTCTATTCCATTCCATTCCATCCATTCCATTCCGTTCCATTCCAATTAATTCCATTCCATTCCATTCCATTCCATTCCATTCCATTCCATTCCATTCCATTCCGTTCTTCTAGGGTGGATTCCATTCTATTCCATTAAATTCCATTCCGTTCCATTCCATTGCATTCCATTCCATTCCATTCCATTCCGTTTCATTCCATTCCATTCCGTACCTTTCTACTCGGGTAGATTCCATTCCATTCCATTCAATTCCTTTCCATTCCATTCCGTTCCATTGCATTCCATTCCGTTCCATTCCATCCATTCCATTCCGTTCCATTCCAATAAATTCCATTCCATTCCATTCCATTCCATTCCATTCCATTCCGTTCTTCTAGGGTGGATTCCATTCCATTCCATTAAATTCCATTCCGTTCCATTCCATTCCTTTCCATTCCTTTCCATTCCATTCCATACTATTCCATTCCATTCCATTCCATTCCATTCCATTCCATTCCATTCTATTCTTTCTACATGGGTAGATTCCTTTCCACTCCATTCCAATCCATACCATTCCATTCCATTCCATTCCATTCCATTCCATTCAATTCCATTCCATTCCATTCCATTCCATTCGTTTGCATTCCATTCCATTCCATTCTGTTCTACTCTGTTAGATTCCATTCCATTCCATTGCGTTCCATTCCGTTCCGTTGCATTCCGTTCGGTTCCATTCCGTTCCATTCCATTCCATTCCATTCCTTTCCGTTCCTTTCCATTCCCATCTTCTCGGTAGGATTCCTTTCCATTCCATTCCATTCCATTCCATTCCATTCTATTCCTTTCTTTTCCATTCCGTTCCATTTCATTCCATTCCGTTCTACTCAGGTAGATTCAATTCCATTCCATTCCATTACATTTTGTTCTTCTCGGGTGGATTCCATTCCATTCCATTCCAATCCATTCCATTCCGTTCCATTCCATACCATTCCATTCCATTCCATTCCATTCCTTTCTACTCGGGTAGATTCCATTCCATTCCACTCCATTCAATTCCATTCCTTTCCGTTCCATTCTCTTATGGTGGATTAAATTCCATTCTATTCCATTCCGTTCCATCCCGGTCCGTTCCATTCCGTTCCGTTCCACTCGTGTTCATTCTATTCCATCCTATTCCACTCCATTCCATTGTATTCCATTCCATTTCAATCCATTCCGTGTCCGTTCCATTCTATTCTGTTCTTATAGGGTGGATTCCATTCCATTCCATACCATTCCATGCCATTCCATTCCATTCCATTCCATTCCATTCCATTGCATTCCATTCCATTCCATTCCATTCCATTCTATTCCATTCCATTCCATTCCATTCCACTCCATTCCATTCCGTTCTACTCGGGTACATTCCATTCCATTCCATTCCATTCCATTCCATTCCACTCCATTCCATTCCGTTCTACTCGGGTAGATTCCATTCCATTCCATTCCATTCCATTCCATTCCGTTCCGTTCCGTTCCGCTCCGTTCGGTATCATTCCATTCCATTCCATTCCATTCAATTCCATTCCATTCCTTTCCATTCCTTTCCATTCCATTCCTTTCTGTAATACTTCGGTAGATATTCCATTCCATTAAATTCCATTCCATTCCATTCCATTCCATTCCATTGTACTCGGGTAGATTCAACTCATTCCATTCCAATCCATTCCATTCAGTTCTGTTCCATTCCATTCCATTCCATTCCATTCCATTCCATTCCATTCCGTTCTACTCGGGTAGATTCCATTCCATTTCATTCCATTCCATTCCATTCCATTCCATTCCATTCCATTCCATTCCATTCCATTCCATTCCATTCCATTACATTACATTCCATTGCATTCCATTCCATTCGATTCCATTCCACAAGGGTTGATTTCCTTCCATTCGATTCTGTTCCATTCCATATCACTCCGATTGATTCCATTCCATTCCTTTCCATTCCATTCCATTTGATTCCATTCCATTCCTATCCAATCTGGTTGCTTCCATTCCATTCCATGCCGTTCCATTTCATTCCATTCCATTTCATTCCATTCCAGTTGATTCCATTCCATTCCATTCCATTCCATTCCACTACATTCCGCTGGGTTTGATTCCATTCCATTCCATTCCATTTCATTCCATTTCACTCCATTCCATTCCTTTCCAGTCATGTTGATTCCATTACATTCCGTTCCATTCTGTTCCGTTCTACTCGGGTAGATTCCTTTCCATTCCATTCCATTTCATTCTGTTCCATTGCATTCCATTCCATTCCATTCCATTCCATTCCGTTCCACTCGGGTAGATTCCATTCCATTCCATTCCACTCCATGCCATTCCATTCCATTCCATTTCATTCCATTCCATTCCATTCCGATTTTCTCGGGTGGATTCCATTCCATTCCTTTCCATTCCATTCCATTCCATTCCATTCCATTCCATTCCATTACATTCCATTCCATTCCATTCCGTTCCACTCGGGTAGATTCCATTCCATTCCATTCCATTCCATTCCATTCCATTCCATTCCATTCCATTCCATTCCAATCCATTCCATTCCGTTCCATTCCATTCCATTCCATTCCGTTAAATTCCATTCCGTTCTTCTCGGGTGGATTCCATTCCATTCCATTCCATTCCGTTCCGTTCCATTCCATTCCGTTCCATTCCATTCCACTCCATTCCATTCCATTCCATTCCGTTCCACTCGGGTAGATTCCATTCCATTCCATTCCACTCCATTCCATTCCATTCCATTCCATTTCATTCCATTCCATTCCATTCCGATTTTCTCTGGTGGATTCCATTCCATTCCTTTCTATTCCATTCCATTCCATTCCATTCCATTCCATTCCATTCCATTCCATTCCATTCCGTTCCACTCGGGTAGATTAAATTCCATTAAATTCCATTCCATTCCATTCCATTCCATTCAATTCCATTCCAATCCATTCCATTCCGTTCCTTTCTACTCGGGTAGATTCCATTCCATTCCATTCCACTACATTCCATTCCATTCCATTCCGTTCCTTTCTTCTCGGGTAGATTCCATTCCATTCAATTCCGTTCCATTCCGTTCCATTCTATTCCATTCCATTCCATCCATTCCATTCCGTTCCATTCCAATTAATTCCATTCCATTCCATTCCATTCCATTCCATTCCATTCCATTCCATTCCGATTTTCTCTGGTGGATTCCATTCCATTCCTTTCCATTCCATTCCATTCCATTCCATTCCATTCCATTCCATTCCATTCCGTTCCACTCGGGTAGATTAAATTCCATTCCATTCCATTCCATTCCATTCCATTCAATTCCATTCCAATCCATTCCATTCCGTTCCTTTCTACTCGGGTAGATTCCATTCCATTCCATTCCACTACATTCCATTCCATTCCATTCCGTTCCTTTCTTCTCGGGTAGATTCCATTCCATTCCATTCCGTTCCATTCCGTTCCATTCTATTCCATTCCATTCCATCCATTCCATTCCGTTCCATTCCAATTAATTCCATTCCATTCCATTCCATTCCATTCCATTCCATTCCATTCCATTCCGTTCTTGTAGGGTGGATTCCATTCTATTCCATTACATTCCATTCCGTTCCATTCCATTCCATTCCATTCCATTCCATTCCATTCCATTCCATTTCATTCCATTCCATTCCATTCCGTTTTTCTCGGGTGGATTCCATTCCATTCCATTCCATTCCATTCCATTCCATTCCATTACATTACATTACATTCAATTCCATTCCGTTCTTCTCGGTTGGATTCCATTCCATTCCATTCCATTCCATTCCATTCCATTCCATTCCGTTCCTTTCTACTCGGGTAGATTCCATTCCATTCCATTCAATTCCTTTCCATTCCATTCCGTTCCATTGCATTCCATTCCGTTCCATTCCATCCATTCCATTCCGTTCCATTCCAATAAATTCCATTCCATTCCATTCCATTCCATGCCATTCCATTCCATTCCGTTCTTCTAGGGTGGATTCCATTCCATTCCATTAAATTCCATTCCGTTCCATTCCATTCCTTTCCATTCCTTTCCATTCCATTCCATACTATTCCATTCCATTCCATTCCATTCCATTCCATTCCATTCCATTCTTTCTACAAGGGTAGATTCCTTTCCACTCCATTCCAATCCATACCATTCCATTCCATTCCATTCCATTCCATTCCATTCAATTCCATTCCATTCCATTCCATTCCATTCGTTTGCATTCCATTCCATTCCATTCTGTTCTACTCTGTTCGATTCCATTCCATTCCATTGCGTTCCATTCCGTTCCGTTGCGTTCCGTTCGGTTCCATTCCGTTCCATTCCATTCCATTCCATTCCTTTCCGTTCCTTTCCATTCCCATCTTCTCGGTTGGATTCCTTTCCATTCCATTCCATTCCTTTCCATTCCATTCTATTCCTTTCTTTTCCATTCCGTTCCATTTCATTCCATTCCGTTCTACTCAGGTAGATTCAATTCCATTCCATTACATTACATTTTGTTCTTCTCGGGTGGATTCCATTCCATTCCATTCCAATCCATTCCATTCCGTTCCATTCCATACCATTCCATTCCATTCCATTCCATTCCTTTCTACTCGGGTAGATTCCATTCCATTCCACTCCATTCAATTCCATTCCTTTCCGTACCATTCTCTTATGGTGGATTAAATTCCATTCTATTCCATTCCGTTCCATCCCGTTCCGTTCCATTCCGTTCCGTTCCACTCGTGTTCATTCTATTCCATCCTATTCCACTCCATTCCATTGTATTCCATTCCATTTCAATCCATTCCGTGTCCGTTCCATTCTATTCTGTTCTTATAGGGTGGATTCCATTCCATTCCATACCATTCCATTCCATTCCATTCCATTCCCTTCCATTGCATTCCATTCCATTCCATTCCATTCCATTCCATTCCATTCCATTCCATTCTATTCCATTCCATTCCATTCCATTCCACTCCATTCCATTCCATTGCATTCCATTCCATTCCATTCCATTCCATTCTATTCCATTCCATTCCATTCCATTCCACTCCATTCCATTCCGTTCTACTCGGGTAGATTCCATTCCATTCCATTCCATTCCATTCCATTCCATTCCACTCCATTCCATTCCGTTCTACTCGGGTAGATTCCATTCCATTCCATTCCATTCTATTCCATTCCGTTCCGTTCCGTTCCGCTCCGTTCCGCTCCGTTCGGTATCGTTCCATTCCATTCCATTCCATTCAATTCCATTCCATTCCATTCCATTCCGTTCCATTCCATTCCTTTCTGTAATACTCCGGTAGATATTCCATTCCATTCCATTCCATTCCATTCCATTCCATTCCATTCCATTCCATTCCATTCCATTGTACTCGGGTAGATTCAATTCATTCCATTCCAATCCATTCCATTCCGTTCTCTTCCATTCCATTCCATTCCATTCCATTTCATTCCATTCCATTCCGTTCTACTCGGGTAGATTCCATTCCATTCCATTCCATTCCATTCCATTCCATTCCATTCCATTCCATTCCATTCCATTCCATTGCATTCCATTCCATTCGATTCCATTCCACAAGGGTTGATTTCCTTCCATTCGATTCTGTTCCATTCCATATCACTCCGATTGATTCCATTCCATTCCTTTCCATTCCATTCCATTTGATTCCATTCCATTCCTATCCAATCTGGTTGCTTCCATTCCATTCCATGCCGTTCCATTTCATTCCATTCCATTTCATTCCATTCCAGTTGATTCCATTCCATTCCATTCCATTCCATTCCACTACATTCCGCTGGGTTTGATTCCATTCCATTCCATTCCATTTCATTCCATTTCACTCCATTCCATTCCTTTCCAGTCATGTTGATTCCATTACATTCCGTTCCATTCTGTTCCGTTCTACTCGGGTAGATTCCTTTCCATTCCATTCCATTTCATTCTGTTCCATTGCATTCCATTCCATTCCATTCCATTCCATTCCGTTCCACTCGGGTAGATTCCATTCCATTCCATTCCACTCCATTCCATTCCATTCCATTCCATTTCATTCCATTCCATTCCATTCCGATTTTCTCGGGTGGATTCCATTCCATTCCTTTCCATTCCATTCCATTCCATTCCATTCCATTCCATTCCATTCCATTCCATTCCGTTCCACTCGGGTAGATTCCATTCCATTCCATTCCATTCCATTCCATTCCATTCAATTCCATTCCAATCCATTCCATTCCGTTCCATTCCATTCCATTCCATTCCGTTAAATTCCATTCCGTTCTTCTCGGGTGGATTCCATTCCATTCCATTCCATTCCGTTCCGTTCCATTCCATTCCGTTCCATTCCATTCCACTCCATTCCATTCCATTCCATTCCGTTCCTTTCTACTCGGGTAGATTCCATTCCATTCCATTCCACTCCATTCCATTCCATTTCATTCCGTTCCTTTCTACTCGGGTAGATTCCATTCCATTCCATTCCACTCCATTCCGTTCCATTCCATTCCATTCCATTCCATTCCATTCCATCCATTCCATTCCGTTCCATTCCAATTAAATCCATTCCATTCCATTCCATTCCATTCCATTCCATTCCATTCCATTCCATTTCATTCCATTCCATTCCGTTCTTCTAGGGTGGATTCCATTCCATTCCATTTAATTCCATTCGGTTCCATTCCATTCCTTTCTATTCCATTCCATTCCATTCCGTTCTACTTGTGTAGATTCCATTCCGTTCCATTCCATTCCATATCTTTCCATTCCATTCCATTCCATACCATTCCATTCCATTCCATTCCATTCCATTCCATTCCATTCTTTCTACATGGGTAGATTCCTTTCCAGTCCATTCCATTCCATACCATTCCATTCCATTCCATTCCATTCCATTCCATTCCATTCCATTCCTTTGCATTCCATTCCATTCCATTCTGTTTTACTCGGGTAGATTCCATTCCATTCCATTCCGTTCCGTTCCGTTCCGTTGCATTCCGTTCCGTTCTGTTCCGTTGCATTCCATTCCATTCCATTCCATTCCATTCCATTCCATTCCATTCCTTTCCGTTCCATTCCATTCCCTTCTTCTCGGTTGGATTCCATTCCATTCCATTCCATTCCATTCCATTCCATTCCATTCCATTCGTTTGCATTCCATTCCATTCCATTCTGTTCTACTCGGGTAGATTCCATTCCATTCCATTCCACTCCATTCCGTTCCATTCCATTCCATTCCATTCCATTCCATTCCATCCATTCCATTCCGTTCCTTTCCAATTAAATCCATTCCATTCCATTCCATTCCATTCCATTCCATTCCATTCCATTCCATTCCATTCCATTCCATTCCATTTCATTCCATTCCATTCCGTTCTTCTAGGGTGGATTCCATTCCATTCCATTTAATTCCATTCGGTTCCATTCCATTCCTTTCTATTCCATTCCATTCCATTCCGTTCTACTTGTGTAGATTCCATTCCGTTCCATTCCATTCCATATCATTCCATTCCATTCCATTCCATACCATTCCATTCCATTCCATTCCATTCCATTCCATTCCATTCTTTCTACATGGGTAGATTCCTTTCCAGTCCATTCCATTCCATACCATTCCATTCCATTCCATTCCATTCCATTCAATTCCATTCCTTTGCATTCCATTCCATTCCATTCTGTTTTACTCGTGTAGATTCCATTCCATTCCATTCCGTTCCGTTCCGTTCCGTTGCATTCCGTTCCGTTCTGTTCCGTTGCATTCCATTCCATTCCATTCCATTCCATTCCATTCCATTCCATTCGTTTCCGTTCCATTCCATTCCATTCCATTCCTTTCCGTTCCATTCCATTCCCTTCTTCTCGGTTGGATTCCATTCCATTCCATTCCATTCCATTCCATTCCATTCCATTCCATTCCATTCCATTCCATTCGTTTGCATTCCATTCCATTCCATTCTGTTCTACTCGGTTAGATTCCATTCCATTCCATTCCGTTCCATTCCGTTCCGTTGCGTTCCGTTCGGTTCCATTCCGTTCCATTCCATTAAATTCCATTCCTTTCCGTTCCTTTCCATTCCCTTCTTCTCGGTTGGATTCCTTTCCATTCCATTCCATTCCATTCCATTCCATTCCATTCTATTCCTTTCTTTTCCATTCCGTTCCATTTCATTCCATTCCGTTCTACTAAGGTAGATTCAATTCCATTCCATTCCATTACATTTTGTTCTTCTCGGGTGGATTCCATTACATTCCATTCCAATCCATTCCATTCCGTTCCATTCCATACCATTCCATTCCATTCCATTCCATTCCTTTCTACTCGGGTAGATTCCATTCCATTCCATTCCATTCCATTCCATTCCTTTCCGTACCATTCTCTTATGGTGGATTAAATTCCATTCTATTCCATTCCGTTCCATCCCGTTCCGTTCCATTCCGTTCCGTTCCACTCGTGTTCATTCTATTCCATCCTATTCCACTCCATTCCATTGTATTCCATTCCATTTCAATCCATTCCGTGTCCGTTCCATTCTATTCTGTTCTTATAGGGTGGATTCCATTCCATTCCATACCATTCCATTCCATTCCATTCCATTCCATTCCATTGCATTCCATTCCATTCCATTCCATTCCATTCCATTCCATTCCATTCCATTCCATTCCATTCTATTCCATTCCATTCCATTCCATTCCATTCCACTCCATTCCATTCCGTTCTACTCGGGTAGATTCCATTCCATTCAATTCCATTCCATTCCATTCCATTCCATTCCATTCCATTCCATTCCATTCCATTCCACTCCATTCCATTCCGTTCTACTCGGGTAGATTCCATTCCATTCCATTCCATTCTATTCCATTCCATTCCGTTCCGTTCCGCTCCGTTCGGTATCGTTCCATTCCATTCCATTCCATTCCATTCTATTCCATTCCATTCCATTCCATTCCACTCCATTCCATTCCGTTCTACTCGGGTAGATTCCATTCCATTCCATTCCATTCCATTCCATTCCATTCCATTCCATTCCATTCCATTCCACTCCATTCCATTCCGTTCTACTCGGGTAGATTCCATTCCATTCCATTCCATTCTATTCCATTCCGTTCCGTTCCATTCCGCTCCGTTCGGTATCGTTCCATTCCATTCCATTCCATTCAATTCCATTCCATTCCATTCCATTCCGTTCCATTCCATTCCTTTCTGTAATACTCCGGTAGATATTCCATTCCATTCCATTCCATTCCATTCCATTCCATTCCATTCCGTTGTACTCGGGTAGATTCAATTCATTCCATTCCAATCCATTCCATTCCGTTCTGTTCCATTCCATTCCATTCCATTCCATTCCATTCCATTCCGTTCTACTCGGGTAGATTCCATTCCATTTCATTCCATTCCATTCCATTCCATTCCATTCCATTCCATTCCATTCCATTCCATTCCATTGCATTCCATTCCATTCGATTCCATTCCACAAGGGTTGATTTCCTTCCATTCGATTCTGTTCCATTCCATTTCACTCCGATTGATTCCATTCCATTCCTTTCCATTCCATTCCATTTGATTCCATTCCATTCCTATCCAATCTGGTTGCTTCCATTCCATTCCATGCCGTTCCATTTCATTCCATTCCATTTCATTCCATTCCAGTTGATTCCATTCCATTCCATTCCACTACATTCCGCTGGGTTTGATTCCATTCCATTCCATTCCATTTCATTCCATTTCACTCCATTCCATTCCTTTCCAGTCATGTTGATTCCATTACATTCCGTTCCATTCTGTTCCGTTCTACTCGGGTAGATTCCTTTCCATTCCATTCCATTTCATTCTGTTCCATTGCATTCCATTCCATTCCATTCCATTCCATTCCGTTCCACTCGGGTAGATTCCATTCCATTCCATTCCACTCCATTCCATTCCATTCCATTCCATTTCATTCCATTCCATTCCATTCCGATTTTCTCGGGTGGATTCCATTCCATTCCTTTCCATTCCATTCCATTCCATTCCATTCCATTACATTCCATTCCATTCCATTCCGTTCCACTCGGGTAGATTCCATTCCATTCCATTCCATTCCATTCCTTTCCGTTCCATTCCATTCCCTTCTTCTCGGTTGGATTCCATTCCATTCCATTCCATTCCATTCCATTCCATTCCATTCCATTCGTTTGCATTCCATTCCATTCCATTCTGTTCTACTCGGGTAGATTCCATTCCATTCCATTCCACTCCATTCCGTTCCATTCCATTCCATTCCATTCCATTCCATTCCATCCATTCCATTCCGTTCCTTTCCAATTAAATCCATTCCATTCCATTCCATTCCATTCCATTCCATTCCATTCCATTCCATTCCATTCCATTCCATTCCATTTCATTCCATTCCATTCCGTTCTTCTAGGGTGGATTCCATTCCATTCCATTTAATTCCATTCGGTTCCATTCCATTCCTTTCTATTCCATTCCATTCCATTCCGTTCTACTTGTGTAGATTCCATTCCGTTCCATTCCATTCCATATCATTCCATTCCATTCCATTCCATACCATTCCATTCCATTCCATTCCATTCCATTCCATTCCATTCTTTCTACATGGGTAGATTCCTTTCCAGTCCATTCCATTCCATACCATTCCATTCCATTCCATTCCATTCCATTCAATTCCATTCCTTTGCATTCCATTCCATTCCATTCTGTTTTACTCGTGTAGATTCCATTCCATTCCATTCCGTTCCGTTCCGTTCCGTTGCATTCCGTTCCGTTCTGTTCCGTTGCATTCCATTCCATTCCATTCCATTCCATTCCATTCCATTCCATTCGTTTCCGTTCCATTCCATTCCATTCCATTCCTTTCCGTTCCATTCCATTCCCTTCTTCTCGGTTGGATTCCATTCCATTCCATTCCATTCCATTCCATTCCATTCCATTCCATTCCATTCCATTCCATTCGTTTGCATTCCATTCCATTCCATTCTGTTCTACTCGGTTAGATTCCATTCCATTCCATTCCGTTCCATTCCGTTCCGTTGCGTTCCGTTCGGTTCCATTCCGTTCCATTCCATTAAATTCCATTCCTTTCCGTTCCTTTCCATTCCCTTCTTCTCGGTTGGATTCCTTTCCATTCCATTCCATTCCATTCCATTCCATTCCATTCTATTCCTTTCTTTTCCATTCCGTTCCATTTCATTCCATTCCGTTCTACTAAGGTAGATTCAATTCCATTCCATTCCATTACATTTTGTTCTTCTCGGGTGGATTCCATTACATTCCATTCCAATCCATTCCATTCCGTTCCATTCCATACCATTCCATTCCATTCCATTCCATTCCTTTCTACTCGGGTAGATTCCATTCCATTCCATTCCATTCCATTCCATTCCTTTCCGTACCATTCTCTTATGGTGGATTAAATTCCATTCTATTCCATTCCGTTCCATCCCGTTCCGTTCCATTCCGTTCCGTTCCACTCGTGTTCATTCTATTCCATCCTATTCCACTCCATTCCATTGTATTCCATTCCATTTCAATCCATTCCGTGTCCGTTCCATTCTATTCTGTTCTTATAGGGTGGATTCCATTCCATTCCATACCATTCCATTCCATTCCATTCCATTCCATTCCATTGCATTCCATTCCATTCCATTCCATTCCATTCCATTCCATTCCATTCCATTCCATTCCATTCCATTCTATTCCATTCCATTCCATTCCATTCCATTCCACTCCATTCCATTCCGTTCTACTCGGGTAGATTCCATTCCATTCAATTCCATTCCATTCCATTCCATTCCATTCCATTCCATTCCATTCCATTCCACTCCATTCCATTCCGTTCTACTCGGGTAGATTCCATTCCATTCCATTCCATTCTATTCCATTCCATTCCGTTCCGTTCCGCTCCGTTCGGTATCGTTCCATTCCATTCCATTCCATTCCATTCTATTCCATTCCATTCCATTCCATTCCACTCCATTCCATTCCGTTCTACTCGGGTAGATTCCATTCCATTCCATTCCATTCCATTCCATTCCATTCCATTCCATTCCATTCCATTCCACTCCATTCCATTCCGTTCTACTCGGGTAGATTCCATTCCATTCCATTCCATTCTATTCCATTCCGTTCCGTTCCATTCCGCTCCGTTCGGTATCGTTCCATTCCATTCCATTCCATTCAATTCCATTCCATTCCATTCCATTCCGTTCCATTCCATTCCTTTCTGTAATACTCCGGTAGATATTCCATTCCATTCCATTCCATTCCATTCCATTCCATTCCATTCCGTTGTACTCGGGTAGATTCAATTCATTCCATTCCAATCCATTCCATTCCGTTCTGTTCCATTCCATTCCATTCCATTCCATTCCATTCCATTCCGTTCTACTCGGGTAGATTCCATTCCATTTCATTCCATTCCATTCCATTCCATTCCATTCCATTCCATTCCATTCCATTCCATTCCATTCCATTGCATTCCATTCCATTCGATTCCATTCCACAAGGGTTGATTTCCTTCCATTCGATTCTGTTCCATTCCATTTCACTCCGATTGATTCCATTCCATTCCTTTCCATTCCATTCCATTTGATTCCATTCCATTCCTATCCAATCTGGTTGCTTCCATTCCATTCCATGCCGTTCCATTTCATTCCATTCCATTTCATTCCATTCCAGTTGATTCCATTCCATTCCATTCCACTACATTCCGCTGGGTTTGATTCCATTCCATTCCATTCCATTTCATTCCATTTCACTCCATTCCATTCCTTTCCAGTCATGTTGATTCCATTACATTCCGTTCCATTCTGTTCCGTTCTACTCGGGTAGATTCCTTTCCATTCCATTCCATTTCATTCTGTTCCATTGCATTCCATTCCATTCCATTCCATTCCATTCCGTTCCACTCGGGTAGATTCCATTCCATTCCATTCCACTCCATTCCATTCCATTCCATTCCATTTCATTCCATTCCATTCCATTCCGATTTTCTCGGGTGGATTCCATTCCATTCCTTTCCATTCCATTCCATTCCATTCCATTCCATTACATTCCATTCCATTCCATTCCGTTCCACTCGGGTAGATTCCATTCCATTCCATTCCATTCCATTCCATTCCATTCAATTCCATTCCAATCCATTCCATTCCGTTCCATTCCATTCCATTCCATTCCGTTAAATTCCATTCCGTTCTTCTCGGGTGGATTCCATTCCATTCCATTCCATTCCGTTCCGTTCCATTCCATTCCGTTCCATTCCATTCCACTCCATTCCATTCCATTCCATTCCGTTCCTTTCTACTCGGGTAGATTCCATTCCATTCCATTCCACTCCATTCCATTCCATTTCATTCCGTTCCTTTCTACT
Source organism: Gorilla gorilla gorilla (assembly GCF_029281585.2). NCBI lineage: Eukaryota > Metazoa > Chordata > Mammalia > Primates > Hominidae > Gorilla > Gorilla gorilla. The sequence continues at coordinate 9,221,148 of NC_086018.1, read as the reverse complement.
CGGGTAGATTCCATTCCATTCCATTCCACTCCATTCCGTTCCATTCCATTCCATTCCATTCCATTCCATTCCATCCATTCCATTCCGTTCCATTCCAATTAAATCCATTCCATTCCATTCCATTCCATTTCATTCCATTCCATTCCATTCCATTTCATTCCATTCCATTCCGTTCTTCTAGGGTGGATTCCATTCCATTCCATTTAATTCCATTCGGTTCCATTCCATTCCTTTCTATTCCATTCCATTCCATTCCGTTCTACTTGTGTAGATTCCATTCCGTTCCATTCCATTCCATATCATTCCATTCCATTCCATTCCATACCATTCCATTCCATTCCATTCCATTCCATTCCATTCCATTCCATTCTTTCTACATGGGTAGATTCCTTTCCAGTCCATTCCATTCCATACCATTCCATTCCATTCCATTCCATTCCATTCCATTCCTTTGCATTCCATTCCATTCCATTCTGTTTTACTCGGGTAGATTCCATTCCATTCCATTCCGTTCCGTTCCGTTCCGTTGCATTCCGTTCCGTTCTGTTCCGTTGCATTCCATTCCATTCCATTCCATTCCATTCCATTCCTTTCCGTTCCATTCCATTCCCTTCTTCTCGGTTGGATTCCATTCCATTCCATTCCATTCCATTCCATTCCATTCCATTCCATTCCATTCCATTCCACTCCATTCCATTCCGTTCTACTCGGGTAGATTCCATTCCATTCCATTCCATTCTATTCCATTCCGTTCCGTTCCATTCCGCTCCGTTCGGTTTCGTTCCATTCCATTCCATTCCATTCAATTCAATTCCATTCCATTCCATTCCGTTCCATTCCATTCCTTTCTGTAATACTCCGGTAGATATTCCATTCCATTCCATTCCATTCCATTCCATTCCATTCCGTTGTACTCGGGTAGATTCAATTCATTCCATTCCAATCCATTCCATTCCGTTCTGTTCCATTCCATTCCATTCCATTCCATTCCATTCCATTCCGTTCTACTCGGGTAGATTCCATTCCATTTCATTCCATTCCATTCCATTCCATTCCATTCCATTCCATTCCATTCCATTCCATTGCATTCCATTCCATTCGATTCCATTCCACAAGGGTTGATTTCCTTCCATTCGATTCTGTTCCATTCCATTTCACTCCGATTGATTCCATTCCATTCCTTTCCATTCCATTCCATTTGATTCCATTCCATTCCTATCCAATCTGGTTGCTTCCATTCCATTCCATGCCGTTCCATTTCATTCCATTCCATTTCATTCCATTCCAGTTGATTCCATTCCATTCCACTACATTCCGCTGGGTTTGATTCCATTCCATTCCATTCCATTTCATTCCATTTCACTCCATTCCATTCCTTTCCAGTCATGTTGATTCCATTACATTCCGTTCCATTCTGTTCCGTTCTACTCGGGTAGATTCCTTTCCATTCCATTCCATTTCATTCTGTTCCATTGCATTCCATTCCATTCCATTCCGTTCCATTCCGTTCCACTCGGGTAGATTCCATTCCATTCCATTCCACTCCATTCCATTCCATTCCATTCCATTTCATTCCATTCCATTCCATTCCGATTTTCTCGGGTGGATTCCATTCCATTCCTTTCCATTCCATTCCATTCCATTCCATTCCATTACATTCCATTCCATTCCATTCCGTTCCACTCGGGTAGATTCCATTCCATTCCATTCCATTCCATTCCATTCCATTCCATTCAATTCCATTCCAATCCATTCCATTCCGTTCCATTCCATTCCATTCCATTCCATTAAATTCCATTCCGTTCTTCTCGGGTGGATTCCATTCCATTCCATTCCATTCCATTCCATTCCATTCCATTCGTTTGCATTCCATTCCATTCCATTCTGTTCTACTCGGTTAGATTCCATTCCATTCCATTCCGTTCCATTCCGTTCCGTTGCGTTCCGTTCGGTTCCATTCCGTTCCATTCCATTCCATTCCATTCCTTTCCGTTCCTTTCCATTCCCTTCTTCTCGGTTGGATTCCTTTCCATTCCATTCCATTCCATTCCATTCCATTCCATTCTATTCCTTTCTTTTCCATTCCGTTCCATTTCATTCCATTCCGTTCTACTAAGGTAGATTCAATTCCATTCCATTCCATTACATTTTGTTCTTCTCGGGTGGATTCCATTACATTCCATTCCAATCCATTCCATTCCGTTCCATTCCATACCATTCCATTCCATTCCATTCCATTCCTTTCTACTCGGGTAGATTCCATTCCATTCCATTCCATTCCATTCCATTCCTTTCCGTACCATTCTCTTATGGTGGATTAAATTCCATTCTATTCCATTCCGTTCCATCCCGTTCCGTTCCATTCCGTTCCGTTCCACTCGTGTTCATTCTATTCCATCCTATTCCACTCCATTCCATTGTATTCCATTCCATTTCAATCCATTCCGTGTCCGTTCCATTCTATTCTGTTCTTATAGGGTGGATTCCATTCCATTCCATACCATTCCATTCCATTCCATTCCATTCCCTTCCATTGCATTCCATTCCATTCCATTCCATTCCATTCCATTCCATTCCATTCCATTCCATTCCATTCTATTCCATTCCATTCCATTCCATTCCACTCCATTCCATTCCGTTCTACTCGGGTAGATTCCATTCCATTCAATTCCATTCCATTCCATTCCATTCCATTCCATTCCATTCCATTCCATTCCACTCCATTCCATTCCGTTCTACTCGGGTAGATTCCATTCCATTCCATTCCATTCTATTCCATTCCATTCCGTTCCGTTCCGCTCCGTTCGGTATCGTTCCATTCCATTCCATTCCATTCCATTCTATTCCATTCCATTCCATTCCATTCCACTCCATTCCATTCCGTTCTACTCGGGTAGATTCCATTCCATTCCATTCCATTCCATTCCATTCCATTCCATTCCACTCCATTCCATTCCGTTCTACTCGGGTAGATTCCATTCCATTCCATTCCATTCTATTCCATTCCGTTCCGTTCCATTCCGCTCCGTTCGGTATCGTTCCATTCCATTCCATTCCATTCAATTCCATTCCATTCCATTCCATTCCGTTCCATTCCATTCCTTTCTGTAATACTCCGGTAGATATTCCATTCCATTCCATTCCATTCCATTCCATTCCATTCCATTCCATTCCGTTGTACTCGGGTAGATTCAATTCATTCCATTCCAATCCATTCCATTCCGTTCTGTTCCATTCAATTCCATTCCATTCCGTTGTACTCGGGTAGATTCAATTCATTCCATTCCAATCCATTCCATTCCGTTCTGTTCCATTCCATTCCATTCCATTCCATTCCATTCCATTCCGTTCTACTCGGGTAGATTCCATTCCATTTCATTCCATTCCATTCCATTCCATTCCATTCCATTCCATTCCATTCCATTACATTACATTCCATTGCATTCCATTCCATTCGATTCCATTCCACAAGGGTTGATTTCCTTCCATTCGATTCTGTTCCATTCCATTTCACTCCGATTGATTCCATTCCATTCCTTTCCATTCCATTCCATTTGATTCCATTCCATTCCTATCCAATCTGGTTGCTTCCATTCCATTCCATGCCGTTCCATTTCATTCCATTCCATTTCATTCCATTCCAGTTGATTCCATTCCATTCCATTCCACTACATTCCGCTGGGTTTGATTCCATTCCATTCCATTCCATTTCATTCCATTTCACTCCATTCCATTCCTTTCCAGTCATGTTGATTCCATTACATTCCGTTCCATTCTGTTCCGTTCTACTCGGGTAGATTCCTTTCCATTCCATTCCATTTCATTCTGTTCCATTGCATTCCATTCCATTCCATTCCATTCCATTCCGTTCCACTCGGGTAGATTCCATTCCATTCCATTCCACTCCATTCCATTCCATTCCATTCCATTTCATTCCATTCCATTCCATTCCGATTTTCTCGGGTGGATTCCATTCCATTCCTTTCCATTCCATTCCATTCCATTCCATTCCATTACATTACATTCCATTCCATTCCGTTCCACTCGGGTAGATTCCATTCCATTCCATTCCATTCCATTCCATTCCATTCAATTCCATTCCAATCCATTCCATTCCGTTCCATTCCATTCCATTCCATTCCGTTCAATTCCATTCCGTTCTTCTCGGGTGGATTCCATTCCATTCCATTCCATTCCGTTCCGTTCCATTCCATTCCGTTCCATTCCATTCCACTCCATTCCATTCCATTCCATTCCGTTCCTTTCTACTCGGGTAGATTCCATTCCATTCCATTCCACTCCATTCCATTCCATTTCATTCCGTTCCTTTCTACTCGGGTAGATTCCATTCCATTCCATTCCACTCCATTCCGTTCCATTCCATTCCATTCCATTCCATTCCATTCCATCCATTCCATTCCGTTCCATTCCAATTAAATCCATTCCATTCCATTCCATTCCATTTCATTCCATTCCATTCCATTCCATTTCATTCCATTCCATTCCGTTCTTCTAGGGTGGATTCCATTCCATTCCATTTAATTCCATTCGGTTCCATTCCATTCCTTTCTATTCCATTCCATTCCATTCCGTTCTACTTGTGTAGATTCCATTCCGTTCCATTCCATTCCATATCATTCCATTCCATTCCATTCCATACCATTCCATTCCATTCCATTCCATTCCATTCCATTCCATTCCATTCCATTCTTTCTACATGCTTAGATTCCTTTCCAGTCCATTCCATTCCATACCATTCCATTCCATTCCATTCCATTCCATTCCATTCCTTTGCATTCCATTCCATTCCATTCTGTTTTACTCGGGTAGATTCCATTCCATTCCATTCCGTTCCGTTCCGTTGCATTCCGTTCCGTTCTGTTCCGTTGCATTCCATTCCATTCCATTCCATTCCATTCCGTTCCACTCGGGTTGATTCCATTCCATTCCATTCCACTCCATTCCATTCCATTCCATTCCATTTCATTCCATTCCATTCCATTCCGATTTTCTCTGGTGGATTCCATTCCATTCCTTTCCATTCCATTCCATTCCATTCCATTCCATTCCATTCCATTCCATTCCATTCCATTCCGTTCCACTCGGGTAGATTAAATTCCATTCCATTCCATTCCATTCCATTCCATTCAATTCCATTCCAATCCATTCCATTCCGTTCCTTTCTACTCGGGTAGATTCCATTCCATTCCATTCCACTACATTCCATTCCATTCCATTCCGTTCCTTTCTTCTCGGGTAGATTCCATTCCATTCCATTCCGTTCCATTCCGTTCCATTCTATTCCATTCCATTCCATCCATTCCATTCCGTTCCATTCCAATTAATTCCATTCCATTCCATTCCATTCCATTCCATTCCATTCCATTCCATTCCGTTCTTCTAGGGTGGATTCCATTCTATTCCATTAAATTCCATTCCGTTCCATTCCATTGCATTCCATTCCATTCCATTCCATTCCGTTTCATTCCATTCCATTCCGTACCTTTCTACTCGGGTAGATTCCATTCCATTCCATTCAATTCCTTTCCATTCCATTCCGTTCCATTGCATTCCATTCCGTTCCATTCCATCCATTCCATTCCGTTCCATTCCAATAAATTCCATTCCATTCCATTCCATTCCATTCCATTCCATTCCGTTCTTCTAGGGTGGATTCCATTCCATTCCATTAAATTCCATTCCGTTCCATTCCATTCCTTTCCATTCCTTTCCATTCCATTCCATACTATTCCATTCCATTCCATTCCATTCCATTCCATTCCATTCCATTCTATTCTTTCTACATGGGTAGATTCCTTTCCACTCCATTCCAATCCATACCATTCCATTCCATTCCATTCCATTCCATTCCATTCAATTCCATTCCATTCCATTCCATTCCATTCGTTTGCATTCCATTCCATTCCATTCTGTTCTACTCTGTTAGATTCCATTCCATTCCATTGCGTTCCATTCCGTTCCGTTGCATTCCGTTCGGTTCCATTCCGTTCCATTCCATTCCATTCCATTCCTTTCCGTTCCTTTCCATTCCCATCTTCTCGGTAGGATTCCTTTCCATTCCATTCCATTCCATTCCATTCCATTCTATTCCTTTCTTTTCCATTCCGTTCCATTTCATTCCATTCCGTTCTACTCAGGTAGATTCAATTCCATTCCATTCCATTACATTTTGTTCTTCTCGGGTGGATTCCATTCCATTCCATTCCAATCCATTCCATTCCGTTCCATTCCATACCATTCCATTCCATTCCATTCCATTCCTTTCTACTCGGGTAGATTCCATTCCATTCCACTCCATTCAATTCCATTCCTTTCCGTTCCATTCTCTTATGGTGGATTAAATTCCATTCTATTCCATTCCGTTCCATCCCGGTCCGTTCCATTCCGTTCCGTTCCACTCGTGTTCATTCTATTCCATCCTATTCCACTCCATTCCATTGTATTCCATTCCATTTCAATCCATTCCGTGTCCGTTCCATTCTATTCTGTTCTTATAGGGTGGATTCCATTCCATTCCATACCATTCCATGCCATTCCATTCCATTCCATTCCATTCCATTCCATTGCATTCCATTCCATTCCATTCCATTCCATTCTATTCCATTCCATTCCATTCCATTCCACTCCATTCCATTCCGTTCTACTCGGGTACATTCCATTCCATTCCATTCCATTCCATTCCATTCCACTCCATTCCATTCCGTTCTACTCGGGTAGATTCCATTCCATTCCATTCCATTCCATTCCATTCCGTTCCGTTCCGTTCCGCTCCGTTCGGTATCATTCCATTCCATTCCATTCCATTCAATTCCATTCCATTCCTTTCCATTCCTTTCCATTCCATTCCTTTCTGTAATACTTCGGTAGATATTCCATTCCATTAAATTCCATTCCATTCCATTCCATTCCATTCCATTGTACTCGGGTAGATTCAACTCATTCCATTCCAATCCATTCCATTCAGTTCTGTTCCATTCCATTCCATTCCATTCCATTCCATTCCATTCCATTCCGTTCTACTCGGGTAGATTCCATTCCATTTCATTCCATTCCATTCCATTCCATTCCATTCCATTCCATTCCATTCCATTCCATTCCATTCCATTCCATTACATTACATTCCATTGCATTCCATTCCATTCGATTCCATTCCACAAGGGTTGATTTCCTTCCATTCGATTCTGTTCCATTCCATATCACTCCGATTGATTCCATTCCATTCCTTTCCATTCCATTCCATTTGATTCCATTCCATTCCTATCCAATCTGGTTGCTTCCATTCCATTCCATGCCGTTCCATTTCATTCCATTCCATTTCATTCCATTCCAGTTGATTCCATTCCATTCCATTCCATTCCATTCCACTACATTCCGCTGGGTTTGATTCCATTCCATTCCATTCCATTTCATTCCATTTCACTCCATTCCATTCCTTTCCAGTCATGTTGATTCCATTACATTCCGTTCCATTCTGTTCCGTTCTACTCGGGTAGATTCCTTTCCATTCCATTCCATTTCATTCTGTTCCATTGCATTCCATTCCATTCCATTCCATTCCATTCCGTTCCACTCGGGTAGATTCCATTCCATTCCATTCCACTCCATGCCATTCCATTCCATTCCATTTCATTCCATTCCATTCCATTCCGATTTTCTCGGGTGGATTCCATTCCATTCCTTTCCATTCCATTCCATTCCATTCCATTCCATTCCATTCCATTACATTCCATTCCATTCCATTCCGTTCCACTCGGGTAGATTCCATTCCATTCCATTCCATTCCATTCCATTCCATTCCATTCCATTCAATTCCATTCCAATCCATTCCATTCCGTTCCATTCCATTCCATTCCATTCCGTTAAATTCCATTCCGTTCTTCTCGGGTGGATTCCATTCCATTCCATTCCATTCCGTTCCGTTCCATTCCATTCCGTTCCATTCCATTCCACTCCATTCCATTCCATTCCATTCCGTTCCACTCGGGTAGATTCCATTCCATTCCATTCCACTCCATTCCATTCCATTCCATTCCATTTCATTCCATTCCATTCCATTCCGATTTTCTCTGGTGGATTCCATTCCATTCCTTTCTATTCCATTCCATTCCATTCCATTCCATTCCATTCCATTCCATTCCATTCCATTCCGTTCCACTCGGGTAGATTAAATTCCATTAAATTCCATTCCATTCCATTCCATTCCATTCAATTCCATTCCAATCCATTCCATTCCGTTCCTTTCTACTCGGGTAGATTCCATTCCATTCCATTCCACTACATTCCATTCCATTCCATTCCGTTCCTTTCTTCTCGGGTAGATTCCATTCCATTCAATTCCGTTCCATTCCGTTCCATTCTATTCCATTCCATTCCATCCATTCCATTCCGTTCCATTCCAATTAATTCCATTCCATTCCATTCCATTCCATTCCATTCCATTCCATTCCATTCCGATTTTCTCTGGTGGATTCCATTCCATTCCTTTCCATTCCATTCCATTCCATTCCATTCCATTCCATTCCATTCCATTCCGTTCCACTCGGGTAGATTAAATTCCATTCCATTCCATTCCATTCCATTCCATTCAATTCCATTCCAATCCATTCCATTCCGTTCCTTTCTACTCGGGTAGATTCCATTCCATTCCATTCCACTACATTCCATTCCATTCCATTCCGATCCTTTCTTCTCGGGTAGATTCCATTCCATTCCATTCCGTTCCATTCCGTTCCATTCTATTCCATTCCATTCCATCCATTCCATTCCGTTCCATTCCAATTAATTCCATTCCATTCCATTCCATTCCATTCCATTCCATTCCATTCCATTCCGTTCTTGTAGGGTGGATTCCATTCTATTCCATTACATTCCATTCCGTTCCATTCCATTCCATTCCATTCCATTCCATTCCATTCCATTCCATTTCATTCCATTCCATTCCATTCCGTTTTTCTCGGGTGGATTCCATTCCATTCCATTCCATTCCATTCCATTCCATTCCATTACATTACATTACATTCAATTCCATTCCGTTCTTCTCGGTTGGATTCCATTCCATTCCATTCCATTCCATTCCATTCCATTCCATTCCGTTCCTTTCTACTCGGGTAGATTCCATTCCATTCCATTCAATTCCTTTCCATTCCATTCCGTTCCATTGCATTCCATTCCGTTCCATTCCATCCATTCCATTCCGTTCCATTCCAATAAATTCCATTCCATTCCATTCCATTCCATGCCATTCCATTCCATTCCGTTCTTCTAGGGTGGATTCCATTCCATTCCATTAAATTCCATTCCGTTCCATTCCATTCCTTTCCATTCCTTTCCATTCCATTCCATACTATTCCATTCCATTCCATTCCATTCCATTCCATTCCATTCCATTCTTTCTACATGGGTAGATTCCTTTCCACTCCATTCCAATCCATACCATTCCATTCCATTCCATTCCATTCCATTCCATTCAATTCCATTCCATTCCATTCCATTCCATTCGTTTGCATTCCATTCCATTCCATTCTGTTCTACTCTGTTCGATTCCATTCCATTCCATTGCGTTCCATTCCGTTCCGTTGCGTTCCGTTCGGTTCCATTCCGTTCCATTCCATTCCATTCCATTCCTTTCCGTTCCTTTCCATTCCCATCTTCTCGGTTGGATTCCTTTCCATTCCATTCCATTCCTTTCCATTCCATTCTATTCCTTTCTTTTCCATTCCGTTCCATTTCATTCCATTCCGTTCTACTCAGGTAGATTCAATTCCATTCCATTACATTACATTTTGTTCTTCTCGGGTGGATTCCATTCCATTCCATTCCAATCCATTCCATTCCGTTCCATTCCATACCATTCCATTCCATTCCATTCCATTCCTTTCTACTCGGGTAGATTCCATTCCATTCCACTCCATTCAATTCCATTCCTTTCCGTACCATTCTCTTATGGTGGATTAAATTCCATTCTATTCCATTCCGTTCCATCCCGTTCCGTTCCATTCCGTTCCGTTCCACTCGTGTTCATTCTATTCCATCCTATTCCACTCCATTCCATTGTATTCCATTCCATTTCAATCCATTCCGTGTCCGTTCCATTCTATTCTGTTCTTATAGGGTGGATTCCATTCCATTCCATACCATTCCATTCCATTCCATTCCATTCCCTTCCATTGCATTCCATTCCATTCCATTCCATTCCATTCCATTCCATTCCATTCCATTCTATTCCATTCCATTCCATTCCATTCCACTCCATTCCATTCCATTGCATTCCATTCCATTCCATTCCATTCCATTCTATTCCATTCCATTCCATTCCATTCCACTCCATTCCATTCCGTTCTACTCGGGTAGATTCCATTCCATTCCATTCCATTCCATTCCATTCCATTCCACTCCATTCCATTCCGTTCTACTCGGGTAGATTCCATTCCATTCCATTCCATTCTATTCCATTCCGTTCCGTTCCGTTCCGCTCCGTTCCGCTCCGTTCGGTATCGTTCCATTCCATTCCATTCCATTCAATTCCATTCCATTCCATTCCATTCCGTTCCATTCCATTCCTTTCTGTAATACTCCGGTAGATATTCCATTCCATTCCATTCCATTCCATTCCATTCCATTCCATTCCATTCCATTCCATTCCATTGTACTCGGGTAGATTCAATTCATTCCATTCCAATCCATTCCATTCCGTTCTCTTCCATTCCATTCCATTCCATTCCATTTCATTCCATTCCATTCCGTTCTACTCGGGTAGATTCCATTCCATTCCATTCCATTCCATTCCATTCCATTCCATTCCATTCCATTCCATTCCATTCCATTGCATTCCATTCCATTCGATTCCATTCCACAAGGGTTGATTTCCTTCCATTCGATTCTGTTCCATTCCATATCACTCCGATTGATTCCATTCCATTCCTTTCCATTCCATTCCATTTGATTCCATTCCATTCCTATCCAATCTGGTTGCTTCCATTCCATTCCATGCCGTTCCATTTCATTCCATTCCATTTCATTCCATTCCAGTTGATTCCATTCCATTCCATTCCATTCCATTCCACTACATTCCGCTGGGTTTGATTCCATTCCATTCCATTCCATTTCATTCCATTTCACTCCATTCCATTCCTTTCCAGTCATGTTGATTCCATTACATTCCGTTCCATTCTGTTCCGTTCTACTCGGGTAGATTCCTTTCCATTCCATTCCATTTCATTCTGTTCCATTGCATTCCATTCCATTCCATTCCATTCCATTCCGTTCCACTCGGGTAGATTCCATTCCATTCCATTCCACTCCATTCCATTCCATTCCATTCCATTTCATTCCATTCCATTCCATTCCGATTTTCTCGGGTGGATTCCATTCCATTCCTTTCCATTCCATTCCATTCCATTCCATTCCATTCCATTCCATTCCATTCCATTCCGTTCCACTCGGGTAGATTCCATTCCATTCCATTCCATTCCATTCCATTCCATTCAATTCCATTCCAATCCATTCCATTCCGTTCCATTCCATTCCATTCCATTCCGTTAAATTCCATTCCGTTCTTCTCGGGTGGATTCCATTCCATTCCATTCCATTCCGTTCCGTTCCATTCCATTCCGTTCCATTCCATTCCACTCCATTCCATTCCATTCCATTCCGTTCCTTTCTACTCGGGTAGATTCCATTCCATTCCATTCCACTCCATTCCATTCCATTTCATTCCGTTCCTTTCTACTCGGGTAGATTCCATTCCATTCCATTCCACTCCATTCCGTTCCATTCCATTCCATTCCATTCCATTCCATTCCATCCATTCCATTCCGTTCCATTCCAATTAAATCCATTCCATTCCATTCCATTCCATTCCATTCCATTCCATTCCATTCCATTCCATTCCATTTCATTCCATTCCATTCCGTTCTTCTAGGGTGGATTCCATTCCATTCCATTTAATTCCATTCGGTTCCATTCCATTCCTTTCTATTCCATTCCATTCCATTCCGTTCTACTTGTGTAGATTCCATTCCGTTCCATTCCATTCCATATCTTTCCATTCCATTCCATTCCATACCATTCCATTCCATTCCATTCCATTCCATTCCATTCCATTCTTTCTACATGGGTAGATTCCTTTCCAGTCCATTCCATTCCATACCATTCCATTCCATTCCATTCCATTCCATTCCATTCCATTCCATTCCTTTGCATTCCATTCCATTCCATTCTGTTTTACTCGGGTAGATTCCATTCCATTCCATTCCGTTCCGTTCCGTTCCGTTGCATTCCGTTCCGTTCTGTTCCGTTGCATTCCATTCCATTCCATTCCATTCCATTCCATTCCATTCCATTCCTTTCCGTTCCATTCCATTCCCTTCTTCTCGGTTGGATTCCATTCCATTCCATTCCATTCCATTCCATTCCATTCCATTCCATTCGTTTGCATTCCATTCCATTCCATTCTGTTCTACTCGGGTAGATTCCATTCCATTCCATTCCACTCCATTCCGTTCCATTCCATTCCATTCCATTCCATTCCATTCCATCCATTCCATTCCGTTCCTTTCCAATTAAATCCATTCCATTCCATTCCATTCCATTCCATTCCATTCCATTCCATTCCATTCCATTCCATTTCATTCCATTCCATTCCGTTCTTCTAGGGTGGATTCCATTCCATTCCATTTAATTCCATTCGGTTCCATTCCATTCCTTTCTATTCCATTCCATTCCATTCCGTTCTACTTGTGTAGATTCCATTCCGTTCCATTCCATTCCATATCATTCCATTCCATTCCATTCCATACCATTCCATTCCATTCCATTCCATTCCATTCCATTCCATTCTTTCTACATGGGTAGATTCCTTTCCAGTCCATTCCATTCCATACCATTCCATTCCATTCCATTCCATTCCATTCAATTCCATTCCTTTGCATTCCATTCCATTCCATTCTGTTTTACTCGTGTAGATTCCATTCCATTCCATTCCGTTCCGTTCCGTTCCGTTGCATTCCGTTCCGTTCTGTTCCGTTGCATTCCATTCCATTCCATTCCATTCCATTCCATTCCATTCCATTCGTTTCCGTTCCATTCCATTCCATTCCATTCCTTTCCGTTCCATTCCATTCCCTTCTTCTCGGTTGGATTCCATTCCATTCCATTCCATTCCATTCCATTCCATTCCATTCCATTCCATTCCATTCCATTCGTTTGCATTCCATTCCATTCCATTCTGTTCTACTCGGTTAGATTCCATTCCATTCCATTCCGTTCCATTCCGTTCCGTTGCGTTCCGTTCGGTTCCATTCCGTTCCATTCCATTAAATTCCATTCCTTTCCGTTCCTTTCCATTCCCTTCTTCTCGGTTGGATTCCTTTCCATTCCATTCCATTCCATTCCATTCCATTCCATTCTATTCCTTTCTTTTCCATTCCGTTCCATTTCATTCCATTCCGTTCTACTAAGGTAGATTCAATTCCATTCCATTCCATTACATTTTGTTCTTCTCGGGTGGATTCCATTACATTCCATTCCAATCCATTCCATTCCGTTCCATTCCATACCATTCCATTCCATTCCATTCCATTCCTTTCTACTCGGGTAGATTCCATTCCATTCCATTCCATTCCATTCCATTCCTTTCCGTACCATTCTCTTATGGTGGATTAAATTCCATTCTATTCCATTCCGTTCCATCCCGTTCCGTTCCATTCCGTTCCGTTCCACTCGTGTTCATTCTATTCCATCCTATTCCACTCCATTCCATTGTATTCCATTCCATTTCAATCCATTCCGTGTCCGTTCCATTCTATTCTGTTCTTATAGGGTGGATTCCATTCCATTCCATACCATTCCATTCCATTCCATTCCATTCCATTCCATTGCATTCCATTCCATTCCATTCCATTCCATTCCATTCCATTCCATTCCATTCCATTCCATTCTATTCCATTCCATTCCATTCCATTCCATTCCACTCCATTCCATTCCGTTCTACTCGGGTAGATTCCATTCCATTCAATTCCATTCCATTCCATTCCATTCCATTCCATTCCATTCCATTCCATTCCACTCCATTCCATTCCGTTCTACTCGGGTAGATTCCATTCCATTCCATTCCATTCTATTCCATTCCATTCCGTTCCGTTCCGCTCCGTTCGGTATCGTTCCATTCCATTCCATTCCATTCCATTCTATTCCATTCCATTCCATTCCATTCCACTCCATTCCATTCCGTTCTACTCGGGTAGATTCCATTCCATTCCATTCCATTCCATTCCATTCCATTCCATTCCATTCCATTCCATTCCACTCCATTCCATTCCGTTCTACTCGGGTAGATTCCATTCCATTCCATTCCATTCTATTCCATTCCGTTCCGTTCCATTCCGCTCCGTTCGGTATCGTTCCATTCCATTCCATTCCATTCAATTCCATTCCATTCCATTCCATTCCGTTCCATTCCATTCCTTTCTGTAATACTCCGGTAGATATTCCATTCCATTCCATTCCATTCCATTCCATTCCATTCCATTCCGTTGTACTCGGGTAGATTCAATTCATTCCATTCCAATCCATTCCATTCCGTTCTGTTCCATTCCATTCCATTCCATTCCATTCCATTCCATTCCGTTCTACTCGGGTAGATTCCATTCCATTTCATTCCATTCCATTCCATTCCATTCCATTCCATTCCATTCCATTCCATTCCATTGCATTCCATTCCATTCGATTCCATTCCACAAGGGTTGATTTCCTTCCATTCGATTCTGTTCCATTCCATTTCACTCCGATTGATTCCATTCCATTCCTTTCCATTCCATTCCATTTGATTCCATTCCATTCCTATCCAATCTGGTTGCTTCCATTCCATTCCATGCCGTTCCATTTCATTCCATTCCATTTCATTCCATTCCAGTTGATACTTTTCCATTCCATTCCACTACATTCCGCTGGGTTTGATTCCATTCCATTCCATTCCATTTCATTCCATTTCACTCCATTCCATTCCTTTCCAGTCATGTTGATTCCATTACATTCCGTTCCATTCTGTTCCGTTCTACTCGGGTAGATTCCTTTCCATTCCATTCCATTTCATTCTGTTCCATTGCATTCCATTCCATTCCATTCCATTCCATTCCGTTCCACTCGGGTAGATTCCATTCCATTCCATTCCACTCCATTCCATTCCATTCCATTCCATTTCATTCCATTCCATTCCATTCCGATTTTCTCGGGTGGATTCCATTCCATTCCTTTCCATTCCATTCCATTCCATTCCATTCCATTACATTCCATTCCATTCCATTCCGTTCCACTCGGGTAGATTCCATTCCATTCCATTCCATTCCATTCCATTCCATTCAATTCCATTCCAATCCATTCCATTCCGTTCCATTCCATTCCATTCCATTCCGTTAAATTCCATTCCGTTCTTCTCGGGTGGATTCCATTCCATTCCATTCCATTCCGTTCCGTTCCATTCCATTCCGTTCCATTCCATTCCACTCCATTCCATTCCATTCCATTCCGTTCCTTTCTACTCGGGTAGATTCCATTCCATTCCATTCCACTCCATTCCATTCCATTTCATTCCGTTCCTTTCTACTCGGGTAGATTCCATTCCATTCCATTCCACTCCATTCCGTTCCATTCCATTCCATTCCATTCCATTCCATTCCATCCATTCCATTCCGTTCCATTCCAATTAAATCCATTCCATTCCATTCCATTCCATTTCATTCCATTCCATTCCATTCCATTTCATTCCATTCCATTCCGTTCTTCTAGGGTGGATTCCATTCCATTCCATTTAATTCCATTCGGTTCCATTCCATTCCTTTCTATTCCATTCCATTCCATTCCGTTCTACTTGTGTAGATTCCATTCCGTTCCATTCCATTCCATATCATTCCATTCCATTCCATTCCATACCATTCCATTCCATTCCATTCCATTCCATTCCATTCCATTCCATTCTTTCTACATGGGTAGATTCCTTTCCAGTCCATTCCATTCCATACCATTCCATTCCATTCCATTCCATTCCATTCCATTCCTTTGCATTCCATTCCATTCCATTCTGTTTTACTCGGGTAGATTCCATTCCATTCCATTCCGTTCCGTTCCGTTCCGTTGCATTCCGTTCCGTTCTGTTCCGTTGCATTCCATTCCATTCCATTCCATTCCATTCCATTCCTTTCCGTTCCATTCCATTCCCTTCTTCTCGGTTGGATTCCATTCCATTCCATTCCATTCCATTCCATTCCATTCCATTCCATTCCATTCCATTCCACTCCATTCCATTCCGTTCTACTCGGGTAGATTCCATTCCATTCCATTCCATTCTATTCCATTCCGTTCCGTTCCATTCCGCTCCGTTCGGTTTCGTTCCATTCCATTCCATTCCATTCAATTCAATTCCATTCCATTCCATTCCGTTCCATTCCATTCCTTTCTGTAATACTCCGGTAGATATTCCATTCCATTCCATTCCATTCCATTCCATTCCATTCCGTTGTACTCGGGTAGATTCAATTCATTCCATTCCAATCCATTCCATTCCGTTCTGTTCCATTCCATTCCATTCCATTCCATTCCATTCCATTCCGTTCTACTCGGGTAGATTCCATTCCATTTCATTCCATTCCATTCCATTCCATTCCATTCCATTCCATTCCATTCCATTGCATTCCATTCCATTCGATTCCATTCCACAAGGGTTGATTTCCTTCCATTCGATTCTGTTCCATTCCATTTCACTCCGATTGATTCCATTCCATTCCTTTCCATTCCATTCCATTTGATTCCATTCCATTCCTATCCAATCTGGTTGCTTCCATTCCATTCCATGCCGTTCCATTTCATTCCATTCCATTTCATTCCATTCCAGTTGATTCCATTCCATTCCACTACATTCCGCTGGGTTTGATTCCATTCCATTCCATTCCATTTCATTCCATTTCACTCCATTCCATTCCTTTCCAGTCATGTTGATTCCATTACATTCCGTTCCATTCTGTTCCGTTCTACTCGGGTAGATTCCTTTCCATTCCATTCCATTTCATTCTGTTCCATTGCATTCCATTCCATTCCATTCCGTTCCATTCCGTTCCACTCGGGTAGATTCCATTCCATTCCATTCCACTCCATTCCATTCCATTCCATTCCATTTCATTCCATTCCATTCCATTCCGATTTTCTCGGGTGGATTCCATTCCATTCCTTTCCATTCCATTCCATTCCATTCCATTCCATTACATTCCATTCCATTCCATTCCGTTCCACTCGGGTAGATTCCATTCCATTCCATTCCATTCCATTCCATTCCATTCCATTCAATTCCATTCCAATCCATTCCATTCCGTTCCATTCCATTCCATTCCATTCCATTAAATTCCATTCCGTTCTTCTCGGGTGGATTCCATTCCATTCCATTCCATTCCATTCCATTCCATTCCATTCGTTTGCATTCCATTCCATTCCATTCTGTTCTACTCGGTTAGATTCCATTCCATTCCATTCCGTTCCATTCCGTTCCGTTGCGTTCCGTTCGGTTCCATTCCGTTCCATTCCATTCCATTCCATTCCTTTCCGTTCCTTTCCATTCCCTTCTTCTCGGTTGGATTCCTTTCCATTCCATTCCATTCCATTCCATTCCATTCCATTCTATTCCTTTCTTTTCCATTCCGTTCCATTTCATTCCATTCCGTTCTACTAAGGTAGATTCAATTCCATTCCATTCCATTACATTTTGTTCTTCTCGGGTGGATTCCATTACATTCCATTCCAATCCATTCCATTCCGTTCCATTCCATACCATTCCATTCCATTCCATTCCATTCCTTTCTACTCGGGTAGATTCCATTCCATTCCATTCCATTCCATTCCATTCCTTTCCGTACCATTCTCTTATGGTGGATTAAATTCCATTCTATTCCATTCCGTTCCATCCCGTTCCGTTCCATTCCGTTCCGTTCCACTCGTGTTCATTCTATTCCATCCTATTCCACTCCATTCCATTGTATTCCATTCCATTTCAATCCATTCCGTGTCCGTTCCATTCTATTCTGTTCTTATAGGGTGGATTCCATTCCATTCCATACCATTCCATTCCATTCCATTCCATTCCCTTCCATTGCATTCCATTCCATTCCATTCCATTCCATTCCATTCCATTCCATTCCATTCCATTCCATTCTATTCCATTCCATTCCATTCCATTCCACTCCATTCCATTCCGTTCTACTCGGGTAGATTCCATTCCATTCAATTCCATTCCATTCCATTCCATTCCATTCCATTCCATTCCATTCCATTCCATTCCACTCCATTCCATTCCGTTCTACTCGGGTAGATTCCATTCCATTCCATTCCATTCTATTCCATTCCATTCCGTTCCGTTCCGCTCCGTTCGGTATCGTTCCATTCCATTCCATTCCATTCCATTCTATTCCATTCCATTCCATTCCATTCCACTCCATTCCATTCCGTTCTACTCGGGTAGATTCCATTCCATTCCATTCCATTCCATTCCATTCCATTCCATTCCACTCCATTCCATTCCGTTCTACTCGGGTAGATTCCATTCCATTCCATTCCATTCTATTCCATTCCGTTCCGTTCCATTCCGCTCCGTTCGGTATCGTTCCATTCCATTCCATTCCATTCAATTCCATTCCATTCCATTCCATTCCGTTCCATTCCATTCCTTTCTGTAATACTCCGGTAGATATTCCATTCCATTCCATTCCATTCCATTCCATTCCATTCCATTCCATTCCGTTGTACTCGGGTAGATTCAATTCATTCCATTCCAATCCATTCCATTCCGTTCTGTTCCATTCAATTCCATTCCATTCCGTTGTACTCGGGTAGATTCAATTCATTCCATTCCAATCCATTCCATTCCGTTCTGTTCCATTCCATTCCATTCCATTCCATTCCATTCCATTCCGTTCTACTCGGGTAGATTCCATTCCATTTCATTCCATTCCATTCCATTCCATTCCATTCCATTCCATTCCATTCCATTACATTACATTCCATTGCATTCCATTCCATTCGATTCCATTCCACAAGGGTTGATTTCCTTCCATTCGATTCTGTTCCATTCCATTTCACTCCGATTGATTCCATTCCATTCCTTTCCATTCCATTCCATTTGATTCCATTCCATTCCTATCCAATCTGGTTGCTTCCATTCCATTCCATGCCGTTCCATTTCATTCCATTCCATTTCATTCCATTCCAGTTGATTCCATTCCATTCCATTCCACTACATTCCGCTGGGTTTGATTCCATTCCATTCCATTCCATTTCATTCCATTTCACTCCATTCCATTCCTTTCCAGTCATGTTGATTCCATTACATTCCGTTCCATTCTGTTCCGTTCTACTCGGGTAGATTCCTTTCCATTCCATTCCATTTCATTCTGTTCCATTGCATTCCATTCCATTCCATTCCATTCCATTCCGTTCCACTCGGGTAGATTCCATTCCATTCCATTCCACTCCATTCCATTCCATTCCATTCCATTTCATTCCATTCCATTCCATTCCGATTTTCTCGGGTGGATTCCATTCCATTCCTTTCCATTCCATTCCATTCCATTCCATTCCATTACATTACATTCCATTCCATTCCGTTCCACTCGGGTAGATTCCATTCCATTCCATTCCATTCCATTCCATTCCATTCAATTCCATTCCAATCCATTCCATTCCGTTCCATTCCATTCCATTCCATTCCGTTCAATTCCATTCCGTTCTTCTCGGGTGGATTCCATTCCATTCCATTCCATTCCGTTCCGTTCCATTCCATTCCGTTCCATTCCATTCCACTCCATTCCATTCCATTCCATTCCGTTCCTTTCTACTCGGGTAGATTCCATTCCATTCCATTCCACTCCATTCCATTCCATTTCATTCCGTTCCTTTCTACTCGGGTAGATTCCATTCCATTCCATTCCACTCCATTCCGTTCCATTCCATTCCATTCCATTCCATTCCATTCCATCCATTCCATTCCGTTCCATTCCAATTAAATCCATTCCATTCCATTCCATTCCATTTCATTCCATTCCATTCCATTCCATTTCATTCCATTCCATTCCGTTCTTCTAGGGTGGATTCCATTCCATTCCATTTAATTCCATTCGGTTCCATTCCATTCCTTTCTATTCCATTCCATTCCATTCCGTTCTACTTGTGTAGATTCCATTCCGTTCCATTCCATTCCATATCATTCCATTCCATTCCATTCCATACCATTCCATTCCATTCCATTCCATTCCATTCCATTCCATTCCATTCCATTCTTTCTACATGCTTAGATTCCTTTCCAGTCCATTCCATTCCATACCATTCCATTCCATTCCATTCCATTCCATTCCATTCCTTTGCATTCCATTCCATTCCATTCTGTTTTACTCGGGTAGATTCCATTCCATTCCATTCCGTTCCGTTCCGTTGCATTCCGTTCCGTTCTGTTCCGTTGCATTCCATTCCATTCCATTCCATTCCATTCCATTCCTTTCCGTTCCATTCCATTCCCTTCTTCTCGGTTGGATTCCATTCCATTCCATTCCATTCCATTCCATTCCATTCCATTCCATTCCATTCCATTCCACTCCATTCCATTCCGTTCTACTCGGGTAGATTCCATTCCATTCCATTCCATTCTATTCCATTCCGTTCCGTTCCATTCCGCTCCGTTCGGTTTCGTTCCATTCCATTCCATTCCATTCAATTCAATTCCATTCCATTCCATTCCGTTCCATTCCATTCCTTTCTGTAATACTCCGGTAGATATTCCATTCCATTCCATTCCATTCCATTCCATTCCATTCCGTTGTACTCGGGTAGATTCAATTCATTCCATTCCAATCCATTCCATTCCGTTCTGTTCCATTCCATTCCATTCCATTCCATTCCATTCCATTCCGTTCTACTCGGGTAGATTCCATTCCATTTCATTCCATTCCATTCCATTCCATTCCATTCCATTCCATTCCATTCCATTACATTCCATTGCATTCCATTCCATTCGATTCCATTCCACAAGGGTTGATTTCCTTCCATTCGATTCTGTTCCATTCCATTTCACTCCGATTGATTCCATTCCATTCCTTTCCATTCCATTCCATTTGATTCCATTCCATTCCTATCCAATCTGGTTGCTTCCATTCCATTCCATGCCGTTCCATTTCATTCCATTCCATTTCATTCCATTCCAGTTGATTCCATTCCATTCCACTACATTCCGCTGGGTTTGATTCCATTCCATTCCATTCCATTTCATTCCATTTCACTCCATTCCATTCCTTTCCAGTCATGTTGATTCCATTACATTCCGTTCCATTCTGTTCCGTTCTACTCGGGTAGATTCCTTTCCATTCCATTCCATTTCATTCTGTTCCATTGCATTCCATTCCATTCCATTCCATTCCATTCCGTTCCACTCGGGTAGATTCCATTCCATTCCATTCCACTCCATTCCATTCCATTCCATTCCATTTCATTCCATTCCATTCCATTCCGATTTTCTCGGGTGGATTCCATTCCATTCCTTTCCATTCCATTCCATTCCATTCCATTCCATTCCATTCCATTCCATTCCATTCCGTTCCACTCGGGTAGATTCCATTCCATTCCATTCCATTCCATTCCATTCCATTCAATTCCATTCCAATCCATTCCATTCCGTTCCATTCCATTCCATTCCATTCCGTTCAATTCCATTCCGTTCTTCTCGGGTGGATTCCATTCCATTCCATTCCATTCCGTTCCGTTCCATTCCATTCCGTTCCATTCCATTCCACTCCATTCCATTCCATTCCATTCCGTTCCTTTCTACTCGGGTAGATTCCATTCCATTCCATTCCACTCCATTCCATTCCATTTCATTCCGTTCCTTTCTACTCGGGTAGATTCCATTCCATTCCATTCCACTCCATTCCGTTCCATTCCATTCCATTCCATTCCATTCCATTCCATCCATTCCATTCCGTTCCATTCCAATTAAATCCATTCCATTCCATTCCATTCCATTCCATTCCATTCCATTCCATTCCATTCCATTTCATTCCATTCCATTCCGTTCTTCTAGGGTGGATTCCATTCCATTCCATTTAATTCCATTCGGTTCCATTCCATTCCTTTCTATTCCATTCCATTCCATTCCGTTCTACTTGTGTAGATTCCATTCCGTTCCATTCCATTCCATATCATTCCATTCCATTCCATTCCATACCATTCCATTCCATTCCATTCCATTCCATTCCATTCCATTCCATTCTTTCTACATGGGTAGATTCCTTTCCAGTCCATTCCATTCCATACCATTCCATTCCATTCCATTCCATTCCATTCCATTCCTTTGCATTCCATTCCATTCCATTCTGTTTTACTCGGGTAGATTCCATTCCATTCCATTCCGTTCCGTTCCGTTCCGTTGCATTCCGTTCCGTTCTGTTCCGTTGCATTCCATTCCATTCCATTCCATTCCATTCCATTCCATTCCATTCCATTCCTTTCCGTTCCATTCCATTCCCTTCTTCTCGGTTGGATTCCATTCCATTCCATTCCATTCCATTCCATTCCATTCCATTCCATTCCACTCCATTCCATTCCGTTCTACTCGGGTAGATTCCATTCCATTCCATTCCATTCTATTCCATTCCGTTCCGTTCCATTCCGCTCCGTTCGGTTTCGTTCCATTCCATTCCATTCCATTCAATTCAATTCCATTCCATTCCATTCCGTTCCATTCCATTCCTTTCTGTAATACTCCGGTAGATATTCCATTCCATTCCATTCCATTCCATTCCATTCCATTCCGTTGTACTCGGGTAGATTCAATTCATTCCATTCCAATCCATTCCATTCCGTTCTGTTCCATTCCATTCCATTCCATTCCATTCCATTCCATTCCGTTCTACTCGGGTAGATTCCATTCCATTTCATTCCATTCCATTCCATTCCATTCCATTCCATTCCATTCCATTCCATTCCATTCCATTGCATTCCATTCCATTCGATTCCATTCCACAAGGGTTGATTTCCTTCCAT
This sequence comes from Gorilla gorilla gorilla, assembly GCF_029281585.2. NCBI lineage: Eukaryota > Metazoa > Chordata > Mammalia > Primates > Hominidae > Gorilla > Gorilla gorilla. Next base: position 9,198,063 of record NC_086018.1, on the reverse strand, counting down.
TCGATTCTGTTCCATTCCATTTCACTCCGATTGATTCCATTCCATTCCTTTCCATTCCATTCCATTTGATTCCATTCCATTCCTATCCAATCTGGTTGCTTCCATTCCATTCCATGCCGTTCCATTTCATTCCATTCCATTTCATTCCATTCCAGTTGATTCCATTCCATTCCACTACATTCCGCTGGGTTTGATTCCATTCCATTCCATTCCATTTCATTCCATTTCACTCCATTCCATTCCTTTCCAGTCATGTTGATTCCATTACATTCCGTTCCATTCTGTTCCGTTCTACTCGGGTAGATTCCTTTCCATTCCATTCCATTTCATTCTGTTCCATTGCATTCCATTCCATTCCATTCCATTCCATTCCGTTCCACTCGGGTAGATTCCATTCCATTCCATTCCACTCCATTCCATTCCATTCCATTCCATTTCATTCCATTCCATTCCATTCCGATTTTCTCGGGTGGATTCCATTCCATTCCTTTCCATTCCATTCCATTCCATTCCATTCCATTACATTCCATTCCATTCCATTCCGTTCCACTCGGGTAGATTCCATTCCATTCCATTCCATTCCATTCCATTCCATTCAATTCCATTCCAATCCATTCCATTCCGTTCCATTCCATTCCATTCCATTCCGTTCAATTCCATTCCGTTCTTCTCGGGTGGATTCCATTCCATTCCATTCCATTCCGTTCCGTTCCATTCCATTCCGTTCCATTCCATTCCACTCCATTCCATTCCATTCCATTCCGTTCCTTTCTACTCGGGTAGATTCCATTCCATTCCATTCCACTCCATTCCATTCCATTTCATTCCGTTCCTTTCTACTCGGGTAGATTCCATTCCATTCCATTCCACTCCATTCCGTTCCATTCCATTCCATTCCATTCCATTCCATTCCATCCATTCCATTCCGTTCCATTCCAATTAAATCCATTCCATTCCATTCCATTCCATTCCATTCCATTCCATTCCATTCCATTTCATTCCATTCCATTCCGTTCTTCTAGGGTGGATTCCATTCCATTCCATTTAATTCCATTCGGTTCCATTCCATTCCTTTCTATTCCATTCCATTCCATTCCGTTCTACTTGTGTAGATTCCATTCCGTTCCATTCCATTCCATATCATTCCATTCCATTCCATTCCATACCATTCCATTCCATTCCATTCCATTCCATTCCATTCCATTCTTTCTACATGGGTAGATTCCTTTCCAGTCCATTCCATTCCATACCATTCCATTCCATTCCATTCCATTCCATTCCATTCCTTTGCATTCCATTCCATTCCATTCTGTTTTACTCGGGTAGATTCCATTCCATTCCATTCCGTTCCGTTCCGTTCCGTTGCATTCCGTTCCGTTCTGTTCCGTTGCATTCCATTCCATTCCATTCCATTCCATTCCATTCCATTCCATTCCTTTCCGTTCCATTCCATTCCCTTCTTCTCGGTTGGATTCCATTCCATTCCATTCCATTCCATTCCATTCCATTCCATTCCATTCCATTCCATTCCATTCCACTCCATTCCATTCCGTTCTACTCGGGTAGATTCCATTCCATTCCATTCCATTCTATTCCATTCCGTTCCGTTCCATTCCGCTCCGTTCGGTTTCGTTCCATTCCATTCCATTCCATTCAATTCAATTCCATTCCATTCCATTCCGTTCCATTCCATTCCTTTCTGTAATACTCCGGTAGATATTCCATTCCATTCCATTCCATTCCATTCCATTCCATTCCGTTGTACTCGGGTAGATTCAATTCATTCCATTCCAATCCATTCCATTCCGTTCTGTTCCATTCCATTCCATTCCATTCCATTCCATTCCATTCCATTCCGTTCTACTCGGGTAGATTCCATTCCATTTCATTCCATTCCATTCCATTCCATTCCATTCCATTCCATTCCATTCCATTCCATTCCATTGCATTCCATTCCATTCGATTCCATTCCACAAGGGTTGATTTCCTTCCATTCGATTCTGTTCCATTCCATTTCACTCCGATTGATTCCATTCCATTCCTTTCCATTCCATTCCATTTGATTCCATTCCATTCCTATCCAATCTGGTTGCTTCCATTCCATTCCATGCCGTTCCATTTCATTCCATTCCATTTCATTCCATTCCAGTTGATTCCATTCCATTCCACTACATTCCGCTGGGTTTGATTCCATTCCATTCCATTCCATTTCATTCCATTTCACTCCATTCCATTCCTTTCCAGTCATGTTGATTCCATTACATTCCGTTCCATTCTGTTCCGTTCTACTCGGGTAGATTCCTTTCCATTCCATTCCATTTCATTCTGTTCCATTGCATTCCATTCCATTCCATTCCATTCCATTCCGTTCCACTCGGGTAGATTCCATTCCATTCCATTCCACTCCATTCCATTCCATTCCATTCCATTTCATTCCATTCCATTCCATTCCGATTTTCTCGGGTGGATTCCATTCCATTCCTTTCCATTCCATTCCATTCCATTCCATTCCATTCCATTCCATTCCATTCCATTCCATTCCGTTCCACTCGGGTAGATTCCATTCCATTCCATTCCATTCCATTCCATTCCATTCAATTCCATTCCAATCCATTCCATTCCGTTCCATTCCATTCCATTCCATTCCGTTCAATTCCATTCCGTTCTTCTCGGGTGGATTCCATTCCATTCCATTCCATTCCGTTCCGTTCCATTCCATTCCGTTCCATTCCATTCCACTCCATTCCATTCCATTCCATTCCGTTCCTTTCTACTCGGGTAGATTCCATTCCATTCCATTCCACTCCATTCCATTCCATTTCATTCCGTTCCTTTCTACTCGGGTAGATTCCATTCCATTCCATTCCACTCCATTCCGTTCCATTCCATTCCATTCCATTCCATTCCATTCCATCCATTCCATTCCGTTCCATTCCAATTAAATCCATTCCATTCCATTCCATTCCATTCCATTCCATTCCATTCCATTCCATTCCATTTCATTCCATTCCATTCCGTTCTTCTAGGGTGGATTCCATTCCATTCCATTTAATTCCATTCGGTTCCATTCCATTCCTTTCTATTCCATTCCATTCCATTCCGTTCTACTTGTGTAGATTCCATTCCGTTCCATTCCATTCCATATCATTCCATTCCATTCCATTCCATACCATTCCATTCCATTCCATTCCATTCCATTCCATTCCATTCCATTCTTTCTACATGGGTAGATTCCTTTCCAGTCCATTCCATTCCATACCATTCCATTCCATTCCATTCCATTCCATTCCATTCCTTTGCATTCCATTCCATTCCATTCTGTTTTACTCGGGTAGATTCCATTCCATTCCATTCCGTTCCGTTCCGTTCCGTTGCATTCCGTTCCGTTCTGTTCCGTTGCATTCCATTCCATTCCATTCCATTCCATTCCATTCCATTCCATTCCTTTCCGTTCCATTCCATTCCCTTCTTCTCGGTTGGATTCCATTCCATTCCATTCCATTCCATTCCATTCCATTCCATTCCATTCCATTCCATTCCATTCCACTCCATTCCATTCCGTTCTACTCGGGTAGATTCCATTCCATTCCATTCCATTCTATTCCATTCCGTTCCGTTCCATTCCGCTCCGTTCGGTTTCGTTCCATTCCATTCCATTCCATTCAATTCAATTCCATTCCATTCCATTCCGTTCCATTCCATTCCTTTCTGTAATACTCCGGTAGATATTCCATTCCATTCCATTCCATTCCATTCCATTCCATTCCGTTGTACTCGGGTAGATTCAATTCATTCCATTCCAATCCATTCCATTCCGTTCTGTTCCATTCCATTCCATTCCATTCCATTCCATTCCATTCCGTTCTACTCGGGTAGATTCCATTCCATTTCATTCCATTCCATTCCATTCCATTCCATTCCATTCCATTCCATTCCATTCCATTCCATTGCATTCCATTCCATTCGATTCCATTCCACAAGGGTTGATTTCCTTCCATTCGATTCTGTTCCATTCCATTTCACTCCGATTGATTCCATTCCATTCCTTTCCATTCCATTCCATTTGATTCCATTCCATTCCTATCCAATCTGGTTGCTTCCATTCCATTCCATGCCGTTCCATTTCATTCCATTCCATTTCATTCCATTCCAGTTGATTCCATTCCATTCCACTACATTCCGCTGGGTTTGATTCCATTCCATTCCATTCCATTTCATTCCATTTCACTCCATTCCATTCCTTTCCAGTCATGTTGATTCCATTACATTCCGTTCCATTCTGTTCCGTTCTACTCGGGTAGATTCCTTTCCATTCCATTCCATTTCATTCTGTTCCATTGCATTCCATTCCATTCCATTCCATTCCATTCCATTTCGTTCCACTCGGGTAGATTCCATTCCATTCCATTCCACTCCATTCCATTCCATTCCATTCCATTTCATTCCATTCCATTCCATTCCGATTTTCTCGGGTGGATTCCATTCCATTCCTTTCCATTCCATTCCATTCCATTCCATTCCATTACATTCCATTCCATTCCATTCCGTTCCACTCGGGTAGATTCCATTCCATTCCATTCCATTCCATTCCATTCCATTCAATTCCATTCCAATCCATTCCATTCCGTTCCATTCCATTCCATTCCATTCCGTTCAATTCCATTCCGTTCTTCTCGGGTGGATTCCATTCCATTCCATTCCATTCCATTCCGTTCCGTTCCATTCCATTCCGTTCCATTCCATTCCACTCCATTCCATTCCATTCCATTCCGTTCCTTTCTACTCGGGTAGATTCCATTCCATTCCATTCCACTCCATTCCATTCCATTTCATTCCGTTCCTTTCTACTCGGGTAGATTCCATTCCATTCCATTCCACTCCATTCCGTTCCATTCCATTCCATTCCATTCCATTCCATTCCATCCATTCCATTCCGTTCCATTCCAATTAAATCCATTCCATTCCATTCCATTCCATTCCATTCCATTCCATTCCATTCCATTTCATTCCATTCCATTCCGTTCTTCTAGGGTGGATTCCATTCCATTCCATTTAATTCCATTCGGTTCCATTCCATTCCTTTCTATTCCATTCCATTCCATTCCGTTCTACTTGTGTAGATTCCATTCCGTTCCATTCCATTCCATATCATTCCATTCCATTCCATTCCATACCATTCCATTCCATTCCATTCCATTCCATTCCATTCCATTCTTTCTACATGGGTAGATTCCTTTCCAGTCCATTCCATTCCATACCATTCCATTCCATTCCATTCCATTCCATTCCATTCCTTTGCATTCCATTCCATTCCATTCTGTTTTACTCGGGTAGATTCCATTCCATTCCATTCCGTTCCGTTCCGTTCCGTTGCATTCCGTTCCGTTCTGTTCTGTTGCATTCCATTCCATTCCATTCCATTCCATTCCATTCCATTCCATTCCATTCCTTTCCGTTCCATTCCATTCCCTTCTTCTCGGTTGGATTCCATTCCATTCCATTCCATTCCATTCCATTCCATTCCATTCCATTCCATTCCATTCCATTCCACTCCATTCCATTCCGTTCTACTCGGGTAGATTCCATTCCATTCCATTCCATTCTATTCCATTCCGTTCCGTTCAATTCCGCTCCGTTCGGTTTCGTTCCATTCCATTCCATTCCATTCAATTCAATTCCATTCCATTCCATTCCGTTCCATTCCATTCCTTTCTGTAATACTCCGGTAGATATTCCATTCCATTCCATTCCATTCCATTCCATTCCATTCCGTTGTACTCGGGTAGATTCAATTCATTCCATTCCAATCCATTCCATTCCGTTCTGTTCCATTCCATTCCATTCCATTCCATTCCATTCCATTCCGTTCTACTCGGGTAGATTCCATTCCATTTCATTCCATTCCATTCCATTCCATTCCATTCCATTCCATACCATTCCATTCCATTCCATTCCATTCCATTCCATTCCATTCCATTCTTTCTACATGGGTAGATTCCTTTCCAGTCCATTCCATTCCATACCATTCCATTCCATTCCATTCCATTCCATTCCATTCCTTTGCATTCCATTCCATTCCATTCTGTTTTACTCGGGTAGATTCCATTCCATTCCATTCCGTTCCGTTCCGTTCCGTTGCATTCCGTTCCGTTCTGTTCCGTTGCATTCCATTCCATTCCATTCCATTCCATTCCATTCCATTCCATTCCTTTCCGTTCCATTCCATTCCCTTCTTCTCGGTTGGATTCCATTCCATTCCATTCCATTCCATTCCATTCCATTCCATTCCATTCCATTCCATTCCACTCCATTCCATTCCGTTCTACTCGGGTAGATTCCATTCCATTCCATTCCATTCTATTCCATTCCGTTCCGTTCCATTCCGCTCCGTTCGGTTTCGTTCCATTCCATTCCATTCCATTCAATTCAATTCCATTCCATTCCATTCCGTTCCATTCCATTCCTTTCTGTAATACTCCGGTAGATATTCCATTCCATTCCATTCCATTCCATTCCATTCCATTCCGTTGTACTCGGGTAGATTCAATTCATTCCATTCCAATCCATTCCATTCCGTTCTGTTCCATTCCATTCCATTCCATTCCATTCCATTCCATTCCATTCCGTTCTACTCGGGTAGATTCCATTCCATTTCATTCCATTCCATTCCATTCCATTCCATTCCATTCCATTCCATTCCATTCCATTACATTCCATTGCATTCCATTCCATTCGATTCCATTCCACAAGGGTTGATTTCCTTCCATTCGATTCTGTTCCATTCCATTTCACTCCGATTGATTCCATTCCATTCCTTTCCATTCCATTCCATTTGATTCCATTCCATTCCTATCCAATCTGGTTGCTTCCATTCCATTCCATGCCGTTCCATTTCATTCCATTCCATTTCATTCCATTCCAGTTGATTCCATTCCATTCCATTCCACTACATTCCGCTGGGTTTGATTCCATTCCATTCCATTCCATTTCATTCCATTTCACTCCATTCCATTCCTTTCCAGTCATGTTGATTCCATTACATTCCGTTCCATTCTGTTCCGTTCTACTCGGGTAGATTCCTTTCCATTCCATTCCATTTCATTCTGTTCCATTGCAATCCATTCCATTCCATTCCATTCCATTCCGTTCCACTCGGGTAGATTCCATTCCATTCCATTCCACTCCATTCCATTCCATTCCATTCCATTTCATTCCATTCCATTCCATACCGATTTTCTCTGGTGGATTCCATTCCATTCCTTTCCATTCCATTCCATTCCATTCCATTCCATTACATTCCATTCCATTCCATTCCGTTCCACTCGGGTAGATTCCATTCCATTCCATTCCATTCCATTCCATTCCATTCAATTCCATTCCAATCCATTCCATTCCGTTCCATTCCATTCCATTCCATTCCGTTAAATTCCATTCCGTTCTTCTCGGGTGGATTCCATTCCATTCCATTCCATTCCGTTCCGTTCCATTCCATTCCGTTCCATTCCATTCCACTCCATTCCATTCCATTCCATTCCGTTCCTTTCTACTCGGGTAGATTCCATTCCATTCCATTCCACTCCATTCCATTCCATTTCATTCCGTTCCTTTCTACTCGGGTAGATTCCATTCCATTCCATTCCACTCCATTCCGTTCCATTCCATTCCATTCCATTCCATTCCATTCCATTCCATCCATTCCATTCCGTTCCATTCCAATTAAATCCATTCCATTCCATTCCATTCCATTCCATTCCATTCCATTCCATTCCATTTCATTCCATTCCATTCCGTTCTTCTAGGGTGGATTCCATTCCATTCCATTTAATTCCATTCGGTTCCATTCCATTCCTTTCTATTCCATTCCATTCCATTCCGTTCTACTTGTGTAGATTCCATTCCGTTCCATTCCATTCCATATCATTCCATTCCATTCCATTCCATACCATTCCATTCCATTCCATTCCATTCCATTCCATTCTTTCTACATGGGTAGATTCCTTTCCAGTCCATTCCATTCCATACCATTCCATTCCATTCCATTCCATTCCATTCCATTCCTTTGCATTCCATTCCATTCCATTCTGTTTTACTCGGGTAGATTCCATTCCATTCCATTCCGTTCCGTTCCGTTCCGTTGCATTCCGTTCCGTTCTGTTCCGTTGCATTCCATTCCATTCCATTCCATTCCATTCCATTCCATTCCATTCCATTCCTTTCCGTTCCATTCCATTCCCTTCTTCTCGGTTGGATTCCATTCCATTCCATTCCATTCCATTCCATTCCATTCCATTCCATTCCATTCGTTTGCATTCCATTCCATTCCATTCTGTTCTACTCGGTTAGATTCCATTCCATTCCATTCCCTTCCATTCCGTTCCGTTGCGTTCCGTTCGGTTCCATTCCGTTCCATTCCATTCCATTCCATTCCTTTCCGTTCCTTTCCATTCCCTTCTTCTCGGTTGGATTCCTTTCCATTCCATTCCATTCCATTCCATTCTATTCCTTTCTTTTCCATTCCGTTCCATTTCATTCCATTCCGTTCTACTAAGGTAGATTCAATTCCATTCCATTCCATTACATTTTGTTCTTCTCGGGTGGATTCCATTACATTCCATTCCAATCCATTCCATTCCGTTCCATTCCATACCATTCCATTCCATTCCATTCCATTCCTTTCTACTCGGGTAGATTCCATTCCATTCCATTCCATTCCATTCCATTCCTTTCCGTACCATTCTCTTATGGTGGATTAAATTCCATTCTATTCCATTCCGTTCCATCCCGTTCCGTTCCATTCCGTTCCGTTCCACTCGTGTTCATTCTATTCCATCCTATTCCACTCCATTCCATTGTATTCCATTCCATTTCAATCCATTCCGTGTCCATTCCATTCTATTCTGTTCTTATAGGGTGGATTCCATTCCATTCCATACCATTCCATTCCATTCCATTCCATTCCCTTCCATTGCATTCCATTCCATTCCATTCCATTCCATTCCATTCTATTCCATTCCATTCCATTCCATTCCACTCCATTCCATTCCGTTCTACTCGGGTAGATTCCATTCCATTCCATTCCATTCTATTCCATTCCATTCCGTTCCGTTCCGCTCCGTTCGGTATCGTTCCATTCCATTCCATTCCATTCCATTCTATTCCATTATATTCCATTCCATTCCACTCCATTCCATTCCGTTCTACTCGGGTAGATTCCATTCCATTCCATTCCATTCCATTCCATTCCATTCCATTCCATTCCATTCCACTCCATTCCATTCCGTTCTACTCGGGTAGATTCCATTCCATTCCATTCCATTCTATTCCATTCCGTTCCGTTCCATTCCGCTCCGTTCGGTATCGTTCCATTCCATTCCATTCCATTCAATTCAATTCCATTCCATTCCATTCCGTTCCATTCCATTCCTTTCTGTAATACTCCGGTAGATATTCCATTCCATTCCATTCCATTCCATTCCATTCCGTTGTACTCGGGTAGATTCAATTCATTCCATTCCAATCCATTCCATTCCGTTCTGTTCCATTCCATTCCATTCCATTCCATTCCATTCCATTCCATTCCATTCCATTCCATTCCGTTCTACTCGGGTAGATTCCATTCCATTTCATTCCATTCCATTCCATTCCATTCCATTCCATTCCATTCCATTCCATTACATTCCATTCCATTCCATTCCATTCCATTCGATTCCATTCCACAAGGGTTGATTTCCTTCCATTCGATTCTGTTCCATTCCATTTCACTCCGATTGATTCCATTCCATTCCTTTCCATTCCATTCCATTTGATTCCATTCCATTCCTATCCAATCTGGTTGCTTCCATTCCATTCCATGCCGTTCCATTTCATTCCATTCCATTTCATTCCATTCCAGTTGATTCCATTCCATTCCATTCCACTACATTCCGCTGGGTTTTATTCCATTCCATTCCATTCCATTTCATTCCATTTCACTCCATTCCATTCCTTTCCAGTCATGTTGATTCCATTACATTCCGTTCCATTCTGTTCCGTTCTACTCGGGTAGATTCCTTTCCATTCCATTCCATTTCATTCTGTTCCATTGCATTCCATTCCATTCCATTCCATTCCATTCCGTTCCACTCGGGTAGATTCCATTCCATTCCATTCCACTCCATTCCATTCCATTCCATTCCATTTCATTCCATTCCATTCCATTCCGATTTTCTCGGGTGGATTCCATTCCATTCCTTTCCATTCCATTCCATTCCATTCCATTACATTACATTCCATTCCATTCCATTCCGTTCCACTCGGGTAGATTCCATTCCATTCCATTCCATTCCATTCCATTCCATTCCATTCAATTCCATTCCAATCCATTCCATTCCGTTCCATTCCATTCCATTCCATTCCGTTCACTTCCATTCCGTTCTTCTCGGGTGGATTCCATTCCATTCCATTCCATTCCGTTCCGTTCCATTCCATTCCGTTCCATTCCATTCCACTCCATTCCATTCCATTCCATTCCGTTCCTTTCTACTCGGGTAGATTCCATTCCATTCCATTCCACTCCATTCCATTCCATTTCATTCCGTTCCTTTCTACTCGGGTAGATTCCATTCCATTCCATTCCACTCCATTCCGTTCCATTCCATTCCATTCCATTCCATTCCATTCCATTCCATCCATTCCATTCCTTTCCATTCCAATTAAATCCATTCCATTCCATTCCATTTCATTCCATTCCATTTCATTCCATTCCATTCCGTTCTTCTAGGGTGGATTCCATTCCATTCCATTTAATTCCATTCGGTTCCATTCCATTCCTTTCTATTCCATTCCATTCCATTCCGTTCTACTTGTGTAGATTCCATTCCGTTCCATTCCATTCCATATCATTCCATTCCATTCCATTCCATACCATTCCATTCCATTCCATTCCATTCCATTCCATTCTTTCTACATGGGTAGATTCCTTTCCAGTCCATTCCATTCCATACCATTCCATTCCATTCCATTCCATTCCATTCCATTCCATTCCTTTGCATTCCATTCCATTCCATTCTGTTTTACTCGGGTAGATTCCATTCCATTCCATTCCGTTCCGTTCCGTTCCGTTGCATTCCGTTCCGTTCTGTTCCGTTGCATTCCATTCCATTCCATTCCATTCCATTCCATTCCATTCCATTCCTTTCCGTTCCATTCCATTCCCTTCTTCTCGGTTGGATTCCATTCCATTCCATTCCATTCCATTCCATTCCATTCCATTCCATTCCATTCCATTCGTTTGCATTCCATTCCATTCCATTCTGTTCTACTCGGTTAGATTCCATTCCATTCCATTCCGTTCCATTCCGTTCCGTTGCGTTCCGTTCGGTTCCATTCCGTTCCATTCCATTCCATTCCATTCCTTTCCGTTCCTTTCCATTCCCTTCTTCTCGGTTGGATTCCTTTCCATTCCATTCCATTCCATTCCATTCTATTCCTTTCTTTTCCATTCCGTTCCATTTCATTCCATTCCGTTCTACTAAGGTAGATTCAATTCCATTCCATTCCATTACATTTTGTTCTTCTCGGGTGGATTCCATTCCATTCCATTCCAATCCATTCCATTCCGTTCCATTCCATACCATTCCATTCCATTCCATTCCATTCCTTTCTACTCGGGTAGATTCCATTCCATTCCATTCCATTCCATTCCATTCCTTTCCGTACCATTCTCTTATGGTGGATTAAATTCCATTCTATTCCATTCCGTTCCATCCCGTTCCGTTCCATTCCGTTCCGTTCCACTCGTGTTCATTCTATTCCATCCTATTCCACTCCATTCCATTGTATTCCATTCCATTTCAATCCATTCCGTGTCCGTTCCATTCTATTCTGTTCTTATAGGGTGGATTCCATTCCATTCCATACCATTCCATTCCATTCCATTCCATTCCCTTCCATTGCATTCCATTCCATTCCATTCCATTCCATTCCATTCTATTCCATTCCATTCCATTCCATTCCACTCCATTCCATTCCGTTCTACTCGGGTAGACTCCATTCCATTCCATTCCATTCCATTCCATTCCATTCCATTCCATTCCATTCCATTCCATTCCACTCCATTCCATTCCGTTCTACTCGGGTAGATTCCATTACATTCCATTCCATTCTATTCCATTCCATTCCGTTCCGTTCCGCTCCGTTCGGTATCGTTCCATTCCATTCCATTCCATTCCATTCTATTCCATTATATTCCATTCCATTCCACTCCATTCCATTCCGTTCTACTCGGGTAGATTCCATTCCATTCCATTCCATTCCATTCCATTCCATTCCATTCCATTCCATTCCACTCCATTCCATTCCGTTCTACTCGGGTAGATTCCATTCCAATCCATTCCATTCTATTCCATTCCGTTCCGTTCCATTCCGCTCCGTTCGGTATCGTTCCATTCCATTCCATTCCATTCAATTCAATTCCATTCCATTCCATTCCGTTCCATTCCATTCCTTTCTGTAATACTCCGGTAGATATTCCATTCCATTCCATTCCATTCCATTCCATTCCATTCCATTCCATTCCGTTGTACTCGGGTAGATTCAATTCATTCCATTCCAATCCATTCCATTCCGTTCTGTTCCATTCCATTCCATTCCATTCCATTCCATTCCATTCCATTCCATTCCATTCCGTTCCACTCGGGTAGATTCCATTCCATTTCATTCCATTCCATTCCATTCCATTCCATTCCATTCCATTCCATTCTTTCTACATGGGTAGATTCCTTTCCAGTCCATTCCATTCCATACCATTCCATTCCATTCCATTCCATTCCATTCCATTCCATTCCTTTGCATTCCATTCCATTCCATTCTGTTTTACTCGGGTAGATTCCATTCCATTCCATTCCGTTCCGTTCCGTTCCGTTGCATTCCGTTCCGTTCTGTTCCGTTGCATTCCATTCCATTCCATTCCATTCCATTCCATTCCATTCCTTTCCGTTCCATTCCATTCCCTTCTTCTCGGTTGGATTCCATTCCATTCCATTCCATTCCATTCCATTCCATTCCATTCCATTCCATTCCATTCGTTTGCATTCCATTCCATTCCATTCTGTTCTACTCGGTTAGATTCCATTCCATTCCATTCCGTTCCATTCCGTTCCGTTGCGTTCCGTTCGGTTCCATTCCGTTCCATTCCATTCCATTCCATTCCTTTCCGTTCCTTTCCATTCCCTTCTTCTCGGTTGGATTCCTTTCCATTCCATTCCATTCCATTCCATTCTATTCCTTTCTTTTCCATTCCGTTCCATTTCATTCCATTCCGTTCTACTAATGTAGATTCAATTCCATTCCATTCCATTACATTTTGTTCTTCTCGGGTGGATTCCATTCCATTCCATTCCAATCCATTCCATTCCGTTCCATTCCATACCATTCCATTCCATTCCATTCCATTCCTTTCTACTCGGGTAGATTCCATTCCATTCCATTCCATTCCATTCCATTCCTTTCCGTACCATTCTCTTATGGTGGATTAAATTCCATTCTATTCCATTCCGTTCCATCCCGTTCCGTTCCATTCCGTTCCGTTCCACTCGTGTTCATTCTATTCCATCCTATTCCACTCCATTCCATTGTATTCCATTCCATTTCAATCCATTCCGTGTCCGTTCCATTCTATTCTGTTCTTATAGGGTGGATTCCATTCCATTCCATACCATTCCATTCCATTCCATTCCATTCCCTTCCATTGCATTCCATTCCATTCCATTCCATTCCATTCCATTCTATTCCATTCCATTCCATTCCATTCCACTCCATTCCATTCCGTTCTACTCGGGTAGACTCCATTCCATTCCATTCCATTCCATTCCATTCCATTCCATTCCATTCCATTCCATTCCACTCCATTCCATTCCGTTCTACTCGGGTAGATTCCATTCCATTCCATTCCATTCTATTCCATTCCATTCCGTTCCGTTCCGCTCCGTTCGGTATCGTTCCATTCCATTCCATTCCATTCCATTCTATTCCATTATATTCCATTCCATTCCACTCCATTCCATTCCGTTCTACTCGGGTAGATTCCATTCCATTCCATTCCATTCCATTCCATTCCATTCCATTCCATTCCATTCCACTCCATTCCATTCCGTTCTACTCGGGTAGATTCCATTCCATTCCATTCCATTCTATTCCATTCCGTTCCGTTCCATTCCGCTCCGTTCGGTATCGTTCCATTCCATTCCATTCCATTCAATTCAATTCCATTCCATTCCATTCCGTTCCATTCCATTCCTTTCTGTAATACTCCGGTAGATATTCCATTCCATTCCATTCCATTCCATTCCATTCCATTCCATTCCGTTGTACTCGGGTAGATTCAATTCATTCCATTCCAATCCATTCCATTCCGTTCTGTTCCATTCCATTCCATTCCATTCCATTCCATTCCATTCCATTCCATTCCATTCCATTCCGTTCCACTCGGGTAGATTCCATTCCATTCCATTCCATTCCATTCCATTCCATTCCATTCCATTCCATTCCATTCCATTCCATTCCATTCCATTCCATTCCATTACATTACATTACATTACATTCCATTGCATTCCATTCCATTCGATTCCATTCCACAAGGGTTGATTTCCTTCCATTCGATTCTGTTCCATTCCATTTCACTCCGATTGATTCCATTCCATTCCTTTCCATTCCATTCCATTTGATTCCATTCCATTCCTATCCAATCTGGTTGCTTCCATTCCATTCCATGCCGTTCCATTTCATTCCATTCCATTTCATTCCATTCCAGTTGATTCCATTCCATTCCATTCCACTACATTCTGCTGGGTTTGATTCCATTCCATTCCATTCCATTTCATTCCATTTCACTCCATTCCATTCCTTTCCAGTCATGTTGATTCCATTACATTCCGTTCCATTCTGTTCCGTTCTACTCGGGTAGATTCCTTTCCATTCCATTCCATTTCATTCTGTTCCATTGCATTCCATTCCATTCCATTCCATTCCATTCCGTTCCACTCGGGTAGATTCCATTCCATTCCATTCCACTCCATTCCATTCCATTCCATTCCATTTCATTCCATTCCATTCCATTCCGATTTTCTCGGGTGGATTCCATTCCATTCCTTTCCATTCCATTCCATTCCATTACATTACATTACATTACATTACATTCCATTCCGTTCCACTCGGGTAGATTCCATTCCATTCCATTCCATTCCATTCCATTCCATTCCATTCCATTCCAATCCATTCCATTCCGTTCCATTCCATTCCATTCCATTCCGTTAAATTCCATTCCGTTCTTCTCGGGTGGATTCCATTCCATTCCATTCCATTCCGTTCCGTTCCATTCCATTCCGTTCCATTCCATTCCACTCCATTCCATTCCATTCCATTCCGTTCCTTTCTACTCGGGTAGATTCCATTCCATTCCATTCCACTCCATTCCATTCCATTTCATTCCGTTCCTTTCTACTCGGGTAGATTCCATTCCATTCCATTCCACTCCATTCCGTTCCATTCCATTCCATTCCATTCCATTCCATTCCATCCATTCCATTCCGTTCCATTCCAATTAAATCCATTCCATTCCATTCCATTCCATTCCATTCCATTCCATTCCATTCCATTTCATTCCATTCCATTCCGTTCTTCTAGGGTGGATTCCATTCCATTCCATTTAATTCCATTCGGTTCCATTCCATTCCTTTCTATTCCATTCCATTCCATTCCGTTCTACTTGTGTAGATTCCATTCCATTCCATTCCATTCCATATCATTCCATTCCATTCCATTCCATACCATTCCATTCCATTCCATTCCATTCCATTCCATTCTTTCTACATGGGTAGATTCCATTCCAGTCCATTCCATTCCATACCATTCCATTCCATTCCATTCCATTCCATTCCATTCCTTTGCATTCCATTCCATTCCATTCTGTTCTACTCGGGTAGATTCCATTCCATTCCATTCCGTTCCGTTCCGTTCCGTTGCATTCCGTTCCGTTCTGTTCCGTTGCTTTCCATTCCATTCCATTCCATTCCATTCCATTCCATTCCATTCCATTCCATTCCATTCCTTTCCGTTCCATTCCATTCCCTTCTTCTCGGTTGGATTCCATTCCATTCCATTCCATTCCATTCCATTCCATTCCATTCCATTCCATTCCATTCGTTTGCATTCCATTCCATTCCATTCTGTTCTACTCGGTTAGATTCCATTCCATTCCATTCCGTTCCATTCCGTTCCGTTGCGTTCCGTTCGGTTCCATTCCGTTCCATTCCATTCCATTCCATTCCATTCCTTTCCGTTCCTTTCCATTCCCTTCTTCTCGGTTGGATTCCTTTCCATTCCATTCCATTCCATTCCATTGCATTCTGTTCCTTTCTTTTCCATTCCGTTCCATTTCATTCCATTCCGTTCTACTAAGGTAGATTCAATTCCATTCCATTCCATTACATTTTGTTCTTCTCGGGTGGATTCCATTACATTCCATTCCAATCCATTCCATTCCGTTCCATTCCATACCATTCCATTCCATTCCATTCCTTTCTACTCGGGTAGATTCCATTCCATTCCATTCCATTCCATTCCATTCCTTTCCGTTCCATTCTCTTATGGTGGATTAAATTCCATTCTATTCCATTCCGTTCCATCCCGTTCCGTTCCATTCCGTTCCGTTCCACTCGTGTTCATTCTATTCCATCCTATTCCACTCCATTCCATTGTATTCCATTCCATTTCAATCCATTCCGTGTCCGTTCCATTCTATTCTGTTCTTATAGGGTGGATTCCATTCCATTCCATACCATTCCATTCCATTCCATTCCATTCCCTTCCATTGCATTCCATTCCATTCCATTCCATTCCATTCCATTCTATTCCATTCCATTCCATTCCATTCCACTCCATTCCATTCCGTTCTACTCGGGTAGATTCCATTCCATTCCATTCCATTCCATTCCATTCCATTCCATTCCATTCCATTCCATTCCATTCCACTCCATTCCATTCCGTTCTACTCGGGTAGATTCCATTCCATTCCATTCCATTCTATTCCATTCCATTCCGTTCCATTCCGCTCCGTTCGGTATCGTTCCATTCCATTCCATTCCATTCCATTCTATTCCATTCCATTCCATTCCATTCCACTCCATTCCATTCCGTTCTACTCGGGTAGATTCCATTCCATTCCATTCCATTCCATTCCATTCCATTCCATTCCATTCCATTCCATTCCACTCCATTCCATTCCGTTCTACTCGGGTAGATTCCATTCCATTCCATTCCATTCTATTCCATTCCGTTCCGTTCCATTCCGCTCCGTTCGGTATCGTTCCATTCCATTCCATTCCATTCAATTCAATTCCATTCCATTCCATTCCGTTCCATTCCATTCCTTTCTGTAATACTCCGGTAGATATTCCATTCCATTCCATTCCATTCCATTCCATTCCATTCCGTTGTACTCGGGTAGATTCAATTCATTCCATTCCAATCCATTCCATTCCGTTCTGTTCCATTCCATTCCATTCCATTCCATTCCATTCCATTCCATTCCATTCCATTCCATTCCATTCCGTTCTACTCGGGTAGATTCCATTCCATTTCATTCCATTCCATTCCATTCCATTACATTACATTACATTACATTGCATTCCATTCCATTCGATTCCATTCCACAAGGGTTGATTTCCTTCCATTCGATTCTGTTCCATTCCATTTCACTCCGATTGATTCCATTCCATTCCTTTCCATTCCATTCCATTTGATTCCATTCCATTCCTATCCAATCTGGTTGCTTCCATTCCATTCCATGCCGTTCCATTTCATTCCATTCCATTTCATTCCATTCCAGTTGATTCCATTCCATTCCATTCCATTCCATTCCACTACATTCGGCTGGGTTTGATTCCATTCCATTCCATTCCATTTCATTCCATTTCACTCCATTCCATTCCTTTCCAGTCATGTTGATTCCATTACATTCCGTTCCATTCTGTTCCGTTCTACTCGGGTAGATTCCTTTCCATTCCATTCCATTTCATTCTGTTCCATTGCATTCCATTCCATTCCATTCCATTCCATTCCGTTCCACTCGGGTAGATTCCATTCCATTCCATTCCACTCCATTCCATTCCATTCCATTCCATTCCGTTCCACTCGGGTAGATTCCATTCCATTCCATTCCACTCCATTCCATTCCATTCCATTCCATTTTATTCCATTCCATTCCATTCCGATTTTCTCGGGTGGATTCCATTCCATTCCTTTCCATTCCATTCCATTCCATTCCATTCCATTCCATTCCATTCCGTTCCACTCGGGTAGATTCCATTCCATTCCGTTCCATTCCATTCCATTCCATTCAATTCCATTCCAATCCATTCCATTCCGTTCCATTCCATTCCATTCCATTCCGTTCAATTACATTCCGTTCTTTTCGGGTGGATTCCATTCCAATCCATTCCATTCCGTTCCGTCCCATTCCATTCCGCTCCATTCGATTCCACTCCATTCCATTCCATTCCATTCCGTTCCTTTCTACTCGGGTAGATTCCATTCCATTCCATTCCACTCCATTCCATTCCATTCCATTCCGTTCCTTTCTACTCGGGTAGATTCCATTCCATTCCATTCCATTCCATTCCGTTCCATTCCATTCCATTCCATTCCATTCCTTCCATTCCATTCCGTTCCATTCCAATTAAATCCATTCCATTCCATTCCATTCCATTTCTTTCCATTCCATTCCGTTCTTCTAGGGTGGATTCCATTCCATTCCATTTAATTCCATTCGCTTCCATTCCATTCCTTTCTATTCCATTCCATTCCATTCCATTCCGTTCTACTTGTGTAGATTCCATTACGTTCCATTCCATTCCGTATCATTCCATTCCATTCCATTCCATACCATTCCATTCCATTCCATTCCATTCCATTCCATTCCATTCCATTCTTTCTACATGGGTAGATTCCTTTCCACTCCATTCCATTCCATACCATTCCATTCCATTCCATTCCATTCCATTCCATTCCATTCCTTTGCATTCCATTCCATTCCATTCTGTTCTACTCGGGTAGATTCCATTCCATTCCATTCCGATTTTCTCGGGTGGATTCCATTCCATTCCTTTCCATTCCATTCCATTCCATTCCATTCCATTACATTCCATTCCATTCCATTCCGTTCCACTCGGGTAGATTCCATTCCATTCCATTCCGTTCCATTCCATTCCATTCCATTCAATTCCATTCCAATCCATTCCATTCCGTTCCATTCCATTCCATTCCATTCCGTTCAAATCCATTCCGTTTTTTTCGGGTGGATTCCATTCCAATCCATTCCATTCCGTTCCGTTCCATTCCATTCCGCTCCATTCCATTCCACTCCATTCCATTCCATTCCATTCCGTTCCTTTCTACTCGGGTAGATTCCATTCCATTCCATTCCACTCCATTCCATTCCATTCCATTCCGTTCCTTTCTACTCGGGTAGATTCCATTCCATTCCATTCCATTCCATTCCGTTCCATTCCATTCCATTCCATTCCATTCCATTCCATTCCATCCATTCCATTCCGTTCCATTCCAATTAAATCCATTCCATTACATTCCATTCCATTTCATTACATTCCATTCCGTTCTTCTAGGGTGGATTCCATTCCATTCCATTTAATTCCATTCGCTTCCATTCCATTCCTTTCTATTCCATTCCATTCCATTCCATTCCGTTCTACTTGTGTAGATTCCATTACGTTCCATTCCATTCCGTATCATTCCATTCCATTCCATTCCATACCATTCCATTCCATTCCATTCCATTCCTTTCCATTCTTTCTACATGGGTAGATTCCTTTCCACTCCATTCCATTCCATACCATTCCATTCCATTCCATTCCATTCCTTTCCATTCCATTCCTTTGCATTCCATTCCATTCCATTCTGTGGTACTCGGGTAGATTCCATTCCATTCCATTCCGTTCCGTTCCGTTCCGTTGCATTCCATTCCGTTCTGTTCCGTTACATTCCATTCCATTCCATTGCATTCCATTCCATTCCTTTCCGTTCCATTCCATTCTCTTCTTCTCGGTTGTATTCCATTCCATTCCATTCCTTTCCATTCCATTCCATTCCATTCCATTCCATTCCATTCCATTCCATTCCATTCCATTCCATTCCATTCTGTTCTACTCGGTTAGATTCCATTCCATTCCATTCTGTTCCATTCCGTTCCGTTGCGTTCCTTCGGTTCCATTCCGTTCCATTCCATTCCATTCCATTCCTTTCCGTTCCTTTCTATTCCCTTCTTCTCGGTTGGATTCCTTTCCATTCCATTCCATTCCATTCCATTCCTTTCTTTTCCATTCCGTTCCATTTCATTCCATTCCGTTCTACTCAGGTAGATTCAATTCCATTCCATTCCATTACATTTTGTTCTTCTCGGGTGGATTCCATTACATTCCATTCCAATCCATTCCATTCCGTTCCATTCCATACCATTCCATTCCATTCCATTCCATTCCTTTCTACTCGGGTAGATTCCATTCCATTCCATTCTGCAGGGGTTGATTCAATTCCGTTCTACTCAATTCCATTCCATTCCATTCCATTCCATTCCATTCCATTCCATTCCATTCCATTCTTCTCGTTTGGATTCCATTCCATTCCATTCCATTCCATTCCATTCCATTCCATTCCATACAATTCCATTCCATTCCATTCTTCTTGGGTGGATTCCATTCCATTCCAATTGATTCCATTCCATTCCATTATATTCGGTTCTACTCGGGTAGATTCCGTTCCGTTGCATTCCATTCCATTCCATTCTATTCCATTCTCCTTGGGTGGATTCAATTCCATTCTATTCCATTCCGTTCCGTTCCGTTACGTTCCATTCCGTTCCGTTCTCCTCGAGTTGATTCAATTCCGTTCTATTGTACTACATTCCATTCAATTCCATTCCATTCCATTCCATTCCATTCCATTCCATTCCATTCCATTCCATTCTTTTCGTGTTGATTCCATTTCATTCCATTCCATTCCATTCCATTCCATTCCGTTCCATTCCATTGCATTCCATGCCATTCCGTTCTACTCGGGTAGATTGAAGTCATTCCATTCCATTCCAGTCCATTCCACTCCATTCCATTCCATTCCATTCCATTCCATTCTGTTCTTCTTGGGTGGATTCGTTTCCATTCCTTTCGATTCCATTTCATTCCATTCCATTCCGTTCTACTCGAGTAGATTCCATTCCATTCCATTCCATTGCATTCCATTCCATTCCATTCTCCTTGGGTGGATTCAATTCCATTCTTTTCCATTCCGTTCCATTCCGTTACGTTCCATTCCATTCCGTTCTGCTCGGGTTGATTCAATTCCGTTCTATTCCACTCCATCTAATTCCATTCCATTCCATTCCATTACATTATATTCCAACCCTTTCCATTGATTCCATTCCCTTCCTTTCCATTACATTCTACTCCACTCAACACGCGTTGATTCTGCTCCATTACTTTGCATTCCAGTCCATTCCTTTCCATTCCATTTATTCCATTCCATTCCACTAGTGTTGATTCCATTCTATTCCAATTTATTCCATTCCATTCCATTGTATTCAATTCCATTCCATTACATTCCACTCGGGTTGATTACATGCCATTCAATTCCACTCATGTTTCTTCCATTCCATTCCATTCCTCTCAAGTTTATTCCTTTCCATTCCATTCCATTCCATTCCATTGCATTCCTTTCCATTCCATTCGTGTTGATTTCTCTCCATTCCATTCCATTCCGTTCCATGCCATTGCATTCCAACACATTCCATTCCATTCCCTTCCATTCCATTCCATTCCATTCCATTCCATTCCATTCCATTCTTCTCGCTTGGATTCCATTCCATTCCATTCCATTCCGTTCCGTTCCATTCCATTCCATTCCATTCCGTTCCGTTTCGTTCCATTCCATTCTTTTCTATTCCATTCCGTTCCGTTCCATTCCATTCCAGTGCATTCTCCTTGGGTGGATTCAATTCCATTCTATTCTATTCCGGTCCATTCCGTTCCATTCCATTCCACTCCGTTCTACTCTGGTTGATTCAGTTCCGTTCTATTCCACTCCATCTAATTCCATTCCATTCCATTCCATTCCCTTCCATTCCATTCCATACAATTCCATTCCATTCCATTCTTCTCGGGTGGATTCCATTCCATTCCAATTGATTCCATTCCATTCCATTCCATTCAGTTCTACTCGGGTAGATTCCTTTCCGTTGCATTCCATTCCATTCCATTCTATTCCATTCTAATTGGGTGGATTCAATTCCATTCTATTCCATTCCGTTCCGTTCTCCTCGAGTTGATTCAATTCCGTTCTATTGTACTACATTCCATTCCATTCCATTCCATTCCATTCCATTCCATTCCATTCCATTCCATTCTTTCCATTCCGTTCCATTACATTGCATTCCATGCCATTCCGTTCTACTCGGGTAGATTGAAGTCATTCCATTCCATTTCAGTCCATTCCACTCCATTCCTTTCCATTCCATTCCATTCCACTCCATTCCGTTCCATTCCATTCCATTCCGTTCTATTCCATTCCGTTCCATTCCATTCCATTCTTCTCGGGTGTATTCCATTCCATTCCATTCCATTCCATTCCGTTCCATTGCATTCCATTCCATTCCGTTCTACACGGGTAGATTGAAATCATTCCATTCCATTCCATTCCATCCCGTTCCATTCCATTCCATTCCATTCCATTCCATTCCATTCCATTCCATTCCATTCCATTTAATTCCATTCCATACCATTCCATTCAATTCCATTCCATTCCATTCCGTTCTACATGGGTTGATTCCATTCCATTCCATTCCACTCAATTCCATTCCATTCCATTCCATGCCATTCCATTCCATTCCATTCCGTTCTTCTCAGGTGGATTCCATTCCATTCCGTTCCATTGCATTCCATTCCATTCCATTCCTTTCTATTCCATTCCGTTCTCCTCGGGTAGATTCCATTCCCTTCCTTTCCGTTCCATTCCATTCCGTTCCATTACATTCCGTTCCATTACATTCCGTTCTTCTCGGATGGATTCCACTGCATTCCATTCCATCCCATTCCGTTCCATTCCATTCCATTCCATTCCGTTCTACTCGGGTAGATTCCTCTCAATACCATTCCATTCCATTCCATTCCATTCCATTCCATTCCATTCCATTCCATTCCATTCCATTCCATTCCATTCCATTCCATTCCATACCATTCCATTCCATTCCGTTCTTCTCGGTTCGATTCGATTCGATTCCATTCCATTCCATTCCATTCAATTCTTTCCATTCCATTCCATTCCTTTCTACTCGGGTAGATTCCATTGCATTCCATTCCATTCTCCTCGGTTGGATTCAGTTCCATTCTATTCCGTTCCGTTCCATCCCGTTCCGTTCCATTCCGTTCCGTTCTACTCGGGTTGATTCAATTCCGTTCTATTCCACTCCATTCCTTTCATTCCATTCCATTCCATTCCATTCCATTCCATTCCATTCCATTCCATTCCATTCCATTCCATTCCATTCCATTCCGTTCGTCTCGTATGGATTCCATTCCATTCTGTTCCATTCTATTCCATTCCATTCCATTCCTTTCCATTCCATTCCGTTCTCTACGGGTAGATTCCATTCCATTCCATTCCATTCCATTCCATTCCATTCCATTCCATTCCATTCCATTCTTTTCCGTTCCATTCCGTTTCATTCCATTCCGTTCTTCTCGAGTGGATTCCATTCCATTCCATTCCATTCCGTTCCATTCCATTCCATTCCATTACATTACATTCTTCTCTTTTGGATCCCACTACATTCCTTTCTATTCCGTTCCATTCCATTCCATTGCATTCCATTCCACTGCATTCCATTCCATTCCATTCCTTTCGATTCCACTCGGGATGATTCATTTCCTTTCTATTCCATTCCATTCCGTTCCATTCCATTCCATTCCATTCCATTCCATTCTGTTCTTCTTGGGTGGATTCGTTTCCATTCTTTTCGATTCCATTTCATTCCATTCCATTCCGTTCTACTCGAGTAGATTCCATTCCATTCCATTCCATTGCATTCCTTTCCATTCCATTCGTGTTGATTTCTCTCCATTCCATTCCATTCCGTTCCATGCCATTGCATTCCAACACATTCCATTTCATTCCCTTCCATTCCATTCCTTTCCATTCCATTCTATTGCATTCCTGTCGGATTGATTCCATTCCATTCCATTCCATTCCATTCCATTCCATTCCATTCCAGATGGGTTGCTCCCATTCCATTCCATTCCATTCTTCAAGGGTTTATTCCATTTCATTCCATTCCTTTCCATTCCATTCAATTCCATTCCATTCCATTCCAATCCACTCGAATTGATTCTATTCTATTCCATTCCATTCCATTTCATTCCATTGAATTCCATTCCACACGTGTTGATTTGATTCCATTCCGTTCCATTCAATTCCATTCCATTCTTCTCCATTTCACTCGGGTTGATTCCATTCCATTCCATTCCATTCCACTCCATTCCATTCCATTACACTAGGGTGATTCCATTCCACTCCATTCCATTCCATTCCATTCCATTCCATTCCATTCCATTCCATTCCTCACCGGTTGATTCTATCCGATTCCATTCCATTTCGTTCCATTCGATTCCATTCCATTCCATTCCATTTCATTCCGTTCTTCTCGGGTAGATTAAATTCCATTCCACTCCACTGCATTCCATTCCACTCCATTGCCTTCCATTCCATTCCATTCTTCTCTTGTGGATTCCATTCCATTCCGTTCCATTCCATTCCACTCCATTCCATTCCATTCCATTCCATTAATTTCCATTCCATTCCATTCCATTCCATTCCATTCCATTCCATTCCATTCCATTAATTTCCATTCCATTCCATTCCATTCCATTCCATTCCATTCCATTCCATTCCATTCCATTCCATTGCGTTCCATTCCATTCCGTTCTTCACAGGTGTATTCCATTCCATTTCGTTCCATTGTGTTCCATTCCATTCCATTCCATTCCATTCCATTCCACTCGGTTGGATTCAATTCCATTCTATTCCATGTATTTCCGTTCCGTTTCGTTCCATTCCGCTCCGCTCCACTCGGGTTGATTCAATTCCGTTCTATTCCACTCCATTCCATTCCATTCCATTCCATTCCGTTCCGTTCCATTCCATTCCGTTCTTCTCGGGTGGATTCCATTCCATTCCATTCCATTCCATTCCATTCCATTCCATTCCATTCCATTCCATTCCATTCCATTCCATTCCGTTCTACTCGGGTAGATTCGATTCATTCCATTCCATTCCCTTCCATTTCATTCCATTCCATTCCATTCCATAACATTCCATTCCATTCTCCTCGGGTGGATTCAATTCCATTCTAATCCATTCCGGTCCGTTCCGTTCCGTTCCATTCTGTTCCGTTCTACTCGGGTTGATTCAATTCCGTTCTGTTCCACTCCATTTAATTCCATTCCATTCCATTCAATTCCGTTCCATTCCTTTCCATTCCATTCCATTCCATTCCATTCCATTCCGTTCCATTCCATTCCATTCCATTTCACTCCATTCCATTCCATTACATTCCATTCCATTCCACTCGTGTTGATTCACTTCCATTCTATTCAGTTCCATTCCGGTCCATTCCGTTCTGTTCCGTTGCATTCCGTTCCGTTCTACTCGGATTGATTCAATTCCGTTCTATTCCATTCCACTCCATTCCACTCCATTCCATTCCATTCCATTCCGTCACACTCCATTACGCTCTGCTCGGGTAGATTCCTTTCGATTCCATTCCATTCCATTCCATTCCATTCCATTCCATTCCGTTCAACTCAGGTTGATTCCATTCCATTTCATTCCATTCCATTCCATTC
Organism: Gorilla gorilla gorilla; assembly: GCF_029281585.2. Taxonomy (NCBI): domain Eukaryota; kingdom Metazoa; phylum Chordata; class Mammalia; order Primates; family Hominidae; genus Gorilla; species Gorilla gorilla. The sequence continues at coordinate 9,172,123 of NC_086018.1, read as the reverse complement.
CATTCCATTCCACTGCATTCCATTCCATTCCATTCCATTCCATTCCATTCCACTCGGGTTGATTCATTTCCGTTCTATTCATTTCCATTCCATTCTGTTCCATTCCATTCCATTTCATTCCATTCCATTCCATTCCATTCTGTTCTTCTCGGGTGGATTTGTTTCCATTCCTTTCGATTCCATTTCATTCCATTCCATTCCGTTCTACTCGAGTAGATTCCATTCCATTCCATTCCATTGCATTCCATTCCATTCCATTCTCCTTGGGTGGATTCAATTCCATTCTATTCCATTCCGTTGCATTCCGTTACGTTCCATTCCATTCCGTTCAGCTCAGGTTGATTCAATTCCGTTCTATTCCACTCCATCTAATTCCATTCCATTCCATTCCATTACATTATATTCCAACCCGTTCCATTGATTCCATTCCCTTCCATTCCATTACATTCTATTCCACTCAACACGCGTTGATTCTGCTCCATTACTTTGCATTCCAGTCCATTCCTTTCCATTCCATTTATTCCATTCCATTCTACTGGTGTTGATTCCATTCTATTCCAATTTATTCCATTCCATTCCATTGTATTCAATTCCATTCCATTACATTCCACTCGGGTTGATTACATGCCATTCCATTCCACTCATGTTTCTTCCATTCCATTCCATTCCTCTCAAGTTTATTCCTTTCCATTCCATTCCATTCCTTTCCTTTCCATTCCATTCCATTCCTTTCCATTCCATTCCATTCCATTCCATTGCATTCCTTTCCATTCCATTCGTGTTTTTTTCTCTCCATTCCATTCCATTCCATTCCATGCCATTGCATTCCAACACATTCCATTCCATTCCCTTCCATTCCATTCCTTTCCATTCCATTCTATTGCATTCCTGTCGGATTGATTCCATTCCATTCCATTCCATTCCATTCCATTCCATTCCATTCCATTCCCTTCCAGATGGGTTGCTCCCATTCCATTCCATTCCATTCTTCAAGGGTTTATTCCATTTCATTCCATTCCTTTCCATTCCATTCAATTCCATTCCATTCCATTCCAATCCACTCGAATTGATTCTATTCTATTCCATTCCATTCCATTTCATTCCATTGAATTCCATTCCACACGTGTTGATTTGATTCCATTCCGTTCCATTCAATTCCATTCCATTCTTTTCCATTTCACTCGGGTTGATTCCATTCCATTCCACTCCATTCCATTCCATTACACTAGGGTGATTCCATTCCACTCCATTCCATTCCATTCCATTCCATTCCATTCCATTCCATTCCATTCCATTCCATTCCATTACACTCGGGTTGATTCCATTGCCTTCCCTTCCATTCCATTCCATTCTATTCCATTCCATTCCATTCCATTCCATTCCTCACCGGTTGATTCTATCCGATTCCATTGCATTTCGTTCCATTCGATTCCATTCCATTCCATTCCGTTTCATTCCTTTCTTCTCGGGTAGATTAAATTCCATTCCACTCCACTCCATTCCATTCCACTCCATTGCCTTCCATTCCATTCCATTCTTCTCTTGTGGATTCCATTCCATTCCGTTCCATTCCATTCCAATCCATTCCATTCCATTCCATTCCATTCCCTTCCATTCCATTCCATTCCATTCTTCTCTTGTGGATTCCCTTCTATTCCAATTCATTAAATTCCATTCCATTCCGTTCCATTCCATTCCATTACATTACATTACTTTCCGTTCTACTCAGGTAGATTCCATTCCATTCCATTCCATTCCATTCTTCTTGTTTGGATTCCATTCCATTCCATTCCATTCCATTCTGTTCCGCTCCATTCCATTCCATTCCATTCCATTCCATTCTGTTCCATTCCATTCCATTCCATTCCTTTCTACTCGGGTAGATTCCATTCCATTCCATTCCATTCCATACCATTGCATTCCATTCCATTCCATTGCATTCCATACCATTTCATTCTGGTCCATTGCATTCCATTCCATTCTCTTCTGGTGGATTCAGTTCCATTCTATTCCATTCCGGTCCATTCCGTTCCGTTCCATTCCGTTCCGTTGCATTCCATTCCTTTCCATTGCTTTCCATTCCGTTTTACACGGGTAGATTGCATTCCACTCCATTCCATTCCATTCAATTCCGTTGCACTCCTTTCAGTTCTTCTCGGGTGGATTCCTTTCCTTTCCCTTCCATTCCATTCCATTCCATTCCGTTCTACACGGGTAGATTCCATTCCATTCCATTCCATTCCATTCCATTCTATTCCATTCCATTCCATTCTATTCCATTCCATTCCATTGTCCTTGTGTGGATTCAATTCCATTCTATTCCATTCCGTTCCGTTCCATTCCGTTCCATTCCATTCCGTTCTACTCGGGTTGATTCAATTCCGTACTATTCCACTCCACTCCATTCCCTTCCATTCCATTCCATTCCATTCCATTCCATTGCGTTGCACTCCTTTCCGTTCTTCTCGGGTGGATTCCATTCCTTTCCATTCCATTCCATTCCGTTCCGTTCCATTCCGTTGCATTCCATTCCATTCCATTCCTTTCTATTCCATTCCATTCTACTCGGGTAGATTCCATTCCATGCCATTCCATTCCATTCCATTCCGTTCCGTTCCATTCCATTCCATTCCGTTCTACTCGGGTAGATTTCATTGCATTGCATTCCATTCCATTCCATTCCATTCCATTCCATTCCGTTCCCTTCCATTCCATTCCATTCCATTCCGTTCTACACGGGTAGATTCCATTCCTTTCCATTCCACTCCATCCCATTCCATTTATTTCCATTCCATTCCATTCCATTCCATTCTTTTCCATTCCATTGCGTTCTTCTCGGGAGGATTCCATTCCATTCCAATCCATTCTTTTCCTTTCCACTGCATTCCATTCCATTCCATTCCATTCCATTCTTTTCCATTCCATTGCGTTCTTCTCGGGAGGATTCCATTCCATTCCAATCCATTCTTTTCCTTTCCACTGCATTAAATTCCATTCCATTCCATTCCATTCCATTCCATTCCATTCCATTCCATTCCATTCCATTCCATTCCATTTTATTCCGTTCTACTGAGGTAGACTACATTCCATTCCGTTCCATTCCATTCCATTCCATTCCACTCAATTCCATTCCATTCCGTTCTTCTCGGGTGGATTCCATTCCAATCCGTTCCAATCCATTCCATTCTGTTCCGTTTCGTTCCATTCTGTTCCGTTCTACTCGGGTTGATTAAATTCCGTTCTATTCCACTCCATTTCATTTCATTGCGTTCCATTCCATTCCGTTCCATTCCATTACATTCCATTCTTCTCCGGTGAATTCCATTCCATTCGAATCCATTCCATTCCGTTTCATTCCATTCCATTACATTCCGTTCTACTCAGGTAGATTCAATTCATTTCATTCCTTTCCATTCCATTATATTCCATTCCATTCCATTCCATTCTGTTCCATTACATTCCGTTCTTCTCGGGTGGATTCCATTCCATTCCTTTCCATTCCACTCTACTCAGGTAGATTCAATTCATTCCATTCCATTCCATTCCATTCCATTCCATTCCATTCCATACCAATCCATTCCATTCCATTTCATTGCATTGAGTTCCATTTCGTCCTTCTTTGGAGGATTCCATTCCATTCCATTCCGTTCCATTCCGTTCCATTCCATTCCATTCCATTCCATTCCATTTTATTCCATTCCATTCCGTTCTACTCGGGTAGATTCCATTCCATTACCCTGCATTCCGTTCCGTTCCGTAGCTTTCCGTTCCGTTCCATTCCATTCCATTCCGTTTCATTCCATTCCATTACATTCCGTTCTACTCAGGTAGATTCAATTCATTTCATTCCATTCCATTCCATTCCATTCCATTCCATCCCATTCCTTTCCATTCCATTCCATTCCATTCTACTCCTTTCCTTTCCTTTCCATTCCATTCCATTCCATTCTACTCCTTTCCTTTCCATTCCATTCCATTTCATTCCATTCCGTTCTACTCGGGAAGATTCAATTCCATTCCATTCAATTCCATTCCATTCCATTCCATTCCATTCCTTTCCATTCCATTCCTTTCCTTTCCATTACCTTCCATTGCATTCCGTTCCATTCCATTCGATTCCATTCCATTCCATTCCTTTCCATACCTTTCCATTCAATTTAATTCCATTCAATTCCATTCCCTTCCTTTCCGTTCCATTCCATTCCATTCCATTCCGTTTCATTCCATTCCGTTCTTCACAGGTGGATTCCATTCCATTCCATTCCATTCCATTCCCTTCCATTCCATTCCATTCCATTCCATTCCTTTCCATTCCATTCCATTATCCTCGGCTTGATTCAATTCCATTCTTTTCCATTCCATTCCGTTCCGTTCCGTTCAGTTCCATTCCGTTCCGTTCTACTTGCATCCATTCAATTCCGTTCTATTCCATTCCATTCCAATCGATTTCATCCCATTCCATTCGATTCCATTCCGTACCCTTCCATTCCGTTCTTCTTGGGTAGATTCCATTCCATTCCATTCCATTGCATTCCATTCCATTCCATTCCATTCCATTCCATTCCATTCCATTCCATTCCATTCCGTTCTACTCAGGTTGATTCAATTCCATTTTATTCCATTCCATTCCGTTCTGTTCCGTTCCGTTCAGTTCTACTCGGGTTTCTTCCATTCCATTCCATTCCATTCCATTCCATTCCACACGGGTTGATTCAATTCCGTTCTATTCCATTCCATTCTGTTCCGTTCTACTCGGATTGATTCAATTCCATTCTATTCCATTCCATTCCATTCCAGTCCAGTCCATTCCATTCCATTCCATTCCATTCCATTCCATTCCATTCCATTCCATACCATTCCATTCCATTCTATTCCATTCCATTCCATTCCATTCCATTCCATTCCATTCCATTTCACTCGGGTTGATTCAGCTCTGTTCTACTCAATTCCATTCCATTCCTTTCCTTTCCATTCCGTTCCATTCCGTTCAGTTCCACTCGGATTGATTCAATTCCGTTCTATTCGTTTCCATTCCATTCCATTGCATTCCATTCCATTCCGTTCCATTCCATTCCATTCCATTCCATTCCATTCCATTCCATTCCACTAGGGTTGATTCAGTTTCATTCTATAAAATTCCATTCCGTTCCATTCCGTTCTGTTCCGTTGCATTCCGTTCCGTTCTACTCGGATTTATTCAATTCCTTTCTACTCCATTCCACTCCATTCCACTCCATTCCATTCCATACCATTCCATTCCACTCCATTCCATTCCATTCCATTCCATTCCGTAACACTCCATTCCGTTCTTCTCGGGTAGATTCCATTCGATTCCATTCCATTCCATTCCATTCCATTCCGTTCCATTCCATTCCATTCCGTTCAACTCGGGTTGATTCCATTCCATTCCATTCCATTCCATTCCATTCCACTCCATTCCATTCCATTCCATTCCATTCCATTCCATTCCATTCCATTCCATTCCACTCGGGTTGATTCAATTCCGTTCTATTCCAATCCATTCTATTCCGTTCCATTCCATTCCATTTCATTCCATTCCATTCCATTCCATTCTGTTCTTCTAGGATGGATTCTTTTCCATTCCTTTCGATTCCATTTCATTCCATTCCATTCCGTTCTACTCGAGTAAATTCCATTCCATTCCATTCCATTCCATTCCATTCCATTCCATTCCATTCCATTCCATTCCATTCCACTCGGGTTGATTCAGTTCCAATCTATTCAATTCCATTCCGGTCCATTCCGTTCTGTTCCGTTGCATTCCGTTCCGTTCTACTCGGATTGATTCAATTCCGTTCTATTCCATTCCACTCCATTCCACTCCATTCCATTCCATTCCATTCCATTCCATTCCTTTCCATTCCATTCCATTCCATTCCATTCCATTCCATTCCATTCCATTCTATTCCCTTCCAGATGGGTTGCTCCCATTCCATTCAATTCCATTCTTCAAGGGTTTATTCCATTTCATTCCATTCCTTTCCATTGCATTCAATTCCTTTCCATTCCATTCCAATCCACTCGAATTGATTCTATTCTTTTCCATTCCATTCCATTTCATTCCATTGGATTCCTTTCCACACGTGTTGATTTGATTCCATTCCGTTCCATTCAATTCCATTCTATTCTTTTCCATTTCACTCGGGTTGATTCCATTCCATTCCATTCCATTCCACTCCATTCCATTCCATTACACTAGGGTGATTCCATTCCATTCCATTCCATTCCATTCCATTCCATTCCATTCCATTCCATTACACTCGGGTTGATTCCATTGCCTTCCCTTCCATTCCATTCCATTCTATTCCATTCCATTCCATTCCATTCCATTCCTCACCTGTTGATTCTATCCGATTCCATTCCATTTCCTTCCATTCGATTCGATTCCATTCCATTCCATTTCATTCCGTTCTTCTCGGGTTGATTAAATTCCATTCCACTCCACTCCATTCCATTCCACTCCGTTGCCTTCCATTCCATTCCATTCTTCTCCTGTGGATTCTATTGCTTTTCGTTCCATTCCATTCCAATCCATTCAATTCCATTCCATTCCATTCCCTTCCGTTCCATTCCATTCCGTTCTTCTCTTGTGGATTCCCTTGTATTCCAATCCATTAAATTCCATTCCATTCCGTTCCATTCCATTCCATTACATTACATTACTTTCCATTCTACTCAGGTAGATTCCAGTCCATTCCATTCCATTCCAGTCTTCTTATTTGGATTCCATTCCATTCCATTCCATTCCGTTCCATTCCATTCCATTCCATTCCATTCCATTCCATTCCATTCCATTCCGTTCCATTCCATTCCATTCCATTCCTTTCTACTCGGGTAGATTCCATTCCATTCCATACCATTCCATACCATTCCATTCCATTCCATTCCATTGCATTCCATTCCATTTCATTCTGGTCCATTCCATTCCATTCCATTCTCTTCTGGTGGATTCAGTTCCATTCTATTCCATTCCGGTCCATTCCATTCCGTTCCATTCCGTTCCGTTGCATTCCATTCCTTTCCATTCCATTCCATTCCTTTCTGCACGGGTAGATTCCATTCCATTCCATTCCATTCCATTCCATTCTGTTCTTCTCGGGTGGATTCCTTTCCATTCCCTTCCATTCCATTCCATTCCGTTCTACACGGGTAGATTCCATTCCATTCCATTCCATTCCATTGCATTCTATTCCATTCCATTCCATTCCATTCCATTCCATTCAATTCCATTCTATTCCATTCCATTCCATTCCATTCCATTCCATTCTCCTTGTGTGGATTCAATTCCATTCTATTCCATTCCGTTCCGTTCCGTTACGTTCCATCCCATTCCGTTCTGCACGGGTTGATTCAATTCCGTTCTATTCCACTCCATCCCATTCCATTCCATTCCATTCCATTCCATTCCATTCCATTCCATTCCGTTACGTTCCATTCCAATCTGTTCTTTTCGGGTTGATTCCATGCCATTCCATTCCGTTCCATTCCATTCCATTCCATTCCATTCCGTTACATTCCATTCCGTTCTTCTCACGTGGATTCCATTCCATTCCATTCCATTCCTTTCCATTCCATTCCATTCCATTCCATTCCATTCCATTCCATTCCATTCCATTCCATTCCATTCCATTGTCCTTGGCTTGATTCAATTCCATTCTTTTCCATTCCATTCCGTTCCGTTCCGTTCCGTTCCAATCCTTTCCTTTCTACTTGCATCCATTCAATTCCGTTCTATTCCATTCCATTCCAATCCATTTCATCCCATTCCATTCGATTCCATTCCGTACCCTTCCATTCCATTCTTCTCGGGTAGATTCCATTCCATTCCATTCCATTGCATTCCATTCCATTCCATTCCATTCCATTCCATTCCATTCCATTCCATTCCATTCCATTCCATTCCATTCCATTCCATTCCATTCCTTTCTACTCAGGTTGATTCAATTCCATTTTATTCCATTCCATTCCGTTCTGTTCCGTTCCGTTCAGTTCTACTCGGGTTTATTCCATTCCATTCCATTCCATTCCATTCCATTCCAATCCATTCCATTCCATTCCTTTCAATTCGGGTTGCTTCCATTCCATTCCATTCCATTCCATTCCATTCCATTCCATTCCACACGGGTTGATTCAATTCCGTTCTATTCCATTCCATTCCGTTCCGTTCTACTCGGATTGATTCAATTCCATTCTATACCATTCCATTCCATTCCATTCCAGTCCATTCCATTCCATTCCATTCCATTCCACTCCATTCCATTCCATTCCAATCCAGTCGAATTGATTCCATTCCATTCCTTTCCATTCCATTCCATTCCATTCCACTCGTGTTGATTCCATTCCATTCCATGCCATTCCATTCCATCCCATTACATTCCATAACATTGCATTCCATTCCATTCCATTCCATACCTCTCGGGTTGATTCCATTCCATTCCATTCTAGATTGGTTGATTCCATTCCATTCCCTTCTATTCCACATGTCTTGATTCCTTTTCATTCCATTCCTTTCCATTCTATTCCATTCCATTCCATTCAAATTCATTCGAATTTATTCCATTCCATTCAATTCAATTCCATTCCATTCCATTCCATTCCACTCGTCTTGACTTCATTCTAATCTACTCCATTCATTCCATTCCACTTGGGTTGATTCCATTCCATTCCATTCCATTTCATTCCATTTCACTCCATTCCATTCTTTTCCTGTCTGGTTGATTCCATTGCATTCCATTCGATTCCACTCGGGTTGATTCCATTCCTTCCCATTTCATTCCAATTCATTCCATTCCATTCTATTCCATTCCAGTTGATTCCATTCCGTTCCATTCCATTCCATTCCATTCCACTCCACTAGGGTTGATTTCATTCCATTCGATTCCATTCCATTCTATTCAGGTTGAATCCATTCAATTCCATTCCATTCCACTCGGGTTGATTCCATTCCATTCCATTCCATTCTATTCCACTGGGGTTGAATCTATTCCATTCCATTCCATTCCATTCATTTCCATTCATTTCCATTCTTTCATTCTATTCCATTCCATTTCACTCGGGTTGATTCTATTCCTTTCCATTTCATTCCATTCCATTCCATTCCACTCAACTCCACTCAACTCCGCTCCACTCCAATCCACCCTCCACTCGGTTTGATTCCATTCCATTATATTCCGCTCCATTCATTTCCATTCCATTCCACTTGGGTTGATTCCATTCCATTCCATTCCATTCCATTCCACTCCATTCCATTCCATTCCCTTCCATTCCACTCCATTTCATTCCATTCCATTCCACTCCATTCCATTCCATTCCATTCCCTTCCATTCCACTCCATTCCATTCCATTCGGGTTGATACCATGACATTCCATTCCATTCCACTCCATTCCATTCCATTCCTTTCCATTCCATTCCATTCTATTCCTTTCCAGTCGGGATGATTCTAATCCATTCCATTCCATTCCATTCCACTCCATTCCATTACACTCGCGTTGATTCCATTCATTTCCATTCCATTCCATTACACTACTTTCCGTTCCATTCATTTCCTCTCGGGTTGATTCCCTTCCATTCTACTCATTCCATTCCATTCCATTCCATTCCTTTGCATTCCTTTTCTTTCCATTCTATTCCATTCCGTTCGGTTCCATTACGTTCCATTCCGTTCCGTTCTGCTCGGGTTGATTCAATTCCGTTCCATTGCACTCCATTCCTTTCCATTACATTCCGTTCTTTTCGGGTTGATTCCATTCCATTCCATTCCATTCCATTCCGTTCCATTCCATTCCATTCCATTCCGTTCTACTCGGGTAAATTGAACTCATTCCATTCCATTCCAATCCATTCCATTCCATTCCATTCCATTCCGTTCCATTCCATTCCATTCCATTCCATTCCATTCCATTCCATTCCATTCCATTCCATTCCGTGCTACTCGAGTAGTTTCCCTTCCCTTCCATTCCATTCCATTCCATTCCATTTAATTCCATTCCATAGCATTCCATTCAATTCCATTCCATTCAATTCCATTCCATTCCATTCCGCTCTACATTGGTTGATTCCATTCCATTCCATTCCACTCAATTCCATTCCATTCCATTCCATTCCATTCCATTCCATTCCATTCCATTCCGTTCCATTCCGTTCTTCTCGGGTGGATTCCATTCCATTCCGTTCCATTGCATTCCATTCCATTCCATTCCTTTCCATTCCATTCCGTTCTACTCGGGTAGATTCCATTCCCTTCCTTTCTGCTCCATTCCATTCCATTCCATTCCGTTCCATTACATTCCGTTCTTCTCGGGTGGATTCCACTGCATTCCATTCCATCCCATTCCGTTCCATTCAATTCCATTCCATTCCGTTCTACTCGGGTAGTTTCCTCTCGATACCATTCCATTCCATTCCATTCCATTCCATTCCATTCCATTCCATTCCATACCTTTCCATTCCATTCCGTTCTTCTCGGTTCGATTCGATTCGATTCGATTCGATTCCATTCCATTCCATTCCATTCCATTCCATTCCATTCCATTCCATTCCTTTCTTCTCGGGAAGATTCCATTCCATTCCATTCCATTCTCCTCGGGTGGATTCAATTCCATTCTATTCCGTTCCGTTCAATCCCGTTCCGTTCCATTCCGTTCCGTTCTACTCGGGTTGATTCAATTCCGTTCTATTCCACTCCATTCCATTCCATTCCATTCCATTCCATTCCGTTCGTCTCGTATGGATTCCATTACGTTCTGTTCCATTCTATTCCATTCCATTCCATTCCTTTCCATTCCATTCCATTCCTTTCCATTCCATTCCGTTCTCTCCGGGTAGATTCCATTCCATTCCATTCCATTCCATTCCATTCCATTCCATTCCATTCCATTCTTTTCCGTTCCATTCTGTTTCATTCCATTCCGTTCCTCTCGTGTGGATTCCTTTCCATTCCATTCCATTCCGTTCCATTCCATTCCATTACTTTCCATTACATTCTTCTCTTTTGGAAACCACTACATTCCTTTCTATTCCGTTCCATTCCTTTAAATTCCATTCCATTCCATTCCGCTCCATTCCATTCCATTCCATTCCATTCCATTCTACTCAGGTGAATTCCATTCCATTCCACTGCATTCAATACCGTTCCATTACATTCCATTCCATTCCATACCTTTCCATTCCATTCCATTCCATTTCATTCGATTCCATTCCATTCCATTCCATTCCTTTCTACTCGGGTAGATTCCATTCCATTCCATTCCATTCTCCTCGGGTGGATTCAGTTCCATTCTATTCCGTTCCGTTAAATCCCGTTCCGTTCCATTCCGTTCCGTTCTACTCGGGTTGATTCAATTCCGTTCTATTCCACTCCATTCCATTCCATTCCATTCCATTCCATTCCTTTCCATTCCATTCCATTCCATTCCGTTCGTCTCGTATGGATTCCATTCCATTCTGTTCCATTCTATTCCATTCCATTCCATTCCTTTCCATTCCATTCCGTTCTCTCCGGGTAGATTCCATTCCATTCCATTCCATTCCATTCCATTCCATTCCATTCTTTTCCGTTCCATTCCGTTTCATTCCATTCCGTTCTTCTCGTGTGGATTCCATTCCATTCCATTCCATTCCGTTCCATTCCATTCCATTACATTACATTCTTCTCTTTTGGATCCCACTACATTCCTTTCTATTCCGATCCATTCCATTCCATTCCATTCCATTCCACTGCATTCCATTCCATTCCATTCCGTTCGATTCCACTCGGGATGATTCATTTCCGTTCTATTCCATTCCATTCCGATCTGTTCCATTCCATTCCATTTCATTCCATTCCATTCCATTCCATTCTGTTCTTCTTGGGTGGATTCGTTTCCATTCCTTTCGATTCCATTTCATTCCATTCCATTCCGTTCTACTCGAGTAGATTCCATTCCATTCCATTCCATTGCATTCCATTCCATTCCATTCTCCTTGGGTGGAGTCAATTCCATTCTATTCCATTCCGTTCCATTCCGTTACGTTCCATTCCATTCCATTCTGCTCGGGTTGATTCAATTCCGTTCTATTCCACTCCATCTAATTCCATTCCATTCCATTCCATTACATTATATTCCAACCCGTTCCATTGATTCCATTCCCTTCCATTCCATTACATTCTATTCCACTCAACACGCGTTGATTCTGCTCCATTACTTTGCATTCCAGTCCATTCCTTTCCATTCCATTTATTCCATTCCATTCCAGTAGTGTTGATTCCATTCTATTCCAATTTATTCCATTCCATTCCATTGTATTCAATTCCATTCCATTACATTCCACTCGGGTTGATTACATGCCATTCCATTCCACTCATGTTTCTTCCATTCCATTCCATTCCTCTCAAGTTTATTCCTTTCCATTCCATTCCATTCCATTCCATTGCATTCCTTTCCATTCCATTCGTGTTGATTTCTCTCCATTCCATTCCATTCCGTTCCATGCCATTGCATTCCAACACATTCCATTCCATTCCCTTCCATTCCATTCCTTTCCATTCCATTCTATTGCATTCCTGTCGGATTGATTCCATTCAATTCCATTCCATTCCATTCCATTCCATTCCATTCCATTCCATTCCAGATGGGTTGCTCCCATTCCATTCCATTCCATTCTTCAAGGGTTTATTCCATTTCATTCCATTCCTTTCCATTCCATTCAATTCCATTCCATTCCATTCCAATCCACTCGAACTGACTCTATTCTATTCCATTCCATTCCATTTCATTCCATTGAATTCCATTCCACACGTGTTGATTTGATTCCATTCCGTTCCATTCAATTCCATTCCATTCTTTTCCATTTCACTCGGGTTGATTCCATTCCATTCCATTCCATTCCACTCCATTCCATTCCATTACACTAGGGTGATTCCATTCCACTCCATTCCATTCCATTCCATTCCATTCCATTCCATTCCATTCCATCACACTCGGGTTGAATCCATTGCCTTCCCTTCCATTCCATTCCATTCTATTCCATTCCATTCCATTCCATTCCATTCCTCACCGGTTGATTCTATCCGATTCCATTCCATTTCGTTCCATTCGATTCCATTCCATTCCATTCCATTTCATTCCGTTCTTCTCGGGTAGATTAAATTCCATTCCACTCCACTGCATTCCATTCCACTCCATTGCCTTCCATTCCATTCCATTCTTCTCTTGTGGATTCCATTCCATTCCGTTCCATTCCATTCCACTCCATTCCATTCCATTCCTTTGTACTCGTGTAGATTGCATTCCATTCCATTCCATTCCATTCCATTCCATTCCATTCCATTCCATTCCAATCCGTTCCATTCCATTCCATTCCATTCCATTCCATTAATTTCCATTCCATTCCATTCCATTCCATTCCATTGCGTTCCATTCCATTCCGTTCTTCGCAGGGGTATTCCATTCCATTTCATTCCATTGTGTTCCATTCCATTCCATTCCATTCCATTCCACTCGGTTGGATTCAATTCCATTCTATTCCATGCAGTTCCGTTCCGTTTCGTTCCATTCCGCTCCGCTCTACTCGGGTTGATTCAATTCCGTTCTATTCCACTCCATTCCATTCCATTCCATTCCATTCCATTCCATTCCATTCCGTTCCGTTCCATTCCATTCCGTTCTTCTCGGGTGGATTCCATTCCATTCCATTCCATTCCTTTCCATTCCATTCCATTCCATTCCATTCCATTCCATTCCATTCCATTCCATTCCATTCCATTCCATTCCATTCCATTCCATTCCGTTCCATTCCATTCCATTCCGTTCTACTCGGGTAGAGTCGATTCATTCCATTCCATTCCCTTCCATTTCATTCCATTCCATTCCATTCCATTTCATTCCATTCCATTCCATTCCATTCCATTCCATAACATTCCATTCCATTCTCCTCGGGTGGATTCAATTCCATTCTAATCCATTCCGGTCCTTTCCGTTCCGTTCCATTCCGTTCCGTTCTACTCGGGTTGATTCAATTCCGTTCTGTTCCACTCCATTTAATTCCATTCCATTCCATTAAATTCCGTTCCATTCCATTCCATTCCATTCCATTCCATTCCATTCCATGCCATTCCCTTCTACTCGGGTAGATTCAAATCCATTCCATTAAATTCCATTCCATTCCTTTCCATTCCATTCGATTGCATTCCATTCCATTCCACTCCATTCCATTCCGTTCCATTCCATTGCATTCCTTTCTTCCCGTGTGTATTCCTTTCCATTCCATTCCATTCGTTTCCATTCCATTCCTTTCCATTCCATTGCTTTCCATTTCATTCCGTTCCATTCAGTTCCATTCCATTCCTTTCTTCTCAGGAGTATTCCATTCGATTCCAATCCATTCCTTTCCATTCCATTCCATTCCATTCCACTCGGATTGATTCAATTCCGTTCTATTCCATTCCATTCCGTTCCGTTCTACTCGGATTGATTCAATGCCATTCTATTCCATTCCATTCCATTCCATTCCAGTCCATTCCATTCCATTCTATTCCATTCCATTCCATTCCATACCATTCCATTCTATTCCATTCCATTCCATTCCATTCCATTTCACTCGGGTTTATTCAGCTCCGTTCTACTCAATTCCATACTATTCCGTTCCGTTCCACTGCGTTCCATTCCGTTCAGTTCCACTCGGATTGATTCAATTCCGTTCTATTCCTTTCCATTCCATTCCATTCCATTCCATTCCATTCCGTTCCATTCCATTCCATTCCATTCCTTTCCATTCCATTCCATTCCACTCCATTCCATTCCATTCCATTCCATTCCATTCATTTCACTCGGGTTGATTCAGTTCCAATCTATTGAATTCCATTGCGGTCCATTCCTTTCTGTTCCGTTGCATTCCGTTCCATTCTACTCGGATTGATTCAATTCCGTTCTATTCCATTCCACTCCATTCCACTCCATTCCATTCCATTCCATTCTATTCCATTCCATTCCACTCCATTCCATTCCATTCCATTCCATTCCTTTCCATTCCATTCCACTCGGGTTGATTCAATTCCATTCTATTCCATTCCATTCCGTTCCGATCCATTGCATTCCATTTCATTCCATTTCATTCCATTCCATTCTGTTCTTCTCGGGTGGATTCCTTTCCATTCCTTTCGATTCCATTTCATTCCATTCCATTCCGATCTACTCGAGTAGATTCCATTCCATTCCATTCCATTCCATTCCATTCTCCTTGGGTGGATTCAATTCCATTCTATTCCATTCCGTTGCATTCCATTACGTTCCATTCCATTCCTTTCTGCTCGGGTTGATTCAATTCCGTTCTATTCCACTCCATCTAATTCCATTCCTTTCCATTCCATTACATTATATTCCAACCCGTTCCATTGATTCCATTCCCTTCCATTCCATTACATTCTATTCCACTCAACACGCGTTGATTCTGCTCCATTACTTTGCATTCCAGTCCATTCCTTTCCATTCCATTTATTCCATTCCATTCCACTAGTGTTGATTCCATTCTATTCCAATTTATTCCATTCCATTCCATTGTATTCAATTCCATTCCATTACATTCCACTCGGGTTGATTACATGCCATTCCATTCCACTCATGTTTCTTCCATTCCATTCCATTCCTCTCAAGTTTATTCCTTTCCATTCCATTCCATTCCATTAAATTGCATTCCTTTCCATTCCATTCGTGTTGATTTCTCTCCATTCCATTCCATTCCGTTCCATGCCATTGCATTCCAACACATTCCATTCCATTCCCTTCCATTCCATTCCTTTCCATTCCATTCTATTGCATTCCTGTCGGATTGATTCCATTCAATTCCATTCCATTCCATTCCATTCCATTCCCTTCCATTCCATTCCAGATGGGTTGCTCCCATTCCATTCCATTCCATTCTTCAAGGGTTTATTCCATTTCATTCCATTCCTTTCCATTCCATTCAATTCCATTCCATTCCATTCCAATCCACTCGAATTGATTCTATTCTATTCCATTCCATTCCATTTCATTCCATTGAATTCCATTCCACACGTGTTGATTTGATTCCATTCCGTTCCATTCAATTCCATTCCATTCTTTTCCATTTCACTCGGGTTGATTCCATTCCATTCCATTCCATTCCACTCCATTCCATTCCATTACACTAGGGTGATTCCATTCCACTCCATTCCATTCCATTCCATTCCATTCCATTCCATTCCATTACACTCGGATTGAATCCATTGCCTTCCCTTCCATTCCATTCCATTCTATTCCATTCCATTCCATTCCATTCCATTCCTCACCGGTTGATTCTATCCGATTCCATTCCATTTCGTTCCATTCGATTCCATTCCATTCCATTCCATTTCATTCCGTTCTTCTCGGGGAGATTAAATTCCATTCCACTCCACTGCATTCCATTCCACTCCATTGCCTTCCATTCCATTCCATTCTTCTCTTGTGGATTCAATTCCATTCCGTTCCATTCCATTCCACTCCATTCCATTCCATTCTTTTTACTCGTGTAGATTCCATTCCATTCAATTCCATTCCATTGCCTTCCATTCCATTCCATTCTTCTCTTGTGGATTCCATTCCATTCCGTTCCATTCCATTCCACTCCATTCCATTCCATTCCTTTGTACTCGTGTAGATTCCATTCCATTCCATTCCATTCCATTCCATTCCATTAATTTCCGTTCCATTCCATTCCATTCCATTCCATTGCGTTCCATTCCATTCCGTTCTTCACAGGTGTATTCCATTCCATTTCGTTCCATTGTGTTCCATTCCATTCCATTCCATTCCATTCCATTCCATTCCACTCGGTTGGATTCAATTCCATTCTATTCCATGCAGTTCCGTTCCGTTTCGTTCCATTCCGCTCCGCTCTACTCGGGTTGATTCAATTCCGTTCTATTCCACTCCATTCCATTCCATTCCATTCCATTCCATTCCGTTCCGTTCCATTCCATTCCGTTCTTCTCGGGTGGATTCCATTCCATTCCATTCCATTCCATTCCGTTCCGTGCCATTCCATTCCGTTCTTCTAGGGTGGATTCCATCCCATTCCATTCCATTCCATTCCATTCCATTCCATTCCATTCCATTCCATTCCATTCCATTCTATTCCGTTCCATTCCATTCCATTCCATTCCGTTCTACTCGGGTAGATTCGATTCATTCCATTCCATTCCCTTCAATTTCATTCCATTCCATTCCATTCCATAACATTCCATTCCATTCTCCTCGGGTGGATTCAATTCCATTCTAATCCATGCCGGTCCGTTCCGTTCCGTTCCATTCCGTTCCGTTGTACTCGGGTTGATTCAATTCCGTTCTGTTCCACTCCATTTAATTCCATTCCATTCCATTCAATTCCGTTCCATTCCATTCCATTCCATTCCATTCCATTCCGTTCCATTCCATTCCATTCCATTCCATTCCATTCCATTCCATTCCATTCCATTTCACTCCATTCCATTCCATTCCATTCCATTCCATTCCACTCGTGTTGATTCACTTCCATTCTATTCAGTTCCATTCCGGTCCATTCCGTTCTGTTCCGTTGCATTCCGTTCCGTTCTACTCGGATTGATTCAATTCCGTTCTATTCCATTCCACTCCATTCCACTCCATTCTATTCCATTCCATTCCGTCACACTCCATTCCGCTCTGCTCGGGTAGATTCCATTCGATTCCATTCCATTCCATTCCATTCCATTCCATTCCATTCCATTCCATTCCATTCCATTCCGTTCATCTCAGGTTGATTCCATTCCATTCCATTCCATTCCATTCCATTCCATTCCATTCCATTCCATTCCACTGCATTCCATTCCATTCCATTCCATTCCATTCCACTCGGGTTGATTCATTTCCGTTCTATTCCATTCCATTCCGTTCTGTTCCATTCCATTCCATTTCATTCCATTCCATTCCATTCCATTCTGTTCTTCTCGGGTGGATTCGTTTCCATTCCTTTCGATTCCATTTCATTCCATTCCATTCCGTTTTACTCGAGTAGATTCCATTCCATTCCATTCCATTGCATTCCATTCCATTCCATTCTCCTTGGGTGGAGTCAATTCCATTCTATTCCATTCCGTTCCATTCCGTTACGTTCCATTCCATTCCGTTCTGCTCGGGTTGATTCAATTCCGTTCTATTCCACTCCATCTAATTCCATTCCATTCCATTAGATTACATTATATTCCAACCCGTTCCATTGATTCCATTCCCTTCCATTCCATTACATTCTATTCCACTCAACACGCGTTGATTCTGCTCCATTACTTTGCATTCCAGTCCATTCCTTTCCATTCCATTTATTCCATTCCATTCTACTAGTGTTGATTCCATTCTATTCCAATTTATTCCATTCCATTCCATTGTATTCAATTCCATTCCATTGCATTCCACTCGGGTTGATTACATGCCATTCCATTCCACTCATGTTTCTTCAATTCCATTCCATTCCTTTCCATTCCATTCCATTCCATTCCTTTCCATTCCATTCCATTCCATTCCATTCCATTCCATTACATTCCATTCCATTCCATTGCATTCCTTTCCATTCCATTCGTGTTTTTTTCTCTCCATTCCATTCCAGTCCATTCCATGCCATTGCATTCCAACACATTCCATTCCATTCCCTTCCATTCCATTCCTTTCCATTCCATTCTATTGCATTCCTGTCGGATTGATTCCATTCCATTCCATTCCATTCCATTCCATTCCATTCCCTTCCAGATGGGTTGCTCCCATTCCATTCCATTCCATTCTTCAAGGGTTTATTCCATTTCATTCCATTCCTTTCCATTCCATTCAATTCCATTCCATTCCATTCCAATCCACTCGAATTGATTCTATTCTATTCCATTCCATTCCATTTCATTCCATTGAATTCCATTCCACACGTGTTGATTTGGATCCATTCCGTTCCATTCAATTCCATTCCATTCTTTTCCATTTCACTCGGGTTGATTCCATTCCATTCCACTCCATTGCATTCCATTACACTAGGGTGATTCCATTCCACTCCATTCCATTCCATTCCATTCCATTCCATTCAATTCCATTCCATTCCATTCCATTCCATTCCATTACACTCGGGTTGATTCCATTGCCTTCCCTTCCATTCCATTCCATTCTATTCCATTCCATTCCATTCCATTCCATTCCTCACCGGTTGATTCTATCCGATTCCATTCCATTTCGTTCCATTCGATTCCATTCCATTCCATTCCATTTCATTCCTTTCTTCTCGGGTAGATTAAATTCCATTCCACTCCACTCCATTCCATTCCACTCCATTGCCTTCCATTCCATTCCATTCTTCTCTTGTGGATTCCATTCCATTCCGTTCCATTCCATTCCAATCCATTGCATTCCATTCCATTCCATTCCCTTCCGTTCCATTCCATTCCATTCTTCTCTTGTGGATTCCCTTCTATTCCAATCCATTAAATTCCATTCCATTCCGTTCCATTCCATTCCATTACATTACATTACTTTCCGTTCTACTCAGGTAGATTCCAGTCCATTCCATTCCATTCCATTCTTCTTGTTTGGATTCCATTCCATTCCATTCCATTCCATTCTGTTCCACTCCATTCCATTCCATTCCATTCCATTTCATTCTGTTCCATTCCATTCCATTCCATTCCTTTCTACTCGGGTAGATTCCATTCCATTCCATTCCATTCCATACCATTGCATTCCATTCCATTCCATTGCATTCCATTCCATTTCATTCTGGTCCATTGCATTCCATTCCATTCTCTTCTGGTGGATTCAGTTCCATTCTATTCCATTCCGGTCCATTCCGTTCCGTTCCATTCCGTTCCGTGGCATTCCATTCCTTTCCATTGCATTCCATTCCGTTCTACACCGGTAGATTGCATTCCATTCCATTCCACTCCATTCAATTCCGTTGCACTCCTTTCAGTTCTTCTCGGGTGGATTCCTTTCCTTTCCCTTCCATTCCATTCCATTCCGTTCTACACGGGTAGATTCCATTCCATTCCATTCCATTCCATTCCATTCCATTCCATTCCATTCCATTCTATTCCATTCCATTCCATTCCATTCCATTCTCCTTGTGTGGATTCAATTCCATTCTATTCCATTCCGTTCCGTTCCATTCCGTTCCATTCCATTCCGTTCTACTCGGGTTGATTCAATTCCGTACTATTCCACTCCATTCCATTCCATTCTTTTCCATTCCATTGCGTTCTTCTCGGGAGGATTCCATTCCATTCCAATACATTCTTTTCCTTTCCACTGCATTCCATTCCATTCCATTCCATTCCATTCTTTTCCATTCCATTGCGTTCTTCTCGGGAGGATTCCAATCCATTCCAATCCATTCTTTTCCTTTCCACTGCATTCCATTCCATTCCATTCCATTCCATTCCATTCCATTCCATTCCATTCCATTCCATTCCATTCCATTCCATTCCATTTTATTCCGTTCTACTGAGGTAGACTACATTCCATTCCGTTCCATTCCATTCCATTCCATTCCACTCAATTCCATTCCATTCCGTTCTTCTCGGGTGGATTCCATTCCAATTCATTCCAATCCATTCCATTCTGTTCCGTTTCGTTCCATTCCGTTCCGTTCTACTCGGGTTGATTAAATTCCATTCTATTCCACTGCATTTCATCTCATTGCGTTCCATTCCATTCCGTTCCATTCCATTACATTCCGTTCTTCTCCGGTGAATTCCATTCCATTCGAATCCATTCCATTCCGTTTCATTCCATTCCATTACATTCCATTCTACTCAGTTAGATTCAATTCATTTCATTCCTTTCCATTCCATTATATTCCATTCCATTCCATTCCATTCCATTCTGTTCCATTACATTCCGTTCTTCTCGGGTGGATTCCATTCCATTCCTTTCCATTCCACTCTACTCAGGTAGATTCAATTCATTCCATTCCATTCCATTCCATTCCATTCCATTCCATTCCATTCCATTCCAATCCATTCCATTCCATTTCATTGCATTGAGTTCCATTTCGTCCTTCTTTGGAGGATTCCATTCCATTCCATTCCGTTCCATTCCGTTCCATTCCATTGCATTCCATTCCATTCCGTTCCGTTCCATTCCTTTCTCCTCGGGTGGATTCCATTCCATTCCATTCCATTCCATTCCTTTCCATTCCATTCCATTCCATTCCTTTCCATTCCATTCCATTCCATTCCATTCCATTCCTTTCCATTCCATTCCATTCCATTCTACTCCTTTCCTTTCCATTCCATTCCATTCCATTCTACTCCTTTCCTTTCCATTCCATTCCATTTCATTCCATTCCGTTCTACTAGGGAAGATTCAATTCCATTCCATTCAATTCCGTTCCATTCCATTCCATTCCATTCCATTCCATTCCATTCCATTCCATTCCTTTCCATTCCATTCCTTTCCTTTCCATTACATTCCATTGCATTCCGTTCCATTCCATTCGATTCCATTCCATTCCATTCCTTTCCATACCGTTCCATTCAATTTAATTCCATTCAATTCCATTCCCTTCCATTCCGTTCCATTCCATTCCATTCCATTCCGTTTCATTCCATTCCGTTCTTCACAGGTGGATTCCATTCCATTTCATTACTTTCCATTCCATTCCATTCCACTCCATTCCATTATATTCCATTCAACTCGGTTGGATTCAGTTCCATTCTCTTCCATTCCGTTCCGTTCAGTTTCTTTCCATTCTGTTCCGTTCTACTCGGTTTGATGCATTTCCGTTCTATTCCACTCCATTCCATTCCATTCCATTCCATTCCATTCCATTCTGTTCCGTTCCATTCCATTCCGTTCTTCTCGGTTGGATTCCATTCCATTCGATTCCATTCAATTCCATTCCATTCCATTCCATTCCATTCCATTCCATTCTATTCCTTTCCTTTCCATTCCATTCCATTCTATTCCTTTCCTTTCCATACCATTCCATTCCATTCCATTCCTTTCCATTCCGTTCTACTCGGGCAGATTCCATTCCATTCCATTCCATTCCATTCCATTCCATTCTACTCGGGTAGTTTCAAATCCATTCCATTCCATTCCATTCCTTTCCATTCCATTTCATTCCATTCCATTCCTTTCCATTCCGTTCTATTCAGGTAGATTCCATTTCATTCCATTCCATTCCATTCCATTCCGTTCCATTCCATTCCATTCCGTTCTACTCGGGTAGTTTCCATTCCATTCCTTTCCATTCCATTGCATTCCATTCTCCATGGGTGGATTCAATTCCATTCTATTCCATTCCGTTCCGTCCCGTTCCGTTCCATTCTGTTCCGCTCTTCTCAGGTAGATTCAATTCCGTTCTATTCCACTCCATTCCATTGCATTCCACTCCTTTCCATTCCATTCCATTCCGTTCCGTTCCATTCCATTCCGTTCTTATAGGGTGGATTCCACTCCATTTCATACCATTCCATTCCGTTCTTTTCCATTCGATTCCATTCCATTCCATTCCATTCCGTTCTACTCGTGTAGATTCAGTTCATTCGAATCCATTCCATTCCATTCCATTTCATTCCACTCTCGTCGGGTGGATTGAATTCCATTCTATTCCATTCAATTCCGTTCCGTTCCGTTCCATTCCATTCCGTTCTACTCGGGTTGATTCAATTCCGTACTATTCCACTCCACTCCATTCCATTCCATTCCATTCCATTGCACTCCTTTCCGTTCCTCTCGGGTGGATTCCATTCCTATCCATTCCATTCCATTAGGTTCCGTTCCATTCCGTTCCTTTCAATTCCATTCCATTCCGTTCTTCTCGGGTGGATTCCATTCCATTCCATTTCATTTCATTCCATTCCATTCCATTCCAATCCGTTCTTCTCGGGTGGATTCCATTCCATTCCGTTCCGTTGCATTCCATACCATTCCATTCCTTTCTATTCCATTCCGTGCCACTCGGGTAGATTCCATTCCATTCCATTCCATTTCATTCCATAACATTCCATTCCATTCCATTCCATAACATTCCATTCCATTCCATTCCATAACATTCCATTCCATTCCATTCCATTCTACTCGGGTAGATTTCATTCCATTCCATTCCATTCCATTCCATTACATTACATTCCATACCATTCCATTCCATTCCATTCCATTCCGTTCTACTCGGGGAGATTCCTTTCCATTCCATTCCATTCCGTTCCATTCCATTCCATTCCATTCCCTTCTACTCGGGTAGATTCCATTCCATTCCATTCCACTCCATTCCATTCCATTCATTTCCATTCCATTCCATTCCATTCCATTCTTTTCCATTCCATTCCGTTCTTCTCGGGAGGATTCCATTCCATTCCAATCCATTCGGTTCCTTTCCACTGCATTCCATTCCATTCCATTCCATTTTATTCCGCTTACTCAGGTAGACTACATTCCATTCCGTTCCATTCCATTCCATTCCATTCCATCCCGTTCCATTCCGTTCCGTTCCATTCCATTCCATTCCGTTCTTCTCTGGTGGATTCCATTCCATTTCATTCGAATCCATTCCATTGCATTCCATTCCATTCCGTTCCATTCTATTCCATTTCATTCCATTCCATTCCATTCCATTCCATTCCATTCCATTCCATTCCATTCCATTCCATTCTATTCCATTGCACTCCATTCCATTCCATTCCATTCCATTCCATTCCATTCCATTCCATTCCATTCCATTCCTTTCCATTGCACTCGGGTTGATTCCATTGCCTTCCCTTCCATTCCATTCCATTCTATTCCATTCCATTCCATTCCATTCCATTCCATTCCATTCCTCACCTTTTGATTCTATCCGATTCCATTCCATTTGGTTCCATTCGATTCCATTCCATTCCATTCCATTTCATTCCGTTCTTCTCGGGTAGATTAAATTCCATTCCACTCCACTCCATTCCATTCCACTCCATTGCCTTCCATTCCATTCCATTCTTCTTGTTTGGATTCCATTCCATTCCATTCCATTCCATTCCATTCCATTCCGTTCCATTCCATTCCATTCCATTTCTTTCTACTCGGGTAGATTCCATTCCATTCCATTCCATTCCATACCATTCCATTCCATACCATTCCATTCCATTGCATTCCATTCCATTTCATTCTGGTCCATTCCATTCCATTCCATTCTCTTCTGGGGGATTCAGTTCTATTCTATTCCATTCCGTTCCATTCCGTTCCGTTCCATTCCGTTCCGTTGCATTCCATTCCTTTCCATTCCATTCCAATCCGTTCTACACGGGTAGATTCCATTCCATTCCATTCCATTCCATTCCATTCTATTCCATTCCATTCTGTTCTTCTCGGGTGGATTCCTTTCGATTCCCTTCCATTCCATTCCATTCCGTTCTACACGGGTAGATTCCATTCCATTCCATTCCGTTCCGTTCCATTCCATTCTATTCAATTCCATTCCATTCCATTCCATTCTATTCCATTCTATTCCATTCCATTCCATTCCATTCCATTCTCCTTGTGTGGATTCAATTCCATTCTATTCCATTCCGTTCCGTTCCGTTACGTTCCATTCCATTCCGTTCTGCACGGGTTGATTCAATTCCGTTCTATTCCACTCCATCCCATTCCATTCCGTTCCATTCCATTCCATTCTATTCCATTCCGTTACGTTCCATTCCATTCTGTTCTTTTCGGGTTGATTCCATGCCATTCCATTCCGTTCCATTCCATTCCATTCCATTCCGTTCTTCCCGGCTGGATTCTCTTCCATTCCATTCCATTCCATTCCATTCCATTCCATTCCATTCCATTCCATTCCGTTACATTCCATTCCGTTCTTCTCACGTGGATTCCATTCCATTCCATTCCATTCCATTCCTTTCCATTCCATTCCATTATCCTCGGCTTGATTCAATTCCATTCTTTTCCATTCCATTCCGCTCCGTTCCGTTCCATTCCATTCCGTTCCGTTCTACTTGCATCCGTTCAATTCCGTTCTATTCCATTCCATTCCAATCCATTTCATCCCATTCCATTCGATTCCATTCCGTACCCTTCCATTCCGTTCTTCTCGGGTAGATTCCATTCCATTCCATTCCATTGCATTCCATTCCATTCCATTCCATTCCATTCCATTCCATTACATTACATTACATTCCGTTCTACTCAGGTTGATTCAATTCCATTTTATTCCATTCCATTCCGTTCTGTTCCGTTCCGTTCAGTTCTACTCGGATTTATTCCATTCCATTCCATTCCATTCCATTCCATTCCATTCCATTCCATTCCATTCCTTTCAATTCGGGTTGCTTCCATTCCATTCCATTCCATTCCAGTCCATTCCATTCCATTCCATTCCATTCCATTCCATTCCATTCCACACGGGTTGATTCAATTCCGTTCTATTCCATTCCATTCCAGTCCAGTCCAGTCCATTCCATTCCATTCCATTCCATTCCATTCCACTCCATTCCATTCCATTCCATTCCATTCCATTCCATTCCATTCTATTCTATTCCATTCCGTTCCATTCAATTCCATTCCATTCCATTCCATTTCACTCGGGTTGATTCAGCTCTGTTCTACTCAATTCCATTCCATTGCATTCCATTCCATTCTGTTCCATTCCATTCCATTCCATTCCATTCCATTCCATTCCATTCCACTCGGGTTGATTCAGTTTCATTCTATAAAATTCCATTCCGTTCCATTCCGTTCTGTTCCGTTGCATTCCGTTCCGTTCTACTCGGATTTATTCAATTCCTTTCTACTGCATTCCACTCCATTCCACTCCATTCCATTCCATTCCATTCCATTCCACTCCATTCCATTCCATTCCATTCCATTCCGTAACACTCCATTCCGTTCTTCTCGGGTAGATTCCATTCAATTCCATTCCATTCCATTCCATTCCATTCCATTCCGTTCCATTGCATTCCATTCCGTTCAACTCGGGTTGATTCCATCCCATTCCATTCCATTCCATTCCATTCCACTCCATTCCATTCCATTCCATTCCATTCCATTCCATTCCACTCGGGTTGATTCAATTCCGTTCTATTCCAATCAATTCCATTCCGTTCCATTCCATTCCATTTCATTCCACTCCATTCCATTCCATTCTGTTCTTCTAGGGTGGATTCTTTTCCATTCCTTTCGATTCCATTTCATTCCATTCCATTCCATTCCATTCCATTCCATTCCATTCCACTCGGGTTGATTCAGTTCCAATCTATTCAATTCCATTCCGGTCCATTCCGTTCTGTTCTGTTGCATTCCGTTCCGTTCTACTCGAATTGATTCAATTCCGTTCTATTCCATTCCACTCCATTCCACTCCATTCCATTCCATTCCATTCCATTCCTTTCCATTCCATTCCATTCCATTCCATTCCATTCCATTCCATTGCATTCCATTCCCTTCCAGATGGGTTGCTCCCACTCCATTCCATTCCATTCTCCAAGGGTTTATTCCATTTCATTCCATTCCTTTCGATTGCATTCAATTCCTTTCCATTCCATTCCAATCCACTCGAATTGATTCTATTCTATTCCATTCCATTCCATTGCATTCCTTTCCATTCCATTCTCCTTGTGTGGATTCAATTCCATTATATTCCATTTCGTTCCGTTCCGTTACGTTCCATTCCATTCCGTTCTGCACGGGTTGATTCAATTCCGTTCTATTCCTCTCCATCCCATTCCATTCAGTTCCATTCCATTCCATTCCACTCCATTCCGTTACGTTCCATTCCATTCTGTTCTTTTCTTTTTGATTCCATGCCATTCCATTCCTTTCCATTCCATTCCATTCCATTCCGTTCTTCCCGGCTGGATTCTCTTCCATTCCATTCCATTCCATTCCATTCCATTCCATTCCATTCCGTTACATTCCATTCCGTTCTTCTCACGTGGATTCCATTCCATTCCATTCCATTCCATTCCATTAAATTCCATTCCATTCCTTTCCATTCCATTCCATTATCCTCGGCTTGATTCAATTCCATTCTTTTCCATTCCATTCCGTTCCGTTCCGTTCCGTTCCATTCCGTTCCGTTCTACTTGCATCCATTCAATTCCGTTCTATTCCATTCCATTCCAATCCATTTCATCCCATTCCATTTGATTCCATTCCGTACCCTTCCATTCCGTTCTTCTCGGGTAGATTCCATTCAATTCCATTCCATTGCATTCCATTCCATTCCATTCCATTCAATTCCATTCCATTCCATTCCATTCCACTCCATTCCATTCCATTCCATTCCGTCACACTCCATTCCGCTCTGCTCGGGTAGATTCCATTCGATTCGATTCCATTCCATTCCATTCCATTCCATTCCATTCCATTCCATTCCGTTCAACTCAGGTTGATTCCATTCCATTCCATTCCATTCCATTCCATTCCATTCCATTCCACTGCATTCCATTCCATTCCATTCCATTCCATTCCACTCGGGTTGATTCATTTCCGTTCTATTCCATTCCATTCCGTTCTGTTCCATTCCACTCCATTGCCTTCCATTCCATTCCATTCTTCTCTTGTGGATTCCATTCCATTCCGTTCCATTCCATTCCACTCCATTCCATTCCATTCCTTTGTACTCGTGTAGATTCCATTCCATTCCATTCCATTCCATTCCATTCCATTCCATTCCATTCCATTCCATTCCATTCCATTCCATTCCATTAATTTCCATTCCATTCCATTCCATTGCGTTCCATTCCATTCCGTTCTTCACAGGTGTATTCCATTCCATTTCGTTCCATTGTGTTCCATTCCATTCCATTCCATTCCATTCCATTCCATTCCATTCCATTCCATTACACTAGGGTGATTCCATTCCACTCCATTCCATTCCATTCCATTCCATTCCATTCCATTCCATTCCATTCCATTCCATTCCATTCCATTACACTCGGGTTGAATCCATTGCCTTCCCTTCCATTCCATTCCATTCTATTCCATTCCATTCCATTCCATTCCATTCCATTCCTCTCCGGTTGATTCTATCCGATTCCATTCCATTTCGTTCCATTCGATTCCATTCCATTCCATTCCATTTCATTCCGTTCTTCTCGGGTAGATTAAATTCCATTCCACTCCACTGCATTCCATTCCACTCCATTGCCTTCCATTCCATTCCATTCTTCTCTTGTGGATTCCATTCCATTCCGTTCCATTCCATTCCACTCCATTCCATTCCATTCCTTTGTACTCGTGTAGATTCCATTCCATTCCTTTCCATTCCATTCCATTCCATTAATTTCCGTTCCATTCCATTCCATTCCACTCCATTGCGTTCCATTCCTTTCCATTCTTCACAGGTGTATTCCATTCCATTTCGTTCCATTGTGTTCCATTCCATTCCATTCCATTCCATTCCATTCCACTCGGTTGGATTCAATTCCATTTTATTCCATGCTCTTCCGTTCCGTTTCGTTCCATTCCGCTCCGCTCTACTCGGGTTGATTTAATTCCGTTCTATTCCACTCCATTCCATTCCATTCCATTCCATTCCATTCCGTTCCGTTCCATTCCATTCCGTTCTTCTCGGGTGGATTCCATTCCATTCCATTCCATTCCATTCCGTTCCATTCCATTCCATTCCGTTCTTCTCGGGTGGATTCCATTCCATTCCATTCCATTCCATTCCATTCCATTCCATTCCATTCTATTCCGTTCCATTCCATTCCATTCCATTCCATTCCATTCTGTTCTTCTTGGGTGGATTCGTTTCCATTCCTTTCGATTCCATTTCATTCCATTCCATTCCGTTCTACTCGAGTAGACTCCATTCCATTCCATTCCATTGCATTCCATTCCATTCCATTCTCCTTGGGTGGAGTCAATTCCATTCTATTCCATTCCGTTCCATTCCGTTACGTTCCATTCCATTCCGTTCTGCTCGGGTTGATTCAATTCCGTTCTAATCCACTCCATCTAATTCCATTCCATTCCATTACATTACATTATATTCCAACCCGTTCCATTGATTCCATTCCCTTCCATTCCATTACATTCTATTTCACTCAACACTCGTTGATTCTGCTCCATTACTTTGCATTCCAGTCCATTCCTTTCCATTCCATTTATTCCATTCCATCCTACTAGCGTTGATTCCATTCTATTCCAATTTATTCCATTCCATTCCATTGTATTCAATTCCATTCCATTACATTCCACTCGGGTTGATTACATGCCATTCCATTCCACTCATGTTTCTTCCATTCCATTCCATTCCTCTCAAGTTTATTCCTTTCCATTCCATTCCATTCCTTTCCATTCCATTCCATTCCATTCCTTTCCATTCCATTCCATTCCATTCCATTCCATTCCATTCCATTCCATTCCATTGCATTCCTTTCCATTCCATTCGTGTTTTTTTCTCTCCATTCCATTCCATTCCATTCCATGCCATTGCATTCCAACACATTCCATTCCATTCCCTTCCATTCCATTCCTTTCCATTCCATTCTATTGCATTCCTGTCGGATTGATTCCATTCCATTCCATTCCATTCCATTCCATTCCATTCCATTCCATTCCATTCCCTTCCAGATGGGTTGCTCCCATTCCATTCCATTCCATTCTTCAAGGGTTTATTCCATTTCATTCCATTCCTTTCCATTCCATTCAATTCCATTCCATTCCATTCCAATCCACTCGAATTGATTCTATTCTATTCCATTCCATTCCATTTCATTCCATTGAGTTCCATTCCACACGTGTTGATTTGATTCCATTCCGTTCCATTCAATTCCATTCCATTCTTTTCCATTTCACTCGGGTTGATTCCATTCCATTCCACTCCATTCCATTCCATTACACTAGGGTGATTCCATTCCACTCCATTCCATTCCATTCCATTCCATTCCATTCCATTCCATTCCATTACACTCGGGTTGATTCCATTGCCTTCCCTTCCATTCCATTCCATTCTATTCCATTCCATTCCATTCCATTCCATTCCTCACCGGTTGATTCTATCCGATTCCATTCCATTTCGTTCCATTCGATTCCATTCCATTCCATTCCATTTCATTCCTTTCTTCTCGGGTAGATTAAATTCCATTCCACTCCACTCCATTCCATTCCACTCCATTGCCTTCCATTCCATTCCATTCTTCTCTTCTGGATTCCATTCCATTCCGTTCCATTCCATTCCAATCCATTCCATTCCATTCCATTCCATTCCCTTCCGTTCCATTCCATTCCATTCTTCTCTTGTGGATTCCCTTCCATTCCAATCCATTAAATTCCATTCCATTCCATTCCATTCCATTCCATTACATTACATTACTTTCCGTTCTACTCAGGTAGATTCCAGTCCATTCCATTCCATTCCATTCTTCTTGTTTGGATTCCATTCCATTCCATTCCATTCCATTCTGTTCCGCTCCATTCCATTCCATTCCATTCCATTTCATTCTGTTCCATTCCATTCCATTCCATTCCTTTCTACTCGGGTAGATTCCATTCCATTCCATTCCATTCCATACCATTGCATTCCATTCCATTCCATTGCATTCCATTCCATTTCATTCTGGTCCATTGCATTCCATTCCATTCTCTTCTGGTGGATTCAGTTCCATTCTATTCCATTCCGGTCCATTCCGTTCCGTTCCATTCCGTTCCGTTGCATTCCATTCCTTTCCATTGCATTCCATTCCGTTCTACACCGGCAGATTGCATTCCATTCCATTCCACTCCATTCAATTCCGTTGCACTCCTTTCAGTTCTTCTCGGGTGGATTCCTTTCCTTTCCCTTCCATTCCATTCCATTCCGTTCTACACGGGTAGATTCCATTCCATTCCATTCCATTCCATTCCAATCCATTCCATTCCATTCCATTCCATTCCATTCCATTGCATTCCATTCCATTCCATTCCATTCCATTCCATTCCATTCCATTCCATTCTATTCCATTCCATTCCATTCTATTCCATTCCATTCCATTCCATTCCATTCTCCTTGTGTGGAATCAATTCCATTCTATTCCATTCCGTTCCGTTCCATTCCGTTCCATTCCATTCCGTTCTACTCGGGTTGATTCAATTCCGTACTATTCCACTCCATTCCATTCCATTCTTTTCCATTCCATTGCGTTCTTCTCGGGAGGATTCCATTCCATTCCAATACATTCTTTTCCTTTCCACTGCATTCCATTCCATTCCATTCCATTCCATTCTTTTCCATTCCATTGCGTTCTTCTCGGGAGGATTCCATTCCATTCCAATCCATTCTTTTCCTTTCCACTGCATTCCATTCCATTCCATTCCATTCCATTCCATTCCATTCCATTCCATTCCATTCCATTCCATTCCATTCCATTCCATTCCATTCCATTTTATTCCGTTCTACTGAGTTAGACTACATTCCATTCCGTTCCATTCCATTCCATTCCATTCCTCTCAATTCCATTCCATTCCGTTCTTCTCGGGTGGATTCCATTCCAATCCATTCCAATCCATTCCATTCTGTTCCGTTTCGTTCCATTCCGTTCCGTTCTACTCGGGTTGATTAAATTCCGTTCTATTCCACTCCATTTCATTTCATTGCGTTCCATTCCATTCCGTTCCATTCCATTACATTCCGTTCTTCTCCGGTGAATTCCATTCCATTCGAATCCATTCCATTCCGTTTCATTCCATTCCATTACATTCCGTTCTACTCAGTTAGATTCAATTCATTTCATTCCTTTCCATTCCATTATATTCCATTCCATTCCATTCCATTCCATTCTGTTCCATTACATTCCGTTCTTCTCGGGTGGATTCCATTCCATTCCTTTCCATTCCACTCAACTCAGGTAGACTCAATTCATTCCATTCCATTCCATTCCATTCCATTCCATTCCAATCCAATCCATTCCATTCCATTTCATTGCATTGAGTTCCATTTCGTCCTTCTTTGGAGGATTCCATTCCATTCCATTCCGTTCCATTCCGTTCCATTCCATTGCATTCCATTCCATTCCGTTCCGTTCCATTCCTTTCTCCTCGGGTGGATTCCATTCCATTCCATTCCATTCCATTCCATTCCTTTCCATTCCATTCCATTCCATTCCATTCCATTCCATTCCGTGCTACTCGAGTAGTTTCCCTTCCCTTCCATTCCATTCCATTCCATTTAATTCCATTCCATAGCATTCCATTCAATTCCATTCCATTCAATTCCATTCCATTCCATTCCGCTCTACATTGGTTGATTCCATTCCATTCCATTCCACTCAATTCCATTCCATTCCATTCCATTCCATTCCATTCCATTCCTTTCCATTCCATTCCGTTCCATTCCGTTCTTCTCGGGTGGATTCCATTCCATTCCGTTCCATTGCATTCCATTCCATTCCATTCCTTTCCATTCCATTCCGTTCTACTCGGGTAGATTCCATTCCCTTCCTTTCCGCTACATTCCATTCCATTCCATTCCAATCCGTTCCATTACATTCCGTTCTTCTCGGGTGGATTCCACTGCATTCCATTCCATCCCATTCCGTTCCATTCAATTCCATTCCATTCCGTTCTACTCGGGTAGTTTCCTCTCGATACCATTCCATTCCATTCCATTCCATTCCATTCCAGTCCATTCCATTCCATACCTTTCCATTCCATTCCGTTCTTCTCGGTTCGATTCGGTTCGATTCGATTCCATTCCATTCCATTCCATTCCATTCCATTCCATTCCATTCCATTCCATTCCTTTCTACTCGGGAAGATTCCATTCCATTCCATTCCATTCTCCTCGGGTGGATTCAATTCCATTCTATTCCGTTCCGTTCAATCCCGTTCCGTTCCATTCCGTTCCGTTCTACTCGGGATGATTCAATTCCGTTCTATTCCACTCCATTCCATTCCATTCCATTCCATTCCATTCCGTTCGTCTCGTATGGATTCCATTACGTTCTGTTCCATTCTATTCAATTCCATTCCATTCCTTTACATTCCATTCCGTTCTCTCCAGGTAGATTCCATTCCATTCCATTCCATTCCATTCCATTCCATTCCATTCCATTCCATTCCATTCTTTTCCGTTCCATTCCGTTTCATTCCATTCCGTTCCTCTCGTGTGGATTCCTTTCCATTCCATTCCATTCCGTTCCATTCCATTCCATTACTTTCCATTACATTCTTCTCTTTTGGAAACCACTACATTCCTTTCTATTCCGTTCCATTCCTTTCCATTCCATTCCATTCCATTCCGCTCCATTCCATTCCATTCCATTCAACTCAGGTGAATTCCATTCCATTCCACTGCATTCAATACCGTTCCATTACATTCCATTCCATTCAATAACATTCCATTCCATTCCATTCCATTTCATTCGATTCCATTCCATTCCATTCCATTCCTTTCTACTCGGGTAGATTCCATTCCATTCCATTCCATTGTCCTCGGGTGGATTCAGTTCCATTCTATTCCGTTCCGTTCCATCCCGTTCCGTTCCATTCCGTTCCGTTCTACTCGGGTTGATTCAATTCCGTTCTATTCCACTCCATTCCATTCCATTCCATTCCATTCCATTCCATTCCATTCCATTCCATTCCGTTCATCTCGTATGGATTCCATTCCATTCTGTTCCATTCTATTCCATTCCATTCCATTCCTTTCCATTCCATTCCGTTCTCTCCGGGTATATTCCATTCCATTCCATTCCATTCCATTCCATTCCATTCCATTCTTTTCCGTTCCATTCCGTTTCATTCCATTCCGTTCTTCTCGTGTGGATTCCATTCCATTCCATTCCATTCCGTTCCATTCCATTCCATTCCATTCCATTACATTCTTCTCTTTTGGATCCCACTACATTCCTTTCTATTCCGATCCATTCCATTCCATTCCATTCCATTCCACTGCATTCCATTCCATTCCGTTCCGTTCGATTCCACTCGGGATGATTCATTTCCGTTCTATTCCATTCCATTCCGATCTGTTCCATTCCATTCCATTTCATTCCATTCCATTCCATTCCATTCTGTTCTTCTTGGGTGGATTCGTTTCCATTCCTTTCGATTCCATTTCATTCCATTCCATTCCGTTCTACTCGAGTAGATTCCATTCCATTCCATTCCATTGCATTCCATTCCATTCCATTCTCCTTGGGTGGATTCAATTCCATTCTATTCCATTCCGTTCCATTCCATTACGTTCCATTCCATTCCGTTCTGCTCGGGTTGATTCAATTCCGTTCTATTCCACTCCATCTAATTCCATTCCATTCCATTCCATTCCATTACATTATATTCCAACCCGTTCCATTGATTCCATTCCCTTCCATTCCATTACATTCTATTCCACTCAACACGCGTTGATTCTGCTCCATTACTTTGCATTCCAGTCCATTCCTTTCCATTCCATTTATTCCATTCCATTCCACTAGTGTTGATTCCATTCTATTCCAATTTATTCCATTCCATTCCATTGTATTCAATTCCATTCCATTACATTCCACTCGGGTTGATTACATGCCATTCCATTCCACTCATGTTTCTTCCATTCCATTCCATTCCTCTCAAGTTTATTCCTTTCCATTCCATTCCATTCCATTCCATTGCATTCCTTTCCATTCCATTCGTGTTGATTTCTCTCCATTCCATTCCATTCCATTCCATGCCATTGCATTCCAACACATTCCATTCCATTCCCTTCCATTCCATTCCTTTCCATTCCATTCTATTGCATTCCTGTCGGATTGATTCCATTCAATTCCATTCCATTCCATTCCATTCCATTCCATTCCATTCCATTCCATTCCAGATGGGTTGCTCCCATTGCATTCCATTCCATTCTTCAAGGGTTTATTCCATTTCATTCCATTCCTTTCCATTCCATTCAATTCCATTCCATTCCATTCCAATCCACTCGAATTGATTCTATTCTATTCCATTCCATTCCATTTCATTCCATTGAATTCCATTCCACACGTGTTGATTTGATTCCATTCCGTTCCATTCAATTCCATTCCATTCTTTTCCATTTCACTCGGGTTGATTCCATTCCATTCCATTCCATTCCACTCCATTCCATTCCATTACACTAGGGTGATTCCATTCCACTCCATTCCATTCCATTCCATTCCATTCCATTCCTTTCCATTACACTCGGGTTGAATCCATTGCCTTCCCTTCCATTCCATTCCATTCTATTCCATTCCATTCCATTCCATTCCATTCCATTCCATTCCTCACCGGTTGATTCTATCCGATTCCATTCAATTTCGTTCCATTCGATTCCATTCCATTCCATTCCATTTAATTCCGTTCTTCTCGGGTAGATTAAATTCCATTCCACTCCACTGCATTCCATTCCACTCCATTGCCTTCCATTCCATTCCATTCTTCTCTTGTGGATTCCATTCCATTCCGTTCCATTCCATTCCACTCCATTCCATTCCATTCCTTTGTACTCGTGTAGATTCCATTCCATTCCATTCCATTCCATTCCATTCCATTCCATTCCATTCCATTCCATTCCATTCCATTAATTTCCATTCCATTCCATTCCATTCCATTCCATTGCGTTCCATTCCATTCCGTTCTTCACAGGTGTATTCCATTCCATTTCGTTCCATTGTGTTCCATTCCATTCCATTCCATTCCATTCCATTCCATTCCACTCGGTTGGATTCAATTCCATTCTATTCCATGCAGTTCCGTTCCGTTTCGTTCCATTCCGCTCCGCTCTACTCGGGTTGATTCAATTCCGTTCTATTCCACTCCATTCCATTCCATTCCATTCCATTCCATTCCATTCAATTCCATTCCACTCGGGTTGATTCAATTCCGTTCTATTCCAATCCATTCCATTCCGTTCCATTCCATTCCATTTCATTCCATTCCATTCCATTCCATTCCGTTCTTCTAGGGTGGATTCATTTCCATTCCTTTCGATTCCATTTCATTCCATTCCATTCCGTTCTACTCGAGTAGATTCCATTCCACTCCATTCCATTCTATTCCATTCCATTCCATTCCATTCCATTACACTCGGGTTGAATCCATTGCCTTCCCTTCCATTCCATTCCATTCTATTCCATTCCATTCCATTCCTCACCGGTTGATTCTATCCGATTCCATTCCATTTCGTTCCATTCGATTCCATTCCATTCCATTCCATTTCATTCCGTTCTTCTCGGGTAGATTATATTCCATTCCACTCCACTGCATTCCATTCCACTCCATTGCCTTCCATTCCATTCCATTCTTCTCTTGTGGATTCCATTCCATTCCGTTCCATTCCATTCCACTCCATTCCATTCCATTCCTTTGTACTCGTGTAGATTCCATTCCATTCCATTCCATTCCATTCCATTCCATTCCATTCCATTCCATTCCATTAATTTCCATTCCTTTCCATTCCATTCCATTCCATTCCATTCCATTCCATTGCGTTCCATTCCATTCCGTTCTTCACAGGTGTATTCCATTCCATTTCGTTCCATTGTGTTCCATTCCATTCCATTCCATTCCATTCCATTCCACTCGGTTGGATTCAATTCCATTCTATTCCATGCAGTTCCGTTCCGTTTCGTTCCATTCCGCTCCGCTCTACTCGGGTTGATTCAATTCCGTTCTATTCCACTCCATTCCATTCCATTCCATTCCATTCCATTCCATTCCATTCCGTTCCGTTCCATTCCATTCCGTTCTTCTCGGGTGGATTCCATTCCATTCCATTCCATTCCATTCCATTCCATTCCATTCCATTCCATTCCATTCCATTCCATTCTATTCCGTTCCATTCCATTCCATTCCGTTCTACTCGGGTAGATTCGATTCTTTCCATTCCATTCCCTTCCATTTCATTCCATTCCATTCCATTCCATTTCATTCCATTCCATTCCATTCCATTCCATAACATTCCATTCCATTCTCCTCAGGTGGATTCAATTCCATTCTAATCCATTCCGGTCCTTTCCGTTCTGTTCCATTCCGTTCCGTTCTACTCGGGTTGATTCAATTCCGTTCTGTTCCACTCCATTTAATTCCATTCCATTCCATTCAATTCCGTTCCATTCCATTCCATTCCATTCCATTCCATTCCATTCCATTCCATGCCATTCCCTTCTACTCGGGTAGATTCAAATCCATTCCATTAAATTCCATTCCATTCCTTTCCATTCCATTCCATTCCATTCCATTCCATTCCATTCCATTCCATTCCACTCCATTCCATTCCGTTCCATTCCATTGCATTCCTTTCTTCCCGTGTGTATTCCTTTCCATTCCATTCCATTCGTTTCCATTCCATTCCTTTCCATTCCATTCCTTTCCATTTCATTCCATTCCATTCTGTTCCATTCCATTCCGTTCTTCTCAGGAGTATTCCATTCCATTCCAATCCATTCCTTTCCATTCCGCTCCATTCCATTCCATTCCATTCCATTCCACTCGGATTGATTCAATTCCGCTCTATTCCATTCCACTCTGTTCCGTTCTACTCGGATTGATTCAATGCCATTCTATTCCATTCCATTCCATTCCATTCCAGTCCATTCCATTCCATTCTATTCCATTCCATTCCATTCCATACCATTCCATTCTATTCCATTCCATTCCATTCCATTCCATTCCATTCCATTTCACTCGGGTTTGTTCAGCTCCGTTCTACTCAATTCCATTCTATTCCGTTCCGTTCCACTGCGTTCCATTCCGTTCAGTTCCACTCGGATTGATTCAATTCCGTTCTATTCCTTTCCATTCCATTCCATTCCATTCCATTCCATTCCATTCCGTTCCATTCCATTCCATTCCATTCCTTTCCATTCCATTCCATTCCATTCCATTCCATTCCATTCCATTCCATTTCACTCGGGTTGATTCAGTTCCAATCTATTCAATTCCATTGCGGTCCATTCCTTTCTGTTCCGTTGCATTCCGTTCCATTCTACTCGGATTGATTCAATTCCGTTCTATTCCATTCCACTCCATTCCACTCCATTCCATTCCATTCCATTCTATTCCATTCCATTCCACTCCATTCCATTCCATTCCATTCCTTTCCATTCCATTCCACTCGGGTTGATTCAATTCCATTCTATTCCATTCCTTTCCGTTCCGTTCCATTGCATTCCATTTCATTCCATTTCATTCCATTCCATTCTGTTCTTCTCGGGTGGATTCCTTTCCATTCCTTTCGATTCCATTTCATTCCATTCCATTCCGATTTACTCGAGTAGATTCCATTCCATTCCATTCCATTCCATTCTCCTTGGGTGGATTCAATTCCATTCTATTCCATTCCGTTGCATTCCGTTACGTTCCATTCCATTCCGTTCTGCTCGGGTTGATTCAATTCCGTTCTATTCCACTCCATCTAATTCCATTCCATTCCATTCCATTACATTATATTCCAACCCGTTCCATTGATTCCATTCCCTTCCATTCCATTACATTCTATTCCACTCAACACGCGTTGATTCTGCTCCATTACTTTGCATTCCAGTCCATTCCTTTCCATTCCATTTATTCCATTCCATTCTACTAGTGTTGATTCCATTCTATTCCAATTTATTCCATTCCATTCCATTGTATTCAATTCCATTCCATTACATTCCACTCGAGTTGATTACATGCCATTCCATTCCACTCATGTTTCTTCCATTCCATTCCATTCCTCTCAAGTTTATTCCTTTCCATTCCATTCCATTCCTTTCCATTCCATTCCATTCCATTCCATTCCATTCCATTCCATTCCATTCCATTCCATTGCATTCCTTTCCATTCCATTCGTGTTTTTTTCTCTCCATTCCATTCCATTCCATTCCATGCCATTGCATTCCAACACATTCCATTCCATTCCCTTCCATTCCATTCCTTTCCATTCCATTCTATTGCATTCCTGTCGGATTGATTCCATTCCATTCCATTCCATTCTATTCCATTCCATCCAATTCCATTCCATTCCCTTCCAGATGGGTTGCTCCCATTCCATTCCATTCCATTCTTCAAGGGTTTATTCCATTTCATTCCATTCCTTTCCATTCCAGTCCATTCCATTCCATTCCATTCCATTCCAATCCACTCGAATTGATTCTATTCTATTCCATTCCATTCCATTTCATTCCATTGAATTCCATTCCACACGTGTTGATTTGATTCCATTCCGTTCCATTCAATTCCATTCCATTCTTTTCCATTTCACTCGGGTTGATTCCATTCCATTCCACTCCATTCCATTCCATTACACTAGGGTGATTCCATTCCACTCCATTCCATTCCATTCCATTCCATTCCATTCCATTCCATTCCATTCCATTCCATTCCATTCCATTACACTCGGGTTGATTCCATTGCCTTCCCTTCCATTCCATTCCATTCTATTCCATTCCATTCCATTCCATTCCATTCCTCACCGGTTGATTCTATCCGATTCCATTCCATTTCCTTCCATTCGATTCCATTCCATTCCATTCCATTTCATTCCTTTCTTCTTGGGTAGATTAAATTCCATTCCACTCCACTCCATTCCATTCCACTCCATTGCCTTCCATTCCATTCCATTCTTCTCTTGTGGATTCCATTCCATTCCGTTCCATTCCATTCCAATCCATTCCATTCCATTCCATTCCATTCCCTTCCGTTCCATTCCATTCCATTCTTCTCTTGTGGATTCCCTTCTATTCCAATCCATTAAATTCCATTCCATTCCGTTCCATTCCATTCCATTACATTACATTACTTTCCGTTCTACTCAGGTAGATTCCAGTCCATTCCATTCCATTCCATTCTTCTTGTTTGGACTCCATTCCATTCCATTCCATTCCATTCTGTTCCGCTCCATTCCATTCCATTCCATTCCATTCCATTCTGTTCCATTCCATTCCATTCCATTCCTTTCTACTCGGGTAGATTCCATTCCATTCCATTCCATTCCATACCATTGCATTCCATTCCATTCCATTGCATTCCATTCCATTTCATTCTGGTCCATTGCATTCCATTCCATTCTCTTCTGGTGGATTCAGTTCCATTCTATTCCATTCCGGTCCATTCCGTTCCGTTCCATTCCGTTCCGTTGCATTCCATTCCTTTCCATTGCATTCCATTCCGTTCTACACGTGTAGATTGCATTCCATTCCATTCCATTCCATTCAATTCCGTTGCACTCCTTTCAGTTCTTCTCGGGTGGATTCCTTTCCTTTCCCTTCCATTCCATTCCATTCCGTTCTACACGGGTAGATTCCATTCCATTCCAATCCATTCCATTCCATTCCATTCCATTCCATTCCATTCTATTCCATTCCATTCCATTCCATTCCATTCCATTCCATTCCATTCCATTCCATTCCATTCCATTCCATTCCATTCCATTCTCCTTGTGTGGATTCAATTCCATTCTATTCCTTTCCGTTCCGTTCCATTCCGTTCCATTCCATTCCGTTCTACTCGGGTTGATTCAATTCCGTACTATTCCACTCCACTCCATTCCCTTCCATTCCATTCCATTCCATTCCATTCCATTGCGTTGCACTTCTTTCCGTTCTTCTCGGGTGGATTCCATTCCTTTCCATTCCATTCCATTCCGTTCCGTTCCATTCCGTTGCATTCCATTCCATTCCATTCCTTTCTATTCCATTCCATTCTACTCGGGTAGATTCCATTCCATTCCATTCCATTCCATTCCGTTCCGTTCCATTCCATTCCATTCCGTTCTACTCGGGTAGATTTCATTGCATTGCATTCCATTCCATACCATTCCATTCCATTCCATTCCATTCCGTTCCCTTCCATTCCATTCCATTCCATTCCGTTCTACTCGGGTAGATTCCATTCCATTCCATTCCACTCCATTCCATTCCATTTATTTCCATTCCATTCCATTCCATTCCATTCTTTTCCATTCCATTGCATTCTTCTCGGGAGGATTCCATTCCATTCCAATCCATTCTTTTCCTTTCCACTGCATTCCATTCCATTCCATTCCATTCCATTCCATTCCATTCTTTTCCATTCCATTGCGTTCTTCTCGGGAGGATTCCATTCCATTCCAATCCATTCTTTTCCTTTCCACTGCATTCCATTCCATTCCATTCCATTCCATTCCATTCCATTCCATTCCGTTCCATTTTGTTCCGTTCTACTGAGGTAGACTACATTCCATTCCATTCCATTCCATTCCATTGCATTCCACTCAATTCCATTCCATTCCGTTCTTCTCGGGTGGATTCCATTCCAATCCGTTCCAATCCATTCCATTCTGTTCCGTTTCGTTCCATTCCGTTCCGTTCTACTCGGGTTGATTAAATTCCGTTCTATTCCACTCCATTTCATTTCATTGCGTTCCATTCCATTCCGTTCCATTCCATTACCTTCCGTTCTTCTCCGGTGAATTCCATTCCATTCGAATCCATTCCATTCCGTTTCATTCCATTCCATTACATTCCGTTCTACTCAGGTAGATTCAATTCATTTCATTCCTTTCCATTCCATTATATTCCATTCCATTCCATTCCATTCCATTCCATTCTGTTCCATTACATTCCGTTCTCCTCGGGTGGATTCCATTCCATTCCTTTCCATTCCACTCTACTCCGGTAGATTCAATTCATTCCATTCCATTCCATTCCATTCCATTCCATTCCAATCCATTCCATTCCATTTCATTGCATTGAGTTCCATTTCGTCCTTCTTTGGAGGATTCCATTCCATTCCATTCCGTTCCATTCCGTTCCGTTCCATTCCATTCCATTCCATTCCATTCCATTCCATTCCATTCCATTCTATTCCATTGCATTCCGTTCTACTCGGGTAGATTCCATTCCATTCCCCTGCATTCCATTCCATTCCGTAGCTTTCCGTTCCGTTCCATTCCATTCCATTCCATTCCATTCCGTTTCATTCCATTCCATTACATTCCGTTCTACTCAGGTAGATTCAATTCATTTCATTCCTTTCCATTCCATTATATTCCATTCCATTCCATTCCATTCCATTCTGTTCCATTACATTCCGTTCTTCTCGGGTGGATTCCATTCCATTCCATTCCATTCCACTCTACTCAGGTAGGTTCAATTCATTCCATTCCATTCCATTCCATTCCATTCCATTCCAATCCATTCCATTCCATTTCATTGCATTGAGTTCCATTTCGTCCTTCTTTGGAGGATTCCATTCCATTCCATTCCGTTCCATTCCGTTCCATTCCATTGCATTCCATTCCATTCCGTTCCGTTCCATTCCTTTCTCCTCGGGTGGATTCCATTCCATTCCATTCCATTCCATTCCATTCCTTTCCATTCCATTCCATTCCATTCTACTCCTTTCCTTTCCATTTCATTCCATTCCATTCTACTCCTTTCCTTTCCATTCCATTCCATTTCATTCCATTCCTTTCTACTCGGGAAGATTCAGTTCCATTCCATTCAATTCCATTCCATTCCATTCCATTCCATTCCATTCCATTCCATTCCTTTCCATTCCATTCCTTTCCTTTCCATTACATTCCATTGTATTCCGTTCCATTCCATTCGATTCCATACCATTCCATTCCTTTCCATACCGTTCCATTCAATTTAATTCCATTCAATTCCATTCCCTTCCATTCCGTTCCATTCCATTCCATTCCATTCCGTTTCATTCCATTCCGTTCTTCACAGGTGGATTCCATTCCATTTCATTACTTTCCATTCCATTCCATTCCACTCCATTCCATTATATTCCATTCAACTCGGTTGGATTCAGTTCCATTCTCTTCCATTCCGTTCCGTTCAGTTTCTTTCCATTCTGTTCCATTCTACTCGGTTTGATGCATTTCCGTTCTATTCCACTCCATTCCATTCCATTCCATTCCATTCCATTCCATTCCATTCCATTCCATTCCATTCTGTTCCGTTCCATTCCATTCCGTTCTTCTCGGTTGGATTCCATTCCATACGATTCCATTCCATTCCATTCCATTCTATTCCGTTCCATTCCCATCGTTTCCATTCCGTTCTACGCGGGTAGATTCAATTCATTCAATTCTTTCCATTCCATTCCATTCCATTCCATTCTGTTCCATTCCATTCAGTTC
Source organism: Gorilla gorilla gorilla (assembly GCF_029281585.2). Classification (NCBI taxonomy): domain Eukaryota; kingdom Metazoa; phylum Chordata; class Mammalia; order Primates; family Hominidae; genus Gorilla; species Gorilla gorilla. The sequence continues at coordinate 9,129,129 of NC_086018.1, read as the reverse complement.
TTCTCGGGTGGATTCCAATCCATTCCATTTCATTCCGTTCTACTCGGGTAGATTCAATTCATTCCATACCATTCCATTCCATTCCATTCCATTCCATTCCATTCCATTCCATTCCATTCCATTCCGTTCCACTTGGGCAGATTCCATTCCATTCCATTCCATTCCATTCCATTCCATTCCATTCCATTCCATTCCATTCCATTCCATTCCTTTCCTTTCCATTCCATTCCTTTCTATTCCTTTCCTTTCCATACCATTCCATTCCATTCCATTCCATTCCATTCCGTTCTACTCGGGCAGATTCCATTCCATTCCATTCCATTCCATTCCATTCCATTCCATTCCATTCTACTCGGGTAGTTTCAAATCCATTCCATTCCATTCCATTCCTTTCCATTCCATTTCCTTCCATTCCATTCCATTCCATTCCGTTCTACTCAGGTAGATTCCATTTCATTCCATTCCATTCCATTCCATTCCGTTCCATTCCATTCCATTCCGTTCTACTCGGGTAGTTTCCATTCCATTCCTTTCCATTCCATTGCATTCCATTCTCCATGGGTGGATTCAATTCCATTCTATTCCATTCCGTTCCGTCCCGTTCCGTTCCATTCTTTTCCGCTCTTCTCAGGTAGATTCAATTCCGTTCTATTCCACTCCATTCCATTGCATTCCACTCCTTTCCATTCCATTCCATTCCGTTCCGTTCCATTCCATTCCGTTCTTATAGGGTGGATTCCACTCCATTTCATACCATTCCATTCCGTTCTTTTCCATTCGATTCCATTCCATTCCATTCCATTCCGTTCTACTCGTGTAGATTCAGTTCATTCGAATCCATTCCATTCCATTCCATTTCATTCCACTCTCGTCGGGTGGATTGAATTCCATTCTATTCCATTCAATTCCGTTCCGTTCCGTTCCATTCCATTCCGTTCTACTCGGGTTGATTCAATTCCGTACTATTCCACTCCACTCCATTCCATTCCATTCCATTCCATTCCATTCCATTCCATTCCATTCCATTCCATTCCGTTGCACTCCTTTCCGTTCTTCTCGGGTGGATTCCATTCCTTTCCATTCCATTCCATTAGGTTCCGTTCCATTCCGTTCCTTTCAATTCCATTCCATTCCGTTCTTCTCGGGTGGATTCCATTCCATTCCATTTCATTTCATTCCATTCCATTCCATTCCATTCTATTCCGTTCTTCTCGGGTGGATTCCTTTGCATTCCGTTCCGTTGCATTCCATACCATTCCATTCCTTTCTATTCCATTCCGTGCCACTCGGGTAGATTCCATAACATTCCATTCCATTCCATTCCATAACATTCCATTCCATTCCATTCCATAACATTCCATTCCATTCCATTCCATTCTACTCGGGTAGATTTCATTGCATTCCATTCCATTCCATTCCATTACATTCCATTCCATACCATTCCTTTCCATTCCATTCCATTCCGTTCTACTCGGGGAGATTCCTTTCCATTCCATTCCGTTCCATTCCATTCTTTTCCATTCCATTCCGTTCTTCTCGGGAGGATTCCATTCCATTCCAATCCATTCGGTTCCTTTCCACTGCATTCCATTCCATTCCATTCCATTTTATTCCGTTTACTCAGGTAGACTACATTCCATTCCGTTCCATTCCATTCCATTCCATTCCATCCCGTTCCATTCCGTTCCGTTCCATTCCATTCCATTCCGTTCTTCTCGGGTGGATTCCATTCCATTTCATTCGAATCCATTCCATTCCGTTCCATTCCATTCCGTTCCATTCTATTCCATTTCATTCCATTCCATTCCATTCCATTCCATTCCATTCCATTCCATTCCATTCCATTCCATTCCATTCTATTCCATTGCACTCCATTCCATTCCATTCCATTCCATTCCATTCCATTCCGTTCCATTCCATTGCACTCGGGTTGATTCCATTGCATTCCCTTCCATTCCATTCCATTCTATTCCATTCCATTCCATTCCATTCCATTCCATTCCATTCCATTCCATTCCATTCCTCACCTGTTGATTCTATCCGATTCCATTCCATTTCGTTCCGTTCGATTCCATTCCATTCCATTCCATTTCATTCCATTCTTCTCGGGTAGATTAAATTCCATTCCACTCCACTCCATTCCATTCCACTCCATTGCCTTCCATTCCATTCCATTCTTCTTGATTTGATTCCATTCCATTCCATTCCATTCCATTCCATTCCGTTCCATTCCATTCCATTCCATTCCTTTCTACTCGGGTAGATACCATTCCATTCCATTCCATTCCATTCCATTCCATTCCATTCCATTCCATTCCATTGCATTCCATTCCATTTCATTCTGGTCCATTCCATTCCATTCCATTCTCTTCTGGGGGATTCAGTTCTATTCTATTCCATTCCGGTCCATTCCGTTCCGTTCCATTCCGTTCCGTTGCATTCCATTCCTTTCCATTCCATTCCATTCCGTTCTACACGGGTAGATTCCATTCCATTCCATTCCATTCCATTCCATTCCATTCCATTCCATTCTGTTCTTCTCGGGTGGATTCCTTTCCATTCCCTTCCATTCCATTCCATTCCGTTCTACACGGGTAGATTCCATTCCATTCCATTCCATTCCACTCCATTCTATTCAATTCCATTCCATTCCATTCCATTCTATTCCACTCTATTCCATTCAATTCCATTCCATTCCATTCTCCTTGTGTGGATTCAATTCCATTCTATTCCATTCCGTTCCGTTCCATTACGTTCCATTCCATTCCGTTTCATTCTATTCCATTTCATTCCATTCCATTCCATTCCATTCCATTCCATTCCATTCCATTCCATTCCATTCCATTCTATTCCATTGCACTCCATTCCATTCCATTCCATTCCATTCCATTCCATTCCATTCCGTTCCATTCCATTGCACTCGGGTTGATTCCATTGCCTTCCCTTCCATTCCATTCCATTCTATTCCATTCCATTCCATTCAATACCATTCCATTCCATTCCATTCCATTCCATTCCTCACCTGTTGATTCTATCCGATTCCATTCCATTTCGTTCCATTCGATTCCATTCCATTCCATTCCATTTCATTCCGTTCTTCTCGGGTAGATTAAATTCCATTCCACTCCACTCCATTCCATTCCACTCCATTGCCTTCCATTCCATTCCATTCTTCTTGATTTGATTCCATTCCATTCCATTCCATTCCATTCCATTCCATTCCATTCCATTCCGTTCCATTCCATTCCATTCCATTCTTTTCTACTCGGGTAGATTCCATTCCATTCCATTCCATTCCATACCATTCCATTCCATTCCATTCCATTGCATTCCATTCCATTTCATTCTGGTCCATTCCATTCCATTCCATTCTCTTCTGGGGGATTCAGTTCTATTCTATTCCATTCCGGTCCATTCCGTTCCGGTCCATTCCGTTCCGTTCCATTCCGTTCCCTTGCATTCCATTCCTTTCCATTCCATTCCATTCCGTTCTACACGGGTAGATTCCATTCCATTCCATTCCATTCCATTCCATTCCATTCCATTCCATTCCATTCTGTTCTTCTCGGGTGGATTCCTTTCCATTCCCTTCCATTCCATTCCATTCCGTTCTACACGGGTAGATTCCATTCCATTCCATTCCATTCCATTCTATTCAATTCCATTCCATTCCATTCCATTCTATTCCACTCTATTCCATTCAATTCCATTCCATTCCATTCTCCTTGTGTGGATTCAATTCCATTCTATTCCATTCCGTTCCATTCCGTTACGTTCCATTCCATTCCGTTCTGCACGGGTTGATTCAATTCCGTTCTATTCCTCTCCATCCCATTCCATTCCGTTCCATTCCATTCCATTCCATTCCATTCCGTTACTTTCCATTCCATTCTGTTTTTTTCGGTTTGATTCCATGCCATTCCATTCCGTTCCATTCCATTCCATTCCATTCCGTTCTTCCCGGCTGGATTCTCTTCCATTCCATTCCATTCCATTCCATTCCATTCCATTCCATTCCGTTACATTCCATTCCGTTCTTCTCACGTGGATTCCATTCCATTCCATTCCATTCCATTCCATTCCATTCCTTTCCATTCCATTCCATTCCATTCCATTCCTTTCCATTCCATTCCATTATCCTCGGCTTGATTCAATTCCATTCTTTTCCATTCCATTCCGTTCCGTTCCGTTCCGTTCCATTCCGTTCCGTTCTACTTGCATCCATTCAATTCCGTTCTATTCCATTCCATTCCAATCGATTTCATCCCATTCCATTCGATTCCATTCCATACCCTTCCATTCCGTTCTTCTCGGGTAGATTCCATTCCATTCCATTCCATTGCATTCCATTCCATTCCATTCCATTCCATTCCATTCCATTCCATTCCATTCCATTCCATTCCGTTCTACTCAGGTTGATTCAATTCCATTTTATTCCATTCCATTCCGTTCTGTTCCGTTCCGTTCAGTTCTACTCGGGTTTCTTCCATTCCATTCCATTCCATTCCATTCCATTCCATTCCATTCCATTCCATTCCATTCCATTCCTTTCAATTCTGGTTGCTTCCATTCCATTCCATTCCATTCCATTCCATTCCATTCCATTCCATTCCATTCCATTCCACACGGGTTGATTCAATTCCGTTCTATTCCATTCCATTCCGTTCCGTTCTACTCGGATTGATTCAATGCCATTCTATTCCATTTCATTCCATTCCAGTCCAGTCCATTCCATTCCATTCCATTCCATTCCATTCCATTCCATTCCATTCCATTCCATTCCATTCCATTTCTCTCGGGTTGATTCAGCTCTGTTCTACTCAATTCCATTCCATTCCGTTCCTTTCCATTCCGTTCCATTCCGTTCAGTTCCACTCGGATTGATTCAATTCCGTTCTATTACTTTCCTTTCCATTCCATTGCATTCCATTCCATTCCATTCCGTTCCATTCCATTCAATTCCATTCCATTCCATTCCATTCCATTCCATTCCACTCGGGTTGATTCAGTTTCATTCTATAAAATTCCATTCCGTTCCATTCCGTTCTGTTCCGTTGCATTCCGTTCCGTTCTACTCGGATTTATTCAATTCCTTTCTACTCCATTCCACTCCATTCCACTCCATTCCATTCCATTCCATTCCATTCCACTCCATTCCATTCCATTCCATTCCATTCCGTAACACTCCATTCCGTTCTTCTCAGGTAGATTCCATTCGATTCCATTCCATTCCATTCCATTCCATTCCGTTCCATTCCATTCCATTCCGTTCAACTCTGGTTGATTCCATTCCATTCCATTCCATTCCATTCCATTCCACTCCATTCCATTCCATTCCATTCCATTCCATTCAATTCCATTCCTTTCCATTCCATTCCATTCCACTCGGGTTGATTCAATTCCGTTCTATTCCAATCCATTCCATTCCGTTCCATTCCATTCCATTTCATTCCATTCCATTCCATTCCATTCTGTTCTTCTAGGGTGGATTCTTTTCCATTCCTTTCGATTCCATTTCATTCCATTCCATTCCGTTCTACTCGAGTAGATTCCATTCCATTCCATTCCATTCCATTCCATTCCATTCCATTCCACTCGGGTTGATTCAGTTCCAATCTATTCAATTCCATTCCGGTCCATTCCGTTCTGTTCCTTTGCGTTCCGTTCCGTTCTACTCGGATTGATTCAATTCCGTTCTATTCCATTCCACTCCATTCCACTCCATTCCATTCCATTCCATTCCTTTCCATTCCATTCCATTCCATTCCATTCCATTCCATTCCATTCCATTCCATTCCATTCCCTTCCAGATGGGTTGCTCCCATTCCATTCCATTCCATTCTTCAAGGGTTTATTCCATTTCATTCCATTCCTTTCCATTGCATTCAATTCCTTTCCATTCCATTCCAATCCACTCGAATTTATTCTATTCTATTCCATTCCATTCCATTTCATTCCATTGAATTCCATTCCACACGTGTTGATTTGATTCCATTCCGTTCCATTCAATTCCATTCCATTCTTTTCCATTTCACTCGGGTTGACTCCATTCCATTCCATTCCATTCCACTCCATTCCATTCCATTACACTAGGGTGATTCCATTCCACTCCATTCCATTCCATTCCATTCCATTCCATTCCATTCCATTCCATTACACTCGGGTTGATTCCATTGCCTTCCCTTCCATTCCATTCCATTCTATTCCATTCCATTCCATTCCATTCCATTCCTCACCGGTTGATTCTATCCGATTCCATTCCATTTCGTTCCATTCGATTCCATTCCATTCCATTCCATTTCATTCCGTTCTTCTCGGGTTGATTAAATTCCATTCCACTCCACTCCATGCCATTCCACTCCATTGCCTTCCATTCCATTCCATTCTTCTCTTCTGGATTCTATTGCTTTCCGTTCCATTCCATTCCAATCCATTCAATTCCATTCCATTCCATTCCCTTCCGTTCCATTCCATTCCGTTCTTGTCTTGTGGATTCCCTTGTATTCCAATCCATTAAATTCCATTCCATTCCATTCCATTCCATTCCATTACATTACATTACTTTCCATTCTACTCAGGTAGATTCCAGTCCATTCCATTCCATTCCAGTCTTCTTGTTTGGATTCCATTCCATTCCATTCCATTCCGTTCCATTCCATTCCAGTCCATTCCGTTCCGTTCCATTCCGTTCCGTTGCATTCCATTCCTTTCCATTCCATTCCATTCCTTTCTGCACGGGTAGATTCCATTCCATTCCATTCCATTCCTTTCCATTCCATTCTGTTCTTCTCGGGTGGATTCCTTTCCATTCCCTTCCATTACATTCCATTCCGTTCTACACGGGTAGATTCCATTCCATTCCATTCCATTCCATTGCATTCTATTCAATTCCATTCCATTCCATTCCATTCCATTCCATTCCATTCTATTCCATTCCATTCCATTCCATTCCATTCTCCTTGTGTGGATTCAATTCCATTCTATTCCATTCCGTTCCGTTCCGTTACGTTCCATCCCATTCCGTTCTGCACGGGTTGATTCAATTCCGTTCTATTCCACTCCATCCCATTCCATTCCATTCCATTCCATTCCATTCCATTCCATTCCATTCCGTTACGTTCCATTCCAATCTGTTCTTTTCGGGTTGATTCCATGCCATTCCATTCCGTTCCATTCCATTCCATTCCATTCCGTTCTTCCCGGCTGGATTCTCTTCCATTCCATTCCATTCCATTCCATTCCATTCCATTCCATTCCATTCCATTCCATTCCATTCCGTTACATTCCATTCCGTTCTTCTCACGTGGATTCCATTCCATTCCATTCCATTCCTTTCCATTCCATTCCATTCCATTCCATTCCATTCCATTCCTTTCCATTCCATTCCATTCCATTCCGTTGTCCTCGGCTTGATTCAATTCCATTCTTTTCCATTCCATTCCGTTCCGTTCCGTTCCGTTCCAATCCGTTCCTTTCTACTTGCATCCATTCAATTCCGTTCTATTCCATTCCATTCCAATCCATTTCATCCCATTCCATTCGATTCCATTCCGTACCCTTCCATTCCGTTCTTCTCGGGTAGACTCCATTCCATTCCATTCCACTGCATTCCATTCCATTCCATTCCATTCAATTCCATTCCATTCCATTCCATTCCTTTCTACTCAGGTTGATTCAATTCCATTTTATTCCATTCCATTCCGTTCTGTTCCGTTCCGTTCAGTTCTACTCGGGTTTATTCCATTCCATTCCATTCCATTCCATTCCATTCCATTCCATTCCATTCCATTCCATTCCTTTCATTTCGGGTTGCTTCCATTCCATTCCATTCCATTCCATTCCATTCCATTCCATTCCATTCCATTCCACACGGGTTGATTCAATTCCGTTCTATTCCATTCCATTCCGTTCCGTTCTACTCGGATTGATTCAATTCCATTCTATTCCATTCCATTCCATTCCATTCCAGTCCATTCCATTCCATTCCATTCCATTCCACTCCATTCCATTCCATTCCAATCCAATCGAATTGATTCCATTCCATTCCTTTCCATTCCATTCCGTTCCATTACATTCCATAACATTGCATTCCATTCCATTCCATTCCATTCCATACCTCTTGGGTTGATTCCATTCCATTCCATTCTAGATTGGTTGATTCCATTCCATTCCCTTCTATTCCACATGTCCTGATTCCTTTTCATTCCATTCCTTTCCATTCTATTCCATTCCATTCCATTCAAATTCATTCGAATTTATTCCATTCCATTCAATTCAATTCCATTCCATTCCATTCCATTCCACTCGTCTTGACTTCATTCTAATCTACTCCATTCATTCCATTCCACTTGGGTTGATTCCATTCCATTCCATTCCATTTCATTCCATTTCACTCCATTCCATTCTTTTCCTGTCTGGTTGATTCCATTGCATTCCATTCGATTCCACTCGGGTTGATTCCATTCCTTCCCATTTCATTCCAATTCATTCCATTCCATTCTACTCCATTCCAGTTGATTCCATTCCGTTCCATTCCATTCCATTCCATTCCACTCCACTAGGGTTGATTTCATTCCATTCGATTCCATTCCATTCTATTCAGGTTGAATCCATTCAATTCCATTCCATTCCACTCGGGTTGATTCCATTCCATTCCATTCCATTCTATTCCACTGGGGTTGAATCTATTCCATTCCATTCCATTCCATTCATTTCCATTCATTTCCATTCTTTCATTCTATTCCATTCCATTTCACTCGGGTTGATTCTATTCCTTTCCATTTCATTCCATTCCATTCCATTCCACTCAACTCCACTCAACTCCGCTCCACTCCAATCCACCCTCCACTCGGTTTGATTCCATTCCATTATATTCCGCTCCATTCATTTCCATTCCATTCCACTTGGGTTGATTCCATTCCATTCCATTCCATTCCATTCCACTCCATTCCATTCCATTCCCTTCCATTCCACTCCATTTCATTCCATTCCATTCCACTCCATTCCATTCCATTCCATTCCCTTCCATTCCACTCCATTCCATTCCATTCGGGTTGATACCATGACATTCCATTCCATTCCACTCCATTCCATTCCATTCCTTTCCATTCCATTCCATTCTATTCCTTTCCAGTCGGGATGATTCTAATCCATTCCATTCCATTCCATTCCACTCCATTCCATTACACTCGCGTTGATTCCATTCATTTCCATTCCATTCCATTACAGTACTTTCCGTTCCATTCATTTCCTCTCGGGTTGATTCCCTTCCATTCTACTCATTCCATTCCATTCCATTCCATTCCTTTGCATTCCTTTTCTTTCCATTCTATTCCATTCCGTTCGGTTCCATTACGTTCCATTCCGTTCCGTTCTGCTCGGGTTGATTCAATTCCGTTCCATTGCACTCCATTTCTTTCCATTACATTCCGTTCTTTTCGGGTTGATTCCATTCCATTCCATTCCATTCCATTCCATTCCGTTCCATTCCATTCCATTCCATTCCGTTCTACTCGGGTAAATTGAACTCATTCCATTCCATTCCAATCCATTCCATTCCATTCCATTCCATTCCGTTCCATTCCATTCCATTCCATTCCATTCCATTCCATTCCATTCCATTCCATTCCATTCCATTCCATTCCATTCCATTCCGTGCTACTCGAGTAGTTTCCCTTCCCTTCCATTCCATTCCATTCCATTCCATTTAATTCCATTCCATAGCATTCCATTCAATTCCATTCCATTCAATTCCATTCCATTCCATTCCGCTCTACATTGGTTGATTCCATTCCATTCCATTCCACTCAATTCCATTCCATTCCATTCCATTCCATTCCATTCCGTTCCATTCCGTTCTTCTCGGGTGGATTCCATTCCATTCCGTTCCATTGCATTCCATTCCATTCCATTCCTTTCCATTCCATTCCGTTCTACTCGGGTAGATTCCATTCCCTTCCTTTCCGCTCCATTCCATTCCATTCCATTCCATTCCATTCCGTTCCATTACATTCCGTTCTTCTCGGGTGGATTCCACTGCATTCCATTCCATCCCATTCCGTTCCATTCAATTCCATTCCATTCCGTTCTACTCGGGTAGTTTCCTCTCGATACCATTCCATTCCATTCCATTCCATTCCATTCCATTCCATTCCATACCTTTCCATTCCATTCCGTTCTTCTCGGTTCGATTCGATTCAATTAGATTCCATTCCATTCCATTCCATTCCATTCCATTCCATTCCATTCCTTTCTACTCGGGAAGATTCCATTCCATTCCATTCCATTCTCCTCGGGTGGATTCAATTCCATTCTATTCCGTTCCGTTCAATCCCGTTCCGTTCCATTCCGTTCCGTTCTACTCGGGTTGATTCAATTCCGTTCTATTCCACTCCATTCCATTCCATTCCATTCCATTCCATTCCGTTCGTCTCGTATGGATTCCATTACGTTCTGTTCCATTCTATTCCATTCCATTCCATTCCTTTCCATTCCATTCCATTCCTTTCCATTCCATTCCGTTCTCTCCATGTAGATTCCATTCCATTCCATTCCATTCCATTCCATTCCATTCCATTCCATTCCATTCCATTCTTTTCCGTTCCATTCCGTTTCATTCCATTCCGTTCCTCTCGTGTGGATTCCTTTCCATTCCATTCCATTCCGTTCCATTCCATTCCATTACTTTCCATTACATTCTTCTCTTTTGGAAACCACTACATTCCTTTCTATTCCGTTCCATTCCTTTCCATTCCATTCCATTCCATTCCGCTCCATTCCATTCCATTCCATTCCATTCCATTCTACTCAGGTGAATTCCATTCCATTCCACTGCATTCAATACCGTTCCATTCCATTCCATTCCATTCCATACCTTTCCATTCCATTCCATTCCATTTCATTCGATTCCATTCCATTCCATTCCATTCCTTTCTACTCGGGTAGATTCCATTCCATTCCATTCCATTCTCTTCGGGTGGATTCAGTTCCATTCTATTCCGTTCCGTTAAATCCCGTTCCGTTCCATTCCGTTCCGTTCTACTCGGGTTGATTCAATTCCGTTCTATTCCACTCCATTCCATTCCATTCCATTCCATTCCATTCCTTTCCATTCCATTCCATTCCATTCCGTTCGTCTCGTATGGATTCCATTCCATTCTGTTCCATTCTATTCCATTCCATTCCATTCCTTTCCATTCCATTCCGTTCTCTCCGGGTAGATTCCATTCCATTCCATTCCATTCCATTCCATTCCATTCCATTCTTTTCCGTTCCATTCCGTTTCATTCCATTCCGTTCTTCTCGTGTGGATTGCATTCCATTCCATTCCATTCCGTTCCATTCCATTCCATTACATTCCATTACATTCTTCTCTTTTGGATCCCACTACATTCCTTTCTATTCCGATCCATTCCATTCCATTCCATTCCATTCCACTGCATTCCATTCCATTCCATTCCGTTCGATTCCACTCGGGATGATTCATTTCCGTTCTATTCCATTCCATTCCGATCTGTTCCATTCCATTCCATTTCATTCCATTCCATTCCATTCCATTCTGTTCTTCTTGGGTGGATTCGTTTCCATTCCTTTCGATTCCATTTCATTCCATTCCATTCCGTTCTACTCGAGTAGATTCCATTCCATTCCATTCCATTGCATTCCATTCCATTCCATTCTCCTTGTGTGGATTCAATTCCATTCTATTCCATTCCGTTCCATTCCGTTACGTTCCATTCCATTCCGTTCTGCTCGGGTTGATTCAATTCCGTTCTATTCAACTCCATCTAATTCCATTCCATTCCATTCCATTACATTATATTCCAACCCGTTCCATTGATTCCATTCCCTTCCATTCCATTACATTCTATTCCACTCAACACGCGTTGATTCTGCTCCATTACTTTGCATTCCAGTCCATTCCTTTCCATTCCATTTATTCCATTCCATTCCAGTAGTGTTGATTCCATTCTATTCCAATTTATTCCATTCCATTCCATTGTATTCAATTCCATTCCATTACATTCCACTCGGGTTGATTACATGCCATTCCATTCCACTCATGTTTCTTCCATTCCATTCCATTCCTCTCAAGTTTATTCCTTTCCATTCCATTCCATTCCATTCCATTGCATTCCTTTCCATTCCATTCGTGTTGATTTCTCTCCATTCCATTCCATTCCGTTCCATGCCATTGCATTCCAACACATTCCATTCCATTCCCTTCCATTCCATTCCTTTCCATTCCATTCTATTGCATTCCTGTCGGATTGATTCCATTCAATTCCATTCCATTCCATTCCATTCCATTCCATTCCATTCCATTCCATTCCATTCCATTCCAGATGGGTTGCTCCCATTCCATTCCATTCCATTCTTCAAGGGTTTATTCCATTTCATTCCATTCCTTTCCATTCCATTCAATTCCATTCCATTCCATTCCAATCCACTCGAATTGACTCTATTCTATTCCATTCCATTCCATTTCATTCCATTGAATTCCATTCCACACGTGTTGATTTGATTCCATTCCGTTCCATTCAATTCCATTCCATTCTTTTCCATTTCACTCGGGTTGATTCCATTCCATTCCATTCCATTCCACTCCATTCCATTCCATTACACTAGGGTGATTCCATTCCACTCCATTCCATTCCATTCCATTCCATTCCATTCCATTCCATTCCATTCCATCACACTCGGGTTGAATCCATTGCCTTCCCTTCCATTCCATTCCATTCTATTCCATTCCATTCCATTCCATTCCATTCCTCACCGGTTGATTCTATCCGATTCCATTCCATTTCGTTCCATTCGATTCCATTCCATTCCATTCCATTTCATTCCGTTCTTCTCGGGTAGATTAAATTCCATTCCACTCCACTGCATTCCATTCCACTCCATTGCCTTCCATTCCATTCCATTCTTCTCTTGTGGATTCCATTCCATTCCGTTCCATTCCATTCCACTCCATTCCATTCCATTCCTTTGTACTCGTGTAGATTGCATTCCATTCCATTCCATTCCATTCCATTCCATTCCATTCCATTCCAATCCATTCCATTCCATTCCATTCCATTCCATTAATTTCCATTCCATTCCATTCCATTCCATTCCATTGCGTTCCATTCCATTCCGTTCTTCACAGGTGTATTCCATTCCATTTCATTCCATTGTGTTCCCTTCCATTCCATTCCATTCCATTCCATTCCACTCGGTTGGATTCAATTCCATTCTATTCCATGCAGTTCCGTTCCGTTTCGTTCCATTCCGCTCCGCTCTACTCGGGTTGATTCAATTCCGTTCTATTCCACTCCATTCCATTCCATTCCATTCCATTCCATTCCATTCCGTTCCGTTCCATTCCATTCCGTTCTTCTCGGGTGGATTCCATTCCATTCCATTCCATTCCTTTCCATTCCATTCCATTCCATTCCATTCCATTCCATTCCATTCCATTCCATTCCGTTCCATTCCATTCCATTCCGTTCTACTCGGGTAGAGTCGATTCATTCCATTCCATTCCCTTCCATTTCATTCCATTCCATTCCATTCCATTTCATTCCATTCCATTCCATTCCATTCCATTCCATAGCATTCCATTCCATTCTCCTCGGGTGGATTCAATTCCATTCTAATCCATTCCGGTCCTTTCCGTTCCGTTCCATTCCGTTCCGTTCTACTCGGGTTGATTCAATTCCGTTCTGTTCCACTCCATTTAATTCCATTCCATTCCATTAAATTCCGTTCCATTCCATTCCATTCCATTCCATTCCATTCCATTCCATTCCATTCCATTCCATGCCATTCCCTTCTACTCGGGTAGATTCAAATCCATTCCATTAAATTCCATTCCATTCCTTTCCATTCCATTCCATTGCATTCCATTCCATTCCACTCCACTCCATTCCGTTCCATTCCATTGCATTCCTTTCTTCCCGTGTGTATTCCTTTCCATTCCATTCCATTCGTTTCCATTCCATTCCTTTCCATTCCATTCCTTTCCATTTCATTCCGTTCCATTCTGTTCCATTCCATTCCTTTCTTCTCAGGAGTATTCCATTCGATTCCAATCCATTCCTTTCCATTCCATTCCATTCCATTCCATTCCACTCGGATTGATTCAATTCCGTTCTATTCCATTCCATTCCGTTCCGTTCTACTCGGATTGATTCAATGCCATTCTATTCCATTCCATTCCATTCCATTACAGTCCATTCCATTCCATTCTATTCCATTCCATTCCATTCCATACCATTCCATTCTATTCCATTCCATTCCATTCCATTCCATTCCATTTCACTCGGGTTTATTCAGCTCGGTTCTACTCAATTCCATTCTATTCCGTTCCGTTCCACTGCGTTCCATTCCGTTCAGTTCCACTCGGATTGATTCAATTCCGATCTATTCCTTTCCATTCCATTCCATTCCATTCCATTCCATTCCATTCCATTCCGTTCCATTCCATTCCATTCCATTCCTTTCCATTCCATTCCATTCCATTCCATTCCATTCCATTCCATTCCATTCATTTCACTCGGGTTGATTCAGTTCCAATCTATTCAATTCCATTGCGGTCCATTCCTTTCTGTTCCGTTGCATTCCGTTCCATTCTACTCGGATTGATTCAATTCCGTTCTATTCCATTCCACTCCATTCCACTCCATTCCATTCCATTCCATTCTATTCCATTCCATTCCACTCCATTCCATTCCATTCCATTCCATTCCTTTCCATTCCATTCCACTCGGGTTGATTCAATTCCATTCTATTCCATTCCATTCCGTTCCGTTCCATTGCATTCCATTTCATTCCATTTCATTCCATTCCATTCTGTTCTTCTCGGGTGGATTCCTTTCCATTCCTTTCGATTCCATTTCATTCCATTCCATTCCGATCTACTCGAGTAGATTCCATTCCATTCCATTCCATTCCATTCTCCTTGGGTGGATTCAATTCCATTCTATTCCATTCCGTTGCATTCCATTACGTTCCATGCCATTCCTTTCTGCTCGGGTTGATTCAATTCCGTTCTATTCCACTCCATCTAATTCCATTCCTTTCCATTCCATTACATTATATTCCAACCCGTTCCATTGATTCCATTCCCTTCCATTCCATTACATTCTATTCCACTCAACACGCGTTGATTCTGCTCCATTACTTTGCATTCCAGTCCATTCCTTTCCATTCCATTTATTCCATTCCATTCCACTAGTGTTGATCCCATTCTATTCCAATTTATTCCATTCCATTCCATTGTATTCAATTCCATTCCATTACATTCCACTCGGGTTGATTACATGCCATTCCATTCCACTCATGTTTCTTCCATTCCATTCCATTCCTCTCAAGTTTATTCCTTTCCATTCCATTCCATTCCATTAAATTGCATTCCTTTCCATTCCATTCGTGTTGATTTCTCTCCATTCCATTCCATTCCGTTCCATGCCATTGCATTCCAACACATTCCATTCCATTCCCTTCCATTCCATTCCTTTCCATTCCATTCTATTGCATTCCTGTCGGATTGATTCCATTCAATTCCATTCCATTCCATTCCATTCCATTCCCTTCCATTCCATTCCAGATGGGTTGCTCCCATTCCATTCCATTCCATTCTTCAAGGGTTTATTCCATTTCATTCCATTCCTTTCCATTCCATTCAATTCCATTCCATTCCATTCCAATCCACTCGAATTGATTCTATTCTATTCCATTCCATTCCATTTCATTCCATTGAATTCCATTCCACACGTGTTGATTTGATTCCATTCCGTTCCATTCAATTCCATTCCATTCTTTTCCATTTCACTCGGGTTGATTCCATTCCATTCCATTCCATTCCACTCCATTCCATTCCATTACACTAGGGTGATTCCATTCCACTCCATTCCATTCCATTCCATTCCATTCCATTCCATTCCATTACACTCGGGTTGAATCCATTGCCTTCCCTTCCATTCCATTCCATTCTATTCCATTCCATTCCATTCCATTCCATTCCATTCCATTCCATTCCATTACACTCGGGTTGAATCCATTGCCTTCCCTTCCATTCCATTCCATTCTATTCCATTCCATTCCATTCCATTCCATTCCTCACCGGTTGATTCTATCCGATTCCATTCCATTTCGTTCCATTCGATTCCATTCCATTCCATTCCATTTCATTCCGTTCTTCTCGGGTAGATTAAATTCCATTCCACTCCACTGCATTCCATTCCACTCCATTGCCTTCCATTCCATTCCATTCTTCTCTTGTGGATTCAATTCCATTCCGTTCCATTCCATTCCACTCCATTCCATTCCATTCCTTTGTACTCGTGTAGATTCCATTCCATTCAATTCCATTCCATTCCCTTCCATTCCATTCCATTCTTCTCTTGTGGATTGCATTCCATTCCGTTCCATTCCATTCCACTCCATTCCATTCCATTCCTTTGTACTCGTGTAGATTCCATTCCATTCCATTCCATTCCATTCCATTCCATTCCATTAATTTCCGTTCCATTCCATTCCATTCCATTCCATTGCGTTCCATTCCATTCCGTTCTTCACAGGTGTATTCCATTCCATTTCGTTCCATTGTGTTCCATTCCATTCCATTCCATTCCATTCCATTCCACTCGGTTGGATTCAATTCCATTCTATTCCATGCAGTTCCGTTCCGTTTCGTTCCATTCCGCTCCGCTCTACTCGGGTTGATTCAATTCCGTTCTATTCCACTCCATTCCGTTCCGTTCCATTCCATTCCGTTCTTCTCGGGTGGATTCCATCCCATTCCATTCCATTCCATTCCATTCCATTCCATTCCATTCCATTCCATTCCATTCCATTCCATTCTATTCCGTTCCATTCCATTCCATTCCATTCCGTTCTACTCGGGTAGATTCGATTCATTCCATTCCATTCCCTTCCATTTCATTCCATTCCATTCCATTCCATAACATTCCATTCCATTCTCCTCGGGTGGATTCAATTCCATTCTAATCCATTCCGGTCCGTTCCGTTCCGTTCCATTCCGTTCCGTTGTACTCGGGTTGATTCAATTCCGTTCTGTTCCACTCCATTTAATTCCATTCCATTCCATTCAATTCCGTTCCATTCCATTCCATTCCATTCCATTCCATTCCATTCCATTACATTCCATTCCATTCCATTCCATTCCATTCCATTCCATTCCATTCCATTCCATTTCACTCCATTCCATTCCATTCCATTCCATTCCATTCCATTCCATTCCATTCCACTCGTGTTGATTCACTTCCATTCTATTCAGTTCCATTCCGGTCCATTCCGTTCTGTTCCGTTGCATTCCGTTCCGTTCTACTCGGATTGATTCAATTCCGTTCTATTCCATTCCACTCCATTCCACTCCATTCCATTCCATTCCATTCCGTCACACTCCATTCCGCTCTGCTCGGGTAGATTCCATTCGATTCCATTCCATTCCATTCCATTCCATTCCATTCCATTCCATTCCATTCCATTCCATTCCGTTCATCTCAGGTTGATTCCATTCCATTCCATTCCATTCCATTCCATTCCATTCCATTCCATTCCACTGCATTCCATTCCATTCCATTCCATTCCATTCCACTCGGGTTGATTCATTTCCGTTCTATTCCATTCCATTCCGTTCTGTTCCATTCCATTCCATTTCATTCCATTCCATTCCATTCCATTCTGTTCTTCTCGGGTGGATTCGTTTCCATTCCTTTCGATTCCATTTCATTCCATTCCATTCCGTTTTACTCGAGTAGATTCCATTCCATTCCATTCCATTGCATTCCATTCCATTCCATTCTCCTTGGGTGGAGTCAATTCCATTCTATTCCATTCCGTTCCATTCCGTTACGTTCCATTCCATTCCGTTCTGCTCGGGTTGATTCAATTCCGTTCTATTCCACTCCATCTAATTCCATTCCATTCCATTACATTACATTCTATTCCAACCCGTTCCATTGATTCCATTCCCTTCCATTCCATTACATTCTATTCCACTCAACACGCGTTGATTCTGCTCCATTACGTTGCATTCCAGTCCATTCCTTTCCATTCCATTTATTCCATTCCATTCTACTAGTGTTGATTCCATTCTATTCCAATTTATTCCATTCCATTCCATTGTATTCAATTCCATTCCATTACATTCCACTCGGGTTGATTACATGCCATTCCATTCCACTCATGTTTCTTCCATTCCATTCCATTCCTTTCCATTCCATTCCATTCCATTCCTTTCCATTCCATTCCATTCCATTCCATTCCATTCCATTCCATTCCATTCCATTGCATTCCTTTCCATTCCATTCGTGTTTTTTTCTCTCCATTCCATTCCAGTCCATTCCATGCCATTGCATTCCAACACATTCCATTCCATTCCCTTCCATTCCATTCCTTTCCATTCCATTCTATTGCATTCCTGTCGGATTGATTCCATTCCATTCCATTCCATTCCATTCCATTCCATTCCCTTCCAGATGGGTTGCTCCCATTCCATTCCATTCCATTCTTCAAGGGTTTATTCCATTTCATTCCATTCCTTTCCATTCCATTCAATTCCATTCCATTCCATTCCAATCCACTCGAATTGATTCTATTCTATTCCATTCCATTCCATTTCATTCCATTGAATTCCATTCCACACGTGTTGATTTGAATTCATTCCGTTCCATTCAATTCCATTCCATTCTTTTCCATTTCACTCGGGTTGATTCCATTCCATTCCACTCCATTGCATTCCATTACACTAGGGTGATTCCATTCCACTCCATTCCATTCCATTCCATTCCATTCCATTCCATTCCATTCCATTCCATTCCATTCCATTCCATTACACTCGGGTTGATTCCATTGCCTTCCCTTCCATTCCATTCCATTCTATTCCATTCCATTCCATTCCTCACCGGTTGATTCTATCCGATTCCATTCCATTTCGTTCCATTCGTTTCCATTCCATTCCATTCCATTTCATTCCTTTCTTCTCGGGTAGATTAAATTCCATTCCACTCCACTCCATTCCATTCCACTCCATTGCCTTCCATTCCATTCCATTCTTCTCTTGTGGATTCCATTCCATTCCGTTCCATTCCATTCCAATCCATTCCATTCCATTCCATTCCATTCGCTTCCGTTCCATTCCATTCCATTCTTCTCTTGTGGATTCCCTTCTATTCCAATCCATTAAATTCCATTCCATTCCGTTCCATTCCATTCCATTACATTACATTACTTTCCGTTCTACTCAGGTAGATTCCAGTCCATTCCATTCCATTCCATTCTTCTTGTTTGGATTCCATTCCATTCCATTCCATTCCATTCTGTTCCACTCCATTCCATTCCATTCCATTCCATTTCATTCTGTTCCATTCCATTCCATTCCATTCCTTTCTACTCGGGTAGATTCCATTCCATTCCATTCCGTTCCATACCATTGCATTCCATTCCATTCCATTGCATTCCATTCCATTTCATTCTGGTCCATTGCATTCCATTCCATTCTCTTCTGGTGGATTCAGTTCCATTCTATTCCATTCCGGTCCATTCCGTTCCGTTCCATTCCGTTCCGTTGCATTCCATTCCTTTCCATTGCATTCCATTCCGTTCTACACCGGTAGATTGCATTCCATTCCATTCCACTCCATTCAATTCCGTTGCACTCCTTTCAGTTCTTCTCGGGTGGATTCCTTTCCTTTCCCTTCCATTCCATTCCATTCCGTTCTACACGGGTAGATTCCATTCCATTCCATTCCATTCCATTCCATTCCATTCCATTCCATTCCATTCCATTCCATTCTATTCCATTCCATTCCATTCCATTCCATTCCATTCCATTCCATTCCATTCCATTCTATTCCATTCCATTCCATTCCATTCCATTCTCCTTGTGTGGATTCAATTCCATTCTATTCCATTCCGTTCCGTTCCATTCCGTTCCATTCCATTCCGTTCTACTCGGGTTGATTCAATTCCGTACTATTCCACTCCATTCCATTCCATTCTTTTCCATTCCATTGCGTTCTTCTCGGGAGGATTCCATTCCATTCCAATACATTCTTTTCCTTTCCACTGCATTCCATTCCATTCCATTCCATTCCATTCTTTTCCATTCCATTGCGTTCTTCTCGGGAGGATTCCAATCCATTCCAATCCATTCTTTTCCTTTCCACTGCATTCCATTCCATTCCATTCCATTCCATTCCATTCCATTCCATTCCATTCCATTTTATTCCGTTCTACTGAGGTAGACTACATTCCATTCCGTTCCATTCCATTCCATTCCATTCCACTCAATTCCATTCCATTCCGTTCTTCTCGGGTGGATTCCATTCCAATTCATTCCAATCCATTCCATTCTGTTCCGTTTCGTTCCATTCCGTTCCGTTCTACTCGGGTTGATTAAATTCCATTCTATTCCACTGCATTTCATCTCATTGCGTTCCATTCCATTCCGTTCCATTCCATTACATTCCGTTCTTCTCCGGTGAATTCCATTCCATTCGAATCCATTCCATTCCGTTTCATTCCATTCCATTACATTCCGTTCTACTCAGTTAGATTCAATTCATTTCATTCCTTTCCATTCCATTATATTCCATTCCATTCCATTCCATTCCATTCTGTTCCATTACATTCCGTTCTTCTCGGGTGGATTCCATTCCATTCCTTTCCATTCCACTCTACTCAGGTAGATTCAATTCATTCCATTCCATTCCATTCCATTCCATTCCATTCCATTCCATTCCATTCCAATCCATTCCATTCCATTTCATTGCATTGAGTTCCATTTCGTCCTTCTTTGGAGGATTCCATTCCATTCCATTCCGTTCCATTCCGTTCCATTCCATTGCATTCCATTCCATTCCGTTCCGTTCCATTCCTTTCTCCTCGGGTGGATTCCATTCCATTCCATTCCATTCCATTCCATTCCATTCCATTCCATTCCATTCCATTCCATTCCTTTCCATTCCATTCCATTCCATTCCATTCCATTCCTTTCCATTCCATTCCATTCCATTCTACTCCTTTCCTTTCCATTCCATTCCATTCCATTCTACTCCTTTCCTTTCCATTCCATTCCATTTCATTCCATTCCGTTCTACTAGGGAAGATTCAATTCCATTCCATTCAATTCCGTTCCATTCCATTCCATTCCATTCCATTCCATTCCATTCCATTCCATTCCATTCCTTTCCATTCCATTCCTTTCCTTTCCATTACATTCCATTGCATTCCGTTCCATTCCATTCGATTCCATTCCATTCCATTCCTTTCCATACCGTTCCATTCAATTTAATTCCATTCAATTCCATTCCCTTCCATTCCGTTCCATTCCATTCCATTCCATTCCGTTTCATTCCATTCCGTTCTTCACAGGTGGATTCCATTCCATTTCATTACTTTCCATTCCATTCCATTCCACTCCATTCCATTATATTCCATTCAACTCGGTTGGATTCAGTTCCATTCTCTTCCATTCCGTTCCGTTCAGTTTCTTTCCATTCTGTTCTGTTCTACTCGGTTTGATGCATTTCCGTTCTATTCCACTCCATTCCATTCCATTCCATTCCATTCCATTCCATTCTGTTCCGTTCCATTCCATTCCGTTCTTCTCGGTTGGATTCCATTCCATTCGATTCCATTCAATTCCATTCCATTCCATTCCATTCCATTCCATTCCATTCTATTCCTTTCCTTTCCATTCCATTCCATTCTATTCCTTTCCTTTCCATACCATTCCATTCCATTCCATTCCTTTCCATTCCGTTCTACTCGGGCAGATTCCATTCCATTCCATTCCATTCCATTCCATTCCATTCTACTCGGGTAGTTTCAAATCCATTCCATTCCATTCCATTCCTTTCCATTCCATTTCATTCCATTCCATTCCTTTCCATTCCGTTCTATTCAGGTAGATTCCATTTCATTCCATTCCATTCCATTCCATTCCGTTCCATTCCATTCCATTCCGTTCTACTCGGGTAGTTTCCATTCCATTCCTTTCCATTCCATTGCATTCCATTCTCCATGGGTGGATTCAATTCCATTCTATTCCATTCCGTTCCGTCCCGTTCCGTTCCATTCTGTTCCGCTCTTCTCAGGTAGATTCAATTCCGTTCTATTCCACTCCATTCCATTGCATTCCACTCCTTTCCATTCCATTCCATTCCGTTCCGTTCCATTCCATTCCGTTCTTATAGGGTGGATTCCACTCCATTTCATACCATTCCATTCCGTTCTTTTCCATTCGATTCCATTCCATTCCATTCCATTCCGTTCTACTCGTGTAGATTCAGTTCATTCGAATCCATTCCATTCCATTCCATTTCATTCCACTCTCGTCGGGTGGATTGAATTCCATTCTATTCCATTCAATTCCGTTCCGTTCCGTTCCATTCCATTCCGTTCTACTCGGGTTGATTCAATTCCGTACTATTCCACTCCACTCCATTCCATTCCATTCCATTCCATTGCACTCCTTTCCGTTCTTCTCGGGTGGATTCCATTCCTATCCATTCCATTCCATTAGGTTCCGTTCCATTCCGTTCCTTTCAATTCCATTCCATTCCGTTCTTCTCGGGTGGATTCCATTCCATTCCATTTCATTTCATTCCATTCCATTCCATTCCATTCCGTTCTTCTCGGGTGGATTCCATTCCATTCCGTTCCGTTGCATTCCATACCATTCCATTCCTTTCTATTCCATTCCGTGCCACTCGGGTAGATTCCATTCCATTCCATTCCATTTCATTCCATAACATTCCATTCCATTCCATTCCATAACATTCCATTCCATTCCCTTCCATTCCATTCCTTTCCATTCCATTCTATTGCATTCCTGTCGGATTGATTCCATTCAATTCCATTCCATTCCATTCCATTCCATTCCATTCCATTCCATTCCATTCCATTCCATTCCATTCCATTCCATTCCATTCCATTCCATTCCATTCCATTCCATTCCATTCCAGATGGGTTGCTCCCATTCCATTCCATTCCATTCTTCAAGGGTTTATTCCATTTCATTCCATTCCTTTCCATTCCATTCAATTCCATTCCATTCCATTCCAATCCACTCGAATTGACTCTATTCTATTCCATTCCATTCCATTTCATTCCATTGAATTCCATTCCACACGTGTTGATTTGATTCCATTCCGTTCCATTCAATTCCATTCCATTCTTTTCCATTTCACTCGGGTTGATTCCATTCCATTCGATTCCATTCCACTCCATTCCATTCCATTACACTAGGGTGATTCCATTCCACTCCATTCCATTCCATTCCATTCCATTCCATTCCATTCCATTCCATTCCATCACACTCGGGTTGAATCCATTGCCTTCCCTTCCATTCCATTCCATTCTATTCCATTCCATTCCATTCCATTCCATTCCTCACCGGTTGATTCTATCCGATTCCATTCCATTTCGTTCCATTCGATTCCATTCCATTCCATTCCATTTCATTCCGTTCTTCTCGGGTAGATTAAATTCCATTCCACTCCACTGCATTCCATTCCACTCCATTGCCTTCCATTCCATTCCATTCTTCTCTTGTGGATTCCATTCCATTCCGTTCCATTCCATTCCACTCCATTCCATTCCATTCCTTTGTACTCGTGTAGATTGCATTCCATTCCATTCCATTCCATTCCATTCCATTCCATTCCAATCCATTCCATTCCATTCCATTCCATTCCATTAATTTCCATTCCATTCCATTCCATTCCATTCCATTGCGTTCCATTCCATTCCGTTCTTCACAGGTGTATTCCATTCCATTTCATTCCATTGTGTTCCCTTCCATTCCATTCCATTCCATTCCATTCCACTCGGTTGGATTCAATTCCATTCTATTCCATGCAGTTCCGTTCCGTTTCGTTCCATTCCGCTCCGCTCTACTCGGGTTGATTCAATTCCGTTCTATTCCACTCCATTCCATTCCATTCCATTCCATTCCATTCCATTCCGTTCCGTTCCATTCCATTCCGTTCTTCTCGGGTGGATTCCATTCCATTCCATTCCATTCCTTTCCATTCCATTCCATTCCATTCCATTCCATTCCATTCCATTCCATTCCATTCCATTCCGTTCCATTCCATTCCATTCCGTTCTACTCGGGTAGAGTCGATTCATTCCATTCCATTCCCTTCCATTTCATTCCATTCCATTCCATTCCATTTCATTCCATTCCATTCCATTCCATTCCATTCCATAGCATTCCATTCCATTCTCCTCGGGTCGATTCAATTCCATTCTAATCCATTCCGGTCCTTTCCGTTCCGTTCCATTCCGTTCCGTTCTACTCGGGTTGATTCAATTCCGTTCTGTTCCACTCCATTTAATTCCATTCCATTCCATTAAATTCCGTTCCATTCCATTCCATTCCATTCCATTCCATTCCATTCCATTCCATTCCATGCCATTCCCTTCTACTCGGGTAGATTCAAATCCATTCCATTAAATTCCATTCCATTCCTTTCCATTCCATTCCATTGCATTCCATTCCATTCCACTCCACTCCATTCCGTTCCATTCCATTGCATTCCTTTCTTCCCGTGTGTATTCCTTTCCATTCCATTCCATTCGTTTCCATTCCATTCCTTTCCATTCCATTCCTTTCCATTTCATTCCGTTCCATTCTGTTCCATTCCATTCCTTTCTTCTCAGGAGTATTCCATTCGATTCCAATCCATTCCTTTCCATTCCATTCCATTCCATTCCATTCCACTCGGATTGATTCAATTCCGTTCTATTCCATTCCATTCCGTTCCGTTCTACTCGGATTGATTCAATGCCATTCTATTCCATTCCATTCCATTCCATTCCAGTCCATTCCATTCCATTCTATTCCATTCCATTCCATTCCAAACCATTCCATTCTATTCCATTCCATTCCATTCCATTCCATTCCATTTCACTCGGGTTTATTCAGCTCCGTTCTACTCAATTCCATTCTATTCCGTTCCGTTCCACTGCGTTCCATTCCGTTCAGTTCCACTCGGATTGATTCAATTCCGATCTATTCCTTTCCATTCCATTCCATTCCATTCCATTCCATTCCATTCCATTCCGTTCCATTCCATTCCATTCCATTCCTTTCCATTCCATTCCATTCCATTCCATTCCATTCCATTCCATTCCATTCATTTCACTCGGGTTGATTCAGTTCCAATCTATTCAATTCCATTGCGGTCCATTCCTTTCTGTTCCGTTGCATTCCGTTCCATTCTACTCGGATTGATTCAATTCCGTTCTATTCCATTCCACTCCATTCCACTCCATTCCATTCCATTCCATTCTATTCCATTCCATTCCACTCCATTCCATTCCATTCCATTCCATTCCTTTCCATTCCATTCCACTCGGGTTGATTCAATTCCATTCTATTCCATTCCATTCCGTTCCGTTCCATTGCATTCCATTTCATTCCATTTCATTCCATTCCATTCTGTTCTTCTCGGGTGGATTCCTTTCCATTCCTTTCGATTCCATTTCATTCCATTCCATTCCGATCTACTCGAGTAGATTCCATTCCATTCCATTCCATTCCATTCTCCTTGGGTGGATTCAATTCCATTCTATTCCATTCCGTTGCATTCCATTACGTTCCATGCCATTCCTTTCTGCTCGGGTTGATTCAATTCCGTTCTATTCCACTCCATCTAATTCCATTCCTTTCCATTCCATTACATTATATTCCAACCCGTTCCATTGATTCCATTCCCTTCCATTCCATTACATTCTATTCCACTCAACACGCGTTGATTCTGCTCCATTACTTTGCATTCCAGTCCATTCCTTTCCATTCCATTTATTCCATTCCATTCCACTAGTGTTGATCCCATTCTATTCCAATTTATTCCATTCCATTCCATTGTATTCAATTCCATTCCATTACATTCCACTCGGGTTGATTACATGCCATTCCATTCCACTCATGTTTCTTCCATTCCATTCCATTCCTCTCAAGTTTATTCCTTTCCATTCCATTCCATTCCATTAAATTGCATTCCTTTCCATTCCATTCGTGTTGATTTCTCTCCATTCCATTCCATTCCGTTCCATGCCATTGCATTCCAACACATTCCATTCCATTCCCTTCCATTCCATTCCTTTCCATTCCATTCTATTGCATTCCTGTCGGATTGATTCCATTCAATTCCATTCCATTCCATTCCATTCCATTCCCTTCCATTCCATTCCAGATGGGTTGCTCCCATTCCATTCCATTCCATTCTTCAAGGGTTTATTCCATTTCATTCCATTCCTTTCCATTCCATTCAATTCCATTCCATTCCATTCCAATCCACTCGAATTGATTCTATTCTATTCCATTCCATTCCATTTCATTCCATTGAATTCCATTCCACACGTGTTGATTTGATTCCATTCCGTTCCATTCAATTCCATTCCATTCTTTTCCATTTCACTCGGGTTGATTCCATTCCATTCCATTCCATTCCATTCCATTCCATTCCATTACACTAGGGTGATTCCATTCCACTCCATTCCATTCCATTCCATTCCATTCCATTCCATTCCATTACACTCGGGTTGAATCCATTGCCTTCCCTTCCATTCCATTCCATTCTATTCCATTCCATTCCATTCCATTCCATTCCTCACCGGTTGATTCTATCCGATTCCATTCCATTTCGTTCCATTCGATTCCATTCCATTCCATTCCATTTCATTCCGTTCTTCTCGGGTAGATTAAATTCCATTCCACTCCACTGCATTCCATTCCACTCCATTGCCTTCCATTCCATTCCATTCTTCTCTTGTGGATTCAATTCCATTCCGTTCCATTCCATTCCACTCCATTCCATTCCATTCCTTTGTACTCGTGTAGATTCCATTCCATTCAATTCCATTCCATTGCCTTCCATTCCATTCCATTCTTCTCTTGTGGATTGCATTCCATTCCGTTCCATTCCATTCCACTCCATTCCATTCCATTCCTTTGTACTCGTGTAGATTCCATTCCATTCCATTCCATTCCATTCCATTCCATTCCATTAATTTCCGTTCCATTCCATTCCATTCCATTCCATTGCGTTCCATTCCATTCCGTTCTTCACAGGTGTATTCCATTCCATTTCGTTCCATTGTGTTCCATTCCATTCCATTCCATTCCATTCCATTCCACTCGGTTGGATTCAATTCCATTCTATTCCATGCAGTTCCGTTCCGTTTCGTTCCATTCCGCTCCGCTCTACTCGGGTTGATTCAATTCCGTTCTATTCCACTCCATTCCGTTCCGTTCCATTCCATTCCGTTCTTCTCGGGTGGATTCCATCCCATTCCATTCCATTCCATTCCATTCCATTCCATTCCATTCCATTCCATTCCATTCCATTCCATTCTATTCCGTTCCATTCCATTCCATTCCATTCCGTTCTACTCGGGTAGATTCGATTCATTCCATTCCATTCCCTTCCATTTCATTCCATTCCATTCCATTCCATAACATTCCATTCCATTCTCCTCGGGTGGATTCAATTCCATTCTAATCCATTCCGGTCCGTTCCGTTCCGTTCCATTCCGTTCCGTTGTACTCGGGTTGATTCAATTCCGTTCTGTTCCACTCCATTTAATTCCATTCCATTCCATTCAATTCCGTTCCATTCCATTCCATTCCATTCCATTCCATTCCATTCCATTACATTCCATTCCATTCCATTCCATTCCATTCCATTCCATTCCATTCCATTCCATTCCATTCCATTCCATTCCATTTCACTCCATTCCATTCCATTCCATTCCATTCCATTCCATTCCATTCCACTCGTGTTGATTCACTTCCATTCTATTCAGTTCCATTCCGGTCCATTCCGTTCTGTTCCGTTGCATTCCGTTCCGTTCTACTCGGATTGATTCAATTCCGTTCTATTCCATTCCACTCCATTCCACTCCATTCCATTCCATTCCATTCCGTCACACTCCATTCCGCTCTGCTCGGGTAGATTCCATTCGATTCCATTCCATTCCATTCCATTCCATTCCATTCCATTCCATTCCATTCCATTCCATTCCATTCCGTTCATCTCAGGTTGATTCCATTCCATTCCATTCCATTCCATTCCATTCCATTCCATTCCATTCCATTCCACTGCATTCCATTCCATTCCATTCCATTCCATTCCACTCGGGTTGATTCATTTCCGTTCTATTCCATTCCATTCCGTTCTGTTCCATTCCATTCCATTTCATTCCATTCCATTCCATTCCATTCTGTTCTTCTCGGGTGGATTCGTTTCCATTCCTTTCGATTCCATTTCATTCCATTCCATTCCGTTTTACTCGAGTAGATTCCATTCCATTCCATTCCACTGCATTCCATTCCATTCCATTCTCCTTGGGTGGAGTCAATTCCATTCTATTCCATTCCGTTCCATTCCGTTACGTTCCATTCCATTCCGTTCTGCTCGGGTTGATTCAATTCCGTTCTATTCCACTCCATCTAATTCCATTCCATTCCATTACATTACATTATATTCCAACCCGTTCCATTGATTCCATTCCCTTCCATTCCATTACATTCTATTCCACTCAACACGCGTTGATTCTGCTCCATTACGTTGCATTCCAGTCCATTCCTTTCCATTCCATTTATTCCATTCCATTCTACTAGTGTTGATTCCATTCTATTCCAATTTATTCCATTCCATTCCATTGTATTCAATTCCATTCCATTACATTCCACTCGGGTTGATTACATGCCATTCCATTCCACTCATGTTTCTTCCATTCCATTCCATTCCTTTCCATTCCATTCCATTCCATTCCTTTCCATTCCATTCCATTCCATTCCATTCCATTCCATTCCATTCCATTCCATTCCATTCCATTGCATTCCTTTCCATTCCATTCGTGTTTTTTTCTCTCCATTCCATTCCAGTCCATTCCATGCCATTGCATTCCAACACATTCCATTCCATTCCCTTCCATTCCATTCCTTTCCATTCCATTCTATTGCATTCCTGTCGGATTGATTCCATTCCATTCCATTCCATTCCATTCCATTCCATTCCCTTCCAGATGGGTTGCTCCCATTCCATTCCATTCCATTCTTCAAGGGTTTATTCCATTTCATTCCATTCCTTTCCATTCCATTCAATTCCATTCCATTCCATTCCAATCCACTCGAATTGATTCTATTCTATTCCATTCCATTCCATTTCATTCCATTGAATTCCATTCCACACGTGTTGATTTGAATTCATTCCGTTCCATTCAATTCCATTCCATTCTTTTCCATTTCACTCGGGTTGATTCCATTCCATTCCACTCCATTGCATTCCATTACACTAGGGTGATTCCATTCCACTCCATTCCATTCCATTCCATTCCATTCCATTCCATTCCATTCCATTCCATTCCATTCCATTACACTCGGGTTGATTCCATTGCCTTCCCTTCCATTCCATTCCATTCTATTCCATTCCATTCCATTCCTCACCGGTTGATTCTATCCGATTCCATTCCATTTCGTTCCATTCGTTTCCATTCCATTCCATTCCATTTCATTCCTTTCTTCTCGGGTAGATTAAATTCCATTCCACTCCACTCCATTCCATTCCACTCCATTGCCTTCCATTCCATTCCATTCTTCTCTTGTGGATTCCATTCCATTCCGTTCCATTCCATTCCAATCCATTCCATTCCATTCCATTCCATTCGCTTCCGTTCCATTCCATTCCATTCTTCTCTTGTGGATTCCCTTCTATTCCAATCCATTAAATTCCATTCCATTCCGTTCCATTCCATTCCATTACATTACATTACTTTCCGTTCTACTCAGGTAGATTCCAGTCCATTCCATTCCATTCCATTCTTCTTGTTTGGATTCCATTCCATTCCATTCCATTCCATTCTGTTCCACTCCATTCCATTCCATTCCATTCCATTTCATTCTGTTCCATTCCATTCCATTCCATTCCTTTCTACTCGGGTAGATTCCATTCCATTCCATTCCGTTCCATACCATTGCATTCCATTCCATTCCATTGCATTCCATTCCGTTTCATTCTGGTCCATTGCATTCCATTCCATTCTCTTCTGGTGGATTCAGTTCCATTCTATTCCATTCCGGTCCATTCCGTTCCGTTCCATTCCGTTCCGTTGCATTCCATTCCTTTCCATTGCATTCCATTCCGTTCTACACCGGTAGATTGCATTCCATTCCATTCCACTCCATTCAATTCCGTTGCACTCCTTTCAGTTCTTCTCGGGTGGATTCCTTTCCTTTCCCTTCCATTCCATTCCATTCCGTTCTACACGGGTAGATTCCATTCCATTCCATTCCATTCCATTCCATTCCATTCCATTCCATTCCATTCCATTCCATTCCATTCTATTCCATTCCATTCCATTCTATTCCATTCCATTCCATTCCATTCCATTCTATTCCATTCCATTCCATTCCATTCCATTCTCCTTGTGTGGATTCAATTCCATTCTATTCCATTCCGTTCCGTTCCATTCCGTTCCATTCCATTCCGTTCTACTCGGGTTGATTCAATTCCGTACTATTCCACTCCATTCCATTCCATTCTTTTCCATTCCATTGCGTTCTTCTCGGGAGGATTCCATTCCATTCCAATACATTCTTTTCCTTTCCACTGCATTCCATTCCATTCCATTCCATTCCATTCTTTTCCATTCCATTGCGTTCTTCTCGGGAGGATTCCAATCCATTCCAATCCATTCTTTTCCTTTCCACTGCATTCCATTCCATTCCATTCCATTCCATTCCATTCCATTCCATTCCATTCCATTTTATTCCGTTCTACTGAGGTAGACTACATTCCATTCCGTTCCATTCCATTCCATTCCATTCCACTCAATTCCATTCCATTCCGTTCTTCTCGGGTGGATTCCATTCCAATTCATTCCAATCCATTCCATTCTGTTCCGTTTCGTTCCATTCCGTTCCGTTCTACTCGGGTTGATTAAATTCCATTCTATTCCACTGCATTTCATCTCATTGCGTTCCATTCCATTCCGTTCCATTCCATTACATTCCGTTCTTCTCCGGTGAATTCCATTCCATTCGAATCCATTCCATTCCGTTTCATTCCATTCCATTACATTCCGTTCTACTCAGTTAGATTCAATTCATTTCATTCCTTTCCATTCCATTATATTCCATTCCATTCCATTCCATTCCATTCTGTTCCATTACATTCCGTTCTTCTCGGGTGGATTCCATTCCATTCCTTTCCATTCCACTCTACTCAGGTAGATTCAATTCATTCCATTCCATTCCATTCCATTCCATTCCATTCCATTCCATTCCATTCCATTCCAATCCATTCCATTCCATTTCATTGCATTGAGTTCCATTTCGTCCTTCTTTGGAGGATTCCATTCCATTCCATTCCGTTCCATTCCGTTCCATTCCATTGCATTCCATTCCATTCCGTTCCGTTCCATTCCTTTCTCCTCGGGTGGATTCCATTCCATTCCATTCCATTCCATTCCATTCCATTCCATTCCATTCCATTCCATTCCATTCCTTTCCATTCCATTCCATTCCATTCCATTCCATTCCTTTCCATTCCATTCCATTCCATTCTACTCCTTTCCTTTCCATTCCATTCCATTCCATTCTACTCCTTTCCTTTCCATTCCATTCCATTTCATTCCATTCCGTTCTACTAGGGAAGATTCAATTCCATTCCATTCAATTCCGTTCCATTCCATTCCATTCCATTCCATTCCATTCCATTCCATTCCATTCCATTCCTTTCCATTCCATTCCTTTCCTTTCCGTTACATTCCATTGCATTCCGTTCCATTCCATTCGATTCCATTCCATTCCATTCCTTTCCATACCGTTCCATTCAATTTAATTCCATTCAATTCCATTCCCTTCCATTCCGTTCCATTCCATTCCATTCCATTCCGTTTCATTCCATTCCGTTCTTCACAGGTGGATTCCATTCCATTTCATTACTTTCCATTCCATTCCATTCCACTCCATTCCATTATATTCCATTCAACTCGGTTGGATTCAGTTCCATTCTCTTCCATTCCGTTCCGTTCAGTTTCTTTCCATTCTGTTCCGTTCTACTCGGTTTGATGCATTTCCGTTCTATTCCACTCCATTCCATTCCATTCCATTCCATTCCATTCCATTCTGTTCCGTTCCATTCCATTCCGTTCTTCTCGGTTGGATTCCATTCCATTCGATTCCATTCAATTCCATTCCATTCCATTCCATTCCATTCCATTCCATTCCATTCTATTCCTTTCCTTTCCATTCCATTCCATTCTATTCCTTTCCTTTCCATACCATTCCATTCCATTCCATTCCTTTCCATTCCGTTCTACTCGGGCAGATTCCATTCCATTCCATTCCATTCCATTCCATTCCATTCTACTCGGGTAGTTTCAAATCCATTCCATTCCATTCCATTCCTTTCCATTCCATTTCATTCCATTCCATTCCTTTCCATTCCGTTCTATTCAGGTAGATTCCATTTCATTCCATTCCATTCCATTCCATTCCGTTCCATTCCATTCCATTCCGTTCTACTCGGGTAGTTTCCATTCCATTCCTTTCCATTCCATTGCATTCCATTCTCCATGGGTGGATTCAATTCCATTCTATTCCATTCCGTTCCGTCCCGTTCCGTTCCATTCTGTTCCGCTCTTCTCAGGTAGATTCAATTCCGTTCTATTCCACTCCATTCCATTGCATTCCACTCCTTTCCATTCCATTCCATTCCGTTCCGTTCCATTCCATTCCGTTCTTATAGGGTGGATTCCACTCCATTTCATACCATTCCATTCCGTTCTTTTCCATTCGATTCCATTCCATTCCATTCCATTCCGTTCTACTCGTGTAGATTCAGTTCATTCGAATCCATTCCATTCCATTCCATTTCATTCCACTCTCGTCGGGTGGATTGAATTCCATTCTATTCCATTCAATTCCGTTCCGTTCCGTTCCATTCCATTCCGTTCTACTCGGGTTGATTCAATTCCGTACTATTCCACTCCACTCCATTCCATTCCATTCCATTCCATTGCACTCCTTTCCGTTCTTCTCGGGTGGATTCCATTCCTATCCATTCCATTCCATTAGGTTCCGTTCCATTCCGTTCCTTTCAATTCCATTCCATTCCGTTCTTCTCGGGTGGATTCCATTCCATTCCATTTCATTTCATTCCATTCCATTCCATTCCATTCCGTTCTTCTCGGGTGGATTCCATTCCATTCCGTTCCGTTGCATTCCATACCATTCCATTCCTTTCTATTCCATTCCGTGCCACTCGGGTAGATTCCATTCCATTCCATTCCATTTCATTCCATAACATTCCATTCCATTCCATTCCATAACATTCCATTCCATTCCCTTCCATTCCATTCCTTTCCATTCCATTCTATTGCATTCCTGTCGGATTGATTCCATTCAATTCCATTCCATTCCATTCCATTCCATTCCATTCCATTCCATTCCATTCCATTCCATTCCATTCCATTCCAGATGGGTTGCTCCCATTCCATTCCATTCCATTCTTCAAGGGTTTATTCCATTTCATTCCATTCCTTTCCATTCCATTCAATTCCATTCCATTCCATTCCAATCCACTCGAATTGACTCTATTCTATTCCATTCCATTCCATTTCATTCCATTGAATTCCATTCCACACGTGTTGATTTGATTCCATTCCGTTCCATTCAATTCCATTCCATTCTTTTCCATTTCACTCGGGTTGATTCCATTCCATTCGATTCCATTCCACTCCATTCCATTCCATTACACTAGGGTGATTCCATTCCACTCCATTCCATTCCATTCCATTCCATTCCATTCCATTCCATTCCATTCCATTCCATCACACTCGGGTTGAATCCATTGCCTTCCCTTCCATTCCATTCCATTCTATTCCATTCCATTCCATTCCATTCCATTCCTCACCGGTTGATTCTATCCGATTCCATTCCATTTCGTTCCATTCGATTCCATTCCATTCCATTCCATTTCATTCCGTTCTTCTCGGGTAGATTAAATTCCATTCCACTCCACTGCATTCCATTCCACTCCATTGCCTTCCATTCCATTCCATTCTTCTCTTGTGGATTCCATTCCATTCCGTTCCATTCCATTCCACTCCATTCCATTCCATTCCTTTGTACTCGTGTAGATTGCATTCCATTCCATTCCATTCCATTCCATTCCATTCCATTCCAATCCATTCCATTCCATTCCATTCCATTCCATTAATTTCCATTCCATTCCATTCCATTCCATTCCATTGCGTTCCATTCCATTCCGTTCTTCACAGGTGTATTCCATTCCATTTCATTCCATTGTGTTCCCTTCCATTCCATTCCATTCCATTCCATTCCACTCGGTTGGATTCAATTCCATTCTATTCCATGCAGTTCCGTTCCGTTTCGTTCCATTCCGCTCCGCTCTACTCGGGTTGATTCAATTCCGTTCTATTCCACTCCATTCCATTCCATTCCATTCCATTCCATTCCATTCCGTTCCATTCCATTCCATTCCGTTCTTCTCGGGTGGATTCCATTCCATTCCATTCCATTCCTTTCCATTCCATTCCATTCCATTCCATTCCATTCCATTCCATTCCATTCCGTTCCATTCCATTCCATTCCGTTCTACTCGGGTAGAGTCGATTCATTCCATTCCATTCCCTTCCATTTCATTCCATTCCATTCCATTCCATTTCATTCCATTCCATTCCATTCCATTCCATTCCATAGCATTCCATTCCATTCTCCTCGGGTGGATTCAATTCCATTCTAATCCATTCCGGTCCTTTCCGTTCCGTTCCATTCCGTTCCGTTCTACTCGGGTTGATTCAATTCCGTTCTGTTCCACTCCATTTAATTCCATTCCATTCCATTAAATTCCGTTCCATTCCATTCCATTCCATTCCATTCCATTCCATTCCATTCCATTCCATTCCATGCCATTCCCTTCTACTCGGGTAGATTCAAATCCATTCCATTAAATTCCATTCCATTCCTTTCCATTCCATTCCATTGCATTCCATTCCATTCCACTCCACTCCATTCCGTTCCATTCCATTGCATTCCTTTCTTCCCGTGTGTATTCCTTTCCATTCCATTCCATTCGTTTCCATTCCATTCCTTTCCATTCCATTCCTTTCCATTTCATTCCGTTCCATTCTGTTCCATTCCATTCCTTTCTTCTCAGGAGTATTCCATTCGATTCCAATCCATTCCTTTCCATTCCATTCCATTCCATTCCATTCCACTCGGATTGATTCAATTCCGTTCTATTCCATTCCATTCCGTTCCGTTCTACTCGGATTGATTCAATGCCATTCTATTCCATTCCATTCCATTCCATTACAGTCCATTCCATTCCATTCTATTCCATTCCATTCCATTCCATACCATTCCATTCTATTCCATTCCATTCCATTCCATTCCATTCCATTTCACTCGGGTTTATTCAGCTCGGTTCTACTCAATTCCATTCTATTCCGTTCCGTTCCACTGCGTTCCATTCCGTTCAGTTCCACTCGGATTGATTCAATTCCGATCTATTCCTTTCCATTCCATTCCATTCCATTCCATTCCATTCCATTCCATTCCGTTCCATTCCATTCCATTCCATTCCTTTCCATTCCATTCCATTCCATTCCATTCCATTCCATTCCATTCCATTCATTTCACTCGGGTTGATTCAGTTCCAATCTATTCAATTCCATTGCGGTCCATTCCTTTCTGTTCCGTTGCATTCCGTTCCATTCTACTCGGATTGATTCAATTCCGTTCTATTCCATTCCACTCCATTCCACTCCATTCCATTCCATTCCATTCTATTCCATTCCATTCCACTCCATTCCATTCCATTCCATTCCATTCCTTTCCATTCCATTCCACTCGGGTTGATTCAATTCCATTCTATTCCATTCCATTCCGTTCCGTTCCATTGCATTCCATTTCATTCCATTTCATTCCATTCCATTCTGTTCTTCTCGGGTGGATTCCTTTCCATTCCTTTCGATTCCATTTCATTCCATTCCATTCCGATCTACTCGAGTAGATTCCATTCCATTCCATTCCATTCCATTCTCCTTGGGTGGATTCAATTCCATTCTATTCCATTCCGTTGCATTCCATTACGTTCCATGCCATTCCTTTCTGCTCGGGTTGATTCAATTCCGTTCTATTCCACTCCATCTAATTCCATTCCTTTCCATTCCATTACATTATATTCCAACCCGTTCCATTGATTCCATTCCCTTCCATTCCATTACATTCTATTCCACTCAACACGCGTTGATTCTGCTCCATTACTTTGCATTCCAGTCCATTCCTTTCCATTCCATTTATTCCATTCCATTCCACTAGTGTTGATCCCATTCTATTCCAATTTATTCCATTCCATTCCATTGTATTCAATTCCATTCCATTACATTCCACTCGGGTTGATTACATGCCATTCCATTCCACTCATGTTTCTTCCATTCCATTCCATTCCTCTCAAGTTTATTCCTTTCCATTCCATTCCATTCCATTAAATTGCATTCCTTTCCATTCCATTCGTGTTGATTTCTCTCCATTCCATTCCATTCCGTTCCATGCCATTGCATTCCAACACATTCCATTCCATTCCCTTCCATTCCATTCCTTTCCATTCCATTCTATTGCATTCCTGTCGGATTGATTCCATTCAATTCCATTCCATTCCATTCCATTCCATTCCCTTCCATTCCATTCCAGATGGGTTGCTCCCATTCCATTCCATTCCATTCTTCAAGGGTTTATTCCATTTCATTCCATTCCTTTCCATTCCATTCAATTCCATTCCATTCCATTCCAATCCACTCGAATTGATTCTATTCTATTCCATTCCATTCCATTTCATTCCATTGAATTCCATTCCACACGTGTTGATTTGATTCCATTCCGTTCCATTCAATTCCATTCCATTCTTTTCCATTTCACTCGGGTTGATTCCATTCCATTCCATTCCATTCCATTCCATTCCATTCCATTACACTAGGGTGATTCCATTCCACTCCATTCCATTCCATTCCATTCCATTCCATTCCATTCCATTACACTCGGGTTGAATCCATTGCCTTCCCTTCCATTCCATTCCATTCTATTCCATTCCATTCCATTCCATTCCATTCCTCACCGGTTGATTCTATCCGATTCCATTCCATTTCGTTCCATTCGATTCCATTCCATTCCATTCCATTTCATTCCGTTCTTCTCGGGTAGATTAAATTCCATTCCACTCCACTGCATTCCATTCCACTCCATTGCCTTCCATTCCATTCCATTCTTCTCTTGTGGATTCAATTCCATTCCGTTCCATTCCATTCCACTCCATTCCATTCCATTCCTTTGTACTCGTGTAGATTCCATTCCATTCAATTCCATTCCATTGCCTTCCATTCCATTCCATTCTTCTCTTGTGGATTCCATTCCATTCCGTTCCATTCCATTCCACTCCATTCCATTCCATTCCTTTGTACTCGTGTAGATTCCATTCCATTCCATTCCATTCCATTCCATTCCATTCCATTCCATTCCATTCCATTAATTTCCGTTCCATTCCATTCCATTCCATTCCATTGCGTTCCATTCCATTCCGTTCTTCACAGGTGTATTCCATTCCATTTCGTTCCATTGTGTTCCATTCCATTCCATTCCATTCCATTCCATTCCACTCGGTTGGATTCAATTCCATTCTATTCCATGCAGTTCCGTTCCGTTTCGTTCCATTCCGCTCCGCTCTACTCGGGTTGATTCAATTCCGTTCTATTCCACTCCATTCCGTTCCGTTCCATTCCATTCCGTTCTTCTCGGGTGGATTCCATCCCATTCCATTCCATTCCATTCCATTCCATTCCATTCCATTCCATTCCATTCTATTCCGTTCCATTCCATTCCATTCCATTCCGTTCTACTCGGGTAGATTCGATTCATTCCATTCCATTCCCTTCCATTTCATTCCATTCCATTCCATTCCATAACATTCCATTCCATTCTCCTCGGGTGGATTCAATTCCATTCTAATCCATTCCGGTCCGTTCCGTTCCGTTCCATTCCGTTCCGTTGTACTCGGGTTGATTCAATTCCGTTCTGTTCCACTCCATTTAATTCTATTCCATTCCATTCAATTCCGTTCCATTCCATTCCATTCCATTCCATTCCATTCCGTTCCATTCCATTCCATTCCATTCCATTCCATTCCATTCCATTCCATTTCACTCCATTCCATTCCATTCCATTCCATTCCATTCCATTCCATTCCACTCGTGTTGATTCACTTCCATTCTATTCAGTTCCATTCCGGTCCATTCCGTTCTGTTCCGTTGCATTCCGTTCCGTTCTACTCGGATTGATTCAATTCCGTTCTATTCCATTCCACTCCATTCCACTCCATTCCATTCCATTCCATTCCGTCACACTCCATTCCGCTCTGCTCGGGTAGATTCCATTCGATTCCATTCCATTCCATTCCATTCCATTCCATTCCATTCCATTCCATTCCGTTCATCTCAGGTTGATTCCATTCCATTCCATTCCATTCCATTCCATTCCATTCCATTCCATTCCACTGCATTCCATTCCATTCCATTCCATTCCATTCCACTCGGGTTGATTCATTTCCGTTCTATTCCATTCCATTCCGTTCTGTTCCATTCCATTCCATTTCATTCCATTCCATTCCATTCCATTCTGTTCTTCTCGGGTGGATTCGTTTCCATTCCTTTCGATTCCATTTCATTCCATTCCATTCCGTTTTACTCGAGTAGATTCCATTCCATTCCATTCCATTGCATTCCATTCCATTCCATTCTCCTTGGGTGGAGTCAATTCCATTCTATTCCATTCCGTTCCATTCCGTTACGTTCCATTCCATTCCGTTCTGCTCGGGTTGATTCAATTCCGTTCTATTCCACTCCATCTAATTCCATTCCATTCCATTACATTACATTATATTCCAACCCGTTCCATTGATTCCATTCCCTTCCATTCCATTACATTCTATTCCACTCAACACGCGTTGATTCTGCTCCATTACTTTGCATTCCAGTCCATTCCTTTCCATTCCATTTATTCCATTCCATTCTACTAGTGTTGATTCCATTCTATTCCAATTTATTCCATTCCATTCCATTGTATTCAATTCCATTCCATTACATTCCACTCGGGTTGATTACATGCCATTCCATTCCACTCATGTTTCTTCCATTCCATTCCATTCCTTTCCATTCCATTCCATTCCATTCCTTTCCATTCCATTCCATTCCATTCCATTCCATTCCATTCCATTCCATTCCATTCCATTGCATTCCTTTCCTTTCCATTCGTGTTTTTTTCTCTCCATTCCATTCCAGTCCATTCCATGCCATTGCATTCCAACACATTCCATTCCATTCCCTTCCATTCCATTCCTTTCCATTCCATTCTATTGCATTCCTGTCGGATTGATTCCATTCCATTCCATTCCATTCCATTCCATTCCATTCCCTTCCAGATGGGTTGCTCCCATTCCATTCCATTCCATTCTTCAAGGGTTTATTCCATTTCATTCCATTCCTTTCCATTCCATTCAATTCCATTCCATTCCATTCCAATCCACTCGAATTGATTCTATTCTATTCCATTCCATTCCATTTCATTCCATTGAATTCCATTCCACACGTGTTGATTTGAATCCATTCCGTTCCATTCAATTCCATTCCATTCTTTTCCATTTCACTCGGGTTGATTCCATTCCATTCCACTCCATTGCATTCCATTACACTAGGGTGATTCCATTCCACTCCATTCCATTCCATTCCATTCCATTCCATTCCATTCCATTCCATTCCATTACACTCGGGTTGATTCCATTGCCTTCCCTTCCATTCCATTCCATTCTCTTCCATTCCATTCCATTCCATTCCATTCCTCACCGGTTGATTCTATCCGATTCCATTCCATTTCGTTCCATTCGTTTCCATTCCATTCCATTCCATTTCATTCCTTTCTTCTCGGGTAGATTAAATTCCATTCCACTCCACTCCATTCCATTCCACTCCATTGCCTTCCATTCCATTCCATTCTTCTCTTGTGGATTCCATTCCATTCCGTTCCATTCCATTCCAATCCATTCCATTCCATTCCATTCCATTCCCTTCCGTTCCATTCCATTCCATTCTTCTCTTGTGGATTCCCTTCTATTCCAATCCATTAAATTCCATTCCATTCCGTTCCATTCCATTCCATTACATTACATTACTTTCCGTTCTACTCAGGTAGATTCCAGTCCATTCCATTCCATTCCATTCTTCTTGTTTGGATTCCATTCAATTCCATTCCATTCCATTCTGTTCCACTCCATTCCATTCCATTCCATTCCATTTCATTCTGTTCCATTCCATTCCATTCCATTCCTTTCTACTCGGGTAGATTCCATTCCATTCCATTCCATTCCATACCATTGCATTCCATTCCATTCCATTGCATTCCATTCCATTTCATTCTGGTCCATTGCATTCCATTCCATTCTCTTCTGGTGGATTCAGTTCCATTCTATTCCATTCCGGTCCATTCCGTTCCGTTCCATTCCGTTCCGTTGCAATCCATTCCTTTCCATTGCATTCCATTCCGTTCTACACCGGTAGATTGCATTCCATTCCATTCCACTCCATTCAATTCCGTTGCACTCCTTTCAGTTCTTCTCGGGTGGATTCCTTTCCTTTCCCTTCCATTCCATTCCATTCCGTTCTACACGGGTAGATTCCATTCCATTCCATTCCATTCCATTCCATTCCATTCCATTCCATTCCATTCCATTCCATTCTATTCCATTCCATTCCATTCCATTCCATTCTATTCCATTCCATTCCATTCTATTCCATTCCATTCCATTCCATTCCATTCCATTCTCCTTGTGTGGATTCAATTCCATTCTATTCCATTCCGTTCCGTTCCATTCCGTTCCATTCCATTCCGTTCTACTCGGGTTGATTCAATTCCGTACTATTCCACTCCATTCCATTCCATTCTTTTCCATTCCATTGCGTTCTTCTCGGGAGGATTCCATTCCATTCCAATACATTCTTTTCCTTTCCACTGCATTCCATTCCATTCCATTCCATTCCATTCTTTTCCATTCCATTGCGTTCTTCTCGGGAGGATTCCAATCCATTCCAATCCATTCTTTTCCTTTCCACTGCATTCCATTCCATTCCATTCCATTCCATTCCATTCCATTCCATTCCATTCCATTTTATTCCGTTCTACTGAGGTAGACTACATTCCATTCCGTTCCATTCCATTCCATTCCATTCCACTCAATTCCATTCCATTCCGTTCTTCTCGGGTGGATTCCATTCCAATTCATTCCAATCCATTCCATTCTGTTCCGTTTCGTTCCATTCCGTTCCGTTCTACTCGGGTTGATTAAATTCCATTCTATTCCACTGCATTTCATCTCATTGCGTTCCATTCCATTCCGTTCCATTCCATTACATTCCGTTCTTCTCCGGTGAATTCCATTCCATTCGAATCCATTCCATTCCGTTTCATTCCATTCCATTACATTCCGTTCTACTCAGTTAGATTCAATTCATTTCATTCCTTTCCATTCCATTATATTCCATTCCATTCCATTCCATTCCATTCTGTTCCTTTACATTCCGTTCTTCTCGGGTGGATTCCATTCCATTCCTTTCCATTCCACTCTACTCAGGTAGATTCAATTCATTCCATTCCATTCCATTCCATTCCATTCCATTCCATTCCATTCCATTCCATTCCATTCCAATCCATTCCATTCCATTTCATTGCATTGAGTTCCATTTCGTCCTTCTTTGGAGGATTCCATTCCATTCCATTCCGTTCCATTCCGTTCCATTCCATTGCATTCCATTCCATTCCGTTCCGTTCCATTCCTTTCTCCTCGGGTGGATTCCATTCCATTCCATTCCATTCCATTCCATTCCATTCCATTCCATTCCATTCCTTTCCATTCCATTCCATTCCATTCCATTCCTTTCCATTCCATTCCATTCCATTCTACTCCTTTCCTTTCCATTCCATTCCATTCCATTCTACTCCTTTCCTTTCCATTCCATTCCATTTCATTCCATTCCGTTCTACTAGGGAAGATTCAATTCCATTCCATTCAATTCCGTTCCATTCCATTCCATTCCATTCCATTCCATTCCATTCCATTCCATTCCTTTCCATTCCATTCCTTTCCTTTCCATTACCTTCCATTGCATTCCGTTCCATTCCATTCGATTCCATTCCATTCCATTCCTTTCCATACCGTTCCATTCAATTTAATTCCATTCAATTCCATTCCCTTCCATTCCGTTCCATTCCATTCCATTCCATTCCGTTTCATTCCATTCCGTTCTTCACAGGTGGATTCCATTCCATTTCATTACTTTCCATTCCATTCCATTCCACTCCATTCCATTATATTCCATTCAACTCGGTTGGATTCAGTTCCATTCTCTTCCATTCCGTTCCGTTCAGTTTCTTTCCATTCTGTTCCGTTCTACTCGGTTTGATGCATTTCCGTTCTATTCCACTCCATTCCATTCCATTCCATTCCATTCCATTCCATTCTGTTCCGTTCCATTCCATTCCGTTCTTCTCGGTTGGATTCCATTCCATTCGATTCCATTCAATTCCATTCCATTCCATTCCATTCCATTCCATTCCATTCCATTCTATTCCTTTCCTTTCCATTCCATTCCATTCTATTCCTTTCCTTTCCATACCATTCCTTTCCATTCCATTCCTTTCCATTCCGTTCTACTCGGGCAGATTCCATTCCATTCCATTCCATTCCATTCCATTCCATTCTACTCGGGTAGTTTCAAATCCATTCCATTCCATTCCATTCCTTTCCATTCCATTTCATTCCATTCCATTCCTTTCCATTCCGTTCTATTCAGGTAGATTCCATTTCATTCCATTCCATTCCATTCCATTCCGTTCCATTCCATTCCATTCCGTTCTACTCGGGTAGTTTCCATTCCATTCCTTTCCATTCCATTGCATTCCATTCTCCATGGGTGGATTCAATTCCATTCTATTCCATTCCGTTCCGTCCCGTTCCGTTCCATTCTGTTCCGCTCTTCTCAGGTAGATTCAATTCCGTTCTATTCCACTCCATTCCATTGCATTCCACTCCTTTCCATTCCATTCCATTCCGTTCCGTTCCATTCCATTCCGTTCTTATAGGGTGGATTCCACTCCATTTCATACCATTCCATTCCGTTCTTTTCCATTCGATTCCATTCCATTCCATTCCATTCCGTTCTACTCGTGTAGATTCAGTTCATTCGAATCCATTCCATTCCATTCCATTTCATTCCACTCTCGTCGGGTGGATTGAATTCCATTCTATTCCATTCAATTCCGTTCCGTTCCGTTCCATTCCATTCCGTTCTACTCGGGTTGATTCAATTCCGTACTATTCCACTCCACTCCATTCCATTCCATTCCATTCCATTGCACTACTTTCCGTTCTTCTCGGGTGGATTCCATTCCTATCCATTCCATTCCATTAGGTTCCGTTCCA
Organism: Gorilla gorilla gorilla; assembly: GCF_029281585.2. Classification (NCBI taxonomy): domain Eukaryota; kingdom Metazoa; phylum Chordata; class Mammalia; order Primates; family Hominidae; genus Gorilla; species Gorilla gorilla. The sequence goes on along the minus strand of NC_086018.1, from coordinate 9,085,555 downwards.
TTCCGTTCCTTTCAATTCCATTCCATTCCGTTCTTCTCGGGTGGATTCCATTCCATTCCATTTCATTTCATTCCATTCCATTCCATTCCATTCCGTTCTTCTCGGGTGGATTCCATTCCATTCCGTTCCGTTGCATTCCATACCATTCCATTCCTTTCTATTCCATTCCGTGCCACTCGGGTAGATTCCATTCCATTCCTTTCCATTCCATTCAATTCCATTCCATTCCATTCCAATCCACTCGAATTGACTCTATTCTATTCCATTCCATTCCATTTCATTCCATTGAATTCCATTCCACACGTGTTGATTTGATTCCATTCCGTTCCATTCAATTCCATTCCATTCTTTTCCATTTCACTCGGGTTGATTCCATTCCATTCCATTCCATTCCACTCCATTCCATTCCATTACACTAGGGTGATTCCATTCCACTCCATTCCATTCCATTCCATTCCATTCCATTCCATTCCATTCCATTCCATTCCATCACACTCGGGTTGAATCCATTGCCTTCCCTTCCATTCCATTCCATTCTATTCCATTCCATTCCATTCCATTCCATTCCTCACCGGTTGATTCTATCCGATTCCATTCCATTTCGTTCCATTCGATTCCATTCCATTCCATTCCATTTCATTCCGTTCTTCTCGGGTAGATTAAATTCCATTCCACTCCACTGCATTCCATTCCACTCCATTGCCTTCCATTCCATTCCATTCTTCTCTTGTGGATTCCATTCCATTCCGTTCCATTCCATTCCACTCCATTCCATTCCATTCCTTTGTACTCGTGTAGATTGCATTCCATTCCATTCCATTCCATTCCATTCCATTCCAATCCATTCCATTCCATTCCATTCCATTCCATTAATTTCCATTCCATTCCATTCCATTCCATTCCATTGCGTTCCATTCCATTCCGTTCTTCACAGGTGTATTCCATTCCATTTCATTCCATTGTGTTCCCTTCCATTCCATTCCATTCCATTCCATTCCACTCGGTTGGATTCAATTCCATTCTATTCCATGCAGTTCCGTTCCGTTTCGTTCCATTCCGCTCCGCTCTACTCGGGTTGATTCAATTCCGTTCTATTCCACTCCATTCCATTCCATTCCATTCCATTCCGTTCCGTTCCATTCCATTCCGTTCTTCTCGGGTGGATTCCATTCCATTCCATTCCATTCCTTTCCATTCCATTCCATTCCATTCCATTCCATTCCATTCCATTCCATTCCGTTCCATTCCATTCCATTCCGTTCTACTCGGGTAGAGTCGATTCATTCCATTCCATTCCCTTCCATTTCATTCCATTCCATTCCATTCCATTTCATTCCATTCCATTCCATTCCATTCCATTCCATAGCATTCCATTCCATTCTCCTCGGGTCGATTCAATTCCATTCTAATCCATTCCGGTCCTTTCCGTTCCGTTCCATTCCGTTCCGTTCTACTCGGGTTGATTCAATTCCGTTCTGTTCCACTCCATTTAATTCCATTCCATTCCATTCCATTCCATTAAATTCCGTTCCATTCCATTCCATTCCATTCCATTCCATTCCATTCCATTCCATTCCATTCCATGCCATTCCCTTCTACTCGGGTAGATTCAAATCCATTCCATTAAATTCCATTCCATTCCTTTCCATTCCATTCCATTGCATTCCATTCCATTCCACTCCACTCCATTCCGTTCCATTCCATTGCATTCCTTTCTTCCCGTGTGTATTCCTTTCCATTCCATTCCATTCGTTTCCATTCCATTCCTTTCCATTCCATTCCTTTCCATTTCATTCCGTTCCATTCTGTTCCATTCCATTCCTTTCTTCTCAGGAGTATTCCATTCGATTCCAATCCATTCCTTTCCATTCCATTCCATTCCATTCCATTCCACTCGGATTGATTCAATTCCGTTCTATTCCATTCCATTCCGTTCCGTTCTACTCGGATTGATTCAATGCCATTCCATTCCATTCCATTCCATTCCATTCCAGTCCATTCCATTCCATTCTATTCCATTCCATTCCATTCCATACCATTCCATTCTATTCCATTCCATTCCATTCCATTCCATTCCATTTCACTCGGGTTTATTCAGCTCCGTTCTACTCAATACCATTCTATTCCGTTCCGTTCCACTGCGTTCCATTCCGTTCAGTTCCACTCGGATTGATTCAATTCCGTTCTATTCCTTTCCATTCCATTCCATTCCATTCCATTCCATTCCATTCCATTCCGTTCCATTCCATTCCATTCCATTCCTTTCCATTCCATTCCATTCCATTCCATTCCATTCCATTCCATTCCATTCCATTCATTTCACTCGGGTTGATTCAGTTCCAATCTATTCAATTCCATTGCGGTCCATTCCTTTCTGTTCCGTTGCATTCCGTTCCATTCTACTCGGATTGATTCAATTCCGTTCTATTCCATTCCACTCCATTCCACTCCATTCCATTCCATTCCATTCCATTCTATTCCATTCCATTCCACTCCATTCCATTCCATTCCATTCCATTCCTTTCCATTCCATTCCACTCGGGTTGATTCAATTCCATTCTATTCCATTCCATTCCGTTCCGTTCCATTGCATTCCATTTCATTCCATTTCATTCCATTCCATTCTGTTCTTCTCGGGTGGATTCCTTTCCATTCCTTTCGATTCCATTTCATTCCATTCCATTCCGATCTACTCGAGTAGATTCCATTCCATTCCATTCCATTCCATTCTCCTTGGGTGGATTCAATTCCATTCTATTCCATTCCGTTGCATTCCATTACGTTCCATTCCATTCCTTTCTGCTCGGGTTGATTCAATTCCGTCCTATTCCACTCCATCTAATTCCATTCCTTTCCATTCCATTACATTATATTCCAACCCGTTCCATTGATTCCATTCCCTTCCATTCCATTACATTCTATTCCACTCAACACGCGTTGATTCTGCTCCATTACTTTGCATTCCAGTCCATTCCTTTCCATTCCATTTATTCCATTCCATTCCACTAGTGTTGATCCCATTCTATTCCAATTTATTCCATTCCATTCCATTGTATTCAATTCCATTCCATTACATTCCACTCGGGTTGATTACATGCCATTCCATTCCACTCATGTTTCTTCCATTCCATTCCATTCCTCTCAAGTTTATTCCTTTCCATTCCATTCCATTCCATTCCATTGCATTCCTTTCCATTCCATTCGTGTTGATTTCTCTCCATTCCATTCCATTCCGTTCCATGCCATTGCATTCCAACACATTCCATTCCATTCCCTTCCATTCCATTCCTTTCCATTCCATTCTATTGCATTCCTGTCGGATTGATTCCATTCAATTCCATTCCATTCCATTCCATTCCATTCCCTTCCATTCCATTCCAGATGGGTTGCTCCCATTCCATTCCATTCCATTCTTCAAGGGTTTATTCCATTTCATTCCATTCCTTTCCATTCCATTCAATTCCATTCCATTCCATTCCAATCCACTCGAATTGATTCTATTCTATTCCATTCCATTCCATTTCATTCCATTGAATTCCATTCCACACGTGTTGATTTGATTCCATTCCGTTCCATTCAATTCCATTCCATTCTTTTCCATTTCACTCGGGTTGATTCCATTCCATTCCATTCCATTCCACTCCATTCCATTCCATTACACTAGGGTGATTCCATTCCACTCCATTCCATTCCATTCCATTCCATTCCATTCCATTCCATTACACTCGGGTTGAATCCATTGCCTTCCCTTCCATTCCATTCCATTCTATTCCATTCCATTACATTCCATTCCATTCCATTCCTCACCGGTTGATTCTATCCGATTCCATTCCATTTCGTTCCATTCGATTCCATTCCATTCCATTCCATTTCATTCCGTTCTTCTCGGGTAGATTAAATTCCATTCCACTCCACTGCATTCCATTCCACTCCATTGCCTTCCATTCCATTCCATTCTTCTCTTGTGGATTCAATTCCATTCCGTTCCATTCCATTCCACTCCATTCCATTCCATTCGTTTGTACTCGTGTAGATTCCATTCCATTCAATTCCATTCCATTGCCTTCCATTCCATTCCATTCTTCTCTTGTGGATTCCATTCCATTCCGTTCCATTCCATTCCACTCCATTCCATTCCATTCCTTTGTACTCGTGTAGATTCCATTCCATTCCATTCCATTCCATTCCATTCCATTCCATTCCATTCCATTCCATTAATTTCCGTTCCATTCCATTCCATTCCATTCCATTGCGTTCCATTCCATTCCGTTCTTCACAGGTGTATTCCATTCCATTTCGTTCCATTGTGTTCCATTCCATTCCATTCCATTCCATTCCATTCCACTCGGTTGGATTCAATTCCATTCTATTCCATGCAGTTCCGTTCCGTTTCGTTCCTTTCCGCTCCGCTCTACTCGGGTTGATTCAATTCCGTTCTATTCCACTCCATTCCGTTCCGTTCCATTCCATTCCGTTCTTCTCGGGTGGATTCCATCCCATTCCATTCCATTCCATTCCATTCCATTCCATTCCATTCCATTCCATTCCATTCCATTCTATTCCGTTCCATTCCATTCCATTCCATTCCGTTCTACTCGGGTAGATTCGATTCATTCCATTCCATTCCCTTCCATTTCATTCCATTCCATTCCATTCCATAACATTCCATTCCATTCTCCTCGGGTGGATTCAATTCCATTCTAATCCATTCCGGTCCGTTCCGTTCCGTTCCATTCCGTTCCGTTGTACTCGGGTTGATTCAATTCCGTTCTGTTCCACTCCATTTAATTCCATTCCATTCCATTCAATTCCGTTCCATTCCATTCCATTCCATTCCATTCCATTCCATTCCATTCCATTCCATTCCATTCCATTCCATTCCATTTCACTCCATTCCATTCCATTCCATTCCATTCCATTCCATTCCATTCCACTCGTGTTGATTCACTTCCATTCTATTCAGTTCCATTCCGGTCCATTCCGTTCTGTTCCGTTGCATTCCGTTCCGTTCTACTCGGATTGATTCAATTCCGTTCTATTCCATTCCACTCCATTCCACTCCATTCCATTCCATTCCATTCCGTCACACTCCATTCCGCTCTGCTCGGGAAGATTCCATTCGATTCCATTCCATTCCATTCCATTCCATTCCATTCCATTCCATTCCATTCCATTCCATTCCGTTCATCTCAGGTTGATTCCATTCCATTCCATTCCATTCCATTCCATTCCATTCCATTCCATTCCATTCCATTCCATTCCATTCCATTCCACTGCATTCCATTCCATTCCATTCCATTCCATTCCACTCGGGTTGATTCATTTCCGTTCTATTCCATTCCATTCCGTTCTGTTCCATTCCATTCCATTTCATTCCATTCCATTCCATTCCATTCTGTTCTTCTCGGGTGGATTCGTTTCCATTCCTTTCGATTCCATTTCATTCCATTCCATTCCGTTTTACTCGAGTAGATTCCATTCCATTCCATTCCATTGCATTCCATTCCATTCCATTCTCCTTGGGTGGAGTCAATTCCATTCTATTCCATTCCGTTCCATTCCGTTACGTTCCATTCCATTCCGTTCTGCTCGGGTTGATTCAATTCCGTTCTATTCCACTCCATCTAATTCCATTCCATTCCATTACATTACATTATATTCCAACCCGTTCCATTGATTCCATTCCCTTCCATTCCATTACATTCTATTCAACTCAACACGCGTTGATTCTGCTCCATTACTTTGCATTCCAGTCCATTCCTTTCCATTCCATTTATTCCACTCCATTCTACTAGTGTTGATTCCATTCTATTCCAATTTATTCCATTCCATTCCATTGTATTCAATTCCATTCCATTACATTCCACTCGGGTTGATTACATGCCATTCCATTCCACTCATGTTTCTTCCATTCCATTCCATTCCTTTCCATTCCATTCCATTCCATTCCTTTCCATTCCATTCCATTCCATTCCATTCCATTCCATTCCATTCCATTCCATTCCATTGCATTCCTTTCCATTCCATTCGTGTTTTTTTCTCTCCATTCCATTCCAGTCCATTCCATGCCATTGCATTCCAACACATTCCATTCCATTCCCTTCCATTCCATTCCTTTCCATTCCATTCTATTGCATTCCTGTCGGATTGATTCCATTCCATTCCATTCCATTCCATTCCATTCCATTCCATTCCATTCCCTTCCAGATGGGTTGCTCCCATTCCATTCCATTCCATTCTTCAAGGGTTTATTCCATTTCATTCCATTCCTTTCCATTCCATTCAATTCCATTCCATTCCATTCCAATCCACTCGAATTGATTCTATTCTATTCCATTCCATTCCATTTCATTCCATTGAATTCCATTCCACACGTGTTGATTTGAATCCATTCCGTTCCATTCAATTCCATTCCATTCTTTTCCATTTCACTCGGGTTGATTCCATTCCATTCCACTCCATTGCATTCCATTACACTAGGGTGATTCCATTCCACTCCATTCCATTCCATTCCATTCCATTCCATTCCATTCCATTCCATTCCATTCCATTCCATTCCATTCCATTCCATTACACTCGGGTTGATTCCATTGCCTTCCCTTCCATTCCATTCCATTCTATTCCATTCCATTCCATTCCATTCCATTCCTCACCGGTTGATTCTATCCGATTCCATTCCATTTCGTTCCATTCGTTTCCATTCCATTCCATTCCATTTCATTCCTTTCTTCTCGGGTAGATTAAATTCCATTCCACTCCACTCCATTCCATTCCACTCCATTGCCTTCCATTCCATTCCATTCTTCTCTTGTGGATTCCATTCCATTCCGTTCCATTCCATTCCAATCCATTCCATTCCATTCCATTCCATTCCCTTCCGTTCCATTCCATTCCATTCTTCTCTTGTGGATTCCCTTCTATTCCAATCCATTAAATTCCATTCCATTCCGTTCCATTCCATTCCATTACATTACATTACTTTCCGTTCTACTCAGGTAGATTCCAGTCCATTCCATTCCATTCCATTCTTCTTGTTTGGATTCCATTCCATTCCATTCCATTCCATTCTGTTCCACTCCATTCCATTCCATTCCATTCCATTTCATTCTGTTCCATTCCATTCCATTCCATTCCTTTCTACTCGGGTAGATTCCATTCCATTCCATTCCATTCCATACCATTGCATTCCATTCCATTCCTTTGCATTCCATTCCATTTCATTCTGGTCCATTGCATTCCATTCCATTCTCTTCTGGTGGATTCAGTTCCATTCTATTCCATTCCGGTCCATTCCGTTCCGTTCCATTCCGTTCCGTTGCATTCCATTCCTTTCCATTGCATTCCATTCCGTTCTACACCGGTAGATTGCATTCCATTCCATTCCACTCCATTCAATTCCGTTGCACTCCTTTCAGTTCTTCTCGGGTGGATTCCTTTCCTTTCCCTTCCATTCCATTCCATTCCGTTCTACACGGGTAGATTCCATTCCATTCCATTCCATTCCATTCCATTCCATTCCATTCCATTCCATTCCATTCCATTCTATTCCATTCCATTCCATTCCATTCCATTCTATTCCATTCCATTCCATTCTATTCCATTCCATTCCATTCCATTCCATTCTCCTTGTGTGGATTCAATTCCATTCTATTCCATTCCGTTCCGTTCCATTCCGTTCCATTCCATTCCGTTCTACTCGGGTTGATTCAATTCCGTACTATTCCACTCCATTCCATTCCATTCTTTTCCATTCCATTGCGTTCTTCTCGGGAGGATTCCATTCCATTCCAATACATTCTTTTCCTTTCCACTGCATTCCATTCCATTCCATTCCATTCCATTCTTTTCCATTCCATTGCGTTCTTCTCGGGAGGATTCCAATCCATTCCAATCCATTCTTTTCCTTTCCACTGCATTCCATTCCATTCCATTCCATTCCATTCCATTCCATTCCATTCCATTCCATTCCATTCCATTCCATTCCATTTTATTCCGTTCTACTGAGGTAGACTACATTCCATTCCGTTCCATTCCATTCCATTCCATTCCACTCAATTCCATTCCATTCCGTTCTTCTCGGGTGGATTCCATTCCAATTCATTCCAATCCATTCCATTCTGTTCCGTTTCGTTCCATTCCGTTCCGTTCTACTCGGGTTGATTAAATTCCATTCTATTCCACTGCATTTCATCTCATTGCGTTCCATTCCATTCCGTTCCATTCCATTACATTCCGTTCTTCTCCGGTGAATTCCATTCCATTCGAATCCATTCCATTCCGTTTCATTCCATTCCATTACATTCCGTTCTACTCAGTTAGATTCAATTCATTTCATTCCTTTCCATTCCATTATATTCCATTCCATTCCATTCCATTCCATTCTGTTCCATTACATTCCGTTCTTCTCGGGTGGATTCCATTCCATTCCTTTCCATTCCACTCTACTCAGGTAGATTCAATTCATTCCATTCCATTCCATTCCATTCCATTCCATTCCATTCCATTCCATTCCAATCCATTCCATTCCATTTCATTGCATTGAGTTCCATTTCGTCCTTCTTTGGAGGATTCCATTCCATTCCATTCCGTTCCATTCCGTTCCATTCCATTGCATTCCATTCCATTCCGTTCCGTTCCATTCCTTTCTCCTCGGGTGGATTCCATTCCATTCCATTCCATTCCATTCCATTCCATTCCATTCCATTCCATTCCATTCCATTCCATTCCATTCCTTTCCATTCCATTCCATTCCATTCCTTTCCATTCCATTCCATTCCATTCCACTCCTTTCCTTTCCATTCCATTCCATTCCATTCTACTCCTTTCCTTTCCATTCCATTCCATTTCATTCCATTCCGTTCTACTAGGGAAGATTCAATTCCATTCCATTCAATTCCGTTCCATTCCATTCCATTCCATTCCATTCCATTCCATTCCATTCCATTCCATTCCATTCCATTCCTTTCCATTCCATTCCTTTCCTTTCCATTACATTCCATTGCATTCCGTTCCATTCCATTCGATTCCATTCCATTCCATTCCTTTCCATACCGTTCCATTCAATTTAATTCCATTCAATTCCATTCCCTTCCATTCCGTTCCATTCCATTCCATTCCATTCCGTTTCATTCCATTCCGTTCTTCACAGGTGGATTCCATTCCATTTCATTACTTTCCATTCCATTCCATTCCACTCCATTCCATTATATTCCATTCAACTCGGTTGGATTCAGTTCCATTCTCTTCCATTCCATTCCGTTCAGTTTCTTTCCATTCTGTTCCGTTCTACTCGGTTTGATGCATTTCCGTTCTATTCCACTCCATTCCATTCCATTCCATTCCATTCCATTCCATTCCATTCTGTTCCGTTCCATTCCATTCCGTTCTTCTCGGTTGGATTCCATTCCATTCGATTCCATTCAATTCCATTCCATTCCATTCCATTCCATTCCATTCCATTCCATTCTATTCCTTTCCTTTCCATTCCATTCCATTCTATTCCTTTCCTTTCCATACCATTCCATTCCATTCCATTCCTTTCCATTCCGTTCTACTCGGGCAGATTCCATTCCATTCCATTCCATTCCATTCCATTCCATTCCATTCCATTCTACTCGGGTAGTTTCAAATCCATTCCATTCCATTCCATTCCTTTCCATTCCATTTCATTCCATTCCATTCCTTTCCATTCCGTTCTATTCAGGTAGATTCCATTTCATTCCATTCCATTCCATTCCATTCCGTTCCATTCCATTCCATTCCGTTCTACTCGGGTAGTTTCCATTCCATTCCTTTCCATTCCATTGCATTCCATTCTCCATGGGTGGATTCAATTCCATTCTATTCCATTCCGTTCCGTCCCGTTCCGTTCCATTCTGTTCCGCTCTTCTCAGGTAGATTCAATTCCGTTCTATTCCACTCCATTCCATTGCATTCCACTCCTTTCCATTCCATTCCATTCCGTTCCGTTCCATTCCATTCCGTTCTTATAGGGTGGATTCCACTCCATTTCATACCATTCCATTCCGTTCTTTTCCATTCGATTCCATTCCATTCCATTCCATTCCGTTCTACTCGTGTAGATTCAGTTCATTCGAATCCATTCCATTCCATTCCATTTCATTCCACTCTCGTCGGGTGGATTGAATTCCATTCTATTCCATTCAATTCCGTTCCGTTCCGTTCCATTCCATTCCGTTCTACTCGGGTTGATTCAATTCCGTACTATTCCACTCCACTCCATTCCATTCCATTCCATTCCATTGCACTCCTTTCTGTTCCTCTCGGGTGGATTCCATTCCTATCCATTCCATTCCATTAGGTTCCGTTCCATTCCGTTCCTTTCAATTCCATTCCATTCCGTTCTTCTCGGGTGGATTCCATTCCATTCCATTTCATTTCATTCCATTCCATTCCATTCCATTCCGTTCTTCTCGGGTGGATTCCATTCCATTCCGTTCCGTTGCATTCCATACCATTCCATTCCTTTCTATTCCATTCCGTGCCACTCGGGTAGATTCCATTCCATTCCATTCCATTTCATTCCATAACATTCCATTCCATTCCATTCCATAACATTCCATTCCATTCCATTCCATAACATTCCATTCCATTCCATTCCATTCTACTCGGGTAGATTTCATTCCATTCCATTCCATTCCATTCCATTACATTACATTCCATACCATTCCATTCCATTCCATTCCATTCCGTTCTACTCGGGGAGATTCCTTTCCATTCCATTCCATTCCGTTCCATTCCATTCCATTCCATTCCCTTCTACTCGGGTAGATTCCATTCCATTCCATTCCACTCCATTCCATTCCATTCATTTCCATTCCATTCCATTCCATTCCATTCTTTTCCATTCCATTCCGTTCTTCTCGGGAGGATTCCATTCCATTCCAATCCATTCGGTTCCTTTCCACTGCATTCCATTCCATTCCATTCCATTTTATTCCGCTTACTCAGGTAGACTACATTCCATTCCGTTCCATTCCATTCCATTCCATTCCATCCCGTTCCATTCCGTTCCGTTCCATTCCATTCCATTCCGTTCTTCTCGGGTGGATTCCATTCCATTTCATTCGAATCCATTCCATTCCGTTCCATTCCATTCCGTTCCATTCTATTCCATTTCATTCCATTCCATTCCATTCCATTCCATTCCATTCCATTCCATTCCATTCTATTCCATTGCACTCCATTCCATTCCATTCCATTCCATTCCATTCCATTCCATTCCATTGCACTCGGGTTGATTCCATTGCCTTCCCTTCCATTCCATTCCATTCTATTCCATTCCATTCCATTCCATTCCATTCCATTCCATTCCTCACCTGTTGATTCTATCCGATTCCATTCCATTTCGTTCCATTCGATTCCATTCCATTCCATTCCATTTCATTCCGTTCTTCTCGGGTAGATTAAATTCCATTCCACTCCACTCCATTCCATTCCACTCCATTGCCTTCCATTCCATTCCATTCTTCTTGTTTGGATTCCATTCCATTCCATTCCATTCCATTCCATTCCATTCCATTCCATTCCGTTCCATTCCATTCCATTCCATTTCTTTCTACTCGGGTAGATTCCATTCCATTCCATTCCATTCCATACCATTCCATTCCATTCCATTCCATTGCATTCCATTCCATTTCATTCTGGTCCATTCCATTCCATTCCATTCTCTTCTGGGGGATTCAGTTCTATTCTATTCCATTCCGGTCCATTCCGTTCCGTTCCATTCCGTTCCGTTGCATTCCATTCCTTTCCATTCCATTCCAATCCGTTCTACACGGGTAGATTCCATTCCATTCCATTCCATTCCATTCCATTCCATTCTGTTCTTCTCGGGTGGATTCCTTTCGATTCCCTTCCATTCCATTCCATTCCGTTCTACACGGGTAGATTCCATTCCATTCCATTCCATTCCATTCCATTCCATTCTGTTCTTCTCGGGTGGATTCCTTTCGATTCCCTTCCATTCCATTCCATTCCGTTCTACACGGGTAGATTCCATTCCATTCCATTCCGTTCCATTCCATTCTATTCAATTCCATTCCATTCCATTCCATTCTATTCCATTCTATTCCATTCCATTCCATTCCATTCCATTCTCCTTGTGTGGATTCAATTCCATTCTATTCCATTCCGTTCCGTTCCGTTACGTTCCATTCCATTCCGTTCTGCACGGGTTGATTCAATTCCGTTCTATTCCACTGCATCCCATTCCATTCCGTTCCATTCCATTCCATTCTATTCCATTCCGTTAGGTTCCATTCCATTCTGTTCTTTTCGGGTTGATTCCATGCCATTCCATTCCGATCCATTCCATTCCATTCCATTCCTTTCTTCCCGGCTGGATTCACTTCCATTCCATTCCATTCCATTCCATTCCATTCCATTCCATTCCATTCCATTCCGTTACATTCCATTCCGTTCTTCTCACGTGGATTCCATTCCATTCCATTCCATTCCATTCCATTCCTTTCCATTCCATTCCATTATCCTCGGCTTGATTCAATTCCATTCTTTTCCATTCCATTCCGCTCCGTTCCGTTCCATTCCATTCCGTTCCGTTCTACTTGCATCCGTTCAATTCCGTTCTATTCCATTCCATTCCAATCCATTTCATCCCATTCCATTCGATTCCATTCCGTAGCCTTCCATTCCGTTCTTCTCGGGTAGATTCCATTCCATTCCATTCCATTGCATTCCATTCCATTCCATTCCATTCCATTCCATTCCATTCCATTCCATTACATTCCGTTCTACTCAGGTTGATTCAATTCCATTTTATTCCATTCCATTCCGTTCTGTTCCGTTCCGTTAAGTTCTACTCGGGTTTATTCCATTCCATTCCATTCCATTCCATTCCATTCCATTCCATTCCATTCCATTCCATTCCATTCCATTCCTTTCAATTCGGGTTGCTTCCATTCCATTCCATTCCATTCCAGTCCATTCCATTCCATTCCATTCCATTCCATTCCATTCCACACGGGTTGATTCAATTCCGTTCTATTCCATTCCATTCCATTCCGTTCTACTCGGATTGATTCAATTCCATTCTATTCCATTCCATTCCAGTCCAGTCCAGTCCATTCCATTCCATTCCATTCCACTCCATTCCATTCCATTCCTTTCCATTCCATTCCATTCCATTCCATTCCATTCTATTCTATTCCTTTCCGTTCCATTCAATTCCATTCCATTCCATTCCATTCCATTTCACTCGGGTTGATTCAGCTCTCTTCTACTCAATTCCATTCCATTGCATTCCATTCCATTCTGTTCCATTCCATTCCATTCCATTCCATTCCATTCCATTCCATTCCACTCGGGTTGATTCAGTTTCATTCTATAAAATTCCATTCCGTTCCATTCCGTTCTGTTCCGTTGCATTCCGTTCCGTTCTACTCGGATTTATTCAATTCCTTTCTACTCCATTCCACTCCATTCCACTCCATTCCATTCCATTCCATTCCATTCCACTCCATTCCATTCCATTCCATTCCATTCCGTAAAACTCCATTCCGTTCTTCTCGGGTAGATTCCATTCAATTCCATTCCATTCCATTCCATTCCATTCCGTTCCATTGCATTCCATTCCGTTCAACTCGGGTTGATTCCATTCCATTCCATTCCATTCCATTCCATTCCATTCCATTCCATTCCACTCCATTCCATTCCATTCCATTCCATTCCATTCCATTCCATTCCATTCCATTCCATTCCACTCGGGTTGATTCAATTCCGTTCTATTCCAATCCATTCCATTCCGTTCCATTCCATTCCATTTCATTCCATTCCATTCCATTCCATTCTGTTCTTCTAGGGTGGATTCTTTTCCATTCCTTTCGATTCCATTTCATTCCATTCCATTCCATTCCATTCCATTCCATTCCACTCGGGTTGATTCAGTTCCAATCTATTCAATTCCATTCCGGTCCATTCCGTTCTGTTCCGTTGCATTCCGTTCCGTTCTACTCGAATTGATTCAATTCCGTTCTATTCCATTCCACTCCATTCCACTCCATTCCATTCCATTCCATTCCATTCCTTTCCATTCCATTCCATTCCATTCCATTCCATTCCATTCCATTCCATTCCCTTCCAGATGGGTTGCTCCCATTCCATTCCATTCCATTCTCCAAGGGTTTATTCCATTTCATTCCATTCCTTTCGATTGCATTCAATTCCTTTCCATTCCATTCCAATCCACTCGAATTGATTCTATTCTATTCCATTCCATTCCATTGCATTCCTTTCCATTCCATTCTCCTTGTGTGGATTCAATTCCATTATATTACATTTCGTTACGTTCCGTTACGTTCCATTCCATTCCGTTCTGCACGGGTTGATTCAATTCCGTTCTATTCCTCTCCATCCCATTCCATTCAGTTCCATTCCATTCCATTCCACTCCATTCCGTTACGTTCCATTCCATTCTGTTCTTTTCTTTTTGATTCCATGCCATTCCATTCCTTTCCATTCCCTTCCATTCCATTCCATTCCATTCCATTCCATTCCATTCCATTCCATTGCGTTCCATTCCATTCCGTTCTTCACAGGTGTATTCCATTCCATTTCGTTCCATTGTGTTCCATTCCATTCCATTCCATTCCATTCCATTCCACTCGGTTGGATTCAATTCCATTCTATTCCATGCAGTTCCGTTCCGTTTCGTTCCATTCCGCTCCGCTCTACTCGGGTTGATTCAATTCCGTTCTATTCCACTCCATTCCATTCCATTCCATTCCATTCCATTCCATTCCATTCCATTCCATTCCGTTCCGTTCCATTCCATTCCGTTCTTCTCGGGTGGATTCCATTCCATTCCATTCCATTCTATTCCATTCCATTCCATTCCATTCTATTCCGTTCCATTCCATTCCATTCCGTTCTACTCGGGTAGATTCGATTCATTCCATTCCATTCCCTTCCATTTCATTCCATTCCATTCCATTCCATTTCATTCCATTCCATTCCATTCCATTCCATTCCATAACATTCCATTCCATTCTCCTCGGGTGGATTCAATTCCATTCTAATCCATTCCGGTCCTTTCCGTTCCGTTCCATTCCGTTCCGTTCTACTCGGGTTGATTCAATTCCGTTCTGTTCCACTCCATTTAATTCCATTCCATTCCATTCAATTCCGTACCATTCCATTCCATTCCATTCCATTCCATTCCATTCCATTCCATGCCATTCCCTTCTACTCGGGTAGATTCAAATCCATTCCATTAAATTCCATTCCATTAATTTCCATTCCATACCATTCCATTCCATTCCATTCCATTGCATTCCATTCCACTCCATTCCATTCCGTTCCATTCCATTGCATTCCTTTCTTCCCGTGTGTATTCCTTTCCATTCCATTCCATTCGTTTCCATTCCATTCCTTTCCATTCCATTCCTTTCCATTTCATTCCATTCCATTCTGTTCCATTCCATTCCGTTCTTCTCAGGAGTATTCCATTCCATTCCAATCCATTCCTTTCCATTCCACTCCATTCCATTCCATTCCATTCCATTCCACTCGGATTGATTCAATTCCGTTCTATTCCATTCCATTCCGTTCCGTTCTACTCGGATTGATTCAATGCCATTCTATTCTATTCCATTCCATTCCATTCCAGTCCATTCCATTCCATTCTATTCCATTCCATTCCATTCCATACCATTCCATTCTATTCCATTCCTTTCCATTACATTCCATTATATTCCATTTCACTCGGGTTTATTCAGCTCCGTTCTACACAATTCCATTCTATTCCGTTCCGTTCCACTGCGTTCCATTCCGTTCAGTTCCACTCGGATTGATTCAATTCCGTTCTATTCCTTTCCATTCCATTCCATTCCATTCCGTTCCATTCCATTCCGTTCCATTCCATTCCATTCCATTCCTTTCCATTCCATTCCATTCCATTCCATTCCATTCCATTTCACTCGGGTTGATTCAGTTCCAATCTATTCAATTCCATTGCGGTCCATTCCTTTCTGTTCCGTTGCATTCCGTTCCATTCTACTCGGATTGATTCAATTCCGTTCTATTCCATTCCACTCCATTCCACTCCATTCCATTCCATTCCATTCTATTCCATTCCATTCCACTCCATTCCATTCCATTCCATTCCATTCCTTTCCATTCCATTCCACTCGGGTTGATTCAATTCCATTCTATTCCATTCCATTCTGTTCCGTTCCATTGCATTCCATTTCATTCCGTTTCATTCCATTCCATTCTGTTCTTCTCGGGTGGATTCCTTTCCATTCCTTTCGATTCCATTTCATTCCATTCCATTCCGATCTACTCGAGTAGATTCCATTCCATTCCATTCCATTCCATTCTCCTTGTGTGGATTCAATTCCATTCTATTCCATTCCGTTGCATTCCGTTCCGTTCCATTCCATTCCGTTCTTCTCGGGTGGATTCCATTCCATTCCATTCCATTCCATTCCATTCCATTCCATTCCGTTCTACTCGGGTAGATTCGATTCATTCCATTCCATTCCCTTCCATTTCATTCCATTCCATTCCATTCCATTTCATTCCATTCCATTCCATTCCATTCCATAACATTCCATTCCATTCTCCTCGGGTGGATTCAATTCCATTCTAATCCATTCCGGTCCTTTCCGTTCCGTTCCATTCCGTTCCGTTCTACTCGGGTTGATTCAATTCCGTTCTGTTCCACTCCATTTAATTCCATTCCATTCCATTCAATTCCGTTCCATTCCATTCCATTCCATTCCATTCCATTCCATGCCATTCCCTTCTACTCGGGTAGATTCAAATCCATTCCATTAAATTCCATTCCATTCCTTTCCATTCCATTCCATTCCATTCCATTCCACTCCATTCCATTCCGTTCCATTCCATTGCATTCCTTTCTTCCCGTGTGTATTCCTTTCCATTCCATTCCATTCGTTTCCATTCCATTCCTTTCCATTCCATTCCTTTCCATTTCATTCCATTCCATTCTGTTCCATTCCATTCCGTTCTTCTCAGGAGTATTCCATTCCATTCCAATCCATTCCTTTCCATTCCACTCCATTCCATTCCATTCCATTCCATTCCACTCGGATTGATTCAATTCCGTTCTATTCCATTCCATTCCGTTCCGTTCTACTCGGATTGATTCAATGCCATTCTATTCTATTCCATTCCATTCCATTCCAGTCCATTCCATTCCATTCTATTCCATTCCATTCCATTCCATACCATTCCATTCTATTCCATTCCTTTCCATTACATTCCATTACATTCCATTTCACTCGGGTTTATTCAGCTCCGTTCTACACAATTCCATTCTATTCCGTTCCGTTCCACTGCGTTCCATTCCGTTCAGTTCCACTCGGATTGATTCAATTCCGTTCTATTCCTTTCCATTCCATTCCATTCCATTCCATTCCATTCCATTCCGTTCCATTCCATTCCATTCCATTCCATTCCGTTCCATTCCATTCCATTCCATTCCTTTCCATTCCATTCCATTCCATTCCATTCCATTCCATTCCATTCCATTTCACTCGGGTTGATTCAGTTCCAATCTATTCAATTCCATTGCGGTCCATTCCTTTCTGTTCCGTTGCATTCCGTTCCATTCTACTCGGATTGATTCAATTCCGTTCTATTCCATTCCACTCCATTCCACTCCATTCCATTCCATTCCATTCTATTCCATTCCTTTCCACTCCATTCCATTCCATTCCATTCCATTCCTTTCCATTCCATTCCACTCGGGTTGATTCAATTCCATTCTATTCCATTCCATTCTGTTCCGTTCCATTGCATTCCATTTCATTCCGTTTCATTCCATTCCATTCTGTTCTTCTCGGGTGGATGCCTTTCCATTCCTTTCGATTCCATTTCATTCCATTCCATTCCGATCTACTCGAGTAGATTCCATTCCATTCCATTCCATTCCATTCTCCTTGTGTGGATTCAATTCCATTCTATTCCATTCCGTTGCATTCCGTTACGTTCCATTCCATTCCGTTCTGCTCGGGTTGATTCAATTCCGTTCTATTCCACTCCATCTAATTCCATTCCATTCCATTCCATTACATTATATTCCAACCCGTTCCATTGATTCCATTCCCTTCCATTCCATTACATTCTATTCCACTCAACACGCGTTGATTCTGCTCCATTAGTTTGCATTCCAGTCCATTCCTTTCCATTCCATTTATTCCATTCCATTCCACTAGTGTTGATTCCATTCTATTCCAATTTATTCCATTCCATTCCATTGTATTCAATTCCATTCCATTACATTCCACTCGGGTTGATTACATGCCATTCCATTCCACTCATGTTTCTTCCTTTCCATTCCATTCCTCTCAAGTTTATTCTTTTCCATTCCATTCCATTCCATTCCATTGCATTCCTTTCCATTCCATTCGTGTTGATTTCTCTCCATTCCATTCAATTCCGTTCCATGCCATTGCATTCCAACACGTTCCATTCCATTCCCTTCCATTCCATTCCTTTCCATTCCATTCTATTGCATTCCTGTCGGATTGATTCCATTCCATTCCATTCCATTCCATTCCATTCCATTCCATTCCATTCCATTCCAGATGGTTGGCTCCCATTCCATTCCATTCCATTCCATTCTTCAAGGGTTTATTCCATTTCATTCCATTCTTTTCCATTCCATTCAATTCCATTCCATTCCATTCCAATCCACTCGAATTGATTCTATTCTATTCCATTCCATTCCATTTCATTCCATTGAATTCCATTCCACACGTGTTGATTTGATACCATTCCGTTCCATTCAATTCCATTCCATTCTTTTCCATTTCACTCGGGTTGATTCCATTCCATTCCATTCCATTCCACTCAATTCCATTCCATTACACTAGGGTGATTCCATTCCACTCCATTCCATTCCATTCCATTACACTCGGGTTGAATCCATTGCCTTCCCTTCCATTCCATTCCATTCTATTCCATTCCATTCCATTCCATTCCATTCCTCACCGGTTGATTATATCCGATTCCATTCCATTTCGTTCCATTCGATTCCATTCCATTCCATTCCATTTCATTCCGTTCTTCTCTGGTAGATTAAATTCCATTCCACTCCACTGCATTCCATTCCACTCCATTGCCTTCCATTCCACTCCATTCTTCCCTTGTGGATTCCATTCCATTCCGTTCCATTCCATTCCACTCCATTCCATTCCATTCCTTTGTACTCGTGTAGATTCCATTCCATTCCATTCCATTCCATTCCATTCCATTCCATTCCATTCCATTAATTTCCATTCCATTCCATTCCATTCCATTCCATTCCATTGCGTTCCATTCCATTCCGTTCTTCACAGGTGTATTCCATTCCATTTCGTTCCATTGTGTTCCATTCCATTCCATTCCATTCCATTCCAATCGGTTCGATTCAATTCCATTCTATTCCATGCAGTTCCGTTCCGTTTCGTTCCATTCCGCTCCGCTCTACTCGGGTTGATTCAATTCCGTTCTATTCCACTCCATTCCATTCCATTCCATTCCATTCCATTCCATTCCGTTCCGTTCCATTCCATTCCGTTCTTCTCGGTTGGATTCCATTCCATTCCATTCCATTCCATTCCATTCCATTCCATTCCATTCCATTCCGTTCTACTCGGGTAGATTCGATTCATTCCATTCCATTCCCTTCCATTTCATTCCATTCCATTCCATTCCATTTCATTCCATTCCATTCCATTCCATTCCATAACATTCCATTCCATTCTCCTCGGGTGGATTCAATTCCATTCTAATCCATTCCGGTCCTTTCCGTTCCGTTCCATTCCGTTCCGTTCTACTCAGGTTGATTCAATTCCGTTCTGTTCCACTCCATTTAATTCCATTCCATTCCATTCAATTCCGTTCCATTCCATTCCATTCCATTCCATTCCATTCCATTCCATGCCATTGCCTTCTACTCGGGTAGATTCAAATCCATTCCATTAAATTCCATTCCATTCCTTTCCATTCCATTCCATTCCATTCCATTCCATTCCATTCCACTCCATTCCATTCCGTTCCATTCCATTGCATTCCTTTCTTCCCGTGTGTATTCCTTTCCATTCCATTCCATTCGTTTCCATTCCATTCGTTTCCATTCCATTCCCTTCCATTTCATTCCATTCCATTCTGTTCCATTCCATTCCGTTCTTCTCAGGAGTATTCCATTCCATTCCAATCCATTCCTTTCCATTCCACTCCATTCCATTCCATTCCATTCCATTCCACTCGGATTGATTCAATTCCGTTCTATTCCATTCCATTCCGTTCCGTTCTACTCGGATTGATTCAATGCCATTCTATTCCATTCCATTCCATTCCATTCCAGTCCATTCCATTCCATTCTATTCCATTCCATTCCATTCCATACCATTCCATTCTATTCCATTCCATTCCATTCCATTCCATTCCATTCCATTTCACTCGGGTTTGTTCAGCTCCGTTCTACTCAATTCCATTCTATTCCGTTCCGTTCCACTGCGTTCCATTCCGTTCAGTTCCACTCGGATTGATTCAATTCCGTTCTATTCCTTTCCATTCCATTCCATTCCATTCCATTCCGTCCCATTCCATTCCATTCCATTCCTTTCCATTCCATTCCATTCCATTCCATTCCATTCCATTCCATTCCATTTCACTCGGGTTGATTCAGTTCCAATCTATTCAATTCCATTGCGGTCCATTCCTTTCTGTTCCGTTGCATTCCGTTCCATTCTACTCGGATTGATTCAATTCCGTTCTATTCCATTCCACTCCATTCCACTCCATTCCATTCCATTCCATTCTATTCCATTCCATTCCACTCCATTCCATTCCATTCCATTCCATTCCTTTCCATTCCATTCCACTCGGGTTGATTCAATTCCATTCTATTCCATTCCATTCCGTTCCGTTCCATTGCATTCCATTTCATTCCATTCCATTCTGTTCTTCTCGGGTGGATTCCTTTCCATTCCTTTCGATTCCATTTCATTCCATTCCATTCCGATCTACTCGAGTAGATTCCATTCCATTCCATTCCATTCCATTCTTCTTGCGTGGATTCAATTCCATTATATTCCTTTCCGTTCCATTCCGTTACGTTCCATTCCATTCCGTTCTGCTCGGGTTGATTCAATTCCGTTCTATTCCATTCCATTCCATTCCATTCCATTCCATTCCATTCCATTCCATTCCATTCCATTCCATTCCATTCCACTCTATTCCTTTCCTTTCCATTCCATTCCATTCCATTCCATTCCATTCCATTCCATTCCATTCCATTCCATTCCATTCCATTCCGTTCTACTCTGGTAGATTCCTTTCCATTCCATTCCATTCCATTCCGTTCCATTCCATTCCATTCCATTCCATTCCATTCCATTCCATTTCACTCCATTCCATTCCATTCCATTCCATTCCATTTCACTCCATTCCATTCCATTCCATTCCTTTCCATTCCACTCGTGTTGATTCAGTTCCATTCTATTCAGTTCCATTCCGGTCCATTCCGTTCTGTTCCGTTGCATTCCATTCCGTTCTACTCGGATTGATTCAATTCCGTTCTATTCCATTCCACTCCATTCCACTCCATTCCATTCCATTCCATTCCATTCCATTACATTCCGTCACACTCCATTCCGCTCTGCTCGGGTAGATTCCATTCGATTCCATTCCATTCCATTCCATTCCATTCCATTCCATTCCATTCCATTCCATTCCATTCCATTCCATTCCGTTCAACTCAGGTTGATTCCATTCCATTCCATTCCACTCGGGTTGATTCATTTCCGTTCTATTCCATTCCATTCCGTTCTGTTCCATTCCATTCCATTTCATTCCATTCCATTCCATTCCATTCTGTTCTTCTCAGTTGGATTCGTTTCCATTCCTTTCGATTCCATTTCATTCCATTCCATTCCGTTCTACTCGAGTAGATTCCATTCCATTCCATTCCATTGCATTCCATTCCATTCCATTCTCCTTGGGTGGATTCAATTCCATTCTATTCCATTCCGTTCCATTCCGTTACGTTCCATTCCATTCCGTTCTGCTCGGGTTGATTCAATTCCGTTCTATTCCACTCCATCTAATTCCATTCCATTCCATTCCATTACATTATATTCCAACCCGTTCCATTGATTCCATTCCCTTCCATTCCATTACATTCTATTCCACTCAACACGCGTTGATTCTGCTCCATTACTTTGCATTCCAGTCCATTCCTTTCCATTCCATTTATTCCATTCCATTCTACTAGTGTTGATTCCATTCTATTCCAATTTATTCCATTCCATTCCATTGTATTCAATTCCATTCCATTACATTCCACTCGGGTTGATTACATGCCATTCCATTCCACTCATGTTTCTTCCATTCCATTCCATTCCTCTCAAGTTTATTCCTTTCCATTCCATTCCATTCCATTCCATTGCATTCCTTTCCATTCCATTCGTGTTGATTTCTCTCCATTCCATTCCATTCCGTTCCATGCCATTGCATTCCAACACATTCCATTCCATTCCCTTCCATTCCATTCCTTTCCATTCCATTCTATTGCATTCCTGTCGGATTGATTCCATTCCATTCCATTCCATTCCATTCCATTCCATTCCATTCCATTCCATTCCAGATGGGTTGCTCCCATTCCATTCCATTCCATTCTTCAAGGGTTTATTCCATTTCATTCCATTCCTTTCCATTCCATTCAATTCCATTCCATTCCATTCCAATCCACTCGAATTGATTCTATTCTATTCCATTCCATTCCATTTCATTCCATTGAATTCCATTCCACACGTGTTGATTTGATTCTATTCCGTTCCATTCAATTCCATTCCATTCTTTTCCATTTCACTCGGGTTGATTCCATTCCATTCCATTCCATTCCACTCCATTCCATTCCATTACACTAGGGTGATTCCATTCCACTCCATTCCATTCCATTCCATTCCATTCCATTCCATTACACTCGGGTTGAATCCATTGCCTTCCCTTCCATTCCATTCCATTCTATTCCATTCCATTCCATTCCATTCCATTCCTCACCGGTTGATTCTATCCGATTCCATTCCATTTCGTTCCATTCGATTCCATTCCATTCCATTCCATTTCATTCCGTTCTTCTCGGGTAGATTAAATTCCATTCCACTCCACTGCATTCCATTCCACTCCATTGCCTTCCATTCCATTCCATTCTTCTCTTGTGGATTCCATTCCATTCCGTTCCATTCCATTCCACTCCATTCCATTCCATTCCTTTGTACTCGTGTAGATTCCATTCCATTGCATTCCATTCCATTCCATTCCATTCCATTCCATTCCATTCCATTCCATTCCATTCCATTAATTTCCATTCCATTCCATTCCATTCCATTCCATTGCGTTCCATTCCATTCCGTTCTTCACAGGTGTATTCCATTCCATTTCGTTCCATTGTGTTCCATTCCATTCCATTCCATTCCATTCCATTCCATTCCACTCGGTTGGATTCAATTACATTCTATTCCATGCAGTTCCGTTCCGTTTCGTTCCATTCCGCTCCGCTCTACTCGGGTTGATTCAATTCCGTTCTATTCCACTCCATTCCATTCCATTCCATTCCATTCCATTCCATTCCATTCCATTCCACTCGGGTTGATTCAATTCCGTTCTATTCCAATCCATTCCATTCCGTTCCATTCCATTCCATTTCATTCCATTCCATTCCATTCCATTCTGTTCTTCTAGGGTGGATTCATTTCCATTCCTTTCTATTCCATTTCATTCCATTCCATTCCGTTCTACTCGAGTAGATTCCATTCCACTCCATTCCATTCCATTCCATTCCATTCCATTCCATTCCATTCCATTCCATTCCATTCCATTCCATTCCATTCCATTACACTCGGGTTGAATCCATTGCCTTCCCTTCCATTCCATTCCATTCTATTCCATTCCATTCCATTCCTCACCGGTTGATTCTATCCGATTCCATTCCATTTCGTTCCATTCGATTCCATTCCATTCCATTCCATTTCATTCCGTTCTTCTCGGGTAGATTAAATTCCATTCCACTCCACTGCATTCCATTCCACTCCATTGCCTTCCATTCCATTCCATTCTTCTCTTGTGGATTCCATTCCATTCCATTCCATTCCATTCCATTCCATTCCACTCCATTCCATTCCATTCCTTTCTACTCGTGTAGATTCCATTCCATTCCATTCCATTCCATTCCATTCCATTCCATTCCATTCCATTAATTTCCATTCCTTTCCATTCCATTCCATTCCATTCCATTCC
The DNA here is from genome assembly GCF_029281585.2 of Gorilla gorilla gorilla. Lineage (NCBI taxonomy): Eukaryota > Metazoa > Chordata > Mammalia > Primates > Hominidae > Gorilla > Gorilla gorilla. The sequence goes on along the minus strand of NC_086018.1, from coordinate 9,061,264 downwards.
ATTCCATTCCATTGCGTTCCATTCCATTCCGTTCTTCACAGGTGTATTCCATTCCATTTCGTTCCATTGTGTTCCATTCCATTCCATTCCATTCCATTCCATTCCACTCGGTTGGATTCAATTCCATTCTATTCCATGCAGTTCCGTTCCGTTTCGTTCCATTCCGCTCCGCTCTACTCGGGTTGATTCAATTCCGTTCTATTCCACTCCATTCCATTCCATTCCATTCCATTCCATTCCATTCCATTCCGTTCCGTTCCATTCCATTCCGTTCTTCTCGGGTGGATTCCATTCCATTCCATTCCATTCCATTCCATTCCATTCCATTCCATTCCATTCTATTCCGTTCCATTCCATTCCATTCCGTTCTACTCGGGTAGATTCGATTCATTCCATTCCATTCCCTTCCATTTCATTCCATTCCATTCCATTCCATTTCATTCCATTCCATTCCATTCCATTCCATAACATTCCATTCCATTCTCCTCGGGTGGATTCAATTCCATTCTAATCCATTCCGGTCCTTTCCGTTCCGTTCCATTCCGTTCCGTTCTACTCGGGTTGATTCAATTCCGTTCTGTTCCACTCCATTTAATTCCATTCCATTCCATTCAATTCCGTTCCATTCCATTCCATTCCATTCCATTCCATTCCATTCCATTCCATGCCATTCCCTTCTACTCGGGTAGATTCAAATCCATTCCATTAAATTCCATTCCATTCCTTTCCATTCCATTCCATTCCATTCCATTCCATTCCATTCCACTCCATTCCATTCCGTTCCATTCCATTGCATTCCTTTCTTCCCGTGTGTATTCCTTTCCATTCCATTCCATTCGTTTCCATTCCATTCCTTTCCATTCCATTCCTTTCCATTTCATTCCATTCCATTCTGTTCCATTCCATTCCGTTCTTCTCAGGAGTATTCCATTCCATTCCAATCCATTCCTTTCCATTCCGCTCCATTCCATTCCATTCCATTCCATTCCACTCGGATTGATTCAATTCCGTTCTATTCCATTCCACTCCGTTCCGTTCTACTCGGATTGATTCAATGCCATTCTATTGCATTCCATTCCATTCCATTCCTGTCCATTCCATTCCATTCTATTCCATTCCATTCCTTTCCATACCATTCCATTTTATTCCATTCCATTCCATTCCATTCCATTCCATTCCATTTCACTCGGGTTTATTCAGCTCCGTTCTACTCAATTCCATTCTATTCCGTTCCGTTCCACTGCGTTCCATTCCATTCAGTTCCACTCGGATTGATTCAATTCCGTTCTATTCCTTTCCATTCCATTCCATTCCATTCCGTTCCATTCCATTCTTTTCCGTTCCATTCCGTTTCATTCCATTCCGTTCTTCTCGTGTGGATTCCATTCCATTCCATTCCATTCCGTTCCATTCCATTCCATTCCATTCCATTACATTCTTCTCTTTTGGATCCCACTACATTCCTTTCTATTCCGATCCATTCCATTCCATTCCATTCCATTCCACTGCATTCCATTGCATTCCATTCCGTTCGATTCCACTCGGGATGATTCATTTCCGTTCTATTCCATTCCATTCCGATCTGTTCCATTCCATTCCATTTCATTCCATTCCAATCCATTCCCTTCTGTTCTTCTTGGGTGGATTCGTTTCCATTCCTTTCGATTCCATTTCATTCCATTCCATTCCGTTCTACTCAAGTAGATTCCATTCCATTCCATTCCATTGCATTCCATTCCATTCCATTCTCCTTGGGTGGATTCAATTCCATTCTATTCCATTCCGTTCCATTCCATTACGTTCCATTCCATTCCGTTCTGCTCGGGTTGATTCAATTCCGTTCTATTCCACTCCATCTAATTCCATTCCATTCCATTCCATTACATTATATTCCAACCCGTTCCATTGATTCCATTCCCTTCCATTCCATTACATTCTATTCCACTCAACACGCGTTGATTCTGCTCCATTACTTTGCATTCCAGTCCATTCCTTTCCATTCCATTTATTCCATTCCATTCCACTAGTGTTGATTCCATTCTATTCCAATTTATTCCATTCCATTCCATTGTATTCAATTCCATTCCATTACATTCCACTCGGGTTGATTACATGCCATTCCATTCCACTCATGTTTCTTCCATTCCATTCCATTCCTCTCAAGTTTATTCCTTTCCATTCCATTCCATTCCATTCCATTGCATTCCTTTCCATTCCATTCGTGTTGATTTCTCTCCATTCCATTCCATTCCGTTCCATGCCATTGCATTCCAACACATTCCATTCCATTCCCTTCCATTCCATTCCTTTCCATTCCATTCTATTGCATTCCTGTCGGATTGATTCCATTCAATTCCATTCCATTCCATTCCATTCCATTCCATTCCAGATGGGTTGCTCCCATTCCATTCCATTCCATTCTTCAAGGGTTTATTCCATTTCATTCCATTCCTTTCCATTCCATTCAATTCCATTCCATTCCATTCCAATCCACTCGAATTGATTCTATTCTATTCCATTCCATTCCATTTCATTCCATTGAATTCCATTCCACACGTGTTGATTTGATTCCATTCCGTTCCATTCAATTCCATTCCATTCTTTTCCATTTCACTCGGGTTGATTCCATTCCATTCCATTCCATTCCACTCCATTCCATTCCATTACACTAGGGTGATTCCATTCCACTCCATTCCATTCCATTCCATTCCATTCCATTCCATTCCATTCCATTACACTCGGGTTGAATCCATTGCCTTCCCTTCCATTCCATTCCATTCTATTCCATTCCATTCCATTCCTCACCGGTTGATTCTATCCGATTCCATTCCATTTCGTTCCATTCGATTCCATTCCATTCCATTCCATTTCATTCCGTTCTTCTCGGGTAGATTAAATTCCATTCCCCTCCACTGCATTCCATTCCACTCCATTGCCTTCCATTCCATTCCATTCTTCTCTTGTGGATTCCATTCCATTCCGTTCCATTCCATTCCACTCCATTCCATTCCATTCCTTTGTACTCGTGTAGATTCCATTCCATTCCATTCCATTCCATTCCATTCCATTCCATTCCATTCCATTCCATTCCATTAATTTCCATTCCATTCCATTCCATTCCATTGCGTTCCATTCCATTCCGTTCTTCACAGGTGTATTCCATTCCATTTCGTTCCATTGTGTTCCATTCCATTCCATTCCATTCCATTCCATTCCACTCGGTTGGATTCAATTCCATTCTATTCCATGCTGTTCCGTTCCGTTTCGTTCCATTCCGCTCCGCTCTACTCGGGTTGATTCAATTCCGTTCTATTCCACTCCATTCCATTCCATTCCATTCCATTCCATTCCATTCCATTCCATTCCGTTCCGTTCCATTCCATTCCGTTCTTCTCGGGTGGATTCCATTCCATTCCATTCCATTCCATTCCATTCCATTCCATTCCATTCCATTCCATTCCATTCTATTCCGTTCCATTCCATTCCATTCCGTTCTACTCGGGTAGATTCGATTCATTCCATTCCATTCCCTTCCATTTCATTCCATTCCATTCCATTCCATTTCATTCCATTCCATTCCATTCCATTCCATAACATTCCATTCCATTCTCCTCGGGTGGATTCAATTCCATTCTAATCCATTCCGGTCCTTTCCGTTCCGTTCCATTCCGTTCCGTTCTACTCGGGTTGATTCAATTCCGTTCTGTTCCACTCCATTTAATTCCATTCCATTCCATTCAATTCCGTTCCATTCCATTCCATTCCATTCCATTCCATTCCATTCCATTCCATGCCATTCTCTTCTACTCGGGTAGATTCAAATCCATTCCATTAAATTCCATTCCATTCCTTTCCATTCCATTCCATTCCATTCCATTCCATTCCATTCCATTCCACTCCATTCCATTCCGTTCCATTCCATTGCATTCCTTTCTTCCCGTGTGTATTCCTTTCCATTCCATTCCATTCGTTTCCATTCCATTCCTTTCCATTCCATTCCTTTCCATTTCATTCTATTCCATTCTGTTCCATTCCATTCCGTTCTTCTCAGGAGTATTCCATTCCATTCCAATCCATTCCTTTCCATTCCACTCCATTCCATTCCATTCCATTCCATTCCATTCCACTCGGATTGATTCAATTCCTTTCTATTCCATTCCACTCCGTTCCGTTCTACTCGGATTGATTCAATGCCATTCTATTCCATTCCATTCCATTCCATTCCATTCCATTCCATTCCATTCCATTCCATTTCACTCGGGTTGATTCAGTTCCAATCTATTCAATTCCATTGCGGTCCATTCCTTTCTGTTCCGTTGCATTCCGTTCCATTCTACTCGGATTGATTCAATTCCGTTCTATTCCATTCCACTCCATTCCACTCCATTCCATTCCATTCCATTCTATTCCATTCCATTCCACTCCATTCCATTCCATTCCATTCCTTTCCATTCCATTCCACTCGGGTTGATTCAATTCCATTCTATTCCATTCCATTCCGTTCCGTTCCATTGCATTCCATTTCATTCCATTTCATTCCATTCCATTCTGTTCTTCTCGGGTGGATTCCTTTCCATTCCTTTCGATTCCATTTCATTCCATTCCATTCCGATTTACTCGAGTAGATTCCATTCCATTCCATTCCATTCCATTCTCCTTGGGTGGATTCAATTCCATTCTATTCCATTCCGTTGCATTCCGTTACGTTCCATTCCATTCCGTTCTGCTCGGGTTGATTCAATTCCGTTCTATTCCACTCCATCTAATTCCATTCCATTCCATTCCATTACATTATATTCCAACCCGTTCCATTGATTCCATTCCCTTCCATTCCATTACATTCTATTCCACTCAACACGTGTTGATTCTGCTCCATTACTTTGCATTCCAGTCCATTCCTTTCCATTCCATTTATTCCATTCCATTCCACTAGTGTTGATTCCATTCTATTCCAATTTATTCCTTTCCATTCCATTGTATTCAATTCCATTCCATTACATTCCACTCGGGTTGATTACATGCCATTCCATTCCACTCATGTTTCTTCCATTCCATTCCATTCCTCTCAAGTTTATTCCTTTCCATTCCATTCCATTCCATTCCATTGCATTCCTTTCCATTCCATTCGTGTTGATTTCTCTCCATTCCATTCCATTCCGTTCCATGCCATTGCATTCCAACACATTCCATTCCATTCCCTTCCATTCCATTCCTTTCCATTCCATTCTATTGCATTCCTGTCGGATTGATTCCATTCCATTCCATTCCATTCCATTCCATTCCATTCCATTCCATTCCATTCCATTCCATTCCAGATGGGTTGCTCCCATTCCATTCCATTCCATTCTTCAAGGGTTTATTCCATTTCATTCCATTCCTTTCCATTCCATTCAATTCCATTCCATTCCATTCCAATCCACTCGAATTGATTCTATTCTATTCCATTCCATTCCATTTCATTCCATTGAATTCCATTCCACACGTGTTGATTTGATTCCATTCCGTTCCATTCAATTCCATTCCATTCTTTTCCATTTCACTCGGGTTGATTCCATTCCATTCCATTCCATTCCACTCCATTCCATTCCATTACACTAGGGTGATTCCATTCCACTCCATTCCATTCCATTCCATTCCATTCCATTCCATTCCATTCCATTACACTCGGGTTGAATCCATTGCCTTCCCTTCCATTCCATTCCATTCTATTCCATTCCATTCCATTCCATTCCATTCCATTCCTCACCGGTTGATTCTATCCGATTCCATTCCATTTCGTTCCATTCGATTCCATTCCATTCCATTCCATATCATTCCGTTCTTCTCGGGTAGATTAAATTCCATTCCACTCCACTCCATTCCATTCCACTCCATTGCCTTCCATTCCATTCCATTCTTCTTGTTTGGATTCCATTCCATTCCATTCCATTCCATTCCATTCCATTCCATTCCGTTCCGTTCCATTCCATTCCATTCCATTTCTTTCTACTCGTGTAGATTCCATTCCATTCCATTCCATTCCATTCCATTCCATTCCATTCCATTACATTCCATTCCGTTCCATTCCATTCCATTCCATTTCTTTCTACTCGGGTAGATTCCATTCCATTCCATTCCATTCCATACCATTCCATTCCATTCCATTCCATTGCATTCCATTCCGTTCCGTTCCATTCCATTCCGTTCTTCTCGGGTGGATTCCATTCCATTCCATTCCATTCCATTCCATTCCATTCCATTCCATTCCATTCTATTCCTTTCCATTCCATTCCATTCCGTTCTACTCGGGTAGATTCGATTCATTCCATTCCATTCCCTTCCATTTCATTCCATTCCATTCCATTCCATTTCATTCCATTCCATTCCATTCCATTCCATAACATTCCATTCCATTCTCCTCGGGTGGATTCAATTCCATTCTAATCCATTCCGGTCCTTTCCGTTCCGTTCCATTCCGTTCCGTTCTACTCGGGTTGATTCAATTCCGTTCTGTTCCACTCCATTTAATTCCATTCCATTCCATTCAATTCCGTTCCATTCCATTCCATTCCATTCCATTCCATTCCATGCCATTCCCTTCTACTCGGGTAGATTCAAATCCATTCCATTAAATTCCATTCCATTCCTTTCCATTCCATTCCATTCCATTCCATTCCACTCCATTCCATTCCGTTCCATTCCATTGCATTCCTTTCTTCCCGTGTGTATTCCTTTCCATTCCATTCCATTCGTTTCCATTCCATTCCTTTCCATTCCATTCCTTTCCATTTCATTCCATTCCATTCTGTTCCATTCCATTCCGTTCTTCTCAGGAGTATTCCATTCCATTCCAATCCATTCCTTTCCATTCCACTCCATTCCATTCCATTCCATTCCATTCCACTCGGATTGATTCAATTCCGTTCTATTCCATTCCATTCCGTTCCGTTCTACTCGGATTGATTCAATGCCATTCTATTCCATTCCATTCCATTCCATTCCAGTCCATTCCATTCCATTCTATTCCATTCCATTCCATTCCATACCATTCCATTCTATTCCATTCCTTTCCATTACATTCCATTACATTCCATTTCACTCGGGTTTATTCAGCTCCGTTCTACACAATTCCATTCTATTCCGTTCCGTTCCACTGCGTTCCATTCCGTTCAGTTCCACTCGGATTGATTCAATTCCGTTCTATTCCTTTCCATTCCATTGCATTCCATTCCATTCCATTCCATTCCATTCCGTTCCATTCCATTCCATTCCATTCCTTTCCATTCCATTCCATTCCATTCCATTTCACTCGGGTTGATTCAGTTCCAATCTATTCAATTCCATTGCGGTCCATTCCTTTCTGTTCCGTTGCATTCCGTTCCATTCTACTCGGATTGATTCAATTCCGTTCTATTCCATTCCACTCCATTCCACTCCATTCCATTCCATTCCATTCTATTCCATTCCATTCCACTCCATTCCATTCCATTCCAATACATTCCTTTCCATTCCATTCCATTCCATTCCATTCCATTGCATTCCTTTCCATTCCATTCGTGTTTTTTTCTCTCCATTCCATTCCATTCCATTCCATGCCATTGCATTCCAACACATTCCATTCCATTCCCTTCCATTCCATTCCTTTCCACTCCATTCTATAGCATTCCTGTCGGATTGATTCCATTCCATTCCATTCCATTCCATTCCATTCCATTCCATTCCAGATGGGTTGCTCCCATTGCATTCCATTCCATTCTTCAAGGGTTTATTCCATTTCATTCCATTCCTTTCCATTCCATTCAATTCCATTCCATTCCATTCCAATCCGCTCGAATTGATTCTATTCTATTCCATTCCATTCCATTTCATTCCATTGAATTCCATTCCACACGTGTTGATTTGATTCCATTCCGTTCCATTCAATTCCATTCCATTCTTTTCCATTTCACTCGGGTTGATTCCATTCCATTCCATTCCATTCCACTCCATTCCATTCCATTACACTAGGGTGATTCCATTCCACTCCATTCCATTCCATTCCATTCCATTCCATTCCATTCCATTCCATTCCTCTCCGGTTGATTCTATCCGATTCCATTCCATTTCGTTCCATTCGATTCCATTCCATTCCATTCCATTTCATTCCGTTCTTCTCGGGTAGATTAAATTCCATTCCACTCCACTGCATTCCATTCCACTCCATTGCCTTCCATTCCATTCCATTCTTCTCTTGTGGATTCCATTCCATTCCGTTCCATTCCATTCCACTCCATTCCATTCCATTCCTTTGTACTCGTGTAGATTCCATTCCATTCCATTCCATTCCATTCCATTCCATTCCATTCCATTCCATTAATTTCCGTTCCATTCCATTCCATTCCACTCCATTGCGTTCCATTCCATTCCATTCTTCACAGGTGTATTCCATTCCATTTCGTTCCATTGTGTTCCATTCCATTCCATTCCATTCCATTCCATTCCACTCGGTTGGATTCAATTCCATTTTATTCCATGCTGTTCCGTTCCGTTTCGTTCCATTCCGCTCCGCTCTACTCGGGTTGATTTAATTCCGTTCTATTCCACTCCATTCCATTCCACTCCATTCCATTCCATTCCGTTCCGTTCCATTCCATTCCGTTCTTCTCGGGTGGATTCCATTCCATTCCATTCCATTCCATTCCGTTCCATTCCATTCCATTCCGTTCTTCTCGGGTGGATTCCATTCCATTCCATTCCATTCCATTCCATTCCATTCCATTCCATTCCATTCCATTCTATTCCGTTCCATTCCATTCCATTCCATTCCGTTCTACTCGGGTAGATTCGATTCATTCCATTCCATTCCCTTCCATTTCATTCCATTCCATTCCATTCCATAACATTCCATTCCATTCTCCTCGGGAGGATTCAATTCCATTCTAATCCATTCCGGTCCGTTCCGTTCCGTTCCATTCCGTTCCATTCTACTCGGGTTGATTCAATTCCGTTCTGTTCCACTCCATTTAATTCCATTCCATTCCATTCAATTCCGTTCCATTCCATTCCATTCCATTCCATTCCATTCCATTCCGTTCCGTTCCATTACATTCCATTCCACTCGTGTTGATTCACTTCCATTCTATTCAGTTCCTTTCGGTCCATTCCGTTCTGTTCCGTTGCATTCCGTTCCGTTCTACTCGGATTGATTCAATTCCGTTCTATTCCATTCCACTCCATTCCACTCCATTCCATTCCATTCCATTCCGTCACACTCCATTCCGCTCTGCTCGGGTAGATTCCATTCGATTCCATTCCATTCCATTCCATTCCATTCCATTCCATTCCATTCCGTTCAACTCAGGTTGATTCCATTCCATTCCATTCCATTCCATTCCATTCCATTCCACTGCATTCCATTCCATTCCATTCCATTCCATTCCATTCCACTCGGGTTGATTCATTTCCGTTCTATTCCATTCCATTCCGTTCTGTTCCATTCCATTCCATTTCATTCCATTCCTTTCCATTCCATTCTGTTCTTCTCGGGTGGATTCGTTTCCATTCCTTTCGATTCCATTTCATTCCATTCCATTCCGTTCTACTCGAGTAGATTCCATTCCATTCCATTCCATTGCATTCCCTTCCATTCCATTCTCCTTGGGTGGCGTCAATTCCATTCTATTCCATTCCGTTCCATTCCGTTACTTTCCATTCCATTCCGTTCTGCTCGGGTTGATTCAATTCCGTTCTATTCCACTCCATCTAATTCCATTCCATTCCATTACATTACATTATATTCCAACCCGTTCCATTGATTCCATTCCCTTCCATTCCATTACATTCTATTTCACTCAACACTCGTTGATTCTGCTCCATTACTTTGCATTCCAGTCCATTCCTTTCCATTCCATTTATTCCATTCCATCCTACTAGTGTTGATTCCATTCTATTCCAATTTATTCCATTCCATCCCATTGTATTCAATTCCATTCCATTACATTCCACTCGGGTTGATTACATGCCATTCCATTCCACTCATGTTTCTTCCATTCCATTCCATTCCTCTCAAGTTTATTCCTTTCCATTCCATTCCATTCCTTTCCATTCCATTCCATTCCATTCCTTTCCATTCCATTCCATTCCATTCCATTCCATTCCATTCCATTCCATTCCATTCCATTGCATTCCTTTCCATTCCATTCGTGTTTTTTTCTCTCCATTCCATTCCATTCCATTCCATGCCATTGCATTCCAACACATTCCATTCCATTCCCTTCCATTCCATTCCTTTCCATTCCATTCTATTGCATTCCTGTCGGATTGATTCCATTCCATTCCATTCCATTCCATTCCATTCCATTCCATTCCATTCCATTCCATTCCCTTCCAGATGGGTTGCTCCCATTCCATTCCATTCCATTCTTCAAGGGTTTATTCCATTTCATTCCATTCCTTTCCATTCCATTCAATTCCATTCCATTCCATTCCAATCCACTCGAATTGATTCTATTCTATTCCATTCCATTCCATTTCATTCCATTGAGTTCCATTCCACACGTGTTGATTTGATTCCATTCCGTTCCATTCAATTCCATTCCATTCTTTTCCATTTCACTCGGGTTGATTCCATTCCATTCCACTCCATTCCATTCCATTACACTAGGGTGATTCCATTCCACTCCATTCCATTCCATTCCATTCCATTCCATTCCATTCCATTCCATTCCATTCCATTCCATTCCATTCCATTACACTCGGGTTGATTCCATTGCCTTCCCTTCCATTCCATTCCATTCTATTCCATTCCATTCCATTCCATTCCATTCCTCACCGGTTGATTCTATCCGATTCCATTCCATTTCGTTCCATTCGATTCCATTCCATTCCATTCCATTTCATTCCTTTCTTCTCGGGTAGATTAAATTCCATTCCACTCCACTCCATTCCATTCCACTCCATTGCCTTCCATTCCATTCCATTCTTCTCTTGTGGATTCCATTCCATTCCGTTCCATTCCATTCCAATCCATTCCATTCCATTCCATTCCATTCCCTTCCGTTCCATTCCATTCCATTCTTCTCTTGTGGATTCCCTTCTATTCCAATCCATTAAATTCCATTCCATTCCGTTCCATTCCATTCCATTACATTACATTACTTTCCGTTCTACTCAGGTAGATTCCAGTCCATTCCATTCCATTCCATTCCTCTTGTTTGGATTCCATTCCATTCCATTCCATTCCATTCTGTTCCGCTCCATTCCATTCCATTCCATTCCATTTCATTCTGTTCCATTCCATTCCATTCCATTCCTTTCTACTCGGGTAGATTCCATTCCATTCCATTCCATTCCATACCATTGCATTCCATTCCATTCCATTGCATTCCATTCCATTTCATTCTGGTCCATTGCATTCCATTCCATTCTCTTCTGGTGGATTCAGTTCCATTCTATTCCATTCCGGTCCATTCCGTTCCGTTCCATTCCGTGCCGTTGCATTCCATTCCTTTCCATTCCATTCCATTCCGTTCTACACCGGTAGATTGCATTCCATTCCATTCCACTCCATTCAATTCCGTTGCACTCCTTTCAGTTCTTCTCGGGTGTATTCCTTTCCTTTCCCTTCCATTCCATTCCATTCCGTTCTACACGGGTAGATTCCTTTCCATTCCATTCCATTCCATTCCATTCCATTCCATTCCATTCCATTCCATTCCATTCCATTCCATTCCATTCCATTCCATTCCATTCCATTCCATTCCATTCTCCTTGTGTGGAATCAATTCCATTCTATTCCATTCCGTTCCGTTCCATTCCGTTCCATTCCATTCCGTTCTACTCGGGTTGATTCAATTCCGTACTATTCCACTCCATTCCATTCCATTCTTTTCCATTCCATTGCGTTCTTCTCGGGAGGATTCCATTCCATTCCAATACATTCTTTTCCTTTCCACTGCATTCCATTCCATTCCATTCCATTCCATTCTTTTCCATTCCATTGCGTTCTTCTCGGGAGGATTCCATTCCATTCCAATCCATTCTTTTCCTTTCCACTGCATTCCATTCCATTCCATTCCATTCCATTCCATTCCATTCCATTCCATTCCATTTTATTCCGTTCTACTGAGGTAGACTACATTCCATTCCGTTCCATTCCATTCCATTCCATTCCACTCAATTCCATTCCATTCCGTTCTTCTCGGGTGGATTCCATTCCAATCCATTCCAATCCATTCCATTCTGTTCCGTTTCGTTCCATTCCGTTCCGTTCTACTCGGGTTGATTAAATTCCGTTCTATTCCACTCCATTTTATTTCATTGCGTTCCATTCCATTCCGTTCCATTCCATTACATTCCGTTCTTCTCCGGTGAATTCCATTCCATTCGAATCCATTCCATTCCGTTTCATTCCATTCCATTACATTCCGTTCTACTCAGTTAGATTCAATTCATTTCATTCCTTTCCATTCCATTATATTCCATTCCATTCCATTCCATTCCATTCTGTTCCATTACATTCCGTTCTTCTCGGGTGGATTCCATTGCATTCCTTTCCATTCCACTCTACTCAGGTAGATTCAATTCATTCCATTCCATTCCATTCCATTCCATTCCATTCCATTCCAATCCATTCCATTCCATTTCATTGCATTGAGTTCCATTTCGTCCTTCTTTGGAGGATTCCATTCCATTCCATTCCGTTCCATTCCGTTCCATTCCATTGCATTCCATTCCATTCCATTCCGTTCCATTCCTTTCTCCTCGGGTGGATTCCATTCCATTCCATTCCATTCCATTCCATTCCTTTCCATTCCATTCCATTCCATTCCATTCCATTCCGTGCTACTCGAGTAGATTCCCTTCCCTTCCATTCCATTCCATTCCATTTAATTCCATTCCATAGCATTCCATTCAATTCCATTCCATTCAATTCCATTCCATTCCATTCCGCTCTACATTGGTTGATTCCATTCCATTCCATTCCACTCAATTCCATTCCATTCCATTCCATTCCATTCCATTCCATTGCATTCCATTCCATTCCATTCCTTTCCATTCCATTCCGTTCTACTCGGGTAGATTCCATTCCCTTCCTTTCCGCTCCATTCCATTCCATTCCATTCCATTCCGTTCCATTACATTCCGTTCTTCTCGGGTGGATTCCACTGCATTCCATTCCATCCCATTCCGTTCCATTCAATTCCATTCCATTCCGTTCTACTCGGGTAGTTTCCTCTCGATACCATTCCATTCCATTCCATTCCATTCCATTCCATTCCATTCCATACCTTTCCATTCCATTCCGTTCTTCTCGGTTCGATTCGATTCGATTCGATTCGATTCCATTCCATTCCATTCCATTCCATTCCATTTCATTCCATTCCATTCCATTCCATTCCATAACATTCCATTCCATTCTCCTCGGGTGGATTCAATTCCATTCTAATCCATTCCGGTCCTTTCCGTTCCGTTCCATTCCGTTCCGTTCTACTCGGGTTGATTCAATTCCGTTCTGTTCCACTCCATTTAATTCCATTCCATTCCATTCAATTCCGTTCCATTCTCTTCTACTCGGGTAGATTCAAATCCATTCCATTAAATTCCATTCCATTCCTTTCCATTCCATTCCATTCCATTCCATTCCATTCCATTCCATTCCATTCCACTCCATTCCATTCCGTTCCATTCCATTGCATTCCTTTCTTCCCGTGTGTATTCCTTTCCATTCCATTCCATTCGTTTCCATTCCATTCCTTTCCATTCCATTCCTTTCCATTTCATTCTATTCCATTCTGTTCCATTCCATTCCGTTCTTCTCAGGAGTATTCCATTCCATTCCAATCCATTCCTTTCCATTCCACTCCATTCCATTCCATTCCATTCCATTCCATTCCACTCGGATTGATTCAATTCCTTTCTATTCCATTCCACTCCGTTCCGTTCTACTCGGATTGATTCAATGCCATTCTATTCCATTCCATTCCATTCCATTCCATTCCATTCCATTCCATTCCATTCCATTTCACTCGGGTTGATTCAGTTCCAATCTATTCAATTCCATTGCGGTCCATTCCTTTCTGTTCCGTTGCATTCCGTTCCATTCTACTCGGATTGATTCAATTCCGTTCTATTCCATTCCACTCCATTCCACTCCATTCCATTCCATTCCATTCTATTCCATTCCATTCCACTCCATTCCATTCCATTCCATTCCTTTCCATTCCATTCCACTCGGGTTGATTCAATTCCATTCTATTCCATTCCATTCCGTTCCGTTCCATTGCATTCCATTTCATTCCATTTCATTCCATTCCATTCTGTTCTTCTCGGGTGGATTCCTTTCCATTCCTTTCGATTCCATTTCATTCCATTCCATTCCGATTTACTCGAGTAGATTCCATTCCATTCCATTCCATTCCATTCTCCTTGGGTGGATTCAATTCCATTCTATTCCATTCCGTTGCATTCCGTTACGTTCCATTCCATTCCGTTCTGCTCGGGTTGATTCAATTCCGTTCTATTCCACTCCATCTAATTCCATTCCATTCCATTCCATTACATTATATTCCAACCCGTTCCATTGATTCCATTCCCTTCCATTCCATTACATTCTATTCCACTCAACACGCGTTGATTCTGCTCCATTACTTTGCATTCCAGTCCATTCCTTTCCATTCCATTTATTCCATTCCATTCCACTAGTGTTGATTCCATTCTATTCCAATTTATTCCTTTCCATTCCATTGTATTCAATTCCATTCCATTACATTCCACTCGGGTTGATTACATGCCATTCCATTCCACTCATGTTTCTTCCATTCCATTCCATTCCTCTCAAGTTTATTCCTTTCCATTCCATTCCATTCCATTCCATTGCATTCCTTTCCATTCCATTCGTGTTGATTTCTCTCCATTCCATTCCATTCCGTTCCATGCCATTGCATTCCAACACATTCCATTCCATTCCCTTCCATTCCATTCCTTTCCATTCCATTCTATTGCATTCCTGTCGGATTGATTCCATTCCATTCCATTCCATTCCATTCCATTCCATTCCATTCCATTCCATTCCATTCCAGATGGGTTGCTCCCATTCCATTCCATTCCATTCTTCAAGGGTTTATTCCATTTCATTCCATTCCTTTCCATTCCATTCAATTCCATTCCATTCCATTCCAATCCACTCGAATTGATTCTATTCTATTCCATTCCATTCCATTTCATTCCATTGAATTCCATTCCACACGTGTTGATTTGATTCCATTCCGTTCCATTCAATTCCATTCCATTCTTTTCCATTTCACTCGGGTTGATTCCATTCCATTCCATTCCATTCCACTCCATTCCATTCCATTACACTAGGGTGATTCCATTCCACTCCATTCCATTCCATTCCATTCCATTCCATTCCATTCCATTCCATTACACTCGGGTTGAATCCATTGCCTTCCCTTCCATTCCATTCCATTCTATTCCATTCCATTCCATTCCATTCCATTCCATTCCTCACCGGTTGATTCTATCCGATTCCATTCCATTTCGTTCCATTCGATTCCATTCCATTCCATTCCATATCATTCCGTTCTTCTCGGGTAGATTAAATTCCATTCCACTCCACTCCATTCCATTCCACTCCATTGCCTTCCATTCCATTCCATTCTTCTTGTTTGGATTCCATTCCATTCCATTCCATTCCATTCCATTCCATTCCATTCCGTTCCGTTCCATTCCATTCCATTCCATTTCTTTCTACTCGTGTAGATTCCATTCCATTCCATTCCATTCCATTCCATTCCATTCCATTCCATTACATTCCATTCCGTTCCATTCCATTCCATTCCATTTCTTTCTACTCGGGTAGATTCCATTCCATTCCATTCCATTCCATACCATTCCATTCCATTCCATTCCATTGCATTCCATTCCGTTCCGTTCCATTCCATTCCGTTCTTCTCGGGTGGATTCCATTCCATTCCATTCCATTCCATTCCATTCCATTCCATTCCATTCCATTCTATTCCTTTCCATTCCATTCCATTCCGTTCTACTC
This sequence comes from Gorilla gorilla gorilla, assembly GCF_029281585.2. Taxonomy (NCBI): domain Eukaryota; kingdom Metazoa; phylum Chordata; class Mammalia; order Primates; family Hominidae; genus Gorilla; species Gorilla gorilla. The sequence goes on along the minus strand of NC_086018.1, from coordinate 9,045,255 downwards.
GGGTAGATTCGATTCATTCCATTCCATTCCCTTCCATTTCATTCCATTCCATTCCATTCCATTTCATTCCATTCCATTCCATTCCATTCCATAACATTCCATTCCATTCTCCTCGGGTGGATTCAATTCCATTCTAATCCATTCCGGTCCTTTCCGTTCCGTTCCATTCCGTTCCGTTCTACTCGGGTTGATTCAATTCCGTTCTGTTCCACTCCATTTAATTCCATTCCATTCCATTCAATTCCGTTCCATTCCATTCCATTCCATTCCATTCCATTCCATGCCATTCCCTTCTACTCGGGTAGATTCAAATCCATTCCATTAAATTCCATTCCATTCCTTTCCATTCCATTCCATTCCATTCCATTCCACTCCATTCCATTCCGTTCCATTCCATTGCATTCCTTTCTTCCCGTGTGTATTCCTTTCCATTCCATTCCATTCGTTTCCATTCCATTCCTTTCCATTCCATTCCTTTCCATTTCATTCCATTCCATTCTGTTCCATTCCATTCCGTTCTTCTCAGGAGTATTCCATTCCATTCCAATCCATTCCTTTCCATTCCACTCCATTCCATTCCATTCCATTCCATTCCACTCGGATTGATTCAATTCCGTTCTATTCCATTCCATTCCGTTCCGTTCTACTCGGATTGATTCAATGCCATTCTATTCCATTCCATTCCATTCCATTCCAGTCCATTCCATTCCATTCTATTCCATTCCATTCCATTCCATACCATTCCATTCTATTCCATTCCTTTCCATTACATTCCATTACATTCCATTTCACTCGGGTTTATTCAGCTCCGTTCTACACAATTCCATTCTATTCCGTTCCGTTCCACTGCGTTCCATTCCGTTCAGTTCCACTCGGATTGATTCAATTCCGTTCTATTCCTTTCCATTCCATTGCATTCCATTCCATTCCATTCCATTCCATTCCGTTCCATTCCATTCCATTCCATTCCTTTCCATTCCATTCCATTCCATTCCATTTCACTCGGGTTGATTCAGTTCCAATCTATTCAATTCCATTGCGGTCCATTCCTTTCTGTTCCGTTGCATTCCGTTCCATTCTACTCGGATTGATTCAATTCCGTTCTATTCCATTCCACTCCATTCCACTCCATTCCATTCCATTCCATTCTATTCCATTCCATTCCACTCCATTCCATTCCATTCCAATACATTCCTTTCCATTCCATTCCATTCCATTCCATTCCATTGCATTCCTTTCCATTCCATTCGTGTTTTTTTCTCTCCATTCCATTCCATTCCATTCCATGCCATTGCATTCCAACACATTCCATTCCATTCCCTTCCATTCCATTCCTTTCCACTCCATTCTATAGCATTCCTGTCGGATTGATTCCATTCCATTCCATTCCATTCCATTCCATTCCATTCCATTCCAGATGGGTTGCTCCCATTGCATTCCATTCCATTCTTCAAGGGTTTATTCCATTTCATTCCATTCCTTTCCATTCCATTCAATTCCATTCCATTCCATTCCAATCCGCTCGAATTGATTCTATTCTATTCCATTCCATTCCATTTCATTCCATTGAATTCCATTCCACACGTGTTGATTTGATTCCATTCCGTTCCATTCAATTCCATTCCATTCTTTTCCATTTCACTCGGGTTGATTCCATTCCATTCCATTCCATTCCACTCCATTCCATTCCATTACACTAGGGTGATTCCATTCCACTCCATTCCATTCCATTCCATTCCATTCCATTCCATTCCATTCCATTCCTCTCCGGTTGATTCTATCCGATTCCATTCCATTTCGTTCCATTCGATTCCATTCCATTCCATTCCATTTCATTCCGTTCTTCTCGGGTAGATTAAATTCCATTCCACTCCACTGCATTCCATTCCACTCCATTGCCTTCCATTCCATTCCATTCTTCTCTTGTGGATTCCATTCCATTCCGTTCCATTCCATTCCACTCCATTCCATTCCATTCCTTTGTACTCGTGTAGATTCCATTCCATTCCATTCCATTCCATTCCATTCCATTCCATTCCATTCCATTAATTTCCGTTCCATTCCATTCCATTCCACTCCATTGCGTTCCATTCCATTCCATTCTTCACAGGTGTATTCCATTCCATTTCGTTCCATTGTGTTCCATTCCATTCCATTCCATTCCATTCCATTCCACTCGGTTGGATTCAATTCCATTTTATTCCATGCTGTTCCGTTCCGTTTCGTTCCATTCCGCTCCGCTCTACTCGGGTTGATTTAATTCCGTTCTATTCCACTCCATTCCATTCCACTCCATTCCATTCCATTCCGTTCCGTTCCATTCCATTCCGTTCTTCTCGGGTGGATTCCATTCCATTCCATTCCATTCCATTCCGTTCCATTCCATTCCATTCCGTTCTTCTCGGGTGGATTCCATTCCATTCCATTCCATTCCATTCCATTCCATTCCATTCCATTCCATTCCATTCTATTCCGTTCCATTCCATTCCATTCCATTCCGTTCTACTCGGGTAGATTCGATTCATTCCATTCCATTCCCTTCCATTTCATTCCATTCCATTCCATTCCATAACATTCCATTCCATTCTCCTCGGGAGGATTCAATTCCATTCTAATCCATTCCGGTCCGTTCCGTTCCGTTCCATTCCGTTCCATTCTACTCGGGTTGATTCAATTCCGTTCTGTTCCACTCCATTTAATTCCATTCCATTCCATTCAATTCCGTTCCATTCCATTCCATTCCATTCCATTCCATTCCATTCCGTTCCGTTCCATTACATTCCATTCCACTCGTGTTGATTCACTTCCATTCTATTCAGTTCCTTTCGGTCCATTCCGTTCTGTTCCGTTGCATTCCGTTCCGTTCTACTCGGATTGATTCAATTCCGTTCTATTCCATTCCACTCCATTCCACTCCATTCCATTCCATTCCATTCCGTCACACTCCATTCCGCTCTGCTCGGGTAGATTCCATTCGATTCCATTCCATTCCATTCCATTCCATTCCATTCCATTCCATTCCGTTCAACTCAGGTTGATTCCATTCCATTCCATTCCATTCCATTCCATTCCATTCCACTGCATTCCATTCCATTCCATTCCATTCCATTCCATTCCACTCGGGTTGATTCATTTCCGTTCTATTCCATTCCATTCCGTTCTGTTCCATTCCATTCCATTTCATTCCATTCCTTTCCATTCCATTCTGTTCTTCTCGGGTGGATTCGTTTCCATTCCTTTCGATTCCATTTCATTCCATTCCATTCCGTTCTACTCGAGTAGATTCCATTCCATTCCATTCCATTGCATTCCCTTCCATTCCATTCTCCTTGGGTGGCGTCAATTCCATTCTATTCCATTCCGTTCCATTCCGTTACTTTCCATTCCATTCCGTTCTGCTCGGGTTGATTCAATTCCGTTCTATTCCACTCCATCTAATTCCATTCCATTCCATTACATTACATTATATTCCAACCCGTTCCATTGATTCCATTCCCTTCCATTCCATTACATTCTATTTCACTCAACACTCGTTGATTCTGCTCCATTACTTTGCATTCCAGTCCATTCCTTTCCATTCCATTTATTCCATTCCATCCTACTAGTGTTGATTCCATTCTATTCCAATTTATTCCATTCCATCCCATTGTATTCAATTCCATTCCATTACATTCCACTCGGGTTGATTACATGCCATTCCATTCCACTCATGTTTCTTCCATTCCATTCCATTCCTCTCAAGTTTATTCCTTTCCATTCCATTCCATTCCTTTCCATTCCATTCCATTCCATTCCTTTCCATTCCATTCCATTCCATTCCATTCCATTCCATTCCATTCCATTCCATTGCATTCCTTTCCATTCCATTCGTGTTTTTTTCTCTCCATTCCATTCCATTCCATTCCATGCCATTGCATTCCAACACATTCCATTCCATTCCCTTCCATTCCATTCCTTTCCATTCCATTCTATTGCATTCCTGTCGGATTGATTCCATTCCATTCCATTCCATTCCATTCCATTCCATTCCATTCCATTCCATTCCATTCCCTTCCAGATGGGTTGCTCCCATTCCATTCCATTCCATTCTTCAAGGGTTTATTCCATTTCATTCCATTCCTTTCCATTCCATTCAATTCCATTCCATTCCATTCCAATCCACTCGAATTGATTCTATTCTATTCCATTCCATTCCATTTCATTCCATTGAGTTCCATTCCACACGTGTTGATTTGATTCCATTCCGTTCCATTCAATTCCATTCCATTCTTTTCCATTTCACTCGGGTTGATTCCATTCCATTCCACTCCATTCCATTCCATTACACTAGGGTGATTCCATTCCACTCCATTCCATTCCATTCCATTCCATTCCATTCCATTCCATTCCATTCCATTCCATTCCATTCCATTCCATTCCATTACACTCGGGTTGATTCCATTGCCTTCCCTTCCATTCCATTCCATTCTATTCCATTCCATTCCATTCCATTCCATTCCTCACCGGTTGATTCTATCCGATTCCATTCCATTTCGTTCCATTCGATTCCATTCCATTCCATTCCATTTCATTCCTTTCTTCTCGGGTAGATTAAATTCCATTCCACTCCACTCCATTCCATTCCACTCCATTGCCTTCCATTCCATTCCATTCTTCTCTTGTGGATTCCATTCCATTCCGTTCCATTCCATTCCAATCCATTCCATTCCATTCCATTCCATTCCCTTCCGTTCCATTCCATTCCATTCTTCTCTTGTGGATTCCCTTCTATTCCAATCCATTAAATTCCATTCCATTCCGTTCCATTCCATTCCATTACATTACATTACTTTCCGTTCTACTCAGGTAGATTCCAGTCCATTCCATTCCATTCCATTCCTCTTGTTTGGATTCCATTCCATTCCATTCCATTCCATTCTGTTCCGCTCCATTCCATTCCATTCCATTCCATTTCATTCTGTTCCATTCCATTCCATTCCATTCCTTTCTACTCGGGTAGATTCCATTCCATTCCATTCCATTCCATACCATTGCATTCCATTCCATTCCATTGCATTCCATTCCATTTCATTCTGGTCCATTGCATTCCATTCCATTCTCTTCTGGTGGATTCAGTTCCATTCTATTCCATTCCGGTCCATTCCGTTCCGTTCCATTCCGTGCCGTTGCATTCCATTCCTTTCCATTCCATTCCATTCCGTTCTACACCGGTAGATTGCATTCCATTCCATTCCACTCCATTCAATTCCGTTGCACTCCTTTCAGTTCTTCTCGGGTGGATTCCTTTCCTTTCCCTTCCATTCCATTCCATTCCGTTCTACACGGGTAGATTCCTTTCCATTCCATTCCATTCCATTCCATTCCATTCCATTCCATTCCATTCCATTCCATTCCATTCCATTCCATTCCATTCCATTCCATTCCATTCCATTCCATTCCATTCCATTCCATTCTCCTTGTGTGGAATCAATTCCATTCTATTCCATTCCGTTCCGTTCCATTCCGTTCCATTCCATTCCGTTCTACTCGGGTTGATTCAATTCCGTACTATTCCACTCCATTCCATTCCATTCTTTTCCATTCCATTGCGTTCTTCTCGGGAGGATTCCATTCCATTCCAATACATTCTTTTCCTTTCCACTGCATTCCATTCCATTCCATTCCATTCCATTCTTTTCCATTCCATTGCGTTCTTCTCGGGAGGATTCCATTCCATTCCAATCCATTCTTTTCCTTTCCACTGCATTCCATTCCATTCCATTCCATTCCATTCCATTCCATTCCATTCCATTCCATTTTATTCCGTTCTACTGAGGTAGACTACATTCCATTCCGTTCCATTCCATTCCATTCCATTCCACTCAATTCCATTCCATTCCGTTCTTCTCGGGTGGATTCCATTCCAATCCATTCCAATCCATTCCATTCTGTTCCGTTTCGTTCCATTCCGTTCCGTTCTACTCGGGTTGATTAAATTCCGTTCTATTCCACTCCATTTTATTTCATTGCGTTCCATTCCATTCCGTTCCATTCCATTACATTCCGTTCTTCTCCGGTGAATTCCATTCCATTCGAATCCATTCCATTCCGTTTCATTCCATTCCATTACATTCCGTTCTACTCAGTTAGATTCAATTCATTTCATTCCTTTCCATTCCATTATATTCCATTCCATTCCATTCCATTCCATTCTGTTCCATTACATTCCGTTCTTCTCGGGTGGATTCCATTGCATTCCTTTCCATTCCACTCTACTCAGGTAGATTCAATTCATTCCATTCCATTCCATTCCATTCCATTCCATTCCATTCCAATCCATTCCATTCCATTTCATTGCATTGAGTTCCATTTCGTCCTTCTTTGGAGGATTCCATTCCATTCCATTCCGTTCCATTCCGTTCCATTCCATTGCATTCCATTCCATTCCATTCCGTTCCATTCCTTTCTCCTCGGGTGGATTCCATTCCATTCCATTCCATTCCATTCCATTCCTTTCCATTCCATTCCATTCCATTCCATTCCATTCCGTGCTACTCGAGTAGATTCCCTTCCCTTCCATTCCATTCCATTCCATTTAATTCCATTCCATAGCATTCCATTCAATTCCATTCCATTCAATTCCATTCCATTCCATTCCGCTCTACATTGGTTGATTCCATTCCATTCCATTCCACTCAATTCCATTCCATTCCATTCCATTCCATTCCATTCCATTGCATTCCATTCCATTCCATTCCTTTCCATTCCATTCCGTTCTACTCGGGTAGATTCCATTCCCTTCCTTTCCGCTCCATTCCATTCCATTCCATTCCATTCCGTTCCATTACATTCCGTTCTTCTCGGGTGGATTCCACTGCATTCCATTCCATCCCATTCCGTTCCATTCAATTCCATTCCATTCCGTTCTACTCGGGTAGTTTCCTCTCGATACCATTCCATTCCATTCCATTCCATTCCATTCCATTCCATTCCATACCTTTCCATTCCATTCCGTTCTTCTCGGTTCGATTCGATTCGATTCGATTCCATTCCATTCCATTCCATTCCATTCCATTCCATTCCATTCCATTCCATTCCATTCCATTCCATTCCTTTCTACTCGGGAAGATTCCATTCCATTCCATTCCATTCTCCTCGGGTGGATTCAATTCCATTCTATTCCGTTCCGTTCAATCCCGTTCCATTCCATTCCGTTCCGTTCTACTCGGGTTGATTCAATTCCGTTCTATTCCACTCCATTCCATTCCATTCCATTCCATTCCATTCCGTTCGTCTCGTATGGATTCCATTACGTTCTGTTCCATTCTATTCCATTCCATTCCATTCCTTTCCATTCCATTCCGTTCTCTCCAGGTAGATTCCATTCCATTCCATTCCATTCCATTCCATTCCATTCCATTCCATTCCATTCTTTTCCGTTCCATTCCGTTTCATTCCATTCCGTTCCTCTCGTGTGGATTCCTTTCCATTCCATTCCATTCCGTTCCATTCCATTCCATTACTTTCCATTACATTCTTCTCTTTTGGAAACAACTACATTCCTTTCTATTCCGTTCCATTCCTTTCCATTCCATTCCATTCCATTCCGCTCCATTCCATTCCATTCCATTCTACTCAGGTGAATTCCATTCCATTCCACTGCATTCAATACCGTTCCATTACATTCCATTCCGTTCAATAACATTCCATTCCATTCCATTCCATTTCATTCGATTCCATTCCATTCCATTCCATTCCTTTCTACTCGGGTAAATTCCATTCCATTCCATTCCATTGTCCTCGGGTGGATTCAGTTCCATTCTATTCCGTTCCGTTCCATCCCGTTCCGTTCCATTCCGTTCCGTTCTACTCGGGTTGATTCAATTCCGTTCTATTCCACTCCATTCCATTCCATTCCATTCCATTCCATTCCATTCCATTCCATTCCATTCCGTTCGTCTCGTATGGATTCCATTCCATTCTCTTCCATTCTATTCCATTCCATTCCATTCCTTTCCATTCCATTCCGTTCTCTCCGGGTAGATTCCATTCCATTCCATTCCATTCCATTCCATTCCATTCTTTTCCGTTCCATTCCGTTTCATTCCATTCCGTTCTTCTCGTGTGGATTCCATTCCATTCCATTCCATTCCGTTCCATTCCATTCCATTCCATTCCATTACATTCTTCTCTTTTTGATCCCACTACATTCCTTTCTATTCCGATCCATTTCATTCCATTCCATTCCATTCCACTGCATTCCATTCCATTCCATTCCGTTCGATTCCACTCGGGATGAATCATTTCCGTTCTATTCCATTCCATTCCGATCTGTTCCATTCCATTCCATTTCATTCCATTCCATTCCATTCCATTCTGTTCTTCTTGGGTGGATTCGTTTCCATTCCTTTCGATTCCATTTCATTCCATTCCATTCCGTTCTACTCGAGTAGATTCCATTCCATTCCATTCCATTGCATTCCATTCCATTCCATTCTCCTTGGGTGGATTCAATTCCATTCTATTCCATTCCGTTCCATTCCGTTATGTTCCATTCCATTCCGTTCTGCTCGGGTTGATTCAATTCCGTTCTATTCCACTCCATCTAATTCCATTCCATTCCATTCCATTACATTATATTCCAACCCGTTCCATTGATTCCATTCCCTTCCATTCCATTACATTCTATTCCACTCAACACGCGTTGATTCTGCTCCATTACTTTGCATTCCAGTCCATTCCATTCCATTCCATTTATTCCATTCCATTCCACTAGTGTTGATTCCATTCTATTCCAATTTATTCCATTCCATTCCATTGTATTCAATTCCATTCCATTACATTCCACTCGGGTTGATTACATGCCATTCCATTCCACTCATGTTTCTTCCATTCCATTCCATTCCTCTCAAGTTTATTCCTTTCCATTCCATTCCATTCCATTCCATTGCATTCCTTTCCATTCCATTCGTGTTGATTTCTCTCCATTCCATTCCATTCCGTTCCATGCCATTGCATTCCAACACATTCCATTCCATTCCCTTCCATTCCATTCCTTTCCATTCCATTCTATTGCATTCCTGTCGGATTGATTCCATTCCATTCCATTCCATTCCATTCCATTCCATTCCATTCCATTCCATTCCATTCCAGATGGGTTGCTCCCATTCCATTCCATTCCATTCTTCAAGGGTTTATTCCATTTCATTCCATTCCTTTCCATTCCATTCAATTCCATTCCATTCCATTCCAATCCACTCGAATTGATTCTATTCTATTCCATTCCATTCCATTTCATTCCATTGAATTCCATTCCACACGTGTTGATTTGATTCCATTCCGTTCCATTCAATTCCATTCCATTCTTTTCCATTTCACTCGGGTTGATTCCATTCCATTCCATTCCACTCCATTCCATTCCATTACACTAGGGTGATTCCATTCCACTCCATTCCATTCCATTCCATTCCATTCCATTCCATTCCATTCCATTACACTCGGGTTGAATCCATTGCCTTCCCTTCCATTCCATTCCATTCTATTCCATTCCATTCCATTCCATTCCATTCCTCACCGGTTGATTCTATCCGATTCCATTCCATTTCGTTCCATTCGATTCCATTCCATTCCATTCCATTTCATTCCGTTCTTCTCGGGGAGATTAAATTCCATTCCACTCCACTGCATTCCATTCCACTCCATTGCCTTCCATTCCATTCCATTCTTCTCTGGTGGATTCCATTCCATTCCGTTCCATTCCATTCCACTCCATTCCATTCCATTCCTTTGTACTCGTGTAGATTCCATTCCATTCCATTCCATTCCATTCCATTCCATTCCATTCCATTCCATTCCATTCCATTCCATTAATTTCCATTCCATTCCATTCCATTCCATTCCATTGCATTCCATTCCATTCCGTTCTTCACAGGTGTATTCCATTCCATTTCATTCCATTGTGTTCCATTCCATTCCATTCCATTCCATTCCATTCCACTCGGTTGGATTCAATTCCATTCTATTCCATGCAGTTCCGTTCCGTTTCGTTCCATTCCGCTCCGCTCTACTCGGGTTGATTCAATTCCGTTCTATTCCACTCCATTCCATTCCATTCCATTCCATTCCATTCCATTCCATTCCATTCCATTCCATTCCGTTCCGTTCCATTCCATTCCGTTCTTCTCGGGTGGATTCCATTCCATTCCATTCCATTCCATTCCATTCCATTCCATTCCATTCCAGATGGGTTGCTCCCATTCCATTCCATTCCATTCTTCAAGGGTTTATTCCATTTCATTCCATTCCTTTCCATTCCATTCAATTCCATTCCATTCCATTCCAATCCACTCGAATTGATTCTATTCTATTCCGTTCCATTCCATTTCATTCCATTGAATTCCATTCCACACGTGTTGATTTGATTCCATTCCGTTCCATTCAATTCCATTCCATTCTTTTCCATTTCACTCGGGTTGATTCCATTCCATTCCATTCCATTCCATTCCACTCCATTCCATTCCATTACACTAGGGTGATTACATTCCACTCCATTCCATTCCATTCCATTCCATTCCATTCCATTCCATTCCATTACACTCGGGTTGAATCCATTGCCTTCCCTTCCATTCCATTCCATTCTATTCCATTCCATTCCATTCCATTCCATTCCTCACCGGTTGATTCTATCCGATTCCATTCCATTTCGTTCCATTCGATTCCATTCCATTCCATTCCATTTCATTCCATTCTTCTCGGGTAGATTAAATTCCATTCCACTCCACTGCATTCCATTCCACTCCATTGCCTTCCATTCCATTCCATTCTTCTCTGGTGGATTCCATTCCATTCCGTTCCATTCCATTCCACTCCATTCCATTCCATTCCTTTGTACTCGTGTAGATTCCATTCCATTCCATTCCATTCCATTCCATTCCATTCCATTCCATTAATTTCCATTCCATTCCATTCCATTCCATTCCATTGCATTCCATTCCATTCCGTTCTTCACAGGTGTATTCCATTCCATTTCATTCCATTGTGTTCCATTCCATTCCATTCCATTCCATTCCATTCCACTCGGTTGGATTCAATTCCATTCTATTCCATGCAGTTCCGTTCCGTTTCGTTCCATTCCGCTCCGCTCTACTCGGGTTGATTCAATTCCGTTCTATTCCACTCCATTCCATTCCATTCCATTCCATTCCATTCCATTCCGTTCCGTTCCATTCCATTCCGTTCTTCTCGGGTGGATTCCATTCCATTCCATTCCATTCCATTCCATTCCATTCCATTCAATTCCATTCCGTTCCATTCCATTCCATTCCGTTCTACTCGGGTAGATTCGATTCATTCCATTCCATTCCCTTCCATTCCATTCCATTCCATTCCATTCCATTTCATTCCATTCCATTCCATTCCATTCCATTCCATTCCATAACATTCCATTCCATTCTCCTCGGGTGGATTCAATTCCATTCTAATCCATTCCGGTCCTTTCCGTTCCGTTCCATTCCGTTCCGTTCTACTCGGGTTGATTCAATTCCGTTCTGTTCCACTCCATTTAATTCCATTCCATTCCATTAAATTCCGTTCCATTCCATTCCATTCCATTCCATTCCATTCCATTCCATTCCATGCCATTCCCTTCTACTCGGGTAGATTCAAATCCATTCCATTAAATTCCGTTCCATTCCTTTCCATTCCATTCCATTCCATTCCATTCCATTCCACTCCATTCCATTCCGTTCCATTCCATTGCATTCCTTTCTTCCCGTGTGTATTCCTTTCCATTCCATTCCATTCGTTTCCATTCCATTCCTTTCCATTCCATTCCTTTCCATTTCATTCCATTCCATTCTGTTCCATTCCATTCCTTTCTTCTCAGGAGTATTCCATTCGATTCCAATCCATTCCTTTCCATTCCACTCCATTCCGTTCCATTCCATTCCATTCCACTCGGATTGATTCAATTCCGTTCTATTCCATTCCATTCCGTTCCGTTCTACTCGGATTGATTCAATGCCATTCTATTCCATTCCATTCCATTCCATTCCAGTCCATTCCATTCCATTCTATTCCATTCCATTCCATTCCATACCATTCCATTCTATTCCATTCCATTCCATTCCATTCCATTCCATTTCACTCGGGTTTATTCAGCTCCGTTCTACTCAATTCCATTCTATTCCGTTCCGTTCCACTGCGTTCCATTCCGTTCAGTTCCACTCGGATTGATTCAATTCCGTTCTATTCCTTTCCATTCCATTCCATTCCATTCCATTCCATTCCATTCCATTCCGTTCCATTCCATTCCATTCCATTCCTTTCCATTCCATTCCATTCCATTCCATTCCATTCCATTTCACTCGGATTGATTCAGTTCCAATCTATTCAATTCCATTGCGGTCCATTCCTTTCTGTTCCGTTGCATTCCGTTCCATTCTACTCGGATTGATTCAATTCCGTTCTATTCCATTCCACTCCATTCCACTCCATTCCATTCCATTCCATTCTATTCCATTCCATTCCACTCCATTCCATTCCATTCCATTCCATTCCTTTCCATTCCATTCCACTCGGGTTGATTCAATTCCATTCTATTCCATTCCATTCCGTTCCGTTCCATTGCATTCCATTTCATTCCATTTCATTCCATTCCATTCTGTTCTTTTCGGGTGGATTCCTTTCCATTCCTTTCGATTCCATTTCATTCCATTCCATTCCGATCTACTCGAGTAGATTCCATTCCATTCCATTCCATTCCATTCTCCTTGGGTGGATTCAATTCCATTCTATTCCATTCCGTTCCATTCCGTTACGTTCCATTCCATTCCGTTCTGCTCGGGTTGATTCAATTCCGTTCTATACCACTCCATCTAATTCCATTCCATTCCATTCCATTACGTTATATTCCAACCCGTTCCATTGATTCCATTCCCTTCCATTCCATTACATTCTATTCCACTCAACACGCGTTGATTCTGCTCCATTACTTTGCATTCCAGTCCATTCCTTTCCATCCCATTTATTCCATTCCATTCCACTAGTGTTGATTCCATTCTATTCCAATTTATTCCATTCCATTCCATTGTATTCAATTCCATTCCATTACATTCCACTCGGGTTGATTACATGCCATTCCATTCCACTCATGTTTCTTCCATTCCATTCCATTCCTCTCAAGTTTATTCCTTTCCATTCCATTCCATTCCATTCCATTGCATTCCTTTCCATTCCATTCGTGTTGATTTCTCTCCATTCCATTCCATTCCGTTCCATGCCATTGCATTCCAACACATTCCATTCCATTCCCTTCCATTCCATTCCTTTCCATTCCATTCTATTGCATTCCTGTCGGATTGATTCCATTCCATTCCATTCCATTCCATTCCATTCCATTCCATTCCATTCCATTCCAGATGGGTTGCTCCCATTCCATTCCATTCCATTCTTCAAGGGTTTATTCCATTTCATTCCATTCATTTCCATTCCATTCAATTCCATTCCATTCCATTCCAATCCACTCGAATTGATTCTATTCTATTCCATTCCATTCCATTTGATTCCATTGAATTCCATTCCACACGTATTGATTTGATTCCATTCCGTTCCATTCAATTCCATTCCATTCTTTTCCATTTCACTCGGGTTGATTCCATTCCATTCTATTCCATTCCACTCCATTCCATTCCATTACACTAGGGTGATTACATTCCACTCCATTCCATTCCATTCCATTCCATTCCATTCCATTCCATTCCATTCCATTCCATTACACTCGGGTTGAATTCATTGCCTTCCCTTCCATTCCATTCCATTCTATTCCATTCCATTCCATTCCATTCCATTCCTCACCGGTTGATTCTATCCGATTCCATTCCATTTCGTTCCATTCCATTCCATTCCATTCCATTCCATTTCATTCCGTTCTTCTCGGGTAGATTAAATTCCATTCCACTCCACTGCATTCCATTCCACTCCATTGCCTTCCATTCCATTCCATTCTTCTCTTGTGGATTCCATTCCATTCCGTTCCATTCCATTCCACTCCATTCCATTCCATTCCTTTGTACTCGTGTAGATTCCATTCCATTCGATTCCATTCCATTCCATTAATTTCCGTTCCATTCCATTCCATTCCATTCCATTGCGTTCCATTCCATTCCGTTCTTCACAGGTGTATTCCATTCCATTTCGTTCCATTGTGTTCCATTCCATTCCATTCCATTCCATTCCATTCCACTCGGTTGGATTCAATTCCATTCTATTCCATGCAGTTCCGTTCCGTTTCGTTCCATTCCGCTCCGCTCTACTCGGGTTGATTCAATTCCGTTCTATTCCACTCCATTCCATTCCATTCCATTCCATTCCATTCCATTCCATTCCGTTCCGTTCCATTCCATTCCGTTCTTCTCGGGTGGATTCCATTCCATTCCATTCCATTCCATTCCATTCCATTCCATTCCATTCCATTCCGTTCCATTCCATTCCATTCCGTTCTACTCGGGTAGATTCGATTCATTCCATTCCATTCCCTTCCATTCCATTCCATTCCATTCCATTCCATTTCATTCCATTCCATTCCATTCCATTCCATTCCATTCCATAACATTCCATTCCATTCTCCTCGGGTGGATTCAATTCCATTCTAATCCATTCCGGTCCTTTCCGTTCCGTTCCATTCCGTTCCGTTCTACTCGGGTTGATTCAATTCCGTTCTGTTCCACTCCATTTAATTCCATTCCATTCCATTAAATTCCGTTCCATTCCATTCCATTCCATTCCATTCCATTCCATTCCATTCCATGCCATTCCCTTCTACTCGGGTAGATTCAAATCCATTCCATTAAATTCCGTTCCATTCCTTTCCATTCCATTCCATTCCATTCCATTCCATTCCATTCCACTCCATTCCATTCCGTTCCATTCCATTGCATTCCTTTCTTCCCGTGTGTATTCCTTTCCATTCCATTCCATTCGTTTCCATTCCATTCCTTTCCATTCCATTCCTTTCCATTTCATTCCATTCCATTCTGTTCCATTCCATTCCTTTCTTCTCAGGAGTATTCCATTCGATTCCAATCCATTCCTTTCCATTCCACTCCATTCCATTCCATTCCATTCCATTCCACTCGGATTGATTCAATTCCGTTCTATTCCATTCCATTCCGTTCCGTTCTACTCGGATTGATTCAATGCCATTCTATTCCATTCCATTCCATTCCATTCCAGTCCATTCCATTCCATTCTATTCCATTCCATTCCATTCCATACCATTCCATTCTATTCCATTCCATTCCATTCCATTCCATTCCATTTCACTCGGGTTTATTCAGCTCCGTTCTACTCAATTCCATTCTATTCCGTTCCGTTCCACTGCGTTCCATTCCGTTCAGTTCCACTCGGATTGATTCAATTCCGTTCTATTCCTTTCCATTCCATTCCATTCCATTCCATTCCATTCCATTCCATTCCGTTCCATTCCATTCCATTCCATTCCTTTCCATTCCATTCCATTCCATTCCATTCCATTCCATTTCACTCGGATTGATTCAGTTCCAATCTATTCAATTCCATTGCGGTCCATTCCTTTCTGTTCCGTTGCATTCCGTTCCATTCTACTCGGATTGATTCAATTCCGTTCTATTCCATTCCACTCCATTCCACTCCATTCCATTCCATTCCATTCTATTCCATTCCATTCCACTCCATTCCATTCCATTCCATTCCATTCCTTTCCATTCCATTCCACTCGGGTTGATTCAATTCCATTCTATTCCATTCCATTCCGTTCCGTTCCATTGCATTCCATTTCATTCCATTTCATTCCATTCCATTCTGTTCTTTTCGGGTGGATTCCTTTCCATTCCTTTCGATTCCATTTCATTCCATTCCATTCCGATCTACTCGAGTAGATTCCATTCCATTCCATTCCATTCCATTCTCCTTGGGTGGATTCAATTCCATTCTATTCCATTCCGTTCCATTCCGTTACGTTCCATTCCATTCCGTTCTGCTCGGGTTGATTCAATTCCGTTCTATACCACTCCATCTAATTCCATTCCATTCCATTCCATTACGTTATATTCCAACCCGTTCCATTGATTCCATTCCCTTCCATTCCATTACATTCTATTCCACTCAACACGCGTTGATTCTGCTCCATTACTTTGCATTCCAGTCCATTCCTTTCCATCCCATTTATTCCATTCCATTCCACTAGTGTTGATTCCATTCTATTCCAATTTATTCCATTCCATTCCATTGTATTCAATTCCATTCCATTACATTCCACTCGGGTTGATTACATGCCATTCCATTCCACTCATGTTTCTTCCATTCCATTCCATTCCTCTCAAGTTTATTCCTTTCCATTCCATTCCATTCCATTCCATTGCATTCCTTTCCATTCCATTCGTGTTGATTTCTCTCCATTCCATTCCATTCCGTTCCATGCCATTGCATTCCAACACATTCCATTCCATTCCCTTCCATTCCATTCCTTTCCATTCCATTCTATTGCATTCCTGTCGGATTGATTCCATTCCATTCCATTCCATTCCATTCCATTCCATTCCATTCCATTCCATTCCAGATGGGTTGCTCCCATTCCATTCCATTCCATTCTTCAAGGGTTTATTCCATTTCATTCCATTCATTTCCATTCCATTCAATTCCATTCCATTCCATTCCAATCCACTCGAATTGATTCTATTCTATTCCATTCCATTCCATTTGATTCCATTGAATTCCATTCCACACGTATTGATTTGATTCCATTCCGTTCCATTCAATTCCATTCCATTCTTTTCCATTTCACTCGGGTTGATTCCATTCCATTCTATTCCATTCCACTCCATTCCATTCCATTACACTAGGGTGATTACATTCCACTCCATTCCATTCCATTCCATTCCATTCCATTCCATTCCATTCCATTCCATTCCATTACACTCGGGTTGAATTCATTGCCTTCCCTTCCATTCCATTCCATTCTATTCCATTCCATTCCATTCCATTCCATTCCTCACCGGTTGATTCTATCCGATTCCATTCCATTTCGTTCCATTCGATTCCATTCCATTCCATTCCATTTCATTCCGTTCTTCTCGGGTAGATTAAATTCCATTCCACTCCACTGCATTCCATTCCACTCCATTGCCTTCCATTCCATTCCATTCTTCTCATGTGGATTCCATTCCATTCCGTTCCATTCCATTCCACTCCATTCCATTCCATTCCTTTGTACTCGTGTAGATTCCATTCCATTCGATTCCATTCCATTCCATTAATTTCCGTTCCATTCCATTCCATTCCATTCCATTGCATTCCATTCCATTCCGTTCTTCACAGGTGTATTCCATTCCATTTCGTTCCATTGTGTTCCATTCCATTCCATTCCATTCCATTCCATTCCACTCGGTTGGATTCAATTCCATTCTATTCCATGCAGTTCCGTTCCGTTTCGTTCCATTCCGCTCCGCTCTACTCGGGTTGATTCAATTCCGTTCTATTCCACTCCATTCCATTCCATTCCATTCCATTTAATTCCGTTCCGTTCCATTCCATTCCGTTTTTCTCGGGTGGATTCCATTCCATTCCATTCCATTCCATTCCGTTCCGTTCCATTCCATTCCGTTCTTCTCGGGTGGATTCCATTCCATTCCATTCCATTCCATTCCATTCCATTCCATTCCATTCCATTCCGTTCTACTCGGGTAGATTCGATTCATTCCATTCCATTCTCTTCCATTTCATTCCATTCCATTCCATTCCATAACATTCCATTCCATTCTCCTCGGGTGGATTCAATTCCATTCTAATCCATTCCGGTCCGTTCCATTCCGTTCCATTCCGTTCCGTTCTACTCGGGTTGATTCAATTCCGTTCTATTCCATTCCACTCCATTCCACTCCATTCCATTCCATTCCATTCCGTCACACTCCATTCCGCTCTGCTCGGGTAGATTCCATTCGATTCCATTCCATTCCATTCCATTCCATTCCATTCCATTCCATTCCATTCCATTCCATTCCACTGCATTCCATTCCATTCCATTCCATTCCATTCCACTCGGGTTGATTCATTTCCGTTCTATTCCATTCCATTCCGTTCTGTTCCATTCCATTCCATTTCATTCCATTCCTTTCCATTCCATTCTGTTCTTCTCGGGTGGATTCGTTTCCATTCCTTTCGATTCCATTTCATTCCATTCCATTCCGTTCTACTCGAGTAGATTCCATTCCATTCCATTCCATTGCATTCCATTCCATTCCATTCTCCTTGGGTGGAGTCAATTCCATTCTATTCCATTCCGTTCCATTCCGTTACGTTCCATTCCATTCCGTTCTGCTCGGGTTGATTCAATTCCGTTCTATTCCACTCCATCTAATTCCATTCCATTCCATTACATTACATTATATTCCAACCCGTTCCATTGATTCCATTCCCTTCCATTCCATTACATTCTATTTCACTCAACACGCGTTGATTCTGCTCCATTACATTGCATTCCAGTCCATTCCTTTCCATTCCATTTATTCCATTCCATTCTACTAGTGTTGATTCCATTCAATTCCAATTTATTCCATTCCATTCCATTGTATTCAATTCCATTCCATTACATTCCACTCGGGTTGATTACATGCCATTCCATTCCACTCATGTTTCTTCCATTCCATTCCATTCCTCTCAAGTTTATTCCTTTCCATTCCATTCCATTCCTTTCCATTCCATTCCATTCCATTCCTTTCCATTCCATTCCATTCCATTCCATTCCATTCCATTCCATTCCATTCCATTCCATTCCATTCCATTGCATTCCTTTCCATTCCATTCGTGTTTTTTTCTCTCCATTCCATTCCATTCCATTCCATGCCATTGCATTCCAACACATTCCATTCCATTCTCTTCCATTCCATTCCTTTCCATTCCATTCTATTGTATTCCTGTCGGATTGATTCCATTCCATTCCATTCCATTCCATTCCATTCCATTCCATTCCATTCCATTCCATTCCAGATGGGTTGCTCTCATTCCATTCCATTCCATTCTTCAAGGGTTTATTCCATTTCATTCCATTCCTTTCCATTCCATTCAATTCCATTCCATTCCATTCCAATCCACTCGAATTGATTCTATTCTATTCCATTCCATTCCATTTCATTCCATTGAATTCCATTCCACACGTGTTGATTTGATTCCATTCCGTTCCATTCAATTCCATTCCATTCTTTTCCATTTCACTCGGGTTGATTCCATTCCATTCCACTCCATTCCATTCCATTACACTAGGGTGATTCCATTCCACTCCATTCCATTCCATTCCATTCCATTCCATTCCATTCCATTCCATTCCATTCCATTCCATTACACTCGGGTTGATTCCATTGCCTTCCCTTCCATTCCATTCCATTCTATTCCATTCCATTCCATTCCATTCCTCACCAGTTGATTCTATCCGATTCCATTCCATTTCGTTCCATTCGATTCCATTCCATTCCATTCCATTTCATTCCTTTCTTCTCGGGTAGATTAAATTCCATTCCACTCCACTCCATTCCATTCCACTCCATTGCCTTCCATTCCATTCCATTCTTCTCTTGTGGATTCCATTCCATTCCGTTCCATTCCATTCCAATCCATTCCATTCCATTCCATTCCATTCCCTTCCGGTCCATTCCATTCCATTCTTCTCTTGTGGATTCCCTTCTATTCCAATCCATTAAATTCCATTCCATTCCGTTCCATTCCATTCCATTACATTACATTACTTTCCGTTCTACTCAGGTAGATTCCAGTCCATTCCATTCCATTCCATTTTTCTTGTTTGGATTCCATTCCATTCCATTCTGTTCCGCTCCATTCCATTCTATCTCATTCTGTTCCATTCCATTCCATTCCATTCCTTTCTACTCGGGTAGATTCCATTCCATTCCATTCCATTCCATTCCATTCCATTCCATACCATTGCATTCCATTCCATTCCATTGCATTCCATTCCATTTCATTCTGGTCCATTGCATTCCATTCCATTCTCTTCTGGTGGATGCAGTTCCATTCTATTCCATTCCGGTCCATTCCGTTCCGTTCCATTCCGTTCCGTTGCATTCCATTCCTTTCCATTGCATTCCATTCCGTTCTACACCGGTAGATTGCATTCCATTCCATTCCACTCCATTCAATTCCGTTGCACTCCTTTCAGTTCTTCTCGGGTGGATTCCTTTCCTTTCCCTTCCATTCGATTCCATTCCGTTCTACACGGGTAGATTCCATTCCATTCCATTCCATTCCATTCCATTCCATTCCATTCCATTCCATTCCATTCCATTCCATTCCATTCCATTCCATTCCATTCCATTCTATTCCATTCCATTCCATTCTATTCCATTCCATTCCGTTCCATTCCATTCTCCTTGTGTGGATTCAATTCCATTCTATTCCATTCCGTTCCGTTCCATTCCGTTCCATTCCATTCCGTTCTACTCGGGTTGATTCAATTCCGTACTATTCCACTCTATTCCATTCCATTCTTTTCCATTCCATTGCGTTCTTCTCGGGAGGATTCCATTCCCTTCCAATACATTCTTTTCCTTTCCACTGCCTTCCATTCCATTCCATTCCATTCCATTCTTTTCCATTCCATTGCGTTCTTCTCGGGAGGATTCCATTCCATTCCAATCCATTCTTTTCCTTTCCACTGCATTCCATTCCATTCCATTCCATTCCATTCCATTCCATTCCATTCCATTCCATTCCATTCCATTCCATTTTATTCCGTTCTACTGAGTTAGACTACATTCCATTCCATTCCATTCCATTCCATTCCATTCCACTCAATTCCATTCCATTCCGTTCTTCTCTGGTGGATTCCATTCCAATCCATTCCAATCCATTCCATTCTGTTCCGTTTCGTTCCATTCCGTTCCGTTCTACTCGGGTTGATTAAATTCCGTTCTATTCCACTCCATTTCATTTCATTGCGTTCCATTCCATTCCGTTCCATTCCATTACATTCCGTTCTTCTCCGGTGAATTCCATTCCATTCGAATCCATTCCATTCCGTTTCATTCCATTCCATTACATTCCGTTCTACTCAGTTAGATTCAATTCATTTCATTCCTTTCCATTCCATTATA
This sequence comes from Gorilla gorilla gorilla, assembly GCF_029281585.2. NCBI lineage: Eukaryota > Metazoa > Chordata > Mammalia > Primates > Hominidae > Gorilla > Gorilla gorilla. The sequence goes on along the minus strand of NC_086018.1, from coordinate 9,024,139 downwards.
TTCCATTCCACTCCATTCCATTCCATTCCATTCTGTTCCATTACATTCCGTTCTTCTCGGGTGGATTCCATTCCATTCCTTTCCATTCCACTCTACTCAGGTAGATTCAATTCATTCCATTCCATTCCATTCCATTCCATTCCATTCCATTCCATTCCATTCCATTCCATTCCAATCCATTCCATTCCATTTCATTGCATTGAGTTCCATTTCGTCCTTCTTTGGAGGATTCCATTCCATTCCATTCCGTTCCATTCCGTTCCATTCCATTGCATTCCATTCCATTCCGTTCCGTTCCATTCCTTTCTCCTCGGGTGGATTCCATTCCATTCCATTCCATTCCATTCCATTCCTTTCCATTCCATTCCATTCCATTCCTTTCCATTCCTTTCCATTCCATTCCATTCCATTCTACTCGTTTCCTTTCCATTCCATTCCATTTCATTCCATTCCGTTCTACTCGGGAAGATTCAATTCCATTCCATTCAATTCCATTCCATTCCATTCCATTCCATTCCTTTCCATTCCATTCCTTTCCTTTCCATTACATTCCATTGCATTCCGTTCCATTCCATTCGATTCCATTCCATTCCATTCCTTTCCATACCGTTCCATTCCATTTAATTCCATTCAATTCCATTCCCTTCCATTCCGTTCCATTCCATTCCATTCCATTCCGTTTCATTCCATTCCATTCTTCACAGGTGGATTCCATTCCATTTCATTACTTTCCATTCCATTCCATTCCACTCCATTCCATTATATTCCATTCAACTCGGTTGGATTCAGTTCCATTCTCTTCCATTCCGTTCCGTTCAGTTTCTTTCCATTCTGTTCCGTTCTACTCGGTTTGATGCATTTCCGTTCTATTCCACTCCATTCCATTCCATTCCATTCCATTCCATTCCATTCTGTTCCGTTCCATTCCATTCCGTTCTTCTCGGTTGGATTCCATTCCATTCGATTCGATTCCATTCCATTCCATTCCATTCCATTCCATTCCATTCCATTCCATTCTATTCCTTTCCTTTCCATTCCATTCCATTCTATTCCTTTCCTTTCCATACCATTCCATTCCATTCCATTCCATTCCATTCCTTTCTACTCGGGCAGATTCCATTCCATTCCATTCCATTCCATTCCATTCCATTCTACTCGGGTAGTTTCAAATCCATTCCATTCCATTCCATTCCTTTCCATTCCATTTCATTCCATTCCATTCCTTTCCATTCCGTTCTACTCAGGTAGATTCCATTTCATTCCATTCCATTCCATTCCATTCCGTTCCATTCCATTCCATTCCGTTTTACTCGGGTAGTTTCCATTCCATTCCTTTCCATTCCATTGCATTCCATTCTCCATGGGTGGATTCAATTCCATTCTATTCCATTCTGTTCCGTCCCGTTCCGTTCCATTCTGTTCCGCTCTTCTCAGGTAGATTCAATTCCGTTCTATTCCACTCCATTCCATTGCATTCCACTCCTTTCCATTCCATTCCATTCCATTCCGTTCCATTCCATTCCGTTCTTATAGGGTGGATTCCACTCCATTTCATACCATTCCATTCCGTTCTTTTCCATTCGATTCCATTCCATTCCATTCCATTCCATTCTACTCGTGTAGATTCAGTTCATTCGAATCCATTCCATTCCATTCCATTTCATTCCACTCTCGTCGGGTGGATTGAATTCCATTCTATTCCATTCAATTCCGTTCCGTTCCGTTCCATACCATTCCGTTCTACTCGGGTTGATTCAATTCCGTACTATTATACTCCACTCCATTCCATTCCATTCCATTCCGTTGCACTCCTTTCCGTTCTTCTCGGGTGGATTCCATTCCTTTCCATTCCATTCCATTAGGTTCCGTTCCATTCCGTTCCTTTCAATTCCATTCCATTCCGTTCTTCTCGGGTGGATTCCATTCCATTCCATTTCATTTCATTCCATTCCATTCCATTCCATTCCGTTCTTCTCGGGTGGATTCCATTCCATTCCGTTCCGTTGCATTCCATACCATTCCATTCCTTTCTATTAAATTCCGTGCCACTCGGGTAGATTCCATTTCATTCCATTCCATTTCATTCCATAACATTCCATTCCATTCCATTCCATAACATTCCATTCCATTCCATTCCATAACATTCCATTCCATTCCATTCCATTCTACTCGGGTAGATTTCATTGCATTCCATTCCATTCCATTCCATTACATTCCATTCCATACCATTCCATTCCATTCCATTCCATTCCGTTCTACTCGGGGAGATTCCTTTCCATTCCATTCCGTTCCGTTCCATTCCATTCCATTCCATTCCCTTCTACTCGGGTAGATTCCATTCCATTCCATTCCACTCCATTCCATTCCATTCATTTCCATTCCATTCCATTCCATTCCATTCTTTTCCATTCCATTCCGTTCTTCTCGGGAGGATTCCATTCCATTCCAATCCATTCAGTTCCTTTCCACTGCATTCCATTCCATTCCATTCCATTTTATTCCGTTTACTCAGGTAGACTACATTCCATTCCGTTCCATTCCATTCCAATCCATTCCATTCCATCCCGTTCCATTCCGTTCCGTTCCATTCCATTCCATTCCGTTCTTCTCGGGTGGATTCCATTCCATTTCATTCGAATCCATTCCATTGCGTTCCATTCCATTCCGTTCCATTCTATTCCATTCCATTCCATTCCATTCCATTCCATTCCATTCCATTCCATTCCATTCCATTCCATTCTATTCCATTGCACTTCATTCCATTCCATTCCATTCCATTCCATTCCATTCCATTCCATTCCATTCCATTGCACTCGGGTTGATTCCATTGCCTTCCCTTCCATTCCATTCCATTCTATTCCATTCTATTCCATTCCATTCCGTTCCATTCCATTCCTCACCTCTTGATTCTATCCGATTCCATTCCATTTCGTTCCATTCGATTCCATTCCATTCCATTCCATTTCATTCCGTTCTTCTCGGGTAGATTAAATTCCATTCCACTCCACTCCATTCCATTCCACTCCATTGCCTTCCATTCCATTCCATTCTTCTTGTTTGGATTCCATTCCATTCCATTCCGTTCCATTCCATTCCATTCCATTCCATTCTACTCGGGTAGATTCCATTCCATTCCATTCCATTCCATACCATTCCATTCCATTCCATTCCATTTAATTCTGGTCCATTCCATTCCATTCCATTCTCTTCTGGGGGATTCAGTTCTATTCTATTCCATTCCGGTCCATTCCGTTCCGTTAAATTCCGTTCCGTTGCATTCCATTCCTTTCCATTCCATTCCAATCCGTTCTACACGGGTAGATTCCATTCCATTCCATTCCATTCCATTCCATTCCATTCCATTCCATTCCATTCCATTCTGTTCTTCTCGGGTGGATTCCTTTCCATTCCCTTCCATTCCATTCCATTCCGTTCTACACGGGTAGATTCCATTCCATTCCATTCCGTTCCATTCCATTCTATTCAATTCCATTCCATTCGATTCCATTCTATTCCATTCTTTTCCATTCCATTCCATTCCATTCCATTCTCCTTGTGTGGATTCAATTCCATTCTATTCCATTCCGTTCCGTTACGTTACGTTCCATTCCATTCCGTTCTGCACGGGTTGATTCAATTCCGTTCTATTCCACTCCATCCCATTCCATTCCGTTCCATTCCATTCCATTCCATTCCATTCCGTTACGTTCCATTCCATTCTGTTCTTTTCGGGTTGATTCCATGCCATTCCATTCCGTTCCATTCCATTCCATTCCATTCCGTTCTTCACGGCTGGATTCTCTTCCATTCCATTCCATTCCATTCCATTCCATTCCATTCCATTCCATTCCATTCCATTCCATTCCGTTACATTCCATTCCGTTCTTCTCACGTGGATTCCATTCCATTCCATTCCATTTCATTCCTTTCCATTCCATTCCATTCCATTCCATTCCTTTCCATTCCATTCCATTATCCTCGGCTTGATTCAATTCCATTCTTTTCCATTCCATTCCGTTCCGTTCCGTTCCGTTCCATTCCGTTCCGTTCTACTTGCATCCATTCACTTCCGTTCTATTCCATTCCACTCCAATCCATTTCATCCCATTCCATTCGATTCCATTCCGTACCCTTCCATTCCGTTCTTCTCGGGTAGATTCCATTCCATTCTATTCCATTGCATTCCATTCCATTCCATTCCATTCAATTCCATTCCATTCCATTCCATTCCATTCCATTCCATTCCATTCCATTCCATTCCGTTCTACTCAGGTTGATTCAATTCCATTTTATTCCATTCCATTCCGTTCTGTTCCGTTCCGTTCAGTTCTACTCGGGTTTATTCCATTCCATTCCATTCCATTCCATTCCATTCCATTCCTTTCAATTCGGGTTGCTTCCATTCCATTCCATTCCATTCCATTCCATTCCATTCCATTCCATTCCATTCCACACGGGTTGATTCATTTCCGTTCTATTCCATTCCATTCCGTTCCGTTCTACTCGGATTGATTCAATTCCATTCTATTCCATTCCATTCCAGTCCAGTCCATTCCATTCCATTCCATTCCATTCCATTCCATTCCATTCCATTCCATTCCATTCCATTCCATTCCATTTCACTCGGGTTGATTCAGCTCTGTTCTACTCAATTCCATTCCATTCCGTTCCTTTCCATTCCGTTCCATTCCGTTCAGTTCCACTCGGATTGATTCAATTCCGTTCTATTACTTTCCATTCCATTCCATTGCATTCCATTCCATTCCGTTCCATTCCATTCCATTCCATTCCATTCCATTCCATTCCATTCCATTCCATTCCACTCGGGTTGATTCAGTTTCATTCTATAAAATTCCATTCCGTTCCATTCCGTTCTGTTCAGTTGCATTCCGTTCCGTTCTACTCGGATTTATTCAATTCCTTTCTACTCCATTCCACTCCATTCCACTCCATTCCATTCCATTCCATTCCATTCCACTCCATTCCATTCCATTCCATTCCATTCCGTAACACTCCATTCCGTTCTTCTCGGGTGGATTCCATTCGATTCCATTCCATTCCATTCCATTGCATTCCGTTCCATTCCATTCCATTCCGTTCAACTCGGGTTGATTCCATTCCATTCCATTCCATTCCATTCGATTCCATTCCATTCCACTCCATTCCATTCCATTCCATTCCATTCCATTCCATTCCACTCGGGTTGATTCAATTCCGTTCTATTCCAATCCATTCCATTCCGTTCCATTCCATTCCATTTCATTCCATTCCATTCCATTCCATTCTGTTCTTCTAGGGTGGATTCTTTTCCATTCCTTTCGATTCCATTTCATTCCATTCCATTCCATTCCATTCCATTCCATTCCACTCGGGTTGATTCATTTCCAATCTATTCAATTCCATTCCGGTCCATTCCGTTCTGTTCCGTTGCATTCCGTTCCGTTCTACTCGGATTGATTCAATTCCGTTCTATTCCATTCCACTCCATTCCACTCCATTCCATTCCATTCCATTCCATTCCCTTCCAGATGGGTTGCTCCCATTCCATTCCATTCCATTCTTCAAGGGTTTATTCCATTTCATTCCATTCCTTTCGATTGCATTCAATTCCTTTCCATTCCATTCCAATCTACTCGAATTGATTCTATTCTATTCCATTCCATTCCATTTCATTCCATTGAATTCCATTCCACACGTGTTGATTTGATAACATTCCGTTCCATTCAATTCCATTCCATTCTTTCCCATTTCACTCGGGTTGATTCCATTCCATTCCACTCCATTCCATTCCATTACACTAGGGTGATTCCATTCCACTCCATTCCATTCCATTCCATTCCATTCCATTCCATTCCATTCCATTCCATTCCATTACACTCGGGTTGATTCCATTGCCTTTCCTTCCATTCCATTCCATTCTATTCCATTCCATTCCATTCCATTCCATTCCTCACCTGTTGATTCTATCCGATTCCATTCCATTCCATTCCATTCCATTCCATTCAATTCCATTCCATTCCATTCCATTCTATTCCATTCTATTCCATTGCATTCCTTTCCATTCCATTCTCCTTGTGTGGATTCAATTCCATTCTATTCCATTCCGTTCCGTTCCGTTACGTTCCATTCCATTCCGTTCTGCACGGGTTGATTCAATTCCGTTCTATTCCTCTCCATCCCATTCCATTCGGTTCCATTCCATTCCATTCCGTTCCATTCCATTCCATTCCATTCCATTCCGTTACTTTCCATTCCATTCTGTACTTTTCGGTTTGATTCCATGCCATTCCATTCCGTTCCATTCCATTCCATTCCATTCCGTTCTTCCCGGCTGGATTCTCTTCCATTCCATTCCATTCCATTCCATTCCATTCCATTCCATTCCATTCCATTCCATTCCGTTACATTCCATTCCGTTCTTCTCACGTGGATTCCATTCCATTCCATTCCATTCCATTCCTTTCCATTCCATTAAATTGCATTCCATTCCATTCCATTCCATTCCTTTCCATTCCATTCCATTATCCTCAGCTTGATTCAATTCCATTCTTTTCCATTCCATTCCGTTCCGTTCCGTTCCGTTCCATTCCGTTCCGTTCTGCTTGCATCCATTCAATTCCGTTCTATTCCATTCCATTCCAATCCATTTCATCCCATTCCATTCGATTCCATTCCGTACCCTTCCATTCCGTTCTTCTCAGGTAGATTCCATTTCATTCCTTTACATTGCATTCCATTCCATTCCATTCCATTCCATTCCATTCTATTCCTTTCCTTTCCATTCCATTCCAATCTATTCCTTTCCTTTCCATACCATTCCATTCCTTTCCATTCCATTCCATTCCGTTCTACTCGGGCAGATTCCATTCCATTCCATTCCATTCCGTTCTTCCCGGCTGGATTCTCTTCCATTCCATTCCATTCCATTCCATTCCATTCTATTCCATTCCATTCCACTCCATTCCATTCCATTCCATTCCTTTCCATTCCATTCCACTCGGGTTGATTCAATTCCATTCTATTCCATTCCATTCCGTTCCGTTCCATAGCATTCCATTTCATTCCATTTCATTCCATTCCATTCTGTTCTTTTCGGGTGGATTCCTTTCCATTCCTTTCGATTCCATTTCATTCCATTCCATTCCGATCTACTCGAGTAGATTCCATTCCATTCCATTCCATTCCATTCTCCTTGGGTGGATTCAATTCCATTCTATTCCATTCCGTTCCATTCCGTTACGTTCCATTCCATTCCGTTCTGCTCGGGTTGATTCAATTCCGTTCTATACCACTCCATCTAATTCCATTCCATTCCATTCCATTACGTTATATTCCAACCCGTTCCATTGATTCCATTCCCTTCCATTCCATTACATTCTATTCCACTCAACACGCGTTGATTCTGCTCCATTACTTTGCATTCCAGTCCATTCCTTTCCATCCCATTTATTCCATTCCATTCCACTAGTGTTGATTCCATTCTATTCCAATTTATTCCATTCCATTCCATTGTATTCAATTCCATTCCATTACATTCCACTCGGGTTGATTACATGCCATTCCATTCCACTCATGTTTCTTCCATTCCATTCCATTCCTCTCAAGTTTATTCCTTTCCATTCCATTCCATTCCATTCCATTGCATTCCTTTCCATTCCATTCGTGTTGATTTCTCTCCATTCCATTCCATTCCGTTCCATGCCATTGCATTCCTACACATTCCATTCCATTCCCTTCCATTCCATTCCTTTCCATTCCATTCTATTGCATTCCTGTCGGATTGATTCCATTCCATTCCATTCCATTCCATTCCATTCCATTCCATTCCATTCCATTCCAGATGGGTTGCTCCCATTCCATTCCATTCCATTCTTCAAGGGTTTATTCCATTTCATTCCATTCATTTCCATTCCATTCAATTCCATTCCATTCCATTCCAATCCACTCGAATTGATTCTATTCTATTCCATTCCATTCCATTTGATTCCATTGAATTCCATTCCACACGTATTGATTTGATTCCATTCCGTTCCATTCAATTCCATTCCATTCTTTTCCATTTCACTCGGGTTGATTCCATTCCATTCTATTCCATTCCACTCCATTCCATTCCATTACACTAGGGTGATTACATTCCACTCCATTCCATTCCATTCCATTCCATTCCATTCCATTCCATTCCATTCCATTCCATTACACTCGGGTTGAATTCATTGCCTTCCCTTCCATTCCATTCCATTCTATTCCATTCCATTCCATTCCATTCCATTCCTCACCGGTTGATTCTATCCGATTCCATTCCATTTCGTTCCATTCGATTCCATTCCATTCCATTCCATTTCATTCCGTTCTTCTCGGGTAGATTAAATTCCATTCCACTCCACTGCATTCCATTCCACTCCATTGCCTTCCATTCCATTCCATTCTTCTCTTGTGGATTCCATTCCATTCCGTTCCATTCCATTCCACTCCATTCCATTCCATTCCTTTGTACTCGTGTAGATTCCATTCCATTCGATTCCATTCCATTCCATTAATTTCCGTTCCATTCCATTCCATTCCATTCCATTGCGTTCCATTCCATTCCGTTCTTCACAGGTGTATTCCATTCCATTTCGTTCCATTGTGTTCCATTCCATTCCATTCCATTCCATTCCATTCCACTCGGTTGGATTCAATTCCATTCTATTCCATGCAGTTCCGTTCCGTTTCGTTCCATTCCGCTCCGCTCTACTCGGGTTGATTCAATTCCGTTCTATTCCACTCCATTCCATTCCATTCCATTCCATTTAATTCCGTTCCGTTCCATTCCATTCCGTTTTTCTCGGGTGGATTCCATTCCATTCCATTCCATTCCATTCCGTTCCGTTCCATTCCATTCCGTTCTTCTCGGGTGGATTCCATTCCATTCCATTCCATTCCATTCCATTCCATTCCATTCCATTCCATTCCATTCCGTTCTACTCGGGTAGATTCGATTCATTCCATTCCATTCTCTTCCATTTCATTCCATTCCATTCCATTCCATAACATTCCATTCCATTCTCCTCGGGTGGATTCAATTCCATTTTAATCCATTCCGGTCCGTTCCATTCCGTTCCATTCAATTCCGTTCTACTCGGGTTGATTCAATTCCGTTCTATTCCATTCCACTCCATTCCACTCCATTCCATTCCATTCCATTCCGTCACACTCCATTCCGCTCTGCTCGGGTAGATTCCATTCGATTCCATTCCATTCCATTCCATTCCATTCCATTCCATTCCATTCCATTCCATTCCATTCCATTCCATTCCACTGCATTCCATTCCATTCCATTCCATTCCATTCCACTCGGGTTGATTCATTTCCGTTCTATTCCATTCCATTCCGTTCTGTTCCATTCCATTCCATTTCATTCCATTCCTTTCCATTCCATTCTGTTCTTCTCGGGTGGATTCGTTTCCATTCCTTTCGATTCCATTTCATTCCATTCCATTCCGTTCTACTCGAGTAGATTCCATTCCATTCCATTCCATTGCATTCCATTCCATTCCATTCTCCTTGGGTGGATTCAATTCCATTCTATTCCATTCCGTTCCATTCCGTTACGTTCCATTCCATTCCGTTCTGCTCGGGTTGATTCAATTCCGTTCTATTCCACTCCATCTAATTCCATTCCATTCCATTACATTACATTATATTCCAACCCGTTCCATTGATTCCATTCCCTTCCATTCCATTACATTCTATTTCACTCAACACGCGTTGATTCTGCTCCATTACATTGCATTCCAGTCCATTCCTTTCCATTCCATTTATTCCATTCCATTCTACTAGTGTTGATTCCATTCAATTCCAATTTATTCCATTCCATTCCATTGTATTCAATTCCATTCCATTACATTCCACTCGGGTTGATTACATGCCATTCCATTCCACTCATGTTTCTTCCATTCCATTCCATTCCTCTCAAGTTTATTCCTTTCCATTCCATTCCATTCCTTTCCATTCCATTCCATTCCATTCCTTTCCATTCAATTCCATTCCATTCCATTCCATTCCATTCCATTCCATTCCATTGCATTCCTTTCCATTCCATTCGTGTTTTTTTCTCTCCATTCCATTCCATTCCATTCCATGCCATTGCATTCCAACACATTCCATTCCATTCTCTTCCATTCCATTCCTTTCCATTCCATTCTATTGTATTCCTGTCGGATTGATTCCATTCCATTCCATTCCATTCCATTCCATTCCATTCCATTCCATTCCATTCCCTTCCAGATGGGTTGCTCCCATTCCATTCCATTCCATTCTTCAAGGGTTTATTCCATTTCATTCCATTCCTTTCCATTCCATTCAATTCCATTCCATTCCATTCCAATCCACTCGAATTGATTCTATTCTATTCCATTCCATTCCATTTCATTCCATTGAATTCCATTCCACACGTGTTGATTTGATTCCATTCCGTTCCATTCAATTCCATTCCATTCTTTTCCATTTCACTCGGGTTGATTCCATTCCATTCCACTCCATTCCATTCCATTACACTAGGGTGATTCCATTCCACTCCATTCCATTCCATTCCATTCCATTCCATTCCATTCCATTCCATTCCATTCCATTCCATTACACTCGGGTTGATTCCATTGCCTTCCCTTCCATTCCATTCCATTCTATTCCATTCCATTCCATTCCATTCCTCACCAGTTGATTCTATCCGATTCCATTCCATTTCGTTCCATTCGATTCCATTCCATTCCATTCCATTTCATTCCTTTCTTCTCGGGTAGATTAAATTCCATTCCACTCCACTCCATTCCATTCCACTCCATTGCCTTCCATTCCATTCCATTCTTCTCTTGTGGATTCCATTCCATTCCGTTCCATTCCATTCCAATCCATTCCATTCCATTCCATTCCATTCCCTTCCGGTCCATTCCATTCCATTCTTCTCTTGTGGATTCCCTTCTATTCCAATCCATTAAATTCCATTCCATTCCGTTCCATTCCATTCCATTACATTACATTACTTTCCGTTCTACTCAGGTAGATTCCAGTCCATTCCATTCCATTCCATTTTTCTTGTTTGGATTCCATTCCATTCCATTCTGTTCCGCTCCATTCCATTCTATCTCATTCTGTTCCATTCCATTCCATTCCATTCCTTTCTACTCGGGTAGATTCCATTCCATTCCATTCCATTCCATTCCATTCCATTCCATTCCATACCATTGCATTCCATTCCATTCCATTGCATTCCATTCCATTTCATTCTGGTCCATTGCATTCCATTCCATTCTCTTCTGGTGGATGCAGTTCCATTCTATTCCATTCCGGTCCATTCCGTTCCGTTCCATTCCGTTCCGTTGCATTCCATTCCTTTCCATTGCATTCCATTCCGTTCTACACCGGTAGATTGCATTCCATTCCATTCCACTCCATTCAATTCCGTTGCACTCCTTTCAGTTCTTCTCGGGTGGATTCCTTTCCTTTCCCTTCCATTCGATTCCATTCCGTTCTACACGGGTAGATTCCATTCCATTCCATTCCATTCCATTCCATTCCATTCCATTCCATTCCATTCCATTCCATTCCATTCCATTCCATTCCGTTACTTTCCATTCCATTCTGTACTTTTCGGTTTGATTCCATGCCATTCCATTCCGTTCCATTCCATTCCATTCCATTCCGTTCTTCCCGGCTGGATTCTCTTCCATTCCATTCCATTCCATTCCATTCCATTCCATTCCATTCCATTCCATTCCGTTACATTCCATTCCGTTCTTCTCACGTGGATTCCATTCCATTCCATTCCATTCCATTCCTTTCCATTCCATTAAATTGCATTCCATTCCATTCCATTCCATTCCTTTCCATTCCATTCCATTATCCTCAGCTTGATTCAATTCCATTCTTTTCCATTCCATTCCGTTCCGTTCCGTTCCGTTCCATTCCGTTCCGTTCTGCTTGCATCCATTCAATTCCGTTCTATTCCATTCCATTCCAATCCATTTCATCCCATTCCATTCGATTCCATTCCGTACCCTTCCATTCCGTTCTTCTCAGGTAGATTCCATTTCATTCCTTTACATTGCATTCCATTCCATTCCATTCCATTCCATTCCATTCTATTCCTTTCCTTTCCATTCCATTCCAATCTATTCCTTTCCTTTCCATACCATTCCATTCCTTTCCATTCCATTCCATTCCGTTCTACTCGGGCAGATTCCATTCCATTCCATTCCATTCCGTTCTTCCCGGCTGGATTCTCTTCCATTCCATTCCATTCCATTCCATTCCATTCTATTCCATTCCATTCCACTCCATTCCATTCCATTCCATTCCTTTCCATTCCATTCCACTCGGGTTGATTCAATTCCATTCTATTCCATTCCATTCCGTTCCGTTCCATAGCATTCCATTTCATTCCATTTCATTCCATTCCATTCTGTTCTTTTCGGGTGGATTCCTTTCCATTCCTTTCGATTCCATTTCATTCCATTCCATTCCGATCTACTCGAGTAGATTCCATTCCATTCCATTCCATTCCATTCTCCTTGGGTGGATTCAATTCCATTCTATTCCATTCCGTTCCATTCCGTTACGTTCCATTCCATTCCGTTCTGCTCGGGTTGATTCAATTCCGTTCTATACCACTCCATCTAATTCCATTCCATTCCATTCCATTACGTTATATTCCAACCCGTTCCATTGATTCCATTCCCTTCCATTCCATTACATTCTATTCCACTCAACACGCGTTGATTCTGCTCCATTACTTTGCATTCCAGTCCATTCCTTTCCATCCCATTTATTCCATTCCATTCCACTAGTGTTGATTCCATTCTATTCCAATTTATTCCATTCCATTCCATTGTATTCAATTCCATTCCATTACATTCCACTCGGGTTGATTACATGCCATTCCATTCCACTCATGTTTCTTCCATTCCATTCCATTCCTCTCAAGTTTATTCCTTTCCATTCCATTCCATTCCATTCCATTGCATTCCTTTCCATTCCATTCGTGTTGATTTCTCTCCATTCCATTCCATTCCGTTCCATGCCATTGCATTCCTACACATTCCATTCCATTCCCTTCCATTCCATTCCTTTCCATTCCATTCTATTGCATTCCTGTCGGATTGATTCCATTCCATTCCATTCCATTCCATTCCATTCCATTCCATTCCATTCCATTCCAGATGGGTTGCTCCCATTCCATTCCATTCCATTCTTCAAGGGTTTATTCCATTTCATTCCATTCATTTCCATTCCATTCAATTCCATTCCATTCCATTCCAATCCACTCGAATTGATTCTATTCTATTCCATTCCATTCCATTTGATTCCATTGAATTCCATTCCACACGTATTGATTTGATTCCATTCCGTTCCATTCAATTCCATTCCATTCTTTTCCATTTCACTCGGGTTGATTCCATTCCATTCTATTCCATTCCACTCCATTCCATTCCATTACACTAGGGTGATTACATTCCACTCCATTCCATTCCATTCCATTCCATTCCATTCCATTCCATTCCATTCCATTCCATTACACTCGGGTTGAATTCATTGCCTTCCCTTCCATTCCATTCCATTCTATTCCATTCCATTCCATTCCATTCCATTCCTCACCGGTTGATTCTATCCGATTCCATTCCATTTCGTTCCATTCGATTCCATTCCATTCCATTCCATTTCATTCCGTTCTTCTCGGGTAGATTAAATTCCATTCCACTCCACTGCATTCCATTCCACTCCATTGCCTTCCATTCCATTCCATTCTTCTCTTGTGGATTCCATTCCATTCCGTTCCATTCCATTCCACTCCATTCCATTCCATTCCTTTGTACTCGTGTAGATTCCATTCCATTCGATTCCATTCCATTCCATTAATTTCCGTTCCATTCCATTCCATTCCATTCCATTGCGTTCCATTCCATTCCGTTCTTCACAGGTGTATTCCATTCCATTTCGTTCCATTGTGTTCCATTCCATTCCATTCCATTCCATTCCATTCCACTCGGTTGGATTCAATTCCATTCTATTCCATGCAGTTCCGTTCCGTTTCGTTCCATTCCGCTCCGCTCTACTCGGGTTGATTCAATTCCGTTCTATTCCACTCCATTCCATTCCATTCCATTCCATTTAATTCCGTTCCGTTCCATTCCATTCCGTTTTTCTCGGGTGGATTCCATTCCATTCCATTCCATTCCATTCCGTTCCGTTCCATTCCATTCCGTTCTTCTCGGGTGGATTCCATTCCATTCCATTCCATTCCATTCCATTCCATTCCATTCCATTCCATTCCATTCCGTTCTACTCGGGTAGATTCGATTCATTCCATTCCATTCTCTTCCATTTCATTCCATTCCATTCCATTCCATAACATTCCATTCCATTCTCCTCGGGTGGATTCAATTCCATTTTAATCCATTCCGGTCCGTTCCATTCCGTTCCATTCAATTCCGTTCTACTCGGGTTGATTCAATTCCGTTCTATTCCATTCCACTCCATTCCACTCCATTCCATTCCATTCCATTCCGTCACACTCCATTCCGCTCTGCTCGGGTAGATTCCATTCGATTCCATTCCATTCCATTCCATTCCATTCCATTCCATTCCATTCCATTCCATTCCATTCCATTCCATTCCACTGCATTCCATTCCATTCCATTCCATTCCATTCCACTCGGGTTGATTCATTTCCGTTCTATTCCATTCCATTCCGTTCTGTTCCATTCCATTCCATTTCATTCCATTCCTTTCCATTCCATTCTGTTCTTCTCGGGTGGATTCGTTTCCATTCCTTTCGATTCCATTTCATTCCATTCCATTCCGTTCTACTCGAGTAGATTCCATTCCATTCCATTCCATTGCATTCCATTCCATTCCATTCTCCTTGGGTGGATTCAATTCCATTCTATTCCATTCCGTTCCATTCCGTTACGTTCCATTCCATTCCGTTCTGCTCGGGTTGATTCAATTCCGTTCTATTCCACTCCATCTAATTCCATTCCATTCCATTACATTACATTATATTCCAACCCGTTCCATTGATTCCATTCCCTTCCATTCCATTACATTCTATTTCACTCAACACGCGTTGATTCTGCTCCATTACATTGCATTCCAGTCCATTCCTTTCCATTCCATTTATTCCATTCCATTCTACTAGTGTTGATTCCATTCAATTCCAATTTATTCCATTCCATTCCATTGTATTCAATTCCATTCCATTACATTCCACTCGGGTTGATTACATGCCATTCCATTCCACTCATGTTTCTTCCATTCCATTCCATTCCTCTCAAGTTTATTCCTTTCCATTCCATTCCATTCCTTTCCATTCCATTCCATTCCATTCCTTTCCATTCAATTCCATTCCATTCCATTCCATTCCATTCCATTCCATTCCATTGCATTCCTTTCCATTCCATTCGTGTTTTTTTCTCTCCATTCCATTCCATTCCATTCCATGCCATTGCATTCCAACACATTCCATTCCATTCTCTTCCATTCCATTCCTTTCCATTCCATTCTATTGTATTCCTGTCGGATTGATTCCATTCCATTCCATTCCATTCCATTCCATTCCATTCCATTCCATTCCATTCCCTTCCAGATGGGTTGCTCCCATTCCATTCCATTCCATTCTTCAAGGGTTTATTCCATTTCATTCCATTCCTTTCCATTCCATTCAATTCCATTCCATTCCATTCCAATCCACTCGAATTGATTCTATTCTATTCCATTCCATTCCATTTCATTCCATTGAATTCCATTCCACACGTGTTGATTTGATTCCATTCCGTTCCATTCAATTCCATTCCATTCTTTTCCATTTCACTCGGGTTGATTCCATTCCATTCCACTCCATTCCATTCCATTACACTAGGGTGATTCCATTCCACTCCATTCCATTCCATTCCATTCCATTCCATTCCATTCCATTCCATTCCATTCCATTACACTCGGGTTGATTCCATTGCCTTCCCTTCCATTCCATTCCATTCTATTCCATTCCATTCCATTCCATTCCTCACCAGTTGATTCTATCCGATTCCATTCCATTTCGTTCCATTCGATTCCATTCCATTCCATTCCATTTCATTCCTTTCTTCTCGGGTAGATTAAATTCCATTCCACTCCACTCCATTCCATTCCACTCCATTGCCTTCCATTCCATTCCATTCTTCTCTTGTGGATTCCATTCCATTCCGTTCCATTCCATTCCAATCCATTCCATTCCATTCCATTCCATTCCCTTCCGGTCCATTCCATTCCATTCTTCTCTTGTGGATTCCCTTCTATTCCAATCCATTAAATTCCATTCCATTCCGTTCCATTCCATTCCATTACATTACATTACTTTCCGTTCTACTCAGGTAGATTCCAGTCCATTCCATTCCATTCCATTTTTCTTGTTTGGATTCCATTCCATTCCATTCTGTTCCGCTCCATTCCATTCTATCTCATTCTGTTCCATTCCATTCCATTCCATTCCTTTCTACTCGGGTAGATTCCATTCCATTCCATTCCATTCCATTCCATTCCATTCCATTCCATACCATTGCATTCCATTCCATTCCATTGCATTCCATTCCATTTCATTCTGGTCCATTGCATTCCATTCCATTCTCTTCTGGTGGATGCAGTTCCATTCTATTCCATTCCGGTCCATTCCGTTCCGTTCCATTCCGTTCCGTTGCATTCCATTCCTTTCCATTGCATTCCATTCCGTTCTACACCGGTAGATTGCATTCCATTCCATTCCACTCCATTCAATTCCGTTGCACTCCTTTCAGTTCTTCTCGGGTGGATTCCTTTCCTTTCCCTTCCATTCGATTCCATTCCGTTCTACACGGGTAGATTCCATTCCATTCCATTCCATTCCATTCCATTCCATTCCATTCCATTCCATTCCATTCCATTCCATTCCATTCCATTCCATTCCATTCCATTCCATTCCATTCTATTCCATTCCATTCCATTCTATTCCATTCCATTCCGTTCCATTCCATTCTCCTTGTGTGGATTCAATTCCATTCTATTCCATTCCGTTCCGTTCCATTCCGTTCCATTCCATTCCGTTCTACTCGGGTTGATTCAATTCCGTACTATTCCACTCTATTCCATTCCATTCTTTTCCATTCCATTGCGTTCTTCTCGGGAGGATTCCATTCCATTCCAATACATTCTTTTCCTTTCCACTGCCTTCCATTCCATTCCATTCCATTCCATTCTTTTCCATTCCATTGCGTTCTTCTCGGGAGGATTCCATTCCATTCCAATCCATTCTTTTCCTTTCCACTGCATTCCATTCCATTCCATTCCATTCCATTCCATTCCATTCCATTCCATTCCATTCCATTCCATTCCATTTTATTCCGTTCTACTGAGTTAGACTACATTCCATTCCGTTCCATTCCATTCCATTCCATTCCACTCAATTCCATTCCATTCCGTTCTTCTCGGGTGGATTCCATTCCAATCCATTCCAATCCATTCCATTCTGTTCCGTTTCGTTCCATTCCGTTCCGTTCTACTCGGGTTGATTAAATTCCGTTCTATTCCACTCCATTTCATTTCATTGCGTTCCATTCCATTCCGTTCCATTCCATTACATTCCGTTCTTCTCCGGTGAATTCCATTCCATTCGAATCCATTCCATTCCGTTTCATTCCATTCCATTACATTCCGTTCTACTCAGTTAGATTCAATTCATTTCATTCCTTTCCATTCCATTATATTCCATTCCACTCCATTCCATTCCATTCCATTCTGTTCCATTACATTCCGTTCTTCTCGGGTGGATTCCATTCCATTCCTTTCCATTCCACTCTACTCAGGTAGATTCAATTCATTCCATTCCATTCCATTCCATTCCATTCCATTCCATTCCATTCCATTCCATTCCATTCCAATCCATTCCATTCCATTTCATTGCATTGAGTTCCATTTCGTCCTTCTTTGGAGGATTCCATTCCATTCCATTCCGTTCCATTCCGTTCCATTCCATTGCATTCCATTCCATTCCGTTCCGTTCCATTCCTTTCTCCTCGGGTGGATTCCATTCCATTCCATTCCATTCCATTCCATTCCTTTCCATTCCATTCCATTCCATTCCTTTCCATTCCTTTCCATTCCATTCCATTCCATTCTACTCGTTTCCTTTCCATTCCATTCCATTTCATTCCATTCCGTTCTACTCGGGAAGATTCAATTCCATTCCATTCAATTCCATTCCATTCCATTCCATTCCATTCCTTTCCATTCCATTCCTTTCCTTTCCATTACATTCCATTGCATTCCGTTCCATTCCATTCGATTCCATTCCATTCCATTCCTTTCCATACCGTTCCATTCCATTTAATTCCATTCAATTCCATTCCCTTCCATTCCGTTCCATTCCATTCCATTCCATTCCGTTTCATTCCATTCCATTCTTCACAGGTGGATTCCATTCCATTTCATTACTTTCCATTCCATTCCATTCCACTCCATTCCATTATATTCCATTCAACTCGGTTGGATTCAGTTCCATTCTCTTCCATTCCGTTCCGTTCAGTTTCTTTCCATTCTGTTCCGTTCTACTCGGTTTGATGCATTTCCGTTCTATTCCACTCCATTCCATTCCATTCCATTCCATTCCATTCCATTCTGTTCCGTTCCATTCCATTCCGTTCTTCTCGGTTGGATTCCATTCCATTCGATTCGATTCCATTCCATTCCATTCCATTCCATTCCATTCCATTCCATTCTATTCCTTTCCTTTCCATTCCATTCCATTCTATTCCTTTCCTTTCCATACCATTCCATTCCATTCCATTCCATTCCATTCCTTTCTACTCGGGCAGATTCCATTCCATTCCATTCCATTCCATTCCATTCCATTCTACTCGGGTAGTTTCAAATCCATTCCATTCCATTCCATTCCTTTCCATTCCATTTCATTCCATTCCATTCCTTTCCATTCCGTTCTACTCAGGTAGATTCCATTTCATTCCATTCCATTCCATTCCATTCCGTTCCATTCCATTCCATTCCGTTTTACTCGGGTAGTTTCCATTCCATTCCTTTCCATTCCATTGCATTCCATTCTCCATGGGTGGATTCAATTCCATTCTATTCCATTCTGTTCCGTCCCGTTCCGTTCCATTCTGTTCCGCTCTTCTCAGGTAGATTCAATTCCGTTCTATTCCACTCCATTCCATTGCATTCCACTCCTTTCCATTCCATTCCATTCCATTCCGTTCCATTCCATTCCGTTCTTATAGGGTGGATTCCACTCCATTTCATACCATTCCATTCCGTTCTTTTCCATTCGATTCCATTCCATTCCATTCCATTCCATTCTACTCGTGTAGATTCAGTTCATTCGAATCCATTCCATTCCATTCCATTTCATTCCACTCTCGTCGGGTGGATTGAATTCCATTCTATTCCATTCAATTCCGTTCCGTTCCGTTCCATACCATTCCGTTCTACTCGGGTTGATTCAATTCCGTACTATTATACTCCACTCCATTCCATTCCATTCCATTCCGTTGCACTCCTTTCCATTCTTCTCGGGTGGATTCCATTCCTTTCCATTCCATTCCATTAGGTTCCGTTCCATTCCGTTCCTTTCAATTCCATTCCATTCCGTTCTTCTCGGGTGGATTCCATTCCATTCCATTTCATTTCATTCCATTCCATTCCATTCCATTCCGTTCTTCTCGGGTGGATTCCATTCCATTCCGTTCCGTTGCATTCCATACCATTCCATTCCTTTCTATTAAATTCCGTGCCACTCGGGTAGATTCCATTTCATTCCATTCCATTTCATTCCATAACATTCCATTCCATTCCATTCCATAACATTCCATTCCATTCCATTCCATAACATTCCATTCCATTCCATTCCATTCTACTCGGGTAGATTTCATTGCATTCCATTCCATTCCATTCCATTACATTCCATTCCATACCATTCCATTCCATTCCATTCCATTCCGTTCTACTCGGGGAGATTCCTTTCCATTCCATTCCGTTCCGTTCCATTCCATTCCATTCCATTCCCTTCTACTCGGGTAGATTCCATTCCATTCCATTCCACTCCATTCCATTCCATTCATTTCCATTCCATTCCATTCCATTCCATTCTTTTCCATTCCATTCCGTTCTTCTCGGGAGGATTCCATTCCATTCCAATCCATTCAGTTCCTTTCCACTGCATTCCATTCCATTCCATTCCATTTTATTCCGTTTACTCAGGTAGACTACATTCCATTCCGTTCCATTCCATTCCAATCCATTCCATTCCATCCCGTTCCATTCCGTTCCGTTCCATTCCATTCCATTCCGTTCTTCTCGGGTGGATTCCATTCCATTTCATTCGAATCCATTCCATTGCGTTCCATTCCATTCCGTTCCATTCTATTCCATTCCATTCCATTCCATTCCATTCCATTCCATTCCATTCCATTCCATTCCATTCTATTCCATTGCACTTCATTCCATTCCATTCCATTCCATTCCATTCCATTCCATTCCATTCCATTCCATTCCATTGCACTCGGGTTGATTCCATTGCCTTCCCTTCCATTCCATTCCATTCTATTCCATTCTATTCCATTCCATTCCGTTCCATTCCATTCCTCACCTCTTGATTCTATCCGATTCCATTCCATTTCGTTCCATTCGATTCCATTCCATTCCATTCCATTTCATTCCGTTCTTCTCGGGTAGATTAAATTCCATTCCACTCCACTCCATTCCATTCCACTCCATTGCCTTCCATTCCATTCCATTCTTCTTGTTTGGATTCCATTCCATTCCATTCCGTTCCATTCCATTCCATTCCATTCCATTCTACTCGGGTAGATTCCATTCCATTCCATTCCATTCCATACCATTCCATTCCATTCCATTCCATTTCATTCTGGTCCATTCCATTCCATTCCATTCTCTTCTGGGGGATTCAGTTCTATTCTATTCCATTCCGGTCCATTCCGTTCCGTTCCATTCCGTTCCGTTGCATTCCATTCCTTTCCATTCCATTCCAATCCGTTCTACACGGGTAGATTCCATTCCATTCCATTCCATTCCATTCCATTCCATTCCATTCCATTCCATTCCATTCCATTCCATTCCATTCTGTTCTTCTCGGGTGGATTCCTTTCCATTCCCTTCCATTCCATTCCATTCCGTTCTACACGGGTAGATTCCATTCCATTCCATTCCGTTCCATTCCATTCTATTCAATTCCATTCCATTCGATTCCATTCTATTCCATTCTTTTCCATTCCATTCCATTCCATTCCATTCTCCTTGTGTGGATTCAATTCCATTCTATTCCATTCCGTTCCGTTACGTTACGTTCCATTCCATTCCGTTCTGCACGGGTTGATTCAATTCCGTTCTATTCCACTCCATCCCATTCCATTCCGTTCCATTCCATTCCATTCCATTCCATTCCGTTACGTTCCATTCCATTCTGTTCTTTTCGGGTTGATTCCATGCCATTCCATTCCGTTCCATTCCATTCCATTCCATTCCGTTCTTCACGGCTGGATTCTCTTCCATTCCATTCCATTCCATTCCATTCCATTCCATTCCATTCCATTCCATTCCATTCCGTTACATTCCATTCCGTTCTTCTCACGTGGATTCCATTCCATTCCATTCCATTTCATTCCTTTCCATTCCATTCCATTCCATTCCATTCCTTTCCATTCCATTCCATTATCCTCGGCTTGATTCAATTCCATTCTTTTCCATTCCATTCCGTTCCGTTCCGTTCCGTTCCATTCCGTTCCGTTCTACTTGCATCCATTCACTTCCGTTCTATTCCATTCCATTCCAATCCATTTCATCCCATTCCATTCGATTCCATTCCGTACCCTTCCATTCCGTTCTTCTCGGGTAGATTCCATTCCATTCTATTCCATTGCATTCCATTCCATTCCATTCCATTCAATTCCATTCCATTCCATTCCATTCCATTCCATTCCGTTCTACTCAGGTTGATTCAATTCCATTTTATTCCATTCCATTCCGTTCTGTTCCGTTCCGTTCAGTTCTACTCGGGTTTATTCCATTCCATTCCATTCCATTCCATTCCATTCCTTTCAATTCGGGTTGCTTCCATTCCATTCCATTCCATTCCATTCCATTCCATTCCATTCCATTCCATTCCACACGGGTTGATTCATTTCCGTTCTATTCCATTCCATTCCGTTCCGTTCTACTCGGATTGATTCAATTCCATTCTATTCCATTCCATTCCAGTCCAGTCCATTCCATTCCATTCCATTCCATTCCATTCCATTCCATTCCATTCCATTCCATTCCATTCCATTCCATTTCACTCGGGTTGATTCAGCTCTGTTCTACTCAATTCCATTCCATTCCGTTCCTTTCCATTCCGTTCCATTCCGTTCAGTTCCACTCGGATTGATTCAATTCCGTTCTATTACTTTCCATTCCATTCCATTGCATTCCATTCCATTCCGTTCCATTCCATTCCATTCCATTCCATTCCATTCCATTCCATTCCATTCCACTCGGGTTGATTCAGTTTCATTCTATAAAATTCCATTCCGTTCCATTCCGTTCTGTTCAGTTGCATTCCGTTCCGTTCTACTCGGATTTATTCAATTCCTTTCTACTCCATTCCACTCCATTCCACTCCATTCCATTCCATTCCATTCCATTCCACTCCATTCCATTCCATTCCATTCCATTCCGTAACACTCCATTCCGTTCTTCTCGGGTGGATTCCATTCGATTCCATTCCATTCCATTCCATTGCATTCCGATCCATTCCATTCCATTCCGTTCAACTCGGGTTGATTCCATTCCATTCCATTCCATTCCATTCGATTCCATTCCATTCCACTCCATTCCATTCCATTCCATTCCATTCCATTCCATTCCACTCGGGTTGATTCAATTCCGTTCTATTCCAATCCATTCCATTCCGTTCCATTCCATTCCATTTCATTCCATTCCATTCCATTCCATTCTGTTCTTCTAGGGTGGATTCTTTTCCATTCCTTTCGATTCCATTTCATTCCATTCCATTCCATTCCATTCCATTCCATTCCATTCCACTCGGGTTGATTCATTTCCAATCTATTCAATTCCATTCCGGTCCATTCCGTTCTGTTCCGTTGCATTCCGTTCCGTTCTACTCGGATTGATTCAATTCCGTTCTATTCCATTCCACTCCATTCCACTCCATTCCATTCCATTCCATTCCATTCCATTCCATTCCCTTCCAGATGGGTTGCTCCCATTCCATTCCATTCCATTCTTCAAGGGTTTATTCCATTTCATTCCATTCCTTTCGATTGCATTCAATTCCTTTCCATTCCATTCCAATCTACTCGAATTGATTCTATTCTATTCCATTCCATTCCATTTCATTCCATTGAATTCCATTCCACACGTGTTGATTTGATAACATTCCGTTCCATTCAATTCCATTCCATTCTTTCCCATTTCACTCGGGTTGATTCCATTCCATTCCACTCCATTCCATTCCATTACACTAGGGTGATTCCATTCCACTCCATTCCATTCCATTCCATTCCATTCCATTCCATTCCATTCCATTCCATTCCATTACACTCGGGTTGATTCCATTGCCTTTCCTTCCATTCCATTCCATTCTATTCCATTCCATTCCATTCCATTCCATTCCTCACCTGTTGATTCTATCCGATTCCATTCCATTCCATTCCATTCCATTCCATTCAATTCCATTCCATTCCATTCCATTCTATTCCATTCTATTCCATTGCATTCCTTTCCATTCCATTCTCCTTGTGTGGATTCAATGCCATTCTATTCCATTCCGTTCCGTTCCGTTACGTTCCATTCCATTCCGTTCTGCACGGGTTGATTCAATTCCGTTCTATTCCTCTCCATCCCATTCCATTCGGTTCCATTCCATTCCATTCCGTTCCATTCCACTCCATTCCATTCCATTCCGTTACTTTCCATTCCATTCTGTACTTTTCGGTTTGATTCCATGCCATTCCATTCCGTTCCATTCCATTCCATTCCATTCCGTTCTTCCCGGCTGGATTCTCTTCCATTCCATTCCATTCCATTCCATTCCATTCCATTCCATTCCGTTACATTCCATTCCGTTCTTCTCACGTGGATTCCATTCCATTCCATTCCATTCCATTCCTTTCCATTCCATTAAATTGCATTCCATTCCATTCCATTCCATTCCTTTCCATTCCATTCCATTATCCTCAGCTTGATTCAATTCCATTCTTTTCCATTCCATTCCGTTCCGTTCCGTTCCGTTCCATTCCGTTCCGTTCTGCTTGCATCCATTCAATTCCGTTCTATTCCATTCCATTCCAATCCATTTCATCCCATTCCATTCGATTCCATTCCGTACCCTTCCATTCCGTTCTTCTCAGGTAGATTCCATTCCATTCCTTTCCATTGCATTCCATTCCATTCCATTCCATTCCATTCCATTCCATTCTATTCCTTTCCTTTCCATTCCATTTCATTCTATTCCTTTCCTTTCCATACCATTCCATTCCTTTCCATTCCATTCCATTCCGTTCTACTCGGGCAGATTCCATTCCATTCCATTCCATTCCATTCCATTCCATTCCATTCCATTCCATTCCATTCCATTCCATTCTACTCGGGTAGTTTCAAATCCATTCCATTCCATTCCATTCCTTTCCATTCCATTTCATTCCATTCCATTCCATTCCATTCCGTTCTACTCAGGTAGATTCCATTTCATTCCATTCCATTCCATTCCATTCCGTTCCATTCCATTCCATTCCATTCCGTTTTACTCGGGTAGTTTCCATTCAATTCCTTTCCATTCCATTGCATTCCATTCTCCATGGGTGGATTCAATTCCATTCTATTCCATTCCGTTCCGTCCCGTTCCGTTCCATTCTGTTCCGCTCTTCTCAGGTAGATTCAATTCCGTTCTATTCCACTCCATTCCATTGCATTCCACTCCTTTCCATTCCATTCCATTCCGTTCCGTTCCATTCCATTCCGTTCTTATAGGGTGGATTCCACTCCATTTCATACCATTCCATTCCGTTCTTTTCCATTCGATTCCATTCCATTCCATTCCATTCCGTTCTACTCGTGTAGATTCAGTTCATTCGAATCCATTCCATTCCATTCCATTTCATTCCACTCTCGTCGGGTGGATTGAATTCCATTCTATTCCATTCAATTCCGTTCCGTTCCGTTCCATTCCATTCCGTTCTACTCGGGTTGATTCAATTCCGTACTATTCCACTCCACTCCATTCCATTCCATTCCATTCCGTTGCACTCCTTTCCGTTCTTCTCGGGTGGATTCCATTCCTTTCCATTCCATTCCATTAGGTTCCGTTCCATTCCGTTCCTTTCAATTCCATTCCATTCCGTTCTTCTCGGGTGGATTCCATTCCATTCCATTTCATTTCATTCCATTCCATTCCATTCCATTCCGTTCTTCTCGGGTGGATTCCATTCCATTCCGTTCCGTTGCATTCCATACCATTCCATTCCTTTCTATTCCATTCCGTGCCACTCGGGTAGATTCCATTCCATTCCATTCCATTTCATTCCATAACATTCCATTCCATTCCATTCCATAACATTCCATTCCATTCCATTCCATAACATTCCATTCCATTCCATTCCATTCTACTCGGGTAGATTTCATTGCATTCCATTCCATTCCATTCCATTCCATTCCATTCCATACCATTCCATTCCATTCCATTCCATTCCGTTCTACTCGGGGAGATTCCTTTCCATTTCATTCCCTTCCGTTCCATTCCATTCCATTCGATTCCCTTCTACTCGGGTAGATTCCATTCCATTCCATTCCACTCCATTCCATTCCATTCATTTCCATCCCATTCCATTCCATTCCATTCTTTTCCATTCCATTACGTTCTTCTCGGGAGGATTCCATTCCATTCCAATCCATTCGGTTCCTTTCCACTGCATTCCATTCCATTCCATTCCATTTTATTCCGTTTACTCAGGTAGACTACATTCCATTCCGTTCCATTCCATTCCATTCCATTCCATCCCGTTCCATTCCGTTCCGTTCCATTCCATTCCATTCCGTTCTTCTCGGGTGGATTCCATTCCATTTCATTCGAATCCATTCCATTCCGTTCCATTCCATTCCGTTCCATTCTATTCCATTTCATTCCATTCCATTCCATTCCATTCCATTCCATTCCATTCCATTCTATTCCATTGCACTCCATTCCATTCCATTCCATTCCATTCCATTCCATTCCATTCCATTCCATTGCACTCGGGTTGATTCCATTGCCTTCCCTTCCATTCCATTCCATTCTATTCCATTCCATTCCATTCCATTCCATTCCATTCCATTCCATTCCTCACGTGTTGATTCTATCCGATTCCATTCCATTTCGTTCCATTCGATTCCATTCCATTCCATTCCATTTCATTCCGTTTTTCTCGGGTAGATTAAATTCCATTCCACTCCACTCCATTCCATTCCACTCCATTGCCTTCCATTCCATTCCATTCTTCTTGTTTGGATTCCATTCCATTCCATTCCATTCCATTCCATTCCATTCCATTCCATTCCATTCCATTCCATTCCTTTCTACTCGGGTAGATTCCATTCCATTCCATTCCATTCCATACCATTCCATTTCATTCCATTCCATTGCATTCCATTCCATTTCATTCTGGTCCATTCCATTCCATTCCATTCTCTTCTGGGGGATTCAGTTCTATTCTATTCCATTCTGGTCCATTCCGTTCCGTTCCATTCCGTTCCGTTGCATTCCATTCCTTTCCATTCCATTCCAATCCGTTCTACACGGGTAGATTCCATTCCATTCCATTCCATTCCATTCCATTCCATTCCATTCCATTCCATTCTGTTCTTCTCGGGTGGATTCCTTTCGATTCCCTTCCATTCCATTCCATTCCGTTCTACACGGGTAGATTCCATTCCATTCCATTCCGTTCCATTCCATTCTATTCCATTCCATTCCATTCCATTCCATTCTATTCCATTCTATTCCATTCCATTCCATTCCATTCCATTCTCCTTGTGTGGATTCAATTCCATTCTATTCCATTCCGTTCCGTTCCGTTACGTTCCCTTCCATTCCGTTCTGCACGGGTTGATTCAAT
This sequence comes from Gorilla gorilla gorilla, assembly GCF_029281585.2. Lineage (NCBI taxonomy): Eukaryota > Metazoa > Chordata > Mammalia > Primates > Hominidae > Gorilla > Gorilla gorilla. The sequence continues at coordinate 8,996,978 of NC_086018.1, read as the reverse complement.
TCCGTTCTATTCCACTCCATCCCATTCCATTCTGTTCCATTCCATTCCATTCCATTCCATTCCGTTACGTTCCATTCCATTCTGTTCTTTTCGGGTTGATTCCATGCCATTCCATTCCGTTCCATTCCATTCCATTCCATTCCGTTCTTCCCGGCTGGATTCTCTTCCATTCCATTCCATTCCATTCCATTCCATTCCATTCCATTCCATTCCATTCCATTACATTCCATTCCGTTCTTCTCACGTGGATTCCATTCCATTCCATTCCATTCCATTCCTTTCCATTCCATTCCATTATCCTCGGCTTGATTCAATTCCATTCTTTTCCATTCCATTCCGTTCCGTTCCGTTCCGTTCCATTCCGTTCCGTTCTACTTGCATCCATTCAATTCCGTTCTATTCCATTCCATTCCAATCCATTTCATCCCATTCCATTCGATTCCATTCCGTACCCTTCCATTCCGTTCTTCTCGGGTAGATTCCATTCCATTCCATTCCATTGCATTCCATTCCATTCCATTCCATTCAATTCCATTCCATTCCATTCCATTCCATTCCATTGCATTCCATTCCATTCCGTTCCATTCCATTCCATTCCATTCCATTCCACACGGGTTGATTCAATTCCGTTCTATTCCATTCCATTCCGTTCCGTTCTACTCGGATTGATTCAATTCCATTCTATTCCATTCCATTCCAGTCCAGTCCAGTCCATTCCATTCCATTCCATTCCATTCCATTCCATTCCATTCCATTCCATTCCATTCCATTCCATTGCATTCTATTCCATTCCATTCCATTCCATTCCATTCCATTCCATTTCACTCGGGTTGATTCAGCTCTGTTCTACTCAATTCCATTCCATTCCGTTCCTTTCCATTCCGTTCCATTCCGTTCAGTTCCACTCGGATTGATTCAATTCCGTTCTATTACTTTCCATTCCATTCCATTGCATTCCATTCCATTCCGTTCCATTCCATTCCATTCCATTCCATTCCATTCCATTCCATTCCATTCCATTCCATTCCACTCGGGTTGATTCAGTTTCATTCTATAAAATTCCATTCCATTCCATTCCGTTCTGTTCCGTTGCATTCCGTTCCGTTCTACTCGGATTTATTCAATTCCTTTCTACTCCATTCCACTCCATTCCACTCCATTCCATTCCATTCCATTCCATTCCATTCCACTCCATTCCATTCCATTCCATTCCATTCCGTAACACTCCATTCCGTTCTTCTCGGGTAGATTCCATTCAATTCCATTCCATTCCATTCCATTCCATTCCGTTCCATTCCATTCCATTCCGTTCAACTCGGGTTGATTCCATTCCATTCCATTCCATTCCATTCCATTCCATTCCACTCCATTCCATTCCATTCCATTCCATTCCATTCCATTCCATTCCATTCCATTCCATTCCATTCCATTCCACTCGGGTTGATTCAATTCCGTTCTATTCCAATCCATTCCATTCTGTTCCATTCCAGTCCATTTCATTCCATTCCATTCCATTCCATTCTGTTCTTCTAGGGTGGATTCTTTTCCATTCCTTTCGATTCCATTTCATTCCATTCCATTCCATTCCATTCCATTCCATTCCACTCGGTTTGATTCAGTTCCAATCTATTCAATTCCATTCCGGTCCATTCTGTTCTGTTCCGTTGCATTCCGTTCCGTTCTACTCGGATTGATTCAATTCCGTTCTATTCCATTCCACTCCATTCCACTCCATTCCATTCCATTCCATTCCATTCCATTCCTTTCCATTCCATTCCATTCCATTCCATTCCATTCCATTCCATTCCATTCCATTCCATTCCCTTCCAGATGGGTTGCTCCCATTCCATTCCACTTCATTCTTCAAGGGTTTATTCCATTTCATTCCATTCCTTTCGATTGCATTCAATTCCTTTCCATTCCATTCCAATCCACTCGAATTGATTCTATTCTATTCCATTCCATTCCATTGCATTCCTTTCCATTCCATTCTCCTTGTGTGGATTCAATTCCATTCTATGCCATTCCGTTCTGTTCCGTTACGTTCCATTCCATTCCGTTCTGCACGGGTTGATTCAATTCCGTTCTATTCCTCTCCATCCCATTCCATTCCGTTCCATTCCATTCCATTCCATTCCATTCCGTTACTTTCCATTCCATTCTGTTCTTTTCGGTTTGATTCCATGCCATTCCATTCCGTTCCATTCCATTCCATTCCATTCCGTTCTTCCCGGCTGGATTCTCTTCCATTCCATTCCATTCCATTCCATTCCATTCCATTCCATTCCATTCCGTTACATTCCATTCCGTTCTTCTCACGTGGATTCCATTCCATTACATTCCATTCCTTTCCATTCCATTCCATTCCTTTCCATTCCATTCCATTATCCTCGGCTTGATTCAATTCCATTCTTTTCCATTCCATTCCGTTCCGTTCCGTTCCGTTCCATTCCGTTCCGTTCTACTTGCATCCATTCAATTCCGTTCTATTCCATTCCATTCCAATCCATTTCATCCCATTCCATTCGATTCCATTCCGTACCCTTCCATTCCGTTCTTCTCGGGTAGATTCCATTCCATTCCATTCCATTGCATTCCATTCCATTCCATTCCATTCCATTCCATTCCATTCCTTTCCTTTCAATTCGGGTTGCTTCCATTCCATTCCATTCCATTCCATTCCATTCCACTCGGTTGGATTCAATTCCATTCTATTCCATGCAGTTCCGTTCCTTTTCGTTCCATTCCGCTCCGCTCTACTCGGGTTGATTCAATTCCGTTCTATTCCACTCCATTCCATTCCATTCCATTCCATTCCATTCCATTCCATTCCGTTCCGTTCCATTCCATTCCGTTCTTCTCGGGTGGATTCCATTCAATTCCATTCCATTCCATTCCGTTCCGTTCCATTCCATTCCGTTCTTCTCGGGTGGATTCCATTCCATTCCTTTCCATTCCATTCCATTCCATTCCATTCCATTCCATTCCATTCCATTCCGTTCTTCTCGGGTGGATTCCATTCCATTCCGTTCCGTTGCATTCCATACCATTCCATTCCTTTCTATTCCATTCCGTGCCACTCGGGTAGATTCCATTCCATTCAATTCCATTTCATTCCATAACATTCCATTCCATTCCATTCCGTAACATTCCATTCCATTCCATTCCATAACATTCCATTCCATTCCATTCCATTCTACTCGGGTAGATTTCATTGCATTCCATTCCATTCCATTACATTACATTCCATTCCATACCATTCCATTCCATTCCATTCCATTCCGTTCTACTCGGGGAGATTCCTTTCCATTCCATTCCGTTCCGTTCCATTCCATTCCATTCCATTCCCTTCTACTCGGGTAGATTCCATTCCATTCCATTCCACTCCATTCCATTCCATTCATTTCCATTCCATTCCATTCCATTCCATTCTTTTCCATTCCATTCCGTTCTTCTCAGGAGGATTCCATTCCATTCCAATCCATTCGGTTCCTTTCCACTGCATTCCATTCCATTCCATTCCATTTTATTCCGTTTACTCAGGTAGACTACATTCCATTCCGTTCCATTCCATTCCATTCCATTCCATCCCGTTCCATTCCGTTCCGTTCCATTCCATTCCATTCCGTTCTTCTCGGGTGGATTCCATTCCATTTCATTCGAATCCATTCCATTCCGTTCCATTCCATTCCGTTCCATTCTATTCCATTTCATTCCATTCCATTCCATTCCATTCCATTCCATTCCATTCCATTCCATTCCATTCTATTCCATTGCACTCCATTCCATTCCATTCCATTCCATTCAATTCCATTCCATTCCATTGCACTCGGGTTGATTCCATTGCCTTCCCTTCCATTCCATTCCATTCTATTCCATTCCATTCCATACCATTCCATTCCATTCCATTCCTCACCTGTTGATTCTATCCGATTCCATTCCATTTCGTTCCATTCGATTCCATTCCATTCCATTCCATTTCATTCCGTTCTTCTCGGGTAGATTAAATTCCATTCCACTCCACTCCATTCCATTCCACTCCATTGCCTTCCATTCCATTCCATTCTTCTTGTTTGGATTCCATTCCATTCCATTCCATTCCATACCATTCCATTCCATTCCATTCCATTGCATTCCATTCCATTTCATTCTGGTCCATTCCATTCCATTCCATTCTCTTCTGGGGGATTCAGTTCTATTCTATTCCATTCTGGTCCATTCCGTTCCGTTCCATTCCGTTCCGTTGCATTCCATTCCTTTCCATTCCATTCCAATCCGTTCTACACGGGTAGATTCCATTCCATTCCATTCCATTCCATTCCATTCCATTCCATTCCATTCCATTCCATTCCATTCTGTTCTTCTCGGGTGGATTCCTTTCGATTCCCTTCCATTCCATTCCATTCCGTTCTACACGGGTAGATTCCATTCCATTCCATTCCGTTCCATTCCATTCTATTCAATTCCATTCCATTCCATTCCATTCTATTCCATTCTATTCCATTCCATTCCATTCCATACCATTCTCCTTGTGTGGATTCAATTCCATTCTATTCCATTCCGTTCCGTTCCGTTACGTTCCATTCCATTCCGTTCTGCACGGGTTGATTCAATTCCGTTCTATTCCACTCCATCCCATTCCATTCTGTTCCATTCCATTCCATTCCATTCCATTCCGTTACGTTCCATTCCATTCTGTTCTTTTCGGGTTGATTCCATGCCATTCCATTCCGTTCCATTCCATTCCATTCCATTCCGTTCTTCCCGGCTGGATTCTCTTCCATTCCATTCCATTCCATTCCATTCCATTCCATTCCATTCCATTCCATTCCATTCCTTTCCATTCCATTCCATTATCCTCGGCTTGATTCAATTCCATTCTTTTCCATTCCATTCCGTTCCGTTCCGTTCCGTTCCATTCCGTTCCGTTCTACTTGCATCCATTCAATTCCGTTCTATTCCATTCCATTCCAATCCATTTCATCCCATTCCATTCGATTCCATTCCGTACCCTTCCATTCCGTTCTTCTCGGGTAGATTCCATTCCATTCCATTCCATTGCATTCCATTCCATTCCATTCCATTCAATTCCATTCCATTCCATTCCATTCCATTCCATTCCATTCCATTCCATTCCATTCCATTCCACACGGGTTGATTCAATTCCGTTCTATTCCATTCCATTCCGTTCCGTTCTACTCGGATTGATTCAATTCCATTCTATTCCATTCCATTCCAGTCCAGTCCAGTCCAGTCCATTCCATTCCATTCCATTCCATTCCATTCCATTCCATTCCATTCTATTCCATTCCATTCAATTCCATTCCATTTCATTCCATTTCACTCGGGTTGATTCAGCTCTGTTCTACTCAATTCCATTCCATTCCGTTCCTTTCCATTCCGTTCCATTCCGTTTAGTTCCACTCGGATTGATTCAATTCCGTTCTATTACTTTCCATTCCATTCCATTGCATTCCATTCCATTCCGTTCCATTCCATTCCATTCCATTCCATTCCATTCCATTCCATTCCATTCCACTCGGGTTGATTCAGTTTCATTCTATAAAATTCCATTCCGTTCCATTCCGTTCTGTTCCGTTGCATTCCGTTCCGTTCTACTCGGATTTATTCAATTCCTTTCTACTCCATTCCACTCCATTCCACTCCATTCCATTCCATTCCATTCCATTCCATTCCACTCCATTCTATTCCATTCCATTCCATTCCGTAACACTCCATTCCGTTCTTCTCGGGTATATTCCATTCAATTCCATTCCATTCCATTCCATTCAATTCCGTTCCATTCCATTCCATTCCGTTCAACTCGGGTTGATTCCATTCCATTCCATTCCATTCCATTCAATTCCATTCCACTCCATTCCATTCCATTCCATTCCATTCCATTCCATTCCATTCCATTCCATTCCATTCCACTCGGGTTGATTCAATTCCGTTCTATTCCAATCCATTCCATTCTGTTCCATTCCATTCCATTTCATTCCATTCCATTCCATTCCATTCTGTTCTTCTAGGGTGGATTCTTTTCCATTCCTTTCGATTCCATTTCATTCCATTCCATTCCATTCCATTCCATTCCATTCCATTCCATTCCATTCCACTCGGGTTGATTCAGTTCCAATCTATTCAATTCCATTCCGGTCCATTCCGTTCTGTTCCGTTGCATTCCGTTCCGTTCTACTCGGATTGATTCAATTCCGTTCCATTCCATTCCACTCCATTCCACTCCATTCCATTCCATTCCATTCCATTCCTTTCCATTCCATTCCATTCCATTCCATTCCTTTCCATTCCATTCCATTCCCTTCCAGATGGGTTGCTCCCATTCCATTCCACTCCATTCTTCAAGGGTTTATTCCATTTCATTCCATTCCTTTCGATTGCATTCAATTCCTTTCCATTCCATTCCAATCCACTCGAATTGATTCTATTCTATTCCATTCCATTCCATTGCATTCCTTTCCATTCCATTCTCCTTGTGTGGATTCAATTCCATTCTATTCCATTCCGTTCCGTTCCGTTACGTTCCATTCCATTCCGTTCTTCACGGGTTGATTCATTTCCGTTCCATTCCTCTCCATCCCATTCCATTCCGTTCCATTCCATTCCATTCCATTCCATTCCATTCCGTTACGTTCCATTCCATTCTGTTCTTTTCGGTTTGATTCCATGCCATTCCATTCCGTTCCATTCCATTCCATTCCATTCCGTTCTTCCCGGCTGGATTCTCTTCCATTCCATTCCATTCCATTCCATTCCATTCCATTCCGTTACATTCCATTCCGTTCTTCTCACGTGGATTCCATTCCATTCCATTCCATTCCTTTCCATTCCATTCCATTCCTTTCCATTCCATTCCATTATCCTCGGCTTGATTCAATTCCATTCCTTTCCATTCCATTCCGCTCCGTTCCGTTCCGTTCCGTTCCATTCCGTTCCGTTCTACTTGCATCCATTCAATTCCGTTCTATTCCATTCCATTCAAATCCATTTCATCCCATTCCATTCGATTCCATTCCGTACCCTTCCATTCCGTTCTTCTCGGGTAGATTCCATTCCATTCCATTCCATTGCATTCCATTCCATTCCATTCCATTCAATTCCATTCCATTCCATTCCATTCCATTCCATTCCATTCCATTCCATTCCATTCCATTCCGTTCTACTCAGGTTGATTCAATTCCATTTTATTCCATTCCATTCCGTTCTGTTCCGTTCCGTTCAGTTCTACTCGGGTTTATTCCATTCCATTCCATTCCATTCCATTCCATTCCATTCCATTCCATTCCTTTCAATTCGGGTTGCTTCCATTCCATTCCATTCCATTCCATTCCATTCCATTCCATTCCATTCCACTCGGTTGGATTCAATTCCATTCTATTCCATGCAGTTCCGTTCCGTTTCGTTCCATTCCGCTCCGCTCTACTCGGGTTGATTCAATTCCGTTCTATTCCACTCCATTCCATTCCATTCCATTCCATTCCGTTCCGTTCCATTCCATTCCGTTCTTCTCGGGTGGATTCCATTCCATTCCATTCCATTCCATTCCGTTCCGTTCCATTCCATTCCGTTCTTCTCGGGAGGATTCCATTCCATTCCATTCCATTCCATTCCATTCCATTCCATTCCATTCCATTCCATTCTATTCCGTTCCATTCCATTCCATTCCATTCCGTTCTACTCGGGTAGATTCGATTCATTCCATTCCATTCCCTTCCATTTCATTCCATTCCATTCCATTCCATAACATTCCATTCCATTCTCCTCGGGTGGATTCAATTCCATTCTAATCCATTCCGGTCCGTTCCGTTCCGTTCCATTCCGTTCCGTTCTACTCGGGTTGATTCAATTCCGTTCTGTTCCACTCCATTTAATTCCATTCCATTCCATTCAATTCCGTTCCATTCCATTCCATTCCATTCCATTCCATTCCGTTCCGTTCCATTCCATTCCATTCCATTCCATTCCATTCCATTTCACTCCATTCCATTCCATTCCATTCCATTCCATTCCATTCCACTCGTGTTGATTCACTTCCATTCTATTCAGTTCCATTCCGGTCCATTCCGTTCTGTTCCATTGCATTCCGTTCCGTTCTACTCGGATTGATTCAATTCCGTTCTATTCCATTCCACTCCATTCCACTCCATTCCATTCCATTCCATTCCGTCACACTCCATTCCGCTCTGCTCGGGTAGATTCCATTCGATTCCATTCCATTCCATTCCATTCCATTCCATTCCATTCCATTCCATTCCATTCCATTCCGTTGAACTCAGGTTGATTCCATTCCATTCCATTCCATTCCATTCCATTCCAATCCATTCCATTCCATTCCATTCCACTGCATTCCATTCCATTCCATTCCATTCCATTCCATTCCATTCCATTCCACTCGGGTTGATTCATTTCCGTTCTATTCCATTCCATTCCGTTCTGTTCCATTCCATTCCATTTCATTCCATTCCTTTCCATTCCATTCTGTTCTTCTCGGGTGGATTCGTTTCCATTCCTTTCGATTCCATTTCATTCCATTCCATTCCGTTCTACTCGAGTAGATTCCATTCCATTCCATTCCACTGCATTCCATTCCATTCCATTCTCCTTGGGTGGAGTCAATTCCATTCTATTCCATTCCGTTCCATTCCGTTACGTTCCACTCCATTCCGTTCTGCTCGGGTTGATTCAATTCCGTTCTTTTCCACTCCATCTAATTCCATTCCATTCCATTACATTACATTATATTCCAACCCGTTCCATTGATTCCATTCCCTTCCATTCCATTACATTCTATTTCACTCAACACGCGTTGATTCTGCTCCATTACTTTGCATTCCAGTCCATTCCTTTCCATTCCATTTATTCCTTTCCATTCTACTAGTGTTGATTCCATTCTATTCCAATTTATTCCATTCCATTCCATTGTATTCAATTCCATTCCATTACATTCCACTCGGGTTGATTACATGCCATTCCATTCCACTCATGTTTCTTCCATTCCATTCCATCCCTCTCAAGTTTATTCCTTTCCATTCCATTCCATTCCTTTCCATTCCATTCCATTCCATTCTTTTCCATTCCATTCCATTCCATTCCATTCCATTCCATTCCATTGCATTCCTTTCCATTCCATTCGTGTTCTTTTCTCTCCATTCCATTCCATTCCATTCCATGCCATTGCATTCCAACACATTCCATTCCATTCCCTTCCATTCCATTCCTTTCCATTCCATTCTATTGCATTCATGTCGGATTCATTCCATTCCATTCCATTCCATTCCATTCCATTCCATTCCATCCCATTCCATTCCATTCCATTCCAGATGGGTTGCTCTCATTCCATTCCATTCCATTCTTCAAGGGTTTATTCCATTTCATTCCATTCCTTTCCATTCCATTCAATTCCATTCCATTCCATTCCAATCCACTCGAATTGATTCTAATCTATTCCATTCCATTCCATTTCATTCCATTGAATTCCATTAAACACGTGTTGATTTGATTCCATTCCGTTCCATTCAATTCCATTCCATTCTTTTCCATTTCACTCGGGTTGATTCCATTCCATTCCACTCCATTCCATTCCATTACACTAGGGTGATTCCATTCCACTCCACTCCATTCCATTCCATTCCATTCCATTCCATTCCATTCCATTCCATTCCATTCCATTCCATTCCATTACACTCGGGTTGATTCCATTGCCTTCCCTTCCATTCCATTCCATTCGATTCCATTCCATTCCATTCCATTTCATTCCTTTCTTCTCGGGTAGATTAAATTCCATTCCACTCCACTCCATTCCATTCCACTCCATTGCCTTCCATTCCATTCCATTCTTCTCTTGTGGATTCCATTCCATTCCGTTCCATTCCATTCCAGTCCATTCCATTCCATTCCATTCCATTCCCTTCCGTTCCATTCCATTCCATTCTTCTCTTGTGGATTCCCTTCTATTCCAATCCATTAAATTCCATTCCATTCCGTTCCATTCCATTCCATTACATTACATTACTTTCCGTTCTACTCAGGTAGATTCCAGTCCATTCCATTCCATTCCATTCTTCTTGTTTGGATTCCATTCCATTCCATTCCATTCCATTCTGTTCCGCTCCATTCCATTCCATTCCATTCCATTTCATTCTGTTCCATTCCATTCCATTCCATTCCTTTCTACTCGGGTAGATTCCATTCCATTCCATTCCATTCCATACCATTGCATTCCATTCCATTCCATTGCATTCCATTCCATTTCATTCTGGTCCATTGCATTCCATTCCATTCTCTTCTGGTGGATTCAGTTCCATTCTATTCCATTCCGGTCCATTCCGTTCCGTTCCATTCCGTTCCGTTGCATTCCATTCCTTTCCATTGCATTCCATTCCGTTCTACACCGGTAGATTGCATTCCATTCCATTCCACTCCATTCAATTCCGTTGCACTCCTTTCAGTTCTTCTCCGGTGGATTCCTTTCCTTTCCCTTCCATTCCATTCCATTCCGTTCTACACGGGTAGATTCCATTCCATTCCATTCCATTCCATTCCATTCCATTCCATTCCATTCCATTCCATTCCATTCTATTCCATTCCATTCCATTCCATTCCATTCTCCTTGTGTGGATTCAATTCCATTCTATTCCATTCCGTTCCGTTCCATTCCGTTCCATTCCATTCCGTTCTACTCGGGTTGATTCAATTCCGTACTATTCCACTCCATTCCATTCCATTCTTTTCCATTCCATTGCGTTCTTCTCGGGAGGATTCCATTCCATTCCAATACATTCTTTTCCTTTCCACTGCATTCCATTCCATTCCATTCCATTCCATTCTTTTCCATTCCATTGCGTTCTTCTCGGGAGGATTCCATTCCATTCCAATCCATTCTTTTCCTTTCCACTGCATTCCATTCCATTCCATTCCATTCCATTCCATTCCATTCCATTCCATTCCATTCCATTCCATTTTATTCCGTTCTACTGAGTTAGACTACATTCCATTCCGTTCCATTCCATTCCATTCCATTCCACTCAATTCCATTCCATTCCGCTCTTCTCGGGTGGATTCCATTCCAATCCATTCCAATCCATTCCATTCTGTTCCGTTTCGTTCCATTCCGTTCCGTTCTACTCGGGTTGATTAAATTCCGTTCTATTCCACTCCATTTCATTTCATTGCGTTCCATTCCATTCCGTTCCATTCCATTACATTCCGTTCTTCTCCGGTGAATTCCATTCCATTCGAATCCATTCCATGCCGTTTCATTCCATTCCATTACATTCTGTTCTACTCAGTTAGATTCAATTCATTTCATTCCTTTCCATTCCATTATATTCCATTCCATTCCATTCCATTCCATTCCATTCTGTTCCATTACATTCCGTTCTTCTCGGGTGGATTCCATTCCATTCCTTTCCATTCCACTCTACTCAGGTAGATTCAATTCATTCCATTCCATTCCATTCCATTCCATTTCATTCCATTGAATTCCATTCCACACGTGTTGATTTGATGCCATTCCGTTCCATTCAATTCCATTCCATTCTTTTCCATTTCACTCGGGTTGATTCCATTCCATTCCACTCCATTCCATTCCATTACACTAGGGTGATTCCATTCCACTCCATTCCATTCCATTCCATTCCATTCCATTCCATTCCATTCCATTCCATTCCATTCCATTACACTCGGGTTGATTCCATTGCCTTCCCTTCCATTCCATTCCATTCGATTCCATTCCATTCCATTCCATTCCATTCCTCACCGGTTGATTCTATCCGATTCCATTCCATTTCGTTCCATTCGATTCCATTCCATTCCATTCCATTTCATTCCTTTCTTCTCGGGTAGATTAAATTCCATTCCACTCCACTCCATTCCATTCCACTCCATTGCCTTCCATTCCATTCCATTCTTCTCTTGTGGATTCCATTCCATTCCGTTCCATTCCTTTCCAATCCATTCCATTCCATTCCATTCCATTCCCTTCCGTTCCATTCCATTCCATTCTTCTCTTGTGGATTCCCTTCTATTCCAATCCATTAAATTCCATTCCATTCCGTTCCATTCCATTCCATTACATTACATTACTTTCCGTTCTACTCAGGTAGATTCCAGTCCATTCCATTCCATTCCATTCTTCTTGTTTGGATTCCATTCCATTCCATTCCATTCCATTCTGTTCCGCTCCATTCCATTCCATTCCATTCCATTTCATTCTGTTCCATTCCATTCCATTCCATTCCTTTCTACTCGGGTAGATTCCATTCCATTCCATTCCATTCCATACCATTGCATTCCATTCCATTCCATTGCATTCCATTCCATTTCATTCTGGTCCATTGCATTCCATTCCATTCTCTTCTGGTGGATTCAGTTCCATTCTATTCCATTCCGGTCCATTCCGTTCCGTTCCATTCCGTTCCGTTGCATTCCATTCCTTTCCATTGCATTCCATTCCGTTCTACACCGGTAGATTGCATTCCATTCCATTCCACTCCATTCAATTCCGTTGCACTCCTTTCAGTTCTTCTCGGGTGGATTCCTTTCCTTTCCCTTCCATTCCATTCCATTCCGTTCTACACGGGTAGATTCCATTCCATTCCATTCCATTCCATTCCATTCCATTCCATTCCATTCCATTCCATTCCATTCCATTCCATTCCATTCCATTCCATTCCATTCTATTCCATTCCATTCCATTCTATTCCATTCCATTCCATTCCATTCCATTCTCCTTGTGTGGATTCAATTCCATTCTATTCCATTCCGTTCCGTTCCATTCCGTTCCATTCCATTCCGTTCTACTCGGGTTGATTCAATTCCGTACTATTCCACTCCATTCCATTCCATTCTTTTCCATTCCATTGTGTTCTTCTCGGGAGGATTCCATTCCATTCCAATACATTCTTTTCCTTTCCACTGCATTCCATTCCATTCCATTCCATTCCATTCTTTTCCATTCCATTGCGTTCTTCTCGGGAGGATTCCATTCCATTCCAATCCATTCTTTTCCTTTCCACTGCATTCCATTCCATTCCATTCCATTCCATTCCATTCCATTCCATTCCATTCCATTTTATTCCGTTCTACTGAGTTAGAATACATTCCACTCCGTTCCATTCCATTCCGTTCCATTCCACTCAATTCCATTCCATTCCGTTCTTCTCGGGTGGATTCCATTCCAATCCATTCCAATCCATTCCATTCTGTTCCGTTTCGTTCCATTCCGTTCCGTTCTACTCGGGTTGATTAAATTCCGTTCTATTCCACTCCATTTCATTTCATTGCGTTCCATTCCATTCCGTTCCATTCCATTACATTCCGTTCTTCTCCGGTGAATTCCATTCCATTCGAATCCATTCCATTCCGTTTCATTCCATTCCATTACATTCCGTTCTACTCAGTTAGATTCAATTCATTTCATTCCTTTCCATTCCATTATATTCCATTCCATTCCATTCTGTTCCATTACATTCCGTTCTTCTCGGGTGGATTCCATTCCATTCCTTTCCATTCCACTCTACTCAGGTAGATTCAATTCATTCCATTCCATTCCATTCCATTCCATTACATTCCATTCCATTCCAATCCATTCCATTCCATTTCATTGCATTGAGTTCCATTTCGTCCTTCTTTGGAGGATTCCATTCCATTCCATTCCGTTCCATTCCGTTCCATTCCATTGCATTCCATTCCATTCCGTTCCGTTCCATTCCTTTCTCCTCGGGTGGATTCCATTCCATTCCATTCCATTCCATTCTACTCCTTTCCTTTCCATTCCATTCCATTCCATTCCATTCTACTCCTTTCCTTTCCATTCCATTCCATTTCATTCCATTCCGTTCTACTCGGGAAGATTCAATTCCATTCCATTCAATTCCATTCCATTCCATTCCATTCCATTCCTTTCCATTCCATTCCTTTCCTTTCCATTACATTCCATTGCATTCCGTTCCATTCCGTTCCATTCCATTCCATTCCATTCCATTCCTTTCCATACCGTTCCATTCAATTTAATTCCATTCAATTCCATTCCCTTCCATTCCGTTCCATTCCATTCCATTCCATTCCGTTTCATTCCATTCCGTTCTTCACAGGTGGATTCCATTCCATTTCATTACTTTCCATTCCATTCCATTCCACTCCATTCCATTCCATTCCATTCAACTCGGTTGGATTCAGTTCCATTCTCTTCCATTCCGTTCCGTTCAGTTTCTTTCCATTCTGTTCCGTTCTACTCGGTTTGATGCATTTCCATTCTATTCCACTCCATTCCATTCCATTCCATTCCATTCCATTCCGTTCTGTTCCGTTCCATTCCATTCCGTTCTTCTCGGTTGGATTCCATTCCATTCGATTCCATTCCATTCGATTCCATTCCATTCCATTCCATTCCATTCCATTCTATTCCTTTCCTTTCCATTCCATTCCATTCTATTCCTTTCCTTTCCATACCATTCCATTCCATTCCATTCCATTCCATTCCGTTCTACTCGGGCAGATTCCATTCCATTCCATTCCATTCCATTCCATTCCATTCTACTCGGGTTGTTTCATATCCATTCCATTCCATTCCATTCCTTTCCATTCCATTTCATTCCATTCCATTCCTTTCCATTCCGTTCTACTCAGGTAGATTCCATTTCATTCCATTCCATTCCATTCCATTCCGTTCCATTCCATTCCATTCCGTTCTACTCGGGTAGTTTCCATTCCATTCCTTTCCATTCCATTGCATTCCATTCTCCATGGGTGGATTCAATTCCATTCTATTCCATTCCGTTCCTTCCCGTTCCGTTCCATTCTGTTCCGCTCTTCTCAGGTAGATTCAATTCCGTTCTATTCCACTCCATTCCATTAAATTCCACTCCTTTCCATTCCATTCCATTCCGTTCCGTTCCATTCCATTCCGTTCTTATAGGGTGGATTCCACTCCATTTCATACCATTCCATTCCGTTCTTTTCCATTCGATTCCATTCCATTCCATTCCATTCCGTTCTACTCGTGTAGATTCAGTTCATTCGAATCCATTCCATTCCATTCCATTTCATTCCACTCTCGTCGGGTGGATTGAATTCCATTCTATTCCATTCAATTCCGTTCCGTTCCGTTCCATTCCATTCCGTTCTACTCGGGTTGATTCAATTCCGTACTATTCCACTCCACTCCATTCCATTCCATTCCATTCCATTCCTTTCCATTCCATTCCATTCCATTCCATTCCATTCCATTCCATTCCATTCCATTCCATTCCTTTCCATTCCATTCCATTCCATTCCATTCCTTTCCATTACATTCCATTCCATTCTACTCCTTTCCTTTCCATTCCATTCCATTGCATTCCATTCTACTCCTTTCCTTTCCATTCCATTCCATTTCATTCCATTCCGTTCTGCTCGGGAAGATTCAATTCCATTCCATTCAATTCCATTCCATTCCATTCCATTCCATTCCTTTCCATTCTATTCCTTTCCTTTCCATACCATTCCATTCCATTCCATTCCTTTCCATTCCGTTCTACTCGGGCAGATTCCATTCCATTCCATTCCATTCCATTCCATTCCATTCTACTCGGGTAGTTTCAAATCCATTCCATTCCATTCCATTCCATTCTGTTCTTCTCGGGTGGATTCCTTTCCATTCCCTTCCATTCCATTCCATTCCGTTCTACACGGGTAGATTCCATTCCATTCCATTCCGTTCCATTCCATTCTATTCAATTCCATTCCATTCGATTCCATTCTATTCCATTCTTTTCCATTCCATTCCATTCCATTCCATTCTCCTTGTGTGGATTCAATTCCATTCTATTCCATTCCGTTCCGTTACGTTACGTTCCATTCCATTCCGTTCTGCACGGGTTGATTCAATTCCGTTCTATTCCACTCCATCCCATTCCATTCCGTTCCATTCCATTCCATTCCATTCCATTCCGTTACGTTCCATTCCATTCTGTTCTTTTCGGGTTGATTCCATGCCATTCCATTCCGTTCCATTCCATTCCATTCCATTCCGTTCTTCACGGCTGGATTCTCTTCCATTCCATTCCATTCCATTCCATTCCATTCCATTCCATTCCATTCCATTCCGTTACATTCCATTCCGTTCTTCTCACGTGGATTCCATTCCATTCCATTCCATTTCATTCCTTTCCATTCCATTCCATTCCATTCCATTCCTTTCCATTCCATTCCATTATCCTCGGCTTGATTCAATTCCATTCTTTTCCATTCCATTCCGTTCCGTTCCGTTCCGTTCCATTCCGTTCCGTTCTACTTGCATCCATTCACTTCCGTTCTATTCCATTCCATTCCAATCCATTTCATCCCATTCCATTCGATTCCATTCCGTACCCTTCCATTCCGTTCTTCTCGGGTAGATTCCATTCCATTCTATTCCATTGCATTCCATTCCATTCCATTCCATTCCATTCCATTCCATTCCATTCCATTCCATTCCATTCCATTCCGTTCTACTCAGGTTGATTCAATTCCATTTTATTCCATTCCATTCCGTTCTGTTCCGTTCCGTTCAGTTCTACTCGGGTTTATTCCATTCCATTCCATTCCATTCCATTCCATTCCTTTCAATTCGGGTTGCTTCCATTCCATTCCATTCCATTCCATTCCATTCCATTCCATTCCATTCCATTCCACACGGGTTGATTCATTTCCGTTCTATTCCATTCCATTCCGTTCCGTTCTACTCGGATTGATTCAATTCCATTCTATTCCATTCCATTCCAGTCCAGTCCATTCCATTCCATTCCATTCCATTCCATTCCATTCCATTCCATTCCATTCCATTCCATTCCATTCCATTTCACTCGGGTTGATTCAGCTCTGTTCTACTCAATTCCATTCCATTCCGTTCCTTTCCATTCCGTTCCATTCCGTTCAGTTCCACTCGGATTGATTCAATTCCGTTCTATTACTTTCCATTCCATTCCATTGCATTCCATTCCATTCCGTTCCATTCCATTCCATTCCATTCCATTCCATTCCATTCCATTCCATTCCATTCCACTCGGGTTGATTCAGTTTCATTCTATAAAATTCCATTCCGTTCCATTCCGTTCTGTTCCGTTGCATTCCGTTCCGTTCTACTCGGATTTATTCAATTCCTTTCTACTCCATTCCACTCCATTCCACTCCATTCCATTCCATTCCATTCCATTCCACTCCATTCCATTCCATTCCATTCCATTCCGTAACACTCCATTCCGTTCTTCTCGGGTGGATTCCATTCGATTCCATTCCATTCCATTCCATTGCATTCCGTTCCATTCCATTCCATTCCGTTCAACTCGGGTTGATTCCATTCCATTCCATTCCATTCCATTCCATTCCATTCGATTCCATTCCATTCCACTCCATTCCATTCCATTCCATTCCATTCCATTCCATTCCACTCGGGTTGATTCAATTCCGTTCTATTCCAATCCATTCCATTCCATTCCATTCCATTCTGTTCTTCTAGGGTGGATTCTTTTCCATTCCTTTCGATTCCATTTCATTCCATTCCATTCCATTCCATTCCATTCCACTCGGGTTGATTCATTTCCAATCTATTCAATTCCATTCCGGTCCATTCCGTTCTGTTCCGTTGCATTCCGTTCCGTTCTACTCGGATTGATTCAATTCCGTTCTATTCCATTCCACTCCATTCCACTCCATTCCATTCCATTCCATTCCATTCCATTCCATTCCATTCCCTTCCAGATGGGTTGCTCCCATTCCATTGCATTCCATTCTTCAAGGGTTTATTCCATTTCATTCCATTCCTTTCGATTGCATTCAATTCCTTTCCATTCCATTCCAATCTACTCGAATTGATTCTATTCTATTCCATTCCATTCCATTTCATTCCATTGAATTCCATTCCACACGTGTTGATTTGATAACATTCCGTTCCATTCAATTCCATTCCATTCTTTCCCATTTCACTCGGGTTGATTCCATTCCATTCCACTCCATTCCATTCCATTACACTGGGGTGATTCCATTCCACTCCATTCCATTCCATTCCATTCCATTCCATTCCATTCCATTCCATTCCATTCCATTCCATTCCATTCCATTCCATTACACTCGGGTTGATTCCATTGCCTTTCCTTCCATTCCATTCCATTCTATTCCATTCCATTCCATTCCATTCCATTCCTCACCTGTTGATTCTATCCGATTCCATTCCATTCCATTCCATTCCATTCCATTCCATTCAATTCCATTCCATTCCATTCCATTCTATTCCATTCTATTCCATTGCATTCCTTTCCATTCCATTCTCCTTGTGTGGATTCAATTCCATTCTATTCCATTCCGTTCCGTTCCGTTACGTTCCATTCCATTCCGTTCTGCACGGGTTGATTCAATTCCGTTCTATTCCTCTCCATCCCATTCCATTCGGTTCCATTCCATTCCATTCCGTTCCATTCCATTCCATTCCATTCCATTCCGTTACTTTCCATTCCATTCTGTACTTTTCGGTTTGATTCCATGCCATTCCATTCCGTTCCATTCCATTCCATTCCATTCCGTTCTTCCCGGCTGGATTCTCTTCCATTCCATTCCATTCCATTCCATTCCATTCCATTCCATTCCATTCCGTTACATTCCATTCCGTTCTTCTCACGTGGATTCCATTCCATTCCATTCCATTCCATTCCTTTCCATTCCATTAAATTGCATTCCATTCCATTCCATTCCATTCCTTTCCATTCCATTCCATTATCCTCAGCTTGATTCAATTCCATTCTTTTCCATTCCATTCCGTTCCGTTCCGTTCCGTTCCATTCCGTTCCGTTCTGCTTGCATCCATTCAATTCCGTTCTATTCCATTCCATTCCAATCCATTTCATCCCATTCCATTCGATTCCATTCCGTACCCTTCCATTCCGTTCTTCTCAGGTAGATTCCATTTCATTCCTTTACATTGCATTCCATTCCATTCCATTCCATTCCATTCCATTCTATTCCTTTCCTTTCCATTCCATTCCATTCTATTCCTTTCCTTTCCATACCATTCCATTCCTTTCCATTCCATTCCATTCCGTTCTACTCGGGCAGATTCCATTCCATTCCATTCCATTCCGTTCTTCCCGGCTGGATTCTCTTCCATTCCATTCCATTCCATTCCATTCCATTCCATTCCATTCCATTCCGTTACATTCCATTCCGTTCTTCTCACGTGGATTCCATTCCATTCCATTCCATTCCATTCCTTTCCATTCCATTAAATTGCATTACATTCCATTCCATTCCATTCCTTTCCATTCCATTCCATTATCCTCAGCTTGATTCAATTCCATTCTTTTCCATTCCATTCCGTTCCGTTCCGTTCCGTTCCATTCCGTTCCGTTCTGCTTGCATCCATTCAATTCCGTTCTATTCCATTCCATTCCAATCCATTTCATCCCATTCCATTCGATTCCATTCCGTACCCTTCCATTCCGTTCTTCTCAGGTAGATTCCATTCCATTCCTTTCCATTGCATTCCATTCCATTCCATTCCATTCCATTCCATTCTATTCCTTTCCTTTCCATTCCATTTCATTCTATTCCTTTCCTTTCCATACCATTCCATTCCTTTCCATTCCATTCCATTCCGTTCTACTCGGGCAGATTCCATTCCATTCCATTCCATTCCATTCCATTCCATTCCATTCCATTCCATTCCATTCCATTCCATTCCATTCTACTCGGGTAGTTTCAAATCCATTCCATTCCATTCCATTCCTTTCCATTCCATTTCATTCCATTCCATTCCATTCCATTCCGTTCTACTCAGGTAGATTCCATTTCATTCCATTCCATTCCATTCCATTCCGTTCCATTCCATTCCATTCCATTCCGTTTTACTCGGGTAGTTTCCATTCAATTCCTTTCCATTCCATTGCATTCCATTCTCCATGGGTGGATTCAATTCCATTCTATTCCATTCCGTTCCGTCCCGTTCCGTTCCATTCTGTTCCGCTCTTCTCAGGTAGATTCAATTCCGTTCTATTCCACTCCATTCCATTGCATTCCACTCCTTTCCATTCCATTCCATTCCGTTCCGTTCCATTCCATTCCGTTCTTATAGGGTGGATTCCACTCCATTTCATACCATTCCATTCCATTCTTTTCCATTCGATTCCATTCCATTCCATTCCATTCCGTTCTACTCGTGTAGATTCAGTTCATTCGAATCCATTCCATTCCATTCCATTTCATTCCACTCTCGTCGGGTGGATTGAATTCCATTCTATTCCATTCAATTCCGTTCCGTTCCGTTCCATTCCATTCCGTTCTACTCGGGTTGATTCAATTCCGTACTATTCCACTCCACTCCATTCCATTCCATTCCATTCCGTTGCACTCCTTTCCGTTCTTCTCGGGTGGATTCCATTCCTTTCCATTCCATTCCATTAGGTTCCGTTCCATTCCGTTCCTTTCAATTCCATTCCATTCCGTTCTTCTCGGGTGGATTCCATTCCATTCCATTTCATTTCATTCCATTCCATTCCATTCCATTCCGTTCTTCTCGGGTGGATTCCATTCCATTCCGTTCCGTTGCATTCCATACCATTCCATTCCTTTCTATTCCATTCCGTGCCACTCGGGTAGATTCCATTCCATTCCATTCCATTTCATTCCATAACATTCCATTCCATTCCATTCCATAACATTCCATTCCATTCCATTCCATAACATTCCATTCCATTCCATTCCATTCTACTCGGGTAGATTTCATTGCATTCCATTCCATTCCATTCCATTCCATTCCATTCCATACCATTCCATTCCATTCCATTCCATTCCGTTCTACTCGGGGAGATTCCTTTCCATTTCATTCCCTTCCGTTCCATTCCATTCCATTCGATTCCCTTCTACTCGGGTAGATTCCATTCCATTCCATTCCACTCCATTCCATTCCATTCATTTCCATCCCATTCCATTCCATTCCATTCTTTTCCATTCCATTACGTTCTTCTCGGGAGGATTCCATTCCATTCCAATCCATTCGGTTCCTTTCCACTGCATTCCATTCCATTCCATTCCATTTTATTCCGTTTACTCAGGTAGACTACATTCCATTCCGTTCCATTCCATTCCATTCCATTCCATCCCGTTCCATTCCGTTCCGTTCCATTCCATTCCATTCCGTTCTTCTCGGGTGGATTCCATTCCATTTCATTCGAATCCATTCCATTCCGTTCCATTCCATTCCGTTCCATTCTATTCCATTTCATTCCATAACATTCCATTCCATTCCATTCCATTCCATTCCATTCCATTCTATTCCATTGCACTCCATTCCATTCCATTCCATTCCATTCCATTCCATTCCATTCCATTCCATTGCACTCGGGTTGATTCCATTGCCTTCCCTTCCATTCCATTCCATTCTATTCCATTCCATTCCATTCCATTCCATTCCATTCCATTCCATTCCATTCCTCACCTGTTGATTCTATCCGATTCCATTCCATTTCGTTCCATTCGATTCCATTCCATTCCATTCCATTTCATTCCGTTTTTCTCGGGTAGATTAAATTCCATTCCACTCCACTCCATTCCATTCCACTCCATTGCCTTCCATTCCATTCCATTCTTCTTGTTTGGATTCCATTCCATTCCATTCCATTCCATTCCATTCCATTCCATTCCATTCCATTCCATTCCATTCCTTTCTACTCGGGTAGATTCCATTCCATTCCATTCCATTCCATACCATTCCATTTCATTCCATTCCATTGCATTCCATTCCATTTCATTCTGGTCCATTCCATTCCATTCCATTCTCTTCTGGGGGATTCAGTTCTATTCTATTCCATTCTGGTCCATTCCGTTCCGTTCCATTCCGTTCCGTTGCATTCCATTCCTTTCCATTCCATTCCAATCCGTTCTACACGGGTAGATTCCATTCCATTCCATTCCATTCCATTCCATTCCATTCCATTCCATTCCATTCTGTTCTTCTCGGGTGGATTCCTTTCGATTCCCTTCCATTCCATTCCATTCCGTTCTACACGGGTAGATTCCATTCCATTCCATTCCGTTCCATTCCATTCTATTCCATTCCATTCCATTCCATTCCATTCTATTCCATTCTATTCCATTCCATTCCATTCCATTCCATTCTCCTTGTGTGGATTCAATTCCATTCTATTCCATTCCGTTCCGTTCCGTTACGTTCCCTTCCATTCCGTTCTGCACGGGTTGATTCAATTCCGTTCTATTCCACTCCATCCCATTCCATTCTGTTCCATTCCATTCCATTCCATTCCATTCCGTTACGTTCCATTCCATTCTGTTCTTTTCGGGTTGATTCCATGCCATTCCATTCCATTCCATTCCATTCCATTCCATTCCGTTCTTCCCGGCTGGATTCTCTTCCATTCCATTCCATTCCATTCCATTCCATTCCATTCCATTCCATTCCATTACATTCCATTCCGTTCTTCTCACGTGGATTCCATTCCATTCCATTCCATTCCATTCCTTTCCATTCCATTCCATTATCCTCGGCTTGATTCAATTCCATTCTTTTCCATTCCATTCCGTTCCGTTCCGTTCCGTTCCATTCCGTTCCGTTCTACTTGCATCCATTCAATTCCGTTCTATTCCATTCCATTCCAATCCATTTCATCACATTCCATTCGATTCCATTCCGTACCCTTCCATTCCGTTCTTCTCGGGTAGATTCCATTCCATTCCATTCCATTGCATTCCATTCCATTCCATTCCATTCCATTCCATTCCATTCCATTCCATTCCATTCCATTCCATTCCATTCCATTCCATTCCATTCCACACGGGTTGATTCAATTCCGTTCTATTCCATTCCATTCCGTTCCGTTCTACTCGGATTGATTCAATTCCATTCTATTCCATTCCATTCCAGTCCAGTCCAGTCCATTCCATTCCATTCCATTCCATTCCATTCCATTCCATTCCATTCCATTCCATTCCATTCCATTGCATTCTATTCCATTCCATTCCATTCCATTCCATTCCATTCCATTTCACTCGGGTTGATTCAGCTCTGTTCTACTCAATTCCATTCCATTCCGTTCCTTTCCATTCCGTTCCATTCCGTTCAGTTCCACTCGGATTGATTCAATTCCGTTCTATTACTTTCCATTCCATTCCATTGCATTCCATTCCATTCCGTTCCATTCCATTCCATTCCATTCCATTCCATTCCATTCCATTCCATTCCATTCCATTCCATTCCACTCGGGTTGATTCAGTTTCATTCTATAAAATTCCATTCCATTCCATTCCGTTCTGTTCCGTTGCATTCCGTTCCGTTCTACTCGGATTTATTCAATTCCTTTCTACTCCATTCCACTCCATTCCACTCCATTCCATTCCATTCCATTCCATTCCATTCCACTCCATTCCATTCCATTCCATTCCATTCCGTAACACTCCATTCCGTTCTTCTCGGGTAGATTCCATTCAATTCCATTCCATTCCATTCCATTCCATTCCGTTCCATTCCATTCCATTCCGTTCAACTCGGGTTGATTCCATTCCATTCCATTCCATTCCATTCCATTCCATTCCACTCCATTCCATTCCATTCCATTCCATTCCATTCCATTCCATTCCATTCCATTCCACTCGGGTTGA
This sequence comes from Gorilla gorilla gorilla, assembly GCF_029281585.2. Taxonomy (NCBI): domain Eukaryota; kingdom Metazoa; phylum Chordata; class Mammalia; order Primates; family Hominidae; genus Gorilla; species Gorilla gorilla. Next base: position 8,973,338 of record NC_086018.1, on the reverse strand, counting down.
TTCAATTCCGTTCTATTCCAATCCATTCCATTCTGTTCCATTCCAGTCCATTTCATTCCATTCCATTCCATTCCATTCTGTTCTTCTAGGGTGGATTCTTTTCCATTCCTTTCGATTCCATTTCATTCCATTCCATTCCATTCCATTCCATTCCATTCCACTCGGTTTGATTCAGTTCCAATCTATTCAATTCCATTCCGGTCCATTCCGTTCTGTTCCGTTGCATTCCGTTCCGTTCTACTCGGATTGATTCAATTCCGTTCTATTCCATTCCACTCCATTCCACTCCATTCCATTCCATTCCATTCCATTCCATTCCATTCCTTTCCATTCCATTCCATTCCATTCCATTCCATTCCATTCCATTCCATTCCATTCCCTTCCAGATGGGTTGCTCCCATTCCATTCCACTTCATTCTTCAAGGGTTTATTCCATTTCATTCCATTCCTTTCGATTGCATTCAATTCCTTTCCATTCCATTCCAATCCACTCGAATTGATTCTATTCTATTCCATTCCATTCCATTGCATTCCTTTCCATTCCATTCTCCTTGTGTGGATTCAATTCCATTCTATGCCATTCCGTTCTGTTCCGTTACGTTCCATTCCATTCCGTTCTGCACGGGTTGATTCAATTCCGTTCTATTCCTCTCCATCCCATTCCATTCCGTTCCATTCCATTCCATTCCATTCCATTCCGTTACTTTCCATTCCATTCTGTTCTTTTCGGTTTGATTCCATGCCATTCCATTCCGTTCCATTCCATTCCATTCCATTCCGTTCTTCCCGGCTGGATTCTCTTCCATTCCATTCCATTCCATTCCATTCCATTCCATTCCATTCCATTCCATTCCATTCCGTTACATTCCATTCCGTTCTTCTCACGTGGATTCCATTCCATTCCATTCCATTCCATTCCATTCCATTCCATTCCTTTCCATTCCATTCCATTATCCTCGGCTTGATTCAATTCCATTCTTTTCCATTCCATTCCGTTCCGTTCCGTTCCGTTCCATTCCGTTCCGTTCTACTTGCATCCATTCAATTCCGTTCTATTCCATTCCATTCCAATCCATTTCATCCCATTCCATTCGATTCCATTCCGTACCCTACCATTCCGTTCTTCTCGGGTAGATTCCATTCCATTCCATTCCATTGCATTCCATTCCATTCCATTCCATTCCATTCCATTCCTTTCCTTTCAATTCGGGTTGCTTCCATTCCATTCCATTCCATTCCATTCCATTCCATTCCATTCCATTCCATTCCACTCGGTTGGATTCAATTCCATTCTATTCCATGCAGTTCCGTTCCTTTTCGTTCCATTCCGCTCCGCTCTACTCGGGTTGATTCAATTCCGTTCTATTCCACTCCATTCCATTCCATTCCATTCCATTCCATTCCGTTCCGTTCCATTCCATTCCGTTCTTCTCGGGTGGATTCCATTCAATTCCATTCCATTCCATTCCGTTCCGTTCCATTCCATTCCGTTCTTCTCGGGTGGATTCCATTCCATTCCTTTCCATTCCATTCCATTCCATTCCATTCCATTCCATTCCATTCCATTCCGTTCTTCTCGGGTGGATTCCATTCCATTCCGTTCCGTTGCATTCCATACCATTCCATTCCTTTCTATTCCATTCCGTGCCACTCGGGTAGATTCCATTCCATTCAATTCCATTTCATTCCATAACATTCCATTCCATTCCATTCCGTAACATTCCATTCCATTCCATTCCATAACATTCCATTCCATTCCATTCCATTCTACTCGGGTAGATTTCATTGCATTCCATTCCATTCCATTACATTACATTCCATTCCATACCATTCCATTCCATTCCATTCCATTCCGTTCTACTCGGGGAGATTCCTTTCCATTCCATTCCGTTCCGTTCCATTCCATTCCATTCCATTCCCTTCTACCCGGGTAGATTCCATTCCATTCCATTCCACTCCATTCCATTCCATTCATTTCCATTCCATTCCATTCCATTCCATTCTTTTCCATTCCATTCCGTTCTTCTCAGGAGGATTCCATTCCATTCCAATCCATTCGGTTCCTTTCCACTGCATTCCATTCCATTCCATTCCATTTTATTCCGTTTACTCAGGTAGACTACATTCCATTCCGTTCCATTCCATTCCATTCCATTCCATCCCGTTCCATTCCGTTCCGTTCCATTCCATTCCATTCCGTTCTTCTCGGGTGGATTCCATTCCATTTCATTCGAATCCATTCCATTCCGTTCCATTCCATTCCGTTCCATTCCATTCCATTCCATTCCATTCCATTCCATTCCATTCCATTCCATTCTGTTCTTCTCGGGTGGATTCCTTTCGATTCCCTTCCATTCCATTCCATTCCGTTCTACACGGGTAGATTCCATTCCATTCCATTCCGTTCCATTCCATTCTATTCAATTCCATTCCATTCCATTCCATTCTATTCCATTCTATTCCATTCCATTCCATTCCATACCATTCTCCTTGTGTGGATTCAATTCCATTCTATTCCATTCCGTTCCGTTCCGTTACGTTCCATTCCATTCCGTTCTGCACGGGTTGATTCAATTCCGTTCTATTCCACTCCATCCCATTCCATTCTGTTCCATTCCATTCCATTCCATTCCATTCCGTTACGTTCCATTCCATTCTGTTCTTTTCGGGTTGATTCCATGCCATTCCATTCCGTTCCATTCCATTCCATTCCATTCCGTTCTTCCCGGCTGGATTCTCTTCCATTCCATTCCATTCCATTCCATTCCATTCCATTCCATTCCATTCCATTCCGTTACATTCCATTCCGTTCTTCTCACGTGGATTCCATTCCATTCCATTCCATTCCATTCCTTTCCATTCCATTCCATTCTCCTCGGCTTGATTCAATTCCATTCTTTTCCATTCCATGCCGTTCCGTTCCGTTCCGTTCCATTCCGTTCCGTTCTACTTGCATCCATTCAATTCCGTTCTATTCCATTCCATTCCAATCCATTTCATCCCATTCCATTCGATTCCATTCCGTACCCTTCCATTCCGTTCTTCTCGGGTAGATTCCATTCCATTCCATTCCATTGCATTCCATTCCATTCCATTCCATTCAATTCCATTCCATTCCATTCCATTCCATTCCATTCCATTCCATTCCATTCCATTCCACACGGGTTGATTCAATTCCGTTCTATTCCATTCCATTCCGTTCCGTTCTACTCGGATTGATTCAATTCCATTCTATTCCATTCCATTCCAGTCCAGTCCAGTCCAGTCCAATCCATTCCATTCCATTCCATTCCATTCCATTCCATTCCATTCCATTCCATTCTATTCCATTCCATTCAATTCCATTCCATTTCATTCCATTTCACTCGGGTTGATTCAGCTCTGTTCTACTCAATTCCATTCCATTCCGTTCCTTTCCATTCCGTTCCATTCCGTTCAGTTCCACTCGGATTGATTCAATTCCGTTCTATTACTTTCCATTCCATTCCATTGCATTCCATTCCATTCCGTTCCATTCCATTCCATTCCATTCCATTCCATTCCATTCCATTCCATTCCATTCCACTCGGGTTGATTCAGTTTCATTCTATAAAATTCCATTCCGTTCCATTCCGTTCTGTTCCGTTGCATTCCGTTCCGTTCTACTCGGATTTATTCAATTCCTTTCTACTCCATTCCACTCCATTCCACTCCATTCCATTCCATTCCATTCCATTCCACTCCATTCTATTCCATTCCATTCCATTCCGTAACACTCCATTCCGTTCTTCTCGGGTAGATTCCATTCAATTCCATTCCATTCCATTCCATTCAATTCCGTTCCATTCCATTCCATTCCGTTCAACTCGGGTTGATTCCATTCCATTCCATTCCATTACATTCAATTCCATTCCACTCCATTCCATTCCATTCCATTCCATTCCATTCCATTCCATTCCATTCCATTCCACTCGGGTTGATTCAATTCCGTTCTATTCCAATCCATTCCATTCTGTTCCATTCCATTCCATTTCATTCCATTCCATTCCATTCCATTCTGTTCTTCTAGGGTGGATTCTTTTCCATTCCTTTCGATTCCATTTCATTCCATTCCATTCCATTCCATTCCATTCCATTCCATTCCATTCCATTCCACTCGGGTTGATTCAGTTCCAATCTATTCAATTCCATTCCGGTCCATTCCGTTCTGTTCCGTTGCATTCCGTTCCGTTCTACTCGGATTGATTCAATTCCGTTCCATTCCATTCCACTCCATTCCACTCCATTCCATTCCATTCCATTCCATTCCTTTCCATTCCATTCCATTCCATTCCATTCCTTTCCATTCCATTCCATTCCCTTCCAGATGGGTTGCTCCCATTCCATTCCACTCCATTCTTCAAGGGTTTATTCCATTTCATTCCATTCCTTTCGATTGCATTCAATTCCTTTCCATTCCATTCCAATCCACTCAAATTGATTCTATTCTATTCCATTCCATTCCATTGCATTCCTTTCCATTCCATTCTCCTTGTGTGGATTCAATTCCATTCTATTCCATTCCGTTCCGTTCCGTTACGTTCCATTCCATTCCGTTCTTCACGGGTTGATTCATTTCCGTTCTATTCCTCTCCATCCCATTCCATTCCGTTCCATTCCATTCCATTCCATTCCATTCCATTCCGTTACGTTCCATTCCATTCTGTTCTTTTCGGTTTGATTCCATGCCATTCCATTCCGTTCCATTCCAATCCATTCCATTCCGTTCTTCCCGGCTGGATTCTCTTCCATTCCATTCCATTCCATTCCATTCCATTCCATTCCATTCCGTTACATTCCATTCCGTTCTTCTCACGTGGAATCCATTCCATTCCATTCCATTCCTTTCCATTCCATTCCATTCCTTTCCATTCCATTCCATTATCCTCGGCTTGATTCAATTCCATTCCTTTCCATTCCATTCCGTTCCGTTCCGTTCCGTTCCGTTCCATTCCGTTCCGTTCTACTTGCATCCATTCAATTCCGTTCTATTCCATTCCATTCAAATCCATTTCATCCCATTCCATTCGATTCCATTCCGTACCCTTCCATTCCGTTCTTCTCGGGTAGATTCCATTCCATTCCATTCCATTGCATTCCATTCCATTCCATTCCATTCAATTACATTCCATTCCATTCCATTCCATTCCATTCCATTCCATTCCATTCCATTCCGTTCTACTCAGGTTGATTCAATTCCATTTTATTCCATTCCATTCCGTTCTGTTCCGTTCCGTTCAGTTCTACTCGGGTTTATTCCATTCCATTCCATTCCATTCCATTCCATTCCATTCCATTCCATTCCATTCCTTTCAATTCGGGTTGCTTCCATTCCATTCCATTCCATTCCATTCCATTCCATTCCATTCCATTCCACTCGGTTGGATTCAATTCCATTCTATTCCATGCAGTTCCGTTCCGTTTCGTTCCATTCCGCTCCGCTCTACTCGGGTTGATTCAATTCCGTTCTATTCCACTCCATTCCATTCCATTCCATTCCATTCCATTCCGTTCCGCTCCATTCCATTCCGTTCTTCTCGGGTGGATTCCATTCCATTCCATTCCATTCCATTCCGTTCCGTTCCATTCCATTCCGTTCTTCTCGGGAGGATTCCATTCCATTCCATTCCATTCCATTCCATTCCATTCCATTCCATTCCATTCCATTCCATTCTATTCCGTTCCATTCCATTCCATTCCATTCCGTTCTACTCGGGTAGATTCGATTCATTCCATTCCATTCCCTTCCATTTCATTCCATTCCATTCCATTCCATAACATTCCATTCCATTCTCCTCGGGTGGATTCAATTCCATTCTAATCCATTCCGGTCCGTTCCGTTCCGTTCCATTCCGTTCCGTTCTACTCGGGTTGATTCAATTCCGTTCTGTTCCACTCCATTTAATTCCATTCCATTCCATTCAATTCCGTTCCATTCCATTCCATTCCATTCCATTCCATTCCGTTCCGTTCCATTCCATTCCATTCCATTCCATTCCATTCCATTTCACTCCATTCCATTCCATTCCATTCCATTCCATTCCATTCCACTCGTGTTGATTCACTTCCATTCTATTCAGTTCCATTCCGGTCCATTCCGTTCTGTTCCATTGCATTCCGTTCCGTTCTACTCGGATTGATTCAATTCCGTTCTATTCCATTCCACTCCATTCCACTCCATTCCATTCCATTCCATTCCGTCACACTCCATTCCGCTCTGCTCGGGTAGATTCCATTCGATTCCATTCCATTCCATTCCATTCCATTCCATTCCATTCCATTCCATTCCATTCCATTCCGTTGAACTCAGGTTGATTCCGTTCCATTCCATTCCATTCCATTCCAATCCATTCCATTCCATTCCATTCCACTGCATTCCATTCCATTCCATTCCATTCCATTCCATTCCATTCCATTCCACTCGGGTTGATTCATTTCCGTTCTATTCCATTCCATTCCGTTCTGTTCCATTCCATTCCATTTCATTCCATTCCTTTCCATTCCATTCTGTTCTTCTCGGGTGGATTCGTTTCCATTCCTTTCGATTCCATTTCATTCCATTCCATTCCGTTCTACTCGAGTAGATTCCATTCCATTCCATTCCACTGCATTCCATTCCATTCCATTCTCCTTGGGTGGAGTCAATTCCATTCTATTCCATTCCGTTCCATTCCGTTACGTTCCATTCCATTCCGTTCTGCTCGGGTTGATTCAATTCCGTTCTTTTCCACTCCATCTAATTCCATTCCATTCCATTACATTACATTATATTCCAACCCGTTCCATTGATTCCATTCCCTTCCATTCCATTACATTCTATTTCACTCAACACGCGTTGATTCTGCTCCATTACTTTGCATTCCAGTCCATTCCTTTCCATTCCATTTATTCCATTCCATTCTACTAGTGTTGATTCCATTCTATTCCAATTTATTCCATTCCATTCCATTGTATTCAATTCCATTCCATTACATTCCACTCGGGTTGATTACATGCCATTCCATTCCACTCATGTTTCTTCCATTCCATTCCATCCCTCTCAAGTTTATTCCTTTCCATTCCATTCCATTCCTTTCCATTCCATTCCATTCCATTCTTTTCCATTCCATTCCATTCCATTCCATTCCATTCCATTCCATTCCATTGCATTCCTTTCCATTCCATTCGTGTTCTTTTCTCTCCATTCCATTCCATTCCATTCCATGCCATTGCATTCCAACACATTCCATTCCATTCCCTTCCATTCCATTCCTTTCCATTCCATTCTATTGCATTCCTGTCGGATTCATTCCATTCCATTCCATTCCATTCCATTCCATTCCATTCCATTCCATTCCATTCCATTCCATTCCAGATGGGTTGCTCTCATTCCATTCCATTCCATTCTTCAAGGGTTTATTCCATTTCATTCCATTCCTTTCCATTCCATTCAATTCCATTCCATTCCATTCCAATCCACTCGAATTGATTCTAATCTATTCCATTCCATTCCATTTCATTCCATTGAATTCCATTCCACACGTGTTGATTTGATTCCATTCCGTTCCATTCAATTCCATTCCATTCTTTTCCATTTCACTCGGGTTGATTCCATTCCATTCCACTCCATTCCATTCCATTACACTAGGGTGATTCCATTCCACTCCACTCCATTCCATTCCATTCCATTCCATTCCATTCCATTCCATTCCATTCCATTCCATTCCATTCCATTCCATTACACTCGGGTTGATTCCATTGCCTTCCCTTCCATTCCATTCCATTCTATTCCATTCCATTCCATTCCATTCCATTCCTCACCGGTTGATTCTATCCGATTCCATTCCATTTCGTTCCATTCGATTCCATTCCATTCCATTCCATTTCATTCCTTTCTTCTCGGGTAGATTAAATTCCATTCCACTCCACTCCATTCCATTCCACTCCATTGCCTTCCATTCCATTCCATTCTTCTCTTGTGGATTCCATTCCATTCCGTTCCATTCCATTCCAGTCCATTCCATTCCATTCCATTCCATTCCCTTCCGTTCCATTCCATTCCATTCTTCTCTTGTGGATTCCCTTCTATTCCAATCCATTAAATTCCATTCCATTCCGTTCCATTCCATTCCATTACATTACATTACTTTCCGTTCTACTCAGGTAGATTCCAGTCCATTCCATTCCATTCCATTCTTCTTGTTTGGATTCCATTCCATTCCATTCCATTCCATTCTGTTCCGCTCCATTCCATTCCATTCCATTCCATTTCATTCTGTTCCATTCCATTCCATTCCATTCCTTTCTACTCGGGTAGATTCCATTCCATTCCATTCCATTCCATACCATTGCATTCCATTCCATTCCATTGCATTCCATTCCATTTCATTCTGGTCCATTGCATTCCATTCCATTCTCTTCTGGTGGATTCAGTTCCATTCTATTCCATTCCGGTCCATTCCGTTCCGTTCCATTCCGTTCCGTTGCATTCCATTCCTTTCCATTGCATTCCATTCCGTTCTACACCGGTAGATTGCATTCCATTCCATTCCACTCCATTCAATTCCGTTGCACTCCTTTCAGTTCTTCTCCGGTGGATTCCTTTCCTTTCCCTTCCATTCCATTCCATTCCGTTCTACACGGGTAGATTCCATTCCATTCCATTCCATTCCATTCCATTCCATTCCATTCCATTCCATTCCATTCCATTCCATTCCATTCCATTCTATTCCATTCCATTCCATTCCATTCCATTCTCCTTGTGTGGATTCAATTCCATTCTATTCCATTCCGTTCCGTTCCATTCCGTTCCATTCCATTCCGTTCTACTCGGGTTGATTCAATTCCGTACTATTCCACTCCATTCCATTCCATTCTTTTCCATTCCATTGCGTTCTTCTCGGGAGGATTCCATTCCATTCCAATACATTCTTTTCCTTTCCACTGCATTCCATTCCATTCCATTCCATTCCATTCTTTTCCATTCCATTGCGTTCTTCTCGGGAGGATTCCATTCCATTCCAATCCATTCTTTTCCTTTCCACTGCATTCCATTCCATTCCATTCCATTCCATTCCATTCCATTCCATTCCATTCCATTCCATTCCATTCCATTCCATTCCATTTTATTCCGTTCTACTGAGTTAGACTACATTCCATTCCGTTCCATTCCATTCCATTCCATTCCACTCAATTCCATTCCATTCCGCTCTTCTCGGGTGGATTCCATTCCAATCCATTCCAATCCATTCCATTCTGTTCCGTTTCGTTCCATTCCGTTCCGTTCTACTCGGGTTGATTAAATTCCGTTCTATTCCACTCCATTTCATTTCATTGCGTTCCATTCCATTCCGTTCCATTCCATTACATTCCGTTCTTCTCCGGTGAATTCCATTCCATTCGAATCCATTCCATGCCGTTTCATTCCATTCCATTACATTCTGTTCTACTCAGTTAGATTCAATTCATTTCATTCCTTTCCATTCCATTATATTCCATTCCATTCCATTCCATTCCATTCCATTCCATTCTGTTCCATTACATTCCGTTCTTCTCGGGTGGATTCCATTCCATTCCTTTCCATTCCACTCTACTCAGGTAGATTCAATTCATTCCATTCCATTCCATTCCATTCCATTTCATTCCATTGAATTCCATTCCACACGTGTTGATTTGATGCCATTCCGTTCCATTCAATTCCATTCCATTCTTTTCCATTTCACTCGGGTTGATTCCATTCCATTCCACTCCATTCCATTCCATTACACTAGGGTGATTCCATTCCACTCCATTCCATTCCATTCCATTCCATTCCATTCCATTCCATTCCATTCCATTCCATTCCATTACACTCGGGTTGATTCCATTGCCTTCCCTTCCATTCCATTCCATTCGATTCCATTCCATTCCATTCCATTCCATTCCTCACCGGTTGATTCTATCCGATTCCATTCCATTTCGTTCCATTCGATTCCATTCCATTCCATTCCATTTCATTCCTTTCTTCTCGGGTAGATTAAATTCCATTCCACTCCACTCCATTCCATTCCACTCCATTGCCTTCCATTCCATTCCATTCTTCTCTTGTGGATTCCATTCCATTCCGTTCCATTCCTTTCCAATCCATTCCATTCCATTCCATTCCATTCCCTTCCGTTCCATTCCATTCCATTCTTCTCTTGTGGATTCCCTTCTATTCCAATCCATTAAATTCCATTCCATTCCGTTCCATTCCATTCCATTACATTACATTACTTTCCGTTCTACTCAGGTAGATTCCAGTCCATTCCATTCCATTCCATTCTTCTTGTTTGGATTCCATTCCATTCCATTCCATTCCATTCTGTTCCGCTCCATTCCATTCCATTCCATTCCATTTCATTCTGTTCCATTCCATTCCTTTCTACTCGGGTAGATTCCATTCCATTCCATTCCATTCCATACCATTGCATTCCATTCCATTCCATTGCATTCCATTCCATTTCATTCTGGTCCATTGCATTCCATTCCATTCTCTTCTGGTGGATTCAGTTCCATTCTATTCCATTCCGGTCCATTCCGTTCCGTTCCATTCCGTTCCGTTGCATTCCATTCCTTTCCATTGCATTCCATTCCGTTCTACACCGGTAGATTGCATTCCATTCCATTCCACTCCATTCAATTCCGTTGCACTCCTTTCAGTTCTTCTCGGGTGGATTCCTTTCCTTTCCCTTCCATTCCATTCCATTCCGTTCTACACGGGTAGATTCCATTCCATTCCATTCCATTCCATTCCATTCCATTCCATTCCATTCCATTCCATTCCATTCCATTCCATTCCATTCTATTCCATTCCATTCCATTCCATTCCATTCTATTCCATTCCATTCCATTCTATTCCATTCCATTCCATTCCATTCCATTCTCCTTGTGTGGATTCAATTCCATTCTATTCCATTCCGTTCCGTTCCATTCCGTTCCATTCCATTCCGTTCTACTCGGGTTGATTCAATTCTGTACTATTCCACTCCATTCCATTCCATTCTTTTCCATTCCATTGTGTTCTTCTCGGGAGGATTCCATTCCATTCCAATACATTCTTTTCCTTTCCACTGCATTCCATTCCATTCCATTCAATTCCATTCTGTTCCATTCCATTGCGTTCTTCTCGGGAGGATTCCATTCCATTCCAATCCATTCTTTTCCTTTCCACTGCATTCCATTCCATTCCATTCCATTCCATTCCATTCCATTCCATTCCATTCCATTCCATTTTATTCCGTTCTACTGAGTTAGACTACATTCCACTCCGTTCCATTCCATTCCGTTCCATTCCACTCAATTCCATTCCATTCCGTTCTTCTCCGGTGGATTCCATTCCAATCCATTCCAATCCATTCCATTCTGCTCCGTTTCGTTCCATTCCGTTCCGTTCTACTCGGGTTGATTAAATTCCGTTCTATTCCACTCCATTTCATTTCATTGCGTTCCATTCCATTCCGTTCCATTCCATTACATTCCGTTCTTCTCCGGTGAATTCCATTCCATTCGAATCCATTCCATTCCGTTTCATTCCATTCCATTACATTCCGTTCTACTCAGTTAGATTCAATTCATTTCATTCCTTTCCATTCCATTATATTCCATTCCATTCCATTCTGTTCCATTACATTCCGTTCTTCTCGGGTGGATTCCATTCCATTCCTTTCCATTCCACTCTACTCAGGTAGATTCAATTCATTCCATTCCATTCCATTCCATTCCATTACATTCCATTCCATTCCAATCCATTCCATTCCATTTCATTGCATTGAGTTCCATTTCGTCCTTCTTTGGAGGATTCCATTCCATTCCATTCCGTTCCTTTCCGTTCCATTCCATTGCATTCCTTTCCATTCCGTTCCGTTCCATTCCTTTCTCCTCGGGTGGATTCCATTCCATTCCATTCCATTCCATTCTACTCCTTTCCTTTCCATTCCATTCCATTCCATTCCATTCTACTCCTTTCCTTTCCATTCCATTCCATTTCATTCCATTCCGTTCTACTCGGGAAGATTCAATTCCATTCCATTCAATTCCATTCCATTCCATTCCATTCCATTCCTTTCCATTCCATTCCTTTCCTTTCCATTACATTCCATTGCATTCCGTTCCATTCCATTCCATTCCATTCCATTCCATTCCATTCCTTTCCATACCGTTCCATTCAATTTAATTCCATTCAATTCCATTCCCTTCCATTCCGTTCCATTCCATTCCATTCCATTCCGTTTCATTCCATTCCGTTCTTCACAGGTGGATTCCATTCCATTTCATTACTTTCCATTCCATTCCATTCCACTCCATTCCATTCCATTCCATTCAACTCGGTTGGATTCAGTTCCATTCTCTTCCATTCCGTTCCGTTCAGTTTCTTTCCATTCTGTTCCGTTCTACTCGGTTTGATGCATTTCCGTTCTATTCCACTCCATTCCATTCCATTCCATTCCATTCCATTCCGTTCTGTTCCGTTCCATTCCATTCCGTTCTTCTCGGTTGGATTCCATTCCATTCGATTCCATTCCATTCGATTCCATTCCATTCCATTCCATTCCATTCCATTCTATTCCTTTCCTTTCCATTCCATTCCATTCTATTCCTTTCCTTTCCATACCATTCCATTCCATTCCATTCCATTCCATTCCGTTCTACTCGGGCAGATTCCATTCCATTCCATTCCATTCCATTCCATTCCATTCTACTCGGGTTGTTTCATATCCATTCCATTCCATTCCATTCCTTTCCATTCCATTTCATTCCATTCCATTCCTTTCCATTCCGTTCTACTCAGGTAGATTCCATTTCATTCCATTCCATTCCATTCCATTCCGTTCCATTCCATTCCATTCCGTTCTACTCGGGTAGTTTCCATTCCATTCCTTTCCATTCCATTGCATTCCATTCTCCATGGGTGGATTCAATTCCATTCTATTCCATTCCGTTCCTTCCCGTTCCGTTCCATTCTGTTCCGCTCTTCTCAGGTAGATTCAATTCCGTTCTATTCCACTCCATTCCATTGCATTCCACTCCTTTCCATTCCATTCCATTCCGTTCCGTTCCATTCCATTCCGTTCTTATAGGGTGGATTCCACTCCATTTCATACCATTCCATTCCGTTCTTTTCCATTCGATTCCATTCCATTCCATTCCATTCCGTTCTACTCGTGTAGATTCAGTTCATTCGAATCCATTCCATTCCATTCCATTTCATTCCACTCTCGTCGGGTGGATTGAATTCCATTCTATTCCATTCAATTCCGTTCCGTTCCGTTCCATTCCATTCCGTTCTACTCGGGTTGATTCAATTCCGTACTATTCCACTCCACTCCATTCCATTCCATTCCATTCCATTCCTTTCCATTCCATTCCATTCCATTCCATTCCATTCCATTCCATTCCTTTCCATTCCATTCCATTCCATTCCATTCCTTTCCATTACATTCCATTCCATTCTACTCCTTTCCTTTCCATTCCATTCCATTGCATTCCATTCTACTCCTTTCCTTTCCATTCCATTCCATTTCATTCCATTCCGTTCTGCTCGGGAAGATTCAATTCCATTCCATTCAATTCCATTCCATTCCATTCCATTCCATTCCTTTCCATTCTATTCCTTTCCTTTCCATACCATTCCATTCCATTCCATTCCTTTCCATTCCGTTCTACTCGGGCAGATTCCATTCCATTCCATTCCATTCCATTCCATTCCATTCTACTCGGGTAGTTTCAAATCCATTCCATTCCATTCCATTCCTTTCCATTCTATTTCATTCCATTCCATTCCTTTCCATTCCGTTCTACTCAGGTAGATTCCATTTCTTTCCATTCCATTCCATTCCATTCCGTTCCATTCCATTCCATTCCGTTCTACTCGGGTAGTTTCCATTCCATTCCTTTCCATTCCATTGCATTCCATTCTCCATGGGTGGATTCAATTCCATTCTATTCCATTCCGTTCCGTCCCGTTCCGTTCCATTCTGTTCCGCTCTTCTCAGGTAGATTCAATTCCGTTCTATTCCACTCCATTCCATTGCATTCCACTCCTTTCCATTCCATTCCATTCCGTTCCGTTCCATTCCATTCCGTTCTTATAGGGTGGATTCCACTCCATTTCATACCATTCCATTCCGTTCTTTTCCATTCGATTCCATTCCATTCCATTCCATTCCGTTCTACTCGTGTAGATTCAGTTCATTCGAATCCATTCCATTCCATTCCATTTCATTCCACTCTCGTCGGGTGGATTGAATTCCATTCTATTCCATTCAATTCCGTTCCGTTCCGTTCCATTCCATTCCGTTCTACTCGGGTTGATTCAATTCCGTACTATTCCACTCCACTCCATTCCATTCCATTCCATTCCGTTGCACTCCTTTCCGTTCTTCTCGGGTGGATTCCATTCCTTTCCATTCCATTCCATTAGGTTCCGTTCCATTCCGTTCCTTTCAATTCCATTCCATTCCATTCTTCTCAGGTGGATTCCATTCCATTCCATTTCATTTCATTCCATTCCATTCCATTCCATTCCGTTCTTCTCGGGTGGATTCCATTCCATTCCGTTCCGTTGCATTCCATACCATTCCATTCCTTTCTATTCCATTCCGTGACACTCGGGTAGATTCCATTCCATTCCATTCGATTTCATTCCATAACATTCCATTCCATTCCATTCCATAACATTCCATTCCATTCCATTCCATTCTACTCGGGTAGATTTCATTGCATTCCATTCCATTCCATTCCATTACATTCCATTCCATACCATTCCATTCCATTCCATTCCATTCCGTTCTACTCGGTGAGATTCCTTTCCATTCCATTCCGTTCCGTTCCATTCCATTCCATTCCATTCCCTTCTACTCGGGTAGATTCCATTCCATTACATTCCACTCCATTCCATTCCATTCATTTCCATTCCATTCCATTCCATTCCATTCTTTTCCATTCCATTCCGTTCTTCTCGGGAGGATTCCATTCCATTCCAATCCATTCGGATCCTTTCCACTGCATTCCATTCCATTCCATTCCATTTTATTCCGTTTACTCAGGTAGACTACATTCCATTCCGTTCCATTCCATTCCGTTCCATTCCATCCCGTTCCATTCCGTTCCGTTCCATTCCATTCCATTCCGTTCTTCTCGGGTGGATTCCATTCCATTTCATTCGAATCCATTCCATTGCGTTCCATTCCATTCCGTTCCATTCTATTCCATTTCATTCCATTCCATTCCATTCCATTCCATTCCATTCCATTCCATTCTATTCCATTGCACTCCATTCCATTCCATTCCATTCCATTCCATTCCATTCCATTCCATTCCATTCCATTCCATTCCATTGCACTCGGATTGATTCCATTGCCTTCCCTTCCATTCCATTCCATTGTATTCCATTCCATTCCATTCCATTCCATTCCATTCCATTCCATTCCTCACCTGTTGATTCTATCCGATTCCATTCCATTTCGTTCCATTCGATTCGATTCCATTCCATTCCATTTCATTCCGTTCTTCTCGGGTAGATTAAATTCCATTCCACTCCACTCCATTCCATTCCACTCCATTGCCTTCCATTCCATTCCATTCTCCTTGTTTGGATTCCATTCCATTCCATTCCATTCCATTCCGTTCCATTCCATTCCATTCCATTCCTTTCTACTCGGGTAGATTCCATTCCATTCCATTCCATTCCATACCATTCCATTCCATTCCATTCCATTGCATTCCATTCCGTTTCATTCTGGTCCATTCCATTCCATTCCATTCTCTTCTGGGGGATTCAGTTCTATTCTATTCCATTCCGGTCCATTCCGTTCCGTTCCATTCCGTTCCGTTGCATTCCATTCCTTTCCATTCCATTCCAATCCGTTCTACACGGGTAGATTCCATTCCATTCCATTCCATTCCATTCCATTCCATTCTGTTCTTCTCGGGTGGATTCCTTTCCATTCCCTTCCATTCCATTCCATTCCGTTCTACACGGGTAGATTCCATTCCATTCCATTCCGTTCCATTCTATTCTATTCCATTCCATTCCATTCCATTCCATTCTATTCCATTCTATTCCATTCCATTCCATTCCATTCCATTCTCCTTGTGTGGATTCAATTCCATTCTATTCCATTCCGTTCCGTTCCGTTACGTTCCATTCCATTCCGTTCTGCACGGGTTGATTCAATTCCGTTCTATTCCACTCCATCCCATTCCATTCCGTTCCATTCCATTCCATTCCATTCCATTCCGTTACGTTCCATTCCATTCTGATCTTTCCGGGTTGATTCCATGCCATTCCATTCCGTTCCATTCCATTCCATTCCATTCCGTTCTTCTCCGGCTGGATTCTCTTCCATTCCATTCCATTCCATTCCATTCCATTCCATTCCGTTACATTCCATTCCGTTCTTCTCACGTGGATTCCATTCCATTCCATTCCATTCCATTCCATTCCTTTCCATTCCATTCCATTCCATTCCATTCCTTTCCATTCCATTCCATTCCATTCCATTCCATTTCATTCCTTTCCATTCCATTCCATTATCCTCGGCTTGATTCAATTCCATTCTTTTCCATTCCATTCCGTTCCGTTCCGTTCCGTTCCATTCCGTTCCGTTCTACTTGCATCCATTCAATTCCGTTCTATTCCATTCCATTCCAATCCATTTCATCCCATTCCATTCGATTCCATTCCGTACCCTTCCATTCCGTTCTTCTCGGGTAGATTCCATTCCATTCCATTCCATTGCATTCCATTCCATTCCATTCCATTCCATTCCATTCCATTCCATTCCATTCCATTCCATTCCATTCCGTTCTACTGAGGTTAATTCAATTCCATTTTATTCCATTAGATTCCGTTCTGTTCCGTTCCATTCACTTCTACTCGGGTTTATTCCTTTCCATTCCATTCCATTCCATTCCATTCCATTCCTTTCAATTCGGGTTGCTTCCATTCCATTCCATTCCATTCCATTCCACACGGGTTGATTCAATTCCGTTCTATTCCATTCCATTCCGTTCCGTTCTACTCGGATTGATTCAATTCCATTCTATTCCATTCCATTCCAGTCCAGTCCACTCCATTCCATTCCATTCCATTCCATTCCATTCCGTTCTATTCCATTCCATTCCATTCCATTCCATTCTATTCCATTCCATTCCATTCCATTCCATTCCATTCCATTTCACTCGGGTTGATTCAGCTCTGTTCTACTCAATTCCATTCCATTCCGTTCCTTTCCATTCCGTTCCATTCCGTTCATTTCCACTCGGATTGATTCAATTCCGTTCTATTACTTTCCATTCCATTCCATTGCATTCCATTCCATTCCGTTCCATTCCATTCCATTCCATTCCATTCCATTCCATTCCATTCCATTCCATTCCATTCCATTCCACTCGGGTTGATTCAGTTTCATTCTATAAAATTCCATTCCGTTCCATTCCGTTCTGTTCCGTTGCATTCCGTTCCGTTCTACTCGGATTTATTCAATTCCTTTCTACTCCATTCCACTCCATTCCACTCCATTCCATTCCATTCCATTCCATTCCACTCCATTCCATTCCATTCCATTCCATTCCGTAACACTCCATTCCGTTCTTCTTGGGTAGATTCCATTCAATTCCATTCCATTCCATTCCATTCCATTCCAGTCCAGTCCATTCCATTCCGTTCAACTCGGGTTGATTCCATTCCATTCCATTCCATTCCATTCCATTCCATTCCATTCCACTCCTTTCCATTCCATTCCATTCCATTCCATTCCATTCCATTCCATTCCATTCCATTCCATTCCATTCCACTCGGGTTGATTCAATTCCGTTCTATTCCAATCCATTCCATTCCGTTCCATTCCATTCCATTTCATTCCATTCCATTCCATTCCATTCTATTCTTCTAGGGTGGATTCTTTTCCATTCCTTTCGATTCCATTTCATTCCATTCCATTCCATTCCATTCCATTCCATTCCACTCGGGTTGATTCAGTTCCAATCTATTCAATTCCATTCCGGTCCATTCCATTCTGTTCCGTTGCATTCCGTTCCGTTCTACTCGGATTGATTCAATTCCGTTCTATTCCATTCCACTCCATTCCACTCCATTCCATTCCATTCCATTCCATTCCTTTCCATTCCATTCCATTCCATTCCATTCCATTCCATTCCATTCCATTCCATTCCATTCCCTTCCAGATGGGTTGCTCCCACTCCATTCCATTCCATTCTTCAAGGGTTTATGCCATTTCATTCCATTCCTTTCGATTGCATTCAATTCCTTTCCATTCCATTCCAATCCACTCGAATTGATTCTTTTCTATTCCATTCCATTCCATTGCATTCCTTTCCATTCCATTCTCCTTGTGTGGATTCAATTCCATTCTATTCCATTCCGTTCCGTTCCGTTACGTTCCATTCCATTCCGTTCTGCACGGGTTGATTCAATTCCGTTCTATTCCTCTCCATCCCATTCCATTCCGTTCCATACCATTCCATTCCATTCCATTCCGTTAGGTTCCATTCCATTCTGTTCTTTTCGGTTTGATTCCATGCCATTCCATTCCGTTCCATTCCATTCCATTCCATTCCGTTCTTCCCGGCTGGATTCTCTTCCATTCCATTCCATTCCATTCCATTCCATTCCATTCCATTCCATTCCATTCCATTCCGTTACATTCCATTCCGTTCTTCTCACGTGGATTCCATTCCATTCCATTCCATTCCATTCCATTCCTTTCCATTCCATTCCATTCTCCTCGGCTTGATTCAATTCCATTCTTTTCCATTCCATTCCGTTCCGTTCCGTTCCGTTCCATTCCGTTCCGTTCTACTTGCATCCATTCAATTCCGTTCTATTCCATTCCATTCCAATCCATTTCATCCCATTCCATTCGATTCCATTCCGTACCCTTCCATTCCGTTCTTCTCGGGTAGATTCCATTCCATTCCATTCCATTGCATTCCATTACATTCCATTCCATTCCATTCCATTCCGTTACTTTCCATTCCATTCTGCTCTTTTCGGGTTGATTCCATGCCATTCCATTCCGTTCCATTCCATTCCATTCCATTCCATTCCATTCCATTCCATTCCATTTCGTTACATTCCATTCCGTTCTTCTCACGTGGTTTCCATTCCATTCCATTCCATTCCATTCCATTCCTTTCCATTCCATTCCATTCCATTCTATTCCTTTCCATTCTATTCCATTATCCTCGGCTTGATTCAATTCCATTCTTTTCCATTCCATTCCGTTCCGTTCCGTTCCGTTCCATTCCGTTCCTTTCTACTTGCATCCATTCAATTCCGTTCTATTCCATTCCATTCCAATCCATTTCATCCCATTCCTTTCGATTCCATTCCGTACCCTTCCATTCCGTTCTTCTCGGGTAGATTCCATTCCATTCCATTCCATTGCATTCCATTCCATTCCATTGCATTCAATTCCATTCCATTCCATTCCATTCCATTGCATTCCATTGCATTCCATTCCATTCCATTCCATTCCATTCCATTCCATTCCATTCCATTCCATTCCATTCCACACGGGTTGATTCAATTCCGTTCTATTCCATTCCATTCCGTTCCGTTCTACTCGGATTGATTCAATTCCATTCTATTCCATTCCATTCCAGTCCAGTCCAGTCCATTCCATTCCATTCCATTCCATTCCATTCCATTCCATTCCATTCCATTCCATTCCATTTCACTCCATTCCACTCCATTCCACTCCAGTCCAGTCCAGTCCATTCCATTCCATTCCATTCCATTCCATTCCATTCCACTCGGGTTGATTCAATTCCGTTCTATTCCAATCCATTCCATTCCGTTCCATTCCATTCCATTTCATTCCATTCCATTCCATTCCATTCTATTCTTCTAGGGTGGATTCTTTTCCATTCCTTTCGATTCCATTTCATTCCATTCCATTCCATTCAATTCCATTCCATTCCATTCCATTCCACTCGGGTTGATTCAGTTCCAATCTATTCAATTCCATTCCGGTCCATTCCGTTCTGTTCCGTTGCATTCCATTCCGTTCTACTCGGATTGATTCAATTCCGTTCTATTCCATTCCACTCCATTCCACTCCATTCCATTCCATTCCATTCCATTCCTTTCCATTCCATTCCATTCCATTCCATTCCATTCCATTCCATTCCATTCCCTTCCAGATGGGTTGCTCCCATTCCATTCCATTCCATTCTTCAAGGGTTTATTCCATTTCATTCCATTCCTTTCGATTGCACTCAATTCCTTTCCATTCCATTCCAATCCACTCGAATTGATTCTTTTCTATTCCATTCCATTCCATTGCATTCCTTTCCATTCCATTCTCCTTGTGTGTATTCAATTCCATTCTATTCCATTCCGTTCCGTTCCGTTACGTTCCATTCCATTCCGTTCTGCACGGGTTGATTCAATTCCGTTCTATTCCTCTCCATCCCATTCCATTCCGTTCCATACCATTCCATTCCATTCCATTCCATTCCGTTAGGTTCCATTCCATTCTGTTCTTTTCGGTTTGATTCCATGCCATTCCATTCCGTTCCATTCCATTCCATTCCATTCCGTTCTTCCCGGCTGGATTCTCTTCCATTCCATTCCATTCCATTCCATTCCATTCCATTCCATTCCATTCCATTCCGTTACATTCCATTCCGTTCTTCTCACGTGGATTCCATTCCATTCCATTCCATTCCATTCCATTCCATTCCATTCCATTCCTTTCCATTCCATTCCATTCTCCTCGGCTTGATTCAATTCCATTCTTTTCCATTCCATTCCGTTCCGTTCCGTTCCGTTCCGTTCCGTTCCGTTCTACTTGCATCCATTCAATTCCGTTCTATTCCATTCCATTCCAATCCATTTCATCCCATTCCATTCGATTCCATTCCGTACCCTTCCATTCCGTTCTTCTCGGGTAGATTCCATTCCATTCCATTCCATTGCATTCCATTCCATTCCATTCCATTCAATTCCATTCCATTCCATTCCATTCCATTCCATTGCATTCCATTTCGTTCTACTCAGGTTGATTCAATTCCATTTTATTCCATTCCATTCCGTTCTGTTCCGTTCCGTTCAGTTCTACTCGGGTTTATTCCATTCCATTCCATTCCATTCCATTCCATTCCATTCCATTCCATTCCATTCCATTCCATTCCATTCCATTCCATTCCTTTCAATTCGGGTTGCTTCCATTCCATTCCATTCCATTCCATTCCATTCCATTCCATTCCATTCCATTCCATTCCACACGGGTTGATTCAATTCCGTTCTATTCCATTCCATTCCGTTCCGTTCTACTCGGATTGATTCAATTCCATTCTATTCCATTCCATTCCATTCCTGTCCAGTCCATTCCATTCCATTCCATTCCATTCCATTCCATTCCATTCCATACCATTCCTTTCCATTCTATTCCATTCCATTCCATTCCATTCCATTCCATTCCATTCCATTTCACTCGGGTTGATTCAGCTCTGTTCTACTCAATTCCATTCCTTTCCGTTCCTTTCCATTCCGTTCCATTCCGTTCAGTTCCACTCGGATTGATTCAATTCCGTTCTATTACTTTCCATTCCATTCCATTGCATTCCATTCCATTCCGTTCCATTCCATTCCATTCCATTCCATTCCATTCCATTCCATTCCACTCGGGTTGATTCAGTTTCATTCTATAAAATTCCATTCCGTTCCATTCCGTTCTGTTCCGTTGCATTCCGTTCCGTACTACTCGGATTTATTCAATTCATTTCTACTCCATTCCACTCCATTCCACTCCATTCCATTCCATTCCATTCCATTCCACTCCATTCCATTCCATTCCATTCCATTCCACTCCATTCCATTCCATTCCATTCCATTCCGTAACACTCCATTCCGTTCTTCTCGGGTAGATTCCATTCGATTCCATTCCATTCCATTCCATTCCATTCCATTCCATTCCATTCCATTCCGTTCAACTCGGGTTGATTCCATTCCATTCCATTCCATTCCATTCCATTCCACTCCATTCCATTCCATTCCATTCCATTCCATTCCATTCCATTCCATTCCATTCCATTCCATTCCATTCCATTCCATTCCATTCCACTCGGGTTGATTCAATTCCGTTCTATTCCAATCCATTCCATTCCGTTCCATTCCATTCCATTTCATTCCATTCCATTCCATTCCATTCTGTTCTTCTAGGGTGGATTCTTTTCCATTCCTTTCGATTCCATTTCATTCCATTCCATTCCGTTCTACTCGAGTAGATTAAATTCCACTCCATTCCATTCCATTCCATTCCATTCCATTCCATTCCATTACACTCGGGTTGAATCCATTGCCTTCCCTTCCATTCCATTCCAATCTATTCCATTCCATTCCACTCCATTCCATTCCTCACCGGTTGATTCTATCCGATTCCATTCCATTTCGTTTCATTCGATTCCATTCCATTCCATTCCATTTCATTCCGTTCTTCTCGGGTAGATTAAATTCCATTCCACTCCACTGCATTCCCTTCCACTCCATTGCCTTCCATTCCATTCCATTCTTCTCTTGTGGATGCCATTCCATTCCGTTCCATTCCATTCCACTCCATTCCATTCCATTCCTTTGTACTCGTGTAGATTCCATTCCATTCCATTCCATTCCATTCCATTCCATTCCATTCCATTCCATTCCATTCCATTCCATTCCATTCCTTTCAATTCGGGTTGCTTCCATTCCATTCCATTCCATTCCATTCCATTCCATTCCATTCCATTCCATTCCATTCCATTCCATTCCACACGGGTTGATTCAATTCCGTTCTATTCCATTCCATTCCGTTCCGTTCTACTCGGATTGATTCAATTCCATTCTATTCCATTCCATTCCGTTCCTATCCAGTCCATTCCATTCCATTCCATTCCATTCCATTCCATTCCATTCCATACCATTCCTTTCCATTCTATTCCATTCCATTCCATTCCATTCCATTCCATTTCACTCGGGTTGATTCAGCTCTGTTCTACTCAATTCCATTCCTTTCCGTTCCTTTCCATTCCGTTCCATTCCGTTCAGTTCCACTCGGATTGATTCAATTCCGTTCTATTACTTTCCATTCCATTCCATTGCATTCCATTCCATTCCGTTCCATTCCATTCCATTCCATTCCTTTCCATTCCATTGCATTCCATTCCATTCTGTTCCATTCCATTCCATTCCATTCCATTCCATTCCATTCCATTCCACTCGGGTTGATTCAGTTTCATTCTATAAAATTCCATTCCGTTCCATTCCGTTCTGTTCCGTTGCATTCCGTTCCGTACTACTCGGATTTATTCAATTCATTTCTACTCCATTCCACTCCATTCCACTCCATTCCATTCCATTCCATTCCATTCCACTCCATTCCATTCCATTCCATTCCATTCCGTAACACTCCATTCCGTTCTTCTCGGGTAGATTCCATTCGATTCCATTCCATTCCAT
This sequence comes from Gorilla gorilla gorilla, assembly GCF_029281585.2. Lineage (NCBI taxonomy): Eukaryota > Metazoa > Chordata > Mammalia > Primates > Hominidae > Gorilla > Gorilla gorilla. The sequence goes on along the minus strand of NC_086018.1, from coordinate 8,949,859 downwards.
TCCATTCCATTCCATTCCATTCCATTCCATTCCATTCCATTCCATTCCATTCCGTTCAACTCGGGTTGATTCCATTCCATTCCATTCCATTCCATTCCATTCCACTCCACTCCACTCCATTCCATTCCATTCCATTCCATTCCATTCCATTCCATTCCATTCCATTCCATTCCATTCCATTCCATTCCATTCCACTCGGGTTGATTCAATTCCGTTATATTCCAATCCATTCCATTCCGTTCCATTCCATTCCATTTCATTCCATTCCATTCCATTCCATTCTGTTCTTCTAGGGTGGATTCTTTTCCATTCCTTTCGATTCCATTTCATTCCATTCCATTCCGTTCTACTCGAGTAGATTCCATTCCACTCCATTCCATTCCATTCCATTCCATTCCATTCCATTCCATTCCATTACACTCGGGTTGAATCCATTGCCTTCCCTTCCATTCCATTCCATTCTATTCCATTCCATTCCACTCCATTCCATTCCTCACCGGTTGATTCTATCCTATTCCATTCCATTTCGTTCCATTCGATTCCATTCCATTCCCTTCCATTTCATTCCGTTCTTCTCGGGTAGATTAAATTCCATTCCACTCCACTGCATTCCATTCCACTCCATTGCCTTCCATTCCATTCCATTCTTCTCTTGTGGATTCCATGCCATTCCGTTCCATTCCATTCCACTCCATTCCATTCCATTCCTTTGTACTCGTGTAGATTCCATTCCATTCCATTCCATTCCATTAATTTCCATTCCATTCCATTCCATTCCATTCCATTCCATTCCATTCCATTCCATTCCATTCCATTCCATTGCGTTCCATTCCATTCCGTTCTTCACAGGTGTATTCCATTCCATTTCGTTCCATTGTGTTCCATTCCGTTCCATTCCATTCCATTCCATTCCACTCGGTTGGATTCAATTCCATTCTATTCCATGCAGTTCCGTTCCGTTTCGTTCCATTCCGCTCCGCTCTACTCGGGTTGATTCAATTCCGTTCTATTCCACTCCATTCCATTCCATTCCATTCCATTCCATTCCATTCCATTCCGTTCCGTTCCATTCCATTCCGTTCTTCTCGGGTGGATTCCATTCCATTCCATTCCATTCCATTCCATTCCATTCCATTCTATTCCGTTCCATTCCATTCCATTCCGTTCTACTCGGGTAGATTCGATTCATTCCATTCCATTCCCTTCCATTTCATTCCATTCCATTCCATTCCATTTCATTCCATTCCATTCCATTCCATTCCATAACATTCCATTCCATTCTCCTCGGGTGGATTCAATTCCATTCTAATCCATTCCGGTCCTTTCCGTTCCGTTCCATTCCGTTCCGTTCTACTCGGGTTGATTCAATTCCGTTCTGTTCCACTCCATTTAATTCCATTCCATTCCATTCAATTCCGTTCCATTCCATTCCATTCCATTCCATTCCATTCCATGCCATTCCCTTCTACTCGGGTAGATTCAAATCCATTCCACTAAATTCCATTCCATTCCTTTCCATTCCATTCCATTCCATTCCATTCCATTCCACTCCATTCCATTCCGTTCCATTCCATTGCATTCCTTTCTTCCCGTGTGTATTCCTTTCCATTCCATTCCATTCGTTTCCATTCCATTCCTTTCCATTCCATTCCTTTCCATTTCATTCCATTCCATTCTGTTCCATTCCATTCCGTTCTTCTCAGGAGTATTCCATTCCATTCCAATCCATTCCTTTCCATTCCACTCCATTCCATTCCATTCCATTCCATTCCACTCGGATTGATTCAATTCCGTTCTATTCCATTCCATTCCGTTCCGTTCTACTCGGATTGATTCAATGCCATTCTATTCCATTCCATTCCATTCCATTCCAGTCCATTCCATTCCATTCTATTCCATTCCATTCCATTCCATACCATTCCATTCTATTCCATTCCATTCCATTCCATTCCATTCCATTCCATTCCATTTCACTCAGGTTTATTCAGCTCCGTTCTACTCAATACCATTCTATTCCGTTCCGTTCCACTGCGTTCCATTCCGTTCAGTTCCACTCGGATTGATTCAATTCCGTTCTATTCCTTTCCATTCCATTCCATTCCATTCCATTCCATTCCATTCCGTTCCATTCCATTCCATTCCATTCCTTTCCATTCCATTCCATTCCATTCCATTCCATTCCATTCCATTCCATTCCATTCCATTCCATTTCACTCGGGTTGATTCAGTTCCAATCTATTCAATTCCATTGCGGTCCATTCCTTTCTGTTCCGTTGCATTCCGTTCCATTCTACTCGGTTTGATTCAATTCCGTTCTATTCCATTCCACTCCATTCCACTCCATTCCATTCCATTCCATTCTATTCCATTCCATTCCACTCCATTCCATTCCATTCCATTCCTTTCCATTCCATTCCACTCGGGTTGATTCAATTCCATTCTATTCCATTCCATTCCGTTCCGTTCCATTGCATTCCATTTCATTCCATTTCATTCCATTCCATTCTGTTCTTCTCGGGTGGATTCCTTTCCATTCCTTTCGATTCCATTTCATTCCATTCCATTCCGATTTACTCGAGTAGATTCCATTCCATTCCATTCCATTCCATTCTCCTTGGGTGGATTCAATTCCATTCTATTCCATTCCGTTGCATTCCGTTACGTTCCATTCCATTCCGTTCTGCTCGGGTTGATTCAATTCCGTTCTATTCCACTCCCTCTAATTCCATTCCATTCCATTCCATTACATTATATTCCAACCCGTTCCATTGATTCCATTCCCTTCCATTCCATTACATTCTATTCCACTCAACACGCGTTGATTCTGCTCCATTACTTTGCATTCCAGTCCATTCCTTTCCATTCCATTTATTCCATTCCATTCCACTAGTGTTGATTCCATTCTATTCCAATTTATTCCATTCCATTCCATTGTATTCAATTCCATTCCATTACATTCCACTCGGGTTGATTACATGCCATTCCATTCCACTCATGTTTCTTCCATTCCATTCCATTCCTCTCAAGTTTATTCCTTTCCATTCCATTCCATTCCATTCCATTGCATTCCTTTCCATTCCATTCGTGTTGATTTCTCTCCATTCCATTCCATTCCGTTCCATGCCATTGCATTCCAACACGTTCCATTCCATTCCCTTCCATTCCATTCCTTTCCATTCCATTCTATTGCATTCCTGTCGGATTGATTCCATTCCATTCCATTCCATTCCATTCCATTCCATTCCATTCCATTCCATTCCAGATGGGTTGCTCCCATTCCATTCCATTCCATTCTTCAAGGGTTTATTCCATTTCATTCCATTCCTTTCCATTCCATTCATTTCCATTCCATTCCATTCCAATCCACTCGAATTGATTCTATTCTATTTCTTTCCATTCCATTTCATTCCATTGAATTCCATTCCACACGTGTTGATTTGATTCCATTCCGTTCCATTCAATTCCATTCCATTCTTTTCCATTTCACTCGGGTTGATTCCATTCAATTCCATTCCATTCCACTCCATTCCATTCCATTACACTAGGGTGATTCCATTCCATTCCATTCCATTCCATTCCATTCCATTCCATTCCATTCCATTCCATTTCACTCGGGTTGATTCAGTTCCAATCTATTCAATTCCATTGCGGTCCATTCCTTTCTGTTCCATTGCATTCCGTTCCATTCTACTCGGATTGATTCAATTCCGTTCTATTCCATTCCACTCCATTCCACTCCATTCCATTCCATTCCATTCCATTCCATTCTATTCCATTCCATTCCACTCCATTCCATTCCATTCCATTCCTTTCCATTCCATTCCACTCGGGTTGATTCAATTCCATTCTATTCCATTCCATTCCGTTCCGTTCCATTGCATTCCATTTCATTCCATTTCATTCCATTCCATTCTGTTCTTCTCGGGTGGATTCCTTTCCATTCCTTTCGATTCCATTTCATTCCATTCCATTCCGATTTACTCGAGTAGATTCCATTCCATTCCATTCCATTCCATTCTCCTTGGGTGGATTCAATTCCATTCTATTCCATTCCGTTGCATTCCGTTACGTTCCATTCCATTCCGTTCTGCTCGGGTTGATTCAATTCCGTTCTATTCCACTCCCTCTAATTCCATTCCATTCCATTCCATTACATTATATTCCAACCCGTTCCATTGATTCCATTCCCTTCCATTCCATTACATTCTATTCCACTCAACACGCGTTGATTCTGCTCCATTACTTTGCATTCCAGTCCATTCCTTTCCATTCCATTTATTCCATTCCATTCCACTAGTGTTGATTCCATTCTATTCCAATTTATTCCATTCCATTCCATTGTATTCAATTCCATTCCATTACATTCCACTCGGGTTGATTACATGCCATTCCATTCCACTCATGTTTCTTCCATTCCATTCCATTCCTCTCAAGTTTATTCCTTTCCATTCCATTCCATTCCATTCCATTGCATTCCTTTCCATTCCATTCGTGTTGATTTCTCTCCATTCCATTCCATTCCGTTCCATGCCATTGCATTCCAACACGTTCCATTCCATTCCCTTCCATTCCATTCCTTTCCATTCCATTCTATTGCATTCCTGTCGGATTGATTCCATTCCATTCCATTCCATTCCATTCCATTCCATTCCATTCCATTCCAGATGGGTTGCTCCCATTCCATTCCATTCCATTCTTCAAGGGTTTATTCCATTTCATTCCATTCCTTTCCATTCCATTCATTTCCATTCCATTCCATTCCAATCCACTCGAATTGATTCTATTCTATTTCTTTCCATTCCATTTCATTCCATTGAATTCCATTCCACACGTGTTGATTTGATTCCATTCCGTTCCATTCAATTCCATTCCATTCTTTTCCATTTCACTCGGGTTGATTCCATTCAATTCCATTCCATTCCACTCCATTCCATTCCATTACACTAGGGTGATTCCATTCCATTCCATTCCATTCCATTCCATTCCATTCCATTCCATTCCATTCCATTCCATTACACTCGGGTTGAATCCATTGCCTTCCCTTCCATTCCATTCCATTCTATTCCATTCCATTCCATTCCATTCCATTCCTCACCGGTTGATTCTATCCGATTCCATTCCATTTCGTTCCATTCGATTCCATTCCATTCCATTCCATTTCATTCCGTTCTTCTCGGGTAGATTAAATTCCATTCCACTCCACTGCATTCCATTCCACTCCATTGCCTTCCATTCCATTCCATTCTTCTCTTGTGGATTCCATTCCATTCCGTTCCATTCCATTCCATTCCATTCCTTTGTACTCGTGTAGATTCCATTCCATTCCATTCCATTAATTTCCATTCCATTCCATTCCATTCCATTCCATTGCGTTCCATTCCATTCCATTCCATTGCGTTCCATTCCATTCCGTTCTTCACAGGTGTATTCCATTCCATTTCGTTCCATTGTGTTCCATTCCATTCCATTCCATTCCATTCCATTCCATTCCACTCGGTTGGATTCAATTCCATTCTATTCCATGCAGTTCCGTTCCGTTTCGTTCCATTCCGCTCCGCTCTACTCGGGTTGATTCAATTCCGTTCTATTCCACTCCATTCCATTCCATTCCATTCCATTCCATTCCATTCCATTCCGTTCCGTTCCATTCCATTCCGTTCTTCTCGGGTGGATTCCATTCCATTCCATTCCATTCCATTCCATTCCATTCCATTCCATTCCATTCCGTTCCATTCCATTCCATTCCGTTCTACTCGGGTAGATTCGATTCATTCCATTCCATTCCCTTCCATTTCATTCCATTCCATTCCATTCCATTTCATTCCATTCCATTCCATTCCATTCCATAACATTCCATTCCATTCTCCTCGGGTGGATTCAATTCCATTCTAATCCATTCCGGTCCTTTCCGTTCCGTTCCATTCCGTTCCGTTCTACTCGGGTTGATTCAATTCCGTTCTGTTCCACTCCATTTAATTCCATTCCATTCCATTCAATTCCGTTCCATTCCATTCCATTCCATTCCATTCCATTCCATTCCATGCCATTCCCTTCTACTCGGGTAGATTCAAATCCATTCCATTAAATTCCATTCCATTCCTTTCCATTCCATTCCATTCCATTCCATTCCATTCCACTCCATTCCATTCCGTTCCATTCCATTGCATTCCTTTCTTCCCGTGTGTATTCCTTTCCATTCCATTCCATTCGTTTCCATTCCATTCCTTTCCATTCCATTCCTTTCCATTTCATTCCATTCCATTCTGTTCCATTCCATTCCGTTCTTCTCAGGAGTATTCCATTCCATTCCAATCCATTCCTTTCCATTCCACTCCATTCCATTCCATTCCATTCCATTCCATTACATTCCATTCCACTCGGATTGATTCAATTCCGTTCTATTCCATTCCATTCCGTTCCGTTCTACTCGGATTGATTCAATGCCATTCTATTCCATTCCATTCCATTCCATTCCATTCCATTCCATTCCATTCCATTTCACTCGGGTTGATTCAGCTCTGTTCTACTCAATTCCATTCCATTCCGTTCCTTTCCATTCCGTTCCATTCCGTTCAGTTCCACTCGGATTGATTCAATTCCGTTCTATTACTTTCCATTCCATTCCATTGCATTCCATTCCATTCCGTTCCATTCCATTCCATTCCATTCGATTCCATTCCATTCCATTCCATTCCGTTCCATTCCATTCCACTCGGGTTGATTCAGTTTCATTCTATAAAATTCCATTCCGTTCCATTCCGTTCTGTTCCGTTGCATTCCGTTCCGTTCTACTCGGATTTATTCAATTCCTTTCTACTCCATTCCACTCCATTCCACTCCATTCCATTCCATTCCATTCCATTCCACTCCATTCCATTCCATTCCATTCCATTCCGTAAAACTCCATTCCGTTCTTCTCGGGTAGATTCCATTCGATTCCATTCCATTCCATTCCATTCCATTCCATTCCATTCCATTCCGTTCCATTCCATTCCATTCCGTTCAACTCGGGTTGATTCCATTCCATTCCATTCCATTCCATTCCATTCCATTCCATTCCATACCATTCCATTCCACTCGGGTTGATTCAATTCCGTTCTATTCCAATCCATTCCATTCCGTTCCATTCCATTCCATTTCATTCCATTCCATTCCATTCCATTCTGTTCTTCTAGGGTGGATTCTTTTCCATTCCTTTCGATTCCATTCCATTCCATTCTATTCCATTCCATTCCACTCCATTCCATTCCATTCCATTCCTTTCCATTCCATTCCACTCGGGTTGATTCAATTCCATTCTATTCCATTCCATTCCGTTCCGTTCCATTGCATTCCATTTCATTCCATTTCATTCCATTCCATTCTGTTCTTCTCGGGTGGATTCCTTTCCATTCCTTTCGATTCCATTTCATTCCATTCCATTCCGATTTACTCGAGTAGATTCCATTCCATTCCATTCCATTCCATTCTCCTTGGGTGGATTCAATTCCATTCTATCCCATTCCGTTGCATTCCGTTACGTTCCATTCCATTCCGTTCTGCTCGGGTTGATTCAATTCCGTTCTATTCCACTCCCTCTAATTCCATTCCATTCCATTCCATTACATTATATTCCAACCCGTTCCATTGATTCCATTCCCTTCCATTCCATTACATTCTATTCCACTCAACACGCGTTGATTCTGCTCCATTACTTTGCATTCCAGTCCATTCCTTTCCATTCCATTTATTCCATTCCATTCCACTAGTGTTGATTCCATTCTATTCCAATTTATTCCATTCCATTCCATTGTATTCAATTCCATTCCATTGCATTCCACTCGGGTTGATTACATGCCATTCCATTCCACTCATGTTTCTTCCATTCCATTCCATTCCTCTCAAGTTTATTCCTTTCCATTCCATTCCATTCCATTCCATTGCATTCCTTTCCATTCCATTCGTGTTGATTTCTCTCCATTCCATTCCATTCCGTTCCATGCCATTGCATTCCAACACGTTCCATTCCATTCCCTTCCATTCCATTCCTTTCCATTCCATTCTATTGCATTCCTGTCAGATTGATTCCATTCCATTCCATTCCATTCCATTCCATTCCATTCCATTCCATTCCATTCCAGATGGGTTGCTCCCATTCCATTCCATTCCATTCTTCAAGGGTTTATTCCATTTCATTCCATTCCTTTCCATTCCATTCATTTCCATTCCATTCCATTCCAATCCACTCGAATTGATTCTATTCTATTCCATTCCATTCCATTTCATTCCATTGAATTCCATTCCACACGTGTTGATTTGATTCCATTCCGTTCCATTCAATTCCATTCCATTCTTTTCCATTTCACTCGGGTTGATTCCATTCCATTCCATTCCATTCCACTCCATTCCATTCCATTACACTAGGGTGATTCCATTCCATTCCATTCCATTCCATTCCATTCCATTCCATTCCATTCCATTACACTCGGGTTGAATCCATTGCCTTCCCTTCCATTCCATTCCATTCTATTCCATTCCATTCCATTCCATTCCATTCCTCACCGGTTGATTCTATCCGATTCCATTCCATTTCGTTCCATTCGATTCCATTCCATTCCATTCCATTTCATTCCGTTCTTCTCGGGTAGATTAAATTCCATTCCACTCCACTGCATTCCATTCCACTCCATTGCCTTCCATTCCATTCCATTCTTCTCTTGTGGATTCCATTCCATTCCGTTCCATTCCATTCCATTCCATTCCTTTGTACTCGTGTAGATTCCATTCCATTCCATTCCATTCCATTCCATTCCATTCCATTCCATTCCATTCCATTAATTTCCATTCCATTCCATTCCATTGAATTCCATTGCGTTCCATTCCATTCCGTTCTTCACAGGTGTATTCCATTCCATTTCGTTCCATTGTGTTCCATTCCATTCCATTCCATTCCATTCCATTCCATTCCATTCCACTCGGTTGGATTCAATTCCATTCTATTCCATGCAGTTCCGTTCCGTTTCGTTCCATTCCGCTCCGCTCTACTCGGGTTGATTCAATTCCGTTCTATTCCACTCCATTCCATTCCATTCCATTCCATTCCATTCCATTCCGTTCCGTTCCATTCCATTCCGTTCTTCTCGGGTGGATTCCATTCCATTCCATTCCATTCCATTCCATTCCATTCCATTCCATTCCATTCCATTCCATTCCATTCCATTCCGTTCTACTCGGGTAGATTCGATTCATTCCATTCCATTCCCTTCCATTTCATTCCATTCCATTCCAATCCATTTCATTCCATTCCATTCCATTCCATTCCATAACATTCCATTCCATTCTCCTCGGGTGGATTCAATTCCATTCTAATCCATTCCGGTCCTTTCCTTTCCGTTCCATTCCGTTCCGTTCTACTCGGGTTGATTCAATTCCGTTCTGTTCCACTCCATTTAATTCCATTCCATTCCATTCAATTCCGTTCCATTCCATTCCATTCCATTCCATTCCATTCCATTCCATGCCATTCCCTTCTACTCGGGTAGATTCAAATCCATTCCATTAAATTCCATTCCATTCCTTTCCATTCCATTCCATTCCATTCCATTCCATTCCACTCCATTCCATTCCGTTCCATTCCATTGCATTCCTTTCTTCCCGTGTGTATTCCTTTCCATTCCATTCCATTCGTTTCCATTCCATTCCTTTCCATTCCATTCCTTTCCATTTCATTCCATTCCATTCTGTTCCATTCCATTCCGTTCTTCTCAGGAGTATTCCATTCCATTCCAATCCATTCCTTTCCATTCCACTCCATTCCATTCCATTCCATTCCATTCCATTCCATTCCATTCCACTCGGATTGATTCAATTCCGTTCTATTCCATTCCATTCCGTTCCATTCTACTCGGATTGATTCAATGCCATTCTATTCCATTCCATTCCATTCCATTCCATTCCATTCCATTCCATTCCATTCCATTTCACTCGGGTTGATTCAGCTCTGTTCTACTCAATTCCATTCCATTCCGTTCCTTTCCATTCCGTTCCATTCCGTTCAGTTCCACTCGGATTGATTCAATTCCGTTCTATTACTTTCCATTCCATTCCATTGCACTCCATTCCATTCCGTTCCATTCCATTCCATTCCATTCGATTCCATTCCATTCCATTCCATTCCGTTCCATTCCATTCCACTCGGGTTGATTCAGTTTCATTCTATAAAATTCCATTCCGTTCCATTCCGTTCTGTTCCGTTGCATTCCGTTCCGTTCTACTCGGATTTATTCAATTCCTTTCTACTTCATTCCACTCCATTCCACTCCATTCCATTCCATTCCATTCCATTCCACTCCATTCCATTCCATTCCATTCCATTCCGTAACACTCCATTCCGTTCTTCTCGGCTAGATTCCATTCGATTCCATTCCATTCCATTCCATTCCATTCCGTTCCATTCCATTCCATTCCGTTCAACTCGGGTTGATTCCACTCCATTCCATTCCATTCCATTCCATTCCATTCCATTCCATTCCACTCCATTCCATTCCATTCCATTCCATTCCATTCCATTCCATTCCATTCCATTCCATTCCATTCCACTCGGGTTGATTCAATTCCGTTCTATTCCAATCCATTCCATTCCGTTCCATTCCATTCCATTTCATTCCATTCCATTCCATTCCATTCTGTTCTTCTAGGGTGGATTCTTTTCCATTCCTTTCGATTCCATTTCATTCCATTCCATTCCATTCCATTCCATTCCATTCCACTAGGGTTGATTCATTTCCAATCTATTCAATTCCATTCCGGTCCATTCCGTTCTGTTCCGTTGCATTCCGTTCCGTTCTACTCGGATTGATTCAATTCCGTTCTATTCCATTCCACTCCATTCCACTCCATTCCCTTCCATTCCATTCCATTCCATTCCATTCCCTTCCAGATGGGTTGCTCCCATTCCATTCCATTCCATTCTTCAAGGGTTTATTCCATTTCATTCCATTCCTTTCGATTGCATTCAATTCCTTTCCATTCCATTCCAATCCACTCGAATTGATTCTATTCTATTCCATTCCATTCCATTGCATTCCTTTCCATTCCATTCTCCTTGTGTGGATTCAATTCCATTCTATTCCATTCCGTTCCGTTCCGTTACGTTCCATTCCATTCCGTTCTGCACGGGTTGATTCAATTCCGTTCTATTCCTCTCCATCCCATTCCATTCCGTTCCATTCCATTCCATTCCATTCCATTCCGTTACTTTCCATTCCATTCTGTTCTTTTCGGTTTGATTCCATGCCATTCCATTCCGTTCCATTCCATTCCATTCCATTCCGTTCTTCCCGGCTGGATTCTCTTCCATTCCATTCCATTCCATTCCATTCCATTCCGTTACATTCCGTTACATTCCATTCCGTTCTTCTCACGTGGATTCCATTCCATTCCATTCCATTCCATTCCTTTCCATTCCATTCCATTCCATTCCATTCCTTTCCATTCCATTCCATTATCCTCGGCTTGATTCAATTCCATTCTTTTCCATTCCATTCCGTTCCGTTCCGTTCCGTTCCATTCCGTTCCGTTCTACTTGCATCCATTCAATTCCGTTCTATTCCATTCCATTCCAATCCATTTCATCCCATTCCATTCGATTCCATTCCGTACCCTTCCATTCCGTTCTTCTCGGGTAGATTCCATTCCATTCCATTCCATTGCATTCCATTCCATTCCATTCCATTCCATTCCATTCCATTCCATTCTATTCCTTTCCTTTCCATTCCATTCAATTCTATTCCTTTCCTTTCCATACCATTCCATTCCATTCCATTCCATTCCATTCCGTTCTACTCGGGCAGATTCCATTCCATTCCATTCCATTCCATTCCATTCCATTCCATTCCATTCCATTCTACTCGGGTAGTTTCAAATCCATTCCATTCTATTCCATTCCTTTCCATTCCAATTCATTCCATTCCATTCCATTCCATTCCGTTCTACTCAGGTAGATTCCATTTCATTCCATTCCATTCCATTCCATTCCGTTCCATTCCATTCCATTCCGTTCTACTCGGGTAGTTTCCATTCAATTCCTTTCCATTCCATTGCATTCCATTCTCCATGGGTGGATTCAATTCCATTCTATTCCATTCCGTTCCATCCCGTTCCGTTCCATTCTGTTCCTCTCTTCTCAGGTAGATTCAATTCCGTTCTATTCCACTCCATTCCATTGCATTCCACTCCTTTCCATTCCATTCCATTCCGTTCCGTTCCATTCCATTCCGTTCTTATAGGGTGGATTCCACTCCATTTCATACCATTCCATTCCGTTCTTTTCCATTCGATTCCATTCCATTCCGTTCTACTCGTGTAGATTCAGTTCATTCGAATCCATTCCATTCCATTCCATTTCATTCCACTCTCGTCGGGTGGATTGAATTCCATTCTATTCCATTCAATTCCGTTCCGTTCCGTTCCATTCCATTCCGTTCTACTCGGGTTGATTCAATTCCGTACTATTCCACTCCACTCCATTCCATTCCATTCCATTCCGTTGCACTCCTTTCCGTTCTTCTCGGGTGGATTCCATTCCTTTCCATTCCATTCCATTAGGTTCCGTTCCATTCCGTTCCTTTCAATTCCATTCCATTCCGTTCTTCTCGGGTGGATTCCATTCCATTCCATTTCATTTCATTCCATTCCATTCCATTCCATTCCGTTCTTCTCCGGTGGATTCCATTCCATTCCGTTCCGTTGCATTCCATACCATTCCATTCCTTTCTATTCCATTCCGTGCCACTCGGGTAGATTCCATTCCATTCCATTCCATTTCATTCCATAACATTCCATTCCATTCCATTCCATAACATTCCATTCCATTCCATTCCATAACATTCCATTCCATTCCATTCCATTCTACTCGGGTAGATTTCATTGCATTCCATTCCATTCCATTCCATTACATTCCATTCCATACCATTCCATTCCATTCCATTCCATTCCGTTCTACTCGGGGAGATTCCTTTCCATTCCATTCCGTTCCGTTCCATTCCATTCCATTCCATTCCCTTCTACTCGGGTAGATTCCATTCCATTCCATTCCACTCCATTCCATTCCATTCATTTCCATTCCATTCCATTCCATTCCATTCTTTTCCATTCCATTCCGTTCTTCTCGGGAGGATTCCATTCCATTCCAATCCATTCGGTTCCTTTCCACTGCATTCCATTCCATTCCATTCCATTCCATTTTATTCCGTTTACTCAGGTAGACTACATTCCATTCCGTTCCATTCCATTCCATTCCATTCCATCCCGTTCCATTCCGTTCCGTTCCATTCCATTCCATTCCGTTCTTCTCGGGTGGAATCCATTCCATTTCATTCGAATCCATTCCATTCCGTTCCATTCCATTCCGTTCCATTCTATTCCATTTCATTCCATTCCATTCCATTCCATTCCATTCCATTCCATTCTATTCCATTGCACTCCATTCCATTCCATTCCATTCCATTCCATTCCATTCCATTCCATTGCACTCGGGTTGATTCCATTGCCTTCCCTTCCATTCCATTCCATTCTATTCCATTCCATTCCATTCCATTCCATTCCACTCCATTCCATTCCATTCTATTCCATTCCATTCCATTCCATTCCATTCCATTCCATTCCATTCCTCACCTGTTGATTCTATCCGATTCCATTCCATTTCGTTCCATTCGATTCCATTCCATTCCATTCCATTTCATTCCGTTCTTCTCACGTAGATTAAATTCCATTCCACTCCACTCCATTCCATTCCACTCCATTGCCTTCCATTCCATTCCATTCTTCTTGTTTGGATTCCATTCCATTCCATTCCATTCCATTCCATTCCATTCCATTCCGTTCCATTCCATTCCATTCCATTCCTTTCTACTCGGGTAGATTCCATTCCATTCCATTCCATTCCATACCATTCCATTCCATTCCATTCCATTCCATTGCATTCCATTCCATTTCATTCTGGTCCATTCCATTCCATTCCATTCTCTTCTGGGGGATTCAGTTCTATTCTATTCCATTCCGGTCCATTCCGTTCCGTTCCATTCCGTTCCGTTGCATTCCATTCCTTTCCATTCCATTCCAATCCGTTCTACACGGGTAGATTCCATTCCATTCCATTCCATTCCAATCCATTCCATTCCATTCTGTTCTTCTCGGGTGGATTCCTTTCGATTCCCTTCCATTCCATTCCATTCCGTTCTACACAGGTAGATTCCATTCCATTCCATTCCGTTCCATTCCGTTCTATTCAATTCCTTTCCATTCCATTTCATTCTATTCCATTCTATTCCATTCCATTCCATTCCATTCCATTCTCCTTGTGTGGATTCAATTCCATTCTATTCCATTCCGTTCCGTTCCGTTACGTTCCATTCCATTCCGTTCTGCATGGGTTGATTCAATTCCGTTCTATTCCACTGCATCCCATTCCATTCCGTTCCATTCCATTCCATTCCATTCCATTCCGTTACGTTCCATTCCATTCTGTTCTTTTCGGGTTGATTCCATGCCATTCCATTCCGTTCCATTCCATTCCATTCCATTCCGTTTTCCCGGCTGGATTCTCTTCCATTCCATTCCATTCCATTCCATTCCATTCCATTCCATTCCATTCCATTCCATTCCGTTATATTCCATTCCGTTCTTCTCACGTGGATTCCATTCCATTCCATTCCATTCCATTCCTTTCCATTCCATTCCATTATCCTCGGCTTGATTCAATTCCATTCTTTTCCATTCCATTCCGTTCCGTTCCGTTCCGTTCCATTCCGTTCCGTTCTACTTGCATCCATTCAATTCCGTTCTATTCCATTCCATTCCAATCCATTTCATCCCATTCCATTCGATTCCATTCTGTACCCTTCCATTCCGTTCTTCTCGGGTAGATTCCATTCCATTCCATTCCATTGCATTCCATTCCATTCCATTCCAATCAATTCCATTCCATTCCATTCCATTCCATTCCATTCCATTCCATTCCATTCCACACGGGTTGATTCAATTCCGTTCTATTCCATTCCATTCCGTTCCGTTCTACTCGGATTGATTCAATTCCATTCTATTCCATTCCATTCCAGTCCAGTCCAGTCCATTCCATTCCATTCCATTCCATTCCATTCCATTCCATTCCATTCCATTCCATTCCATTCCATTCCATTCCATTCCATTTCACTCGGGTTGATTCAGCTCTGTTCTACTCAATTCCATTCCATTCCGTTCCTTTCCATTCCGTTCCATTCCGTTCAGTTCCACTCGGATTGATTCAATTCCGTTCTATTACTTTCCATTCCATTCCATTGCATTCCATTCCATTCCGTTCCATTCAATTCCATTCCATTCCATTCCATTCCATTCCATTCCATTCCACTCGGGTTGATTCAGTTTCATTCTATAAAATTCCATTCCGTTCCACTCCGTTCTGTTCCGTTGCATTCCGTTCCGTTCTACTCGGATTTATTCAATTCCTTTCTACTCCATTCCACTCCATTCCACTCCATTCCATTCCATCCCATTCCATTCCATTCCACTCCATTCCATTCCATTCCATTCCATTCCGTAACACTCCATTCCGTTCTTCTCGGGTAGATTCCATTCAATTCCATTCCATTCCATTCCCTTCCATTCCGTTCCATTCCATTCCATTCCGTTCAACTCGGGTTGATTCCATTCCATTCCATTCCATTCCATTCCATTCCATTCCATTCCATTCCACTCCATTCCATTCCATTCCATTCCGTTCCGTTCCGTTCCGTTCCATTCCATTCCATTCCATTCCATTCCACTCGGGTTGATTCAATTCCGTTCTATTCCAATCCATTCCATTCCGTTCCATTCCATTCCATTTCATTCCATTCCATTCCATTCCATTCTATTCTTCTAGGGTGGATTCTTTTCCATTACTTTCGATTCCATTTCATTCCATTCCATTCCATTCCATTCCATTCCACTCGGGTGGATTCAGTTCCAATCTATTCAATTCCATTCCGGTCCATTCCGTTCTGTTCCGTTGCATTCCGTTCCATTCTACTCGGATTGATTCAATTCCGTTCTATTCCATTCCACTCCATTCCACTCCACTCCATTCCATTCCATTCCATTCCTTTCCATTCCATTCCATTCCATTCCATTCCATTCCATTCCATTCCATTCCCTTCCAGATGGGTTGCTCCCATTCCATTCCATTCCATTCTTCAAGGGTTTATTCCATTTCATTCCATTCCTTTCGATTGCATTCAATTCCTTTCCATTCCATTCCAATCCACTCGAATTGATTCTTTTCTATTCCATTCCATTCCATTGCATTCCTTTCCATTCCATTCTCCTTGTGTGGATTCAATTCCATTCTATTCCATTCCGTTCCGTTCCGTTACTTTCCATTCCATTCCGTTCTGCACGGGTTGATTCAATTCCGTTCTATTCCTCTCCATCCCATTCCATTCCGTTCCATACCATTCCATTCCATTCCATTCCGTTAGGTTCCATTCCATTCTGTTCTTTTCGGTTTGATTCCATTCCATTCCATTCCGTTCCATTCCATTCCATTCCATTCCGTTCTTCCCGGCTGGATTCTCTTCCATTCCATTCCATTCCATTCCATTCCATTCCATTCCATTCCATTCCATTCCGTTACATTCCATTCCGTTCTTCTCAGGTGGATTCCATTCCATTCCATTCCATTACATTCCATTCCATTCCATTCCTTTCCATTCCATTCCATTCTCCTCGGCTTGATTCAATTCCATTCTTTTCCATTCCATTCCGTTCCGTTCCGTTCCGTTCCATTCCGTTCCGTTCTACTTGCATCCATTCAATTCCGTTCTATTCCATTCCATTCCAATCCATTTCATCCCATTCCATTCGATTCCATTCCGTACCCTTCCATTCCGTTCTTCTCGGGTAGATTCCATTCCATTCCATTCCATTGCATTCCATTCCATTCCATTCCATTCAATTCCATTCCATTCCATTCCATTCCATTCCATTCCATTCCGTTCTACTCAGGTTGATTCAATTCCATTTTATTCCATTCCATTCCGTTCTGTTCCGTTCCGTTCAGTTCTAATCGGGTTTATTCCATTCCATTCCATTCCATTCCATTCCATTCCATTCCATTCCATTCCATTCCATTCCTTTCAATTCGGGTTGCTTCCATTCCATTCCATTCCATTCCATTCCATTCCATTCCATTCCATTCCATTCCATTCCACACGGGTTGATTCAATTTCGTTCTATTCCATTCCATTCCGTTCCGTTCTACTCGGATTGATTCTATTCCATTCTATTCCATTCCATTCCATTCCTGTCCAGTCCATTCCTTTCCATTTCATTCCATTCCATTCCATTCCATTCCATTCCATGCCATTCCATACAATTCCTTTCCATTCTATTCCATTCCATTGCATTCCATTCCATTCCATTCCATTCCATTCCATTTCACTCGGGTTGATTCAGCTCTGTTCTACTCAATTCCATTCCTTTCCGTTCCTTTCCATTCCGTTCCATTCCGTTCAGTTACACTCGGATTGATTCAATTCCATTCTATTACTTTCCATTCCATTCCATTGCATTCCATTCCATTCCGTTCCATTCCATTCCATTCCATTCCATTCCATTCCATTCCATTCCATTCCACTCGGGTTGATTCAGTTTCATTCTATAAAATTCCATTCCGTTCCATTCCGTTCTGTTCCGTTGCATTCCGTTCCGTACTACTCGGATTTATTCAATTCCTTTCTACTCCATTCCACTCCATTCCACTCCATTCCATTCCATTCTATTCCATTCCACTCCATTCCATTCCATTCCATTCCATTCCGTAACACTCCATTCCGTTCTTCTCGGGTAGATTCCATTCGATTCCATTCCATTCCATTCCATTCCATTCCATTCCATTCCATTCCATTCCGTTCAACTCGGGTTGATTCCATTCCATTCCATTCCATTCCATTCCATTCCACTCCATTCCATTCCATTCCATTCCATTCCATTCCATTCCATTCCATTCCATTCCATTCCATTCCATTCCATTCCATTCCACTCGGGTTGATTCAAATCCGTTCTATTCCAATCCATTCCATTCCGTTCCATTCCATTCCATTTCATTCCATTCCATTCCATTCCATTCTGTTCTTCTAGGGTGGATTCTTTTCCATTCCTTTCGATTCCATTTCATTCCATTCCATTCCGTTATACTCGAGTAGATTCCATTCCATTCCATTCCATTCCATTACACTCGGGTTGAATCCATTGCCTTCCCTTCCATTCCATTCCATTCTATTCCATTCCATTCCACTCCATTCCATTCCTCACCGGTTGATTCTATCCGATTCCATTCCATTTCGTTCCATTCGATTCCATTCCATTCCATTCCATTTCATTCCGTTCTTCTCGGGTAGATTAAATTCCATTCCACTCCACTGCATTCCATTCCACTCCATTGCCTTCCATTCCATTCCATTCTTCTCTTGTGGATTCCATTCCATTCCGTTCCATTCCATTCCACTCCATTCCATTCCATTCCTTTGTACTCGTGTAGATTCCATTCCATTCCATTCCATTCCATTCCATTCAATTCCATTCCATTCCATTCCATTAATTTCCATTCCATTCCATTCCATTCCATTCCATTCCATTCCATTCCATTGCGTTCCATTCCATTCCGTTCTTCACAGGTGTATTCCATTCCATTTCGTTCCATTGTTTTCCATTCCATTCCATTCCATTCCACTCGGTTGGATTCAATTCCATTCTATTCCATGCAGTTCCGTTCCGTTTCGTTCCATTCCGCTCCGCTATACTCGGGTTGATTCAATTCCGTTCTATTCCACTCCATTCCATTCCATTCGATTCCATTCCATTCCACTCCATTCCATTCCATTCCATTCCATTCCATTCCATTCCACTCGGGTTGATTCAATTCCGTTCTATTCCAATCCATTCCATTCCGTTCCATTCCATTCCATTTCATTCCATTCCATTCCATTCCATTCTGTTCTTCTAGGGTGGATTCTTTTCCATTCCTTTCGATTCCATTTCATTCCATTCCATTCCATTCCATTCCATTCCATTCCACTCGGGTTGATTCATTTCCAATCTATTCAATTCCATTCCGGTCCATTCCGTTCTGTTCCGTTGCATTCCGTTCCGTTCTACTCGGATTGATTCAATTCCGTTCTATTCCATTCCACTCCATTCCACTCCATTCCATTCCATTCCATTCCATTCCATTCCATTCCCTTCCAGATGGGTTGCTCCCATTCCATTCCATTCCATTCTTCAAGGGTTTATTCCATTTCATTCCATTCCTTTCGATTGCATTCAATTCCTTTCCATTCCATTCCAATCTACTCGAATTGATTCTATTCTATTCCATTCCATTCCATTTCATTCCATTGAATTCCATTCCACACGTGTTGATTTGATAACATTCCGTTCCATTCAATTCCATTCCATTCTTTCCCATTTCACTCGGGTTGATTCCATTCCATTCCACTCCATTCCATTCCATTACACTAGGGTGATTCCATTCCACTCCATTCCATTCCATTCCATTCCATTCCATTCCATTCCATTCCATTCCATTCCATTCCATTCCATTCCATTACACTCGGGTTGATTCCATTGCCTTTCCTTCCATTCCATTCCATTCTATTCCATTCCATTCCATTCCATTCCATTCCTCACCTGTTGATTCTATCCGATTCCATTCCATTCCATTCCATTCCATTCCATTCAATTCCATTCCATTCCATTCCATTCTATTCCATTCTATTCCATTGCATTCCTTTCCATTCCATTCTCCTTGTGTGGATTCAATTCCATTCTATTCCATTCCGTTCCGTTCCGTTACGTTCCATTCCATTCCGTTCTGCACGGGTTGATTCAATTCCGTTCTATTCCTCTCCATCCCATTCCATTCGGTTCCATTCCATTCCATTCCGTTCCATTCCATTCCATTCCATTCCATTCCGTTACTTTCCATTCCATTCTGTACTTTTCGGTTTGATTCCATGCCATTCCATTCCGTTCCATTCCATTCCATTCCATTCCGTTCTTCCCGGCTGGATTCTCTTCCATTCCATTCCATTCCATTCCATTCCATTCCGTTACATTCCATTCCGTTCTTCTCACGTGGATTCCATTCCATTCCATTCCATTCCATTCCTTTCCATTCCATTAAATTGCATTCCATTCCATTCCATTCCATTCCTTTCCATTCCATTCCATTATCCTCAGCTTGATTCAATTCCATTCTTTTCCATTCCATTCCGTTCCGTTCCATTCCGTTCCATTCCGTTCCGTTCTGCTTGCATCCATTCAATTCCGTTCTATTCCATTCCATTCCAATCCATTTCATCCCATTCCATTCGATTCCATTCCGTACCCTTCCATTCCGTTCTTCTCAGGTAGATTCCATTTCATTCCTTTACATTGCATTCCATTCCATTCCATTCCATTCCATTCCATTCCATTCTATTCCTTTCCTTTCCATTCCATTCCATTCTATTCCTTTCCTTTCCATACCATTCCATTCCTTTCCATTCCATTCCATTCCGTTCT
Organism: Gorilla gorilla gorilla; assembly: GCF_029281585.2. NCBI lineage: Eukaryota > Metazoa > Chordata > Mammalia > Primates > Hominidae > Gorilla > Gorilla gorilla. The sequence goes on along the minus strand of NC_086018.1, from coordinate 8,929,282 downwards.
ACTCGGGCAGATTCCATTCCATTCCATTCCATTCCGTTCTTCCCGGCTGGATTCTCTTCCATTCCATTCCATTCCATTCCATTCCATTCCATTCCATTCCATTCCATTCCGTTACATTCCATTCCGTTCTTCTCACGTGGATTCCATTCCATTCCATTCCATTCCATTCCTTTCCATTCCATTAAATTGCATTACATTCCATTCCATTCCATTCCTTTCCATTCCATTCCATTATCCTCAGCTTGATTCAATTCCATTCTTTTCCATTCCATTCCGTTCCGTTCCGCTCCGTTCCATTCCGTTCCGTTCTGCTTGCATCCATTCAATTCCGTTCTATTCCATTCCATTCCAATCCATTTCATCCCATTCCATTCGATTCCATTCCGTACCCTTCCATTCCGTTCTTCTCAGGTAGATTCCATTCCATTCCTTTCCATTGCATTCCATTCCATTCCATTCCATTCCATTCCATTCCATTCTATTCCTTTCCTTTCCATTCCATTTCATTCTATTCCTTTCCTTTCCATACCATTCCATTCCTTTCCATTCCATTCCATTCCGTTCTACTCGGGCAGATTCCATTCCATTCCATTCCATTCCATTCCATTCCATTCCATTCCATTCCATTCCATTCCATTCCATTCCATTCCATTCCATTCCATTCTACTCGGGTAGTTTCAAATCCATTCCATTCCATTCCATTCCTTTCCATTCCATTTCATTCCATTCCATTCCATTCCATTCCGTTCTACTCAGGTAGATTCCATTTCATTCCATTCCATTCCATTCCATTCCGTTCCATTCCATTCCATTCCATTCCGTTTTACTCGGGTAGTTTCCATTCAATTCCTTTCCATTCCATTGCATTCCATTCTCCATGGGTGGATTCAATTCCATTCTATTCCATTCCGTTCCGTCCCGTTCCGTTCCATTCTGTTCCGCTCTTCTCAGGTAGATTCAATTCCGTTCTATTCCACTCCATTCCATTGCATTCCACTCCTTTCCATTCCATTCCATTCCGTTCCGTTCCATTCCATTCCGTTCTTATAGGGTGGATTCCACTCCATTTCATACCATTCCATTCCGTTCTTTTCCATTCGATTCCATTCCATTCCATTCCATTCCGTTCTACTCGTGTAGATTCAGTTCATTCGAATCCATTCCATTCCATTCCATTTCATTCCACTCTCGTCGGGTGGATTGAATTCCATTCTATTCCATTCAATTCCGTTCCGTTCCGTTCCATTCCATTCCGTTCTACTCGGGTTGATTCAATTCCGTACTATTCCACTCCACTCCATTCCATTCCATTCCATTCCGTTGCACTCCTTTCCGTTCTTCTCGGGTGGATTCCATTCCTTTCCATTCCATTCCATTAGGTTCCGTTCCATTCCGTTCCTTTCAATTCCATTCCATTCCGTTCTTCTCGGGTGGATTCCATTCCATTCCATTTCATTTCATTCCATTCCATTCCATTCCATTCCGTTCTTCTCGGGTGGATTCCATTCCATTCCGTTCCGTTGCATTCCATACCATTCCATTCCTTTCTATTCCATTCCGTGCCACTCGGGTAGATTCCATTCCATTCCATTCCATTTCATTCCATAACATTCCATTCCATTCCATTCCATAACATTCCATTCCATTCCATTCCATAACATTCCATTCCATTCCATTCCATTCTACTCGGGTAGATTTCATTGCATTCCATTCCATTCCATTCCATTACATTCCATTCCATACCATTCCATTCCATTCCATTCCATTCCGTTCTACTCGGGGAGATTCCTTTCCATTTCATTCCCTTCCGTTCCATTCCATTCCATTCGATTCCCTTCTACTCGGGTAGATTCCATTCCATTCCATTCCACTCCATTCCATTCCATTCATTTCCATCCCATTCCATTCCATTCCATTCTTTTCCATTCCATTACGTTCTTCTCGGGAGGATTCCATTCCATTCCAATCCATTCGGTTCCTTTCCACTGCATTCCATTCCATTCCATTCCATTTTATTCCGTTTACTCAGGTAGACTACATTCCATTCCGTTCCATTCCATTCCATTCCATTCCATCCCGTTCCATTCCGTTCCGTTCCATTCCATTCCATTCCGTTCTTCTCGGGTGGATTCCATTCCATTTCATTCGAATCCATTCCATTCCGTTCCATTCCATTCCGTTCCATTCTATTCCATTTCATTCCATTCCATTCCATTCCATTCCATTCCATTCCATTCCATTCTATTCCATTGCACTCCATTCCATTCCATTCCATTCCATTCCATTCCATTCCATTCCATTCCATTGCACTCGGGTTGATTCCATTGCCTTCCCTTCCATTCCATTCCATTCTATTCCATTCCATTCCATTCCATTCCATTCCATTCCATTCCATTCCATTCCATTCCTCACCTGTTGATTCTATCCGATTCCATTCCATTTCGTTCCATTCGATTCCATTCCATTCCATTCCATTTCATTCCGTTTTTCTCGGGTAGATTAAATTCCATTCCACTCCACTCCATTCCATTCCACTCCATTGCCTTCCATTCCATTCCATTCTTCTTGTTTGGATTCCATTCCATTCCATTCCATTCCATTCCATTCCATTCCATTCCATTCCATTCCATTCCTTTCTACTCGGGTAGATTCCATTCCATTCCATTCCATTCCATACCATTCCATTTCATTCCATTCCATTGCATTCCATTCCATTTCATTCTGGTCCATACCATTCCATTCCATTCTCTTCTGGGGGATTCAGTTCTATTCTATTCCATTCTGGTCCATTCCGTTCCGTTCCATTCCGTTCCGTTGCATTCCATTCCTTTCCATTCCATTCCAATCCGTTCTACACGGGTAGATTCCATTCCATTCCATTCCATTCCATTCCATTCCATTCCATTCCATTCCATTCTGTTCTTCTCGGGTGGATTCCTTTCGATTCCCTTCCATTCCATTCCATTCCGTTCTACACGGGTAGATTCCATTCCATTCCATTCCGTTCCATTCCATTCTATTCCATTCCATTCCATTCCATTCCATTCTATTCCATTCTATTCCATTCCATTCCATTCCATTCCATTCTCCTTGTGTGGATTCAATTCCATTCTATTCCATTCCGTTCCGTTCCGTTACGTTCCCTTCCATTCCGTTCTGCACGGGTTGATTCAATTCCGTTCTATTCCACTCCATCCCATTCCATTCTGTTCCATTCCATTCCATTCCATTCCATTCCGTTACGTTCCATTCCATTCTGTTCTTTTCGGTTTGATTCCATGCCATTCCATTCCGTTCCATTCCATTCCATTCCATTCCGTTCTTCCCGGCTGGATTCTCTTCCATTCCATTCCATTCCATTCCATTCCATTCCATTCCATTCCGTTACATTCCATTCCGTTCTTCTCACGTGGATTCCATTCCATTCCATTCCATTCCATTCCTTTCCATTCCATTCCATTCCATTCCATTCCTTTCCATTCCATTCCATTATCCTCGGCTTGATTCAATTCCATTCTTTTCCATTCCATTCCGTTCCGTTCCGTTCCATTCCGTTCCGTTCTACTTGCATCCATTCAATTCCGTTCTATTCCATTCCATTTCAATCCATTTCATCCCATTCCATTCGATTCCATTCCGTACCCTTCCATTCCGTTCTTCTCGGGTAGATTCCATTCCATTCCATTCCATTGCATTCCATTCCATTCCATTCCATTCCATTCCATTCCATTCTATTCCTTTCCTTTCCATTCCATTCAATTCTATTCCTTTCCTTTCCATACCATTCCATTCCATTCCATTCCATTCCATTCCATTCCGTTCTACTCGGGCAGATTCCATTCCATTCCATTCCATTCCATTCCATTCCATTCCATTCCATTCCATTCCATTCTACTCGGGTAGTTTCAAATCCATTCCATTCTATTCCATTCCTTTCCATTCCAATTCATTCCATTCCATTCCATTCCATTCCGTTCTACTCAGGTAGATTCCATTTCATTCCATTCCATTCCATTCCATTCCGTTCCATTCCATTCCATTCCGTTCTACTCGGGTAGTTTCCATTCCATTCCTTTCCATTCCATTGCATTCCATTCTCCATGGGTGGATTCAATTCCATTCTATTCCATTCCGTTCCGTCCCGTTCCGTTCCATTCTGTTCCGCTCTTCTCAGGTAGATTCAATTCCGTTCTATTCCACTCCATTCCATTGCATTCCACTCCTTTCCATTCCATTCCATTCCGTTCCGTTCCATTCCATTCCGTTCTTATAGGGTGGATTCCACTCCATTTCATACCATTCCATTCCGTTCTTTTCCATTCGATTCCATTCCATTCCATTCCATTCCGTTCTACTCGTGTAGATTCAGTTCATTCGAATCCATTCCATTCCATTCCATTTCATTCCACTCTCGTCGGGTGGATTGAATTCCATTCTATTCCATTCAATTCCGTTCCGTTCCGTTCCATTCCATTCCGTTCTACTCGGGTTGATTCAATTCCGTACTATTCCACTCCACTCCATTCCATTCCATTCCATTCCGTTGCACTCCTTTCCGTTCTTCTCGGGTGGATTCCATTCCTTTCCATTCCATTCCATTAGGTTCCGTTCCATTCCGTTCCTTTCAATTCCATTCCATTCCGTTCTTCTCGGGTGGATTCCATTCCATTCCATTTCATTTCATTCCATTCCATTCCATTCCATTCCGTTCTTCTCGGGTGGATTCCATTCCATTCCGTTCCGTTGCATTCCATACCATTCCATTCCTTTCTATTCCATTCCGTGCCACTCGGGTAGATTCCATTCCATTCCATTCCATTTCATTCCATAACATTCCATTCCATTCCATTCCATAACATTCCATTCCATTCCATTCCATAACATTCCATTCCATTCCATTCCATTCTACTCGGGTAGATTTCATTGCATTCCATTCCATTCCATTCCATTACATTACATTCCATACCATTCCATTCCATTCCATTCCATTCCGTTCTACTCGGGGAGATTCCTTTCCATTTCATTCCCTTCCGTTCCATTCCATTCCATTCGATTCCCTTCTACTCGGGTAGATTCCATTCCATTCCATTCCACTCCATTCCATTCCATTCATTTCCATCCCATTCCATTCCATTCCATTCTTTTCCATTCCATTACGTTCTTCTCGGGAGGATTCCATTCCATTCCAATCCATTCGGTTCCTTTCCACTGCATTCCATTCCATTCCATTCCATTTTATTCCGTTTACTCAGGTAGACTACATTCCATTCCGTTCCATTCCATTCCATTCCATTCCATCCCGTTCCATTCCGTTCCGTTCCATTCCATTCCATTCCGTTCTTCTCGGGTGGATTCCATTCCATTTCATTCGAATCCATTCCATTCCGTTCCATTCCATTCCGTTCCATTCTATTCCATTTCATTCCATTCCATTCCATTCCATTCCATTCCATTCCATTCCATTCTATTCCATTGCACTCCATTCCATTCCATTCCATTCCATTCCATTCCATTCCATTCCATTCCACTGCACTCGGGTTGATTCCATTGCCTTCCCTTCCATTCCATTCCATTCTATTCCATTCCATTCCATTCCATTCCATTCCATTCCATTCCATTCCTCACCTGTTGATTCTATCCGATTCCATTCCATTTCGTTCCATTCGATTCCATTCCATTCCATTCCATTTCATTCCGTTTTTCTCGGGTAGATTAAATTCCATTCCACTCCACTCCATTCCATTCCACTCCATTGCCTTCCATTCCATTCCATTCTTCTTGTTTGGATTCCATTCCATTCCATTCCATTCCATTCCATTCCATTCCATTCCATTCCATTCCTTTCTACTCGGGTAGATTCCATTCCATTCCATTCCATTCCATAGCATTCCATTTCATTCCATTCCATTGCATTCCATTCCATTTCATTCTGGTCCATTCCATTCCATTCCATTCTCTTCTGGGGGATTCAGTTCTATTCTATTCCATTCTGGTCCATTCCGTTCCGTTCCATTCCGTTCCGTTGCATTCCATTCCTTTCCATTCCATTCCAATCCGTTCTACACGGGTAGATTCCATTCCATTCCATTCCATTCCATTCCATTCCATTCCATTCCATTCCATTCCATTCCATTCTGTTCTTCTCGGGTGGATTCCTTTCGATTCCCTTCCATTCCATTCCATTCCGTTCTACATGGGTAGATTCCATTCCATTCCATTCCGTTCCATTCCATTCTATTCCATTCCATTCCATTCCATTCCATTCTATTCCATTCTATTCCATTCCATTCCATTCCATTCCATTCTCCTTGTGTGGATTCAATTCCATTCTATTCCATTCCGTTCCGTTCCGTTACGTTCCCTTCCATTCCGTTCTGCACGGGTTGATTCAATTCCGTTCTATTCCACTCCATCCCATTCCATTCTGTTCCATTCCATTCCATTCCATTCCATTCCATTCCGTTACGTTCCATTCCATTCTGTTCTTTTCGGGTTGATTCCATGCCATTCCATTCCGTTCCATTCCATTCCATTCCATTCCATTCCATTCCATTCCATTCCATTCCATTCCATTACATTACATTCCGTTCCGTTCTTCTCACGTGGATTCCATTCCATTCCATTCCATTCCATTCCTTTCCATTCCATTCCATTATCCTCGGCTTGATTCAATTCCATTCTTTTCCATTCCATTCCGTTCCGTTCCGTTCCGTTCCATTCCGTTCCGTTCTACTTGCATCCATTCAATTCCGTTCTATTCCATTCCATTCCAATCCATTTCATCCCATTCCATTCGATTCCATTCCGTACCCTTCCATTCCGTTCTTCTCGGGTAGATTCCATTCCATTCCATTCCATTGCATTCCATTCCATTCAATTCCATTCAATTCCATTCCATTCCATTCCATTCCATTCCATTCCATTCCATTCCATTCCATTCCATTCCATTCCATTCCATTCCACACGGGTTGATTCAATTCCGTTCTATTCCATTCCATTCCGTTCCGTTCTACTCGGATTGATTCAATTCCATTCTATTCCATTCCATTCCAGTCCAGTCCAGTCCATTCCATTCCATTCCATTCCATTCCATTCCATTCCATTCCATTCCATTCCATTCCATTGCATTCTATTCCATTCCATTCCATTCCATTCCATTCCATTCCATTTCACTCGGGTTGATTCAGCTCTGTTCTACTCAATTCCATTCCATTCCGTTCCTTTCCATTCCGTTCCATTCCGTTCAGTTCCACTCGGATTGATTCAATTCCGTTCTATTACTTTCCATTCCATTCCATTGCATTCCATTCCATTCCGTTCCATTCCATTCCATTCCATTCCATTCCATTCCATTCCATTCCATTCCATTCCATTCCATTCCACTCGGGTTGATTCAGTTTCATTCTATAAAATTCCATTCCATTCCATTCCGTTCTGTTCCGTTGCATTCCGTTCCGTTCTACTCGGATTTATTCAATTCCTTTCTACTCCATTCCACTCCATTCCACTCCATTCCATTCCATTCCATTCCATTCCATTCCACTCCATTCCATTCCATTCCATTCCATTCCGTAACACTCCATTCCGTTCTTCTCGGGTAGATTCCATTCAATTCCATTCCATTCCATTCCATTCCATTCCGTTCCATTCCATTCCATTCCGTTCAACTCGGGTTGATTCCATTCCATTCCATTCCATTCCATTCCATTCCATTCCACTCCATTCCATTCCATTCCATTCCATTCCATTCCATTCCATTCCATTCCATTCCATTCCATTCCATTCCACTCGGGTTGATTCAATTCCGTTCTATTCCAATCCATTCCATTCTGTTCCATTCCAGTCCATTTCATTCCATTCCATTCCATTCCATTCTGTTCTTCTAGGGTGGATTCTTTTCCATTCCTTTCGATTCCATTTCATTCCATTCCATTCCATTCCATTCCATTCCATTCCACTCGGTTTGATTCAGTTCCAATCTATTCAATTCCATTCCGGTCCATTCCGTTCTGTTCCGTTGCATTCCGTTCCGTTCTACTCGGATTGATTCAATTCCGTTCTATTCCATTCCACTCCATTCCACTCCATTCCATTCCATTCCATTCCATTCCATTCCTTTCCATTCCATTCCATTCCATTCCATTCCATTCCATTCCATTCCATTCCATTCCATTCCCTTCCAGATGGGTTGCTCCCATTCCATTCCACTTCATTCTTCAAGGGTTTATTCCATTTCATTCCATTCCTTTCGATTGCATTCAATTCCTTTCCATTCCATTCCAATCCACTCGAATTGATTCTATTCTATTCCATTCCATTCCATTGCATTCCTTTCCATTCCATTCTCCTTGTGTGGATTCAATTCCATTCTATTCCATTCCGTTCTGTTCCGTTACGTTCCATTCCATTCCGTTCTGCACGGGTTGATTCAATTCCGTTCTATTCCTCTCCATCCCATTCCATTCCGTTCCATTCCATTCCATTCCATTCCATTCCGTTACTTTCCATTCCATTCTGTTCTTTTCGGTTTGATTCCATGCCATTCCATTCCGTTCCATTCCATTCCATTCCATTCCGTTCTTCCCGGCTGGATTCTCTTCCATTCCATTCCGTTCCATTCCATTCCATTCAATTCCATTCCATTCCATTCCATTCCGTTACATTCCATTCCGTTCTTCTCACGTGGATTCCATTCCATTCCATTCCATTCCTTTCCATTCCATTCCATTCCTTTCCATTCCATTCCATTATCCTCGGCTTGATTCAATTCCATTCTTTTCCATTCCATTCCGTTCCGTTCCGTTCCGTTCCATTCCGTTCCGTTCTACTTGCATCCATTCAATTCCGTTCTATTCCATTCCATTCCAATCCATTTCATCCCATTCCATTCGATTCCATTCCGTACCCTTCCATTCCGTTCTTCTCAGGTAGATTCCATTTCATTCCTTTACATTGCATTCCATTCCATTCCATTCCATTCCATTCCATTCTATTCCTTTCCTTTCCATTCCATTCCATTCTATTCCTTTCCTTTCCATACCATTCCATTCCTTTCCATTCCATTCCATTCCGTTCTACTCGGGCAGATTCCATTCCATTCCATTCCATTCCGTTCTTCCCGGCTGGATTCTCTTCCATTCCATTCCATTCCATTCCATTCCATTCCATTCCATTCCATTCCATTCCATTCCGTTACATTCCATTCCGTTCTTCTCACGTGGATTCCATTCCATTCCATTCCATTCCATTCCTTTCCATTCCATTAAATTGCATTACATTCCATTCCATTCCATTCCTTTCCATTCCATTCCATTATCCTCAGCTTGATTCAATTCCATTCTTTTCCATTCCATTCCGTTCCGTTCCGTTCCGTTCCATTCCGTTCCGTTCTGCTTGCATCCATTCAATTCCGTTCTATTCCATTCCATTCCAATCCATTTCATCCCATTCCATTCGATTCCATTCCGTACCCTTCCATTCCGTTCTTCTCAGGTAGATTCCATTCCATTCCTTTCCATTGCATTCCATTCCATTCCATTCCATTCCATTCCATTCTATTCCTTTCCTTTCCATTCCATTTCATTCTATTCCTTTCCTTTCCATACCATTCCATTCCTTTCCATTCCATTCCATTCCGTTCTACTCGGGCAGATTCCATTCCATTCCATTCCATTCCATTCCATTCCATTCCATTCCATTCCATTCCATTCCATTCCATTCCATTCCATTCTACTCGGGTAGTTTCAAATCCATTCCATTCCATTCCATTCCTTTCCATTCCATTTCATTCCATTCCATTCCATTCCATTCCGTTCTACTCAGGTAGATTCCATTTCATTCCATTCCATTCCATTCCATTCCGTTCCATTCCATTCCATTCCATTCCGTTTTACTCGGGTAGTTTCCATTCAATTCCTTTCCATTCCATTGCATTCCATTCTCCATGGGTGGATTCAATTCCATTCTATTCCATTCCGTTCCGTCCCGTTCCGTTCCATTCTGTTCCGCTCTTCTCAGGTAGATTCAATTCCGTTCTATTCCACTCCATTCCATTGCATTCCACTCCTTTCCATTCCATTCCATTCCGTTCCGTTCCATTCCATTCCGTTCTTATAGGGTGGATTCCACTCCATTTCATACCATTCCATTCCGTTCTTTTCCATTCGATTCCATTCCATTCCATTCCATTCCGTTCTACTCGTGTAGATTCAGTTCATTCGAATCCATTCCATTCCATTCCATTTCATTCCACTCTCGTCGGGTGGATTGAATTCCATTCTATTCCATTCAATTCCGTTCCGTTCCGTTCCATTCCATTCCGTTCTACTCGGGTTGATTCAATTCCGTACTATTCCACTCCACTCCATTCCATTCCATTCCATTCCGTTGCACTCCTTTCCGTTCTTCTCGGGTGGATTCCATTCCTTTCCATTCCATTCCATTAGGTTCCGTTCCATTCCGTTCCTTTCAATTCCATTCCATTCCGTTCTTCTCGGGTGGATTCCATTCCATTCCATTTCATTTCATTCCATTCCATTCCATTCCATTCCGTTCTTCTCGGGTGGATTCCATTCCATTCCGTTCCGTTGCATTCCATACCATTCCATTCCTTTCTATTCCATTCCGTGCCACTCGGGTAGATTCCATTCCATTCCATTCCATTTCATTCCATAACATTCCATTCCATTCCATTCCATAACATTCCATTCCATTCCATTCCATAACATTCCATTCCATTCCATTCCATTCTACTCGGGTAGATTTCATTGCATTCCATTCCATTCCATTCCATTACATTCCATTCCATACCATTCCATTCCATTCCATTCCATTCCGTTCTACTCGGGGAGATTCCTTTCCATTTCATTCCCTTCCGTTCCATTCCATTCCATTCGATTCCCTTCTACTCGGGTAGATTCCATTCCATTCCATTCCACTCCATTCCATTCCATTCATTTCCATCCCATTCCATTCCATTCCATTCTTTTCCATTCCATTACGTTCTTCTCGGGAGGATTCCATTCCATTCCAATCCATTCGGTTCCTTTCCACTGCATTCCATTCCATTCCATTCCATTTTATTCCGTTTACTCAGGTAGACTACATTCCATTCCGTTCCATTCCATTCCATTCCATTCCATCCCGTTCCATTCCGTTCCGTTCCATTCCATTCCATTCCGTTCTTCTCGGGTGGATTCCATTCCATTTCATTCGAATCCATTCCATTCCGTTCCATTCCATTCCGTTCCATTCTATTCCATTTCATTCCATTCCATTCCATTCCATTCCATTCCATTCCATTCCATTCTATTCCATTGCACTCCATTCCATTCCATTCCATTCCATTCCATTCCATTCCATTCCATTCCATTGCACTCGGGTTGATTCCATTGCCTTCCCTTCCATTCCATTCCATTCTATTCCATTCCATTCCATTCCATTCCATTCCATTCCATTCCATTCCATTCCATTCCTCACCTGTTGATTCTATCCGATTCCATTCCATTTCGTTCCATTCGATTCCATTCCATTCCATTCCATTTCATTCCGTTTTTCTCGGGTAGATTAAATTCCATTCCACTCCACTCCATTCCATTCCACTCCATTGCCTTCCATTCCATTCCATTCTTCTTGTTTGGATTCCATTCCATTCCATTCCATTCCATTCCATTCCATTCCATTCCATTCCATTCCATTCCTTTCTACTCGGGTAGATTCCATTCCATTCCATTCCATTCCATACCATTCCATTTCATTCCATTCCATTGCATTCCATTCCATTTCATTCTGGTCCATACCATTCCATTCCATTCTCTTCTGGGGGATTCAGTTCTATTCTATTCCATTCTGGTCCATTCCGTTCCGTTCCATTCCGTTCCGTTGCATTCCATTCCTTTCCATTCCATTCCAATCCGTTCTACACGGGTAGATTCCATTCCATTCCATTCCATTCCATTCCATTCCATTCCATTCCATTCCATTCTGTTCTTCTCGGGTGGATTCCTTTCGATTCCCTTCCATTCCATTCCATTCCGTTCTACACGGGTAGATTCCATTCCATTCCATTCCGTTCCATTCCATTCTATTCCATTCCATTCCATTCCATTCCATTCTATTCCATTCTATTCCATTCCATTCCATTCCATTCCATTCTCCTTGTGTGGATTCAATTCCATTCTATTCCATTCCGTTCCGTTCCGTTACGTTCCCTTCCATTCCGTTCTGCACGGGTTGATTCAATTCCGTTCTATTCCACTCCATCCCATTCCATTCTGTTCCATTCCATTCCATTCCATTCCATTCCGTTACGTTCCATTCCATTCTGTTCTTTTCGGTTTGATTCCATGCCATTCCATTCCGTTCCATTCCATTCCATTCCATTCCGTTCTTCCCGGCTGGATTCTCTTCCATTCCATTCCATTCCATTCCATTCCATTCCATTCCATTCCGTTACATTCCATTCCGTTCTTCTCACGTGGATTCCATTCCATTCCATTCCATTCCATTCCTTTCCATTCCATTCCATTCCATTCCATTCCTTTCCATTCCATTCCATTATCCTCGGCTTGATTCAATTCCATTCTTTTCCATTCCATTCCGTTCCGTTCCGTTCCATTCCGTTCCGTTCTACTTGCATCCATTCAATTCCGTTCTATTCCATTCCATTTCAATCCATTTCATCCCATTCCATTCGATTCCATTCCGTACCCTTCCATTCCGTTCTTCTCGGGTAGATTCCATTCCATTCCATTCCATTGCATTCCATTCCATTCCATTCCATTCCATTCCATTCCATTCTATTCCTTTCCTTTCCATTCCATTCAATTCTATTCCTTTCCTTTCCATACCATTCCATTCCATTCCATTCCATTCCATTCCATTCCGTTCTACTCGGGCAGATTCCATTCCATTCCATTCCATTCCATTCCATTCCATTCCATTCCATTCCATTCCATTCTACTCGGGTAGTTTCAAATCCATTCCATTCTATTCCATTCCTTTCCATTCCAATTCATTCCATTCCATTCCATTCCATTCCGTTCTACTCAGGTAGATTCCATTTCATTCCATTCCATTCCATTCCATTCCGTTCCATTCCATTCCATTCCGTTCTACTCGGGTAGTTTCCATTCCATTCCTTTCCATTCCATTGCATTCCATTCTCCATGGGTGGATTCAATTCCATTCTATTCCATTCCGTTCCGTCCCGTTCCGTTCCATTCTGTTCCGCTCTTCTCAGGTAGATTCAATTCCGTTCTATTCCACTCCATTCCATTGCATTCCACTCCTTTCCATTCCATTCCATTCCGTTCCGTTCCATTCCATTCCGTTCTTATAGGGTGGATTCCACTCCATTTCATACCATTCCATTCCGTTCTTTTCCATTCGATTCCATTCCATTCCATTCCATTCCGTTCTACTCGTGTAGATTCAGTTCATTCGAATCCATTCCATTCCATTCCATTTCATTCCACTCTCGTCGGGTGGATTGAATTCCATTCTATTCCATTCAATTCCGTTCCGTTCCGTTCCATTCCATTCCGTTCTACTCGGGTTGATTCAATTCCGTACTATTCCACTCCACTCCATTCCATTCCATTCCATTCCGTTGCACTCCTTTCCGTTCTTCTCGGGTGGATTCCATTCCTTTCCATTCCATTCCATTAGGTTCCGTTCCATTCCGTTCCTTTCAATTCCATTCCATTCCGTTCTTCTCGGGTGGATTCCATTCCATTCCATTTCATTTCATTCCATTCCATTCCATTCCATTCCGTTCTTCTCGGGTGGATTCCATTCCATTCCGTTCCGTTGCATTCCATACCATTCCATTCCTTTCTATTCCATTCCGTGCCACTCGGGTAGATTCCATTCCATTCCATTCCATTTCATTCCATAACATTCCATTCCATTCCATTCCATAACATTCCATTCCATTCCATTCCATAACATTCCATTCCATTCCATTCCATTCTACTCGGGTAGATTTCATTGCATTCCATTCCATTCCATTCCATTACATTACATTCCATACCATTCCATTCCATTCCATTCCATTCCGTTCTACTCGGGGAGATTCCTTTCCATTTCATTCCCTTCCGTTCCATTCCATTCCATTCGATTCCCTTCTACTCGGGTAGATTCCATTCCATTCCATTCCACTCCATTCCATTCCATTCATTTCCATCCCATTCCATTCCATTCCATTCTTTTCCATTCCATTACGTTCTTCTCGGGAGGATTCCATTCCATTCCAATCCATTCGGTTCCTTTCCACTGCATTCCATTCCATTCCATTCCATTTTATTCCGTTTACTCAGGTAGACTACATTCCATTCCGTTCCATTCCATTCCATTCCATTCCATCCCGTTCCATTCCGTTCCGTTCCATTCCATTCCATTCCGTTCTTCTCGGGTGGATTCCATTCCATTTCATTCGAATCCATTCCATTCCGTTCCATTCCATTCCGTTCCATTCTATTCCATTTCATTCCATTCCATTCCATTCCATTCCATTCCATTCCATTCCATTCTATTCCATTGCACTCCATTCCATTCCATTCCATTCCATTCCATTCCATTCCATTCCATTCCATTCCACTGCACTCGGGTTGATTCCATTGCCTTCCCTTCCATTCCATTCCATTCTATTCCATTCCATTCCATTCCATTCCATTCCATTCCATTCCATTCCTCACCTGTTGATTCTATCCGATTCCATTCCATTTCGTTCCATTCGATTCCATTCCATTCCATTCCATTTCATTCCGTTTTTCTCGGGTAGATTAAATTCCATTCCACTCCACTCCATTCCATTCCACTCCATTGCCTTCCATTCCATTCCATTCTTCTTGTTTGGATTCCATTCCATTCCATTCCATTCCATTCCATTCCATTCCATTCCATTCCATTCCATTCCTTTCTACTCGGGTAGATTCCATTCCATTCCATTCCATTCCATAGCATTCCATTTCATTCCATTCCATTGCATTCCATTCCATTTCATTCTGGTCCATTCCATTCCATTCCATTCTCTTCTGGGGGATTCAGTTCTATTCTATTCCATTCTGGTCCATTCCGTTCCGTTCCATTCCGTTCCGTTGCATTCCATTCCTTTCCATTCCATTCCAATCCGTTCTACACGGGTAGATTCCATTCCATTCCATTCCATTCCATTCCATTCCATTCCATTCCATTCCATTCCATTCCATTCTGTTCTTCTCGGGTGGATTCCTTTCGATTCCCTTCCATTCCATTCCATTCCGTTCTACATGGGTAGATTCCATTCCATTCCATTCCGTTCCATTCCATTCTATTCCATTCCATTCCATTCCATTCCATTCTATTCCATTC
The DNA here is from genome assembly GCF_029281585.2 of Gorilla gorilla gorilla. NCBI lineage: Eukaryota > Metazoa > Chordata > Mammalia > Primates > Hominidae > Gorilla > Gorilla gorilla. The sequence continues at coordinate 8,913,931 of NC_086018.1, read as the reverse complement.
TATTCCATTCCATTCCATTCCATTCCATTCTCCTTGTGTGGATTCAATTCCATTCTATTCCATTCCGTTCCGTTCCGTTACGTTCCCTTCCATTCCGTTCTGCACGGGTTGATTCAATTCCGTTCTATTCCACTCCATCCCATTCCATTCTGTTCCATTCCATTCCATTCCATTCCATTCCATTCCGTTACGTTCCATTCCATTCTGTTCTTTTCGGGTTGATTCCATGCCATTCCATTCCGTTCCATTCCATTCCATTCCATTCCATTCCATTCCATTCCATTCCATTCCATTCCATTACATTACATTCCGTTCCGTTCTTCTCACGTGGATTCCATTCCATTCCATTCCATTCCATTCCTTTCCATTCCATTCCATTATCCTCGGCTTGATTCAATTCCATTCTTTTCCATTCCATTCCGTTCCGTTCCGTTCCGTTCCATTCCGTTCCGTTCTACTTGCATCCATTCAATTCCGTTCTATTCCATTCCATTCCAATCCATTTCATCCCATTCCATTCGATTCCATTCCGTACCCTTCCATTCCGTTCTTCTCGGGTAGATTCCATTCCATTCCATTCCATTGCATTCCATTCCATTCAATTCCATTCAATTCCATTCCATTCCATTCCATTCCATTCCATTCCATTCCATTCCATTCCATTCCATTCCATTCCATTCCATTCCACACGGGTTGATTCAATTCCGTTCTATTCCATTCCATTCCGTTCCGTTCTACTCGGATTGATTCAATTCCATTCTATTCCATTCCATTCCAGTCCAGTCCAGTCCATTCCATTCCATTCCATTCCATTCCATTCCATTCCATTCCATTCCATTCCATTCCATTGCATTCTATTCCATTCCATTCCATTCCATTCCATTCCATTCCATTTCACTCGGGTTGATTCAGCTCTGTTCTACTCAATTCCATTCCATTCCGTTCCTTTCCATTCCGTTCCATTCCGTTCAGTTCCACTCGGATTGATTCAATTCCGTTCTATTACTTTCCATTCCATTCCATTGCATTCCATTCCATTCCGTTCCATTCCATTCCATTCCATTCCATTCCATTCCATTCCATTCCATTCCATTCCATTCCACTCGGGTTGATTCAGTTTCATTCTATAAAATTCCATTCCATTCCATTCCGTTCTGTTCCGTTGCATTCCGTTCCGTTCTACTCGGATTTATTCAATTCCTTTCTACTCCATTCCACTCCATTCCACTCCATTCCATTCCATTCCATTCCATTCCATTCCACTCCATTCCATTCCATTCCATTCCATTCCGTAACACTCCATTCCGTTCTTCTCGGGTAGATTCCATTCAATTCCATTCCATTCCATTCCATTCCATTCCGTTCCATTCCATTCCATTCCGTTCAACTCGGGTTGATTCCATTCCATTCCATTCCATTCCATTCCATTCCATTCCACTCCATTCCATTCCATTCCATTCCATTCCATTCCATTCCATTCCATTCCATTCCATTCCATTCCATTCCACTCGGGTTGATTCAATTCCGTTCTATTCCAATCCATTCCATTCTGTTCCATTCCAGTCCATTTCATTCCATTCCATTCCATTCCATTCTGTTCTTCTAGGGTGGATTCTTTTCCATTCCTTTCGATTCCATTTCATTCCATTCCATTCCATTCCATTCCATTCCATTCCACTCGGTTTGATTCAGTTCCAATCTATTCAATTCCATTCCGGTCCATTCCGTTCTGTTCCGTTGCATTCCGTTCCGTTCTACTCGGATTGATTCAATTCCGTTCTATTCCATTCCACTCCATTCCACTCCATTCCATTCCATTCCATTCCATTCCATTCCTTTCCATTCCATTCCATTCCATTCCATTCCATTCCATTCCATTCCATTCCATTCCATTCCCTTCCAGATGGGTTGCTCCCATTCCATTCCACTTCATTCTTCAAGGGTTTATTCCATTTCATTCCATTCCTTTCGATTGCATTCAATTCCTTTCCATTCCATTCCAATCCACTCGAATTGATTCTATTCTATTCCATTCCATTCCATTGCATTCCTTTCCATTCCATTCTCCTTGTGTGGATTCAATTCCATTCTATTCCATTCCGTTCTGTTCCGTTACGTTCCATTCCATTCCGTTCTGCACGGGTTGATTCAATTCCGTTCTATTCCTCTCCATCCCATTCCATTCCGTTCCATTCCATTCCATTCCATTCCATTCCGTTACTTTCCATTCCATTCTGTTCTTTTCGGTTTGATTCCATGCCATTCCATTCCGTTCCATTCCATTCCATTCCATTCCGTTCTTCCCGGCTGGATTCTCTTCCATTCCATTCCATTCCATTCCATTCCATTCAATTCCATTCCATTCCATTCCATTCCGTTACATTCCATTCCGTTCTTCTCACGTGGATTCCATTCCATTCCATTCCATTCCTTTCCATTCCATTCCATTCCTTTCCATTCCATTCCATTATCCTCGGCTTGATTCAATTCCATTCTTTTCCATTCCATTCCGTTCCGTTCCGTTCCGTTCCATTCCGTTCCGTTCTACTTGCATCCATTCAATTCCGTTCTATTCCATTCCATTCCAATCCATTTCATCCCATTCCATTCGATTCCATTCCGTACCCTTCCATTCCGTTCTTCTCAGGTAGATTCCATTTCATTCCTTTACATTGCATTCCATTCCATTCCATTCCATTCCATTCCATTCTATTCCTTTCCTTTCCATTCCATTCCATTCTATTCCTTTCCTTTCCATACCATTCCATTCCTTTCCATTCCATTCCATTCCGTTCTACTCGGGCAGATTCCATTCCATTCCATTCCATTCCGTTCTTCCCGGCTGGATTCTCTTCCATTCCATTCCATTCCATTCCATTCCATTCCATTCCATTCCATTCCATTCCATTCCGTTACATTCCATTCCGTTCTTCTCACGTGGATTCCATTCCATTCCATTCCATTCCATTCCTTTCCATTCCATTAAATTGCATTACATTCCATTCCATTCCATTCCTTTCCATTCCATTCCATTATCCTCAGCTTGATTCAATTCCATTCTTTTCCATTCCATTCCGTTCCGTTCCGTTCCGTTCCATTCCGTTCCGTTCTGCTTGCATCCATTCAATTCCGTTCTATTCCATTCCATTCCAATCCATTTCATCCCATTCCATTCGATTCCATTCCGTACCCTTCCATTCCGTTCTTCTCAGGTAGATTCCATTCCATTCCTTTCCATTGCATTCCATTCCATTCCATTCCATTCCATTCCATTCTATTCCTTTCCTTTCCATTCCATTTCATTCTATTCCTTTCCTTTCCATACCATTCCATTCCTTTCCATTCCATTCCATTCCGTTCTACTCGGGCAGATTCCATTCCATTCCATTCCATTCCATTCCATTCCATTCCATTCCATTCCATTCCATTCCATTCCATTCCATTCCATTCTACTCGGGTAGTTTCAAATCCATTCCATTCCATTCCATTCCTTTCCATTCCATTTCATTCCATTCCATTCCATTCCATTCCGTTCTACTCAGGTAGATTCCATTTCATTCCATTCCATTCCATTCCATTCCGTTCCATTCCATTCCATTCCATTCCGTTTTACTCGGGTAGTTTCCATTCAATTCCTTTCCATTCCATTGCATTCCATTCTCCATGGGTGGATTCAATTCCATTCTATTCCATTCCGTTCCGTCCCGTTCCGTTCCATTCTGTTCCGCTCTTCTCAGGTAGATTCAATTCCGTTCTATTCCACTCCATTCCATTGCATTCCACTCCTTTCCATTCCATTCCATTCCGTTCCGTTCCATTCCATTCCGTTCTTATAGGGTGGATTCCACTCCATTTCATACCATTCCATTCCGTTCTTTTCCATTCGATTCCATTCCATTCCATTCCATTCCGTTCTACTCGTGTAGATTCAGTTCATTCGAATCCATTCCATTCCATTCCATTTCATTCCACTCTCGTCGGGTGGATTGAATTCCATTCTATTCCATTCAATTCCGTTCCGTTCCGTTCCATTCCATTCCGTTCTACTCGGGTTGATTCAATTCCGTACTATTCCACTCCACTCCATTCCATTCCATTCCATTCCGTTGCACTCCTTTCCGTTCTTCTCGGGTGGATTCCATTCCTTTCCATTCCATTCCATTAGGTTCCGTTCCATTCCGTTCCTTTCAATTCCATTCCATTCCGTTCTTCTCGGGTGGATTCCATTCCATTCCATTTCATTTCATTCCATTCCATTCCATTCCATTCCGTTCTTCTCGGGTGGATTCCATTCCATTCCGTTCCGTTGCATTCCATACCATTCCATTCCTTTCTATTCCATTCCGTGCCACTCGGGTAGATTCCATTCCATTCCATTCCATTTCATTCCATAACATTCCATTCCATTCCATTCCATAACATTCCATTCCATTCCATTCCATAACATTCCATTCCATTCCATTCCATTCTACTCGGGTAGATTTCATTGCATTCCATTCCATTCCATTCCATTACATTCCATTCCATACCATTCCATTCCATTCCATTCCATTCCGTTCTACTCGGGGAGATTCCTTTCCATTTCATTCCCTTCCGTTCCATTCCATTCCATTCGATTCCCTTCTACTCGGGTAGATTCCATTCCATTCCATTCCACTCCATTCCATTCCATTCATTTCCATCCCATTCCATTCCATTCCATTCTTTTCCATTCCATTACGTTCTTCTCGGGAGGATTCCATTCCATTCCAATCCATTCGGTTCCTTTCCACTGCATTCCATTCCATTCCATTCCATTTTATTCCGTTTACTCAGGTAGACTACATTCCATTCCGTTCCATTCCATTCCATTCCATTCCATCCCGTTCCATTCCGTTCCGTTCCATTCCATTCCATTCCGTTCTTCTCGGGTGGATTCCATTCCATTTCATTCGAATCCATTCCATTCCGTTCCATTCCATTCCGTTCCATTCTATTCCATTTCATTCCATTCCATTCCATTCCATTCCATTCCATTCCATTCCATTCTATTCCATTGCACTCCATTCCATTCCATTCCATTCCATTCCATTCCATTCCATTCCATTCCATTGCACTCGGGTTGATTCCATTGCCTTCCCTTCCATTCCATTCCATTCTATTCCATTCCATTCCATTCCATTCCATTCCATTCCATTCCATTCCATTCCATTCCTCACCTGTTGATTCTATCCGATTCCATTCCATTTCGTTCCATTCGATTCCATTCCATTCCATTCCATTTCATTCCGTTTTTCTCGGGTAGATTAAATTCCATTCCACTCCACTCCATTCCATTCCACTCCATTGCCTTCCATTCCATTCCATTCTTCTTGTTTGGATTCCATTCCATTCCATTCCATTCCATTCCATTCCATTCCATTCCATTCCATTCCATTCCTTTCTACTCGGGTAGATTCCATTCCATTCCATTCCATTCCATACCATTCCATTTCATTCCATTCCATTGCATTCCATTCCATTTCATTCTGGTCCATACCATTCCATTCCATTCTCTTCTGGGGGATTCAGTTCTATTCTATTCCATTCTGGTCCATTCCGTTCCGTTCCATTCCGTTCCGTTGCATTCCATTCCTTTCCATTCCATTCCAATCCGTTCTACACGGGTAGATTCCATTCCATTCCATTCCATTCCATTCCATTCCATTCCATTCCATTCCATTCTGTTCTTCTCGGGTGGATTCCTTTCGATTCCCTTCCATTCCATTCCATTCCGTTCTACACGGGTAGATTCCATTCCATTCCATTCTGTTCCATTCCATTCTATTCCATTCCATTCCATTCCATTCCATTCTATTCCATTCTATTCCATTCCATTCCATTCCATTCCATTCTCCTTGTGTGGATTCAATTCCATTCTATTCCATTCCGTTCCGTTCCGTTACGTTCCCTTCCATTCCGTTCTGCACGGGTTGATTCAATTCCGTTCTATTCCACTCCATCCCATTCCATTCTGTTCCATTCCATTCCATTCCATTCCATTCCGTTACGTTCCATTCCATTCTGTTCTTTTCGGTTTGATTCCATGCCATTCCATTCCGTTCCATTCCATTCCATTCCATTCCGTTCTTCCCGGCTGGATTCTCTTCCATTCCATTCCATTCCATTCCATTCCATTCCATTCCATTCCGTTACATTCCATTCCGTTCTTCTCACGTGGATTCCATTCCATTCCATTCCATTCCATTCCTTTCCATTCCATTCCATTCCATTCCATTCCTTTCCATTCCATTCCATTATCCTCGGCTTGATTCAATTCCATTCTTTTCCATTCCATTCCGTTCCGTTCCGTTCCATTCCGTTCCGTTCTACTTGCATCCATTCAATTCCGTTCTATTCCATTCCATTTCAATCCATTTCATCCCATTCCATTCGATTCCATTCCGTACCCTTCCATTCCGTTCTTCTCGGGTAGATTCCATTCCATTCCATTCCATTGCATTCCATTCCATTCCATTCCATTCCATTCCATTCCATTCTATTCCTTTCCTTTCCATTCCATTCAATTCTATTCCTTTCCTTTCCATACCATTCCATTCCATTCCATTCCATTCCATTCCATTCCGTTCTACTCGGGCAGATTCCATTCCATTCCATTCCATTCCATTCCATTCCATTCCATTCCATTCCATTCCATTCTACTCGGGTAGTTTCAAATCCATTCCATTCTATTCCATTCCTTTCCATTCCAATTCATTCCATTCCATTCCATTCCATTCCGTTCTACTCAGGTAGATTCCATTTCATTCCATTCCATTCCATTCCATTCCGTTCCATTCCATTCCATTCCGTTCTACTCGGGTAGTTTCCATTCCATTCCTTTCCATTCCATTGCATTCCATTCTCCATGGGTGGATTCAATTCCATTCTATTCCATTCCGTTCCGTCCCGTTCCGTTCCATTCTGTTCCGCTCTTCTCAGGTAGATTCAATTCCGTTCTATTCCACTCCATTCCATTGCATTCCACTCCTTTCCATTCCATTCCATTCCGTTCCGTTCCATTCCATTCCGTTCTTATAGGGTGGATTCCACTCCATTTCATACCATTCCATTCCGTTCTTTTCCATTCGATTCCATTCCATTCCATTCCATTCCGTTCTACTCGTGTAGATTCAGTTCATTCGAATCCATTCCATTCCATTCCATTTCATTCCACTCTCGTCGGGTGGATTGAATTCCATTCTATTCCATTCAATTCCGTTCCGTTCCGTTCCATTCCATTCCGTTCTACTCGGGTTGATTCAATTCCGTACTATTCCACTCCACTCCATTCCATTCCATTCCATTCCGTTGCACTCCTTTCCGTTCTTCTCGGGTGGATTCCATTCCTTTCCATTCCATTCCATTAGGTTCCGTTCCATTCCGTTCCTTTCAATTCCATTCCATTCCGTTCTTCTCGGGTGGATTCCATTCCATTCCATTTCATTTCATTCCATTCCATTCCATTCCATTCCGTTCTTCTCGGGTGGATTCCATTCCATTCCGTTCCGTTGCATTCCATACCATTCCATTCCTTTCTATTCCATTCCGTGCCACTCGGGTAGATTCCATTCCATTCCATTCCATTTCATTCCATAACATTCCATTCCATTCCATTCCATAACATTCCATTCCATTCCATTCCATAACATTCCATTCCATTCCATTCCATTCTACTCGGGTAGATTTCATTGCATTCCATTCCATTCCATTCCATTACATTCCATTCCATACCATTCCATTCCATTCCATTCCATTCCGTTCTACTCGGGGAGATTCCTTTCCATTTCATTCCCTTCCGTTCCATTCCATTCCATTCGATTCCCTTCTACTCGGGTAGATTCCATTCCATTCCATTCCACTCCATTCCATTCCATTCATTTCCATCCCATTCCATTCCATTCCATTCTTTTCCATTCCATTACGTTCTTCTCGGGAGGATTCCATTCCATTCCAATCCATTCGGTTCCTTTCCACTGCATTCCATTCCATTCCATTCCATTTTATTCCGTTTACTCAGGTAGACTACATTCCATTCCGTTCCATTCCATTCCATTCCATTCCATCCCGTTCCATTCCGTTCCGTTCCATTCCATTCCATTCCGTTCTTCTCGGGTGGATTCCATTCCATTTCATTCGAATCCATTCCATTCCGTTCCATTCCATTCCGTTCCATTCTATTCCATTTCATTCCATTCCATTCCATTCCATTCCATTCCATTCCATTCCATTCTATTCCATTGCACTCCATTCCATTCCATTCCATTCCATTCCATTCCATTCCATTCCATTCCACTGCACTCGGGTTGATTCCATTGCCTTCCCTTCCATTCCATTCCATTCTATTCCATTCCATTCCATTCCATTCCATTCCATTCCATTCCATTCCTCACCTGTTGATTCTATCCGATTCCATTCCATTTCGTTCCATTCGATTCCATTCCATTCCATTCCATTTCATTCCGTTTTTCTCGGGTAGATTAAATTCCATTCCACTCCACTCCATTCCATTCCACTCCATTGCCTTCCATTCCATTCCATTCTTCTTGTTTGGATTCCATTCCATTCCATTCCATTCCATTCCATTCCATTCCATTCCATTCCATTCCATTCCTTTCTACTCGGGTAGATTCCATTCCATTCCATTCCATTCCATAGCATTCCATTTCATTCCATTCCATTGCATTCCATTCCATTTCATTCTGGTCCATTCCATTCCATTCCATTCTCTTCTGGGGGATTCAGTTCTATTCTATTCCATTCTGGTCCATTCCGTTCCGTTCCATTCCGTTCCGTTGCATTCCATTCCTTTCCATTCCATTCCAATCCGTTCTACACGGGTAGATTCCATTCCATTCCATTCCATTCCATTCCATTCCATTCCATTCCATTCCATTCCATTCTGTTCTTCTCGGGTGGATTCCTTTCGATTCCCTTCCATTCCATTCCATTCCGTTCTACACGGGTAGATTCCATTCCATTCCATTCCGTTCCATTCCATTCTATTCCATTCCATTCCATTCCATTCCATTCTATTCCATTCTATTCCATTCCATTCCATTCCATTCCATTCTCCTTGTGTGGATTCAATTCCATTCTATTCCATTCCGTTCCGTTCCGTTACGTTCCCTTCCATTCCGTTCTGCACGGGTTGATTCAATTCCGTTCTATTCCACTCCATCCCATTCCATTCTGTTCCATTCCATTCCATTCCATTCCATTCCGTTACGTTCCATTCCATTCTGTTCTTTTCGGGTTGATTCCATGCCATTCCATTCCGTTCCATTCCATTCCATTCCATTCCATTCCATTCCATTCCATTCCATTCCATTCCATTACATTACATTCCGTTCCGTTCTTCTCACGTGGATTCCATTCCATTCCATTCCATTCCATTCCTTTCCATTCCATTCCATTATCCTCGGCTTGATTCAATTCCATTCTTTTCCATTCCATTCCGTTCCGTTCCGTTCCGTTCCATTCCGTTCCGTTCTACTTGCATCCATTCAATTCCGTTCTATTCCATTCCATTCCAATCCATTTCATCCCATTCCATTCGATTCCATTCCGTACCCTTCCATTCCGTTCTTCTCGGGTAGATTCCATTCCATTCCATTCCATTGCATTCCATTCCATTCAATTCCATTCAATTCCATTCCATTCCATTCCATTCCATTCCATTCCATTCCATTCCATTCCATTCCATTCCATTCCATTCCATTCCACACGGGTTGATTCAATTCCGTTCTATTCCATTCCATTCCGTTCCGTTCTACTCGGATTGATTCAATTCCATTCTATTCCATTCCATTCCAGTCCAGTCCAGTCCATTCCATTCCATTCCATTCCATTCCATTCCATTCCATTCCATTCCATTGCATTCTATTCCATTCCATTCCATTCCATTCCATTCCATTCCATTTCACTCGGGTTGATTCAGCTCTGTTCTACTCAATTCCATTCCATTCCGTTCCTTTCCATTCCGTTCCATTCCGTTCAGTTCCACTCGGATTGATTCAATTCCGTTCTATTACTTTCCATTCCATTCCATTGCATTCCATTCCATTCCGTTCCATTCCATTCCATTCCATTCCATTCCATTCCATTCCATTCCATTCCATTCCACTCGGGTTGATTCAGTTTCATTCTATAAAATTCCATTCCATTCCATTCCGTTCTGTTCCGTTGCATTCCGTTCCGTTCTACTCGGATTTATTCAATTCCTTTCTACTCCATTCCACTCCATTCCACTCCATTCCATTCCATTCCATTCCATTCCATTCCACTCCATTCCATTCCATTCCATTCCATTCCGTAACACTCCATTCCGTTCTTCTCGGGTAGATTCCATTCAATTCCATTCCATTCCATTCCATTCCATTCCGTTCCATTCCATTCCATTCCGTTCAACTCGGGTTGATTCCATTCCATTCCATTCCATTCCATTCCATTCCATTCCATTCCATTCCATTCCATTCCACTCCATTCCATTCCATTCCATTCCATTCCATTCCATTCCATTCCATTCCATTCCATTCCATTCCACTCGGGTTGATTCAATTCCGTTCTATTCCAATCCATTCCATTCTGTTCCATTCCAGTCCATTTCATTCCATTCCATTCCATTCCATTCTGTTCTTCTAGGGTGGATTCTTTTCCATTCCTTTCGATTCCATTTCATTCCATTCCATTCCATTCCATTCCATTCCATTCCACTCGGTTTGATTCAGTTCCAATCTATTCAATTCCATTCCGGTCCATTCCGTTCTGTTCCGTTGCATTCCGTTCCGTTCTACTCGGATTGATTCAATTCCGTTCTATTCCATTCCACTCCATTCCACTCCATTCCATTCCATTCCATTCCATTCCATTCCTTTCCATTCCATTCCATTCCATTCCATTCCATTCCATTCCATTCCATTCCATTCCATTCCCTTCCAGATGGGTTGCTCCCATTCCATTCCACTTCATTCTTCAAGGGTTTATTCCATTTCATTCCATTCCTTTCGATTGCATTCAATTCCTTTCCATTCCATTCCAATCCACTCGAATTGATTCTATTCTATTCCATTCCATTCCATTGCATTCCTTTCCATTCCATTCTCCTTGTGTGGATTCAATTCCATTCTATTCCATTCCGTTCTGTTCCGTTACGTTCCATTCCATTCCGTTCTGCACGGGTTGATTCAATTCCGTTCTATTCCTCTCCATCCCATTCCATTCCGTTCCATTCCATTCCATTCCATTCCATTCCGTTACTTTCCATTCCATTCTGTTCTTTTCGGTTTGATTCCATGCCATTCCATTCCGTTCCATTCCATTCCATTCCATTCCGTTCTTCCCGGCTGGATTCTCTTCCATTCCATTCCATTCCATTCCATTCCATTCAATTCCATTCCATTCCATTCCATTCCGTTACATTCCATTCCGTTCTTCTCACGTGGATTCCATTCCATTCCATTCCATTCCTTTCCATTCCATTCCATTCCTTTCCATTCCATTCCATTATCCTCGGCTTGATTCAATTCCATTCTTTTCCATTCCATTCCGTTCCGTTCCGTTCCGTTCCATTCCGTTCCGTTCTACTTGCATCCATTCAATTCCGTTCTATTCCATTCCATTCCAATCCATTTCATCCCATTCCATTCGATTCCATTCCGTACCCTTCCATTCCGTTCTTCTCGGGTAGATTCCATTCCATTCCATTCCATTGCATTCCATTCCATTCCATTCCATTCCATTCCATTCCTTTCCTTTCAATTCGGGTTGCTTCCATTCCATTCCATTCCATTCCATTCCATTCCATTCCATTCCATTCCATTCCACTCGGTTGGATTCAATTCCATTCTATTCCATGCAGTTCCGTTCCTTTTCGTTCCATTCCGCTCCGCTCTACTCGGGTTGATTCAATTCCGTTCTATTCCACTCCATTCCATTCCATTCCATTCCATTCCATTCCGTTCCGTTCCATTCCATTCCGTTCTTCTCGGGTGGATTCCATTCAATTCCATTCCATTCCATTCCGTTCCGTTCCATTCCATTCCGTTCTTCTCGGGTGGATTCCATTCCATTCCTTTCCATTCCATTCCATTCCATTCCATTCCATTCCATTCCATTCCATTCCATTCCGTTCTTCTCGGGTGGATTCCATTCCATTCCGTTCCGTTGCATTCCATACCATTCCATTCCTTTCTATTCCATTCCGTGCCACTCGGGTAGATTCCATTCCATTCAATTCCATTTCATTCCATAACATTCCATTCCATTCCATTCCGTAACATTCCATTCCATTCCATTCCATAACATTCCATTCCATTCCATTCCATTCTACTCGGGTAGATTTCATTGCATTCCATTCCATTCCATTACATTACATTCCATTCCATACCATTCCATTCCATTCCATTCCATTCCGTTCTACTCGGGGAGATTCCTTTCCATTCCATTCCGTTCCGTTCCATTCCATTCCATTCCATTCCCTTCTACTCGGGTAGATTCCATTCCATTCCATTCCACTCCATTCCATTCCATTCATTTCCATTCCATTCCATTCCATTCCATTCTTTTCCATTCCATTCCGTTCTTCTCAGGAGGATTCCATTCCATTCCAATCCATTCGGTTCCTTTCCACTGCATTCCATTCCATTCCATTCCATTTTATTCCGTTTACTCAGGTAGACTACATTCCATTCCGTTCCATTCCATTCCATTCCATTCCATCCCGTTCCATTCCGTTCCGTTCCATTCCATTCCATTCCGTTCTTCTCGGGTGGATTCCATTCCATTTCATTCGAATCCATTCCATTCCGTTCCATTCCATTCCGTTCCATTCTATTCCATTTCATTCCATGCCATTCCATTCCATTCCATTCCATTCCATTCCATTCCATTCCATTCCATTCTATTCCATTGCACTCCATTCCATTCCATTCCATTCCATTCAATTCCATTCCATTCCATTGCACTCGGGTTGATTCCATTGCCTTCCCTTCCATTCCATTCCATTCTATTCCATTCCATTCCATACCATTCCATTCCATTCCATTCCTCACCTGTTGATTCTATCCGATTCCATTCCATTTCGTTCCATTCGATTCCATTCCATTCCATTCCATTTCATTCCGTTCTTCTCGGGTAGATTAAATTCCATTCCACTCCACTCCATTCCATTCCACTCCATTGCCTTCCATTCCATTCCATTCTTCTTGTTTGGATTCCATTCCATTCCATTCCATTCCATACCATTCCATTCCATTCCATTCCATTGCATTCCATTCCATTTCATTCTGGTCCATTCCATTCCATTCCATTCTCTTCTGGGGGATTCAGTTCTATTCTATTCCATTCTGGTCCATTCCGTTCCGTTCCATTCCGTTCCGTTGCATTCCATTCCTTTCCATTCCATTCCAATCCGTTCTACACGGGTAGATTCCATTCCATTCCATTCCATTCCATTCCATTCCATTCCATTCCATTCCATTCTATTCCATTCCATTCTGTTCTTCTCGGGTGGATTCCTTTCGATTCCCTTCCATTCCATTCCATTCCGTTCTACACGGGTAGATTCCATTCCATTCCATTCCGTTCCATTCCATTCTATTCAATTCCATTCCATTCCATTCCATTCTATTCCATTCTATTCCATTCCATTCCATTCCATACCTTTCTCCTTGTGTGGATTGAATTCCATTCTATTCCATTCCGTTCCGTTCCGTTACGTTCCATTCCATTCCGTTCTGCACGGGTTGATTCAATTCCGTTCTATTCCACTCCATCCCATTCCATTCTGTTCCATTCCATTCCATTCCATTCCATTCCGTTACGTTCCATTCCATTCTGTTCTTTTCGGGTTGATTCCATGCCATTCCATTCCGTTCCATTCCATTCCATTCCATTCCGTTCTTCCCGGCTGGATTCTCTTCCATTCCATTCCATTCCATTCCATTCCATTCCATTCCATTCCATTCCATTCCGTTACATTCCATTCCGTTCTTCTCACGTGGATTCCATTCCATTCCATTCCATTCCATTCCTTTCCATTCCATTCCATTATCCTCGGCTTGATTCAATTCCATTCTTTTCCATTCCATTCCGTTCCGTTCCGTTCCGTTCCATTCCGTTCCGTTCTACTTGCATCCATTCAATTCCGTTCTATTCCATTCCATTCCAATCCATTTCATCCCATTCCATTCGATTCCATTCCGTACCCTTCCATTCCGTTCTTCTCGGGTAGATTCCATTCCATTCCATTCCATTGCATTCCATTCCATTCCATTCCATTCAATTCCATTCCATTCCATTCCATTCCATTCCATTCCATTCCATTCCATTCCATTCCACACGGGTTGATGCAATTCCGTTCTATTCCATTCCATTCCGTTCCGTTCTACTCGGATTGATTCAATTCCATTCTATTCCATTCCATTCCAGTCCAGTCCAGTCCAGTCCAATCCATTCCATTCCATTCCATTCCATTCCATTCCATTCCATTCTATTCCATTCCATTCAATTCCATTCCATTTCATTCCATTTCACTCGGGTTGATTCAGCTCTGTTCTACTCAATTCCATTCCATTCCGTTCCTTTCCATTCCGTTCCATTCCGTTCAGTTCCACTCGGATTGATTCAATTCCGTTCTATTACTTTCCATTCCATTCCATTGCATTCCATTCCATTCCGTTCCATTCCATTCCATTCCATTCCATTCCATTCCATTCCATTCCATTCCATTCCACTCGGGTTGATTCAGTTTCATTCTATAAAATTCCATTCCGTTCCATTCCGTTCTGTTCCGTTGCATTCCGTTCCGTTCTACTCGGATTTATTCAATTCCTTTCTACTCCATTCCACTCCATTCCACTCCATTCCATTCCATTCCATTCCATTCCATTCCACTCCATTCTATTCCATTCCATTCCATTCCGTAACACTCCATTCCGTTCTTCTCGGGTAGATTCCATTCAATTCCATTCCATTCCATTCCATTCAATTCCGTTCCATTCCATTCCATTCCGTTCAACTCGGGTTGATTCCATTCCATTCCATTCCATTCCATTCAATTCCATTCCACTCCATTCCATTCCATTCCATTCCATTCCATTCCATTCCATTCCATTCCATTCCACTCGGGTTGATTCAATTCCGTTCTATTCCAATCCATTCCATTCTGTTCCATTCCATTCCATTTCATTCCATTCCATTCCATTCCATTCTGTTCTTCTAGGGTGGATTCTTTTCCATTCCTTTCGATTCCATTTCATTCCATTCCATTCCATTCCATTCCATTCCATTCCATTCCATTCCACTCGGGTTGATTCAGTTCCAATCTATTCAATTCCATTCCGGTCCATTCCGTTCTGTTCCGTTGCATTCCGTTCCGTTCTACTCGGATTGATTCAATTCCGTTCCATTCCATTCCACTCCATTCCACTCCATTCCATTCCATTCCATTCCATTCCTTTCCATTCCATTCCATTCCATTCCATTCCTTTCCATTCCATTCCATTCCCTTCCAGATGGGTTGCTCCCATTCCATTCCACTCCATTCTTCAAGGGTTTATTCCATTTCATTCCATTCCTTTCGATTGCATTCAATTCCTTTCCATTCCATTCCAATCCACTCGAATTGATTCTATTCTATTCCATTCCATTCCATTGCATTCCTTTCCATTCCATTCTCCTTGTGTGGATTCAATTCCATTCTATTCCATTCCGTTCCATTCCGTTACGTTCCATTCCATTCCGTTCTTCACGGGTTGATTCATTTCCGTTCTATTCCTCTCCATCCCATTCCATTCCGTTCCATTCCATTCCATTCCATTCCATTCCATTCCGTTACGTTCCATTCCATTCTGTTCTTTTCGGTTTGATTCCATGCCATTCCATTCCGTTCCATTCCATTCCATTCCATTCCGTTCTTCCCGGCTGGATTCTCTTCCATTCCATTCCATTCCATTCCATTCCATTCCGTTACATTCCATTCCGTTCTTCTCACGTGGATTCCATTCCATTCCATTCCATTCCTTTCCATTCCATTCCATTCCTTTCCATTCCATTCCATTATCCTCGGCTTGATTCAATTCCATTCCTTTCCATTCCATTCCGTTCCGTTCCGTTCCGTTCCGTTCCATTCCGTTCCGTTCTACTTGCATCCATTCAATTCCGTTCTATTCCATTCCATTCAAATCCATTTCATCCCATTCCATTCGATTCCATTCCGTACCCTTCCATTCCGTTCTTCTCGGGTAGATTCCATTCCATTCCATTCCATTGCATTCCATTCCATTCCATTCCATTCAATTACATTCCATTCCATTCCATTCCATTCCATTCCATTCCATTCCATTCCATTCCGTTCTACTCAGGTTGATTCAATTCCATTTTATTCCATTCCATTCCGTTCTGTTCCGTTCCGTTCAGTTCTACTCGGGTTTATTCCATTCCATTCCATTCCATTCCATTCCATTCCATTCCATTCCATTCCTTTCAATTCGGGTTGCTTCCATTCCATTCCATTCCATTCCATTCCATTCCATTCCATTCCATTCCATTCCACTCGGTTGGATTCAATTCCATTCTATTCCATGCAGTTCCGTTCCGTTTCGTTCCATTCCGCTCCGCTCTACTCGGGTTGATTCAATTCCGTTCTATTCCACTCCATTCCATTCCATTCCATTCCATTCCATTCCGTTCCGTTCCATTCCATTCCGTTCTTCTCGGGTGGATTCCATTCCATTCCATTCCATTCCATTCCGTTCCGTTCCATTCCATTCCGTTCTTCTCGGGAGGATTCCATTCCATTCCATTCCATTCCATTCCATTCCATTCCATTCCATTCCATTCCATTCTATTCCGTTCCATTCCATTCCATTCCATTCCGTTCTACTCGGGTAGATTCGATTCATTCCATTCCATTCCCTTCCATTTCATTCCATTCCATTCCATTCCATAACATTCCATTCCATTCTCCTCGGGTGGATTCAATTCCATTCTAATCCATTCCGGTCCGTTCCGTTCCGTTCCATTCCGTTCCGTTCTACTCGGGTTGATTCAATTCCGTTCTGTTCCACTCCATTTAATTCCATTCCATTCCATTCAATTCCGTTCCATTCCATTCCATTCCATTCCATTCCATTCCATTCCGTTCCGTTCCATTCCATTCCATTCCATTCCATTCCATTCCATTTCACTCCATTCCATTCCATTCCATTCCATTCCATTCCATTCCACTCGTGTTGATTCACTTCCATTCTATTCAGTTCCATTCCGGTCCATTCCGTTCTGTTCCATTGCATTCCGTTCCGTTCTACTCGGATTGATTCAATTCCGTTCTATTCCATTCCACTCCATTCCACTCCATTCCATTCCATTCCATTCCGTCACACTCCATTCCGCTCTGCTCGGGTAGATTCCATTCGATTCCATTCCATTCCATTCCATTCCATTCCATTCCATTCCATTCCATTCCATTCCATTCCGTTGAACTCAGGTTGATTCCATTCCATTCCATTCCATTCCATTCCAATCCATTCCATTCCATTCCATTCCACTGCATTCCATTCCATTCCATTCCATTCCATTCCATTCCATTCCATTCCACTCGGGTTGATTCATTTCCGTTCTATTCCATTCCATTCCGTTCTGTTCCATTCCATTCCATTTCATTCCATTCCTTTCCATTCCATTCTGTTCTTCTCGGGTGGATTCGTTTCCATTCCTTTCGATTCCATTTCATTCCATTCCATTCCGTTCTACTCGAGTAGATTCCATTCCATTCCATTCCACTGCATTCCATTCCATTCCATTCTCCTTGGGTGGAGTCAATTCCATTCTATTCCATTCCGTTCCATTCCGTTACGTTCCATTCCATTCCGTTCTGCTCGGGTTGATTCAATTCCGTTCTTTTCCACTCCATCTAATTCCATTCCATTCCATTACATTACATTATATTCCAACCCGTTCCATTGATTCCATTCCCTTCCATTCCATTACATTCTATTTCACTCAACACGCGTTGATTCTGCTCCATTACTTTGCATTCCAGTCCATTCCTTTCCATTCCATTTATTCCATTCCATTCTACTAGTGTTGATTCCATTCTATTCCAATTTATTCCATTCCATTCCATTGTATTCAATTCCATTCCATTACATTCCACTCGGGTTGATTACATGCCATTCCATTCCACTCATGTTTGTTCCATTCCATTCCATCCCTCTCAAGTTTATTCCTTTCCATTCCATTCCATTCCTTTCCATTCCATTCCATTCCATTCTTTTCCATTCCATTCCATTCCATTCCATTCCATTCCATTCCATTCCATTGCATTCCTTTCCATTCCATTCGTGTTCTTTTCTCTCCATTCCATTCCATTCCATTCCATGCCATTGCATTCCAACACATTCCATTCCATTCCCTTCCATTCCATTCCTTTCCATTCCATTCTATTGCATTCCTGTCGGATTCATTCCATTCCATTCCATTCCATTCCATTCCATTCCATTCCATTCCATTCCATTCCATTCCATTCCAGATGGGTTGCTCTCATTCCATTCCATTCCATTCTTCAAGGGTTTATTCCATTTCATTCCATTCCTTTCCATTCCATTCAATTCCATTCCATTCCATTCCAATCCACTCGAATTGATTCTAATCTATTCCATTCCATTCCATTTCATTCCATTGAATTCCATTCCACACGTGTTGATTTGATTCCATTCCGTTCCATTCAATTCCATTCCATTCTTTTCCATTTCACTCGGGTTGATTCCATTCCATTCCACTCCATTCCATTCCATTACACTAGGGTGATTCCATTCCACTCCACTCCATTCCATTCCATTCCATTCCATTCCATTCCATTCCATTCCATTCCATTCCATTCCATTACACTCGGGTTGATTCCATTGCCTTCCCTTCCATTCCATTCCATTCTATTCCATTCCATTCCATTCCATTCCATTCCTCACCGGTTGATTCTATCCGATTCCATTCCATTTCGTTCCATTCGATTCCATTCCATTCCATTCCATTTCATTCCTTTCTTCTCGGGTAGATTAAATTCCATTCCACTCCACTCCATTCCATTCCACTCCATTGCCTTCCATTCCATTCCATTCTTCTCTTGTGGATTCCATTCCATTCCATTCCATTCCATTCCAGTCCATTCCATTCCATTCCATTCCATTCCCTTCCGTTCCATTCCATTCCATTCTTCTCTTGTGGATTCCCTTCTATTCCAATCCATTAAATTCCATTCCATTCCGTTCCATTCCATTCCATTACATTACATTACTTTCCGTTCTACTCAGGTAGATTCCAGTCCATTCCATTCCATTCCATTCTTCTTGTTTGGATTCCATTCCATTCCATTCCATTCCATTCTGTTCCGCTCCATTCCATTCCATTCCATTCCATTTCATTCTGTTCCATTCCATTCCATTCCATTCCTTTCTACTCGGGTAGATTCCATTCCATTCCATTCCATTCCATACCATTGCATTCCATTCCATTCCATTGCATTCCATTCCATTTCATTCTGGTCCATTGCATTCCATTCCATTCTCTTCTGGTGGATTCAGTTCCATTCTATTCCATTCCGGTCCATTCCGTTCCGTTCCATTCCGTTCCGTTGCATTCCATTCCTTTCCATTGCATTCCATTCCGTTCTACACCGGTAGATTGCATTCCATTCCATTCCACTCCATTCAATTCCGTTGCACTCCTTTCAGTTCTTCTCCGGTGGATTCCTTTCCTTTCCCTTCCATTCCATTCCATTCCGTTCTACACGGGTAGATTCCATTCCATTCCATTCCATTCCATTCCATTCCATTCCATTCCATTCCATTCCATTCCATTCCATTCTATTCCATTCCATTCCATTCCATTCCATTCTCCTTGTGTGGATTCAATTCCATTCTATTCCATTCCGTTCCGTTCCATTCCGTTCCATTCCATTCCGTTCTACTCGGGTTGATTCAATTCCGTACTATTCCACTCCATTCCATTCCATTCTTTTCCATTCCATTGCGTTCTTCTCGGGAGGATTCCATTCCATTCCAATACATTCTTTTCCTTTCCACTGCATTCCATTCCATTCCATTCCATTCCATTCTTTTCCATTCCATTGCGTTCTTCTCGGGAGGATTCCATTCCATTCCAATCCATTCTTTTCCTTTCCACTGCATTCCATTCCATTCCATTCCATTCCATTCCATTCCATTCCATTCCATTCCATTCCATTCCATTCCATTCCATTCCATTTTATTCCGTTCTACTGAGTTAGACTACATTCCATTCCGTTCCATTCCATTCCATTCCATTCCACTCAATTCCATTCCATTCCGCTCTTCTCGGGTGGATTCCATTCCAATCCATTCCAATCCATTCCATTCTGTTCCGTTTCGTTCCATTCCGTTCCGTTCTACTCGGGTTGATTAAATTCCGTTCTATTCCACTCCATTTCATTTCATTGCGTTCCATTCCATTCCGTTCCATTCCATTACATTCCGTTCTTCTCCGGTGAATTCCATTCCATTCGAATCCATTCCATGCCGTTTCATTCCATTCCATTACATTCTGTTCTACTCAGTTAGATTCAATTCATTTCATTCCTTTCCATTCCATTATATTCCATTCCATTCCATTCCATTCCATTCCATTCCATTCTGTTCCATTACATTCCGTTCTTCTCGGGTGGATTCCATTCCATTCCTTTCCATTCCACTCTACTCAGGTAGATTCAATTCATTCCATTCCATTCCATTCCATTCCATTTCATTCCATTGAATTCCATTCCACACGTGTTGATTTGATGCCATTCCGTTCCATTCAATTCCATTCCATTCTTTTCCATTTCACTCGGGTTGATTCCATTCCATTCCACTCCATTCCATTCCATTACACTAGGGTGATTCCATTCCACTCCATTCCATTCCATTCCATTCCATTCCATTCCATTCCATTCCATTCCATTACACTCGGGTTGATTCCATTGCCTTCCCTTCCATTCCATTCCATTCGATTCCATTCCATTCCATTCCATTCCATTCCTCACCGGTTGATTCTATCCGATTCCATTCCATTTCGTTCCATTCGATTCCATTCCATTCCATTCCATTTCATTCCTTTCTTCTCGGGTAGATTAAATTCCATTCCACTCCACTCCATTCCATTCCACTCCATTGCCTTCCATTCCATTCCATTCTTCTCTTGTGGATTCCATTCCATTCCGTTCCATTCCTTTCCAATCCATTCCATTCCATTCCATTCCATTCCCTTCCGTTCCATTCCATTCCATTCTTCTCTTGTGGATTCCCTTCTATTCCAATCCATTAAATTCCATTCCATTCCGTTCCATTCCATTCCATTACATTACATTACTTTCCGTTCTACTCAGGTAGATTCCAGTCCATTCCATTCCATTCCATTCTTCTTGTTTGGATTCCATTCCATTCCATTCCATTCCATTCTGTTCCGCTCCATTCCATTCCATTCCATTCCATTCCATTCCATTTCATTCTGTTCCATTCCATTCCTTTCTACTCGGGTAGATTCCATTCCATTCCATTCCATTCCATACCATTGCATTCCATTCCATTCCATTGCATTCCATTCCATTTCATTCTGGTCCATTGCATTCCATTCCATTCTCTTCTGGTGGATTCAGTTCCATTCTATTCCATTCCGGTCCATTCCGTTCCGTTCCATTCCGTTCCGTTGCATTCCATTCCTTTCCATTGCATTCCATTCCGTTCTACACCGGTAGATTGCATTCCATTCCATTCCACTCCATTCAATTCCGTTGCACTCCTTTCAGTTCTTCTCGGGTGGATTCCTTTCCTTTCCCTTCCATTCCATTCCATTCCGTTCTACACGGGTAGATTCCATTCCATTCCATTCCATTCCATTCCATTCCATTCCATTCCATTCCATTCCATTCCATTCCATTCCATTCCATTCCATTCTATTCCATTCCATTCCATTCCATTCCATTCTATTCCATTCCATTCCATTCTATTCCATTCCATTCCATTCCATTCCATTCTCCTTGTGTGGATTCAATTCCATTCTATTCCATTCCGTTCCGTTCCATTCCGTTCCATTCCATTCCGTTCTACTCGGGTTGATTCAATTCCGTACTATTCCACTCCATTCCATTCCATTCTTTTCCATTCCATTGTGTTCTTCTCGGGAGGATTCCATTCCATTCCAATACATTCTTTTCCTTTCCACTGCATTCCATTCCATTCCATTCCATTCCATTCTTTTCCATTCCATTGCGTTCTTCTCGGGAGGATTCCATTCCATTCCAATCCATTCTTTTCCTTTCCACTGCATTCCATTCCATTCCATTCCATTCCATTCCATTCCATTCCATTCCATTCCATTTTATTCCGTTCTACTGAGTTAGACTACATTCCACTCCGTTCCATTCCATTCCGTTCCATTCCACTCAATTCCATTCCATTCCGTTCTTCTCGGGTGGATTCCATTCCAATCCATTCCAATCCATTCCATTCTGTTCCGTTTCGTTCCATTCCGTTCCGTTCTACTCGGGTTGATTAAATTCCGTTCTATTCCACTCCATTTCATTTCATTGCGTTCCATTCCATTCCGTTCCATTCCATTACATTCCGTTCTTCTCCGGTGAATTCCATTCCATTCGAATCCATTCCATTCCGTTTCATTCCATTCCATTACATTCCGTTCTACTCAGTTAGATTCAATTCATTTCATTCCTTTCCATTCCATTATATTCCATTCCATTCCATTCTGTTCCATTACATTCCGTTCTTCTCGGGTGGATTCCATTCCATTCCTTTCCATTCCACTCTACTCAGGTAGATTCAATTCATTCCATTCCATTCCATTCCATTCCATTACATTCCATTCCATTCCAATGCATTCCATTCCATTTCATTGCATTGAGTTCCATTTCGTCCTTCTTTGGAGGATTCCATTCCATTCCATTCCGTTCCATTCCGTTCCATTCCATTGCATTCCATTCCATTCCGTTCCGTTCCATTCCTTTCTCCTCGGGTGGATTCCATTCCATTCCATTCCATTCCATTCTACTCCTTTCCTTTCCATTCCACTCCATTCCATTCCATTCTACTCCTTTCCTTTCCATTCCATTCCATTTCATTCCATTCCGTTCTACTCGGGAAGATTCAATTCCATTCCATTCAATTCCATTCCATTCCATTCCATTCCATTCCTTTCCATTCCATTCCTTTCCTTTCCATTACATTCCATTGCATTCCGTTCCATTCCATTCCATTCCATTCCATTCCATTCCATTCCTTTCCATACCGTTCCATTCAATTTAATTCCATTCAATTCCATTCCCTTCCATTCCGTTCCATTCCATTCCATTCCATTCCGTTTCATTCCATTCCGTTCTTCACAGGTGGATTCCATTCCATTTCATTACTTTCCATTCCATTCCATTCCACTCCATTCCATTATATTCCATTCAACTCGGTTGGATTCAGTTCCATTCTCTTCCATTCCGTTCCGTTCAGTTTCTTTCCATTCTGTTCCGTTCTACTCGGTTTGATGCATTTCCGTTCTATTCCACTCCATTCCATTCCATTCCATTCCATTCCATTCCGTTCTGTTCCGTTCCATTCCATTCCGTTCTTCTCTGTTGGATTCCATTCCATTCGATTCCATTCCATTCGATTCCATTCCATTCCATTCCATTCCATTCCATTCTATTCCTTTCCTTTCCATTCCATTCCATTCTATTCCTTTCCTTTCCATACCATTCCATTCCATTCCATTCCATTCCATTCCGTTCTACTCGGGCAGATTCCATTCCATTCCATTCCATTCCATTCCATTCCATTCTACTCGGGTTGTTTCATATCCATTCCATTCCATTCCATTCCTTTCCATTCCATTTCATTCCATTCCATTCCTTTCCATTCCGTTCTACTCAGGTAGATTCCATTTCATTCCATTCCATTCCATTCCATTCCGTTCCATTCCATTCCATTCCGTTCTACTCGGGTAGTTTCCATTCCATTCCTTTCCATTCCATTGCATTCCATTCTCCATGGGTGGATTCAATTCCATTCTATTCCATTCCGTTCCTTCCCGTTCCGTTCCATTCTGTTCCGCTCTTCTCAGGTAGATTCAATTCCGTTCTATTCCACTCCATTCCATTGCATTCCACTCCTTTCCATTCCATTCCATTCCGTTCCGTTCCATTCCATTCCGTTCTTATAGGGTGGATTCCACTCCATTTCATACCATTCCATTCCGTTCTTTTCCATTCGATTCCATTCCATTCCATTCCATTCCGTTCTACTCGTGTAGATTCAGTTCATTCGAATCCATTCCATTCCATTCCATTTCATTCCACTCTCGTCGGGTGGATTGAATTCCATTCTATTCCATTCAATTCCGTTCCGTTCCGTTCCATTCCATTCCGTTCTACTCGGGTTGATTCAATTCCGTACTATTCCACTCCACTCCATTCCATTCCATTCCATTCCATTCCTTTCCATTCCATTCCATTCCATTCCATTCCATTCCATTCCATTCCATTCCATTCCTTTCCATTCCATTCCATTCCATTCCATTCCTTTCCATTACATTCCATTCCATTCTACTCCTTTCCTTTCCATTCCATTCCATTGCATTCCATTCTACTCCTTTCCTTTCCATTCCATTCCATTTCATTCCATTCCGTTCTGCTCGGGAAGATTCAATTCCATTCCATTCAATTCCATTCCATTCCATTCCATTCCATTCCTTTCCATTCTATTCCTTTCCTTTCCATACCATTCCATTCCATTCCATTCCTTTCCATTCCGTTCTACTCGGGCAGATTCCATTCCATTCCATTCCATTCCATTCCATTCCATTCTACTCGGGTAGTTTCAAATCCATTCCATTCCATTCCATTCCTTTCCATTCTATTTCATTCCATTCCATTCCTTTCCATTCCGTTCTACTCAGGTAGATTCCATTTCATTCCATTCCATTCCATTCCATTCCGTTCCATTCCATTCCATTCCGTTCTACTCGGGTAGTTTCCATTCCATTCCTTTCCATTCCATTGCATTCCATTCTCCATGGGTGGATTCAATTCCATTCTATTCCATTCCGTTCCGTCCCGTTCCGTTCCATTCTGTTCCGCTCTTCTCAAGTAGATTCAATTCCGTTCTATTCCACTCCATTCCATTGCATTCCACTCCTTTCCATTCCATTCCATTCCGTTCCGTTCCATTCCATTCCGTTCTTATAGGGTGGATTCCACTCCATTTCATACCATTCCATTCCGTTCTTTTCCTTTCGATTCCATTCCATTCCATTCCATTCCGTTCTACTCGTGTAGATTCAGTTCATTCGAATCCATTCCATTCCATTCCATTTCATTCCACTCTCGTCGGGTGGATTGAATTCCATTCTATTCCATTCAATTCCGTTCCGTTCCGTTCCATTCCATTCCGTTCTACTCGGGTTGATTCAATTCCGTACTATTCCACTCCACTCCATTCCATTCCATTCCATTCCGTTGCACTCCTTTCCGTTCTTCTCGGGTGGATTCCATTCCTTTCCATTCCATTCCATTAGGTTCCGTTCCATTCCGTTCCTTTCAATTCCATTCCATTCCGTTCTTCTCGGGTGGATTCCATTCCATTCCATTTCATTTCATTCCATTCCATTCCATTCCATTCCGTTCTTCTCGGGTGGATTCCATTCCATTCCGTTCCGTTGCATTCCATACCATTCCATTCCTTTCTATTCCATTCCGTGCCACTCGGGTAGATTCCATTCCATTCCATTCCATTTCATTCCATAACATTCCATTCCATTCCATTCCATAACATTCCATTCCATTCCATTCCATAACATTCCATTCCATTCCATTCCATTCTACTCGGGTAGATTTCATTGCATTCCATTCCATTCCATTCCATTACATTCCATTCCATACCATTCCATTCCATTCCATTCCATTCCGTTCTACTCGGGGAGATTCCTTTCCATTTCATTCCCTTCCGTTCCATTCCATTCCATTCGATTCCCTTCTACTCGGGTAGATTCCATTCCATTCCATTCCACTCCATTCCATTCCATTCATTTCCATCCCATTCCATTCCATTCCATTCTTTTCCATTCCATTACGTTCTTCTCGGGAGGATTCCATTCCATTCCAATCCATTCGGTTCCTTTCCACTGCATTCCATTCCATTCCATTCCATTTTATTCCGTTTACTCAGGTAGACTACATTCCATTCCGTTCCATTCCATTCCATTCCATTCCATCCCGTTCCATTCCGTTCCGTTCCATTCCATTCCATTCCGTTCTTCTCGGGTGGATTCCATTCCATTTCATTCGAATCCATTCCATTCCGTTCCATTCCATTCCGTTCCATTCTATTCCATTTCATTCCATTCCATTCCATTCCATTCCATTCCATTCCATTCCATTCTATTCCATTGCACTCCATTCCATTCCATTCCATTCCATTCCATTCCATTCCATTCCATTCCATTGCACTCGGGTTGATTCCATTGCCTTCCCTTCCATTCCATTCCATTCTATTCCATTCCATTCCATTCCATTCCATTCCATTCCATTCCATTCCTCACCTGTTGATTCTATCCGATTCCATTCCATTTCGTTCCATTCGATTCCATTCCATTCCATTCCATTTCATTCCGTTCTTCTCGGGTAGATTAAATTCCATTCCACTCCACTCCATTCCATTCCACTCCATTGCCTTCCATTCCATTCCATTCTCCTTGTTTGGATTCCATTCCATTCCATTCCATTCCATTCCGTTCCATTCCATTCCATTCCATTCCTTTCTACTCGGGTAGATTCCATTCCATTCCATTCCATTCCATACCATTCCATTCCATTCCATTCCATTGCATTCCATTCCGTTTCATTCTGGTCCATTCCATTCCATTCCATTCTCTTCTGGGGGATTCAGTTCTATTCTATTCCATTCCGGTCCATTCCGTTCCGTTCCATTCCGTTCCGTTGCATTCCATTCCTTTCCATTCCATTCCAATCCGTTCTACACGGGTAGATTCCATTCCATTCCATTCCATTCTATTCCATTCCATTCTGTTCTTCTCGGGTGGATTCCTTTCCATTCCCTTCCATTCCATTCCATTCCATTCTACACGGGTAGATTCCATTCCATTCCATTCCGTTCCATTCCATTCTATTCAATTCCATTCCATTCCATTCCATTCTATTCCATTCTATTCCATTCCATTCCATTCCATTCCATTCTCCCTGTGTGGATTCAATTCCATTCTATTCCATTCCGTTCCGTTCCGTTACGTTCCATTCCATTCCGTTCTGCACGGGTTGATTCAATTCCGTTCTATTCCACTCCATCCCATTCCATTCCGTTCCATTCCATTCCATTCCATTCCATTCCGTTACGTTCCATTCCATTCTGATCTTTTCGGGTTGATTCCATGCCATTCCATTCCGTTCCATTCCATTCCATTCCATTCCGTTCTTCCCGGCTGGATTCTCTTCCATTCCATTCCATTCCATTCCATTCCATTCCATTCCATTCCATTCCATTCCGTTACATTCCATTCCGTTCTTCTCACGTGGATTCCATTCCATTCCATTCCATTCCATTCCTTTCCATTCCATTCCATTCCATTCCATTCCTTTCCATTCCATTCCATTCCATTCCATTCCATTCCTTTCCATTCCATTCCATTATCCTCGGCTTGATTCAATTCCATTCTTTTCCATTCCATTCCGTTCCGTTCCGTTCCGTTCCATTCCGTTCCGTTCTACTTGCATCCATTCAATTCCGTTCTATTCCATTCCATTCCAATCCATTTCATCCCATTCCATTCGATTCCATTCCGTACCCTTCCATTCCGTTCTTCTCGGGTAGATTCCATTCCATTCCATTCCATTGCATTCCATTCCATTCCATTCCATTCCATTCCATTCCATTCCATTCCATTCCATTCCGTTCTACTGAGGTTAATTCAATTCCATTTTATTCCATTCCATTCCGTTCTGTTCCGTTCCGTTCACTTCTACTCGGGTTTATTCCTTTCCATTCCATTCCATTCCATTCCATTCCATTCCTTTCAATTCGGGTTGCTTCCATTCCATTCCATTCCATTCCATTCCACACGGGTTGATTCAATTCCGTTCTATTCCATTCCATTCCGTTCCGTTCTACTCGGATTGATTCAATTCCATTCTATTCCATTCCATTCCAGTCCAGTCCACTCCATTCCATTCCATTCCATTCCATTCCATTCCATTCCATTCCGTTCTATTCCATTCCATTCCATTCCATTCCATTCTATTCCATTCCATTCCATTCCATTCCATTCCATTCCATTTCACTCGGGTTGATTCAGCTCTGTTCTACTCAATTCCATTCCATTCCGTTCCTTTCCATTCCGTTCCATTCCGTTCATTTCCACTCGGATTGATTCAATTCCGTTCTATTACTTTCCATTCCATTCCATTGCATTCCATTCCATTCCGTTCCATTCCATTCCATTCCATTCCATTCCATTCCATTCCATTCCATTCCATTCCATTCCATTCCACTCGGGTTGATTCAGTTTCATTCTATAAAATTCCATTCCGTTCCATTCCGTTCTGTTCCGTTGCATTCCGTTCCGTTCTACTCGGATTTATTCAATTCCTTTCTACTCCATTCCACTCCATTCCACTCCATTCCATTCCATTCCATTCCATTCCACTCCATTCCATTCCATTCCATTCCATTCCGTAACACTCCATTCCGTTCTTCTTGGGTAGATTCCATTCAATTCCATTCCATTCCATTCCATTCCATTCCAGTCCAGTCCATTCCATTCCGTTCAACTCGGGTTGATTCCATTCCATTCCATTCCATTCCATTCCATTCCATTCCATTCCACTCCTTTCCATTCCATTCCATTCCATTCCATTCCATTCCATTCCATTCCATTCCATTCCATTCCATTCCACTCGGGTTGATTCAATTCCGTTCTATTCCAATCCATTCCATTCCGTTCCATTCCATTCCATTTCATTCCATTCCATTCCATTCCATTCTATTCTTCTAGGGTGGATTCTTTTCCATTCCTTTCGATTCCATTTCATTCCATTCCATTCCATTCCATTCCATTCCATTCCACTCGGGTTGATTCAGTTCCAATCTATTCAATTCCATTCCGGTCCATTCCGTTCTGTTCCGTTGCATTCCGTTCCGTTCTACTCGGATTGATTCAATTCCGTTCTATTCCATTCCACTCCATTCCACTCCATTCCATTCCATTCCATTCCATTCCTTTCCATTCCATTCCATTCCATTCCATTCCATTCCATTCCATTCCCTTCCAGATGGGTTGCTCCCACTCCATTCCATTCCATTCTTCAAGGGTTTATGCCATTTCATTCCATTCCTTTCGATTGCATTCAATTCCTTTCCATTCCATTCCAATCCACTCGAATTGATTCTTTTCTATTCCATTCCATTCCATTGCATTCCTTTCCATTCCATTCTCCTTGTGTGGATTCAATTCCATTCTATTCCATTCCGTTCCGTTCCGTTACGTTCCATTCCATTCCGTTCTGCACGGGTTGATTCAATTCCGTTCTATTCCTCTCCATCCCATTCCATTCCGTTCCATACCATTCCATTCCATTCCATTCCGTTAGGTTCCATTCCATTCTGTTCTTTTCGGTTTGATTCCATGCCATTCCATTCCGTTCCATTCCATTCCATTCCATTCCGTTCTTCCCGGCTGGATTCTCTTCCATTCCATTCCATTCCATTCCATTCCATTCCATTCCATTCCATTCCATTACATTCCATTCCGTTCTTCTCACGTGGATTCCATTCCATTCCATTCCATTCCATTCCATTCCTTTCCATTCCATTCCATTCTCCTCGGCTTGATTCAATTCCATTCTTTTCCATTCCATTCCGTTCCGTTCCGTTCCGTTCCATTCCGTTCCGTTCTACTTGCATCCATTCAATTCCGTTCTATTCCATTCCATTCCAATCCATTTCATCCCATTCCATTCGATTCCATTCCGTACCCTTCCATTCCGTTCTTCTCGGGTAGATTCCATTCCATTCCATTCCATTGCATTCCATTCCATTCCATTCCATTCCATTCCATTCCGTTACTTTCCATTCCATTCTGCTCTTTTCGGGTTGATTCCATGCCATTCCATTCCGTTCCATTCCATTCCATTCCATTCCATTCCATTCCATTTCGTTACATTCCATTCCGTTCTTCTCACGTGGTTTCCATTCCATTCCATTCCATTCCATTCCATTCCTTTCCATTCCATTCCATTCCATTCTATTCCTTTCCATTCTATTCCATTATCCTCGGCTTGATTCAATTCCATTCTTTTCCATTCCATTCCGTTCCGTTCCGTTCCGTTCCATTCCGTTCCGTTCTACTTGCATCCATTCAATTCCGTTCTATTCCATTCCATTCCAATCCATTTCATCCCATTCCTTTCGATTCCATTCCGTACCCTTCCATTCCGTTCTTCTCGGGTAGATTCCATTCCATTCCATTCCATTGCATTCAATTCCATTCCATTGCATTCAATTCCATTCCATTCCATTCCATTCCATTGCATTCCATTGCATTCCATTCCATTCCATTCCATTCCATTCCATTCCATTCCATTCCATTCCATTCCATTCCACACGGGTTGATTCAATTCCGTTCTATTCCATTCCATTCCGTTCCGTTCTACTCGGATTGATTCAATTCCATTCTATTCCATTCCATTCCAGTCCAGTCCATTCCATTCCATTCCATTCCATTCCATTCCATTCCATTCCATTCCATTCCATTCCATTTCACTCCATTCCACTCCATTCCACTCCAGTCCAGTCCAGTCCATTCCATTCCATTCCATTCCATTCCATTCCATTCCATTCCACTCGGGTTGATTCAATTCCGTTCTATTCCAATCCATTCCATTCCGTTCCATTCCATTCCATTTCATTCCATTCCATTCCATTCCATTCTATTCTTCTAGGGTGGATTCTTTTCCATTCCTTTCGATTCCATTTCATTCCATTCCATTCCATTCAATTCCATTCCATTCCATTCCATTCCACTCGGGTTGATTCAGTTCCAATCTATTCAATTCCATTCCGGTCCATTCCGTTCTGTTCCGTTGCATTCCATTCCGTTCTACTCGGATTGATTCAATTCCGTTCTATTCCATTCCACTCCATTCCACTCCATTCCATTCCATTCCATTCCATTCCTTTCCATTCCATTCCATTCCATTCCATTCCATTCCATTCCATTCCATTCCCTTCCAGATGGGTTGCTCCCATTCCATTCCATTCCATTCTTCAAGGGTTTATTCCATTTCATTCCATTCCTTTCGATTGCACTCAATTCCTTTCCATTCCATTCCAATCCACTCGAATTGATTCTTTTCTATTCCATTCCATTCCATTGCATTCCTTTCCATTCCATTCTCCTTGTGTGTATTCAATTCCATTCTATTCCATTCCGTTCCGTTCCGTTACGTTCCATTCCATTCCGTTCTGCACGGGTTGATTCAATTCCGTTCTATTCCTCTCCATCCCATTCCATTCCGTTCCATACCATTCCATTCCATTCCATTCCATTCCGTTAGGTTCCATTCCATTCTGTTCTTTTCGGTTTGATTCCATGCCATTCCATTCCGTTCCATTCCATTCCATTCCATTCCGTTCTTCCCGGCTGGATTCTCTTCCATTCCATTCCATTCCATTCCATTCCATTCCATTCCATTCCATTCCATTCCATTCCGTTACATTCCATTCCGTTCTTCTCACGTGGATTCCATTCCATTCCATTCCATTCCATTCCATTCCATTCCATTCCTTTCCATTCCATTCCATTCTCCTCGGCTTGATTCAATTCCATTCTTTTCCATTCCATTCCGTTCCGTTCCGTTCCGTTCCATTCCGTTCCGTTCTACTTGCATCCATTCAATTCCGTTCTATTCCATTCCATTCCAATCCATTTCATCCCATTCCATTCGATTCCATTCCGTACCCTTCCATTCCGTTCTTCTCGGGTAGATTCCATTCCATTCCATTCCATTGCATTCCATTCCATTCCATTCCATTCAATTCCATTCCATTCCATTCCATTCCATTCCATTCCATTCCATTCCATTCCATTCCATTCCATTCCATTCCATTCCATTCCATTCCTTTCAATTCGGGTTGCTTCCATTCCATTCCATTCCATTCCATTCCATTCCATTCTATTCCATTCCATTCCACACGGGTTGATTCAATTCCGTTCTATTCCATTCCATTCCGTTCCGTTCTACTCGGATTGATTCAATTCCATTCTATTCCATTCCATTCCATTCCTGTCCAGTCCACTCCATTCCATTCCATTCCATTCCATTCCATTCCATTCCATTCCATACCATTCCTTTCCATTCTATTCCATTCCATTCCATTCCATTCCATTCCATTCCATTCCATTTCACTCGGGTTGATTCAGCTCTGTTCTACTCAATTCCATTCCTTTCCGTTCCTTTCCATTCCGTTCCATTCCGTTCAGTTCCACTCGGATTGATTCAATTCCGTTCTATTACTTTCCATTCCATTCCATTGCATTCCATTCCATTCCGTTCCATTCCATTCCATTCCATTCCATTCCATTCCATTCCATTCCACTCGGGTTGATTCAGTTTCATTCTATAAAATTCCATTCCGTTCCATTCCGTTCTGTTCCGTTGCATTCCGTTCCGTACTACTCGGATTTATTCAATTCATTTCTACTCCATTCCACTCCATTCCACTCCATTCCATTCCATTCCATTCCATTCCACTCCATTCCATTCCATTCCATTCCATTCCATTCCACTCCATTCCATTCCATTCCATTCCATTCCGTAACACTCCATTCCGTTCTTCTCGGGTAGATTCCATTCGATTCCATTCCATTCCATTCCATTCCATTCCATTCCATTCCATTCCATTCCGTTCAACTCGGGTTGATTCCATTCCATTCCATTCCATTCCATTCCATTCCACTCCATTCCATTCCATTCCATTCCATTCCATTCCATTCCATTCCATTCCATTCCATTCCATTCCATTCCATTCCATTCCATTCCACTCGGGTTGATTCAATTCCGTTCTATTCCAATCCATTCCATTCCGTTCCATTCCATTCCATTTCATTCCATTCCATTCCATTCCATTCTGTTCTTCTAGGGTGGATTCTTTTCCATTCCTTTCGATTCCATTTCATTCCATTCCATTCC
Source organism: Gorilla gorilla gorilla (assembly GCF_029281585.2). Taxonomy (NCBI): domain Eukaryota; kingdom Metazoa; phylum Chordata; class Mammalia; order Primates; family Hominidae; genus Gorilla; species Gorilla gorilla. The sequence continues at coordinate 8,880,642 of NC_086018.1, read as the reverse complement.
GTTCTACTCGAGTAGATTAAATTCCACTCCATTCCATTCCATTCCATTCCATTCCATTCCATTCCATTACACTCGGGTTGAATCCATTGCCTTCCCTTCCATTCCATTCCATTCTATTCCATTCCATTCCACTCCATTCCATTCCTCACCGGTTGATTCTATCCGATTCCATTCCATTTCGTTCCATTCGATTCCATTCCATTCCATTCCATTTCATTCCGTTCTTCTCGGGTAGATTAAATTCCATTCCACTCCACTGCATTCCCTTCCACTCCATTGCCTTCCATTCCATTCCATTCTTCTCTTGTGGATTCCATTCCATTCCGTTCCATTCCATTCCACTCCATTCCATTCCATTCCTTTGTACTCGTGTAGATTCCATTCCATTCCATTCCATTCCATTCCATTCCATTCCATTCCATTCCATTCCATTCCTTTCAATTCGGGTTGCTTCCATTCCATTCCATTCCATTCCATTCCATTCCATTCCATTCCATTCCATTCCATTCCACACGGGTTGATTCAATTCCGTTCTATTCCATTCCATTCCGTTCCGTTCTACTCGGATTGATTCAATTCCATTCTATTCCATTCCATTCCGTTCCTGTCCAGTCCATTCCATTCCATTCCATTCCATTCCATTCCATTCCATACCATTCCTTTCCATTCTATTCCATTCCATTCCATTCCATTCCATTCCATTTCACTCGGGTTGATTCAGCTCTGTTCTACTCAATTCCATTCCTTTCCGTTCCTTTCCATTCCGTTCCATTCCGTTCAGTTCCACTCGGATTGATTCAATTCAGTTCTATTACTTTCCATTCCATTCCATTGCATTCCATTCCATTCCATTCCATTCCATTCCATTCCATTCCTTTCCATTCCATTGCATTCCATTCCATTCCGTTCCATTCCATTCCATTCCATTCCTTTCCATTCCATTCCATTCCACTAGGGTTGATTCAGTTTCATTCTATAAAATTCCATTCCGTTCCATTCCGTTCTGTTCCGTTGCATTCCGTTCCGTACTACTCGGATTTATTCAATTCATTTCTACTCCATTCCACTCCATTCCACTCCATTCCATTCCATTCCATTCCATTCCACTCCATTCCATTCCATTCCATTCCATTCCGTAACACTCCATTCCGTTCTTCTCGGGTAGATTCCATTCGATTCCATTCCATTCCATTCCATTCCATTCCATTCCATTCCATTCCATTCCATTCCATTCCATTCCATTCCATTCCGTTCAACTCGGGTTGATTCCATTCCATTCCATTCCATTCCATTCCATTCCACTCCATTCCATTCCATTCCATTCCATTCCATTCCATTCCATTCCATTCCATTCCATTCCATTCCATTCCATTCCATTCCATTCCACTCGGGTTGATTCAATTCCGTTATATTCCAATCCATTCCATTCCGTTCCATTCCATTCCATTTCATTCCATTCCATTCCATTCCATTCTGTTCTTCTAGGGTGGATTCTTTTCCATTCCTTTCGATTCCATTTCATTCCATTCCATTCCGTTCTACTCGAGTAGATTCCATTCCACTCCATTCCATTCCATTCCATTCCATTCCATTCCATTCCATTACACTCGGGTTGAATCCATTGCCTTCCCTTCCATTCCATTCCATTCTATTCCATTCCATTCCACTCCATTCCATTCCTCACCGGTTGATTCTATCCTATTCCATTCCATTTCGTTCCATTCGATTCCATTCCATTCCATTCCATTTCATTCCGTTCTTCTCGGGTAGATTAAATTCCATTCCACTCCACTGCATTCCATTCCACTCCATTGCCTTCCATTCCATTCCATTCTTCTCTTGTGGATTCCATTCCATTCCGTTCCATTCCATTCCACTCCATTCCATTCCATTCCTTTGTACTCGTGTAGATTCCATTCCATTCCATTCCATTCCATTAATTTCCATTCCATTCCATTCCATTCCATTCCATTCCATTCCATTCCATTCCATTGCGTTCCATTCCATTCCGTTCTTCACAGGTGTATTCCATTCCATTTCGTTCCATTGTGTTCCATTCCATTCCATTCCATTCCATTCCATTCCACTCGGTTGGATTCAATTCCATTCTATTCCATGCAGTTCCGTTCCGTTTCGTTCCATTCCGCTCCGCTCTACTCGGGTTGATTCAATTCCGTTCTATTCCACTCCATTCCATTCCATTCCATTCCATTCCATTCCATTCCATTCCGTTCCGTTCCATTCCATTCCGTTCTTCTCGGGTGGATTCCATTCCATTCCATTCCATTCCATTCCATTCCATTCCATTCTATTCCGTTCCATTCCATTCCATTCCGTTCTACTCGGGTAGATTCGATTCATTCCATTCCATTCCCTTCCATTTCATTCCATTCCATTCCATTCCATTTCATTCCATTCCATTCCATTCCATTCCATAACATTCCATTCCATTCTCCTCGGGTGGATTCAATTCCATTCTAATCCATTCCGGTCCTTTCCGTTCCGTTCCATTCCGTTCCGTTCTACTCGGGTTGATTCAATTCCGTTCTGTTCCACTCCATTTAATTCCATTCCATTCCATTCAATTCCGTTCCATTCCATTCCATTCCATTCCATTCCATTCCATGCCATTCCCTTCTACTCGGGTAGATTCAAATCCATTCCACTAAATTCCATTCCATTCCTTTCCATTCCATTCCATTCCATTCCATTCCATTCCACTCCATTCCATTCCGTTCCATTCCATTGCATTCCTTTCTTCCCGTGTGTATTCCTTTCCATTCCATTCCATTCGTTTCCATTCCATTCCTTTCCATTCCATTCCTTTCCATTTCATTCCATTCCATTCTGTTCCATTCCATTCCGTTCTTCTCAGGAGTATTCCATTCCATTCCAATCCATTCCTTTCCATTCCACTCCATTCCATTCCATTCCATTCCATTCCACTCGGATTGATTCAATTCCGTTCTATTCCATTCCATTCCGTTCCGTTCTACTCGGATTGATTCAATGCCATTCTATTCCATTCCATTCCATTCCATTCCAGTCCATTCCATTCCATTCTATTCCATTCCATTCCATTCCATACCATTCCATTCTATTCCATTCCATTCCATTCCATTCCATTCCATTCCATTTCACTCAGGTTTATTCAGCTCCGTTCTACTCAATACCATTCTATTCCGTTCCGTTCCACTGCGTTCCATTCCGTTCAGTTCCACTCGGATTGATTCAATTCCGTTCTATTCCTTTCCATTCCATTCCATTCCATTCCATTCCATTCCATTCCGTTCCATTCCATTCCATTCCATTCCTTTCCATTCCATTCCATTCCATTCCATTCCATTCCATTCCATTCCATTTCACTCGGGTTGATTCAGTTCCAATCTATTCAATTCCATTGCGGTCCATTCCTTTCTGTTCCGTTGCATTCCGTTCCATTCTACTCGGTTTGATTCAATTCCGTTCTATTCCATTCCACTCCATTCCACTCCATTCCATTCCATTCCATTCTATTCCATTCCATTCCACTCCATTCCATTCCATTCCATTCCTTTCCATTCCATTCCACTCGGGTTGATTCAATTCCATTCTATTCCATTCCATTCCGTTCCGTTCCATTGCATTCCATTTCATTCCATTTCATTCCATTCCATTCTGTTCTTCTCGGGTGGATTCCTTTCCATTCCTTTCGATTCCATTTCATTCCATTCCATTCCGATTTACTCGAGTAGATTCCATTCCATTCCATTCCATTCCATTCTCCTTGGGTGGATTCAATTCCATTCTATTCCATTCCGTTGCATTCCGTTACGTTCCATTCCATTCCGTTCTGCTCGGGTTGATTCAATTCCGTTCTATTCCACTCCCTCTAATTCCATTCCATTCCATTCCATTACATTATATTCCAACCCGTTCCATTGATTCCATTCCCTTCCATTCCATTACATTCTATTCCACTCAACACGCGTTGATTCTGCTCCATTACTTTGCATTCCAGTCCATTCCTTTCCATTCCATTTATTCCATTCCATTCCACTAGTGTTGATTCCATTCTATTCCAATTTATTCCATTCCATTCCATTGTATTCAATTCCATTCCATTACATTCCACTCGGGTTGATTACATGCCATTCCATTCCACTCATGTTTCTTCCATTCCATTCCATTCCTCTCAAGTTTATTCCTTTCCATTCCATTCCATTCCATTCCATTGCATTCCTTTCCATTCCATTCGTGTTGATTTCTCTCCATTCCATTCCATTCCGTTCCATGCCATTGCATTCCAACACGTTCCATTCCATTCCCTTCCATTCCATTCCTTTCCATTCCATTCTATTGCATTCCTGTCGGATTGATTCCATTCCATTCCATTCCATTCCATTCCATTCCATTCCATTCCATTCCATTCCAGATGGGTTGCTCCCATTCCATTCCATTCCATTCTTCAAGGGTTTATTCCATTTCATTCCATTCCTTTCCATTCCATTCATTTCCATTCCATTCCATTCCAATCCACTCGAATTGATTCTATTCTATTTCTTTCCATTCCATTTCATTCCATTGAATTCCATTCCACACGTGTTGATTTGATTCCATTCCGTTCCATTCAATTCCATTCCATTCTTTTCCATTTCACTCGGGTTGATTCCATTCAATTCCATTCCATTCCACTCCATTCCATTCCATTACACTAGGGTGATTCCATTCCATTCCATTCCATTCCATTCCATTCCATTCCATTCCATTTCACTCGGGTTGATTCAGTTCCAATCTATTCAATTCCATTGCGGTCCATTCCTTTCTGTTCCATTGCATTCCGTTCCATTCTACTCGGATTCATTCAATTCCGTTCTATTCCATTCCACTCCATTCCACTCCATTCCATTCCATTCCATTCCATTCCATTCTATTCCATTCCATTCCACTCCATTCCATTCCATTCCATTCCTTTCCATTCCATTCCACTCGGGTTGATTCAATTCCATTCTATTCTATTCCATTCCGTTCCGTTCCATTGCATTCCATTTCATTCCATTTCATTCCATTCCATTCTGTTCTTCTCGGGTGGATTCCTTTCCATTCCTTTCGATTCCATTTCATTCCATTCCATTCCGATTTACTCGAGTAGATTCCATTCCATTCCATTCCATTCCATTCTCCTTGGGTGGATTCAATTCCATTCTATTCCATTCCGTTGCATTCCGTTACGTTCCATTCCATTCCGTTCTGCTCGGGTTGATTCAATTCCGTTCTATTCCACTCCCTCTAATTCCATTCCATTCCATTCCATTACATTATATTCCAACCCGTTCCATTGATTCCATTCCCTTCCATTCCATTACATTCTATTCCACTCAACACGCGTTGATTCTGCTCCATTACTTTGCATTCCAGTCCATTCCTTTCCATTCCATTTATTCCATTCCATTCCACTAGTGTTGATTCCATTCTATTCCAATTTATTCCATTCCATTCCATTGTATTCAATTCCATTCCATTACATTCCACTCGGGTTGATTACATGCCATTCCATTCCACTCATGTTTCTTCCATTCCATTCCATTCCTCTCAAGTTTATTCCTTTCCATTCCATTCCATTCCATTCCATTGCATTCCTTTCCATTCCATTCGTGTTGATTTCTCTCCATTCCATTCCATTCCGTTCCATGCCATTGCATTCCAACACGTTCCATTCCATTCCCTTCCATTCCATTCCTTTCCATTCCATTCTATTGCATTCCTGTCGGATTGATTCCATTCCATTCCATTCCATTCCATTCCATTCCATTCCATTCCATTCCAGATGGGTTGCTCCCATTCCATTCCATTCCATTGTTCAAGGGTTTATTCCATTTCATTCCATTCCTTTCCATTCCATTCATTTCCATTCCATTCCATTCCAATCCACTCGAATTGATTCTATTCTATTTCTTTCCATTCCATTTCATTCCATTGAATTCCATTCCACACGTGTTGATTTGATTCCATTCCGTTCCATTCAATTCCATTCCATTCTTTTCCATTTCACTCGGGTTGATTCCATTCAATTCCATTCCATTCCACTCCATTCCATTCCATTACACTAGGGTGATTCCATTCCATTCCATTCCATTCCATTCCATTCCATTCCATTCCATTCCATTCCATTCCATTACACTCGGGTTGAATCCATTGCCTTCCCTTCCATTCCATTCCATTCTATTCCATTCCATTCCATTCCATTCCATTCCTCACCGGTTGATTCTATCCGATTCCATTCCATTTCGTTCCATTCGATTCCATTCCATTCCATTCCATTTCATTCCGTTCTTCTCGGGTAGATTAAATTCCATTCCACTCCACTGCATTCCATTCCACTCCATTGCCTTCCATTCCATTCCATTCTTCTCTTGTGGATTCCATTCCATTCCGTTCCATTCCATTCCATTCCATTCCTTTGTACTCGTGTAGATTCCATTCCATTCCATTCCATTAATTTCCATTCCATTCCATTCCATTCCATTCCATTGCGTTCCATTCCATTCCGTTCTTCACAGGTGTATTCCATTCCATTTCGTTCCATTGTGTTCCATTCCATTCCATTCCATTCCATTCCATTCCATTCCATTCCATTCCACTCGGTTGGATTCAATTCCATTCTATTCCATGCAGTTCCGTTCCGTTTCGTTCCATTCCTCTCCGCTCTACTCGGGTTGATTCAATTCCGTTCTATTCCACTCCATTCCATTCCATTCCATTCCATTCCATTCCATTCCGTTCCGTTCCATTCCATTCCGTTCTTCTCGGGTGGATTCCATTCCATTCCATTCCATTCCATTCCATTCCATTCCATTCCATTCCATTCCATTCCATTCCGTTCTACTCGGGTAGATTCGATTCATTCCATTCCATTCCCTTCCATTTCATTCCATTCCATTCCAATCCATTTCATTCCATTCCATTCCATTCCATTCCATAACATTCCATTCCATTCTCCTCGGGTGGATTCAATTCCATTCTAATCCATTCCGGTCCTTTCCGTTCCGTTCCATTCCGTTCCGTTCTACTCGGGTTGATTCAATTCCGTTCTGTTCCACTCCATTTAATTCCATTCCATTCCATTCAGTTCCGTTCCATTCCATTCCATTCCATTCCATTCCATTCCATTCCATGCCATTCCCTTCTACTCGGGTAGATTCAAATCCATTCCATTAAATTCCATTCCATTCCTTTCCATTCCATTCCATTCCATTCCATTCCATTCCACTCCATTCCATTCCGTTCCATTCCATTGCATTCCTTTCTTCCCGTGTGTATTCCTTTCCATTCCATTCCATTCGTTTCCATTCCATTCCTTTCCATTCCATTCCTTTCCATTTCATTCCATTCCATTCTGTTCCATTCCATTCCGTTCTTCTCAGGAGTATTCCATTCCATTCCAATCCATTCCTTTCCATTCCACTCCATTCCATTCCATTCCATTCCATTCCATTCCATTCCATTCCACTCGGATTGATTCAATTCCGTTCTATTCCATTCCATTCCGTTCCATTCTACTCGGATTGATTCAATGCCATTCTATTCCATTCCATTCCATTCCATTCCATTCCATTCCATTCCATTCCATTCCATTCCATTCCATTTCACTCGGGTTGATTCAGCTCTGTTCTACTCAATTCCATTCCATTCCGTTCCTTTCCATTCCGTTCCATTCCGTTCAGTTCCACTCGGATTGATTCAATTCCGTTCTATTACTTTCCATTCCATTCCATTGCATTCCATTCCATTCCGTTCCATTCCATTCCATTCCATTCGATTCCATTCCATTCCATTCCATTCCGTTCCATTCCATTCCACTCGGGTTGATTCAGTTTCATTCTATAAAATTCCATTCCGTTCCATTCCGTTCTGTTCCGTTGCATTCCGTTCCGTTCTACTCGGATTTATTCAATTCCTTTCTACTTCATTCCACTCCATTCCACTCCATTCCATTCCATTCCATTCCATTCCACTCCATTCCATTCCATTCCATTCCATTCCGTAACACTCCATTCCGTTCTTCTCGGCTAGATTCCATTCGATTCCATTCCATTCCATTCCATTCCATTCCGTTCCATTCCATTCCATTCCGTTCAACTCGGGTTGATTCCACTCCATTCCATTCCATTCCATTCCATTCCATTCCATTCCACTCCATTCCATTCCATTCCATTCCATTCCATTCCACTCGGGTTGATTCAATTCCGTTCTATTCCAATCCATTCCATTCCGTTCCATTCCATTCCATTTCATTCCATTCCATTCCATTCCATTCTGTTCTTCTAGGGTGGATTCTTTTCCATTCCTTTCGATTCCATTTCATTCCATTCCATTCCATTCCATTCCATTCCATTCCACTAGGGTTGATTCATTTCCAATCTATTCAATTCCATTCCGGTCCATTCCGTTCTGTTCCGTTGCATTCCGTTCCGTTCTACTCGGATTGATTCAATTCCGTTCTATTCCATTCCACTCCATTCCACTCCATTCCCTTCCATTCCATTCCATTCCATTCCATTCCCTTCCAGATGGGTTGCTCCCATTCCATTCCATTCCATTCTTCAAGGGTTTATTCCATTTCATTCCATTCCTTTCGATTGCATTCAATTCCTTTCCATTCCATTCCAATCCACTCGAATTGATTCTATTCTATTCCATTCCATTCCATTGCATTCCTTTCCATTCCATTCTCCTTGTGTGGATTCGATTCCATTCTATTCCATTCCGTTCCGTTCCGTTACGTTCCATTCCATTCCGTTCTGCACGGGTTGATTCAATTCCGTTCTATTCCTCTCCATCCCATTCCATTCCGTTCCATTCCATTCCATTCCATTCCATTCCGTTACTTTCCATTCCATTCTGTTCTTTTCGGTTTGATTCCATGCCATTCCATTCCGTTCCATTCCATTCCATTCCATTCCGTTCTTCCCGGCTGGATTCTCTTCCATTCCATTCCATTCCATTCCATTCCATTCCGTTACATTCCGTTACATTCCATTCCGTTCTTCTCACGTGGATTCCATTCCATTCCATTCCATTCCATTCCTTTCCATTCCATTCCATTCCATTCCATTCCTTTCCATTCCATTCCATTATCCTCGGCTTGATTCAATTCCATTCTTTTCCATTCCATTCCGTTCCGTTCCGTTCCGTTCCATTCCGTTCCGTTCTACTTGCATCCATTCAATTCCGTTCTATTCCATTCCATTCCAATCCATTTCATCCCATTCCATTCGATTCCATTCCGTACCCTTCCATTCCGTTCTTCTCGGGTAGATTCCATTCCATTCCATTCCATTGCATTCCATTCCATTCCATTCCATTCCATTCCATTCCATTCCATTCCATTCCACTCGGTTGGATTCAATTCCATTCTATTCCATGCAGTTCCGTTCCGTTTCGTTCCATTCCGCTCCGCTCTACTCGGGTTGATTCAATTCCGTTCTATTCCACTCCATTCCATTCCATTCCATTCCATTCCATTCCATTCCGTTCCGTTCCATTCCATTCCGTTCTTCTCGGGTGGATTCCATTCCATTCCATTCCATTCCATTCCATTCCATTCCATTCCATTCCATTCCATTCCATTCCATTCCATTCCATTCCATTCCGTTCTACTCGGGTAGATTCGATTCATTCCATTCCATTCCCTTCCATTTCATTCCATTCCATTCCAATCCATTTCATTCCATTCCATTCCATTCCATTCCATAACATTCCATTCCATTCTCCTCGGGTGGATTCAATTCCATTCTAATCCATTCCGGTCCTTTCCGTTCCGTTCCATTCCGTTCCGTTCTACTCGGGTTGATTCAATTCCGTTCTGTTCCACTCCATTTAATTCCATTCCATTCCATTCAGTTCCGTTCCATTCCATTCCATTCCATTCCATTCCATTCCATTCCATGCCATTCCCTTCTACTCGGGTAGATTCAAATCCATTCCATTAAATTCCATTCCATTCCTTTCCATTCCATTCCATTCCATTCCATTCCATTCCACTCCATTCCATTCCGTTCCATTCCATTGCATTCCTTTCTTCCCGTGTGTATTCCTTTCCATTCCATTCCATTCATTTCCATTCCATTCCTTTCCATTCCATTCCTTTCCATTTCATTCCATTCCATTCTGTTCCATTCCATTCCGTTCTTCTCAGGAGTATTCCATTCCATTCCAATCCATTCCTTTCCATTCCACTCCATTCCATTCCATTCCATTCCATTCCATTCCATTCCATTCCACTCGGATTGATTCAATTCCGTTCTATTCCATTCCATTCCGTTCCATTCTACTCGGATTGATTCAATGCCATTCTATTCCATTCCATTCCATTCCATTCCATTCCATTCCATTCCATTCCATTTCACTCGGGTTGATTCAGCTCTGTTCTACTCAATTCCATTCCATTCCGTTCCTTTCCATTCCGTTCCATTCCGTTCAGTTCCACTCGGATTGATTCAATTCCGTTCTATTACTTTCCATTCCATTCCATTGCATTCCATTCCATTCCGTTCCATTCCATTCCATTCCATTCGATTCCATTCCATTCCATTCCATTCCGTTCCATTCCATTCCACTCGGGTTGATTCAGTTTCATTCTATAAAATTCCATTCCGTTCCATTCCGTTCTGTTCCGTTGCATTCCGTTCCGTTCTACTCGGATTTATTCAATTCCTTTCTACTTCATTCCACTCCATTCCACTCCATTCCATTCCATTCCATTCCATTCCACTCCATTCCATTCCATTCCATTCCATTCCGTAACACTCCATTCCGTTCTTCTCGGCTAGATTCCATTCGATTCCATTCCATTCCATTCCATTCCATTCCGTTCCATTCCATTCCATTCCGTTCAACTCGGGTTGATTCCACTCCATTCCATTCCATTCCATTCCATTCCATTCCATTCCACTCCATTCCATTCCATTCCATTCCATTCCATTCCATTCCATTCCATTCCATTCCATTCCACTCGGGTTGATTCAATTCCGTTCTATTCCAATCCATTCCATTCCGTTCCATTCCATTCCATTTCATTCCATTCCATTCCATTCCATTCTGTTCTTCTAGGGTGGATTCTTTTCCATTCCTTTCGATTCCATTTCATTCCATTCCATTCCATTCCATTCCATTCCATTCCATTCCACTAGGGTTGATTCATTTCCAATCTATTCAATTCCATTCCGGTCCATTCCGTTCTGTTCCGTTGCATTCCGTTCCGTTCTACTCGGATTGATTCAATTCCGTTCTATTCCATTCCACTCCATTCCACTCCATTCCCTTCCATTCCATTCCATTCCATTCCATTCCCTTCCAGATGGGTTGCTCCCATTCCATTCCATTCCATTCTTCAAGGGTTTATTCCATTTCATTCCATTCCTTTCGATTGCATTCAATTCCTTTCCATTCCATTCCAATCCACTCGAATTGATTCTATTCTATTCCATTCCATTCCATTGCATTCCTTTCCATTCCATTCTCCTTGTGTGGATTCGATTCCATTCTATTCCATTCCGTTCCGTTCCGTTACGTTCCATTCCATTCCGTTCTGCACGGGTTGATTCAATTCCGTTCTATTCCTCTCCATCCCATTCCATTCCGTTCCATTCCATTCCATTCCATTCCATTCCGTTACTTTCCATTCCATTCTGTTCTTTTCGGTTTGATTCCATGCCATTCCATTCCGTTCCATTCCATTCCATTCCATTCCGTTCTTCCCGGCTGGATTCTCTTCCATTCCATTCCATTCCATTCCATTCCATTCCGTTACATTCCGTTACATTCCATTCCGTTCTTCTCACGTGGATTCCATTCCATTCCATTCCATTCCATTCCTTTCCATTCCATTCCATTCCATTCCATTCCTTTCCATTCCATTCCATTATCCTCGGCTTGATTCAATTCCATTCTTTTCCATTCCATTCCGTTCCGTTCCGTTCCGTTCCATTCCGTTCCGTTCTACTTGCATCCATTCAATTCCGTTCTATTCCATTCCATTCCAATCCATTTCATCCCATTCCATTCGATTCCATTCCGTACCCTTCCATTCCGTTCTTCTCGGGTAGATTCCATTCCATTCCATTCCATTGCATTCCATTCCATTCCATTCCATTCCATTCCATTCTATTCCTTTCCTTTCCATTCCATTCAATTCTATTCCTTTCCTTTCCATACCATTCCATTCCATTCCATTCCATTCCATTCCGTTCTACTCGGGCAGATTCCATTCCATTCCATTCCATTCCATTCCATTCCATTCCATTCCATTCCATTCCATTCTACTCGGGTAGTTTCAAATCCATTCCATTCTATTCCATTCCTTTCCATTCCAATTCATTCCATTCCATTCCATTCCATTCCGTTCTACTCAGGTAGATTCCATTTCATTCCATTCCATTCCATTCCATTCCGTTCCATTCCATTCCATTCCGTTCTACTCGGGTAGTTTCCATTCAATTCCTTTCCATTCCATTGCATTCCATTCTCCATGGGTGGATTCAATTCCATTCTATTCCATTCCGTTCCGTCCCGTTCCGTTCCATTCTGTTCCGCTCTTCTCAGGTAGATTCAATTCCGTTCTATTCCACTCCATTCCATTGCATTCCACTCCTTTCCATTCCATTCCATTCCGTTCCGTTCCATTCCATTCCGTTCTTATAGGGTGGATTCCACTCCATTTCATACCATTCCATTCCGTTCTTTTCCATTCGATTCCATTCCATTCCATTCCATTCCGTTCTACTCGTGTAGATTCAGTTCATTCGAATCCATTCCATTCCATTCCATTTCATTCCACTCTCGTCGGGTGGATTGAATTCCATTCTATTCCATTCAATTCCGTTCCGTTCCGTTCCATTCCATTCCGTTCTACTCGGGTTGATTCAATTCCGTACTATTCCACTCCACTCCATTCCATTCCATTCCATTCCGTTGCACTCCTTTCCGTTTTTCTCGGGTGGATTCCATTCCTTTCCATTCCATTCCATTAGGTTCCGTTCCATTCCGTTCCTTTCAATTCCATTCCATTCCGTTCTTCTCGGGTGGATTCCATTCCATTCCATTTCATTTCATTCCATTCCATTCCATTCCATTCCGTTCTTCTCCGGTGGATTCCATTCCATTCCGTTCCGTTGCATTCCATACCATTCCATTCCTTTCTATTCCATTCCGTGCCACTCGGGTAGATTCCATTCCATTCCATTCCATTTCATTCCATAACATTCCATTCCATTCCATTCCATAACATTCCATTCCATTCCATTCCATTCCATTCCATTCCATTCCATTCCATTCCATTCTACTCGGGTAGATTTCATTGCATTCCATTCCATTCCATTCCATTACATTCCATTCCATACCATTCCATTCCATTCCATTCCATTCCGTTCTACTCGGGGAGATTCCTTTCCATTCCATTCCGTTCCGTTCCATTCCATTCCATTCCATTCCCTTCTACTCGGGTAGATTCCATTCCATTCCATTCCACTCCATTCCATTCCATTCATTTCCATTCCATTCCATTCCATTCCATTCTTTTCCATTCCATTCCGTTCTTCTCGGGAGGATTCCATTCCATTCCAATCCATTCGGTTCCTTTCCACTGCATTCCATTCCATTCCATTCCATTCCATTTTATTCCGTTTACTCAGGTAGACTACATTCCATTCCGTTCCATTCCATTCCATTCCATTCCATCCCGTTCCATTCCGTTCCGTTCCATTCCATTCCATTCCGTTCTTCTCGGGTGGAATCCATTCCATTTCATTCGAATCCATTCCATTCCGTTCCATTCCATTCCGTTCCATTCTATTCCATTTCATTCCATTCCATTCCATTCCATTCCATTCCATTCCATTCTATTCCATTGCACTCCATTCCATTCCATTCCATTCCATTCCATTCCATTCCATTCCATTCCATTGCACTCGGGTTGATTCCATTGCCTTCCCTTCCATTCCATTCCATTCTATTCCATTCCATTCCATTCCATTCCATTCCACTCCATTCCATTCCATTCTATTCCATTCCATTCCATTCCATTCCATTCCATTCCATTCCATTCCATTCCTCACCTGTTGATTCTATCCGATTCCATTCCATTTCGTTCCATTCGATTCCATTCCATTCCATTCCATTTCATTCCGTTCTTCTCACGTAGATTAAATTCCATTCCACTCCACTCCATTCCATTCCACTCCATTGCCTTCCATTCCATTCCATTCTTCTTGTTTGGATTCCATTCCATTCCATTCCATTCCATTCCATTCCATTCCATTCCGTTCCATTCCATTCCATTCCATTCCTTTCTACTCGGGTAGATTCCATTCCATTCCATTCCATTCCATACCATTCCATTCCATTCCATTCCATTCCATTGCATTCCATTCCATTTCATTCTGGTCCATTCCATTCCATTCCATTCTCTTCTGGGGGATTCAGTTCTATTCTATTCCATTCCGGTCCATTCCGTTCCGTTCCATTCCGTTCCGTTGCATTCCATTCCTTTCCATTCCATTCCAATCCGTTCTACACGGGTAGATTCCATTCCATTCCATTCCATTCCATTCCATTCCATTCCATTCTGTTCTTCTCGGGTGGATTCCTTTCGATTCCCTTCCATTCCATTCCATTCCGTTCTACACAGGTAGATTCCATTCCATTCCATTCCGTTCCATTCCGTTCTATTCAATTCCTTTCCATTCCATTTCATTCTATTCCATTCTATTCCATTCCATTCCATTCCATTCCATTCTCCTTGTGTGGATTCAATTCCATTCTATTCCATTCCGTTCCGTTCCGTTACGTTCCATTCCATTCCGTTCTGCACGGGTTGATTCAATTCCGTTCTATTCCACTGCATCCCATTCCATTCCGTTCCATTCCATTCCATTCCATTCCATTCCGTTACGTTCCATTCCATTCTGTCCTTTTCGGGTTGATTCCATGCCATTCCATTCCGTTCCATTCCATTCCATTCCATTCCGTTTTCCCGGCTGGATTCTCTTCCATTCCATTCCATTCCATTCCATTCCATTCCATTCCATTCCATTCCATTCCATTCCATTCCATTCCGTTATATTCCATTCCGTTCTTCTCACGTGGATTCCATTCCATTCCATTCCATTCCATTCCTTTCCATTCCATTCCATTATCCTCGGCTTGATTCAATTCCATTCTTTTCCATTCCATTCCGTTCCGTTCCGTTCCGTTCCATTCCGTTCCGTTCTACTTGCATCCATTCAATTCCGTTCTATTCCATTCCATTCCAATCCATTTCATCCCATTCCATTCGATTCCATTCTGTACCCTTCCATTCCGTTCTTCTCGGGTAGATTCCATTCCATTCCATTCCATTGCATTCCATTCCATTCCATTCCAATCAATTCCATTCCGTTCCATTCCATTCCATTCCATTCCATTCCATTCCATTCCATTCCATTCCATTGCATTCCATTGCATTCCATTCCATTCCATTCCATTCCATTCCATTCCATTCCATTCCATTCCATTCCACACGGGTTGATTCAATTCCGTTCTATTCCATTCCATTCCGTTCCGTTCTACTCGGATTGATTCAATTCCATTCTATTCCATTCCATTCCAGTCCAGTCCAGTCCAGTCCATTCCATTCCATTCCATTCCATTCCATTCCATTCCATTCCATTCCATTCCATTCCATTCCATTCCATTCTATTCCATTCCATTCCATTCCATTCCATTCCATTTCACTCGGGTTGATTCAGCTCTGTTCTACTCAATTCCATTCCATTCCGTTCCTTTCCATTCCGTTCCATTCCGTTCAGTTCCACTCGGATTGATTCAATTCCGTTCTATTACTTTCCATTCCATTCCATTGCATTCCATTCCATTCCGTTCCATTCAATTCCATTCCATTCCATTCCATTCCATTCCATTCCATTCCACTCGGGTTGATTCAGTTTCATTCTATAAAATTCCATTCCGTTCCACTCCGTTCTGTTCCGTTGCATTCCGTTCCGTTCTACTCGGATTTATTCAATTCCTTTCTACTCCATTCCACTCCATTCCACTCCATTCCATTCCATCCCATTCCATTCCATTCCACTCCATTCCATTCCATTCCATTCCATTCCGTAACACTCCATTCCGTTCTTCTCGGGTAGATTCCATTCAATTCCATTCCATTCCATTCCCTTCCATTCCGTTCCATTCCATTCCATTCCGTTCAACTCGGGTTGATTCCATTCCATTCCATTCCATTCCATTCCATTCCATTCCATTCCATTCCATTCCATTCCACTCCATTCCATTCCATTCCATTCCGTTCCGTTCCGTTCCGTTCCATTCCATTCCATTCCATTCCATTCCACTCGGGTTGATTCAATTCCGTTCTATTCCAATCCATTCCATTCCGTTCCATTCCATTCCATTTCATTCCATTCCATTCCATTCCATTCTATTCTTCTAGGGTGGATTCTTTTCCATTCCTTTCGATTCCATTTCATTCCATTCCATTCCATTCCATTCCATTCCACTCGGGTGGATTCAGTTCCAATCTATTCAATTCCATTCCGGTCCATTCCGTTCTGTTCCGTTGCATTCCGTTCCATTCTACTCGGATTGATTCAATTCCGTTCTATTCCATTCCACTCCATTCCACTCCACTCCATTCCACTCCACTCCATTCCATTCCATTCCATTCCTTTCCATTCCATTCCATTCCATTCCATTCCATTCCATTCCATTCCATTCCATTCCCTTCCAGATGGGTTGCTCCCATTCCATTCCATTCCATTCTTCAAGGGTTTATTCCATTTCATTCCATTCCTTTCGATTGCATTCAATTCCTTTCCATTCCATTCCAATCCACTCGAATTGATTCTTTTCTATTCCATTCCATTCCATTGCATTCCTTTCCATTCCATTCTCCTTGTGTGGATTCAATTCCATTCTATTCCATTCCGTTCCGTTCCGTTACTTTCCATTCCATTCCGTTCTGCACGGGTTGATTCAATTCCGTTCTATTCCTCTCCATCCCATTCCATTCCGTTCCATACCATTCCATTCCATTCCATTCCGTTAGGTTCCATTCCATTCTGTTCTTTTCGGTTTGATTCCATTCCATTCCATTCCGTTCCATTCCATTCCATTCCATTCCGTTCTTCCCGGCTGGATTCTCTTCCATTCCATTCCATTCCATTCCATTCCATTCCATTCCATTCCATTCCATTCCATTCCGTTACATTCCATTCCGTTCTTCTCAGGTGGATTCCATTCCATTCCATTCCATTACATTCCATTCCATTCCATTCCTTTCCATTCCATTCCATTCTCCTCGGCTTGATTCAATTCCATTCTTTTCCATTCCATTCCGTTCCGTTCCGTTCCGTTCCATTCCGTTCCGTTCTACTTGCATCCATTCAATTCCGTTCTATTCCATTCCATTCCAATCCATTTCATCCCATTCCATTCGATTCCATTCCGTACCCTTCCATTCCGTTCTTCTCGGGTAGATTCCATTCCATTCCATTCCATTGCATTCCATTCCATTCCATTCCATTCAATTCCATTCCATTCCATTCCATTCCATTCCATTCCATTCCGTTCTACTCAGGTTGATTCAATTCCATTTTATTCCATTCCATTCCGTTCTGTTCCGTTCCGTTCAGTTCTAATCGGGTTTATTCCATTCCATTCCATTCCATTCCATTCCATTCCATTCCATTCCATTCCATTCCATTCCATTCCATTCCATTCCTTTCAATTCGGGTTGCTTCCATTCCATTCCATTCCATTCCATTCCATTCCATTCCATTCCATTCCATTCCATTCCATTCCACACGGGTTGATTCAATTTCGTTCTATTCCATTCCATTCCGTTCCGTTCTACTCGGATTGATTCTATTCCATTCTATTCCATTCCATTCCATTCCTGTCCAGTCCATTCCTTTCCATTTCATTCCATTCCATTCCATTCCATGCCATTCCATACAATTCCTTTCCATTCTATTCCATTCCATTGCATTCCATTCCATTCCATTCCATTCCATTCCATTTCACTCGGGTTGATTCAGCTCTGTTCTACTCAATTCCATTCCTTTCCGTTCCTTTCCATTCCGTTCCATTCCGTTCAGTTCCACTCGGATTGATTCAATTCCGTTCTATTACTTTCCATTCCATTCCATTGCATTCCATTCCATTCCGTTCCATTCCATTCCATTCCATTCCATTCCATTCCATTCCATTCCACTCGGGTTGATTCAGTTTCATTCTATAAAATTCCATTCCGTTCCATTCCGTTCTGTTCCGTTGCATTCCGTTCTGTACTACTCGGATTTATTCAATTCCTTTCTACTCCATTCCACTCCATTCCACTCCATTCCATTCCATTCTATTCCATTCCACTCCATTCCATTCCATTCCATTCCATTCCGTAACACTCCATTCCGTTCTTCTCGGGTAGATTCCATTCGATTCCATTCCATTCCATTCCATTCCATTCCATTCCATTCCATTCCATTCCATTCCGTTCAACTCGGGTTGATTCCATTCCATTCCATTCCATTCCATTCCATTCCACTCCATTCCATTCCATTCCATTCCATTCCATTCCATTCCATTCCATTCCATTCCATTCCATTCCATTCCACTCGGGTTGATTCAATTCCGTTCTATTCCAATCCATTCCATTCCGTTCCATTCCATTCCATTTCATTCCATTCCATTCCATTCCATTCTGTTCTTCTAGGGTGGATTCTTTTCCATTCCTTTCGATTCCATTTCATTCCATTCCATTCCGTTATACTCGAGTAGATTCCATTCCATTCCATTCCATTCCATTACACTCGGGTTGAATCCATTGCCTTCCCTTCCATTCCATTCCATTCTATTCCATTCCATTCCACTCCATTCCATTCCTCACCGGTTGATTCTATCCGATTCCATTCCATTTCGTTCCATTCGATTCCATTCCATTCCATTCCATTTCATTCCGTTCTTCTCGGGTAGATTAAATTCCATTCCACTCCACTGCATTCCATTCCACTCCATTGCCTTCCATTCCATTCCATTCTTCTCTTGTGGATTCCATTCCATTCCGTTCCATTCCATTCCACTCCATTCCATTCCATTCCTTTGTACTCGTGTAGATTCCATTCCATTCCATTCCATTCCATTCCATTCAATTCCATTCCATTCCATTCCATTAATTTCCATTCCATTCGATTCCATTCCATTCCATTCCATTCCATTGCGTTCCATTCCATTCCGTTCTTCACAGGTGTATTCCATTCCATTTCGTTCCATTGTTTTCCATTCCATTCCATTCCATTCCACTCGGTTGGATTCAATTCCATTCTATTCCATGCAGTTCCGTTCCGTTTCGTTCCATTCCGCTCCGCTATACTCGGGTTGATTCAATTCCGTTCTATTCCACTCCATTCCATTCCATTCCATTCCATTCCATTCCATTCCGTTCCGTTCCATTCCATTCCGTTCTTCTCGGGTGGATTCCATTCCATTCCATTCCATTCCATTCCATTCCATTCCATTCTATTCCGTTCCATTCCATTCCATTCCGTTCTACTCGGGTAGATTCGATTCATTCCATTCCATTCCCTTCCATTTCATTCCATTCCATTCCATTCCATTTCATTCCATTCCATTCCATTCCATTCCATAACATTCCATTCCATTCTCCTCGGGTGGATTCAATTCCATTCTAATCCATTCCGGTCCTTTCCGTTCCGTTCCATTCCGTTCCGTTCTACTCGGGTTGATTCAATTCCGTTCCGTTCCACTCCATTTAATTCCATTCCATTCCATTCAATTCCGTTCCATTCCATTCCATTCCATTCCATTCCATTCCATTCCATGCCATTCCCTTCTACTCGGGTAGATTCAAATCCATTCCATTAAATTCCATTCCATTCCTTTCCATTCCATTCCATTCCATTCCATTCCATTCCACTCCATTCCATTCCGTTCCATTCCATTGCATTCCTTTCTTCCCGTGTGTATTCCTTTCCATTCCATTCCATTCGTTTCCATTCCATTCCTTTCCATTCCATTCCTTTCCATTTCATTCCATTCCATTCTGTTCCATTCCTTTCCGTTCTTCTCAGGAGTATTCCATTCCATTCCAATCCATTCCTTTCCATTCCACTCCATTCCATTCCATTCCATTCCATTCCACTCGGATTGATTCAATTCCGTTCTATTCCATTCCATTCCGTTCCGTTCTACTCGGATTGATTCAATGCCATTCTATTCCATTCCATTCAATTCCATTCCAGTCCATTCCATTCCATTCTATTCCATTCCATTCCATTCCATACCATTCCATTCTATTCCATTCCATTCCATTCCATTCCATTCCATTCCATTTCACTCGGGTTTATTCAGCTCCGTTCTACTCAATACCATTCTATTCCGTTCCGTTCCACTGCGTTCCATTCCGTTCAGTTCCACTCGGATTGATTCAATTCCGTTCTATTCCTTTCCATTCCATTCCATTCCATTCCATTCCATTCCATTCCGTTCCATTCCATTCTATTCCTTTCCTTTCCATTCCATTCCATTCCATTCCATTCCATTCCATTCCATTCCATTTCACTCGGGTTGATTCAGTTCCAATCTATTCAATTCCATTGCGGTCCATTCCTTTCTGTTCCGTTGCATTCCGTTCCATTCTACTCGGATTGATTCAATTCCGTTCTATTCCATTCCACTCCATTCCACTCCATTCCATTCCATTCCATTCTATTCCATTCCATTCCACTCCATTCCATTCCATTCCATTCCTTTCCATTCCATTCCACTCGGGTTGATTCAATTCCATTCTATTCCATTCCATTCCGTTCCGTTCCATTGCATTCCATTTCATTCCATTTCATTCCATTCCATTCTGTTCTTCTCGGGTGGATTCCTTTCCATTCCTTTCGATTCCATTTCATTCCATTCCATTCCGATTTACTCGAGTAGATTCCATTCCATTCCATTCCATTCCATTCTCCTTGGGTGGAGTCAATTCCATTCTATTCCATTCCGTTGCATTCCGTTACGTTCCATTCCATTCCGTTCTGCTCGGGTTGATTCAATTCCGTTCTATTCCACTCCCTCTAATTCCATTCCATTCCATTCCATTACATTATATTCCAACCCGTTCCATTGATTCCATTCCCTTCCATTCCATTACATTCTATTCCACTCAACACGCGTTGATTCTCCTCCATTACTTTGCATTCCAGTCCATTCCTTTCCATTCCATTTATTCCATTCCATTCCACTAGTGTTGATTCCATTCTATTCCAATTTATTCCATTCCATTCCATTGTATTCAATTCCATTCCATTACATTCCACTCGGGTTGATTACATGCCATTCCATTCCACTCATGTTTCTTCCATTCCATTCCATTCCTCTCAAGTTTATTCCTTTCCATTCCATTCCATTTCATTCCATTGCATTCCTTTCCATTCCATTCGTGTTGATTTCTCTCCATTCCATTCCATTCCGTTCCATGCCATTGCATTCCAACACGTTCCATTCCATTCCCTTCCATTCCATTCCTTTCCATTCCATTCTATTGCATTCCTGTCGGATTGATTCCATTCCATTCCATTCCATTCCATTCCATTCCATTCCATTCCATTCCATTCCATTCCAGATGGGTTGCTCCCATTCCATTCCATTCCATTCTTCAAGGGTTTATTCCATTTCATTCCATTCCTTTCCATTCCATTCATTTCCATTCCATTCCATTCCAATCCACTCGAATTGATTCTATTCTATTTCTTTCCATTCCATTTCATTCCATTGAATTCCATTCCACACGTGTTGATTTGATTCCATTCCGTTCCATTCAATTCCATTCCATTCTTTTCCATTTCACTCGGGTTGATTCCATTCAATTCCATTCCATTCCACTCCATTCCATTCCATTACACTAGGGTGATTCCATTCCATTCCATTCCATTCCATTCCATTCCATTCCATTCCATTTCACTCGGGTTGATTCAGTTCCAATCTATTCAATTCCATTGCGGTCCATTCCTTTCTGTTCCGTTGCATTCCGTTCCATTCTACTCGGATTGATTCAATTCCGTTCTATTCCATTCCACTCCATTCCACTCCATTCCATTCCATTCCATTCTATTCCATTCCATTCCACTCCATTCCATTCCATTCCATTCCTTTCCATTCCATTCCACTCGGGTTGATTCAATTCCATTCTATTCCATTCCATTCCGTTCCGTTCCATTGCATTCCATTTCATTCCATTTCATTCCATTCCA
This sequence comes from Gorilla gorilla gorilla, assembly GCF_029281585.2. Lineage (NCBI taxonomy): Eukaryota > Metazoa > Chordata > Mammalia > Primates > Hominidae > Gorilla > Gorilla gorilla. Next base: position 8,858,347 of record NC_086018.1, on the reverse strand, counting down.
TTCTGTTCTTCTCGGGTGGATTCCTTTCCATTCCTTTCGATTCCATTTCATTCCATTCCATTCCGATTTACTCGAGTAGATTCCATTCCATTCCATTCCATTCCATTCTCCTTGGGTGGATTCAATTCCATTCTATTCCATTCCGTTGCATTCCGTTACGTTCCATTCCATTCCGTTCTGCTCGGGTTGATTCAATTCCGTTCTATTCCACTCCCTCTAATTCCATTCCATTCCATTCCATTACATTATATTCCAACCCGTTCCATTGATTCCATTCCCTTCCATTCCATTACATTCTATTCCACTCAACACGCGTTGATTCTGCTCCGTTACTTTGCATTCCAGTCCATTCCTTTCCATTCCATTTATTCCATTCCATTCCACTAGTGTTGATTCCATTCTATTCCAATTTATTCCATTCCATTCCATTGTATTCAATTCCATTCCATTACATTCCACTCGGGTTGATTACATGCCATTCCATTCCACTCATGTTTCTTCCATTCCATTCCATTCCTCTCAAGTTTATTCCTTTCCATTCCATTCCATTCCATTCCATTGCATTCCTTTCCATTCCATTCGTGTTGATTTCTCTCCATTCCATTCCATTCCGTTCCATGCCATTGCATTCCAACACGTTCCATTCCATTCCCTTCCATTCCATTCCTTTCCATTCCATTCTATTGCATTCCTGTCGGATTGATTCCATTCCATTCCATTCCATTCCATTCCAGTCCACTCGGGTTGATTCAATTCCGTTCTATTCCAATCCATTCCATTCCATTCCATTCCATTCCATTTCATTCCATTCCATTCCATTCCATTCTGTTCTTCTAGGGTGGATTCTTTTCCATTCCTTTCGATTCCATTTCATTCCATTCCATTCCGTTCTACTCGAGTAGATTCCATTCCATTCCATTCCATTCCATTCCACTCGGGTTGATTCAGTTCCAATCTATTCAATTCCATTCCGGTCCATTCCATTCTGTTCCGTTGCATTCCGTTCCGTTCTACTCGGATTGATTCAATTCCGTTCTATTCCATTCCACTCCATTCCACTCCATTCCATTCCATTCCATTCCATTCCTTTCCATTCCATTCCATTCCAATCCATTCCATTCCATTCCATTCCATTCCCTTCCAGATGGGTTGCTCCCATTCCATTCCATTCCATTCTTCAAGGGTTTATTCCATTTCATTCCATTCCTTTCCATTGCATTCAATTCCTTTCCATTCCATTCCAATCCACTCGAATTGATTCTATTCTGTTCCATTCCATTCCATTTCATTCCATTGAATTCCATTCCACACGTGTTGATTTGATTCCATTCCGTTCCATTCAATTCCTTTCCATTCTTTTCCATTTCACTCGGGTTGATTCCATTCCATTCCATTCCATTCCACTCCATTCCATTCCATTACACTAGGGTGATTCCATTCCACTCCATTCCATTCCATTCCATTCCATTCCATTCCATTCCATTCCATTCCATTCCATTCCATTACACTCTGGTTGATTCCATTGCCTTCCCTTCCATTCCATTCCATTCTATTCCATTCCATTCCATTCCATTCCATTCCATTCCTCACCGGTTGATTCTATCCGATTCCATTCCATTTCGTTCCATTCGATTCCATTCCATTCCATTCCATTTCATTCCGTTCTTCTCGGGTAGGTTAAATTCCATTTCACTCCACTCCATTCCATTCCACTCCATTGCCTTCCATTCCATTCCACTCTTCTCTTGTGGATTCCATTCCATTCCGTTCCATTCCATTCCAATCCATTCAATTCCATTCCATTCCATTCCCTTCCGTTCCATTCCATTCCATTCCATTCCATTCCATTCCATTCCATTCCATTCCATTCCTTTCTACTCGGGTAGATTCCATTCCATTCCATTCCATTCCATACCATTCCATTCCATTCCATTCCATTCCATTCCATTGCATTCCATTCCATTTCATTCTGGTCCATTGCATTCCATTCCATTCTCTTCTGGTGGATTCAGTTCCATTCTATTCCATTCCGGTCCATTCCGTTCCGTTCCATTCCTTTCCGTTGCATTCCATTCCTTTCCATTCCATTCCATTCCGTTCTACACGGGTAGATTCCATTCCATTCCATTCCATTCCATTCCATTCCATTCCATTCCATTCCATGCCATTCCATTCCGTTCTACTCAGGTTGATTCAATTCCATTTTATTCCATTCCTTTCCGTTCTGTTCCGTTCCGTTCAGTTCTAGTCGGGTTTATTCCATTCCATTCCATTCCATTCCATTCCATTCCATTCCATTCCATTCCATTCCATTCCATTCCTTTCAATTCGGGTAGCTTCCATTCCATTCCATTCCATTCCATTCCATTCCATTCCATTCCATTCCATTCCATTCCATTCCATTCCTTTCAATTCGGGTTGCTTCCATTCCATTCCATTCCATTCCATTCCTTTCCATTCCATTCCACACGGGTTGATTCAATTCCATTCTATTCCATTCCATTCCGTTCCATTCCATTCCATTCCATTCCATTCCATTCCATTCCATTCCATTCCATTCCATTCCATTCCATACCATTCCATTCCATTCTATTCCTTTCCATTCCATTCCATTCCATTCCTTTCCATTCCATTCCATTGCATTTCACTCGGGTTGATTCAGCTCCGTTATACTCAATTCCATTCCATTCCGTTCCTTTCCATTCCGTTCCATTCCGTTCAGTTGCACTCGGAATGATTCAATTCCGTTCTATTACTTTCCATTCCATTCCATTGCATTCCATTCCATTCCGTTCCACTCCATTCCATTCCATTCCATTCCATTCCATTCCACTACGGTTGATTCAGTTTCATTCTATAAAATTCCATTCCCTTCCATTCCGTTCTGTTGCGTTGCATTCCGTTCCGTTCTACTCGGATTTATTCAATTCCTTTCTATTCCATTCCACTCCATTCCATTCCTTTCAATTCCATTCCATTCCATTCCATTCCGTACCATTCCATTACATTCCATTCCGTTCCATTCCATTCCGTTCTTCTCGGGTGGATTCCATTCCATTACATTCCATTCCATTCCGTTCCATTCCGTTCCGTTCCATTCCATTCCACTCCATTCCATTCCATTCCTTTCTACTCGTGTAGATTCCATTCCATTCCATTCCATTGCATTAAATTCCGTTCCATTCCATTCCTTTCCATTGCGTTCCATTCCATTCCGTTCTTCACAGGTGGATTCCATTCCATTTCATTCCATTGCATTCCATTCCATTCCATTCCATTCCTTTCCATTTAATTCCATTCCATTCCACTCGGTTGGATTCAATTCCATTCTATTCCATGCCGTTCCGTTCCGTTTCATTCCATTCCGTTCCGTTCTGCTCGGGTTGATTCAATTCCGTTCTATTCCCCTCTATTCCATTCCATTCCATTCCATTCCATTCCGTTCCGTTCCATTCCATTCTGTTCTTCTCGGTTGGATTCCATTCCATTCCATTCCATTACATTCCATTTCATTCTATTCCGTTCCATTCCATTCCATTCCCTTCCATTTCATTCCATTCCATTCCATTCCATTCCATTCCATTCCATTCCATTCTCCTCGGGTGGATTCAATTCCATTCTAATCCATTCCGGTCCGTTTCCTTCCGTTCTATTCTGTTCCATTCTACTCGGGTTGATTCAATTCCGTTCTGTTCCATTCCATTTAATTCCATTCCATTCCATTCCATTCCGTTCCGTTCCATTCCATTCCATTCCATTCCATTCCATTCCATTCCATTCCATTCCATTCCTTTCAATTCGGGTTGCTTCCATTCCATACCATTCCATTCCATTCCATTCCATTCCTTTCCATTCCATTCCATTCCATTCCATTCCATTCCATTCCATTCCATTCCTTTCCATTCCATTCCATTCCATTCCACTCCATTCCATTCCATTCCATTCCATTCCAGTCCATTCCATTCCATTCCATTCCATTCCATTCCATTCCATTCCATTCCATACCATTCCATTCCATTCCATTCTATTCCATTCCATTCCATTCCATTCCATTCCATTCCATTCCATTCCATTCCATTCCATTTCACTCGGGTTGATTCAGCTCCGTTATACTCAATTCCATTCCATTCCGTTCCTTTCCATTCCGTTCCACTCCGTTCAGTTCCACTCGGAATGATTCAATTCCGTTCTATTACTTTCCATTCCATTCCATTGCATTCCATTCCATTCCGTTCCATTCCATTCCATTCCATTCCATTCCATTCCATTCCATTCCATTCCATTCCATTCCACTAGGGTTGATTCAGTTTCTTTCTATAAAATTCCATTCCCTTCCATTCCGTTCTGTTGCGTTGCATTCCGTTCCGTTCTACTCGGATTTATTCAATTCCTTTCTATTCCATTTCACTCCATTCCATTCCTTTCAATTCCATTCCATTCCATTCCATTCCGTACCATTCCATTCCATTCCATTCCGTTCCATTCCATTCCGTTCTTCTCGGGTGGATTCCATTCCATTACATTCCATTCCATTCCGCTCCATTCCGTTCCGTTCCATTCCATTCCGTTCTTCTCGGGTGGATTCAATTCCATTCCATTACATTACATTCCATTTCATTCTATTCCATTCCATTCCATTCCGTTCTACTCGGGTAGATTCGATTCATTCCATTCCATTCCCTTCCATTTCATTCCATTCCATTCCATTCCATTCCATTCCATTCCATTCCATTCTCCTCGGGTGGATTCAATTCCATTCTAATCCATTCCGGTCCGTTCCGTTCCGTTCTATTCCGTTCCGTTCTACTCGGGTTGATTCAATTCCGTTCTGTTCCACTCCATTTAATTCCATTCCATTCCATTCCATTCCGCTCCGTTCCATTCCATTCCATTCCATTCCATTCCATTCCATTCCATTCCATTCCATGCCATTCTCTTCTACTCGGGTAGATTCCATTCCATTCCATTCCATTCCATTCCATTCCATTCCATTCCATTCCATTCCATTCCATTCCATTCCTTTCCATTCCATTCGATTCCATTCCACTCCATTCCATTCCACTCCATTCCATTCCGTTCCATTCCATTGCATTCCTTTCTTCCCGTGTGTATTCCCTTCCATTCCATTCCATTCCATTCCTTTCCATTCCATTCCTTTCCATTCCATTCCTCTCCATTCCATTGCATTCCATTCTGTTCCATTCCTTTCCGTTCTTCTCAGTAGTATTCCATTCCATTCCAATCCATTCCTTTCCATTCCACTCCATTCCATTCCATTCCATTCCACTCGGATTGATTCAATTCCGTTCTATTCCATTCCATTCTGTTCCGTTCTACTCGGATTGATTCAATTCCATTCTATTCCTTTCCATTCCATTCCATTTCACTGTGGTTGATTAAGCTCCGTTCTACTCAATTCCATTCCATTCCGTTCCGTTCCAATGCGTTCCATTCCATTCAGTTCCACTCGGATTGATTCAATTCCGTGCTATTCCTTTCCATTCCATTCCATTCCATTCCATTCCATTCCGTTCCATTCCATTCCATTCCATTCCATTTCACTCGGGTTGATTCAGTTCCAATCTATTCAATTCCATTCCGGTCCATTCCGTTCTGTTCCGTTGCATTCCATTTCATTCTACTCGGATTGATTCAATTCCGTTCTATTCCATTCCACTCCATTCCACTCCATTCCATTCCATTCCATTCTATTCCATTCCATTCCATTCCATTCCATTCCATAACACTCCATTCCGTTCTTCTCGGGTAGATTCCATTCCATTCCATTCCATTCCATTCCATTCCATTCCATTCCATTCCATTCCATTCCGTTCAAATTGGGTTGATTCCATTCCATTCCGTTCCATTCCATTCCATTCCATTCCACTCCATTCCGTTCCATTCCATTCCATTCCATTCCATTCCATTCCACTCGGGTTGATTCAATTCCACTCTATTCCATTCCATTCCGTTCCGTTCCATTCCATTCCATTTCATTCCATTTCATTCCATTCCATTCCATTCTGTTCTTCTCGGGTGGATTCCTTTCCATTCCTTTCGATTCCATTTCATTCCATTCCATTCCGATCTACTCGAGTAGATTCCATTCCATTCCATTCCATTCCATTCTTCTTGGGTGGATTAAATTCCATTATATTCCATTCCGTTCCATTCCGTTAAGTTCCATTCCATTCCGTTCTCCTCGGGTTGATTCAATTCCGTTCTATTCCACTCCATTCCATTCCATTCCATTCCATTCCATTCCATTCCATTCACCTCAGGTTGATTCCATTCCATTCCATTCCATTCCATTGCATTCCATTCCATTCCACTGCATTCCATTCCATTCCATTCCATTCCATTCCACTCGGGTTGATTCAATTCCACTCTATTCCATTCCATTCCGTTCCGTTCCATTCCATTCCATTTCATTCCATTTCATTCCATTCCATTCCATTCTGTTCTTCTCGGGTGGATTCCTTTCCATTCCTTTCGATTCCATTTCATTCCATTCCATTCCGATCTACTCGAGTAGATTCCATTCCATTCCATTCCATTCCATTCTTCTTGGGTGGATTAAATTCCATTATATTCCATTCCGTTCCATTCCGTTAAGTTCCATTCCATTCCGTTCTCCTCGGGTTGATTCAATTCCGTTCTATTCCACTCCATTCCATTCCATTCCATTCCATTCCATTCCATTCCATTCCATTCCATTCCATTCCACTCTATTCCTTTCCTTTCCATTCCATTCCATTCAATTCCATTCCATTCCATTCCATTCCGTTCACCTCAGGTTGATTCCATTCCATTCCATTCCATTCCATTCCATTCCATTCCATTCCACTGCATTCCATTCCATTCCATTCCGTTCGATTCCACTCGGGTTGATTCATTTCCGTTCTATTCCATTCCATTCCGTTCTGTTCCATTCCATTCCATTTCATTCCATTCCATTCCATTCCATTCTGTTCTTCTCGGGTGGATTCGTTTCCATTCCTTTCGATTCCATTTCATTCCATTCCATTCCATTCTACTCGAGTAGATTCCTTTCCATTCCATTCCATTGCATTCCATTCCATTCCATTCTCCTTGGGTGGATTCAATTCCATTCTATTCCATTCCGTTCCATTCCGTTACGTTCCATTCCATTCCGTTCTGCTCGGGTTGATTCAATTCCGTTCTATTCCACTCCATCTAATTCCATTCCATTCCATTCCATTACATTATATTCCAACCCGTTCCATTGATTCCATTCCCTTCCATTCCATTACATTCTATTCCACTCAACACGCGTTGATTCTGCTCCATTACTTTGCGTTCCAGTCCATTCCTTTCCATTCCATTTATTCCATTCCATTCCACTAGTGTTGATTCCATTCTATTCCAATTTATTCCATTCCATTCCATTGTATTCAATTCCATTCCATTCCATTCCACTCGGGTTGATTACATGCCATTCCATTCCACTCATGTTTCTTCCATTCCATTCCATTCCTCTCAAGTTTATTCCTTTCCATTCCATTCCATTCCATTCCATTCCATTCCATTCCATTCTATTACATTCCATTCCGTTCCTTTCCATTCTCCTTGTGTGGATTCAATTCCATTCTATTCCATGCCGTTCCATTCCGTTTCATTCCATTCCGTTCCGTTCTGCTCGGGTTGATTCAATTCCGTTCTATTCCCCTCTATTCCATTCCATTCCGTTCCATTCCATTCCATTCCGTTCCGTTCCATTCCATTCCGTTCTTCTCGGGTGGATTCCATTCCATTCCATTCCATTACATTCCATTTCATTCTATTCCGTTCCATTCCATTCCATTCCCTTCCATTTCATTCTATTCCATTCCATTCCATTCCATTCCATTCCATTCCATTCCATTCTCCTCGGGTGGATTCAATTCCATTCTAATCCATTCCGGTCCGTTTCCTTCCGTTCTATTCCGTTCCGTTCTACTCGGGTTGATTCAATTCCGTTCTGTTCCATTCCATTTAATTCCATTCCATTCCATTCCATTCCATTCCATTCCATTCCGTTCCGTTCCATTCCATTCCATTCCATTCCATTCCATTCCATTCCTTTCAATTCGGGTTGCTTTCATTCCATTCCATTCCATTCCATTCCATTCCATTCCATTCCATTCCACACGGGTTGATTCAATTTCGTTCTATTCCATTCCATTCCGTTCCGTTCTACTCGGATTTATTCAATTCCTTTCTATTCCATTTCACTCCATTCCATTCCTTTCAATTCTTTCCATTCCATTCCATTCCGTACCATTCCATTCCATTCCATTCCGTTCCATTCCATTCCGTTCTTCTCGGGTGGATTCCATTCCATTACATTCCATTCCATTCCGTTCCTTTCCGTTCCGTTCAATTCCATTCCACTCCTTTCCATTCCATTCCTTTCTACTCGTGTAGATTCCATTCCATTCCATTCCATTGCACTAAATTCCGTTCCATTCCATTCCATTCCATTCCATTGCGTTCCATTCCATTCCGTTCTTCACAGGTGGATTCCATTCCATTTCATTCCATTTCGTTCCATTCCATTCCATTCCATTCCTTTCCATTTAATTCCATTCCATTCCACTCGTTTGGATTCAGTTCCATTCTATTCCATGCCGTTCCGTTCCGTTTCATTCCATTCCGTTCCGTTCTGCTCGGGTTGATTCAATTCCGTTCTATTCCCCTCTATTCCATTCCATTCCATTCCATTCCATTCCATTCCGTTCCGTTCCATTCCATTCCGTTCTTCTCGGGTGGATTCCATTCCATTCCATTCCATTACATTCCATTTCATTCTATTCCGTTCCATTCCATTCCATTCCATTCCGTTCTACTCGGGTATATTTGATTCATTCCATTCCATTCCCTTCCGTTCTACTCGGGTATATTCGATTCATTCCATTCCATTCCCTTCCATTTCATTCCATTCCATTCCATTCCATTCCATTCCAATCCATTCTCCTCGGGTGGATTCAATTCCATTCTAATCCATTCCGGTCCGTTCCGTTCCGTTCTATTCCGTTCCGTTCTACTCGGGTTGATTCAATTCCGTTCTGTTCCACTCCATTTAATTCCATTCCATTCCATTCCATTCCGCTCTATTCCATTCCATTTCACTCGGGTTGATTCACTTCCAATCTATTCAATTCCATTCCGGTCCATTCCGTTCTGTTCCGTTGCATTCCATTCCATTCTACTCGGATTGATTCAATTCCGTTCTATTCCATTCCACTCCATTCCACTCCATTCCATTCCATTCCATTCTATTCCATTCCATTCCATTCCATAACACTCCATTCCGTTCTTCTCGGGTAGATTCCATTCCATTCCATTCCATTCCATTCCATTCCATTCCATTCCATTCCATTCCATTCCGTTCAAATCGGGTTGATTCCATTCCATTCCGTTCCATTCCATTCCATTCCATTCCACTCCATTCCGTTCCATTCCATTCCATTCCATTCCATTCCATTCCACTCGGGTTGATTCAATTCCATTCTATTCCATTCCATTCCGTTCCGTTCCATTCCATTCCATTTCATTCCATTTCATTCCATTCCATTCCATTCTGTTCTTCTCGGGTGGATTCCTTTCCATTCCTTTCGATTCCATTTCATTCCATTCCATTCCGATCTACTCGAGTAGATTCCATTCCATTCCATTCCATTCCATTCTTCTTGAGTGGATTAAATTCCATTATATTCCATTCCGTTCCATTCCGTTAAGTTCCATTCCATTCCGTTCTCCTCGGGTTGATTCAATTCCGTTCTATTCCACTCCATTCCATTCCATTCCATTCCATTCCATTCCATTCCATTCCGTTCCACTCTATTCCTTTCCTTTCCATTCCATTCCATTCAATTCCATTCCATTCCATTCCATTCCGTTCTACTCAGTTAGATTCCTTTCCATTCCATTCCATTCCATTCCATTCCAGTCCTGTCCAGTCCACTCCATTCCATTCCATTCCATTCCATTCCATTCCATTCCATTCCATTCCATTCCACTCGTGTTGATTCAGTTCCATTCTATTCAGTTCCATTCCGGTCCATTCCGTTCTGTTCCGTTGCATTCCGTTCCGTTCTACTCGGATTGATTCAATTCCGTTCTATTCCATTCCACTCCATTCCACTCCATTCCATTCCATTCCATTCCGTAACACTCAATTATGCTCTGCTCGGGTAGATTCCATTCCATTCCATTCCATTCCATTCCATTCCATTCCATTCCATTCCATTCCATTCCATTCCATTCCATTCCATTCCATTCCATTTGATTCCATTCCATTCCATTCCATTCCATTCCGTTCACCTCAGGTTGATTCCATACCATTGCATTCCATTCCATTCCATTCCATTCCATTCCATTCCATTCCACTGCATTCCATTCCATTCCATTCCGTTCGATTCCACTCGGGTTGATTCATTTCCGTTCTATTCCATTCCATTCCGTTCTGTTCCATTCCATTCCATTTCATTCCATTCCATTCCATTCCATTCTGTTCTTCTCGGGTGGATTCGTTTCCATTCCTTTCGATTCCATTTCATTCCATTCCATTCCGTTCTACTCGAGTAGATTCCATTCCATTCCATTCCATTGCATTCCATTCCATTCCATTCTCCTTGGGTGGATTCAATTCCATTCTATTCCATTCCGTTCCATTCCGTTACGTTCCATTCCATTCCGTTCTGCTCGGGTTGATTCAATTCCGTTCTATTCCACTCCATCTAATTCCATTCCATTCCATTCCATTACATTATATTCCAACCCGTTCCATTGATTCCATTCCCTTCCATTCCATTACATTCTATTCCACTCAACACGCGTTGATTCTGCTCCATTACTTTGCGTTCCAGTCCATTCCTTTCCATTCCATTTATTCCATTCCATTCCACTAGTGTTGATTCCATTCTATTCCAATTTATTCCATTCCATTCCATTGTATTCAATTCCATTCCATTCCATTCCACTCGGGTTGATTACATGCCATTCCATTCCACTCATGTTTCTTCCATTCCATTCCATTCCTCTCAAGTTTATTCCTTTCCATTTCATTCCATTCCATTCCATTCCATTCCATTCCATTCCATTCCATTCCATTACATTCCATTCCATTCCATTCCATTCTCCTTGTGTGGATTCAATTCCATTCTATTCCATTCCGTTCCGTTCCGTTCCGTTCCATTCCATTCCGTTCTGCACGGGTTGATTCAATTCCGTTCTATTCCACTCCATTCCATTCCATTCCATTCCATTCCATTCCATTCCATTCCATTCCATTCCGTTACGTTCCATTCCATTCTGTTCTTTTCGGGTCGATTCCATGCCATCCCATTCCGTTCCATTCCATTCCATTCCATTCCGTTATTCCCGGCTGGATTCTCTTCCATTCCATTCCATTCCATTCCATTCCATTCCGTTACATTCCATTCCGTTCTTCTCACGTGGATTCCATTCCATTCCATTCCATTCCTTTAAATTCCATTCCATTCCATTCCTTTCCTTTCCATTAAATTCCATTCCATTCCATTCTCCTCGGCTTGATTCAATTCCATTCTTTTCCATTCCATTCCTTTCCGTTCCGTTCCATTCCATTCCGTTCTACTTGCATCGATTCAATTCCGTTCCATTCCATTCCACTCCATTCCATTCCATTCCTTTCTTCTCGTTTAGATTCCATTCCATTCCATTCCATTGCATTAAATTCCGTTCCATTCCATTCCATTCCATTCCATTGCGTTCCATTCCATTCCGTTCTTCACAGGTGGATTCCATTCCATTTCATTCCATTGCGTTCCATTCCATTCCATTCCATTCCTTTCCATTTAATTCCATTCCATTCCACTCGGTTGGATTCAATTCCATTCTATTCCATGCCGTTCCATTCCGTTTCATTCCATTCCATTCCATTCTATTTCACTCGGGTTGATTCAGCTCAGTTATACTCAATTCCATTCCATTCCGTTCCTTTCCATTCCGTTCCATTCCGTTCAGTTGCACTCGGAATGATTCAATTCCGTTCTATTACTTTCCATTCCACTCCATTGCATTCCATTCCATTCCGTTCCATTCCATTCCATTCCATTCCATTCCATTCCATTCCATTCCATTCCATTCCACTACGGTTGATTCAGTTTCATTCTATAAAATTCCATTCCCTTCCATTCCGTTCTGTTGCGTTGCATTCCGTTCAGTTCTACTCGGATTTATTCAATTCCTTTCTATTCCATTCCACTCCATTCCATTCCTTTCAATTCCATTCCATTCCATTCCATTCCGTACCATTCCATTCTATTCCATTCCGGTCCATTCCGTTCCGTTCCATTCCTTTCCGTTGCATTCCATTCCTTTCCATTCCATTCCATTCCGTTCTACACGGGAAGATTCCATTCCATTCCATTCCATTCCATTCCATTCCGTTCTACTCAGGTTGATTCAATTCCATTTTATTCCATTCCTTTCCGTTCTGTTCCGTTCCGTTCAGTTCTACTCGGGTTTATTCCATTCCATTCCATTCCATTCCATTCCATTCCATTCCATTCCTTTCAATTCGGGTTGCTTCCATTCCATTCCATTCCATTCCATTCCATTCCATTCCATTCCATTCCATTCCATTCCATTCCACACGGGTTGATTCAATTCCGTTCTATTCCATTCCATTCCATTCCGTTCTACTCGGATTGATTCAATTCCATTCTATTCCATTCCATTCCATTCCATTCCAGTCCATTCCATTCCATTCCATTCCATTCCATTCCATTCAATTCCATACCATTCCATTCCATTCCATTCCTTTCCATTCCATTCCATTCCATTCCATTCCATTCCATTCCTTTCCATTCCATTCCATTCCATTCCATTCCATTCCATTCCATTCCATTCCATTCCATTCTATTTCACTCGGGTTGATTCAGCTCCGTTATACTCAATTCCATTCCATTCCGTTCCTTTCCATTCCGTTCCATTCCGTTCAGTTGCACTCGGAATGATTCAATTCCGTTCTATTACTTTCCATTCCACTCCATTGCATTCCATTCCATTCCGTTCCATTCCATTCCATTCCATTCCATTCCATTCCATTCCATTCCATTCCATTCCATTCCACTACGGTTGATTCAGTTTCATTCTATAAAATTCCATTCCCTTCCATTCCGTTCTGTTGCGTTGCATTCCGTTCAGTTCTACTCGGATTTATTCAATTCCTTTCTATTCCATTCCACTCCATTCCATTCCTTTCAATTCCATTCCATTCCATTCCATTCCGTACCATTCCATTCCATTCCATTCCGTTCCATTCCATTCCGTTCTTCTCGGGTGGATTCCATTCCATTACATTCCATTCCATTCCGTTCCATTCCGTTCCGTTCCATTCCATTCCACTCCATTCCATTCCATTCCTTTCTTCTCGTTTAGATTCCATTCCATTCCATACCATTGCATTAAATTCCGTTCCATTCCATTCCATTCCATTCCATTGCATTCCATTCCATTCCATTCTTCACAGGTGGATTCCATTCCATTTCATTCCATTGCGTTCCATTCCATTCCATTCCATTCCTTTCCATTTAATTCCATTCCATTCCACTCGGTTGGATTCAATTCCATTCTCTTCCATGCCGTTCCGTTCCGTTTCATTCCATTCCATTCCGTTCTGCTCGGGTTGATTCAATTCCGTTCTATTCCCCTCTATTCCATTCCATTCCATTCCATTCCATTCCATTCCGTTCCGTTCCATTCCATTCCGTTCTTCTCGGGTGGATTCCATTCCATTCCATTCCATTACATTCCATTTCATTCTATTCCGTTCCATTCCATTCCGTTCTACTCGGGTATATTCGATTCATTCCATTCTATTCCCTTCCATTTCATTCCATTCCATTCCATTCCATTCCATTCCATTCCATTCCATTCCATTCCATTTCATTCTCCTCGGGTGGATTCAATTCCATTCTAATCCATTCCGGTCCATTCCGTTCCGTTCCGTTCTACTCGGGTTGATTCAATTCCGTTCTGTTCCATTCCATTTAATTCCATTCCATTCCATTCCATTCCGTTCCGTTCCATTCCATTCCATTCCATTCCATTCCATTCCATTCCATGCCATTCTCTTCTACTCGGGTAGATTCAATTCCATTCCATTAAATTCCATTCCATTCCACTCCATTCCATTCCGTTCCATTCCATTGCATTCCTTTCTTCCCGTGTGTATTCCCTTCCATTCCATTCCATTCCATTCCTTTCCATTCCATTCCTTTCCATTCCATTCCTTTCTATTCCATTGCATTCCATTCTGTTCCATTCCTTTCCGTTCTTCTCAGGAGTATTCCATTCCATTCCAATCCATTCCTTTCCATTCCACTCCATTCCATTCCACTCGGATTGATTCAATTCCGTTCTATTCCATTCCATTCTGTTCCGTTCTACTCGGATTGATTCAATTCCATTCTATTCCATTCCATTCCATTCCATTTCACTCTGGTTGATTAAGCTCCGTTCTACTCAATTCCATTCCATTCCGTTCCGTTCCATTGCGTTCCATTCCGTTCAGTTCAACTCGGATTGATTCAATTCCGTTCTATTCCTTTCCATTCCATTCCATTCCATTCCATTCCATTCCGTTCCATTCCATTCCATTCCATTCCATTTCACTCGGGTTGATTCAGTTCCAATCTATTCAATTCCATTCCGGTCCATTCCGTTCTGTTCCGTTGCATTCCATTCCATTCTACTCGGATTGATTCAATTCCGTTCTATTCCATTCCACTCCATTCCACTCCATTCCATTCCATTCCATTCTATTCCATTCCATTCCATTCCATAACACTCCATTCCGTTCTTCTCGGGTAGATTCCATTCGATTCCATTCCATTCCATTCCATTCCATTCCATTCCATTCCATTCCATTCCATTCCATTCCGTTCAAATCGGGTTGATTGCACTCCATTCCGTTCCATTCCATTCCATTCCATTCCACTCCATTCCATTTCATTCCATTCCATTCCACTCCATTCCATTCCATTCCATTCCATTCCATTCCATTCCGTTCAAATCGGGTTGATTGCACTCCATTCCATTCCGTTCTGTTCCATTCCATTCCATTTCATTCCATTTCATTCCATTCCATTCCATTATGTTCTTCTCGGGTGGATTCCTTTCCATTCCTTTCGATTCCATTTCATTCCATTCCATTCCGATCTACTCGATTAGATTCCATTCCATTCCATTCCATTCCATTCTTCTTGGGTGGATTAAATTCCATTATATTCCATTCCGTTCCATTCCGTTAAGTTCCATTCCATTTCGTTCTCCTCGGGTTGATTCTATTCTGTTCTATTCCACTCCATTCCATTCCATTCCATTCCATTCCATTCCATTCCATTCCATTCCATTCCACTCTATTCCTTTCCTTTCCATTGCATTCCATTCCATTCCATTCCATTCCATTCCATTCAGTTCTATTCGGGTAGATTCCTTTCCATTCCATTCCATTCCATTCCATTCCATTCCAGTCCTGTCCAGTCCACTCCATTCCATTCCATTCCATTCCATTCCATTCCATTCCATTCCATTCCACTCGTGTTGATTCAGTTCCATTCTATTCAGTTCCATTCCGGTCCATTCCGTTCTGTTCCGTTGCATTCCGTTCCGTTCTACTCGGATTGATTCAATTCCGTTCTATTCCATTCCACTCCATTCCACTCCATTCCATTCCATTCCATTCCGTAACACACAATTCCACTCTGCTCGGGTAGATTCCATTCGATTCCATTCCATTCCATTCCATTCCATTCCATTCCATTCCATTCCATTCCATTCCATTTGATTCCATTCCATTCCATTCCATTCCATTCCATTCCGTTCAACTCGGGTTGATTCCATTCCATTCCATTCCATTTCATTCCATTCCATTCCATTCCATTCCACTGCATTCCATTCCATTCCATTCCGTTCAATTCCACTCGGGTTGATTCTTTTCCGTTCTATTCCATTCCATTCCGTTCTGTTCCATTCCATTCCATTTCATTCCATTCCATTCCATTCCATTCTGTTCTTCTCGGGTGGATTCGTTTCCATTCCTTTCGATTCCATTTCATTCCATTCCATTCCGTTCTACTCGAGTAGATTCCATTCCATTCCATTCCATTCCATTCCATTCCATTCTTCTTGGGTGGATTCAATTCCATTCTATTCCATTCCGTTCCATTCCGTTACGTTCCATTCCATTCCGTTCTGCTCGGGTTGATTCAATTCCGTTCTATTCCACTCCATCTAATTCCATTCCATTCCATTACATTACATTATATTCCAACCCGTTCCATTGATTCCATTCCCTTCCATTCCATTACATTCTATTCCACTCAACACGCGTTGATTCTGCTCCATTACTTTGCATTCCAGTCCATTCCTTTCCATTCCATTTATTCCATTCCATTCCACTACTGTTGATTCCATTCTATTCCAATTTATTCCATTCCATTCCATTGTATTCAATTCCATTCCATTCCATTCCACTCGGGTTGATTACATGCCATTCCATTCCACTCATGTTTCTTCCATTCCATTCCATTCCTCTCAAGTTTATTCCATTCCATTCCATTCCATTCCATTCCATTCCATTCCATTCCATTCCATTCCATTCCATTCCATTCCATTCCATTCCATTCCATTCCATTCTCCTTGTGTGGATTCAATTCCATTCTATTCCATTCCGTTCCGTTCCGTTCCATTAAATTCCATTCCGTTCTGCACGGGTTGATTCAATTCCGTTCTATTCCACTCCATTCCATTCCATTCCATTCCATTCCATTCCATTCCATTCCATTCCATTCCATTCCGTTACGTTCCATTCCATTCTGTTCTTTTCGGGTTGATTCCATGCCAACCCATTCCGTTCCATTCCATTCCATTCCATTCCGTTCTTCCCGGCTGGATTCTCTTCCATTCCATTCCATTCCATTCCGTTACATTCCATTCCGTTCTTCTCACGTGGATTCCATTCCATTCCATTCCATTCCATTCCATTCCATTCCATTCCTTTCCTTTCCATTCCATTCCATTCCATTCCATTCTCCTCGGCTTGATTCAATTCCATTCTTTTCCATTCCATTCCTTTCCGTTCCGTTCCGTTCCATTCCATTCCGTTCTACTTGCATCGATTCAATTCCGTTCTATCCCATTCCATTCCAATCCATTTCATCCCATTCCATTCGATTCCATTTCGCACCCTTCCATTCCGTTCTTCTCGGGTAGATTCCATTCCATTCCATTTCATTCCATTCCATTCCATTCCATTCCCTTCTACTCAGGTTGATTCAATTCCATTTCATTCCATTCCTTTCCGTTCTGTTCCGTTCCGTTCAGTTCTACTCGGGTTTATTTCATTCCATTCCATTCCATTCCATTCCACTACGTTTGATTCAGTTTCATTCTATAAAATTCCATTCCCTTCCATTCCGTTCTGTTGCGTTGCATTCCGTTCCGTTCTACTCGGATTTATTCAATTCCTTTCTATTCCATTCCACTCCATTCCATTCCTTTCAATTCCATTCCATTCCATTCCATTCCGTACCATTCCATTCCATTCCATTCCATTCCATTCCATTCCGTTCTTCTCGGGTGGATTCCATTCCATTCCATTCCATTCCATTCCGTTCCATTCCGTTCCGTTCCATTCCATTCCACTCCATTCCATTCCATTCCTTTCTACTCGTGTAGATTCCATTCCATTCCATTCCATTGCATTAAATTCCGTTCCATTCCATTCCATTCCATTCCATTGCGTTCCATTCCATTCCGTTCTTCACAGGTGGATTCCATTCCATTTCATTCCATTGCGTTCCATTCCATTCCATTCCATTCCTTTCCATTTAATTCCATTCCATTCCACTCGGTTGGATTTAGTTCCATTCTATTCCATGCCGTTCCGTTCCGTTTCATTCCATTCCGTTCCGTTCTGCTCGGGTTGATTCAATTCCGTTCTATTCCCCTCTATTCCATTCCATTCCATTCCATTCCATTCCGTTCCTTTCCATTCCATTCCGTTCTTCTCGGGTGGATTCCATTCCATTCCATTCCATTACATTCCATTTCATTCTATTCCGTTCCATTCCATTCCATTCCATTCCGTTCTACTCGGGTATATTCGATTCATTCCATTCCATTCCCTTCCATTCCATTCCATTCCATTCCATTCCATTCCATTCCATTCCATTCTCCTCGGGTGGATTCAATTCCATTCTAATCCATTACGGTCCGTTCCGTTACGTTCTATTCCGTTCCGTTCTACTCGGGTTGATTCAATTCCGTTCTGTTCCATTCCATTTAATTCCATTCCATTCCATTCCATTCCGTTCCGTTCCATTCCATTCCATTCCATTCCATTCCATTCCATTCCATTCCTTTCCATTCCATGCCATTCTCTTCTACTCGGGTAGATTCAATTCCATTCCATTAAATTCCATTCCATTCCATTCCTTTCCATTCCATTCCATTCCATTCCATTCCATTCCATTCCATTCCGTTCCATTCCTTTCCATTCCATTCGATTCCATTCCACTCCATTCCATTCCATTCCATTCCACTCCATTCCATTCCGTTCCATTCCATTGCATTCCTTTCTTCCCGTGTGTATTCCCTTCCATTCCATTCCATTCCATTCCTTTCCATTCCATTCCTTTCCATTCCATTCCTTTCTATTCCACTGCATTCCATTCTGTTCCATTCCTTTCCGTTCTTCTCAGGAGTATTCCATTCCATTCCAATCCATTCCTTTCCATTCCACTCCATTCCATTCCACTCGGATTGATTCAATTCCGTTCTATTCCATTCCATTCTGTTCCGTTCTACTCGGATTGATTCAATTCCATTCTATTCCATTCCATTCCATTCCATTTCACTCTGGTTGATTAAGCTCCGTTCTACTCAATTCCATTCCATTCCGTTCCGTTCCATTGCGTTCCATTCCGTTCAGTTCAACTCGGATTGATTCAATTCCGTTCTATTCCTTTCCATTCCATTCCATTCCATTCCATTCCATTCCATTCCGTTCCATTCCATTCCATTCCATTCCATTTCACTCGGGTTGATTCAGTTCCAATCTATTCAATTCCATTCCGGTCCATTCCGTTCTGTTCCGTTGCATTCCATTCCATTCTACTCGGATTGATTCAATTCCGTTCTATTCCATTCCACTCCATTCCACTCCATTCCATTCCATTCCATTCTATTCCATTCCATTCCATTCCATAACACTCCATTCCGTTCTTCTCGGGTAGATTCCATTCGATTCCATTCCATTCCATTCCATTCCATTCCATTCCATTCCATTCCATTCCATTCCATTCCATTCCGTTCAAATCGGGTTGATTGCACTCCATTCCGTTCCATTCCATTCCATTCCATTCCACTCCATTCCATTTCATTCCATTCCATTCCACTCCATTCCATTCCATTCCATTCCATTCCATTCCACTCGGGTTGATTCAATTCCACTCTATTCCATTCCATTCCGTTCTGTTCCATTCCATTCCATTTCATTCCATTTCATTCCATTCCATTCCATTCTGTTCTTCTCGGGTGGATTCCTTTCCATTCCTTTCGATTCCATTTCATTCCATTCCATTCCGATCTACTCGATTAGATTCCATTCCATTCCATTCCATTCCATTCTTCTTGGGTGGATTAAATTCCATTATATTCCATTCCGTTCCATTCCGTTAAGTTCCATTCCATTTCGTTCTCCTCGGGTTGATTCTATTCTGTTCTATTCCACTCCATTCCATTCCATTCCATTCCATTCCATTCCATTCCATTCCATTCCATTCCATTCCATTCCATTCCATTCCATTCCACTCTATTCCTTTCCTTTCCATTGCATTCCATTCCATTCCATTCCATTCCATTCCATTCAGTTCTATTCGGGTAGATTCCTTTCCATTCCATTCCATTCCATTCCATTCCATTCCATTCCAGTCCTGTCCAGTCCACTCCATTCCATTCCATTCCATTCCATTCCATTCCATTCCATTCCATTCCACTCGTGTTGATTCAGTTCCATTCTATTCAGTTCCATTCCGGTCCATTCCGTTCTGTTCCGTTGCATTCCGTTCCGTTCTACTCGGATTGATTCAATTCCGTTCTATTCCATTCCACTCCATTCCACTCCATTCCATTCCATTCCATTCCGTAACACACAATTCCACTCTGCTCGGGTAGATTCCATTCGATTCCATTCCATTCCATTCCATTCCATTCCATTCCATTCCATTCCATTCCATTCCATTTGATTCCATTCCATTCCATTCCATTCCATTCCATTCCGTTCAACTCGGGTTGATTCCATTCCATTCCATTCCATTTCATTCCATTCCATTCCATTCCATTCCACTGCATTCCATTCCATTCCATTCCGTTCAATTCCACTCGGGTTGATTCTTTTCCGTTCTATTCCATTCCATTCCGTTCTGTTCCATTCCATTCCATTTCATTCCATTCCATTCCATTCCATTCTGTTCTTCTCGGGTGGATTCGTTTCCATTCCTTTCGATTCCATTTCATTCCATTCCATTCCGTTCTACTCGAGTAGATTCCATTCCATTCCATTCCATTCCATTCCATTCCATTCTTCTTGGGTGGATTCAATTCCATTCTATTCCATTCCGTTCCATTCCGTTACGTTCCATTCCATTCCGTTCTGCTCGGGTTGATTCAATTCCGTTCTATTCCACTCCATCTAATTCCATTCCATTCCATTACATTACATTATATTCCAACCCGTTCCATTGATTCCATTCCCTTCCATTCCATTACATTCTATTCCACTCAACACGCGTTGATTCTGCTCCATTACTTTGCATTCCAGTCCATTCCTTTCCATTCCATTTATTCCATTCCATTCCACTACTGTTGATTCCATTCTATTCCAATTTATTCCATTCCATTCCATTGTATTCAATTCCATTCCATTCCATTCCACTCGGGTTGATTACATGCCATTCCATTCCACTCATGTTTCTTCCATTCCATTCCATTCCTCTCAAGTTTATTCCATTCCATTCCATTCCATTCCATTCCATTCCATTCCATTCCATTCCATTCCATTCCATTCCATTCCATTCCATTCTCCTTGTGTGGATTCAATTCCATTCTATTCCATTCCGTTCCGTTCCGTTCCATTAAATTCCATTCTGTTCTGCACGGGTTGATTCAATTCCGTTCTATTCCACTCCATTCCATTCCATTCCATTCCATTCCATTCCATTCCATTCCATTCCATTCCATTCCGTTACGTTCCATTCCATTCTGTTCTTTTCGGGTTGATTCCATGCCAACCCATTCCGTTCCATTCCATTCCATTCCATTCCGTTCTTCCCGGCTGGATTCTCTTCCATTCCATTCCATTCCATTCCGTTACATTCCATTCCGTTCTTCTCACGTGGATTCCATTCCATTCCATTCCATTCCATTCCTTTCCATTCCATTCCTTTCCTTTCCATTCCATTCCATTCCATTCCATTCTCCTCGGCTTGATTCAATTCCATTCTTTTCCATTCCATTCCTTTCCGTTCCGTTCCGTTCCATTCCATTCCGTTCTACTTGCATCGATTCAATTCCGTTCTATCCCATTCCATTCCAATCCATTTCATCCCATTCCATTCGATTCCATTTCGCACCCTTCCATTCCGTTCTTCTCGGGTAGATTCCATTCCATTCCATTTCATTCCATTCCATTCCATTCCATTCCCTTCTACTCAGGTTGACTCAATTCCATTTCATTCCATTCCTTTCCGTTCTGTTCCGTTCCGTTCAGTTCTACTCGGGTTTATTTCATTCCATTCCATTCCATTCCATTCCACTACGTTTGATTCAGTTTCATTCTATAAAATTCCATTCCCTTCCATTCCGTTCTGTTGCGTTGCATTCCGTTCCGTTCTACTCGGATTTATTCAATTCCTTTCTATTCCATTCCACTCCATTCCATTCCTTTCAATTCCATTCCATTCCATTCCATTCCGTACCATTCCATTCCATTCCATTCCATTCCATTCCATTCCGTTCTTCTCGGGTGGATTCCATTCCATTCCATTCCATTCCATTCCGTTCCATTCCGTTCCGTTCCATTCCATTCCACTCCATTCCATTCCATTCCTTTCTACTCGTGTAGATTCCATTCCATTCCATTCCATTGCATTAAATTCCGTTCCATTCCATTCCATTCCATTCCATTGCGTTCCATTCCATTCCGTTCTTCACAGGTGGATTCCATTCCATTTCATTCCATTGCGTTCCATTCCATTCCATTCCATTCCTTTCCATTTAATTCCATTCCATTCCACTCGGTTGGATTTAGTTCCATTCTATTCCATGCCGTTCCGTTCCGTTTCATTCCATTCCGTTCCGTTCTGCTCGGGTTGATTCAATTCCGTTCTATTCCCCTCTATTCCATTCCATTCCATTCCATTCCATTCCGTTCCTTTCCATTCCATTCCGTTCTTCTCGGGTGGATTCCATTCCATTCCATTCCATTACATTCCATTTCATTCTATTCCGTTCCATTCCATTCCATTCCATTCCGTTCTACTCGGGTATATTCGATTCATTCCATTCCATTCCCTTCCATTCCATTCCATTCCATTCCATTCCATTCCATTCCATTCCATTCTCCTCGGGTGGATTCAATTCCATTCTAATCCATTACGGTCCGTTCCGTTACGTTCTATTCCGTTCCGTTCTACTCGGGTTGATTCAATTCCGTTCTGTTCCATTCCATTTAATTCCATTCCATTCCATTCCATTCCGTTCCGTTCCATTCCATTCCATTCCATTCCATTCCATTCCATTCCATTCCATTCCTTTCCATTCCATGCCATTCTCTTCTACTCGGGTAGATTCAATTCCATTCCATTAAATTCCATTCCATTCCATTCCTTTCCATTCCATTCCATTCCATTCCATTCCATTCCATTCCATTCCGTTCCATTCCTTTCCATTCCATTCGATTCCATTCCACTCCATTCCATTCCATTCCATTCCACTCCATTCCATTCCGTTCCATTCCATTGCATTCCTTTCTTCCCGTGTGTATTCCCTTCCATTCCATTCCATTCCATTCCTTTCCATTCCATTCCTTTCCATTCCATTCCTTTCTATTCCATTGCATTCCATTCTGTTCCATTCCTTTCCGTTCTTCTCAGGAGTATTCCATTCCATTCCAATCCATTCCTTTCCATTCCACTCCATTCCATTCCACTCGGATTGATTCAATTCCGTTCTATTCCATTCCATTCTGTTCCGTTCTACTCGGATTGATTCAATTCCATTCTATTCCATTCCATTCCATTCCATTTCACTCTGGTTGATTAAGCTCCGTTCTACTCAATTCCATTCCATTCCGTTCCGTTCCATTGCGTTCCATTCCGTTCAGTTCAACTCGGATTGATTCAATTCCGTTCTATTCCTTTCCATTCCATTCCATTCCATTCCATTCCATTCCGTTCCATTCCATTCCATTCCATTCCATTTCACTCGGGTTGATTCAGTTCCAATCTATTCAATTCCATTCCGGTCCATTCCGTTCTGTTCCGTTGCATTCCATTCCATTCTACTCGGATTGATTCAATTCCGTTCTATTCCATTCCACTCCATTCCACTCCATTCCATTCCATTCCATTCTATTCCATTCCATTCCATTCCATAACACTCCATTCCGTTCTTCTCGGGTAGATTCCATTCGATTCCATTCCATTCCATTCCATTCCATTCCATTCCATTCCATTCCATTCCGTTCAAATCGGGTTGATTGCACTCCATTCCGTTCCATTCCATTCCATTCCATTCCACTCCATTCCATTTCATTCCATTCCATTCCACTCCATTCCATTCCATTCCATTCCATTCCATTCCACTCGGGTTGATTCAATTCCACTCTATTCCATTCCATTCCGTTCTGTTCCATTCCATTCCATTTCATTCCATTTCATTCCATTCCATTCCATTCTGTTCTTCTCGGGTGGATTCCTTTCCATTCCTTTCGATTCCATTTCATTCCATTCCATTCCGATCTACTCGATTAGATTCCATTACATTCCATTCCATTCCATTCTTCTTGGGTGGATTAAATTCCATTATATTCCATTCCGTTCCATTCCGTTAAGTTCCATTCCATTTCGTTCTCCTCGGGTTGATTCTATTCTGTTCTATTCCACTCCATTCCATTCCATTCCATTCCATTCCATTCCATTCCATTCCATTCCATTCCATTCCATTCCATTCCACTCTATTCCTTTCCTTTCCATTGCATTCCATTCCATTCCATTCCATTCCATTCCATTCAGTTCTATTCGGGTAGATTCCTTTCCATTCCATTCCATTCCATTCCATTCCATTCCATTCCAGTCCTGTCCAGTCCACTCCATTCCATTCCATTCCATTCCATTCCATTCCATTCCATTCCATTCCACTCGTGTTGATTCAGTTCCATTCTATTCAGTTCCATTCCGGTCCATTCCGTTCTGTTCCGTTGCATTCCGTTCCGTTCTACTCGGATTGATTCAATTCCGTTCTATTCCATTCCACTCCATTCCACTCCATTCCATTCCATTCCATTCCGTAACACACAATTCCACTCTGCTCGGGTAGATTCCATTCGATTCCATTCCATTCCATTCCATTCCATTCCATTCCATTCCATTCCATTCCATTCCATTTGATTCCATTCCATTCCATTCCATTCCATTCCATTCCGTTCAACTCGGGTTGATTCCATTCCATTCCATTCCATTTCATTCCATTCCATTCCATTCCATTCCACTGCATTCCATTCCATTCCATTCCGTTCAATTCCACTCGGGTTGATTCTTTTCCGTTCTATTCCATTCCATTCCGTTCTGTTCCATTCCATTCCATTTCATTCCATTCCATTCCATTCCATTCTGTTCTTCTCGGGTGGATTCGTTTCCATTCCTTTCGATTCCATTTCATTCCATTCCATTCCGTTCTACTCGAGTAGATTCCATTCCATTCCATTCCATTCCATTCCATTCCATTCTTCTTGGGTGGATTCAATTCCATTCTATTCCATTCCGTTCCATTCCGTTACGTTCCATTCCATTCCGTTCTGCTCGGGTTGATTCAATTCCGTTCTATTCCACTCCATCTAATTCCATTCCATTCCATTACATTACATTATATTCCAACCCGTTCCATTGATTCCATTCCCTTCCATTCCATTACATTCTATTCCACTCAACACGCGTTGATTCTGCTCCATTACTTTGCATTCCAGTCCATTCCTTTCCATTCCATTTATTCCATTCCATTCCACTACTGTTGATTCCATTCTATTCCAATTTATTCCATTCCATTCCATTGTATTCAATTCCATTCCATTCCATTCCACTCGGGTTGATTACATGCCATTCCATTCCACTCATGTTTCTTCCATTCCATTCCATTCCTCTCAAGTTTATTCCATTCCATTCCATTCCATTCCATTCCATTCCATTCCATTCCATTCCATTCCATTCCATTCCATTCCATTCCATTCCATTCTCCTTGTGTGGATTCAATTCCATTCTATTCCATTCCGTTCCGTTCCGTTCCATTAAATTCCATTCTGTTCTGCACGGGTTGATTCAATTCCGTTCTATTCCACTCCATTCCATTCCATTCCATTCCATTCCATTCCATTCCATTCCATTCCATTCCATTCCATTCCATTCCGTTACGTTCCATTCCATTCTGTTCTTTTCGGGTTGATTCCATGCCAACCCATTCCGTTCCATTCCATTCCATTCCATTCCGTTCTTCCCGGCTGGATTCTCTTCCATTCCATTCCATTCCATTCCGTTACATTCCATTCCGTTCTTCTCACGTGGATTCCATTCCATTCCATTCCATTCCATTCCATTCCATTCCATTCCTTTCCTTTCCATTCCATTCCATTCCATTCCATTCTCCTCGGCTTGATTCAATTCCATTCTTTTCCATTCCATTCCTTTCCGTTCCGTTCCGTTCCATTCCATTCCGTTCTACTTGCATCGATTCAATTCCGTTCTATCCCATTCCATTCCAATCCATTTCATCCCATTCCATTCGATTCCATTTCGCACCCTTCCATTCCGTTCTTCTCGGGTAGATTCCATTCCATTCCATTTCATTCCATTCCATTCCATTCCATTCCCTTCTACTCAGGTTGATTCAATTCCATTTCATTCCATTCCTTTCCGTTCTGTTCCGTTCCGTTCAGTTCTACTCGGGTTTATTTCATTCCATTCCATTCCATTCCATTCCACTACGTTTGATTCAGTTTCATTCTATAAAATTCCATTCCCTTCCATTCCGTTCTGTTGCGTTGCATTCCGTTCCGTTCTACTCGGATTTATTCAATTCCTTTCTATTCCATTCCACTCCATTCCATTCCTTTCAATTCCATTCCATTCCATTCCATTCCGTACCATTCCATTCCATTCCATTCCATTCCATTCCATTCCGTTCTTCTCGGGTGGATTCCATTCCATTCCATTCCATTCCATTCCGTTCCATTCCGTTCCGTTCCATTCCATTCCACTCCATTCCATTCCATTCCTTTCTACTCGTGTAGATTCCATTCCATTCCATTCCATTGCATTAAATTCCGTTCCATTCCATTCCATTCCATTCCATTGCGTTCCATTCCATTCCGTTCTTCACAGGTGGATTCCATTCCATTTCATTCCATTGCGTTCCATTCCATTCCATTCCATTCCTTTCCATTTAATTCCATTCCATTCCACTCGGTTGGATTTAGTTCCATTCTATTCCATGCCGTTCCGTTCCGTTTCATTCCATTCCGTTCCGTTCTGCTCGGGTTGATTCAATTCCGTTCTATTCCCCTCTATTCCATTCCATTCCATTCCATTCCATTCCGTTCCTTTCCATTCCATTCCGTTCTTCTCGGGTGGATTCCATTCCATTCCATTCCATTACATTCCATTTCATTCTATTCCGTTCCATTCCATTCCATTCCATTCCGTTCTACTCGGGTATATTCGATTCATTCCATTCCATTCCCTTCCATTCCATTCCATTCCATTCCATTCCATTCCATTCCATTCCATTCTCCTCGGGTGGATTCAATTCCATTCTAATCCATTACGGTCCGTTCCGTTACGTTCTATTCCGTTCCGTTCTACTCGGGTTGATTCAATTCCGTTCTGTTCCATTCCATTTAATTCCATTCCATTCCATTCCATTCCGTTCCGTTCCATTCCATTCCATTCCATTCCATTCCATTCCTTTCCATTCCATGCCATTCTCTTCTACTCGGGTAGATTCAATTCCATTCCATTAAATTCCATTCCATTCCATTCCTTTCCATTCCATTCCATTCCATTCCATTCCATTCCATTCCATTCCGTTCCATTCCTTTCCATTCCATTCGATTCCATTCCACTCCATTCCATTCCATTCCATTCCACTCCATTCCATTCCGTTCCATTCCATTGCATTCCTTTCTTCCCGTGTGTATTCCCTTCCATTCCATTCCATTCCATTCCTTTCCATTCCATTCCTTTCCATTCCATTCCTTTCTATTCCATTGCATTCCATTCTGTTCCATTCCTTTCCGTTCTTCTCAGGAGTATTCCATTCCATTCCAATCCATTCCTTTCCATTCCACTCCATTCCATTCCACTCGGATTGATTCAATTCCGTTCTATTCCATTCCATTCTGTTCCGTTCTACTCGGATTGATTCAATTCCATTCTATTCCATTCCATTCCATTCCATTTCACTCTGGTTGATTAAGCTCCGTTCTACTCAATTCCATTCCATTCCGTTCCGTTCCATTGCGTTCCATTCCGTTCAGTTCAACTCGGATTGATTCAATTCCGTTCTATTCCTTTCCATTCCATTCCATTCCATTCCATTCCATTCCGTTCCATTCCATTCCATTCCATTCCATTTCACTCGGGTTGATTCAGTTCCAATCTATTCAATTCCATTCCGGTCCATTCCGTTCTGTTCCGTTGCATTCCATTCCATTCTACTCGGATTGATTCAATTCCGTTCTATTCCATTCCACTCCATTCCACTCCATTCCATTCCATTCCATTCTATTCCATTCCATTCCATTCCATAACACTCCATTCCGTTCTTCTCGGGTAGATTCCATTCGATTCCATTCCATTCCATTCCATTCCATTCCATTCCATTCCATTCCATTCCATTCCGTTCAAATCGGGTTGATTGCACTCCATTCCGTTCCATTCCATTCCATTCCATTCCACTCCATTCCATTTCATTCCATTCCATTCCACTCCATTCCATTCCATTCCATTCCATTCCATTCCACTCGGGTTGATTCAATTCCACTCTATTCCATTCCATTCCGTTCTGTTCCATTCCATTCCATTTCATTCCATTTCATTCCATTCCATTCCATTCTGTTCTTCTCGGGTGGATTCCTTTCCATTCCTTTCGATTCCATTTCATTCCATTCCATTCCGATCTACTCGATTAGATTCCATTACATTCCATTCCATTCCATTCTTCTTGGGTGGATTAAATTCCATTATATTCCATTCCGTTCCATTCCGTTAAGTTCCATTCCATTTCGTTCTCCTCGGGTTGATTCTATTCTGTTCTATTCCACTCCATTCCATTCCATTCCATTCCATTCCATTCCATTCCATTCCATTCCATTCCATTCCATTCCACTCTATTCCTTTCCTTTCCATTGCATTCCATTCCATTCCATTCCATTCCATTCCATTCAGTTCTATTCGGGTAGATTCCTTTCCATTCCATTCCATTCCATTCCATTCCATTCCATTCCAGTCCTGTCCAGTCCACTCCATTCCATTCCATTCCATTCCATTCCATTCCATTCCATTCCACTCGTGTTGATTCAGTTCCATTCTATTCAGTTCCATTCCGGTCCATTCCGTTCTGTTCCGTTGCATTCCGTTCCGTTCTACTCGGATTGATTCAATTCCGTTCTATTCCATTCCACTCCATTCCACTCCATTCCATTCCATTCCATTCCGTAACACACAATTCCACTCTGCTCGGGTAGATTCCATTCGATTCCATTCCATTCCATTCCATTCCATTCCATTCCATTCCATTCCATTCCATTCCATTTGATTCCATTCCATTCCATTCCATTCCATTCCATTCCGTTCAACTCGGGTTGATTCCATTCCATTCCATTCCATTTCATTCCATTCCATTCCATTCCATTCCACTGCATTCCATTCCATTCCATTCCGTTCAATTCCACTCGGGTTGATTCTTTTCCGTTCTATTCCATTCCATTCCGTTCTGTTCCATTCCATTCCATTTCATTCCATTCCATTCCATTCCATTCTGTTCTTCTCGGGTGGATTCGTTTCCATTCCTTTCGATTCCATTTCATTCCATTCCATTCCGTTCTACTCGAGTAGATTCCATTCCATTCCATTCCATTCCATTCCATTCCATTCTTCTTGGGTGGATTCAATTCCATTCTATTCCATTCCGTTCCATTCCGTTACGTTCCATTCCATTCCGTTCTGCTCGGGTTGATTCAATTCCGTTCTATTCCACTCCATCTAATTCCATTCCATTCCATTACATTACATTATATTCCAACCCGTTCCATTGATTCCATTCCCTTCCATTCCATTACATTCTATTCCACTCAACACGCGTTGATTCTGCTCCATTACTTTGCATTCCAGTCCATTCCTTTCCATTCCATTTATTCCATTCCATTCCACTACTGTTGATTCCATTCTATTCCAATTTATTCCATTCCATTCCATTGTATTCAATTCCATTCCATTCCATTCCACTCGGGTTGATTACATGCCATTCCATTCCACTCATGTTTCTTCCATTCCATTCCATTCCTCTCAAGTTTATTCCATTCCATTCCATTCCATTCCATTCCATTCCATTCCATTCCATTCCATTCCATTCCATTCCATTCCATTCCATTCCATTCTCCTTGTGTGGATTCAATTCCATTCTATTCCATTCCGTTCCGTTCCGTTCCATTAAATTCCATTCTGTTCTGCACGGGTTGATTCAATTCCGTTCTATTCCACTCCATTCCATTCCATTCCATTCCATTCCATTCCATTCCATTCCATTCCATTCCATTCCATTCCATTCCGTTACGTTCCATTCCATTCTGTTCTTTTCGGGTTGATTCCATGCCAACCCATTCCGTTCCATTCCATTCCATTCCATTCCGTTCTTCCCGGCTGGATTCTCTTCCATTCCATTCCATTCCATTCCGTTACATTCCATTCCGTTCTTCTCACGTGGATTCCATTCCATTCCATTCCATTCCATTCCATTCCATTCCATTCCTTTCCTTTCCATTCCATTCCATTCCATTCCATTCTCCTCGGCTTGATTCAATTCCATTCTTTTCCATTCCATTCCTTTCCGTTCCGTTCCGTTCCATTCCATTCCGTTCTACTTGCATCGATTCAATTCCGTTCTATCCCATTCCATTCCAATCCATTTCATCCCATTCCATTCGATTCCATTTCGCACCCTTCCATTCCGTTCTTCTCGGGTAGATTCCATTCCATTCCATTTCATTCCATTCCATTCCATTCCATTCCCTTCTACTCAGGTTGATTCAATTCCATTTCATTCCATTCCTTTCCGTTCTGTTCCGTTCCGTTCAGTTCTACTCGGGTTTATTTCATTCCATTCCATTCCATTCCATTCCACTACGTTTGATTCAGTTTCATTCTATAAAATTCCATTCCCTTCCATTCCGTTCTGTTGCGTTGCATTCCGTTCCGTTCTACTCGGATTTATTCAATTCCTTTCTATTCCATTCCACTCCATTCCATTCCTTTCAATTCCATTCCATTCCATTCCATTCCGTACCATTCCATTCCATTCCATTCCATTCCGTTCTTCTCGGGTGGATTCCATTCCATTCCATTCCATTCCATTCCGTTCCATTCCGTTCCGTTCCATTCCATTCCACTCCATTCCATTCCATTCCTTTCTACTCGTGTAGATTCCATTCCATTCCATTCCATTGCATTAAATTCCGTTCCATTCCATTCCATTCCATTCCATTGCGTTCCATTCCATTCCGTTCTTCACAGGTGGATTCCATTCCATTTCATTCCATTGCGTTCCATTCCATTCCATTCCATTCCTTTCCATTTAATTCCATTCCATTCCACTCGGTTGGATTTAGTTCCATTCTATTCCATGCCGTTCCGTTCCGTTTCATTCCATTCCGTTCCGTTCTGCTCGGGTTGATTCAATTCCGTTCTATTCCCCTCTATTCCATTCCATTCCATTCCATTCCATTCCGTTCCTTTCCATTCCATTCCGTTCTTCTCGGGTGGATTCCATTCCATTCCATTCCATTACATTCCATTTCATTCTATTCCGTTCCATTCCATTCCATTCCATTCCGTTCTACTCGGGTATATTCGATTCATTCCATTCCATTCCCTTCCATTCCATTCCATTCCATTCCATTCCATTCCATTCTCCTCGGGTGGATTCAATTCCATTCTAATCCATTACGGTCCGTTCCGTTACGTTCTATTCCGTTCCGTTCTACTCGGGTTGATTCAATTCCGTTCTGTTCCATTCCATTTAATTCCATTCCATTCCATTCCATTCCGTTCCGTTCCATTCCATTCCATTCCATTCCATTCCATTCCTTTCCATTCCATGCCATTCTCTTCTACTCGGGTAGATTCAATTCCATTCCATTAAATTCCATTCCATTCCATTCCTTTCCATTCCATTCCATTCCATTCCATTCCATTCCATTCCATTCCATTCCGTTCCATTCCTTTCCATTCCATTCGATTCCATTCCACTCCATTCCATTCCATTCCATTCCACTCCATTCCATTCCGTTCCATTCCATTGCATTCCTTTCTTCCCGTGTGTATTCCCTTCCATTCCATTCCATTCCATTCCTTTCCATTCCATTCCTTTCCATTCCATTCCTTTCCATTCCATTGCATTCCATTCTATTCCATTCCTTTCCGTTCTTCTCAGGAGTATTCCATTCCATTCCAATCCATTCCTTTCCATTCCACTCCATTCCATTCCATTCCATTCCACTCGGATTGATTCAATTCCGTTCTATTCCATTCCATTCTGTTCCGTTCTACTCGGATTGATTCAATTCCATTCTATTCCATTCCATTCCATTCCACTTCACTCTGGTTGATTAAGCTCCGTTCTTCTCAATTCCATTCCATTCCGTTCCATTCCATTGCGTCCCATTCCGTTCAGTTCCACTCGGATTGATTCAATTCCGTTCTATTCCTTTCCATTCCATTCCATTCCATTCCATTCCATTCCATTCCGTTCCATTCCATTCCATTCCATTCCATTTCACTCGGGTTGATTCAGTTCCAATCTATTCAATTCCATTCCGGTCCATTCCGTTCTGTTCCGTTGCATTCCATTCCATTCTACTCGGATTGATTCAATTCCGTTCTATTCCATTCCACTCCATTCCACTCCATTCCATTCCATTCCATTCTATTCCATTCCATTCCATTCCATTCCATAACACTCCATTCCGTTCTTCTCGGGTAGATTCCATTCGATTCCATTCCATTCCATTCCATTCCATTCCATTCCATTCCATTCCATTCCATTCCGTTCAAATCGGGTTGATTCCATTCCATTCCGTTCCATTCCATTCCATTCCATTCCACTCCATTCCATTCCATTCCGTTCCGTTCCATTCCACTCGGGTTGATTCAATTCCATTCTATTCCATTCCATTCCGTTCCGTTCCATTCCATTCCATTTCATTCCATTTCATTCCATTCCATTCCATTCTGTTCTTCTCGGGTGGATTCCTTTCCATTCCTTTCGATTCCATTTCATTCCATTCCATTCCGATCTACTCTAGTAGATTCCATTCCATTCCATTCCATTCCATTCTTCTTGGGTGGATTAAATTCCATTATATTCCATTCCGTTCCATTCCGTTAAGATCCATTCCATTCCGTTCTCCTCGGGTTGATTCAATTCCGTTCTATTCCACTCCAATCCATTCCATTCCATTCCATTCCATTCCATTCCACTCTACTCCTTTCCTTTCCATTCCATTCCATTCAATTCCATTCCATTCCATTCCATTCCATTCTACTCGGGTAGATTCCTTTCCATTCCATTCCATTCCATTCCATTCCAGTCCTGTCCAGTCCACTACATTCCATTCCATTCCATTCCATTCCATTCCATTCCATTCCATTCCATTCCACTCGTGTTGATTCAGTTCCATTCTATTCAGTTCCCTTCCGGTCCATTCCGTTCTGTTCCGTTGCATTCCGTTCCGTTCTACTCGGATTGATTCAATTCCGTTCTATTCCATTCCACTCCATTCCACTCCATTCCATTCCATTCCATTCCGTAACACTCAATTCCGCTCTGCTCGGGTAGATTCCATTCGATTCCATTCCATTCCATTGCATTCCATTCCATTCCATTCCATTCCATTCCATTTGATTCCATTCCATTCCATTCCATTCCATTCCGTTCAACTCGGGTTGATTCCATTCCATTCCATTCCATTCCATTCCATTCCATTGCACTGCATTCCTTTCCATTCCATTCCGTTCGATTCCACTCGGGTTGATTCATCTCCGTTCTATTCCATTCCATTCCGTTCTGTTCCATTCCATTCCATTCCATTCCATTCCATTCCATTCTGTTCTTCTCGGGTGGATTCGTTTCCATTCCTTTCGATTCCATTTCATTCCATTCCATTCCGTTCTACTCGAGTAGATTCCATTCCATTCCATTCCATTGCATTCCATTCCATTCCATTCTCCTTGGGTGGTGTCAATTCCATTCTATTCCATTCCGTTCCATTCCGTTACGTTCCATTCCATTCCGTTCTGCTCGGGTTGATTCAATTCCGTTCTATTCCACTCCATCTAATTCCATTCCATTCCACTACATTACATTATATTCCAACCCGTTCCATTGATTCCATTCCCTTCCATTCCATTACATTCTATTCCACTCAACACGCGTTGATTCTGCTCCATTACTTTGCATTCCACTCCATTCCTTTCCATTCCATTTATTCCATTCCATTCCACTAGTGTTGATTCCATTCTATTCCAATTTATTCCATTCCATTCCATTGTATTCAATTCCATTCCATTACATTCCACTCGGGTTGATTACATGCCATTCCATTCCACTCATGTTTCTTCCATTCCATTCCATTCCTCTCAAGTTTATTCCTTTCCATTCCATTCCATTCAATTCCATTCCATTCCATTTCACTCGGGTTGATTCAGCTCCGTTATGCTCAATTCCATTCCATTCCGTTCCTTTCCATTCCGTTCCATTCCATTCAGTTCCACTCGGAATGATTCAATTCCGTTCCGTTACTTTCCATTCCATTCCATTGCATTCCATTCCATTCCATTCCATTCCATTCCATTCCATTCCATTCCAAGAGGGTTGGTACAGTTTCATTCTATAAAATTCCATTCCCTTCCATTCCGTTCTGTTCCGTTGCATTCCGTTGCGATCTTCTCGGATTTATTCAATTCTTTTCTATTCCATTCCACTCCATTCCACTCCATTCCATTCCATTCAATTCCATTCCATTCCATTCCATTCCGTTCCATTCCATTTCATTCCATTCCGTTCCATTCCATTCCGTTCTTCTCGGGAGGATTCCATTCCATTCATTTAAATTCCATTCCATTCCATTCCATTCCATTACATTCCATTCCATTCCATTCCACTCGTGTTGATTCAGATCCATTCTATTCAGTTCCATTCCGGTCCATTCCGTTCTGTTCCGTTGCATTCCGTTCCGTTCTACTCGGATTGATTCAATTCCGTTCTATTCCATTCCACTCCATTCCACTCCATTCCATTCCATTCCATTCCGTAACACTCCATTCCGCTCTGGTCGGGTAAATTCCATTCGATTCCATTCCATTGCATTCCATTCCATTCCATTCCATTCCATTCCATTTGATTCCATTCCATTCCATTCCATTCCATTCCGTTCAACTCGGGTTGATTCCATTCCATTCCATTCCATTCCATTCCATTCCATTCCATTCCACTGCATTCCATTCCATTCCATTCCGTTCGATTCCACTCGGGTTGATTCATTTCCGTTCTATTCCATTCCATTCCGTTCTGTTGCATTCCATTCCATTTCATTCCATTCCATTGCATTCCATTCTGTTCTTCTCGGGTGGATTCGTTTCCATTCCTTTCGATTCCATTTCATTCCATTCCATTCCGTTCTACTCGAGTAGATTCCATTCCATTCCATTCCATTGCATTCCATTCCATTCCATTCTCCTTTGGTGGATTCAATTCCATTCTATTCCATTCCGTTCCATTCCGTTACGTTCCATTCCATTCCGTTCTGCTCGGGTTGATTCAATTCCGTTCTATTCCACTCCATCTAATTCCATTCCATTCCATTCCATTACATTATATTCCAACCCGTTCCATTGATTCCATTCCCTTCCATTCCATTACATTCTATTCCATGCAACACGCGTTGATTCTGCTCCATTACTTTGCATTCCAGTCCATTCCTTTCCATTCCATTTATTCCATTCCATTCTACTAGTGTTGATTCCATTCTATTCCAATTTATTCCATTCCATTCCATTGTATTCAATTCCATTCCATTACATTCCACTCGGGTTGATTACATGCCATTCCATTCCACTCATGTTTCTTCCATTCCATCCCATTCCTCTCAAGTTTATTCCTTTCCATTCCATTCCATTCCTTTCCATTCCATTCCATTCCATTCCTTTCCATTCCATTCCATTCCATTCCATTCCATTCCATTCCATTCCATTCCATTGCATTCCTTTCCATTCCATTCGTGTTTTTTTCTCTCCATTCCATTCCATTCCATTCCATGCCATTGCATTCCAACACATTCCATTCCATTCCCTTCCATTCCATTCCTTTCCATTCCATTCTATTGCATACCTGTCGGATTGATTCCATTCCATTCCATTCCATTCCATTCCATT
This sequence comes from Gorilla gorilla gorilla, assembly GCF_029281585.2. Lineage (NCBI taxonomy): Eukaryota > Metazoa > Chordata > Mammalia > Primates > Hominidae > Gorilla > Gorilla gorilla. Next base: position 8,822,318 of record NC_086018.1, on the reverse strand, counting down.
CCATTCCATTCCATTCCCTTCCAGATGGGTTGCTCCCATTCCATTCCATTCCATTCTTCAAGGGTTTATTCCTTTTCATTCCATTCCTTTCCATTCCATTCAATTCCATTCCATTCCATTCCAATCCACTCGAATTGATTCTATTCTATTCCATTCCATTCCATTTCATTCCATTGAATTCCATTCTACACGTGTTGATTTGATTCCATTCCGTTCCATTCAATTCCATTCCATTCTTTTCCATTTCACTCGGGTTGATTCCATTCCATTCCACTCCATTCCATTCCATTACACTAGGGTGATTCCATTCCACTCCATTCCATTCCATTCCATTCCATTCCATTCCATTCCATTCCATTCCATTCCATTACACTCGGGTTGATTCCATTGCCTTCCCTTCCATTCCATTCCATTCTATTCTATTCCATTCCATTCCATTCCATTCCATTCCATACCTCACCTGTTGATTCTATCTGATTCCATTCCATTTCGTTCCATTCGATTCCATTCCATTCCATTCCATTTCATTCCGTTCTTCTCGGGTAGATTAAATTCCATTCCACTCCACTCCATTCCTTTCCACTCCATTGCCTTCCATTCCATTCCATTCTTCTCTTGTGCATTCCATTGCTTTCCGTTCCATTCCATTCCAATCCATTCAATTCCATTCCATTCCATTCCCTTCCGTTCCATTCCATTCCGTTCTTCTCTTTTGGATTCCCTTGTATTCCAATCCATTAAATTCCATTCCATTCCGTTCCACTCCATTCCATTACATTACATTACTTTCCGTTCTACTCAGGTAGATTCCAGTCCATTCCATTCCATTCCATTCTTCTTGTTTGGATTCCATTCCATTCCATTCCATTCCATTCCGTTCCATTCCATTCCATTCCATTCCTTTCTACTCGGGTAGATTCCATTCCATTCCTTTCCATTCCATTCCATACCATTCCATTCCATTCCATTCCATTGCATTCCATTCCATTTCATTCTGGTCCATTCCATTCCATTCCATTCTCTTCTGGTGGATTCAGTTCTATTCTATTCCATTCCGGTCCATTCCGTTCCGTTATATTCCGTTCCGTTGCATTCCATTCCTTTCCATTCCATTCCATTCCGTTCTACACGGGTAGATTCCATTCCATTCCATTGCATTCCATTCCATTCCATTCCATTCCATTCCATTCCATTCTGTTCTTCTCGGGTGGATTCCTTTCCATTCCCTTCCATTCCATTCCATTCCGTTCTACACGGGTAGATTCCATTCCATTCCATTCCATTCCATTCCATTCTATTCAATTCCATTCCATTCCATTCCTTTCCATTCCATTCTATTCCATTCCATTCCATTCCATTCCATTCTCCTTGTGTGGATTCAATTCCATTCTATTCCATTCCGTTCCGTTCTTTTACGTTCCATACCATTCCGTTCTGCACGGGTTGCTTCAATTCCGTTCTATTCCACTCCATCCCATTCCATTCCATTCCATTCCATTCCATTCCATTCCATTCCATTCCATTCCATTCCATTCCATTCCATTCCATTCCGTTACGTTCCATTCCATTCTGTTCTTTTCGGGTTGATTCCATGCCATTCCATTCCGTTCCATTCCATTCCATTCCATTCCGATCTTCCCGGCTGGATTCTCTTCCATTCCATTCCATTCCATTCCATTCCATTCCGTTCTACTCAGGTTGATTCAATTCCATTTTATTCCATTCCTTTCCGTTCTGTTCCGTTCCGTTCAGTTCTACTCGGGTTTATTCCATTCCATTCCATTCCATTCCATTCCATTCCATTCCATTCCATTCCATTCCATTCCATTCCTTTCAATTCGGGTTGCTTCCATTCCATTCCATTCCATTCCATTCCATTCCATTCCATTCCATTCCATTCCATTCCATTCCATTCCGTTCCACACGGGTTGATTCAATTCCGTTCTATTCCATTCCATTCTGTTCCGTTCTACTCGGATTGATTCAATTCCATTCTATTCCATTCCATTCCATTCCATTCCATTCCATTCCATTCTATTCCATTCCATCCCATTCCTTTCCATTCCATTTCACTCGGGTTGATTCAACTCCGTTCTACTCAATTCCATTCCATTCCGTTCCTTTCCATTCCGTTCCATTCGGTTCAGTTCCAATCGGATTGATTCAATTCCGTTCTATTACTTTCCATTCCATTCCATTGCATTCCATTCCATTCCGTTCCATTCCATTCCATTCCATTCCATTCCATTCCATTCCATTCCATTCCATTCCACTCGGGTTGATTCAGTTTCATTCTATAAAATTCCATTCCTTTCCATTCCGTTCTGTTCCGTTGCATTCCGTTCCGTTCTACTCGGATTGATTCAATTCCTTTCTACTCCATTCCACTCCATTCCACTCCATTCCATTCCATTCCTTTCCGTTCCTTTCCATTCCATTCCATTCCATTCCATTCCATTCCATTCCATTCCATTCCATTCCAGATGGGTTGTTCCCATTCCATTCCATTCCATTCTTCAAGGGTTTATTCCATTTCATTCCATTCCTTTCCATTGCATTCAATTCCTTTCCATTCCATTCCAATCCACTCGAATTGATTCTATTCTATTCCATTCCATTCCATTTCATTCCATTGAATTCCATTCCACACGTGTTGATTTGATTCCATTCCGTTCCATTCAATTCCATTCCATTCTTTTCCATTTCACTCGGGTTGATTCCATTCCATTCCATTCCATTCCACTCCATTCCATTCCATTACACTAGGGTGATTAAATTCCACTCCATTCCATTCCATTCCATTCCATTCCATTCCATTCCATTCCATTCCATTACACTCGGGTTGATACCATTGCCTTCCCTTCCATTCCATTCCATTCTATTCCATTCCATTCCATTCCATTCCATTCCATTCCATTCCATTCCATTCCATTCCTCACCTGTTGATTCTATCCGATTCCATTCCATTTCGTTCCATTCGATTCGTTTCCATTCCATTCCATTTCATTCCGTTCTTCTCGGGTAGATTAAATTCCATTCCACTCCACTCCATTCCATTCCACTCCATTGCCTTCCATTCCATTCCATTCTTCTCTTGTGCATTCCATTGCTTTCCGTTCCATTCCATTCCAATCCATTCAATTCCATTCCATTCCTTTCCCTTCTGTTCCATTCCATTCCGTTCTTCTCTTTTGGATTCCCTTGTATTCCAATCCATTAAATTCCATTCCATTCCGTTCCACTCCATTCCGTTACATTACATTACTTTCCGGTCTACTCAGGCAGATTCCAGTCCATTCCATTCCATTCCATTCTTCTTGTTTGGATTCCATTCCATTCCATTCCATTCCATTCCATTCCGTTCCATTCCATTCCATTCCATTCCTTTCTACTCGGGTAGATTCCATTCCATTCCATTCCATTCCATACCATTCCATTCCATTCCATTCCATTGCATTCCATTCCATTTCATTCTGGTCCATTCCATTCCATTCCATTCTCTTCTGGTGGATTCAGTTCTATTCTATTCCATTCCGGTCCATTCCGTTCCGTTCTTTTCCGTTCCGTTGCATTCCATTCCTTTCCATTCCATTCCATTCGGTTCTACACGGGTAGATTCCATTCCATTCCATTCCATTCCATTCCATTCCATTCCATTCCATTCCATTCCATTCCATTCCATTCTGTTCTTCTCGGGTGGATTCCTTTCCATTCCCTTCCATTCCATTCCTTTCCGTTCTACACGGGTAGATTCCATTCCATTCCATTCCATTCCATTCCATTCTATTCAATTCCATTCCATTCCATTCCATTCCATTCCATTCTATTCCATTCCATTCCATTCCATTCCATTCTCCTTGTGTGGATTCAATTCCATTCTATTCCATTCCGTTCCGTTACGTTACGTTCCATTCCATTCCGTTCTGCACGGGTTGATTCAATTCCGTTCTATTCCACTCCATCCCATCCCATTCCATTCCATTCCATTCCATTCCATTCCATTCCATTCCGTTACGTTCCATTCCATTCTGTTCTTTTCGGGTTGATTCCATGCCATTCCATTCCGTTCCATTCCATTCCATTCCATTCCGTTCTTCCCGGCTGGATTCTCTTCCATTCCATTCCATTCCATTCCATTCCATTCCGTTCTACTCAGGTTGATTCAATTCCATTTTATTCCATTCCTTTCCGTTCTGTTCCGTTCCGTTCAGTTCTACTCGGGTTTATTCCATTCCATTCCATTCCATTCCATTCCATTCCATTCCATTCCATTCCATTCCATTCCATTCCATTCCATTCCATTCCTTTCAATTCGGGTTGCTTCCATTCCATTCCATTCCATTCCATTCCATTGCATTCCATTCCATTCCATTCCGTTCCACACGGGTTGATTCAATTCCGTTCTATTCCATTCCATTCTGTTCCATTCCATTCCATTCTATTCCATTCCATTCCATTCCTTTCCATTCCATTTCACTCGGGTTGATTCAGCTCCGTTCTACTCAATTCCATTTCATTCCGTTCCTTTCCATTCCGTTCCATTCCGTTCAGTTCCACTCGGATTGATTCAATTCCGTTCTATTACTTTCCATTCCATTCCATTGCATTCCATTCCATTCCGTTCCATTCCATTCCATTCCATTCCGTTCCATTCCATTCCATTCCATTCCATTCCATTCCATTCCATTCCACTCGGGTTGATTCAGTTTCATTCTATAAAATTCCATTCCGTTCCATTCCGTTCTGTTCCGTTGCATTCCTATCCGTTCTACTCAGATTGATTCAATTCCTTTCTACTCCATTCCACTCCATTCCACTCCATTCCATTCCATTCCTTTCCGTTCCTTTCCATTCCATTCCATTCCATTCCATTCCATTCCATTCCGTTCCATTCCATTCCATTCCATTCCATTCCAGATGGGTTGCTCCCATTCCATTCCATTCCATTCTTCAAGGGTTTATTCCATTTCATTCCATTACTTTCCATTGCATTCAATTCCTTTCCATTCCATTCCAATCCACGCGAATTGATTCTATTCTATTCCATTCCATTCCATTTCATTCCATTGAATTCCATTCCACACGTGTTGATTTGATTCCATTCCGTTCCATTCAATTCCATTCCATTCTTTTCCATTTCACTCGGGTTGATTCCATTCCATTCCATTCCATTACACTAGGGAGATTAAATTCCACTCCATTCCATTCCATTCCATTCCATTCCATTCCATTCCATTACACTCGGGTTGATTCCATTGCCTTCCCTTCCATTCCATTCCATTCTATTCCATTCCATTCCATTCCATTCCATTCCATTCCATTCCATTCCATTCCATTCCTCACCTGTTGATTCTATCCGATTCCATTCCATTTCGTTCCATTCGATTCAATTCCATTCCATTCCATTTCATTCCGTTCTTCTCGGGTAGATTAAATTCCATTCCACTCCACTCCATTCCATTCCACTCCTTTGCCTTCCATTCCATTCCATTCTTCTCTTGTGGATTCCATTGCTTTCCGTTCCATTCCATTCCAATCCATTCAATTCCATTCCATTCCATTCCCTTCCGTTCCATTCCATTCCGTTCTTCTCTTTTGGATTCCCTTGTATTCCAATCCATTAAATTCCATTCGATACCGTTCCACTCCATTCCATTACATTACATTACTTTCCGTTCTACTCAGGTAGATTCCAGTCCATTCCATTCCATTCCATTCTTCTTGTTTGGATTCCATTCCATTCCATTCCATTCCATTCCATTCCATTCCATTCCGTTCCATTCCATTCCATTCCATTCCTTTCTACTCGGGTAGATTCCATTCCATTCCATTCCATTCCATACCATTCCATTCCATTCCATTCCATTGCATTCCATTCCATTTCATTCTGGTCCATTCCATTCCATTCCATTCTCTTCTGGTGGATTCAGTTGTATTCTATTCCATTCCGGTCCATTCCGTTCCATTCTATTCCGTTCTGTTGCATTCCATTCCTTTCCATTCCATTCCATTCCGTTCTACACGGGTAGATTCCATTCCATTCCATTCCATTCCATTCCATTCCATTCCATTCCATTCCATTCTGTTCTTCTCGGGTGGATTCCTTTCCATTCCCTTCCATTCCATTCCATTCCGTTCTTCACGGGTAGATTCCATTCCATTCCATTCCATTCCATTCCATTCTATTCCATTCCATTCCATTCCATTCCATTCCATTCCATTCCATTCTATTCCATTCCATTCCATTCTATTCCATTCCATTCCATTCCATTCCATTCTCCTTGTGTGGATTCAATTCCATTCTATTCCATTCCGTTCCGTTACGTTACGTTCCATTCCATTCCGTTCTGCACGGGTTGATTCAATTCCGTTCTGTTCCACTCCATCAAATTCCATTCCATTCCATTCCATTCCATTCCATTCCTTTCCATTCCATTCCGTTACGTTCCATTCCATTCTGTTCTTTTCGGGTTGATTCCATGCCATTCCATTCCGTTCCATTCCATTCCATTCCATTCCGTTCTTCCCGGCTGGATTCTCTTCCATTCCATTCCATTCCATTCCATTCCATTCCATTCCATTCCATTCCGTTACATTCCATTCCGTTCTTCTCACGTGGATTCCATTCCATTCCATTCCATTCCTTTCCATTCCATTCCATTCCATTCCATTCCTTTCCATTCCATTCCATTATCCTCGGCTTGATTCAATTCCGTTCTTTTCCATTCCATTCCGTTCCGTTCCGTTCCGTTCTACTTGCATCCATTCAATTCCGTTCTATTCCATTCCATTAAAATCGATTTCATCCCATTCCATTCGATTACATTCCGTACCATTCCATTCCGTTCTTCTCGGGTAGATTCCATTCCATTCCATTCCATTGCATTCCATTCCATTCCATTCCATTCCATTCCATTCCATTCCATTCCATTCCATTCCATTCCATTCCGTTCTACTCAGGTTGATTCAATTCCATTTTATTCCATTCCATTCCGTTCTGTTCCGTTCCGTTCAGTTCTACTCGGGTTTATTCCATTCCATTCCATTCCATTCCATTCCATTCCATTCCATTCCATTCCATTCCATTCCATTCCATTCCATTCCATTCCTTTCAATTCGGGTTGCTTCCATTCCATTCCATTCCATTCCATTCCATTCCACACGGGTTGATTCAATTCCGTTCTTTTCCATCCCATTCCATTCCGTTCTACTCGGATTGATTCAATTCCATTCTATTCCATTCCATTCCATTCCAGTCCAGTCCATTCCATTCCATTCCATTCCATACCATTCCATTCCATTCTATTCCATTCCATTCCATTCCGTTCCATTCCATTCCATTTCACTCGGGTTGATTCAGCTCTGTTCTTCTCAATTCCATTCCATTCCGTTCCTTTCCATTCCGTTCCATTCCGTTCAGTTCCACTCGGATTGATTCAATTCCGTTCTATTACTTTCCATTCCATTCCATTGCATTTCATTCCATTCCGTTCCATTCCATTCCATTCCATTCCATTCCATTCCATTCCATTCCTTTCCACTCGGGTTGATTCAGTTTCATTCTATAAAATTCCATTCCGTTCCATTCCGTTCTGTTCCGTTGCATTCCGTTCCATTCTACTCGGATTTATTCAATTCCTTTCTACTCCATTCCACTCCATTCCACTCCATTCCATTCCATTCCATTCCATTCCACTCCATTCCATTCCATTCCATTCCGTAACACTCCATTCCGTTCTTCTCGGGTAGATTCCATTCGATTCCATTCCATTCCATTCCATTCCATTCCGTTCCATTCCATTCCATTCCGTTCAACTCGGGTTGATTCCATTCCATTCCATTCCATTCCATTCCATTCCACTCCATTCCATTCCATTCCATTCCATTCCACTCGGGTTGATTCAATTCCGTTCTATTCCAATCCATTCCATTCCGTTCCATTCCATTCCATTTCATTCCATTCCATTCCATTCCATTCTGTTCTTCTAGGGTGGATTCTTTTCCATTCCTTTCGATTCCATTTCATTCCATTCCATTCCGTTCTACTCGAGTAGATTCCATTCCATTCCATTCCATTCCATTCCATTCCATTCCATTCCATTCCACTCGGGTTGATTCAGTTCCAATCTATTCAATTCCATTCCGGTCCATTCCGTTCTGTTCCGTTGCATTCCATTCCGTTCAACTCGGATTGATTCAATTCCGTTCTATTCCATTCCACTCCATTCCACTCCATTCCATTCCATTCCTTTCCATTCCATTCCATTCCATGCCATTCCATTCCATTCCATTCCATTCCCTTCCAGATGGGTTGTTCCCATTCCATTCCATTCCATTCTTCAAGGGTTTATTCCATTTCATTCCATTCCTTTCCATTGCATTCAATTCCTTTCCATTCCATTCCAATCCACTCGAATTGATTCTATTCTATTCCATTCCATTCCATTTCATTCCATTGAATTCCATTCCACGCGTGTTGATTTGATTCCATTCCGTTCCATTCAATTCCATTCCATTCTTTTCCATTTCACTCGGGTTGATTCCATTCCATTCCATTCCATTCCACTCCATTCCATTCCATTACACTAGGGTGATTCCATTCCACTCCATTCCATTCCATTCCATTCCATTCCATTCCATTCCATTCCATTCCATTCCATTCCATTCCATTCCATTCCATTACACTCGGGTTGATTCCATTGCCTTCCCTTCCATTCCATTCCATTCTATTCCATTCCATTCCATTCCATTCCATTCCATTCCTCACTTGTTGATTCTATCCGATTCCATTCCATTTCGTTCCATTCGATTCGAATCCATTCCATTCCATTTCATTCCGTTCTTCTCGGGTTGATTAAATTCCATTCCACTCCACTCCATTCCTTTCCACTCCATTGCCTTCCATTCCATTCCATTCTTCTCTTGTGGATTCCATTGCTTTCCGTTCCATTCCATTCCAATCCATTCAATTCCATTCCATTCCATTCCCTTCCGTTCCATTCCATTCCGTTCTTCTCTTGTGGATTCCCTTGTATTCCAATCCATTAAATTCCATTCCATTCCGTTCCATTCCATTCCATTACATTACATTACTTTCCGTTCTACTCAGGTAGATTCCAGTCCATTCCATTCCATTCCATTCTTCTTGTTTGGATTCCATTCCATTCCATTCCATTCCGTTCCGTTCCATTCCATTCCATTCCATTCCATTCCATTCCGTTCCATTCCATTCCATTCCATTCCTTTCTACTCGGGTAGATTCCATTCCATTCCATTCCATTCCATTCCTTTCTACTCGGGTAGATTCCATTCCATTCCATTCCATTCCATTGCATTCCATTACATTTCATTCTGGTCCATTCCATTCCATTTCATTCTCTTCTGGTGGATTCAGTTCCATTCTATTCCATTCCGGTCCATTCCGTTCCGTTCCGTTCCGTTCCGTTGCATTCCATTCCTTTCCATTCCATTCCATTCCGTTCTGCACGGGTAGATTCCATTCCATTCCATTCCATTCCATTCCATTCCATTCCATTCCATTCTGTTCTTCTCGGGTGGATTCCTTTCCATTCCCTTCCATTACATTCCATTCCATTCTACTCGGGTAGATTCCGTTCCATTCCATTCCATTCCATTGCATTCTATTCCATTCCATTCCATTCCATTCCATTCCATTCCATTCCATTCCATTCCATTCCATTCTATTCCATTCCATTCCATTCCATTCCATTCTCCTTGTGTGGATTCAATTCCATTCTATTCCATTCCGTTCCGTTCCGTTACGTTCCATCCCATTCCGTTCTGCACGGGTTGATTCATTTCCGTTCTATTCCACTCCATCCCATTCCATTCCATTCCATTCCATTCCATTCCGTTACGTTCCATTCCAATCTGTTCTTTTCGGGTTGATTCCATGCCATTCCATTCCGTTCCATTCCATTCCATTCCATTCCGTTCTTCCCGGCTGGATTCTCTTCCATTCCGTTCCATTCCATTCCATTCCATTCCATTCTGTTACATTCCATTCCGTTCTTCTCACGTGGATTCCATTCCATTCCATTCCATTCCTTTCCATTCCATTCCATTCCATTCCATTCCATTCCATTCCTTTCCATTCCATTCCATTCCATTCCATTGTCCTCGGCTTGATTCAATTCCATTCTTTTCCATTCCATTCCGTTCCATTCCGTTCCATTCCAATCCGTTCCGTTCTACTTGCATCCATTCAATTCCGTTCTATTCCATTCCATTCCAATCCATTTCATCCCATTCCATTCGATTCCATTCCGTACCCTTCCATTCCGTTCTTCTCGGGTAGATTCCATTCCATTCCATTCCATTCCATTCCATTCCATTCCATTCCTTTCCATTCCATTCCATTCCGTTCTACTCAGGTTGATTCAATTCCATTTTATTCCATTCCATTCCGTTCTGTTCCGTTCCGTTCAGTTCTACTCGGTTTTATTCCATTCCATTCCATTCCATTCCATTCCATTCCATTCCATTGCATTCCATTCCATTCCATTCCATTCCTTTCTATTCGGGTTGCTTACATTCCATTCCATTCCATTCCATTCCATTCCATTCCATTCCATTCCATTCCATTCCATTCCATTCCACACGGGTTGATTCAATTCCGATCTATTCCATTCCATTCCGTTCCGTTCTACTCGGATTGATTCAATTCCATTCTATTCCATTCCATTCCATTCCATTCCAGTCCATTCCATTCCATTCCACTCCATTCCATTCCATTCCAATCCAATCGAATTGATTCCATTCCATTCCTTTCCATTCCATTCCATTCCATTCCACTCGTGTTGATTCCATTCCATTCCGTGCCATTCCATTCCATACCATTACATTCCATAACATTGCATTCCATTCCATTCCATTCCATACCTCTCGGGTTGATTCCATTCCATTCCATTCTAGATTGGTTGATTCCATTCCATTCCCTTCTATTCCACATGTCTTGATTCCTTTTCATTCCATTCCTTTCCATTCTATTCCATTCCATTCCATTCCATTCCACTCGTCTTGACTTCATTCTAATCTACTCCGTTCATTCCATTCCACTTGGGTTGATTCCATTCCATTCCATTCCATTTCATTCCATTTCACTCCATTCCATTCCTTTCCTGTCTGGTTGATTCCATTGCATTCCATTCCATTCCACTCGGGTTGATTCCATTCCTTCCCATTTCATTCCAATTCATTCCATTCCATTCTATTCCATTCCAGTTGATTCCATTCCGTTCCATTCCATTCCATTCCATTCCACTCCACTAGGGTTGATTTCATTCCATTCGATTCCATTCCATTCTATTCAGGTTGAATCCATTCAATTCCATTCCATTCCACTCGGGTTTATTCCATTCCATTCCATTCCATTCTATTCCACTGGGGTTAAATCTATTCCATTCCATTCCATTCCATTCCATTCATTTCCATTCTTTCATTCTATTCCATTCCATTTCACTCGGGTTGATTCTATTCCTTTCCATTTCATTCCATTCCATTCCATTCCACTCAACGGCACTCAACTCCGCTCCAATCCAATCCACCCTCCACTCGGTTTGATTCCATTCCATTATATTCCGCTCCATTCATTTCCATTCCATTCCACTTGGGTTGATTCCATTCCATTCCATTCCTTTCCATTCCACTCCATTCCATTCCATTCCATTCCATTCCCTTCCATTCCACTCAATTCCATTCCATTCGGGTTGATACCATGACATTCCATTCCATTCCATTCCATTCCATTCCATTCCATTCCATTCCATTCCATTCCATTCCATTCTATTCCTTTCCACTCGGGATGATTCCAATCCATTCCATTCCATTCCATTCCACTCCATTCCATTATACTCGCGTTGATTCCATTCAATTCCATTCCATTCCATTACACTACTTTCCGTTCCATTCATTTCCTCTCGGGTTGATTCCCTTCCATTCTACTCATTCCATTCCATTCCATTCTATTCCATTCCTTTGCTTTCCATTTCTTTCCATTCTATTCCATTCCGTTCCGTTCCATTACGTTCCATTCCGTTCCGTTCTGCTCGGGTTGATTCAATTCCGTTCCATTGCACTCCATTCCATTCCATTCCATTCCGTTCCATTCCATTCCATTCCATTCCGTTCTACTCGGGTAAATTGAACTCATTCCATTCCATTCCAATCCATTCCATTCCATTCCATTCCATTCCGTTCCATTCCATTCCATTCCATTCCATTCCATTCCATTCCGTGCTACTCGAGTAGTTTCCCTTCCATTCCATTCCATTCCATTCCATTCCATTCCATTCCATTCCATTCCATTTAATTCCATTCCATACCATTCCATTCAATTCCATTCCATTCCATTCCGCTCTACATGGGTTGATTCCATTCCATTCCTTTCCACTCAATTCCATTCCATTCCATTCCATTCCATTCCATTGCATTCCATTCCGTTCCATCCGGTTCTTCTCGGGTGGATTCCATTCCATTCCGTTCCATTGCATTCCATTCCATTCCATTCCTTTACATTCCATTCCGTTCTACTCGGGTAGATTCCATTCCCTTCCTTTCCGCTCCATTCCATTCCATTCCATTCCATTCCATTCCATTCCGTTCTTCTCGGGTGGATTCCACTGCATTCCATTCCATCCCATTCCATTCCATTCAATTCCATTCCATTCCGTTCTACTCGGGTAGATTCCTCTCGATACCATTCCATTCCATTCCATTCCATTCCATTCCATTCCATTCCATTCCATACCTTTCCATTCCATTCCGTTCTTCTCGGTTGGATTCGATTCCATTCCATTCCATTCCATTCCATTCCATTCCATTCCTTTCTACTCGGGAAGATTCCATTCCATTCCATTCCATTCCATTCTCCTCGGGTGGATTCAATTCCACTCTATTCCGTTCCGTTCCATCCCGTTCCGTTCCATTCCGTTCCGTTCTACTCTGGTTGATTTAATTCCATTCTATTCCACTCCATTCCATTCCATTCCATTCCATTCCATTCCATTCCATTCCATTCCATTCCGTTCGTCTCGTATGGATTCCATTACGTTCTGTTCCATTCTATTCCATTCCATTACATTCCCTTCCATTCCATTCCGTTCTCTCCGGGTAGAATCCATTCCATTCCATTCCATTCCATTCCATTCCATTCCATTCCATTCCATTCTTTTCCGTTCCATTCCGTTTCATTCCATTCCGTTCCACTCGTGTGGATTCCATTCCATTCCATTCCATTCCGTTCCATTCCTTTCCATTCCATTCCATTCCATTCCGCTCCATTCCATTCCATTCCATTCCATTCTACTCAGGTAAATTCCATTCCATTCCACTGCATTCAATACCGTTCCATTACATTCCATTCCATTCAATACCATTCCATTCCATTCCATTCCATTCCATTCCATTTGATTCCATTCCATTCCATTCTATTATATTCCGTTCTGTTCCATTCCATTCCATTCCATTCCATTCTCCTTGGGTGGATTCAATTCCATTCTATTCTATTCCGGTCCATTCCGTTCCATTCCATTCCACTCCATTCTACTCGGGTTGATTCAGTTCCGTTCTATTCCACTCCATCTAATTCCATTCCGTTCCATTCCATTCCATTCCATTCCATTCCATTCCATTGCATTCCAAACAATTCCATTCCATTCCATTCTTCTCGGGTGGATTCCATTCCATTCCAATTGATTCCATTCCGTTCCATTCCATTCGGTTCTACTAGGGTAGATTCCGTTCCGTTGCATTCCATTCCATTCCATTCTATTCCATTCTCCTTGGGTGGATTCAATTCCATTCTATTCCATTCCGTTCCGTTACGTTACGTTCCATTCCGTTCCGTTCTCCTCGAGTTGATTCAATTCCGTTCTATTGTACTACATTCCATTCCATTCCATTCCATTCCATTCCATTCCATTCTTTTCGTGTTGATTCCATTCCATTTCATTCCATTCCATTCCATTCCATTCCGTTCCATTCCATTGCATTCCATGCCATTCCGTTCTACTCGGGTAGATTGAAGTCATTCCATTCCATTCCAGTCCATTCCACTCCATTCCATTCCATTCCGTTCCATTCCACTCCATTCCGTTCCATTCCATTCCATTCCCTTCTATTCCATTCCGTTCCATTCCATTCCATTCTTCTCGGGTGGATTCCATTCCATTCCATTCCATTCCATTCCGTTCCATTCCATTCCATTCCATTCCGTTGTACTCGGGTAGATTGAACTCATTCCATTCCATTCCAATCCATTCCATTCCATTCCATTCCATTCCATTCCATTCCGTTCCATTCCATTCCATTCCATTCCATTCCATTCCATTCCATTCCATTCCGTGCTACTCGAGTAGTTTCCCTTCCCTTCCTTTCCATTCCATTCCATTCCATTCCATTCCATTCCATTTAATTCCATTCCATACCATTCCATTCAATTCCATTCCATTCCATTCCCTTCTACATGGGTTGAATCCATTCCATTCCATTCCACTCAATTCCATTCCATTCCATTCCATTCCATTCCATTCCATTCCATTCCATTCCGTTCCATTCCGTTCTTCTCGGGTGGATTCCATTCCATTCCGTTCCATTGCATTCCTTTCCATTCCATTCCTTTCTATTACATTCCGTTCTACTCGCGTAGATACCATTCCCTTCCTTTCCGTTCCATTCCATTCCATTCCATTCCATTCCATTCCGTTCCATTACATTCCGTTCTTCTAGGGTGGATTCCACTGCCTTCCATTCCATCCCATTGCGTTCCATTCCATTCCATTCCATTCCGTTCTACTCGGGTAGATTCCTCTCAATACCATTCCATTCCATTCCATTCCATTCCATTCCATTCCATTCCATACCTTTCCATTCCATTCCGTTCTTCTCGGTTCGATTCGATTCCATTCCATTCCATTCCATTCCATTCCATTCCATTCCATTCCATTCCATTCCTTTCTACTCGGGTAGATTCCATTACATTCCATTCCATTCTCCTCGGGTGGATTCAGTTCCATTCTATTCCGTTCAGTTCCATCCCGTTCCGTTCCATTCCGTTCCGTTCTACTCGGGTTGATTCAATTCCGTTCTATTCCACTCCACTCCATTCCATTCCATTCCATTCCATTCCATTCCATTCCATTCCATTCCATTCCGTTCGTCTCGTATGGAATCCATTCCATTCTGTTCCATTCTTTTCCATTCCATTCCATTCCTTTCCATTCCATTCCATTCTCTCCGGGTTGATTCCATTCCATTCCATTCCATTCCATTCTTTTCCATTCCATTCCGTTTCATTCCATTCCGTTCTTCTCGTGTGGATTCCATTCCATTCCATTCCATTACATTACATTCTTCTCTTTTGGATTCCACTACATTCCTTTCTATTCCATTCCATTCCATTCCATTGCATTCCATTCCATTCAGTTCCGTTCCATTCCATTCCATTCCATTCCATTCCATTCCATTCCATTCTACTCAGGTAGATTCCATTCCACTCCATTGCATTCAATACCATTCCATTCCATTCCATTCCATTCCATTCCATTCAATACCATTCCATTCCATTCCATTCCATTCCATTCCATTCCATTCCATTCCATTCCATTCCATTCCATTCCATTCCATTCCATTCTCCTTGTGTGGATTCAATTCCATTCTATTCTATTCCGGTCCATTCCGTTCCATTGCATTCCACTCCGTTCTACTCGGGTTGATTCAGTTCCATTCTATTCCACTCCATCTAATTCCATTCCATTCCATTCCATTCCATTCCATTCCATTGCATTCCATACAATTCCATTCCATTCCATTCTTATCGGGTGGATTCCATTCCATTCCAATTGATTCCATTCCATTCCATTCCATTCGGTTCTACTCGGGTAGATTCCGTTCCGTTGCATTCCATTCTATTCCATTCTATTCCATTCTCCTTGGGTGGATTCAATTCCATTCTATTCCGTTACGTTCCATTCCGTTACGTTCCATTCCGTTCCGCTCTCCTCGAGTTGATTCATTTCCGTTCTATTGTACTACATTCCATTCCATTCCATTCCATTCCATTCCATTCCATTCCATTCCATTCCATTCCATTCCATTCATTTCGTGTTGATTCCATTCCATTTCATTCCATTCCATTCCATTCCATTCCGTTCCATTCCGTTGCATTCCGTGCCATACTGTTCTACTCGGGTAGATTGAAGTCATTCCATTCCATTCCAGTCCATTCCAATCCATCCCATTCCATTCCATTCCATTCCACTCCATTCCGTTCCATTCCATTCCATTCCCTTCTATTCCATTCCGTTCCATTCCATTCCATTCTTCTCGGGTGGATTCCATTCCATTCCATTCCATTCCATTCCGTTCCATTCCATTCCATTCCATTCCGTTCTACTCGGGTAGATTGAACTCATTCCATTCCATTCCAATCCATTCCATTCCATTCCATTCCATTCCAATCCATTCCATTCCATTCCATTCCATTCCATTCCGTTCCATTCCATTCCATTCCATTCCATTCCATTCCGTGCTACTCGAGTAGTTTCCCTTCCCTTCCATTCCTTTCCATTCCATTCCATTCCATTCCATTTCTTTTAATTCCATTCCATACCATTCCATTCAATTCCATTCCATTCCATTCCGTTCTACATGGGTTGATTCCATTCCATTCCATTCCATTTCTTTTAATTCCATTCCATTCCATTCCATTCCATCCCATTCCATTCCATTCCATTCCATTCCATTCCATTCCGTTCCATTCCGTTCTTCTCGGGTGGATTCCATTCCATTGCGTTCCATTGCATTCCTTTCCATTTCATTCCTTTCTATTCCATTCCGTTCTACTCGGGTAGATACCATTCCCTTCCTTTCCGTTCCATTCCATTCCATTCCATTCCGTTCCATTCCATTCCATTCCATTCCGTTCTACTCGGGTAGATTCCTCTCAATACCATTCCATTCCATTCCATTCCATTCCATTCCATTCCATTCCATTCCATTCCATTCCATACCTTTCCATTCCATTCCGTTCTTCTCGGTTCGATTCGATTCCATTCCATTCCATTCCATTCCATTCCATTCCTTTCTACTCGGGTAGATTCCATTCCATTCCATTCCATTCTCCTCGGGTGGATTCAGTTCCATTCTATTCCGTTCCGTTCCATCCCGTTCCGTTCCATTCCGTTCCGTTCTACTCGGGTTGATTCAATTCCGTTCTATTCCACTCCATTCCATTCCATTCCATTCCATTCGATTCCATTCCGTTCGTCTCGTATGGATTCCATTCCATTCTGTTCCATTCTATTCCATTCCATTCCATTCCTTTCCATTCCATTCCGTTCTCTCCGGGTAGATTCCATTCCATTCCATTCCATTCCATTCCATTCCATTCCATTCTTTTCCGTTCCATTCCGTTTCATTCCATTCCGTTCTTCTCGTGTGGATTCCATTCCATTACATTCCATTCCGTTCCATTCCATTCCCTTCCATTCCATTACATTCTTCTCTTTTGGATTCCACTACATTCCTTTCTATTCCATTCCATTCCATTCCATTCCATTCCATTCCATTCCATTCCATTCCGTTCTGTTCCATTCCTTTCCATTCCATTCCATTCCATTCCATTCCATTCTACTCAGGTAGATTCCATTCCATTCCATTGCATTCAATACCGTTCCATTCCATTCCATTCCATTCAATACCATTCCATTCCATTCCATTCAATTCCATTCCATTCCATTCCATTCCATTCCATTCCATTCCTTTCTACTCGGGTAGATTCCATTCCATTCCATTCCATTCTCCTCGGGTGGATTCAGTTCCATTCTATTCCATTCCGTTCCATCCCGTTCCGTTCCATTCGGTTCCGTTCTACTCGGGTTGATTCAATTCCGTTCTATTCCACTCCATTCCATTCCATTCCATTCCATTCCATTCCATTCCATTCCATTCCATTCCATTCCGTTCGTCTCGTATGGATTCCATTCCATTCTGTTCCATTCTATTCCATTCCATTCCATTCCTTTCCATTCCATTCCGTTCTCTCCGGGTAGATTCCATTCCATTCCATTCCATTCCATTCCATTCCATTCTTTTCCGTTCCATTCCGTTTCATTCCATTCCGTTCTTCTCGTGTGGATTCCATTCCATTACATTCCATTCCGTTCCATTCCATTCCCTTCCATTCCATTACATTCTTCTCTTTTGGATTCCACTACATTCCTTTCTATTCCATTCCATTCCATTCCATTCCATTCCATTCCATTCCATTCCATTCCGTTCTGTTCCATTCCATTCCATTCCATTCCATTCCATTCCATTCCATTCTACTCAGGTAGATTCCATTCCATTCCATTGCATTCAATACCGTTCCATTCCATTCCATTCCATTCAATACCATTCCATTCCATTCCATTCCATTCCATTCCTCTCCATTCGATTCCATTCCATTCCATTCCATTCCATTCCATTCCATTCCATTCCATTCCTTTCCATTCCATTCCATTCCATTCCATTCCACTAGTGTTGATTCCATTCCATTCCATTCCATTCCATTCCATTCCATTCCATTCCATTCCATTCCATTCCGTTCTACTCGGGTATATTCGATTCATTCCATTCCATTCCCTTCCATTTCATTCCATTCCATTCCATTCCATTCCATTCCGTTCCATTCCATTGCATTCCATGCCATTCCGTTCTACTCGGGTAGATTGAAGTCATTCCATTCCATTCCAGTCCATTCCACTCCATTCCATTCCATTCCATTCCATTCCATTCCATTCCACTCCATTCCGTTCCATTCCATTCCATTCCGTTCTATTCCATTCCGTTCCGTTCCATTCCATTCTTCTCGGGTGGATTCCATTCCATTCCATTCCAATCCAATCCAAACCATTCCATTCCGTTCCATTCCATTCCATTCCGTTCTACTCGGGTAGATTCCATTCCATTCCATTCCATTCCATTCCATTCCATTCCATTCCATTCCATTCCATTCCATTCCATTCCATTCCATTCTCCTTGGGTGGATTCAATTCCATTCTATTCTATTCCGGTCCATTCCATTCCATTCCATTCCTTTCCGTTCTCCTCGGGTTGATTCAATTCCGTTCTGTTCCACTCCGTCTAATTCCATTCCTTTCCATTCCATTCCATTCCATTCCATTCCATTCCATTCCATTCCATTCCATCCCATTCCATTCCATTCCATACAATTCCATTCCATTCCATTCTTCTCGGGTGGATTCCATTCGATTCCGATCAATTCCATTCTATTCCGTTCCATTCCGTTCAACTCGGGTAGATTCCATTCCATTCCGTTCCATTCCATTCCGTTCCATTTCATTCCATTCCGTTCTACTCGAGTAGATTAAATTCCATTCCATTCCACTCGATTACATTCCACTCCATTGCCTTCCATTCCATTCCATTCTTCTCTTGTGGATTCCATTCCATTCCGTTCCATTCCATTCCAATCCATTCCATTCCATTCCATTCCATTCGATTCTGTTCCATTCCATTCCATTCTTCTCGTGTGGATTCCCTTCTATTCCAATCCATTCCATTCCATTCCATTCCGTTCCATTCCATTCCATCACATTACATTACTTTCCCTTCTACTTGGGTAAATTCCAGTCCATTCCATTCCATTCCATTGCATTCCATTCCATTCCATTCTACTTGTTTGGATTCCATTCCACTCCATTCCATTCCATTCCATTCCATTCCGTTCCGTTCCATTCCATTCCATTCCATTCCATTCCATTCCATTCCATTTCATTCCGTTCCATTCCATTCCATTCCATTCCTTTGTACTCGGGTAGATTCCATTCCATTCCATTCCGTTCCATACCATTCCATTCCATACATTGCATTCCATTCCATTCCATTGCGTTCCATTCCATTCCATTCCATTCTCTTGGTGGATTCAATTCCATTCTATTCCATTCCGGTCCATTCCATTCCGTTCCATTCCGTTCCATTGCTTCCATTCCATTCCATTCCATTCCATTCTGTTCTTCTCGGGTGGATTCCTTTCCATTCCTTTCCATTCCATTCCATTCCATTGCATTCCGTTCTACACGGGTAGTTTCCATTCCATTCCATTCCATTCCATTCCAATCCATTCCATTCCAATCCATTACATTCCATTCCATTCTCCTTGGGTGGATTCAATTCCATTCTATTCCATTGCGTTCCGTTCCATTACTTTCCATTCCATTCCGTTCTGCAGGGGTTGATTCAATTCCGTTCTATTCTATTCCATTCCATTCCATTCCATTCCATTCCATTCCATTCCATTCCATTCCATTCCATTGCATTCTATTCAATTCCATTCCATTCCACTCCATTCCATTCCATTCTATTCCATTCCATTCCATTCCATTCCATTCTCCTTGTGTGGATTCAATTCCATTCTATTCCATTCCGTTCCGTTCCGTTACGTTCCATCCCATTCCGTTCTGCACGGGTTGATTCAATTCCGTTCTATTCCACTCCATCCCATTCCATTCCATTAGATTCCATTCCATTCCATTCCATTCCTTTACGTTCCATTCCAATCTGTTCTTTTCGGGTTGATTCCATGCCATTCCATTCCGTTCCATTCCATTCCATTCCATTCCGTTCTTCACGCCTGGATTCTCTTCCATGCCATTCCATTCCATTCCATTCCATTCCATTCCATTCCATTCCATTCCGTTACATTCCATTCCATTCCGTTCCATTACATTCCATTCCGTTCTTCTCACGTGGATTCCATTCCATTCCATTCCATTCCTTTCCATTCCATTCCATTCCATTCCATTCCATTCCTTTCCATTCCATTCCATTCCATTCCTTTGTCCTCGGTTTGATTCAATTCCATTCTTTTCCATTCCATTCCGTTCCGTTCCGTTCCGTTCCAATCCGTTCCGTTCTACCTGCATCCATTCAATTCCGTTCTATTCCATTCCATTCCAATCCATTTCATCCCATTCCATTCGATTCCATTCCGTACCCTTCCATTCCGTTCTTCTCGGGTAGATTCCATTCCATTCCATTCCATTGCATTCCATTCTATTCCATTCCATTCCATTCCATTCCATTCCATTCCGTTCTACTCAGGTTGATTCAATTCCATTTTATTCCATTCCATTCCGTTCTGTTCCGTTCCGTTCAGTTCTACTCGGGTTTATTCCATTCCATTCCATTCCATTCCATTCCATTCCATTCCATTCCATTCCATTCCATTCCATTCCTTTCAATTCGGGTTGCTTCCATTCCATTCCATTCCATTCCATTCCATTCCATTCCATTCCATTCCATTCCATTCCACACGGGTTGATTCAATTCCGTTCTATTCCATTCCATTCCATTCCGTTCTACTCGGATTGATTCAATTCCATTCTATTCCATTCCATTCCATTCCATTCCATTCCATTCCATTCCATTCCATTCCACTCCATTCCATTCCATTCCAATCCAATCGAATTGATTCCATTCCATTCCTTTCCATTCCATTCCATTCCATTCCACTCGTGTTGATTCCATTCCATTCCGTGCCATTCCATTCCATCCCATTACATTCCATAACATTGCATTCCATTCCATTCCATTCCATACCTCTCGGGTTGATTCCATTCCATTCCATTCTAGATTGGTTGATTCCATTCCATTCCCTTCTATTCCACATGTCTTGATTCCTTTTCATTCCATTTCTTTCCATTGTATTCCATTCCATTCCATTCCATTCCATTCAAATTCATTCGAATTTATTCCATTCCATTCAATTCAATTGCATTCCATTCCATTCCATTCCACTCGTCTTGACTTCATTCTAATCTACTCCGTTCATTCCATTCCACTTGGGTTGATTCCATTCCATTCCATTCCATTTCATTCCATTTCACTCCATTCCATTCCTTTCCTGTCTGGTTGATTCCATTGCATTCCATTCCATTCCACTCGGGTTGATTCCATTCCTTCCCATTTCATTCCAATTCATTCCATTCCATTCTATTCCATTCCAGTTGATTCCATTCCGTTCCATTCCATTCCATTCCATTCCACTCCACTAGGGTTGATTTCATTCCATTCGATTCTATTCCATTCTATTCAGGTTGAATCCATTCAATTCCATTCCATTTCACTCGGGTTGATTCTATTCCTTTCCATTTCATTCCATTCCATTCCATTCCACTCAACGCCACTCAACTCCACTCCACTCCAATCCACCCTCCACTCGGTTTGATTCCATTCCATTACATTCCGCTGCATTCATTTCCATTCCATTCCACTTGGGTTGATTCCATTCCATTCCATTCCATTCCATTCCACTCCATTCCATTCCATTCCATTCCATTCCCTTCCATTCCACTCCATTCCATTCCATTCGGGTTGATACCATGACATTCCATTCCATTCCATTCCATTCCATTCCATTCCATTTTATTCCATTGCATTCCATTCCATTCCATTCCATTCCATTCCATTATATTCCTTTCCACTCGGGATGATTCCAATCCATTCCATTCCATTCCGTTCCACTCCATTCCATTATACTCGCGTTGATTCCATTCCATTCCATTCCATTCAATTCCATTCCACTCCATTCCATTCAATTCCATTCCTATAGGGTTGATTCCGTTCCATTCCATTCCATTCCATTCTACTCGGGTTGATTCCATTCCATTCCATGCATTTCGTTTCTATTCCATTCTATTTTATTTGATTACATTTCTTTCCATTCCATTCCATTTTCCCATTCCATTCCATTCCAGTTGATTCCATTCCAATGCATTCCATTCCATTCCATTCCATTCCACTCCATTCCATTATATTCCCTTGGTTTGATTCCATTCCATTCCATTCCTTTGTATTCCATTCCATTCCATTCCATTCCAGTTGGGTTGATTGCATTCCATTCCATTCTTTTCCACTCCATTCTATTGCATTCCATTTCTTTCCATTCCATTCCATTCCATTCCATTCCCTTCCATTCCGTTCCAGACGGGTGGATTCCATTGCATTCCACTCCATTCCTCTAGGGTTGATTACCTTCCATTCCATTCCATTCCACTAGGGTTGATTCCATTCCATTCCATTCCATTCCATTCCATTCCATTCCATTCCATTCCATTCCACTCCATTCCATTCAATTCCATTACAATCGGGTTGATTCCGTTCCATTCCATTCCATTCCATTCTACTCGGGTTGATTCCATTCCATTCCATGCATTTTGTTTCTATTCCATTCTATTTTATTTGATTACATTTCTTTCCATTCCATTCCATTTTCCCATTCCATTCCATTCCAGTTGATTCCATTCCAATGCATTCCATTCCATTCCATTCCATTCCACTCCATTCCATTATATTCCCTCGGTTTGATTCCATTCCATTCCATTCCTTTGTATTCCATTCCATTCCATTCCATTCCATTCCAGTCGGGTTGATTGCATACCATTCCATTCTTTTCCACTCCATTCTATTGCATTCCATTTCTTTCCTTTCCATTCCATTCCATTCCATTCCATTCCATTCCGTTCCAGATGGGTGGATTCCATTGCATTCCACTCCATTCCTCTAGGGTTGATTACCTTCCATTCCATTCCATTCCATTCCACTAGGGTTGATTCCATTCCATTCCATTCCATAACATTCCATTCCATTCCATTCCATTCCATTCCATTCCATTCCATTCCATTCCATTCCATTCCATTCCATTCCATTCCATTCCATTCCATTCCATTCTATTCCATTCGGGTTGAATCCATTCCAGTCCATTCCATTTCTCTCGGGTTGATTTCATGCTGTTCCTTTCCATTCCATTCCCTTCGATTCCATTCCTTTCCATTACATTCCATTCGACTAGGTTTGAATCCATTCCATTCCATTCCTTTCATTTCCATTACTTTCCATTCCATTCCATACCAGTTGATTCCATCCCTTTCCTATCCACTCCATTCCACTCGTGTTGGTTCCTGTCCATGCCTTTGCCTTCCATTCCATTCCATTTCATTCCATTCCAGTTGATTCCATTCCATTTAATTCCATTCCATTCCATTTCATTCCACTCGTGTTGATTGCATTCCTTTCCTTTCCATTCCTTTCCATTCTTCCATGCCATTTCATTCCATTCCGCTCGGATGGATTCTTTTCCATTCCATTCCATTCCATTCCATTCCATTCCATTCCATTCCATTCCATTCCATTCGATTCCATTCCATTCCATCCCCTTCCTTTCCATTCCATTCCATTCTTCCATTCCTTTCCATTCCATTCCACTCGTGTTTATTCCATTCCATTCCATTTCATTCCATTCCATTTCATTCCACTCCACTCCACTCCACTCGGCTTCATTCCATTCCATTCCATTCCATTCCATTCATTTCCATTACTTTCCATTCCATTCCATACCAGTTGATTCCATCCCTTTCCTATCCACTCCATTCCACTCGTGTTGGTTCCTGTCCATGCCTTTGCCTTCCATTCCATTCCATTTCATTCCATTCCAGTTGATTCCATTCCATTTAATTCCATTCCATTCCATTTCATTCCACTCGCGTTGATTGCATTCCTTTCCTTTCCATTCCTTTCCATTCTTCCATGCCATTTCATTCCATTCCGCTCGGATGGATTCTTTTCCATTCCATTCCATTCCTTTCCATTCCATTCCATTCCATTCCATTCCATTCCATTCCATCCCCTTCCATTCCATTCCATTCCATTCTTCCATTCCTTTCCATTCCATTCCACTCGTGTTTATTCCATTCCATTCCATTTCATTGCATTCCATTTCATTCCACTCCACTCCACTCCACTCGGCTTCATTCCATTCCATTCCATTCCATTCCGTTCCGTTCCATTGCATTCCATTCTATTCCATTCCATTCCATTGCATTCCGTTCCTTTCTATTCCATTCCATTCCATTTAATTCCATTCCATTCCATTCCATTCCATGCCATTCCATTCCATGCCATTCCATTCCACTCGGTTGGATTCAATTCCATTCTATTCCATTCCATTCCGTTCCGTTTCATTCCATTCCATTCCGTTCTACTCGGGTTGATTAAATTCCGTTCTATTCCACTCCATTTCATTTCATTCCGTTCCATTCCATTCCGTTCCGTTACATTCCGTTCTTCTCAGGTGAATTCCATTCCATTCCAATCCATTCCATTCCGTTCCATTCCATTCCATTCCATTCCATTCCATTCCATTCCATTCCATTCCATTCCATTCCGTTCTACTCGGGTAGATTAAATTCATTTCATTCCATTCCATTCCATTATATTCCATTCCATTCCATTCCATTCCATTCTGTTCCATTCTATTCCGTTCTTCTCGGGTGGATTCCATTCCATTCCTTTCCATTCCACTCTACTCAGGTAGATTCAATTCATTTCATTCCATTCCATTCCATTCCATTCCATTCCATTTCATTGCATTCAGTTCCATTCCGTTCTTCTTTGGAGGATTCCATTCCATTCCATTCCATTTCATTGCTTTCAGTTCCATTCCGTTCTTCTTTGGAGGATTCCATTCCATTCCATTCCGTTCCATTCCATTCCATTCCCTTCCATTCCATTCCACACAATTCCATTCCATTCCAGTGCATTCCATTCCATTTCATTCCATTCCATTTCTTTCCAGTCCACTCCACTCCACTCGAGTCCATTCCACTCCACTCCAGTCCTTTACTCTCCACTCCAATCCATTCCACTCTACTCCATTCCACTTCACTGCACTCCTCTACTCTCCATCACATTTCACTCTTTTCTTTCGACAGGATCTCTGTCTGTCACACTGTAGTGCAGTGGCACAATCTCAGCACCCATTCCATTTCATTCTATTCTATTCCATTCCATTATATTACATTCCACTCAACTCTACTCCACCCCACTGCATTCCATTCCACTCCCCTCCATTCCATTCCAGTCCACTACACTCCATTCCACACCACTCGACTACACTCCACTCCATTGCCCTCCATTGCACTCCAATCCACTCCTCTCCACACCTCTCCACTCCACTCCATTGCATTCCAGTTCACTCCTTTCTAATCCATTCAACTCCAGTCCATTCCACTCCATTCCAGTCAATTATACCCCATTCCATTCAATTCCCTTCCACTCCACTGCATTCCATTCCACTCAATTCCACTCCACTCCACTCCATTCCATTCCAATCCATTCCATTCCACTCCATTCCATTCCATTCCATTCCACTTCAGGCCTTTACATTCCACTACACTACATTCCATTCCAATTCACTCCATTCCTTTCCTCTAATCCCCATTCCATTCCATTCCACTCCACCCTATCCACTCCTCTCCAATCCACTCCACTCCACTCCATTCCACTCCACTCCACTCCACTGCACTCCACCCAATCCCATTCCACTCCTTTCTTTCAACAGGCTCTCCCTCTGTCAAACAGGCTGTAGCGCAGTGGCACAATCTCGGCACACATTCCGTTCCGTTCCATTATGTTTTCTTCCTTTCCATTCCGTTCCACTCCACTCAACTCAACTCCACCACATTCCATTACATCTGATTCCATTCCAATCCATTCTGCTCCTCTCAACTCTACTGCACTCCATTCCAGTCCATTCCTTTCCAGTCCACTCCACTCCTCTCCACTCAATTGTATTCCATTGCATTCCATTTCACTGCACTCCACCCAACTCCACTCAATTAAACTCCTCTCCACTCCTCCATTCCATTCCATTCCATTCCATTCCATTCCATTCCATTCCATTCTATTCCATTCCACTCCACTTCTATCCATTCCTTTACACTCCATTCCACTCCACTCCATTCTATTCCACTCCACTCCATTCCACTCCACTGCCATCCTTTCCACCAAAGTCCAGTGCATTCCACTCCATTCCACTTCATTCCACTCCACTCCATACCACTCCAATCCATTCCTCTCTTTTCCACTGCATTACACTCAATTCCACTCCAATCCACTCCACTCCACTTCCCTCCACTCCATTCAATTCTACTCCTTTCTTTTGACAGATTCTCCCTATGTCACGCAGGCTGTAGCGCAGAGGCACAATCTCAGAACCCATTCCGTTCCATTCCATTGTGTTGCATTCCATTCTACTCTACTTCTCTCTACGCCACTTCATTCCATTCCGGTCCACTCCATTCCATTCCATTCAATTCCACTGCACTGCACTCCACTGCACTGCACTCCACTCCACTGTACTCCATTCCATTCCATTCCACTCCACTCCATTCGACTCCATTCCACGCCATTCCAATCCATTCCACTACAGTCCCATCCACTCCATTCCAGTAAATTCCACTTTTCTTCATTCCATTCCATTCCACTCCACTACATTCCATTCCACTCAACTCCACTCCACTGCACTCAACTGCACCTCACTCCCCTCCACTCCATTCCACTCCACACCACTCCATTCCATTCCACTCCATTCCATTCCAGTCCACTCCAGTCCATTCCACTCACTCGAATTCTTTCCACTCTACTCCATTCCATTCCAATCCACTCCACACCATTCCACTCCACTCCAATCCATTCCATTCCAATTCAGTCCATTCCATTTCACTCCAATCCGCTCCTTTCCATTCCACTCAACTCTGTTCCATTCCATTCCACTCCATTCCACTCCACTCTACTCCACTCCATACCCTTCCACTCCTTCCTTTCGACAGGATCTCCCTCTGTCACACAGGCTGTAGCACAGTGGCACAATCTCAGCACCCATTCTCTTCCATTCAATTCCATTCCATTCCGTTCCATTCCGTTCCATTCCATTCCAATCCGTTCTACTCCACTACGTTCCATTACCTCCGATTCAATTCAACTCCATTCCACTCCTCTCCACTCCACTGCACTCCATTCAACTCCATTCCACTCCATTCCTTTCTACTCCACTCCACTCCACTTCACTGCACTCCATTCCACTCCGTTCTGCTCCATTCCATTCCACTCCACTCCATTCCACTACATTCCATTACATCCAGTTCCATTCCACTCCATTCCACTTCAGTCCACACCTCCATTCCATTCCATTCTTTTTCACTCCACTCCACTCCACTGCATTCCATTCCATTCCATTCCACTCGACTCCACTCCACGCCACTCCATTCCATTCCACTCCAAGCCATTCTATTCCATTCCACTCCACTCCATTTCACTCCACTCCCCTCCATTCCACTCTATTCCACTCCACTTCACTCCGCTCCCGTCCAGTCCACTCCATACCATTCCACTCGTTTCTTTCGACAGGATATCCCTCTGTCACACAGGCTGTAGCCCCATTCAATTCTATTCCATTTCATTCCACTCCATTCCACGCCACTCCTCTCCACTCTATTCCACTCCATTCATTTCCATTTCATTCCACTCCAGTTTATTCAACTCCATTCAAGTTAATTCAACTCCACTCTATTCCATTCCATTCCACTCCACTTCATTCCATTCCACTCAACTTCTCTCCACTCCACTCCACTCTTCTCCATGCCCCTCAACTCCATTCCATTCCTTTCCACTCCGTTGCATTCCATTCCTTTCCATTCCACACCATTCCTTTCCACTCCACTCCAGTCCATTCCACTCCAATCCTGTTCTTTCCACTCCACTCCATTCCATTCCACTCCTCTCCACTTCATTGCATTCCACTCTACCCGACTCCGTTCAACTCCACTCCACTTCATTCCACCCCACTCCACTCCACTCCTTTCCACTCCCCTCCACGCCATCCCATTCCACTCCTTTCTTTCAACAGGATCTCCCTCTGTCACACAGGCTGTAGTGCAGTGGAACAATCTCAGCACCCATTCCGTTCCGTTCCGTTTTGTTCCATTCTGTTGTGTTCCATTCCGTCCATTGCATTGAACTCCACTCCGTTCCACTACATTCCATTACATCTGATTCCATTTCACTTCATTCCACTACTCTCCACTTCACTGCATTCCATTGCACTCCTTTCCTTTCCACTTCAAACCACTGCACTCCACTCCACTCAACTCCACTTCATTCCATTCTATTCCATTCCATTCAAATGCACTCCACTCCACTCCACTCAACTCCACTTCATTCCATTCCATTCCATTCCATTCAACTGCACTCCACTCCAGTAAATTCCACTCCACTCGACTCCTCCATTACATTCCATTCCACTCCAGTCCATTCCACTCCACTCAAGTCCATTCCACTGCAATCCATTTCATTCCACTCCACTCCTCTCTATTCCATTCTACTACACTCCGCTCCATTCCACGCAACTCCACTCCATTCCACTCCACTCAACTCCACCCTACTACATTCCACTCCACTGAAAACAACTCCATCCCTTTCCATTAATTTCTTTTGAGAGGATCTCCCTCTCTTACAAAGGCTGTAGCACAGTGGCACAGTCTCAGCACCCATAGCATTCCATTCCATTCCATTCCATTCCTTCCTGTTCCATTGCATTCTGTTTCACTCCCCATTCCATTCCATTCCATTCCACTCCACTACATTTCACTCCACTCCACTCCATTCCACTCCACTCAACTCCACTACACTCCTCTGCATTCCACTCCATTCCATTCCACTCCATTCCACTGCACTCCACTCGACTCCACTGAATCCCCTTTCACTCCTTTCTTTCAACACGACCTCTGTCTGTCACACAGGCTGTAGCACAGTGGCACAATCTCAGCATCCATTCTGTTCCGTTTGGTTCTTTCCATTCATTTCCATACTATTCCACTCGGCTCCACTCCATTACATCCGATTACATTCGACTCCATTCCACTCCTCTCCACTCCACTGCACTCCATTCCACTCCATTCCACTGCATTCCTCTCCACTCCACTCCACTGCACTCCATTCCATTCCACTCCACTTCACTCCTCTACATTCCATTACGTCTGATTCCATCCCACTCCATTCCACTTCACACCACACCTCCATTCCATTCCATTCCTTTTTACTCCACTCCACTGCATTCCATTCCATTCCATTCCACTCCACTCCACTCCATGACACTGCATTCCATTCCTCTCCACTCCATTCCACTCCATTCCATTCCATTCCATTCCATTCCACTCCACTCCACCTGAGTCCACTCTATTCCATTCCACTCCACTCCAGTCCTCTTCAATCCACTCCACTCCATTTCCCTCAATTCCATTGCATTCCACTCCAATCCATTCTTTCCACTCCAGTACATTGCACTCCACTCCAGTCCATTCGACTCCATGCCATTCCATTTTACTGCACTCAACCCCACTCTACTACACTCCACTCCAATCCATTCCTTTCCACTCCACTCCACTCCGTTCCACCCCACTCAACTCCATTCCTCCCCACTCCATTCCATTCCATTCCAATCCACTCTAATCAACTCGATTCCACTCCACTCCATTCTGCTCCATTCCACTCCAGTCCATTCCACTCCACTCCACATCATTCCACTCCACTCCACTCCACTTCTTCCAATCCACTCCACTCCATTCCACTCTACTCCATTCCATTCCACTCAACTCCACTTCACTCCACTCCACTCCATTCCACTCCATTCCATTCCACTCCACTCTATCCCTTTTCATTCCAATCCAGTGCATTCCACTCCATTCCAGTAAATTCCAATTCACTCCATTCCAATCCACTCCACTCTATTCCATTCCACTCCATTCCTTTCCATTCCACTCCACTCCTTTGTATTCTATTCCATTCCATTCCACTGCATTCTATTCCATTCCATTCCACTCCACTCCACTCCTTTCCACTCCACTCCATTCCTTTCCATTCCACTCTACTCCATTCCATTCCCCTCCACTTCATTCCATTACACTCCAGTCCATTCCATTCCTCTCCACTCCACTCCATTCCACTCCACTCCACTCCACTGCATTCCATTCAACCCGTTTTTTTGATAGGATCTCCCCCTGTCCCACAGGCTGTAGCACAGTGGCACAATCTCAGCACCCATTCTATTCTATTCCATTCCATTCCATTCCACTCCACTCCACACCACTCCACTCCACTCCACACCACTCCACTCCACTCCACTCCACTCCATCCCATTCCACTCCTTTCTTTCAATAGGATCTCCTTCTGTCACAACGGCTGTAGCTTAGTAGCACAATGTCAGCACCCATTCCGTTTCATTCATTTCCATTCCATTGCATTCCATTCCATTTTGTTCCACTCCACTCTACTACTTTCCATTACATGCATTTCCATTCCACTGCATTCCACTTCTGTCCACTCCACTGTACTCCTTTCCACTTCCATTCCTTTCCACTCCACTTCACTCCACTCCACTCCACTCCATTCCATTCCACTGCACTCCACTCCGCTCCAATCAATTAGAATCCATTCCACTCCTCTATTCCATTCCATTCCTTTCCATTCCATTCCATTCAATTCCATTCCATTCCACTCCACTCCACTCCTCTCCAATCCATTCCATTCCATTCCACTCCACTCCACTCCATGCCACTCCATTGCATTCCACTCCATTCTATTCCACACCACTCCATGCCAAACCATTGCATTCCACTCCATTTCATTCCATTCCTCTCCAATCCATGCCACTCCATTGCATTCCACTCCACTCCATTCCATTGCATTCCACTCCACTCCATTCCATTAAATTCGATTCCACTCCACTCCAATCCACTCTACTCCACTCCACGCAACTCTGTTCCACTTCACTCCACTCCACTCCACTACACTCCATTCCATTCCATTTCACACCATTCTGTTCCATTACACTCCAGTCCATTCCACTCCATTCCAGTAAGTTCCACTTCACTCCCTTCCAAGCCATTCCACTCCACTCCATTTCATTCCACTCAACTCCACTCCACACCATTCCACCCCAATCCACTGCACTCCATTCCAATCCACTCCATTCCATTCCAGTCCATTCCATTGCATTCCACTCCATTACATTCCACTCCAGTCCATTCCTGTCCACCCCAGTCAATTCCACTGCAATCCATTCCATTCCACTCCACTCCGTTCCACGCAACTCTGCTCCATTCCATTCCACCGCAGTCTATTCCACTGCAATCCAGTCCATTCCAATGCTATCCATTCCATTCCACTCCACTCTGTCTTCCATTCCACTCCAATCCACTCCATTCCACGAAACTCCACTCCATTCCACTCCACTCAACTCCATTCCTCTACATTGCACTCCACTCCACTCCATCCCATTCATCTCCTTTCTTTTGAAAGGATCTTCCTGTCTTTCACAGGTTGTAGCGCAGTGGCACAATCTCAGCACCCATAGCATTCCATTCTGTTCCATTCTGTTCCATTCCATTCCATTCCTTTCTACTCCACTCCACTCCACTTCATTCCATTCCACTGCATTCCACTCCGTTAAACTCCATTCCAATCCAATCCAATCCACTGCATTCCACTCTACTCCTATCCACTCCATTCCACTAGATTCCATTCCTTTCCATTCCACTCCATTCCAATCCATTCCACTCCACCCCTTTCCACTCCAGTCCATTACACTCCACTCAATTCCAATCCATTCCACTCCACTCCACTTCATTCCACACAACTCCACTCCACTATATTCCACTCCATTCCATTCCATTCCATTCCATTCCATTCCACTCCATTCCACTCCATTCAACTCCACTCCACTCCACTCCAATCCACTCCAGTCCATTCCACTACACTCCACTCCATTTCACTCCTCTCCTCTCCATTTCACTCCACTCCATTCCACTCTACTCCACTCTACTTCAATCCACTGCATTCCATTCCATTCCATTCCAATCCCCTCCATTCCATTCCGTTCCACTCCATTCCAGTGCACTCCACTCCACTCAATCCCATTCCACTCCTATTTTCAACAGGATCTCCCTCTGTCACACAGGCTGTAGTGAAGTGGCACAATCTCAGCACCCATTCCATTTTGTTCCTTTCCGTTCCATTGTGTTCCATTCCATTTTGTTCCACTGCACTCCACTCCATTCCTCTCTACTCAACTACTTTCCATTACAGGCGATTCCATTTCCTCCATTCCACTTCTCTCCACTACACTGCACTCCCTTCCACTCCATTCCACTGTATTCCTTTCCACTCCACTCCAATCCACTCCATTCCATTCTATTCCACTGCACTCCACTCCACTCAACTGAATTCCAATCGACTTCACTCCTCCATTCCATTCCATTCCATTCCACTCCACTCCATTCCACTGCACTCCACTCCACTCCATTCCATTCCATTCCATTCCACTCCACTCCATGCCACAGCATTGCATTCCACTCCATTCCATTCCATTCTAATCCACTCCATGCCACTCCATTGCCTTCCACTCGACTCCATTCCATTCCATTCCACTCTGGTCCATTCCACTCCATTCCAGTAAGTTCCACTTCACTGCATTCCAATCCATTCCACTCCAATCGATTTCATTTCACTCTACTCCACTCCATTCCATTCCATTCCACTCCAATGCACTCCACTGCACTCCAATGCACTTCATTCCAATCCACTCTACTGCATTCCATTCCAGTCCATTCCATTCCATTCCATTCCAATCCATTCCATTCCATGCCACGCCAGTCCATTCCGTTCCACTCCTGTCCATTCCACTGCAATCCATTCCTTTTCTCTCCTCTACATTCCATGCAACTGCATTCCATTCCATTGCATTCCATTATATTCCATTCCATTCCATTCCTTTCCATTCCACTCCAGTCATTCCACTCCACTCCAGTCCTCTCCACTGCAATCCATTCCATTCTACTCCACTCCTCTCATTTCCTGTCCACTCCATTCCACGCAACTCCATTCCATTGCACTCCACTCAACTCCACTCCACTGCATTCCATTCCACTCCAATGCACTCAAATCCATTCCATTCCATTCCTTTCTTTAGAAAGCATCTCCCTCTCTTACACAGGCTGTAGCACAGTGGCACAATCTTAGCACCTGTTCAGTTCCATTCCATTCCTTTCATTTGTGTTTGATTCCGTTCCATTCCATTCCATTCCACTTCACTATATTCCATTACATCCGATTCCATTCCACTCCATTCCACTCTTCTCCACTCCACTGCACTTCATTCCTCTCCATTCCACTCCATTTCTTTTCACTCCACTCCACTGCACTCCATTCCATTCCAATCCATTCCATTTCACTCCACTCCACTAAATTCCATTATACCCAATTCCATTCCACTCCATTCAACTTCCCTCCATTTCTCCATTCCATTCCATTCTACTCCACTCCACTCCACTCCATTCCACTCCACTCCACTCCATTCCAATCGTCTCCATTCCAGTCCAGTCCATTCAATTCCATTCCATTCCACTCAACCCCATTCCATTGAACTCCACTCCATTCCTCTCCATTTCACTTCATTCCATTCCACTCCACTCCACTCCACTGCACTCCAATCCATTCCATTGCTTTCCACTCCACTACACTCCATTCCACTCCTCTCCATTACATTCCACTCCCCTCAACTTCATTCCACTCCACTCCATTCCACTCCATTCCATTCCACTCCATTCCATTCCGTTCCACTCCACTCAATTGCTTTCCACTCCACACGATTCCATTCCACTCCATTCCATTCCATTCCATGCCAGTCCATTCCATGCAATTAAATTTGACTCCATTTCATTCCAGTCCACTCCATTCTGTTCCACTCCACGCCATTCCACTCCATTCCACTCCATTCCATTCCACTCCATTCCGATCCACTGCCCTCCACTCCATTCCATTCCACTCCACTCCACTCCTCTCCATTCCATTCCATTCCACTCCATTCCATTCCAATCCATTCCACTGCACTCCACTTAGTTCCACTCCACTCCATGCCACTCCACTCCACTCCACTACAACCCACTCCCTTCCACTCCACTCCATTCTACTCTGCTCAACTCCCCTCCTCTTAA
Source organism: Gorilla gorilla gorilla (assembly GCF_029281585.2). Lineage (NCBI taxonomy): Eukaryota > Metazoa > Chordata > Mammalia > Primates > Hominidae > Gorilla > Gorilla gorilla. The sequence goes on along the minus strand of NC_086018.1, from coordinate 8,787,408 downwards.
TTCCACTGCACTGCATTCCATTCCATTCCATTACACTCCACTGCACTGCAATCCATTCCATTCCCCTCCATTTCATTCCATTACACTCCATTCCATTCCATTCCACTCCACTCTTTTCCACTCTTCTCCATTCCAGTCCCCTCTATTGAATTCCATTCCATTCAATTCCATTCCATTCCACTCCACTCCACTCCATTGCACTCCACTGCATTACACTGCACTCCACTCCATTCCATTCCAGTACCATCCACTCCTCTGCACTTCACTCCATTCCATTCCATCGCACTGCACTCGACTGCATTCCATTCCAATCCCTTCCACTCTACTCCACTGCATTCCACTCCATTACAATCCATTAGCTTCCACTCCACTCCATTCCATTCCACTGCATTCCACTCCACTCCACCCCAATCCATTCCATTCCATTCCATTCCATTCCATTCCATTCCATTCCATTCCATTCCATTCCACTCCATTGCATTCCATTCCATTCCATTCCACTCCATTCCATTCCACCCAACTCCATTTCAATCCATTCCATTCCACTCCACTCTACTGCACTCCACTCCATTCCACCCAACTCCATTCCACTACACTCCATTCCACTCCACTCAACTCCACTCCACTGCATTCCATAATCCATACCATTCCGTTACACTTCACTCTACTCCACTCCAAACCATTCCATTCCACTCCATTTCTTTCCATTCCACTCCACTCAATTCCATTCCATTCCACTAGACTGCATTCCATTCAACACCACTCTATTCTATTCCACTCCACTTCTTTCTACTCCACTCAATTCCACTCCATTAAATTCCACTGCACTCCACTCCACTGCACTCCACTCCATTCGATTCCATTCCATCCCATTCCACTACAATGTATTCCATTCCACTCCCTTCCACTCCACTCCACACCATTCCACTCCATTATACTCCACTCCATTCCACTCGATTCCATTCCATTCCACTCCTCTCCTTTCCAATCCATTGAATTCCATTCCACTCCTCGCCTATCCGTTACACTCCGCTCCACTCCATTCCACTCCATTCCACTGCTTTCCATTCCAATGCTCTCCATTACACTCCACTCCATTCAAATCCACTCCACTCCACTATGCTCCATTCCAGTAGACTCCACTCCACTCCATTGCATTCCAGTTCATTGCCTTCCATTCCACTCCACTCCATTCCTTTCTACTCCACCACATCTCATTCATTTCAACTCTATTCCATTCCATTCCATACAATTCCATTCCATACAATTCCATTCCATTCCATTCCAGTTCACTCTATTCTATTCCATTCCATTCCACAAAACTCCATTCCATTCCACTCCACTCCATTCCCTTCCACTCCTCTCCATTCCAGTCAACTCCATTCCTTTCCACTCCACTCCATTCCACTCCATTCCTCTCCATTTCATTCCACTCTACTCAATTCCATTCCACTGCACTCTACTCCACAGTATTCCATTCCATTGCACTCCATTCCATTTAAATCCAGTCCACAGCAGTCCACTCCATTTCACTCCTATCCACTCCAACCCCTTCCATTCCAGTCCTCTCCATTCCAGTCCACTCCATTCAATTCCATTCCGTTCCACCCCATTCCATTCCACTCCACTTCACTCCATTCCACTGCACGTCTCTCCACTCAACTCCATTCCATTGCACTACATTCCACTTCGGTGCACTCCACTCCATTCCATTCCATTCCATTCCACTGCATCCATTCCACTACTCTCCATTACACTCCACTCTACTCCACTTCAATCCACTCCACTCCAATCCATTCCATTCCCCTACATTGCATTCCATTCCACTCCACTCCCTTCCTTTGCACTCCACTCCATTCCATTCCCCTCCATTCCATTCCATTCGACTCCACTCCATTCCATACCATTCAATACAACTCCATTTCTTTTCATTCCACTCCATTCAGTTCCACTTAACTACAATCCACTCCATTCAACTCCATTCCATTCCTCTCCAATCCACTATAATCCACACCATTCCATTCCATTCCATTCCATTCCATTTCTTTCCACTCCATTCCAGTGGACTGCTCTCCATTCCACTCGACTCCATTCCAATCCAATCTATTCCACCCCACTCCATTCCAAACCACTCCATTCCAATACACTCCCTTCCACTCCACTGCACTTCATTCTGTTCCATTCCATCACAGTTCACTCTATTCCACTCCAATACATTCCATTTCACTCCATTCCATTCCATTCCACTCCACTGCAATCCATTCCGCTCTACTTCATTCCACTCCTCTCCATTCCAGTCCACTCTATTCAATTCTATTCCATTCCATACCTTTCCATTCCACTCCTCTCCATTCCATTGCACTCTACTCTATTCCACTCCATTTCACTCCTTTCCATTCCACTACACTCTACTCCACTGCACTCCACTCCATTTCATTCCATTCCATCCGTTTCCACTCCACACCATTCCACTCCTATCCCTTCCACTCCATTTCTCTCCATTCTATTTCTTTCTTAGCATTCAATTCCACTGCATTCCTTTCCAATCCTCTCCATTCCACTTCACTCCACTCTACTTCATTCCACTCCACACCACTCCACTTCACTCCAATCCATCCAATTCCAGTCCACTAAATTCCATTCCATTCCACTCCAATCCATTTCATTCTACTCCACTTCATCCCATTCCATTCAACTCCATTCCATTCCATTACATTGCATTCCATTCCAGTCCTCTCCATTATATTCCACTCCACTCAATACCACTCCATGCCACTCCATTCAATTCCACTCCACTCCAATCCACCCGAGTCCTCACCAGTCTACTCCACTCCTTTCCATTCCATTCCATTCCATTCCATTCCTTTCCATTCCATTCCATTCCACTCCATTCCACTCCATTCCATTACACTCAACTCCATTCCACTCTACTCCATTCCACTCCTCTCCATTCCACTCCACCGCACTCCATTCCACTCCACTACATTCCACTCCACTGAACTCCACTCCACTCCACTGCATTCCATTCCATTCCATTGCACTTCACTCTACTCCACTTCAATACATTCCATTGCACTCCATTCCATTCCATTCCACTCCAATCCATACCATTCCATTACACTCCATTCCATTGAACTCCACTCCATTCCATTCCACACTACTCCATTCCATTCCAATCAATTCCAGTCCATTTCATTCCACTTGACTCCACTCCACTGCACTCCACTCAATTGCATTCCATTCAATCCCATTCCACTCCACTCCATTCCCTTCCACTCCCTTCCACTCCACTCCACTACATTATACTCCATTCTACTCCACTCCATTCCACTACGTTCCATTCCATTCCACTCTTCTCCAATGCATTCCATTCCGTTCCTCTCCACGTGTATCTATTCCACTCCACTCCACTCCATTCCACTCCATTCCACTCCATTCCACTGCATTCCATTTCATTCCACTCCAATCCATTCCAATGCACTCTATTACACTCCATTCCATTCCACTCCACTCCACTCCACTGTTTTGCATTCCACAAGACTCCACTCTACTGCATTCCATTCCAGGCCTTTCAATTCCATTCCACTCGATTCCATTCCCCTCTACTCCACCACATCCCATTCCATTGAACTCTATTCCAGTCCATTGCATACCATTCCTTTCCATTCCATTCCATTCCATTCCATTCCACTCCATTCCATTCCATTTAACTGCAATCCATTCCACTCCACTCGATTCCCTTCCATTCCACTCCATTCCTCTCAATTCCATTCCAAAACACTCCATTCCTTTCCACAACACTCCATTCAAATTCTCTTCATTTCACTCTACTCCACTGTACTCTGCTCCATTCTACTCCACTCCATTCCACTCCCATCAACTCCACCACACTCAATTCCACTCCATTCCATTCCACTCCACTCCAATCCACTCCATTCCATTCCACTCCATTCCATTCTGTTACATTCCACTCCATTCCAACCCATTCCATTCCAATCCATACCATTCCATTCCATTCCATTTCACTCCACTCCACTCCACTCCATTCCAATTCACTCCATTTCATTCCATTCCATTCCTCTACGTTCCATTCCACTCCACTCCACTCAATGCCATTCCATTCATTCCATTCCATTCCACTCCACTCCATTCCACTCCACTCCATTTCATTCCATTCCATTCCACTCCATTCCATTCCAATCCTCTCCACTCAACGCCACTGCATTCCATTCCATTCCATTCCATTCCATTCCATTCCATTCCACTCCACTCCATTCCGTTCCATTCCATTCCATTCCATTCCATTCCATTCCATTAATTCCATTCCATTCCACTCCACTCCATTCCACTCCACTCCATTTCATTCCATTCCATTCCACTCCATTCCATTCCAATCCTCTCCACTCAACGCCACTGCATTCCATTCCATTCCATTCCATTCCATTCCACTCCATTCCATTTCATCCCATTCCACTCCACCCCATTACACTCCAATCCCTTCCAATCCAATCCACTGCATTCCATTCCATTGCCTTCCACTCTATTCCATTCCTTTCCATAGCATTCCATTCCACTGAACTCCATTCCATACCTCTCAATTCCACTCCACTGTACTCCACGCCACTTCATTTCATTCCACATCACTCCACTCTTCTCCATCGCATTCCATTCCACTAAATTCCATTCCATTCCACTCCACTCCATTCCATTCTATTCCACTCTATCCCAATCCATTACAGTCCATTCACTTCTATTCCATTCCACTCCATTCCACTACACTCCATTCCACTACACTCCATTCCATTCCATTCCACTCCATTCCATTCCATTCCACTCCATTCCACTCCACTCCATTCCATTCCATTCCATTCCATTCCATTCCATTCCATTCCATTCCATTCCATTCCACTCCATTTCGTTCCATTCCATTCCATTGCATTCCATTCCATTCCACTCCATTCCACTCCATTCCACTCCATTCCATTCCACTCCATTCCATTCCATTCCATTCCATTCCATTCCATTCCATTCCATTCCATTCCACTCCATTTCGTTCCATTCCATTCCATTGCATTCCATTCCATTCCACTCCATTCCACTCCATTCCATTCCATTCCATTCCACTCCATTCCATTCCATTGCATTCCATTCCATTCCACTCCATTCCACTCCATTCCACTCCATTCCATTCCATTCCATTCCATTCTATTACACTCCACTCCATTCCAATTCACTCCATTTCATTCCATTCCATTCCTCTACGTTCCATTCCACTCCACTCCACTCAATGCCATTCCATTCTCTTCCATTCCATTCCGTTCCATTCCATTCCATTCCATTCCATTCCATTCCATTCCATTCCATTCATTCCATTCCATTCCACTCCACTCCATTCCACTCCACTCCATTTCATTCCATTCCATTCCACTCCATTCCATTCCAATCCTCTCCACTCAACGCCACTGCATTCCATTCCATTCCATTCCACTCCATTCCATTTCATCCCATTCCACTCCACCCCATTACACTCCAATCCCTTCCAATCCAATCCACTGCATTCCATTCCATTGCATTCCACTCTATTCCATTCCTTTCCATAGCATTCCATTCCACTGACCTCCATTCCATTCCTCTCAATTCCACTCCACTGTACTCCACGCCACTTCGTTTCATTCCACATCACTCCACTCTTCTCCTTCGCATTCCATTCCACTAAATTCCATTCCATTCCACTCCACTCCATTCCATTCTACTCCACTCTATCCCAATCCATTACAGTCCATTCACTTCTATTCCATTCCACTCCATTCCACTCCACTCCATTCCACTACACTCCATTCCATTCCATTCCACTCCATTCCATTCCATTCCACTCCATTCCATTCCACTCCATTCCATTCCATTCCATTCCATTCCATTCCACTCCATTTCGTTCCATTCCATTCCATTCCATTCCACTCCATTCCACTCCATTCCACTCCATTCCATTCCATTCCATTCCATTCTATTCCACTCCATTCCATTCCATTCCATTCCATTCCATTCCATTCCATTCCATTCCACTCCTCTCCATTACGTTGCACCTGTCACCATTCCACTCCACTCCTCTCCATTACATTGCACCTCACACCATTCCACTCCATTCCACTACATTCAATTCCACTCCACTCCACTCTACCCCACTCCAAACCACTCCACTCCACTCCAATCCGTTCCATTGCATTCCATTCCATTCCATTCCATTCCATTCCTTTCCATTCCAATCCATTCTATTCCACTCCACTCCACTGCACTCCACTCCATTCCACTCCACTCCATTCCACTCTACTCCATTCCACTCCATTCCACTGCATTCCATTCCCTTCCATTACACTTCACTCCACTCCACTCCAATCCATTCCATTTCTCTCCATTCCATTCCATTCAACTCCATTCCAATACCTTCCATTGCACTCCTTTGCATTCAACTCCACTCCATTCTATTCCACTCTACTCCGTTCCAGTCCTCTCCATTCCGCTCCACTCAATTGTACTCCTTTACATTCTGCTGCACTCCACTCCACTGCACTCCACTCCCTTCCATTCCATTCCATCCCATTCCAACGCACTGCGTTCCCTTCCACTCCCTTCCCCTCCACTCCCCTCCATTACACTCTATTCAACTCCACTCCATTCCACTGTGTTCCATTCCATTCCCCTCCTCTTCATTCTATTGTATTCCTTTCCTCTCCCAGCCTATCCATTACAATCCACTCCACTCCATTCCACTGCTTTCCACTCCATTCCACTTCATTCCATTCCAATCCACTCAACTCCATTGCAATGCACTCCATTACACTCTTCTCCATTCCTCTCAGCTCCACTCCACTCCATTCCAAAAGACTCCACTCTACTCCATTCCATTCCATTCCATTCCATTCCACTCCACTCCATTCCAATCTACTCCACCACATCCCATTCCATTCAACTCTACTCCATTCCATCGTATACCATTCCATTCCATTGCATACCATTCCATTCCATTCCAGTACACTCCTTTCTATTCCATTCCATTAAACTGCATTCCATTCCACTCCACTCCACTCCATTCTCTTCCACTCCACTCCAATCCACTCCATTCCACTCCATTCCATTCCACAATACTCCATTCCATTCCACAACACTCCATTCCATTCCTCTCCATTCCACTCTACTCCATTGCACTCCATTCAACTCCACTCCATTCCACTCCACTCCGTTCCACTCCATTCCATTCCACTTCATTCTATTCCCTTCCAAGCCATTCCAATCCACTGCACTGCATTCCACTCCTCTCCATTCCACCCCATTCCAATTCATTCCACTCCACTCCACTCCACTCTACTCCATTGCTTTCCACTCCATTGCATTCCATTCCATTCCACTGCAATCCATTCCATTGTACTACCCTCCATTGGATTCTATTACACTCCATTCCATTCCATGCCATTCCATTCCTTTCAACTCCACTCCATGCCACTCCACTCCATTACACTCCACTCCATTACACTCCAATCCATTCCACTCCATTCCACTCCATTCAATTCCACTCCAATGCAAACCACTCAACGACACTAAGTTCCATTCCATTCCATTCCCTTCCATCCCATTCCATTTCATTCCATTGCATTCCACTGAATTCCACCCCATTCCATTCCACCCAACTCCATTCTACTCCATTCCATTCCACTCCACTGCACTCCACTGCATTCCACTCCACTCTACTCCACTGCATTTCACCCCACTCCATTTCACTCCTCTCAATTCCACTCCAATTCACTCCCCTGCATTCCATTGCATTCCATTACACTTCACTCTACTCCATTCCAGTCCATTCCATTCCACTCCATTCCATTCCATTCCACTCCACTCCATTCTACTCCTCTCCATTCCATTCCATTCCATTCCATTCCATTCCATTCCACTCCATTCCATTCCACTAACTGCCATTCCATTGCATGCCACTCCTTTACACTCTATTTCACTCCATTCCTTTCCACTACACTCAACTCCTCTGCACTCAACTTCATTCCATGCCATTCCATTCCATTCCATTCCTCTGCACTCCATACCAACCTTCTCAATTCCACTCCTCTTCAGTCCACTCAACTCCAGTCAATTCTTTCGACTCCATTCCATTCACTCTACTCCATTACTTTCCTCTCCACTCCAATCCATTCCACTCCAGTCCATTCTATGCCATTCAATTCGACTCCATTTCATTCCACTCCACTCCATTGCATTCCACGAAACTCTATTCCATTCCATTCCACTCCATTACATTACAGTCAACTCCCTTCCACTCCACTCCACTCTTCTACCCTCCACGCCATTCCACTCCAGTCAATTCCACTCCACTCAACTCCACTCCACTGCCTTCCATTCCATTCCATTACAGTTCACTCCACTCCACTCTAATCCATTCAATTCCTCTCCATTCCATTCCATTCCACTGCACTCCATTCCAATCCATTCCACTCCATTCCACTCCTCTCCATTCAAGTCCACTCCATTCAATTCTGTTCCATTCCACTCCATTCCATTGCACTCCACTCCATTCCATTGCAGTCCAATCCATTCCACCCCTTTCCATTCCACTCCAATCCATTCCACTCCACTTGACTCCACTCCATGCCACTCCTCTGCACGTTATTCCATTCCATTCAATTACACTTCACTCCACTCTACTCCAATCCATTCCACTCCACTCCATTCAATTCCTTTCCAATCTAATCCATTCCATTCCACTCCACTCCATTCCATTACACTCCCCTCTCCACCAAACGGTTCCATTACACTCCATTCCATTCCAGAGTACTCTTTTCCATTCCACTCCATTCCTCTCCTCTCTGCTGCACTCTACTCCATTCCAATCCACTCCATTCCACTACACTTCACTCCCTTCCAACCCATCTCACTCCACTCCATTCCACTACCCTCCACTCCCCTCCACTCTATCCCACTCCGTTCCACTCCACTCCATTACACTCCACTCCACTCCATTGCAATCCACTCCATTCCATTCCATTCCATTCCATTACACTCCATTCCATTGCAATCCACCAAATTCCACTCCACTCCATTCCATTCCACTCCACTCCAGTGGACTCCACTCCATTCCATTCCATTCCATCCCATTTCTCTCCAATCCATTCCATTCCACTCACTTCCAATCCACTCCAATCCATTCCAATCCATTCCATTCCACTTCATTCCATTCCATTCCATTCCACTCACTTCCATTCCATTCCTTTCCATTACTTTCCAATCCACTGCATTCCACTCCATTATCCTCCATTCCGTTCCATTGAACTCCATACTGCTCCACTCCATTCCACTTCATTCCACTAAACTCCACTCCACTCCATTCCACCACACTCTTCTCCACTCAACTCCATTCCATTCCATTCCACTCCATTCCATTCTATTCCATTAAACTCCATTCCATTCTACTCAAGTCCATTCCATTCCACTCCACTCCATTACACTCCATTCCATTTCACTGCACTCCACTCCACCACACACAGCACCACTCCACTCCAATCCACTAAATTCCCTTCCATTCCATTCCTTTCCACGTCACTCCATTCCATTCCATTCCATTCCATTCCATTCCATTCCATTCCATTCCATTCCATTCATTCCATGGCAGTCCACTATATTCCATTCCACTCCACTCCATTCCTCTCAATTCTACTCCATTCTTCTCTTGGCCGTTCCATTTCCCTACATTCCGTTCCACTGCACTCCATACTACTCCACTCCATTCCACTCCACTACACTCCAACCCACTCAATTCCATTCCATTCCATTCCATACCATTCCATTAAATTCCATTCCATTCCATTCCACGTTACTCTGTTCCATTCAATTCCATTGCACTCCACTCTGTTCCATTCCATTCCATTCCATTGCACTCCACTCCATTCCGTTCCATTCCATTGCACTCCACTCCGTTCCATCTCATTCACCTCCATTCTACTCCACTAGTTTTCACTCCATTCCAACGATTCCACACCACTCCCCTCCATTTCACTCCATTCCATTCCACTCCATTCCACTCCAGTCCTTTCCATTCAACTCCATTCCAATCCTCTCCAATCCATTCGACTCAACTCCACTTCATTGCACTCTACTCCACTCCATTCCAATCCATTCCATTCCATTCCATTCCACTCCATCCCATCCCATCCCATCCCATCCCATCCCATCCCATCCCATCCCATTCCATCCCATCCCATCCCATCCCATTCCATTCCACTCCATCCCATTCCATTTCATTCCATTCCATTCCATCCCATCCCAATCCATTCCATTCCATTCCATTCTATACCAGTCCATTTCATTCCATTCCATTCCACTACTCTCCATTTCATTCCATTCCATACCACTCGTCACCATTCCACTACAGTGCATTACTTTCCGTTTCACTACACTCTACTCCATTCCACTCAACTCCACTGCATTACACTCCACTCCTCTCCATTCCACTCCATTCCATTCTATTGCACTCCACTCCATTCCTTTCCTCTCCACTCCAATCCATTCCACTCCACTCCATTCCATTCCACTCCATTTCATTCCATTCCATTCCATTCCATTCCATTCCATTCCATTCCATTCCATTGCATTCCAGTCCTCTCCATTTCATTCCCTTCCATTCCACTCCATTCCATTCCACTCCAGTCTATTCCTTTCCACTCCAGTCCACTCCATTCCACTGCAATCCACTCAATTTCACTCCATTACAAACCATTCCACTCCTTTCCATTTTATTGCACTCCCCTCCATTCCATTCCACTCCAGTCCATTCCAGTCCACTCCACTCCATTAAATTTCTCTCCATTCCATTCCATTCCATTCCATTCCATTAAACCCCAATCCATTCCCCTCCCCTCAAGGCCACTCCACTCCACTTCCCTCCATTGCATTCCATTTCATTCCATTACACTCCATTCCATTCCATTCCACTCCATTCCAGTCCATTTCATTCCTCTCCTCTCCACTCTATTCCACTCCATTCCAATCCATTCCATTCCAGACAACTCCATTCCAATCCACTCTATTTCACTCCTCTCCATTTCACACCACTCCACTATACACCACTCCAGTCCACTCCATTTCATTATATTCCACTCCATTCCACTCCACTCCAGTCCACTCCATTCTCCTCCACTCTGCTCCATTCAATTCAACTCCCCTCCGTACCACTCCACTCAACTCCATTCCACTCCACTCCTTTCCATTCCTTTACATTCCACTGCACTCCATTTCACTCCACTTCACTCCATTCCACTTCTCTCCTTTCCAATCCACTCCATTCCATTCCTTTCCAATCCATTCCATTCCACTACATTCCATTTAACTCCACTCCACTACATTCCAATCTATTTCATTCCATTCCATTCTATTATATTCTTCTCCTCTCCATTCCATTCCATTCCATTCCATTCCATTCCATTCCATTCCATTCCATTTCTTTCCCCTCCACTCCACTCAACTCCATTCCATTCCTTTCCATTCCAATCCATTCCAAGCATCTCCATTCCATCCCTCTCCACTGCATTCCATTCAACTCTACTCCATTCCATTGCACTCCACACCGTTCCATTCCTTTCAACTCCATTTCACTGCATTGCCCTCCATTGCATTCCACTCCTCTCCATTCCACTCCATTCCATTCCATTCAACTCCACTTCATTCCATTCTATTCCATTTCTTTCCACTCCATTCAACTCCATTCCTTTCCATTCCATTCCATTCCAATCCGTTCCATTCCACTCCATTCCATTCCACTCCATTGCATTCCACTCCACTGAATACCATTCCATTCCACATCATTCCATCCCACGCCATTCCACTCCATTCCATTCCTTTCCACTACATTCCACTGCATTACACTCCTTTCCATTCCACGAGACTCCACAGAAATCTACTCCAATCCATTCCAATCCATTCCACTCCACTCCACAGCAATCTTCTCCATTCCATTTCATTAAATTCCATTACACTCCACTCCACTCCACTGCACTCCACTCCTTCCCATCCCATTCTATTCCCCTCCACACCACACCAATCCATTCCACTCCACTCCACTTCAATCCACTCCACTCCACTCCACTGCAAACCACTCCACTCCACTCCATTTGTCTCCACTCCATTCCACTCCACTCCAATCCTCTCCACTCCTCTTCACTCCACTCCATTCCACTCCACCACATCTCATTCCATTCCATTCTACCCCATTCAATTCCTTTCCATTCCATTCCGCTCCTCCCCATTGCTCTCCACTCCACTCCATTCCACTCCACTCCATTCCACTCCAATTCATTCTACTCCTCTCCATTCCACTCCCCACCATTCCACTCGAATCCGTTCCATTCAATTCCTTTGCATTCCATTCCACTCCATTCCATTCTATTACACTTCCCTCCATTGCACTCCACTCCACTCAAATCCACACAAATCCACTGCACACCAGTCCACTCCATTCCATTCCATTCCTTTTCATTCCATTCCATTCCACTGAATTCCATTCCATTCCATTCAATTCCACACCCCTCCATTCCATTGCAGTCCACTCCAATCCACTCTGTTCCCTTCCATTACATTCCACTCCACTCCATTCCAATCCACCCAATACACTCCATTCCATTCCATTCCACTTCATTCCATTTCCACTGCACTCCATTCCATTCACCTCCATTTCATTCCATAAAATTCCATTTCATTGCATTCCATTCTCTTCCCTTCCATTCCATTCCACTCCACTAAATTCCACCCCATTCCACTACAGTCCACTACATTCCACTCAACTCCCCTCCGTTCCCCTCCAGTCGACACCACTCCACTCCACTTCATTGCAGTCCATTCCATTCCATTCCCTTCCACTCTATTCCCTCCATTCCAGTTCACTCCACTCCCCTCCACTCCATTCCAGTCCACTCCACTCCACACCACCCCACTCCACACCATTGCACTCCATTCCATTCCATTCCACTCCACTCCACTCAATTCAAATCCACTCCATTACACTCCTCTTGATTCAACTCCACTCATTCCATTCCATTCCATTTTCCTCAGTTCCATTCCACTACATGCCATTCCATTCCACTCCACTCTTTCCGCTCCATTCCACTCCATTCCATTCCACTACTCTCCAGTCTACACCACTCCATTTCACACCACTCTGCTCCTTTTCATTCCATTCCATTCCATTCAACTCCACTCCATTCCATTTGACTGCATTCCATTCCGTTCCAGTTCATTCTACTCCATTGCATTCCACTTCATTCCATTCCATTCTGTTCCATTTCGTTTTAATCCAATCCATTCCATCCCATTCCATTTGACTCCATTCCGTTCCACTCCACTCCGTTCTGTGCCACTCCACTCCATTACACTGGATTCCATGCCATTACATTCTACTCCACTCCACTCCACTCTACTCCACTCTTCTCCATTCCATTTCACTCCACTCCACTCCATTCCATTCCATTCCCTTCCATTTCATTCAGCTCCATTCCATTCCATTCCATTCTATTCAATTCCATTCTACCCCAATCCATTCCTTTCCATTCCATTGCACTCCACTCTGTTCGATTCCATTCCCCTCTATTCTACTCCACTACTTTCCATTACATTCCAAACGATTCCACACCACTCCACTCGATTCCACTCCATTCCATTCCATTCCTTTCCATTCCACTCCTCTCCACTCCACGCCATTCTATTCAATTCCATTCCACTCAACTCCACTCCATTCCACTCCACTCCACTCATTTCACCGCACTCCACTCCTTTCTATTTCATTCCACTCCATTCCGTTCCACTCCCCTCCATTCCATTTCATTCCATTCCATTCCACTCCACTTCACTCCACTCCATTACACTCCAATGCACTCCACTCCACTCCATTGCACTCCATGTCATTCCATTCCATTCCGCTCAACTCCACTCCACTGCATTCCACTCCACTCCATTCTACTCCACTCCATTCCATTCTGTTCCATTAAATGCCATTCCATTCCACTCATCTACGTTCCATTCCACTCCACTCTTTCCACTCAATTACACTCCATTCCATTCCACTCCATTCCACTACACACCACTCCACTCCATTCCATTCCACTCCTTTCAATTGCATCCCACTCCACTCCATTCCATTCCATTCCACTCCACTCCATTCAATTCCACTCCACTCTTACCTCTCCATTCCACTTCATTCCATTCCACTCAATTCCACAACACACCACTCCATTTCACACGACTCCTCTACCTTTCATTCCTTTCCATTCCACACCACTCCTCTCCAATCCATTCCATTGTACTCCATTACTTTCCATTCCATTGCACTCAACTTTATTCCATTCCATTCCCCTCCATTATTCTCATCTACTTTCCATTCCATTCTAATCCATTCCAAACCCCTCCTCTCCATTCCACTCCATTCCAATCCTCTCCATTCAACTCTACTCCATTCCACACCACTCCTCTCCAATCCATTCCATTTTACTCCATTACTTTCCATTCCATTGCACTCAACTTTATTCCATTCCATTCCCCTCCATTATTCTCATCTACTTTCCATTCCATTCCAATCCATTACAAACCCCTCCACTTCATGCCACTCCATTCCAATCCTCTCCATTCAACTCTACTCCATTCCATTCCACTCCATTCCATTCCAATCCACTCCACTACGTTACATTCTACTTTACTTCAATCCACTCCACTCCACTCCATTCCATTCCACTCAATTGCATTCCATTCCATTCCCTTCTATTACATTCCATTTCATTCCATTCCATTCCACCACTTTCCATTTCATTCCATTCTATTCCACTCCATTCCATTCCTCTCCAGTCTATTCCTTTCCCCTCCAGTACACTCCACACCATTTCACTCACCTCCACTACATTGCACTCCACGCCAGTCCATTCCACTCCACTGCACTCCGTTGCAGTCAACACCTTTCCTTTCCACTCCATTCCACTGGTTTCCATTTCATTCCATTCCACTCCACTCCACTCCACTTGCTTCCATTCCAATCCCCTCCATTCCTTTCCATTCCAATTCATTACATTACACTCCATTCCATTCCAGTCCACTCCATTCCACTCTATTTCAATCCATTCCATTCCATTCCATTCTCCTCCATTCCATTGCATTCCATTCCATTCCACTCAACTCCACTCAATTCCATTCCATTCCATTCCATTCCATTCCATTCCATTCCATTCCATTCTATTCTATTCCACTCAATTCCATTCCATTCCACACCACTCCATTCATTTCCAGTCCATTCCAATCCATTCCATGCCACTCCATTCTATTCCATTCCACTGGATTCCATTCAGCTCCACTCCATTCCATTACACTCCACACCATTGCACTCCAATCCACTCCATTTCCTTCCATTCCACTCCATTCCATTAAACTCCCCTCCACTCCTCTCCATTGCATTCCATTCAAATCCACTCCATTCCATTCCATTCCAATCCATTCCATTCCACTACGTTCCATTCCGTACCAATACACTTCATTCCAAACCACTCCATTGCATTCCACTCCACTAAATTCCCGTCTTCTCCACTCCATTCCAATCCATTCCATTCCACTCCATTCCACTACACTCCAATCCATTCCATTCCATTCTGTTCCAGTCCATTCCATTCCAATCCATTCCATTCTGTTCTACCCCATTCCATTCCAATCCATTCCATCCCAATCCATTCCTTTCCACTCCATTCCATTCCACTCCAATCCATTCCATTACACTCCATTCCACTGCACTCCATTCCACTCCATTGAAGTCCATCCCTCTCACGTCACTCCACTTCACTCCACTCCACTGCATTCCATTTGATTCCACTCAAATCCACTCCACTCCACTCCACTCCTCTCCATTCCGTTCCATTAAATTCCATTGCACTCCATTCTACTCCACTCCATTCCACTCCACTCCATTCACTTCCATTCCACTACATTCCACTCCACTCCATTCCACTGCCCAACATTAAATTCCATTCCATTCCCCTCCACTCCACTCCAGGCTACACCACTGCACTCTGTTCCGTTTTACTCCATTCCATTCCCTTCCACTCCACTCCATTCAATTCCAATCCATTCCATTTATTCCACGCCACTGCATTCCATTCTACTTCACTTCAACCTATTCCATTCTACTCAATTCCATTCAATTGCATTCCATTCCATTCCATTCCCCTCCACTAAATTACACTCCACTCCATTCAACTCCACTTCATTCCATTACTTTTCCCTCCATTCCATTCCACTCCACCCGACTCCACTATACTCCACAATACTACTTTTCATTCAATTCCACTACACTCTTCCATTCCATGCCATTCCACCCCTATCCATTCCCCTCCACTCCACACCACTCCACTCCGATTCACTCCATTCCATTCCTTTCCATTCCATTACACTCCATTCCATTCCATTACACTACACTGCACTCTATTTCATTCCATTCCACTACACTCTATTCCACTCAATTCCACTCCATTCCATTCCATTCCATTCCACTCCATT
Organism: Gorilla gorilla gorilla; assembly: GCF_029281585.2. Taxonomy (NCBI): domain Eukaryota; kingdom Metazoa; phylum Chordata; class Mammalia; order Primates; family Hominidae; genus Gorilla; species Gorilla gorilla. The sequence continues at coordinate 8,770,833 of NC_086018.1, read as the reverse complement.
CCATTCCACTCCACTCGACTATACTCCACACCACTGCATGCCATTCCTTTACATTCCACTCCAATCCACTGCACTCCAGTCCACTCCATTCTACTCCACTCTACTCCATACCATTCCACTCCAATCCATTCCACTCCACTCCAGTGCACTCCACTCCTTTCCATTCCATTCCATTCCACTCGATTCCACTCCATTCCACTCCACTCCACTCCATTCAACTTCTCTCCTTTCCAATCCACTCCATTCCATTCCATTCCAATCCAGTCCATTACACGCTGCTCCGTTTCATTCCACTCCACTCCGTTATTCTATATTTCACTAAATTTCATTCCATTCCATTCCTGTTCATCCACTCCATTCCATTCCATTCTATTCCAATCCACTCCACTCAATTCCATTGCATTCCATTGCATTCCATTACATTCCATTCCATGGCATTCCACACCACTCCATTCCTTTCCATTCTATTCCAATCCATTCCATGCCACTCCATTCCATTCCATTCCTCTGCATTTGCATTCAGCTCCACTCCATTCCATTCCACTCCACACCATTCCATTCCCCCCATTCCAATTCACTGCATTCCACTCCATTCCTTTCCACTCCATTCCAGTCCACTCCATTCCATTCCATTCAACTCCACTCCAGTCCATTCCATTCTATTCCATTCGATTACACTCCATTCCATTCCATTTCATTCCATTCCACTACATTCCATTCTGTACCATTCCACTCCATTCCATTCCACTCAATTGCATTCCAATCCAATATATTCTAATCCACTCCACTCCATCCCAATCCATTCCATTCCACTCCATTTCACTCCAATCGATTCCATTCCATTCCATTCCACTCCACTCCATTCCAATCCATTCCTTTCCACTCCATTTCACTCTAATCGATTCCATTCCATTCCATTCCACTCCACTCCATTCCACTCCATTCCATTCCACTCCACTCCACTCCATTCCACTCCATTACATTCCACTCCACTCCACTCCAATACACTCCATCCCATTCCTGTCTATTCCACTCCTTTCCCCCACACTCCTTTCCATTCCACTCCATTCCATTCCATTCCATCCCATGCCAGGCCACTTCATTCCACTCCACTCCGTTCCATTCCATTCCATTCCACTCAACTCCACTCCATTCCACTCCACTCCACTCCTCTCCATTCCATCTCCATTCCATTCTATTGCTCTCTATTCCATTTCTTTCCTCTCCACTCCATTCCATTCCACTCCACTCCATTCCAATGTACTCCATTTCATTCCATTGCATCCCATTCCATTCCATTCCATTCCATTCCATTCCATAGCATTGCACTACACTCCATTTCATTCCCTTCCATTCCACTCCATTCCATTGTACTCCATTCTATTCATTTCCATTCAACTCCACCACAATCCACTCCACTACAATCCACTCCATTCCACTCCATTCATATTTTTCCACTCTGTTCCATTTTATTGCACTCCACTCCATTCCATTCCGCTCCACTCCTTTCCATTCCTCTCCACTTCATTCGTTTCCCCTCCATTCCGTACCATTCCATACCACACGAATCCATTACTCTCCAGTACACCCCACTCCACTCCACATCACTCCATTCCATTCCATTACACTCCGTTCCATTCTATTCCACTGCACTCCACTCCATTTCATTCTACTCCACTCCACTGCATTCCACTCCATTCCACTCCACTCTATTCCATTCCATTCCACTCTATTCCATTCCATTCCACTCCACTCCACTATAATGCACTCCACTCCATTCCATTTCACTATATTCCACTCCACTCCACTCCAGTCCACTCCATTCTCCTGCACTCCACTCCATTCAATTTCACTAATCTCCATTCCACTCCACTCCATTCCACTCCACTCCACTCCTTTGCATTCCATTCCATTCCACTGCATTCCATTCTACTCCACTCCACTCTACTCCACACCACTTCTCTCCTTTCCAGTCCACTCCATTCCATTCTTTTCAAATCCATTCCTTTCCACTCCACTCCATTCCATTACATTCAAGTCCATTCCACTATATTTCACTCCATTCCATGCCATTCCATTCTTCTCCTCTCCACTGCATTCCATTCTTTTCCATTCCATTCCCCTCCACTCAATTCCATTCCTTTCCATTCCATTTCTTTCCATTCCATTCCATACCGCTCCATTCTTTTCCACTCCATTCCAATCCGTCCCATGCCACTCCATTGCATTCCACTCGTCTGCATTCTATTCATCTCTACTCCATTCCATTCCACTCCAGACCATTCCATTCCTTTCCTCCCCATTTCACTCCATTCCACTCCATTCCATTCCACTCCACTCCACTTCCATCCATTCTATTCCATTCTACAACACTCCATTCCTTTCCATTGTATTCCATTCCATTCCACTCCATTCCATTCCTCTACATTCCATTCCATTCCGTTCCACTCCTTTCAATTCCACTGCATTGCATTCCTCACCACTACATACCAATCCACTCCATTTCCTTCCCCTCCATTCCACTCCAATCCATTCCCTTCCATTCCATTCAATTCTACTCCCATTCACTCCACTGCACTCTACTCCAATTTGTTCCATTCCATTCCATTCCACTCCACTCCACTCCACTTCAATAAATTCCAATCCACTCGATTTCACTCCACTGCACTCCATTTCAATCAACTCCATTCCATTCCGTATCTTTCCACTGCAATGCACTCATTTGTATTCCATTCCATTCCATTCCATTCCATTCCATTCCATTCCATTCCATTCCATTCCACTCAACTGCACTCCATTCAAATCTGTTTCACTAAATTCCACTCCACTCCACTCCGTTTCACCGCAATCGACACCACTCCTCTCCATTCCTTTCCATTTCATTCCACTCCACTCCACTCGATTCCATTCCATTCCACTCCACTCCACTGCATTCCATTCCATTCCACTCAACTCCACTCCATTCCACTCCACTCCATTCCATTGCATTCCACTGAAATACACTCCATTCGACTCGGCTTCACTAAATTCCACTCCACTCCACTCCTTTCCACCCCAATCGACACCACTCCTCTACATTCCATTCCATTCCATTCCATTCCTTTCCATTCCTTTCCACTCCACTCCACCCCAATCCATTCCATTCCACTCAACTCCCCTCCATTCCACTCCGCTCCATTCATTTCCACTCCACTCCACTTCTTTCCATTGCATTCCACTCCATTTCATTCCACTCTAATCCATTCCAGTACACTCCATTCCATTCCACTCCAAACCCCTCCACTCCACTCCACTCCTCTCCACTCCACTCCATTGCACTCCATTCCATTCCATTCCTTTCCATTCCACTCCATTCCATTTAATTCCATTCCACTCCATTCCATTCCACTCCATTCCTTTCCATGCCATTCCATTCCATTCCATTCCATTCCATTGCAATCCACTCCCTTCCTTTCCATTTCTTTGCACTCCACTTTGTTCCATTCCATTCCCCTCAATTCTACTCCGCTACCTTCCATTCCTTTCCCCTCAATTCTACTCAATTAAATTACATTCCATTCCAATCGATTCCAAACCCCTCTCCTCCATTCCACTCCATTCCATTCCTCTCCATTCCACTCAACTCCATTCCATTCCCCTCCATTGTATTCCACACCACTCCATTCCAACCCACACCATGCCATTACATTCTAATCGACTCCACTCCAGTCCAATCCATTCCATTCCATTCCATTCCATTCCATTCCATTCTACTCCTTTCCATTTCATTCCATTCCATTCCAATACTATAAATTTCATTCCATTCTGTTCCACTCCATACCATTCCACTACACTCCATTCCTTTCCACTCCATTACACGCCACTCCATTCCATTCAACTCCACTCCATTCCACTCAACTCCACTCCATTCCACTTAACTCCACTCCATTCCACTCCATTCCATTCTATTGCACTCCATGCCATTCCTTTCCTCTATGCTCCATTCTATTCCACTGCACTCCGTTCCATTCATCTCCATTCCATTCCATAACTTTCTGCTTCAGTACATTCATTTCTGTTCCATTCCATTTCATTCCATTCCACTCATCTGCACTCCATTCCACTCCACTTCACTGAATACCACTCCACTCAACTCCGTTCCAACCCAATCGACACCACTCCCATCCACTCCATTCCATTCCATTCTATTCCATTCCACTCCTCTCCACTCCATTCCATTCCATTCCACTCAACTCCATTCCATTCCACTCCACTCCATTCATTTCCACTCCACTCCACTCCATTCCTTTCCATTCCACTCCATTCCATTCCACTCCACTCCATTCCAGTACACTCCATTCCATTCCACTCCACTTCCCTCCAATCCATTCCATTCCACTCCACTCCATTGCGCTCCACTCCATTACTCTCCATTCCATTCCACTCCACTCCTTTCCACCTGACTCCATTCCACTCCACTCCACTCCATTCCTTTCCATTCCATTGCACTCCACTCCACTCCATTCCATTCCACTCCATTCCAATACATTTCTCTGTATTCCATTGCATTCTACTCCACTCCATCCCTTTCTAATCCAATCCATTCCATTCCATGCAATTCCATTCCATTACACTCCATTCCCTTTCATTCTACTCCACTCCATTCCAATCCATTCCATGAAACTCCATTCCTTTCCACTCCATTGGATTCCATTCATCTTTAGTCCATTCCTTTCCATTCCACAACATTCCATTTCTCTCCACTCCATTTGACCCCATTCCAATCCATTTCATTCCACTCCACTCCACTCCATTCCATTCAACTCCACTCCATTCCTTTCCATTCTATTCCATTCCACTCCACACGATTTTATTCCACTACACTCCACAGCAATCCACTCCACTAGACTCCGTTCTACTCCACTCCACTAAACTCCCTTCCACTCCATTCCACTCCATTCCCTTTCATTCCACACCATTACACTCTTCTCCAATCAATTCCATTCCACTCCTTTCCATTCCACTACACTCCATTCCATTCAACTCCATTTCATTACATAACTTTCCACTCCATTGCATTCGATTCTATTCCATTCCAATCAGTTCCACACCATTCCATTCCACTCCAATACATTCCACTCCACTCCACTCTGTTCCACTCCTATCGACCTCACTCCACTGCACTCCATTCAATTACATTCCGTTCCATTCCTTTCCACTCCACTCCAGTCCATTCTATTCCATTCCATTCCACTGAACTCCACTCATTTCCCCTCCACTCCACTCCGTTCCATTCCATTCCACTCCACTCCATTCCAGTTCACTCTATACCATTCCATTCCACTACACTCCACTCCATTACACTCCACTCCATTCAACTCCACTCCATTCCTTTCCATTTCATTTCACTCAGTTCCATTCCACTACACTCCATTCCATTCCACTCCGTTCTTTTCACTCCATTCCACTCCATTCCATTCCACTCCACTCCACACCACTAAATTTCAGACCACTGTGCTCCATTTCATTCCATTCCATTCCACTCCACTCCACTCCACTCCATTCCATTCCACTCTGTTCCATTCCATTTCATTCTTCTAAATTACATTCCACTCCACTCCATTCCATGCCACTCCATTACATTCCATGCCACTCCATTACATTCCACTCCATTCCATTCCATTCCATGCCACTCCATTCCATTCCACTCCATTCCACTCCACTCCATTCAAATTCCCTCCACTCCATTCCATTCCATTCCACTCCAAACCATTCCATTCTATTCCATTCGACGCCATTTTATTCCACTCCACTCCATTCCGTTGCACTCCTCTCCATTCCACTGCGTTCCACACCATTACATTCTACTCCAATCCACTTTACTCCACTCCAGTCCACTCCATTGCATTCCACTCAACTCTACTCCATTCCATTCCATTCCATTCCATTCCATTCCATTCCTTTCCTTTCCACTCCATTCCAATCCATTCCATTCTATTCCATTCCATTCTACTCCCCTCCATTCCATTCCATTCCATTCCATTGCATGACACTCTGTTCCATTCCATTCCCCCCCATTCTGCTCCACTACTGTTATGCCCAGACCATTAGTTCCCCAAAGAAGACCGCCAGAGTCCAGAGTCAAAGCCAAGCGGCAAGGATCTTTACTATAAGTTCGAACCTGGTCCCTCCATTCCACAGCATACAAGAGGGCCCTGAACAATGCGAGTGTTTGCTTTTTATAGCCTGAAAGTTACAGGGGAACAAAGGAATTCTTTTGGTTCCCGCTCTTTCAGTAAAACTTTGAATGGCTGTCTCCTTATCGGAGACTTTCCTGGTGGTGTTTGTACTGGGCTCAGGAAGTTTGAGAGATATATGGTGATATGTGGTGAGATGAGAGGATGGGATGTGTTTGTACTGGGCTTGTTTGTTTTGAGCCCGGGGCTGAGGAATGTGCCTTGCTCCTTTCATTCCCCCCTTTTCTTTTCAGGTATTTTTAGAGCCAATCTTGGGTCTTATAAGTCTGATTCTGCTTCAACGTTTACAGGTTGGTATTGGGCTCTGAGGATCATGAGTTGTACAGTGTCAAACCTTTCTCTAACGAACCGCAAAATTCTGTTAACAACACAAGGTCCTACGGTAAGCAGAAATAGTAGACTCAGTAGGGGTCCAAGGAAGGGGGCTAACAGAGAAAACATAGATGAGTTCCACCATTGGTCTGCAGCTGAAGCAAACTGCCATGTTCTTACTTCTGTGCTTAACTTGCGTAACTGTTGGACCCGGTCTTCCACGAGCCTTGATTCATTTATGTAGAAACAACAGTCTTCCTTTAGAAACATACACGTTCTCCCTTTTTCAGCAGTGAGTAGGTATAAGGCCCTCCGGTTCTGCAAGGTTACCTGTGCTAGGGACGTGAGCTGCCGCTGGAGGGAGGCAAGGGACTCAGCTGACTCCTCCATAGCAATGGCAAATTGTTGGTACAGCTTGTTACTTTCTATAAGGGTGTGACCTAGGGCTCCCCCAGCTAGTCCGGCCGCCATGAAGGATGTGGTGAGGGAGATTCCTGCAATGAGGGGGAGAAATATGGCTCGTGCAGGTCTCGGTCTAGGGTCTGGGTGAATAACAGCACTAGTCCAGTTACCGGTATACCCTAGGAACTCGCCAGCAGTAAGTAGAGTTAACCGGGGAACTAATGTGACAGGAAGACACAGTAGGTTGGTAACAGAGGGGCTTGATAGATTTTTAGATAATGTTCCATTACACCAGAAGAATATGCCTGGCGGAGCCCTTAAGGTGATGTTAGGGGGCGTTGTAGTGATGTTGCAGAGGCTGGAATTAGTTCCTGAGAAACAGTAGGGAAACTTTTCTTGACTGGGGTTTAGGTATAGTGGCACGTTAGGGATAGGGGCATATGAGAGGTTTCGGTGGTTGTTAGCTTGGGCTGAGGTGGAGGATCCCCATGGCAGGGGGACAGCGGTTAGCGGTGGACGCCCTAGAGTGGCACACAGAAAGCAGCCAGACAGGCTGTGAAGTCCTGTAAGGTTGGCAAGTTCTAATCCTTCTTGCAATAATTTTAACCAGGAAAAAGGACGTAAGTCTTGTGTTAGGCGGTTTTCTTGTCGCTGGATATTTCCATGGACCAGGGGCCGTACCTGCACTAGACCCCGCCACAGATAGAGGTGACTGCTAGGCCATGTGGAGGTGGAGGAGTAGTATACAGCCCCATGTCGAGGCGTGGTCCAGCGGGAGTTCCAGGGGTCTCTAACTATTCATGTATATGAAAGGTCTCTATCTCGTCTGCCTGCGATGGAAGGGCCATCTGGGATCTATCTGTTCTTTTCCACCCCACCATTGGTATTTATGGATGTTATAATAGTTATAAGGGCAGCCGGCACTTTGGTGCCACCAATAGTGTTTACAATTGTATTCAATCTGATCATACTCAAAGCATATTATTGGTGCCACTGGTTTGGCTACTGGGAAATCGGTAAAATTTAGTAAAATTGGGCTATTGCACCCTGAGGAGGGGCAATCTGCACTGGCCACTAATTTCCCGGGCTTATGAGTTTGCCCAGGGTGGGTTTGGTTTTCATAAAGCCAGAATCTCTAGACAAAGGGATTAGGAGCTGGCTTTATGTTTTCCCCAGCGGCCACTAGGGCGACTAATGTTAGAGTTAGACTACCTAACTGCATGTTTTCAGTGAGCTATGCTGCCGGCGCAGGGTGAGTTTTAAGGGGTTGTTCTTAGCTCTGTCCACAGTCCACGTGTCCGGTGCTTCAGCCGCCGCCGTGATTGGCCCCAGAAGGTTGGAGGTTGGGTCCACTGGCTTGACGTGGGTGTAGTGGATCCACGACGCAATGCCTTTTACCTTCAGGGTGGTGGGTGTGGTCAGGAGTACTTGGAGTGGTCCTTTCCACCTGGGCTCTAGGGTCTCTTGTCGGTGTCGCTTAACCAGGACCCAGTCTCCCAGCTGGTACGGATGGGGTGTCGGTGGGGGACTGGTCTCATATAGCTCTTTCAGCTTGGGCCAGATTTCTTGGTGAATTTTCTGTAAGGCTTGTAAGGAAAATAAGAATTCAGAGACATTTTCTGTTTCAGACTTAAGCAGGTCATCTTTTAAGCTAGGAACCAGGGGTGGAGGTCTGCCATACATGATTTCGTAAGGGGTAAGGCCCAGTTTGTAAGGGGTATTACGGGCCCGGAACAGAGCATAGGGGAGAAGGACTACCCAATTAGCGCCAGTCTCTGTAGTCAATTTAGTTAAGGTCTCTTTTAAGGTCCGATTCATCCTTTCTACCTGTCCTGAACTCTGGGGCCTGTAAGCGCAATGGAGTTTCCAATTTGCCCCAAGGATGGAAGTCAAGTCCTGACTTACCTTAGCGACGAAAGCGGGCCCATTATCTGACCCTATCTGGATGGGGAAGCCATACCTGGGAAGGATATCTTCCAGAATTTTCTTTGCTACGACCTGAACAGTTTCTCTTTTGGTTGGGAATGCTTCAGTCCACCCTGAAAAAGTATCTACAAAGACAAGTAAGTACCGGTACCCATACTTTCCTGGCTTTATTTCGGTAAAATCTACTTTCCAGTAGATACCGGGCCTGGTTCCCCTGAACCTTGTTCCTGCTGCAGTTTGAGATTGGGGGTTTGCGTTGTTAAGCTGGCAGACTTTGCAACTTGTCACAATACTGCTGGCCGTCTCAGCTATATGTCTGATTTTGAGCTTGGAGCGTCTGATCAGGTCTATTATCCGCCGGGCCCCCAGGTGGGTGGTTCGGTGGATGTGTTCTAACACCTGTTGTCCTAGTTTTTCTGGTAGGATGGTTTGGTCATTAGTATCAGTCCACCACCCATTCTGGATTTGTTTCAGGGGAAGTTTGTCAATCCACTGGAGATCTTGTTCTGAATATTCAGGGAAATATGGCAAGTCCCGGGGGCCTGGGTCAGGGAGCTGGAGTGCAAGGAGTTGGCTGGGAGCCTTCACCACATTCCTTGCAGTTTGGCCTGCCAGAAAGTTGCCTTGAGCAGTTGAAGTAGTTAGTTTCTGATGCCCTGGGCAAAGTATAATGGCTAACATTTCTGGCCTCCATAGGGCTGTTAGCAGGGCTAGGATCTCTTGCTTGTTTTTTATCTCTTTTCCTTCAGCCGTCAGTAACCCTCGCTCCCTGTAAATGGCCCCATGTATATGCGCCGTTGCAAAAGCATATCGGCTGTCTGTATATACTGTCAGCTTTTTTCCCGCCCCTAAGGTAAGAGCTTGGGTGAGCGCTATCAGTTTGGCCTTCTGGGCCGATGTCCCCGGGGGCAGGGATTCCACCCAGATTACCTCAGTCTCTGAAGTTACTGCCGCTCCAGCGTACCTCTGACCTTGATGCATGAAGCTGCTCCCATCAGTGAACCAGACGAGGTCGGCGTCAGGAAGTGGGCGGTCCTGCAGGTCTTCTCGAACTCCGTGCACCTGAGCTAGTATCTTGGTGCAGTCATGGAGTGGGGCATCCAGGTCCGGGTTGGGCAGCAGTGAGGCAGGGTTTAAGGTCGTTGGGGGCAGGAAAATTATCCTGAGAGGATTTAGTAGTAGTCCTTGGTAGTGGGTGAGCCGGGCGTTACTCATCCATCGATTAGGTGGCTGTTTGAGTACACCTTCGATGGCATGTGGAGTAACGACCCGCAATTCTTGCCCCATGACAAGTTTATCAGCGTCTTGCACCATCAGAGCCGTGGCCGCAATCATTCGGAGACAAGGGGGCCACCCGGCAGCTACTGGGTCTAACTTCTTTGACAGGTAGGCAACTGGCCTCTGCCAGGGGCCTAAGTTCTGAGTTATTACCACCTTGGCGACACCCTTATTCTTATCCACGTATAAGTGGAAGGGCTTGGTAACATCAGGTAGTCCTAGTGCAGGCGCGGAGAGTAGGGCGGTTTTAATCTGTTGGAAGGCCAACTCGGCTTCGTCTGTCCAATTAAATGGCTGTTGCCCCCGTGTTGCCTGATACAAGGGTTTAGCCAGTTCTGCGAACCCAGGTATCCATAGTCTGCAAAATCCTGCCGACCCCAGGAATTCTCTCACTTGTCGGGTGGATTGTGGCCTGGGGATCTGCAGAACAGTTTGTTTCCGGGCGTCTGTTAGCCAGCGCTGCCCTCCCTTAAGCAGGTACCCTATATATGTTACATCTGGCTTACAGATTTGAGCTTTCTTTGCCGAGGCTCGGTAGCCTAGATTCCCCAGAGCTTGTAAGAGACCCTTGGTCCCTTGGAGGCAAGCTTCTTGGGTCTCCGCAGCAATTAGGAGGTCATCAACATACTGTAGTAAAATTATTTCAGGGTGTTTACGTCGGTACTCACCCAGGTCTTCATGGAGGGCCTCATCGAACAGGGTAGGAGAGTTTTTGAATCCCTGCGGCAGCCTGGTCCATGTCAGTTGGCCACTTATGCCCCTATCAGGGTCATTCTACTCGAAGGCGAAGAGCTTTTGGCTCTGAGGGGCTAAAGGCAAACTGAAGAAAGCATCTTTCAAGTCTAAAACAGTGTACCATTGATGTTTGGGGTTTAAGGTACTTAGGAGGGTATACGGGTTAGGTACAGTTGGATGTATGTCCACAACCCTCTTGTTGATTTTTCTTAAGTCTTGTACAGGTCTGTATTCTCCACTATTAGGTTTTCGTACCGGCAACAATGGAGTATTCCAGGGTGAGTGACATGGGCGAAGGACCCCTTGGTCAAGGAGCCAGCGGATATGCGGGGCAATCCCTTTCTTGGCCTCTAGGGGCATCGGGTATTGGCGTACCCGCATGGGGTCTGTCCCAGGCTTTAGTTCAATAAATAAGGCAGGATGGTGTTTTGCCAGACCTAAGCCCCCCGTCTCTGCCCACGCTTCTGGATATTGCTGGAGCCAGGTTGCTATGTCCTGGTCAGGGGCCGCTTTCTCCTGGTGGAGCCGGTACTCATCTTCTAGGTTTATAGTCAGGACGGACATAGGTCGATTGTGGGAGTTGGTCACTACGGGCCCCTCAGGGAGGAAATGGATCTGTGCTCCCATTTTAGTTAGCAGGTCTCTCCCCAATAGGGGACAGGGGCTCTCAGGGATGACCAGGAAAAATGGGTTACATTCTTGGCTCCAAGGTTTACTGTTCTTTGTGTTGTCCATGGGTATTTCTTAACTCCTGTGGCCCCTTGTACCCATGAGGATTTGGAGGATAATTTCCCATTAGTTTTAACTAAGACCGAGTGCTGTGCTCCCGTATCGACCAAGAACTGGACTGGGGACCCCTCCACTTGCAAAGTTACCCTAGGTTCGGGGAGGGGGTCCGAACCCCGTCTTCCCTAGTCTTTGTCTTCAGTGACTAGTACGGGTGTAGACCTAGGGGGTCCGGGTCCCTGTCCTCGTGGTTTCTTTTTGGGCAGTCTCTTACCCAGTGGCCAGCCTCCTTACAATAGGCACATTGGTCTTTGCTCAGATTATCATGCCAGGGGTGCCACCTAGGTTGGGTGTACTCTGGCTGTAGATGCTCTTTCTGTACCACTGCTGCCAGGACCTTGGTCATTTTTTCAGTGGCCTTAAATTGCTTTTCCTCTGGAGTATCTCTGTTATTGTAAACCCGCTGGGCTATCTGAAGGAGGTCCTGAATCCGCTTTCCCTCCAAGTCTTCTAATTTTTGGAGTTTTCTCTTAATATCTGGGGCTGCCTGATTTACGAAAGACATTACAACAGCTGCCTGACTTCCTGGAGCCTCTGGATCTATGGGGGTGTACTGCCTAAAAGCTTCCATTAATCTTTCTAAGTAGGTAGCTGGACTCTCTGTCTTCCCCTGCAGAATAGAATATACTTTAGCCAAATTAGTGGGCTTGCGAGCAGCTGCCCGGAGACCTGCCATTAGAGTCTGGCGATAAAGGTGTAGCCATCCCCTACCTTCTGCCGTATTGTAGTCCCACGCCGGCCTGGTCATAGGAAAGGTTGCATTTATGAGGTCGGGGTTGGCAGTCGGTTGACCGTCGTCCCCCGGGACCAGCTTTCTAGCTTCTATCTGTATTCTCTCTCGCTCCTCCGTGGTGAACAAGATTCGGAGGAGCTGCTGACAATCATCCCAAGTGGGCTGGTGGGTGAACATGACACTATCCAGTAAAGCCAGTAAATCTTTGGGGTTGTCTGAAAACCGAGCACTCTGAGTCTTCCAGTTATACAGATCACTGGTGGAGAATGGCCAATACTGGAGCCTGGGGATTCCTGTGTCATCTGGGGGTCCTATTTCCCGAAGGGGTAAAGCCACCATGGAGTCAGGCGGCTGAGGGGGGTTAGTCTGCGAAGTGCGCCCTCGCGTCCGCCCCGCCGGCCCTTCAAAGTTACTTTCCCTTTCAGCAGGCCTGTGTGTGCCGGCCGCCTCCTGTCCGCCTGCTCCCTCCCGCAGCTCAGCCAGGGGGGCTGGGGCCTGGGGCCCGGAGGGGTACGGAGGGGGTTCTGTGAACAGTGGGTCCCCGCTGTCAGGTAGAACAGGATTGGGGGGGCAGTTGGCTGCTTGGATTTTAGTGGTCGAGCAACCAGTGCCTTACAGGGTTCAGAGGCTAATTGGAAAGGAGACAGCCAAGGAGGCGGGTTCTCAACAAGGTCCTGCCATATGAGGATATATGGGATTTGATCTAAGTGGCCCACACGCCCAGGTAGGAAAATCTTGGACTTCACTCTAGTGATGACAGCAAGTCGGAAGGTCCCTTCGGGTGGCCACCCCACATCAAAGGCAGGCCATTCGGAGTGACACAGAGTAATTAGCTTTCCTTTCCTGATTTCTATACCAAGATCATGGTCCCTTGCTCTAACTTTTTTGAAATTACTCGTAAGGAGGGATAGGGGAGTGCTCTGGGTATTACCCATCCTGTAATAATTTGTAGTCTTTTCCTATAAAGGAATGTGGGTTTTAATCCCTGTAAAGGAAATCTGATTTGACTTCTTAATGATATCTAATCGCAGGCACACTTTGGCAGCCTGGGTCAGAGTTAGCTACCTGGGTCCCGGTCGCGCTGAGGCAGCCCGGGTCAGAGGCAGCTGCTGCCCGCCAAACTGGGGCAGTTCAGATCGCAAGCATGAACCGGAAGCCCGGGTCAGAGTTAGCTGCCTGGGTCCCGGTCGCGCTGAGGCAGCCCGGGTCTGAGGCAGCTGCTGCCCGTCAAACCGGGGCAGTTCAGATCGCAAGAGTGCACCGGAAGCCCAGGTCAGAGTTAGCTGCCTGGGTCCCGGTCGCCCTGGGGCAGCCCGGGTCAGAGGCAGCTGCTGCCCACCAAGCCGGGGCAGCTCAGATCAGAGACAGCTGCTGCCCGCCAAGCCGGGGCAGCTCAGACTGCAATATAGATCAGATGAGAGCCAGGGGACGTCTCCCACCGGTCTCCGCTGGCCATCCTATAGCGCATCCGCCAGGACTGTGCCAGCTCCAGTTTCAGACCTCGCGAGTCACAGATTCGGATTCAGAACAGACAACAGACACAGACAGACAAACGGAGATGAGCCAGCTCACCTATCAGTAGATCGATCCTAGCAGATCCGTTGACCCGGGGTCTGGTGGGCTTGGGGAATCCCGGACGGGCCCCCAGATGTTATGCCCAGACCATTAGTTCCCCAAAGAAGACCACCAGAGTCCAGAGTCAAAGCCAAGCGGCAAGGATCTTTACTACAAGTTCGAACCTGGTCCCTCCATTCCACAGCATACAAGAGGGCCCTGAACAATGCGAGTGTTTGCTTTTTATAGCCTGAAAGTTACAGGGGAACAAAGGCATTCTTTTGGTTCCCGCTCTTTCAGTAAAACTTTGAACGGCTGTCACCTTATCGGAGACTTTCCTGGTGGTGTTTGTACTGGGCTCAGGAAGTTTGAGAGATATATGGCGATATGTGGTGAGATGAGAGGATGGGATGTGTTTGTACTGGGCTCAGGAAGTTTGAGAGACATATGGTGATATGTGGTGAGATGAGAGGATGGGATGTGTTTGTACTGGGCTTGTTTGTTTTGAGCCCAGGGCTGAGGAATGTGCCCGGCTCCTTTCACTACTTTCCATTCCATTCCAAATGATTCCAAACCACTCCACTCGATTCCACTCCATTCCATTCCACACCATTCCACTCCACTGCTGTCTGTTCCCCTCCATTCCATTATACTCCACTCCTTTCCAATCCACTCCACTTCATTTCATTCTATTCTACTGCACTCCACACCATTCCGTTCCATTGCATTTCTTTCCATTCCATTACACTATTCTCCATTTCATTCCTTTCCATTCCTATCCATTCCATTACTCTCCAGTGCATTCCTTTCAACTCCACTCCACTCCACTCCATTCCAGTTTCTTCCATTCCAGTACATTCCTTTCTATTCCATTAAACACCACTCATCTCCACTCCACTCAATTGCACTCCTCTCCACTCCTTTCCATTCCACTCCAATCCATTCCATTCAATTCCACTACTTACCACTCCATTCCACTCCATTCCATTCCAGTCCACTCTACTCCACTGCACTACACTCGATTCCATTCTATTCTTTGCCATTATATTCCATTCCATTCCATTCCATTCCATTCAATTCTCTCCATTCCACTCCAACCTTCTGTGCGCCACTCTACTCCACTCAATTCCTCTCCACTCTATTCCACTCCACTCCATTACATTCCATTCCTTTTCACTCCATTCCATTCCTGTCCACTCTATTCCAATCAATTCCTCTCCATTCCACTCCCTTCCATTCCTTTCCCCTGCATTCCGTTCCATTCCACTCCATTACACTCCACTACCCTCTGTTCCACTTCACTCCTCCCCATTCCACTTCACTCCATTCCATTCCACTCCATTCAATTCCATTCCATTCCACTCCACTCGACTTCATTCCATTCCAGTCCACTCCATTCTATTCCATTCCATTCCACTCCACTCGACTTCATTCCATTCCAGTCCACTCCGTTCTATTCCATTCCATTCCACTCCGTTACGTTCCACTCCCCTCCTTTCCATTTCACTCCATTCCATTCCATTACACTCCACTCAACTCTAATCCATTACATTCCACTCCACTACATTCCATTTCTCTCCACTCCACCCAAATGCACTCAACTCCATTCAACTCCAATCCACTCCACTTCATTCCACTCCAATCCACTCCACTCCAATCCATTCCACATCATTCCATTCCACTCTATTCCATTCCACACCACTCAATTCCATTCCACTCCATTCCATTCCATTCCATTCCACTGTATTCCATTCCATTCCATTGCACTCCATTCCACTCCATTCCACTCCACTCCATTCCATTCCACTCTATTCCACTCCACTCAACTCCATTAAACTCCTGTACACTATATTTCCTTCCACTCTACTCAACCCCAATCCTCTCCATTCCATTCCAGTCTATTCCGTTCTATTCCACTCCATTCCATTCCATTTCATTCCAGTACTCTCCATTCAATTCTGCTCCACTACATTCCACTCCACTCCTTTCCACTCCACTCTATTCCATTCCAATCCACTCCATTCCATTCCACTCCATTCCATTACATTCCATTCCACTCCACTGCATTCCATTCCATGGCTCTCCATTCCACTTCATTCCATTCCTCTCCACTCCACTCCACTCCACTCCATTCCATTGTATTCCATTCCATTCCACTCCATTCCATTTCATTCCATTTCACTCCACTCAATTCAGTTGTCCTCCACTCCACTCCACTCCGTTCCACTCCACTCCATTCCATTCCACTCCACACCTTCCCATTCTATATTTTCCCCTCCACTCCATTCCATTAGACTCCACTCCATTCTGCTCCATTCCATTCCTCTCCACTCCATTCTATTCCGTTGCATTCCTTTAAAATTCATTTAATTCCTTTCCACTCCAGTCCTTTGCAGTGCATTCCCTTACATTCCATTCCATTCTGCTCTTCTCTATTCCAATCCACTCCACTCCACTCCATTCCACTACATTCCATTCCAGTCCACTTCAATCCATTCCTCTCCCCTCCATTCCGTTCCACTCCATTCTATACCATTACACTCCAATCCATTACACAACACTCCATTCCGTTCCACTCCATTCTATACCATTACACTCCAATCCATTACACAACTCTCCATTCCCCTCCACTCCACTCCATTCCACTCCATTCCACTGCATTCCATTCCATTCCACTCCATTCCATTCCACTCCATTCCATTCCACTACTCTCCTTTCCAATACACTCCATTCCACTCCACTCCACTCTACCCCACTAGACTCCATTCCATTCCACTCCACTCGTATCCAATCCAGTCTAATCAAATCCATTCCCCTCCACTCCAGTCAAATCCATTCTACTCTACTACATTCCGTTTCACTCCTTTCCACACTAATACACGCCACTCCAATCCATTCCACTCAACTCCATTCCATTCCACTCCATCCCATTTCATTTCACTCCATTCCATTCCATTCCACTCCATCCCATTTCATTTCACTCCATTCCATTCCATTCCACTCCATTCTACCCCATTCCATTCCACTCTGCTCCACTCTACTTCAGTCCACTCCACTCCACTCCAATCCTTTCTGTTATACTCCACTCCACTCCAGTCCACTCCGTTTTACTCCACTTCATTCCATTTCACACCAATCCATTCCATTTCATTCCATTCCTTTCCATTCCATTGCACTCCACTGCATTCCATTCCACCCCATTCCACTCCACTCCACTCCATTCCACTCCACCCAATGCCACTCCACTTCAGTGCATTCCATACAATTCCACTCAATTCCATTCCACTCCTCTACATTCAATTACACTGCTCTCCGTTCCACTCCATTCCATTCCTGTCCGCTACATTCTACTCAACTACAATCCACTCCATTCCATTGTATTCTTTTCCATTCCATTCCATTCCACTCCATTCCATTTCATTTCATTCCACTCTACTCCAATCCATTCCCTTCCTCTCCACTACACTCCACACCACTCCACTCCATTCCATTCCACGCCACTCCACTCCACTGCATTCCATTGTCTTCCTTTCCATTCCATTCCACTCTTTTCCGTTCCTTTCCACTCCACTCCATTCCATTCCATTCCTTGACATGGAATTGCACTACATTCCATTCCATTCCATACCATTCCATTCCATTCCATTCAACTTTCTCCATTCCGTTCCCTTCAATTCCATTCCACTCCACTCCACTCCACTGCATTCCACTTCATTCCGTTCTGTTCCACTCGACTGCATTCCATTCCATTCCACTCTACTCCATTCCTTTCCACTCCTTTCCAACACAATCCACTCCATTTCACTCCACTCCACTTTATTCCATTCCACTCCACGCCATTCCACCACACTCTATTCCACTCCTCTCCACTCCATTCTACCCCTCTCCACTCCATTCCACTACTCTCGATTCCATTCCATTCCTCTCCACTCCACTCCTTTCCACTCCACTACATTCCACTACAATCCACTCCATTCCCCTTCAGTCCATTCCATTCCATTCCATTCCACTCCACTAAAATCCATTCCTCTCCAATGCACTCCATTCCACTCCACTCCATTCAACTCGACTCCATTCCACTCTACTCCATTCGAATCCATTCCACTTCGTTCCAATGCAGTCCATTCCATTCCATTCCACTTCACTCCATTCCATTCCACCCCATTCCAATCCACTCCAGTACACTCTTCTGTACTCCACTACATTCCATTCTATTCCACTCCACACCACTCCACTCCATTCCACTCCACTGTACTGCAGTACACTCCACTCCAATCCATTCCAATCCATTCCATTCCATGCCATTCCATTCCATTCCATTCCACTCCATTCCATTCCATTCCTCTCCATTACATTTCATTCCATTCCATTCCACTCCACTCCACTTCGTTCCACTCGTCTCCATTGCACTACACTCGATTCCATTCCATTCAGTTCCACTCCATTGTATTCCACTCCACTCATTTCCACCCCATTCCTCTCCATTCCATTACGCTCCTCTCCTCTGCACGCCACTCCACTCCATTACTCTCCGCTCCACATGACTCCACTCTACTAAAATCCACTCCACTCCATTCCACTTCACTCTACTGTACTCCACTACAGTGCATTCCCTTCCACTCCACACCACTACACTACATTCCACTCACAACCATCGACTCATCTCCATTCCATTCCACCCCACTCCACTTCATTCCATTCCACTCCACTCCGCTAGATTCCACTTCTCTCCACACAATTCCACTTCATTCCACTCGATTCCGCTCCAATACATTGCATTGCAATCCACTCCATTCCATTCCACTCCACTCCATTCCATTCCACTCCGTTCCATTCCATTCCATTCAACTCCATTTCATTCCCTTCCATTCCACTCGACTTCACTCCTTTCCATTCCGTTCCACTCTACACCAGTACACTCCATTGCTTTCCAATGCATTCCACTCCATTGTTTTCCATTCCACACCACTCCATTCCATTCCACTCCATTCCTTTCCGTTCCACTCCATTCAATTCCATTCCATTCCACTCCATTCCATTCCATTCCACTCCACTCCACTCCATTCCACTCCAATCCACTGTGCTCCACTTCATTCCATTCCATTCCATTCCACTCCATTCACTTCCACTCCACTCCATTCCATTCCACCACACTCCATTCCACTCCACTCTATTCCACTGCCTTGCATTTCATTCCACTCCATTCCATTCCACTACACTCCATTCAACTACAATGCATTCCACTCCAATCTATTCCATTCCACTCCATTCCATTCCACTCCACTGCATTCCATTCCACTCCACTCCATTCCATTCCACTCCACTCCATTCCATTCCATTCCCTACCACTCCATTCCATTCCAATCCACTCCATTCCATCAATTCCATTCCACTCCAATCAATTCCTTTCCATTCCATTCCACTCCATCCACTCCACTCCATTCCTTTCCACTCCACACTACTCCACTCCATTGCACTACAGTGCACTCCACTCCACTGTACTAAAATCCACTGCATTCCATTCCACTCCACTCCACATCAATCAATTCCACTCCACTCCATTCTACTAAAATCCACTCCATTTCATTCCACTCCACTCCACTGCAATCAACTCCACTCCACTCCATTCCATTCCAATCTCCTCCGTTCCATTCCAAATCCATTCCATTACATTCCTTTCGACTTCATTCCATTCCACTGCTCTCCATTCCATTTGACTCCGTTCCGTTCCATTCCATTCCACTCCGTTGCATTCCATTCCATTCCACTCCACTCCATACAACTCCATTCCATTCCGTTTCATTCAACTCCATTCCACTCGATTCCATTCCACTCCACTGCCTTCCATTCTACTCCAGTGCTTTCCATTCCAATCCACTCCATTCCATTCCACTCCACTCCTTTCCATTCCAGTCCATTCCATTCCATTGCATTCAAATCAATTCCATTCCATTTTTGTCAAATTCACTCCACTCCATTTAATTCCGTTGCACTCCACTCCACTACAATCCATTCCTTTCCAATCCATTCCACTCCATTCCATTCCATTCCACTCCACTGCATCCCATTCCACTCCACTCCTTTCCATTACAATCCATTCTATTCCATTCCATTCCATTCCACTCCACTCCACTCCATTCCATTCCATTCCATTCCATTCCAAACCACTCCACTTGACTCCACTCCATTCCATTCCACTCCTTTCCATTCCACTCCACTCCATTCCATTCCAATCCATTCCACTCCTCTCCATTGCTCTCCACTCAATTATAATCCATTCCTTTCCACTCCATTCCACTCCACTACACTCCATTCCATTCCAATCCATTCCAGTCCATTCCATTCCACTCCACTCCACTCCAATCCATTCCATCCCATTCCATTCCACTCAACTCCACTCAACTCCATCCAATTCCATTCCATTCCAGTCCACTTCACTCCATTCCATTCCACTTTACTCCACTCCTCTCCATTCCACTCCACTCCACTCTTTTACACTCCACTCTTTTACACGCCATTCCATTCCACTTCAATCCATTCCACTCCACTCCATTCCTATCCACTCCACTCCACTCCACTCCATTCTATTCCAACCCATTCCATTCCTTTCCACTACACTCTATTCCATTGAAATCCATTCTATTCCACTCCGTTCCATTCCCTTCCATTCCATTTCACACCACTCCACTCCACTACATTCCCTTCCACTCTATTCCACTCCATTCCATTCCACTCAACTGCACTCCTCTTCTTTCCACAACACCCTGTTCCTGTCTATTCCATTCCACTCCACACCATTTCTTTCCATTCCACTCCACTTTCTTCCATTCCATTCAATTCCACTCCATTTCATTCTATTCATCCCCATTGCATTCCCTTCCATTCCACTCCACTTCACTCCTTTCCGTTCTGTTCCACTCCACACCACTCCACTCCATTGCTTTCCAATCCATTCCACTCCATCGCTTTCCATTCCACACCACTCAATTCCATTGCACTCCACTCCTTTCCGTTCCACTCCATTCCATTCCACTCCATTCCGTTCCATTCCACTCCACTCTACTCCATTCCTCTCCACTCCACTGTGCTCCACTTCATTCCATTCCATTCCATTCCACTCCACTCCACTTCACTCCATTCCATTCCATTCCATTCCATTCCATTCCATTCCATTCCATTCCATTCCATTCCATTCCATTCCACTCCACTCCATTCCATTCCACCCCACTCCTTTCCACTCCACTCTATTCCACTGCTTTGCATTTCATTCCACTCCAATCCATTCCACTTCACTCCATTCCACTCCAATGCATTCCACTCCATTCTATTCCATTCCACTCCATTCCATTCCACTCAACTCCAATCCATTACACTCCACTCCATTCCATTCAATTCCACTCCATTCCATTGCATTCCGTACCACCCCATTCCATTCTACTCCACTCTATTCCTTCCATTCCATTCCACTCCAATCTGTTCCATTCCATTCCACTCCACTCCATTCCATTCCAATCCACACTACTCGACTTCATTGAACTCCAGTCCACTCCATTCCACTATACTGAAATCGACCACATTCCATTCCACTCCACTCCATTCCACTGCAATCAATTCCACTCAACTCCATTCCATTCCAATCTAATCCATTCCATTCCTAATCCATTCCATTACATTCCATTCGACTTCATTCCATTCCACTGCACTCCATTACATTTCACTACGTTCAATTCCAATCCATTCCACTCCGTTGCATTCCATTCAATTCCCCTACACTCCATACAAATCCATTCCATTCCGTTTTATTCAACTCCATTCCATTAGATTCCACTCCACTCCACTCCAATCCATTCTACTCCACTGCTTTCCTTTTCACTCCACTCCATTCCATTCCACTCCATTCCTTTCCATTCCACTCCATGTCATTCCATTACATTCATCTCCATTCCATTCCATTTTTTTCAACTTCATTCCACTCCATTTAAATCCGTTACACTCCACTCCACTACAATCCATTCCTTTCCAATCCATTCCCCTCCATTCCATTCCACACGACTGCACTCAATCCCATTCCATTCCACTCCTTTCCGTTAAATCCATTCAATTTCATTCCCTTCTGCTCTACTCCACTCCACTCCATTCCATTCCATTCCATTCCAAAACAATCCGCTCGACTCCACTCCATTCTTTTCCACTCCATTCCAATCCACACTACTCCATTCCACTCCAATCCATTCCACTCCACTCCATTGCACTCCAATCAATTCCAATCCATTCCTTTCCTCTCCACTCCATTCCATTCCATTCCAATCCATTTCACTCCGTTGCGTTCCACTCCACTCCACTCCACTGCAATCCATTTTATCCCATTTAATTCCACACCACTCCTTTCCAATCAATTCCATCCCATTCCATTGCACTCCACTCCATCCCATTCCATTCCATTCCAGTCCGCTCCACTCCATTCCATTCCATTCTACTCCACTGCTCTCCACTCCACTCCATTCGTGTCCACTCCACTCCAATCCGTTCCACTCCTCTCCATTCCACTCCACTGCACTCTTTTCCACTCCACTCCATTCCTTTCCACTCCATTCTAATCCATTCCATTCTACTCCACTCCATTCCATTCTATTCCACTCCGTTACATTCAATCCATTCCATTCCACTTCAATCCATTCCACTCCACTCCATTCCTATCCGCTCCACTCCACTCCACTACATTCTATTCCAACCCATTGCATTCTATTCCACTACGCTTTATTCCATTAAAATCCATTCTACTCCACTCCATTCCATTCCATTCCACTCCACACCACTCCACTCCACTACATTCCCTTCCAGTCAATTCCACTCCATTCCATTCCACTCAACTGCACTCCTCTTCACTCCACAACACCCTGTTCCTGTCTATTCCATTCCACTCCACTCCATTTCTTTCCATTCCACTCCACTTTATTGCATTCCATTCAATTCCACTCCATTGCATTCCATTCCACTACACTCCGTTTCTTTCCATTCCACTCCACTTTATTCCACTCCATTCCATTCCATTCCACTCCAATGCACTCCACTCCATTCCATTCCACTCCACTCCATTCCATTCCACTACATTCCATTCCATTCTATTCAACTCCATTGTATTCCATTCCGTTCCACTCCACTTCACTCCTTTCCATTCCGTTCCACTCCACACCTCCACACTCCATTGCTTTCCAATCCATTCCACTCCATTGCTATCCATTCCACACCACTCCACTCCATTCCACTCCACTCCTTTCCGTTCCACTGCATTCCATTCCATTCCATTCCACTCCATTCCATTCCGTTCCATTCCACTCCACTCCGTTCCACTCTACTCCACTGTGCTCCACTTCATTCCATTCCATTCCATTCCACTCCATTTAATTCCACTCCACTCCAAACCATTACACCCCACTCCATTCCACTAGACTCTATTCCACTGCCTTGCATTTCATTCCACTCCATTCCATTCCACTTCACTCCATTCCACTCCAATGCATTCCACTCCATTCTATTCCTTTCGACTCCATTTCATTCCACTCCATTCCATTCCATTCCACTCCACTCCATTCCATTCAATTCCACTCCATTCCATTCCATTCTGTACCACCCCATTCCATTCCACTCCACTCCATTACATCCATTCCATTCCACTCCAATCAATTCCATTCCATTCCACTACAGTCCATCTGTCTCCACTGCATTCCATTCCACTCCACGCCACTCCACTCCATTGCACTACAGTCCACTCCACTCCACTGTACTGAAATCGACTCCATTCCGTTCCACTTCACTCCACTCCACTGCAAGCAATTCCACTCCTATCCATTCCATTCCAATCTAATCCATTCCATTCCAAATCTATTCCATTACATGACATTCGACTTCATTCCATTCCACTGCACTCCATTCCATTTCACTTAGTTCCATTCCATTCTATTCCACTCTGTTTCATTCCATTCCATTCCACTCCACTCCATACCTCTCCATTCCATTCCGTTTCATTCAACTCCATTCCATTCAATTCCATTCCACTCAAGTCCAATCCATTCCACTCCACTGTTTTCCATTCCACTCCACTCCATTCCATTCCACATCACTCCTTTCCATTCCACTCCACTGCATTCCATTGCATTCATCTGCATTCCATTCCATTTTTTTAACTTCACTCCACTCCATTTAATTCCATTACACTCCAGTCCACTACTATCCATTCCTTTCCAATCCATTCCACTCCACTCCATCCCATTCCACTCCACTCCTTTCTGTTCCAATCCATTCTATTCCATTCCATTCCACTCCATTCCACTACACTCCATTCCATTCCATGCCAAAAGAATCCACTTGTCTCCACTCCATTCCATTCCACTCCATTCCATTCCACTCCACTCCACTGCATTCCATTCCACTCCACTCCATTCCACTCCACTCCACTCTTTCCCCTCCATTCCACTCCACTGCATTCTTCTCCACTCCACTCCACACCACTCCATTTCTCACCACTGTGCTCCATTTCATGCCATTCCCTTTCACTCCACTCCACTCCATTCCATTCCCTCCATTCCATTCTAGTTCATTCTACTCCATTGCATTCCACACCACTCCATTCTACTCCATTGCATTCAACTCCACTCCATTCTATTCCAGTCCATTCCATTCCAATCCATTCCATCCCATTCCATTTGACTCCATTCCATTCGACTCCAATCCATTATGTTCCACTCCACTCCATTCCACTGCATTCCACTCCATTACATTCTACTCCACTCCACTCCACTCTACTCCACTCCACTCCATTGCATTGCACTCCACTCCATTCCATTCCATTCCATTTCACTCCACTCCATTCCCTTCCATTCCATTCCATTCCAATCCATTCCATTCCATTCCATTCTACTCCAATCCATTCCATTCCACTCCATTGCGCTCCACTCTGTTCAAATCAATTCCTCTCCATTCTAGTCCACTACTTTCCATTCCATTCAAAACGAGTTCACACCTCTCCACTCCATTCCACTCCATTCCATTTCACACCATTCCACTCCACTCCATTCCATTCCACTCCATTCCATTCCAATCTACTCTGGTTCATTACATTTACTCTCCTCCACTCCTTTCCATTCCATTCCATTCCATTTCATTCCATTCCATTCCATTCCATTCCATTCCATTCCATTCCATTCCACTCCATCCCACTACTCACCGTTTCATTCCATTCCATTCCATTCCATTCCACTGCAGTCCATTCCTCTCCATTCCACTCCACTCCACTCCATTTGCCTCTATTCCATTCTAGTCCATTCAATTCAATTCCATTCCAGACCACTCCGTTGCACTCCACACCACTCCATTCCACTCCATTGTACTCCACTCCACTCACTTCAATTCCACTCCATTCCATTATATTCTATTCTACTACTTTCCAATCCGTTCAACTCCATTCCATTCCAGTCCACTCTACTCCAGTGTCCTGCACTCCATTCCATTCCATTCTTTGCCATTGCATTTCATTTCATTACATTCCATTCTCTTCCATTCAACTCTCTCCATTCCACTCCACCCCTCTCTGCCCCACTCTGCTCCACTCAATTCCACTTCTCTCAATTCAACTCCACTCCTTTGCATTCCATTCCATTGAACTCCGTTGCATTTGAGTCCACTCCATTCCTAACCATTCCATTCCATTCCACATCATTCCATTCCTTTCCCTTGCTTTCCATTCCATTCCATTCCACTCCACTCCATTCCATTCGACTCCACTCCACTCCATACCACTTCACTCTTCTCCATTCCACTTCACTCCATTCCGTTCCTCTCCATTCCATTCCACTCCACTCCACTGTATTCCAGTCCACTCCATTCTATTCCATTCCATTCCATTCCACTCCACTCCATTCCACTCCACTCCACACCATTCCACCACACTCCATTCCATTCCACTCCACTCCAATCCACTCCACTCCATTCCATTACACTCCACTACATTCCATTTCACTCCACTCCACCCATCTACTCTCAAATTCGTTCTACTTAACTCTACTCAACTTCATTCCACTCCACTCCACTCCAATCCATTCTACTCCAGGCCATTCCCCTCTATTCCATTCCACACCATTCAATTACATTCCCCTCCATTCCATTACATTACACTTTATTCCATTCCAATGCCTTACACTCCATTCCACTCCATTACACTATACTCCATTCCATTCCACTGTATTCCACTCCACTCCACTCCATTCCACTCCAGTCCACTGCATTGCATTGCAATCCTTTCCACTCCAATCCACACCATTTCATTCTATTCCTTTCCATTCCATTCGACTCCATTCCATTCCAAACCATTCCGTTCCACTCCATTCAATTCTGCTCCATTCCATTCCACTTCACTCCATTCCATTCCATTCCACTGCACTCCACCACCCTCCACTCCACCCCATTCCAATCCACTCCAATCCATTCCACTCCATTCAGTCCCATTCCATTCCATTCCATTCTATTCCATTCCAATCCACTCCACTCAATTCCATTCAACTCCTCTCCATTCGACTTCATTCCATTCCTCTCCACTCCACTCCACTTAACTCCACTCCACTCCATTCCATTATATTCGATTCCATTCCATTCCACTCCATTCCATTTCATTCCATCCCATTCCACTCCATTCTATTCTCCTCCACTCCACTCCGTTCCACTCCACTCCATTCCATTCCACTCCACTCATTTGCATTCTATTCTATTCAGCTTCACTCCATTCCATTCCACTCCACACTGCAACACTCTGTTGCATTCCATTCCACCCCAATCCATTCCATTCCCCTCCGTTCCACTCCACACCACTTCACTCCACTGAACTCCATTCCATTATATTCCATTCCATTCCATTCCACTCCATTCCATTTCATTCCATTCCATTCCACTCCATTCTATTCTCCTCCACTCCACTCCATTCCACTCCACTCCATTCCATTCCACTCCACTCATTTGTGTTCTATTCTATTCAACTTCACTCCATTCCATTCCACTCCACACTGCGACACTCTGTTCCATTCCATTCCACACCAATCCATTCCATTCCTCTCCGTTCCACTCCACACCACTTCACTCCACTCCACTCCATTCCATTCAATTCCATTCCACTCCATTCCATTCCATGGCACTCCTGTCCTTTCCAATGCATTCCATTACCCTCCATTCCATTCCATGGCACTCCTGTCCTTTCCAATGCATTCCATTACCCTCCATTCCATTCCACTCTACACCATTCCACTCCACTCCACTCCTTTCCACTGCACTCCACTGCACTTCACTACACTCAATTACCCTCCACTGCACTCAATTCCACTCCATTCCACTCAACTCCATTCCATTCTATTCCATTCCATTCTATTCTACTCTACTCCACTCCATTCCATTTCACAACACTCCTTTTCATTCCAATACTCTCCACTCCGTTCCACTCCACTCCATTCCACTCCAATCCAGTCCACTCACTTCTACTCCACTCCACTTCATTCCATTCTGGTCTACTCCATTCCATTCCCTTCCCTTCTTCTCCATTCCAGTCCTTTCCACTCCACTCTACTGCACTACATTCCATTCCAATCCAATCCTTTCCATTCCACTCTTTTCCACTCTATTCCACTCTACTCCACTCAATTCCGCTCCACTCCATTCGTTTCCACTCCACTCCACTCGATTCCATTCCATTCAACTCCACTCCACTACACTCTAATCCACTCCACTCCATTCCATTCCTATCCACTCCACTCTACTCCATTCTATTCTACTCCACTCCATTCCATTCCAAGCCACTCAATTTCATTCCACTCCACTCCATTCCATTCCACTTCACTTCATTCCATTCCACTCCATTCCACTCCACACCACTCCACCCATTCCACTCTACTCCAGCCCCTCCATTCCCTTCCAGTCCACTCCATTGCCTTACAGTACATCCCACTCCAGTCCATTCCATTCCACTCCACTCCAATCCACTCCATTCCATTCCACTCAACTACATTCCTATCCATTTCTCTCCACTCCATTCGACTCCACTCCACTCCACTCAATTCCACTCCAATCCATTCGATTCCACTCCACTCCACTCCATTCCATTCCATTCCACTCCACTCCAGTCCACTGTACTCCAGTGCATTCCACTCCATTCTTTTCCGTTCCTTGACATTGCATTATAATCCATTCCATTCAACTTTCTCCATTCCACTCCACTCCACTCTTGCACTCCACTCCTTTCAAATTTATTGAATTCCATGCCACTCCTCTCCATTCCATTCTATTCCATTCGACTCCATTCCATTCTTCTCAACTCCATTTCATTCCACTCCACTCCATTCCAATCCTTTGCCCTACATTCCACTCCATTCCATTCCCTTCCATTCCATTCCATTCCATTCCACTCCAGTGCACTGTTCCACTCCACTCCAATGCACTCCATTCCATTCCACTCCATTCCATTCCCCTGCACTCCACTTCTCCCCACTCGATTCCACTCCACTACACTCCAGTTTGCTCCACTCCACTCCACTCCATTCCAGTCCATTCCTCTCCACATCACTCCATTCCACTCCACTCCATTCCACTCCAATCCACTTCACTCCACTGCACTTCATTCCTTTCCATTTCTTCCATTCCCTTCCACTCCACTCTACTCTTCCCCACCATTCCATTCCACTCCACTTCATTCCGTTCAACTCCTCTCCATTACATTCCACTCCATTCCACTCCACTCTTCTTTCCAATCAATGCAAGTCCATTCCACTCCATGCCACTCCATTCCACTCCTCTCCATTCCACTCCATTCTGTTCCACTCCTTTCTATTTCACTCCATTCCATTCCACTCCACGCCATTTTATTCCACTCTACTTCATTCCATTCCACTCCATTCCACTCTACTGCATTCCATTATACTCCATTCCACTCCACTCCAATCCATTACTCTCCACTCCATTCCATTCCACTGCACGCCACTCAATTCCACTCCACTCTATTCCCTTTCACCCCATTCCATTCCACTCCACTCTGTCCCACTCCACTAAATTCCACTCCACTCCACTCCAATCCACTCCACTCCATTCCATTCCACTCCACTCCACTCCATTCCATTCTACACCACTCCACTCCACTCCATTCCACTCCACTCCACTGAGTTCCATTCCACTCTACTCCATTCCATCCCATTCCACTGCTTTTCCCTCCATTCCACTCCATTCCATTCCAGTCCACTCTACTCCACTGCTCTCCACTCCGTTCCATTCCATTCCTTGCCATTGCATTGCATTCCATTCTATTCCGTTCCATTCCATTCTCTCCATTCCACTCCACTATGTTTCACTCCACTCCATTCAATTCCACTACACTCCATGCCAATCCACCCCATTCCGTTCCATTCCATTTCACTCCATTCCATTCTAGTCTACTCCATTTCATTCCACTATACTCCATTCCAATCCATTCCATTCCATTGCATTCAATAATATTCCCTTCCATTCCATTCCATTCAACTCCACTCCATTCCATTCCTCTCCATTCCACTGCACTCCATTCCATTCTGCTCTACTCTTCTCCATTCCACTTCATTCAGTTCCATTCCACTCCACTCCATTGCATTCCAGTCCACTCCATTCCGCTCAATTCCATTCCAATCCACTCCATTCCATTCCATTCCCTAACACTCCACTCCATTCCACTTACCTCGATTCGATTCCATTCCACTCCACTCCATTCCATTCCACTCCATTCCACTCCACTCCACTCCCTTCCACTACACTCAATTCCATTCCACTCCGCTCCACTCCAGTCCGTTACGCACCACTCCACCCCTCTCCACTCCACAACATTCCATTCCAGTCCATTCAACTCCACTCCACTCCACTCCACTCCATTCCATTCCACTCCAATCCCGTCCACTGCATGCGATTCCAATCCTCTCCACTCCATTCCACTCTACTCCACTCAACTCCATTCCATTCCACCACAGTCCACTCCATTCCACTCCACTCCATTCCATTCCACTACATTCCACTCCACTCCACTTCCTTCCAATCCACTCCACTCCATTCCTCTCCTCTCCACTGCAGTCCACTCCATTGTAATCTACTCCATTCTATTCCACACCACTCCCTTCCATTCTTTTCCATTTCATTCCATTCCATTCCAATGCATTCCATTCCACCCCATTCCACTCCACTCCATTTACCTCCAATCTTCTCCATTGCACTCCACTTCATTGCATTCCATTCCACTCCACTCCATTACATTTCAATCCCCTCCATTCTATTCCATTCCATTCCACTCCTCTCCTCTCCACCCCCCTCAATTCCATTCCACACCTCTCCACTCCACTCCACTATATTCCACTCCACTGAATTCCCTTCCATTCCTTTCCACTCCATTCCATTTCATTCTACTGCTTTCCCCTCCTTTACACTCCACGTCATTGCAGTCCACTTTACTCCACTGCCTTCCACTCCTTTCCACTCCATTCCATAGCATTTCAACCTATTCCATTCTACTGCACTCCATTCCCCTCCACTCCATTCCACTCCACTCCACTCCATACCATTCCACAGAATTCCACTCCAGTACACTCCATTCCACTCCACTCCACTGTGTTCCATTCCACTCCACTCCATTTCTTTCCCCTCCCTCCACTCCTTTCCACTCCATTCCATAGCATTTCAACCTATTCCATTCTACTGCACTCCATTCCCCTCCACTCCATTCCACTCCACTCCACTCCATACCATTCCACAGAATTCCACTCCTGTACACTCCATTCCACTCCACTCCACTGTGTTCCATTCCACTCCCTACCATTACATTCCATTCCAAAACGTTCCACTCCTTTCCACTCCATTCCATTCCAGTCGACTCTATTTCACTGCACTCCACTCCATTCCACTCTATTCCTTGCCATTGCGTTTCATAACATTCCATTCAAGTAACTCCACTCCCCTCCACTCTGTGCCACTCTACTGCGTTCAATTCCACTCCATTCAATTCTCTCCACTCCTTTCTATTCCACTGCATTCCACTCTATTCCGTTAAAGTCCACTCCATTCCAATCCATTCCATTCTAGTCCATTCCATTCAATTCCATTCCATTCCACTCCACTCCACTCCATTCCATTCCACTCCACTTCACTCCACTCAATTCCATTCCACTCCACTCCATTCCATTCCTTTTTACCCCTTTCCATTCGACCACACTCCACTCCACTCAATTCAACTTCCCTCCATTTCATTCCTTTCCATTCCATTCCGTTGCCCTCCATTACACTCCACTCCACTCCATTCCACTCCTCTCCATTTCATTCCAGTCCACTCCATTGCTTTCCACTCCACTCCATTCCATTCCATTCCACTCCACACCATTCCTTTCTCCTCCACTCCACTCCATTCCATTCCATTTCACCTTATTCCGTTCCACTCCTCTCCACTTCACTCTATTCCACTCCACTCCACTCCACTCTAGTCCACTCCACTCCACTCCACTTCATTCCACTCCATTGCCCTCCACTCTACTCCGTTCCACTCCACTCCACTTCATTCCAGTGCATTTCATTCCATTCCATTCCTCTCCACTCCCTTCCACTCCATTGTAATCCACTCAACTCCATTCCACACGATTCCACTCAATTCCACTCCACTCCACTTTATTCCATTCCTCTCCATTCCACTCCACTGCAATTCTTTCCTCTCAACTGCACTCCATTCCATTCCACTCCACTACATTCCCCTCTTCTCCATTCCCCTCCACTCCATTCCACTCCATTCAATTCCATCCTTTCCACTCCATTCCAATCCACTCTATTTTATTCCACTCCACTTCGTTCCATTCCACTCCATTCCACTCCAAAGCATTCCATTCCACTCCACTCCATTCCAACCCACTCCACTCCAGTCCACTCTACTCCACTCCACTTCATTCCATTCCACTCCATTCCACTCCACAGCATTCCATTCCACTCCATTCCAACCCACTCCACTCCAGTCCACTCTACTCCACTCCACTTCATTCCATTCCAGTTTCTCTCCACACCACTCTATTCCACTCCACTACATTCAATTCCACTCCACTCCACAACACTGCATTCCATTTCATTCCACTCCACACCACACTACTCTACTACACTCCATTCCATTCCACTCCACTGCATTCCATTCAACTCAGCTCCATTCCATTCCAATACATTCCCCTCCTCTGCACTTCATTCCCCTCCATTGTACTCCTTTCCACTCCACTCCACTGCAGTCCACTCCATTGTACTCAATTCCATTCCTGTCCACACGACTGCATTCAATTCATTTCCATTCCATTCCATTCCACTCCACTTCATTCCATTCCACCCCATTCCACTCCACTCAAATCCTCTTCACTCCACTCCATTCCACTCATCTTCAGGGCATTCCATTCCATTCCACTCCATCCGTTCTCTTCCACTCAATTCCATTTCACTTGTCTCCTTTCCACTCCATTCCACTTACTACCGTTCCACACCACTCAACTCTGTTCCACTCCACTACATTCCATTCCACTCCACTCCATCCATTCCACTCCATTCCATTCCATTCCACTCCTTTCCCCTCCACTCTCCTCCATTCCACTGTATTCCACTACATTCCATTCCATTTCACCCTATTCCATTCCACTCCTCTCAATTGACCTTCACTATATTCCACTCCACTCCAGTCCACTCCATTCCATACAATTCCGAACCACTCCGCTCCACTCCATTCCGTTACACTCCACTCCACTGACTTCCATTCCATTCCACTCCATTCCATTCCATTTCACTACTTTACACTCCTTTCCACTCAGTTCCAATTAAGCCCACTCTAATTCACTGCACTCCACTCCATTCCATTCCACTCCACTGTACTCATCTCCATTCCTTTCCACAGCACTCCATTCCATTCCTTTCATTCCATTCCATTCCAATCCACTTCATTGCATTCCACCCCATTCCACTCCACTCCTCTCCACTTCACTCCACTCCATTCCTCTCCTCTTCCGGGCATTCCATTCCATTCCACTAAATCCGTTCCCCTACACTCCATTTCATTTTACTTCTCTGCTTTCAACTCCATTCAATTAATTTCCGTTCCACACCACTCCACTCTGTTCCACTCCACTCCATTCCATTCCACTCCATCCCATTCCACTCCATTCCATTCCACTCTACTCCATTCACTTCCATTCCATTCCACTCCACTACATTCCTTTCCCGTCCACTCCACTCCATTCCACTCCACTGCACTCCATTCCACTACATTCCATCACATTCCACTGGAATCCACTCCTATTCATACCACCCAACTCCACTCCACTCCATTTCATTCCAGTCCATTCCACTCCACTCCTCTCCATTCCACTCCATTATACTCCATTCCATTCCATTCCACTCCATTCCAAGGCACTCCATTCCACTCCATTCCATTCCACTCCATACGAATCCCCTCCCCTCCACTCCAATTTTTCCACCACCCTGCAAACCATGCCAATCCATTTGATGCCTTCCATGCCCTGCAATTCCACTCCACTCCATTACACTCCACTCAATTCCACTCCAATCTACCCCACTCATCTAAACTCCACTCAACTCCACTCCACTCCATTACGCTCCACTCTATTCCACTCCACTCCAATCTACCCCACTCATCTGCACTCCACTCAACTCCACTCCACTCCTTTCCATTCTACTCCTCTCCACTCCATTCCAGTCCACTTCATTCTTCTCCATTCCATTCCATATCATTCCTCTCCATTCTATTCCACTCCACGTAATTCCATTCCACTCCACTCCACTTCGTTCCTCTCCATTCCACTCCATTCCATTCCATTACTCTCCATTCTATTACACTCCACTGATATCCACACCACTGCACTCCACTCCATTCAATTCCACTCCATTCCATTCCATTCCCCTCCACACCATTTTATTCCACTGCATTCCATTCCATTCCACTCCACTACACTCCATTCCACTCCATTTAACTCTGTTCCATTCCACACCTTTTCACTTTATTCCATTCCACTCCACTCCACTCCATTACTTTCCTCTCCATTCCACTCCATTCCATTCCCGTCCACTCCACACCACTCCATTCCACTCCATTCCATTCCCGTCCACTCCACACCACTCCATTCCACCCCATTCCACTCCATTCCATTCCATTCCATTCCATTCCATTCCACTCCATTGACTCCAATCAAATCCATTCCATTACACTCCACTCCGTTCCATTCCATTCCATTCCACTCCATTCCACTCCACTCCACTCCATTCCACTTCATTCCACTGCATTCCGCTCGACTCATTTCGTTTCCACTCGACTCCATTCCTCTCCACTCCACTCCTTTGCATTCCACTCCACTCCACTCCAGTCCCCACCATTCTACTCGACTCCATTCCATTCCATTCCACACCATTCCATTCCACTCCACTTAATTCCATTCCACTGCACTCCACTCCATTCAACTAAATTCCACTGCATTCAACTCCATTCCATTCCATTCCACTCCACTCCACTAATTTGCGATCTTCTGCACTCCACTTCACTCCAGTCCTCTCCATTCTACTCCCCTCCGATCCACTCCATTCCACTCCATCCATTCCACTCCACTTAATTCCCTTCCACTCCACTCCTCTCCACTCCATTCCACTCCATTCCACTCCATTCCACTACATTCCATTCCACACCATTCCACTCTACTCTTTTCTATTCCACTCCCCTCAATTCCACTTTTATCCATTCCTTTGCTTTCCACTTCAGTCCACTGCACTTCGTTCCATTCCACTCCACTCCACTCCACTCCACTCTTCTCCACTCTACTAAATTCCATTCTTCTCCACTCCATTCCATTCCACTCCATTCCACTCCACTCCACTCCATTCCACTCCACTCCATTCCATTCCTTTCCACGCCCCTCCATTTTATTCCCTTCAACTGCATTTCATTCCACTCTATTCCGTTCTACTCGGTGCCACTCCAAGCCAGTCCATTCCATGCCAATTCATTCCATTCCATCCCACTCCATTCGACCCCTCTCCTCTACACTCCACTCTACTCCACTCCACTCCATTCCATTCCAGTCCTTTCCACTCCACTCTACTCCATTCCTTTCAACTCCATTCCATTCCTCACCTCTCCACTCCACTGCATTGCATTGCACTCCACTCCACTCCACTCCTTGCACTTTATGCCAATCCAATCCATTCCTTTCCACTCCACTCCACTCCTTGCACTTTATGCCAATCCAATCTATTCCTTTCCACTCCACTCCATTCCTTTCCACTCCATTCCACTAAACTCCGCTTCATTCCACTCCACACCACTTGATTCCACTGCACACCACTCCAGTCCGCTTAATTCTACTCCAATCCATTCCATTCCACAACACTCCATTGCATTCCATTCCATTCCACTCCACTCATTCCATTCCATCCCATTCCACTCACTCCACTCCACTCCATCCACTCCATTCCATTCAACTCCAATTCAGAGCTTTCCATTCCATTCCACGCCATTCCATTCCACTGCTTTCCATTCTACTACATTCCATTCCTCTCCAATCCATTCCACTCAACTCCACTGCACTCCATCCCATTCTATTCCATTCCATTCCATTCCACTCCTATGAATTTCTTTACATTCCTCTGCACTCCATTCCATTCTCCTCTACTGAATTCCTTTACACTAAATTCCATTCCATTTCATCCCATTCCACCCCACTCCACTCCATTCCACTCCACTCCATTCTATTCCACTCCACTCGACTTCACTCCAGTCCATTCCACTTCATTCCATTCTAAACAATTCCACTCTGCTGCAATCAATTCCACTCAATTCCACTCCACTCCATTCAATTTGACTCCACTCGATTCCATTCCTCTCCAATCCACTCAACTCCATTCCACCCCACTCCTTTCCACCCCACTCCTTTCCACTCCACTCTACTCAACTAAACTCCATTCCATTCCATTCCATTCCACTCCACTGCAATCTATTCCACCCCTCTCCATTCCATTCCTCTCCTCTCCACTGCAATCTTTTCCATTCTAATCCACTGCACTAGACTCCACTCAACTCTAATCCACTGCACTCCACTCCACTCCATTCCTTTCCTGTCCACTGCATTCCATTCCACTCCACTCCATTCCATTCCAATCCATTCCACTCCATTCTAGTCCACTCCATTTTCTTCCCCTCCACTCCACTCCACTTCATTCCCCTCCATTCAATTCCATTCCACTCCACTTCACTGCAGTCCACTCCATTACACTCCACTCCATTCCATTACACACAACTCCATTCCATTCCTTTCCTTTCCATTCCATTCCATTCCATTCCACTCCACTGCATTCCATTCCACCCCATTCCACTACATTCCAATCCATGTCACTCCACTTCAGTGCATTCCATTGAATTCCTTTCCCTTCCCTTCCACTCCATTTTTTCCACATGACTGCAACACTTTCTAATCCATTTCTCACCATTCCATTCCCCTCCATTCAATTCCACTCCAATCCATTTAATTCCAATCCATTCCACTCCACTCCACTCCATTCCAGCCCACTCCATGACACTCCACTCCACTCTACTCCACTCCACTCCACTCCATTCCTTTCTGTATTACTCCCCTACACTCCACTCCAGTCCACTTTATTCTACTCCACTCCGTTCCATACCATTGCGCTCCATTCCATTCTGCTCCCCTTAATTCCATTCCACTCCACTACACTTCGTTCCTCTCCATTCCCCTCCATTCCACTCCATTCGACTCCACTCCACTCCACACCACTCCACACCACTCCACTCCACTCCATTCCACTCCACTACATTCCATTCCAATCCATTAAATTCCAATCCATTCCTCTCCATTCCACTCCATTCCACTTGACTCCATTCCATTCCACTCCACTCCACTGCACTCCATTCCACTCCACTCAACTCCACTCCATTCCAGTCCATTCCACTCCACTCCACTCCATTCCTCTCCACTCCATTCCATTCCAATACACTCCACTCCACTCCAGAGCATTCCATTCCACTACAATCCACACTCTTCCAATCCACTCCACTCCATTCCCCTCCTCTCCACTTCACTCCACTCCAGTACACTACATTCCACTCCACTCCAATCCATTCCACTCAACTCCATTCCACTCCATTCAATTCCACTTCATTCCATTCCAGTCAATTGTATTCCATTCGAAACAATTCCACTTTATGCCACTCCACTGAATTCCTTTCCACGCAATTCCACTACACTCCACTCTATTCCAATCCACTCCATTCCATTCTGATCCACTCCACTCCACTCTACTCTACTATAATCCACTCCATTCTACCCCACTCCACTGTACTCTACTCTACTATACTCCACTCCATTCCATTTTAGTCCATTCCACTGCACTCCACTCCATTCCACTCAAATCCATCACATTCCATTCAATGCCACTCCAGCACACTACATTCCATTCCACTCCCCTCCACTCCATTCCAATGCACTCCACTCCATTCAACTCCACTCCATTCCACCCTATTCCATTCCATTCCTTTTAATTCCATTCCATTCCCTTCAATTCCCTGCCACTCAACTCTTTTCCATTCCTCACAACTCCACTGCATTCCACTCCCCTCCACTCCACTCCATTCAATTCCACTCCATTCCATTCCATTCCACTCTTCTCCATACCATTCCTCTCCATTCCACTCCACTCCAATTCATTCTACTCCATTCCACTCCATTCCACTCCACTTCTTTCCTCTCCACTCCACTCAGTTCAACTCCACTATGTTCCATTTTATGACACTCCATTCCTTTCCACTCCTTTACACTCTGGTAAGCGCCATTCCACTCTGCACCATTCCATTCCAGTCTATTCCACTCCTATCCATTCCAATCCACTCCTCTCTACTCCACTCCATTCCAGTCCAGTCCGTTTCACTCCACTACACTGTAGTCCACTCCACTCCATTCCATTCCACTCCACTCCACACCACTGCATTCCATTAAATTCCACTCCACTCCACTCTACTCCACTCCAATCCATAATATTCCACTCCAGTCTATTTCATTTCATTCCAATACATTGCATTCCACTCCACTCCATTCCATTCCACACAATTCCCCTCCACTCCATTGCATTCCACACTCTCCACTCCATTCCACTCCATTCCACTCCATTCCACACCATTCTATTCCATTCCACTTCATTCCACTGCACTCCAATCCACTCCACTGCATTCCACACTCTGCACTCCATTCCACACCATTCTATTCCATTCCACTTCATTCCACTGCACTCCAATCCACTCCACTGCATTCCACACTCTTCACTCAATTCCACTCCATTCCACTCCATTCCACACCATTCTATTCCATTCCACTCCATTCCACTGCACTCCACTCCACTCCGTTTCATTACACTCCATTCCATTCCGTTCCACTCCACTCCATTTTATTCCACTCCACTGCATTCCATTGCACTTTTTTACACTGCATTTTATTCCCCTCAATTCCATTCCTTTCCACTCCACTCCATTCCATTCCATTGCACTCCATTCCATCCATTCCTTTCCTATCCAATCCATTCCATTCTACTCCATTCCATTCCATTCCTCTCCATTCCACTGCAATCCATTCCAGTACATTCCACTCAACTCCACTAAATTCCACTCCATTCCACTCCACTATTCCCCATTCCATTCCAGTACATTCTACTCCACTCCACTTCATTCCACTCCACCCAACTCCATTCCACTCCATTCCATTCCACTCAACTCCATCCCACTTATTTCTAGTCTATTCGAATCCATTCCACTTCACTCCATTCTATTCCTCTCTACTTCATTCCATTACATCCCATCCTATTGCATTCCACTTCAGTCCATTCCATTCCAGTTCACTCCTTTGTATTCCTCTCCACTCCATTCCACTACATCCCATCCTATTCCATTCCACTTCAGTCCATTCCATGCCAGTTCACCCCTTTCCATTCCATTCCATTCCATTCCATTCCATTCCATTCCATTCCATTCCACTCCTCTACATTCCATTCCACTCCACTCCACTCCAATCAGTTGCACTCCAATCCACTCCACTCCATTCCATTCCACTCCATTCCATTCCACTTCAGTCCATTCCACCCAAATCCATTCCAATCCTCTCCACTCAATTCAATTCTACGCCATTCCCATCTGGTCCATTCGATTCCGCTACACTCCCCTCCTCTCCATAACACTCCACTCCACTCCACTCTACCCCACTACACTGCATTCCATTCAACTCCACTCCGCTCCATTTGACTCCATTGACCTCCATTCAAATCCATTTCTCCCCATTCCATTCCACACCACTCCATTCCACTCAAATCCATTCAGCCACACTCCACTCCATTCCACTCCACTCCACTCCTTTCCATTCCACTCCAATCCTTTCCATTTCACTCCAGCCCATACCAATTCACTCCATTCCACTCCACTCTACTTCATTCCCCTCCACTCCACTCCATTCCACTCCACTCCACTCCATTGCACTCCACTCAATTCAACTCAACTCCATTCCACTCCACTCCTCTCCATTCCACTCCACTCCAGTCCATTCCATTCCACTCCATTCCACTCCATTGCACTCCACTCAATTCAACTCAACTCCATTCCACTCCACTCCTCTCCATTCCACTCCACTCCAGTCCATTCCATTCCACTCCACTCCACTCCACTGCACTCCCTTCCTTTCCATTCCATTCCTCTGCTTTCCATTCAACTCCACTGCATTCCATTCCATTACACACAACTCCATTCAAATCCACTCAATTCCACTCAACTCCAATTCATTACAATCCATCCCACTCCATTCCATTCCATTCCACTCCATTCCATTGTACTCCACTCCTTTCCACTCCATTCCATTCAATACAACTCTCTCCAATAAACTCCACTCCACTCGGTTCCACTCCGCTCTATTCAATTCCACTACACTCCATTCCATTCCACACTCTCCAATCCATTCCACTGCATTCTACACCATTCTATTCCACTCCATTCCACTGCACTCCACTCCAGTCAACTCAACTCCACTCCATTTCATTACACTCTATTCCATTCCGTTCCATTCCATTCTATTTTATTCCGCTCCTCTGCATCCCATTCCACTTTAGTCATCTTAAATCCATTCCCCTTCTTCCCATTTCTTTCCACTCCACTCCATTCCATTCCATTCCACTCTGTTCCATTCCATTCCATTCCGCTTTCCAATCCATTGCATTCCACTCCATTCCATTCCATTCCATTACATTCCACTTCAATCCAATCTATTCCATTGCACTCCACTCCACTCCACTCCACTCCATTCCATTCCATTCGAGTACATTCCACTCCACTCCACTTCATTCCACTCCAGCCTACTCCATTCCACTCCACTCCATTCCACTCAACTCCAATCCAATCCTTTCTTTGCCAATCGACTCCATTCCACTTCACTCCATTCCATTCCACTCTACTCCATTCCATTACATTCCAATCTGTTCCATTCCATTACACTCAATCCCATTCCAGTTCACTCCTTTCCCTTCCATTCCATTCCATTCCACTCCTCTCCATACCGTTCCACTCCACTCCACTCCACTCCATTCCATTCCACCCCAGTCCACTCCACTCCAGTCCATTCCACTTTAATCCATTCCATTCCATTCCACTCAACTCAATTCCACACTATTCCACTCTGGTCCATTCAATTCCATTCCACTACAGTCCACTCCTCTCCATAACACTCCACTCCACTCCACTCTATTCCATCCTACTCCATTCCATTCCATTCCACTCCATTCCATTGCACTCCACTCCTTTACACTCCATTCCACTCCATTCCATACCACTCCAGTCCATTCCACTTTACTCCATTCCACTCGACTCCATTCCATTCCATTCCTTGCTGTTCCATTCCATTCCATTCAACTCTATCTATTGCACTCCACTCGATTCCATTCCACTCCGATCCATTCAATTCCACTATACTCCATTCCATTCCATTCCATTCCACTCCATTCCATTCCAATCCACCCTCTCCCCTACATTGCACTCTATTTGACTTCACTAACTTCTATTCCACACAACTCCTGTCCATTCCATTCTACCACATTCCATTCCTCTCCACTCCATCCACTTTTTCCACTCCATTCTTCTCCACTGCATTCCATTCCATTTCATTCAACTCTACTCAACTGCACTCAACTCCATTCCATTCCACTCCAATCCATTTCACTAAATTACACTCCATTCCATTCCAATGCACTCCAGACCCCGCCACTCTAGTCAACATCACTCCATTCCATTCCATTGCATTCCATTCCATTCCACTACATTCACTTCCATTTCTCTCCATTCTATTCCATTCCATTCCACTCCACTCCAATCTATTCCACTCCACTGCACTACACTCTACTCCACTCCACTTCACTCCATTCCATCCAATTCCTTCCTTGCCATTCCATTCCATTCAAGTCTCTCCACTCCACTCATCTCCATTCCACTCCAATCCATTCAATTACACTCCAATCCATTCCATTACACTCCTTTCCATTCCGTTCCGTTCTGCTCCATTCCATTCCAATCCACTCCATTCCAGTCCACTCCAATCCATTCCACTCCATTCCACTCCACTCCACTCCATTCCACTCTGCTACCATCCATTCCACTCCACTACATTCCATTTCCCTCCAATCCATTCTACTCCATTCCACTCCACTCCACTCCATTCCACTCTGCTACCATCCACTCCACTCCACTACATTCCTTTCCTCTCCATTCCACTCCAATCCATTCCATTCTACTCCACTCCACTCCTCTCCATAGCATTCCACTCCATTCCATTCCACTGCATTCCTCTCCATTCCATTCCCTTCTACTCCATTCCATTCCACTGCAATCCGCTCCAATAAACTCCACTCCATTCCACTCCACTCCTCTCCATAACACTCCATTCCATTCCATTCCACTCCACTCCATTCCCTTCCACTACACTCCCGTCAACTCCATTCCATTGCATTCCATTCCATTCCATCAATTCCATCCTTCCATTCCATCCCATTACATTCCATTCCTTTCCACTCCAGTTCATTCCATTCCATTCCACTACACTCCACACCATTACATTCCACTCCACTCCACTCCATTCCACTCCCTTCCATTCCATTCCACTCCATTCCATTCCACTCCACTCCACACCATTCCACTCCACTCCACTCATCTAAACTTCACAGCACTCCCCTCCAATCCATTCCATTCCATTCCAATCCACTCCATTCCCCAAAATGCCATTGCACTCCATTCTATTCCGTTCCTCTCCACTCCACTCCATTTCAATCCACTGCATTCCGCTCCCCTCCGTTCCACTCCCCTCCATTTCATTTCATTCAATTTCACTCCATTAATTCCACTCCCCTCCACTCCATTCCACTCCAATCCATTCCACTCCACTCCAGTCCATTCCAATCCACTCCACTCCATTCCACTCCACCTCATTCCATGCCATTCCATTCCATTCGATTCCATTCCAACATAATCCATTCCATTCCATTCCACTATATTCCATTCCATTCCACTCCATTCCTTTGCATTCCATTCCCCTACAATGCCCTCCACACCATTCTATTCCATTGCATTCCTTTCCGTTGCACTCCACTCCACTGTTTTCCATTGCATACCTGTCCTTTCCACTCCAATCCACTTTATTCCACTCCACCCCACTCCATTCCAGTAAACTACATTCCAATCCATTGCACTCCACTCCGATCCACTCCACTTCACTCCACTACACTCAATTCCACACCACCACATTCCATTCCGTTCACTTCCACTCCATTCCATTCCATTCCATTCCACTCCAACCCATTACTCTCCACTCCACTCCATTCCACTCCACTCCATTCGATTCAACTCCATTCCATTCCACTCTTCTCCATTCCATTCCATTCTACTTCACACCATTCCATGCCATTGTATTCCATTCCACACCCTTCCATTTCAATACATTTCACTCGATTAAACTCCACTCCATTCCACTCCACTCCACTCATTTCCACTCAACTTCACTCCATGCCATTCCATTCTACTCCATTCCATTCCATTCCACTCCACTCTTTCCACTCAATTAGACTCCCTTCCATTCCACTCCATTCAATTACAAACCACTCCATTTCACACCACTACACTGCTTTTCATTCCACTCCATTCCAGTCCGCTCTACTCTAATTCATTCAATTCCACTCCATTCCATTCCATTTCATTTCACTCTACTCCATTGCATTCCACTCCACTCCATTCCATTCCACTACATTCCATTCCATTCCATGCCACTCCATTCCATTCCATGTCACTCCATTCCATTCCAAGCCACTCCATTCCATTTCTTGCCACTCCATTCCATTCCAAGCCATTCCATTCCACCTCACTCCATTACATTCCACTCCACACCATTCCTTTCCAATGCACTACATTCCACTCTATTCCATTCCAACTCACTCCATTCCACTTCACTCTACTCCACTCCATTCCACTCCATTTAACACCACCCAACTGCATTTCATTCCATTCGATTCCACTCCACTCCATTCCACTCCATTCCATTCAATTCCACTCCTTTCTATTCCATTTCACTCTACTACATTGCATTCTACTGCACTCCATTCCATTCCATTCCATTCCATTCCATGCCATGCCACTCCATTCCATTTCACGCCATTCCATTCCATTCCACTCCACTCCCTTACATTCCACTAGTCCCCATTCCTTTCCACTGCACTCCGTTCCACCCCATTCCATTCCACTACATTCCAATCCACTCCACTCCACTCTACTCCACTACACTCCATTCCATTGCAATCCACTCAAATCCATTCCATTGCATTCCATTCCAGTCCAATCCACTCCACTCCAATGCATTGCATTGCATACCTTTCCTTTCCACTCCAATCCACTCTACTCCACTCTAGCCCTCTCCATTCCATTAAACTCCATTCCATTCCATTGCACTCCACTCCATTCCACTCCACTACACACCACTCCATTCCACACCACCATATTCCTTTCCTTTCCATTCCACTCCATTACATTCCATTCCATTCCACTCCACTCAATGACTCTCCAATCCACTCTATTCCACTCAACTCAATTTCACTCCACTACATTCTACTACTCTCCATTCCACTCCACTCCATTCCATTCAAATCCATTGCATTCCATTCCACAACATTCTGTTTCGTTA
The DNA here is from genome assembly GCF_029281585.2 of Gorilla gorilla gorilla. Classification (NCBI taxonomy): domain Eukaryota; kingdom Metazoa; phylum Chordata; class Mammalia; order Primates; family Hominidae; genus Gorilla; species Gorilla gorilla. Next base: position 8,726,554 of record NC_086018.1, on the reverse strand, counting down.
CACTTCACTCCATTGCACTCCACTCCATTCCACTCCACTCCACTCAATTCCACTCAACTCCAGTCCATGATATTCCATTCCATTCCATTCCATTCCACTCCACTTCTTCCACTCCATTCCACACAATTCCATTCCACTCCAATCCACTCCACACCACTCCATTTCACAACACTCCACTCCTTTTCATTCCATTCCGTTCTACTCCACTCCAGTCCAATCCATTCCGATCCACACCATTGCATTCAATTTCTCTCTACTCCATTGCATTCCACGCCGGTAAATTCCATTCCAGTCTATTCTATGCCATTCCATGACATTCCATTCCATTCCAAGTGATTATTTCCTTTCCAATACAGTCCATTACATTCCACTCCACTCCATTCTATACCATTGCATGACATTCCATTCCATTCCATTCCATTCAATTCATTCCATTCCATTCCATTCCATTCCATTCCATTCCATTCCATTCCCCACTTGTTGATTCCATTCCATTCCATTCCTTTCCATTTCATTCCATTCCATTCTATTGCATTCCATTCCATTCTTTCCACTTGGGTTGATTCCATTCCATTCCATTTCATTCCATTCCGTTACACTTTGGTTGAATCCATTCCATTCAACTCCATTCCATTCTATTCCACTCCAATCCATTCTTTTCAGAATGAATTCATTCCCTTTCATTTAATTACGGTCCATTCCATTTCCTTCTATTGCATTCCACTCGTGTTGGCTCTATTCCATTCCATTCCATTCCGTTGCATTGCATTCCATTCCATTCCATTCCCTACGGGTTGATTCCATTCCATTCCACTCCATTCCAATCCGTTCAATTCCACACGTGTTGATTCTTTTCCATTTCATTCCATTCCATTCAATTCCATTCCATTCCATTCCATTCCATTCCATTCCATTGCATTCCATTATATTCGCGTTGATCCATTCCCTTCCTTTCTATTCCATTGCATTACATTCCATTCAATAGCATTCCACTCGGTTTGATTCCGTTCCACTCCATTGCTTTCCATTGCATTCCATTCAATTGCACTCCTTTCCATTCCGTACCATTCCTTTCCACACGAGTTGATTCCATTCCATTCCATTCCATTCCATTCCATTCCATTCCATTCCATTCCATTCCATTCCATTCCATTCCATTCCATTCCATTCCGTTCTATTCCGCTCGGGTTGATTCCATTTCATTCCATTCCATTCCATTCCATTCCATTCCATTCCATTCCATTCCATTCCATTCCATTCGGGTTGATTCCATTCCATTTCATTCCATTCCATTCCACTCCATTCCATTCCATTCCATTCCATTCCATTCCATTCCATTCCATTCCATTCCATTCCATTCCATTCCATTCCATTCCATTTCATTCCATTCCATTCGGGTTGATTCCATTCCATTCCATTCCATTCCATTCCATTCCATTCCAATCCATTCCATTCCACTTTGGTTGATTCCATTCCATTCCATTCCATTCCATTCCATTCCATTCCATTCCATTCCATTCCATTCCATTCCAATCCATTCCATCACAATCGGGTTGATTCCATTCAATGCAATTCCATTCCATTCCATTCCACTTCATTCCGTTTGAGTTTATCCCATTCCATTCCATTCCATTCAGGTTGATTCCATTCCATTCTTTTCCATTCCATTCCATTCCACTATGGTTGATTCCATTCCATTTCATTCCATTCCATTCCACTGGCGTTTATTCCTTTCCATTCCATTATTTTACATTCAATTCTTCCTTTCCATTCCATGCTATTACACTCGTATTGATTCAATTCCTTTCCATTCCATTCAATTACACTACACTCCTCTCCAAACCACTCCAATCCACTCTGGTTGATTCCATTCCATTCCATTCCATTCCATTCCATTCCATTCCATTCCATTGCATTCCACTCGCGTTTCTTCCTTTGCATTCCGTTCTCTTCCATTCCATTCCATTCGTGTTGATTCCATTCCATTCCATTCCATTCTGTTCCATTCCATTCCAGTAGATTCCATTCCATTCCATTCCATTCCACTCCACTCCACTCCACTCAACTGGGGTTGATTCCATTTCATTCCATTCCATTACATTCACTACTTCCATTCCATTCCATTCCATTCCATTCCATTCCATTCCATTCCATTCCATTCCATTCCATTCCATTCTACTTGGGTTGATTCCATTCCATTGCATTTCATTCCATTCCATTCCACTCCACTACACTCCACTCCACTCCACTCCACTCGGGTTGATTCCATTCCATTCCATTCCATTCCATTCCATTCCATTCCATTCCATTCCATTCCATTTCTTTCTTTTCCTTTCCATTAAACTGCGGTTGATTTCATTCCATTGCATTCCATTCCATTGCATTCCGTTCCATTCCATTCCATTCCATTCGACTTTGGTTGATCCCATTCCATTCCATTCCATTCCCTTCCAATCCATTCCATTCCACTCGTGTTGATTCCGTTCCAGTGCATTCCATTCCATTGCATTCCATTTCATTCCAATCCACTCCATTCCATTCCAGTTGATTCCATTCCATTCCATTCCATTCCTTTCCATTCCACTCGGGTTGATTCCATTCCATTCCATTGCATTCCATTCCATTCCATTCCAGTTGTTTCCATTTCTTTCCATTCCATTCCATTGCATTCCATTCCAATCCATTCCATTCCATTCAGGTTAATTCCATTACATTCCACTCCATTCAATTCCATTCCATTCTTCTATTTCATTCCATTCCATTACACTTGGGATGCTTCCATTCCTATCCATTTCCTTCAATTCCATTCCATTCTATTCCACTCCTATCCAATCCATTCCAGTCCACTAGGGTTGATTCCATTCCATTCAATTCCTTTCCATTCCATTCCATTTCTTTCCAATCATTCCATTCCATTCCATTGCACTCGGGTTGATTCCATTCAATGCCATGCCATTCCATTCCATTCCATTATATTCCATTCCATTCCATTCGGGTTGATTCCATTCCATTACATTCCATTCTGTTCTATTCCTTTCCTTTCCACTCGGTTTGTTTCGTTGCAATCTATTCCATTCCATTCCATTCCATTCTATTCCATTTCATTCCATACCTTTCCACTCGTGTTGATTCCATTCCATTCCATTGCATTCCATTCCATTCCATTCCATTCCATTCCATTCCATTCCATTCCATTCCATTCCATTCCATTCCATTCCACTCGGTTTTATTCCATTACATTCCATTCCATTCCCCTCGGGTGGATTCCATTCCATTGCATTCCATTCCATTCCATTCCACTTGGGTTGATTCCATTCTATTCGTTTCCATTCCATTCCATTCCATTCCGTTCCATTCCATTCCTTTCCAATCCATTCCTTTCCTTTCCAGTCGATTCCATTCCGTTCCGTTCCATTCCATTCCATTTCATTCCATTCCATTCCATTCCAATCCATTCCCTTCCATTACATTACACTCTTGTTGATTCTATTCCATTCCATTCCATTGCATTCCATTCCATTCCATTGCATTGCATTGCATTGCATTCCATTCCATTCCATTCCCTACGGGTTGATTCCATTCCATTCCACTCCATTCCATTCCGTTCAATTTCACACGGATTGATTTCCATTCCATTCCATTCCATTGCATTCCATTCCATACCGTTCCATTCAACTCTGGTTGATGCCATTCCCTTCCATTCTACTCCATTGCATTCCATTCCATTCAATACCATTACACTCGGTTTGATTCCGTTCCACTCCATTGCACTCCATTGCATTTCATTCAATTCCATTAATTTCCATTCCGTTCTATTCCTTTCCACTCGAGTTGATTCCATTCCATTCCATTCAACTCCACTCCACTCCACTCCACTCACTCCACTCCACTCTACTCCACTCCACTCCACTCCACTCCACTCCCCTGCATTCCACTCCACTCCACTCCACTGCACTCCACTGCACTCCAATCCACTCCACTGCACTCCGGTTGATTCCATTTCATTCCATTCCATTCAAGTTGATTCCATTCCATTCCATTCCATTCCATTCCATTCCATTCCATTCCATTCCATTCGGGTTGATTCCTTTCCATTCCATTCCATTGCAATCCATTCCATTCCACTCGGGTTGATTCCATTCCATTCCATTCCATTCCATTCCGTTCCATTCTATTCCATTCCCCTCGTGTTGATACCATTGCATTCCATTCCCTTCCTTTCCATTTCTTTCCATACCACTCGTGTTGATTCCATTCCATTTCATTCCATTCCAATCCATTCCATCCCAATCGGCTTGATTCCATTCAATGCAATTCCATTCCATTCCTATCCACTTCATTCCGTTTGATTGTATTCCATTCCATTCCATTCAATTCGGTTTGATTCCATTCCATTCTTTTCCATTCCACTCCATTCCATTCCACTATGTTTGATTCCATTCCATTCCACTGGCGTTTATTCCCTTCTGTTCCATTGCATTACATTCAATTCTTCCATTCCATTCCATGCCATTCCACTCGGATTGATTCCATTCCATTCCATTTCATTCCATTCCATTCAATTCCACTCCACTCCATTCCAAACCACTCCACTCCACTTTGGTTGCTTCCATTCCATTCCATTCCATTCCAGTCCATTCCATTCCATTCCACTCCACTGGTGTTGATTCCATTCAATTCCATTCCATTACATTCAGTACTTCCATTCCATTCCATTCCAATTGAGTTGATTCCATTCAATTCCATTCCATTACATTCAATACTTCCATTCCATTCCATTCAATACTTCCATTCAATTCCATTCCACTCGGGTTTATTCCATTCCATTGTATTTCATTCCATTCCATTCCACTCCACTCCACTCCACTCCACTACACTACACTACACTCGGGTTCATTCCATTCCATTCCATTCCATACTATTCCATTCCATTTGATTCCATTCAATTCCATTCCATTCCATTCCTTTCCGTTCCTTTCCATACCGTTCCATTCGTGTTGATTGCATTCCATTCCATTGAATTCCATTCCTTTCCACTCAATTCCATTCCATTCTATTCCATTACATTCCATTCCAGTTGATTCCATTCCTATATATTCCATTCCATGCAATTCCACTCAGTTTTATTCCATTCCATTCCATTCTTTTCCATTCCATTCCAGTTGATTCAATTCCATTCGATTCTGTTCCATTCCATTCTATTCCATTCCATTCCACTCGGGTTGATTCCATTCCATTCCATTAAACACCATTCCATTTCATTGCATTCCATTCCATTCAATTCCATTCGTGTTGATTTCATTCAATTCCATTCAATTACCTTCCATTCCATTCCGTTCCATTCTACTCGGATTGATTCCATTAATTTCCATTCCATTCAATTCCATTTCGTTCCATTCCATTCCACTCCGGTTGAATTCATTCCACTCCATTCCATTCCATTCCATTTCAATCCAATCGGGTTGATTCCACTCTATTCCATTCCATTCCTTTCCATTCCATTCCATTCCATTCCATTCCATTCCATTCCCTTCCGCTCAGGTTGATTCCATTCCATTCCATTCCATTCCAATCCATTCTGTTGCATTCCATTCCATTGCATTCCATTCCAGTTGATTCCATTCCATTCCATTCTGTTCCATTTCATTCTATTCCATTCCATTCCATACGGGTTGATTCCATTCCATTCCATTGCACTCCATTCCATTCCATTCCATTCCATGCCATGCCATGCCATACCCTGCCATGCCATGCCATGCCATGCCATTCCATGCCATTGCATTCCATTCCATTCCCTTCCATTCCATTCCATTCCATTCCATTCCATTCCATTGCATTCCATTCCATTCGGGTTGATTCCATTCCCTTCCATTCCGTTCCATTCCATTCCATTCCATTCGGGTTGATTCCATTCCCTTCCATTCCATTGCATTCCATTCCATTAAATTACTTTTCATTACATTGCACTCGGGTTGATTCCATTCAATGCCATTCCATTCCATTCCATTCCATTCCATTCCATTCCATTCCATTCCATTCCATTCCATTCCATTCCATTCCATTCCATTCTGGTTGATTTCGTTCCATTCCATTCTACTCCATTCCATTCTGTTAGATTCGTTTCCTTTCCAATCGGTTTGATTCCGTTGCCCTCCAATCCATTCCATTCAATTCCATTCTATTCCTTTACGTTCCATACCTTTCCACTCGTGTTGATTCCATTCCATTCCATTGCATTCCCTTCCATTCCATTCTATTCCATTCCATTCTAATCGGTTTGATTCCATTCCATTCCATTCCATTCCATTCCCCTCGGGTGGATTCCATTCTATTCCCTTCCACTTGTGCTGGTTCCATTCCATTCGTTTCCAGTCCATTCACCTCCATTCCATTCAGTAACTTTCCATTCCATTCCAGTCGATTCCATTCCATTATATTCCGTTCCTTTCCATTACGTTACATTTCATTCCAATCGACTTGATTCTATTGCATTCCTTTTCATTCCATTCCATTCCACTCGGGTTGATTCCTTTCCAGTATATTTCCTTGCATTCCATTCCATTCCATTCAATTCCCTTCCATTCCATCCCATTCCATTCCATTCCATTTCTTTCCACTCCGTTCCACTCGGGTTGATTCCATTCCGTTCCATTCCATTCCATTCCATTCCATTGCATTCCACTCATGTTGAATCCATTCCATTCTATGTCTTTCCATTCCATTCCAATCCATTCCATTCCATTCCATTCCACTCGGGTTGATTCCATTCCAATCCCTTCCCTTCCATTTCATTCCATTCCATTCCATTCCACTCGTGTTGATTCTATTAATTTCATTCCATTGCATTCTACTGCGTTCCATTCCATTCCACTAGGGTTGATTACACTCCACTCTTCCATTCCATTCCATTCCATTCCATTCCATTCCATTCCATTCCATTCCATTCCACTCGGATTGATTCCATTCCATTCCATTACATTCTGTTGCATTCCATTCCACTCAGGTTGATTCCTTTCCAATCCATTCCATTCCATTCCATTTCATTCCAATCGGGTAGATTCAATTCCATTCCACTCCATTCCACTCCATTCCATTGCATTCCACTCGGGTTGATTCCATTCCATTCCATTCCATTCCATTCCATTCCATTCCATTCCACTCCGTTCCATTAAATTGCATTCAATTCCACAAGGGTTGATTTCGTTTTATTCCATTCTATTCCATTGAATTGCATTCCATTCCATTCCACTCGGGTTGATTCCATTCCATTCCATTCTATTCCATTCCATTCCATTCCATTCCATTCCATTCCATTCCATTCAGTTCCATTCCACTCAGTTTGATTGCGTTCCACTCCATTCCATTGGATTCCATCCCATTCCATTCTATTCCATTCCATTCCATTCCATTCCTTTCCGCTCAGGTTGATTCCATTCCATACGATTCCATTTAATTCCATTGCATTCCACTCGGGTTGATTCCATTACATTCCATTCCATTCAGTTGATTCCATTCCATTTAATTCCATTCCATTCCATTCCATTCCATTCCACTAGAATTGACTCCCTTCCATTCAATACCATTCCACTCCATTTGATTCCATTCCATTCCAATCGGGTTGTCTCCATTCCATTCCATTCCATTCCATTCCGTTCCATTCCATTCCATTCCGTTCCATTCCACTCCATTCCATTCCATTCCACTCGGGTTGATTCCATTCCATTGAATTCCATTCCATTCCATTCTACTCCTTTCCATTCCATTCCTTTCCGTTCCATTCCATTCTATTCCATTGCACTCCACTGCATTCCATTCCATTCCATTCCATTCCATTCCATTCCATTCCATTCCATTCCATTCCATTCCACTCCATTCCATTAAATTGCATTCAATTCCACAAGGGTTGATTTCGTTTTATTCCATTCTATTCCATTGAATTGCATTCCATTCCTTTCCACTCGGGTTGATTCCATTCCATTCCATTCTATTCCATTCCATTCCATTCCATTCAGTTCCATTCCACTCAGTTTGATTGTGTTCCACTCCATTCCATTGGATTCCATCCCATTCCATTCTATTCCATTCCATTCCATTCCATTCCTTTCCGCTCATGTTGATTCCATTCCATACGATTCCATTTAATTCCATTGCATTCCACTCGGGTTGATTCCATTACATTCCATTCCATTCAGTTGATTCCATTCCATTTAATTCCACTCCATTCCATTCCATTCCATTCCACTAGAATTGACTCCCTTCCATTCAATACCATTCCACTCCATTTGATTCCATTCCATTCCAATCGGGTTGACTCCATTCCATTCCATTCCATTCCATTCCATTCCATTCCATTCCATTCCGTTCCATTCCACTCCATTCCATTCCATTCCACTCAGGTTGATTCCATTCCTTTGAATTCCATTCCATTCCATTCTACTCCTTTCCATTCCATTCCTTTCCGTTGCATTCCATTCTATTCCATTGCACTCCACTGCATTCCATTCCATTCCATTCCATTCCATTCCATTCCATTCCACTCCATTCCATTCCATTCCATTCCATTCCATTCCATTAAACTCGGGTTGATTCCAATCCATTCCATTCCATTCCTCTCGTGTTGATTCCATTCCATTCCATTCCTTTTTATTCCATTCTATTCCATTCCATCTCATTCTATTCCTTTCCATTCCATTCCATTTCATTACATTCCACTCGGGTGGATTCCATTCCATTCCATTCCACTCCACTCCACTCCACTCCACTCCATTCCACTGCACGCCTCTTCACTCCACTGCACTGCACTGCACTCGGGTTGTTTCCATTCCATTCCATTCCATTTCACTCGTGTTGATTCCATTCCAGTCCATCCCATTCCATTTCACTCGTGTTGATTCCATTCCATTCCATCCCATTCCTTTTTTCTATTCAATTCCATTCCATTCTATTCAATTCCATTCCATTCCACTCGTGTTGATTCCATTCCAGTCCGTTTAATTCCATTCCATTCCATTACACTCCACTCCACTCCAGTCCTCTCTGTTTGATTCCATTCCATTCCATTCCATTCCATTCCATTCCATTCCATTCCATTCCATTCCATTCCATTCCATTCCATTCCATTCCATACCATTCTGGTTGATTCCATTCCCTTCCATTGTATTTCATTCAACTCGGGGTGATTCCACTTGGGATGATTCCATTCCATTCCTTTCCATTACATTACATACCATTCCACTCCATTCCATTCAGGTTGAATCCATTCCATTTCATTTCATTCCATTCCATTCCATACCATTCCGTTCCACTAGTGTTGATTCTATTCCTATGCATTCCATTCGATTCCTTTCCATTCCATTCCCCTCGTGTTGATTCTTTCCATTCAAATCCATTCCATGCCATTCCATTCCACTCCACTCTGTTCCATTCCACTCCATTCCATTCCATTCCATTCCATTCCATTCCATTCCATTCCATTCCATTCCACAAGGGTTGATTTCGTTTTATTCCATTCCATTCTATTGAATTACATTCCATTCCATTCCACTCGGGTTGATTCCATTCCATTGCATTCTATTCCATTCCATTCCATTCCATTCAATTCCATTCCACTCGGTTTGATTGCGTTCCACTCCATTCCATTGCATTCCATTCCATTCCATTCTATTCCATTCCGTTCCATTCCTTTCCTCTCAGGTTGATTCCATTCCATATGATTCCGTTTAATTCCATTGCATTCCACTCGGGTTGATTCCATTACATTCCATTCCATTCAGTTGATTCCATTCCATTTCATTCCATTCCATTCCATTCCACTCCACTCCTTTCCATTCCATTCCATTCCGTTCCATTCCATTCCATTCCATTCCATTCCATTCCATTACTTTCCATTCCACTTGGGTTGATTCCATTTCATTCCATTATTTCCATTCCATTCCACTCGGTTTGATTCCATTCCATTCGATTCCATTTCCTTCCATTCCATTCCATTCCATTCCATTGTATTCCATTCCATTCCACTCAGGTTGATTCCATTCCATTCTATTCCATTCCATTCCATTCCATTCCATTCTGGTTGATTCCATTCCGTTCCATTCCATTCTATTCTTCTATTCCATTCCATTACTTTCCATTCGGATTGATTCCATTCCATTCTGTTTCATTCCATTCCATTCCATTCCAGTCCACTCCACTCCACTCCACTCCACTAGGTTTGATTCTATTCCATTCCATTCCATTCTACTCGTATTGACTCCATTCCATTCCATTCCATTCCTTTCCATTCCATTAAATTCCATTCCATTCCTTTCCACCCGGGTTGATTCCATTCTTTCCATTCAATTACATTACATTCCAGTCCATTCCATTGCACTCGGGTTGATTCCATTCAATGCCATTCCATTCCAATCCATTCCATTTCATTACCTTCCTGCAGATTCCATTCCACTCCATTCCACCTCTTCCACTCGTGTTGATTCAATTGCATTCCTCTCTATTCCATTCCATTTCATTCCACTCGAGTTGATTCCATTCCATTCCATTCCGTTCCATTCCACTCCATTCCATTCTATTCCACTAGAATTGATTCCCTTCCATTCAATTCCATTCCACTCCATTTGATTCCATTCCATTCCAATCGGGTTGAGTCCATTAAATTCCATTCCATTCCATTCCATTCCGTTCCATTCCACTCCATTCCATTCCATTCCACTCGGGTTGATTCCATTCCATTGAATTCCATTCCATTCCATTCCATTCCATTCCATTCCATTCCATTCCATTCCATTCCATTCCTTTCCATTGCATTCCTTTCCATTCAATTCCATTCTATTCCATTGCACTCAACTGCATTGCATTCCATTCTATTCCATTCCATTCCATTCCATTCCATTCCATTCCATTCCATTCCATTCCACTCGCGTTGATTCCAATCCATTTCATTCCATTCCATTCCAATCACTCGTGTTGATTCCATTCCATTCCATTAGATTTTATTCCATTCTATTCCATTCCATCTCATTCCATTCCTTTCCATTACATTACGTTACATTACATTCCACCCGGATTGATTCCATTCCATTCCATTCCATTCCACTCCACTCCACTCCACTCCATTCCACTGCACTCCACTGCACTCCACTGCACTGCACTGCACTCGGGTTGTTTCCATTCCATTCCATTCCATTCCATTCCATTCCATTCCATTCCATTCTATTACATTCCATTCCATTCCATTCCATTCCACTCGTGTTGATTCCATTCCACTCCATTTCATTCCATTCTTCTATTCAATTCCATTCCACTCTTGTTGATTCCTTTCTATTTCGTTTAATTCCATTCCAATCCATTACACTCCACTAAACTTCAGTCCTCTCTGGTTGATTCCATTCCTTTCCATTCCATTCAATTCCATTCCATTCCATTCCATTCCATGCCACTCCACAAGGGTTGATTCCATTTTATTCCATTCCATTCCATTGAATTGCATTCCATTCCATTCCACTCGGGTTGATTCCATTCCATTCCATTCTATTCCATTCCATTCCATTCCATTCAATTCCATTCCACCCGGTTTGATTGCATTCCACTCCATTCCATTGCATTCCATTCCATTCCATTCTATTCCATTCCGTTCCATTCCTTTCCACTCAGGTTGATTCCATTCCGTACGATTCCATTTAATTCCATTGCATTCCACTCGGGTTGATTCCATTCCATTCCATTCCATTCAGTTGATTCCTTTCCATTTCATTTCATTCCATTCCATTCCATTCCACTCCATTCCATTCGGGTTGATTCCGTTCCTTTCCATTCCATTCCATTCCATTCCATTCCATTCCATTCCATTCCATTCCATTCCACTTGGGTTGATTCCATTCCATTCCATTCCATTCCATTCCATTCCATTCCATTCCATTCCATTCCATTCGGGTTGATTCCATTCCATTCTATTCCATTCCGTTCCATTCCATTCCATTCTGGTTGATTCCGTTCCTTTCCATTCTATTCCATTCTTCTATTCCATTCCATTACATTCCATTCCGATTGGTTCCTTTCCATTCTGTTTCATTCAATTCCATTCCATTCCTGTCCACTCCATTCCACTCCAGTCCACTCCACTAGGGTTGATTCCACTCCATTCCGTTCCATTCTACTCGTATTGACTCCATTCCATTCCATTCCGTTCCTCTCCATTCCATTAAATTCCATTCCATTCCACCCGGGTTGATTCCATTCCATTCCATTCAATTACATTACATTCCAATCCATTCCATTGCACTCGGGTTGATTCCATTCAATGCCATTCCATTCCAATCCATTCCATTTCATTCCCTTCCAGTAGATTCCATTCCATTCCATTCCACCCCTTCCACTCAGGTTGATTCAATTGCATTCCTCTCTATTCCATTCCATTCCATTGCACTCGAGTTGATTCCATTCCATTCCATTCCATTCCATTCCATTCCATTCCATTCCATTCCATTCCGTTCCCCTCCATTCCATTCTATTCCACTAGAATTGATTCCCTTCCATTCAATTCCATTCCACTCCATTCGATTCCATTCCATTCCAATCGGGTTAATTACATTCAATTCCATGCCATTCCATTCCACTCCAATCCATTCCATTCCACTCGGGTTGATTCCATTCCATTGAATTCCATTCCATTCCATTCCATTCCATTCCATTCCATTCCATTCCATTCCATTCCATTCCATTCCATTCCATTCCACTCGGGTTGATTCCAATCCATTCCATTCAATTCCATTCCATTCCATTCAATTCCATTCCATTCCACTCGTGTTGATTCCATTACATTCCATTCCTTTTTATTCCCTTCTATTCCATTCCATCTCATTCCATTCCGTTCCATTCCATTCAACTACATTACATTCCATTCGGGTTGATTCCATTCCATTCCATTCTATTCCATTCTTCTATTCCATTCCATTACATTCCCTTCGGCTTGGTTCCTTTCCATTCTGTTTCATTCAATTCCATTCCATTCCAGTCCACTCCACTCCACTCCAGTCCACTCCACTAGGGTTGATTCCACTCCATTCCATTCCATTCTACTCGTATTGACTCCATTCCATTCCATTCCGTTCCTTTCCATTCCATTAAATTCCATTCCATTCCACCCGGGTTGATTCCATTCCATTCCATTCAATTACATTACATTCCAATCCATTCCATTGCACTCGGGTTGATTCCATTCAATGCCATTCCATTCCAATCCATTCCATTTCATTCCCTTCCAGTAGATTCCATTCCATTCCATTCCAACCCTTCCACTCGGGTTGATTCAATTGCATTCCTCTCTATTCCATTCCATTTCATTCCACTCGAGTTGATTCCATTCCATTCCATTCCATTCCATTCCGTTCCACTCCATTCCATTCTATTCCACTAGAATTGATTCCCTTCCATTCAATTCCATTCCACTCCATTCGATTCCATTCCATTCCAATCGGGTTAATTCCATTCAATTCCATTCCATTCCAATCGGGTTAATTCCATTCTATTCCATTCCATTCCATTCCACTCCAATCCATTCCATTCCACTCGGGTTGATTCCATTCCATTGAATTCCATTCCATTCCATTCCATTCCTTTCCATTCCATTCCGTTCTATTCCATTGCACTCCACTGCATTCCATTCCATTCCATTCCATTCCATTTCTTTCCATTCCATTCCATTCCATTCCACTCGGTTTGATTCCAATCCATTCCATTCAATTCCATTCCATTCCACTCGTGTTGATTCCATTTCATTCCATTCCTTTTTATTCCCTTCTGTTCCATTCCATCTCATTCCATTCCGTTCCATTCCATTCCACTACATTACATTCCACTCGGGTTGATTCCATTCCATTCCATTCCATTCCATTCCACTCCAACCCACTCCACTCCACTACACGCCATTCCACTGCACTCCACTGCACTGCACTGCACTCGGGATGTTTCCATTCCGTTCCATTCCATTCCATTCCATTGAATTCCATTCCACTCGTGTTGATTCCATTCCATTCCATCCCATTCCATTCTTCAATTCAATTCCATTCCATTCCACTTGTGTTGATTCCATTCCATTCCGTTTAATTCCATTCCATTCCATTACACTCCACTCCACTCCAGTCCTCTCTGGTTGATTCCATTCCATTCCATTCCATACCATTCTGGTTGATTCCATTCCCTTCAATTCCATTTCATTCCACTCTGGGTGATTCCACTTGGGATGATTCCATTCCATTCCTTTCCATTACATTCCATACCATTCCACTCCATTCCATTCATGTTGAATCCATTACCTTTCATTTCTTTAAATTCCATTCCATTCCACTCAGGTTGATTCTATTCCTATACATTCCATTCGATTCCTTTCCATTCTATTCCCCTCGTGTTGAGTCCTTTCCATTCCATTGCATTCCATTCCATTCCATTCCATTCCATTCCATTCCATTCCATTCCATTCCATTGCATTGCATTGCATTCCATTCCATTCCATTCCATTCCATTCCATTCCATTCCATTCCATTGCATTCCATTCCATTCCATTCCATTCCATTCCATTCCATTCCATTCCATTCCATTCCCTTCCATTCCATTCCACAAGGGTTGATTCCATTTTATTCCATTCCATTCCATTGAATTGCATTCCATTCCATTCCACTCGGGTTGATTCCACCCCATTCCATTCTATTCCATTCTATTCCATTACATTACATTACATTCCACTCGGTTTGATTGCGTTCCACTCCATTCCATTGCATTTCATTCCATTCCATTCCATTGCATTCCACAAGGGTTGATTCCATTTTATTCCATTCCATTCCATTGAATTGCATTCCATTCCATTCCACTCTGGTTGATTCCATTCCATTCCATTCTATTCCATTCCATTCCAGTCCAATCGGTTTGATTCCATTCCATTCCACTCCATTACTTTCCGTTCCATTCCACTCGGTTTGATTCCATTCCATTCGATTCCATTTCATTCCATTCCATTCCATTGCATTCCATTCCATTCCACTCAGGTTGATTCCATTCCATTCCATTCCATTCCATTCCATTCCATTCCATTCCATTCCATTCCATTCCATTCCATTCCATTCCACTCTTCTTGATTCCATTCCGTTCCATTCGATTCCATTCTTCTATTCCATTCAATTCCATTCCATTCTGGTTGATTCCATTCCATTCTGTTTCATTCCATTCCATTCCATTCCAGTCCACTCCTCTCCACTCCACTCCACTAGGGTTGATTCCATTCCATTCCATTCCATTCTACTCGTATTGACTCCATTCCATTCCATTCCATTCCATTCCTTTCCATTCCATTAAATTCCATTCCATTCCACCCGGGTAGATTCCAGTCCATTCCATTGAATTACATTACATTCCAATCCATTCCATTGCATTCCTGTTGATTCCATTCATTGCCATTCCATTCCAATCCATTCCATTTCATTCCTTTCCAGTTGATTCCATTCCATTCCATTCCACCCCTTCCACTCGGGTTGATTCAATTGCATTCCCCTCTATTCCATTCCATTTCATTCCACTCGAGTTGATTCCATTCCATTCCATTCCATTCCATTCCATTCCATTCCATTCCGTTCCGTTCCATTCCACTCCATTCCATTCCATTCCTCTAGAATTGATTCCACTCCATTCCATTCCATTCCACTCCATTCGATTCCACTCCATTCCAGTCGGGTTGATTCCATTCCATTCCATTCCTTTCCATTCCGTTCCATTCTCCTCCATTCCATTCCATTCCACTCGGGTTGATTCCATTCCACTCCATTCCATTCCATCCCATTCCGTTCAATTCCTTTGCATTCCACTCCGGTTGATTCCCTTCCATTGAATTCCATTCCATTCCATTCCATTCCATTCCATTCCATTCCATTCCATTCCAGTCCATTCCGTTTCAATCCTTTCCATTCCATTCCACTCGCGTTCACTCCTTTCCATTCCATTCCCATTCATTCCATTAAATTCCACTCGGTTTGATTCCATTCCATTCCATTCCATTCCATCCCATCCCATCAAATCCCACATCCCACCCAATCCCACATCCCACATCCCACATCCCACATCCCACATCATCCCACATCATCCCACATCATCATCCCACCTCATATCCCACATCATCATCCAACATCATCATCATCCCACATCGTCATCATCCCACAGCATCATCGTCCCAAATCATCATCATCCCACATCATCATCATCCCACACCATCATCATCCCACACCATCATCATCCCACACCATCATCATCCCACACCATCATCATCCCACACCATCATCATCCCACACCATCATCATCCCACATCATCATCATCCCACATCATCACCCCACATCATCATCATCCCACATCATCATCATCCCACTTCATCATCCCACCTCAATCATAATCATCCCACGTCGTCATCATCCCACGTCGTCGTCATCCCACGTCGTCATCATCCCATGTCATCATCATCCCACGTCATCATCATCCCATGTCATCATCATCATCATCCCACATCATCATCATCATCCCACATCATCATCATCATCCCACATCATCATCATCATCAGCCCACATCATCAGCCCACATCATCACCATCATCAGCCCACATCATCAACATCATCAGCCCACATACTCATCATCATCAGCCCACGTAATCATCATCAGCCCAAATCATCATCATCAGCCCACATCATCATCATCATCAGCCCATATCATCATCATCAGTCCACATCATCATCATCATCTGCCCAGATGATCATCATCATCAGCCCACATCATCATCATCATCAGCCCACATCATCAGCATCATCATCACACATCATCATCATGATCAGCCAACATCATCAGCATCATCATCACACATCATCAGCATCATCAGCCCACATCATCGTCATCATCATCCCACATCATCACCATCATCAGCCCACATCATCATCATCATCCCACATCATCATCATCATCATCATCACACATCAGCAACACCATCCCATGTCATCATCTTCATCATCCCACATCATCATCATCATCAGCCCACATCATCATCATCATCCCACATCAGCATCATCGTCATCCCACATCATCATCACCATCATCCCACATCATCATCATGATCATTGCACATCATCAACATCATCATCTCGCATCATCATCTTCCGACATCATTTTCATCATCATCCCACATCATCATCATCATCCCACATCATCATCATCATCATCCCGCATCATCATCATCATCCCACGTCATCATCATCATCATCCCACCTCATCATCATCATCCCACATCGTCATCATCCCACATCATCATCATCCCACATCTTCATCATCATCATCCCACATCATCATCATCATCATCCCTCATCATCATCATGATCCCGCATCATCATCATCATGATCCCACATCATCATCATCATCATCCCTCATCATCATCATGATCCCAAATCATCATCATCATCCCACATCATCAACACCCCACATCATCATCATCCAACATCATTATCATCCCACATCATCATCATCCCACATCATCATCATCATCATCCCACATCATCATCATCATCATCCCACATCAGCATCATCACCATCCCACATCAGCATCAGCCCACATCATCATCATCATCATCCCACAACAGCATCATCATCCCACATCAGCATCATCATCCTACATCATTATCATCATCATCCCACATCATCATATTCATCATCCCACATCATCATCATCAACATTAAACATCATCGTCATCATCAACATCAAACATCATCGTCATCATCCCACATCATCATCATCATCAGCCCACGTCATCATCATCATCATCCCACATCATCATCATCATCAGCCCACATCATAATCATCAACATCCCACATCAGCATAATCATCATCCCACATCAGCATCATCATTATCCCACATCATCTTCATCATCATTCCACATCATCATCATCACCATCCCACATGATCTTCATCATCATCCCACATCATCATCATCATCATCCCACATGATCATCATCATCATCCCACATCATCATCATCATCCGAAATCATCATCATCATCATCAAACATCATCATCATCATCATCCCACATCAGCATCATCATCGTCCCACATCAGCATCATCATCATCATACCACATCATCATCCTCAGCTCACATCATCATCATCATCAGCCCACAACATCATCATCATCAGCCCATGTCATCATCATCATCAGCCCACATCGTCATCCTCGTCGTCCCACATCATCATCATCATCGTCAGACCACATCATCATCATCGTCAGCCCACATCATCATCCTCGTCAGCCCACATCATCATCCTCCTCAGCCAGCATCATCATCCTCGTCAGCCAACATCATCGTCATCGTCAGCCCACATCATCGTCATCGACAGCCCACATCATCATCCTCGTCAGCCCACATCATCGTCATCGTCAGCCCACATCATCGTCATCATCAGGCCATATCATCTTCATCGTCAGCCGACATCATCATCCTCCTCAGCCCACATCATCCTCATCGTCAGCCCACATCATCATCCTCGTCAGCCCACATCATCATCGTCGTCAGCCCACATCTCCATCATCGTCAGCCCACATAATCATCGTCAGCCCACATCACCATCGTCGTCAGCCCACATCATCATCGTCGTCAGCCCACATCACCATCGTCGTCAGCCCACATAATCGTCGTCATCCCACACCACCATCGTTAGCCCACATCATCATCATCGGCCCACATCATCATCATCATCAGCCCACATCCTCGTCCTCATCACCCCACGTCATCATCCTCGTCAGCCCACATCACCATCGTCGTCAGCCCACATCATCGTCATCGTCAGCCCACATCATCATCCTCGTCAGCCCACATCATCCTCCTCGTCAGCCCACATCATCATCCTCGTCAGCCCACATCATCGTCATCGACAGTGCACACCATCATCCTCGTCAGCCCACATGATCGTCATCGTCAGCCCACATCATCGTCATCGACTGCCCACATCATCATCCTCGTCAGCCCACATCATCATCCTCGTCAGCCCACATGATCGTCTTGGTCAGCCCACATCATCGTCATCGACTGCCCACATAATCATCCTCGTCAGCCCACATCATCATCCTCATCAGCCCACATCATCGTCATCGTCAGCCCACATCATCCTCATCGTCAGCCCACATCATCATCCTCGTCAGCCCACACCATCATCGTCATCAGCCCACATCACCATCGTCGTCAGCCCACATAAACATCGCCAGCCCACATCACCATTGTCGTCAGCCCACATCATCATCGTCGTCACCCCACATCAACATCGTCGTCAGCCCACATAATCGTCGTCAGCCCACGTCGTCATCGTTAGCCCACATCATCATCGTCAGCCCACGTCATCATCACCAGCCCTTATCATCATCCTCATCACCCCACATCATTATCATCATCAGCCCACATCATCATCATCCTCAGCCCACATCATCATCATCATCAGCCCACATCATCATCCTCATCAGCCGACATCATCATCATCAGACCACATGATCATCATCATCACCCCACATCATCATCCTCGTCAGCCCACATCATCATCGTCATCAGCCAACATCATCACCCTCGGCAGCCGACATCATCATCCTCTTCAGCCCACATCATCATCGTCGCAAGCCGACATCATCATCATGAGCCCACATCATCATCATCAGCCCATATCATCATCGTCGTCAGCCCACATCATCATCCTCCTCAGCCCACATCATCATCATCAGCCCACATCATCATCGTCAGCCCACATCATCATCGTCAGCCCACATTATCATCATCATCAGCCCACATCATCATCCTCATCAGCCCACATCATCATCCTTGTAAGCACACATCATCATCCTCGTCAGTCCACATCATGATCCTCGTCAGCACACATCATCATCCTCGTCAGCCCACATCATCATCATCGTCAGTCCACATTATCATCATCATCAGCCCACATCATCATCCTCGTCAGCCGACATCATCATCATCAGCCCACATCATCCTCCCCGTCAGCCCACATCATCATCCTCGTCAGCCCACATCACCATGTTCGTCAGCCCGCATCATCATCCTCATCAGCCCGCATCATCATCCTCTTCAGCCCGCATCATCATCATCGTCAGCCCACATCATCATCATTAGCCCACATCAGCATCGTCATGAGCCCACATCATCATAGTCAGCCCACCTCATCATCATCATCAGCCCACATCAGCATCCTCGTCAGCCAACATCATCATCCTCGTCAGCCCACATCACCATCATCGTCAGCCCACGTCACCATCGTCGTCAGCCCGCATCATCACCCTCGTCAGCCTGAATCATCATCCTCGTCAGCCCACATCACCATCGTCGTCAGCCCACGTCACCATCGTCGTCAGCCCACATCATCATTGTCGCCAGCCCACGTTATCATCGTCGTCAGCCCACATCATCCTCGGAAGCCCAAATCATCATCCTCGTCATCCCCCATCATCATCCTCGTCAGCCCACATCATCATCCTCGTCAGCACACATCATCATCCTCGCCAGCCCACATCATCATCCTCGTCAGCCCACATCATCATCCTCGTCGGCCCACATCATCATCCTCCTCAGCCCACATCATCATCCTCATCAGCCCACATCATCATCATCATCATCATCATCCCACATCATCATCCTCGTCAGCCCACATCATCATCGTCGTCAGCCCACATCATCATCGACGTCAGCCCACATCATCACCCTCGGCAGCCGACATCATCATCCTCTTCAGCCCACATCATCATCGTCGCAAGCCCACATCATCATCGTCGTCAGCCCACATAATCTTCCTCAGCCCACATCACCAACGTCGTCACCGCACATCATCATCGTCGTCAGCCCACATCACCATCGTCGTCAGCCCACATCATCATCGTCAGCCCACATCTTCATCGTCAGCCCACATCGTCATCGTTAGCCCACATCATCATCGTCAGCCCACGTCATCATCACCAGCCCATATCATCATCCTCATCAGCCCACATCATTATCCTCATCAGCCGACATCATCATCATCAGACCACATGATCATCATCATCACCCCACATCATCATCCTCGTCAGCCCACATCATCATCGTCGTCAGCCAACATCATCACCCTCGGCAGCCGATATCATCATCCTCATCAGCCCACATCATCCTCCTCCTCAGCCCACATCATCATCATGAGCCCACATCATCATCGTCAGCCCACATCATCATCGTCGTCAGCCCACATCATCATTCTCCTAAGCCCACATCATCATCATCAGCCCACATCATCATAGTCAGCCCATATCATCATCGTCAGCCCACATCATCATCATCATCAGCCCACATCATCATCCTCATCAGCCCACATCATTCTCTTCAGCCCACATCATCATCATCAGCCCACATCATCATCGTCAGCCCACATCATCATCGTCAGCCCACATCATCATCATCATCAGCCCACATCATCATCCTCATCAGCCGACATCATCATCATCAGCCCACATCATCCTCCCCGTCAGCCCACATCATCATCCTCGTCAGCCCACATCACCATGTTCGTCAACCCGCATCATCATCCTCATCAGCCCGCATCATCATCCTCTTCAGCCCGCATCATCATCATCGTCAGCCCACATCATCATCATTAGCCCACATCAGCATCGTCATGAGCCCACATCATCATAGTCAGCCCACATCATCATCATCATCAGCCCACATCATCATCCTCATCAGCCCACATCATCATCCTCGTCAGCCCACATCAGCATCCTCGTCAGCCAACATCATCATCCTCGTCAGCCCGCATCATCACCCTCGTCAGCCTGAATCATCATCCTCGTCAGCCCACATCACCATCGTCGTCAGCCCACGTCACCATCGTCGTCAGCCCACATCATCATCCTCGTCATCCCACATCATCCTCCCCGTCAGCCCACATCATCATCGTCGTCAGCCCACATCGTCATCGTCTTCATCCCAGATAATCACCCTCGTCAGCCTACGTCGTCACCCTCGTCAGCCCACATCATCATCCTCATCAGCCCACATCATCTTCCTCGTAATCCCACATCATCATCCTCGTCAGCCCACACCATCATCGTCATCAGCCCACATCACCATCGTCGTCAGCCCACATAACCATCGCCAGCCCACATCACCATCGTCCTCAGCCCACGTCATCATCGTCGTCAGCCCACATCACCATCGTCGTCAGCCCACAAAATCGTCGTCAGCCCACATCATCATTGTCAGCCCACATCATCATGGTCGTCAGCCCACATCATCATTCTCCTCAGCCCACATCATCATCATCAGCCCACATCATCATCGTCAGCCCACATCATCATTGTCAGCCCACATCATCATCATCATCAGCCCACATCATCATCCTCATCAGCCCACATCATTATCCTTGTCAGCCCGTATCATCACCCTCGTCAGCCTGAATCATCATCCTCGTCAGCCCACATCACCATCGTCGTCAGCCCACGTCACCATCGTCGTCAGCCCACATCATCATTGTCGCCAGCCCACGTTATCATCGTCGTCAGCCCACATCATCCTCGGAAGCCCAAATCATCATCCTCGTCATCCCCCATCATCATCCTCGTCAGCCCACATCATCATCCTCGTCAGCACACATCATCATCCTCGTCAGCCCACATCATCATCCTCGTCAGCCCACATCATCATCCTCCTCAGCCCACATCATCATCCTCGTCAGCCCACATCATCATCGTCGTCAGCCCACATCATCACCCTCGGCAGCCGACATCATCATCCTCTTCAGCCCACATCATCATCGTCGTCAGCCCACATCATCATCGTTGTCAGCCCACATCATCACCCTCGGCAGCCGACATCATCATCCTCTTCAGCCCACATCATCATCGTCGTCAGCCCACATCACAGTCGTCGTCAGCCCACATAATCTTCCTCAGCCCACATCACCAATGTCGTCACCGCACATCATCATCGTCGTCAGCCCACATCACCATCGTCGTCAGCCCACATCATCATCGTCAGCCCACATCTTCATCGTCAGCCCACATCATCATCGTTAGCCCACATCATCATCGTCAGCCCACGTCATCATCACCAGCCCATATCATCATCCTCATCAGCCCACATCATTATCCTCATCAGCCCACATCATCATCATCCTCAGCCCACATCATCATCATCATCAGCCCACATCATCATCCTCATCAGCCGACATCATCATCATCAGACCACATGATCATCATCATCAAACCACATCATCATCCTCGTCAGCCCACATCATCATCGTCGTCAGCCAACATCATCACCCTCGGCAGCCGATATCATCATCATCAGCCCACATCATCATCGTCAGCCCACATCATCATCGTCGTCAGCCCACATCATCATTCTCCTCAGCCCACATCATCATCATCAGCCCACATCATCATCGTCAGCCCACATCATCATCGTCAGAACACATCATCATCATCATCAGCCCACATCATCATCCTCATCAGCCCACATCATTATCCTTGTCAGCACACATCATCATCCTCGTCAGCCCACATCATCATCCTCGTCAGCCCACATCATCATCATCGTCAGCCCACATCATCATCATCATCAGCCCACATCATCATCCTCATCAGCCGATATCATCATCATCAGCCCACATCCTCGTCCTCATCACCCCACATCATCATCCTCGTCAGCCCACATCACCATCGTCGTCAGCCCACATCATCGTCATCGTCAGCCCACATCATCATCCTCGTCAGCCCACATCATCCTCCTCGTCAGCCCACATCATCATCCTCGTCAGCCCACATCATCGTCATCGACAGTGCACACCATCATCCTCGTCAGCCCACATGATCGTCATCGTCAGCCCACATCATCGTCATCGACTGCCCACATCATCATCCTCGTCAGCCCACATCATCATCCTCGTCAGCCCACATGATCGTCTTGGTCAGCCCACATCATCGTCATCGACTGCCCACATAATCATCCTCGTCAGCCCACATCATCATCCTCATCAGCCCACATCATCGTCATCGTCAGCCCACATCATCCTCATCGTCAGCCCACATCATCATCCTCGTCAGCCCACACCATCATCGTCATCAGCCCACATCACCATCGTCGTCAGCCCACATAAACATCGCCAGCCCACATCACCATTGTCGTCAGCCCACATCATCATCGTCGTCACCCCACATCAACATCGTCGTCAGCCCACATAATCGTCGTCAGCCCACGTCGTCATCGTTAGCCCACATCATCATCGTCAGCCCACGTCATCATCACCAGCCCTTATCATCATCCTCATCACCCCACATCATTATCATCATCAGCCCACATCATCATCATCCTCAGCCCACATCATCATCATCATCAGCCCACATCATCATCCTCATCAGCCGACATCATCATCATCAGACCACATGATCATCATCATCACCCCACATCATCATCCTCGTCAGCCCACATCATCATCGTCATCAGCCAACATCATCACCCTCGGCAGCCGACATCATCATCCTCTTCAGCCCACATCATCATCGTCGCAAGCCGACATCATCATCATGAGCCCACATCATCATCATCAGCCCATATCATCATCGTCGTCAGCCCACATCATCATCCTCCTCAGCCCACATCATCATCATCAGCCCACATCATCATCGTCAGCCCACATCATCATCGTCAGCCCACATTATCATCATCATCAGCCCACATCATCATCCTCATCAGCCCACATCATCATCCTTGTAAGCACACATCATCATCCTCGTCAGTCCACATCATGATCCTCGTCAGCACACATCATCATCCTCGTCAGCCCACATCATCATCATCGTCAGTCCACATTATCATCATCAGCCCACATCATCATCCTCGTCAGCCGACATCATCATCATCAGCCCATATCATCCTCCCCGTCAGCCCACATCATCATCCTCGTCAGTCCACATCACCATGTTCGTCAGCCCGCATCATCATCCTCATCAGCCCGCATCATCATCCTCTTCAGCCCGCATCATCATCATCGTCAGCCCACATCATCATCATTAGCCCACATCAGCATCGTCATGAGCCCACATCATCATAGTCAGCCCACCTCATCATCATCATCAGCCCACATCAGCATCCTCGTCAGCCAACATCATCATCCTCGTCAGCCCACATCATCATCATCATCATCATCCCACATCATCATCCTCGTCAGCCCGCATCATCATCCTCGCAGCCCGCATCATCATCCTCCTCAGCATGCATCATCATCCTCGTCAGCCCGCATCATCATCCTCGTCAGCCCGCATCTTCATCCTCGTCAGCACGCATAATCATCCTCGTCAGCCCACATCATCATCCTCCTCAGCCCGCATCATCATCCTCGTCAGCCCTCATCATCATCCTCTTCAGCCAGCATCATCATCATCGTCAGCCCACATCATCATCCTCCTCAGTCCACATCATCCTCATCGTCAGCGCACATCATCATCCTCGTCAGCCCACATCATCGTCGTCCTCAGCCCACAACACCATCGTCGTCAGCCCACATAACCATCGTCAGCCGACATCACCATCGTCGTCAGTCCACATCATCATCCTCGTCAGGCCACATCATCATCGTCGTCAGCCCACATCATCATTGTCGTCCCACATCATCATCGTCAGCCCACATCATCATCGTCAGCCCACATCCTCATTATCATCAACCCAAATCATCATCCTCATCAGCCCACATCATCATCCTCGTCAGCCCACATCATCATCCTCGTCAGCCGGCATCATCATCCTCGTCAGCCCACATCATCGTCATCGTCAGCCCACATCATCGTCATCGTCAGCCCGCATCGTCATCCTCTTCAGCCCGCATCATCATCCTCGTCAGCCCACATCAGCACCGTCATCAGCCCACATCAGCATCGTCATCAGCCCACATCAACATCGTCGTCAGCCCACATAATCATCATCAGCCCAGATCATCATCCTGGTCAGCCCGCATCATCATCCTCGTCAGCCCGCATCATCATCCTCGTCAGCCCGCATCATCATCACCGTCAGCCCGCATCATCATCCTCGTCAGCCCGCATCATCATCCTCATCAGACCGTATCATCATCCTCGTCAGCCTGCATCACCATCGTCGTCAGCCTGCATCACCATCGTCGTCAGCCCGCATCATCATCCTCATCAGCCTGCATCATCATCGTCAGACCACATCATCATCATCGTCAGACCACATCATCATCCTCCTTGACCCACATCATCCTCCTCGTCAGCCCGCATCATCATCCTCGTCAGGTCGCATCATCATCACCTTCAGCCCGCATCATCATCCTCGTCAGCCCGCATCGTCATCCTCATCAGCCTGCATCATCCTCGTCAGCCCGCATCATCATCCTCGTCAGCCCACATCATCGTCATCGTCAGCCTATATCATCATCATCGTCAGACCACATCATCATCATCGTCAGACCACATCATCATCCTCCTAGGCCCACATCATCCTCCTCGTCAGCCCGCATCATCATCCTCGTCAGGTTGCATCATCATCACCTTCAGCCCGCATCATCATCCTCGTCAGCCCGCATCATCATCCTCGTCAGCAAGCACCATCATCCTCGTCGGCCCGCATCATCATCCTCGCATCCCGCTTCAGCATCCTCATCAGCCCGCATCAACATCCTCGTCAGCCCGCATCATCATCGTCGTCAGCCTGCATCATCATCGTCGTCAGCCCGCATCATCATCGTTGTCAGCCCGCATCATCATCTTCGTCAGCACGCATCATCATCCTCGTCAGCCCGCATCATCATCCTTGCAGCCCGCATCATCATCCTCGTCAGCACGCATCATCATCCTCGTCAGCCCGCATAACCATCACCGTCAGCCCGCATCATCATCCTCGTCAGCCCGCATCATCATCCTCGTCAGCACGCATCATCTTCCTCGTCAGCCCGCATCATCATCCTCGCAGCCCGCTTCAGCATCCTCGTCAGCCCGCATCATCATCCTCGTCAGCCCGCATCACCATCGTCGTCAGCCCGGATCATCATCGTCGTCAGCCCGCATCATCATCCTCGTCAGCACGCATCATCTTCCTCGTCAGCCCGCATCATCATCCTCGCAGCCCGCTTCAGCATCCTCGTCAGCCCGCATCATCATCCTCGTCAGCCCGCATCACCATCGTCGTCAGCCCGGATCATCATCGTCGTCAGCCCACACCATCACCCTCCTCAGCCCAAATCATCCTCCTCGTCAGCCCACATCATCATCCTCGCCAGCCCATATCATCATCATCGTCAGCCCACATCACCATCGTCGTCAGCCCACATAATCATCGTCAGGCCACATCACCAACGTCGAAAGCCCACATCAATATCGTCGTCTGCCCACATCACCATCATCGTCAGCCCACATAATCATCATCAGGCCACATCATTATCCTTAGCCCACATCATCTTCTTCAGCCCACATCATCATCATCATCAGCCGCCATCATCATCCATCATCAGCCCCCATCATCATCCCTCATCAGCCCACATCATCATCCTCATCAACCCACACCATCATCCTCATCAGCCCACATCATCATCATCATCAGCCCACATCATCATCCTCGTCAGCCCGCATCATCATCATCGTCAGCCCGCATCGTCATCCTCATCAGCCTGCATCATCCTCGTCAGCCCGCATCATCATCCTCGTCAGCCCACATCATCGTCATCGTCAGCCTATATCATCATCATCGTCAGACCACATCATCATCATCGTCAGACCACATCATCATCCTCCTAGGCCCACATCATCCTCCTCGTCAGCCCGCATCATCATCCTCGTCAGGTTGCATCATCATCACCTTCAGCCCGCATCATCATCCTCGTCAGCCCGCATCATCATCCTCGTCAGCACGCATCATCATCCTCGTCAGCCCGCATCAACATCCTCCTCAGCCCGCATCATCATCGTCGTCAGCCTGCATCATCATCGTCGTCAGCCCGCATCATCATCGTCGTCAGCCCGCATCATCATCTTCGTCAGCACGCATCATCATCCTCGTCAGCCCGCATCATCATCCTTGCAGCCCGCATCATCATCCTCGTCAGCACGCATCATCATCCTCGTCAGCCCGCATAACCATCACCGTCAGCCCGCATCATCATCCTCGTCAGCCCGCATCATCATCCTCGTCAGCACGCATCATCTTCCTCGTCAGCCCGCATCATCATCCTCGCAGCCCGCTTCAGCATCCTCGTCAGCCCGCATCATCATCCTCGTCAGCCCGCATCACCATCGTCGTCAGCCCGGATCATCATCGTCGTCAGCCCGCATCATCATCCTCGTCAGCACGCATCATCTTCCTCGTCAGCCCGCATCATCATCCTCGCAGCCCGCTTCAGCATCCTCGTCAGCCCGCATCATCATCCTCGTCAGCCCGCATCACCATCGTCGTCAGCCCGGATCATCATCGTCGTCAGCCCACACCATCACCCTCCTCAGCCCAAATCATCCTCCTCGTCAGCCCACATCATCATCCTCGCCAGCCCATATCATCATCATCGTCAGCCCACATCACCATCGTCGTCAGCCCACATAATCATCGTCAGGCCACATCACCAACGTCGAAAGCCCACATCAATATCGTCGTCTGCCCACATCACCATCATCGTCAGCCCACATAATCATCATCAGGCCACATCATTATCCTTAGCCCACATCATCTCCTTCAGCCCACATCATCATCATCATCAGCCGCCATCATCATCCATCATCAGCCCCCATCATCATCCCTCATCAGCCCACATCATCATCCTCATCAACCCACATCATCATCCTCATCAGCCCACATCATCATCATCATCAGCCCACATAATCATCCTCGTCAGCCCACATCATCATCATCGTCAGCCCTCATCATCATCCTCGTCAGCCCGCATCAGCATCATCGTCAGCACGCATCATCATCCTCGTCAGAACGCATCATCATCCTCGTCAGCCCGCATCATCATCCTCGTCAGCCCGCATCATCATCCTCGTCAGCTCGCATAATCATCCTCGTCAGCCCGCATCATCTTCGTCAGCCCGCATCATCATCCTCGTCAGGCCGCATCATCATGCTCGTCAGCCCGCATCATCATGCTCGTCAGCCCGCATCATAATCCTGGTCAGCCCGCATCATCATCCTCGTCAGCACACATCATAGTCATCGTCAGTCCACATCATCATCCTCGTCAGCCCACATCATCATCGTCGTCACCCCACATCATACTCCTCGTCAGCCCACATCATCATCCTCGACAGCCCGCATCATCGTCCTCGTCAGCCCACATCAACATCGTCGTCAGCCCACATCATCATCATCAGCCCACATCATCATCGTCAGCCCACATGATCATCATCAGCCCACTTCATCATAATCATCAGCCCACATCATCATCCTCATCAGCCCACATCATCATCCTCATCAGCCCACATCAGCATCCTCATCATCCTGCATCATCATCAACGTCAGCCCACATCATCATCCTCCTCAGCCCACATCATCCTCATCGTCAGCCCACATCATCATCCTCGTCAGCCCACATAACCATCGTCAGCCCACATCACCATCATCGTCAGTCCACATCATCATCCTCGTCAGCCCGCATCATCATCCTTGCAGCCCGCATCATCATCCTCGTCAGCACGCATCATCATCCTCGTCAGCCCGCATCATCATCCTCGTCAGCCCACATCATCGTCATCGACAGCCCACATCATCGTCATCGTCAGCCCACATCATCATCATCGTCAGCCCACATCATCTTCATCGTCAGCCCACATCATCATCATCATCAGCGCACACCATCCGCATCGTCAGCCGACATCATCATCCTCCTCAGCCCACATCATCCTCTTCGTCTGCCCACATCATTATCCACGTCAGCCCACATCATCATCGTCGTCAGCCCACATCTCCATCGTTGTCAGCCCACATTATCATCTTCAGCCAACATCACCATCGTCGTCAGCCCACATAATCATCGTCAGGCCACATCACCAACGTCGAAAGCCCACATCAATATCGTCGTCTGCCCACATCACCATCATCGTCAGCCCACATAATCATCATCAGGCCACATCATTATCGTCAGCCCACATCATCATCGTCAGCCCACATCGTCATCATCAGCCGCCATCATCATCGATCATCAGCCCCCATCATCATCCCTCATCAGCCCACATCATCATCCTCATCAACCCACATCATCATTCTCATCAGCCCACATCGTCATCATCATCAGCCCACATCATCATCCTCGTCGGCTCACATCATCATCATCGTCAGCCCGCATCATCATCCTCGTCAGCCCGCATCATCATCCTCGTCAGCCCGCATCATCATCCTCGTCAGCCCGCATCATCTTCGTCAGCCCGCATCATCATCCTCGTCAGCCCGCATCATCATGCTCGTCAGCCCGCATCATCATGCTCGTCAGCCCGCATCATCATCCTCGTCAGCCCGAATCATCATCCTCGTCAGCACACATCATAGTCATCGTCAGTCCACATCATCATCCTCGTCAGCCCACATCATCATCCTCGTCAGCCCACATCATACTCCTCGTCAGCCCACATCATCATCCTCGACAGCCTGCATCATCGTCCTCGTCAGGCCACATCAACATCGTCGTCAGCCCACATCATAATCATCAGCCCACATCATCATCCTCGTCAGCCCACATCATTATCATCAGCCCACATCATCATCCTCATCAGCCCACATCATCATCCTCATCAGCCCACATCATCATCCTCATCAGCCCGCATCATCATCATCGTCAGCCCACATCATCATCCTCCTCAGCCCACATCATCCTCATCGTCAGCCCACATCATAATCCACGTCATCCCACATCATCGTCGTCGTCAGCCCACATCACCATCGTCGTCTGCCCACATAACCATCGTCAGCCCACATCACCATCGTCGTCAGTCCACATCATCATCATCGTCAGCCCGCGTCATCATCCTCGTCAGCCCACATCATCGTCATCGTCAGCCCACATCATCATCATCGACAGCCCACATCAGCATCCTCGTCAGTCCACATGATCGTCATCGTCATCCCACATCATCGTCATCGACAGCCCACATCATCGTCATCGTCAGCCCACATCATCATTATCGTCAGCCCACACCATCACCCTCCTCAGCCCAAATCATCCTCCTCGTCAGCCCACATCATCATCCTCGCCAGCCCACATCATCATCATCGTCAGCCCACATCACCATCGTCGTCAGCCCACATAATCATCGTCAGGCCACATCACCAACGTCGAAAGCCCACATCAATATCGTCGTCTGCCCACATCACCATCATCGTCAGCCCACATAATCATCATCAGGACACATCATTATCCTTAGCCCACATCATCATCTTCAGCCCAAATCATCATCATCATCAGCCGCCATCATCATCCATCATCAGCCCCCATCATCATCCCTCATCAGCCCACATCATCATCCTCATCAACCCACATCATCATCCTCATCAGCCCACATCATCATCATCATCAGCCCACATCATCATCCTCGTCAGCCCACATCATCATCATCGTCAGCCCTCATCATCATCCTCGTCAACCCGCATCAGCATCATCGTCAGCACGCATCATCATCCTCGTCAGAACGCATCATCATCCTCGTCAGCCCGCATCATCTTCGTCAGCCCGCATCATCATCCTCGTCAGGCCGCATCATCATGCTCGTCAGCCCGCATCATCATGCTCGTCAGCCCGCATCATAATCCTCGTCATCCCGCATCATCATCCTCATCAGCACACATCATAGTCATCGTCAGTCCACATCATCATCCTCGTCAGCCCACATCATCATCATCGTCACCCCACATCATACTCCTCGTCAGCCCACATCATCATCCTCGACAGCCCGCATCATCGTCCTCGTCAGCCCACATCAACATCGTCGTCAGCCCACATCATCATCATCAGCCCACATCATCATCGTCAGCCCACATGATCTTCATCAGCCCACTTCATCATAATCATCAGCCCACATCATCATCCTCATCAGCCCACATCATCATCCTCATCAGCCCACATCAGCATCCTCATCATCCTGCATCATCATCAACGTCAGCCCACATCATCATCCTCCTCAGCCCACATCATCCTCATCGTCAGTCCACATCATCATCATCGTCAGACCGCGTCATCATCCTCGTCAGCCCACATCATCGTCATCGTCAGCCCACATCATCATCATCGACAGCCCACATCAGCATCCTCGTCAGTCCACATGATCGTCATCGTCATCCCACATCATCGTCATCGACAGCCCACATCATCGTCATCGTCAGCCCACATCATCATTATCGTCAGCCCACACCATCACCCTCCTCAGCCCAAATCATCCTCCTCGTCAGCCCACATCATCATCCTCGCCAGCCCACATCATCATCATCGTCAGCCCAAATCACCATCGTCGTCAGCCCACATAATCATCGTCAGGCCACATCACCAACGTCGAAAGCCCACATCAATATCGTCGTCTGCCCACATCACCATCATCGTCAGCCCACATAATCATCATCAGGACACATCATTATCCTTAGCCCACATCATCATCTTCAGCCCAAATCATCATCATCATCAGCCGCCATCATCATCCATCATCAGCCCCCATCATCATCCCTCATCAGCCCACATCATCATCCTCATCAACCCACATCATCATCCTCATCAGCCCACATCATCATCATCATCAGCCCACATCATCATCCTCGTCAGCCCACATCATCATCATCGTCAGCCCTCATCATCATCCTCGTCAACCCGCATCAGCATCATCGTCAGCACGCATCATCATCCTCGTCAGAACGCATCATCATCCTCGTCAGCCCGCATCATCTTCGTCAGCCCGCATCATCATCCTCGTCAGGCCGCATCATCATCCTCGTCAGCCCGCATCATCTTCGTCAGCCCGCATCATCATCCTCGTCAGGCCGCATCATCATGCTCGTCAGCCCGCATTATCATGCTCGTCAGCCCGCATCATAATCCTCGTCAGCCCGCATCATCATCCTCGTCAGCACACATCATAGTCATCGTCAGCCCACATCACCATCGTCGTCAGTCCACATCATCATCCTCGTCAGCCCGCATCATCATCCTTGCAGCCCGCATCATCATCCTCGTCAGCACGCATCATCATCCTCGTCAGCCCGCATCATCATCCTCGTCAGCCCACATCATCGTCATTGACAGCCCACATCATCGTCAT
Source organism: Gorilla gorilla gorilla (assembly GCF_029281585.2). NCBI lineage: Eukaryota > Metazoa > Chordata > Mammalia > Primates > Hominidae > Gorilla > Gorilla gorilla. The sequence goes on along the minus strand of NC_086018.1, from coordinate 8,693,226 downwards.
CGTCAGCCCACATCATCGTCATCGTCAGCCCACATCATCTTCATCGTCAGCCCACATCATCATCATCATCAGCGCACACCATCCTCATCGTCAGCCGACATCATCATCCTCCTCAGCCCACATCATCCTCTTCGTCTGCCCACATCATTATCCACGTCAGCCCACATCATCATCGTCGTCAGCCCACATCTCCATCGTTGTCAGCCCACATTATCATCTTCAGCCAACATCACCATCGTCGTCAGCCCACATAATCATCGTCAGGCCACATCACCAACGTCGAAAGCCCACATCAATATCGTCGTCTGCCCACATCACCATCATCGTCAGCCCACATAATCATCATCAGGCCACATCATTATCGTCAGCCCACATCATCATCGTCAGCCCACATCGTCATCATCAGCCGCCATCATCATCGATCATCAGCCCCCATCATCATCCCTCATCAGCCCACATCATCATCCTCATCAACCCACATCATCATTCTCATCAGCCCACATCGTCATCATCATCAGCCCACATCATCATCCTCGTCGGCTCACATCATCATCATCGTCAGCCCGCATCATCATCCTCGTCAGCCCGCATCATCATCCTCGTCAGCCCGCATCATCATCCTCGTCAGCCCGCATCATCTTCGTCAGCCCGCATCATCATCCTCGTCAGCCCGCATCATCATGCTCGTCAGCCCGCATCATCATGCTCGTCAGCCCGCATCATCATCCTCGTCAGCCCGAATCATCATCCTCGTCAGCACACATCATAGTCATCGTCAGTCCACATCATCATCCTCGTCAGCCCACATCATCATCCTCGTCAGCCCACATCATACTCCTCGTCAGCCCACATCATCATCCTCGACAGCCTGCATCATCGTCCTCGTCAGGCCACATCAACATCGTCGTCAGCCCACATCATAATCATCAGCCCACATCATCATCCTCGTCAGCCCACATCATTATCATCAGCCCACATCATCATCCTCATCAGCCCACATCATCATCCTCATCAGCCCACATCATCATCCTCATCAGCCCGCATCATCATCATCGTCAGCCCACATCATCATCCTCCTCAGCCCACATCATCCTCATCGTCAGCCCACATCATAATCCACGTCAGCCCACATCATCGTCGTCGTCAGCCCACATCACCATCGTCGTCTGCCCACATAACCATCGTCAGCCCACATCACCATCGTCGTCAGTCCACATCATCATCATCGTCAGCCCGCGTCATCATCCTCGTCAGCCCACATCATCGTCATCGTCAGCCCACATCATCATCATCGACAGCCCACATCAGCATCCTCGTCAGTCCACATGATCGTCATCGTCATCCCACATCATCGTCATCGACAGCCCACATCATCGTCATCGTCAGCCCACATCATCATTATCGTCAGCCCACACCATCACCCTCCTCAGCCCAAATCATCCTCCTCGTCAGCCCACATCATCATCCTCGCCAGCCCACATCATCATCATCGTCAGCCCACATCACCATCGTCGTCAGCCCACATAATCATCGTCAGGCCACATCACCAACGTCGAAAGCCCACATCAATATCGTCGTCTGCCCACATCACCATCATCGTCAGCCCACATAATCATCATCAGGACACATCATTATCCTTAGCCCACATCATCATCTTCAGCCCACATCATCATCATCATCAGCCGCCATCATCATCCATCATCAGCCCCCATCATCATCCCTCATCAGCCCACATCATCATCCTCATCAACCCACATCATCATCCTCATCAGCCCACATCATCATCATCATCAGCCCACATCATCATCCTCGTCAGCCCACATCATCATCATCGTCAGCACTCATCATCATCCTCGTCAGCCCGCATCAGCATCATCGTCAGCCCGCATCATCATCCTCGTCAGCCCGCATCATCATCATCATCAGCCCACATCATCATCCTCGTCAGCCCTCATTATCATCCTCGTCAGCCCACATCAACATCGTCATCAACCCACATGAGCATCGTCATCAGCCCACATCAACATCGTCGTCAGCCCACATAATCATCATCAGCCCAGATCATCATCCTCGTCAGCCCGCATCATCCTCGTCAGCCCGCATCATCATCCTCGTCAGCCCGCATCATCATCACCGTCAGCCCGCATCATCATCCTCGTCAGCCCGCATCATCATCCACGTCAGCACGCATCATCATCCTCGTCAGCCCGCATCATCATCCTCGTCAGCCCGCATCATCATCCACGTCAGCCCGCATCATCATCCTCGTCAGCCCGCATCATCATCCTCGTCAGCCCGCGTCATCATCCTCGTCAGCCCACATCATCGTCATCGTCTGCCTACATCATCATCATCGTCAGATCACATCATCATCATCATCAGACCACATCATCATCCTCCTAGGCCCATATCATCCTCCTCGTCAGCCCTCATCATCATCCTCGTCAGCCCGCATCATCATCCTCAAAAGCCTGCATCATACTCGTCAGCCCGCATCATCATCCTCGTCAGCCCACATCATCGTCATCGTCAGCCTACATCATCATCATCGTCAGACCACATCATCATCACCGTCAGACCACATCATCATCCTCCTAGGCCCTCATCATCCTCCTCGTCAGCCCGCATCATCATCCTCGTCAGCCCGCATCATCATCACCGTCAGCCCGCATCATCATCCTCGTCAGCCTGCATCACCATCGTCTTCAGCCCGCATGATCATCGTCCTCAGCCCGCATCATCATCTCCGTCAGCCCGCATCATCATCCTCGTCAGCACGCATCATCATCCTCGTCAGCCCGCATCATCATCCTCGTAGCCCGCTTAAGCATCCTCGTCAGCCCGCATCATCATCCTCGTCAGCCCGCATCACCATCGTCGTCAGCCTGCATCACCATCGTCGTCAGCCTGCATCATCATCCTCGTCAGCCCACATCATCAACCTCATCAGCCTGCATCATTCTCGTCAGCCCGCATCATCATCCTTGTCAGCCCACATCATCGTCTTCGTCAGCCTACATCATCATCATCGTCAAACCACACCATCATCATCGTCAGACCACATCATCATCCTCCTAGGCCCACATCATCCTCCTCGTCAGCCCGCATCATCATCCTCGTCAGCCCACATCATCATCACCGTCAGCCCGCATCATCATCCTCGTCAGCCCGCATCATCATCCTCGTCAGCACGCATCATCATCCTCGTTAGCCCGCATCACCATCGTCGTCAGCCCGCATCATCATCGTCGTCAGCCCGCATCATGATCGTCGTCAGCCCGCATCATCATCCTCGTCAGCACGCATCATCATCCTCGTCGGCCCGCATCATCATCCTCGCAGCCCGCATCATCATCCTCGTCAGCACGCATCATCATCCTCGTCAGCCCGCATCATCATCCTCGCAGCCCGCTTCAGCATCCTCGTCAGCCCGCATCATCATCCTCGTCAGCCCGCATCATCATACTCGTGAGCACGCGTCATCATCCGCGTCAGCCCGCATCATCATCCTTGTTAGCCCGCATCACCGTCGTCGTCAGCCCGCATCATCATCGTCGTCAGCCCGCATCATCATCCTCGTCATCCCGCTTCATCATCCTCATCAGCCTGCATCATCCTCGTCAGCCCGCAGCATCATCCTCGTCAGCCCACATCATCGTCATCGTCAGCCTACATCATCATCATCGTCAGACCACATCATCATCATCGTCAGACCACATCATCATTCCCCTAGGCCCACATCATCCTCCTCGTCAGCCCACATCATCATCCTTGTCAGCCTACATCATCGTCATCGTCAGCCCACGTCATCGTCATCTTCAGCCCACATCATCATAATCGACAGCCCATATCATCGTCCTCGTCAGCCCTCATCATCGTCATCGTCATCCCATATCATCGTCATCGTCATCCCACATCATCCTCATCGTCAGCCCACATCATCCTCCTCCTCAGCAAACATCATCCTCATCGTCAGGCCACATCATCATCCTCGTCAGCCCACAGCATCATCGTCGTCAGCCCACATCTCGATCGTCGTCAGCCCACATAATCATCGTCAGCCCTCATCACCATCGACGTCAGCCCACATCATCATCGTCTTCAGCCCACATCACCATCGTCGTCAGTCCACATAATTGTCGTCAGCCCACACCATCATCGTTAGCCCACATCATCATCGTCAGCCAACATCATCATCCTCATCTGCCCACATTATCATCGTCATCAGCCCACATCATCAACCTCCTTAGCCCACATCAAACTCGTGGACAGCCCACATCATCATCGTTGTCAGCCCGCATCATCATCGTCGTCAGCCCGCATCATCATCCTCGTCAGCACGCATCATTCTCCTCGTCAGCCCGCATCAACATCCTCGCAGCCCGCATCATCATCCTCGTCAGCCCGCATCACCATCACCGTCAGCCCGCATCATCATCCTCGCAGCCCGCATCATCATCCTCGTTAGCCCGCATCACCATCACCGTCAGCCCGCATCATCATCCTTGTCAGCACGCATCATCATCCTCGTCAGCCCGCATCATCATCCTCGCAGCCCGCTTCAACATCCTCGTCAGCCCGCATCATCATCCTCGTCAGCCCGCATCACCATCGTCGTCAGCCTGCATCATCATCGTCGTCAGCCCGCATCATCATCGTCATCAGCACGCATCATCATCCTCGTCAGCACGCATCATCATCCTCGTCAGCCCGCATCATCATCCTTGCAGCCCGCATCATCATCCTTGTCAGCACGCATCATCATCCTCGTCAGCCCGCATCATCATCACCGTCAGCCCGCATCATCATCCTCGTCAGCCCGCATCATCATCCTCTTCAGCATGCATCATCATCCTCGTCAGCCCGCATCATCATCCTCGCAGCCCGCTTCAGCATCCTCGTCCCCCCGTATCATCATCCTCGTCAGCCCGCATCACCATCATCGTCAGACTGCATAACCATCTTCGTCAGCCCGCATCATCATCGTCGTCAGCCCGCATCATCATCCTCGTCAGCAAACATCATCGTCATCGTCAGCCTACATCATCATCATCGTCAGACCACATCATCATCATGATCAGAGCACATCATCATCCTCCTAGTTCCACATCATCCTCCCCCTCAGCCCGCATCATCATTCTCGTCAGCCCGCATCATCATCCTCGACAGCACGCATCATCATTCTCGTCAGCCCGCATCATCATCCTCGCAGCCCGCTTCAGCATCCTCGTCAGCCCGCAACACCATCGTCGTCTGCCTGCATCATCATCGTCGTCAGCCCGCATCATCATCGTCGTCAGCCCGCATCTTCATCCTCGTCAGCACGCATCATCATCCTCGTCAGCCCGCATCATCATCCTCGTCAGCCCACATCATCGTCATCGACAGCCCACATCATCGTCATCGTCAGCCCACATCATCACCATCGTCAGCCCACATCATCTTCATCGTCAGCCTACATCATCATCCTCGTCAGCCCACATCAGCATCGTCATCAGCCCACATCAGCATCGTCATCAGCCCACATCAGCATCGTCATCAGCCCACATCAACATCGTCGTCAGCACACGTAATCATCATCAGCCCAGATCATCCTCCTCGTCAGCCCGCGTCATCATCCTCGTCAGCATGCATCATCATCCTCGTCAGCCCGCATCATAATCCTCGCAGCCCGCTTCAGCATCCTCTTCAGCCCGTATCATCATCCTCGTCAGCCTGCAACAGCATCGTCGTCAGCCTGCATCACCATCGTCGTCAGCCCGCATCATCATCCTCGTCAGCCCGCATCATCAACCTCATCAGCCTGCATCATCCTCGTCAGCCCGCATCATCATCCTCGTCAGCCCACATTATCGTCCTCATCAGCCTACATCATCATCATCGTCAGACCACATCATCATAATCGTCAGATCACATCATCATCCTACTAGGCCCACATCATCCTCCTCGTCAGCCCGCATCATCATCCTCTTCAGGCCGCATCATCATCACCTTCAGCCCGCATCATCATCCTCGTCAGCCCGCGTGATCATCCTCGTCAGCACGCATCATCATCCTCTTCAGCCCGCATCACCATCGTCGTCAGCCCGCATCATCATCGTCGTCAGCCCGCATCATCATCCTCATCAGCCTGCATCATTCACGTCAGCCCGCATCATCATCCTCGTCAGCCCACATCATCGTCATCGTCAGCCTACATCATCATCATCGTCAGACCACATCATCATCATCGACAGACCACATCATCATCCTCCTAGGCCAACATCATCCTCCTCGCCAGCCCGCATCATCATCCTCGTCAGCCCGCATCATCATCACCGTCAGCCCGCATCATCATCCTCGTCAGTCCGCATCACCATCGTCGTCAGCCCGCATCATCATCGTCGTCAGCCCAAATCATCATCGTCGTCAGCCCGCACCATCATCCTCGTCAGCACGCATCATCCTCCTCGTCAGCCCGCATCATCATCCTCGCAGCCCGCATCATCATCCTCGTCAGCCCGCATCACCATCACCGTCAGCCCGCATCATCATCCTCGTCAGCCCGCATCATCATCCTCGTCAGCACGCATCATCATCCTCGCAGCCCGCTTCAGCATCCTCGTCAGCCCGCATCATCATCACCGTCAGCCCGCATCACCATCGTCGTCAGCCTGCATCATCATCGTCGTCAGCCCGCATCATCATCGTCGTCAGCCCGCATCATCATCCTAGTCAGTATGCATCATCATCCTCGTCAGCCCGCATCATCATCCTTGTCAGCACGCATCATCATCCTCGTCAGCCCGCATCATCATCCTCGTCAGCCCGCATCATCATCACCGTCAGCCCGCATCATCATCCTCGTCAGCCCGCATCATCATCCTCGTCAGCACGCATCATCATCCTCGTCAGACCGCATCATCATCCTCGCAGCCCGCTTCAGCATCCTCGTCAGCCCGCTTCATCATCCTCGTCAGCCCGCATCACCATCGTCGTCAGCCTGCATCACCATCGTCGTCAGCCCGCATCATCATCGTCGTCAGGCCGCATCATCATCCTCGTCAGCCCGCATCATCAACCTCATCAGCCTGCATCATCCTCGTCAGCTCGCATCATCATCCTTGTCAGCCTACATCATCGTCATCGTCAGCCTACATCATCATCTTCGTCAGACCACATCATCATCATCGTCAGACCACATCATCATCCTCCTAGGCCCACATCCTCCTCCTCGTCAGCCAGCATCATCATCGTCGTCAGCCCGCATCATCATCACCGTCAGCCCGCATCATCATCCTCGTCAGCCCGCATCATCATCCTCGTCAGCACGCATCATCATCCTCGTCAGCCCGCATCACCATCGTCGTCAGCCCGCATCATCATCGTCGTCAGCCCGCATCATCATCGTCGTCAGCCCGCATCATCATCCTCGTCAGCACGCATCATCATCCTCGTCGGCCCGCATCATCATCCTCGCAGCCTGCATCATCATCCTCGTCAGCACGCATCATCATCCTCGTCGGCCCGCATCATCATCCTCGCAGCCTGCTTCAGCATCCTCGTCAGCCCGCCTCATCATCGTCGTCAGCCCGCATCATCATCCTCGTCAGGCCACATCATCATCCTCCTCAGCCCTCATCATCATCCTTGTCAGCCTACATCATCGTCATCGTCAGCCCACATCATCATCATCTTCAGCCCACATCATCATCATCGACAGCCCATATCATCGTCCTCGTCAGCCCACATCATCGTCATCGTCAGGCGACAACATCGTCATCGACAGCCCACATCATCATCCTCGACAGCCCACATCATCGTCATCGTCATCCCATATCATCGTCATCGTCATCACACATCATCCTCATCGTCAGCCCACATCATCATCCTCCTCAGCAAACATCATCCTCATCGTCAGGCCACATCATCATCCTCGTCAGCCCACAGCATCATCGTCGTCAGCCCACATCTCGATCGTCGTCAGCCCACATAATCATCGTCAGCCCTCATCACCATCGACGTCAGCCCACATCATCATCGTCTTCAGCCCACATCACCATCGTCGTCAGTCCACATAATTGTCGTCAGCCCACACCATCATCGTTAGCCCACATCATCATCGTCAGCCCACATCATCATCCTCATCTGCCCATATTATTATCATCATCAGCCCACATCATCAACCTCCTTAGCCCACATCAAACTCCTCGACAGCCCACATCATCATCGTTGTCAGCCCGCATCATTATCCTTTTCAGCCCGCATCATCATCCTCGTCAGTCCGCATCATCATCCTCGTCACCCCGCATCATCATCCTCATCAGCCTGCATCATCCTCGTCAGCCCGCATCATCATCCTCGTCAGCCCACATCATCGTCATCGTCAGCCTATATCATCACCATCGTCAGGCCACATCATCATCATCGTCAGACCACATCATCATCCTCCTAGGCCCACATCATCCTCCTCGTCAGCCCGCATCATCATCCTCTTCAGGCCGTATCATCATCACCTTCAGCCCGCATCATCATCCTCGTCAGCCCGCATCATCATCTTCGTCAGCACGCATCATCATCCTCGCAGCCCGCATCCTCATCCTCGTCTGCTCGCATCATCATCACCGTCAGCCCACATCATCATCCTCGTCAGCCCGCGTCATCATCCTCGTCAGCACACATCATCATCCTCGTCATCAAGCATCATCATCCTCGCAGCCCGCTTCAGCTTCCTCGTCAGCCCGCATCATCATCCTCGTCAGCCCGCATCATCATCCTCATCAGCCTGCATCATCCTCCTCATCAGCCTGCATCATACTCGTCAGCCCGCATCATCATCCTCGTCAGCCCACATCATCGTCATCGTCAGCCTACATCATCATCATCGTCAGACCACATCATCATCATGGTCAGAGCACATCATCATCCTCCTAGTTCCACATCATCCTCCTCCTCAGCCCGCATCATCATCCTCGTCAGCCCGCATCACTATCACCGTCAGCCCGCATCATCATCGTCGTCAGCCCGCACAGTCGTCCTCGTCAGCACGCATCATCCTCCTCGTCAGCCCGCATCATCATCCTCGCAGCCCGCATCATCATCCTCGTCAGCCCGCATCACCATCACCGTCAGCCCGCATCATCATCCTCGTCAGCCCGCATCATCATCCTCGTCAGCAGGCATCATCATCCTCGTCAGCCCGCATCATCATCCTCGCAGCCCGCTTCAGCATCCTCGTCAGCCCGCATCATCATCCTCGTCAGCCCGCATCACCATCGTCGTCAGCCTGCATCATCATCGTCGTCAGCCCGCATCATCATCGTCGTCAGCCCGCTTCAGCATCCTTGTCAGCATGCATCATCATCCTCGTCAGCCCGCATCATCATCCTTGCAGCCCGCATCATCATCCTTGTCAGCACGCATCATCATCCTCGTCAGCCCGCATCATCATCCTCGTCAGCCTGCATCATCATCACCGTCAGCCCGCATCATCATCCTCGTCAGCCCGCGTCATCATCCTCGTCAGCATGCATCATCATCCTCGTCAGCCCGCATCATCATCCTCGCAGCCCGCTTCAGCATCCTCGTCAGCCCGTATCATCATCCTCGTCAGCCCGCATCACCAGCGTCGTCAGACTGCATCACCATCGTCGTCAGCCCACATCACCATCGTCGTCAGCCCACATCATCGTCATCGTCAGCCTACATCATCATCATCGTCAGACCACATCATCATCATCTTCAGACCACATCATCATCCTCCTAGGCCCACATCATCCTCCTCGTCAGCCCACATCATGATCACCGTCAGCCCGCATCATCATCCTCGTCAGCCCGCATCATCATCCTCGTCTGCACGCATCATCATCCTCTTCAGCCCGCATCAGCATCGTCGTCAGCCCGCATCATCATCGTCGTCAGCCCGCATCATCATCCTCATCAGCACGCATCATCATCCTCGTCAGCCCGCATCATCATCCTCGCAGCACGCATCATCATCCTCATCAGCACGCATCACCATCCTCGTCAACCCGCATCAACATCGTCGTCAGCCCGCATCATCATCGTCGTCAGCCCGCATCATCATCGTCGTCAGCCCGCATCATCATCCTCGTCAGCACGCATCATCATCCTCGTCAGCCCGCATCATCATCCTCGTCACCCCCGCATCATCCTCCCCGTCAGCCCGCATCATCATCCTCGCAGCCCGCATCCTCATCCTCGTCAGCACGCATCATCATCCTCGTCAGCCCGCATCACCATCGTCGTCAGCCTGCATCATCATCGTCGTCAGCCCGCATCATCATCTTCGTCAGCCCGCATCATCATCCTCGTCAGGACGCATCATCATCCTCGTCAGCCCGCATCATCATCACCGTCAGCCCGCATCATCATCACCGTCAGCCCGCGTCATAATCCTCGTCAGCATGCATCATCTTCCTCGTCAGCCCGCATCATCATCCTCGCAGCCCGCTTCAGCATCCTCGTCCCCCCGTATCATCATCCTCGTCAGCCCGCATCACCATCGTCGTCAGACTGCATCACCATCGTCGTCAGCCCGCATCATCATCATCGTCAGCCCACATCATCGTCATCGTCAGCCTACATCATCATCATCGTCAGACCACATCATCATCATGGTCAGACCACATCATCATCCTCCTAGTTCCACATCATCCTCCTCCTCAGCCCGCATCATCATTCTCGTCATCCCGCATCACCATCACCGTCAGCCCACATCATCATCCTCGTCAGCCCGCAACATTATCCTCGTCAGCACGCATCATCATCCTCGTCAGCCCGCATCATCATCTTCGCAGACCCATTCAGCATCCTCGTCAGCCCGCATCATCATCACCGTCAGCCCGCATCATCATCGTCGTCAGTCTGCATCATCATCGTCGTCAGCCCGCATCATCATCGTCGTCAGCCCGCATCATCATCCTCGTCAGCACGCATCATCATCCTCGTCAGCCCGCATCATCATCCTCGCAGCCCGCATCATCATCCTCGTCAGCACGCATCATCATCGTCGTCAGCCCGCATCATCATCACCGTCAGCCCGCATCATCATCCTCGTCAGCCCGCGTCTTCATCCTCGTCAGCATGCATCATCATCCTCGTCATCCCGCCTCATCATCCTCGCAGCCCGCTTCAGCATCCTCGTCAGCCCGTATCATCATCCTCGTCAGCCTGCATCACCATCGTCGTCAGGCTGCATCACCATCCTCGTCAGCCCGCATCACCATCACCGTCAGCCCGCATCATCATCCTCGTCAGCCCGCCTCATCTTCCTCGTCAGCACGCATCATCATCCTCGTCAGACGGCATCATCATCCTCGCAGCCCGCTTCAGCATCCTCGTCAGCCCGCTTCATCATCCTCGTCAGCCCGCATCACCATCGTCGTCAGCCTGCATCACCATCGTCGTCAGCCCGCATCATCATCGTCGTCAGGCCGCATCATCATCCTCGTCAGCCCGCATCATCAACTTCATCAGCCTGCATCATCCTCGTCAGCTCGCATCATCATCCTTGTCAGCCTACATCATCGTCATCGTCAGCCTACATCATCATCATCGTCAGACCACATCATCATCATCGTCAGACCACATCATCATCCTCCTAGGCCCACATCCTCCTCCTCGTCAGCCAGCATCATCATCCTCGTCAGCCCGCATCATCATCACCGTCAGCCCGCATCATCATCCTCGTCAGCCCGCATCATCATCCTCGTCAGCACGCATCATCATCCTCGTCAGCCCGCATCACCATCGTCGTCAGCCCGCATCATCATCGTCGTCGGCCCGCATCATCATCGTCGTCAGCCCGCATCATCATCCTCGTCAGCACGCATCATCATCCTCGTCGGCCCGCATCATCATCCTCGCAGCCTGCATCATCATCCTCGTCAGCACGCATCATCATCCTCGTCAGCCCGCATCATCATCCTCGCAGCCTGCTTCAGCATCCTCGTCAGCCCGCCTCATCATCGTCGTCAGCCCGCATCATCATCCTCGTCAGGCCACATCATCATCCTCCTCAGCCCTCATCATCATCCTTGTCAGCCTACATCATCGTCATCCTCAGCCCACATCATCATCATCTTCAGCCCACATCATCATCATCGACAGCCCATATCATCGTCCTCGTCAGCCCACATCATCGTCATCGTCAGGCGACAACATCGTCATCGACAGCCCACATCATCATCCTCGACAGCCCACATCATCGTCATCGTCATCCCATATCATCGTCATCGTCATCACACATCATCCTCATCGTCAGCCCACATCATCATCCTCCTCAGCAAACATCATCCTCATCGTCAGGCCACATCATCATCCTCGTCAGCCCACAGCATCATCGTCGTCAGCCCACATCTCGATCGTCGTCAGCCCACATAATCATCGTCAGCCCTCATCACCATCGACGTCAGCCCACATCATCATCGTCTTCAGCCCACATCACCATCGTCGTCAGTCCACATAATTGTCGTCAGCCCACACCATCATCGTTAGCCCACATCATCATCGTCAGCCCACATCATCATCCTCATCTGCCCATATTATTATCATCATCAGCCCACATCATCAACCTCCTTAGCCCACATCAAACTCCTCGACAGCCCACATCATCATCGTTGTCAGCCCGCATCATTATCCTTTTCAGCCCGCATCATCATCCTCGTCAGTCCGCATCATCATCCTCGTCACCCCGCATCATCATCCTCATCAGCCTGCATCATCCTCGTCAGCCCGCATCATCATCCTCGTCAGCCCACATCATCGTCATCGTCAGCCTATATCATCACCATCGTCAGGCCACATCATCATCATCGTCAGACCACATCATCATCCTCCTAGGCCCACATAATCCTCCTCGTCAGCCCGCATCAACATCGTCGTCAGCCCGCATCATCATCGTCGTCAGCCCGCATCATCATCGTCGTCAGCCCGCATCATCATCTTCGTCAGCACGCATCATCATCCTCGCAGCCCGCATCCTCATCCTCGTCAGCACGCATCATCATCCTCGTCAGACCGTATCATCATCCTCTTCTGCTCGCATCATCATCACCGTCAGCCCGCATCATCATCCTCGTCAGCCCGCGTCATCATCCTCGTCAGCACACATCATCATCCTCGTCATCAAGCATCATCATCCTCGCAGCCCGCTTCAGCATCCTCGTCAGCCCGCATCATCATCCTCGTCAGCCCGCATCATCATCCTCATCAGCCTGCATCATCCTCCTCATCAGCCTGCATCATACTCGTCAGCCCGCATCATCATCCTCGTCAGCCCACATCATCGTCATCGTCAGCCTACATCATCATCATCGTCAGACCACATCATCATCATCGTCAGACCACATCATCATACTCCTAGGCCCATATCATCCTCCTCGTCAGCCCGCATCATCATCCTCGTCAGACCACATCGTCATCCTCCTAGGCCCACATCATCCTCCTCGTCAGCCCGCATCATCATCCTCGTCAGCCCGCATCACCATCGTCGTCAGCCTGCATCATCATCGTCGTCAGCACGCATCTTCATCCTCGTCAGCACACATCATCATCCTCGTCAGCCCGCATCATCATCCTCGTCAGCCCACATCATCGTCATCGACAGCCCACATCATCGTCATCGTCAGCCCACATCATCACCATCGTCAGCCCACATCATCTTCATCGTCAGCCTACATCATCATCCTCGTCAGCCCACATCAGCATCGTCATCAGCCCACATCAGCATCGTCATCAGCCCACATCAACATCGTCGTCAGCACACGTAATCATCATCAGCCCAGATCATCATACTCGTCAGCCCGCATCATCCTCCTCGTCAGCCCGCGTCATCATCCTCGTCAGCATGCATCATCATCCTCGTCAGCCCGCATCATAATCCTCGCAGCCCGCTTCAGCATCCTCTTCAGCCCGTATCATCATCCTCGTCAGCCTGCAACAGCATCGTCGTCAGCCTGCATCACCATCGTCGTCAGCCCGCATCATCATCCTCGTCAGCCCGCATCATCAACCTCATCAGCCTGCATCATCCTCGTCAGCCCGCATCATCATCCTCGTCAGCCCACATTATCGTCCTCATCAGCCTACATCATCATCATCGTCAGACCACATCATCATCATCGTCAGATCACATCATCATCCTACTAGGCCCACATCATCCTCCTCGTCAGCCCGCATCATCATCCTCTTCAGGCCGCATCATCATCACCTTCAGCCCGCATCATCATCCTCGTCAGCCCGCGTGATCATCCTCGTCAGCACGCATCATCATCCTCTTCAGCCCGCATCACCATCGTCGTCAGCCCGCATCATCATCGTCGTCAGCCCGCATCATCATCCTCATCAGCCTGCATCATTCACGTCAGCCCGCATCATCATCCTCGTCAGCCCACATCATCGTCATCTTCAGCCTACATCATCATCATCGTCAGACCACATCATCATCATCGACAGACCACATCATCATCCTCCTAGGCCAACATCATCCTCCTCGCCAGCCCGCATCATCATCCTCGTCAGCCCGCATCATCATCACCGTCAGCCCGCATCATCATCCTCGTCAGTCCGCATCACCATCGTCGTCAGCCCGCATCATCATCGTCGTCAGCCCAAATCATCATCGTCGTCAGCCCGCACCATCATCCTCGTCAGCACGCATCATCCTCCTCGTCAGCCCGCATCATCATCCTCGCAGCCCGCATCATCATCCTCGTCAGCCCGCATCACCATCACCGTCAGCCCGCATCATCATCCTCGTCAGCCCGCATCATCATCCTCGTCAGCACGCATCATCATCCTCGTCAGCCCGCATCATCATCCTCGCAGCCCGCTTCAGCATCCTCGTCAGCCTGCATCATCATCGTCGTCAGCCCGCATCATCATCGTCGTCAGCCCGCATCATCATCCTAGTCAGTATGCATCATCATCCTCGTCAGCCCGCATCATCATCCTTGTCAGCACGCATCATCATCCTCGTCAGCCCGCATCATCATCCTCGTCAGCCCGCATCATCATCACCGTCAGCCCGCATCATCATCCTCGTCAGCCCGCGTCATCATCCTCGTCAGCCCGCGTCATCATCCTCGTCAGCATGCATCATCATCCTCGTCAGCCCGCATCATCATCCTCGTCAGCCCGCATCATCATCACCGTCAGCCCGCATCATCATCCTCGTCAGCCCGCGTCATCATCCTCGTCAGCATGCATCATCATCCTCGTCAGCCCGCATCAACATCCTCGCAGCCCGCTTCAGCATCCTCGTCAGCCCGTATCATCATCCTCGTCAGCCCGCATCACCATCGTCGTCAGACTGCATCACCATCGTCGTCAGCCCGCATCATCATCATCGTCAGCCCACATCATCGTCATCGTCAGCCTACATCATCATCATCGTCAGACCACATCATCATCATGGTCAGACCACATCATCATCCTCCTAGTTCCACATCATCCTCCTCCTCAGCCCGCATCATCATTCTCGTCATCCCGCATCACCATCACCGTCAGCCCGCATCATCATCCTCGTCATCCCGCAACATCATCCTCGTCAGCACGCATCATCATCCTCGTCAGCCCGCATCATCATCTTCGCAGCCCCATTCAGCATCCTCGTCAGCCCGCATCATCATCACCGTCAGCCCGCATCATCATCGTCGTCAGTCTGCATCATCATCGTCGTCAGCCCGCATCATCATCGTCGTCAGCCCGCATCATCATCCTCGTCAGCACGCATCATCATCCTCGTCAGCCCGCATCATCATCCTCGCAGCCCGCATCATCATCCTCGTCAGCACGCATCATCATCGTCGTCAGCCCGCATCATCATCACCGTCAGCCCGCATCATCATCCTCGTCAGCCCGCGTCTTCATCCTCGTCAGCATGCATCCTCATCCTCGTCATCCCGCCTCATCATCCTCGCAGCCCGCTTCAGCATCCTCGTCAGCCCGTATCATCATCCTCGTCAGCCTGCATCACCATCGTCGTCAGGCTGCATCACCATCCTCGTCAGCCCGCATCACCATCACCGTCAGCCCGCATCATCATCCTCGTCAGCCCGCATCATCATCCTCGTCAGCACGGATCATCATCCTCGTCAGACCGCATCATCATCCTCGCAGCCCGCTTCAGCATCCTCGTCAGCCCGCTTCATCATCCTCGTCAGCCCGCATCACCATCGTCGTCAGCCTGCATCACCATCGTCGTCAGCCCGCATCATCATCGTCGTCAGGCCGCATCATCATCCTCGTCAGCCCGCATCATCAACCTCATCAGCCTGCATCATCCTCGTCAGCTCGCATCATCATCCTTGTCAGCCTACATCATCGTCATCGTCAGCCTACATCATCATCATCGTCAGACCACATCATCATCATCGTCAGACCACATCATCATCCTCCTAGGCCCACATCCTCCTCCTCGTCAGCCAGCATCATCATCCTCGTCAGCCCGCATCATCATCACCGTCAGCCCGCATCATCATCCTCGTCAGCCCGCATCATCATCCTCGTCAGCACGCATCATCATCCTCGTCAGCCCGCATCACCATCGTCGTCAGCCCGCATCATCATCGTCGTCAGCCCGCATCATCATCGTCGTCAGCCCGCATCATCATCCTCGTCAGCACGCATCATCATCCTCGTCGGCCCGCATCATCATCCTCGCAGCCTGCATCATCATCCTCGTCAGCACGCATCATCATTCTCGTCGGCCCGCATCATCATCCTCGCAGCCTGCTTCAGCATCCTCGTCAGCCCGCCTCATCATCGTCGTCAGCCCGCATCATCATCCTCGTCAGGCCACATCATCATCCTCCTCAGCCCTCATCATCATCCTTGTCAGCCTACATCATCGTCATCGTCAGCCCACATCATCATCATCTTCAGCCCACATCATCATCATCGACAGCCCATATCATCGTCCTCGTCAGCCCACATCATCGTCATCGTCAGGCGACAACATCGTCATCGACAGCCCACATCATCATCCTCGACAGCCCACATCATCGTCATCGTCATCCCATATCATCGTCATCGTCATCCCACATCATCCTCATCGTCAGCCCACATCATCATACTCCTAGGCCCACATCATCCTCCTCGTCAGCCCGCATCATCATCCTCGTCAGACCACATCGTCATCCTCCTAGGCCCACATCATCCTCCTCGTCAGCCCGCATCATCATCCTCGTCAGCCCGCATCACCATCATCGTCAGCCTGCATCATCATCGTCGTCAGCACGCATCTTCATCCTCGTCAGCACGCATCATCATCCTCGTCAGCCCGCATCATCATCCTCGTCAGCCCACATCATCGTCATCGACAGCCCACATCATCGTCATCGTCAGCCCACATCATCACCATCGTCAGCCCACATCATCTTCATCGTCAGCCCACATCATCATCCTCGTCAGCCCACATCAGCATCGTCATCAGCCCACATCAGCATCGTCATCATCCCACATCAGCATCGTCATCAGCCCACATCAACATCGTCGTCAGCACACGTAATCATCATCAGCCCAGATCATCATACTCGTCAGCCCGCATCATCATCCTCGTCAGCCCGCATCATCATCCTCGTCAGCCCGCATCATCATCACCGTCAGCCAGCATCATCATCCTCATCAGCACGCATCATCATCCTCCTCAGGACGAATCATCATCCTCGTCAGCCCGCATCATCTTCCTCGCAGCCCGCATCATCATCCTCGTCAGCACGCATCACCATCCTCGTCAGCCCGCATCATCATCCTCGTCAGCCCGCATCATCATCCTCGTCAGCACGCATCATCATCCTCGTCAGCCCGCATCATCATCCTCGCAGCCCGCTTCAGCATCCTCGTCAGCCCCCTTCATCATCACCGTCAGCCCGCATCACCATCGTCGTCAGCCCGCATCAACATCGTCGTCAGCCCGCCTCATCATCCTCGTCAGCCCGCATCATCATCCTCGTCAGCATGCATCATCATCCTCGTCAGCCCGCATCGTCATCCTCGCAGCCCGCATCATCATCCTCGTCAGCACGCATCATCATCCTCGTCAACCCGCATCATCATCCTCGTCAGCCCGCATCATCATCCTCGTCAGCACGCACCATCATCCTCGTCAGCCCGCATCATCATCCTCGCAGCCCGCTTCAGCATCCTCGTCAGCCCCCTTCATCATCACCGTCAGCCCGCATCACCATCGTCGTCAGCCCTCATCATCATCGTCGTCAGCCCTCATCATCGTCGTCGTCAGCACGCATCATCATCCTCGTCAGCACGCATCATCATCCTCGTCAGCCCGCATCATCATCCTCGGAGCCGCATCATCATCCTCGTCAGCCCACATCATCGTCATCGTCATCCTACATCATCATCATCGTCAGACCACATCATCATTATCGTCAGACCACATCATCATACTCCTAGGCCCACATCATTCTCCTCGTCAGCCCGCATCATAATCCTCGCAGCCCGCATCATCATCCTCGTCAGCCCGCATCACCACCACCGTCAGCCCACATCATCATCCTCGCAGCCCGCATCATCATCCTCGTCAGCCCGCATCACCATCACCGTCAGCCCGCTTCAGCATCCTCGTCAACCCGCATCCCCATCGTCGTCAGACTGCATCATCATCGTCGTCAGCCCGCATCATCATCGTCGTCAGCCCGCATCATCATCCTCGTCAGCACGCATCATCATCCTCGTCAGCCCGCATCATCATCCTCGTCAGCCCTCATCATCATCATCGTCAGCCCGCATCATCCTCCTCGTCAGCCCGCGTCATCATCCTCATCAGCAAGCATCATCATCCTCGTCAGCCCGCATCATAATCCTCGCAGCCCGCTTCAGCATCCTCTTCAGCCCGTATCATCATCCTCGTCAGCCTGCAACAGCATCGTCGTCAGCCTGCATCACCATAGTCGTCAGCCCGCATCATCATCCTCGTCAGCCCGCATCATCATCCTCATCAGCCTGCATCATCCTCGTCAGCCCGCATCATCATCCTCGTCAGCCCACATCATCGTCCTCGTCAGCCTACATCATCATCATCGTCAGACCACATCATCATCATCGTCAGATCACATCATCTTCCTACTAGGCCCACATCATCCTCCTCGTCAGCCTGCATCATCATCCTCGTCAGCCCGCATCATCATCACCTTCAGCCCGCATCATCATCCTCGTCAGCCCGCGTCATCATCCTCGTCAGCACGCATCATCATCCTCTTCAGCCCGCATCACCATCGTCGTCAGCCCGCATCATCATCGTCGTCAGCCCGCATCATCATCCTCATCAGCCTGCATCATTCACGTCAGCCCGCATCATCATCCTCGTCAGCCCACATCATCGTCATCGTCAGCCTACATCATCATCATCGTCAAACCACTTCATCATCATCGACAGACCACATCATCATCCTCCTAGGCCAACATCATCCTCCTCGCCAGCCCGCATCATCATCCTCGTCAGCCCGCATCATCATCACCGTCAGCCCGCATCATCATCCTCGTCAGTCCGCATCACCATCGTCGTCAGCCCGCATCATCATCGTCGTCAGCCCAAATCATCATCGTCGTCAGCCCGCACAGTCATCCTCGTCAGCACGCATCATCCTCCTAGTCAGCCCGCATCATCATCCTCGCAGCCCGCATCATCATCCTCGTCAGCCCGCATCACCATCACCGTCAGCCCGCATCATCATCCTCGTCAGCCCGCATCATCATCCTCGTCAGCAGGCATCATCATCCTCGTCAGCCCGCATCATCATCCTCGCAGCCCGCTTCAGCATCCTCGTCAGCCCGCATCATCATCCTCGTCAGCCCGCATCACCATCGTCGTCAGCCTGCATCATCATCGTCGTCAGCCCGCATCATCATCGTCGTCAGCCCGCTTCAGCATCCTTGTCAGCATGCATCATCATCCTCGTCAGCCCGCATCATCATCCTTGCAGCCCGCATCATCATCCTTGTCAGCACGCATCATCATCCTCGTCAGCCCGCATCATCATCCTCGTCAGCCTGCATCATCATCACCGTCAGCCCGCATCATCATCCTCGTCAGCCCGCGTCATCATCCTCGTCAGCATGCATCATCATCCTCGTCAGCCCGCATCATCATCCTCGCAGCCCGCTTCAGCATCCTCGTCAGCCCGAATCATCATCCTCGTCAGCCCGCATCACCAGCGTCGTCAGACTGCATCACCATCGTCGTCAGCCCACATCATCATCATCGTCAGCCCACATCATCGTCATCGTCAGCCTACATCATCATCATCGTCAGACCACATCATCATCATGGTCAGACCACATCATCATCCTCCTAGTTCCACATCATCCTCCTCCTCAGCCCGCATCATCATTCTCGTCATCCCTCATCACCATCACCGTCAGCCCGCATCATTATCGTCGTCAGTCTGCATCATCATCGTCGTCAGCCCGCATCATCATCGTCGTCAGCCCGCATCATCATCCTCGTCAGCACGCATCATCATCCTCGTCAGCCCGCATCATCATCCTCGCAGCCCGCATCATCATCGTCGTCAGTCTGCATCATCATGATCGTCAGCCCGCATCATCATCACCGTCAGCCCGCATCATCATCCTCGTCAGCCCGCGTCATCATCCTCGTCAGCAGGCATCATCATCCTCGTCATCCCGCCTCATCATCCTCGCAGCCCGCTTCAGCATCCTCGTCAGCCCGTATCATCATCCTCATCAGCCTGCATCACCATCGTCGTCAGCCCGCATCACCATCGTCGTCAGCCCGCATCATCGTCATCGTCAGCCTACATCATCATCATCGTCAGACCACATCATCATCATCGTCAGACCACATCATCATCCTCCTAGGCCCACATCATCCTCCTCGTCAGCCCACATCATGATCACCGTCAGCCCGCATCATCTTCCTCGTCAGCCCGCATCATCATCCTCGTCTGCACGCATCATCATCCTCTTCAGCCCGCATCACCATCGTCGTCAGCCCGCATCATCATCGTCGTCAGCCCGCATCATCATCCTCATCAGCACGCATCATCATCCTCGTCAGCCCGCATCATCATCCTCGCAGCCCGAATCATCATCCTCGTCAGCACGCATCATCATCCTCGTCAGCCCGCATCATCATCCTCGTCAGCCCGCATCATCATCCTCGTCAGCACGCATCATCATCCTCGTCAGCCTGCATCATCATCCTCGTCAGCCCGCATCATCACCACCGTCATCCCGCATCATCATCCTCGTAAGCCCGCGTCATCATCCTCGTCAGCATGCATCATCATCGTCGTCAGCCCGCATCATCATCCTCGTCAGCCTGCATCAGCATCGTCGTCAGCCTGCATCACCATCGTCGTCAGCAGGCGTCACCATCGTCGTCAGCCCGCATGATCATCCTCGTCAGTCTGCATCATCATCCTCATCAGCCTGCATCATCCTCGTCAGCCCGCATCATCATCCTCGTCAGCCCACATCATCGTCATCGTCAGCCTACATCATAATCATCGTCAGACCACATCATCATCATCGTCAGACCACATCATCATCCTCCTAGGCCCACCTCATCCTCCTCGTCAGCCCGCATCATCATCCTCGTCAGCCCGAATCATCATCACCGTCACCCGCATCATCATCCTCGCAGCCCGCATCCTCATCCTCGTCAGCACGCATCATCATCCTCGTCAGACCGTATCATCATCCTCGTCTGCTCGCATCATCATCACCGTCAGCCCGCATCATCATCCTCGTCAGCCAGCGTCATCATCCTCGTCAGCACACATCATCATCCTCGTCAGCAACATCATCATCCTCGCAGCCCGCTTCAGCTTCCTCGTCAGCCCACATCATCATCCTCGCCAGCCCGCATCATCATCCTCATCAGCCTGCATCGTCCTCCTCATCAGCCTGCATCATACTCGTCAGCCCGCATCATCATCCTCGTCAGCCCACATCATCGTCATCGTCAGCCTACATCATCATCATCGTCAGACCACATCATCATCATCGTCAGACCACATCATCATACTCCTAGGCCCACATCATCCTCCTCGTCAGCCCGCATCATCATCCTCGTCAGACCACATCGTCATCCTCCTAGGCCCACATCATCCTCCTCGTCAGCCCGCATCATCATCCTCGTCAGTACGCATCATCATCCTCGTCAGCCCGCATCACCATCGTCGTCAGCCTGCATCATCATCGTCGTCAGCACGCATCTTCATCCTCATCAGCACGCATCATCATCCTCGCAGCCCGCTTCAGCATCCTCGTCAGCCCGTATCATCACCCTCGTCAGCCTGCATCAGCATCGTCGTCAGCCTGCATCACCATCGTCGTCAGCAGGCATCACCATCGTCGTCAGCCCGCATCATCATCCTCGCAGCCCGCTTCAGCATCCTCGTCATCCCGTATCATCACCCTCGTCAGCCTGCATCAGCATCGTCGTCAGCCTGCATCACCATCGTCGTCAGCAGGCATCACCATCGTCGTCAGCCCGCATCATCATCCTCGTCAGCCCACATCATCATCCTCATCAGCCAGCATCATCCTCGTCAGCCCGCATCATCATCCTCTTCAGCCCCCTTCATCATCACCGTCAGCCCGCATCACCATTGTCGTCAGCCCTCATCATCATCGTCGTCAGCCCGCATCATCATCGTCGTCAGCACGCATCATCATCCTCGTCAGCACGCATCATCATCCTCGTCAGCCCGCATCATCATCCTCGGAGCCGCATCATCATCCTCGTCAGCCCACATCATCGTCATCGACAGCCTACATCATCATCATCGTCAGACCATATCATCATCATCGTCAGACCACATCATCATACTCCTAGGCCCACATCATCCTCCTCGTCAGCCCGCATCAGAATCCTCGCCAGCCCGCATCATCATCACCGTCAGCCCGCATCATCATCCTCGTCAGCCCGCATCACCATCGTCATCAGCCCGCATCATCATCGTCGTCAGCCCGCATCACCATCGTCGTCAGCCCGCATCATTATCCTCGTCAGCACGCATCATTCTCCTCGTCAGCCCGCATCATCATCCTCGCAGCCCGCATCATCATACTCATCAGCCCGCATCACCACCACCGTCAGCCCGCATCATAATCCTCGCAGCCCGCATCATCATCCTCGTCAGCCCGCATCACCATCACCGTCAGCCCGCTTCAGCATCCTCGTCAGCCCGCATCATCATCCTCGTCAGCCCGCATCATCATCCTCCTCAGCACGCATCATCATTCTCGTCAGCCCGCATCATCATCCTCGCAGCCCGCTTCAGCATCCTCGTCAACCCGCATCCCCATCGTCGTCAGCCGGCATCATCATCGTCGTCAGCCCGCATCATCATCGTCGTCAGCCCGCATCATCATCCTCGTCAGCCCGCATCATCATCATCGTCAGCCCGCATCATCCTCCTCGTCAGACCGCGTCATCATCCTCGTCAGCATGCATCATCATCCTCGTCAGCCCGCATCATAATCCTCGCAGCCCACTTCAGCATCCTCTTCAGCCCGTATCATCATCCTCGTCAGCCTGCAACAGCATCGACGTCAGCCTGCATCACCATCGTCGTCAGCCCCCATCATCATCCTCGTCAGCCCGCATCATCATCCTCATCAGCCTGCATCATCCTCGTCAGCCCGCATCATCATCCTCGTCAGCCCACGTCATCGTCCTCGTCAGCCTACATCATCATCATCGTCAGACCACATCATCATCATCGTCAGATCACATCATCATCCTACTAGGCCCACATCATCCTCCTCGTCAGCCTGCATCATCATCCTCGTCAGCCCGCATCATCATCACCTTCAGCCCGCATCATCATCCTCGTCAGCACGCGTCATCATCCTCGTCAGCACGCATCATCATCCTCTTCAGCCCGCATCACCATCGTCGTCAGCCCGCATCATCATCGTCGTCAGCCCGCATCATCATCCTCATCAGCCTGCATCATTCACGTCAGCCCGCATCATCATCCTCGTCAGCCCACATCATCGTCTTCGTCAGCCTACATCATCATCATCGTCAGACCACATCATCATCATCGACAGACCACATCATCATCCTCCTAGGCCAACATCATCCTCCTCGCCAGCCCGCATCATCATCCTCGTCAGCCCGCATCATCATCACCGTCAGCCCGCATCATCATCCTCGTCAGTCCGCATCACCATCGTCGTCAGCCCGCATCATCATCGTCGTCAGCCCAAATCATCATCGTCATCAGCCCGCACCATCATCCTCGTCAGCACGCATCATCCTCCTCGTCAGCCCGCATCATCATCCTCGCAGCCCGGATCATCATCCTCGTCAGCCCGCATCACCATCACCGTCAGCCCGCATCATCATCCTCGTCAGCCCGCATCATCATCCTCGTCAGCACGCATCATCATCCTCGTCAGCCCGCATCATCATCCTCGCAGCCCGCTTCAGCATCCTCGTCAGCCCGCATCATCATCCTCGTCAGCCCGCATCACCATCGTCATCAGCCCGCATCATCATCGTCGTCAGCCCGCATCATCATCGTCGTCAGCCCGCATCAACATCCTTGTCAGCATGCATCATCATCCTCGTCAGCCCGCATCATCATCCTTGCAGCCCGCATCATCATCCTTGTCAGCACGCATCATCATCCTCGTCAGCCCGCATCATCATCCTCGTCAGCCCGCATCATCATCACCGTCAGCCCGCATCATCATCCTCGTCAGCCCGCGTCATCATCCTCGTCAGCATGCATCATCATCCTCGTCAGCCCGCATCATCATCCTCGCAGCCCGCTTCAGCATCCTCGTCAGCCCGTATCATCATCCTCGTCAGCCCGCATCACCATCGTCGTCAGACTGAATCACCATCGTCGTCAGCCCGCATAATCATCATCGTCAGCCCACATCATCGTCATCGTCAGCCTACATCATCATCATCGTCAGACCACATCATCATCATGGTCAGACCACATCATCATCCTCCTAGTTCCACATCATCCTCCTCCTCAGCCCGCATCATCATTCTCGTCATCCCGCATCACCATCACCGTCAGCCCGCATCATCATCCTCGTCACCCGCATCATCATCCTCGTCAGCACGCATCATCATCCTCTTCAGCCCGCATCACCATCGTCGTCAGCCCGCATCATCATCGTCGTCAGCCCGGATCATCATCGTCGTCAGCCCGCATCATCATCCTCATCAGCACGCATCATCATCCTCGTCAGCCCGCATCAACATCCTCGCAGCCCGCATCATCATCCTCGTCAGAACGCATCATCATACTCGTCATCCCGCATCATCATCCTCGTCAGCCCGCATCACCATCACCATCAGCCCGAATCATCATCCTCGTCAGCCCGCATCATCATCCTCGTCAGCCCGCGTTATCATGCTCGTCAGCCCGCATCATCATGCTCGTCAGCCCGCATCATAATCCTCCTCAGCCCGCATCATCATCCTCGTCAGCACACATCATAGTCATCGTTACTCCACATCATCATCCTCATCAGCCCACATCATCATCCTCATAAGCCCACATCATCATCCTCATCAGCCCGCATCATCATCATCGTCAGCCCACATCATCATCCTCCTCAGCCCACATCATCCTCATGGTCAGCCCACATCATAATCCACGTCAGCCCACATCATCGTCGTCGTCAGCCCACATCACCATCGTCGTCAGTCCACATCATCATCATCGTCAGCCCGCGTCATCATCCTCGACAGCCGACATCATCGTCATCGTCAGCCCACATCATCGTCATCGACAGCCCACATCAGCATCCTCGTCAGTCCACATCATCGTCATCGTCATCCCACATCATCGTCATCGACAGCCCACATCATCGTCATCGTCAGCCCACATCACCATTATCGTCAGCCCACACCATCACCCTCCTCAGCCCAAATCATCCTCCTCGTCAGCCCACATCATCATCGTCGCCAGCCCACATCATCATCATCGTCAGCCCACATCACCATCGTCGTCAGCCAACATAATCATCGTCAGGCCACATCACCAACGTCGAAAGCCCACATCAATATCGTCGTCTGCCCACGTCACCATCATCGTCAGCCCACATAATCATCATCAGGCCACATCATTATCCTTAGCCCACATCATCATCGTCAGCCCACATCATCATCATCATCAGCCGCCATCATCATCCATCATCAGCCCCCATCATCATCCCTCATCAGCCCACATCATCATCCTCATCAACCCACATCATCATCCTCATCAGCCCACATCATCTTCATCATCAGCCCACATCATCATCCTCGTCAGCCCACATCATCATCATCGTCAGCCCGCATCATCATCCTCGTCAGCCCGCATCATCATCGTCGTCAGCACGCATCATCATCCTCGTCAGCCCGCATCATCATCCTCGTCAGCCCGCATCATCATCCTCGTCAGCCCGCATCATTATCCTCGTCAGCTCGCATCATCATCCTCGTCAGCCCGCATCATCTTCGTCAGCCCGCATCATCATCCTCGTCAGGCCGCATCATCATGCTCGTCAGCCCGCATCATCATGCTCGTCAGCCCGCATCATCATCCTCGTCAGCCCGCATCATCATGCTCGTCAGCACACATCATAGTCATCGTCAGTCCACATCATCATCCTCGTCAGCCCACATCATCATCGTCGTCAGCCCACATCATACTCCTCGTTAGCCCACATCATCATCCTCATCAGCCCACATCATCATTGTCGTCCCACATCATCATCGTCAGCACACATCATCATCGTCAGCCCACATCATCATTATCATCAGCCCAAATCAACATCCTCATCAGCCCACATCATCATCCTCATCAGCCCACATCATCATCCTCATCAGCCCACATCATCTTCATCATTAGCCCACATCATCATCCTCGTCAGCCCACATCATCATCATCGTCAGCCCGCATCATCATCCTCGTCAGCACGCATCATCATCCTCGTCAGCACGCATCATCATCCTCGTCAGCCCGCATCATCATCCTCGGAGCCGCATCATCATCCTCGTCAGCCCGCATCATCATCACCGTCAGCCAGCATCATCATCCTCGTCAGCCCGCGTCATCAGCCTGGTCAGCATGCATCTTCATCCTCGTCAGCCCGCATCATCATCCTCGCAGCCCGCTTCAGCATCCTCGTCAGCCCGTATCATCATCCTCGTCAGCCTGCATCACCATCGTCGTCAGCCTGCATCACCATCGTCGTCAGCCCGCATCATCATCGTCGTCAGCCCTCATCATCATCCTCGTCAGCCCGCATCATCATCCTCATCAGCCTGCATCATCCTCGTCAGCCCGCATCATCATCCTCGTCAGCCCACATCATCGTCATCGTCAGCCTACATCATCATCATCGTCAGATCACATCATCATCATCGTCAGACCACATCATCATCCTCCTAGGCCCACATCATCCTCCTCATCAGCCCGCATCATCATCCTCGTCAGCCCGCATCATTATCACCGTCATCCCGCATCATCATCGTCGTCAGCCGGCATCATCATCCTCGTCAGCACGCATCATCATCCTCTTCAGCCCGCATCACCATCGTCGTCAGCCCGCATCATCATCGTCGTCGGCCTGCATCATCATTGTCGTCAGCCCGCATCAGCATCCTCATCAGCACGCATCATCATCCTCATCAGCCCGCGTCATCATCCTCGCAGCCCGCATCATCATCCTCGTCAGAACGCATCATCATCCTCGTCAGCCCGCATCATCATCCTCGTCAGCGCGCATCATCATCCTCGCAGCCCGCTTCAGCATCCTCGTCAGCCCGCATCATCATCCTCGTCAGCCCGCATAATCCTCCTCGTCAACCCGCATCATCATCCTCGCAGCCCGCATCCTCATCCTCGTCAGCACGCATCATCATCCTCGTCAGCCCCCATCATCATCCTCGTCAGCTCGCATCATCATCACCGTCAGCCCGCATCATCATCCTCGTCAGCACCCATCATCATCCTCGTCAGCCCGCATCATCACCCTCGTCAGCCCGCATCATCATCCTCGTCAGCCCGCATAATCCTCCTCGTCAACCCGCATCATCATCCTCGCAGCCCGCATCCTCATCCTCGTCAGCACGCATCATCATCCTCGTCAGCCCGCATCATCATCCTCGTCAGCTCGCATCATCATCACCGTCAGCTCGCATCATCATCCTCGTCAGCACCCATCATCATCCTCGTCAGCCCGCATCATCATCCTCGTCAGCCCGCATCCTCATCCACGTCAGCCCGCATCATCATCCTCGTCAGCCTGCATCATCACCCTCGTCAGCCCGCATCTTCATCCTCGTCAGGCCGCATCATCATCCTCGTCAGCCCGCATCATCATCCTCGTCACCCCGCATCATCATCCACGTCAGCCCGCATCACCGTCGTCATCAGCCTGCATCACCATCGTCGTGAGCCCTCACCATCATCGTCGTCAGCCCGCATCATCATCGTCGTCAGCCCACATCGTCATCATCAGTCCGCATCGTCATCGTCAGCCCACATCATCATCGTCTGCCCACATCATCATCCTCATCAGCTCACATCATCATCCTCTTAAGGCCGCATCATCATCCTCGTCAGCCCGCATCATCATCCTCGTCAGCCTGCATCATCGTCATCGTCAGCCCATATCATCGTCATCATCAGACCACATCATCAACCTCCTCAGCCCACATCATCCTCCTCGTCAGCCCACATCATCATCCTCGTCAGCACGCATCATCATCCTCCTCAGCCCGCATCATCATCCTCGTCAGCACGCATCATCATCCTCGTCAGCCCGCATCATCATCCTCGTCAGCCCGCATCATCATCCTCGTCAGCCCGCGTCATCATCCTCGTCAGCATGCATCATCATCCTCGTCAGCCCGCATCATCGTCCTCGTCAGCACACGTCATCATCCTCGTCAGCCCGCATCATCATCCTCGTCAGCCCGCGTCATCATCACCATCAGCCCGCATCATCATCCTCGTCAGCCCGCGTCATCATCCTCGTCAGCCCGCATCATCATCCTCGTCAGCCCGCATCATCATCACCGTCAGCCCGCATCATCTTCCTCGTCAGCCCACGTCATCATCCTCGTCAGCATGCATCATCATCCTCGTCAGCCCGCATCATCATCCTCGCAGCCCGCTTCAGCATCCTCGTCAGCCCGTATCATCATCCTCGTCAGCCTGCATCATCATCCTCGTCAGCCCGCATCAACATCCTCGAAGCCCGCATCATCATCCTCGTCAGAACGCATCATCATCCTCGTCATCCCGCATCATCATCCTCGTCAGCCCGCATCACCATCACCATCAGCCCGAATCAACATCCTCGTCAGCCCGCATCATCATCGTCGTCAGAACGCATCATCATCCTCGTCAGCCCGCATCATCATCCTCGTCAGTCCGCATCATCATCCTCGCAGCCCGCTTCAGCATCCTCGTCAGCCCGCATCATCATGGTCGTCAGCCCGCATCATCATCCTCGTCAGCACGCATCATCATCCTCGTAAGCCCGCATCATCATCCTTGTCAGCCCGCATCACCGTCGTCGTCAGCCCGCATCATCATCGTCGTCAGCCCGCATCATCATCCTCGTCATCCCGCATCATCATCCTCATCAGCCTGCATCATCCTCGTCAGCCCGCATCATCATCCTCGTCAGCCCACATCATCGTCATCGTCAGCCTACATCATCATCATCGTCAGACCACATCATCATCATCGTCAGACCACATCATCATCCTCCTAGGCCCAGATCATCCTCCTCGTCAGCCCACATCATCATCCTCGTCAGCCCACATCATCATCCTCCTCAGCCCGCATCATCATCCTTGTCAGCCTACATCATCGTCATCGTCAACCCACATCATCGTCATCGTCAGGCGACAACATTGTCATCGACAGCCCACATCATCATCCTCGACAGCCCACATCATTGTCATCGTCATCCCATATCATCGTCACCGTCATCCCACATCATCCTCATCGTCAGGCCACATCATCATCCTCGTCAGCCCGCATCATCATCCTCGTCAGCCCGCATCATCATCACCGTCAGCCCGCATCATCATCATCGTCTCCCCACATCATCATCCTCATCAGCTCACCTCATCATCCTCTTAAGGCCGCATCATCATCCTCGCAGCCCGCATCATCATCCTCGTCAGCACGCATCATCGTCATCGTCAGCCCATATCATCATCCTCGTCAGCCCGCATCACCATCCTCGTCAGCCCACATCATCCTCCTCGTGAGCCCACATCATCATCCTCGTCAGCACGCATCATCATCCTCCTCAGCCCGCATCATCATCCTCGTCAGCCCGAATCATCGTCACCGTCAGCCCGCATCATCATCCTCGTCAGCCCTCATCATCATCCTCGTCAGCCCACATCATCATTGTCGTCCCACATCTTCATCGTCAGCCCACATCATCATCGTCAGCCCACATCATCATTATCATCAGCCCAAATCATCATCCTCATCAGCCCACATCATCATCCTTGTCAGCCCACATCATCATCCTCGTCAGCCGGCATCATCATCCTCTTCAGCCCACATCATCGTCATCGTCATCCCACATCATCGTCATCGTCAGCCCGCATCATCATCCTCTTCAGCCCGCATCATCATCCTCGTCAGCCCACATCATCGTCATCGTCATCCCACATCATCGTCATCGTCAGCCCGCATCGTCATCCTCTTCAGCCCGCATCATCATCCTCGCAGCCCGCTTCAGCATCCTCGTCAGCCCCCTTCATCATCACCGTTACCCCGCATCATCATCCTCGTCAGCACGCATCATTCTCCTCGTCAGCTGGCATCACCATCCTCGTCAGCTCGCCTAACCATCGTCGTCATCCCGCATCATCATCGTCGTCAGCCCGCATCATCATCGTCGTCAGCCCGCATCATCATCCTCGTCAGCACGCATCATCATCCTCGTCAGCCCTCATCATCATCCTCGTCAGCCCGCATCATCATCCTCGTCAGCCCGCATAATCCTCCTCGTCAACCCGCATCATCATCCTCGCAGCCCGCATCCTCATCCTCGTCAGCACGCATCATCATCCTCGTCAGCCCGCATCATCATCCTCGTCAGCTCGCATCATCATCACCGTCAGCCCGCATCATCATCCTCGTCAGCACCCATCATCATCCTCGTCAGCCCGCATCATCATCCTCGTCAGCCCGCATCCTCATCCACGTCAGCCCGCATCATCATCCTCGTCAGCCTGCATCATCACCCTCGTCAGCCCGCATCTTCATCCTCGTCAGGCCGCATCATCATCCTCGTCAGCCCGCATCATCATCCTCGTCACCCCGCATCATCATCCACGTCAGCCCGCATCACCGTCGTCATCAGCCTGCATCACCACCGTCGTGAGCCCTCACCATCATCGTCGTCAGCCCGCATCATCATCGTCGTCAGCCCACATCGTCATCATCAGTCCGCATAGTCATCGTCAGCCCACATCATCATCGTCTCCCCACATCATCATCCTCATCAGCTCACATCATCATCCTCTTAAGGCCGCATCATCATCCTCGTCAGCCCGCATCATCATCCTCGTCAGCCCGCATAATCGTCATCGTCAGCCCATATCATCGTCATCGTCAGACCACATCATCAACCTCCTCAGCCCACATCATCCTCCTCGTCAGCCCACATCATCATCCTCGTCAGCACGCATCATCATCCTCCTCAGCCCGCATCATCATCCTCGTCAGCACGCATCATCATCCTCGTCAGCCCGCATCATCATCCTCGTCAGCCCTCATCATCATCCTCGTCAGCCCGCGTCATCATCCTCGTCAGCATGCATCATCATCCTCGTCAGCCCGCATCATCGTCCTCGTCAGCACACGTCATCATCCTCGTCAGCCCGCATCATCATCCTCGTCAGCCCGCGTCATCATCACCATCAGCCCGCATCATCATCCTCGTCAGCCCGCGTCATCATCCTCGTCAGCCCGCATCATCATCCTCGTCAGCCCGCATCATCATCACCGTCAGCCCGCATCATCTTCCTCGTCAGCCCACGTCATCATCCTCGTCAGCATGCATCATCATCCTCGTCAGCCCGCATCATCATCCTCGCAGCCCGCTTCAGCATCCTCGTCAGCCCGTATCATCATCCTCGTCAGCCTGCATCATCATCCTCGTCAGCCCGCATCAACATCCTCGAAGCCCGCATCATCATCCTCGTCAGAACGCATCATCATCCTCGTCATCCCGCATCATCATCCTCGTCAGCCCGCATCACCATCACCATCAGCCCGAATCAACATCCTCGTCAGCCCGCATCATCATCGTCGTCAGAACGCATCATCATCCTCGTCAGCCCGCATCATCATCCTCGTCAGTCCGCATCATCATCCTCGCAGCCCGCTTCAGCATCCTCGTCAGCCCGCATCATCATGGTCGTCAGCCCGCATCATCATCCTCGTCAGCACGCATCATCATCCTCGTCAGCCCGCATCATCATCCTTGTCAGCCCGCATCACCGTCGTCGTCAGCCCGCATCATCATCGTCGTCAGCCCGCATCATCATCCTCGTCATCCCGCATCATCATCCTCATCAGCCTGCATCATCCTCGTCAGCCCGCATCATCATCCTCGTCAGCCCACATCATCGTCATCGTCAGCCTACATCATCATCATCGTCAGACCACATCATCATCATCGTCAGACCACATCATCATCCTCCTAGGCCCAGATCATCCTCCTCGTCAGCCCACATCATCATCCTCGTCAGCCCACATCATCATCCTCCTCAGCCCGCATCATCATCCTTGTCAGCCTACATCATCGTCATCGTCAGCCCACATCATCGTCATCGTCAGGCGACAACATTGTCATCGACAGCCCACATCATTGTCATCGTCATCCCATATCATCGTCACCGTCATCCCACATCATCCTCATCGTCAGCCCACATCATCATCCTCCTCAGCAAACATCATCCTCATCGTCAGGCCACATCATCATCCTCGTCAGCCCGCATCATCATCCTCGTCAGCCCGCATCATCATCACCGTCAGCCCGCATCATCATCCTCGTCAGCCCGCATCATCATCCTCGTCAGCACGCATCATCATCCTCGTCAGCCCGCATCATCATCCTCGCAGCCCGCATCATCATCCTCGTCAGCACGCATCATCATCCTCGTCAGCCCGCATCATCATCCTCGTCAGCCCGCATCACCATCCTCGTCAGCACGCATCATCATCCTCGTCAGCCCGCATCATCATCCTCGCAGCCCGCTTCAGCATCCTCGTCAGCCCCTTCATCATCACCGTCAGCCCGCATCACCATCGTCGTCAGCCCGCATCATCATCGTCGTCAGACCGCATCATCATCCTCGTCAGCAAGCGTCATCATCCTCGTCAGCCCGCATCATCATCCTCGTCAGCCCGCATCATCATCACCGTCAGCCCGCATCATCATCCTCGTCAGCCCGCATCAACATCCTCGTCAGCACGCATCATCATCCTCGTCAGCACGCATCATCATCCTCGCAGCCCGCATCATCATCCTCGTCAGCACGCATCATCATCCTCGTCAGCCCGCATCATCATCCTCGTCAGCCCGCATCACCATCCTCTTCAGCACGCATCATCATCCTCGTCAGCCCGCATCATCACCCTCGCAGCCCGCTTCAGCATCCTCGTCAGCCCCCTTCATCATCACCGTCAGCCCGCATCACCATCGTCGTCAGCCCGCATCATCATCGTCGTCAGACCGCATCATCATCCTCGTCAGCAAGCGTCATCATCCTCGTCAGCCCGCATCATCATCCTCCTCAGCCCGCATCATCATCACCGTCAGCCCGCATCATCATCCTCGTCAGCACGCATCATCCTCCTCGTCAGCCCGCATCAGAATACTCGTCAGCCCGCATCACCATCACCGTCAGCCCGCATCATCATCCTCGTCAGCCCGCATCACCATCGTCGTCAGCCCGCATCATCATCCTCGCAGCCCGCATCATCATCCTCGTCAGCCCGCATCACCATCACCGTCAGCCCGCATCATCATCCTCGCAGCCCGCATCATCATCCCCGTCAGCCCGCATCACCATCACCGTCAGCCCGCATCATCATCCTCGCAGCCAGCATCATCATCCCCGTCAGCCCGCATCACCATCACCGTCAGCCCGCATCATCATCCTCTTCAGCCCGCATCATCATCCTCGTCAGCACGCATCATCATCCTCGTCAGCCCGCATCATCATCCTCGCAGCCCGCTTCAACATCCTCGTCAGCCCGCATCATCATCCTCGTCAGCCCGCATCACTATTGTCGTCAGCCTACATCATCATCGTCGTCAGCCCGCATCATCATCCTCATCAGCCCGCATCATCATCCTTGCAGCCCGCATCATCATCCTTGTCAGCACGCATCATCATCCTCGTCAGCCCGCATCATCATCACCGTCAGCCCGCATCATCATCACCGTCAGCCCGCATCATCAACCTCGTCAGCATGCATCAACATCCTCGTCAGCCCGCATCATCGTCCTCGCAGCCCACTTCAGCATTCTCGTCCCCCCGTATCATCATACTCGTCAGCCCGCATCACCATCGTCGTCAGACTGCATAACCATCTTCGTCAGCCCGCATCGTCATCGTCGTCAGCCCGCATCATCATCCTCGTCAGCCCGCATCATCATCCTCATCAGCCTGCATCATCCTCGTCAGACCGCATCATCATCCTCCTAGGCCCACATCATCGTCATCGTCAGCCTACATCATCATCATCGTCAGACCACATCATCATCATGGTCAGACCACATCATCATGCTCCTAGTTCCACATCATCCTCCCCCTCATCCCGCATCATCATCCTCGTCAGCACGCATCATCATTCTCCTCAGTCCGCATCATCATCCTCGCAGCCCGCTTCAGCATCCTCGTCAGCCCGCATCACCATCCTCGTCAGCACGAATCATCATTCTCGTCAGCCCGCATCATCATCCTCGCAGCCCGCTTCAGCATCCTCGTCAACCCGCATCACCATCGTCGTCAGCCGGCATCATCATAGTCGTCAGCCCGCATCATCATCCTCCTCAGCACGCATCATCATCCTCATCAGCCTGCATCATCCTCGTCAGCCCGCATCATCATCCTCGTCAGCCCACATCATCGTCATCGTCAGCCTACATCATCATCATCGTCAGACCACATCATCATCATCGTCAGATCACATCATCATCCTCCTAGGCCCACATCATCCTCCTCGTCAGCCCGCATCATCATCCTCGTCAGCCCTCATCATCATCACCTTCAGCCCGCATCATCATCCTCGTCAGCCCGCATCATCATCACCTTCAGCCCGCATCATCATCCTCGTCAGCCCGCGTCATCATCACCTTCAGCCCGCGTCATCATCCTCGTCAGCCCGCGTCATCATCCTCGTCAGCACGCGTCATCATCCTCGTCAGCCCGCATCATCATCCTCGTCAGCCCGCCTCATCATCACCGTCAGCCCGCATCATCATCCTCGTCAGCCCGCATCAACATCCTCGTCAGCACGCATCATCATCCTCGTCAGCCCGCATCATCATCCTCGCAGCCCGCATCATCATCCTCGTCAGCACGCATCATCATCCTCGTCAGCCCGCATCATCATCCTCGTCAGCCCGCATCATCATCCTCGTCAGCACGCATCATCATCCTCGTCAGCCCGCATCATCATCCTCGCAGCCCGCTTCAGCATCCTCGTCAGCCCCCTTCATCATCACCGTCAGCCCGCATCACCATCGTCGTCAGCCCGCATCATCATCGTCGTCAGCCCGCATCATCATCGTCGTCAGCACGCATCAACATCCTCGTCAGCACGCATCATCATCCTCGTCAGCCCGCATCATCATCCTCAGAGCCGCATCATCATCCTCGTCAGCACGCATCATCATCCTCGTCAGCCCGCATCATCATCCTCGTCAGCCCGCATCATCATCACCGTCAGCCAGCATCATCATCCTCGTCAGCCCGCGTCATCAGTGTCGTCAGCATGCATCATCATCCTCGTCAGCCCGCATCATCATCCTCGCAGCCCGCTTCAGCATCCTCGTCAGCCCGTATCATCATCCTCGTCAGCCTGCATCACCATCGTCGTCAGCCTTCATCACCATCGTCGTCAGCCCGCATCATCATCGTCGTCAGCCCGCATCATCATCCTCGTCAGCCCGCATCATCATCCTCATCAGCCTGCATCATCCTCGTCAGCCCGCATCATCATCCTCGTCAGCCCACATCATCGTCATCGTCAGCCTACATCATCATCATCGTCAGACCACATCATCATCCTCCTAGGCCCACATCATCCTCCTCGTCAGCCCGCATCATCCTCCTCGTCAGCCCGCATCATCATCACCGTCATCCCGCATCATCACCCTCGTCAGCCTGCATCATCATCCTCGTCAGCCCACATCATCAACCTCGTCAGCCTGCATCATCATCCTCGTCAGCCCACATCATCGTCATCGTCATCCCACATCATCGTCATCGTCAGCCCGCATCGTCATCCTCTTCAGCCCGCATCATCATCCTCGTCATCCCACATCATCATCGTCATCAGCCCACATCAGCATCGTCATCAGCCCACATCAACATCGTCGTCAGCCCACATAATCATCATCAGCCCAGATCATCATCCTCGTCATCCCGCATCATCATCCTCGTCAGCCTGCATCATCATCACCGTCAGCCCGCATCATCATCACCGTCAGCCCGCATCATCATCCTCGTCAGCCCGCATCATCCTCCTCGTCAGCCCGCATCATCATCCTCGCAGCCTGCATCCTCATCCTCGTCAGCACGCATCATCATCCTCGTCAGACCGTATCATCATCCTCGTCTGCTCGCGTCATCATCACCGTCAGCCCGCATCATCATCCTCGTCAGCCCGCGTCATCATCCTCGTCAGCACACATCATCATCCTCGTCAGCAAGCATCATCATCCTCGCAGCCCGCTTCAGCTTCC
Organism: Gorilla gorilla gorilla; assembly: GCF_029281585.2. NCBI lineage: Eukaryota > Metazoa > Chordata > Mammalia > Primates > Hominidae > Gorilla > Gorilla gorilla. The sequence goes on along the minus strand of NC_086018.1, from coordinate 8,656,248 downwards.
TCGTCAGCCCGCATCATCATCCTCATCAGCCTGCATCATCCTCCTCATCAGCCTGCATCATACTCGTCAGCCCGCATCATCATCCTCGTCAGCCCACATCATCGTCATCGTCAGCCTACATCATCATCATCGTCAGACCACATCATCATCATCGTCAGACCACATCATCATACTCCTAGGCCCACATCATCCTCCTCGTCAGCCCGCATCATCATCCTCGTCAGACCACATCGTCATCCTCCTAGGCCCACATCATCCTCCTCGTCAGCCCGCATCATCATCCTCGTCAGTACGCATCATCATCCTCGTCAGCCCGCATCACCATCGTCGTCAGCCTGCATCATCATCGTCGTCAGCACGCATCTTCATCCTCGTCAGCACGCATCATCATCCTCGTCAGCCCACATCATCATCCTCGTCAGCCCACATCATCGTCATCGACAGCCCACATCATCGTCATCGTCAGCCCACATCATCACCATCGTCAGCCCACATCATCTTCATCGTCAGCCCACATCATCATCATCATCAGCGCACACCATCCTCATCGTCAGCCGACATTATCATCCTCCTCAGGCCACATCATCCTCTTCGTCTCCCCACATCATCATCCTCGTCAGCCCACATCATCATCGTCGTCAGCCCACATCTCCATCGTCGTCAGCCCACATAATCATCGTCAGCCAACATCACCATCGTTGTCAGCCCACATCATCATTCTCGTCAGCCCACATCATCATCGTTAGCCCACATCATCATCGTCAGCCCACATCATCATCATCATCAGCCCATATCATCATCCTCATCAGCCCACATCATCACCCTCATCAGCCCACATCATCATCCTCATCAGCCCACATCATCATCCTCATCAGCCTACATCATCATCATCATCATCAGCCCACATCATCATCCTCGTCAGCCCATATCATCATCCTCGTCCGCACGCATCATCAACCTCGTCAGCCCGCATCATCATTCTCGTCAGCCCGCATCATAATCCACGTCAGCACGCATCATCATCCTCCTCAACCCGCATCATCATCCTCGTCAGCCCACATCATCGTCATCGTCAGCCCACATCATCGTCATCAACAGCCCACATCAGAATCCTCGTCAGTCCACATCATCGTCATCGACAGCCTACATCATCGTCATCGTCAGCCCACATCATCATCATCGTCAGCACACACCATCACCTTCCTCAGCCCAAATCATCCCCCTCGTCAGCCCACATCATCATCCTCGTCAGCCCACATCATCATCATCATCAGCCCACATCACCATCGTCGTCAGCCCACATAATCATCGTCAGGCCACATCACCAACGTCGAAAGCCCACATCAATATCGTCGTCTGCCCACATCACCATCATCGTCAGCCCACATAATCATCATCAGGCCACATCATTATCGCTAGCCCACATCATCATCGTCAGTCCACATCCTCATCATCATCAGCCGCCGTCATCATCCATCATCAGCCAGCATCATCATCCCTCATCAGACCACATCATCATCCTCATCAACCCACATCATCATCCTCATCAGCCCACATAATCATCATCATCAGCCCACATCATCCTCCTCGTCAGCCCGCATCATCATCCTCGTCAGCCCGCATCATGATCACTGTCAGCCCGCATCATCATCCTCGTCAGCCCGCATCATCATCCTCGTCAGCCCGCATCATCATCCTCGTCAGCCCGCATCATCATCCTCGTCAGCACGCATCATCATCCTCGTCAGCCCGCATCATCATCTTCGCAGCCCCCTTCAGCATACTCGTCAGCCCCCTTCATCATCACTGTCAGCCCGCATCACCATCGTCGTCAGTCTGCATCATCATCGTCGTCAGCCCGCATCATCATCGTCGTCAGCCCGCATCATCATCCTCGTCAGCACGCATCATCATCCTCGTCAGCCCGCATCATCATCACCGTCAGCCAGCATCATCTTCCTCGTCAGCCCGCGTCATCATCCTCGTCAGCATGCATCATCATCCTCGTCAGCCTGCATCATCATCCTCGCAGCCCGCTTCAGCATCCTCGTCAGCCCGTATCATCATCCTCGTCAGCCTGCATCACCATCGTCGTCAGGCTGCATCACCATCGTCGTCAGCCCGCATCACCATCGTCGTCAGCCCGCATCATCGTCATCGTCAGCCTACATCATCATCATCGTCAGACCACATCATCATCATCGTCAGACCACATCATCATCCTCCTAGGCCCACATCATCCTCCTCGTCAGCCCGCATCATCATCCTCGTCAGCCCGCATCATGATCACCGACAGCCCGCATCATCATCCTCGTCAGCCCGCATCATCATCCTCGTCAGCACGCATCATCATCCTCTTCAGCCCGCATCACCATCGTCGTCAGCCCGCATCATCATCGTCGTCAGCCCGGATCATCATCGTCGTCAGCCCGCATCATCATCCTCATCAGCACGCATCATCATCCTCGTCAGCCCGCATCAACATCCTCGCAGCCCGCATCGTCATCCTCGTCAGAACGCATCATCATCCTCGTCATCCCGCATCATCATCCTCGTCAGCCCGCATCACCATCACCATCAGCCCGAATCATCATCCTCGTCAGCCCGCATCATCATCCTCGTCAGCCCGCGTTATCATGCTCGTCAGCCCGCATCATCATGCTCCTCAGCCCGCATCATAATCCTCGTCAGCCGGCATCATCATCCTCGTCAGCACACATCATAGTCATCGTCAGTCCACATCATCATCCTCGTCAGCCCACATCATCATCCTCGTCAGCCCACATCATACTCCTCGTCAGCCCACATCATCATCCTCGACAGCCCACATAATCGTCCTCGTCAGCCCACATCAACATCGTCGTCAGCACACATCATCATCATCAGCCCACATCATCATCGTCAGCCCACATGATCATCATCAGCCCACTTCATCATAATCATCAGCCCACATCATCATCCTCATCAGCCCACATCATCATCCTCATAAGCCCACATCATCATCCTCATCAGCCCGCATCATCATCATCGTCAGCCCACATCATCATCCTCCTCAGCCCACATCATCCTCATCGTCAGCCCACATCATAATCCACGTCAGCCCACATCATCGTCGTCGTCAGCCCACATCACCATCGTCGTCATCCCACAAAACCATCGTCAGCCCACATCACCATCGTCGTCAGTCCACATCATCATCATCGTCAGCCCGCGTCGTCATCCTCCTGAGCCCACATCATCGTCATCGCCAGCCCACATCATCGTCATCGACAGCCCACATCAGCATCCTCGTCAGTCCACATCATCGTCATCGTCATCCCACATCATCGTCATCGACAGCCCACATCATCGTCATCGTCAGCCCACATCACCATTATCGTCAGCCCACACCATCACCCTCCTCAGCCCAAATCATCCTCCTCGTCAGCCCACATCATCATCGTCGCCAGCCCACATCATCATCATCGTCAGCCCACATCACCATCGTCGTCAGCCTGCATCACCATCGTTGTGAGCCCTCATCATCATCGTCGTCAGCCCGCATCATCATCGTCGTCAGCCCACATCGTCATCGTCGTCAGCCCACATCGTCATCATCAGCCTGCATCATCATCGTCAGCCCACATCATCATCGTCTCCCCACATCATCATCCTCATCAGCTCACCTCATCATCCTCTTAACGCCGCATCATCATCCTCGTCAGCCCGCATCATCATCCTCGTCAGCCCGCATCATCATCACCGTCATCCCGCATCATCATCCTCGTCAGCCTGCATCATCATCCTCGTCAGCACGCATCATCATCCTCTTCAGCCCGCATCACCATCGTCGTCAGCCCGCATCATCATCGTCGTCGGCCTGCATCATCATTGTCGTCAGCCCGCATCATCATCCTCATCAGCACGCATCATCATCCTCATCAGCCCGCGTCATCATCCTCGCAGCCCGCATCATCATCCTCGTCAGAACGCATCATCATCGTTGTCAGCCCGCATCACCATCACCGTCAGCCCGCATCAACATCCTCGTCAGCCCGCATCATCATCGTCGTCAGCCCGCATCATCATCCTCGTCAGCCCGCGTCATCCTCATCGTCAGCCCACATCACCATCCTCGTCAGCCCACATCATCGTCATCGTCATCCCACATCACCATCTTCGTCAGCCCACATAACCATCATCAGCCCACATCACCATCGTCGTCAGCCCACATCATCATCCTCGTCAGCCCTCATCATCATCCTCGTCAGCCCACATCATCATTGTCGACCCACATCATCATCGTCAGCCCACATCATCATCGTCAGCCCACATCATCATTATCATCAGCCCAAATCATCATCCTCATCAGCCCACATCATCATCCTCGTCAGCCCACATCATCATCCTCGTCAGCCGGCATCATCATCCTCGTCAGCCCACATCATCGTCATCGTCATCCCACATCATCGTCATCGTCAGCCCACATCGTCATCCTCTTCAGCCCGCATCATCATCCTCGTCAGCCCACATCAGCATCGTTATCAGCCCACATCAGCATCGTCATCAGCCCACATCAACATCGTCGTCAGCCCACATAATCATCATCAGCCCAGATCATCATCCTCGTCAGCCCGCATCATCATCCTCGTCAGCACGCATCATCATCCTCGTCAGCCCGCATCATCATCCTCGCAGCCCGCTTCAGCATCCTCGTCAGCCCCCTTCATCATCACCGTCAGCCCGCATCACCATCGTCGTCAGCCCGCATCAACATCGTCGTCAGCACGCATCATCATCCTCGTCAGCCCGCATCATCATCCTCGTCAGCACGCATCATCATCCTCGTCAGCCCGCATCATCACCCTCGCAGCCCGCATCATCATCCTCGTCAGCACGCATCATCATCCTCGTCAGCCCGCATCATCATCCTCGTCAGCACGCATCATTCTCCTCGTCAGCTGGCATCACCATCCTCGTCAGCTCGCCTAACCATCGTCGTCATCCCGCATCATCATCGTCGTCAGCCCGCATCATCATCGTCGTCAGCCCGCATCATCATCCTCGTCAGCACGCATCATCATCCTCGTCAGCCCTCATCATCATCCTCGTCAGCCCGCATCATCATCCTCGTCAGCCCGCATAATCCTCCTCGTCAACCCGCATCATCATCCTCGCAGCCCGCATCCTCATCCTCGTCAGCACGCATCATCATCCTCGTCAGCCCGCATCATCATCCTCGTCAGCTCGCATCATCATCACCGTCAGCCCGCATCATCATCCTCGTCAGCACCCATCATCATCCTCGTCAGCCCGCATCATCATCCTCGTCAGCCCGCATCCTCATCCACGTCAGCCCGCATCATCATCCTCGTCAGCCTGCATCATCACCCTCGTCAGCCCGCATCTTCATCCTCGTCAGGCCGCATCATCATCCTCGTCAGCCCGCATCATCATCCTCGTCACCCCGCATCATCATCCACGTCAGCCCGCATCACCGTCGTCATCAGCCTGCATCACCACCGTCGTGAGCCCTCACCATCATCGTCGTCAGCCCGCATCATCATCGTCGTCAGCCCACATCGTCATCATCAGTCCGCATAGTCATCGTCAGCCCACATCATCATCGTCTCCCCACATCATCATCCTCATCAGCTCACATCATCATCCTCTTAAGGCCGCATCATCATCCTCGTCAGCCCGCATCATCATCCTCGTCAGCCCGCATAATCGTCATCGTCAGCCCATATCATCGTCATCGTCAGACCACATCATCAACCTCCTCAGCCCACATCATCCTCCTCGTCAGCCCACATCATCATCCTCGTCAGCACGCATCATCATCCTCCTCAGCCCGCATCATCATCCTCGTCAGCACGCATCATCATCCTCGTCAGCCCGCATCATCATCCTCGTCAGCCCTCATCATCATCCTCGTCAGCCCGCGTCATCATCCTCGTCAGCATGCATCATCATCCTCGTCAGCCCGCATCATCGTCCTCGTCAGCACACGTCATCATCCTCGTCAGCCCGCATCATCATCCTCGTCAGCCCGCGTCATCATCACCATCAGCCCGCATCATCATCCTCGTCAGCCCGCGTCATCATCCTCGTCAGCCCGCATCATCATCCTCGTCAGCCCGCATCATCATCACCGTCAGCCCGCATCATCTTCCTCGTCAGCCCACGTCATCATCCTCGTCAGCATGCATCATCATCCTCGTCAGCCCGCATCATCATCCTCGCAGCCCGCTTCAGCATCCTCGTCAGCCCGTATCATCATCCTCGTCAGCCTGCATCATCATCCTCGTCAGCCCGCATCAACATCCTCGAAGCCCGCATCATCATCCTCGTCAGAACGCATCATCATCCTCGTCATCCCGCATCATCATCCTCGTCAGCCCGCATCACCATCACCATCAGCCCGAATCAACATCCTCGTCAGCCCGCATCATCATCGTCGTCAGAACGCATCATCATCCTCGTCAGCCCGCATCATCATCCTCGTCAGTCCGCATCATCATCCTCGCAGCCCGCTTCAGCATCCTCGTCAGCCCGCATCATCATGGTCGTCAGCCCGCATCATCATCCTCGTCAGCACGCATCATCATCCTCGTCAGCCCGCATCATCATCCTTGTCAGCCCGCATCACCGTCGTCGTCAGCCCGCATCATCATCGTCGTCAGCCCGCATCATCATCCTCGTCATCCCGCATCATCATCCTCATCAGCCTGCATCATCCTCGTCAGCCCGCATCATCATCCTCGTCAGCCCACATCATCGTCATCGTCAGCCTACATCATCATCATCGTCAGACCACATCATCATCATCGTCAGACCACATCATCATCCTCCTAGGCCCAGATCATCCTCCTCGTCAGCCCACATCATCATCCTCGTCAGCCCACATCATCATCCTCCTCAGCCCGCATCATCATCCTTGTCAGCCTACATCATCGTCATCGTCAGCCCACATCATCGTCATCGTCAGGCGACAACATTGTCATCGACAGCCCACATCATTGTCATCGTCATCCCATATCATCGTCACCGTCATCCCACATCATCCTCATCGTCAGCCCACATCATCATCCTCCTCAGCAAACATCATCCTCATCGTCAGGCCACATCATCATCCTCGTCAGCCCGCATCATCATCCTCGTCAGCCCGCATCATCATCACCGTCAGCCCGCATCATCATCCTCGTCAGCCCGCATCATCATCCTCGTCAGCACGCATCATCATCCTCGTCAGCCCGCATCATCATCCTCGCAGCCCGCATCATCATCCTCGTCAGCACGCATCATCATCCTCGTCAGCCCGCATCATCATCCTCGTCAGCCCGCATCACCATCCTCGTCAGCACGCATCATCATCCTCGTCAGCCCGCATCATCATCCTCGCAGCCCGCTTCAGCATCCTCGTCAGCCCCTTCATCATCACCGTCAGCCCGCATCACCATCGTCGTCAGCCCGCATCATCATCGTCGTCAGACCGCATCATCATCCTCGTCAGCAAGCGTCATCATCCTCGTCAGCCCGCATCATCATCCTCGTCAGCCCGCATCATCATCACCGTCAGCCCGCATCATCATCCTCGTCAGCCCGCATCAACATCCTCGTCAGCACGCATCATCATCCTCGTCAGCACGCATCATCATCCTCGCAGCCCGCATCATCATCCTCGTCAGCACGCATCATCATCCTCGTCAGCCCGCATCATCATCCTCGTCAGCCCGCATCACCATCCTCTTCAGCACGCATCATCATCCTCGTCAGCCCGCATCATCACCCTCGCAGCCCGCTTCAGCATCCTCGTCAGCCCCCTTCATCATCACCGTCAGCCCGCATCACCATCGTCGTCAGCCCGCATCATCATCGTCGTCAGACCGCATCATCATCCTCGTCAGCAAGCGTCATCATCCTCGTCAGCCCGCATCATCATCCTCCTCAGCCCGCATCATCATCACCGTCAGCCCGCATCATCATCCTCGTCAGCACGCATCATCCTCCTCGTCAGCCCGCATCAGAATACTCGTCAGCCCGCATCACCATCACCGTCAGCCCGCATCATCATCCTCGTCAGCCCGCATCACCATCGTCGTCAGCCCGCATCATCATCCTCGCAGCCCGCATCATCATCCTCGTCAGCCCGCATCACCATCACCGTCAGCCCGCATCATCATCCTCGCAGCCCGCATCATCATCCCCGTCAGCCCGCATCACCATCACCGTCAGCCCGCATCATCATCCTCGCAGCCAGCATCATCATCCCCGTCAGCCCGCATCACCATCACCGTCAGCCCGCATCATCATCCTCTTCAGCCCGCATCATCATCCTCGTCAGCACGCATCATCATCCTCGTCAGCCCGCATCATCATCCTCGCAGCCCGCTTCAACATCCTCGTCAGCCCGCATCATCATCCTCGTCAGCCCGCATCACTATTGTCGTCAGCCTACATCATCATCGTCGTCAGCCCGCATCATCATCCTCATCAGCCCGCATCATCATCCTTGCAGCCCGCATCATCATCCTTGTCAGCACGCATCATCATCCTCGTCAGCCCGCATCATCATCACCGTCAGCCCGCATCATCATCACCGTCAGCCCGCATCATCAACCTCGTCAGCATGCATCAACATCCTCGTCAGCCCGCATCATCGTCCTCGCAGCCCACTTCAGCATTCTCGTCCCCCCGTATCATCATACTCGTCAGCCCGCATCACCATCGTCGTCAGACTGCATAACCATCTTCGTCAGCCCGCATCGTCATCGTCGTCAGCCCGCATCATCATCCTCGTCAGCCCGCATCATCATCCTCATCAGCCTGCATCATCCTCGTCAGACCGCATCATCATCCTCCTAGGCCCACATCATCGTCATCGTCAGCCTACATCATCATCATCGTCAGACCACATCATCATCATGGTCAGACCACATCATCATGCTCCTAGTTCCACATCATCCTCCCCCTCATCCCGCATCATCATCCTCGTCAGCACGCATCATCATTCTCCTCAGTCCGCATCATCATCCTCGCAGCCCGCTTCAGCATCCTCGTCAGCCCGCATCACCATCCTCGTCAGCACGAATCATCATTCTCGTCAGCCCGCATCATCATCCTCGCAGCCCGCTTCAGCATCCTCGTCAACCCGCATCACCATCGTCGTCAGCCGGCATCATCATAGTCGTCAGCCCGCATCATCATCCTCCTCAGCACGCATCATCATCCTCATCAGCCTGCATCATCCTCGTCAGCCCGCATCATCATCCTCGTCAGCCCACATCATCGTCATCGTCAGCCTACATCATCATCATCGTCAGACCACATCATCATCATCGTCAGATCACATCATCATCCTCCTAGGCCCACATCATCCTCCTCGTCAGCCCGCATCATCATCCTCGTCAGCCCTCATCATCATCACCTTCAGCCCGCATCATCATCCTCGTCAGCCCGCATCATCATCACCTTCAGCCCGCATCATCATCCTCGTCAGCCCGCGTCATCATCACCTTCAGCCCGCGTCATCATCCTCGTCAGCCCGCGTCATCATCCTCGTCAGCACGCGTCATCATCCTCGTCAGCCCGCATCATCATCCTCGTCAGCCCGCCTCATCATCACCGTCAGCCCGCATCATCATCCTCGTCAGCCCGCATCAACATCCTCGTCAGCACGCATCATCATCCTCGTCAGCCCGCATCATCATCCTCGCAGCCCGCATCATCATCCTCGTCAGCACGCATCATCATCCTCGTCAGCCCGCATCATCATCCTCGTCAGCCCGCATCATCATCCTCGTCAGCACGCATCATCATCCTCGTCAGCCCGCATCATCATCCTCGCAGCCCGCTTCAGCATCCTCGTCAGCCCCCTTCATCATCACCGTCAGCCCGCATCACCATCGTCGTCAGCCCGCATCATCATCGTCGTCAGCCCGCATCATCATCGTCGTCAGCACGCATCAACATCCTCGTCAGCACGCATCATCATCCTCGTCAGCCCGCATCATCATCCTCAGAGCCGCATCATCATCCTCGTCAGCACGCATCATCATCCTCGTCAGCCCGCATCATCATCCTCGTCAGCCCGCATCATCATCACCGTCAGCCAGCATCATCATCCTCGTCAGCCCGCGTCATCAGTGTCGTCAGCATGCATCATCATCCTCGTCAGCCCGCATCATCATCCTCGCAGCCCGCTTCAGCATCCTCGTCAGCCCGTATCATCATCCTCGTCAGCCTGCATCACCATCGTCGTCAGCCTTCATCACCATCGTCGTCAGCCCGCATCATCATCGTCGTCAGCCCGCATCATCATCCTCGTCAGCCCGCATCATCATCCTCATCAGCCTGCATCATCCTCGTCAGCCCGCATCATCATCCTCGTCAGCCCACATCATCGTCATCGTCAGCCTACATCATCATCATCGTCAGACCACATCATCATCCTCCTAGGCCCACATCATCCTCCTCGTCAGCCCGCATCATCCTCCTCGTCAGCCCGCATCATCATCACCGTCATCCCGCATCATCACCCTCGTCAGCCTGCATCATCATCCTCGTCAGCCCACATCATCAACCTCGTCAGCCTGCATCATCATCCTCGTCAGCCCACATCATCGTCATCGTCATCCCACATCATCGTCATCGTCAGCCCGCATCGTCATCCTCTTCAGCCCGCATCATCATCCTCGTCATCCCACATCATCATCGTCATCAGCCCACATCAGCATCGTCATCAGCCCACATCAACATCGTCGTCAGCCCACATAATCATCATCAGCCCAGATCATCATCCTCGTCATCCCGCATCATCATCCTCGTCAGCCTGCATCATCATCACCGTCAGCCCGCATCATCATCACCGTCAGCCCGCATCATCATCCTCGTCAGCCCGCATCATCCTCCTCGTCAGCCCGCATCATCATCCTCGCAGCCTGCATCCTCATCCTCGTCAGCACGCATCATCATCCTCGTCAGACCGTATCATCATCCTCGTCTGCTCGCGTCATCATCACCGTCAGCCCGCATCATCATCCTCGTCAGCCCGCGTCATCATCCTCGTCAGCACACATCATCATCCTCGTCAGCAAGCATCATCATCCTCGCAGCCCGCTTCAGCTTCCTCGTCAGCCCGCATCATCATCCTCATCAGCCTGCATCATCCTCCTCATCAGCCTGCATCATACTCGTCAGCCCGCATCATCATCCTCGTCAGCCCACATCATCGTCATCGTCAGCCTACATCATCATCATCGTCAGACCACATCATCATCATCGTCAGACCACATCATCATACTCCTAGGCCCACATCATCCTCCTCGTCAGCCCGCATCATCATCCTCGTCAGACCACATCGTCATCCTCCTAGGCCCACATCATCCTCCTCGTCAGCCCGCATCATCATCCTCGTCAGTACGCATCATCATCCTCGTCAGCCCGCATCACCATCGTCGTCAGCCTGCATCATCATCGTCGTCAGCACGCATCTTCATCCTCGTCAGCACGCATCATCATCCTCGTCAGCCCACATCATCATCCTCGTCAGCCCACATCATCGTCATCGACAGCCCACATCATCGTCATCGTCAGCCCACATCATCACCATCGTCAGCCCACATCATCTTCATCGTCAGCCCACATCATCATCATCATCAGCGCACACCATCCTCATCGTCAGCCGACATTATCATCCTCCTCAGGCCACATCATCCTCTTCGTCTCCCCACATCATCATCCTCGTCAGCCCACATCATCATCGTCGTCAGCCCACATCTCCATCGTCGTCAGCCCACATAATCATCGTCAGCCAACATCACCATCGTTGTCAGCCCACATCATCATTCTCGTCAGCCCACATCATCATCGTTAGCCCACATCATCATCGTCAGCCCACATCATCATCATCATCAGCCCATATCATCATCCTCATCAGCCCACATCATCACCCTCATCAGCCCACATCATCATCCTCATCAGCCCACATCATCATCCTCATCAGCCTACATCATCATCATCATCATCAGCCCACATCATCATCCTCGTCAGCCCATATCATCATCCTCGTCCGCACGCATCATCAACCTCGTCAGCCCGCATCATCATTCTCGTCAGCCCGCATCATAATCCACGTCAGCACGCATCATCATCCTCCTCAACCCGCATCATCATCCTCGTCAGCCCACATCATCGTCATCGTCAGCCCACATCATCGTCATCAACAGCCCACATCAGAATCCTCGTCAGTCCACATCATCGTCATCGACAGCCTACATCATCGTCATCGTCAGCCCACATCATCATCATCGTCAGCACACACCATCACCTTCCTCAGCCCAAATCATCCCCCTCGTCAGCCCACATCATCATCCTCGTCAGCCCACATCATCATCATCATCAGCCCACATCACCATCGTCGTCAGCCCACATAATCATCGTCAGGCCACATCACCAACGTCGAAAGCCCACATCAATATCGTCGTCTGCCCACATCACCATCATCGTCAGCCCACATAATCATCATCAGGCCACATCATTATCGCTAGCCCACATCATCATCGTCAGTCCACATCCTCATCATCATCAGCCGCCGTCATCATCCATCATCAGCCAGCATCATCATCCCTCATCAGACCACATCATCATCCTCATCAACCCACATCATCATCCTCATCAGCCCACATAATCATCATCATCAGCCCACATCATCCTCCTCGTCAGCCCGCATCATCATCCTCGTCAGCCCGCATCATGATCACTGTCAGCCCGCATCATCATCCTCGTCAGCCCGCATCATCATCCTCGTCAGCCCGCATCATCATCCTCGTCAGCCCGCATCATCATCCTCGTCAGCACGCATCATCATCCTCGTCAGCCCGCATCATCATCTTCGCAGCCCCCTTCAGCATACTCGTCAGCCCCCTTCATCATCACTGTCAGCCCGCATCACCATCGTCGTCAGTCTGCATCATCATCGTCGTCAGCCCGCATCATCATCGTCGTCAGCCCGCATCATCATCCTCGTCAGCACGCATCATCATCCTCGTCAGCCCGCATCATCATCACCGTCAGCCAGCATCATCTTCCTCGTCAGCCCGCGTCATCATCCTCGTCAGCATGCATCATCATCCTCGTCAGCCTGCATCATCATCCTCGCAGCCCGCTTCAGCATCCTCGTCAGCCCGTATCATCATCCTCGTCAGCCTGCATCACCATCGTCGTCAGGCTGCATCACCATCGTCGTCAGCCCGCATCACCATCGTCGTCAGCCCGCATCATCGTCATCGTCAGCCTACATCATCATCATCGTCAGACCACATCATCATCATCGTCAGACCACATCATCATCCTCCTAGGCCCACATCATCCTCCTCGTCAGCCCGCATCATCATCCTCGTCAGCCCGCATCATGATCACCGACAGCCCGCATCATCATCCTCGTCAGCCCGCATCATCATCCTCGTCAGCACGCATCATCATCCTCTTCAGCCCGCATCACCATCGTCGTCAGCCCGCATCATCATCGTCGTCAGCCCGGATCATCATCGTCGTCAGCCCGCATCATCATCCTCATCAGCACGCATCATCATCCTCGTCAGCCCGCATCAACATCCTCGCAGCCCGCATCGTCATCCTCGTCAGAACGCATCATCATCCTCGTCATCCCGCATCATCATCCTCGTCAGCCCGCATCACCATCACCATCAGCCCGAATCATCATCCTCGTCAGCCCGCATCATCATCCTCGTCAGCCCGCGTTATCATGCTCGTCAGCCCGCATCATCATGCTCCTCAGCCCGCATCATAATCCTCGTCAGCCGGCATCATCATCCTCGTCAGCACACATCATAGTCATCGTCAGTCCACATCATCATCCTCGTCAGCCCACATCATCATCCTCGTCAGCCCACATCATACTCCTCGTCAGCCCACATCATCATCCTCGACAGCCCACATAATCGTCCTCGTCAGCCCACATCAACATCGTCGTCAGCACACATCATCATCATCAGCCCACATCATCATCGTCAGCCCACATGATCATCATCAGCCCACTTCATCATAATCATCAGCCCACATCATCATCCTCATCAGCCCACATCATCATCCTCATAAGCCCACATCATCATCCTCATCAGCCCGCATCATCATCATCGTCAGCCCACATCATCATCCTCCTCAGCCCACATCATCCTCATCGTCAGCCCACATCATAATCCACGTCAGCCCACATCATCGTCGTCGTCAGCCCACATCACCATCGTCGTCATCCCACAAAACCATCGTCAGCCCACATCACCATCGTCGTCAGTCCACATCATCATCATCGTCAGCCCGCGTCGTCATCCTCCTGAGCCCACATCATCGTCATCGCCAGCCCACATCATCGTCATCGACAGCCCACATCAGCATCCTCGTCAGTCCACATCATCGTCATCGTCATCCCACATCATCGTCATCGACAGCCCACATCATCGTCATCGTCAGCCCACATCACCATTATCGTCAGCCCACACCATCACCCTCCTCAGCCCAAATCATCCTCCTCGTCAGCCCACATCATCATCGTCGCCAGCCCACATCATCATCATCGTCAGCCCACATCACCATCGTCGTCAGCCTGCATCACCATCGTTGTGAGCCCTCATCATCATCGTCGTCAGCCCGCATCATCATCGTCGTCAGCCCACATCGTCATCGTCGTCAGCCCACATCGTCATCATCAGCCTGCATCATCATCGTCAGCCCACATCATCATCGTCTCCCCACATCATCATCCTCATCAGCTCACCTCATCATCCTCTTAACGCCGCATCATCATCCTCGTCAGCCCGCATCATCATCCTCGTCAGCCCGCATCATCATCACCGTCATCCCGCATCATCATCCTCGTCAGCCTGCATCATCATCCTCGTCAGCACGCATCATCATCCTCTTCAGCCCGCATCACCATCGTCGTCAGCCCGCATCATCATCGTCGTCGGCCTGCATCATCATTGTCGTCAGCCCGCATCATCATCCTCATCAGCACGCATCATCATCCTCATCAGCCCGCGTCATCATCCTCGCAGCCCGCATCATCATCCTCGTCAGAACGCATCATCATCGTTGTCAGCCCGCATCACCATCACCGTCAGCCCGCATCAACATCCTCGTCAGCCCGCATCATCATCGTCGTCAGCCCGCATCATCATCCTCGTCAGCCCGCGTCATCCTCATCGTCAGCCCACATCACCATCCTCGTCAGCCCACATCATCGTCATCGTCATCCCACATCACCATCTTCGTCAGCCCACATAACCATCATCAGCCCACATCACCATCGTCGTCAGCCCACATCATCATCCTCGTCAGCCCTCATCATCATCCTCGTCAGCCCACATCATCATTGTCGACCCACATCATCATCGTCAGCCCACATCATCATCGTCAGCCCACATCATCATTATCATCAGCCCAAATCATCATCCTCATCAGCCCACATCATCATCCTCGTCAGCCCACATCATCATCCTCGTCAGCCGGCATCATCATCCTCGTCAGCCCACATCATCGTCATCGTCATCCCACATCATCGTCATCGTCAGCCCACATCGTCATCCTCTTCAGCCCGCATCATCATCCTCGTCAGCCCACATCAGCATCGTTATCAGCCCACATCAGCATCGTCATCAGCCCACATCAACATCGTCGTCAGCCCACATAATCATCATCAGCCCAGATCATCATCCTCGTCAGCCCGCATCATCATCCTCGTCAGCACGCATCATCATCCTCGTCAGCCCGCATCATCATCCTCGCAGCCCGCTTCAGCATCCTCGTCAGCCCCCTTCATCATCACCGTCAGCCCGCATCACCATCGTCGTCAGCCCGCATCAACATCGTCGTCAGCACGCATCATCATCCTCGTCAGCCCGCATCATCATCCTCGTCAGCACGCATCATCATCCTCGTCAGCCCGCATCATCACCCTCGCAGCCCGCATCATCATCCTCGTCAGCACGCATCATCATCCTCGTCAGCCCGCATCATCATCCTCGTCAGGCCGCATCATCATCCTCGTCAGCACGCATCATCATCCTCGTCAGCCCGCATCATCATCCTCGCAGCCTTCTTCAGCATCCTCGTCAGCCCCCTTCATCATCACCGTCAGCCCGCATCACCATCGTCGTCAGCCCTCATCATCATCGTCGTCAGCCCGCATCATCATCGTAGTCAGCACGCATCATCATCCTCGTCAGCACGCATCATCATCCTCGTCAGCCCGCATCATCATCCTCGGAGCCGCATCATCATCCTCGTCAGCCCACATCATCGTCATCGTCAGCCTACATCATCATCATCGTCAGACCACATCATCGTCATCATCAGCCTACATCATCATCATCGTCAGACCACATCATCATCATCGTCAGACCACATCATCATACTCCTAGGCCCACATCATCCTCCTCGTCAGCCCGCATCAGAATCCTCGTCAGCCCGCATCATCATCACCGTCAGCCCGCATCATCATCCTCGTCAGCCCGCATCACCATCGTCGTCAGCCCGCATCATCATCGTCGTCAGCCGGCATCACCATCGTCGTCAGCCCGCCTCATCATCCTCGTCAGCACGCATCATTCTCCTCGTCAGCCCGCATCATCATCCTCGCAGCCCGCATCATCATCCTCGTCAGCCGGCATCACCATCACCGTCAGCCCGCATCATCATCCTCGCAGCCCGCATCATCATCCTCCTCAGCCCGCATCACCATCACCGTCAGCCCGCATCATCATCCTCGTCAGCCCGCATCATCATCCTCGCAGCCCGCTTCAACATCCTTGTCAGCCCGCATCATCATCCTCGTCAGCCCGCATCACCATCGTCGTCAGCCTGCATCATCATCGTCGTCAGCCCGCATTATCATCCTCGTCAGCCCGCATCATCATCCTCGTCAGGACGCATCATCATCCTCGTCAGCCCGCATCATCATCCTCGTCAGCCCGCATCATCATCCTTGCAGCCCGCATCATCATCCTTGTCTGCACGCATCATCATCCTCGTCAGCCCGCATCATCATCACCATCAGCCCGCATCATCATCACCGTCAGCCCGCATCATCATCCTCGTCAGCATGCATCATCATCCTCGTCAGCCCGCATCATCATCCTCGCAGCCCGCTTCAGCATCCTCGTCCCCCCGTATCATCATCCTCGTCAGCCCGCATCACCATCGTCGTCAGACTGCATAACCATTTTCGTCAGCCTGCATCATCATCGTCGTCAGCCCGTATCATCATCCTCGTCAGCCCGCATCATCATCCTCATCAGCCTGCATCATCCTCGTCAGAACGCATCATCATCCTCGTAAGCCCACATCATCGTCATCGTCAGCCTACATCATCATCATCGTCAGACCACATCATCATCATGGTCAGACCACAACATCATCCTCCTAGTTCCACATCATCCTCCCCCTCAGCCCGCATCATCATCCTCGTCAGCACGCATCATCATTCTCTTCAGCCCGCATCATCATCCCCGCAGCCCGCTTCAGCATCCTCGTCAGCCCGCATCATCATCCTCGTCAGCACGAATCATCATTCTCGTCAGCCCGCATCATCATCCTCGCAGCCCGCTTCAGCATCCTCGTCAGCCCGCATCATCATCCTCGTCAGCCCGCATCATCATCCTCGTCAGCACGCATCATCATTCTCATCAGCCCGCATCATCATCCTCGCAGCCCGCTTCAGCATCCTCGTCAACCCGCATCACCATCTTCGTCAGCCTGCATCATCATCGTCGTCAGCCCGCATCATCATCGTCGTCAGCCCGCATCATCATCCTCGTCAGCACGCATCATCATCCTCGTCAGCCCGCATCATCATCCTCGTCAGCCCGCATCATCATCATCGTCAGCCCGCATCATCCTCCTCGTCAGCCCGCGTCATCATCCTCGTCAGCATGCATCATCTTCCTCGTCAGCCCGCGTCATCTTCCTCGTCAGCATGCATCATCATCCTCGTCATCCCGCATCATAATCCTCGCAGCCCGCTTCAGCATCCTCTTCAGCCCGCATCATCATCCTCGTCAGCATGCATCATCACCCTCGTCAGCCCGCATCTTCATCCTCGTCAGGCCGCATCATCATCCTCGTCAGCCCGCATCATCATCCTCGTCACCCCGCATCATCATCCTCGTCAGCCCGCATCACCGTCACCATCAGCCTGCGTCACCATCGTCGTGAGCCCTCACCATCATCGTCGTCAGCCCGCATCATCATCGTCGTCAGCCCACATCGTCATCATCAGCCCGCATCGTCATCGTCAGCCCACATCATCATCGTCTCCCCACATCATCATCCTCTTCAGCTCACATCATCATCCTCTTAAGTCCGCAGCATCATCCTCGTCAGTCCGCATCATCGTCATCGTCAGCCCACATCATCATCATCGTCAGACCACATCATCATCATCGTCAGACCACATCATCATCCTCGTCAGTCCTCATCATCATCGTCGTCAGCCCACATCATCATTGTCGTCCCACATCATCATCGTCAGCCCACATCATCATCGTCAGCCCACATCATCATTATCATCAGCCCAAATCATCATCCTCATCAGCCCACATCATCATCCTCGTCAGCCCACATCATGATCCTTGTCAGCCGGCATCATCATCCTCGTCAGCCCACATCATCGTCATCGTCAGCCCACATCATCGTCATCGTCAGCCCGCATCGTCATCCTCTAGAGCCCGCATCATCATCCTCGTCAGCCCACATCAGCATCGTCATCAGCCCACATCAGCATCGTCATCAGCCCACATCAACATCGTCGTCAGCCCACATAATCATCTTCAGCCCAGATCATCATCCTCGTCAGCCCGCATCATCATGCTCGTCAGCACGCATCATCATCCTCGTCAGCCTGCATCATCATCACCGTCAGCCCGCATCATCATCCTCGGCAGCCCGCATCATCGTCCTCGTCAGCACGCATCATCATCCTCGTCAGCCCGCATCATCATCCTCGCAGCCCGCATCATCATCCTCGTCAGCACGCATCATCATCCTCGTCAGCCCGCATCATCATCCTCGTCAGCCCGCATCATCATCCTCGTCAGCACGCATCATCATCCTCGTCAGCCCGCATCATCATCCTCGCAGCCCGCTTCAGCATCCTCGTCAGCCCACATCATCATCACCGTCAGCCCACATCACCATCGTCGTCAGCCCGCGTCATCATCGTCGTCAGCCCGCATCATCATCGTCGTCAGCACGCATCATCATCCTCGTCAGCACGCATCATCATCCTCGTCAGCCCGCTTCATCATCCTTGGAGCCCGCATCATCATCCTCGTCAGCCCGCATCATCATCACCGTCAGTCAGCATCATCATCCTCGTCAGCCCGCGTCATCATCCTCGTCAGCATGCATCATCATCCTCGTCAGCCCGCATCATCATCCTCGCAGCCCGCTTCAGCATCCTCGTCAGCCCGTATCATCATCCTCGTCAGCCCGCATTATCATCCTCGCAGCCCGCTTCAGCATCCTCGTCAGCCCCCATCATCATCACCGTCAGCCCGCATCACAATCGTCATCAGCCCGCATCATCATCTTCGTCAGCCCGCATCATCGTCGTCGTCAGGACGCATCATCATCCTCGTCATCACGCATCAACATCCTCGGAGCCCGCATCATCATCCTCGTCAGCCCGCATCATCATCCTCTTCAGCACGCATCATCATCCTCTTCAGCCCGCATCACCATCGTCGTCAGCCCGCATCATCGTCGTCGTCAGCCCGCATCATCATTGTCGTCAACCCGCATCATCATCCTCATCAGCAGGCATCATCATCCTCATCAGCAGGCATCATCATCCTCGTCAGTCCGCATCATCATCCTCGTCAGCCCGCATCACCATCACCGTCAGCCCGCATCATCATCCTCGTCAGCCCGCATCATCATCCTCGTCAGCACGCATCATCATCCTCGTCAGCCCGCATCATCATCCTCGCAGCCCGCTTCAGCATCCTCGTCAGCACGCATCATCATCCTCGTCAGCCCGCATCATCATCCTCGCAGCCCGCTTCAGCATCCTCGTCAGCCCGCATCATCCTCCTCGTCAGCCCGCATCATCATCCTCGTCAGCCCGCATCATCATCACCGTCAGCCCGCATCACCATCCTCGTCAGCCCGCATCATCATCCTAGTCAGCATGCATCATCATCCTCGTTAGCCCGCATCACCATCGTCGTCAGCCCGCATCATCATCCTCGTCGGCCCGCATCATCATCCTCGTCAGCCCGCATCATCATCCTCGTCAGCCCGCATCATCATCATCGTCAGCACGCATCATCACCCTCGTCAGCCCACATCATCGTCATCGTCATCCTACATCATCATTATCGTCAGAACGCATCATCATCATCGTCAGAACACATCATCATCCTCGTCAGTCTTCATCATCATCGTCGTCAGCCCACATCATCATTGTCGTCCCACATCATCATCGTCAGCCCACATCATCATCGTCAGCCCACATCATCATTATCATCAGCCCAAATCATCATCCTCATCAGCCCACATCATCATCCTCGTCAGCCCACATCATCATCCTCGTCAGCCGGCATCATCATCCTCGTCAGCCCACATCATCGTCATCGTCAGCCCACATCATCGTCATCGTCAGCCCGCATCGTCATCCTCTTCAGCCCGCATCATCATCCTCGTCAGCCCACATCAGCATCGTCATCAGCCCACATCAGCATCGTCATCAGCTCACATCAACATCGTCGTCAGCCCACATAATCATCATCAGCCCAGATCATCATCCTCGTCAGCCCGCATCATCATCCTCGTCAGCCCACATCATCGTCATCGTCAGCCTACATCATCATCATCGTCAGACCACATCATCATCATCGTCAGACCACATCATCATCCTCGTCAGTCCTCATCATCATCGTCGTCAGCCCACATCATCATTGTCGTCCCACATCATCATCGTCAGCCCACATCATCATCGTCAGCCCACATCATCATCATCATCAGCCCAAATCATCATCCTCATCAGCCCACATCATCATCCTCGTCAGCCCACATCATGATCCTTGTCAGCCGGCATCATCATCCTCGTCAGCCCACATCATCGTCATCGTCAGCCCACATCATCGTCATCGTCAGCCCGCATCGTCTTCCTCTAGAGCCCACATCATCATCCTCGTCAGCCTACATCAGCATCGTCATCAGCCCACATCAGCATCGTCATCAGCCCACATCAACATCGTCGTCAGCCCACATAATCATCTTCAGCCCAGATCATCATCCTCGTCAGCCCGCATCATCATTCTCGTCAGCACGCATCATCATCCTCGTCAGCCTGCATCATCATCACCGTCAGCCCACATCATCATCCTCGGCAGCCCGCATCATCATCCTCGTCAGCACGCATCATCATCCTCGTCAGCCCGCATCATCATCCTCGCAGCCCGCATCATCATCCTCGTCAGCACGCATCATCATCCTCGTCAGCCCGCATCATCATCCTCGTCAGCCCGCATCATCATCCTCGTCAGCACGCATCATCATCCTCGTCAGCCCGCATCATCATCCTCGCAGCCCGCTTCAGCATCCTCGTCAGCCCCCATCATCATCACCGTCAGCCCACGTCACCATCGTCGTCAGCCCGCATCATCATCGTCGTCAGCCCGCATCATCATCGTCGCCAGCACGCATCATCATCCTCGTCAGCACGCATCATCATCCTCGTCAGCCCGCTTCATCATCCTTGGAGCCCGCATCATCATCCTCGTCAGCCCGCATCATCATCACCGTCAGTCAGCATCATCATCCTCGTCAGCCCGCGTCATCATCCTCGTCAGCATGCATCATCCTCCTCGTCAGCCCGCATCATCATCCTCGTCAGCCCGCATCATCATCCTCGTCAGCACGCATCATCACCCTCGTCAGCCCATATCATCGTCATCGTCAGCCTACATCATCATCATCGTCAGAACGCATCATCATCATCGTCAGACCACATCATCATCCTCGTCAGTCTTCATCATCATCGTCGTCAGCCCACATCATCATTGTCGTCCCACATCATCATCGTCAGCCCACATCATCATCGTCAGCCCACATCATCATTATCATCAGCCCAAATCATCATCCTCATCAGCCCACATCATCATCCTCGTCAGCCCACATCATGATCCTCGTCAGCCGGCATCATCATCCTCGTCAGCCCACATCATCGTCATCGTCAGCCCACATCATCGTCATCGTCAGCCCGCATCGTCATCCTCTAGAGCCCGCATCATCATCCTCGTCAGCCTACATCAGCATCGTCATCAGCCCACATCAGCATCGTCATCAGCCCACATCAACATCGTCGTCAGCCCACATAATCATCTTCAGCCCAGATCATCATCCTCGTCAGCCCGCATCATCATTCTCGTCAGCACGCATCATCATCCTCGTCAGCCGGCATCATCATCACCGTCAGCCCGCATCATCATCCTCGGCAGCCCGCATCATCGTCCTCGTCAGCACGCATCATCATCCTCGTCAGCCCGCATCATCATCCTCGCAGCCCGCATCATCATCCTCGTCAGCACGCATCATCATCCTCGTCAGCCCGCATCATCATCCTCGTCAGCCCGCATCATCATCCTCGTCAGCACGCATCATCATCCTCGTCAGCCCGCATCATCATCCTCGCAGCCCGCTTCAGCATCCTCGTCAGCCCCCATCATCATCACCGTCAGCCCACATCACCATCGTCGTCAGCCCGCATCATCATCGTCGTCAGCCCGCATCATCATCGTCGTCAGCACGCATCATCATCCTCGTCAGCACGCATCATCATCCTCGTCAGCCCGCTTCATCATCCTTGGAGCCTGCATCATCATCCTCGTCAGCCCGCATCATCATCCTCGTCAGCATGCATCATCATCCTCGCAGCCCTCTTCAGCATCCTCGTCAGCCCGTATCATCATCCTCGTCAGCCCGCGTTATCATCCTCGCAGCCCGCTTCAGCATCCTCGTCAGCCCCCATCATCATCACCGTCAGCCCGCATCACAATCGTCATCAGCCCGCATCATCATCTTCGTCAGCCCGCATCATCGTCGTCGTCAGGACGCATCATCATCCTCGTCAGCACGCATCATCATCCTCGGAGCCCGCATCATCATCCTCGTCAGCACGCATCATCATCCTCGTCTGCCCGCATCATCATCCTCGTCAGCCCGCATCATCATCACCGTCAGCCAGCATCATCATCCTCGTCAGCCCGCGTCATCATCCTCGTCAGCATGCATCATCATCCTCGT
The DNA here is from genome assembly GCF_029281585.2 of Gorilla gorilla gorilla. Lineage (NCBI taxonomy): Eukaryota > Metazoa > Chordata > Mammalia > Primates > Hominidae > Gorilla > Gorilla gorilla. The sequence continues at coordinate 8,632,941 of NC_086018.1, read as the reverse complement.
CAGCCCGCATCATCATCCTCGTCAGCCCGCATCATCATCCTCATCAGCCTGCATCATCCTCGTCAGCCCGCATCATCATCCTCGTCAGCCCACATCATCGTCATCGTCAGCCTACATCATCATCATCGTCAGACCACATCATCATCCTCCTAGGCCCACATCATCCCCCTCGTCAGCCCGCATCATCATCCTCTTCAGCCTGCATCATCATCGTCGTCAGCCCGCATCATCATCGTCGTCAGCCCGCATCATCATCCTCGCAGCCTGCATCATCATCCTCGTCAGCCCGCATCATCATCACCATTAGCCCGCATCATCATCCTCATCAGCCCGCGTCATCATCCTCGTCAGCATGCATCATCATCCTCGTCAGCCCGCATCATCATCCTCGCAGCCCGCTTCAGCACCCTCGTCAGCCCGTATCATCATCCTCGTCAGCCTGCATCAGCATCGTCGTCAGCCTGCATCACCATCGTCGTCAGCCCGCATCACCATCGTCGTCAGCCCACATCATCATCCTCGTCAGCCCGCATCATCATCCTCATCAGCCTGCATCATCCTCGTCAGCCCGCATCATCATCCTCGTCAGCCCACATCATCGTCATCGTCAGCCCACATCATCATCATCGTCAGACCACATCATCATCATCGTCAGACCACATCATCATCCTCCTAGGCCCACATCATCCTCCTCGTCAGCCCGCATCATCATCCTCATCAGCCCGCATCATCATCACCGTCACCCCGCATCATCATCCTCGTCAGCCCGCATCATCATCCTCTTCAGCACGCATCATCATCCTCTTCAGCCCGCATCACCATCGTCGTCAGCCCGCATCATCGTCGTCGTCAGCCCGCATCATCATTGTCGTCAACCCGCATCATCATCCTCATCAGCAGGCATCATCATCCTCATCAGCAGGCATCATCATCCTCGTCAGTCCGCATCATCATCCTCGTCAGCCCGCATCACCATCACCGTCAGCCCGCATCATCATCCTCGTCAGCCCGCATCATCGTCCTCGTCATCACGCATCATCATCCTCGTCAGCCCGCATCATCATCCTCGCAGCCCGCTTCAGCATCCTCGTCAGCACGCATCATCATCCTCGTCAGCCCGCATCATCATCCTCGCAGCCCGCTTCAGCATCCTCGTCAGCCCGCATCATCCTCCTCGTCAGCCCGCATCATCCTCCTCGTCAGCCCGCATCATCATCCTCGTCAGCACGCATCATCACCCTCGTCAGCCCACATCATCGTCATCGTCAGCCTACATCATCATCATCGTCAGAACGCATCATCATCATCGTCAGACCACATCATCATCCTCGTCAGTCCTCTTCATCATCGTCGTCAGCCCACATCATCATTGTCGTCCCACATCATCATCGTCAGCTCACATCATCATCGTCAGCCCACATCATCATTATCATCAGCCCAAATCATCATCCTCATCAGCCCACATCATCATCCTCGTCAGCCCACATCATCATCCTCGTCAGCCGGCATCATCATCCTCGTCAGCCCACATCATCGTCATCGTCAGCCCACATCATCGTCATCGTCAGCCCGCATCATCATCCTCGTCAGCCCACATCAGCATCGTCATCAGCCCACATCAGCATCGTCATCAGCTCACATCAACATCGTCGTCAGCCCACATAATCATCATCAGCCCAGATCATCATCCTCTTCAGCCCGCATCATCATCCTCGTCAGCCCGCATCATCATCCTCATCAGCCTGCATCATCCTCGTCAGCCCGCATCATCATCCTCGTCAGCCCACATCATCGTCATCGCCAGCCTACATCATCATCATCGTCAGACCACATCATCATCATCGTCAGACCACATCATCATCCTCCTAGGCCCACATCATCCTCCTCGTCAGCCCACATCATCATCCTCGTCAGGCAACATCATCATACTCCTCAGCCCGCATCATCATCCTTGTCAACCTACATCATCGTCATCGTCAGCCCACATCATCGTCATCTTCAGCCCACATCATTATCATCGACAGCCCATATCATCGTCCTCGACAGCCCACATCATCGTCATCGTCAGCCTACATCATCATCATCGTCAGAACGCATCATCATCATCGTCAGACCACATCATCATCCTCGTCAGTCCTCATCATCGTCGTCGTCAGCCCACATCATCATTGTCGTCCCACATCATCATCGTCAGCCCACATCATCATCGTCAGCCCACATCATCATTATCATCAGCCCAAATCATCATCCTCATCAGCCCACATCATCATCCTCGTCAGCCCACATCATCATCCTCGTCAGCCGGCATCATCATCCTCGTCAGCCCACATCATCGTCATCGTCAGCCCACATCATCGTCATCGTCAGCCCGCATCGTCATCCTCTAGAGCCCGCATCATTATCCTCGTCAGCCCACATCAGCATCGTCATCAGCCCACATCAGCATCGTCATCAGCCCACATCAACATCGTCATCAGCCCACATAATCATCTTCAGCCCAGATCATCATCCTCGTCAGCCCTCATCATCATGCTCGTCAGCACGCATCATCATCCTCGTCAGCCTGCATCATCATCACCGTCAGCCCGCATCATCATCCTCGGCAGCCCGCATCATCGTCCTCGTCAGCACGCATCATCATCCTCGTCAGCCCGCATCATCATCCTCGCAGCCCGCATCATCATCCTCGTCAGCACGCATCATCATCCTCGTCAGCCCGCATCATCATCCTCGTCAGCCCGCATCATCATCCTCGTCAGCACGCATCATCATCCTCGTCAGCCCGCATCATCATCCTCGCAGCCCGCTTCAGCATCCTCGTCAGCCCCCATCATCATCACAGTCAGCCCACATCACCATCGTCGTCAGCCCGCATCATCATCCTCGTCAGCACGCATCATCATCCTCGTCTGCCCGCATCATCATCCTCGTCAGCCCGCATCATCATCACCGTCAGCCAGCATCATCATCCTCGTCAGCACGCATCATCATCCTCGTCAGCCCGCATCATCATCCTCGTCAGCCCGCATCATCATCCTCGTCAGCACGCATCATCATCCTCGTCAGCCCGCATCATCATCCTCGCAGCCCGCTTCAGCATCCTCGTCAGCCCCCATCATCATCACCGTCAGCCCACGTCACCATCGTCGTCAGCCCGCATCATCATCGTCGTCAGCCCGCATCATCATCGTCGTCAGCACGCATCATCATCCTCGTCAGCACGCATCATCATCCTCGTCAGCCCGCTTCATCACCCTTGGAGCCCGCATCATCATCCTCGTCAGCCCGCATCATCATCACCGTCAGTCAGCATCATCATCCTCGTCAGCCCGCGTCATCATCCTCGTCAGCATGCATCATCATCCTCGTCAGCCCGCATCATCATCCTCGCAGCCCGCTTCAGCATCCTCGTCAGCCCGTATCATCATCCTCGTCAGCCCGCATTATCATCCTCGCAGCCCGCTTCAGCATCCTCGTCAGCCCCCATCATCATCACCGTCAGCCCGCATCACAATCGTCATCAGCCCGCATCATCATCTTCGTCAGCCCGCATCATCGTCGTCGTCAGGACGCATCATCATCCTCGTCATCACGCATCAACATCCTCGGAGCCCGCATCATCATCCTCGTCAGCACGCATCATCATCCTCGTCTGCCCGCATCATCATCCTCGTCAGCCCGCATCATCATCACCGTCAGCATGCATCATCATCCTCGTCAGCCCGCGTCATCATCCTCGCAGCCCGCTTCAGCATCCTCGTCAGCCCGTATCATCATCCTCGTCAGGATGCATCACCATCGTCGTCAGCCTGCATCACCATCGTCGACAGCCCGCATCATCATCGTCGTCAGCCCGCATCATCATCCTCGTCAGCCCTCATCATCATCCTCATCAGCCTGCATCATCCTCGTCAGCCCGCATCATCATCCTCGTCAGCCCACATCATCGTCATCGTCAGCCTACATCATCATCATCGTCAGACCACATCATCATCCTCCTAGGCCCACATCATCCTCCTCGTCAGCCCGCATCATCATCCTCTTCAGCCTGCATCATCATCGTCGTCAGCCCGCATCATCATCGTCGTCAGCCCGCATCATCATCCTCGCAGCCGGCATCATCATCCTGTTCAGCACGCATCATCATTATCGTCAGCCTGCATCATCATCCTCGTCAGCCCGCATCATCATCACCATTAGCCCGCATCATCATCCTCATCAGCCCGCGTCATCATCCTCGTCAGCATGCATCATCATCCTCGTCAGCCCGCATCATCATCCTCGCAGCCCGCTTCAGCACCCTCGTCAGCCCGTATCATCATCCTCGTCAGCCTGCATCAGCATCGTCGTCAGCCTGCATCACCATCGTCGTCAGCCCGCATCACCATCGTCGTCAGCCCACATCATCATCCTCGTCAGCCCGCATCATCATCCTCATCAGCCTGCATCATCCTCGTCAGCCCGCATCATCATCCTCGTCAGCCCACATCATCGTCATCGTCAGCCCACATCATCATCATCGTCAGACCACATCATCATCATCGTCAGACCACATCATCATCCTCCTAGGCCCACATCATCCTCCTCGTCAGCCCGCATCATCATCCTCATCAGCCCGCATCATCATCACCGTCACCCCGCATCATCATCCTCGTCAGCCCGCATCATCATCCTCTTCAGCACGCATCATCATCCTCTTCAGCCCGCATCACCATCGTCGTCAGCCCCCATCATCGTCGTCGTCAGCCCGCATCATCATTGTCGTCAGCCCGCATCATCATCCTCATCAGCAGGCATCATCATCCTCATCAGCAGGCATCATCATCCTCGTCAGTCCGCATCATCATCCTCGTCAGCCCGCATCACCATCACCGTCAGCCCGCATCATCATCCTCGTCAGCCCGCATCAGCATCCTCGTCAGCACGCATCATCATCCTCGTCAGCCCGCATCATCATCCTCGCAGCCCGCTTCAGCATCCTCGTCAGCACGCATCATCATCCTCGTCAGCCCGCATCATCATCCTCGCAGCCCGCTTCAGCATCCTCGTCAGCCCGCATCATCCTCCTCGTCAGCCCGCATCATCGTCCTCGTCAGCCCGCATCATCATCCTCGTCAGCACGCATCATCACCCTCGTCAGCCCACATCATCGTCATCGTCAGCCTACATCATCATCATCGTCAGAACGCATCATCATCATCGTCAGACCACATCATCATCCTCGTCAGTCTTCATCATCATCGTCGTCAGCCCACATCATCATTGTCGTCCCACATCATCATCGTCAGCCCACATCATCATCGTCAGCCCACATCATCATTATCATCAGCCCAAATCATCATCCTCATCAGCCCACATCATCATCCTCGTCAGCCCACATCATGATCCTCGTCAGCCGGCATCATCATCCTCGTCAGCCCACATCATCGTCATCGTCAGCCCACATCATCGTCATCGTCAGCCCGCATCGTCATCCTCTAGAGCCCGCATCATCATCCTCGTCAGCCTACATCAGCATCGTCATCAGCCCACATCAGCATCGTCATCAGCCCACATCAACATCGTCGTCAGCCCACATAATCATCTTCAGCCCAGATCATCATCCTCGTCAGCCCGCATCATCATTCTCGTCAGCACGCATCATCATCCTCGTCAGCCTGCATCATCATCACCGTCAGCCCGCATCATCATCCTCGGCAGCCCGCATCATCGTCCTCGTCAGCACGCATCATCATCCTCGTCAGCCCGCATCATCATCCTCGCAGCCCGCATCATCATCCTCGTCAGCACGCATCATCATCCTCGTCAGCCCGCATCATCATCCTCGTCAGCCCGCATCATCATCCTCGCAGCCCGCTTCAGCATCCTCGTCAGCCCCCATCATCATCACCGTCAGCCCACATCACCATCGTCGTCAGCCCGCATCATCATCGTCGTCAGCCCGCATCATCATCGTCGTCAGCACGCATCATCATCCTCGTCAGCACGCATCATCATCCTCGTCAGCCCGCTTCATCATCCTTGGAGCCTGCATCATCATCCTCGTCAGCCCGCATCATCATCACCGTCAGTCAGCATCATCATCCTCGTCAGCCCGCGTCATCATCCTCGTCAGCATGCATCATCATCCTCGCAGCCCGCTTCAGCATCCTCGTCAGCCCGTATCATCATCCTCGTCAGCCCGCGTTATCATCCTCGCAGCCCGCTTCAGCATCCTCGTCAGCCCCCATCATCATCACCGTCAGCCCGCATCACAATCGTCATCAGCCCGCATCATCATCTTCGTCAGCCCGCATCATCGTCGTCGTCAGGACGCATCATCATCCTCGTCCGCACGCATCATCATCCTCGGAGCCCGCATCATCATCCTCGTCAGCACGCATCATCATCCTCGTCTGCCCGCATCATCATCCTCGTCAGCCCGCATCATCATCACCGTCAGCCAGCATCATCATCCTCGTCAGCCCGCGTCATCATCCTCGTCAGCATGCATCATCATCCTCGTCAGCCCGCATCATCATCCTCGCAGCCCGCTTCAGCATCCTCGTCAGCCCGTATCATCATCCTCGTCAGGATGCATCACCATCGTCGTCAGCCTGCATCACCATCGTCGTCAGCCCGCATCATCATCGTCGTCAGCCCGCATCATCATCCTCGTCAGCCCGCATCATCATCCTCATCAGCCTGCATCATCCTCGTCAGCCCGCATCATCATCCTCGTCAGCCCACATCATCGTCATCGTCAGCCTACATCATCATCATCGTCAGACCACATCATCATCCTCCTAGGCCCACATCATCCCCCTCGTCAGCCCGCATCATCATCCTCTTCAGCCTGCATCATCATCGTCGTCAGCCCGCATCATCATCGTCGTCAGCCCGCATCATCATCCTCGCAGCCTGCATCATCATCCTCGTCAGCCCGCATCATCATCACCATTAGCCCGCATCATCATCCTCATCAGCCCGCGTCATCATCCTCGTCAGCATGCATCATCATCCTCGTCAGCCCGCATCATCATCCTCGCAGCCCGCTTCAGCACCCTCGTCAGCCCGTATCATCATCCTCGTCAGCCTGCATCAGCATCGTCGTCAGCCTGCATCACCATCGTCGTCAGCCCGCATCACCATCGTCGTCAGCCCACATCATCATCCTCGTCAGCCCGCATCATCATCCTCATCAGCCTGCATCATCCTCGTCAGCCCGCATCATCATCCTCGTCAGCCCACATCATCGTCATCGTCAGCCCACATCATCATCATCGTCAGACCACATCATCATCATCGTCAGACCACATCATCATCCTCCTAGGCCCACATCATCCTCCTCGTCAGCCCGCATCATCATCCTCATCAGCCCGCATCATCATCACCGTCACCCCGCATCATCATCCTCGTCAGCCCGCATCATCATCCTCTTCAGCACGCATCATCATCCTCTTCAGCCCGCATCACCATCGTCGTCAGCCCGCATCATCGTCGTCGTCAGCCCGCATCATCATTGTCGTCAACCCGCATCATCATCCTCATCAGCAGGCATCATCATCCTCATCAGCAGGCATCATCATCCTCGTCAGTCCGCATCATCATCCTCGTCAGCCCGCATCACCATCACCGTCAGCCCGCATCATCATCCTCGTCAGCCCGCATCATCGTCCTCGTCAGCACGCATCATCATCCTCGTCAGCCCGCATCATCATCCTCGCAGCCCGCTTCAGCATCCTCGTCAGCACGCATCATCATCCTCGTCAGCCCGCATCATCATCCTCGCAGCCCGCTTCAGCATCCTCGTCAGCCCGCATCATCCTCCTCGTCAGCCCGCATCATCATCCTCGTCAGCCCGCATCATCATCCTCGTCAGCACGCATCATCACCCTCGTCAGCCCACATCATCGTCATCGTCAGCCTACATCATCATCATCGTCAGAACGCATCATCATCATCGTCAGACCACATCATCATCCTCGTCAGTCCTCATCATCGTCGTCGTCAGCCCACATCATCATTGTCGTCCCACATCATCATCGTCAGCCCACATCATCATCGTCAGCCCACATCATCATTATCATCAGCCCAAATCATCATCCTCATCAGCCCACATCATCATCCTCGTCAGCCCACATCATCATCCTCGTCAGCCGGCATCATCATCCTCGTCAGCCCACATCATCGTCATCGTCAGCCCACATCATCGTCATCGTCAGCCCGCATCATCATCCTCTTCAGCCCGCATCATCATCCTCGTCAGCCCACATCAGCATCGTCATCAGCCCACATCAGCATCGTCATCAGCTCACATCAACATCGTCGTCAGCCCACATAATCATCATCAGCCCAGATCATCATCCTCTTCAGCCCGCATCATCATCCTCGTCAGCCCGCATCATCATCCTCATCAGCCTGCATCATCCTCGTCAGCCCGCATCATCATCCTCGTCAGCCCACATCATCGTCATCGCCAGCCTACATCATCATCATCGTCAGACCACATCATCATCATCGTCAGACCACATCATCATCCTCCTAGGCCCACATCATCCTCCTCGTCAGCCCACATCATCATCCTCGTCAGGCCACATCATCATACTCCTCAGCCCGCATCATCATCCTTGTCAACCTACATCATCGTCATCGTCAGCCCACATCATCGTCATCTTCAGCCCACATCATCATCATCGACAGCCCATATCATCGTCCTCGACAGCCCACATCATCATCATCGTCAGACCACATCATCATCATCGTCAGACCACATCATCATCCTCGTCAGTCCTCATCATCATCGTCGTCAGCCCACATCATCATTGTCGTCCCACATCATCATCGTCACCCCACATCATCATCGTCAGCCCACATCATCATTATCATCAGCCCAAATCATCATCCTCATCAGCCCACATCATCATCCTCGTCAGCCCACATCATGATCCTCGTCAGCCGGCATCATCATCCTCGTCAGCCCACATCATCGTCATCGTCAGCCCACATCATCGTCATCGTCAGCCCGCATCGTCATCCTCTAGAGCCCGCATCATCATCCTCCTCAGCCCACATCAGCATCGTCATCAGCCCACATCAGCATCGTCATCAGCCCACATCAACATCGTCATCAGCCCACATAATCATCTTCAGCCCAGATCATCATCTTCGTCAGCCCGCATCATCATGCTCGTCAGCACGCATCATCATCCTCGTCAGCCTGCATCATCATCACCGTCAGCCCGCATCATCATCCTCGGCAGCCCGCATCATCGTCCTCGTCAGCACGCATCATCATCCTCGTCAGCCCGCATCATCATCCTCGCAGCCCGCATCATCATCCTCGTCAGCACGCATCATCATCCTCGTCAGACCGCATCATCATCCTCGTCAGCCCGCATCATCATCCTCGTCAGCACGCATCATCATCCTCGTCAGCCCGCATCATCATCCTCGCAGCCCGCTTCAGCATCCTCGTCAGCCCCCATCATCATCACCGTCAGCCCACATCACCATCGTCGTCAGCCCGCATCATCATCCTCGTCAGCACGCATCATCATCCTCGTCTGCCCGCATCATCATCACCGTCAGCCAGCATCATCATCCTCGTCAGCCCGCGTCATCATCCTCGTCAGCATGCATCATCATACTCGTCAGCCCGCAGCATCATCCTCGTAGCCCGCTTCAGCATCCTCGTCAGCCCGTATCATCATCCTCGTCAGCCTGCATCACCATCGTCGTTAGCCTGCATCACCATCGTCGTCAGCCCGCATCATCATCGTCGTCAGCCCGCATCATCATCCTCGTCAGCCCGCATCATCATCCTCATCAGCCTGCGTCATCCTCCTCAGCCCGCATCATCATCCTCGGCAGCCCACATCATCGTCATCGTCAGCCTATATCATCATCATCGTCAGACCACATCATCATCCTCCTAGGCCCACATCATCCTCCTCGTCAGCCCGCATCATCATCCTTTTCAGCCTGGATCATCATCGTCTTCAGCCCGCATCATCATCGTCGTCAGCCCGCATCATCATCCTCGCAGCCGGCATCATCATCCTGTTCAGCACGCATCATCATTATCGTCAGCCTGCATCATCATCCTCGTCAGCCCGCATCATCATCACCATTAGCCCGCATCATCATCCTCATCAGCCCGCGTCATCATCCTCGTCAGCACGCATCATCATCCTCGTCAGCCCGCATCATCATCCTCGCAGCCCGCTTCAGCAACCTCGTCAGCCCCCAGCATCATCACCGTCAGCCCACATCACCATCGTCGTCAGCCCGCATCATCATCGTCGTCAGCCCGCATCATCATCGTCGTCAGCACGCATCATCATCCTCGTCAGCACGCATCATCATCCTCGTCAGCCCGCTTCATCATCCTTGGAGCCCGCATCATCATCCTCGTCAGCCCGCATCATCATCACCGTCAGTCAGCATCATCATCCTCGTCAGCCCGCGTCATCATCCTCGTCAGCATGCATCATTATCCTCGTCAGCCCGCATTATCATCCTCGCAGCCCGCTTCAGCATCCTCGTCAGCCCCCATCATCATCACCGTCAGCCCGCATCACAATCGTCATCAGCCCGCATCATCATCGTCGTCAGCCCGCATCATCGTCGTCGTCAGGACGCATCATCATCCTCGTCAGCCCGCATCATCATCCTCGTCAGCACGCATCATCATCCTCGTCAGCCCGCATCATCATCCTCGCAGCCCGCTTCAGCATCCTCGTCAGCCCCCATCATCATCACCGTCAGCCCACGTCACCATCGTCGTCAGCCCGCATCATCATCGTCGTCAGCCCGCATCATCATCGTCGTCAGCACGCATCATCATCCTCGTCAGCACGCATCATCATCCTCGTCAGCCCGCTTCATCACCCTTGGAGCCCGCATCATCATCCTCGTCAGCCCGCATCATCATCACCGTCAGTCAGCATCATCATCCTCGTCAGCCCGCGTCATCATCCTCGTCAGCATGCATCATCATCCTCGTCAGCCCGCATCATCATCCTCGCAGCCCGCTTCAGCATCCTCGTCAGCCCGTATCATCATCCTCGTCAGCCCGCATTATCATCCTCGCAGCCCGCTTCAGCATCCTCGTCAGCCCCCATCATCATCACCGTCAGCCCGCATCACAATCGTCATCAGCCCGCATCATCATCTTCGTCAGCCCGCATCATCGTCGTCGTCAGGACGCATCATCATCCTCGTCATCACGCATCAACATCCTCGGAGCCCGCATCATCATCCTCGTCAGCACGCATCATCATCCTCGTCTGCCCGCATCATCATCCTCGTCAGCCCGCATCATCATCACCGTCAGCATGCATCATCATCCTCGTCAGCCCGCGTCATCATCCTCGCAGCCCGCTTCAGCATCCTCGTCAGCCCGTATCATCATCCTCGTCAGGATGCATCACCATCGTCGTCAGCCTGCATCACCATCGTCGACAGCCCGCATCATCATCGTCGTCAGCCCGCATCATCATCCTCGTCAGCCCTCATCATCATCCTCATCAGCCTGCATCATCCTCGTCAGCCCGCATCATCATCCTCGTCAGCCCACATCATCGTCATCGTCAGCCTACATCATCATCATCGTCAGACCACATCATCATCCTCCTAGGCCCACATCATCCTCCTCGTCAGCCCGCATCATCATCCTCTTCAGCCTGCATCATCATCGTCGTCAGCCCGCATCATCATCGTCGTCAGCCCGCATCATCATCCTCGCAGCCGGCATCATCATCCTGTTCAGCACGCATCATCATTATCGTCAGCCTGCATCATCATCCTCGTCAGCCCGCATCATCATCACCATTAGCCCGCATCATCATCCTCATCAGCCCGCGTCATCATCCTCGTCAGCATGCATCATCATCCTCGTCAGCCCGCATCATCATCCTCGCAGCCCGCTTCAGCACCCTCGTCAGCCCGTATCATCATCCTCGTCAGCCTGCATCAGCATCGTCGTCAGCCTGCATCACCATCGTCGTCAGCCCGCATCACCATCGTCGTCAGCCCACATCATCATCCTCGTCAGCCCGCATCATCATCCTCATCAGCCTGCATCATCCTCGTCAGCCCGCATCATCATCCTCGTCAGCCCACATCATCGTCATCGTCAGCCCACATCATCATCATCGTCAGACCACATCATCATCATCGTCAGACCACATCATCATCCTCCTAGGCCCACATCATCCTCCTCGTCAGCCCGCATCATCATCCTCATCAGCCCGCATCATCATCACCGTCACCCCGCATCATCATCCTCGTCAGCCCGCATCATCATCCTCTTCAGCACGCATCATCATCCTCTTCAGCCCGCATCACCATCGTCGTCAGCCCCCATCATCGTCGTCGTCAGCCCGCATCATCATTGTCGTCAGCCCGCATCATCATCCTCATCAGCAGGCATCATCATCCTCATCAGCAGGCATCATCATCCTCGTCAGTCCGCATCATCATCCTCGTCAGCCCGCATCACCATCACCGTCAGCCCGCATCATCATCCTCGTCAGCCCGCATCAGCATCCTCGTCAGCACGCATCATCATCCTCGTCAGCCCGCATCATCATCCTCGCAGCCCGCTTCAGCATCCTCGTCAGCACGCATCATCATCCTCGTCAGCCCGCATCATCATCCTCGCAGCCCGCTTCAGCATCCTCGTCAGCCCGCATCATCCTCCTCGTCAGCCCGCATCATCGTCCTCGTCAGCCCGCATCATCATCCTCGTCAGCACGCATCATCACCCTCGTCAGCCCACATCATCGTCATCGTCAGCCTACATCATCATCATCGTCAGAACGCATCATCATCATCGTCAGACCACATCATCATCCTCGTCAGTCTTCATCATCATCGTCGTCAGCCCACATCATCATTGTCGTCCCACATCATCATCGTCAGCCCACATCATCATCGTCAGCCCACATCATCATTATCATCAGCCCAAATCATCATCCTCATCAGCCCACATCATCATCCTCGTCAGCCCACATCATGATCCTCGTCAGCCGGCATCATCATCCTCGTCAGCCCACATCATCGTCATCGTCAGCCCACATCATCGTCATCGTCAGCCCGCATCGTCATCCTCTAGAGCCCGCATCATCATCCTCGTCAGCCTACATCAGCATCGTCATCAGCCCACATCAGCATCGTCATCAGCCCACATCAACATCGTCGTCAGCCCACATAATCATCTTCAGCCCAGATCATCATCCTCGTCAGCCCGCATCATCATTCTCGTCAGCACGCATCATCATCCTCGTCAGCCTGCATCATCATCACCGTCAGCCCGCATCATCATCCTCGGCAGCCCGCATCATCGTCCTCGTCAGCACGCATCATCATCCTCGTCAGCCCGCATCATCATCCTCGCAGCCCGCATCATCATCCTCGTCAGCACGCATCATCATCCTCGTCAGCCCGCATCATCATCCTCGTCAGCCCGCATCATCATCCTCGTCAGCACGCATCATCATCCTCGTCAGCCCGCATCATCATCCTCGCAGCCCGCTTCAGCATCCTCGTCAGCCCCCATCATCATCACCGTCAGCCCACATCACCATCGTCGTCAGCCCGCATCATCATCGTCGTCAGCCCGCATCATCATCGTCGTCAGCACGCATCATCATCCTCGTCAGCACGCATCATCATCCTCGTCAGCCCGCTTCATCATCCTTGGAGCCTGCATCATCATCCTCGTCAGCCCGCATCATCATCACCGTCAGTCAGCATCATCATCCTCGTCAGCCCGCGTCATCATCCTCGTCAGCATGCATCATCATCCTCGCAGCCCGCTTCAGCATCCTCGTCAGCCCGTATCATCATCCTCGTCAGCCCGCGTTATCATCCTCGCAGCCCGCTTCAGCATCCTCGTCAGCCCCCATCATCATCACCGTCAGCCCGCATCACAATCGTCATCAGCCCGCATCATCATCTTCGTCAGCCCGCATCATCGTCATCGTCAGGACGCATCATCATCCTCGTCCGCACGCATCATCATCCTCGGAGCCCGCATCATCATCCTCGTCAGCACGCATCATCATCCTCGTCTGCCCGCATCATCATCCTCGTCAGCCCGCATCATCATCACCGTCAGCCAGCATCATCATCCTCGTCAGCCCGCGTCATCATCCTCGTCAGCATGCATCATCATCCTCGTCAGCCCGCATCATCATCCTCGCAGCCCGCTTCAGCATCCTCGTCAGCCCGTATCATCATCCTCGTCAGGATGCATCACCATCGTCGTCAGCCTGCATCACCATCGTCGTCAGCCCGCATCATCATCGTCGTCAGCCCGCATCATCATCCTCGTCAGCCCGCATCATCATCCTCATCAGCCTGCATCATCCTCGTCAGCCCGCATCATCATCCTCGTCAGCCCACATCATCGTCATCGTCAGCCTACATCATCATCATCGTCAGACCACATCATCATCCTCCTAGGCCCACATCATCCCCCTCGTCAGCCCGCATCATCATCCTCTTCAGCCTGCATCATCATCGTCGTCAGCCCGCATCATCATCGTCGTCAGCCCGCATCATCATCCTCGCAGCCTGCATCATCATCCTCGTCAGCCCGCATCATCATCACCATTAGCCCGCATCATCATCCTCATCAGCCCGCGTCATCATCCTCGTCAGCATGCATCATCATCCTCGTCAGCCCGCATCATCATCCTCGCAGCCCGCTTCAGCACCCTCGTCAGCCCGTATCATCATCCTCGTCAGCCTGCATCAGCATCGTCGTCAGCCTGCATCACCATCGTCGTCAGCCCGCATCACCATCGTCGTCAGCCCACATCATCATCCTCGTCAGCCCGCATCATCATCCTCATCAGCCTGCATCATCCTCGTCAGCCCGCATCATCATCCTCGTCAGCCCACATCATCGTCATCGTCAGCCCACATCATCATCATCGTCAGACCACATCATCATCATCGTCAGACCACATCATCATCCTCCTAGGCCCACATCATCCTCCTCGTCAGCCCGCATCATCATCCTCATCAGCCCGCATCATCATCACCGTCACCCCGCATCATCATCCTCGTCAGCCCGCATCATCATCCTCTTCAGCACGCATCATCATCCTCTTCAGCCCGCATCACCATCGTCGTCAGCCCGCATCATCGTCGTCGTCAGCCCGCATCATCATTGTCGTCAACCCGCATCATCATCCTCATCAGCAGGCATCATCATCCTCATCAGCAGGCATCATCATCCTCGTCAGTCCGCATCATCATCCTCGTCAGCCCGCATCACCATCACCGTCAGCCCGCATCATCATCCTCGTCAGCCCGCATCATCGTCCTCGTCAGCACGCATCATCATCCTCGTCAGCCCGCATCATCATCCTCGCAGCCCGCTTCAGCATCCTCGTCAGCACGCATCATCATCCTCGTCAGCCCGCATCATCATCCTCGCAGCCCGCTTCAGCATCCTCGTCAGCCCGCATCATCCTCCTCGTCAGCCCGCATCATCATCCTCGTCAGCCCGCATCATCATCCTCGTCAGCACGCATCATCACCCTCCTCAGCCCACATCATCGTCATCGTCAGCCTACATCATCATCATCGTCAGAACGCATCATCATCATCGTCAGACCACATCATCATCCTCGTCAGTCCTCATCATCGTCGTCGTCAGCCCACATCATCATTGTCGTCCCACATCATCATCGTCAGCCCACATCATCATCGTCAGCCCACATCATCATTATCATCAGCCCAAATCATCATCCTCATCAGCCCACATCATCATCCTCGTCAGCCCACATCATCATCCTCGTCAGCCGGCATCATCATCCTCGTCAGCCCACATCATCGTCATCGTCAGCCCACATCATCGTCATCGTCAGCCCGCATCATCATCCTCTTCAGCCCGCATCATCATCCTCGTCAGCCCACATCAGCATCGTCATCAGCCCACATCAGCATCGTCATCAGCTCACATCAACATCGTCGTCAGCCCACATAATCATCATCAGCCCAGATCATCATCCTCTTCAGCCCGCATCATCATCCTCGTCAGCCCGCATCATCATCCTCATCAGCCTGCATCATCCTCGTCAGCCCGCATCATCATCCTCGTCAGCCCACATCATCGTCATCGCCAGCCTACATCATCATCATCGTCAGACCACATCATCATCATCGTCAGACCACATCATCATCCTCCTAGGCCCACATCATCCTCCTCGTCAGCCCACATCATCATCCTCGTCAGGCCACATCATCATACTCCTCAGCCCGCATCATCATCCTTGTCAACCTACATCATCGTCATCGTCAGCCCACATCATCGTCATCTTCAGCCCACATCATCATCATCGACAGCCCATATCATCGTCCTCGACAGCCCACATCATCATCATCGTCAGACCACATCATCATCATCGTCAGACCACATCATCATCCTCGTCAGTCCTCATCATCATCGTCGTCAGCCCACATCATCATTGTCGTCCCACATCATCATCGTCACCCCACATCATCATCGTCAGCCCACATCATCATTATCATCAGCCCAAATCATCATCCTCATCAGCCCACATCATCATCCTCGTCAGCCCACATCATGATCCTCGTCAGCCGGCATCATCATCCTCGTCAGCCCACATCATCGTCATCGTCAGCCCACATCATCGTCATCGTCAGCCCGCATCGTCATCCTCTAGAGCCCGCATCATCATCCTCCTCAGCCCACATCAGCATCGTCATCAGCCCACATCAGCATCGTCATCAGCCCACATCAACATCGTCATCAGCCCACATAATCATCTTCAGCCCAGATCATCATCTTCGTCAGCCCGCATCATCATGCTCGTCAGCACGCATCATCATCCTCGTCAGCCTGCATCATCATCACCGTCAGCCCGCATCATCATCCTCGGCAGCCCGCATCATCGTCCTCGTCAGCACGCATCATCATCCTCGTCAGCCCGCATCATCATCCTCGCAGCCCGCATCATCATCCTCGTCAGCACGCATCATCATCCTCGTCAGACCGCATCATCATCCTCGTCAGCCCGCATCATCATCCTCGTCAGCACGCATCATCATCCTCGTCAGCCCGCATCATCATCCTCGCAGCCCGCTTCAGCATCCTCGTCAGCCCCCATCATCATCACCGTCAGCCCACATCACCATCGTCGTCAGCCCGCATCATCATCCACGTCAGCACGCATCATCATCCTCGTCTGCCCGCATCATCATCACCGTCAGCCAGCATCATCATCCTCGTCAGCCCGCGTCATCATCCTCGTCAGCATGCATCATCATACTCGTCAGCCCGCAGCATCATCCTCGTAGCCCGCTTCAGCATCCTCGTCAGCCCGTATCATCATCCTCGTCAGCCTGCATCACCATCGTCGTTAGCCTGCATCACCATCGTCGTCAGCCCGCATCATCATCGTCGTCAGCCCGCATCATCATCCTCGTCAGCCCGCATCATCATCCTCATCAGCCTGCGTCATCCTCCTCAGCCCGCATCATCATCCTCGGCAGCCCACATCATCGTCATCGTCAGCCTATATCATCATCATCGTCAGACCACATCATCATCCTCCTAGGCCCACATCATCCTCCTCGTCAGCCCGCATCATCATCCTTTTCAGCCTGGATCATCATCGTCTTCAGCCCGCATCATCATCGTCGTCAGCCCGCATCATCATCCTCGCAGCCGGCATCATCATCCTGTTCAGCACGCATCATCATTATCGTCAGCCTGCATCATCATCCTCGTCAGCCCGCATCATCATCACCATTAGCCCGCATCATCATCCTCATCAGCCCGCGTCATCATCCTCGTCAGCACGCATCATCATCCTCGTCAGCCCGCATCATCATCCTCGCAGCCCGCTTCAGCAACCTCGTCAGCCCCCAGCATCATCACCGTCAGCCCACATCACCATCGTCGTCAGCCCGCATCATCATCGTCGTCAGCCCGCATCATCATCGTCGTCAGCACGCATCATCATCCTCGTCAGCACGCATCATCATCCTCGTCAGCCCGCTTCATCATCCTTGGAGCCCGCATCATCATCCTCGTCAGCCCGCATCATCATCACCGTCAGTCAGCATCATCATCCTCGTCAGCCCGCGTCATCATCCTCGTCAGCATGCATCATTATCCTCGTCAGCCCGCATTATCATCCTCGCAGCCCGCTTCAGCATCCTCGTCAGCCCCCATCATCATCACCGTCAGCCCGCATCACAATCGTCATCAGCCCGCATCATCATCGTCGTCAGCCCGCATCATCGTCGTCGTCAGGACGCATCATCATCCTCGTCAGCCCGCATCATCATCCTCGGAGCCTGCATCATCATCCTCGTCAGCACGCATCATCATCCTCGTCTGCCCGCATCATCATCCTCGTCAGCCCGCATCATCATCACCGTCAGCCAGCATCATCATCCTCGTCAGCCCGCGTCATCATCCTCGTCAGCATGCATCATCATCCTCGTCAGCCCGCATCATCATCCTCGCAGCCCGCTTCAGCATCCTCGTCAGCCCGTATCATCATCCTCGTCAGCCTGCATCACCATCGTCGTCAGCCTGCATCACCATCGTCGTCAGCCCGCATCATCATGGTCGTCAGCCCGCATCATCATCCTCGTCAGCCCGCATCATCATCCTCATCAGCCTGCATCATCCTCGTCAGCCCGCATCATCATCCTCGTCAGCCCACATCATCATCCTCGTCAGCCGGCATCATCAACCTCGTCAGCCCACATCATCGTCATCGTCAGCCCACATCATTGTCATCGTCAGCCCGCATCGTCATCCTCTTCAGCCCGCATCATCATCCTCGTCAGCCCACATCAGCATCGTCATCAGCCCACATCAGCATCGTCATCAGCTCACATCAACATCGTCGTCAGCCTACATAATCATCATCAGCCCAGATCATCATCCTCGTCAGCCCGCATCATCATCCTCGTCGGCGTGCATCATCATCACCGTCAGCCCGCATCATCATCCTCGGCAGCCCGCATCATCATCCTCGTGAGCCCGCATCATCGTCATCGTCAGCCCATATCATCGTCATCGTCAGACCACATCATCATCCTCCTCAGCCTACATCATCCTCCTCGTCAGCGCACATCATCATCCTCGTCAGCACGCATCATCATCCTCCTCAGCCCGCATCATCATCCTCGTCAGCACGCATCATCATCC
Organism: Gorilla gorilla gorilla; assembly: GCF_029281585.2. Lineage (NCBI taxonomy): Eukaryota > Metazoa > Chordata > Mammalia > Primates > Hominidae > Gorilla > Gorilla gorilla. Next base: position 8,613,752 of record NC_086018.1, on the reverse strand, counting down.
TCGTCAGCCCGCATCATCATACTCGTCAGCCCGCATCATCACCGTCAGCCCGCATCATCATCCTCGCAGCCCGCATCATCATCCTCGTCAGCACGCATCATCATCCTCGTCAGCCCGCGTCATCATCCTCGCAGCCCGCTTCAGCATCCTCGTCAGCCCCCATCATCATCACCGTCAGCCCACATCACCATCGTCGTCAGCCCGCATCATCATCGTCGTCAGCCCGCATCATCATCGTCGTCAGCACGCATCATCATCCTCGTCAGCACGCATCATCATCCTCGTCAGCCCGCTTCATCATCCTTGGAGCCTGCATCATCATCCTCGTCAGCCCGCATCATCATCACCGTCAGTCAGCATCATCATCCTCGTCAGCCCGCGTCATCATCCTCGTCAGCATGCATCATCATCCTCGCAGCCCGCTTCAGCATCCTCGTCAGCCCGTATCATCATCCTCGTCAGCCTGCGTTATCATCCTCGCAGCCCGCTTCAGCATTCTCGTCAGCCCCCATCATCATCACCGTCAGCCCGCATCACAATCGTCATCAGCCCGCATCATCATCTTCGTCAGCCCGCATCATCGTCGTCGTCAGGACGCATCATCATCCTCGTCCGCACGCATCATCATCCTCGGAGCCCGCATCATCATCCTCGTCAGCACGCATCATCATCCTCGTCTGCCCGCATCATCATCCTCGTCAGCCCGCATCATCATCACCGTCAGCCAGCATCATCATCCTCGTCAGCCCGCGTCATCATCCTCGTCAGCATGCATCATCATCCTCGTCAGCCCGCATCATCATCCTCGCAGCCCGCTTCAGCATCCTCGTCAGCCCGTATCATCATCCTCGTCAGGATGCATCACCATCGTCGTCAGCCTGCATCACCATCGTCGTCAGCCCGCATCATCATCGTCGTCAGCCCGCATCATCATCCTCGTCAGCCCGCATCATCATCCTCATCAGCCTGCATCATCCTCGTCAGCCCGCATCATCATCCTCGTCAGCCCACATCATCGTCATCGTCAGCCTACATCATCATCATCGTCAGACCACATCATCATCCTCCTAGGCCCACATCATCCCCCTCGTCAGCCCGCATCATCATCCTCTTCAGCCTGCATCATCATCGTCGTCAGCCCGCATCATCATCGTCGTCAGCCCGCATCATCATCCTCGCAGCCTGCATCATCATCCTCGTCAGCCCGCATCATCATCACCATTAGCCCGCATCATCATCCTCATCAGCCCGCGTCATCATCCTCGTCAGCATGCATCATCATCCTCGTCAGCCCGCATCATCATCCTCGCAGCCCGCTTCAGCACCCTCGTCAGCCCGTATCATCATCCTCGTCAGCCTGCATCAGCATCGTCGTCAGCCTGCATCACCATCGTCGTCAGCCCGCATCACCATCGTCGTCAGCCCACATCATCATCCTCGTCAGCCCGCATCATCATCCTCATCAGCCCGCATCATCCTCGTCAGCCCGCATCATCATCCTCGTCAGCCCACATCATCGTCATCGTCAGCCCACATCATCATCATCGTCAGACCACATCATCATCATCGTCAGACCACATCATCATCCTCCTAGGCCCACATCATCCTCCTCGTCAGCCCGCATCATCATCCTCATCAGCCCGCATCATCATCACCGTCACCCCGCATCATCATCCTCGTCAGCCCGCATCATCATCCTCTTCAGCACGCATCATCATCCTCTTCAGCCCGCATCACCATCGTCGTCAGCCCGCATCATCGTCGTCGTCAGCCCGCATCATCATTGTCGTCAACCCGCATCATCATCCTCATCAGCAGGCATCATCATCCTCATCAGCAGGCATCATCATCCTCGTCAGTCCGCATCATCATCCTCGTCAGCCCGCATCACCATCACCGTCAGCCCGCATCATCATCCTCGTCAGCCCGCATCATCATCCTCGTCAGCACGCATCATCATCCTCGTCAGCCCGCATCATCATCCTCGCAGCCCGCTTCAGCATCCTCGTCAGCACGCATCATCATCCTCGTCAGCCCGCATCATCATCCTCGCAGCCCGCTTCAGCATCCTCGTCAGCCCGCATCATCCTCCTCGTCAGCCCGCATCATCATCCTCGTCAGCCCGCATCATCATCCTCGTCAGCACGCATCATCACCCTCGTCAGCCCACATCATCGTCATCGTCAGCCTACATCATCATCATCGTCAGAACGCATCATCATCATCGTCAGACCACATCATCATCCTCGTCAGTCCTCATCATCGTCGTCGTCAGCCCACATCATCATTGTCGTCCCACATCATCATCGTCAGCCCACATCATCATCGTCAGCCCACATCATCATTATCATCAGCCCAAATCATCATCCTCATCATCCCACATCATCATCCTCGTCAGCCCACATCATCATCCTCGTCAGCCGGCATCATCATCCTCATCAGCCCACATCATCGTCATCGTCAGCCCACATCATCGTCATCGTCAGCCCGCATCATCATCCTCTTCAGCCCGCATCATCATCCTCGTCAGCCCACATCAGCATCGTCATCAGCCCACATCAGCATCGTCATCAGCTCACATCAACATCGTCGTCAGCCCACATAATCATCATCAGCCCAGATCATCATCCTCTTCAGCCCGCATCATCATCCTCGTCAGCCCGCATCATCATCCTCATCAGCCTGCATCATCCTCGTCAGCCCGCATCATCATCCTCGTCAGCCCACATCATCGTCATCGCCAGCCTACATCATCATCATCGTCAGACCACATCATCATCATCGTCATTCCACATCATCATCCTCCTAGGCCCACATCATCCTCCTCGTCAGCCCACATCATCATCCTCGTCAGGCCACATCATCATACTCCTCAGCCCGCATCATCATCCTTGTCAACCTACATCATCGTCATCGTCAGCCCACATCATCGTCATCTTCAGCCCACATCATCATCATCGACAGCCCATATCATCGTCCTCGACAGCCCACATCATCGTCATCGTCAGCCTTCATCATCATCATCGTCAGACCACATCATCATCATCGTCAGACCACATCATCATCCTCGTCAGTCCTCATCATCATCGTCGTCAGCCCACATCATCATTGTCGTCCCACATCATCATCGTCACCCCACATCATCATCGTCAGCCCACATCATCATTATCATCAGCCCAAATCATCATCCTCATCAGCCCACATCATCATCCTCGTCAGCCCACATCATGATCCTCGTCAGCCGGCATCATCATCCTCGTCAGCCCACATCATCGTCATCGTCAGCCCACATCATCGTCATCGTCAGCCCGCATCGTCATCCTCTAGAGCCCGCATCATCATCCTCCTCAGCCCACATCAGCATCGTCATCAGCCCACATCAGCATCGTCATCAGCCCACATCAACATCGTCATCAGCCCACATAATCATCTTCAGCCCAGATCATCATCTTCGTCAGCCCGCATCATCATGCTCGTCAGCACGCATCATCACCCTCGTCAGCCTGCATCATCATCACCGTCAGCCCGCATCATCATCCTCGGCAGCCCGCATCATCGTCCTCGTCAGCACGCATCATCATCCTCGTCAGCCCGCATCATCATCCTCGCAGCCCGCATCATCATCCTCGTCAGCACGCATCATCATCCTCGTCAGACCGCATCATCATCCTCGTCAGCCCGCATCATCATCCTCGTCAGCACGCATCATCATCCTCGTCAGCCCGCATCATCATCCTCGCAGCCCGCTTCAGCATCCTCGTCAGCCCCCATCATCATCACCGTCAGCCCACATCACCATCGTCGTCAGCCCGCATCATCATCCTCGTCAGCACGCATCATCATCCTCGTCTGCCCGCATCATCATCCCCGTCAGCCCGCATCATCATCACCGTCAGCCAGCATCATCATCCTCGTCAGCCCGCGTCATCATCCTCGTCAGCATGCATCATCATACTCGTCAGCCCGCAGCATCATCCTCGTAGCCCGCTTCAGCATCCTCGTCAGCCCGTATCATCATCCTCGTCAGCCTGCATCACCATCGTCGTTAGCCTGCATCACCATCGTCGTCAGCCCGCATCATCATCGTCGTCAGCCCGCATCATCATCCTCGTCAGCCCGCATCATCATCCTCATCAGCCTGCGTCATCCTCCTCAGCCCGCATCATCATCCTCGTCAGCCCACATCATCGTCATCGTCAGCCTATATCATCATCATCGTCAGACCACATCATCATCCTCCTAGGCCCACATCATCCTCCTCGTCAGCCCGCATCATCATCCTTTTCAGCCTGGATCATCATCGTCTTCAGCCCGCATCATCATCGTCGTCAGCCCGCATCATCATCCTCGCAGCCGGCATCATCATCCTGTTCAGCACGCATCATCATTATCGTCAGCCTGCATCATCATCCTCGTCAGCCCGCATCATCATCACCATTAGCCCGCATCATCATCCTCATCAGCCCGCGTCATCATCCTCGTCAGCACGCATCATCATCCTCGTCAGCCCGCATCATCATCCTCGCAGCCCGCTTCAGCAACCTCGTCAGCCCCCAGCATCATCACCGTCAGCCCACATCACCATCGTCGTCAGCCCGCATCATCATCGTCGTCAGCCCGCATAATCATCGACGTCAGCACGCATCATCATCCTCGGAGCCCGCATCATCATCCTCGTCAGCACGCATCATCATCCTCGTCTGCCCGCATCATCATCCTCGTCAGCCCGCATCATCATCACCGTCAGCCAGCATCATCATCCTCGTCAGCCCGCGTCATCATCCTCGTCAGCATGCATCATCATCCTCGTCAGCCCGCATCATCATCCTCGCAGCCCGCTTCAGCATCCTCGTCAGCCCGTATCATCATCCTCGTCAGCCTGCATCACCATCGTCGTCAGCCTGCATCACCATCGTCGTCAGCCCGCATCATCATGGTCGTCAGCCCGCATCATCATCCTCGTCAGCCCGCATCATCATCCTCATCAGCCTGCAACATCCTCGTCAGCCCGCATCATCATCCTCGTCAGCCCACATCATCATCCTCGTCAGCCGGCATCATCATCCTCGTCAGCCCACATCATCGTCATCGTCAGCCCACATCATTGTCATCGTCAGCCCGCATCGTCATCCTCTTCAGCCCGCATCATCATCCTCGTCAGCCCACATCAGCATCGTCATCAGCCCACATCAGCATCGTCATCAGCTCACATCAACATCGTCGTCAGCCTACATAATCATCATCAGCCCAGATCATCATCCTCGTCAGCCCGCATCATCATCCTCGTCGGCGTGCATCATCATCACCGTCAGCCCGCATCATCATCCTCGGCAGCCCGCATCATCATCCTCGTGAGCCCGCATCATCGTCATCGTCAGCCCATATCATCGTCATCGTCAGACCACATCATCATCCTCCTCAGCCTACATCATCCTCCTCGTCAGCGCACATCAACATCCTCGTCAGCACGCATCATCATCCTCCTCAGCCCGCATCATCATCCTCGTCAGCACGCATCATCATCCTCGTCAGCCCGCATCATCATACTCGTCAGCCCGCATCATCACCGTCCGCCCGCATCATCATCCTCGCAGCCCGCATCATCATCCTCGTCAGCACGCATCATCATACTCGTCAGCCCGCATCATCATCCTCGTCAGCCCGCATTATCATCACCGTCAGCCCGCATCATCATCCTCGTCAGCCCGCGTCATCCTCATCGTCAGCCCACATCATCATCCTCGTCAGCCCACATCATCGTCGTCGTCAGCCCACATCACCATCGTCGTTAGCCCACATAACCATCGTCAGCCCACATCACCGTCGTCGTCAGTCCACATCATCATCCTCGTCAGCCCTCATCATCATCGTCGTCAGCCCACATCATCATTGTCGTCCCACATCATCATCGTCAGCCCACATCATCATCGTCAGCCCACATCATCATTATCATCAGCCCAAATCATCATCCTCATCTGCCCACATCATCATCCTCGTCAGCCCATATCATCATCCTCGTCAGCCGGCATCATCATCCTCGTCAGCCCACATCATCGTCATCGTCAGCCCACATCATCGTCATCGTCAGCCCGCATCGTCATCCTCTTCAGCCCGCATCATCATCCTCGTCAGCCCACATCAGCATCGTCATCAGCCCACATCAGCATCGTCATCAGCCCACATCAACATCGTCGTCAGCCCACATAATCATCATCATCCCAGATCATCATCCTCGTCAGCCCGCATCATCATCCTCATCAGCCCGCATCATCATCACCGTCAGCCCGCATCATCATCCTCGTCAGCCCGCATCATCATCCTCGCAGCCCGCTTCAGCATCCTCGTCAGCCCCCATCAACATCACCATCAGCCCGCATCACCATCGTCGTCAGCCCGCATCATCATCCTCGTCAGCCCGCATCATCACCCTTGTCAGCCCGCTTCACCGTCGTCCTCAGCCCGCATCTTCATCGTCGTCAGCCCGCATCATCATCCTCGTCAGCCAGCATCATCATCCTCGTCAGCAAGCATCATCACCCTCGTCAGCCCGCATCATCATCGTCGTCAGCCCGCATCATCATCGTCTTCAGCCCGCATCATCATCCTCATCAGCCCGCATCATCATCCTCGTCAGCCCGCATCATCATCACCGTCAGCCCGCATCACCATCCTCGTCAGCCCGCATCATCATCCTCGTCAGCACGCATCATCATCCTCGTTAGCCCGCATCACCATCGTCGTCAGCCCGCATCATCATCGTCGTCAGCCCGCATCATCATCGTCTTCAGCCCGCATCATCATCCTCGTCAGCACGCATCATCATCCTCGTTAGCCCGCATCACCATCGTCGTCAGCCCGCATCATCATCCTCGTCAGCCAGCATCATCATCCTCGTCAGCAAGCATCATCACCCTCGTCAGCCCACATCATCGTCATCGTCAGCCTACATCATCATCATCGTCAGAACACATCATCATCGTCGTCAGACCACATCATCATCCTCGTCAGTCTTCATCATCATCGTCGTCAGCCCACATCATCATTGTCGTCCCACATCATCATCGTCAGCCCACATCATCATCGTCAGCCCACATCATCATTATCATCAGCCCAAATCATCATCCTCATCAGCTCACATCATCATCCTCGTCAGCCCACATCATCATCCTCGTCAGCCGGCATCATCATCCTCGTCAGCCCACATCATCGTCATCGTCAGCCCACATCATCGTCATCGTCAGCCCGCATCGTCATCCTCTTCAGCCCGCATCATCATCCTCGTCAGCCCACATCAGCATCGTCATCAGCCCACATCAGCATCGTCATCAGCTCACATCAACATCGTCGTCAGCCCACATAATCATCATCAGCCCAGATCATCATCCTCGTCAGCCCGCATCATCATCCTCGTCAGCCCGCCTCATCATCCTCGTCAGCGTGCATCATCATCACCGTCAGCCCCCATCATCATCCTCGGCAGCCCGCATCATCGTCCTCGTCAGCACGCATCATCATCGTCGTCAGCCCGCATCATCATCCTCGCAGCCCGCATCATCATCCTCGTCAGCACGCATCATCATCCTCGTCAGCCCGCTTCATCATCCTCGTCAGCCCGCATCATCATCCTCGTCAGCCCGCATCATCATCCTCGCAGCCCGCTTCAGCATCCTCGTCAGCCCCCATCATCATCATCGTCAGCCTGCATCACCATCGTTGTCAGCCCGCATCATCATCCTCGTCAGCACGCATCATCATCCTCGTCAGCCCGCTTCATCATCCTTGGAGCCCGCATCATCATCCTCGTCAGCACTCATCATCATCCCCGTCAGCCCGCATCATCATCCTCGTCAGCCCGCATCATCATCACCGTCAGCCAGCATCATCATCCTCGTCAGCCCGCCTCATCATCCTCGCAGCCCGCTTCAGCATCCTCGTCAGCCCGTATCATCATCCCCGTCAGCCTGCATCACCATCGTCGTCAGCCTGCATCACCATCGTCGTCAGCGCGCCTCACAATCGTCGTCAGCACGCATCATCATCCTCGTCAGCCCGCATCGTCATCCTCGCAGCCCGCTTCAGCATCCTCGTCAGCCCGTATCATCATCCCCGTCAGCCTGCATCACCATCGTCGTCAGCCTGCATCATCATCCTCGTAAGCCCGCATCATCATCCTCGTCAGCACGCATCATCATCCTCGTCAGCCCGCATCATCATCACCGTCAGTCAGCATCATCATCCTCGTCAGCCCGCGTCATCATCCTCGTCAGCATGCATCCTCATCCTCGTCACCCCGCATCATCATCCTCGCAGCCCGCTTCAGCATCCTCGTCAGCCCGTATCATCATCCTCGTCAGCCTGCATCACCATCATCGTCAGCCTGAATCACCATCGTCGTCAGCCCGCATCATCATCGTCGTCAGCCCGCATCATCATCCTCGTCAGCCCGCATCATCATCCTCATCAGCCTGCATCATCCTCGTCAGCCCGCATCATCATCCTCGTCAGCCCACATCATCGTCATCGTCAGCCTGCATCATCATCATCGTCAGACCACATCATCATCCTCCTAGGCCCACATCATCCTCCTCGTCAGCCCGCATCATCATCCTCTTCAGCCTGCATCATCATCGTCGTCAGCCCGCATCATCATCGTCGTCAGCCCGCATCATCATCCTCGCAGCCGGCATCATCATCCTGTTCAGCACGCATCATCATTATCGTCAGCCTGCATCATCATCCTCGTCAGCCCGCATCATCATCACCAATAGCCCGCATCATCATCCTCATCAGCCCGCGTCATCATCCTCGTCAGCATGCATCATCATCCTCGTCAGCCCGCATCATCATCCTCGCAGCCCGCTTCAGCACCCTCGTCAGCCCGTATCATCATCCTCGTCAGCCTGCATCAGCATCGTCGTCAGCCTGCAACACCATCGTCGTCAGCCCGCATCACCATCGTCGTCAGCCCGCATCATCATCCTCATCAGCCTGCATCATCCTCGTCATCCCGCATCATCATCCTCGTAAGCCCACATCATCGTCATCGTCAGCCTACATCATCATCATCGTCAGACCACATCATCATCATCGTCAGACCACATCATCATCCTCCTAGGCCCACATCATCCTCCTCGTCACCCCGCATCATCATCGTCATCAGCCCGCATCATCATCACCGTCACCCCGCATCATCATCCTCGTCAGCCCGCATCATCATCCTCGTCAGTACGCATCATCATCCTCTTCAGCCCGCATCACCATCGTCGTCAGCCCGCATCATCATCGTCGTCAGCCCGCATCATCAATGTCGTCAGCCCGCATCATCATCCTCATCAGCACACATCATCATCCTCATCAGCAGGCATCATCATCCTCGTCAGCCCGCATCATCATCCTCGTCAGCCCGCATCACCATCACCGTCAGCCCGCATCATCATCCTCGTCAGCCAGCATCATCATCCTCGTCAGCACGCATCATCATCCTCGTCAGCCCGCATCATCATCCTCGCAGCCCGCTTCAGCATACTCGTCAGCACGCATCATCATCCTCGTCAGCCCGCATCATCATCCTCGCAGCCTGCTTCAGCATGCTCGTCAGCCCGCATCATCCTCCTCGTCAGCCCGCATCATCATCCTCGTCAGCCCGCATCATCATCACCGTCAGCCCGCATCACAATCCTCGTCAGCCCGCATCATCATCCTCGTCGGCCCGCATCATCATCCTCGTCAGCCCGCATCATCATCCTCGTCAGCCCGCATCATCATCCTCGTCAGCACGCATTATCACCCTCATCAGCCCACATCATCGTCATCGTCAGCCTACATCATCATCATCGTCAGACCACATCATCATCGTCGTCAGACCACATCATCATCCTCGTCAGTCTTCATCATCATCGTCGTCAGCCCACATCATCATTGTCGTCCCACATCATCATCGTCAGCCCACATCATCATCGTCAGCCCACATCATCATTATCATCAGCCCAAATCTTCATCCTCATCAGCCCACATCATCATCCTCGTCAGCCCACATCATCACCCTCGTCAGCCGGCATCATCATCCTCGTCAGCCCACATCATCGTCATCGTCAGCCCACATCATCGTCATTGTCATCCCGCAGCGTCATCCTCTTCAGCCCGCATCATCATCCTCGTCAGCCCACATCAGCATCGTCATCAGCCCACATCAGCATCGTCATCAGCTCACATCAACATCGTCGTCGGCCCACATAATCATCATCAGCCCAGATCATCATCCTCGTCAGCCCGCATCATCATCCTCGTCAGCCCGCCTCATCATCCTCGTCAGCGTGCATCATCATCACCGTCAGCCCGCATCATCATCCTCTGCAGCCCGCATCATCGTCCTCGTCAGCACGCATCATCATCCTGGTCAGCCCGCATCATCATCCTCACAGCCCGCATCATCATCCTCGTCAGCATGCATCATCATCCTCGTCAGCCCGCTTCATCATCCTCGTCAGCCCGCATCATCATCCTCGTCAGCCCGCATCATCATCCTCGCAGCCCGCTTCAGCATCCTCGTCAGCCCCCATCATCATCACCGTCAGCCTGCATCACCATCGTTGTCAGCCCGCATCATCATCGTCGTCAGCCCGCATCATCATCGTCGTCAGCACGCATCATCATCCTCGTCAGCACGCATCATCATCCTCGTCAGCCCGCATCATGATCACCGTCAGCCCGCATCATCATCCTCGTCAGCCCACATCATCATCCTCGTCAGCACGCATCATCATCCTCTTCAGCCCGCATCACCATCGTCGTCAGCCCGCACCATCATCGTCGTCAGCCCGCATCATCATTGTCGTCAGTCCGCATCATCATCCTTATCAGCACGCATCATCATCCTCGTCAGCCCGCGTCATCCTCATCGTCAGCCCACATCATCATCCTCGTCAGCCCACATCATCGTCGTCGTCAGCCCACATCACCATCGTCGTTAGCCCACATAACCATCGTCAGCCCACATCACCGTCGTCGTCAGTCCACATCATCATCCTCGTCAGCCCTCATCATCATCGTCGTCAGCCCACATCATCATTGTCGTCCCACATCATCATCGTCAGCCCACATCATCATCGTCAGCCCACATCATCATTATCATCAGCCCAAATCATCATCCTCATCTGCCCACATCATCATCGTCGTCAGCCCATATCATCATCCTCGTCAGCCGGCATCATCATCCTCGTCAGCCCACATCATCGTCATCGTCAGCCCACATCATCGTCATCGTCAGCCCGCATCGTCATCCTCTTCAGCCCGCATCATCATCCTCGTCAGCCCACATCAGCATCGTCATCAGCCCACATCAGCATCGTCATCAGCCCACATCAACATCGTCGTCAGCCCACATAATCATCATCATCCCAGATCATCATCCTCGTCAGCCCGCATCATCATCCTCATCAGCCCGCATCATCATCACCGTCAGCCCGCATCATCATCCTCGTCAGCCCGCATCATCATCCTCGCAGCCCGCTTCAGCATCCTCGTCAGCCCCCATCAACATCACCATCAGCCCGCATCACCATCGTCGTCAGCCCGCATCATCATCCTCGTCAGCCCGCATCATCACCCTTGTCAGCCCGCTTCACCGTCGTCCTCAGCCCGCATCTTCATCGTCGTCAGCCCGCATCATCATCCTCGTCAGCCAGCATCATCATCCTCGTCAGCAAGCATCATCACCCTCGTCAGCCCGCATCATCATCGTCGTCAGCCCGCATCATCATCGTCTTCAGCCCGCATCATCATCCTCATCAGCCCGCATCATCATCCTCGTCAGCCCGCATCATCATCACCGTCAGCCCGCATCACCATCCTCGTCAGCCCGCATCATCATCCTCGTCAGCACGCATCATCATCCTCGTTAGCCCGCATCACCATCGTCGTCAGCCCGCATCATCATCGTCGTCAGCCCGCATCATCATCGTCTTCAGCCCGCATCATCATCCTCGTCAGCACGCATCATCATCCTCGTTAGCCCGCATCACCATCGTCGTCAGCCCGCATCATCATCCTCGTCAGCCAGCATCATCATCCTCGTCAGCAAGCATCATCACCCTCGTCAGCCCACATCATCGTCATCGTCAGCCTACATCATCATCATCGTCAGAACACATCATCATCGTCGTCAGACCACATCATCATCCTCGTCAGTCTTCATCATCATCGTCGTCAGCCCACATCATCATTGTCGTCCCACATCATCATCGTCAGCCCACATCATCATCGTCAGCCCACATCATCATTATCATCAGCCCAAATCATCATCCTCATCAGCTCACATCATCATCCTCGTCAGCCCACATCATCATCCTCGTCAGCCGGCATCATCATCCTCGTCAGCCCACATCATCGTCATCGTCAGCCCACATCATCGTCATCGTCAGCCCGCATCGTCATCCTCTTCAGCCCGCATCATCATCCTCGTCAGCCCACATCAGCATCGTCATCAGCCCACATCAGCATCGTCATCAGCTCACATCAACATCGTCGTCAGCCCACATAATCATCATCAGCCCAGATCATCATCCTCGTCAGCCCGCATCATCATCCTCGTCAGCCCGCCTCATCATCCTCGTCAGCGTGCATCATCATCACCGTCAGCCCCCATCATCATCCTCGGCAGCCCGCATCATCGTCCTCGTCAGCACGCATCATCATCGTCGTCAGCCCGCATCATCATCCTCATCAGCAGGCATCATCATCCTCATCAGCAGGCATCATCATCCTCGTCAGTCCGCATCATCATCCTCGTCAGCCCGCATCACCATCACCGTCAGCCCGCATCATCATCCTCGTCAGCCCGCATCATAATCCTCCTCAGCCCGCATCATCATCCTCGTCAGCACACATCATAGTCATCGTTACTCCACATCATCATCCTCATCAGCCCACATCATCATCCTCATAAGCCCACATCATCATCCTCATCAGCCCGCATCATCATCATCGTCAGCCCACATCATCATCCTCCTCAGCCCACATCATCCTCATGGTCAGCCCACATCATAATCCACGTCAGCCCACATCATCGTCGTTGTCAGCCCACATCACCATCGTCGTCAGTCCACATCATCATCATCGTCAGCCCGCGTCATCATCCTCGACAGCCGACATCATCGTCATCGTCAGCCCACATCATCGTCATCGACAGCCCACATCAGCATCCTCGTCAGTCCACATCATCGTCATCGTCATCCCACATCATCGTCATCGACAGCCCACATCATCGTCATCGTCAGCCCACATCACCATTATCGTCAGCCCACACCATCACCCTCCTCAGCCCAAATCATCCTCCTCGTCAGCCCACATCATCATCGTCGCCAGCCCACATCATCATCATCGTCAGCCCACATCACCATCGTCGTCAGCCAACATAATCATCGTCAGGCCACATCACCAACGTCGAAAGCCCACATCAATATCGTCGTCTGCCCACATCACCATCATCGTCAGCCCACATAATCATCATCAGGCCACATCATTATCCTTAGCCCACATCATCATCGTCAGCCCACATCATCATCATCATCAGCCGCCATCATCATCCATCATCAGCCCCCATCATCATCCCTCATCAGCCCACATCATCATCCTCATCAACCCACATCATCATCCTCATCAGCCCACATCATCTTCATCATCAGCCCACATCATCATCCTCGTCAGCCCACATCATCATCATCGTCAGCCCGCATCATCATCCTCGTCAGCCCGCATCATCATCGTCGTCAGCACGCATCATCATCCTCGTCAGCCCGCATCATCATCCTCGTCAGCCCGCATCATCATCCTCGTCAGCCCGCATCATTATCCTCGTCAGCTCGCATCATCATCCTCGTCAGCCCGCATCATCTTCGTCAGCCCGCATCATCATCCTCGTCAGGCCGCATCATCATGCTCGTCAGCCCGCATCATCATGCTCGTCAGCCCGCATCATCATCCTCGTCAGCCCGCATCATCATGCTCGTCAGCACACATCATAGTCATCGTCAGTCCACATCATCATCCTCGTCAGCCCACATCATCATCGTCGTCAGCCCACATCATACTCCTCGTTAGCCCACATCATCATCCTCATCAGCCCACATCATCATTGTCGTCCCACATCATCATCGTCAGCACACATCATCATCGTCAGCCCACATCATCATTATCATCAGCCCAAATCAACATCCTCATCAGCCCACATCATCATCCTCATCAGCCCACATCATCATCCTCATCAGCCCACATCATCTTCATCATTAGCCCACATCATCATCCTCGTCAGCCCACATCATCATCATCGTCAGCCCGCATCATCATCCTCGTCAGCACGCATCATCATCCTCGTCAGCACGCATCATCATCCTCGTCAGCCCGCATCATCATCCTCGGAGCCGCATCATCATCCTCGTCAGCCCGCATCATCATCACCGTCAGCCAGCATCATCATCCTCGTCAGCCCGCGTCATCAGCCTGGTCAGCATGCATCTTCATCCTCGTCAGCCCGCATCATCATCCTCGCAGCCCGCTTCAGCATCCTCGTCAGCCCGTATCATCATCCTCGTCAGCCTGCATCACCATCGTCGTCAGCCTGCATCACCATCGTCGTCAGCCCGCATCATCATCGTCGTCAGCCCTCATCATCATCCTCGTCAGCCCGCATCATCATCCTCATCAGCCTGCATCATCCTCGTCAGCCCGCATCATCATCCTCGTCAGCCCACATCATCGTCATCGTCAGCCTACATCATCATCATCGTCAGATCACATCATCATCATCGTCAGACCACATCATCATCCTCCTAGGCCCACATCATCCTCCTCATCAGCCCGCATCATCATCCTCGTCAGCCCGCATCATTATCACCGTCATCCCGCATCATCATCCTCGTCAGCCGGCATCATCATCCTCGTCAGCACGCATCATCATCCTCTTCAGCCCGCATCACCATCGTCGTCAGCCCGCATCATCATCGTCGTCGGCCTGCATCATCATTGTCGTCAGCCCGCATCAGCATCCTCATCAGCACGCATCATCATCCTCATCAGCCCGCGTCATCATCCTCGCAGCCCGCATCATCATCCTCGTCAGAACGCATCATCATCCTCGTCAGCCCGCATCATCATCCTCGTCAGCGCGCATCATCATCCTCGCAGCCCGCTTCAGCATCCTCGTCAGCCCGCATCATCATCCTCGTCAGCCCGCATAATCCTCCTCGTCAACCCGCATCATCATCCTCGCAGCCCGCATCCTCATCCTCGTCAGCACGCATCATCATCCTCGTCAGCCCCCATCATCATCCTCGTCAGCTCGCATCATCATCACCGTCAGCCCGCATCATCATCCTCGTCAGCACCCATCATCATCCTCGTCAGCCCGCATCATCACCCTCGTCAGCCCGCATCATCATCCTCGTCAGCCCGCATAATCCTCCTCGTCAACCCGCATCATCATCCTCGCAGCCCGCATCCTCATCCTCGTCAGCACGCATCATCATCCTCGTCAGCCCGCATCATCATCCTCGTCAGCTCGCATCATCATCACCGTCAGCTCGCATCATCATCCTCGTCAGCACCCATCATCATCCTCGTCAGCCCGCATCATCATCCTCGTCAGCCCGCATCCTCATCCACGTCAGCCCGCATCATCATCCTCGTCAGCCTGCATCATCACCCTCGTCAGCCCGCATCTTCATCCTCGTCAGGCCGCATCATCATCCTCGTCAGCCCGCATCATCATCCTCGTCACCCCGCATCATCATCCACGTCAGCCCGCATCACCGTCGTCATCAGCCTGCATCACCATCGTCGTGAGCCCTCACCATCATCGTCGTCAGCCCGCATCATCATCGTCGTCAGCCCACATCGTCATCATCAGTCCGCATCGTCATCGTCAGCCCACATCATCATCGTCTCCCCACATCATCATCCTCATCAGCTCACATCATCATCCTCTTAAGGCCGCATCATCATCCTCGTCAGCCCGCATCATCATCCTCGTCAGCCTGCATCATCGTCATCGTCAGCCCATATCATCGTCATCATCAGACCACATCATCAACCTCCTCAGCCCACATCATCCTCCTCGTCAGCCCACATCATCATCCTCGTCAGCACGCATCATCATCCTCCTCAGCCCGCATCATCATCCTCGTCAGCACGCATCATCATCCTCGTCAGCCCGCATCATCATCCTCGTCAGCCCGCATCATCATCCTCGTCAGCCCGCGTCATCATCCTCGTCAGCATGCATCATCATCCTCGTCAGCCCGCATCATCGTCCTCGTCAGCACACGTCATCATCCTCGTCAGCCCGCATCATCATCCTCGTCAGCCCGCGTCATCATCACCATCAGCCCGCATCATCATCCTCGTCAGCCCGCGTCATCATCCTCGTCAGCCCGCATCATCATCCTCGTCAGCCCGCATCATCATCACCGTCAGCCCGCATCATCTTCCTCGTCAGCCCACGTCATCATCCTCGTCAGCATGCATCATCATCCTCGTCAGCCCGCATCATCATCCTCGCAGCCCGCTTCAGCATCCTCGTCAGCCCGTATCATCATCCTCGTCAGCCTGCATCATCATCCTCGTCAGCCCGCATCAACATCCTCGAAGCCCGCATCATCATCCTCGTCAGAACGCATCATCATCCTCGTCATCCCGCATCATCATCCTCGTCAGCCCGCATCACCATCACCATCAGCCCGAATCAACATCCTCGTCAGCCCGCATCATCATCGTCGTCAGAACGCATCATCATCCTCGTCAGCCCGCATCATCATCCTCGTCAGTCCGCATCATCATCCTCGCAGCCCGCTTCAGCATCCTCGTCAGCCCGCATCATCATGGTCGTCAGCCCGCATCATCATCCTCGTCAGCACGCATCATCATCCTCGTAAGCCCGCATCATCATCCTTGTCAGCCCGCATCACCGTCGTCGTCAGCCCGCATCATCATCGTCGTCAGCCCGCATCATCATCCTCGTCATCCCGCATCATCATCCTCATCAGC
Organism: Gorilla gorilla gorilla; assembly: GCF_029281585.2. Classification (NCBI taxonomy): domain Eukaryota; kingdom Metazoa; phylum Chordata; class Mammalia; order Primates; family Hominidae; genus Gorilla; species Gorilla gorilla. The sequence goes on along the minus strand of NC_086018.1, from coordinate 8,596,715 downwards.
CTGCATCATCCTCGTCAGCCCGCATCATCATCCTCGTCAGCCCACATCATCGTCATCGTCAGCCTACATCATCATCATCGTCAGACCACATCATCATCATCGTCAGACCACATCATCATCCTCCTAGGCCCAGATCATCCTCCTCGTCAGCCCACATCATCATCCTCGTCAGCCCACATCATCATCCTCCTCAGCCCGCATCATCATCCTTGTCAGCCTACATCATCGTCATCGTCAACCCACATCATCGTCATCGTCAGGCGACAACATTGTCATCGACAGCCCACATCATCATCCTCGACAGCCCACATCATTGTCATCGTCATCCCATATCATCGTCACCGTCATCCCACATCATCCTCATCGTCAGGCCACATCATCATCCTCGTCAGCCCGCATCATCATCCTCGTCAGCCCGCATCATCATCACCGTCAGCCCGCATCATCATCATCGTCTCCCCACATCATCATCCTCATCAGCTCACCTCATCATCCTCTTAAGGCCGCATCATCATCCTCGCAGCCCGCATCATCATCCTCGTCAGCACGCATCATCGTCATCGTCAGCCCATATCATCATCCTCGTCAGCCCGCATCACCATCCTCGTCAGCCCACATCATCCTCCTCGTGAGCCCACATCATCATCCTCGTCAGCACGCATCATCATCCTCCTCAGCCCGCATCATCATCCTCGTCAGCCCGAATCATCGTCACCGTCAGCCCGCATCATCATCCTCGTCAGCCCTCATCATCATCCTCGTCAGCCCACATCATCATTGTCGTCCCACATCTTCATCGTCAGCCCACATCATCATCGTCAGCCCACATCATCATTATCATCAGCCCAAATCATCATCCTCATCAGCCCACATCATCATCCTTGTCAGCCCACATCATCATCCTCGTCAGCCGGCATCATCATCCTCTTCAGCCCACATCATCGTCATCGTCATCCCACATCATCGTCATCGTCAGCCCGCATCATCATCCTCTTCAGCCCGCATCATCATCCTCGTCAGCCCACATCATCGTCATCGTCATCCCACATCATCGTCATCGTCAGCCCGCATCGTCATCCTCTTCAGCCCGCATCATCATCCTCGCAGCCCGCTTCAGCATCCTCGTCAGCCCCCTTCATCATCACCGTTACCCCGCATCATCATCCTCGTCAGCACGCATCATTCTCCTCGTCAGCTGGCATCACCATCCTCGTCAGCTCGCCTAACCATCGTCGTCATCCCGCATCATCATCGTCGTCAGCCCGCATCATCATCGTCGTCAGCCCGCATCATCATCCTCGTCAGCACGCATCATCATCCTCGTCAGCCCTCATCATCATCCTCGTCAGCCCGCATCATCATCCTCGTCAGCCCGCATAATCCTCCTCGTCAACCCGCATCATCATCCTCGCAGCCCGCATCCTCATCCTCGTCAGCACGCATCATCATCCTCGTCAGCCCGCATCATCATCCTCGTCAGCTCGCATCATCATCACCGTCAGCCCGCATCATCATCCTCGTCAGCACCCATCATCATCCTCGTCAGCCCGCATCATCATCCTCGTCAGCCCGCATCCTCATCCACGTCAGCCCGCATCATCATCCTCGTCAGCCTGCATCATCACCCTCGTCAGCCCGCATCTTCATCCTCGTCAGGCCGCATCATCATCCTCGTCAGCCCGCATCATCATCCTCGTCACCCCGCATCATCATCCACGTCAGCCCGCATCACCGTCGTCATCAGCCTGCATCACCACCGTCGTGAGCCCTCACCATCATCGTCGTCAGCCCGCATCATCATCGTCGTCAGCCCACATCGTCATCATCAGTCCGCATAGTCATCGTCAGCCCACATCATCATCGTCTCCCCACATCATCATCCTCATCAGCTCACATCATCATCCTCTTAAGGCCGCATCATCATCCTCGTCAGCCCGCATCATCATCCTCGTCAGCCCGCATAATCGTCATCGTCAGCCCATATCATCGTCATCGTCAGACCACATCATCAACCTCCTCAGCCCACATCATCCTCCTCGTCAGCCCACATCATCATCCTCGTCAGCACGCATCATCATCCTCCTCAGCCCGCATCATCATCCTCGTCAGCACGCATCATCATCCTCGTCAGCCCGCATCATCATCCTCGTCAGCCCTCATCATCATCCTCGTCAGCCCGCGTCATCATCCTCGTCAGCATGCATCATCATCCTCGTCAGCCCGCATCATCGTCCTCGTCAGCACACGTCATCATCCTCGTCAGCCCGCATCATCATCCTCGTCAGCCCGCGTCATCATCACCATCAGCCCGCATCATCATCCTCGTCAGCCCGCGTCATCATCCTCGTCAGCCCGCATCATCATCCTCGTCAGCCCGCATCATCATCACCGTCAGCCCGCATCATCTTCCTCGTCAGCCCACGTCATCATCCTCGTCAGCATGCATCATCATCCTCGTCAGCCCGCATCATCATCCTCGCAGCCCGCTTCAGCATCCTCGTCAGCCCGTATCATCATCCTCGTCAGCCTGCATCATCATCCTCGTCAGCCCGCATCAACATCCTCGAAGCCCGCATCATCATCCTCGTCAGAACGCATCATCATCCTCGTCATCCCGCATCATCATCCTCGTCAGCCCGCATCACCATCACCATCAGCCCGAATCAACATCCTCGTCAGCCCGCATCATCATCGTCGTCAGAACGCATCATCATCCTCGTCAGCCCGCATCATCATCCTCGTCAGTCCGCATCATCATCCTCGCAGCCCGCTTCAGCATCCTCGTCAGCCCGCATCATCATGGTCGTCAGCCCGCATCATCATCCTCGTCAGCACGCATCATCATCCTCGTCAGCCCGCATCATCATCCTTGTCAGCCCGCATCACCGTCGTCGTCAGCCCGCATCATCATCGTCGTCAGCCCGCATCATCATCCTCGTCATCCCGCATCATCATCCTCATCAGCCTGCATCATCCTCGTCAGCCCGCATCATCATCCTCGTCAGCCCACATCATCGTCATCGTCAGCCTACATCATCATCATCGTCAGACCACATCATCATCATCGTCAGACCACATCATCATCCTCCTAGGCCCAGATCATCCTCCTCGTCAGCCCACATCATCATCCTCGTCAGCCCACATCATCATCCTCCTCAGCCCGCATCATCATCCTTGTCAGCCTACATCATCGTCATCGTCAGCCCACATCATCGTCATCGTCAGGCGACAACATTGTCATCGACAGCCCACATCATTGTCATCGTCATCCCATATCATCGTCACCGTCATCCCACATCATCCTCATCGTCAGCCCACATCATCATCCTCCTCAGCAAACATCATCCTCATCGTCAGGCCACATCATCATCCTCGTCAGCCCGCATCATCATCCTCGTCAGCCCGCATCATCATCACCGTCAGCCCGCATCATCATCCTCGTCAGCCCGCATCATCATCCTCGTCAGCACGCATCATCATCCTCGTCAGCCCGCATCATCATCCTCGCAGCCCGCATCATCATCCTCGTCAGCACGCATCATCATCCTCGTCAGCCCGCATCATCATCCTCGTCAGCCCGCATCACCATCCTCGTCAGCACGCATCATCATCCTCGTCAGCCCGCATCATCATCCTCGCAGCCCGCTTCAGCATCCTCGTCAGCCCCTTCATCATCACCGTCAGCCCGCATCACCATCGTCGTCAGCCCGCATCATCATCGTCGTCAGACCGCATCATCATCCTCGTCAGCAAGCGTCATCATCCTCGTCAGCCCGCATCATCATCCTCGTCAGCCCGCATCATCATCACCGTCAGCCCGCATCATCATCCTCGTCAGCCCGCATCAACATCCTCGTCAGCACGCATCATCATCCTCGTCAGCACGCATCATCATCCTCGCAGCCCGCATCATCATCCTCGTCAGCACGCATCATCATCCTCGTCAGCCCGCATCATCATCCTCGTCAGCCCGCATCACCATCCTCTTCAGCACGCATCATCATCCTCGTCAGCCCGCATCATCACCCTCGCAGCCCGCTTCAGCATCCTCGTCAGCCCCCTTCATCATCACCGTCAGCCCGCATCACCATCGTCGTCAGCCCGCATCATCATCGTCGTCAGACCGCATCATCATCCTCGTCAGCAAGCGTCATCATCCTCGTCAGCCCGCATCATCATCCTCCTCAGCCCGCATCATCATCACCGTCAGCCCGCATCATCATCCTCGTCAGCACGCATCATCCTCCTCGTCAGCCCGCATCAGAATACTCGTCAGCCCGCATCACCATCACCGTCAGCCCGCATCATCATCCTCGTCAGCCCGCATCACCATCGTCGTCAGCCCGCATCATCATCCTCGCAGCCCGCATCATCATCCTCGTCAGCCCGCATCACCATCACCGTCAGCCCGCATCATCATCCTCGCAGCCCGCATCATCATCCCCGTCAGCCCGCATCACCATCACCGTCAGCCCGCATCATCATCCTCGCAGCCAGCATCATCATCCCCGTCAGCCCGCATCACCATCACCGTCAGCCCGCATCATCATCCTCTTCAGCCCGCATCATCATCCTCGTCAGCACGCATCATCATCCTCGTCAGCCCGCATCATCATCCTCGCAGCCCGCTTCAACATCCTCGTCAGCCCGCATCATCATCCTCGTCAGCCCGCATCACTATTGTCGTCAGCCTACATCATCATCGTCGTCAGCCCGCATCATCATCCTCATCAGCCCGCATCATCATCCTCGCAGCCCGCATCATCATCCTCGTCAGCCCGCATCATCATCCTCGTCAGCTCGCATCATCATCACCGTCAGCCCGCATCATCATCCTCGTCAGCACCCATCATCATCCTCGTCAGCCCGCATCATCATCCTCGTCAGCCCGCATCCTCATCCACGTCAGCCCGCATCATCATCCTCGTCAGCCTGCATCATCACCCTCGTCAGCCCGCATCTTCATCCTCGTCAGGCCGCATCATCATCCTCGTCAGCCCGCATCATCATCCTCGTCACCCCGCATCATCATCCACGTCAGCCCGCATCACCGTCGTCATCAGCCTGCATCACCACCGTCGTGAGCCCTCACCATCATCGTCGTCAGCCCGCATCATCATCGTCGTCAGCCCACATCGTCATCATCAGTCCGCATAGTCATCGTCAGCCCACATCATCATCGTCTCCCCACATCATCATCCTCATCAGCTCACATCATCATCCTCTTAAGGCCGCATCATCATCCTCGTCAGCCCGCATCATCATCCTCGTCAGCCCGCATAATCGTCATCGTCAGCCCATATCATCGTCATCGTCAGACCACATCATCAACCTCCTCAGCCCACATCATCCTCCTCGTCAGCCCACATCATCATCCTCGTCAGCACGCATCATCATCCTCCTCAGCCCGCATCATCATCCTCGTCAGCACGCATCATCATCCTCGTCAGCCCGCATCATCATCCTCGTCAGCCCTCATCATCATCCTCGTCAGCCCGCGTCATCATCCTCGTCAGCATGCATCATCATCCTCGTCAGCCCGCATCATCGTCCTCGTCAGCACACGTCATCATCCTCGTCAGCCCGCATCATCATCCTCGTCAGCCCGCGTCATCATCACCATCAGCCCGCATCATCATCCTCGTCAGCCCGCGTCATCATCCTCGTCAGCCCGCATCATCATCCTCGTCAGCCCGCATCATCATCACCGTCAGCCCGCATCATCTTCCTCGTCAGCCCACGTCATCATCCTCGTCAGCATGCATCATCATCCTCGTCAGCCCGCATCATCATCCTCGCAGCCCGCTTCAGCATCCTCGTCAGCCCGTATCATCATCCTCGTCAGCCTGCATCATCATCCTCGTCAGCCCGCATCAACATCCTCGAAGCCCGCATCATCATCCTCGTCAGAACGCATCATCATCCTCGTCATCCCGCATCATCATCCTCGTCAGCCCGCATCACCATCACCATCAGCCCGAATCAACATCCTCGTCAGCCCGCATCATCATCGTCGTCAGAACGCATCATCATCCTCGTCAGCCCGCATCATCATCCTCGTCAGTCCGCATCATCATCCTCGCAGCCCGCTTCAGCATCCTCGTCAGCCCGCATCATCATGGTCGTCAGCCCGCATCATCATCCTCGTCAGCACGCATCATCATCCTCGTCAGCCCGCATCATCATCCTTGTCAGCCCGCATCACCGTCGTCGTCAGCCCGCATCATCATCGTCGTCAGCCCGCATCATCATCCTCGTCATCCCGCATCATCATCCTCATCAGCCTGCATCATCCTCGTCAGCCCGCATCATCATCCTCGTCAGCCCACATCATCGTCATCGTCAGCCTACATCATCATCATCGTCAGACCACATCATCATCATCGTCAGACCACATCATCATCCTCCTAGGCCCAGATCATCCTCCTCGTCAGCCCACATCATCATCCTCGTCAGCCCACATCATCATCCTCCTCAGCCCGCATCATCATCCTTGTCAGCCTACATCATCGTCATCGTCAGCCCACATCATCGTCATCGTCAGGCGACAACATTGTCATCGACAGCCCACATCATTGTCATCGTCATCCCATATCATCGTCACCGTCATCCCACATCATCCTCATCGTCAGCCCACATCATCATCCTCCTCAGCAAACATCATCCTCATCGTCAGGCCACATCATCATCCTCGTCAGCCCGCATCATCATCCTCGTCAGCCCGCATCATCATCACCGTCAGCCCGCATCATCATCCTCGTCAGCCCGCATCATCATCCTCGTCAGCACGCATCATCATCCTCGTCAGCCCGCATCATCATCCTCGCAGCCCGCATCATCATCCTCGTCAGCACGCATCATCATCCTCGTCAGCCCGCATCATCATCCTCGTCAGCCCGCATCACCATCCTCGTCAGCACGCATCATCATCCTCGTCAGCCCGCATCATCATCCTCGCAGCCCGCTTCAGCATCCTCGTCAGCCCCTTCATCATCACCGTCAGCCCGCATCACCATCGTCGTCAGCCCGCATCATCATCGTCGTCAGACCGCATCATCATCCTCGTCAGCAAGCGTCATCATCCTCGTCAGCCCGCATCATCATCCTCGTCAGCCCGCATCATCATCACCGTCAGCCCGCATCATCATCCTCGTCAGCCCGCATCAACATCCTCGTCAGCACGCATCATCATCCTCGTCAGCACGCATCATCATCCTCGCAGCCCGCATCATCATCCTCGTCAGCACGCATCATCATCCTCGTCAGCCCGCATCATCATCCTCGTCAGCCCGCATCACCATCCTCTTCAGCACGCATCATCATCCTCGTCAGCCCGCATCATCACCCTCGCAGCCCGCTTCAGCATCCTCGTCAGCCCCCTTCATCATCACCGTCAGCCCGCATCACCATCGTCGTCAGCCCGCATCATCATCGTCGTCAGACCGCATCATCATCCTCGTCAGCAAGCGTCATCATCCTCGTCAGCCCGCATCATCATCCTCCTCAGCCCGCATCATCATCACCGTCAGCCCGCATCATCATCCTCGTCAGCACGCATCATCCTCCTCGTCAGCCCGCATCAGAATACTCGTCAGCCCGCATCACCATCACCGTCAGCCCGCATCATCATCCTCGTCAGCCCGCATCACCATCGTCGTCAGCCCGCATCATCATCCTCGCAGCCCGCATCATCATCCTCGTCAGCCCGCATCACCATCACCGTCAGCCCGCATCATCATCCTCGCAGCCCGCATCATCATCCCCGTCAGCCCGCATCACCATCACCGTCAGCCCGCATCATCATCCTCGCAGCCAGCATCATCATCCCCGTCAGCCCGCATCACCATCACCGTCAGCCCGCATCATCATCCTCTTCAGCCCGCATCATCATCCTCGTCAGCACGCATCATCATCCTCGTCAGCCCGCATCATCATCCTCGCAGCCCGCTTCAACATCCTCGTCAGCCCGCATCATCATCCTCGTCAGCCCGCATCACTATTGTCGTCAGCCTACATCATCATCGTCGTCAGCCCGCATCATCATCCTCATCAGCCCGCATCATCATCCTTGCAGCCCGCATCATCATCCTTGTCAGCACGCATCATCATCCTCGTCAGCCCGCATCATCATCACCGTCAGCCCGCATCATCATCACCGTCAGCCCGCATCATCAACCTCGTCAGCATGCATCAACATCCTCGTCAGCCCGCATCATCGTCCTCGCAGCCCACTTCAGCATTCTCGTCCCCCCGTATCATCATACTCGTCAGCCCGCATCACCATCGTCGTCAGACTGCATAACCATCTTCGTCAGCCCGCATCGTCATCGTCGTCAGCCCGCATCATCATCCTCGTCAGCCCGCATCATCATCCTCATCAGCCTGCATCATCCTCGTCAGACCGCATCATCATCCTCCTAGGCCCACATCATCGTCATCGTCAGCCTACATCATCATCATCGTCAGACCGCATCATCATCATGGTCAGACCACATCATCATGCTCCTAGTTCCACATCATCCTCCCCCTCATCCCGCATCATCATCCTCGTCAGCACGCATCATCATTCTCCTCAGCCCGCATCATCATCCTCGCAGCCCGCTTCAGCATCCTCGTCAGCCCGCATCACCATCCTCGTCAGCACGAATCATCATTCTCGTCAGCCCGCATCATCATCCTCGCAGCCCGCTTCAGCATCCTCGTCAACCCGCATCACCATCGTCGTCAGCCGGCATCATCATAGTCGTCAGCCCGCATCATCATCCTCCTCAGCACGCATCATCATCCTCATCAGCCTGCATCATCCTCGTCAGCCCGCATCATCATCCTCGTCAGCCCACATCATCGTCATCGTCAGCCTACATCATCATCATCGTCAGACCACATCATCATCATCGTCAGATCACATCATCATCCTCCTAGGCCCACATCATCCTCCTCGTCAGCCCGCATCATCATCCTCGTCAGCCCTCATCATCATCACCTTCAGCCCGCATCATCATCCTCGTCAGCCCGCATCATCATCACCTTCAGCCCGCATCATCATCCTCGTCAGCCCGCGTCATCATCACCTTCAGCCCGCGTCATCATCCTCGTCAGCCCGCGTCATCATCCTCGTCAGCACGCGTCATCATCCTCGTCAGCCCGCATCATCATCCTCGTCAGCCCGCCTCATCATCACCGTCAGCCCGCATCATCATCCTCGTCAGCCCGCATCAACATCCTCGTCAGCACGCATCATCATCCTCGTCAGCCCGCATCATCATCCTCGCAGCCCGCATCATCATCCTCGTCAGCACGCATCATCATCCTCGTCAGCCCGCATCATCATCCTCGTCAGCCCGCATCATCATCCTCGTCAGCACGCATCATCATCCTCGTCAGCCCGCATCATCATCCTCGCAGCCCGCTTCAGCATCCTCGTCAGCCCCCTTCATCATCACCGTCAGCCCGCATCACCATCGTCGTCAGCCCGCATCATCATCGTCGTCAGCCCGCATCATCATCGTCGTCAGCACGCATCAACATCCTCGTCAGCACGCATCATCATCCTCGTCAGCCCGCATCATCATCCTCAGAGCCGCATCATCATCCTCGTCAGCACGCATCATCATCCTCGTCAGCCCGCATCATCATCCTCGTCAGCCCGCATCATCATCACCGTCAGCCAGCATCATCATCCTCGTCAGCCCGCGTCATCAGTGTCGTCAGCATGCATCATCATCCTCGTCAGCCCGCATCATCATCCTCGCAGCCCGCTTCAGCATCCTCGTCAGCCCGTATCATCATCCTCGTCAGCCTGCATCACCATCGTCGTCAGCCTTCATCACCATCGTCGTCAGCCCGCATCATCATCGTCGTCAGCCCGCATCATCATCCTCGTCAGCCCGCATCATCATCCTCATCAGCCTGCATCATCCTCGTCAGCCCGCATCATCATCCTCGTCAGCCCACATCATCGTCATCGTCAGCCTACATCATCATCATCGTCAGACCACATCATCATCCTCCTAGGCCCACATCATCCTCCTCGTCAGCCCGCATCATCCTCCTCGTCAGCCCGCATCATCATCACCGTCATCCCGCATCATCACCCTCGTCAGCCTGCATCATCATCCTCGTCAGCCCACATCATCAACCTCGTCAGCCTGCATCATCATCCTCGTCAGCCCACATCATCGTCATCGTCATCCCACATCATCGTCATCGTCAGCCCGCATCGTCATCCTCTTCAGCCCGCATCATCATCCTCGTCATCCCACATCATCATCGTCATCAGCCCACATCAGCATCGTCATCAGCCCACATCAACATCGTCGTCAGCCCACATAATCATCATCAGCCCAGATCATCATCCTCGTCATCCCGCATCATCATCCTCGTCAGCCTGCATCATCATCACCGTCAGCCCGCATCATCATCACCGTCAGCCCGCATCATCATCCTCGTCAGCCCGCATCATCCTCCTCGTCAGCCCGCATCATCATCCTCGCAGCCTGCATCCTCATCCTCGTCAGCACGCATCATCATCCTCGTCAGACCGTATCATCATCCTCGTCTGCTCGCGTCATCATCACCGTCAGCCCGCATCATCATCCTCGTCAGCCCGCGTCATCATCCTCGTCAGCACACATCATCATCCTCGTCAGCAAGCATCATCATCCTCGCAGCCCGCTTCAGCTTCCTCGTCAGCCCGCATCATCATCCTCATCAGCCTGCATCATCCTCCTCATCAGCCTGCATCATACTCGTCAGCCCGCATCATCATCCTCGTCAGCCCACATCATCGTCATCGTCAGCCTACATCATCATCATCGTCAGACCACATCATCATCATCGTCAGACCACATCATCATACTCCTAGGCCCACATCATCCTCCTCGTCAGCCCGCATCATCATCCTCGTCAGACCACATCGTCATCCTCCTAGGCCCACATCATCCTCCTCGTCAGCCCGCATCATCATCCTCGTCAGTACGCATCATCATCCTCGTCAGCCCGCATCACCATCGTCGTCAGCCTGCATCATCATCGTCGTCAGCACGCATCTTCATCCTCGTCAGCACGCATCATCATCCTCGTCAGCCCACATCATCATCCTCGTCAGCCCACATCATCGTCATCGACAGCCCACATCATCGTCATCGTCAGCCCACATCATCACCATCGTCAGCCCACATCATCTTCATCGTCAGCCCACATCATCATCATCATCAGCGCACACCATCCTCATCGTCAGCCGACATTATCATCCTCCTCAGGCCACATCATCCTCTTCGTCTCCCCACATCATCATCCTCGTCAGCCCACATCATCATCGTCGTCAGCCCACATCTCCATCGTCGTCAGCCCACATAATCATCGTCAGCCAACATCACCATCGTTGTCAGCCCACATCATCATTCTCGTCAGCCCACATCATCATCGTTAGCCCACATCATCATCGTCAGCCCACATCATCATCATCATCAGCCCATATCATCATCCTCATCAGCCCACATCATCACCCTCATCAGCCCACATCATCATCCTCATCAGCCCACATCATCATCCTCATCAGCCTACATCATCATCATCATCATCAGCCCACATCATCATCCTCGTCAGCCCACATCATCATCCTCGTCCGCACGCATCATCAACCTCGTCAGCCCGCATCATCATTCTCGTCAGCCCGCATCATAATCCACGTCAGCACGCATCATCATCCTCCTCAACCCGCATCATCATCCTCGTCAGCCCACATCATCGTCATCGTCAGCCCACATCATCGTCATCAACAGCCCACATCAGAATCCTCGTCAGTCCACATCATCGTCATCGACAGCCTACATCATCGTCATCGTCAGCCCACATCATCATCATCGTCAGCACACACCATCACCTTCCTCAGCCCAAATCATCCCCCTCGTCAGCCCACATCATCATCCTCGTCAGCCCACATCATCATCATCATCAGCCCACATCACCATCGTCGTCAGCCCACATAATCATCGTCAGGCCACATCACCAACGTCGAAAGCCCACATCAATATCGTCGTCTGCCCACATCACCATCATCGTCAGCCCACATAATCATCATCAGGCCACATCATTATCGCTAGCCCACATCATCATCGTCAGTCCACATCCTCATCATCATCAGCCGCCGTCATCATCCATCATCAGCCAGCATCATCATCCCTCATCAGACCACATCATCATCCTCATCAACCCACATCATCATCCTCATCAGCCCACATAATCATCATCATCAGCCCACATCATCCTCCTCGTCAGCCCGCATCATCATCCTCGTCAGCCCGCATCATGATCACTGTCAGCCCGCATCATCATCCTCGTCAGCCCGCATCATCATCCTCGTCAGCCCGCATCATCATCCTCGTCAGCCCGCATCATCATCCTCGTCAGCACGCATCATCATCCTCGTCAGCCCGCATCATCATCTTCGCAGCCCCCTTCAGCATACTCGTCAGCCCCCTTCATCATCACTGTCAGCCCGCATCACCATCGTCGTCAGTCTGCATCATCATCGTCGTCAGCCCGCATCATCATCGTCGTCAGCCCGCATCATCATCCTCGTCAGCACGCATCATCATCCTCGTCAGCCCGCATCATCATCACCGTCAGCCAGCATCATCTTCCTCGTCAGCCCGCGTCATCATCCTCGTCAGCATGCATCATCATCCTCGTCAGCCTGCATCATCATCCTCGCAGCCCGCTTCAGCATCCTCGTCAGCCCGTATCATCATCCTCGTCAGCCTGCATCACCATCGTCGTCAGGCTGCATCACCATCGTCGTCAGCCCGCATCACCATCGTCGTCAGCCCGCATCATCGTCATCGTCAGCCTACATCATCATCATCGTCAGACCACATCATCATCATCGTCAGACCACATCATCATCCTCCTAGGCCCACATCATCCTCCTCGTCAGCCCGCATCATCATCCTCGTCAGCCCGCATCATGATCACCGACAGCCCGCATCATCATCCTCGTCAGCCCGCATCATCATCCTCGTCAGCACGCATCATCATCCTCTTCAGCCCGCATCACCATCGTCGTCAGCCCGCATCATCATCGTCGTCAGCCCGGATCATCATCGTCGTCAGCCCGCATCATCATCCTCATCAGCACGCATCATCATCCTCGTCAGCCCGCATCAACATCCTCGCAGCCCGCATCGTCATCCTCGTCAGAACGCATCATCATCCTCGTCATCCCGCATCATCATCCTCGTCAGCCCGCATCACCATCACCATCAGCCCGAATCATCATCCTCGTCAGCCCGCATCATCATCCTCGTCAGCCCGCGTTATCATGCTCGTCAGCCCGCATCATCATGCTCCTCAGCCCGCATCATAATCCTCGTCAGCCGGCATCATCATCCTCGTCAGCACACATCATAGTCATCGTCAGTCCACATCATCATCCTCGTCAGCCCACATCATCATCCTCGTCAGCCCACATCATACTCCTCGTCAGCCCACATCATCATCCTCGACAGCCCACATAATCGTCCTCGTCAGCCCACATCAACATCGTCGTCAGCACACATCATCATCATCAGCCCACATCATCATCGTCAGCCCACATGATCATCATCAGCCCACTTCATCATAATCATCAGCCCACATCATCATCCTCATCAGCCCACATCATCATCCTCATAAGCCCACATCATCATCCTCATCAGCCCGCATCATCATCATCGTCAGCCCACATCATCATCCTCCTCAGCCCACATCATCCTCATCGTCAGCCCACATCATAATCCACGTCAGCCCACATCATCGTCGTCGTCAGCCCACATCACCATCGTCGTCATCCCACAAAACCATCGTCAGCCCACATCACCATCGTCGTCAGTCCACATCATCATCATCGTCAGCCCGCGTCGTCATCCTCCTGAGCCCACATCATCGTCATCGCCAGCCCACATCATCGTCATCGACAGCCCACATCAGCATCCTCGTCAGTCCACATCATCGTCATCGTCATCCCACATCATCGTCATCGACAGCCCACATCATCGTCATCGTCAGCCCACATCACCATTATCGTCAGCCCACACCATCACCCTCCTCAGCCCAAATCATCCTCCTCGTCAGCCCACATCATCATCGTCGCCAGCCCACATCATCATCATCGTCAGCCCACATCACCATCGTCGTCAGCCTGCATCACCATCGTTGTGAGCCCTCATCATCATCGTCGTCAGCCCGCATCATCATCGTCGTCAGCCCACATCGTCATCGTCGTCAGCCCACATCGTCATCATCAGCCTGCATCATCATCGTCAGCCCACATCATCATCGTCTCCCCACATCATCATCCTCATCAGCTCACCTCATCATCCTCTTAACGCCGCATCATCATTCTCGTCAGCCCGCATCATCATCCTCGTCAGCCCGCATCATCATCACCGTCATCCCGCATCATCATCCTCGTCAGCCTGCATCATCATCCTCGTCAGCACGCATCATCATCCTCTTCAGCCCGCATCACCATCGTCGTCAGCCCGCATCATCATCGTCGTCGGCCTGCATCATCATTGTCGTCAGCCCGCATCATCATCCTCATCAGCACGCATCATCATCCTCATCAGCCCGCGTCATCATCCTCGCAGCCCGCATCATCATCCTCGTCAGAACGCATCATCATCGTTGTCAGCCCGCATCACCATCACCCTCAGCCCGCATCAACATCCTCGTCAGCCCGCATCATCATCGTCGTCAGCCCGCATCATCATCCTCGTCAGCCCGCGTCATCCTCATCGTCAGCCCACATCACCATCCTCGTCAGCCCACATCATCGTCATCGTCATCCCACATCACCATCTTCGTCAGCCCACATAACCATCATCAGCCCACATCACCATCGTCGTCAGCCCACATCATCATCCTCGTCAGCCCTCATCATCATCCTCGTCAGCCCACATCATCATTGTCGACCCACATCATCATCGTCAGCCCACATCATCATCGTCAGCCCACATCATCATTATCATCAGCCCAAATCATCATCCTCATCAGCCCACATCATCATCCTCGTCAGCCCACATCATCATCCTCGTCAGCCGGCATCATCATCCTCGTCAGCCCACATCATCGTCATCGTCATCCCACATCATCGTCATCGTCAGCCCACATCGTCATCCTCTTCAGCCCGCATCATCATCCTCGTCAGCCCACATCAGCATCGTTATCAGCCCACATCAGCATCGTCATCAGCCCACATCAACATCGTCGTCAGCCCACATAATCATCATCAGCCCAGATCATCATCCTCGTCAGCCCGCATCATCATCCTCGTCAGCACGCATCATCATCCTCGTCAGCCCGCATCATCATCCTCGCAGCCCGCTTCAGCATCCTCGTCAGCCCCCTTCATCATCACCGTCAGCCCGCATCACCATCGTCGTCAGCCCGCATCAACATCGTCGTCAGCACGCATCATCATCCTCGTCAGCCCGCATCATCATCCTCGTCAGCACGCATCATCATCCTCGTCAGCCCGCATCATCACCCTCGCAGCCCGCATCATCATCCTCGTCAGCACGCATCATCATCCTCGTCAGCCCGCATCATCATCCTCGTCAGGCCGCATCATCATCCTCGTCAGCACGCATCATCATCCTCGTCAGCCCGCATCATCATCCTCGCAGCCTTCTTCAGCATCCTCGTCAGCCCCCTTCATCATCACCGTCAGCCCGCATCACCATCGTCGTCAGCCCTCATCATCATCGTCGTCAGCCCGCATCATCATCGTAGTCAGCACGCATCATCATCCTCGTCAGCACGCATCATCATCCTCGTCAGCCCGCATCATCATCCTCGGAGCCGCATCATCATCCTCGTCAGCCCACATCATCGTCATCGTCAGCCTACATCATCATCATCGTCAGACCACATCATCGTCATCATCAGCCTACATCATCATCATCGTCAGACCACATCATCATCATCGTCAGACCACATCATCATACTCCTAGGCCCACATCATCCTCCTCGTCAGCCCGCATCAGAATCCTCGTCAGCCCGCATCATCATCACCGTCAGCCCGCATCATCATCCTCGTCAGCCCGCATCACCATCGTCGTCAGCCCGCATCATCATCGTCGTCAGCCGGCATCACCATCGTCGTCAGCCCGCCTCATCATCCTCGTCAGCACGCATCATTCTCCTCGTCAGCCCGCATCATCATCCTCGCAGCCCGCATCATCATCCTCGTCAGCCGGCATCACCATCACCGTCAGCCCGCATCATCATCCTCGCAGCCCGCATCATCATCCTCCTCAGCCCGCATCACCATCACCGTCAGCCCGCATCATCATCCTCGTCAGCCCGCATCATCATCCTCGCAGCCCGCTTCAACATCCTTGTCAGCCCGCATCATCATCCTCGTCAGCCCGCATCACCATCGTCGTCAGCCTGCATCATCATCGTCGTCAGCCCGCATTATCATCCTCGTCAGCCCGCATCATCATCCTCGTCAGGACGCATCATCATCCTCGTCAGCCCGCATCATCATCCTCGTCAGCCCGCATCATCATCCTTGCAGCCCGCATCATCATCCTTGTCTGCACGCATCATCATCCTCGTCAGCCCGCATCATCATCACCATCAGCCCGCATCATCATCACCGTCAGCCCGCATCATCATCCTCGTCAGCATGCATCATCATCCTCGTCAGCCCGCATCATCATCCTCGCAGCCCGCTTCAGCATCCTCGTCCCCCCGTATCATCATCCTCGTCAGCCCGCATCACCATCGTCGTCAGACTGCATAACCATTTTCGTCAGCCTGCATCATCATCGTCGTCAGCCCGTATCATCATCCTCGTCAGCCCGCATCATCATCCTCATCAGCCTGCATCATCCTCGTCAGAACGCATCATCATCCTCGTAAGCCCACATCATCGTCATCGTCAGCCTACATCATCATCATCGTCAGACCACATCATCATCATGGTCAGACCACAACATCATCCTCCTAGTTCCACATCATCCTCCCCCTCAGCCCGCATCATCATCCTCGTCAGCACGCATCATCATTCTCTTCAGCCCGCATCATCATCCCCGCAGCCCGCTTCAGCATCCTCGTCAGCCCGCATCATCATCCTCGTCAGCACGAATCATCATTCTCGTCAGCCCGCATCATCATCCTCGCAGCCCGCTTCAGCATCCTCGTCAGCCCGCATCATCATCCTCGTCAGCCCGCATCATCATCCTCGTCAGCACGCATCATCATTCTCATCAGCCCGCATCATCATCCTCGCAGCCCGCTTCAGCATCCTCGTCAACCCGCATCACCATCTTCGTCAGCCTGCATCATCCTCGTCGTCAGCCCGCATCATCATCGTCGTCAGCCCGCATCATCATCCTCGTCAGCACGCATCATCATCCTCGTCAGCCCGCATCATCATCCTCGTCAGCCCGCATCATCATCATCGTCAGCCCGCATCATCCTCCTCGTCAGCCCGCGTCATCATCCTCGTCAGCATGCATCATCTTCCTCGTCAGCCCGCGTCATCTTCCTCGTCAGCATGCATCATCATCCTCGTCATCCCGCATCATAATCCTCGCAGCCCGCTTCAGCATCCTCTTCAGCCCGCATCATCATCCTCGTCAGCATGCATCATCACCCTCGTCAGCCCGCATCTTCATCCTCGTCAGGCCGCATCATCATCCTCGTCAGCCCGCATCATCATCCTCGTCACCCCGCATCATCATCCTCGTCAGCCCGCATCACCGTCACCATCAGCCTGCGTCACCATCGTCGTGAGCCCTCACCATCATCGTCGTCAGCCCGCATCATCATCGTCGTCAGCCCACATCGTCATCATCAGCCCGCATCGTCATCGTCAGCCCACATCATCATCGTCTCCCCACATCATCATCCTCTTCAGCTCACATCATCATCCTCTTAAGTCCGCAGCATCATCCTCGTCAGTCCGCATCATCGTCATCGTCAGCCCACATCATCATCATCGTCAGACCACATCACCATCATCGTCAGACCACATCATCATCCTCGTCAGTCCTCATCATCATCGTCGTCAGCCCACATCATCATTGTCGTCCCACATCATCATCGTCAGCCCACATCATCATCGTCAGCCCACATCATCATTATCATCAGCCCAAATCATCATCCTCATCAGCCCACATCATCATCCTCGTCAGCCCACATCATGATCCTTGTCAGCCGGCATCATCATCCTCGTCAGCCCACATCATCGTCATCGTCAGCCCACATCATCGTCATCGTCAGCCCGCATCGTCATCCTCTAGAGCCCGCATCATCATCCTCGTCAGCCCACATCAGCATCGTCATCAGCCCACATCAGCATCGTCATCAGCCCACATCAACATCGTCGTCAGCCCACATAATCATCTTCAGCCCAGATCATCATCCTCGTCAGCCCGCATCATCATGCTCGTCAGCACGCATCATCATCCTCGTCAGCCTGCATCATCATCACCGTCAGCCCGCATCATCATCCTCGGCAGCCCGCATCATCGTCCTCGTCAGCACGCATCATCATCCTCGTCAGCCCGCATCATCATCCTCGCAGCCCGCATCATCATCCTCGTCAGCACGCATCATCATCCTCGTCAGCCCGCATCATCATCCTCGTCAGCCCGCATCATCATCCTCGTCAGCACGCATCATCATCCTCGTCAGCCCGCATCATCATCCTCGCAGCCCGCTTCAGCATCCTCGTCAGCCCACATCATCATCACCGTCAGCCCACATCACCATCGTCGTCAGCCCGCGTCATCATCGTCGTCAGCCCGCATCATCATCGTCGTCAGCACGCATCATCATCCTCGTCAGCACGCATCATCATCCTCGTCAGCCCGCTTCATCATCCTTGGAGCCCGCATCATCATCCTCGTCAGCCCGCATCATCATCACCGTCAGTCAGCATCATCATCCTCGTCAGCCCGCGTCATCATCCTCGTCAGCATGCATCATCATCCTCGTCAGCCCGCATCATCATCCTCGCAGCCCGCTTCAGCATCCTCGTCAGCCCGTATCATCATCCTCGTCAGCCCGCATTATCATCCTCGCAGCCCGCTTCAGCATCCTCGTCAGCCCCCATCATCATCACCGTCAGCCCGCATCACAATCGTCATCAGCCCGCATCATCATCTTCGTCAGCCCGCATCATCGTCGTCGTCAGGACGCATCATCATCCTCGTCAGCACGCATCATCATCCTCGGAGCCCGCATCATCATCCTCGTCAGCACGCATCATCATCCTCGTCTGCCCGCATCATCATCCTCGTCAGCCCGCATCATCATCACCGTCAGCCAGCATCATCATCCTCGTCAGCCCGCGTCATCATCCTCGTCAGCATGCATCATCATCCTCGTCAGCCCGCATCATCATCCTCGCAGCCCGCTTCAGCATCCTCGTCAGCCCGTATCATCATCCTCGTCAGGATGCATCACCATCGTCGTCAGCCTGCATCACCATCGTCGTCAGCCCGCATCATCATCGTCGTCAGCCCGCATCATCATCCTCGTCAGCCCGCATCATCATCCTCATCAGCCTGCATCATCCTCGTCAGCCCGCATCATCATCCTCGTCAGCCCACATCATCGTCATCGTCAGCCTACATCATCATCATCGTCAGACCACATCATCATCCTCCTAGGCCCACATCATCCTCCTCGTCAGCACGCATCATCATCCTCTTCAGCCTGCATCATCATCGTCGTCAGCCCGCATCATCATCGTCGTCAGCCCGCATCATCATCCTCGCAGCCGGCATCATCATCCTGTTCAGCACGCATCATCATTATCGTCAGCCTGCATCATCATCCTCGTCAGCCCGCATCATCATCACCATTAGCCCGCATCATCATCCTCATCAGCCCGCGTCATCATCCTCGTCAGCATGCATCATCATCCTCGTCAGCCCGCATCATCATCCTCGCAGCCCGCTTCAGCACCCTCGTCAGCCCGTATCATCATCCTCGTCAGCCTGCATCAGCATCGTCGTCAGCCTGCATCACCATCGTCGTCAGCCCGCATCACCATCGTCGTCAGCCCACATCATCATCCTCGTCAGCCCGCATCATCATCCTCATCAGCCTGCATCATCCTCGTCAGCCCGCATCATCATCCTCGTCAGCCCACATCATCGTCATCGTCAGCCCACATCATCATCATCGTCAGACCACATCATCATCATCGTCAGACCACATCATCATCCTCCTAGGCCCACATCATCCTCCTCGTCAGCCCGCATCATCATCCTCATCAGCCCGCATCATCATCACCGTCACCCCGCATCACCATTCTCGTCAGCCCGCATCATCATCCTCTTCAGCACGCATCATCATCCTCTTCAGCCCGCATCACCATCGTCGTCAGCCCGCATCATCGTCGTCGTCAGCCCGCATCATCATTGTCGTCAACCCGCATCATCATCCTCATCAGCAGGCATCATCATCCTCATCAGCAGGCATCATCATCCTCGTCAGTCCGCATCATCATCCTCGTCAGCCCGCATCACCATCACCGTCAGCCCGCATCATCATCCTCGTCAGCCCGCATCATCATCCTCGTCAGCACGCATCATCATCCTCGTCAGCCCGCATCATCATCCTCGCAGCCCGCTTCAGCATCCTCGTCAGCACGCATCATCATCCTCGTCAGCCCGCATCATCATCCTCGCAGCCCGCTTCAGCATCCTCGTCAGCCCGCATCATCCTCCTCGTCAGCCCGCATCATCATCCTCGTCAGCCCGCATCATCATCACCGTCAGCCCGCATCACCATCCTCGTCAGCCCGCATCATCATCCTAGTCAGCATGCATCATCATCCTCGTTAGCCCGCATCACCATCGTCGTCAGCCCGCATCATCATCCTCGTCGGCCCGCATCATCATCCTCGTCAGCCCGCATCATCATCCTCGTCAGCCCGCATCATCATCATCGTCAGCACGCATCATCACCCTCGTCAGCCCACATCATCGTCATCGTCATCCTACATCATCATTATCGTCAGAACGCATCATCATCATCGTCAGAACACATCGTCATCCTCGTCAGTCTTCATCATCATCGTCGTCAGCCCACATCATCATTGTCGTCCCACATCATCATCGTCAGCCCACATCATCATCGTCAGCCCACATCATCATTATCATCAGCCCAAATCATCATCCTCATCTGCCCACATCATCATCCTCGTCAGCCCACATCATCATCCTCGTCAGCCGGCATCATCATCCTCGTCAGCCCACATCATCGTCATCGTCAGCCCACATCATCGTCATCGTCAGCCCGCATCGTCATCCTCTTCAGCCCGCATCATCATCCTCGTCAGCCCACATCAGCATCGTCATCAGCCCACATCAGCATCGTCATCAGCTCACATCAACATCGTCGTCAGCCCACATAATCATCATCAGCCCAGATCATCATCCTCGTCAGCCCGCATCATCATCCTCGTCAGCCCACATCATCGTCATCGTCAGCCTACATCATCATCATCGTCAGACCACATCATCATCATCGTCAGACCACATCATCATCCTCGTCAGTCCTCATCATCATCGTCGTCAGCCCACATCATCATTGTCGTCCCACATCATCATCGTCAGCCCACATCATCATCGTCAGCCCACATCATCATCATCATCAGCCCAAATCATCATCCTCATCAGCCCACATCATCATCCTCGTCAGCCCACATCATGATCCTTGTCAGCCGGCATCATCATCCTCGTCAGCCCACATCATCGTCATCGTCAGCCCACATCATCGTCATCGTCAGCCCGCATCGTCTTCCTCTAGAGCCCACATCATCATCCTCGTCAGCCTACATCAGCATCGTCATCAGCCCACATCAGCATCGTCATCAGCCCACATCAACATCGTCGTCAGCCCACATAATCATCTTCAGCCCAGATCATCATCCTCGTCAGCCCGCATCATCATTCTCGTCAGCACGCATCATCATCCTCGTCAGCCTGCATCATCATCACCGTCAGCCCACATCATCATCCTCGGCAGCCCGCATCATCATCCTCGTCAGCACGCATCATCATCCTCGTCAGCCCGCATCATCATCCTCGCAGCCCGCATCATCATCCTCGTCAGCACGCATCATCATCCTCGTCAGCCCGCATCATCATCCTCGTCAGCCCGCATCATCATCCTCGTCAGCACGCATCATCATCCTCGTCAGCCCGCATCATCATCCTCGCAGCCCGCTTCAGCATCCTCGTCAGCCCCCATCATCATCACCGTCAGCCCACGTCACCATCGTCGTCAGCCCGCATCATCATCGTCGTCAGCCCGCATCATCATCGTCGCCAGCACGCATCATCATCCTCGTCAGCACGCATCATCATCCTCGTCAGCCCGCTTCATCATCCTTGGAGCCCGCATCATCATCCTCGTCAGCCCGCATCATCATCACCGTCAGTCAGCATCATCATCCTCGTCAGCCCGCGTCATCATCCTCATCAGCATGCATCATCCTCCTCGTCAGCCCGCATCATCATCCTCGTCAGCCCGCATCATCATCCTCGTCAGCACGCATCATCACCCTCGTCAGCCCACATCATCGTCATCGTCAGCCTACATCATCATCATCGTCAGAACGCATCATCATCATCGTCAGACCACATCATCATCCTCGTCAGTCTTCATCATCATCGTCGTCAGCCCACATCATCATTGTCGTCCCACATCATCATCGTCAGCCCACATCATCATCGTCAGCCCACATCATCATTATCATCAGCCCAAATCATCATCCTCATCAGCCCACATCATCATCCTCGTCAGCCCACATCATGATCCTCGTCAGCCGGCATCATCATCCTCGTCAGCCCACATCATCGTCATCGTCAGCCCACATCATCGTCATCGTCAGCCCGCATCGTCATCCTCTAGAGCCCGCATCATCATCCTCGTCAGCCTACATCAGCATCGTCATCAGCCCACATCAGCATCGTCATCAGCCCACATCAACATCGTCGTCAGCCCACATAATCATCTTCAGCCCAGATCATCATCCTCGTCAGCCCGCATCATCATTCTCGTCAGCACGCATCATCATCCTCGTCAGCCGGCATCATCATCACCGTCAGCCCGCATCATCATCCTCGGCAGCCCGCATCATCGTCCTCGTCAGCACGCATCATCATCCTCGTCAGCCCGCATCATCATCCTCGCAGCCCGCATCATCATCCTCGTCAGCACGCATCATCATCCTCGTCAGCCCGCATCATCATCCTCGTCAGCCCGCATCATCATCCTCGTCAGCACGCATCATCATCCTCGTCAGCCCGCATCATCATCCTCGCAGCCCGCTTCAGCATCCTCGTCAGCCCCCATCATCATCACCGTCAGCCCACATCACCATCGTCGTCAGCCCGCATCATCATCGTCGTCAGCCCGCATCATCATCGTCGTCAGCACGCATCATCATCCTCGTCAGCACGCATCATCATCCTCGTCAGCCCGCTTCATCATCCTTGGAGCCTGCATCATCATCCTCGTCAGCCCGCATCATCATCCTCGTCAGCATGCATCATCATCCTCGCAGCCCTCTTCAGCATCCTCGTCAGCCCGTATCATCATCCTCGTCAGCCCGCGTTATCATCCTCGCAGCCCGCTTCAGCATCCTCGTCAGCCCCCATCATCATCACCGTCAGCCCGCATCACAATCGTCATCAGCCCGCATCATCATCTTCGTCAGCCCGCATCATCGTCGTCGTCAGGACGCATCATCATCCTCGTCAGCACGCATCATCATCCTCGGAGCCCGCATCATCATCCTCGTCAGCACGCATCATCATCCTCGTCTGCCCGCATCATCATCCTCGTCAGCCCGCATCATCATCACCGTCAGCCAGCATCATCATCCTCGTCAGCCCGCGTCATCATCCTCGTCAGCATGCATCATCATCCTCGTCAGCCCGCATCATCATCCTCGTCAGCCCGCATCATCATCCTCATCAGCCTGCATCATCCTCGTCAGCCCGCATCATCATCCTCGTCAGCCCACATCATCGTCATCGTCAGCCTACATCATCATCATCGTCAGACCACATCATCATCCTCCTAGGCCCACATCATCCCCCTCGTCAGCCCGCATCATCATCCTCTTCAGCCTGCATCATCATCGTCGTCAGCCCGCATCATCATCGTCGTCAGCCCGCATCATCATCCTCGCAGCCTGCATCATCATCCTCGTCAGCCCGCATCATCATCACCATTAGCCCGCATCATCATCCTCATCAGCCCGCGTCATCATCCTCGTCAGCATGCATCATCATCCTCGTCAGCCCGCATCATCATCCTCGCAGCCCGCTTCAGCAACCTCGTCAGCCCGTATCATCATCCTCGTCAGCCTGCATCAGCATCGTCGTCAGCCTGCATCACCATCGTCGTCAGCCCGCATCACCATCGTCGTCAGCCCACATCATCATCCTCGTCAGCCCGCATCATCATCCTCATCAGCCTGCATCAGCATCGTCATCAGCCCACATCAGCATCGTCATCAGCTCACATCAACATCGTCGTCAGCCCACATAATCATCATCAGCCCAGATCATCATCCTCTTCAGCCCGCATCATCATCCTCGTCAGCCCGCATCATCATCCTCATCAGCCTGCATCATCCTCGTCAGCCCGCATCATCATCCTCGTCAGCCCACATCATCGTCATCGCCAGCCTACATCATCATCATCGTCAGACCACATCATCATCATCGTCAGACCACATCATCATCCTCCTAGGCCCACATCATCCTCCTCGTCAGCCCACATCATCATCCTCGTCAGGCAACATCATCATACTCCTCAGCCCGCATCATCATCCTTGTCAACCTACATCATCGTCATCGTCAGCCCACATCATCGTCATCTTCAGCCCACATCATTATCATCGACAGCCCATATCATCGTCCTCGACAGCCCACATCATCGTCATCGTCAGCCTACATCATCATCATCGTCAGAACGCATCATCATCATCGTCAGACCACATCATCATCCTCGTCAGTCCTCATCATCGTCGTCGTCAGCCCACATCATCATTGTCGTCCCACATCATCATCGTCAGCCCACATCATCATCGTCAGCCCACATCATCATTATCATCAGCCCAAATCATCATCCTCATCAGCCCACATCATCATCCTCGTCAGCCCACATCATCATCCTCGTCAGCCGGCATCATCATCCTCGTCAGCCCACATCATCGTCATCGTCAGCCCACATCATCGTCATCGTCAGCCCGCATCGTCATCCTCTAGAGCCCGCATCATTATCCTCGTCAGCCCACATCAGCATCGTCATCAGCCCACATCAGCATCGTCATCAGCCCACATCAACATCGTCATCAGCCCACATAATCATCTTCAGCCCAGATCATCATCCTCGTCAGCCCTCATCATCATGCTCGTCAGCACGCATCATCATCCTCGTCAGCCTGCATCATCATCACCGTCAGCCCGCATCATCATCCTCGGCAGCCCGCATCATCGTCCTCGTCAGCACGCATCATCATCCTCGTCAGCCCGCATCATCATCCTCGCAGCCCGCATCATCATCCTCGTCAGCACGCATCATCATCCTCGTCAGCCCGCATCATCATCCTCGTCAGCCCGCATCATCATCCTCGTCAGCACGCATCATCATCCTCGTCAGCCCGCATCATCATCCTCGCAGCCCGCTTCAGCATCCTCGTCAGCCCCCATCATCATCACAGTCAGCCCACATCACCATCGTCGTCAGCCCGCATCATCATCCTCGTCAGCACGCATCATCATCCTCGTCTGCCCGCATCATCATCCTCGTCAGCCCGCATCATCATCACCGTCAGCCAGCATCATCATCCTCGTCAGCACGCATCATCATCCTCGTCAGCCCGCATCATCATCCTCGTCAGCCCGCATCATCATCCTCGTCAGCACGCATCATCATCCTCGTCAGCCCGCATCATCATCCTCGCAGCCCGCTTCAGCATCCTCGTCAGCCCCCATCATCATCACCGTCAGCCCACGTCACCATCGTCGTCAGCCCGCATCATCATCGTCGTCAGCCCGCATCATCATCGTCGTCAGCACGCATCATCATCCTCGTCAGCACGCATCATCATCCTCGTCAGCCCGCTTCATCACCCTTGGAGCCCGCATCATCATCCTCGTCAGCCCGCATCATCATCACCGTCAGTCAGCATCATCATCCTCGTCAGCCCGCGTCATCATCCTCGTCAGCATGCATCATCATCCTCTTCAGCCCGCATCATCATCCTCGCAGCCCGCTTCAGCATCCTCGTCAGCCCGTATCATCATCCTCGTCAGCCCGCATTATCATCCTCGCAGCCCGCTTCAGCATCCTCGTCAGCCCCCATCATCATCACCGTCAGCCCGCATCACAATCGTCATCAGCCCGCATCATCATCTTCGTCAGCCCGCATCATCGTCGTCGTCAGGACGCATCATCATCCTCGCCATCACGCATCAACATCCTCGGAGCCCGCATCATCATCCTCGTCAGCACGCATCATCATCCTCGTCTGCCCGCATCATCATCCTCGTCAGCCCGCATCATCATCACCGTCAGCATGCATCATCATCCTCGTCAGCCCGCGTCATCATCCTCGCAGCCCGCTTCAGCATCCTCGTCAGCCCGTATCATCATCCTCGTCAGGATGCATCACCATCGTCGTCAGCCTGCATCACCATCGTCGACAGCCCGCATCATCATCGTCGTCAGCCCGCATCATCATCCTCGTCAGCCCTCATCATCATCCTCATCAGCCTGCATCATCCTCGTCAGCCCGCATCATCATCCTCGTCAGCCCACATCATCGTCATCGTCAGCCTACATCATCATCATCGTCAGACCACATCATCATCCTCCTAGGCCCACATCATCCTCCTCGTCAGCCCGCATCATCATCCTCTTCAGCCTGCATCATCATCGTCGTCAGCCCGCATCATCATCGTCGTCAGCCCGCATCATCATCCTCGCAGCCGGCATCATCATCCTGTTCAGCACGCATCATCATTATCGTCAGCCTGCATCATCATCCTCGTCAGCCCGCATCATCATCACCATTAGCCCGCATCATCATCCTCATCAGCCCGCGTCATCATCCTCGTCAGCATGCATCATCATCCTCGTCAGCCCGCATCATCATCCTCGCAGCCCGCTTCAGCACCCTCGTCAGCCCGTATCATCATCCTCGTCAGCCTGCATCAGCATCGTCGTCAGCCTGCATCACCATCGTCGTCAGCCCGCATCACCATCGTCGTCAGCCCACATCATCATCCTCGTCAGCCCGCATCATCATCCTCATCAGCCTGCATCATCCTCGTCAGCCCGCATCATCATCCTCGTCAGCCCACATCATCGTCATCGTCAGCCCACATCATCATCATCGTCAGACCACATCATCATCATCGTCAGACCACATCATCATCCTCCTAGGCCCACATCATCCTCCTCGTCAGCCCGCATCATCATCCTCATCAGCCCGCATCATCATCACCGTCACCCCGCATCATCATCCTCGTCAGCCCGCATCATCATCCTCTTCAGCACGCATCATCATCCTCTTCAGCCCGCATCACCATCGTCGTCAGCCCCCATCATCGTCGTCGTCAGCCCGCATCATCATTGTCGTCAGCCCGCATCATCATCCTCATCAGCAGGCATCATCATCCTCATCAGCAGGCATCATCATCCTCGTCAGTCCGCATCATCATCCTCGTCAGCCCGCATCACCATCACCGTCAGCCCGCATCATCATCCTCGTCAGCCCGCATCAGCATCCTCGTCAGCACGCATCATCATCCTCGTCAGCCCGCATCATCATCCTCGCAGCCCGCTTCAGCATCCTCGTCAGCACGCATCATCATCCTCGTCAGCCCGCATCATCATCCTCGCAGCCCGCTTCAGCATCCTCGTCAGCCCGCATCATCCTCCTCGTCAGCCCGCATCATCATCCTCGTCAGCCCGCATCATCATCCTCGTCAGCACGCATCATCACCCTCGTCAGCCCACATCATCGTCATCGTCAGCCTACATCATCATCATCGTCAGAACGCATCATCATCATCGTCAGACCACATCATCATCCTCGTCAGTCTTCATCATCATCGTCGTCAGCCCACATCATCATTGTCGTCCCACATCATCATCGTCAGCCCACATCATCATCGTCAGCCCACATCATCATTATCATCAGCCCAAATCATCATCCTCATCAGCCCACATCATCATCCTCGTCAGCCCACATCATGATCCTCGTCAGCCGGCATCATCATCCTCGTCAGCCCACATCATCGTCATCGTCAGCCCACATCATCGTCATCGTCAGCCCGCATCGTCATCCTCTAGAGCCCGCATCATCATCCTCGTCAGCCTACATCAGCATCGTCATCAGCCCACATCAGCATCGTCATCAGCCCACATCAACATCGTCGTCAGCCCACATAATCATCTTCAGCCCAGATCATCATCCTCGTCAGCCCGCATCATCATTCTCGTCAGCACGCATCATCATCCTCGTCAGCCTGCATCATCATCACCGTCAGCCCGCATCATCATCCTCGGCAGCCCGCATCATCGTCCTCGTCAGCACGCATCATCATCCTCGTCAGCCCGCATCATCATCCTCGCAGCCCGCATCATCATCCTCGTCAGCACGCATCATCATCCTCGTCAGCCCGCATCATCATCCTCGTCAGCCCGCATCATCATCCTCGTCAGCACGCATCATCATCCTCGTCAGCCCGCATCATCATCCTCGCAGCCCGCTTCAGCATCCTCGTCAGCCCCCATCATCATCACCGTCAGCCCACATCACCATCGTCGTCAGCCCGCATCATCATCGTCGTCAGCCCGCATCATCATCGTCGTCAGCACGCATCATCATCCTCGTCAGCACGCATCATCATCCTCGTCAGCCCGCTTCATCATCCTTGGAGCCTGCATCATCATCCTCGTCAGCCCGCATCATCATCACCGTCAGTCAGCATCATCATCCTCGTCAGCCCGCGTCATCATCCTCGTCAGCATGCATCATCATCCTCGCAGCCCGCTTCAGCATCCTCGTCAGCCCGTATCATCATCCTCGTCAGCCCGCGTTATCATCCTCGCAGCCCGCTTCAGCATCCTCGTCAGCCCCCATCATCATCACCGTCAGCCCGCATCACAATCGTCATCAGCCCGCATCATCATCTTCGTCAGCCCGCATCATCGTCGTCGTCAGGACGCATCATCATCCTCGTCCGCACGCATCATCATCCTCGGAGCCCGCATCATCATCCTCGTCAGCACGCATCATCATCCTCGTCTGCCCGCATCATCATCCTCGTCAGCCCGCATCATCATCACCGTCAGCCAGCATCATCATCCTCGTCAGCCCGCGTCATCATCCTCGTCAGCATGCATCATCATCCTCGTCAGCCCGCATCATCATCCTCGCAGCCCGCTTCAGCATCCTCGTCAGCCCGTATCATCATCCTCGTCAGGATGCATCACCATCGTCGTCAGCCTGCATCACCATCGTCGTCAGCCCGCATCATCATCGTCGTCAGCCCGCATCATCATCCTCGTCAGCCCGCATCATCATCCTCATCAGCCTGCATCATCCTCGTCAGCCCGCATCATCATCCTCGTCAGCCCACATCATCGTCATCGTCAGCCTACATCATCATCATCGTCAGACCACATCATCATCCTCCTAGGCCCACATCATCCCCCTCGTCAGCCCGCATCATCATCCTCTTCAGCCTGCATCATCATCGTCGTCAGCCCGCATCATCATCGTCGTCAGCCCGCATCATCATCCTCGCAGCCTGCATCATCATCCTCGTCAGCCCGCATCATCATCACCATTAGCCCGCATCATCATCCTCATCAGCCCGCGTCATCATCCTCGTCAGCATGCATCATCATCCTCGTCAGCCCGCATCATCATCCTCGCAGCCCGCTTCAGCACCCTCGTCAGCCCGTATCATCATCCTCGTCAGCCTGCATCAGCATCGTCGTCAGCCTGCATCACCATCGTCGTCAGCCCGCATCACCATCGTCGTCAGCCCACATCATCATCCTCGTCAGCCCGCATCATCATCCTCATCAGCCTGCATCATCCTCGTCAGCCCGCATCATCATCCTCGTCAGCCCACATCATCGTCATCGTCAGCCCACATCATCATCATCGTCAGACCACATCATCATCATCGTCAGACCACATCATCATCCTCCTAGGCCCACATCATCCTCCTCGTCAGCCCGCATCATCATCCTCATCAGCCCGCATCATCATCACCGTCACCCCGCATCATCATCCTCGTCAGCCCGCATCATCATCCTCTTCAGCACGCATCATCATCCTCTTCAGCCCGCATCACCATCGTCGTCAGCCCGCATCATCGTCGTCGTCAGCCCGCATCATCATTGTCGTCAACCCGCATCATCATCCTCATCAGCAGGCATCATCATCCTCATCAGCAGGCATCATCATCCTCGTCAGTCCGCATCATCATCCTCGTCAGCCCGCATCACCATCACCGTCAGCCCGCATCATCATCCTCTTCAGCCCGCATCATCGTCCTCGTCAGCACGCATCATCATCCTCGTCAGCCCGCATCATCATCCTCGCAGCCCGCTTCAGCATCCTCGTCAGCACGCATCATCATCCTCGTCAGCCCGCATCATCATCCTCGCAGCCCGCTTCAGCATCCTCGTCAGCCCGCATCATCCTCCTCGTCAGCCCGCATCATCATCCTCGTCAGCCCGCATCATCATCCTCGTCAGCACGCATCATCACCCTCGTCAGCCCACATCATCGTCATCGTCAGCCTACATCATCATCATCGTCAGAACGCATCATCATCATCGTCAGACCACATCATCATCCTCGTCAGTCCTCATCATCGTCGTCGTCAGCCCACATCATCATTGTCGTCCCACATCATCATCGTCAGCCCACATCATCATCGTCAGCCCACATCATCATTATCATCAGCCCAAATCATCATCCTCATCAGCCCACATCATCATCCTCGTCAGCCCACATCATCATCCTCGTCAGCCGGCATCATCATCCTCGTCAGCCCACATCATCGTCATCGTCAGCCCACATCATCGTCATCGTCAGCCCGCATCATCATCCTCTTCAGCCCGCATCATCATCCTCGTCAGCCCACATCAGCATCGTCATCAGCCCACATCAGCATCGTCATCAGCTCACATCAACATCGTCGTCAGCCCACATAATCATCATCAGCCCAGATCATCATCCTCTTCAGCCCGCATCATCATCCTCGTCAGCCCGCATCATCATCCTCATCAGCCTGCATCATCCTCGTCAGCCCGCATCATCATCCTCGTCAGCCCACATCATCGTCATCGCCAGCCTACATCATCATCATCGTCAGACCACATCATCATCATCGTCAGACCACATCATCATCCTCCTAGGCCCACATCATCCTCCTCGTCAGCCCACATCATCATCCTCGTCAGGCCACATCATCATACTCCTCAGCCCGCATCATCATCCTTGTCAACCTACATCATCGTCATCGTCAGCCCACATCATCGTCATCTTCAGCCCACATCATCATCATCGACAGCCCATATCATCGTCCTCGACAGCCCACATCATCATCATCGTCAGACCACATCATCATCATCGTCAGACCACATCATCATCCTCGTCAGTCCTCATCATCATCGTCGTCAGCCCACATCATCATTGTCGTCCCACATCATCATCGTCACCCCACATCATCATCGTCAGCCCACATCATCATTATCATCAGCCCAAATCATCATCCTCATCAGCCCACATCATCATCCTCGTCAGCCCACATCATGATCCTCGTCAGCCGGCATCATCATCCTCGTCAGCCCACATCATCGTCATCGTCAGCCCACATCATCGTCATCGTCAGCCCGCATCGTCATCCTCTAGAGCCCGCATCATCATCCTCCTCAGCCCACATCAGCATCGTCATCAGCCCACATCAGCATCGTCATCAGCCCACATCAACATCGTCATCAGCCCACATAATCATCTTCAGCCCAGATCATCATCTTCGTCAGCCCGCATCATCATGCTCGTCAGCACGCATCATCATCCTCGTCAGCCTGCATCATCATCACCGTCAGCCCGCATCATCATCCTCGGCAGCCCGCATCATCGTCCTCGTCAGCACGCATCATCATCCTCGTCAGCCCGCATCATCATCCTCGCAGCCCGCATCATCATCCTCGTCAGCACGCATCATCATCCTCGTCAGACCGCATCATCATCCTCGTCAGCCCGCATCATCATCCTCGTCAGCACGCATCATCATCCTCGTCAGCCCGCATCATCATCCTCGCAGCCCGCTTCAGCATCCTCGTCAGCCCCCATCATCATCACCGTCAGCCCACATCACCATCGTCGTCAGCCCGCATCATCATCCTCGTCAGCACGCATCATCATCCTCGTCTGCCCGCATCATCATCACCGTCAGCCAGCATCATCATCCTCGTCAGCCCGCGTCATCATCCTCGTCAGCATGCATCATCATACTCGTCAGCCCGCAGCATCATCCTCGTAGCCCGCTTCAGCATCCTCGTCAGCCCGTATCATCATCCTCGTCAGCCTGCATCACCATCGTCGTTAGCCTGCATCACCATCGTCGTCAGCCCGCATCATCATCGTCGTCAGCCCGCATCATCATCCTCGTCAGCCCGCATCATCATCCTCATCAGCCTGCGTCATCCTCCTCAGCCCGCATCATCATCCTCGGCAGCCCACATCATCGTCATCGTCAGCCTATATCATCATCATCGTCAGACCACATCATCATCCTCCTAGGCCCACATCATCCTCCTCGTCAGCCCGCATCATCATCCTTTTCAGCCTGGATCATCATCGTCTTCAGCCCGCATCATCATCGTCGTCAGCCCGCATCATCATCCTCGCAGCCGGCATCATCATCCTGTTCAGCACGCATCATCATTATCGTCAGCCTGCATCATCATCCTCGTCAGCCCGCATCATCATCACCATTAGCCCGCATCATCATCCTCATCAGCCCGCGTCATCATCCTCGTCAGCACGCATCATCATCCTCGTCAGCCCGCATCATCATCCTCGCAGCCCGCTTCAGCAACCTCGTCAGCCCCCAGCATCATCACCGTCAGCCCACATCACCATCGTCGTCAGCCCGCATCATCATCGTCGTCAGCCCGCATCATCATCGTCGTCAGCACGCATCATCATCCTCGTCAGCACGCATCATCATCCTCGTCAGCCCGCTTCATCATCCTTGGAGCCCGCATCATCATCCTCGTCAGCCCGCATCATCATCACCGTCAGTCAGCATCATCATCCTCGTCAGCCCGCGTCATCAT
The DNA here is from genome assembly GCF_029281585.2 of Gorilla gorilla gorilla. Lineage (NCBI taxonomy): Eukaryota > Metazoa > Chordata > Mammalia > Primates > Hominidae > Gorilla > Gorilla gorilla. The sequence continues at coordinate 8,563,307 of NC_086018.1, read as the reverse complement.
CCTCGTCAGCATGCATCATTATCCTCGTCAGCCCGCATTATCATCCTCGCAGCCCGCTTCAGCATCCTCGTCAGCCCCCATCATCATCACCGTCAGCCCGCATCACAATCGTCATCAGCCCGCATCATCATCGTCGTCAGCCCGCATCATCGTCGTCGTCAGGACGCATCATCATCCTCGTCAGCCCGCATCATCATCCTCGGAGCCTGCATCATCATCCTCGTCAGCACGCATCATCATCCTCGTCTGCCCGCATCATCATCCTCGTCAGCCCGCATCATCATCACCGTCAGCCAGCATCATCATCCTCGTCAGCCCGCGTCATCATCCTCGTCAGCATGCATCATCATCCTCGTCAGCCCGCATCATCATCCTCGCAGCCCGCTTCAGCATCCTCGTCAGCCCGTATCATCATCCTCGTCAGCCTGCATCACCATCGTCGTCAGCCTGCATCACCATCGTCGTCAGCCCGCATCATCATGGTCGTCAGCCCGCATCATCATCCTCGTCAGCCCGCATCATCATCCTCATCAGCCTGCATCATCCTCGTCAGCCCGCATCATCATCCTCGTCAGCCCACATCATCATCCTCGTCAGCCGGCATCATCAACCTCGTCAGCCCACATCATCGTCATCGTCAGCCCACATCATTGTCATCGTCAGCCCGCATCGTCATCCTCTTCAGCCCGCATCATCATCCTCGTCAGCCCACATCAGCATCGTCATCAGCCCACATCAGCATCGTCATCAGCTCACATCAACATCGTCGTCAGCCTACATAATCATCATCAGCCCAGATCATCATCCTCGTCAGCCCGCATCATCATCCTCGTCGGCGTGCATCATCATCACCGTCAGCCCGCATCATCATCCTCGGCAGCCCGCATCATCATCCTCGTGAGCCCGCATCATCGTCATCGTCAGCCCATATCATCGTCATCGTCAGACCACATCATCATCCTCCTCAGCCTACATCATCCTCCTCGTCAGCGCACATCATCATCCTCGTCAGCACGCATCATCATCCTCCTCAGCCCGCATCATCATCCTCGTCAGCACGCATCATCATCCTCGTCAGCCCGCATCATCATACTCGTCAGCCCGCATCATCACCGTCAGCCCGCATCATCATCCTCGCAGCCCGCATCATCATCCTCGTCAGCACGCATCATCATCCTCGTCAGCCCGCGTCATCATCCTCGCAGCCCGCTTCAGCATCCTCGTCAGCCCCCATCATCATCACCGTCAGCCCACATCACCATCGTCGTCAGCCCGCATCATCATCGTCGTCAGCCCGCATCATCATCGTCGTCAGCACGCATCATCATCCTCGTCAGCACGCATCATCATCCTCGTCAGCCCGCTTCATCATCCTTGGAGCCTGCATCATCATCCTCGTCAGCCCGCATCATCATCACCGTCAGTCAGCATCATCATCCTCGTCAGCCCGCGTCATCATCCTCGTCAGCATGCATCATCATCCTCGCAGCCCGCTTCAGCATCCTCGTCAGCCCGTATCATCATCCTCGTCAGCCCGCGTTATCATCCTCGCAGCCCGCTTCAGCATTCTCGTCAGCCCCCATCATCATCACCGTCAGCCCGCATCACAATCGTCATCAGCCCGCATCATCATCTTCGTCAGCCCGCATCATCGTCGTCGTCAGGACGCATCATCATCCTCGTCCGCACGCATCATCATCCTCGGAGCCCGCATCATCATCCTCGTCAGCACGCATCATCATCCTCGTCTGCCCGCATCATCATCCTCGTCAGCCCGCATCATCATCACCGTCAGCCAGCATCATCATCCTCGTCAGCCCGCGTCATCATCCTCGTCAGCATGCATCATCATCCTCGTCAGCCCGCATCATCATCCTCGCAGCCCGCTTCAGCATCCTCGTCAGCCCGTATCATCATCCTCGTCAGGATGCATCACCATCGTCGTCAGCCTGCATCACCATCGTCGTCAGCCCGCATCATCATCGTCGTCAGCCCGCATCATCATCCTCGTCAGCCCGCATCATCATCCTCATCAGCCTGCATCATCCTCGTCAGCCCGCATCATCATCCTCGTCAGCCCACATCATCGTCATCGTCAGCCTACATCATCATCATCGTCAGACCACATCATCATCCTCCTAGGCCCACATCATCCCCCTCGTCAGCCCGCATCATCATCCTCTTCAGCCTGCATCATCATCGTCGTCAGCCCGCATCATCATCGTCGTCAGCCCGCATCATCATCCTCGCAGCCTGCATCATCATCCTCGTCAGCCCGCATCATCATCACCATTAGCCCGCATCATCATCCTCATCAGCCCGCGTCATCATCCTCGTCAGCATGCATCATCATCCTCGTCAGCCCGCATCATCATCCTCGCAGCCCGCTTCAGCACCCTCGTCAGCCCGTATCATCATCCTCGTCAGCCTGCATCAGCATCGTCGTCAGCCTGCATCACCATCGTCGTCAGCCCGCATCACCATCGTCGTCAGCCCACATCATCATCCTCGTCAGCCCGCATCATCATCCTCATCAGCCCGCATCATCCTCGTCAGCCCGCATCATCATCCTCGTCAGCCCACATCATCGTCATCGTCAGCCCACATCATCATCATCGTCAGACCACATCATCATCATCGTCAGACCACATCATCATCCTCCTAGGCCCACATCATCCTCCTCGTCAGCCCGCATCATCATCCTCATCAGCCCGCATCATCATCACCGTCACCCCGCATCATCATCCTCGTCAGCCCGCATCATCATCCTCTTCAGCACGCATCATCATCCTCTTCAGCCCGCATCACCATCGTCGTCAGCCCGCATCATCGTCGTCGTCAGCCCGCATCATCATTGTCGTCAACCCGCATCATCATCCTCATCAGCAGGCATCATCATCCTCATCAGCAGGCATCATCATCCTCGTCAGTCCGCATCATCATCCTCGTCAGCCCGCATCACCATCACCGTCAGCCCGCATCATCATCCTCGTCAGCCCGCATCATCATCCTCGTCAGCACGCATCATCATCCTCGTCAGCCCGCATCATCATCCTCGCAGCCCGCTTCAGCATCCTCGTCAGCACGCATCATCATCCTCGTCAGCCCGCATCATCATCCTCGCAGCCCGCTTCAGCATCCTCGTCAGCCCGCATCATCCTCCTCGTCAGCCCGCATCATCATCCTCGTCAGCCCGCATCATCATCCTCGTCAGCACGCATCATCACCCTCGTCAGCCCACATCATCGTCATCGTCAGCCTACATCATCATCATCGTCAGAACGCATCATCATCATCGTCAGACCACATCATCATCCTCGTCAGTCCTCATCATCGTCGTCGTCAGCCCACATCATCATTGTCGTCCCACATCATCATCGTCAGCCCACATCATCATCGTCAGCCCACATCATCATTATCATCAGCCCAAATCATCATCCTCATCATCCCACATCATCATCCTCGTCAGCCCACATCATCATCCTCGTCAGCCGGCATCATCATCCTCATCAGCCCACATCATCGTCATCGTCAGCCCACATCATCGTCATCGTCAGCCCGCATCATCATCCTCTTCAGCCCGCATCATCATCCTCGTCAGCCCACATCAGCATCGTCATCAGCCCACATCAGCATCGTCATCAGCTCACATCAACATCGTCGTCAGCCCACATAATCATCATCAGCCCAGATCATCATCCTCTTCAGCCCGCATCATCATCCTCGTCAGCCCGCATCATCATCCTCATCAGCCTGCATCATCCTCGTCAGCCCGCATCATCATCCTCGTCAGCCCACATCATCGTCATCGCCAGCCTACATCATCATCATCGTCAGACCACATCATCATCATCGTCATTCCACATCATCATCCTCCTAGGCCCACATCATCCTCCTCGTCAGCCCACATCATCATCCTCGTCAGGCCACATCATCATACTCCTCAGCCCGCATCATCATCCTTGTCAACCTACATCATCGTCATCGTCAGCCCACATCATCGTCATCTTCAGCCCACATCATCATCATCGACAGCCCATATCATCGTCCTCGACAGCCCACATCATCGTCATCGTCAGCCTTCATCATCATCATCGTCAGACCACATCATCATCATCGTCAGACCACATCATCATCCTCGTCAGTCCTCATCATCATCGTCGTCAGCCCACATCATCATTGTCGTCCCACATCATCATCGTCACCCCACATCATCATCGTCAGCCCACATCATCATTATCATCAGCCCAAATCATCATCCTCATCAGCCCACATCATCATCCTCGTCAGCCCACATCATGATCCTCGTCAGCCGGCATCATCATCCTCGTCAGCCCACATCATCGTCATCGTCAGCCCACATCATCGTCATCGTCAGCCCGCATCGTCATCCTCTAGAGCCCGCATCATCATCCTCCTCAGCCCACATCAGCATCGTCATCAGCCCACATCAGCATCGTCATCAGCCCACATCAACATCGTCATCAGCCCACATAATCATCTTCAGCCCAGATCATCATCTTCGTCAGCCCGCATCATCATGCTCGTCAGCACGCATCATCACCCTCGTCAGCCTGCATCATCATCACCGTCAGCCCGCATCATCATCCTCGGCAGCCCGCATCATCGTCCTCGTCAGCACGCATCATCATCCTCGTCAGCCCGCATCATCATCCTCGCAGCCCGCATCATCATCCTCGTCAGCACGCATCATCATCCTCGTCAGACCGCATCATCATCCTCGTCAGCCCGCATCATCATCCTCGTCAGCACGCATCATCATCCTCGTCAGCCCGCATCATCATCCTCGCAGCCCGCTTCAGCATCCTCGTCAGCCCCCATCATCATCACCGTCAGCCCACATCACCATCGTCGTCAGCCCGCATCATCATCCTCGTCAGCACGCATCATCATCCTCGTCTGCCCGCATCATCATCCCCGTCAGCCCGCATCATCATCACCGTCAGCCAGCATCATCATCCTCGTCAGCCCGCGTCATCATCCTCGTCAGCATGCATCATCATACTCGTCAGCCCGCAGCATCATCCTCGTAGCCCGCTTCAGCATCCTCGTCAGCCCGTATCATCATCCTCGTCAGCCTGCATCACCATCGTCGTTAGCCTGCATCACCATCGTCGTCAGCCCGCATCATCATCGTCGTCAGCCCGCATCATCATCCTCGTCAGCCCGCATCATCATCCTCATCAGCCTGCGTCATCCTCCTCAGCCCGCATCATCATCCTCGTCAGCCCACATCATCGTCATCGTCAGCCTATATCATCATCATCGTCAGACCACATCATCATCCTCCTAGGCCCACATCATCCTCCTCGTCAGCCCGCATCATCATCCTTTTCAGCCTGGATCATCATCGTCTTCAGCCCGCATCATCATCGTCGTCAGCCCGCATCATCATCCTCGCAGCCGGCATCATCATCCTGTTCAGCACGCATCATCATTATCGTCAGCCTGCATCATCATCCTCGTCAGCCCGCATCATCATCACCATTAGCCCGCATCATCATCCTCATCAGACCGCGTCATCATCCTCGTCAGCACGCATCATCATCCTCGTCAGCCCGCATCATCATCCTCGCAGCCCGCTTCAGCAACCTCGTCAGCCCCCAGCATCATCACCGTCAGCCCACATCACCATCGTCGTCAGCCCGCATCATCATCGTCGTCAGCCCGCATAATCATCGACGTCAGCACGCATCATCATCCTCGGAGCCCGCATCATCATCCTCGTCAGCACGCATCATCATCCTCGTCTGCCCGCATCATCATCCTCGTCAGCCCGCATCATCATCACCGTCAGCCAGCATCATCATCCTCGTCAGCCCGCGTCATCATCCTCGTCAGCATGCATCATCATCCTCGTCAGCCCGCATCATCATCCTCGCAGCCCGCTTCAGCATCCTCGTCAGCCCGTATCATCATCCTCGTCAGCCTGCATCACCATCGTCGTCAGCCTGCATCACCATCGTCGTCAGCCCGCATCATCATGGTCGTCAGCCCGCATCATCATCCTCGTCAGCCCGCATCATCATCCTCATCAGCCTGCAACATCCTCGTCAGCCCGCATCATCATCCTCGTCAGCCCACATCATCATCCTCGTCAGCCGGCATCATCATCCTCGTCAGCCCACATCATCGTCATCGTCAGCCCACATCATTGTCATCGTCAGCCCGCATCGTCATCCTCTTCAGCCCGCATCATCATCCTCGTCAGCCCACATCAGCATCGTCATCAGCCCACATCAGCATCGTCATCAGCTCACATCAACATCGTCGTCAGCCTACATAATCATCATCAGCCCAGATCATCATCCTCGTCAGCCCGCATCATCATCCTCGTCGGCGTGCATCATCATCACCGTCAGCCCGCATCATCATCCTCGGCAGCCCGCATCATCATCCTCGTGAGCCCGCATCATCGTCATCGTCAGCCCATATCATCGTCATCGTCAGACCACATCATCATCCTCCTCAGCCTACATCATCCTCCTCGTCAGCGCACATCATCATCCTCGTCAGCACGCATCATCATCCTCCTCAGCCCGCATCATCATCCTCGTCAGCACGCATCATCATCCTCGTCAGCCCGCATCATCATACTCGTCAGCCCGCATCATCACCGTCCGCCCGCATCATCATCCTCGCAGCCCGCATCATCATCCTCGTCAGCACGCATCATCATACTCGTCAGCCCGCATCATCATCCTCGTCAGCCCGCATTATCATCACCGTCAGCCCGCATCATCATCCTCGTCAGCCCGCGTCATCCTCATCGTCAGCCCACATCATCATCCTCGTCAGCCCACATCATCGTCGTCGTCAGCCCACATCACCATCGTCGTTAGCCCACATAACCATCGTCAGCCCACATCACCGTCGTCGTCAGTCCACATCATCATCCTCGTCAGCCCTCATCATCATCGTCGTCAGCCCACATCATCATTGTCGTCCCACATCATCATCGTCAGCCCACATCATCATCGTCAGCCCACATCATCATTATCATCAGCCCAAATCATCATCCTCATCTGCCCACATCATCATCCTCGTCAGCCCATATCATCATCCTCGTCAGCCGGCATCATCATCCTCGTCAGCCCACATCATCGTCATCGTCAGCCCACATCATCGTCATCGTCAGCCCGCATCGTCATCCTCTTCAGCCCGCATCATCATCCTCGTCAGCCCACATCAGCATCGTCATCAGCCCACATCAGCATCGTCATCAGCCCACATCAACATCGTCGTCAGCCCACATAATCATCATCATCCCAGATCATCATCCTCGTCAGCTCGCATCATCATCCTCATCAGCCCGCATCATCATCACCGTCAGCCCGCATCATCATCCTCGTCAGCCCGCATCATCATCCTCGCAGCCCGCTTCAGCATCCTCGTCAGCCCCCATCAACATCACCATCAGCCCGCATCACCATCGTCGTCAGCCCGCATCATCATCCTCGTCAGCCCGCATCATCACCCTTGTCAGCCCGCTTCACCGTCGTCCTCAGCCCGCATCTTCATCGTCGTCAGCCCGCATCATCATCCTCGTCAGCCAGCATCATCATCCTCGTCAGCAAGCATCATCACCCTCGTCAGCCCGCATCATCATCGTCGTCAGCCCGCATCATCATCGTCTTCAGCCCGCATCATCATCCTCATCAGCCCGCATCATCATCCTCGTCAGCCCGCATCATCATCACCGTCAGCCCGCATCACCATCCTCGTCAGCCCGCATCATCATCCTCGTCAGCACGCATCATCATCCTCGTTAGCCCGCATCACCATCGTCGTCAGCCCGCATCATCATCGTCGTCAGCCCGCATCATCATCGTCTTCAGCCCGCATCATCATCCTCGTCAGCACGCATCATCATCCTCGTTAGCCCGCATCACCATCGTCGTCAGCCCGCATCATCATCCTCGTCAGCCAGCATCATCATCCTCGTCAGCAAGCATCATCACCCTCGTCAGCCCACATCATCGTCATCGTCAGCCTACATCATCATCATCGTCAGAACACATCATCATCGTCGTCAGACCACATCATCATCCTCGTCAGTCTTCATCATCATCGTCGTCAGCCCACATCATCATTGTCGTCCCACATCATCATCGTCAGCCCACATCATCATCGTCAGCCCACATCATCATTATCATCAGCCCAAATCATCATCCTCATCAGCTCACATCATCATCCTCGTCAGCCCACATCATCATCCTCGTCAGCCGGCATCATCATCCTCGTCAGCCCACATCATCGTCATCGTCAGCCCACATCATCGTCATCGTCAGCCCGCATCGTCATCCTCTTCAGCCCGCATCATCATCCTCGTCAGCCCACATCAGCATCGTCATCAGCCCACATCAGCATCGTCATCAGCTCACATCAACATCGTCGTCAGCCCACATAATCATCATCAGCCCAGATCATCATCCTCGTCAGCCCGCATCATCATCCTCGTCAGCCCGCCTCATCATCCTCGTCAGCGTGCATCATCATCACCGTCAGCCCCCATCATCATCCTCGGCAGCCCGCATCATCGTCCTCGTCAGCACGCATCATCATCGTCGTCAGCCCGCATCATCATCCTCGCAGCCCGCATCATCATCCTCGTCAGCACGCATCATCATCCTCGTCAGCCCGCTTCATCATCCTCGTCAGCCCGCATCATCATCCTCGTCAGCCCGCATCATCATCCTCGCAGCCCGCTTCAGCATCCTCGTCAGCCCCCATCATCATCATCGTCAGCCTGCATCACCATCGTTGTCAGCCCGCATCATCATCCTCGTCAGCACGCATCATCATCCTCGTCAGCCCGCTTCATCATCCTTGGAGCCCGCATCATCATCCTCGTCAGCACTCATCATCATCCCCGTCAGCCCGCATCATCATCCTCGTCAGCCCGCATCATCATCACCGTCAGCCAGCATCATCATCCTCGTCAGCCCGCCTCATCATCCTCGCAGCCCGCTTCAGCATCCTCGTCAGCCCGTATCATCATCCCCGTCAGCCTGCATCACCATCGTCGTCAGCCTGCATCACCATCGTCGTCAGCGCGCCTCACAATCGTCGTCAGCACGCATCATCATCCTCGTCAGCCCGCATCGTCATCCTCGCAGCCCGCTTCAGCATCCTCGTCAGCCCGTATCATCATCCCCGTCAGCCTGCATCACCATCGTCGTCAGCCTGCATCATCATCCTCGTAAGCCCGCATCATCATCCTCGTCAGCACGCATCATCATCCTCGTCAGCCCGCATCATCATCACCGTCAGTCAGCATCATCATCCTCGTCAGCCCGCGTCATCATCCTCGTCAGCATGCATCCTCATCCTCGTCACCCCGCATCATCATCCTCGCAGCCCGCTTCAGCATCCTCGTCAGCCCGTATCATCATCCTCGTCAGCCTGCATCACCATCATCGTCAGCCTGAATCACCATCGTCGTCAGCCCGCATCATCATCGTCGTCAGCCCGCATCATCATCCTCGTCAGCCCGCATCATCATCCTCATCAGCCTGCATCATCCTCGTCAGCCCGCATCATCATCCTCGTCAGCCCACATCATCGTCATCGTCAGCCTGCATCATCATCATCGTCAGACCACATCATCATCCTCCTAGGCCCACATCATCCTCCTCGTCAGCCCGCATCATCATCCTCTTCAGCCTGCATCATCATCGTCGTCAGCCCGCATCATCATCGTCGTCAGCCCGCATCATCATCCTCGCAGCCGGCATCATCATCCTGTTCAGCACGCATCATCATTATCGTCAGCCTGCATCATCATCCTCGTCAGCCCGCATCATCATCACCAATAGCCCGCATCATCGTCCTCATCAGCCCGCGTCATCATCCTCGTCAGCATGCATCATCATCCTCGTCAGCCCGCATCATCATCCTCGCAGCCCGCTTCAGCACCCTCGTCAGCCCGTATCATCATCCTCGTCAGCCTGCATCAGCATCGTCGTCAGCCTGCAACACCATCGTCGTCAGCCCGCATCACCATCGTCGTCAGCCCGCATCATCATCCTCATCAGCCTGCATCATCCTCGTCATCCCGCATCATCATCCTCGTAAGCCCACATCATCGTCATCGTCAGCCTACATCATCATCATCGTCAGACCACATCATCATCATCGTCAGACCACATCATCATCCTCCTAGGCCCACATCATCCTCCTCGTCACCCCGCATCATCATCGTCATCAGCCCGCATCATCATCACCGTCACCCCGCATCATCATCCTCGTCAGCCCGCATCATCATCCTCGTCAGTACGCATCATCATCCTCTTCAGCCCGCATCACCATCGTCGTCAGCCCGCATCATCATCGTCGTCAGCCCGCATCATCAATGTCGTCAGCCCGCATCATCATCCTCATCAGCACACATCATCATCCTCATCAGCAGGCATCATCATCCTCGTCAGCCCGCATCATCATCCTCGTCAGCCCGCATCACCATCACCGTCAGCCCGCATCATCATCCTCGTCAGCCAGCATCATCATCCTCGTCAGCACGCATCATCATCCTCGTCAGCCCGCATCATCATCCTCGCAGCCCGCTTCAGCATACTCGTCAGCACGCATCATCATCCTCGTCAGCCCGCATCATCATCCTCGCAGCCCGCTTCAGCATGCTCGTCAGCCCGCATCATCCTCCTCGTCAGCCCGCATCATCATCCTCGTCAGCCCGCATCATCATCACCGTCAGCCCGCATCACAATCCTCGTCAGCCCGCATCATCATCCTCGTCGGCCCGCATCATCATCCTCGTCAGCCCGCATCATCATCCTCGTCAGCCCGCATCATCATCCTCGTCAGCACGCATTATCACCCTCATCAGCCCACATCATCGTCATCGTCAGCCTACATCATCATCATCGTCAGACCACATCATCATCGTCGTCAGACCACATCATCATCCTCGTCAGTCTTCATCATCATCGTCGTCAGCCCACATCATCATTGTCGTCCCACATCATCATCGTCAGCCCACATCATCATCGTCAGCCCACATCATCATTATCATCAGCCCAAATCTTCATCCTCATCAGCCCACATCATCATCCTCGTCAGCCCACATCATCACCCTCGTCAGCCGGCATCATCATCCTCGTCAGCCCACATCATCGTCATCGTCAGCCCACATCATCGTCATTGTCATCCCGCAGCGTCATCCTCTTCAGCCCGCATCATCATCCTCGTCAGCCCACATCAGCATCGTCATCAGCCCACATCAGCATCGTCATCAGCTCACATCAACATCGTCGTCGGCCCACATAATCATCATCAGCCCAGATCATCATCCTCGTCAGCCCGCATCATCATCCTCGTCAGCCCGCCTCATCATCCTCGTCAGCGTGCATCATCATCACCGTCAGCCCGCATCATCATCCTCTGCAGCCCGCATCATCGTCCTCGTCAGCACGCATCATCATCCTGGTCAGCCCGCATCATCATCCTCACAGCCCGCATCATCATCCTCGTCAGCATGCATCATCATCCTCGTCAGCCCGCTTCATCATCCTCGTCAGCCCGCATCATCATCCTCGTCAGCCCGCATCATCATCCTCGCAGCCCGCTTCAGCATCCTCGTCAGCCCCCATCATCATCACCGTCAGCCTGCATCACCATCGTTGTCAGCCCGCATCATCATCGTCGTCAGCCCGCATCATCATCGTCGTCAGCACGCATCATCATCCTCGTCAGCACGCATCATCATCCTCGTCAGCCCGCATCATGATCACCGTCAGCCCGCATCATCATCCTCGTCAGCCCACATCATCATCCTCGTCAGCACGCATCATCATCCTCTTCAGCCCGCATCACCATCGTCGTCAGCCCGCACCATCATCGTCGTCAGCCCGCATCATCATTGTCGTCAGTCCGCATCATCATCCTTATCAGCACGCATCATCATCCTCGTCAGCCCGCGTCATCCTCATCGTCAGCCCACATCATCATCCTCGTCAGCCCACATCATCGTCGTCGTCAGCCCACATCACCATCGTCGTTAGCCCACATAACCATCGTCAGCCCACATCACCGTCGTCGTCAGTCCACATCATCATCCTCGTCAGCCCTCATCATCATCGTCGTCAGCCCACATCATCATTGTCGTCCCACATCATCATCGTCAGCCCACATCATCATCGTCAGCCCACATCATCATTATCATCAGCCCAAATCATCATCCTCATCTGCCCACATCATCATCGTCGTCAGCCCATATCATCATCCTCGTCAGCCGGCATCATCATCCTCGTCAGCCCACATCATCGTCATCGTCAGCCCACATCATCGTCATCGTCAGCCCGCATCGTCATCCTCTTCAGCCCGCATCATCATCCTCGTCAGCCCACATCAGCATCGTCATCAGCCCACATCAGCATCGTCATCAGCCCACATCAACATCGTCGTCAGCCCACATAATCATCATCATCCCAGATCATCATCCTCGTCAGCCCGCATCATCATCCTCATCAGCCCGCATCATCATCACCGTCAGCCCGCATCATCATCCTCGTCAGCCCGCATCATCATCCTCGCAGCCCGCTTCAGCATCCTCGTCAGCCCCCATCAACATCACCATCAGCCCGCATCACCATCGTCGTCAGCCCGCATCATCATCCTCGTCAGCCCGCATCATCACCCTTGTCAGCCCGCTTCACCGTCGTCCTCAGCCCGCATCTTCATCGTCGTCAGCCCGCATCATCATCCTCGTCAGCCAGCATCATCATCCTCGTCAGCAAGCATCATCACCCTCGTCAGCCCGCATCATCATCGTCGTCAGCCCGCATCATCATCGTCTTCAGCCCGCATCATCATCCTCATCAGCCCGCATCATCATCCTCGTCAGCCCGCATCATCATCACCGTCAGCCCGCATCACCATCCTCGTCAGCCCGCATCATCATCCTCGTCAGCACGCATCATCATCCTCGTTAGCCCGCATCACCATCGTCGTCAGCCCGCATCATCATCGTCGTCAGCCCGCATCATCATCGTCTTCAGCCCGCATCATCATCCTCGTCAGCACGCATCATCATCCTCGTTAGCCCGCATCACCATCGTCGTCAGCCCGCATCATCATCCTCGTCAGCCAGCATCATCATCCTCGTCAGCAAGCATCATCACCCTCGTCAGCCCACATCATCGTCATCGTCAGCCTACATCATCATCATCGTCAGAACACATCATCATCGTCGTCAGACCACATCATCATCCTCGTCAGTCTTCATCATCATCGTCGTCAGCCCACATCATCATTGTCGTCCCACATCATCATCGTCAGCCCACATCATCATCGTCAGCCCACATCATCATTATCATCAGCCCAAATCATCATCCTCATCAGCTCACATCATCATCCTCGTCAGCCCACATCATCATCCTCGTCAGCCGGCATCATCATCCTCGTCAGCCCACATCATCGTCATCGTCAGCCCACATCATCGTCATCGTCAGCCCGCATCGTCATCCTCTTCAGCCCGCATCATCATCCTCGTCAGCCCACATCAGCATCGTCATCAGCCCACATCAGCATCGTCATCAGCTCACATCAACATCGTCGTCAGCCCACATAATCATCATCAGCCCAGATCATCATCCTCGTCAGCCCGCATCATCATCCTCGTCAGCCCGCCTCATCATCCTCGTCAGCGTGCATCATCATCACCGTCAGCCCCCATCATCATCCTCGGCAGCCCGCATCATCGTCCTCGTCAGCACGCATCATCATCGTCGTCAGCCCGCATCATCATCCTCGCAGCCCGCATCATCATCCTCGTCAGCACGCATCATCATCCTCGTCAGCCCGCTTCATCATCCTCGTCAGCCCGCATCATCATCCTCGTCAGCCCGCATCATCATCCTCGCAGCCCGCTTCAGCATCCTCGTCAGCCCCCATCATCATCATCGTCAGCCTGCATCACCATCGTTGTCAGCCCGCATCATCATCCTCGTCAGCACGCATCATCATCCTCGTCAGCCCGCTTCATCATCCTTGGAGCCCGCATCATCATCCTCGTCAGCACTCATCATCATCCCCGTCAGCCCGCATCATCATCCTCGTCAGCCCGCATCATCATCACCGTCAGCCAGCATCATCATCCTCGTCAGCCCGCCTCATCATCCTCGCAGCCCGCTTCAGCATCCTCGTCAGCCCGTATCATCATCCCCGTCAGCCTGCATCACCATCGTCGTCAGCCTGCATCACCATCGTCGTCAGCGCGCCTCACAATCGTCGTCAGCACGCATCATCATCCTCGTCAGCCCGCATCGTCATCCTCGCAGCCCGCTTCAGCATCCTCGTCAGCCCGTATCATCATCCCCGTCAGCCTGCATCACCATCGTCGTCAGCCTGCATCATCATCCTCGTAAGCCCGCATCATCATCCTCGTCAGCACGCATCATCATCCTCGTCAGCCCGCATCATCATCACCGTCAGTCAGCATCATCATCCTTGTCAGCCCGCGTCATCATCCTCGTCAGCATGCATCCTCATCCTCGTCACCCCGCATCATCATCCTCGCAGCCCGCTTCAGCATCCTCGTCAGCCCGTATCATCATCCTCGTCAGCCTGCATCACCATCATCGTCAGCCTGAATCACCATCGTCGTCAGCCCGCATCATCATCGTCGTCAGCCCGCATCATCATCCTCGTCAGCCCGCATCATCATCCTCATCAGCCTGCATCATCCTCGTCAGCCCGCATCATCATCCTCGTCAGCCCACATCATCGTCATCGTCAGCCTGCATCATCATCATCGTCAGACCACATCATCATCCTCCTAGGCCCACATCATCCTCCTCGTCAGCCCGCATCATCATCCTCTTCAGCCTGCATCATCATCGTCGTCAGCCCGCATCATCATCGTCGTCAGCCCGCATCATCATCCTCGCAGCCGGCATCATCATCCTGTTCAGCACGCATCATCATTATCGTCAGCCTGCATCATCATCCTCGTCAGCCCGCATCATCATCACCAATAGCCCGCATCATCGTCCTCATCAGCCCGCGTCATCATCCTCGTCAGCATGCATCATCATCCTCGTCAGCCCGCATCATCATCCTCGCAGCCCGCTTCAGCACCCTCGTCAGCCCGTATCATCATCCTCGTCAGCCTGCATCAGCATCGTCGTCAGCCTGCAACACCATCGTCGTCAGCCCGCATCACCATCGTCGTCAGCCCGCATCATCATCCTCATCAGCCTGCATCATCCTCGTCATCCCGCATCATCATCCTCGTAAGCCCACATCATCGTCATCGTCAGCCTACATCATCATCATCGTCAGACCACATCATCATCATCGTCAGACCACATCATCATCCTCCTAGGCCCACATCATCCTCCTCGTCACCCCGCATCATCATCGTCATCAGCCCGCATCATCATCACCGTCACCCCGCATCATCATCCTCGTCAGCCCGCATCATCATCCTCGTCAGTACGCATCATCATCCTCTTCAGCCCGCATCACCATCGTCGTCAGCCCGCATCATCATCGTCGTCAGCCCGCATCATCAATGTCGTCAGCCCGCATCATCATCCTCATCAGCACACATCATCATCCTCATCAGCAGGCATCATCATCCTCGTCAGCCCGCATCATCATCCTCGTCAGCCCGCATCACCATCACCGTCAGCCCGCATCATCATCCTCGTCAGCCAGCATCATCATCCTCGTCAGCACGCATCATCATCCTCGTCAGCCCGCATCATCATCCTCGCAGCCCGCTTCAGCATACTCGTCAGCACGCATCATCATCCTCGTCAGCCCGCATCATCATCCTCGCAGCCCGCTTCAGCATGCTCGTCAGCCCGCATCATCCTCCTCGTCAGCCCGCATCATCATCCTCGTCAGCCCGCATCATCATCACCGTCAGCCCGCATCACAATCCTCGTCAGCCCGCATCATCATCCTCGTCGGCCCGCATCATCATCCTCGTCAGCCCGCATCATCATCCTCGTCAGCCCGCATCATCATCCTCGTCAGCACGCATTATCACCCTCATCAGCCCACATCATCGTCATCGTCAGCCTACATCATCATCATCGTCAGACCACATCATCATCGTCGTCAGACCACATCATCATCCTCGTCAGTCTTCATCATCATCGTCGTCAGCCCACATCATCATTGTCGTCCCACATCATCATCGTCAGCCCACATCATCATCGTCAGCCCACATCATCATTATCATCAGCCCAAATCTTCATCCTCATCAGCCCACATCATCATCCTCGTCAGCCCACATCATCACCCTCGTCAGCCGGCATCATCATCCTCGTCAGCCCACATCATCGTCATCGTCAGCCCACATCATCGTCATTGTCATCCCGCAGCGTCATCCTCTTCAGCCCGCATCATCATCCTCGTCAGCCCACATCAGCATCGTCATCAGCCCACATCAGCATCGTCATCAGCTCACATCAACATCGTCGTCGGCCCACATAATCATCATCAGCCCAGATCATCATCCTCGTCAGCCCGCATCATCATCCTCGTCAGCCCGCCTCATCATCCTCGTCAGCGTGCATCATCATCACCGTCAGCCCGCATCATCATCCTCTGCAGCCCGCATCATCGTCCTCGTCAGCACGCATCATCATCCTGGTCAGCCCGCATCATCATCCTCACAGCCCGCATCATCATCCTCGTCAGCATGCATCATCATCCTCGTCAGCCCGCTTCATCATCCTCGTCAGCCCGCATCATCATCCTCGTCAGCCCGCATCATCATCCTCGCAGCCCGCTTCAGCATCCTCGTCAGCCCCCATCATCATCACCGTCAGCCTGCATCACCATCGTTGTCAGCCCGCATCATCATCGTCGTCAGCCCGCATCATCATCGTCGTCAGCACGCATCATCATCCTCGTCAGCACGCATCATCATCCTCGTCAGCCCGCATCATGATCACCGTCAGCCCGCATCATCATCCTCGTCAGCCCACATCATCATCCTCGTCAGCACGCATCATCATCCTCTTCAGCCCGCATCACCATCGTCGTCAGCCCGCACCATCATCGTCGTCAGCCCGCATCATCATTGTCGTCAGTCCGCATCATCATCCTTATCAGCACGCATCATCATCCTCATCAGCCCGCATCATCATCCTCGTCAGCCCGCATCATCATCCTCGTCAGCGCGCATCACCATCACCATCAGCCCGCATCATCATCGTCGTCAGCCCGCATCATCGTCGTCGTCAGGACGCATCATCATCCTCGTCAGCACGCATCATCATCCTCGGAGCCCGCATCATCATCCTCGTCAGCACGCATCATCATCCTCGTCTGCCCGCATCATCATCCTCGTCAGCCCGCATCATCATCACCGTCAGCCAGCATCATCATCCTCGTCAGCCCGCGTCATCATCCTCGTCAGCATGCATCCTCATCCTCGTCACCCCGCATCATCATCCTCGCAGCCCGCTTCAGCATCCCCGTCAGCCCGCATCATCATCCTCGTCAGCCTGCATCACCATCATCGTCAGCCTGAATCACCATCGTCGTCAGCCCGCATCATCATCGTCGTCAGCCTGCATCATCATCCTCGTCAGCCCGCATCATCATCCTCATCAGCCTGCATCATCCTCGTCAGCCCGCATCATCATCCTCGTCAGCCCACATCATCGTCATCGTCAGCCTGCATCATCATCATCGTCAGACCTCATCATCATCCTCCTAGGCCCACATCATCCTCCTCGTCAGCCCGCATCATCATCCTCTTCAGCCTGCATCATCATCGTCGTCAGCCCGCATCATCATCGTCGTCAGCCCGCATCATCATCCTCGCAGCCGGCATCATCATCCTGTTCAGCACGCATCATCATTATCGTCAGCCTGCATCATCATCCTCGTCAGCCCGCATCATCATCACCAATAGCCCGCATCATCATCCTCATCAGCCCGCGTCATCTTCCTCGTCAGCATGCATCATCATCCTCGTCAGCCCGCATCATCATCCTCGCAGCCCGCTTCAGCACCCTCGTCAGCCCGTATCATCATCCTCGTCAGCCTGCATCAGCATCGTCCTCAGCCTGCAACACCATCGTCGTCAGCCCGCATCACCATCGTCGTCAGCCCGCATCATCATCCTCATCAGCCTGCATCATCCTCGTCAGCCCGCATCATCATCCTCGTCAGCCCACATCATCGTCATCGTCAGCCTACATCATCATCATCGTCAGACCACATCATCATCATCGTCAGACCACATCATCATCCTCCTAGGCCCACATCATCCTCCTCGTCACCCCGCATCATCATCGTCATCAGCCCGCATCATCATCACCGTCACCCCGCATCATCATCCTCGTCAGCCCGCATCATCATCCTCGTCAGTACGCATCATCATCCTCTTCAGCCCGCATCACCATCGTCGTCAGCCCGCATCATCATCGTCGTCAGCCCGCATCATCAATGTCGTCAGCCCGCATCATCATCCTCATCAGCACACATCATCATCCTCATCAGCAGGCATCATCATCCTCGTCAGCCCGCATCATCATCCTCGTCAGCCCGCATCACCATCACCGTCAGCCCGCATCATCATCCTCGTCAGCCAGCATCATCATCCTCGTCAGCACGCATCATCATCCTCGTCAGCCCGCATCATCATCCTCGCAGCCCGCTTCAGCATACTCGTCAGCACGCATCATCATCCTCGTCAGCCCGCATCATCATCCTCGCAGCCCGCTTCAGCATGCTCGTCAGCCCGCATCATCCTCCTCGTCAGCCCGCATCATCATCCTCGTCAGCCCGCATCATCATCACCGTCAGCCCGCATCACAATCCTCGTCAGCCCGCATCATCATCCTCGTCGGCCCGCATCATCATCCTCGTCAGCCCGCATCATCATCCTCGTCAGCCCGCATCATCATCCTCGTCAGCACGCATTATCACCCTCATCAGCCCACATCATCGTCATCGTCAGCCTACATCATCATCATCGTCAGACCACATCATCATCGTCGTCAGACCACATCATCATCCTCGTCAGTCTTCATCATCATCGTCGTCAGCCCACATCATCATTGTCGTCCCACATCATCATCGTCAGCCCACATCATCATCGTCAGCCCACATCATCATTATCATCAGCCCAAATCTTCATCCTCATCAGCCCACATCATCATCCTCGTCAGCCCACATCATCACCCTCGTCAGCCGGCATCATCATCCTCGTCAGACCACATAATCGTCATCGTCAGCCCACATCATCGTCATTGTCATCCCGCAGCGTCATCCTCTTCAGCCCGCATCATCATCCTCGTCAGCCCACATCAGCATCGTCATCAGCCCACATCAGCATCGTCATCAGCTCACATCAACATCGTCGTCGGCCCACATAATCATCATCAGCCCAGATCATCATCCTCGTCAGCCCGCATCATCATCCTCGTCAGCCCGCCTCATCATCCTCGTCAGCGTGCATCATCATCACCGTCAGCCCGCATCATCATCCTCGGCAGCCCGCATCATCGTCCTCGTCAGCACGCATCATCATCCTCGTCAGCCCGCATCATCATCCTCGCAGCCCGCATCATCATCCTCGTCAGCACGCATCATCATCCTCGTCAGCCCGCTTCATCATCCTCGTCAGCCCGCATCATCATCCTCGTCAGCCCGCATCATCATCCTCGCAGCCCGCTTCAGCATCCTCGTCAGCCCCCATCATCATCACCGTCAGCCTGCATCACCATCGTTGTCAGCCCGCATCATCATCGTCGTCAGCCCGCATCATCATCGTCGTCAGCACGCATCATCATCCTCGTCAGCACGCATCATCATCCTCGTCAGCCCGCATCATGATCACCGTCAGCCCGCATCATCATCCTCGTCAGCCCACATCATCATCCTCGTCAGCACGCATCATCATCCTCTTCAGCCCGCATCACCATCGTCGTCAGCCCGCACCATCATCGTCGTCAGCCCGCATCATCATTGTCGTCAGTCCGCATCATCATCCTTATCAGCACGCATCATCATCCTCATCAGCCCGCATCATCATCCTCGTCAGCCCGCATCATCATCCTCGTCAGCGCGCATCACCATCACCATCAGCCCGCATCATCATCCTCGTCAGCCCGCATCATCATCTTCGTCATCCCGCATCATCATCCTCGTCAGCAGGCATCATCATCCTCTTCAGCCCCCATCACCATCGTCGTCAGCCCACATCATCGTCATCGTCAGCCCGCATCGTCATCCTCGTCAGCCCGCATCGTCATCCTCTTCAGCCCGCATCATCATCCTTGTCAGCCCACACCAACATCGTCTTCAGCCAACATCAGCATCGTCATCAGCCCACATCAACATCGTCTTCAGCCCACATAATCATCATCAGCCCAGATCATCATCCTCGTCAGCCCGCATCATCATCCTCATCAGCCCGCATCATCATCCTCGTCAGCCCGCATCATCATCACCGTCAGCGCGCATCATCATCCTCGTCAGCCCTCATCATCATCGTCGTCAGCCCGCAACATCATCGTCGTCAGCACGCATGATCATCCTCGCAGCCCGCTTCAGCATCCTCGTCAGCCCCCATCATCATCACTGTCAGCCCGCATCACCATCGTCGTCAGCCCGCTTCATCATCGTCGTCAGCCCGCATCATCATCCTCGTCAGCACGCATCATCATCCTCGTCAGCACGCATCATCATCCTCGTCAGCCCGCATCATCATCCTCGTCAGCCCGCATCATCATACTCGTCAGCACGCATCATCATCCTCGTCAGCCCGCATCATCATCCTCGCAGCCCGCTTCAGCATCCTCGTCAGCCCCCATCATCATCACCGTCAGCCCACATCACCATCGTCGTCAGGCCGCATCATCATCGTCGTCAGCCTGCATCATCATCGTCGTCAGCCCACATCATCATTGTCGTCCCACATCATCATCGTCAGCCCACATCATCATCGTCAGCCCACATCATCATTATCATCAGCCCAAATCATCATCCTCATCAGCCCACATCATCATCCTCGTCAGCCCACATCATCATCCTCTTCAGCCCACATCATCATCCTTGTCAACCTACATCATCGTCATCGTCAGCCCACATCATCGTCATCTTCAGCCCACATCATCATCATCGACAGCCCATAACATCCTCCTCGTCAGCCCGCATCATCATCCTTGTCAGCCCGCATCATTATCACAGTCAGCCCGCATCATCATCCTCGTCAGCCCGCATCATCATCCTCGTCATCCCGCATCATCATCCTCGTCAGTAGGCATCATCATCCTCTTCAGCCCCCATCACCATCGTCGTCAGCCCACATGATCGTCATCGTCAGCCCGCATCGTCATCCTCGTCAGCCCGCATCGTCATCCTCTTCAGCCCGCATCATCATCCTTGTCAGCCCACATCAGCATCGTCTTCAGCCAACATCAGCATCGTCATCAGCCCACATCAACATCGTCGTCAGCCCACATAATCATCATCAGCCCAGATCATCATCCTCGTCAGCCCGCATCATCATCCTCATCAGCCCGCATCATCATCCTCGTCAGCCCGCATCATCATCACCGTCAGCGCGCATCATCATCCTCGTCAGCCCTCATCATCATCGTCGTCAGCCCGCAACATCATCGTCGTCAGCACGCATCATCATCCTCGCAGCCCGCTTCAGCATCCTCGTCAGCCCCCATCATCATCACTGTCAGCCCGCATCACCATCGTCGTCAGCCCGCTTCATCATCGTCGTCAGCCCGCATCATCATCCTCGTCAGCACGCATCATCATCCTCGTCAGCATGCATCATCATCCTCGTCAGCCCGCATCATCATCCTCGTCAGCCCGCATCATCATCCTCGTCAGCACGCATCATCATCCTCGTCTGCCCGCATCATCATCCTCGCAGCCCGCTTCAGCATCCTCGTCAGCCCCCATCATCATCACCGTCAGCCCACATCACCATCGTCGTCAGGCCGCATCATCATCGTCGTCAGCCTGCATCATCATCGTCGTCAGCACGCATCATCATACTCGTCAGCACGCATCATCATCCTCGTCAGCCCGCTTCATCATCCTTGGAGCCCGCATCATCATACTCGTCAGCCCGCATCATCATCACCGTCAGTCAGCATCATCATCCTCGTCAGCCCGCGTCATCATCCTCGTCAGCCCGCATCATCATCCTCGTCAGCATGCATCATCACCCTCGTCAGCCCACATCATCGTCATCGTCAGCCTACATCATCATCATCGTCAGACCACATCATCATCATCGTCAGACCACATCATCATCCTCGTCAGTCTTCATCATCATCGTCGTCAGCCCACATCATCATTGTCGTCCCACATCATCATCGTCAGCCCACATCATCATCGTCAGCCCACATCATCATTATCATCAGCCCAAATCATCATCCTCATCAGCCCACATCATCATCCTCGTCAGCCCACATCATCATCCTCGTCAGCCGGCATCATAATCCTCGTCAGCCCACATCATCGTCATCGTCAGCCCACATCATCGTCATCGTCAGCCCGCATCGTCATCCTCTTCAGCCCGCATCATCATCCTCGTCAGCCCACATCAGCATCGTCATCAGCCCACATCAGCATCGTCATCAGCTCACATCAACATCGTCGTCAGCCCACATAATCATCATCAGCCCAGATCATCATCCTCGTCAGCCCGCATCATCATCCTCGTCAGCCCGCCTCATCATCCTCGTCAGCGTGCATCTTCATCACCGTCAGCCCGCATCATCATCCTCGGCAGACCGCATCATCGTCCTCGTCAGCACGCATCATCATCCTCGTCAGCCCGCATCATCATCCTCGCAGCCCGCATCATCATCCTCGTCAGCACGGATCATCATCCTCGTCAACCCGCTTCATCATCCTCGTCAGCCCGCATCATCATCCTCGTCAGCCCGCATCATCATCCTCGCAGCCCGCTTCAGCATCCTCGTCAGCCCCCATCATCATCACCGTCAGCCTGCATCACCATCGTTGTCAGCCCGCATCATCATCGTCGTCAGCCCGCAACATCATCGTCGTCAGCACGCATCATCATCCTCGTCAGCACGCATCATCATCCTCGTCAGCCCGCTTCATCATCCTTGGAGCCCGCATCATCATCCTCGTCAGCACTCATCATCATCCCCGTCAGCCCGCATCATCATCCTCGTCAGCCCACATCATCATCACCGTCAGCCAGCATCATCATCCTCGTCAGCCCGCGTCATCATCCTCGCAGCCCGCTTCAGCATCCTCGTCAGCCCGTATCATCATCCCCGTCAGCCTGCATCACCATCGTCGTCAGCCTGCATCACCATCGTCGTCAGCGCGCATCACCATCGTCGTCAGCCCGCATCATCGTCATCGTCAGCCTACATCATCATCATCGTCAGACCACATGATCATCATCGTCAGACCACATCATCATCCTCCTAGGCCCACATCATCCTCCTCGTCAGCCCTCATCATCATTCTCGTCAGCCCGCATCATGATCACCGTCAGCCCGCATCATCATCCTCGTCAGCCCGCATCATCATCCTCGTCAGCACGCATCATCATCCTCTTCAGCCCGCATCATCATCCTCGTCAGCATTCATCATCATCCTCATCAGCCCGCATCATCATCCTTGTCAGCCCGCATCATTATCCTCGTCAGCACGCATCATCATCCTCGTCAGCCCGCATCATCATCCTCGCAGCCCGCTTCAGCATCCTCGTCGGCCTGCATCATCATCCTCGTCAGCCCGCATCATCATCTTCGTCAGCCCGCATCATCATCCTCGTCAGCCCGCATCATCATCCTCATCCGCCTGCATCATCCTCGTCAGCCCGCTTCATCATCCTCGTCCGCCCACATCATCGTCATCGTCAGCCTACATCATCATCATCGTCAGACCACATCATCATCATCGTCAGACCACATCATCATCCTCCTAGGCCCACATCATCCTCCTCGTCAGCCCGCATCACCATCGTCGTCAGCCCGCATCATCATCGTCGTCAGCCCGCATCATCATCGTCGTCAGCCCGCATCATCATCCTCGTCAGCACGCATCATCCTCCTCGTCAGCCTGCATCATCATCCTCGCAGCCCGCATCATCATCCTCGTCAGCATGCATCATAATCCTCGTCAGCCCGCATCATCATCCTCGCAGCCCGCTTCAGCACCCTCGTCAGCCCGTATCATCATCCTCGTCAGCCTGCATCAGCATCGTCGTCACCCTGCATCACCATCGTCGTCAGCCCGCATCACCATCGTCGTCAGCCCGCATCATCATCCTCGTCAGCCCGCATCATCATCCTCATCAGCCTGCATCATCCTCGTCAGCCCGCATCATCATCCTCGTCAGCCCACATCATCGTCATCGTCAGCCCACATCATCATCATCGTCAGACCACATCATCATCATCGTCAGACCACATCATCATCCTCCTAGGCCCACATCATCCTCCTCGTCAGCCCGCATCATCATCCTCATCAGCCCGCATCATCATCACCGTCACCCCGCATCATCATCCTCGTCAGCCCGCATCATCATCCTCTTCAGCACGCATCATCATCCTCTTCAGCCCGCATCACCATCGTCGTCAGCCCGCATCATCGTCGTCGTCAGCCCGCATCATCATTGTCGTCAACCCGCATCATCATCCTCATCAGCAGGCATCATCATCCTCATCAGCAGGCATCATCATCCTCGTCAGTCCGCATCATCATCCTCGTCAGCCCGCATCACCATCACCGTCAGCCCGCATCATCATCCTCGTCAGCCCGCATCATCGTCCTCGTCAGCACGCATCATCATCCTCGTCAGCCCGCATCATCATCCTCGCAGCCCGCTTCAGCATCCTCGTCAGCACGCATCATCATCCTCGTCAGCTCGCATCATCATCCTCGCAGCCCGCTTCAGCATCCTCGTCAGCCCGCATCATCCTCCTCGTCAGCCCGCATCATCATCCTCGTCAGCCCGCATCATCATCCTCGTCAGCACGCATCATCACCCTCGTCAGCCCACATCATCGTCATCGTCAGCCTACATCATCATCATCGTCAGAACGCATCATCATCATCGTCAGACCACATCATCATCCTCGTCAGTCCTCATCATCGTCGTCGTCAGCCCACATCATCATTGTCGTCCCACATCATCATCGTCAGCCCACATCATCATCGTCAGCCCACATCATCATTATCATCAGCCCAAATCATCATCCTCATCAGCCCACATCATCATCCTCGTCAGCCGGCATCATCATCCTCGTCAGCCGGCATCATCATCCTCGTCAGCCCACATCATCGTCATCGTCAGCCCACATCATCGTCATCGTCAGCCCGCATCGTCATCCTCTAGAGCCCGCATCATCATCCTCGTCAGCCCACATCAGCATCGTCATCAGCCCACATCAGCATCGTCATCAGCTCACATCAACATCGTCGTCAGCCCACATAATCATCATCAGCCCAGATCATCATCCTCGTCAGCCCGCATCATCATCCTCGTCAGCCCGCATCATCATCCTCATCAGCCTGCATCATCCTCGTCAGCCTACATCATCATCATCGTCAGACCACATCATCATCATCGTCAGACCACATCATCATCCTCCTAGGCCCACATCATCCTCCTCGTCAGCCCACATCATCATCCTCGTCAGGCCACATCATCATACTCCTCAGCCCGCATCATCATCCTTGTCAACCTACATCATCGTCATCGTCAGCCCACATCATCGTCATCTTCAGCCCACATCATCATCATCGACAGCCCATATCATCGTCCTCGACAGCCCACATCATCATCATCGTCAGACCACATCATCATCATCGTCAGACCACATCATCATCCTCGTCAGTCCTCATCATCATCGTCGTCAGCCCACATCATCATTGTCGTCCCACATCATCATCGTCACCCCACATCATCATCGTCAGCCCACATCATCATTATCATCAGCCCAAATCATCATCCTCATCAGCCCACATCATCATCCTCGTCAGCCCACATCATGATCCTCGTCAGCCGGCATCATCATCCTCGTCAGCCCACATCATCGTCATCGTCAGCCCACATCATCGTCATCGTCAGCCCGCATCGTCATCCTCTAGAGCCCGCATCATCATCCTCCTCAGCCCACATCAGCATCGTCATCAGCCCACATCAGCATCGTCATCAGCCCACATCAACATCGTCATCAGCCCACATAATCATCTTCAGCCCAGATCATCATCTTCGTCAGCCCGCATCATCATGCTCGTCAGCACGCATCATCATCCTCGTCAGCCTGCATCATCATCACCGTCAGCCCGCATCATCATCCTCGGCAGCCCGCATCATCGTCCTCGTCAGCACGCATCATCATCCTCGTCAGCCCGCATCATCATCCTCGCAGCCCGCATCATCATCCTCGTCAGCACGCATCATCATCCTCGTCAGCCCGCATCATCATCCTCGTCAGCCCGCATCATCATCCTCGTCAGCACGCATCATCATCCTCGTCAGCCCGCATCATCATCCTCGCAGCCCGCTTCAGCATCCTCGTCAGCCCCCATCATCATCACCGTCAGCCCACATCACCATCGTCGTCAGCCCGCATCATCATCCTCGTCAGCACGCATCATCATCCTCGTCTGCCCGCATCATCATCCCCGTCAGCCCGCATCATCATCACCGTCAGCCAGCATCATCATCCTCGTCAGCCCGCGTCATCATCCTCGTCAGCATGCATCATCATACTCGTCAGCCCGCAGCATCATCCTCGTAGCCCGCTTCAGCATCCTCGTCAGCCCGTATCATCATCCTCGTCAGCCTGCATCACCATCGTCGTTAGCCTGCATCACCATCGTCGTCAGCCCGCATCATCATCGTCGTCAGCCCGCATCATCATCCTCGTCAGCCCGCATCATCATCCTCATCAGCCTGCGTCATCCTCCTCAGCCCGCATCATCATCCTCGGCAGCCCACATCATCGTCATCGTCAGCCTATATCATCATCATCGTCAGACCACATCATCATCCTCCTAGGCCCACATCATCCTCCTCGTCAGCCCGCATCATCATCCTTTTCAGCCTGGATCATCATCGTCTTCAGCCCGCATCATCATCGTCGTCAGCCCGCATCATCATCCTCGCAGCCGGCATCATCATCCTGTTCAGCACGCATCATCATTATCGTCAGCCTGCATCATCATCCTCGTCAGCCCGCATCATCATCACCATTAGCCCGCATCATCATCCTCATCAGCCCGCGTCATCATCCTCGTCAGCACGCATCATCATCCTCGTCAGCCCGCATCATCATCCTCGCAGCCCGCTTCAGCAACCTCGTCAGCCCCCAGCATCATCACCGTCAGCCCACATCACCATCGTCGTCAGCCCGCATCATCATCGTCGTCAGCCCGCATCATCATCGTCGTCAGCACGCATCATCATCCTCGTCAGCACGCATCATCATCCTCGTCAGCCCGCTTCATCATCCTTGGAGCCCGCATCATCATCCTCGTCATCCCGCATCATCATCACCGTCAGTCAGCATCATCATCCTCGTCAGCCCGCGTCATCATCCTCGTCAGCATGCATCATTATCCTCGTCAGCCCGCATTATCATCCTCGCAGCCCGCTTCAGCATCCTCGTCAGCCCCCATCATCATCACCGTCAGCCCGCATCACAATCGTCATCAGCCCGCATCATCATCGTCGTCAGCCCGCATCATCGTCGTCGTCAGGACGCATCATCATCCTCGTCAGCCCGCATCATCATCCTCGGAGCCCGCATCATCATCCTCGTCAGCACGCATCATCATCCTCGTCTGCCCGCATCATCATCCTCGTCAGCCCGCATCATCATCACCGTCAGCCAGCATCATCATCCTCGTCAGCCCGCGTCATCATCCTCGTCAGCATGCATCATCATCCTCGTCAGCCCGCATCATCATCCTCGCAGCCCGCTTCAGCATCCTCGTCAGCCCGTATCATCATCCTCGTCAGCCTGCATCACCATCGTCGTCAGCCTGCATCACCATCGTCGTCAGCCCGCATCATCATGGTCGTCAGCCCGCATCATCATCCTCGTCAGCCCGCATCATCATCCTCATCAGCCTGCATCATCCTCGTCAGCCCGCATCATCATCCTCGTCAGCCCACATCATCATCCTCGTCAGCCGGCATCATCATCCTCGTCAGCCCACATCATCGTCATCGTCAGCCCACATCATTGTCATCGTCAGCCCGCATCGTCATCCTCTTCAGCCCGCATCATCATCCTCGTCAGCCCACATCAGCATCGTCATCAGCCCACATCAGCATCGTCATCAGCTCACATCAACATCGTCGTCAGCCTACATAATCATCATCAGCCCAGATCATCATCCTCGTCAGCCCGCATCATCATCCTCGTCGGCGTGCATCATCATCACCGTCAGCCCGCATCATCATCCTCGGCAGCCCGCATCATCATCCTCGTGAGCCCGCATCATCGTCATCGTCAGCCCATATCATCGT
Source organism: Gorilla gorilla gorilla (assembly GCF_029281585.2). NCBI lineage: Eukaryota > Metazoa > Chordata > Mammalia > Primates > Hominidae > Gorilla > Gorilla gorilla. The sequence goes on along the minus strand of NC_086018.1, from coordinate 8,534,797 downwards.
CATCGTCAGCCCGCATCATCATCCTCCTCAGCCCGCATCATCATCCTCGTCAGCACGCATCATCATCCTCGTCAGCCCGCATCATCATACTCGTCAGCCCGCATCATCACCGTCAGCCCGCATCATCATCCTCGCAGCCCGCATCATCATCCTCGTCAGCACGCATCATCATCCTCGTCAGCCCGCATCATCATCCTCGCAGCCCGCTTCAGCATCCTCGTCAGCCCCCATCATCATCACCGTCAGCCCACATCACCATCGTCGTCAGCCCGCATCATCATCGTCGTCAGCCCGCATCATCATCGTCGTCAGCACGCATCATCATCCTCGTCAGCACGCATCATCATCCTCGTCAGCCCGCTTCATCATCCTTGGAGCCTGCATCATCATCCTCGTCAGCCCGCATCATCATCACCGTCAGTCAGCATCATCATCCTCGTCAGCCCGCGTCATCATCCTCGTCAGCATGCATCATCATCCTCGCAGCCCGCTTCAGCATCCTCGTCAGCCCGTATCATCATCCTCGTCAGCCCGCGTTATCATCCTCGCAGCCCGCTTCAGCATCCTCGTCAGCCCCCATCATCATCACCGTCAGCCCGCATCACAATCGTCATCAGCCCGCATCATCATCTTCGTCAGCCCGCATCATCGTCGTCGTCAGGACGCATCATCATCCTCGTCCGCACGCATCATCATCCTCGGAGCCCGCATCATCATCCTCGTCAGCACGCATCATCATCCTCGTCTGCCCGCATCATCATCCTCGTCAGCCCGCATCATCATCACCGTCAGCCATCATCATCATCCTCGTCAGCCCGCGTCATCATCCTCGTCAGCATGCATCATCATCCTCGTCAGCCCGCATCATCATCCTCGCAGCCCGCTTCAGCATCCTCGTCAGCCCGTATCATCATCCTCGTCAGGATGCATCACCATCGTCGTCAGCCTGCATCACCATCGTCGTCAGCCCGCATCATCATCGTCGTCAGCCCGCATCATCATCCTCGTCAGCCCGCATCATCATCCTCATCAGCCTGCATCATCCTCGTCAGCCCTCATCATCATCCTCGTCAGCCCACATCATCGTCATCGTCAGCCTACATCATCATCATCGTCAGACCACATCATCATCCTCCTAGGCCCACATCATCCCCCTCGTCAGCCCGCATCATCATCCTCTTCAGCCTGCATCATCATCGTCGTCAGCCCGCATCATCATCGTCGTCAGCCCGCATCATCATCCTCGCAGCCTGCATCATCATCCTCGTCAGCCCGCATCATCATCACCATTAGCCCGCATCATCATCCTCATCAGCCCGCGTCATCATCCTCGTCAGCATGCATCATCATCCTCGTCAGCCCGCATCATCATCCTCGCAGCCCGCTTCAGCACCCTCGTCAGCCCGTATCATCATCCTCGTCAGCCTGCATCAGCATCGTCGTCAGCCTGCATCACCATCGTCGTCAGCCCGCATCACCATCGTCGTCAGCCCACATCATCATCCTCGTCAGCCCGCATCATCATCCTCATCAGCCCGCATCATCCTCGTCAGCCCGCATCATCATCCTCGTCAGCCCACATCATCGTCATCGTCAGCCCACATCATCATCATCGTCAGACCACATCATCATCATCGTCAGACCACATCATCATCCTCCTAGGCCCACATCATCCTCCTCGTCAGCCCGCATCATCATCCTCATCAGCCCGCATCATCATCACCGTCACCCCGCATCATCATCCTCGTCAGCCCGCATCATCATCCTCTTCAGCACGCATCATCATCCTCTTCAGCCCGCATCACCATCGTCGTCAGCCCGCATCATCGTCGTCGTCAGCCCGCATCATCATTGTCGTCAACCCGCATCATCATCCTCATCAGCAGGCATCATCATCCTCATCAGCAGGCATCATCATCCTCGTCAGTCCGCATCATCATCCTCGTCAGCCCGCATCACCATCACCGTCAGCCCGCATCATCATCCTCGTCAGCCCGCATCATCATCCTCGTCAGCACGCATCATCATCCTCGTCAGCCCGCATCATCATCCTCGCAGCCCGCTTCAGCATCCTCGTCAGCACGCATCATCATCCTCGTCAGCCCGCATCATCATCCTCGCAGCCCGCTTCAGCATCCTCGTCAGCCCGCATCATCCTCCTCGTCAGCCCGCATCATCATCCTCGTCAGCCCGCATCATCATCCTCGTCAGCACGCATCATCACCCTCGTCAGCCCACATCATCGTCATCGTCAGCCTACATCATCATCATCGTCAGAACGCATCATCATCATCGTCAGACCACATCATCATCCTCGTCAGTCCTCATCATCGTCGTCGTCAGCCCACATCATCATTGTCGTCCCACATCATCATCGTCAGCCCACATCATCATCGTCAGCCCACATCATCATTATCATCAGCCCAAATCATCATCCTCATCATCCCACATCATCATCCTCGTCAGCCCACATCATCATCCTCGTCAGCCGGCATCATCATCCTCGTCAGCCCACATCATCGTCATCGTCAGCCCACATCATCGTCATCGTCAGCCCGCATCATCATCCTCTTCAGCCCGCATCATCATCCTCGTCAGCCCACATCAGCATCGTCATCAGCCCACATCAGCATCGTCATCAGCTCACATCAACATCGTCGTCAGCCCACATAATCATCATCAGCCCAGATCATCATCCTCTTCAGCCCGCATCATCATCCTCGTCAGCCCGCATCATCATCCTCATCAGCCTGCATCATCCTCGTCAGCCCGCATCATCATCCTCGTCAGCCCACATCATCGTCATCGCCAGCCTACATCATCATCATCGTCAGACCACATCATCATCATCGTCAGACCACATCATCATCCTCCTAGGCCCACATCATCCTCCTCGTCAGCCCACATCATCATCCTCGTCAGGCCACATCATCATACTCCTCAGCCCGCATCATCATCCTTGTCAACCTACATCATCGTCATCGTCAGCCCACATCATCGTCATCTTCAGCCCACATCATCATCATCGACAGCCCATATCATCGTCCTCGACAGCCCACATCATCGTCATCGTCAGCCTTCATCATCATCATCGTCAGACCACATCATCATCATCGTCAGACCACATCATCATCCTCGTCAGTCCTCATCATCATCGTCGTCAGCCCACATCATCATTGTCGTCCCACATCATCATCGTCACCCCACATCATCATCGTCAGCCCACATCATCATTATCATCAGCCCAAATCATCATCCTCATCAGCCCACATCATCATCCTCGTCAGCCCACATCATGATCCTCGTCAGCCGGCATCATCATCCTCGTCAGCCCACATCATCGTCATCGTCAGCCCACATCATCGTCATCGTCAGCCCGCATCGTCATCCTCTAGAGCCCGCATCATCATCCTCCTCAGCCCACATCAGCATCGTCATCAGCCCACATCAGCATCGTCATCAGCCCACATCAACATCGTCATCAGCCCACATAATCATCTTCAGCCCAGATCATCATCTTCGTCAGCCCGCATCATCATGCTCGTCAGCACGCATCATCACCCTCGTCAGCCTGCATCATCATCACCGTCAGCCCGCATCATCATCCTCGGCAGCCCGCATCATCGTCCTCGTCAGCCCGCATCATCATCCTCGTCAGCCCGCATCATCATCCTCGCAGCCCGCATCATCATCCTCGTCAGCACGCATCATCATCCTCGTCAGACCGCATCATCATCCTCGTCAGCCCGCATCATCATCCTCGTCAGCACGCATCATCATCCTCGTCAGCCCGCATCATCATCCTCGCAGCCCGCTTCAGCATCCTCGTCAGCCCCCATCATCATCACCGTCAGCCCACATCACCATCGTCGTCAGCCCGCATCATCATCCTCGTCAGCACGCATCATCATCCTCGTCTGCCCGCATCATCATCCCCGTCAGCCCGCATCATCATCACCGTCAGCCAGCATCATCATCCTCGTCAGCCCGCGTCATCATCCTCGTCAGCATGCATCATCATACTCGTCAGCCCGCAGCATCATCCTCGTAGCCCGCTTCAGCATCCTCGTCAGCCCGTATCATCATCCTCGTCAGCCTGCATCACCATCGTCGTTAGCCTGCATCACCATCGTCGTCAGCCCGCATCATCATCGTCGTCAGCCCGCATCATCATCCTCGTCAGCCCGCATCATCATCCTCATCAGCCTGCGTCATCCTCCTCAGCCCGCATCATCATCCTCAGCAGCCCACATCATCGTCATCGTCAGCCTATATCATCATCATCGTCAGACCACATCATCATCCTCCTAGGCCCACATCATCCTCCTCGTCAGCCCGCATCATCATCCTTTTCAGCCTGGATCATCATCGTCTTCAGCCCGCATCATCATCGTCGTCAGCCCGCATCATCATCCTCGCAGCCGGCATCATCATCCTGTTCAGCACGCATCATCATTATCGTCAGCCTGCATCATCATCCTCGTCAGCCCGCATCATCATCACCATTAGCCCGCATCATCATCCTCATCAGCCCGCGTCATCATCCTCGTCAGCAGGCATCATCATCCTCGTCAGCCCGCATCATCATCCTCGCAGCCCGCTTCAGCAACCTCGTCAGCCCCCAGCATCATCACCGTCAGCCCACATCACCATCGTCGTCAGCCCGCATCATCATCGTCGTCAGCCCGCATCATCATCGTCGTCAGCACGCATCATCATCCTCGTCAGCACGCATCATCATCCTCGTCAGCCCGCTTCATCATCCTTGGAGCCCGCATCATCATCCTCGTCATCCCGCATCATCATCACCGTCAGTCAGCATCATCATCCTCGTCAGCCCGCGTCATCATCCTCGTCAGCATGCATCATTATCCTCGTCAGCCCGCATTATCATCCTCGCAGCCCGCTTCAGCATCCTCGTCAGCCCCCATCATCATCACCGTCAGCCCGCATCACAATCGTCATCAGCCCGCATCATCATCGTCGTCAGCCCGCATCATCGTCGTCGTCAGGACGCATCATCATCCTCGTCAGCCCGCATCATCATCCTCGGAGCCCGCATCATCATCCTCGTCAGCACGCATCATCATCCTCGTCTGCCCGCATCATCATCCTCGTCAGCCCGCATCATCATCACCGTCAGCCAGCATCATCATCCTCGTCAGCCCGCGTCATCATCCTCGTCAGCATGCATCATCATCCTCGTCAGCCCGCATCATCATCCTCGCAGCCCGCTTCAGCATCCTCGTCAGCCCGTATCATCATCCTCGTCAGCCTGCATCACCATCGTCGTCAGCCTGCATCACCATCGTCGTCAGCCCGCATCATCATGGTCGTCAGCCCGCATCATCATCCTCGTCAGCCCGCATCATCATCCTCATCAGCCTGCATCATCCTCGTCAGCCCGCATCATCATCCTCGTCAGCCCACATCATCATCCTCGTCAGCCGGCATCATCATCCTCGTCAGCCCACATCATCGTCATCGTCAGCCCACATCATTGTCATCGTCAGCCCGCATCGTCATCCTCTTCAGCCCGCATCATCATCCTCGTCAGCCCACATCAGCATCGTCATCAGCCCACATCAGCATCGTCATCAGCTCACATCAACATCGTCGTCAGCCTACATAATCATCATCAGCCCAGATCATCATCCTCGTCAGCCCGCATCATCATCCTCGTCGGCGTGCATCATCATCACCGTCAGCCCGCATCATCATCCTCGGCAGCCCGCATCATCATCCTCGTGAGCCCGCATCATCGTCATCGTCAGCCCATATCATCGTCATCGTCAGACCACATCATCATCCTCCTCAGCCTACATCATCCTCCTCGTCAGCGCACATCATCATCCTCGTCAGCACGCATCATCATCCTCCTCAGCCCGCATCATCATCCTCGTCAGCACGCATCATCATCCTCGTCAGCCCGCATCATCATACTCGTCAGCCCGCATCATCACCGTCCGCCCGCATCATCATCCTCGCAGCCCGCATCATCATCCTCGTCAGCACGCATCATCATACTCGTCAGCCCGCATCATCATCCTCGTCAGCCCGCATTATCATCACCGTCAGCCCGCATCATCATCCTCGTCAGCCCGCGTCATCCTCATCGTCAGCCCACATCATCATCCTCGTCAGCCCACATCATCGTCGTCGTCAGCCCACATCACCATCGTCGTTAGCCCACATAACCATCGTCAGCCCACATCACCGTCGTCGTCAGTCCACATCATCATCCTCGTCAGCCCTCATCATCATCGTCGTCAGCCCACATCATCATTGTCGTCCCACATCATCATCGTCAGCCCACATCATCATCGTCAGCCCACATCATCATTATCATCAGCCCAAATCATCATCCTCATCTGCCCACATCATCATCCTCGTCAGCCCATATCATCATCCTCGTCAGCCGGCATCATCATCCTCGTCAGCCCACATCATCGTCATCGTCAGCCCACATCATCGTCATCGTCAGCCCGCATCGTCATCCTCTTCAGCCCGCATCATCATCCTCGTCAGCCCACATCAGCATCGTCATCAGCCCACATCAGCATCGTCATCAGCCCACATCAACATCGTCGTCAGCCCACATAATCATCATCATCCCAGATCATCATCCTCGTCAGCCCGCATCATCATCCTCATCAGCCCGCATCATCATCACCGTCAGCCCGCATCATCATCCTCGTCAGCCCGCATCATCATCCTCGCAGCCCGCTTCAGCATCCTCGTCAGCCCCCATCAACATCACCATCAGCCCGCATCACCATCGTCGTCAGCCCGCATCATCATCCTCGTCAGCCCGCATCATCACCCTTGTCAGCCCGCTTCACCGTCGTCCTCAGCCCGCATCTTCATCGTCGTCAGCCCGCATCATCATCGTCGTCAGCCCGCATCATCATCCTCATCAGCCCGCATCATCATCCTCGTCAGCCCGCATCATCATCACCGTCAGCCCGCATCACCATCCTCGTCAGCCCGCATCATCATCCTCGTCAGCACGCATCATCATCCTCGTTAGCCCGCATCACCATCGTCGTCAGCCCGCATCATCATCGTCGTCAGCCCGCATCATCATCGTCTTCAGCCCGCATCATCATCCTCGTCAGCACGCATCATCATCCTCGTTAGCCCGCATCACCATCGTCGTCAGCCCGCATCATCATCCTCGTCAGCCAGCATCATCATCCTCGTCAGCAAGCATCATCACCCTCGTCAGCCCACATCATCGTCATCGTCAGCCTACATCATCATCATCGTCAGAACACATCATCATCGTCGTCAGACCACATCATCATCCTCGTCAGTCTTCATCATCATCGTCGTCAGCCCACATCATCATTGTCGTCCCACATCATCATCGTCAGCCCACATCATCATCGTCAGCCCACATCATCATTATCATCAGCCCAAATCATCATCCTCATCAGCTCACATCATCATCCTCGTCAGCCCACATCATCATCCTCGTCAGCCGGCATCATCATCCACGTCAGCCCACATCATCGTCATCGTCAGCCCACATCATCGTCATCGTCAGCCCGCATCGTCATCCTCTTCAGCCCGCATCATCATCCTCGTCAGCCCACATCAGCATCGTCATCAGCCCACATCAGCATCGTCATCAGCTCACATCAACATCGTCGTCAGCCCACATAATCATCATCAGCCCAGATCATCATCCTCGTCAGCCCGCATCATCATCCTCGTCAGCCCGCCTCATCATCCTCGTCAGCGTGCATCATCATCACCGTCAGCCCCCATCATCATCCTCGGCAGCCCGCATCATCGTCCTCGTCAGCACGCATCATCATCGTCGTCAGCCCGCATCATCATCCTCGCAGCCCGCATCATCATCCTCGTCAGCACGCATCATCATCCTCGTCAGCCCGCTTCATCATCCTCGTCAGCCCGCATCATCATCCTCGTCAGCCCGCATCATCATCCTCGCAGCCCGCTTCAGCATCCTCGTCAGCCCCCATCATCATCATCGTCAGCCTGCATCACCATCGTTGTCAGCCCGCATCATCATCGTCGTCAGCCCGCATCATCATCGTCGTCAGCACGCATCATCATCCTCGTCAGCACGCATCATCATCCTCGTCAGCCCGCTTCATCATCCTTGGAGCCCGCATCATCATCCTCGTCAGCACTCATCATCATCCCCGTCAGCCCGCATCATCATCCTCGTCAGCCCGCATCATCATCACCGTCAGCCAGCATCATCATCCTCGTCAGCCCGCCTCATCATCCTCGCAGCCCGCTTCAGCATCCTCGTCAGCCCGTATCATCATCCCCGTCAGCCTGCATCACCATCGTCGTCAGCCTGCATCACCATCGTCGTCAGCGCGCCTCACAATCGTCGTCAGCACGCATCATCATCCTCGTCAGCCCGCATCGTCATCCTCGCAGCCCGCTTCAGCATCCTCGTCAGCCCGTATCATCATCCCCGTCAGCCTGCATCACCATCGTCGTCAGCCTGCATCATCATCCTCGTAAGCCCGCATCATCATCCTCGTCAGCACGCATCATCATCCTCGTCAGCCCGCATCGTCATCCTCGCAGCCCGCTTCAGCATCCTCGTCAGCCCCCATCATCATCACCGTCAGCCCACATCACCATCGTCGTCATCCCGCATCATCATCGTCGTCAGCCCGCATCATCATCGTCGTCAGCACGCATCATCGTCCTCGTCAGCACGCATCATCATTATCGTCAGCCTGCATCACCATCCTCGTCAGCCCGCATCATCATCACCTTTAGCCCGCATCATCATCCTCATCAGCCCGCGTCATCATCCTCGTCAGCCCGCATCATCATCCTCGTCAGCCCGCATCATCATCTTCGCAGCCCGCTTCAGCATCCTCGTCAGCCCCCATCATCATCACCGTCAGCCCACATCACCATCGTCGTCAGCCCGCATCATCTTCGTCGTCAGCCCGCATCATCATCGTCGTCAGCATGCATCATCATCCTCGTCAGCACGCATCATCATCCTCGTCAGCTCGCTTCATCATCCTTGGAGCCCGCATCATCATCCTCGTCAGCCCGCATCATCATCACCGTCAGTCAGCATCATCATCCTCGTCAGCCCGCGTCATCATCCTCGTCAGCATGCATCATCATCCTCGTCAGCCCGCATTATCATCCTCGCAGCCCGCGTCAGCATCCTCGTCAGCCCCCATCATCATCACCGTCAGCCCGCATCACAATCGTCATCAGCCCGCATCATCATCGTCGTCAGCCCGCATCATCGTCGTCGTCAGGACGCATCATCATCCTCGTCAGCACGCATCATCATCCTCGGAGCCCGCATCATCATCCTCGTCAGCACGCATCATCATCCTCGTCTGCCCGCATCATCATCCTCGTCAGCCCGCATCATCATCACCGTCAGCCAGCATCATCATCCTCGTCAGCCCGCGTCATCATCCTCGTCAGCATGCATCCTCATCCTCGTCACCCCGCATCATCATCCTCGCAGCCCGCTTCAGCATCCTCGTCAGCCCGTATCATCATCCTCGTCAGCCTGCATCACCATCATCGTCAGCCTGAATCACCATCGTCGTCAGCCCGCATCATCATCGTCGTCAGCCCGCATCATCATCCTCGTCAGCCCGCATCATCATCCTCATCAGCCTGCATCATCCTCGTCAGCCCGCATCATCATCCTCGTCAGCCCACATCATCGTCATCGTCAGCCTGCATCATCATCATCGTCAGACCACATCATCATCCTCCTAGGCCCACATCATCCTCCTCGTCAGCCCGCATCATCATCCTCTTCAGCCTGCATCATCATCGTCGTCAGCCCGCATCATCATCGTCGTCAGCCCGCATCATCATCCTCGCAGCCGGCATCATCATCCTGTTCAGCACGCATCATCATTATCGTCAGCCTGCATCATCATCCTCGTCAGCCCGCATCATCATCACCAATAGCCCGCATCATCATCCTCATCAGCCCGCGTCATCATCCTCGTCAGCATGCATCATCATCCTCGTCAGCCCGCATCATCATCCTCGCAGCCCGCTTCAGCACCCTCGTCAGCCCGTATCATCATCCTCGTCAGCCTGCATCAGCATCGTCGTCAGCCTGCAACACCATCGTCGTCAGCCCGCATCACCATCGTCGTCAGCCCGCATCATCATCCTCATCAGCCTGCATCATCCTCGTCAGCCCGCATCATCATCCTCGTAAGCCCACATCATCGTCATCGTCAGCCTACATCATCATCATCGTCAGACCACATCATCATCATCGTCAGACCACATCATCATCCTCCTAGGCCCACATCATCCTCCTCGTCACCCCGCATCATCATCGTCATCAGCCCGCATCATCATCACCGTCACCCCGCATCATCATCCTCGTCAGCCCGCATCATCATCCTCGTCAGTACGCATCATCATCCTCTTCAGCCCGCATCACCATCGTCGTCAGCCCGCATCATCATCGTCGTCAGCCCGCATCATCAATGTCGTCAGCCCGCATCATCATCCTCATCAGCACACATCATCATCCTCATCAGCAGGCATCATCATCCTCGTCAGCCCGCATCATCATCCTCGTCAGCCCGCATCACCATCACCGTCAGCCCGCATCATCATCCTCGTCAGCCAGCATCATCATCCTCGTCAGCACGCATCATCATCCTCGTCAGCCCGCATCATCATCCTCGCAGCCCGCTTCAGCATACTCGTCAGCACGCATCATCATCCTCGTCAGCCCGCATCATCATCCTCGCAGCCCGCTTCAGCATGCTCGTCAGCCCGCATCATCCTCCTCGTCAGCCCGCATCATCATCCTCGTCAGCCCGCATCATCATCACCGTCAGCCCGCATCACAATCCTCGTCAGCCCGCATCATCATCCTCGTCGGCCCGCATCATCATCCTCGTCAGCCCGCATCATCATCCTCGTCAGCCCGCATCATCATCCTCGTCAGCACGCATTATCACCCTCATCAGCCCACATCATCGTCATCGTCAGCCTACATCATCATCATCGTCAGACCACATCATCATCGTCGTCAGACCACATCATCATCCTCGTCAGTCTTCATCATCATCGTCGTCAGCCCACATCATCATTGTCGTCCCACATCATCATCGTCAGCCCACATCATCATCGTCAGCCCACATCATCATTATCATCAGCCCAAATCTTCATCCTCATCAGCCCACATCATCATCCTCGTCAGCCCACATCATCACCCTCGTCAGCCGGCATCATCATCCTCGTCAGCCCACATCATCGTCATCGTCAGCCCACATCATCGTCATTGTCATCCCGCAGCGTCATCCTCTTCAGCCCGCATCATCATCCTCGTCAGCCCACATCAGCATCGTCATCAGCCCACATCAGCATCGTCATCAGCTCACATCAACATCGTCGTCGGCCCACATAATCATCATCAGCCCAGATCATCATCCTCGTCAGCCCGCATCATCATCCTCGTCAGCCCGCCTCATCATCCTCGTCAGCGTGCATCATCATCACCGTCAGCCCGCATAATCATCCTCTGCAGCCCGCATCATCGTCCTCGTCAGCACGCATCATCATCCTGGTCAGCCCGCATCATCATCCTCACAGCCCGCATCATCATCCTCGTCAGCATGCATCATCATCCTCGTCAGCCCGCTTCATCATCCTCGTCAGCCCGCATCATCATCCTCGTCAGCCCGCATCATCATCCTCGCAGCCCGCTTCAGCATCCTCGTCAGCCCCCATCATCATCACCGTCAGCCTGCATCACCATCGTTGTCAGCCCGCATCATCATCGTCGTCAGCCCGCATCATCATCGTCGTCAGCACGCATCATCATCCTCGTCAGCACGCATCATCATCCTCGTCAGCCCGCATCATGATCACCGTCAGCCCGCATCATCATCCTCGTCAGCCCACATCATCATCCTCGTCAGCACGCATCATCATCCTCTTCAGCCCGCATCACCATCGTCGTCAGCCCGCACCATCATCGTCGTCAGCCCGCATCATCATTGTCGTCAGTCCGCATCATCATCCTTATCAGCACGCATCATCATCCTCATCAGCCCGCATCATCATCCTCGTCAGCCCGCATCATCATCCTCGTCAGCGCGCATCACCATCACCATCAGCCCGCATCATCATCGTCGTCAGCCCGCATCATCGTCGTCGTCAGGACGCATCATCATCCTCGTCAGCACGCATCATCATCCTCGGAGCCCGCATCATCATCCTCGTCAGCACGCATCATCATCCTCGTCTGCCCGCATCATCATCCTCGTCAGCCCGCATCATCATCACCGTCAGCCAGCATCATCATCCTCGTCAGCCCGCGTCATCATCCTCGTCAGCATGCATCCTCATCCTCGTCACCCCGCATCATCATCCTCGCAGCCCGCTTCAGCATCCCCGTCAGCCCGCATCATCATCCTCGTCAGCCTGCATCACCATCATCGTCAGCCTGAATCACCATCGTCGTCAGCCCGCATCATCATCGTCGTCAGCCCGCATCATCATCCTCGTCAGCCCGCATCATCATCCTCATCAGCCTGCATCATCCTCGTCAGCCCGCATCATCATCCTCGTCAGCCCACATCATCGTCATCGTCAGCCTGCATCATCATCATCGTCAGACCTCATCATCATCCTCCTAGGCCCACATCATCCTCCTCGTCAGCCCGCATCATCATCCTCTTCAGCCTGCATCATCATCGTCGTCAGCCCGCATCATCATCGTCGTCAGCCCGCATCATCATCCTCGCAGCCGGCATCATCATCCTGTTCAGCACGCATCATCATTATCGTCAGCCTGCATCATCATCCTCGTCAGCCCGCATCATCATCACCAATAGCCCGCATCATCATCCTCATCAGCCCGCGTCATCTTCCTCGTCAGCATGCATCATCATCCTCGTCAGCCCGCATCATCATCCTCGCAGCCCGCTTCAGCACCCTCGTCAGCCCGTATCATCATCCTCGTCAGCCTGCATCAGCATCGTCGTCAGCCTGCAACACCATCGTCGTCAGCCCGCATCACCATCGTCGTCAGCCCGCATCATCATCCTCATCAGCCTGCATCATCCTCGTCAGCCCGCATCATCATCCTCGTCAGCCCACATCATCGTCATCGTCAGCCTACATCATCATCATCGTCAGACCACATCATCATCATCGTCAGACCACATCATCATCCTCCTAGGCCCACATCATCCTCCTCGTCACCCCGCATCATCATCGTCATCAGCCCGCATCATCATCACCGTCACCCCGCATCATCATCCTCGTCAGCCCGCATCATCATCCTCGTCAGTACACATCATCATCCTCTTCAGCCCGCATCACCATCGTCGTCAGCCCGCATCATCATCGTCGTCAGCCCGCATCATCAATGTCGTCAGCCCGCATCATCATCCTCATCAGCACACATCATCATCCTCATCAGCAGGCATCATCATCCTCGTCAGCCCGCATCATCATCCTCGTCAGCCCGCATCACCATCACCGTCAGCCCGCATCATCATCCTCGTCAGCCAGCATCATCATCCTCGTCAGCACGCATCATCATCCTCGTCAGCCCGCATCATCATCCTCGCAGCCCGCTTCAGCATACTCGTCAGCACGCATCATCATCCTCGTCAGCCCGCATCATCATCCTCGCAGCCCGCTTCAGCATGCTCGTCAGCCCGCATCATCCTCCTCGTCAGCCCGCATCATCATCCTCGTCAGCCCGCATCATCATCACCGTCAGCCCGCATCACAATCCTCGTCAGCCCGCATCATCATCCTCGTCGGCCCGCATCATCATCCTCGTCAGCCCGCATCATCATCCTCGTCAGCCCGCATCATCATCCTCGTCAGCACGCATTATCACCCTCATCAGCCCACATCATCGTCATCGTCAGCCTACATCATCATCATCGTCAGACCACATCATCATCGTCGTCAGACCACATCATCATCCTCGTCAGTCTTCATCATCATCGTCGTCAGCCCACATCATCATTGTCGTCCCACATCATCATCGTCAGCCCACATCATCATCGTCAGCCCACATCATCATTATCATCAGCCCAAATCTTCATCCTCATCAGCCCACATCATCATCCTCGTCAGCCCACATCATCACCCTCGTCAGCCGGCATCATCATCCTCGTCAGACCACATAATCGTCATCGTCAGACCACATCATCGTCATTGTCATCCCGCAGCGTCATCCTCTTCAGCCCGCATCATCATCCTCGTCAGCCCACATCAGCATCGTCATCAGCCCACATCAGCATCGTCATCAGCTCACATCAACATCGTCGTCGGCCCACATAATCATCATCAGCCCAGATCATCATCCTCGTCAGCCCGCATCATCATCCTCGTCAGCCCGCCTCATCATCCTCGTCAGCGTGCATCATCATCACCGTCAGCCCGCATCATCATCCTCGGCAGCCCGCATCATCGTCCTCGTCAGCACGCATCATCATCCTCGTCAGCCCGCATCATCATCCTCGCAGCCCGCATCATCATCCTCGTCAGCACGCATCATCATCCTCGTCAGCCCGCTTCATCATCCTCGTCAGCCCGCATCATCATCCTCGTCAGCCCGCATCATCATCCTCGCAGCCCGCTTCAGCATCCTCGTCAGCCCCCATCATCATCACCGTCAGCCTGCATCACCATCGTTGTCAGCCCGCATCATCATCGTCGTCAGCCCGCATCATCATCGTCGTCAGCACGCATCATCATCCTCGTCAGCACGCATCATCATCCTCGTCAGCCCGCATCATGATCACCGTCAGCCCGCATCATCATCCTCGTCAGCCCACATCATCATCCTCGTCAGCACGCATCATCATCCTCTTCAGCCCGCATCACCATCGTCGTCAGCCCGCACCATCATCGTCGTCAGCCCGCATCATCATTGTCGTCAGTCCGCATCATCATCCTTATCAGCACGCATCATCATCCTCATCAGCCCGCATCATCATCCTCGTCAGCCCGCATCATCATCCTCGTCAGCGCGCATCACCATCACCATCAGCCCGCATCATCATCCTCGTCAGCCCGCATCATCATCTTCGTCATCCCGCATCATCATCCTCGTCAGCAGGCATCATCATCCTCTTCAGCCCCCATCACCATCGTCGTCAGCCCACATCATCGTCTTCGTCAGCCCGCATCGTCATCCTCGTCAGCCCGCATCGTCATCCTCTTCAGCCCGCATCATCATCCTTGTCAGCCCACACCAACATCGTCTTCAGCCAACATGAGCATCGTCATCAGCCCACATCAACATCGTCTTCAGCCCACATAATCATCATCAGCCCAGATCATCATCCTCGTCAGCCCGCATCATCATCCTCATCAGCCCGCATCATCATCCTCGTCAGCCCGCATCATCATCACCGTCAGCGCGCATCATCATCCTCGTCAGCCCTCATCATCATCGTCGTCAGCCCGCAACATCATCGTCGTCAGCACGCATCATCATCCTCGCAGCCCGCTTCAGCATCCTCGTCAGCCCCCATCATCATCACTGTCAGCCCGCATCACCATCGTCGTCAGCCCGCTTCATCATCGTCGTCAGCCCGCATCATCATCCTCGTCAGCACGCATCATCATCCTCGTCAGCACGCATCATCATCCTCGTCAGCCCGCATCATCATCCTCGTCAGCCCGCATCATCATACTCGTCAGCACGCATCATCATCCTCGTCAGCCCGCATCATCATCCTCGCAGCCCGCTTCAGCATCCTCGTCAGCCCCCATCATCATCACCGTCAGCCCACATCACCATCGTCGTCAGGCCGCATCATCATCGTCGTCAGCCTGCATCATCATCGTCGTCAGCCCACATCATCATTGTCGTCCCACATCATCATCGTCAGCCCACATCATCATCGTCAGCCCACATCATCATTATCATCAGCCCAAATCATCATCCTCATCAGCCCACATCATCATCCTCGTCAGCCCACATCATCATCCTCTTCAGCCCACATCATCATCCTTGTCAACCTACATCATCGTCATCGTCAGCCCACATCATCGTCATCTTCAGCCCACATCATCATCATCGACAGCCCATAACATCCTCCTCGTCAGCCCGCATCATCATCCTTGTCAGCCCGCATCATTATCACAGTCAGCCCGCATCATCATCCTCGTCAGCCCGCATCATCATCCTCGTCATCCCGCATCATCATCCTCGTCAGTAGGCATCATCATCCTCTTCAGCCCCCATCACCATCGTCGTCAGCCCACATGATCGTCATCGTCAGCCCGCATCGTCATCCTCGTCAGCCCGCATCGTCATCCTCTTCAGCCCGCATCATCATCCTTGTCAGCCCACATCAGCATCGTCTTCAGCCAACATCAGCATCGTCATCAGCCCACATCAACATCGTCGTCAGCCCACATAATCATCATCAGCCCAGATCATCATCCTCGTCAGCCCGCATCATCATCCTCATCAGCCCGCACCATCATCCTCGTCAGCCCGCATCATCATCACCGTCAGCGCGCATCATCATCCTCGTCAGCCCTCATCATCATCGTCGTCAGCCCGCAACATCATCGTCGTCAGCACGCATCATCATCCTCGCAGCCCGCTTCAGCATCCTCGTCAGCCCCCATCATCATCACTGTCAGCCCGCATCACCATCGTCGTCAGCCCGCTTCATCATCGTCGTCAGCCCGCATCATCATCCTCGTCAGCACGCATCATCATCCTCGTCAGCATGCATCATCATCCTCGTCAGCCCGCATCATCATCCTCGTCAGCCCGCATCATCATCCTCGTCAGCACGCATCATCATCCTCGTCTGCCCGCATCATCATCCTCGCAGCCCGCTTCAGCATCCTCGTCAGCCCCCATCATCATCACCGTCAGCCCACATCACCATCGTCGTCAGGCCGCATCATCATCGTCGTCAGCCTGCATCATCATCGTCGTCAGCCCACATCATCATTGTCGTCCCACATCATCATCGTCAGCCCACATCATCATCGTCAGCCCACATCATCATTATCATCAGCCCAAATCATCATCCTCATCAGCCCACATCATCATCCTCGTCAGCCCACATCATCATCCTCTTCAGCCCACATCATCATCCTTGTCAACCTACATCATCGTCATCGTCAGCCCACATCATCGTCATCTTCAGCCCACATCATCATCATCGACAGCCCATAACATCCTCCTCGTCAGCCCGCATCATCATCCTTGTCAGCCCGCATCATTATCACAGTCAGCCCGCATCATCATCCTCGTCAGCCCGCATCATCATCCTCGTCATCCCGCATCATCATCCTCGTCAGTAGGCATCATCATCCTCTTCAGCCCCCATCACCATCGTCGTCAGCCCACATGATCGTCATCGTCAGCCCGCATCGTCATCCTCGTCAGCCCGCATCGTCATCCTCTTCAGCCCGCATCATCATCCTTGTCAGCCCACATCAGCATCGTCTTCAGCCAACATCAGCATCGTCATCAGCCCACATCAACATCGTCGTCAGCCCACATAATCATCATCAGCCCAGATCATCATCCTCGTCAGCCCGCATCATCATCCTCATCAGCCCGCACCATCATCCTCGTCAGCCCGCATCATCATCACCGTCAGCGCGCATCATCATCCTCGTCAGCCCTCATCATCATCGTCGTCAGCCCGCAACATCATCGTCGTCAGCACGCATCATCATCCTCGCAGCCCGCTTCAGCATCCTCGTCAGCCCCCATCATCATCACTGTCAGCCCGCATCACCATCGTCGTCAGCCCGCTTCATCATCGTCGTCAGCCCGCATCATCATCCTCGTCAGCACGCATCATCATCCTCGTCAGCATGCATCATCATCCTCGTCAGCCCGCATCATCATCCTCGTCAGCCCGCATCATCATCCTCGTCAGCACGCATCATCATCCTCGTCTGCCCGCATCATCATCCTCGCAGCCCGCTTCAGCATCCTCGTCAGCCCCCATCATCATCACCGTCAGCCCACATCACCATCGTCGTCAGGCCGCATCATCATCGTCGTCAGCCTGCATCATCATCGTCGTCAGCACGCATCATCATACTCGTCAGCACGCATCATCATCCTCGTCAGCCCGCTTCATCATCCTTGGAGCCCGCATCATCATACTCGTCAGCCCGCATCATCATCACCGTCAGTCAGCATCATCATCCTCGTCAGCCCGCGTCATCATCCTCGTCAGCCCGCATCATCATCCTCGTCAGCATGCATCATCACCCTCGTCAGCCCACATCATCGTCATCGTCAGCCTACATCATCATCATCGTCAGACCACATCATCATCATCGTCAGACCACATCATCATCCTCGTCAGTCTTCATCATCATCGTCGTCAGCCCACATCATCATTGTCGTCCCACATCATCATCGTCAGCCCACATCATCATCGTCAGCCCACATCATCATTATCATCAGCCCAAATCATCATCCTCATCAGCCCACATCATCATCCTCGTCAGCCCACATCATCATCCTCGTCAGCCGGCATCATAATCCTCGTCAGCCCACATCATCGTCATCGTCAGCCCACATCATCGTCATCGTCAGCCCGCATCGTCATCCTCTTCAGCCCGCATCATCATCCTCGTCAGCCCACATCAGCATCGTCATCAGCCCACATCAGCATCGTCATCAGCTCACATCAACATCGTCGTCAGCCCACATAATCATCATCAGCCCAGATCATCATCCTCGTCAGCCCGCATCATCATCCTCGTCAGCCCGCCTCATCATCCTCGTCAGCGTGCATCTTCATCACCGTCAGCCCGCATCATCATCCTCGGCAGACCGCATCATCGTCCTCGTCAGCACGCATCATCATCCTCGTCAGCCCGCATCATCATCCTCGCAGCCCGCATCATCATCCTCGTCAGCACGGATCATCATCCTCGTCAACCCGCTTCATCATCCTCGTCAGCCCGCATCATCATCCTCGTCAGCCCGCATCATCATCCTCGCAGCCCGCTTCAGCATCCTCGTCAGCCCCCATCATCATCACCGTCAGCCTGCATCACCATCGTTGTCAGCCCGCATCATCATCGTCGTCAGCCCGCAACATCATCGTCGTCAGCACGCATCATCATCCTCGTCAGCACGCATCATCATCCTCGTCAGCCCGCTTCATCATCCTTGGAGCCCGCATCATCATCCTCGTCAGCACTCATCATCATCCCCGTCAGCCCGCATCATCATCCTCGTCAGCCCACATCATCATCACCGTCAGCCAGCATCATCATCCTCGTCAGCCCGCGTCATCATCCTCGCAGCCCGCTTCAGCATCCTCGTCAGCCCGTATCATCATCCCCGTCAGCCTGCATCACCATCGTCGTCAGCCTGCATCACCATCGTCGTCAGCGCGCATCACCATCGTCGTCAGCCCGCATCATCGTCATCGTCAGCCTACATCATCATCATCGTCAGACCACATGATCATCATCGTCAGACCACATCATCATCCTCCTAGGCCCACATCATCCTCCTCGTCAGCCCTCATCATCATTCTCGTCAGCCCGCATCATGATCACCGTCAGCCCGCATCATCATCCTCGTCAGCCCGCATCATCATCCTCGTCAGCACGCATCATCATCCTCTTCAGCCCGCATCATCATCCTCGTCAGCATTCATCATCATCCTCATCAGCCCGCATCATCATCCTTGTCAGCCCGCATCATTATCCTCGTCAGCACGCATCATCATCCTCGTCAGCCCGCATCATCATCCTCGCAGCCCGCTTCAGCATCCTCGTCGGCCTGCATCATCATCCTCGTCAGCCCGCATCATCATCTTCGTCAGCCCGCATCATCATCCTCGTCAGCCCGCATCATCATCCTCATCCGCCTGCATCATCCTCGTCAGCCCGCTTCATCATCCTCGTCCGCCCACATCATCGTCATCGTCAGCCTACATCATCATCATCGTCAGACCACATCATCATCATCGTCAGACCACATCATCATCCTCCTAGGCCCACATCATCCTCCTCGTCAGCCCGCATCACCATAGTCGTCAGCCCGCATCATCATCGTCGTCAGCCCGCATCATCATCGTCGTCAGCCCGCATCATCATCCTCGTCAGCACGCATCATCCTCCTCGTCAGCCTGCATCATCATCCTCGCAGCCCGCATCATCATCCTCGTCAGCCAGGATCACCATCACCGTCAGCCCGCATCATCTTCCTCTTCAGCCCGCATCATCATCCTCGTCAGCACGCATCATCATCCTCGTCAGCCCGCATCGTCATCCTCGCAGCCCGCTTCAGCATCCTCGTCAGCCCGCATCATCATCCTCGTCAGCCCGCATCTCGATCGTCGTCAGCCCACATAATCATCGTCAGCCCTCATCACCATCGACGTCAGCCCACATCATCATCGTCTTCAGCCCACATCACCATCGTCGTCAGTCCATATAATTGTCGTCAGCCCACACCATCATCGTTAGCCCACATCATCATCGTCAGCCCACATCATCATCCTCATCAGCCCACATTATCATCATCATCAGCCCACATCATCATCCTCCTTAGCCCACATCAAACTCCTCGACAGCCCACATCATCATCGTTGTCAGCCCGCATAATCATCCTTTTCAGCCCGCATCATCATCCTCATCAGCCCACATTATCATCATCATCAGCCCACATCATCATCCTCCTTTGCCCACATCAAACTCATCGACAGCCCACATCATCATCGTTGTCAGCCCGCATCATCATCACCGTCAGCCCGCATCATCATCCTCGTCAGCATGCATCATCATCCTCGTCAGCCCGCATCATCATCCTCGCAGCCCGCTTCAGCATCGTCGTCCCCACGTATCATCATCCTCGTCAGCCCGCATCACCATCGTCGTCAGACTGCATAACCATCTTCGTCAGCCCGCATCATCACCGTCGTCAGCCCGCATCATTATCCTCGTCAGCCCGCATCATCATACTCATCAGCCTGCGTCATCCTCGTCAGACCGCATCATCATCCTCGTCAGCCCACATCATCGTCATCGTCAGCCTACATCATCATCATCGTCAGACCACGTCATCATCATGGTCAGACCACATCATCATCCTCCTAGTTCCACATCATCCTCCCCCTCAGCCCGCATCATCATCCTCGTCAGCCCGCGTCATCATCCTCGTCAGCCCGCATCATCATCCTCGCAGCCCGCTTCAGCATCCTCGTCAGCCCTCATCATCATCGTCGTCAGCCCGCTTCATCATCCTCGTCAGCATGCATCATGATCCTCGTCAGCCCGCATCACCATCGTCGTCAGCCCGCATCATCTTCGTCGTCAGCACGCATCTTCATCCTCGTCAGCCCACATCATCATCCTCCTAGTTCCACATCATCCTCCCCCTCAGCCCGCATCATCATCCTCGTCAGCCCGCGTCATCATCCTTGTCAGCCCACATCAGCATCGTCATCAGCCCACAACAGCATCGTCATCAGCCCACATCAACATCGTCGTCAGCCCACATAATCATCATCAGCCCAGATCATCATCCTCGTCAGCCCGCATCATCATCCTCGTCAGCCCGCATTATCATCCTCGTCAGCCCGCATCTTCATCACCGTCAGCCCGCATCATCATCACCGTCAGCCCGCATCATCATCCTCGTCAGCACGCATCATCATCCTCGTCAGCCCTCATCATCATCCTCGCAGCCCGCATCATCATCCTCGTCAGCAAGCATCATCATCCTCGTCAGCCCTCATCATCATCCTCGCAGCCCGCATCATCATCCTCGTCAGCAAGCATCATCATCCTCGTCAGCACGCATCATCCTTCTCGTCAGCCCGCATGATCATCCTCGCAGCCCGCATCATCATCCTCGTCAGCCCGGATCACCATCACCGTCAGCCCGCATCATCTTCCTCGTCAGCCCGCATCATCATCCTCGTCAGCACGCATCATCATCCTCGTCAGCCCGCATCATCATCCTCGCAGCCCGCTTCAGCATCCTCGTCAGCCCGCATCATCATCCTCGTCAGCCCACATCTCGATCGTCGTCAGCCCACATAATCATCGTCAGCCCTCATCACCATCGACGTCAGCCCACATCATCATCGTCTTCAGCCCACATCACCATCGTCGTCAGTCCATATAATTGTCGTCAGCCCACACCATCATCGTTAGCCCACATCATCATCGTCAGCCCACATCATTATCCTCATCAGCCCACATTATCATCATCATCAGCCCACATCATCATCCTCCTTAGCCCACATCAAACTCCTCGACAGCCCACATCTTCATCGTTCTCAGCCCGCATAATCATCCTTTTCAGCCCGCATCATCATCCTCATCAGCCCACATTATCATCATCATCAGCCCACATCATCATCCTCCTTTGCCCACATCAAACTCATCGACAGCCAACATCATCATCGTTGTCAGCCCGCATCATCATCCTTATCAGCCCGCATCATCATCCTCGTCACCCCGTATCATCATCCTCGTCAGCCCGCATCACCGTCGTCATCAGCCTGCATCACCGTCGTCGTGAGCCCTCATCATCATAGTCGTCAGCCCGCATCATCATCGTCGTCAGCCCACATCGTCATCGTCAGCCCGCATCATCATCGTCAACCCACATCATCTTCGTCTCCGCAGATCATCATCCTCATCAGCTCGCATCATCATCCTCTTCAGGCCGCATCATCATCCTCGTCAGCCCGCATCATCATCCTCGTCAGCCCGCATCATCGTCATCGTCAGCCCATATCATCGTCATCGTCAGACAACATCATCATCCTCCTCAGCCCACATCATCCTCCTCGTCAGCCCACATCATCATTATCGTCAGTCCACATCATCATCCTCCTAAGCCAGCATCATCATCATCGTCAGCCCACATCATCATCCTCCTCAGCCCACATCATCCTCATCGTCAGCCCACATCATCATCCTCGTCAGCCCACATCATCGTCGTCGTCATCCCACATAACCATCGTCAGCCCACGTCACCATCGTCGTCAGTCCACATCATCATCCTCGTCAGCCCTCATCATCATCGTCGTCAGCCCACATCATCATTGTCGTCCCACATCATCATCGTCAGCCCACATCATCATCGTCAGCCCACATCATCATTTTCATCAGCCCAAATCATCATCCTCATCAGCCCACAGCATCATCCTCGTCAGCCCGCATCATCATCCTCATCAGCCTGCATCATCCTCGTCAGCCCACATCATCATCCTCGTCAGCCCACATCATCGTCATCGTCAGCCTACATCATCATCATCGTCAGACCACATCATCATCATGGTCAGACCACAGCATCATCCTCCTAGTTCCACATCATCCTCCTCGTCAGCCCGCATCATCATCCTCGTCAGCCCGCATCATCATCACCGTCAGCCCGCATCATCATCCTCGTCAGCCCGCGTCATCATCCTCCTCAGCATGCATCCTCATCCTCGTCAGCCCGCATCATCATCCTCGCAGCCCGCTTCAGCATCCTCGTCAGCCCGTATCATCATCCTCGTCAGCACGCATCACCATCCTCGTCAGCCCGCATCATCATCCTCTTCAGCCCGCATCTTCATCCTCGTCAGCCCGCATCATCTTCATCGTCATCCGCCATCATCATCCTCGTCAGCCTGCATCATCACCCTCGTCAGCCCGCATCTTCATCCTCGTCAGGCCGCATCATCATCGTCGTCAGCCCGCATCATCATCCTCGTCACCCCTCATCATCATCCTCGTCAGCCCGCATCACCGTCGTCATCAGCCTGCATCACCATCATTGTGAGCCCTCATCATCATCGTCGTCAGCCCGCATCATCATCGTCGTCAGCCCACATCGTCATCGTCAGCCCGCATCATCATCGTCAGCCCACATCATCATCGTCTCCCCACATCATCATCCTCATCAGCTCGCATCATCATCCTCTTCAGGCCGCATCATCATCCTCGTCAGCCCGCATCATCATCCTGGTCAGCCCGCATCATCGTCATCGTCAGCCCATATCATCGTCATCGTCAGACCACATCATCATCCTCCTCAGCCCACATCATCCTCCTCGTCAGCCCACATCATCATCCTCGTCAGCACGCATCATCATCCTCGTCAGCACGCATCATCATCCTCGTCAGCCCGCCGCTTCTTCCTCGTCAGCCCGCATCATCATCACCGTCAGCCCGCATCATCATCCTCGTCAGCCCACATCATCGTCGTCGTCAGCCCACATCACCATCGTCGTTAGCCCACATAACCATCGTCAGCCCACATGACCATCGTCGTCAGTCCACATCATCATCCTCGTCAGCCCTCATCATCATCGTCGTCAGCCCACATCATCATTGTCGTCCCACATCATCATCGTCAGCCCACATCATCATCGTCAGCCCACATCATCAGTATCATCAGCCCAAATCATCATCCTCATCAGCCCACATCATCATCCTCGTCAGCCCATATCATCATCCTCGTCAGCCGGCATCATCATCCTCGTCAGACCACATCATCGTCATCGTCAGCCCACATCATCGTCATCGTCAGCCCGCATCGTCATCCTCTTCAGCCCGCATCATCGTCCTCGTCAGCCCACATCAGCATCGTCATCAGCCCACATCAGCATCGTCATCAGCCCACATCAACATCGTCGTCAGCCCACATAATCATCATCAGCCCAGATCATCATCCTCGTCAGCCCGCATCATCATCCTCGTCTGCCCGCATCATCATCCTCGTCAGCCCGCATCATCATCACCGTCAGCCCGCATCAACATCCTCGTCAGCCCGCGTCATCATCCTCGTCAGCATGCATCCTCATCCTCGTCAGCCCGCATCATCATCCTCGCAGCCCGCTTCAGCATCCTCGTCAGCCCGTATCATCATCCTCGTCAGCCTGCATCACCATCGTCGTCAGCCTGCATCACCATCATCGTCAGCCCGCATCACCATCGTCATCAGCCCGCATCATCGTCATCGTGAGCCTACATCATCATCATCGTCAGACCACATGATCATCATCGTCAGACCATATCATCATCCTCCTAGGCCCACATCATCCTCCTCGTCAGCCCGCATCATCATCGTCGTCAGCCCACATAATCATCATCAGCCCAGATCATCATCCTCGTCAGCCCGCATCATCATCCTCATCAGCCCGCATCACCATCGTCGTCAGCCCGCATCATCATCGTCGACAGCCCGGATCATCATCGTCGTCAGCCCGCATCATCATCCTCATCAGCACGCATCATCATCCTCGTCAGCCCGCATCATCATCCTCGCAGCCCGCATCATCATCCTCGTCAGAATGCATCTTCATCCTCGTCATCCCGCATCATCATCCTCGTCAGCCCGCATCACCATCACCGTCAGCCCACATCATCATCCTCGTCAGCCCGCATCATCATCCTCGTCATCCCACATCATCATCCTCGTCAGCCCGCATCATCATCCTCGTCAGCCCGCATCATCACCGTCAGCCCGCATCACCATCGTCGTCAGCCCGCCTCATCATCCTCGTCAGCCCGCATCATCATCCTTGTCAGCCTGCATCACCGTCGTCCTCAGCCCGCATCATCATCGTTGTCAGCCCGCATCATCATCCTCGTCAGCCCGCATCATCATCCTCATCAGCCTGCATCATCCTCGTCAGCCCGCATCATCATCCTCGTCAGCCCACATCATCGTCATCGTCAGTCTACATCATCATCATCGTCAGTCCACATCATCATCATCGTCAGACCACATCATCACCCTCCTAGGCCCACATCATCCTCCTCGTCAGCCCACATCATCATCCTCGTCAGGCCACATCATCATCCTCCTCAGCCCGCATCCTCATCCTTGTCAGCCTACCTCATCGTCATCGTCAGCCAAGATCATCGTCATCTTCAGCCCACATCATCGTCATCGTCAGCCTACATCATCATCATCGTCAGACCACATCATCGTCATCGTCAGACCACATCATCATCCTCGTCAGTCCTCATCATCATCGTCGTCATCCCACATCATCATTGTCGTCCC
Source organism: Gorilla gorilla gorilla (assembly GCF_029281585.2). NCBI lineage: Eukaryota > Metazoa > Chordata > Mammalia > Primates > Hominidae > Gorilla > Gorilla gorilla. Next base: position 8,508,786 of record NC_086018.1, on the reverse strand, counting down.
ACATCATCCTCGTCAGCCCGCATCATCATCCTCGCAGCCCGTTTCAGCATCCTCGTCAGCCCCCATCATCATCACCGTCAGCCCGCATCACCATCGTCGTCAGCCCGCCTCATCATCCTCGTCAGCCCGCATCATCTTCCTTGTCAGCCCGCATCATCGTCGTCCTCAGCCCGCATCATCATCGTCGTCAGCCCGCATCATCATCCTCGTCAGCCCGCATCATCATCCTCATCAGCCTGCATCATCCTCGTCAGCCCGCATAATCATCCTCGTCAGCCCACATCATCGTCATCGTCAGCCTACATCATCATCATCGTCAGACCACATCATCATCATCGTCAGACCACATCATCATCCTCCTAGGCCCACATCATCCTCCTCGTCAGCCCACATCATCATCCTCGTCAGGCCACATCATCATCCTCCTCAGCCCGCATCCTCATCCTTGTCAGCCTACCTCATCTTCATTGTCAGCCAACATCATCGTCATCTTCAGCCCACATCATCATCATCGACAGCCCATATCATCGTCCTCGTCAGCCCACATCAGCATCGTCATCATCCCACATCAGCGTCGTCATCAGCCCACATCAACATCGTCGTCAGCCCACATAATCATCATCAGCCCAGATCATCATCCTCGTCAGCCCGCACCATCATCCTTGTCAGCCCGCATCACCGTCGTCCTCAGCCCGCATCATCACCGTCGTCAGCCCGCATCATCATCCTCGTCAGCCCGAATCATCATCCTCATCAGCCTGCATCATCCTCGTCAGCCCGCATCATCATCCTCGTCAGCCCACATCATCGTCATCGTCAGCCTACATCATCGTCATCGTCAGACCACATCATCATCATCGTCAGACCACATCATCATCCTCCTAGGCCCACATCATCCTCCTCGTCAGCCCACATCATCATCCTCGTCAGGCCACATCATCATCCTCCTAGGCCGACATCATCCTCCTCGTCTGCCCGCATCATCATCCTCCCAGCCCGCTTCAGCATCCTCGTCAGCCCGTATCATCATCCTCGTCACCCCGCATCACCATCGTCGTCAGACTGCATCACCATCGTCGTCAGCCCGCATCATCATCGTCGTCAGTCCGCATCATCATCCTCGTCAGCCCGCATCATCATCCTCATCAGCCTGCATCATCCTCATCAGCCTGCATCATCCTCGTCTGCCCGCATCATCATCGTCGTCAGCCCGCATCATCATCCTCGGCAGCACGCATCATCATCCTCGTCAGCCCACATCATCATCCTCGTCAGCCCGCATCATCATCACCGTCAGCCCGCATCATCATCCTCGCAGCCCGCATCATCATCCTCGTCGGCACGCATCATCATCCTCTTCAGCCCGCATCATCATCCTCGTCAGCCCGCATCATCATCACCGTCAGCCCGCTTCATCATCCTCGTCAGCCCGCATCATCATCCTCGTCAGCCCGCATCATCATCACCGTCAGCCCGCTTCATCATCCTCGTCAGCCCGCATCATCATCCTCGTCAGCACGCATCATCATCCTCTTCAGCCTGCATCACCATCGTCGTCAGGCTGCATCATCATCGTCGTCAGCCCGGATCATCATCGTCGTCAGCCCGCGTCATCATCCTCATCAGCACGAATCATCATCCTCGTCAGCCCGCATCATCATCCTCTCAGCCCGCATCATCATCCTCGTCAGAACGCATCATCATCCTCGTCATCCCGCATCATCATCCTCGTCAGCCCGCATCACCATCACCTTCAGCCCACATCATCATCCTCGTCAGCACGCATCATCATCCTCATCAGCCCGCATCATCATCCTCGCAGCCCGCTTCAGCATCCTCGTCAGCCCGCATCATCATCCTCGTCAGCCCGCATCACCATCGTCGTCAGTCTGCATCACCATCGTCGTCAGCCCGCATCATCATCGTCGTCAGCCCGCATCATCATCCTCATCAGCCTGCATCATCCTCGTCAGCCCGCATCATCATCCTCGTCAGCCCACATCATCGTCATCGTCAGCCTACATCATCATCATCGTCAGACCACATCATCATCATCGTCAGACCACAGCATCATCCTCCTAAGCCCACATCATCCTCCTAGTCAGCCCGCATCATCATCCTCGTCAGGCCGCATCATCATCACCGTCAGCCCGCATCATCATCCTCGTCTGCCCGCATCATCATCCTCGTCAGCATGCATCATCATCCTCGTCAGCCTACATCACCATCGTCGTCAGCCCGCATCATCATCGTCGTCTGCCCGCGTCATCATCTTCGTCAGCCCGCATCGTCATCCTCGTCAGCAAGCATCATCCTCCTCGTCAGCCCACATGATCATCCTCGCAGCCCGCATCATCATCCTCGTCAGCCCGGATCACCATCACCGTCAGCCCACATCATCTTCCTCGTCAGCCCGCATCATCATCCTCGTCAGCACGCATCATCATCCTCGTCAGCCCGCATCATCATCCTCGCAGCCCGCTTCAGCATCCTCGTCAGCCCGCATCATCATCCTCGTCAGCCCGCATCTCGATCGTCGTCAGCCCACGTAATCATCGTCAGCCCTCACCACCATCGACGTCAGCCCACATCATCATCGTCTTCAGCCCACATCACCATCGTCGTCAGTCCATATAATTGTCCTCAGTCCACACCATCATCGTTAGCCCACATCATCATCATCAGCCAACATCATCATCCTCATCAGCCCACATTATCATCATCATCAGCCCACATCATCATCCTCCTTAGCCCACATCAAACTCCTCGACAGCCCACATCATCATCGTTGTCAGCCCGCAGAATCATCCTTTTCAGCCCGCATCATCATCCTCATCAGCCCACATTATCATCATCATCAGCCCACATCATCATCCTCCTTTGCCCACTTCAAACTCATCGACAGCCCACATCATCCTCCTCGTCAGCCCACATCATCATCCTCGTCAGGCCACATCATCATCCTCCTCAGCCCGCATCATCATCCTTGTCAGCCTACATCATCGTCATCGTCAGCCCACATCATCGTCATCTTCAGCCCACATCATCATCATCGACAGCCCATATCATCGTCCTCGTCAGCCCACATCATCGTCATCGTCAGGCGACAACATCGTCATCGACAGCCCACATCATCATCCTCGACAGCCCACATCATCGTCATCGTCATCCCATATCATCGTCATCATCATCCCACATCATCCTCATCGTCAGCCCACATCATCATCCTCCTCAGCAAACATCATCCTCATCGTCAGGCCACATCATCATCCTCGTCAGCCCACAGCGTCATCGTCGTCAGCCCACATCTCGATCGTCGTCAGCACACATAATCATCGTCAGCCCTCATCACCATCGACGTCAGCCCACATCATCATTGTCGTCCCACATCATCATCGTCAGCCCACATCATCATCGTCATACCACATCATCATTATCATTAGCCCAAATTATCATCCTCATCATCCCACATCATCATCCTCGTCAGAAGGCATCATCATCCTCGTCAGCCCACATCATCGTCATCGTCAGCCCACATCATGGTCATCGTCAGCCCGCATCGTCATCCTCTTCAGCCCGCATCATCATCCTCGTCAGCCCACATCAGCATCGTCATCAGCCCACATCAGCATCGTCATCAGCCCACATCAACATCGTAGTCAGTCCACATAATCATCATCAGCCCAGATCATCATCCTCGTCAGCCCGCATCATCATCCTCGCAGCCGGGTTCAGCATCCTCGTCAGCCTGCATCATCATCCTCGTCAGCCCGCATCACCATCGTCGTCAGCCTGCATCATCATCGTCGTCAGCCCGCATCATCATCCTCGTCAGCCCGCATCATCATCCTCGTCAGCACCCATCATCGTCCTCGTCAGCCCGCATCATCATCCTTGTCAGCACGCATCATCCTCCTCGTCAGCCCGCATCATCATCACCGTCAGCCCGCATCATCATCCTTGTTAGCCCGCATCATCATCCTCGTCAGCACGCATCATCATCCTCTTCAGGCCGCGTCACCATCGTCGTCAGCCCGCATCATCATCGTCGTCAGCCCGCATCATCATGGTCGTCAGCCCGTATCATCATCCTCATCTGCACGCATCATAATCCTCGTCAGCCCGCATCATCACCCTTGCAACCCGCATCATCATCTTCGTCAGAACGCATCATCATCCTCGTCAGCCCACATCATCATCCTCGTCAGCCCGCATCACCCTCACCATCAGCCTGCATCATCATCCTCGTCAGCCCGCATCATCATCCTCGTCAGCCCACATCATCGTTATCGTCAGCCTACATCATCATCATCGTCAGACCACATCATCATCATCGTTAGACCACATCACCATCCTCCTAGGCCCACATCATCCTCCTCGTTAGCCCACGTCATCATCCTTGTCAGGCCACATCATCATCCTCCTCAGCCCGCATCATCATCCTTGTCAGCCTACATCATCGTCTTCGTCAGCCCACATCATCGTCATCTTCAGCCCACATCATCATCATCGACAGCCCATATGATCGTCCTCGTCAGCCCACATCATCGTCATCGTCAGGCGACAACATCGACATCGACAGCCCACATCATCATCCTCATCAGCCCACATTATCATCATCATCAGCCCACATCATCATCCTCCTTAGCCCACATCAAACTCCTCGACAGCCCACATCATAATCGTTGTCAGCCCGCATCATCATGCTTTTCAGCCCGCATCATCATCCTCGTCAGCCCGCATCATCATCCTCGTTAGCCCGCATCACCATCGTCGTCAGACTGCATCACCATCGTCGTCAGCCCGCATCATCATCGTCGTCAGCCCGCATCATCATCCTCGTCAGCCCACATCATCATCCTCATCAGGCTGCATCATCCTCGTCAGCCCGCATCATCATCCTCATCAGCCCACATCATCGTCATCGTCAGCCTACATCATCATCATCGTCAGAACACATCATCGTCATCGTCAGACCACATCATCATCCTCCTAGGCACACATCATCCTCCTCCTCAGCCCACATCACCATCTTCGTCAGCCCACATAACCATCGTCAGCCCACATCACCATCGTCGTCAGTCCACATCATCATCCTCGTCAGCCCTCATCATCATCCTCGTCAGCCCACATCATCATTGTCGTCCCACATCATCATCGTCAGCCCACATCATCACCGTATCCCTACATCATCATCCTCATCAGCTCGAATCATCATCCTCTTCAGGCCGCATCATCATCCTCGTCAGCCCGCATCATCATCCTCTTCAGCCCGCATCATCGTCGTCAGCCCATATCATCGTCATCGTCAGACCACATCATCATCCTCCTCAGCCCACATCATCCTCCTCGTCAGCCCACATCATCATCCTCGTCAGCACTCATCATCATCCTCCTCAGCCCGCATGATCATCCTCGTCAGCCCGCATCATCATCACCGTCAGCCCGCATCATCATCCTCGCAGCCCGCATCATCATCCTCGTCAGCCCACTTCATCGACGTCGTCAGCCCACATCACCATCTTCGTCAGCCCACATAACCATCGTCAGCCCACATCACCATCGTCGTCAGTCCACATCATCATCCTCGTCAGCCCTCATCATCATCCTCGTCAGCCCACATCATCATTGTCGTCCCACATCATCATCGTCAGCCCACATCATCATCGTCAGCCCACATCATCATTATCATCAGCCCAAATCATCATCCTCATCAGCCCACATCATCATCCTCGTCAGCCCACATCATCATCCTCGTCAGCCGGCATCATCATCCTCGTCAGCCCACATCATCGTCATCGTCATCCCACATCATCGTCATCGTCAGCCCGCATCGTCATCCTCTTCAGCCCGCATCATCATCCTCTTCAGCCCACATCAGCATCGTCATCAGCCCACATCAGCATCGTCATCAGCCCACATCACCATCGTCGTCAGCCCACATAATCATCATCAACCTAGATCAGCATCCTCGTCAGCCCGCATCATCATCCTCGTCAGCCCGCATCATCATCCTCGTCAGCCCGCATCATCATCACCGTCAGCCCTCATCATCATCCTCGTCAGCCCGCATCATCAATCTCGTCAGCCCGCATCATCATCCTCGTCAGCCTGCATCAGCATCGTCGTCAGCCTGCATCACCATCGTCGTCAGCCCGCATCACCATCGTCGTCAGCCCGCATCATCATCCTCGTCAGCCCGCATCATCATCCTCATCAGCCTGCATCACCCTCGTCAGCCCGCATCATCATCCTCGTCTGCCCACATCATCGTCATCATCAGCCTACATCATCATCATCGTCAGACCACATCATCATCATCGTCAGACCACATCATCATCCTCCTAGGCCCGCATCATCATCCTCGTCATCCCGCATCATCATCCTCGTCAGCCCGCATCACCATAGTCGTCAGCCCGCATCATCATCGTCGTCAGCCCGCATCATCATTGTCGTCAGCCCGCATCATCATCCTCATCAGCACGCATCATCATCCTCATCAGCCCGCGTCATCATCCTCGCAGCCCGCATCATCATCCTCGTCAGAACGCATCATCATCCTCGTCAGCCCGCATCACCGTCGTCATCAGCCTGCATCACCATCGTCGTGAGCCCTCATCATCAACGTCGTCAGCCCGCATCATCATCGTCGTCAGCCCACATCGTCATCGTCAGCCCGCATCATCATCGTCAGCCCACATCATCATCGTCTCCCCACATCATCATCCTCATCAGCTCGAATCATCATCCTCTTCAGGCCGCATCATGATCCTCGTCAGCCCGCATAATCATCCTCGTCAGCCCGCATCATCGTCATCGTCAGCCCATATCATCGTCATCGTCAGACCACATCATCATCCTCCTCAGCCCACATCATCCTCCTCGTCAGCCCACATCATCATCCTCGTCAGCACGCATCATCATCCTCCTCAGCCCGCATCATCATCCTCGTCAGCACGCATCATCATCCTCGTCAGCCCGCATCATCATCCTCGTCAGCCCGCATCATCATCACCGTCAGCCCGCATCATCATCCTCGCAGCCCGCATCATCATCCTCGTCAGCACGCATCATCATCCTCGTCAGCCCGCATCATCATCCTCGTCAGCCCGCATCATCGTCACCGTCAGCCCACATCATCATCCTCGTCAGCCCGCGTCATCCTCATCGTCAGCCCACATCATCATCCTCGTCAGCCCACATCATCGTCGTCGTCAGCCCACATCACCATCTTCGTCAGCCCACATAACCATCGTCAGCCCTCATCACCATCGTCGTCAGTCCACATCATCATCCTCGTCAGCCCTCATCATCATCCTCGTCAGCCCACATCATCATTGTCGTCCCACATCATCATCGTCAGCCCACACCATCATCGTCAGCCCACATCATCATTATCATCAGCCCAAGTCATCATCCTCATCAGCCCACATCTTCATCCTCGTCAGCCCACATCATCATCCTCGTCAGCCGGCATCATCATCCTCGTCAGCCCACATCATCGTCATCGTCATCCCACATCATCGTCATCGTCAGCCCGCATCGTCATCCTCTTCAGCCCGCATCATCATCCTCTTCAGCCCACATCAGCATCGTCATCAGCCCACATCAGCATCGTCATCAGCCCACATCACCATCGTCGTCAGCCCACATAATCATCATCAACCCAGATCATCATCCTCGTCAGCCCGCATCATCATCCTCGTCAGCCCGCATCATCATCCTCATCAGCCCGCATCATCATCACCGTCAGCCTGCATCATCATCCTCGTCAGCCCGCATCATCATCCTCGTCAGCACGCATCATCATCCTCGTCAGCCCGCATCATCATCCTGGCAGCCCGCATCATCATCCTCGTCAGCACGCATCATCATCCTCGTCAGCCCGCATCATCATCCTCGTCAGCCCGCATCACCATCACCGTCAGCCCGCATCATCATCCTCGTCAGCCCGCATCATCATCCTCGTCAGCACGCATCATCATCCTCGTCAGCCAGCATCATCATCCTCGTCAGCCCGCATCATCATCGTCGTCAGCCGGCATCATCATCGTCGTCAGCCCGCATCAGCATCCTCGTCAGCACGCATCATCATCCTCGTCAGCCCGCATCATCATCGTCGTCAGCCCGCGTCATCATCGTCGTCAGCCCGCATCATCATCCTCCTCAGCCCGCATCATCATCCTCGTCAGCCCGCATCACCATCACCGTCATCCCGCATCATCATCCTCATCAGCCTGCATCATTCTCGTCAGCCCGCATCATCATCCTTGTCGGCCTACATCATCGTCATCGTCAGCCCGCATCATCATCCTCGTCAGCCCGCATCACCATCGTCGTCAGCCCACATCTCGATCGTCGTCAGCCCACATAATGATCGTCAGCCCTCATCACCATCGACGTCAGCCCGCATCATCATCGACTTCAGCCCACATCACCATCGTCGTCAGTCCACATAATAGTCGTCAGCCTACACCATCATCTTTAGCCCACATCATCATCGTCAGCCCACTTCATCATCCTCATCAGCCCACATTATCATCATCATCAGCCCACATCATCATCCTCCTTAGCCCACATCAAACTCCTCGACAGCCCACATCATCATCGTTGTCAGCCCGCATCATCATCCTTTTCAGCCCGCATCATCTTCCTCGTCAGTCCGCATCGTCATCCTCATCAGCCCGCATCATATTCCTCGTCAGCCGCCATCATCATCCTCGTCAGCCCGCATCATCACCCTCGTCAGCCCGCATTTTCATACTCGTCAGGCCGCATCATAATCCTCGTCAGCCCGCATCATCATCCTCGTCACCCCGCATCATCCTCATCGTCAGCCCACATCATCATCCTCGTCAGCCCACATCATCGTCCTCGTCAGCCGAAATCACCATCGTCGTTAGCCCACATAACCATCGTCAGCCCACATCACCATCGTCGTCAGTCCACATCATCATCCTCGTCAGCCCTTATCATCATCGTCGTCAGCACACATCATCATTGTCGTCCCACATCATCATCGTCAGCCCACATCATCATCGTCAGCCCACATCATCATTATCATCAGCCCAAATCATCATCCTCATCAGCCCACATCATCATCCTCGTCTGCCCACATCATCATCCTCTTCAGCCCACATCATCGTCATCATCAGCCCATATCATCGTCATCGTCAGCCCGCATCATCATCCACATCAGCCCACATCAGCATCGTCATCAGCACACATCAGCATCGTCATCAGCCCACATCAACATCGTAGTCAGCCCACATAATCATCATCAGCCGAGATCATCATCCTCCTCAGCCCGCATCATCATCCTCGTCAGCAAGCATCATCATCCTCGTCAGCCCGCATCATCATCCTCGTCAGCCCGCATCATCATCACCGTCAGCCCGCATCATCATCCTCGCAGCCCGCATCATCATCCTCGTCAGCCCACTTCATCGTCGTCGTCAGCCCACATCACCATCTTCGTCAGCCCACATAACCATCGTCAGCCCACATCACCATCGTCGTCAGTCCACATCATCATCCTCGTCAGCCCACATCATCGTCGTCGTCAGCCCACATCACCATCTTCGTCAGCCCACATAACCATCGTCAGCCCACATCACAATCGTCGTCAGTCCACATCATCATCCTCGTCAGCCCTCATCATCATCCTCGTCAGCCCACATCATCATCGTCAGCCCACATCATCATCGTCAGCCCTCATCATCATTATCATCAGCCCAAATCATCATCCTCATCAGCCCACATCTTCATCCTCGTCAGCCCACGTCATCATCCTCGTCAGCCGGCATCATCATCCTCGTCAGCCCACATCGTCATCGTCATCCCACATCATCGTCATCGTCAGCCCGCATCGTCATCCTCTTCAGCCCACATCAGCCTCGTCATCAGCCCACATCAGCATCGTCATCAGCCCACATCACCATCGTCGTCAGCCCACATAATCATCATCAACCCAGATCATCATCCTCGTCAGCCCGCATCATCATCCTCTTCAGCCCGCATCATCATCCTCGTCAGCCCGCATCATCATCACCGTCAGCCTGCATCATCATCCTCGTCAGCCCGCATCATCATCCTCATCAGCACGCATCATCATCCTCGTCAGCCCGCATCATCATCCTGGCAGCCCGCATCATCATCCTCATCAGCATGCATCATCATCCTCGTCAGCCCGCATCATCATCCTCGTCAGCCCGCATCATCATCCTCGTCAGCACGCATCATCATCCTCGTCAGCCCGCATCATCATCCTCGCAGCCCGCTTCAGCATCCTCGTCAGCCCCCATCATCATCACCGTCAGCCCGCATCACCATCGTCGTCAGCCCGCATCATCATCGTCGTCAGCCCGCATCATCATCGTCGTCAGCACGCATCATCATCCTCGTCAGCACGCATCATCATCCTCGTCAGCCCGCATCATCATCCTCGGAGCCGCATCATCATCCTCGTCAGCACGCATAATCATCCTCGTCAGCCCGCATCATCATCCTCGTCAGCCCACATCATCATCACCGTCAGCCAGCATCATCATCCTCGTCAGCCCGCGTCATCATCCTCGTCAGCATGCATCATCATCCTCGTCAGCCCGCATCATCATCCACGCAGCCTGCTTCAGCATCCTCGTCAGCCCGTATCATCATCCTCGTCAGCCTGCATCACCATCGTCGTCAGCCCGCATCATCATCGTCGTCAGCCCGCATCATCATCCTCGTCAGCCCGCATCATCATCCTCATCAGCCTGCATCATCCTTGTCAGCCCGCATCATCATCCTCGTCAGCCCACATCATCGTCATCGTCAGCCTACATCATCATCATCGTCAGACCACATCATCATCATCGTCAGACCACATCATCATCCTCCTAGGCCCACATCATCCTCCTCGTCAGCCCGCATCATCATCACCGTCAGCCCGCATCATCATCCTCATCAGCCCGCATCACCATCACCGTCAGCCCGCTTCATCATCCTCGCAGCCCGCTTCAGGATCCTCGTCAGCCCGTATCATCTTCCTCGTCAGCGTGCATCAGCATCGTCGTCAGCCTGCATCACCATCGTCGTCAGCCCGCATCATCATCCTCATCAGCCTGCATCATCCTCGTCACCCCGCATCATCATCCTCGTCAGCCCACATCATCATCATCGTCAGACTACATCATCATCATCGTCAGATCACATCATCATCCTCCTAGGCCGACATCATCCTCCTCGTCCGCCCGCATCATCTTCCTCGTCAGCTCGCATCATCATCACCTTCAGCCCGCATCATCATCCTCATCAGCCCGCATCATCATCCTCGCAGCCCGCATCATCATCCTCGTCAGAACGCATCATCATCCTCGTCAGCCCGCATCATCATCCTCATCAGCCTGCATCATCCTCGTCAGCCCGCATCACCATCCTCGTCAGCCCACATCATCGTCATCGTCAGCCTACATCATCATCATCGTCAGACCACATCATCATCATCGTCAGACCACATCATCATCCTCCTAGGCCCACATCATCCTCCTCGTCAGCCCGCATCATCATCCTCGTCAGCCCGCATCATCATCACCGTCAGCCCGCATCATCATCCTCATCAGCCCGCATCACCATCTTCGTCAGCCCGCATCATCATCGTCGTCAGCCCGCATCATCATCGTCGTCAGCCCGCATCATCATCCTCATCAGCACGCATCATTCTCCTCGTCAGCCCGCATCATCATCCTCGCAGCCCGCATCATCATCCTCGTCAGCCCGCATCACCATCACCGTCAGCCCGCATCATCATCCTCGTCATCCCGCATCATCATCCTCGTCAGCACGCATCATCATCCTCGTCAGCCCGCATCATCATCCTCGCAGCCCGCTTCAACATCCTCGTCAGCCCGCATCATCATCCTCGTCAGCCCTCTTCACCATCGTCGTCAGCCTGCATCATCATCGTCGTCAGCCTGCATCATCATCGTCGTCAGCCCGCATCATCATCCGCGTCAGCACGCATCATCATCCTCGTCAGCCCGCATCATCATCCTTGTCAGCACGCATCTTCATCCTCGTCAGCCCGCATCATCATCCTCCTCAGCCCGCATCATCATGACCGTCAGCCCGCATCATCATCCTCGTCAGCCCGCATCATCATCCTCGTCAGCATGCATCATCATCCTCGTTAGCCCGCATCATCATCCTCGCAGCCCGCTTCAGCATCCTCGTCCCCCCGTATCATCATCCTCGTCACCCCGCATCACCATCGTCGTCAGACTGCATTACCATCTTCGTCAGCCCGCATCATCATCGTCGTCAGCCCGCATCATCATCCTCGTCAGCCCGCATCATCATCCTCATCAGCCTGCATCATTCTCGTCAGACCGCATCATCATCCTCGTCAGCCCACGTCATCGTCATCGTCAGCCTACATCATCATCATCGTCAGACCACATCATCATCATGGTCAGACCACATCATCATCCTCTTAGTTCCACATCATCCTCCCCCTCAGCCCGCATCATCATCCTCGTCAGCCCGCATCATCATCCTCGTCAGCAAGCATCATCATTCTCGTCAGCCCGCATCATCATCCTCGCAGCCCGCTTCAGCACACTCGTCAGACCGCATCATCATCACCGTCAGCCCGCATCACCATCGTCGTCAGAATGCATCATCATCGTCGTCAGCCCGCATCATCATCGTCGTCAGCCCGCATCATCATCCTCATCAGCACGCATCATCATCCTCGTCAGCCCGCATCATCATCCTCGTCAGCCCGCATCATCATCACCGTAATCCCGCATCATCCTCCTCGTCAGTCCGCGTCATCATCCTCGTCAGCACGCATCATCATCCTCGTCAGCCCGCATCATCATCCTCGCAGCCCGCATCTTCATCCTCTTCAGCCCGCATCATAATCCTCGACAGCACGCATCATCATCCTCGTCAGCCCGCATCATCATCCTCGCAGCCCGCTTCAGCATCCTCGTCAGCCCGCATCATCATCCTCATCAGCACGCATCACAATCGTCGTCAGCCCGCATCACCATCGTCGTCAGCCCGCATCATCATCGTCGTCAGTCCGCATCATCATCCTCGTCAGCACGCATCATCATCCTCGTCAGCCCGCATCATCATCCTTGCAGCCCTCATCATCATCCTTGTCAACACGCATCATCATCCTCGTCAGCCCGCATCATCATCACCGTCAGCCCGCATCATCATCCTCGTCAGCCCGCGTCATCATCCTCGTCAGCATGCATCATCATCCTCGTCAGCCCGCATCATCATCCTCGCAGCTCGCTTCAGCATCCTCGTCAGCCCGTATCAACATCCTCGTCAGCCCGCATCACCATGGTCGTCAGACTGCATCACCATCGTCGTCAGCCCGCATCATCATCGTCGTCAGCCCACATCTTCGTCATCGTCAGCCTACATCATCATCATCGTCAGACCACATCATCGTCATGGTCAGACCACATCATCATCCTCCTAGTTGCACATCATCCTCCTCCTCAGCCCGCATCATAATTCTCGTCAGCCCGCATCACCATCACCGTCAGCCCGCATCATCATCCTCGTCAGCCCGCATCATCATCCTCGTCAGCACGCATCATCATCCTCGTCAGCCCGCATCATCATCTTCGCAGCCCCATTCAGCATCCTCGTCAGCCCGCATCATCATCACTGTCAGCCCACATCACCATCGTCGTCAGTCTGCATCATCATCGTCGTCAGCCCGCATCATCATCGTCGTCAGCCCGCATCATCATCCTCGTCAGCACGCATCATCATCCTCGTCAGCCCGCATCATCATCCTCGTCAGCCCGCATCATCATCACCGTCAGCCCGCATCATCTTCCTCGTCAGCCCGCGTCATCATCCTCGTCAGCATGCATCATCATCCTCGCAGCCCGCTTCAGCATCCTCGTCAGCCCGTATCATCATCCTCGTCAGCCTGCATCACCATCGTCGTCAGGCTGCATCACCATCGTCGTCAGCCCGCATCACCATCGTCGTCAGCCCGCATCATCGTCATCGTCAGCCTACATCATCATCATCATCCGACCACATCATCATCATCGTCAGACCACATCATCATCCTCCTAGGCCCACATCATCCTCCTCGTCAGCCCGCATCATCATCCTCGTCAGCTCGCATCATGATCACCGTCAGCCCGCATCATCATCCTCGTCAGCCCGCATCACCATCACAATCAGCCCGAATCATCATCCTCGTCAGCCCGCATCATCATCCTCGTCAGCCCGAGTTATCATGCTCGTCAGCCCGCATCATCATGCTCGTCAGCCCGCATCATCATCCTCGTCAGCCCGCATCATCATCCTCGTCAGCACACATCATAGTCATCGTCAGTCCACATCATCATCCTCGTCAGCCCACATCATACTCCTCGTCAGCCCACATCATCATCCTCGACAGCCCGCATAATCGTCCTCGTCAGCCCAGATCAACTTCGTCGTCAGCACACATCATCATCATCAGCCCACATCATCATCGTCAGCCCACATGATCGTCATCAGCCCACTTCATCATAATCATCAGCCCACATCATCATCCTCATCAGCCCACATCATCATCCTCATCAGCCCACATCACCATCCTCATCAGCCCGCATCATCATCATCGTCAGCCCACATCATCATCCTCCTCAGCCCACATCATCCTCATCGTCAGCCCACATCATAGTCCACGTCAGCCCACATCATCTTTGTCGTCAGCCCACATCACCATCGTCGTCATCCCACAAAACCATCGTCAGCCCACATCACCATCGTCGTCAGTCCACATCATCATCATCGTCAGCCCGCGTCATCATCCTCTTCAGCCCACATCATCGTCATCGTCAGCCCATATCATCGTCATCGACAGCCCACATCAGCATTCTCGTCAGTCCACATCATCGTCATCGTCATCCCACATCATCGTCATCGACTGCCCACATCATCGTCATCGTCAGCCCACATCACCATTATCGTCAGCCCACACCATCACCCTCCTCAGCCCAAATCATACTCCTCGTCAGCCCACATCATCATCGTCGCCAGCCCACATCATCATCATCGTCAGCCCACATCACCATCGTCGTCAGCCCACATAATCATCGTCAGGCCACATCACAAACGTCGAAAGCCCACATCAATATCGTGGTCTGCCCACATCACCATCATCGTCAGCCCACATAATCATCATCAGGCCACATCATTATCCTTAGCCCACATCATCATCGTCAGCCAACATCATCATCATCATCAGCCGCCATCATCATCCATCATCAGCCCCCATCATCATCCCTCATCAGCCCACATCATCATCCTCATCAACCCACATCATCATCCTCATCAGCCCACATCATCTTCATCATCAGCCCACATCATCATCCTCGTCAGCCAACATCATCATCATCGTCAGCCCGCATCATCATCCTCGTCAGCCCGCATCATCATCATCGTCAGCACGCATCATCATCCTCGTCAGCCCGCATCATCATCCTCGTCAGCCCGCATCATCATCCTCGTCAGCCCGCATCATCATCCTCGTCAGCTCGCATAATCATCCTCGTCAGCCCGCATCATCATTGTCGTCAGCCCGCATCATCATCCTCATCAGCACGCATCATCATCCTCATCAGCCCGCATCATCATCCTCGCAGCCCCCATCATCATCCTCGTCAGAACGCATCATCATTCTCGTCAGCCCGCATCATCATCCTCGTCATCCCGCATCACCATCACCGTCAGCCCGCATCATCATCCTCGTCAGCCCGCATCATCATCCTCGTCAGCACGCATCATCATCCTCGTCAGCCCGCATAATCATCCTCGCAGCCCGCTTCAGCACCCTCGTCAGCCGGCATCATCATCCTCGTCAGCCCGCATCACCATCGTCGTCAGCCTGCGTCACCATCGTCTTCATCCCGCATCATCATCGTCGTCAGCCCGCATCATCATCCTCGACAGCCCGCATCATCAACCTCATCAGCCTGCATCATCCTCGTCAGCCCGCATCAACATCCTTGTCAGCCTACATCATCGTCATCGTCAGCCTACATCATCATCATCGTGAGACCACATCATCATCATCGTCAGTCCACATCATCATCCTCCTAGGCCCACATCATCCTCCTCGTCAGCCAGCATCATCATCCTCGTCAGCCCGCATCATCATCCTCATCAGCCCACATAATCATCAACATCAGCCCGCATCATCATCCTCGTCTGCACGCATCATCATCCTCGTCAGCCCGCATCATCATCCTCGCAGCCCGCTTCAGCATCCTCGTCAGCCCGCATCATCATCGTCGTCAGCCTGCAACATCATCGTCGTCAGCACGCATCATCATCCTCGTCAGCCCGCATCATCATCCTTGTCAGCCCGCATCACCGTCGTCCTCAGCCCGCATCATCATCATCGTCGTCAGCCCGCATCATCATCCTCGTCATCCCGCATCATCATCCTCATCAGCCTGCATCATCCTCGTCAGCCCGCATCATCATCCTCGTCAGCCCACATCATCGTCATCGTCAGCCTACATCATCATCATCGTCAGACCACATCATCATCATCGTCAGACAACATCATCATCCTCCTAGGCCCACATCATCCTCCTCGTCAGCCCACGTCATCATCCTCGTCAGCCCACATCATCATCCTCGTCAGCCGGCATCATCATCCTCGTCAGCCCACATCATCGTCATCGTAATCCCACATCATCGTCATCGTCATCCCATATCATCGTCATCGTCATCCCACATCATCCTCATCGTCAGCCCACATCATCATCCTCCTCAGCAAACATCATCCTCATCGTCAGACCACATCATCATCCTCGTCAGCCCACAGCATCATCGTCGTCAGCCCACATCTCGATCGTCGTCAGCCCACATAATCATCGTCAGCCCTCATCACCATCGACGTCAGCCCACATCATCATCGTCTTCAGCCCACATCACCATCGTCGTCAGTCCACATAACTGTCGTCAGCCCACAGCAACATCGTTAGCCCACATCATCATCGTCAGCCCACATCATCATCCTCATCAGCCCACATTATCGTCATCATCAGCCCACATCATCATACTCCTTAGCCCACATCAAACTCCTCGACAGCCCACATCATCATCGATGTCAGCCCGCATCATCATCCTTTTCAGGACGCATCATCTTCCTCGTCAGTCCGCATCATCATCCTCATCAGCCCTCATCATCTTCGTCGTCAGCCCCCATCATCATCCTCGTCAGCCGGCATCATCACCCTCGTCAGCCCGCATCTTCATCGTCGTCAGGCCGCATCATCATCCTCGTCAGCCCACATCATCCTCCTCAGCCCACATCATCCTCATCGTCAGCCCACATCATCATCCTCGTCAGCCCACATCATCGTCGTCGTCAGCCCACATCACCATCGTCGTCAGCCCACATAATCATCGTCAGCCCACATCAAAATCGTCGTCAGTCCACATCATCATCCTCGTCAGCCCTCATCATCATCCTCGTCAGCCCACATCATCATTGTCGTCCCACATTATCATCGTCAGCCCACATCATCATCGTCAGCCCACATCATCATTATCATCAGCCCAAATCATCATCCTCGTCAGCCCACATCATCATCCTCGTCAGCCGGCATCATCATCTTCGTCACCCCACATCATGGTCATCGTCAGCTCACATCATCGTCATCGTCAGCCCGCATCGTCATCCTCTTCAGCCCGCATCGTCATCCTCTTCAGCCCACATCAGCATCGTCATCAGCCCACATCAGCATCGTCATCAGCCCACATCAACATCGTCGTCAGCCCACATAATCATCATCAGCCCAGATCATCATCCTCGTCAGCCCGCATCATCATCCTCGTCAGCCCGCATCATCATCCTCGTCAGCACGCATCATCATCACCGTCAGCCCGCATCATCATCCTCGTCAGCCCGCATCATCATCCTCGTCAGCCCGCATCATCATCCTCGTCAGCACGCATCATCATCCTCGTCAGCCCGCATCATCATCCTCGCAGCCCGCTTCAGCATCCTCGTCAGCCCGCATCATCATCCTCGTCAGCCCGCATCACCATCGTCGTCAGCCTGCATCAACATCATCGTCGGCCTGCATCGCCATCGTCGTCAGCCCGCATCATCATCGTCATCAGCCCGCATCATCATCCTCGTCAGCCCGCATCATCATCCTCATCAGCCTGCATCATCCTCGTCAGCCCGCATCACCATCCTCGTCAGCCCACATCATCGTCATCGTCAGCCTACATCATCATCATCGTCAGACCACATCATCATCATCGTCAGACCACATCATCATCCTCCTAGGCCCACATCATCCTCCTCGTCAGCCCGCATCATCATCCTCGTCAGCCCGCATCATCATCACCGTCAGCCCGCATCATCATCCTCGTCAGCATGCATCATCATCACCGTCAGCCCGCATCATCATCCTCATCAGCCCGCATCACCATCTTCGTCAGCCCGCATCATCATCGTCGTCAGCCCGCATCATCATCGTCGTCAGCCCGCATCATCATCCTCATCAGCACGCATCATTCTCCTCGTCAGTCCGCATCATCATCCTCGCAGCCCGCATCATCATCCTCGTCAGCCCGCATCACCATCACCGTCAGCCCGCATCATCATCCTCGTCATCCCGCATCATCATCCTCGTCAGCACGCATCATCATCCTCGTCAGCCCGCATCATCATCCTCGCAGCCCGCTTCAACATCCTCGTCAGCCCGCATCATCATCCTCGTCAGCCCTCTTCACCATCGTCGTCAGCCTGCATCATCATCGTCGTCAGCCTGCATCATCATCGTCGTCAGCCCGCATCATCATCCTCGTCAGCACGCATCATCATCCTCGTCAGCCCGCATCATCATCCTTGCAGCCCGCATCATCATCCTTGTCAGCACGCATCTTCATCCTCGTCAGCCCGCATCATCATCCTCGTCAGCCCGCATCACCATCGTCGTCAGCCTGCGTCACCATCGTCTTCAGCCCGCATCATCATCGTCGTCAGCCCGCATCATCATCCTCGTCAGCCCGCATCATCAACCTCATCAGCCTGCATCATCCTCGTCAGCCCGCATCAACATCCTTGTCAGCCTACATCATCGTCATCGTCAGCCTACATCATCATCATCGTGAGACCACATCATCATCATCGTCAGACCACATCGTCATCCTCCTAGGCCCACATCATCCTCCTCGTCAGCCAGCATCATCATCCTCGTCAGCCCGCATCTTCATCCTCATCAGCCCACATAATCATCAACATCAGCCCGCATCATCATCCTCGTCTGCACGCATCATCATCCTCGTCAGCCCGCATCATCATCCTCGCAGCCCACTTCAGCATCCTCGTCAGCCCGCATCATCATCGTCTTCAGCCCGCAACATCATCGTCGTCAGCACGCATGATCATCCTCGTCAGCCCGCATCATCATCCTTGTCAGCCCGCATCACCGTCGTCCTCAGCCCGCATCATCATCGTCGTCAGCCCGCATCATCATCCTCGTCATCCCGCATCATCATCCTCATCAGCCTGCATCATCCTCGTCAGCCCGCATCATCATCCTCGTCAGCCCACATCATCGTCATCGTCAGCCTACATCATCATCATCGTCAGACCACATCATCATCATCGTCAGACAACATCATCATCCTCCTAGGCCCACATCATCCTCCTCGTCAGCCCACGTCATCAACCTCGTCAGCCCACATCATCATCCTCGTCAGCCGGCATCATCATCCTCGTCAGCCCACATCATCGTCATCGTCATCCCACATCATCGTCATCGTCATCCCATATCATCGTCATCGTCATCCCACATCATCCTCATCGTCAGCCCACATCATCATCCTCCTCAGCAAACATCATCCTCATCGTCAGACCACATCATCATCCTCGTCAGCCCACAGCATCATCGTCGTCAGCCCACATCTCGATCGTCGTCAGCCCACATAATCATCGTCAGCCCTCATCACCATCGACATCAGCCCACATCATCATCGTCTTCAGCCCACATCACCATCGTCGTCAGTCCACATAATTTTCGTCAGCCCACACCATCATCGTTAGCCCACATCATCATCATCAGCCCACATCATCATCCTCATCAGCCCACATTATCATCATCATCAGCCCACATCATCATCCTCCTTAGCCCACATCAAACTCCTCGACAGCCCACATCATCATCGTTGTCAGCCCGCATCATCATCCTTTTCAGGACGCATCATCATCCTCGTCAGTCCGCATCATCATCCTCATCAGCCCTCATCATCTTCCTCGTCAGCCCCCATCATCATCCTCGTCAGCCTGCATCATCAACCTCGTCAGCCCGCATCTTCATCCTCGTCAGGCCGCATCATCATCCTCGTCAGCCTGCATCATCATCCTCGTCACCCCGCATCATCATCCTCGTCAGCCCGCATCACCGTCGTCATCACCCTGCATCACCATCGTAGTGAGCCCTCATCATCATCGTCGTCAGCCTGCATCATCATCGTCGTCAGCCCACATCGTCATCGTCAACCCGCATCATCATCGTCAGCCCACATCATCATCGTCTCCCCACATCATCATCCTCATCAGCTCGCATCATCATCCTCTTCAGGCCGCATCATCATCCTCGTCAGCCCGCATCATCATCCTCGTCAGCCCGCATCATCGTCATCGTCAGCCCATATCATCGTCATCGTCAGACCACATCATCATCCTCCTCAGCCCACATCATCGTCCTCCTCAGCCCGCATCATCATCCTCGTCAGCCCGCATCATCATCCTCTTCAGCCAGCATCATCATCATCGTCAGCCCACATCATCATCCTCCTCAGCCCACATCATCCTCATCGTCAGCCCACATCATCATCCTCGTCAGCCCACATCATCGTCGTCGTCAGCCCACATCACCATCGTCGTCAGCCCACATAGCCATCGTCTGCCGACATCACCATCGTCGTCAGTCCACATCATCATCCTCGTCAGCCCTCATCATCATCCTCGTCAGCCCGCATCATCATCCTCGACAGCACGCATCATCATCCTCGTCAGCCCGCATCATCATCCTCGCAGCCCGCTTCAGCATCCTCGTCAGCCCGCATCATCATCACCGTCAGCCCGCATCAACATCATCGTCAGCCCGCATCATCATCGTCGTCAGTCCGCATCATCATCGTCGTCAGCACGCATCATCATCCTCGTCAGCACGCATCATCATCCTCGTCAGCCCGCATCACCATCCTCGTCACCCCGCATCATCATCCTCGTCAGCCCGCATCACCGTCGTCATCTGCCTGCGTCACGATCGTCGTGAGCCCTCATCATCATCGTCGTCAGCCCGCATCATCATCGTCGTCAGCCCACATCGTCGTCGTCAGCCCGCATCATCATGGTCAGCCCACATCATCATCGTCTCCCCACATCATCATCCTCATCAGCTCGCATCATCATCCTCTTTAGGCCGCATCATCATCCTCGTCAGCCCGCATCATCATCCTCGTCAGCCCGCATCATCCTCCTCGTCAGCCCACATCATCATCCTCGTCAGCCCACATCATCATCCTCCTCTGCCCGCATCATCATCCTCGTCAGCCCGCATCTTCATCCTCTTCAGCCAGCATCATTATCATCGTCATCCCACATCATCATCCTCCTCAGCCCACATCATCCTCCTCGTCAGCCCACATCATCATCCTCGTCAGCCCACGTCATCATCCTCCTCAGCCCGCATCATCATACTCGTCAGCCCGCATCATCATCCTCTTCAGCCAGCATCATCATCATCATCAGCCCACATCATCATCCTCCTCAGCCCACATCATCCTCTTCGTCAGCCCACATCATAATCCTCGTCAGCCCACATCATCGTCGTCATCAGCCCACATCACCATCGTCGTCAGCCCACATCACCATCATCTGCCCACATCACCATCGTCGTCAGTCCACAGCATCATCCTCGTCAGCCCTCATCATCATCCTCGTCAGCCCGCATCATCATCCTCGACAGCACGCATCATCATCCTCGTCAGCCCGCATCATCATCCTCGCAGCCCGCTTCAGCATCCTCGTCAGCCCGCATAATCATCACCGTCAGCCCGCATCACCATCGTCGTCAGCCCGCATCATCATCGTCGTCAGTCCGCATCATCATCGTCGTCAGCACGCATCATCATCCTCGTCAGCACGCATCATCATCCTCGTCAGCCCGCATCATCATCCTCGGAGCCCGCATCATCATCCTCGTCAGCACGCAACATCATCCTCGTCAGCCCGCATCTTCATCCTCGTTAGCCCGCATCACAATCACCGTCAGCCAGCATCATCATCCTCGTCAGCCTGCGTCATCATCCTCGTCAGCAGGCATCATCATCCTCGTCAGCCCGCATCATCATCCTCGCAGCCCGCTTCAGCATCCTCGTCAGCCCGTATCATCATCCTCGTCAGCCCGCATCACCATCGTCGTCAGCCCGCATCATCATAGTCGTCAGCCCGCATCATCATCGTCGTCAGCACGCATCATCATTCTCGTCAGCCCCCATCACCATCGTCGTCAGTCTGCATCACCATCGTCGTCAGCCCGCATCATCATCGTCGTCAGCCCGCATCATCATCCTCGTCAGCCCGCATCATCATCCTCATCATCCTGCATCATCCTCGTCAGCCCGCATCATCATCCTCGTCAGCCCACATCATCGTCATCGTCAGCCTACATCATCATCATCGTCAGACCACATCATCATCATCGTCAGACGACATCATCATCCTCCTAGGCCCACATCATCCTCTTCGTCAGCCCACATCATCATCCTCGTCAGGCCACATCATCATCCTACTCAGCCCGCAGCATCATCCTTGTCAGCCAACATCATCGTCATCGTCAGCCCACATCGTCGTCATCTTCATCCCACATCATCATCATAGGCAGCCCATATCATCGTCCTCGTCAGCCCACATCATCGTCATCGTCAGGCGACAACATCGTCATCGACAGCCCACATCATCATCCTCGACAGCCCACATCATCGTCATCGTCATCCCATATCATCGTCATCGTCATCCCACATCTTCCTCATCGTCAGCCCACATCATCATCATCCTCAGCAAACATCATCCTCATCGTCAGGCCACGTCATCATCCTCGTCAGCCCACAGTATCATCGATCGTCGTCTGCCCACATCTCGATCGTCGTCAGCCCACATAATCATCGTCAGCCCTCATCACAATCGACGTCAGCCCACATCATCATCGTCTTCTGCCCACATCACCATCGTCGTCAGTCCACATAATTGTCGTCAGCCCACACCATCATCGTTAGCCCACATCATCATCGTCAGCCAGTATCTTCATCCTCGTCAGCCCGCATCACCATCGTCGTCAGCCTGCATCACCATCGTCATCAGCCCGCATCATCATCGTCGTCAGCCTGCATCATCATCTTCGTCAGCCCGCATCATCGTCATCGTCAGCCTACATCATCATCACCGTCAGGCCACATCATCATCATCGTCAGACAGCATCGTCATCCTCCTAGGCCCACATCATCATCCTCGTCAGCCCACATCATCATCGTCGTCAGCCCACATCATCATCCTCCTTAGCCCACATCAAACTCCTCGACAGCCCACATCATCATCGTTGTCAGCCCGCATCATCATCCTTTTCAGCCCGCATCATCATCCTCGTCAGTCTGCATCATCTTTCTCATCAGCCCGCATCATCTTCCTCGTCAGCCCCCATCATCATCCTCGTCAGCCTGCATCATCACCCTCGTCAGCCCGCATCTTCATAATCGTCAGGCCGCATCATCATCCTCGTCAGCCCGCATCATCATCCTCGTCAGCCCGCATCATCATCCTCGTCAGCCCGCATCATCGTCCTCGTCAGCCCACATCAACATCGTCGTCAGCCCACATCATCATCATCAGCCCACATCATCATCGTCAGCCCACATGATCATCCTCAGCCCACTTCATCATAATCATCAGCCCACACCATCATCCTCATCAGCCCACATCGTCATCCTCATCAGCCCACTTCATCATCCTCATCAGCCTGCATCATCATCAACGTCAGCCCTCATCATCATCCTCCTCAGCCCACATCATCCTCATCGTCAGCCCACATCAACATCCTCGTCCGCCCACATCATCGTCGTCGTCAGCCCACATCACCATCGTCGTCAGCCCACATAACCATCGTCAGCCCACATCACCATCGTCGTCAGTCCACATCATCATCATCGTCAGCCCACATCATCGTCATCGTCAGCCCACATCATCGTCATCGCCAGCCCGCATCGTCATCCTCTTCAGTCCGCATCATCATCCTCGTCAGCCCGCATCATCATCGTCGTCAGCCCGCATCATCATCCTCGTCAGCACGCATCATCATCCTCGTCAGCCCGCATCATCATCCTCGTCAGCCCGCATCATCCTCCTCGTCAGCCCGCATCATCATCCTCGTCAGCCCACATCATCGTCATCGTCAGCCCACATCATCGTCATCGTCAGCCCACATCATCTTCATCGTCAGCCCGCATCATCATCATCATCATCAGCGCACAGCATCCTCATCGTCAGCCGACATCATCATCCTCCTCAGCCCACATCATCCTCTTCGTCTCCCCACATCATCATCCTCGTCAGCCCACATCATCATCGTCGTCAGCCCACATCTCCATCGTCGTCAGCCCACATAATCATCGTCAGCCAACATCACCATCGTCGTCAGCCCACATCATCATTGTCGTCAGCCCACATCATCATCGTTAGCCCACATAATCCTCGTCAGCCCACATCATCATCATCATCAGCCCATATCATCATCCTCATCAGCCCACATCATCACCCTCATCAGCCCACATCATCATCCTCATCAGCCCACATCATCATCCTCATCAGCCTACATCATCATCATCATCATCTGCCCACATCATCATCCTCGTCAGCCGGCATCATCATCCTCGTCCGCACGCATCTTCAAGCTTGTCAGCCCGCATCATCATTCTCGTCAGCCCGCATCATAATCCTCGTCAGCACGCATCATCTTCCTCCTCAGCCCACATCATCATCCTCGTCAGCCCACATCATCGTCATCGTCAGCCCACATCATCGTCATCGACAGCCCACATCAGCACCCTCGTCAGTCCACATCATCGTCATCGTCATCCCACATCATCGCCATCGACAGCCCACATCATCGTCATCGTCAGCCCACATCATCATCATCGTCAGCCCACATCACCATCGTCGTCAGCCCACATAATCATCGTCAGGCCACATCACCAACGTCGAAAGCCCGCATCAATATCGTCGTCTGCCCACATCACCATCATCGTCAGCCCACATAATCATCATCAGGCCACATCATTATCGTTAGCCCACATCATCATCGTCAGCCCACATCATCATCATCATCAGCCGCCATCATCATCCATCATCAGCCCCCATCATCATCCCTCATCAGCCCACATCATCATCCTCATCAACCCACATCATCATGCTCATCAGCCCACATCATCATCCTCCTCAGCCCGCATCATCATCCTTGTCAGCCTACATCATCGTCATCGTCAGCCCACATCGTCGTCACCTTCAGCCCACATCATCATCATAGACAGCCCATATCACCGTCCTCGTCAGCCCACATCATCGTCATCGTCAGGCGACAACATCGTCATCGACAGCCCACATCATCGACAGCCCACATCATCGTCATCGTCATCCCATATCATCGTCATCGTCATCCCACATCATCCTCATCGTCAGCCCACATCATCATCCTCCTCAGCAAACATCATCCTCATCGTCAGGCCACATCATCATCCTCGTCAGCCTACAGTATCATCGATCGTCGTCAGCCCACATCTCGATCGTCGTCAGCCCACATAATCATCGTCAGCCCTCATCACCATCGACGTCAGCCCACATCATCATCGTCTTCAGCCCACATCACCATCGTCGTCAGTCCACATAATTGCCGTCAGCCCACACCATCATCGTTAGCCCATATCATCATCGTCAGCCAGTATCATCATCCTCGTCAGCCTGCATCACCATCGTCGTCAGCGTGCATCACCATCGTCGTCAGCCCGCATCATCATCGTCGTCAGCCCGCATCATCATCTTCGTCAGCCCGCATCATCGTCATCGTCAGCCTACATCATCATCACCGTCAGGCCACATCATCATCATCGTCAGACCACATCATCATCCTCCTAGGTCCACATCATCCTCCTCGTCAGCCCGCATCATCATTCTCGTCAACCCGCATCATCATCACCGTCAACCCGCATCATCATCCTCGTCAGCCCGCATCATTATCCTCATCAGCACACATCACCATCCTCGTCAGCCCGCATCACCATCGTCGTCAGCCCGCATCATCATCGTCGTCAGCCCGCATCATCATCGTCGTCAGCCTGCATCATCATCATCGTCAGGCCACATCATCATCATCGTCAGACCACATCATCATCCTCCTAGGCCCACATCATCCTCCTCGTCAGCCCGCATCATCATTCTCGTCAGCCCGCATCACCATCGTCGTCAGCCCGCATCATCATCGTCGTCAGCCCGCATCATCATCGTCGTTAGCCTGCATCACCATCGTCGTCAGCCTGCATCACCATCGTCGTCAGCCCGCATAATCATCGTCGTCAGCCCGCATCATCATCTTCGTCAGCCCGCATCATCGTCATCGTCAGCCTACATCATCATCATCGTCAGACCACATCATCATCATCGTCAGACCACATCATCATCCTCCTAGGCCCGCATCATCGTCCTCCTCAGCTCGCATCATCATCCTCGTCAGCCCGCACCACCATCGTCGTCAGCCTGCATCATCATCGTCGTCAGCCCGCATCATCATCCTCGTCAGCACGCATCATCATCCTCGTCAGCCCGCATCATCATCCTCGTCAGCCCACATCATCGTCATCGACAGCCCACATCATCGTCATCGTCAGCCCACATCATCATCATCGTCAGCCCACATCATCTTCATCGTCAGCCCACATCATCATCATCATCAGCGCACACCATCCTCATCGTCAGCCGACATCATCATCCTCCTCAGCCCACATCATCCTCTTCGTCTCCCCACATCATCACCCTCGTCAGCCCACATCATCATCGTCGTCAGACCACATCTCCATCGTCGTCAGCCCACATAATCATCGTCAGCCAACATCACCATCGTCGTCAGCCCACATCATCATTGTCGTCAGCCCACATCATCATCGTTAGCTCACATCATCCTCGTCAGCCCACATCATCACCCTCATCAGCCCACATCATCATCCTCATCAGCCCACATCATCATCCTCATCAGCCTACATCATCATCATCATCATCAGCCCACATCATCATCCTCGTCAGCCGGCATCATCATCCTCATCAGCCTGCATCATCATCAACGTCAGCCCACATCGTCATCCTCCTCAGCCCACATCATCCTCATCGTCAGCATGCATCATCATCCTCGTCAGCCCGCATCATCATCCTCGCAGCCCACTT
Organism: Gorilla gorilla gorilla; assembly: GCF_029281585.2. NCBI lineage: Eukaryota > Metazoa > Chordata > Mammalia > Primates > Hominidae > Gorilla > Gorilla gorilla. Next base: position 8,481,254 of record NC_086018.1, on the reverse strand, counting down.
CAGCATCCTCGTCAGCCGGATCTTCATCCTCGTCAGCCTGGATCAGCATCGTCGTCAGCCTGCGTCACCATCGTCGTCAGCCCGCATCACCATCGTCGTCAGCCCGCATCATCATCCTCATCAGCCTGCGTCATCCTCGTCAGCCCGCATCATCATCCTCGTCAGCCCACATCATCGTCATCGTCAGCCTACATCATCATCACCGTCAGGCCACATCATCATCATCGTCAGACCACATCATCATCCTCCTAGGCCCACATCGTCCTCCTCGTCAGCCCGCATCATCATCCTCGTCAGCCCGCATCATCATCACCGTCAGCCCGCATCATCATCCTCGTCAGCCCGCATCATCATCCTCGTCAGCCCGCATCACCATCACCGTCAGCCCGCATCATCATCCTCGTCAGCCCGCATCATCCTCCTCGTCAGCACGCATCATCATCCTCGTCAGCACGCATCATCATCCTCGCAGCCCGCTGCAGCATCCTCGTCAGCCCGCATCATCATCCTCGTCAGCCCGCATCACCATCGTAGTCAGCCTTCATCCCCATCGTCGTCAGCCCGCATCATCATCGTCGTCAGCCCGCATCATCATCCTCGTCAGCCCGCATCATCATCCTCATCAGCCTGCATCATCCTCGTCAGCCCGCATCATCATACTTGTCAGCCCACATCATCGTCATCGTCAGCCTACATCATCATCATCGTCAGACCACATCATCGTCATCGTCAGACCACATCATCATCCTCCTAGGCCCACATCATCATCCTCGTCAGCCCACATCATCATCGTCGTCAGCCCACATCATCATCCTCGTCAGCACGCATCATCAACCTCGTCAGCCCGCATCATCATCCTCGGAGCCCGCTTCAGCATCCTCGTCCGCCTGGGTCATCATCCTCCTAAGCGTGCATCATCATCCTCATCAGCTCGCATCATCATCCTCGCAGCCCGCTTCGGCATCCTCGTCAGCCCGTATCATCATCCTCGTCAGCCTGCATCACAATCGTCGTCAGCCCGCATCACCATCGTCGTCAGCCCGCATCACCGTCGACATCACCCTGCATCACCTTCGTCGTGAGCCGTCATCATCATCGTCGTCAGCCCGCATCATCATCGTCGTCAGCCCACATCGTCGTCGTCAGCCCGCATCATCATCGTCAGCCCACATCATCATCGTCTCCCCACATGATCATCCTCATCAGCTCGCATCATCATCCTCTTCAGGCCGCATCATCATCCTCGTCAGCCCGCATCATCATCCTCGTCAGCCCGCATCATCGTCATCGTCAGCCCATATCATCGTCATCGTCAGACCACATCATCATCCTCCTCAGCCCACATCATCCTCCTCGTCAGCCCACATCATCATCCTCGTCAGCCGACATCATCATCCTCCTCAGCCCGCATCATCATCCTCGTCAGCCCGCATCATCATCCTCTTCAGCCAGCATCGTCATCATCGTCACCCCACATCATCATCCTCCTCAGCCCACATCATCCTCATCGTCAGCCCACATCATCATCCTCGTCAGCCCTCATCATCATCGTCGTCAGCCCACATCATCATTGTCGTCCCACATCATCATCGTCAGCCCATATCATCATCGTCAGCCCACATCATCATTATCATCAGCCCAAATCATCATCCTCATCAGCCCACATCATCATCCTCGTCAGCCCACATCATAATCCTCGTCAGCCGGCATCATCATCCTCGTCAGCCCACGTCATCGTCATCGTCAGCCCACATCATCGTCATCGTCAGCCCGCATCGTCATCCTCTTCAGCCCGCATCATCATCCTCGTCAGCCCACATCAGCATCGTCATCAGCCCACATCAGCATCGTAATCAGCCCACATCAGCATCGTCATCAGCCCACATCAACATCGCCGTCAGCCCACATAATCATCATCAGCCCAGATCATCAACCTCGTCAGCCCGCATCATCATCCTCGTCAGCCCGATTCATCATCCTCGTCAGCCCGCTTCATCATCACCGTCAGCCGGCATCATCATCCTCGTCAGCCCGCATCATCATCCTCGTCAGCACGCATCATCATCCTCGTCAGCCCGCATCATCATCCTCGTCAGCCCGCATCATCATCCTCCTCAGCACGCATCATCATCTTCTTCAGCCCACATCATCATCGTCCTCAGCCCGCATCATCATCCTCGTCAGCCCGCATCATCATCCTCGTCAGCCCGCATCATCATCACCGTCAGCCCGCATCATCATCCTCGTCCGCCTGGGTCTTCATCCTCCTAAGCGTGCATCATCATCCTCATCAGCTCGCATCATCATCCTCGCAGCCCGCTTCGGCATCCTCGTCAGCCCGTATCATCATCCTCGTCATCCTGCATCACAATCGTCGTCAGCCCGCATCACCATCGTTGTCAGCCCGCATCACCGTCGACATCACCCTGCATCACCTTCGTCGTGAGCCGTCATCATCATCGTCGTCAGCCCGCATCATCATCGTCGTCAGCCCACATCGTCGTCGTCAGCCCGCATCATCATCGTCAGCCCACATCATCATCGTCTCCCCACATGATCATCCTCATCAGCTCGCATCATCATCCTCTTCAGGCCGCATCATCATCCTCGTCAGCCCGCATCATCATCCTCGTCAGCCCGCATCATCGTCATCGTCAGCCCATATCATCGTCATCGTCAGACCACATCATCATCCTCCTCAGCCCACATCATCCTCCTCGTCAGCCCACATCATCATCCTCGTCAGCCCACATCATCATCCTCCTCAGCCCGCATCATCATCCTCGTCAGCCCGCATCATCATCCTCTTCAGCCAGCATCGTCATCATCGTCACCCCACATCATCATCCTCCTCAGCCCACATCATCCTCATCGTCAGCCCACATCATCATCCTCGTCAGTCTTCATCATCATCGTCGTCAGCCCACATCATCATTGTCGTCCCACATCATCATCGTCAGCCCACATCATCATCGTCAGCCCACATCATCATTATCATCAGCCCAAATCATCATCCTCATCAGCCCACATCATCATCCTCGTCAGCCCACATCATCATCCTCGTCAGCCGGCATCATAATCCTCGTCAGCCCACATCATCGTCATCGTCAGCCCACATCATCGTCATCGTCAGCCCGCATCGTCATCCTCTTCAGCCCGCATCATCATCCTCGTCAGCCCACATCAGCATCGTCATCAGCCCACATCAGCATCGTCATCAGCTCACATCAACATCGTCGTCAGCCCACATAATCATCATCAGCCCAGATCATCATCCTCGTCAGCCCGCATCATCATCCTCGTCAGCCCGCCTCATCATCCTCGTCAGCGTGCATCTTCATCACCGTCAGCCCGCATCATCATCCTCGGCAGACCGCATCATCGTCCTCGTCAGCACGCATCATCATCCTCGTCAGCCCGCATCATCATCCTCGCAGCCCGCATCATCATCCTCGTCAGCACGGATCATCATCCTCGTCAACCCGCTTCATCATCCTCGTCAGCCCGCATCATCATCCTCGTCAGCCCGCATCATCATCCTCGCAGCCCGCTTCAGCATCCTCGTCAGCCCCCATCATCATCACCGTCAGCCTGCATCACCATCGTTGTCAGCCCGCATCATCATCGTCGTCAGCCCGCAACATCATCGTCGTCAGCACGCATCATCATCCTCGTCAGCACGCATCATCATCCTCGTCAGCCCGCTTCATCATCCTTGGAGCCCGCATCATCATCCTCGTCAGCACTCATCATCATCCCCGTCAGCCCGCATCATCATCCTCGTCAGCCCACATCATCATCACCGTCAGCCAGCATCATCATCCTCGTCAGCCCGCGTCATCATCCTCGCAGCCCGCTTCAGCATCCTTGTCAGCCCGTATCATCATCCCCGTCAGCCTGCATCACCATCGTCGTCAGCCTGCATCACCATCGTCGTCAGCGCGCATCACCATCGTCGTCAGCCCGCATCATCGTCATCGTCAGCCTACATCATCATCATCGTCAGACCACATGATCATCATCGTCAGACCACATCATCATCCTCCTAGGCCCACATCATCCTCCTCGTCAGCCCTCATCATCATTCTCGTCAGCCCGCATCATGATCACCGTCAGCCCGCATCATCATCCTCGTCAGCCCGCATCATCATCCTCGTCAGCACGCATCATCATCCTCTTCAGCCCGCATCATCATCCTCGTCAGCATTCATCATCATCCTCATCAGCCCGCATCATCATCCTTGTCAGCCCGCATCATTATCCTCGTCAGCACGCATCATCATCCTCGTCAGCCCGCATCATCATCCTCGCAGCCCGCTTCAGCATCCTCGTCGGCCTGCATCATCATCCTCGTCAGCCCGCATCATCATCTTCGTCAGCCCGCATCATCATCCTCGTCAGCCCGCATCATCATCCTCATCCGCCTGCATCATCCTCGTCAGCCCGCTTCATCATCCTCGTCCGCCCACATCATCGTCATCGTAAGCCTACATCATCATCATCGTCAGACCACATCATCATCATCGTCAGACCACATCATCATCCTCCTAGGCCCACATCATCCTCCTCGTCAGCCCGCATCACCATCGTCGTCAGCCCGCATCATCATCGTCGTCAGCCCGCATCATCATCGTCGTCAGCCCGCATCATCATCCTCGTCAGCACGCATCATCCTCCTCGTCAGCCTGCATCATCATCCTCGCAGCCCGCATCATCATCCTCGTCAGCATGCATCATCATCCTCGTCAGCATGCATCATCATCCTCGTCAGCCCGCATCATCATCCTCGCAGCCCGCTTCAGCATCCTCGTCAGCCCGTATCATCATCCTCGTCAGGATGCATCACCATCGTCGTCAGCCTGCATCACCATCGTCGTCAGCCCGCATCATCATCGTCGTCAGCCCGCATCATCATCCTCGTCAGCCCGCATCATCATCCTCATCAGCCTGCATCATCCTCGTCAGCCCGCATCATCATCCTCGTCAGCCCACATCATCGTCATCGTCAGCCTACATCATCATCATCGTCAGACCACATCATCATCCTCCTAGGCCCACATCATCCCCCTCGTCAGCCCGCATCATCATCCTCTTCAGCCTGCATCATCATCGTCGTCAGCCCGCATCATCATCGTCGTCAGCCCGCATCATCATCCTCGCAGCCTGCATCATCATCCTCGTCAGCCCGCATCATCATCACCATTAGCCCGCATCATCATCCTCATCAGCCCGCGTCATCATCCTCGTCAGCATGCATCATCATCCTCGTCAGCCCGCATCATCATCCTCGCAGCCCGCTTCAGCACCCTCGTCAGCCCGTATCATCATCCTCGTCAGCCTGCATCAGCATCGTCGTCAGCCTGCATCACCATCGTCGTCAGCCCGCATCACCATCGTCGTCAGCCCACATCATCATCCTCGTCAGCCCGCATCATCATCCTCATCAGCCTGCATCATCCTCGTCAGCCCGCATCATCATCCTCGTCAGCCCACATCATCGTCATCGTCAGCCCACATCATCATCATCGTCAGACCACATCATCATCATCGTCAGACCACATCATCATCCTCCTAGGCCCACATCATCCTCCTCGTCAGCCCGCATCATCATCCTCATCAGCCCGCATCATCATCACCGTCACCCCGCATCATCATCCTCGTCAGCCCGCATCATCATCCTCTTCAGCACGCATCATCATCCTCTTCAGCCCGCATCACCATCGTCGTCAGCCCGCATCATCGTCGTCGTCAGCCCGCATCATCATTGTCGTCAACCCGCATCATCATCCTCATCAGCAGGCATCATCATCCTCATCAGCAGGCATCATCATCCTCGTCAGTCCGCATCATCATCCTCGTCAGCCCGCATCACCATCACCGTCAGCCCGCATCATCATCCTCGTCAGCCCGCATCATCGTCCTCGTCAGCACGCATCATCATCCTCGTCAGCCCGCATCATCATCCTCGCAGCCCGCTTCAGCATCCTCGTCAGCACGCATCATCATCCTCGTCAGCTCGCATCATCATCCTCGCAGCCCGCTTCAGCATCCTCGTCAGCCCGCATCATCCTCCTCGTCAGCCCGCATCATCATCCTCGTCAGCCCGCATCATCATCCTCGTCAGCACGCATCATCACCCTCGTCAGCCCACATCATCGTCATCGTCAGCCTACATCATCATCATCGTCAGAACGCATCATCATCATCGTCAGACCACATCATCATCCTCGTCAGTCCTCATCATCGTCGTCGTCAGCCCACATCATCATTGTCGTCCCACATCATCATCGTCAGCCCACATCATCATCGTCAGCCCACATCATCATTATCATCAGCCCAAATCATCATCCTCATCAGCCCACATCATCATCCTCGTCAGCCGGCATCATCATCCTCGTCAGCCGGCATCATCATCCTCGTCAGCCCACATCATCGTCATCGTCAGCCCACATCATCGTCATCGTCAGCCCGCATCATCATCCTCTTCAGCCCGCATCATCATCCTCGTCAGCCCACATCAGCATCGTCATCAGCCCACATCAGCATCGTCATCAGCTCACATCAACATCGTCGTCAGCCCACATAATCATCATCAGCCCAGATCATCATCCTCTTCAGCCCGCATCATCATCCTCGTCAGCCCGCATCATCATCCTCATCAACCTGCATCATCCTCGTCAGCCCGCATCATCATCCTCGTCAGCCCACATCATCGTCATCGCCAGCCTACATCATCATCATCGTCAGACCACATCATCATCATCGTCAGACCACATCATCATCCTCCTAGGCCCACATCATCCTCCTCGTCAGCCCACATCATCATCCTCGTCAGGCCACATCATCATACTCCTCAGCCCGCATCATCATCCTTGTCAACCTACATCATCGTCATCGTCAGCCCACATCATCGTCATCTTCAGCCCACATCATCATCATCGACAGCCCATATCATCGTCCTCGACAGCCCACATCATCATCATCGTCAGACCACATCATCATCATCGTCAGACCACATCATCATCCTCGTCAGTCCTCATCATCATCGTCGTCAGCCCACATCATCATTGTCGTCCCACATCATCATCGTCACCCCACATCATCATCGTCAGCCCACATCATCATTATCATCAGCCCAAATCATCATCCTCATCAGCCCACATCATCATCCTCGTCAGCCCACATCATGATCCTCGTCAGCCGGCATCATCATCCTCGTCAGCCCACATCATCGTCATCGTCAGCCCACATCATCGTCATCGTCAGCCCGCATCGTCATCCTCTAGAGCCCGCATCATCATCCTCCTCAGCCCACATCAGCATCGTCATCAGCCCACATCAGCATCGTCATCAGCCCACATCAACATCGTCATCAGCCCACATAATCATCTTCAGCCCAGATCATCATCTTCGTCAGCCCGCATCATCATGCTCGTCAGCACGCATCATCATCCTCGTCAGCCTGCATCATCATCACTGTCAGCCCGCATCATCATCCTCGGCAGCCCGCATCATCGTCCTCGTCAGCACGCATCATCATACTCGTCAGCCCGCATCATCATCCTCGCAGCCCGCATCATCATCCTCGTCAGCACGCATCATCATCCTCGTCAGCCCGCATCATCATCCTCGTCAGCCCGCATCATCATCCTCGTCAGCACGCATCATCATCCTCGTCAGCCCGCATCATCATCCTCGCAGCCCGCTTCAGCATCCTCGTCAGCCCCCATCATCATCACCGTCAGCCCACATCACCATCGTCGTCAGCCCGCATCATCATCCTCGTCAGCACGCATCATCATCCTCGTCTGCCCGCATCATCATCCCCGTCAGCCCGCATCATCATCACCGTCAGCCAGCATCATCATCCTCGTCAGCCCGCGTCATCATCCTCGTCAGCATGCATCATCATACTCGTCAGCCCGCAGCATCATCCTCGTAGCCCGCTTCAGCATCCTCGTCAGCCCGTATCATCATCCTCGTCAGCCTGCATCACCATCGTCGTTAGCCTGCATCACCATCGTCGTCAGCCCGCATCATCATCGTCGTCAGCCCGCATCATCATCCTCGTCAGCCCGCATCATCATCCTCATCAGCCTGCGTCATCCTCCTCAGCCCGCATCATCATCCTCGGCAGCCCACATCATCGTCATCGTCAGCCTATATCATCATCATCGTCAGACCACATCATCATCCTCCTAGGCCCACATCATCCTCCTCGTCAGCCCGCATCATCATCCTTTTCAGCCTGGATCATCATCGTCTTCAGCCCGCATCATCATCGTCGTCAGCCCGCATCATCATCCTCGCAGCCGGCATCATCATCCTGTTCAGCACGCATCATCATTATCGTCAGCCTGCATCATCATCCTCGTCAGCCCGCATCATCATCACCATTAGCCCGCATCATCATCCTCATCAGCCCGCGTCATCATCCTCGTCAGCACGCATCATCATCCTCGTCAGCCCGCATCATCATCCTCGCAGCCCGCTTCAGCAACCTCGTCAGCCCCCAGCATCATCACCGTCAGCCCACATCACCATCGTCGTCAGCCCGCATCATCATCGTCGTCAGCCCGCATCATCATCGTCGTCAGCACGCATCATCATCCTCGTCAGCACGCATCATCATCCTCGTCAGCCCGCTTCATCATCCTTGGAGCCCGCATCATCATCCTCGTCATCCCGCATCATCATCACCGTCAGTCAGCATCATCATCCTCGTCAGCCCGCGTCATCATCCTCGTCAGCATGCATCATTATCCTCGTCAGGACGCATTATCATCCTCGCAGCCCGCTTCAGCATCCTCGTCAGCCCCCATCATCATCACCGTCAGCCCGCATCACAATCGTCATCAGCCCGCATCATCATCGTCGTCAGCCCGCATCATCGTCGTCGTCAGGACGCATCATCATCCTCGTCAGCCCGCATCATCATCCTCGGAGCCCGCATCATCATCCTCGTCAGCACGCATCATCATCCTCGTCTGCCCGCATCATCATCCTCGTCAGCCCGCATCATCATCACCGTCAGCCAGCATCATCATCCTCGTCAGCCCGCGTCATCATCCTCGTCAGCATGCATCATCATCCTCGTCAGCCCGCATCATCATCCTCGCAGCCCGCTTCAGCATCCTCGTCAGCCCGTATCATCATCCTCGTCAGCCTGCATCACCATCGTCGTCAGCCTGCATCACCATCGTCGTCAGCCCGCATCATCATGGTCGTCAGCCCGCATCATCATCCTCGTCAGCCCGCATCATCATCCTCATCAGCCTGCATCATCCTCGTCAGCCCGCATCATCATCCTCGTCAGCCCACATCATCATCCTCGTCAGCCGGCATCATCATCCTCGTCAGCCCACATCATCGTCATCGTCAGCCCACATCATTGTCATCGTCAGCCCGCATCGTCATCCTCTTCAGCCCGCATCATCATCCTCGTCAGCCCACATCAGCATCGTCATCAGCCCACATCAGCATCGTCATCAGCTCACATCAACATCGTCGTCAGCCTACATAATCATCATCAGCCCAGATCATCATCCTCGTCAGCCCGCATCATCATCCTCGTCGGCGTGCATCATCATCACCGTCAGCCCGCATCATCATCCTCGGCAGCCCGCATCATCATCCTCGTGAGCCCGCATCATCGTCATCGTCAGCCCATATCATCGTCATCGTCAGACCACATCATCATCCTCCTCAGCCTACATCATCCTCCTCGTCAGCGCACATCATCATCCTCGTCAGCACGCATCATCATCCTCCTCAGCCCGCATCATCATCCTCGTCAGCACGCATCATCATCCTCGTCAGCCCGCATCATCATACTCGTCAGCCCGCATCATCACCGTCAGCCCGCATCATCATCCTCGCAGCCCGCATCATCATCCTCGTCAGCACGCATCATCATCCTCGTCAGCCCGCATCATCATCCTCGCAGCCCGCTTCAGCATCCTCGTCAGCCCCCATCATCATCACCGTCAGCCCACATCACCATCGTCGTCAGCCCGCATCATCATCGTCGTCAGCCCGCATCATCATCGTCGTCAGCACGCATCATCATCCTCGTCAGCACGCATCATCATCCTCGTCAGCCCGCTTCATCATCCTTGGAGCCTGCATCATCATCCTCGTCAGCCCGCATCATCATCACCGTCAGTCAGCATCATCATCCTCGTCAGCCCGCGTCATCATCCTCGTCAGCATGCATCATCATCCTCGCAGCCCGCTTCAGCATCCTCGTCAGCCCGTATCATCATCCTCGTCAGCCCGCGTTATCATCCTCGCAGCCCGCTTCAGCATCCTCGTCAGCCCCCATCATCATCACCGTCAGCCCGCATCACAATCGTCATCAGCCCGCATCATTATCTTCGTCAGCCCGCATCATCGTCGTCGTCAGGACGCATCATCATCCTCGTCCGCACGCATCATCATCCTCGGAGCCCGCATCATCATCCTCGTCAGCACGCATCATCATCCTCGTCTGCCCGCATCATCATCCTCGTCAGCCCGCATCATCATCACCGTCAGCCAGCATCATCATCCTCGTCAGCCCGCGTCATCATCCTCGTCAGCATGCATCATCATCCTCGTCAGCCCGCATCATCATCCTCGCAGCCCGCTTCAGCATCCTCGTCAGCCCGTATCATCATCCTCGTCAGGATGCATCACCATCGTCGTCAGCCTGCATCACCATCGTCGTCAGCCCGCATCATCATCGTCGTCAGCCCGCATCATCATCCTCGTCAGCCCGCATCATCATCCTCATCAGCCTGCATCATCCTCGTCAGCCCTCATCATCATCCTCGTCAGCCCACATCATCGTCATCGTCAGCCTACATCATCATCATCGTCAGACCACATCATCATCCTCCTAGGCCCACATCATCTCCCTCGTCAGCCCGCATCATCATCCTCTTCAGCCTGCATCATCATCGTCGTCAGCCCGCATCATCATCGTCGTCAGCCCGCATCATCATCCTCGCAGCCTGCATCATCATCCTCGTCAGCCCGCATCATCATCACCATTAGCCCGCATCATCATCCTCATCAGCCCGCGTCATCATCCTCGTCAGCATGCATCATCATCCTCGTCAGCCCGCATCATCATCCTCGCAGCCCGCTTCAGCACCCTCGTCAGCCCGTATCATCATCCTCGTCAGCCTGCATCAGCATCGTCGTCAGCCTGCATCACCATCGTCGTCAGCCCGCATCACCATCGTCGTCAGCCCACATCATCATCCTCGTCAGCCCGCATCATCATCCTCATCAGCCCGCATCATCCTCGTCAGCCCGCATCATCATCCTCGTCAGCCCACATCATCGTCATCGTCAGCCCACATCATCATCATCGTCAGACCACATCATCATCATCGTCAGACCACATCATCATCCTCCTAGGCCCACATCATCCTCCTCGTCAGCCCGCATCATCATCCTCATCAGCCCGCATCATCATCACCGTCACCCCGCATCATCATCCTCGTCAGCCCGCATCATCATCCTCTTCAGCACGCATCATCATCCTCTTCAGCCCGCATCACCATCGTCGTCAGCCCGCATCATCGTCGTCGTCAGCCCGCATCATCATTGTCGTCAACCCGCATCATCATCCTCATCAGCAGGCATCATCATCCTCATCAGCAGGCATCATCATCCTCGTCAGTCCGCATCATCATCCTCGTCAGCCCGCATCACCATCACCGTCAGCCCGCATCATCATCCTCGTCAGCCCGCATCATCATCCTCGTCAGCACGCATCATCATCCTCGTCAGCCCGCATCATCATCCTCGCAGCCCGCTTCAGCATCCTCGTCAGCACGCATCATCATCCTCGTCAGCCCGCATCATCATCCTCGCAGCCCGCTTCAGCATCCTCGTCAGCCCGCATCATCCTCCTCGTCAGCCCGCATCATCATCCTCGTCAGCCCGCATCATCATCCTCGTCAGCACGCATCATCACCCTCGTCAGCCCACATCATCGTCATCGTCAGCCTACATCATCATCATCGTCAGAACGCATCATCATCATCGTCAGACCACATCATCATCCTCGTCAGTCCTCATCATCGTCGTCGTCAGCCCACATCATCATTGTCGTCCCACATCATCATCGTCAGCCCACATCATCATCGTCAGCCCACATCATCATTATCATCAGCCCAAATCATCATCCTCATCATCCCACATCATCATCCTCGTCAGCCCACATCATCATCCTCGTCAGCCGGCATCATCATCCTCGTCAGCCCACATCATCGTCATCGTCAGCCCACATCATCGTCATCGTCAGCCCGCATCATCATCCTCTTCAGCCCGCATCATCATCCTCGTCAGCCCACATCAGCATCGTCATCAGCCCACATCAGCATCGTCATCAGCTCACATCAACATCGTCGTCAGCCCACATAATCATCATCAGCCCAGATCATCATCCTCTTCAGCCCGCATCATCATCCTCGTCAGCCCGCATCATCATCCTCATCAGCCTGCATCATCCTCGTCAGCCCGCATCATCATCCTCGTCAGCCCACATCATCGTCATCGCCAGCCTACATCATCATCATCGTCAGACCACATCATCATCATCGTCAGACCACATCATTATCCTCCTAGGCCCACATCATCCTCCTCGTCAGCCCACATCATCATCCTCGTCAGGCCACATCATCATACTCCTCAGCCCGCATCATCATCCTTGTCAACCTACATCATCGTCATCGTCAGCCCACATCATCGTCATCTTCAGCCCACATCATCATCATCGACAGCCCATATCATCGTCCTCGACAGCCCACATCATCGTCATCGTCAGCCTTCATCATCATCATCGTCAGACCACATCATCATCATCGTCAGACCACATCATCATCCTCGTCAGTCCTCATCATCATCGTCGTCAGCCCACATCATCATTGTCGTCCCACATCATCATCGTCACCCCACATCATCATCGTCAGCCCACATCATCATTATCATCAGCCCAAATCATCATCCTCATCAGCCCACATCATCATCCTCGTCAGCCCACATCATGATCCTCGTCAGCCGGCATCATCATCCTCGTCAGCCCACATCATCGTCATCGTCAGCCCACATCATCGTCATCGTCAGCCCGCATCGTCATCCTCTAGAGCCCGCTTCATCATCCTCCTCAGCCCACATCAGCATCGTCATCAGCCCACATCAGCATCGTCATCAGCCCACATCAACATCGTCATCAGCCCACATAATCATCTTCAGCCCAGATCATCATCTTCGTCAGCCCGCATCATCATGCTCGTCAGCACGCATCATCACCCTCGTCAGCCTGCATCATCATCACCGTCAGCCCGCATCATCATCCTCGGCAGCCCGCATCATCGTCCTCGTCAGCCCGCATCATCATCCTCGTCAGCCCGCATCATCATCCTCGCAGCCCGCATCATCATCCTCGTCAGCACGCATCATCATCCTCGTCAGCCCGCATCATCATCCTCGTCAGCCCGCATCATCATCCTCGTCAGCACGCATCATCATCCTCGTCAGCCCGCATCATCATCCTCGCAGCCCGCTTCAGCATCCTCGTCAGCCCCCATCATCATCACCGTCAGCCCACATCACCATCGTCGTCAGCCCGCATCATCATCCTCGTCAGCACGCATCATCATCCTCGTCTGCCCGCATCATCATCCCCGTCAGCCCGCATCATCATCACCGTCAGCCAGCATCATCATCCTCGTCAGCCCGCGTCATCATCCTCGTCAGCATGCATCATCATACTCGTCAGCCCGCAGCATCATCCTCGTAGCCCGCTTCAGCATCCTCGTCAGCCCGTATCATCATCCTCGTCAGCCTGCATCACCATCGTCGTTAGCCTGCATCACCATCGTCGTCAGCCCGCATCATCATCGTCGTCAGCCCGCATCATCATCCTCGTCAGCCCGCATCATCATCCTCATCAGCCTGCGTCATCCTCCTCAGCCCGCATCATCATCCTCAGCAGCCCACATCATCGTCATCGTCAGCCTATATCATCATCATCGTCAGACCACATCATCATCCTCCTAGGCCCACATCATCCTCCTCGTCAGCCCGCATCATCATCCTTTTCAGCCTGGATCATCATCGTCTTCAGCCCGCATCATCATCGTCGTCAGCCCGCATCATCATCCTCGCAGCCGGCATCATCATCCTGTTCAGCACGCATCATCATTATCGTCAGCCTGCATCATCATCCTCGTCAGCCCGCATCATCATCACCATTAGCCCGCATCATCATCCTCATCAGCCCGCGTCATCATCCTCGTCAGCACGCATCATCATCCTCGTCAGCCCGCATCATCATCCTCGCAGCCCGCTTCAGCAACCTCGTCAGCCCCCAGCATCATCACCGTCAGCCCACATCACCATCGTCGTCAGCCCGCATCATCATCGTCGTCAGCCCGCATCATCATCGTCGTCAGCACGCATCATCATCCTCGTCAGCACGCATCATCATCCTCGTCAGCCCGCTTCATCATCCTTGGAGCCCGCATCATCATCCTCGTCATCCCGCATCATCATCACCGTCAGTCAGCATCATCATCCTCGTCAGCCCGCGTCATCATCCTCGTCAGCATGCATCATTATCCTCGTCAGCCCGCATTATCATCCTCGCAGCCCGCTTCAGCATCCTCGTCAGCCCCCATCATCATCACCGTCAGCCCGCATCACAATCGTCATCAGCCCGCATCATCATCGTCGTCAGCCCGCATCATCGTCGTCGTCAGGACGCATCATCATCCTCGTCAGCCCGCATCATCATCCTCGGAGCCCGCATCATCATCCTCGTCAGCACGCATCATCATCCTCGTCTGCCCGCATCATCATCCTCGTCAGCCCGCATCATCATCACCGTCAGCCAGCATCATCATCCTCGTCAGCCCGCGTCATCATCCTCGTCAGCATGCATCATCATCCTCGTCAGCCCGCATCATCATCCTCGCAGCCCGCTTCAGCATCCTCGTCAGCCCGTATCATCATCCTCGTCAGCCTGCATCACCATCGTTGTCAGCCTGCATCACCATCGTCGTCAGCCCGCATCATCATGGTCGTCAGCCCGCATCATCATCCTCGTCAGCCCGCATCATCATCCTCATCAGCCTGCATCATCCTCGTCAGCCCGCATCATCATCCTCGTCAGCCCACATCATCATCCTCGTCAGCCGGCATCATCATCCTCGTCAGCCCACATCATCGTCATCGTCAGCCCACATCATTGTCATCGTCAGCCTGCATCGTCATCCTCTTCAGCCCGCATCATCATCCTCGTCAGCCCACATCAGCATCGTCATCAGCCCACATCAGCATCGTCATCAGCTCACATCAACATCGTCGTCAGCCTACATAATCATCATCAGCCCAGATCATCATCCTCGTCAGCCCGCATCATCATCCTCGTCGGCGTGCATCATCATCACCGTCAGCCCGCATCATCATCCTCGGCAGCCCGCATCATCATCCTCGTGAGCCCGCATCATCGTCATCGTCAGCCCATATCATCGTCATCGTCAGACCACATCATCATCCTCCTCAGCCTACATCATCCTCCTCGTCAGCGCACATCATCATCCTCGTCAGCACGCATCATCATCCTCCTCAGCCCGCATCATCATCCTCGTCAGCACGCATCATCATCCTCGTCAGCCCGCATCATCATACTCGTCAGCCCGCATCATCACCGTCCGCCCGCATCATCATCCTCGCAGCCCGCATCATCATCCTCGTCAGCACGCATCATCATACTCGTCAGCCCGCATCATCATCCTCGTCAGCCCGCATTATCATCACCGTCAGCCCGCATCATCATCCTCGTCAGCCCGCGTCATCCTCATCGTCAGCCCACATCATCATCCTCGTCAGCCCACATCATCGTCGTCGTCAGCCCACATCACCATCGTCGTTAGCCCACATAACCATCGTCAGCCCACATCACCGTCGTCGTCAGTCCACATCATCATCCTCGTCAGCCCTCATCATCATCGTCGTCAGCCCACATCATCATTGTCGTCCCACATCATCATCGTCAGCCCACATCATCATCGTCAGCCCACATCATCATTATCATCAGCCCAAATCATCATCCTCATCTGCCCACATCATCATCCTCGTCAGCCCATATCATCATCCTCGTCAGCCGGCATCATCATCCTCGTCAGCCCACATCATCGTCATCGTCAGCCCACATCATCGTCATCGTCAGCCCGCATCGTCATCCTCTTCAGCCCGCATCATCATCCTCGTCAGCCCACATCAGCATCGTCATCAGCCCACATCAGCATCGTCATCAGCCCACATCAACATCGTCGTCATCCCACATAATCATCATCATCCCAGATCATCATCCTCGTCAGCCCGCATCATCATCCTCATCAGCCCGCATCATCATCACCGTCAGCCCGCATCATCATCCTCGTCAGCCCGCATCATCATCCTCGCAGCCCGCTTCAGCATCCTCGTCAGCCCCCATCAACATCACCATCAGCCCGCATCACCATCGTCGTCAGCCCGCATCATCATCCTCGTCAGCCCGCATCATCACCCTTGTCAGCCCGCTTCACCGTCGTCCTCAGCCCGCATCTTCATCGTCGTCAGCCCGCATCATCATCGTCGTCAACCCGCATCATCATCCTCATCAGCCCGCATCATCATCCTCGTCAGCCCGCATCATCATCACCGTCAGCCCGCATCACCATCCTCGTCAGCCCGCATCATCATCCTCGTCAGCACGCATCATCATCCTCGTTAGCCCGCATCACCATCGTCGTCAGCCCGCATCATCATCGTCGTCAGCCCGCATCATCATCGTCTTCAGCCCGCATCATCATCCTCGTCAGCACGCATCATCATCCTCGTTAGCCCGCATCACCATCGTCGTCAGCCCGCATCATCATCCTCGTCAGCCAGCATCATCATCCTCGTCAGCAAGCATCATCACCCTCGTCAGCCCACATCATCGTCATCGTCAGCCTACATCATCATCATCGTCAGAACACATCATCATCGTCGTCAGACCACATCATCATCCTCGTCAGTCTTCATCATCATCGTCGTCAGCCCACATCATCATTGTCGTCCCACATCATCATCGTCAGCCCACATCATCATCGTCAGCCCACATCATCATTATCATCAGCCCAAATCATCATCCTCATCAGCTCACATCATCATCCTCGTCAGCCCACATCATCATCCTCGTCAGCCGGCATCATCATCCTCGTCAGCCCACATCATCGTCATCGTCAGCCCACATCATCGTCATCGTCAGCCCGCATCGTCATCCTCTTCAGCCCGCATCATCATCCTCGTCAGCCCACATCAGCATCGTCATCAGCCCACATCAGCATCGTCATCAGCTCACATCAACATCGTCGTCAGCCCACATAATCATCATCAGCCCAGATCATCATCCTCGTCAGCCCGCATCATCATCCTCGTCAGCCCGCCTCATCATCCTCGTCAGCGTGCATCATCATCACCGTCAGCCCCCATCATCATCCTCGGCAGCCCGCATCATCGTCCTCGTCAGCACGCATCATCATCGTCGTCAGCCCGCATCATCATCCTCGCAGCCCGCATCATCATCCTCGTCAGCACGCATCATCATCCTCGTCAGCCCGCTTCATCATCCTCGTCAGCCCGCATCATCATCCTCGTCAGCCCGCATCATCATCCTCGCAGCCCGCTTCAGCATCCTCGTCAGCCCCCATCATCATCATCGTCAGCCTGCATCACCATCGTTGTCAGCCCGCATCATCATCGTCGTCAGCCCGCATCATCATCGTCGTCAGCACGCATCATCATCCTCGTCAGCACGCATCATCATCCTCGTCAGCCCGCTTCATCATCCTTGGAGCCCGCATCATCATCCTCGTCAGCACTCATCATCATCCCCGTCAGCCCGCATCATCATCCTCGTCAGCCCGCATCATCATCACCGTCAGCCAGCATCATCATCCTCGTCAGCCCGCCTCATCATCCTCGCAGCCCGCTTCAGCATCCTCGTCAGCCCGTATCATCATCCCCGTCAGCCTGCATCACCATCGTCGTCAGCCTGCATCACCATCGTCGTCAGCGCGCCTCACAATCGTCGTCAGCACGCATCATCATCCTCGTCAGCCCGCATCGTCATCCTCGCAGCCCGCTTCAGCATCCTCGTCAGCCCGTATCATCATCCCCGTCAGCCTGCATCACCATCGTCGTCAGCCTGCATCATCATCCTCGTAAGCCCGCATCATCATCCTCGTCAGCACGCATCATCATCCTCGTCAGCCCGCATCGTCATCCTCGCAGCCCGCTTCAGCATCCTCGTCAGCCCCCATCATCATCACCGTCAGCCCACATCACCATCGTCGTCAGCCCGCATCATCATCGTCGTCAGCCCGCATCATCATCGTCGTCAGCACGCATCATCGTCCTCGTCAGCACGCATCATCATTATCGTCAGCCTGCATCACCATCCTCGTCAGCCCGCATCATCATCACCTTTAGCCCGCATCATCATCCTCATCAGCCCGCGTCATCATCCTCGTCAGCCCGCATCATCATCCTCGTCAGCCCGCATCATCATCCTCGCAGCCCGCTTCAGCATCCTCGTCAGCCCCCATCATCATCACCGTCAGCCCACATCACCATCGTCGTCAGCCCGCATCATCATCGTCGTCAGCCCGCATCATCATCGTCGTCAGCATGCATCATCATCCTCGTCAGCACGCATCATCATCCTCGTCAGCTCGCTTCATCATCCTTGGAGCCCGCATCATCATCCTCGTCAGCCCGCATCATCATCACCGTCAGTCAGCATCATCATCCTCGTCAGCCCGCGTCATCATCCTCGTCAGCATGCATCATCATCCTCGTCAGCCCGCATTATCATCCTCGCAGCCCGCGTCAGCATCCTCGTCAGCCCCCATCATCATCACCGTCAGCCCGCATCACAATCGTCATCAGCCCGCATCATCATCGTCGTCAGCCCGCATCATCGTCGTCGTCAGGACGCATCATCATCCTCGTCAGCACGCATCATCATCCTCGGAGCCCGCATCATCATCCTCGTCAGCACGCATCATCATCCTCGTCTGCCCGCATCATCATCCTCGTCAGCCCGCATCATCATCACCGTCAGCCAGCATCATCATCCTCGTCAGCCCGCGTCATCATCCTCGTCAGCATGCATCCTCATCCTCGTCACCCCGCATCATCATCCTCGCAGCCCGCTTCAGCATCCTCGTCAGCCCGTATCATCATCCTCGTCAGCCTGCATCACCATCATCGTCAGCCTGAATCACCATCGTCGTCAGCCCGCATCATCATCGTCGTCAGCCCGCATCATCATCCTCGTCAGCCCGCATCATCATCCTCATCAGCCTGCATCATCCTCGTCAGCCCGCATCATCATCCTCGTCAGCCCACATCATCGTCATCGTCAGCCTGCATCATCATCATCGTCAGACCACATCATCATCCTCCTAGGCCCACATCATCCTCCTCGTCAGCCCGCATCATCATCCTCTTCAGCCTGCATCATCATCGTCGTCAGCCCGCATCATCATCGTCGTCAGCCCGCATCATCATCCTCGCAGCCGGCATCATCATCCTGTTCAGCACGCATCATCATTATCGTCAGCCTGCATCATCATCCTCGTCAGCCCGCATCATCATCACCAATAGCCCGCATCATCATCCTCATCAGCCCGCGTCATCATCCTCGTCAGCATGCATCATCATCCTCGTCAGCCCGCATCATCATCCTCGCAGCCCGCTTCAGCACCCTCGTCAGCCCGTATCATCATCCTCGTCAGCCTGCATCAGCATCGTCGTCAGCCTGCAACACCATCGTCGTCAGCCCGCATCACCATCGTCGTCAGCCCGCATCATCATCCTCATCAGCCTGCATCATCCTCGTCAGCCCGCATCATCATCCTCGTAAGCCCACATCATCGTCATCGTCAGCCTACATCATCATCATCGTCAGACCACATCATCATCATCGTCAGACCACATCATCATCCTCCTAGGCCCACATCATCCTCCTCGTCACCCCGCATCATCATCGTCATCAGCCCGCATCATCATCACCGTCACCCCGCATCATCATCCTCGTCAGCCCGCATCATCATCCTCGTCAGTACGCATCATCATCCTCTTCAGCCCGCATCACCATCGTCGTCAGCCCGCATCATCATCGTCGTCAGCCCGCATCATCAATGTCGTCAGCCCGCATCATCATCCTCATCAGCACACATCATCATCCTCATCAGCAGGCATCATCATCCTCGTCAGCCCGCATCATCATCCTCGTCAGCCCGCATCACCATCACCGTCAGCCCGCATCATCATCCTCGTCAGCCAGCATCATCATCCTCGTCAGCACGCATCATCATCCTCGTCAGCCCGCATCATCATCCTCGCAGCCCGCTTCAGCATACTCGTCAGCACGCATCATCATCCTCGTCAGCCCGCATCATCATCCTCGCAGCCCGCTTCAGCATGCTCGTCAGCCCGCATCATCCTCCTCGTCAGCCCGCATCATCATCCTCGTCAGCCCGCATCATCATCACCGTCAGCCCGCATCACAATCCTCGTCAGCCCGCATCATCATCCTCGTCGGCCCGCATCATCATCCTCGTCAGCCCGCATCATCATCCTCGTCAGCCCGCATCATCATCCTCGTCAGCACGCATTATCACCCTCATCAGCCCACATCATCGTCATCGTCAGCCTACATCATCATCATCGTCAGACCACATCATCATCGTCGTCAGACCACATCATCATCCTCGTCAGTCTTCATCATCATCGTCGTCAGCCCACATCATCATTGTCGTCCCACATCATCATCGTCAGCCCACATCATCATCGTCAGCCCACATCATCATTATCATCAGCCCAAATCTTCATCCTCATCAGCCCACATCATCATCCTCGTCAGCCCACATCATCACCCTCGTCAGCCGGCATCATCATCCTCGTCAGCCCACATCATCGTCATCGTCAGCCCACATCATCGTCATTGTCATCCCGCAGCGTCATCCTCTTCAGCCCGCATCATCATCCTCGTCAGCCCACATCAGCATCGTCATCAGCCCACATCAGCATCGTCATCAGCTCACATCAACATCGTCGTCGGCCCACATAATCATCATCAGCCCAGATCATCATCCTCGTCAGCCCGCATCATCATCCTCGTCAGCCCGCCTCATCATCCTCTGCAGCCCGCATCATCGTCCTCGTCAGCACGCATCATCATCCTGGTCAGCCCGCATCATCATCCTCACAGCCCGCATCATCATCCTCGTCAGCATGCATCATCATCCTCGTCAGCCCGCTTCATCATCCTCGTCAGCCCGCATCATCATCCTCGTCAGCCCGCATCATCATCCTCGCAGCCCGCTTCAGCATCCTCGTCAGCCCCCATCATCATCACCGTCAGCCTGCATCACCATCGTTGTCAGCCCGCATCATCATCGTCGTCAGCACGCATCATCATCCTCGTCAGCACGCATCATCATCCTCGTCAGCCCGCATCATGATCACCGTCAGCCCGCATCATCATCCTCGTCAGCCCACATCATCATCCTCGTCAGCACGCATCATCATCCTCTTCAGCCCGCATCACCATCGTCGTCAGCCCGCACCATCATCGTCGTCAGCCCGCATCATCATTGTCGTCAGTCCGCATCATCATCCTTATCAGCACGCATCATCATCCTCATCAGCCCGCATCATCATCCTCGTCAGCCCGCATCATCATCCTCGTCAGCGCGCATCACCATCACCATCAGCCCGCATCATCATCGTCGTCAGCCCGCATCATCGTCGTCGTCAGGACGCATCATCATCCTCGTCAGCACGCATCATCATCCTCGGAGCCCGCATCATCATCCTCGTCAGCACGCATCATCATCCTCGTCTGCCCGCATCATCATCCTCGTCAGCCCGCATCATCATCACCGTCAGCCAGCATCATCATCCTCGTCAGCCCGCGTCATCATCCTCGTCAGCATGCATCCTCATCCTCGTCACCCCGCATCATCATCCTCGCAGCCCGCTTCAGCATCCCCGTCAGCCCGCATCATCATCCTCGTCAGCCTGCATCACCATCATCGTCAGCCTGAATCACCATCGTCGTCAGCCCGCATCATCATCGTCGTCAGCCCGCATCATCATCCTCGTCAGCCCGCATCATCATCCTCATCAGCCTGCATCATCCTCGTCAGCCCGCATCATCATCCTCGTCAGCCCACATCATCGTCATCGTCAGCCTGCATCATCATCATCGTCAGACCTCATCATCATCCTCCTAGGCCCACATCATCCTCCTCGTCAGCCCGCATCATCATCCTCTTCAGCCTGCATCATCATCGTCGTCAGCCCGCATCATCATCGTCGTCAGCCCGCATCATCATCCTCGCAGCCGGCATCATCATCCTGTTCAGCACGCATCATCATTATCGTCAGCCTGCATCATCATCCTCGTCAGCCCGCATCATCATCACCAATAGCCCGCATCATCATCCTCATCAGCCCGCGTCATCTTCCTCGTCAGCATGCATCATCATCCTCGTCAGCCCGCATCATCATCCTCGCAGCCCGCTTCAGCACCCTCGTCAGCCCGTATCATCATCCTCGTCAGCCTGCATCAGCATCGTCGTCAGCCTGCAACACCATCGTCGTCAGCCCGCATCACCATCGTCGTCAGCCCGCATCATCATCCTCATCAGCCTGCATCATCCTCGTCAGCCCGCATCATCATCCTCGTCAGCCCACATCATCGTCATCGTCAGCCTACATCATCATCATCGTCAGACCACATCATCATCATCGTCAGACCACATCATCATCCTCCTAGGCCCACATCATCCTCCTCGTCACCCCGCATCATCATCGTCATCAGCCCGCATCATCATCACCGTCACCCCGCATCATCATCCTCGTCAGCCCGCATCATCATCCTCGTCAGTACACATCATCATCCTCTTCAGCCCGCATCACCATCGTCGTCAGCCCGCATCATCATCGTCGTCAGCCCGCATCATCAATGTCGTCAGCCCGCATCATCATCCTCATCAGCACACATCATCATCCTCATCAGCAGGCATCATCATCCTCGTCAGCCCGCATCATCATCCTCGTCAGCCCGCATCACCATCACCGTCAGCCCGCATCATCATCCTCGTCAGCCAGCATCATCATCCTCGTCAGCACGCATCATCATCCTCGTCAGCCCGCATCATCATCCTCGCAGCCCGCTTCAGCATACTCGTCAGCACGCATCATCATCCTCGTCAGCCCGCATCATCATCCTCGCAGCCCGCTTCAGCATGCTCGTCAGCCCGCATCATCCTCCTCGTCAGCCCGCATCATCATCCTCGTCAGCCCGCATCATCATCACCGTCAGCCCGCATCACAATCCTCGTCAGCCCGCATCATCATCCTCGTCGGCCCGCATCATCATCCTCGTCAGCCCGCATCATCATCCTCGTCTGCCCGCATCATCATCCTCGTCAGCACGCATTATCACCCTCATCAGCCCACATCATCGTCATCGTCAGCCTACATCATCATCATCGTCAGACCACATCATCATCGTCGTCAGACCACATCATCATCCTCGTCAGTCTTCATCATCATCGTCGTCAGCCCACATCATCATTGTCGTCCCACATCATCATCGTCAGCCCACATCATCATCGTCAGCCCACATCATCATTATCATCAGCCCAAATCTTCATCCTCATCAGCCCACATCATCATCCTCGTCAGCCCACATCATCACCCTCGTCAGCCGGCATCATCATCCTCGTCAGACCACATAATCGTCATCGTCAGACCACATCATCGTCATTGTCATCCCGCAGCGTCATCCTCTTCAGCCCGCATCATCATCCTCGTCAGCCCACATCAGCATCGTCATCAGCCCACATCAGCATCGTCATCAGCTCACATCAACATCGTCGTCGGCCCACATAATCATCATCAGCCCAGATCATCATCCTCGTCAGCCCGCATCATCATCCTCGTCAGCCCGCCTCATCATCCTCGTCAGCGTGCATCATCATCACCGTCAGCCCGCATCATCATCCTCGGCAGCCCGCATCATCGTCCTCGTCAGCACGCATCATCATCCTCGTCAGCCCGCATCATCATCCTCGCAGCCCGCATCATCATCCTCGTCAGCACGCATCATCATCCTCGTCAGCCCGCTTCATCATCCTCGTCAGCCCGCATCATCATCCTCGTCAGCCCGCATCATCATCCTCGCAGCCCGCTTCAGCATCCTCGTCAGCCCCCATCATCATCACCGTCAGCCT
Source organism: Gorilla gorilla gorilla (assembly GCF_029281585.2). NCBI lineage: Eukaryota > Metazoa > Chordata > Mammalia > Primates > Hominidae > Gorilla > Gorilla gorilla. Next base: position 8,456,916 of record NC_086018.1, on the reverse strand, counting down.
GCATCACCATCGTTGTCAGCCCGCATCATCATCGTCGTCAGCCCGCATCATCATCGTCGTCAGCACGCATCATCATCCTCGTCAGCACGCATCATCATCCTCGTCAGCCCGCATCATGATCACCGTCAGCCCGCATCATCATCCTCGTCAGCCCACATCATCATCCTCGTCAGCACGCATCATCATCCTCTTCAGCCCGCATCACCATCGTCGTCAGCCCGCACCATCATCGTCGTCAGCCCGCATCATCATTGTCGTCAGTCCGCATCATCATCCTTATCAGCACGCATCATCATCCTCATCAGCCCGCATCATCATCCTCGTCAGCCCGCATCATCATCCTCGTCAGCGCGCATCACCATCACCATCAGCCCGCATCATCATCCTCGTCAGCCCGCATCATCATCTTCGTCATCCCGCATCATCATCCTCGTCAGCAGGCATCATCATCCTCTTCAGCCCCCATCACCATCGTCGTCAGCCCACATCATCGTCATCGTCAGCCCGCATCGTCATCCTCGTCAGCCCGCATCGTCATCCTCTTTAGCCCGCATCATCATCCTTGTCAGCCCACACCAACATCGTCTTCAGCCAACATCAGCATCGTCATCAGCCCACATCAACATCGTCTTCAGCCCACATAATCATCATCAGCCCAGATCATCATCCTCGTCAGCCCGCATCATCATCCTCATCAGCCCGCATCATCATCCTCGTCAGCCCGCATCATCATCACCGTCAGCGCGCATCATCATCCTCGTCAGCCCTCATCATCATCGTCGTCAGCCCGCAACATCATCGTCGTCAGCACGCATGATCATCCTCGCAGCCCGCTTCAGCATCCTCGTCAGCCCCCATCATCATCACTGTCAGCCCGCATCACCATCGTCGTCAGCCCGCTTCATCATCGTCGTCAGCCCGCATCATCATCCTCGTCAGCACGCATCATCATCCTCGTCAGCACGCATCATCATCCTCGTCAGCCCGCATCATCATCCTCGTCAGCCCGCATCATCATACTCGTCAGCACGCATCATCATCCTCGTCAGCCCGCATCATCATCCTCGCAGCCCGCTTCAGCATCCTCGTCAGCCCCCATCATCATCACCGTCAGCCCACATCACCATCGTCGTCAGGCCGCATCATCATCGTCGTCAGCCTGCATCATCATCGTCGTCAGCCCACATCATCATTGTCGTCCCACATCATCATCGTCAGCCCACATCATCATCGTCAGCCCACATCATCATTATCATCAGCCCAAATCATCATCCTCATCAGCCCACATCATCATCCTCGTCAGCCCACATCATCATCCTCTTCAGCCCACATCATCATCCTTGTCAACCTACATCATCGTCATCGTCAGCCCACATCATCGTCATCTTCAGCCCACATCATCATCATCGACAGCCCATAACATCCTCCTCGTCAGCCCGCATCATCATCCTTGTCAGCCCGCATCATTATCACAGTCAGCCCGCATCATCATCCTCGTCAGCCCGCATCATCATCCTCGTCATCCCGCATCATCATCCTCGTCAGTAGGCATCATCATCCTCTTCAGCCCCCATCACCATCGTCGTCAGCCCACATGATCGTCATCGTCAGCCCGCATCGTCATCCTCGTCAGCCCGCATCGTCATCCTCTTCAGCCCGCATCATCATCCTTGTCAGCCCACATCAGCATCGTCTTCAGCCAACATCAGCATCGTCATCAGCCCACATCAACATCGTCGTCAGCCCACATAATCATCATCAGCCCAGATCATCATCCTCGTCAGCCCGCATCATCATCCTCATCAGCCCGCATCATCATCCTCGTCAGCCCGCATCATCATCACCGTCAGCGCGCATCATCATCCTCGTCAGCCCTCATCATCATCGTCGTCAGCCCGCAACATCATCGTCGTCAGCACGCATCATCATCCTCGCAGCCCGCTTCAGCATCCTCGTCAGCCCCCATCATCATCACTGTCAGCCCGCATCACCATCGTCGTCAGCCCGCTTCATCATCGTCGTCAGCCCGCATCATCATCCTCGTCAGCACGCATCATCATCCTCGTCAGCATGCATCATCATCCTCGTCAGCCCGCATCATCATCCTCGTCAGCCCGCATCATCATCCTCGTCAGCACGCATCATCATCCTCGTCTGCCCGCATCATCATCCTCGCAGCCCGCTTCAGCATCCTCGTCAGCCCCCATCATCATCACCGTCAGCCCACATCACCATCGTCGTCAGGCCGCATCATCATCGTCGTCAGCCTGCATCATCATCGTCGTCAGCCCACATCATCATTGTCGTCCCACATCATCATCGTCAGCCCACATCATCATCGTCAGCCCACATCATCATTATCATCAGCCCAAATCATCATCCTCATCAGCCCACATCATCATCCTCGTCAGCCCACATCATCATCCTCTTCAGCCCACATCATCATCCTTGTCAACCTACATCATCGTCATCGTCAGCCCACATCATCGTCATCTTCAGCCCACATCATCATCATCGACAGCCCATAACATCCTCCTCGTCAGCCCGCATCATCATCCTTGTCAGCCCGCATCATTATCACAGTCAGCCCGCATCATCATCCTCGTCAGCCCGCATCATCATCCTCGTCATCCCGCATCATCATCCTCGTCAGTAGGCATCATCATCCTCTTCAGCCCCCATCACCATCGTCGTCAGCCCACATGATCGTCATCGTCAGCCCGCATCGTCATCCTCGTCAGCCCGCATCGTCATCCTCTTCAGCCCGCATCATCATCCTTGTCAGCCCACATCAGCATCGTCTTCAGCCAACATCAGCATCGTCATCAGCCCACATCAACATCGTCGTCAGCCCACATAATCATCATCAGCCCAGATCATCATCCTCGTCAGCCCGCATCATCATCCTCATCAGCCCGCACCATCATCCTCGTCAGCCCGCATCATCATCACCGTCAGCGCGCATCATCATCCTCGTCAGCCCTCATCATCATCGTCGTCAGCCCGCAACATCATCGTCGTCAGCACGCATCATCATCCTCGCAGCCCGCTTCAGCATCCTCGTCAGCCCCCATCATCATCACTGTCAGCCCGCATCACCATCGTCGTCAGCCCGCTTCATCATCGTCGTCAGCCCGCATCATCATCCTCGTCAGCACGCATCATCATCCTCGTCAGCATGCATCATCATCCTCGTCAGCCCGCATCATCATCCTCGTCAGCCCGCATCATCATCCTCGTCAGCACGCATCATCATCCTCGTCTGCCCGCATCATCATCCTCGCAGCCCGCTTCAGCATCCTCGTCAGCCCCCATCATCATCACCGTCAGCCCACATCACCATCGTCGTCAGGCCGCATCATCATCGTCGTCAGCCTGCATCATCATCGTCGTCAGCACGCATCATCATACTCGTCAGCACGCATCATCATCCTCGTCAGCCCGCTTCATCATCCTTGGAGCCCGCATCATCATACTCGTCAGCCCGCATCATCATCACCGTCAGTCAGCATCATCATCCTCGTCAGCCCGCGTCATCATCCTCGTCAGCCCGCATCATCATCCTCGTCAGCATGCATCATCCCCCTCGTCAGCCCACATCATCGTCATCGTCAGCCTACATCATCATCATCGTCAGACCACATCATCATCATCGTCAGACCACATCATCATCCTCGTCAGTCTTCATCATCATCGTCGTCAGCCCACATCATCATTGTCGTCCCACATCATCATCGTCAGCCCACATCATCATCGTCAGCCCACATCATCATTATCATCAGCCCAAATCATCATCCTCATCAGCCCACATCATCATCCTCGTCAGCCCACATCATCATCCTCGTCAGCCGGCATCATAATCCTCGTCAGCCCACATCATCGTCATCGTCAGCCCACATCATCGTCATCGTCAGCCCGCATCGTCATCCTCTTCAGCCCGCATCATCATCCTCGTCAGCCCACATCAGCATCGTCATCAGCCCACATCAGCATCGTCATCAGCTCACATCAACATCGTCGTCAGCCCACATAATCATCATCAGCCCAGATCATCATCCTCGTCAGCCCGCATCATCATCCTCGTCAGCCCGCCTCATCATCCTCGTCAGCGTGCATCTTCATCACCGTCAGCCCGCATCATCATCCTCGGCAGACCGCATCATCGTCCTCGTCAGCACGCATCATCATCCTCGTCAGCCCGCATCATCATCCTCGCAGCCCGCATCATCATCCTCGTCAGCACGGATCATCATCCTCGTCAACCCGCTTCATCATCCTCGTCAGCCCGCATCATCATCCTCGTCAGCCCGCATCATCATCCTCGCAGCCCGCTTCAGCATCCTCGTCAGCCCCCATCATCATCACCGTCAGCCTGCATCACCATCGTTGTCAGCCCGCATCATCATCGTCGTCAGCCCGCAACATCATCGTCGTCAGCACGCATCATCATCCTCGTCAGCACGCATCATCATCCTCGTCAGCCCGCTTCATCATCCTTGGAGCCCGCATCATCATCCTCGTCAGCACTCATCATCATCCCCGTCAGCCCGCATCATCATCCTCGTCAGCCCACATCATCATCACCGTCAGCCAGCATCATCATCCTCGTCAGCCCGCGTCATCATCCTCGCAGCCCGCTTCAGCATCCTCGTCAGCCCGTATCATCATCCCCGTCAGCCTGCATCACCATCGTCGTCAGCCTGCATCACCATCGTCGTCAGCGCGCATCACCATCGTCGTCAGCCCGCATCATCGTCATCGTCAGCCTACATCATCATCATCGTCAGCCCGCATCTTCGTCATCGTCAGCCTACATCATCATCATCGTCAGACCACATGATCATCATCGTCAGACCACATCATCATCCTCCTAGGCCCACATCATCCTCCTCGTCAGCCCTCATCATCATTCTCGTCAGCCCGCATCATGATCACCGTCAGCCCGCATCATCATCCTCGTCAGCCCGCATCATCATCCTCGTCAGCACGCATCATCATCCTCTTCAGCCCGCATCATCATCCTCATCAGCATTCATCATCATCCTCATCAGCCCGCATCATCATCCTTGTCAGCCCGCATCATTATCCTCGTCAGCACGCATCATCATCCTCGTCAGCCCGCATCATCATCCTCGCAGCCCGCTTCAGCATCCTCGTCGGCCTGCATCATCATCCTCGTCAGCCCGCATCATCATCTTCGTCAGCCCGCATCATCATCCTCGTCAGCCCGCATCATCATCCTCATCCGCCTGCATCATCCTCGTCAGCCCGCTTCATCATCCTCGTCCGCCCACATCATCGTCATCGTCAGCCTACATCATCATCATCGTCAGACCACATCATCATCATCGTCAGACCACATCATCATCCTCCTAGGCCCACATCATCCTCCTCGTCAGCCCGCATCACCATCGTCGTCAGCCCGCATCATCATCGTCGTCAGCCCGCATCATCATCGTCGTCAGCCCGCATCATCATCCTCGTCAGCACGCATCATCCTCCTCGTCAGCCTGCATCATCATCCTCGCAGCCCGCATCATCATCCTCGTCAGCATGCATCATAATCCTCGTCAGCCCGCATCATCTTCCTCTTCAGCCCGCATCATCATCCTCGTCAGCACGCATCATCATCCTCGTCAGCCCGCATCGTCATCCTCGCAGCCCGCTTCAGCATCCTCGTCAGCCCGCATCATCATCCTCGTCAGCCCGCATCTCGATCGTCGTCAGCCCACATAATCATCGTCAGCCCTCATCACCATCGACGTCAGCCCACATCATCATCGTCTTCAGCCCACATCACCATCGTCGTCAGTCCATATAATTGTCGTCAGCCCACACCATCATCGTTAGCCCACATCATCATCGTCAGCCCACATCATCATCCTCATCAGCCCACATTATCATCATCATCAGCCCACATCATCATCCTCCTTAGCCCACATCAAACTCCTCGACAGCCCACATCATCATCGTTGTCAGCCCGCATAATCATCCTTTTCAGCCCGCATCATCATCCTCATCAGCCCACATTATCATCATCATCAGCCCACATCATCATCCTCCTTTGCCCACATCAAACTCATCGACAGCCCACATCATCATCGTTGTCAGCCCGCATCATCATCACCGTCAGCCCGCATCATCATCCTCGTCAGCATGCATCATCATCCTCGTCAGCCCGCATCATCATCCTCGCAGCCCGCTTCAGCATCATCGTCCCCACGTATCATCATCCTCGTCAGCCCGCATCACCATCGTCGTCAGACTGCATAACCATCTTCGTCAGCCCGCATCATCACCGTCGTCAGCCCGCATCATTATCCTCGTCAGCCCGCATCATCATACTCATCAGCCTGCGTCATCCTCGTCAGACCGCATCATCATCCTCGTCAGCCCACATCATCGTCATCGTCAGCCTACATCATCATCATCGTCAGACCACGTCATCATCATGGTCAGACCACATCATCATCCTCCTAGTTCCACATCATCCTCCCCCTCAGCCCGCATCATCATCCTCGTCAGCCCGCGTCATCATCCTCGTCAGCCCGCATCATCATCCTCGCAGCCCGCTTCAGCATCCTCGTCAGCCCTCATCATCATCGTCGTCAGCCCGCTTCATCATCCTCGTCAGCATGCATCATGATCCTCGTCAGCCCGCATCACCATCGTCGTCAGCCCGCATCATCTTCGTCGTCAGCACGCATCTTCATCCTCGTCAGCCCACATCATCATCCTCCTAGTTCCACATCATCCTCCCCCTCAGCCCGCATCATCATCCTCGTCAGCCCGCGTCATCATCCTTGTCAGCCCACATCAGCATCGTCATCAGCCCACAACAGCATCGTCATCAGCCCACATCAACATCGTCGTCAGCCCACATAATCATCATCAGCCCAGATCATCATCCTCGTCAGCCCGCATCATCATCCTCGTCAGCCCGCATTATCATCCTCGTCAGCCCGCATCTTCATCACCGTCAGCCCGCATCATCATCACCGTCAGCCCGCATCATCATCCTCGTCATCACGCATCATCATCCTCGTCAGCCCTCATCATCATCCTCGCAGCCCGCATCATCATCCTCGTCAGCAAGCATCATCATCCTCGTCAGCCCTCATCATCATCCTCGCAGCCCGCATCATCATCCTCGTCAGCAAGCATCATCATCCTCGTCAGCACGCATCATCCTTCTCGTCAGCCCGCATGATCATCCTCGCAGCCCGCATCATCATCCTCGTCAGCCCGGATCACCATCACCGTCAGCCCGCATCATCTTCCTCGTCAGCCCGCATCATCATCCTCGTCAGCACGCATCATCATCCTCGTCAGCCCGCATCATCATCCTCGCAGCCCGCTTCAGCATCCTCGTCAGCCCGCATCATCATCCTCGTCAGCCCACATCTCGATCGTCGTCAGCCCACATAATCATCGTCAGCCCTCATCACCATCGTCGTCAGCCCACATCATCATCGTCTTCAGCCCACATCACCATCGTCGTCAGTCCATATAATTGTCGTCAGCCCACACCATCATCGTTAGCCCACATCATCATCGTCAGCCCACATCATTATCCTCATCAGCCCACATTATCATCATCATCAGCCCACATCATCATCCTCCTTAGCCCACATCAAACTCCTCGACAGCCCACATCTTCATCGTTCTCAGCCCGCATAATCATCCTTTTCAGCCCGCATCATCATCCTCATCAGCCCACATTATCATCATCATCAGCCCACATCATCATCCTCCTTTGCCCACATCAAACTCATCGACAGCCAACATCATCATCGTTGTCAGCCCGCATCATCATCCTTTTCAGCCCGCATCATCATCCTCGTCACCCCGTATCATCATCCTCGTCAGCCCGCATCACCGTCGTCATCAGCCTGCATCACCGTCGTCGTGAGCCCTCATCATCATAGTCGTCAGCCCGCATCATCATCGTCGTCAGCCCACATCGTCATCGTCAGCCCGCATCATCATCGTCAACCCACATCATCTTCGTCTCCGCAGATCATCATCCTCATCAGCTCGCATCATCATCCTCTTCAGGCCGCATCATCATCCTCGTCAGCCCGCATCATCATCCTCGTCAGCCCGCATCATCGTCATCGTCAGCCCATATCATCGTCATCGTCAGACAACATCATCATCCTCCTCAGCCCACATCATCCTCCTCGTCAGCCCACATCATCATTATCGTCAGTCCACATCATCATCCTCCTAAGCCAGCATCATCATCATCGTCAGCCCACATCATCATCCTCCTCAGCCCACATCATCCTCATCGTCAGCCCACATCATCATCCTCGTCAGCCCACATCATCGTCGTCGTCATCCCACATAACCATCGTCAGCCCACGTCACCATCGTCGTCAGTCCACATCATCATCCTCGTCAGCCCTCATCATCATCGTCGTCAGCCCACATCATCATTGTCGTCCCACATCATCATCGTCAGCCCACATCATCATCGTCAGCCCACATCATCATTTTCATCAGCCCAAATCATCATCCTCATCAGCCCACAGCATCATCCTCGTCAGCCCGCATCATCATCCTCATCAGCCTGCATCATCCTCGTCAGCCCGCATCATCATCCTCGTCAGCCCACATCATCGTCATCGTCAGCCTACATCATCATCATCGTCAGACCACATCATCATCATGGTCAGACCACAGCATCATCCTCCTAGTTCCACATCATCCTCCTCGTCAGCCCGCATCATCATCCTCGTCAGCCCGCATCATCATCACCGTCAGCCCGCATCATCATCCTCGTCAGCCCGCGTCATCATCCTCCTCAGCATGCATCCTCATCCTCGTCAGCCCGCATCATCATCCTCGCAGCCCGCTTCAGCATCCTCGTCAGCCCGTATCATCATCCTCGTCAGCACGCATCACCATCCTCGTCAGCCCGCATCATCATCCTCTTCAGCCCGCATCTTCATCCTCGTCAGCCCGCATCATCTTCATCGTCATCCGCCATCATCATCCTCGTCAGCCTGCATCATCACCCTCGTCAGCCCGCATCTTCATCCTCGTCAGGCCGCATCATCATCGTCGTCAGCCCGCATCATCATCCTCGTCACCCCTCATCATCATCCTCGTCAGCCCGCATCACCGTCGTCATCAGCCTGCATCACCATCATTGTGAGCCCTCATCATCATCGTCGTCAGCCCGCATCATCATCGTCGTCAGCCCACATCGTCATCGTCAGCCCGCATCATCATCGTCAGCCCACATCATCATCGTCTCCCCACATCATCATCCTCATCAGCTCGCATCATCATCCTCTTCAGGCCGCATCATCATCCTCGTCAGCCCGCATCATCATCCTGGTCAGCCCGCATCATCGTCATCGTCAGCCCATATCATCGTCATCGTCAGACCACATCATCATCCTCCTCAGCCCACATCATCCTCCTCGTCAGCCCACATCATCATCCTCGTCAGCACGCATCATCATCCTCGTCAGCACGCATCATCATCCTCGTCAGCCCGCCGCTTCTTCCTCGTCAGCCCGCATCATCATCACCGTCAGCCCGCATCATCATCCTCGTCAGCCCACATCATCGTCGTCGTCAGCCCACATCACCATCGTCGTTAGCCCACATAACCATCGTCAGCCCACATGACCATCGTCGTCAGTCCACATCATCATCCTCGTCAGCCCTCATCATCATCGTCGTCAGCCCACATCATCATTGTCGTCCCACATCATCATCGTCAGCCCACATCATCATCGTCAGCCCACATCATCAGTATCATCAGCCCAAATCATCATCCTCATCAGCCCACATCATCATCCTCGTCAGCCCATATCATCATCCTCGTCAGCCGGCATCATCATCCTCGTCAGACCACATCATCGTCATCGTCAGCCCACATCATCGTCATCGTCAGCCCGCATCGTCATCCTCTTCAGCCCGCATCATCGTCCTCGTCAGCCCACATCAGCATCGTCATCAGCCCACATCAGCATCGTCATCAGCCCACATCAACATCGTCGTCAGCCCACATAATCATCATCAGCCCAGATCATCATCCTCGTCAGCCCGCATCATCATCCTCGTCTGCCCGCATCATCATCCTCGTCAGCCCGCATCATCATCACCGTCAGCCCGCATCAACATCCTCGTCAGCCCGCGTCATCATCCTCGTCAGCATGCATCCTCATCCTCGTCAGCCCGCATCAACATCCTCGCAGCCCGCTTCAGCATCCTCGTCAGCCCGTATCATCATCCTCGTCAGCCTGCATCACCATCGTCGTCAGCCTGCATCACCATCATCGTCAGCCCGCATCACCATCGTCATCAGCCCGCATCATCGTCATCGTGAGCCTACATCATCATCGTCGTCAGCCCACATAATCATCATCAGCCCAGATCATCATCCTCGTCAGCCCGCATCATCATCCTCATCAGCCCGCATCACCATCGTCGTCAGCCCGCATCATCATCGTCGACAGCCCGGATCATCATCGTCGTCAGCCCGCATCATCATCCTCATCAGCACGCATCATCATCCTCGTCAGCCCGCATCATCATCCTCGCAGCCCGCATCATCATCCTCGTCAGAATGCATCTTCATCCTCGTCATCCCGCATCATCATCCTCGTCAGCCCGCATCACCATCACCGTCAGCCCACATCATCATCCTCGTCAGCCCGCATCATCATCCTCGTCATCCCGCATCATCATCCTCGTCAGCCCGCATCATCATCCTCGTCAGCCCGCATCATCACCGTCAGCCCGCATCACCATCGTCGTCAGCCCGCCTCATCATCCTCGTCAGCCCGCATCATCATCCTTGTCAGCCTGCATCACCGTCGTCCTCAGCCCGCATCATCATCGTCGTCAGCCCGCATCATCATCCTCGTCAGCCCGCATCATCATCCTCATCAGCCTGCATCATCCTCGTCAGCCCGCATCATCATCCTCGTCAGCCCACATCATCGTCATCGTCAGTCTACATCATCATCATCGTCAGTCCACATCATCATCATCGTCAGACCACATCATCACCCTCCTAGGCCCACATCATCCTCCTCGTCAGCCCACATCATCATCCTCGTCAGGCCACATCATCATCCTCCTCAGCCCGCATCCTCATCCTTGTCAGCCTACCTCATCGTCATCGTCAGCCAAGATCATCGTCATCTTCAGCCCACATCATCGTCATCGTCAGCCTACATCATCATCATCGTCAGACCACATCATCATCATCGTCAGACCACATCATCATCCTCGTCAGTCCTCATCATCATCGTCGTCATCCCACATCATCATTGTCGTCCCACATCATCCTCGTCAGCCCGCATCATCATCCTCGCAGCCCGTTTCAGCATCCTCGTCAGCCCCCATCATCATCACCGTCAGCCCGCATCACCATCGTCGTCAGCCCGCCTCATCATCCTCGTCAGCCCGCATCATCTTCCTTGTCAGCCCGCATCATCGTCGTCCTCAGCCCGCATCATCATCGTCGTCAGCCCGCATCATCATCCTCGTCAGCCCGCATCATCATCCTCATCAGCCTGCATCATCCTCGTCAGCCCGCATAATCATCCTCGTCAGCCCACATCATCTTCATCGTCAGCCTACATCATCATCATCGTCAGACCACATCATCATCATCGTCAGACCACATCATCATCCTCCTAGGCCCACATCATCCTCCTCGTCAGCCCACATCATCATCCTCGTCAGGCCACATCATCATCCTCCTCAGCCCGCATCCTCATCCTTGTCAGCCTACCTCATCTTCATTGTCAGCCAACATCATCGTCATCTTCAGCCCACATCATCATCATCGACAGCCCATATCATCGTCCTCGTCAGCCCACATCAGCATCGTCATCATCCCACATCAGCGTCGTCATCAGCCCACATCAACATCGTCGTCAGCCCACATAATCATCATCAGCCCAGATCATCATCCTCGTCAGCCCGCACCATCATCCTTGTCAGCCCGCATCACCGTCGTCCTCAGCCCGCATCATCATCGTCGTCAGCCCGCATCATCATCCTCGTCAGCCCGAATCATCATCCTCATCAGCCTGCATCATCCTCGTCAGCCCGCATCATCATCCTCGTCAGCCCACATCATCGTCATCGTCAGCCTACATCATCGTCATCGTCAGACCACATCATCATCATCGTCAGACCACATCATCATCCTCCTAGGCCCACATCATCCTCCTCGTCAGCCCACATCATCATCCTCGTCAGGCCACATCATCATCCTCCTAGGCCGACATCATCCTCCTCCTCAGCCCGCATCATCATCCTCCCAGCCCGCTTCAGCATCCTCGTCAGCCCGTATCATCATCCTCGTCACCCCGCATCACCATCGTCGTCAGACTGCATCACCATCGTCGTCAGCCCGCATCATCATCGTCGTCAGTCCGCATCATCATCCTCGTCAGCCCGCATCATCATCCTCATCAGCCTGCATCATCCTCATCAGCCTGCATCATCCTCGTCTGCCCGCATCATCATCGTCGTCAGCCCGCATCATCATCCTCGGCAGCACGCATCATCATCCTCGTCAGCCCACATCATCATCCTCGTCAGCCCGCATCATCATCACCGTCAGCCCGCATCATCATCCTCGCAGCCCGCATCATCATCCTCGTCGGCACGCATCATCATCCTCTTCAGCCCGCATCATCATCCTCGTCAGCCCGCATCATCATCACCGTCAGCCCGCTTCATCATCCTCGTCAGCCCGCATCATCATCCTCGTCAGCACGCATCATCATCCTCTTCAGCCTGCATCACCATCGTCGTCAGGCTGCATCATCATCGTCGTCAGCCCGGATCATCATCGTCGTCAGCCCGCGTCATCATCCTCATCAGCACGAATCATCATCCTCGTCAGCCCGCATCATCATCCTCTCAGCCCGCATCATCATCCTCGTCAGAACGCATCATCATCCTCGTCATCCCGCATCATCATCCTCGTCAGCCCGCATCACCATCACCTTCAGCCCACATCATCATCCTCGTCAGCACGCATCATCATCCTCATCAGCCCGCATCATCATCCTCGCAGCCCGCTTCAGCATCCTCGTCAGCCCGCATCATCATCCTCGTCAGCCCACATCATCGTCATCGTCAGCCTACATCATCGTCATCGTCAGACCACATCATCATCATCGTCAGACCACATCATCATCCTCCTAGGCCCACATCATCCTCCTCGTCAGCCCACATCATCATCCTCGTCAGGCCACATCATCATCCTCCTAGGCCGACATCATCCTCCTCCTCAGCCCGCATCATCATCCTCCCAGCCCGCTTCAGCATCCTCGTCAGCCCGTATCATCATCCTCGTCACCCCGCATCACCATCGTCGTCAGACTGCATCACCATCGTCGTCAGCCCGCATCATCATCGTCGTCAGTCCGCATCATCATCCTCGTCAGCCCGCATCATCATCCTCATCAGCCTGCATCATCCTCATCAGCCTGCATCATCCTCGTCTGCCCGCATCATCATCGTCGTCAGCCCGCATCATCATCCTCGGCAGCACGCATCATCATCCTCGTCAGCCCACATCATCATCCTCGTCAGCCCGCATCATCATCACCGTCAGCCCGCATCATCATCCTCGCAGCCCGCATCATCATCCTCGTCGGCACGCATCATCATCCTCTTCAGCCCGCATCATCATCCTCGTCAGCCCGCATCATCATCACCGTCAGCCCGCTTCATCATCCTCGTCAGCCCGCATCATCATCCTCGTCAGCACGCATCATCATCCTCTTCAGCCTGCATCACCATCGTCGTCAGGCTGCATCATCATCGTCGTCAGCCCGGATCATCATCGTCGTCAGCCCGCGTCATCATCCTCATCAGCACGAATCATCATCCTCGTCAGCCCGCATCATCATCCTCTCAGCCCGCATCATCATCCTCGTCAGAACGCATCATCATCCTCGTCATCCCGCATCATCATCCTCGTCAGCCCGCATCACCATCACCTTCAGCCCACATCATCATCCTCGTCAGCACGCATCATCATCCTCATCAGCCCGCATCATCATCCTCGCAGCCCGCTTCAGCATCCTCGTCAGCCCGCATCATCATCCTCGTCAGCCCGCATCACCATCGTCGTCAGTCTGCATCACCATCGTCGTCAGCCCGCATCATCATCGTCGTCAGCCCGCATCATCATCCTCATCAGCCTGCATCATCCTCGTCAGCCCGCATCATCATCCTCGTCAGCCCACATCATCGTCATCGTCAGCCTACATCATCATCATCGTCAGACCACATCATCATCATCGTCAGACCACAGCATCATCCTCCTAAGCCCACATCATCCTCCTAGTCAGCCCGCATCATCATCCTCGTCAGGCCGCATCATCATCACCGTCAGCCCGCATCATCATCCTCGTCTGCCCGCATCATCATCCTCGTCAGCATGCATCATCATCCTCGTCAGCCTACATCACCATCGTCGTCAGCCCGCATCATCATCGTCGTCTGCCCGCGTCATCATCTTCGTCAGCCCGCATCGTCATCCTCGTCAGCAAGCATCATCCTCCTCGTCAGCCCACATGATCATCCTCGCAGCCCGCATCATCATCCTCGTCAGCCCGGATCACCATCACCGTCAGCCCACATCATCTTCCTCGTCAGCCCGCATCATCATCCTCGTCAGCACGCATCATCATCCTCGTCAGCCCGCATCATCATCCTCGCAGCCCGCTTCAGCATCCTCGTCAGCCCGCATCATCATCCTCGTCAGCCCGCATCTCGATCGTCGTCAGCCCACGTAATCATCGTCAGCCCTCACCACCATCGACGTCAGCCCACATCATCATCGTCTTCAGCCCACATCACCATCATCGTCAGTCCATATAATTGTCCTCAGTCCACACCATCATCGTTAGCCCACATCATCATCATCAGCCAACATCATCATCCTCATCAGCCCACATTATCATCATCATCAGCCCACATCATCATCCTCCTTAGCCCACATCAAACTCCTCGACAGCCCACATCATCATCGTTGTCAGCCCGCAGAATCATCCTTTTCAGCCCGCATCATCATCCTCATCAGCCCACATTATCATCATCATCAGCCCACATCATCATCCTCCTTTGCCCACTTCAAACTCATCGACAGCCCACATCATCCTCCTCGTCAGCCCACATCATCATCCTCGTCAGGCCACATCATCATCCTCCTCAGCCCGCATCATCATCCTTGTCAGCCTACATCATCGTCATCGTCAGCCCACATCATCGTCATCTTCAGCCCACATCATCATCATCGACAGCCCATATCATCGTCCTCGTCAGCCCACATCATCGTCATCGTCAGGCGACAACATCGTCATCGACAGCCCACATCATCATCCTCGACAGCCCACATCATCGTCATCGTCATCCCATATCATCGTCATCATCATCCCACATCATCCTCATCGTCAGCCCACATCATCATCCTCCTCAGCAAACATCATCCTCATCGTCAGGCCACATCATCATCCTCGTCAGCCCACAGCGTCATCGTCGTCAGCCCACATCTCGATCGTCGTCAGCACACATAATCATCGTCAGCCCTCATCACCATCGACGTCAGCCCACATCATCATTGTCGTCCCACATCATCATCGTCAGCCCACATCATCATCGTCATACCACATCATCATTATCATTAGCCCAAATTATCATCCTCATCATCCCACATCATCATCCTCGTCAGAAGGCATCATCATCCTCGTCAGCCCACATCATCGTCATCGTCAGCCCACATCATGGTCATCGTCAGCCCGCATCGTCATCCTCTTCAGCCCGCATCATCATCCTCGTCAGCCCACATCAGCATCGTCATCAGCCCACATCAGCATCGTCATCAGCCCACATCAACATCGTAGTCAGTCCACATAATCATCATCAGCCCAGATCATCATCCTCGTCAGCCCGCATCATCATCCTCGCAGCCGGGTTCAGCATCCTCGTCAGCCTGCATCATCATCCTCGTCAGCCCGCATCACCATCGTCGTCAGCCTGCATCATCATCGTCGTCAGCCCGCATCATCATCCTCGTCAGCCCGCATCATCATCCTCGTCAGCACCCATCATCGTCCTCGTCAGCCCGCATCATCATCCTTGTCAGCACGCATCATCCTCCTCGTCAGCCCGCATCATCATCACCGTCAGCCCGCATCATCATCCTTGTTAGCCCGCATCATCATCCTCGTCAGCACGCATCATCATCCTCTTCAGGCCGCGTCACCATCGTCGTCAGCCCGCATCATCATCGTCGTCAGCCCGCATCATCATGGTCGTCAGCCCGTATCATCATCCTCATCTGCACGCATCATAATCCTCGTCAGCCCGCATCATCACCCTTGCAACCCGCATCATCATCTTCGTCAGAACGCATCATCATCCTCGTCAGCCCACATCATCATCCTCGTCAGCCCGCATCACCCTCACCATCAGCCTGCATCATCATCCTCGTCAGCCCGCATCATCATCCTCGTCAGCCCACATCATCGTTATCGTCAGCCTACATCATCATCATCGTCAGACCACATCATCATCATCGTTAGACCACATCACCATCCTCCTAGGCCCACATCATCCTCCTCGTCAGCCCACGTCATCATCCTTGTCAGGCCACATCATCATCCTCCTCAGCCCGCATCATCATCCTTGTCAGCCTACATCATCGTCTTCGTCAGCCCACATCATCGTCATCTTCAGCCCACATCATCATCATCGACAGCCCATATGATCGTCCTCGTCAGCCCACATCATCGTCATCGTCAGGCGACAACATCGACATCGACAGCCCACATCATCATCCTCATCAGCCCACATTATCATCATCATCAGCCCACATCATCATCCTCCTTAGCCCACATCAAACTCCTCGACAGCCCACATCATAATCGTTGTCAGCCCGCATCATCATGCTTTTCAGCCCGCATCATCATCCTCGTCAGCCCGCATCATCATCCTCGTTAGCCCGCATCACCATCGTCGTCAGACTGCATCACCATCGTCGTCAGCCCGCATCATCATCGTCGTCAGCCCGCATCATCATCCTCGTCAGCCCACATCATCATCCTCATCAGGCTGCATCATCCTCGTCAGCCCGCATCATCATCCTCATCAGCCCACATCATCGTCATCGTCAGCCTACATCATCATCATCGTCAGAACACATCATCGTCATCGTCAGACCACATCATCATCCTCCTAGGCACACATCATCCTCCTCCTCAGCCCACATCACCATCTTCGTCAGCCCACATAACCATCGTCAGCCCACATCACCATCGTCGTCAGTCCACATCATCATCCTCGTCAGCCCTCATCATCATCCTCGTCAGCCCACATCATCATTGTCGTCTCACATCATCATCGTCAGCCCACATCATCACCGTATCCCTACATCATCATCCTCATCAGCTCGAATCATCATCCTCTTCAGGCCGCATCATCATCCTCGTCAGCCCGCATCATCATCCTCTTCAGCCCGCATCATCGTCGTCAGCCCATATCATCGTCATCGTCAGACCACATCATCATCCTCCTCAGCCCACATCATCCTCCTCGTCAGCCCACATCATCATCCTCGTCAGCACTCATCATCATCCTCCTCAGCCCGCATGATCATCCTCGTCAGCCCGCATCATCATCACCGTCAGCCCGCATCATCATCCTCGCAGCCCGCATCATCATCCTCGTCAGCCCACTTCATCGACGTCGTCAGCCCACATCACCATCTTCGTCAGCCCACATAACCATCGTCAGCCCACATCACCATCGTCGTCAGTCCACATCATCATCCTCGTCAGCCCTCATCATCATCCTCGTCAGCCCACATCATCATTGTCGTCCCACATCATCATCGTCAGCCCACATCATCATCGTCAGCCCACATCATCATTATCATCAGCCCAAATCATCATCCTCATCAGCCCACATCATCATCCTCGTCAGCCCACATCATCATCCTCGTCAGCCGGCATCATCATCCTCGTCAGCCCACATCATCGTCATCGTCATCCCACATCATCGTCATCGTCAGCCCGCATCGTCATCCTCTTCAGCCCGCATCATCATCCTCTTCAGCCCACATCAGCATCGTCATCAGCCCACATCAGCATCGTCATCAGCCCACATCACCATCGTCGTCAGCCCACATAATCATCATCAACCTAGATCAGCATCCTCGTCAGCCCGCATCATCATCCTCGTCAGCCCGCATCATCATCCTCGTCAGCCCGCATCATCATCACCGTCAGCCCTCATCATCATCCTCGTCAGCCCGCATCATCAATCTCGTCAGCCCGCATCATCATCCTCGTCAGCCTGCATCAGCATCGTCGTCAGCCTGCATCACCATCGTCGTCAGCCCGCATCACCATCGTCGTCAGCCCGCATCATCATCCTCGTCAGCCCGCATCATCATCCTCATCAGCCTGCATCACCCTCGTCAGCCCGCATCATCATCCTCGTCTGCCCACATCATCGTCATCATCAGCCTACATCATCATCATCGTCAGACCACATCATCATCATCGTCAGACCACATCATCATCCTCCTAGGCCCGCATCATCATCCTCGTCATCCCGCATCATCATCCTCGTCAGCCCGCATCACCATAGTCGTCAGCCCGCATCATCATCGTCGTCAGCCCGCATCATCATTGTCGTCAGCCCGCATCATCATCCTCATCAGCACGCATCATCATCCTCATCAGCCCGCGTCATCATCCTCGCAGCCCGCATCATCATCCTCGTCAGAACGCATCATCATCCTCGTCAGCCCGCATCACCGTCGTCATCAGCCTGCATCACCATCGTCGTGAGCCCTCATCATCAACGTCGTCAGCCCGCATCATCATCGTCGTCAGCCCACATCGTCATCGTCAGCCCGCATCATCATCGTCAGCCCACATCATCATCGTCTCCCCACATCATCATCCTCATCAGCTCGAATCATCATCCTCTTCAGGCCGCATCATGATCCTCGTCAGCCCGCATAATCATCCTCGTCAGCCCGCATCATCGTCATCGTCAGCCCATATCATCGTCATCGTCAGACCACATCATCATCCTCCTCAGCCCACATCATCCTCCTCGTCAGCCCACATCATCATCCTCGTCAGCACGCATCATCATCCTCCTCAGCCCGCATCATCATCCTCGTCAGCACGCATCATCATCCTCGTCAGCCCGCATCATCATCCTCGTCAGCCCGCATCATCATCACCGTCAGCCCGCATCATCATCCTCGCAGCCCGCATCATCATCCTCGTCAGCACGCATCATCATCCTCGTCAGCCCGCATCATCATCCTCGTCAGCCCGCATCATCGTCACCGTCAGCCCACATCATCATCCTCGTCAGCCCGCGTCATCCTCATCGTCAGCCCACATCATCATCCTCGTCAGCCCACATCATCGTCGTCGTCAGCCCACATCACCATCTTCGTCAGCCCACATAACCATCGTCAGCCCTCATCACCATCGTCGTCAGTCCACATCATCATCCTCGTCAGCCCTCATCATCATCCTCGTCAGCCCACATCATCATTGTCGTCCCACATCATCATCGTCAGCCCACACCATCATCGTCAGCCCACATCATCATTATCATCAGCCCAAGTCATCATCCTCATCAGCCCACATCTTCATCCTCGTCAGCCCACATCATCATCCTCGTCAGCCGGCATCATCATCCTCGTCAGCCCACATCATCCTCATCGTCATCCCACATCATCGTCATCGTCAGCCCGCATCGTCATCCTCTTCAGCCCGCATCATCATCCTCTTCAGCCCACATCAGCATCGTCATCAGCCCACATCAGCATCGTCATCAGCCCACATCACCATCGTCGTCAGCCCACATAATCATCATCAACCCAGATCATCATCCTCGTCAGCCCGCATCATCATCCTCGTCAGCCCGCATCATCATCCTCATCAGCCCGCATCATCATCACCGTCAGCCTGCATCATCATCCTCGTCAGCCCGCATCATCATCCTCGTCAGCACGCATCATCATCCTCGTCAGCCCGCATCATCATCCTGGCAGCCCGCATCATCATCCTCGTCAGCACGCATCATCATCCTCGTCAGCCCGCATCATCATCCTCGTCAGCCCGCATCACCATCACCGTCAGCCCGCATCATCATCCTCGTCAGCCCGCATCATCATCCTCGTCAGCACGCATCATCATCCTCGTCAGCCAGCATCATCATCCTCGTCAGCCCGCATCATCATCGTCGTCAGCCGGCATCATCATCGTCGTCAGCCCGCATCAGCATCCTCGTCAGCACGCATCATCATCCTCGTCAGCCCGCATCATCATCGTCGTCAGCCCGCGTCATCATCGTCGTCAGCCCGCATCATCATCCTCCTCAGCCCGCATCATCATCCTCGTCAGCCCGCATCACCATCACCGTCATCCCGCATCATCATCCTCATCAGCCTGCATCATTCTCGTCAGCCCGCATCATCATCCTTGTCGGCCTACATCATCGTCATCGTCAGCCCGCATCATCATCCTCGTCAGCCCGCATCACCATCGTCGTCAGCCCACATCTCGATCGTCGTCAGCCCACATAATGATCGTCAGCCCTCATCACCATCGACGTCAGCCCGCATCATCATCGACTTCAGCCCACATCACCATCGTCGTCAGTCCACATAATAGTCGTCAGCCTACACCATCATCTTTAGCCCACATCATCATCGTCAGCCCACTTCATCATCCTCATCAGCCCACATTATCATCATCATCAGCCCACATCATCATCCTCCTTAGCCCACATCAAACTCCTCGACAGCCCACATCATCATCGTTGTCAGCCCGCATCATCATCCTTTTCAGCCCGCATCATCTTCCTCGTCAGTCCGCATCGTCATCCTCATCAGCCCGCATCATATTCCTCGTCAGCCGCCATCATCATCCTCGTCAGCCCGCATCATCACCCTCGTCAGCCCGCATTTTCATACTCGTCAGGCCGCATCATAATCCTCGTCAGCCCGCATCATCATCCTCGTCACCCCGCATCATCCTCATCGTCAGCCCACATCATCATCCTCGTCAGCCCACATCATCGTCCTCGTCAGCCGAAATCACCATCGTCGTTAGCCCACATAACCATCGTCAGCCCACATCACCATCGTCGTCAGTCCACATCATCATCCTCGTCAGCCCTTATCATCATCGTCGTCAGCACACATCATCATTGTCGTCCCACATCATCATCGTCAGCCCACATCATCATCGTCAGCCCACATCATCATTATCATCAGCCCAAATCATCATCCTCATCAGCCCACATCATCATCCTCGTCTGCCCACATCATCATCCTCTTCAGCCCACATCATCGTCATCATCAGCCCATATCATCGTCATCGTCAGCCCGCATCATCATCCACATCAGCCCACATCAGCATCGTCATCAGCACACATCAGCATCGTCATCAGCCCACATCAACATCGTAGTCAGCCCACATAATCATCATCAGCCGAGATCATCATCCTCCTCAGCCCGCATCATCATCCTCGTCAGCAAGCATCATCATCCTCGTCAGCCCGCATCATCATCCTCGTCAGCCCGCATCATCATCACCGTCAGCCCGCATCATCATCCTCGCAGCCCGCATCATCATCCTCGTCAGCCCACTTCATCGTCGTCGTCAGCCCACATCACCATCTTCGTCAGCCCACATAACCATCGTCAGCCCACATCACCATCGTCGTCAGTCCACATCATCATCCTCGTCAGCCCACATCATCGTCGTCGTCAGCCCACATCACCATCTTCGTCAGCCCACATAACCATCGTCAGCCCACATCACCATCGTCGTCAGTCCACATCATCATCCTCGTCAGCCCTCATCATCATCCTCGTCAGCCCACATCATCATCGTCAGCCCACATCATCATCGTCAGCCCTCATCATCATTATCATCAGCCCAAATCATCATCCTCATCAGCCCACATCTTCATCCTCGTCAGCCCACGTCATCATCCTCGTCAGCCGGCATCATCATCCTCGTCAGCCCACATCGTCATCGTCATCCCACATCATCGTCATCGTCAGCCCGCATCGTCATCCTCTTCAGCCCACATCAGCATCGTCATCAGCCCACATCAGCATCGTCATCAGCCCACATCACCATCGTCGTCAGCCCACATAATCATCATCAACCCAGATCATCATCCTCGTCAGCCCGCATCATCATCCTCTTCAGCCCGCATCATCATCCTCGTCAGCCCGCATCATCATCACCGTCAGCCTGCATCATCATCCTCGTCAGCCCGCATCATCATCCTCATCAGCACGCATCATCATCCTCGTCAGCCCGCATCATCATCCTGGCAGCCCGCATCATCATCCTCATCAGCATGCATCATCATCCTCGTCAGCCCGCATCATCATCCTCGTCAGCCCGCATCATCATCCTCGTCAGCACGCATCATCATCCTCGTCAGCCCGCATCATCATCCTCGCAGCCCGCTTCAGCATCCTCGTCAGCCCCCATCATCATCACCGTCAGCCCGCATCACCATCGTCGTCAGCCCGCATCATCATCGTCGTCAGCCCGCATCATCATCGTCGTCAGCACGCATCATCATCCTCGTCAGCACGCATCATCATCCTCGTCAGCCCGCATCATCATCCTCGGAGCCGCATCATCATCCTCGTCAGCACGCATAATCATCCTCGTCAGCCCGCATCATCATCCTCGTCAGCCCACATCATCATCACCGTCAGCCAGCATCATCATCCTCGTCAGCCCGCGTCATCATCCTCGTCAGCATGCATCATCATCCTCGTCAGCCCGCATCATCATCCACGCAGCCTGCTTCAGCATCCTCGTCAGCCCGTATCATCATCCTCGTCAGCCTGCATCACCATCGTCGTCAGCCCGCATCATCATCGTCGTCAGCCCGCATCATCATCCTCGTCAGCCCGCATCATCATCCTCATCAGCCTGCATCATCCTTGTCAGCCCGCATCATCATCCTCGTCAGCCCACATCATCGTCATCGTCAGCCTACATCTTCATCATCGTCAGACCACATCATCATCATCGTCAGACCACATCATCATCCTCCTAGGCCCACATCATCCTCCTCGTCAGCCCGCATCATCATCACCGTCAGCCCGCATCATCATCCTCATCAGCCCGCATCACCATCACCGTCAGCCCGCTTCATCATCCTCGCAGCCCGCTTCAGGATCCTCGTCAGCCCGTATCATCTTCCTCGTCAGCCTGCATCAGCATCGTCGTCAGCCTGCATCACCATCGTCGTCAGCCCGCATCATCATCCTCATCAGCCTGCATCATCCTCGTCACCCCGCATCATCATCCTCGTCAGCCCACATCATCATCATCGTCAGACTACATCATCATCATCGTCAGATCACATCATCATCCTCCTAGGCCGACATCATCCTCCTCGTCCGCCCGCATCATCTTCCTCGTCAGCTCGCATCATCATCACCTTCAGCCCGCATCATCATCCTCATCAGCCCGCATCATCATCCTCGCAGCCCGCATCATCATCCTCGTCAGAACGCATCATCATCCTCGTCAGCCCGCATCATCATCCTCATCAGCCTGCATCATCCTCGTCAGCCCGCATCACCATCCTCGTCAGCCCACATCATCGTCATCGTCAGCCTACATCATCATCATCGTCAGACCACATCATCATCATCGTCAGACCACATCATCATCCTCCTAGGCCCACATCATCCTCCTCGTCAGCCCGCATCATCATCCTCGTCAGCCCGCATCATCATCACCGTCAGCCCGCATCATCATCCTCATCAGCCCGCATCACCATCTTCGTCAGCCCGCATCATCATCGTCGTCAGCCCGCATCATCATCGTCGTCAGCCCGCATCATCATCCTCATCAGCACGCATCATTCTCCTCGTCAGCCCGCATCATCATCCTCGCAGCCCGCATCATCATCCTCGTCAGCCCGCATCACCATCACCGTCAGCCCGCATCATCATCCTCGTCATCCCGCATCATCATCCTCGTCAGCACGCATCATCATCCTCGTCAGCCCGCATCATCATCCTCGCAGCCCGCTTCAACATCCTCGTCAGCCCGCATCATCATCCTCGTCAGCCCTCTTCACCATCGTCGTCAGCCTGCATCATCATCGTCGTCAGCCTGCATCATCATCGTCGTCAGCCCGCATCATCATCCTCGTCAGCACGCATCATCATCCTCGTCAGCCCGCATCATCATCCTTGTCAGCACGCATCTTCATCCTCGTCAGCCCGCATCATCATCCTCCTCAGCCCGCATCATCATGACCGTCAGCCCGCATCATCATCCTCGTCAGCCCGCATCATCATCCTCGTCAGCATGCATCATCATCCTCGTTAGCCCGCATCATCATCCTCGCAGCCCGCTTCAGCATCCTCGTCCCCCCGTATCATCATCCTCGTCACCCCGCATCACCATCGTCGTCAGACTGCATAACCATCTTCGTCAGCCCGCATCATCATCGTCGTCAGCCCGCATCATCATCCTCGTCAGCCCGCATCATCATCCTCATCAGCCTGCATCATTCTCGTCAGACCGCATCATCATCCTCGTCAGCCCACGTCATCGTCATCGTCAGCCTACATCATCATCATCGTCAGACCACATCATCATCATGGTCAGACCACATCATCATCCTCTTAGTTCCACATCATCCTCCCCCTCAGCCCGCATCATCATCCTCGTCAGCCCGCATCATCATCCTCGTCAGCAAGCATCATCATTCTCGTCAGCCCGCATCATCATCCTCGCAGCCCGCTTCAGCACACTCGTCAGACCGCATCATCATCACCGTCAGCCCGCATCACCATCGTCGTCAGAATGCATCATCATCGTCGTCAGCCCGCATCATCATCGTCGTCAGCCCGCATCATCATCCTCATCAGCACGCATCATCATCCTCGTCAGCCCGCATCATCATCCTCGTCAGCCCGCATCATCATCACCGTAATCCCGCATCATCCTCCTCGTCAGTCCGCGTCATCATCCTCGTCAGCACGCATCATCATCCTCGTCAGCCCGCATCATCATCCTCGCAGCCCGCATCTTCATCCTCTTCAGCCCGCATCATAATCCTCGACAGCACGCATCATCATCCTCGTCAGCCCGCATCATCATCCTCGCAGCCCGCTTCAGCATCCTCGTCAGCCCGCATCATCATCCTCATCAGCACGCATCACAATCGTCGTCAGCCCGCATCACCATCGTCGTCAGCCCGCATCATCATCGTCGTCAGTCCGCATCATCATCCTCGTCAGCACGCATCATCATCCTCGTCAGCCCGCATCATCATCCTTGCAGCCCTCATCATCATCCTTGTCAACACGCATCATCATCCTCGTCAGCCCGCATCATCATCACCGTCAGCCCGCATCATCATCCTCGTCAGCCCGCGTCATCATCCTCGTCAGCATGCATCATCATCCTCGTCAGCCCGCATCATCATCCTCGCAGCTCGCTTCAGCATCCTCGTCAGCCCGTATCAACATCCTCGTCAGCCCGCATCACCATGGTCGTCAGACTGCATCACCATCGTCGTCAGCCCGCATCATCATCGTCGTCAGCCCACATCTTCGTCATCGTCAGCCTACATCATCATCATCGTCAGACCACATCATCGTCATGGTCAGACCACATCATCATCCTCCTAGTTGCACACCATCCTCATCCTCAGCCCGCATCATAATTCTCGTCAGCCCGCATCACCATCACCGTCAGCCCGCATCATCATCCTCGTCAGCCCGCATCATCATCCTCGTCAGCACGCATCATCATCCTCGTCAGCCCGCATCATCATCTTCGCAGCCCCATTCAGCATCCTCGTCAGCCCGCATCATCATCACTGTCAGCCCACATCACCATCGTCGTCAGTCTGCATCATCATCGTCGTCAGCCCGCATCATCATCGTCGTCAGCCCGCATCATCATCCTCGTCAGCACGCATCATCATCCTCGTCAGCCCGCATCATCATCCTCGTCAGCCCGCATCATCATCACCGTCAGCCCGCATCATCTTCCTCGTCAGCCCGCGTCATCATCCTCGTCAGCATGCATCATCATCCTCGCAGCCCGCTTCAGCATCCTCGTCAGCCCGTATCATCATCCTCGTCAGCCTGCATCACCATCGTCGTCAGGCTGCATCACCATCGTCGTCAGCCCGCATCACCATCGTCGTCAGCCCGCATCATCGTCATCGTCAGCCTACATCATCATCATCATCCGACCACATCATCATCATCGTCAGACCACATCATCATCCTCCTAGGCCCACATCATCCTCCTCGTCAGCCCGCATCATCATCCTCGTCAGCTCGCATCATGATCACCGTCAGCCCGCATCATCATCCTCGTCAGCCCGCATCACCATCACAATCAGCCCGAATCATCATCCTCGTCAGCCCGCATCATCATCCTCGTCAGCCCGAGTTATCATGCTCGTCAGCCCGCATCATCATGCTCGTCAGCCCGCATCATCATCCTCGTCAGCCCGCATCATCATCGTCGTCAGCACACATCATAGTCATCGTCAGTCCACATCATCATCCTCGTCAGCCCACATCATACTCCTCGTCAGCCCACATCATCATCCTCGACAGCCCGCATAATCGTCCTCGTCAGCCCAGATCAACTTCGTCGTCAGCACACATCATCATCATCAGCCCACATCATCATCGTCAGCCCACATGATCGTCATCAGCCCACTTCATCATAATCATCAGCCCACATCATCATCCTCATCAGCCCACATCATCATCCTCATCAGCCCACATCACCATCCTCATCAGCCCGCATCATCATCATCGTCAGCCCACATCATCATCCTCCTCAGCCCACATCATCCTCATCGTCAGCCCACGTCATAGTCCACGTCAGCCCACATCATCTTTGTCGTCAGCCCACATCACCATCGTCGTCATCCCACAAAACCATCGTCAGCCCACATCACCATCGTCGTCAGTCCACATCATCATCATCGTCAGCCCGCGTCATCATCCTCTTCAGCCCACATCATCGTCATCGTCAGCCCATATCATCGTCATCGACAGCCCACATCAGCATTCTCGTCAGTCCACATCATCGTCATCGTCATCCCACATCATCGTCATCGACTGCCCACATCATCGTCATCGTCAGCCCACATCACCATTATCGTCAGCCCACACCATCACCCTCCTCAGCCCAAATCATACTCCTCGTCAGCCCACATCATCATCGTCGCCAGCCCACATCATCATCATCGTCAGCCCACATCACCATCGTCGTCAGCCCACATAATCATCGTCAGGCCACATCACAAACGTCGAAAGCCCACATCAATATCGTGGTCTGCCCACATCACCATCATCGTCAGCCCACATAATCATCATCAGGCCACATCATTATCCTTAGCCCACATCATCATCGTCAGCCAACATCATCATCATCATCAGCCGCCATCATCATCCATCATCAGCCCCCATCATCATCCCTCATCAGCCCACATCATCATCCTCATCAACCCACATCATCATCCTCATCAGCCCACATCATCTTCATCATCAGCCCACATCATCATCCTCGTCAGCCAACATCATCATCATCGTCAGCCCGCATCATCATCCTCGTCAGCCCGCATCATCATCATCGTCAGCACGCATCATCATCCTCGTCAGCCCGCATCATCATCCTCGTCAGCCCGCATCATCATCCTCGTCAGCCCGCATCATCATCCTCGTCAGCTCGCATAATCATCCTCGTCAGCCCGCATCATCATTGTCGTCAGCCCGCATCATCATCCTCATCAGCACGCATCATCATCCTCATCAGCCCGCATCATCATCCTCGCAGCCCCCATCATCATCCTCGTCAGAACGCATCATCATTCTCGTCAGCCCGCATCATCATCCTCGTCATCCCGCATCACCATCACCGTCAGCCCGCATCATCATCCTCGTCAGCCCGCATCATCATCCTCGTCAGCACGCATCATCATCCTCGTCAGCCCGCATAATCATCCTCGCAGCCCGCTTCAGCACCCTCGTCAGCCGGCATCATCATCCTCGTCAGCCCGCATCACCATCGTCGTCAGCCTGCGTCACCATCGTCTTCATCCCGCATCATCATCGTCGTCAGCCCGCATCATCATCCTCGTCAGCCCGCATCATCAACCTCATCAGCCTGCATCATCCTCGTCAGCCCGCATCAACATCCTTGTCAGCCTACATCATCGTCATCGTCAGCCTACATCATCATCATCGTGAGACCACATCATCATCATCGTCAGTCCACATCATCATCCTCCTAGGCCCACATCATCCTCCTCGTCAGCCAGCATCATCATCCTCGTCAGCCCGCATCATCATCCTCATCAGCCCACATAATCATCAACATCAGCCCGCATCATCATCCTCGTCTGCACGCATCATCATCCTCGTCAGCCCGCATCATCATCCTCGCAGCCCGCTTCAGCATCCTCGTCAGCCCGCATCATCATCGTCGTCAGCCTGCAACATCATCGTCGTCAGCACGCATCATCATCCTCGTCAGCCCGCATCATCATCCTTGTCAGCCCGCATCACCGTCGTCCTCAGCCCGCATCATCATCATCGTCGTCAGCCCGCATCATCATCCTCGTCATCCCGCATCATCATCCTCATCAGCCTGCATCATCCTCGTCAGCCCGCATCATCATCCTCGTCAGCCCACATCATCGTCATCGTCAGCCTACATCATCATCATCGTCAGACCACATCATCATCATCGTCAGACAACATCATCATCCTCCTAGGCCCACATCATCCTCCTCGTCAGCCCACGTCATCATCCTCGTCAGCCCACATCATCATCCTCGTCAGCCGGCATCATCATCCTCGTCAGCCCACATCATCGTCATCGTAATCCCACATCATCGTCATCGTCATCCCATATCATCGTCATCGTCATCCCACATCATCCTCATCGTCAGCCCACATCATCATCCTCCTCAGCAAACATCATCCTCATCGTCAGACCACATCATCATCCTCGTCAGCCCACAGCATCATCGTCGTCAGCCCACATCTCGATCGTCGTCAGCCCACATAATCATCGTCAGCCCTCATCACCATCGACGTCAGCCCACATCATCATCGTCTTCAGCCCACATCACCATCGTCGTCAGTCCACATAACTGTCGTCAGCCCACAGCAACATCGTTAGCCCACATCATCATCGTCAGCCCACATCATCATCCTCATCAGCCCACATTATCGTCATCATCAGCCCACATCATCATACTCCTTAGCCCACATCAAACTCCTCGACAGCCCACATCATCATCGATGTCAGCCCGCATCATCATCCTTTTCAGGACGCATCATCTTCCTCGTCAGTCCGCATCATCATCCTCATCAGCCCTCATCATCTTCGTCGTCAGCCCCCATCATCATCCTCGTCAGCCGGCATCATCACCCTCGTCAGCCCGCATCTTCATCGTCGTCAGGCCGCATCATCATCCTCGTCAGCCCACATCATCCTCCTCAGCCCACATCATCCTCATCGTCAGCCCACATCATCATCCTCGTCAGCCCACATCATCGTCGTCGTCAGCCCACATCACCATCGTCGTCAGCCCACATAATCATCGTCAGCCCACATCAAAATCGTCGTCAGTCCACATCATCATCCTCGTCAGCCCTCATCATCATCCTCGTCAGCCCACATCATCATTGTCGTCCCACAATATCATCGTCAGCCCACATCATCATCGTCAGCCCACATCATCATTATCATCAGCCCAAATCATCATCCTCGTCAGCCCACATCATCATCCTCGTCAGCCGGCATCATCATCTTCGTCACCCCACATCATGGTCATCGTCAGCTCACATCATCGTCATCGTCAGCCCGCATCGTCATCCTCTTCAGCCCGCATCGTCATCCTCTTCAGCCCACATCAGCATCGTCATCAGCCCACATCAGCATCGTCATCAGCCCACATCAACATCGTCGTCAGCCCACATAATCATCATCAGCCCAGATCATCATCCTCGTCAGCCCGCATCATCATCCTCGTCAGCCCGCATCATCATCCTCGTCAGCACGCATCATCATCACCGTCAGCCCGCATCATCATCCTCGTCAGCCCGCATCATCATCCTCGTCAGCCCGCATCATCATCCTCGTCAGCACGCATCATCATCCTCGTCAGCCCGCATCATCATCCTCGCAGCCCGCTTCAGCATCCTCGTCAGCCCGCATCATCATCCTCGTCAGCCCGCATCACCATCGTCGTCAGCCTGCATCAACATCATCGTCGGCCTGCATCGCCATCGTCGTCAGCCCGCATCATCATCGTCATCAGCCCGCATCATCATCCTCGTCAGCCCGCATCATCATCCTCATCAGCCTGCATCATCCTCGTCAGCCCGCATCACCATCCTCGTCAGCCCACATCATCGTCATCGTCAGCCTACATCATCATCATCGTCAGACCACATCATCATCATCGTCAGACCACATCATCATCCTCCTAGGCCCACATCATCCTCCTCGTCAGCCCGCATCATCATCCTCGTCAGCCCGCATCATCATCACCGTCAGCCCGCATCATCATCCTCGTCAGCATGCATCATCATCACCGTCAGCCCGCATCATCATCCTCATCAGCCCGCATCACCATCTTCGTCAGCCCGCATCATCATCGTCGTCAGCCCGCATCATCATCGTCGTCAGCCCGCATCATCATCCTCATCAGCACGCATCATTCTCCTCGTCAGTCCGCATCATCATCCTCGCAGCCCGCATCATCATCCTCGTCAGCCCGCATCACCATCACCGTCAGCCCGCATCATCATCCTCGTCATCCCGCATCATCATCCTCGTCAGCACGCATCATCATCCTCGTCAGCCCGCATCATCATCCTCGCAGCCCGCTTCAACATCCTCGTCAGCCCGCATCATCATCCTCGTCAGCCCTCTTCACCATCGTCGTCAGCCTGCATCATCATCGTCGTCAGC
Organism: Gorilla gorilla gorilla; assembly: GCF_029281585.2. Classification (NCBI taxonomy): domain Eukaryota; kingdom Metazoa; phylum Chordata; class Mammalia; order Primates; family Hominidae; genus Gorilla; species Gorilla gorilla. The sequence goes on along the minus strand of NC_086018.1, from coordinate 8,425,864 downwards.
CTGCATCATCATCGTCGTCAGCCCGCATCATCATCCTCGTCAGCACGCATCATCATCCTCGTCAGCCCGCATCATCATCCTTGCAGCCCGCATCATCATCCTTGTCAGCACGCATCTTCATCCTCGTCAGCCCGCATCATCATCCTCCTCAGCCCGCATCATCATGACCGTCAGCCCGCATCATCATACTCGTCAGCCCGCATCATCATCCTCGTCAGCATGCATCATCATCCTCGTTAGCCCGCATCATCATCCTCGCAGCCCGCTTCAGCATCCTCGTCCCCCCGTATCATCATCCTCGTCACCCCGCATCATCATCGTCGTCAGCCCGCATCATCATCCTCGTCAGCCCGCATCATCATCCTCATCCGCCTGCATCATTGTCGTCAGCCCGCATCATCATCATCGTCATCCCACATCATCGTCATCGTCAGCCTACATCATCATCATCGTCAGACCACATCATCATCATGGTCAGACCACATCATCATCCTCTTAGTTCCACATCATCCTCCCCCTCAGCCCGCATCATCATCCTCGTCAGCCCGCATCATCATCCTCGTCAGCAAGCATCATCATTCTCGTCAGCCCGCATCATCATCCTCGCAGCCCGCTTCAGCACACTCGTCAGACCGCATCATCATCACCGTCAGCCCGCATCACCATCGTCGTCAGAATGCATCATCATCGTCGTCAGCCCGCATCATCATCGTCGTCAGCCCGCATCATCATCCTCATCAGCACGCATCATCATCCTCGTCAGCCCGCATCATCATCCTCGTCAGCCCGCATCATCATCACCGTAATCCCGCATCATCCTCCTCGTCAGTCCGCGTCATCGTCCTCGTCAGCATGCATCATCATCCTCGTCAGCCCGCATCATCATCCTCGCAGCCCGCTTCAGGATCCTCGTCAGCCCGTATCATCATCCTCGTCAGCCTGCATCAGCATCGTCGTCAGCCTGCATCACCGTCGTCGTCAGCCCGCATCATCATCCTCGTCAGCCCGTATCATCATCCTCATCAGCCTGCATCATCCTCGTCAGCCCGCATCATCATCCTCGTCAGCCCACATCATCGTCATCGTCAGCCTACATCATCATCATCGTCAGACCACATCATCATCATCGTCAGATCACATCATCATCCTCCTAGGCCCACATCATCCTCCTCGTCAGCCCGCATCATCTTCCTCGTCAGCCCACATCATCATCACCTTCAGCCCGCATCATCATCCTCATCAGCCCGCATCATCATCCTCGCAGCCCGCATCATCATCCTCGTCAGAACGCATCATCATCCTCGTCAGCCCGCATCACCATCCTCGTCAGCCCGCATCACCATCACCGTCAGCCCGCATCATCATCCTCGTCAGCCCGCATCATCATCCTCGTCAGCACGCATCATCATCCTCGTCAGCCCGCATCATCATCCTCGCAGCCCGCATCATCATCGTCGTCAGCCCGCATCATCATCCTCATCAGCACGCATCATTCTCCTCGTCAGCCCGCATCATCATCCTCGCAGCCCGCATCATCATCCTCGTCAGCCCGCATCACCATCACCGTCAGCACGCATCATCATCCTCGTCAGCCCGCATCATCATCCTCGCAGCCCGCTTCAACATCCTCGTCAGCCCGCATCATCATCCTCGTCAGCCCTCTTCACCATCGTCGTCAGCCTGCATCATCATCGTCGTCAGCCTGCATCATCATCGTCGTCAGCCCGCATCATCATCCTCGTCAGCACGCATCATCATCCTCGTCAGCCCGCATCATCATCCTTGCAGCCCGCATCATCATCCTTGTCAGCACGCATCTTCATCCTCGTCAGCCCGCATCATCATCCTCCTCAGCCCGCATCATCATCCTCGTCAGCCCGCATCATCATCCTCGTCAGCATGCATCATCATCCTCGTTAGCCCGCATCATCATCCTCGCAGCCCGCTTCAGCATCCTCGTCCCCCCGTATCATCATCCTCGTCACCCCGCATCACCATCGTCGTCAGACTGCATAACCATCTTCGTCAGCCCGCATCATCATCGTCGTCAGCCCGCATCATCATCCTCGTCAGCCCGCATCATCATCCTCATCCGCCTGCATCATTCTCGTCAGACCGCATCATCATCCTCGTCAGCCCACATCATCGTCATCGTCAGCCTACATCATCATCATCGTCAGACCACATCATCATCATGGTCAGACCACATCATCATCCTCTTAGTTCCACATCATCCTCCCCCTCAGCCCGCATCATCATCCTCGTCAGCCCGCATCATCATCCTCGTCAGCAAGCATCATCATTCTCGTCAGCCCGCATCATCATCCTCGCAGCCCGCTTCAGCACACTCGTCAGACCGCATCATCATCACCGTCAGCCCGCATCACCATCGTCGTCAGAATGCATCATCATCGTCGTCAGCCCGCATCATCATCGTCGTCAGCCCGCATCATCATCCTCATCAGCACGCATCATCATCCTCGTCAGCCCGCATCATCATCCTCGTCAGCCCGCATCATCATCACCGTAATCCCGCATCATCCTCCTCGTCAGTCCGCGTCATCATCCTCGTCAGCATGCATCATCATCCTCGTCAGCCCGCATCATCATCCTCGCAGCCCGCTTCAGGATCCTCGTCAGCCCGTATCATCATCCTCGTCAGCCTGCATCATCATCATCGTCAGCCCACATCATCATCCTCCTCAGCCCACATCATCCTCATCGTCAGCCCACATCATAATCCACGTCAGCCCACATCATCTTTGTCGTCAGCCCACATCACCATCGTCGTCATCCCACAAAACCATCGTCAGCCCACATCACCATCGTCGTCAGTCCACATCATCATCATCGTCAGCCCGCGTCATCATCCTCTTCAGCCCACATCATCGTCATCGTCAGCCCATATCATCGTCATCGACAGCCCACATCAGCATCCTCGTCAGTCCACATCATCGTCATCGTCATCCCACATCATCGTCATCGACTGCCCACATCATCGTCATCGTCAGCCCACATCACCATTATCGTCAGCCCACACCATCACCCTCCTCAGCCCAAATCATACTCCTCGTCAGCCCACATCATCATCGTCGCCAGCCCACATCATCATCATCGTCAGCCCACATCACCATCGTCGTCAGCCCACATAATCATCGTCAGGCCACATCACAAACGTCGAAAGCCCACATCAATATCGTGGTCTGCCCACATCACCATCATCGTCAGCCCACATAATCATCATCAGGCCACATCATTATCCTTAGACCACATCATCATCGTCAGCCGCCATCATCATCCATCATCAGCCCCCATCATCATCCCTCATCAGCCACCTCATCATCCTCATCAACCCACATCATCATCCTCATCAGCCCACATCATCTTCATCATCAGCCCACATCATCATCCTCGTCAGCCAACATCATCATCATCGTCAGCCCGCATCATCATCCTCGTCAGCCCGCATCATCATCATCGTCAGCACGCATCATCATCCTCGTCAGCCCGCATCATCATCCTCGTCAGCCCGCATCATCATCCTCATCAGCCCGCATCATCATCCTCGTCAGCTCGCATAATCATCCTCGTCAGCCCGCATCATCATTGTCGTCAGCCCGCATCATCATCCTCATCAGCACGCATCATCATCCTCATCAGCCCGCATCATCATCCTCGCAGCCCCCATCATCATCCTCGTCAGAACGCATCATCATTCTCGTCAGCCCGCATCATCATCCTCGTCAGCCCGCATCACCATCGTCGTCAGCCTGCGTCACCATCGTCTTCAGCCCGCATCATCATCGTCGTCAGCCCGCATCATCATCCTCGTCAGCCCGCATCATCAACCTCATCAGCCTGCATCATCCTCGTCAGCCCGCATCAACATCCTTGTCAGCCTACATCATCGTCATCGTCAGCCTACATCATCATCGTGAGACCACATCATCATCATCGTCAGACCACATCGTCATCCTCCTAGGCCCACATCATCCTCCTCGTCAGCCAGCATCATCATCCTCGTCAGCCCGCATCTTCATCCTCATCAGCCCACATAATCATCAACATCAGCCCGCATCATCATCCTCGTCTGCACGCATCATCATCCTCGTCAGCCCGCATCATCATCCTCGCAGCCCACTTCAGCATCCTCGTCAGCCCGCATCATCATCGTCTTCAGCCCGCAACATCATCGTCGTCAGCACGCATGATCATCCTCGTCAGCCCGCATCATCATCCTTGTCAGCCCGCATCACCGTCGTCCTCAGCCCGCATCATCATCGTCGTCAGCCCGCATCATCATCCTCGTCATCCCGCATCATCATCCTCATCAGCCTGCATCATCCTCGTCAGCCCGCATCATCATCCTCGTCAGCCCACATCATCGTCATCGTCAGCCTACATCATCATCATCGTCAGACCACATCATCATCATCGTCAGACAACATCATCATCCTCCTAGGCCCACATCATCCTCCTCGTCAGCCCACGTCATCAACCTCGTCAGCCCACATCATCATCCTCGCAGCCCGCTTCAACATCCTCGTCAGCCCGCATCATCATCCTCGTCAGCCCTCTTCACCATCGTCGTCAGCCTGCATCATCATCGTCGTCAGCCTGCATCATCATCGTCGTCAGCCCGCATCATCATCCTCGTCAGCACGCATCATCATCCTCGTCAGCCCGCATCATCATCCTTGCAGCCCGCATCATCATCCTTGTCAGCACGCATCTTCATCCTCGTCAGCCCGCATCATCATCCTCCTCAGCCCGCATCATCATCCTCGTCAGCCCGCATCATCATCCTCGTCAGCATGCATCATCATCCTCGTTAGCCCGCATCATCATCCTCGCAGCCCGCTTCAGCATCCTCGTCCCCCCGTATCATCATCCTCGTCACCCCGCATCACCATCGTCGTCAGACTGCATAACCATCTTCGTCAGCCCGCATCATCATCGTCGTCAGCCCGCATCATCATCCTCGTCAGCCCGCATCATCATCCTCATCCGCCTGCATCATTCTCGTCAGACCGCATCATCATCCTCGTCAGCCCACATCATCGTCATCGTCAGCCTACATCATCATCATCGTCAGACCACATCATCATCATGGTCAGACCACATCATCATCCTCTTAGTTCCACATCATCCTCCCCCTCAGCCCGCATCATCATCCTCGTCAGCCCGCATCATCATCCTCGTCAGCAAGCATCATCATTCTCGTCAGCCCGCATCATCATCCTCGCAGCCCGCTTCAGCACACTCGTCAGACCGCATCATCATCACCGTCAGCCCGCATCACCATCGTCGTCAGAATGCATCATCATCGTCGTCAGCCCGCATCATCATCGTCGTCAGCCCGCATCATCATCCTCATCAGCACGCATCATCATCCTCGTCAGCCCGCATCATCATCCTCGTCAGCCCGCATCATCATCACCGTAATCCCGCATCATCCTCCTCGTCAGTCCGCGTCATCATCCTCGTCAGCATGCATCATCATCCTCGTCAGCCCGCATCATCATCCTCGCAGCCCGCTTCAGGATCCTCGTCAGCCCGTATCATCATCCTCGTCAGCCTGCATCATCATCATCGTCAGCCCACATCATCATCCTCCTCAGCCCACATCATCCTCATCGTCAGCCCACATCATAATCCACGTCAGCCCACATCATCTTTGTCGTCAGCCCACATCACCATCGTCGTCATCCCACAAAACCATCGTCAGCCCACATCACCATCGTCGTCAGTCCACATCATCATCATCGTCAGCCCGCGTCATCATCCTCTTCAGCCCACATCATCGTCATCGTCAGCCCATATCATCGTCATCGACAGCCCACATCAGCATCCTCGTCAGTCCACATCATCGTCATCGTCATCCCACATCATCGTCATCGACTGCCCACATCATCGTCATCGTCAGCCCACATCACCATTATCGTCAGCCCACACCATCACCCTCCTCAGCCCAAATCATACTCCTCGTCAGCCCACATCATCATCGTCGCCAGCCCACATCATCATCATCGTCAGCCCACATCACCATCGTCGTCAGCCCACATAATCATCGTCAGGCCACATCACAAACGTCGAAAGCCCACATCAATATCGTGGTCTGCCCACATCACCATCATCGTCAGCCCACATAATCATCATCAGGCCACATCATTATCCTTAGACCACATCATCATCGTCAGCCGCCATCATCATCCATCATCAGCCCCCATCATCATCCCTCATCAGCCACCTCATCATCCTCATCAACCCACATCATCATCCTCATCAGCCCACATCATCTTCATCATCAGCCCACATCATCATCCTCGTCAGCCAACATCATCATCATCGTCAGCCCGCATCATCATCCTCGTCAGCCCGCATCATCATCATCGTCAGCACGCATCATCATCCTCGTCAGCCCGCATCATCATCCTCGTCAGCCCGCATCATCATCCTCATCAGCCCGCATCATCATCCTCGTCAGCTCGCATAATCATCCTCGTCAGCCCGCATCATCATTGTCGTCAGCCCGCATCATCATCCTCATCAGCACGCATCATCATCCTCATCAGCCCGCATCATCATCCTCGCAGCCCCCATCATCATCCTCGTCAGAACGCATCATCATTCTCGTCAGCCCGCATCATCATCCTCGTCAGCCCGCATCACCATCGTCGTCAGCCTGCGTCACCATCGTCTTCAGCCCGCATCATCATCGTCGTCAGCCCGCATCATCATCCTCGTCAGCCCGCATCATCAACCTCATCAGCCTGCATCATCCTCGTCAGCCCGCATCAACATCCTTGTCAGCCTACATCATCGTCATCGTCAGCCTACATCATCATCATCGTGAGACCACATCATCATCATCGTCAGACCACATCGTCATCCTCCTAGGCCCACATCATCCTCCTCGTCAGCCAGCATCATCATCCTCGTCAGCCCGCATCTTCATCCTCATCAGCCCACATAATCATCAACATCAGCCCGCATCATCATCCTCGTCTGCACGCATCATCATCCTCGTCAGCCCGCATCATCATCCTCGCAGCCCACTTCAGCATCCTCGTCAGCCCGCATCATCATCGTCTTCAGCCCGCAACATCATCGTCGTCAGCACGCATGATCATCCTCGTCAGCCCGCATCATCATCCTTGTCAGCCCGCATCACCGTCGTCCTCAGCCCGCATCATCATCGTCGTCAGCCCGCATCATCATCCTCGTCATCCCGCATCATCATCCTCATCAGCCTGCATCATCCTCGTCAGCCCGCATCATCATCCTCGTCAGCCCACATCATCGTCATCGTCAGCCTACATCATCATCATCGTCAGACCACATCATCATCATCGTCAGACAACATCATCATCCTCCTAGGCCCACATCATCCTCCTCGTCAGCCCACGTCATCAACCTCGTCAGCCCACATCATCATCCTCGTCAGCCGGCATCATCATCCTCGTCAGCCCACATCATCGTCATCGTCATCCCACATCATCGTCATCGTCATCCCATATCATCGTCATCGTCATCCCACATCATCCTCATCGTCAGCCCACATCATCATCCTCCTCAGCAAACATCATCCTCATCGTCAGACCACATCATCATCCTCGTCAGCCCACAGCATCATCGTCGTCAGCCCACATCTCGATCGTCGTCAGCCCACATAATCATCGTCAGCCCTCATCACCATCGACATCAGCCCACATCATCATCGTCTTCAGCCCACATCACCATCGTCGTCAGTCCACATAATTTTCGTCAGCCCACACCATCATCGTTAGCCCACATCATCATCATCAGCCCACATCATCATCCTCATCAGCCCACATTATCATCATCATCAGCCCACATCATCATCCTCCTTAGCCCACATCAAACTCCTCGACAGCCCACATCATCATCGTTGTCAGCCCGCATCATCATCCTTTTCAGGACGCATCATCATCCTCGTCAGTCCGCATCATCATCCTCATCAGCCCTCATCATCTTCCTCGTCAGCCCCCATCATCATCCTCGTCAGCCTGCATCATCAACCTCGTCAGCCCGCATCTTCATCCTCGTCAGGCCGCATCATCATCCTCGTCAGCCTGCATCATCATCCTCGTCACCCCGCATCATCATCCTCGTCAGCCCGCATCACCGTCGTCATCACCCTGCATCACCATCGTAGTGAGCCCTCATCATCATCGTCGTCAGCCTGCATCATCATCGTCGTCAGCCCACATCGTCATCGTCAACCCGCATCATCATCGTCAGCCCACATCATCATCGTCTCCCCACATCATCATCCTCATCAGCTCGCATCATCATCCTCTTCAGGCCGCATCATCATCCTCGTCAGCCCGCATCATCATCCTCGTCAGCCCGCATCATCGTCATCGTCAGCCCATATCATCGTCATCGTCAGACCACATCATCATCCTCCTCAGCCCACATCATCGTCCTCCTCAGCCCGCATCATCATCCTCGTCAGCCCGCATCATCATCCTCTTCAGCCAGCATCATCATCATCGTCAGCCCACATCATCATCCTCCTCAGCCCACATCATCCTCATCGTCAGCCCACATCATCATCCTCGTCAGCCCACATCATCGTCGTCGTCAGCCCACATCACCATCGTCGTCAGCCCACATAGCCATCGTCTGCCGACATCACCATCGTCGTCAGTCCACATCATCATCCTCGTCAGCCCTCATCATCATCCTCGTCAGCCCGCATCATCATCCTCGACAGCACGCATCATCATCCTCGTCAGCCCGCATCATCATCCTCGCAGCCCGCTTCAGCATCCTCGTCAGCCCGCATCATCATCACCGTCAGCCCGCATCAACATCGTCGTCAGCCCGCATCATCATCGTCGTCAGTCCGCATCATCATCGTCGTCAGCACGCATCATCATCCTCGTCAGCACGCATCATCATCCTCGTCAGCCCGCATCACCATCCTCGTCACCCCGCATCATCATCCTCGTCAGCCCGCATCACCGTCGTCATCTGCCTGCGTCACGATCGTCGTGAGCCCTCATCATCATCGTCGTCAGCCCGCATCATCATCGTCGTCAGCCCACATCGTCGTCGTCAGCCCGCATCATCATGGTCAGCCCACATCATCATCGTCTCCCCACATCATCATCCTCATCAGCTCGCATCATCATCCTCTTTAGGCCGCATCATCATCCTCGTCAGCCCGCATCATCATCCTCGTCAGCCCGCATCATCCTCCTCGTCAGCCCACATCATCATCCTCGTCAGCCCACATCATCATCCTCCTCTGCCCGCATCATCATCCTCGTCAGCCCGCATCTTCATCCTCTTCAGCCAGCATCATTATCATCGTCATCCCACATCATCATCCTCCTCAGCCCACATCATCCTCCTCGTCAGCCCACATCATCATCCTCGTCAGCCCACGTCATCATCCTCCTCAGCCCGCATCATCATACTCGTCAGCCCGCATCATCATCCTCTTCAGCCAGCATCATCATCATCATCAGCCCACATCATCATCCTCCTCAGCCCACATCATCCTCTTCGTCAGCCCACATCATAATCCTCGTCAGCCCACATCATCGTCGTCATCAGCCCACATCACCATCGTCGTCAGCCCACATCACCATCATCTGCCCACATCACCATCGTCGTCAGTCCACAGCATCATCCTCGTCAGCCCTCATCATCATCCTCGTCAGCCCGCATCATCATCCTCGACAGCACGCATCATCATCCTCGTCAGCCCGCATCATCATCCTCGCAGCCCGCTTCAGCATCCTCGTCAGCCCGCATAATCATCACCGTCAGCCCGCATCACCATCGTCGTCAGCCCGCATCATCATCGTCGTCAGTCCGCATCATCATCGTCGTCAGCACGCATCATCATCCTCGTCAGCACGCATCATCATCCTCGTCAGCCCGCATCATCATCCTCGGAGCCCGCATCATCATCCTCGTCAGCACGCAACATCATCCTCGTCAGCCCGCATCTTCATCCTCGTTAGCCCGCATCACAATCACCGTCAGCCAGCATCATCATCCTCGTCAGCCTGCGTCATCATCCTCGTCAGCAGGCATCATCATCCTCGTCAGCCCGCATCATCATCCTCGCAGCCCGCTTCAGCATCCTCGTCAGCCCGTATCATCATCCTCGTCAGCCCGCATCACCATCGTCGTCAGCCCGCATCATCATAGTCGTCAGCCCGCATCATCATCGTCGTCAGCACGCATCATCATTCTCGTCAGCCCCCATCACCATCGTCGTCAGTCTGCATCACCATCGTCGTCAGCCCGCATCATCATCGTCGTCAGCCCGCATCATCATCCTCGTCAGCCCGCATCATCATCCTCATCATCCTGCATCATCCTCGTCAGCCCGCATCATCATCCTCGTCAGCCCACATCATCGTCATCGTCAGCCTACATCATCATCATCGTCAGACCACATCATCATCATCGTCAGACGACATCATCATCCTCCTAGGCCCACATCATCCTCTTCGTCAGCCCACATCATCATCCTCGTCAGGCCACATCATCATCCTACTCAGCCCGCAGCATCATCCTTGTCAGCCAACATCATCGTCATCGTCAGCCCACATCGTCGTCATCTTCATCCCACATCATCATCATAGGCAGCCCATATCATCGTCCTCGTCAGCCCACATCATCGTCATCGTCAGGCGACAACATCGTCATCGACAGCCCACATCATCATCCTCGACAGCCCACATCATCGTCATCGTCATCCCATATCATCGTCATCGTCATCCCACATCTTCCTCATCGTCAGCCCACATCATCATCATCCTCAGCAAACATCATCCTCATCGTCAGGCCACGTCATCATCCTCGTCAGCCCACAGTATCATCGATCGTCGTCTGCCCACATCTCGATCGTCGTCAGCCCACATAATCATCGTCAGCCCTCATCACAATCGACGTCAGCCCACATCATCATCGTCTTCTGCCCACATCACCATCGTCGTCAGTCCACATAATTGTCGTCAGCCCACACCATCATCGTTAGCCGACATCATCATCGTCAGCCAGTATCTTCATCCTCGTCAGCCCGCATCACCATCGTCGTCAGCCTGCATCACCATCGTCATCAGCCCGCATCATCATCGTCGTCAGCCTGCATCATCATCTTCGTCAGCCCGCATCATCGTCATCGTCAGCCTACATCATCATCACCGTCAGGCCACATCATCATCATCGTCAGACAGCATCGTCATCCTCCTAGGCCCACATCATCATCCTCGTCAGCCCACATCATCATCGTCGTCAGCCCACATCATCATCCTCCTTAGCCCACATCAAACTCCTCGACAGCCCACATCATCATCGTTGTCAGCCCGCATCATCATCCTTTTCAGCCCGCATCATCATCCTCGTCAGTCTGCATCATCTTTCTCATCAGCCCGCATCATCTTCCTCGTCAGCCCCCATCATCATCCTCGTCAGCCTGCATCATCACCCTCGTCAGCCCGCATCTTCATAATCGTCAGGCCGCATCATCATCCTCGTCAGCCCGCATCATCATCCTCGTCAGCCCGCATCATCATCCTCGTCAGCCCGCATCATCGTCCTCGTCAGCCCACATCAACATCGTCGTCAGCCGACATCATCATCATCAGCCCACATCATCATCGTCAGCCCACATGATCATCCTCAGCCCACTTCATCATAATCATCAGCCCACACCATCATCCTCATCAGCCCACATCGTCATCCTCATCAGCCCACTTCATCATCCTCATCAGCCTGCATCATCATCAACGTCAGCCCTCATCATCATCCTCCTCAGCCCACATCATCCTCATCGTCAGCCCACATCAACATCCTCGTCCGCCCACATCATCGTCGTCGTCAGCCCACATCACCATCGTCGTCAGCCCACATAACCATCGTCAGCCCACATCACCATCGTCGTCAGTCCACATCATCATCATCGTCAGCCCACATCATCGTCATCGTCAGCCCACATCATCGTCATCGCCAGCCCGCATCGTCATCCTCTTCAGTCCGCATCATCATCCTCGTCAGCCCGCATCATCATCGTCGTCAGCCCGCATCATCATCCTCGTCAGCACGCATCATCATCCTCGTCAGCCCGCATCATCATCCTCGTCAGCCCGCATCATCCTCCTCGTCAGCCCGCATCATCATCCTCGTCAGCCCACATCATCGTCATCGTCAGCCCACATCATCGTCATCGTCAGCCCACATCATCTTCATCGTCAGCCCGCATCATCATCATCATCATCAGCGCACAGCATCCTCATCGTCAGCCGACATCATCATCCTCCTCAGCCCACATCATCCTCTTCGTCTCCCCACATCATCATCCTCGTCAGCCCACATCATCATCGTCGTCAGCCCACATCTCCATCGTCGTCAGCCCACATAATCATCGTCAGCCAACATCACCATCGTCGTCAGCCCACATCATCATTGTCGTCAGCCCACATCATCATCGTTAGCCCACATAATCCTCGTCAGCCCACATCATCATCATCATCAGCCCATATCATCATCCTCATCAGCCCACATCATCACCCTCATCAGCCCACATCATCATCCTCATCAGCCCACATCATCATCCTCATCAGCCTACATCATCATCATCATCATCTGCCCACATCATCATCCTCGTCAGCCGGCATCATCATCCTCGTCCGCACGCATCTTCAAGCTTGTCAGCCCGCATCATCATTCTCGTCAGCCCGCATCATAATCCTCGTCAGCACGCATCATCTTCCTCCTCAGCCCACATCATCATCCTCGTCAGCCCACATCATCGTCATCGTCAGCCCACATCATCGTCATCGACAGCCCACATCAGCACCCTCGTCAGTCCACATCATCGTCATCGTCATCCCACATCATCGCCATCGACAGCCCACATCATCGTCATCGTCAGCCCACATCATCATCATCGTCAGCCCACATCACCATCGTCGTCAGCCCACATAATCATCGTCAGGCCACATCACCAACGTCGAAAGCCCGCATCAATATCGTCGTCTGCCCACATCACCATCATCGTCAGCCCACATAATCATCATCAGGCCACATCATTATCGTTAGCCCACATCATCATCGTCAGCCCACATCATCATCATCATCAGCCGCCATCATCATCCATCATCAGCCCCCATCATCATCCCTCATCAGCCCACATCATCATCCTCATCAACCCACATCATCATGCTCATCAGCCCACATCATCATCCTCCTCAGCCCGCATCATCATCCTTGTCAGCCTACATCATCGTCATCGTCAGCCCACATCGTCGTCACCTTCAGCCCACATCATCATCATAGACAGCCCATATCACCGTCCTCGTCAGCCCACATCATCGTCATCGTCAGGCGACAACATCGTCATCGACAGCCCACATCATCGACAGCCCACATCATCGTCATCGTCATCCCATATCATCGTCATCGTCATCCCACATCATCCTCATCGTCAGCCCACATCATCATCCTCCTCAGCAAACATCATCCTCATCGTCAGGCCACATCATCATCCTCGTCAGCCTACAGTATCATCGATCGTCGTCAGCCCACATCTCGATCGTCGTCAGCCCACATAATCATCGTCAGCCCTCATCACCATCGACGTCAGCCCACATCATCATCGTCTTCAGCCCACATCACCATCGTCGTCAGTCCACATAATTGCCGTCAGCCCACACCATCATCGTTAGCCCATATCATCATCGTCAGCCAGTATCATCATCCTCGTCAGCCTGCATCACCATCGTCGTCAGCGTGCATCACCATCGTCGTCAGCCCGCATCATCATCGTCGTCAGCCCGCATCATCATCTTCGTCAGCCCGCATCATCGTCATCGTCAGCCTACATCATCATCACCGTCAGGCCACATCATCATCATCGTCAGACCACATCATCATCCTCCTAGGCCCACATCATCCTCCTCGTCAGCCCGCATCATCATTCTCGTCAACCCGTAACCTCATCACCGTCAGCCCGCATCATCATCCTCGTCAGCCCGCATCATTATCCTCATCAGCACACATCACCATCCTCGTCAGCCCGCATCACCATCGTCGTCAGCCCGCATCATCATCGTCGTCAGCCCGCATCATCATCGTCGTCAGCCTGCATCATCATCATCGTCAGGCCACATCATCATCATCGTCAGACCACATCATCATCCTCCTAGGCCCACATCATCCTCCTCGTCAGCCCGCATCATCATTCTCGTCAGCCCGCATCACCATCGTCGTCAGCCCGCATCATCATCGTCGTCAGCCCGCATCATCATCGTCGTTAGCCTGCATCACCATCGTCGTCAGCCTGCATCACCATCGTCGTCAGCCCGCATAATCATCGTCGTCAGCCCGCATCATCATCTACGTCAGCCCGCATCATCGTCATCGTCAGCCTACATCATCATCATCGTCAGACCACATCATCATCATCGTCAGACCACATCATCATCCTCCTAGGCCCGCATCATCGTCCTCCTCAGCTCGCATCATCATCCTCGTCAGCCCGCACCACCATCGTCGTCAGCCTGCATCATCATCGTCGTCAGCCCGCATCATCATCCTCGTCAGCACGCATCATCATCCTCGTCAGCCCGCATCATCATCCTCGTCAGCCCACATCATCGTCATCGACAGCCCACATCATCGTCATCGTCAGCCCACATCATCATCATCGTCAGCCCACATCATCTTCATCGTCAGCCCACATCATCATCATCATCAGCGCACACCATCCTCATCGTCAGCCGACATCATCATCCTCCTCAGCCCACATCATCCTCTTCGTCTCCCCACATCATCACCCTCGTCAGCCCACATCATCATCGTCGTCAGACCACATCTCCATCGTCGTCAGCCCACATAATCATCGTCAGCCAACATCACCATCGTCGTCAGCCCACATCATCATTGTCGTCAGCCCACATCATCATCGTTAGCTCACATCATCCTCGTCAGCCCACATCATCACCCTCATCAGCCCACATCATCATCCTCATCAGCCCACATCATCATCCTCATCAGCCTACATCATCATCATCATCATCAGCCCACATCATCATCCTCGTCAGCCGGCATCATCATCCTCATCAGCCTGCATCATCATCAACGTCAGCCCACATCGTCATCCTCCTCAGCCCACATCATCCTCATCGTCAGCATGCATCATCATCCTCGTCAGCCCGCATCATCATCCTCGCAGCCCACTTCAGCATCCTCGTCAGCCGGATCATCATCCTCGTAAGCCTGGATCAGCATCGTCGTCAGCCTGCGTCACCATCGTCGTCAGCCCGCATCACCATCGTCGTCAGCCCGCATCATCATCCTCATCAGCCTGCGTCATCCTCGTCAGCCCGCATCATCATCCTCGTCAGCCCACATCATCGTCATCGTCAGCCTACATCATCATCACCGTCAGGCCACATCATCATCATCGTCAGACCACATCATCATCCTCCTAGGCCCACATCGTCCTCCTCGTCAGCCCGCATCATCATCCTCGTCAGCCCGCATCATCATCACCGTCAGCCCGCATCATCATCCTCGTCAGCCCGCATCATCATCCTCGTCAGCCCGCATCACCATCACCGTCAGCCCGCATCATCATCCTCGTCAGCCCGCATCATCCTCCTCGTCAGCACGCATCATCATCCTCGTCAGCACGCATCATCATCCTCGCAGCCCGCTGCAGCATCCTCGTCAGCCCGCATCATCATCCTCGTCAGCCCGCATCACCATCGTAGTCAGCCTTCATCCCCATCGTCGTCAGCCCGCATCATCATCGTCGTCAGCCCGCATCATCATCCTCGTCAGCCCGCATCATCATCCTCATCAGCCTGCATCATCCTCGTCAGCCCGCATCATCATACTTGTCAGCCCACATCATCGTCATCGTCAGCCTACATCATCATCATCGTCAGACCACATCATCGTCATCGTCAGACCACATCATCATCCTCCTAGGCCCACATCATCATCCTCGTCAGCCCACATCATCATCGTCGTCAGCCCACATCATCATCCTCGTCAGCACGCATCATCAACCTCGTCAGCCCGCATCATCATCCTCGGAGCCCGCTTCAGCATCCTCGTCCGCCTGGGTCATCATCCTCCTAAGCGTGCATCATCATCCTCATCAGCTCGCATCATCATCCTCGCAGCCCGCTTCGGCATCCTCGTCAGCCCGTATCATCATCCTCGTCAGCCTGCATCACAATCGTCGTCAGCCCGCATCACCATCGTCGTCAGCCCGCATCACCGTCGACATCACCCTGCATCACCTTCGTCGTGAGCCGTCATCATCATCGTCGTCAGCCCGCATCATCATCGTCGTCAGCCCACATCGTCGTCGTCAGCCCGCATCATCATCGTCAGCCCACATCATCATCGTCTCCCCACATGATCATCCTCATCAGCTCGCATCATCATCCTCTTCAGGCCGCATCATCATCCTCGTCAGCCCGCATCATCATCCTCGTCAGCCCGCATCATCGTCATCGTCAGCCCATATCATCGTCATCGTCAGACCACATCATCATCCTCCTCAGCCCACATCATCCTCCTCGTCAGCCCACATCATCATCCTCGTCAGCCGACATCATCATCCTCCTCAGCCCGCATCATCATCCTCGTCAGCCCGCATCATCATCCTCTTCAGCCAGCATCGTCATCATCGTCACCCCACATCATCATCCTCCTCAGCCCACATCATCCTCATCGTCAGCCCACATCATCATCCTCGTCAGCCCTCATCATCATCGTCGTCAGCCCACATCATCATTGTCGTCCCACATCATCATCGTCAGCCCATATCATCATCGTCAGCCCACATCATCATTATCATCAGCCCAAATCATCATCCTCATCAGCCCACATCATCATCCTCGTCAGCCCACATCATAATCCTCGTCAGCCGGCATCATCATCCTCGTCAGCCCACGTCATCGTCATCGTCAGCCCACATCATCGTCATCGTCAGCCCGCATCGTCATCCTCTTCAGCCCGCATCATCATCCTCGTCAGCCCACATCAGCATCGTCATCAGCCCACATCAGCATCGTAATCAGCCCACATCAGCATCGTCATCAGCCCACATCAACATCGCCGTCAGCCCACATAATCATCATCAGCCCAGATCATCAACCTCGTCAGCCCGCATCATCATCCTCGTCAGCCCGATTCATCATCCTCGTCAGCCCGCTTCATCATCACCGTCAGCCGGCATCATCATCCTCGTCAGCCCGCATCATCATCCTCGTCAGCACGCATCATCATCCTCGTCAGCCCGCATCATCATCCTCGTCAGCCCGCATCATCATCCTCCTCAGCACGCATCATCATCTTCTTCAGCCCACATCATCATCGTCCTCAGCCCGCATCATCATCCTCGTCAGCCCGCATCATCATCCTCGTCAGCCCGCATCATCATCACCGTCAGCCCGCATCATCATCCTCGTCCGCCTGGGTCTTCATCCTCCTAAGCGTGCATCATCATCCTCATCAGCTCGCATCATCATCCTCGCAGCCCGCTTCGGCATCCTCGTCAGCCCGTATCATCATCCTCGTCATCCTGCATCACAATCGTCGTCAGCCCGCATCACCATCGTTGTCAGCCCGCATCACCGTCGACATCACCCTGCATCACCTTCGTCGTGAGCCGTCATCATCATCGTCGTCAGCCCGCATCATCATCGTCGTCAGCCCACATCGTCGTCGTCAGCCCGCATCATCATCGTCAGCCCACATCATCATCGTCTCCCCACATGATCATCCTCATCAGCTCGCATCATCATCCTCTTCAGGCCGCATCATCATCCTCGTCAGCCCGCATCATCATCCTCGTCAGCCCGCATCATCGTCATCGTCAGCCCATATCATCGTCATCGTCAGACCACATCATCATCCTCCTCAGCCCACATCATCCTCCTCGTCAGCCCACATCATCATCCTCGTCAGCCCACATCATCATCCTCCTCAGCCCGCATCATCATCCTCGTCAGCCCGCATCATCATCCTCTTCAGCCAGCATCGTCATCATCGTCACCCCACATCATCATCCTCCTCAGCCCACATCATCCTCATCGTCAGCCCACATCATCATCCTCGTCAGCCCACATCATCGTCGTCGTCAGCCCACATCACCATCGTCGTCAGCCCACATAACCATCGTCAGCCCACATCACCATCGTCGTCAGTCCACATCATCATACTCGTCAGCCCTCATCATCATCGTCGTCAGCCCACATCATCATTGTCGTCCCACATCATCATCGTCAGCCCACATCATCATCGTCAGCCCACATCATCATTATCATCAGCCCAAATCATCATCCTCATCAGCCCACATCATCATCCTCGTCAGCCCACATCATAATCCTCGTCAGCCGGCATCATCATCCTCGTCAGCCCACATCATCGTCATCGTCAGCCCACATCATCGTCATCGTCAGCCCGCATCGTCATCCTCTTCAGCCCGCATCATCATCCTCGTCAGCCCACATCAGCATCGTCATCAGCCCACATCAGCATCGTAATCAGCCCACATCAGCATCGTCATCAGCCCACATCAACATCGCCGTCAGCCCACATAATCATCATCATCCCAGATCATCAACCTCGTCAGCCCGCATCATCATCCTCGTCAGCCCGATTCATCATCCTCGTCAGCCCGCTTCATCATCACCGTCAGCCGGCATCATCATCCTCGTCAGCCCGCATCATCATCCTCGTCAGCACGCATCATCATCCTCGTCAGCCCGCATCATCATCCTCGCAGCCCGCATTATCATCCTCGTCAGAATGCATCATCATTCTCGTCAGCCCGCATCATCATCCTCGTCAGCCCGCATCATCATCCTCCTCAGCACGCATCATCATCTTCTTCAGCCCACATCATCATCGTCCTCAGCCCGCATCATCATCCTCGTCAGCCCGCATCATCATCCTCTTCAGCCAGCATCATCATCATCGTCAGCCCACATCATCATCCTCCTCACCCACATCATCCTCATCGTCAGGCCACATCATCATCCTCGTCAGCCCGCATCATCATCCTCGCAGCCCGCTTCAGCATCCTCGTCAGCCCGCACCATCATCACCGTCAGCCGGCACCACCATCCTCGTCAGCCCACATCATCATCACCGTCAGCCCGCATCATCATCTTCGTCAGCCCGCATCATCATCGTCGTCGACCCGCATCATCATCCTCGTCAGCCCGCATCATCATCCTCATCAGCCTGCATCATCCTCGTCAGCCCGCATCATCATCCTCGTCAGCCCACATCATCGTCATCGTCAGCCTACATCATCATCATCGTCAGACCTCATCATCATCATCGTCAGACCACATCATCTTCCTCCTAGGCGCACATCATCCTCCTCGTCAGCCCACATCATCATCCTCGTCAGGCCACATCATCATCCTCCTCAGCCCGCATCATCATCCTTGTCAGCCTACATCATCGTCATCGTTAGCCCACATCATCGTCATCTTCAGCCCACATCATCATCATCGACAGCCCATATCATCGTCCTCGTCAGCCCACATCATCGTCATCGTCAGGCGACAACATCGTCATCGACAGCCCACATCATCATCCTCGACAGCCCACATCATCGTCATCGTCAGCCCATGTCATCGTCATCGTCAGACCACATCATCATCCTCCTCAGCCCTCATCATCATCCTCGTCAGCCCACATCATCATCATCCTCAGCCTGCATCATCATCCTCGTTAGCCAGCATCATCATCCTCTTCAGCCAGCATCATCATCTTCGTCAGCCCACATCATCATCCTCCTCAGCCCACATCATCCTCATCGTCAGCCCACATCATCATCCTCGTCAGCCCACATCATCATCGTCGTCAGCCCACATCACCATCGTCGTCAGCCCATATAACCATCGTCAGCCCACATCACCATCGTCGTCAGTCCACATCATCATCCTCGTCAGCCCTCATCATCATCGTCGTCAGCCCACATCATCATTGTCGTCCCACATCATCATCGTCAGCCCACATCATCATCGTCAGCCCACATCATCATTATCATCAGCCCAAATCGTCATCCTCATCAGCCCACATCATCATCCTCGTCAGCCCACATCATCATCCTCGTCAGCCGGCATCATCATCCTCGTAAGCCCACCTCATCGTCATCGTCAGCCCACATCATCGTCACCGTCAGCCCACATCGTCATCCTCTTCACGCCGCATCATCATCCTCGTCAGCCCACATCAGCATCGTCATCAGCCCACATCGGCATCGTCATCAGCTCACATCAACATCGTCGTCAGCCCACATAATCATCATCAGCCCAGATCATCATCCTCGTCAGCCCACATCATCATCCTCGTCAGCCCGCATCATCATCCTCGTCAGCCCGCATCATCATCACCGTCAGCCCGCATCATCATCCTCGTCAGCCCGCATCATCATCCTCGTCAGCACGCATCATCATCCTCGTCAGCCCGCATCATCATCCTCGCAGCCCGCATCATCATCCTCGTCAGCACGCATCATCATCCTCGTCAGCCCGCATCATCATCCTCGTCAGCGCGCATCATCATCCTCGTCAGCACGCGTCATCATCCTCGTCAGCCCGCATCATCATCCTCGCAGCCCGCTTCAGCATCCTCGCCAGCCCCCATCATCATCACCGTCAGCCCGCATCACCATCGTCGTCAGCCCGCATCATCATCGTCGTCAGCCCGCATCATCATCGTCGTCAGCACGCATCATCATCCTCGTCAGCACGCATCATCATCCTCGTCAGCCGGCATCATCATCCTCGGAGCCCGCATCATCATCCTCGTCGACACGCATCATCATCCTCATCAGCCCGCATCATCATCCTCGTCAGCGCGCATTATCATCACCGTCAGCCAGCATCATCATCCTCTTCAGCCCGCTTCAGCATCCTCGTCATCCCGCTTCATCATCCTCATCAGCCTGCATAATCCTCGTCAGCCCGCATCATCATCATCGTCAGCCCACATCATTTTCATCGTCAGCCTATATCATCATCATCGTCATATCACATCATCATCATCGTCAGACCACATCATCATCCTCCTAGGCCCACATCATCCTCCTCGTCAGCCGGCATCATCATCCTCGTCAGCCCGCATCATCATCACCGTCAGGCCGCATCATCATCCTCGTCAGCCCGCATCATCATCGTCGTCAGCCCGCATCATCATCCTCGTCCGCACGCATCATCCTCCTCGTCAGCACGCATCATCATCCTCGCAGCCCGCATCATCATCCTCGTCAGCCCGCATCACCATCACCGTCAGCCCGCATCATCATCCTCGTCAGCCCGCATCATCATCCTCCTCAGCACGCATCATCATCCTCGTCAGCCCGCATCATCATCCTCGCAGCCCTCTTCAGCATCCTCGTCAGCCCGCATCATCATCGTCGTCAGCCCGCATCACCATCGTCGTCAGCCTGCATCATCATCGTCGTCAGCCCGTATCATCATCGTCGTCAGCCTGCATCATCATCCTCGTCAGCTCGCATCATCATCCTCGTCACCCCGCATCATCATCCTTGCAGCCCGCATCATCATCCTCGTCACCCCGCATCATCATCCTTGCAGCCCGCATCATCATCCTTGTCAGCCCGCATCATCATCACCGTCAGCCCGCATCATCATCCTCGTCAGCCCGCATCATCATCTCCGTCAGCCCGCATCATCATCCTCGTCAGCCCACGTCATCATCCTCGTCAGCATGCATCATCATCCTCGTCAGCCCTCATCATCATCCTCGCAGCCCGCTTCAGCATCCTCGTCAGCCCGCATCATCATCCTTGTCAGCCCGCATCATCATCACCGTCAGCCCGCATCATCATCCTCGTCAGCCCGCATCATCATCACTGTCAGCCCGCATCATCATCCTCGTCAGCCCACGCCATCATCCTCGTCAGCACGCATCATCATCCTCGTCAGCCCGCATCATCATCCTTGGAGCCCGCATCATCATCCTCGTCAGCACGCATCATCATCCTCATCAGCCCGCATCATCATCCTCGTCAGCGCGCATTATCATCACCGTCAGCCAGCCTCATCATCCTCTTCCGCCCGCTTCAGCATCCTCGTCATCCCGCTTCTTCATCCTCATCAGCCTGCATCATCCTCGTCAGCCCGCATCATCATCCTCGTCAGCCCACATCATTGTCATCGTCAGCCTATATCATCATCATCGTCAGATCACATCATCATCATCGTCAGACCACATCATCATCCTCCTAGGACCACATCATCCTCCTCGTCAGCCGGCATCATTATCCTCGTCAGCCCGCATCATCATCACCGTCAGCCCGCATCATCATCCTCGTCAGCCCGCATCACCATCGTCGTTAGCACGCATCATCATCGTCGTCTGCCCGCATCATCATCGTCGTCAGGCGCATCATCATCCTCGTCCGCACGCATCATCCTTCTCGTCAGCACGCATCATCATCCTCGCAGCCCGCATCATCATCCTCGTCATCCCGCATCACCATCACCGTCATCCCGCATCATCATCCTCATCAGCCCGCATCATCATCCTCCTCAGCACGCATCATCATCCTCGTCAGCCCGCATCATCATCCTCGCAGCCCGCTTCAGCATCCTCGTCAGCCCGCATCATCATCGTCGTCAGCCCGCATCACCATCGTTGTCAGCCTGCATCATCATCGTCGTCAGACCGTATCATCATCGTCGTCAGCCTGCATCATCATCCTCGTCAGCTCGCATCATCATCCTCGTCAGCCCGCATCATCATCCTTGCAGCCCGCATCATCATCCTTGTCAGCCCGCATCATCATCGCCGTCAGCCCGCATCATCATCCTCGTCAGTCCGCGTCATCCTCCTCGTCAGCATGCATCATCATAGTCGTCAGCCCTCATCATCATCCTCGCAGCCCGCTTCAGCATCCTCGTCAGCCCGTATCATCATCCTCGTCAGCCCGCATCACCATGGTCGTCAGACTGCATCACCATCGTCGTCAGCCCGCATCATTATCGTCGTCAGCCCGCATCATCATCCTCTTGAGCCCGCATCATCATCCTCATGAGCCTGCATCATCCTCGTCAGCCCGCATCATCATCCTCATCAGCCCACATCATCGTCATCATCAGCCAACATCATCATCATCGTCAGACCACATCATCATCATGGTCAGACCACATCATCATCCTCCTAGTTCCACATCATCCTCCTCGTCATCCCGCATCATCATCATCATCAGCCCGCACCACCATCACCATCAGCCCGCATCATCATCGTCGTCAGCCCGCATCATCATCCTCGTCAGCCCGCATCATCATCTTCATCAGCCTGCATCATCCTCGTCAGTCCGCATCATCATCCTCGTCAGCCCACATCATCGTCATCGTGAGCCTACATCATCATCATCGTCAGACCACATCATCATAATGGTCAGACCACATCATCATCCTCCTAGTTCCACATCATCCTCCTCGTCCTCCCGCATCATCATCCTCGTCAGCCCGCATCATCATCCTCGTCAGCACGCATTATCATCCTCGTCAGCCCGCATCATCATTCTCGCAGCCCGCTTCAGCATCCTCGTCAGCCCGCATCATCATCACCGTCAGCCCGCACCACCATCGTCGTCAGCCAGCATCATCATCGTCGTCAGCCCGCATCATCATCGTCGTCACCCCGCATCATCATCACCGTCAGCCAGCATCATCATCCTCGTCAGCACGCGTCATCAACCTCGTCAGCATGGATCATCATCCTCGTCAGCCGGCATCATCATCCTCGCAGCCCGCTTCAGCATCCTCGTCAGCCCGTATCATCATCCTCGTCAGCCCGCATCATCATCCTCATCAGCCTGCATCATCCTCGTCAGACCGCATCATCATCCTCGTCAGCCCACATCATAGTCATCGTCAGCCTACATCATCATCATCGTCAGACCACATCATCATCATCGTCAGACCACGTCTTCATCCTCCTAGGCCCACATCATCCTCCTCCTCAGCCGGCATCATCATCCTCGTCAGCCCGCATCATCATCACCGTCAGCCCGCATTATTATCCTCGTCAGCCCGCATCATCATCCTCGTCATCCCGCATCATCATCCTCGTCAGCACGCATCATCATCCTCGTCAGCCCGCATCAGCATCGTCATCAGCCTGCATCACCATCGTCGTCAGCCCGCATCATCATCGTCGTCGGCCCGCATCATCATCCTCGTCAGCCCGCATCATCATCCTCATCAGTCTGCATCATCCTTGTCAGCCCGCATCATCATCCTCGTCAGCCCGCATCATCATCCTCGTCAGCCCGCATCATCATCCTCATCAGCCTGCATCATCCTCGTCATCGCGCCTCATCATCCTCGTCAGCCCACATCATCGTCATCGTCAGCCTACATCATCATCATCGTCAGACCACATCATCATCACCGTCAGCCCGCATCATCATCCTCCTAGGCCCACATCATCCTCCTCGTCAGCCCGCATCATCATCACCATCAGCCCGCATCATCATCTTCGTCAGCACGCATCATCATCCTCGTCAGCCCGCATCATCATCCTCGGGGCCCGCATCATCATCTTCGTCATCACGCATCATCATCATAGTCAGCCCGCATCATCATCCTCGTCAGCCCGCATCATCATCACCGTCAGCCAGCATTATCATCCTCGTCAGCCCGCGTCATCATCCTCGTCAGCATGCATCATCCTCCTCGTCAGCCCGCATCTTCATACTCTTCAGGTCGCATCATCATCACCTTCAGCCCGCATCATCATCCTCGTCAGCACGCATCATCATCCTCGTCAGACCGCATCATCATCCTCGCAGCCCCTTTCAGCATCCTCCTCAGCCCACATCATCATCACCGTCACCCCGCAATACCATCGTCGTCAGCCTGCATCATCATCGTCGTCAGCCCGCATCATCATCGTCGTCAGCCCGCATCATCATCCTCGTCAGCACGCATCATCATCCTCGTCAGCCCGCATCATCATCCTCGCAGCCCGCATCATCATCCTCGTCAGCACGCATCATCATCCTCTTCAGCCCGCATCATCATCCTCGTCAGCCCGCATCATCATCACCGTCAGCCCGCATCATCATCCTCGTCCGCCCGTGTCATCATCCTCCTAAGCATGCATCATCATCCTCATCAGCTCGCATCATCATCGTCGTCAGCCCACATCATCATTGTCGTCCCACATCATCATCGTCAGCCCACATAACCATCGTCAGCCCACATCACCATCGTCGTCAGTCCACATCATCATCCTCGTCAACCCTCATCATCATCGTCGTCAGCCCACATCATCATTGTCGTCCCACATCATCATCGTCAGCCCACATCATCATCGTCAGCCCACATCATCATTATCATCAGCCCAAATCATCATCCTCATCAGCCCACATCATCATCCTCGTCAGCCCACATCATAATCCTCGTCAGCCGGCATCATCATCCTCGTCAGCCCACATCATCGTCATCGTCAGCCCACATCATCGTCATCGTCAGCCCGCATCGTCATCCTCTTCAGCCCGCATCATCATCCTCGTCAGCCCACATCAGCATCGTCATCAGCCCACATCAGCATCGTCATCAGCCCACATCAACATCGCCGTCAGCCCACATAATCATCATCAGCCCAGATCATCAACCTCGTCAGCCCGTATCATCATCCTCGTCTGCCCGCATCATCATCCTCGTCAGCCCGCATCGTCATCACCGTCAGCCGGCATCATCATCCTCGTCAGCCCGCATCATCATCCTCGTCAGCATGCATCATCATCCTCGTCAGCCCGCATCATCATCCTCGCAGCCCGCATCATCATCCTCGTCAGAACGCATCATCATCCTCGTCAGCCCGCATCATCATCCTCGTCAGCCCGCATCATCATCCTCCTCAGCACGCATCATCATCCTCGTCAGCCCACATCATCATCGTCCTCAGCCCGCATCATCATCCTCGACAGCCCGCATCATCATCCTCTTCAGCCAGCATCATCATCATCGTCAGCCCACATCATCATCCTCCTCACCCCACATCATCCTCATCGTCAGGCCACATCATCATCCTCGTCAGCCCACAGCATCATCGATCGTCGTCAGCCCACATCTCGATCGTCGTCAGCCCACATAATCATCGTCAGCCCTCATCACCATTGACGTCAGCCCACATCATCATCGTCTTCAGCCCACATCACCATCGTCGTCAGTCCACATAATTGTCGTCAGCCGACACAATCATCGTTAGCCCACATCATCATCGTCAGCATACATCATCATCCTCGTCAGCCCACATTATCATCATCATCAGCTCACATCATCATCCTCCTTAGCGCACATCAATCTCCTCGACAGCCCACATCATCATCGTTGTCAGCCTACATCATCATCTTTTTCAGCCCGTATCATCATCCTCGTCAGTCCTCATCATCATCCTCATCAGCCCGCATCATCTTCCTCGTCAGCCCCCATCATCATCCTCGTCAGCCTGCATCATCACCCTCGTCAGCCCGCATCTTCATCCTCGTCAGGCCGCATCATCATCCCCGTCAGCCCGCATCATCATCCTCGTCACCCCGCATCATCATCCTCGTCAGCCCGCATCACCGTCGTCATCAGCCTGCATCACCATCGTCGTGAGCCCTCATCATCATCGTCGTCAGCCCACATCATCATCGTCGTCAGCCCACATAACCATCGTAAGCCCGCATCATCATCATCACCCCACATCATCATCATCTCCCCACATCATCATCCTCATCAGATCGCATCATCATCCTCTTTAGGCCGCATCATCATCCTCGTCAGCCCGCATCATCATCCTCGTCAGCCCGCATCATCGTCATCGTCAGCCCACATCATCATCCTCGTCAGCCCACATCATCATCCTCGTCAGCCCACATCATCGTCGTCGTCAGCCCACATCACCATCGTCGTCAGCCCACATAACCATCGTCAGCCCACATCACCATCGTCGTCAGTCCACATCATCATCCTCGTCATCCCTCATCATCATCGTCGTCAGCCCACATCATCATTGTCGTCCCACATCATCATCGTCAGCCCACATCATCATCGTCAGCCCACATCATCATTATCATCAGCCCAAATCATCATCCTCATCAGCCCACATCATCATCCTCGTCAGCCCACATCACCATCCTCGTCAGCCGGCATCATCATCCTCGTCAGCCCACATCATCGTCATCGTCAGCCCACATCATCGTCATCGTCAGCCCGCATCGTCATCCTCTTCAGCCCGCATCATCATCCTCGTCAGCCCACATCAGCATCGTCATCAGCCCACATCAGCATCGTCATCAGCCCACATCAACATCGCCGTCAGCCCACATAATCATCATCAGCCCAGATCATCAACCTCGTCAGCCCGCATCATCATCCTCGTCAGCCCGCATCATCATCCTCGTCAGCCCGCATCATCATCACCGTCAGCCGGCATCTTCATCCTCGTCAGCCCGCATCATCATCCTCGTCAGCACGCATCATCATCCTCGTCAGCCCGCATCATCATCCTCGCAGCCCGCATTATCATCCTCGTCAGAACGCATCATCATCCTCGTCATCCCGCATCATCATCCTCGTCAGCCCGCATCATCATCCTCCTCAGCACGCATCATCATCCTCGTCAGCCCACATCATCATCGTCCTCAGCCCGCATCATCATCCTCGTCAGCCCGCATCATCATCCTCTTCAGCCATCATCATCATCATCGTCAGCCCACATCATCATCCTCCTCACCCCGCATCATCCTCATCGTCAGGCAACATCATCATCCTCGTCAGCCCACAGCATCATCGATCGTCGTCAGCCCACATCTCGATCGTCGTCAGCCCACATAATCATCGTCAGCCCTCATCACCATTGACGTCAGCCCACATCATCATCGTCTTCAGCCCACATCACCATCGTCGTCAGTCCACATAATTGTCGTCAGCCGACACAATCATCGTTAGACCACATCATCATCGTCAGCATACATCATCATCCTCATCAGCCGACATTATCATCATCACCAGCTCACATCATCATCCTCCTTAGCCCACATCAATCTCCTCTACAGCCCACATCATCATCGTTGTCAGCCTGCATCATCATCCTTTTCAGCCCGTATCATCATCCTCGTCAGTCCTCATCATCATCCTCATCAGCCCGCATCATCTTCCTCGTCAGCCCCCATCATCATCCTCGTCAGCCTGCATCATCACCCTCGTCAGCCCGCATCTTCATCCTCGTCAGGCCGAATCATCATCCTCGTCAGCCCGCATCATCATCCTCGTCACCCCGCATCATCATCCTCGTCAGCCCGCATCACCGTCGTCGTCAGCCTGCATCACCATCGTCGTGAGCCGTCATCATCATCGTCGTCAGCCCGCATCATCATCGTCGTCAGCCCACATAACCATCGTAAGCCCGCATCATCATCATCACCCCACATCATCATCGTCTCCCCACATCATCATGCTCATCAGCTCGCATCATCGTCCTCTTCAGGCCGCATCATCATCCTCGTCAGCCTACATAATCATCATCGTCAGACCACATCATCATCATATTCAGACCACATCATCATCCTCCTAGGCCCACATCATCCTCCTCGTCAGCCCGCATCATCATCCTCATCAGCCTGCATCATCCTCGTCAGCCCGCATCATCATCCTCGTCAGCCCACATCATCTTCATCGTCAGCCTATATCATCATCATCGTCAGACCACATCATCATCATCGTCAGACCACATCATCATCCTCCTAGGCCCACATCATCCTCCTCGTCAGCGCGCATCTTCATCCTCGTCAGGCCGCATCATCATCACCTTCAACCCGCATCATCATCCTCGTCATCCCGCATCATCATCGTCGTCAGCCCGCATCATCATCGTCGTCAGTCCGCATCATCATCCTCGTCAGCACGCATCATCATCCTCGTCAACCCGCATCATCATCCTCGCATCCCGCATCATCATCCTCGTCAGCCCGCATCACCATCACCGTCAGCCCGCATGAACATCCTCGTCAGCCCGCATCATCTTCCTCGTCAGCACGCATCATCATCCTCGTCAGCCCACATCATCATCCTCGCAGCCCGCTTCAGCATCCTCGTCAGCCCACATCATCATCCTCGTCAGCGCGCATAACCATCGTCGTCAGCCTGCATCATCACCGTCATCAGCCCGCATCATCATCGTCGTCAGCCCGCATCACCACCCTCGTCAGCACGCATCATCTTCCTCGTCAGCCCGCATCATCATCCTTGCAGCCCGCTTCAGCATCCTCGTCAGCCCGCATCATCATCACCGTCAGCCCGAATCGTCATCCTCTTCGGCCCGCATCATCATCCTCGTCAGCATGCATCATCATCCTCGTCAGCCCGCATCATCATCCTCGCAGCCCGCTTCAGCATCCTCGTCAGCCCGTATCATCATCCTCGTCAGCCCGCATCACCATCGTCGTCAGACTTCATCACAATGCTCGTGAGCCCGCATCATCATCGTCGTCAGCCCGCATCATCATCCTCGTCAGCCCGCATCATCATCCTCGTCAGCACACATCATCATCCTCGTCAGCCCGCATCATCATCCTCGGAGCCCGCATCATCATCCTCGTCAGCACGCATCATCATCCTCGTCAGCGCACATGATCGTCATCGTCAGCCTACGTCATCATCATCGTCAGACCACATCATCATCATCGTCAGACCACTTCATCATCCTCCTAGGCCCACTTCATCCTCCTCGTCAGCCCGCATCATCATCCTCGTCAGGCCGCATCATCATCACCTTCAGCCCGCATCATCATCCTCGTCAGCTCGCATCCTCATCCTCGTCAGCATGCATCATCCTCCTCGTCAGCCCGCATCACAATCGTCGTCAGCCCGCATCATCATCGTCGTAAACCAGCATCATCATCGTCGTCAGCCCGCATCATCATCCTCGTCAGCACGCATCATCATCCTCGTCAGCCCGCATCATCATCCTCGCAGCCCGCTTCAGCATCCTCATCAGCCCGCATCATCATTCTCGTTAGCGCGCATCACCATCGTCGTCAGCCTGCATCATCATCGTCGTCAGCCCGCATCATTATCCTCTTCAGCCCGCATCATCATCCTTGCAGCCCGGATCATCATCCTTGTCAGCACGCATCATCATCCTCGTCAGCCCGCATCATCATCCTCGCAGCCCGCTTCAGCATCCTCGTCAGCCCGCATCATCATCCTCGTCAGCGCGCATCACCATCGTCGTCAGCCTGCATCATCATCGTCGTCAGCCCGCATCATCATCTTCGTCAGCCCGCATCATCGTCCTCTTCAGCACGCATCATCATCCTCGTCAGCCCGCATCATCATCCTTGCAGCCCGCATCATCATCCTTGTCAGCCCGCATCATCATCCTCGTCAGCCCGCATCATCATCTCCGTCAGCCCGCATCATCATCCTCGTCAGCCCGCATCATCATCCTCGTCAGCATGCATCATCATCCTCGTCAGCCCGCATCATCATCCTCGCAGCCCGCTTCATCATCATCGTCAGCCCGTATCATCATCCTCGTCAGCCCGCATCACCATCGTCGTCAGACTGCATCACGATCGTCGTCAGCCCGCATCATCATCCTTGTCAGCACGCATCATCATCCTCGTCAGCCCGCATCATCATCCTCGTCAGCCCGCATCAGTATCGTCGTCAGACTGCATCACCATCGTCGTCAGCCCGCATCATCATCCTCATCAGCCTGCATCATCCTCGTCAGCCCGCATCATCATCCTCGTCAGCCCCCATCATCGTCATCGTCAGCCTACATCATCATCATCGTCAGACCACATCATCATCATCGTCAGACCACATCATCTTCCTCATAGGCGCACATCATCCTCCTCGTCAGCACACATCATCATCCTCGTCAGGCCACATCATCATCCTCCTCAGCCCGCATCATCATCCTTGTCAGCCCACATCATCGTCATCTTCAGCCCACATCATCATCATCGACAGCCCATATCATCGTCCTCGTCAGCCCACATCATCGTCATCGTCAGGCGACAACATCGTCATTGACAGCCCACATCATCATCCTCGTCAGCCCGCATCATCATCCTCTTCAGCCAGCATCATCATCATCCTCAGCCCACATCATCATCCTCCTCAGCCCCCATCATCCTCATCGTCAGCCCACATCATCATCCTCGTCAGCCCACATCATCATCATCGTCAGTCCACATCACCATCGTCGTCAGCCCACATAACCATCGTCAGCCCACATCACCATCGTCGTCAGTCCACATCATCATCCTCGTCAGCCCTCATCATCATCGTCGTCAGCCCACATCATCATTGTCGTCCCACATCATCATCGTCAGACCACATCATCATCGTCAGCCCACATCATCAGCCCAAATCGTCATCTTCGACAGCCCTCCTCATCGTCATCGTCAGCCCACATCATCGTCATCGTCAGCCCACATCGTCATCCTCTTCAGGCCGCATCATCATCCTCGTAAGCCCACATCAGCATCGTCATCAGCCCACATCAGCATCGTCATCAGCCCACATCAACATCGTCGTCAGCCCACATAATCATCATCAGCCCAGATCATCATCCTCGTCAGCCCGCATCATCATCCTCGTCAGCCCGCATCATCATCCTCGTCAGCCCGCATCATCATCACCGTCAGCCCGCATCATCATCCTCGTCAGCCCGCATCATCATCCTCGTCAGCACGCATCATCATCCTCGTCAGCCCGCATCATCATCCTCGCAGCCCGCATCATCATCCTCGTCAGCCCGCATCATCATCCTCGTCAGCGCGCATCATCATCCTCGTCAGCACGCATCATCATCCTCGTCAGCCCGCATCATCATCCTCGCAGCCCGCTTCAGCATCCTCGTCAGCCCCCATCATCATCACCGTCAGCCCTCATCACCATCATCGTCAGCCCGCATCATCATCGTCGTCAGCCGCATCATCATCGTTGTCAGCACGCATCATCATCCTCGTCAGCACGCATCATCATCCTCGTCAGCCCGCATCATCATCCTCGGAGCCCGCATCATCATCCTCGTCAGCACGCATCATCATCCTCATCAGCCCGCATCATCATCCTCGTCAGCCCGCATCATCATCACCGTCAGCCCGCATCATCATCCTCGTCAGCCCGCATCACCATCGTCGTCTGCCCGCATCATCATCGTCGTCTGCCCGCATCATCATCGTCGTCAGCCCGCATCATCATCCTCGTCAGCACGCATCATCCTCCTCGTCAGCACGCATCATCATCCTCGCAGCCCGCATCATCATCCTCGTCAGCCCGCATCACCATCACCGTCATCCCGCATCATCATCCTCGTCAGCCCGCATCATCATACTCGCAGCCCGCTTCAGCATCCTCGTCAGCCCGCATCATCATTGTCGTCAGCCCGCATCACCATCGTCGTCAGCCTGCATCATCATCGTCGTCAGACCGTATCATCATCGTCGTCAGCCTGCATCATCATCCTCGTCAGCTCGCATCATCATCCTCGTCAGCCCGCATCATCATCCTTGCAGCCCGCATCATCATCCTTGTCAGCACGCATCATCATCCTCGTCAGCCCGCATCATCGTCCTCGTCAGCCCGCATCATCATCACCTTCAGCCCGCATCGTCATCGTCGTCAGCCCGCGTCATCATCCTCGTCAGCATGCATCATCATCCTCGTCAGCCCTCATCATCATCCTCGCAGCTGCTTCAGCATCCTCGTCAGCCCGTATCATCATCCTCGTCAGCCCGCATCACCATGGTCGTCAGACTGCATCACCATCGTCGTCAGCCCGCATCATTATCGTCGTCAGCCCGCATCATCATCCTCGTCAGCCCGCATCATCATCCTCATGAGCCTGCATCATCCTCGTCAACCCGCATCATCATCCTCGTCAGCCCACATCATCGTCATCGTCAGCCAACATCATCATCATCGTCAGACCACATCATCATCATGGTCAGACCACATCATCATCCTCCTAGTTCCACATCATCCTCCTCGTCATCCCGCATCATCATCATCATCAGCCCGCACCACAATCACCGTCAGCCCGCATCATCATCGTCGTCAGCCCGCATCATCATCCTCGTCAGCCCGCATCATCATCTTCATCAGCCTGCATCATCCTCGTCAGCCCGCATCATCATCCTCGTCAACCCACATCATCGTCATCGTCAGCCTACATCATCATCATCGTCAGACCACATCATCATAATGGTCAGACCACATCATCATCCTCCTAGTTCCACATCATCCTCCTCGTCCTCCCGCATCATCATCCTCGTCAGCCCGCATCATCATCCTCGTCAGCACGCATTATCATCCTCGTCAGCCCACATCATCATTCTCGCAGCCCGCTTCAGCATCCTCGTCATCCCGCATCATCATCACCGTCGGCCCGCACCACCATCGTCGTCAGCCAGCATCATCATCGTCGTCAGCCCGCATCATCATCGTCATCAGCCCGCATCATCATCCTCGTCAGCACGCATCATCATCCTCGTCAGCCCGCATCATCATCCTCGCAGCCCGCATCATCATCCTCGTCAGCACGCATCATCATCCTCGTTAGCCCGCATCATCATCCTCGTCAGCCCGCATCATCATCACCGTCAGCCCGCATCATCATCCTCGTCAGCCCGCGTCATCATCCTCGTCAGCATGCATCATCATCCTCGTCAACCAGCATCATCATCCTCGCAGCCCGCTTCAGCATCCTCGTCAGCTCGTATCATCATCCTCGTCAGCCTGCATCAGCATTGTCGTCAGCCTGCATCACCATCGTCGTCACCCCGCATCACCATCGTCGTCAGCCCGCATCATCATCCTCGTCAGCCCGCATCATCATCCTCATCAGCCTGCATCAACCTCGTCATCCCGCCTCATCATCCTCGTCAGCCCACATCATCGTCTTCGTCAGCCTACATCATCATCATCGTCAGACCACATCATCATCATCCTCAGACGACATCATCATCCTCCTAGGCCCACATCATCCTCCTCGTCAGCCCGCATCATCATCCTCCTAGGCCCACATCATACTCCTCGTCAGCCCGCATCATCATCCTCGTCAGCCGGCATCACCATCGTCGTCAGCCCGCATCATCATCGTCGTCAGCCCGCATCATCATCGTCGTCAGCCCGCATCATCATCCGCGTCAGCACGCATCATCATCCTCGTCGGCCCCCATCATCATCCTCGCAGCCCGCTTCAGCATACTCGTCAGCCCGCATAATCATCGTCGTCAGCCCGCATCATCATCCTCCTCAGCACGCATCATCATCCTCGTCAGCCTGCATCATCCTCGTCAGCCCGCATCATCATCCTCGTCAGCCCACATCATCGTCATCGTCAGCCTACATCATCATCACCATCAGACCACATCATCATCCTCCTAGACCCACATCATCCTCCTCATCAGCCCGCATCTTCATCCTCGTCAGCCCGCATCATCATCACCGTCAGCCCGCATCATCATCTTCGTCAGCACGCATCATCATCCTCGTCAGCCCGCATCATCATCCTCGGAGCCCGCATCATCATCCTCGTCAGCACGCATCATAGTCATAGTCAGCCCGCATCATCATCCTCGTCAGCCCGCATCATCATCACCATCAGCCAGCATCATCATCCTCGTCAGCCCGCGTCATCAACCTCGTCAGCATGCATCATCATCCTCGTCAGCCCGCATCATCATCCTCGCAGCCCGCTTCAGCATCCTCGTCAGCCCGTATCATCATCCTCGTCAGCCCGCATCATCATCCTCATCAGCCTGCATCATCCTCGTCAGACCGCATCATCATCCTTGTCAGCCCACATCATCGTCATCGTCAGCCTACATCATCATCATCGTCAGACCACATCATCATCATCGTCAGACCACATCATCATCCTCCTAGGCCCACATCATCCTCCTCCTCAGCCGGCATCATCATCCTCGTCAGCCCGCATCATCATCACCGTCAGCCCGCATTATTATCCTCGTCATCCCGCATCATCATCCTCGTCAGCACGCATCATCATCCTCGTCAGCCCGCATCAGCATCGTCGTCAGCCTGCATCACCATCGTCGTCAGCCCGCATCATCATCGTCGTCAGCCCGCATCATCATCCTCGTCAGCCCGCATCATCATCCTCATCAGCCTGCATCATCCTCGCCTGCCCGCATCATCATCCTCGTCAGCCCGCATCATCATCCTCGTCAGCCCGCATCATCATCCTCATCAGCCTGCATCATCCTCGCCAGCCCGCATCATCATCCTCGTCAGCCCACATCATCGTCATCGTCAGCCTACATCATCATCATCGTCAGACCACATCATCATCATGGTCAGACCACATCATCATCCTCCTAGTTCCACATCATCATCCTCGTCAGCCCACATCATCATCCTCGTCAGCACGCATCATCATCCTCGTCAGCCCGCATCATCATCCTCGCAGCCCGCTTCAGCATCCTCGTCAGCCCGCATCATCATCACCGTCAGCCCGCATCACCATGGTCGTCAGTCTGCATCATCATCGTCCTCAGTCCGCATCATGATTGTCGTCAGCCCGCATCATCATCCTCGTCAGCACGCATCATCATCCTCGTCAGCCCGCATCATCATCCTCACAGCCCGCATCATCATCGGCGTCAGCACGCATCATCATCCTCGTCAGCCCGCATCATCATCCTCTTCAGCCCGCATCATCATCACCGTCAGCCCGCATCATCATCCTCGTCAGCCCGCGTCATCATCCTCGTCAGCATGCATCATCATCCTCGTCAGCCCGCATCATCATCCTCGCAGCCCGCTTCAGCATCCTCGTCAGCCCGTATCATCATCGTCTTCAGCCTGCATCAGCATCGTTGTCAGCACGCATCATCATCCTCGTCAGCCCGCATCATCATCCTCGTCAGCCCGCATCACCATCGTCGTCAGCCCGCATCATGATCCTCGTCAGCACGCATCATCATCCTCGTTAGCCCGCATCATCATCCTCGTTAGCCCGCATCATCATCCTCGTCAGCCCGCATCATCATCCTCGTCAGCCCGCATCATCATCCTCGCAGCCCTCTTCAGCATCCTCGTCAGCCTGTATCATCCTCGTCAGCCTGCATCAGCATTGTCGTCAGCCCGCATCATCATCCTCGTCAGCCCGCATCATCATCCTCATCAGCCTGCATCAACCTCGTCATCCCGCCTCATCATCCTCGTCAGCCCACATCATCGTCATCGTCAGCCTACATCATCATCATCGTCAGACCACATCATCATCATCGTCAGACGACATCATCATCCTCCTAGGCCCACATCATCCTCCTCGTCAGCCCGCATCATCATCCTCGTCAGCCCGCATCACCATCACTGTCATCCCGCATCATCATCCTCGTCAGCCCGCATCATCATCCTCGTCAGCACGCATCATCATCCTCGTCAGCCCGCATCATCATCCTCGTCAGCCCGCATCATCATCCTCGTCAGCACGCATCATCATCCTCGTCAGCCCGCATCATCATCCTCGCAGCCCGCTTCAGCATCCTCGTCAGCCCGCATCATCATCCTCGTCAGCCCGCATCACCATCGTCGTCAGCCTGCATCACCATCGTCGTCAGCCCGCATCATCATCATCGTCAGCCCGCATCATCATCCTCGTCAGCCCGCATCATCATCCTCATCAGCCTGGATCATTCTCGTCAGCCCGCATCATCATCCTTGTCAGCGCACATCATCGTCATGGTCAGCCTACTTCATCATCATCGTCAGACCACATC
Organism: Gorilla gorilla gorilla; assembly: GCF_029281585.2. Lineage (NCBI taxonomy): Eukaryota > Metazoa > Chordata > Mammalia > Primates > Hominidae > Gorilla > Gorilla gorilla. The sequence goes on along the minus strand of NC_086018.1, from coordinate 8,389,041 downwards.
ATCATCATCGTCAGACCACATCTTCATCCTCCTAGGCCCACATCATCCTCCTCGTCATCCCGCATAATTGTCCTCGTCAGCCCGCATCGTCATCACCGTCAGCCCGCATCATCATCCTCCTAGGCCCACATCATCCTCCTCGTCAGCCCGCATCATCATCCTCGTCAGCCCGCATCACCATCGCCGTCAGCCCGCATCATCATCCTCGTCAGCCCGCATCATCATCCTCGCAGCCCGCATCATCATCCTCGTCAGCACGCATCATCATCCTCGTCAGCCCGCATCATCATCCTCGCAGCCCGCATCATCATCCTCGTCAGCACGCATCATCATCCTCGTCAGCCCGCATCATCATCCTCGTCAGCCCTCATCATCATCACCGTCAGCCCGCATCATCATCCTCGTCAGCCCGCGTCATCATCCTCTTCAGCATGCATCATCATCCTCGTCAGCCCGCATCATCATCCTCGCAGCCCGCTTCAGCATCCTCGTCAGCCCGCATCATCATCCTCGTCAGCCCGCATCACCATCGTCATCAGCCTGCATCATCATCGTCGTCAGCCCGCATCATCTTCCTCGTCAGCCCGCATCATCATCCTCGTCAGCCCGCATCATCATCCTCATCAGCCTGCATCATCCTCGTCAGCCCGCATCATCATCCTCGTCAGCCCACATCATCGTCATCGTCAGACTACATCATCATCATCGTCAGACCACATCATCATCATGGTCAGACCACTTCATCATCCTCCTAGTTCCGCATCATCCTCCTCGTCAGTCCGCATCATCATCCTCGTCAGCACGCATCATCATCCTCGTCAGCCCGCATCATCATCACCGTCAGCCCGCATCACAATCGTCGTCAGTCTGCATCATCATCGTCCTCAGTCCGCATCATGATCGTCGTCAGCCCGCACCATCATCCTCGTCAGCACGCATCATCATCCTCGTCAGCCCGCATCATCATCCTCGTCAGCACGCATCATCATCCTCGTCAGCCCGCATCATCATCCTCGCAGCCCGCTTCAGCATCCTCGTCAGCCCGCATCATCATCCTCGTCAGCCCGCATCATCATCCTCGTCAGCCCGCATCACCATCACTGTCATCCCGCATCATCATCCTCGTCAGCCCGCATCATCATCCTCGTCAGCACGCATCATCATCCTCGTCAGCCCGCATCATCATCCTCGCAGCCCGCTTCAGCATCCTCGTCAGCCCGCATCATCATCCTCGTCAGCCCGCATCATCATCCTCGTCAGCCCGCATCACCATCACTGTCATCCCGCATCATCATCCTCGTCAGCCCGCATCATCATCCTCGTCAGCACGCATCATCATCCTCGTCAGCCCGCATCATCATCCTCGCAGCCCGCTTCAGCATCCTCGTCAGCCCGCATCATCATCCTCGTCAGCCCGCATCACCATCGTCGTCAGCCTGCATCACCATCGTCGTCAGCCCGCATCATCATCATCGTCAGCCCGCATCATCATCCTCGTCAGCCCGCATCATCATCCTCATCAGCCTGGATCATTCTCGTCAGCCCGCATCATCATCCTTGTCAGCCCACATCATCGTCATCGTCAGCCTACTTCATCATCATCGTCAGACCACATCATCATCATCGTCAGACCACATCTTCATCCTCCTAGGCCCACATCATCCTCCTCGTCATCCCGCATAATTGTCCTCGTCAGCCCGCATCATCATCACCGTCAGCCCGCATCATCATCCTCCTAGGCCCACATCATCCTCCTCGTCAGCCCGCATCATCATCCTCGTCAGCCGGCATCACCATCGCCGTCAGCCCGCATCATCATCCTCGTCAGCCCGCATCATCATCCTCGCAGCCCGCATCATCATCGTCGTCAGCACGCATTATCATCCTCGTCAGCCCGCATCATCATCCTCGCAGCCCGCATCATCATCCTCGTCAGCACGCATCATCATCCTCGTCAGCCCGCATCATCATCCTCGTCAGCCCTCATCATCATCACCGTCAGCCCGCATCATCATCCTCGTCAGCCCGCGTCATCATCCTCTTCAGCATGCATCATCATCCTCGTCAGCCCGCATCACCATCGTCATCAGCCTGCATCATCATCGTCGTCAGCCCGCATCATCTTCCTCGTCAGCCTGCATCATCATCCTCGTCAGCCCGCATCATCATCCTCATCAGCCTGCATCATCCTCGTCAGCCCGCATCATCATCCTCGTCAGCCCACATCATCGTCATCGTCAGACTACATCATCATCATCGTCAGACCACATCATCATCATGGTCAGACCACTTCATCATCCTCCTAGTTCCACATCATCCTCCTCGTCAGTCCGCATCATCATCCTCGTCAGCACGCATCATCATCCTCGTCAGCCCGCATCATCATCACCGTCAGCCCGCATCACCATCGTCGTCAGTCTGCATCATCATCGTCCTCAGTCCGCATCATGATCGTCGTCAGCCCGCATCATCATCCTCGTCAGCACGCATCATCATCCTCGTCAGCCCGCATCATCATCCTCGCAGCCCGCATCATCATCGTCGTCAGCACCCATCATCATTCTCGTCAGCCCGCGTCATCATCCTCGTCAGCATGCATCATCATCCTCGTCAGCCCGCATCATCATCCTCGCAGCCCGTTTCAGCATCCTCGTCAGCCCGTATCATCATCCTCGTCAGCCCGCATCATCATCCTTGTCAGCCCTCATCACCATCGTCGTCAGCCCGCATCATTATCCTCGTCAGCCCGCATCATCATCCTCATCAGCCTGCACCATCCTCCTCAGCCCGCATCATCATCCTTGTCAGCCCACATCATCGTCATCATCAGCCTACATCATCATCATCGTCAGACCACATCATCATCATCGTCAGACCACATCATCATCACCGTCAGACCACATCATCATCCTCCTAGGCCCACATCATCCTCCTCGTCACCCGCAAGTTCATCCTCGTCAGCCCGCATCATCATCACCATCAGCCCGCATCATCATCTTCGTCAGCACGCATCATCATCCTCGTCAGCCCGCATCATCATCCTCGGGGCCCGCATCATCTTCTTCGTCATCACGCATCATCATCATAGTCAGCCCGCATCATCATCCTCGTCAGCCCACATCATCATCACCGTCAGCCAGCATTATCATCCTCGTCAGCCCGCGTCATCATCCTCGTCAGCATGCATCATCCTCCTCGTCAGCCCGCATCATCATACTCTTCAGGTCGCATCATCATCACCTTCAGCCCGCATCATCATCCTCGTCAGCCCGCATCATCATCCTCGTCAGCACGCATCATCATCCTCGTCAGCCCGCATCATCATCCTCGTCAGCCCGCATCATCATCCTCGTCAGCACGCATCATCATCCTCGTCAGCCCGCATCATCATCCTCGCAACCCGCTTCAGCATTCTCGTCGGCCCACATCATCATCCTCGTCAGCCGGCATCATCATCATCGTCAGCCCACATCATCATTATCATCAGCCCAAATCATCATCCTCATCAGCCCACATCATCATCCTCGTCAGCCCACATCATCATCCTCATCAGCCGGCATCATCGTCCTCGTCAGCCCACATCATTGGCATCTCAAGCCCACATCATCGTCATCGTCAGCCCGCATCGTCATCCTCTTCAGCCCGCATCATCATCCTCGTCAGCCCACATCAGAATCGTCATCAGCCCAGATCAGCATCGTCATCAGCCCACATCAACATCGTCGTCAGCCCACATTATCATCATCAGCCCAGATCATCATCCTCGTCAGCCCGCATCATCATCCTCATCAGCCCGCATCATCATCCTCGCAGCCCGCTTCAGCATCCTCGTCAGGCCGCATCATCATCCTCATCAGCCCGCATCATCATCCTTGCAGCCCGCATCATCATCCTTGTCAGCACGCATCATTATCCTCGTCAGCCCGCATCATCATCCTCGTCAGCCCGCATCATCATCACCGTCACCCCGCATCATCATCCTCGTCAGCCCGCGTCAACATCCTGGTCAGCATGCATCATCATCCTCGTCAGCCCGCATCATCATCCTCGCAGCCCGCTTCAGCATCCTCGTCAGCCCGCATCATCATCACCGTCAGCCTGCATCATCATCCTCGTCAGCCCGCGTCAATATCCTGGTCAGCATGCATCATCATCCTCGTCGGCCCGCATCATCATCCTCGTCAGCCCGCATCCTCATCCTCGTCAGCACGCATCACCATCCTCGTCAGCCCGCATCATCATCCTTGTCAGCCCGCATCACCATCATCGTCAGACTGCATCACCATCGTCGTCAGCCCGTATCTTCATCGTCGTCAGCCCGCATCATCATCCTCGTCAGACCGCATCATCATCCTCATCAGCATGCAACATCCTCGTCAGCCCGCATCATCATCCTCGTCAGCCCACATCATCGTCATCGTCAACCTACATCATGATCATCGTCAGACCACATCATCATCATGGTCAGACAACATCATCATCCTCCTAGGCCCACATCATCCTCCTCCTCAGCCCGCATCATCATCCTCGTCAGCCCGCATCACAATCACCGTCAGCCCGCATCTTCATCCTCGTCAGCTGCATCAACATCCTCGTCAACACGCATCATCATCCTCGTCAGCCCGCATCATCATCCTCGCAGCCCCCTTCAGCATCCTCGTCAGCCCGCATCATCATCACCGTCAGCCCGCATCATCATCACCATCAGCCCGCATCATCATCACCGTCAGCCCGCATCATCATCCTCATCAGCCGGCGTCAATATCCTGGTCTGCATGCATCATCATCCTCGTCGGCCCGCATCATCATCCTCGTCAGCCCGCATCCTCATCCTCGTCAGCACGCATCACCATCCTCGTCAGCCCGCATCATCATCCTTGTCAGCCCGCATCACCATCGTCGTCAGACTGCATCACCATCGTCGTCAGCCCGCATCATCATCGTCGTCAGCCCGCATCATCATCCTCGTCAGACCGCATCATCATCCTCATCAGCCTGCAACCTCCTCGTCAGCCCGCATCATCATCCTCGTCAGCCCACATCATCGTCATCGTCAACCTACATCATGATCATCGTCAGACAACATCATCATCATGGTCAGACAACATCATCATCCTCCTAGGCCCACATCATCCTCCTCCTGAGCCCGCATCATCATCCTCGTCAGCCCGCATCACAATCACCGTCAGCCCGCATCTTCATCCTTGTCAGCCCGCATCAACATCCTCGTCAACACGCATCATCATCCTCTTCAGCCCGCATCATCAACCTCGCAGCCCCCTTCAGCATCCTCGTCAGCCCGCATCATCATCACCGTCAGCCCGCATGATCATCACCATCAGCCCGCATCATCATCACCGTCAGCCCGCATCATCATCCTCGTCAGCCCGCGTCGTCATCCTCGCAGCCCGCTTCAGCATCCTCGTCAGCCCGTATCATCATCCTCGTCAGCCTGCATCACCATCGTCGTCAGCCTGCATCACCTTCGTCGTCAGCCCACATCATCGTCATCGTCAGACCATATCATCATCCTCCTAGGCCCACATCATCCTCCTCGTCAGCCCGCATCATCATCCTCGTCAGCCCGCATCATGATCACCGTCAGCCCGCATCATCATCCTCGTCAGCCCGCATCATCATCCTCGTCAGCACGCATCATCATCCTCTTCATCCCGCATAAGCATCGTCGTCAGCCCGCATCATCATCGTCGTCAGCCCGGATCATCATCGTCGTCAGCCCGCATCATCATCCTCATCAGCAAGCATCATCATCCTCGTTAGCCCGCATCATCATCCTCGCAGCCCGCATCATCATCCTCTTCAGAACGCATCATCATCCTCGTCACCCCGCATCATCATCCTCGTCAGCCCGCATCACCATCGTCGTCAGCCCGCATCATCATCCTCGTCAGCACACATCATCATCCTCGTCAGACCGCATCATCATCCTCGAAGACCGCCTCAGCATCCTCGTCAGCCCGCATCATCATCCTCGTCAGCCCGCATCACCATCGTCGTCAGTCTGCATCACCATCGTCGTCAGCCCGCATCATCATCGTCTTCAGCCCGCATCATCATCCTCATCAGCCCGCATCATCATCCTCATCAGCCTGCATCATACTCGTCAGCCCGCATTATCATCCTCATCAGCCTGCATCATCCTCGTCAGCCCGCATCATCATCCTCGTCAGCCCACATCATCGTCATCGTCAGCCTACATCATCATCATCGTCAGACCACATCATCGTCATCGTCAGACCACATCATCATCCTCCTAGGCCGACATCATCCTCATCGTCAGCCCGCATCATCATCCTCATCAGCACGCATCATCATCCTCGTCAGCCCACATCATCGTCATCGTCAGCCTACATCATCATCATCGTCAGACCACATCATCATCATCGTCAGACCACATCATAATCCTCCTAAGCCCACATCGTCCTCCTTCTCAGCCCGCATCATCCTCCTCGTCAGCCCGCATCATCGTCCTCGTCAGCCCGCATCATCATCACCGTCAGCCCGCATCATCATCCTCCTAGGCCCACATCATCCTCCTCGTCAGCCCGCATCATCATCACCATCAGCCCGCATCATCATCTTCGTCAGCACGCATCATCATCCTCGTCAGCCCGCATCATCATCCTCGGGGCCCGCATCATCATCTTCGTCATCACGCATCATCATCATAGTCAGCCCGCATCATCATCCTCGTCAGCCCGCATCATCATCACCGTCAGCCAGCATTATCATCCTCGTCAGCCCGCGTCATCATCCTCGTCAGCATGCATCATCCTCCTCGTCAGCCCGCATCATCATACTCTTCAGGTCGCATCATCATCACCTTCAGCCCGCATCATCATCCTCGTCAGCCCGCACCATCATCCTCGTCAGCCCGCATCATCATCCTCGTCAGCCCGCATCATCATCCTCGTCAGCCCGCATCCTCATCCTCATCAGCCTGCATCATCCTCGTCAGCCACCATCATCATCCTCGTCAGCCCACATCATCGTCATTGTCAGCCTACATCATCATCATCGTCAGACCACATCATCATCATGGTCAGACCACATCATCATCCTCCTAGTTCCACATCATCATCCTCGTCAGCCCGCATCATCATCCTCGTCAGCACGCATCATCATCCTCGTCAGCCCGCATCATCATCCTCGCAGCCCGCTTCAGCATCCTCGTCAGCCCGCATCATCATCACCGTCAGCCCGCATCACCATCGTCGTCAGTCTGCATCATCATCGTCCTCAGTCCGCATCATCATCCTCGTCAGCCCGCATGATCATCCTCGCAGACGCTTCAGCATCCTCGTCAGCCCGCATCATCATCACCGTCAGCCCGCATCACCATCGTCGTCAGTCTGCATCATCATCGTCCTCAGTCCGCATCATCATCGTCGTCAGCCCGCATCATCATCACCGTCAGCCCGCATCACTATCGTCGTCAGTCTGCATCATCATCGTCCTCAGTCCGCATCATCATCCTCGTCAGCCCGCATCATCATCTCCGTCAGCCCGCATCACTATCGTCGTCAGTCTGCATCATCATCGTCCTCAGTCCGCATCATCATCCTCGCAGCCCGCATCATCATCGTCGTCAGCACGCATCATCATCCTCGTCAGCCCGCATCATCATCCTCGTCAGCCCGCATCATCATCACCGTCAGCCCGCATCATCATCTTCGTCAGCCCGCGTCATCATCCTCGTCAGTATGCATCATCATCCTCGTCAGCCCGCATCATCATCCTCGCAGCCCGCTTCAGCATCCTCGTCAGCCCGTATCATCATCCTCGTCAGCCTGCATCAGCATCGTCGTCAGCCTGCATCACCATCGTCGTCAGCCCGCATCACCATCGTCGTCAGCCCGAATCATCATCCTCGTCAGCCCGCATCATCATCCTCATCAGCCTGCATCATCCTCGTCAGCCCGCCTCATCATCCTCGTCAGCCCACATCATCGTCATCGTCAGCCTACATCATCATCATCGTCAGACCACATCATCATCATCGTCAGACCACATCATCGTCCTCCTAGGCCCACATCATCCTCCTCGTCAGCCCGCATCATCATCCTCGTCAGCCCGCGTCATCATCCTCGTCAGCATGCATCATCCTCCTCGTCAGCCCGCATCATCATACTCTTCAGGTCGCATCATCATCACCTTCAGCCCGCATCATCATCCTCGTCAGCCCGCATCATCATCCTCGTCAGCCCGCATCATCATCCTCGTCAGCCCGCATCATCATCCTCGTCAGCCCGCATCATCATCCTCGTCAGCCCGCATCCTCATCCTCATCAGCCTGCATCATCCTCGTCAGCCAGCATCATCATCCTCGTCAGCCCACATCATCGTCATTGTCAGCCTACATCATCATCATCGTCAGACCACATCATCATCATGGTCAGACCACATCATCATCCTCCTAGTTCCACATCATCATCCTCGTCAGCCCGCATCATCATCCTCGTCAGCACGCATCATCATCCTCGTCAGCCCGCATCATCATCCTCGCAGCCCGCTTCAGCATCCTCGTCAGCCCGCATCATCATCACCGTCAGCCCGCATCACCATCGTTGTCAGTCTGCATCATCTTCGTCCTCAGTCCGCATCATCATCCTCGTCAGCCCGCATCATCATCCTCGCAGACGCTTCAGCATCCTCGTCAGCCCGCATCATCATCACCGTCAGCCCGCATCACCATCGTCGTCAGTCTGCATCATCATCGTCCTCAGTCCGCATCATCATCCTCGCAGCCCGCATCATCATCGTCGTCAGCACGCATCATCATCCTCGTCAGCCCGCATCATCATCCTCGTCAGCCCGCATCATCATCACCGTCAGCCCGCATCATCATCTTCGTCAGCCCGCGTCATCATCCTCGTCAGTATGCATCATCATCCTCGTCAGCCCGCATCATCATCCTCGCAGCCCGCTTCAGCATCCTCGTCAGCCCGTATCATCATCCTCGTCAGCCTGCATCAGCATCGTCGTCAGCCTGCATCACCATCGTCGTCAGCCCGCATCACCATAGTCGTCAGCCCGCATCATCATCCTCGTCAGCCCGCATCATCATCCTCATCAGCCTGCATCATCCTCGTCAGCCCGCCTCATCATCCTCGTCAGCCCACATCATCGTCATCGTCAGCCTACATCATCATCATCGTCAGACCACATCATCATCATCGTCAGACCACATCATCGTCCTCCTAGGCCCACATCATCCTCCTCGTCAGCCCGCATCATCATCCTCCTCAGCCCGCGTCATCATCCTCGTCAGCATGCATCATCATCCTCGTCAGCCCGCATCATCATCCTCGCAGCCCGCTTCAGCATCCTCGTCAGCCCGCATCATCATCACCGTCAGCCCGCATCACCATCGTCGTCAGCCTGCATCATCATCGTCATCAGCCCGCATCATCATCCTCGTCAGCCCGGATCATCATCCTCGTCAGCCCGCATCCTCATCCTCATCAGCATGCATCATCCTCGTGAGCCCGCATCATCATCCTCGTCAGCCCACATCATCGTCATCGTCAGCCTACATCATCATCATCGTCAGACCACATCATCATCATGGTCAGACCACATCATCATCCTCCTAGTTCCACATCATCCTCCTCGTCAGCCCGCATCATCATCCTCGTCAGCACGCATCATCATCCTCGTCAGCCCGCATCATCATCCTCGCAGACGCTTCACCATCCTCGTCAGCCTGCATCATCATCACCGTCAGCCCGCATCACCATCGTCGTCAGTCTACATCATCATCGTCCTCAGTCCGCATCATCATCGTCGTCAGCCCGCATCATCATCCTCGTCAGCCCGCTTCAGCATCCTCGTCAGCCCACATCATCATCCTCGTCAGCCCGCATCACCATCGTCGTCAGCCTGCATCACCATCGTCGTCAGCCCGCATCATCATCGTCGTCAGCCCGCATCATCATCCTCGTCAGCCCGCATCATCATCCTCATCAGCCTGCATCATTCTCGTCATCCCGCATCATCATCCTTGTCAGCCCACATCATCGTCATCGTCAGCCTACATCATCATCATCGTCAGACCACATCATCATCATCGTCAGACCACATCATCTTCCTCCTAGGCCCACATCATCCTCCTCGTCAGCCCGCATCATCGTCCTCGTCAGCCCGCATCATCATCACCGTCAGCCCGCATCATCATCCTCGTCAGCCCGCAACATCATCCTCGTCAGCGCGCATCATCATCCTCGTCAGCCCGCATCACCATCGTCGTCAGCCCGCATCATCATCCTCGTCAGCCCGCATCATCATCCTCATCAGCCTGCATCATCCTCGTCAGCCCGCCTCATCATCCTCGTCAGCCCACATCATCGTCATCGTCAGCCTACATCATCATCATCGTCAGACCACATCATCATCATCGTCAGACCACATCATCGTCCTCCTAGGCCCACATCATCCTCCTCGTCAGCCCGCATCATTATCCTCGTCAGCCCGCGTCATCATCCTCGTCAGCATGCATCATCCTCCTCGTCAGCCCGCATCATCATACTCTTCAGGTCGCATCATCATCACCTTCAGCCCGCATCATCATCCTCGTCAGCCCGCATCATCATCCTCGTCAGCCCGCATCATCATCCTCGTCAGCCCGCATCATCATCCTCGTCAGCCCGCATCATCATCCTCGTCAGCCCGCATCCTCATCCTCATCAGCCTGCATCATCCTCGTCAGCCAGCATCATCATCCTCGTCAGCCCACATCATCGTCATTGTCAGCCTACAACATCATCATCGTCAGACCACATCATCATCATGGTCAGACCACATCATCATCCTCCTAGTTCCACATCATCATCCTCGTCAGCCCGCATCATCATCCTCGTCAGCACGCATCATCATCCTCGTCAGCCCGCATCATCATCCTCGCAGCCCGCTTCAGCATCCTCGTCAGCCCGCATCATCATCACCGTCAGCCCGCATCACCATCGTCGTCAGTCTGCATCATCATCGTCCTCAGTCCGCATCATCATCCTCGTCAGCCCGCATCATCATCCTCGCAGACGCTTCAGCATCCTCGTCAGCCCGCATCATCATCACCGTCAGCCCGCATCACCATCGTCGTCAGTCTGCATCATCATCGTCCTCAGTCCGCATCATCATCCTCGCAGCCCGCATCATCATCGTCGTCAGCACGCATCATCATCCTCGTCAGCCCGCATCATCATCCTCGTCAGCCCGCATCATCATCACCGTCAGCCCGCATCATCATCTTCGTCAGCCCGCGTCATCATCCTCGTCAGTATGCATCATCATCCTCGTCAGCCCGCATCATCATCCTCGCAGCCCGCTTCAGCATCCTCGTCGGCCCGTATCATCATCCTCGTCAGCCCGGATCATCATCCTCGTCAGCCCGCATCCTCATCCTCATCAGCATGCATCATCCTCGTGAGCCCGCATCATCATCCTCGTCAGCCCACATCATCGTCATCGTCAGCCTACATCATCATCATCGTCAGACCACATCATCATCATGGTCAGACAACATCATCATCCTCCTAGTTCCACATCATCATCCTCGTCAGCCCGCATCATCATCCTCGCAGACGCTTCAGCATCCTCGTCAGCCCGCATCATCATCACCGTCAGCCCGCATCACCATCGTCGTCAGTCTACATCATCATCGTCCTCAGTCCGCATCATCATCGTCGTCAGCCCGCATCATCATCCTCGTCAGCCCGCTTCAGCATCCTCGTCAGCCCACATCATCATCCTCGTCAGCCCGCATCACCATCGTCGTCAGCCTGCATCACCATCGTCGTCAGCCCGCATCATCATCGTCGTCAGCCCGCATCATCATCCTCGTCAGCCCGCATCATCATCCTCATCAGCCTGCATCATTCTCGTCAGCCCGCATCATCATCCTTGTCAGCCCACATCATCGTCATCGTCAGCCTACATCATCATCATCGTCAGACCACATCATCATCATCGTCAGACCACATCATCATCCTCCTAGGCCCACATCATCCTCCTCGTCAGCCCGCATCATCGTCCTCGTCAGCCCGCATCATCATCACCGTCAGCCCGCATCATCATCCTCGTCAGCCCGCAACATCATCCTCGTCAGCGCGCATCATCATCCTCGTCAGCCCGCATCACCATCGTCGTCAGCCCGCATCATCATCGTCGTCAGCCCGCATCATCATCGTCGTCAGCCCGCATCATCATCCTCGTCAGCACGCATCATCATCCTCGTCGGCCCGCATCATCATCGTCGCAGCCCGATTCAGCATCCTCGTCAGCCCGCATAATCATCGTCGTCAACCCGCATCCTCATCCTCGTCAGCACGCATCATCATCCTCAGGGCCCGCATCATCATCTTCGTCATCACGCATCATCATCATAGTCAGCCCGCATCATCATCCTCGTCAGCCCGCATCATCATCACCGTCATCCAGCATTATCATCCTCGTCAGCCCGCGTCATCATCCTCGTCAGCATGCATCATCCTCCTCGTCAGCCCGCATCATGATACTCTTCAGGTCGCATCATCATCACCTTCAGCCCGCATCATCATCCTCGTCAGCCCGCATCATCATTCTCGTCAGCACGCATCATCATCCTCGTCAGCCCGCATCATCATCCTCGTCAGCCCGCATCATCATCCTCGTCAGCCCGCATCCTCATCCTCATCAGCCTGCATCATCCTCTTCAGCCCGCATCATCATCTTCGTCAGCCAGCATCAGCATCGTCATCAGCCCACATCAGCATCGTCATCAGCCCACATCGACATCGTCGTCAGCCCACATAATCATCATCAGCCCAGATCATCATCCTCGTCAGCCCGCATCATCATCCTCTTCAGCCCGCATCATCATCCTCGCAGCCCGCTTCAGCATCCTCGTCAGGCAGCATCATCATCCTCGTCAGCCCGCATCATCATCCTTGCAGCCCGCATCATCATCCTTGTCAGCACGCATCATTATCCTCGTCAGCCCGCATCATCATCCTCGTCAGCCCGCATCATCATCACCGTCAGCCCGCATCATCATCCTCGTCAGCCCGCGTCAACATCCTGGTCAGCATGCATCATCATCCTCGTCAGCCCGCATCATCATCCTCGCAGCCCGCTTCAGCATCCTCGTCAGCCCGCAACATCATCCTCGTCAGCCCGCATCCTCATCCTCGTCAGCACGCATCACCATCCTCGTCAGCCTGCATCATCATCCTTGTCAGCCCACATCACCATCGTCGTCAGACTGCATCACCATCGTCGTCAGCCCGCATCTTCATCGTCGTCAGCCCGCATCATCATCCTCGTCAGACCGCATCATCATCCTCATCAGCCTGCAACATCCTCGTCAGCCCGCATCATCATCCTCGTCAGCCCACATCATCGTCATCGTCAACCTACATCATGATCATCGTCAGACAACATCATCATCATGGTCAGACCACATCATCATCCTCCTAGGCCCACATCATCCTCCTCCTCAGCCCGCATCATCATCCTCGTCAGCCCGCATCACAATCACCGTCATCCCGCATCATCATCCTCGTCAGCCCGCATCATCATCCTCCTCAACACGCATCATCATCCTCGTCAGCCCGCATCATCATCCTCGCAGCCCCCTTCAGCATCCTCGTCAGACCGCATCATCATCACCGTCAGCCCGCATCATCATCACCGTCAGCCCGCATCATCATCACCATCAGCCCGCATCATCATCCTCGTCAACCCGCGTCGTCATCCTCGCAGCCCGCTTCAGCATCCTCGTCAGCCCGTATAATCATCCTTGACAGCCTGCATCACCATCGTCGTCAGCCTGCATCACCTTCGTCGTCAGCCCACATCATCGTCATCGTCAGACCATATCATCATCCTCCTAGGCCCACATCATCCTCCTCGTCAGCCCGCATCATCATCCTCGTCAGCCCGCATCATGATCACCGTCAGCCCGCATCATCATCCTCGTCAGCCCGCATCATCATCCTCGTCAGCACGCATCATCATCCTCTTCAGCCCGCATCAGCATCGTCGTCAGCCCGCATCATCATCGTCGTCAGCCCGGATCATCATCGTCATCAGCCCGCATCATCATCCTCATCAGCAAGCATCATCATCCTCGTCAGCCCGCATCATCATCCTCGCAGCCCGCATCATCATCCTCTTCAGAACGCATCATCATCCTCGTCACCCCGCATCATCATCCTCGTCAGCCCGCATCACCATCACCGTCAGCCCGCATCATCATCCTCGTCAGCACACATCATCATCCTCGTCAGCCCGCATCATCATCCTCGCAGACCGCCTCAGCATCCTCGTCAGCCCGCATCATCATCCTCGTCAGCCCGCATCACCATCGTCGTCAGTCTGCATCACCATCGTCGTCAGCCCGCATCATCATCGTCTTCAGCCCGCATCATCATCCTCGTCAGCCTGCATCATCATCCTCATCAGCCTGCATCCTACTCGTCAGCCCGCATCATCATCCTCATCAGCCTGCATCATCCTCGTCAGCCCGCATCATCATCCTCGTCAGCCCACATCATCGTCATCGTCAGCCTACATCATCATCATCGTCAGACCACATCATCGTCATCGTCAGACCACATCATCATCCTCCTAGGCCGACATCATCCTCATCGTCAGCCCGCATCATCATCCTCATCAGCCCGCATCATCATCCTCGTCAGCCCACATCATCGTCATCGTCAGCCTACATCATCACCATCGTCAGACCACATCATCATCATCGTCAGACCACATCATCATCCTCCTAAGCCCACACAATCCTCCTTCTCAGCCCGCATCATCCTCCTCGTCAGCCCGCATCATCGTCCTCGTCAGCCCGCATCATCATCACCGTCAGCCCGCATCATCATCCTCCTAGGCCCACATCATCCTCCTCGTCAGCCCGCATCATCATCCTCGTCAGCCCGCATCACCATCGTCGTCAGCCCGCATCATCATCGTCGTCAGCCCGCATCATCATAGTCGTCAGCCCGCATCATCATCCTCGTCAGCACGCATCATCCTCCTCGTCAGCCCGCATCATCATCCTCGTCAGCCCTCATCATCATCACCGTCAGCCCGCATCATCACCCTCGTCAGCCCGCGTCAGCATCCTCGTCAGCCCGCATCATCATCACCGTCAGCCCGCATCACCATCGTCGTCAGCCTGCATCATCATCATCGTCAGCCCGCATCATCATCGTCGTCAGCCCGCATCATCATCCTCGTCAGCCTGCATCCTCATCCTCATCAGCCTGCATCATCCTCGTCAGCCCGCATCATCATCCTCGTCAGCCCACATCATCGTCATAGTCAGCCTACATCATCATCATCGTCAGACCACATCATCATCATGGTCAGACCACATCATCATCCTCCTAGTTCCACATCATCATCCTCGTCAGCCCGCATCACCATCGTCGTCAGTCTGCATCATCATCGTCCTCAGTCTGCATCATCCTCGTCAGCACGCATCATCATCCTCGTCAGCCCGCATCATAATCCTCGCAGCCCGCATCATCATCGTCGTCAGCACGCATCATCATCCTCGTCAGCCCGCATCATCATCCTCGCAGCCCGCATCATCATCGTCGTCAGCCCGCATCATCATCACCGTCAGCCCGCATCATCATCCTCCTAGGCCCACATCATCCTCCTCGTCAGCCCGCATCATCATCCTCGTCAGCCGGCATCACCATCGTCGTCAGCCCGCATCATCATCGTCGTCAGCCCGCATCATCATAGTCGTCAGCCCGCATCATCATCCTCGTCAGCACGCATCATCATCCTCGTCAGCCCGCATCATCATCCTCGTCAGCCCTCATCATCATCACCGTCAGCCCGCATCATCATCCTCGTCAGCCCGCGTCAGCATCCTCGTCAGCCCGCATCATCATCACCGTCAGCCCGCATCACCATCGTCGTCAGCCTGCATCATCATCATCGTCAGCCCGCATCATCATCGTCGTCAGCCCGCATCATCATCCTCGTCAGCCCGCATCCTCATCCTCATCAGCCTGCATCATCCTCGTCAGCCCGCATCATCATCCTCGTCAGCCCACATCATCGTCATCGTCAGCCTACATCATCATCATCGTCAGACCACATCATCATCATGGTCAGACCACATCATCATCCTCCTAGTTCCACATCATCATCCTCCTCAGCCCGCATCACCATCGTCGTCAGTCTGCATCATCATCGTCCTCAGTCCGCATCATCATCGTCTTCAGACCGTATCATCATCCTCGTCAGCACGCATCATCATCCTCGTCAGCCCGCATCATAATCCTCGCAGCCCGCATCATCATCGTCGTCAGCACGCATCATCATCCTCGTCAGCCCGCATCATCATCCTCGCAGCCCGCATCATCATCGTCGTCAGCCCGCATCATCATCCTCGTCAGCACGCATCATAATCCTCGTCGGCCCGCATCATCATCCTTGTCAGCCCGCATCACCGTCTTCGTCAGCCCGCATCATCATCATCGTCAGCCCGCATCATCATCGTCGTCAGCCCACATCGTCATCATCAGCCCGCATCATCATCGTCAGCCCACATCATCATCATCTCCCCACATCATCATCCTCATCAGCTCACCTCATTATCCTCTTAAGGCCGCATCATCATCCTCGTCAGCCCGCATCATCATCCTCGTCAGCACGCATCATCGTCATCGTCAGCCCATATCATCGTCATCGTCAGACCACATCATCATCCTCCTCAGCCCACATCATCCTCCTCGTCAGCCCACATCATCATCCTCGTCAGCCCGCATCATCATCACCGTCAGCCAGCATCATCATCCTCGTCAGCCCGCGTCATCAGCCTCGTCAGCATGCATCATCATCCTCGTCAGCCCGCATCATCATCCTCGCAGCCCGCTTCAGCATCCTCGTCAGCCCGTATCATCATCCTCGTCAGCCTGCATCACCATCGTCGTCAGCCTGCATCACTATCGTCGTCAGCCCGCATCATCATCGTCGTCAGCCCTCATCATCATCCTCGTCAGCCTGCATCATCATCCTCATCAGCCTGCATCATCCTCGTCAGCCCGCATCATCATCCTCGTCAGCCCATAAGATCGTCATCGTCAGCCTACATCATCATCATCGTCAGACCACATCATCATCATCGTCAGACCACAGCATCATCATCCTAGGCCCACATCATCCTCCTCTTCAGCACGCATCACCATCCTCGTCAGCCCGCATCATCATCACCGTCAGCCCGCATCATCATACTCGTCAGCCCGCATCACCATCGTCGTCAGCCCGCATCCTCATCGTCGTCAGCCCGCATCATCATCGTCGTCAGCCCGCATCATCATCCTCGTCAGCACGCATCATTCTCCTCGTCAGCCCGCATCATCATCCTCGCAGCCCGCATCATCATCCTCGTCCGCCCGCTTCACCATCACCGTCAGCACGCATCATCATCCTCGCTGCCCGCATCATCATCCTCGTCAGCCCGCATCACCATCACCGTCAGCCCGCATCATCATCCTCGTCAGCCCGCATCATCATCCTCGTCAGCACGCATCATCATCCTCGTCAGCCCGCATCATCATCCTCGCAGCCCGCTTCAACATCCTCGTCAGCCCGCATCATCATCCTCGTCAGCCCGCATCACCATCGTCGTCAGCCTGCATCATCATCGTTGTCAGCCCGCATCATCATCCTCGTCAGCCCGCATCATCATCCTCGTCAGCACGCATCATCATCCTCGTCAGCCCGCATCATCATCCTCGTCAGCCCGCATCATCATACTTGCAGCCCGCATCATCATCCTTGTCAGCGCGCATCATCATCTTCGTCAGCCCGCATCATCATCACCGTCAGCCCGCATCATCATCACCGTCAGCCCGCATCATCATCCTCGTCAGCATGAATCATCATCCTCGTCAGCCCGCATCATCATCCTCGCAGCCCGCTTCAGCATCCTCGTCCCCACGTATCATCATCCTCGTCAGCCTGCATCACCATCGTCATCAGACTGCATAACCATCTTCGTCAGCCCGCATCATCATCGTCGTCAGCCCGCATCATCTTCCTCGTCAGCCCGCATCATCATCCTCATCAGCCTGCATCACCCTCGTCAGACCGCATCATCATCCTCGTCAGCCCACATCATCGTCATCGTCAGCCTACATCATCATCATAGTCAGACCACATCATCATCATGGTCAGACCAAATCATCATCCTCCTAGTTCCACATCATCCTCCCCCTCAGCCCGCATCATCATCCTCGTCAGCACGCATCATCATTCTCGTCAGCCCGCATCATCATCCTCGCAGCCCGCTTCAGCATCCTCGTCAGCCCGCATCATCATCGTCGTCAGCATGCATCATCATCCTCGTCAGCACGCATCATCATTCTCGTCAGCCCGCATCATCATCCTCGTCAGCACGCATAATCATCCTCCTCAGCCCGCATCATCATCCTCGTCAGCCCGAATCATCGTCACCGTCAGCCTGCATCATCATCCTCGCAGCCCGCATCATCATCCTCGTCAGCACGCATCATGATCCTCGTCAGCACCCTCATCATCCTCGTCAGCCCGCATCATCATCACCGTCAGCCCGCATCATCATCCTCGTCAGCCCGCGTCATCCTCATCGTCAGCCCACATCACCATCCTCGTCAGCCCACATCATCGTCGTCATCAGCCCACCTCACCATCTTCGTCAGCCCTCATGACCATCGCCAGCCCACATCACCATCGTCGTCAGTCCACATCATCATCCTCGTCAGCCCTCATCATCATCCTCGTCAGCCCACATCATCATTGTCGTCCCACATCATCATCTTCAGCCCACATCGTCATCGTCATCCCACATCATCGTCATCGTCAGCCCACATCATCAACCTCTTCAGCCCGCATCATCATCCTCGTCAGCCCACATCAGCCTCGTCATCAGCCCACATCAGCATCGTCATCAGCCCACATCAACATCGTCGTCAGCCCACATAATCATCATCAGCCATATCATCATCCTCGTCGGCCCGCATCATCATCCTCGTCAGCACGCATCATCATCCTCGTCAGCGCGCATCATCATCACCGTCAGCCCGCATCATCATCCTCGTCAGCCCGCATCATCATCCTCGTCAGCACGCATCATCATCCTCGTCAGCCCGCATCATCATCCTCGTCAGCCCTCATCATCATCACCGTCAGCCCACATCATCATCCTCGTCAGCCCGCATCATCATCCTCGTCAGCACGCATCATCATCCTCGTCAGCACGCATCCTCATCCTCGCAGCCCGCTTCATCATCCTCGTCAGCACGCATCACCATCCTCGTCAGCCCGCGTCATCATCCCCGTCAGCCCGCATCATCATCCTCGTCAGCACGCATCATCATCCTCGTCAGCCAGCATCATAATCCTCGCAGCCCGCTTCAGCATCCTCGTCAGCCCCGTTCATCATCACCGTCAGCCCGCATCACCATCGTCGTCAGCCCGCATCATCATCGTCGTCAGCCTGCATCATCATCCTCGTCAGCCCGCATCATCATCCTCGTCAGCACGCATCATCATCCTCGTCAGAGCGCATCATGATCCTCGTCAGCCCGCATCATCATCACCGTCAGCCCGCATCATCATCCTCGTCAGCCCGCATCATCATCCTCGTCAGCACGCATCATCATCCTCGTCAGACCGCATCATCATACTCACAGCCCGCATCATCATCCTCGTCAGCACGCATCATCATCCTCGTCAGACCGCATCATCATCCTCGTCAGCCCGCATCATCATCCTCGTCAGCACGCATCATCATCCTCGTCAGCCCGCAGCATCATCCTCGCAGCCCGCTTCAGCATCCTCGTCAGCCGCCTTCATAATCACCGTCAGCCCGCATCACCATCGTCGTCAGCCCTCATCATCATCGTCGTCAGCACGCATCATCATCGTCGTCAGCACGCATCATCCTCCTCGTCAGCACGCATCATCATCCTCGTCAGCCCGCATCATCATCCTCGGAGCCGCATCATCATCCTCGTCAGCCCGCATCATCATCCTCGTCAGCCCGCATCATCATCACCGTAAGCCTGCATCATCATCCTCGTCAGCCCGCGTCATCAGCCTCGTCAGCATGCATCATCATCCTCGTCAGCCCGCATCATCATCCTCGCAGCCCGCTTCAGCATCCTCGTCAGCCCGTATCATCATCCTCGTCAGCCTGCGTCACCATCGTCGTCAGCCTGCATCACCATCGTCGTCAGCCCGCATCATCATCGTCGTCAGCCCTCATCATCATCCTCGTCAGCCCGCATCATCATCCTCATCAGCCTGCATCATCCTCGTCAGCCCGCATCATCATCATCGTCAGCCCACATCATCATCCTCTTCAGCCAGCATCATAATCATCGTCAGCACACATCATCATCCTCCTCAGCCCACATCATCATCCTCCTCAGCCCACATCATCCTCATCGTCAGCCCACATCATCATCCTCGTCTGCCCACATCATCCTCCTCGTCAGCCCACATCACCATCTTCGTCAGCCCACATAACCATCGTCAGCCCACATCACCATCGTCGTCAGTCCACATCATCATCCTCGTCAGCCCTCATCATCATCGTCGTCAACCCACATCATAATTGTCGTCCCACATCATCATCGTCAGCCCACATCATCATCGTCAGCTCGCATCATAATCACCGTCAGCACGCATCATCATCCTCGTCAGCCCTCATCATCATCCTCGTCAGCACGCATCATCATCCTCGTCAGCCCGCATCATCATCCTCGCAGCCCGCATCATCATCCTCGTCAGCACGCATCATCATCCTCGTCAGCCCGCATCATCATCCTCGTCAGCACGCATCATCATCCTCGTCAGCCTGCATCATCATCCTCGCAGCCCGTTTCAGCATCCTCGTCAGCCCCCATAATCATCACTGTCAGCCCGCATCACCATCGTCGTCAGCCCTCATCATCATCGTCGTCAGCCCGCATCATCATCGTCGTCACCACGCATCATCATCCTCGTCAGCACGCATCATCATCCTTGTCAGCACGCATCATCATCCTCGGAGCCCGCATCATCATCCTCGTCAGCACGCATCATCATCCTCGTCAGCTCGCATCATCATCCTCGTCTGCCCGCATCATCATCACCGTCAGCCAGCATCATCATCCTCGTCAGCCCGCATCATCATCCTCGTCACCCCGCATCATCATCCTCATCAGCCTGCATCATCCTCGTCAGCCCGCATCATCATCCTCGTCAGCCCACATCATCGTCATCATCAGCCTACATCATCATAATCGTCAGACCACATCATCATCCTCCTTGGCCCACATCATCCTCCTCGTCAGCCCGCATCATCATCCTCGTCAGCCCGCATCATCATCACCGTCAGCCTGCATCATCATCCTCGTCAGCCCGCATCACCATCGTCGTCAGCCCGCATCATCATCGTCGTAAGCCCGCATCATCATCGTCGTCAGCCCGCATCATCAGCCTCGTCAGCACGCATCATCCTCCTCGTCAGCCTGCATCATCATCCTCGCAGCCCGGTTCAGCATCCTCGTCAGCCCGCATCATCATCCTCGTCAGCCCGCATCACCATCGTCGTCAGACTGCATCACCATCCTCGTCAGCCCGCATAATCATCCTCGTCAGCCCACATCATCGTCATTGTCAGCCTACATCATCATCATCGTCAGACCACATCATCATCATGGTCAGACCACATCATCATCCTCCTAGTTCCACATCATCCTCCTCCTCAGCCGGCATCATCATCCTCCTCAGCCCGCATCATCCTCCTCGTCAGCACGCATCATCATCCTCGTCAGCCCGTTTCATCATCCTTGGAGTCCGCATCATCATCCTCGTCAGCCCGCATCATCATCGTCGTCAGCAAACATCATCATCCTCGTCAGCCCGCATCATCATCCTCGCAGCCCCCTTCAGCATCCTCGTCAGCCTGCATCATCATCACCGTCAGCCCGCATCACCATCGTCGTCAGCCTGCATCATCATCGTCGTCAGCCCGCATCATCATCCTCGTCAGGATGCATCATCATCCTCGTCAGCCCGCATCATCATCCTCGCAGACCGCATCATCATCCTCGTCAGCACGCATCATCATCCTCGTCAGCCCGCATCATCATCCTCGTCAGCCCGCATCATCATCAACCTCAGCCCGCTTCAGCATCCTCGTCAGCCCGCATCATCATCCTCGTCAGCCCGCATCGTCATCCTCGTCAGCACGCATCATCATTCTCGTCAGCCCGCATCATCATCCTCGCAGCCCGCTTCAGCATCCTCGTCAACCCGCATCACCATCGTCGTCAGCCCGCATCATCATCCTCGTCAGCACGCATCATCATCCTCGTCAGCCCTCATCATCATCCTCGTCAGCCCGCATCATCATCATCGTCAGCCCGCATCATCCTCCTCGTCAGCCCGCGTCATCATCCTCGTCAGCATGCATCATCATCCTCGTCAGGCCGCATCATAATCCTCGCAGCCCGCTTCAGCATCCTCTTCAGCCCGTATCATCATCCTCGTCAGCCTGCAACAGCATCGTCGTCAGCCTGCATCATCATCCTTTTCAGCCCGCATCATCATCCTCGTCAGTCCACATCATCATCCTCATCAGCCCGCATCATCTTCCTCGTCAGCCGCCATCATCATCCTCGTCAGCCTGCATCATCACCCTCGTCAGCCCGCATCTTCATCCTCGTCAGGCCGCATCATCATCCTCGTCAGCCCGCATCATCATCCTCGTCACCCCGCATCATCATCCTCGTTAGCCCGCATCACCGTCGTCATCAGCCTGCATCACCATCGTCGTGAGCCCTCATCATCATCGTCGTCAGCCCGCATCATCATGGTCGTCAGCCCACATCGTCATCATCAGCCCGCATCATCATCGTCAGCCCACATCATCATCGTCTCCCCACATCATCATCCTCATCAGCTCACCTCATCATCCTCTTAAGGCCACATCATCATCCTCGTCAGCCCGCATCATCATCCTCGTCAGCACGCATCATCGTCATCGTCAGCCCATATCATCGTCATCGTCAGACCACATCATCATCCTCCTCAGCCCACATCATCCTCCTCGTCAGCCCACATCATCATCCTCGTCAGCACGCATAATCATCCTCCTCAGCCCGCATCATCATCCTCGTCAGACCGAATCATCGTCACCGTCAGCCTGCATCACCATCCTCGTCAGCCCGCATCATCATCCTCGTCAGCCCGCATCATCATCCTCATCAGCCTGCATCATCCTCGTCAGCCCGCATAATCATCCTCGTCATCCCACATCATCGTCATCGTCAGCCTACATCATCATCATCGTCAGACCACATCATCATCATGGTCAGACCACATCATCATCCTCCTAGTTCCACATCATCATCCTGCTCAGCCCGCATCATCATCCTCCTCAGCCCGCATCATCCTCCTCGTCATCACGCATCATCATCCTCGTCAGCCCGTTTCATCATCCTTGGAGCCCGCATCATCATCCTCGTCAGCCCGCATCATCATCGTCGTCAGCACGCATCATCATCCTCGTCAGCCCGCATCATCATCCTCGCAGCCCCCTTCAGCATCCTCGTCAGCCTGCATCATCATCACCGTCAGCCCGCATCACCATCGTCGTCAGCCTGCATCATCATCGTCGTCAGCCCGCATCATCATCCTCGTCAGGATGCATCATCATCCTCGTCAGCCCGCATCATCATCCTCGCAGACCGCATCATCATCCTCGTCAGCACGCATCATCATCCTCGTCAGCCCGCATCATCATCCTCGTCAGCCCGCATCATCATCAACGTCAGCCCGCATCTTCCTCCTCGTCAGCCCGCATCATCATCCTCGTCAGCCCGCATCATCATCCTCGTCAGCACGCATCATCATCACCGTCAGCCCGCATCATCATCCTCGTCAGCCCGCATCATCATCCTCGTCAGCCCGCATCATCATCCTCGTCAGCACGCATCATCATCCTCGTCAGCCCGCATCATCATCCTCGCAGCCCGCTTCAGCATCCTCGTCAGCCCGTATCATCATCCTCGTCAGCCTGCTTCACCATCGTCGTCAGCCTGCATCACCATCGTCGTCAGCACGCATCACCATCGTCTTCAGCCCACATCACCATCGTCGTCAGTCCACATCACCATCGTCGTCAGTCCACATAATTGTCGTCAGCCCACACCATCATCGTCAGCCCACATCATCATCCTCATCAGCCCACATTATCATCATCATCAGCCCACATCATCATCCTCCTTAGCCCACATCAAACTCCTCGACAGCCCACATCATCATCGTTGTCAGCCCGCATCATCATCCTTTTCAGCCCGCATCATCATCCTCGTCAGTCCGCATCATCATCCTCGTCAGCCCGCATCATCTTCATATTCATCCGCCATCATCATCCTCGTCAGCCTACATCATCACCCTCGTCAGCCCGCATGTTCATCCTCGTCAGGCCGCATCATCATCCTCGTCACCCCGCATCATCATCCTCGTCAGCCCGCATCACCGTCGTCATCAGCCTGCATCACCATCGTCGTGAGCCCTCATCATCATCGTCGGCAGCCCGCATCATCATCGTCGTCAGCCCACATCGTCATCGTCAGCCCGCATCATCATCGTCAGCCCACATCATCATCGTCTCCCCACATCATCATCCTCATCAGCTCGCATCATCATACTCTTAAGGCCGCATCATCATCCTCGTCAGCCCGCATCATCATCCTCGTCAGCCCGCATCATCGTCATCGTCAGCCCATATCATCGTCATCGTCAGACCACATCATCATCCTCCTCAGCCCACATCATCCTCCTCGTCAGCCCACATCATCATCCTTGTCAGACCACATCATCATCCTCCTCAGCCCACATCATCCTCCTCGTCAGAACACATCATCATCCTCGTCAGCCCGCATTATCATCCTCGTCAGCACGCATCATCATACTCGTCAGCCCACATCATCATCCTCGCAGCCCGGTTCAGCATCCTCGTCAGCTCGCATCGTCATCACCGTCAGCCCGCATAATCATCGTCGTCAGCGTGCATCATCATCCTCGTCAGCACGCATCATCATCCTCGTCAGCCCGTGTCATCATCCTCGGAGCCCGCATCATCATCCTCGTCAGCCCGCAACTTCATCCTCGTCAGCCCGCATCATCATCCCCGCAGCCCGTTTCAGCATCCTCGTCACCCCGTATCATCATCCTCGTCAGCCTGCATCACCATCGTCGTCAGCCTGCATCACCATCGTCGTCAGCCCGCATCATCATCGTCGTCAGCCCGCATCATCATCCTCGTCAGCCCGCATCATCATCCTCATCAGCCTGCATCATCCTCGTCAGCCCGCATCATTATCCTCTTCAGCCCACTTCATCGTCATCGTCAGCCTACATCATCATCATCGTCAGGCCACATCATCATCATCGTCAGACCACATCATCATCCTCGTCAGTCCTCATCATCATCGTCGTCAGCCCACATCATCATTGTCGTCCCACATCATCATCGTCAGCCGACATCATCATCGTCAGCCCACATCATCATTATCATCAGCCCAAATCATCATCCTCATCAGCCCACATCATCATCCTCGTCAGCCCACATCATCATCCTTGTCAGCCGGCATCATTATCCTTGTCAGCACGCATCATCATCCTCGTCGGCCTGCATCAACATCCTCGTCAGCCCGCATCATCATCACCGTCAGCCCGAATCATCATCCTCGTCAGCCCGCGTCATCATCCTCGTCAGCATGCATCATCATCACCGTCAGCCCGCATCATCATCACCGTCAGCCCGCATCATCATCCTCGTCAGCAGGCATCATCATCCTCGTCAGCCCGCATCACCATCGTCGTTGGCCTGCATCACCAGCGTCGTCAGCCCGCATCATCATCGTCGTCAGCCTGCATCATCATCCTCGTCAGCCCGCATCATCATCCTCATCAGCCTGCATCATTCTCGTCAGCCCGCATCATCATCCTTGTCGGCCTACATCATCGTCATCGTCACCCTACATCATCATCATCGTCAGACCACATAATCATCATCGTCAGATCACATCATCATCCTCCTAGGCCCACATCATCCTCCTCGTCAGCCCGCATCATCATCCTCGTCAGCCCGCATCATCATCACCGTCAGCCCGCATCATCATCCTCGTCAGCCCACATCGTCATCCACGGCAGCCCGCTTCAGCATCCTCGTCAGCCCGCTTCATCATGCTCGTCAGCGCGCATCACCATCGACGTCAGCCTGCATCATCATCGTCGTCAGGGCGCATCATCATCGTCGTCAGCCCGCATCAGCATCCTCGTCTGCACGCATCATCATCCTCGTCAGCCTGCATCATCATCCTCTCAGCCCGATTCAGCATCCTCGTCAGCATGCATCATCATCCTCGTCAGCCCGCATCATCATCCTCGCAGCCCGCTTCAGCATCCCCTTCAGCCCGCATCATCCTCCTCATCAGCCCGCATCATCATCCTCGTCAGCCCGCATCATCATCACCGTCAGCCCGCATCACCATCCTCGTCAGCCTGCATCATCATCCTCGTCAGCACGCATCACCATCCTCGTCAGCCCGCATCATCATCCTCGTCAGCCCGCATCATCATCCTCGTCAGCACGCATCATCATCCTCGTCAGCCCGCATCATCATCCTCGCAGCCCGCTTCAACATCCCCGTCAGCACGCAACATCATCCCCGTCAGCCCGCATCATCATCCTTGCAGCCCGCATCATCATCCTTCTCAGCACGCATCATCATCCTCGTCAGCCCGCATCATCATCACCGTCAGCCCGCATCATCATCACCGTCAGCCCGCATCATCATCCTCGTCAGCATGCATCATCATCCTTGTCAGCCCGCATCATCATCCTCGCAGCCCGCTTCAGCATCCTCGTCTCCACGTATCATCATCCTCGTTAGCCCGCATCACCATCGTCGTCAGACTGCATAACCATCTTCGTCAGCCCGCATCATCATCGTCGTCAGCCCGCATCATCATCCTCGTCAGCCCGCATCATCATCCTCATCAGCCTGCATCATCCGCGTCAGACCGCATCATCATCCTCGTCAGCCCACATCATCGTCATCGTCAGCCTACATCATCATCATCGTCAGACCACATCATCATCATGGTCAGACCACATCATCATCCTCCTAGTTCCACATCATCCTCCCCCTCAGCACGCATCATCATCCTCGTCAGCACGCATCATCATTCTCGTCAGCCCGCATCATCATCGTCGCAGCCCGCTTCAGCATCCTCGTCAGCCCGCGTCATCATCCTCGGCAGCATGCATCATCATCCTCGTCAGCACGGATCATCATTCTCGTCAGCCCGCATCATCATCCTCGCAGCCCGCTTCAGCATCCTCGTCAGCCCGCATCATCCTCGTCAGCACGAATCATCATTCTCGTCAGCACGCATCATCATCCTCGCAGCCAGCTTCAGCATCCTCGTCAGCCCGCATCATCATCCTCGTCAGCCCGCATCATCATCCTCGTCAGCACGCATCATCATTCTCGTCAGCCCGCATCATCATCCTCGCAGCCCGCTTCAGCATCCTCGTCAACCCGCATCACCATCGTCGTCAGCCTGCATCATCATCGTTGTCAGCCCGCATCATCATCGTCATCAGCCCGCATCATAATCCTCGTCAGCACGCATCATCATCCTCGTCAGCCCGCATCATCATCCTCGTCAACCCACATCATCGTCATCGTCAGCCTACATCATCATCATCGTCAGACCACATCATCATCATCGTCAGATCACTTCATCATCCTCCTAGGCCCACATCATCCTCTTCGTCAGCCCGCATCATCATCCTCGTCAGCCCGCATCATCATCACCTTCAGCCCGCATCATAATCCTCGTCAGCCCGCGTCATCATCCTCGTCAGCACGCATCATCATCCTCTTCATCCCGTATCACCATCGTCGTCAGCCCGCATCATCATCCTCGTCAGCCCGCATCATCATCCTCATCAGCCTGCATCATTCACGTCAGCCCGCATCATCATCCTCGTCAGCCCACATCATCGTTATCGTCAGCCTGCATCATCATCGTCGTCAGCCCGCATCATCGTCGTCAGCCCGCATCATCATCCTCGTCAGTACGCATCATCATCCTCATCAGCCTGCATCATCCTCGTCAGCCCGCATCATCATCCTCGTCAGCCCACATCATCGTCATCGTCAGCCTACATCATCATCATCGTCAGACCACATCATCATCATCGTCAGATCACTTCATCATCCTCCTAGGCCCAGATCATCCTCCTCGTCAGCCCGGATCATCATCCTCATCAGCCCGCATCATCATCACCTTCAGCCCGCATCATCATCCTCGTCAGCCAGCGTCATCATCCTCGTCAGCACTCATCATCATCCTCTTCAGCCCGCATCACCATCGTCGTCAGCCCGCATCATCATCGTCGTCAGCCCACATCATCATCGTCGTCAGCCTGCACCATCATCCTCGTCAGCACGCATCATCCTCCTCGTCAGCGCGCATAATCATCCTCGCAGCCCGCATCATCATCCTCGTCTGCCCGCATCACCATCACCGTCAGCCCCCATCATCATCCTCGTCAGCCCGTTTCAGCATCCTCGTCAGCACGCATCATCATCCTCGTCAACCCGCATCACCATCGTCGTCAGCCCGCATCATCATCGTCGTCAGCCTGCATCATCATCGTCGTCAGCCCACATCATCATCGTCGTCAGCCCGCACCATCATCCTCGTCAGCACGCATCATCCTCCTCGTCAGCCCGCATCATCATCCTCCCAGCCCGCATCATCATCCTCGTCAGCCCGCATCACCATCACCGTCAGCCCTCATCAGCATCGTCGTCAGCCCGCATCATCATCGTCGTCAGCCCGGATCATCATCGTCGTCAGCCCGCATCATCATCCTCCTCAGCACGCATCATCATCCTCGTCAGACCGCATCAACATCCTCACAGCCCGCATCATCATCCTCGTCAGCACGCATCATCATCCTCGTCAGTCCGCATCATCATCCTCGTCAGCCCGCATCATCATCCTCGTCAGCACGCATCATCATCCTCGTCAGCCCGCCTCATCATCCTCGCAGCCCGCTTCAGCATCCTCGTCAGCCGCCTTCATCATCACCGTCAGCCCGCATCACCATCGTCGTCAGCCCTCATCATCATCGTCGTCAGCCCGCATCATCATCGTCGTCAGCACGCATCATCATCCTCGTCAGCACGCATCATCATCCTCGTCAGCCCGCATCATCATCCTCGGAGCCGCATCATCATCCTCGTCAGCACGCATCATCATCCTCGTCAGCCCGCATCATCATCCTCGTCAGCCCGCATCATCATCACCATCAGCCTGCATCATCATCCTCGTCAGCCCGCGTCATCAGCCTCGTCAGCATGCATCATCATCCTCGTCAGCCCGCATCATCATCCTCGCAGCCCGCTTCAGCATCCTCGTCAGCCCGTATCATCATCCTCGTCAGCCTGCATCACCATCGTCGTCAGCCTGCATCACCATCGTCGTCAGCACGCATCATCATCGTCGTCAGCCCTCATCATCATCCTCGTCAGCCCGCATCATCATCCTCATCAGCCTGCATCATCCTCGTCAGCCCACATCATCATCCTCGTCAGCCCACATCATCATCCTCTTCAGCCAGCATCATCATCGTCGTCAGCATACATCATCATCCTCCTCAGCCCACATCATCCTCATCGTCAGCCCACATCATCATCCTCGTCTGCCCACATCATCCTCCTCGTCAGCCCACATCACCATCTTCGTCAGCCCACATAACCATCGTCAGCCCACATCACCATCGTCGTCAGTCCACATCATCATCCTCGTCAGCCCTCATCATCATCGTCGTCAGCCCACATCATCATTGTCGTCCCACATCATCATCGTCAGCCCACATCATCATCGTCAGCTCGCATCATAATCACCGTCAGCACGCATCATCATCCTCGTCAGCCCGCATGATCATCCTCGCAGCCCGCATCATCATCCTCGTCAGCACGCATCATCATCCTCGTCAGCCTGCATCATCATCCTCGCAGCCCGTTTCAGCATCCTCGTCAGCCCCCATCATCATCACTGTCAGCCCGCATCACCATCGTCGTCAGCCCGCATCATCATCCTTGTCAAGCACGCATCATCATCCTCGGAGCCCGCATCATCATCCTCGTCAGAACGCATCATCATCCTCGTCAGCCTGCATCATCATCCTCGTCAGCCCGCATCATCATCCTCGTCAGCACGCATCATCATCCTCGTCAGCCCGCCTCATCATCCTCGCAGCCCGCTTCAGCATCCTCGTCAGCCGCCTTCATCATCACCGTCAGCCCGCATCACCATCGTCATCAGCCCTCATCATCATCGTCGTCAGCCCGCATCATCATCGTCGTCAGCACGCATCATCATCCTCGTCAGCACGCATCATCATCCTCGTCAGCCCGCATCATCATCCTCGGAGCCGCATCATCATCCTCGTCAGTACGCATCATCATCCTCGTCAGCCCGCATCATCATCCTCGTCAGCCCGCATCATCATCACCATCAGCCTGCATCATCATCCTCGTCAGCCCGCGTCATCAGCCTCGTCAGCATGCATCATCATCCTCGTCAGCCTGCATCATCATCCTCGCAGCCCGCTTCAGCATCCTCGTCAGCCCGTATCATCATCCTCGTCAGCCTGCATCACCATCGTCGTCAGCCTGCATCACCATCGTCGTCAGCCCGCATCATCGTCGTCAGCCCTCATCATCATCCTCGTCAGCCCGCATCATCATCCTCATCAGCCTGCATCATCCTCGTCAGCCCGCATCATCATCCTCGTCAGCCCACATCATCATCCTCTTCAGCCAGCATCATCATCATCGTCAGCACACATCATCATCCTCCTCAGCCCACATCATCCTCATCGTCAGCCCACATCATCATCCTCGTCTGCCCACATCATCCTCCTCGTCAGCCCACATCACCATCTTCGTCAGCCCACATAACCATCGTCAGCCCACATCACCATCGTCGTCAGTCCACATCATCATCCTCGTCAGCCCTCATCATCATCGTTGTCAGCCCACATCATCATTGTCGTCCCACATCATCATCGTCAGCCCACATCATCATCGTCAGCTCACATCATAATCACCGTCAGCACGCATCATCATCCTCGTCAGCCCGCATCATCATCCTCGCAGCCCGCATCATCATCCTCGTCAGCACGCATCATCATCCTCGTCAGCCCGCATCATCATCCTCGTCAGCCCGCATCATCATCCTCGTCAGCACGCATCATCATCCTCGTCAGCCTGCATCATCATCCTCGCAGCCCGTTTCAGCATCCTCGTCAGCCCCCATCATCATCACTGTCAGCCCGCATCACCATCGTCGTCAGCCCGCATCTTCATCCTTGTCAAGCACGCATCATCATCCTCGGAGCCCGCATCATCATCCTCGTCAGAACGCATCATCATCCTCGTCAGCCCGCATCATCATCCTCGTCAGCCCGCATCATCATCCTCGTCAGCACGCATCATCATCCTCGTCAGCCCGCCTCATCATCCTCGCAGCCCGCTTCAGCATCCTCGTCAGCCGCCTTCATCATCACCGTCAGCCCGCATCACCATCGTCGTCAGCCCTCATCATCATCGTCGTCAGAACGCATCATCATCGTCGTCAGCATGCATCATCATCCTCGTCAGCACGCATCATCATCCTCGTCAGCCCGCATCATCATCCTCGGAGCCGCATCATCATCCTCGTCAGTACGCATCATCATCCTCGTCAGCCCGCATCATCATCCTCGTCAGCCCGCATCATCATCACAATCAGCCTGCATCATCATCCTCGTCAACCCGCGTCATCAGCCTCGTCAGCATGCATCATCATCCTCGTCAGCCTGCATCATCATCCTCGCAGCCCGCTTCAGCATCCTCGTCAGCCCGTATCATCATCCTCGTCAGCCTGCATCACCATCGTCGTCAGCCTGCATCACCATCATCGTCAGCCCGCATCATCGTCGTCAGCCCTCATCATCATCCTCGTCAGCCCGCATCATCATCCTCATCAGCCTGCATCATCCTCGTCAGCCCGCATCATCATCCTCGTCAGCCCACATCATCATCCTCTTCAGCCAGCATCATCATCATCGTCAGCACACATCATCATCCTCCTCAGCCCACATCATCCTCATCGTCAGCCCACATCATCATCCTCGTCTGCCCACATCATCCTCCTCGTCAGCCCACATCACCATCTTCGTCAGCCCACATAACCATCGTCAGCCCACATCACCATCGTCGTCAGTCCACATCATCATCCTCGTCAGCCCTCATCATCATCGTCGTCAGCCCACTTCATCATTGTCGTCCCACATCATCATCGTCAGCCCACATCATCATCGTCAGCTCGCATCATAATCACCGTCAGCACGCATCATCATCCTCGTCAGCCCGCATCATCATCCTCGCAGCCCGCATCATCATCCTCGTCAGCCCGCATCATCATCCTCGTCAGCCCGCATCATCATCCTCGTCAGCCCGCATCATCATCCTCGTCAGCACGCATCATCATCCTCGTCAGCCTGCATCATCATCCTCGCAGCCCGTTTCAGCATCCTCGTCAGCCCCCATCATCATCACTGTCAGCCCGCATCTCCATCGTCGTCAGCCCGCATCATCATCCTTGTCAGCACGCATCATCATCCTCGGAGCCCGCATCATCATCCTCGTCAGCACGCATCATCATCCTCGTCAGCTCGCATCATCATCCTCGTCAGCACGCATCACCATCGTCGTCAGCTCGCATCATCATCCTCGTCAGCCCGCATCATCATCGTCGTCAGCCCGCATCATCAGCCTCGTCAGCACGCATCATCCTCCTCGTCAGCCCGCATCATCATCCTCGCAGCCCGGTTCAGCATCCTCGTCAGCCCGCATCATCATCCTCGTCAGCCCGCATCACCATCGTCGTCAGACTGCATCTCCATCCTCGTCAGCCCGCATCATCATCCTCGTCAGCCCGCATCATCATCCTCATCAGCCTGCATCATCCTCGTCAGCCCGCATAATCATCCTCGTCAGCCCACATCATCGTCATCGTCAGCCTACATCATCATCATCGTCAGACCACATCATCATCATGGTCAGACCACATCATCATCCTCCTAGTTCCACATCATCCTCCTCCTCAGCCCGCATCATCATCCTCGTCAGCCCGCAACACCATCACCGTCAGCCCGCATCATCATCCTCGTCAGCCCGCATCATCATCGTCATCAGCACACATCATCATCCTCGTCAGCCCGCATCATCATCCTCGCAGCCCCCTTCAGCATCCTCGTCAGCCTGCATCATCATCACCGTCAGCCCGCATCACCATCGTCGTCAGCCTGCATCATCATCGTCGTCAGCCCGCATCATCATCCTCGTCAGGACGCATCATCATCCTCGTCAGCCCGCATCATCATCCTCGCAGACCGCATCATCATCCTCGTCAGCACGCATCATCATCCTCGTCAGCCCGCATCATCATCCTCGTCAGCCCGCATCATCATCCTCGCAGCCTGCTTCTGCATCCTCGTCAGCCCGTATCATCATCCTCGTCAGCCTGCATCACCATCGTCGTCAGCCTGCATCACCATCGTCGTCAGCCCGCATCACCATCGTCTTCAGCCCACATCACCATCGTCGTCAGTCCACATAATTGTCGTCAGCCCACACAATCATCGTTAGCCCACATCATCATCGTCAGCCCACATCATCATCCTCATCAGCCCACATTATCATCATCATCAGCCCACATCATCATCCTCCTTAGCCCACATCAAACTCCTCGACAGCCCACATCATCATCGTTGTCAGCCCGCATCATCATCCTTTTCAGCCCGCATCATCATCCTCGTCAGTCCGCATCATCATCCTCGTCAGCCCGCATCATTTTCATATTCATCCGCCATCATCATCCTCGTCAGCCTACATCATCACCCTCGTCAGCCCGCATGTTCATCCTCGTCATGCCGCATCATCATCCTCGTCACCCCGCATCATCATCCTCGTCAGCCCGTATCACCGTCGTCATCAGCCTGCATCACCATCGTCGTGAGCCCTCATCATCATCGTCGGCAGCCCGCATCATCATCGTCGTCAGCCCACATCGTCATCGTCAGCCCGCATCATCATCGTCAGCCCACATCATCCTCGTCTCCCCACATCATCATCCTCATCAGCTCGCATCATCATACTCTTAAGGCCGCATCATCATCCTCGTCAGCCCGCATCATCATCCTCTCCAGCCCACATCATCGTCATCGTCAGCCCACATCATCGTCATCGTCAGCCCGCATCGGCATCCTCTTCAGCCCGCATCATCATCCTCGTCAGCCCACATCAGCATCGTCATCAGCCCACATCAGCATCGTCATCAGCCCACATCAACATCGTCGTCAGCCCACATAATCATCATCAGCCCAGATCATCATCCTCGTCAGCCCGCATCATCATCCTCG
Organism: Gorilla gorilla gorilla; assembly: GCF_029281585.2. Classification (NCBI taxonomy): domain Eukaryota; kingdom Metazoa; phylum Chordata; class Mammalia; order Primates; family Hominidae; genus Gorilla; species Gorilla gorilla. Next base: position 8,354,480 of record NC_086018.1, on the reverse strand, counting down.
TCAGCCCGCATCATCATCCTCGTCAGCCCACATCATCATCACCGTCAGCCCGCATCATCATCCTCGTCAGCCCGCATCATCATCCTCGTCAGCACGCATCATCATCCTCGTCAGCCCTCATCAGCATCGTCGTCAGCCCGCATCATCATCGTCGTCAGCCCGGATCATCATCGTCGTCAGCCCGCATCATCATCCTCATCAGCAAGCATCATCATCCTCGTCAGCCCGCATCATCATCCTCGCAGCCCGCATCATCATCCTCGTCATCCCGCATCATCATCCTCGTCAGCCCGCATCAACATCACCGTCAGCCCGCATCATCATCCTGGTCAGCCCGCATCATCATCCTCGTCAGCCCGCATCATCATCCTCGTCAGCCCACATCGTCGTCATCGTGAGCCCACATCATCATCATCGTCAGACCACATCATCATCATCGTCAGACCACATCATCATCCTCCTAGGCCCACATCATCCTCCTCGTCAGCCCGCATCATCATCCTCATCAGCCCGCATCATCATCACCGTCAGCCCGCATCATCATCCTCGTCATCCCGCATCATCATCCTCGTCAGCTCGCATCATCATCCTCATCAGCCCGCGTCATCATCCTCGTCAGCATGCATCATCATCCTTGTTATCCCGCATCATCATCCTCGCAGCCCGCTTCAGCACCCTCGTCAGCCCGTATCATCATCCTCGTCAGCCTGCATCAGCATCGTCGTCAGCCTGCATTACCATCGTCGTCAGCCCGCATCACCATCGTCGTCAGCCCGCATCATCATCCTCGTCAGCCCGCATCATCATCCTCATCAGCCTGCATCATCCTCGTCAGCCCGCATCATCATCCTCGTCAGCCCACATCATCGTCATTGTCAGCCCTCATCATCTTCATCGTCAGACCACATCATCATCATCGTCAGACCACATCATCATCCTCCTAGGCCCACATCATCCTCCTCGTCAGCCCGCATCATCATCCTCGTCAGCCTGCATCATCATCACCGTCATCCCGCATCATCATCCCCGTCATCCCGCATCATCATCCTCGTCAGCCTGCATCATCATCCTCGTCAGCACGCATCATCCTCCTCGTCAGCCCACATCATCATCCTCGTCATCCCGCATCATCATCACCGTCAGCCAGCATCATCATCCTCGTCAGCCCGCGTCATCAGCCTCGTCAGCATGCATCATCATCCTCGTCAGCCCGCATCATCATCCTCGCAGCCCGCTTCAGCATCCTCGTCAGCCCGTATCATCATCCTCGTCAGCCTGCATCACCATCGTCGTCAGCCTGTATCACCGTCGTCGTCAGCCCGCATCATCATCGTCGTCAGCCCTCATCATCATCCTCGTCAGCCCGCATCATCATCCTCATCAGCCTGCATCATCCTCGTCAGCCCGCATCATCATCCTCGTCAGCCCACATCATCGTCATCGTCAGCCTACATCATCATCATCGTCAGACCACATCATCATCATCGTCAGACCACATCATCATCATCCTAGGCCCACATCATCCTCCTCTTCAGCACGCATCATCATCCTCGTCAGCCCACATCATCATCACCGTCAGCCCGCATCATCATCCTCGTCAGCCCGCATCACCATCGTCGTCAGCCCGCATCCTCATCGTCGTCAGCCCGCATCACCATCGTCGTCAGCCCGCATCATCATCCTCGTCAGCACGCATCATTCTCCTCGTCAGCCCGCATCATCATCCTCGCAGCCCGCATCATCATCCTCGTCCGCCCGCTTCACCATCACCGTCAGCCCGCATCATCATCCTCGCTGCCCGCATCATCATCCTCGTCAGCCCGCTTCACCATCACCGTCAGCCCGCATCATCATCCTCGTCAGCCCGCATCACCATCCTCGTCAGCACGCATCATCATCCTCGTCAGCCCGCATCATCATCCTCGCAGCCCGCTTCAACATCCTCGTCAGCCCGCATCATCAACCTCGTCAGCCCGCGTCACCATCGTCGTCAGCCTGCATCATCATCGTTGTCAGCCCGCATCATCATCCTCGTCAGCCCGCATCATCATCCTCGTCAGCACGCATCATCATCCTCGTCAGCCCGCATCATCATCCTAGTCAGCCCGCATCAACATACTTGCAGCCCGCATCATCATCCTTGTCAGCGCGCATCATCATCCTCGTCAGCCCGCATCATCATCACCGTCAGCGCGCATCATCATCACCGTCAGCCCGCATCATCATCCTCGTCAGCATGCATCATCATCCTCGTCAGCCCGCATCATCATCCTCGCAGCCCGCTTCAGCATCCTCGTCCCCACGTATCATCATCCTCGTCAGCCCGCATCACCATCGTCGTCAGACTGCATAACCATCTTCGTCAGCCCGCATCATCATCGTCGTCAGCCCGCATCATCACCCTCGTCAGACCGCATCATCATCCTCGTCAGCCCACATCATCGTCATCGTCAGCCTACATCATCATCATCGTCAGACCACATCATCATCATGGTCAGACCACATCATCATCCTCTTAGTTCCACATCATCCTCCCCCTCAGCCCGCATCATCATCCTCGTCAGCACGCATCATCATTCTCGTCAGCCCGCATCATCATCCTCGCAGCCCGCTTCAGCATCCTCGTCAGCCCGCATCATCATCGTCGTCAGCATGCATCATCATCCTCGTCAGCACGCATCATCATTCTCGTCAGCCCGCATCATCATCCTCGCAGCCCGCTTCAGCATCCTCGTCAGCCCGCATTATCATCCTCGTCAGCACGAATCATCATTCTCGTCAGCCCGCATCATCATCCCCGCAGCCCGCTTCAGCATCCTCGTCAGCCCGCATCATCATCCTCGTCAGCCCGCATCGTCATCCTCGTCAGCACGCATCATCATGCTCGTCAGCCCGCGTCATCATCCTCGCAGCCCGCTTCAGCATCCTCGTCAACCCGCATCACCATCGTCGTCAGCCTGCATCATCATCGTCGTCAACCCGCATCATCATCGTCGTCAGCCCGCATCATCATCCTCGTCAGCACGCATCATCATCCTCGTCAGCCCGCATCATCATCCTCGTCAGCCCGCATCATCCTCATCGTCAGCCCGCATCATTCTCCTCGTCAGCCCGCATCATCATCATCGTCAGCCCGCATCATCCTCCTCGTCAGCCCGCATCATCATCATCGTCAGCCCGCATCATCATCCTCGTCAGCCCGAATCATCGTCACCGTCAGCCCGCATCATCATCCTCGCAGCCCGCATCATCATCCTCGTCAGCACCCTCATCATCCTCGTCAGCCCGCATCATCATCACCGTCAGCCCGCATCATCATCCTCGTCAGCCCGCGTCATCCTCATCGTCAGCCCACATCACCATCCTCGTCAGCCCACATCATCGTCGTCATCAGCCCACCTCACCATCTTCGTCAGCCCTCATAACCATCGCCAGCCCACATCACCATCGTCGTCAGTCCACATCATCATCCTCGTCAGCCCTCATCATCTTCCTCGTCAGCCCACATCATCATTGTCGTCCCACATCATCATCTTCAGCCCACATCGTCATCGTCAGCCCACATCATCATTATCATCAGCCCAAATTATCATCCTCATCAGCCCACATCATCATCCTCGTCAGCCCATATCATCATCCTCGTCAGCCGGCATCATCATCCTCGTCAGCCCACATCATCGTCATCGTCATCCCACATCATCGTCATCGTCAGCCCACATCGTCATCCTCTTCAGCCCGCATCATCATCCTCGTCAGCCCACATCAGCATCGTCATCAGCCCACATCAGCATCGTCATCAGCCCACATCAACATCGTCGTCAGCCCACATAATCATCATCAGCCCGCATCATCATCCTCGTCAGCGCGCATCATCATCACCGTCAGCCCGCATCATCATCCTCGTCAGCCCGCATCATCATCCTCGTCAGCTCACATCATCATCCTCGTCAGCCCGCATCATCATCCTCGTCAGCCCGCATCATCATCACCGTCAGCCCGCATCATCATCCTCGTCAGCCCGCATCATCATCCTCGTCAGCACGCATCATCATCCTCGTCAGCCCGCATCATCATCCTCGCAGCCCGCTTCATCATCCTCGTCAGCACGCATCATCATCCTCGCAGCCCGCTTCATCATCCTCGTCAGCACGCATCACCATCCTCGTCAGCACGCATCACCATCCTCGTCAGCCCGCATCATCATCACCGTCAGCCCGCATCATCATCCTCGTCAGCCCGCATCATCATCCTCGTCAGCACGCATCATCATCCTCGTCAGCCCGCATCATCATCCTCGTCAGCACGCATCATCATCCTCGTCAGCCCGCATCATCATCCTCGCAGCCCGCTTCATCATCCTCGTCAGCACGCATCACCATCCTCGTCAGCCCGCGTCATCATCCCCGTCAGCCCGCATCATCATCCTCGTCAGCACGCATCATCATCCTCGTCAGCCCGCATCATCATCCTCACATCCCGCTTCAGCATCCTCGTCAGCCGCCTTCATCATCACCGTCAGCCCCCATCACCATCGTCGTCAGCCCGCATCATCATCGTCGTCAGCCCGCATCATCATCCTCGTCAGCCCGCATCATCATCCTCGTCAGCAGGCATCATCATCCTCGTCAGCGCGCATCATCATCCTCGTCAGCCCGCATCATCATCACCGTCAGCCCGCATCATCATCCTCGTCAGCCCGCATCATCTTCCTCGTCAGCCCGCATCATCATCCTCGTCAGACCGCATCATCATCCTCACAGCCCGCATCATCATCCTCGTCAGCACGCATCATCATCCTCGTCAGCCCGCATCATCATCCTCGTCAGCCCGCATCATCATCCTCGTCAGCACGCATCATCATCCTCGTCAGCCCGCCTCATCATCCTCGCAGCCCGCTTCAGCATCCTCGTCAGCCGCGTTCATCATCACCGTCAGCCCGCATCACCATCGTCGTCAGCCCTCATCATCATCGTCAGCCCGCATCATCATCGTCGTCAGCACGCATCATCATCCTCGTCAGCACGCATCATCATCCTCGTCAGCCCGCATCATCATCCTCGGAGCCGCATCATCATCCTCGTGAGCACGCATCATCAGCCTCGTCAGCCCGCATCATCATCCTCGTCAGCCCGCATCATCATCACCATCAGCCTGCATCATCATCCTCGTCAGCCCGCATCATCAGCCTCGTCAGCATGCATCATCATCCTCCTCAGCCCGCATCATCATCCTCGCAGCCCGCTTCAGCATCCTCGTCAGCCCGTATCATCATCCTCGTCAGCCTGCATCACCATCGTCGTCAGCCTGCATCACCATCGTCGTCAGCCCGCATCACCATCGTCGTCAGCCCGCATCATCATCGTCGTCAGCCCTCATCATCATCCTCGTCAGCCCGCATCATCATCCTCATCAGCCTGCATCATCCTCGTCAGCCCGCATCATCATCCTCGTCAGCCCACATCATCATCCTCTTCAGCCAGCATCATCATCATCGTCAGCACACATCATCATCCTCCTCAGCCCACATCATCCTCATCGTCAGCCCACATCATCATCCTCGTCTGCCCACATCATCCTCCTCGTCAGCCCACATCACCATCTTCGTCAGCCCACATAACCATCGTCAGCCCACATCACCATCGTCGTCAGTCCACATCATCATCCTCGTCAGCCCTCATCATCATCGTCGTCAGCCCACATCATCATTGTCGTCCCACATCATCATCGTCAGCCCACATCATCATCGTCAGCTCGCATCATAATCACCGTCAGCACGCATCATCATCCTCGTCAGCCCGCATCATCATCCTCGCAGCCCGCATCATCATCCTCGTCAGCACGCATCATCATCCTCGTCAGCCCGCATCATCATCCTCGTCAGCCCGCATCATCATCCTCGTCAGCACGCATCATCATCCTCGTCAGCCTGCATCATCATCCTCGCAGCCCGTTTCAGCATCCACGTCAGCCCCCATCATCATCACTGTCAGCCCGCATCACCATCGTCGTCAGCCCGCATCATCATCCTTGTCAGCACGCATCATCATCCTCGGAGCCCGCATCATCATCCTCGTCAGCACGCATCATCATCCTCGTCAGCTCGCATCATCATCCTCGTCAGCACGCATCACCATCGTCGTCAGCCCGCATCATCATCGTCGTCAGCCCGCATCATCATCGTCGTCAGCCCGCATCATCAGCCTCGTCAGCACGCATCATCCTCCTCGTCAGCCCGCATCATCATCCTCGCAGCCCGGTTCAGCATCCTCGTCAGCCCGCATCATCATCCTCGTCAGCCCGCATCACCATCGTCGTCAGACTGCATCACCATCCTAGTCAGCCCGCATCATCATCCTCGTCAGCCCGCATCGTCATCCTCATCAGCCTGCATCATCCTCGTCAGCCCGCATAATCATCCTCGTCAGCCCACATCATCGTCATCGTCAGCCTACATCATCATCATCGTCAGACCACATCATCATCATGGTCAGACCACATCATCATCCTCCTAGTTCCACATCATCCTCCTCCTCAGCCCGCATCATCATCCTCGTCAGCCCGCAACACCATCACCGTCAGCCCGCATCATCATCCTCGTCAGCCCGCATCATCATCGTCGTCAGCACGCATCATCATCCTCGTCAGCCCGCATCATCATCCTCGCAGCCCCCTTCAGCATCCTCGTCAGCCTGCATCATCATCACCGTCAGCCCGCATCACCATCGTCGTCAGCCTGCATCATCATCGTCGTCAGCCCGCATCATCATCCTCGTCAGGACGCATCATCATCTTCGTCAGCCCGCATCATCATCCTCGCAGACTGCATCATCATCCTCGTCAGCACGCATCATCATCCTCGTCAGCCCGCATCATCATCAACGTCAGCCCGCATCTTCCTCCTCGTCAGCCCGCGTCATCATCCTCGTCAGCACGCATCATCATCCTCGTCAGCCCGCATCATCATCCTCGCAGCCCGCTTCTGCATCCTCGTCAGCCCGTATCATCATCCTCGTCAGCCTGCATCACCATCGTCGTCAGCCTGCATCACCATCGTCGTCAGCCCTCATCACCATCGTCTTCAGCCCACATCACCATCGTCGTCAGTCCACATAATTGTCGTCAGCCCACACAATCATCGTTAGCCCACATCATCATCGTCAGCCCACATCATCATCCTCATCAGCCCACATTATCATCATCATCAGCCCACATCATCATCCTCCTTAGCCCACATCAAACTCCTCGACAGCCCACATCATCATCGTTGTCAGCCCGCATCATCATCCTTTTCAGCCCGCATCATCATCCTGGTCAGTCCGCATCATCATCCTCGTCAGCCCGCATCATCTTCATATTCATCCGCCATCATCATCCTCGTCAGCCTACATCATCACCCTCGTCAGCCCGCATGTTCATCCTCGTCAGGCCGCATCATCATCCTCGTCACCCCGCATCATCATCCTCGTCAGCCCGCATCACCGTCGTCATCAGCCTGTATCACCATCGTCGTGAGCCCTCATCATCATCGTCGGCAGCCCGCATCATCATCGTCGTCAGCCCACATCGTCATCGTCAGCCCGCATCATCATCGTCAGCCCACATCATCCTCGTCTCCCCACATCATCATCCTCATCAGCTCGCATCATCATACTCTTAAGGCCGCATCATCATCCTCGTCAGCCCGCATCATCATCCTCGTCAGCCCGCATCATCGTCATCGTCAGCCCATATCATCGTCATCGTCAGACCACATCATCATCCTCCTCAGCCCACATCATCCTCCTCGTCTGCCCACATCATCATCCTCCTCAGCCCGCATCATCATCCTCGTCAGCCCGCATCATCATCCTCTTCAGCCAGCATCATCATCATCGTCAGCACACATCATCATCCTCCTCAGCCCACATCATCCTCATTGTCAGCCCACATCATCATCCTCGTCTGCCCACATCATCCTCCTCGTCAGCCCACATCACCATCTTCGTCAGCCCACATAACCATCGTCAGCCCACATCACCATCGTCGTCAGTCCACATAATCATCCTCGTCAGCCCTCATCATCATCGTCGTCAGCCCACATCCTAATTGTTGTCCCACATCATCATCGTCAGCCCACATCATCATCGTCAGCTCGCATCATAATCACCGTCAGCACGCATCATCATCCTCGTCAGCACTCATCATCATCCTCGTCAGCACGCATCATCATCCTCGTCAGCCCGCATCATCATCCTCGCAGCCCGCATCATCATCCTCGTCAGCACGCATCATCATCCTCGTCAGCCCGCATCATCATCCTCGTCAGCCCGCATCATCATCCTCGTCAGCACGCATCATCATCCTCGTCAGCCTGCATCATCATCCTCGCAGCCCGTTTCAGCATCCTCGTCAGCCCCCATCATCATCACCGTCAGCCCGCATCACCATCGTCGTCAGCCCGCATCATCATCGTCGTCAGCCCGCATCATCATCGTCGTCAGCACGCATCATCATCCTCGTCAGCACGCATCATCATCCTCATCAGCCCACATCATCGTCATCGTCAGGCTACATCATCATCATCGTCAGACCATATCATCATCATCGTCAGACCACATCATCATCCTCCTAGGCCCACATCATCCTCCTCGTCAGCCCACATCATCATCCTCGTCAGGCCACATCATCATCCTCCTCAGCCCGCATCATCATCCTTGTCAGCCTACATCATCGTCATCGTCAGCCCACATCATCGACATCTTCAGCCCACATCATCATCATCGACAGCCCATATCATCGTCCTCGACAGCGCACATCATCGTCATCGTGAGGCGACAACATCGTCACCGACAGCCCACATCATCATCCTCGACAGCCCACATCATCGTCATCGTCATCCCATATCATCGTCATCGTCATCCCACATCATCCTCATCGTCAGGCCACATCATCATCCTCGTCAGCCCACAGCATCATTGTCGTCAGCCCACATCTCGATCGTCGTCAGCCCACATAATCATCGTCAGCCCTCATCACCATCGCCGTCAGCCCGCATCATCATCACCGTCAGCCCGAATCATCATCCTCGTCAGCCCGCGTCATCATCCTCGTCAGCATGCATCATCATCCTCGTCAGCCCGCATCATCATCCTCGCAGCCCGCTTCAGCATCCTCGTCAGCCCGTATCATCATCCTCGTCAGCCCGCATCACCATCGTCGTCAGACTGCATCACCATCGTCGTCAGCCCGCATCATCATCATCGTCAGCCCACATCATCGTCATCGTCAGCCTACATCATCATCATCGTCAGACCACATCATCATCATGGTCAGACCACATCATCATCCTCCTAGTTCCACATCATCCTCCTCCTCAGCCCGCATCATCATTCTCATCATCCCGCATCACCATCACCGTCAGCCCGCATCATCATCCTCGTCAGCACGCATCGTCATCCTCGTCAGCACGCATCATCACCCTCGCAAGCCCGCATCATCATCTTCGCAGCCCCCTTCAGGATCCTCGTCGGCCCGCATCATCATCACCGTCAGCCCGCATCATCATCGTCGTCAGTCTGCATCATCATCGTCGTCAGCCCGCATCATCATCGTCGTCAGCCCGCATCAGCATCCTCGTCAGCACGCATCATCATCCTCGTCAGCCCGCATCATCATCCTCGTCAGCCCACATCATCGTCATCGTCAGCCCACATCATCGTCGTCGTCAGCCCACATCACCATCGTCGTTAGCCCACATAACCATCGTCAGCCGACATCACCATCGTCGTCAGTCCACATCATCATCCTCGTCAGCCCTCATCATCATCGTCGTCAGCCCACATCATCATTGTCGTCCCTCATCATCATCGTCAGCCCACATCATCATCGTCAGCCCACATCATCATTATCATCAGCCCAAATCATCATCCTCATCAGCCCACATCATCATCCTCGTCAGCCCATATCATCATCCTCGTCAGCCGGCATCATCATCCTCGTCAGCCCAAATCATCATCCTCATCAGCCCACATCATCATCCTCGTCAGCCCATATCATCATCCTCGTCAGCCGGCCTCATCATCCTCGCAGCCCGCTTCAGCATCCTCGTCAGCCCGTATCATCATCCTCGTCAGCCTGCATCACCATCGTCGTCAGCCTGCATCACCATCGTCGTCAGCCCGCATCACCATCGTCGTCAGCCCGCATCATCGTCATCGTCAGCCTACATCATCATCATCGTCAGACCACATGATCATCATCGTCAGACCACATCATGATCGTCCTAGGCCCACATCATCCTCCTCGTCAGCCCACATCATCATCCTCGTCAGCCCGCATCATGATCACCGTCAGCCCGCATCATCATCCTCGTCAGCCCGCATCATCATCCTCGTCAGCACGCATCATCATCCTCTTCAGCCCGCATCACCATCGTCGTCAGCCCGCACCATCGTCGTCGTCAGCCCGGATCATCATCGTCGTCAGCCCGCATCATCATCCTCATCAGCAAGCATCATCATCCTCGTCAGCCCGCATCATCTTCCTCGCTGCCCCCTTCAGCATCCTCGTCAGAACGCATCATCATCCTCGTCATCCCGCATCATCATCCTGGTCAGCCCGCATCGTCATCCTCTTCTGCCCGCATCATCATCCTTGTCAGCCCACATCAGCATCGTCATCAGCCCACATCAGCATCTTCATCAGCCCACATCAACATCGTCGTCAGCCCACATAATCATCATCAGCCCAGATCATCATCCTCGTCAGCCCGCATCATCATCCTCATCAGCCCGCATCATCATCCTCGTCAGCCCGCATCATCATCACCGTCACCCCGCCTCATGATCCTCGTCAGCCCCCATCATCATCCTCGTCAGCGCGCATCATCATCCTCGTCAGCCCGCATCATCATCCTCGCAGCCCGCATCATCATCCTCGTCAGCACGCATCATCATCGTCGTCAGCCCGCATCATTATCCTCGTCAGCCCGCATCATCATCCTCGTCAGCATGCATCATCATCCTTGTCAGCCCGCATCATCATCCTCGCAGCCCGCTTCAGCATCCTCGTCAGCCCCCATCATCATCACCGTCAGCCCGCATCACAATCGTCGTCAGCCCGCATCATCATCGTCGTCAGCCCGCATCATCTTCGTCGTCAGGACGCATCATCATCCTCGTCAGACCACATCATCATCATGGTCAGACCACATCATCATCCTCCTAGTTCCACATCATCCTCCTCCTCAGCCCGCATCATCATCTTCGTCAGCCCGACTCACCATCACCGTCAGCCCGCATCATCATCCTCGTCAGCACGCATCATCATCCTCGTTAGCCCGCATCATCGTCCTCGCAGCCCCCTTCAGCATCCTCGTCAGCCCGCATCATGATCACCGTCAGCCCGCATCATCATCCTCGTCAGCCCGCATCATCATCCTCGTCAGCACTCATCATCATCCTCTTCAGCCCGCATCACCATCGTCGTCAGCCGGCATCATCATCGTCGTCAGCCCGGATCATCATCGTCCTCAGCCCGCATCATCATCCTCGTCAGCACGCATCATCATCCTCGTCAGCCCGCATCTTCATCCTCGTCAGCACGCATCAACATCCTCATCAGCCCGCATCACCATCTTCGTCAGCCTGCATCATCATCGTAGTCAGCGCACATCACCATCGTCGTCAGCCCGCATCATCGTCATCGTCAGCCTACATCATCATCATCGTCAGCCCGCATCATCATCCTCATCAGCAAGCATCATCATCCTCGTCAGCCCGCATCATCATCCTCGCAGCCCCCTTCAGCATCCTCGTCAGAACGCATCATCATCCTCGTCATCCCGCATCATCATCCTCGTCAGCCCGCATCACCATCACCGTCAGCCCGCATCATCATCCTGGTCAGCCCGCATCATCATCCTCTTCAGCCCGCATCATCATCCTCGTCAGCCCGCATCACCATCGTCGTCAGACTGCATCACCATCGTCGTCAGCCCGCATCATCATCCTCGTCAGCCCACATCATCTTCATCGTCAGCCTACATCATCATCATCATCAGACCACATCATCATCATCGTCAGACCACATCATCGTCATCGTCAGCCCACGTCATCGTCATCGTCAGCCCACATCTTCCTCCTCGTCAGCCCGCATCATCATCCTCGTCAGCCCGCATCATCATCCACGTCAGCACGCATCATAATCCTCGTCAGCCCGCATCACCATCGTCGTCAGCCCGCATCATCATCGTCGTCAGCCCGCATCATCATCGTCGTCAGCCCGCATCATCATCCTCGTCAGCACGCATCATCATCCTCGTCGGCCCACATCATCATCCTCGCAGCCCGCATCATCATCCTCGTCAGCCCGCAACATCATCCTCGTCAGCCCGCATCACCATCCTCGTCAGCCGGCATCATCATCCTCGTCAGCCCGCATCATGATCACCCTCACCCCGCATCATCATCCTCTTCAGCCCGCATCACCATCGTCGTCAGCCCGCATCATCATCGTCGTCAGCCCGAATCATCATCCTCGTCAGCCCGCATCATCATCCTCGCAGCCCGCATCATCATCCTCGTCAGAACGCATCATCATCCTCGTCATCCCCCATCATCATCCTCGTCAGCCCGCATCACCATCACGGTCAGCCCGCATCATCATCCTCGTCAGCCCGCATCATCATCCTTGTCAGCCCGCATCATCATCCTCATCAGCCTGCATCATCCTCGTCAGCCCGCATCATCATCCTCGTCAGCCCACATCATCGTCATCGTCAGCCAACATCATCATCATCGTCAGACCACATCATCATCATCGTCAGACCACATCATCATCCTCCTAGGCCCACATCATCCTCCTCGTCAGCCCGCATCTTCATCCTCGTCAGGTCGCATCATCATCACCTTCAGCCCGAATCATCCTCCTCGTCAGCCCGCATCATCATCCTCATCAGCCCGCATCATCATCACCGTCAGCCCGCATCATCATCCTCGTCAGCCCACATCATCGTCATCGTCAGCCTACATCATCATCATCGTCAGACCACATCATCATCATCGTCAGACCACATCATCATCCTCCTAGGCCCACATCATCCTCCTAGTCAGCCCGCATCATCATCCTCGTCAGGCCGCATCATCATCACCGTCAGCCCGCATCATCATCCTCGTCAGCCCGCATCATCATCCTCGTCAGCATGCATCATCATCCTCGTCAGCCCGCATCACCATCGTCGTCAGCCCGCATCATCATCGTCGTCAGCCCGCATCATCATCGTCGTCAGCCCGCATTATCATCCTCGTCAGCACGCATCATCCTCCTCGTCAGCTCGCATCATCATCCTCGCAGCCCGCATCATCATCCTCGTCAGCCCGGATCACCATCACCGTCAGACCGCATCATCATCCTCGTCAGCCCGCATCATCATCCTCGTCAGCACGCATCATCATCCTCGTCAGCCCGCATCATCATCCTCGCAGCCCTCTTCAGTATCCTCGTCAGCCCGCATCATCATCCTCGTCAGCCCGCATCTCGATCGTCGTCAGCCCACATAATCATCGTCAGCCCTCATCACCATCGACGTCAGTCCACATCATCATCCTCATCAGCCCGCATCATCTTCCTCGTCAGCCGCCATCATCATCCTCGTCAGCCTCCATCATCACCCTCGTCAGCCCGCATCTTCATCCTCGTCAGGCCGCATCATCATCCTCTTCAGCCCGCATCATCATCCTCTTAACCCCGCATCATCATCCTCGTCAGCCCGCATCACCGTCGTCATCAGCATGCATCACCATCGTCGTGAGCCCTCATCATCATCGTCGTCAGCCCGCATCATCATCGTCGTCAGCCCACATCGTCATCGTCAGCCCGCATCATCATCGTCAACCCACATCATCGTCGTCTCCGCACATCATCATCCTCATCAGCTCGCATCATCATCCTCTTCAGGCCGCATCATCATCGTCGTCAGCCCACATCATCATCCTCGTCAGCCCGCATCATCGTCATCGTCAGCCCATATCATCGTCATCGTCAGACCACATCATCATCCTCCTCAGCCCACATCATCCTCCTCGTCAGCCCACATCATCATCCTCCTAAGCCAGCATCATCATCATCGTCAGCCCACATCATCATCCTCCTCATCCCTCATCATCCTCATCGTCAGCCCACATCATCATCCTCGTCAGCCCACATCATCGTCGTCGTCAGCCCACATCACCATCGTCGTCAGCCCACATAACCATCGTCAGCCCACATCACCATCGTCGTCATTCCACATCATCATCCTCGTCAGTCCTCATCATCATCGTCGTCAGCCCACAACATCATTGTCGTCCCACATCATCATCGTCAGCCCACATCATCATCGTCAGCCCACATCATCATTATCATCAGCCCAAATCATCATCCTCATCAGCCCACATCATCATCCTCGTCAGCCCACATGATCATCCTCGTCAGCCGGCATCATCGTCCTCGTCAGCCCACATCATCGTCATCGTCAGCCCACATCATCGTCATCGTCAGCCCGCATCGTCATCCTCTTCAGCCCGCATCATCATCCTCGTCAGCCCACATCAGCATCGTCATCAGCCCACATCAGCATCGTCATCACCCCACATCAACATCGTCGTCAGCCCACATAATCATCATCAGCCCAGATCATCATCCTCGTCAGCCCGCATCATCATCCTCGTCAGCCCACATCATCGTCGTCGTCAGCCCACATCACCATCGTCGTCAGTCCACATCATCATCCTCGTCAGCCCTCATCATCATCCTCGTCAGCACGCATGATCATCCTCGTCAGCCCGCATCATCATCCTCGTCAGCCCGCATCATCATCCTCGCAGCCCGCATCATCATCCTCATCAGCCCGGATCACCATCACCATCAGCCTGCATCATCATCGTCGTCAGCCCGCATCATCATCCTCGTCAGCCCGCATCATCATCCTCATCAGCCTGCATCATCCTCGTCAGCCCGCATCATCATCCTCGTCAGCCCACATCATCGTCATCGTCAGCCTACATCATCATCATCGTCAGACCACATCATCATAATCGTCAGACCACATCATCATCCTCCTAGGCCCACATCATCCTCATCGTCAGCCCGCATCATCATCCTCATCAGCCTGCATCATCCTCGTCAGCCCGCATCATCATCCTCGTCAGCCCACATCATCGTCATCGTCAGCCCACATCATCATCATCGTCAGACCACATCATCATCATCGTCAGACCACATCATCATCCTCCTAGGCCCACATCATCCTCCTCGTCAGCACGCATCATCATCCTCTTCAGCCCGCATCACCATCGTCGTCAGCCCGCATCATCATCCACATCAGCACGCATCATCATCCTCATCAGCCCTCATCATCATCCTCGTCAGCCCGCATCATCAACCTCGTCAGCCCGCATCACCATCACCGTCAGCCCGCATCATCATCCTCGTCAGCCCGCATCATCATCCTCGTCAGCCCGCATCATCATCCTCGACAGCCCGCATCATCATCCTCGTCAGCACGCATCATCATCCTCGTCAGACCGCTTCATCATCCTCGCAGCCCGCTTCAGCATCCTCGTCAGCCCGCATCATCATCCTCGTCAGCCCGCATCACCATCGTCGTCAGTCTGCATCACCATCGTCGTCAGCCAGCATCATCATCGTCGTCAGCCCGCATCATCATCCTCGTCAGCCCGCATCATCATCCTCGTCAGCCCACATCATCCTTCTCGTCAGCCCACATCATCATTATCGTCAGCCCACATCATCATCCTCCTAAGCCAGCATCATCATCATCGTCAGCCCACATCATCATCCTCCTCAGCCCACATCATCCTCATCATCAGCCCACATCATCATCCTCGTCAGCCCACATCATCGTCGTCGTCAGCCCACATCACCATCGTCGTCAGCCCACATAACCATCGTCAGCCCACATCACCATCGTCGTCAGTCCACATCATCATCCTCGTCAGCCCTCATCATCATCGTCGTCAGCCCACATCATCATTGTCGTCCCACATCATCACCGTCAGCCCACATCACCATCGTCGTCAGTCCACATCATCATCCTCGTCAGCCGGCATCATCGTCCTCGTCAGCCCACATCATCGTCATCGTCAGCCCACATCATCGTCATCGTCAGCCCGCATCGTCATCCTCTTCAGCCCGCATCATCATCCTCGTCAGCCCACATCAGCATCGTCATCAGCCCACATCAGCATCGTCATCAGCCCACATCAACATCGTCGTCAGCCCACATAATCATCATCAGCCCAGATCATCATCCTCGTCAGCCCGCATCATCATCCTCGTCAGCCCACATCATCGTCGTCGTCAGCCCACATCACCATCGTCGTCAGTCCACATCATCATCCTCGTCAGCCCGCATCATCATCCTCGTCAGCACGCATCATCATCGTCGTCAGCCCGCATCATCATCCTCGTCAGCCCGCATCATCATCCTCGCAGCCCGCATCATCATCCTCATCAGCCCGGATCACCATCACCGTCAGCCCGCATCATCATCGTCGTCAGCCCGCATCATCATCCTCGTCAGCCTGCATCATCCTCGTCAGCCCACATCATCGTCATCGTCAGCCTACATCATCATCATCGTCAGACCACATCATCATCATCGTCAGACCACATCATCATCCTCCTAGGCCCACATCATCCTCCTCGTCAGCCCACATCATCATCCTCGTCAGGCCACATCATCATACTCCTCAGCCCGCATCATCATCCTTGTCAACCTACATCATCGTCATCGTCAGCCCACGTCATCGTCATCTTCAGCCCACATCATCATCATCGACAGCCCATATCATCGTCCTCGTCAGCCCACATCATCGTCATCGTCAGGCGACAACATCGTCATCGACAGCCCACATCATCATCCTCGACAGCCCACATCATCGTCATCGTCATCCCATATCATCGTCATCGTCATCCCACATCATCCTCATCGTCAGCCCACATCATCATCCTCCTCAGCAAACATCATCCTCATCGTCAGGCCACATCATCATCCTCGTCAGCCCACAGCATCATCGTCGTCAGCCCACATCTCGATCGTCGTCAGCCCACATAATCATCGTCAGCCCTCATCACCATCGACGTCAGCCCACATCATCATCGTCTTCAGCCCACATCACCATCGTCGTCAGTCCACATAATTGTCGTCAGCCCACACCATCATCGTTAGCCCACATCATCATCGTCAGCCCACATCATCATCCTCATCAGCCCACATTATCATCATCATCAGACCACATCATCATCCTCCTTAGCCCACATCAAACTCCTCGACAGCCCACATCATCATCCTCGTCAGTCCGCATCATCATCCTCATCAACCCGCATCATCTTCTTCGTCATCCGCCATCATCATCCTCGTCAGCCTGCATCATCATCCTCGTCAACCCGCATCATCATCCTCATCAGCCCGCATCACCGTCGTCATCAGCCTGCATCACCATCTTCGTGAGCCCTCATCATCATCGTCGTCAGCCCGCATCATCATCGTCGTCAGCCCACATCGTCATCGTGAGCCCGCGTCATCATCGTCAGCCAACATCATCATCGTCTCCCCACATCATCATCCTCATCAGCTCGCATCATCATCCTCTTAAGGCCGCATCATCATCCTCGTCAGCCCGCATCATCATCCTCGTCAGCCCGCATCATCGTCATCGTCAGCCCATATCATCGTCATCGTCAGACCACATCATCATCCTCTTCAGCCCTCATCATCCTCCTCGTCAGCCCACATCATCATCCTCGTCAGCACGCATCATCATCCTCCTCAGCCCGCATCATCATCCTCGTCAGCACGCATCATCATCCTCGTCAGCACGCTTAATCATACTCGACAGCCCGCATCATCATCCTCGTCAGCCCGCATCATCATCACCGTCAGCCCGCATCATCATCCTCGTCAGCCCGCGTCATCCTCATCGTCAGCCCACTTCATCATCCTCGTCAGCCCACATCATCGTCGTCGTCAGCCCACGTCACCATCGTCGTTAGCCTACATAACCATCGTCAGCCCACATCACCATCGTCTTCAGTTCACATCATCATCCTCGTCAGCCCTCATCATCATCGTCGTCTGCCCACATCATCATTGTCGTCCCACATCATCATCGTCAGCCCACATCATCATCGTCAGCCCACATCATCATTATCATCAGCCCAAATCATCATCCTCATCAGCCCACATCATCATCCTCGTCAGCCCATATCATCATCCTCGTCAGCCGGCATCATCGTCCTCGTCAGCCCACATCATCGTCATCTGCAGCCCACATCATCGTCATCGTCAGCCCGCATCGGCATCCTCTTCAGCCCGCATCATCATCCTCGTCAGCCCACATCAGCATCGTCATCAGCCCACATCAGCATCGTCATCAGCCCACATCAACATCGTCGTCAGCCCACATAATCATCATCACCCCTGATCATCATCCTCGTCAGCCCGCATCATCATCCTCGTCAGCCCGCATCATCATCCTCGTCAGCCCGCATCATCATCCTCGCAGCCCGCATCATCATCCTCGTCAGCACGCATCATCATCCTCGTCAGCCCGCATCATCATCCTCGTCAGCCCGCATCATCATCCTCGTCAGCCCGCATCATCATCCTCGTCAGCACGCATCATCATCCTCGTCAGCCCGCATCATCATCCTCGTCAGCCCGCAGCATCATCCTCGTCAGCCCGCATCATCATCCTCGTCAGCCCGCATCATCATCCTCGTCAGCCCGCATCATCATCCTCGTCAGCCCGCATGATCATCCTCGTCAGCCGGCATCATCGTCCTCGTCAGCCCACATCATCGTCATCGTCAGCCCACATCATCATCATCGTCAGCCCGCATCATCATAATCGTCAGACCACATCATCATCCTCCTAGGCCCACATCATCCTCATCGTCATCCCGCATCATCATCCTCATCAGCCTGCATCATCCTCGTCAGCCCGCATCATCATCCTCGTCAGCCCACATCATCGTCATCGTCAGCCCACATCATCATCATCGTCAGACCACATCATCATCATCGTCAGACCACATCATCATCCTCCTAGGCCCACATCATCCTCCTCGTCAGCACGCATCATCATCCTCTTCAGCCCGCATCACCATCGTCGTCAGCCCGCATCATCATCCACATCAGCACGCATCATCATCCTCATCAGCCCTCATCATCATCCTCGTCAGCCCGCATCATCAACCTCGTCAGCCCGCATCACCATCACCGTCAGCCCGCATCATCATCCTCGTCAGCCCGCATCATCATCCTCGTCAGCCCGCATCATCATCCTCGACAGCCCGCATCATCATCCTCGTCAGCACGCATCATCATCACCGTCAGACTGCTTCATCATCCTCGCAGCCCGCTTCAGCATCCTCGTCAGCCCGCATCATCATCCTCGTCAGCCCGCATCACCATCGTCTCAGTCTGCATCACCATCGTCGTCAGCCAGCATCATCATCGTCATCAGCCCACATCATCATCCTCGTCAGCCCGCATCATCATCCTCGTCAGCCCACATCATCCTTCTCGTCAGCCCACATCTTCATTATCGTCAGCCCACATCATCATCCTCCTAAGCCAGCATCATCATCATCGTCAGCCCACTTCATCATCCTCGTCAGCCCACATCATCGTCTTCGTCAGCCCACGTCACCATCGTCGTTAGCCTACATAACCATCGTCAGCCCACATCACCATCGTCTTCAGTTCACATCATCATCCTCGTCAGCCCTCATCATCATCGTCGTCTGCCCACATCATCATTGTCGTCCCACATCATCATCGTCAGCCCACATCATCATCGTCAGCCCACATCATCATTATCATCAGCCCAAATCATCATCCTCATCAGCCCACATCATCATCCTCGTCTGCCCACATCATCATCCTCTTCAGCCCACATCATCATCCTCGTCAGCCCACATCATCGTCATCGTCAGCCCACATCATCGTCATCGTCAGCCCGCATCGGCATCCTCTTCAGCCCGCATCATCATCCTCGTCAGCCCACATCAGCATCGTCATCAGCCCACATCATCATCGTCGTCAGCCCGCGTCATCATCCTCGCAGCCCGCTTCAGCATACTCGTCAGCCCGTATCATCATCCTCGTCAGCCTGCATCACCATCGTCGTCAGCCTGCATCACCATCGTCGTCAGCGCGCATCACCATCGTCGTCAGCCCGCATCATCGACATCGTCAGCCTACATCATCATCATCGTCAGACCACATGATCATCATCGTCAGACCACAGCATCATCCTCCTAGGCCCACATCATCCTCCTCGTCAGCCCGCATCATCATCCTCATCAGCCCGCATCATGATCACCGTCAGCCCGCATCATCATCCTCGTCAGCCTGCTTCATCATCCTCGCAGCCCGCATCATCATCCTCGTCAGAACGCATCATCATCCTCGTCATCCGGCATCATCATCCTCGTCAGCCCGCATCACCATCACCGTCAGCCCGCATCATCATCCTGGTCAGCCCGCATCGTAATCCTCTTCAGCCTGCATCATCATCCTTGTCAGCCCACATCAGCATCGTCATCAGCCCACATCAGCATCGTCATCAGCCCACATCAACATCGTCGTCAGCCCACATAATCATCATCAACCCAGATCATCATCCTCGTCAGCCCGCATCATCATCCTCGTCAGCCCGCATCATCATCCTCGTCAGCCCGCATCATCATCACCGTCAGCCCGCATCATGATCCTCGTCAGCCCTCATCATCATCCTCGTCAGCACGCATCATCATCCTCGTCAGCCCGCATCATCATCCTCGCAGCCCGCATCATCATCCTCGTCAGCAAGCATCGTCATCCTCGTCAGCCCGCATCATCATCCTCGTCAGCACGCATCATCATCCTCGTCCGCATGCATCATCATCCTCGTCAGCCCGCATCATCATCCTCGCAGCCCGCTTCAGCATCCTCGTCAGCCCCCATCATCATCACCGTCAGCCCGCGTCACAATCGTCGTCAGCCTGCATCATCATCGTCGTCAGCCCGCATCATCATCCTCGGAGCCCGCATCATCATCACCGTCAGCCAGCATCATCATCCTCGTCAGCCCGCGTCATCATCCTCGTCAGCATGCATCATCATGCTCGTCAGCCCGCATCATCATCCTCGCAGCCTGCTTCAGCATCCTCGTCAGCCCGAATCATCATCTTCGTCAGCCCGCATCATCATCACCGTCAGCCCGCATCATCATCCTCGTCAGCCCTCATCTCCATCGTCGTCAGCCCGCATCATCATCGTCGTCAGCCCGCATCATCATCGTCGTCAGCCCGCATCATCATCGTCGTCAGCCCGCATCATCATCGTCGTCAGCCCGCATCATCATCCTCTTCAGCTCGCTTCATCATCCTCGTCAGCCCGCATCATCATCCTCGTCAGCCTGCATCACCATCGTCGTCAGCCCGCATCATCATCGTCGTCAGCCCACATCATCATCCTCGTCAGCCCGCATCATCATCCTCGTCAGCCTGCATCATCCTCGTCAGCCCGCATCATCATCCTCGTCAGCCCACATCATCGTCATCGTCAGCCTACATCATCATCATCGTCAGACCACATCATCCTCCTCGTCAGCCCACATCATCATCCTCGTCAGGCCACATCATCATACTCCTCAGCCCGCATCATCATCCTTGTCAACCTACATCATTGTCATCGTCAGCCCACATCATCGTCATCTGCAGCCCACATCATCATCATCGACAGCCCATATAATCGTCCTCGTCTGCCCACATCATCGTCATCGTCAGGCGACAACATCGTCATCGACAGCCCACATCATCATCCTCGACAGCCCACATCATCGTCATCGTCATCCCATATCATCGTCATCGTCATCCCACATCATCCTCATCGTCAGCCCACATCATCATCCTCCTCAGCAAACATCATCCTCATTGTCAGGCCACATCATCATCCTCGTCAGCCCGCATCATCATGCTCGTCAGCCCGCATCATCATCCTCGTCAGCCCGCATTAATCATCACCATCAGCCTGCATCTTCATCCTCGTCAGCCCGCTTCATCATCCTCGTCAGCATGCATCATCATCCTCGTCAGCCCGCATCATCATCCTCGCAGTCCGCTTCAGCATCCTCGTCAGCCCGTATCTTCATCCTCGTCAGCCTGCATCACAATCGTCGTCAGCCTGCATCACCATCGTCCTCAGCCCGCATCACCATCGTCGCCAGCCCGCATCATCGTCATCGTCAGCCTACATCATCATCATCGTCAGCCTATATCGTCATAATCGTCAGACCACATCTTCATCATCGTCAGACCACATCATCATCCTCCTAGGCCCACATCATCCTCTTCGTCAGCCCGCATCATCATCCTCATCAGCCTGCATCATGATCACCGTCAGCCCGCATCATCATCCTCGTCAGCCCGCATCATCATCCTCGTCAGCCCACATCATCATCCTCGTCAGCAGGCATCATCATCCTCTTCAGCCCGCATCACCATCGTCGTCAGCCCACATCATCGTCATCGTCAGCCCGCATCGTCATCCTCGTCAGCCCGCATCGTCATCCTCTTCAGCCCGCATCATCATCCTAGTCAGCCCACATCAGCATCGTCATCAGCCCACATCAGCATCGTCATCAGCCCACATCAACATCGTCGTCAGCCCACATAATCATCATCAGCCCAGATCATCATGCTCGTCAGCCCGCATCATCATCCTCATCAGCCCGTATCATCATCCTCGTCAGCCCGCATCATCATCACCGTCAGCGCGCATCATCATCCTCGTAAGCCCTCATCATCATCGTCGTCAGCCCTCATCATCATCGTCGTCAGCCCGCATCATCATCCTCGTCAGCCCGCATCATCATCCTCGTCAGCCCGCATCATCATCCTCGCAGACCGCTTCAGCATCCTCGTCAGCCCGTATCATCATCCTCGTCAGCCCGCATCACCATCGTCGTCAGACTGCATCACCATCGTCGTCAGCCCGCATCATCATCGTCGTCAGCCCGCATCATCATCCTCGTCAGCCCACATCATCATCCTCATCAGCCTGCATCATCCTCGTCAGCCCGCATCATCATCCTCGTCAGCCCACATCATCGTCATCGTCAGCCTACATCATCATCATCGTCAGACCACATCATCATCATGGTTGGAACACAACATCATCCTCCTAGTTCCACATCATCCTCCTCCTCAGCCCGCATCATCATCCTCGTCAGCCCGCCTCACCATCACCGTCAGCCCGCATCATCATCCTCGTCAGCACGCATCATCATCCTCGTCAGCCCGCATCATCGTCCTCGCAGCCCCCTTCAGCATCCTCGTCAGCCCGCATCATGATCACCGTCAGCCCACATCATCATCCTCGTCAGCCCGCATCATCATCCTCGTCAGCACGCATCATCATCCTCTTCAGCCCGCATCACCATCGTCGTCAGCCCGCATCATCATCGTCGTCAGCCCGGATCATCATCGTCGTCAGCCTGCATCATCATCCTCGTCAGCACGCGTCATCATCCTCGTCAGCCCGCATCTTCATCCACGTCAGCACGCATCAACATTCTCATCAGCCCGCATCATCATACTCGCAGCCCGCTTCAGCATCGTCGTCAGGCTGCATCATCATCACCGTCAGCCCGCATCACCATCGTCGTCAGCCTGCATCATCATCGTCGTCAGCCCGCATCATCATCTTCGTCAGCCCGCATCATCATCCTCGTGAGCATGCATCTTCATCCTCGTCAGCCCGCATCATCATTCTCGCAGCCGGCATCATCATCCTCGTCAGCACGCATCATCATCCTCGTCATCCCGCATCATCATCCTCGTCAGCCCACATCATCGTCATCGTCAGACTATATCATCATCATCGTCAGACCACATCATCTTCCTCGTCAGATCACATCATCATCCTCCTAGGCCCACATCATCCTCCTCGTCATCCCGCATCATCATCCTCGTCAGCCCGCATCATCATCACCGTCAGCCCGCATCATCATCCTCGTCAGCCGGCATCATCATCCTCGTCAGCATGCATCATCATCCTCTGCAGCCCGCATCACCATCGTCGTCAGCCCGCATCATCATCGTCGTCAGCCGGCATCATCATGGTCGTCAGCCCGCATCATCATCCTCATCAGCACGCATCATCATCCTCGTCAGCCCGCATCATCACCCTTGCAGCCCGCATCATCATCCTCGTCAGTACGCATCATCATCCTCGTCAGCCCGCATCATCATCCTCGTCAGCCCGCATCACCATCGCCGTCAGCCCGCATCATCATCCTCGTCAGCCCACATCATCGTCATCGTCTGCCTACATCATCATCATCGTCAGACCACATCATCATCCTCGTCAGCCCACAGCATCATCGTCGTCAGCCCACATCTCGATCGTCGTCAGCCGGCATCATCATGGTCGTCAGCCCGCATCATCATCCTCATCAGCACGCATCATCATCCTCGTCAGCCCGCATCATCACCCTTGCAGCCCGCATCATCATCCTCGTCAGTACGCATCATCATCCTCGTCAGCCCGCATCATCATCCTCGTCAGCCCGCATCACCATCGCCGTCAGCCCGCATCATCATCCTCGTCAGCCCACATCATCGTCATCGTCTGCCTACATCATCATCATCGTCAGCCCGCATCATCATCCTCGTCAGCCCACACCATCATCGTTAGCCCACATCATCATCGTCAGCCCACATCATCATCCTCATCAGGCCACATTATCATCATCATCAGCCCACATCATCATCCTCCTCCTTAGCCCACATCAAACTCCTCGACAGCTCATATCATCATTGTTGTCAGCCCGCATCATCATCCTTTTCAGCCCGCATCATCATCCTCGTCAGTCCGCATCATCATCCTCATCAGCCCGCATCATCTCCCTCGTCAGCCCCCATCATCATCCTCGTCAGCCCGCATCATCATCCTCGTCAGCACGCATCATCTTCCTCGTCAGCCCGCATCACCATCGTCGTCAGCCCGCATCATCATCGTCGTCAGCCCGCATCATCATCGTCGTCAGCCCGCATCATCATCCTCGTCAGCACGCATCATCCTCCTTGTCAGCCCGCATCATCATCCTCGCGGCCCGCATCATCATCCTCGTCAGCCCGCATCATCATCCTCGCAGCCCGCTTCAGCATCCTCGTCAGCCCGCATCATCATCGTCGTCAGCCCGCATCATCATCCTCGTCAGCCCGCATCATCATCACCGTCAGCCCGCATCATCATCCTCGTCAGCCCGCGTCATCATCCTCGTCAGCATGCATCATCATCCTCGTCAGCCCGCATCATCATCCTCGCAGCGCGCTTCAGCAACCTCGTCTGCCCGTATCATCATCCTCGTCAGCCCGCATCACCATCGTCGTCAGACTGCATCACCATCGTCGTCAGCCCTCATCATCATCCTCGTCAGCCCACATCATCGTCATCGTCAGCCTACATCATCATCATCGTCAGACCACATCATCATCATCGTCAGACCACATCATCGTCATCGTCAGCCCACGTCATCGTCATCGTCACCCCACATCTTCCTCTTCGTCAGCCTGCATCATCATCCTCTTCAGCCCGCATCATCTTCCTCGTCTGCATGCATCATCATCCTCGTCAGCCCGCATCATCATCCTCGCAGCCCGCTTCAGCATCCTCGTCAGCCCGCAACATCATCGTCGTCAGCCCGCATCATCATCCTTGTCAGCCCGCATCATCATCCTCGTCAGCACGCATCATCATCGTCATCAGCCCGCATCATCATCCTCGTCAGCCCGCATCATCATCCTCGCATCCCGCTTCAGCATCCTCGTCAGCCCGCATCATCATCCTCGTCATCCCGCATCATCATCCTCGCAGCCCGCTTCAGCATCCTCGTCAGCCCGTATCATCATCCTCGTCAGCCCGCATCACCATCGTCGTCAGACTGCATCACCATCGTCGTCAGCCCGCATCATCATCGTCGTCAGCCCGCATCATCATCCTCGTCAGCCCACATCATCATCCTCATCAGCCTGCATCATCCTCGTCAGCACGCATCATCAACCTCGTCAGCCCACATCATCGTCATCGTCAGCCTACATCATCATCATCTTCAGACCACATCATCATCATGGTCAGACCACATCATCATCCTCCTAGTTCCACATCATCCTCCTCCTCAGCCCGCATCATCATCCTCGTCAGCCCGCCTCACCATCACCGTCAGCCCGCATCATCATCCTCGTCAGCACGCATCATCATCCTCGTCAACCCGCATCATCATCCTCGTCAGCCCGCATCATCATCACCGTCAGCCCGCATCATCATCCTCGTCAGCCCGCGTCATCATCCTCGTCAGCATGCATCATCATCCTCGTCAGCCCGCATCATCATCCTCGCAGCCCGCTTCAGCAACCTCGTCTGCCCGTATCATCATCCTCGTCAGCCCGCATCACCATCGTCGTCAGACTGCATCACCTTCGTCGTCAGCCCGCATCATCATCCTCGTCAGCCCACATCATCGTCATCGTCAGCCCACATCATCATCATCGTCAGACCACATCATCATCATCGTTAGACCACATCATCGTCATCGTCAGCCCACGTCATCGTCATCGTCAGCCCATATCTTCCTCTTCGTCAGCCTGCATCATCATCCTCTTCAGCCCGCATCATCTTCCTCGTCTGCATGCATCATCATCCTCGTCAGCCCGCATCATCATCCTCGCAGCCCGCTTCAGCATCCTCGTCAACCCGCATCATCATCGTCGTCAGCCCGCATCATCATCCTCGTCAGCACGCATCATCATCCTCGTCAGCCCGCATCATCATCCTCGTCAGCACGCATCATCATCGTCGTCAGCCCGCATCATCATCCTCGTCAGCCCGCATCATCATCCTCGCAGCCCGCTTCAGCATCCTCGTCAGCCCGCATCATCATCCTCGTCATCCCGCATCATCATCCTCGCAGCCCGCTTCAGCATCCTCGTCAGCCCGTATCATCATCCTCGTCAGCCCGCATCACCATCGTCGTCAGACTGCATCACCATCGTCGTCAGCCCGCATCATCATCGTCGTCAGCCCGCATCATCATCCTCGTCAGCCCACATCATCATCCTCATCAGCCTGCATCATCCTCGTCAGCACGCATCATCAACCTCGTCAGCCCACATCATCGTCATCGTCAGCCTACATCATCATCATCGTCAGACCGCATCATCATCATGGTCAGACCACATCATCATCCTCGTAGTTCCACATCATCCTCCTCCTCAGCCCGCATCATCATCCTCGTCAGCCCGCCTCACCATCACCGTCAGCCCTCATCATCATCCTCGTCAGCACGCATCATCATCCTTGTCAGCCCGCATCATCGTCCTCGCAGCCCCCTTCAGCATCCTCGTCAGCCCGCATCATGATCATCGTCAGCCCGCATCATCATCCTCGTCAGCCCGCATCATCATCCTCGTCAGCACGCATCATCATCCTCTTCAGCCCGCATCACCATCGTCGTCAGCCCGCATCATCATCGTCGTCAGCCCGGATCATCATCGTCGTCAGCCCGCATCATCATCCTCATCAGCACGCATCATCATCCTCGTCAGACCGCATCATCATCACCGTCAGCCCGCATCACCATCGTCGTCAGCCTGCATCATCATCGTCGTCTGCCCGCATCATCATCGTCGTCAGCCCGCATCATCATCCTCGTGAGCACGCATCATCATCCTCGTCAGCCCGCATCATCACCCTCGCAGCTGGCATCATCATCCTCGTCAGCACGCATCATCATCACCGTCAGCCCGCATCATCATCCTCGTCAGCCCGCGTCATCATCCTCGTCAGCATGCATCATCATCCTCGTCAGCCCGCATCATCATCCTCGCAGCCCGCTTCAGCAACCTCGTCTGCCCGTATCATCATCCTCGTCAGCCCGCATCACCATCGTCGTCAGACTGCATCACCATCGTCGTCAGCCCGCATCATCAACCTCGTCAGCCCAAATCAGCGTCATCGTCAGACCACATCATCATCCTCCTAGGCCCACATCATCCTCCTAGTCAGCCCGCATCATCATCCTCGTCTGGCCGCATCATCATCACCTTCAGCCCGCATCATTATCCTCGTCAGCCCGCATCATCATCGTCGTCAGCCCGCATCACCATGGTCGTCAGCCCGCATGACCATCCTTGCAGTCCGCATCATCATCCTTGTCAGCACGCATCATCATCCTCGTCAGCACGCATCATCATCCTCGTCAGCCCGCATCATCATCCTCGTCAGCCCGCATCATCATCGTCGTCAGCCCGCATCATCATCGTCGTCAGCCCGCATCATCATCCTCGTCAGCCCGCATCATCATCCTCATCAGCCTGCATCATCCTCGTCAGCCCGCATCATCATCCTCGTCAGCCCACATCATCGTCATCGTCATCCTACATCATCATCATCGTCAGACCACATCATCATCATCGTCAGACCGCATCATCATCCTCCTAGGCCCACATCATCCTCCTCCTCAACCCGCATCATCATCCTCGTCAGCCTGCATCATCATGCTCGTCAGCCCGCATCATCATCCGCGTCAGCACGCATCATCATGCTCGTCAGCCCGCATCACCATCGTCGTCAGTCTGCATCACCATCGTCATCAGCCAGCATCATCATCGTCGTCAGCCCGCATCATCATCCTCGTCAGCCCGCATCATCATCCTCGTCAGCCCACATCATCGTCATCGTCAGCCTACATCATCATCACCGTCAGACCACATCATCATCTTCGTCAGACCACATCATCATCCTCCTAGGCCCACATCATCCTCCTCGTCAGCCCACATCATCATCCTCGTCAGGCCACATCATCTTCCTCCTCAGCATGCATCATCATCCTTGTCAGCCTACATCATCGTCATCGTCAGCCCACATCATCGTCATCTTCAGCCCTCATCATCATCATCGACAGCCCATATCGTCGTCCTCGTCAGTCCACATCATCGTCATCGTCAGGCGACAACATCGTCATCGACAGCCCACATCATCATCCTCGACAGCCCACATCATCGTCATCGTCATCCCATATCATCGTCATCGTCATCCCATATCATCCTCATCGTCAGCCCACATCATCATCCTCCTCAGCAAACATCATCCTCATCGTCAGGCCACATCATCATCCTCTTCAGCCCACAGCATCATCGTCGTCAGCCCACATCTCGATCGTCGTCAGCCCACATAATCATCGTCAGCCCTCATCACCATCGTCGTCAGCCCGCATCATCACCGTCGTTAGCCCGCATCATCATCCTCTTCAGCTCGCTTCATCATCCTCGTCAGCCCGCATCATCATCCTCGTCAGCCTGCATCACCATCGTCGTCAGCCCGCATCATCATCGTCGTCAGCCCACATCATCACCCTCGTCAGCCCGCATCATCATCCTCGTCAGCCTGCATCATCCTCGTCAGCCCGCATCATCATCCTCGTCAGCCCACATCATCGTCATCGTCAGCCTACATCATCATCATCGTCAGACCACATCATCCTCCTCGTCAGCCCACATCATCATCCTCGTCAGGCCACATCATCATACTCCTCAGCCCGCATCATCATCCTTGTCAACCTACATCATCGTCATCGTCAGCCCACATCATCGTCATCTTCAGCCCACATCATCATCATCGACAGCCCATATCATCGTCCTCGTCAGCCCACATCATCGTCATCGTCAGGCGACAACATCGTCATCGACAGCCCACATCATCATCCTCGACAGCCCACATCATCGTCATCGTCATCCCATATCATCGTCGTCGTCATCCCACATCATCCTCATCGTCAGCCCACATCATCATCCTCCTCAGCAAACATCATCCTCATTGTCAGGCCACATCATCATCCTCGTCAGCCCGCATCATCATCCTCGTCAGCCCGCATCATCATCCTCGTCAGCCCGCATTAATAATCACCATCAGCCTGCATCTTCATCCTCGTCAGCCCGCGTCATCATCCTCGTCAGCATGCATCATCATCCTCGTCAGCCCGCATCATCATCCTCGCAGTCCGCTTCAGCATCCTCGTCAGCCCGTATCTTCATCCTCGTCAGCCTGCATCACAATCGTCGTCAGCCTGCATCACCATCGTCGTCAGCCCGCATCACCATCGTCGCCAGCCCGCATCATCGTCATCATCAGCCTACATCATCATCATCGTCAGCCTATATCGTCATAATCGTCAGACCACATCATCATCAGCGTCAGACCACATCATCATCCTCCTAGGCCCACATCATCCTCTTCGTCAGCCCGCATCATCATCCTCGTCAGCCTGCATCATGATCACCGTCAGCCCGCATCATCATCCTCGTCAGCCCGCATCATCATCCTCGTCAGCCCACATCATCATCCTCGTCAGCAGGCATCATCATCCTCTTCAGCCCGCATCACCATCGTCGTCAGCCCACATCATCGTCATCGTCAGCCCGCATCGTCATCCTCGTCAGCCCGCATCGTCATCCTCTTCAGCCCGCATCATCATCCTAGTCAGCCCACATCAGCATCGTCATCAGCCCACATCAGCATCGTCATCAGCCCACATCAACATCGTCGTCAGCCCACATAATCATCATCAGCCCAGATCATCATGCTCGTCAGCCCGCATCATCATCCTCATCAGCCCGCATCATCATCCTCGTCAGCCCGCATCATCATCACCGTCAGCGTGCATCATCATCCTCGTAAGCCCTCATCATCATCGTCGTCAGCCCTCATCATCATCGTCGTCAGCCCGCATCATCATCCTCGTCAGCCCGCATCATCATCCTCGTCAGCCCGCATCATCATCCTCGCAGACCGCTTCAGCATCCTCGTCAGCCCGTATCATCATCCTCGTCAGCCCGCGTCACCATCGTCGTCAGACTGCATCACCATCGTCGTCAGCCCGCATCATCATCGTCGTCAGACTGCATCACCATCGTCGTCAGCCCGCATCATCATCGTTGTCAGCCCGCATCATCATCCTCGTCAGCCCACATCATCATCCTCATCAGCCTGCATCATCCTCGTCAGCCCGCATCATCATCCTCGTCAGCCCACATCATCGTCATCGTCAGCCTACATCATCATCATCGTCAGACCACATCATCATCATGGTCGGACCACAACATCATCCTCCTAGTTCCACATCATCCTCCTCCTCAGCCCGCATCATCATCCTCGTCAGCCCGCCTCACCATCACCGTCAGCCCGCATCATCATCCTCGTCAGCACGCATCATCATCCTCGTCAGCCCGCATCATCGTCCTCGCAGCCCCCTTCAGCATCCTCGTCAGCCCGCATCATGATCACCGTCAGCCCACATCATCATCCTCGTCAGCCCGCATCATCATCCTCGTCAGCACGCATCATCATCCTCTTCAGCCCGCATCACCATCGTCGTCAGCCCGCATCATCATCGTCGTCAGCCCGGATCATCATCGTCGTCAGCCCGCATCATCATCCTCGTCAGCACGCATCATCATCCTCGTCAGCCCGCATTTTCATCCACGTCAGCACGCATCAACATTCTCATCAGCCCGCATCATCATACTCGCAGCCCGCTTCAGCATCGTCGTCAGGCTGCATCATCATCACCGTCAGCCCGCATCACCATCGTCGTCAGCCTGCATCATCATCGTCGTCAGCCCGCATCATCATCTTCGTCAGCCCGCATCATCATCCTCGTGAGCATGCATCATCATCCTCGTCAGCCCGCATCATCATCCTCGCAGCCGGCATCATCATCCTCGTCAGCACGCATCATCATCCTCGTCATCCCGCATCATCATCCTCGTCAGCCCACATCATCGTCATCGTCAGCCTATATCATCATCATCGTCAGACCACATCATCTTCATCGTCAGATCACATCATCATCCTCCTAGGCCCACATCAACCTCCTCTTCATCCCGCATCATCATCCTCGTCAGCCCGCATCATCATCACCGTCAGCCCGCATCATCATCCTCGTCAGCCGGCATCATCATCCTCGTCAGCATGCATCATCATCCTCTGCAGCCCGCATCACCATCGTCGTCAGCCCGCATCATCATCGTCGTCAGCCGGCATCATCATGGTCGTCAGCCCGCATCATCATCCTCATCAGCACTCATCATCATCCTCGTCAGCCCGCATCATCACCCTTGCAGCCAGCATCATCATCCTCGTCAGTACGCATCATCATCCTCGTCAGCCCGCATCATCATCCTCGTCAGCCCGCATCACCATCGCCGTCAGACCGCATCATCATCCTCGTCAGCCCACATCATCGTCATCGTCTGCCTACATCATCATCATCGTCAGACCACATCATCATCCTCGTCAGCCCACAGCATCATCGTCGTCAGCCCACATCTCGATCGTCGTCAGCCCACATAATCATCGTCAGCCCTCATCACCATCGACGTCAGCCCACATCATCATCGTCTTCAGCCCACATCACCATCGTCGTCAGTCCACATAATTGTCGTCAGCCCACACCATCATCGTTAGCCCACATCATCATCGTCAGCCCACATCATCATCCTCATCAGGCCACATTATCATCATCATCAGCCCACATCATCATCCTCCTTAGCCCACATCAAACTCCTCGACAGCTCATATCATCATCGTTGTCAGCCCGCATCATCATCCTTTTCAGCCCGCATCATCATCCTCGTCAGTCCGCATCATCATCCTCATCAGCCCGCATCATCTTCCTCGTCAGCCCCCATCATCATCCTCGTCAGCCCGCATCATCATCCTCCTCAGCACGCATCATCTTCCTCGTCAGCCCGCATCACCATCGTCGTCAGCCCGCATCATCATCGTCGTCAGCCCGCATCATCATCGTCGTCAGCCCGCATCATCATCCTCGTCAGCACGCATCATCCTCCTTGTCAGCCCGCATCATCATCCTCGCAGCCCGCATCATCATCCTCGTCAGCCCGCATCATCATCCTCGCAGCCCGCTTCAGCATCCTCGTCAGCCCGCATCATCATCGTCGTCAGCCCGCATCATCATCCTCGTCAGCCCGCATCATCATCACCGTCAGCCCGCATCATCATCCTCGTCACCCCGCGTCTTCATCCTCGTCAGCATGCATCATCATCCTCGTCAGCCCGCATCATCATCCTCGCAGCCCGCTTCAGCAACCTCGTCTGCCCGTAACATCATCCTCGTCAGCCCGCATCACCATCGTCGTCAGACTGCATCACCATCGTCGTCAGCCCGCATCATCATCCTCGTCAGCCCACATCATCGTCATCGTCAGCCTACATCATCATCATCGTCAGACCACATCATTATCATCGTCAGACCACATCATCGTCATCGTCAGCCCACGTCATCGTCATCGTCACCCCACATCTTCCTCTTCGTCAGCCTGCATCATCATCCTCTTCAGCCCGCATCATCTTCCTCGTCTGCATGCATCATCATCCTCGTCAGCCCGCATCATCATCCTCGCAGCCCGCTTCAGCATCCTCGTCAGCCCGCATCATCATCGTCGTCAGCCCGCATCATCATCCTCGTCAGCACGCATCATCATCCTCGTCAGCCCGCATCATCATCCTCGTCAGCACGCATCATCATCGTCATCAGCCCGCATCATCATCCTCGTCAGCCCGCATCATCATCCTCGCAGCCCGCTTCAGCATCCTCGTCAGCCCGCATCATCATCCTCGTCATCCCGCATCATCATCCTCGCAGCCCGCTTCAGCATCCTCGTCAGCCCGTATCATCATCCTCGTCAGCCCGCATCACCATCGTCGTCAGACTGCATCACCATCGTCGTCAGCCCGCATCATCATCGTCGTCAGCCCGCATCATCATCCTCGTCAGCCCACATCATCATCCTCATCAGCCTGCATCATCCTCGACAGCACGCATCATCAACCTCGTCAGCCCACATCATCGTCATCGTCAGCCTACATCATCATCATCGTCAGACCACATCATCATCATGGTCAGACCACATCATCATCCTCCTAGTTCCACATCATCCTCCTCCACAGCCCGCATCATCATCCTCGTCAGCCCGCCTCACCATCACCGTCAGCCCGCGTCATCATCCTCGTCAGCACGCATCAGCATCCTTGTCAGCCCACATCATCGTCCTCGCAGCCCCCTTCAGCATCCTCGTCAGCCCGCATCATGATCACCGTCAGCCCGCATCATCATCCTCGTCAGCCCGCATCATCATCGTCGTCAGCACGCATCATCATCCTCTTCAGCCCGCATCACCATCGTCGTCAGCCCGCATCATCATCGTCGTCAGCCCGGATCATCATCGTCGTCAGCCCGCATCATCATCCTCATCAGCACGCATCATCATCCTCGTCAGCCCGCATCATCATCCTCGTCAGCCCGCATCATCATCCTCGTCAGCCGGCATCATCATCCTCGTCAGCGCGCATCATCATAACTGTCAGCCCGCATCATCATCCTCGTCAGCCCGCATCATCATCCTCGTCAGCACGCATCATCATCCTCGTCAGCCCGCATCTTCATCCTCGTCAGCACGCATCAACATCCTCATCAGCCCGCATCATCATACTCGCAGCCCGCTTCAGCATCCTCGTCAGGCCGCATCATCATCACCGTCAGCCCGCATCACCATCGTCGTCAGCCTGCATCATCATCGTCGTCTGCCCGCATCATCATCGTCGTCAGCCCGCATCATCATCCTCGTGAGCACGCATCATCATCCTCGTCAGCCCGCATCATCATCCTCGCAGCCGGCATCATCATCCTCGTCAGCACGCATCATCATCACCGTCAGCCCGCATCATCATCCTCGTCAGCCCGCGTCATCATCCTCGTCAGCATGCATCATCATCCTCGTCAGCCCGCATCATCATCCTCGCAGCCCGCTTCAGCAACCTCGTCTGCCCGTATCATCATCCTCGTCAGCCCGCATCACCATCGTCGTCAGACTGCATCACCATCGTCGTCAGCCCGCATCATCATCCTCGTCAGCCCACATCATCCTCATCGTCAGCCTACATCATCATCATCGTCAGACCACATCATCATCAACGTCAGACCACATCATCATCATCGTCAGCCCACGTCATCGTCATCGTCAGCCCACATCCTCTTCTTCGTCAGCCTGCATCATCATCCTCTTCAGCCCGCATCATCTTCCTCGTCTGCATGCATCATCATCCTCGTCACCCCGCATCATCATCCTCGCAGCCCGCTTCAGCATCCTCGTCAGCCCGCATCATCATCCTCGTCAGCACGCATCATCATCCTCGTCAGCACGCATCATCATCCTCGTCAGCCCGCATCATCATCCTCGTCAGCACGCATCATCATCGTCGTCAGCCCGCATCATCATCCTCGTCAGACCGCATCATCATCCTCGCAGCCCGCTTCAGCATCCTCGTCAGCCCGCATCATCATCCTCGTCATCCCACATCATCATCCTCGCAGCCCACTTCAGCATCCTCGTCAGCCCGTATCGTCATCCTCGTCAGCCCACATCACCATCGTCGTCAGACTGCATCACCATCGTCGTCAGCCCGCATCATCATCGTCGTCAGCCCGCATCATCATCCTCGTCAGCCCACATCATCATCCTCATCAGCCTGCATCATCCTCGTCAGCACGCATCATCATCCCCGTCAGCCCTCATCATCGTCATCGTCAGCCTACATCATCATCATCGTCAGACCACATCATCATCATGGTCAGACCACATCATCATCCTCCTAGTTCCACATCATCATCCTCCTCAGCCCGCATCATCATCCTCGTCAGCCCGCCTCACCATCACCGTCAGCCAGCATCATCATCCTCGTCAGCACGCATCATCATCCTCGTCAGCCCGCATCATCGTCCTCACAGCCCCCTTCAGCATCCTCGTCAGCCCGCATCATGATCACCGTCAGCCCGCATCATCATCCTCGTCAGCCCGCATCATCATCCTCGTCAGCACGCATCATCATCCTCTTCAGCCTGCATCATCATCCTCGTCAGCCCGCATCATCATAACCGTCAGCCCGCATCATCATCCTCGTCAGCCCGCATCATCCTCCTCGTCAGCCCGCATCATCATCGTCGTCAGCCGGCATCATCATGGTCGTCAGCCCGCATCATCATCCTCATCAGCACGCATCATCATCCTCGTCAGCCCGCATCATCACCCTTGCAGCCCGCATCATCATCCTCGTCAGAACGCATCATCATCCTCGTCAGCCCGCATCATCATCCTCGTCAGCCCGCATCACCATCGCCGTCAGCCCGCATCATCATCCTCGTCAGCCCACATCATCGTCATCTTCTGCCTACATCATCATCATCGTCAGACCACATCATCATCCTCGTCAGCCCACAGCATCATCGTCGTCAGCCCACATCTCGATCGTCGTCAGCCCACATAATCATCGTCAGCCCTCATCACCATCGACGTCAGCCCACATCATCATCGTCTTCAGCCCACATCACCATCCTTGTCAGTCCACATAATTGTCGTCAGCCCACACCATCATCGTTAGCCCACATCATCATCGTCAGCCCACATCATCATCCTCATCAGCCCACATTATCATCATCATCAGCCCACATCATCATCCTCCTTAGCCCACATCAAACTCCTCGACAGCTCACATCATCATCGTTGTTAGCCCGCATCATCATCCTTTTCAGCCCGCATCATCATCCTCGTCAGTCCGCATCATCAACCTCATCAGTCCGCATCATCTTCCTCGTCAGCCCCCATCATCATCCTCGTCATCCCGCATCATCATCCTCGTCAGCACGCATCATCTTCCTCGTCAGCCCACATCACCATCGTCGTCAGCCCGCATCATCATCGTCGTCAGCCCGCATCATCATCGTCGTCAGCCCGCATCATCATCCTCCTCAGCACGCATCATCCTCCTCGTCAGCCCGCATCATCATCCTCGCAGCCCGCATCATCATCCTCGTCAGCCCGCATCATCATCCTCGCAGCCCGCTTCAGCATCCTCGTCAGCCCGCATCATCATCGTCGTCAGTCCGCATCATCATCCTCGTCAGCACGCATCATCATCCTCATCAGCCCGCATCATCATCCTCGTCAGCCCGCATCATCATCACCGTCAGCCCGCATCATCATCCTCGTCAGCCCGCGTCATCATCCTCGTCAGCATGCATCATCATCCTCGTCAGCCCGCATCATCATCCTCGCAGCCCGCTTCAGCAACCTCGTCTGCCCGTATCATCATCCTCGTCATCCCGCATCACCATCGTCGTCAGACTGCATCACCATCGTCGTCAGCCCGCATCATCATCCTCGTCAGCCCACATCATCGTCATCGTCTGCCTACATCATCATCATCGTCAGACCACATCATCATCATCGTTAGACCACATCATCGTCATCGTCAGCCCACGTCATCGTCATCGTCAGCCCACATCTTCCTCTTCGTCAGCCTGCATCATCATCCTCTTCAGCCCGCATCATCTTCCTCGTCTGCATGCATCATCATCCTCGTCAGCCCGCATCATCATCCTCGCAGCCCGCTTCAGCATCCTCGTCAGCCCGCATCATCATCGTCGTCAGCCCGCATCATCATCCTCGTCAGCACGCATCATCATCCTCGTCAGCCCGCATCATCATCCTCGTCAGCACGCATCATCATCGTCGTCAGCCAGCATCATCATCCTCGTCAGCCCGCATCTTCATCCTCGTCAGCACGCATCAACATCCTCATCAGCCCGCATCATCATACTCGCAGCCCGCTTCAGCATCCTCGTCAGGCCGCATCATCATCACCGTCAGCCCGCATCACCATCATCGTCAGCCTGCATCATCATCGTCGTCTGCCCGCATCATCATCGTCGTCAGCCCGCATCATCATCCTCGTGAGCACGCATCATCATCCTCGTCAGCCCGCATCATCATCCTCGCAGCCGGCATCATCATCCTCGTCAGCACGCATCATCATCACCGTCAGCCCGCATCATCATCCTCGTCAGCCCGCGTCATCATCCTCGTCAGCATGCATCATCATCCTCGTCAGCCCGCATCATCATCCTCGCAGCCCGCTTCAGCAACCTCGTCTGCCCGTATCATCATCCTCGTCAGCCCGCATCACCATCGTCGTCAGACTGCATCACCATCGTCGTCAGCCCACATCATCATCCTCGTCAGCCCACATCATCCTCATCGTCAGCCTACATCATCATCATCGTCAGACCACATCATCATCAACGTCAGACCACATCATCATCATCGTCAGCCCACGTCATCGTCATCGTCAGCCCACATCCTGCTCTTCGTCAGCCTGCATCATCATCCTCTTCAGCCCGCATCATCTTCCTCGTCTGCATGCATCATCATCCTCGTCAGCCCGCATCATCATCCTCGCAGCCCGCTTCAGCATTCTCGTCAGCCCGCATCATCATCCTCGTCAGCACGCATCATCATCCTCGTCAGGACGCATCATCATCCTCGTCAGCCCGCATCATCATCCTCGTCAGCACGCATCATCATCGTCGTCAGCCCGCATCATCATCCTCGTCAGACCGCATCATCATCCTCGCAGCCCGCTTCAGCATCCTCGTCAGCCCGCATCATCATCCTCGTCATCCCACATCATCATCCTCGCAGCCCACTTCAGCATCCTCGTCAGCCCGTATCGTCATCCTCGTCAGCCCGCATCACCATCGTCGTCAGACTGCATCACCATCGTCGTCAGCCCGCATCATCATTGTCGTCAGCCCGCATCATCATCCTCGTCAGCCCACATCATCATCCTCATCAGCCTGCATCATCCTCGTCAGCACGCATCATCATCCTCGTCAGCCCTCATCATCGTCATCGTCAGCCTACATCATCATCATCGTCAGACCACATCATCATCATGGTCAGACCACATCATCATCCTCCTAGTTCCACATCATCACACTCCTCAGCCCGCATCATCATCCTCGTCAGCCCGCCTCACCATCACCGTCAGCCAGCATCATCATCCTCGTCAGCACGCATCATCATCCTCGTCAGCCCGCATCATCGTCCTCGCAGCCCCCTTCAGCATCCTCGTCAGCCCGCATCATGATCACCGTCAGCCCGCATCATCATCCTCGTCAGCCCGCATCATCATCCTCGTCAGCACGCATCATCATCCTCTTCAGCCTGCATCATCATCCTCGTCAGCCCGCATCATCATAACCGTCAGCCCGCATCATCATCCTCGTCAGCCCGCATCATCATCCTCGTCAGCCCGCATCATCATCGTCGTCAGCCGGCATCATCATGGTCGTCAGCCCGCATCATCATCCTCATCAGCACGCATCATCATCCTCGTCAGCCCGCATCATCACCCTTGCAGCCCGCATCATCATCCTCGTCAGAACGCATCATCATCCTCGTCAGCCCGCATCATCATCCTCGTCAGCCCGCATCACCATCGCCGTCAGCCCGCATCATCATCCTCGTCAGCCCACATCATCGTCATCTTCTGCCTACATCATCATCATCGTCAGACCACATCATCATCCTCGTCAGCCCACAGCATCATCGTCGTCAGCCCACATCTCGATCGTCGTCAGCCCACATAATCATCGTCAGCCCTCATCACCATCGACGTCAGCCCACATCATCATCGTCTTCAGCCCACATCACCATCCTTGTCAGTCCACATAATTGTCGTCAGCCCACACCATCATCGTTAGCCCACATCATCATCGTCAGCCCACCTCATCATCCTCATCAGCCCACATTATCATCATCATCAGCCCACATCATCATCCTCCTTAGCCCACATCAAACTCCTCGACAGCTCACATCATCATCGTTGTCAGCCCGCATCATCATCCTTTTCAGCCCGCATCATCATCCTCGTCAGTCCGCATCATCAACCTCATCAGTCCGCATCATCTTCCTCGTCAGCCCCCATCATCATCCTCGTCATCCCGCATCATCATCCTCGTCAGCACGCATCATCTTCCTCGTCAGCCCACATCATCATCGTCGTCAGCCCGCATCATCATCGTCGTCAGCCCGCATCATCATCGTCGTCAGCCCGCATCATCCTCCTCGTCAGCCCGCATCATCTTCCTCGCAGCCCGCATCATCATCCTCGTCAGCCCGCATCATCATCCTCGCAGCCCGCTTCAGCATCCTCGTCAGCCCGCATCATCATCGTCGTCAGTCCGCATCATCATCCTCGTCAGCACGCATCATCATCCTCGTCAGCCCGCATCATCATCCTCGTCAGCCCGCATCATCATCCTCGTCAGCCCGCATCATCATCCTCGTCAGCCCGCGTCATCATCCTCGTCAGCATGCATCATCATCCTCGTCAGCCCGCATCATCATCCTCGCAGCCCGCTTCAGCAACCTCGTCTGCCCGTATCATCATCCTCGTCAGCCCGCATCACCATCATCGTCAGACTGCATCACCATCGTCGTCAGCCCGCATCATCATCCTCGTCAGCCCACATCATCGTCATCGTCTGCCTACATCATCATCATCGTCAGACCACATCATCATCATCGTTAGACCACATCATCGTCATCGTCAGCCCACGTCATCGTCATCGTCAGCCCACATCTTCCTCTTCGTCAGCCTGCATCATCATCCTCTTCAGCCCGCATCATCTTCCTCGTCTGCATGCATCATCATCCTCGTCAGCCCGCATCATCATCCTCGCAGCCCGCTTCAGCATCCTCGTCAGCCCGCATCATCATCGTCGTCAGCCCGCATCATCATCCTCGTCAGCACGCATCATCATCCTCGTCAGCCCGCATCATCATCCTCGTCAGCACGCATCATCATCGTCGTCAGCCCGCATCATCATCCTCGTCAGCCCGCATCATCATCCTCGCAGCCCGCTTCTGCATCCTCGTCAGCCCGCATCATCATCCTCGTCATCCCGCATCATCATCCTCGCAGCCCGCTTCAGCATCCTCGTCAGCCCATATCATCATCCTCGTCAGCCCGCATCACCATCGTCGTCAGACTGCATCACCATCGTCGTCAGCCCGCATCATCATCCTCGTCAGCCCGCATCATCATCCTCGCAGCCCGCTTCAGCAACCTCGTCTGCCCGTATCATCATCCTCGTCAGCCCGCATCACCATCGTCGTCAGACTGCATCACCATCGTCGTCAGCCCACATCATCATCCTCGTCAGCCCACATCATCCTCATCGTCAGCCTACATCATCATCATCGTCAGACCACATCATCATCAACGTCAGACCACATCATCATCATCGTCAGCCCACGTCATCGTCATCGTCAGCCCACATCCTGCTCTTCGTCAGCCTGCATCATCATCCTCTTCAGCCCGCATCATCTTCCTCGTCTGCATGCATCATCATCCTCGTCAGCCCGCATCATCATCCTCGCAGCCCGCTTCAGCATTCTCGTCAGCCCGCATCATCATCCTCGTCAGCACGCATCATCATCCTCGTCAGGACGCATCATCATCCTCGTCAGCCCGCATCATCATCCTCGTCAGCACGCATCATCATCGTCGTCAGCCCGCATCATCATCCTCGTCAGACCGCATCATCATCCTCGCAGCCCGCTTCAGCATCCTCGTCAGCCCGCATCATCATCCTCGTCATCCCACATCATCATCCTCGCAGCCCACTTCAGCATCCTCGTCAGCCCGTATCGTCATCCTCGTCAGCCCGCATCACCATCGTCGTCAGACTGCATCACCATCGTCGTCAGCCCGCATCATCATTGTCGTCAGCCCGCATCATCATCCTCGTCAGCCCACATCATCATCCTCATCAGCCTGCATCATCCTCGTCAGCACGCATCATCATCCTCGTCAGCCCTCATCATCGTCATCGTCAGCCTACATCATCATCATCGTCAGACCACATCATCATCATGGTCAGACCACATCATCATCCTCCTAGTTCCACATCATCACACTCCTCAGCCCGCATCATCATCCTCGTCAGCCCGCCTCACCATCACCGTCAGCCAGCATCATCATCCTCGTCAGCACGCATCATCATCCTCGTCAGCCCGCATCATCGTCCTCGCAGCCCCCTTCAGCATCCTCGTCAGCCCGCATCATGATCACCGTCAGCCCGCATCATCATCCTCGTCAGCCCGCATCATCATCCTCGTCAGCACGCATCATCATCCTCTTCAGCCTGCATCATCATCCTCGTCAGCCCGCATCATCATAACCGTCAGCCCGCATCATCATCCTCGTCAGCCCGCATCATCATCCTCGTCAGCCCGCATCATCATCGTCGTCAGCCGGCATCATCATGGTCGTCAGCCCGCATCATCATCCTCATCAGC
Organism: Gorilla gorilla gorilla; assembly: GCF_029281585.2. Classification (NCBI taxonomy): domain Eukaryota; kingdom Metazoa; phylum Chordata; class Mammalia; order Primates; family Hominidae; genus Gorilla; species Gorilla gorilla. The sequence continues at coordinate 8,312,168 of NC_086018.1, read as the reverse complement.
ACGCATCATCATCCTCGTCAGCCCGCATCATCACCCTTGCAGCCCGCATCATCATCCTCGTCAGAACGCATCATCATCCTCGTCAGCCCGCATCATCATCCTCGTCAGCCCGCATCACCATCGCCGTCAGCCCGCATCATCATCCTCGTCAGCCCACATCATCGTCATCTTCTGCCTACATCATCATCATCGTCAGACCACATCATCATCCTCGTCAGCCCACAGCATCATCGTCGTCAGCCCACATCTCGATCGTCGTCAGCCCACATAATCATCGTCAGCCCTCATCACCATCGACGTCAGCCCACATCATCATCGTCTTCAGCCCACATCACCATCCTTGTCAGTCCACATAATTGTCGTCAGCCCACACCATCATCGTTAGCCCACATCATCATCGTCAGCCCACCTCATCATCCTCATCAGCCCACATTATCATCATCATCAGCCCACATCATCATCCTCCTTAGCCCACATCAAACTCCTCGACAGCTCACATCATCATCGTTGTCAGCCCGCATCATCATCCTTTTCAGCCCGCATCATCATCCTCGTCAGTCCGCATCATCAACCTCATCAGTCCGCATCATCTTCCTCGTCAGCCCCCATCATCATCCTCGTCATCCCGCATCATCATCCTCGTCAGCACGCATCATCTTCCTCGTCAGCCCACATCATCATCGTCGTCAGCCCGCATCATCATCGTCGTCAGCCCGCATCATCATCGTCGTCAGCCCGCATCATCCTCCTCGTCAGCCCGCATCATCTTCCTCGCAGCCCGCATCATCATCCTCGTCAGCCCGCATCATCATCCTCGCAGCCCGCTTCAGCATCCTCGTCAGCCCGCATCATCATCGTCGTCAGTCCGCATCATCATCCTCGTCAGCACGCATCATCATCCTCGTCAGCCCGCATCATCATCCTCGTCAGCCCGCATCATCATCCTCGTCAGCCCGCATCATCATCCTCGTCAGCCCGCGTCATCATCCTCGTCAGCATGCATCATCATCCTCGTCAGCCCGCATCATCATCCTCGCAGCCCGCTTCAGCAACCTCGTCTGCCCGTATCATCATCCTCGTCAGCCCGCATCACCATCATCGTCAGACTGCATCACCATCGTCGTCAGCCCGCATCATCATCCTCGTCAGCCCACATCATCGTCATCGTCTGCCTACATCATCATCATCGTCAGACCACATCATCATCATCGTTAGACCACATCATCGTCATCGTCAGCCCACGTCATCGTCATCGTCAGCCCACATCTTCCTCTTCGTCAGCCTGCATCATCATCCTCGTCAGCCCGCATCATCTTCCTCGTCTGCATGCATCATCATCCTCGTCAGCCCGCATCATCATCCTCGCAGCCCGCTTCAGCATCCTCGTCAGCCCGCATCATCATCGTCGTCAGCCCGCATCATCATCCTCGTCAGCACGCATCATCATCCTCGTCAGCCCGCATCATCATCCTCGTCAGCACGCATCATCATCGTCGTCAGCCCGCATCATCATCCTCGTCAGCCCGCATCATCATCCTCGCAGCCCGCTTCTGCATCCTCGTCAGCCCGCATCATCATCCTCGTCATCCCGCATCATCATCCTCGCAGCCCGCTTCAGCATCCTCGTCAGCCCATATCATCATCCTCGTCAGCCCGCATCACCATCGTCGTCAGACTGCATCACCATCGTCGTCAGCCCGCATCATCATCGTCGTCAGCCCGCATCATCATCCTCGTCAGCCCACATCATCATCCTCATCAGCCAGCATCATCCTCGTCAGCACGCATCATCAACCTCGTCAGCCCACATCATCGTCATCGTCAGCCTACATCATCATCATCGTCAGACCACATCATCATCATGGTCAGACCACATCATCATCCTCCTAGTTCCACATCATCCTCCTCCTCAGCCCGCATCATCATCCTCATCAGCCCGCCTCACCATCACCGTCAGCCCGCATCATCATCCTCGTCAGCACGCATCATCATCCTCGTCAGCCCGCATCATCGTCCTCGCAGCCCCCTTCAGCATCCTCGTCAGCCCGCATCATGATCACCGTCAGCCCGCATCATCATCCTCATCAGCCCGCATCATCATCCTCGTCAGCACGCATCATCATCCTCTTCAGCCCGCATCACCATCGTCGTCAGCCCGCATCATCATCGTCGTCAGCCCGGATCATCATCGTCGTCAGCCCGCATCATCATCCTCATCAGCACGCATCATCATCCTCGTCAGCCCGCATCATCATCCTCGTCAGCGCGCATCATCTTCCTCGTCAGCCTGCATCATCATCCTCGTCAGCGCGCATCATCATAACCGTCAGCCCGCATCATCATCCTCGTCAGCCCGCATCATCATCCTCGTCAGCACGCATCATCATCCTCGTCAGCCCGCATCTTCATCCTCGTCAGCACGCATCAACATCCTCATCAGCCCGCATCATCATACTCGCAGCCCGCTTCAGCATCCTCGTCAGGCCGCATCATCATCACCGTCAGCCCGCATCACCATCATCGTCAGCCTGCATCATCATCGTCGTCTGCCCGCATCATCATCGTCGTCAGCCCGCATCATCATCCTCGTGAGCATGCATCATCATCCTCGTCAGCCCGCATCATCATCCTCGCAGCCGGCATCATCATCCTCGTCAGCACGCATCATCATCACCGTCAGCCCGCATCATCATCCTCGTCAGCCCGCGTCATCATCCTCGTCAGCATGCATCATCATCCTCGTCAGCCCGCATCATCATCCTCGCAGCCCGCTTCAGCAACCTCGTCTGCCCGTATCATCATCCTCGTCAGCCCGCATCACCATCGTCGTCAGACTGCATCACCATCGTCGTCAGCCCGCATCATCATCCTCGTCAGCCCACATCATCCTCATCGTCAGCCTACATCATCATCATCGTCAGACCACATCATCATCAACGTCAGACCACATCATCATCATCGTCAGCCCACGTCATCGTCATCGTCAGCCCACATCCTGCTCTTCGTCAGCCTGCATCATCATCCTCTTCAGCCCGCATCATCTTCCTCGTCTGCATGCATCATCATCCTCGTCAGCCCGCATCATCATCCTCGCAGCCCGCTTCAGCATCCTCGTCAGCCCGCATCATCATCCTCGTCAGCACGCATCATCATGCTCGTCAGGACGCATCATCATCCTCGTCAGCCCGCATCATCATCCTCGTCAGCACGCATCATCATCGTCGTCAGCCCGCATCATCATCCTCGTCAGACCGCATCATCATCCTCGCAGCCCGCTTCAGCATCCTCGTCAGCCCGCATCATCATCCTCGTCATCCCACATCATCATCCTCGCAGCCCACTTCAGCATCCTCGTCAGCCCGTATCGTCATCCTCGTCAGCCCGCATCACCATCGTCGTCAGACTGCATCACCATCGTCGTCAGCCCGCATCATCATTGTCGTCAGCCCGCATCATCATCCTCGTCAGCCCACATCATCATCCTCATCAGCCTGCATCATCCTCGTCAGCACGCATCATCATCCTCGTCAGCCCTCATCATCGTCATCGTCAGCCTACATCATCATCATCGTCAGACCACATCATCATCATGGTCAGACCACATCATCATCCTCCTAGTTCCACATCATCACCCTCCTCAGCCCGCATCATCATCCTCGTCAGCCCGCCTCACCATCACCGTCAGCCAGCATCATCATCCTCGTCAGCACGCATCATCATCCTCGTCAGCCCGCATCATCGTCCTCGAAGCCCCCTTCAGCATTCTCGTCAGCCCGCATCATGATCACCGTCAGCCCGCATCATCATCCTCGTCAGCCCGCATCATCATCCTCGTCAGCACGCATCATCATCCTCTTCAGCCTGCATCATCATCCTCGTCAGCCCGCATCATCATAACCGTCAGCCCGCATCATCATCCTCGTCAGCCCGCATCATCATCCTCGTCAGCCCGCATCATCATCGTCGTCAGCCGGCATCATCATGGTCGTCAGCCAGCATCATCATCCTCATCAGCACGCATCATCATCCTCGTCAGCCCGCATCATCACCCTTGCAGCCCGCATCATCATCCTCGTCAGAACGCATCATCATCCTCGTCAGCCCGCATCATCATCCTCGTCAGCCCGCATCACCATCGCCGTCAGCCCGCATCATCATCCTCGTCAGCCCACATCATCGTCATCTTCTGCCTACATCATCATCATCGTCAGACCACATCATCATCCTCGTCAGCCCACAGCATCATCATCGTCAGCCCACATCTCGATCGTCGTCAGCCCACATAATCATCGTCAGCCCTCATCACCATCGACGTCAGCCCACATCATCATCGTCTTCAGCCCACATCACCATCCTTGTCAGTCCACATAATTGTCGTCAGCCCACACCATCATCGTTAGCCCACATCATCATCGTCAGCCCACCTCATCATCCTCATCAGCCCACATTATCATCATCATCAGCCCACATCATCATCCTCCTTAGCCCACATCAAACTCCTCGACAGCTCACATCATCATCGTTGTCAGCCCGCATCATCATCCTTTTCAGCCCGCATCATCATCCTCGTCAGTCCGCATCATCAACCTCATCAGTCCGCATCATCTTCCTCGTCAGCCCCCATCATCATCCTCGTCATCCCGCATCATCATCCTCGTCAGCACGCATCATCTTCCTCGTCAGCCCACATCATCATCGTCGTCAGCCCGCATCATCATCGTCGTCAGCACGCATCATCATCGTCGTCAGCCCGCATCATCCTCCTCGTCAGCCCGCATCATCTTCCTCGCAGCCCGCATCATCATCCTCGTCAGCCCGCATCATCATCCTCGCAGCCCGCTTCAGCATCCTCGTCAGCCCGCATCATCATCGTCGTCAGTCCGCATCATCATCCTCGTCAGCACGCATCATCATCCTCGTCAGCCCGCATCATCATCCTCGTCAGCCCGCATCATCATCCTCGTCAGCCCGCATCATCATCCTCGTCAGCCCGCGTCATCATCCTCGTCAGCATGCATCATCATCCTCGTCAGCCCGCATCATCATCCTCGCAGCCCGCTTCAGCAACCTCGTCTGCCCGTATCATCATCCTCGTCAGCCCGCATCACCATCGTCGTCAGACTGCATCACCATCGTCGTCAGCCCGCATCATCATCCTCGTCAGCCCACATCATCGTCATCGTCTGCCTACATCATCATCATCGTCAGACCACATCATCATCATCGTTAGACCACATCATCTTCATCGTCAGCCCACGTCATCGTCATCGTCAGGCCACATCTTCCTCTTCGTCAGCCTGCATCATCATCCTCTTCAGCCCGCATCATCTTCCTCGTCTGCATGCATCATCACCCTCGTCAGCCCGCATCATCATCCTCGCAGCCCGCTTCAGCATCCTCGTCAGCCCGCATCATCATCGTCGTCAGCCCGCATCATCATCCTCGTCAGCACGCATCATCATCCTCGTCAGCCCGCATCATCATCCTCGTCAGCACGCATCATCATCGTCGTCAGCCCGCATCATCATCCTCGTCAGCCCGCATCATCATCCTCGCAGCCCGCTTCAGCATCCTCGTCAGCCCGCATCATCATCCTCGTCATCCCGCATCATCATCCTCGCAGCCCGCTTCAGCATCCTCGTCAGCCCGTATCATCATCCTCGTCAGCCCGCATCACCATCGTCGTCAGACTGCATCACCATCGTCGTCAGCCCGCATCATCATCGTCGTCAGCCCGCATCATCATCTTCGTCAGCCCACATCATCATCCTCATCAGCCAGCATCATCCTCGTCAGCACGCATCATCAACCTCGTCAGCCCACATCATCGTCATCGTCAGCCTACATCATCATCATCGTCAGACCACATCATCATCATGGTCAGACCACATCATCATCCTCCTAGTTCCACATCATCCTCCTCCTCAGCCCGCATCATCATCCTCGTCAGCCCGCCTCACCATCACCGTCAGCCCGCATCATCATCCTCGTCAGCACGCATCATCATCCTCGTCAGCCCACATCATCGTCCTCGTCAGCACGCATCATCATCCTCGTCAGCCCGCATCTTCATCCTCGTCAGGCCGCATCATCATCACCGTCAGCCCGCATCACCATCATCGTCAGCCTGCATCATCATCGTCGTCTGCCCGCATCATCATCGTCGTCAGCCCGCATCATCATCCTCGTGAGCACTCATCATCATCCTCGTCAGCCGGCATCATCATCCTCGCAGCCGGCATCATCATCCTCGTCAGCACGCATCATCATCACCGTCAGCCCGCATCATCATCCTCGTCAGCCCGCGTCATCATCCTCGTCAGCATGCATCATCATCCTCGTCAGCCCGCATCATCATCCTCGCAGCCCGCTTCAGCAACCTCGTCTGCCCGTATCATCATCCTCGTCAGCCCGCATCACCATCGTCGTCAGACTGCATCACCATCGTCGTCAGCCCGCATCATCAACCTCGTCAGCCCACATCATCGTCATCGTCAGACCACATCATCATCCTCCTAGGCCCACATCATCCTCCTCGTCAGCCCGCATCATCATCCTCGTCTGGCCGCATCATCATCACCTTCAGCCCGCATCATTATCCTCGTCAGCCCGCATCATCATCGTCGTCAGCCCGCATCACCATGGTCGTCAGCCCGCATGACCATCCTTGCAGTCCGCATCATCATCCTTGTCAGCACGCATCATCATCCTCGTCAGCCCGCATCATCATCCTCGTCAGCCCGCATCATCATCGTCGTCAGCCCGCATCATCATTGTCGTCAGCCTGCATCATCATCCTCATCAGCCTGCATCATCCTCGTCAGCCCGCATCATCATCCTCGTCAGCCCACATCATCGTCATCGTCATCCTACATCATCATCATCTTCAGACCACATCATCATCATCGTCAGACCACATCATCATCCTCCTAGGCCCACATCATCCTCCTCCTCAACCCGCATCATCATCCTCGTCAGCCCGCGTCATCATCACCGTCAGCCCGCATCATCATCCTCGTCAGCCTGCATCATCATGCTCGTCAGCCCGCATCATCATCCGCGTCAGCACGCATCATCATCCTCGTCAGCCCGCATCACCATCGTCGTCAGTCTGCATCACCATCGTCGTCAGCCAGCATCATCATCGTCGTCAGCCCGCATCATCATCCTCGTCAGCCCGCATCATCATCCTCGTCAGCCCACATCATCGTCATCGTCAGCCTACATCATCATCACCGTCAGACCACATCATCATCTTCGTCAGACCACATCATCATCCTCCTAGGCCCACATCATCCTCCTCGTCAGCCCACATCATCATCCTCGTCAGGCCACATCATCTTCCTCCTCAGCAAGCATCATCATCCTTGTCAGCCTACATCATCGTCATCGTCAGCCCACATCATCGTCATCTTCAGCCCTCATCATCATCATCGACAGCCCATATCGTCGTCCTCGTCAGCCCACATCATCATCCTCGCAGCCCCCTTCAGCATCCTCGTCAGCCCGCATCATCGTCATCGTCAGCCCATATCATCGTCATCGTCAGACCACATCATCATCCTCCTCAGCCCACATCATCCTCCTCGTTAGCCCGCATCATCATTCTCGTCAGCCCACATCATCATCCTCCTCAGCCCGCATCATCATCCTCGTCAGCCCGCATCATCATCCTCTTCAGCCAGCATCATCATCATCGTCAGCAAACATCATCATCCTCCTCAGCCCGCATCATCATCCTCGTCAGCCCGCATCATCCTCATCGTCAGCCCACATCATCATCCTCGTCAGCCCACATCATCGTCGTCGTCAGCCCACATCACCATCGTCGTCAGCCCACATAACCATCGTCAGCCCACATCACCATCGTCGTCAGTCCACATCATCATCCTCGTCCAGCCTCATCATCATCGTCGTCAGCCCACATCATCATTGTCGTCCTTCATCATCATCGTCAGCCCACATCATCATCGTCAGCCCACATCATCATTATCATCAGCCCAAATCATCATCCTCATCAGCCCACATCATCATCCTCGTCAGCCGGCATCATCATCCTCGTCAACACACATCATCATCCTCGTCAGCCCACATCATCGTCATCGTCAGCACGGATCGTCATCCTCTTCAGCCCGCATCATCATCCTCGTCAGCCCACATCAGCATCGTCATCAGCCCACATCAGAATCGTCATCAGCCCACATCTACATCGTCGTCAGCCCACATAATCATCATCATCCCAAATCATCATCCTCGTCAGCCCGCATCATCATCCTCGTCAGCCCGCATCCTCATCCTCGTCAGCCCGCATCATCATCCTCGTCAGCACGCATCATCATCCTCGTCAGCCCGCATCATCATCCTTGCAGCCCGCATCATCATCCTCGTCAGCACGCATCATCATCCTCGTTAGCCCGCATCATCATCCTCGTCAGCCCGCATCATCATCCTCGTCAGCACGCATCATCATCTTCGTCAGCCCGCATCATCATCCTCGCAGCGCGCTTCAGCATCCTCGTCAGGCTGCATCATCATCACCGTCAGCCCGCATCACCATCGTCGTCAGCCCGCATCATCATCGTCGTCAGCCCGCATCATCATCGTCGTCAGCACTTATCGTCATCCTCGTTAGCACGCAACATCATCCTCGTCAGCCCGCATCATCATCGTCGTCAGCCCGCATCATCATCCTCGTCAGCCCGCATCATCATCCTCATCAGCCTGCATCATCCTCGTCAGCCCGCGTCATCATCCTCGTCAGCCTCCATCATCGTCATCGTCAGCCTAAATCATCATCATCGTCAGACGACATCATCATCATCGTCAGACCACATCATCATCCTCCTAGGCCCACATCATCCTCCTCCTCAGCCCGCATCATCATCCTCGTCAGCCTGTATCATCATCCTCGTCAGCCCGCATCATCATCCTCGTCACCCTGCGTCACCATCGTCGTCATCCCGCATCATCATCGTCGACAGCCCGCATCATCATCCTCGTCAGCCCGCATCATCATCCTCGTCAGCCCGCATCATCATCCTTGCAGCCCGCATCATCATACTTGTCAGCACTCATCATCATCCTCGTCAGCCCGCATCATCATCCTCGTCAGCCCGCATCATCATCACCGTCAGCCCGCATCATCATCCACGTCAGCACGCATCATCATCCTCGTCAGCCCGCATCACCCTCGTCGTCAGCCCGCATCATCATCGTCGTCAGCCCGAATCATCATCGTCATCAGCCCGCATCATCATACTCCTAGGCCCACATCATCCTCCTCCTCAGCCCGCATCATCATCCTCGCAGCCTGCTTCAGCATCCTCGTCAGCCTGCATCACCATCGTCGTCAGACGGCATCACCATTGTCGTCAGCCTGCATCATCATGGTCGTCAGTCCGCATCATCATCCTCGTCAGCCCGCATCATCATCCTCATCAGCCTGCATCATCCTCATCAGCCTGCATCATCCTCGTCAGCACGCATCATCATCCTCGTCAGCCCGCCTCATCATCCTCGTCAGCCCGCATCATCATCACCGTCAGCACGCATCATCATCCTCGCAGCCCGCATCATCATCCTCGTCAGCACGCATCATCATCCTCGTCAGCCCGCATCATCATCACGGTCAGCCCGCTTCATCATCCTCGTCAGCCCGCATCATCATCCTCGTCAGCACGCATCATCATCCTCTTCAGCCCACATCACCATCGTCGTCAGCCCGCATCATCATCGTCGTCAGCCCGGATCATCATCGTCGTTAGCCCGCGTCATCATCCTCGTCAGAACGCATCATCATCCTCGTCAGCCCGCATCATCATAATCCTCAGCCCGCATCATCATCCTCATCAGCCTGCATCATCCTCGTCAGCCCGCATCATCATCCTCGTCAGCCCACATCATCGTCATCGTCAGCCTACTTCACCATCATCGTCAGACCACATCATCATAATCGTCAGACCACATCATCATCCTCCTAGGCCCACATCATCCTCATCGTCAACCCGCATCATCATCCTCATCAGCCTGCATCATCCTCGTCAGCCCGCATCATCATCCTCGTCAGCCCACGTCATCGTCATCGTCAGCCTACATCATCATCATCGTCAGACCACTTCATCATCATCGTCAGACCACATCATTATCTTCCTAGGCCCACATCATCCTCCTCGTCAGCCCGCATCATCTTCCTCGTCTGGCCGCATCATCATCACCTTCAGCCTGCATCATTATCCTCGTCAGCCCGTATCATCATCGTCGTCAGCCCGCATCATCATCGTCGTCATCCCGCATCATCATCCTTGCAGTCAGCATCATCATCCTCGTCAGCACGCATCATCATCCTCGTCAGCCCGCATCATCATCACCGTCAGCTCATATCATCATCCTCGTCGGCCCGCATCAACATCCTCGTCAGCATGCATCATCATCCTCGCAGCCCGCTTCAGCATCCTCGTCAGCCTGTATCATCATCCTCGTCAGCCCGCATCACCATCGTCGTCCGACTGCATCACCATCGTCCTCAGCCCGAATCATCATCGTCGTCAGCCCGCATCATCATCCTCGTCAGCGCGCATCATCATCCTCATCAGCCTGCATCATCCTCGTCAGCCCGCATCATCATCCTCGTCAGCCCACATCATCGTCATCGTCAGCCTACTTCTTCATTATAGTCAGACCACATCATCATCATCGTCAGACCACATCATCATCATCGTCAGACCACATCATCATCCTGCTAGGCCCACATCATCCTCCTCCTCAGCCCGCATCATCATCCTCGTCAGCCCGCATCATCATCCTCGCAGCCTGCTTCAGTATCCTCGTCAGCCCGTATCATCATCCTCGTCAGCCGGCATTATCGTCCTCGTCAGCCCACATCATCGTCATCGTCAGCCCACATCATCGTCATCGTCAGCCCGCATCCTCATCCTCTTCAGCCCGTATCATCATCCTCGTCAGCCCACATCAGCATCGTCATCAGCCCACATCAGGATCGTCATCAGCCCACATCAACATCGTCGTCAGCCCACACAATCATCATCAGCCCAGATCATCATCCTCGTCAGCCCGCATCATCATCCTCGTCAGCCCGCATCACCATCCTCATCAGCCCGCAGCATCATCACCGTCAGCCCGCATCATCATCCTCGTCAGCCCGCATCATCATCGTCATCAGCCCGCTTCAGCATCCTCGTTAGCCCCCATCATCATCACCGTCAGCCCGCATCAACATCGTCGTCGGCCCGCATCATCATCGTCGTCAGCACGCGTCATCATCGTCGTCAGCACGCATCATCATCCTCGTCAGCACGCATCATCATCCTCGTCAGTCCGCATCATCATCCTCGGAGCCCGCATCATCATCCTGGTCAGCCCGCATCATCATCCTCGTCAGCCCGCATCATCATCACCGTCAGCCAGCATCATCATCCTCGTCAGCCCGCATCATCATCCTCGTCAGCATGCATCATCATCCTCGTCAGCCCACATCATCGTCATCGTCATCCCATATCATCGTCATCGTCATCCCACATCATCCTCATCGTCAGCCCACATCATCATCCTCCTCAGCAAACATCATCCTCATCGTCAGGCCACATCATCATCCTCGTCAGCCCACAGCATCATCGTCGTCAGCCCACATCTCGATCGTCGTCAGCCCACATAATCATCGTCAGCCCTCATCACCATCGACGTCAGCCCACATCATCATCGTCTTCAGCCCACATCACCATCGTCGTCAGTCCACATAATTGCCGTCAGCCCACACCATCATCGTTAGCCCACATCATCATCGTCAGCCCACATCATCATCCTCATCAGCCCACATTATCATCATCATCAGCCCACATCATCATCCTCCTTAGCCCACATCAAACTCCTCGACAGCCCACATCATCATCGTTGTCAGCCCGCATCATCATCCTTTTCAGCCCGCATCATCATCCTCGTCAGTCCGCATCATCATCCTCGTCAGCCCGCATCATCATCCTCGTCAGCCCGCATCATCGTCATCGTCAGCCCCTATCATCGTCATCGTCAGACCACATCATCATCCTCCTCAGCCCACATCATCCTCCTCGTCAGCCGACATCATCATCCTCGTCAGCCCACATCATCATCCTCCTCAGCCCGCATCATCATCCTCGTCAGCCCGCATCATCATCCTCGTCAGCCCTCATCATCATCCTCGTCAGCACGCATCATCATCCTCGTCAGCCCACATCATACTCCTCGTCAGCCCACATCATCATCCTCGACAGCCCGCATCATCGTCCTCGTCAGCCCACATCAACATCGTCGTCAGCCCACATCATCATCATCAGCCCACATCATCATCTTCAGCCCACATGATCATCATCAGCCCACTTCATCATAATCATCAGCCCACATCATCATCCTCATCAGCCCACATAATCATCCTCATCAGCCCACATCATCATCCTCATCAGCCCGCATCATCATCATCGTCAGCCCACATCATCATCCTCCTCAGCCCACATCATCCTCATCGTCATCCCACATCATAATCCACGTCAGCCCACATCATGGTCGTCGTCAGCCCACATCACCATCGTCGTCAGCCCACATAAACATCGTCAGCCCACATCACCATCGTCGTCAGTCCACATCATCATCCTCGTCAGCCCACATCATCGTCATCGTCAGCCCACATCATCGTCATCGTCAGCCCGCATCGTCATCCTCTTCAGCCCGTATCATCATCCTCGTCAGCCCACATCAGCATCGTCATCAGCCCACATCAGCATCGTCATCAGCCCACATCAACATCGTCGTCAGCCCACATAATCATCATCAGCCCAGATCATCATCCTCGTCAGCCCGCATCATCATCCTCGTCAGCCCGCATCATCATCCTCGTCAGCCCGCATCATCTTCACCGTTAGCCCGCATCATCATCCTCGTCAGCCCGCATCGTGATCCTCGTCAGCACGCATCATCATCCTCGTCAGCACGCATCATCATCCTAGGAGCCCGCATCATCATCCTCGTCAGCACGCATCATCATCCTCGTCAGCCAGCATCATCATCCACGCAGCCCGCTTCAGCATCCTCGTCAGCCCGCATCATCATCCTCGTCAGCCCGCATCACCATCGTCGTCAGCCTGCATCATCATCGTTGTCAGCCCGCATCATCATCGTCGTCAGTCCGCATCATCATCGTCGTCAGCCCGCATCATCTTCCTCGTCAGCACGCATCATCCTCCTCGTCAGCCCGCATCATCATCCTCATCAGCCCGCATCATCCTCCTCGTCAGCCCGCATCATCATCCTCGCAGCCCGCATCCTCATCCTCGTCAGCACGCATCATCATCCTCGTCAGCCCGCATCATCATCCTCGTCAGCTCGCATCATGATCACGGTCAGCCCGCATCATCATCCTCGTCAGCCCGCGTCATCATCCTCGTCAGCACACATCATCATCCTCGTCAGCCCGCATCATCATCCTCGCAGCCCGCTTCAGCATCCTCGTCAGCCCGCATCATCATCCTCGTCAGCCCACATCACCATCGTCGTCAGCCTGCATCACCTTCGTCGTCAGCCCGCATCATCATCGTCGTCAGCCCGCATCATCATCCTTGTCAGCCCGCATCATCATCCTCATCAGCCTGCATCATCCTCGTCAGCCCGCATCATCATCCTTGTCAGCCCACATCATCGTCATCGTCAGCCTACATCATCATCATCGTCATACCACATCATCATCATCGTCAGACCACATCTTCATCCTCCTAGGCCCACATCGTCCTCCTCGTCAGCCCGCATCATCATCCTCGTCAGCCCGCATCATCATCACCGTCAGCCCGCATCATCATTCTCGTCAGCCCGCATCATCATCCTCGTCAGCACGCATCATCATCCTCGTCAGCCCGCATCACCATCGTCGTCAGCCTGCATCATCATCGTCGTCAGCGCGCATCATCATCCTCGTCAGCACGCATCATCATCCTCGTCAGCCCGCATCATCATCCTCGTCAGCCCACATCATCGTCATCGACAGCCCACATCATCGTCATCGTCAGCCCACATCATCATCATCGTCAGCCAACATCATCTTCATCGTCAGCCCACATCATCATCATCATCAGCGCACACCATCCTCATCGTCAGCCGACATCATCATCCTCCTCAGCCCACATCATCCTCTTCGTCTCCCCTCATCATCATCCTCGTCAGCCCACATCATCATCGTCGTCAGCCCACATCTCCATCGTCGTCAGCCCACATAATCATCGTCAGCCAACATCACCATCGTCGTCAGCCCACATCACCATTCTCGTCAGCCCACATCATCATCGTTAGCCCACATCATCCTCATCAGCCCACATCATCATCATCATCAGCCCACATCATCATCCTCCTTTGCCCACATCAAACTACTCGACAGCCCACATCATCATCGTTGTCAGCCCGCATCATCATCCTTTTCATCCCGCATCATCATCCTCGTCACCCCGCATCATCATCCTCGTCAGCCCGCATCACCGTCGTCATCAGCCTGCATCACCATCGTCGTGAGCCCTCATCATCATCGTCGTCGGCCTGCATCATCATCGTCGTCAGCCCACATCGTCCTCGTCAGCCCGCATCATCATCGTCAACCCACATCATCGTCGTCTCCGCACATCATCATCCTCATCAGCTCGCATCATCATCCTCTTCAGGCCCCATCATCATCCTCGTCAGCCCGCATCATCATCCTCGTCAGCCCGCATCATCGTCATCGTCAGCCCATATCATTGTCATCGGCAGACCACATCATCATCCTTCTCAGCCCACATCATCCTCCTCGTCAGTCCACATCATCATTATCGTCAGCCCACATCATCATCCTCCTAAGCGAGCATCATCATCATCGTCAGCCCACATCATCATCCTCCTCAGCCCACATCATCCTCATCGTCAGCCCACATCATCATCCTCGTCAGCCCACATCATCGTCATCGTCAGCCCGCATCGTCATCCTCTTCAGCCCGCCTCATCATCCTCGTCAGCCCACATCAGCATCGTCATCAGCCCACATCAGCATCGTCATCAGCCCACATCAACATCGTCGTCAGCCCACATAATCATCATCAGCCCAGATCATCATCCTCGTCAGCCCGCATCATCATGCTCGTCAGCCCACATCATCGTCGTCGTCAGCCCACATCACCATCGTCGTCAGTCCACATCATCATCCTCATCAGCCCGCATCATCATCCTCGTCAGCACGCATCATCATCCTCGTCAGCCCGCATCATCATCCTCGCAGCCCGCTTCAGCATCCTCGTCAGCCCGCATCATCAGCATCCTCAGCCCGCAACACCATCGTCGTCAGCCCGCATCATCATCGTCGTCAGCCCGCATCATCATTGTCGTCAGCACGCATCATCATCCTCGTCAGCACGCATCATCATCCTCGTCAGCCCGCATCATCATCCTCGGAGCCCGCATCATCATCCTCGTCAGCACGCATCATCATCTTCGTCAGCCCGCACCATCATCCTCGTTAGCCCGCATCATCATCACCATCAGCCAACATCATCATCCTCGTCAGCCCGCGTCATCATCCTCGTCAGCATGCATCATCATCCTCGTCAGCCCGCATCATCATTCTCGTCAGGACGCATCATCATCCTCGTCATCCCGCATCATCATCCTCGTCACCCCGCATCACCATCACCGTCATCCCGCATCATCATCCTCGTAAGCCCGCATCATCATCTTTGCAGCCTGCTTCAGCATCCTCGTCAGCCCGCATCATCATCCTCGTCAGCCCGCATCACCATCGTCGTCAGTCTGCATCTCCATCGTCGTCAGCCCGCATCACCATCGTCGTCATCCCACATAACCATCGTCAGCCCACATCACCATCGTCGTCAGTCCACATCATCATCCTCGTCAGCCCTCATCATCATCGTCGTCAGCCCACATCATCATTGTCGTCCCACATCATCATCGTCAGCCCACATCATCATTATCATCAGCCCAAATCATCATCCTCATCAGCCCACATCATCAACCTCGTCAGCCCACATGATCATCCTCGTCAGCCGGCATCATCGTCCTCGTCAGCCCACATCATCGTCATCGTCAGCCCACATCATCGTCATCGTCAGCCAGCATCGTCATCCTCTTCAGCCCGCATCATCATCCTCGTCAGCCCACATAAGCATCGTCATCAACCCACATCAGCATCGTCATCAGCCCACATCAACATCGTCGGCAGCCCACATAATCATCATCAGCCCAGATCATCATCCTCGTCAGCCCGCATCATCATCCTCGTCAGCCCACATCATCGTCGTCGTCAGCCCACATCACCATCGTCGTCAGTCCACATCATCATCCTCCTCAGCCCGCATCATCATCCTCGTCAGCACGAATCATCATCCTCGCAGCCCGCTTCAGCATCCTCGTCAGACCGCATCATCATCCTCGTCAGCCCGCGTCATCATCCTCATCAGCCTGCATCATCCTCCTCAGCCCGCATCATCATCCTCGTCAGCCCACATCATCGTCATCGTCAGCCTACATAATCATCATCGTCAGACCACATCATCATCATCGTCAGACCACATCATCATCCTCCTAGGCCCACATCATCCTCATCGTCAGCCCGCATCATCATCCTCATCAGCCTGCATCATCCTCGTCAGCCCGCATCATCATCCTCGTCAGCCCACATCATCGTCATCGTCAGCCTACATCATCATCATGGTCAGACCACATCACCATCATCGTCAGACCACATCATCATCTTCCTAGGCCCACATCATCCTCCTCCTCAGCCCGCATCATCATCGTCGTCAGCCCGCATCATCATCGTCGTCAGCCCGCATCATCATCCTCGTCAGCACGCCTCATCCTCCTCGTCAGCCCGCATCATCATCCTCGCAGCCCGCATCATCATCCTCGTCAGCCCGGATCACCATCACCGTCAGCCCGCATCATCTTCCTCGTCAGCCCGCATCATCATCCTCGTCAGCACGCATCATCATCCTCGTCAGCCCGCATCGTCATCCTCGCAGCCCGCTTCAGCATCCTCGTCAGCCCGCATCATCATCCTCGTCAGCCCGCATCTCGATCGTCGTCAGCCCACATAATCATCGTCAGCCCTCATCACCATCGACGTCAGCCCACATCATCATCGTCTTCAGCCCACATCACAATCGTCGTCAGTCCATATAATTGTCGTCAGCCCACACCATCATCGTTAGCCCACATCATCATCGTCAGCCCACATCATCATCCTCATCAGCCCACATTATCATCATCATCAGCCCACATCATCATCCTCCTTAGCCCACATCAAACTCCTCGACAGCCCACATCGTCATCGTTGTCAGCCCGCATAATCATCCTTTTCAGCCCGCATCATCATCCTCATCAGCCCACATTATCATCATCATCAGCCCACATCATCATCCTCCTTTGCCCACATCAAACTACTCGACAGCCCACATCATCATCGTTGTCAGCCCGCATCATCATCCTTTTCATCCCGCATCATCATCCTCGTCACCCCGCATCATCATCCTCGTCAGCCCGCATCACCATCGTCATCAGCCTGCATCACCATCGTCGTGAGCCCTCATCATCATCGTCGTCAGCCTGCATCATCATCGTCGTCAGCCCACATCGTCCTCATCAGCCCGCATCATCATTGTCAACCCACATCATCGTCGTCTCCGCACATCATCATCCTCATCAGCTCGCATCATCATCCTCTTCAGGCCCCATCATCATCCTCGTCAGCCCGCATCATCATCCTCGTCAGCCCGCATCATCGTCATCGTCAGCCCATATCATTGTCATCGTCAGACCACATCATCATCCTTCTCAGCCCACATCATCCTCCTCGTCAGTCCACATCATCATTATCGTCAGCCCACATCATCATCCTCCTAAGCGAGCATCATCATCATCGTCAGCCCACATCATCATCCTCCTCAGCCCACATCATCCTCATCGTCAGCCCACATCATCATCCTCGTCAGCCCACATCATCGTCATCGTCAGCCCGCATCGTCATCCTCTTCAGCCCGCCTCATCATCCTCGTCAGCCCACATCAGCATCCTCATCAGCCCACATCAGCATCGTCATCAGCCCACATCAACATCGTCGTCAGCCCACATAATCATCATCAGCCCAGATCATCATCCTCGTCAGCCCGCATTATCATGCTCGTCAGCCCACATCATCGTCGTCGTCAGCCCACATCACCATCGTCGTCAGTCCACATCATCATCCTCATCAGCCCGCATCATCATCCTCGTCAGCACGCATCATCATCCTCGTCAGCCCGCATCATCATCCTCGCAGCCCGCTTCAGCATCCTCGTCAGCCCGCATCATCAGCATCCTCAGCCCGCAACACCATCGTCGTCAGCCCGCATCATCATCGTCGTCAGCCCGCATCATCATTGTCGTCAGCACGCATCATCATCCTCGTCAGCACGCATCATCATCCTCGTCAGCCCGCATCATCATCCTCGGAGCCCGCATCATCATCCTCGTCAGCACGCATCATCATCCTCGTCAGCCCGCACCATCATCCTCGTTAGCCCGCATCATCATCACCGTCAGCCAACATCATCATCCTCGTCAGCCCGCGTCATCATCCTCGTCAGCATGCATCATCATCCTCGTCAGCCCGCATCATCATCCTCGTCAGGACGCATCATCATCCTCGTCATCCCGCATCATCATCCTCGTCACCCCGCATCACCATCACCGTCATCCCGCATCATCATCCTCGTAAGCCCGCATCATCATCTTTGCAGCCTGCTTCAGCATCCTCGTCAGCCCGCATCATCATCCTCGTCAGCCCGCATCACCATCGTCGTCAGTCTGCATCTCCATCGTCGTCAGCCCGCATCATCATCGTCGTCAGCCCGCATCATCTTCCTCGTCAGCCCGCGTCATCATCCTCATCAGCCTGCATCATCCTCCTCAGCCCGCATCATCATCCTCGTCAGCTCACATCGTCGTCATCGTTAGCCCCCATAATCATCATCGTCAGACCACATCATCATCATCGTCAGACCACATCATCAATCTCCTAGGCCCACATCATCCTCATCGTCAGCCCGCATCATCATCCTCATCAGCCTGCATCATCCTCGTCAGCCCGCATCATCATCCTCGTCAGCCCACATCATCGTCATCATCAGCCCGCATCATCATCACCGTCAGCCCGCATCATCATCCTCGTCAGCCTGCATCATCATCCTCGTCAGCCTGCATCATCATCCGCGTCAGCACGCATCATCATCCTCGTCAGGCCGCATCACCATCGTCGTCAGCCCGCATCATCATCGTCGTCAGCCCGCATCATCATCTTTTCAGCCCGCATCATCATCCTTGTCAGCAGGCATCATCATCCTCCTCAGCCCGCATCATCATCCTCGTCAGCCCGCATCACCATCGTCGTCAGACTGCATCACCATCGTCGTCAGCCCGCATCATCATCCTCGTCAGCCCACATCATCGTCATCGTCAGCCTACATCATCATCATCGTCAGACCACATCATCATCATCGTCAGACCAGATCATCGTCATCGTCAGCCGACGTCATCGTCATCGTCAGCCCACATCTTCCTCCTCGTCAGCCCGCATCATCATCCTCTTCAGCCCGCATCATCATCACCGTCAGCCCGCATCATCATCCTCGTCAGCCCGCATCATCATCCACGTCAGCACGCATCATCATCCTCGTCAGTCCGCATCGTCATCCTCGTCAGCCCGCATAATCATCCTCATCAGCACGCATCATCATCCTCGTCAGCCCGCATCATCATCCTTGCAGCCCGCATCATCATCCTCGTCAGAACGCATCATCATCCTCGTCATCCCGCATCATCATCCTCGTCAGCCCGCATCACCATCACGGCCAGCCCGCATCATCATCCTCGTCAGCCCTCATCATCATCCTCGTCAGCCCGCATCTTCATCCACGTCAGCACGTATCACCATCCTCGTCAGCCCGCATCACCATCGTCGTCAGCCCGCATCATAATCGTCGTCAGCCCGCATCATCATCGTCGTCAGCACGCATCATCATCCTCCTAGGCCCACATCATCCTCCTCCTCAGCCCGCATCATCATCCTCGCAGCCCGCTTCAGCATCCTCGTCAGCCCGTATCATCATCCTCGTCAGCCCGCATCAGCATCGTCGTCAGACTGCATCACCATCGTCGTCAGCCCGCATCATCATCGTCGTCAGTCCGCATCATCATCCTCGTCAGCCCGCATCATCATCCTCATCAGCCCACATTATCATCATCATCAGCCCACATCATCATCCTCCTTTGCCCACATCAAACTACTCGACAGCCCACATCATCATCGTTGTCAGCCCGCATCATCATCCTTTTCATCCCGCATCATCATCCTCGTCACCCCGCATCATCATCCTCGTCAGCCCGCATCACCGTCGTCATCAGCCTGCATCACCATCGTCGTGAGCCCTCATCATCATCGTCGTCAGCCCGCATCATCATCGTCGTCAGCCCACATCGTCCTCGTCAGCCCGCATCATCATCGTCAACCCACATCATCGTCGTCTCCGCACATCATCATCCTCATCAGCTCGCATCATCATCCTCTTCAGGCCCCATCATCATCCTCGTCAGCCCGCATCGTCATCCTCGTCAGCCCGCATCATCGTCATCGTCAGCCCATATCATTGTCATCGTCAGACCACATCATCATCCTTCTCAGCCCACATCATCCTCCTCGTCAGTCCACATCATCATTATCGTCAGCCCGCATCATCATCCTCCTAAGCGAGCATCATCATCATCGTCAGCCCACATCATCATCCTCCTCAGCCCACATCATCCTCATCGTCAGCCCACATCATCATCCTCGTCAGCCCACATCATCGTCGTCGTCAGCCCACATCACCATCGTCGTCATACCACATAACCATCGTCAGCCCACATCACCATCGTCGTCAGTCAACATCATCATCCTCGTCAGCCCTCATCATCATCGTCGTCAGCCCACATCATCATTGTCGTCCCACATCATCATCGTCAGCACACATCATCATCGTCAGCCCACATCATCATTATCATCAGCCCAAATCATCATTCTCATCAGCCCATATCATCATCCTCGTCAGCCCACATCATCGTCATCGTCAGCCCGCATCGTCATCCTCTTCAGCCCGCCTCATCATCCTCGTCAGCCCACATCAGCATCGTCATCAGCCCACATCAGCATCGTCATCAGCCCACATCAACATCGTCGTCAGCCCACATAATCATCATCAGCCCAGATCATCATCCTCGTCAGCCCGCATCATCATGCTCGTCAGCCCACATCATTGTCGTCGTCAGCCCACATCACCATCGTCGTCAGTCCACATCATCATCCTCGTCAGCCCGCATCATCATCCTCGTCAGCACGCATCATCATCCTCGTCAGCCCGCATCATCATCCTCGCAGCCCGCTTCAGCATCCTCGTCAGCCCGCATCATCAGCATCCTCATCCCGCAACACCATCGTCGTCAGCCCGCATCATCATCGTTGTCAGCCCGCATCATCATTGTCGTCAGCACGCATCATCATCCTCGTCAGCACGCATCATCATCACCGTCAGCCCGCATCATCATCCTCATCAGCCTGCATCATCCTCATCAGCCTGCATCATCCTCGTCAGCCCGCATCATCATCGTCGTCAGCCCGCATCATCATCCTCGGCAGCACGCATCATCATCCTCGTCAGCCCGCATCATCATCCTCGTCAGCCCGCATCATCATCACCGTCAGCCCGCATCATCATCCTCGCAGCCCG
This sequence comes from Gorilla gorilla gorilla, assembly GCF_029281585.2. Classification (NCBI taxonomy): domain Eukaryota; kingdom Metazoa; phylum Chordata; class Mammalia; order Primates; family Hominidae; genus Gorilla; species Gorilla gorilla. The sequence continues at coordinate 8,290,353 of NC_086018.1, read as the reverse complement.
CATCATCATCCTCGTCAGTACGCATCATCATCCTCGTCAGCTCGAATCATCATCCTCGTCACCCCGCATCATCATCCTCGTCAGCCCGCATCATCATCGTCGTCAGCCCACATCACCATCGTCGTCAGTCCACATAATTGTCGTCAGCCCACACCATCATCGTTAGCCCACATCATCATCGTCAGCCCACATCATCATCCTCATCAGCCCACATTATCATCATCATCAGCCCACATCATCATCCTCCTTAGCCCACATCAAACTCCTCGACAGCCCACATCATCATCCTCGTCAGCCCGCATCATCATCACCGTCAGCCCGCATCATCATCCTCACAGCCCGCATCATCATCCTCGTCAGCCCGCATCATCATCCTTGCAGCCCGCATCATCATCCTTGTCAGCAAGCATCATTATCCTCGTCAGCCCGCATCATCATCCTCGTCAGCCCGCATCATCATCACCATCAGCGCGCATCATCATCCTCGTCAGCCCGCGTCATCATCCTCGTCAGCACGCATCATCATCCTCGTCAGCCCGCATCATCATCCTCGCAGACCGCTTCAGCATCCTCGTCAGGCCGTATCATCATCCTCGTCAGCCTGCATCACCATCGTCGTCAGCCCGCATCACCATCGTCGTCAGCCCGCATCATCGTCATCGTCAGCCTTCATCATCATCATCGTCAGACCACATGATCATCATCGTCAGACCACATCATCATTCTCCTAGGCCCACATCTTCCTCCTCGTCAGCCCGCATCATCATCCTCGTCTGCCCGCATCATCATCCTTCTCAGCACGCATCATCATCCTCTTCAGCACGCATCAACCTCGTCGTCAGCCCGCATCATCATCGTCGTCAGCCCGGATCATCATCGTCATCAACCCGCATCATCATCACCGTCAGCCCGCATCACCATCGTCGTCAGCCTGCATCATCATCGTCGTCAGCCCGCATCATCATCCTCGTCAGCCCGCGTCATCATCCTCGTCAGCACGCATCATCATCCTCGTCAGCCCGCATCATCATCCTCGCAGCCCGCATCATCATCCTCGTCAGAACGCATCATCATCCTCGTCAGCCCGCATCATCATCCTCGTCAGCCTGCATCATCCTCGTCAGCACGCATCATCATCCTCGTCAGCCCAGATCATCGTCATCGTCAGCCTACATCATCATCATCGTCAGACCACATCATCATCATCGTCAGACCACATCATCATCCTCCTAGGCCCACATCATCCTCCTCGTCAGCCCACATCATCATCCTCGTCAGGCCACATCGTCATCCTCCTCAGCCCGCATCATCATCATTGTCAGCCTACATGATCGTCATCGTCAGCCCACATCATCGTCATCTTCATCCCACATCATCATCATCGACAGCCCATATCATCGTCCTCGTCAGCCCACATCATCGTCATCGTCAGGCGACAACATCGTCATCGACAGCCCACATCATCATCCTCGACAGCCCACATCATCGTCATCGTCATCCCATATCATCGTCATCGTCATCCCACATCATCCTCATCGTCGGCCCACATCATCATCCTCCTCAGCAAACATCATCCTCATCGTCAGGCCACATCATCATCCTCGTCAACCCTCAGCATCATCGTCGTCAGCCCACATCTCGATCGTCGTCAGCCCACATAATCATCGTCAGCCCTCATCACCATCGACGTCAGCCCACATCAACATCGTCTTCAGCCCACATCACCATCGTCGTCAGTCCACATAATTGTCGTCAGCCCACACCATCATCGTTAGCCCACATCATCATCGTCAGCCCACATCATCATCCTCATCAGCCCACATTATCATCATCATCAGCCCACATCATCATCCTCCTTAGCCCACATCAAACTCCTCGACAGCCCACATCATCATCGTTGTCAGCCCGCATCATCATCCTTTTCAGGCCGCATCATCATCCTCGTCAGTCCACATCATCATCCTCATCAGCCCGCATCATCTTCATGGTCATCCGCCATCATCATCCTCGTCAGCCAACATCATCACCCTCGTCACCCCGCATCATCATCCTCGTCAGGCCGCATCATCATCCTCGTCACCCCGCATCATCATCCTCGTCAGCCCGCATCATCGTCGTCATCAGCCTGCATCACCATCGTCGTGAGCCCTCATCATCATCGTCGTCAGCCCGCATCATCATCGTCGTCAGCCCACATCGTCATCGTCAGCCCGCATCATCATCGTCAGCCCACATCATCATCGTCTCCCCACATCATCATCCTCGTCAGCCCGCATCATCATCCTCGTCAGCCCGCATCATCGTCATCGTCAGCCCATATCATCGTCATCGTCTGACCACATCATCATCCTCCTCAGCCCACATCATCCTCCTCGTCAGCCCACATCATCATCCTCGTCAGCACGCATCATGATCAACGTCAGCCCGCATCATCATCCTCGTCAGCCCGCATCATCATCCTCGTCAGCACGCATCATCATCCTCTTCAGCCCGCATCACCATCGTCGTCAGCCCACATCATCGTCATCGTCAGCCCGCATCGTCATCCTCGTCAGCCCGCATCGTCATCCTCTTCAACCCGCATCATCATCCTCGTCAGCCCAAATCAGCATCGTCATCAGCCCACATCAGCATCGTCATCAGCCCATATCAACACTGTCGTCAGCCCACATAATCATCATCAGCCCAGATCATCATCCTCGTCAGCCCGCATCATCATCCTCGTCAGCCCGCATCATCATCACCGTCAGCCCACATCATCATCATCGACAGCCCATATCATCGTCCTCGTCAGCCCACATCATCGTCATCGTCAGGCGACAACATCGTCATCGACAGCCCACATCTTCATCCTCGACAGCCCACATCATCGTCATCGTCATCCCATATCATCGTCATCGTCATCCCACATCATCCTCATCGTTAGGCCACATCATCATCCTCGTCAGCCCACAGCATCATCGTCGTCAGCCCACATCTCGATCGTCATCAGCCCACATAATCATCGTCAGCCCTCATCACCATCGACGTCAGCCCACATCATCATCGTCTTCAGCCCACCTCACCATCGTCGTCAGTCCACATAATTGTCGTCAGCCCACACCACCATCGTTAGCCCACATCATCATCGTCAGCCCACAGCATCATCCTCATCAGCCCAGATTATCATCATCATCAGCCCACATCATCATCCACCTTAGCCCACATCAAACTCCTCGACAGCCCACATCATCATCGTTGTCAGCCCGCATCATCCTCCTTTTCAGCCCGCATCATCATCCTCGTCAGTCCGCATCATCTTTCTCATCAGCCCGCATCATCTTCCTCGTCAGCCCCCATCATCACCCTCGTCAGCCCGCATCATCACCCTCGTCAGCCCGCATCTTCATCCTCGTCAGGACGCATCATCATCCTCGTCAGCCCGCATCATCATCCTCGTCACCTCGCATCATCATCCTCGTCAGCCCGCATCATCACAGTCGTCAGCCCACATCGTCATCGTCAGCCCGCATCATCATCGTCAGCCCACATCATCATCGTCAGCCCACATCATCATTATCATCAGCCCAAATCATCATCCTCATCAGCCCACATCATCATCCTCGTCAGCCCACATCATCATCCTCGTCAGCCGGCATCATCATCCTCGTCAGCCCTCATCATCATCGTCGTCAGCCCACATCATCATTGTCGTCCCACATCATCCTCATCAGCCCACATCATCATCCTCGTCAGCCCATATCATCATCCTCGTCAGCCGGCATCATCATCCTCGTCAGCCCACATCATCGTCATCGTCAGCCCACATCATCGACATCGTCAGCCCGCATCGTCATCCTCTTCAGCCCACATCATCATCCTCGTCAGCACACATCAGCATCGTCATCAGCCCACATCAGCATCGTCATCAGCCCACATCAACATCGTCGTCAGCCCACATAGTCATCATCAGCCCAGATCATCATCCTCGTCAGCCCGCATCATCATCCTCGTCAGCCCGCATCATCATCCTCGTCAGCCGGCATCATCATCACCGTCAGCCCGCATCATCATCCTCGTCAGCCCGCATCATCATCCTCGCAGCCCGGTTCAGCGTCCTCGTCAGCCCCCATCATCATCACCGTCAGCCCGCATCACCATCGTCGTCAGCCCGCATCATCATCGTCGTCAGCCCGTATCATCATCGTCGTCAGCACGCATCATCATCCTCGTCAGCACGCATCATCATCCTCGTCAGCCCGCATCATCATCCTCGGATCCCCCTTCATCATCCTCGTCAGCCCGCATCTTCATCCTCGTCAGCCCGCATCATCATCACAATCAGCCAGCATCATCATCCTCGTCAGCCCGCGTCATCATCCTCGTCAGCCCGCATCATCATCCCCGCAGCCCGCTTCAGCATCCTCGTCAGCCCGTATCATCATCCTCGTCAGCCCGCATCACTATCGTCGTCAGCCCGCATCATCATCCTCGTCAGCCCGCATGATCATCCTCGTCAGCCCGCATCATCATCCTCATCAGCCTGCATCATCCTCGTCAGCCCGCATCATCATCCTCGTCAGCCTACATCATCATCATCGTCAGACCACATCATCATCATCGTCAGACAACATCATCATCCTCGTCAGTCCTCATCATCATCGTCGTCAGCCCACATCATCATTGTCGTCCCACATCATCATCGTCAGCCCACATCATCATCGTCAGCCCACATCATCATTATCATCAGCCCAAATCATCATCCTCATCAGCCCACATCATCATCCTCGTCAGCCCACATCATCTTCCTCGGCAGCCGGCATCATCATCCTCGTCAGCCCACATCATCGTCATCATCAGCCCACATCATCGTCATCGTCAGCCCGCATCGTCATCCTCTAGAGCCCGCATCATCATCCTCGGCAGCCCACATCAGCATCGTCATCAGCCTACATCAGCATCGTCATCAGCCCACATCAACATCGTCGTCAGCCCACATAATCATCATCAGCCCAGATCATCATCCTCGTCAACCCGCATCATCATCCTCCTCAGCCCGCATCATCATCCTCGTCAGCCTGCATCATCATCACCGTCAGCCCGCATCATCATCCTCGGCAGCCCGCATCATCGTCCTCGTCAGCACGCATCATCATCCTCGTCAGCCCGCATCATCATCCTCGCAGCCCGCATCATCATCCTCGTCAGCACGCATCATCATCCTCGTCAGCCCGCATCATCATCCTTGTCAGCCCGCATCATCATCCTCGTCAGCACGCATCATCATCCTCGTCAGCCCGCATCATCATCCTCGCAGCCCGCTTCTGCATCCTCGTCAGCCCCCATCATCATCACCGTCAGCCCACATCTCCAACGTCATCAGCCCGCATCATCATCGTCGTCAGCCCGCATCATCATCGTCGTCAGCATGCATCATCATCCTCGTCAGCACGCATCATCATCCTTGTCAGCCCGCTTCATCATCCTTGGAGCCCGCATCATCATCCTCGTCAGCCCGCATCATCATCACCGTCAGTCAGCATCATCATCCTCGTCAGCCCGCGTCATCATCCTCGCAGCCCGCTTCAGCATCCTCGTCAGCCCGCATCATCATCCTCGTCAGCCCGCATCACCATCGTCGTCAGCCCGCATCATCATTGTCGTCAGCCCGCATCATCATCCTCATCAGCACGCATCATCATCCTCGTCAGCCCGCATCATCATCCTTGCAGCCCGCATCATCATCCTCGTCAGAACGCATCATCATCCTCGTCATCCCGCATCATCATCCTCTTCAGAACGCATCATCATCCTCGTCATCCCGCATCATCATCCTCGTCAGCCCGCATCACCATCACGGTCAGCCCGCATCATCATCCTCGTCAGCCCGCATCATCATCCTCGTCAGCCCGCATCTTCATCCACGTCAGCACGCATCATCATCCTCGTCAGCCCGCATCACCATCGTCGTCAGCCCGCATCATCATTGTGGTCAACCCGCATCATCATCCTCATCAGCACGCATCATCATCCTCGTCAGCCCGTATCATCATCCTTGCAGCCCGCATCATCATCCTCGTCATCACGCCTCATCATCCTCGTCAGCCCGCATCACCATCACGGTCAGCCCGCATCATCATCCTCGTCAGCCCGCATCTTCATCCACGTCAGCACGCATCATCATCCTCGTCAGCCCGCATCATCATCGTCGTCAGAACGTATCATCATCCTCGTCAGCCCACATCATCATCCTCATCAGCCTGCATCATCCTCGTCAGCCCGCATCATCATCCTCGTCAGCCCACATCATCGTCATCGTCAGCCTACATCATCATCATCGTCAGACCACATCATCATCATGGTCAGAGCACATCATCATCCTCCTAGTTCCACATCATCCTCCTCCTCAGCCCGCATCATCATCCTCGTCAGCCCGCATCACTATCACCGTCAGCCCGCATCATCATCGTCGTCAGCCCGGATCATCATCGTCGACAGCCCGCATCATCATCCTCATCAGCACGCATCATCATCCTCGTCAGCCCGCATCATCATCCTCGCAGCCGGCATCATCATCCTCGTCAGCACGCATCATCATCCTCGTCAGCCCGCATCATCATCCTCGTCAGCCCACATCATCGTCATCGTCAGCCTACATCATCATCATCGTCAGACCACATCATCTTCATCGTCAGATCACATCATCATCCTCCTAGGCCCACATCATCCTCCTCCTCAGCCCGCATCATCATCCTCGTCAGCCCGTATCATCATCACCGTCAGCCCGCATCATCATCCTCGTCAGCCCGCATCATCATCCTCGTCAGCACGCATCATCATCCTCTTCAGGCCGCGTCACCATCGTCGTCAGCCCGCATCATCATCGTCGTCAGCCCGCATCATCATGGTCGTCAGCCCGCATCATCATCCTCTTCAGCACGCATCATCATCCTCGTCAGCCCGCATCATCACCCTTGCAGCCCGCATCATCATCCTCGTCAGAACGCATCATCATCCTCGTCAGCCCGCATCATCATCCTCGTCAGCCCGCATCACCATCACCGTCAGCCCGCATCATCATCCTCGTCAGCCCGCATCATCATCCTCGTCAGCCCACATCATCGTCATCGTCAGCCTACATCATCATCATCTTCAGACCACATCATCATCATCGTTAGACCACAGCATCATCCTCCTAGGCCCACATCATCCTCCTCGTCAGCCCACATCATCATCCTCGACAGGCCACATCATCATCCTCCTCAGCCCGCATCATCATCCTTGTCAGCCTACATCATCGTCTTCGTCAGCCCACATCATCGTCATCTTCAGCCCACATCATCATCATCGACAGCCCATATCATCGACATTGTCATCCCACATCATCCTCATCGTCAGCCCACATCATCATCCTCCTCATCAAACATCATCCTCATCGTCAGGCCACATCATCATGCTCGTCAGCCCACAGCATCATCGTCGTCAGCCCACATCTCGATCGTCGTCAGCCCACATAATCATCGTCAGCCCTCATCACCATCGACGTCAGCCCACATCATCATCGTCTTCAGCCCACATTACCATCGTCGTCAGTCCACATAATTGTCGTCAGCCCACACCATCATCGTTATCCCACATCATCATCGTCAGCCCACATCATCATCCTCATCAGCCCACATTATCATCATCATCAGCCCACATCATCATCCTCCTTAGCCCACATTAAACTAATCGACAGCCCACATCATCATCGTTGTCAGCCCGCATCATCATCCTTTTCAGCCCGCATCATCATCCTCGTCAGTCCGCATCATCATCCTCGTCAGCACGCATCATCATCCTCGTCAGCCCGCATCACCATCGTCGTCAGCCCGCATCATCATCGTCGTCAGCCCGGATCATCATCGTCGTCAGCTCGCATCATCATCCTCATCAGCACGCATCATCATCCTCGTCAGCCCGCATCATCATCCTCACAGCCTGCATCATCGTCCTTGTCAGAACGCATCATCATCCTCGTCAGCCCGCATCATCATCCTCGTCAGCCCGCATCATCATCCTCGTCAGCCCGCATCATCATCCTCGTCAGCCCGCATCATCATCCTCGTCAGCCCGCATCATCATAACTGTCAGCCCGCATCATCATCCTCGTCAGCACGCATCATCATCCTCGTCAGCCCGCATCATCATCCTCTTCAGCACGCATCATCATCCTCATCAGCCCGCATCATCATCCTCGCAGAACGTTTCAGCATCCTCGTCAGGCCGCATCATCATCACCGTCAGCCCGCATCACCATCGTCGTCAGCCCGCATCATCATCGTCGTCAGCCCGCATCGTCATCGTCGTCAGCCCGCATCATCATCCTCGTGAGCACGCATCATCATCCTCGTCAGCCCGCATCATCATCCTCGCAGCCGGCATCATCATCCTCGTCAGGACGCATCATCATCCTCGTCAGCACGCATCATCATCCTCGTCAGCCCACATCATCGTCATCATCAGCCTACATCATCATCATCGTCAGACCACATCATCTTCATCGTCAGATCACATCATCATCCTCCTAGGCCCACATCATCCTCCTCGTCAGCCCGCATCATCATCCTCGTCAGCCCATATCATCATCACCGTCAGCCCGCATCATCATCCTCGTCAGCCCGCATCATCATCCTCGTCAGCACGCATCATCATCCTCTTCAGGCCGCGTCACCATCGTCGTCAGCCCGCATCATCATCGTCGTCAGCCCGCATCATCATGGTCGTCAGCCCGCATCATCATCCTCTTCAGCACGCATCATCATCCTCGTCAGCCCGCATCATCACCCTTGCAGCCCGCATCATCATCCTCGTCAGAACGCATCATCATCCTCGTCAGCCCGCATCATCATCCTCGTCAGCCCGCATCACCATCACCGTCAGCCCGCATCATCATCCTCGTCAGCCCGCATCATCATCCTCGTCAGCCCACATCATCGTCATCGTCAGCCTACATCATCATCATCTTCAGACCACATCATCATCATCGTTAGACCACATCATCATCCTCCTAGGCCCACATCATCTTCCTCGTCAGCCCACATCATCATCCTCGACAGGCCACATCATCATCCTCCTCAGCCCGCATCATCATCCTTGTCAGCCTACATCATCGTCTTCGTCAGCCCACATCATCGTCATCTTCAGCCCACATCATCATCATCGACAGCCCATATCATCGTCATTGTCATCCCACATCATCCTCATCGTCAGCCCACATCATCATCCTCCTCATCAAACATCATCCTCATCGTCAGGCGACATCATCATGCTAGTCAGCCCACAGCATCATCGTCGTCAGCCCAAATCTCGATCGTCGTCAGCCCACATAATCATCGTCAGCCCTCATCACCATCGACGTCAGCCCACATCATCATCGTCTTCAGCCCACATTACCATCGTCATCAGTCCACATAATTGTCGTCAGCCCACACCATCATCGTTATCCCACATCATCATCGTCAGCCCACATCATCATCCTCATCAGCCCACATTATCATCATCATCAGCCCACATCATCATCCTCCTTAGCCCACATCAAACTCCTCGACAGCCCACATCATCATCGTTGTCAGCCCGCATCATCATCCTTTTCAGCCCGCATCATCATCCTCGTCAGTCCGCATCATCATCCTCGTCAGCACGCATCATCATCCTCGTCAGCCCGCATCACCATCGTCGTGAGCCCTCATCATCATCGTCGTCAGCCCGCATCATCATCGTCGTCAGCCCGCATCATCATCCTCGTCAGCACGCATCATCCTCCTCGTCAGCACGCATCATCATCCTCGCAGCCGGCATCATCATCCTCGTCAGCCCGCATCATCATCCTCGTCAGCACGCATCATCATACTCGTCAGTCCGCATCATCATCCTCGCAGCCCGCTTCAGCATCCTCGTCAGCCCGCATCATCATCCTCGTCAGCCCGCATCACCATCGTCGTCAGCCTGCATCATCATCCTCGTCAGCCCGCATCACCATCGTCGTCAGCCCGCATCATCATCCTTGCAGCCCGCATCATCATCCTCGTCAGAACGCATCATCATCCTCGTCAGCCCGCATCATCATCCTCATCAGCCTGCATCATACTCGTCAGCCCGCATCATCATCCTCGTCAGACCACATCATCGTCATCGTCAGCCAACATCATCATCATCGTCAGACCACACCATCATCATCGTCAGACCACATCATCATCCTCCTAGGCCCACATCATACTCCTCGTCAGCCCGCATCATCATCCTCGTCAGCCCGCATCATCACCACCGTCAGCCCGCGTCATCATCCTTGTCAGCCCGCTTCTTCATCCACGTCAGCACGCATCATCATCCTCGTCAGCCCGCATCACCATCGTCGTCAGCCCGCATCATCATCGTCGTCAGCCCGCAACATCATCGTCGTCAACCCGCATCATCATCCTCCTAGGCCCACATCATCTTCCTCCTCAGCCCGCATCAACATCCTCGCAGCCCGCTTCAGCATCCTCGTCAGCCCGCGTCATCATCGTCGTCAGCACGCATCATCATCCTCGTCAGCACGCATCATCATCACCGTCAGCCCGCATCATCATCCTCATCAGCCTGCATCATCCTCATCAGCCTGCATCATCCTCGTCAGCCCGCATCATCATCGTCGTCAGCCCGCATCATCATCCTCGTCAGCCCGCATCATCATCACCGTCAGCCCGCATCATCATCCTCGCAGCCCGCATCATCATCCTCGTCAGCACGCATCATCATCCTCGTCAGCCCGCATCATCATCCTCGTCAGCCCGCTTCATCATCACCGTCAGCCCGCTTCATCATCCTCGTCAGCCCGCATCATCATCCTCGTCAGCACGCTTCATCATCCTCTTCAGTCCGCATCACCATCGTCGTCAGGCCGCATCATCATCGTCGTCAGCCCGGATCATCATCGTCGTCAGCCCGCGTCATCATCCTCATCAGCACGCATCATCATCCTCTTCAGCCCGCATCATCATACTCTAAGCCCGCATCATCATCCTCGTCAGAACGCATCATCATCCTCGTCATCCCGCATCATCATATTCGTCAGCATGCATCATCATCCTCGTCAGCCCGCATCATCATCCTCGCAGCCCGCTTCAGCATCCTCGTCAGCCCGAATCATCATCCTCGTCAGCCCGCATCATCATCGTCATCAGCCCGCATCATCATCCTCGTCAGCACGCATCATCCTCCTCGTCAACCCGCATCATCATCCTCGCAGCCCGCATCATCATCCTCGTCAGCCAGCATCACCATCACCGTCAGCCCGCATCATCATCCTCGTCAGCCCGCATCATCATCCTCGTCAGCACGCATCATCATCCTCGTCAGCCCGCATCATCATCCTCGCAGCCCCCTTCAGCATCCTCGTCAGCCTGCATCATCATCACCGTCAGCCCGCATCACAATCGTCGTCAGCCCGCATCATCATCGTCGTCAGCCCGCATCATCATCGTCGTCAGCCAGCATCATCATCCTCGTCAGCACGCATCATCATCCTCGTCAGCCCGCATCATCATCCTCGCAGCCCGCATCATCATCCTCGTCAGCACGCATAATCATCCTCGTCAGCCCGCATCATCATCCTGGCAGCCCGCTTCAGCATCCTCGTCAGCCCGCATCATCCTCCTCGTCAGCCCGCATCATCATCCTCGTCAGCCCGCATCATCATCCTCATCAGCCTGCATCATCCTCGTCAGCCCGCATCATCATCCTCATCAGCCCACATCATCGTCATCGTCAGCCTACATCATCATCATCGTCACACCACATCATCATCATCGTCAGACCACATCATAATCCTCCTAGGCCAACATCATCCTCCTCGTCAGCCCACATCATCTTCCTCGTCAGGCCACATCATCATACTCCTCAGCCCGCATCATCATCCTTGTCAACCTACATCATCGTCATCGTCAGCCCACATCATCGTCATCTTCAGCCCACATCATCATCATCGACAGCCCATATCATCCTCCTCGTCAGCCCGCATCATCATCCTCGTCAGCCCGCATCATGATCACCGTCAGCCCGCATCATCATCCTCGTCAGCCCGCATCTCCATCGTCGTCAGCCCACATCATCGTCATCGTCAGCCCGCATCGTCATCCTAGTCAGCCCGCATCGTCATCCTCTTCAGCCCGCATCATCATCCTTGTCAGCCCACATCAGCATCGTCATCAGCCGACATCAGCATCGTCATCAGCCCACATCAACATCGTCGTCAGCCCACATAATCATCATCAGCCCAGATCATCATCCTCGTCAGCCCGCATCATCATCCTCGTCAGCCCGCATCATCATCCTCGTCAGCCCACATCATCATCCTCGTCAGCCGGCATCATCGTCCTCGTCAGCCCACATCATCGTCATCGTCAGCCCACATCATCGTCATCGTCAGCCCGCATCGTCATCCTCTTCAGCCCGCCTCATCATCCTCGTCAGCCCACATCAGCATCGTCATCAGCCCACATCAGCATCGTCATCAGCCCACATCAACATCGTAGTCAGCCCACATAATCATCATCAGCCCAGATCATCATCCTCGTCAGCCCGCATCATCATGCTCGTCAGCCCACATCATTGTCGTCGTCAGCCCACATCACCATCGTCGTCAGTCCACATCATCATCCTCGTCAGCCCGCATCATCATCCTCGTCAGCACGCATCATCATCCTCGTCAGCCCGCATCATCATTCTCGCAGCCCGCTTCAGCATCCTCGTCAGCCCGCATCATCAGCATCCTCAGCCCGCAACACCATCGTCGTCAGCCCGCATCATCATCGTCGTCAGCCCGCATCATCATTGTCGTCAGCACGCATCATCATCCTCGTCAGCACGCATCATCATCCTCGTCAGCCCGCATCATCATCCTCGTTAGCCCGCATCATCATCACCGTCAGCCAACATCATCATCCTCGTCAGCCCGCGTCATCATCCTCGTCAGCATGCATCATCATCCTCGTCAGCCCGCATCATCATCCTCGTCAGGACGCATCATCATCCTGGTCATCCCGCATCATCATCCTCGTCACCCCGCATCACCATCACCGTCATCCCGCATCATCATCCTCGTAAGCCCGCATCATCATCTTTGCAGCCTGCTTCAGCATCCTCGTCAGCCCGCATCATCATCCTCGTCAGCCCGCATCACCATCGTCGTCAGTCTGCATCTCCATCGTCGTCAGCCCGCATCATCATCGTCGTCAGCCCGCATCATCATCCTCGTCAGCCCGCGTCATCATCCTCATCAGCCTGCATCATCCTCCTCAGCCCGCATCATCATCCTCGTCAGCCCACATCATCGTCATCGTTAGCCTCCATAATCATCATCGTCAGACCACATCATCATCATCGTCAGACCACATCATCATCCTCCTAGGCCCATATCATCCTCATCGTCAGCCCGCATCATCATCCTCATCAGCCTGCATCATCCTCGTCAGCCCGCATCATCATCCTCGTCAGCCCACATCATCGTCATCGTCAGCCCGCATCATCATCACCGTCAGCCCGCATCATCATCCTCGTCAGCCTGCATCATCATCCTCGTCAGCCTGCATCATCATCCGCGTCAGCACGCATCATCATCCTCGTCAGGCCGCATCACCATCGTCGTCAGCCCGCATCATCATCGTCGTCAGCCCGCATCATCATCTTTTCAGCCCGCGTCATCATCCTTGTCAGCAGGCATCATCATCCTCCTCAGCCCGCATCATCATCCTCGTCAGCCCGCATCATCATCACCGTCAGCCCGCATCATCATCCTCGTCAGCACTCATCATCATCCTCGTCAGCATGCATCATCATCCTCGTCAGCCCGCATCATCATCCTGGCAGCCCGCTTCAGCATCCTCGTCAGCCCGCATCATCATCCTCGTCAGCCCGCATCACCATCGTCGCCAGCCTGCATCACCATCGTCCTCAGCCCGCATCATCATCGTCGTCAGCCCGCATCATCATCCTCGTCAGCCAGCATCATCATCCTCATCAGCCTGCATCATTCTCGTCAGCCCGCATCATCATCCTTGTCAGTCCACATCATCGTCATCGTCAGCCTACATCATCATCATCGTCAGACCACATCATCATCATCGTCAGACCACATCATCATCCTCCTAGGCCCACATCATCCTCCTCGTCAGCCCGCATCATCATCCTCGTCAGCCCGCATCATCATCACCGTCAGCCCGCATCATCATCCTCGTCAGCCCGCATCATCATCCTCGTCAGCACGCATCATCATCCTCGTCAGCCCGCATCACCATCGTCGTCAGCCCGCATCATCATCATCGTCAGCCAGCATCATCATCGTCGTCAGGCCGCATCATCATCCTCGTCAGCACGCATCATCATCCTCGTCAACCCGCATCATCATCCTCGCAGCCCGCATCATCATCCTCGTCAGCACGCATCATCATCCTCGTCGGCCCGCATCATCATCCTCGTCAGCCCGCATCACCATCCTCGTCAGCCCGCATCATCATCCTCGTCGGCCCGCATCATCTTCCTCGTCAGCACGCATCATCATCCTCGTCAGCAAGCATCATCATCCTCGAAGCCCGCTTCAGCATCCTCGTCAGCCCGCATCATCATCGTCGTCAGCCCACATCATCATCCTCGTCAGCACGCATCAACATCCTCGTCAGCGCGCATCATCATCCTCGTCAGCCCACATCATCATCCTCGTCAGCCCGCATCACCGTCTTCCTCAGCCCGCATCATCGTCGTCGTCAGCCCGCATCATCATCCTCATCAGCCCTCATCATCATCCTCATCAGCCTGCATCATCCTCGTCAGCCCGCCTCATCATCCTCGTCAGCCCACATCATCGTCATCGTCAGCCTACATCATCATCATCGTCAGACCGCATCATCATCATCGTCAGACCACATCATCGTCATTGTCAGGCGACAACATCGTCATCGACAGCCCACCTCATCGTCATCGACATCCCACCTCATCATCCTCGACAGCCCACATCATCGTCATCGTCATCCCATATCATCGTCATCGTCATCCCACATCATCCTCATCGTCATCCCACATCATCATCCTCCTCAGCAAACATCATCCTCATCGTCAGGCCACATCATCATCCTCGTCAGCCCACAGCATCATCATCGTCAGCCCACATCTCGATCGTCGTCAGCCCACATAATCATCGTCAGCCCTCATCACCATGGACGTCAGCCCACATCATCATCGTCTTCAGCCCACATCACCATCGTCGTCAGTCCACATAATTGTCGTCAGCCCACACCATCATCGTTAGCCCACATCATCATCGTCAGCCCACATCATCATCCTCATCAGCCCACATTATCATCATCATCAGCCCACATCATCATCCTCCTTAGCCCACATCAAACTCCTCGACAGCCCACATCATCATCGTTGTCAGCCCGCATCATCATCCTTTTCAGCCCGCATCATCATCCTCGTCAGTCCGCATCATCATCCTCATCAGCCCGCATCATCTTCATCGTCATCCGCCATCATCATCCTCGTCAGCCTTCATCATCATCCTCGTCACCCCGCATCATCATCCTCGTCAGCCCGCATCACCGTCGTCATCAGCCTGCATCACCATCGTCGTGAGCCCTCATCATCAACGTCGTCAGCCCGCATCATCATCGTCGTCAGCCCACATCGTCATCGTCAGCCCGCATCATCATCGTCAGCCCACATCATCATCGTCTCCCCATATCATCATCCTCATCAGCTCGCATCATCATCCTCTTAAGGCCACATCATCATCCTCGTCAGCCCGCATCATCATCCTCGTCAGCCCGCATCATCGTCATCGTCAGCCCATATCATCGTCATCGTCAGACCACATCGTCATCCTCCTCAGCCCACATCATCCTCCTCGTCAGCCCACATCATCATCCTCGTCAGCACGCATCATCATCCTCGCAGCCCGCTTCAGCAACCTCGTCTGCCCGTATCATCATCCTCGTCAGCCCGCATCACCATCGTCGTCAGACTGCATCACCATCGTCGTCAGCCCGCATCATCATCCTCGTCAGCCCACATCATCATCATCGTCAGACCAGATCATCGTCATCGTCAGCCCACGTCATCGTCATCGTCAGCCCACATCTTCCTCCTCGTCAGCCCGCATCATCATCCTCTTCAGCCCGCATCATCATCACCGTCAGCCCGCATCATCATCCTCGTCAGCCCGCATCATCATCCACGTCAGCACGCATCATCATCCTCGTCAGCCCGCATCACCATCGTCGTCAGCCCGCATCATCATTGTCGTCAGCCCGCATCATCATCCTCATCAGCACTCATCATCATCCTCGTCAGCCCGCATCATCATCCTTGCAGCCCGCATCATCATCCTCGTCAGAACGCATCATCATCCTCGTCATCCCGCATCATCATCCTCGTCAGCCCGCATCACCATCACGGCCAGCCCGCATCATCATCCTCGTCAGCCCTCATCATCATCCTCGTCAGCCCGCATCTTCATCCACGTCAGCACGTATCATCATCCTCGTCAGCCCGCATCACCATCGTCGTCAGCCCGCATCATCATCGTCGTCAGCCCGCATCATCATCGTCGTCAGCACGCATCATCATCCTCCTAGGCCCACATCATCCTCCTCCTCAGCCCGCATCATCATCCTCGCAGCCCGCTTCAGCATCCTCGTCAGCCCGTATCATCATCCTCGTCAGCCCGCATCAGCATCGTCGTCAGACTGCATCACCATCGTCGTCAGCCCGCATCATCATCGTCGTCAGTCCGCATCATCATCCTCGTCAGCCCGCATCATCATCCTCATCAGCCCACATTATCATCATCATCAGCCCACATCATCATCCTCCTTTGCCCACATCAAACTACTCGACAGCCCACATCATCATCGTTGTCAGCCCGCATCATCATCCTTTTCATCCCACATCATCATCCTCGTCACCCCGCATCATCTTCCTCGTCAGCCCGCATCACCGTCGTCATCAGCCTGCATCACCATCGTCGTGAGCCCTCATCATCATCGTCGTCAGCCCGCATCATCATCGTCGTCAGCCCACATCGTCCTCGTCAGCCCGCATCATCATCGTCAACCCACATCATCGTCGTCTCCGCACATCATCATCCTCATCAGCTCGCATCATCATCCTCTTCAGGCCCCATCATCATCCTCGTCAGCCCGCATCATCATCCTCGTCACCCGCATCATCGTCATCGTCAGCCCATATCATTGTCATCGTCAGACCACATCATCATCCTTCTCAGCCCACATCATCCTCCTCGTCAGTCCACATCATCATTATCGTCAGCCCGCATCATCATCCTCCTAAGCGAGCATCATTATCATCGTCAGCCCACATCATCATCCTCCTCAGCCCACATCATCCTCATCGTCAGCCCACATCATCATCCTCGTCAGCCCACATCATCGTCGTCGTCAGCCCACATCACCATCGTCGTCATCCTACATAACCATCGTCAGCCCACATCACCATCGTCGTCAGTCCACATCATCATCCTCGTCAGCCCTCATCATCATCGTCGTCAGCCCACATCATCATTGTCGTCCCACATCATCATCGTCAGCCCACATCATCATCGTCAGCCCACATCATCATTATCATCAGCCCAAATCATCATTCTCATCAGCCCATATCATCATCCTCGTCAGCCCACATCATCATCCTCGTCAGCCGGCATCATCGTCCTCGTCAGCCCACATCATCGTCATCGTCAGCCCACATCATCGTCATCGTCAGCCCGCATCGTCATCCTCTTCAGCCCGCCTCATCATCCTCGTCAGCCCACATCAGCATCGTCATCAGCCCACATCAGCATCATCATCAGCCCACATCAACATCGTCGTCAGCCCACATAATCATCATCAGCCCAGATCATCATCCTCGTCAGCCCGCATCATCATGCTCGTCAGCCCACATCATCGTCGTCGTCAGCCCACATCACCATCGTCGTCAGCCCACATCACCATCGTCGTCAGTCCACATCATCATCCTCGTCAGCCCGCATCATCATCCTCGTCAGCACGCATCATCATCCTCGTCAGCCCGCATCATCATCCTCGCAGCCCGCTTCAGCATCCTCGTCAGCCCGCATCATCAGCATCCTCAGCCCGCAACACCATCGTCGTCAGCCCGCATCATCATCGTCGTCAGCCCGCATCATCATTGTCGTCAGCACGCATCATCATCCTCGTCAGCCCACATCTTCCTCCTCTTCAGCCCGCATCATCATCCTCTTCAGCCCGCATCATCATCACCGTCAGCCCGCATCATCATACTCTCAGCCCGCATCATCATCCTCGTCAGAACGCATCATCATCCTCGTCATCCCGCATCATAATCCTCGTCAGCATGCATCATCATCCTCGTCAGCCCGCATCATCATCCTCGCAGCCCGCTTCAGCATCCTCGTCAGCCCGAATCATCATCCTCGTCAGCCCGCATCATCATCGTCATCAGCCCGCATCATCATCCTCGTCAGCACGCATCATCCTCCTCGTCAACCCGCATCATCATCCTCGCAGCCCGCATCATCATCCTCGTCAGCCCGCATCACCATCACCGTCAGCCCGCATCATCATCCTCGTCAGCCCGCATCATCATCCTCGTCAGCACGCATCATCATCCTCGTCAGCCCGCATCATCATCCTCGCAGCCCCCTTCAGCATCCTCGTCAGCCTGCATCATCATCACCGTCAGCCCGCATCACAATCGTCGTCAGCCCGCATCATCATCGTCGTCAGCCCGCATCATCATCGTCGTCAGCCAGCATCATCATCCTCGTCAGCACGCATCATCATCCTCGTCAGCCCGCATCATCATCCTCGCAGCCCGCATCATCATCCTCGTCAGCACGCATAATCATCCTCGTCAGCCCGCATCATCATCCTGGCAGCCCGCTTCAGCATCCTCGTCAGCCCGCATCATCCTCCTCGTCAGCCCGCATCATCATCCTCGTCAGCCCGCATCATCATCCTCATCAGCCTGCATCATCCTCGTCAGCCCGCATCATCATCCTCATCAGCCCACATCATCGTCATCGTCAGCCTACATCATCATCATCGTCACACCACATCATCATCATCGTCAGACCACTTCATAATCCTCCTAGGCCCACATCATCCTCCTCGTCAGCCCACATCATCATCCTCGTCAGGCCCCATCATCATACTCCTCAGCCCGCATCATCATCCTTGTCAACCTACATCATCGTCATCGTCAGCCCACATCATCGTCATCTTCAGCCCACATCATCATCATCGACAGCCCATATCATCCTCCTCGTCAGCCCGCATCATCATCCTCGTCAGCCCGCATCATGATCACCCTCAGCCCGCATCATCATCCTCGTCAGCCCGCATCTCCATCGTCGTCAGCCCACATCATCGTCATCGTCAGCCCGCATCGTCATCCTAGTCAGCCCGCATCGTCATCCTCTTCAGCCCGCATCATCATCCTTGTCAGCCCACATCAGCAGCGTCATCAGCCCACATCAGCATCGTCATCAGCCCACATCAATATCGTCGTCAGCCCACATAATCATCATCAGCCCAGATCATCATCCTCGTCAGCCCGCATCATCATCCTCATCAGCCCTCATCATCATCCTCGTCAGCACGCATCATCATCACCGTCAGCGCGCATCATCATCCTCGTCAGCCCTCATCATCATCGTTGTCAGCCCGCATCATCATCGTCGTCAGCACGCATCTTCATCCTCGCAGCCCGCTTCAGCATCCTCGTCAGCCCCCATCATCATCACCGTCAGCCCGCATCACCATCGTCGTCAGCCCGCTTCATCATCGTCGTCAGCCCGCATCATCATCGTCGTCAGCACGCATCATAATCCTCGTCAGCACGCATCATCATCCTCGTCAGCCCGCATCATCATCCTCGCAGCCCGCTTCAGCATCCTCGTCAGCCCGTATCATCATCCTCGTCAGCCCGCATCATCATCCTTGCAGCCCGCATCATCATCCTCGTCAGAACGCATCATCATCCTCGTCATCCCGCATCATCATGCTCGTCAGCCCGCATCACCATCACGGTCAGCCCGCATCATCATCCTCGTCAGCCCGCATCATCATCCTCGTCAGCCCGCATCATCATCCTCATCAGCCTGCATCATCCTCGTCAGCCCGCATCATCATCCTCGTCAGCCCACATCATCGTCATCGTCAGCCAACATCATCATCATCGTCAGACCACACCATCATCATCGTCAGACCACATCATCATCCTCCTAGGCCCACATCATCCTCCACGTCAGCACGCATCATCATCCTCGTCAGCCCGCATCACCATCATCGTCAGCCCGCATCATAATCCTCGTCAGCCCGCATCACCATCGTCGTCAGCCCGCATCACCATCGTCGTCAGCCCGCATCATCATCGTCGTCATCCCGCATCATCATCCTCGTCAGCCCGCATCTTCATCCACGTCAGCACGCATCATCATCCTCTTCAGCCCGCATCACCATCGTCATCAGGCCGCATCATCATCGTCGTCAGCCCGGATCAACATCGTCGTCAGCCCGCGTCATCATCCTCATCAGCACGCATCATCATCCTCGTCAGCCCGCGTCATCATCCTCTCAGCCCGCATCATCATCCTCGTCAGAACGCATCATCATCCTCGTCATCCCGCATCATCATCCTCGTCAGCCCTCATCACCATCACCGTCATCCCGCATCATCATCCCTGTCAGCCCGCATCATCATCCTCGTCAGTCCGCATCAACATCCTCGTCAGCCCGCGTCACCATCGTCGTCAGCCTGCATCATCATCCTCGTCAGCACGCATCATCATCGTCGTCAGCCCGCATGATCATCCTCGTCAGAACGCATCATCATCCTCGTCAGAACGCATCATCATCCTTGCAGCCCGCATCATCATCCTTGTCAGCACGCATTATCATCCTCGACAGCCCGCATCATCATCCTCGTCAGCCCGCATCATCATCACGGTCAGCCCGCATCATCATCCTCGTCAGCCCGCGTCATCATCCTCGTCAGCATGCATCATCATCCTCGTCAGCCCGCATCATCATCCTCGCAGCCCGCTTCAGCAACCTCGTCTGCCCGTATCATCATCCTCGTCAGCCCGCATCACCATCGTCGTCAGACTGCATCATCATCGTCGTCAGCCCGCATCATCATCCTCGTCAGCCCACATCATCGTCATCGTCAGCCTACATCATCATCATCGTCAGACCACATCATCATCACCGTCAGACCACATCATCGTCATCGTCAGCCAACGTCATCATCACCGTCAGCCCGCATCATCATCCTCGTCAGCCCGCATCATCATCCACGTCAGCACGCATCATCATCCTCGTCAGCCCGCATCACCATCGTCGTCAGCCCGCATCATCATCCTCGTCAGCCCGCATCATCATCGTCGTCAGCCCGCATCATCATCCTCATCATCACGCATCATCATCCTCGTCGGCCCGCATCATCATCCTCGTCAGCCCGCATCACCATCCTCGTCAGCCCGCATCATCATCCTCGTCAGCCCGCAGCATGATCACCGTCAGCCCGCATCATCATCCTCGTCAGCCCGCATCATCATCCTCGTCAGCACGCATCATCATCCTCTTCAGCCCGCATCACCATCGTCGTCAGCCCGCATCATCATCGTCGTCAGCCCGGATCATCATCGTCGTCAGCCCGCATCATCATCCTCATCAGCACGCATCATCATCCTCGTCAGCCCGCATCATCATCCTTGCAGCCCGCATCATCATCCTCGTCAGAACGCATCATCATCCTCGTCATCCCGCATCATCATCCTCGTCAGCCCGCATCATCATCACCGTCAGTCAGCATCATCATCCTCGTCAGCCCGCGTCATCATCCTCGCAGCCCGCTTCAGCATCCTCGTCAGCCCGCATCATCATCCTCGTCAGCCCGCATCACCATCGTCGTCAGCCCGCATCATCATTGTCGTCAGCCCGCATCATCATCCTCATCAGCACGCATCATCATCCTCGTCAGCCCGCATCATCATCCTTGCAGCCCGCATCATCATCCTCGTCAGAACGCATCATCATCCTCGTCATCCCGCATCATCATCCTCGTCAGCACGCATCATCATCCTCGTCATCCCGCATCATCATCCTCGTCAGCCCGCATCACCATGACGGTCAGCCCGCATCATCATCCTCGTCAGCCCGCATGATCATCCTCGTCAGCCCGCATCTTCATCCACGTCAGCACGCATCATCATCCTCGTCAGCCCGCATCACCATCGTCGTCAGCCCGCATCATCATTGTCGTCAACCCGCATCATCATCCTCATCAGCACGCATCATCATCCTCGTCAGCCCGTATCATCATCCTTGCAGCCCGCATCATCATCCTCGTCATCACGCCTCATCATCCTCGTCAGCCCGCATCACCATCACGGTCAGCCCGCATCACCATCCTCGTCAGCCCGCATCATCATCCTCGTCAGCCCGCATCTTCATCCACGTCAGCACGCATCATCATCCTCGTCAGCCCTCATCACCATCGTCGTCAGCCCGCATCATCATCCTCGTCAGGCCGCATCTTCATCCACGTCAGCACGCATCATCATCCTCGTCAGCCCGCATCATCATCGTCGTCAGCCCGCTTCGTCATCCTCCTAGGCCCACATCATCCTCCTCCTCAGCCCGCATCATCATCCTCGCAGCCCGCTTCAGCATCCTCGTCAGCCCGCATCATCATCCTCCTCAGCAGGCATCATCATCCTCTTCAGCCCGCATCACCATCGTCGTCAGCCCACATCATCGTCATCGTCAGCCCGCATCGTCATCCTCGTCAGCCCGCATCGTCATCCTCTTCAGCCCGCATCATCATCCTTGTCAGCCCACATCAGCATCGTCATCAGCCCACATCAACATCGTCGTCAGCCCACATAATCATCATCAGCCCAGATCATCATCCTCGTCAGCCCGCATCATCATGCTCGTCAGCCCACATCATCATCCTCGTCAGTCCGCATCATCATCCTCGTCAGCACGCATCATCATCCTCGTCAGCCCGCATCACCATCGTCGTCAGCCCGCATCATCATCGTCGTCAGCCCGGATCATCATCGTCGTCAGCTCGCATCATCATCCTCATCAGCACGCATCATCATCCTCGTCAGCCCGCATCATCATCCTCACAGCCTGCATCATCGTCCTTGTCAGAACGCATCATCATCCTCGTCAGCCCGCATCATCATCCTCGTCAGCCCGCATCATCATCCTCGTCAGCCCGCATCATCATCCTCGTCAGCCCGCATCATCATCCTCGTCAGCCCGCATCATCATAACTGTCAGCCCGCATCATCATCCTCGTCAGCACGCATCATCATCCTCGTCAGCCCGCATCATCATCCTCTTCAGCACGCATCATCATCCTCATCAGCCCGCATCATCATCCTCGCAGAACGTTTCAGCATCCTCGTCAGGCCGCATCATCTTCCTCGTCAGCCCGCATCATCGTCATCGTCAGCCCATATCATCGTCATCGTCAGACCACATCGTCATCCTCCTCAGCCCACATCATCCTCCTCGTCAGCCCACATCATCATCCTCGTCAGCACGCATCATCATCCTCGCAGCCCGCTTCAGCAACCTCGTCTGCCCGTATCATCATCCTCGTCAGCCAGCATCACCATCGTCGTCAGACTGCATCACCATCGTCGTCAGCCCGCATCATCATCCTCGTCAGCCCACATCATCATCATCGTCAGACCAGATCATCGTCATCGTCAGCCCACGTCATCGTCATCGTCAGCCCACATCTTCCTCCTCGTCAGCCCGCATCATCATCCTCTTCAGCCCGCATCATCATCACCGTCAGCCCGCATCATCATCCTCGTCAGCCCGCATCACCATCGTCGTCAGCCCGCATCATCATTGTCGTCAGCCCGCATCATCATCCTCATCAGCACGCATCATCATCCTCGTCAGCCCGCATCATCATCCTTGCAGCCCGCATCATCATCCTCGTCAGAACGCATCATCATCCTCGTCATCCCGCATCATCATCCTCGTCAGCCCGCATCACCATCACGGCCAGCCCGCATCATCATCCTCGTCAGCCCTCATCATCATCCTCGTCAGCCCGCATCTTCATCCACGTCAGCACGTATCATCATCCTCGTCAGCCCGCATCACCATCGTCGTCAGCCCGCATCATAATCGTCGTCAGCCCGCATCATCATCGTCGTCAGCAGGCATCATCATCCTCCTAGGCCCACATCATCCTCCTCCTCAGCCCGCATCATCATCCTCGCAGCCCGCTTCAGCATCCTCGTCAGCCCGTATCATCATCCTCGTCAGCCCGCATCAGCATCGTCGTCAGACTGCATCACCATCGTCGTCAGCCCGCATCATCATCGTCGTCAGTCCGCATCATCATCCTCGTCAGCCCGCATCATCATCCTCATCAGCCCACATTATCATCATCATCAGCCCACATCATCATCCTCCTTTGCCCACATCAAACTACTCGACAGCCCACATCATCATCGTTGTCAGCCCGCATCATCATCCTTTTCATCCCGCATCATCATCCTCGTCACCCCGCATCATCATCCTCGTCAGCCCGCATCACCGTCGTCATCAGCCTGCATCACGATCGTCGTGAGCCCTCATCATCATCGTCGTCAGCCCGCATCATCATCGTCGTCAGCCCACATCGTCCTCGTCAGCCCGCATCATCATCGTCAACCCACATCATCGTCGTCTCCGCACATCATCATCCTCATCAGCTCGCATCATCATCCTCTTCAGGCCCCATCATCATCCTCGTCAGCCCGCATCATCATCCTCGTCACCCGCATCATCGTCATCGTCAGCCCATATCATTGTCATCGTCAGACCACATCATCATCCTTCTCAGCCCACATCATCCTCCTCGTCAGTCCACATCATCATTATCGTCAGCCCGCATCATCATCCTCCTAAGCGAGCATCATTATCATCGTCAGCCCACATCATCATCCTCCTCAGCCCACATCATCCTCATCGTCAGCCCACATCATCATCCTCGTCAGCCCAAATCATCGTCGTCGTCAGCCCACATCACCATCGTCGTCATCCTACATAACCATCGTCAGCCCACATCACCATCGTCGTCAGTCCACATCATCATCCTCGTCAGCCCTCATCATCATCGTCGTCAGCCCACATCATCATTGTCGTCCCACATCATCATCGTCAGCCCACATCATCATCGTCAGCCCACATCATCATTATCATCAGCCCAAATCATCATTCTCATCAGCCCATATCATCATCCTCGTCAGCCCACATCATCATCCTCGTCAGCCGGCATCATCGTCCTCGTCAGCCCACATCATCGTCATCGTCAGCCCACATCATCGTCATCGTCAGCCCGCATCGTCATCCTCTTCAGCCCGCCTCATCATCCTCGTCAGCCCACATCAGCATCGTCATCAGCCCACATCAGCATCATCATCAGCCCACATCAACATCGTCGTCAGCCCACATAATCATCATCAGCCCAGATCATCATCCTCGTCAGCCCGCATCATCATGCTCGTCAGCCCACATCATCGTCGTCGTCAGCCCACATCACCATCGTCGTCAGCCCACATCACCATCGTCGTCAGTCCACATCATCATCCTCGTCAGCCCGCATCATCATCCTCGTCAGCACGCATCATCATCCTCGTCAGCCCGCATCATCATCCTCGCAGCCCGCTTCAGCATCCTCGTCAGCCCGCATCATCAGCATCCTCAGCCCGCAACACCATCGTCGTCAGCCCGCATCATCATCGTCGTCAGCCCGCATCATCATGGTCGTCAGCACGCATCATCATCCTCGTCAGCCCACATCTTCCTCCTCGTCAGCCCGCATCATCATCCTCTTCAGCCCGCATCATCATCACCGTCAGCCCGCATCATCATACTCTCAGCCCGCATCATCATCCTCGTCAGAACGCATCATCATCCTCGTCATCCCGCATCATAATCCTCGTCAGCATGCATCATCATCCTCGTCAGCCCGCTTCATCATCCTCGCAGCCCGCTTCAGCATCCTCGTCAGCCCGAATCATCATCCTCGTCAGCCCGCATCATCATCGTCATCAGCCCGCATCATCATCCTGGTCAGCACGCATCATCCTCCTCGTCAACCCGCATCATCATCCTCGCAGCCCGCATCATCATCCTCGTCAGCCCGCATCACCATCACCGTCAGCCCGCATCATCATCCTCGTCAGCCCGCATCATCATCCTCGTCAGCACGCATCATCATCCTCGTCAGCCCGCATCATCATCCTCGCAGCCCCCTTCAGCATCCTCGTCAGCCTGCATCATCATCACCGTCAGCCCGCATCACAATCGTCGTCAGCCCGCATCATCATCGTCGTCAGCCCGCATCATCATCGTCGTCAGCCAGCATCATCATCCTCGTCAGCACGCATCATCATCCTCGTCAGCCCGCATCATCATCCTCGCAGCCCGCATCATCATCCTCGTCAGCACGCATAATCATTCTCGTCAGCCCGCATCATCATCCTGGCAGCCCGCTTCAGCATCCCCGTCAGCCCGCATCATCCTCCTAGTCAGCCCGCATCATCATCCTCGTCAGCCCGCATCATCATCCTCATCAGCCTGCATCATCCTCGTCAGCCCGCATCATCATCCTCATCAGCCCACATCATCGTCATCATCAGCCTACATCATCATCATCGTCACACCACATCATCATCATCGTCAGACCACATCATAATCCTCCTAGGCCCACATCATCCTCCTCGTCAGCCCACATCATCATCCTCGTCAGGCCACATCATCATACTCCTCAGCCCGCATCATCATCCTTGTCAACCTACATCATCGTCATCGTCAGCCCACATCATCGTCATCTTCAGCCCACATCATCATCATCGACAGCCCATATCATCCTCCTCGTCAGCCCGCATCATCATCCTCGTCAGCCCGCATCTCCATCGTCGTCAGCCCACATCATCGTCATCGTCAGCCCGCATCGTCATCCTAGTCAGCCCGCATCGTCATCCTCTTCAGCCCGCATCATCATCCTTGTCAGCCCACATCAGCAGCGTCATCAGCCCACATCAGCATCGTCATCAGCCCACATCAACATCGTCGTCAGCCCACATAATCATCATCAGCCCAGATCATCATCCTCGTCAGCCCGCATCATCATCCTCATCAGCCCACATCATCATCCTCGTCAGCCCGCATCATCATCACCGTCAGCGCGCATCATCATCCTCGTCAGCCCTCATCATCATCGTTGTCAGCCCGCATCATCATCGTCGTCAGCACGCATCTTCATCCTCGCAGCCCGCTTCAGCATCCTCGTCAGCCCCCATCATCATCACCGTCAGCCCGCATCACCATCGTCGTCAGCCCGCTTCATCATCGTCGTCAGCCCGCATCATCATCGTCGTCAGCACGCATCATAATCCTCGTCAGCACGCATCATCATCCTCGTCAGCCCGCATCATCATCCTCGCAGCCCGCTTCAGCATCCTCGTCAGCCCGTATCATCATCCTCGTCAGCCCGCATCATCATCCTTGCAGCCCGCATCATCATCCTCGTCAGAACGCATCATCATCCTCGTCATCCCGCATCATCATGCTCGTCAGCCCGCATCACCATCACGGTCAGCCCGCATCATCATCCTCGTCAGCCCGCATCATCATCCTCGTCAGCCCGCATCATCATCCTCATCAGCCTGCATCATCCTCGTCAGCCCGCATCATCATCCTCGTCAGCCCACATCATCGTCATCGTCAGCCAACATCATCAACATCGTCAGACCACACCATCATCATCGTCAGACCACATCATCATCCTCCTAGGCCCACATCATCCTCCACGTCAGCACGCATCATCATCCTCGTCAGCCCGCATCACCATCATCGTCAGCCCGCATCATAATCCTCGTCAGCCCGCATCACCATCGTCGTCAGCCCGCATCACCATCGTCGTCAGCCCGCATCATCATCGTCGTCATCACGCATCATCATCCTCGTCAGCCCGCATCTTCATCCACGTCAGCACGCATCATCATCCTCTTCAGCCCGCATCACCATCGTCATCAGGCCGCATCATCATCGTCGTCAGCCCGGATCAACATCGTCGTCAGCCCGCGTCATCATCCTCATCAGCACGCATCATCATCCTCGTCAGCCCGCGTCATCATCCTCTCAGCCCGCATCATCATCCTCGTCAGAACGCATCATCATCCTCGTCATCCCGCATCATCATCCTCGTCAGCCCTCATCACCATCACCGTCATCCCGCATCATCATCCCTGTCAGCCCGCATCATCATCCTCGTCAGTCCGCATCAACATCCTCGTCAGCCCGCGTCACCATCGTCGTCAGCCTGCATCATCATCCTCGTCAGCACGCATCATCATCGTCGTCAGCCCGCATAATCATCCTCGTCAGCACGCATCATCATCCTCGTCAGCCCGCATCATCATCCTTGCAGCCCGCATCATCATCCTTGTCAGCACGCATTATCATCCTCGACAGCCCGCATCATCATCCTCGTCAGCCCGCATCATCATCACGGTCAGCCCGCATCATCATCCTCGTCAGCCCGCGTCATCATCCTCGTCAGCATGCATCATCATCCTCGTCAGCCCGCATCATCATCCTCGCAGCCCGCTTCAGCAACCTCGTCTGCCCGTATCATCATCCTCGTCAGCCCGCATCACCATCGTCGTCAGACTGCATCACCATCGTCGTCAGCCCGCATCATCATCCTCGTCAGCCCACATCATCGTCATCGTCAGCCTACATCATCATCATCGTCAGACCACATCATCATCACCGTCAGACCACATCATCGTCATCGTCAGCCAACGTCATCATCACCGTCAGCCCGCATCATCATCCTCGTCAGCCCGCATCATCATCCACGTCAGCACGCATCATCATCCTCGTCAGCCCGCATCACCATCGTCGTCAGCCCGCATCATCATCCTCGTCAGCCCGCATCATCATCGTCGTCAGCCCGCATCATCATCCTCGTCATCACGCATCATCATCCTCGTCGGCCCGCATCATCATCCTCGTCAGCCCGCATCACCATCCTCGTCAGCCCGCATCATCATCCTCGTCAGCCCGCATCATAATCACCGTCAGCCCGCATCATCATCCTCGTCAGCCCGCATCATCATCTTCGTCAGCACGCATCATCATCCTCTTCAGCCCGCATCACCATCGTCGTCAGCCCGCATCATCATCGTCGTCAGCCCGGATCATCATCGTCGTCAGCCCGCATCATCATCCTCATCAGCACGCATCATCATCCTCGTCAGCCCGCATCATCATCCTTGCAGCCCGCATCATCATCCTCGTCAGAACGCATCATCATCCTCGTCATCCCGCATCATCATCCTCGTCAGCACGCATCATCATCCTCTTCAGCCCGCATCACCATCGTCGTCAGCCCGCATCATCATCGTCGTCAGCCCGGATCATCATCGTCGTCAGCCCGCATCATCATCCTCATCAGCACGCATCATCATCCTCGTCAGCCCGCATCATCATCCTTGCAGCCCGCATCATCATCCTCGTCAGAACGCATCATCATCCTCGTCATCCCGCATCATCATGCTCGTCAGCCCGCATCACCATCACGGTCAGCCCGCATCATCATCCTCGTCAGCCCGCATCATCATCCTCGTCAGCCCGCATCATCATCCTCATCAGCCTGCATCATCCTCGTCAGCCCGCATCATCATCCTCGTCAGCCCACATCATCGTCATCGTCAGCCAACATCATCATCATCGTCAGACCACACCATCATCATTGTCAGACCACATCATCATCCTCCTAGGCCCACATCATCCTCCTCGTCAGCCCGCATCATCATCCTCGTCAGCCCGCATCATCATCACCGTCAGCCCGCATCATCATCCTCGTCAGCCCGCATCTTCATCCACGTCATCATGCATCATCATCCTCGTCAGCCCGCATCACCATCGTCGTCAGCCCGCATCATCATCGTCGTCAGCCCGCATCATCATCGTCGTCAGCCCGCATCATCATCCTCCTAGGCCCACATCATCTTCCTCCACAGCCCGCATCATCATCCTCGCAGCCCGCTTCAGCATCCTCGTCAGCCCGTATCATCATCCTCGTCAGCCCGCATAACCATCGTCGTCAGACTGCATCACCATCGTCGTCAGCCCGCATCATCATCGTCGTCAGTCCGAATCATCATCTTCGTCAGCCCGCATCATCATCCTCACCAGCCTGCATCATCCTCATCAGCCTGCATCATCCTCGTCAGCCCGCATCATCATCGTCGTCAGCCCGCATCATCATCCCCGGCAGCACGCATCATCATCCTCGTCAGCCCGCATCATCATCCTAGTCAGCCCGCATCATCATCACCGTCAGCCCGCATCATCATCCTCGCAGCCCGCATCATCATCCTCGTCAGCCCGCATCATCATCCTCGCAGCCCGCTTCAGCATCCTCGTCAGCCCCCATCATCATCACCGTCAGCCCGCATCACCATCGTCGTCAGCCCGCATCATCATCGTCGTCAGCCCGCATCATCATCGTCGTCAGTACGCATCATCATCCTCGTCAGCACGCATCATCATCCTCGTCAGCCCGCATCATCATCCTCGGAGCCGCATCGTCATCCTCGTCAGCACGCATCATCATCCTCGTCAGCCCGCATCATCATCCTCGTCAGCCCGCATCATCATCACCGTCAGCCAGCATCATCATCCTCGTCAGCCCGCGTCATCATCCTCATCAGCATGCATCATCATCCTCGTCAGCCCGCATCATTATCCTCGCAGCCCGCTTCAGCATCCTCGTCAGCCCGTATCATCATCCTCGTCAGCCTGCATCACCATCGTCGTCGGCCCGCATCATCATCCTCGTCAGCCCGCATCATCTTCCTCATCATCCTGCATCATCCTCGTCAGCCCGCATCATCATCCTCGTCAGCCCACATCATCGTCATCGTCAGCCTACATCATCATCATCGTCAGACCACATCATCATCATCATCAGACCACATCATCATCCTCCTAGGCCCACATCATCCTCCTCGTCAGCCCGCATCATCATCCTCGTCAGCCCGCATCATCATCACCGTCAGCCCGCATCATCATCCTCATCAGCCCGCATCACCATCGTCATCAGCCCGCATCATCATCGTCGTCAGCCCGCATCATCATCGTCGTCAGCCCGCATCATCATCCTCATCAGCACGCATCATTCTCCTCATCAGCCCGCATCATCATCCTCGCAGCCCGCATCATCATCCTAGTCAGCCCGCATCATCATCCTCGTCATCCCGCATCAACATCCTCGTCAGCACGCATCATCATCCTCGTCAGCCCGCATCATCATCCTCGCAGCCCGCTTCAACATCCTCGTCAGCCCGCATCATCATCCTCGTCAGCCCGCATCACCATCGTCGTCAGCCTACATCATCATCGTCGTCAGCCCGCATCATCATCGTCGTCAGCCCGCATCATCATACTCGTCAGCACGCATCATCATCCTCCTCAGCCCGCATCATCATCACCGTCAGCCCGCATCATCATCCTCGTCAGCCCGCATCATCATCCTCGTCAGCATGCATCATCATCCTCGTTAGCCCGCATCATCATCCTCGCAGCCCGCTTCAGCATCCTCGTCCCCCCGTATCATCATCCTCGTCAGCCCGCATCACCATCGTCGTCAGACTGCATAACCATCTTCGTCACCCCGCATCATCCTCGTCGTCAGCCCGCATCATCATCCTCGTCAGCCCGCATCATCATCCTCATCAGCCTGCATCAT
Organism: Gorilla gorilla gorilla; assembly: GCF_029281585.2. Lineage (NCBI taxonomy): Eukaryota > Metazoa > Chordata > Mammalia > Primates > Hominidae > Gorilla > Gorilla gorilla. The sequence goes on along the minus strand of NC_086018.1, from coordinate 8,258,511 downwards.
TCTCGTCAGAACGCATCATCATCCTCGTCAGCCCACATCATCGTCATCGTCAGCCTATATCTTCATCATCGTCAGACCACATCATCGTCATGGTCAGACCACATCTTCATCCTCCTAGTTCCACATCATCCTCCCCCTCAGCCCGCATCGTCATCCTCGTCAGCCCGCATCATCATCCTCGTCAGCACGCATCATCATTCTCGTCAGCCCGCATCATCATCCTCGCAGCCCGCTTCAGCATACTCGTCAGCCCGCATCATCATCACCGTCAGCCCGCATCACCATCGTCGTCAGCCTGCATCATCATCGTCGTCAGCCCGCATCATCATCGTCGTCACCCCGCATCATCATCCTCATCGGCACGCATCATCATCCTCGTCAGCCCGCATCATCATCCTCGTCAACCCGCATCATCATCACCGTCATCCCGCATCATCCTCCTCGTCAGTCCGCGTCATCATCCTCGTCAGCATGCATCATCATCCTCGTCAGCCCGCATCATCATCCTCGCAGCCCGCTTCAGCATCCTCGTCAGGCCGTATCATCATCCTCGTCAGCCCACATCATCGTCATCGTCAGCCTACATCATCATCATCGTCAGACCACATCATCATCATCGTCAGATCACATCATCATCCTCCTAGGCCCACATCATCCTCCTCGTCAGCCCGCATCATCTTCCTTGTCAGCCCGCATCATCATCAAATTCAGCCCGCATCATCATCCTCATCAGCCCGCATCATCATCCTCGCAGCCCGCATCATCATCCTCGTCAGAACGCATCATCATCCTCGTCAGCCCGCATCATCATCCTCGTCAGCCCGCATCACCATCACCGTCAGCCCGCATCATCTTCCTCGTCAGCCCGCATCATCATCCTCGTCAGCACGCATCATCATCCTCGTCAGCCCTCATCATCATCCTCGCAGCCCGCTTCAGCATCCTCGTCAGCCCGCATCATCATCCTCGTCAGCCCGCATCACCATCGTCGTCAGCCTGCATCACCATCGTCGTCAGCCCGCATCATCATCGTCGTCAGCCCGCATCATCTTCCTCGTCAGCCCGCATCATCATCCTCATCAGCCTGCATCATTCTCGTCAGCCCGAATCATCATCCTCGTCAGCCCACATCATCGTCATCGTCAGCCTACATCATCATCATCGTCAGACCACATCATCATCATCGTCAGACAACATCATCATCCTCCTAGGACAACATCATCCTCCTCGTCATCCCGCATCATCATCCTCGTCAGCCCGCATCATCATCACCGTCAGCCCGCATCATCATCCTCGTCAGCCCGCATCACCCTCGTCGTAAGCCCGCATCATCATCGTCGTCAGCCCGCATCATCATCGTCGTCCGCCCGCACCATCATCCTCGTCAGCACGCATCATCGTCCTCGTCAGCCCGCATCATCATCCTTGCAGCCCGCATCATCATCCTCGTCAGCCCGCATCACCATCACCGTCAGCCCGCATCATCATCCTCTTCAGCCCGCATCATCATCCTCGTCAGCACGCATCATCATCCTCGTCAGCCCGCATCATCATCCTCGCTGCCCGCTTCAGCATCCTCGTCAGCCCGCATCATCATCCTCGTCAGCCCGCATCACCATCACCGTCATCCCGCATCATCCTCCTCGTCAGTCCGCGTCATCATCCTCGTCAGCATGCATCATCATCCTCGTCAGCCCGCATCATCATCCTCGCAGCCCGCTTCAGCATCCTCGTCAGGCCGTATCATCATCCTCGTCAGCCCACATCATCGTCATCGTCAGCCTACATCATCATCATCGTCAGACCACATCATCATCATCGTCAGATCACATCATCATCCTCGTAGGCCCACATCATCCTCCTAGTCAGCCCGCATCATCATCCTCGTCAGCCCGCATCATCATCACCGTCAGACCGCATCATCATCCTCGTCAGCATGCATCATCATCCTCGTCAGCACGCATCATCATCCTCGTCAGGCCACATCATCATTCTCCTCAGCCCGCATCCTCATTCTTGTCAGCCTACATCATCGTCATCGTCAGCCCACATCATCGTCATCTTCAGCCCACATCATCATCATCGACAGCCCATATCATCGTCCTCGTCAGCCCACATCATCGTCATCGTCAGGCGACAACATCGTCATCGACAGCCCACATCATCATCCTCGACAGCCCACATCATCGTCATCGTCATCCATATCATCGTTATCGTCATCCCACATCATCCTCATCGTCAGCCCACATCATCATCCTCGTCAGCCCATATCATCATCGTCGTCAGCCCACATCTTGATCGTCGTCAGCCCACATAATCATCGTCAGCCCTCATCACCATCGACGTCAGCCCACATCATCATCGTCTTAAGCCCACATCACCATCGTCGTCAGCCCACATAATCATCGTCAGGCCACATCACCAACGTCGAAAGCCCACATCAATATCGTCGTCTGCCCACATCACCATCATCGTCAGCCCACATAATCATCATCAGGCAACATCATTATCCTTAGCCCACATCATCATCGTCAGCCCACATCATCATCATCATCAGCCGCCATCATCATCCATCATCAGCCCCCATCATCATCCATCATCAGCCCACATCATCATCCTCATCAACCCACATCATCATCCTCATCAGCCCACTTCGTCTTCATCATCAGCCCACATCATCATCCTCGTCAGCCAACATCATCATCATCCTCAGCCCGCATCATCATCCTCATCAGCACGCATCATTCTCCTCATCAGCCCGCATCATCATCCTCGCAGCCCGCATCGTCATCCTCGTCAGCCCGCATCTCCATCACCGTCAGCCCGCATCATCATCCTCGTCATCCCGCATCAACATCCTCGTCAGCACGCATCATCATCCTCGTCACCCCGCATCATCATCCTCGCAGCCCGCTTCAACATCCTCGTCAGCCCGCATCATCATCCTCGTCAGGCCGCATCACCATCGTCGTCAGCCTGCATCATCATCGTCGTCAGCCCGCATCATCATCGTCGTCATCCCGCATCATCATACTCGTCAGCAAGCATCATCATCCTCCTCAGCCCGCATCATCATCACCGTCAGCCCGCATCATCATCCTCGTCAGCCCGCATCATCATCCTCGTCAGCATGCATCATCATCCTCGTTAGCCCGCATCATCATCCTCGCAGCCCGCTTCAGCATCCTCGTCCCCCCGTATCATCATCCTCGTCAGCCCGCATCACCATCGTCGTCAGACTGCATAACCATCTTCGTCAGCCCGCATCATCATCGTCGTCAGCCCGCATCATCATCCTCGTCAGCCCGCATCATCATCCTCGTCAGCCCGCATCACCATCGTCGTCAGCCTGCATCATCATCGTCGTCAGCCCGCATCATAATCGTCGTCAGCCCGCATCATCATCCTCGTCAGCCCGCATCATCATCCTTGCAGCCCGCATCATCATCCTTGTCAGCACGCATCATCATCCTCGTCAGCCCGCATCATCATCCTCGTCAGCCCGCATCATCATCACCGTCAGCCCGCATCATCATCCTCGTCAGCCCGCATCATCATCCTCGCAGCCTGCTTCAGAATTCCTCGTCAGGCCGTATCATCCTCCTCGTCAGCCCGCATCACCATCGTCGTCAGACTGCATCACCATCGTCGTCAGCCCGCATCATCATCGTCGTCAGCCCACATCTTCGTCATCGTCAGACCACATCATCATCATGGTCAGACCACATCATCATCCTCCTAGTTGCACATCATCCTCCTCCTCAGCCCGCATCATCATCGTCGTCAGCCCACATCTTCGTCATCGTCAGACCACATCATCATCATGGTCAGACCACATCATCATCCTCCTAGTTGCACATCATCATCCTCGTCAGCCCGCATCATCATCGTCGTCAGCCCGCATCATCATCCTCCTAGGCCCACATCATCTTCCTCCTCAGCCCGCATCATCATCCTCGCAGCCCGCTTCAGCATCCTCGTCAGCCCGTATCATCATCCTCGTCAGCCCGCATAACCATCGTCGTCAGCCTACATCATCATCGTCGTCAGCCCGCATCATCATCGTCGTCAGCCCGCATCATCATACCCGTCAGCACGCATCATCATCCTCCTCAGCCCGCATCATCATCACCGTCAGCCCGCATCATCATCCTCGTCAGCCCGCATCATCATCCTCGTCAGCATGCATCATCATCCTCGTTAGCCCGCATCATCATCCTCGCAGCCCGCTTCAGCATCCTCGTCCCCCCGTATCATCATCCTCGTCAGCCCGCATCACCATCGTCGTCAGACTGCATAACCATCTTCGTCACCCCGCATCATCCTCGTCGTCAGCCCGCATCATCATCCTCGTCAGCCCGCATCATCATCCTCATCAGCCTGCATCATTCTCGTCAGAACGCATCATCATCCTCGTCAGCCCACATCATCGTCATCGTCAGCCTACATCTTCATCATCGTCAGACCACATCATCGTCATGGTCAGACCACATCATCATCCTCCTAGTTCCACATCATCCTCCCCCTCAGCCCGCATCATCATCCTGGTCAGCCCACATCATCATCCTCGTCAGCACGCATCATCATTCTCGTCAGCCCGCATCATCATCCTCGCAGCCCGCTTCAGCATACTCGTCAGCCCGCATCATCATCACCGTCAGCCCGCATCACCATCGTCGTCAGCCTGCATCATCATCGTCGTCAGCCCGCATCATCATCGTCGTCACCCCGCATCATCATCCTCATCGGCCCGCATCATCATCCTCGTCAGCCCGCATCATCATCCTCGTCAGCCCGCGTCATCATCCTCGTCAGCATGCATCATCATCCTCATCGGCCCGCATCATCATCCTCGCAGCCCGCTTCAGCATCCTCGTCAGGCCGTATCATCATCCTCGTCAGCCCACATCATCGTCATCGTCAGCCTACATCATCATCATCGTCAGACCACATCATCATCATCGTCAGATCACATCATCATCCTCCTAGGCCCACATCATCCTCCTCGTCAGCCCGCATCATCTTCCTTGTCAGCCCGCATCATCATCAAATTCAGCCCGCATCATCATCCTCATCAGCCCGCATCATCATCCTCGCAGCCCGCATCATCATCCTCGTCAGAACGCATCATCATCCTCGTCAGCCCGCATCATCATCCTCGTCAGCCCGCATCACCATCACCGTCAGCCCGCATCATCTTCCTCGTCAGCCCGCATCATCATCCTCGTCAGCACGCATCATCATCCTCGTCAGCCCTCATCATCATCCTCGCAGCCCGCTTCAGCATCCTCGTCAGCCGGCATCATCATCCTCGTCAGCCCGCATCACCATCGTCGTCAGCCTGCATCACCATCGTCGTCAGCCCGCATCATCATCGTCGTCAGCCCGCATCATCTTCCTCGTCAGCCCGCATCATCATCCTCATCAGCCTGCATCATTCTCGTCAGCCCGCATCATCATCCTCGTCAGCCCACATCATCGTCATCGTCAGCCTACATCATCATCATCGTCAGACCACATCATCATCATCGTCAGACAACATCATCATCTTCCTAGGACAACATCATCCTCCTCGTCATCCCGCATCATCATCCTCGTCAGCCCGCATCATCATCACCGTCAGCCCGCATCATCATCCTCGTCAGCCCGCATCACCCTCGTCGTAAGCCCGCATCATCATCGTCGTCAGCCCGCATCATCATCGTTGTCCGCCCGCACCATCATCCTCGTCATCACGCATCATCCTCCTCGTCAGCCCGCATCATCATCCTTGCAGCCCGCATCATCATCCTCGTCAGCCCGCATCACCATCACCGTCAGCCCGCATCATCATCCTCTTCAGCCCGCATCATCATCCTCATCAGCACGCATCATCATCCTCGTCAGCCCGCATCATCATCCTCGCTGCCCGCTTCAGCATCCTCGTCAGCCCGCATCATCATCCTCGTCAGCCCGCATCACCATCACCGTCATCCCGCATCATCCTCCTCGTCAGTCCGCGTCATCATCCTCGTCAGCATGCATCATCATCCTCGTCAGCCCGCATCATCATCCTCACAGCCCGCTTCAGCATCCTCGTCAGGACGTATCATCATCCTCGTCAGCCCACATCATCGTCATCGTCAGCCTACATCATCATCATCGTCAGACCACATCATCATCATCGTCAGATCACATCATCATCCTCCTAGGCCCACATCATCCTCCTCGTCAGCCCGCATCATCTTCCTTGTCAGCCCGCATCATGATCAAATTCAGCCCGCATCATCATCCTCATCAGCCCGCATCATCATCCTCGCAGCCCGCATCATCATCCTCGTCAGAACGCATCATCATCCTCGTCAGCCCGCATCATCATCCTCGTCAGCCCGCATCACCATCACCGTCAGCCCGCATCATCATCCTCGTCAGCCCGCATCATCATCCTCGTCAGCACGCATCATCATCCTCGTCAGCCCTCATCATCATCCTCGCAGCCCGCTTCAGCATCCTCGTCAGCCCGCCTCATCATCCTCGTCAGCCCGCATCACCATCGTCGTCAGCCTGCATCACCATCGTCGTCAGCCCGCATCATCATCGTCGTCAGCCCGCATCATCTTCCTCGTCAGCCCGCATCATCATCCTCATCAGCCTGCATCATTCTCGTCAGCCCGCATCATCATCCTCGTCAGCCCACATCATCGTCATCGTCAGCCTACATCATCATCATCGTCAGACCACATCATCATCATCGTCAGACAACATCATCATCCTCCTAGGCCAACATCATCCTCCTCGTCATCCCGCATCATCATCCTCGTCAGCCCGCATCATCATCACCGTCAGCCCGCATCATCATCCTCGTCAGCCCGCATCACCCTCGTCGTAAGCCCGCATCATCATCGTCGTCAGCCCGCATCATCATCGTCGTCCGCCCGCACCATCATCCTCGTCAGCACGCATCATCCTCCTCGTCAGCCCGCATCATCATCCTTGCAGCCCGCATCATCATCCTCGTCAGCCCGCATCACCATCACCGTCAGACCGCATCATCATCCTCTTCAGCCCGCATCATCATCCTCGTCAGCACGCATCATCATCCTCGTCAGCCCGCATCATCATCCTCGCTGCCCGCTTCAGCATCCTCGTCAGCCCGCATCATCATCCTCGTCAGCCCGCATCACCATCGTCGTCAGCCTGCATCATCATCGTCGTCAGCCCGCATCATCATCGTCGTCAGCCCGCATCATCATCCTCGTCAGCCCGCATCATCATCCTTGCAGCCCGCATCATCATCCTTGTCAGCACTCATCATCATCCTCGTCAGCCCGCATCATCATCCTCGTCAGCCCGCATCATCATCACCGTCAGCCCGCATCATCATACTCGTCAGCCCGCATCATCATCCTCGCAGCCTGCTTCAGAATTCCGCGTCAGGCCGTATCATCCTCCTCGTCAGCCCGCATCACCATCGTCGTCAGACTGCATCACCATCGTCGTCAGCCCGCATCATCATCGTCGTCAGCCCACATCTTCGTCATCGTCAGACCACATCATCATCATGGTCAGACCACATCATCATCCTCCTAGTTGCACATCATCCTCCTCCTCAGCCCGCATCATCATTCTCGTCAGCCCGCATCACCATCACCGTCAGCCCGCATCATCATCCTCGTCAGCCCGCATCATCATCCTCGTCAGCACGCATCATCATCCTCGTCAACCCGCATCATCATCTTCGCAGCCCCCTTCAGCATCCTCGTCAGCCCGCATCATCATCACTGTCAGCCCGCATCACCATCGTCGTCAGTCTGCATCATCATCCTCGTCAGCCCACATCATCGTCATCGTCAGCCTATATCATCACCATCGTCAGGCCACATCATCATCATCGTCAGACCACATCATCATCCTCCTAGGCCCACATCATCCTCCTCGTCAGCCCGCATCATCATCCTCGTCAGCCCCCATCATCATCACCGTCAGCCCGCATCATTATCGTCGTCAGCCCGCATCATCATCGTCGTCAGTACGCATCATCATCCTCGTCAGCACGCATCATCATCCTCGTCAGCCCGCATCATCATCCTCGGAGCCGCATCGTCATCCTCGTCAGCACGCATCATCATCCTCGTCAGCCTGCATCATCATCCTCGTCAGCCCGCATCATCATCACCGTCAGCCAGCATCATCATCCTCGTCAGCCCGCGTCATCATCCTCATCAGCATGCATCATCATCCTCGTCAGCCCGCATCATCATCCTCGCAGCCCGCTTCAACATCCTCGTCAGCCCGCATCATCATCCTCGTCAGCCCACGTCACCATCGTCGTCAGCCTACATCATCATCGTCGTCAGCCCGCATCATCATCGTCGTCAGCCCGCATCATCATACTCGTCAGCACGCATCATCATCCTCCTCAGCCCGCATCATCATCACCGTCAGCCCTCATCATCATCCTCGTCAGCCCGCATCATCATCCTCGTCAGCATGCATCATCGTCCTCGTTAGCCCGCATCATCATCCTCGCAGCCCGCTTCAGCATCCTCGTCCCCCCGTATCATCATCCTCGTCAGCCCGCATCACCATCGTCGTCAGACTGCATAACCATCTTCGTCACCCCGCATCATCCTCGTCGTCAGCCCGCATCATCATCCTCGTCAGCCCGCATCATCATCCTCATCAGCCTGCATCATTCTCGCCAGAACGCATCATCATCCTCGTCAGCCCACATCATCGTCATCGTCAGCCTACATCTTCATCATCGTCAGACCACATCATCGTCATGGTCAGACCACATCATCATCCTCCTAGTTCCACATCATCCTCCCCCTCAGCCCGCATCATCATCCTCGTCAGCCCGCATCATCATCCTCGTCAGCACGCATCATCATTCTCGTCAGCCCGCATCATCATCCTCGCAGCCAGCTTCAGCATACTCGTCAGCCCGCATCATCATCACCGTCAGCCCGCATCACCATCGTCGTCAGCCTGCATCATCATCGTCGTCAGCCCGCATCATCATCGTCGTCACCCCGCATCATCATCCTCATCGGCACGCATCATCATCCTCGTCAGCCCGCATCATCATCCTCGTCAACCCGCATCATCATCACCGTCATCCCGCATCATCCTCCTCGTCAGTCCGCGTCATCATCCTCGTCAGCATGCATCATCATCCTCGTCAGCCCGCATCATCATCCTCGCAGCCCGCTTCAGCATCCTCGTCAGGCCGTATCATCATCCTCGTCAGCCCACATCATCGTCATCGTCAGCCTACATCTTCATCATCGTCAGACCACATCATCGTCATGGTCAGACCACATCATCATCCTCCAAGTTCCACATCATCCTCCCCCTCAGCCCGCATCATCATCCTCGTCAGCCCGCATCATCATCCTCGTCAGCACGCATCATCATCCTCGTCAGCCCTCATCATCATCCTCGCAGCCCGCTTCAGCATCCTCGTCAGCCGGCATCATCATCCTCGTCAGCCCGCATCACCATCGTCGTCAGCCTGCATCACCATCGTCGTCAGCCCGCATCATCATCGTCGTCAGCCCGCATCATCTTCCTCGTCAGCCCGCATCATCATCCTCATCAGCCTGCATCATTCTCGTCAGCCCGCATCATCATCCTCGTCAGCCCACATCATCGTCATCGTCAGCCTACATCATCATCATTGTCAGACCACATCATCATCATCGTCAGACAACATCATCATCCTCCTAGGCCAACATCATCCTCCTCGTCATCCCGCATCATCATCCTCGTCAGCCCGCATCATCATCACCGTCAGCCCGCATCATCATCCTCGTCAGCCCGCATCACCCTCGTCGTAAGCCCGCATCATCATCGTCGTCAGCCCGCATCATCATCGTCGTCCGCCCGCACCATCATCCTCGTCAGCACGCATCATCCTCCTCGTCAGCCCGCATCATCATCCATGCAGCCCGCATCATCATCCTCGTCAGCCCGCATCACCATCACCGTCAGCCCGCATCATCATCCTCTTCAGCCCGCATCATCATCCTCGTCAGCACGCATCATCATCCTCGTCAGCCCGCATCATCATCCTCGCTGCCCGCTTCAGCATCCTCGTCAGCCCGCATCATCATCCTCGTCAGCCCGCATCACCATCACCGTCATCCCGCATCATCCTCCTCGTCAGTCCGCGTCATCATCCTCGTCAGCATGCATCATCATCCTCGTCAGCCCGCATCATCATCCTCGCTGCCCGCTTCAGCATCCTCGTCAGCCCGCATCATCATCCTCGTCAGCCCGCATCACCATCGTCGTCAGCCTGCATCATCATCGTCGTCAGCCCGCATCGTCATCGTCGTCAGCCCGCATCATCATCCTCGTCAGCCCGCATCATCATCCTTGCAGCCCGCATCATCATCCTTGTCAGCACGCATCATCATCCTCGTCAGCCCGCATCATCATCCTCGTCAGCCCGCATCATCATCACCGTCAGCCCGCATCATCATCCTCGTCAGCCCGCATCATCATCCTCGCAGCCTGCTTCAGAATTCCTCGTCAGGCCGTATCATCCTCCTCGTCAGCCCGCATCACCATCGTCGTCAGACTGCATCACCATCGTCGTCAGCCCGCATCATCATCGTCGTCAGCCCACATCTTCGTCATTGTCAGACCACATCATCATCATGGTCAGACCACATCATCATCCTCCTAGTTGCACATCATCCTCCTCCTCAGCCCGCATCATCATTCTCATCAGCCCGCATCACCATCACCGTCAGCCCGCATCATCATCCTCGTCAGCCCGCATCATCCTCCTCGTCAGCACGCATCATCATCCTCGTCAACCCGCCTCATCATCTTCGCAGCCCCCTTCAGCATCCTCGTCAGCCCGCATCATCATCACTGTCAGCCCGCATCACCATCGTCGTCAGTCTGCATCATCATCCTCGTCAGCCCACATCATCGTCATCGTCAGCCTATATCATCACCATCGTCAGGCCACATCATCATAATCGTCAGACCACATCATCATCCTCCTAGGCCCACATCATCCTCCTCGTCAGCCCGCATCATCATCCTCGTCAGCCCCCATCATCATCACCGTCAGCCCGCATCACCATCGTCGTCAGCCCGCATCATCATCGTCGTCAGCCCGCATCATCATCGTCGTCAGTACGCATCATCATCCTCGTCAGCACGCATTATCATCCTCGTCAGCCCGCATCATCATCCTCGGAGCCGCATCATCATCCTCGTCAGCACGCATCATCATCCTCGTCAGCCCGCATCATCATCCTCGTCAGCCCTCATCATCATCACCGTCAGCCAGCATCATCATCCTCGTCAGCCCGCGTCATCATCCTCATCAGCATGCATCATCATCCTCGTCAGCCCGCATCATTATCCTCGCAGCCCGCTTCAGCATCCTCGTCAGCCCGTATCATCATCCTCGTCAGCCTGCATCACCATCGTCGTCGGCCTGCATCGCCATCTTCGTCAGCCCGCATCATCATCGTCGTCAGCCCGCATCATCATCCTCGTCAGCCCGCATCATCTTCCTCATCATCCTGCATCATCCTCGTCAGCCCGCATCATCATCCTCGTCAGCCCACATCATCGTCATCGTCAGCCTACATCATCATCATCGTCAGACCACATCATCATCATCATCAGACCACATCATCATCCTCCTAGGCCCACATCATCCTCCTCGTCAGCCCGCATCATCATCCTCATCAGCCCGCATCATCATCACCGTCAGCCCGCATCATCATCCTCATCAGCCCGCATCACCATCGTCATCAGCCCGCATCATCATCGTCGTCAGCCCGCATCATCATCGTCGTCAGCCCGCATCATCATCCTCATCAGCACGCATCATTCTCCTCATCAGCCCGCATCATCATCCTCGCAGCCCGCATCATCATCCTCGTCAGCCCGCATCATCATCCTCGTCATCCCGCATCAACATCCTCGTCAGCACGCATCATCATCCTCGTCAGCCCGCATCATCATCCTCGCAGCCCGCTTCAACATCCTCGTCAGCCCGCATCATCATCCTCGTCAGCCCGCATCACCATCGTCGTCAGCCTACATCATCATCGTCGTCAGCCCGCATCATCATCGTCGTCAGCCCGCATCATCATACTCGTCAGCACGCATCATCATCCTCCTCAGCCCGCATCATCATCACCATCAGCCCGCATCATCATCCTCGTCAGCCCGCATCATCATCCTCGTCAGCATGCATCATCGTCCTCGTTAGCCCGCATCATCATCCTCGCAGCCCGCTTCAGCATCCTCGTCCCCCCGTATCATCATCCTCGTCAGCCCGCATCACCATCGTCGTCACACTGCATAACCATCTTCGTCACCCCGCATCATCCTCGTCGTCAGCCCGCATCATCATCCTCGTCAGCCCGCATCATCATCCTCATCAGCCTGCATCATTCTCGTCAGAACGCATCATCATCCTCGTCAGCCCACATCATCGTCATCGTCAGCCTACATCTTCATCATCGTCAGACCACATCATCGTCATGGTCAGACCACATCATCATCCTCCTAGTTCCACATCATCCTCCCCCTCAGCCCGCATCATCATCCTCGTCAGCCCGCATCATCATCCTCGTCAGCACGCATCATCATTCTCGTCAGCCCGCATCATCATCCTCGCAGCCAGCTTCAGCATCCTCGTCAGCCCGCATCATCATCACCGTCAGCCCGCATCACCATCGTCGTCAGCCTGCATCATCATCGTCGTCAGCCCGCATCATCATCGTCGTCACCCCGCATCATCATCCTCATCGGCACGCATCATCATCCTCGTCACCCCGCATCATCATCCTCGTCAACCCGCATCATCATCACCGTCATCCCGCATCATCCTCCTCGTCAGTCCGCGTCATCATCCTCGTCAGCATGCATCATCATCCTCGTCAGCCCGCATCATCATCCTCGCAGCCCGCTTCAGCATCCTCGTCAGGCCGTATCATCATCCTCGTCAGCCCACATCATCGTCATCGTCAGCCTACATCTTCATCATCGTCAGACCACATCATCGTCATGGTCAGACCACATCATCATCCTCCTAGTTCCACATCATCCTCCCCCTCAGCCCGCATCATCATCCTCGTCAGCCCGCATCATCATCCTCGTCAGCACGCATCATCATCCTCGTCAGCCCTCATCATCATCCTCGCAGCCCGCTTCAGCATCCTCGTCAGCCCGCATCATCATCCTCGTCAGCCCGCATCACCATCGTCGTCAGCCTGCATCACCATCGTCGTCAGCCCGCATCATCATCGTCGTCAGCCCGCATCATCTTCCTCGTCAGCCCGCATCATCATCCTCATCAGCCTGCATCATTCTCGTCAGCCCGCATCATCATCCTCGTCAGCCCACATCATCGTCATCGTCAGCCTACATCATCATCATCGTCAGACCACATCATCATCATCGTCAGACAACATCATCATCCTCCTAGGCCAACATCATCCTCCTCGTCATCCCGCATCATCATCCTCGTCAGCCCGCATCACCCTCGTCGTAAGCCCGCATCATCATCGTCGTCAGCCCGCATCATCATCGTCGTCCGCCCGCACCATCATCCTCGTCAGCACGCATCATCCTCCTCGTCAGCCCGCATCATCATCGTCGTCAGCCCGCATCATCATCGTCGTCAGCCCGCATCATCATCCTCGTCAGCACGCATCATCATCCTCGTCAGCCCGCATCATCATCCTCGAGGCCCGCTTCAGCATCCTCGTCAGCCTGCCTCATCATCGTCGTCAGCCCGAATCATCATCCTCGTCAGCCCGCATCATCATCTTCGCAGCCCCCTTCAGCATCCTCGTCAGCCCGCATCATCATCACCGTCAGCCCGCATCATCATCGTCGTCAGTCTGCATCATCATTGTAGTCAGCCCGCATCATCATCGTCGTCAGCCCGCATCATCATCCTCGTCATCACGCATCATCATCCTTGTCAGCCCGCATGATCATCCTCGCAGCCCGCATCATCATCCTCGTCAGCACGCATCATCATCGTCGTCAGCCCGCATCATCATCACCGTCAGCCCGCATCATCATCCTCATCAGCCCACATCATCATCATCATCAGCCCACATCATCATCCTCGTCAGCCCGCATCATCATCATCGTCAGCCCGCATCATCATCCTCGTCAGCCCGCATCATCATCCTAGTCAGCCCGCATCATCATCCTCGTCAGCCCGCATCATCATCCTCGTCAGCTCGCATCATCATCCTCGTCAGCCCGCATCATTTTCGTCAGCCCGCATCATCATCCGCGTCAGGCCGCATCATCATGCTCGTCAGCCCGCATCATCATGCTCGTCAGCCCGCATCATCATCCTCGTCAGCCCGCATCATCATCCTCGTCATCACGCATCATCATCCTTGTCAGCCCGCATGATCATCCTCGCAGCCCGCATCATCATCCTCGTCAGCACGCATCATCATCGTCGTCAGCCCGCATCATCATCACCGTCAGCCCGCATCATCATCCTCATCAGCCCACATCATCATCATCATCAGCCCACATCATCATCCTCGTCAGCCCGCATCATCATCATCGTCAGCCCGCATCATCATCCTCGTCAGCCCGCATCATCATCCTAGTCAGCCCGCATCATCATCCTCGTCAGCCCGCATCATCATCCTCGTCAGCTCGCATCATCATCCTCGTCAGCCCGCATCATTTTCGTCAGCCCGCATCATCATCCGCGTCAGGCCGCATCATCATGCTCGTCAGCCCGCATCATCATGCTCGTCAGCCCGCATCATCATCCTCGTCAGCCCGCATCATCATCCTCGTCAGCACACATCATAGTCTTCGTCAGTCCACATCATCATCCTCGTCAGCCCACATCATCATCGTCGTCAGCCCACATAATACTCCTCGTTATCCCACATCATCATCCTCGACAGCCCGCATCATCGTCCTCGTCTGCCCACATCAACATCGTCGTCAGCCCACATCATCATCATCAGCCCACATCATCATCGTCAGCCCACATGATCATCATCAGCCCACTTCATCATAATCATCAGCCCACATCATCATCCTCATCAGCGCACATCATCATCCTCATCAGCCTACATCATCATCCTCATCAGCCTGCATCATCATCAACGTCAGCCCACATCATCATCCTCCTCAGCCTACATCATCCTCATCGTCAGCCCACTTCATCATCCTCGTCAGCCCACATCATCGTCTTCGTCAGCCCACACCACCATCGTCGTCAGCCCACATAACCATCGTCAGCCCACATCACCATCGTCGTCAGTCCACATCATCATCCTCGTCAGCCCACGTCATCATTGTCGTCCCACGTCATCATCGTCAGCACACATCATCATCGTCAGCCCACATCATCATTATCATCAGCCCAATTCATCATCCTCATCAGCCCACATCATCATCCTCGTCTGCCCACATCATCATCCTCTTCAGCCCACATCATCATCCTCGTCAGCCCACATCATCGTCATCATCAGCGCACATCATCGTCATCGTCAGCCCGCATCGTCATCCTCTTCAGTCCGCATCATCATCCTCGTCAGCCCACATCAGCATCGTCATCAGCCCACATCAGCATCGTCATTGGCCCACATCATCATCCTCGTCAGCCCGCATCATCATCCTCGTCAGCACGCATCATCATCCTCGTCAGCCCGCATCATCATCCTCGCAGCCCGCATCATCATCCTCATCAGCCTGCATCATCATCCTCGTCAGCCCGCATCATCACCACCGTCAGCCCGCATCATCATCCTCGTAAGCCCGCGTCATCATCCTCGTCAGCATGCATCATCATCGTCGTCAGCCCGCATCATCATCCTCGTCAGCCTGCATCAGCATCTTCGTCAGCCTTCATCACCATCGTCGTCAGCAGGCGTCACCATCATCGTCAGCCCGCATCATCATCCTCGTCAGCCCACATCATCATCCTCATCAGCCTGCATCATCCTCGTCAGCCCACATCATCATCCTCGTCAGCCGACATCATCGTCATCGTCAGCCTACATCATCATCATCGTCAGACCACATCATCATCATCGTCAGACCACATCATCATCCTCCTAGGCCCACCTCATCCTCCTCGTCATCCCGCATCATCATCCTCGTCAGGCCGCATCATCATCACCGTCATCCCGCATCATCATCCTCGTCAGCCTGCATCATCATCCTCGTCAGCACGCATCATCATCCTCTTCAGCCCACATCACCATCGTCGTCAGCCCGCAACATCATCGTCGTCAGCCCGCATCATCATCGTCGTCAGCCCGCATCATCATCCTCATCAGCCCGCGTCATCATCCTCGCAGCCCGCATCATCATCCTCGTCAGAACGCATCATCATCCTCGTCAGCCCGCATCATCATCCTCGTCAGCCCGCATCACCATCGTCGTCAGCCCGCATCATCATCCTCGTCAGCCTGCATCATCATCCTCGTCAGCACGCATCATCATCCTCGTCAGACCGCATCATCATCCTCGCAGCCCGCTTCAGCATCCTCGTCAGCCCGCATCATCATCCTCGTCAGCCCGCATAACCGTCG
The DNA here is from genome assembly GCF_029281585.2 of Gorilla gorilla gorilla. Taxonomy (NCBI): domain Eukaryota; kingdom Metazoa; phylum Chordata; class Mammalia; order Primates; family Hominidae; genus Gorilla; species Gorilla gorilla. The sequence goes on along the minus strand of NC_086018.1, from coordinate 8,241,958 downwards.
TCGTCAGCCTGCATCACCATCGTCGTCAGCCCGCATCATCATCGTCGTCAGCCCGCATCATCATCCTCGTCAGCCCGCATCATCAACCTCATCAGCCTGCATCATCCTCGTCAGCCCGCATCATCATCCTTGTCAGCCTACATCATCGTCATCGTCAGCCTACATCATCATCATCATCAGACCACATCATCATCATCGTCAGACCACATCTTCATCCTCCTAGGCCCACATCATCCTCCTCGTCAGCCAGCATCATCATCCTCGTCAGCCCGCATCATCATCACCATCAGCCCGCATCATCATCCTCTTCAGCCCGCATCATCATCCTCGTCAGCCCGCATCACCATCGTCGTCAGCCCGCATCATCATCGTCGTCAGCCCGCATCATCATCGTCGTCAGCCCGCATCATCATCCTCGTCAGCACGCATCATCATCCTCGTCAGCCCGCATCATCATCCTCGAGGCCCGCTTCAGCATCCTCGTCAGCCTGCCTCATCATCGTCGTCAGCCCGAATCATCATCCTCGTCAGCCCGCATCATCATCTTCGCAGCCCCCTTCAGCATCCTCGTCAGCCCGCATCATCATCACCGTCAGCCCGCATCATCATCGTCGTCAGTCTGCATCATCATTGTAGTCAGCCCGCATCATCATCGTCGTCAGCCCGCATCATCATCCTCGTCATCACGCATCATCATCCTTGTCAGCCCGCATGATCATCCTCGCAGCCCGCATCATCATCCTCGTCAGCACGCATCATCATCGTCGTCAGCCCGCATCATCATCACCGTCAGCCCGCATCATCATCCTCATCAGCCCACATCATCATCATCATCAGCCCACATCATCATCCTCGTCAGCCCGCATCATCATCATCGTCAGCCCGCATCATCATCCTCGTCAGCCCGCATCATCATCCTAGTCAGCCCGCATCATCATCCTCGTCAGCCCGCATCATCATCCTCGTCAGCTCGCATCATCATCCTCGTCAGCCCGCATCATTTTCGTCAGCCCGCATCATCATCCGCGTCAGGCCGCATCATCATGCTCGTCAGCCCGCATCATCATGCTCGTCAGCCCGCATCATCATCCTCGTCAGCCCGCATCATCATCCTCGTCATCACGCATCATCATCCTTGTCAGCCCGCATGATCATCCTCGCAGCCCGCATCATCATCCTCGTCAGCACGCATCATCATCGTCGTCAGCCCGCATCATCATCACCGTCAGCCCGCATCATCATCCTCATCAGCCCACATCATCATCATCATCAGCCCACATCATCATCCTCGTCAGCCCGCATCATCATCATCGTCAGCCCGCATCATCATCCTCGTCAGCCCGCATCATCATCCTAGTCAGCCCGCATCATCATCCTCGTCAGCCCGCATCATCATCCTCGTCAGCTCGCATCATCATCCTCGTCAGCCCGCATCATTTTCGTCAGCCCGCATCATCATCCGCGTCAGGCCGCATCATCATGCTCGTCCGCCCGCATCATCATGCTCGTCAGCCCGCATCATCATCCTCGTCAGCCCGCATCATCATCCTCGTCAGCACACATCATAGTCTTCGTCAGTCCACATCATCATCCTCGTCAGCCCACATCATCATCGTCGTCAGCCCACATCATACTCCTCGTTATCCCACATCATCATCCTCGACAGCCCGCATCATCGTCCTCGTCTGCCCACATCAACATCGTCGTCAGCCCACATCATCATCATCAGCCCACATCATCATCGTCAGCCCACATGATCATCATCAGCCCACTTCATCATAATCATCAGCCCACATCATCATCCTCATCAGCGCACATCATCATCCTCATCAGCCCACATCATCATCCTCATCAGCCTGCATCATCATCAACGTCAGCCCACATCATCATCCTCCTCAGCCCACATCATCCTCATCGTCAGCCCACTTCATCATCCTCGTCAGCCCACATCATCGTCTTCGTCAGCCCACACCACCATCGTCGTCAGCCCACATAACCATCGTCAGCCCACATCACCATCGTCGTCAGTCCACATCATCATCCTCGTCAGCCCACGTCATCATTGTCGTCCCACGTCATCATCGTCAGCACACATCATCATCGTCAGCCCACATCATCATTATCATCAGCCCAATTCATCATCCTCATCAGCCCACATCATCATCCTCGTCTGCCCACATCATCATCCTCTTCAGCCCACATCATCATCCTCGTCAGCCCACATCATCGTCATCATCAGCGCACATCATCGTCATCGTCAGCCCGCATCGTCATCCTCTTCAGTCCGCATCATCATCCTCGTCAGCCCACATCAGCATCGTCATCAGCCCACATCAGCATCGTCATTGGCCCACATCATCATCCTCGTCAGCCCGCATCATCATCCTCGTCAGCCGGCATCATCATCCTCGTCAGCCCACATCATCGTCATCGTCAGCCCACATCATCGTCATCGTCAGCCCGCATCGTCATCCTCTTCAGCCCGCATCATCATCCTCGTCAGCCCACATCAGCATCGTCATCAGCCCACATCAGCATCGTCATCAGCCCACATCAACATCGTCGTCAGCCCACATAATCATCATCAGCCCAGATCATCATCCTCGTCAGCCCGCATCATCATCCTCGTCAGCCCGCATCATCATCCTCGTCAGCCCACATCATCATTGTTGTCCCACATCATCATCGTCAGCCCACATCATCCTCGTCAGCCCGCATCATCATCCTCGTCAGCCCGCATCATCATCCTCGTCAGCCCACATCATCATTGTCGTCCCACATCATCATCGTCAGCCCACATCATCATCGTCAGCCCACATCATCATTATCATCAGCCCAAATCATCATCCTCATCAGCCCACATCATCATTCTCGTCAGCCCACATCATCATCCTCTTCAGCCCACATCATCATCCTCGGCAGCCCACATCATCATCATCGTCAGCCCACATCATCGTCATTGTCAGCCCGCATCGTCGTCCTCTTCAGTCCGCATCATCATCCTCGTCAGCCCACATCAGCATCGTCATCAGCCCGCATCAGCATCCTCATCAGGCCACATCATCATCGTCGTCTGCCCACATCATCATCCTCATCAGCCGGCATCATCATCCTCGTCAGCCCGCATCATCATCCTCGTCAGCCCGCATCATCATCCACGTCAGCCCGCATCGTCATCACCATCAGCCCGCATCATCATCCTCGCAGCCCGCATCATCATCCTCGTCAGCCCGCATCGTCATCACCGTCAGCCCGCATCACCATCATCGTCAGCCTGCATCATCATCCTCGTCAGCCCGCATCATCATCCTCGTCAGCCCGCATCATCATCCTCGTCAGCACGCATCATCATCCTCGTCAGCCCGCATCATCATCCTCGCAGCCCGCATCATCATCCTCATCAGCCTGCATCATCATCCTCGTCAGCCCGCATCACCACCACAGTCAGCCCGCATCATCATCCTCGTAAGCCCGCGTCATCATCCTCGTCAGCATGCATCATCATCGTCGTCAGCCTGCATCATCATCCTCGTCAGCCTGCATCAGCATCTTCGTCAGCCTTCATCACCATCGTCGTCAGCAGGCGTCACCATCATCGTCAGCCCGCATCATCATCCTCGTCAGCCCACATCATCATCCTCATCAGCCTGCATCATCCTCGTCAGCCCGCATCATCATCCTCGTCAGCCCACGTCATCGTCATCGTCAGCCTACATCATCATCATCGTCAGACCACATCATCATCATCGTCAGACCACATCATCATCCTCCTAGGCCCACCTCATCCTCCTCGTCATCCCGCATCATCATCCTCGTCAGCCCGCATCATCATCACCGTCATCCCGCATCATCATCCTCGTCAGCCTGCATCATCATCCTCGTCAGCACGCATCATCATCCTCTTCAGCCCGCATCACCATCGTCGTCAGCCCGCAACATCATCGTCGTCAGCCCGCATCATCATCGTCGTCAGCCCGCATCATCATCCTCATCAGCCCGCGTCATCATCCTCGCAGCCCGCATCATCATCCTCGTCAGAACGCATCATCATCCTCGTCAGCCCGCATCATCATCCTCGTCAGCCCGCATCACCATCACCGTCAGCCCGCATAATCATCCTCGTCAGCCCGCATCATCATCCTCGTCAGCACGCATCATCATCCTCGTCAGACCGCATCATCATCCTCGCAGGCCGCTTCAGCATCCTTGTCAGCCCGCATCATCATCCTCATCAGCCCGCATCACCGTCGTCGTCAGCCTGCATCACCATCGTCGTCAGCCCGCATCTTCATCGTCGTCAGCCCGCATCATCATCCTCGTCAGCCCGCATCATCAACCTCATCAGCCTGCATCATCCTCGTCAGCCCGCATCATCATCCTTGCCAGCCTACATCATCGTCATCGTCAGCCTACATCATCATCATCGTCAGACCACATCATCATCATCGTCAGACCACATCATCATCCTCCTAGGCCCACATCATCCTCCTCGTCAGCCAGCATCATCATCCTCGTCAGCCCGCATCATCATCACCGTCAGCCCGCATCATCATCCTCGTCAGCCCGCATCATCATCCTCGTCAGCCCGCATCACCATCGTCGTCAGCCCACATCATCATCCTCGCCAGCCCACATCATCATCATCGTCAGCCCACATCACCATCGTCGTCAGCCCACATAATCATCGTCAGGCCACATCACCAACGTCGAAAGCCCACATCAATATCGTCGTCTGCCCACATCACCATCATCGTCAGCCCACATAATCATCATCAGGCCACATCATTATCCTTAGCCCACATCATCATCGTCAGCCCACATCATCATCATCATCAGCCGCCATCATCTTCCATCATCAGCCCCCATCATCATCCCTCATCAGCCCACATCATCATCCTCATCAACCCACATCATCATCCTCATCAGCCCACATCATCATCATCATCAGCCCACATCATCATCCTCGTCAGCCCGCATCATCATCATCGTCAGCCCGCATCATCATCCTCGTCAGCCCGCATCATCATCCTAGTCAGCCCGCATCATCATCCTCGTCAGCCCGCATCATCATCCTCGTCAGCTCGCATCATCATCCTCGTCAGCCCGCATCATTTTCGTCAGCCCGCATCATCATCCGCGTCAGCTCGCATCATCATCCTCGTCAGCCCGCATCATTTTCGTCAGCCCACATCATACTCCTCGTTATCCCACATCATCATCCTCGACAGCCCGCATCATCGTCCTCGTCTGCCCACATCAACCTCGTCGTCAGCCCACATCATCATCATCAGCCCACATCATCATCGTCAGCCCACATGATCATCATCAGCCCACTTCATCATAATCATCAGCCCACATCATCATCCTCATCAGCGCACATCATCATCCTCATCAGCCCACATCATCATCCTCATCAGCCTGCATCATCCTCATCGTCAGCCCACATCATCATCCTCGTCAGCCCACATCATCGTCTTCGTCAGCCCACATCATCATCCTCGTCAGCCCACATCATCGTCTTCGTCAGCCCACACCACCATCGTCGTCAGCCCACATAACCATCGTCAGCCCACATCACCATCGTCGTCAGTCCACATCATCATCCTCGTCAGCCCACGTCATCATTGTCGTCCCACGTCATCATCGTCAGCACACATCATCATCGTCAGCCCACATCATCATTATCATCAGCCCAAATCATCATCCTCATCAGCCCACATCATCATCCTCGTCTGCCCACATCATCATCCTCTTCAGCCCACATCATCATCCTCGTCAGCCCACATCATCGTCATCATCAGCGCACATCATCGTCATCGTCAGCCCGCATCGTCATCCTCTTCAGTCCGCATCATCATCCTCGTCAGCCCACATCAGCATCGTCATCAGCCCACATCAGCATCGTCTTTGGCCCACATCATCATCGTCGTCAGCCCACATCATCATCCTCGTCAGCCCGCATCATCATCCTCGTCAGCCCACATCATCGTCATCGTCAGCCCACATCATCATCCTCGTCAGCCCGCACCATCATCCTCGTCAGCCCGCATCATCATCCTCGAGGCCCGCTTCAGCATCCTCGTCAGCCTGCCTCATCATCGTCGTCAGCCCGAATCATCATCCTCGTCAGCACGCATCATCATCCTCGTCAGCCCGCATCATCATCCTTGTCAGCCCGCATCACCGTCGTCCTCAGCCCGCATCATCATCGTCGTCAGCCCGCATCATCATCCTCGTCAGCCCGCATCATCATCCTCGTCAGCACGCATCATCATCCTCGTCAGCCCACATCATCGTCATCGTCAGCCTATATCATCATCATCTTCAGACCACATCATCATCATCTTCAGACCACATCATCATCCTCCTAGGCCCACATCATCCTCCTCGTCAGCCCACATCATCATCCTCGTCAGGCCACATCATCATCCTCCTCAGCCCTCATCATCATCCTTGTCAGCCTACATCATCGTCATTGTCAGCCCACATCATCGTCATCTTCAGCCCACATCATCATCACCGACAGCCCATATCATCGTCCTCGTCAGCCCACATCATCGTCATCGTCAGGCGTCAACATCGTCATCGACAGCCCACATCATCATCCTCGTCAGACGGCATCATCATCCTCGTCAGCCCACATCATCGTCATCGTCATCCCACATCATCGTCATCGTCAGCCCGCATCGTCATCCTCTTCAGCCCGCATCATCATCCTCTTCAGCCCACATCAGCATCGTTATCAGCCCACATCAGCATCGTCATCAGCCCACATCACCATCGTCGTCAGCCCACATAATCATCATCAACCCAGATCATCATCCTCGTCAGCCCGCATCATCATCCTCGTCAGCCCGCATCATCATCCTCATCAGCCCGCATCATCATCACCGTCAGCCCGCATCATCATCCTCGTCAGCCCGCATCCTCATCCTCGTCAGCACGCATCATCATCCTCGTCAGCCCGCATCATCATCCTCGCAGCCCGCATCATCATCCTCGTCAGCACGCATCATCATCCTCGTCAGCACGCATCATCATCCTCGTCAGCACGCATCATCATCCTCGTCAGCCCGCATCATCATCCTCGCAGCCCGCTTCAGCATCCTCGTCAGCCCCCATCATCATCACCGTCAGCCCGCATCACCATTGTCGTCAGCCCGCATCATCATCGTCGTCAGCCCGCATCATCATCGTCGTGAGCACGCATCATCATCCTCGTCAGCACGCATCATCATCCTCGTCAGCCCGCATCATCATCCTCGGAGCCGCATCATCATCCTCGTCAGCACGCATCATCATCCTCGTCAGCCCGCATCATCATCCTCGTCAGCCCGTATCATCATCACCGTCAGCCAGCATCATCCTCCTCGTCAGCCCGCGTCATCATCCTCTTCAGCATGCATCATCATCCTCGTCAGCCCGCATCATCATCCTCGCAGCCCGCATCATCATCCTCGTCAGCACGCATCATCATCATCGTCAGCCCACATCATCATCCTCCTCAGCTCACATCATCCTCATCGTCAGCCCAGATCATAATCCACGTCAGCCCACATCATCGTCCTCGTCAGCCCACATCACCATCGTCGTCAGCCCACAAAACCATCGTCAGCCCTCATCACCATCGTCGTCAGTCCACATCATCATCATCGTCAGCCCGCATCATCATCCTCGTCAGCCCACATCATCGTCATCGTCAGCCCACATCATCGTCATTGACAGCCCACATCAGCATCCTCGTCAGTCCACATCATCGTCATCGTCATCCCACATCATCGTCATCGACAGCCCACATCATCGTCATCGTCAGCCCACATCACCATTATCGTCAGCCCACACCATCACCCTCCTCAGCCCAAATCATCCTCCTCGTCAGCCCACATCATCATCCTCGCCAGCCCACATCATCATCATCGTCAGCCCACATCACCATCGTCGTCAGCCCACATAATCATCGTCAGGCCACATCACCAACGTCGAAAGCCCACATCAATATCGTCGTCTGCCCACATCACCATCATCATCAGCCCACATAATCATCATCAGGCCACATCATTATCCTTAGCCCACATCATCATCGTCAGCCCACATCATCATCATCATCAGCCGCCATCATCATCCATCATCAGCCCCCATCATCATCCCTCATCAGCCCACATCATCATCCTCATCAACCCACATCATCATCCTCATCAGCCCACATCATCATCATCATCAGCCCACATCATCATCCTCGTCAGCCCGCATCATCATCATCGTCAGCCCGCATCATCATCCTCGTCAGCCCGCATCATCATCCTAGTCAGCCCGCATCATCATCCTCGTCAGCCCGCATCATCATCCTCGTCAGCTCGCATCATCATCCTCGTCAGCCCGCATCATTTTCGTCAGCCCGCATCATCATCCGCGTCAGGCCGCATCATCATGCTCGTCCGCCCGCATCATCATGCTCGTCAGCCCGCATCATCATCCTCGTCAGCCCGCATCATCATCCTCGTCAGCACACATCATAGTCTTCGTCAGTCCACATCATCATCCTCGTCAGCCCACATCATCATCGTCGTCAGCCCACATCATACTCCTCGTTATCCCACATCATCATCCTCGACAGCCCGCATCATCGTCCTCGTCTGCCCACATCAACATCGTCGTCAGCCCACATCATCATCATCAGCCCACATCATCATCGTCAGCCCACATGATCATCATCAGCCCACTTCATCATAATCATCAGCCCACATCATCATCCTCATCAGCGCACATCATCATCCTCATCAGCCCACATCATCATCCTCATCAGCCTGCATCATCATCAACGTCAGCCCACATCATCATCCTCCTCAGCCCACATCATCCTCATCGTCAGCCCACATCATCATCCTCGTGAGCCCACATCATCGTCTTCGTCAGCCCACACCACCATCGTCGTCAGCCCACATAACCATCGTCAGCCCACATCACCATCGTCGTCAGCCCACATAACCATCGTCAGCCCACAACACCATCGTCGTCAGTCCACATCATCATCCTCGTCAGCCCACGTCATCATTGTCGTCCCACATCATCATCGTCAGCACACATCATCATCGTCAGCCCACATCATCATTATCATCAGCCCAAATCATCATCCTCATCAGCCCACATCATCATCCTCGTCTGCCCACATCATCATCCTCTTCAGCCCACATCATCATCCTCGTCAGCCCACGTCATCGTCATCATCAGCGCACATCATCGTCATCGTCAGCCCGCATCGTCATCCTCTTCAGCCCGCATCATCATCCTCGTCAGCCCACATCAGCATCGTCATCAGCCCAGATCAGCATCGTCATCAGCCCACATCAACATCGTCGTCAGCCCACATAATCATCATCAGCCCAGATCATCATCCTCGTCAGCCCGCATCATCATCCTCGCAGCCCGCATCATCATCCTCGTCAGCACGCATCATCATCCTCGTCAGACCGCATCATCATCCTCGCAGCCCGCTTCAGCATCCTCGTCAGCCCGCATCATCATCCTCGTCAGCCCACATCATCATTGTCGTCCCACATCATCATCGTCAGCCCACATCATCATCGTCAGCCCACATCATCATTATCATCAGCCCAAATCATCATCCTCATCAGCCCACATCATCATTCTCGTCAGCCCACATCATCATCCTCTTCAGCCCACATCATCATCCTCGTCAGCCCACATCATCATCATCGTCAGCCCACATCATCGTCATTGTCAGCCCGCATCGTCGTCCTCTTCAGTCCACATCATCATCCTCGTCAGCCCACATCAGCATCGTCATCAGCCCGCATCAGCATCCTCATCAGGCCACATCATCATCGTCGTCTGCCCACATCATCATCCTCATCAGCCGGCATCATCATCCTCGTCAGCCCGCATCATCATCCTCGTCAGCCCGCATCATCATCCACGTCAGCCCGCATCGTCATCACCGTCAGCCCGCATCATCATCCTCGCAGCCCGCATCATCATCCTCGTCAGCCCGCATCGTCATCACCGTCAGCCCGCATCACCATCGTCGTCAGCCTGCATCATCATCGTCGTCAGCCCGCATCATCATCCTCGCAGCCCGCATCATCATCCTCATCAGCCTGCATCATCATCCTCGTCAGCGGGCATCATCACCACCGTCAGCCCGCATCATCATCCTCGTCAGCCCGCATCATCATCCTCGTCAGCACGCATCATCATCCTCGTCAGACCGCATCATCATCCTCGCAGCCCGCTTCAGCATCCTCGTCAGCCCGCATCATCATCATCGTCAGCCCGCATCACCGTCGTCGTCAGCCTGCATCACCATCGTCGTCAGCCCGCATCATCATCGTCGTCAGCCCGCATCATCATCCTCGTCAGCCCGCATCATCAACCTCATCAGCCTGCATCATCCTCGTCAGCCCGCATCATCATCCTTGTCAGCCTACATCATCGTCATCGTCAGCCTACATCATCATCATCGTCAGACCACATCATCATCATCGTCAGACCACATCTTCATCCTCCTAGGCCCACATCATCCTCCTCGTCAGCCAGCATCATCATCCTCGTCAGCCCGCATCATCATCACCGTCAGCCCGCATCATCATCCTTGTCAGCCCGCATCATCATCCTCGTCAGCCCGCATCACCATCGTCGTCAGCCCGCATCATCATCGTCGTCAGCCCGCATCATCATCGTCGTCAGCCCGCATCATCATCCTCGTCAGCACGCATCATCATCCTCGTCAGCCCGCATCATCATCCTCGAGGCCCGCTTCAGCATCCTCGTCAGCCTGCCTCATCATCGTCGTCAGCCCGAATCATCATCCTCGTCAGCACGCATCATCATCCTCGTCAGCCCGCATCATCATCCTTGTCAGCCCGCATCACCGTCGTCCTCAGCCCGCATCATCATCGTCGTCAGCCCGCATCATCATCCTCGTCAGCCCGTATCATCATCCTCGTCAGCACGCATCATCATCCTCGTCAGCCCACATCATCGTCATCGTCAGCCTACATCATCATCATCTTCAGACCACATCATCATCATCTTCATACCACATCATCATCCTCCTAGGCCCACATCATCCTCCTCGTCAGCCCACATCATCATCCTCGTCAGGCCACATCATCATCCTCCTCAGCCCTCATCATCATCCTTGTCAGCCTACATCATCGTCATTGTCAGCCCACATCATCGTCATCTTCAGCCCACATCATCATCATCGACAGCCCATATCATCGTCCTCGTCAGCCCACATCATCGTTATCGTCAGGCGACAACATCGTCATCGACAGCCCACATCATCATCCTCGACAGCCCACATCATCGTCATCGTCATCCCATATCATGGTCATCGTCATCCCACATCATCCTCATCGTCAGCCCACATCATCATCCTCCTCAGCAAACATCATCCTCATCGTCAGGCCACATCATCATCCTCGTCATCCCACAGCATCATCGTCGTCAGCCCACATCTCGATCGTCGTCAGCCCACATAATCATCGTCAGCCCTCATCACCATCGACGTCAGCCCACATCATCATGGTCTTCAGCCCACATCACCATCGTCGTCAGTCCACATAATTGTCGTCAGCCCACACCATCATCGTTAGCCCACATCATCATCGTCAGCCCACATCATCATCCTCATCTGCCCACATTATCATCATCATCAGCCCACATCATCAACCTCCTTAGCCCACATCAAACTCCTCGACAGCCCACATCATCATCGTTGTCAGCCCGCATCATCATCCTTTTCAGCCCGCATCATCCTCCTCGTCCGCCCGCATCATCATCCTCGCAGCCCGCATCCTCATCCTCGTCAGCACGCATCATCATCCTCGTCAGCCCGAATCATCATCCTCGTCTGCTCGCATCATCATCACCGTCAGCCCGCATCATCATCCTCGTCAGCCCGCGTCATCATCCTCGTCAGCACACATCATCATCCTCGTCAGCCCGCATCATCATCCTCGCAGCCCGCTTCAGCATCCTCGTCAGCCCGCATCATCATCCTCGTCAGCCCGCATCATCATCACCGTCAGCCCGCATCATCATCCTCGCAGCCCGCTTCAGCATCCTCGTCAGCCCGCATCATCATCCTCGTCAGCCCGCATCATCATCCTCATCAGCTTGCATCATCCTCGTCAGCCCGCATCATCATCCTCGTCAGCCTGCATCATCATCCTCATCAGCCTGCATCATCCTCGTCAGCCCGCATCATCATCCTCGCAGCCCGCTTCAGCATCCTCGTCAGCCCGCATCATCATCCTCGACAGCCCGCATCATCATCACCGTCAGCCCGCATCATCATCCTCGCAGCCCGCTTCAGCATCCTCGTCAGCCCGCATCATCATCCTCGTCAGCCCGCATCATCATCCTCATCAGCTTGCATCATCCTCGTCAGCCCGCATCATCATCCTCGTCAGCCCACATCATCGTCATCGTCAGCCTACATCATCATCATCGTCAGACCACATCATCATCATCGTCAGACCACATCATCATCCTCCTAGGCCCACATCATCCTCCTCGTCAGCCCGCATCATCATCCTCGTCAGCCCGCATCATCATCACCATCAGCCCGCATCATCATCCTCGTCAGCCCGCATCATCATTCTCGTCAGCACGCATCATCATCCTCTTCAGCCCGCATCACCATCGTCGTCAGCCTGCATCATCATCGTCGTCAGCCCGCATCATCATCCTCGTCAGCCCGCATCATCATCCTCGTCAGCCCGCATCATCATCCTCGTCAGCCCACATCATCGTCATCGACAGCCCACATCATCGTCATCGTCAGCCCTCATCATCATCATCGTCAGCCCACATCATCTTCATCGTCAGCCCACATCATCATCATCATCAGAGCACACCATCCTCATCGTCAGCCGACATCATCATCCTCCTCAGCCCACATCATCCTCTTCGTCTGCCCACATCATCATCCTCGTCAGCCCACATCATCATCGTCGTCAGCCCTCATCTCCATCGTCGTCAGCCCACATAATCATCGTCAGCCAACATCACCATCGTCGTCAGCCCACATCACCATCTTCGTCAGCCCACCTAACCATCGTCAGCCCACATCACCATCGTCGTCAGTCCACATCATAATCCTCGTCAGCCCTCATCATCATCCTCGTCAGCCCACATCATCATTGTCGTCCCACATCATCATCGTCACCCCACATCATCCTCGTCAGCCCACATCATCATCCTCCTCAGCCGGCATCATCATCCTCGTCAGCCCACATCATCGTCATTGTCATCCCACATCATCGTCATCGTCAGCCCGCATCGTCATCCTCTTCGGCCCGCATCATCATCCTCTTCAGCCCACATAAGCATCGTCATCAGCCCACATCAGCATCGTCATCAGCCCACATCACCATCGTCGTCAGCCCACATAATCATCATCAACCCAGATCATCATCCTCGTCAGCCCGCATCATCATCCTCGTCAGCCCGCATCATCATCCTCATCAGCCCGCATCATCATCACCGTCAGCCCGCATCATCATCCTCGTCAGCCCGCATCATCATCCTCGTCAGCACGCATCATCATCCCCGTCAGCCCGCATGATCATCCTCGCAGCCCGCATCATCATCCTCGTCAGCACGCATCATCATCCTCGTCAGCACGCATCATCATCCTCGTCAGCACGCATCATCATCCTCGTCAGCCCGCATCATCATCCTCGCAGCCCGCTTCAGCATCCTCGTCAGCCCCCATCATCATCACCGTCAGCCCGCATCACCATTGTCGTCAGCCCGCATCATCATCGTCGTCAGCCCGCATCATCATCCTCGTCAGCACGCATCATCATCCTCGTCAGCCCGCATCATCATCCTCGTCAGCCCGCATCATCATCACCGTCAGCCAGCATCATCATCCTCGTCAGCCCGCGTCATCATCCTCGTCAGCATGCATCATCATCCTCGTCAGCCCGCATCATCATCCTCGCAGCCCGCATCATCATCCTCGTCAGCACGCATCATCATCCTCGTCAGCCCGCATCATCATCCTCATCAGCCTGCATCATCCTCGTCAGCCCGCATCATCATCCTCGTCAGCCCACATCATCGTCATCGTCAGCCTACATCATCATCATCGTCAGACCACATCATCATCATCGCCAGACCACATCATCATCCTCCTAGGCCCACATCATCCTCCTCGTCAGCCCGCATCATCATCCTCGTCAGCCCGCATCATCATCACCGTCAGCCCGCATCATCATCCTCATCAGCCCGCATCACCATCGTCATCAGCCCGAATCATCATCGTCGTCAGCCTGCATCATCATCCTCGCAGCCCGCATCATCATCCTCGTCAGCCCGCATCACCATCACCGTCAGCCCGCATCATCATCCTCGTCATCCCGCATCATCATCTTCGTCAGCACGCATCATCATCCTCGTCAGCCCGCATCATCATCCTCGCAGCCCGCTTCAACATCCTCGTCAGCCCGCATCATCATCCTCGTCAGCCCGCATCACCATCGTCGTCAGCCTGCATCATCATCGTCGTCAGCCCGCATCATCATCGTCGTCAGCCCGCATCATCATCCTCGTCAGCACGCATCATCATCCTCGTCAGCCCGCATCATCATCCTTGCAGCCCGCATCATCATCCTTGTCAGCACGCATCATCATCCTCGTCAGCCCGCATCATCATCCTCCTCAGCCCGCATCATCATCCTCGTCAGCATGCATCATCATCCTCGTTAGCCCGCATCATCATCCTCGCAGCCCGCTTCAGCATCCTCGTCCCCCCGTATCATCATCCTCTTCAGCCCGCATCACCATCGTCGTCAGACTACATAACCATCTTCGTCAGCCCGCATCATCATCGTCGTCAGCCCGCATCATCATCCTCGTAAGCCCGCATCATCATCCTCATCAGCCTGCATCATTCTCGTCAGACCGCATCATCATCCTCGTCAGCCCACATCATGGTCATCGTCAGCCTACATCATCATCATCGTCAGACCACATCATCATCATGGTCAGACCACATCATCATCCTCCTAGTTCCACATCATCCACCCCCTCAGCCCGCATCATCATCCTCGTCAGCCCACATCATCATCCTCGTCAGCACGCATCATCATTTTCGTCAGCCCGCATCATCATCCTCGCAGCCCGCTTCAGCATACTCGTCAGCCCGTATCATCATCACCGTCAGCCCGCATCACCATCGTCGTCAGCCTGCATCATCATCGTCGTCAGCCCGCATCATCATCGTCGTCAGCCCGCATCTTCATCCTCATCAGCACGCATCATCATCCTCGTCAGCCCGCATCATCATCCTCATCAGCCCGCATCATCATCACCGTCATCCTGCATCATCCTCCTCGTCAGTCCGCGTCATCATCCTCGTCAGCATGCGTCATCATCCTCGTCAGCCCGCATCATCATCCTCGCAGCCCGCTTCAGCATCCTCGTCATCCCGTATCATCATCCTCGTCAGCCTGCATCAGCATCGTTGTCAGCCTGCATCACCATCGTCGTCAGCCCGCATCATCATCCTCGTCAGCCCGCATCATCATCCTCATCAGCCTGCATCATCCTCGTCAGCCCGCATCATCATCCTCGTTAGCCCACATCATCGTCATCGTCAGCCTACATCATCATCATCGTCAGACCACATCATCATCATCGTCAGATCACATCATTATCCTCCTAGGCCCACATCATCCTCCTCGTCAGCCCGCATCTTCTTCCTCCTCAGCCCGCATCATCATCACCTTCAGCCCGCATCATCATCCTCATCAGCCCGCATCATCATCCTCGCAACCCGCATCATCATCCTCGTCAGAACGCATCATCATCCTCGTCAGCCCGCATCACCATCACCGTCAGCCCGCATCATCATCCTCGTCAGCCCGCATCATCATCCTCTTCAGCACGCATCATCATCCTCGTCAGCCCGCATCATCATCCTCGCAGCCCGCTTCAGCATCCTCGTCAGCCCGCATCATCATCCTCGTCAGCCCGCATCACCATCGTCGTCAGCCTGCATCACCATCGTCGTCAGCCCGTATCATCATCGTCGTCAGCCCGCATCATCATCCTCTTCAGCCCGCATCATCATCCTCATCAGCCTGCATCATTCTCGTCAGCCCGCATCATCATCCTCATCAGCCCACATCATCGTCATCGTCAGCCTACATCATCATCATCGTCAGACCACATCATCATCATCGTCAGACCACATCATCATCCTCCTAGGCCAACATCATCCTCCTCGTCATCCCGCATCATCGTCCTCGTCAGCCCGCATCATCATCACCGTCAGCACGCATCATCATCCTCGTCAGCCCGCATCACCCTCGTAGTAAGCCCGCATCATCATCGTCGTCAGCCCGCATCATCATCGTCGTCAGCCCGCACCATCATCCTCGTCAGCACGCATCATCCTCCTCGTCAGCCCGCATCATCATCCTCGCAGCCCGCATCATCATCCTCGTCAGCCCGCATCACCATCACCGTCAGCCCGCATCATCATCCTCTTCAGCCCGCATCATCATCCTCGTCAGCCCACATCATCACCCTCGCAGCCCGCTTCAGCATCCTCGTCAGCCCGCATCATCATCCTCGTCAGCCCGCATCACCATTGTCGTCAGCCTGCATCATCATCGTCGTCAGCCTGCGTCATCATCGTCGTCAGCCCGCATCATCATCCTCGTCAGCACGCATCATCATCCACGTCAGCCCGCATCATCATCCTCGTCAGCCCGCATCATCATCACCGTCAGCCCGCATCATCATCGTCGTCAGCCCGCATCATCATCCTCGCAGCCCGCATCATCATCCTCGTCAGCCCGCATCATCATCCTTGCAGCCCGCATCATTATCCTTGTCAGCATGCATCATCATCCTCGTCAGCCCGCATCATCATACTCGTCAGCCCGCATCATCATCACCGACAGCCGGAATCATCATCCTCGTCAGCCCGCATCATCATCCTCGTCAGCATGCATCATCATCCTCGTCAGCCCGCATCATCATCCTCGCAGCCCGCTTCAGCATCCTCGTCAGCCCGTATCATCATCCTCGTCAGCCCGCATCACCATCGTCGTCAGACTGAATCACCATCGTCGTCAGCCCGCATCATCATCATCGTCAGCCCACATCATCGTCATCGTCAGCCTACATCATCATCATCGTCAGACCACATCTTCATCATGGTCAGACCACATCATCATCCTCCTAGTTCCACATCATCCTCCTCCTCAGCCCGCATCATCATCCTCGTCAGCACGCATCATCATCCTCGTCAGCCCGCATCATCATCTTCGCAGCCCCCTTCAGCATCCTCGTCAGCCCGCATCATCATCACCGTCAGCCCGCATCATCATCGTCGTCAGTCTGCATCATCATCGTCGTCAGCCCGCATCATCATCGTCGTCAGCCCGCATCATCATCCTCGTCAGCACGCATCATCATCCTCGTCAGCCCGCATCATCATCCTCGCAGCCCGCATCATCATCCTCGTCAGCACGCATCATCATCCTCTTCAGCCCGCATCACCATCGTCGTCAGCCCGCATCATCATCGTCGTCAGCCCGGATCATCATCGTCGTCAGCCCGCATCATCATCCTCATCAGCACGCATCATCATCCTCGTCAGCCCGCATCATCATCCTCGCAGTCCGCATCATCATCCTCGTCAGAACGCATCATCATTCTCGTCATCCTGCATCATCATCGTCGTCAGCCCGCATCATCATCGTCGTCAGCCCGCATCATCATGCTCGTCAGCCCGCATCATAATCCTCGTCAGCCCGCATCATCATCCTCGTCAGCACACATCATAGTCATCGTCAGTCCACATCATCATCCTCGACAGCCCGCATAATCATCCTCGTCAGCCCACATCAACATCGTCGTCAGCACACATCATCATCATCAGCCCACATCATCATCGTCAGCCCACATGATCATCATCAGCCCACTTCATAGTAATCATCAGCCCACATCATCATCTTCATCAGCCCACATCATCATCCTCATAAGCCCACATCATCATCCTCATCAGCCCGCATCATCATCATCGTCAGCCCACATCATCATCCTCCTCAGCCCACATCATCCTCATCGTCAGCCCAGATCATAATCCACGTCAGCCCACATCATCGTCGTCGTCAGCCCACATCACCATCGTCGTCAGCCCACAAAACCATCGTCAGCCCACATCACCATCGTCGTCAGTCCACATCATCATCATCGTCAGCCCGCGTCATCATCCTCGTCAGCCCACATCATCGTCATCGTCAGCCCACATCATCGTCATCGACAGCCCACATCAGCATCCTCGTCAGTCCACATCATCGTCATCGTCATCCCACATCATCGTCATCGACAGCCCACATCATCGTCATCGTCAGCCCACATCACCATTATCGTCAGCCCACACCATCACCCTCCTCAGCCCAAATCATCCTCCTCGTCAGCCCACATCATCATCCTCGCCAGCCCACATCATCATCATCGTCAGCCCACATCACCATCGTCGTCAGCCCACATAATCATCGTCAGGCCACATCACCAACGTCGAAAGCCCACATCAATATCGTCGTGTGCCCACATCACCATCAACATCAGCCCACATAATCATCATCAGGCCACATCATTATCCTTAGCCCACATCATCATCGTCAGCCCACATCATCATCATCATCAGCCGCCATCATCATCCATCATCAGCCCCCATCATCATCCCTCATCAGCCCACATCATCATCCTCATCAACCCACATCATCATCCTCATCAGCCCACATCATCATCATCGTCAGCCCACATCGT
Source organism: Gorilla gorilla gorilla (assembly GCF_029281585.2). NCBI lineage: Eukaryota > Metazoa > Chordata > Mammalia > Primates > Hominidae > Gorilla > Gorilla gorilla. The sequence goes on along the minus strand of NC_086018.1, from coordinate 8,223,136 downwards.
CATCGTCAGCCCGCATCATCATCGTCAGCCAACATCATCATCGTGTCCCCACATCATCATCCTCATCAGCTCGAATCATCATCCTCTTCAGGCCGCATCATCATCCTCGTCAGCCCGCATCATCGTCATCGTCAGCCCATATCATCGCCATCGTCATACCACATCATCAACCTCCTCAGCACGCATCATCGTCCTCCTCAGCCCTCATCATCATCCTCGTCAGCACGCATCATCATCCTCGTCAGCTCGCATCATCATCCTCGTCAGCCCGCATCATCATCTTCGTCAGCACGCATCATCATCCTCGTCAGCCCGCATCATCATTCTCGTCAGCCCGCATCATCATCACCGTCAGCCCGCATCATCATCCTCGCAGCCCGCATCATCATCCTCGCAGCCCGCATCATCATCCTCGTCAGCACGCATCATCATACTCGTCAGCCCGCATCTTCATCCTCGTCAGCCCGCATCATCATCACCGTCAGCCCGCATCATCATCTTCGTCAGCCCTCGTCATCCTCATCGTCAGCCCACATCATCATCCTCTTCAGACCACATCATCGTCCTCGTCATCCCAACTCACCATCGTCGTTAGCCCACATAACCATCGTCGTTAGCCCGCATAACCATCGTCAGCCCACATCACCATCGTCGTCAGTCCACATCATCATCCTCGTCAGCCCTCATCATCATCGTCGTCAGCACACATCATCATTGTCGTCCCACATCATCATCGTCAGCCCACATCATCATCGTCAGCCCACATCATCATTATCATCAGCCCACATCATCATCCTCGTCAGCCCATATCATCATCCTCGTCATCCGGCATCATCATCCTCGTCAGCCCACATCATCGTCATCGTCAGCCCACATCATCGTCATCGTCAGCCCGCATCATCATCCACATCAGCCCACATAAGCATCGTCATCAGGCCACATCAGCATCGTCATCAGCCCACATCAACATCGTCGTCAGCCCACATAATCATCATCAGCCGAGATCATCATCCTCGTCAGCCTGCATCATCTTCCTCGTCAGCCCCCATCATCATCCTCGTCAGCCTGCATCATCACCCTCGTCAGCCCACATCATCATCGTCGTCAGCCCACATCATACTCCTCGTTAGCCCACATCATCATCGTCAGCCCACATCATCATTGTCGTCCCACATCATCATCGTCAGCACACATCATCATCGTCAGCCCACATCATCATTATCATCAGCCCACATCATCATCCCCATCAGCCCACATCATCATCCTCATCAGCCCACATCATCATCCTCATCAGCCTGCATCATCATCAACGTCAGCCCACATCATCATCCTCCTCAGCCCACATCATCCTCATCGTCAGCCCACATCATCATCCTCGTCAGCCCACATTATCGTCGTCGTCAGCCCACACCACCATCGTCGTCAGCCCACATAACCATCGTCAGCCCACATCACCATCGTCATCAGTCCACATCATCATCCTCGTCAGCCCACATCATCTTTGTCGTCCCACATCGTCATCGTCAGCACACATCATCATCGTCAGCCCACATCATCATTATCATCAGCCCAAATCATCATCCTCATCAGCCCACATCATCATCCTCGTCTGCCCACATCATCATCCTCTTCAGCCCACATCATCATCCTCGTCAGCCCACATCATCGTCATCGTCAGCCCGCATCATCATCCTCGTCAGAACGCATCATCCTCCTCGTCAGCCCGCATCATCATCCTCGCAGCCCGCATCATCATCCTCGTCAGCCCGCATCACCATCACCGTCAGCCCACATCATCATCCTCATCAGCCCACATCATCATCATCATCAGCCCACATCATCATCCTCATCAGCGCACATCATCATCCTCATCAGCCTACATCATCATCCTCATCAGCCTGCATCATCGTCCTCGTCTGCCCACATCAACATCGTCGTCAGCCCACATCATCCTCATCAGCCCACATCATCATCGTCAGCCCACATGATCATCATCAGCCCACTTCATCATAATCATCAGCCCACATCATCATCCTCATCAGCGCACATCATCATCCTCATCAGCCTACATCATCATCCTCATCAGCCTGCATCATCATCAACGTCAGCCCACATCATCATCCTCCTCAGCCCACATCATCCTCATCGTCAGCCCACATCATCATCCTCGTCAGCCCACATCATCGTGTTCGTCAGCCCACACCACCATCGTCGTCAGCCCACATAACCATCGTCAGCCCACATCACCATCGTCGTCAGTCCACATCATCATCCTCGTCAGCCCACGTCATGATTGTCGTCCCACATCATCATCGTCAGCACACATCATCTTCCTCAGCCCACATCATCATTATCATCAGCCCAAATCATCATCCTCATCAGCCCACATCATCATCCTCGTCTGCCCACATCATCATCCTCTTCAGCCCACATCATCATCCTCGTCAGCCCACATCATCGTCATCATCAGCGCACATCATCGTCATCGTCAGCCCGCATCGTCATCCTCTTCAGTCCGCATCATCATCCTCGTCAGCCCACATCAGCATCGTCATCAGCCCACATCAGCATCGTCATTGGCCCACATCATCGTCATCGTCAGCCCACATCATCGTCATCGTCAGCCCACATCATCATCCTCTTCAGCCCGCATCATCATCCTCGTCAGCGCACATCAGCATCGTCATCAGCCCACATCAGCATCGTCATCAGCCCACATCAACATCATCGTCAGCCCACATAATCATCATCAGCCCAGATCATCATCCTCGTCAGCCCGCATCATCATCCTCGTCAGCCCACATCATCATTGTTGTCCCACATCATTATCGTCAGCCCACATCATCCTCGTCAGCCCGCATCATCATCCTCGTCAGCCCGCATCATCATCCTCGTCAGCCCACATCATCGTCATCGTCACCCTACATCATCATCATCGTCAGACCACATCATCATCATCGTCAGACCACATCATCATCCTCCTAGGCCCACATCATCCTCCTCGTCAGCCCACATCATCATCCTCGTCAGGCCACATCATCATCCTCCTCAGCCCTCATCATCATCCTTGTCAGCCTACATCATCGTCATCGTCAGCCCACATCATCGTCATCTTCAGCCCACATCATCATCCTCGTCAGCCCACATCATCGTCATCGTCAGCCTACATCATCATCATCGTCAGACCACATCATCATCATCGTCAGACCACATCATCATCCTCCTAGGCCCACATCATCCTCCTCGTCAGCCCATATCATCATCCTCGTCAGGCCACATCATCATCCTCCTCAGCCCTCATCATCATCCTTGTCAGCCTACATCATCGTCATCGTCAGCCCACATCATCGTCATCTTCAGCCCACATCATCATCATCGACAGCCCATATCATCGTCCTCGTCAGCCCACTTCATCGTCATCGTCAGGCGACAACATCGTCATCGACAGCCCACATCATCATCCTCGACAGCCCACATCATCGTCATCGTCATCCCATATCATCGTCATCGTCATCCCACATCATCCTCATCGTCAGCCCACATCATCATCCTCCTCAGCAAACATCATCCTCATCGTCAGGCCACATCATCATCCTCGTCAGCCCACAGCATCATCGTCGTCAGCCCACATCTCGATCGTCGTCAGCCCACATAATCATCGTCAGCCCTCATCACCATCGACGTCAGCCCACATCATCATCGTCTTCAGCCCACATCACCATCGTCGTCAGTCCACATAATTGTCGTCAGCCCACACCATCATCGTTAGCCCACATCATCATCGTCAGCCCACATCATCATCCTCATCTGCCCACATTATCATCATCATCAGCCCACATCATCAACCTCCTTAGCCCACATCAAACTCCTCGACAGCCCACATCATCATCGTTGTCAGCCCACATCATCATCCTTTTCAGCCCGCATCATCCTCCTCGTCCGCCCGCATCATCATCCTCGCAGCCCGCATCCTCATCCTCGTCAGCACGCATCATCATCCTCGTCAGCCCGCATCATCATCCTCGTCAGCTCGCATCATCATCCTCGTCAGCCCGCGTCATCATCCTCGTCAGCACACATCATCATCCTCTTCAGCCCGCATCATCATCCTCGCAGCCCGCTTCAGCATCCTCGTCAGCCCGCATCATCATCCTCGTCAGCCCGCATCATCATCCTCATCAGCCTGCATCATCCTCGTCAGCCCGCATCATCATCCTCGTCAGCCCGCATCATCATCACCGTCAGCCCGCATCATCATCCTCGTCAGCCCGCATCATCATTCTCGTCAGCACGCATCATCATCCTCTTCAGCCCGCATCACCATCGTCGTCAGCCTGCATCATCATCGTCGTCAGCTCGCATCATCATCCTCGTCAGCACGCATCATCATCCTCGTCAGCCCATATCATCATCCTCGTCAGCCCACATCATCGTCATCGACAGCCCACATCATCGTCATCGTCAGCCCACATCATCATCATCGTCAGCCCACATCATCTTCATTGTCAGCCCACATCATCATCATCATCAGCGCACACCATCCTCATCGTCAGCCGACATCATCATCCTCCTCAGCCCACATCATCCTCTTCGTCTGCCCACATCATCATCCTCGTCAGCCCACATCATCATCGTCGTCAGCCCACATCTCCATCGTCGTCAGCCCACATAATCATCGTCAGCCAACATCACCATCGTCGTCAGCCCACATCCTCATTCTCGTCAGCCCACATCATCATCGTTAGCCCACATCATCATCGTCAGCCCACATCATCATCATCATCAGCCCATATCATCATCCTCATCAGCCCACATCATCACCCTCATCAGCCCACATCATCATCCTCATCAGCCCACATCATCATCCTCATCAGCCCACATCATCATCATCATCATCAGCCCACATCATCATCCTCGTCAGCCGGCATCACCATCCTCGTCCGCACGCATCATCAACCTCGTCAGCCCGCATCATCATTCTCGTCAGCCCGCATCATAATCCTCGTCAGCAAGCATCATCATCCTCCTCAGCCCGCATCATCATCCTCGTCAGCCCACATCATCGTCATCGTCAGACCACATCATCATCGTCGTCAGCCTGCATCATCATCGTCGTCAGCCCGCATCATCATCCTCATCAGCACGCATCATTCTCCTCGTCAGCCCGCATCATCATCCTCGCAGCCCGCATCATCATCCTCGTCAGCCCGCATCACCATCACCGTCAGCCCGCATCATCATCCTCGTCATCCCGCATCATCATCCTCGTCAGCACGCATCATCATCCTCGTCAGCCCGCATCATCATCCTCGCAGCCCGCTTCAACATCCTCGTCAGCCCGCATCATCATCCTCGTCAGCCCGCATCACAATCGTCGTCAGCCTGCATCATCATCGTCGTCAGCCCGCATCATCATCGTCGTCAGCCCGCATCATCATCCTCGTCAGCACGCATCATCATCCTCCTCAGCCCGCATCATCATCCTTGAAGCCCGCATCATCATCCTTGTCAGCACGCATAATCATCCTCGTCAGCCAACATCATCATCCTCCTCAGCCCGCATCATCATCCTCGTCAGCATGCATCATCATCCTCGTTAGCCCGCATCATCATCCTCGCAGCCCGCTTCAGCATCCTGGTCCCCCCGTATCATCATCCTCGTCAGCCCGCATCACCATCGTCGTCAGACTGCATAACCATCTTCGTCAGCCCGCATCATCATCGTCGTCAGCCCGCATCATCATCCTCGTAAGCCCGCATCATCATCCTCATCAGCCTGCATCATTCTCGTCAGACCGCATCATCATCCTCGTCAGCCTGCATCATCACCCTCGTCAGTCCACATCATCATCCTCGTCAGCCCACATCATCATTGTCGTCAGCCCACATCATACTCCTCGTTAGCCCACATCATGATCGTCAGCCCACATCATCATTGTCGTCCCACATCATCATCGTCAGCACACATCATCATCGTCAGCCCACATCATCATTATCATCAGCCCAAATCATCATCCTCATCAGCCCACATCATCATCCCCATCAGCCCACATCATCATCCTCATCAGCCCACATCATCATCCTCATCAGCCTGCATCATCATCAACGTCAGCCCACATCATCATCCTCCTCAGCCCACATCATCCTCATCGTCAGCCCACATCATCATCCTCGTCAGCCCACATTATCGTCGTCGTCAGCCCACACCACCATCGTCGTCAGCCCACATAACCATCGTCAGCCCACATCATCTTTGTCGTCCCACATCGTCATCGTCAGCCCACATCATCATTATCATCAGCCCAAATCATCATCCTCATCAGCCCACATCATCATCCTCGTCTGCCCACATCATCATCCTCTTCAGCCCACATCATCATCCTCGTCAGCACACATCATCGTCATCGTCAGCCCGCATCATCATCCTCGTCAGAACGCATCATCCTCCTCGTCAGCCCGCATCATCATCCTCGCAGCCCGCATCATCATCCTCGTCAGCCCGCATCACCATCACCGTCAGCCCGCATCATCATCCTCTTCAGCCCGCATCATCATCCTCGTCAGCACGCATCATCATCCTCGTCAGCCCACATCATCATCCTCGCAGCCCGCTTCAGCATCCTCGTCAGCCCGCATCATCATCCTCGTCAGCCCGCATCATCATCGTCGTCAGCCTGCATCATCATCGTCGTCAGCCCGCATCATCATCGCCGTCAGCCCGCATCATCATCCTCGTCAGCACGCATCATCATCCTCGTCAGCCCGCATCATCATCCTTGCAGCCCGCATCATCATCCTCGTCAGCCCGCATCATCATCCTCGCAGCCCGGTTCAGAATCCTCGTCAGCCCGTATCATCCTTCTCGTCAGCCCGCATCACCATCGTCGTCAGACTGCATCACCATCGTCGTCAGCCCGCATCATCATCGTCGTCAGCCCACATCTTCGTCATCGTCAGCCTACATCATCATCATCGTCAGACCACATCATCATCATGGTCAGACCACTTCATCATCCTCCTAGTTGCACATCATCCTCCTCCTCAGCCCGCATCATCATTCTCATCAGCCCGCATCACCATCACCGTCAGCCCGCATCATCATCCTCGTCAGCCCGCATCATCATCCTCGTCAGCACGCATCATCATCCTCATCAGCCCGCATCATCATCTTCGCAGCCCCCTTCAGCATCCTCGTCAGCCCGCATCATCATCACTGTCAGCCCGCATCACCATCGTCGTCAGTCTGCATCATCATCGTCGTCAGCCCGCATCATCATCGTCGTCAGCCCGCATCATCATCCTCGTCAGCACGCATCATCAACCTCGTCAGCCCGAATCATCATCACCGTCAGCCAGCATCACCATCGTCGTCAGCCCGCATCATCATCCTCATCAGCATGCATCATCATCCTCGTCAGCCCGCATCATCGTCATCGTCATCCCGTATCATCGTCATCGTCATCCCACATCATCCTCATCGTCAGCACGCATCATCATCCTCTTAAGGCCGCATCTTCATCCTCGTCAGCCCGCAACATCATCCTCGTCAGCCCGCATCATCATCATCGTCAGCCCATATCATCGTCATCGTCAGACCACATCATCCTCCTCCTCAGCCCACATCATCCTCCTCGTCAGCCCACATCATCATCCTCGTCAGCACGCATCATCATCCTCCTCAGCCCGCATCATCATCCTCGTCAGCACGCATCATCATCCTCGTCAGCCCGCATCATCATCCTCGTCAGCCCACGTCATCATCCTCGTCAGCACGAATCATCATCCTCGTCAGCCCGCATCATCATCCTCGTCAGCACACATCATCATCCTCGTCAGCCCGCATCATCATCCTCGTCAGCCCGCGTCATCATCCTCGTCAGCATGCATCATCATCCTCGTCAGCCCGCATCATCATCCTCGCAGCCCGCTTCAGCATCCTCGTCAGCCCATATCATCATCCTCGTCAGCCCGCATCACCATCGTCGTCAGCCTGCATCACCATCGTCGTCAGCCCGCATCATCATCCTCGTCAGCCCGCATCATCATGCTCATCAGCCTGCATCATCCTCCTCATCAGCCTGCATCATCCTCGTCAGCCCGCATCATCATCCTCGTCAGCCCACATCATCGTCATCGTCAGCCTACATCATCATCATCGTCAGACCACATCATCATCATCGCCAGACCACATCATCATCCTCCTAGGCCCACATCATCCTCCTCGTCAGCCCGCATCATCATCCTCGTCAGCCCGCATCATCATCACCGTCAGCCCGCATCATCATCCTCATCAGCCCGCATCACCATCGTCATCAGCCCGCATCATCATCGTCGTCAGCCCGCATCATCATCGTCGTCAGCCCGCATCATCATCCTCATCAGCACGCATCATTCTCCTCGTCAGCCCGCATCATCATCCTCGCCACCCGCATCATCATCCTCGCAGCCCGCTTCAACATCCTCGTCAGCACGCATCATCATCCTCGTCCGCCCGCATCACCATCGTCGTCAGCCTGCATCATCATCGTCGTCAGCCCGCATCATCATCGTCGTCAGCCCGCATCATCATCCTCGTCAGCACGCATCATCATCCTCGTCAGCCCGCATCATCATCCTTGCAGCCCGCATCATCATCCTTGTCAGCACGCATCATCATCCTCGTCAGCCCGCATCATCATCCTCGTCAGCACGCATCATCATCCTCGTCAGCCCGCATCATCATCCTTGCAGCCCGCATCATCATCTTCGTCAGCATGCATCATCATCCTCCTTAGCCCGCATCATCATCCTCGCAGCCCGCTTCAGCATCCTCGTCCCCCCGTATCATCATCCTCGTCAGCCCGCACCACCATCGTCGTCAGACTGCGTAACCATCTTCGTCAGCCCGCATCATCATCGTCGTCAGCCCGCATCTTCATCCTCGTAAGCCCGCATCATCATCCTCATCAGCCTGCATCATTCTCGTCAGACCGCATCATCATCCTCGTCAGCCCACATCATCGTCATCGTCACCCTACATCATCATCATCGTCAGACCACATCATCATCATGGTCAGACCACACCATCATCCTCCTAGTTCCACATCATCCACCCCCTCAGCCCGCATCATCATCCTCGTCAGCCCGCATCATCATCCTCGTCAGCACGCATCATCATTCTCGTCAGCCCGCATCAACATCCTCGCAGCCCGCTTCAGCATACTCGTCAGCCCGCATCATCATCACCGTCAGCCCGCATCACCATCGTCGTCAGCCTGCATCATCATCGTCGTCAGCCCGCATCATCATCGTCGTCAGCCCGCATCATCATCCTCATCAGCACGCATCATCATCCTCGTCAGCCCGCATCATCATCCTCGTCAGCCCGCATCATCATCACCGTCATCCCGCATCATCCTCCTCGTCAGTCCGCGTCATCATCCTCGTCAGCATGCATCATCATCCTCATCAGCCCGCATCATCATCCTCATCAGCCTGCATCATCCTCGTCAGCCCGCATCATCATCCTCGTCAGCCCACATCATCGTCATCGTCAGCCTACATCATCATCATCGTCAGACCACATCATCATCATCGTCAGATCACATCATTATCCTCCTCAGCCCGCATCATCATCCTTGTCAGCCTACATCATCGTCATAGCCAGCCCACATCATCGTCATCTTCAGCGCACATCATCATCATCGACAGCCCATATCATCATCCTCGACAGCCCACATCATCGTCATCGTCATCCGGTATCATCGTCATCGTCATCCCACATCATCCTCATCGTCAGCACGCATCATCATCCTCTTAAGGCCGCATCATCATCCTCGTCAGCCCGCAACATCATCCTCGTCAGCCCGTATCATCATCATCGTCAGCCCATATCATCGTCATCGTCAGACCACATCATCATCCTCCTCAGCCCACAACATCCTCCTCGTCAGCCCACATCATCATCCTCGTCAGCACGCATCATCATCCTTCTCAGCCCGCATCATCATCCTCGTCAGCACGCATCATCATCCTCGTCAGCCCGCATCATCATCCTCATCAGCCTGCATCATCATCCTCGTCAGCCCACGTCATCATCCTCGTCAGCATGCATCATCATCCTCGTCAGCCCGCATCATCATCCTCGTCAGCACACATCATCATCCTCGTCAGCCCGCATCATCATCCTCGTCAGCCCGCGTCATCATCCTCGTCAGCATGCATCATCATCCTCGTCAGCCCGCATCATCATCCTCGCAGCCCGCTTCAGCATCATCGTCAGCCCGTATCATCATCCTCGTCAGCCCGCATCACCATCGTCGTCAGCCTGCATCACCATCGTCGTCAGCCCGCATCATCATCCTCGTCAGCCCGCATCATCATGCTCATCAGCCTGCATCATCCTCCTCATCAGCCTGCATCATCCTCGTCAGCCCGCATCATCATCCTCGTCAGCCCACATCATCGTCATCGTCAGCCTACATCATCATCATCGTCAGACCACATCATCATCATCGCCAGACCACATCATCATCCTCCTAGGCCCACATCATCCTCCTCGTCAGCCCGCATCATCATCCTCGTCAGCCCGCATCATCATCACCGTCAGCCCGCATCATCATCCTCATCAGCCCGCATCACCATCGTCATCAGCCCGCATCATCATCGTCGTCAGCCCACATCATCATCGTCGTCAGCCCGCATCATCATCCTCATCAGCAAGCATCATTCTCCTCGTCAGCCCGCATCATCATCCTCGCAGCCCGCATCATCATCCTCGTCAGCCCGCATCACCATCACCGTCAGCCCGCATCATCATCCTCGTCATCCCGCATCATCATCCTCGTCAGCACGCATCATCATCCTCGTCAGCCCGCATCATCATCCTCGCAGCCCGCTTCAACATCCTCGTCAGCCCGCATCATCATCCTCGTCCGCCCGCATCACCATCGTCGTCAGCCTGCATCATCATCGTCGTCAGCCCGCATCATCATCGTCGTCAGCCCGCATCATCATCCTCGTCAGCACGCATCATCATCCTCGTCAGCCCGCATCATCATCCTTGCCGTCCGCATCATCATCCTTGTCAGCACGCATCATCATCCTCGTCAGCCCGCATCATCATCCTCCTCAGCCCGCATCATCATCCTCGTCAGCATGCATCATCATCCTCGTTAGCCCGCATCATCATCCTCGCAGCCCGCTTCAGCATCCTCGTCCCCCCGTATCATCATCCTCGTCAGCCCGCATCACCATCGTCGTCAGACTGCATAACCATCTTCGTCAGCCCGCATCATCATCGTCGTCAGCCCGCATCATCATCCTCGTAAGCCCGCATCATCATCCTCATCAGCCTGCATCATTCTCGTCAGACCGCATCATCATCCTCGTCAGCCCACATCATCGTCATCGTCACCCTACATCATCATCATCGTCAGACCACATCATCATCATGGTCAGACCACATCATCATCCTCCTAGTTCCACATCATCCACCCCTCAGCCCGCATCATCATCCTCGTCAGCCCGCATCATCATCCTCGTCAGCACACATCATCATTCTCGTCAGCCCGCATCATCATCCTCGCAGCCCGCTTCAGCATACTCGTCAGCCCGCATCATCATCACCGTCAGCCCGCATCACCATCGTCGTCAGCCTGCATCATCATCGTCGTCAGCCCGCATCATCATCGTCGTCAGCCCGCATCATCATCCTCATCAGCACGCATCATCATCCTCGTCAGCCCGCTTCATCATCCTCGTCAGCCCGCATCATCATCACCGTCATCCCGCATCATCCTCCTCGTCAGTCCGCGTCATCATCCTCGTCAGCATGCATCATCATCCTCGTCAGCCTGCATCATCATCCTCGCAGCCCGCTTCAGCATCCTCGTCAGCCCGTATCATCATCCTCGTCAGCCTGCATCAGCATCATTGTCAGCCTGCATCACCATCGTCGTCAGCCCGCATCATCGTCCTCGTCAGCCCGCATCATCATGCTCATCAGCCTGCATCATCCTCGTCAGCCCGCATCATCATCCTCGTCAGCCCACATCATCGTCATCGTCAGCCTACATCATCATCATCGTCAGACCACATCATCATCATCGTCAGATCACATCATTATCCTCCTAGGCCCACATCATCCTCCTCGTCATCCCGCATCATCTTCCTCCTCAGCCCGCATCATCATCACCTTCAGCCCGCATCATCATCCTCATCAGCCCGCATCATCATCCTCGCAGCCCGCATCATCATCCTCGTCAGCCCACATCATCATCCTCGTCAGCCCGCATCACCATCACCGTCAGCCCGCGTCATCATCCTCGTCAGCCCGCATCATCATCCTCTTCAGCACGCATCATCATCCTCGTCAGCCCGCATCATCATCCTCGCAGCCCGCTTCAGCATCCTCGTCAGCCCGCATCATCATCCTCGCAGCCCGCTTCAGCATCCTCGTCAGCCCGCATCATCATCCTCCTCAGCCCACATCATCCTCATCGTCAGCCCACATCATAATCCACGTCAGCCCACATCATCGTCGTCGTCAGCCCACATCACCATCGTCGTCAGCCCACATCATCATCGTCAGCCCACATCATCATCATCATCCGCCGCCATCATCATCCATCATCAGCCCCCATCATCATCCCTCATCAGCCCACATCATCATCCTCACCAACCCACATCATCATCCTCATCAGCCCACATCGTCTTCATCATCAGCCCACATCATCATCCTCGTCAGCCAACATCATCATCATCGTCAGCCCGCATCATCATCCACGTCAGCCCGCATCATCATCATAGTCAGCACGCATCATCATCCTCGTCAGCCCGCATCATCATCCTAGTCAGCCCGCATCATCATCCTCGTCAGCCCGCATCATCATCCTCGTCAGCTCGCATCATCATCCTCGTCAGCCCGCATCATTTTCGTCAGCCCGCATCATCATCCACGTCAGGCCGCATCATCATGCTCGTCAGCCCGCATCATCATGATCGTCACACCGCATCATCATCCTCGTCAGCCTGCATCATCATCCTCGTCAGCACACATCATAGTCCTCGTCAGTCCACATCATCATCCTCGTCAGCCCACATCATCATCGTCGTCAGCCCACATCATACTCCTCGTTAGCCCACATCATCATCGTCAGCCCTCATCATCATTGTCGTCCCACATCATCATCGTCAGCACACATCATCATCGTCAGCCCACATCATCATTATCATCAGCCCAAATCATCATCCTCATCAGCCCACATCATCATCCTCATCAGCCCGCATCATCATTGTCGTCAGCCCGCATCATCATCCTCGTCAGCACGCATCATCATCCTCGTCAGCCCGCATCATAATCCTCGTCAGCCCGCATCATCACCACCGTCAGCCCGCATCATCTTCCTCGTCAGCCCGCGTCATCATCCTCGTCAGCATGCATCATCATCCTCGTCAGCCCGCATCATCATCCTCGCAGCCCGCTTCAGCATCCTCGTCAGCCCGTGTCATCATCCTCGTCAGCCTGCATCACCATCGTCGTCAGGCTGCATCACCATCGTCGTCAGCCCGCATCACCATCGTCGTCAGCCCGCATCATCGTCATCGTCAGCCTACATCATCATCATCGTCAGACCACATCATCATCATCGTCAGACCACATCATCATCCTCCTAGGCCCACATCATCCTCCTCGTCAGCCCGCATCATCATCCTCGACAGCTCGCATGATGATCTCCATCAGCCCGCATCATCATCCTCGTCAGCCCGCATCATCATCCTCGTCAGCACGCATCATCATCCTCTTCAGCCCGCATCACCATCGTCGTCAGCCCGCATCATCATCGTCGTCAGCCCGGATCATCATCGTCGTCAGCCCGCATCATCATCCTCATCAGCACGCATCATCATCCTCGTCAGCCCGCATCAACATCCTCGCAGCCCGCATCATCATCCTCGTAAGAACGCATCATCATCCTCGTCATCCCGCATCATCATCCTCGTCAGCCGCATCACCATCACCATCAGCCCGAATCATCATCCTCGTCAGCCCGCATCATCATCCTCGTCAGCCCGCGTTATCATGCTCGTCAGCCCGCATCATCATGCTCGTCAGCCCGCATCATAATCCTCGTCAGCCCGCATCATCATCCTCGTCATCACACATCATAGTCATCGTCAGTCCACATCATCATCCTCGTCAGCCCACATCATCATCCTCGTCAGCCCACATAATACTCCTCGTCAGCCCACATCATCATCCTCGACAGCCCGCATAATCGTCCTCGTCAGCCCACATCAACATCGTCGTCAGCACACATCATCATCATCAGCCCACATCATCATCGTCAGCCCACATGATCATCATCAGCCCACTTCATCGTAATCATCAGCCCACATCATCATCCTCATCAGCCCACATCATCATCCTCATAAGCCCACATCATCATCCTCATCAGCCCGCATCATCATCATCGTCAGCCCCCATCATCATCCTCCTCAGCCCACATCATCCTCATCGTCAGCCCACATCATAATCCACGTCAGCCCACATCATCGTCGTCGTCAGCCCACATCACCGTCGTCGTCAGCCCACAAAACCATCGTCAGCCCACATCACCATCGTCGTCAGTCCACATCATCATCATCGTCAGCCCGCGTCATCATCCTCGTCAGCCCACATCATCGTCATCGTCAGCCCACATCATCGTCATCGACAGCCCACATCAGCATCCTCGTCAGTCCACATCATCGTCATCGTCATCCCACATCATCGTCATCGACAGCCCACATCATCGTCATCGTCAGCCCACATCACCATTATCGTCAGCCCACACCATCACCCTCCTCAGCCCAAATCATCCTCCTCGTCAGCCCACATCATCATCGTCGCCAGCCCACATCATCATCATCGTCAGCCCACATCACCATCGTCGTCAGCCCACATAATCATCGTCAGGCCACATCACCAACGTCGAAAGCCCACATCAATATCGTGGTCTGCCCACATCACCATCATCGTCAGCCCACATAATCATCATCAGGCCACATCATTATCCTTAGCCCACATCATCATCGTCAGCCCAAATCATCATCATCATCAGCCGCCATCATCATCCATCATCAGCCCCCATCATCATCCCTCATCAGCCCACATCATCATCCTCATCAACCCACATCATCATCCTCATCAGCCCACATCGTCTTCATCATCAGCCCACATCATCATCCTCGTCAGCCAACATCATCATCATCGTCAGCCCGCATCATCATCCTCGTCAGCCCGCATCATCATCATCGTCAGCACGCATCATCATCCTCGTCAGCTCGCATCATCATCCTCGTCAGCCCGCATCATCTTCGTCAGCCGGCATCATCATCCTCGTCAGCCCGCATCATCATCCTCGTCAGAACACATCATAGTCATCGTCAGTCCACATCATCATCCTCGTCAGCCCACATCATCATCGTCGTCAGCCCACATCATACTCCTCGTTAGCCCACAACATCATCGTCAGCCCACATCACCAACGTCGAAAGCCCACATCAATATCATCGTCTGCCCACATCATCATCATCGTCAGCCCACATAATTATCATCAGGCCACATCATTATCGCTAGCCCACATCATCATCGTCAGTCCACATCGTCATCATCATCAGCCGCAATCATCATCCATCATCAGCCCCCATCATCATCCCTCATCAGCCCACATCATCATCCTCATCAACACACATCATCATCCTCATCAGCCCACATAATCATCATCATCAGCCCAGATCATCATCCTCGTCAGCCCGCATCACCATCGTCATCAGCCCGCATCATCATCGTCGTCAGCCCGCATCATCATCGTCGTCAGCCCGCATCATCATCCTCGTCAGCACGCATCATCCTCTTCGTCAAACCGCATCTTAATCCTCGCTGCCCGCATCATCATCCTCGTCAGCCCGCATCACCATCACCGTCAGCCCACATCATCATCCTCGTCAGCCCGCATCATCATCCTCGTCAGCATGCATCATCACCCTCGTCAGCCCGCATCATCATCCTCGCAGCCCCCTTCAGCATCCTCGTCAGCCTCCATCATCATCACCGTCAGCCCGCATCACCATCGTCGTCAGCCTGCATCATCATCGTCGTCAGCCCGCATCATCATCGTCGTCAGCCAGCATCATCATCCTCGTCAGCACGCATCATCATCCTCGTCAGCCCGCATCATCATCCTCGCAGCCCGCATCATCATCCTCGTCAGCACGCATCATCATCCTCGTCAGCCCGCATCATCATCCTCGCAGCCCGCTTCAGCATCCTCGTCAGCCCGCATCATCCTCCTCGTCAGCCCGCATCATCATCCTCGTCAGCCCGCATCATCATCACCGTCAGCCCGCATCACCATCCTCGTCAGCCCGCGTCATCATCCTGGTCAGCACGCATCATCATCCTCGTTAGCCCGCATCACCATCGTCGTCAGCCCGCATCATCATCGTCGTCAGCCCGCATCACCATCGTCGTCAGCCCGCATCATCATCGTCGTCAGCCCGCATCATCATCGTCGTCAGCCCGCATCATCATCCTCGTCAGCACGCATCATCATCCTCGTCAGCCCGCATCATCATCCTCGTCAGCACGAATCATCATCCTCGTCGGCCCGCATCATCATCCTCGTCAGCCCGCATCACCATCCTCGTCAGCCCGCATCATCATCCTCGTCAGCCCGCATCATCTTCCTCGTCAGCACGCATCATCATCCTCGTCAGCCCTCATCATCATCCTCGCAGCCCGCTTCAGCATCCTCGTCAGCCCGCATCATCATCCCTCATCAGCCCACATCATCATCCTCATCAACACACATCATCATCCTCATCAGCCCACATAATCATCATCATCAGCCCAGATCATCATCCTCGTCAGCCCGCATCACCATCGTCATCAGCCCGCATCATCATCGTCGTCAGCCCGCATCATCATCGTCGTCAGCCCGCATCATCATCCTCGTCAGCACGCATCATCCTCTTCGTCAAACCGCATCTTAATCCTCGCTGCCCGCATCATCATCCTCGTCAGCCCGCATCACCATCACCGTCAGCCCACATCATCATCCTCGTCAGCCCGCATCATCATCCTCGTCAGCATGCATCATCACCCTCGTCAGCCCGCATCATCATCCTCGCAGCCCCCTTCAGCATCCTCGTCAGCCTCCATCATCATCACCGTCAGCCCGCATCACCATCGTCGTCAGCCTGCATCATCATCGTCGTCAGCCCGCATCATCATCGTCGTCAGCCAGCATCATCATCCTCGTCAGCACGCATCATCATCCTCGTCAGCCCGCATCATCATCCTCGCAGCCCGCATCATCATCCTCGTCAGCACGCATCATCATCCTCGTCAGCCCGCATCATCATCCTCGCAGCCCGCTTCAGCATCCTCGTCAGCCCGCATCATCCTCCTCGTCAGCCCGCATCATCATCCTCGTCAGCCCGCATCATCATCACCGTCAGCCCGCATCACCATCCTCGTCAGCCCGCGTCATCATCCTGGTCAGCACGCATCATCATCCTCGTTAGCCCGCATCACCATCGTCGTCAGCCCGCATCATCATCGTCGTCAGCCCGCATCACCATCGTCGTCAGCCCGCATCATCATCGTCGTCAGCCCGCATCATCATCGTCGTCAGCCCGCATCATCATCCTCGTCAGCACGCATCATCATCCTCGTCAGCCCGCATCATCATCCTCGTCAGCACGAATCATCATCCTCGTCGGCCCGCATCATCATCCTCGTCAGCCCGCATCACCATCCTCGTCAGCCCGCATCATCATCCTCGTCAGCCCGCATCATCTTCCTCGTCAGCACGCATCATCATCCTCGTCAGCCCTCATCATCATCCTCGCAGCCCGCTTCAGCATCCTCGTCAGCCCGCATCATCATCGTCGTCAGCCCGCATCATCATCCTCTTCAGCACGCATCATCATCCTCGTCAGCCCGCATCTTCATCCTCGTCAGCCCGCATCATCATCGTCGTCAGCCCGCATCATCTTCGTCTTCAGCCCGCATCATCATCCTCGTCAGCCTGCATCATCATCCTCGTCAGCCTGCATCATCCTCGTCAGCCCGCATCATCACCCTCATCAGCCTACATCATCATCATTGTCAGACCACATCATCATCATCGTCAGACCACATCATCATCCTCCTAGGCCCACATCATCCTCCTCGTCAGCCCACATCATCATCCTCGTCAGGCCACATCATCATACTCCTCAGCCCGCATCATCATCCTTGTCAACCTACATCATCGTCATCGTCAGCCCACATCATCGTCATCTTCAGCCCACATCATCATCATCGATAGCCCATATCATCCTCCTCGTCAGCCCGCATCATCATCCTCGTCAGCCCGCATCATGATCACCGTCAACCCGCATCATCATCCTCGTCAGCCCGCATCATCATCCTCGTCAGCCCGCATCATCATCCTCGTCAGCAGGCATCATCATCCTCTTCAGCCCGCATCACCATCGTCGTCAGCCCACATCATCGTCATCGTCAGCCCGCATCATCATCCTCGTCAGCCCGCATCATCATCCTCGCAGCCCGCTTCAGCATCCTCGTCAGCCCGTAACATCATCCTCGTCAGCCCGCATCACCATCGTCGTCAGACTGCATCACAATCGTCGTCAGCCCGCATCATCATCGTCGTCAGAACGCATCATCATCCTCGTCAGCCCGCATCATCATCCTCATCATCCTGCATCATCCTCGTTAGCCCGCATCATCATCCTCGTCAGCCCACATCATCGTCATCGTCAGCCTACATCATCATCATCGTCAGACCACATCATCATCATGGTCAGACCACATCATCATCCTCCTAGTTCCACATCATCCTCCTCCTCAGCCCACATCATCATCCTCGTCAGCCCGCATCATCATTCTCGTCAGCACGCATCATCATCCTCGTCAGCCCGCATCATCGTCCTCGCAGCCCCCTTCAGCATCCTCGTCAGCCCGCATCATGATCACCGTCAGCCCGCATCATCATCCTCGTCAGCCCGCATCATCATCCTCGTCGACACGCATCATCATCCTCTTCAGCCCGCATCACCATCGTCGTCAGCCCGCATCATCATCGTCGTCAGCCCGGATCATCATCGTCGTCAGCCCGCATCATCATCCTCGTCAGCACGCATCATCATCCTCGTCAGCCCGCATCATCATCCTCGCAGCCGGCATCATCATCCTCGTCAGCCCACATCATCATCATCGTCAGCCTACATCATCATCATCGTCAGACCACATCATCGTCATCGTCAGATCACATCATCATGCTCCTAGGCCCACATCTTCCTCCTCGTCAGCCCGCATCATCATCCTCTTCAGCCCGCATCATCATCACCGTCAGCCCGCATCATCATCCTCTTCAGCCCGCATCATCATCCACGTCAGCATGCATCATCATCCTCGTCAGCCCGCATCACCATCGTCGTCAGCCCGCATCATCATCGTCGTCAGCCCGCATCATCATCGTCGTCAGCCCGCATCATCATCCTCGTCAGTACGCATCATCATCCTCGTCGGCCCGCATCATCATCCTCGTCAGCCCGCATCACCATCCTCGTCAGCCCGCATCATCATCCTCGTCACCCCGCATCATGATCACCGTCAGCCCGCATCATCATCCTCGTCAGCCCGCATCATCATCCTCGTCAGCACGCATCATCATCCTCTTCAGCCCGCATCACCATCGACGTCAGCCCGCATCATCATCGTCGTCAGCCCGGATCATCATCGTCATCAGCCCGCATCATCATCCTCATCAGCACGCATCATCATCCTCGTCAGTCCGCATCATCATCCTTGCATCCCGCATCATCATCCTTGCAGCCCGCATCATCATCCTCGTCAGAACGCATCATCATCCTCGTCATCCCGCATCATCATCCTCGTCAGCCCGCATCACCATCACGGTCAGCCCGCATCATCATCCTCGTCAGCCCGCATCATCATCCTCGTCAGCCCGCATCATCATCCTCATCAGCCTGCATCATCCTCGTCAGCCCGCATCATCATCCTCGTCAGCCCACATCATCGTCATCGTCAGCCAACATCATCATCATCGTCAGACCACACCATCATCATCGTCAGACCACATCATCATCCTCCTAGGCCCACATCATCCTCCTCGGCAACCCGCATCATCATCCTCGTCAGCCCGCATCATCATCACCATCAGCCCGCATCGTCATCCTCGTCAGCCCGCATCTTCATCCACGTCAGCACGCATCATCATCCTCGTCAGCCCGCATCACCATCGTCGTCAGCCCGCATCATCATCGTCATCAGCCCGCATCATCATCGTCGTCAGCCTGCATCATCATCCTCCTAGGCCCACATCATCCTCCTCCTCAGCCCGCATCATCATCCTCGCAGCCCGCTTCAGCATCCTCGTCAGCCCGTATCATCATCCTCGTCAGCCCGCATCACCATCGTCGTCAGACTGCATCACCATCGTCCTCAGCCAGCATCATCATCGTCGTCAGCCCGCATCATCATCCTCGTCAGCCTGCATCATCATCCTCATCAGCCTGCATCATCCTCGTCAGCCCACATCATCGTCATCGTCAGCCTACTTCATCATCATCGTCAGACCACATCATCATCATCGTCAGACCACATCATCATCCTCCTAGGCCCTCATCATCCTCATCGTCAGCCTGCATCATCATCCTCATCAGCCTGCATCATCCTCGTCAGCCCGCATCATCATCCTCGTCAGCCCACATCATCGTCATCGTCAGCCTACATCATCATCATCGTCAGACCACATCATCATCATCGTCAGACCACATCATCATCCTCCTAGGCCCACATCATCCTCCCTGTCAGCCCGCATCATCATCCTCGTCAGGCCGCATCATCATCACCGTCAGCCCGCATCATCATCCTCGTCAGCATGCATCATCATCCTCGTCAGCCCGCATCACCATCGTCGTCAGCCCGCATCATCATCGTCGTCAGCCCGCATCATCATCGTCGTCAGCCCGCATCATCATCCTCCTCAGCTCGCATCATCCTCCTCGTCAGCCCGCATCATCATCCTCGCAGCCCGCATCATCATCCTCGTCAGCCCGGATCACCATCACCGTCAGACCGCATCATCATCCTCGCAGCCCGCTTCAGCATCCTCGTCAGCCCGCATCATCATCCTCGTCAGCCAGCATCTCGATCCTCGTCAGCCCACATAATCATCGTCAGCCCTCATCACCATCGACGTCAGCCCGCATCATCTTCGTCTTCAGCCCACATCACCATCGTCGTCAGTCCATATAATTGTCGTCAGCCCACACCATCATCGTTAGCCCACATCATCATCGTCAGCCCACATCATCATCCTCATCAGCCCACATTATCATCATCATCAGCCCACATCATCATCCTCCTTAGCCCACATCAAACTCCTCGACAGCCCACATCATCATCGTTGTCAGCCCGCATCATCATCCTCGCAGCCCGCTTCAGCATCCTCGTCAGCCCGTATCATCATCCTCGTCAGCCCGCATCACCATCGTCGTCAGACTGCATCACCATCGTCGTCAGCCCGCATCATCTTCGTCGTCAGCCCGCATCATCATCCTCGTCAGCCCGCATCATCATCCTCATCAGCCTGCATCATCCTCTTCAGCCCGCATCATCATCCTCATCAGCCCACATCATCGTCACCGTCAGCCTGCATCATCATCATCGTCAGACCACATCATCATCATCGTCAGACCACATCATCATCCTCCTAGGCCCACATCATCCTCCTCCTCAGCCCGCATCATCATCATCATCAGCCCGCATCATCATCACAGTCAGCCCGCATCATCATCCTCGTCAGCCCGCATCATCATCCTCGTCAGCCCGTATCATCATCCTCGTCAGCATGCATCATCATCCTCGTCAGCCCGCATCACCATCGTCGTCAGCCCGCATCATCATCGTCGTCAGCCCGCATCATCATCCTCGACTGCCCGCATCGTCATCCTCATCGGCCTGCATCATCCTCGTCAGCCGGCATCATCATCCTCCTAGGCCCACATCATCCTCCTCCTCAGCCCGCATCATCATCCTCGCAGCCCGCTTCAGCATCCTCGTCAGCCCGTATCATCATCCTCGTCAGCCCGCATCACCATCGTCGTCAGACTGCATCACCATCGTCGTCAGCCCGCATCTTCATCGTCGTCAGTCCGCATCATCATCCTCGTCAGCCCGCATCATCATCCACATCAGCCTGCATCATCCTCATCAGCCTGCATCATTCTCGTCAGCCCACATCATCATCGTCGTCAGCCCGCATCATCATCCTCGCAGCCCGCATCATCATCCTTGTCAGCACGCATCATCATCCTCGTCAGGCCGCATCATCATCCTCGTCAGCCCGCATCATCATGACCGTCAGCCCGCTTCATCATCCTCGTCAGCCCGCATCATCATCCACATCAGCCTGCATCATCCTCATCAGCCTGCATCTTTCTCGTCAGCCCACATCATCATCGTCGTCAGCCCGCATCATCATCCTCGTCAGCACGCATCATCATCCTCGTCAGCCCGCATCATCATCCTCATCAGCCCGCATCATCATCACCGTCAGCCCGCATCATCATCCTCGCAGCCCGCATCATCATCCTCGTCAGCACCCATCATCATCCTCTTCAGCCCGCATCACCATTGTCGTCAGGCCGCATCATCATCGTCGTCAGCCCGGATCATCATCGTCGTCAGCCCGCGTCATCATCCTCATCAGCACGCATCATCATCCTCGTCAACCCGCATCATCATCCTCTCAGCCCGCATCATCATCCTCGTCAGAACGCATCATCATCCTCGTCATCCCGCATCATCATCCTCGTCAGCCCGCATCACCATCACCGTCAGCCCGCATCATCATCCTTGTCAGCCCGCATCATCATCCTCGTCAGCACGCATCATCATCCTCGTCAGCACGCATCATCATCCTCTTCAGCCCGCATCACCATCGACGTCAGCCCGCATCATCATCGTCGTCAGCCCGGATCATCATCGTCATCAGCCCGCATCATCATCCTCATCAGCACGCATCATCATCCTCGTCAGTCCGCATCATCATCCTTGCATCCCGCATCATCATCCTTGCAGCCCGCATCATCATCCTCGTCAGAACGCATCATCATCCTCGTCATCCCGCATCATCATCCTCGTCAGCCCGCATCACCATCACGGTCAGCCCACATCATCATCCTCGTCAGCCCGCATCATCATCCTCGTCAGCCCGCATCATCATCCTCATCAGCCTGCATCATCCTCGTCAGCCCGCATCATCATCCTCGTCAGCCCACATCATCGTCATCGTCAGCCAACATCATCATCATCGTCAGACCACACCATCATCATCGTCAGACCACATCATCATCCTCCTAGGCCCACATCATCCTCCTCGTCAACCCGCATCATCATCCTCGTCAGCCCGCATCATCATCTCCATCAGCCCGCATCGTCATCCTCGTCAGCCCGCATCTTCATCAACGTCAGCACGCATCATCATCCTCGTCAGCCCGCATCACCATCGTCGTCAGCCCGCATCATCATCGTCATCAGCCCGCATCATCATCGTCGTCAGCCCGCATCATCATCCTCCTAGGCCCACATCATCCTCCTCCTCAGCCCGCATCATCATCCTCGCAGCCCGCTTCAGCATCCTCGTCAGCCAGTATCATCATCCTCGTCAGCCCGCATCACCATCGTCGTCAGACTGCATCACCATCGTCCTCAGCCCGCATCATCATCGTCGTCAGCCCGCATCATCATCCTCGTCAGCCCGCATCATCATCCTCATCAGCCTGCATCATCCTCGTCAGCCCACATCATCGTCATCGTCAGCCTACATCATCATCATCGTCAGACCACATCATCATCGTCGTCAGACCACATCATCATCCTCCTAGGCCCTCATCATCCTCATCGTCAGCCCGCATCATCATCCTCATCAGCCTGCATCATCCTCGTCAGCCCGCATCATCATCCTCGTCAGCCCACATCATCGTCATCGTCAGCCTACATCATCATCATCGTCAGACCACATCATCATCATCGTCAGACCACATCATCATCCTCCTAGGCCCACATCATCCTCCTAGTCAGCCCGCATCATCATCCTCGTCAGGCCGCATCATCATCACCGTCAGCCCGCATCATCATCCTCGTCAGCATGCATCATCATCCTCGTCAGCCCGCATCACCATCGTCGTCAGCCCGCATCATCATCGTCGTCAGCCCGCATCATCATCGTCGTCAGCCCGCATCATCATCCTCCTCAGCTCGCATCATCCTCCTCGTCAGCCCGCATCATCATCCTCGCAGCCCGCATCATCATCCTCGTCAGCCCGGATCACCATCACCGTCAGACCGCATCATCTTCCTCGTCAGCCCGCATCATCATCCTCGTCAGCACGCATCATCATCCTCGTCAGCCCGCATCATCATCCTCGCAGCCCGCTTCAGCATCCTCGTCAGCCCGCATCATCATCCTCGTCAGCCAGCATCTCGATCGTCGTCAGCCCACATAATCATCGTCAGCCCTCATCACCATCGACGTCAGCCCGCATCATCTTCGTCTTCAGCCCACATCACCATCGTCGTCAGTCCATATAATTGTCGTCAGCCCACACCATCATCGTTAGCCCACATCATCATCGTCAGCCCACATCATCATCCTCATCAGCCCACATTATCATCATCATCAGCCCACATCATCATCCTCCTTAGCCCACATCAAACTCCTCGACAGCCCACATCATCATCGTTGTCAGCCCGCATCATCATCCTCGCAGCCCGCTTCAGCATCCTCGTCAGCCCGTATCATCATCCTCGTCAGCCCGCATCACCATCGTCGTCAGACTGCATCACCATCGTCGTCAGCCCGCATCATCTTCGTCGTCAGCCCGCATCATCATCCTCGTCAGCCCGCATCATCATCTTCATCAGCCTGCATCATCCTCTTCAGCCCGCATCATCATCCTCATCAGCCCACATCATCGTCACCGTCAGCCTGCATCATCATCATCGTCAGACCACATCATCATCATCGTCAGACCACATCATCATCCTCCTAGGCCCACATCATCCTCCTCCTCAGCCCGCATCATCATCATCATCAGCCCGCATCATCATCACAGTCAGCCCGCATCATCATCCTCGTCAGCCCGCATCATCATCCTCGTCAGCCCGGATCATCATCCTCGTCAGCATGCATCTTCATCCTCGTCAGCCCGCATCACCATCGTCGTCAGCCCGCATCATCATCGTCGTCAGCCCGCATCATCATCCTCGACAGCCCGCATCATCATCCTCATCGGCCTGCATCATCCTCGTCAGCCCGCATCATCATCCTCCTAGGCCCACATCATCCTCCTCCTCAGCCCGCATCATCATCCTCGCAGCCCGCTTCAGCATCCTCGTCAGCCCGTATCATCATCCTCGTCAGCCCGCATCACCATCGTCGTCAGACTGCATCACCATCGTCGTCAGCCCGCATCTTCATCGTCGTCAGTCCGCATCATCATCCTCGTCAGCCCGCATCATCATCCACATCAGCCTGCATCATCCTCATCAGCCTGCATCATTCTCGTCAGCCCACATCATCATCGTCGTCAGCCCGCATCATCATCCTCGCAGCCCGCATCATCATCCTCGTCAGCACGCATCATCATCCTCGTCAGGCCGCATCATCATCCTCGTCAGCCCGCATCATCATGACAGTCAGCCCGCTTCATCATCCTCGTCAGCGCGCATCATCATCCACATCAGCCTGCATCATCCTCATCAGCCTGCATCTTTCTCGTCAGCCCACATCATCATCGTCGTCAGCCCGCATCATCATCCTCGTCAGCATGCATCATCATCCTTGTCAGCCCGCATCACCATCGTCGTCAGCCCGCATCATCATCGTCGTCAGCCCGCATCATCATCGTCGTCAGCCCGCATCATCATCCTCGTCAGCTCACATCATCCTCCTCGTCAGCCCGCATCATCATCCTCGCAGCCCGCATCATCATCCTCGTCAGCCCGGATCACCATCACCGTCAGACCGCATCATCTTCCTCGTCAGCCCGCATCATCATCCTCGTCAGCACGCATCATCATCCTCGTCAGCCCGCATCATCATTCTCGCAGCCCGCTTCAGCATCCTCGTCAGCCCGCATCATCATCCTCGTCAGCCAGCATCTCAATCGTCGTCAGCCCACATAATCATCGTCAGCCCTCATCACCATTGACGTCAGCCCACATCATCATCGTCTTCAGCCCACATCACCATCGTCGTCAGTCCATATAATTGTCGTCAGCCCACACCATCATCGTTAGCCCACATCATCATCGTCAGCCCACATCATCATCCTCATCAGCCCACATTATCATCATCATCAGCCCACATCATCATCCTCCTTAGCCCACATCAAACTCCTCGACAGCCCACATCATCATCGTTGTCAGCCCGCATCATCATCCTCGCAGCCCGCTTCAGCATCCTCGTCAGCCCGTATCATCATCCTCGTCAGCCCGCATCACCATCGTCGTCAGACTGCATCACCATCGTCGTCAGCCCGCATCATTTTCGTCGTCAGCCCGCATCATCATCATCGTCATACCACATCATCATCATCGTCAGACCACATCATCATACTCCTAGGCCCACATCATCCTCCTCGTCAGCCCACATCATCATCCTCATCAGGCCACATCATCATCCTCCTCAGCCCGCATCATCATCCTTGTCAGCCTACATCATCGTCATCGTCAGCCCACATCATCGTCATCTTCAGCCCACATCATCATCATCAACAGCCCATATCATCGTCCTCGTCAGCCCACATCATCATCATCGTCAGGCGACAACATCGTCATCGACAGCCCACATCATCATCCTCGACAGCCCACATCATCGTCATCGTCATCTCATATCATCGTCATCGTTATCCCACATCATCCTCATCGTCAGCCCACATCATCATCCTCCTCAGCAAACGTCATCCTCATCGTCAGGCCACATCATCATCCTCGTCAGCCCACAGCATCATCGTCGTCAGCCCACATCTCGATCGTCGTCAGCCCACATAATCATGGTCAGCCCTCATCACCATCGACGTCAGCCCACATCATCATCGTCTTCAGCCCACATCACCATCGTCGTCAGTCCACATAATTGTCGTCAGCCCACACCATCATCGTTATCCCACATCATCATCGTCAGCCCACATCATCATCCTCATCAGCCCACATTATCATCATCATCAGCCCACATCATCATCCTCCTTAGCCCACATCAAACTCCTCGACAGCCCACATCATCATCGTTGTCAGCCCGCATCATCATCCTTTTCAGCCCGCATCATCATCCTCGTCAGTCCGCATCATCATCCTTTTCAGCCCGCATCATCTTCCTCGTCATCCCCCATCATCATCCTCGTCAGCCTGCATCATCACCCTCATCAGCCCACATCATCCTCCTCGTCAGCCCACATCATCATCCTCGTCAGCCCACATCATCATCCTCCTCAGCCCGCATCATCATCTTCGTCAGTCCGCATCATCATCCTCTTCAGCCAGCATCATCATCATCGTCAGCCCACATCATCATCCTCCTCAGCCCACATCATCCTCATCGTCAGCCCACATCATCATCCTCGTCAGCCCACATCATCGTCGTAGTCAGCCCACATCACCGTCGTCGTCAGCCCACATAACCATCGTCAGCCCACATCACCATCATCGTCAGTCCACATCATCATCCTCGTCAGCCGTCATCATCATCCTCGTCAGCCGTCATCATCATCGGCGTCAGCCCACATCATCATTGTCGTCCCACATCATCATCCTCAGCCCACATCATCATCGTCAGCCCACTTCATCATTATCATCAGCCCAAATCATCATCCTCATCAGCCCACATCATCATCCTCGTCAGCCCACATATTCATCCTCGTCAGAAGGCATCATTATCCTCGTCAGCCCACATCATCGTCATCGTCAGCCCACATCATCGTCATCGTCAGCCCTCATCGTCATCCTCTTCAGCCCACGTCATCATCCTCGTCAGCCCACAACAGCATCGTCATCAGCACACATCAGCATCGTCATCAGCCCTCATCAACATCGTCGTCAGTCCACATAATCATTATCAGCCCAGATCATCATCCTCGTCAGCCCGCGTCATCATACTCGCAGCCCGCATCATCATCCTCGTCAGCACGCATCATCATCCTCGTCAGCCCGCATCATCATCCTCGTCAGCCCGCATCATCATCACCGTCAGCCCGCATCATCATCCTCGTCAGCCCGCGTCATCATCCTCGTCAGCATGCATCATCATCCTCGTCAGCCCGCATCATCATCCTCGCAGCCTGCTTCAGCATCCTCGTCAGCCCGTATCATCATCTTCGTCAGCCTGCATCTGCATCGTCGTCAGCCTGCATCACCATCGTCGTCAGCCCGCATCACCACCGTCGTCAGCCCGCATCATCATCCTCGTCAGCCCGCATCATCATCCTCATCAGCCTGCATCATCCTCGTCATCCCGCATCATCATCCTCGTCAGCCCACATCATCGTCATCGTCAGCCCACATCATCATCATCGTCAGACCACATCATCATCATCGTCAGACCACATCATCATCCTCCTAGGCCCACATCATCCTCCTCGTCAGCCCGCATCATCATCCTCGTCAGCCCGCATCATCATCACCGTCAGCCCGCATCATCATCCTCGTCAGCCCGCATCATCATCCTCGTCAGCTCGCATCATCATCCTCTTCAGCCCGCATCACCATCGTCGTCAGCCCGCATCATCATCCTCGTCAGCCCGCATCATCATCCTCGTCAGCCCGCATCACCATCTCCGTCAGCCCGCATCATCATCCTCGTCAGCCCGCATCATCATCCTCGTCAGCACGCATCATCATCCTCGTCAGCCCGCATCGTCATCCTCGCAGCCCGCTTCAGCATCCTCGTCAGCCCGCATCATCATCCTCGTCAGCCCGCATCACCATCATCGCCAGCCTGCATCACCATCGTCCTCAGCCCGCATCATCATCGTCGTCAGCCCGCATCATCATCCTCGTCAGCCCGCATCATTATCCTCATCAGCCTGCATCATTCTCCTCAGCCCGCATCATCATCCTCATCAGCCCACATCAGCATCGTCATCAGCCCACATCAGCATCGTCATCAGCCCACATCAACATCGTCGTCAGCCCACATAATCATCATCAGCCCAGATAATCATCCTCGTCAGCCCGCATCATCATCCTCGTCAGCCCGCATCATCATCCTCGTCAGCCCGCATCATCATCACCGTCAGCCCGCATCATCATCCTCGTCAGCCCGCATCATCATCCTCGCAGCCCGCTTCAGCATCCTCGTCAGCACCCATCATCATCACCGTCAGCCCGCATCACCATCGTCGTCAGCCCGCATCATCTTCGTCGTCAGCCCGCATCATCATCGTCGTCAGCACGCATCATCATCCTCGTCAGCACGCATCATCATCCTCGTCAGCACGCATCATCATCCTCGGAGCCTACATCATCATCCTCGTCAGCCCGCATCTTCATCCTTGTCAGCTCGCATCATCATCACCATCAGCCAGCATCATCATCCTCGTCAGCCCGCGTCATCATCCTCGTCAGCCTGCATCATCATCACCGTCAGCCCGCATCATCATCCTCGGCAGCCCGCTTCAGCATCCTCGTCAGCCCCCATCATCATCACCGTCAGCCCGCATCATCATCGTCGTCAGCACGCATCATCATCCTCGTCAGCACGCATCATCATCCTCGTCAGCCCGCTTCATCATCCTTGGAGCCCGCATCATCATCCTCGTCAGCCCGCATCATCATCACCGTTAGCCAGCATCATCATCCTCGTCAGCCCGCGTCATCATCCTCGCAGCCCGCTTCAGCATCCTCGTCAGCCCGTATCATCATCCTCGTCAGCCTGCATCACCATCGCTGTCAGCCTGCATCACCATCGTCGTCAGCGCGCATCACCATCGTCGTCAGCCCGCATCATCGTCATCGTCAGCCTACATCATCATCATCGTCAGGCCACATGATCATCATCGTCAGACCACGTCATCATCCTCCTAGGCCCACATCACCCTACTCGTCAGCCAGCATCATCATCCTCGTCAGCCCGCATCATGATCACCGTCAGCCCGCATCATCATCCTCGTCAGCCCGCATCATCATCCTCGTCAGCACGCATCATCATCCTCTTCAGCCCTCATCACCATCGTAGTCAGCACGCATCATCATCGTCGTCAGCCCGGATCATCATCCTCATCAGCAAGCATCATCATCCTCGTCAGCCCGCATCATCATCCTCGTAAGCCCGCATCACCATCACTGTCAGCCTGCGTCATCATCCTGGTCAGCCCGCATCCTCATCCTCGTCAGCCCGCATCATCATCCTCGTCAGCCCATATCGTCGTCATCATCAGCCCACATCATCATCATCGTCAGACCACATCATCATCATCGTCAGACCACATCATCATCCTCCTAGGCCCACATCATCCTCCTCGTCAGCCCGCATCATCATCCTCATCAGCCCGCATCATCACCACCGTCAGCCCGCATCATCATCCTCGTCAGCCCGCATCATCATCCTCGTCAGCTCGCATCATCATCCTCATCACCCCGCGTCATCATCCTCGTCAGCATGCATCATCATCCTCGTCAGCCCGCATCATCATCCTCGCAGCCCGCTTCAGCACCCTCGTCAGCCCGTTTCATCATCCTCGTCAGCCTGCATCAGCATCGTCGTCAGCCTGCATCACCATCGTCGTCAGCCCGCATCACCATCGTCGTCAGCCCGCATCATCATCACCGTCAGCCCGCATCATCATCCTCATCAGCCTGCATTATCCTCGTCAGCCCGCATCATCATCCTTGTCAGCCCGCATCACCATCCTCGTCAGCCCGCATCACCATCACCGTCAGCCCGCATCATCATCCTCGTCAGCCCGCATCATCATCCTCGTCAGCACGCATCATAATCCTCGTCAGCACGCATCATCATCCTCGCAGCCCGCTTCAGCATCCTCGTCAGCACGCATCATCATCCTCGTCAGCCCGCATCATCATCCTCATCAGCCTGCATCATTCTCGTCAGCCCGCATCATCATCCTCATCAGCCTGCATCATCCTCGTCAGCCCGCATCATCATCCTCGTCAGCACGCATCATCGTCCTCGTCAGCCCGCATCATCATCCTCGCAGCCCGCTTCAGCATCCTCGTCAGCCCGCATCATCATCCTCGTCAGCCCGCATCACCATCGTCGCCAGCCTGCATCACCATGGTCCTCAGCCCGCATCATCATCGTCGTCAGCCCGCATCATCATCCTCGTCAGCCCGCATCATCATCCTCATCAGCCTGCATCATTCTCGTCAGCCCGCATCATCATCCTTGTCAGTCCACATCATCGTCATCGTCAGCCTACATCATCATCATCGTCAGACCACATCATCATCATCGTCACACCACATCATCATCCTCCTAGGCCCACATCATCCTCCTCGTCAGCCCGCATCATCATCCTCGTCAGCCCGCATCATCATCACCGTCAGCCCGCATCATCATCCTCGTCAGCCTGCATCACCATCGCCGTCAGCCTGCATCACCATCGTCGTCAGCGCGCATCACCATCGTCGTCAGCCTGCATCATCGTCATCGTCAGCCTACATCATCATCATCGTCAGACCACATGATCATCATCGTCAGACCACGTCATCATCCTCCTAGGCCCACATCACCCTACTCGTCAGCCAGCATCATCATCCTCGTCAGCCCGCATCATGATCACCGTCAGCCCGCATCATCATCCTCGTCAGCCCGCATCATCATCCTCGTCAGCACGCATCATCATCCTCTTCAGCCCTCATCACCATCGTCGTCAGCCCGCATCATCATCGTCGTCAGCCCGGATCATCATCCTCATCAGCAAGCATCATCATCCTCGTCAGCCCGCATCATCATCCTCGCAGCCCGCATCATCATCCTCGTCAGAACGCATCATCATCCTCGTCATCCCGCATCATCATCCTCGTAAGCCCGCATCACCATCACCGTCAGCCGGCATCATCATCCTGGTCAGCCCGCATCGTCATCCTCGTCAGCCCACATCATCGTCATCGTCAGCCCACATCATCATCATCGTCAGACCACATCATCACCATCGTCAGACCACATCATCATCCTCCTAGGCCCACATCATCCTCCTCGTCAGCCCGCATCATCATCCTCATCAGCCCGCATCATCACCACCGTCAGCCCGCATCATCATCCTCGTCAGCCCGCATCATCATCCTCGTCAGCTCGCATCATCATCCTCATCACCGCGCGTCATCATCCTCGTCAGCATGCATCATCATCCTCGTCAGCCCGCATCATCATCCTCGCAGCCCGCTTCAGCACCCTCGTCAGCCCGTTTCATCATCCTCGTCAGCCTGCATCAGCATCGTCGTCAGCCTGCATCACCATCGTCGTCAGCCCGCATCACCATCGTCGTCAGCCCGCATCATCATCACCGTCAGCCCGCATCATCATCCTCATCAGCCTGCATTATCCTCGTCAGCCCGCATCATCATCCTTGTCAGCCCGCATCACCATCCTCGTCAGCCCGCATCACCATCACCGTCAGCCCGCATCATCATCCTCGTCAGCCCGCATCATCATCCTCGTCAGCACGCATCATCATCCTCGTCAGCCCGCATCATCATCCTCGCAGCCCGCTTCAGCATCCTCGTCAGCACGCATCATCATCCTCGTCAGCCCGCATCATCATCCTCATCAGCCTGCATCATTCTCGTCAGCCCGCATCATCATCCTCATCAGCCTGCTTCATCCTCGTCAGCCCGCATCATCATCCACGTCAGCACGCATCACCATCACCGTCAGCCCGCATCATCATCCTCGTCAGCCCGCATCATCATCCTCGTCAGCACGCATCATCGTCCTCGTCAGCCCGCATCATCATCCTCGCAGCCCGCTTCAGCATCCTCGTCAGCCCGCATCATCATCCTCGTCAGCCCGCATCACCATCGTCGCCAGCCTGCATCACCATGGTCCTCAGCCCGCATCATCATCGTCGTCAGCCCGCATCATCATCCTCGTCAGCCCGCATCATCATCCTCATCAGCCTGCATCATTCTCGTCAGCCCGCATCATCATCCTTGTCAGTCCACATCATCGTCATCGTCAGCCTACATCATCATCATCGTCAGACCACATCAACATCATCGTCACACCACATCATCATCCTCCTAGGCCCACATCATCCTCCTCGTCAGCCCGCATCATCATCCTCGTCAGCCCGCATCATCATCACCGTCAGCCCGCATCATCATCCTCGTCAGCCTGCATCACCATCGCCGTCAGCCTGCATCACCATCGTCGTCAGCGCGCATCACCATCGTCGCCAGCCTGCATCATCGTCATCGTCAGCCTACATCATCATCATCGTCAGACCACATGATCATCATCGTCAGACCACGTCATCATCCTCCTAGGCCCACATCACCCTACTCGTCAGCCAGCATCATCATCCTCGTCAGCCCGCATCATGATCACCGTCAGCCCGCATCATCATCCTCGTCAGCCCGCATCATCATCCTCGTCAGCACGCATCATCATCCTCTTCAGCCCTCATCACCATCGTCGTCAGCCCGCATCATCATCGTCGTCAGCCCGGATCATCATCCTCATCAGCAAGCATCATCATCCTCGTCAGCCCGCATCATCATCCTCGCAGCCCGCATCATCATCCTCGTCAGAACGCATCATCATCCTCGTCATCCCGCTTCATCATCCTCGTAAGCCCGCATCACCATCACCGTCAGCCGGCATCATCATCCTGGTCAGCCCGCATCGTCATCCTCGTCAGCCCACATCATCGTCATCGTCAGCCCACATCATCATCATCGTCAGACCACATCATCACCATCGTCAGACCACATCATCATCCTCCTAGGCCCACATCATCCTCCTCGTCAGCCCGCATCATCATCCTCATCAGCCCGCATCATCATCACCGTCAGCCCGCATCATCATCCTCGTCAGCCCGCATCATCATCCTCGTCAGCTCGCATCATCATCCTCATCAGCCCGCGTCATCATCCTCGTCAGCATGCATCATCATCCTCGTCAGCCCGCATCATCATCCTCGCAGCCCGCTTCAGCACCCTCGTCAGCCCGTTTCATCATCCTCGTCAGCCTGCATCAGCATCGTCGTCAGCCCGCATCACCATCCTCGTCAGCCCACAGCATCATCGTCGTCAGCCCACATCTCGATCGTCGTCAGCCCACATAATCATCGTCAGCCCTCATCACCATCGCCGTCAGCCCACATCATCATCGTCTTCAGCCCACATCACCATCGTCGTCAGTCCACATAATTGTCGTCAGCCCACACCATCATCGTTAGCCCACATCATCATCGTCAGCCCACATCACCATCCTCATCAGCCCACATTATCATCATCATCAGCCCATATCATCCTCCTCCTTAGCCCACATCAAACTCCTCGACAGCCCACATCATCATCGTTGTCAGCACGCATCATCATCTTTTTCAGCCCGCATCATCATCCTCGTCAGTCCGCATCATCATCCTCATCAGCCCGCATCATCTTCTTCGTCATCCGCCATCTTCATCCTCGTCAGCCTGCATCATCATCCTCGTCACCCCGCATCATCATCCTCGTCAGCCCGCATCACCGTCGTCATCTGCCTGCATCACCATCGTCGTGACCCCTCATCATCATCGTCGTCAGCCCGCATCATCATCGTCGTCAGCCCACATCGTCATCGTCAGCCCGCATCATCACCGTCAGCCCACATCATCATCGTCTCCACACATCATCATCCTCATCAGCTCGCATCATCATCCTCTTAAGGCCGCATCATCATCCTCGTCAGCCCGCATCATCATCCTCGTCAGCCCACATCATCATTGTTGTCCCACATCATCATCGTCAGCCCACATCATCCTCATCAGCCCGCATCATCTTCCTCGTCAGCCCCCATCATCATCCTCGTCAGCCCGCATCATCATCCTCGTCAGCACGCATCATCCTCCTCGTCAGCCCGCATCATCATCCTCGCAGCCCGCATCATCATCCTCGTCAGCCCGGATCACCATCACCGTCAGACCGCATCATCTTCCTCGTCAGCCCGCATCATCATCCTCGTCAGCACGCATCATCATCCTCGTCAGCCCGCATCATCATCCTCGCAGCCCGCTTCAGCATCCTCGTCAGCCCGCATCATCATCCTCGTCAGCCAGCATCTCGATCGTCATCAGCCCACATAATCATCGTCAGCCCTCATCACCATTGACGTCAGCCCACATCATCATCGTCTTCAGCCCACATCACCATCGTCGTCAGTCCATATAATTGTCGTCAGCCCACACCATCATCGTTAGCCCACATAAGCATCGTCAGCCCACATCATCATCCTCATCAGCCCACATTATCATCATCATCAGCCCACATCATCATCCTCCTTAGCCCACATCAAACTCCTCGACAGCCCACATCATCATCGTTGTCAGCCCGCATCATCATCCTCGCAGCCCGCTTCAGCATCCTCGTCAGCCCGTATCATCATCCTCGTCAGCCCGCATCACCATCGTCGTCAGACTGCATCACCATCGTCGTCAGCCCGCATCATTTTCGTGGTCAGCCCGCATCATCATCCTCGTCAGCCCGCATCATCATCCTCATCAGCCTGCATCATCCTCTTCAGCCCGCATCATCATCCTCGTCAGCCCACATCATCGTCACCGTCAGCCTGCATCATCATCATCGTCAGACCACATCATCATCATCGTCAGACCACATCATCATCATCCTAGGCCCACATCATCCTCCTCCTCAGCCCGCATCATCATCATCATCAGCCCACATCGTCATCACAGTCAGCCCGCATCATCATCCTCGTCAGCCCGCATCATCATCCTCGTCAGCCCGGATCATCATCCTCATCAGCCTGCATCATCCTCGTCAGCCCGCATCATCATCCTCGTCAGCCCACATCATCGTCATCGTCAGCCTACATCATCATCATCGTCAGACCACATCATCATCATCGTCAGACCACATCATCATCCTCCTAGGCCCACATCATCCTCCTAGTCAGCCCGCATCATCATCCTCGTCAGGCCGCATCATCATCACCGTCAGCCCGCATCATCATCCTCGTCAGCATGCATCATCATCCTCGTCAGCCCGCATCACCATCGTCGTCAGCCCGCATCATCATCCTCGTCAGCTCGCATCATCCTCCTCGTCAGCCCGCATCATCATCCTCGCAGCCCGCATCATCATCCTCGTCAGCCCGTATCACCATCACCGTCAGACCGCATCATCTTCCTCGTCAGCCCGCATCATCATCCTCGTCAGCATGCATCATCATCCTATTCAGCCCGCATCATCATCCTCGCAGCCCTCTTCAGCATCCTCGTCAGCCCGCATCATCATCCTCGTCAGCCAGCATCTCGATCGTCGTCAGCCCACATAATCATCGTCAGCCCTCATCACCATCGAAGTCAGCCCACATCATCATCGTCTTCAGCCCACGTCACCATCGTCGTCAGTCCATATAATTGTCGTCAGCCCACACCATCATCGTTAGCCCACATCATCATCGTCAGCCCACATCATCATCCTCATCAGCCCACATTATCATCATCATCAGCCCACATCATCATCCTCCTTAGCCCACATCAAACTCCTCGACAGCCCACATCATCATCGTTGTCAGCCCGCATCATCATCCTCGCAGCCCGCTTCAGCATCCTCGTCAGCCCGTATCATCATCCTCGTCAGCCCGCATCACCATCGTCGTCAGACTGCATCACCATCGTCGTCAGCCCGCATCTTCATCGTCGTCAGTCCGCATCATCATCCTCGTCAGCCCGCATCATCATCCACATCAGCCTGCATCATCCTCATCAGCCTGCATCATTCTCGTCAGCCCACATCATCATCGTTGTCAGCCCGCATCATCATCCTCGGCAGCACGCATCATCATCCTCGTCAGCCCGCATCATCATCCTCGTCAGCCCGCATCATCATCACCATCAGCCCGCATCATCATCCTCGCAGCCCGCATCATCATCCTCGTCAGCACGCATCATCATCCTCGTCAGCCCGCATCATCATCCTCGTCAGCCCGCATCATCATCACCGTCAGCCCGCTTCATCATCCTCGTCAGCGCGCATCATCATCCACATCAGCCTGCATCATCCTCATCAGCCTGCATCATTCTCGTCAGCCCACATCATCATCATTGTCAGCCCGCATCATCATCCTCGGCAGCACGCATCATGATCCTCGTCAGCCCGCATCATCATCCTCGTCAGCCCGCATCATCATCACCGTCAGCCCGCATCATCATCCTCGCAGCCCGCATCATCATCCTCGTCAGCACCCATCATCATCCTCTTCAGCCCGCATCACCATTGTCGTCAGGCCGCATCATCATCGTCGTCAGCCCGGATCATCATCGTCGTCAGCCCGCGTCATCATCCTCATCAGCACGCATCATCATCCTCGTCAGCCCGCATCATCATCCTCTCAGGACGCATCATCATCCTCGTCAGAACGCATCATCATCCTCGTCAGCCCGCTTCACCATCACCGTCAGCCCGCATCATCATCCTTGTCAGCCCGCATCATCATCCTTGTCAGCACGCATCATCATCCTCGTCAGCACGCATCATCATTCTCGCAGCCCGCTTCAGCATCCTGGTCAGCCCGCATCATCATCCTCGTCAGCCCGCATCACCATCGTCGTCAGTCTGCATCACCATCGTCGTCAGCCCGCATCATCATCGTCGTCAGCCCGCATCATCATCCTCGTCAGCCCGCATCATCATCCTCATCAGCCTGCATCATCCTCGTCAGCCCACATCATCGTCATCGTCAGCCTACATCATCATCATCGTCAGACCACATCATCATCATCGTCAGACCACATCATCATCCTCCTAGGCCCTCGTCATCCTCATCGTCAGCCCGCATCATCATCCTCATCAGCCTGCATCATTCTCGTCAGCCCGCATCATCATCCTCGTCAGCCCACATCATCGTCATCGTCAGCCTACATCATCATCATCGTCAGACCACATCATCATCATCTTCAGACCACATCATCATCCTCCTAGGCCCACATCATCCTCCTAGTCAGCCCGCATCATCATCCTCGTCAGGCCGCATCATCATCACCGTCAGCCGGCATCATCATCCTCGTCAGCATGCATCATCATCCTCGTCAGCCCGCATCACCATCGTCGTAAGCCCGCATCATCATCGTCGTCAGCCCGCATCATCATCGTCGTCAGCCCGCATCATCATCCTCGTCAGCTCGCATCATCCTCCTCGTCAGCCCGCATCATCATCCTCGCAGCCCGCATCATCATCCTCGTCAGCCCGGATCACCATCACCGTCAGACCGCATCATCTTCCTCGTCAGCCCGCATCATCATCCTCGTCAGCACGCATCATCATCCTCGTCAGCCCGCATCATCATCCTCGCAGCCCGCTTCAGCATCCTCGTCAGCCCGCATCATCATCCTCGTCAGCCAGCATCTCGATCGTCATCAGCCCACATAATCATCGTCAGCCCTCATCACCATTGACGTCAGCCCACATCATCATCGTCTTCAGCCCACATCACCATCGTCGTCAGTCCATATAATTGTCGTCAGCCCACACCATCATCGTTAGCCCACATAATCATCGTCAGCCCACATCATCATCCTCATCAGCCCACATTATCATCATCATCAGCCCACATCATCATCCTCCTTAGCCCACATCAAACTCCTCGACAGCCCACATCATCATCGTTGTCAGCCCGCATCATCATCCTCGCAGCCCGCTTCAGCATCCTCGTCAGCCCGTATCATCATCCTCGTCAGCCCGCATCACCATCGTCGTCAGACTGCATCACCATCGTCGTCAGCCCGCATCATTTTCGTGGTCAGCCCGCATCATCATCCTCGTCAGCCCGCATCATCATCCTCATCAGCCTGCATCATCCTCTTCAGCCCGCATCATCATCCTCGTCAGCCCACATCATCGTCACCGTCAGCCTGCATCATCATCATCGTCAGACCACATCATCATCATCGTCAGACCACATCATCATCCTCCTAGGCCCACATCATCCTCCTCCTCAGCCCGCATCATCATCATCATCAGCCCACATCGTCATCACAGTCAGCCCGCATCATCATCCTCGTCAGCCCGCATCATCATCCTCGTCAGCCCGGATCATCATCCTCATCAGCCTGCATCATCCTCGTCTGCCCGCATCATCATCCTCGTCAGCCCACATCATCGTCATCGTCAGCCTACATCATCATCATCGTCAGACCACATCATCATCATCGTCAGACCACATCATCATCCTCCTAGGCCCACATCATCCTCCTAGTCAGCCCGCATCATCATCCTCGTCAGGCCGCATCATCATCACCGTCAGCCCGCATCATCATCCTCGTCAGCATGCATCATCATCCTCGTCAGCCCGCATCACCATCGTCGTCAGCCCGCATCATCATCCTCGTCAGCTCGCATCATCCTCCTCGTCAGCCCGCATCATCATCCTCGCAGCCCGCATCATCATCCTCGTCAGCCCGTATCACCATCACCGTCAGACCGCATCATCTTCCTCGTCAGCCTGCATCATCATCCTCGTCAGCATGCATCATCATCCTATTCAGCCCGCATCATCATCCTCGCAGCCCTCTTCAGCATCCTCGTCAGCCCGCATCATCATCCTCGTCAGCCAGCATCTCGATCGTCGTCAGCCCACATAATCATCGTCAGCCCTCATCACCATCGAAGTCAGCCCACATCATCATCGTCTTCAGCCCACGTCACCATCGTCGTCAGTCCATATAATTGTCGTCAGCCCACACCATCATCGTTAGCCCACATCATCATCGTCAGCCCACATCATCATCCTCATCAGCCCACATTATCATCATCATCAGCCCACATCATCATCCTCCTTAGCCCACATCAAACTCCTCGACAGCCCACATCATCATCGTTGTCAGCCCGCATCATCATCCTCGCAGCCCGCTTCAGCATCCTCGTCAGCCCGTATCATCATCCTCGTCAGCCCGCATCACCATCGTCGTCAGACTGCATCACCATCGTCGTCAGCCCGCATCTTCATCGTCGTCAGTCCGCATCATCATCCTCGTCAGCCCGCATCATCATCCACATCAGCCTGCATCATCCTCATCAGCCTGCATCATTCTCGTCAGCCCACATCATCATCGTTGTCAGCCCGCATCATCATCCTCGGCAGCACGCATCATCATCCTCGTCAGCCCGCATCATCATCCTCGTCAGCCCGCATCATCATCACCATCAGCCCGCATCATCATCCTCGCAGCCCGCATCATCATCCTCGTCAGCACGCATCATCATCCTCGTCAGCCCGCATCATCATCCTCGTCAGCCCGCATCATCATCACCGTCAGCCCGCTTCATCATCCTCGTCAGCGCGCATCATCATCCACATCAGCCTGCATCATCCTCATCAGCCTGCATCATTCTCGTCAGCCCACATCATCATCATTGTCAGCCCGCATCATCATCCTCGGCAGCACGCATCATGATCCTCGTCAGCCCGCATCATCATCCTCGTCAGCCCGCATCATCATCACCGTCAGCCCGCATCATCATCCTCGCAGCCCGCATCATCATCCTCGTCAGCACCCATCATCATCCTCTTCAGCCCGCATCACCATTGTCGTCAGGCCGCATCATCATCGTCGTCAGCCCGGATCATCATCGTCGTCAGCCCGCGTCATCATCCTCATCAGCACGCATCATCATCCTCGTCAGCCCGCATCATCATCCTCTCAGGACGCATCATCATCCTCGTCAGAACGCATCATCATCCTCGTCAGCCCGCTTCACCATCACCGTCAGCCCGCATCATCATCCTTGTCAGCCCGCATCATCATCCTTGTCAGCACGCATCATCATCCTCGTCAGCACGCATCATCATCCTCGCAGCCCGCTTCAGCATCCTGGTCAGCCCGCATCATCATCCTCGTCAGCCCGCATCACCATCGTCGTCAGTCTGCATCACCATCGTCGTCAGCCCGCATCATCATCGTCGTCAGCCCGCATCATCATCCTCGTCAGCCCGCATCATCATCCTCATCAGCCTGCATCATCCTCGTCAGCCCACATCATCGTCATCGTCAGCCTACATCATCATCATCGTCAGACCACATCATCATCATCGTCAGACCACATCATCATCCTCCTAGGCCCTCATCATCCTCATCGTCAGCCCGCATCATCATCCTCATCAGCCTGCATCATCCTCGTCAGCCCGCATCATCATCCTCGTCAGCCCACATCATCGTCATAGTCAGCCTACATCATCATCATCGTCAGACCACATCATCATCATCGTCAGACCACATCATCATCCTCCTAGGCCCACATCATCCTCCTAGTCAGCCCGCATCATCATCCTCGTCAGGCCGCATCATCATCACCGTCAGCCGGCATCATCATCCTCGTCAGCATGCATCATCATCCTCGTCAGCCCGCATCACCATCGTCGTCAGCCCGCATCATCATCGTCGTCAGCCCGCATCATCATCGTCGTCAGCCCGCATCATCATCCTCGTCAGCTCGCATCATCCTCCTCGTCAGCCCGCATCATCATCCTCGCAGCCCGCATCATCATCCTCGTCAGCCCGGATCACCATCACCGTCAGACCGCATCATCTTCCTCGTCAGCCCGCATCATCATCCTCGTCAGCACGCATCATCATCCTCGTCAGCCCGCATCATCATCCTCGCAGCCCGCTTCAGCATCCTCGTCAGCCCGCATCATCATCCTCGTCAGCCAGCATCTCGATCGTCATCAGCCCACATAATCATCGTCAGCCCTCATCACCATTGACGTCAGCCCACATCATCATCGTCTTCAGCCCACATCACCATCGTCAGTCCATATAATTGTCGTCAGCCCACACCATCATCGTTAGCCCACATAATCATCGTCAGCCCACATCATCATCCTCATCAGCCCACATTATCATCATCATCAGCCCACATCATCATCCTCCTTAGCCCACATCAAACTCCTCGACAGCCCACATCATCATCGTTGTCAGTCCGCATCATCATCCTCGCAGCCCGCTTCAGCATCCTCGTCAGCCCGTATCATCATCCTCGTCAGCCCGCATCACCATCGTCGTCAGACTGCATCACCATCGTCGTCAGCCCGCATCATTTTCGTGGTCAGCCCGCATCATCATCCTCGTCAGCCCGCATCATCATCCTCATCAGCCTGCATCATCCTCTTCAGCCCGCATCATCATCCTCGTCAGCCCACATCATCGTCACCGTCAGCCTGCATCATCATCATCGTCAGACCACATCATCATCATCGTCAGACCACATCATCATCCTCCTAGGCCCACATCATCCTCCTCCTCAGCCCGCATCATCATCATCATCAGCCCACATCGTCATCACAGTCAGCCCGCATCATCATCCTCGTCAGCCCGCATCATCATCCTCGTCAGACCGGATCATCATCCTCGTCAGCATGCATCATCATCCTCGTCAGCCCGCATCACCATCGTCGTCAGCCCGCATCATCATCGTCGTCAGCCCGCATCATCAACCTCGTCAGCCCGCATCATCATCTTCGTCAGCAAGCATCATCATCCTCGTCAGCCCGCATCATCATCCTCGCAGCCCGCTTCAGCATCCTCGTCAGCACG
The DNA here is from genome assembly GCF_029281585.2 of Gorilla gorilla gorilla. Lineage (NCBI taxonomy): Eukaryota > Metazoa > Chordata > Mammalia > Primates > Hominidae > Gorilla > Gorilla gorilla. The sequence continues at coordinate 8,180,295 of NC_086018.1, read as the reverse complement.
CATCATCATCCTCGTCAGCCCGCATCATCATCCTCGCAGCCCGCTTCAGCATCCTCGTCAGCCCGCATCATCCTCCTCGTCAGTCCGCATCATCATCCTCGTCAGCCCGCATCGTCATCACCGTCAGCCCGCATCACCATCCTCGTCAGCCCGCAACATCATCCTCGTCAGCACGCATCATCATCCTCGTCAGCCCGCATCATCGTCACCGTCAGCCAGCATCATCATCCTCGTCAGCCCGCGTCATCATCCTCGCAGCCCGCTTCAGCATCCTCGTCAGCCCGTATCATCATCCTCGTCAGCCTGCATCACCATCGCCGTCAGCCTGCATCACCATGGTCGTCAGCGCGCATCACGATCGTCGTCAGCCCGCATCATCGTCATCGTCAGCCTACATCATCATCATCGTCAGACCACATGATCATCATCGTCAAACCACGTCATCATCCTCCTAGGCCCACATCACCCTACTCGTCAGCCAGCATCATCATCCTCGTCAGGCCGCATCATCATCACCGTCAGCCCGCATCATCATCCTCGTCAGCCCGCATCATCATCCTCGTCAGCACGCATCATCATCCTCTTCAGCCCTCTTCACCATCGTTGTCAGCCCGCATCATCATCGTCGTCAGCCCGCATCATCATCCTCATCAGCAAGCATCATCATCCTCGTCAGCCCGCATCATCATCCTCGCAGCCCGCATCATCATCCTCGTCAGAACGCATCATCATCCTCGTCATCCCGCATCATCATCCTCGTAAGCCCGCATCACCATCACCGTCAGCCCGCATCATCATCCTGGTCAGCACACAGCATCGTCATCGTCAGCCCACATCATCATCATCGTCAGACCACATCATCATCATCGTCAGACCGCATCATCATCCTCCTAGGCCCACATCATCCACCTCGTCAGCCCGTATCATCATCCTCATCAGCCCGCATCATCATCACCGTCAGCCCGCATCATCATCCTCGTCAGCCCGCATCATCATCCTCGTCAGCTCGCATCATCATCCTCATCAGCCCGCGTCATCATCCTCGTCAGCATGCATCATCATCCTCGTCAGCCCGCATCATCATCCTCGCAGCCCGCTTTAGCACCCTCGTCAGCCCGTTTCATCATCCTCGTCAGCCTGCATCAGCATCGTCGTCAGCCTGCATCACCATAGTCGTCAGCCCGCATCACCATCGTCGTCAGCCCGCATCATCGTCGTCGTCAGCACGCATCATCATCCTCGTCAGCACGCATCATCATCCTCGTCAGCCCGCATCATCATCCTCGGAGCCGCATCATCATCCTCGTCAGCACGCATCATCATCCTCGTCAGCCCGCATCATCATCCTCGTCAGCCCGCATCATCATCACCGTCAGCCAGCATCATCATCCTCGTCAGCCCGCGTCATCATCGTCAGCATGCATCATCATCCTCGTCAGCCTGCATCATCATCCTCATCAGCCTGCATCATCCTCGTCAGCCCACATCATCATCCTCGTCAGCCCACATCATCGTCATCGTCAGCCTACATCATCATCATCGTCAGACCACATCATCATCATCGTCAGACCACATCATCATCCTCCTAGGCCCACATCATCCTCCTCGTCAGCCCGCATCACCATCCTCGTCAGCCCGCATCATCATCACCGTCAGCCCGCATCATCATCCTCATCAGCCCGCATCACCATCGTCATCAGCCCGCATCATCATCACCGTCAGCCCGCATCATCATCGTCGTCAGCCCGCATCATCATCGTCGTCAGCCCGCATCATCATCCTCATCAGCACGCATCATTCTCCTCGTCAACCCGCATCATCACCCTCGCAGCCCGCATCATCATCCTCGTCAGCACGCATCATCATCCTCGTCAGCCCGCATCATCATCCTCGCAGCCCGCTTCAACATCCTCGTCAGCCCGCATCATCATCCTCGTCAGCCCGCATCACCATCGTCGTCAGCCTGCATCATCATCCTCGTCAGCCCGCATCATCATCGTCGTCAGCCCGCATCATCATCCTCGTCAGCACGCATCATCATCCTCATCAGCCCGCATCATCATCCTTGCAGCCCGCATCATCATCCTTGTCAGCACGCATCATCATCCTCGTCAGCCCGCATCATCATCCTCCTCAGCCCGCATCATCATCACCGTCAGCCCGCATCATCATCCTCGTCAGCCCGCATCATCATCCTCGTCAGCACGCATCATCATCCTCGTTAGCCCGCATCATCATCCTCGCAGCCCGCTTCAGCATCCTCGTCCCCCCGTATCATCATCCTCGTCAGCCCGCATCACCATCGTCGTCAGACTGCATAACCATCTTCGTCAGCCCGCATCATCATCGTCGTCAGCCCGCATCATCATCCTCGTCAGCCCGCATCATCATCCTCATCAGCCTGCATCATTCTCGTCAGACCGCATCATCATCCTCGTCAGCCCACATCATCGTCATCGTCAGCCTACATCATCATCATCGTCAGACCACATCATCATCATGGTCAGAACACATCATCATCCTCCTAGTTCCACATCATCCTCCCCCGCAGCCCGCATCATCATCCTCGTCAGCCCGCATCATCATCCTCGTCAGCACGCATCATCATTCTCGTCAGCACGCATCATCATCCTCGCAGCCCGCTTCAGCATACTCGTCAGCCCGCATCATCATCACCGTCAGCCCGCATCATCATCGTCGTCAGCCGGCATCATCATCGTCGTCAGCCCGCATCGTCATCGTCGTCAGCCCGCATCATCATCCTCGTCAGCCCGCATCATCATCACCGTCATCCCGCATCATCCTCCTCGTCAGTCCGCGTCATCATCCTTGTCAGCATGCATCATCATCCTCGTCAGCCCGCATCATCCTCCTCGCAGCCCGCTTCAGCATCCTCGTCAGCCCGTATCATCATCCTCGTCAGCCTGCATCAGCATCGTTGTCAGCCCGCATCATCATCGTCGTCAGCCCGCATCATCATCGTCGTCAGCCCGCATCATCATCCTCGTCAGCCCGCATCATCATCCTCATCAGCCTGCATCATCCTCGTCAGCCCACATCATCATCCTCGTGAGCCCACATCATCGTCATCGTCAGCCTACATCATCATCATCGTCAGACCACATCATCATCATCGTCAGATCACATCATCATCCTCCTAGGCCCACATCATTCTCCTCGTCAGCCCGCATCATCTTCCTCGTCAGCCCGCATCATCATCACCTTCAGCCCGCATCATCATCCTCATCAGCCCGCATCATCATCCTCGCAGCCCGCATCATCATCCTCGTCAGAACGCATCATCATCCTCGTCAGCCCGCATCATCATCCTCGTCAGCCCGCATCATCATCACCGTCAGCCCGCATCATCATCCTCGTCAGCCCGCATCATCATCCTCGTCAGCACGCATCATCATCCTCGTCAGCCCGCATCATCATCCTCGCAGCCCGCTTCAGCATCCTCGTCAGCCCGCATCATCATCCTCGTCAGCCCGCATCACCATCGTCGTCAGCCTGCATCACCATCCTCGTCAGCCTGCATCATCATCGTCGTCAGCCCGCATCATCATCCTCGTCAGCCCGCATCATCATCCTCATCAGCCTGCATCATTCTCGTCAGCCCGCATCATCATCCTCGTCAGCCTACATCATCGTCATCGTCAGCCTACATCATCATCATCGTCGGACCACATCATCATCATCGTCAGACAACATCATCATCCTCCTAGGCCAACATCATCCTCCTCTTCATCCCGCATCATCATCCTCGTCAGCCCGCATCACCATCGCCGTCAGCCTGCATCATCATCCTCGCAGCCCGCTTCAGCATCCTCGTCAGCCCCCATCATCATCACCATCAGCCCGCATCATCATCGTCGTCAGCCCGCATCATCATCGTCGTCAGCCCGCATCATCATCGTCGTCAGCCCGCATCATCATCGTCGTCAGCCCGCATCATCGTCGTCGTCAGCACGCATCATCATCCTCGTCAGCACGCATCATCATCCTCGTCAGCCCGCATCATCATCCTCGGAGCCGCATCATCATCCTCGTCAGCCCGCATCATCATCCTCGTCAGCCCGCATCATCATCACCGTCAGCCAGCATCATCATCGTCGTCAGCCCGCATCATCATCCTCATCAGCACGCATCATCATCCTCGTCAACCCGCATCATCATCCTCGTCAGCCCGCATCATCATCACCGTCATCCCGCATCATCCTCCTCGTCAGTCCGCGTCATCATCCTCGTCAGCATGCATCATCATCCTCGTCAGCCCGCATCATCATCCTCGCAGCCCGCTTTAGCACCCTCGTCAGCCCGTTTCATCATCCTCGTCAGCCTGCATCAGCATCGTCGTCAGCCTGCATCACCATCGTCGTCAGCCCGCATCACCATCGTCGTCAGCCCGCATCATCATCCTCGTCAGCCCTCATCATCATCCTCATCAGCCTGCATCATCCTCGTCAGCCCGCATCATCATCCTCGTCAGCCCACATCATCGTCATCGTCAGCCCACATCATCATCATCGTCAGACCACATCATCATCATCGTCAGACCACATCATCATCCTCCTAGGCCCACATCATCCTCCTCGTCAGCCCGCATCATCATCCTCATCAGCCCGCATCATCATCACCGTCAGCCCGCATCATCATCCTCGTCAGCACGCATCATCATCCTCGTCAGCACGCATCATCATCCTCTTCAGCCCGCATCACCATCGTCGTCAGCCCGCATCATCATCCTCGTCAGCCCGCATCATCATCCTCGTCAGCACGCATCATCATCCTCGTCAGCCCGCATCATCATCCTCGCAGCCCGCTTCAGCATCCTCGTCAGGCCCCATCATCATCACCGTCAGCCCGCATCATCATCCTCGTCACCCCGCATAATCATCCTCGTCAGCCCGCATCATCGTCATCGTCAGCCCATATCATCATCATCGTCAGAGCACATCATCATCCTCCTCTGCCCACATCATCCTCCTCGTCAGCCCACATCATCATCCTCGTCAGCCCTCATCATCATCCTCGTCAGCCCACATCATCATTGTCGTCCCACATCATCATCGTCAGCCCACATCATCATCGTCAGCCCACATCATCATTATCATCACCCCAAATCATCATCCTCATCAGCCCACATCATCATCCTCGTCAGCCCACATCATCATCCTCGTCAGCCGGCATCATCATCCTCGTCAGCCCACATCATCGTCATCGTCATCCCACATCATCGTCATCGTCAGCCCGCGTCGTCATCCTCTTCAGCCCGCATCATCATCCTCTTCAGCCCACATCAGCATCGTCATCAGCCCACATCAGCATCGTCATCAGCCCACATCACCATCGTCGTCAGCCCACATAAACATCATCAACCCAGATCATCATCCTCGTCAGCCCGCATCATCATCGTCGTCAGCCCACATCATCATCCTCGTCAGCCCGCATCATCATCACCTTCAGCCCGCATCATCATCCTCGTCAGCCCGCATCATCATCCTCGTCAGCATGCATCATCATCCTCGTCAGCCCGCATCATCATCCTCGCAGCCCGCATCATCATCCTCGTCAGCACGCACCATCATCCTCTCCAGCCCGCATCATCATCCTCGTCAGCCCGCATCATCATCCTCGTCAGCACGCATCATCATCCTCGTCACCCCGCATCATCATCCTCGCAGCCCGCTTCAGCATCCTCGTCAGCCCCCATCATCATCACCGTCAGCCCGCATCATCATCGTTGTCAGCCCGCATCATCATCGTCGTCAGCCCGCATCAGCGTCGTCGTCAGCACGCATCATCATCCTCGTCAGCACGCATCATCATCCTCGTCAGCCCGCATCATCATCCTCGGAGCCGCATCATCATCCTCGTCAGCACGCATCATCATCCTCGTCAGCCCGCATCATCATCCTTGTCAGCCCGCATCATCATCACCGTCAGCCAGCATCATCATCCTCGTCAGCCCGCGTCATCATCGTCAGCATGCATCATCATCCTCGTCAGCCCGCATCATCATCCTCATCAGCCTGCATCATCCTCGTCAGCCCACATCATCATCCTCGTCAGCCCACATCATCGTCATCGTCAGCCTACATCATCATCATCGTCAGACCACATCATCATCATCGTCAGACCACATCATCATCCTCCTAGGCCCACATCATCCTCCTCGTCAGCCCGCATCACCATCCTGGTCAGCCCGCATCATCATCACCGTCAGCCCGCATCATCATCCTCATCAGCCCGCATCACCATCGTCATCAGCCCGCATCATCATCACCGTCAGCCCGCATCATCATCGTCGTCAGCCCGCATCATCATCGTCGTCAGCCCGCATCATCATCCTCATCAGCACGCATCATTCTCCTCGTCAGCCCGCATCATCACCCTCGCAGCCCGCATCATCATCCTCGTTAGCACGCATCATCATCCTCGTCAGCCCGCATCATCATCCTCGCAGCCCGCTTCAACATCCTCGTCAGCCCGCATCATCATCCTTGTCAGCCCGCATCACCATCGTCGTCAGCCTGCATCATCATCCTCGTCAGCCCGCATCATCATCGTCGTCAGCCCGCATCATCATCCTCGTCAGCACGCATCATCATCCTCATCAGCCCGCATCATCATCCTTGCAGCCCGCATCATCATCCTTGTCAGCACGTATCATCATCCTCGTCAGCCCGCATCATCATCCTCCTCAGCCCGCATCATCATCACCGTCAGCCCGCATCATCATCCTCGTCAGCCCGCATCATCATCCTCGTCAGCATGCATCATCATCCTCGTTAGCCCGCATCATCATCCTCGCAGCCCGCTTCAGCATCCTCGTCCCCCCGTATCATCATCCTCGTCAGCCCGCATCACCATCGTCGTCAGACTGCATAACCATCTTCGTCAGCCCGCATCATCATCGTCGTCAGCCCGCATCATCATCCTCGTCAGCCCGCATCATCATCCTCATCAGCCTGCATCATTCTCGTCAGACCGCATCATCATCCTCGTCAGCCCACATCATCGTCATCGTCAGCCTACATCATCATCATCGTCAGACCACATCATCATCATGGTCAGAACACATCATCATCCTCCTAGTTCCACATCATCCTCCCCCGCAGCCCGCATCATCATCCTCGTCAGCCCGCATCATCATCCTCGTCAGCACGCATCATCATTCTCGTCAGCCCGCATCATCATCCTCGCAGCCCGCTTCAGCATACTCGTCAGCCCGCATCATCATCACCGTCAGCCCGCATCATCATCGTCGTCAGCCGGCATCATCATCGTCGTCAGCCCGCATCATCATCGTCGTCAGCCCGCATCATCATCCTCATCAGCACGCATCATCATCCTCGTCAGCCCGCATCATCATCCTCGTCAGCCCGCATCATCATCACCGTCATCCCGCATCATCCTCCTCGTCAGTCCGCGTCATCATCCTCGTCAGCATGCATCATCATCCTCGTCAGACCGCATCATCATCCTCGCAGCCCGCTTCAGCATCCTCGTCAGCCCGTATCATCATCCTCGTCAGCCTGCATCAGCATCGTCGTCAGCCTGCATCATCATCGTCGTCAGCCCGCATCATCATCGTCGTCAGCCCGCATCATCATCCTCGTCAGCCCGCATCATCATCCTCATCAGCCTGCATCATCCTCGTCAGCCCACATCATCATCCTCGTCAGCCCACATCATCGTCATCGTCAGCCTACATCATCATCATCGTCATACCACATCATCATCATCGTCAGATCACATCATCATCCTCCTAGGCCCACATCATTCTCCTCGTCAGCCCGCATCATCTTCCTCGTCAGCCCGCATCATCATCACCTTCAGCCCGCATCATCATCCTCATCAGCCCGCATCATCATCCTCGGAGCCCGCATCATCATCCTCGTCAGAACGCATCATCATCCTCGTCAGCCCGCATCATCATCCTCGTCAGCCCGCATCATCATCCTCGTCAGCACGCATCATCATCCTCGTCAGCCCGCATCATCATCCTCGCAGCCCGCTTCAGCATCCTCGTCAGCCCGCATCATCATCCTCGTCAGCCCGCATCACCATCGTCGTCAGCCTGCATCACCATCCTCGTCAGCCTGCATCATCATCGTCGTCAGCCCGCATCATCATCCTCGTCAGCCCGCATCATCATCCTCATCAGCCTGCATCATTCTCGTCAGCCCGCATCATCATCCTCGTCAGCCTACATCATCGTCATTGTCAGCCTACATCATCATCATCGTCGGACCACATCATCATCATCGTCAGACAACATCATCATCCTCCTAGGCCAACATCATCCTCCTCTTCATCCCGCATCATCATCCTCGTCAGCCCGCATCACCATCGCCGTCAGCCTGCATCATCATCCTCGCAGCCCGCTTCAGCATCCTCGTCAGCCCCCATCATCATCACCATCAGCCCGCATCATCATCGTCGTCAGCCCGCATCATCATCGTCGTCAGCCCGCATCATCGTCGTCGTCAGCACGCATCATCATCCTCGTCAGCACGCATCATCATCCTCGTCAGCCCGCATCATCATCCTCGGAGCCGCATCATCATCCTCGTCAGCACGCATCATCATCCTCGTCAGCCCGCATCATCATCCTCGGAGCCGCATCATCATCCTCGTCAGCACGCATCATCATCCTCGTCAGCCCGCATCATCATCCTCGTCAGCCCGCATCATCATCACCGTCAGCCAGCATCATCATCCTCGTCAGCCCGCGTCATCATCGTCAGCATGCATCATCATCCTCGTCAGCCCGCATCATCATCCTCATCAGCCTGCATCATCCTCGTCAGCCCACATCATCATCCTCGTCAGCCCACATCATCGTCATCGTCAGCCTACATCATCATCATCGTCAGACCACATCATCATCATCGTCAGATCACATCATCATCCTCCTAGGCCCACATCATTCTCCTCGTCAGCCCGCATTATCTTCCTCGTCAGCCCGCATCATCATCACCTTCAGCCCGCATCATCATCCTCATCAGCCCGCATCATCATCCTCGCAGCCCGCATCATCATCCTCGTCAGAACGCATCATCATCCTCGTCAGCCCGCATCATCATCCTCGTCAGCCCGCATCATCATCACCGTCAGCCCGCATCATCATCCTCGTCAGCCCGCATCATCATCCTCGTCAGCACGCATCATCATCCTCGTCAGCCCGCATCATCATCCTCGCAGCCCGCTTCAGCATCCTCGTCAGCCCGCATCATCATCCTCGTCAGCCCGCATCACCATCGTCGTCAGCCTGCATCACCATCCTCGTCAGCCTGCATCATCATCGTCGTCAGCCCGCATCATCATCCTCGTCAGCCCGCATCATCATCCTCATCAGCCTGCATCATTCTCGTCAGCCCGCATCATCATCCTCGTCAGCCTACATCATCGTCATCGTCAGCCTACATCATCATCATCGTCGGACCACATCATCATCATCGTCAGACAACATCATCATCCTCCTAGGCCAACATCATCCTCCTCTTCATCCCGCATCATCATCCTCGTCAGCCCGCATCACCATCGCCGTCAGCCTGCATCATCATCCTCGCAGCCCGCTTCAGCATCCTCGTCAGCCCCCATCATCATCACCATCAGCCCGCATCATCATCGTCGTCAGCCCGCATCATCATCGTCGTCAGCCCGCATCATCGTCGTCGTCAGCACGCATCATCATCCTCGTCAGCACGCATCATCATCCTCGTCAGCCCGCATCATCATCCTCGGAGCCGCATCATCATCCTCGTCAGCACGCATCATCATCCTCGTCAGCCCGCATCATCATCCTCGGAGCCGCATCATCATCCTCGTCAGCACGCATCATCATCCTCGTCAGCATGCATCATCATCCTCGTCAGCCCGCATCATCATCCTCATCAGCCTGCATCATCCTCGTCAGCCCACATCATCATCCTCGTCAGCCCACATCATCGTCATCGTCAGCCTACATCATCATCATCGTCAGACCACATCATCATCCTCGTCAGACCACATCATCATCCTCCTAGGCCCACATCATCCTCCTCGTCAGCCCGCATCATCATCCTCGTCAGCCCGCATCATCATCACCGTCAGCCCGCATCATCATCCTCATCAGCCCGCATCACCATCGTCATCAGCCCGCATCATCATCACCGTCAGCCCGCATCATCATCGTCGTCAGCCCGCATCATCATCGTCGTCAGCCCGCATCATCATCCTCATCAGCACGCATCATTCTCCTCGTCAGCCCGCATCATCATCCTCGCAGCCCGCATCATCATCCTCGTCAGCACGCATCATCATCCTCGTCAGCCCGCATCATCATCCTCGCAGCCCGCTTCAACATCCTCGTCAGCCCGCATCATCATCCTTGTCAGCCCGCATCACCATCGTCGTCAGCCTGCATCATCATCCTCGTCAGCCCGCATCATCATCGTCGTCAGCCCGCATCATCATCCTCGTCAGCACGCATCATCATCCTCATCAGCCCGCATCATCATCCTTGCAGCCCGCATCATCATCCTTGTCAGCACGCATCATCATCCTCGTCAGCCCGCATCATCATCCTCCTCAGCCCGCATCATCATCAACGTCAGCCCGCATCATCATCCTCGTCAGCCCGCATCATCATCCTCGTCAGCATGCATCATCATCCTCGTTAGCCCGCATCATCATCCTCGCAGCCCGCTTCAGCATCCTCGTCCCCCCGTATCATCATCCTCGTCAGCCCGCATCACCATCGTCGTCAGACTGCATAACCATCTTCGTCAGCCCGCATCATCATCGTCGTCAGCCCGCATCATCATCCTCGTCAGCCCGCATCATCATCCTCATCAGCCTGCATCATTCTCGTCAGACCGCATCATCATCCTCGTCAGCCCACATCATCGTCATCGTCAGCCTACATCATCATCATCGTCAGACCACATCATCATCATGGTCAGAACACATCATCATCCTCCTAGTTCCACATCATCCTCCCCCTCAGCCCGCATCATCATCCTCGTCAGCCCGCATCATCATCCTCGTCAGCACGCATCATCATTCTCGTCAGCCCGCATCATCATCCTCGCAGCCCGCTTCAGCATACTCGTCAGCCCGCATCATCATCACCGTCAGCCCGCATCATCATCGTCGTCAGCCGGCATCATCATCGTCGTCAGCCCGCATCATCATCGTCGTCAGCCCGCATCATCATCCTCATCAGCACGCATCATCATCCTCGTCAGCCCGCATCATCATCCTCGTCAGCCCGCATCATCATCACCGTCATCCCGCATCATCCTCCTCGTCAGTCCGCGTCATCATCCTCGTCAGCATGCATCATCATCCTCGTCAGCCCGCATCATCCTCCTCGCAGCCCGCTTCAGCATCCTCGTCAGCCCGTATCATCATCCTCGTCAGCCTGCATCAGCATCGTCGTCAGCCTGCATCATCATCGTCGTCAGCCCGCATCATCATCGTCGTCAGCCCGCATCATCATCCTCGTCAGCCCGCATCATCATCCTCATCAGCCTGCATCATCCTCGTCAGCCCACATCATCATCCTCGTGAGCCCACATCATCGTCATAGTCAGCCTACATCATCATAATCGTCAGACCACATCATCATCATCGTCAGATCACATCATCATCCTCCTAGGCCCACATCATTCTCCTCGTCAGCCCGCATCATCTTCCTCGTCAGCCCGCATCATCATCACCTTCAGCCCGCATCATCATCCTCATCAGCCCGCATCATCATCCTCGCAGCCCGCATCATCATCCTCGTCAGAACGCATCATCATCCTCGTCAGCCCGCATCATCATCCTCGTCAGCCCGCATCATCATCACCGTCAGCCCGCATCATCATCCTCGTCAGCCCGCATCATCATCCTCGTCAGCACGCATCATCATCCTCGTCAGCCCGCATCATCATCCTCGCAGCCCGCTTCAGCATCCTCGTCAGCCCGCATCATCATCCTCGTCAGCCCGCATCACCATCGTCGTCAGCCTGCATCACCATCCTCGTCAGCCTGCATCATCATCGTCGTCAGCCCGCATCATCATCCTCGTCAGCCCGCATCATCATCCTCATCAGCCTGCATCATTCTCGTCAGCCCGCATCATCATCCTCGTCAGCCTACATCATCGTCATCGTCAGCCTACATCATCATCATCGTCGGACCACATCATCATCATCGTCAGACCACATCATCATCCTCGTCAGCCCGCATCATCATCATCGTCAGCCCGCATCATCATCCTCGTCAGCCCGCATCATCATCCTAGTCAGCCCGCATCATCATCCTCGTCAGCCCGCATCATCATCCTCGTCAGCTCGCATCATCATCCTCGTCAGCCCGCATCATTTTCGTCAGCCCGCATCATCATCCGCGTCAGGCCGCATCATCATGCTCGTCAGCCCGCATCATCATGCTCGTCAGCCCGCATCATCATCCTCGTCAGCCCGCATCATCATCCTCGTCAGCACACATCATAGTCTTCGTCAGTCCACATCATCATCCTCGTCAGCCCACATCATCATCGTCGTCAGCCCACATCATACTCCTCGTTATCCCACAACATCATCCTCGACAGCCCGCATCATCGTCCTCGTCTGCCCACATCAACATCGTCGTCAGCCCACATCATCATCATCAGCCCACATCATCATCGTCAGCCCACATGATCATCATCAGCCCACTTCATCATAATCATCAGCCCACATCATCATCCTCATCAGCGCACATCATCATCCTCATCAGCCCACATCATCATCCTCATCAGCCTGCATCATCATCAACGTCATCCCACATCATCATCCTCCTCAGCCCACATCATCCTCATCGTCAGCCCACATCGTCATCCTCGTCAGCCCACATCATCGTCTTCGTCAGCCCACACCACCATCGTCGTCAGCCCACATAACCATCGTCAGCCCACATCACCATCGTCGTCAGTCCACATCATCATCCTCGTCAGCCCACGTCATCATTGTCGTCCAACATCATCATCGTCAGCACACATCATCATCGTCAGCCCACATCATCATTATCATCAGCCCAAATCATCATCCTCATCAGCCCACATCATCATCCTCGTCTGCCCACATCATCATCCTCTTCAGCCCACATCATCATCCTCGTCAGCCCACATCATCGTCATCATCAGCGTACATCATCGTCATCGTCAGCCCGCATCGTCATCCTCTTCAGCCCGCATCATCATCCTCGTCAGCCCACATCAGCATCGTCATCAGCCCACATCAGCATCGTCATCAGCCCACATCAACATCGTCGTCAGCCCACATAATCATCATCAGCCCAGATCATCATCCTCGTCAGCCCGCATCATCATCCTCGCAGCCCGCATCATCATCCTCGTCAGCACGCATCATCATCTTCGTCAGCCCACATCATCATCCTCCTCAGCCCACATCATCCTCATCGTCAGCCCAGATCATAATCCACGTCAGCCCACATCATCGTCGTCGTCAGCCCACATCACCATCGTCGTCAGCCCACAAAACCATCGTCAGCCCACATCACCATCGTCGTCAGTCCACATCATCATCATCGTCAGCCCGCGTCATCATCCTCGTCAGCCCACATCATCGTCATCGTCAGCCCACATCATCGTCATCGACAGCCCACATCAGCATCCTCGTCAGTCCACATCATCGTCATCGTCATCGCACATCATCGTCATCGACAGCCCACATCATCGTCATCGTCAGCCCACATCACCATTATCGTCAGCCCACACCATCACCCTCCTCAGCCCAAATCATCCTCCTCGTCAGCCCACATCATCATCCTCGCCAGCCCACATCATCATCATCGTCAGCCCACATCACCATCGTCGTCAGCCCACATAATCATCGTCAGGCCACATCACCAACGTCGAAAGCCCACATCAATATCGTCGTCTGCCCACATCACCATCATCATCAGCCCACATAATCATCATCAGGCCACATCATTATCCTTAGCCCACATCATCATCGTCAGCCCACATCATCATCATCATCAGCCGCCATCATCATCCATCATCAGCCCCCATCATCATCCCTCATCAGCCCACATCATCATCCTCATCAACCCACATCATCATCCTCATCAGCCCACATCATCATCATCATCAGCCCGCATCATCATCCTCGTCAGCACGCATCATCATACTCGTCAGCCCGCATCTTCATCCTCGTCAGCCCGAATCATCATCACCGTCAGCGCGCATCATCATCTTCGTCAGCCCGTGTCATCCTCATCGTCAGCCCACATCATCATCCTCGTCAGACCACATCGTCGTCCTCGTCAGCCCAAATCACCATCGTCGTTAGCCCACATAACCATCGTCAGCCCACATCACCATCGTCGTCAGTCCACATCATCATCCTCGTCAGCCCTCATCATCATCGTCGTCAGCACACATCATCATTGTCGTCCCACATCATCATCGTCAGCCCACATCATCATCGTCAGCCCACATCATCATTATCATCAGCCCAAATCATCATCCTCATCAGCCCACATCATCATCCTCGTCAGCCCATATCATCATCCTCATCAGCCGGCATCATCATCCTCGTCAGCCCACATCATCGTCATCGTCAGCCCACATCATCGTCATCGTCAGCCCGCATCATCATCCACATCAGCCCACATCAGCATCGTCATCAGGAAACATCAGCATCGTCATCAGCCCACGTCAATATCGTCGTCAGCCCACATAATCATCATCAGCCGAGATCATCATCCTCGTCAGCCTGCATCATCTTCCTCGTCAGCCCCCATCATCATCCTCGTCAGCCTGCATCATCACCCTCGTCAGCACGCATCATCATCCTCGTGAGCCCGCATCATCATCCTCGCAGCCCGCATCATCATCCTCGTCAGCATACATCATCATCCTCGTCAGCCCGCATCATCATCCTCGTGAGCCCGCATCATCAGCCTCGTCAGCACGCATCATCATCCTCGTCAGCCCGCATCATCACCCTCGTCAGCCCGCATCATCATCCTCGTCAGCCCGCATCATTTTCGTCAGCCCGCATCATCATCCGCGTCAGGCCGCATCATCATGCTCGTCAGCCCGCATCATCATGCTCGTCAGCCCGCATCATCATCCTCGTCAGCCCGCATCATCATCCTCGTCAGCACACATCATAGTCTTCGTCAGTCCACATCATCATCCTCGTCAGCCCACATCATCATCGTCGTCAGCCCACATCATACTCCTCGTTATCCCACATCATCATCCTCGACAGCCCGCATCATCGTCCTCGTCTGCCCACATCAACATCGTCGTCAGCCCACATCATCATCATCAGCCCTCATCATCATCGTCAGCCCACATGATCATCATCAGCCCACTTCATCATAATCATCAGCCCACATCATCATCCTCATCAGCGCACATCATCATCCTCATCAGCCCACATCATGATCCTCATCAGCCTGCATCATCATCAACGTCAGCCCACATCATCATCCTCCTCAGCCCGCATCATCCTCATCGTCAGCCCACATCATCATCCTCGTCAGCCCACATCATCGTCATCGTCAGCCTACATCATCATCATCGTCAGACCACATCATCATCATCGTCAGATCACATCATTATCCTCCTAGGCCCACATCATCCTCCTCGTCAGCCCGCATCTTCTTCCTCCTCAGCCCGCATCATCATCACCTTCAGCCCGCATCATCATCCTCATCAGCCCGCATCATCATCCTCGCAACCCGCATCATCATCCTCGTCAGAACGCATCATCATCCTCGTCAGCCCGCATCACCATCACCGTCAGCCCGCATCATCATCCTCGTCAGCCCGCATCATCATCCTCGTCAGCCCGCATCATCATCCTCGCACCCCGCTTCAGCATCCTCGTCAGCCCGCATCATCATCCTCGTCAGCCCGCATCATCATCCTCGTCAGCCCGCATCATCATCCTCATCAGCCTGCATCATTCTCGTCAGCCCGTATCATCATCCTCGTCAGCCCACATCATCGTCATCGTCAGCCTACATCATCATCATCGTCAGACCACATCATCATCATCGTCAGACAACATCATCATCCTCCTAGGCCAACATCATCCTCCTCGTCATCCCGCATCATCATCCTCGTCAGCCCGCATCATCATCACCGTCAGCACGCATCATCATCCTCGTCAGCCCGCATCACCCTCGTCGTAAGCCCGCATCATCATCGTCGTCAGCCCGCATCATCATCGTCGTCAGCCCGCACCATCATCCTCGTCAGCACGAATCATCCTCCTCGTCAGCCCGCATCATCATCCTCGCAGCCCGCATCATCATCCTCGTCAGCCCGCATCACCATCACCGTCAGTCCGCATCATCATCCTCTTCAGCCCGCATCATCATCCTCGTCAGCCCACATCATCATCCTTGCAGCCCGCTTCAGCATCCTCGTCAGCCCGCATCATCATCCTCGTCAGCCCGCATCACCATTGTCGTCAGCCTGCATCATCATCGTCGTCAGCCTGCGTCATCATCGTCGTCAGCACGCATCATCATCCTCGTCAGCACGCATCATCATCCTCGTCAGCCCGCATCATCATCCTCGTCAGCCCGCATCATCATCCTCGTCAGCCCGCATCATCATCCTCGCAGCCTGCATCATCATCCTTGTCAGCACGCATCATCATCCTCGTCAGCCCGCATCATCATCCTCGTCAGCCCGCATCATCATCACCGTCAGCACGCATCATCATCCTCGTCAGCCCGCATCATCATCCTCGTCAGCCCGCATCATCATCACCGTCAGCCCGCATCATCATCCTCGTCAGCCCGCATCATCATCCTCGCAGCTCGCTTCAGGATCCTCGTCAGCCCGTATCATCCTCCTCGTCAGCCCGCATCACCATCGTCGTCAGACTGCATCACCATCGTCGTCAGCCCGCATCATCATCGTCGTCAGCCCACATCTTCGTCATCGTCAGCCTACATCATCATCATCGTCAGACCACATCATCATCATGGTCAGACCACAACATCATCCTCCTAGTTGCACATCATCCTCCTCCTCAGCCCGCATCATCATTCTCGTCAGCCCGCATCACCATCACCGTCAGCCCGCATCATCATCCTCATCAGCCCGCATCATCATCCTCGTCAGCCCGCATCATCATCTTCGCAGCCCCCTTCAGCATCCTCGTCAGCCCGCATCATCATCACTGTCAGCCCGCATCACCATCATTGTCAGTCTGCATCATCATCGTCATCAGCCCGCATCATCATCCTCGTCAGCCCGCATCATCATCCTCGTCAGCCCGCATCATCATCACCGTCAGCCCGCATCATCTTCCTCGTCAGCCCGCGTCATCATCCTCGTCAGCATGCATCATCATCCTCGTCAGCCCGCATCATCATCCTCGCAGCCCGCTTCAGCATCCTCGTCAGCCCGTATCATCATCCTCGTCAGCCTGCATCACCGTCGTCGTCAGGCTGCATCACCATCGTCGTCAGCCCGCATCACCATCGTCGTCAGCCCGCATCATCGTCATCGTCAGCCTACATCATCATCATCGTCAGACCACATCATCATCATCGTCAGACCACATCATCATCCTCCTAGGCCCACATCATCCTCCTCGTCAGCCCGCATCATCATCCTCGTCAGCCCGCATGATGATCACCGTCAGCCCGCATCATCATCCTCGTCAGCCCGCATCATCATCCTCGTCAGCACGCATCATCATCCTCTTCAGCCCGCATCACCATCGTCGTCAGCCCGCATCATCTTCGTCGTCAGCCCGGATCATCATCGTCGTCAGCCCGCATCATCATCCTCATCAGCACGCATCATCATCCTCGTCAGCCCGCATCATCATCCTCGCAGCCCGCATCATCATCCTCGTCAGAACGCATCATCATCCTCGTCATCCCGCATCATCATCCTCGTCAGCCCGCATCACCATCACCATCAGCCCGAATCATCATCCTCGTCAGCCCGCATCATCATCCTCGTCAGCCCGCGTTATCATGCTCGTCAGCCCGCATCATCATGCTCGTCAGCCCGCATCATAATCCTCGTCAGCCCGCATCATCATCCTCGTCAGCCCACATCATCATCCTCGTCAGCCCGCATCATCATCCTCGTCAGCCCGCATCATCATCCTCGTCAGCTCGCATCATCATCCTCGTCAGCCCGCATCATCTTCGTCAGCCCGCATCATCATCCTCGTCAGGCCGCATCAGCTTGCTCGTCAGCCCGCATCATCATGCTCGTCAGCCCGCATCATCATCCTCGTCAGCCCGCATCATCCTCCTCGTCAGCCCACATCACCATCGTCGTCAGCCCACATCATCATCCTCGTCAGCCCACATCATACTCCCCGTCAGCCCACATCATCATCCTCGACAGCCCGCATAATCGTCCTCGTCAGCCCACATCAACATCGTCGTCAGCACACGTCATCATGATCAGCCCACATCATCATCGTCAGCCCACATGATCATCATCAGCCCACTTCATAGTAATCATCAGTCCACATCATTATCTTCATCAGCCCACATCATCATCCTCATAAGCCCACATCATCATCCTCATCAGCCCGCATCATCATCATCGTCAGCCCACATCATCATCCTCCTCAGCCCACATCAGCCTCATCGTTAGCCCAAATCATAATCCACGTCAGCCCACATCATCGTCGTCGTCAACCCACATCACCATCGTCGTCAGCCCACAAAACCATCGTCAGCCCACATCACCATCGTCGTCAGTCCACATCATCATCATCGTCAGCCCGCGTCATCATCCTCGTCAGCCCACATCATCGTCATCGTCAGCCCACATCATCGTCATCGACAGCCCACATCAGCATCCTCGTCAGTACACATCATCGTCATCGTCATCCCACATCATCGTCATCGACAGCCCACATCATCGTCATCGTCAACCCACATCACCATTATCGTCAGCCCACACCATCACCCTCCTCAGTCCAAATCGTACTCCTCGTCAGCCCACATCATCATCCTCGCCAGCCCACATCATCATCATCGTCAGCCCACATCACCATCGTCGTCAGCCCACATAATCATCGTCAGGCCACATCACCAACGTCGAAAGCCCACATCAATATCGTCGTCTGCGCACATCACCATCATAATCAGCCCACATAATCATCATCAGGCCACATCATTATCCTTAGCCCACATCATCATCGTCAGCCCACATCATCATCATCATCAGCCGCCATCCTCATCCATCATCAGCCCCCATCATCATTCCTCATCAGCCCACATCATCATCCTCATCAACCCACATCATCATCCTCATCAGCCCACATCATCATAATCATCAGCCCACATCATCATCCTCGTCAGCCCACATCATCATCATCGTCAGCCCACATCGTCATCGTCAGCCCGCATCATCATCGTCAGCCAACATCATCATCGTCTCCCCACATCATCATCCTCATCAGCTCGAATCATCATCCTCTTCAGGCCGCATCATCATCCTCGTCAGCCCGCATCATCGTCATCGTCAGCCCATATCATCGTCATCGTCAGACCACATCATCATCCTCCTCAGCACGCATCATCGTCCTCCTCAGCCCTCATCATCATCCTCGTCAGCACGCATCATCATCCTCGTCAGCTCGCATCATCATCCTCGTCAGGCCGCATCATCATCGCCGTCAGCCCGCATCATCATCCTCGCAGCCCGCATCATCATCCTCGTCAGCACGCATCATCATCCTCGTCAGCCCGCATCATCATTCTCGTCAGCCCGCATCATCATCACCGTCAGCCCGCATCATCATCCTCGCAGCCCGCATCATCATCCTCGTCAGCACGCATCATCATACTCGTCAGCCCGCATCTTCATCCTCGTCAGCCCGAATCATCATCACCGTCAGCGCGCATCATCATCTTCGTCAGCCCGTGTCATCCTCATCGTCAGCCCACATCATCATCCTCGTCAGACCACATCGTCGTCCTCGTCAGCCCAAATCACCATCGTCGTTAGCCCACATAACCATCGTCAGCCCACATCACCATCGTCGTCAGTCCACATCATCATCCTCGTCAGCCCTCATCATCATCGTCGTCAGCACACATCATCATTGTCGTCCCACATCATCATCGTCAGCCCACATCATCATCGTCAGCCCACATCATCATTATCATCAGCCCAAATCATCATCCTCATCAGCCCACATCATCATCCTCGTCAGCCCATATCATCATCCTCATCAGCCGGCATCATCATCCTCGTCAGCCCACATCATCGTCATCGTCAGCCCACATCATCGTCATCGTCAGCCCGCATCATCATCCACATCAGCCCACATCAGCATCGTCATCAGGAAACATCAGCATCGTCATCAGCCCACGTCAATATCGTCGTCAGCCCACATAATCATCATCAGCCGAGATCATCATCCTCGTCAGCCTGCATCATCTTCCTCGTCAGCCCCCATCATCATCCTCGTCAGCCTGCATCATCACCCTCGTCAGCACGCATCATCATCCTCGTGAGCCCGCATCATCATCCTCGCAGCCCGCATCATCATCCTCGTCAGCATACATCATCATCCTCGTCAGCCCGCATCATCATCCTCGTGAGCCCGCATCATCAGCCTCGTCAGCACGCATCATCATCCTCGTCAGCCCGCATCATCACCCTCGTCAGCCCGCATCTTCATCCTCGTCAGGCCGCATCATCATCCTCGTCAGCCCGCATCATCATCCTCGTCACCCCGCATAATCATCCTCGTCAGCCCGCATCATCGTCATCGTCAGCCCATATCATCGTCATCGTCAGAGCACATCATCATCCTCCTCTGCCCACATCATCCTCCTCGTCAGCCCACATCATCATCCTCGTCAGCACGCATCATCATCCTCCTCAGCCCGCATCATCATCCTCGTCAGCACGCATCATCATCCTCGTCAGCACGCATCATCATCCTCGTCAGCCCGCATCATCATCACCGTCAGCCCGCATCATCATCCTCGCAGCCCGCATCATCATCCTCGTCAGCACGCATCATCATCCTCGCCAGCCCGCATCATCATCCTCGTCAGCCCGCCTCATCATCACCGTCAGCCCTCATCATCATCCTCGTCAGCCCGCGTCATCCTCATCGTCAGCCCACATCATCATCCTCGTCAGCAAACATCCTCGTCGTCGTCAGCCCACATCACCATCTTCGTCAGCCCACATAACCATCGTCAGCCCACATCACCATCGTCGTCAGTCCACATCATCATCCTCGTCAGCCCTAATCATCATCCTCTTCAGCCCACATCATCATTGTCGTCCCACATCATCATCGTCAGCCCACATCATCATCGTCAGCCCACATCATCATTATCATCAGCCCAAATCATCATCCCCATCAGCCCACATCATCATCCTCGTCAGCCCACATCATCATCCTCGTCAGCCGGCGTCAACATCCTCGTCAGCCCACATCATCGTCATCGTCAGCCCACATCATCGTCATCGTCAGCCCGCATCGTCATCCTCTTCAGCCCGCATCATCATCCTCGTCAGCCCACATCAGCATCGTCATCAGCCCACATCAGCATCGTCATCAGCCCACATCACCATCGTCGTCAGCCGACATAATCATCATCAACCCAGATCATCATCCTCGTCAGCCCGCATCATCATCCTCGTCAGCCCACATCATCATCCTCGTCAGCCCGCATCATCATCACCGTCAGCCCGCATCATCATCCTCGTCAGCCCTCATCATGATCCTCGTCAGCACGCATCATCATCCTCGTCAGCCCGCATCATCATCCTCGTCAGCCCGCATCATCATCCTCGTCAGCACGCATCATCATCCTCGTCACTCCGTATCATCATCCTCGCAGCCCGCTTCAGCATCCTCGTCAGCCCGTATCATCATCCTCGTCAGCCTGCATCACCATCGTCGTCGGCCTGCATCGCCATCGTCGTCAGCCCGCATCATCATCGTCGTCAGCCCGCATCATCATCCTCGTCAGCCCGCATCATCATCCTCATCAGCCTGCATCATCCTCGTCAGCCCGCATCATCATCCTCGTCGGCCCACATCATCGTCATCGTCAGCCTACATCATCATCATCGTCAGACCACATCATCATCATCGTCAGACCACATCATCATCCTCCTAGGCCCACATCATCCTCCTCGTCAGCCCGCATCATCATCCTCGTCAGCCCGCATCATCATCGTCGTCAGCCCGCATCATCATCCTCATCAGCACGCATCATTCTCCTCGTCAGCCCGCATCATCATCCTCGCAGCCCGCATCATCATCCTCATCAGCACGCATCATCATCCTCGTCAGCCCGCATCATCATCCTCGCAGCCCGCTTCAACATCCTCGTCAGCCCGCATCATCATCCTTGTCAGGACGCATCATCATCCTCGTCAGCCCGCATCATCATCCTCTTCAGCCCGCATCATCATCACCGTCAGCCCGCATCATCATCCTCGTCAGCCCGCATCATCATCCTCGTCAGCATGCATCATCATCCCCGTTAGCCCGCATCATCATCCTCGCAGCCCGCTTCAGCATCCTCGTCCCCCCGTATCATCATCACCGTCAGCCCGCATCAACATCGTCGTCAGCCCGCATCATCATCGTCGTCAGCCCGCATCATCATCGTCGTCAGCCCGCATCATCATCCTCATCAGCCCGCATCATCATCCTCGTCAGCCCGCATCATCACCCTCGTCAGCCCACATCATCGTCATCGTCAGCCTACATCATCATCATCGTCAGACCACATCATCATCATCGTCAGATCACATCATCATCCTCCTAGGCCCACATCATCCTCCTCGTCAGCCCGCATCATCTTCCTCATCAGCCCGCATCATCATCCTCATCAGCCCGCATCATCATCCTCGCAGCCCGCATCATCATCGCCTTCAGCCCGCATCATCATCCTCGTCAGCCCGCATCATCATCCTCGTCAGCCCGCAACACCATCACTGTCAGCCCGCATCATCATCCTCGTCAGCCCGCATCATCATCCTCGTCAGCACGCATCATCATCCTCGTCAGCCCGCATCATCATCCTCGCAGCCCGCTTCAGCATCCTCGTTAGCCCGCATCATCATCCTCGTCAGCCCGCATCACTATCGTCGTCAGCCTGCATCACCATCCTCGTCAGCCTGCATCATCATCGTCGTCAGCCCGCATCATCATCCTCGTCAGCCCGCATCATCATCCTCATCAGCCTGCATCATTCTCGTCAGCCCGCATCATCATCCTCGTCAGCCCACATCATCGTCATCGTCAGCCTACATCATCATCATCGTCGGACCACATCATCATCATCGTCAGACAACATCATCATCCTCCTAGGCCAACATCATCCTCCTCTTCATCCCACATCATCATCCTCGTCAGCCCGCATCATCATCACCGTCAGCACGCATCATCATCCTCGTCAGCCCGCATCACCCTCGTCGTAAGCCTGCAGAATCATCGTCGTCAGCCCGCATCATCATCGTCGTCAGCCCGCACCATCCTCCTCGTCAGCACGCATCATCCTCCTCGTCAGCCCGCATCATCATCCTCGCAGCCCGCATCATCATCCTCGTCAGCCCGCATCACCATCACCGTCAGCCCGCATCATCATCCTCTTCAGCCCGCATCATCATCCTCCTCAGCACGCATCATCATCCTCGTCAGCCCGCATCATCATCCTCGCAGCCCGCTTCAGCATCCTCGTCAGCCCGCATCATCATCCTCGTCAGGCCGCATCACCATCGTCGTCAGCCTGCATCATCATCGTCGTCAGCCCGCATCATCATCGTCGTCAGCCCGCATCATCATCCTCGTCAGCACGCATCATCATCCTCGTCAGCCCGCATCATCATCCTTGCAGCCCGCATCATCATCCTTGTCTGCACGCATCATCATCCTCGTCAGCCCGCATCATCATCCTCGTCAGCCCGCATCATCATCGTCGTCAGCCTGCATCATCATCGTCGTCAGCCCGCATCATCATCGTCGTCAGCCCGCATCATCATCCTCGTCAGCACGCATCATCATCCTCGTCAGCCCGCATCATCATCCTTGCAGCCCGCATCATCATCCTTGTCTGCACGCATCATCATCCTCGCAGCCCGCTTCAGCATCCTCGTCAGCCCGTATCATCCTCCTCGTCAGCCCGCATCACCATCGTCGTCAGACTGCATCACCATCGTCGTCAGCCCGCATCATCATCGTCGTCAGCCCACATCTTCGTCATCGTCAGCCTACATCATCATCATCGTCAGACCACATCATCATCATGGTCAGACCACTTCATCATCCTCCTAGTTGCACATCATGCTCCTCCTCAGCCCGCATCATCATTCTCGTCAGCCCGCATCACCATCACCGTCAGCCCGCATCATCATCCTCGTCAGCCCGCATCATCATCCTCGTCAGCACGCATCATCATCCTCATCAGCCCGCATCATCATCTTCTCAGCCCCCTTCAGCATCCTCGTCAGCCCGCATCATCATCACTGTCAGCCCGCATCACCATCGTCGTCAGTCTGCATCATCATCGTCGTCAGCCCGCGTCATCATCCTCGTCAGCATGCATCATCATCATCGTCAGCCCGCATCATCATCCTCGCAGCCCGCTTCAGCATCCTCGTCAGCCCGTATCATCATCCTCGTCAGCCTGCATCACCATCGTCGTCAGGCTGCATCACCATCGTGGTCAGCCCGCATCACCATCGTCGTCAGCCCGCATCATCGTCATCGTCAGCCTACATCATCATCATTGTCAGACCACATCATCATCATCGTCAGACCACATCATCATCCTCCTAGGCCCACATCATCCTCCTCGTCAGCCCGCATCATCATCCTCGTCAGCCCGCATGATGATCACCGTCAGCCCGCATCATCATCCTCGTCAGCCCGCATCATCATCCTCGTCAGCACGGATCATCATCCTCTTCAGCCCGCATCACCATCGTCGTCAGCCCGCATCATCATCCTCATCAGCACGCATCATCATCCTCGTCAGCCCGCATCAACATCCTCGCACCCCGCATCATCATCCTCGTCAGCCCGCATCACCATCACCATCAGCCCGAATCATCATCCTCGTCAGCCCGCATCATCATCCTCGTCAGCCCGCGTTATCATGCTCGTCAGCCCGCATCATCATGCTCGTCAGCCCGCATCATAATCCTCGTCAGCCCGCATCATCATCCTCGTCAGCACACATCATAGTCATCGTCAGTCCACATCATCATCCTCGTCAGCCCACATCATCATCCTCGTCAGCCCACATCATACTCCTCGTCAGCCCACATCATCATCCTCGACAGCCCGCATAATCGTCCTCGTCAGCCCACATCAACATCGTCGTCAGCACACATCATCATCATCAGCCCACATCATCATCGTCAGCCCACATGATCATCATCAGCCCACTTCATCGTAATCATCAGCCCACATCATCATCCTCATCAGCCCACATCATCATCCTCATAAGCCCACATCATCATCCTCATCAGCCCGCATCATCATCATCGTCAGCCCACATCATCCTCATCGTCATCCCACATCATAATCCACATCAGCCCACATCATCGTCGTCGTCAGCCCACATCACCATCGTCGTCAGCCCACAAAACCATCGTCAGCCCACATCACCATCGTCGTCAGTCCACATCATCATCATCGTCAGCCCGCGTCATCATCCTCGTCAGCCCACATCATCGTCATCGTCAGCCCACATCATCGTCATCGACAGCCCACATCAGCATCCTCGTCAGTACACATCATCGTCATCGTCATCCCACATCATCGTCATCGACAGCCCACATCATCGTCATCGTCAGCCCACATCACCATTATCGTCAGCCCACACCATCA
This sequence comes from Gorilla gorilla gorilla, assembly GCF_029281585.2. Classification (NCBI taxonomy): domain Eukaryota; kingdom Metazoa; phylum Chordata; class Mammalia; order Primates; family Hominidae; genus Gorilla; species Gorilla gorilla. Next base: position 8,154,427 of record NC_086018.1, on the reverse strand, counting down.
CCCTCCTCAGCCCAAATCATCCTCCTCGTCAGCCCACATCATCATCGTCGCTAGCCCACATCATCATCATCGTCAGCCCACATCACCATCGTCGTCAGCCCACATAATCATCGTCAGGCCACATCACCAACGTCGAAAGCCCACATCAATATCGTGGTCTGCCCACATCACCATCATCGTCAGCCCACATAATCATCATCAGGCCACATCATTATCCTTCGCCCACATCATCATCGTCAGCCCACATCATCATCATCATCAGCCGCCATCATCATACATCATCAGCCCCCATCATCATCCCTCATCAGCCCACATCATCATCCTCATCAACCCACATCATCATCCTCATCAGCCCACATCGTCTTCATCGTCAGCCCACATCATCATCCTCGTCAGCCAACATCATCATCATCGTCAGCCCGCATCATCATCCTCGTCAGCCCGCATCATCATCATCGCCAGCCCGCATCATCATCCTCGTCAGCCCGCTTCATCATCCTCGTCAGCCCGCATCATCATCCTCGTCAGCCCGCATCATCATCCTCGTCAGCTCGCATCATCATCCTCGTCAGCCCGCATCATCTTCGTCAGCCCGCATCATCATCCTCGTCAGGCCGCATCATCATGCTCGTCAGCCCGCATCATCATGCTCGTCAGCCCGCATCATCATCCTCGTCAGCCCGCATCATCATCCTCGTCAGCACACATCATAGTCATCGTCAGTCCACATCATCATCGTCGTCAGCCCACATCATCATCGTCGTCAGCCCACATCATACTCCTCGTTAGCCCACATCATCATCGTCAGCCCACATCATCATTGTCGTCCCACATCATCATCGTCAGCACACATCATCATCGTCAGCCCACATCATCATCCTCTTCAGCCCACATCATCATCCTCGTCAGCCCACATCATCGTCATCGTCAGCCCGCATCGTCATCGTCTTCAGTCCGCATCATCATCCTCGTCAGCACGCATCATCTTCCTCGTCAGCCCACATCATCATCCTCGCAGCCCGCTTCAGCATCCTCTTCAGCCCGCATCATCATCCTCGTCAGCCCGCATCACCATTGTCGTCAGCCTGCATCATCATCGTCGTCAGCCCGCATCATCATCGTCGTCAGCCCGCATCATCATCCTCGTCAGCACGCATCATCATCCTCGTCAGCCCGCATCATCATCCTCGTCAGCCCGCATCATCATCACCGTCAGCCCGCATCAACTTCCTCGTCAGCCCGCGTCATCATCCTCGTCAGCATGCATCATCATCCTCGTCAGCCCGCGTCATCATCCTCGCAGCCCGCTTCAGCATCCTCGTCAGCCCGTATCATCATCCTCGAAAGCCTGCATCACCATCGTCCTCAGGCTGCATCACCATCGTCGTCAGCCCGCATCACCATCGTCGTCAGCCAGCTTCATCGTCATCGTCAGCCTACATCATCATCATCGTCAGACCACATCATCATCATCGTCAGACCACATCATCATCCTCCTAGGCCCACATCTTCCTCCTCGTCAGCCCCCATCAACATCCTCGACCGCCCGCATGATGATCACCGTCAGCCCGCATCATCATCCTCGTCAGCCCGCATCATCATCCTCGTCAGCACGCATCATCATCCTCTTCAGCCCGCATCACCATCATCGTCAGCCCGCATCATCATCGTCGTCAGCCCGGATCATCATCGTCGTCAGCCCGCATCATCATCCTCATCAGCACGCATCATCATCCTCGTCAGCCCGCATCAACATCCTCGCAGCCCGCATCATCATCCTCGTCAGAACGCATCATCATCCTCGTCATCCCGCATCATCATCCTCGTCAGCCCGCATCACCATCACCATCAGCCCGAATCATCATCCTCGTCAGCCCGCATCATCATCCACGTCAGCCCGCGTTATCATGCTCGTCAGCCCGCATCATCATCCTCGTCAGCCCGCATCATCATCCTCGTCAGCACACATCATGGTCGTCGTCAGTCCACATCATCATCCTCGTCAGCCCACATCATCATCGTCGTCAGCCCACATCATACTCCTCGTTAGACCACATCATCATCGTCAGCCCACATCATCATCCTCGTCAGCCCGCATCATCATACTCGTCAGCCCGCATCATCATCACTGACAGCCGGAATCATCATCCTCGTCAGCCCGCGTCATCATCCTCGTCAGCATGCATCATCATCCTCGTCAGCCCGCATCATCATCCTCGTCAGCCCGCATCATCATCCTCGTCAGCACGCATCATCATCCTCGTCAGCCCGCATCATCATCCTCGCAGCCCGCATCATCATCCTCGTCAGCAAGCATCATCATCCTCGTCAGCACGCATCATCATCCTCGTCAGCACGCATCATCATCCTCGTCAGCCCGCATCATCATCCTAGCAGCCCGCTTCAGCATCCTCGTCAGCCCCCATCATCATCACCGTCAGCCCGCATCACCATTGTCGTCAGCCCGCATCATCATCGTCGTCAGCCCGCATCATCATCGTCGTCAGCACGCATCATCATCCTCGTCAGCACGCATCATCATCCTCGTCAGCCCGCATCATCATCCTCGGAGCCGCATCATCATCCTCGTCAGCACGCATCATCATCCTCGTCAGCCCGCATCATCATCCTCGTCAGCACGCATCATCATCACCGTCAGCCAGCATCATCATCCTCGTCAGCCCGCGTCATCATCCTCATCAGCATGCATCATCATCCTCGTCAGCCCGCATCATCATCCTCGCAGCCCGCTTCAGCATCCTCGTCAGCCCGTATCATCATCCTCGTCATCCCACATCATCGTCATCGTCAGCCTACATCATCATCATCGTCAGACCACATCATCATCATCGTCAGACCACATCATCATCCTCCTAGTCCCTCATCATCCTCCTCGTCAGCCCGCATCATCATCCTCGTCAGCCCGCATCACCATCGTCGTCAGCCCGCATCATCATCGTCGTCAGCCCGCATCATCATCGTCTTCAGCCCGCATCATCATCCTCGTCAGCACGCATCATCATCCTCGTCAGCCGGCATCATCATCCTTGCTGCCCGCATCATCATCCTTGTCAGCACGCATCATCATCCTCGTCAGCCCGCATCATCATCCTCCTCAGCCCGCATCATCATCCTCGTCAGCATGCATCATCATCCTCGTTAGCCCGCATCAGCATCCTCACAGCCCGCTTCAGCATCCTCGTCCCCCCGTATCATCATCCTCGTCAGCCCGCATCACCATCGTCGTCAGACTGCATAACCATCTTCGTCAGCCCGCATCATCATCGTCGTCAGCCCGCATCATCATCCTCGTAAGCCCGCATCATCATCCTCATCAGCCTGCATCATTCTCGTCAGACCGCATCATCATCCTCGTCAGCCCACGTCATCGTCATCGTCAGCCTACATCATCATCATCGTCAGACCACATCATCATCATGGTCAGACCACATCATCATCCTCCTAGTTCCACATCATCCACCCCCTCAGCCCGCATCATCATCCTCGTCAGCCCGCATCATCATCCTCGTCAGCACGCATCATCATTCTCGTCAGCCCGCATCATCATCCTCGCAGCCCGCTTCAGCATACTCGTCAGCCCGCATCATCATCACCGTCAGCCCGCATCACCATCTTCGTCAGCCTGCATCATCATTGCCGTCAGCCCGCATCATCATCGTCGTCAGCCCGCATCATCATCCTCATCAGCACGCATCATCATCCTCGTCAGCCCGCATCATCATCCTCGTCAGCCCGCATCATCATCACCGTCATCCCGCATCATCCTCCTCGTCAGTCCGCGTCATCATCCTCGTCAGCATGCATCATCATCCTCGTCAGCCCGCATCATCATCCTCGCAGCCCGCTTCAGCATCCTCGTCAGCCCGTATCATCATCCTCGTCAGCCTGCATCAGCATCGTTGTCAGCCTGCATCACCATCGCCGTCAGCCCGCATCAGCATCGTTGTCAGCCTGCATTACCATCGTCGTCAGCCCGCATCATCCTCCTCGTCAGCCCGCATCATCATCCTCATCAGCCTGCATCATCCTCGTCAGCCCGCATCATCATCCTCGTCAGCCCACATCATCGTCATCGTCAGCCTACATCATCATCATCGTCAGACCACATCATCATCATCGTCAGATCACATCATTATCCTCCTAGGCCCACATCATCCTCCTCGTCAGCCCGCATCATCTTCCTCCTCAGCCAACATCATCATCACCTTCAGCCCGCATCATCATCCTCGCAGCCCGCATCATCATCCTCGTCAGAACGCATCATCATCCCCGTCAGCCCGCATCACCATCACCGTCAGCCCGCATCATCATCCTCGTCAGCCCACATCATCATCCTCTTCAGCACGCATCATCATCCTCGTCAGCCCGCATCATCATCCTCGCAGCCCGCTTCAGCATCCTCGTCAGCCCGCATCATCATCCTCATCAGCCCGCATCACCATCGTCGTCAGCCTGCATCGCCATCGTCGTCAGCCCGCATCATCATCGTCGTCAGCCCGCATCATCATCCTCGTCAGCCCGCATCATCATCCTCATCAACCTGCATCATTCTCGTCAGCCCGCATCATCATCCTCGTCAGCCCACATCATCGTCATCGTCACCCTACATCATCATCATCGTCAGACCACATCATCATCCTCCTAGGCCAACATCATCCTCCTCGTCATCCCGCATCATCATCCTCGTCAGCCCGCATCATCATCACCGACAGCACGCATCATCATCCTCGTTAGCCCGCATCACCCTCGTCGTAAGCCCGCATCATCATCGTCGTCAGCCCGCATCATCATCGTCGTCAGCCCGCATCATCATCCTCTTCAGCCCGCATCATCATCCTCGTCAGCACGCATCATCTTCCTCGTCAGCCCACATCATCATCCTCGCAGCCCGCTTCAGCATCCTCATCAGCCCGCATCATCATCCTCGTCAGCCCGCATCACCATTGTCGTCAGCCTGCATCATCATCGTCGTCAGCCCGCATCATCATCGTCGTCAGCCCGCATCATCATCCTCGTCAGCACGCATCATCATCCTCGTCAGCCCGCATCATCATCCTCGTCAGCCCGCATCATCATCACCGTCAGCCCGCATCAACTTCCTCGTCAGCCCGCGTCATCATCCTCGTCAGCATGCATCATCATCCTCGTCAGCCCGCATCATCATCCTCGCAGCCCGCTTCAGCATCCTCGTCAGCCCGTATCATCATCCTCGTCAGCCTGCATCACCATCGTCCTCAGGCTGCATCACCATCGTCGTCAGCCCGCATCACCATCGTCGTCAGCCAGCTTCATCGTCATCGTCAGCCTACATCATCATCATCGTCAGACCACATCATCATCATCGTCAGACCACATCATCATCCTCCTAGGCCCACATCTTCCTCCTCGTCAGCCCCCATCATCATCCTCGACCGCCCGCATGATGATCACCGTCAGCCCGCATCATCATCCTCGTCAGCCCGCATCATCATCCTCGTCAGCACGCATCATCATCCTCTTCAGCCCGCATCACCATCGTCGTCAGCCCGCATCATCATCGTCGTCAGCCCGGATCATCATCGTCGTCAGCCCGCATCATCATCCTCATCAGCACGCATCATCATCCTCGTCAGCCCGCATCAACATCCTCGCAGCCCGCATCATCATCCTCGTCAGAACGCATCATCATCCTCGTCATCCCGCATCATCATCCTCGTCAGCCTGCATCACCATCACCATCAGCCCGAATCATCATCCTCGTCAGCCCGCATCATCATCCTCGTCAGCCCGCGTTATCATGCTCGTCAGCCAGCATCATCATCCTCGTCAGCCCGCATCATCATCCTCGTCAGCACACATCATGGTCGTCGTCAGTCCACATCATCATCCTCGTCAGCCCACATCATCATCGTCGTCAGCCCACATCATACTCCTCGTTAGACCACATCATCATCGTCAGCCCACATCATCATCCTCGTCAGCCCGCATCATCATACTCGTCAGCCCGCATCATCATCACTGACAGCCGGAATCATCATCCTCGTCAGCCCGCGTCATCATCCTCGTCAGCATGCATCATCATCCTCGTCAGCCCGCATCATCATCCTCGCAGCCCGCTTCAGCATCCTCGTCAGCCCGTATCATCATCCTCGTCAGCCCGCATCACCATCGTCGTCAGACTGCATCACCATCGTCGTCAGCCCGCATCATCATCATCGTCAGCCCACATCATCGTCATCGTCAGCCTACATCATCATCATCGTCAGACCACATCATCATCATGGTCAGACCACATCATCATCCTCCTAGATCCACATCATCCTCCTCCTCAGCCCGCATCATCATTCTCGTCATCCCGCATCACCATCACCATCAGCCCGCATCATCATCCTCGTCAGCCCGCATCATCATCCTCGTTAGCCCGCATCATCATCTTCGCAGCCCCCTTCAGCATCCTCGTCAGCCCGCATCATCATCACCGTCAGCCCGCATCATCATCCTCGTCAGCCCACATCATCGTCATCGTCAGCCTATATCGTCACCATCGTCAGGCCACATCATCATCATCGTCAGACCACATCATCATCTTCCTAGGCCCACATCATCCTCCTCGTCAGCCCGCAACATCATCCTCGTCAACCCGCATCATCATCACCGTCAGCCCGCATCATCATACTCGTCAGCCCGCATCATTATCCTCGTCAGCACGCATCACCATCCTCGTCAGCCCGCATCACCATCGTCGTCAGCCCGCATCATCATCACCGACAGCCGGAATCATCATCCTCGTCAGCCCGCGTCATCATCCTCGTCAGCATGCATCATCATCCTCGTCAGCCCGCATCATCATCCTCGCAGCCCGCTTCAGCATCCTCGTCAGCCCGTATCATCATCCTCGTCAGCCCGCATCACCATCGTCGTCAGACTGCATCACCATCGTCGTCAGCCCGCATCATCATCATCGTCAGCCCACATCATCGTCATCGTCAGCCTACATCATCATCATCGTCAGACCACATCATCATCATGGTCAGACCACATCATCATCCTCCTAGTTCCACATCATCCTCCTCCTCAGCCCGCATCATCATTCTCGTCATTCCGCATCACCATCACCGTCAGCCCGCATCATCATCCTCGTCAGCCCGCATCATCATCCTCGTCAGCACGCATCATCATCCTCGTCAGCCCGCATCATCATCTTCGCAGCCCCCTTCAGCATCCTCGTCAGCCCGCATCATCATCACCGTCAGCCCGCATCATCATCGTCGTCAGTCTGCATCATCATCGTTGTCAGCCCGCATCATCATCCTCGTCAGCCCGCATCATCATCCTCGTCAGCACGCATCATCATCCTCGTCAGCCCGCATCATCATCCTCGCAGCCCGCTTCAGCATCCTCGTCAGCCCGTATCATCATCCTCGTCAGCCTGCATCACCATCGTCGTCAGGCTGCATCACCATCGTGGTCAGCCCGCATCACCATCGTCGTCAGCCCGCATCATCGTCATCGTCAGCCTACATCATCATCATCGTCAGACCACATCATCATCATCGTCAGACCACATCATCATCCTCCTAGGCCCACATCATCCTCCTCGTCAGCCCGCATCATCATCCTCGTCAGCCCGCATCATGATCACCGCCAGCCCGCATCATCATCCTCGTCAGCCCGCATCATCATCCTCGTCAGCACGCATCATCATCCTCTTCAGCCCGCATCACCATCGTCGTCAGCCCGCATCATCATTGTCGTCAGCCCGGATCATCATCGTCGTCAGCCCGCATCATCATCATCGTCAGCACGCATCATCATCCTCGTCAGCCCGCATCATCATCCTCGCGGCCCGCATCATCATCCTCGTCAGAACGCATCATCATTCTCGTCATCCCGCATCATCATCCTCGTCAGCCTGCATCACCATCACCGTCAGCCCGAATCATCATCCTCGTCAGCCCGCATCATCATACTCGTCAGCCCGCATCATCATGCTCTTCAGCCCGCTTCATCATGCTCGTCAGCCCGCATCATAATCCTCGTCTGCCCGCATCATCATCCTCGTCAGCACACATCATAGTCATCGTCAGTCCACATCATCATCCTCGTCAGCCCACATCATCATCCTCGTCAGCCCACATCATACTCCTCGTCAGCCCACATCATCATCCTCGACAGCCCGCATAATCGTCCTCGTCAGCCCACATCAACATCGTCGTCAGCACACATCATCATCATCAGCCCACATCATCATCGTCAGCCCACATGATCATCATCAGCCCACTTCATAGTAATCATCAGCCCACATCATCATCGTCATCAGCCCACATCATCATCCTCATAAGCCCACATCATCATCCTCATCAGCCCGCATCATCATCATCGTCAGCCCACATCATCATCCTCCTCAGCCCACATCATCCTCATCGTCAGCCCAGATCATAATCCACGTCAGCCCACATCATCGTCGTCGTCAGCCCACATCACCATCGTCGTCAGCCCACAAAACCATCGTCAGCCCACATCACCATCGTCGTCAGTCCACATCATCATCATCGTCAGCCCGCGTCATCATCCTCGTCAGCCCACATCATCGTCATCGTCAGCCCACATCATCGTCATCGACAGCCCACATCAGCATCCTCGTCAGTACACATCATCGTCATCGTCATCCAACATCATCGTCATCGACAGCCCACATCATCGTCATCGTCAGCCCACATCACCATTATCGTCAGCCCACACCATCACCCTCCTCAGCCCAAATCATCCTCCTCGTCAGCCCACATCATCATCGTCGCCAGCCCACATCATCATCATCGTCAGCCCACATCACCATCGTCGTCAGCCCACATAATCATCGTCAGGCCACATCACCAACGTCGAAAGCCCACATCAATATCGTCGTCTGCCCACATCACCATCATCATCAGCCCACATAATCATCATCAGGCCACATCATTATCCTTACCCCACATCATCATCGTCAGCCCACATCATCATCATCATCAGCCGCCATCATCATCCATCATCAGCCCCCATCATCATCCCTCATCAGCCCACATCATCATCCTCATCAACCCACATCATCATCCTCATCAGCCCACATCATCATCATCATCAGCCCACATCATCATCCTCGTCAGCCCACATCATCATCATCGTCAGCCCGCATCATCATCCTCGTCAGCCCGCATCATCATCATCGTCAGCCCGCATCATCATCCTCGTCAGCCCGCATCATCATCCTAGTCAGGCCGCATCATCATCCTCGTCAGCCCGCATCATCATCCTCGTCAGCTCGCATCATCATCCTCGTCAGCCCGCATCATTTTCGTCAGCCCGCATCATCATCCACGTCAGGCCGCATCATCATGCTCGTCAGCCCGCATCATCATGCTCGTCAGCCCGCATCATTTTCGTCAGCCAGCATCATCATCCGCATCAGGCCGCATCATCATCCTCGTCAGCCCACATCATCATCGTCGTCAGCCCACATCATACTCCTCGTTATCCCACATCATCATCCTCGACAGCCCGCATCATCGTCCTCGTCTGCCCACATCAACATCGTCGTCAGCCCACATCATCATCATCAGCCCACATCATCATCGTCAGCCCACATGATCATCATCAGCCCACTTCATCATAATCATAAGCCCACATCATCATCCTCATCAGCGCACATCATCATCCTCATCAGCCCACATCATGATCCTCATCAGCCTGCATCATCATCAACGTCAGCCCACATCATCATCCTCCTCAGCCCACATCATCCTCATCGTCAGCCCACATCATCATCCTCGTCAGCCCACATCATCGTCTTCGTCAGCCCACACCACCATCGTCGTCAGCCCACATAACCATCGTCAGCCCACATCACCATCGTCGTCAGTCCACATCATCATCCTCGTCAGCCCACGTCATCATTGTCGTCCCACATCATCATCGTCAGCACACATCATCATCGTCAGCCCACATCATCATTATCATCAGCCCAAATCATCATCCTCATCAGCCCACATCATCATCCTCGTCTGCCCACATCATCATCCCCTTCAGCCCACATCATCATCCTCGTCAGCCCACATCATCGTCATCATCAGCGCACATCATCGTCATCGTCAGCCCGCATCGTCATCCTCTTCAGTCCGCATCATCATCCTCGTCAGCCCACATCAGCATCGTCATCAGCCGACATCAGCATCGTCATCGGCCCACATCATCATCGTCGTCAGCCCACATCATCATCCTCGTCAGAACGCATCATCATCCTCGTCAGCCCGCATCATCATCCTCTTCAGCCCGCATCACCATCACCGTCAGCCCGCATCATCATCCTCGTCAGCCCGCATCATCATCCTCGTCAGCACGCATCATCGTCCTCGTCAGAACGCATCATCATCCTCGCAGCCCGCTTCAGCATCCTGGTCAGCCCGCATCATCATCCTCGTCAGCCCGCATCACCATCGTCGTCAGCCTGCATCACCATCGTCGTCAGCCCGCATCATCATCGTCGTCAGCCCGCATCATCATCCTCGTCAGCCCGCATCATCAACCTCATCAGCCTGCATCATCCTCGTCAGCCCGCATCATCATCCTTGTCAGCCTACATCATCGTCATCGTCAGCCTACATCATCATCATCGTCAGACCACATCATCATCATCGTCAGACCACATCATCATCCTCCTAGGCCCACATCATCCTCCTCGTCAGCCAGCATCATCATCCTCGTCAGCCCGCATCATCATCACCGTCAGCACGCATCATCATCCTCGTCAGCCCGCATCATCATCCTCGTAAGCACGCATCATCATCCTCGTCACCCCGCATCACGATCGTCGTCAGCCCGCATCATGATCGTCGTCAGCCCGCATCATCATCGTCGTTAGCCCGCATCATCATCCTCGTCAGCACGCATCATCATCCTCGTCAGCACGCATCATCATCCTCGTCGGCCCGCATCATCATCCTCGCAGCCCGCATCATCATCCTCGTCAGCACGCATCATCATCCTCGTCAGCCCGCATCATCATCCTCGAGGCCCGCTTCAGCATCCTCGTCAGCCTGCCTCATCATCATCGTCAGCCCGAATCATCATCCTCGTCAGCACGCATCATCATCCTCGTCAGCCCGCATCATCATCCTTGTCAGCCCGCATCACCGTCGTCCTCAGCCCGCATCATCATCGTCGTCAGCCCGCATCATCATCCTCGTCAGCCCGCATCATCATCCTCATCAGCCTGCATCATCCTCGTCAGCACGCATCATCATCCTCGTCAGCCCACATCATCATCCTCGTCAGGCCACATCATCATCCTCCTCAGCCCTCATCATCATCCTTGTCAGCCTACATCATCGTCATCGTCAGCCAACATCATCGTCATCTTCAGCCCACATCATCATCATCGACAGCCCATATCATCGTCCTCGTCAGCCCACATCATCGTCATCGTCAGGCGACAACATCGTCATCGACAGCCCACATCATCATCCTCGACAGCCCACATCATCGTCATCGTCATCCCATATCATCGTCATCGTCATCCCACATCATCCTCATCGTCAGCCCACATCATCATCCTCCTCAGCAAACATCATCCTCATCGTCAGGCCACATCATCATCCTCGTCAGCCCACAGCATCATCGTCGTCAGCCCACATCTCGATCGTCGTCAGCCCACATAATCATCGTCAGCCCTCATCACCATCGACGTCAGCCCACATCATCACCGTCTTCAGCCCACATCACCATCGTCGTCAGTCCACATAATTGTCGTCAGCCCACACCATCATCGTTAGCCCACATCATCATCGTCAGTCCACATCATCATCCTCATCTGCCCACATTATCATCATCATCAGCCCACATCATCAACCTCCTTAGCCCACATCAAACTCCTCGACAGCCCACATCATCATCGTTGTCAGCCCGCATCATCATCCTTTTCAGCCCACATCATCCTCCTCGTCCGCCCGCATCATCATCCTCGCAGCCCGCATCCTCATCCTCGTCAGCACGCATCATCATCCTCGTCAGCCCGCATCATCATCCTCGTCTGCTCGCATCATCATCACCGTCAGCCCGCATCATCATCCTCGTCAGCCCGCGTCATCATCCTCGTCAGCACACATCACCATCCTCGTCAGCCCGCATCATCATCCTCGCAGCCCGCTTCAGCATCGTCGTCAGCCTGCATCATCATCGTCGTCAGCCCGCATCATCATCGTCGTCAGCCCGCATCATCATCCTCGTCAGCCTGCATCATCATCCTCGTCAGCCCGCATCATCATCCTTGCAGCCCGCATCATCATCCTTGTCAGCACGCATCATCATCCTCGTCAGCCCGCATCATCATCCTCCTCAGCCCGCATCATCATCCTCGTCAGCATGCATCATCATCCTCGTTAGCCCGCTTCAGCATCCTCGCAGCCCGCTTCAGCATCCTTGTCCCCCCGTATCATCATCCTCGTCAGCCCGCATCACCATCGTCGTCAGACTGCATAACCATCTTCGTCAGCCCGCATCATCATCGTCGTCAGCCCGCATCATCATCCTCGTAAGCCCGCATCATCATCCTCATCAGCCTGCATCATTCTCGTCAGACCGCATCATCATCCTGTTCAGCCCACATCATCGTCATCGTCACCCTACATCATCATCATCGTCAGACCACATCATCATCATGGTCAGACCACATCATCATCCTCCTAGTTCCACATCATCCACCCCCTCAGCCCGCATCATCATCCTCGTCAGCCCGCATCATCATCCTCGTCAGCACGCATCATCATTCTCGTCAGCCCGCATCATCATCCTCGCAACCCGCTTCAGCATACTCGTCAGCCCGCATCATCATCACCGTCAGCCCGCATCACCATCGTCGCCAGCCTGCATCATCATCGTCGTCAGCCCGCATCATCATCGTCGTCAGCCCACATCATCATCCTCATCAGCACGCATCACCATCCTCGTCAGCCCGCATCATCATCCTCGTCAGCCCACATCATCGTCATCGTCAGCCCACATCATCATCATCGTCAGACCACATCATCATCATCGTCAGACCACATCATCATCCTCCTAGGCCCACATCATCCTCCTCGTCAGCCCGCATCATCATCCTCATCAGCCCGCATCATCATCACCGTCAGCCCGCATCATCATCCTCGCAGCCCGCTACAGCATCCTCGTCAGCCCGTATCATCATCCTCGTCAGCCTGCATCAGCATCGTTGTCAGCCTGCATCACCATCGTCGTCAGCCCGCATCATCATCCTCGTCAGCCCGCATCATCATCCTCATCAGCCTGCATCATCCTCGTCAGCCCGCATCATCATCCTCGTCAGCCCGCATCACCATCACCGTCAGCCCGCATCATCATCCTCGTCAGCCCGCATCATCATCCTTGTCAGCCCGCATCATCATCCTCTTCAGCCCGCATCACCATCGTCGTCAGCCCGCATCATCATCGTCGTCAGCCCGCATCATCATTGTCGTCAGCCCGCATCATAATCCTCATCAGCACGCATCACCATCCTCATCAGCCCGCATCATCATCCTCGTCAGCCCGCATCATCATCCTCGTCAGCCCGCATCACCATCACCGTCAGCCCGCATCATCATCCTCGTCAGCCCGCATCATCATCCTCGTCAGCACGCATCATCATCCTCGTCAGCCCGCATCATCATCCTCGCAGCCCGCTTCAGCATCCTCGTCAGCACGCATCATCATCCTCGTCAGCCCGCATCATCATCCTCATCAGCCTGCATCATTCTCGTCAGCCCGCATCATCATCCTCATCAGCCTGCATCATCCTCGTCAGCCCGCATCATCATCCTCGTCAGCCCGCATCACCATCACCGTCAGCCCGCATCATCATCCTCGTCAGCCCGCATCATCATCCTCGTCAGCATGCATCATCATCCTCGTCAGCCCGCATCATCATCCTTGTCAGCCCGCATCACCGTCGTCCTCAGCCCGCATCATCATCGTCGTCAGCCCGCATCATCATCCTCGTCAGCCCGCATCATCATCCTCATCACCCTGCATCGTCCTCGTCAGCCTTCATCATCATCCTCGTCAGCCCACATCATCGTCATCGTCAGCCTACATCATCATCATTGTCAGACCACATCATCATCATCGTCAGACCACATCATCATCCTTCTAGGCCCACATCATCCTCCTCGTCAGCCCACATCATCATCCTCGTCAGGCCACATCATCATCCTCCTCAGCCCACATCCTCATCCTTGTCAGCCTACATCATCGTCATCGTCAGCCCACATCATCGTCATCTTCAGCCCACATCATCATCATCGACAGCCCATATCATCGTCCTCGTCAGCCCACATCATCGTCATCGTCAGGCGACAACATCGTCATCGACAGCCCACATCATCATCCTCGACAGCCCACATCATCGTCATCGTCATCCCATATCATCGTCATCGTCATCCCACATCATCCTCATCGTCAGCCCACATCATCATCCTCCTCAGCAAACATCATCCTCATCGTCAGGCCACATCATCATCCTCGTCAGCCCACAGCATCATCATCGTCAGCCCACATCTCGATCGTCGTCAGCCCACATAATCATCGTCAGCCCTCATCACCATCGACGTCAGCCCACATCATCATCGTCTTCAGCCCACATCACCATCGTCGTCAGTCCACATAATTGTCGTCAGCCCACACCATCATCGTTAGCCCACATCATCATCGTCAGCCCACATCATCATCCTCATCTGCCCACATTATCATCATCATCAGCCCACATCATCATCCTCCTTAGCCCTCATCAAACTCCTCGACAGCCCACATCATCATCGTTGTCAGCCCGCATCATCATACTTTTCAGCCCGCATCATCATCCTCGTCAGTCCGCATCATCATCCTCATCAGCCCGCATCATCTTCTTCGTCATTCGCCATCATCATCCTCGTCAGCCTGCATCATCACCCTCGTCAGCCCGCATCTTCATCCTCGTCAGGCCGCATCATCATCCTCGTCAGCCCGCATCATCATCCTCGTCACCCCGCATCATCATCCTCGTCAGCCCGCATCACCATCGTCATCAGCCTGCATCACCATCGTCGTGAGCCCTCATCATCATCGTCGTCAGCCCGCATCATCATCGTCGTCAGCCCACATCGTCATCGTCAGCCCGCATCATCATCGTCCGCCCTCATCATCATCGTCTCCCCACATCATCATCCTCATCAGCTCGCATCATCATCCTCTTAAGGCCGCATCATCATCCTCGTCCGCCCGCATCATCATCCTCGTCAGCCCGCATCATCGTCATCGTCAGCACGCATCATCATACTCGTCAGCCCGCATCATCATCCTCGTCAGCCCGCATCATCATCACCGTCAGCCCACATCACCATCGTCGTCAGCCCACATCATCGTCGTTGTCAGCCCACATCACCATCGTCGTTAGCCCACATAACCATCGTCACCCAACTTCACCATCGACGTCAGTACACATCATCATCCTCGTCAGCCCTCATCATCATCGTCGTCAGCCCACATCATCATTGTCGTCCCACATCATCATCGTCAGCCCACATCATCATCGTCAGCCCACATCATCATTATCATCAGCCCAAATCATCATCCTCATCAGCCCACATCATCATCCTCATCAGCCCACATCATCATCCTCGTCAGCCCATATCATCATCCACGTCAGCCGGCATCTTCATCCTCGTCAGCCCACATCATCGTCATCGTCAGCCCACATCATTATCATCGTCAGCCCGCATCGTCATCCTCTTTAGCCCGCATCATCATCCTCGTCAGCCCACATCAGCATCGTCATCAGCCCACATCAGCATCGTCATCAGCCCACATCAACATCGTCGTCAGCCCACATAATCATCATCAGCCCAGATAATCATCCTCGTCACCCCGCATCATCATGCTCGTCAGCCCGCATCATCATCCTCGTCAGCCCGCAGCATCATCACCGTCAGCCAGCATCATCATCCTCGTCAGCCCGCGTCATCATCCTCGCAGCCCGCTTCAGCATCCTCGTCAGCCCTTATCATCATCCTCGTCAGCCTGCATCACCATCGCCGTTAGCCTGCATCACCATCGTCGTCAGCGCGCATCACCATCGTCGACAGCCTGCATCATCGTCATCGTCAGCCTACATCATCATCATCGTCAGACCACATGATCATCATCGTCAGACCACGTCATCATCCTCCTAGGCCCACATCACCCTACTCGTCAGCCAGCATCATCATCCTCGTCAGCCCGCATCATGATCACCGTCAGCCCGCATCATCATCCTCGTCAGCCCGCATCATCATCCTCGTCAGCACGCATCATCATCCTCTTCAGCCCTCATCACCATCGTCGTCAGCCCGCATCATCATCGTCGTCAGCCCGGATCATCATCCTCATCAGCAAGAATCATCATCCTCGTCAGCCCGCATCATCATCCTCGCAGCCCGCATCATCATCCTCGTCAGAACGCATCATCATCCTCGTCATCCCGCATCATCATCCTCGTAAGCCCGCATCACCATCACCGTCAGCCCGCATCATCATCCTGGTCAGCCCGCATCGTCATCCTCGCAGCCCGCTTCAGCACCCTCGTCAGCCCGTTTCATCATCCTCGTCAGCCTGTATCAGCATCGTCGTCAGCCTGCATCACCATCGTCGTCATCCCGCATCGTCATCCTCGTCAGCCCACATCATCGTCATCGTCAGCCCACATCATCATCATCGTCAGACCACATAATCACCATCGTCAGACCACATCATCATCCTCCTAGGCCCACATCATCCTCCTCGTCAGCCCGCATCATCATCCTCATCAGCCCGCATCATCATCACCGTCAGCCCGCATCATCATCCTCGTCAGCCCGCATCATCATCCTCGTCAGCTCGCATCATCATCCTCATCAGCCCGCGTCATCATCCTCGTCAGCATGCATCATCATCCTCGTCAGCCCGCATCATCATCCTCGCAGCCCGCTTCAGCACCCTCGTCAGCCCGTTTCATCATCCTCGTCAGCCTGCATCAGCATCGTCGTCAGCCTGCATCACCATCGTCGTCAGCCCGCATCACCATCGTCGTCAGCCCGCATCATCATCCTCGTCAGCCCGCATCATCATCCTCATCAGCCTGCATTATCCTCGTCAGCCCGCATCATCATCCTCGTCAGCCCTCATCATCGTCATCGTCAGCCCACATCATCATCATCGTCAGACCACATCATCATCATCGTCAGAACACATCATCATCCTCCTAGGCCCACATCATCCTCCTCGTCAGCCCGCATCATCATCCTCATCAGCCCGCATCACCATCACCGTCAGCCCGCATCATCATCCTCGTCAGCCGGCATCATCATCCTTGTCAGCCCGCATCATCATCCTCTTCAGCCCGCATCACCATCGTCGTCAGCCCGCATCATCGTCGTCGTCAGCCCGCATCATCATTGTCGTCAGCCCGCATCATCATCCTCATCAGCACGCATCACCATCCTCATCAGCCCGCATCATCATCCTCGTCAGCCCGAATCATCATCCTCGTCAGCCCGCATCACCATCACCGTCAGCCCGCATCATCATCCTCGTCAGCGCGCATCATCATCCTCGTCAGCACGCATCATCATCCTCGTCAGCCCGCATCATCATCCTCGCAGCACGCTTCAGCATCCTCGTCAGCACGCATCATCATCCTCGTCAGCCCGCATCATCATCCTCATCAGCCTGCATCATTCTCGTCAGCCCGCATCATCATCCTCATCAGCCTGCATCATCCTCGTCAGACCGCATCATCATCCTCGTCATCCCGCATCACCATCACCGTGAGCCCGCATCTTCATCCTCGTCAGCCCGCATCATCATCCTCGTCAGCACGCATCATCATCCTCGTCAGCCCGCATCATCATCCTCGCAGCCCGCTTCAGCATCCTCGTCAGCCCGCATCATCATCCTCGTCAGCCCGCATCACCATCGTCGCCAGCCTGCATCACCATCGTCCTCAGCCCGCATCATCATCGTCGTCAGCCCGCATCATCATCCTCGTCAGCCCGCAACATCATCCTCATCAGCCTGCATCATTCTCGTCAGCCCGCATCATCATCCTTGTCAGTCCACATCATCGTCATCGTCAGCCTACATCATCGTCATCGTCAGACCACATCATCATCATCGTCACACCACATCATCATCATCGTCAGACCACATCATCATCCTCCTAGGCCCACATCATCCTCCTCGTCAGCCCGCATCATCATCCTCATCAGCCCGCATCATCATCACCGTCAGCCCGCATCATCATCCTCGTCAGCCCGCATCATCATCCTTGTCAGCCCGCATCATCATCCTCTTCAGCCCACATCACCATCGTCGTCAGCCCGCATCATCATCGTCGTCAGCCCGCATCATCATTGTCGTCAGCCCGCTTCAGCATCCTCGTCAGCACGCATCATCATCCTCGTCAGCCCGCATCATCTTCCTCGCAGCCCGCTTCAGCATCCTCGTCAGCCCGCATCATCCTCCTCGTCAGCCCGCATCATCATCCTCGTCAGCCCGCATCGTCATCACCGTCAGCCCGCATCACCATCCTCGTCAGCCCGCAACATCCTCCTCGTCAGCACGCATCATCATCCTCGTCAGCCCGCATCATCATCACCGTCAGCCAGCATCATCATCCTCGTCAGCCCGCGTCATCATCCTCGCAGCCCGCTTCAGCATCCTCGTCAGCCCGTATCATCATCCTCGTCAGCCTGCATCACCATCGCCGTCAGCCTGCATCACCATCGTCGTCAGCGCGCATCACCATCGTCGTCAGCCCGCATCATCGTCATCGTCAGCCTACATCATCATCATCGTCAGACCACATGATCATCATCGTCAGACCACGTCATCATCCTCCTAGGCCCACATCACCCTAGTCGTCAGCCAGCATCATCATCCTCGTCAGCCCGCATCATGATCACCGTCAGCCCGCATCATCATCCTCGTCAGCCCGCATCATCATCCTCGTCAGCACGCATCATCATCCTCCTCAGCCCTCATCACCATCGTCGTCAGCCCGCATCATCATCGTCGTCAGCCCGCATCATCATCCTCATCAGCAAGCATCATCATCCTCGTCAGCCCGCATCATCATCCTCGCAGCCCGCATCATCATCCTCGTCAGAACGCATCATCATCCTCGTCATCCCGCATCATCATCCTCGTAAGCCCGCATCACCATCACCGTCAGCCCGCATCATCATCCTGGTCAGCCCACATCATCGTCATCGTCAGCCCACATCATCATCGTCAGACCACATCATCATCATCGTCAGACCGCATCATCATCCTCCTAGGCCCACATCATCCTCCTCGTCAGCCCGCATCATCATCCTCATCAGCCCGCATCATCATCACCGTCAGCCCGCATCATCATCCTCGTCAGCACGCATCATCATCCTCTTCAGCCCTCATCACCATCGTCGTCAGCCCGCATCATCATCGTCGTCAGCCCGGATCATCATCCTCATCAGCAAGCATCATCATCCTCGTCAGCCCGCATCATCATCCTCGCAGCCCGCATCATCATCCTCGTCAGAACGCATCATCATCCTCGTCATCCCGCATCATCATCCTCGTAAGCCCGCATCACCATCACCGTCAGCTCGCATCATCATCCTCATCAGCCCGCGTCATCATCCTCGTCAGCATGCATCATCATCCTCATCAGCCCGCATCATCATCCTCGCAGCCCGCTTCAGCACCCTCGTCAGCCCGTTTCATCATCCTCGTCAGCCTGCATCAGCATCGTCGTCAGCCTGCATCACCATTGTCGTCAGCCCGCATCGTCATCCTCGTCAGCCCATATCATCGTCATCGTCAGCCCACATCATCATCATCGTCAGACCTCATCATCACCATCGTCAGACCACATCATCATCCTCCTAAGCCCACATCATCCTCCTCGTCAGCCCGCATCATCATCCTCATCAGCCCGCATCATCATCACCGTCAGCCCGCATCATCATCCTCGTCAGCCCGCATCATCATCCTCGTCAGCTCGCATCATCATCCTCCTCAGCCCGCGTCATCATCCTCGTCAGCATGCATCATCATCCTCGTCAGCCCGCATCATCATCCTCGCAGCCCGCTTTAGCACCCTCGTCAGCCCGTTTCATCATCCTCGTCAGCCTGCATCAGCATCGTCGTCAGCCTGCATCACCATCGTCGTCAGCCCGCATCACCATCGTCGTCAGCCCGCATCATCATCCTCGTCAGCCCGCGTAATCATCCTCGTCAGCATGCATCATCATCCTCGTCAGCCCGCATCATCATCCTCGCAGCCTGCTTCAGCATCCTCGTCAGCCCGTATCATCATCCTCGTCAGCCTGCATCTGCATCGTCGTCAGCCTGCATCACCATCGTCGTCAGCCCGCATCACCATCGTCGTCAGCCCGCATCATCATCCTCGTCAGCCCGCATCATCATCCATCAGCCTGCATCATCCTCGTCAGCCCGCATCATCATCCTCGTCAGCCCACATCATCGTCATCGTCAGCCCACATCATCATCATCGTCAGACCACATCATCATCATCGTCAGACCACATCATCATCCTCCTAGGCCCACATCATCCTCCTCGTCAGCCCGCATCATCATCCTCGTCAGCCCGCATCATCATCACCGTCAGCCCGCATCATCATCCTCGTCAGCCCGCATCATCATCCTCGTCAGCTCGCATCATCATCCTCTTCAGCCCGCATCACCATCGTCGTCAGCCCGCATCATCATCCTCGTCAGCCCGCATCATCATCCTCGTCAGCCCGCATCACCATCTCCGTCAGCCCGCATCATCATCCTCGTCAGCCCGCATCATCATCCTCGTCAGCACGCATCATCATCCTCGTCAGCCCGCATCATCATCCTCGCAGCCCGCTTCAGCATCCTCGTCAGCCCGCATCATCATCCTCGTCAGCCCGCATCACCATCGTCGCCAGCCTGCATCACCATCGTCCTCAGCCCGCATCATCATCGTCGTCAGCCCGCATCATCATCCTCGTCAGCCCGCATCATCATCCTCATCAGCCTGCATCATTCTCGTCAGCCCGCATCATCATCCTCGTCAGCCCACATCAGCATCGTCATCAGCCCACATCAGCATCGTCATCAGCCCACATCAACATCGTCGTCAGCCCACATAATCATCATCAGCCCAGATAATCATCCTCGTCAGCCCGCATCATCATCCTCGTCAGCCCGCATCATCATCCTCGTCAGCCCGCATCATCATCACCGTCAGCCCGCATCATCATCCTCGTCAGCCCGCATCATCATCCTCGCAGTCCGCTTCAGCATCCTCTTCAGCCCCCATCATCACCACCGTCAGCCCGCATCACCATCGTCGCCAACCCGCATCATCATCGTCGTCAGCCCGCATCATCATCGTCGTCAGCACGCATCATCATACTCGTCAGCACGCATCATCATCCTCGTCAGCACGCATCATCATCCTCGGAGCCCGCATCATCATCCTCGTTAGCCCGCATCTTCATCCTCGTCAGCTCGCATCATCATCACCATCAGCCAGCATCATCATCCTCGTCTGCCCGCGTCATCATCCTCGTCAGCCTGCATCATCATCACCGTCAGCCCGCATCATCATCCTCGGCAGCCCGCATCATCGTCCTCGTCAGCACGCGTCATCATCCTCATCAGCCCGCATCATCATCCTCGCAGCCCGCTTCAGCATCCTCGTCAGCCCCCATCATCATCACCGTCAGCCCACATCACCATAGTCGTCAGCCCGCATCATCATCGTCGTCAGCCCGCATCATCATCGTCGTCAGCACGCATCATCATCCTCGTCAGCCCGCTTCATCATCCTTGGAGCCCGCATCATCATCCTCGTCAGCCCGCATCATCATCTCCGTTAGCCAGCATCATCATCCTCGTCAGCCCGCATCATCATCATCGTCAGGCCACATCATCATCATCGTCAGACCACATCATCATCCTCCTAGGCCCACATCATCCTCCTCGTCAGCCCGCATCATCATCCTCATCAGCCCGCATCATCATCACCGTCAGCCCGCATCATCATCCTCGTCAGCCCGCATCATCACCCTCGTCAGCACGCATCATCATCCTCTTCAGCCCGCATCACCATCGTCGTCAGCCCGCATCATCATCCTCGTCAGCCCACATCATCCTCGTCAGCCCGCATCATCATCCTCGTCAGCCCGCATCATCATCCTCACAGCCCGCTTCAGCATCATCGTCAGCCCTTATCATCATCCTCGTCAGCCTGCATCACCATCGCCGTCAGCCTGCATCACCATCGTCGTCAGCGCGCATCACCATCGTCGTCAGCCCGCATCATCGTCATCGTCAGCCTACATCATCATCATCGTCAGACCACATGATCATCATCGTCAGACCACGTCATCATCCTCCTAGGCCCACATCACCCTACTCGTCAGCCAGCATCATCATCCTCGTCAGCCCGCATCATGATCACCGTCAGCCCGCATCATCATCCTCGTCAGCCCGCATCATCATCCTCGTCAGCACGCATCATCATCCTCTTCAGCCCTCATCACCATCGTCGTCATCCCGCATCATCATCGTCGTCAGCCCGGAACATCATCCTCATCAGCAAGCATCATCATCCTCGTCAGCCCGCATCCTCATCCTCGCAGCCCGCATCATCATCCTCGTCAGAACGCATCATCATCCTCGTCATCCCGCATCATCATCCTCGTAAGCCCGCATCACCATCACCGTCAGCCCGCATCATCATCCTGGTCAGCCCGCATCGTCATCCTCGCAGCCCGCTTCAGCACCCTCGTCAGCCCGTTTCATCATCCTCGTCAGCCTGCATCAGCATCGTCGTCAGCCTGCATCACCATCGTCGTCAGCCCGCATCGTCATCCTCGTCAGCCCACATCATCGTCATCGTCAGCCCACATCATCATCATCGTCAGACCACATCATCACCATCGTCAGACCACATCATCATCCTCCTAGGCCCACATCATCCTCCTCGTCAGCCCGCATCATCATCCTCATCAGCCCGCATGATCATCACCGTCAGCCCGCATCATCATCCTCGTCAGCCCGCATCATCATCCTCGTCAGCTCGCATCATCATCCTCATCAGCCCTCGTCATCATCCTCGTCAGCATGCATCATCATCCTCGTCAGCCCGCATCATCATCCTCGCAGCCCGCTTCAGCACCCTCGTCAGCCCGTTTCATCATCCTCGTCAGCCTGCATCAGCATCGTCGTCAGCCTGCATCACCATCGTCGTCAGCCCGCATCACCATCGTCGTCAGCCCGCATCATCATCCTCGTCAGCCCGCATCATCATCCTCATCAGCCTGCATTATCCTCGTCAGCCCGCATCATCATCCTCGTCAGCCCTCATCATCGTCATCGTCAGCCCACATCATCATCATCGTCAGACCACATCATCATCTTCGTCAGACCACATCATCATCCTCCTAGGCCCACATCATCCTCCTCGTCAGCCCGCATCATCATCCTCATCAGCCCGCATCATCATCACCGTCAGCCCGCATCATCATCCTCGTCAGCCCGCATCATCATCCTTGTCAGCCCGCATCATCATCCTCTTCAGCCCGCATCACCATCGTCGTCAGCCCGCATCATCATCGTCGCCAGCCCGCATCATCATCCTCGCAGCCCGCTTCAGCATCCTCGTCAGAACGCATCATCATCCTCGTCAGCCCGCATCATCATCCTCATCAGCCTGCATCATTCTCGTCAGCCCGCATCATCAACCTCATCAGCCTGCATCATCCTCGTCAGCCCGCATCATCATCCTCGTCAGCCCGCATCAACATCACCGTCAGCCCGCATCATCATCCTCGTCAGCCCGCATCATCATCCTTGTCAGCCCGCATCATCATCCTCTTCAGCCCGCATCATCATCCTCGCAGCCCGCTTCAGCATCCTCGTCAGCACGCATCATCATCCTCGTCAGCCCGCATCATCATCCTCATCAGCCTGCATCATTCTCGTCAGCCCGCATCATCATCCTCATCAGCCTGCATCATCCTCGTCAGCCCGCATCATCATCCTCGTCAGCCCGCATCACCATCACCGTCAGCCCGCATCATCATCCTCGTCAGCACGCATCATCATCATCGTCAGCCCGCATCATCATCCTCGCAGCCCGCTTCAGCATCCTCGTCAGCCCGCATCATCATCCTCGTCAGCCCGCATCACCATCGTCGCCAGCCTGGATCACCATCGTCCTCAGCCCGCATCATCATCGTCGTCAGCCCGCATCATCATCCTCGTCAGCCCGCATCATCATCCTCATCAGCCTGCATCATTCTCGTCAGTCCGCATCATCATCCTCGTCAGCCCACATCACCATCACCGTCAGCCCGCATCATCATCCTCGTCAGCCCGCATCATCATCCTCGTCAGCACGCATCATCATCCTCGTCAGCCCGCATCATCATCCTCGCAGCCCGCTTCAGCATCCTCGTCAGCCCGCATCATCATCCTCGTCAGCCCGCATCACCATCGTCGCCAGCCTGCATCACCATCGTCCTCATCCCGCATCATCATCGTCGTCAGCCCGCATCATCATCCTCGTCAGCCCGCATCATCATCCTCATCAGCCTGCATCATTCTCGTCAGCCCGCATCATCATCCTTGTCAGTCCACATCATCGTCATCGTCAGCCTACATCACCATCATCGTCAGACCACATCATCATCATCGTCACACCACATCATCATCCTCCTAGGCCCACATTATCCTCCTCGTCAGCCCGCATCATCATCCTCGTCAGCCCACATCATCATCACCGTCAGCCCGCATCTTCATCCTCGTCAGCTCGCATCATCTTCCTCGTCAGCACGCATCATCATCCTCGTCAGCCCGCATCACCATCGTCGTCAGCCCGCATCATCATCCTCGTCAGCCTGCATCATCATCCTCATCAGCCTGCATCATTCTCGTCAGCCCGCATCATCATCCTTGTCAGTCCACATCATCGTCATCGTCAGCCTACATCATCATCATCGTCAGACCACATCATCATCATCGTCACACCACATCATCATCCTCCTAGGCCCACATCATCCTCCTCGTCAGCCCGCATCATCATCCTCGTCAGCCCGCATCATCATCACCGTCAGCCCGCATCATCATCCTCGTCAGCTGGCATCATCTTCCTCGTCAGCACGCATCATCATCCTCGTCAGCCCGCATCACCATCGTCGTCAGCCCGCATCATCATCGTCGTTAGCCCGCATCATCATCGTCGTCAGCCCGCATCATCATCCTCGTCAGCACGCATCATCATCCTCGTCGGCCCGCATCATCATCCTCCCAGCCCGCATCATCATCCTCGTCAGCACGCATCATCATCTTCGTCGGCCCGCATCATCATCCTCGTCAGCCCACATCACCATCCTCGTCAGCCCGCATCATCATCCTCGTCGGCCCGCATCATCTTCCTCGTCAGCATGCATCATCATCCTCGTCAGCCCGCATCATCATCCTCGCAGCCCGCTTCAGCATCCTCGTCAGCCCGCATCATCATCGTCGTCAGCCCGCATCATAATCCTCGTCAGCCCGCATCATCATCCTTGTCAGCCCGCATCACCGTCGTCCTCAGCCCGCATCATCATCGTCGTCAGCCCGCATCATCATCCTCGTCAGCCCTCATCATCATCCTCATCAGCCTGCATCATCCTCGTCAGCCCGCATCATCATCCTCGTCAGCCCACATCATCGTCATCGTCAGCCTACATCATCATCATTGTCAGACCACATCATCATCATCGTCAGACCACATCATCATCCTCCTAGGCCCACATCATCCTCCTCGTCAGCCCACATCATCATCCTCGTCAGGCCACATCATCATCCTCCTCAGCCCTCATCATCATCCTCCTCAGCAAACATCATCCTCATCGTCAGGCCACATCATCATCCTCGTCAGCCCACAGCATCATCGTCGTCAGCCCACATCTCGATCGTCGTCAGCCCACATAATCATCGTCAGCCCTCATCACCATCGACGTCAGCGCACATCATCATCGTCTTCAGCCCACATCACCATCGTCGTCAGTCCACATAATTGTCGTCAGCCCACACCATCATCGTTAGCCCACATCATCATCGTCAGCCCACATCATCATCCTCATCTGCCCACATTATCATCATCATCAGCCCACATCATCATCCTCCTTAGCCCACATCAAACTCCTCGACAGCCCACATCATCATCGTTGTCAGCCCGCATCATCATCCTTTTCAGCCCGCATCATCATCCTCGTCAGTCCGCATCATCATCCTCATCAGCCCGCATCATCTTCTTCGTCATTCGCCATCATCATCCTCGTCAGCCTGCATCATCACCCTCGTCAGCCCGCATCTTCATCCTCGTCAGGCCGCATCATCATCCTCGTCAGCCCGCATCATCATCCTCGTCACCCCGCATCATCATCCTCGTCAGCCCGCATCACCATCACCGTCAGCCCGCATCATCATCCTCGTCAGCCCGCATCATCATCCTCGTCAGCACGCATCATCATCCTCGTCAGCCCGCATCATCATCCTCGCAGCCCGCTTCAGCATCCTCGTCAGCACGCATCATCATCCTCGTCAGCCCGCATCATCATCCTCATCAGCCTGCATCATTCTCGTCAGCCCGCATCATCATCCTCATCAGCCTGCATCATCCTCGTCAGCCCGCATCATCATCCTCGTCAGCCCGCATCACCATCACCGTTGGCCCGCATCATCATCCTCGTCAGCCCGCATCATCATCCTCGTCAGCACGCATCATCATCCTCGTCAGCCCGCATCATCATCCTCGCAGCCCGCTTCAGCATCCTCGTCAGCCCGCATCATCATCCTCGTCAGCCCGCATCACCATCGTCGCCAGCCTGCATCACCATCGTCCTCAGCCCGCATCATCATCGTCGTCAGCCCGCATCATCATCCTCATCAGCCTGCATCATTCTCGTCAGCCCGCATCATCATCCTTGTCAGTCCACATCATCGTCATCGTCAGCCTACATCATCATCATCGTCAGACCACATCATCATCATCGTCACACCACATCATCATCCTCCTAGGCCCACATCATCCTCCTCGTCAGCCCGCATCATCATCCTCGTCAGCCCGCATCATCATCACCGTCAGCCCGCATCATCATCCTCGTCAGCTGGCATCATCTTCCTCGTCAGCACGCATCATCATCCTCGTCAGCCCGCATCACCATCGTCGTCAGCCCGCATCATCATCGTCGTTAGCCCGCATCATCATCGTCGTCAGCCCGCATCATCATCCTCGTCAGCACGCATCATCATCCTCGTCGGCCCGCATCATCATCCTCCCAGCCCGCATCATCATCCTCGTCAGCACGCATCATCATCTTCGTCGGCCCGCATCATCATCCTCGTCAGCCCACATCACCATCCTCGTCAGCCCGCATCATCATCCTCGTCGGCCCGCATCATCTTCCTCGTCAGCATGCATCATCATCCTCGTCAGCCCGCATCATCATCCTCGCAGCCCGCTTCAGCATCCTCGTCAGCACGCATCATCATCGTCGTCAGCCCGCATCATCATCCTCGTCAGCCCGCATCTTCATCCTTGTCAGCCCGCATCACCGTCGTCCTCAGCCCGCATCATCATCGTCGTCAGCCCGCATCATCATCCTCGTCAGCCCTCATCATCATCCTCATCAGCCTGCATCATCCTCGTCAGCCCGCATCATCATCCTCGTCAGCCCACATCATCGTCATCGTCAGCCTACATCATCATCATTGTCAGACCACATCATCATCATCGTCAGACCACATCATCATCCTCCTAGGCCCACATCATCCTCCTCGTCAGCCCACATCATCATCCTCGTCAGGCCACATCATCATCCTCCTCAGCCCTCATCATCATCCTCCTCAGCAAACATCATCCTCATCGTCAGGCCACATCATCATCCCCGTCAGCCCACAGCATCATCGTCGTCAGCCCACATCTCGATCGTCGTCAGCCCACATAATCATCGTCAGCCCTCATCACCATCGACGTCAGCCCACATCATCATCGTCTTCAGCCCACATCACCATCGTCGTCAGTCCACATAATTGTCGTCAGCCCACACCATCATCGTTAGCCCACATCATCATCGTCAGCCCACATCATCATCCTCATCAGCCCACATTATCATCATCATCAGCCCACATCATCATCCTCCTTAGCCCACATCAAACTCCTCGACAGCCCACATCATCATCGTTGTCAGCCCGCATCATCATCCTTTTCAGCCCGCATCATCATCCTCGTCAGTCCGCATCATCATCCTCATCAGCCCGCATCAACTTCTTCGTCATTCGCCACCATCATCCTCGTCAGCCTGCATCATCACCCTCGTCAGCCCGCATCTTCATCCTCGTCACCCCGCATCATCATCCTCGTCAGCCCGCATCACCATCGTCATCAGCCTGCATCACCATCGTCGTGAGCCCTCATCATCATCGTCGTCAGCCCGCATCATCATCGTCGTCAGCCCACATCGTCATCGTCAGCCCGCATCATCATCGTCAGCCCTCATCATCATCGTCTCCCCACATCATCATCCTCATCAGCTCGCATCATCATCCTCTTAAGGCCGCATCATCATCCTCGTCAGCCCGCATCATCATCCTCGTCAGCCCGCATCATCGTCATCGTCAGCACGCATCATCATACTCGTCAGCCTGCATCATCATCCTCGTCAGCCCGCATCATCATCACCGTCAGCCCACATCACCATCGTCGTCAGCCCATATCATCGTCGTCGTCAGCCCACATCACCATCGTCGTTAGCCCACATAACCATCGTCACCCAACTTCACCATCGACGTCAGTACACATCATCATCCTCGTCAGCCCTCATCATCATCGTCGTCAGCCCACATCATCATTGTCGTCCCACATCATCATCGTCAGCCCACATCATCATCGTCAGCCCACATCATCATTATCATCAGCCCAAATCATCATCCTCATCAGCCCACATCATCATCCTCGTCAGCCCATATCATCATCCTCGTCAGCCCATATCATCATCCTCGTCAGCCGGCATCTTCATCCTCGTCAGCCCACATCATCGTCATCGTCAGCCCACATCATTATCATCGTCAGCCCGCATCGTCATCCTCTTCAGCCCGCATCATCATCCTCGTCAGCCCACATCAGCATCGTCATCAGCCCACATCAGCATCGTCATCAGCCCACATCAACATCGTCGTCAGCCCACATAATCATCATCAGCCCAGATAATCATCCTCGTCAGCCCACATCATCATGCTCGTTAGCCCGCATCATCATCCTCGTCAGCCCGCATCATCATCACCGTCAGCCAGCATCATCATCCTCGTCAGCCCGCGTCATCATCCTCGCAGCCCGCTTCAGCATCCTCGTCAGCCCTTATCATCATCCTCGTCAGCCTGCATCACCATCGCCGTCAGCCTGCATCACCATCGTTGTCAGCGCGCATTACCATCGTCGTCAGCCTGCATCATCGTCATCGTCAGCCTACATCATCATCATCGTCAGACCACATGATCATCATCGTCAGACCACGTCATCATCCTCCAAGGCCCACATCACCCTACTCGTCAGCCAGCATCATCATCCTCGTCAGCCCGCATCATGATCACCGTCAGCCCGCATCATCATCCTCG
Organism: Gorilla gorilla gorilla; assembly: GCF_029281585.2. Lineage (NCBI taxonomy): Eukaryota > Metazoa > Chordata > Mammalia > Primates > Hominidae > Gorilla > Gorilla gorilla. Next base: position 8,124,709 of record NC_086018.1, on the reverse strand, counting down.
TCAGCCCGCATCATCATCCTCGTCAGCACCCATCATCATCCTCTTCAGCCCTCATCACCATCGTCGTCAGCCCGCATCATCATCGTCGTCAGCCCGGATCATCATCCTCATCAGCAAGCATCATCATCCTCGTCAGCCCGCATCATCATCCTCGCAGCCCGCATCATCATCCTCGTCAGAACGCATCATCATCCTCGTCATCCCGCATCATCATCCTCGTAAGCCCGCATCACCATCACCGTCAGCTCGCATCATCATCCTCATCAGCCCGCGTCATCATCCTCGTCAGCATGCATCATCATCCTCATCAGCCCGCATCATCATCCTCGCAGCCCGCTTCAGCACCCTCGTCAGCCCGTTTCATCATCCTCGTCAGCCTGCATCAGCATCGTCGTCAGCCTGCATCACCATCGTCGTCAGCCCGCATCGTCATCCTCGTCAGCCCATATCATCGTCATCGTCAGCCCACATCATCATCATCGTCAGACCTCATCATCACCATCGTCAGACCACATCATCATCCTCCTAAGCCCACATCATCCTCCTCGTCAGCCCGCATCATCATCCTCATCAGCCCGCATCATCATCACCGTCAGCCCGCATCATCATCCTCGTCAGCCCGCATCATCATCCTCGTCAGCTCGCATCATCATCCTCCTCAGCCCGCGTCATCATCCTCGTCAGCATGCATCATCATCCTCGTCAGCCCGCATCATCATCCTCGCAGCCCGCTTTAGCACCCTCGTCAGCCCGTTTCATAATCCTCGTCAGCCTGCATCAGCATCGTCGTCAGCCTGCATCACCATCGTCGTCAGCCCGCATCACCATCGTCGTCAGCCCGCATCATCATCCTCGTCAGCCCGCATCATCATCCTCATCAGCCTGCATCATCCTCGTCAGCCCGCATCATCATCCTCGTCAGCCCACATCATCGTCATCGTCAGCCCACATCATCATCATCGTCAGACCACATCATCATCATCGTCAGACCACATCATCATCCTCCTAGGCCCACATCATCCTCCTCGTCAGCCCGCATCATCATCCTCATCAGCCCGCATCATCATCACCGTCAGCCCGCATCATCATCCTCGTCAGCCCGCATCATCATCCTTGTCAGCCCGCATCATCATCCTCTTCAGCCCGCATCACCATCGTCGTCAGCCCGCATCATCATCGTCGTCAGCCCGCATCATCATTGTCGTCAGCCCGCTTCAGCATCCTCGTCAGCACGCATCATCATCCTCGTCAGCCCGCATCATCTTCCTCGCAGCCCGCTTCAGCATCCTCGTCAGCCCGCATCATCCTCCTCGTCAGCCCGCATCATCATCCTCGTCAGCCCGCATCGTCATCACCGTCAGCCCGCATCACCATCCTCGTCAGCCCGCAACATCCTCCTCGTCAGCCCGCATCATCATCCTCGTCAGCCCGCATCGTCATCACCGTCAGCCCGCATCACCATCCTCGTCAGCCCGCAACATCCTCCTCGTCAGCACGCATCATCATCCTCGTCAGCCCGCATCATCATCACCGTCAGCCAGCATCATCATCCTCGTCAGCCCGCGTCATCATCCTCGCAGCCCGCTTCAGCATCCTCGTCAGCCCGTATCATCATCCTCGTCAGCCTGCATCACCATCGCCGTCAGCCTGCATCACCATCGTCGTCAGCGCGCATCACCATCGTCGTCAGCCCGCATCATCGTCATCGTCAGCCTACATCATCATCATCGTCAGACCACATGATCATCATCGTCAGACCACGTCATCATCCTCCTAGGCCCACATCACCCTACTCGTCAGCCAGCATCATCATCCTCGTCAGCCCGCATCATGATCACCGTCAGCCCGCATCATCATCCTCGTCAGCCCGCATCATCTTCCTCGTCAGCACGCATCATCATCCTCCTCAGCCCTCATCACCATCGTCGTCAGCCCGCATCATCATCGTCGTCAGCCCGCATCATCATCCTCATCAGCAAGCATCATCATCCTCGTCAGCCCGCATCATCATCCTCGCAGCCCGCATCATCATCCTCGTCAGAACGCATCATCATCCTCGTCATCCCGCATCATCATCCTCGTAAGCCCGCATCACCATCACCGTCAGCCCGCATCATCATCCTGGTCAGCCCACATCATCGTCATCGTCAGCCCACATCATCATCATCGTCAGACCACATCATCATCATCGTCAGACCGCATCATCATCCTCCTAGGCCCACATCATCCTCCTCGTCAGCCCGCATCATCATCCTCATCAGCCCGCATCATCATCACCGTCTGCCCGCATCATCATCCTCGTCAGCACGCATCATCATCCTCTTCAGCCCTCATCACCATCGTCCTCAGCCCGCATCATCATCGTCGTCAGCCCGGATCATCATCCTCATCAGCAAGCATCATCATCCTCGTCAGCCCGCATCATCATCCTCGCAGCCCGCATCATCATCCTCGTCAGAACGCATCATCATCCTCGTCATCCCGCATCATCATCCTCGTAAGCCCGCATCACCATCACCGTCAGCTCGCATCATCATCCTCATCAGCCTGCGTCATCATCCTCGTCAGCATGCATCATCATCCTCATCAGCCCGCATCATCATCCTCGCAGCCCGCTTCAGCACCCTCGTCAGCCCGTTTCATCATCCTCGTCAGCCTGCATCAGCATCGTCGTCAGCCTGCATCACCATCGTCGTCAGCCCGCATCGTCATCCTCGTCAGCCCATATCATCGTCATCGTCAGCCCACATCATCATCATCGTCAGACCTCATCATCACCATCGTCAGACCACATCATCATCCTCCTAAGCCCACATCATCCTCCTCGTCAGCCCGCATCATCATCCTCATCAGCCCGCATCATCATCACCGTCAGCCCGCATCATCATCCTCGTCAGCCCGCATCATCATCCTCGTCAGCTCGCATCATCATCCTCCTCAGCCCGCGTCATCATCCTCGTCAGCATGCATCATCATCCTCGTCAGCCCGCATCATCATCCTCGCAGCCCGCTTTAGCACCCTCGTCAGCCCGTTTCATCATCCTCGTCAGCCTGCATCAGCATCGTCGTCAGCCTGCATCACCATCGTCGTCAGCCCGCATCACCATCGTCGTCAGCCCGCATCATCATCCTCGTCAGCCCGCATCATCATCCTCATCAGCCTGCATCATCCTCGTCAGCCCGCATCATCATCCTCGTCAGCCCACATCATCGTCATCGTCAGCCCACATCATCATCATCGTCAGACCACATCATCATCATCGTCAGACCACATCATCATCCTCCTAGGCCCACATCATCCTCCTCGTCAGCCCGCATCATCATCCTCATCAGCCCGCATCATCATCACCGTCAGCCCGCATCATCATCCTCGTCAGCCCGCATCATCATCCTTGTCAGCCCGCATCATCATCCTCTTCAGCCCGCATCACCATCGTCGTCAGCCCGCATCATCATCGTCGTCAGCCCGCATCATCATTGTCGTCAGCCCGCTTCAGCATCCTCGTCAGCACGCATCATCATCCTCGTCAGCCCGCATCATCTTCCTCGCAGCCCGCTTCAGCATCCTCGTCAGCCCACATCATCCTCCTCGTCAGCCCGCATCATCATCCTCGTCAGCCCGCATCGTCATCACCGTCAGCCCGCATCACCATCCTCGTCAGCCCGCAACATCCTCCTCGTCAGCACGCATCATCATCCTCGTCAGCCCGCATCATCATCACCGTCAGCCAGCATCATCATCCTCGTCAGCCCGCGTCATCATCCTCGCAGCCCGCTTCAGCATCCTCGTCAGCCCGTATCATCATCCTCGTCAGCCTGCATCACCATCGCCGTCAGCCTGCATCACCATCGTCGTCAGCCCGCATCATCGTCATCGTCAGCCTACATCATCATCATCGTCAGACCACATGATCATCATCGTCAGACCACGTCATCATCCTCCTAGGCCCACATCACCCTACTCGTCAGCCAGCATCATCATCCTCGTCAGCCCGCATCATGATCACCGTCAGCCCGCATCATCATCCTCGTCAGCACGCATCATCATCCTCGTCAGCACGCATCATCATCCTCCTCAGCCCTCATCACCATCGTCGTCAGCCCGCATCATCATCGTCGTCAGCCCGCATCATCATCCTCATCAGCAAGCATCATCATCCTCGTCAGCCCGCATCATCATCCTCGCAGCCCGCATCATCATCCTCGTCAGAACGCATCATCATCCTCGTCATCCCGCATCATCATCCTCGTAAGCCCGCATCACCATCACCGTCAGCCCGCATCATCATCCTGGTCAGCCCACATCATCGTCATCGTCAGCCCACATCATCATCATCGTCAGACCACATCATCATCATCGTCAGACCGCATCATCATCCTCCTAGGCCCACATCATCCTCCTCGTCAGCCCGCATCATCATCCTCATCAGCCCGCATCATCATCACCGTCAGCCCGCATCATCATCCTCGTCAGCACGCATCATCATCCTCTTCAGCCCTCATCACCATCGTCGTCAGCCCGCATCATCATCGTCGTCAGCCCGGATCATCATCCTCATCAGCAAGCATCATCATCCTCGTCAGCCCGCATCATCATCCTCGCAGCCCGCATCATCATCCTCGTCAGAACGCATCATCATCCTCGTCATCCCGCATCATCATCCTCGTAAGCCCGCATCACCATCACCGTCAGCTCGCATCATCATCCTCATCAGCCCGCGTCATCATCCTCGTCAGCATGCATCATCATCCTCATCAGCCCGCATCATCATCCTCGCAGCCCGCTTCAGCACCCTCGTCAGCCCGTTTCATCATCCTCGTCAGCCTGCATCAGCATCGTCGTCAGCCTGCATCACCATCGTCGTCAGCCCTCATCGTCATCCTCGTCAGCCCATATCATCGTCATCGTCAGCCCACATCATCATCATCGTCAGACCTCATCATCACCATCGTCAGACCACATCATCATCCTCCTAAGCCCACATCATCCTCCTCGTCAGCCCGCATCATCATCCTCATCAGCCCGCATCATCATCACCGTCAGCCCGCATCATCACCCTCGTCAGCCCGCATCATCATCCTCGTCAGCTCGCATCATCATCCTCCTCAGCCCGCGTCATCATCCTCGTCAGCATGCATCATCATCCTCGTCAGCCCGCATCATCATCCTCGCAGCCCGCTTTAGCACCCTCGTCAGCCCGTTTCATCATCCTCGTCAGCCTGCATCAGCATCGTCGTCAGCCTGCATCACCATCGTCGTCAGCCCGCATCACCATCGTCGTCAGCCCGCATCATCATCCTCGTCAGCCTGCATCATCCTCGTCAGCCCGCATCATCATCCTCGTCAGCCCACATCATCGTCATCGTCAGCCCACATCATCATCATCGTCAGACCACATCATCATCATCTTCAGACCACATCATCATCCTCCTAGGCCCACATCATCCTCCTCGTCAGCCCGCATCATCATCCTCATCAGCCCGCATCATCATCACCGTCAGCCCGCATCATCATCCTCGTCAGCCCGCATCATCATCCTTGTCAGCCCGCATCATCATCCTCTTCAGCCCGCATCACCATCGTCGTCAGCCCGCATCATCATCGTCGTCAGCCCGCATCATCATTGTCGTCAGCCCGCTTCAGCATCCTCGTCAGCACGCATCATCATCCTCGTCAGCCCGCATCATCTTCCTCGCAGCCCGCTTCAGCATCCTCGTCAGCCCGCATCATCCTCCTCGTCAGCCCGCATCATCATCCTCGTCAGCCCGCATCGTCATCACCGTCAGCCCGCATCACCATCCTCGTCAGCCCGCAACATCCTCCTCGTCAGCACGCATCATCATCCTCGTCAGCCCGCATCATCATCACCGTCAGCCAGCATCATCATCCTCGTCAGCCCGCGTCATCATCCTCGCAGCCCGCTTCAGCATCCTCGTCAGCCCGTATCATCATCCTCGTCAGCCTGCATCACCATCGCCGTCAGCCTGCATCACCATCGTCGTCAGCGCGCATCACCATCGTCGTCAGCCCGCATCATCGTCATCGTCAGCCTACATCATCATCATCGTCAGACCACATGATCATCATCGTCAGACCACGTCATCATCCTCCTAGGCCCACATCACCCTACTCGTCAGCCAGCATCATCATCCTCGTCAGCCCGCATCATGATCACCGTCAGCCCGCATCATCATCCTCGTCAGCCCGCATCATCTTCCTCGTCAGCACGCATCATCATCCTCCTCAGCCCTCATCACCATCGTCGTCAGCCCGCATCATCATCGTCGTCAGCCCGCATCATCATCCTCATCAGCAAGCATCATCATCCTCGTCAGCCCGCATCATCATCCTCGCAGCCCGCATCATCATCCTCGTCAGAACGCATCATCATCCTCGTCATCCCGCATCATCATCCTCGTAAGCCCGCATCACCATCACCGTCAGCCCGCATCATCATCCTGGTCAGCCCACATCATCGTCATCGTCAGCCCACATCATCATCATCGTCAGACCACATCATCATCATCGTCAGACCGCATCATCATCCACCTAGGCCCACATCATCCTCCTCGTAAGCCCGCATCATCATCCTCATCAGCCCGCATCATCATCACCGTCTGCCCGCATCATCATCCTCGTCAGCACGCATCATCATCCTCTTCAGCCCTCATCACCATCGTCCTCAGCCCGCATCATCATCGTCGTCAGCCCGGATCATCATCCTCATCAGCAAGCATCATCATCCTCGTCAGCCCGCATCATCATCCTCGCAGCCCGCATCATCATCCTCGTCAGAACGCATCATCATCCTCGTCATCCCGCATTATCATCCTCGTAAGCCCGCATCACCATCACCGTCAGCTCGCATCATCATCCTCATCAGCCTGCGTCATCATCCTCGTCAGCATGCATCATCATCCTCATCAGCCCGCATCATCATCCTCGCAGCCCGCTTCAGCACCCTCGTCAGCCCGTTTCATCATCCTCGTCAGCCTGCATCAGCATCGTCGTCAGCCTGCATCACCATCGTCGTCAGCCCGCATCGTCATCCTCGTCAGCCCATATCATCGTCATCGTCAGCCCACATCATCATCATCGTCAGACCTCATCATCACCATCGTCAGACCACATCATCATCCTCCTAAGCCCACATCATCCTCCTCGTCAACCCGCATCATCATCCTCATCAGCCCGCATCATCATCACCGTCAGCCCGAATCATCATCCTCGTCAGCCCGCATCATCATCCTCGTCAGCTCGCATCATCATCCTCCTCAGCCCGCGTCATCATCCTCGTCAGCATGCATCATCATCCTCGTCAGCCCGCATCATCATCCTCGCAGCCCGCTTTAGCACCCTCGTCAGCCCGTTTCATCATCCTCGTCAGCCTGCATCAGCATCGTCGTCAGCCTGCATCACCATCGTCGTCAGCCCGCATCACCATCGTCGTCAGCCCGCATCATCATCCTCGTCAGCCCGCATCATCATCCTCATCAGCCTGCATCATCCTCGTCAGCCCGCATCATCATCCTCGTCAGCCCACATCATCGTCATCGTCAGCCCACATCATCATCATCGTCAGACCACATCATCATCGTCGTCAGACCACATCATCATCCTCCTAGGCCCACATCATCATCCTCGTCAGCCCGCATCATCATCCTCATCAGCCCGCATCATCATCACCGTCAGCCCGCATCATCATCCTCATCAGCCCGCATCATCATCCTTGTCAGCCCGCATCATCATCCTCTTCAGCCCGCATCACCATCGTCGTCAGCCCGCATCATCATCGTCGTCAGCCCGCATCATCATTGTCGTCAGCCCGCTTCAGCATCCTCGTCAGCCCGCATCATCATCCTCGTCAGCCCGCATCATCTTCCTCGCAGCCCGCTTCAGCATCCTCGTCAGCCCGCATCACCATCCTCGTCAGCCCGCATCATCATCCTCGTCAGCACGCATCATCATCCTCGTCAGCCCGCATCATCATCACCGTCAGCCAGCATCATCATCCTCGTCAGCCCGCGTCATCATCCTCGCAGCCCGCTTCAGCATCCTCGTCAGCCCGTATCATCATCCTCGTCAGCCTGCATCACCATCGCCGTCAGCCTGCATCACCATCGTCGTCATCGCGCATCACCATCGTCGTCAGCCCGCATCATCGTCATCGTCAGCCTACATCATCATCATCGTCAGACCACATGATCATCATCGTCAGACCACGTCATCATCCTCCTAGGCCCACATCACCCTACTCGTCAGCCAGCATCATCATCCTCGTCAGCCCGCATCATGATCACCGTCAGCCCGCATCATCATCCTCGTCAGCCCGCATCATCATCCTCGTCAGCACGCATCATCATCCTCCTCAGCCCTCATCACCATCGTCGTCAGCCCGCATCATCATCGTCGTCAGCCCGCATCATCATCCTCATCAGCAAGCATCATCATCCTCGTCAGCCCGCATCATCATCCTCGCAGCCCGCATCATCATCCTCGTCAGAACGCATCATCATCCTCGTCATCCCGCATCATCATCCTCGTAAGCCCGCATCACCATCACCGTCAGCCCGCATCATCATCCTGGTCAGCCCACATCATCGTCATCGTCAGCCCACATCATCATCGTCGTCAGACCACATCATCATCATCGTCAGACCGCATCATCATCCTCCTAGGCCCACATCATCCTCCTCGTCAGCCCGCATCATCATCCTCATCAGCCCGCATCATCATCACCGTCAGCCCGCATCATCATCCTCGTCAGCACGCATCATCATCCTCTTCAGCCCTCATCACCATCGTCGTCAGCCCGCATCATCATCGTCGTCAGCCCGGATCATCATCCTCATCAGCAAGCATCATCATCCTCGTCAGCCCGCATCATCATCCTCGCAGCCCGCATCATCATCCTCGTCAGAACGCATCATCATCCTCGTCATCCCGCATCATCATCCTCGTAAGCCCGCATCACCATCACCGTCAGCTCGCATCATCATCCTCATCAGCCCGCGTCATCATCCTCGTCAGCATGCATCATCATCCTCATCAGCCCGCATCATCATCCTCGCAGCCCGCTTCAGCACCCTCGTCAGCCCGTTTCATCATCCTCGTCAGCCTGCATCAGCATCGTCGTCAGCCTGCATCACCATCGTCGTCAGCCCGCATCGTCATCCTCGTCAGCCCATATCATCGTCATCGTCAGCCCACATCATCATCGTCGTCAGACCTCATCATCACCATCGTCAGACCACATCATCATCCTCCTAAGCCCACATCATCCTCCTCGTCAGCCCGCATCATCATCCTCATCAGCCCGCATCATCATCACCGTCAGCCCGCATCATCACCCTCGTCAGCCCGCATCATCATCCTCGTCAGCTCGCATCATCATCCTCCTCAGCCCGCGTCATCATCCTCGTCAGCATGCATCATCATCCTCGTCAGCCCGCATCATCATCCTCGCAGCCCGCTTTAGCACCCTCGTCAGCCCGTTTCATCATCCTCGTCAGCCTGCATCAGCATCGTCGTCAGCCTGCATCACCATCGTCGTCAGCCCGCATCACCATCGTCGTCAGCCCGCATCATCATCCTCGTCAGCCCGCATCATCATCCTCGTCAGCCTGCATCATCCTCGTCAGCCCGCATCATCATCCTCGTCAGCCCACATCATCGTCATCGTCAGCCCACATCATCATCATCGTCAGACCACATCCTCATCGTCGTCAGACCACATCATCATCCTCCTAGGCCCACATCATCCTCCTCGTCAGCCCGCATCATCATCCTCGTCAGCCCGCATCATCATCCTCGTCAGCCCGCATCATCATCCTCGTCAGCACGCATCATCATCCTCTTCAGCCCTCATCACCATCGTCGTCAGTCCGCATCATCATCGTCGTCAGCCCGGATCATCATCCTCATCAGCAAGCATCATCATCCTCGTCAGCCCGCATCATCTTCCTCGTAGCCCGCATCATCATCCTCGTCAGAACGCATCATCATCCTCGTCATCCCGCATCATCATCCTCGTAACCCCGCATCACCATCACCGTCAGCCCGCATCATCATCCTGGTCAGCCCGCATCGTCATCCTCGTCAGCCCACATCATCGTCATCGTCAGCCCACATCATCATCATCGTCAGACCACATCATCACCCTCGTCAGACCCATCATTATCCTCCTAGTCCCACATCATCCTCCTCGTCAGCCCGCATCATCATCCTCATCAGCCCGCATCATCATCACCGTCAGCCCGCATCATCATCCTCGTCAGCCCGCATCATCATCCTCGTCAGCTCGCATCATCATCCTCATCAGCCCTCGTCATCATCCTCGTCAGCATGCATCATCATCCTCGTCAGCCCGCATCATCATCCTCGCAGCCCGCTTCAGCACCCTCGTCAGCCCGTTTCATCATCCACGTCAGCCTTCATCAGCATCGTCGTCAGCCTGCATCACCATCGTCGTCAGCCCGCATCGTCATCCTCGTCAGCCCACATCATCGTCATCGTCAGCCCACATCATCATCCTCGTCAGCCCACATCATACTCCTCGTCAGCCCACATCATCATCCTCGACAGCCCGCATAATCGTCCTCGTCAGCCCACATCAACATCGTCGTCAGCACACATCATCATCATCAGCCCACATCATCATCGTCAGCCCACATGATCATCATCAGCCCACTTCATCGTAATCATCAGCCCACATCATCATCCTCATCAGCCCACATCATCATCCTCATAAGCCCACATCATCATCCTCATCAGCCCGCATCATCATCATCGTCAGCCCACATCATCATCCTCCTCAGCCCACATCATCCTCATGGTCAGCCCACATCATAATCCACGTCAGCCCACATCATCGTCGTCGTCAGCCCACATCACCGTCGTCGTCAGCCCACAAAACCATCGTCAGCCCACATCACCATCGTCGTCAGTCCACATCATCATCATCGTCAGCCCGCGTCATCATCCTCGTCAGCCCACATCATCGTCATCGTCAGCCCACATCATCGTCATCGACAGCCCACATCAGCATCCTCGTCAGTCCACATCATCGTCATCGTCATCCCACATCATCGTCATCGACAGCCCACATCATCGTCATCGTCAGCCCACATCACCATTATCGTCAGCCCACACCATCACCCTCCTCAGCCCAAATCATCCTCCTCGTCAGCCCACATCATCATCGTCGCCAGCCCACATCATCATCATCGTCAGCCCACATCACCATCGTCGTCAGCCCGCATCATCATCCTCGTCAGCTCGCATCATCATCCTCGTCAGCCCGCATCATCATCCTCGTCAGCCCGCATCATCATCCTCGTCAGCACACATCATATTCATCGTCAGTCCACATCATCATCCTCGTCAGCCCACATCATCATCATCGTCGTCAGCCCACATCATACTCCTCATTAGCCCACATCATCGTCAGCCCACATCATCATTGTCGTCCCACATCATCATCGTAAGCACACATCATCATCGTCAGCCCACATCATCATTATCATCAGCCCAAATCATCATCCTCATCAGCCCACATCATCATCCTCATCAGCCCACATCATCATGCTCATCAGCCCACATCATCATCCTCATCAGCCTGCATCATCATCAACGTCAGCCCACATCATCATCCTCCTCAGCCCACATCATCCTCATCGTCAGCCCACATCATCATCCTCGTCAGCCCACATCATCGTCGTCGTCAGCCCACACCACCATCGTCGTCAGCCCACATAACCATCGTCAGCCCACATCACCATCGTCGTCACTCCACATCATCATCCTCCTCAGCCCACATCATCTTTGTCGTCCCACATCGTCATCGTCAGCACACATCATCATCGTCAGCCCACATCATCATCATCCTAGGCCCATATCATCCTCCTCTTCAGCCCGCATCATCATCCTCGTCAGCCCACATCAGCATCGTCATCAGCCCACATCAGCATCGTCATCAGCCCACATCAACATCGTCGTAAGCCCACATAATCATCATCAGCCCAGATCATCATCCTCGTCAGACCGCATCATCATCCTCGTCAGCCCGCATCATCATCCGCGTCATCCCACATCATCATTGTCGTCCCACATCATCATCGTCAGCCCACATCATCCTCGTCAGCCCGCATCATCATCCTCGTCAGCCCGCATCATCATCCTCGTCAGCCCACATCATCATTGTCGTCCCACATCATCATCGTCAGCCCACATCATCATCGTCAGCCCACATCATCATTATCATCAGCCCAAATCATCATCCTCATCAGCCCACATCATCATTCTCGTCAGCCCACATCATCATCCTCTTCAGCCGGCATCATCATCCTCGTCAGCCCACATCATCGTCATCGTCAGCCCACATCATCGTCATCGTCAGCCGTCATCGTCATCCTCTTCAGCCCGCATCATCATTCTCGTCAGCCCACATCAGCATCGTCATCAGCCCACATCAGCATCGTCATCAGCCCACATCAACATCGTCGTCAGCCCACATAATCATCATCAGCCCAGATCATCATCCTCGTCAGCCCGCATGATCATCCTCGTCAGCCCGCATCATCATCCTCGTCAGCCCGCATCGTCATCACCGTCAGCCCGCATCATCATCCTCGCAGCCCGCATCATCATCCTCGTCAGCCCGCATCGTCATCACCGTCAGCCCGCATCACCATCACCGTCAGCCCGCATCATCATCCTCGTCAGCCCGCATCATCATCCTCGTCAGCACGCATCATCTTCCTCGTCAGCCCGCATCATCATCCTCGCAGCCCGCATCATCATCCTCGTCAGAACGCATCATCATCCTCGGCAGCCCGCATCATCATCCTCGTTAGCCCGCATCATCACCACCGTCAGCCCGCATCATCATCCTCGTCAGCATGCATCATCATCGTCGTCAGCCCGCATCATCATCCTCGCAGCCCGCTTTAGCATCCTCGTCAGCCCGCTTCATCATCCTCGCAGCCCGCATCATCATCCTCGTCAGCACGCATAATCATCCTCGGCAGCCAGCATCATCATCCTCGTCAGCCCGCATCATCGTCATCGTCAGCCTGCATCGTCATCCTCGTCAGCCCGCATCATCATCCTTGTCAGCCCACATCAGCATCGTCATCAGCCCACATCAGCATCATCATCAGCCCACATCGACATCGTCGTCAGCCCACATAATCATCATCAGCCCAGATCATCATCCTCGTCAGCCCGCATCATCATCCTCGTCAGCCCGCATCATCATCACCGTCAGCGCGCATCATCATCCTCGTCAGCCCTCATCATCATCATCGTCAGCCCGCATCATCATCGTCGTCAGCACGCATCATCATCCTCGCAGCCCGCTTCAGCATCCTCGTCAGCCCCCATCATCATCACCGTCAGCCCGCATCACCATCGTCGTCAGCCCGCTTAATCATCGTCGTCAGCCCGCATCATCATCGTCGTCAGCACGTATCATCATCCTCGTCAGCACGCATCATCATCCTCGTCAGCCCGCATCATCATCCTCGCAGCCCGCTTCAGCATTCTCGTCAGCCCGCATCATCATCCTCGTCAGCCCGCATCATCATCCTCGCAGCCCGCTTCAGCATCCTCGTCAGCCCGTAACATCATCCTCGTCAGCCCGCATCACCATCGTCGTCAGACTGCATCACAATCGTCGTCAGCCCGCATCATCATCGTCGTCAGAACGCATCATCATCCTCGTCAGCCCACATCATCATCCTCATCAGCCTGCATCATCCTCGTCAGCCCGCATCATCATCCTCGTCAGCCCACATCATCTTCATCGTCAGCCTACATCATCATCATCGTCAGACCACATCATCATCATGGTCAGACCACATCATCATCCTCCTAGTTCCACATCATCCTTCTCAGCCCGCATCATCATCCTCGTCAGCCCGCATCACCATCACCGTCAGCCCGCATCATCGTCCTCGTCAGCCCGCATCATCATTCTCGTCAGCACGCATCATCATCCTCGTCAGCCCGCATCATCGTCCTCGCAGCCCCCTGCAGCATCCTCGTCAGCCCGCATCATGATCACCGTCAGCCCGCATCATCATCCTCGTCAGCCCGCATCATCATCCTCGTCGACACGCATCATCATCCTCTTCAGCCCGCATCACCATCGTCGTCAGCCCGCATCATCATCGTCGTCAGCCCGGATCATCATCGTCGTCAGCCCGCATCATCATCCTCATCAGCACGCATCATCATCCTCGTCAGCCCGCATCATCATCCTCGCAGCCTGCATCATCGTCCTCGTCAGAACGCATCATCATCCTCGTCAGCCCGCATCATCATCCTCGTCAGCCCGCATCATCATCCTCGTCAGCCCGCATCATCATCCTCGTCAGCCCGCATCATCATAACCGTCAGCCCGCATCATCATCCTCGTCAGCCCGCATCATCATCCTCGGCAGCACGCATCATCATCCTCGTCAGCCCGCATCATCATCCTCGTCAGCACGCATCATCATCCTCATCAGCCCGCATCATCATCATCGCAGCCCGCTTCAGCATCCTCGTCAGGCCGCATCATCATCACCGTAAGCCCGCATCACCATCGTCGTCAGCCTGCATTATCATCGTCGTCAGCCCGCATCATCATCGTCGTCAGCCCGCATCATCATCCTCGTCAGCACGCATCATCATCCTCATCAGCCCGCATCATCATCCTCGCAGCCGGCATCATCATCCTCGTCAGCCCACATCATCGTCATCGTCAGCCTACATCATCATCATCGTCAGACCACATCATCTTCATCGTCAGATCACATCATCATCCTCCTAGGCCCACATCATCCTCCTCGTCAGCCCGCATCATCATCCTCGTCAGCCCGCATCATCATCACCGTCAGCCCGCATCATCATCCTCGTCAGCCCGCATCATCATCCTCGTCAGCACGCATCATCATCCTCTTCAGGCCGCGTCACCATCGTCGTCAGCCCGCATCATCATCGTCTTCAGCCCGCATCATCATGGTCGTCAGCCCGCATCATCATCCTCATCAGCACGCATCATCATCCTCGTCAGCCCGCATCATCACCCTTGCAGCCCGCATCATCATCCTCGTCAGAACCCATCATCATCCTCGTCAGCCCGCATCATCATCCTCGTCAGCCCGCATCACCATCACCGTCAGCCCGCATCATCATCCTCGTCAGCCCGCATCATCATCCTCGTCAACCCACATCATCGTCATCGTCAGCCTACATCATCATCGTCGTCAGACCACATCATCATCATCGTTAGACCACATCATCATCCTCCTAGGCCCACATCATCCTCCTCGTCAGCCCACATCATCATCCTCGTCAGGCCACATCATCATCCTCCTCAGCCCGCATCATCATCCTTGTCAGCCTACATCATCGTCTTCGTCAGCCCACATCATCGTCATCTTCAGCCCACATCATCATCATCGACAGCCCATATCATCGTCCTCGTCAGCCCACATCATTGTCATCGTCAGGCGACAACATCGTCATCGACAGCCCACATCATCATCCTCGACAGCCCACATCATCGTCATCGTCATCCCATATCATCGTCATCGTCATCCCACATCATCCTCATCGTCAGCCCACATCATCATCCTCCTCAGCAAACATCATCCTCATCGTCAGGCCACATCATCATCCTCGTCAGCCCACAGCATCATCGTCGTCAGCCCACTTCTCGATCGTCGTCAGCCCACATAATCATCGTCAGCCCTCATCACCATCGACGTCAGCCCACATCATCATCGTCTTCAGCCCACATCACCATCGTCGTCAGTCCACATAATTGTCGTCAGCCCACACCATCATCGTTAGCCCACATCATCATCGTCAGCCCACATCATCATCCTCATCAGCCCACATTATCATCATCATCAGCCCACATCATCATCCTCCTTAGCCCACATCAAACTCCTCGACAGCCCATATAATCATCGTTGTCAGCCCGCATCATCATCCTTTTCAGCACGCATCATCATCCTCATCAGCCCGCATCATCTTCCTCGTCAGCCCCCTCATCATCCTCGTCAGCCCGCATCATCATCCTCGTCAGCACGCATCATCATCTTCGTCAGCCCGCATCACCATCGTCGTCAGCCCGCATCATCATCGTCGTCAGCCCGCATCATCATCGTCGTCAGCCCGCATTATCATCCTCGTCAGCACGCATCATCCTCCTCGTCAGCCCGCATCATCATCCTCGCAGCCCGCATCATCATCCTCTTCAGCCCTCATCATCATCCTTGTCAGCACGCATCATCATCGTCGTCAGCCCGCATCATCATCCTCGTCAGCACGCATCATCATCCTCGTCAGCCCGCATCATCATCCCTGCAGCCCGCATCATCATCCTTGTCAGCACGCATCATCATCCTGGTCAGCCCGCATCATCATCCTCGTCAGCCCGCATCATCATCACGGTCAGCCCGCATCATCATCCTCGTCAGCCCGCGTCATCATCCTCGTCAGCATGCATCATCATCGTCGTCAGCTCGCATCATCATCCTCGCAGCCCGCTTCAGCAACCTTGTCTGCCCGTATCATCATCCTCGTCAGCCCGCATCACCATCGTCGTCAGACTGCATCACCATCGTCGTCAGCCCGCATCATCATCCTCCTCAGCCCACATCATCGTCATCGTCAGCCTACATCATCATCATCGTCAAACCACATCATCATCATCGTCAGACCACATCATCGTCATCGTCAGCCCATGACATCGTCATCGTCAGCCCACATCTTCCTCCTCGTCAGCCCGCATCATCATCCTCTTCAGCCCGCATCATCATCACCGTCAGCCCGCATCATCATCCTCGTCAGCATGCATCATCATCCTCGTCAGCCCGCATCATCATCCTCGCAGCCTGCTTCAGCATCCTCGTCAGCCCGTATCATCATCCTCGTCAGCCTGCATCTGCATCGTCGTCAGCCTGCATCACCATCGTCGTCAGCCCGCAACACCATCGTCGTCAGCCCGCATCATCATCCTCGTCAGCCCGCATCATCATCCTCATCAGCCTGCATCATCCTCGTCTTCCCGCATCATCATCCTCGTCAGCCCACATCATCGTCATCGTCAGCCCACATCATCATCATCCTCAGACCACATCATCATCATCGTCAGACCATATCATCATCCTCCTAGGCCCACATCATCCTCCTCGTCAGCCCGCATCATCATCCTCGTAAGCCCGCATCATCATCCTCGTCAGCCCGCATCATCATCCTCGTCAGCTCGCATCATCATCCTCATCAGCCCGCTTCATCATCCTCGTCAGCATGCATCATCATCCTCGTCAGCCTGCATCATCATCCTCGCAGCCCGCTTCAGCACCCTCGTCAGCCCGCTTCATCATCCACGTCAGCACGCATCATCATCCTCGTCAGCCCGCATCATGATCACCCTCAGCCCGCATCATCATCCTCGAAAGCCCGCATCATCATCCTCGTCAGCACGCATCATCATCCTCTTCAGCCCGCATCACCATCACGGTCAGCCCTCATCATCATCCTCGTCAGCCCGCATCATCATCCTCGTCAGCCCGCATCATCATCCTCATCAGCCTGCATCATCCTCGTCAGCCCGCATCATCATCCTCGTCAGCCCACATCATCGTCATCGTCAGCCAACATCATCATCATCGTCAGACCACATCATCCTCCTCGTCAGCCCGCATCATCATCCTCGTCAGCCCGCATCTTCATCCACGTCAGCACGCATCATCATCTTCGTCGGCCCGCATCAACATCCTCGTCAGCATGCATCATCATCCTCGCAGCCCGCTTCAGCATCCTCGTCAGCCCGTATCATCATCCTCGTCAGCCCGCATCACCATCGTCGTCCGACTGCATCACCATCGTCCTCAGCCCGCATCATCATCGTCGTCAGCCCGTATCATCATCCTCGTCAGCCCGCATCATCATCCTCATCAGCCTGCATCATCCTCGTCAGCCCGCATCATCATCCTCGTCAGCCCTCATCATCGTCATCATCAGCCTACATCATCATCTTCGTCAGACCACATGATCATCATCGTCAGACCACATCATCATCCTCCTAGGCCCACATCATCCTCCTCCTCAGCCCGCATCATCATTCTCGTCTGCCCGCATCATCATCCTCGCAGCCCACTTCAGCATCCTCGTCAGCCCGTATCATCATCCTCGTCATCCCGCATCACCATCGTCGTCAGACTGCATCACCATCGTCGTCAGCCCGCATCATCATCGTCGTCAGCCCGCATCATCATCCTCGTCAGCCCGCATCATCATCCTCGTCAGCCCACATCATCATCCTCCTCACCACGCATCATCATCCTCGTCAGCACGCATCACCATCGTCGTGAGCCCGCATCATCATCGTCGTCAGCCCGCATCATCATCCTCGTCAGCCCGCATCATCATCCTCATCAGCCTGCATCATCCTCGTCAGCCCGCATCATCATCGTCGTCAACCCGCATCATCATCCTCGTCAGCAAGCATCATCATCCTCGTCAGCCCGCATCATCATCCTCGTCAGCCCGCATCGTCATCACCGTCAGCCCGCATCATCATCCTCGCAGCCCGCATCATCATCCTCGTCAGCACGCATCATCATCATCGTCAGCCCGCATCATCATCCTCGTCTCCCCGCATCATCATCCTCGTCAGCCGGCATCATCATCACCGTCAGCCCGCATCATCATCCTCGTCAGCCCGCGTCATCATCCTCGTCAGCACACATCATCCTCGTCAGCCCGCATCATCATCCTCGCAGCCCGCATCATCATCCTTGTCAGCACGCATCATCATCCTCGTCAGCACGCATCATCATCCTCGTCAGCCCGCATCATCATCATGGTCAGCCCGCATCATCATCATCGTCAGCCCGCGTCATCATCTTCGTCAGCATTCATCATCATCCTCGTCAGCCCGCATCATCATCCTCGCAGCCCGCTTCAGCATACTCGTCATCCCGTATCATCATCCTCGTCAGCCCGCATCACCATCGTCGTCAGACTGCATCACCATCGTCGTCAGTCCGCATCATCATCGTCGTCAGCCGGCATCATCATCCTCGTCAGCCCGCATCATCATCCTCATCAGCCTGCATCATCCTCGTCAGCCCGCATCATCATCCTCGTCAGCCCACATCATCGTCATCGTCAGCCTACATCATCATAATCGTCAGACCACATCATCATGATCGTAAGACCACATCATCATCCTCCTAGGCCCACATCATCCTCCTCCTCAGCCCGCATCATCATCCTCGTCAGCCTGCATCACCATCACCGTCAGCCCGCATCATCATCCTCGTCACCCTGCATCATCATCCTCGTCAGCCCACATCATCATCCTCCTCAGCCCACATCATCGTCGTCGTCAGCCCGGATCACCATCGTCATCAGATTGCATCACCATCGTCGTCAGCCCGCATCATCATCCTCATCAGCCTGCATCATCCTCGTCAGCCCGCATCATCATCCTCGTCAGCCTCCATCATCGTCATCGTCAGCCTACATCATCATCATCGTCAGACGACATCATCATCATCGTCAGACCACATCATCATCCCCCTAGGCCCACATCATCCTCCTCCTCAGTCCGCATCATCATCCTCGTCAGCCCGCATCATCATCCTCGTCAGCCCGCATCATCATCCTCGTCACCCTGCGTCACCATCGTCGTCAGCCCGCATCATCATCCTCGTCAGCCCGCATCATCATCCTCGTCAGCCCGCATCATCATCCTCGTCAGCCCGCGTCATCATCCTCCTCAGCATGCATCATCAACCTCGTCAGCCCGCATCATCATCCTCGCAGCCCCCTTCAGCATCCTCTTCAGCCCGCATCATCATCACCGTCAGCCGGCATCATCATCCTCGTCAGCCTGCATCATCATCGTCGTCAGCCCGCATCATCATCGTCATCATCCCGCATCATCATCCTCGTCAGCACGCATCATAATCCTCGTCAGCCCGCATCATCATCGTCGTCAGCCTGAGTCATCATCCTCGTCAGCCCGCATCATCATCCTCGTCAGCCCACATCATCGTCATCGTCAGCCTACATCATCATCATCGTCAGACCACATCATCATCATCGTCAGACCACATCATCATCCTCCTAGGCCCACATCATCCTCCTCCTCAGCCCGCATCATCATCCTCGTCAGCCCGCATCACCATCACCTTCTGCCCGCTTCATCATCCTCGTCAGCCCGCATCATCATCCTCGTCAGCACGCATCATCATCCTCGTCAGCCCGCATCATCATCCTCCCAGCCCCCTTCAGCATCCTCGTCAGCCTGCATCATCATCACCGTCAGCCTGCATCACCATCGTCGTCAGCCTGCATCATCATCGTTGTCAGCCCGCATCATCATCGTCGTCAGCCCGCATCATCATCCTCGTCAGCACGCATCATTATCCTCGTCAGCCCGCATCATCATCCTTGCAGCCCGCATCATCATCCTCGTCAGCCCGCATCATCAACCTCGTCAGCCCGCATCATCATCCTCGCAGCCCGCATCATCATCCTCGTCAGCACGCATCATCATCCTCGTCAGCGCGCATCACCATCGTCGTCAGCCTGCATCATCATCGTCATCAGCTCGCATCATCATCGTCGTCAGCCCGCATCATCATCGTCGTCAGCGCGCATCATCATCCTCGTCAGCACGCATCATCATCCTCGTCAGCCCGCATCATCATCCTCGCAGCCCGCTTCAGCATCCTCGTCAGCCCGCATCATCATCCTCGTCAGCCCGCATCACCATCGTCGTCAGCCTGCATCATCATCGTCGTCAGCCGGCATCACCATCGTCATCAGTCCGCATCCTCATCCTCGTCAGCCCGCATCATCGTCATCGTCAGCCTACATCATCATCCTCGTCAGACCACATCATCATCATCGTCAGAACACATCATCATCATCCTAGGCCCATATCATCCTCCTCCTCAGCCCGCATCACCATCGTCGTCAGCCCGCAACATCGTCATCTTCAGCCTACATCATCATCATCGTGAGACCACATCATCATCATCGTCAGAACACATCATCATCCTCCTAGGCCCACATCATCCTCCTCGTCAGCCCGCATCATCATCCTCCTAGGCCCACATCATCCTCCTCGTCAGCCCGCATCATCATCCTCATCAGCCCGCATCATCATCCTCTTCAGCCTGCATCACCATCGTCGTCAGCCCGCATCATCATCCTCGCAGCCCGCTTCAGCATCCTCGTCAGCCCCCATCATCATCACCATCAGCCCACATCACCATAGTCGTCAGCCCGCATCATCATCGTCGTCAGCCCGCATCATCATCGTCGTCAGCACGCATCATCATTCTCGTCAGCACGCATCATCATCCTCGTCAGCCCGCTTCATCATCCTTGGAGCCCGCATCATCATTCTCGTCAGCCCGCATCATCATCACCGTTAGCCAGCATCATCATCCTCGTCAGCCCGCGTCATCATCCTCGCAGCCCGCTTCAGCATCCTCGTCAGCCCGTATCATCATCCTCGTCAGCCTGCATCACCATCGCCGTCAGCCTGCATCACCATCGTCGTCAGCGCGCATCACCATCGTCGTCAGCCCGCATCATCGTCATCGTCAGCCTACATCATCATCATCGTCAGACCACATGATCATCATCGTCAGACCACGTCATCATCCTCCTAGGCCCACATCACCCTACTCGTCAGCCAGCATCATCATCCTCGTCAGCCCGCATCATGATCACCGTCAGCCCGCATCATCATCCTCGTCAGCCCGCATCATCATCCTCGTCAGCACGCATCATCATCCTCTTCAGCCCTCATCACCATCGTCGTCAGCCCGCATCATCATCGTCGTCAGCCCGGATCATCATCCTCATCAGCAAGCATCATCATCCTCGTCAGCCCGCATCATCATCCTCGTCAGAATGCATCATCATCCTCGTCATCCCGCATCATCATCCTCGTAAGCCCGCATCACCATCACCGTCAGCCTGCGTCATCATCCTGGTCAGCCCGCATCGTCATCCTCGTCAGCCCGCATCATCATCCTCGTCAGCCCACATCGTCGTCATCGTCAGCCCACATCATCATCATCGTCAGACCACATCATCATCATCGTCAGACCACATCATCAACGTCCTAGGCCCACATCATCCTCCTCGTCAGCCTGCATCATCATCCTCATCAGCCCGCATCATCATCACCGTCAGCCCGCATCATCATCCTCGTCAGCCCACATCATCATCCTCGTCAGCTCGCATCATCATCCTCATCAGCCCGCGTCATCATCCTCGTCAGCATGCATCATCATCCTCGTCATCCCGCATCATCATCCTCGTAAGCCCGCATCACCATCACCGTCAGAGCGCATCATCATCCTGGTCAGCCCGCATCGTCATCCTCGCAGCCCGCTTCAGCACCCTCGTCAGCCCGTTTCATCATCCTCTTCAGCCTGCATCAGCATCGTCGTCAGCCTGCATCACCATCGTCGTCAGCCCGCATCGTCATCCTCGTCAGCCCACATCATCGTCATCGTCAGCCCACATCATCATCATCGTCAGACCACATCATCACCATCGTCAGACCACATCATCATCCTCCTAGGCCCACATCATCCTCCTCGTCAGCCCGCATCATCATCCTCATCAGCCCGCATCATCATCCTCATCAGCCCGCGTCATCATCCTCGTCAGCATGCATCATCATCCTCGTCAGCCCGCATCATCATCCTCGCAGCCCGCTTCAGCACCCTCGTCAGCCCGTTTCATCATCCTCGTCAGCCTGCATCAGCATCGTCGTCAGCCTGCATCACCATCGTCGTCAGCCCGCATCACCATCGTCGTCAGCCCGCATCTTCATCCTCGTCAGCCCGCATCATCATGCTCATCAGCCTGCATTATCCTCGTCAGCCCGCATCATCATCCTCGTCAGCCCTCATCATCGTCATCGTCAGCCCACATCATCATCATCGTCAGACCACATCATCATCATCGTCAGACCACATCATCTTCCTCCTAGGCCCACATCATCCTCCTCGTAAGCCCGCATCATCATCCTCATCAGCCCGCATCATCATCACCGTCAGCCCGCATCATCATCCTCGTCAGCCCGCATCATCATCCTTGTCAGCCCGCATCATCATCCTCTTCAGCCCGCATCACCATCGTCGTCAGCCCGCATCATCATCGTCGTCAGCCCGCATCATCATTGTCGTCAGCCCACATCATCATCCTCATCAGCACGCATCACCATCCTCATCAGCCCGCATCATCATCCTCGTCAGCCCGCATCACCATCCTCGTCAGCCCGCATCACCATCACCGTCAGCCCGCATCATCATCCTCGTCAGCCCGCATCATCATCCTCGTCAGCACGCATCATCATCCTCGTCAGCCCGCATCATCATCGTCGCAGCCCGCTTCAGCATCCTCGTCAGCACGCATCATCATCCTCGTCAGCCCGCATCATCATCCTCATCAGCCTGCATCATTCTCGTCAGCCCGCATCATCATCCTCATCAGCCTGCATCATCCTCGTCAGCCCGCATCATCATCCTCGTCAGCCCGCATCACCATCACCGTCAGCCCGCATCATCATCCTCGTCAGCCCGCATCATCATCCTCGTCAGCACGCATCATCATCCTCGTCAGCCCGCATCATCATCCTCGCAGCCCGCTTCAGCATCCTCGTCAGCCCGCATCATCATCCTCGTCAGCCCGCAACACCATCGTCGCCAGCCTGCATCACCATCGTCCTCAGCCCGCATCATCATCGTCGTCAGCCCGCATCATCATCCTCGTCAGCCCGCATCATCATCCTCATCAGCCTGCATCATTCTCGTCAGCCCGCATCATCATCCTCGTCAGTCCACATCATCGTCATCGTCAGCCTACATCATCATCATCGTCAGACCACATCATCATCATCGTCACACCACATCATCATCCTCCAAGGCCCACATCATCCTCCTCGTCAGCCCGCATCATCATCCTCGTCAGCCCGCATCATCATCACCGTCAGCCCGCATCATCATCCTCGTCAGCTCGCATCACCTTCCTCGTCAGCACGCATCATCATCCTCGTCAGCCCGCATCACCATCATCGTCAGCCCGCATCATCGTCGTCAGCCCGCAGCATCATCGTCGTCAGCCCGCATCATCATCCTCGTCAGCACGCATCATCATCCTCGTCGGCCCGCATCATCATCCTCCCAGCCCGCATCATCATCCTCGTCAGCACGCATCATCATCTTCGTCGGCCCGCATCATCATCCTCGTCAGCCCACATCACCATCCTCCTCAGCCCGCATCATCATCCTCGTCAGCCCGCATCATCTTCCTCGTCAGCATGCATCATCATCCTCGTCAGCCCGCATCATCATCCTCGCAGCCCGCTTCAGCATCCTCGTCAGCCCGCATCATCATCGTAGTCAGCCCGCATCATCATCCTCGTCAGCACGCATCATCATCCTCGTCAGCCCGCATCATCATCCTTGTCAGCCCGCATCACCGTCGTCCTCAGCCCGCATCATCATCGTCGTCAGCCCGCATCATCATCCCCGTCAGCCCTCATCATCATCCTCATCAGCCTGCATCATCCTCGTCAACCCGCATCATCATCCTCGTCAGCCCACATCATCGTCATCGTCAGCCTACATCATCATCATTGTCAGACCACATCATCATCATCGTCAGACCACATCATCATCCTTCTAGGCCCACATCATCCTCCTCGTCAGCCCACATCATCATCCTCGTCAGGCCACATCATCATCCTCCTCAGCCCGCATCCTCATCCTTGTCAGCCTACATCATCGTCATCGTCAGCCCACATCATCGTCATCTTCAGCCCACATCATCATCATCGACAGCCCATATCATCGTCCTCGTCAGCCCACATCATCGTCATCGTCAGGCGACAACATCGTCATCGACAGCCCACATCATCATCCTCGACAGCCCACATCATCGTCATCGTCATCCCATATCATCGTCATCGTCATCCCACATCATCCTCATCGTCAGCCCACATCATCATCCTCCTCAGCAAACATCATCCTCATCGTCAGGCCACATCATCATCCTCGTCAGCCCACAGCATCATCGTCGTCAGCCCACATCTCGATCGTCGTCAGCCCACATAATCATCGTCAGCCCTCATCACCATCGACGTCAGCCCACATCATCATCGTCTTCAGCCCACATCACCATCGTCGTCAGTCCACATAATTGTCGTCAGCCCACACCATCATAGTTAGCCCACATCATCATCGTCAGCCCACATCATCATCCTCATCAGCCCACATTATCATCATCATCAGCCCACCTCATCATCCTCCTTAGCCCACATCAAACTCCTCGACAGCCCACATCATCATCGTTGTCAGCCCGCATCATCATCCTTTTCAGCCCGCATCATCATCCTCGTCAGTCCGCATCATCATCCTCATCAGCCCGCATCATCTTCTTCGTCATTCGCCATCATCATCCTCGTCAGCCTGCATCATCACCCTCGTCAGCCCGCATCTTCATCCTCGTCAGGCCGCATCATCATCCTCGTCAGCCCGCATCTTCATCCTCGTCACCCCGCATCATCATCCTCGTCAGCCCGCATCACAATCGTCATCAGCCTGCATCACCATCGTCGTGACCCCTCATCATCATCGTCGTCAGCCCGCATCATCATCGTCGTCAGCCCACATCGTCATCGTCAGCCCGCATCATCATCGTCAGCCCTCATCATCATCGTCTCCCCACATCATCATCCTCATCAGCTCGCATCATCATCCTCTTAAGGCCGCATCATCATCCTCGTCAGCCCGCATCATCATCCTCGTCAGCCCGCATCATCGTCATCGTCAGCCCACATCATCATCCTCGTCAGCACGCATCATCATCCTCGTCAGCCCGCCTCATCATCCTCGTCAGCCCGCACCATCACCGTCAGCCCGCATCATCATCCTCGCAGCCCGCATCATCATCCTCGTCAGCACGCATCATCATACTCGTCAGCCCGCATCATCATCCTCGTCAGCCCGCATCATCATCACCGTCAGCCCACATCACCATCGTCGTCAGCCCACATCATCGTCGTCGTCAGCCCACATCACCATCGTCGTTAGCCCACATAACCATCTTCAGCCCACATCACCATCGACGTCAGTACACATCATCATCCTCGTCAGCCCTCATCATCATCGTCGTCAGCCCACATCATCATTGTCGTCCCACATCATCATCGTCAGCCCACTTCATCATCGTCAGCCCACATCATCATTATCATCAGCCCAAATCATCATCCTCATCAGCCCACATCATCATCCTCGTCAGCCCATATCATCATCCTCGTGAGCCGGCATCTTCATCCTCGTCAGCCCACATCATCGTCATCGTCAGCCTACATCATCATAATCGTCAGACCACATCATCATGATCGTAAGACCACATCATCATCCTCCTAGGCCCACATCATCCTCCTCCTCAGCCCGCATCATCATCCTCGTCAGCCTGCATCACCATCACCGTCAGCCCGCATCATCATCCTCGTCACCCTGCATCATCATCCTCGTCAGCCCACATCATCATCCTCCTCAGCCCACATCATCGTCGTCGTCAGCCCGGATCACCATCGTCATCAGATTGCATCACCATCGTCGTCAGCCCGCATCATCATCCTCATCAGCCTGCATCATCCTCGTCAGCCCGCATCATCATCCTCGTCAGCCTCCATCATCGTCATCGTCAGCCTACATCATCATCATCGTCAGACGACATCATCATCATCGTCAGACCACATCATCATCCCCCTAGGCCCACATCATCCTCCTCCTCAGCCCGCATCATCATCCTCGTCAGCCCGCATCATCATCCTCGTCAGCCCGCATCATCATCCTCGTCACCCTGCGTCACCATCGTCGTCAGCCCGCATCATCATCCTCGTCAGCCCGCATCATCATCCTCGTCAGCCCGCATCATCATCCTCGTCAGCCCGCATCATCATCCTTGCAGCCCGCATCATCATACTTGTCAGCACGCATCATCATCCTCGTCAGCCCGCATCATCATCCTCGTCAGCCCGCATTATCATCACCGTCAGCCCGCATCATCATCCTCGTCAGCCCGCGTCATCATCCTCCTCAGCATGCATCATCAACCTCGTCAGCCCGCATCATCATCCTCGCAGCCCCCTTCAGCATCCTCTTCAGCCCGCATCATCATCACCGTCAGCCGGCATCATCATCCTCGTCAGCCTGCATCATCATCGTCGTCAGCCCGCATCATCATCGTCATCATCCCGCATCATCATCCTCGTCAGCACGCATCATAATCCTCGTCAGCCCGCATCATCATCGTCGTCAGCCTGAGTCATCATCCTCGTCAGCCCGCATCATCATCCTCGTCAGCCCACATCATCGTCATCGTCAGCCTACATCATCATCATCGTCAGACCACATCATCATCATCGTCAGACCACATCATCATCCTCCTAGGCCCACATCATCCTCCTCCTCAGCCCGCATCATCATCCTCGTCAGCCCGCATCACCATCACCGTCTGCCCGCTTCATCATCCTCGTCAGCCCGCATCATCATCCTCGTCAGCACGCATCATCATCCTCGTCAGCCCGCATCATCATCCTCCCAGCCCCCTTCAGCATCCTCGTCAGCCTGCATCATCATCACCGTCAGCCTGCATCACCATCGTCGTCAGCCTGCATCATCATCGTCGTCAGCCCGCATCATCATCGTCGTCAGCCCGCATCATCATCCTCGTCAGCACGCATCGTTATCCTCGTCAGCCCGCATCATCATCCTTGCAGCCCGCATCATCATCCTCGTCAGCCCGCATCATCAACCTCGTCAGCCCGCATCATCATCCTCGCAGCCCGCATCATCATCCTCGTCAGCACGCATCATCATCCTCGTCAGCGCGCATCACCATCGTCGTCAGCCTGCATCATCATCGTCATCAGCTCGCATCATCATCGTCGTCAGCCCGCATCATCATCGTCGTCAGCGCGCATCATCATCCTCGTCAGCACGCATCATCATCCTCGTCAGCCCGCATCATCATCCTCGCAGCCCGCTTCAGCACCCTCGTCAGCCCGTTTCATCATCCTCGTCAGCCTGCATCAGCATCGTCGTCAGCCTGCATCACCATTGTCGTCAGCCCGCATCGTCATCCTTGTCAGCCCACATCATCGTCATCGTCAGCCCACATCATCATCATCGTCAGACCACATCATCACCATCGTCAGACCACATCATCATCCTCCTAGGCAAACATCATCCTCCTCGTCAGCCCGCATCATCATGCTAATCAGCCCGCATCATCATCACCGTCAGCCCGCATCATCATCCTCATCAGCCCGCGTCATCATCCTCGTCAGCATGCATCATCATCCTCGTCAGCCTGCATCATCATCCTCGCAGCCCGCTTCAGCACCCTCGTCAGCCCGTTTCATCATCCTTGTCAGCCTGCATCAGCATCGTCGTCAGCCTGCATCACCATCGTCGTCAGCCCGCATCACCATCGTCGTCAGCCCGCATCATCATCCTCGTCAGCCCGCATCATCATCCTCATCAGCCTGCATTATCCTCGTCAGCCCGCATCATCATCGTCGTCAGCCCACATCATCGTCATCGTCAGCCCACATCATCATCATCGTCAGACCACATCATCATCATCGTCAGACCACATCATCATCCTCCTAGGCCCACATCATCCTCCTCGTCAGCCCGCACCATCATCCTCATCAGCCCGCATCATCATCACCGTCAGCCCGCATCATCATCCTCGTCAGCCCGCATCATCATCCTTGTCAGCCCGCATCATCATCCTCTTCATCCCGCATCACCATCGTCGTCAGCCCGCATCATCATCGTCGTCAGCCCGCATCATCATTGTCGTCAGCCCACATCATCATCCTCCTCAGCAAACATCATCCTCATTGTCAGGCCACATCATCATCCTCGTCAGCCCACAGCATCATCGTCGTCAGCCCACATCTCGATCGTCGTCAGCCCACATAATCATCGTCAGCCCTCATCACCATCGACGTCAGCCCACATCATCATCGTCTTCAGCCCACATCACCATCGTCGTCAGTCCACATAATTGTCGTCAGCCCACACCATCATCGTTAGCCCACATCATCATCGTCAGCCCACATCACCATCCTCATCAGCCCACATTATCATCATCATCAGCCCATATCATCATCCTCCTTAGCCCACATCAAACTCCTCGACAGCCCACATCATCATCGTTGTCAGCCCGCATCATCATCTTTTTCAGCCCGCATCATCATCCTCGTCAGTCCGCATCATCATACTCATCAGCCCGCATCATCTTCTTCGTCATCCGCCATCATCATCCTCGTCAGCCTGCATCATCATCCTCGTCACCCCGCATCATCATCCTCGTCAGCCCACATCACCGTCGTCATCAGCCTGCATCACCATCGTCGTGACCCCTCATCATCATCGTCGTCAGCCCGCATCATCATCGTCGTCAGCCCACATCGTCATCGTCAGCCCGCATCATCACCGTCAGCCCACATCATCATCGTCTCCACACATCATCATTCTCATCAGCTCGCATCATCATCCTCTTAAGGCCGCATCATCATCCTCGTCAGCCCGCATCATCATCCTCGTCAGCCCACATCATCATCGTTGTCCCACATCATCATCGTCAGCCCACATCATCCTCGTCAGCCCGCATCATCATCCTCATCAGCCCGCATCATCTTCCTCGTCAGCCCCCATCATCATCCTCGTCAGCCCGCATCATCATCCTCGTCAGCACGCATCATCATCCTCGTCAGCCCGCATCACCATCGTCGTCAGCCCGCATCATCATCCTTGCAGCCCGCTTCAGCAACCTCGTCTGCCCGTATCATCATCCTCGTCAGCCCGCATCACCATCGTCGTCAGCCTGCATCATCATCCTCGTCAGCACGCATCATCATCGTCGTCAGTCCGCATCATCATCCTCGTCAGCACGCATCATCATCCCCGTCAACCCGCATCATCATCCTTGCAGCCCGCATCATCATCCTTGTCAGCACGCATCATCATCCTCGTCAGCCCGCATCATCATCGTCGTCAGCCCGCATCATCATCCTCGTCAGCACGCATCATCCTCCTCGTCAGCCTGCATCATCATCCTCGCAGCCCACATCATCATCCTCGTCAGCCCGCATCATCATCCTCGCAGCCCGTTTCAGCACCCTCGTCAGCCCGCATCATCATCCTCGTCAGCCCGCATCACCATCGTCGTCAGCCTGCATCATCATCCTCGTCAGCACGCATCATCATCGTCGTCAGTCCGCATCATCATCCTCGTCAGCACGCATCATCATCCCCGTCAGCCCGCATCATCATCCTTGCAGCCCGCATCATCATCCTTGTCAGCACGCATCATCATCCTCGTCAGCCCGCATCATCATCCTCGTCAGCCCGCATCATCATCACGGTCAGCCCGCATCATCATCCTCGTCAGCCCGCGTCATCATCCTCGTCAGCATGCATCATCATCCTGGTCAGCCCGCATCATCATCCTTGCAGCCCGCTTCAGCAACCTCGTCTGCCCGTATCATCATCCTCGTCAGCCCGCATCACCATCGTCGTCTGACTGCATCACCATCGTCGTCAGCCCGCATCATCATCCTCGTCAGCCCACATCATCGTCATCGTCAGCCTACATCATCATCACCGTCAGACCACATCATCATCATCGTCAGACCACATCATCGTCATCGTCAGCCCACGTCATCGTCATCGTCAGCCCACATCTTCCTCCTCGTCAGCCCGCATCATCATCCTCGTCAGCCCGCATCATCTTCCTCGCAGCCCGCTTCAGCATACTCGTCAGCCCGCATCATCCTCCTCGTCAGCCCGCATCATCATCCTCGTCAGCCCGCATCGTCATCACCGTCAGCCCGCATCACCATCCTCGTCAGCCCGCAACATCATCCTCATCAGCACGCATCATCATCCTCGTCAGCCCGCATCATCATCACCGTCAGCCAGCATCATCATCCTCGTCAGCCCGCGTCATCATCCTCGCAGCCCGCTTCAGCACCCTCGTCAGCCCGTTTCATCATCCTCGTCAGCCTGCATCAGCATCGTCGTCAGCCTGCATCACCATCGTCGTCAGCCCGCATCGTCATCCTCGTCAGCCCACATCATCGTCATCGTCAGCCCAGATCATCATCATCGTCAGACCACATCATCACCATCGTCAGACCACATCATCATCCTCCTAGGCAAACATCATCCTCCTCGTCAGCCCGCATCATCATCCTAATCAGCCCGCATCATCATCACCGTCAGCCCGCATCATCATCCTCGTCAGCCCGCATCATCATCCTCGTCAGCTCGCATCATCATCCTCATCAGCCCGCGTCATCATCCTCGTCAGCATGCATCATCATCCTCGTCAGCCTGCATCATCATCCTCGCAGCCCGCTTCAGCACCCTCGTCAGCCCGTTTCATCATCCTTGTCAGCCTGCATCAGCATCGTCGTCAGCCTGCATCACCATCGTCGTCAGCCCGCATCACCATCGTCGTCAGCCCGCATCATCATCCTCGTCAGCCCGCATCATCATCCTCATCAGCCTGCATTATCCTCGTCAGCCCGCATCATCATCGTCGTCAGCCCACATCATCGTCATCGTCAGCCCACATCATCATCATCGTCAGACCACATCATCATCATCGTCAGACCACATCATCATCCTCCTAGGCCCACATCATCCTCCTCGTCAGCCCGCACCATCATCCTCATCAGCCCGCATCATCATCACCGTCAGCCCGCATCATCATCCTCGTCAGCCCGCATCATCATCCTTGTCAGCCCGCATCATCATCCTCTTCAGCCCGCATCACCATCGTCGTCAGCCCGCATCATCATCGTCGTCAGCCCGCATCATCATTGTCGTCAGCCCACATCATCATCCTCCTCAGCAAACATCATCCTCATTGTCAGGCCACATCATCATCCTCGTCAGCCCACAGCATCATCGTCGTCAGCCCACATCTCGATCGTCGTCAGCCCACATAATCATCGTCAGCCCTCATCACCATCGACGTCAGCCCACATCATCATCGTCTTCAGCCCACATCACCATCGTCGTCAGTCCACATAATTGTCGTCAGCCCACACCATCATCGTTAGCCCACATCATCATCGTCAGCCCACATCACCATCCTCATCAGCCCACATTATCATCATCATCAGCCCATATCATCATCCTCCTTAGCCCACATCAAACTCCTCGACAGCCCACATCATCATCGTTGTCAGCCCGCATCATCATCTTTTTCAGCCCGCATCATCATCCTCGTCAGTCCGCATCATCATACTCATCAGCACGCATCATCTTCTTCGTCATCCGCCATCATCATCCTCGTCAGCCTGCATCATCATCCTCGTCACCCCGCATCATCATCCTCGTCAGCCCACATCACCGTCGTCATCAGCCTGCATCACCATCGTCGTGACCCCTCATCATCATCGTCGTCAGCCCGCATCATCATCGTCGTCAGCCCACATCGTCATCGTCAGCCCGCATCATCACCGTCAGCCCACATCATCATCGTCTCCACACATCATCATTCTCATCAGCTCGCATCATCATCCTCTTAAGGCCGCATCATCATCCTCGTCAGCCCGCATCATCATCCTCGTCAGCCCACATCATCATTGTTGTCCCACATCATCATCGTCAGCCCACATCATCCTCGTCAGCCCGCATCATCATCCTCATCAGCCCGCATCATCTTCCTCGTCAGCCCCCATCATCATCCTCGTCAGCCCGCATCATCATCCTCGTCAGCACGCATCATCATCCTCGTCAGCCCGCATCACCATCGTCGTCAGCCCGCATCATCATCGTCGTCAGCCCGCATCATCATCGTCGTCAGCCCGCATCATCATCCTCGTCAGCACGCATCATCCTCCTCGTCAGCCTGCATCATCATCCTCGCAGCCCACATCATCATCCTCGTCAGCCCGCATCATCATCCTCGCAGCCCGTTTCAGCACCCTCGTCAGCCCGCATCATCATCCTCGTCAGCCCGCATCACCATCGTCGTCAGCCTGCATCATCATCCTCGTCAGCACGCATCATCATCGTCGTCAGTCCGCATCATCATCCTCGTCAGCACGCATCATCATCCTCGTCAGCCCGCATCATCATCCTTGCAGCCCGCATCATCATCACGGTCAGCCCGCATCATCATCCTCGTCAGCCCGCGTCATCATCCTCGTCAGCATGCATCATCATCCTGGTCAGCCCGCATCATCATCCTTGCAGCCCGCTTCAGCAACCTCGTCTGCCCGTATCATCATCCTCGTCAGCCCGCATCACCATCGTCGTCTGACTGCATCACCATCGTCGTCAGCCCGCATCATCATCCTCGTCAGCCCACATCATCGTCATCGTCAGCCTACATCATCATCACCGTCAGACCACATCATCATCATCGTCAGACCACATCATCGTCATCGTCAGCCCACGTCATCGTCATCGTCAGCCCACATCTTCCTCCTCGTCAGCCCGCATCATCATCCTCTTCAGCCCGCATCATCTTCCTCGTCTGCACGCATCATCATCCTCGTCAGCCCGCATCATCATCCTCGCAGCCCGCTTCAGCATCCTCGTCAGCCCGCATCATCATCGTCGTCAGCCCGCATCATCATCCTCGTCAGCACGCACCATCATCCTCGTCAGCCCGCATCATCATCCTCGTCAGCCCGCATCACCATCGTCGTCAGCCCGCATCATCATCGTCGTCAGCCCACATCATCATCCTCGTCAGCCCGCATCATCATCCTCATCAGCCTGCATCATCCTCGTCAGCCCGCATCATCATCCTCGTCAGCCCACATCATCGTCATCGTCGGCCTTCATCATCATCATCGTCAGACCACATCATCATCATCGTCAGACCACATCATCCTCCTCCTAGGCCCACATCATCCTCCTCGTCAGCCCACATCATCATACTCCTCAGCCCGCATCATCATCCTTGTCAACCTACATCATCGTCATCGTCAGCCCACATCATCGTCATCTTCAGCCCACATCATCATCATCGACAGCCCATATCATCGTCCTCGTCAGCCCACATCATCGTCATCGTCAGGCAACAACATCGTCATCGACAGCCCACATCATCATCCTCGACAGCCCACATCATCGTCATCGTCATCCCATATCATCGTCATCGTCAGCCCGCATCGTCATCCTCTTCAGCCCGCATCATCATCCTCGTCAGCCCACATCAGCATCGTCATCAGCCCACATCAGCATCGTCATCAGCCAACATCAACATCGTCGTCAGCCCACATAATCATCATCAGCCCAGATCATCATCATCATCAGTCCACATCATCATCCTCCCTAGCCCACATCAAACTCCTCGACAGCCCATATCATCATCGTTGTCAGCCCGCATCATCATCCTTTTCAGCCCGCATCATCATCCTCGTCAGTCAGCATCATCATCCTCATCAGCCCGCATCATCTTCCTCGACAGCCCCCATCATCATCCTCGTCAGCCCGCATCATCATCCTCGTCAGCACGCATCATCATCCTCGTCAGCCCGCATCACCATCGTCGTCAGCCCGCATCATCATCGTCGTCAGCCCTCATCATCATCGTCGTCTGCCCGCATCATCATCCTCGTCAGCCCGCATCATCATCCTCGCAGCCCGCTTCAGCATCCTCGTCAGCCCGCATCATCATCCTCGTCAGCCCGCATCACCATCGTCGTCAGCCTGCATCATCATCCTCGTCAGCACGCATCATCATCGTCGTCAGCCCGCATCATCATCCTCGTCAGCATGCATCATCATTTTCGTCAGCCCGCATCATCATCCTTGCAGCCCGCATCATCATCCTTGTCAGCACGCATCATCATCCTCGTCAGCCCGCATCATCATCCTCGTCAGCCCGCATCATCATCACGGTCAGCCCGCATCATCATCCTCGTCAGCCCGCGTCATTATCCTCGTCAGCATGCATCATCATCCTCGTCAGCCCGCATCATCATCCTCGGAGCCCGCTTCAGCAACCTCGTCTGCCCGTATCATCATCCTCGTCAGCCCGCATCACCATCGTCGTCAGACTGCATCACCATCGTCGTCAGCCCGCATCATCATCCTCGTCAGCCCACATCATCGTCATCGTCAGCCTACATCATCATCATCGTCAGACCACATCATCATCATCGTCAGACCACATCATCGTCATCGTCAGCCCACGTTATCGTCATTGTCAGCCCACATCTTCCTCCTCGTCAGCCCGCATTATCATCCTCTTCAGCCCGCATCATCATCACCGTCAGCCCGCATCATCATCCTCGTCAGCCCGCATCATCATCCACGTCAGCACGCATCATAATCGTCGTCAGCCCGCATCACCATCGTCGTCAGCCCGCATCATCATCGTCGTCAGCCCGCATCATCATCGTCGTCAGCCCGCATCATCATCCTCGTCAGCATGCATCATCATCCTCGTCGGCCCGCATCATCATCCTCGCAGCCCACATCATCATCCTCGTCAGCCCGCATCATCATCCTCGTCAGCCCGCATCACCATCCTCGTCAGCCCGCATCATCATCCTCGTCAGCCCGCATCATGATCACCCTCAGCCCGCATCATCATCCTCGAAAGCCCGCATCATCATCCTCGTCAGCACGCATCATCATCCTCTTCAGCCCGCATCACCATCACTGTCAGCCCGCATCATCATCCTCGTCAGCCCGCATCATCATCCTCGTCAGCCCGCATCATCATCCTCATCAGCCTGCATCATCCTCGTCAGCCCGCATCATCATCCTCGTCAGCCCACATCATCGTCATCGTCAGCCAACATCATCATCATCGTCAGACCACATCATCCTCCTCGTCAGCCCGCATCATCATCCTCGTCAGCCCGCATCTTCATCCACGTCAGCACGCATCATCATCTTCGTCGGCCCGCATCAACATCCTCGTCAGCATGCATCATCATCCTCGCAGCCCGCTTCAGCATCCTCGTCAGCCCGTATCATCATCCTCGTCAGCCCGCATCACCATCGTCGTCCGACTGCATCACCATCGTCCTCAGCCCGCATCATCATCGTCGTCAGCCCGTATCATCATCCTCGTCAGCCCGCATCATCATCCTCATCAGCCTGCATCATCCTCGTCAGCCCGCATCATCATCCTCGTCAGCCCTCATCATCGTCATCATCAGCCTACATCATCATCTTCGTCAGACCACATGATCATCATCGTCAGACCACATCATCATCCTCCTAGGCCCACATCATCCTCCTCCTCAGCCCGCATCATCATCCTCGTCAGCCCGCATCATCATCCTCGCAGCCCACTTCAGCATCCTCGTCAGCCCGTATCATCATCCTCGTCAGCCCGCATCACCATCGTCGTCAGACTGCATCACCATCGTCGTCAGCCCGCATCATCATCGTCGTCAGCCCGCATCATCATCCTCGTCAGCCCGCATCATCATCCTCGTCAGCCCACCTCATCGTCATCGTCAGCCTACATCATCATCATCGTCAGACCACATCATCATCATCGTCAGGCCACATCATCATCCTCCTAGGCCCACATCATCCTCCTCCTCAGCCTGCAAAATCATCCTCGTCAGCCCGCATCATCATCACCGTCAGCCCGCGTCATCATCCTCGTCAGCCCGCATCATCATCCTCCTCAGCCCACATCATCATCCTCCTCAGCACGCATCATCATCCTCGTCAGCACGCATAACCATCGTCGTGAGCCCGCATCATCATCGTCGTCAGCCCGCATCATCATCCTCGTCAGCCCGCATCATCATCCTCATCAGCCTGCATCATCCTCGTCAGCCCGCATCATCATCGTCGTCAACCCGCATCATCATCCTCGTCAGCAAGCATCATCATCCTCGTCAGCCCGCATCATCATCCTCGTCAGCCCGCATCGTCATCACCGTCAGCCCGCATCATCATCCTCGCAGCCCGCATCATCATCCTCGTCAGCACGCATCATCATCATCGTCAGCCCGCATCATCATCCTCGTCTCCCCGCATCATCATCCTCGTCAGCCCGCATCATCATCACCGTAAGCCCGCATCATCATCCTCGTCAGCCCGCGTCATCATCCTCGTCAGCACACATCATCCTCGTCAGCCCGCATCATCATCCTCGCAGCCCGCATCATCATCCTTGTCAGCACGCATCATCATCCTCGTCAGCCCGCATCATCATCCTCGCAGCCCGCTTCAGCATACTCGTCATCCCGTATCATCATCCTCGTCAGCCCGCATCACCATCGTCGTCAGACTGCATCACCATCGTCGTCAGTCCGCATCATCATCGTCGTCAGCCGGCATCATCATCCTCGTCAGCCCGCATCATCATCCTCATCAGCCTGCATCATCCTCGTCAGCCCGCATCATCATCCTCGTCAGCCCACATCATCGTCATCGTCAGCCTACATCATCATCATCGTCAGACCACATCATCATCCCCCTAGGCCCACATCATCCTCCTCCTCAGCCCGCATCATCATCCTCGTCAGCCCGCATCATCATCCTCGTCAGCCCGCATCATCATCCTCGTCACCCTGCGTCACCATCGTCGTCATCCCGCATCATCATCCTCGTCAGCCCGCATCATCATCCTCGTCAGCCCGCATCATCATCCTTGCAGCCCGCATCATCATACTTGTCAGCACGCATCATCATCCTCGTCAGCCCGCATCATCATCCTCGTCAGCCCGCATCATCATCACCGTCAGCCCGCATCATCATCCTCGTCAGCCCGCGTCATCATCCTCGTCAGCACACATCATCCTCGTCAGCCCGCATCATCATCCTCGCAGCCCGCATCATCATCCTTGTCAGCACGCATCATCATCCTCGTCAGCCCGCATCATCATCCTCGCAGCCCGCTTCAGAATACTCGTCATCCCGTATCATCATCCTCGCAGCCCCATTCAGCATCCTCTTCAGCCCGCATCATCATCACCGTCAGCCGGCATCATCATCCTCGTCAGCCTGCATCATCATCGTCGTCAGCCCGCATCATCATCGTCATCATCCCGCATCATCATCCTCGTCAGCACGCATCATAATCCTCGTCAGCCCGCATCATCATCGTCGTCAGCCTGAGTCATCATCCTCGTCAGCCCGCATCATCATCCTCGTCAGCCCACATCATCGTCATCGTCAGCCTACATCATCATCATCGTCAGACCACATCATCATCATCGTCAGACCACATCATCATCCTCCTAGGCCCACATCATCCTCCTCCTCAGCCCGCATCATCATCCTCGTCAGCCCGCATCACCATCACCGTCTGCCCGCTTCATCATCCTCGTCAGCCCGCATCATCATCCTCGTCAGCACGCATCATCATCCTCGTCAGCCCGCATCATCATCCTCCCAGCCCCCTTCAGCATCCTCGTCAGCCTGCATCATCATCACCGTCAGCCTGCATCACCATCGTCGTCAGCCTGCATCATCATCGTCGTCAGCCCGCATCATCATCATCGTCAGCCCGCATCATCATCCTCGTCAGCACGCATCATTATCCTCGTCAGCCCGCATCATCATCCTTGCAGCCCGCATCATCATCCTCGTCAGCCCGCATCATCAACCTCGTCAGCCCGCATCATCATCCTCGCAGCCCGCATCATCATCCTCGTCAGCACGCATCATCATCCTCGTCAGCGCGCATCACCATCGTCGTCAGCCTGCATCATCATCGTCATCAGCTCGCATCATCATCGTCGTCAGCCCGCATCATCATCGTCGTCAGCGCGCATCATCATCCTCGTCAGCACGCATCATCATCCTCGTCAGCCCGCATCATCATCCTCGCAGCCCGCTTCAGCATCCTCGTCAGCCCGCATCATCATCCTCGTCAGCCCGCATCACCATCGTCGTCAGCCTGCATCATCATCGTCGTCAGCCGGCATCACCATCGTCATCAGTCCGCATCCTCATCCTCGTCAGCCCGCATCATCGTCATCGTCAGCCTACATCATCATCCTCGTCAGACCACATCATCATCATCGTCAGAACACATCATCATCATCCTAGGCCCATATCATCCTCCTCCTCAGCCCGCATCACCATCGTCGTCAGCCCGCAACATCGTCATCTTCAGCCTACATCATCATCATCGTGAGACCACATCATCATCATCGTCAGAACACATCATCATCCTCCTAGGCCCACATCATCGTCCTCGTCAGCCCGCATCATCATCCTCGTCAGCCCGCATCATGATCACCGTCAGCCCGCATCATCATCCTCGTCAGCACACATCATCATCCTCTTCAGCCCGCATCAGCATCGTCGTCAGCCCGCATCATCATCCTCACCAGCACGCATCATGATCACCGTCAGCCCGCATCATCATCCTCTTCAGCCCGCATCATCATCCTCGTCAGCACGCATCATCATCCTCTTCAGCCCGCATAATCATCCTCGTCAGCCCGCATCACCATCGTCGTCAGCCCGCATCTTCATCGTCGTCAGTCCGCATCATCATCGTCGTCAGCCCGCATCATCATCCTCGTCAGCATGCATCATCATCTTCGTCAGCCCGCATCATCATCCTTGCAGCCCGCATCATCATCCTCGTCAGCCCGCATCACCATCACCGTCAGCCCGCATCATCATCCTCTTAGCCCGCTTCAGCATCCTCGTCAGCCCGTATCATCATCCTCGTCAGCCTGCATCATCATCCTCGCAGCCCGCTTCAGCATGCTCGTCAGCCCGCAGCATCATCCTCGTCAGCGCGCATCGCCATCGTTGTCAGCCTGCATCATCATCGTTGTCAGCCCACATCATCATCCTCGTCAGCCCGCATCATCATCCTTGCAGCCCGCATCATCATCCTCATCAGCCTGCATCATTCTCGTCAGCCCGCATCATCATCCTCGTCAGCCTACATCATCGTCATCGTCAGCCTACATCATCATCATCGTCGGACCACATCATCATCATCGTCAGACAACATCATCATCCTCCTAGGCCAACATCATCCTCCTCTTCATCCCGCATCATCATCCTCGTCAGCCCGCATCACCATCGCCGTCAGCCTGCATCATCATCCTCGCAGCCCGCTTCAGCATCCTCGTCAGCCCCCATCATCATCACCATCAGCCCGCATCATCATCGTCGTCAGCCCACATCATCATCGTCGTCAGCCCGCATCATCGTCGTCGTCAGCACGCATCATCATCCTCGTCAGCACGCATCATCATCCTCGTCAGCCCGCATCATCATCCTCGGAGCCGCATCATCATCCTCGTCAGCACGCATCATCATCCTCGTCAGCCCGCATCATCATCCTCGGAGCCGCATCATCATCCTCGTCAGCACGCATCATCATCCTCGTCAGCATGCATCATCATCCTCGTCAGCCCGCATCATCATCCTCATCAGCCTGCATCATCCTCGTCAGCCCACATCATCATCCTCGTCAGCCCACATCATCGTCATCGTCAGCCTACATCATCATCATCGTCAGACCACATCATCATCCTCGTCAGACGACATCATCATCCTCCTAGGCCCACATCATCCTCCTCGTCAGCCCGCATCATCATCCTCGTCAGCCCGCATCATCATCACCGTCAGCCCGCATCATCATCCTCATCAGCCCGCATCACCATCGTCATCAGCCCGCATCATCATCACCGTCAGCCCGCATCATCATCGTCGTCAGCCCGCATCATCATCGTCGTCAGCCCGCATCATCATCCTCATCAGCACGCATCATTCTCCTCGTCAGCCCGCATCATCATCCTCGCAGCCCGCATCATCATCCTCGTCAGCACGCATCATCATCCTCGTCAGCCCGCATCATCATCCTCGCAGCCCGCTTCAACATCCTCGTCAGCCCGCATCATCATCCTTGTCAGCCCGCATCACCATCGTCGTCAGCCTGCATCATCATCCTCGTCAGCCCGCATCATCATCGTCGTCAGCCCGCATCATCATCCTCGTCAGCACGCATCATCATCCTCATCAGCCCGCATCATCATCCTTGCAGCCCGCATCATCATCCTTGTCAGCACGCATCATCATCCTCGTCAGCCCGCATCATCATCCTCCTCAGCCCGCATCATCATCACCGTCAGCCCGCATCATCATCCTCGTCAGCCCGCATCATCATCCTCGTCAGCATGCATCATCATCCTCGTTAGCCCGCATCATCATCCTCGCAGCCCGCTTCAGCATCCTCGTCCCCCCGTATCATCATCCTCGTCAGCCCGCATCACCATCGTCGTCAGACTGCATAACCATCTTCGTCAGCCCGCATCATCATCGTCGTCAGCCCGCATCATCATCCTCGTCAGCCCGCATCATCATCCTCATCAGCCTGCATCATTCTCGTCAGACCGCATCATCATCCTCGTCAGCCCACATCATCGTCATCGTCAGCCTACATCATCATCATCGTCAGACCACATCATCATCATGGTCAGAACACATCATCATCCTCCTAGTTCCACATCATCCTCCCCCTCAGCCCGCATCATCATCCTCGTCAGCCCGCATCATCATCCTCGTCAGCACGCATCATCATTCTCGTCAGCCCGCATCATCATCCTCGCAGCCCGCTTCAGCATACTCGTCAGCCCGAATCATCATCACCGTCAGCCCGCATCATCATCGTCGTCAGCCGGCATCATCATCGTCGTCAGCCCGCATCATCATCGTCGTCAGCCCGCATCATCATCCTCATCAGCACGCATCATCATCCTCGTCAGCCCGCATCATCATCCTCGTCAGCCCGCATCATCATCACCGTCATCCCGCATCATCCTCCTCGTCAGTCCGCGTCATCATCCTCGTCAGCATGCATCATCATCCTCGTCAGCCCGCATCATCCTCCTCGCAGCCCGCTTCAGCATCCTCGTCAGCCCGTATCATCATCCTCGTCAGCCTGCATCAGCATCGTCGTCAGCCTGCATCATCATCGTCGTCAGCCCGCATCATCATCGTCGTCAGCCCGCATCATCATCCTCGTCAGCCCGCATCATCATCCTCATCAGCCTGCATCATCCTCGTCAGCCCACATCATCATCCTCGTGAGCCCACATCATCGTCATAGTCAGCCTACATCATCATAATCGTCAGACCACATCATCATCATCGTCAGATCACATCATCATCCTCCTAGGCCCACATCATTCTCCTCGTCAGCCCGCATCATCTTCCTCGTCAGCCCGCATCATCATCACCTTCAGCCCGCATCATCATCCTCATCAGCCCGCATCATCATCCTCGCAGCCCGCATCATCATCCTCGTCAGAACGCATCATCATCCTCGTCAGCCCGCATCATCATCCTCGTCAGCCCGCATCATCATCACCGTCAGCCCGCATCATCATCCTCGTCAGCCCGCATCATCATCCTCGTCAGCACGCATCATCATCCTCGTCAGCCCGCATCATCATCCTCGCAGCCCGCTTCAGC
This sequence comes from Gorilla gorilla gorilla, assembly GCF_029281585.2. NCBI lineage: Eukaryota > Metazoa > Chordata > Mammalia > Primates > Hominidae > Gorilla > Gorilla gorilla. Next base: position 8,082,193 of record NC_086018.1, on the reverse strand, counting down.
ATCCTCGTCAGCCCGCATCATCATCCTCGTCAGCCCGCATCACCATCGTCGTCAGCCTGCATCACCATCCTCGTCAGCCTGCATCATCATCGTCGTCAGCCCGCATCATCATCCTCGTCAGCCCGCATCATCATCCTCATCAGCCTGCATCATTCTCGTCAGCCCGCATCATCATCCTCGTCAGCCTACATCATCGTCATCGTCAGCCTACATCATCATCATCGTCGGACCACATCATCATCATCGTCAGACAACATCATCATCCTCCTAGGCCAACATCATCCTCCTCTTCATCCCGCATCATCATCCTCGTCAGCCTGCATCACCATCGCCGTCAGCCTGCATCATCATCCTCGCAGCCCGCTTCAGCATCCTCGTCAGCCCCCATCATCATCACCATCAGCCCGCATCATCATCGTCGTCAGCCCGCATCATCATCGTCGTCAGCCCGCATCATCGTCGTCGTCAGCACGCATCATCATCCTCGTCAGCACGCATCATCATCCTCGTCAGCCCGCATCATCATCCTCGGAGCCGCATCATCATCCTCGTCAGCACGCATCATCATCCTCGTCAGCCCGCATCATCATCCTCGTCAGCCCGCATCATCATCACCGTCAGCCAGCATCATCATCCTCGTCAGCCCGCGTCATCATCGTCAGCATGCATCATCATCCTCGTCAGCCCGCATCATCATCCTCATCAGCCTGCATCATCCTCGTCAGCCCACATCATCATCCTCGTCAGCCCACATCATCGTCATCGTCAGCCTACATCATCATCATCGTCAGACCACATCATCATCATCGTCAGACCACATCATCATCCTCCTAGGCCCACATCATCCTCCTCGTCAGCCCGCATCATCATCCTCGTCAGCCCGCATCATCATCACCTTCAGCCCGCATCATCATCCTCATCAGCCCGCATCACCATCGTCATCAGCCCCCATCATCATCACCGTCAGCCCGCATCATCATCGTCGTCAGCCCGCATCATCATCGTCGTCAGCCCGCATCATCATCCTCATCAGCACGCATGATTCTCCTCGTCAGCCCGCATCATCATCCTCGCAGCCCGCATCATCATCCTCGTCAGCACGCATCATCATCCTCGTCAGCCCGCATCATCATCCTCGCAGCCCGCTTCAACATCCTCGTCAGCCCGCATCATCATCCTTGTCAGCCCGCATCACCATCGTCGTCAGCCTGCATCATCATCCTCGTCAGCCCGCATCATCATCGTCGTCAGCCCGCATCATCATCCTCGTCAGCACGCATCATCATCCTCATCAGCCCGCATCATCATCCTTGCAGCCCGCATCATCATCCTTGTCAGCACGCATCATCATCCTCGTCAGCCCGCATCATCATCCTCCTCAGCCCGCATCATCATCACCGTCAGCCCGCATCATCATCCTCGTCAGCCCGCATCATCATCCTCGTCAGCATGCATCATCATCCTCGTTAGCCCGCATCATCATCCTCGCAGCCCGCTTCAGCATCCTCGTCCCCCCGTATCATCATCCTCGTCAGCCCGCATCACCATCGTCGTCAGACTGCATAACTATCTTCGTCAGCCCGCATCATCATCGTCGTCAGCCCGCATCATCATCCTCGTCAGCCCGCATCATCATCCTCATCAGCCTGCATCATTCTCGTCAGACCGCATCATCATCCTCGTCAGCCCACATCATCGTCATCGTCAGCCTACATCATCATCATCGTCAGACCACATCATCATCATGGTCAGAACACATCATCATCCTCCTAGTTACACATCATCCTCCCCCTCAGCCCGCATCATCATCCTCGTCAGCCCGCATCATCATCCTCGTCAGCACGCATCATCATTCTCGTCAGCCCGCATCATCATCCTCGCAGACCGCTTCAGCATACTCGTCAGCCCGCATCATCATCACCGTCAGCCCGCATCATCATCGTCGTCAGCCGGCATCATCATCGTCGTCAGCCCGCATCATCATCGTCGTCAGCCCGCATCATCATCCTCATCAGCACGCATCATCATCCTCGTCAGCCCGCATCATCATCCTCGTCAGCCCGCATCATCATCACCGTCATCCCGCATCATCCTCCTCGTCAGTCCGCGTCATCATCCTCGTCAGCATGCATCATCATCCTCGTCAGCCCGCATCATCATCCTCGCAGCCCGCTTCAGCATCCTCGTCAGCCCGTATCATCATCCTCGTCAGCCTGCATCAGCATCGTCGTCAGCCTGCATCATCATCGTCGTCAGCCCGCCTCATCATCGTCGTCAGCCCACATCATCATCCTCGTCAGCCCGCATCATCATCCTCATCAGCCTGCATCATCCTCGTCAGCCCACATCATCATCCTCGTCAGCCCACATCATCGTCATCGTCAGCCTACATCATCATCATCGTCAGACCACATCATCATCATCGTCAGATCACATCATCATCCTCCTAGGCCCACATCATTCTCCTCGTCAGCCCGCATCATCTTCCTCGTCAGCCCGCATCATCATCACCTTCAGCCCGCATCATCATCCTCATCAGCCCGCATCATCATCCTCGCAGCCCGCATCATCATCCTCGTCAGAACGCATCATCATCCTCGTCAGCCCGCATCATCATCCTCGTCAGCCCGCATCATCATCACCGTCAGCCCGCATCATCATCCTCGTCAGCCCGCATCATCATCCTCGTCAGCACGCATCATCATCCTCGTCAGCCCGCATCATCATCCTCGCAGCCCGCTTCAGCATCCTCGTCAGCCCGCATCATCATCCTCGTCAGCCCGCATCACCATCGTCGTCAGCCTGCATCACCATCCTCGTCAGCCTGCATCATCATCGTCGTCAGCCCGCATCATCATCCTCGTCAGCCCGCATCATCATCCTCATCAGCCTGCATCATTCTCGTCAGCCCGCATCACCATCGTCGTCAGCCTGCATCATCGTCATCGTCAGCCTACATCATCATCATCGTCAGACCACATCATCATCATCGTCAGACCACATTATCATCCTCCTAGGCCCACATCATCCTCCTCGTCAGCCCGCATCATCATCCTCGTCAGCCCGCATCATGATCACCGCCAGCCCGCATCATCATCCTCGTCAGCCCGCATCATCATCCTCGTCAGCACGCATCATCATCCTCTTCAGCCCGCATCACCATCGTCGTCAGCCCGCATCATCATCGTCGTCAGCCCGGATCATCATCGTCGTCAGCCCGCATCATCATCCTCATCAGCACGCATCATCATCCTCGTCAGCCCGCATCATCATCCTCGCAGCCCGCATCATCATCCTCGTCAGAACGCATCATCATTCTCGTCATCCCGCATCATCATCCTCGTCAGCCTGCATCACCATCACCGTCAGCCCGAATCATCATCCTCGTCAGCCCGCATCATCATCCTCGTCAGCCCGCATCATCATGCTCTTCAGCCCGCATCATCATGCTCGTCAGCCCGCATCATAAGCCTCGTCAGCCCGCATCATCATCCTCGTCAGCACACATCATAGTCTTCGTCAGTCCACATCATCATCCTCGTCAGCCCACATCATCATCCTCGTCAGCCCACATCATACTCCTCGTCAGCCCACATCATCATCCTCGACAGCCCGCATAATCGTCCTCGTCAGCCCACATCAACATCGTCGTCAGCACACTTCATCATCATCAGCCCACATCATCATCGTCAGCCCACATGATCATCATCAGCCCACTTCATAGTAATCATCAGCCCATATCATCATCTTCATCAGCCCACATCATCATCCTCATAAGCCCACATCATCATCCTCATCAGCCCGCATCATCATCATCGTCAGCCCACATCATCATCCTCCTCAGCCCACATCATCCTCATCGTCAGCCCAGATCATAATCCACGTCAGCCCACATCATCGTCCTCGTCAGCCCACATCACCATCGTCGTCAGCCCACAAAACCATCGTCAGCCCACATCACCATCGTCGTCAGTCCACATCATCATCATCGTCAGCCCGCGTCATCATCCTCGTCAGCCCACATCATCGTCATCGTCAGCCCACATCATCGTCATCGACAGCCCACATCAGCATCCTCGTCAGTCCACATCATCGTCATCGTCATCCCACATCATCGTCATCGACAGCCCACATCATCCTCATCGTCAGCCCACATCATCATCCTCATCAGCCCACATCATCGTCTTCGTCAGCCCACACCACCATCGTCGTCAGCCCACATAACCATCGTCAGCCCACATCACCATCGTCGTCAGTCCACATCATCATCCTCGTCAGCCCACGTCATCATTGTCGTCCCACATCATCATCGTCAGCACACATCATCATCGTCAGCCCACATCATCATTATCATCAGCCCAAATCATCATCCTCATCAGCCCACATCATCATCCTCGTCTGCCCACATCATCATCCTCTTCAGCCCACATCATCATCCTCGTCAGCCCACATCATCGTCATCATCAGCGCACATCATCGTCATCGTCAGCCCGCATCGTCATCCTCTTCAGTCCGCATCATCATCCTCGTCAGCCCACATCAGCATCGTCATCAGCCCACATCAGCATCGTCATTGGCCCACATCATCATCGTCGTCAGCCCACATCATCATCCTCGTCAGCCGGCATCATCATCCTCGTCAGCCCACATCATCGTCATCATCAGCCCACATCATCGTCATCGTCAGCCCGCATCGTCATCCTCTTTAGCCCGCATCATCATCCTCGTCAGCCCACATCAGCATCGTCATCAGCCCACATCAGCATCGTCATCAGCCCACATCAACATCGTCGTCAGCCCACATAATCATCATCAGCCCAGATCATCATCCTCGTCAGCCCGCATCATCATCCTCGTCAGCCCGCATCATCATCCTCGTCAGCCCGCATCATCATCACCGTCACCCCGCGTCATGATCCTCGTCAGCCCCCATCATCATCCTCGTCAGCACGCATCATCATCCTCATCAGCCCGCGTCATCATCCTCGCAGCCCGCATCATCATCCTCGTCAGAACGCATCATCATCCTCGTCAGCCCGCATCATCATCCTCGTCAGCCCGAATCACCATCACCGTCAGCCCGCATAATCATCCTCGTCAGCCCGCATCAACATCCTCGTCAGCACGCATCATCATCCTCGTCAGACCGCATCATCATCCTCGCAGCCCGCTTCAGCATCCTTGTCGGCCCGCATCATCATCCTCGTCAGCCCGCATCACCGTCGTCGTCAGCCTGCATCACCATCGTCGTCAGCCCGCATCTTCATCGTCGTCAGCCCGCATCATCATCCTCGTCAGCCCGCATCATCAACCTCATCAGCCTGCATCATCCTCGTCAGCCCGCATCATCATCCTTGTCAGCCTACATCATCGTCATCGTCAGCCTACATCATCATCATCGTCAGACCACATCATCATCATCGTCAGACCACATCATCATCCTCCTAGGCCCACATCATCCTCCTCGTCAGCCAGCATCATCATCCTCGTCAGCCCGCATCATCATCATCGTCAGCCCGCATCATCATCCTCGTCAGCCCGCATCATCATCGTCGTCAGCCCGCATCACCATCACCGTCAGCCCGCATCATCATCCTCGTCAGCCTGCATCATCATCCTCGTCAGCACGCATCATCATCCTCGTCAGACCGCATCATCATCCTCGCAGCCTGCTTCAGCATCCTCGTCAGCCCGCATCATCATCCTCGTCAGCCCGCATCACCGTCGTCGTCAGCCTGCATCACCATCGTCGTCAGCCCGCATCATCATCGTCGTCAGCCCGCATCATCATCCTCGTCAGCCCGCATCATCAACCTCATCAGCCTGCATCATCCTCGTCAGCCCGCATCATCATCCTTGTCAGCCTACATCATCGTCATCGTCAGCCTACATCATCATCATCGTCAGACCACATCATCATCATCGTCAGACCACATCTTCATCCTCCTAGGCCCACATCATCCTCCTCGTCAGCCAGCATCATCATCCTCGTCAGCCCGCATCATCATCACCGTCAGCCCGCATCATCATCGTCGTCAGCCCGCATCATCATCCTCGTCAGCCCGCATCACCATCGTCGTCAGCCCGCATCATCATCGTCGTCAGCCCGCATCATCATCGTCGTCAGCCCGCATCATCATCCTCGTCAGCACGCATCATCATCCTCGTCAGCCCGCATCATCATCCTCGAGGCCCGCTTCAGCATCCTCGTCAGCCTGCGTCATCATCGTCGTCAGCCCGAATCATCATCCTCGTCAGCACGCATCATCATCCTCGTCAGCCCGCATCATCATCCTTGTCAGCCCGCATCACCGTCGTCCTCAGCCCGCATCATCATCGTCGTCAGCCCGCATCATCATCCTCGTCAGCCCGCATCATCATCCTCGTCAGCACGCATCATCATCCTCGTCAGCCCACATCATCGTCATCGTCAGCCTACATCATCATCATCTTCAGACAACATCATCATCATCTTCAGACCACATCATCATCCTCCTAGGCCCACATCATCCTCCTCGTCAGCCCACATCATCATCCTCGTCAGGCCACATCATCATCCTCCTCAGCCCTCATCATCATCCTTGTCAGCCTACATCATCGTTATTGTCAGCCCACATCATCGTCATCTTCAGCCCACATCATCATCATCGACAGCCCATATCATCGTCCTCGTCAGCCCACATCATCGTCATCGTCAGGCGACAACATCGTCATCGACAGCCCACATCATCATCCTCGACAGCCCACATCATCGTCATCGTCATCCCATATCATCGTCATCGTCATCCCACATCATCCTCATCGTCAGCCCACATCATCATCCTCCTCAGCAAACATCATCCTCATCGTCAGGCCACATCATCATCCTCGTCATCCCACAGCATCATCGTCGTCAGCCCACATCTCGATCGTCGTCAGCCCACATAATCATCGTCAGCCCTCATCACCATCGACGTCAGCCCACATCATCACCGTCTTCAGCCCACATCACCATCGTCGTCAGTCCACATAATTGTCGTCAGCCCACACCATCATCGTTAGCCCACATCATCATCGTCAGCCCACATCATCATCCTCATCTGCCCACATTATCATCATCATCAGCCCACATCAAACTCCTCGACAGCCCACATCATCATCGTTGTCAGCCCGCATCATCATCCTTTTCAGCCAGCATCATCATCCTCGTCAGTCCGCATCATCATCCTCATCAGCCCGCATCATCTCCCTCGTCAGCCACCATCATCATCCTCGTCAGCCTGCATCATCACCCTCGTCAGCCCGCATCTTCATCCTCGCCAGGCCGCATCATCATCCTCGTCAACCCGCATCATCATCCTCGTCACCCCGCATCATCATCTTCGTCAGCCCGCATCACCGTCGTCATCTGCCTGCATCACCATCGTCGTGAGCCCTCCTCATCATCGTCGTCAGCCCGCATCATCATCGTCGTCAGCCCACATCGTCATCATCAGCCCGCATCATCATCGTCAGCCCACATCATCATCGTCTCCCCACATCATCATCCTCATCAGCTCACATCATCATCCTCTTAAGGCCGCAGCATCATCCTCGTCAGCCCGCAACATCATCCTCGTCAGCCCGCATCATCGTCATCGTCAGCCCATATCATCGTCATTGTCAGACCACATCATCATCCTCCTCAGCCCACATCATCCTCCTCGTCAGCCCACATCATCATCCTCGTCAGCACGCATCATCATCCTCCTCAGACCGCATCATCATCCTCGTCAGCACGCATCATCATCCTCGTCAGCCCGCATCATCATCCTCATCAGCCCACATCATCGTCGTCGTCAGCCCACATCACCATCTTCGTCAGCCCACCTAACCATCGTCAGCCCACATCACCATCGTCGTCAGTCCACATCATCATCCTCGTCAGCCCTCATCATCATCCTCGTCAGCCCACATCATCTTTGTCGTCCCACATCATGATCGTCAGCCCACATCATCCTCGTCAGCCCACATCATCATCCTCGTCAGCCGGCATCATCATCCTCGTCAGCCCACATCATCGTCATCGTCATCCCACATCATCGTCATCGTCAGCCCAGATCATAATCCACGTCAGCCCACATCATCGTCCTCGTCAGCCCACATCACCATCGTCGTCAGCCCACAAAACCATCGTCAGCCCACATCACCATCGTCGTCAGTCCACATCATCATCATCGTCAGCCCGCGTCATCATCCTCGTCAGCCCACATCATCGTCATCGTCAGCCCACATCATCGTCATCGACAGCCCACATCAGCATCCTCGTCAGTCCACATCATCGTCATCGTCATCCCACATCATCGTCATCGACAGCCCACATCATCGTCATCGTCAGCCCACATCACCATTATCGTCAGCCCACACCATCACCCTCCTCAGCCCAAATCATCCTCCTCGTCAGCCCACATCATCATCCTCGCCAGCCCACATCATCATCATCGTCAGCCCACATCACCATCGTCGTCAGCCCACATAATCATCGTCAGGCCACATCACCAACGTCGAAAGCCCACATCAATATCGTCGTCTGCCCACATCACCATCATCATCAGCCCACATAATCATCATCAGGCCACATCATTATCCTTAGCCCACATCATCATCGTCAGCCCACATCATCATCCTCGTCAGCCCGCATCATCCTCATCGTCAGCCCACATCATCATCCTCGTCAGCCCACATCATCGTCATCGTCAGCCTACATCATCATCATCGTCAGACCACATCATCATCATCGTCAGATCACATCATTATCCTCCTAGGCCCACATCATCCTCCTCGTCAGCCCGCATCTTCTTCCTCCTCAGCCCGCATCATCATCACCTTCAGCCCGCATCACCATCCTCATCAGCCCGCATCATCATCCTCGCAACCCGCATCATCATCCTCGTCAGAACGCATCATCATCCTCGTCAGCCCGCATCATCATCCTCGCAGCCCGCTTCAGCATCCTCGTCAGCCCGCATCATCATCCTCGTCAGCCCGCATCATCATCCTCGTCAGCCCGCATCATCATCCTCATCAGCCTGCATCATTCTCGTCAGCCCGTATCATCATCCTCGTCAGCCCACATCATCGTCATCGTCAGCCTACATCATCATCATCGTCAGACCACATCATCATCATCGTCAGACAACATCATCATCCTCCTAGGCCAACATCATCCTCCTCGTCATCCCGCATCATCATCCTCGTCAGCCCGCATCATCATCACCGTCAGCACGCATCATCATCCTCGTCAGCCCGCATCACCCTCGTCGTAAGCCCGCATCATCATCGTCATCAGCCCGCATCATCATCGTCGTCAGCCCGCACCATCATCCTCGTCAGCACGCATCATCCTCCTCGTCAGCCCGCATCATCATCCTCGCAGCCCGCATCATCATCCTCGTCAGCCCGCATCACCATCACCGTCAGCCCGCATCATCATCCTCTTCAGCCCGCATCATCATCCTCGTCAGCCCACATCATCATCCTTGCAGCCCGCTTCAGCATCCTCGTCAGCCCGCATCATCATCCTCGTCAGCCCGCATCACCATTGTCGTCAGCCTGCATCATCATCGTCGTCAGCCTGCGTCATCATCGTCGTCAGCACACATCATCATCCTCGTCAGCACGCATCATCATCCTCGTCAGCCCGCATCATCATCCTCGTCAGCCCGCATCATCATCCTCGTCAGCCCGCATCATCATCCTCGTCAGCCCGCATCATCATCCTCGCAGCCCGCATCATCATCCTTGTCAGCACGCATCATCATCCTCGTCAGCCCGCATCATCATCCTCGTCAGCCCGCATCATCATCACCGTCAGCACGCATCATCATCCTCGTCAGCCCGCATCATCATCCTCGTCAGCCCGCATCATCATCACCGTCAGCCCGCATCATCATCCTCGTCAGCCCGCATCATCATCCTCGCAGCCCGCTTCAGGATCCTCGTCAGCCCGTATCATCCTCCTCGTCAGCCCGCATCACCATCGTCGTCAGACTGCATCACCATCGTCGTCAGCCCGCATCATCATCGTCGTCTGCCCACATCTTCGTCATCGTCAGCCTACATCATCATCATCGTCAGACCACATCATCATCATGGTCAGACCACAACATCATCCTCCTAGTTGCACATCATCCTCCTCCTCAGCCCGCATCATCATTCTCGTCAGCCCGCATCACCATCACCGTCAGCCCGCATCATCATCCTCATCAGCCCGCATCATCATCCTCGTCAGCCCGCATCATCATCTTCGCAGCCCCCTTCAGCATCCTCGTCATCCCGCATCATCATCACTGTCAGCCCGCATCACCATCATTGTCAGTCTGCATCATCATCGTCATCAGCCCGCATCATCATCCTCGTCAGCCCGCATCATCATCCTCGTCAGCCCGCATCATCATCACCGTCAGCCCGCATCATCTTCCTCGTCAGCACGCGTCATCATCCTCGTCAGCATGCATCATCATCCTCGTCAGCCCGCATCATCATCCTCGCAGCCCGCTTCAGCATCCTCGTCAGCCCGTATCATCATCCTCGTCAGCCTGCATCACCGTCGTCGTCAGGCTGCATCACCATCGTCGTCAGCCCGCATCACCATCGTCGTCAGCCCGCATCATCGTCATCGTCAGCCTACATCATCATCATCGTCAGACCACATCATCATCATCGTCAGACCACATCATCATCCTCCTAGGCCCACATCATCCTCCTCGTCAGCCCGCATCATCATCCTCGTCAGCCCGCATGATGATCACCGTCAGCCCGCATCATCATCCTCGTCAGCCCGCATCATCTTTGTCGTCCCACATCATGATCGTCAGCCCACATCATCCTCGTCAGCCCACATCATCATCCTCGTCAGCCGGCATCATCATCCTCGTCAGCCCACATCATCGTCATCGTCATCCCACATCATCGTCATCGTCAGCCCGCATCGTCATCCTCTTCAGCCCGCATCATCATCCTCTTCAGCCCACTTAAGCATCGTCATCAGCCCACATCAGCATCGTCATCAGCCCACATCACCATCGTCGTCAGCCCACATAATCATCATCAACCCAGATCATCATCCTCGTCAGCCCGCATCATCATCCTCGTCAGCCCACATCATCATCTTCATCAGCCCGCATCATCATCACCGTCAGCCCGCATCATCATCCTCGTCAGCCCGCATCATCATCCTCGTCAGCACGCATCATCATCCTCGTCAGCCCGCATCATCATCCTCGCAGCCCGCATCATCATCCTCGTCAGCACGCATCATCATCCTCGTCAGCACGCATCATCATCCTCGTCAGCACGCATCATCATCCTCGTCAGCCCGCATCATCATCCTCGCAGCCCGCTTCAGCATCCTCGTCAGCCCCCATCATCATCACCGTCAGCCCGCATCACCATTGTCGTCAGCCCGCATCATCATCGTCGTCAGCCCGCATCATCATCGTCGTCAGCACGCATCATCATCCTCGTCAACCCGCATCACCCTCGTCGTAAGCCCGCATCATCATCGTCGTCAGCCCGCATCATCATCGTCGTCAGCCCGCACCATCATCCTCGTCAGCACGCATCATCATCCTCGTCAGCCCGCATCATCATCCTCGCAGCCCGCATCATCATCCTCGTCAGCACGCATCATCATCCTCGTCAGCACGCATCATCATCCTCGTCAGCACGCATCATCATCCTCGTCAGCCCACATCGTCATCCTCGCAGCCCGCTTCAGCATCCTCGTCAGCCCCCATCATCATCACCGTCAGCCCGCATCACCATTGTCGTCAGCCCGCATCATCATCGTCGTCAGCCCGCATCATCATCGTCGTGAGCACGCATCATCATCCTCGTCAGCACGCATCATCATCCTCGTCAGCCCGCATCATCATCCTCGGAGCCGCATCGTCATCCTCGTCAGCACGCATCATCATCCTCGTCAGCCCGCATCATCATCCTCGTCAGCCCGCATCATCATCACCGTCAGCCAGCATCATCATCCTCGTCAGCCCGCGTCATCATCCTCGTCAGCATGCATCATCATCCTCGTCAGCCCGCATCCTCATCCTCGCATCCCGCATCATCATCCTCGTCAGCACGCATCATCATCATCGTCAGCCCACATCATCATCCTCCTCAGCCCACATCATCCTCATCGTCAGCCCAGATCATAATCCACGTCAGCCCACATCATCGTCCTCGTCAGCCCACATCACCATCGTCGTCAGCCCACAAAACCATCGTCAGCCCACATCACCATCGTCGTCAGTCCACATCATCATCATCGTCAGCCCGCGTCATCATCCTCGTCAGCCCACATCATCGTCATCGTCAGCCCACATCATCGTCATCGACAGCCCACATCAGCATCCTCGTCAGTCCACATCATCGTCATCGTCATCCCACATCATCGTCATCGACAGCCCACATCATCGTCATCGTCAGCCCACATCACCATTATCGTCAGCCCACACCATCACCCTCCTCAGCCCAAATCATCCTCCTCGTCAGCCCACATCATCATCCTCGCCAGCCCACATCATCATCATCGTCAGCCCACATCACCATCGTCGTCAGCCCACATAATCATCGTCAGGCCACATCACCAACGTCGAAAGCCCACATCAATATCGTCGTCTGCCCACATCACCATCATCATCAGCCCACATAATCATCATCAGGCCACATCATTATCCTTAGCCCACATCATCATCGTCAGCCCACATCATCATCCTCGTCAGCCCGCATCATCCTCATCGTCAGCCCACATCATCATCCTCGTCAGCCCACATCATCGTCATCGTCAGCCTACATCATCATCATCGTCAGACCACATCATCATCATCGTCAGATCACATCATTATCCTCCTAGGCCCACATCATCCTCCTCGTCAGCCCGCATCTTCTTCCTCCTCAGCCCGCATCATCATCACCTTCAGCCCGCATCACCATCCTCATCAGCCCGCATCATCATCCTCGCAACCCGCATCATCATCCTCGTCAGAACGCATCATCATCCTCGTCAGCCCGCATCATCATCCTCGCAGCCCGCTTCAGCATCCTCGTCAGCCCGCATCATCATCCTCGTCAGCCCGCATCATCATCCTCGTCAGCCCGCATCATCATCCTCATCAGCCTGCATCATTCTCGTCAGCCCGTATCATCATCCTCGTCAGCCCACATCATCGTCATCGTCAGCCTACATCATCATCATCGTCAGACCACATCATCATCATCGTCAGACAACATCATCATCCTCCTAGGCCAACATCATCCTCCTCGTCATCCCGCATCATCATCCTCGTCAGCCCGCATCATCATCACCGTCAGCACGCATCATCATCCTCGTCAGCCCGCATCACCCTCGTCGTAAGCCCGCATCATCATCGTCATCAGCCCGCATCATCATCGTCGTCAGCCCGCACCATCATCCTCGTCAGCACGCATCATCCTCCTCGTCAGCCCGCATCATCATCCTCGCAGCCCGCATCATCATCCTCGTCAGCCCGCATCACCATCACCGTCAGCCCGCATCATCATCCTCTTCAGCCCGCATCATCATCCTCGTCAGCCCACATCATCATCCTTGCAGCCCGCTTCAGCATCCTCGTCAGCCCGCATCATCATCCTCGTCAGCCCGCATCACCATTGTCGTCAGCCTGCATCATCATCGTCGTCAGCCTGCGTCATCATCGTCGTCAGCACACATCATCATCCTCGTCAGCACGCATCATCATCCTCGTCAGCCCGCATCATCATCCTCGTCAGCCCGCATCATCATCCTCGTCAGCCCGCATCATCATCCTCGTCAGCCCGCATCATCATCCTCGCAGCCCGCATCATCATCCTTGTCAGCACGCATCATCATCCTCGTCAGCCCGCATCATCATCCTCGTCAGCCCGCATCATCATCACCGTCAGCACGCATCATCATCCTCGTCAGCCCGCATCATCATCCTCGTCAGCCCGCATCATCATCACCGTCAGCCCGCATCATCATCCTCGTCAGCCCGCATCATCATCCTCGCAGCCCGCTTCAGGATCCTCGTCAGCCCGTATCATCCTCCTCGTCAGCCCGCATCACCATCGTCGTCAGACTGCATCACCATCGTCGTCAGCCCGCATCATCATCGTCGTCTGCCCACATCTTCGTCATCGTCAGCCTACATCATCATCATCGTCAGACCACATCATCATCATGGTCAGACCACAACATCATCCTCCTAGTTGCACATCATCCTCCTCCTCAGCCCGCATCATCATTCTCGTCAGCCCGCATCACCATCACCGTCAGCCCGCATCATCATCCTCATCAGCCCGCATCATCATCCTCGTCAGCCCGCATCATCATCTTCGCAGCCCCCTTCAGCATCCTCGTCATCCCGCATCATCATCACTGTCAGCCCGCATCACCATCATTGTCAGTCTGCATCATCATCGTCATCAGCCCGCATCATCATCCTCGTCAGCCCGCATCATCATCCTCGTCAGCCCGCATCATCATCACCGTCAGCCCGCATCATCTTCCTCGTCAGCACGCGTCATCATCCTCGTCAGCATGCATCATCATCCTCGTCAGCCCGCATCATCATCCTCGCAGCCCGCTTCAGCATCCTCGTCAGCCCGTATCATCATCCTCGTCAGCCTGCATCACCGTCGTCGTCAGGCTGCATCACCATCGTCGTCAGCCCGCATCACCATCGTCGTCAGCCCGCATCATCGTCATCGTCAGCCTACATCATCATCATCGTCAGACCACATCATCATCATCGTCAGACCACATCATCATCCTCCTAGGCCCACATCATCCTCCTCGTCAGCCCGCATCATCATCCTCGTCAGCCCGCATGATGATCACCGTCAGCCCGCATCATCATCCTCGTCAGCCCGCATCATCATCCTCGTCAGCACGCATCATCATCCTCTTCAGCCCGCATCACCATCGTCGTCAGCCCGCATCATCTTCGTCGTCAGCCCGGATCATCATCGTCGTCAGCCCGCATCATCATCCTCATCAGCACGCATCATCATCCTCGTCAGCCCGCATCATCATCCTCTCAGCCCGCATCATCATCCTCGTCAGAACGCATCATCATCCTCGTCATCCCGCATCATCATCCTCGTCAGCCCGCATCACCATCACCATCAGCCCGAATCATCATCCTCGTCAGCCCGCATCATCATCCTCGTCAGCCCGCGTTATCATGCTCGTCAGCCCGCATCATCATGCTCGTCAGCCCGCATCATAATCCTCGTCAGCCCGCATCATCATCCTCGTCAGCCCACATCATCATCCTCGTCAGCCCGCATCATCATCCTCGTCAGCCCGCATCATCATCCTCGTCAGCTCGCATCATCATCCTCGTCAGCCCGCATCATCTTCGTCAGCCCGCATCATCATCCTCGTCAGGCCGCATCAGCTTGCTCGTCAGCCCGCATCATCATGCTCGTCAGCCCGCATCATCATCCTCGTCAGCCCGCATCATCCTCCTCGTCAGCCCACATCACCATCGTCGTCAGCCCACATCATCATCCTCGTCAGCCCACATCATACTCCTCGTCAGCCCACATCATCATCCTCGACAGCCCGCATAATCGTCCTCGTCAGCCCACATCAACATCGTCGTCAGCACACGTCATCATGATCAGCCCACATCATCATCGTCAGCCCACATGATCATCATCAGCCCACTTCATAGTAATCATCAGTCCACATCATTATCTTCATCAGCCCACATCATCATCCTCATAAGCCCACATCATCATCCTCATCAGCCCGCATCATCATCATCGTCAGCCCACATCATCATCCTCCTCAGCCCACATCAGCCTCATCGTTAGCCCAAATCATAATCCACGTCAGCCCACATCATCGTCGTCGTCAACCCACATCACCATCGTCGTCAGCCCACAAAACCATCGTCAGCCCACATCACCATCGTCGTCAGTCCACATCATCATCATCGTCAGCCCGCGTCATCATCCTCGTCAGCCCACATCATCGTCATCGTCAGCCCACATCATCGTCATCGACAGCCCACATCAGCATCCTCGTCAGTACACATCATCGTCATCGTCATCCCACATCATCGTCATCGACAGCCCACATCATCGTCATCGTCAACCCACATCACCATTATCGTCAGCCCACACCATCACCCTCCTCAGCCCAAATCGTACTCCTCGTCAGCCCACATCATCATCCTCGCCAGCCCACATCATCATCATTGTCAGCCCACATCACCATCGTCGTCAGCCCACATAATCATCGTCAGGCCACATCACCATCGTCGAAAGCCCACATCAATATCGTCGTCTGCGCACATCACCATCATAATCAGCCCACATAATCATCATCAGGCCACATCATTATCCTTAGCCCACATCATCATCGTCAGCCCACATCATCATCATCATCAGCCGCCATCATCATCCATCATCAGCCCCCATCATCATTCCTCATCAGCCCACATCATCATCCTCATCAACCCACATCATCATCCTCATCAGCCCACATCATCATAATCATCAGCCCACATCATCATCCTCGTCAGCCCACATCATCATCATCGTCAGCCCACATCGTCATCGTCAGCCCGCATCATCATCGTCAGCCAACATCATCATCGTCTCCCCACATCATCATCCTCATCAGCTCGAATCATCATCCTCTTCAGGCCGCATCATCATCCTCGTCAGCCCGCATCATCGTCATCGTCAGCCCATATCATCGTCATCGTGAGACCACATCATCAACCTCCTCAGCACGCATCATCGTCCTCCTCAGCCCTCATCATCATCCTCGTCAGCACGCATCATCATCCTCGTCAGCTCGCATCATCATCCTCGTCAGGCCGCATCATCATCGCCGTCAGCCCGCATCATCATCCTCGCAGCCCGCATCATCATCCTCGTCAGCACGCATCATCATCCTCGTCAGCCCGCATCATCATTCTCGTCAGCCCGCATCATCATCACCGTCAGCCCGCATCATCATCCTCGCAGCCCGCATCATCATCCTCGTCAGCACGCATCATCATACTCGTCAGCCCGCATCTTCATCCTCGTCAGCCCGAATCATCATCACCGTCAGCGCGCATCATCATCTTCGTCAGCCCGTGTCATCCTCATCGTCAGCCCACATCATCATCCTCGTCAGACCACATCGTCGTCCTCGTCAGCCCAAATCACCATCGTCGTTAGCCCACATAACCATCGTCAGCCCACATCACCATCGTCGTCAGTCCACATCATCATCCTCGTCAGCCCTCATCATCATCGTCGTCAGCACACATCATCATTGTCGTCCCACATCATCATCGTCAGCCCACATCATCATCGTCAGCCCACATCATCATTATCATCAGCCCAAATCATCATCCTCATCAGCCCACATCATCATCCTCGTCAGCCCATATCATCATCCTCATCAGCCGGCATCATCATCCTCGTCAGCCCACATCATCGTCATCGTCAGCCCACATCATCGTCATCGTCAGCCCGCATCATCATCCACATCAGCCCACATCAGCATCGTCATCAGGAAACATCAGCATCGTCATCAGCCCACGTCAATATCGTCGTCAGCCCACATAATCATCATCAGCCGAGATCATCATCCTCGTCAGCCTGCATCATCTTCCTCGTCAGCCCCCATCATCATCCTCGTCAGCTTGCATCATCACCCTCGTCAGCACGCATCATCATCCTCGTGAGCCCGCATCATCATCCTCGCAGCCCGCATCATCATCCTCGTCAGCATACATCATCATCCTCGTCAGCCTGCATCATCATCCTCGTGAGCCCGCATCATCAGCCTCGTCAGCACGCATCATCATCCTCGTCAGCCCGCATCATCACCCTCGTCAGCCCGCATCTTCATCCTCGTCAGGCCGCATCATCATCCTCGTCAGCCCGCATCATCATCCTCGTCACCCCGCATAATCATCCTCGTCAGCCCGCATCATCGTCATCGTCAGCCCATATCATCGTCATCGTCAGAGCACATCATCATCCTCCTCGGCCCACATCATCCTCCTCGTCAGCCCACATCATCATCCTCGTCAGCACGCATCATCATCCTCCTCAGCCCGCATCATCATCCTCGTCAGCACGCATCATCATCCTCGTCAGCACGCATCATCATCCTCGTCAGCCCGCATCATCATCACCGTCAGCCCGCATCATCATCCTCGCAGCCTGCATCATCATCCTCGTCAGCACGCATCATCATCCTCGCCAGCCCGCATCATCATCCTCGTCAGCCCGCCTCATCATCACCGTCAGCCCTCATCATCATCCTCGTCAGCCCGCGTCATCCTCATCGTCACCCCACATCATCATCCTCGTCAGCAAACATCCTCGTCGTCGTCAGCCCACATCACCATCTTCGTCAGCCCACATAACCATCGTCAGCCCACATCACCATCGTCGTCAGTCCACATCATCATCCTCGTCAGCCCTAATCATCATCCTCTTCAGCCCACATCATCATTGTCGTCCCACATCATCATCGTCAGCCCACATCATCATCGTCAGCCCACATCATCATTATCATCAGCCCAAATCATCATCCCCATCAGCCCACATCATCATCCTCGTCAGCCCACATCATCATCCTCGTCAGCCGGCGTCATCATCCTCGTCAGCCCACATCATCGTCATCGTCATCCCACATCATCGTCATCGTCAGCCCGCATCGTCATCCTCTTCAGCCCGCATCATCATCCTCGTCAGCCCACAACAGCATCGTCATCAGCCCACATCAGCATCGTCATCAGCCCACATCACCATCGTCGTCAGCCGACATAATCATCATCAACCCAGATCATCATCCTCGTCAGCCCGCATCATCATCCTCGTCAGCCCACATCATCATCCTCGTCAGCCCGCATCATCATCACCGTCAGCCCGCATCATCATCCTCGTCAGCCCGCATCATCATCCTCGTCAGCACGCATCATCATCCTCGTCAGCCCGCATCATCATCCTCGTCAGCCCGCATCATCATCCTCGTCAGCACGCATCATCATCCTCGTCACTCCGTATCATCATCCTCGCAGCCCGCTTCAGCATCCTCGTCAGCCCGTATCATCATCCTCGTCAGCCTGCATCACCATCGTCGTCGGCCTCCATCGCCATCGTCGTCAGCCCGCATCATCATCGTCGTCAGCCCGCATCATCATCCTCGTCAGCCCCCATCATCATCCTCATCAGCCTGCATCATCCTCGTCAGCCCGCATCATCATCCTCGTCGGCCCACATCATCGTCATCGTCAGCCTACATCATCATCATCGTCAGACCACATCATCATCATCGTCAGACCACATCATCATCCTCCTAGGCCCACATCATCCTCCTCGTCAGCCCGCATCATCATCCTCGTCAGCCCGCATCATCATCGTCGTCAGCCCGCATCATCATCCTCATCAGCACGCATCATTCTCCTCGTCAGCCCGCATCATCATCCTCGCAGCCCGCATCATCATCCTCATCAGCACGCATCATCATCCTCGTCAGCCCGCATCATCATCCTCGCAGCCCGCTTCAACATCCTCGTCAGCCCGCATCATCATCCTTGTCAGGACGCATCATCATCCTCGTCAGCCCGCATCATCATCCTCTTCAGCCCGCATCATCATCACCGTCAGCCCGCATCATCATCCTCGTCAGCCCGCATCATCATCCTCGTCAGCATGCATCATCATCCCCGTTAGCCCGCATCATCATCCTCGCAGCCCGCTTCAGCATCCTCGTCCCCCCGTATCATCATCACCGTCAGCCCGCATCAACATCGTCGTCAGCCCGCATCATCATCGTCGTCAGCCCGCATCATCATCGTCGTCAGCCCGCATCATCATCCTCATCAGCCCGCATCATCATCCTCGTCAGCCCGCATCATCACCCTCGTCAGCCCACATCATCGTCATCGTCAGCCTACATCATCATCATCGTCAGACCACATCATCATCATCGTCAGATCACATCATCATCCTCCTAGGCCCACATCATCCTCCTCGTCAGCCCGCATCATCTTCCTCATCAGCCCGCATCATCATCCTCATCAGCCCGCATCATCATCCTCGCAGCCCGCATCATCATCGCCTTCAGCCCGCATCATCATCCTCGTCAGCCCGCATCATCATCCTCGTCAGCCCGCATCACCATCACTGTCAGCCCGCATCATCATCCTCGTCAGCCCGCATCATCATCCTCGTCAGCACGCATCATCATCCTCGTCAGCCCGCATCATCATCCTCGCAGCCCGCTTCAGCATCCTCGTTAGCCCGCATCATCATCCTCGTCAGCCCGCATCACTATCGTCGTCAGCCTGCATCACCATCCTCGTCAGCCTGCATCATCATCGTCGTCAGCCCGCATCATCATCCTCGTCAGCCCGCATCATCATCCTCATCAGCCTGCATCATTCTCGTCAGCCCGCATCATCATCCTCGTCAGCCCACATCATCGTCATCGTCAGCCTACATCATCATCATCGTCGGACCACATCATCATCATCGTCAGACAACATCATCATCCTCCTAGGCCCACATCATCCTCCTCGTCAGCCCGCATCATCATCCTCGTCAGCCCGCATCATCATCGTCGTCAGCCCATATCATCATCCTCATCAGCCGGCATCATCATCCTCGTCAGCCCACATCATCGTCATCGTCAGCCCACATCATCGTCATCGTCAGCCCGCATCATCATCCACATCAGCCCACATCAGCATCGTCATCAGGAAACATCAGCATCGTCATCAGCCCACGTCAATATCGTCGTCAGCCCACATAATCATCATCAGCCGAGATCATCATCCTCGTCAGCCTGCATCATCTTCCTCGTCAGCCCCCATCATCATCCTCGTCAGCCTGCATCATCACCCTCGTCAGCACGCATCATCATCCTCGTGAGCCCGCATCATCATCCTCGCAGCCCGCATCATCATCCTCGTCAGCATACATCATCATCCTCGTCAGCCCGCATCATCATCCTCGTGAGCCCGCATCATCAGCCTCGTCAGCACGCATCATCATCCTCGTCAGCCCGCATCATCACCCTCGTCAGCCCGCATCTTCATCCTCGTCAGGCCGCATCATCATCCTCGTCAGCCCGCATCATCATCCTCGTCAGCATGCATCATCATCCCCGTTAGCCCGCATCATCATCCTCGCAGCCCGCTTCAGCATCCTCGTCCCCCCGTATCATCATCACCGTCAGCCCGCATCAACATCGTCGTCAGCCCGCATCATCATCGTCGTCAGCCCGCATCATCATCGTCGTCAGCCCGCATCATCATCCTCATCAGCCCGCATCATCATCCTCGTCAGCCCGCATCATCACCCTCGTCAGCCCACATCATCGTCATCGTCAGCCTACATCATCATCATCGTCAGACCACATCATCATCATCGTCAGATCACATCATCATCCTCCTAGGCCCACATCATCCTCCTCGTCAGCCCGCATCATCTTCCTCATCAGCCCGCATCATCATCCTCATCAGCCCGCATCATCATCCTCGCAGCCCGCATCATCATCACCTTCAGCCCGCATCATCATCCTCGTCAGCCCGCATCATCATCCTCGTCAGCCCGCATCACCATCACTGTCAGCCCGCATCATCATCCTCGTCAGCCCGCATCATCATCCTCGTCAGCACGCATCATCATCCTCGTCAGCCCGCATCATCATCCTCGCAGCCCGCTTCAGCATCCTCGTTAGCCCGCATCATCATCCTCGTCAGCCCGCATCACTATCGTCGTCAGCCTGCATCACCATCCTCGTCAGCCTGCATCATCATCGTCGTCAGCCCGCATCATCATCCTCGTCAGCCCGCATCATCATCCTCATCAGCCTGCATCATTCTCGTCAGCCCGCATCATCATCCTCGTCAGCCCACATCATCGTCATCGTCAGCCTACATCATCATCATCGTCGGACCACATCATCATCATCGTCAGACAACATCATCATCCTCCTAGGCCCACATCATCCTCCTCGTCAGCCCGCATCATCATCCTCGTCAGCACACATCATAGTCATCGTCAGTCCACATCATCATCCTCGTCAGCCCACATCATCATCCTCGTCAGCCCACATCATACTCCTCGTCAGCCCACATCATCATCCTCGACAGACCGCATAATCGTCCTCGTCAGCCCACATCAACATCGTCGTCAGCACACATCATCATGATCAGCCCACATCATCATCGTCAGCCCACATGATCATCATCAGCCCACTTCATAGTAATCATCAGCCCACATCATCATCCTCATCAGCCCACATCATCATCCTCATAAGCCCACATCATCATCCTCATCAGCCCGCATCATCATCATCGTCAGCCCACATCATCATCCTCCTCAGCCCACATCATCCTCATCGTCAGCCCACATCATAATCCACGTCAGCCCACATCATCGTCGTCGTCAGCCCACATCACAGTCGTCGTCAGCCCACAAAACCATCGTCAGCCCACATCACCATCGTCGTCAGTCCACATCATCATCATCGTCAGCCCGCGTCATCATCCTCGTCAGCCCACATCATCGTCATCGTCAGCCCACATCATCGTCATCGACAGCCCACATTAGCATCCTCGTCAGTCCACATCATCGTCATCGTCATCCCACATCATCGTCATCGACAGCCCACATCATCGTCATCGTCAGCCCACATCACCATTATCGTCAGCCCACACCATCACCCTCCTCAGCCCAAATCATCCTCCTCGTCAGCCCACATCATCATCGTCGCCAGCCCACATCATCATCATCGTCAGCCCACATCATCTTCATCGTCAGCCCACATCATCATCATCATCAGCGCACACCATCCTCATCATCAGCCGAAATCATCATCCTCCTCAGCCCACATCATCCTCTTCGTCTGCCCACATCATCATCCTCGTCAGCCCACATCATCATCGTCGTCAGCCCACATCTCCATCGTCGTCAGCCCACATAATCATCGTCAGCCAACATCACCATCGTCGTCAGCCCACATCATCATTCTCGTCAGCCCACATCATCATCGTTAGCCCACATCATCATCGTCAGCCCACATCATCATCATCATCAGCCCATATCATCATCCTCATCAGCTCACATCATCACCCTCATCAGCCCACATCATCATCCTCATCAGCCCACATCATCATCCTCTTCAGCCTACATCATCATCCTGGTCCGCACGCATGATCGACCTCGCCAGCACGCATCATCATTCTCGTCAGCCCGCATCATAATCCTCGTCAGCACGCATCATCATCCTCCTCAGCCCGCATCATCATCCTCGTCAGCCCACATCATCGTCATCGTCAGCCCACATCATCGTCATCGACAGCCCACATCAGCATCCTCCTCAGTCCACATCATCGTCATCGTCATCCCACATCATCGTCATCGACAGCCCACATCATCGTCATCGTCAGCCCACATCATCGTCATCGTCAGCCCACACCATCACCCTCCTCAGCCCAAATCATCCCCCTCGTCAGCCCACATCATCATCCTCGCCAGCCCACATCATCATCATCGTCAGCCCACATCACCATCGTCGTCAGCCCCCATAATCATCGTCAGGCCACATCACCAACGTCGAAAGCCCACATCAATATCATCGTCTGCCCACATCATCATCATCGTCAGCCCACATAATTATCATCAGGCCACATCATTATCGCTAGCCCACATCATCATCGTCAGTCCACATCGTCATCATCATCAGCCGCAATCATCATCCATCATCAGCCCCCATCATCATCCCTCATCAGCCCACATCATCATCCTCATCAACACACATCATCATCCTCATCAGCCCACATAATCATCATCATCAGCCCAGATCATCATCCTCGTCAGCCCGCATCACCATCGTCGTCAGCCCGCATCATCATCGTCGTCAGCCCGCATCATCATCGTCGTCAGCCCGCATCATCATCCTCGTCAGCACGCATCATCCTCCTCGTCAACCCGCATCTTCATCCTCGCTGCCCGCATCATCATCCTCGTCAGCCCGCATCACCATCACCGTCAGCCCACATCATCATCCTCGTCAGCCCGCATCATCATCCTCGTCAGCACGCATCATCATCCTCGTCAGCCCGCATCATCATCCTCGCAGCCCCCTTCAGCATCCTCGTCAGCCTGCATCAT
This sequence comes from Gorilla gorilla gorilla, assembly GCF_029281585.2. NCBI lineage: Eukaryota > Metazoa > Chordata > Mammalia > Primates > Hominidae > Gorilla > Gorilla gorilla. The sequence continues at coordinate 8,058,025 of NC_086018.1, read as the reverse complement.
CATCACCGTCAGCCCGCATCACCATCGTCGTCAGCCTGCATCATCATCGTCGTCAGCCCGCATCATCATCGTCGTCAGCCAGCATCATCATCCTCGTCAGCACGCATCATCAACCTCGTCAGCCCGCATCATCATCCTCGTCAGCCCGCATCATCATCCTCGCAGCCCGCATCATCATCCTCGTCAGCACGCATCATCATCCTCGTCAGCCCGCATCATCATCCTCGCAGCCCGCTTCAGCATCCTCGTCAGCCCGCATCATCCTCCTCGTCAGCACGCATCATCATCCTCGTCAGCCCGCATCATCATCCTCGTCAGCCCGCATCACCATCCTCGTCAGCCCGCATCATCATCCTCGTCAGCCCGCATCATCTTCCTCGTCAGCACGCATCATCATCCTCGTCAGCCCGCATCACCATCGTCGTCAGCCCGCATCATCATCGTCGTCAGCCCGCATCACCATCGTCGTCAGCCCGCATCATCATCGTCGTCAGCCCGCATCATCATCGTCGTCAGCCCGCATCATCATCCTCGTCAGCACGCATCATCATCGTCGTCAGCCCGCATCATCATCCTCGTCAGCACGCATCATCATCCTCGTCAGCCCGCATCATCATCCTCGTCAGCACGCATCATCATCCTCGTCGGCCCGCATCATCATCCTCGTCAGCCCGCATCACCATCCTCGTCAGCCCGCATCATCATCCTCGTCGGCCCGCATCATCTTCCTCGTCAGCACGCATCATCATCCTCGTCGGCCCTCATCATCATCCTCGCAGCCCGCTTCAGCATCCTCGTCAGCCCGCATCATCATCGTCGTCAGCCCGCATCATCATCCTCTTCAGCACGCATCATCATCCTCGTCAGCCCGCATCATCATCCTCGTCAGCCCGCATCACCATCGTCGTCAGCCCGCATCATCTTCGTCTTCAGCCCACATCATCATCCTCGTCAGCCTGCATCATCATCCTCGTCAGCCTGCATCATCCTCGTCAGCCCGCATCATCATCCTCATCAGCCCACATCATCGTCATCGTCAGCCTACATCATCATCATCGTCAGACCACATCATCATCATCGTCAGACCACATCATCATCCTCCTAGGCCCACATCATCCTCCTCGTCAGCCCACATCATCATCCTCGTCAGGCCACATCATCATACTCCTCAGCCCGCATCATCATCCTTGTCAACCTACATCATCGTCATCGTCAGCCCACATCATCGTCATCTTCAGCCCACATCATCATCATCGACAGCCCATATCATCCTCCTCGTCTGCCCGCATCATCATCCTCGTCAGCCCGCATCATCATCCTCATCAGCCTGCATCATTCTCGTCAGCCCGCATCATCATCCTCGTCAGCCCACATCATCGTCATCGTCAGCCTACATCATCATCATCGTCGGACCACATCATCATCATCGTCAGACAACATCATCATCCTCCTAGGCCCACATCATCCTCCTCGTCAGCCCGCATCATCATCCTCGTCAGCCCGCATCATCATCGTCGTCAGCCCATATCATCATCCTCATCAGCCGGCATCATCATCCTCGTCAGCCCACATCATCGTCATCGTCAGCCCACATCATCGTCATCGTCAGCCCGCATCATCATCCACATCAGCCCACATCAGCATCGTCATCAGGAAACATCAGCATCGTCATCAGCCCACGTCAATATCGTCGTCAGCCCACATAATCATCATCAGCCGAGATCATCATCCTCGTCAGCCTGCATCATCTTCCTCGTCAGCCCCCATCATCATCCTCGTCAGCCTGCATCATCACCCTCGTCAGCACGCATCATCATCCTCGTGAGCCCGCATCATCATCCTCGCAGCCCGCATCATCATCCTCGTCAGCATACATCATCATCCTCGTCAGCCCGCATCATCATCCTCGTGAGCCCGCATCATCAGCCTCGTCAGCACGCATCATCATCCTCGTCAGCCCGCATCATCACCCTCGTCAGCCCGCATCTTCATCCTCGTCAGGCCGCATCATCATCCTCGTCAGCCCGCATCATCATCCTCGTCAGCATGCATCATCATCCCCGTTAGCCCGCATCATCATCCTCGCAGCCCGCTTCAGCATCCTCGTCCCCCCGTATCATCATCACCGTCAGCCCGCATCAACATCGTCGTCAGCCCGCATCATCATCGTCGTCAGCCCGCATCATCATCGTCGTCAGCCCGCATCATCATCCTCATCAGCCCGCATCATCATCCTCGTCAGCCCGCATCATCACCCTCGTCAGCCCACATCATCGTCATCGTCAGCCTACATCATCATCATCGTCAGACCACATCATCATCATCGTCAGATCACATCATCATCCTCCTAGGCCCACATCATCCTCCTCGTCAGCCCGCATCATCATCCTCGTCAGCCCGCATCATCATCCTCGTCAGCATGCATCATCATCCCCGTTAGCCCGCATCATCATCCTCGCAGCCCGCTTCAGCATCCTCGTCCCCCCGTATCATCATCACCGTCAGCCCGCATCAACATCGTCGTCAGCCCGCATCATCATCGTCGTCAGCCCGCATCATCATCGTCGTCAGCCCGCATCATCATCCTCATCAGCCCGCATCATCATCCTCGTCAGCCCGCATCATCACCCTCGTCAGCCCACATCATCGTCATCGTCAGCCTACATCATCATCATCGTCAGACCACATCATCATCATCGTCAGATCACATCATCATCCTCCTAGGCCCACATCATCCTCCTCGTCAGCCCGCATCATCATCCTCGTCAGCCCGCATCATCATCCTCGCAGCCCGCATCATCATCCTCGTCAGCACGCATCATCATCCTCGTCAGCCCGCATCATCATCCTCGCAGCCCGCTTCAGCATCCTCGTCAGCCCGCATCATCCTCCTCGTCAGCACGCATCATCATCCTCGTCAGCCCGCATCATCATCACCGTCAGCCCGCATCACCATCGTCGTCAGCCCGCATCATCATCCTCGTCAGCACGCATCATCATCCTCGTCGGCCCGCATCATCATCCTCGTCAGCCCGCATCACCATCCTCGTCAGCCCGCATCATCATCCTCGTCAGCCCGCATCATCTTCCTCGTCAGCACGCATCATCATCCTCGTCAGCCCGCATCACCATCGTCGTCAGCCCGCATCATCATCGTCGTCAGCCCGCATCACCATCGTCGTCAGCCCGCATCATCATCGTCGTCAGCCCGCATCATCATCGTCGTCAGCCCGCATCATCATCCTCGTCAGCACGCATCATCATCCTCGTCAGCCCGCATCATCATCCTCGTCAGCACGCATCATCATCCTCGTCGGCCCGCATCATCATCCTCGTCAGCCCGCATCACCATCCTCGTCAGCCCGCATCATCATCCTCGTCAGCCCGCATCATCTTCCTCGTCAGCACGCATCATCATCCTCGTCGGCCCTCATCATCATCCTCGCAGCCCGCTTCAGCATCCTCGTCAGCCCGCATCATCATCGTCGTCAGCCCGCATCATCATCCTCTTCAGCACGCATCATCATCCTCGTCAGCCCGCATCATCATCCTCGTCAGCCCGCATCACCATCGTCGTCAGCCCGCATCATCTTCGTCTTCAGCCCACATCATCATCCTCGTCAGCCTGCATCATCATCCTCGTCAGCCTGCATCATCCTCGTCAGCCCGCATCATCATCCTCATCAGCCCACATCATCGTCATCGTCAGCCTACATCATCATCATCGTCAGACCACATCATCATCATCGTCAGACCACATCATCATCCTCCTAGGCCCACATCATCCTCCTCGTCAGCCCACATCATCATCCTCGTCAGGCCACATCATCATACTCCTCAGCCCGCATCATCATCCTTGTCAACCTACATCATCGTCATCGTCAGCCCACATCATCGTCATCTTCAGCCCACATCATCATCATCGACAGCCCATATCATCCTCCTCGTCTGCCCGCATCATCATCCTCGTCAGCCCGCATCATCATCCTCATCAGCCTGCATCATTCTCGTCAGCCCGCATCATCATCCTCGTCAGCCCACATCATCGTCATCGTCAGCCTACATCATCATCATCGTCGGACCACATCATCATCATCGTCAGACAACATCATCATCCTCCTAGGCCCACATCATCCTCCTCGTCAGCCCGCATCATCATCCTCGTCAGCCCGCATCATCATCGTCGTCAGCCCATATCATCATCCTCATCAGCCGGCATCATCATCCTCGTCAGCCCACATCATCGTCATCGTCAGCCCACATCATCGTCATCGTCAGCCCGCATCATCATCCACATCAGCCCACATCAGCATCGTCATCAGGAAACATCAGCATCGTCATCAGCCCACGTCAATATCGTCGTCAGCCCACATAATCATCATCAGCCGAGATCATCATCCTCGTCAGCCTGCATCATCTTCCTCGTCAGCCCCCATCATCATCCTCGTCAGCCTGCATCATCACCCTCGTCAGCACGCATCATCATCCTCGTGAGCCCGCATCATCATCCTCGTCAGCCCACATCATCGTCATCGTCAGCCTACATCATCATCATCGTCAGACCACATCATCATCATCGTCACACCACATCATCATCCTCCTAGGCCCACATCATCCTCCTCGTCAGCCCGCATCATCATCCTCGTCAGCATACATCATCATCCTCGTCAGCCCGCATCATCATCCTCGTGAGCCCGCATCATCAGCCTCGTCAGCACGCATCATCATCCTCGTCAGCCCGCATCATCACCCTCGTCAGCCCGCATCTTCATCCTCGTCAGGCCGCATCATCATCCTCGTCAGCCCGCATCATCATCCTCGTCAGCATGCATCATCATCCCCGTTAGCCCGCATCATCATCCTCGCAGCCCGCTTCAGCATCCTCGTCCCCCCGTATCATCATCACCGTCAGCCCGCATCAACATCGTCGTCAGCCCGCATCATCATCGTCGTCAGCCCGCATCATCATCGTCGTCAGCCCGCATCATCATCCTCATCAGCCCGCATCATCATCCTCGTCAGCCCGCATCATCACCCTCGTCAGCCCACATCATCGTCATCGTCAGCCTACATCATCATCATCGTCAGACCACATCATCATCATCGTCAGACCACATCATCATCCTCCTAGGCCCACATCATCCTCATCGTCAGCCCGCATCATCATCCTCATCAGCCTGCATCATCCTCGTCAGCCCGCATCATCATCCTCGTCAGCCCACATCATCGTCATCGTCAGCCTACATCATCATCATCGTCAGACCACATCATCATCATCGTCACACCACATCATCATCCTCCTAGGCCCACATCATCCTCCTCGTCAGCCCGCATCATCATCCTCGTCAGCATACATCATCATCCTCGTCAGCCCGCATCATCATCCTCGTGAGCCCGCATCATCAGCCTCGTCAGCACGCATCATCATCCTCGTCAGCCCGCATCATCACCCTCGTCAGCCCGCATCTTCATCCTCGTCAGGCCGCATCATCATCCTCGTCAGCCCGCATCATCATCCTCGTCAGCATGCATCATCATCCCCGTTAGCCCGCATCATCATCCTCGCAGCCCGCTTCAGCATCCTCGTCCCCCCGTATCATCATCACCGTCAGCCCGCATCAACATCGTCGTCAGCCCGCATCATCATCGTCGTCAGCCCGCATCATCATCGTCGTCAGCCCGCATCATCATCCTCATCAGCCCGCATCATCATCCTCGTCAGCCCGCATCATCACCCTCGTCAGCCCACATCATCGTCATCGTCAGCCTACATCATCATCATCGTCAGACCACATCATCATCATCGTCAGATCACATCATCATCCTCCTAGGCCCACATCATCCTCCTCGTCAGCCCGCATCATCTTCCTCGTCAGCCCGCATCATCATCCTCGTCAGCCCGCATCATCATCCTCGCAGCCCGCATCATCATCACCTTCAGCCCGCATCATCATCCTCGTCAGCCCGCATCATCATCCTCGTCAGCCCGCATCACCATCACTGTCAGCCCGCATCATCATCCTCGTCAGCCCGCATCATCATCCTCGTCAGCACGCATCATCATCCTCGTCAGCCCGCATCATCATCCTCGCAGCCCGCTTCAGCATCCTCGTTAGCCCGCATCATCATCCTCGTCAGCCCGCATCACTATCGTCGTCAGCCTGCATCACCATCCTCGTCAGCCTGCATCATCATCGTCGTCAGCCCGCATCATCATCCTCGTCAGCCCGCATCATCATCCTCATCAGCCTGCATCATTCTCGTCAGCCCGCATCATCATCCTCGTCAGCCCACATCATCGTCATCGTCAGCCTACATCATCATCATCGTCGGACCACATCATCATCATCGTCAGACAACATCATCATCCTCCTAGGCCCACATCATCCTCCTCGTCAGCCCGCATCATCATCCTCGTCAGCACACATCATAGTCATCGTCAGTCCACATCATCATCCTCGTCAGCCCACATCATCATCCTCGTCAGCCCACATCATACTCCTCGTCAGCCCACATCATCATCCTCGACAGACCGCATAATCGTCCTCGTCAGCCCACATCAACATCGTCGTCAGCACACATCATCATGATCAGCCCACATCATCATCGTCAGCCCACATGATCATCATCAGCCCACTTCATAGTAATCATCAGCCCACATCATCATCCTCATCAGCCCACATCATCATCCTCATAAGCCCACATCATCATCCTCATCAGCCCGCATCATCATCATCGTCAGCCCACATCATCATCCTCCTCAGCCCACATCATCCTCATCGTCAGCCCACATCATAATCCACGTCAGCCCACATCATCGTCGTCGTCAGCCCACATCACAGTCGTCGTCAGCCCACAAAACCATCGTCAGCCCACATCACCATCGTCGTCAGTCCACATCATCATCATCGTCAGCCCGCGTCATCATCCTCGTCAGCCCACATCATCGTCATCGTCAGCCCACATCATCGTCATCGACAGCCCACATTAGCATCCTCGTCAGTCCACATCATCGTCATCGTCATCCCACATCATCGTCATCGACAGCCCACATCATCGTCATCGTCAGCCCACATCACCATTATCGTCAGCCCACACCATCACCCTCCTCAGCCCAAATCATCCTCCTCGTCAGCCCACATCATCATCGTCGCCAGCCCACATCATCATCATCGTCAGCCCACATCATCTTCATCGTCAGCCCACATCATCATCATCATCAGCGCACACCATCCTCATCATCAGCCGAAATCATCATCCTCCTCAGCCCACATCATCCTCTTCGTCTGCCCACATCATCATCCTCGTCAGCCCACATCATCATCGTCGTCAGCCCACATCTCCATCGTCGTCAGCCCACATAATCATCGTCAGCCAACATCACCATCGTCGTCAGCCCACATCATCATTCTCGTCAGCCCACATCATCATCGTTAGCCCACATCATCATCGTCAGCCCACATCATCATCATCATCAGCCCATATCATCATCCTCATCAGCTCACATCATCACCCTCATCAGCCCACATCATCATCCTCATCAGCCCACATCATCATCCTCTTCAGCCTACATCATCATCCTGGTCCGCACGCATGATCGACCTCGCCAGCACGCATCATCATTCTCGTCAGCCCGCATCATAATCCTCGTCAGCACGCATCATCATCCTCCTCAGCCCGCATCATCATCCTCGTCAGCCCACATCATCGTCATCGTCAGCCCACATCATCGTCATCGACAGCCCACATCAGCATCCTCCTCAGTCCACATCATCGTCATCGTCATCCCACATCATCGTCATCGACAGCCCACATCATCGTCATCGTCAGCCCACATCATCGTCATCGTCAGCCCACACCATCACCCTCCTCAGCCCAAATCATCCCCCTCGTCAGCCCACATCATCATCCTCGTCAGCCCACATCATCATCATCGTCAGCCCACATCACCATCGTCGTCAGCCCCCATAATCATCGTCAGGCCACATCACCAACGTCGAAAGCCCACATCAATATCATCGTCTGCCCACATCATCATCATCGTCAGCCCACATAATTATCATCAGGCCACATCATTATCGCTAGCCCACATCATCATCGTCAGTCCACATCGTCATCATCATCAGCCGCAATCATCATCCATCATCAGCCCCCATCATCATCCCTCATCAGCCCACATCATCATCCTCATCAACACACATCATCATCCTCATCAGCCCACATAATCATCATCATCAGCCCAGATCATCATCCTCGTCAGCCCGCATCACCATCGTCGTCAGCCCGCATCATCATCGTCGTCAGCCCGCATCATCATCGTCGTCAGCCCGCATCATCATCCTCGTCAGCACGCATCATCCTCCTCGTCAACCCGCATCTTCATCCTCGCTGCCCGCATCATCATCCTCGTCAGCCCGCATCACCATCACCGTCAGCCCACATCATCATCCTCGTCAGCCCGCATCATCATCCTCGTCAGCACGCATCATCATCCTCGTCAGCCCGCATCATCATCCTCGCAGCCCCCTTCAGCATCCTCGTCAGCCTGCATCATCATCACCGTCAGCCCGCATCACCATCGTCGTCAGCCTGCATCATCATCGTCGTCAGCCCGCATCATCATCGTCGTCAGCCAGCATCATCATCCTCGTCAGCACGCATCATCAACCTCGTCAGCCCGCATCATCATCCTCGTCAGCCCGCATCATCATCCTCGCAGCCCGCATCATCATCCTCGTCAGCACGCATCATCATCCTCGTCAGCCCGCATCATCATCCTCGCAGCCCGCTTCAGCATCCTCGTCAGCCCGCATCATCCTCCTCGTCAGCACGCATCATCATCCTCGTCAGCCCGCATCATCATCACCGTCAGCCCGCATCACCATCGTCGTCAGCCCGCATCATCATCCTCGTCAGCACGCATCATCATCCTCGTCGGCCCGCATCATCATCCTCGTCAGCCCGCATCACCATCCTCGTCAGCCCGCATCATCATCCTCGTCAGCCCGCATCATCTTCCTCGTCAGCACGCATCATCATCCTCGTCAGCCCGCATCACCATCGTCGTCAGCCCGCATCATCATCGTCGTCAGCCCGCATCACCATCGTCGTCAGCCCGCATCATCATCGTCGTCAGCCCGCATCATCATCGTCGTCAGCCCGCATCATCATCCTCGTCAGCACGCATCATCATCCTCGTCAGCCCGCATCATCATCCTCGTCAGCACGCATCATCATCCTCGTCGGCCCGCATCATCATCCTCGTCAGCCCGCATCACCATCCTCGTCAGCCCGCATCATCATCCTCGTCAGCCCGCATCATCTTCCTCGTCAGCACGCATCATCATCCTCGTCGGCCCTCATCATCATCCTCGCAGCCCGCTTCAGCATCCTCGTCAGCCCGCATCATCATCGTCGTCAGCCCGCATCATCATCCTCTTCAGCACGCATCATCATCCTCGTCAGCCCGCATCATCATCCTCGTCAGCCCGCATCACCATCGTCGTCAGCCCGCATCATCTTCGTCTTCAGCCCACATCATCATCCTCGTCAGCCTGCATCATCATCCTCGTCAGCCTGCATCATCCTCGTCAGCCCGCATCATCATCCTCATCAGCCCACATCATCGTCATCGTCAGCCTACATCATCATCATCGTCAGACCACATCATCATCATCGTCAGACCACATCATCATCCTCCTAGGCCCACATCATCCTCCTCGTCAGCCCACATCATCATCCTCGTCAGGCCACATCATCATACTCCTCAGCCCGCATCATCATCCTTGTCAACCTACATCATCGTCATCGTCAGCCCACATCATCGTCATCTTCAGCCCACATCATCATCATCGACAGCCCATATCATCCTCCTCGTCTGCCCGCATCATCATCCTCGTCAGCCCGCATCATGATCACCGTCAACCCGCATCATCATCCTCGTCAGCCCGCATCATCATCCTCGTCAGCCCGCATCATCATCCTCGTCAGCAGGCATCATCATCCTCTTCAGCCCGCATCACCATCGTCGTCAGCCCACATCATCGTCATCGTCATCCCGCATCATCATCCTCGTCAGCCCGCATCATCATCCTCGCAGCCCGCTTCAGCATCCTCGTCAGCCCGTAACATCATCCTCGTCAGCCCGCATCACCATCGTCGTCAGACTGCATCACAATCGTCGTCAGCCCGCATCATCATCGTCGTCAGAACGCATCATCATCCTCGTCAGCCCACATCATCATCCTCATCATCCTGCATCATCCTCGTCAGCCCGCATCATCATCCTCGTCAGCCCACATCATCGTCATCGTCAGCCTACATCATCATCATCGTCAGACCACATCATCATCATGGTCAGACCACATCATCATCCTCCTAGTTCCACATCATCCTCCTCCTCAGCCCGCATCATCATCCTCGTCAGCCCGCATCACCATCACCGTCAGCCCGCATCATCATCCTCGTCAGCCCGCATCATCATTCTCGTCAGCACGCATCATCATCCTCGTCAGCCCCCATCATCGTCCTCGCAGCCCCCTTCAGCATCCTCGTCAGCCCGCATCATGATCACCGTCACCCCGCATCATCATCCTCGTCAGCCCGCATCATCATCCTCGTCGACACGCATCATCATCCTCTTCAGCCCGCATCACCATCGTCGTCAGCCCGCATCATCATCGTCGTCAGCCCGGATCATCATCGTCGTCAGCCCGCATCATCATCCTCATCAGCACGCATCATCATCCTCGTCAGCCCGCATCATCATCCTCGCAGCCTGCATCATCGTCCTCGTCAGCACGCATCATCATCCTCGTCAGCCCGCATCATCATCCTCGTCAACCCGCATCATCATCCTCGTCAGCCCGCATCATCATCCTCGTCAGCCCGCATCATCATAACCGTTAGCCCGCATCATCATCCTCGTCAGCCCGCATCATCATCCTCGTCAGCACGCATCATCATCCTCGTCAGCCCGCATCATCATCCTCGTCAGCACGCATCATCATCCTCATCAGCCCGCATCATCATCCTCGCAGCCCTCTTCAGCATCCTCGTCAGGCCGCATCATCATCACCGTAAGCCCGCATCACCATCGTCGTCAGCCTGCATCATCATCGTCGTCAGCCCGCATCATCATCGTCGTCAGCCCGCATCATCATCCTCGTCAGCACGCATCATCATCCTCGTCAGCCCGCATCATCATCCTCGCAGCCGGCATCATCATCCTCGTCAGCCCACATCATCGTCATCGTCAGCCTACATCATCATCATCGTCAGACCACATCATCTTCATCGTCAGATCACATCATCATCCTCCTAGGCCCACATCATCCTCCTCGTCAGCCCGCATCATCATCCTCGTCAGCCCGCATCATCATCACCGTCAGCCCGCATCATCATCCTCGTCAGCCCGCATCATCATCCTCGTCAGCAAGCATCATCATCCTCTTCAGGCCGCGTCACCATCGTCGTCAGCCCGCATCATCATCGTCTTCAGCCCGCATCATCATGGTCGTCAGCCCGCATCATCATCCTCATCAGCACGCATCATCATCCTCCTCAGCCCGCATCATCATCCTTGCAGCCCGCATCATCATCCTCGTCAGAACGCATCATCATCCTCGTCAGCCCGCATCATCATCCTCGTCAGCCCGCATCACCATCACCGTCAGCCCGCTTCAGCATCCTCGTCAGCCCGCATCATCATCCTCGTCAGCCAGCATCTCGATCGTCGTCAGCCCACATAATCATCGTCAGCCCTCATCACCATTGACGTCAGCCCACATCATCATCGTCTTCAGCCCACATCACCATCGTCGTCAGTCCATATAATTGTCGTCAGCCCACACCATCATCGTTAGCCCACATCATCATCGTCAGCCCACATCATCATCCTCATCAGCCCACATTATCATCATCATCAGCCCACATCATCATCCTCCTTAGCCCACATCAAACTCCTCGACAGCCCACATCATCATCGTTGTCAGCCCGCATCATCATCCTCGCAGCCCGCTTCAGCATCCTCGTCAGCCCGTATCATCATCCTCGTCAGCCCGCATCACCATCGTCGTCAGACTGCATCACCATCGTCGTCAGCCCGCATCATTTTCGTCGTCAGCCCGCATCATCATCATCGTCATACCACATCATCATCATCGTCAGACCACATCATCATCCTCCTAGGCCCACATCATCCTCCTCGTCAGCCCACATCATCATCCTCGTCAGGCCACATCATCATCCTCCTCAGCCCGCATCATCATCCTTGTCAGCCTACATCATCGTCATCGTCAGCCCACATCATCGTCATCTTCAGCCCACATCATCATCATCGACAGCCCATATCATCGTCCTCGTCAGCCCACATCATCGTCATCGTCAGGTGACAACATCGTCATCGACAGCCCACATCATCATCCTCGACAGCCCACATCATCGTCATCGTCATCCCATATCATCGTCATCGTCATCCCACATCATCCTCATCGTCAGCCCACATCATCATCCTCCTCAGCAAACATCATCCTCATCGTCAGGCCACATCATCATCCTCGTCAGCCCACAGCATCATCGTCGTCAGCCCACATCTCGATCGTCGTCAGCCCACATCATCATCGTCTTCAGCCCACATCACCATCGTCGTCAGTCCACATAATTGTCGTCAGCCCACACCATCATCGTTATCCCACATCATCATCATCAGCCCACATTATCATCATCATCAGCCCACATCATCATCCTCCTTAGCCCACATCAAACTCCTCGACAGCCCACATCATCATCGTTGTCAGCCCGCATCATCATCCTTTTCAGCCCGCATCATCATCCTCGTCAGTCCGCATCATCATCCTCATCAGCCCGCATCATCTTCCTCGTCAGCCCCCATCATCATCCTCGTCAGCCTGCATCATCACCCTCATCAGCCCGCATCTTCATCCTCGTCGGCCCGCATCACCGTCGTCATCAGCCTGCATCACCATCGTCGTGAGCCCTCATCATCATCATCGTCAGCCCGCATCATCATCGTCGTCACCCCACATCGTCATCGTCACTCCGCATCATCATCGTCAGCCCACATCATCATCGTCTCCCCACATCATCATCCTCATCAGCTCGCATCATCATCCTCTTCAGGCCGCATCATCATCCTCGTCAGCCCGCATCATCATCCTCGTCAGGCCGCATCATCATCCTCGTCAGCCCGCATCATCATACTCGTCAGCCCGCATCATCGTCATCGGCAGCCCATATCATCGTCATCGTCATACCACATCATCATCCTCCTCAGCCCACATCATCCTCCTCGTCAGCCCACATCATCATCCTCGTCAGCCCACATCATCATCCTCCTCAGCCCGCATCATCATCTTCGTCAGCCCGCATCATCATCCTCTTGAGCCAGCATCATCATCATCGTCAGCCCACATCATCATCCTCCTCAGCCCACATCATCCTCATCGTCAGCCCACATCATCATCCTCGTCAGCCCACATCATCGTCGTAGTCAGCCCACATCACCGTCGTCGTCAGCCCACATAACCATCGTCAGCCCACATCACCATCATCGTCAGTCCACATCATCATCCTCGTCAGCCGTCATCATCATCCTCGTCAGCCGTCATCATCATCGTCGTCAGCCCACATCATCATTGTCGTCCCACATCATCATCCTCAGCCCACATCATCATCGTCAGCCCACTTCATCATTATCATCAGCCCAAATCATCATCCTCATCAGCCCACATCATCATCCTCGTCAGCCCACATCATCATCCTCGTCAGAAGGCATCACCATCCTCGTCAGCCCACATCATCGTCATCGTCAGCCCACATCATCGTCATCGTCAGCCAGTATCGTCATCCTCTTCAGCCGGCATCATCATCCTGGTCAGCCCAAAACAGCATCGTCATCAACACACATCAGCATCGTCATCAGCCCACATCAACATCGTCGTCAGTCCACATAATCATCATCAGCCCAGATCATCATCCTCGTCAGCCCGCATCATCGTCATCGGCAGCCCATATCATCGTCATCGTCATACCACATCATCATCCTCCTCAGCCCACGTCATCCTCCTCGTCAGCCCACATCATCATCCTCGTCAGCCCACATCATCATCCTCCTCAGCCCGCATCATCATCTTCGTCAGCCCGCATCATCATCCTCTTGAGCCAGCATCATCATCATCGTCAGCCCACATCATCATCCTCCTCAGCCCACATCATCCTCATCGTCAGCCCACATCATCATCCTCGTCAGCCCACATCATCGTCGTAGTCAGCCCACATCACCGTCGTCGTCAGCCCACATAACCATCGTCAGCCCACATCACCATCATCGTCAGTCCACATCATCATCCTCGTCAGCCGTCATCATCATCCTCGTCAGCCGTCATCATCATCGTCGTCAGCCCACATCATCATTGTCGTCCCACATCATCATCCTCAGCCCACATCATCATCGTCAGCCCACTTCATCATTATCATCAGCCCAAATCATCATCCTCATCAGCCCACATCATCATCCTCGTCAGCCCACATCATCATCCTCGTCAGAAGGCATCACCATCCTCGTCAGCCCACATCATCGTCATCGTCAGCCCACATCATCGTCATCGTCAGCCAGTATCGTCATCCTCTTCAGCCCGCATCATCATCCTGGTCAGCCCAAAACAGCATCGTCATCAACACACATCAGCATCGTCATCAGCCCACATCAACATCGTCGTCAGTCCACATAATCATCATCAGCCCAGATCATCATCCTCGTCAGCCCGCATCATCATCCTCGCAGCCCGCATCATCATCCTCGTCAGCACGCATCATCATCCTCGTCAGCCCGCATCATCATCCTCGTCAGCCCGCATCATCATCACGGTCAGCCCGCATCATCATCCTCGTCAGCCCGCGTCATCATCCTCGTCAGCATGCATCATCATCCTCGTCAGCCCGCATCATCATCCTCGCAGCCTGCTTCAGCATCCTCGTCAGCCCGTATCATCATCCTCGTCAGCCTGCATCTGCATCGTCGTCAGCCTGCATCACCATCGTCGTCAGCCCGCATCACCATCGTCGTCAGCCCGCATCATCATCCTCGTCAGCCCGCATCATCATCCTCATCAGCCTGCATCATCCTCGTCAGCCCGCATCATCATCCTCGTCAGCCCACATCATCGTCATCGTCAGCCCACATCATCATCATCGTCAGACCACATCATCATCATCGTCAGACCACATCATCATCCTCCTAGGCCCACATCATCCTCCTCGTCAGCCCGCATCATCATCCTCGTCAGCCCGCATCATCATCACCGTCAGCCCACATCATCATCCTCGTCAGCCCGCATCATCATCCTCGTCAGCTCGCATCATCATCCTCTTCAGCCCGCATCACCATCGTCGTCAGCCCGCATCATCATCCTCGTCAGCCCGCATCATCATCCTCGTCAGCCCGCATCACCATCTCCGTCAGCCCGCATCATCATCCTCGTCAGCCCGCATCATCATCCTCGTCAGCACGCATCATCATCCTCGTCAGCCCGCATCATCATCCTTGCAGCCCGCTTCAGCATCCTCGTCAGCCCGCATCATCATCCTCGTCAGCCCGCATCACCATCGTCGCCAGCCTGCATCACCATCGTCCTCAGCCCGCATCATCATCGTCGTCAGCCCGCATCATCATCCTCGTCAGCCCGCATCATCATCCTCATCAGCCTGCATCATTCTCGTCAGCCCGCATCATCATCCTCGTCAGCCCACATCAGCATCGTCATCAGCCCACATCAGCATCGTCATCAGCCCACATCAACATCGTCGTCAGCCCACATAATCATCATCAGCCCAGATAATCATCCTCGTCAGCCCGCATCATCATCCTCGTCAGCCCGCATCATCATCCTCGTCAGCCCGCATCATCATCACCGTCAGCCCGCATCATCATCCTCGTCAGCCCGCATCATCATCCTCGCAGTCCGCTTCAGCATCCTCTTCAGCCCCCATCATCACCACCGTCAGCCCGCATCACCATCGTCGTCAACCCGCATCATCATCGTCGTCAGCCCGCATCATCATCGTCGTCAGCACGCATCATCATACTCGTCAGCACGCATCATCATCCTCGTCAGCACGCATCATCATCCTCGGAGCCCGCATCATCATCCTCGTCAGCCCGCATCTTCATCCTCGTCAGCTCGCATCATCATCACCATCAGCCAGCATCATCATCCTCGTCAGCCCGCGTCATCATCCTCGTCAGCCTGCATCATCATCTCCGTCAGCCCGCATCATCATCCTCGGCAGCCCGCATCATCGTCCTCGTCAGCACGCGTCATCATCCTCATCAGCCCGCATCATCATCCTCGCAGCCCGCTTCAGCATCCTCGTCAGCCCCAATCATCATCACCGTCAGCCCACATCACCATAGTCGTCAGCCCGCATCATCATCGTCGTCAGCCCGCATCATCATCGTCGTCAGCACGCATCATCATCCTCGTCAGCACGCATCATCATCCTCGTCAGCCCGCTTCATCATCCTTGGAGCCAGCATCATCATCCTCGTCAGCCCGCATCATCATCACCGTTAGCCAGCATCATCATCCTCGTCAGCCCGCATCATCATCCTCGTCAGAACGCATCATCATCCTCGTCATCCCGCATCATCATCCTCGTAAGCCCGCATCACCATCACCGTCAGCCCGCATCATCATCCTGGTCAGCCCGCATCGTCATCCTCGCAGCCCGCTTCAGCACCCTCGTCAGCCCGTTTCATCATCCTCGTCAGCCTGCATCAGCATCGTCGTCAGCCTGCATCACCATCGTCGTCAGCCCGCATCGTCATCCTCGTCAGCCCACATCATCGTCATCGTCAACCCACATCATCATCATCGTCAGACCACATCATCACCATCGTCAGACCACATCATCATCCTCCTAGGCCCACATCATCCTCCTCGTCAGCCCGCATCATCATCCTCATCAGCCCGCATCATCATCACCGTCAGCCCGCATCATCATCCTCGTCAGCCCGCATCATCATCCTCGTCAGCTCGCATCATCATCCTCATCAGCCCGCGTCATCATCCTCGTCAGCATGCATCATCATCCTCGTCAGCCCGCATCATCATCCTCGCAGCCCGCTTCAGCACCCTCGTCAGCCCGTTTCATCATCCTCATCAGCCTGCATCAGCATCGTCGTCAGCCTGCATCACCATCGTCGTCAGCCCGCATCACCATCGTCGTCAGCCCGCATCATCATCCTCGTCAGCCCGCATCATCATCCTCATCAGCCTGCATTATCCTCGTCAGCCCGCATCATCATCTTCGTCAGCCCTCATCATCGTCATCGTCACCCCACATCATCATCATCGTCAGACCACATCATCATCATCGTCAGACCACATCATCATCCTCCTAGGCCCACATCATCCTCCTCGTCAGCCCGCATCATCATCCTCATCAGCCCGCATCATCATCACCGTCAGCCCGCATCATCATCCTCGTCAGCCCGCATCATCATCCTTGTCAGCCCGCATCATCCTCCTCTTCAGCCCGCATCACCATCGTCGTCAGCCCGCATCATCATCGTAGTCAGCCCGCATCATCATTGTCGTCAGCCCGCATCATCATACTCATCAGCACACATCACCATCCTCATCAGCCCGCATCATCATCCTCGTCAGCCCGCATCATCATCCTCGTCAGCCCGCATCACCATCACCGTCAGCCCGCATCATCATCCTCGTCAGCCCGCATCATCATCCTCGTCAGCACGCATCATCATCCTCGTCAGCCCGCATCATCATCCTCGCAGCCCGCTTCAGCATCCTCGTCAGCACGCATCATCATCCTCGTCAGCCCGCATCATCATCCTCATCAGCCTGCGACATTCTCGTCAGCCCGCATCATCATCCTCATCAGCCTGCATCATCCTCGTCAGCCCGCATCATCATCCTCGTCAGCCCGCATCACCATCACCGTCAGCCCACATCATCATCCTCGTCAGCCCGCATCATCATCCTCGTCAGCACGCATCATCATCCTCGTCAGCCCGCATCATCAACCTCGCAGCCCGCTTCAGCATCCTCGTCAGCCCGCATCATCATCCTCGTCAGCCCGCATCACCATCGTCGCCAGCCTGCATCACCATCGTCCTCAGCCCGCATCATCATCGTCGTCAGCCCGCATCATCATCCTCGTCAGCCCGCATCATCATCCTCATCAGCCTGCATCATTCTCGTCAGCACGCATCATCATCCTTGTCAATCCATATCATCGTCATCGTCAGCCTACATCATCATCATCGTCAGACCACATCATCATCATCGTCACACCACATCATCATCCTCCTAGGCCCACATCATCCTCCTCGTCAGCCCGCATCATCATCCTCATCAGCCCGCATCATCATCACCGTCAGCCCGCATCATCATCCTCGTCAGCCCGCATCATCATCCTTGTCAGCCCGCATCATCATCCTCTTCAGCCCGCATCACCATCGTCGTCAGCCCGCATCATCATCGTCGCCAGCCCGCATCATCATCCTCGCAGCCCGCTTCAGCATCCTCGTCAGCACGCATCATCATCCTCGTCAGCCCGCATCATCATCCTCATCAGCCTGCATCATTCTCGTCAGCCCGCATCATCATCCTCATCAGCCTGCATCATCCTCGTCAGCCCGCATCATCATCCTCGTCAGCCCGCATCACCATCACCGTCAGCCCGCATCATCATCCTCGTCAGCCCGCATCATCATCCTTGTCAGCCCGCATCATCATCCTCTTCAGCCCGCATCACCATCGTCGTCAGCCCGCATCATCATCGTCGTCAGCCCGCATCATCATTGTCGTCAGCCCGCATCATAATCCTCATCAGCACGCATCACCATCCTCATCAGCCGGCATCATCATCCTCGTCAGCCCGCATCATCATCCTCGTCAGCCCGCATCACCATCACCGTCAGCCCGCATCATCATCCTCGTCAGCCCGCATCATCATCCTCGTCAGCACGCATCATCATCCTCGTCAGCCCGCATCATCATCCTCGCAGCCCGCTTCAGCATCCTCGTCAGCACGCATCATCATCCTCGTCAGCCCGCATCATCATCCTCATCAGCCTGCATCATTCTCGTCAGCCCGCATCATCATCCTCATCAGCCTGCATCATCCTCGTCAGCCCGCATCATCATCCTCGTCAGCCCGCAACACCATCACCGTCAGCCCGCATCATCATCCTCGTCAGCCCGCATCATCATCCTCGTCAGCACGCATCATCATCCTCGTCAGCCCGCATCATCATCCTCGCAGCCCGCTTCAGCATCCTCGTCAGCCCGCATCATCATCCTCGTCAGCCCGCATCACCATCGTCGCCAGCCTGCATCACCATCGTCCTCAGCCCGCATCATCATCGTCGTCGGCCCGCATCATCATCCTCGTCAGCCCGCATCATCATCCTCATCAGCCTGCATCATTCTCGTCAGCCCGCATCATCATCCTTGTCAGTCCACATCATCGTCATCGTCAGCCTACATCATCATCATCGTCAGACCACATCATCATCATCGTCACACGACATCATCATCCTCCTAGGCCCACATCATCCTCCTCGTCAGCCCGCATCATCATCCTCGTCAGCCCGCATCATCATCACCGTCAGCCCGCATCATCATCCTCGTCAGCTCGCATCATCTTCCTCGTCAGCACGCATCATCATCCTCGTCGGCCCGCATCATCATCCTCCCAGCCCGCATCATCATCCTCGTCAGCACGCATCATCATCTTCGTCGGCCCGCATCATCATCCTCGTCAGCCCACATCACCATCCTCGTCAGCCCGCATCATCATCCTCGTCGGCCCGCATCATCTTCCTCGTCAGCATGCATCATCATCCTCGTCAGCCCGCATCATCATCCTCGCAGCCCGCTTCAGCATCCTCGTCAGCCCGCATCATCATCGTCGTCAGCCCGCATCATCATCCTCGTCAGCATGCATCATCATCCTCGTCAGCCCGCATCATCATCCTTGTCAGCCCGCATCACCGTCGTCCTCAGCCCGCATCATCATCGTCGTCAGCCCGCATCATCATCCTCGTCAGCCCTCATCATCATCCTCATCACCCTGCATCGTCCTCGTCAGCCTGCATCATCATCCTCGTCATCCCACATCATCGTCATCGTCAGCCTACATCATCATCATTGTCAGACCACATCATCATCATCGTCAGACCACATCATCATCCTTCTAGGCCCACATCATCCTCCTCGTCAGCCCACATCATCATCCTCGTCAGGCCACATCATCATCCTCCTCAGCCCACATCCTCATCCTTGTCAGCCTACATCATCGTCATCGTCAGCCCACATCATCGTCATCTTCAGCCCACATCATCATCATCGACAGCCCACATCATCGTCATCGTCAGGCGACAACATCGTCATCGACAGCCCACATCATCATCCTCGACAGCCCACATCATCGTCATCGTCATCCCATATCATCGTCATCGTCATCCCACATCATCCTCATCGTCAGCCCACATCATCATCCTCCTCAGCAAACATCATCCTCATCGTCAGGCCACATCATCATCCTCGTCAGCCCACAGCATCATCATCGTCAGCCCACATCTCGATCGTCGTCAGCCCACATAATCATCGTCAGCCCTCATCACCATCGACGTCAGCCCACATCATCATCGTCTTCAGCCCACATCACCATCGTCGTCAGTCCACATAATTGTCGTCAGCCCACACCATCATCGTTAGCCCACATCATCATCGTCAGCCCACATCATCATCCTCATCTGCCCACATTATCATCATCATCAGCCCACATCATCATCCTC
This sequence comes from Gorilla gorilla gorilla, assembly GCF_029281585.2. Taxonomy (NCBI): domain Eukaryota; kingdom Metazoa; phylum Chordata; class Mammalia; order Primates; family Hominidae; genus Gorilla; species Gorilla gorilla. Next base: position 8,037,177 of record NC_086018.1, on the reverse strand, counting down.
CTTAGCCCTCATCAAACTCCTCGACAGCCCACATCATCATCGTTGTCAGCCCGCATCATCATCCTTTTCAGCCCGCATCATCATCCTCGTCAGTCCGCATCATCATCCTCATCAGCCCGCATCATCTTCTTCGTCATTCGCCATCATCATCCTCGTCAGCCTGCATCATCACCCTCGTCAGCCCGCATCTTCATCCTCGTCAGGCCGCATCATCATCCTCGTCAGCCCGCATCATCATCCTCGTCACCCCGCATCATCATCCTCGTCAGCCCGCATCACCATCGTCATCAGCCTGCATCACCATCGTCGTGAGCCCTCATCATCATCGTCGTCAGCCCGCATCATCATCCTCGTCAGCCCGCATCATCATCACCGTCAGCCCACATCACCATCGTCGTCAGCCCACCTCATCGTCGTCGTCAGCCCACATCACCATCGTCGTTAGCCCACATAACCATCGTCACCCAACTTCACCATCGACGTCAGTACACATCATCATCGTCGTCAGCCCGCATCATCATCCTCGTCAGAACGCATCATCATCCTCGTCATCCCGCATCATCATCCTCGTAAGCCCGCATCACCATCACCGTCAGCCCGCATCATCCTCCTGGTCAGCCCGCATCGTCATCCTCGCAGCCCGCTTCAGCACCCTCGTCAGCCCGTTTCATCATCCTCGTCAGCCTGCATCAGCATCGTCGTCAGCCTGCATCACCATCGTCGTCAGCCCGCATCGTCATCCTCGTCAGCCCACATCATCGTCATCGTCAACCCACATCATCATCATCGTCAGACCACATCATCACAATCGTCAGACCACATCATCATCCTCCTAGGCCCACATCATCCTCCTCGTCAGCCCGCATCATCATCCTCATCAGCCCGCATCATCATCACCGTCAGCCCGCATCATCATCCTCGTCAGCCCGCATCATCATCCTCGTCAGCTCGCATCATCATCCTCATCAGCCCGCGTCATCATCCTCGTCAGCATGCATCATCATCCTCGTCAGCCCGCATCATCATCCTCGCAGCCCGCTTCAGCACCCTCGTCAGCCCGTTTCATCATCCTCGTCAGCCTGCATAAGCATCGTCGTAAGCCTGCATCACGATCGTCGTCAGCCCGCATCACCATCGTCGTCAGCCCGCATCATCATCCTCGTCAGCCCGCATCATCATCCTCATCAGCCTGCATTATCCTCGTCAGCCCGCATCATCATCCTCGTCAGCCCTCATCATCGTCATCGTCAGCCCACATCATCATCATCGTCAGACCACATCATCATCATCGTCAGACCACATCATCATCCTCCTAGGCCCACATCATCCTCCTCGTCAGCCCGCATCATCATCCTCATCAGCCCGCATCATCATCACCATCAGCCCGCATCATCATCCTCGTCAGCCCGCATCACCATCCTTGTCAGCCCGCATCATCATCCTCTTCAGCCCGCATCACCATCGTCGTCAGCCCGCATCATCATCGTCGTCAGCCCGCATCATCATTGTCGTCAGCCCGCATCATCATCCTCATCAGCACGCATCACCATCCTCATCAGTCCGCATCATCATCCTCGTCAGCCCGCATCATCATCCTCGTCAGCCCGCATCACCATCACCGTCAGCCCGCATCATCATCGTCGTCAGCCCGCATCATCATCCTCGTCAGCACGCATCATCATCCTCGTCAGCCCGCATCATCATCCTCGCAGCCCGCTTCAGCATCCTCGTCAGCACGCATCATCATCCTCGTCAGCCCGCATCATCATCCTCATCAGCATGCATCATTCTCGTCAGCCCGCATCATCATCCTCATCAGCCTGCATCATCCTCGTCAGCCCGCATCATCATCCTCGTCAGCCCGCATCACCATCACCGTCAGCCCGCATCATCATCCTCGTCAGCCCGCATCATCATCCTCGTCAGCACGCATCATCATCCTCGTCAGCCCGCATCATCATCCTCGTCAGGCCACATCATCATACTCCTCAGCCCGCATCATCATCCTTGTCAACCTACATCATCGTCATCGTCAGCCCACATCATCGTCATCTTCAGCCCACATCATCATCATCGACAGCCCATATCATCCTCCTCGTCTGCCCGCATCATCATCCTCGTCAGCCCGCATCATGATCACCGTCAACCCGCATCATCATCCTCGTCAGCCCGCATCATCATCCTCGTCAGCCCGCATCATCATCCTCGTCAGCAGGCATCATCATCCTCTTCAGCCCGCATCACCATCGTCGTCAGCCCACATCATCGTCATCGTCATCCCGCATCATCATCCTCGTCAGCCCGCATCATCATCCTCGCAGCCCGCTTCAGCATCCTCGTCAGCCCGTAACATCATCCTCGTCAGCCCGCATCACCATCGTCGTCAGACTGCATCACAATCGTCGTCAGCCCGCATCATCATCGTCGTCAGAACGCATCATCATCCTCGTCAGCCCACATCATCATCCTCATCATCCTGCATCATCCTCGTCAGCCCGCATCATCATCCTCGTCAGCCCACATCATCGTCATCGTCAGCCTACATCATCATCATCGTCAGACCACATCATCATCATGGTCAGACCACATCATCATCCTCCTAGTTCCACATCATCCTCCTCCTCAGCCCGCATCATCATCCTCGTCAGCCCGCATCACCATCACCGTCAGCCCGCATCATCATCCTCGTCAGCCCGCATCATCATTCTCGTCAGCACGCATCATCATCCTCGTCAGCCCCCATCATCGTCCTCGCAGCCCCCTTCAGCATCCTCGTCAGCCCGCATCATGATCACCGTCACCCCGCATCATCATCCTCGTCAGCCCGCATCATCATCCTCGTCGACACGCATCATCATCCTCTTCAGCCCGCATCACCATCGTCGTCAGCCCGCATCATCATCGTCGTCAGCCCGGATCATCATCGTCGTCAGCCCGCATCATCATCCTCATCAGCACGCATCATCATCCTCGTCAGCCCGCATCATCATCCTCGCAGCCTGCATCATCGTCCTCGTCAGCACGCATCATCATCCTCGTCAGCCCGCATCATCATCCTCGTCAACCCGCATCATCATCCTCGTCAGCCCGCATCATCATCCTCGTCAGCCCGCATCATCATAACCGTTAGCCCGCATCATCATCCTCGTCAGCCCGCATCATCATCCTCGTCAGCACGCATCATCATCCTCGTCAGCCCGCATCATCATCCTCGTCAGCACGCATCATCATCCTCATCAGCCCGCATCATCATCCTCGCAGCCCTCTTCAGCATCCTCGTCAGGCCGCATCATCATCACCGTAAGCCCGCATCACCATCGTCGTCAGCCTGCATCATCATCGTCGTCAGCCCGCATCATCATCGTCGTCAGCCCGCATCATCATCCTCGTCAGCACGCATCATCATCCTCGTCAGCCCGCATCATCATCCTCGCAGCCGGCATCATCATCCTCGTCAGCCCACATCATCGTCATCGTCAGCCTACATCATCATCATCGTCAGACCACATCATCTTCATCGTCAGATCACATCATCATCCTCCTAGGCCCACATCATCCTCCTCGTCAGCCCGCATCATCATCCTCGTCAGCCCGCATCATCATCACCGTCAGCCCGCATCATCATCCTCGTCAGCCCGCATCATCATCCTCGTCAGCAAGCATCATCATCCTCTTCAGGCCGCGTCACCATCGTCGTCAGCCCGCATCATCATCGTCTTCAGCCCGCATCATCATGGTCGTCAGCCCGCATCATCATCCTCATCAGCACGCATCATCATCCTCCTCAGCCCGCATCATCATCCTTGCAGCCCGCATCATCATCCTCGTCAGAACGCATCATCATCCTCGTCAGCCCGCATCATCATCCTCGTCAGCCCGCATCACCATCACCGTCAGCCCGCTTCAGCATCCTCGTCAGCCCGCATCATCATCCTCGTCAGCCAGCATCTCGATCGTCGTCAGCCCACATAATCATCGTCAGCCCTCATCACCATTGACGTCAGCCCACATCATCATCGTCTTCAGCCCACATCACCATCGTCGTCAGTCCATATAATTGTCGTCAGCCCACACCATCATCGTTAGCCCACATCATCATCGTCAGCCCACATCATCATCCTCATCAGCCCACATTATCATCATCATCAGCCCACATCATCATCCTCCTTAGCCCACATCAAACTCCTCGACAGCCCACATCATCATCGTTGTCAGCCCGCATCATCATCCTCGCAGCCCGCTTCAGCATCCTCGTCAGCCCGTATCATCATCCTCGTCAGCCCGCATCACCATCGTCGTCAGACTGCATCACCATCGTCGTCAGCCCGCATCATTTTCGTCGTCAGCCCGCATCATCATCATCGTCATACCACATCATCATCATCGTCAGACCACATCATCATCCTCCTAGGCCCACATCATCCTCCTCGTCAGCCCACATCATCATCCTCGTCAGGCCACATCATCATCCTCCTCAGCCCGCATCATCATCCTTGTCAGCCTACATCATCGTCATCGTCAGCCCACATCATCGTCATCTTCAGCCCACATCATCATCATCGACAGCCCATATCATCGTCCTCGTCAGCCCACATCATCGTCATCGTCAGGTGACAACATCGTCATCGACAGCCCACATCATCATCCTCGACAGCCCACATCATCGTCATCGTCATCCCATATCATCGTCATCGTCATCCCACATCATCCTCATCGTCAGCCCACATCATCATCCTCCTCAGCAAACATCATCCTCATCGTCAGGCCACATCATCATCCTCGTCAGCCCACAGCATCATCGTCGTCAGCCCACATCTCGATCGTCGTCAGCCCACATCATCATCGTCTTCAGCCCACATCACCATCGTCGTCAGTCCACATAATTGTCGTCAGCCCACACCATCATCGTTATCCCACATCATCATCATCAGCCCACATTATCATCATCATCAGCCCACATCATCATCCTCCTTAGCCCACATCAAACTCCTCGACAGCCCACATCATCATCGTTGTCAGCCCGCATCATCATCCTTTTCAGCCCGCATCATCATCCTCGTCAGTCCGCATCATCATCCTCATCAGCCCGCATCATCTTCCTCGTCAGCCCCCATCATCATCCTCGTCAGCCTGCATCATCACCCTCATCAGCCCGCATCTTCATCCTCGTCGGCCCGCATCACCGTCGTCATCAGCCTGCATCACCATCGTCGTGAGCCCTCATCATCATCATCGTCAGCCCGCATCATCATCGTCGTCACCCCACATCGTCATCGTCACTCCGCATCATCATCGTCAGCCCACATCATCATCGTCTCCCCACATCATCATCCTCATCAGCTCGCATCATCATCCTCTTCAGGCCGCATCATCATCCTCGTCAGCCCGCATCATCATCCTCGTCAGGCCGCATCATCATCCTCGTCAGCCCGCATCATCATACTCGTCAGCCCGCATCATCGTCATCGGCAGCCCATATCATCGTCATCGTCATACCACATCATCATCCTCCTCAGCCCACATCATCCTCCTCGTCAGCCCACATCATCATCCTCGTCAGCCCACATCATCATCCTCCTCAGCCCGCATCATCATCTTCGTCAGCCCGCATCATCATCCTCTTGAGCCAGCATCATCATCATCGTCAGCCCACATCATCATCCTCCTCAGCCCACATCATCCTCATCGTCAGCCCACATCATCATCCTCGTCAGCCCACATCATCGTCGTAGTCAGCCCACATCACCGTCGTCGTCAGCCCACATAACCATCGTCAGCCCACATCACCATCATCGTCAGTCCACATCATCATCCTCGTCAGCCGTCATCATCATCCTCGTCAGCCGTCATCATCATCGTCGTCAGCCCACATCATCATTGTCGTCCCACATCATCATCCTCAGCCCACATCATCATCGTCAGCCCACTTCATCATTATCATCAGCCCAAATCATCATCCTCATCAGCCCACATCATCATCCTCGTCAGCCCACATCATCATCCTCGTCAGAAGGCATCACCATCCTCGTCAGCCCACATCATCGTCATCGTCAGCCCACATCATCGTCATCGTCAGCCAGTATCGTCATCCTCTTCAGCCGGCATCATCATCCTGGTCAGCCCAAAACAGCATCGTCATCAACACACATCAGCATCGTCATCAGCCCACATCAACATCGTCGTCAGTCCACATAATCATCATCAGCCCAGATCATCATCCTCGTCAGCCCGCATCATCGTCATCGGCAGCCCATATCATCGTCATCGTCATACCACATCATCATCCTCCTCAGCCCACGTCATCCTCCTCGTCAGCCCACATCATCATCCTCGTCAGCCCACATCATCATCCTCCTCAGCCCGCATCATCATCTTCGTCAGCCCGCATCATCATCCTCTTGAGCCAGCATCATCATCATCGTCAGCCCACATCATCATCCTCCTCAGCCCACATCATCCTCATCGTCAGCCCACATCATCATCCTCGTCAGCCCACATCATCGTCGTAGTCAGCCCACATCACCGTCGTCGTCAGCCCACATAACCATCGTCAGCCCACATCACCATCATCGTCAGTCCACATCATCATCCTCGTCAGCCGTCATCATCATCCTCGTCAGCCGTCATCATCATCGTCGTCAGCCCACATCATCATTGTCGTCCCACATCATCATCCTCAGCCCACATCATCATCGTCAGCCCACTTCATCATTATCATCAGCCCAAATCATCATCCTCATCAGCCCACATCATCATCCTCGTCAGCCCACATCATCATCCTCGTCAGAAGGCATCACCATCCTCGTCAGCCCACATCATCGTCATCGTCAGCCCACATCATCGTCATCGTCAGCCAGTATCGTCATCCTCTTCAGCCCGCATCATCATCCTGGTCAGCCCAAAACAGCATCGTCATCAACACACATCAGCATCGTCATCAGCCCACATCAACATCGTCGTCAGTCCACATAATCATCATCAGCCCAGATCATCATCCTCGTCAGCCCGCATCATCATCCTCGCAGCCCGCATCATCATCCTCGTCAGCACGCATCATCATCCTCGTCAGCCCGCATCATCATCCTCGTCAGCCCGCATCATCATCACGGTCAGCCCGCATCATCATCCTCGTCAGCCCGCGTCATCATCCTCGTCAGCATGCATCATCATCCTCGTCAGCCCGCATCATCATCCTCGCAGCCTGCTTCAGCATCCTCGTCAGCCCGTATCATCATCCTCGTCAGCCTGCATCTGCATCGTCGTCAGCCTGCATCACCATCGTCGTCAGCCCGCATCACCATCGTCGTCAGCCCGCATCATCATCCTCGTCAGCCCGCATCATCATCCTCATCAGCCTGCATCATCCTCGTCAGCCCGCATCATCATCCTCGTCAGCCCACATCATCGTCATCGTCAGCCCACATCATCATCATCGTCAGACCACATCATCATCATCGTCAGACCACATCATCATCCTCCTAGGCCCACATCATCCTCCTCGTCAGCCCGCATCATCATCCTCGTCAGCCCGCATCATCATCACCGTCAGCCCACATCATCATCCTCGTCAGCCCGCATCATCATCCTCGTCAGCTCGCATCATCATCCTCTTCAGCCCGCATCACCATCGTCGTCAGCCCGCATCATCATCCTCGTCAGCCCGCATCATCATCCTCGTCAGCCCGCATCACCATCTCCGTCAGCCCGCATCATCATCCTCGTCAGCCCGCATCATCATCCTCGTCAGCACGCATCATCATCCTCGTCAGCCCGCATCATCATCCTCGCAGCCCGCTTCAGCATCCTCGTCAGCCCGCATCATCATCCTCGTCAGCCCGCATCACCATCGTCGCCAGCCTGCATCACCATCGTCCTCAGCCCGCATCATCATCGTCGTCAGCCCGCATCATCATCCTCGTCAGCCCGCATCATCATCCTCATCAGCCTGCATCATTCTCGTCAGCCCGCATCATCATCCTCGTCAGCCCACATCAGCATCGTCATCAGCCCACATCAGCATCGTCATCAGCCCACATCAACATCGTCGTCAGCCCACATAATCATCATCAGCCCAGATAATCATCCTCGTCAGCCCGCATCATCATCCTCGTCAGCCCGCATCATCATCCTCGTCAGCCCGCATCATCATCACCGTCAGCCCGCATCATCATCCTCGTCAGCCCGCATCATCATCCTCGCAGTCCGCTTCAGCATCCTCTTCAGCCCCCATCATCACCACCGTCAGCCCGCATCACCATCGTCGTCAACCCGCATCATCATCGTCGTCAGCCCGCATCATCATCGTCGTCAGCACGCATCATCATACTCGTCAGCACGCATCATCATCCTCGTCAGCACGCATCATCATCCTCGGAGCCCGCATCATCATCCTCGTCAGCCCGCATCTTCATCCTCGTCAGCTCGCATCATCATCACCATCAGCCAGCATCATCATCCTCGTCAGCCCGCGTCATCATCCTCGTCAGCCTGCATCATCATCTCCGTCAGCCCGCATCATCATCCTCGGCAGCCCGCATCATCGTCCTCGTCAGCACGCGTCATCATCCTCATCAGCCCGCATCATCATCCTCGCAGCCCGCTTCAGCATCCTCGTCAGCCCCAATCATCATCACCGTCAGCCCACATCACCATAGTCGTCAGCCCGCATCATCATCGTCGTCAGCCCGCATCATCATCGTCGTCAGCACGCATCATCATCCTCGTCAGCACGCATCATCATCCTCGTCAGCCCGCTTCATCATCCTTGGAGCCAGCATCATCATCCTCGTCAGCCCGCATCATCATCACCGTTAGCCAGCATCATCATCCTCGTCAGCCCGCATCATCATCCTCGTCAGAACGCATCATCATCCTCGTCATCCCGCATCATCATCCTCGTAAGCCCGCATCACCATCACCGTCAGCCCGCATCATCATCCTGGTCAGCCCGCATCGTCATCCTCGCAGCCCGCTTCAGCACCCTCGTCAGCCCGTTTCATCATCCTCGTCAGCCTGCATCAGCATCGTCGTCAGCCTGCATCACCATCGTCGTCAGCCCGCATCGTCATCCTCGTCAGCCCACATCATCGTCATCGTCAACCCACATCATCATCATCGTCAGACCACATCATCACCATCGTCAGACCACATCATCATCCTCCTAGGCCCACATCATCCTCCTCGTCAGCCCGCATCATCATCCTCATCAGCCCGCATCATCATCACCGTCAGCCCGCATCATCATCCTCGTCAGCCCGCATCATCATCCTCGTCAGCTCGCATCATCATCCTCATCAGCCCGCGTCATCATCCTCGTCAGCATGCATCATCATCCTCGTCAGCCCGCATCATCATCCTCGCAGCCCGCTTCAGCACCCTCGTCAGCCCGTTTCATCATCCTCATCAGCCTGCATCAGCATCGTCGTCAGCCTGCATCACCATCGTCGTCAGCCCGCATCACCATCGTCGTCAGCCCGCATCATCATCCTCGTCAGCCCGCATCATCATCCTCATCAGCCTGCATTATCCTCGTCAGCCCGCATCATCATCTTCGTCAGCCCTCATCATCGTCATCGTCACCCCACATCATCATCATCGTCAGACCACATCATCATCATCGTCAGACCACATCATCATCCTCCTAGGCCCACATCATCCTCCTCGTCAGCCCGCATCATCATCCTCATCAGCCCGCATCATCATCACCGTCAGCCCGCATCATCATCCTCGTCAGCCCGCATCATCATCCTTGTCAGCCCGCATCATCCTCCTCTTCAGCCCGCATCACCATCGTCGTCAGCCCGCATCATCATCGTAGTCAGCCCGCATCATCATTGTCGTCAGCCCGCATCATCATACTCATCAGCACACATCACCATCCTCATCAGCCCGCATCATCATCCTCGTCAGCCCGCATCATCATCCTCGTCAGCCCGCATCACCATCACCGTCAGCCCGCATCATCATCCTCGTCAGCCCGCATCATCATCCTCGTCAGCACGCATCATCATCCTCGTCAGCCCGCATCATCATCCTCGCAGCCCGCTTCAGCATCCTCGTCAGCACGCATCATCATCCTCGTCAGCCCGCATCATCATCCTCATCAGCCTGCGACATTCTCGTCAGCCCGCATCATCATCCTCATCAGCCTGCATCATCCTCGTCAGCCCGCATCATCATCCTCGTCAGCCCGCATCACCATCACCGTCAGCCCACATCATCATCCTCGTCAGCCCGCATCATCATCCTCGTCAGCACGCATCATCATCCTCGTCAGCCCGCATCATCAACCTCGCAGCCCGCTTCAGCATCCTCGTCAGCCCGCATCATCATCCTCGTCAGCCCGCATCACCATCGTCGCCAGCCTGCATCACCATCGTCCTCAGCCCGCATCATCATCGTCGTCAGCCCGCATCATCATCCTCGTCAGCCCGCATCATCATCCTCATCAGCCTGCATCATTCTCGTCAGCACGCATCATCATCCTTGTCAATCCATATCATCGTCATCGTCAGCCTACATCATCATCATCGTCAGACCACATCATCATCATCGTCACACCACATCATCATCCTCCTAGGCCCACATCATCCTCCTCGTCAGCCCGCATCATCATCCTCATCAGCCCGCATCATCATCACCGTCAGCCCGCATCATCATCCTCGTCAGCCCGCATCATCATCCTTGTCAGCCCGCATCATCATCCTCTTCAGCCCGCATCACCATCGTCGTCAGCCCGCATCATCATCGTCGCCAGCCCGCATCATCATCCTCGCAGCCCGCTTCAGCATCCTCGTCAGCACGCATCATCATCCTCGTCAGCCCGCATCATCATCCTCATCAGCCTGCATCATTCTCGTCAGCCCGCATCATCATCCTCATCAGCCTGCATCATCCTCGTCAGCCCGCATCATCATCCTCGTCAGCCCGCATCACCATCACCGTCAGCCCGCATCATCATCCTCGTCAGCCCGCATCATCATCCTTGTCAGCCCGCATCATCATCCTCTTCAGCCCGCATCACCATCGTCGTCAGCCCGCATCATCATCGTCGTCAGCCCGCATCATCATTGTCGTCAGCCCGCATCATAATCCTCATCAGCACGCATCACCATCCTCATCAGCCGGCATCATCATCCTCGTCAGCCCGCATCATCATCCTCGTCAGCCCGCATCACCATCACCGTCAGCCCGCATCATCATCCTCGTCAGCCCGCATCATCATCCTCGTCAGCACGCATCATCATCCTCGTCAGCCCGCATCATCATCCTCGCAGCCCGCTTCAGCATCCTCGTCAGCACGCATCATCATCCTCGTCAGCCCGCATCATCATCCTCATCAGCCTGCATCATTCTCGTCAGCCCGCATCATCATCCTCATCAGCCTGCATCATCCTCGTCAGCCCGCATCATCATCCTCGTCAGCCCGCAACACCATCACCGTCAGCCCGCATCATCATCCTCGTCAGCCCGCATCATCATCCTCGTCAGCACGCATCATCATCCTCGTCAGCCCGCATCATCATCCTCGCAGCCCGCTTCAGCATCCTCGTCAGCCCGCATCATCATCCTCGTCAGCCCGCATCACCATCGTCGCCAGCCTGCATCACCATCGTCCTCAGCCCGCATCATCATCGTCGTCGGCCCGCATCATCATCCTCGTCAGCCCGCATCATCATCCTCATCAGCCTGCATCATTCTCGTCAGCCCGCATCATCATCCTTGTCAGTCCACATCATCGTCATCGTCAGCCTACATCATCATCATCGTCAGACCACATCATCATCATCGTCACACGACATCATCATCCTCCTAGGCCCACATCATCCTCCTCGTCAGCCCGCATCATCATCCTCGTCAGCCCGCATCATCATCACCGTCAGCCCGCATCATCATCCTCGTCAGCTCGCATCATCTTCCTCGTCAGCACGCATCATCATCCTCGTCAGCCCGCATCACCATCGTTGTCAGCCCGCATCATCATCGTCGTTAGCCCGCATCATCATCATCGTCAGCCCGCATCATCATCCTCGTCAGCACGCATCATCATCCTCGTCGGCCCGCATCATCATCCTCCCAGCCCGCATCATCATCCTCGTCAGCACGCATCATCATCTTCGTCGGCCCGCATCATCATCCTCGTCAGCCCACATCACCATCCTCGTCAGCCCGCATCATCATCCTCGTCGGCCCGCATCATCTTCCTCGTCAGCATGCATCATCATCCTCGTCAGCCCGCATCATCATCCTCGCAGCCCGCTTCAGCATCCTCGTCAGCCCGCATCATCATCGTCGTCAGCCCGCATCATCATCCTCGTCAGCATGCATCATCATCCTTGTCAGCCCGCATCATCATCCTTGTCAGCCCGCATCACCGTCGTCCTCAGCCCGCATCATCATCGTCGTCAGCCCGCATCATCATCCTCGTCAGCCCTCATCATCATCCTCATCACCCTGCATCGTCCTCGTCAGCCTGCATCATCATCCTCGTCATCCCACATCATCGTCATCGTCAGCCTACATCATCATCATTGTCAGACCACATCATCATCATCGTCAGACCACATCATCATCCTTCTAGGCCCACATCATCCTCCTCGTCAGCCCACATCATCATCCTCGTCAGGCCACATCATCATCCTCCTCAGCCCACATCCTCATCCTTGTCAGCCTACATCATCGTCATCGTCAGCCCACATCATCGTCATCTTCAGCCCACATCATCATCATCGACAGCCCACATCATCGTCATCGTCAGGCGACAACATCGTCATCGACAGCCCACATCATCATCCTCGACAGCCCACATCATCGTCATCGTCATCCCATATCATCGTCATCGTCATCCCACATCATCCTCATCGTCAGCCCACATCATCATCCTCCTCAGCAAACATCATCCTCATCGTCAGGCCACATCATCATCCTCGTCAGCCCACAGCATCATCATCGTCAGCCCACATCTCGATCGTCGTCAGCCCACATAATCATCGTCAGCCCTCATCACCATCGACGTCAGCCCACATCATCATCGTCTTCAGCCCACATCACCATCGTCGTCAGTCCACATAATTGTCGTCAGCCCACACCATCATCGTTAGCCCACATCATCATCGTCAGCCCACATCATCATCCTCATCTGCCCACATTATCATCATCATCAGCCCACATCATCATCCTCCTTAGCCCTCATCAAACTCCTCGACAGCCCACATCATCATCGTTGTCAGCCCGCATCATCATCCTTTTCAGCCCGCATCATCATCCTCGTCAGTCCGCATCATCATCCTCATCAGCCCGCATCATCTTCTTCGTCATTCGCCATCATCATCCTCGTCAGCCTGCATCATCACCCTCGTCAGCCCGCATCTTCATCCTCGTCAGGCCGCATCATCATCCTCGTCAGCCCGCATCATCATCCTCGTCACCCCGCATCATCATCCTCGTCAGCCCGCATCACCATCGTCATCAGCCTGCATCACCATCGTCGTGAGCACTCATCATCATCGTCGTCAGCCCGCATCATCATCCTCGTCAGCCCGCATCATCATCACCGTCAGCCCACATCACCATCGTCGTCAGCCCACCTCATCGTCGTCGTCAGCCCACATCACCATCGTCGTTAGCCCACATAACCATCGTCACCCAACTTCACCATCGACGTCAGTACACATCATCATCGTCGTCAGCCCGCATCATCATCCTCGTCAGAACGCATCATCATCCTCGTCATCCCGCATCATCATCCTCGTAAGCCCGCATCACCATCACCGTCAGCCCGCATCATCCTCCTGGTCAGCCCGCATCGTCATCCTCGCAGCCCGCTTCAGCACCCTCGTCAGCCCGTTTCATCATCCTCGTCAGCCTGCATCAGCATCGTCGTCAGCCTGCATCACCATCGTCGTCAGCCCGCATCGTCATCCTCGTCAGCCCACATCATCGTCATCGTCAGCCCACATCATCATCATCGTCAGACCACATCATCACAATCGTCAGACCACATCATCATCCTCCTAGGCCCACATCATCCTCCTCGTCAGCCCGCATCATCATCCTCATCAGCCCGCATCATCATCACCGTCAGCCCGCATCATCATCCTCGTCAGCCCGCATCATCATCCTCGTCAGCTCGCATCATCATCCTCATCAGCCCGCGTCATCATCCTCGTCAGCATGCATCATCATCCTCGTCAGCCCGCATCATCATCCTCGCAGCCCGCTTCAGCACCCTCGTCAGCCCGTTTCATCATCCTCGTCAGCCTGCATAAGCATCGTCGTAAGCCTGCATCACGATCGTCGTCAGCCCGCATCACCATCGTCGTCAGCCCGCATCATCATCCTCGTCAGCCCGCATCATCATCCTCATCAGCCTGCATTATCCTCGTCAGCCCGCATCATCATCCTCGTCAGCCCTCATCATCGTCATCGTCAGCCCACATCATCATCATCGTCAGACCACATCATCATCATCGTCAGACCACATCATCATCCTCCTAGGCCCACATCATCCTCCTCGTCAGCCCGCATCATCATCCTCATCAGCCCGCATCATCATCACCATCAGCCCGCATCATCATCCTCGTCAGCCCGCATCATCATCCTTGTCAGCCCGCATCATCATCCTCTTCAGCCCGCATCACCATCGTCGTCAGCCCGCATCATCATCGTCGTCAGCCCGCATCATCATTGTCGTCAGCCCGCATCATCATCCTCATCAGCACGCATCACCATCCTCATCAGTCCGCATCATCATCCTCGTCAGCCCGCATCATCATCCTCGTCAGCCCGCATCACCATCACCGTCAGCCCGCATCATCATCCTCGTCAGCCCGCATCATCATCCTCGTCAGCACGCATCATCATCCTCGTCAGCCCGCATCATCATCCTCGCAGCCCGCTTCAGCATCCTCGTCAGCACGCATCATCATCCTCGTCAGCCCGCATCATCATCCTCATCAGCATGCATCATTCTCGTCAGCCCGCATCATCATCCTCATCAGCCTGCATCATCCTCGTCAGCCCGCATCATCATCCTCGTCAGCCCGCATCACCATCACCGTCAGCCCGCATCATCATCCTCGTCAGCCCGCATCATCATCCTCGTCAGCACGCATCATCATCCTCGTCAGCCCGCATCATCATCCTCGCAGCCCGCTTCAGCATCCTCGTCAGCCCGCATCACCATCGTCATCAGCCTGCATCACCATCGTCGTGAGCCCTCATCATCATCGTCGTCAGCCCGCATCATCATCGTCGTCAGCCCACATCGTCATCGTCAGCCCGCATCATCATCGTCAGCCCTCATCATCATCGTCTCCCCACATCATCATCCTCATCAGCTCGCATCATCATCCTCTTAAGGCCGCATCATCATCCTCGTCCGCCCGCATCATCATCCTCGTCAGCCCGCATCATCGTCATCGTCAGCACGCATCATCATACTCGTCAGCCCGCATCATCATCCTCGTCAGCCCGCATCATCATCACCGTCAGCCCACATCACCATCGTCGTCAGCCCACATCATCGTCGTCGTCAGCCCACATCACCATCGTCGTTAGCCCACATAACCATCGTCACCCAACTTCACCATCGACGTCAGTACACATCATCATCCTCGTCAGCCCTCATCATCATCGTCGTCAGCCCACATCATCATTGTCGTCCCACATCATCATCGTCAGCCCACATCATCATCGTCAGCCCACATCATCATTATCATCAGCCCAAATCATCATCCTCATCAGCCCACATCATCATCCTCATCAGCCCACATCATCATCCTCGTCAGCCCATATCATCATCCACGTCAGCCGGCATCTTCATCCTCGTCAGCCCACATCATCGTCATCGTCAGCCCACATCATTATCATCGTCAGCCCGCATCGTCATCCTCTTTAGCCCGCATCATCATCCTCGTCAGCCCACATCAGCATCGTCATCAGCCCACATCAGCATCGTCATCAGCCCACATCAACATCGTCGTCAGCCCACATAATCATCATCAGCCCACATAATCATCCTCGTCAGCCCGCATCATCATGCTCGTCAGCCCGCATCATCATCCTCGTCAGCCCGCATCATCATCACCGTCAGCCAGCATCATCATCCTCGTCAGCCCGCGTCATCATCCTCGCAGCCCGCTTCAGCATCCTCGTCAGCCCTTATCATCATCCTCGTCAGCCTGCATCACCATCGCCGTTAGCCTGCATCACCATCGTCGTCAGCGCGCATCACCATCGTCGACAGCCTGCATCATCGTCATCGTCAGCCTACATCATCATCATCGTCAGACCACATGATCATCATCGTCAGACCACGTCATCATCCTCCTAGGCCCACATCACCCTACTCGTCAGCCAGCATCATCATCCTCGTCAGCCCGCATCATGATCACCGTCAGCCCGCATCATCATCCTCGTCAGCCCGCATCATCATCCTCGTCAGCACGCATCATCATCCTCTTCAGCCCTCATCACCATCGTCGTCAGCCCGCATCATCATCGTCGTCAGCCCGGATCATCATCCTCATCAGGAAGCATCATCAATCTCGTCAGCCCGCATCATCATCCTCGCAGCCCGCATCATCATCCTCGTCAGA
The DNA here is from genome assembly GCF_029281585.2 of Gorilla gorilla gorilla. NCBI lineage: Eukaryota > Metazoa > Chordata > Mammalia > Primates > Hominidae > Gorilla > Gorilla gorilla. Next base: position 8,020,579 of record NC_086018.1, on the reverse strand, counting down.
ACGCATCATCATCCTCGTCATCCCGCATCATCATCCTCGTAAGCCCGCATCACCATCACCGTCAGCCCGCATCATCATCCTGGTCAGCCCGCATCGTCATCCTCGCAGCCCGCTTCAGCACCCTCGTCAGCCCGTTTCATCATCCTCGTCAGCCTGTATCAGCATCGTCGTCAGCCTGCATCACCATCGTCGTCTTCCCGCATCGTCATCCTCGTCAGCCCACATCATCGTCATCGTCAGCCCACATCATCATCATCGTCAGACCACATCATCACCATCGTCAGACCACATCATCATCCTCCTAGGCCCACATCATCCTCCTCGTCAGCCCGCATCATCATCCTCATCAGCCCGCATCATCATCACCGTCAGCCCGCATCATCATCCTCGTCAGCCCGCATCATCATCCTCGTCAGCTCGCATCATCATCCTCATCAGCCCGCGTCATCATCCTCGTCAGCATGCATCATCATCCTCGTCAGCCCGCATCATCATCCTCGCAGCCCGCTTCAGCACCCTCGTCAGCCCGTTTCATCATCCTCGTCAGCCTGCATCAGCATCGTCGTCAGCCTGCATCACCATCGTCGTCAGCCCGCATCACCATCGTCGTCAGCCCGCATCATCATCCTCGTCAGCCCGCATCATCATCCTCGTCAGCCCGCATCATCATCCTCATCAGCCTGCATCATCCTCGTCAGCCCGCATCATCATCCTCGTCAGCCCACATCATCGTCATCGTCAGCCCACATCATCATCATCGTCAGACCACATCATCATCATCGTCAGACCACATCATCATCCTCCTAGGCCCACATCATCCTCCTCGTCAGCCCGCATCATCATCCTCATCAGCCCGCATCATCATCACCGTCAGCCCGCATCATCATCCTCGTCAGCCCGCATCATCATCCTTGTCAGCCCGCATCATCATCCTCTTCAGCCCGAATCACCATCGTCGTCAGCCCGCATCATCATCGTCGTCAGCCCGCATCATCATTGTCGTCAGCCCGCTTCAGCATCCTCGTCAGCACGCATCATCATCCTCGTCAGCCCGCATCATCTTCCTCGCAGCCCGCTTCAGCATCCTCGTCAGCCCGCATCATCCTCCTCGTCAGCCCGCATCATCATCCTCGTCAGCCCGCATCGTCATCACCGTCAGCCCGCATCACCATCCTCGTCAGCCCGCAACATCCTCCTCGTCAGCACGCATCATCATCCTCGTCAGCCCGCATCATCATCACCGTCAGCCAGCATCATCATCCTCGTCAGCCCGCGTCATCATCCTCGCAGCCCGCTTCAGCATCCTCGTCAGCCCGTATCATCATCCTCGTCAGCCTGCATCACCATCGCCGTCAGCCTGCATCACCATCGTCGTCAGCGCGCATCACCATCGTCGTCAGCCCGCATCATCGTCATCGTCAGCCTACATCATCATCATCGTCAGACCACATGATCATCATCGTCAGACCACGTCATCATCCTCCTAGGCCCACATCACCCTACTCGTCAGCCAGCATCATCATCCTCGTCAGCCCGCATCATGATCACCGTCAGCCCGCATCATCATCCTCGTCAGCCCGCATCATCATCCTCGTCAGCACGCATCATCATCCTCCTCAGCCCTCATCACCATCGTCGTCAGCCCGCATCATCATCGTCGTCAGCCCGCATCATCATCCTCATCAGCAAGCATCATCATCCTCGTCAGCCCGCATCATCATCCTCGCAGCCCGCATCATCATCCTCGTAAGCCCGCATCACCATCACCGTCAGCCCGCATCATCATCCTGGTCAGCCCACATCATCGTCATCGTCAGCCCACATCATCATCATCGTCAGACCACATCATCATCATCGTCAGACCGCATCATCATCCTCCTAGGCCCACATCATCCTCCTCGTCAGCCCGCATCATCATCCTCATCAGCCCGCATCATCATCACCGTCAGCCCGCATCATCATCCTCGTCAGCACGCATCATCATCCTCTTCAGCCCTCATCACCATCGTCGTCAGCCCGCATCATCATCGTCGTCAGCCCGGATCATCATCCTCATCAGCAAGCATCATCATCCTCGTCAGCCCGCATCATCATCCTCGCAGCCCGCATCATCATCCTCGTCAGAACGCATCATCATCCTCGTCATCCCGCATCATCATCCTCGTAAGCCCGCATCACCATCACCGTCAGCTCGCATCATCATCCTCATCAGCCCGCGTCATCATCCTCGTCAGCATGCATCATCATCCTCATCAGCCCGCATCATCATCCTCGCAGCCCGCTTCAGCACCCTCGTCAGCCCGTTTCATCATCCTCGTCAGCCTGCATCAGCATCGTCGTCAGCCTGCATCACCATCGTCGTCAGCCCGCATCGTCATCCTCGTCAGCCCATATCATCGTCATCGTCAGCCCACATCATCATCATCGTCAGACCTCATCATCACCATCGTCAGACCACATCATCATCCTCCTAAGCCCACATCATCCTCCTCGTCAGCCCGCATCATCATCCTCATCAGCCCGCATCATCATCACCGTCAGCCCGCATCATCATCCTCGTCAGCCCGCATCATCATCCTCGTCAGCTCGCATCATCATCCTCCTCAGCCCGCGTCATCATCCTCGTCAGCATGCATCATCATCCTCGTCAGCCCGCATCATCATCCTCGCAGCCCGCTTTAGCACCCTCGTCAGCCCGTTTCATCATCCTCGTCAGCCTGCATCAGCATCGTCGTCAGCCTGCATCACCATCGTCGTCAGCCCGCATCACCATCGTCGTCAGCCCGCATCATCATCCTCGTCAGCCCGCATCATCATCCTCATCAGCCTGCATTATCCTCGTCAGCCCGCATCATCATCCTCGTCAGCCCTCATCATCGTCATCGTCAGCCCACATCATCATCATCGTCAGACCACATCATCATCATCGTCAGAACACATCATCATCCTCCTAGGCCCACATCATCCTCCTCGTCAGCCCGCATCATCATCCTCATCAGCCCGCATCACCATCACCGTCAGCCCGCATCATCATCCTCGTCAGCCGGCATCATCATCCTTGTCAGCCCGCATCATCATCCTCTTCAGCCCGCATCACCATCGTCGTCAGCCCGCATCATCGACGTCGTCAGCCCGCATCATCATTGTCGTCAGCCCGCATCATCATCCTCATCAGCACGCATCACCATCCTCATCAGCCCGCATCATCATCCTCGTCAGCCCGAATCATCATCCTCGTCAGCCCGCATCACCATCACCGTCAGCCCGCATCATCATCCTCGTCAGCGCGCATCATCATCCTCGTCAGCACGCATCATCATCCTCGTCAGCCCGCATCATCATCCTCGCAGCACGCTTCAGCATCCTCGTCAGCACGCATCATCATCCTCGTCAGCCCGCATCATCATCCTCATCAGCCTGCATCATTCTCGTCAGCCCGCATCATCATCCTCATCAGCCTGCATCATCCTCGTCAGCCCGCATCATCATCCTCGTCATCCCGCATCACCATCACCGTGAGCCCGCATCATCATCCTCGTCAGCCCGCATCATCATCCTCGTCAGCACGCATCATCATCCTCGTCAGCCCGCATCATCATCCTCGCAGCCCGCTTCAGCATCCTCGTCAGCCCGCATCATCATCCTCGTCAGCCCGCATCACCATCGTCGCCAGCCTGCATCACCATCGTCCTCAGCCCGCATCATCATCGTCGTCAGCCCGCATCATCATCCTCGTCAGCCCGCATCATCATCCTCATCAGCCTGCATCATTCTCGTCAGCCCGCATCATCATCCTTGTCAGTCCACATCATCATCCTCTTCAGCCCACATCATCATCACCGTCAGCCCGCATCATCATCCTCGTCAGCCCGCATCATCATCCTCGTCAGCTCGCATCATCATCCTCCTCAGCCCGCGTCATCATCCTCGTCAGCATGCATCATCATCCTCGTCAGCCCGCATCATCATCCTCGCAGCCCGCTTTAGCACCCTCGTCAGCCCGTTTCATCTTCCTCGTCAGCCTGCATCGGCATCGTCGTCAGCCTGCATCACCATCGTCGTCAGCCCGCATCACCATCGTCGTCAGCCCGCATCATCATCCTCGTCAGCCCGCATCATCATCCTCATCAGCCTGCATCATCCTCGTCAGCCCGCATCATCATCCTCGTCAGCCCACATCATCGTCATCGTCAGCCCACATCATCATCATCGTCAGACCACATCATCATCATCGTCAGACCACATCATCATCCTCCTAGGCCCACATCATCCTCCTCGTCAGCCCGCATCATCATCCTCATCAGCCCGCATCATCATCACCGTCAGCCCGCATCATCATCCTCGTCAGCCCGCATCATCATCCTTGTCAGCCCGCATCATCATCCTCTTCAGCCCGAATCACCATCGTCGTCAGCCCGCATCATCATCGTCGTCAGCCCGCATCATCATTGTCGTCAGCCCGCTTCAGCATCCTCGTCAGCACGCATCATCATCCTCGTCAGCCCGCATCATCTTCCTCGCAGCCCGCTTCAGCATCCTCGTCAGCCCGCATCATCCTCCTCGTCAGCCCGCATCATCATCCTCGTCAGCCCGCATCGTCATCACCGTCAGCCCGCATCACCATCCTCGTCAGCCCGCAACATCCTCCTCGTCAGCACGCATCATCATCCTCGTCAGCCCGCATCATCATCACCGTCAGCCAGCATCATCATCCTCGTCAGCCCGCGTCATCATCCTCGCAGCCCGCTTCAGCATCCTCGTCAGCCCGTATCATCATCCTCGTCAGCCTGCATCACCATCGCCGTCAGCCTGCATCACCATCGTCGTCAGCGCGCATCACCATCGTCGTCAGCCCGCATCATCGTCATCGTCAGCCTACATCATCATCATCGTCAGACCACATGATCATCATCGTCAGACCACGTCATCATCCTCCTAGGCCCACATCACCCTACTCGTCAGCCAGCATCATCATCCTCGTCAGCCCGCATCATGATCACCGTCAGCCCGCATCATCATCCTCGTCAGCCCGCATCATCATCCTCGTCAGCACGCATCATCATCCTCCTCAGCCCTCATCACCATCGTCGTCAGCCCGCATCATCATCGTCGTCAGCCCGCATCATCATCCTCATCAGCAAGCATCATCATCCTCGTCAGCCCGCATCATCATCCTCGCAGCCCGCATCATCATCCTCGTAAGCCCGCATCACCATCACCGTCAGCCCGCATCATCATCCTGGTCAGCCCACATCATCGTCATCGTCAGCCCACATCATCATCATCGTCAGACCACATCATCATCATCGTCAGACCGCATCATCATCCTCCTAGGCCCACATCATCCTCCTCGTCAGCCCGCATCATCATCCTCATCAGCCCGCATCATCATCACCGTCAGCCCGCATCATCATCCTCGTCAGCACGCATCATCATCCTCTTCAGCCCTCATCACCATTGTCGTCAGCCCGCATCATCATCGTCGTCAGCCCGGATCATCATCCTCATCAGCAAGCATCATCATCCTCGTCAGCCCGCATCATCATCCTCGCAGCCCGCATCATCATCCTCGTCAGAACGCATCATCATCCTCGTCATCCCGCATCATCATCCTCGTAAGCCCGCATCACCATCACCGTCAGCTCGCATCATCATCCTCATCAGCCCGCGTCATCATCCTCGTCAGCATGCATCATCATCCTCATCAGCCCGCATCATCATCCTCGCAGCCCGCTTCAGCACCCTCGTCAGCCCGTTTCATCATCCTCGTCAGCCTGCATCAGCATCGTCGTCAGCCTGCATCACCATCGTCGTCAGCCCGCATCGTCATCCTCGTCAGCCCATATCATCGTCATCGTCAGCCCACATCATCATCATCGTCAGACCTCATCATCACCATCGTCAGACCACATCATCATCCTCCTAAGCCCACATCATCCTCCTCGTCAGCCCGCATCATCATCCTCATCAGCCCGCATCATCATCACCGTCAGCCCGCATCATCATCCTCGTCAGCCCGCATCATCATCCTCGTCAGCTCGCATCATCATCCTCCTCAGCCCGCGTCATCATCCTCGTCAGCATGCATCATCATCCTCGTCAGCCCGCATCATCATCCTCGCAGCCCGCTTTAGCACCCTCGTCAGCCCGTTTCATCATCCTCGTCAGCCTGCATCAGCATCGTCGTCAGCCTGCATCACCATCGTCGTCAGCCCGCATCACCATCGTCGTCAGCCCGCATCACCATCGTCGTCAGCCCGCATCATCATCCTCGTCAGCCCTCCTCATCATCCTCGTCAGCCCGCATCATCATCACCGTCAGCCCGCATCATCATCCTCGTCAGCCCGCGTAATCATCCTCGTCAGCATGCATCATCATCCTCGTCAGCCCGCATCATCATCCTCGCAGCCTGCTTCAGCATCCTCGTCAGCCCGTATCATCATCCTCGTCAGCCTGCATCTGCATCGTCGTCAGCCTGCATCACCATCGTCGTCAGCCCGCATCACCATCGTCGTCAGCCCGCATCATCATCCTCGTCAGCCCGCATCATCATCCATCAGCCTGCATCATCCTCGTCAGCCCGCATCATCATCCTCGTCAGCCCACATCATCGTCATCGTCAGCCCACATCATCATCATCGTCAGACCACATCATCATCATCGTCAGACCACATCATCATCCTCCTAGGCCCACATCATCCTCCTCGTCAGCCCGCATCATCATCCTCGTCAGCTCGCATCATCATCCTCTTCAGCCCGCATCACCATCGTCGTCAGCCCGCATCATCATCCTCGTCAGCCCGCATCATCATCCTCGTCAGCCCGCATCACCATCTCCGTCAGCCCGCATCATCATCCTCGTCAGCCCGCATCATCATCCTCGTCAGCACGCATCATCATCCTCGTCAGCCCGCATCATCATCCTCATCAGCCTGCATTATCCTCGTCAGCCCGCATCATCATCCTCGTCAGCCCTCATCATCGTCATCGTCAGCCCACATCATCATCATCGTCAGACCACATCATCATCATCGTCAGAACACATCATCATCCTCCTAGGCCCACATCATCCTCCTCGTCAGCCCGCATCATCATCCTCATCAGCCCGCATCACCATCACCGTCAGCCCGCATCATCATCCTCGTCAGCCGGCATCATCATCCTTGTCAGCCCGCATCATCATCCTCTTCAGCCCGCATCACCATCGTCGTCAGCCCGCATCATCGACGTCGTCAGCCCGCATCATCATTGTCGTCAGCCCGCATCATCATCCTCATCAGCACGCATCACCATCCTCATCAGCCCGCATCATCATCCTCGTCAGCCCGAATCATCATCCTCGTCAGCCCGCATCACCATCACCGTCAGCCCGCATCATCATCCTCGTCAGCGCGCATCATCATCCTCGTCAGCACGCATCATCATCCTCGTCAGCCCGCATCATCATCCTCGCAGCACGCTTCAGCATCCTCGTCAGCACGCATCATCATCCTCGTCAGCCCGCATCATCATCCTCATCAGCCTGCATCATTCTCGTCAGCCCGCATCATCATCCTCATCAGCCTGCATCATCCTCGTCAGCCCGCATCATCATCCTCGTCATCCCGCATCACCATCACCGTGAGCCCGCATCATCATCCTCGTCAGCCCGCATCATCATCCTCGTCAGCACGCATCATCATCCTCGTCAGCCCGCATCATCATCCTCGCAGCCCGCTTCAGCATCCTCGTCAGCCCGCATCATCATCCTCGTCAGCCCGCATCACCATCGTCGCCAGCCTGCATCACCATCGTCCTCAGCCCGCATCATCATCGTCGTCAGCCCGCATCATCATCCTCGTCAGCCCGCATCATCATCCTCATCAGCCTGCATCATTCTCGTCAGCCCGCATCATCATCCTTGTCAGTCCACATCATCATCCTCTTCAGCCCACATCATCATCACCGTCAGCCCGCATCATCATCCTCGTCAGCCCGCATCATCATCCTCGTCAGCTCGCATCATCATCCTCCTCAGCCCGCGTCATCATCCTCGTCAGCATGCATCATCATCCTCGTCAGCCCGCATCATCATCCTCGCAGCCCGCTTTAGCACCCTCGTCAGCCCGTTTCATCTTCCTCGTCAGCCTGCATCGGCATCGTCGTCAGCCTGCATCACCATCGTCGTCAGCCCGCATCACCATCGTCGTCAGCCCGCATCATCATCCTCGTCAGCCCGCATCATCATCCTCATCAGCCTGCATCATCCTCGTCAGCCCGCATCATCATCCTCGTCAGCCCACATCATCGTCATCGTCAGCCCACATCATCATCATCGTCAGACCACATCATCATCATCGTCAGACCACATCATCATCCTCCTAGGCCCACATCATCCTCCTCGTCAGCCCGCATCATCATCCTCATCAGCCCGCATCATCATCACCGTCAGCCCGCATCATCATCCTCGTCAGCCCGCATCATCATCCTTGTCAGCCCGCATCATCATCCTCTTCAGCCCGCATCACCATCGTCGTCAGCCCGCATCATCATCGTCGTCAGCCCGCATCATCATTGTCGTCAGCCCGCTTCAGCATCCTCGTCAGCACGCATCATCATCCTCGTCAGCCCGCATCATCTTCCTCGCAGCCCGCTTCAGCATCCTCGTCAGCCCGCATCATCCTCCTCGTCAGCCCGCATCATCATCCTCGTCAGCCCGCATCGTCATCACCGTCAGCCCGCATCACCATCCTCGTCAGCCCGCAACATCCTCCTCGTCAGCACGCATCATCATCCTCGTCAGCCCGCATCATCATCACCGTCAGCCAGCATCATCATCCTCGTCAGCCCGCGTCATCATCCTCGCAGCCCGCTTCAGCATCCTCGTCAGCCCGTATCATCATCCTCGTCAGCCTGCATCACCATCGCCGTCAGCCTGCATCACCATCGTCGTCAGCGCGCATCACCATCGTCGTCAGCCCGCATCATCGTCATCGTCAGCCTACATCATCATCATCGTCAGACCACATGATCATCATCGTCAGACCACGTCATCATCCTCCTAGGCCCACATCACCCTACTCGTCAGCCAGCATCATCATCCTCGTCAGCCCGCATCATGATCACCGTCAGCCCGCATCATCATCCTCGTCAGCCCGCATCATCATCCTCGTCAGCACGCATCATCATCCTCCTCAGCCCTCATCACCATCGTCGTCAGCCCGCATCATCATCGTCGTCAGCCCGCATCATCATCCTCATCAGCAAGCATCATCATCCTCGTCAGCCCGCATCATCATCCTCGCAGCCCGCATCATCATCCTCGTAAGCCCGCATCACCATCACCGTCAGCCCGCATCATCATCCTGGTCAGCCCACATCATCGTCATCGTCAGCCCACATCATCATCATCGTCAGACCACATCATCATCATCGTCAGACCGCATCATCATCCTCCTAGGCCCACATCATCCTCCTCGTCAGCCCGCATCATCATCCTCATCAGCCCGCATCATCATCACCGTCAGCCCGCATCATCATCCTCGTCAGCACGCATCATCATCCTCTTCAGCCCTCATCACCATTGTCGTCAGCCCGCATCATCATCGTCGTCAGCCCGGATCATCATCCTCATCAGCAAGCATCATCATCCTCGTCAGCCCGCATCATCATCCTCGCAGCCCGCATCATCATCCTCGTCAGAACGCATCATCATCCTCGTCATCCCGCATCATCATCCTCGTAAGCCCGCATCACCATCACCGTCAGCTCGCATCATCATCCTCATCAGCCCGCGTCATCATCCTCGTCAGCATGCATCATCATCCTCATCAGCCCGCATCATCATCCTCGCAGCCCGCTTCAGCACCCTCGTCAGCCCGTTTCATCATCCTCGTCAGCCTGCATCAGCATCGTCGTCAGCCTGCATCACCATCGTCGTCAGCCCGCATCGTCATCCTCGTCAGCCCATATCATCGTCATCGTCAGCCCACATCATCATCATCGTCAGACCTCATCATCACCATCGTCAGACCACATCATCATCCTCCTAAGCCCACATCATCCTCCTCGTCAGCCCGCATCATCATCCTCATCAGCCCGCATCATCATCACCGTCAGCCCGCATCATCATCCTCGTCAGCCCGCATCATCATCCTCGTCAGCTCGCATCATCATCCTCCTCAGCCCGCGTCATCATCCTCGTCAGCATGCATCATCATCCTCGTCAGCCCGCATCATCATCCTCGCAGCCCGCTTTAGCACCCTCGTCAGCCCGTTTCATCATCCTCGTCAGCCTGCATCAGCATCGTCGTCAGCCTGCATCACCATCGTCGTCAGCCCGCATCACCATCGTCGTCAGCCCGCATCACCATCGTCGTCAGCCCGCATCATCATCCTCGTCAGCCCTCCTCATCATCCTCGTCAGCCCGCATCATCATCACCGTCAGCCCGCATCATCATCCTCGTCAGCCCGCGTAATCATCCTCGTCAGCATGCATCATCATCCTCGTCAGCCCGCATCATCATCCTCGCAGCCTGCTTCAGCATCCTCGTCAGCCCGTATCATCATCCTCGTCAGCCTGCATCTGCATCGTCGTCAGCCTGCATCACCATCGTCGTCAGCCCGCATCACCATCGTCGTCAGCCCGCATCATCATCCTCGTCAGCCCGCATCATCATCCATCAGCCTGCATCATCCTCGTCAGCCCGCATCATCATCCTCGTCAGCCCACATCATCGTCATCGTCAGCCCACATCATCATCATCGTCAGACCACATCATCATCATCGTCAGACCACATCATCATCCTCCTAGGCCCACATCATCCTCCTCGTCAGCCCGCATCATCATCCTCGTCAGCTCGCATCATCATCCTCTTCAGCCCGCATCACCATCGTCGTCAGCCCGCATCATCATCCTCGTCAGCCCGCATCATCATCCTCGTCAGCCCGCATCACCATCTCCGTCAGCCCGCATCATCATCCTCGTCAGCCCGCATCATCATCCTCGTCAGCACGCATCATCATCCTCGTCAGCCCGCATCATCATCCTCGCAGCCCGCTTCAGCATCCTCGTCAGCCCGCATCATCATCCTCGTCAGCCCGCATCACCATCGTCGCCAGCCTGCATCACCATCGTCCTCAGCCCGCATCATCATCGTCGTCAGCCCGCATCATCATCCTCGTCAGCCCGCATCATCATCCTCATCAGCCTGCATCATTCTCGTCAGCCCGCATCATCATCCTCGTAAGCCCACATCAGCATCGTCATCAGCCCACATCAGCATCGTCATCAGCCCACATCAACATCGTCGTCAGCCCACATAATCATCATCAGCCCAGATAATCATCCTCGTCAGCCCGCATCATCATCCTCGTCAGCCCGCATCATCATCCTCGTCAGCCCGCATCATCATCACCGTCAGCCCGCATCATCATCCTCGTCAGCCCGCATCATCATCCTCGCAGTCCGCTTCAGCATCCTCTTCAGCCCCCATCATCACCACCGTCAGCCCGCATCACCATCGTCGCCAACCCGCATCATCATCGTCGTCAGCCCGCATCATCATCGTCGTCAGCACGCATCATCATACTCGTCAGCACGCATCATCATACTCGTCAGCACGCATCATCATCCTCGGAGCCCGCATCATCATCCTCGTTAGCCCGCATCTTCATCCTCGTCAGCTCGGATCATCATCACCATCAGCCCGCATCATCATCCTCGTCAGCCTGCATCATCATCACCGTCAGCCCGCATCATCATCCTCGGCAGCCCGCATCATCGTCCTCGTCAGCACGCGTCATCATCCTCATCAGCCCGCATCATCATCCTCGCAGCCCGCTTCAGCATCCTCGTCAGCCCCCATCATCATCACAGTCAGCCCACATCACCATAGTCGTCAGCCCGCATCATCATCGTCGTCAGCCCGCATCATCATCGTCGTCAGCACGCATCATCATCCTCGTCAGCCCGCTTCATCATCCTTGGAGCCCGCATCATCATCCTCGTCAGCCCGCATCATCATCACCGTTAGCCAGCATCATCATCCTCGTCAGCCCGCATCATCATCATCGTCAGGCCACATCTTCATCATCGTCAGACCACATCATCATCCTCCTAGGCCCACATCATCCTCCTCGTCAGCCCGCATCATCATCCTCATCAGCCCGCATCATCATCACCGTCAGCCCGCATCATCATCCTCGTCAGCCCGCATCATCATCCTCATCTGCCCACATTATCATCATCATCAGCCCACATCATCATCCTCCTTAGCCCACATAAAACTCCTCGACAGCCCACATCATCATCGTTGTCAGCCCGCATCATCATCCTTTTCAGCCCGCATCATCATCCTCGTAAGTCCGCATCATCATCCTCATCAGCCCGCATCATCTTCTTCGTCATTCGCCATCATCATCCTCGTCAGCCTGCATCATCACCCTCGTCAGCCCGCATCTTCATCCTCTTCAGGCCGCATCATCATCCTCGTCAGCCCGCATCATCATCCTCGTCACCCCGCATCATCATCCTCGTCAGCCCGCATCACCATCGTCATCAGCCTGCATCACCATCGTCGTGAGCCCTCATCATCATCGTCGTCAGCCCGCATCATCATCCTCGTCAGCCAGCATCATCATCACCGTCAGCCCACATCACCATCGTCGTCAGCCCACCTCATCGTCATCGTCAGCCCACATCATCATTATCATCAGCCCAAATCATCATCCTCATCAGCCCACATCATCATCCTCGTCAGCCCATATCATCATCCACGTCAGCCGGCATCTTCATCCTCGTCAGCCCACATCATCGTCATCGTCAGCCCACATCATTATCATCGTCAGCCCGCATCGTCATCCTCTTCAGCCCGCATCATCATCCTCGTCAGCCCACATCAGCATCGTCATCAGCCCACATCAACATCGTCGTCAGCCCACATAATCATCATCAGCCCAGATAATCATCCTCGTCAGCCCGCATCATCATGCTCGTCAGCCCGCATCATCATCCTCGTCAGCCCGCATCATCATCACCGTCAGCCAGCATCATCATCCTCGTCAGCCCGCGTCATCATCCTCGCAGCCCGCTTCAGCATCCTCGTCAGCCCTTATCATCATCCTCGTCAGCCTGCATCACCATCGCCGTTAGCCTGCATCACCATCGTCGTCAGCGCGCATCACCATCGTCGTCAGCCTGCATCATCGTCATCGTCAGCCTACATCATCATCATCGTCAGACCACATGATCATCATCGTCAGACCACGTCATCATCCTCCTAGGCCCACATCACCCTACTCGTCAGCCAGCATCATCATCCTCGTCAGCCCGCATCATGATCACCGTCAGCCCGCATCATCATCCTCGTCAGCCCGCATCATCATCCTCGTCAGCACGCATCATCATCCTCTTCAGCCCTTATCACCATCGTCGTCAGCCCGCATCATCATCGTCGTCAGCCCGGATCATCATCCTCATCAGCAAGCATCATCATCCTCGTCAGCCCGCATCATCATCCTCGCAGCCCGCGTCATCATCCTCGTCAGAACGCATCATCATCCTCGTCATCCCGCATCATCATCCTCGTAAGCCCGCATCACCATCACCGTCAGCCCGCATCATCATCCTGGTCAGCCCGCATCGTCATCCTCGCAGCCCGCTTCAGCACCCTCGTCAGCCCGTTTCATCATCCTCGTCAGCCTGCATCAGCATCGTCGTCAGCCTGCATCACCATCGTCGTCAGCCCGCATCGTCATCCTCGTCAGCCCACATCATCGTCATCGTCAGCCCACATCATCATCATCGTCAGACCACATCATCACCATCGTCAGACCACATCATCATCCTCCTAGGCCCACATCATCCTCCTCGTCAGCCCGCATCATCATCCTCATCAGCCCGCATCATCATCACCGTCAGCCCGCATCATCATCCTCGTCAGCCCGCATCATCATCCTCGTCAGCTCGCATCATCATCCTCATCAGCCCGCGTCATCATCCTCGTCAGCATGCATCATCATCCTCGTCAGCCCGCATCATCATCCTCGCAGCCCGCTTCAGCACCCTCGTCAGCCCGTTTCATCATCCTCGTCAGCCTGCATCAGCATCGTCGTCAGCATGCATCACGATCGTCGTCAGCCCGCATCACCATCGTCGTCAGCCCGCATCATCATCCTCGTCAGCCCGCATCATCATCCTCATCAGCCTGCATTATCCTCGTCAGCCCGCATCATCATCCTCGTCAGCCCTCATCATCGTCATCGTCAGCCCACATCATCATCATCGTCAGACCACATCATCATCATCGTCAGACCACATCATCATCCTCCTAGGCCCACATTATCCTCCTCGTCAGCCCGCATCATCATCCTCGTCAGCCCGCATCATCATCACCGTCAGCCCGCATCTTCATCCTCGTCAGCTCGCATCATCCTCCTCGTCAGCCCGCATCATCATCCTCATCAGCCCGCATCATCATCACCATCAGCCCGCATCATCATCCTCGTCAGCCCGCATCATCATCCTTGTCAGCCCGCATCATCATCCTCTTCAGCCCGCATCACCATCGTCGTCAGCCCGCATCATCATCGTCGTCAGCCCGCATCATCATTGTCGTCAGCCCGCATCATCATCCTCATCAGCACGCATCACCATCCTCATCAGTCCGCATCATCATCCTCGTCAGCCCGCATCATCATCCTCGTCAGCCCGCATCACCATCACCGTCAGCCCGCATCATCATCCTCGTCAGCCCGCATCATCATCCTCGTCAGCACGCATCATCATCCTCGTCAGCCCGCATCATCATCCTCGCAGCCCGCTTCAGCATCCTCGTCAGCACGCATCATCATCCTCGTCAGCCCGCATCATCATCCTCATCAGCCTGCATCATTCTCGTCAGCCCGCATCATCATCCTCATCAGCCTGCATCATCCTCGTCAGCCCGCATCATCATCCTCGTCAGCCCGCATCACCATCACCGTCAGCCCGCATCATCATCCTCGTCAGCCCGCATCATCATCCTCGTCAGCACGCATCATCATCCTCGTCAGCCCGCATCATCATCCTCGCAGCCCGCTTCAGCATCCTCGTCAGCCCGCATCATCATCCTCGTCAGCCCGCATCACCATCGTCGCCAGCCTGCATCACCATCGTCCTCATCCCGCATCATCATCGTCGTCAGCCCGCATCATCATCCTCGTCAGCCCGCATCATCATCCTCATCAGCCTGCATCATTCTCGTCAGCCCGCATCATCATCCTTGTCAGTCCACATCATCGTCATCGTCAGCCTACATCATCATCATCGTCAGACCACATCATCATCATCGTCACACCACATCATCATCCTCCTAGGCCCACATTATCCTCCTCGTCAGCCCGCATCATCATCCTCGTCAGCCCGCATCATCATCACCGTCAGCCCGCATCTTCATCCTCGTCAGCTCGCATCATCTTCCTCGTCAGCACGCATCATCATCCTCGTCAGCCCGTATCACCATCGTCGTCAGCCCGCATCATCATCCTCGTCAGCCCGCATCATCATCCTCATCAGCCTGCATCATTCTCGTCATCCCGCATCATCATCCTTGTCAGTCCACATCATCGTCATCGTCAGCCTACATCATCATCATCGTCAGACCACATCATCATCATCGTCACACCACATCATCATCCTCCTAGGCCCACATCATCCTCCTCGTCAGCCCGCATCATCATCCTCGTCAGCCCGCATCATCATCACCGTCAGCCCGCATCATCATCCTCGTCAGCTGGCATCATCTTCCTCGTCAGCACGCATCATCATCCTCGTCAGCCCGCATCACCATCGTCGTCAGCCCGCATCATCATCGTCGTTAGCCCGCATCATCATCGTCGTCAGCCCGCATCATCATCCTCGTCAGCACGCATCATCATCCTCGTCGGCCCGCATCATCATCCTCCCAGCCCGCATCATCATCCTCGTCAGCACGCATCATCATCTTCGTCGGCCCGCATCATCATCCTCGTCAGCCCACATCACCATCCTCGTCAGCCCGCATCATCATCCTCGTCAGCCCGCATCATCTTCCTCGTCAGCATGCATCATCATCCTCGTCAGCCCGCATCATCATCCTCGCAGCCCGCTTCAGCATCCTCGTCAGCCCGCATCATCATCGTCGTCAGCCCGCATCATCATCCTCGTCAGCCCGCATCATCATCCTTGTCAGCCCGCATCACCGTCGTCCTCAGCCCGCATCATCATCGTCGTCAGCCCGCATCATCATCCTCGTCAGCCCTCATCATCATCCTCATCAGCCTGCATCATCCTCGTCAGCCCGCATCATCATCCTCGTCAGCCCACATCATCGTCATCGTCAGCCTACATCATCATCATTGTCAGACCACATCATCATCATCGTCAGACCACATCATCATCCTCCTAGGCCCACATCATCCTCCTCGTCAGCCCACATCATCATCCTCGTCAGGCCACATCATCATCCTCCTCAGCCCTCATCATCATCCTCCTCAGCAAACATCATCCTCATCGTCAGGCCACATCATCATCCTCGTCAGCCCACAGCATCATCGTCGTCAGCCCACAACTCGATCGTCGTCAGCCCACATAATCATCGTCAGCCCTCATCACCATCGACGTCAGCCCACATCATCATCGTCTTCAGCCCACATCACCATCGTCGTCAGTCCACATAATTGTCGTCAGCCCACACCATCATCGTTAGCCTACATCATCATCGTCAGCCCACATCATCATCCTCATCAGCCCACATTATCATCATCATCAGCCCACATCATCATCCTCCTTAGCCCACATCAAACTCCTCGACAGCCCACATCATCATCGTTGTCAGCCCGCATCATCATCCTTTTCAGCCCGCATCATCATCCTCGTCAGTCCGCATCATCATCCTCATCAGCCCGCATCATCTTCTTCGTCATTCGCCATCATCATCCTCGTCAGCCTGCATCATCACCCTCGTCAGCCCGCATCTTCATCCTCGTCAGGCCGCATCATCATCCTCGTCAGCCCGCATCATCATCCTCGTCACCCCGCATCATCATCCTCGTCAGCCCGCATCACCATCGTCATCAGCCTGCATCACCATCGTCGTGAGCCCTCATCATCATCGTCGTCAGCCCGCATCATCATCGTCGTCAGCCCACATCGTCATCGTCAGCCCGCATCATCATCGTCAGCCCTCATCATCATCGTCTCCCCACATCATCATCCTCATCAGCTCGCATCATCATCCTCTTAAGGCCGCATCATCATCCTCGTCCGCCTGCATCATCATCCTCGTCAGCCCGCATCATCGTCATCGTCAGCACGCATCATCATACTCGTCAGCCCGCATCATCATCCTCGTCAGCCCGCATCATCATCACCGTCAGCCCACATCACCATCGTCGTCAGCCCACATCATCGTCGTCGTCAGCCCACATCACCATCGTCGTTAGCCCACATAACCATCGTCACCCAACTTCACCATCGACGTCAGTACACATCATCATCCTCGTCAGCCCTCATCATCATCGTCGTCAGCCCACATCATCATTGTCGTCCCACATCATCATCGTCAGCCCACATCATCATCGTCAGCCCACATCATCATTATCATCAGCCCAAATCATCATCCTCATCAGCCCACATCATCATCCTCATCAGCCCACATCATCATCCTCGTCAGCCCATATCATCATCCACGTCAGCCGGCATCTTCATCCTCGTCAGCCCACATCATCGTCATCGTCAGCCCACATCATTATCATCGTCAGCCCGCATCGTCATCCTCTTTAGCCCGCATCATCATCCTCGTCAGCCCACATCAGCATCGTCATCAGCCCACATCAGCATCGTCATCAGCCCACATCAACATCGTCGTCAGCCCACATAATCATCATCAGCCCAGATAATCATCCTCGTCAGCCCGCATCATCATGCTCGTCAGCCCGCATCATCATCCTCGTCAGCCCGCATCATCATCACCGTCAGCCAGCATCATCATCCTCGTCAGCCCGCGTCATCATCCTCGCAGCCCGCTTCAGCATCCTCGTCAGCCCTTATCATCATCCTCGTCAGCCTGCATCACCATCGCCGTCAGCCTGCATCACCATCGTTGTCAGCGCGCATCACCATCGTCGTCAGCCTGCATCATCGTCATCGTCAGCCTACATCATCATCATCGTCAGACCACATGATCATCATCGTCAGACCACGTCATCATCCTCCAAGGCCCACATCACCCTACTCGTCAGCCAGCATCATCATCCTCGTCAGCCCGCATCATGATCACCGTCAGCCCGCATCATCATCCTCGTCAGCCCGCATCATCATCCTCGTCAGCACCCATCATCATCCTCTTCAGCCCTCATCACCATCGTCGTCAGCCCGCATCATCATCGTCGTCAGCCCGGATCATCATCCTCATCAGCAAGCATCATCATCCTCGTCAGCCCGCATCATCATCCTCGCAGCCCGCATCATCATCCTCGTCAGAACGCATCATCCTCCTCGTCATCCCGCATCATCATCCTCGTAAGCCCGCATCACCATCACCGTCAGCTCGCATCATCATCCTCATCAGCCCGCGTCATCATCCTCGTCAGCATGCATCATCATCCTCATCAGCCCGCATCATCATCCTCGCAGCCCGCTTCAGCACCCTCGTCAGCCCGTTTCATCATCCTCGTCAGCCTGCATCAGCATCGTCGTCAGCCTGCATCACCATCGTCGTCAGCCCGCATCGTCATCCTCGTCAGCCCATATCATCGTCATCGTCAGCCCACATCATCATCATCGTCAGACCTCATCATCACCATCGTCAGACCACATCATCATCCTCCTAAGCCCACATCATCCTCCTCGTCAGCCCGCATCATCATCCTCATCAGCCCGCATCATCATCACCGTCAGCCCGCATCATCATCCTCGTCAGCCCGCATCATCATCCTCGTCAGCTCGCATCATCATCCTCCTCAGCCCGCGTCATCATCCTCGTCAGCATGCATCATCATCCTCGTCAGCCCGCATCATCATCCTCGCAGCCCGCTTTAGCACCCTCGTCAGCCCGTTTCATCATCCTCGTCAGCCTGCATCAGCATCGTCGTCAGCCTGCATCACCATCGTCGTCAGCCCGCATCACCATCGTCGTCAGCCCGCATCATCATCCTCGTCAGCCCGCATCATCATCCTCATCAGCCTGCATCATCCTCGTCAGCCCGCATCATCATCCTCGTCAGCCCACATCATCGTCATCGTCAGCCCACATCATCATCATCGTCAGACCACATCATCATCATCGTCAGACCACATCATCATCCTCCTAGGCCCACATCATCCTCCTCGTCAGCCCGCATCATCATCCTCATCAGCCCGCATCATCATCACCGTCAGCCCGCATCATCATCCTCGTCAGCCCGCATCATCATCCTTGTCAGCCCGCATCATCATCCTCTTCAGCCCGCATCACCATCGTCGTCAGCCCGCATCATCATCGTCGTCAGCCCGCATCATCATTGTCGTCAGCCCGCTTCAGCATCCTCGTCAGCACGCATCATCATCCTCGTCAGCCCGCATCATCTTCCTCGCAGCCCGCTTCAGCATCCTCGTCAGCCCGCATCATCCTCCTCGTCAGCCCGCATCATCATCCTCGTCAGCCCGCATCGTCATCACCGTCAGCCCGCATCACCATCCTCGTCAGCCCGCAACATCCTCCTCGTCAGCACGCATCATCATCCTCGTCAGCCCGCATCATCATCACCGTCAGCCAGCATCATCATCCTCGTCAGCCCGCGTCATCATCCTCGCAGCCCGCTTCAGCATCCTCGTCAGCCCGTATCATCATCCTCGTCAGCCTGCATCACCATCGCCGTCAGCCTGCATCACCATCGTCGTCAGGGCGCATCACCATCGTCGTCAGCCCGCATCATCGTCATCGTCAGCCTACATCATCATCATCGTCAGACCACATGATCATCATCGTCAGACCACGTCATCATCCTCCTAGGCCCACATCACCCTACTCGTCAGCCAGCATCATCATCCTCGTCAGCCCGCATCATGATCACCGTCAGCCCGCATCATCATCCTCGTCAGCCCGCATCATCTTCCTCGTCAGCACGCATCATCATCCTCCTCAGCCCTCATCACCATCGTCGTCAGCCCGCATCATCATCGTCGTCAGCCCGCATCATCATCCTCATCAGCAAGCATCATCATCCTCGTCAGCCCGCATCATCATCCTCGCAGCCCGCATCATCATCCTCGTCAGAACGCATCATCATCCTCGTCATCCCGCATCATCATCCTCGTAAGCCCGCATCACCATCACCGTCAGCTCGCATCATCATCCTCATCAGCCCGCGTCATCATCCTCGTCAGCATGCATCATCATCCTCATCAGCCCGCATCATCATCCTCGCAGCCCGCTTCAGCACCCTCGTCAGCCCGTTTCATCATCCTCGTCAGCCTGCATCAGCATCGTCGTCAGCCTGCATCACCATCGTCGTCAGCCCGCATCGTCATCCTCGTCAGCCCATATCATCGTCATCGTCAGCCCACATCATCATCATCGTCAGACCTCATCATCACCATCGTCAGACCACATCATCATCCTCCTAAGCCCACATCATCCTCCTCGTCAGCCCGCATCATCATCCTCATCAGCCCGCATCATCATCACCGTCAGCCCGCATCATCATCCTCGTCAGCCCGCATCATCATCCTCGTCAGCTCGCATCATCATCCTCCTCAGCCCGCGTCATCATCCTCGTCAGCATGCATCATCATCCTCGTCAGCCCGCATCATCATCCTCGCAGCCCGCTTTAGCACCCTCGTCAGCCCGTTTCATCATCCTCGTCAGCCTGCATCAGCATCGTCGTCAGCCTGCATCACCATCGTCGTCAGCCCGCATCACCATCGTCGTCAGCCCGCATCATCATCCTCGTCAGCCCGCATCATCATCCTCATCAGCCTGCATCATCCTCGTCAGCCCGCATCATCATCCTCGTCAGCCCACATCATCGTCATCGTCAGCCCACATCATCATCATCGTCAGACCACATCATCATCATCGTCAGACCACATCATCATCCTCCTAGGCCCACATCATCCTCCTCGTCAGCCCGCATCATCATCCTCATCAGCCCGCATCATCATCACCGTCAGCCCGCATCATCATCCTCGTCAGCCCGCATCATCATCCTTGTCAGCCCGCATCATCATCCTCTTCAGCCCGCATCACCATCGTCGTCAGCCCGCATCATCATCGTCGTCAGCCCGCATCATCATTGTCGTCAGCCCGCTTCAGCATCCTCGTCAGCACGCATCATCATCCTCGTCAGCCCGCATCATCTTCCTCGCAGCCCGCTTCAGCATCCTCGTCAGCCCGCATCATCCTCCTCGTCAGCCCGCATCATCATCCTCGTCAGCCCGCATCGTCATCACCGTCAGCCCGCATCACCATCCTCGTCAGCCCGCAACATCCTCCTCGTCAGCACGCATCATCATCCTCGTCAGCCCGCATCATCATCACCGTCAGCCAGCATCATCATCCTCGTCAGCCCGCGTCATCATCCTCGCAGCCCGCTTCAGCATCCTCGTCAGCCCGTATCATCATCCTCGTCAGCCTGCATCACCATCGCCGTCAGCCTGCATCACCATCGTCGTCAGGGCGCATCACCATCGTCGTCAGCCCGCATCATCGTCATCGTCAGCCTACATCATCATCATCGTCAGACCACATGATCATCATCGTCAGACCACGTCATCATCCTCCTAGGCCCACATCACCCTACTCGTCAGCCAGCATCATCATCCTCGTCAGCCCGCATCATGATCACCGTCAGCCCGCATCATCATCCTCGTCAGCCCGCATCATCTTCCTCGTCAGCACGCATCTTCATCCTCCTCAGCCCTCATCACCATCGTCGTCAGCCCGCATCATCATCGTCGTCAGCCCGCATCATCATCCTCATCAGCAAGCATCATCATCCTCGTCAGCCCGCATCATCATCCTCGCAGCCCGCATCATCATCCTCGTCAGAACGCATCATCATCCTCGTCATCCCGCATCATCATCCTCGTAAGCCCGCATCACCATCACCGTCAGCCCGCATCATCATCCTGGTCAGCCCACATCATCGTCATCGTCAGCCCACATCATCATCATCGTCAGACCACATCATCATCATCGTCAGACCGCATCATCATCCTCCTAGGCCCACATCATCCTCCTCGTCAGCCCGCATCATCATCCTCATCAGCCCGCATCATCATCACCGTCTGCCCGCATCATCATCCTCGTCAGCACGCATCATCATCCTCTTCAGCCCTCATCACCATCGTCCTCAGCCCGCATCATCATCGTCGTCAGCCCGGATCATCATCCTCATCAGCAAGCATCATCATCCTCGTCAGCCCGCATCATCATCCTCGCAGCCCGCATCATCATCCTCGTCAGAACGCATCATCATCCTCGTCATCCCGCATCATCATCCTCGTAAGCCCGCATCACCATCACCGTCAGCTCGCATCATCATCCTCATCAGCCTGCGTCATCATCCTCGTCAGCATGCATCATCATCCTCATCAGCCCGCATCATCATCCTCGCAGCCCGCTTCAGCACCCTCGTCAGCCCGTTTCATCATCCTCGTCAGCCTGCATCAGCATCGTCGTCAGCCTGCATCACCATCGTCGTCAGCCCGCATCGTCATCCTCGTCAGCCCATATCATCGTCATCGTCAGCCCACATCATCATCATCGTCAGACCTCATCATCACCATCGTCAGACCACATCATCATCCTCCTAAGCCCACATCATCCTCCTCGTCAGCCCGCATCATCATCCTCATCAGCCCGCATCATCATCACCGTCAGCCCGCATCATCATCCTCGTCAGCCCGCATCATCATCCTCGTCAGCTCGCATCATCATCCTCCTCAGCCCGCGTCATCATCCTCGTCAGCATGCATCATCATCCTCGTCAGCCCGCATCATCATCCTCGCAGCCCGCTTTAGCACCCTCGTCAGCCCGTTTCATCATCCTCGTCAGCCTGCATCGGCATCGTCGTCAGCCTGCATCACCATCGTCGTCAGCCCGCATCACCATCGTCGTCAGCCCGCATCATCATCCTCGTCAGCCCGCATCATCATCCTCATCAGCCTGCATCATCCTCGTCAGCCCGCATCATCATCCTCGTCAGCCCACATCATCGTCATCGTCAGCCCACATCATCATCATCGTCAGACCGCATCATCATCATCGTCAGACCACATCATCATCCTCCTAGGCCCACATCATCCTCCTCGTCAGCCCGCATCATCATCCTCATCAGCCCGCATCATCATCACCGTCAGCCCGCATCATCATCCTCGTCAGCCCGCATCATCATCCTTGTCAGCCCGCATCATCATCCTCTTCAGCCCGCATCACCATCGTCGTCAGCCCGCATCATCATCGTCGTCAGCCCGCATCATCATTGTCGTCAGCCCGCTTCAGCATCCTCGTCAGCACGCATCATCATCCTCGTCAGCCCGCATCATCTTCCTCGCAGCCCACTTCAGCATCCTCGTCAGCCCGCATCATCCTCCTCGTCAGCCCGCATCATCATCCTCGTCAGCCCGCATCGTCATCACCGTCAGCCCGCATCACCATCCTCGTCAGCCCGCAACATCCTCCTCGTCAGCACGCATCATCATCCTCGTCAGCCCGCATCATCATCACCGTCAGCCAGCATCATCATCCTCGTCAGCCCGCGTCATCATCCTCGCAGCCCGCTTCAGCATCCTCGTCAGCCCGTATCATCATCCTCGTCAGCCTGCATCACCATCGCCGTCAGCCTGCATCACCATCGTCGTCAGCGCGCATCACCATCGTCGTCAGCCCGCATCATCGTCATCGTCAGCCTACATCATCATCATCGTCAGACCCCATGATCATCATCGTCAGACCACGTCATCATCCTCCTAGGCCCACATCACCCTACTCGTCAGCCAGCATCATCATCCTCGTCAGCCCGCATCATGATCACCGTCAGCCCGCATCATCATCCTCGTCAGCCCGCATCATCATCCTCGTCAGCACGCATCATCATCCTCCTCAGCCCTCATCACCATCGTCGTCAGCCCGCATCATCATCGTCGTCAGCCCGCATCATCATCCTCATCAGCAAGCATCATCATCCTCGTCAGCCCGCATCATCATCCTCGCAGCCCGCATCATCATCCTCGTCAGAACGCATCATCATCCTCGTCATCCCGCATCATCATCCTCGTAAGCCCGCATCACCATCACCGTCAGCCCGCATCATCATCCTGGTCAGCCCACATCATCGTCATCGTCAGCCCACATCATCATCATCGTCAGACCACATCATCATCATCGTCAGACCGCATCATCATCCTCCTAGGCCCACATCATCCTCCTCGTCAGCCCGCATCATCATCCTCATCAGCCCGCATCATCATCACCGTCAGCCCGCATCATCATCCTCGTCAGCACGCATCATCATCCTCTTCAGCCCTCATCACCATCGTCCTCAGCCCGCATCATCATCGTCGTCAGCCCGGATCATCATCCTCATCAGCAAGCATCATCATCCTCGTCAGCCCGCATCATCATCCTCGCAGCCCGCATCATCATCCTCGTCAGAACGCATCATCATCCTCGTCATCCCGCATCATCATCCTCGTAAGCCCGCATCACCATCACCGTCAGCTCGCATCATCATCCTCATCAGCCCGCGTCATCATCCTCGTCAGCATGCATCATCATCCTCATCAGCCCGCATCATCATCCTCGCAGCCCGCTTCAGCACCCTCGTCAGCCCGTTTCATCATCCTCGTCAGCCTGCATCAGCATCGTCGTCAGCCTGCATCACCATCGTCGTCAGCCCGCATCGTCATCCTCGTCAGCCCATATCATCGTCATCGTCAGCCCACATCATCATCATCGTCAGACCTCATCATCACCATCGTCAGACCACATCATCATCCTCCTAAGCCCACATCATCCTCCTCGTCAGCCCTCATCATCATCCTCATCAGCCCGCATCATCATCACCGTCAGCCCGCATCATCACCCTCGTCAGCCCGCATCATCATCCTCGTCAGCTCGCATCATCATCCTCCTCAGCCCGCGTCATCATCCTCGTCAGCATGCATCATCATCCTCGTCAGCCCGCATCATCATCCTCGCAGCCCGCTTTAGCACCCTCGTCAGCCCGTTTCATCATCCTCGTCAGCCTGCATCAGCATCGTCGTCAGCCCGCATCACCATCGTCGTCAGCCCGCATCATCATCCTCGTCAGCCCGCATCATCATCCTCGTCAGCCTGCATCATCCTCGTCAGCCCGCATCATTATCCTCGTCAGCCCACATCATCGTCATCGTCAGCCCACATCATCATCATCGTCAGACCACATCATCATCATCGTCAGACCACATCATCGTCCTCCTAGGCCCACATCATCCTCCTCGTCAGCCCGCATCATCATCCTCATCAGCCCGCATCATCATCACCGTCAGCCCGCATCATCATCCTCGTCAGCCCGCATCATCATACTTGTCAGCCCGCATCATCATCCTCTTCAGCCCGCATCACCATCGTCGTCAGCCCGCATCATCATCGTCGTCAGCCCGCATCATCATTGTCGTCAGCCCGCTTCAGCATCCTCGTCAGCACGCATCATCATCCTCGTCAGCCCGCATCATCTTCCTCGCAGCCCGCTTCAGCATCCTCGTCAGCCCGCATCATCCTCCTCGTCAGCCCGCATCATCATCCTCGTCAGCCCGCATCGTCATCACCGTCAGCCCGCATCACCATCCTCGTCAGCCCGCAACATCCTCCTCGTCAGCACGCATCATCATCCTCGTCAGCCCGCATCATCATCACCGTCAGCCAGCATCATCATCCTCGTCAGCCCGCGTCATCATCCTCGCAGCCCGCTTCAGCATCCTCGTCAGCCCGTATCATCATCCTCGTCAGCCTGCATCACCATCGCCGACAGCCTGCATCACCATCGTCGTCAGCGCGCATCACCATCGTCGTCAGCCCGCATCATCGTCATCGTCAGCCTACATCATCATCATCGTCAGACCACATGATCATCATCGTCAGACCACGTCATCATCCTCCTAGGCCCACATCACCCTACTCGTCAGCCAGCATCATCATCCTCGTCAGCCCGCATCATGATCACCGTCAGCCCGCATCATCATCCACGTCAGCCCGCATCATCTTCCTCGTCAGCACGCATCATCATCCTCCTCAGCCCTCATCACCATCGTCGTCAGCCCGCATCATCATCGTCGTCAGCCCGCATCATCATCCTCATCAGCAAGCATCATCATCCTCGTCAGCCCGCATCATCATCCTCGCAGCCCGCATCATCATCCTCGTCAGAACGCATCATCATCCTCGTCATCCCGCATCATCATCCTTGTAAGCCCGCATCACCATCACCGTCAGCCCGCATCATCATCCTGGTCAGCCCACATCATCGTCATCGTCAGCCCACATCATCATCATCGTCAGACCACATCATCATCATCGTCAGACCGCATCATCATCCTCCTAGGCCCACATCATCCTCCTCGTCAGCCCGCATCATCATCCTCATCAGCCCGCATCATCATCACCGTCTGCCCGCATCATCATCCTCGTCAGCACGCATCATCATCCTCTTCAGCCCTCATCACCATCGTCCTCAGCCCGCATCATCATCGTCGTCAGCCCGGATCATCATCCTCATCAGCAAGCATCATCATCCTCGTCAGCCCGCATCATCATCCTCGCAGCCCGCATCATGATCCTCGTCAGAACGCATCATCATCCTCGTCATCCCGCATCATCATCCTCGTAAGCCCGCATCACCATCACCGTCAGCTCGCATCATCATCCTCATCAGCCTGCGTCATCATCCTCGTTAGCATGCATCATCATCCTCATCAGCCCGCATCATCATCCTCGCAGCCCGCTTCAGCACCCTCGTCAGCCCGTTTCATCATCCTCGTCAGCCTGCATCAGCATCGTCGTCAGCCTGCATCACCATCGTCGTCAGCCCGCATCGTCATCCTCGTCAGCCCATATCATCGTCATCGTCAGCCCACATCATCATCATCGTCAGACCTCATCATCACCATCGTCAGACCACATCATCATCCTCCTAAGCCCACATCATCCTCCTCGTCAGCCCGCATCATCATCCTCATCAGCCCGCATCATCATCACCGTCAGCCCGCATCATCATCCTCGTCAGCCCGCATCATCATCCTCGTCAGCTCGCATCATCATCCTCCTCAGCC
The DNA here is from genome assembly GCF_029281585.2 of Gorilla gorilla gorilla. Classification (NCBI taxonomy): domain Eukaryota; kingdom Metazoa; phylum Chordata; class Mammalia; order Primates; family Hominidae; genus Gorilla; species Gorilla gorilla. Next base: position 7,993,285 of record NC_086018.1, on the reverse strand, counting down.
CGCGTCATCATCCTCGTCAGCATGCATCATCATCCTCGTCAGCCCGCATCATCATCCTCGCAGCCCGCTTTAGCACCCTCGTCAGCCCGTTTCATCATCCTCGTCAGCCTGCATCAGCATCGTCGTCAGCCTGCATCACCATCGTCGTCAGCCCGCATCACCATCGTCGTCAGCCCGCATCATCATCCTCGTCAGCCCGCATCATCATCCTCATCAGCCTGCATCATCCTCGTCAGCCCGCATCATCATCCTCGTCAGCCCACATCATCGTCATCGTCAGCCCACATCATCATCATCGTCAGACCACATCATCATCATCGTCAGACCACATCATCATCCTCCTAGGCCCACATCATCCTCCTCGTCAGCCCGCATCATCATCCTCATCAGCCCGCATCATCATCACCGTCAGCCCGCATCATCATCCTCGTCAGCCCGCATCATCATCCTTGTCAGCCCGCATCATCATCCTCTTCAGCCCGCATCACCATCGTCGTCAGCCCGCATCATCATCGTCGTCAGCCCGCATCATCATTGTCGTCAGCCCGCTTCAGCATCCTCGTCAGCACGCATCATCATCCTCGTCAGCCCGCATCATCTTCCTCGCAGCCCGCTTCAGCATCCTCGTCAGCCCGCATCATCCTCCTCGTCAGCCCGCATCATCATCCTCGTCAGCCCGCATCGTCATCACCGTCAGCCCGCATCACCATCCTCGTCAGCCCGCAACATCCTCCTCGTCAGCACGCATCATCATCCTCGTCAGCCCGCATCATCATCACCGTCAGCCAGCATCATCATCCTCGTCAGCCCGCGTCATCATCCTCGCAGCCCGCTTCAGCATCCTCGTCAGCCCGTATCATCATCCTCGTCAGCCTGCATCACCATCGCCGTCAGCCTGCATCACCATCGTCGTCAGCGCGCATCACCATCGTCGTCAGCCCGCATCATCGTCATCGTCAGCCTACATCATCATCATCGTCAGACCACATGATCATCATCGTCAGACCACGTCATCATCCTCCTAGGCCCACATCACCCTACTCGTCAGCCAGCATCATCATCCTCGTCAGCCCGCATCATGATCACCGTCAGCCCGCATCATCATCCTCGTCAGCCCGCATCATCATCCTCGTCAGCACGCATCATCATCCTCCTCAGCCCTCATCACCATCGTCGTCAGCCCGCATCATCATCGTCGTCAGCCCGCATCATCATCCTCATCAGCAAGCATCATCATCCTCGTCAGCCCGCATCATCATCCTCGCAGCCCGCATCATCATCCTCGTCAGAACGCATCATCATCCTCGTCATCCCGCATCATCATCCTCGTAAGCCCGCATCACCATCACCGTCAGCCCGCATCATCATCCTGGTCAGCCCACATCATCGTCATCGTCAGCCCACATCATCATCATCGTCAGACCACATCATCATCATCGTCAGACCGCATCATCATCCTCCTAGGCCCACATCATCCTCCTCGTCAGCCCGCATCATCATCCTCATCAGCCCGCATCATCATCACCGTCAGCCCGCATCATCATCCTCGTCAGCACGCATCATCATCCTCTTCAGCCCTCATCACCATCGTCGTCAGCCCGCATCATCATCGTCGTCAGCCCGGATCATCATCCTCATCAGCAAGCATCATCATCCTCGTCAGCCCGCATCATCATCCTCGCAGCCCGCATCATCATCCTCGTCAGAACGCATCATCATCCTCGTCATCCCGCATCATCATCCTCGTAAGCCCGCATCACCATCACCGTCAGCTCGCATCATCATCCTCATCAGCCCGCGTCATCATCCTCGTCAGCATGCATCATCATCCTCATCAGCCCGCATCATCATCCTCGCAGCCCGCTTCAGCACCCTCGTCAGCCCGTTTCATCATCCTCGTCAGCCTGCATCAGCATCGTCGTCAGCCTGCATCACCATCGTCGTCAGCCCGCATCGTCATCCTCGTCAGCCCATATCATCGTCATCGTCAGCCCACATCATCATCATCGTCAGACCTCATCATCACCATCGTCAGACCACATCATCATCCTCCTAAGCCCACATCATCCTCCTCGTCAGCCCGCATCATCATCCTCATCATCCCACATCATCGTCATCGTCAGCCCACATCATCATCATCGTCAGACCACATCATCATCATCGTCAGACCACATCATCATCATCGTCAGACCACGTCATCGTCATCGTCAGCCCATGACATAGTCATCGTCAGCCCACATCTTCCTCCTCGTCAGCCCGCATCATCATCCTCTTCAGCCCGCATCATCATCACCGTCAGCCCGCATCATCATCCTCTTCAGCCCGCATCATCATCACCGTCAGCCCGCATCATCATCCTCGTCAGCCCGCGTCATCATCCTCGTCAGCATGCATCATCATCCTCGTCAGCCCGCATCATCATCCTCGCAGCCTGCTTCAGCATCCTCGTCAACCCGTATCATCATCCTCGTCAGCCTGCATCTGCATCGTCGTCAGCCTGCATCACCATCGTCGTCAGCCCGCATCACCATCGTCGTCAGCCCGCATCATCATCCTCGTCAGCCCGCATCATCATCCTCATCAGCCTGCATCATCCTCGTCATCCCGCATCATCATCCTCGTCAGCCCACATCATCGTCATCGTCAGCCCACATCATCATCATCCTCAGACCACATCATCATCATCGTCAGACCATATCATCATCCTCCTAGGCCCACATCATCCTCCTCGTCAGCCCGCATCATCATCCTCGTAAGCCCGCATCATCATCACCGTCAGCCCGCATCATCATCCTCGTCAGCCCGCATCATCATCCTCGTCAGCTCGCATCATCATCCTCTTCAGCCCGCATAACCATCGTCGTCAGCCCGCATCATCATCCTCGTCAGCCCGCATCATCATCCTCGTCAGCCCGCATCACCATCACCGTCAGCCCGCATCATCATCCTCGTCAGCACGCATCATCATCCTCGTCAGCACGCATCATCATCCTCGTCAGCCTGCATCATCCTCGTCATCCCGCATCATCATCCTCGTCAGCCCACATCATCGTCATCGTCAGCCCACATCATCATCATCCTCAGACCACATCATCATCATCGTCAGACCATATCATCATCCTCCTAGGCCCACATCATCCTCCTCGTCAGCCCGCATCATCATCCTCGTAAGCCCGCATCATCATCACCGTCAGCCCGCATCATCATCCTCGTCAGCCCGCATCATCATCCTCGTCAGCTCGCATCATCATCCTCTTCAGCCCGCATAACCATCGTCGTCAGCCCGCATCATCATCCTCGTCAGCCCGCATCATCATCCTCGTCAGCCCGCATCACCATCACCGTCAGCCCGCATCATCATCCTCGTCAGCACGCATCACCATCCTCGTCAGCACGCATCATCATCCTCGTCAGCCCGCATCGTCATCCTCGCAGCCCGCTTCAGCATCCTCGTCAGCCCGCATCATCATCCTCGTCAGCCCGCATCACCATCATCGCCAGCCTGCATCACCATCGTCCTCAACCCGCATCATCATCGTCGTCAGCCCGCATCATCATCCTCGTCAGCCCGCATCATCATCCTCATCAGCCTGCATCATCATCCTCAGAGCCCCATCATCATCCTCGTCAGCCCGCATCATCATCACCGTCAGCCCGCATCATCATCCTCGTCAGCCCGCATCATCATCCTCGTCAGCACGCATCATCATCCTCTTCAGCCCGCATCACCATCGTCGTCAGCCCGCATCATCATCCTCGCAGCCCGCTTCAGCATCCTCGTCAGCCCCCATCATCATCACCATCAGCCCGCATCACCATCGTCGTCAGCCCGCATCGTCATCGTCGTCAGCCCGCATCATCATCGTCGTCAGCACGCATCATCATCCTCGTCAGCACGCATCATCATCCTCGTCAGCCCGCATCATCATCCTCAGAGCCCCATCATCATCCTCGTCAGCCCGCATCATCATCACCGTTAGCCAGCATCATCATCCTAGTCAGCCCGCGTCATCATCCTCGCAGCCCGCTTCAGCATCCTCGTCAGCGCGTATCATCATCCTCGTCAGCCTACATCACCATCGCCGTCAGCCTGCATCACCATCGTCGTCAGCGCGCATCACCATCGTCGTCAGCCCGCATCATCGTCATCGTCAGCCTACATCATCATCATCGTCAGACCACATGATCATCATCGTCAGACCACGTCATCATCCTCCTAGGCCCACATCACCCTACTCGTCAGCCAGCATCATCATCCTCATCAGCCCGCATCATGATCACCTTCAGCCCGCATCATCATCCTCGTCAGCCCGCATCATCATCCTCGTCAGCACGCATCATCATCCTCTTCAGCCCTCATCACCATCGTCGTCAGCCCGCATCATCATCGTCGTCAGCCCGGATCATCATCCTCATCAGCAAGCATCATCATCCTCGTCAGCCCGCATCATCATCCTCGTCAGAATGCATCATCATCCTCGTCATCCCGCATCATCATCCTCGTAAGCCCGCATCACCATCACCGTCAGCCTGCGTCATCATCCTGGTCAGCCCGCATCGTCATCCTCGTCAGCCCGCATCATCATCCTCGTCAGCCCACATCGTCGTCATCGTCAGCCCACATCATCATCATCGTCAGACCACATCATCATCATCGTCAGACCACATCATCAACGTCCTAGGCCCACATCATCCTCCTCGTCAGCCTGTATCATCATCCTCATCAGCCCGCATCATCATCACCGTCAGCCCGCATCATCATCCTCGTCAGCCCACATCATCATCCTCGTCAGCTCGCATCATCATCCTCATCAGCCCGCGTCATCATCCTCGTCAGCATGCATCATCATCCTCGTCAGCCCGCATCATCATCCTCGCAGCCCGCTTCAGCACCGTCGTCAGCCCGTTTCATCATCCTCGTCAGCCTGCATCATCATTGTCGTCAGCCTGCATCACCATCGTCGTCAGCCCGCATCACCATCGTCGTCAGCCCGCATCATCATCCTCGTCAGCCCGCATCATCATCCTCATCAGCCTGCATCATCCTCGTCAGCCCGCATCATCATCCTCGTCAGCCCACATCATCGTCATCGTCAGCCCACATCATCATCATCGTAAGACCACATCATCATCATCGTCAGACCACATCATCATCCTCCTAGGCCCACATCATCCTCCTCGTCAGCCCGCATCATCATCCTCCTAGGCCCACATCATCCTCCTCGTCAGCCCGCATCATCATCCTCATCAGCCCGCATCATCATCCTCTTCAGCCCGCATCACCATCGTCGTCAGCCCGCATCATCATCCTCGCAGCCCGCTTCAGCATCCTCGTCAGCCCCCATCATCATCACCATCAGCCCACATCACCATAGTCGTCAGCCCGCATCATCATCGTCGTCAGCCCGCATCATCATCGTCGTCAGCACGCATCATCATTCTCGTCAGCACGCATCATCATCCTCGTCAGCCCGCTTCATCATCCTTGGAGCCCGCATCATCATTCTCGTCAGCCCGCATCATCATCACCGTCAGCCAGCATCATCATCCTCGTCAGCCCGCGTCATCATCCTCGCAGCCCGCTTCAGCATCCTCGTCAGCCCGTATCATCATCCTCGTCAGCCTGCATCACCATCGCCGTCAGCCTGCATCACCATCGTCGTCAGCGCGCATCACCATCGTCGTCAGCCCGCATCATCGTCATCGTCAGCCTACATCATCATCATCGTCAGACCACATGATCATCATCGTCAGACCACGTCATCATCCTCCTAGGCCCACATCACCCTACTCGTCAGCCAGCATCATCATCCTCGTCAGCCCGCATCATGATCACCGTCAGCCCGCATCATCATCCTCGTCAGCCCGCATCATCATCCTCGTCAGCACGCATCATCATCCTCTTCAGCCCTCATCACCATCGTCGTCAGCCCGCATCATCATCGTCGTCAGCCCGGATCATCATCCTCATCAGCAAGCATCATCATCCTCGTCAGCCCGCATCATCATCCTCGTCAGAATGCATCATCATCCTCGTCATCCCGCATCATCATCCTCGTAAGCCCGCATCACCATCACCGTCAGCCTGCGTCATCATCCTGGTCAGCCCGCATCGTCATCCTCGTCAGCCCGCATCATCATCCTCGTCAGCCCACATCGTCGTCATCGTCAGCCCACATCATCATCATCGTCAGACCACATCATCATCATCGTCAGACCACATCATCAACGTCCTAGGCCCACATCATCCTCCTCGTCAGCCTGCATCATCATCCTCATCAGCCCGCATCATCATCACCGTCAGCCCGCATCATCATCCTCGTCAGCCCACATCATCATCCTCGTCAGCTCGCATCATCATCCTCATCAGCCCGCGTCATCATCCTCGTCAGCATGCATCATCATCCTCGTCATCCCGCATCATCATCCTCGTAAGCCCGCATCACCATCACCGTCAGAGCGCATCATCATCCTGGTCAGCCCGCATCGTCATCCTCGCAGCCCGCTTCAGCACCCTCGTCAGCCCGTTTCATCATCCTCTTCAGCCTGCATCAGCATCGTCGTCAGCCTGCATCACCATCGTCGTCAGCCCGCATCGTCATCCTCGTCAGCCCACATCATCGTCATCGTCAGCCCACATCATCATCATCGTCAGACCACATCATCACCATCGTCAGACCACATCATCATCCTCCTAGGCCCACATCATCCTCCTCGTCAGCACGCATCATCATCCTCGTCAGCCCGCATCATCATCCTCGCAGCCCGCTTCAGCATCCTCGTCAGCCCGCATCATCATCCTCGTCAGCCCGCAACACCATCGTCGCCAGCCTGCATCACCATCGTCCTCAGCCCGCATCATCATCGTCGTCAGCCCGCATCATCATCCTCGTCAGCCCGCATCATCATCCTCATCAGCCTGCATCATTCTCGTCAGCCCGCATCATCATCCTTGTCAGTCCACATCATCGTCATCGTCAGCCTACATCATCATCATCGTCAGACCACATCATCATCATCGTCACACCACATCATCATCCTCCAAGGCCCACATCATCCTCCTCGTCAGCCCGCATCATCATCCTCGTCAGCCCGCATCATCATCACCGTCAGCCCGCATCATCATCCTCGTCAGCTCGCATCATCTTCCTCGTCAGCACGCATCATCATCCTCGTCAGCCCGCATCACCATCATCGTCAGCCCGCATCATCGTCGTCAGCCCGCAGCATCATCGTCGTCAGCCCGCATCATCATCCTCGTCAGCACGCATCATCATCCTCGTCGGCCCGCATCATCATCCTCCCAGCCCGCATCATCATCCTCGTCAGCACGCATCATCATCTTCGTCGGCCCGCATCATCATCCTCGTCAGCCAACATCACCATCCTCCTCAGCCCGCATCATCATCCTCGTCAGCCCGCATCATCTTCCTCGTCAGCATGCATCATCATCCTCGTCAGCCCGCATCATCATCCTCGCAGCCCGCTTCAGCATCCTCGTCAGCCCGCATCATCATCGTAGTCAGCCCGCATCATCATCCTCGTCAGCACGCATCATCATCCTCGTCAGCCCGCATCATCATCCTTGTCAGCCCGCATCACCGTCGTCCTCAGCCCGCATCATCATCGTCGTCAGCCCGCATCATCATCCCCGTCAGCCCTCATCATCATCCTCATCAGCCTGCATCATCCTCGTCAGCCCGCATTATCATCCTCGTCAGCCCACATCATCGTCATCGTCAGCCTACATCATCATCATTGTCAGACCACATCATCATCATCGTCAGACCACATCATCATCCTTCTAGGCCCACATCATCCTCCTCGTCAGCCCACATCATCATCCTCGTCAGGCCACATCATCATCCTCCTCAGCCCGCATCCTCATCCTTGTCAGCCTACATCATCGTCATCTTCAGCCCACATCATCATCATCGACAGCCCATATCATCGTCCTCGTCAGCCCACATCATCGTCATCGTCAGGCGACAACATCGTCATCGACAGCCCACATCATCATCCTCGACAGCCCACATCATCGTCATCGTCATCCCATATCATCGTCATCGTCATCCCACATCATCCTCATCGTCAGCCCACATCATCATCCTCCTCAGCAAACATCATCCTCATCGTCAGGCCACATCATCATCCTCGTCAGCCCACAGCATCATCGTCGTCAGCCCACATCTCGATCGTCGTCAGCCCACATAATCATCGTCAGCCCTCATCACCATCGACGTCAGCCCACATCATCATCGTCTTCAGCCCACATCACCATCGTCGTCAGTCCACATAATTGTCGTCAGCCCACACCATCATCGTTAGCCCACATCATCATCGTCAGCCCACATCATCATCCTCATCAGCCCACATTATCATCATCATCAGCCCACCTCATCATCCTCCTTAGCCCACATCAAACTCCTCGACAGCCCACATCATCATCGTTGTCAGCCCGCATCATCATCCTTTTCAGCCCGCATCATCATCCTCGTCAGTCCGCATCATCATCCTCATCAGCCCGCATCATCTTCTTCGTCATTCGCCATCATCATCCTCGTCAGCCTGCATCATCACCCTCGTCAGCACGCATCTTCATCCTCGTCAGGCCGCATCATCATCCTCGTCAGCCCGCATCATCATCCTCGTCACCCCGCATCATCATCCTCGTCAGCCCGCATCACCATCGTCATCAGCCTGCATCACCATCGTCGTGACCCCTCATCATCATCGTCGTCAGCCCGCATCATCATCGTCGTCAGCCCACATCGTCATCGTCAGCCCGCATCATCATCGTCAGCCCTCATCATCATCGTCTCCCCACATCATCATCCTCATCAGCTCGCATCATCATCCTCTTAAGGCCGCATCATCATCCTCGTCAGCCCGCATCATCATCCTCGTCAGCCCGCATCATCGTCATCGTCAGCCCACATCATCATCCTCGTCAGCACGCATCATCATCCTCGTCAGCCCGCCTCATCATCCTCGTCAGCCCGCACCATCACCGTCAGCCCGCATCATCATCCTCGCAGCCCGCATCATCATCCTCGTCAGCACGCATCATCATACTCGTCAGCCCGCATCATCATCCTCGTCAGCCCGCATCATCATCACCGTCAGCCCACATCACCATCGTCGTCAGCCCACATCATCGTCGTCGTCAGCCCACATCACCATCGTCGTTAGCCCACATAACCATCTTCAGCCCACATCACCATCGACGTCAGTACACATCATCATCCTCGTCAGCCCTCATCATCAACGTCGTCAGCCCACATCATCATTGTCGTCCCACATCATCATCGTCAGCCCACTTCATCATCGTCAGCCCACATCATCATTATCATCAGCCCAAATCATCATCCTCATCAGCCCACATCATCATCCTCGTCAGCCCATATCATCATCCTCGTCAGCCGGCATCTTCATCCTCGTCAGCCCACATCATCGTCATCGTCAGCCCACATCATTATCATCGTCAGCCCGCATCGTCATCCTCTTCAGCCCGCATCATCATCCTCGTCAGCCCACATCAGCATCGTCATCAGCCTACATCAGCATCGTCATCAGCCCACATCAACATCGTCGTCAGCCCACATAATCATCATCAGCCCAGATAATCATCCTCGTCAGCCCGCATCATCATGCTCGTCAGCCCGCATCATCATCCTCGTCAGCCCGCATCATCATCACCGTCAGCCAGCATCATCATCCTCGTCAGCCCGCGTCATCATCCTCGCAGCCCGCTTCAGCATCCTCGTCAGCCCTTATCATCATCCTCGTCAGCCTGCATCACCATCGCCGTCAGCCTGCATCACCATCGTCTTCAGCGCGCATCACCATCGTCGTCAGCCTGCATCATCGTCATCGTCAGCCTACATCATCATCATCGTCAGACCACATGATCATCATCGTCAGACCACGTCATCATCCTCCTAGGCCCACATCACCCTACTCGTCATCCAGCATCATCATCCTCGTCAGCCCGCATCATCATCACCATCAGCCCGCATCATCATCCTCGTCAGCCCGCATCATCATCCTCGTCAGCACGCATCATCATCCTCTTCAGCCCTCATCACCATCGTCGTCAGCCCGCATCATCATCGTCGTCAGCCCGGATCATCATCCTCATCAGCAAGCATCATCATCCTCGTCAGCCCGCATCATCATCCTCGCAGCCGGCATCATCATCCTCGTCAGAACGCATCATCATCCTCGTCATCCCGCATCATCATCCTCGTAAGCCCGCATCACCATCACCGTCAGCCCGCATCATCATCCTGGTCAGCCCGCATCGTCATCCTCGTCAGCCCACATCATCGTCATCGTCAGCCCACATCATCATCATCGTCAGACCACATCATCACCATCGTCAGACCACATCATCATCCTCCTAGGCCCACATCATCCTCCTCGTCAGCCCGCATCATCATCCTCATCAGCCCGCATCATCATCACTGTCAGCCCGCATCATCATCCTCGTCAGCCCGCATCATCATCCTCGTCAGCTCGCATCATCATCCTCATCAGCCCGCGTCATCATCCTCGTCAGCATGCATCATCATCCTCGTCAGCCCGCATCAACATCCGCGCAGCCCGCTTCAACACCCTCGTCAGCCCGTTTCATCATCCTTGTCAGCCTGCATCAGCATCGTCGTCAGCCTGCATCACCATCGTCGTCAGCCCGCATCACCATCGTCGTCAGCCCGCATCACCATCTTCGTCAGCCCGCATCATCATCCTCATCTCCCCGCATCATCATCACCGTCAGCCCGCATCATCATCCTCGTCAGCCCGCATCATCATCCTTGTCAGCCCGCATCATCATCCTCTTCAGCCCGCATCACCATCGTCGTCAGCCCGCATCATCATCGTCGTCAGCCCGCATCATCATTGTCGTCAGCCCGCATCATCATCCTCGTCAGCCCGCATCATCATCCTTGTCAGCCCGCATCATCATCCTCTTCAGCCCGCATCACCATCGTCGTCAGCCCACATCATCCTCCTCGTCAGCCCGCATCATCATCCTCATCTGCCCGCATCATCATCACCGTCAGCCCGCATCATCATCCTCGTCAGCACGCATCATCATCCTCATCAGCCTGCATCATCATCCTCGTCAGCCCGCATCATCATCCTCGTCAGCCCGCATCACCATCACCGTCAGCCCGCATCATCATCCTCGTCAGCCCGCATCATCATCTTCGTCAGCATGCATCATCATCCTCGTCAGCCCGCATCATCATCCTCGCAGCCCGCTTCAGCATCCTCGTCAGCACGCATCATCATCCTCGTCAGCCCGCATCATCATCCTCGCAGCCCGCTTCAGCATCCTCGTCAGCACGCATCATCATCCTCGTCAGCCCGCATCATCTTCCTCGCAGCCCGCTTCAGCATACTCGTCAGCCCGCATCATCCTCCTCGTCAGCCCGCATCATCATCCTCGTCAGCCCGCATCGTCATCACCGTCAGCCCGCATCACCATCCTCGTCAGCCCGCAACATCATCCTCATCAGCACGCATCATCATCCTCGTCAGCCCGCATCATCATCACCGTCAGCCAGCATCATCATCCTCGTCAGCCCGCGTCATCATCCTCGCAGCCCGCTTCAGCACCCTCGTCAGCCCGTTTCATCATCCTTGTCAGCCTGCATCAGCATCGTCGTCAGCCTGCATCACCATCGTCGTCAGCCCGCATCGTCATCCTCGTCAGCCCACATCATCGTCATCGTCAGCCCACATCATCATCATCGTCAGACCACATCATCACCATCGTCAGACCACATCATCATCCTCCTAGGCAAACATCATCCTCCTCGTCAGCCCGCATCATCATCCTAATCAGCCCGCATCATCATCACCGTCAGCCCGCATCATCATCCTCGTCAGCCCGCATCATCATCCTCGTCAGCTCGCATCATCATCCTCATCAGCCCGCTTCATCATCCTCGTCAGCATGCATCATCATCCTCGTCAGCCTGCATCATCATCCTCGCAGCCCGCTTCAGCACCCTCGTCAGCCCGTTTCATCATCCTTGTCAGCCTGCATCAGCATCGTCGTCAGCCTGCATCACCATCGTCGTCAGCCCGCATCACCATCGTCGTCAGCCCGCATCATCATCCTCGTCAGCCCGCATCATCATCCTCATCAGCCTGCATTATCCTCGTCAGCCCGCATCATCATCGTCGTCAGCCCACATCATCGTCATCGTCAGCCCACATCATCATCATCGTCAGACCACATCATCATCATCGTCAGACCACATCATCATCCTCCTAGGCCCACATCATCCTCCTCGTCAGCCCGCACCATCATCCTCATCAGCCCGCATCATCATCACCGTCAGCCCGCATCATCATCCTCGTCAGCCCGCATCATCATCCTTGTCAGCCCGCATCATCATCCTCTTCAGCCCGCATCACCATCGTCGTCAACCCGCATCATCATCGTCGTCAGCCCGCATCATCATTGTCGTCAGCCCACATCATCATCCTCCTCAGCAAACATCATCCTCATTGTCAGGCCACATCATCATCCTCGTCAGCCCACAGCATCATCGTCGTCAGCCCACATCTCGATCGTCGTCAGCCCACATAATCATCGTCAGCCCTCATCACCATCGACGTCAGCCCACATCATCATCGTCTTCAGCCCACATCACCATCGTCGTCAGTCCACATAATTGTCGTCAGCCCACACCATCATCGTTAGCCCACATCATCATCGTCAGCCCACATCACCATCCTCATCAGCCCACATTATCATCATCATCAGCCCATATCATCATCCTCCTTAGCCCACATCAAACTCCTCGACAGCCCACATCATCATCGTTGTCAGCCCGCATCATCATCTTTTTCAGCCCGCATCATCATCCTCGTCAGTCCGCATCATCATACTCATCAGCCCGCATCATCTTCTTCGTCATCCGCCATCATCATCCTCGTCAGCCTGCATCATCATCCTCGTCACCCCGCATCATCATCCTCGTCAGCCCACATCACCGTCGTCATCAGCCTGCATCACCATCGTCGTGACCCCTCATCATCATCGTCGTCAGCCCGCATCATCATCGTCGTCAGCCCGCATCATCATTGTCGTCAGCCCACATCATCATCCTCCTCCTCAGCAAACATCATCCTCATTGTCAGGCCACATCATCATCCTCGTCAGCCCACAGCATCATTGTCGTCAGCCCACATCTCGATCGTCGTCAGCCCACATAATCATTGTCAGCCCTCATCACCATCGACGTCAGCCCACATCATCATCGTCTTCAGCCCACATCACCATCGTCGTCAGTCCACATAATTGTCGTCAGCCCACACCATCATCGTTAGCCCACATCATCATCGTCAGCCCACATCACCATCCTCATCAGCCCACATTATCATCATCATCAGCCCATATCATCTTCCTCCTTAGCCCACATCAAACTCCTCGACAGCCCACATCATCATCGTTGTCAGCCCGCATCATCATCTTTTTCAGCCCGCATCATCATCCTCGTCAGTCCGCATCATCATACTCATCAGCCCGCATCATCTTCTTCGTCATCCGCCATCATCATTCTCGTCAGCCTGCATCATCATCCTCGTCACCCCGCATCATCATCCTCGTCAGCCCACATCACCGTCGTCATCAGCCTGCATCACCATCGTCGTGACCCCTCATCATCATCGTCGTCAGCCCGCATCATCATCGTCGTCAGCCCACATCGTCATCGTCAGCCCGCATCATCACCGTCAGCCCACATCATCATCGTCTCCACACATCATCATCCTCATCAGCTCGCATCATCATCCTCTTAAGGCCGCATCATCATCCTCGTCAGCCCGCATCATCATCCTCGTCAGCCCACATCATCATTGTTGTCCCACATCATCATCGTCAGCCCACATCATCCTCCTCAGCCCGCATCATCATCCTCATCAGCCCGCATCATCTTCCTCGTCAGCCCCCATCATCATCCTCGTCAGCCCGCATCATCATCCTCGTCAGCACGCATCATCATCCTCGTCAGCCCGCATCACCATCGTCGTCAGCCCGCATCATCATCGTCGTCAGCCCGCATCATCATCGTCGTCAGCCCGCATCATCATCCTCGTCAGCACGCATCATCCTCCTCGTCAGCCTGCATCATCATCCTCGCAGCCCGCATCATCATCCTCGTCAGCCCGCATCATCATCCTCGCAGCCCGTTTCAGCACCCTCGTCAGCCCGCATCATCATCCTCGTCAGCCCGCATCACCATCGTCGTCAGCCTGCATCATCATCCTCGTCAGCACGCATCATCATCGTCGTCAGTCCGCATCATCATCCTCGTCAGCACGCATCATCATCCTCGTCAGCCCGCATCATCATCCTTGCAGCCCGCATCATCATCCTTGTCAGCACGCATCATCATCCTCGTCAGCCCGCATCATCATCCTCGTCAGCCCGCATCATCATCACGGTCAGCCCGCATCATCATCCTCGTCAGCCCGCGTCATCATCCTCGTCAGCATGCATCATCATCCTGGTCAGCCCGCATCATCATCCTTGCAGCCCACTTCAGCAACCTCGTCTGCCCGTATCATCATCCTCGTCAGCCCGCATCACCATCGTCGTCTGACTGCATCACCATCGTCGTCAGCCCGCATCATCATCCTCGTCAGCCCACATCATCGTCATCGTCAGCCTACATCATCATCACCGTCAGACCACATCATCATCATCGTCAGACCACATCATCGTCATCGTCAGCCCACGTCATCGTCATCGTCAGCCCACATCTTCCTCCTCGTCAGCCCGCATCATCATCCTCTTCAGCCCGCATCATCTTCCTCGTCTGCACGCATCATCATCCTCGTCAGCCCGCATCATCATCCTCGCAGCCCGCTTCAGCATCCTCGTCAGCCCGCATCATCATCGTCGTCAGCCCGCATCATCATCCTCGTCAGCACGCACCATCATCCTCGTCAGCCCGCATCATCATCCTCGTCAGCCTGCATCACCATCGTCGTCAGCCCGCATCATCATCGTCGTCAGCCCACATCATCATCCTCGTCAGCCCGCATCATCATCCTCATCAGCCTGCATCATCCTCGTCAGCCCGCATCATCATCCTCGTCAGCCCACATCATCGTCATCGTCGGCCTTCATCATCATCATCGTCAGACCACATCATCATCATCGTCAGACCACATCATCCTCCTCCTAGGCCCACATCATCCTCCTCGTCAGCCCACATCATCATACTCCTCAGCCCGCATCATCATCCTTGTCAACCTACATCATCGTCATCGTCAGCCCACATCATCGTCATCTTCAGCCCACATCATCATCATCGACAGCCCATATCATCGTCCTCGTCAGCCCACATCATCGTCATCGTCAGGCAACAACATCGTCATCGACAGCCCACATCATCATCCTCGACAGCCCACATCATCGTCATCGTCATCCCATATCATCGTCATCGTCAGCCCGCATCGTCATCCTCTTCAGCCCGCATCATCATCCTCGTCAGCCCACATCAGCATCGTCATCAGCCCACATCAGCATCGTCATCAGCCAACATCAACATCGTCGTCAGCCCACATAATCATCATCAGCCCAGATCATCATCATCATCAGTCCACATCATCATCCTCCTTAGCCAACATCAAACTCCTCGACAGCCCATATCATCATCGTTGTCAGCCCGCATCATCATCCTTTTCAGCCCGCATCATCATCCTCGTCAGTCAGCATCATCATCCTCATCAGCCCGCATCATCTTCCTCGACAGCCCGCATCATCATCCTCGTCAGCACGCATCATCATCCTCGTCAGCCCGCATCACCATCGTCGTCAGCCCGCATCATCATCGTCGTCAGCCCTCATCATCATCGTCGTCTGCCCGCATCATCATCCTCGTCAGCCCGCATCATCATCCTCGCAGCCCGCTTCAGCATCCTCGTCAGCCCGCATCATCATCCTCGTCAGCCCGCATCACCATCGTCGTCAGCCTGCATCATCATCCTCGTCAGCACGCATCATCATCGTCGTCAGCCCGCATCATCATCCTCGTCAGCCCTCATCATCATCGTCGTCTGCCCGCATCATCATCCTCGTCAGCCCGCATCATCATCCTAGCAGCCCGCTTCAGCATCCTCGTCAGCCCGCATCATCATCCTCGTCAGCCCGCATCACCATCGTCGTCAGCGTGCATCATCATCCTCGTCAGCACGCATCATCATCGTCGTCAGCCCGCATCATCATCCTCGTCAGCACGCATCATCATTTTCGTCAGCCCGCATCATCATCCTTGCAGCCCGCATCATCATCCTTGTCAGCACGCATCATCATCCTCGTCAGCCCGCATCATCATCCTCGTCAGCCCGCATCATCATCACGGTCAGCCCGCATCATCATCCTCGTCAGCCCGCGTCATTATCCTCGTCAGCATGCATCATCATCCTCGTCAGCCCGCATCATCATCCTCGGAGCCCGCTTCAGCAACCTCGTCTGCCCGTATCATCATCCTCGTCAGCCCGCATCACCATCGTCGTCAGACTGCATCACCATCGTCGTCAGCCCGCATCATCATCCTCGTCAGCCCACATCATCGTCATCGTCAGCCTACATCATCATCATCGTCAGACCACATCATCATCATCGTCAGACCACATCATCGTCATCGTCAGCCCACGTTATCGTCATTGTCAGCCCACATCTTCCTCCTCGTCAGCCCGCATCATCATCCTCTTCAGCCCGCATCATCATCACCGTCAGCCCGCATCATCATCCTCGTCAGCCCGCATCATCATCCACGTCAGCACGCATCATAATCGTCGTCAGCCCGCATCACCATCGTCGTCAGCCCGCATCATCATCGTCGTCAGCCCACATCATCATCGTCGTCAGCCCGCATCATCATCCTCGTCAGCACGCATCATCATCCTCGTCGGCCCGCATCATCATCCTCGCAGCCCACATCATCATCCTCGTCAGCCCGCAACATCATCCTCGTCAGCCCGCATCACCATCCTCGTCAGCCCGCATCATCATCCTCGTCAGCCCGCATCATGATCACCGTCAGCCCGCATCATCATCCTCGAAAGCCCGCATCATCATCCTCGTCAGCACGCATCATCATCCTCTTCAGCCCGCATCACCATCACGGTCAGCCCGCATCATCATCCTCGTCAGCCCGCATCATCATCCTCGTCAGCCCGCATCATCATCCTCATCAGCCTGCATCATCCTCGTCAGCCCGCATCATCATCCTCGTCAGCCCACATCATCGTCATCGTCAGCCAACATCATCATCATCGTCAGACCACATCATCCTCCTCGTCAGCCCGCATCATCATCCTCGTCAGCCCGCATCTTCATCCACGTCAGCACGCATCATCATCTTCGTCGGCCCGCATCAACATCCTCGTCAGCATGCATCATCATCCTCGCAGCCCGCTTCAGCATCCTCGTCAGCCCGTATCATCATCCTCGTCAGCCCGCATCACCATCGTCGTCCGACTGCATCACCATCGTCCTCAGCCCGCATCATCATCGTCGTCAGCCCGTATCATCATCCTCGTCAGCCCGCATCATCATCCTCATCAGCCTGCATCATCCTCGTCAGCCCGCATCATCATCCTCGTCAGCCCTCATCATCGTCATCATCAGCCTACATCATCATCTTCGTCAGACCACATGATCATCATCGTCAGACCACATCATCATCCTCCTAGGCCCACATCATCCTCCTCCTCAGCCCGCATCATCATCCTCGTCAGCCCGCATCATCATCCTCGCAGCCCACTTCAGCATCCTCGTCAGCCCGTATCATCATCCTCGTCATCCCGCATCACCATCGTCGTCAGACTGCATCACCATCGTCGTCAGCCCGCATCATCATCGTCGTCAGCCCGCATCATCATCCTCGTCAGCCCGCATCATCATCCTCGTCAGCCCACCTCATCGTCATCGTCAGCCTACATCATCATCATCGTCAGACCACATCATCATCATCGTCAGGCCACATCATCATCCTCCTAGGCCCACATCATCCTCCTCCTCAGCCTGCAACATCATCCTCGTCAGCCCGCATCATCATCACCGTCAGCCCGCATCATCATCCTCGTCAGCCCGCATCATCATCCTCCTCAGCCCACATCATCATCCTCCTCACCACGCATCATCATCCTCGTCAGCACGCATCACCATCGTCGTGAGCCCACATCATCATCGTCGTCAGCCCGCATCATCATCCTCGTCAGCCCGCATCATCATCCTCATCAGCCTGCATCATCCTCGTCAGCCCGCGTCATCATCGTCGTCAACCCGCATCATCATCCTCGTCAGCAAGCATCATCATCCTCGTCAGCCCGCATCATCATCCTCGTCAGCCCGCATCGTCATCACCGTCAGCCCGCATCATCATCCTCGCAGCCCGCATCATCATCCTCGTCAGCACGCATCATCATCATCGTCAGCCCGCATCATCATCCTCGTCTCCCCGCGTCATCATCCTCGTCAGCCCGCATCATCATCACCGTCAGCCCGCATCATCATCCTCGTCAGCCCGCGTCATCATCCTCGTCAGCACACATCATCCTCGTCAGCCCGCATCATCATCCTCGCAGCCCGCATCATCATCCTTGTCAGCACGCATCATCATCCTCGTCAGCACGCATCATCATCCTCGTCAGCCCGCATCATCATCACGGTCAGCCCGCATCATCATCCTCGTCAGCCCGCGTCATCATCCTCGTCAGCATTCATCATCATCCTCGTCAGCCCGCATCATCATCCTCGCACCCCGCTTCAGCATACTCGTCAGCCCGTATCATCATCCTCGTCAGCCCGCATCACCATCGTCGTCAGACTGCATCACCATCGTCGTCAGTCCGCATCATCATCGTCGTCAGCCGGCATCATCATCCTCGTCAGCCCGCATCATCATCCTCATCAGCCTGCATCATCCTCGTCAGCCCGCATCATCATCCTCGTCAGCCCACATCATCGTCATCGTCAGCCTACATCATCATAATCGTCAGACCACATCATCATGATCGTAAGACCACATCATCATCCTCCTAGGCCCACATCATCCTCCTCCTCAGCCCGCATCATCATCCTCGTCAGCCTGCATCACCATCACCGTCAGCCCGCATCATCATCCTGGTCACCCTGCATCATCATCCTCGTCAGCCCACATCATCATCCTCCTCAGCCCACATCATCGTCGTCGTCAGCCCGGATCACCATCGTCATCAGATTGCATCACCATCGTCGTCAGCCCGCATCATCATCCTCATCAGCCTGCATCATCCTCGTCAGCCCGCATCATCATCCTCGTCAGCCTCCATCATCGTCATCGTCAGCCTACATCATCATCATCGTCAGACGACATCATCATCATCGTCAGACCACATCATCATCCCCCTAGGCCCACATCATCCTCCTCCTCAGCCCGCATCATCATCCTCGTCAGCCCGCATCATCATCCTCGTCAGCCCGCATCATCATCCTCGTCACCCTGCGTCACCATCGTCGTCAGCCCGCATCATCATCCTCGTCAGCCCGCATCATCATCCTCGTCAGCCCGCATCATCATCCTCGTCAGCCCGCATCATCATCCTTGCAGCCCGCATCATCATACTTGTCAGCACGCATCATCATCCTCGTCAGCCCGCATCATCATCCTCGTCAGCCCGCATCATCATCACCGTCAGCCCGCATCATCATCCTCGTCAGCCCGCGTCATCATCCTCCTCAGCATGCATCATCAACCTCGTCAGCCCGCATCATCATCCTCGCAGCCCCCTTCAGCATCCTCTTCAGCCCGCATCATCATCACCGTCAGCCGGCATCATCATCCTCGTCAGCCTGCATCATCATCGTCGTCAGCCCGCATCATCATCGTCATCATCCCGCATCATCATCCTCGTCAGCACGCATCATAATCCTCGTCAGCCCGCATCATCATCGTCGTCAGCCTGAGTCATCATCCTCGTCAGCCCGCATCATCATCCTCGTCAGCCCACATCATCGTCATCGTCAGCCTACATCATCATCATCGTCAGACCACATCATCATCATCGTCAGACCACATCATCATCCTCCTAGGCCCACATCATCCTCCTCCTCAGCCCGCATCATCATCCTCGTCAGCCCGCATCACAATCACCGTCTGCCCGCTTCATCATCCTCGTCAGCCCGCATCATCATCCTCGTCAGCACGCATCATCATCCTCGTCAGCCCGCATCATCATCCTCCCAGCCCCCTTCAGCATCCTCGTCAGCCTGCATCATCATCACCGTCAGCCTGCATCACCATCGTCGTCAGCCTGCATCATCATCGTCGTCAGCCCGCATCATCATCGTCGTCAGCCCGCATCATCATCCTCGTCAGCACGCATCATTATCCTCGTCAGCCCGCATCATCATCCTTGCAGCCCGCATCATCATCCTCGTCAGCCCGCATCATCAACCTCGTCAGCCCGCATCAGCATCCTCGCAGCCCGCATCATCATCCTCGTCAGCACGCATCATCATCCTCGTCAGCGCGCATCACCATCGTCGTCAGCCTGCATCATCATCGTCATCAGCTCGCATCATCATCGTCGTCAGCCCGCATCATCATCGTCGTCAGCGCGCATCATCATCCTCGTCAGCACGCATCATCATCCTCGTCAGCCCGCATCATCATCCTCGCAGCCCGCTTCAGCATCCTCGTCAGCCCGCATCATCATCCTCGTCAGCCCGCATCACCATCGTCGTCAGCCTGCATCATCATCGTCGTCAGCCGGCATCACCATCGTCATCAGTCCGCATCCTCATCCTCGTCAGCCCGCATCATCGTCATCGTCAGCCTACATCATCATCCTCGTCAGACCACATCATCATCATCGTCAGAACACATCATCATCATCCTAGGCCCATATCATCCTCCTCCTCAGCCCGCATCACCATCGTCGTCAGCCCGCAACATCGTCATCTTCAGCCTACATCATCATCATCGTGAGACCACATCATCATCATCGTCAGAACACATCATCATGCTCCTAGGCCCACATCATCCTCCTCGTCAGCCCGCATCATCATCCTCCTAGGCCCACATCATCCTCCTCGTCAGCCCGCATCATCATCCTCATCAGCCCGCATCATCATCCTCTTCAGCCCGCATCACCATCGTCGTCAGCCCGCATCATCATCCTCGCAGCCCGCTTCAGCATCCTCGTCAGCCCCCATCATCATCACCATCAGCCCACATCACCATAGTCGTCAGCCCGCATCATCATCGTCGTCAGCCCGCATCATCATCGTCGTCAGCACGCATCATCATTCTCGTCAGCACGCATCATCATCCTCGTCAGCCCACTTCATCATCCTTGGAGCCCGCATCATCATTCTCGTCAGCCCGCATCATCATCACCGTTAGCCAGCATCATCATCCTCGTCAGCCCGCGTCATCATCCTCGCAGCCCGCTTCAGCATCCTCGTCAGCCCGTATCATCATCCTCGTCAGCCTGCATCACCATCGCCGTCAGCCTGCATCACCATCGTCGTCAGCGCGCATCACCATCGTCGTCAGCCCGCATCATCGTCATCGTCAGCCTACATCATCATCATCGTCAGACCACATGATCATCATCGTCAGACCACGTCATCATCCTCCTAGGCCCACATCACCCTACTCGTCAGCCAGCATCATCATCCTCGTCAGCCCGCATCATGATCACCGTCAGCCCGCATCATCATCCTCGTCAGCCCGCATCATCATCCTCGTCAGCACGCATCATCATCCTCTTCAGCCCTCATCACCATCGTCGTCAGCCCGCAGCATCATCGTCGTCAGCCCGGATCATCATCCTCATCAGCAAGCATCATCATCCTCGTCAGCCCGCATCATCATCCTCGTCAGAATGCATCATCATCCTCGTCATCCCGCATCATCATCCTCGTAAGCCCGCATCACCATCACCGTCAGCCTGCGTCACCATCCTGGTCAGCCCGCATCGTCATCCTCGTCAGCCCGCATCATCATCCTCGTCAGCCCACATCGTCGTCATCGTCAGCCCACATCATCATCATCGTCAGACCACATCATCATCATCGTCAGACCACATCATCAACGTCCTAGGCCCACATCATCCTCCTCGTCAGCCTGCATCATCATCCTCATCAGCCCGCATCATCATCACCGTCAGCCCGCATCATCATCCTCGTCAGCCCACATCATCATCCTCGTCAGCTCGCATCATCATCCTCATCAGCCCGCGTCATCATCCTCGTCAGCATGCATCATCATCCTCGTCATCCCGCATCATCATCCTCGTAAGCCCGCATCACCATCACCGTCAGAGCGCATCATCATCCTGGTCAGCCCGCATCGTCATCCTCGCAGCCCGCTTCAGCACCCTCGTCAGCCCGTTTCATCATCCTCTTCAGCCTGCATCAGCATCGTCGTCAGCCTGCATCACCATCGTCGTCAGCCCGCATCGTCATCCTCGTCAGCCCACATCATCGTCATCGTCAGCCCACATCATCATCATCGTCAGACCACATCATCACCATCGTCAGACCACATCATCATCCTCCTAGGCCCACATCATCCTCCTCGTCAGCCCGCATCATCATCCTCATCAGCCCGCATCATCATCCTCATCAGCCCGCGTCATCATCCTCGTCAGCATGCATCATCATCCTCGTCAGCCCGCATCATCATCCTCGCAGCCCGCTTCAGCACCCTCGTCAGCCCGTTTCATCATCCTCGTCAGCCTGCATCAGCATCGTCGTCAGCCTGCATCACCATCGTCGTCAGCCCGCATCACCATCGTCGTCAGCCCGCATCATCATCCTCGTCAGCCCGCATCATCATGCTCATCAGCCTGCATTATCCTCGTCAGCCCGCATCATCATCCTCGTCAGCCCTCATCATCGTCATCGTCAGCCCACATCATCATCATCGTCAGACCACATCATCATCATCGTCAGACCACATCATCTTCCTCCTAGGCCCACATCATCCTCCTCGTAAGCCCGCATCATCATCCTCATCAGCCCGCATCATCATCACCGTCAGCCCGCATCATCATCCTCGTCAGCCCGCATCATCATCCTTGTCAGCCCGCATCATCATCCTCTTCAGCCCGCATCACCATCGTCGTCAGCCCGCATCATCATCCTTGTCAGCCCGCATCACCATCCTCGTCAGCCCGCATCACCATCACCGTCAGCCCGCATCATCATCCTCGTCAGCCCGCATCATCATCCTCGTCAGCACGCATCATCATCCTCGTCAGCCCGCATCATCATCGTCGCAGCCCGCTTCAGCATCCTCGTCAGCACGCATCATCATCCTCGTCAGCCCGCATCATCATCCTCATCAGCCTGCATCATTCTCGTCAGCCCGCATCATCATCCTCATCAGCCTGCATCATCCTCGTCAGCCCGCATCATCATCCTCGTCAGCCCGCATCACCATCACCGTCAGCCCGCATCATCATCCTCGTCAGCCCGCATCATCATCCTCGTCAGCACGCATCATCATCCTCGTCAGCCCGCATCATCATCCTCGCAGCCCGCTTCAGCATCCTCGTCAGCCCGCATCATCATCCTCGTCAGCCCGCAACACCATCGTCGCCAGCCTGCATCACCATCGTCCTCAGCCCGCATCATCATCGTCGTCAGCCCGCATCATCATCCTCGTCAGCCCGCATCATCATCCTCATCAGCCTGCATCATTCTCGTCAGCCCGCATCATCATCCTTGTCAGTCCACATCATCGTCATCGTCAGCCTACATCATCATCATCGTCAGACCACATCATCATCATCGTCACACCACATCATCATCCTCCAAGGCCCACATCATCCTCCTCGTCAGCCCGCATCATCATCCTCGTCAGCCCGCATCATCATCACCGTCAGCCCGCATCATCATCCTCGTCAGCTCGCATCATCTTCCTCGTCAGCACGCATCATCATCCTCGTCAGCCCGCATCACCATCATCGTCAGCCCGCATCATCGTCGTCAGCCCGCAGCATCATCGTCGTCAGCCCGCATCATCATCCTCGTCAGCACGCATCATCATCCTCGTCGGCCCGCATCATCATCCTCCCAGCCCGCATCATCATCCTCGTCAGCACGCATCATCATCTTCGTCGGCCCGCATCATCATCCTCGTCAGCCCACATCACCATCCTCCTCAGCCCGCATCATCATCCTCGTCAGCCCGCATCATCTTCCTCGTCAGCATGCATCATCATCCTCGTCAGCCGCATCATCATCCTCGCAGCCCGCTTCAGCATCCTCGTCAGCCCGCATCATCATCGTAGTCAGCCCGCATCATCATCCTCGTCAGCACGCATCATCATCCTCGTCAGCCCGCATCATCATCCTTGTCAGCCCGCATCACCGTCGTCCTCAGCCCGCATCATCATCGTCGTCAGCCCGCATCATCATCCCCGTCAGCCCTCATCATCATCCTCATCAGCCTGCATCATCCTCGTCAACCCGCATCATCATCCTCGTCAGCCCACATCATCGTCATCGTCAGCCTACATCATCATCATTGTCAGACCACATCATCATCATCGTCAGACCACATCATCATCCTTCTAGGCCCACATCATCCTCCTCGTCAGCCCACATCATCATCCTCGTCAGGCCACATCATCATCCTCCTCAGCCCGCATCCTCATCCTTGTCAGCCTACATCATCGTCATCGTCAGCCCACATCATCGTCATCTTCAGCCCACATCATCATCATCGACAGCCCATATCATCGTCCTCGTCAGCCCACATCATCGTCATCGTCAGGCGACAACATCGTCATCGACAGCCCACATCATCATCCTCGACAGCCCACATCATCGTCATCGTCATCCCATATCATCGTCATCGTCATCCCACATCATCCTCATCGTCAGCCCACATCATCATCCTCCTCAGCAAACATCATCCTCATCGTCAGGCCACATCATCATCCTCGTCAGCCCACAGCATCATCGTCGTCAGCCCACATCTCGATCGTCGTCAGCCCACATAATCATCGTCAGCCCTCATCACCATCGACGTCAGCCCACATCATCATCGTCTTCAGCCCACATCACCATCGTCGTCAGTCCACATAATTGTCGTCAGCCCACACCATCATCGTTAGCCCACATCATCATCGTCAGCCCACATCATCATCCTCATCAGCCCACATTATCATCATCATCAGCCCACCTCATCATCCTCCTTAGCCCACATCAAACTCCTCGACAGCCCACATCATCATCGTTGTCAGCCCGCATCATCATCCTTTTCAGCCCGCATCATCATCCTCGTCAGTCCGCATCATCATCCTCATCAGCCCGCATCATCTTCTTCGTCATTCGCCATCATCATCCTCGTCAGCCTGCATCATCACCCTCGTCAG
Source organism: Gorilla gorilla gorilla (assembly GCF_029281585.2). Lineage (NCBI taxonomy): Eukaryota > Metazoa > Chordata > Mammalia > Primates > Hominidae > Gorilla > Gorilla gorilla. The sequence continues at coordinate 7,967,875 of NC_086018.1, read as the reverse complement.
CCCGCATCTTCATCCTCGTCAGGCCGCATCATCATCCTCGTCAGCCCGCATCTTCATCCTCGTCACCCCGCATCATCATCCTCGTCAGCCCGCATCACCATCGTCATCAGCCTGCATCACCATCGTCGTGACCCCTCATCATCATCGTCGTCAGCCCGCATCATCATCGTCGTCAGCCCACATCGTCATCGTCAGCCCGCATCATCATCGTCAGCCCTCATCATCATCGTCTCCCCACATCATCATCCTCATCAGCTCGCATCATCATCCTCTTAAGGCCGCATCATCATCCTCGTCAGCCCGCATCATCATCCTCGTCAGCCCGCATCATCGTCATCGTCAGCCCACATCATCATCCTCGTCAGCACGCATCATCATCCTCGTCAGCCCGCCTCATCATCCTCGTCAGCCCGCACCATCACCGTCAGCCCGCATCATCATCCTCGCAGCCCGCATCATCATCCTCGTCAGCACGCATCATCATACTCGTCAGCCCGCATCATCATCCTCGTCAGCCCGCATCATCATCACCGTCAGCCCACATCACCATCGTCGTCAGCCCACATCATCGTCGTCGTCAGCCCACATCACCATCGTCGTTAGCCCACATAACCATCTTCAGCCCACATCACCATCGACGTCAGTACACATCATCATCCTCGTCAGCCCTCATCATCATCGTCGTCAGCCCACATCATCATTGTCGTCCCACATCATCATCGTCAGCCCACTTCATCATCGTCAGCCCACATCATCATTATCATCAGCCCAAATCATCATCCTCATCAGCCCACATCATCATCCTCGTCAGCCCATATCATCATCCTCGTCAGCCGGCATCTTCATCCTCGTCAGCCCACATCATCGTCATCGTCAGCCTACATCATCATAATCGTCAGACCACATCATCATGATCGTAAGACCACATCATCATCCTCCTAGGCCCACATTATCCTCCTCCTCAGCCCGCATCATCATCCTCGTCAGCCTGCATCACCATCACCGTCAGCCCGCATCATCATCCTGGTCACCCTGCATCATCATCCTCGTCAGCCCACATCATCATCCTCCTCAGCCCACATCATCGTCGTCGTCAGCCCGGATCACCATCGTCATCAGATTGCATCACCATCGTCGTCAGCCCGCATCATCATCCTCATCAGCCTGCATCATCCTCGTCAGCCCGCATCATCATCCTCGTCAGCCTCCATCATCGTCATCGTCAGCCTACATCATCATCATCGTCAGACGACATCATCATCATCGTCAGACCACATCATCATCCCCCTAGGCCCACATCATCCTCCTCCTCAGCCCGCATCATCATCCTCGTCAGCCCGCATCATCATCCTCGTCAGCCCGCATCATCATCCTCGTCACCCTGCGTCACCATCGTCGTCAGCCCGCATCATCATCCTCGTCAGCCCGCATCATCATCCTCGTCAGCCCGCATCATCATCCTCGTCAGCCCGCATCATCATCCTTGCAGCCCGCATCATCATACTTGTCAGCACGCATCATCATCCTCGTCAGCCCGCATCATCATCCTCGTCAGCCCACATCATCATCACCGTCAGCCCGCATCATCATCCTCGTCAGCCCGCGTCATCATCCTCCTCAGCATGCATCATCAACCTCGTCAGCCCGCATCATCATCCTCGCAGCCCCCTTCAGCATCCTCTTCAGCCCGCATCATCATCACCGTCAGCCGGCATCATCATCCTCGTCAGCCTGCATCATCATCGTCGTCAGCCCGCATCATCATCGTCATCATCCCGCATCATCATCCTCGTCAGCACGCATCATAATCCTCGTCAGCCCGCATCATCATCGTCGTCAGCCTGAGTCATCATCCTCGTCAGCCCGCATCATCATCCTCGTCAGCCCACATCATCGTCATCGTCAGCCTACATCATCATCATCGTCAGACCACATCATCATCATCGTCAGACCACATCATCATCTTCCTAGGCCCACATCATCCTCCTCCTCAGCCCGCATCATCATCCTCGTCAGCCCGCATCACCATCACCGTCTGCCCGCTTCATCATCCTCGTCAGCCCGCATCATCATCCTCGTCAGCACGCATCATCATCCTCGTCAGCCCGCATCATCATCCTCCCAGCCCCCTTCAGCATCCTCGTCAGCCTGCATCATCATCACCGTCAGCCTGCATCACCATCATCGTCAGCCTGCATCATCATCGTCGTCAGCCCGCATCATCATCGTCGTCAGCCCGCATCATCATCCTCGTCAGCACGCATCATTATCCTCGTCAGCCCGCATCATCATCCTTGCAGCCCGCATCATCATCCTCGTCAGCCCGCATCATCAACCTCGTCAGCCCGCATCATCATCCTCGCAGCCCGCATCATCATCCTCGTCAGCACGCATCATCATCCTCGTCAGCGCGCATCACCATCGTCGTCAGCCTGCATCATCATCGTCATCAGCTCGCATCATCATCGTCGTCAGCCCGCATCATCATCCTCGCAGCCCGCTTCAGCATCCTCGTCAGCCCGCATCATCATCCTCGTCAGCCCGCATCACCATCGTCGTCAGCCTGCATCATCATCGTCGTCAGCCGGCATCACCATCGTCATCAGTCCGCATCCTCATCCTCGTCAGCCCGCATCATCGTCATCGTCAGCCTACATCATCATCCTCGTCAGACCACATCATCATCATCGTCAGAACACATCATCATCATCCTAGGCCCATATCATCCTCCTCCTCAGCCCGCATCACCATCGTCGTCAGCCCGCAACATCGTCATCTTCAGCCTACATCATCATCATCGTGAGACCACATCATCATCATCGTCAGAACACATCATCATCGTCCTAGGCCCACATCATCCTCCTCGTCAGCCCGCATCATCATCCTCCTAGGCCCACATCATCCTCCTCGTCAGCCCGCATCATCATCCTCGTCAGCCCGCATCATCATCCTCTTCAGCCCGCATCACCATCGTCGTCAGCCCGCATCATCATCCTCGCAGCCCGCTTCAGCATCCTCGTCAGCCCCCATCATCATCACCATCAGCCCACATCACCATAGTCGTCAGCCCGCATCATCATCGTCGTCAGCCCGCATCATCATCGTCGTCAGCACGCATCATCATTCTCGTCAGCACGCATCATCATCCTCGTCAGCCCGCTTCATCATCCTTGGAGCCCGCATCATCATTCTCGTCAGCCCGCATCATCATCACCGTTAGCCAGCATCATCATCCTCGTCAGCCCGCGTCATCATCCTCGCAGCCCGCTTCAGCATCCTCGTCAGCCCGTATCATCATCCTCGTCAGCCTGCATCACCATCGCCGTCAGCCTGCATCACCATCGTCGTCAGCGCGCATCACCATCGTCGTCAGCCCGCATCATCGTCATCGTCAGCCTACATCATCATCATCGTCAGACCACATGATCATCATCGTCAGACCACGTCATCATCCTCCTAGGCCCACATCACCCTACTCGTCAGCCAGCATCATCATCCTCGTCAGCCCGCATCATGATCACCGTCAGCCCGCCTCATCATCCTCGTCAGCCCGCATCATCATCCTCGTCAGCACGCATCATCATCCTCTTCAGCCCTCATCACCATCGTCGTCAGCCCGCATCATCATCGTCGTCAGCCCGGATCATCATCCTCATCAGCAAGCATCATCATCCTCGTCAGCCCGCATCATCATCCTCGTCAGAATGCATCATCATCCTCGTCATCCCGCATCATCATCCTCGTAAGCCCGCATCACCATCACCGTCAGCCTGCGTCATCATCCTGGTCAGCCCGCATCGTCATCCTCGTCAGCCCGCATCATCATCCTCGTCAGCCCACATCGTCGTCATCGTCAGCCCACATCATCATCATCGTCAGACCACATCATCATCATCGTCAGACCACATCATCAACGTCCTAGGCCCACATCATCCTCCTCGTCAGCCTGCATCATCATCCTCATCAGCCCGCATCATCATCACCGTCAGCCCGCATCATCATCCTCGTCAGCCCACATCATCATCCTCGTCAGCTCGCATCATCATCCTCATCAGCCCGCGTCATCATCCTCGTCAGCATGCATCATCATCCTCGTCATCCCGCATCATCATCCTCGTAAGCCCGCATCACCATCACCGTCAGAGCGCATCATCATCCTGGTCAGCCCGCATCGTCATCCTCGCAGCCCGCTTCAGCACCCTCGTCAGCCCGTTTCATCATCCTCTTCAGCCTGCATCAGCATCGTCGTCAGCCTGCATCACCATCGTCGTCAGCCCGCATCGTCATCCTCGTCAGCCCACATCATCGTCATCGTCAGCCCACATCATCATCATCGTCAGACCACATCATCACCATCGTCAGACCACATCATCATCCTCCTAGGCCCACATCATCCTCCTCGTCAGCCCGCATCATCATCCTCATTAGCCCGCATCATCATCCTCATCAGCCCGCGTCATCATCCTCGTCAGCATGCATCATCATCCTCGTCAGCCCGCATCATCATCCTCGTCAGCCCGCATCATCATCCTCATCAGCCTGCATCATTCTCGTCAGCCCGCATCATCATCCTCATCAGCCTGCATCATCCTCGTCAGCCCGCATCATCATCCTCGTCAGCCCGCATCACCATCACCGTCAGCCCGCATCATCATCCTCGTCAGCCCGCATCATCATCCTCGTCAGCACGCATCATCATCCTCGTCAGCCCGCATCATCATCCTCGCAGACCGCTTCAGCATCCTCGTCAGCCCGCATCATCATCCTCGTCAGCCCGCAACACCATCGTCGCCAGCCTGCATCACCATCGTCCTCAGCCCGCATCATCATCGTCGTCAGCCCGCATCATCATCCTCGTCAGCCCGCATCATCATCCTCATCAGCCTGCATCATTCTCGTCAGCCCGCATCATCATCCTTGTCAGTCCACATCATCGTCATCGTCAGCCTACATCATCATCATCGTCAGACCACATCATCATCATCGTCACACCACATCATCATCCTCCAAGGCCCACATCATCCTCCTCGTCAGCCCGCATCATCATCCTCGTCAGCCCGCATCATCATCACCGTCAGCCCGCATCATCATCCTCGTCAGCTCGCATCATCTTCCTCGTCAGCACGCATCATCATCCTCGTCAGCCCGCATCACCATCATCGTCAGCCCGCATCATCGTCGTCAGCCCGCAGCATCATCGTCGTCAGCCCGCATCATCATGCTCGTCAGCACGCATCATCATCCTCGTCGGCCCGCATCATCATCCTCCCAGCCCGCATCATCATCCTCGTCAGCACGCATCATCATCTTCGTCGGCCCGCATCATCATCCTCGTCAGCCCACATCACCATCCTCCTCAGCCCGCATCATCATCCTCGTCAGCCCGCATCATCTTCCTCGTCAGCATGCATCATCATCCTCGTCAGCCCGCATCATCATCCTCGCAGCCCGCTTCAGCATCCTCGTCAGCCCGCATCATCATCGTAGTCAGCCCGCATCATCATCCTCGTCAGCACGCATCATCATCCTCGTCAGCCCGCATCATCATCCTTGTCAGCCCGCATCACCGTCGTCCTCAGCCCGCATCATCATCGTCGTCAGCCCGCATCATCATCCCCGTCAGCCCTCATCATCATCCTCATCAGCCTGCATCATCCTCGTCAGCCCGCATCATCATCCTCGTCAGCCCACATCATCGTCATCGTCAGCCTACATCATCATCATTGTCAGACCACATCATCATCATCGTCAGACCACATCATCATCCTTCTAGGCCCACATTATCCTCCTCGTCAGCCCACATCATCATCCTCGTCAGGCCACATCATCATCCTCCTCAGCCCGCATCCTCATCCTTGTCAGCCTACATCATCGTCATCGTCAGCCCACATCATCGTCATCTTCAGCCCACATCATCATCATCGACAGCCCATATCATCGTCCTCGTCAGCCCACATCATCGTCATCGTCAGGCGACAACATCGTCATCGACAGCCCACATCATCATCCTCGACAGCCCACATCATCGTCATCGTCATCCCATATCATCGTCATCGTCATCCCACATCATCCTCATCGTCAGACCACATCATCATCCTCCTCAGCAAACATCATCCTCATCGTCAGGCCACATCATCATCCTCGTCAGCCCACAGCATCATCCTCGTCAGCCCACATCTCGATCGTCGTCAGCCCACATAATCATCGTCAGCCCTCATCACCATCGACGTCAGCCCACATCATCATCGTCTTCAGCCCACATCACCATCGTCGTCAGTCCACATAATTGTCGTCAGCCCACACCATCATCGTTAGCCCACATCATCATCGTCAGCCCACATCATCATCCTCATCAGCCCACATTATCATCATCATCAGCCCACCTCATCATCCTCCTTAGCCCACATCAAACTCCTCGACAGCCCACATCATCATCGTTGTCAGCCCGCATCATCATCCTTTTCAGCCCGCATCATCATCCTCGTCAGTCCGCATCATCATCCTCATCAGCCCGCATCATCTTCTTCGTCATTCGCCATCATCATCCTCGTCAGCCTGCATCATCACCCTCGTCAGCACGCATCTTCATCCTCGTCAGGCCGCATCATCATCCTCGTCAGCCCGCATCATCATCCTCGTCACCCCGCATCATCATCCTCGTCAGCCCGCATCACCATCGTCATCAGCCTGCATCACCATCGTCGTGACCCCTCATCATCATCGTCGTCAGCCCGCATCATCATCGTCGTCAGCCCACATCGTCATCGTCAGCCCGCATCATCATCGTCAGCCCTCATCATCATCGTCTCCCCACATCATCATCCTCATCAGCTCGCATCATCATCCTCTTAAGGCCGCATCATCATCCTCGTCAGCCCGCATCATCATCCTCGTCAGCCCGCATCATCGTCATCGTCAGCCCACATCATCATCCTCGTCAGCACGCATCATCATCCTCGTCAGCCCGCCTCATCATCCTCGTCAGCCCGCACCATCACCGTCAGCCCGCATCATCATCCTCGCAACCCATCATCATCATCCTCGTCAGCACGCATCATCATACTCGTCAGCCCGCATCATCATCCTCGTCAGCCCGCATCATCATCACCGTCAGCCCACATCACCATCGTCGTCAGCCCACATCATCGTCGTCGTCAGCCCACATCACCATCGTCGTTAGCCCACATAACCATCTTCAGCCCACATCACCATCGACGTCAGTACACATCATCATCCTCGTCAGCCCTCATCATCATCGTCGTCAGCCCACATCATCATTGTCGTCCCACATCATCATCGTCAGCCCACTTCATCATCGTCAGCCCACATCATCATTATCATCAGCCCAAATCATCATCCTCATCAGCCCACATCATCATCCTCGTCAGCCCATATCATCATCCTCGTCAGCCGGCATCTTCATCCTCGTCAGCCCACATCATCGTCATCGTCAGCCCACATCATTATCATCGTCAGCCCGCATCGTCATCCTCTTCAGCCCGCATCATCATCCTCGTCAGCCCACATCAGCATCGTCATCAGCCTACATCAGCATCGTCATCAGCCCACATCAACATCGTCGTCAGCCCACATAATCATCATCAGCCCAGATAATCATCCTCGTCAGCCCGCATCATCATGCTCGTCAGCCCGCATCATCATCCTCGTCAGCCCGCATCATCATCACCGTCAGCCAGCATCATCATCCTCGTCAGCCCGCGTCATCATCCTCGCAGCCCGCTTCAGCACCCTCGTCAGCCCTTATCATCATCCTCGTCAGCCTGCATCACCATCGCCGTCAGCCTGCATCACCATCGTCGTCAGCCCGCATCACCATCGTCGTCAGCCCGCATCATCATCCTCGTCAGCCCGCATCATCATCCTCATCAGCCTGCATTATCCTCGTCAGCCCGCATCATCATCGTCGTCAGCCCACATCATCGTCATCGTCAGCCCACATCATCATCATCGTCAGACCACATCATCATCATCGTCAGACCACATCATCATCCTCCTAGGCCCACATCATCCTCCTCGTCAGCCCGCACCATCATCCTCGTCAGCCCGCATCATCATCACCGTCAGCCCGCATCATCATCCTCGTCAGCCCGCATCATCATCCTTGTCAGCCCGCATCATCATCCTCTTCAGCCCGCATCACCATCGTCGTCAGCCCGCATCATCATCGTCGTCAGCCCGCATCATCATTGTCGTCAGCCCACATCATCATCCTCCTCAGCAAACATCATCCTCATTGTCAGGCCACATCATCATCCTCGTCAGCCCACAGCATCATCGTCGTCAGCCCACATCTCGATCGTCGTCAGCCCACATAATCATCGTCAGCCCTCATCACCATCGACGTCAGCCCACATCATCATCGTCTTCAGCCCACATCACCATCGTCGTCAGTCCACATAATTGTCGTCAGCCCACACCATCATCGTTAGCCCACATCATCATCGTCAGCCCACATCACCATCCTCATCAGCCCACATTATCATCATCATCAGCCCATATCATCATCCTCCTTAGCCCACATCAAACTCCTCGACAGCCCACATCATCATCGTTGTCAGCCCGCATCATCATCTTTTTCAGCCCGCATCATCATCCTCGTCAGTCCGCATCATCATACTCATCAGCCCGCATCATCTTCTTCGTCATCCGCCATCATCATCCTCGTCAGCCTGCATCATCATCCTCGTCACCCCGCATCATCATCCTCGTCAGCCCACATCACCGTCGTCATCAGCCTGCATCACCATCGTCGTGACCCCTCATCATCATCGTCGTCAGCCCGCATCATCATCGTCGTCAGCCCACATCGTCATCGTCAGCCCGCATCATCACCGTCAGCCCACATCATCATCGTCTCCACACATCATCATCCTCATCAGCTCGCAACATCATCCTCTTAAGGCCGCATCATCATCCTCGTCAGCCCGCATCATCATCCTCGTCAGCCCACATCATCATTGTTGTCCCACATCATCATCGTCAGCCCACATCATCCTCGTCAGCCCGCATCATCATCCTCATCAGCCCGCATCATCTTCCTCGTCAGCCCCCATCATCATCCTCGTCAGCCCGCATCATCATCCTCGTCAGCACGCATCATCATCCTCGTCAGCCCGCATCACCATCGTCGTCAGCCCGCATCATCATCGTCGTCAGCCCGCATCATCATCGTCGTCAGCCCGCATCATCATCCTCGTCAGCACGCATCATCCTCCTCGTCAGCCTGCATCATCATCCTCGCAGCCCGCATCATCATCCTCGTCAGCCCGCATCATCATCCTCGCAGCCCGTTTCAGCACCCTCGTCAGCCCGCATCATCATCCTCGTCAGCCCGCATCACCATCGTCGTCAGCCTGCATCATCATCCTCGTCAGCACGCATCATCATCGTCGTCAGTCCGCATCATCATCCTCGTCAGCACGCATCATCATCCTCGTCAGCCCGCATCATCATCCTTGCAGCCCGCATCATCATCCTTGTCAGCACGCATCATCATCCTCGTCAGCCCGCATCATCATCCTCGTCAGCCCGCATCATCATCACGGTCAGCCCGCATCATCATCCTCTTCAGCACGCATCATCATCCTCGTCAGCTCGCATCATCATCCTCGTCAGCTCGCATCATCATCACCGTCAGCCCGCATCATCATCCTCGTCAGCCCGCATCATCAGCCTCGTCAGCATGCATCATCATCCTCGTCAGCCCGCATCATCATCCTCGCAGCCCGCTTCAGCATCCTCGTCAGCCCGTATCATCATCCTCGTCAGCCCGCATCACCATCGTCGTCAGCCTGCATCACCATCGTCGTCAGCCCTCATCATCATCGTCGTCAGCCCGCATCATCATACTCGTCTGCCCGCATCATCATCCTCATCAGCCTGCATCATCCTCGTCAGCCCACATCATCATCATCGTCAGACCACATCATCATCATCGACAGCCCATATCATCGTCCTCGTCAGCCCACATCATCGTCATCGTCAGGCGACCACATCGTCATCGACAGCCCACATCATCATCCTCGACAGCCCACATCATCGTCATCGTCATCCCATATCATCGTCATCGTCATCCCACATCATCCTCATCGTCAGCCCACATCATCATCCTCTTCAGCAAACATCATCCTCATCGTCAGGCCACAACATCATCCTCGTCAGCCCACAGCATCATCGTCGTCAGCCCACATCTCGATCGTCGTCAGCCCACATAATCATCGTCAGCCCTCATCACCATCGACGTCAGCCCACATCATCATCGTCTTCAGCCCACATCACCATCGTCGTCAGTCCACATAATTGTCGTCAGCCCACACCATCATCGTTAGCCCACATCATCATCGTCAGCCCACATCATCATCCTCATCAGCCCACATTATCATCATCATCAGCCCACATCATCATCCTCCTTAGCCCACATCAAACTCCTCGACAGCCCACATCAAGATCGTTGTCAGCCCGCATCATCATCCTTTTCAGCCCGCATCATCATCCTCGTCAGTCCGCATCATCAACCTCATCAGCCGCATCATCTTCCTCGTCAGCCCCCATCATCATCCTCGTCAGCCCTCATCACCGTCGTCATCAGCCTGCATCACCCTCGTCGTGAGCCCTCATCATCATCGTCGTCAGCCCGCATCATCATCGTCGTCAGCCCACATCGTCATCGTCAGCCCGCATCATCATCGTCAGCCCACATCATCATCGTCTCCGCACATAATCATCCTCATCAGCTCGCATCATCATCCTCTTCAGGCCGCATCATCATCCTCGTCAGCCCGCATCATCGTCATCGTCAGCCCATATCATCGTCATCGTCAGACCACATCATCATCCTCATCAGCCCACATCATCCTCCTCGTCAGCCCACATCATCTTCCTCGTCAGCCCACATCATCATCCTCAGCCCGCATCATCATCCTCGTCAGTCCGCATCATCAACCTCATCAGCCCGCATCATCTTCCTCGTCAGCCCCCATCATCATCCTCATCAGCCCACATCATCGTCATCCTCAGCCTACATCATCATCATCATCAGACCACATCATCATCATCGTCAGACCACATCATCATCCTCCTAGGCCCACATCCTCCTCTTCAGCCCACATCATCATCCTCGTCAGGCCACATCATCATCCTCCTCAGCCCGCATCATCATCCTCATCAGCCCGCATCATCATCCTTCTCAGCCCGCATCATCATCCTCGTCAGCACGCATCATCATCCTCTTCAGCCCGCATCATCATCCTCGTCAGCCCGCATCATCACCACGGTCAGCCCGCATCATCATCCTCGCAGCACGCATCATCATCCTCGTCAGCACGCATCATCATCCTCGTCAGCCCGCATCATCATCCTCGTCAGCCCGCATCAGCATCACCGTCAGCCCGCATCATCATCCTCGTCAGCATGCATCATCATCCTCGTCAGCCCGCATCATCATCCTCGTCAGCCCGCATCACCATCGTCGTCAGTCTGCATCACCATCGTCGTCAGCCCGCATCATCATCGTCGTCAGCCCGCATCATCATCCTCGTCAGCCCGCATCATCAACCTCATCAGCCTGCATCATCCTCGTCAGCCCGCATCATCATCCTCGTCAGCCCACATCATCGTCATCGTCAGCCTACAACATCATCATCGTCAGACCACATCATCATCATCGTCATACCACATCATCATCATCGTCAGAATACATCATCATCCTCCTAGGCCCACATCATCCTCCTCGTCAGCCCACATCATCATCCTCTTAAGGCCGCATCATCATCCTCGTCAGCCCGCATCATCATCCTCGTCAGCCCGCATCATCGTCATGGTCAGCCCTTATCATCGTCATCGTCAGACCACATCATCATCCTCCTCAGCCCACATCATCCTCCTCGTCAGCCCACATCATCTTCCTCGTCAGCCCACATCATCATCCTCAGCCCGCATCATCATCCTCGTCAGCCCGCATCATCATCCTCGTCAGCCCGCATCATCATCCTCGTCAGCCCGCATCATCATCCTCGTGAGGCCACATCATCATCCTCGTCAGCCCGCATCATCATCCTTGTCAGCCCCCATCATCATCCTCCTCAGCTGACATCATCCTCCTCGTCAGCCCCCATCATCATCCTTGTCAGCCCACATCATCATCCTCCTCAGCCAGCATCATAATCCTCGTCAGCCCACATCATCGTCATCGTCAGCCCACATCATCGTCATCGACAGCACACATCATCATCCTCGTCAGCCCACATCATCTTCATCGTCAGCCCACATCATCATCGTCATCAGCGCACACCATCCTCATCGTCAGCCGACATCATCATGCTCCTCAGCCCACATCATCCTCCTCGTCATCCCACATCATCATCCTCGTCAGCCCACATCATCATCCTCCTTAGCCCGCATCATCATCCTCGTCAGCCCGCATCATCATCCTCTTCAGCCAGCATCATCATCATCGTCAGCCCACATCATCATCCTCCTCAGCCCACATCATCCTCATCGTCAGCCCACATTATCATCCTCGTCAGCCCACATCACCATCGTCGTCAGCCTGCATCATCATCGTCATCAGCCCGCATCACCATCGTCATCAGCCCGCATCATCATCCTCGTCAGCACGCATCATCATCCTCGTCAGCACGCATCATTATCCTCGTCAGCCCGCATCATCATCACCGTCAGCCCGCATCATCATCCTCGTCAGCCCGCGTCATCATCCTCCTCAGCATGCATCATCATCCTCGTTAGCCCGCATCATCATCCTCGCAGCCCGCTTCAGCATCCTCGTCAGCCCATATCATCATCCTCGTCAGCCCGCAGCACCACCGTCGTCAGACTGCATCACCATCGTCGTCAGCCCGCATCATCATCATCGTCAGCCCGCATCATCATCCTCGTCAGCCCGCATCATCGTCATCGTCAGCCTACATCATCATCATCGTCAGACCACATCATCATCATCGTCAGACCACATCATCATCATCCTAGGCCCATATCATCCTCCTCCTCAGCCCGCATCATCATCCTCGTCAGCCCACATCAGCATCGTCATCAGCTCACATCAGCATCGTCATCAGCCCACATCAACATCGTCGTCAGCCCACATAATCATCATCAGCCCAGATCGTCATCCTCGTCAGCCCGCATCATCATCCTCGTCAGCCCGCATCATCATCGTCGTCTGCCCGCATCATCTTCCTCGTCAGCCCGCATCGTCATCCTCATCAGCCTGCATCATCCTCGTCAGCCCGCATCATCATCCTCGTCAGCCCACATCATCGTCATCGTCAGCCTACATCATCATCACCGTCAGACCACATCATCATCATCGTCAGACCACATCATCATCCTCCTAGGCCCACATCATCCTCCTCGTCAGCCCGCATCATCATCCTCGTCAGGCCGCATCATCATCACCTTCAGCCCGCATCATCATCCTCGTCAGCCCGCATCATCATCCTCGTCAGCATGCATCATCATCCTCGTCAGCCCGCATCACCATCGTCGTCAGCCCGCATCATCATCGTCGTCAGCGCGCATCATCATCGTCGTCAGCCCGCATCATCATCCTCGTCAGCACGCATCATCATCCTCGTCAGCCCGCATCATCATCCTCGCAGCCCGCATCATCATCCTCGTCAGCCCGCATCAAAATCACCGTCAGCCCGCATCATCATCCTCGTCAGCCCGCATCATCATCCTCGTCAGCTCGCATCATCATCCTCGTCAGCCCGCATCATCATCCTCTCAGCCCGTTCAGCATTCTCGTCGGCCCGCATCATCATCCTCGTCAGCGCGCATCGCCATTTTCGTCAGCCTGCATCATCATCGTCGTCAGCCCGCATCATCATCGTCGTCAGCCCGCATCATCATCCTCGTCAGCACGCATCATCATCTTCGTCAGCCCGCATCATCATCCTTGCAGCCCGCATCATCATCCTTGTCAGCCTACATCATCGTCTTCGTCAGCCCACATCATCTTCATCTTCAGCCCACATCATCGTCATCGACAGCCCACATCATCATCCTCGACAGCCCACATCATCGTCATCGTCATCCCATATCATCGTCATCGTCATCCCACATCATCCTCATCGTCAGCCCACATCATCATCCTCCTCAGCAAACATCATCCTCATCGTCAGGCCACATCATCATCCTCGTCAGCCCACAGCATCATCGTCGTCAGCCCACATCTCGATCATCGTCAGCCCACATCTCGATCGTCGTCAGCCCACCTAATCATAGTCAGCACTCATCACCATCGACGTCAACCCACATCATCATCTTCTTCAGCCCACATCACCATCGTCGTCAGTCCGCATAATTGTCGTCAGCCCACACCATCATCGTTAGCCCACATCATCATCGTCAGCCCACATCATCATCCTCATCAGCCCACATTATCATCATCATCAGCCCACATCATCATTCTCCTTAGCCCACATCAAACTCCTCGACAGCCCACATCATGATCGTTGTCAGCCCGCATCATCATCCTTTTCAGCCCGCATCATCATCCTCGTCAGTCCGCATCATCAACCTCATCAGCCCGCATCATCTTCCTCGTCAGCCCCCATCATCATCCTCGTCAGCCCAAATCATCGTCATCCTCAGCCTACATCATCATCATCGTCAGACCACATCATCATCATCGTCAGACCACATCATCATCCTCCTAGGCCCACATCCTCCTCGTCAGCCCACATCATCATCCTCGTCAGGCCACATCATCATCCTCCTCAGCCCGCATCATCATCCTCATCAGCCCGCATCATCATCCTCCTCAGCCCGCATCATCATCCTCGTCAGCACGCATCATCATCCTCTTCAGCCCGCATCATCATCCTCGTCAGCCCGCATCATCATCCTCGTCAGCACACATCATCATCCTCGTCTGCCCGCATCATCGTCCTCGCAGCCCGCTTCAGCATCCTCGTCAGCCCGCTTCAGCATCCTCGTCAGCCCGCATCATTATCCTCGTCAGCCCGCATCACCATCTTCGTCTGCCTGCATCATCCTCGTCAGCCCGCATCATCATCCTCGTCAGCCCACATCATCGTCATCGTCAGCCTACATCATCATCCTCGTCAGCCCGCATCATCATCCTCATCAGCCTGCATCATCCTCGTCAGCCCGCATCATCATCCTCGTCAGCCCACATCATCGTCATCTTCAGCCCACATCATCATCATCGACAGCCCATATCATCGTCCTCGTCAGCCCACATCATCGTCATCGTCATGCGACAACATCGTCATCGACAGCCCACATCATCATCCTCGACAGCCCACATCATCGTCATCGTCATCCCATATCATCGTCATCGTCATCCCACATCATCCTCATCGTCAGCCCACATCATCATCCTCCTCAGCAAACATCATCCTCATCGTCAGGCCACATCATCATCCTCTTCAGCCCACAGCATCATCGTCGTCAGCCCACATCTCGATCGTCGTCAGCCCACATAATCATCGTCAGCCCTCATCACCATCGACGTCAGCCCACATCATCATCGTCTTCAGCCCACATCACCATCGTCGTCAGTGCACATAATTGTCGTCAGCCCACACCATCATCGTTAGCCCACATCATCATCGTCAGCCCACATCATCATCCTCATCAGCCCACATTATCATCATCATCAGCCCACATCATCATCCCCCTTAGCCCACATCAAACTCCTCAACAGCCCTCATCATCATCGTTGTCAGCCCGCATCATCATCCTTTTCAGCCCGCATCATCATCCTCGTCAGCCCACATCATCATCCTCGTCAGCCCACATCATCATCCTCGTCAGCCCGCATCATCATCCTCTTCAGTCCGCATCATCATCGTCGTCAGCCCACATCATGCTCCTCGTCATCCCACATCAAACTCCTCGTCAGCCCACATCATCATCCTCATCAGCTCACATCATCATCCTCTTAAGGCCGCATCATCATCGTCGTCAGCCCACATCTCCATCGTCGTCAGCCCACATAATCATCTTCAGCCCACATCACCATCGTCATCAGCCAACATCATCATTGTCGTCAGCCCACATCATCATCGTTAGCCCACATCATCCTCGTCAGCCCACATCATCATCATCATCAGCCCATATCATCATCCTCATCAGCCCACATCATCACCCTCAGCAGCCCACATCATCATCCTCATCAGCCCACATCATCATCCTCGTCAGCCGGCATCATCAACCTCGTCCGCACGCATCATCACCCTCGTCAGCCCGCATCTTCATCCTCGTTAGGCCGCATCATCATCCTCGTCAGCCCGCATCATCATCCTCGTCACCCCGCATCATCATCCTCGTCAGCCCGCATCGCCGTCGTCGTCAGCCTGCATCACCATCGTCGTGAGCCCTCATCATCATCGTCGTCAGCCCGCATCATCGTCGTCAGCCCACATCGTCATCGTCAGCCCGCATCATGATCGTCAGCCCACATCATCATCGTCTCCCCACATCATCATCCTCATCAGCTGGCATCATCATCCTCTTCAGGCCGCATCATCATCCTCGTCAGCCCGCATCATCATCCTCGTCAGCCCGCATCATCGTCATCGTCAGCCCATATCATCCTCATCGTCAGACCACATCATCATCCTCCTCAGCCCACATCATCCTCCTCGTCAGCCCACATCATCATCCTCGTCAGCCCACATCATCATCCTCCTCAGCCCGCATCATCATCCTCGTCAGCATGCATCATCATCCTCATCAGCCCGCATCATCACCCTCATCAGCCCGCATCATCATCTTCGTCAGCCTGCATCATCATCCACGTCAGCCCGCATCATCATGCTCGTCAGGCCGCATCATCGTGCTCGTCAGCCCGCATCATAATCCTCGTCAGCCCGCATCATCATCCTCGTCAGCACACATCATAGTCATCGTCAGTCCACATCATCATCCTCGTCAGCTCACATCATCATCATCGTCAGCCCACATCATACTCCTCGTCAGCCCACATCATCATACTCGTCAGCCCACATCACCATTGTCGTCAGCCCACATCATCATCCTCGACAGCCCGCATCATCGTCCTCGTCAGCCCACATCAACATTGTCGCCAGCCCTCATCATCATCATCAGCCCACATCATCATCGTCAGCCCACAGCATCATCATCAGCCCACTTCATCATAATCATCAGCCCACATCATCATCCTCATCAGCCCACATCATCATCCTCATCAGCCCACATCATCATCCTCATCATCCCACATCATCATCCTCATCAGCCCGCATCATCATCATCGTCAGCCCACATCATCTTCATCGTCAGTCCACATCATGATCCTCGTCAGCCCACATCATCATCGTCGTCAGCCCACATCTTCATTGTCATCCCACATCATCATCGTCAGCCGACATCATCATCGTCAGCCCACATCCTCATCATCATCATCCCAAATCATCATCCTCATCAGCCTGCATCATCATCCTCGTCAGCCCACATCATCATCCTTGGTAGCCCGCATCATCATCCTCGTCAGCCCGCATCATCATCCTCATCAGCCCGCATCATCATCCTCGTCAGCCCGCATCATCATCCTCGTCAGCCCACATCATCGTCATCGACAGCCCACATCATCGTCATCGTCAGCCCACATCATCATCATCGTCAGCCCACACCATCATCCTCCTCAGCCCATATCATCCTCCTCGTCAGCCCACATCATCATCCTCGTCAGCCGACATCATCATCGTCGTCAGCCCACATCACCATCGTCGTCAGCCCGCATAATCATCGTCAGGCCACATCACCAACGTCGAAAGCCCACATCAATATCGCCGTCTGCCCACATCACCATCATCGTCAGCCCACATAATCATCGTCAGGCCATATCATTATCGTTAGCCCACATCATCATCGTCAGCCCACATCGTCATCATCATCAGCCGCCATCATCATCCATCATCAGCGCCCATCATCATCCCTCATCAGCCCACATCATCATCCTCATCAACCCACATCATCAACCTCATCAGCCCACATCATCATCATCATCAGCCCTCATCATCATCCTCATCAGCCCGCATCATCATCCTCGTCAGCCCGCATCATCATCCTCGTCAGCCCGCATCATCATCCTCGCAGCCCGCATCATCATCCTCGTCAGCCCGCATCAAAATCACCGTCAGCCCGCATCATCATCCTCGTCAGCCCGCATCATCATCCTCGTCAGCTCGCATCATCATCCTCGTCAGCCCGCATCATCATCCTCGCAGCCCGTTCAGCATTCTCGTCGGCCCGCATCATCATCCTCGTCAGCGCGCATCGCCATTTTCGTCAGCCTGCATCATCATCGTCGTCAGCCCGCATCATCATCGTCGTCAGCCCGCATCATCATCCTCGTCAGCACGCATCATCATCTTCGTCAGCCCGCATCATCATCCTTGCAGCCCGCATCATCATCCTTGTCAGCCTACATCATCGTCTTCGTCAGCCCACATCATCTTCATCTTCAGCCCACATCATCGTCATCGACAGCCCACATCATCATCCTCGACAGCCCACATCATCGTCATCGTCATCCCATATCATCGTCATCGTCATCCCACATCATCCTCATCGTCAGCCCACATCATCATCCTCCTCAGCAAACATCATCCTCATCGTCAGGCCACATCATCATCCTCGTCATCCCACAGCATCATCGTCGTCAGCCCACATCTCGATCATCGTCAGCCCACATCTCGATCGTCGTCAGCCCACCTAATCATAGTCAGCACTCATCACCATCGACGTCAACCCACATCATCATCTTCTTCAGCCCACATCACCATCGTCGTCAGTCCGCATAATTGTCGTCAGCCCACACCATCATCGTTAGCCCACATCATCATCGTCAGCCCACATCATCATCCTCATCAGCCCACATTATCATCATCATCAGCCCACATCATCATTCTCCTTAGCCCACATCAAACTCCTCGACAGCCCACATCATGATCGTTGTCAGCCCGCATCATCATCCTTTTCAGCCCGCATCATCATCCTCGTCAGTCCGCATCATCAACCTCATCAGCCCGCATCATCTTCCTCGTCAGCCCCCATCATCATCCTCGTCAGCCCAAATCATCGTCATCCTCAGCCTACATCATCATCATCGTCAGACCACATCATCATCATCGTCAGACCACATCATCATCCTCCTAGGCCCACATCCTCCTCGTCAGCCCACATCATCATCCTCGTCAGGCCACATCATCATCCTCCTCAGCCCGCATCATCATCCTCATCAGCCCGCATCATCATCCTCCTCAGCCCGCATCATCATCCTCGTCAGCACGCATCATCATCCTCTTCAGCCCGCATCATCATCCTCGTCAGCCCGCATCATCATCCTCGTCAGCACACATCATCATCCTCGTCTGCCCGCATCATCGTCCTCGCAGCCCGCTTCAGCATCCTCGTCAGCCCGCTTCAGCATCCTCGTCAGCCCGCATCATTATCCTCGTCAGCCCGCATCACCATCTTCGTCTGCCTGCATCATCCTCGTCAGCCCGCATCATCATCCTCGTCAGCCCACATCATCGTCATCGTCAGCCTACATCATCATCCTCGTCAGCCCGCATCATCATCCTCATCAGCCTGCATCATCCTCGTCAGCCCGCATCATCATCCTCGTCAGCCCACATCATCGTCATCTTCAGCCCACATCATCATCATCGACAGCCCATATCATCGTCCTCGTCAGCCCACATCATCGTCATCGTCATGCGACAACATCGTCATCGACAGCCCACATCATCATCCTCGACAGCCCACATCATCGTCATCGTCATCCCATATCATCGTCATCGTCATCCCACATCATCCTCATCGTCAGCCCACATCATCATCCTCCTCAGCAAACATCATCCTCATCGTCAGGCCACATCATCATCCTCTTCAGCCCACAGCATCATCGTCGTCAGCCCACATCTCGATCGTCGTCAGCCCACATAATCATCGTCAGCCCTCATCACCATCGACGTCAGCCCACATCATCATCGTCTTCAGCCCACATCACCATCGTCGTCAGTGCACATAATTGTCGTCAGCCCACACCATCATCGTTAGCCCACATCATCATCGTCAGCCCACATCATCATCCTCATCAGCCCACATTATCATCATCATCAGCCCACATCATCATCCCCCTTAGCCCACATCAAACTCCTCGACAGCCCTCATCATCATCGTTGTCAGCCCGCATCATCATCCTTTTCAGCCCGCATCATCATCCTCGTCAGCCCACATCATCATCCTCGTCAGCCCACATCATCATCCTCGTCAGCCCGCATCATCATCCTCTTCAGTCCGCATCATCATCGTCGTCAGCCCACATCATGCTCCTCGTCATCCCACATCAAACTCCTCGTCAGCCCACATCATCATCCTCATCAGCTCACATCATCATCCTCTTAAGGCCGCATCATCATCGTCGTCAGCCCACATCTCCATCGTCGTCAGCCCACATAATCATCTTCAGCCCACATCACCATCGTCATCAGCCAACATCATCATTGTCGTCAGCCCACATCATCATCGTTAGCCCACATCATCCTCGTCAGCCCACATCATCATCATCATCAGCCCATATCATCATCCTCATCAGCCCACATCATCACCCTCAGCAGCCCACATCATCATCCTCATCAGCCCACATCATCATCCTCGTCAGCCGGCATCATCAACCTCGTCCGCACGCATCATCACCCTCGTCAGCCCGCATCTTCATCCTCGTTAGGCCGCATCATCATCCTCGTCAGCCCGCATCATCATCCTCGTCACCCCGCATCATCATCCTCGTCAGCCCGCATCGCCGTCGTCGTCAGCCTGCATCACCATCGTCGTGAGCCCTCATCATCATCGTCGTCAGCCCGCATCATCGTCGTCAGCCCACATCGTCATCGTCAGCCCGCATCATGATCGTCAGCCCACATCATCATCGTCTCCCCACATCATCATCCTCATCAGCTGGCATCATCATCCTCTTCAGGCCGCATCATCATCCTCGTCAGCCCGCATCATCATCCTCGTCAGCCCGCATCATCGTCATCGTCAGCCCATATCATCCTCATCGTCAGACCACATCATCATCCTCCTCAGCCCACATCATCCTCCTCGTCAGCCCACATCATCATCCTCGTCAGCCCACATCATCATCCTCCTCAGCCCGCATCATCATCCTCGTCAGCATGCATCATCATCCTCATCAGCCCGCATCATCACCCTCATCAGCCCGCATCATCATCTTCGTCAGCCTGCATCATCATCCACGTCAGCCCGCATCATCATGCTCGTCAGGCCGCATCATCGTGCTCGTCAGCCCGCATCATAATCCTCGTCAGCCCGCATCATCATCCTCGTCAGCACACATCATAGTCATCGTCAGTCCACATCATCATCCTCGTCAGCTCACATCATCATCATCGTCAGCCCACATCATACTCCTCGTCAGCCCACATCATCATACTCGTCAGCCCACATCACCATTGTCGTCAGCCCACATCATCATCCTCGACAGCCCGCATCATCGTCCTCGTCAGCCCACATCAACATTGTCGCCAGCCCTCATCATCATCATCAGCCCACATCATCATCGTCAGCCCACAGCATCATCATCAGCCCACTTCATCATAATCATCAGCCCACATCATCATCCTCATCAGCCCACATCATCATCCTCATCAGCCCACATCATCATCCTCATCATCCCACATCATCATCCTCATCAGCCCGCATCATCATCATCGTCAGCCCACATCATCTTCATCGTCAGTCCACATCATGATCCTCGTCAGCCCACATCATCATCGTCGTCAGCCCACATCTTCATTGTCATCCCACATCATCATCGTCAGCCGACATCATCATCGTCAGCCCACATCCTCATCATCATCATCCCAAATCATCATCCTCATCAGCCTGCATCATCATCCTCGTCAGCCCACATCATCATCCTTGGTAGCCCGCATCATCATCCTCGTCAGCCCGCATCATCATCCTCATCAGCCCGCATCATCATCCTCGTCAGCCCGCATCATCATCCTCGTCAGCCCACATCATCGTCATCGACAGCCCACATCATCGTCATCGTCAGCCCACATCATCATCATCGTCAGCCCACACCATCATCCTCCTCAGCCCATATCATCCTCCTCGTCAGCCCACATCATCATCCTCGTCAGCCGACATCATCATCGTCGTCAGCCCACATCACCATCGTCGTCAGCCCGCATAATCATCGTCAGGCCACATCACCAACGTCGAAAGCCCACATCAATATCGCCGTCTGCCCACATCACCATCATCGTCAGCCCACATAATCATCGTCAGGCCATATCATTATCGTTAGCCCACATCATCATCGTCAGCCCACATCGTCATCATCATCAGCCGCCATCATCATCCATCATCAGCGCCCATCATCATCCCTCATCAGCCCACATCATCATCCTCATCAACCCACATCATCAACCTCATCAGCCCACATCATCATCATCATCAGCCCTCATCATCATCCTCATCAGCCCGCATCATCATCCTCGTCAGCCCGCATCATCATCCTCGTCAGCCCGCATCATCATCCTCGTCAGCCCGCATCATCATCTTCGTCAGCCTGCATCATCATCCACGTCAGCCCGCATCATCATGCTCGTCAGCCCGCATCATCATGCTCGTCAGCCCGCATCATAATCCTCGTCAGCCCGCCTCATCATCCTCGTCAGCACACATCATAGTAATCGTCAGTCCACATCATCATCCTCGTCAGCCCACATCATCATCGACGTCAGCCCACATCATACTCCTCATCAGCCCACATCATCATACTCGTCAGCCCACATCACCATTGTCGTCAGCCCACATCATCATCATCGACAGCCCGCATCATCGTCCTCGTCAGCCCACATCAACATCGTCGTCAGCCCACATCATCATCATCAGCCCACATCATCATCGTCAGCCCACATCATCATCATCAGCCCACTTCATCATAATCATCAGCCCACATCATCATCCTCATTAGCCCACATCATCATCCTCATCAGCCCACATCATCATCCTCATCATCCCACATCATCATCCTCATCAGCCTGCATCATCATCATCGTCAGCCCACATCATCATCCTCCTCAGCCCACATCATCGTCGTCGTCAGCCCACATCACCATCGTCGTCAGCCCACATAACCATCGTCAGCCCACATCACCATCGTCGTCAGTCCACATCATCATCCTCGTCAGCCCGCGTCATCATCGTCGTCAGCCCACATCATCATTGTCATCCCACATCATCATCGTCAGCCGACATCATCATCGTCAGCCCACATCATCATCATCATCAGCCCTGATCATCATCCTCATCAGCCCGCATCATCATCCTCGTCAGCCCACATCATCATCCTCTTCAGCCCACATCATCATCCTCGTCAGCCCACATCATCGTCATCGTCAGCCCACATCATCGTCATCGTCAGCCCGCATCGTCATCCTCTTCAGCCCGCATCATCATCCTCGTCAGCCCACATCAGCATCGTCATCAGCTCACATCAGCATCGTCATCAGCCCACATCATCATCATCGTCAGCCCACATCATCATCCTCGTCAGCCGGCATCATCATCCTCGTCAGCCCACATCATCATCATCATCATCAGCCCACATCATCATCCTCGTCAGCCCACATCCTCATCTTAGTCAACCCCCATCATCATCCTCGTCAGCCCACGTCATCATCCTCGCCAGCCCACTTCATCATCCTCGTCAGCCCACGTCATCATCCTCGTCAGCCCACGTCGTCATCCTCGTCAGCCCACGTCATCATCGTCGTCAGCCCACTTCATCATCCTCGTCAGCCCACGTCATCATCCTCGTCAGCCCACGTCGTCATCCTCGTCAGCCCACGTCATCATCCTCGTCAGCCCACATCTTCATCCTCCTCAGCCCACATCATCATCATCGTCAGCCGACATCATCCTCCTTGTCAGCCCGCATCATCATCCTCGTCAGCCCACATCATCATCCTCATCAGCCCACATCATCATCCTCATCAGCCCACATCATCATCCTCATCAGCCCACATCATCATCAGCCCACATCATCATCATCAGCCCACATCTTTGTCAACTTCAGCCCTCATCATCATCATCATCAGCCCACATCATCATCATCATCCCCCATCATCATCATCATCATCCCAAATCACCTTCATCATCATCGCACATCATCATCATCATCATCCCACATCATCATCATCATCCCACATCATCATCATCATCCCACGTCATCATCATCATCCCACATCATCATCAACATCATCCCACATCATCATCATCATCATGCCACATCATCATCATCATCCCACATCATCATCATCATCCTACATCATCATCAACATTATCCCACATCATCATCATCATCATCCGACATCATCATCATCATCCCACGTCATCATCATCATCGAAATCATCATCATCATCATCCCACATCATCATCCTCATCATCCCACATCATCATCATCATCCCACATCATCATCATCATCATCCGACATCATCATCACCATCATCCAAATCATCATCATCATCATCAACCCACATCGTCATCATCATCGTCCCACATCATCATCATCATCATCCCACATCATCATGATCATCCTCCATCATCATCATCATCCCACATCATCGTCATCATCATCCCACATCATCATCATCATCCCACATCATCTTCATCATCATCCCACATCATCATCCCACATCCCATCCCACCCCCTCCTGCTCGGGTTAATTCCATTTCATTTTATTCCATTCAATTCCATTCCATTGCATTCCACTAAATTCCACTCGGGTTGATTAAATTCCATTCTATTCATTTCCATTTAATTCCATTCCTTTCCATTCCATTAAATTCCACTCTGGTTGGTTCTATTCCATTGCATTGCATTGCATTCCATTCCATTCCATTCTGTTCCATTCCAATCCAACCCAGTTTTTGCCAGTATATTCCATTCCATTCCATTCCAACTGAATCCGTTCCATTCCATTTCATTCCATTCCAATTCATTCAAATACATTCTTTTCCACTCAGGTTGATTCCATTCCATTTTATGCCATGCCATTCCATTCCATCACATTCCATTCCTTTGCATTCAACTCGGGTTGATTTCATTCAATTCCATTCAATTCGGTTTGATTCCATTCAATTACATTCTTTTCCCTTTCATTCCATTCCATTCCAGTTGATTCCATTCCTTTCCATTCCATTCCATTTCATTCCTGTTGATTGCACTCGGGTTGATTCCATTCCATACAATTCCATTCCATTCCATTGCATTCCACTACATTCCAGTCCACTTGGGTTGATTCCATTCCTTTCCATTCCATACAATTCCATTCCATTCCATTCCATTCCAGTTGATTTCATTCCCTTCCATTCTTTCCATTACATTCCATTCCATTTCACTTGGGTTTATTCCATTCTACTCAATTCCATTCCACTGCATTCCATTCCATTCCATTCCATTCCATTCCATTCCATTCCATTCCATTCCATTCCATTCCATTCCATTCCATTCCATTCCATTCCATTCCACTCTATTGCATTCTATTTCATTGCATTCCATTCCATTGCATTCCACTCCATTCCATTCGGGAAGATTCCATTCCATTCCACTCCTTTGCATTCCATTGCATTCCATTCCCTTCGGGTTGATTCCATAACATTCCATTAAATTCTATACTATCCCAATCCATTCCATTCCATTCTATTCCATTCCATTCCATTCGGGTTGATTCCATTCCATTCCATTCCATTCCATTGCATTCCATTCCGTTCCCGTTGATTGCATTTCATTCCATTCCATTCCATGGCAATGCATTCCATTCCACTCATGTTGATTCCATTCCATTGAATTCCATTCCATTGCATTCCACGCGGGCTGGTTCCTTTCCATTCCATTCCATTCCATTCCATTCCAGTCCATTCCATTCGACATGCGTTGATTCAATTCCATTCCATTTCATTCCATTCCCTTCCATTCCATTCCATTCCATTCCATTCCATACCATTCCATTCCATTCCATTCCATTCCATTCCATTCCATTCCATTCCATTCCATTTCATGCCTTTCCTTTCCATTCCATTCCATTCCATTCCATTCCTCTCGGTTTCATTCCATTCCATTCCATTCTCTTCCATTCCAATCCACTCGGTTAATTCCATTCCATTCCATTACATTCCATCTCATTCCACTCGTGTTGATTCCATTCCATTCCATTCCATTCCATTCCATTCCATTCCGTTCCGTTCCGTTCCGTTCCGTTCCATTCCATTCCTTTCCATTCCATTCCATTCCTTTCCATTCCATTCAATTTCATTCCACTCGATTCCATTCCATTCCATTCCATTCCATTCCATTCCATTCCATTCCATTCTATTCCACTCAGTTTGATTCCAATCAATTCCCTTCCATTCCATTCCATTACATTCCACTCCGTTTCATTCCATTCCATTCCGTTCTCTTCCATTCCAATCCACTCAGTTAATTATATTCCATTCCATTACATTCCATCCCCTTCCACTCGGGTTGATTCCATTCCATTCAATTCCTTTCTATTCCATTCCATTCCTTTCCATGCCATTCCACTCGGGTTGATTTCATTCCATTCCGTTCAATTCCACGCCATTCCATTATATTCCACTGGGGTTGATTCCATTCCATTCCATTCCACACCATTCCCTTCTATTCCATTCCATTACTTTCCATTCCATTCCATTGCATTCCAGTCGATTCCATTCCATTCCTTTCCATTCCATTCCATTCCATTCCATTCCATTCCATTCCATTCCATTCCATTCCACTCCATTCCACTCAGGTTGATTGCAATCCATTCCATTCCATTCCATTCCACTCCATTCCATTCCATTCCTTTCCATTCCATTCCATTCCATGCCCTTCCTTTCCGTTCCCTTCTATACCATTCCATTTGATTCCATTCCATTTCATTGCATTCCATTCCATTTCATTCCTTTCCATACCATTCCATTCTGGTTGATTCCATTCCAATCCTTTGCTTTCCATTCCATTCCATTCCATTCCATTCCACTCAATTCCATTCCATTCTATTCCATTACATTCCATTCAAGTTGATTAAATTCCTATACATTCCAGTCCATTGAATACCACTCGGTTTTATTCCATTCCATTCCATTCCATTCCATTCCATTCCATTCCATTCCATTCCAATCCAATCGGATGGATTCCATTCCAATGCATTCCATTAATTTCTATTCTATTCCATTCCATTCCACTCCAATGCATTACATTCCATTCCATTCCACTCGAGTTGATTCCATTCCTTTCCATTCCATTCTCTTCCAGTCCTTTCCACTCCATTCCTTTCCATTCCACTAAACTCGGGTGGAATTTATTCCATTCCATTCCATTCCATTCAATTCCATTCCATTCCATTCCATTCCAATCCAATCAGGTTGATTCCATTCTAATCCATTCCATTCCATTCCATTCCATTCCATTCCATTCCATTCCGTTCCACTTGGATTGATTCCATTCCATTCCATTCCATTCCATTCCTTTCCATTCCATTCCATTCCATTCCATTCCATTCCATTCCATTCCATTCCATTCCATTCCATTCCGTTCCATTCTATTCCATTCCGCACGTCTTGATTCCAGTGCATTGCATTCCCTTCCATTCCATTTCTCTCCATACCACTCGTTTCGATTCCATTCCATTTGATTCCAGTCCAATCCATTCCATCCCACTCGGGTTGATTCCATTCAATGCAATTCCATTCCATTCCATTCCACTTCATTCTGTTTGTGTTTATTCCATTCCATTCCATTCCATTCGGTTGATTCCATTCCATTGTTTTCCATTCCGTTCCATTCCATTCCACAATGGTTGATTCCATTCCATTCCATTCCATTCCATTCCATTCCATTCCACTCCACTCCACTCCACTGCAAACCACCCCAATCCACTCGATTTGATTCCATTCCATTCCATTCCATTCCATTCCATTCCACTCGCGTTCATTCCTTTGCGTTCAAATCCCTTCAATTCCATTCCATTCATGTTTATTCCTTTCCATTCCATTCCATTCCTTTCCATTCCATTCCTTTCCATTCCATTCCATTCCATTCCATTCCATTCCATTCCAGTAGATGCCATTCCATTCCATTCCATTCCTTTCCATTCCATTCCTTTCTATTCCATTCCATTCCTTTCCATTCCATTCCATTCCATTCCATTCCATTCTTTTCTATTCCATTCCATTCTTTCCATTCCGTTCCATTCCATTCCATTCATTCCATTCCATTCCATTCCACTCCATTCCACTGGGGTTGATTCCATTACATTCCATTCTATTACATTCAATACTTCCATTCCATTCCATTCCATTCCTTTCCACTGAGGTTGATTCCATTCCATTGCATTTCATTCCATTCGTTTCCACTCCACTCCACTCCACTCCACTCCACTCCACTCCACTCCACTCCACTCCACTAGGTTTGATTCCATTCCATTCCATTCCGTACCATTCCATTCCATTCCTTTGCATTCCATTCCATTCCATTTCTTTCTTTTCCTTTCCATTAAACTGCGATTGATTTCATTCCATTGCATTCCATTCCATAGCATTCCGTTCCATTCCATTCGACTTGGGTTGATTCCATTCCATTCCATTCCATTCCATTCCTTTCCAATCCATTCCATTCCACTCGTGTTGATTCCATTCCATTGCATTCCATTCCATTCCATACCATTGCATTCCAATCCGCTCCATTCCATACCAGTTGATTCCATTCCATTCCATTCCACTCCATTCCTTTCCATTCCACTCGGGTTGATTCCATTCCATTCCATTGCATTCCATTCCGTTCCATACCTGTTGTTTCCACTTCTTTCCATTCCATTCCATTCCATTCCATTCCATTCCATTCCATTCCATTCCATTCCATTCCATTCCATTCCACTCCTCTCCAATCCATTCCAATACACTAGGGTTGATTCCATTCCATTCTATTCCTTTCCGTTCCATCCCATTCCTTTCCAATCATTCCCTTCCATTCCATTCCACCCTGGTTGATTCCATTCCATTCCATTCAATTCCGTTCCATTTCACTGCATTCGGGTTGATTCCGTTGTATGCCATTCCATTCCATTCCATTCCATTCCATTCCATTCCATTCCATTCCATTCCATTCCATTCCATTCCCTTCCATTCCATTCCGTTCCGTTCCATTCCATTCGTGTTGATTCCATTCCATTCCATTCTATTCCTTTCCATTCTGTTCCATTCCTTTCTTTTCCACTCGGTTTGATTCCGTTGCACTCCATTCCATTCCTTTCCATTCCATTCCATTCAATTACGTTCCATACCTTTCCAAACGTGTAGATGCCATTCCATTCCATTGTATTCCATTTCATTCTATTCTATTCCATTCCACTCTGTTTGATTCCATTCCATTCCATTCCATTCCCCTCGGGTGGACTCCATTCCATTGCATTCCATTCCATTCCTTTCCTCTTAGGTTGATTCCATTCCATTCGATTCCATTCCATTCCCTTCCATTCCATTCCATTCCTTTCCATTCCATTCCATTCCAGTCGATTCCATTCCATTCCATTCCATTCCACTCCATTGCATTCCACTGAGGTTGATTCCAATCCATTCCATTCCATTCCATTCCATTGCATTCCTTTCCATTCCATTCCATTCCATTCTATTCCACTCCATTTGATTCCATTCCATTCCATTCCATTCCATTCCATTCCATTCCATTCCATTCCATTCCATTCCATTCCATTCCGTTCCATTCCGTTCCTTTCCATACCATTCCATTCGTGTTGATTCCTTTCCATTCCTCTGCATTCCATTCCTTTCCATGCCACTCATTTCCATTCCATTCTATTCCATTACATTTCATTCGAGTTGATTCCATTCCTATACATTCCATTCCATTCCATTCCATTCCATTCCATTCCATTCCATTCCATTCCATTCCATTCCATTCCATTCCAGTTCATTCAATTCCATTCCCTTCCGTTCTATTCCATTCTATTCCATTCCATTCCACTCGGGTTGATTCCATTCCATTCCATTCCACTCCATTCCATTTCATTCCATTCCATTCCATTCAAATCCATTCGGGTTGATTCCATTCCATTCCATTCCACTCCATTCCATTTCATTCCATTCCATTGCATTCAAATCCATTCGGGTTGATTCCATTCAATTCCATTTCATTCCCTTCCATTCCATTCCTTTCCATTCTACTCGGTTTGATTCCATTCGTTTCCATTCCATTCAAATCCATTCCGTTCCATTCTACTCGGGTTGATTCCATTCCATTCCATTCCAATCCATTCCACCCCATTTCATTCCATTCCATTCTTCTCGGGTTGATTCCATTCCATTGCATTTCATTCCATTCAATTCCACTCCATTCCATTCTTTTCCATTCCATTCCTTTCCACTCAGGTTGATTCCATTCCATTCCATTCCATTGCATTCGGGTTCATTCCATTCCATTCCATTCCATTCCATTCCATTCCATTCCATTTTATTCCATTCTCTTCAATTCCATTCCATTGCATTCCTTTCCTTTCGGGTTGAATTCATTCCATTCTATTCCATTCCATTCCATTCCATTCCAATCCAATCGGGTTGATTCCATTCTGTTCCGTTCCATTCCTTTCCATTCCTTTCCTTTCCATTCCATTCTATTCCATTCCATTAAGTTCCATTCCATTCCATTCCTTTCCATTCCATTCCATTCCACTCCATTCCAATATGGTTGTTTCCATTCCATTCCATTCCTTTCCATTCCATTCCATTCCATTCCATTCCATTCCATTCCATTCCATTCCCCTCAGGTTCATTTCATTCCATTCCATTCCGTTCCAATCCATTCTGTTCCATTCCATTCCATTCCATTCCATTCCATTCCTGTTGATTCCTTTCCATTCCATTCCGTTCCATTTCATTATATTCCATTGCATTCCACACGGGTTGATTCCATTCCATTCCATTGCAATCCGTTCCTTTCCATTCCATTCTATTCCATTCTATTCGGGTTGATTCCATTCCCTTCCATTCCATTCCATTCCACTCGGATTGATTCCATTCCATTCCAATTCATTACCTCACATTCCATTGCACTCGGGTTGATTCCATTCAATGCCATTCCATTCCATTCCATTCCATTCCATTCCATTCCACTCCATTCCATTATATTCTCTTCGGCTGATTCCATTCCTTTCAATTCCATTCCAATCCATTCTGTTCCATTCCATTCTGTTCCTTTCCATTCCAGTTGATTCTATTCCATTCCATTCCGTTCCATTTCATTCTATTCCATTCCATTCCACACGGGTTGCTTCCATTCCATTCCATTCCATTCCATTCCATTCCATTCCATTCCATTCCATTCCATTCCATTCCTTTCGGGTTGATTCCATTCCCTTCCTTTCCATTCCATTCCATTCCATTCCACTCGGATTGATTCCATTCCATTCCATTCCATTCCATTACATTACATTACATTACATTACATTACATTCAACTCCTGTTTATTCCAATCCATTCCATTCATTTTCATTACATTACATTACATTTGACTCCTGTTTATTCCAATCCATTCCATTCCATTTCATTACATTACATTACATTTGACTCATGTTTATTCCATTCCATTCCATTCCTTTCCTTTCCATTCCATTCCATTAGACTCGTGTTTATTCCATTCCATTCCATTCCATTGCAATTTATTCCTTTCCATTCCATTCCATTACACTCTGTTTGATTCCAATCAATTCCATTCCATTCCATTCCATTCCATTCCATTCCATTCCATTCCATTCCTTTCCATTAATTTCTATTCTATTCCATTCCATTCCATTCCTTTCCATTCCATTCCATTGCATTCCACTCGGGTTGATTCCATTCCTTTCCATTCCATTCTCTTCCATTCCATTCCATTCCATGCCATTCCATTCCATTCCACTCCATTCCATTCCATTCCATTCCACAAAATTCCATTCCATTCCATTCCAGTTGATTCAATTCCATTCGACTCTGTTCCATTCCATTCTATTCGATTCCATTCCACCCTGGTTGATTCCAATCCATTCCATTCCACTCCATTCCATTTAATTCCATTCCATTCCATTCCAGCCCACTCCATTCCATTTCATTCCATGCCATTCCATTCCGTTCCATTCGGGTTGATTCCATTCAATTCCATTCCTTTCACTTCCATTCCATTCCGTTCTGTTCTACTCGGTTTCATTTCTTTCAATTCCGTTCCATTGCATTCCATTCCACTCGTGTTGATTCCATTCCACTCCATTCCAATCAATTCCATTCCATTTCATTCCTTTCCATTCTTCTCGGGTAGATTCCATTCCATTCCATCTCATTCCATTCCAGTCCACTGCATTCCATTCTATTCCATTCCGTTCCTTTCCACTCAGGTTGATTTTATTCCATTCCATTCCATTCCAATTCATTAGGGTTGATTCTATTCCATTCCATTCCATTCATTTCCATTCTCTTCCATTCCATTCCATTCTATTCCATTCCATTCCATTGCATTCCTTTCCAATCGAATCGGGTTGTTTCCATTCTATTCCTTTCCATTCCATTCCATTCCATTCCGCTAGTATTCATTCCATTCCATTCCATCACATTCCATTGCATTCCATTCCACTCGGGTTGATTCCTTTCCATTCCATTCCATTCCATTCCATTCCACTCGGATTGATTCCATTCCATTACGTTACATTACATTACATTACATTACATTCAACTCCTGTTTATTCCAATCCATTCCATTCCATTTCATTACATTACATTACATTTGACTCCTGTTTATTCCAATCCATTCCATTCCATTTCATTACATTACATTACATTTGACTCCTGTATATTCCATTCCATTCCATTCCTTTCCTTTCCATTCCATTCCATTAGACTCGTGTTTATTCCATTCCATTCCATTCCATTCCATTGCAATTTATTCCTTTCCATTCCATTCCATTACACTCGGTTTGATTCCATTCCATTCCATTCCATTCCATTCCATTCCATTCCATTCCATTCCATTCCATTCCATTCCATTCCATTCCTTTCCATTAATTTCTATTCTATTCCATTCCATTCCATTCCTTTCCATTCCATTCCATTGCATTCTACTCGGGTTGATTCCATTCCTTTCCATTCCATTCTCTTCCATTCCATTCCATTCCATTCCATTCCAATCCATTAAATTACATTCCATTCCATTCCAGTTGATTCAATTCCATTCGACGCTGTTCCATTCCATGCTATTCGATTCAATTTCACCCGGGTTGATTCCATTCCATTCCATTCCATTCCACTCCATTCCATTTAATTCCATTCCATTCCATTCCAGCCCACTCCATTCCATTTCATTCCATGCCATTCCATTCCGTTCCATTCGGGTTGATTCCATTCAATTCTTTCCTTTCACTTCCATTCCATTCCGTTCTGTTCTACTCGGTTTCATTCCTTTCAATTCCGTTCCATTGCATTCCATTCCACTCGTGTTGATTCCATTCCACTCCATTCCAATCAATTCCATTCCATTTCATTCATTTCCATTCTTCTCGGGTTGATTCCATTCCATTCCATCTCATTCCATTGCAGTCCACTGCATTCCATTCTATTCCATTCCGTTCCTTTCCACTCAGGTTGATTTTATTCCATTCCATTCCATTCCAATTCATTTGGGTTGATTCTATTCCATTCCATTCCATTCATTTCCATTCTCTTCCATTCCATTCCATTCCATTCCATTCCATTGCATTCCTTTCCAATCGAATCGGGTTGTTTCCATTCTATTCCATTCCATTCCTTTCCATTCCATTCCATTCCATTCCATTCCATTCCGCTAGGATTGATTTCATTCCATTCCATCACATTCCATTGCATCCCATTCCACTCGGGTTGATTCCTTTCCATTCCATTCCATTCCATTCCATTCCATTTCGTTCCAATCGTGTTGATTCAGTTCCATTCAATTCCATCCATTCCATTCCATTCCATTCCATTCCATTCCATTCCATTCCTTTCCATTCCATTCCATTCCATTCCATTCCATTCCATTCCATTCCATTCCGGTTGATTCCATTCCATTCCATTCCATTATATTCCATTCTATATAATTCCATTCTATTCTATTCATGTTGATTCCTTTCCGTTCCATTCCATTCCATTCCATTCCAATCCATTCCATTCCTTTCCACTCCGGTTGATTCCATTCCATTCTATTCATTCCAATCCATTCCATTCCATTCCAATCCATTCCATTCCATTCCATTCCATTCCATTCCATTCCACGTCATTCCTTTATGTTCCACTCGGGTTGATTCCACTCCATTCCATTCCATTCCATTCCATTCCATTCCATTCCATTCCATTCCATTCCATTCCATTCCATTCCATTCCATTCCATTCCATTCTACTCAGGTTGATTCCATTCCATTCCATTCCATTCCATTCCATTCCATTCCATTCCATTCCATTGCATTCCATTCCAATCCATTCCAATTCATTCCACTCCATTCCTTTTCACTCGGGTTGATTCCATTCCATTCCATTCCTTTCCATTCCATTCCATTCCATTCCATTCCATTCCATTCCATTCCATTCCAAAGGGCTTGATTCCCTTCCATTCCTTTCCATTGCACTCGGGTTGATTCCATTCCACTCCATTCTATTCCATTCAATTCCAATCGTGTTGATTCCATTCCATTCCATTCCATTCCATTCCATTCCATTCCATTCCATTCCATTCCGTTCCATTGGGGTTGCTTCCATTCAACTTCATTCTATCCAATTCCTTTCCATTCCGTTCCAGTCCTTTCCACACGGATTGATTCGATTCCGTTCCATTCAATTACATTCCATTCGATTCCATTCCATTACGTTCCATTCGATTCCATTCCATTCCACTCGTGTTGATTCCAGTCAATTCCATTCCATTCCATTCCATCCCATATCATTCCATTCAGTTACATTCGGGTTCAT
This sequence comes from Gorilla gorilla gorilla, assembly GCF_029281585.2. NCBI lineage: Eukaryota > Metazoa > Chordata > Mammalia > Primates > Hominidae > Gorilla > Gorilla gorilla. The sequence continues at coordinate 7,932,779 of NC_086018.1, read as the reverse complement.
TCAATTCCATTCAATTCCATTCTATTCCACAACACTCCACTACCCTCGGGTTGATTCCATTCCATTCCATTCCATTATCTTCCATTCCATTCCATTCCATTCCGTTACATTCCGTGCAAGTTGATTCCGGTCGATTCTATTCCATTCCACTCCATTCCATTCCATTCCATGGCATTCCATTCCATTCCATTCCATTCCGCTCGGGTTGATTCCAATCCATTCCATTGCATTCCATTCCTTTCCATTCCATTCCATTTCATTCTATTCTATTCCATTCCATTCCATTCCATTCCATTCCATTCCATTCCATTCCATTCTATTCCATTCTATTCAAATCTGGTTGCACCCATTCCATTCCGTTTCATTCAATTCCATTCCATTCCACTCCACTCGGGTTGATTCTATTCCATTCCGTTCCATTCCATTCCATTCCATTCCATTCCATTCCATGCCATTCCATTCTTCCCTTCCATTCCATTCCATTAAACTCGCATTGATTCCATTCCATTCCATTTCATTCCATTCCATTCCATTCCACTCCACTCCACACCACTCCAATCCACCTCAGTCCATTCGGGTTGATTCCATTCCATTCCATTCCATTCCTTTCCATGCCATTCCACTCGCGTTGATTTCATTCCATTCCATTCCATTCCAGACCGTTCCATTATATTCCACTCGGGTTGATTCCATTCCATTCCATTCCATTCCATTCCATTCCATTCCATTCCATTCCATTCCATTTCATTCCATTCCATTCCATTCTACTCAGGTTGATTCCATTCCATTCCATTCCATTCCATTCCATTCCATTCCATTCCATTGCATTCCATTCCATTCCATTCCATTCCATTCCATTGCATTCCATTCCATTCCATTCCATTCCATTGCATTCCATTCCATTCCATTATATTCCATTCTATTCTATTCCATTCCATTCCATTCCATTACATTCCATTATATTCCATTCCATTCCATTCCTTTCAATTCCATTCCATTCCATACCACTGGCGTTTATTACATTCCATTCCATTACATTACATTCAATTCTTCCATTCCATTCCATACCATTCCACTCGGACTGTTTCCATTCCATTCCATTTCATTTCATTCCGTTCAGTTCCACTCCACTCCACTCCAAACCACTGCACTCCACTCGGGTTGATTCCATTCCATTCCATTCCATTCCATTCCATTCCATTCCATTCCATTACACTGGCGTTTATTCCTTTGCATTCCATTCCCTTCCATTCCATTCCATTCGTGTTGATTCCATTCCATTCCATTACGTTCCATTCCATTCCAGTATATTCCATTCCATTCCATTTGATTCCATTCCACTCCACTCCACTCCATTCCATTCCATTCCATTCCACTGGAGTTGATTCCATTCGATTCCATTCCATTATATTCAATACTTCCATTCCATTCCATTCCATTCCATTCTATTCCATTGCATTTCATTCCATTCCATTCCACTCCACTCCACTCCACTCCACTCCACTCGGGTTGATTCCATTTCATTCCTTTCCATTCCATTCCATTCCATTCCCTTCCATTCCATTCCGCTAGGACTGATTCAATTCCATTCCATCACATTCCATTGCATTCCATTCCACTCGGGTTGATTCCTTTCCATTCCAGTCCATTCCATTCCATTTCGTTCCAATCGTGTTGATTCAGTTCCATTCCATTCCATCCATTCCATTCCATTCCATTCCATTCCATTCCATTCCATTCCATTCCATTCCATTCCATTCCTTTCCTATCCGATCGGGTTGATTCCATTCTATTCCATTACATTCCTTTCCATTCCATTCCATTCCATTCCATTCCATTCCATTCCATTCCATTCCATTCCATTCCATTCCATTCCAGTAGGGTTGATTCCATTCCATTCCATTCCGTTCCATTGCATTCCATTCCACTCGGGTTGATTCCTTTCCATTCCATTCCATTCTATTCCATTTCCTTCCAATCGTGTAGATTCAGTTCCATTGCATTCCATTCCCGTCCATTCCATTCCATTCCATTCCATTCCATTCCATTCCATCCCATTCCATTCCATTCCATTCCATACCGGTTGATTCCATTCCATTCCATTCCATTATATTCCATTCCATATAATTCCATTCCATTCTATTCATGTTGATTCCATTCCATTCCAATTCATTCCTTTCCATTCCACTCGTGTTGATTCCCTGCCATTCCATTCCTTTCCAATCCATTCCATTCCTTTCCACTCCGGTTGATTCCATTCCATTCTATTCATTCGATTCCATTCCATTCCATTCCATTCCATTCCATTCCATTCCATTGCATTCCATTCCACGCCATTCCGTTATATTCCACTCGGGTTGATTCCATTCCATTCCTTTCCATTCCACGCCATTCCATTATATTCCACTTGGGTTGATTCCATTCCATTCCATTCCATTCCATTCCATTCCATTCCATTCCATTCCATTCCATTACACTCGGGTTGATTCCATTGCCTTCCATTCCATTCCATGCCATTACTTTCCATTTAATTCCGTTCCATTCCTTTCCAATTCTTTCCACTCCATTCCTTTTCACTCGGGTTGATTCCATTCCATTCCATTCAATTCCATTCCATTCCATTCCATTCCACAGTGTTTGATTCCATTCCATTCCACTCCATTGCACTCTTGTTGATTCCATTCTATTCCATTCTATTCCATTCAATTCCAATCGTATTGATTCCATTCCATTCCATTCCATTCCATTCCATTCCATTCCATTCCATTCCATTCCATTCCATTCCATTCCATTCCTTTCCATTCCATTCCATTCCATTCCATTCCGTTCCATTGGGGTTGCTTCTATTCCACTTCATTCTATTACATTCCTTTCCATTCCGTTCCAGTCCTTTCCGCTCGGATTAATTCGATTCCATTCCATTCAATTACATTCCATTCGATTCCATTCCATTACGTTCCTTTCCATTCCATTCCATTCCACTCATGTTGATTCCAGTCGATTCCATTCCTTTCCATTCCATCCCATATCATTCCATTCCGTTACATTCGGGTTCATTCCATTCCATTCAATTCCATTCTATTCCACAACACTCCACTCCCCTCGGGTTGATTCCATTCCATTCCATTCCATTCCGTTCCATTGGGGTTGCTTCCATTCAACTTCATTCTATTACATTCCTTTCCATTCCGTTCCAGTCCTTTCCGCTCGGATTAATTCGATTCCATTCCTTACCATTCCATTCCATTCCATTCCATTCCATTCTATTCCACTCTGGTTGCACCCATTCCATTCCGTTTCATTCAATTCCATTCCATTCCATTCCACTCGGGTTGATTCTATTCCATTCCATTCCATTCCATTCCATTCCATTCCATTCCATTCCATTCCATTCCATTCCATTCTATTCCACTCTGGTTGCACCCATTCCATTCCGTTTCATTCAATTCCATTCCATTCCATTCCACTCGGGTTGATTCTATTCCATTCCATTCCATTCCATTCCATTCCATTCCATTCCATTCCATTCCATTACATGCCATTCCATTCTTCCCTTCCATTCCATTCCATTAAACTCGCATTGATTCCATTCCATTCCATTTCATTCCATTACATTCCATTCCACTCCACTCCACTCCACTCCAATCCACCTCAGTCCATTCGGGTTGATTCCATACCATTCCATTCCATTCCTTTCCATGACGTTCCACTCGCGTTGATTTCATTCCATTCCATTCCATTCCACACCATTCCATTATATTCCACTCGGGTTGATTCCATTCCATTCCATTCCATTCAATTCCATTCCATTCCATTGCATTCCATTCCATTCCAATCCATTGTATTCCATTCCATTCCATTCCATTCCATTCCATTCCATTCCATTCCATTCCATTCCATTCCATTATTTTCCATTCCATTCCATTCCATTCCATTCCATTCCATTCCATTCCATTATTTTCCATTCCATTCCATTCCATTCCATTCCATTCCATTCCATTCCATTCCATTCCATTATATTCCATTCCATTCCATTGCATTCCATTCCATTCCATTCCATTCCACTGGCGTTTATTCCTTTCCATTCCATTTCATTCCATTCAATTCTTCCATTCCATTCCATACCATTCCACTCGGACTGTTTCCATTCTGTTCCATTTCATTCCATTCCGTTCAGTTCAACTCCACTCCACTCCAAACCACTGCACTCCACTCGGGTTGATTCCATTCCATTCCATTCCATTCCATTCCATTCCATTCCATTCCATTCCATTCCATTCCATTCCATTCCATTCCATTCCATTCCATTCCACTGGCGTTTATTCCTTTGCATTCCATTCCCTTCCATTCCATTCCATTCGTGTTGATTCCATTCCATTCCATTCCATTACGTTCCATTCCATTCCAGTAGATTCCATTCCATTCCATTTGATTCCATTCCACTCCATTCCATTCCATTCCATTCCATTCCATTCCATTCCAATCCATTCCATTCCATTCCACTGGAGTTGATTCCTTTCGATTCCATTCCATTACATTCAATACTTCCATTCCATTCCATTCCATTCTATTCCATTGCATTTCATTTCATTCCATTCCACTCCACTCCACTCCACTCCACTCGGGTTGATTCCATTCCATTCCTTTCCATTCCATTACATTCCACTCCATTCCATTCCATTCCATTCCTTTCTTCCCCTTTCCATTAAACTGCGGTTGATTTCATACCAATGCATTCCCTTCCATTGCATTCTGTTCCATTCCATTCCATTCCATTCCATTCGACTTCGCTTGATTCCATTCCATTCCATTCCATTCCAGTCGTGTTGATTCCGTTCCATTGCATTCCATTCCATTCCATTCCATTGCATTCCAATCCACTCCATTCCATTCAAGTTGATTCCATTCCATTCCATTCCATTCCATTCCATTCCATTCCATTCCATTCCATTCCATTCCATTCCTTTCGATTACACTCGGGTTGATTCCATTCCATTCCATTGCATTCCATTCAATTCCATTCCAGTTGTTTCCATTTCATTCTATTCCATTCCATTCCATTTCACTTCATTCCACTCCGTTCCATTCCATTCCATTCCATTCCATTCCATTCCATTCCATTCCATTCCATTCCAAATCTTTCCATTCCATTCGGGATAATTCCATTAATTTCCACTCCATTCAATTCCATTCCATTCTTCTATTCCATTCCGTTCCATTACACTCAGGTTTATTCCATTCCAATCTGTTTCATTCAATTCCATTCCATTCCCCTTCATTCCATTCCATTCCATTCCATTCCGCTCCTCTCCAATCCATTCCAATCCACTAGGGTTGATTCCATTCCATTCAATCCCTTTGAAGTCCATTCCATTCCTTTCCATTCATTCCATTCCATTCCATTCCACCCGGGTTGATTCCATTCCATTAAATTCCATTCCATTCCATTCCATTCCATTCCACTCCATTCCATTCCATTGCACTCAGGTTAATTCCATTCAATGCCACTCCATTCCATTCCATTCCATTCCATTCCATTCCATACCATTCCATTGCATTCCATTCCATTCCGTAGCATTCGGGTTGATTCCATTCCATTCCATTCCATTTCATTCTGTTCCATTCGTTTCCTTTCCACTCGGTTTTATTCCGTTGCACTCCATTCCATTCCATTCCATTCCATTCCATTCTATTCCATTACGTTCCATTCCTTTTCACTCGTGTTGATTCCATTCCATTCCATTCCGATGTATTCCATTCCCTTCCATTCCTTTCCATTCCTTTTCACTCGTGTTGATTCCATTCCATTCCATTCCGATGTATTCCATTCCCTTCCATTCCTTTCCATTCCCCTCGGTTTGATTAGACTCCATTCCATTCCATTCCCCTCGGGTGGATTCCATTCCATTACATTGTATTCCATTTCATTCCACTCGGGTTGATTCCTTTCCAGTCCATTCCATTGCATTCCATTTCTTTCCATTCCTTTCCATTGCATTCCATTCGGTCTGATTCCATGTCGTTTCATTCGTTTCCATTCCATTCCATTCCATTCCATTCAATGCCTTTCCATTCCATTCCATTCCATCCCATTCCATTCCATTCCATTTCATTTCATTCCGTTCCCCTCGGGTTGATATCATTCCATTCAATTCTATTCAATTCCATTCCCTTCCATTCTATTCCATTCCATTCCATTCCATTCCATTCCATTCCATTCCATTCCATTCCATTCCATTCCATTCCATTCCATTCCATTCCATTGCATTCCACTCGTGTTGAATCCATTCCATTCCATTCCATTCCACAGGGTTTGATTCCATTCCATTCCACTCTATTGCACTCGGGTTGATTCCATTCCATTCCATTCCATTCTATTCCATTCAATTCCAATCGTGTTGATTCCATTCCATTCCATTCCATTCCATTCCATTCCAATCCGTTCCATTGGGTTGCTTCCATTCAACTTCATTCCATTCCATTCCTTTGCATTCCATTCCAGTCCTTTCCGCTCGGATTGATTCGATTCCATTCCATTCAATTACATTCCATTCGATTCCATTCCATTACGTTCCATTCCATTCCATTACATTCCACTCGTGTTGATTCCAGTCGATTCCATTCCATTCCATTCCATCCCATATCATTCCATTCCGTTACATTCGGGTTCATTCCATTACATTCAATTCCATTCTATTCGACAACACTCCACTCCCCTCGGGTTGATTCCATACCATTCCATTCCATTATCTTCCTTTCCATTCCATTCCATTCCGTTACATTCCGTTCAAGTTGATTGCATTCGATTCTATTCCATTCCACTCCATTCCATTCCATTCCATGGCATTCCATTCCATTCCATTCCATTCCGCTCGGGTTGATTCCAATCCATTCCATTCCATTCCATTCTATTCCATTCCATTCCATTCCATTCCATTCCATTCCATTCCATTCCATTCCATTCCATTCCATTCCATTCCATTCTATTCCACTCTGGTTGCACCCATTCCATTCCGTTTCATTCAATTCCATTCCATTCCATTCCATTCGGGTTGATTCTACTCCATTCCACTCCATTCCATTCCATTCCATTACATTACATGCCATTCCATTCTTCCCTTCCATTCCATTCCATTACATTCCATTCCACTCTTCCCTTCCATTCCATTCCATTAAACTCGCATTGATTCCATTCCATTCCATTTCATTCCATTACATTCCATTCCACTCCACTCCACTCCACTCCAATCCACCTCAGTCCATTCGGGTTGATTTCATTCCATTCCATTCCATTCCATTCCTTTCCATGCCATTCCACTCGCGTTGATTTCATTCCATTCCATTCCATTCCACACCATTCCATTATATTCCACTCGGGTTGATTCCATTCCATTCCATTCCATTCCATTCCATTCCATTCCATTCCATTCCATTCCATTCCGTTCCATTGGGGTTGTTTCCATTCTACTTCATTCTATTCCATTCCTTTCCATTCCGTTCCAGTCCTTTCCACACGGATTGATTCGATTCCATTCCATTCAATTACATTCCATTCGATTCCATTCCATTACGTTCCATTCGATTCCATTCCATTCCACTCGTGTTGATTCCAGTCGATTCCATTCCATTCCATTCCATCCCATATCATTCCATTCCGTTACATTCGGGTTCATTCCATTCCATTCAATTCCATTCTATTCCAAAACACTCCACTCCCCTCGGGTTGATTCCATTCCTTTCCTTTATCTTCCATTCCATTCCATTCCATTCCGTTACATTCCGTTCAAGTTGATTCCATTCGATTCTATTCCATTCCACTCCATTCCATTCCATTCCATGGCATTCCATTCAATTCCATTCCATTCCGCTTGGGTTGATTCCAATCCATTCCATTGCATTCCATTCCATTCCACTCCATTCCATTTCATTCTATTCTATTCCATTCCATTCCATTCCATTCCATTCCATTCCATTCCATTCCATTCCACTCTGGTTGCACCCATTCCATACCGTTTCATTCAATTCCATTCCATTCCATTCCACTCGGGTTGATTCTATTCCATTCCATTCCATTCCATTCCATTCCATTACATGCCATTCCATTCTTCCCTTCCATTCCATTCCATTAAACTCGCATTGAATCCATTCCATTCCATTTCATTCCATTACATTCCATTCCACTCCACTCCACTGCTCTCCAATCCACCTCAGTCCATTCGGGTGGATTCCATTCCATTCCATTCCATTCCTTTCCATGCCATTCCACTCGCGATGATTTCATTCCATTCCATTCCATTCCACACCATTCCGTTGTATTCCACTCGGATTGATTCCATTCCATTCCATTCCATTGTATTCCATTCCATTCCACTATATTCCATTCCATTCCATTCCATTCAATTCCATTCCACTATATTCCATTCCATTCCATTCCATTCCATTCCATTCCATTATATTCCATTATATTCCATTCCATTCCATTCCATTCCATTCCATTCCATTCCATTCCATTCCATTCCATTCCATTCCATTCCATTCCATTCCATTCCTTTCCACTGGCACTTATTCCATTCCATTCCATTCCATTACATTCAATTCTTCCATTCCATTCCCTACCATTCCACTCGGACTGTTTCCATTCCATTCCATTTCACTCCATTCCGTTCAGTTCCACTCCACTCCACTCCAAACCACCGCACTCCACTCGGGTTGATTCCATTCCATTCCATTCCATTCCATTCCATTCCATTCCATTCCATTCCATTCCATTCCATTTATTCCTTTGCATTTATTTTTATTTATTATTTGTTATTTATTATTTTTTTTTATTATTTATTATTTATTTATTTATTATTTATTATTTATTATTTATTATTTATTATTTTATTTATTTTATTTATTATTTATTTATTATTTATTATTTATTATTTATTATTTATTATTTATTATTTTATTTATTTTATTTATTATTTATTTATTATTTATTATTTATTATTTTTATTTATTATTTATTTATTATAAAAGGCGTTTATTCCTTTGCATTCCATTCCCTTCCATTCCATTCCATTCGTGTTGATTCCGTTCGATTCCATTCCATTACGTTCCATTCCATTCCAGTAGATTCCATTCCTTTCCATTTGATTCCATTCCACTCCACTCCATTCCATTCCATTCCATTCCATTCCATTCCACTGGAGTTGATTCCATTCGATTCCATTCCATTACATTCAATACTTCCATTCCATTCCATTCCATTCTATTCCGTTGCATTTCATTCCATTCCATTCCACTCCACTCCACTCCACTCCACTCCACTTGGGTTGATTCCATTCCATTCCTTTCCATTCCATTCCATTCCACTCCATTCCATTCCATTCCATTCCTTTCTTCCCCTTTCCATTAAACTGCGTTTGATTTCATACCATTGCATTCCATTCCATTGCATTCCGTTCCATTCCATTCCATTCCATTCCATTCGACTTCGCTTGATTCCATTCCATTCCATTCCATTCCAGTCGTGTTGATTCCGTTCCATTGCATTCCATTCCATTCCATTCCATTGCATTCCAATCCACTGCATTCCATTCAAGTTGATTCCATTCCGTGCCATTCCATTCCATTCCATTGCATTCCTTTCGATTACACTCCGGTTGCTTCTATTCCATTCCATTGCATTCCATTCAATTCCATTCCAGTTGTTTCCATTTCTTTCTATTCCATTCCATTCCATTTCACTTCATTCCACTCCGTTCCATTCCATTCCATTTTATTCCATTCCAGTCAATTCCGGTAGTTTCCATTCCAACTTTTTCCATTCCGATCCATTCCATTCCATTCCATTCTATTCCATTCCATTCCAAATCTTTCCATTCCATTCGGGTTAATTCCATTACTTTCCACTCCATTCAATTCCATTCCATTCTTCTATTCCATTCCGTTCCATTACACTCAGGATGATTCCATTCCAATCCGTTTCATTCAATTGCATTCCATTCCCTTTCATTCCATTCCATTCCATTCCATTCCACTCCTCTCCAATCCATTCCAATCCACTAGGGTTGATTCCATTCCATTCAATCCCTTTGAAGTCCATTCCATTCCTTTCCATTCATTCCATTCCATTCCATTCCACCCGGGTTGATTCCATTCCCTTCCATTCCATTCCATTCCATTCCATTGCACTCAGGTTAATTCCATTCAATGCCACTCCATTCCATTCCATTCCATTCCATTCCATTCCATTCCATTCCATTCCATTCCATTCCATTCCATTCCATTCCATTCCATAGCATTCGGGTTGATTCCATTCCATTCCATTTCATTCTGTTCCATTCGTTTCCTTTCCACTCGGTTTGATTCCGTTGCACTCCATTCCTTTCCATTCCATTGCATTCCATTCTATTCCATTACGTTCCATTCCTTTTCTCTCGTGTTGATTCCATTCCATTCCATTCCGTTGTATTCCATTCCCTTCTTTCCATTCCATTCCATTCGGTTTGATTAGACTCCATTCCATTCCATTCCCCTCGGGTGGATTCCATTCCATTACATTCAATTCCATTTCATTCCACTCGGGTTGATTCCTTTCCCGTCCATTCCATTGCATTCCATTTCTTTCCATTCCTTTCCATTGAATACCATTCGGTCTGATTCCATTTCGTTTCATTCGTTTCCATTCCATTCCATTCCATTCCATTCCATTCAATGCCTTTCCATTCCATTCCATTCCATCCCATTCCATTCCATTCCATTTCATTTCATTCCGTTCCCCTCGGGTTGATTTCATTCCATTCAATTCCATTCAATTCCATTCCCTTCCATTCCATTCCATTCCATTCAATTCCATTCCATTTCATTCCATTCCATTCCATTTCATTCCATTGCATTCCACTCGTGTTGATTCCATTCAATTCCATTCCTTTCCATTCCATTTTATTCCATTCCATTCCATTCCATTCCATACCATTCCATTCCATTCCATTCCATTATATTCCATTCCATTCCATTCGACTCGGATAGATTCCATTCCAATCCATTTCATTACCTCACATTCCATTGCACTTGGGTTGATTCCATTCAATGCCATTCCATTCCATTCCATTCCATTCCATTCCATTCCATTCCATTCCATTCCATTCCATTCTGTTCCATTCCTTTCCTTTCCTCTCGGTTTGATTCCGTTGCACTCCATTCCATTCCATTCTATTCCATTACGTTCCATACATTTCCAGTTATGTTGATTCCATTCCATTCCATTGCTTTCCATTCCATTCCATTCCATTCCATTCCATTCCATTCCACTCGGTTTGATTCCGTTACATTCCATTCCATTCCCCTCGGATGGATTCCATTCCGTTGTGTTCCATTCCATTCCATTCCACTTGGGTTGATTCCATTCCATTCGTTTCCATTCCATTCCCTTCCATTCCATTCCATTCCTTTCCTTTCCTTTCCATTCCATTCCATTCCAGTCGATTCTATTCCATTCAATTCCATTCCATTCCATTCCAAATCTTTCCATTCCATTCGTGTTAATTCCATTACTTTCCACTCCATTCAATTGCATTCCATTCTTCTAATCCATTCCGTTCCATTACACTCAGGATGATTCCATTCCAATCCGTTTCATTCAATTCCATTCCATTCCCCTTCATTCCATTCCATTCCATTCCATTCCACTCCTCTCCAATCCATTCCAATCCACTAGGGTTGATTCCATTCCATTCAATCCCTTTGAAGTCCATTCCATTCCTTTCCATTCATTCCATTCCATTCCATTCCACCCGGGTTGATTCCATTCCCTTCCATTCCATTCCATTCCATTCCGTTCCATTCCATTGCACTCAGGTTGATTCCATTCAATTCCTCTCCATTCCATTCTATTCCATTCCATTCCATTCCATTCCATTCCATTCCATTCCATTCCATTCCATTCCATTCCATTCCATTCCGGTTGATTCTATTTAATTCCATTCCATTATATTCCATTCTATATAATTCCATTCCATTCTATTCATGTTGATTCCATTCCGTTCCATTCCATTCCATTCCATTCCACTCGTGTTGATTCCCTGCCATTCCTTTCCTTTCCAATCCATTCCATTCCTTTCCACTCTGGTTGATTCCATTCTATTCTATTCATTCCATTCCATTCCATTCCATTCCATTCCATTCCATTCCATTCCATTCCATTTCATTCCATTCCACGCCATTCCATTATATTCCACTCGGGTTGATTCCATTCCATTCCATTCCATTCCATTCCATTCCATTCCATTCCATTCCATTCTACTCAGGTTTATTCCATTCCATTCCATTCCATTACATTCCATTGCATTCCATTCCATTCCATTCCAATTCATTCCACTCTATTCATTTTCACTCGGGTTGATTCCATTCCATTCCATTCCATTCCATTCCATTCCATTCCATAGGGTTTGATTCCGTTCCATTCTATTCCATTGCACTCGGGTTGATTCCATTCCATTCCATTCTATTCCATTCGATTCCAATCGTGTTGATTCCATTCCATTCCATTCAATTTCGTTCCATTCCATTCCATTCCATTCTACACTGTTTGATTCCATTCCATTCCATTCCATTGCACTCGGGTTGATTCCATTCCATTCCATTCCATTCCATTCTATTCCATTCCATTCGATTCCATTCCATTCCATTCAGTTCCATTCCATTCCGTTCCTTTCCATACCATTCCAATCGCGTTGATTCCATTCCATTCCATTGCATTCCATGCCATTCGATTCCACTCAATTCCATTCCATTCTATTCCATTAAATTCCATTCGAGTTGATTCCATTCGTATAAATTCCATTCCATTCCATTATTCTCGTTTTTATTCCAATCCATTCCAATCCATTCCATTCCAATCCACTCGGGTTGATTCCATTGCTTTCCATTCCATTAATTTCTATTGTATTCCATTCCATTCCAATCCACTCGGGTTGATTCCATTCCATTTCATTCCATTAATTTCTATTCTTTTCCATTCCATTCCATTCCTTTCCATTCCATTCCATTCCATTCCACTCGGGTTGATTCCATTCCTTTCCATTCCATTCTCTTCCATTCCATTCCATTCCATTCCATTCCATTCCATTCCATTCCATTCCATTCCATTCCATTCCAGTTGACTCAATTCCATACGATTCTGTTCCATTCCATTCTATTTGATTCCATTTCTCTCGGGTTGGTTCCATTCCATTCCATTCCATTCCATTCCATTCGAGTCCACTCCATTCCATTTCATTCCATACCATTCCATTCCGTTCCATTCGGGTTGATTCCATTCAATTCCATTCCTTTCACTTCCATTCCATTCCGTTCCATTCTACTCGGTTTCATTCCATTCGTTTCCATTCCTTTCAATTCCAATCCATTCCATTCCACTAGTGTTGATTCCATTCCACTCCATTCCAATCAATTCCATTCCATTTCATTCCATTCCATTCTTCTTTGGTTGATTCCATTCCATTCCATTTCATTGCATTGCAGTCCACTGCATTCCATTCTATTCCATTCCATTCCTTTCCACTCAGGTTGATTCTATTCCATTCCATTCCATTCCAATTCATTTGGGTTGATTCTAATCCATTCCATTCCATTCAGTTCCATTCTCTTCTATTCCATTCCATTCCATTCCGTTCCATTCCATTTAACTCGGGTTGAATTCATTCCATTCCATTACATTCCATTCCATTTCAATCGAATCGGGTTGTTTCCATTCTATTCCATTCCATTCCTTTCCATTCCATTCCATTCCATTCCATTCCACTAGGGTTGATTCCGTTACATTCCATTCCATTACATTGCATTCCATTCCACTCGGGTTGTTTCCTTTCCATTCCATTCCATTCCATTCCATTTCGTTCCAACCGTGTAGATTCACTCCATTCCATTCCATTCCATTCCATTCCATTCCATTCCATTCCATTCCATTCCATTCCATTCCATTCCATTCCGGTTGATTCTATTCCATTCCATTCCATTATATTCCATTCTATATAATTCCATTCCTTTCTATTCATGTTGATTCCATTCCGTTCCATTCCATTCCATTCCATTCCACTCGTGTTGATTCCCTGCCATTCCTTTCCTTTCCAATCCATTCCATTCCTTTCCACTCTGGTTGATTCCATTCCATTCTATTAATTCCATTCCATTCCATTCCATTCCATTCCATTCCATTCCATTTCATTCCATTCCACGCCATTCCATTATATTCCACTCGGGTTGACTCCATTCCATTCCATTCCATTCCATTCCATTCTACTCAGGTTTATTCCATTCCATTCCATTCCATTACATTACATTGCATTCAATTCCATTCCATTCCAATTCATTCCACTCTATTCATTTTCACTCGGGTTGATTCCATTCCATTCCATTCCATTCCATTCCATTCCATTCCATTCCATTCCATTCCATTCCATTCCATTCCATAGGGTTTGATTCCATTCCATTCCATTCCATTGCACTCGGGATGATTCCATTAAATTCCATTCTATTCCATTCGATTCCAATCATGTTGATTCCATTCCATTCCATTCAATTTCGTTCCATTCCATTCCATTCCATTCTACACTGCTTGATTCCATTCCATTCCATTCCATTGCACTCGGGCTGATTCCATTCCATTCCATTCCATTCCATTCTATTCCATTCCATTCTATTCCATTCCATTCCATTCAGTTCCATTCCATTCCATTCCATTCCACTCGTGTTGATTCCCTGCCATTCCATTCCTTTCCAATCCATTCCATTAACTTCCACTCTGGTTGATGCCATTCCATTCTATTCGTTCCATTCCATTCCATTCCATTCCATTCCATTCCATTCCATTCCATTTCATTCCATTCCACGCCATTCCATTATATTCCATTCGGGTTGATTCCATTCCATTCCATTCCATTCCATTCCATTCCATTCTACTCAGGTTGATTCCATTCCATTCCATTGCATTACATTCCATTGCATTCCTTTCCATTCCATTCCAATTCATTCCACTCCATTCATTTTCCCTCGGGTTGATTCCATTCAATTCCATTCCATTCCATTCCATTGCATTCCATTCCATTCCATTCCATTCCATTCCATTCCATTCCATTCCATTCCATTCCATTCCATTCCATTCCATAGGGTCTGATTCCATTCCATTCCATTCCATTGCACTCGGGTTGATTCCATTCCATTCCATTCTATTCCATTCGATTCCAATCGTGTTGATTCCATTCCATTCCATTCCATTCCATTCCATTCCATTCCATTCCGTTCCATTGGGGTTGCTTCCATTCAACTCCATTCTATTCCATTCCGTTCCTGTAATTTCCACTCGGATTGATTCAATTCCATTCCATTCAATTACATTCCATTCGATTCCTTTGCATTACGTTCCATTCCATTCCACTCGTGTTGATTCCATTCGATTCTATTCCATTCCATTCCATTCCATTTCATTGCATTCCATCCCATATTATTCCATTCCTTTACATTCAGGTTCATTCCATTGCATTCAATTCCATTCTATTCCACAACACTCCACTCCCCTCGGGATGATTCCGTTCCATTCCATTCCATTCTCTTCTTTCCATTCCATTCCATTCCATTACATTCCGTTACGGTTGATTCCATTGGAGTCTATTCCATTCCACTCCATTCCATTCCATTCCATTGCATTCCATTCCATTCCATTCCATTCCACTCGGGTTGATTCCAATCCATTCCATTCCATTCCATTCCATTCCATTCCATTCCATTCCATTCCATTCCATTCCATTCCATTCCATTCCATTCCATTCCATTCCATTCCATTCTATTGCATTCCATTCCATTCCATTCCATTCCATTCCATTCCATTCCATTCCATTCCATTCCACTCTGATTGCACCAATTCCATTCCATTTCATTCAATTCCATTCCATTCCATTCCACTAGCGTTGATTCTATTCCATTCCATTCCATTCCTTTACATGCCATTGCATTCTTCCCTTCCATTCCATTCCATTAATCTCGCATTGATTCCATTCCATTCCATTTCATTCCATTCCATTCCATTCCACTCCACTCCACTCCACTCCAATCCACCCCAGTCCATTCGGGTTGATTCCATTCCATTCCATTTCATTCCTTCCCATGCCATTCCACTCGGGTTGATTTCATTCCATTCCGTTACATTCCACGCCATTCCATTATATTCCACTCGGGTTGATTCCATTCCATTCCATTCCATTCCATTCCTTTCCATTCCATTCCATTCTACTCAGGTTGATTCCATTCCATTCCATTCCATTCCATTCCATTCCATTCCATTCCATTCCATTCCTTTCCATTCCATTCCATTCCAATTCATTCCACTCCATTCCTTTTCACTCGGGTTGATTCCATTCCGTTCCATTCAATTCCATTCCATTCCATTCCATTCCATTCCACAGTGTTTGATTCCATTCCATTCCATTCCATTCCATTGCATTCGGGTTGATTCCATTCCATTCCATTCTATTCCATTCGATTCCAATCGTGTTGATTCCATTCCACTCCATTCCATTCCATTCCATTCCATTCCATTCCATTCCATTCCATTCCATTTCATTCCATTCCACGCCATTCCATTATATTCCATTCGGGTTGATTCCATTCCATTCCATTCAATTCCATTCCATTCCATTCTACTCAGGTTGATTCCATTCCATTCCATTGCATTACATTCCATTGCATTCCTTTCCATTCCATTCCAATTCATTCCACTCCATTCATTTTCCCTCGGGTTGATTCCATTCAATTCCATTCCATTCCATTCCATTGCATTCCATTCCATTCCATTCCATTCCATTCCATTCCATTCCATTCCATTCCATTCCATTCCATAGGGTCTGATTCCATTCCATTCCATTCCATTGCACTCGGGTTGATTCCATTCCGTTCCATTCAATTCCATTCCATTCCATTCCATTCCATTCCACAGTGTTTGATTCCATTCCATTCCATTCCATTCCATTGCATTCGGGTTGATTCCATTCCATTCCATTCTATTCCATTCGATTCCAATCGTGTTGATTCCATTCCACTCCATTCCATTCCATTCCATTCCATTCCATTCCATTCCATTCCATTCCATTCCATTCCATTTCATTCCATTCCACGCCATTCCATTATATTCCATTCGGGTTGATTCCATTCCATTCCATTCCATTCCATTCCATTCCATTCCATTCTACTCAGGTTGATTCCATTCCATTCCATTGCATTACATTCCATTGCATTCCTTTCCATTCCATTCCAATTCATTCCACTCCATTCATTTTCCCTCGGGTTGATTCCATTCAATTCCATTCCATTCCATTCCATTGCATTCCATTCCGTTCCATTCCATTCCATTCCATTCCATTCCCTTCCATTCCATTCCATTCCATTCCATAGGGTCTGATTCCATTCCATTCCATTCCATTGCACTCGGGTTGATTCCATTCCATTCCATTCTATTCCATTCGATTCCAATCGGGGTGATTCCATTCCATTCCATTCCATTCCATTCCATTCCATTCCATTCCATTCCATTCCGTTCCATTGGGGTTGCTTCCATTCAACTCCATTCTATTCCATTCCTTTCCATTCCGTTCCAGTAATTTCCACTCGGATTGATTCAATTCCATTCCATTCAATTACATTCCATTCGATTCCTTTGCATTACGTTCCATTCCATTCCACTCGTGTTGATTCCATTCGATTCTATTCCATTCCATTCCATTCCATTTCATTGCATTCCATCCCATATTATTCCATTCCTTTACATTCAGGTTCATTCCATTGCATTCAATTCCATTCTATTCCACAACACTCCACTCCCCTCGGGATGATTCCGTTCCATTCCATTCTATTCTCTTCTTTCCATTCCATTCCATTCCATTACATTCCGTTACGGTTGATTCCATTGGAGTCTATTCCATTCCACTCCATTCCATTCCATTCCATTGCATTCCATTCCATTCCATTCCATTCCACTCGGGTTGATTCCAATCCATTCCATTCCATTCCATTTCATTCCATTCCATTCCATTCCATTCCATTCCATTCCATTCCATTCCATTCTATTGCATTCCATTCCATTCCATTCCATTCCATTCCATTCCATTCCATTCCATTCCATTCCATTCCACTCTGATTGCACCAATTCCATTCCATTTCATTCAATTCCATTCCATTCCATTCCACTAGCGTTGATTCTATTCCATTCCATTCCATTCCTTTACATGCCATTGCATTCTTCCCTTCCATTCCATTCCATTAATCTCGCATTGATTCCATTCCATTCCATTTCATTCCATTCCATTCCATTCCACTCCACTCCACTCCACTCCAATCCACCCCAGTCCATTCGGGTTGATTCCATTCCATTCCATTTCATTCCTTCCCATGCCATTCCACTCGGGTTGATTTCATTCCATTCCGTTACATTCCACGCCATTCCATTATATTCCACTCGGGTTGATTCCATTCCATTCCATTCCATTCCATTCCTTTCCATTCCATTCCATTCTACTCAGGTTGATTCCATTCCATTCCATTCCATTCCATTCCATTCCATTCCATTCCATTCCATTCCATTCCATTCCATTCCATTCCATTCCATTCCATTCCAATTCATTCCACTCCATTCCTTTTCACTCGGGTTGATTCCATTCCGTTCCATTCAATTCCATTCCATTCCATTCCATTCCATTCCACAGTGTTTGATTCCATTCCATTCCATTCCATTCCATTGCATTCGGGTTGATTCCATTCCATTCCATTCTATTCCATTCGATTCCAATCGTGTTGATTCCATTCCACTCCATTCCATTCCATTCCATTCCATTCCATTCCATTCCATTCCATTCCATTCCTTTCCATTGGGGTTGCTTCCATTCAACTCCATTCTATTCCATTCCTTTCCATTCCGTTCCAGTCCTTTCCACTCGGATTGATTCGATTCCATTCCATTCAATTACATTCCATTCAATTCCATTCCATTACGTTCCATTCCATTCCATTCCATTCCTCTCGTGTTGATTCCATTCGATTCCATTCCATTCCATCCCATTCCATTCCATTTCATTCCATTCCATCCCATATCATTCCATTCCATTACATTCGGGTTCATTACATTCCATTCAATTCCATTCTATTCCACAACACTCCACTCCCCTCGGGTTGATTCCATTCCATTGCATTCCATTATCTTCCATTCCATTCCATTCCATTCCATTACATTCCGTTCATGTTGATTCCATTCGATTCTATTCCATTCCACTCCATTCCATTCCATTCCATGGCATTCCATTCCATTCCATTCCATTCCACTCGGGTTGATTCCAATCCATTCCATTCCATTCCATTCCATTCCATTCCATTCCATTCCATTCCATTCCATTCCATTCCATTCCATTCCATTCCATTCCATTTCATTCTATTCTATTCCATTCCATTCCATTCCATTCCATTCCATTCCATTCCTTTCCATTCCATTCCGTTTCATTCAATTCCACTCCATTCCATTCCACTCGAGTTGATTCTATTCCATTCCATTCCATTCCATTCCATTCCATTCCATTCCATTACAAGCCATGCCATTCTTCCCTTCCATTCCATTCCATTCCATTAAACTCACATTGATTCCATTCCATTCCATTTCATTCCATTACATTCCATTCCACTCCACTCCACTCCACTCCACTCCAATCCACCCCATTCCATTCGGGTTGATTCCATTCCATTCCATTCCATTCCTTTCCATGCCATTCCACTCGGGTGGATTTCATTACATTCCATTCCATTCCACGCCATTCCACTATATTCCACTCGGGTTGATTCCATTCCATTCCATTCCATTCCATTCAATATTTCCATTCCATTCCATTCCATTAAATTCAATACTTCCATTCCATTCCATTCAATTCCACTTGGGCTGATTCCATTTCATTGCATTTCATTCCATTCCATTCCACTCCACTCCACTCCCCTCCACTCCACTCCACTCCTCTCTTGTTGGTTCCATTCCACTCTATTCCATTCCATTCCATTCCATTCCATTCCATTCATATCCTTTCCATTTCATTCCAATAGAGTTGATGAGAATCCATTCCATACCATTCCATTCCATTCCATTCCGTTCCATTCAATTCCACTCGGGTTGATTCCATTCCCTTCCGTTCCATCCCAATCCACTGCATTGAATTATACTCCGGATGATTCCGTTCCACTCCATTCCATTCAGTTGCATTCCTTTCCGTTCCTTTCCACTCACGTTGATTCCATTCCATTCCATTCCATTCCATTCCATTCCATTGCATTCCATTGCATTCCATTCCACTTGGGTTGATTTCATTCCATTCAATTCCATTCCATTATATTCCATTCCATTCCATTGGTTTCCATTCCATTCCATTCCACTTGGGTTGATTCCATTCAATTCCATTCCATTCCATTCCATTCCGTTCCTGTTGTTTCCATTCCATTCCATTCCATTCCATTCCATTCCATTCGGTTTCATCCCATTCCAGTCTGTTAGATTCCTTTGCATTCCCTTCCATTCCATTTCGTTCCATTCCGTTACACTTTGGTTGAATCCTTTCCATTCCACTCCATTCAATTCCATTCCAATCCACTCCATACTTTTCCGGATGAATCCATTCTATTTCTCTTCATTCCATTCCCTTCCATTACATTTCACTCTTGTCGATTCTATTCCATTCCATTCCATTGCATTCCATTCCATTGCATTCCATTCCATTCCATTCCATTCCCTGCGGGTTGATTCCATTCCATTCCACTCCATTCCATTCCGTTAAATTCCACACGGGTTGATGCCATCCCCTTCCTTTATATTCCATTGCATTCCATTCCATTCAATACCATTCCACTCGGTTTGATTCCGTTCCACTCCATTGCATTCCATTGCATTCCATTGCATTCAATTCCATACCATTCCATTCCACTCCACGCCACTCCACTCCACTCCACTCCACTCCCCTGCACTCCACTGCACTCCACTGCACTCCTCTCCGGTTGATTCCATTCCATTCCTTTCAATACTTCCGTTTCTTTGCATTCCACTCCGGTTGATTCCATTCCATTGCATTTCATTCCATTCCATTCCTCTCCACTCCACTCCACTGCCCTCTACTCCACTCCACTCTTCTCTGGTTGATTACATTCCACTGTATTCCATTCCATTCATTTCCAATCCTTTCCATTTCTTTCCAATAGGGTTGATGAGAATCCTTTCCATTCCATTCCATTCCATTTCATTCCATTCCATTCCATTCCATTCCATTCCATTCCATTCCATTCAATTCCACTCGGGTTGATTCCATTCCATTCCATTCCATTCCATTGCGTTCCATTCTATTCTATTCCACTCATGTTGATTCCATTGCATTCCATTCCCTTCCATTCCTTTTCATTCCATACCACTCGGGTTGATTCCGTTCCATTTCATTCCATTCCAATCCGTTCCATCCCAATCGGGTTGATATCATTCAATGTAATTCCATTCCATTCCATTCCACTTCATTCCGTTTGAGTTTATTCCATTCTATTCCATTCCATTCCATTCGAGTTGATTCCATTCAATATAATTCCATTCCATTCCATTCCACTTCATTCCGTTTGAGTTTATTCCATTCCATTCCATTCCATTCGGGTTGATTCCATTCAATTCATTTCCATTCCATTCCACTGTGGTTGATTCCATTCCATTCCATTGCATTCCATTCCATTCCATTCCATTGCATTCCACTGGGGTTTATTCCATTCCATTCCATTCCATTACTTTACATTCAATTCTTCCATTCCATTCCATGCCACTCCACTCAGATTGATTCCATTCCATTCCATTTCATTGCATTCCATTCAATTCCACTTCACTCCACTCCAAACCACTCCACTCCACTCGGGTTGATTCCATTCCATTCCATTCCATTCCATTCCATTCCATTCCATTCCATTCCATTCCATTCCATTCCATTCCATTCCACTAGCGTTTATTCCTTTCCATTCCATTCCTTTCCACTCCATTTCCTTCGTGCTGATTTCATTCCATTCCATTCCGTTCCATTCCTTTGCAGTAGATTCCATTCCATTCCATTCCATTTCATTCCATTCCATTCCATTCCACTCCACTCCACTCCACTCCATTCCACTCCACTCCATTCCACTCCACTCCACTCCACTCCGGTTGATTCCATTCCATTCCATTCCATTCCATTCCATTCCATTCCATTCCATTATTCTATTCCATTCCATTATTCTATTCCATTCCATTCCATTCCATTCGGGTTGATTCCATTCCATACCATTTCATTGCATTCCATTCAATTCCACTTCACTCCACTACAAACCGCTCCACTCCACTCGGGTTTATTCCATTCCATTCCATTCCGTTCCATTCCTTTGCATTCCACTCGGGTTGATTCCATTCAATTGAATTTCATTCCATTACATTCCACTCGAGCTGATACCGTTCCAATCCATTCCATTCCATTCCTTTCAATTCCAATCCAGTTGATTCCATTCCATTCCATTCCATTCCAATCCATTCCGTTCCATTCCACTCGTGTTCACTCCTTTCCATTCTATTCCAATCCATTCCATTCCATTCCACTCGGTTTGACTCCATTCCATTCCATTCCATTCCATCCCATCCCATCCCATCCCATCCCATCCCATCCCATCCCATCCCATCCCATTCCATTCCATTCCATTCCATTCCTTTCCATTCCATTCCATAACTCTCTGTTGATTCCTTTCCATTCCATTCCATTCCATTCCATTCCATTCCATTCCATTCCATTCCATTCCCCTCGGGTTGATTCCATTCCGTTTCATTCCATTCCATTCCATTCCATTCCATTATTTCATTCCATTCAATTCAATTGCATTCCATTCCTTTCCTTTTCACTCGGGTTGATTTCATTCCATTCCATTTCATTCCATTCCGTTACACTTCGGTTGAATCCATTCCATTCCACCCCTTTCCATTCCATTCCAATCCACTCAAGTCTTTTGCAGATGAATCCATTCCATTTCATTTCATTCCATTCCATTGCATTCCCTTCAATTACATTCCACTCCTGTTTATTCTATTCCATTCCATCCCATTGCATTCCATTCCATTCCATTGCATTCCAATCTATTCCATTCCATTCCCTACGGGTTGATTCCATTCCATTCCACTCCACTCCATTCCGTTCATTTCCAGACTGGTTGATCCCTTTGCATTCGATTCAGTTCCCCTCCATTCCATTCCATTCCACTTCATTCCATTCCATTCCGTTCCATTCCACTCGGGTTGATGCCATTCCCTTCCATTCTATTCCACTGCATTCCATTCCGTTCAATACCACTCCACTCGGTTTGATTCCATCCCACTCCATTGCATTCCATTCCATTCCATTCAATTCCATTCCTTTCCATTCCATTCCATTCTTTTCCACTCGAGTTGATTCCATTCCTTTCCATTCCGTTACCTTCCATTCTATTCCATTCCACTTGTGTTGATTCCATTGCATTCCATTTCCTTCCTTTCCATTTCATACCATACCACTCGGGTTGATTCCATTCCATTTCATTCCATTCCAATCCATTCCATCGTACTCGGGTTTATTCAATTCAATGCAATTCCATTCCATTCAATTCCACTCCATTCCGTTTGAGTTTATTCCATACCATTCCATTCCATTCCATTCCATTCCATTGCATTCTTGTTTATTCCATTCCATTATTTTCCATTCCATTCCATTCCATTCCATTCGGGTTGATTCCATTCCATTCTTTTCTATTGCATTCCATTCCATTACACTATGGTTGTTTCCATTCCATTCCATTCCACTGGCGTTTATTCCATTCCATTCCACTACATTACATTCAATTCTTCCATTCCATTCCATGCCATTCCACTCGGATTGATTCCATTCCATTCCATTCCATTCCATTCCATTCCAGTCGCGTTTATTCCTTTGCATTCCATTACCTTCCATTCCATTCCATTCCTGTTGATTCCATTCCATTCCATTCCATTCCATTCCATTCCATTCCATTCCACTCCACTCCACTCCACTCCACTCCACTCCACTCCGCTGGGGTTGATTCCATTCCATTCCATTCCATTCCATTCCATTCCATTCCATTCCATTCCATTCCATTCCATTCCATTCCATTCCATTCCATTCCATTCCATTCCATTCCACTGGGGTTGATTCCATTCCCTTCCATTCCATTATATTGAATACTTCCATTCCATTCCATTGCATTCCACTCGGGATGATTCCTTTCCATTGCATTTCATTCCATTCCGTTGCACTCCACTCCACTCCATTCCCCTCCACTCCACTCCACTCCTCTCTGGTTGATTACATTCCAATGTATTCCATTCCATTCCATTGCATTTCATTCCAATCCTTTCCATTTCATTTCAGTAGTGTTGGTAAGAATCCATTCCATACCATTCCATTCGATTCGATTCCATTCCATTGCATTCCATTTCATTCCATTCCATTCCATTCCATTCCGCTCAGGTTTATTCCATTCCCTTCCATTCCCTTCCTGTCCATTGCATTGAATTATACTCGGGATGATTCCATTCGATTCCATTCCATTCTATTGCATTGCTTTCCGTTGCTTTTCACTCACGGTGATTCCATTCCATTCCATTCCATTACATTACACTTTGGTTGATTTCGTTCCATTCCATTCCATTCCATTCCATTCCATTCCATTCCGTTCCATTCCATTCCATTGCATTCCATTCCAATCCTTTCCATTCCACTCGGGTTGAATCCATTCCATTCCATTCCATTCCATTCCATTCCATTCCATTCCATTCCATTCCATTCCATTCCATTCCTTTCCATTCCTTTCCACTGGGGTGGATTCCATTCAATTTCATTCCATTACATTCAATATTTCCATTCCATTCCACACGGGTTGATTCCATTCCATTGCGTTTCATTCCATTCCATTCCACTGGACTCCACTCCACTCAACTCGGGTTGATTCCATTCCATTCCATTTCATTCCATTCCATTCCATTCCATTCCATTCCATTCCATTCCACTCCATTGCTTTCCATTCAATTCTACAGCTGTTGATTCCATTCCATTCCATTCCACTGCACTCTGGTTGATTCCATTCCATTCCATTCCATTCCACTCAAGTTTATTCCATTCCATTCCATTCCATTCCATTCCATTCCATTCCATTCCATTCCATTCCATTCCATTGCATTCCATTGCATTCCATTCCATTCCATTCCATTCCATTCCATTCCATTCCATTCCATTCCATTCCATTCCATTCCACTCGGTATGATTTCATTCCATTCCACTCCATTCCAATCCATTCCACTCGGTTTCATTTCATTCCATTCCATTCCATTCCATTCCATTCCATTCCATTCCATTCCATTCCATTCCATTCTTTTCCATTCCATTCCAATCCATTCCACTCGTTTTGATTCCATACCATTCCATTTCTTTCCATTCTGTTTCATTCCATTCTATTCCATTCCATTCCATTCCATTCCATTCCATTCAATTCCATTCCATTCCGGTTGATTGATTTCCATCCATTCCATTCCATTCCAATCTATTCCATTCCATTCGATTCCTTTCCATTCCGTTCCATTCCATTCCATTCCATTCCATTCCATTCCATTCCATTCCATTCCAATCATGTTTATTCCATTCCATTCCATGCCATTCCTTTCCATTCCATTCCATTCCATTCCATTCCATTCCATTCAATTCCATTCGACATGGTTTGATTCCATTCCATTCCTTTCCATTAAATTCCATTCCATTCCATTCCATTCAATTCCATTCCATACCACTCGGGTTGATTCCATTCCCTTCTATTCCATTTCATTCCACTCGGGGTGATTCCACTTGGAATGATTCCACTCCATTCCTTTCCGTTACAATCCATGTAATTCCACTCCATTCCATTCAGGTTGAATCCATTCCATTTCGTTTCATTCCCTTCCATTCCATTCCACTCGGGTTGATTCTATTCCTATGCATTCCATTCGATTCTTTCCATTCCATTCCCCTCGTGTTAATTCCTTTCCATTCCCTTCCATTCCATTCCATTCCATTCCACACGGGTTGATTCCATTTTATTCCATTCCATTCCATTGAATTGCATTCCATTCCATTCCATTCCACTCGGTTGGTTGTGTTCCACTCCATTCCATTGCATTCCATTCCATGCCATTCTATTCCATTCCGTTCCATTCCTTTCCCCTCAGGTTGATTCCGTTCCATACGATTCCATTCAATTCCGTTGCATTCCACTCGGGTTGATTCCATTCCATTCCATTCCATTCAGTTGATTCCATTCCATTTCATTCCATTGCATTCCATTCCACTCCATTGCATTCGGGTTGATTCCATTCCATTCTTATCTATTCCGTTGCATTCCATTCCATTCCATTCCATTCCATTCCATTCCATTCCATTCCATTCCATTCCACTCCACTCCACTCCACTCCACTCCACTCCACTCCACTCCGCTGGGGTTGATTCCATTCCATTCCATTCCATTCCATTCCATTCCATTCCATTCCATTCCATTCCATTCCATTCCATTCCATTCCATTCCATTCCACTGGGGTTGATTCCATTCCCTTCCATTCCATTATATTGAATACTTCCATTCCATTCCATTGCATTCCACTCGGGATGATTCCTTTCCATTGCATTTCATTCCATTCCGTTGCACTCCACTCCACTCCATTCCCCTCCACTCCACTCCACTCCTCTCTGGTTGATTACATTCCAATGTATTCCATTCCATTCCATTGCATTTCATTCCAATCCTTTCCATTTCATTTCAGTAGTGTTGGTAAGAATCCATTCCATACCATTCCATTCGATTCGATTCCATTCCATTGCATTCCATTTCATTCCATTCCATTCCATTCCATTCCGCTCAGGTTTATTCCATTCCCTTCCATTCCCTTCCTGTCCATTGCATTGAATTATACTCGGGATGATTCCATTCGATTCCATTCCATTCTATTGCATTGCTTTCCGTTGCTTTTCACTCACGGTGATTCCATTCCATTCCATTCCATTACATTACACTTTGGTTGATTTCATTCCATTCCATTCCATTCCATTCCATTCCATTCCATTCCATTCCGTTCCATTCCATTCCATTGCATTCCATTCCAATCCTTTCCATTCCACTCGGGTTGAATCCATTCCATTCCATTCCATTCCATTCCATTCCATTCCATTCCATTCCATTCCATTCCATTCCATTCCATTCCATTCCATTCCATTCCTTTCCACTGGGGTGGATTCCATTCAATTTCATTCCATTACATTCAATATTTCCATTCCATTCCACACGGGTTGATTCCATTCCATTGCGTTTCATTCCATTCCATTCCACTGGACTCCACTCCACTCAACTCGGGTTGATTCCATTCCATTCCATTTCATTCCATTCCATTCCATTCCATTCCACTCCATTGCTTTCCATTCAATTCTACAGCTGTTGATTCCATTCCATTCCATTCCACTGCACTCTGGTTGATTCCATTCCATTCCATTCCATTCCACTCAAGTTTATTCCATTCCATTCCATTCCATTCCATTCCATTCCATTCCATTCCATTCCATTCCATTGCATTCCATTGCATTCCATTCCATTCCATTGCATTCCATTCCATTCCATTCCATTCCATTCCATTCCATTCCATTCCATTCCATTCCACTCGGTATGATTTCATTCCATTCCACTCCATTCCAATCCATTCCACTCGGTTTCATTTCATTCCATTCCATTCCATTCCATTCCATTCCATTCCATTCCATTCCATTCCATTCCATTCTTTTCCATTCCATTCCAATCCATTCCACTCGTTTTGATTCCATACCATTCCATTTCTTTCCATTCTGTTTCATTCCATTCTATTCCATTCCATTCCATTCCATTCCATTCCATTCAATTCCATTCCATTCCGGTTGATTGATTTCCGTCCATTCCATTCCATTCCAATCTATTCCATTCCATTCGATTCCTTTCCATTCCGTTCCATTCCATTCCATTCCATTCCACTCCATTCCATTCCATTCCATTCCATTCCAATCATGTTTATTCCATTCCATTCCATGCCATTCCTTTCCATTCCATTCCATTCCATTCCATTCCATTCCATTCCATTCAATTCCATTCGACATGGTTTGATTCCATTCCATTCCTTTCCATTAAATTCCATTCCATTCCATTCCATTCAATTCCATTCCATACCACTCGGGTTGATTCCATTCCCTTCTATTCCATTTCATTCCACTCGGGGTGATTCCACTTGGAATGATTCCACTCCATTCCTTTCCGTTACAATCCATGTAATTCCACTCCATTCCATTCAGGTTGAATCCATTCCATTTCGTTTCATTCCCTTCCATTCCATTCCACTCGGGTTGATTCTATTCCTATGCATTCCATTCGATTCTTTCCATTCCATTCCCCTCGTGTTAATTCCTTTCCATTCCCTTCCATTCCATTCCATTCCATTCCACACGGGTTGATTCCATTTTATTCCATTCCATTCCATTGAATTGCATTCCATTCCATTCCATTCCACTCGGTTGGTTGTGTTCCACTCCATTCCATTGCATTCCATTCCATGCCATTCTATTCCATTCCGTTCCATTCCTTTCCCCTCAGGTTGATTCCGTTCCATACGATTCCATTCAATTCCGTTGCATTCCACTCGGGTTGATTCCATTCCATTCCATTCCATTCAGTTGATTCCATTCCATTTCATTCCATTGCATTCCATTCCACTCCATTGCATTCGGGTTGATTCCATTCCATTCTTATCTATTCCGTTGCATTCCATTCCATTCCATTCCATTCCATTCCATTCCATTCCATTCCATTCCATTCAGCTCGGGTTGATTCCATTCCATTCGACTCCATTACTTTCCCTTCCATTCCACTCGGTTTGATTCCATTCTATTCAATTCCATTTCATTCCATTCCTTTCCATTCCATTCCATTCCATTCCATTCCATTCCATTCCATTCCATTCCATTCCATTCCATTCCATTCCATTCCACTCTGGTTGATTCCATTCCATTCCATTCCATCCATTCTGGCTGATTCCATTCCATTCCATTCCATTCCATTCCATTCCATTCCATTTCATTCTTCTATTCCATTCCATTCCATTCCATTCGTGTTGATTCCATTCCATTCTGTTTCATTCCATTCCATTCCATTCCACTCCACTCCACTCCACTCCAGTAGGGTTGATTCCATTCCATTCCATTCCTTTCTACTCGTATTGACTCCATTCCATTCCATTCCATTCCATTCCATTACAATACATTCCAATCCATTCCATTGCACTCGGGTTGATTCCATTCAATGCCATTCCATTCCAATCCATTGCATTTCATTCCCTTCCAGTAGATTCCATTCCATTCTATTCCACCCCTTCAATTCGGGTTGATTCAATTGCATTCCTCTCTATTCCATTCCATTTCATTCCACTCGAGGTGATTCCATTCCGTTCCATTCCATGCCATTCCGTTCCATTCCACTCCATTCCATTCCATTCCACTAGAATAGATTCCCTTCCATTCCATTCCATTCCATTCTGGTTGAATCCATTCCATTCCATTCCATTCCATTCTTCTATTCCATTCCATTCCATTCCAATCGGGTTGATTCCATTCCATTCCATTCCATTCCACTCCGTTCCATTCCACTCCATTCCATTCCATTCCACTCGAGTTGATACCGTTCCATTCCATTCCATTCCATTCCTTTCCATTCCATTCCATTCCAGTTGATTCCATTCCCCTCCTTTCCATTCCATTCATTTCTTTCCATTCCAATCCATTCCGTTCCATTCCACTTGGGTTCACTCCTTTCCATTCCATTCCCATCCATTACATTCCATTCCACTCGGTTTGATTCCATTCCATTCCATTCCATTACATTACATTCGTGTTCATTCCATTCCATTTCGTTCCTTTCTATTCCACAACAGTCCACTCCGCTCCACTCGGGTTGATTCCATTCCATTCTGTTCCATTCGATTCCATTCCTTTCCATTCCATTCAGGTAGATTCCATTCTATTCTATTCCATTCCACTCCATTCCATTCCATTCCATTCCATTCCATTCCATTCCATTCCATTCCATTCCATTCCATTCCATTCCATTCCATTGCATTCCATTCCATTCCATTCCATTCCACTCTGGTTGATTCCAATCCATTCCATTCAATTCCATTCCAGTCCACTCGGGTTGATTCCATTCCATTCCATTCCATTCCATTCCATTCCATTCCATTCCACTCCATTGCTTTCCATTCAATTCTACAGCTGTTGATTCCATTCCATTCCATTCCACTGCACTCTGGTTGATTCCATTCCATTCCATTCCATTCCACTCAAGTTTATTCCATTCCATTCCATTCCATTCCATTCCATTCCATTCCATTCCATTCCATTCCATTCCATTCCATTCCATTCCATTCCATTCCACTCGGTATGATTTCATTCCATTCCACTCCATTCCAATCCATTCCACTCGGTTTCATTTCATTCCATTCCATTCCATTCCATTCCATTCCATTCCATTCCATTCCATTCCATTCCATTCCATTCCATTCTTTTCCATTCCATTCCAATCCATTCCACTCGTTTTGATTCCATACCATTCCATTTCTTTCCATTCTGTTTCATTCCATTCTATTCCATTCCATTCCATTCCATTCCATTCCATTCCATTCAATTCCATTCCATTCCGGTTGATTGATTTCCGTCCATTCCATTCCATTCCAATCTATTCCATTCCATTCGATTCCTTTCCATTCCGTTCCATTCCATTCCATTCCATTCCATTCCATTCCATTCCATTCCAATCATGTTTATTCCATTCCATTCCATGCCATTCCTTTCCATTCCATTCCATTCCATTCCATTCCATTCCATTCCATTCCATTCCATTCCATTCCATTCCATTCCATTCAATTCCATTCGACATGGTTTGATTCCATTCCATTCCATACCACTCGGGTTGATTCCATTCCCTTCTATTCCATTTCATTCCACTCGGGGTGATTCCACTTGGAATGATTCCACTCCATTCCTTTCCGTTACAATCCATGTAATTCCACTCCATTCCATTCAGGTTGAATCCATTCCATTTCGTTTCATTCCCTTCCATTCCATTCCACTCGGGTTGATTCTATTCCTATGCATTCCATTCGATTCTTTCCATTCCATTCCCCTCGTGTTAATTCCTTTCCATTCCCTTCCATTCCATTCCATTCCATTCCACACGGGTTGATTCCATTTTATTCCATTCCATTCCATTGAATTGCATTCCATTCCATTCCATTCCACTCGGTTGGTTGTGTTCCACTCCATTCCATTGCATTCCATTCCATGCCATTCTATTCCATTCCGTTCCATTCCTTTCCCCTCAGGTTGATTCCGTTCCATACGATTCCATTCAATTCCGTTGCATTCCACTCGGGTTGATTCCATTCCATTCCATTCCATTCAGTTGATTCCATTCCATTTCATTCCATTGCATTCCATTCCACTCCATTGCATTCGGGTTGATTCCATTCCATTCTTATCTATTCCGTTGCATTCCATTCCATTCCATTCCATTCCATTCCATTCCATTCCATTCCATTCCACTCCACTCCACTCCACTCCACTCCACTCCACTCCGCTGGGGTTGATTCCATTCCATTCCATTCCATTCCATTCCATTCCATTCCATTCCATTCCATTCCATTCCATTCCATTCCATTCCATTCCATTCCACTGGGGTTGATTCCATTCCCTTCCATTCCATTATATTGAATACTTCCATTCCATTCCATTGCATTCCACTCGGGATGATTCCTTTCCATTGCATTTCATTCCATTCCGTTGCACTCCACTCCACTCCATTCCCCTCCACTCCACTCCACTCCTCTCTGGTTGATTACATTCCAATGTATTCCATTCCATTCCATTGCATTTCATTCCAATCCTTTCCATTTCATTTCAGTAGTGTTGGTAAGAATCCATTCCATACCATTCCATTCGATTCGATTCCATTCCATTGCATTCCATTTCATTCCATTCCATTCCATTCCATTCCGCTCAGGTTTATTCCATTCCCTTCCATTCCCTTCCTGTCCATTGCATTGAATTATACTCGGGATGATTCCATTCGATTCCATTCCATTCTATTGCATTGCTTTCCGTTGCTTTTCACTCACGGTGATTCCATTCCATTCCATTCCATTACATTACACTTTGGTTGATTTCATTCCATTCCATTCCATTCCATTCCATTCCATTCCATTCCATTCCATTCCATTCCATTCCGTTCCATTCCATTCCATTGCATTCCATTCCAATCCTTTCCATTCCACTCGGGTTGAATCCATTCCATTCCATTCCATTCCATTCCATTCCATTCCATTCCATTCCATTCCATTCCATTCCTTTCCACTGGGGTGGATTCCATTCAATTTCATTCCATTACATTCAATATTTCCATTCCATTCCACACGGGTTGATTCCATTCCATTGCGTTTCATTCCATTCCATTCCACTGGACTCCACTCCACTCAACTCGGGTTGATTCCATTCCATTCCATTTCATTCCATTCCATTCCATTCCATTCCATTCCATTCCATTCCATTCCACTCCATTGCTTTCCATTCAATTCTACAGCTGTTGATTCCATTCCATTCCATTCCACTGCACTCTGGTTGATTCCATTCCATTCCATTCCATTCCACTCAAGTTTATTCCATTCCATTCCATTCCATTCCATTCCATTCCATTCCATTCCGTTCCATTCCATTCCATTGCATTCCATTCCAATCCTTTCCATTCCACTCGGGTTGAATCCATTCCATTCCATTCCATTCCATTCCATTCCATTCCATTCCATTCCATTCCATTCCATTCCATTCCATTCCATTCCATTCCATTCCATTCCTTTCCACTGGGGTGGATTCCATTCAATTTCATTCCATTACATTCAATATTTCCATTCCATTCCACACGGGTTGATTCCATTCCATTGCGTTTCATTCCATTCCATTCCACTGGACTCCACTCCACTCAACTCGGGTTGATTCCATTCCATTCCATTTCATTCCATTCCATTCCATTCCATTCCACTCCATTGCTTTCCATTCAATTCTACAGCTGTTGATTCCATTCCATTCCATTCCACTGCACTCTGGTTGATTCCATTCCATTCCATTCCATTCCACTCAAGTTTATTCCATTCCATTCCATTCCATTCCATTCCATTCCATTCCATTCCATTCCATTCCATTGCATTCCATTGCATTCCATTCCATTCCATTGCATTCCATTCCATTCCATTCCATTCCATTCCATTCCATTCCATTCCATTCCATTCCATTCCACTCGGTATGATTTCATTCCATTCCACTCCATTCCAATCCATTCCACTCGGTTTCATTTCATTCCATTCCATTCCATTCCATTCCATTCCATTCCATTCCATTCCATTCCATTCCATTCTTTTCCATTCCATTCCAATCCATTCCACTCGTTTTGATTCCATACCATTCCATTTCTTTCCATTCTGTTTCATTCCATTCTATTCCATTCCATTCCATTCCATTCCATTCCATTCAATTCCATTCCATTCCGGTTGATTGATTTCCGTCCATTCCATTCCATTCCAATCTATTCCATTCCATTCGATTCCTTTCCATTCCGTTCCATTCCATTCCATTCCATTCCACTCCATTCCATTCCATTCCATTCCATTCCAATCATGTTTATTCCATTCCATTCCATGCCATTCCTTTCCATTCCATTCCATTCCATTCCATTCCATTCCATTCCATTCAATTCCATTCGACATGGTTTGATTCCATTCCATTCCTTTCCATTAAATTCCATTCCATTCCATTCAATTCAATTCCATTCCATACCACTCGGGTTGATTCCATTCCCTTCTATTCCATTTCATTCCACTCGGGGTGATTCCACTTGGAATGATTCCACTCCATTCCTTTCCGTTACAATCCATGTAATTCCACTCCATTCCATTCAGGTTGAATCCATTCCATTTCGTTTCATTCCCTTCCATTCCATTCCACTCGGGTTGATTCTATTCCTATGCATTCCATTCGATTCTTTCCATTCCATTCCCCTCGTGTTAATTCCTTTCCATTCCCTTCCATTCCATTCCATTCCATTCCACACGGGTTGATTCCATTTTATTCCATTCCATTCCATTGAATTGCATTCCATTCCATTCCATTCCACTCGGTTGGTTGTGTTCCACTCCATTCCATTGCATTCCATTCCATGCCATTCTATTCCATTCCGTTCCATTCCTTTCCCCTCAGGTTGATTCCGTTCCATACGATTCCATTCAATTCCGTTGCATTCCACTCGGGTTGATTCCATTCCATTCCATTCCATTCAGTTGATTCCATTCCATTTCATTCCATTGCATTCCATTCCACTCCATTGCATTCGGGTTGATTCCATTCCATTCTTATCTATTCCGTTGCATTCCATTCCATTCCATTCCATTCCATTCCATTCCATTCCATTCAGCTCGGGTTGATTCCATTCCATTCGACTCCATTACTTTCCCTTCCATTCCACTCGGTTTGATTCCATTCTATTCAATTCCATTTCATTCCATTCCTTTCCATTCCATTCCATTCCATTCCATTCCATTCCATTCCATTCCATTCCATTCCATTCCATTCCATTCCATTCCACTCTGGTTGATTCCATTCCATTCCATTCCATCCATTCTGGCTGATTCCATTCCATTCCATTCCATTCCATTCCATTTCATTCTTCTATTCCATTCCATTCCATTCCATTCGTGTTGATTCCATTCCATTCTGTTTCATTCCATTCCATTCCATTCCACTCCACTCCACTCCACTCCAGTAGGGTTGATTCCATTCCATTCCATTCCTTTCTACTCGTATTGACTCCATTCCATTCCATTCCATTCCATTCCATTACAATACATTCCAATCCATTCCATTGCACTCGGGTTGATTCCATTCAATGCCATTCCATTCCAATCCATTGCATTTCATTCCCTTCCAGTAGATTCCATTCCATTCTATTCCACCCCTTCAATTCGGGTTGATTCAATTGCATTCCTCTCTATTCCATTCCATTTCATTCCACTCGAGGTGATTCCATTCCGTTCCATTCCATGCCATTCCGTTCCATTCCACTCCATTCCATTCCATTCCACTAGAATAGATTCCCTTCCATTCCATTCCATTCAATTCTGGTTGAATCCATTCCATTCCATTCCATTCCATTCTTCTATTCCATTCCATTCCATTCCAATCGGGTTGATTCCATTCCATTCCATTCCATTCCACTCCGTTCCATTCCACTCCATTCCATTCCATTCCACTCGAGTTGATACCGTTCCATTCCATTCCATTCCATTCCTTTCCATTCCATTCCATTCCAGTTGATTCCATTCCCCTCCTTTCCATTCCATTCATTTCTTTCCATTCCAATCCATTCCGTTCCATTCCACTTGGGTTCACTCCTTTCCATTCCATTCCCATCCATTACATTCCATTCCACTCGGTTTGATTCCATTCCATTCCATTCCATTACATTACATTCGTGTTCATTCCATTCCATTTCGTTCCTTTCTATTCCACAACAGTCCACTCCGCTCCACTCGGGTTGATTCCATTCCATTCTGTTCCATTCGATTCCATTCCTTTCCATTCCATTCAGGTAGATTCCATTCTATTCTATTCCATTCCACTCCATTCCATTCCATTCCATTCCATTCCATTCCATTCCATTCCATTCCATTCCATTCCATTCCATTCCATTCCATTGCATTCCATTCCATTCCATTCCATTCCACTCTGGTTGATTCCAATCCATTCCATTCAATTCCATTCCAGTCCACTCGGGTTGATTCCATTCCATTCCATTCCATTCCATTCCATTCCATTCCATTCCACTCCATTGCTTTCCATTCAATTCTACAGCTGTTGATTCCATTCCATTCCATTCCACTGCACTCTGGTTGATTCCATTCCATTCCATTCCATTCCACTCAAGTTTATTCCATTCCATTCCATTCCATTCCATTCCATTCCATTCCATTCCATTCCATTCCATTCCATTCCATTCCATTCCATTCCATTCCATTCCACTCGGTATGATTTCATTCCATTCCACTCCATTCCAATCCATTCCACTCGGTTTCATTTCATTCCATTCCATTCCATTCCATTCCATTCCATTCCATTCCATTCCATTCCATTCCATTCCATTCCATTCCATTCTTTTCCATTCCATTCCAATCCATTCCACTCGTTTTGATTCCATACCATTCCATTTCTTTCCATTCTGTTTCATTCCATTCTATTCCATTCCATTCCATTCCATTCCATTCCATTCAATTCCATTCCATTCCGGTTGATTGATTTCCGTCCATTCCATTCCATTCCAATCTATTCCATTCCATTCGATTCCTTTCCATTCCGTTCCATTCCATTCCATTCCATTCCATTCCATTCCATTCCATTCCAATCATGTTTATTCCATTCCATTCCATGCCATTCCTTTCCATTCCATTCCATTCCATTCCATTCCATTCCATTCCATTCCATTCCATTCCATTCCATTCCATTCCATTCGACATGGTTTGATTCCATTCCATTCCATACCACTCGGGTTGATTCCATTCCCTTCTATTCCATTTCATTCCACTCGGGGTGATTCCACTTGGAATGATTCCACTCCATTCCTTTCCGTTACAATCCATGTAATTCCACTCCATTCCATTCAGGTTGAATCCATTCCATTTCGTTTCATTCCCTTCCATTCCATTCCACTCGGGTTGATTCTATTCCTATGCATTCCATTCGATTCTTTCCATTCCATTCCCCTCGTGTTAATTCCTTTCCATTCCCTTCCATTCCATTCCATTCCATTCCACACGGGTTGATTCCATTTTATTCCATTCCATTCCATTGAATTGCATTCCATTCCATTCCATTCCACTCGGTTGGTTGTGTTCCACTCCATTCCATTGCATTCCATTCCATGCCATTCTATTCCATTCCGTTCCATTCCTTTCCCCTCAGGTTGATTCCGTTCCATACGATTCCATTCAATTCCGTTGCATTCCACTCGGGTTGATTCCATTCCATTCCATTCCATTCAGTTGATTCCATTCCATTTCATTCCATTGCATTCCATTCCACTCCATTGCATTCGGGTTGATTCCATTCCATTCTTATCTATTCCGTTGCATTCCATTCCATTCCATTCCATTCCATTCCATTCCATTCCATTCCATTCCACTCCACTCCACTCCACTCCACTCCACTCCACTCCGCTGGGGTTGATTCCATTCCATTCCATTCCATTCCATTCCATTCCATTCCATTCCATTCCATTCCATTCCATTCCATTCCATTCCATTCCACTGGGGTTGATTCCATTCCCTTCCATTCCATTATATTGAATACTTCCATTCCATTCCATTGCATTCCACTCGGGATGATTCCTTTCCATTGCATTTCATTCCATTCCGTTGCACTCCACTCCACTCCATTCCCCTCCACTCCACTCCACTCCTCTCTGGTTGATTACATTCCAATGTATTCCATTCCATTCCATTGCATTTCATTCCAATCCTTTCCATTTCATTTCAGTAGTGTTGGTAAGAATCCATTCCATACCATTCCATTCGATTCGATTCCATTCCATTGCATTCCATTTCATTCCATTCCATTCCATTCCATTCCGCTCAGGTTTATTCCATTCCCTTCCATTCCCTTCCTGTCCATTGCATTGAATTATACTCGGGATGATTCCATTCGATTCCATTCCATTCTATTGCATTGCTTTCCGTTGCTTTTCACTCACGGTGATTCCATTCCATTCCATTCCATTACATTACACTTTGGTTGATTTCATTCCATTCCATTCCATTCCATTCCATTCCATTCCATTCCATTCCATTCCATTCCGTTCCATTCCATTCCATTGCATTCCATTCCAATCCTTTCCATTCCACTCGGGTTGAATCCATTCCATTCCATTCCATTCCATTCCATTCCATTCCATTCCATTCCATTCCATTCCATTCCTTTCCACTGGGGTGGATTCCATTCAATTCCATTCCATTACATTCAATATTTCCATTCCATTCCACACGGGTTGATTCCATTCCATTGCGTTTCATTCCATTCCATTCCACTGGACTCCACTCCACTCAACTCGGGTTGATTCCATTCCATTCCATTTCATTCCATTCCATTCCATTCCATTCCATTCCATTCCACTCCATTGCTTTCCATTCAATTCTACAGCTGTTGATTCCATTCCATTCCATTCCACTGCACTCTGGTTGATTCCATTCCATTCCATTCCATTCCACTCAAGTTTATTCCATTCCATTCCATTCCATTCCATTCCATTCCATTCCATTCCATTCCATTCCATTCCATTCCATTCCATTGCATTCCATTGCATTCCATTCCATTCCATTCCATTCCATTCCATTCCATTCCATTCCACTCGGTATGATTTCATTCCATTCCACTCCATTCCAATCCATTCCACTCGGTTTCATTTCATTCCATTCCATTCCATTCCATTCCATTCCATTCCATTCCATTCCATTCCATTCCATTCTTTTCCGTTCCATTCCAATCCATTCCACTCGTTTTGATTCCATACCATTCCATTTCTTTCCATTCTGTTTCATTCCATTCTATTCCATTCCATTCCATTCCATTCCATTCCATTCAATTCCATTCCATTCCGGTTGATTGATTTCCGTCCATTCCATTCCATTCCAATCTATTCCATTCCATTCGATTCCTTTCCATTCCGTTCCATTCCATTCCATTCCATTCCATTCCATTCCATTCCATTCTAATCATGTTTATTCCATTCCATTCCATGCCATTCCTTTCCATTCCATTCCATTCCATTCCATTCCATTCCATTCCATTCAATTCCATTCGACATGGTTTGATTCCATTCCATTCCTTTCCATTAAATTCCATTCCATTCCATTCCATTCAATTCCATTCCATACCACTCGGGTTGATTCCATTCCCTTCTATTCCATTTCATTCCACTCGGGGTGATTCCACTTGGAATGATTCCACTCCATTCCTTTCCGTTACAATCCATGTAATTCCACTCCATTCCATTCAGGTTGAATCCATTCCATTTCGTTTCATTCCCTTCCATTCCATTCCACTCGGGTTGATTCTATTCCTATGCATTCCATTCGATTCTTTCCATTCCATTCCCCTCGTGTTAATTCCTTTCCATTCCCTTCCATTCCATTCCATTCCATTCCACACGGGTTGATTCCATTTTATTCCATTCCATTCCATTGAATTGCATTCCATTCCATTCCATTCCACTCGGTTGGTTGTGTTCCACTCCATTCCATTGCATTCCATTCCATGCCATTCTATTCCATTCCGTTCCATTCCTTTCCCCTCAGGTTGATTCCGTTCCATACGATTCCATTCAATTCCGTTGCATTCCACTCGGGTTGATTCCATTCCATTCCATTCCATTCAGTTGATTCCATTCCATTTCATTCCATTGCATTCCATTCCACTCCATTGCATTCGGGTTGATTCCATTCCATTCTTATCTATTCCGTTGCATTCCATTCCATTCCATTCCATTCCATTCCATTCCATTCCATTCAGCTCGGGTTGATTCCATTCCATTCGACTCCATTACTTTCCCTTCCATTCCACTCGGTTTGATTCCATTCTATTCAATTCCATTTCATTCCATTCCTTTCCATTCCATTCCATTCCATTCCATTCCATTCCATTCCATTCCATTCCATTCCATTCCATTCCATTCCATTCCACTCTGGTTGATTCCATTCCATTCCATTCCATCCATTCTGGCTGATTCCATTCCATTCCATTCCATTCCATTCCATTTCATTCTTCTATTCCATTCCATTCCATTCCATTCGTGTTGATTCCATTCCATTCTGTTTCATTCCATTCCATTCCATTCCACTCCACTCCACTCCACTCCAGTAGGGTTGATTCCATTCCATTCCATTCCTTTCTACTCGTATTGACTCCATTCCATTCCATTCCATTCCATTCCATTACAATACATTCCAATCCATTCCATTGCACTCGGGTTGATTCCATTCAATGCCATTCCATTCCAATCCATTGCATTTCATTCCCTTCCAGTAGATTCCATTCCATTCTATTCCACCCCTTCAATTCGGGTTGATTCAATTGCATTCCTCTCTATTCCATTCCATTTCATTCCACTCGAGGTGATTCCATTCCGTTCCATTCCATGCCATTCCGTTCCATTCCACTCCATTCCATTCCATTCCACTAGAATAGATTCCCTTCCATTCCATTCCATTCCATTCTGGTTGAATCCATTCCATTCCATTCCATTCCATTCTTCTATTCCATTCCATTCCATTCCAATCGGGTTGATTCCATTCCATTCCATTCCATTCCACTCCGTTCCATTCCACTCCATTCCATTCCATTCCACTCGAGTTGATACCGTTCCATTCCATTCCATTCCATTCCTTTCCATTCCATTCCATTCCAGTTGATTCCATTCCCCTCCTTTCCATTCCATTCATTTCTTTCCATTCCAATCCATTCCGTTCCATTCCACTTGGGTTCACTCCTTTCCATTCCATTCCCATCCATTACATTCCATTCCACTCGGTTTGATTCCATTCCATTCCATTCCATTACATTACATTCGTGTTCATTCCATTCCATTTCGTTCCTTTCTATTCCACAACAGTCCACTCCGCTCCACTCGGGTTGATTCCATTCCATTCTGTTCCATTCGATTCCATTCCTTTCCATTCCATTCAGGTAGATTCCATTCTATTCTATTCCATTCCACTCCATTCCATTCCATTCCATTCCATTCCATTCCATTCCATTCCATTCCATTCCATTGCATTCCATTCCATTCCATTCCATTCCACTCTGGTTGATTCCAATCCATTCCATTCAATTCCATTCCAGTCCACTCGGGTTGATTCCATTCCATTCCATTCCATTCCATTTTATTCCATTCTATTCCATTCCATCCCATTCCATTGCATTCCATTCCATTCCTTTCCACTCGGGTTAATTCCATTCCATTCCATTCCATTCCATTCCATTCCATTCCATTCCATTCCGTTCCGTTCCGTTCCGTTCCGTTCCATTCCATTCCATTCCATTCCATTCCATTCCATTCCATTTCATTCCATTCCATTGCATTCCATTCCATTTCATTCCATTCCATTCCATTTCATTCCATTCCATTCCATTCCAATCTATTCCATTCTATACCACTCGGCTTGATTCCATTCCATTCCATTCCATTCCATTGCATTCCATTCTATTCCATTCCTTTCTATTCCATTCCATTCCATTCGACACGGTTTGATTCCATTCCATTCCATTCCTTTCCATTCCAGTCGGGTTTATTGCATTCCATTCCATTCCATTCCACTCTGATTGATTCCATTCAATTCCATTCCTATCCATTCCATTCCATTCTATTCCACTCGGATTGAATACAATCCATTTCATTTCATTCCGTTCCAAAACATTGCATTCCATTCCACTCGGTTGATTCCGTTCCATTCGATTCCAGTGTACTCGAGTTCACTCCATTCCGTTCCAATCCATTCCATTCCATTCCACTCCAATCCATTCCATTACACTTGGGTTGTTTCCATTGCATTCCATTCCATTCCATTCCACTCGGTTTGACTTCATTCCATTCCATTCCATTCCATTCCATTTCATTCCATTCCATTCCATTCCATTCCATTCCATTCCATTCCATTCCACTCGGTTTGACTTCATTCCATTCCATTCCATTCCATTCCATTCCATTTCATTCCATTCCATTCTTTTCCATTCCATTCCAATCCATTCCACTCGGGTTGATTCCATACCAATCCATTTCTTTCCATTCCATTCCATTCCATTCCATTCCATTCCATTCCATTCCATTCCATTCCATTCCATTCCATTTCATTCCGGTTGATTGACTTCCGTCCATTTCATTTCATTCCAATCTATTCCATTCCATTCCATTCCATTCCATTCCATTCCATTCCATTCCAGTCGTGTTTATTCCATTCCATTCCATTCCATTGCATTCCAGTCCATTCCACACCTATGTATTCCATTCCATTCAACTCCATTCGACATGGTTTGATTCCATTCCATTCCATTCCATTAAATTCCATTGCATTCCATTCCATTCCATTCCATTCCATACCACTCGGGTTGATTCCATTCCCTTCTATTCCATTTCATTCAACTCGGGGTGATTCCACTTGGGATGATTCCACTCCATTCGTTTCCATTACAATCCATGTAATTCCACTCCATTCCATTCAGGTTGAATCCAATCCATTTCGTCTCATTCCACTCCATTCCATTAAACTCGGGTTGATTCTATTGCTATGCATTCCATTCGATTCCTTTCCATTCCATTCCCCTAGTGTTAATTGCTTTCCATTCCATTAGATTCCATTCCATTCCATTCCACACGTGTTGATTCCATTTTATTCCATTCCATTCCATTGAATTGCATTCCATTCCATTCCTTTCCACTCGGTTGGTTGTGTTCCACTCCATTCCATTGCATTCCATTCCATTCCATTCTATTCCATTCCGTTCCATTCCTTTCCCCTCAGGTTGATTCCATTCCATACGATTCCATTCCATTCCGTTGCATTCCACTCGGGTTGATTCCATTCCATTCCATTCCATTCAGTTGATTCCATTCCATTTCATTCCATTGCATTCCATTCCACTCCATTGCATTCGGGTTGATTCCATTCCATTCTAATCTATTCCATTCCATTCCATTCCCTTCCATTCCATTCCATTCCTTTCCATTCCATTCCACTCGGGTTGATTCCATTCCATTCGACTCCATTACTTTCCATTCCATTCCACTCGGTTTGATTCCATTCTATTCGACTCCATTACTTTCCATTCCATTCCACTCGGTTTGATTTCATTCTATTCAATTCCATTTCATTCCATTCCATTCCATTCCATTCCATTCCATTCCATTCCATTCCATTCCATTCCATTCCATTGGATTCCACTCGGGTTGATAC
Organism: Gorilla gorilla gorilla; assembly: GCF_029281585.2. Lineage (NCBI taxonomy): Eukaryota > Metazoa > Chordata > Mammalia > Primates > Hominidae > Gorilla > Gorilla gorilla. The sequence continues at coordinate 7,889,560 of NC_086018.1, read as the reverse complement.
CATTCCATTCCATTCCATCCATTCTGGCTGATTCCATTCCATTCCATTCCATTCTATTCTTCTATTCCATTCCATTCCATTCCATTCGGGTTGATTCCATTCCATTCTGTTTCATTCCATTCCATTCCATTCCCCTCCACTCCACTAGGGTTGATTCCATTCCATTCCATTCCTTTCTACTCGTATTGACTCCATTCCATTCCATTCCATTCCATTCAATTACAATACATTCCTATCCATTCCATTGCACTCGGGTTGATTCCATTCAATGCCATTCCATTCCAATCCATTCCGTTTCATTCCCTTCCAGTAGATTCCATTCCATTCCATTCCACTCCTTCAATTCGGGTTGATTCATTTGCATTCCTCTCTCTTCCATTCCATTTCATTCCGCTCGATGTGATTCCATTCCGTTCCATTTCATGCCATTCCGTTCCATTCCACTCCATTCCATTCCATTCCACTAGAATAGATTCCTTTCCATTCCATTCCATTCCATTCTGGTTGATTCCATTCCATTCCATTCTTCTATTCCATTCCATTCCATTCCAATCGGGTTGATTCCATTCCATTACATTCCATTCCACTCCGTTCCATTCCACTCCATTCCATTCCATTCCACTCGGGTTGATTCCATTCCACTGCATTCCATTCCATTCCATTCCACTCCACTCGAGTTGATACCGTTCCATTCCATTCCATTCCATTCCTTTCCATTCCATTCCATTCCAGTTGATTCCATTCCCCTCCATTCCATTCCATTCCTTTCTTTCCATTCCAATCCATTCCGTTCCATTCCACTGGGGTTCATTTCTTTCCATTCCATTCCCATCCATTCCATTCCACTCCACTCGGTTTGATTCCATTCCATTCCATTCGATTCCATCCCATTCCATTTAATTCCATTCCTCTCTCTTGATTCCTTTCCATTCCATTCCATTCCACTCCATTCCATTCCATTCCCTTCGGGCTGATTCCATTCAATTCCATTTCATTCCATTCCATTCTATTGCATTCCATTCCATTCTTTTCCACTCTGGTTGATTCCATTCCATTCCATTTGATTCCATTCCGTTACATTTTGGTTTAATCCATTCCATTCCACTCCATTCCATTCCATTCCAATCCACTACATTCTTTTCCGGGTGAATCCTTTCCATTTCATTTCATTTCATTCCATTCCATTCCCTTCCATTAAATTCCACTCGTTTGTATTCCATTCTATTCCATTCCATTGCATTCCATTCCATTCCATTCCATTCCATTGCATTCCATTCCATTCCGTTGCATTCCATTCCGTTCCATTCCATTCCCTACGGGTTGATCCCATTCCATTCCACTCCATTCCATTCCATTCCATTCCATTCCATAAGTTGATTCCATTCCATTCAAGTTGATTCCATTCCATTCCATTACATTCCATTCCGTTCCATTCCACTCGTATTGATTTCATTCCATTCCATTACATTCCATTCCTTTCCAGTTGATTCCATTCCATTCCTTTGCTTTCCATTCCATTTAACTCGGGTTAATTCCATTCCATTCCATTCCATTCCATTCCATTCCATTCCATTCCATTCCATTCCATTCCATTCCATTCCATTCCACTCCATTCCATTATATTCCACTCGGTTTGATTCCATTCCATTCCATTCCATTGCACTCCATTCCCTTCCATTCCAGTTCATTCCATACCACTCGTGTTGACTCCATTCCATTTCATTCCATTCCAATCCGTTCCATCCCAATTGGGTGGATTCCATTCAATGTAATTCCATTCAATTCCATTCCTCTTCATTCCGTTTGAGTTTATTCCATTCCATTCCATTCCATTCCATTCCATTCCATTCCATAAGTTGATTCCATTCCATTCAAGTTGATTCCATTCCATTCCATTACATTCCATTCCGTTCCATTCCACTCGTATTGATTTCATTCCATTCCATTACATTCCATTCCTTTCCAGTTGATTCCATTCCATTCCTTTGCTTTCCATTCCATTTAACTCGGGTTAATTCCATTCCATTCCATTCCATTCCATTCCATTCCATTCCATTCCATTCCATTCCATTCCATTCCATTCCATTCCACTCCATTCCATTATATTCCACTCGGTTTGATTCCATTCCATTCCATTCCATTGCACTCCATTCCCTTCCATTCCAGTTCATTCCATACCACTCGTGTTGACTCCATTCCATTTCATTCCATTCCAATCCGTTCCATCCCAATTGGGTGGATTCCATTCAATGTAATTCCATTCAATTCCATTCCTCTTCATTCCGTTTGAGTTTATTCCATTCCATTCCATTCCATTCCATTCCATTCCATTCCATTCCATTCCATTCCATTCCATTCAGGTTGATTCTTTGCATTCATTTCCATTCTATTCCATTCCATTCCACTATGGTTGATTCAATTCCATTCCATTCCAATCCACTGGAGTTTATTCCATTCCATTCAATTACATTACATTCAATTCTTCCATTCAATTCCATGCCATTCCACTCGGATTGATTCCGTTCCGTTCCATTTCTTTCCATTCCACTCCACTCCATTCAATTCCATTCCATTCCATTCCACTCGCGTTTATTCCTTTGCATTCCGTTCCCTTCCATTAAATTCCATTCGTGTTGATTGCATTCCATTCCGTTTCATTCCATTCCAGTAGATTCCATTCCATTCCATTCCATTCCATTCCATTCCATTCCATTCCATTCCATTCCATTCCATTCCATTCCATTCCTTTCCATTCCATTCCATTCCATTCCATACCATTCCATTCCATTCCGTTCCATTCCATTCCATTCCATTCCGGTTGATTGATTTCCGTCCATTCCATTCCATTCCAATCTATTCCATTCCATTCGATTCCTTTCCATTCCGTTCCATTCCATTCCATTCCATTCCATTCCATTCCATTCCATTCCATTCCATTCCTTTCCATTCCCTTCCATTCCACTCTGTTCCATTCCATTCGGGTTTATTCCATTCTATTTCATTCCATTCCATTCCTTTCCATTCCGTTCCATTCCATTCCATTCCATTCAACTCGGGTTGATTCCATTCCATTCCATTGCACTTCAATCCACTCCATTCCATTACACTCAGGTTGATTCCTTTCGATTCTATTCTATTTCATTACTCTACATTCTGTTCCATTCCTTTCCTCTCGTGTTGATTCCATTAATTGTATTCATTCCATTCCATTCCATTCCATTCCATTCCATTCCACTCCATTCCATTCCATTCCATTCCTTTCCAATCGGGTTGATTCCATTCCATTCCATTCCATTCCACTCGGGTTGACTCCATTCCATTCTATGCAATTCCTTTCCATTCCATTGTATTTTATTTGATTCCATTTCTTTCCATTCCATTACATTTTCCCATTCCACTCCATTCCAGTTGATTCCATTCCAATGCATTCCGTTTCATTCCATTCCATTCCATTCCATTGCATTCCATTCCATTCCATTCCATTCCATTCCATTCCATTCCATTCCATTCCATTCCATTCCATTCCATTGCATTCCATTCCATTCCACTCCATTCCATTATAGTCCACTCGGTTTGATTCCATTCCGTTCCATTCCATTGCACTCCATTCCCTTCCATTCCAGTTCATTCCATACCACTCGTGTTGACTCCATTCCATTTCATTCCATTCCAATCCATTCCATCCCAATTGGGTGGATTCCATTCAATGTAATTCCATTCAATTCCATTCCAATTCATTCCGTTTGAGTTTATTCCATTCCATTCCATTCCATTCCATTCCATTCCATTCCATTCCATTCAGGTTGATTCCATTGCTTTCATTTCCATTCTATTCCATTCCATTCCACTATGGTTGATTCAATTCCATTCCATTCCAATCCACAGGAGTTTATTTCATTCCATTCAATTACATTACATTCAATTCTTCCATTCAATTCCATGCCATTCCACAAGGATTGATTCCGTTCCATTCCATTTCTTTCCATTCCACTCCACTCCATTCCATTCCATTCCATTCCATTCCACTCGCGTTTATTCCTTTGCATTCCTTTCCCTTCCATTAAATTCCATTCGTGTTGATTCCATTCCATTCCGTTTCATTCCATTCCAGTAGATTCCATTCCATTCCATTCCATTCCATTCCATTCCATTCCATTCCATTCCTTTCCATTCCATTCCATTCCATTCCATTCCATTCCATTCCATTCCATTGCATTCCATTCCATTCCATTCCATTCCATTCCTTTCCATTCCATTCCATTCCATTCCATTCCATTCTATTCCATTCCATTCCATTACATTCCATTCAATTCCATGCCATTCCACTGGGTTTAATTCCATTCAATTCCATTCCATTACGTTCAATACATGCATTCGATTCCATTCCATTCCACTCGGGTTGATTCCATTCCATTGCATTTCATTCCATTCCATTCCTCTCCACTCCACTCCACTCCCCTCCACTCCACTCCACTCCTCTCTGGTTGATTACATTCCTCTCTATTTCATTGCATTCCATTCCATTCAATTCCAATCCTTTCCATTTCATTCCAATAGGGTTCATGAGAATCCATTCCATACCATTCCATTCCATTCCATTCCATTCCATTCCATTCCATTCCATTCCATTCCATTCCATTCCATTCCATTCCATTCGATTCCATACCACTAGGGTTGATTTCATTCCATTTGATTCCGTTCCATTCCATAACACTCCGATTGATTCCATTCCATTCCATTCCAATCTGGTTGCTTCCATTCCATTCCATGCCATTCCATTTCATTCCATTCCATTTCATTCCATTCCAGTTGATTCCATTCCATTCCATTCCATTCCATTCCATTCCATTCCATTCCATTCAATTCCACTACATTCCTCTGGGTTTGATTCCATTCCTTTCCATTCCATTTCATTCCATTCCACTCCATTCCATTCCTTTCCAGTCATGTTGATTCCATTGCATTCCATTCCATTCCACTCGGGTTGATTCCATTCCTTTCCATTTCATTCCAATTCATTCCATTCCATTCTATTCCATTCCAGTTGATTCCATTCCGTTCCATTCCATTCCATTCTATTCCACTCCACTAGGGTTGATTTCATTCCATTCGATTCCATTCCATTCCACTCAGGTTGAACCCATTCCATTCCATTCCATTCCACTCGGGTTGATTCCATTCCATTGCATTTCATTCCATTCCGTTCCTCTCCACTCCACTCCACTCCCCTCCACTCCACTCCACTCCTCTCTGGTTGAATACATTCCTCTCTATTTCATTCCTTTCCATTCCATTCCATTCCAATCCTTTCCATTTCATTCCAATAGGGTTGATGAGAATCCATTCCATACCATTCCATTCCATTCCATTCCATTCCATTCGTTTCCATTCCATTCCATTCGATTCCATTCCACTAGAGTTGATTTCATTCCATTTGATTCCGTTCCATTCCATAACACTCCGATTGATTCCATTCCATTCCATTCCAATCTGGTTGCTTCCATTCCATTCCATGCCATTCCATTTCATTCCATTCCATTTCATTCCATTCCAGTTGATTCCATTCCATTCCATTCCATTCCATTCCATTCTATTCCACTGGGGTTGAATCTATTACATTCCATTCCATTCCATTCCTTTCCATTCCATTCCATTCCATTCCATTCCATTCCATTCCATTCCATTCCATTCCATTCCATTCAATTCCATGCCATTCCACTGGGTTTAATTCCATTCAATTCCATTCCATTACATTCAATACATGCATTCGATTCCATTCCATTACACTCGGGTTGGTTCCATTCCATTGCATTTCATTCCATTCCGTTCCTCTCCACTCCACTCCACTCCCCTCCACTCCACTCCACTCCTCTCTGGTTGATTACATTCCTCTCTATTTCATTGCATTCCATTCCATTCAATTCCAATCCTTTCCATTTCATTCCAATAGGGTTCATGAGAATCCATTCCATACCATTCCATTCCATTCCATTCCATTCCATTCCATTCCATTCCATTCGATTCCATACCACTAGGGTTGATTTCATTCCATTTGATTCCGTTCCATTCCATAACACTCCGATTGATTCCATTCCATTCCATTCCAATCTGGTTGCTTCCATTCCATTCCATGCCATTCCATTTCATTCCATTCCATTTCATTCCATTCCAGTTGATTCCATTCCATTCCATTCCATTCCATTCCATTCCATTCCATTCAATTCCACTACATTCCTCTGGGTTTGATTCCATTCCTTTCCATTCCATTTCATTCCATTCCACTCCATTCCATTCCTTTCCAGTCATGTTGATTCCATTGCATTCCATTCCATTCCACTCGGGTTGATTCCATTCCTTTCCATTTCATTCCAATTCATTCCATTCCATTCTATTCCATTCCAGTTGATTCCATTCCGTTCCATTCCATTCCATTCTATTCCACTCCACTAGGGTTGATTTCATTCCATTCGATTCCATTCCATTCCACTCAGGTTGAACCCATTCCATTCCATTCCATTCCACTCGGGTTGATTCCATTCCATTGCATTTCATTCCATTCCGTTCCTCTCCACTCCACTCCACTCCCCTCCACTCCACTCCACTCCTCTCTGGTTGAATACATTCCTCTCTATTTCATTCCTTTCCATTCCATTCCATTCCAATCCTTTCCATTTCATTCCAATAGGGTTGATGAGAATCCATTCCATACCATTCCATTCCATTCCATTCCATTCCATTCGTTTCCATTCCATTCCATTCGATTCCATTCCACTAGAGTTGATTTCATTCCATTTGATTCCGTTCCATTCCATAACACTCCGATTGATTCCATTCCATTCCATTCCAATCTGGTTGCTTCCATTCCATTCCATGCCATTCCATTTCATTCCATTCCATTTCATTCCATTCCAGTTGATTCCATTCCATTCCATTCCATTCCATTCCATTCTATTCCACTGGGGTTGAATCTATTACATTCCATTCCATTCCATTCCTTTCCATTCCATTCCATTCCATTCCATTCCATTCCATTCCATTCCATTCCATTCCATTCCATTCCATTCCATTCCATTCAATTCCATGCCATTCCACTGGGTTTAATTCCATTCAATTCCATTCCATTACATTCAATACATGCATTCGATTCCATTCCATTACACTCGGGTTGGTTCCATTCCATTGCATTTCATTCCATTCCGTTCCTCTCCACTCCACTCCACTCCCCTCCACTCCACTCCACTCCTCTCTGTTTGATTACATTCCTCTCTATTTCATTCCATTCCATTCCTTTCAATTCCAATCCTTTCCATTTCATTCCAATAGGGTTGATGAGAATCCATTCCATTCCATTCCATTCCATTCCATTCCATTCCATTCCAGTTGATTCCATTCCATTCTCTGCCATTCCATTCCATTCCATTCCACTGTGATTGATTCCATTCCATTCCATTCCATTGCATTCACTTCCATTCCACTCCATTCCATTCCATTCCATTCCATTCCATTCCATTCCATTCCATTCCATTCCATTCCATTCCATTCCATTCCATTCCATTCCATTCCATTCCATTCCGCTGGCGTTTATTCCATTCCTTTCCATTCCATTACATTCAATTCTTCCATTCCATTCCATGCCATTCCACTCGGACTGATTCTATTCCATTCCATTTCATTCCATTCCGTTCAATTCTACTCCACTCCACTCCATACCACTGCACACCACTCGGGTTGATTCCATTCCATTCCATTCCATTCCACTCCACTCCACTCCAAACCACTGCACACCACTCGGGTTGAATCCATTCCATTCCATTCCATTCCATTCCATTCCATTCCATTCCATTCCATTCCATTCCATTCCATTCCATTCCATTCCATTCCTTTCCATTCCATTCCATTCCATTCCATTCCATTCCATTCCATTCCATTCCATTCCATTCGGGTTGATTCCGTTCCATTCCATTCTATTCCATTCCATTCTGTTTCATTCCTTTCCTTACCACTCGGTTTGATTCCGTTGCACTCCATTCCATTCCATTCCATTCCATTCCATTCCATTCCATTCCATTCCATTCTATTCCATTACGATCCATACATTTCCAGTCATGTTGATTCCATTCCATTCCATTCCATTCCATTCCATTCAATTCCACTCGGTTTGATTCCGTTACATTCCATTCCATTACCCTCAGGTGGATTCCATTCCATTGCGTTCCATTCCATTCCATTCCACTTGGATTGATTTCATTCCATTCGTTTCCATTCCATTCCCTTCCATTCCGTTCGATTCCTCTCCTTTCCATTCCATTCAATTTCAATCGATTCCATTCCATTCCCTTCCATTCCTTTCCATTCCATTCTATTCCATTCCATTCTATTCCATTCCATTACGCCCCATTGCATTCCATTCCATTCCGTTCCACTCGTGTTGAATCCATTCGACTCCATTCCATTCCATTGCATTTCACTCCATTCCATTCCATTCCATTCCACTCGGGTTGATTCCAATCCATTCCATTCCATTCCATTCCTTTCCATGCCATTCCACTCGTGTTGATTTCATTCCATTCCATTCCATTCCATGCCATTCCATTATATTCCACTCGGGATTTATTCCATTCCATTCCATTCCATTCCATTCCACAGTGTTTGTTTCCATTCCATTCCATTCCTTTGTACTCGGGTTGATTCCATTCCATTCCATTCTATTCCATTCGATTCCAATCGTGTTGATTCCATTCCATTCCATTCCATTCCATTCCATTCCATTCCATTTCATTCCATTCCATTCCATTCCAATCCAATCGGGTTGATTCCATTCTATTCCATTCAATTCCTTTCCATTCCATTCAATTCCATTCCATTCCATTCCATTCCATTCCATTCCATTCCACTAGGGTTCATTCCATTCCATTCCATTCCATTCCATTCCATTGCATTCCATTCCACTCGGGTTGATTCCTTTTCATTCCATTCCATTCCATTCCGTGTCGTTCCAATCGTGTAAATTCAGTTCCCTTCCATTCCACTCCATTCCATTCCATTCCATTCCTCTTGATTCCATTCCATTCCATTTCATTATATTCTTTTCTATATAATTCCATTCCATTCTATTCATGTTGATTCCATTCCGTTCCATTCCATTCCAATCCATTCCACTCGTGTTGATTCCCTGACATTCCTTTCCATTCCATTCCTTTCCACTCCGGTTGATTTCATTCCATTCTATTCATTCCATTCCATTCCATTCCATTCCTTTCCATTTCATTCCATTCCATTCCACGCCATTCGATTATATTCCACTCGCGTTGACTAAATTCCTTTCCATTCCATTCCATTCCATTCCATTCCATTCCATTCCATTCTACTCAGGATGATTCCATTCCATTCCACTCCATTCCATTGCATTCCATTCCATTACATTCCACTCCATTCCATTCCATTCTATTCCTCTTGATTCCATTCCATTCCATTCCATTCCACTATATTCTATTCTATATAAATCCATTCCATTCTATTCATGTTGATTCCATTCCGTTCCATTCCATTCCAATCCATTCCACTCGTGTTGATGCCTTGACATTCCTTTCCATTCCGTTCCTTTCCACTCCGGTTGATTCCATTCCATTCTATTCATTCCATTCCATTCCATTCCTTTCCATTCCATTCCATTCCATTCCACGCCATTCCATTATATTCCACTCGGGTTTACTCCATTCCTTTCCTTTCCTTTCCATTCCATTCCATTCCATTCCATTCCATTCCATTCCATTCCATTCCATTCCATTCCATTCTACTCATGTTGATTCCCTAACATTCCATTCCATTCCATTCCATTGCATTCCATTCCATTCCATTCCATTCCATTCCAGTCCATTCCAATTCGTTCCACTCCATTCCTTTTCACTCGGCTTGATTCCATTCCACTCCATTCAATTCCATTCCATTCTGTTCCATTCCATTCCACGGGGTTTGATTCCATTCCATTCCACTCCATTGCACTCGGGTTGATTCCATTCCATTCCATTCTATTCCATTCGATTCCAGTCGTGTTGATTCCATTCCATTCCATTCCATTCCATTCCAATCCATTCCATTGCATTCCAATACATTACATTCCACTCGTGTTGAATCCATTCCATTCCATTTCATTCCTTTCCATTCCAATCCTTTCAATTCCATTCCATTCCATTCCCCTCGGGTTGATTCCATTCCAATCCTTTCCCTTCAATTTCTTTCTATTCATTCCATTCCATTCCACTCCTGTTGATTCTATTGAATTTCATTCCATTCCATTGTACTCCATTCCATTCCATTCCACTAGAGTTGATTCCATTCCACTCCATTCCATTCCATCGCATTCCACTCCATTCCGTTCCATTCCATTCCACTCAGGTTGATTCCATTCCATTCCATTCCATTCCATTCCATTCCATTCCATTCCATTCCATTCCATTCCATTCCATTCCATTCCATTCCATTCCATTCCATCCCATTCCATTCCATCCGACTCGGATAGATTCCATTCCATTCCATTTCATTACCTCACGTTCCATTGCACTCAAGTTGATTCCATTCAATGCCATTCCATTCCATTCCATTCCATTCCATTCCATTCCATTCCATTCCATTCCATTCCATTCCATTCCATTGCATTCGGGTTGATTCCGTTCCGTTCCATTCTATTCCATTCCATTCTGTTCCATTCCTTTCCTTACCACTCGCTTTGATTCCGTTGCACTCCATTCCATTCCATTCCATTCCATTCCATTCTATTCCATTACGATCCATACATTTCCAGTCATGTTGATTCCATTCCATTCCATTGCTTTCCATTCCATTCCATTCCATTCCATTCCATTCCATTCCATTCCATTCCATTCCATTCCATTCCACTCGGTTTGATTTCGTTACATTCCATTCCATTACCCTCAGGTGGATTCCATTCCATTACGTTCCATTCCATTTCATTCCACTTGGATTGATTCCATTCCATTCTTTTCCATTCCATTCCCTTCCATTCCATTCGATTCCTCTCCTTTCCTTTCCATTCCATTCCAATAGATTCCATTCCATTCCCTTCCATTCCTTTCCATTCCATTCAATTCCATTCCATTCTATTCCAATAGATTCCATTCCATTCCCTTCCATTCCTTTCCATTCCATTCTATTCCATTCCATTCTATTCCATTCCATTACGTCCCATTCCATTCCATTCCACTCGTGTTGAATCCATTCGACTCCATTCCATTCCATTGCATTCCATTCCATTCCATTCCTTTCCATTCCATTCCATTCCATTCCATTCCACTCGGGTTGATTCCAATCCATTCCATTCCATTCCATTCCTTTCCATGCCATTCCACTCGTGTTGATTTCATTCCATTCTATTCCATTCCATGCCATTCCATTATATTCCACTCGAGATTGATTCCATTCCATTCCATTCCATTCCATTCCATTCCATTCCATTCCATTCCATTCCACAGTGTTTGATTCCATTCCATTCCATTCCTTTGTACTCGGGTTGATCCATTCCATTCCATTCTATTCCATTCGATTCCAATCGTGTTGATTCCATTCCATTCCATTCCATTCCATTCCATTCCATTTCATTCCATTCCACTCCATTCCAATCCAATCGGGTTGATTCCATTCTATTCCATTCCATTCCTTTCCATTCCATTCCATTCCATTCCATTCCACTGGGGTTGATTCCATTCCATTCCATTACATTCCATTCCACTCGGGTTGATTCCTTTGCATTCCATTCCATTCCATTCCGTGTCGTTCCAATCGTGTAAATTCAGTTCCCTTCCATTCCACTCCATTCCATTCCATTCCATTCCTCTTGATTCCATTCCATTCCATTCCATTCCATTATATTCTATTCTATATAATTCCATTCCATTCTATTCATGTTGATTCCATTCCGTTCCATTCCATTCCAATCCATTCCACTCGTGTTGATTCCCTGACATTCCTTTCCATTCCATTCCTTTCCACTCCGGTTGATTCCATTCCATTCTATTCATTCCATTCCATTCCATTCCTTTCCATTCCATTCCATTCCATTCCTTTCCATTCCATTCCATTCCATTCCATTCCATGCCATTCCATTATATTCCACTCGGGTTGACTCCATTCCTTTCCATTCCATGCCATTCCATTCCATTCCATTCCATTCCATTCCATTCTACTCAGGTTGATTCCATTCCATTCCATTCCATTCCATTGCATTCCATTCCATTCCATTCCGTTCCATTCCAGTCCATTCCAATTCATTCCACTCCATTCCTTTTCACTCGGCTTGATTCCATTCCAGTCCATTCAATTCCATTCCATTCTGTTCCATTCCATTCCACGGGGTTTGATTCCATTCCATTCCATTCCATTGCACTCGGGTTGATTCCATTCCATTCCATTCTATTCCATTCGATTCCAGTCGTGTTGATTCCATTCCATTCCATTCCAATCCATTCTATTCCATTCCATTCCGTTCCATTGGGGTTGCTTCCATTCAACTCTATTCTATTCCATTCCTTTCCAGTCCGTTCCAGTCCTTTCCACTCGGATTGATTGGATTCCATTCCATTCAATTCCATTCCATTCCATTCCATTCCATTCCACTCGTGTTGATTCCATTCCATTCGATTAAATTCCATTGCATCCATTTAATTCCATTCCATCGCATATCATTCCATTCCAATACATTCTTGTTCATTCCATTCCATTCAATTTCTTTCTGTTCCACAACAGTCCAATCCCTTCATGTTGATTCCATTCCATTCCATTCCATTCTCTTCCATTCCATTCCATTCCATGCCATTCCGTTACATTCCGCTCAGGTTGATTCCATTCGATTCTATTCCATTCCACTCCATTCCATTCCATTCCATTGCATTCCATTCCATTCCATTCCGTTTCACTCGGGTTGATTCCAATCCATTCCATTCCATTCCATTCCATTCCATTCCATTCCATTCCATTCCATTCTATTCCATTCTATTCCATTCCATTCCATTCCATTCCATTCCATTCCATTCCATTCCATACCATTCCATTCCATTCCATTTCATTCTATTCTATTCCATTCCATTCCATTCCATTCCTTGCCATTCCATTCCATTCCATTCCATTCCATTCCATTCCATTCCGTTCCATTCCATTCTACTCCACTCTTGTTGCACCCATTCCCTTCCATTTCATTCAATGCCATTCCATTCCACTCCATTCCATTCCATTCCATTACATGCCATTCCATTCTTCCCTTCCATTCCATTCCATTAAACTCGCATTGATTCCATTCCATTCCATTTCATTCCATTACATTACATTCCACTCCACTCCACTCAACTCCAATCCACCCCAGTCCATTCGGTTTGATTTTATTCCATTCCATTCCTTTCCTTTCCATGCCATTACACTCGGGTTGATTTCATTCCATTCCATTCCATTCCACGCCATTCCATTATATTCCAATCGGGTTGATTCCATTCCATTCCATTCCATTGCACTTCATATCATTCCATTCCATTCCATTCCATTCCACTCCAATTCATTCCACTCCATTCCTTTTCACTCGGGTTGATTCCATTTCATTCCATTCAATTCCATTCCATTCCATTCCATTGCATTCCATTCCATTCCATTCCATTCCATTCCATTCCATTCCATTCCATTCCATTCCATTCCATTCCATTCCATTCCATTCCATTCCACAGGGTTTGATTCCATTCCATTCTATTCCATTGCACTCGGGTTGATTCCATTCCATTCCATTCTATTCCATTCGATTCCAATCGTGTTGATTCCATTCCATTCCATTCCATTCCATTCCATTCCATTCCATTCCATTCCATTCCATTCCATTCCACTAGTGTTGATTCCATTCCATTCCATTCCATTCCATTCCATTCCATTCCATTCCATTCCATTCCATTCCACTAGGGTTGATTCCATTCCATTCCATTACATTCCAATGCATTCCATTCCACTCGGGTTGATTCATTTCCATTCCATTCCATTCCATTCCATTTCGTTCCAATGGTGTAGATTCAGTTCCTTTCCATTCCATTCCATTCCATTCCGCTTAATTCCATTCCATTTCATTCCATTATTTTCCATTCTACATAATTCCATTCCATTCTATTCATGCTGATTCCATTCCGTTCCATTCCATTCCATTCCATTCCACTCGTGTTGATTCCCTGCCATTCCATTCCTCTCCAATCCATTCCATTCCTTTCCACTCCGGTTGATTCCATTCCATTCTATTCATTCCATTCTATCCCTTTCCGTTCCATTCCATTCCATTCCGTTCCATTCCATTCCATTCCATTCCATTCCATTCCATTCTATTCCATTCCATTCCATTCCATTCCATTGCATTCCATTGCATTCCATTCCACGCCATTCCATTATATTCCACTCGGGTTGATTCCATTCCATTCCTTTCCATTCCATTCCTTTCCATTCTACTCAGGTTGATGCCATTCCATTCCATTCCATTCCATTCCATTCCATTGCATTCCATTCCATTCCATTCCAATTCATTCCACTCCATTCCTTTTCACTCGGGTTGATTCCATTCCATTCCATTCCATTCCATTCCATTCCATTCCACTCCACTCCATTCCATTCCATTCCATTCCACAGGGTTTGATTCCATTCCATTCCATTCCTTTGCACTCGGGTTGATTCCATTCCATTCCATTCCATTCCATTCCATTCCATTCCATTCCATTCCATTCCATTCCATTCCATTCCATTCCATTCCATTCCATTCCATTCCATTGGGGTTGCTTCCATTCAACTCCATTCTATTCCATTCCTTTCAATTCCGTTGCAGTTCTTTCCACTCGGATAGATTCGATTCCATTCCATTCAAATACTTTCCATTCGATTCCATTCCATTACGTTCCATTCCATTCCATTCCATTCCTCTCGTGTTGATTCCATTTGATTCCATTCCATTCCATTCCATTTCATTCCATTCCATCCCATATCATTTCATTCCATTACGTTCGGTTTCATTCCATTCCATTCAATTCCTTTCTATTCCACAACACTCCACTCCCCTCGGGTTGATTCCATTACATTCCATTCCATTCTCTTCCATTCCATTCCATTCCATTCCGTTACATTTCATTCAGGTTGATTCCATTCGATTCTATTCCATTCCACTCTTTCCATTCCATTCCATTCCATTCCATTCCATTCCATTCCATTCCATTCCATTCCATTCCATTCCATTCCATTCCATTCCATTCCATTCCATTCTATTCCACTCTGGTTGCACCCATTCCATTCCATTTCATTCAATTCCATTCCATTCCATTCCACTCGGGTTGATTCTATTCCTTTCCATTCCATTCAATTCCATTAAATGCCATTCCATTCTTCCCTTCCATTCCATTCCATTAAACTCGCATTGATTCCATTCCATTCCATTTCATTCCATTCCATTCCATTCCACTCCAATCCACTCCACTTCAATCCACCCTTGTCCATTCGGTGGATTCCATTCCATTCCATTCCATTCCTTTCCATGCCATTCCACTCGGGTTGATTTCATTCCACTCCATTCCATTCTATTCCATTCCATTCCATTCGACTTCGGTTGATTCCGTTCCATTCCGTTCCATTCCTTTCCAATCCATTCCGTTCCACTCTTGTTGATTCCGTTCCATTCCATTCCATTCCATTCCATTCCATTGCATTCCAATCCACTCCATTCCATTCCAGTTGATTCCATTCCATTCCATTCCTTTCCATTACACTCGGGTTGATTCCATTCCATTCCATTGCATTCCATTCCATTCCATTGCAGTTGTTTCCATTTCTTTCCATTCCATTCCTTTCCATTTCATTTCATTACCCTCCGTTCCACTCCATTCCATTTTATTCCATTCCAATCAATTCCGGCAATTTCCATTCCATCTTTTTCCAATCCATTCCATTCCATTCCGTTCCATTCCATTCCATTCCAATCCATGCCATTCCATTCGGGTTAAATCCATTGCATTCCACTCCATTCAATTCCATTCCATTCTTCTATTCCATTCCATTCCATTACACTCGGGATGATTCCGTTCCAATCCGTTTCATTCAATTCCATTCCATTCCCTTTCATTCCATTCCATTCCATTGCATTCCACTCGTCTCCAATCCATTCCAATCCACTAGGGTTGATTCCATTCCATTCAATTCCTTTCCAGTCCATTCCATTCCTTTCCAATCATTCCATTCCATTCCATTCCACCCGGGTTGATTCCATTCCTTTCCATTCCATTCCATTCCATTCCATTCCATTCCATTCCATTCCATTCCATTCCATTCCTCTTGATTCCATTCCATTCCATTCCATTCCATTATATTCTATTCTATATAATTCCATTCCATTCTATTCATGTTGATTCCATTCCGTTCCATTCCATTCCAATCCATTCCACTCGTGTTGATTCCCTGACATTCCTTTCCATTCCATTCCTTTCCACTCCGGTTGATTCCATTCCATTCTATTCATTCCATTCCATTCCATTCCTTTCCATTCCATTCCATTCCATTCCATGCCATTCCATTATATTCCACTCGGGTTGACTCCATTCCTTTCCATTCCATGCCATTCCATTCCATTCCATTCCATTCCATTCCATTCTACTCAGGTTGATTCCATTCCATTCCATTCCATTCCATTGCATTCCATTCCATTCCATTCCATTCCATTCCAGTCCATTCCAATTCATTCCACTCCATTCCTTTTCACTCGGCTTGATTCCATTCCACTCCATTCAATTCCATTCCATTCTGTTCCATTCCATTCCACGGGGTTTGATTCCATTCCATTCCATTCCATTGCACTCGGGTTGATTCCATTCCATTCCATTCTATTCCATTCGATTCCAGTCGTGTTGATTCCATTCCATTCCATTCCAATCCATTCTATTCCATTCCATTCCGTTCCATTGGGGTTGCTTCCATTCAACTCTATTCTATTCCATTCCTTTCCAGTCCGTTCCAGTCCTTTCCACTCGGATTGATTGGATTCCATTCCATTCCATTCCATTCCATTCCATTCCATTCCATTCCATTCCATTCCATTCCACTCGTGTTGATTCCATTCCATTCGATTAAATTCCATTGCATCCATTTCATTCCATTCCATCGCATATCATTCCATTCCAATACATTCTTGTTCATTCCATTCCATTCAATTTCTTTCTGTTCCACAACAGTCCACTCCCCTCGTGTTGATTCCATTCCATTCCATTCCATTCTCTTCCATTCCATTCCATTCCATGCCATTCCGTTACATTCCGCTCAGGTTGATTCCATTCGATTCTATTCCATTCCACTCCATTCCATTCCATTCCATTGCATTCCATTCCATTCCATTCCGTTTCACTCGGGTTGATTCCAATCCATTCCATTCCATTCCATTCCATTCCATTCCATTCCATTCCATTCTATTCCATTCCATTCCATTCCATTCCATTCCATTCCATTCCATTCCATTTCATTCTATTCTATTCCATTCCATTCCATTCCATTCCATGCCATTCCATTCCATTCCATTCCATTCCATTCCATTCCATTCCATTGCACTCGGGTTGATTCCATTCCATTCCATTCTATTCCATTCGATTCCAGTCGTGTTGATTCCATTCCATTCCATTCCAATCCATTCTATTCCATTCCATTCCGTTCCATTGGGGTTGCTTCCATTCAACTCTATTCTATTCCATTCCTTTCCAGTCCGTTCCAGTCCTTTCCACTCGGATTGATTGGATTCCATTCCATTCCATTCCATTCCATTCCATTCCATTCCATTCCACTCGTGTTGATTCCATTCCATTCGATTAAATTCCATTGCATCCATTTCATTCCATTCCATCGCATATCATTCCATTCCAATACATTCTTGTTCATTCCATTCCATTCAATTTCTTTCTGTTCCACAACAGTCCACTCCCCTCGTGTTGATTCCATTCCATTCCATTCCATTCTCTTCCATTCCATTCCATTCCATGCCATTCCGTTACATTCCGCTCAGGTTGATTCCATTCGATTCTATTCCATTCCACTCCATTCCATTCCATTCCATTGCATTCCATTCCATTCCATTCCGTTTCACTCGGGTTGATTCCAATCCATTCCATTCCATTCCATTCCATTCCATTCCATTCCATTCCATTCCATTCCATTCTATTCCATTCTATTCCATTCCATTCCATTCCATTCCATTCCATTCCATTTCATTCTATTCTATTCCATTCCATTCCATTCCATTCCATTCCATGCCATTCCATTCCATTCCATTCCATTCCATTCCATTCCATTCCATTCCGTTCCATTCCATTCTACTCCACTCTTGTTGCACCCATTCCCTTCCATTTCATTCAATGCCATTCCATTCCACTCCATTCCATTCCATTCCATTACATGCCATTCCATTCTTCCCTTCCATTCCATTCCATTAAACTCGCATTGATTCCATTCCATTCCATTTCATTCCATTACATTACATTCCACTCCACTCCACTCAACTCCAATCCACCCCAGTCCATTCGGTTTGATTTTATTCCATTCCATTCCTTTCCTTTCCATGCCATTACACTCGGGTTGATTTCATTCCATTCCATTCCATTCCACGCCATTCCATTATATTCCAATCGGGTTGATTCCATTCCATTCCATTCCATTCCATTGCACTTCATATCATTCCATTCCATTCCATTCCATTCCACTCCAATTCATTCCACTCCATTCCTTTTCACTCGGGTTGATTCCATTCCATTCCATTCAATTCCATTCCATTCCATTCCATTGCATTCCATTCCATTCCATTCCATTCCATTCCATTCCATTCCATTCCATTCCATTCCATTCCACAGGGTTCGATTCCATTCCATTCTATTCCATTGCACTCGGGTAGATTCCATTCCATTCCATTCTATTCCATTCGATTCCAATCGTGTTGATTCCATTCCATTCCATTCCATTCCATTCCATTCCATTCCATTCCATTCCATTCCATTCCATTCCATTCCATTCCACTAGTGTTGATTCCATTCCATTCCATTCCATTCCATTCCATTCCATTCCATTCCATTCCATTCCACTAGGGTTGATTCCATTCCATTCCATTACATTCCAATGCATTCCATTCCACTCGGGTTGATTCATTTCCATTCCATTCCATTCCATTCCATTTCGTTCCAATGGTGTAGATTCAGTTCCTTTCCATTCCATTCCATTCCATTCCGCTTAATTCCATTCCATTTCATTCCATTATTTTCCATTCTACATAATTCCATTCCATTCTATTCATGCTGATTCCATTCCGTTCCATTCCATTCCATTCCATTCCACTCGTGTTGATTCCCTGCCATTCCATTCCTCTCCAATCCATTCCATTCCTTTCCACTCCGGTTGATTCCATTCCATTCTATTCATTCCATTCTATCCCTTTCCGTTCCATTCCATTCCATTCCATTCCATTCCATTCCATTCCATTCCATTCCATTCCATTCCATTCCATTCTATTCCATTCCATTCCATTCCATTCCATTGCATTCCATTGCATTCCATTCCACGCCGTTCCATTATATTCCACTCGGGTTGATTCCATTCCATTCCTTTCCATTCCATTCCTTTCCATTCTACTCAGGTTGATGCCATTCCATTCCATTCCATTCCATTCCATTCCATTGCATTCCATTCCATTCCATTCCAATTCATTCCACTCCATTCCTTTTCACTCGGGTTGATTCCATTCCATTCCATTCCATTCCATTCCATTCCATTCCACTCCACTCCATTCCATTCCATTCCATTCCACAGGGTTTGATTCCATTCCATTCCATTCCTTTGCACTCGGGTTGATTCCATTCCTTTCCATTCCATTCCATTCCATTCCATTCCATTCCATTCCATTCCATTCCATTCCATTCCATTCCATTCCATTGGGGTTGCTTCCATTCAACTCCATTCTATTCCATTCCTTTCAATTCCGTTGCAGTTCTTTCCACTCGGATAGATTCGATTCCATTCCATTCAAATACTTTCCATTCGATTCCATTCCATTACGTTCCATTCCATTCCATTCCATTCCTCTCGTGTTGATTCCATTTGATTCCATTCCATTCCATTCCATTTCATTCCATTCCATCCCATATCATTTCATTCCATTACGTTTGGTTTCATTCCATTCCATTCAATTCCTTTCTATTCCACAACACTCCACTCCCCTCGGGTTGATTCCATTACATTCCATTCCATTCTCTTCCATTCCATTCCATTCCATTCCGTTACATTTCATTCAGGTTGATTCCATTCGATTCTATTCCATTCCACTCTTTCCATTCCATTCCATTCCATTCCATTCCATTCCATTCCATTCCATTCCATGCCATTCCATTCTATTCCATTCCACTCGGGTTGATTCCAATTAATTCCATTCCATTCCATTCCATTCCATTTCATTCTATTCTATTCCATTCCATTCCATTCCATTCCATTCCATTCCATTCCATTCCATTCCATTCTATTCCACTCTGGTTGCACCCATTCCATTCCATTTCATTCAATTCCATTCCATTCCATTCCACTCGGGTTGATTCTATTCCTTTCCATTCCATTCAATTCCATTAAATGCCATTCCATTCTTCCCTTCCATTCCATTCCATTAAACTCGCATTGATTCCATTCCATTCCATTTCATTCCATTCCATTCCATTCCACTCCAATCCACTCCACTTCAATCCACCCTTGTCCATTCGGTGGATTCCATTCCATTCCATTCCATTCCTTTCCATGCCATTCCACTCGGGTTGATTTCATTCCACTCCATTCCATTCTATTCCATTCCATTCCATTCGACTTCGGTTGATTCCGTTCCATTCCGTTCCATTCCTTTCCAATCCATTCCGTTCCACTCTTGTTGATTCCGTTCCATTGCATTCCATTCCATTCCATTCCATTGCATTCCAATCCACTCCATTCCATTCCAGTTGATTCCATTCCATTCCATTCCTTTCCATTACACTCGGGTTGATTCCATTCCATTCCATTGCATTCCATTCCATTCCATTGCAGTTGTTTCCATTTCTTTCCATTCCATTCCTTTCCATTTCATTTCATTACCCTCCGTTCCACTCCATTCCATTTTATTCCATTCCAATCAATTCCGGCAATTTCCATTCCATCTTTTTCCAATCCATTCCATTCCATTCCGTTCCATTCCATTCCATTCCAATCCATGCCATTCCATTCGGGTTAAATCCATTGCATTCCACTCCATTCAATTCCATTCCATTCTTCTATTCCATTCCATTCCATTACACTCGGGATGATTCCGTTCCAATCCGTTTCATTCAATTCCATTCCATTCCCTTTCATTCCATTCCATTCCATTGCATTCCACTCGTCTCCAATCCATTCCAATCCACTAGGGTTGATTCCATTCCATTCAATTCCTTTCCAGTCCATTCCATTCCTTTCCAATCATTCCATTCCATTCCATTCCACCCGGGTTGATTCCATTCCTTTCCATTCCATTCCATTCCATTCCATTCCATTCCATTCCATTCCATTCCTCTTGATTCCATTCCATTCCATTCCATTCCATTATATTCTATTCTATATAATTCCATTCCATTCTATTCATGTTGATTCCATTCCGTTCCATTCCATTCCAATCCATTCCACTCGTGTTGATTCCCTGACATTCCTTTCCATTCCATTCCTTTCCACTCCGGTTGATTCCATTCCATTCTATTCATTCCATTCCATTCCATTCCTTTCCATTCCATTCCATTCCATTCCATGCCATTCCATTATATTCCACTCGGGTTGACTCCATTCCTTTCCATTCCATGCCATTCCATTCCATTCCATTCCATTCCATTCCATTCTACTCAGGTTGATTCCATTCCATTCCATTCCATTCCATTGCATTCCATTCCATTCCATTCCATTCCATTCCAGTCCATTCCAATTCATTCCACTCCATTCCTTTTCACTCGGCTTGATTCCATTCCACTCCATTCAATTCCATTCCATTCTGTTCCATTCCATTCCACGGGGTTTGATTCCATTCCATTCCATTCCATTGCACTCGGGTTGATTCCATTCCATTCCATTCTATTCCATTCGATTCCAGTCGTGTTGATTCCATTCCATTCCATTCCAATCCATTCTATTCCATTCCATTCCGTTCCATTGGGGTTGCTTCCATTCAACTCTATTCTATTCCATTCCTTTCCAGTCCGTTCCAGTCCTTTCCACTCGGATTGATTGGATTCCATTCCATTCCATTCCATTCCATTCCATTCCATTCCATTCCATTCCACTCGTGTTGATTCCATTCCATTCGATTAAATTCCATTGCATCCATTTCATTCCATTCCATCGCATATCATTCCATTCCAATACATTCTTGTTCATTCCATTCCATTCAATTTCTTTCTGTTCCACAACAGTCCACTCCCCTCGTGTTGATTCCATTCCATTCCATTCCATTCTCTTCCATTCCATTCCATTCCATGCCATTCCGTTACATTCCGCTCAGGTTGATTCCATTCGATTCTATTCCATTCCACTCCATTCCATTCCATTCCATTGCATTCCATTCCATTCCATTCCGTTTCACTCGGGTTGATTCCAATCCATTCCATTCCATTCCATTCCATTCCATTCTATTCCATTCCATTCCATTCCATTCCATTCCATTCCATTCCATTCCATTCCATTCCATTTCATTCTATTCTATTCCATTCCATTCCATTCCATTCCATGCCATTCCATTCCATTCCATTCCATTCCATTCCATTCCATTCCATTCCGTTCCATTCCATTCTACTCCACTCTGGTTGCACCCATTCCCTTCCATTTCATTCAATGCCATTCCATTCCACTCCATTCCATTCCATTCCATTACATGCCATTCCATTCTTCCCTTCCATTCCATTCCATTAAACTCGCATTGATTCCATTCCATTCCATTTCATTCCATTACATTACATTCCACTCCACTCCACTCAACTCCAATCCACCCCAGTCCATTCGGTTTGATTTTATTCCATTCCATTCCTTTCCTTTCCATGCCATTACACTCGGGTTGATTTCATTCCATTCCATTCCATTCCACGCCATTCCATTATATTCCAATCGGGTTGATTCCATTCCATTCCATTCCATTCCATTCCATTGCACTTCATATCATTCCATTCCATTCCATTCCATTCCACTCCAATTCATTCCACTCCATTCCTTTTCACTCGGGTTGATTCCATTCCATTCCATTCAATTCCATTCCATTCCATTCCATTCCATTCCATTCCATTCCATTCCATTCCATTCCATTGGGGTTGCTTCCATTCAACTCCATTTTTTCCATTCCTTTCAATTCCGTTGCAGTTCTTTCCACTCGGATAGATTCGATTCCATTCCATTCAAATACTTTCCATTCGATTCCATTCCATTACGTTCCATTCCATTCCATTCCATTCCTCTCGTGTTGATTCCATTTGATTCCATTCCATTCCATTCCATTTCATTCCATTCCATCCCATATCATTTCATTCCATTACGTTCGGTTTCATTCCATTCCATTCAATTCCTTTCTATTCCACAACACTCCACTCCCCTCGGGTTGATTCCATTACATTCCATTCCATTCTCTTCCATTCCATTCCATTCCATTCCGTTACATTTCATTCAGGTTGATTCCATTCGATTCTATTCCATTCCACTCTTTCCATTCCATTCCATTCCATTCCATTCCATTCCATTCCATTCCATGCCATTCCATTCTATTCCATTCCACTCGGGTTGATTCCAATTAATTCCATTCCATTCCATTCCATTCCATTTCATTCTATTCTATTCCATTCCATTCCATTCCATTCCATTCCATTCCATTCCATTCCATTCCATTCTATTCCACTCTGGTTGCACCCATTCCATTCCATTTCATTCAATTCCATTCCATTCCATTCCACTCGGGTTGATTCTATTCCTTTCCATTCCATTCAATTCCATTAAATGCCATTCCATTCTTCCCTTCCATTCCATTCCATTAAACTCGCATTGATTCCATTCCATTCCATTTCATTCCATTCCATTCCATTCCACTCCAATCCACTCCACTTCAGTCCACCCTTGTCCATTCGGTGGATTCCATTCCATTCCATTCCATTCCTTTCCATGCCATTCCACTCGGGTTGATTTCATTCCACTCCATTCCATTCTATTCCATTCCATTCCATTCGACTTCGGTTGATTCCGTTCCATTCCGTTCCATTCCTTTCCAATCCATTCCGTTCCACTCTTGTTGATTCCGTTCCATTGCATTCCATTCCATTCCATTCCATTGCATTCCAATCCACTCCATTCCATTCCAGTTGATTCCATTCCATTCCATTCCTTTCCATTACACTCGGGTTGATTCCATTCCATTCCATTGCATTCCATTCCATTCCATTGCAGTTGTTTCCATTTCTTTCCATTCCATTCCTTTCCATTTCATTTCATTACCCTCCGTTCCACTCCATTCCATTTTATTCCATTCCAATCAATTCCGGCAATTTCCATTCCATCTTTTTCCAATCCATTCCATTCCATTCCGTTCCATTCCATTCCATTCCAATCCATGCCATTCCATTCGGGTTAAATCCATTGCATTCCACTCCATTCAATTCCATTCCATTCTTCTATTCCATTCCATTCCATTACACTCGGGATGATTCCGTTCCAATCCGTTTCATTCAATTCCATTCCATTCCCTTTCATTCCATTCCATTCCATTGCATTCCACTCGTCTCCAATCCATTCCAATCCACTAGGGTTGATTCCATTCCATTCAATTCCTTTCCAGTCCATTCCATTCCTTTCCAATCATTCCATTCCATTCCATTCCACCCGGGTTGATTCCATTCCTTTCCATTCCATTCCATTCCATTCCATTCCATTCCATTCCATTCCATTCCATTCCATTCCATTCCATTGCAGTCGGGTTGATTCCATTCAATGCCATTCCATTCCATTCCATTCCATTCCTTTCCGTTCCATTCCATAGCATTCGGGATGATTCCATTCCATTCCATTTCATTCTCTTCCATTCCTTTCCTTTCCACTCGATTTGATTCCGTTGCACTCCATTCCATTCCATTCCATTCCATTCTATTCCATTACATTCCATTCCTTTCCACTCGTGTTGATTCCATTCCATTCCAATGCATTCCATTCCCTTCCATTCTATTCCATTCCACTCGGTTTGATTCCATTCCATTCCATTCCATTGCCCTTGGGTGGATTCCATTACTTTGCATTCAATTCCACTTCATTCCACTCGGGTTGATTCCTTTCCAGTCCATTCCATTGCATTCCATTTCTTTCCATTCCTTTCCATTCCATTCCATTCGGTCTGATTCCATTTCGTTTCATTCCTTTCCATTCCATTCCATTCCATTCCTTTCCATTCCATTCCATTCCATTCCATTCCATTCCATTCCATTCCATTCCATTCCATTCCATTCCCTTTAATGCCTTTCCATTCCAATCCATTCCTTCCTATTCCATTCCATTCCATTGCATTCCACTCGGGTTGAATCCATTCCATTCCATTTCATTCCATTCCATTCCAATCCTTTCCATTCCATTCCATTCCACTCTGGTTGATTCCATTCCAAACCTTTCCCTTCAATTCCATTCCATTTCATTCCATTCCATTCCACTCCTGTTGATTCTATTGAATTTCTTTCCATTCCATTGTACTCCATTCCATTCCATTCCACTAGCTTTGATTCCATTCCACTCCATTCCATTCCATTCCTTTCCATTCCTTTCCATTCCATTCCACTCGGGTTGATTCCATTCCAATCCATTACATTCCGTTGCATTCCATTCCACTTGGGTTCATTCCTTTCCATTCCAATCCATTCCATTCCATTTTATTCCAGTCGTGTAGACTCCATTCCATTCCATTCCAATTATATTCCAATCTATTTAATTTCATTCCATTCCATTCATGTTGATTCCAGTCCGTTCCATTCCATTCCATTCGGGTTGGTTCCCTGCCATTCCATTCCATTCCAATCCATTCCATTCCTTTCCACTAGGGTTGATTCCATTCCATTCCATTCCATTCCACGCCATTCCATTATACTACACTCGGTTTGATTCCATTCCATTCCATTCCATTCCATTCCATTCCATTCCATTGGGGTTGCTT
Organism: Gorilla gorilla gorilla; assembly: GCF_029281585.2. Taxonomy (NCBI): domain Eukaryota; kingdom Metazoa; phylum Chordata; class Mammalia; order Primates; family Hominidae; genus Gorilla; species Gorilla gorilla. The sequence goes on along the minus strand of NC_086018.1, from coordinate 7,863,324 downwards.
CCATTCAACTCCATTCTATTCCATTCCTTTCAATTCCGTTGCAGTTCTTTCCACTCGGATAGATTCGATTCCATTCCATTCAAATACTTTCCATTCGATTCCATTCCATTACGTTCCATTCCATTCCATTCCATTCTTCTCTTGTTGATTCCATTTGATTCCATTCCATTCCATTCCATTTCATTCCATTCCATCCCATATCATTTCATTCCATTACGTTCGGTTTCATTCCATTCCATTCAATTCCTTTCTATTCCACAACACTCCACTCCCTTTGGGTTGATTCCATTCCATTCCATTCCATTCTCTTCCATTCCATTCCATTCCATTCCGTTACATTTCATTCAGGTTGATTCCATTCGATTCTATTCCATTCCACTCTTTCCATTCCATTCCATTCCATTCCATTCCATGCCATTCCATTCTATTCCATTCCACTCGGGTTGATTCCAATTAATTCCATTCCATTCCATTCCATTCCATTTCATTCTATTCTATTCCATTCCATTCCATTCCATTCCATTCCATTCCATTCCGTTCCGTTCCGTTCCATTCCATTCCATTCCATTCCATTCCATTCCATTCCATTCCATTCTATTCCACTCTGTTTGAACCCATTCCATTACATTTCATTCAATTCCATTCCATTCCATTCCACTCGGGTTGATTCTATTCCATTCCTTTCCATTCAATTCCATTAAATGCCATTCCATTCTTCCCTTCCATTCCATTCCATTAAACTCGCATTGATTCCATTCCATTCCATTTCATTCCATTCCATTCCATTCCACTCCAATCCACTCCACTTCAATCCACCCTTGTCCATTCGGTTGATTCCATTCCATTCCATTCCATTCCTTTCCATGCCATTCCACTCGGGTTGATTTCATTCCACTCCATTCCATTCTATTCCATTCCATTCCATTCGACTTCGGTTGATTCCGTTGCATTCCGTTCCATTCCTTTCCAATCCATTCCGTTCCACTCGTGTTGATTCCGTTCCATTGCATTCCATTCCATTCCATTCCATTCCAATTCATTCCACTCCATTCCTTTTCACTCGGGTTGATTCCATTCCATTCCATTCCATTCCATTCCATTCAACTCCACTCCATTCCATTCCATTCCATTCCACAGGGTTTGATTCCATTCCATTCCATTCCTTTGCACTCGGGTTGATTCCATTCCATTCCATTCCATTCCATTCCATTCCATTCCATTCCATTCCATTCCATTCCATTCCATTGGGGTTGCTTCCATTCAACTCCATTCTATTCCATTCCTTTCAATTCCGTTGCAGTTCTTTCCACTCGGATAGATTCGATTCCATTCCATTCAAATACTTTCCATTCGATTCCATTCCATTACGTTCCATTCCATTCCATTCCATTCCTCTCGTGTTGATTCCATTTGATTCCATTCCATTCCATTCCATTTCATTCCATTCCATCCCATATCATTTCATTCCATTACGTTCGGTTTCATTCCATTCCATTCAATTCCTTTCTATTCCACAACACTCCACTCCCCTCGGGTTGATTCCATTACATTCCATTCCATTCTCTTCCATTCCATTCCATTCCATTCCGTTACATTTCATTCAGGTTGATTCCATTCGATTCTATTCCATTCCACTCTTTCCATTCCATTGCATTCCATTTCATTCTATTCTATTCCATTCCATTCCATTCCATTCCATTCCATTCCATTCCATTCCATTCTATTCCACTCTGGTTGCACCCATTCCATTCCATTTCATTCAATTCCATTCCATTCCATTCCACTCGGGTTGATTCTATTCCTTTCCATTCCATTCAATTCCATTAAATGCCATTGCATTCTTCCCTTCCATTCCATTCCATTAAACTCGCATTGATTCCATTCCATTCCATTTCATTCCATTCCATTCCATTCCACTCCAATCCACTCCACTTCAATCCACCCTTGTCCATTCGGTGGATTCCATTCCATTCCATTCCATTCCTTTCCATGCCATTCCACTCGGGTTGATTTCATTCCACTCCATTCCATTCTATTCCATTCCATTCCATTCGACTTCGGTTGATTCCGTTCCATTCCGTTCCATTCCTTTCCAATCCATTCCGTTCCACTCTTGTTGATTCCGTTCCATTGCATTCCATTCCATTCCATTCCATTGCATTCCAATCCACTCCATTCCATTCCAGTTGATTCCTTTCCATTCCATTCCTTTCCATTACACTCGGGTTGATTCCATTCCATTCCATTGCATTCCATTCCATTCCATTGCAGTTGTTTCCATTTCTTTCCATTCCATTCCTTTCCATTTCATTTCATTACCCTCCGTTCCACTCCATTCCATTTTATTCCATTCCAATCAATTCCGGCAATTTCCATTCCATCTTTTTCCAATCCATTCCATTCCATTCCGTTCCATTCCATTCCATTCCAATCCATGCCATTCCATTCGGGTTAAATCCATTGCATTCCACTCCATTCAATTCCATTCCATTCTTCTATTCCATTCCATTCCATTACACTCGGGATGATTCCGTTCCAATCCGTTTAATTCAATTCCATTCCATTCCCTTTCATTCCATTCCATTCCATTGCATTCCACTCGTCTCCAATCCATTCCAATCCACTAGGGTTGATTCCATTCCATTCAACTCCTTTCCAGTCCATTCCATTCCTTTCCAATCATTCCATTCCATTCCATTCCACCCGGGTTGATTCCATTCCTTTCCATTCAGTTCCATTCCATTCCATTCCATTCCATTCCATTCCATTGCAGTCGGGATGATTCCATTCAATGCCATTCCATTCCATTCCATTCCATTCCATTCCATTCCATTCCATTCCATTCCATTCCATTCCATTCCATTCCTTTCCGTTCCATTCCATAGAATTCGGGATGATTCCATTCCATTCCATTTCATTCTCTTCCATTCCTTTCCTTTCCACACGATTTGATTCCGTTGCACTCCATTCCATTCCATTCCATTCCATTCCATTCTATTCCATTACGTTCCATTCCACTCGGGTTGATTCCAATCCATTCCATTCCTTTCCATTCCACTCCATTCCATTACACTCGGGTTAATTCCATTCGATTCCATTCCATTCCAATACACTGCTTTCCGTTGCATTCATTTCCTCTCGGGTTGATTCCATTCCCTTCTACTCATTCCATTCCATTCCATTCCATTCCATTGCATTCCATTTCTTTCCATTCCATTCCATTCCATTCCATTCCATTCCTTTCCATTCCACTGCATTCCATTCCAATGCGGTTGATTCCATTCTATTCCATTCCATTCCATTGCATTCCATTCCATTCCACTCCAATCGGTATAATTCCATTCCATTCCATGCAATTCCATTCCATTCCATTCCATTTTATTCGATTCCATTTCTTTCCATTTCATTCCCCTTTCCCATTCCATTCCATTACTTTCCAGTTGATTCCATTCCGTTGTATCGCATTCCATTCCATTCCATTCCATTCCACTCCATTCCATTATATTCTCTTCGGTTGATTCCATTCCATTCCATTCCATTCCTTTCCATTCCATTCCATTCCTTTCCAGTTGATTCCATTCCATTCCATTCCATTCCATTCCATTCCATTCCATTCCATTCCATTCCATTCCATTCCATTCCATTCCACTCCATTGTATTCCATTCCATTCCTCTCGGGTTGATTCCATTGCATTCCATTGCATTCCATTCCATTCAATTCCATTTCATACCATTTGAGTTCATTCCATTTCATTCCAATCCATTCCATTCCATTCCATTGCTTTCCATTCCATTCCCTTCCACTAGGGTTGATTCCATTCCATTCCATTCCATTCCCTTCCATTGCTTTCCATTCCATTGCATTAAATTCCAATCCACTCCATTCCACTCCTGTTGGTTCCTTTCCATGCCTTTGCATTCCATTCCATTCCATTCCACCCGGGTTGATTCCATTCCTTTCCATTCCATTCCATTCCATTCCATTCCATTCCATTCCATTCCATTCCATTCCATTCCATTCCATTCCATTCCATTGCAGTCGGGATGATTCCATTCAATGCCATTCCATTCCATTCCATTCCATTCCATTCCATTCCTTTCCGTTCCATTCCATAGCATTCGGGATGATTCCATTCCATTCCATTTCATTCTCTTCCATTCCTTTCCTTTCCACACGATTTCATTCCGTTGCACTCCATTCCATTCCATTCCATTCCATTCCATTCTATTCCATTATGTTCCATTCCACTCGGGTTGATTCCAATCCATTCCATTCCTTTCCATTCCACTCCATTCCATTACACTCTGGTTGATTCCATTCGATTCCATTCCATTCCAATACACTGCTTTCTGTTGCATTCATTTCCTCTCGGGTTGATTCCATTCCCTTCTACTCATTCCATTCCATTCCATTCCATTCCATTGCATTCCATTTCTTTCCATTCCATTCCATTCCATTCCATTCCTTTCCATTCCACTGCATTCCATTCCAATGCGGTTGATTCCATTCTATTCCATTCCATTCCATTGCATTCCATTCCATTCCACTCCAATCGGTATAATTCCATTCCATTCCATGCAATTCCATTCCATTCCATTCCATTTTATTCGATTCCATTTCTTTCCATTTCATTCCCCTTTCCCATTCCATTCCATTCCTTTCCAGTTGATTCCATTCCATTGTATCACATTCCATTCCATTCCATTCCATTCCACTCCATTCCATTATATTCTCTTCGGTTGATTCCATTCCATTCCATTCCATTCCTTTCCATTCCATTCCATTCCTTTCCAGTTGATTCCATTCCATTCCATTCCATTCCATTCCATTCCATTCCATTCCATTCCATTCCATTCCATTCCACTCCATTGTATTCCATTCCATTCCTCTCGGGTTGATTCCATTGCATTCCATTGCATTCCATTCCATTCAATTCCATTTCATACCATTTGAGTTCATTCCATTTCATTCCAATCCATTCCATTCCATTCCATTGCTTTCCATTCCATTCCCTTCCACTAGGGTTGATTCCATTCCATTCCATTCCATTCCCTTCCATTGCTTTCCATTCCATTGCATTAAATTCCAATCCACTCCATTCCACTCCTGTTGGTTCCTTTCCATGCCTTTGCATTCCATTCCATTCCATTTCATTCCATTCCTGTTGATTCCATTCATTTTCAATCCATTCCATTCCATTGCATTCCACAGGGTTTGATTGCATTCCATTCCATTCAATTCCTTTCCATTCTTCCATGCCATTCCATTACATTGCTCTCGGGTTGATTCTGTTCCATTCCATTCCATTCGATTCCCTTCCATTCCATTCAATTTTTCCATTCCTTTCCATTCCATTCCACTCCGGTTTATTCCATTCCATTAAATTTCATTCCATTCCATTCCATTCCATTCCATTCCATTCCATTCCATTCCATTCCATTCCACTCCATTCCACTCCATTCATTTCCATTCCATTCCATTCCAATCGGGTTGATTCCATTCCATTCCATTCCATTCCACTCCATTCCATTCCATTCCATTCCATTCCATTCCATTCCATTCCATTCTATTCCATTCCAGTTGATTCCATTCCATTCCATTCCATTCCATTCCATTTCATTCCATTCCATTCTATTCCATTCCAGTTGATTCCATTCCATTCCATTCCATTTCATTCCATTCCATTCCATTCCATTCCATTCCATTCCAGCAGTGTTGATTCCATTCCATTCCATTCCACTCAGGTGGATTCCATTCCATTCCATTCCATTCCACTCGGGTTGATTGTATTGCATTCCATTCGATACCATTCCATTCGTTTCCATTCTTCCATTCCATTCCATTCCATTCCATTCCACTCGGTTGATTCCATTCCATTTCATTTCTTTCCTTTCCCTTCCGTTCCACTCAAATCCACTCCACTCCACTCTGCTCGGGTTGATTCCATTCCATTATATTCCATTCCATTCAATTCCATTCCATTCCACTCGGGTTGAATCCATTCCATTCCATTGCATTCCATTCCATTCCCTTCCATTCCATTCCATTGCTTTACATTCGGGTTGATTCCATTCCATTCCATTCCATTCCATTCCATTCCATTCCATTCCATTCCATTCCATTCCATTCCATTCCATTCCATTCCATTGCATTCCATTCCACTCGGGTTGATTCCAATCCATTCCATTCCATTCCGTTCCACTCCATTCCATTACACTCGGGTTGATTCCATTCGATTCCATTCCATTCCAATACACTACTTTCCGTTGCATTCATTTCCTCTCGGGTTGATTCCATTCCATTCTACTCATTCCATTCCATTCCATTACATTGCATTGCATTCCATTTCTTTCCATTCCATTCCATTCCATTCCATTCCATTCCATTCCTTTCCATTCCACTGCATTCCATTCCAATGTGGTTGATTCCATTCTATTCCATTCCATTCCATTGCATTCCTTTCCATTCCATTCCACTCGGTATAATTCCATTCCATTCCATGCAATTCCATTCCATTCCATTCCATTTTATTTGATTCCATTTCTTTCCATTCCATTCCACTTTCCCATTCCATTCCATTCCTTTCCAGTTGATTCCATTCCATTGCATCGCATTCCATTCCATTCCATTCCATTCCACTCCATTCCATTATATTTTCTTCGGTTGATTCCATTCCATTCCATTCCTTTCCATTCCATTCCATTCCATACCGTTCCATTCCATTCCATTCCATTCCATTCCATTCCATTCCATTCCATTCCACTCGGGTTCATTCAAATTAATTCCATTCTTTTCCACCCCATTCTATTCTATTCCATTCCTTTCTATTCCATTCCTGTCCATTGTATTCCATTCCATTCCTCACGGGTTGATTCCATTGCATTCCACGGCATTCCATTCCATTCAATTCCATTTCATTCCAATTGAGTTGGTTCCATTCCATTCCATTCCATTCCATTCCATTCCATTCCATTGCTTTCCATTCCATTCCATTCCACTAGGGTTGATTCCATTCCATTCCATTGCATTCCCTTCCACTGCTTTCCATTCCATTCCATTCCAGTTAATTCCATTCCGTTGTATTCCATTCCAATCCACTCCATTCCACTCGTGTTGGTTCCTTTCCATGCCATTGCATTCCATTCCATTCCATTTCATTCCATTCCAGTTGATTCCATTCCTTTTCAATCCATTCCATTCCATTCCATTCCACTGGGTTTGATTGCATTCCATTCCGTTCAATTCCTTTCCATTCTTCCATGCCATTCCATTACGTTGCACTCGGGTTCATTCTGTTCCATTCCATTCCATTCGATTCCATTCCATTCCATTCCATTTTTCCATTCCTTTCCATTCCATTCCACTCCGGTTTATTCCATGCCATTAAATTTCATTCCATTCCACTCTATTCCATACCATTCCATTCCATTCCATTCCACTCCATTCCACTCCATTCATTTCCATTCCATTCCAATCCAATCGGGATGATTCCATTCCATTCCATTCCATTCCATTCCATTCCATTCCATTCCATTCCATTCTATTCCATTCCAGTTGATTCCATTCCATTCCATTCCATTCCATTCCATTTCATTCCATTCCATTCCATTCCATTCCATTCCATTCCATTCCATTCCATTCCATTCCATTCCATTCCATTCCAGCAGTGTTGATTCCATTCCATTCCATTCCACTCAGGTCGATTCCATTCCATTCCATTCCATTCCACTCGGGTTGATTGTATTGCATTCCATTCGATACCATTCCATTCGTTTCCATTCTTCCATTCCATTCCATTCCATTCCACTCGGGTGATTCCATTCCATTCCATTTCTTTCCTTTCCCTTCCGTTCCACTCAAATCCACTCCACTCCACTCTGCTCGGGTTGATTCCATTCCATTATATTCCATTCCATTCAATTCCATTCCACTCGGGTTGAATCCATTCCATTCCATTCCATTCCATTCCATTCCATTCCCTTCCATTCCATTCCATTGCATTACATTCGGGTTGATTCCATTCCATTCCATTCCATTCCATTCCATTCCATTCCATTCCATTCCATTCCATTGCATTCCATTCCACTCGGGTTGATTCCAATCCATTCCATTCCATTCCATTCCACTCCATTCCATTACACTCGGGTTGATTCCATTCGATTCCATTCCATTCCAATACACTACTTTCCGTTGCATTCATTTCCTCTCGGGTTGATTCCATTCCATTCTACTCATTCCATTCCATTCCATTACATTGCATTGCATTCCATTTCTTTCCATTCCATTCCATTCCATTCCATTCCTTTCCATTCCACTGCATTCCATTCCAATGTGGTTGATTCCATTCTATTCCATTCCATTCCATTGCATTCCTTTCCATTCCATTCCACTCGGTATAATTCCATTCCATTCCATGCAATTCCATTCCATTCCATTCCATTTTATTTGATTCCATTTCTTTCCATTCCATTCCACTTTCCCATTCTATTCCATTCCTTTCCAGTTGATTCCATTCCATTGCATCGCATTCCATTCCATTCCATTCCATTCCACTCCATTCCATTATATTCCATTCCTTTCCATTCCATTCCATTCCATTCCACTTCATTCCATTACACTCGGGTTGATTCCATTCGATTCCATTCCATTCCAATACACTGCTTTCCATTGCATTCATTTCCTCTCGGGTTGATTCCATTCCGTTCTACTCATTCCATTCCATTCCATTCCATTCCATTCCATTCCACTCCATTCCATTGCATTCCATTTCTTTCCATTCCATTCCATTCCATTCCATTCCATTCCATTCCTTTCCATTAAACTGCATTCCATTCCAATGTGGTTGATTCCTTTCTCTTCCATTCCATTCCATTGCATTCCATTCCATTCCATCCCACTCGGTATAATTCCATTCCATTCCATGCAATTCCATTCCATTCCATTCCATTTTATTTGATTCCATTTCTTTCCATTTCATTCCACTTTCCCATTCCATTCCATTCCTTCCCAGTTGATTCCATTCCATTGCATCGCATTCCATTCCATTCCTTTCCATTCCACTCCATTCCATTATATTCTCTTCGGTTGATTCCATTCCATTCCATTCCTTTCCATTCCATTCCACTCCATACCGTTCCATTCCATTCCATTCCATTCCATTCCATTCCACTCGGGTTCATTCAAATGAATTCCATTCTTTTCCTCCCCATTCTATTCTATTCCATTCCATTCCATTCCATTCCATTCCATTCCATTCCATTCCATTCCATTCCATTCCATTCCATTGTATTCCATTCCATTCCTCACGGGTTGATTCCATTGCATTCCATGGCATTCCATTCCATTCAATTCCATTTCATTCCAATTGAGTTCGTTCCATTCCATTCCATTCCATTCCACTAGGGTTGATTCCATTCCATTCCATTGCATTCCCTTCCTTTGCTTTCCATTCCATTCCATTCCAGTTAATTCCATTCCGTTGCATTCCATTCCAATCCACTCCATTCCATTCCATTCCAGTTAATTCCATTCCGTTGCATTCCATTCCAATCCACTCCATTCCACTCCTGTTGGTTCCTTTCCATGCCATTGCATTCCATTCCATTCCATTTCATTCCATTCCAGTTGATTCCATTCCTTTTCAATCCATTCCATTCCATTCGATTCCACTGGGTTTGATTGCATTCCATTCCGTTCAATTCCTTTCCATTCTTCCATGCCATTCCATTACATTGCACTCGGGTTGATTCTGTTCCATTCCATTCCATTCGATTCCATTCCATTCCATTCCATTTTTCCATTCCTTTCCATTCCATTCCACTCCGGTTTATTCCATTCCATTAAATTTCATTCCGTTCCATTCCTTTCCAATCCATTCCACTCCACTCAACTCCACTCCACTCGGGTTGGTTCCATTCCATTCGATTTCATTATATTCCATTGCATTCCATTCCATTCCATTTCATTCTGATTGGGTTGATTCCATTCTACTCCATTCCATTCCATTCCATTCCTTTGCATTCCATTCCATTCCTTTCCTCTCTGGTTGATTCCAATACATTCCATTTCATTCCATTCCATTCCACTAGACGTGATTCCATTGCATTCCATTCCCATCCATTACTTTCCATTCCATTCCATTCCAGTTGATTCCATTCCATTCCATTCTATTCCACTCCATTGCTTTCCACTCGGGTTGATTCCTTTCCATTCCATTCTATTCCACTCCATTGCTTTCCACTCGGGTTGATTCCTTTACATTCCATTGCATTCCATTCCATTCTTTTTTATTCCGTTCCTGTTGATTCCATTCATTCCATTCCATTCCATTCCATTCCATTCCACTCGGGGTGATTACATCCCATTCCATTCCATTCCATTCCATTCCACTTAGGTTGATTCCTTTCCATTCCATTCCATTCCATCCCATTGCATTAAATTCCATTCCAATTCGTTGCATTCCTTTTCATTCGTCTCGGGTTGATTCCATTCCATTCCATTCCATTCCATTCCATTCCATTCCATTCCATTCCATTCCATTCCATTCCATTTCATTCCATTCCATTCCATTTCATTCCATTGCATTCCACTCGTGTTGATTCCATTCAATTCCATTCCTTTCCATTCCATTCCATTCCATTCCATTCCATTCCATTCCATTCCATTCCATTCCATTCCAATCCACTCGAATTGATTCCATTCCCTTCCATTCCATTCAAATCCATTGCATTGAATTACACTCCGGATGATTCCATTCGATTCCATTCCATTCCATTGCATTCCTTTCCATTCCTTTCCACTCACGTTGATTCCATTCCATTTCATTCCATTCCATTCCATTCCACTTGGGTTGATTTCATCCCTTTCCATTCCATTCCATCCCATACCATTCCATTCCATTCCAATCCATTGCTTTCCATTCCATTCCATTCCATTCCACTTGGGTTGATTCCATTCAATTCCTTTCCATTCCATTCGATTCCGTTCCAGTTGTTTCCATTCCATTCCATTCGGTTTCATCCCATTCCAGTCGGGTAGATTCCTTTCCACTCCATTCCATTCCATTTCATTCCATTCCATTCATGTTCATTCCATTCCATTCCATTCCATTCCATTCCATTCCATTCCATTCCATTCCATTCCATTCCGTTCCATTCCACTCGTATTGATTCCATTCCATTCCATTCCATTCCATTCCTTTCCAGGAGATTCCATTCCATTCCATTGCATTCCATTCCATTCCATTCCATTTAACTCGGGTTAATTCCATTCCATTCCATTCCATTCCATTCCATTCCATTCCATTCCATTCCATTCCACTATGGTTGATTTCCTTCATTCGATTCTGTTCCGTTCCATAACACTCCGATTGATTCCATTCCATTCCTTTCCATTCCATTCCATTTGATTCCATTCCATTCCATTCCAATCGGGTTGCTTCCGTTCCATTCCATGTCATTCCATTTCATTCCATTGCATTTCATTCCATTCCATTCCAGTTGATTCCATTCCATTCCATTCCACTCCATTCCATTATGTTCCGCTCGGTTTGATTCCATTCCATTCCATTCCTTTGTATTCCATTCCATTCCATTCCATTCCATTCCATTCCATTCCATTCCATTCCATTCCATTCCAATTCATTCCATTCCATTCTATTCCATTCCAGTTGATTCCATTCCATTCCATTCCATTCCATTCCATTCCATTCCTTTCCATTCCATTCCATTCCAGTAGTGTTGATTCCATTCCATTCCATTCCATTCCATTCCATTCCATTCCATTCCATTCCATTCCATTCCACTCAGGTTGATTCCATTCCATTCCATTCCATTCCTCTCGGGATGATTCTATTGCATTCCATTCCATTCCATTCCACTCAGGTTGATTCCATTCCATTCCATTCCATTCCTCTCGGGATGATTCTATTGCATTCCATTCGATACCATTCCAGTCGTTTCCATTCTTCCATTCCATTCCATTCCATTCCACTCGGGTTGATTCCATTCCATTCCATTTCTTTCCTTTCCATTCCGTTCCACTCAACTCCTCTCCACTCCACTCCGCTCGGGTTGATTCCATTCCATTATATTCCATTCCATTCAATTCCATTCCATTCCATTCCATTGCATTCCATTTCTTTCCATTCCATTCCACTCCATTCCATTCCACTCCATTCCATTCCATTCCATTCCATTGCATTCCATTTCTTTCCATTCCATTCCATTCCATTCCATTCCATTCCATTCCATTCCTTTCCATTAAACTGCATTCCATTTCAATGTGGTTGATTCCATTCTATTCCATTCCATTCCATTGCATTCCATTCCATTCCATCCCACTCGGTATAATTCCATTCCATTCCATGCAATTCCATTCCATTCCATTCCATTTTATTTGATTCCATTTCTTTCCATTTCATTCCACTTTCCCATTCCATTCCATTCCTTCCCAGTTGATTCCATTCCATTGCATCGCATTCCATTCCATTCCATTCCATTCCACTCCATTCCATTATATTCTCTTCGGTTGATTCCATTCCATTCCATTCCTTTCCATTCCATTCCACTCCATACCGTTCCATTCCATTCCATTCCATTCCATTCCATTCCACTCGGGTTCATTCAAATGCATTCCATTCTTTTCCACTCCATTCTATTCTATTCCATTCCATTCCATTCCATTCCATTGCATTCCATTCCATTCTATTCCACTCCATTGTATTCCATTCCATTCCTCACGGGTTGATTCCATTGCATTCCATTGCATTCCATTCCATTCAATTCCATTTCATACCAATTGAGTTCATTCCATTCCATTCCAATCCATTCCATTCCATTCCATTGCTTTCCATTCCATTCCCTTCCACTAGGGTTGATTCCATTCCATTCCATTCCATTCCCTTCCATTGCTTTCCATTCCATTGCATTACATTCCAATCCACTCCATTCCACTCCTGTTGGTTCCTTTCCATGCCATTGCATTCCATTCCATTCCATTTCATTCCATTCCAGTTGATTCCATTCATTTTCAATCCATTCCATTCCATTCCATTCCACTGGGTTTGATTGCATTCCATTCCATTCAATTCCTTTCCATTCTTCCATGCCATTCCATTACATTGCACTCAGGTTGATTCTGTTCCATTCCATTCCATTTGATTCCCTTCCATTCCATTCAATTTTTCCATTCCTTTCCATTCCATTCCTCTCCGGTTTATTCCATTCCATTAAATTTCATTCCATTCCATTCCATTCCATTCCATTCCACTCCATTCCACTCCATTCAATTCCATTCCATTCCATTCCAGTCGGGTTGATTCCATTCCATTCCATTCCATTCCATTCCATTCCATTCCATTCCATTCCACTCCATTCCATTCCATTCTTTCCAATCGGGTTGATTCCATTCCATTCCATTCCATTCCATTCCAGTGCATTCCATTCCATTCCATTCCACTCGGGTTGATTCCATTCCATTCCATGCAATTCCTTTCCATTCCATTCTATTTTATTTGATTCCATTTCTTTCCATTCCATTGCATTTTCCCATTCCATTCCATTCCAGTTGATTCCATTCCAATGCATTCCATTCCAATGCATTCCATTCCATTCCATTCCACTCCATTCCATTATGTTCCGCTCGGTTTGATTCCATTCCATTCCATTCCTTTGTATTCCATTCCATTCCATTCCAATTCATTGCATTCCATTCTATTCCATTCCAGTTGATTCCATTCCATTCCATTCCATTCCATTCCATTCCATTCCATTCCATTCCATTCCATTCCATTCCATTCCAGCAGTGTTGATTCAATTCCATTCCATTCCATTCCATTCCATTCCACTCAGGTTGATTCCATTCCATTCCATTCCATTCCACTCGCGTTGATTGTATTGCATTCCATTCGATACCATTCCATTCGTTTCCATTCTTCCATTCCATTCCATTCCATTCCACTTGGGTTGATTCCATTCCATTCCATTTCTTTCCTTTCCCTTCTGCTCCACTCAAATCCACTTCACTCCACTCTGCTCGGGTTGATTCCGTTCCATTATATTCCGTTCCATTCAATTCCATTCCATTCCACTCGGGTTGAATCGATTGCATTCCATTGCATTCCATTCCATTCCCTTCCATTCCATTCCATTGCATTCCATTCGGGTTGATTCCATTCCATTCCATTCCATTCCATTCCATTCCATTCCATTCCATTCCATTGCATTCCATTCCACTCGGGTTGATTCCAATCCATTCCATTCCATTCCATTCCACTCCATTCCATTACACTTGGGTTGATTCCATTCGATTCCATTCCATTCCAATACACTACTTTCCGTTGCATTCATTTCCTCTCGGGTTGATTCCATTCCATTCTACTCATTCCTTTCCATTCCATTACATTGCATTGCATTCCATTTCTTTCCATTCCATTCCATTCCATTCCATTCCTTTCCATTCCACTGCATTCCATTCCAATGTGGTTGATTCCATTCTATTCCATTCCATTCCATTGCATTCCTTTCCATTCCATTCCACTCGGTATAATTCCATTCCATTCCATGCAATTCCATTCCATTCCATTCCATTTTATTTGATTCCATTCCTTTCCATTCCATTCCACTTTCCCATTCCATTCCATTCCTTTCCATTATATTTTCTTCGGTTGATTCTATTCCATTCCATTCCCTTCCATTCCTTTCCATTCCATACCGTTCCTTTCCGTTCCATTCCTTTCCATTCCATTCCATTCCATTCCATTCCATTCCATTCCATTCCACTCGGGTTCATTCAAATGAATTCCATTCTTTTTCACCCCATTCTATTCTATTCCATTTCATTCCATTCCATTCCATTCCATTCCATTCCATTCCATTCCATTCCATTCCATTCCATTCCATTGTATTCCATTCCATTCCTCACGGGTTGATTCCATTGCATTCCATGGCATTCTATTCCATTCAATTCCATTTCATTCCAATTGAGTTGGTTCCATTCCATTCCATTCCATTCCATTCCATTCCATTCCATTCCATTCCATTCCATTCCATTCCATTCCATTGCTTTCCATTCCATTCCATTCCACTAGGGTTGATTCCATTCCATTCCATTGCATTCCCTTCCATTGCTTTCCATTCCATTCCGTTCCATTTAATTCCATTCCGTTGCATTCCATTCCAATCCACTCCATTCCACTCGTGTTGGTTCCTTTCCATGCCATTGCATTCCATTCCATTCCATTTCATTCCATTCCAGTTGATTCCATTCCTTTTCAATCCATTCCATTCCATTCCTTTCCACTGGGTTTGATTGCATTCCATTCCATTCAATTCCTTTCCATTCTTCCATGCCATTCCATTACATTGCACTCAGGTTGATTCTGTTCCATTCCATTCCATTCGATTCCATTCCATTTTTCCATTCCTTTCCATTCCATTCCACTCCGGTTTATTCCATTCCATTAAATTTCATTCCATTGCATTCCATTCCAATCCATTCCACTCCACTCAACTCTACTCCACTCGGGTTGATTCCATTCCATTCGATTTCATTATATTCCATTGCATTCCATTCCATTCCATTTCATTCTGATTGGGTTGATTCCATTGTACTCCATTCCATTCCATTCCATTCCTTTGCATTCCATTCCATCCCTTTCCTCTCTGGTTGATTCCAATACATTCCATTTCATTCCATTCCATTCCATTCCATTCCTCCGCAGGTGATTCAATTGCATTCCATTCCCATCCATTACTTTCCATTCCATTCCATTCCAGTTGATTCCATTGCATTTCATTCTATTCCACTCCATTGCATTCCACTCGGGTTGATTCCTTTCCATTCCATTGCATTCCATTCCATTCTTTTTTATTCCATTCCTGTTGATTCCATTCATTTAATTCCATTCCATTCCATTCCATTCCACTCGGGTTGATTGCATTACTTTCCATTCCATTCCTTTCCAGTCTTCCATGCCATTTCATTCCATTCCACTCGGATGGATTGTTTTCCATTCCATTCCATTCGATTTGATTCCATTCCATTCCATTCCATTCCATTCCATTCCATTCCATTCCATTCCATTCTTCCGTTCCTTTCCATTCCATTCCACTCGGGTTTATTCCAATCCATTCCATTTCATTCCATTCCATTTCATTCCACTCCACTCCACTCCACTCGGGTTCATTCCATTCCATTCCATTCCATTCCGTTCCATTGCATTCCATTCCATTCCATTTCATTGCATTTGGGTTGATTCCATTCCATTCCTTTCCATTCCATTCCCGTCGAGTTGATTCCATTCCATTCCATTGCATTCCATTACATTCCACTAGAGTTGATTCCATTCCATTTCATTCCTTTCCGTTACTTTCCATTCCATTCCATTCCAGTTAATTCCATTTCATTCCATTCCTTTCCATTCCATTCCATTTCATTCTATCCCATTCCAGTTGATTCCATTCCATTCCATTCCTTTCCGTTCCATTCCATTCCATTCCATTCCATTCCATTCCATTCCATTCCATTCCATTCCATTCCATTCCATTCCATTCCGGTAGTGTTGATTCCGTTCCATTCCATTCCATTCCATTCCATTCCATTCCATTCCATTCCATTCCATTCAATTCCATTCCATTCCATTCCTTTCCATTCCATTCCATTCCATTCCATTCCATTCCATTCCATTCCATTCCGGTCTACTCAGGTAGATTGCATCCCATTCCATTCCATTCCATTCCATTCCATTCCATTCCATTCCATTCCATTCCATTCCACTCAGGTTGATTCCATTCTAATCCATTCCATTCCATTCTACTCTGGTTGATTCCATTCCATTCATTTGGTTGCATTCCATTCCATTTCTCTCCACTCCACTCCACTCCACTCCATCCACTCGAGTCATCTCCATTCAATTCCATTCCTTTCCATTCCGTTCCATTCCATTCCATTCCACTGCATTCCATTTCTTTCCATTCCATTCCATTCCATTCCATTCCATTCCATTCCATTCCATTCCATTCCATTCCACTCCATTGTATTCCATTCCATTCCTCTCGGGTTGATTCCATTGCATTCCATTGCATTCCATTCCATTCAATTCCATTTCATACCATTTGAGTTCATTCCATTTCATTCCAATCCATTCCATTCCATTCCATTGCTTTCCATTCCATTCCCTTCCACTAGGGTTGATTCCATTCCATTCCATTCCATTCCCTTCCATTGCTTTCCATTCCATTGCATTAAATTCCAATCCACTCCATTCCACTCCTGTTGGTTCCTTTCCATGCCTTTGCATTCCATTCCATTCCATTTCATTCCATTCCTGTTGATTCCATTCATTTTCAATCCATTCCATTCCATTGCATTCCACAGGGTTTGATTGCATTCCATTCCATTCAATTCCTTTCCATTCTTCCATGCCATTCCATTACATTGCACTCGGGTTGATTCTGTTCCATTCCATTCCATTCGATTCCCTTCCATTCCATTCAATTTTTCCATTCCTTTCCATTCCATTCCACTCCGGTTTATTCCATTCCATTAAATTTCATTCCATTCCATTCCATTCCATTCCATTCCATTCCATTCCATTCCATTCCATTCCACTCCATTCCACTCCATTCATTTCCATTCCATTCCATTCCAATCGGGTTGATTCCATTCCATTCCATTCCATTCCATTCCATTCCATTCCATTCCATTCCATTCCATTCCATTCCATTCTATTCCATTCCAGTTGATTCCATTCCATTCCATTCCATTCCATTCCATTTCATTCCATTCCATTCTATTCCATTCCAGTTGATTCCATTCCATTCCATTCCATTTCATTCCATTCCATTCCATTCCATTCCATTCCAGCAGTGTTGATTCCATTCCATTCCATTCCACTCAGGTGGATTCCATTCCATTCCATTCCATTCCACTCGGGTTGATTGTATTGCATTCCATTGGATACCATTCCATTCGTTTCCATTCTTCCATTCCATTCCATTCCATTCCACTCGGTTGATTCCATTCCATTTCATTTCTTTCCTTTCCCTTCCGTTCCACTCAAATCCACTCCACTCCACTCTGCTCGGGTTGATTCCATTCCATTATATTCCATTCCATTCAGTTCCATTCCATTCCACTCGGGTTGAATCCATTCCATTCCATTCCATTCCATTCCATTCCCTTCCATTCCATTCCATTGCTTTACATTCGGGTTGATTCCATTCCATTCCATTCCATTCCATTCCATTCCATTCCATTCCATTCCATTGCATTCCATTCCACTCGGGTTGATTCCAATCCATTCCATTCCATTCCATTCCACTCCATTCCATTACACTCGGGTTGATTCCATTCGATTCCATTCCATTGCAATACACTACTTTCCGTTGCATTCATTTCCTCTCGGGTTGATTCCATTCCATTCTACTCATTCCATTCCATTCCATTACATTGCATTGCATTCCATTTCTTTCCATTCCATTCCATTCCATTCCATTCCATTCCATTCCTTTCCATTCCACTGCATTCCATTCCAATGTGGTTGATTCCATTCTATTCCATTCCATTCCATTGCATTCCTTTCCATTCCATTCCACTCGGTATAATTCCATTCCATTCCATGCAATTCCATTCCATTCCATTCCATTTTATTTGATTCCATTTCTTTCCATTCCATTCCACTTTCCCATTCCATTCCATTCCTTTCCAGTTGATTCCATTCCATTGCATCGCATTCCATTCCATTCCATTCCATTCCACTCCATTCCATTATATTTTCTTCGGTTGATTCCATTCCATTCCATTCCTTTCCATTCCATTCCATTCCATACCATTCCATTCCATTCCATTCCATTCCATTCCATTCCATTCCATTCCACTCGGGTTCATTCAAATTAATTCCATTCTTTTCCACCCCATTCTATTCTATTCCATTCCATTCTATTCCATTCCTGTCCATTGTATTCCATTCCATTCCTCACGGGTTGATTCCATTGCATTCCATGGCATTCCATTCCATTCAATTCCATTTCATTCCAATTGAGTTGGTTCCATTCCATTCCATTCCATTCCATTCCATTCCATTCCATTCCATTGCTTTCCATTCCATTCCATTCCACTAGGGTTGATTCCATTCCATTCCATTGCATTCCCTTCCATTGCTTTCCATTCCATTCCATTCCAGTTAATTCCATTCCGTTGTATTCCATTCCAATCCACTCCATTCCACTCGTGTTGGTTCCTTTCCATGCCATTGCATTCCATTCCATTCCATTTCATTCCATTCCAGTTGATTCCATTCCTTTTCAATCCATTCCATTCCATTCCATTCCACTGGGTTTGATTGCATTCCATTCCGTTCAATTCCTTTCCATTCTTCCATGCCATTCCATTACGTTGCACTCGGGTTCATTCTGTTCCATTCCATTCCATTCGATTCCATTCCATTCCATTCCATTTTTCCATTCCTTTCCATTCCATTCCACTCCGGTTTATTCCATTCCATTAAATTTCATTCCATTCCACTCTATTCCATACCATTCCATTCCATTCCATTCCACTCCATTCCACTCCATTCATTTCCATTCCATTCCAATCCAATCGGGTTGATTCCATTCCATTCCATTCCATTCCATTCCATTCCATTCCATTCCATTCTATTCCATTCCAGTTGATTCCATTCCATTCCATTCCATTCCATTCCATTTCATTCCATTCCATTCCATTCCATTCCATTCCATTCCATTCCAGCAGTGTTGATTCCATTCCATTCCATTCCACTCAGGTCGATTCCATTCCATTCCATTCCATTCCACTCGGGTTGATTGTATTGCATTCCATTCGATACCATTCCATTCGTTTCCATTCTTCCATTCCATTCCATTCCATTCCACTCGGGTGATTCCATTCCATTCCATTTCTTTCCTTTCCCTTCCGTTCCACTCAAATCCACTCCACTCCACTCTGCTCGGGTTGATTCCATTCCATTATATTCCATTCCATTCAATTCCATTCCACTCGGGTTGAATCCATTCCATTCCATTCCATTCCATTCCATTCCCTTCCATTCCATTCCATTGCATTACATTCGGGTTGATTCCATTCCATTCCATTCCATTCCATTCAATTCCATTCCATTCCATTCCATTCCATTCCATTCCATTCCATTCCATTCCATTGCATTCCATTCCACTCGGGTTGATTCCAATCCATTCCATTCCATTCCATTCCACTCCATTCCATTACACTCGGGTTGATTCCATTCGATTCCATTCCATTCCAATACACTACTTTCCGTTGCATTCATTTCCTGTCGGGTTGATTCCATTCCATTCTACTCATTCCATTCCATTCCATTACATTGCATTGCATTCCATTTCTTTCCATTCCATTCCATTCCATTCCATTCCTTTCCATTCCACTGCATTCCATTCCAATGTGGTTGATTCCATTCTATTCCATTCCATTCCATTGCATTCCTTTCCATTCCATTCGACTCGGTATAATTCCATTCCATTCCATGCAATTCCATTCCATTCCATTCCATTTTATTTGATTCCGTTTCTTTCCATTCCATTCCACTTTCCCATTCCATTCCATTCCTTTCCAGTTGATTCCATTCCATTGCATCGCATTCCATTCCATTCCATTCCATTCCACTCCATTCCATTAAATTTTCTTCGGTTGATTCCATTCCATTCCATTCCTTTCCATTCCATTCCATTCCATACCGTTCCATTCCATTCCATTCCATTCCATTCCATTCCATTCCATTCCATTCCACTCGGGTTCATTCAAATTAATTCCATTCTTTTCCACCCCATTCTATTCTATTCCATTCCATTCTATTCCATTCCTGTCCATTGTATTCCATTCCATTCCTCACGGGTTGATTCCATTGCATTCCATGGCATTCCATTCCATTCAATTCCATTTCATTCCAATTGAGTTGGTTCCATTCCATTCCATTCCATTCCATTCCATTCCATTCCATTCCATTCCATTGCTTTCCATTCCATTCCATTCCACTAGGGTTGATTCCATTCCATTCCATTGCATTCCCTTCCATTGCTTTCCATTCCATTCCATTCCAGTTAATTCCATTCCGTTGTATTCCATTCCAATCCACTCCATTCCACTCGTGTTGGTTCCTTTCCATGCCATTGCATTCCATTCCATTCCATTTCATTCCATTCCAGTTGATTCCATTCCTTTTCAATCCATTCCATTCCATTCCATTCCACTGGGTTTGATTGCATTCCATTCCGTTCAATTCCTTTCCATTCTTCCATGCCATTCCATTACGTTGCACTCGGGTTCATTCTGTTCCATTCCATTCCATTCGATTCCATTCCATTCCATTCCATTTTTCCATTCCTTTCCATTCCATTCCACTCCGGTTTATTCCATTCCATTAAATTTCATTCCATTCCACTCTATTCCATACCATTCCATTCCATTCCATTCCACTCCATTCCACTCCATTCATTTCCATTCCATTCCAATCCAATCGGGTTGATTCCATTCCATTCCATTCCATTCCATTCCATTCCATTCTATTCCATTCCAGTTGATTCCATTCCATTCCATTCCATTCCATTCCATTTCATTCCATTCCATTCCATTCCATTCCATTCCAGCAGTGTTGATTCCATTCCATTCCATTCCACTCAGGTCGATTCCATTCCATTCCATTCCATTCCACTCGGGTTGATTGTATTGCATTCCATTCGATACCATTCCATTCGTTTCCATTCTTCCATTCCATTCCATTCCATTCCACTCGGGTGATTCCATTCCATTCCATTTCTTTCCTTTCCCTTCCGTTCCACTCAAATCCACTCCACTCCACTCTGCTCGGGTTGATTCCATTCCATTATATTCCATTCCATTCAATTCCATTCCACTCGGGTTGAATCCATTCCATTCCATTCCATTCCATTCCATTCCATTCCCTTCCATTCCATTCCATTGCATTACATTCGGGTTGATTCCATTCCATTCCATTCCATTCCTTTCCATTCCATTCCATTCCATTCCATTCCATTCCATTCCATTCCATTCCATTGCATTCCATTCCACTCGGGTTGATTCCAATCCATTCCATTCCATTCCATTCCACTCCATTCCATTACACTCGGGTTGATTCCATTCGATTCCATTCCATTCCAATACACTACTTTCCGTTGCATTCATTTCCTCTCGGGTTGATTCCATTCCATTCTACTCATTCCATTCCATTCCATTACATTGCATTGCATTCCATTTCTTTCCATTCCATTCCATTCCATTCCATTCCTTTCCATTCCACTGCATTCCATTCCAATGTGGTTGATTCCATTCTATTCCATTCCATTCCATTGCATTCCTTTCCATTCCATTCCACTCGGTATAATTCCATTCCATTCCATGCAATTCCATTCCATTCCATTCCATTTTATTTGATTCCATTTCTTTCCATTCCATTCCACTTTCCCATTCTATTCCATTCCTTTCCAGTTGATTCCATTCCATTGCATCGCATTCCATTCCATTCCATTCCATTCCACTCCATTCCATTATATTCCATTCCTTTCCATTCCATTCCATTCCATTCCACTTCATTCCATTACACTCGGGTTGATTCCATTCGATTCCATTCCATTCCAATACACTGCTTTCCGTTGCATTCATTTCCTCTCGGGTTGATTCCATTCCATTCTACTCATTCCATTCCATTCCATTCCATTCCATTCCACTCCATTCCATTGCATTCCATTTCTTTCCATTCCATTCCATTCCATTCCATTCCATTCCTTTCCATTAAACTGCATTCCATTCCAATGTGGTTGATTCCTTTCTCTTCCATTCCATTCCATTGCATTCCATTCCATTCCATCCCACTCGGTATAATTCCATTCCATTCCATGCAATTCCATTCCATTCCATTCCATTTTATTTGATTCCATTTCTTTCCATTTCATTCCACTTTCCCATTCCATTCCATTCCTTCCCAGTTGATTCCATTCCATTGCATCGCATTCCATTCCATTCCACTCCATTCCATTATATTCTCTTCGGTTGATTCCATTCCATTCCATTCCTTTCCATTCCATTCCACTCCATACCGTTCCATTCCATTCCATTCCTTTCCATTCCACTCGGGTTCATTCAAATGAATTCCATTCTTTTCCTCCCCATTCTATTCTATTCCATTCCATTCCATTCCATTCCATTCCATTCCATTCCATTCCATTCCATTCCATTCCATTGTATTCCATTCCATTCCTCACGGGTTGATTCCATTGCATTCCATGGCATTCCATTCCATTCAATTCCATTTCATTCCAATTGAGTTCGTTCCATTCCATTCCATTCCATTCCACTAGGGTTGATTCCATTCCATTCCATTGCATTCCCTTCCATTGCTTTCCATTCCATTCCATTCCAGTTAATTCCATTCCGTTGCATTCCATTCCAATCCACTCCATTCCATTCCATTCCAGTTAATTCCATTCCGTTGCATTCCATTCCAATCCACTCCATTCCACTCGTGTTGTTTCCTTTCCATGCCATTGCATTCCATTCCATTCCATTTCATTCCATTCCAGTTGATTCCATTCCTTTTCAATCCATTCCATTCCATTCGATTCCACTGGGTTTGATTGCATTCCATTCCGTTCAATTCCTTTCCATTCTTCCATGCCATTCCATTACATTGCACTCGGGTTGATTCTGTTCCATTCCATTCCATTCGATTCCATTCCATTCCATTCCATTTTTCCATTCCTTTCCATTCCATTCCACTCCGGTTTATTCCATTCCATTAAATTTCATTCCGTTCCATTCCTTTCCAATCCATTCCACTCCACTCAACTCCACTCCACTCGGGTTGGTTCCATTCCATTCGATTTCATTATATTCCATTGCATTCCATTCCATTCCATTTCATTCTGATTGGGTTGATTCCATTCTACTCCATTCCATTCCATTCCATTCCTTTGCATTCCATTCCATTCCTTTCCTCTCTGGTTGATTCCAATACATTCCATTTCATTCCATTCCATTCCACTAGACGTGATTCCATTGCATTCCATTCCCATCCATTACTTTCCATTCCATTCCATTCCAGTTGATTCCATTCCATTCCATTCTATTCCACTCCATTGCTTTCCACTCGGGTTGATTCCTTTCCATTCCCTTCTATTCCACTCCATTGCTTTCCACTCGGGTTGATTCCTTTACATTCCATTGCATTCCATTCCATTCTTTTTTTATTCCGTTCCTGTTGATTCCATTCATTCCATTCCATTCCATTCCATTCCATTCCACTCGGGGTGATTACATCCCATTCCATTCCATTCCATTCCATTCCACTTAGGTTGATTCCTTTCCATTCCATTCCATTCCATTCCATTCCATTCCATCCCATTGCATTAAATTCCATTCCAATTCGTTGCATTCCTTTTCATTCGTCTCGGGTTGATTCCATTCCATTCCATTCCATTCCATTCCATTCCATTCCATTCCATTCCATTCCATTCCATTCCCTTCCAATCCACTCGAATTGATTCCATTCCCTTCCATTCCATTCAAATCCATTGCATTGAATTACACTCCGGATGATTCCATTCGATTCCATTCCATTCCATTGCATTCCTTTCCATTCCTTTCCACTCACGTTGATTCCATTCCATTTCATTCCATTCCATTCCATTCCACTTGGGTTGATTTCATCCCTTTCCATTCCATTCCATCCCATACCATTCCATTCCATTCCATTCCATTCCAATTAATTGCTTTCCATTCCATTCCATTCCATTCCACTTGGGTTGATTCCATTCAATTCCTTTCCATTCCATTCGATTCCGTTCCAGTTGTTTCCATTCCATTCCATTCGGTTTCATCCCATTCCAGTCGTGTAGATTCCTTTCCACTCCATTCCATTCCATTTCATTCCATTCCATTCATGTTCATTCCATTCCATTCCATTCCATTCCATTCCATTCCATTCCATTCCATTCCATTCCATTCCATTCCGTTCCATTCCACTCGTATTGATTCCATTCCATTCCATTCCATTCCATTCCTTTCCAGGAGATTCCATTCCATTCCATTGCATTCCATTCCATTCCATTCCATTTAACTCGGGTTAATTCCATTCCATTCCATTCCATTCCATTCCATTCCATTCCATTCCATTCCATTCCACTATGGTTGATTTCCTTCATTCGATTCTGTTCCGTTCCATAACACTCCGATTGATTCCATTCCATTCCTTTCCATTCCATTCCATTTGATTCCATTCCATTCCATTCCAATCGGGTTGCTTCCGTTCCATTCCATGTCATTCCATTTCATTCCATTGCATTTCATTCCATTCCATTCCAGTTGATTCCATTCCATTCCATTCCACTCCATTCCATTATGTTCCGCTCGGTTTGATTCCATTCCATTCCATTCCTTTGTATTCCATTCCATTCCATTCCATTCCATTCCAATTCATTCCATTCCATTCTATTCCATTCCAGTTGATTCCATTCCATTCCATTCCATTCCATTCCATTCCATTCCATTCCATTCCATTCCATTCCTTTCCATTCCATTCCATTCCAGTAGTGTTGATTCCATTCCATTCCATTCCATTCCATTCCATTCCATTCCATTCCATTCCATTCCATTCCACTCAGGTTGATTCCATTCCATTCCATTCCATTCCTCTCGGGATGATTCTATTGCATTCCATTCCATTCCATTCCACTCAGGTTGATTCCATTCCATTCCATTCCATTCCTCTCGGGATGATTCTATTGCATTCCATTCGATACCATTCCAGTCGTTTCCATTATTCCATTCCATTCCATTCCATTCCACTCGGGTTGATTCCATTCCATTCCATTTCTTTCCTTTCCATTCCGTTCCACTCAACTCCTCTCCACTCCACTCCGCTCGGGTTGATTCCATTCCATTATATTCCATTCCATTCAATTCCATTCCATTCCATTCCATTGCATTCCATTTCTTTCCATTCCATTCCACTCCATTCCATTCCACTCCATTCCATTCCATTCCATTCCATTGCATTCCATTTCTTTCCATTCCATTCCATTCCATTCCATTCCATTCCATTCCATTCCATTCCTTTCCATTAAACTGCATTCCATTTCAATGTGGTTGATTCCATTCTATTCCATTCCATTCCATTGCATTCCATTCCATTCCATCCCACTCGGTATAATTCCATTCCATTCCATGCAATTCCATTCCATTCCATTCCATTTTATTTGATTCCATTTCTTTCCATTTCATTCCACTTTCCCATTCCATTCCATTCCTTCCCAGTTGATTCCATTCCATTGCATCGCATTCCATTCCATTCCATTCCATTCCACTCCATTCCGTTATATTCTCTTCGGTTGATTCCATTCCATTCCATTCCTTTCCATTCCATTCCACTCCATACCGTTCCATTCCATTCCATTCCATTCCATTCCATTCCACTCGGGTTCATTCAAATGCATTCCATTCTTTTCCACTCCATTCTATTCTATTCCATTCCATTCCATTCCATTCCATTGCATTCCATTCCATTCTATTCCACTCCATTGTATTCCATTCCATTCCTCACGGGTTGATTCCATTGCATTCCATTGCATTCCATTCCATTCAATTCCATTTCATACCAATTGAGTTCATTCCATTCCATTCCAATCCATTCCATTCCATTCCATTGCTTTCCATTCCATTCCCTTCCACTAGGGTTGATTCCATTCCATTCCATTCCATTCCCTTCCATTGCTTTCCATTCCATTGCATTACATTCCAATCCACTCCATTCCACTCCTGTTGGTTCCTTTCCATGCCATTGCATTCCATTCCATTCCATTTCATTCCATTCCAGTTGATTCCATTCATTTTCAATCCATTCCATTCCATTCCATTCCACTGGGTTTGATTGCATTCCATTCCATTCAATTCCTTTCCATTCTTCCATGCCATTCCATTACATTGCACTCAGGTTGATTCTGTTCCATTCCATTCCATTTGATTCCCTTCCATTCCATTCAATTTTTCCATTCCTTTCCATTCCATTCCTCTCCGGTTTATTCCATTCCATTAAATTTCATTCCATTCCATTCCATTCCACTCCATTCCACTCCATTCAATTCCATTCCATTCCATTCCAGTCCGGTTGATTCCATTCCATTCCATTCCATTCCATTCCATTCCATTCCATTCCATTCCATTCCATTCCATTCCACTCCATTCCATTCCATTCTTTCCAATCGGGTTGATTCCATTCCATTCCATTCCATTCCAGTGCATTCCATTCCATTCCATTCCACTCGGGTTGATTCCATTCCATTCCATGCAATTCCTTTCCATTCCATTCTATTTTATTTGATTCCATTTCTTTCCATTCCATTGCATTTTCCCATTCCATTCCATTCCAGTTGATTCCATTCCAATGCATTCCATTCCAATGCATTCCATTCCATTCCATTCCACTCCATTCCATTATGTTCCGCTCGGTTTGATTCCATTCCATTCCATTCCTTTGTATTCCATTCCAATTCATTGCATTCCATTCCATTCCATTCCAGTTGATTCCATTCCATTCCATTCCATTCCATTCCATTCCATTCCATTCCATTCCATTCCAGCAGTGTTGATTCAATTCCATTCCATTCCATTCCATTCCATTCCACTCAGGTTGATTCCATTCCATTCCATTCCATTCCACTCGCGTTGATTGTATTGCATTCCATTCGATTCCATTCCATTCGTTTCCATTCTTCCATTCCATTCCATTCCATTCCACTTGGGTTGATTCCATTCCATTCCTTTTCTTCCCTTTCCCTTCTGCTCCACTCAAATCCACTTCACTCCACTCTGCTCGGGTTGATTCCGTTCCATTATATTCCGTTCCATTCAATTCCATTCCATTCCACTCGGGTTGAATCGATTGCATTCCATTGCATTCCATTCCATTCCCTTCCATTCCATTCCATTGCATTCCATTCGGGTTGATTCCATTCCATTCCATTCCATTCCATTCCATTCCATTCCATTCCATTCCATTCCATTCCATTCCATTGCATTCCATTCCACTCGGGTTGATTCCAATCCATTCCATTCCATTCCATTCCACTCCATTCCATTACACTTGGGTTGATTCCATTCGATTCCATTCCATTCCAATACACTACTTTCCGTTGCATTCATTTCCTCTCGGGTTGATTCCATTCCATTCTACTCATTCCATTCCATTCCATTACATTGCATTGCATTCCATTTCTTTCCATTCCATTCCATTCCATTCCATTCCTTTCCATTCCACTGCATTCCATTCCAATGTGGTTGATTCCATTCTATTCCATTCCATTCCATTGCATTCCTTTCCATTCCATTCCACTCGGTATAATTCCATTCCATTCCATGCAATTCCATTCCATTCCATTCCATTTTATTTGATTCCATTTCTTTCCATTCCATTCCACTTTCCCATTCCATTCCATTCCTTTCCATTATATTTTCTTCGGTTGATTCTATTCCATTCCATTCCCTTCCATTCCTTTCCATTCCATACCGTTCCTTTCCGTTCCATTCCTTTCCATTCCATTCCATTCCATTCCATTCCATTCCATTCCACTCGGGTTCATTCAAATGAATTCCATTCTTTTTCACCCCATTCTATTCTATTCCATTTCATTCCATTCCATTCCATTCCATTCCATTCCATTCCATTCCATTCCATTCCATTCCATTCCATTCCATTCCATTGTATTCCATTCCATTCCTCACGGGTTGATTCCATTGCATTCCATGGCATTCTATTCCATTCAATTCCATTTCATTCCAATTGAGTTGGTTCCATTCCATTCAGTTCCATTCCATTCCATTCCATTCCATTCCATTGCTTTCCATTCCATTCCATTCCACTAGGGTTGATTCCATTCTATTCCATTGCATTCCCTTCCATTGCTTTCCATTCCATTCCGTTCCATTTATTTCCATTCCGTTGCATTCCATTCCAATCCACTCCATTCCACTCGTGTTGGTTCCTTTCCATGCCATTGCATTCCATTCCATTCCATTTCATTCCATTCCAGTTGATTCCATTCCTTTTCAATCCATTCCATTCCATTCCTTTCCACTGGGTTTGATTGCATTCCATTCCATTCAATTCCTTTCCATTCTTCCATGCCATTCCATTACATTGCACTCAGGTTGATTCTGTTCCATTCCATTCCATTCGATTCCATTCCATTTTTCCATTCCTTTCCATTCCATTCCACTCCGGTTTATTCCATTCCATTAAATTTCATTCCATTCCATTCCATTCCAATCCATTCCACTCCACTCAACTCTACTCCACTCGGGTTGATTCCATTCCATTCGATTTCATTATATTCCATTGCATTCCATTCCATTCCATTTCATTCTGATTGGGTTGATTCCATTGTACTCCATTCCATTCCATTCCATTCCTTTGCATTCCATTCCATTCCTTTCCTCTCTGGTTGATTCCAATACATTCCATTTCATTCCATTCCATTCCATTCCATTCCTCCGCAGGTGATTCAATTGCATTCCATTCCCATCCATTACTTTCCATTCCATTCCATTCCAGTTGATTCCATTGCATTTCATTCTATTCCACTCCATTGCATTCCACTCGGGTTGATTCCTTTCCATTCCATTGCATTCCATTCCATTCTTTTTTATTCCATTCCTGTTGATTCCATTCATTTAATTCCATTCCATTCCATTCCATTCCACTCGGGTTGATTGCATTACTTTCCATTCCATTCCTTTCCAGTCTTCCATGCCATTTCATTCCATTCCACTCGGATGGATTGTTTTCCATTCCATTCCATTCGATTTGATTCCATTCCATTCCATTCCATTCCATTCCATTCCATTCCATTCCATTCCATTCCATTCCATTCTTCCGTTCCTTTCCATTCCATTCCACTCGGGTTTATTCCAATCCATTCCATTTCATTCCATTCCATTTCATTCCACTCCACTCCACTCCACTCGGGTTCATTCCATTCCATTCCATTCCATTCCGTTCCATTGCATTCCATTCCATTCCATTTCATTGCATTTGGGTTGATTCCATTCCATTCCTTTCCATTCCATTCCCGTCGAGTTGATTCCATTCCATTCCATTCCATTCCATTCCATTCCATTCCACTAGAGTTGATTCCATTCCATTTCATTCCTTTCCGTTACTTTCCATTCCATTCCATTCCAGTTAATTCCATTTCATTCCATTCCTTTCCATTCCATTCCATTTCATTCTATCCCATTCCAGTTGATTCCATTCCATTCCATTCCTTTCCGTTCCATTCCATTCCATTCCATTCCATTCCATTCCATTCCATTCCATTCCATTCCGGTAGTGTTGATTCCGTTCCATTCCATTCCATTCCATTCCATTCCATTCCATTCCATTCCATTCCATTCCATTCCATTCCATTCCATTCCTTTCCATTCCATTCCATTCCATTCCATTCCATTCCATTCCATTCCGCTCTACTCAGGTAGATTGCATCCCATTCCATTCCATTCCATTCCATTCCATTCCATTCCATTCCATTCCATTCCATTCCACTCAGGTTGATTCCATTCTAATCCATTCCATTCCATTCTACTCTGGTTGATTCCATTCCATTCATTTGGTTGCATTCCATTCCATTTCTCTCCACTCCACTCCACTCCACTCCATCCACTCGAGTCATCTCCATTCAATTCCATTCCTTTCCATTCCGTTCCATTCCATTCCATTCCACTGCATTCCATTTCTTTCCATTCCATTCCATTCCATTCCATTCCATTCCAGTAGTGTTGATTCCATTCCATTCCATTCCATTCCATTCCATTCCATTCCATTCCATTCCACTCAGGTTGATTCCATTCCATTCCATTCCATTCCACTCGGGTTGATTCCATTCCATTCCATTCCATTCCATTCCATTCCACTCGGTTTGATTCTATTGCATTCCATTCCATACCATTCAATTCGTTTTCATTCTTCGAATCCATTCCATTCCATTCCACTCGGGTTCATTCCATTCCATTCCATTTCTTTCCTTTCCCTTCCATTCCACTCAAATCCACTCCACTCCTCTTCACTCGGGTTCATTCCATTAGATTCCATTTCATTCAATTCCATTCCGTTCGATTGCATTCCATTCCATTCCATTTCATTCCAATTGGGTTGATTCCATTCCACTCCTTTCCATTCCATTCCCGTCGAGTTGATTGCATTCCAATCCATTCCATTCCATTTCATTCGATTCCACTAGAGTTGATTCCATTCCATTTCATTCCCTTCCATTACTTTCCATTCCATTCCATTCCAGTTGATTCCATTTCATTCCATTCCTTTCCATTCCATTCCATTTCATTCCATTAAATTCTATTCCATTCCGGTTGATTCCATTCCATTCCATTCCTTTCCGTTCCGTTCCATTCCATTCCATTCCATTCCATTCCATTCCATTCCAGTAGTGTTGATTCCATTCCATTCCATTCCATTCCATTCCAGTAGTGTTGATTCCATTCCATTCCATTCCATTCCATTCCATTCCATTCCATTCCATTCCATTCCATTCCATTCCATTCCGTTCCATTCCATTCCATTCCACTTGGGATGATTTTATCCCATTCCGTTCCATTCCATCCCATACCATTCCATTCCATTCCATTCCATTGCTTTCCATTCCATTCCATTCCATTCCACTTGTGTTGATTCCTTTCAATTCCATTCCATTCCATTCCAGTTGTTTCCATTCCATTCCATTCCATTCCATTCCATTCCATTCCATTCCATTCCATTCCATTCAGTTTCATCCCTTTGCAGTCAGGTAGATTCCTTTCCACTCCATTCCATTCCACTTCATTCCATTCCATTGAAGTTGATTTCATTCCATTCCATTCCATTCCATTCCATTCCATTCCATTCCACTCGTATTGATTTCATTCCATTCCATTCCATTCCATTCCTTTCCAGTTGATTCCATTCCATTCCATTGCATTCCATTCCATTTAACTCGGGTTAATTCCATTCCATTCCATTCCATTCCATTCCATTCCATTCCATTCCATTCCATTCCGTTCGATTCCATTCCATTCCATTCCATTCCATTCCATTCCATTCCATTCCATTCCATTCCACTAGGGTTGATTTCCTTCCATTCGATTCTGTTCCATTCCATAACACTCCGATTGATTCCATTCCATTCCTTTCCATTCCATTCCATTTGATTCCATTCCATTCCATTCCAATCTGGTTGCTTCCATTCCATTCCATGCCATTCCATTTCATTAAATTCCATTTCGTTCCATTCCAGTTGATTCCATTCCATTCCATTCCACTACATTCCACTGGGTTTGATTCCATTCCATTCCATTGCATTTCATTCCATTCCACTCCATTCCATTCGTTTCCAGTCAGGTTGATTCCATTGCATTCCATTCCATTCCACTCGCGTCGATTCCATTCCTTTCCATTTCATTCCAATTCATTGCATTCCATTCTATTCCATTCCAGTTGATTCCATTCCGTTCAATTCCATACCATTCCATTCCACTCCACTAGGGTTGATTTCATTCTATTCGATTCCATTTCATTCCATTCAGGTGGAATCCATTCCAATCCATTCCATTCCACTCGGATTGACTCCATTCCATTCCGTTCCATTCTATTCCACTGGGGTTGAATCTATTACACTCCATTCCATTCCATTCATTTCCATTCTTTCATTCCATTCCATTCCATTCTATTCCACTGGGGTTGAATCTATTACACTCCATTCCATTCCATTCATTTCCATTCTTTCATTCCATTCCATTCCATTTCACTCGGTAGATTCCATTCCATTCCATTTCATTGCATTCCATTCCATTCCACTCAACTTCACTCAACTCCGCTCCACTCCACTTCACCCTCCACTCGGTTTGATTCCATTCCATTCCATTCCATTCCATTCCATTCCATTCCATTCCATTCCTTTCCATTCCCTCCCATTCCACTCCATTCCATTCAATTCGGGTTGATACCTTTACATTTCATTCCATTCCATTCCATTCAATTCCATTTCATTCCATTCCATTCCACTCGGGTTGATTCCATTCCATTCCATTGCATTCAAATCCACTCCATTCCATTACACTCAGGTAGATTCCTTTCGATTCCATTCCATTTCTTTACACTACATTCTGTTCCATTCCTTTCCTCTCGGGTTGATTCCATTAACTGTATTCATTCCATTCCATTCCATTCCATTCCATTCCATTCCATTCCATTCCATTCCATTCCATTCCATCCCATTCCAATCGGGTTGATTCCATTCCATTCCATTCCATTCCATTCCATTCCATTCCATTCCATTCCACTCGGGTTGATTCCATTCCATTCCATGCAATTCCTTTCCATTCCATTCTATTTTATTTGATTCCATTTCTTTCCATTCCATTGCATTTTCCCATTCCATTCCATTCCAGTTGATTCCATTCCAATGCATTCCATTCCAATGCATTCCATTCCATTCCATTCCACTCTATTCCATTATGTTCCGCTCGGTTTGATTCCATTCCATTCCATTCCTTTGTATTCCTTTCCATTCCATTCCACTGCATTCCAATTCATTCTATTCCATTCTATTCCAATCCAGTTGATTCCATTCCATTCCATTCCATTCCATTCCATTCCATTCCACGCCATTCCATTCCAGTAGTGTTGATTCCATTCCATTCCATTCCATTCCATTCCATTCCATTCCATTCCATTCCATTCCATTCCATTCCACTCAGGTTGATTCCATTCCATTCCATTCCATTCCACTCGGGATGATTCTATTGCATTCCATTCGATACCATTCCATTCGTTTCCATTCTTCCATTCCATTCCATTCCATTCCACTCGGGTTAATTCCATTCCATTCCATTTCTTTCCTTTCCATTCCGTTCCACTCAACTCCTCTCCACTCCACTCCACTCGGGTTGACTCCATTCCATTATATTCCATTCCATTCAATTCCATTCCATTCCACTCGGGTTGATTCCATTCCATTCCATTCCATTCCCTTCCATTCCATTCCATTGCATTCCATTCGGGTTGATTCCATTCCATTCCATTCCATTCCATTCCATTCCACTCGTATTGATTTCATTCCATTCCATTCCATTCCATTCCTTTCCAGTTGATTCCATTCCATTCCATTGCATTCCATTCCATTTAACTCGGGTTAATTCCATTCCATTCCATTCCATTCCATTCCATTCCATTCCATTCCATTCCATTCCATTCCATTCCATTCCATTCCGTTCGATTCCATTCCATTCCATTCCATTCCATTCCATTCCATTCCATTCCACTAGGGTTGATTTCCTTCCATTCGATTCTGTTCCATTCCATAACACTCCGATTGATTCCATTCCATTCCTTTCCATTCCATTCCATTTGATTCCATTCCATTCCATTCCAATCTGGTTGCTTCCATTCCATTCCATGCCATTCCATTTCATTAAATTCCATTTCGTTCCATTCCAGTTGATTCCATTCCATTCCATTCCACTACATTCCACTGGGTTTGATTCCATTCCATTCCATTGCATTTCATTCCATTCCACTCCATTCCATTCGTTTCCAGTCAGGTTGATTCCATTGCATTCCATTCCATTCCACTCGCGTCGATTCCATTCCTTTCCATTTCATTCCAATTCATTGCATTCCATTCTATTCCATTCCAGTTGATTCCATTCCGTTCAATTCCATACCATTCCATTCCACTCCACTAGGGTTGATTTCATTCTATTCGATTCCATTTCATTCCATTCAGGTGGAATCCATTCCAATCAATTCCATTCCACTCGGATTGACTCCATTCCATTCCGTTCCATTCTATTCCACTGGGGTTGAATCTATTACACTCCATTCCATTCCATTCATTTCCATTCTTTCATTCCATTCCATTCCATTCTATTCCACTGGGGTTGAATCTATTACACTCCATTCCATTCCATTCATTTCCATTCTTTCATTCCATTCCATTCCATTTCACTCGGTAGATTCCATTCCATTCCATTTCATTGCATTCCATTCCATTCCACTCAACTTCACTCAACTCCGCTCCACTCCACTTCACCCTCCACTCGGTTTGATTCCATTCCATTCCATTGCGCTCCATTCCATTCCATTCCATTCCATTCCATTCCATTCCATTCCATTCCATTCCATTCCTTTCCATTCCCTCCCATTCCACTCCATTCCATTCAATTCGGGTTGATACCTTTACATTTCATTCCATTCCATTCCATTCAATTCCATTTCATTCCATTCCATTCCACTCGGGTTGATTCCATTCCATTCCATTGCATTCAAATCCACTCCATTCCATTACACTCAGGTAGATTCCTTTCGATTCCATTCCATTTCTTTACACTACATTCTGTTCCATTCCTTTCCTCTCGGGTTGATTCCATTAACTGTATTCATTCCATTCCATTCCATTCCATTCCATTCCATTCCATTCCATTCCATTCCATTCCATTCCATTCCATTCCATTCCATTCCATTCCATTCCAATCGGGTTGATTCCATTCCATTCCATTCCATTCCATTCCATTCCATTCCACTCGGGTTGATTCCATTCCATTCCATGCAATTCCTTTCCATTCCATTCTATTTTATTTGATTCCATTTCTTTCCATTCCATTGCATTTTCCCATTCCATTCCATTCCAGTTGATTCCATTCCAATGCATTCCATTCCAATGCATTCCATTCCATTCCATTCCACTCCATTCCATTATGTTCCGCTCGGTTTGATTCCATTCCATTCCATTCCTTTGTATTCCTTTCCATTCCATTCCACTGCATTCCAATTCATTCTATTCCATTCTATTCCAATCCAGTTGATTCCATTCCATTCCATTCCATTCCATTCCATTCCATTCCACGCCATTCCATTCCAGTAGTGTTGATTCCATTCCATTCCATTCCATTCCATTCCATTCCATTCCATTCCATTCCATTCCACTCAGGTTGATTCCATTCCATTCCATTCCATTCCACTCGGGATGATTCTATTGCATTCCATTCGATACCATTCCATTCGTTTCCATTCTTCCATTCCATTCCATTCCATTCCACTCGGGTTAATTCCATTCCATTCCATTTCTTTCCTTTCCATTCCGTTCCACTCAACTCCTCTCCACTCCACTCCACTCGGGTTGACTCCATTCCATTATATTCCATTCCATTCAATTCCATTCCATTCCACTCGGGTTGATTCCATTCCATTCCATTCCATTCCCTTCCATTCCATTCCATTGCATTCCATTCGGGTTGATTCCATTCCATTCCATTCCACTACATTCCACTGGGTTTGATTCCATTCCATTCCATTGCATTTCATTCCATTCCACTCCATTCCATTCGTTTCCAGTCAGGTTGATTCCATTGCATTCCATTCCATTCCACTCGCGTCGATTCCATTCCTTTCCATTTCATTCCAATTCATTGCATTCCATTCTATTCCATTCCAGTTGATTCCATTCCGTTCAATTCCATACCATTCCATTCCACTCCACTAGGGTTGATTTCATTCTATTCGATTCCATTTCATTCCATTCAGGTGGAATCCATTCCAATCAATTCCATTCCACTCGGATTGACTCCATTCCATTCCGTTCCATTCTATTCCACTGGGGTTGAATCTATTACACTCCATTCCATTCCATTCATTTCCATTCTTTCATTCCATTCCATTCCATTCTATTCCACTGGGGTTGAATCTATTACACTCCATTCCATTCCATTCATTTCCATTCTTTCATTCCATTCCATTCCATTTCACTCGGTAGATTCCATTCCATTCCATTTCATTGCATTCCATTCCATTCCACTCAACTTCACTCAACTCCGCTCCACTCCACTTCACCCTCCACTCGGTTTGATTCCATTCCATTCCATTCCGCTCCATTCCATTCCATTCCATTCCATTCCATTCCATTCCTTTCCATTCCCTCCCATTCCACTCCATTCCATTCAATTCGGGTTGATACCTTTACATTTCATTCCATTCCATTCCATTCAATTCCATTTCATTCCATTCCATTCCACTCGGGTTGATTCCATTCCATTCCATTGCATTCAAATCCACTCCATTCCATTACACTCAGGTAGATTCCTTTCGATTCCATTCCATTTCTTTACACTACATTCTGTTCCATTCCTTTCCTCTCGGGTTGATTCCATTAACTGTATTCATTCCATTCCATTCCATTCCATTCCATTCCATTCCATTCCATTCCATTCCATTCCATTCCATTCCAATCGGGTTGATTCCATTCCATTCCATTCCATTCCATTCCATTCCATTCCATTCCATTCCACTCGGGTTGATTCCATTCCATTCCATGCAATTCCTTTCCATTCCATTCTATTTTATTTGATTCCATTTCTTTCCATTCCATTGCATTTTCCCATTCCATTCCATTCCAGTTGATTCCATTCCAATGCATTCCATTCCAATGCATTCCATTCCATTCCATTCCACTCCATTCCATTATGTTCCGCTCGGTTTGATTCCATTCCATTCCATTCCATTCCTTTGTATTCCTTTCCATTCCATTCCACTGCATTCCAATTCATTCTATTCCATTCTATTCCAATCCAGTTGATTCCATTCCATTCCATTCCATTCCATTCCATTCCACGCCATTCCATTCCAGTAGTGTTGATTCCATTCCATTCCATTCCATTCCATTCCATTCAATTCCATTCCATTCCATTCCATTCCATTCCATTCCACTCAGGTTGATTCCATTCCATTCCATTCCATTCCACTCGGGTTGATTGTATTGCATTCCATTCGATACCATTCCATTCGTTTCCATTATTCCATTCCATTCCATTCCATTCCACTCGGGTTGATTCCAGTCCATTCCATTTTTTTCCTTTCCCTTCCGTTCCACTCAAATGCACTCCACTCCACTCCGCTCGGGTTGATTCCATTCCATTATATTCCATTCCATTCAATTCCATTCCGTTCCACTCGGGTTGATTCCATTCCATTCCATTCCATTCCATTGCATTCCATTCCATTCAATTCCATTCCGTTCCACTCGGGTTGATTCCATTCCATTCCATTCCATTGCATTCCATTCCATTCAATTCCATTCCGTTCCACTCAGGTTGATTCCATTCCATTCCATTCCATTCCACTCGGGTTGATTGTATTGCATTCCATTCGATACCATTCCATTCGTTTCCATTCTTCCATTCCATTCCATTCCATTCCACTCGGGTTGATTCCATTCCATTCCATTTTTTTCCTTTCCCTTCCGTTCCACTCAAATGCACTCCACTCCACTCCGCTCGGGTTGATTCAATTCCATTATATTCCATTCCATTCAATTCCATTCCGTTCCACTCGGGTTGATTCCATTCCATTCCATTCCATTGCATTCCATTCCATTCAATTCCATTCCGTTCCACTCGGGTTGATTCCATTCCATTCCATTCCATTGCATTCCATTCCATTCCCTTCCATTCCATTCCATTGCATTCCATTCGGGTTGATTCCATTCCATTCCATTCCATTCCATTCCATTCCATTCCATTCCACTCCATTCCATTCCATTCCATTCCATTCCATTCCACTTGGGTTGATTCCAATCCATTCCATTCCTTTCCATTCCACTCTATTCAATTACACTCGGGTTGATTCCATTCGATTCCATTCCATCCCAATACACTACTTTCCATTGCATTCATTTCCTCTCGGGTTAATTCCATTCCATTCTACTCATTCCATTACATTCCATTCCATTGCATTGCATTCCATTTCTTTCCATTCCATTCCATTCCATTCCGTTCCATTCCATTCCTTTCCATTCCACTGCATTCCATTCCAATGTGGTTGATTCCATTCTATTCCATTCCATTCCATTGCATTCCATTCCATTCCATTCCACTCGGTATAATTCCATTCCATTCCATGCAATTCCATTCCATTCCATTCCATTTTATTTGATTCCATTTCTTTCCATTCCATTCCTTTTCTCATTCCATTCCATTCCTTTCCAGTTGACTCCATTCCATTGCATCGCATTCCATTCCATTCCATTCCATTCCACTCCATTCCATTATATTTTCTTCGGTTGATTCCATTCCATTCCTTTCCATTCCATTCCATTCCATACCGTTCCATTCCATTCCATTCCATTCCATTCCATTCCATTCCATTCCATTCCATTCCATTCCATTCCATTCCATTCCACTCGGGTTCATTCAAATGAATTCCATTCTTTTCACCCCATTCTATTCTATTCCATTCCATTCCATTCCATTTCATTCCATTGTATTCCATTCCATTCCTCACGGGTTGATTCCATTGCATTCCATTGCATTCCATTCCATTCAATTCCATTTCATTCCAATTGAGTTGATTCCATTCCATTCCATTCCATTCGTTTCCATTCCATTCCATTGCATTCCACTCCACTCCATTCCATTATATTCTTTTCGGCTGATTCCATTCCATTCCATTCCTTTCCATTCCATTCCATTCCATACCGTTCCATTCCATTCCATTCCATTCAATTCCATTCCATTCCATTCCATTCCATTCCATTCCATTCCATTCCATTCCATTCCATTCCATTCCATTCCATTCCATTCCACTCGGGTTCATTCAAATGCATTCCATTCCTTTCCACTCGATTCTATTCTATTCCATTCCATTCCATTCCATTCCATTCCATTCCATTCCATTCCATTCCATTCCATTGTATTCCATTCCATTCCTCACTGGTTGATTCCATTGCATTCCATTGCATTCCATTCCGTTCAGTTCCATTTCATTCCAATTGAGTTGATTCCATTCCATTCCATTCCATTCGTTTCCATTCCATTCCATTCCATTCCACTCCATTCCATTATATTCTCTTCGGCTGATTCCATTCCATTCCATTCCTTTCCATTCCATTCCATTCCATACCGTTCCATTCCATTCCATTCCATTCCATTCCATTCCATTCCATTCCATTCCATTCCATTCCACTCGGGTTCATTCAAATGCATTCCATTCCTTTCCACTCGATTCTATTCTATTCCATTCCATTCCATTCCATTCCATTCCATTCCATTCCATTCCATTCCATTCCATTCCATTCCATTCCATTCCATTGTATTCCATTCCATTCCTCACTGGTTGATTCCATTGCATTCCATTGCATTCCATTCCGTTCAGTTCCATTTCATTCCAATTGAGTTGATTCCATTCCATTCCATTCCATTCCATTCCATTCCATTCCATTCCATTCCATTAAATTCCATTCCATTCCATTGCTTTCCATTCCATTCCATTCCACTAGGGTTGATTCCATTCCATTCCATTCCATTCCCTTCCATTGCTTTCCATTCCATTCCGTTCAAATTAATTCCATTCCATTGCATTACATTCCAATCCACTCCATTCCACTCCTGTTGGTTCCTTTCCATTCCATTGCATTCCATTCCATTCCATTTCATTCCATTCCAGTTGATTCCATTCCATTTCAATCCATTCCATTCCATTCCATTCCACTGTGTTTGATTGCATTCCATTCCATTCAATTCCTTTCCACTCTTCCATGCCATTCCATTACATTGCACTCGGGTCGAAACTGTTCCATTCCATTCCATTCGATTCCATTCCATTCCATTCCATTTTTCCATTCCTTTCCATTCCATTCCACTCCGGTTTATTCCATTCCATTAAATTTCATTCCATTCCATTACATTCCATTCCATTCCATTCCATTCCATTCCATTCCATTCCATTCCACTCCACTCCACTCCATTCCATTCCATTCCATTCCATTCCATTCCAATCGGGTTGATTCCATTCCATTCCATTCTATTCCATTCCATTCCATTCCATTCCATTCCATTCCATTGCATTCCTTTCCATTCCATTCCACTCGGTATAATTCCATTCCATTCCATGCAATTCCTTTCCATTCCATTCTATTTTATTTGATTCCATTTCTTTCCATTCCATTGCATTTTCCCATTCCATTCCATTCCAGTTGATTCCATTCCAATGCATTCCATTCCAATGCATTCCATTCCATTCCATTCCACTCCATTCCATTATGTTCCGCTCGGTTTGATTCCATTCCATTCCATTCCTTTGTATTCCATTCCATTCCATTCCATTCCATTGCAATTCATTCCATTCCATTCTATTCCATTCCAGTTGATTCCATTCCATTCCATTCCATTCCATTCCAATTCATTCCATTCCATTCTATTGCATTCCAGTTGATTCCATTCCATTCCATTGCATTCCATTCCATTCCATTCCATTCCATTCCATTCCATTCCAGCAGTGTAGATTCCATTCCATTCCATTCCACTCAGGTTGATTCCATTCCATTCCAATCCATTCCACTCGGGTTGATTGT
Organism: Gorilla gorilla gorilla; assembly: GCF_029281585.2. NCBI lineage: Eukaryota > Metazoa > Chordata > Mammalia > Primates > Hominidae > Gorilla > Gorilla gorilla. Next base: position 7,821,876 of record NC_086018.1, on the reverse strand, counting down.
ATTGCATTCCATTCGATACCATTCCATTCGTTTCCATTCTTCCATTCCATTCCATTCCATTCCACTCGGTTGATTCCATTCCATTCCATTTCTTTCCTTTCCCTTCCGTTCCACTCAAATCCACTCCACTCCACTCTGCTCGGGTTGATTCCATTCCATTATATTCCATTCCATTCTATTCCATTCCATTCCACTCGGGTTGAATCCATTCCATTCCATTGCATTCCATTCCATTCCCTTCCATTCCATTGCATTCCATTCCCTTCCATTTCATTCCATTGCATTACATTCGGGTTGATTCCATTCCATTCCATTCCATTCCATTCCATTCCATTCCATTCAATTCCATTCCATTCCATTCCATTCCATTCCATTCCATTCCATTGCATTCCATTCCACTCGGGTTGATTCCAATCCATTCCATTCCATTCCATTCCACTCCATTCCATTACACTCGGGTTGATTCCATTCGATTCCATTCCATTCCAATACACTACTTTCCGTTACATTCATTTCTTCTCGGGTTGATTCCATTCCATTCTACTCATTCCATTCCATTCCATTACATTGCATTGCATTCCATTTCTTTCCATTCCATTCCATTCCATGCCATTCCTTTCCATTCCACTGCATTCCATTCCAATGTGGTTGATTCCATTCTATTCCATTCCATTCCAATGCATTCCTTTCCATTCCATTCCACTCGGTATAATTCCATTCCATTCCATGCAATTCCATTCCATTCCATTCCATTTTATTTGATTCCATTTCTTTCCATTCCATTCAACTTTCCCATTCCATTCCATTCCTTTCCAGTTGATTCCATTCCATTGCATCGCATTCCATTCCATTCCATTCCATTCCACTCCATTCCATTCAATTCGGGTTTATACCTTTACATTTCATTCCATTCCATTCCATTCAATTCCATTTCATTCCATTCCATTCCACTCGGGTTGATTCCATTGCATTCCATTGCATTCAAATCCACTCCATTCCATTACACTCAGGTAGATTCCTTTCGATTCCATTCCATTTCTTTACACTACATTCTGTTCCATTCCTTTCCTCTCGGGTTGATTCCATTAACTGTATTCATTCCATTCCATTCCATTCCATTCCATTCCATTCCATTCCATTCCATTCCATTCCATTCCATTCCATTCCATTCCAATCGGGTTGATTCCATTCCATTCCATTCCATTCCATTCCATTCCACTCGGGTTGATTCCATTCCATTCCATGCAATTCCTTTCCATTCCATTCTATTTTATTTGATTCCATTTCTTTCCATTCCATTGCATTTTCCCATTCCATTCCATTCCAGTTGATTCCATTCCAATGCATTCCATTCCAATGCATTCCATTCCATTCCATTCCACTCCATTCCATTATGTTCCGCTCGGTTTGATTCCATTCCATTCCATTCCTTTGTATTCCTTTCCATTCCATTCCACTGCATTCCAATTCATTCTATTCCATTCTATTCCAATCCAGTTGATTCCATTCCATTCCATTCCATTCCATTCCATTCCACGCCATTCCATTCCAGTAGTGTTGATTCCATTCCATTCCATTCCATTCCATTCCATTCCATTCCATTCCATTCCATTCCACTCAGGTTGATTCCATTCCATTCCATTCCATTCCACTCGGGATGATTCTATTGCATTCCATTCGATACCATTCCATTCGTTTCCATTCTTCCATTCCATTCCATTCCATTCCACTCGGGTTAATTCCATTCCATTCCATTTCTTTCCTTTCCATTCCGTTCCACTCAACTCCTCTCCACTCCACTCCACTCGGGTTGACTCCATTCCATTATATTCCATTCCATTCAATTCCATTCCATTCCACTCGGGTTGATTCCATTCCATTCCATTCCATTCCCTTCCATTCCATTCCATTGCATTCCATTCGGGTTGATTCCATTCCATTCCATTCCATTCCATTCCATTCCATTCCATTCCATTCCACTCGTATTGATTTCATTCCATTCCATTCCATTCCATTCCTTTCCAGTTGATTCCATTCCATTCCATTGCATTCCATTCCATTTAACTCGGGTTAATTCCATTCCATTCCATTCCATTCCATTCCATTCCATTCCATTCCATTCCATTCCATTCCATTCCATTCCGTTCGATTCCATTCCATTCCATTCCATTCCATTCCATTCCATTCCATTCCACTAGGGTTGATTTCCTTCCATTCGATTCTGTTCCATTCCATAACACTCCGATTGATTCCATTCCATTCCTTTCCATTCCATTCCATTTGATTCCATTCCATTCCATTCCAATCTGGTTGCTTCCATTCCATTCCATGCCATTCCATTTCATTAAATTCCATTTCGTTCCATTCCAGTTGATTCCATTCCATTCCATTCCACTACATTCCACTGGGTTTGATTCCATTCCATTCCATTGCATTTCATTCCATTCCACTCCATTCCATTCGTTTCCAGTCAGGTTGATTCCATTGCATTCCATTCCATTCCACTCGCGTCGATTCCATTCCTTTCCATTTCATTCCAATTCATTGCATTCCATTCTATTCCATTCCAGTTGATTCCATTCCGTTCAATTCCATACCATTCCATTCCACTCCACTAGGGTTGATTTCATTCTATTCGATTCCATTTCATTCCATTCAGGTGGAATCCATTCCAATCCATTCCATTCCACTCGGATTGACTCCATTCCATTCTGTTCCATTCTATTCCACTGGGGTTGAATCTATTACACTCCATTCCATTCCATTCATTTCCATTCTTTCATTTCATTCCATTCCATTCTATTCCACTGGGGTTGAATCTATTACACTCCATTCCATTCCATTCATTTCCATTCTTTCATTCCATTCCATTCCATTTCACTCGGTAGATTCCATTCCATTCCATTTCATTGCATTCCATTCCATTCCACTCAACTTCACTCAACTCCGCTCCACTCCACTTCACCCTCCACTCGGTTTGATTCCATTCCATTCCATTCCATTCCATTCCATTCCATTCCATTCCATTCCTTTCCATTCCCTCCCATTCCACTCCATTCCATTCAATTCGGGTTGATACCTTTACATTTCATTCCATTCCATTCCATTCAATTCCATTTCATTCCATTCCATTCCACTCGGGTTGATTCCATTCCATTCCATTGCATTCAAATCCACTCCATTCCATTACACTCAGGTAGATTCCTTTCGATTCCATTCCATTTCTTTACACTACATTCTGTTCCATTCCTTTCCTCTCGGGTTGATTCCATTAACTGTATTCATTCCATTCCATTCCATTCCATTCCATTCCATTCCATTCCATTCCATTCCATTCCATTCCATTCCATTCCATTCCATTCCATTCCAATCGGGTTGATTCCATTCCATTCCATTCCATTCCATTCCATTCCATTCCATTCCATTCCACTCGGGTTCATTCAAATGCATTCCATTCCTTTCCACTCGATTCTATTCTATTCCACTCCATTCCATTCCATTCCATTCCATTCCATTCCATTCCATTCCATTCCATTCCATTCCATTCCATTCCATTCCATTCCATTCCATTCCATTGTATTCCATTCCATTCCTCACTGGTTGATTCCATTGCATTCCATTGCATTCCATTCCGTTCAGTTCCATTTCATTCCAATTGAGTTGATTCCATTCCATTCCATTCCATTCCATTAAATTCCATTCCATTCCATTGCTTTCCATTCCATTCCATTCCACTAGGGTTGATTCCATTCCATTCCATTCCATTCCCTTCCATTGCTTTCCATTCCATTCCGTTCAAATTAATTCCATTCCATTGCATTACATTCCAATCCACTCCATTCCACTCCTGTTGGTTCCTTTCCATTCCATTGCATTCCATTCCATTCCATTTCATTGCATTCCAGTTGATTCCATTCCATTTCAATCCATTCCATTCCATTCCATTCCACTGTGTTTGATTGCATTCCATTCCATTCAATTCCTTTCCACTCTTCCATGCCATTCCATTACATTGTACTCGGGTTGAAACTGTTCCATTCCATTCCATTCGATTCCATTCCATTCCATTCCATTTTTCCATTCCTTTCCATTCCATTCCACTCCGGTTTATTCCATTCCATTAAATTTCATTCCATTCCATTCCATTCCATTCCATTCCATTCCACTCCACTCCATTCCATTCCATTCCATTCCATTCCAATCGGGTTGATTCCATTCCATTCCATTCTATTCCATTCCATTCCATTCCATTCCATTCCATTCCATTCCATTGCATTCCTTTCCATTCCATTCCACTCGGTATAATTCCATTCCATTCCATGCAATTCCTTTCCATTCCATTCTATTTTATTTGATTCCATTTCTTTCCATTCCATTGCATTTTCCCATTCCATTCCATTCCAGTTGATTCCATTCCAATGCATTCCATTCCAATGCATTCCATTCCATTCCATTCCACTCCATTCCATTATGTTCCGCTCGGTTTGATTCCATTCCATTCCATTCCTTTGTATTCCATTCCATTCCATTCCATTCCATTGCAATTCATTCCATTCCATTCTATTCCATTCCAGTTGATTCCATTCCATTCCATTCCATTCCATTCCAATACACTACTTTCCATTGCATTCATTTCCTCTCGGGTTAATTCCATTCCATTCTACTCATTCCATTACATTCCATTCCATTGCATTGCATTCCATTTCTTTCCATTCCATTCCATTCCATTCCGTTCCATTCCATTCCTTTCCATTCCACTGCATTCCATTCCAATGTGGTTGATTCCAATCTATTCCATTCCATTCCATTCCATTGCATTCCATTCCATTCCATTCCACTCGGTATAATTCCATTCCATTCCATGCAATTCCATTCCATTCCATTCCATTTTATTTGATTCCATTTCTTTCCATTCCATTCCTTTTCTCATTCCATTCCATTCCTTTCCAGTTGACTCCATTCCATTGCATCGCATTCCATTCCATTCCATTCCATTCCACTCCATTCCATTATATTTTCTTCGGTTGATTCCATTCCATTCCATTCCTTTCCATTCCATTCCATTCCATACCGTTCCATTCCATTCCATTCCATTGCATTCCATTCCATTCCATTCCATTCCATTCCATTCCATTCCACTCGGGTTCATTCAAATGAATTCCATTCTTTTCACCCCATTCTATTCTATTCCATTCCATTCCATTCCATTTCATTCCATTGTATTCCATTCCATTCCTCACGGGTTGATTCCATTGCATTCCATTGCATTCCATTCCATTCAATTCCATTTCATTCCAATTGAGTTGATTCCATTCCATTCCATTCCATTCGTTTCCATTCCATTCCATTGCATTCCACTCCACTCCATTCCATTATATTCTTTTCGGCTGATTCCATTCCATTCCATTCCTTTCCATTCCATTCCATTCCATACCGTTCCATTCCATTCCATTCCATTCCATTCCATTCCATTCCATTCCATTCCATTCCATTCCATTCCACTCGGGTTCATTCAAATGCATTCCATTCCTTTCCACTCGATTCTATTCTATTCCATTCCATTCCATTCCATTCCATTCCATTCCATTCCATTCCATTGTATTCCATTCCATTCCTCACTGGTTGATTCCATTGCATTCCATTGCATTCCATTCCGTTCAGTTCCAATTTCATTCCAATTGAGTTGATTCCATTCCATTCCATTCCATTCGTTTCCATTCCATTCCATTCCATTCCACTCCATTCCATTATATTCTCTTCGGCTGATTCCATTCCATTCCATTCCTTTCCATTCCATTCCATTCCATACCGTTCCATTCCATTCCATTCCATTCCATTCCATTCCATTCCATTCCATTCCATTCCACTCGGGTTCATTCAAATGCATTCCATTCCTTTCCACTCGATTCTATTCTATTCCATTCCATTCCATTCCATTCCATTCCATTCCATTCCATTCCATTCCATTCCATTCCATTGTATTCCATTCCATTCCTCACTGGTTGATTCCATTGCATTCCATTGCATTCCATTCCGTTCAGTTCCATTTCATTCCAATTGAGTTGATTCCATTCCATTCCATTCCATTCCATTCCATTCCATTAAATTCCATTCCATTCCATTGCTTTCCATTCCATTCCATTCCACTAGGGTTGATTCCATTCCATTCCATTCCATTCCCTTCCATTGCTTTCCATTCCATTCCGTTCAAATTAATTCCATTCCATTGCATTACATTCCAATCCACTCCATTCCACTCCTGTTGGTTCCTTTCCATTCCATTGCATTCCATTCCATTCCATTTCATTGCATTCCAGTTGATTCCATTCCATTTCAATCCATTCCATTCCATTCCATTCCACTGTGTTTGATTGCATTCCATTCCATTCAATTCCTTTCCACTCTTCCATGCCATTCCATTACATTGCACTCGGGTTGAAACTGTTCCATTCCATTCCATTCGATTCCATTCCATTCCATTCCATTTTTCCATTCCTTTCCATTCCATTCCACTCCGGTTTATTCCATTCCATTAAATTTCATTCCATTCCATTCCATTCCATTCCATTCCATTCCATTCCACTCCACTCCATTCCATTCCATTCCATTCCATTCCAATCGGGTTGATTCCATTCCATTCCATTCTATTCCATTCCATTCCATTCCATTCCATTCCATTGCATTCCTTTCCATTCCATTCCACTCGGTATAATTCCATTCCATTCCATGCAATTCCTTTCCATTCCATTCTATTTTATTTGATTCCATTTCTTTCCATTCCATTGCATTTTCCCATTCCATTCCATTCCAGTTGATTCCATTCCAATGCATTCCATTCCAATGCATTCCATTCCATTCCATTCCACTCCATTCCATTATGTTCCGCTCGGTTTGATTCCATTCCATTCCATTCCTTTGTATTCCATTCCATTCCATTCCATTCCATTGCAATTCATTCCATTCCATTCTATTCCATTCCAGTTGATTCCATTCCATTCCATTCCATTCCATTCCAATTCATTCCATTCCATTCTATTGCATTCCAGTTGATTCCATTCCATTCCATTGCATTCCATTCCATTCCATTCCATTCCATTCCATTCCATTCCAGCAGTGTAGATTCCATTCCATTCCATTCCACTCAGGTTGATTCCATTCCATTCCAATCCATTCCACTCGGGTTGATTGTATTGCATTCCATTCGATACCATTCCATTCGTATCCATTCTTCCATTCCATTCCATTCCATTCCACTCGGTTGATTCCATTCCATTCCATTTCTTTCCTTTCCCTTCCGTTCCACTCAAATCCACTCCACTCCACTCTGCTCGGGTTGATTCCATTCCATTATATTCCATTCCATTCTATTCCATTCCATTCCACTCGGGTTGAATCCATTCCATTCCATTGCATTCCATTCCATTCCCTTCCATTCCATTGCATTCCATTCCCTTCCATTTCATTCCATTGCATTACATTCGGGTTGATTCCATTCCATTCCATTCCATTCCATTCCATTCCATTCCATTCAATTCCATTCCATTCCATTCCATTCCATTCCATTCCATTCCATTCCATTCCATTCCATTCCATTCCATTCCATTCCATTGCATTCCATTCCACTCGTATTGATTCCATTCCATTCCATTCCATTCCATTCCTTTCCAGGTGATTCCATTCCATTCCATTGCATTCCATTCCATTCCATTCCATTTAACTCGGGTTAATTCCATTCCATTCCATTCCATTCCATTCCATTCCATTCCATTCCATTCCATTCCATTCCACTATGGTTGATTTCCTTGATTCGATTCTGTTCCGTTCCATAACACTCCGATTGATTCCATTCCATTCCTTTCCATTCCATTCCATTTGATTCCATTCCATTCCATTCCAATCGGGTTGCTTCCGTTCCATTCCACGCCATTCCATTTCATTCCATTCCATTTCATTCCATTCCATTCCAGTTGATTCCATTCCATTCCATTCCACCCCATTCCATTATGTTCCGCTCGGTTTGATTCCATTCCATTCCATTCTTTGTATTCCATTCCATTCCATTCCATTCCATTCCAATTCATTCCATTCCATTCTATTCCATTCCAGTTGATTCCATTCCATTCCATTCCATTCCATTCCATTCCATTCCATTCCATTCCTTTCCATTCCATTCCATTCCATTCCAGTAGTGTTGATTCCATTCCATTCCATTCCACTCCATTCCATTCCATTCCATTCCATTCCATTCCATTCCATTCCATTCCATTCCATTCCACTCAGGTTGATTCCATTCCATTCCATTCCATTCCACTCGGGATGATTCTATTGCATTCCATTCGATACCATTCCATTCGTTTCCATTCTTCCATTCCATTCCATTCCATTCCACTCGGGTTAATTCCATTCCATTCCATTTCTTTCCTTTCCATTCCGTTCCACTCAACTCCTCTCCACTCCACTCCACTCGGGTTGACTCCATTCCATTATATTCCATTCCATTCAATTCCATTCCATTCCACTCGGGTTGATTCCATTCCATTCCATTCCATTCCCTTCCATTCCATTCCATTGCATTCCATTCGGGTTGATTCCATTCCATTCCATTGCATTCCATTCGAGTTGATTCCATTGCATTTCATTCCATTCCATTCTATGCCATTGCATTCCATTCCATTCCATTCCATTCAAATTCATTCCATTCCACTCGGGTTGATTCCGATCCATTCCATTCCATTCCATTACACTCCATTCCATTACACTCAGGTTGATTCCATTCGATTCCATTCCATTCCAATACACTGCTTTCCGTTGCATTCATTTCCTCTCGGGATGATTCCATTCCATTCTACTCATTCCATTCCATTCTATTCCATTCCATTGCATTCCATTTCTTTCCATTCCATTCCATTCCATTCCATTCCACTCCATTCCTTTCCATTCCACTGCATTCCATTCCAATGTGGTTGATTCCATTCTATTCCATTCCATTCCATTGCATTCCATTCCATTCCATTCCACTCGGTATAATTCCATTCCATTCCATGCAATTCCATTTCATTCCATTCCATTTTATTTGATTCCATTTCTTTCCATTTCATTCCACTTTCCAATTCCATTCCATTCCTTCCCAGTTGATTCCATTCCATTGCATCGCATTCCATTCCATTCCATTCCATTCCACTCCATTCCATTATATTCTCTTCGGTTGATTCCATTCCATTCCATTCCTTTCCATTCCATTCCACTCCATACCGTTCCATTCCATTCCATTCCATTCCATTCCATTCCATTCCACTCGGGTTCATTCAAATGCATTCCATTCTTTTCCACTCCATTCTATTCTATTCCATTCCATTCCATTCCATTCCATTGCATTCAATTCCATTCTATTAGACTCCATTGTATTCCATTCCATTCCTCACGGGTTGATTCCATTGCATTCCATTGCATTCCATTCCATTCAATTCCATTTCATACCAATTGAGTTCATTCCATTCCATTCCAATCCATTCCATTCCATTCCATTGCTTTCCATTCCATTCCCTTCCACTAGGGTTGATTCCATTCCATTCCATTGCTTTCCATTCCATTGCATTACATTCCAATCCACTCCATTCCACTCCTGTTGGTTCCTTTCCATGCCATTGCATTCCATTCCATTCCATTTCATTCCATTCCAGTTGATTCCATTCATTTTCAATCCATTCCATTCCATTCCATTCCACTGGGTTTGATTGCATTCCATTCCATTCAATTCCTTTCCATTCTTCCATGCCATTCCATTACATTGCACGCGGGTTGACTCTGTTCCATTCCATTCCATTCGATACCCTTCCATTCCATTCAATTTTTCCATTCCTTTCCATTCCATTCCACTCCGGTTTATTTCATTCCATTAAATTTCATTCCATTCCATTCCATTCCATTCCATTCCACTCCATTCCACTCCATTCAATTCGATTCCATTCCATTCCAATCGGGTTGATTCCATTCCATTCCATTCCATTCCATTCCATTCCATTCCATTCCATTCCATTCCATTTAACTCGGGTTAATTCCATTCCATTCCATTCCAGTGCATTCCATTCCATTAAATTCCATTTAACTCGGGTTAATTCCATTCCATTCCATTCCATTCCATTCCATTCCATTCCATTCCATTCCATTCCACTCGGGTTGATTCCAATCCATTCCATTCCATTCCATTCCACTCCATTCCATTACACTCGGGTTGATTCCATTCGATTCCATTCCATTCCAATACACTGCTTTCCGTTGCATTCGTTTCCTCTCGGGTTGATTCCATTCCATTCTACTCATTCCATTCCATTCCATTCCATTCCATTGCATTCCATTTCTTTCCATTCCATTCCATTCCATTCCACTCCATTCCTTTGCATTCCACTGCATTCCATTCCAATGTGGTTGATTCCATTCTATTCCATTCCATTCCATTGCATTCCATTCCATTCCCTTCCACTCGTTATAATTCCATTCCATTCCATGCAATTCCATTCCATTCCATTCCATTTTATTTGATTCCATTTCTTTCCATTTCATTCCACTTTCCCATTCCATTCCATTCCTTCCCAGTTGATTCCATTCCATTGCATCGCATTCCATTCCATTCCATTCCATTCCACTCCATTCCATTATATTCTCTTCGGTTGATTCCATTCCATTCCATTCTTTCCATTCCATTCCACTCCATACCGTTCCATTCCATTCCATTCCATTCCATTCCATTCCATTCCATTCCTTTCCACTCGGGTTCATTCAAATGCATTCCATTTTTTTCCACTCCATTCTATTCTATTCCATTCCATTCCATTCCATTCCATTCCATTCCATTCCATTCTATTAGACTCCATTGTATTCCATTCCATTCCTCACGGGTTGATTCCATTGCATTCCATTGCATTCCATTCCATTCAATTCCATTTCATACCATTTGAGTTCATTCCATTCCATTCCAATCCATTCCATTCCATTCCATTGCTTTCCATTCCATTCCCTTCCACTAGGGTTGATTCCATTCCATTTCATTCCATTCCCTTCCATTGCTTTCCATTCCATTGCATTACATTCCAATCCACTCCATTCCACTCCTGTTGGTTCCTTTCCATGTCATTGCATTCCATTCCATTCCATTTCATTCCATTCCAGTTGATTCCATTCATTTTCAATCCATTCCATTCCATTCCATTCCACTGGGTTTGATTGCATTCCATTCCGTTCAATTCCTTTCCATTCTTCCATGCCATTCCATTACATTGCATTCGGGTTGATTCTGTTCCATTCCATTCCATTCCATTCCATTCCATTCCCTTCCATTCCATTCAATTTTTCCATTCCTTTCCATTGCATTCCACTCCGGTTTATTTCATTCCATTGAATTTCATTCCATTCCATTCCACTCCATTCCATTCCATTCTTTACAATCGGGTTGATTCCATTCCATTCCATTCCATTCCATTCCATTCCATTCCACTCGGGTTGATTCCATTCCATTCCATGCAATTCCTTTCCATTCCATTCTATTTTATTTGATTCCATTTCTTTCCATTCCATTGCATTTTCCCATTCCATTCCATTCCAGTTGATTCCATTCCAATGCATTCCATTCCAATGCATTCCATTCCATTCCATTCTACTCCATTCCATTATGTTCCGCTCGGTTTGATTCCATTCCATTCCATTCCTTTGGATTCCATTCCATTCCATTCCAATTCATTCCATTCCATTCTATTCCATTCCAGTTGATTCCATTCCATTCCATTCCATTCCATTCCATTCCATTCCATTCCATTCCATTCCATTCCATTCCATTCCATTCCATTTCATTCCATTCCATTCCTTTCCATTCCATTCCATTCCACTCAGGTTGATTCCATTCCAATCCATTCCATTCCACTCGGGTTGATTGTATTGCATTCCATTCGATAACATTCCATTCGTTTCCATTCTTCGATTCCATTCCATTCCATTCCAGTCGGGTTGATTCCATTCCATTCCATTGCATTCCATTCCATTCCCTTCCATTCCATTCCATTGCATTCCATTCGGGTTGATTCCATTCCATTCCATTCCATTCCATTCCATTGCATTCCATTGCATTCCATTCCAGTCGGGTTGATTCCAGTCCATTCCATTCCATTCCTTTCCACTCGGGTTGATTCCATTCCATTCCATTTCTTTCCTTTCCATTCCGTTCCACTCAACACCTCTCCACTCCACTCCGCTCGGGTTGATTCCATTCCATTATATTCCATTCCATTCAATTCCATTCCATTCCTCTCGAGTTGATTCCATTCCATTCCATTCCATTCCATTCCCTTCCATTCCATTCCATTGCATTCCATTCGGGTTGATTCCATTCCATTCCATTCCATTCCATTCCATTCCATTCCATTCCATTCCATTCCATTCCATTCCACTCGGGTTGATTCCAATCCATTCCATTCCTTTCCATTCCACTCCATTACATTACACTCGGGTTGATTCCATTCGATTCCATTCCATTCCAATACACTGCTTTCCGTTGCATTCATTTCCTCTCGGGTTGATTCCATTCCCTTCTACTCATTCCATTCCATTCCATTCCATTCCATTGCATTCCATTTCTTTCCATTCCATTCCATTCCATTCCATTCCATTCCATTCCATTCCTTTCCATTCCACTGCATTCCATTCCAATGCGGTTGATTCCATTCTATTCCATTCCATTCCATTGCATTCCATTCTATTCCACTCCACTCGGTATAATTCCATTCCATTCCATGCAATTCCATTCCATTCCATTCCATTTTATTCGATTCCATTTCTTTCCATTTCATTCCACTTTCCCATTCCATTCCATTCCTTTCCAGTTGATTCCATTCCATTGCATCGCATTCCATTCCATTCCATTCCATTCCTCTCCATTCCATTACATTCTCTTCGGTTGATTCCATTCCATTCCATTCCTTTCCATTCCATTCCATTCCTTTCCAGTTGATTCCATTCCATTCCATTCCATTCCATTCCATTCCATTCCATTCCATTCCATTGTATTCCATTCCATTCCTCTCGGGTTGATTCCATTGCATTCCATTGCATTCCATTCCATTCAATTCCATTTCATACCATTTGAGTTCATTCCATTTCATTCCAATCCATTCCATTCCATTCCATTGCTTTCCATTCCATTCCCTTCCACTAGGGTTGATTCCATTCCATTCCATTCCATTCCCTTCCATTGCTTTCCATTCCATTGCATTACATTCCAATCCACTCCATTCCACTCCTGTTGGTTCCTTTCCATGCCTTTGCATTCCATTCCATTCCATTTCATTCCATTCCTGTTGATTCCATTCATTTTCAATCCATTCCATTCCATTGCATTCCACAGGGTTTGATTGCATTCCATTCCATTCAATTCCTTTCCATTCTTCCATGCCATTCCATTACATTGCACTCGGGTTGATTCTGTTCCATTCCATTCCATTCGATTCCCTTCCATTCCATTCAATTTTTCCATTCCTTTCCATTCCATTCCACTCCGGTTTATTCCATTCCATTAAATTTCATTCCATTCCATTCCATTCCATTCCATTCCATTCCATTCCATTCCATTCCACTCCATTCTTTTCCATTACATTCCATTCCAATCGGGTTGATTCCATTCCATTCCATTCCATTCCATTCCATTCCATTCCATTCCATTCCATTCTATTCCATTCCAGTTGATTCCATTCCATTCCATTCCATTCCATTCCATTCCATTCCATTCCCTTTCATTCCATTCCATTCTATTCCATTCCAGTTGATTCCATTCCATTCCATTCCATTTCATTCCATTCCATTCCATTCCATTCCATTCCATTCCATTCCAGCAGTGTTGATTCCATTCCATTCCATTCCACTCAGGTGGATTCCATTCCATTCCATTCCATTCCACTCGGGTTGATTTTATTGCATTCCATTCGATACCATTCCATTCGTTTCCATTCTTCCATTCCATTCCATTCCATTCCACTCGGTTGATTCCATTCCATTTCATTTCTTTCCTTTCCCTTCCGTTCCACTCAAATCCACTCCACTCCACTCTGCTCGGGTTGATTCCATTCCATTATATTCCATTCCATTCAATTCCATTCCATTCCACTCGGGTTGAATCCATTCCATTCCATTGCATTCCATTCCATTCCCTTCCATTCCATTCCATTGCTTTACATTCGGGTTGATTCCATTCCATTCCATTCCATTCCATTCCATTCCATTCCATTCCATTCCATTCCATTCCATTCCATTGCATTCCATTCCACTCGGGTTGATTCCAATCCATTCCATTCCATTCCATTCCACTCCATTCCATTACACTCGTGTTGATTCCAATCGATTCCATTCCATTCCAATACACTACTTTCCGTTGCATTCATTTCCTCTCGGGTTGATTCCATTCCATTCTACTCATTCCATTCCATTCCATTACATTGCATTGCATTCCATTTCTTTCCATTCCATTCCATTCCATTCCATTCCATTCCTTTCCATTCCACTGCATTCCATTCCAATGTGGTTGATTCCATTCTATTCCATTCCATTCCATTGCATTCCTTTCCATTCCATTCCACTCGGTATAATTCCATTCCATTCCATGCAATTCCATTCCATTCCATTCCATTTTATTTGATTCCATTTCTTTCCATTCCATTCCACTTTCCCATTCCACTCCATTCCTTTCCTGTTGATTCCATTCCATTGCATCGCATTCCATTCCATTCCATTCCATTCCACTCCATTCCATTATATTTTCTTCGGTTGATTCCATTCCATTCCATTCCTTTCCATTCCATTCCATTCCATACCGTTCCATTCCATTCCATTCCATTCCATTCCATTCCATTCCATTCCACTCGGGTTCATTCAAATGAATTCCATTCTTTTCCACCCCATTCTATTCTATTCCATTCCATTCCATTCCATTCCATTCCATTGTATTCCATTCCATTCCTCACGGGTTGATTCCATTGCATTCCATGGCATTCCATTCCATTCAATTCCATTTCATTCCAATTGAGTTGGTTCCATTCCATTCCATTCCATTCCATTCCATTCCATTCCATTCCATTCCATTGCTTTCCATTCCATTCCATTCCACTAGGGTTGATTCCATTCCATTCCATTGCATTCCCTTCCATTGCTTTCCATTCCATTCCATTCCAGTTAATTCCATTCCGTTGCATTCCATTCCAATCCACTCCATTCCACTCGTGTTGGTTCCTTTCCATGCCATTGCATTCCATTCCATTCCATTTCATTCCATTCCAGTTGATTCCATTCCTTTTCAATCCATTCCATTCCATTCCATTCCATTCCACTGGGTTTGATTGCATTCCATTCCGTTCAATTCCTTTCCATTCTTCCATGCCATTCCATTACATTGCACTCGGGTTGATTCTGTTCCATTCCATTCCATTCGATTCCATTCCATTCCATTCCATTTTTCCATTCCTTTCCATTCCATTCCACTCCGGTTTATTCCATTCCATTAAATTTCATTCCATTCCACTCTATTCCACTCCATTCCATTCCATTCCATTCCACTCCATTCCACTCCATTCATTTCCATTCCATTCCATTCCAATCGGGTTGATTCCATTCCATTCCATTCCATTCCATTCCATTCCATTCTATTCCATTCCAGTTGATTCCATTCCATTCCATTCCATTCCATTCCCTTTCATTCCATTCCATTCCATTCCATTCCATTCCAGCAGTGTTGATTCCATTCCATTCCATTCCACTCAGGTCGATTCCATTCCATTCCATTCCATTCCACTCGGGTTGATTGTATTGCATTCCATTCGATACCATTCCATTCGTTTCCATTCTTCCATTCCATTCCACTCGGTTGATTCCATTCCATTCCATTTCTTTCCTTTCCCTTCCGTTCCACTCAAATCCACTCCACTCCACTCTGCTCGGGTTGATTCCATTCCATTATATTCCATTCCATTCAATTCCATTCCACTCGGGTTGAATCCATTCCATTCCATTGCATTCCATTCCATTCCCTTCCATTCCATTCCATTGCATTACATTCGGGTTGATTCCATTCCATTCCATTCCATTCCATTCCATTCCATTCAATTCCATTCCATTCCAATCGGGTTGATTCCAATCCATTCCATTCCATTCCATTCCATTCCATTCCATTCCATTCCATTCCATTCCACTCCATTCCATTCCATTCTTTACAATCGGGTTGATTCCATTCCATTCCATTCCATTCCATTCCACTCGGGTTGATTCCATTCCATTCCATGCAATTCCTTTCCATTCCATTCTATTTTATTTGATTCCATTTCTTTCCATTCCATTGCATTTTCCCATTCCATTCCATTCCAGTTGATTCCATTCCAATGCATTCCATTCCAATGCATTCCATTCCATTCCATTCTACTCCATTCCATTATGTTCCGCTCGGTTTGATTCCATTCCATTCCATTCCTTTCGATTCCATTCCATTCCATTCCAATTCATTCCATTCCATTCTATTCCATTCCAGTTGATTCCATTCCATTCCATTCCATTCCATTCCATTCAATTCCATTCCATTCCATTCCATTCCGTTCCATTTCATTCCATTCCATTTCATTCCATTCCATTCCATTCCATTCCATTCCATTTCATTCCATTCCATTCCATTCCATTCCATTCCATTCCATTCCATTCCATTCCATTCCATTCCATTCCATTCCATTCCATTCCATTCCACTCAGGTTGATTCCATTCCATTCCATTCCATTCCACTCGGGTTGATTGTATTGCATTCCATTCGATACCATTCCATTCGTTTCCATTCTTCGATTCCATTCCATTCCATTCCAGTCGGGTTGATTCCATTCCATTCCATTGCATTCCATTCCATTCCCTTCCATTCCATTCCATTGCATTACATTCGGGTTGGTTCCGTTCCATTATATTCCGTTCCATTCAATTCCATTCCATTCCACTCGGGTTGAATCCATTCCATTCCATTGCATTCCATTCCATTCCCTTCCATTCCATTCCATTGCATTCCATTCGGTTTGATTCCATTCCATTCCATTCCATTCCATTCCATTGCATTCCATTGCATTCCATTCCACTCGGGTTGATTCCAGTCCATTCCATTCCATTCCATTCCTCTCGGGTTGATTCCATTCCATTCCATTTCTTTCCTTTCCATTCCGTTCCACTCAACACCTCTCCACTCCACTCCGCTCGGGTTGATTCCATTCCATTATATTCCATTCCATTCAATTCCATTCCATTCCTCTCGAGTTGATTCCATTCCATTCCATTCCACTCCATTCCCTTCCATTCCATTCCATTGCATTCCATTCGGGTTGATTCCATTCCATTCCATTCCATTCCATTCCATTCCATTCCATTCCATTCCATTCCATTCCATTCCATTCCATTCCACTCGGGTTGATTCCAATCCATTCCATTCCTTTCCATTCCACTCCATTCCATTACACTCGGGTTGATTCCATTCGATTCCATTCCATTCCAATACACTGCTTTCCGTTGCATTCATTTCCTCTCGGGTTGATTCCATTCCCTTCTACTCATTCCATTCCATTCCATTCCATTCCATTGCATTCCATTTCTTTCCATTCCATTCCATTCCATTCCATTCCTTTCCATTCCACTGCATTCCATTCCAATGCGGTTGATTCCATTCTATTCCATTCCATTCCATTGCATTCCATTCCATTCCACTCCACTCGGTATAATTCCATTCCATTCCATGCAATTCCATTCCATTCCATTCCATTTTATTCGATTCCATTTCTTTCCATTTCATTCCACTTTCCCATTCCATTCCATTCCTTTCCAGTTGATTCCATTCCATTGCATCGCATTCCATTCCATTCCATTCCATTCCACTCCATTCCATTATATTCTCTTCGGTTGATTCCATTCCATTCCATTCCATTCCTTTCCATTCCATTCCATTCCTTTCCAGTTGATTCCATTCCATTCCATTCCATTCCATTCCATTCCACTCCATTCCATTCCATTCCATTCCATTCCATTCCACTCCATTGTATTCCATTCCATTCCTCTCGGGTTGATTCCATTGCATTCCATTGCATTCCATTCCATTCAATTCCATTTCATACCATTTGAGTTCATTCCATTTCATTCCAATCCATTCCATTCCATTCCATTGTTTTCCATTCCATTCCCTTCCACTAGGGTTGATTCCATTCCATTCCATTCCATTCCCTTCCATTGCTTTCCATTCCATTGCATTACATTCCAATCCACTCCATTCCACTCCTGTTGGTTCCTTTCCATGCCTTTGCATTCCATTCCATTCCATTTCATTCCATTCCTGTTGATTCCATTCATTTTCAATCCATTCCATTCCATTCCATTCCACAGGGTTTGATTGCATTCCATTCCATTCAATTCCTTTCCATTCTTCCATGCCATTCCATTACATTGCACTCGGGTTGATTCTGTTCCATTCCATTCCATTCGATTCCCTTCCATTCCATTCAATTTTTCCATTCCTTTCCATTCCATTCCACTCCGGTTTATTCCATTCCATTAAATTTCATTCCATTCCATTCCATTCCATTCCATTCCATTCCATTCCATTCCATTCCATTCCACTCCATTCCACTCCATTCATTTCCATTACATTCCATTCCAATCGGGTTGATTCCATTCCATTCCATTCCATTCCATTCCATTCCATTCCATTCCATTCCATTCCATTCTATTCCATTCCAGTTGATTCCATTCCATTCCATTCCATTCCATTCCATTCCATTCCATTCCATTTCATTCCATTCCATTCTATTCCATTCCAGGTGATTCCATTCCATTCCATTCCATTTCATTCCATTCCATTCCATTCCATTCCATTCCATTCCAGCAGTGTTGATTCCATTCCATTCCATTCCACTCAGGTGGATTCCATTCCATTCCATTCCATTCCACTCGGGTTGATTGTATTGCATTCCATTCGATACCATTCCATTCGTTTCCATTCTTCCATTCCATTCCATTCCATTCCACTCGGTTGATTCCATTCCATTCCATTTCTTTCCTTTCCCTTCCGTTCCACTCAAATCCACTCCACTCCACTCTGCTCGGGTTGATTCCATTCCATTATATTCCATTCCATTCAATTCCATTCCATTCCACTCGGGTTGAATCCATTCCATTCCATTGCATTCCATTCCATTCCCTTCCATTCCATTCCATTGCTTTACATTCGGGTTGATTCCATTCCATTCCATTCCATTCCATTCCATTCCATTCCATTCCATTCCATTCCATTGCATTCCATTCCACTCGGGTTGATTCCAATCCATTCCATTCCATTCCATTCCACTCCATTCCATTACACTCGTGTTGATTCCATTCGATTCCATTCCATTCCAATACACTACTTTCCGTTGCATTCATTTCCTCTCGGGTTGATTCCATTCCATTCTACTCATTCCATTCCATTCCATTACATTGCATTGCATTCCATTTCTTTCCATTCCATTCCATTCCATTCCATTCCATTCCATTCCTTTCCATTCCACTGCATTCCATTCCAATGTGGTTGATTCCATTCTATTCCATTCCATTCCATTGCATTCCTTTCCATTCCATTCCACTCGGTATAATTCCATTCCATTCCATGCAATTCCATTCCATTCCATTCCATTTTATTTGATTCCATTTCTTTCCATTCCATTCCACTTTCCCATTCCACTCCATTCCTTTCCTGTTGATTCCATTCCATTGCATCGCATTCCATTCCATTCCATTCCATTCCACTCCATTCCATTACATTTTCTTCGGTTGATTCCATTCCATTCCATTCCTTTCCATTCCATTCCATTCCATTCCATACCGTTCCATTCCATTCCATTCCATTCCATTCCATTCCATTCCATTCCATTCCACTCGGGTTCATTCAAATGAATTCCATTCTTTTCCACCCCATTCTATTCTATTCCATTCCATTCCATTCCATTCCATTCCATTGTATTCCATTCCATTCCTCACGGGTTGATTCCATTGCATTCCATGGCATTCCATTCCATTCAATTCCATTTCATTCCAATTGAGTTGGTTCCATTCCATTCCATTCCATTCCATTCCATTCCATTCCATTCCATTGCTTTCCATTCCATTCCATTCCACTAGGGTTGATTCCATTCCATTCCATTGCATTCCCTTCCATTGCTTTCCATTCCATTCCATTCCAGTTAATTCCATTCCGTTGCATTCCATTCCAATCCACTCCATTCCACTCGTGTTGGTTCCTTTCCATGCCATTGCATTCCATTCCATTCCATTTCATTCCATTCCAGTTGATTCCATTCCTTTTCAATCCATTCCATTCCATTCCATTCCATTCCACTGGGTTTGATTGCATTCCATTCCGTTCAATTCCTTTCCATTCTTCCATGCCATTCCATTACGTTGCACTCGGGTTCATTCTGTTCCATTCCATTCCATTTGATTCCATTCCATTCCATTCCATTTTTCCATTCCTTTCCATTCCATTCCACTCCGGTTTATTCCATTCCATTAAATTTCATTCCATTCCACTCTATTCCACTCCATTCCATTCCATTCCATTCCACTCCATTCCACTCCATTCATTTCCATTCCATTCCATTCCAATCGGGTTGATTCCATTCCATTCCATTCCATTCCATTCCATTCTATTCCATTCCAGTTGATTCCATTCCATTCCATTCCATTCCATTCCGTTCCCTTTCATTCCATTCCATTCCATTCCATTCCATTCCAGCAGTGTTGATTCCATTCCATTCCATTCCACTCAGGTCGATTCCATTCCATTCCATTCCATTCCACTCGGGTTGATTGTATTGCATTCCATTCGATACCATTCCATTCGTTTCCATTCTTCCATTCCATTCCACTCGGTTGATTCCATTCCATTCCATTTCTTTCCTTTCCCTTCCGTTCCACTCAAATCCACTCCACTCCACTCTGCTCGGGTTGATTCCATTCCATTATATTCCATTCCATTCAATTCCATTCCACTCGGGTTGAATCCATTCCATTCCATTGCATTCCATTCCATTCCCTTCCATTCCATTCCATTGCATTACATTCGGGTTGATTCCATTCCATTCCATTCCATTCCATTCCATTCCATTCAATTCAGTTCCATTCCATTGCATTCCATTCAATTCCATTCCATTCCATTCCATTCCATTGCATTCCATTCCACTCGGGTTGATTCCAATCCATTCCATTCCATTCCATTCCACTCCATTCCATTACACTCGGGTTGATTCCATTCGATTCCATTCCATTCCAATACACTACTTTCCGTTGCATTCATTTCCTCTCGGGTTGATTCCATTCCATTCTACTCATTCCATTCCATTCCATTACATTGCATTGCATTCCATTTCTTTCCATTCCATTCCATTCCATTCCATTCCTTTGCATTCCACTGCATTCCATTCCAATGTGGTTGATTCCATTCTATTCCATTCCATTCCATTGCATTCCTTTCCATTCCATTCCACTCGGTATAATTCCATTCCATTCCATGCAATTCCATTCCATTCCATTCCATTTTATTTGATTCCATTTCTTTCCATTCCATTCCACTTTCCCATTCTATTCCATTCCTTTCCAGTTGATTCCATTCCATTGCATCGCATTCCATTCCATTCCATTCCATTCCACTCCATTCCATTATATTCCATTCCAATCCATTCCATTCCATTCCATTCCACTTCATTCCATTACACTCGGGTTGATTCCATTCGATTCCATTCCATTCCAATACACTGCTTTCCGTTGCATTCGTTTCCTCTCGGGTTGATTCCATTCCATTCTACTCATTCCATTCCATTCCATTCCATTCCATTCCATTCCATTCCATTGCATTCCATTTCTTTCCATTCCATTCCATTCCATTCCTTTCCATTAAACTGCATTCCATTCCAATGTGGTTGATTCCATTCAATTCTTTCCATTCCATTGCATTCCATTCCATTCCATCCCACTCGGTATAATTCCATTCCATTCCATGCAATTCCATTCCATTCCATTCCATTTTATTTGATTCCATTTCTTTCCATTTCATTCCACTTTCCCATTCCATTCCATTCCTTCCCGGTTGATTCCATTCCATTGCATCGCATTCCATTCCATTCCATTCCATTCCACTCCATTCCATTATATTCTCTTCGGTTGATTCCATTCCATTCCATTCCTTTCCATTCCATTCCACTCCATACCGTTCCGTTCCATTCCATTCCATTCCATTCCATTCCATTCCATTCCATTCCATTCCACTCGGGTTCATTCAAATGAATTCCATTTTTTTCCACCCCATTCTATTCTATTCCATTCCATTCCATTCCATTCCATTCCATTCCATTCCATTCCATTGTATTCCATTCCATTCCTCACGGGTTGATTCCATTGCATTCCATGGCATTCCATTCCATTCAATTCCATTTCATTCCAATTGAGTTCGTTCCATTCCATTCCATTCCATTCCACTAGGGTTGATTCCATTCCATTCCATTGCATACCCTTCCATTGCTTTCCATTCCATTCCATTCCAGTTAATTCCATTCCGTTGCATTCCATTCCAATCCACTCCATTCCACTCGTGTTGTTTCCTTTCCATGCCATTGCATTCCATTCCATTCCATTTCATTCCATTCCAGTTGATTCCATTCCTTTTCAATCCATTCCATTCCATTCGATTCCACTGGGTTTGATTGCATTCCATTCCGTTCAATTCCTTTCCATTCTTCCATGCCATTCCATTACATTGCACTCGGGTTGATTCTGTTCCATTCCATTCCATTCGATTCCATTCCATTCCATTCCATTTTTCCATTCCTTTCCATTCCATTCCACTCCGGTTTATTCCATTCCATTAAATTTCATTCCGTTCCATTCCTTTCCAATCCATTCCACTCCACTCAACTCCACTCCACTCGGGTTGGTTCCATTCCATTCGATTTCATTATATTCCATTGCATTCCATTTCATTCTGATTGGGTTGATTCCATTCTACTCCATTCCATTCCATTCCATTCCTTTGCATTCCATTCCATTCCTTTCCTCTCTGGTTGATTCCAATACATTCCATTTCATTCCATTCCATTCCACTAGAGGTGATTCCATTGCATTCCATTCCCATCCATTACATTCCATTCCATTCCATTCCAGTTGATTCCATTCCATTCCATTCTATTCCACTCCATTGCTTTCCACTCGGGTTGATTCCTTTCCATTCCATTGCATTCCATTCCATTCTTTTTTATTCCGTTCCTGTTGATTCCATTCATTCCATTCCATTCTATTCCATTCCATTCCACTCGGGGTGATTACATCCCATTCCATTCCATTCCATTCCATTCCACTTAGGTTGATTCCTTTCCATTCCATTCCATTCCATTCCATCCCATTGCATTAAATTCCATTCCAGTTCGTTGCATTCCTTTTCATTCGTCTCGGGTTGATTCCATTCCATTCCATTCCATTCCATTCCATTCCATTCCATTCCATTCCATTCCCTTCCAATCCACTCGAATTGATTCCATTCCCTTCCATTCCATTCCAATCCATTGCATTGAATTACACTCCGGATGATTCCATTCGATTCCATTCCATTCCATTGCATTCATTTCCATTCCTTTCCACTCACGTTGATTCCATTCCATTTCATTCCATTCCATTCCATTCCACTTGGGTTGATTTCATCCCATTCCATTCCATTCCATCCCATACCATTCCATTCCATTCCATTCCATTCCAATCCATTGCTTTCCATTCCATTCCATTCCATTCCACTTGGGTTGATTCCATTCAATTCCTTTCCATTCCATTCCATTCCGTTCCAGTTGTTTCCATTCCATTCCATTCGGTTTCATCCCATTCCAGTCGGGTAGATTCCTTTCCACTCCATTCCATTCCATTTCATTCCATTCCATTCATGTTCATTCCATTCCATTCCATTCCATTCCATTCCATTCCGTTCCATTCCACTCGTATTGATTCCATTCCATTCCATTCCATTCCATTCCTTTCCAGGTGATTCCATTCCATTCCATTGCATTCCATTCCATTCCATTCCATTTAACTCGGGTTAATTCCATTCCATTCCATTCCATTCCATTCCACTATGGTTGATTTCCTTCATTCGATTCTGTTCCGTTCCATAACACTCCGATTGATTCCATTCCATTCCTTTCCATTCCATTCCAGTTGATTCCATTCCATTCCTTTCCACTCTATTCCATTATGTTCCGCTCGGTTTGATTCCATTCCATTCCATTCCTTTGTATTCCATTCCATTCCATTCCATTCCATTCCATTCCATTCCATTCCATTCCATTCCAATTCATTCCATTCCATTCTATTCCATTCCAGTTGATTCCATTCCATTCCATTCCATTCCATTCCATTCCATTCCATTCCTTTCCATTCCATTCCATTCCAGTAGTGTTGATTCCATTCCATTCCATTCCATTCCATTCCATTCCTTTCCATTCCATTCCATTCCAGTAGTGTTGATTCCATTCCATTCCATTCCATTCCATTCCATTCCATTCCATTCCATTCAATTCCATTCCATTCCACTCAGGTTGATTCCATTCCATTCCATTCCATTCCTCTCGGGATGATTCTATTGCATTCCATTCGATACCATTCCATTCGTTTCCATTCTTCCATTCTATTCCATTCCATTCCACTCGGGTTGATTCCATTCCATTCCATTTCTTTCCTTTCCATTCCGTTCCACTCAACTCCTCTCCACTCCACTCCGCTCGGGTTGATTCCATTCCATTATATTCCATTCCATTCAATTCCATTCCATTCCATTCCATTGCATTCCATTTCTTTCCATTCCATTCCATTCCATTCCATTCCATTCCATTCCATTCCATTCCATTCCATTCCATTGCATTCCATTTCTTTCCATTCCATTCCATTCCATTCCATTCCTTTCCATTAAACTGCATTCCATTCCAATGTGGTTGATTCCATTCTATTCCATTCCATTCCATTGCATTCCATTCCATTCCATCCCACTCGGTATAATTCCATTCCATTCCATGCAATTCCATTCCATTCCATTCCATTTTATTTGATTCCATTTCTTTCCATTTCATTCCACTTTCCCATTCCATTCCATTCCTTCCCAGTTGATTCCATTCCATTGCATCGCATTCCATTCCATTCCATTCCATTCCACTCCATTCCATTATATTCTCTTCGGTTGATTCCATTCCATTCCATTCCTTTCCATTCCATTCCACTCCATACCGTTCCATTCCATTCCATTCCATTCCATTCCACTCGGGTTCATTCAAATGCATTCCACTTTTTTCCACTCCATTCTATTCTATTCCATTCCATTCCATTCCATTCTATTCCACTCCATTGTATTCCATTCCATTCCTCACGGGTTGATTCCACTGCATTCCATTGCATTCCATTCCATTCAATTCCATTTCATACCAATTGAGTTCATTCCATTCCATTCCAATCCATTCCATTCCATTCCATTGCTTTCCATTCCATTCCCTTCCACTAGGGTTGATTCCATTCCATTCCATTCCATTCCCTTCCATTGCTTTCCATTCCATTGCATTACATTCCAATCCACTCCATTCCACTCCTTTTGGTTCCTTTCCATGCCATTGCATTCCATTCCATTCCATTTCATTCCATTCCAGTTGATTCCATTCATTTTCAATCCATTCCATTCCATTCCATTCCACTGGGTTTGATTGCATTCCATTCCATTCAATTCCTTTCCATTCTTCCATGCCATTCCATTAGATTGCACTCGGGTTGATTCTGTTCCATTGAATTCCATTCGATTCCCTTACATTCCATTCAATTTTTCCATTCCTTTCCATTCCATTCCACTCCGGTTTATTCCATTCCATTAAATTTCATTCCATTCCATTCCATTTCATTCCATTCCACTCCATTCCACTCCATTCAATTCCATTCCATTCTATTCCAATCGGGTTGATTCCATTCCATTCCATTCCATTCCATTCCATTCCATTCCATTCCATTCCATTCCATTGCATTCCATTCCATTCCATTCCATTCCATTCCATTCCATTCCATTCCATTCCATTCCATTCCATTCCATTGCATTCCATTCGATTCCATTCCATTTAACTCGGGTTAATTCCATTCCATTCCATTCCATTCCATTCCATTCCATTCCATTCCATTCCATTCCATTCCACTATGGTTGATTTCCTTGATTCGATTCTGTTCCGTTCCATAACACTCCAATTGATTCCATTCCATTCCTTTCCATTCCATTCCATTTGATTCCATTCCATTCCATTCCAATCGGGTTGCTTCCGTTCCATTCCAGGCCATTCCATTTCATTCCATTCCATTTCATTCCATTCCATTCCAGTTTATTCCATTCCATTCCATTCCACTCCATTCCATTATGTTCCACTCGGTTTGATTCCATTCCATTCCATTCCATTGTATTCCATTCCATTCCATTCCATTCCAATTCTTTCCATTCCATTCTATTCCATTCCAGTTGATTCCATTCCATTCCATTCCATTCCATTCCATTCCATTCCATTCCATTCCATTCCTTTCCATTCCATTCCATTCCATTCCATTCCAGTAGTGTTGATTCCATTCCATTCCATTCCATTCCATTCCATTCCATTCCACTCAGGTTGATTCCATTCCATTCCATTCCATTCCACTCGGGATGATTCTATTGCATTCCACTCGATACCATTCCATTCGTTTCCATTCTTCCATTCCATTCCATTCCATTCCACTCGGGTTGATTCCATTCCATTCCATTTCTTTCCTTTCCATTCCGTTCCACTCAACTCCTCTCCACTCCACTCTGCTCGGGTTGATTCCATTCCATTATATTCCATTCCATTCAATTCCATTCCATTAAACTCGGGTTGATTCCATTCCATTGCATTCCATTCCATTGCATTCCATTCGGGTTGATTCCATTCCATTCCATTCCATTCCATTCCATTCCATTCCACTCGGGTTGATTCCAATCCATTCCATTCCACTCCATTCCACTCCATTCCATTACACTCGGGTTGATTCCATTCGATTCCATTCCATTCCAATACACTGCTTTCCGTTGCATTCATTTTTTCTCGGGTTGATTCCATTCCATTCTACTCATTCCATTCCATTCCATTCCATTGCATTCCATTTCTTTCCATTCCATTCCATTCCATTCCATTCCTTTCCATTCCACTGCATTCCATTCCAATGTGGTTGATTCCATTCTATTCCATTCCATTTCATTGCATTCCATTCCGTTCCATTCCACTAGGTATAATTCCATTCCATTCCATGCAATTCCATTCCATTCCATTCCATATTATTTGATTCCATTTCTTTCCATTTCATTCCACTTTCCCATTCCATTCCATTCCTTCCCGGTTGATTCCATTCCATTGCATCGCATTCCATTCCATTCCATTCCATTCCACTCCATTCCTTTATATTCTCTTCGGTTGATTCCATTCCATTCCATTCCTTTCCATTCCATTCCACTCCATACCGTTCCATTCCATTCCATTCCAATCCACTCGGGTTCATTCAAATGCATTCCATTCTTTTCCACTCCATTCTATTCTATTCCATTCCATTCCATTCCATTCCATTCCATTCCATTCCATTCCATTCCATTCTATTCCACTCCATTGTATTCCATTCCATTCCTCACGGGTTTATTCCATTGCATTCCATTGCATTCCATTCCATTCCATTCCATTTCATACCAATTGAGTTCATTCCATTCCATTCCAATCCATTCCATTCCATTTCATTGCTTTCCATTCCATTCCCTTCCACTAGGGTTGATTCCATTCCATTCCATTCCATTCCCTTCCATTGCTTTCCATTCCATTGCATTACATTCCAATCCACTCCATTCCACTCCTGTTGGTTTCTTTCCATGACATTGCATTCCATTCCATTCCATTTCATTCCATTCCAGTTGATTCCATTCATTTTCAATCCATTCCATTCCATTCCATTCCACTGGGTTTGATTGCATTCCATTCCATTCAATTCCTTTCCATTCTTCCATGCCATTCCATTACATTGCACTCGGGTTGATTCTGTTCCATTCAATTCCATTCGATTCCCTTACATTCCATTCAATTTTTCCATTCCTTTCCATTCCATTCCACTCCGGTTTATTCCATTCCATTAAATTTCATTCCATTCCATTCCATTCCATTCCATTCCACTCCATTCCACTCCATTCAATTCCATTCCATTCTATTCCAATCGGGTTGATTCCATTCCATTCCATTCCATTCCATTCCATTCCATTCCATTCCATTCCATTCCATTGCATTCCATTCCATTCCATTCCATTCCATTCCATTCCATTCCATTCCATTCCATTCCATTGCATTCCATTCGATTCCATTCCATTTAACTCGGGTTAATTCCATTCCATTCCATTTCATTCCATTCCATTCCATTCCATTCCATTCCATTCCATTCCATTCCATTCCATTCCATTCCACTATGGTTGATTTCCTTGATTCGATTATGTTCCGTTCCATAACACTCCAATTGATTCCATTCCATTCCTTTCCATTCCATTCCATTTGATTCCATTCCATTCCATTCCAATCGGGTTGCTTCCGTTCCATTCCAGGCCATTCCATTTCATTCCATTCCATTTCATTCCATTCCATTCCAGTTTATTCCATTCCATTCCATTCCACTCCATTCCATTATGTTCCACTCGGTTTGATTCCATTCCATTCCATTCCATTGTATTCCATTCCATTCCATTCCATTCCAATTCTTTCCATTCCATTCTATTCCATTCCAGTTGATTCCATTCCATTCCATTCCATTCCATTCCATTCCATTCCATTCCATTCCATTCCTTTCCATTCCATTCCATTCCATTCCATTCCAGTAGTGTTGATTCCATTCCATTCCATTCCATTCCATTCCATTCCATTCCACTCAGGTTGATTCCATTCCATTCCATTCCATTCCACTCGGGATGATTCTATTGCATTCCACTCGATACCATTCCATTCGTTTCCATTCTTCCATTCCATTCCATTCCATTCCACTCGGGTTGATTCCATTCCATTCCATTTCTTTCCTTTCCATTCCGTTCCACTCAACTCCTCTCCACTCCACTCTGCTCGGGTTGATTCCATTCCATTATATTCCATTCCATTCAATTCCATTCCATTAAACTCGGGTTGATTCCATTCCATTCCATTCCATTCCATTGCATTCCATTCGGGTTGATTCCATTCCATTCCATTCCATTCCATTCCATTCCATTCCACTCGGGTTGATTCCAATCCATTCCATTCCACTCCATTCCACTCCATTCCATTACACTCGGGTTGATTCCATTCGATTCCATTCCATTCCAATACACTGCTTTCCGTTGCATTCATTTTTTCTCGGGTTGATTCCATTCCATTCTACTCATTCCATTCCATTCCATTCCATTGCATTCCATTTCTTTCCATTCCATTCCATTCCATTCCATTCCTTTCCATTCCACTGCATTCCATTCCAATGTGGTTGATTCCATTCTATTCCATTCCATTTCATTGCATTCCATTCCGTTCCATTCCACTAGGTATAATTCCATTCCATTCCATGCAATTCCATTCCATTCCATTCCATATTATTTGATTCCATTTCTTTCCATTTCATTCCACTTTCCCATTCCATTCCATTCCTTCCCGGTTGATTCCATTCCATTGCATCGCATTCCATTCCATTCCATTCCATTCCACTCCATTCCTTTATATTCTCTTCGGTTGATTCCATTCCATTCCATTCCTTTCCATTCCATTCCACTCCATACCGTTCCATTCCATTCCATTCCAATCCACTCGGGTTCATTCAAATGCATTCCATTCTTTTCCACTCCATTCTATTCTATTCCATTCCATTCCATTCCATTCCATTCCATTCCATTCCATTCCATTCCATTCTATTCCACTCCATTGTATTCCATTCCATTCCTCACGGGTTTATTCCATTGCATTCCATTGCATTCCATTCCATTCCATTCCATTTCATACCAATTGAGTTCATTCCATTCCATTCCAATCCATTCCATTCCATTTCATTGCTTTCCATTCCATTCCCTTCCACTAGGGTTGATTCCATTCCATTCCATTCCATTCCCTTCCATTGCTTTCCATTCCATTGCATTACATTCCAATCCACTCCATTCCACTCCTGTTGGTTTCTTTCCATGACATTGCATTCCATTCCATTCCATTTCATTCCATTCCAGTTGATTCCATTCATTTTCAATCCATTCCATTCCATTCCATTCCACTGGGTTTGATTGCATTCCATTCCATTCAATTCCTTTCCATTCTTCCATGCCATTCCATTACATTGCACTCGGGTTGATTCTGTTCCATTCAATTCCATTCGATTCCCTTACATTCCATTCAATTTTTCCATTCCTT
Source organism: Gorilla gorilla gorilla (assembly GCF_029281585.2). Classification (NCBI taxonomy): domain Eukaryota; kingdom Metazoa; phylum Chordata; class Mammalia; order Primates; family Hominidae; genus Gorilla; species Gorilla gorilla. The sequence goes on along the minus strand of NC_086018.1, from coordinate 7,791,358 downwards.
TCCATTCCATTCCACTCCGGTTTATTCCATTCCATTAAATTTCATTCCATTCCATTCCATTCCATTCCATTCCACTCCATTCCACTCCATTCAATTCCATTCCATTCTATTCCAATCGGGTTGATTCCATTCCATTCCATTCCATTCCATTCCATTCCATTCCATTCCATTCCATTGCATTCCATTCCATTCCATTCCATTCCATTCCATTCCATTCCATTCCATTCCATTCCATTGCATTCCATTCGATTCCATTCCATTTAACTCGGGTTAATTCCATTCCATTCCATTTCATTCCATTCCATTCCATTCCATTCCATTCCATTCCATTCCATTCCATTCCATTCCATTCCACTATGGTTGATTTCCTTGATTCGATTATGTTCCGTTCCATAACACTCCAATTGATTCCATTCCATTCCTTTCCATTCCATTCCATTTGATTCCATTCCATTCCATTCCAATCGGGTTGCTTCCGTTCCATTCCAGGCCATTCCATTTCATTCCATTCCATTTCATTCCATTCCATTCCAGTTTATTCCATTCCATTCCATTCCACTCCATTCCATTATGTTCCACTCGGTTTGATTCCATTCCATTCCATTCCTTTGTATTCCATTCCATTCCATTCCATTCCATTCCATTCCAATTCTTTCCATTCCATTCTATGCCATTCCAGTTGATTCCATTCCATTCCATTCCATTCCATTCCATTCCATTCCATTCCATTCCATTCCATTCCATTCCATTCCATTCCTTTCCATTCCATTCCATTCCAGTAGTGTTGATTCCATTCCATTCCATTCCATTCCATTCCATTCCACTCAGGTTGATTCCATTCCATTCCATTCCATTCCACTCGGGATGATTCTATTGCATTCTACTCGATACCATTCCATTCGTTTCCATTCTTCCATTCCATTCCATTCCATTCCACTCGGGTTGATTCCATTCCATTCCATTTCTTTCCTTTCCATTCCGTTCCACTCAACTCCTCTCCACTCCACTCTGCTCGGGTTGATTCCATTCCATTATATTCCATTCCATTCAATTCCATTCCATTAAACTCGGGTTGATTCCATTCCATTCCATTCCATTCCATTCCATTGCATTCCATTCGGGTTGATTCCATTCCATTCCATTCCATTCCATTCCATTCCATTCCATTCCATTCCATTCCATTCCATTCCACTCGGGTTGATTCCAATCCATTCCATTCCACTCCATTCCACTCCATTCCATTACACTCGGGTTGATTCCATTCGATTCCATTCCATTCCAATACACTGCTTTCCGTTGCATTCATTTTTTCTCGGGTTGATTCCATTCCATTCTACTCATTCCATTCCATTCCATTCCATTGCATTCCATTTCTTTCCATTCCATTCCATTCCATTCCATTCCTTTCCATTCCACTGCATTCCATTCCAATGTGGTTGATTCCATTCTATTCCATTCCATTTCATTGCATTCCATTCCGTTCCATTCCACTAGGTATAATTCCATTCCATTCCATGCAATTCCATTCCATTCCATTCCATATTATTTGATTCCATTTCTTTCCATTTCATTCCACTTTCCCATTCCATTCCATTCCTTCCCGGTTGATTCCATTCCATTGCATCGCATTCCATTCCATTCCATTCCATTCCACTCCATTCCTTTATATTCTCTTCGGTTGATTCCATTCCATTCCATTCCTTTCCATTCCATTCCACTCCATACCGTTCCATTCCATTCCATTCCAATCCACTCGGGTTCATTCAAATGCATTCCATTCTTTTCCACTCCATTCTATTCTATTCCATTCCATTCCATTCCATTCCATTCCATTAAATTCTATTCCACTCCATTGTATTCCATTCCATTCCTCACGGGTTTATTCCATTGCATTCCATTGCATTCCATTCCATTCCATTCCATTTCATACCAATTGAGTTCATTCCATTCCATTCCAATCCATTCCATTCCATTTCATTGCTTTCCATTCCATTCCCTTCCACTAGGGTTGATTCCATTTCATTCCATTCCATTCCCTTCCATTGCTTTCCATTCCATTGCATTACATTCCAATCCACTCCATTCCACTCCTGTTGGTTCCTTTCCATGCCATTGCATTCCATTCCATTCCATTTCATTCCATTCCAGTTGATTCCATTCATTTTCAATCCATTCCATTCCATTCCATTCCACTGGGTTTGATTGCATTCCATTCCATTCAATTCATTTCCATTCTTCCATGCCATTCCATTACATTGCACTCAGGTTGATTCTGTTCCATTCCATTCCATTTGGTTCCCTTCCATTCCATTCAATTTTTCCATTCCTTTCCATTCCATTCCTCTCCGGTTTATTCCATTCTATTAAATTTCATTCCATTCCATTCCATTCCATTCCATTCCACTCCATTCCACTCCATTCAATTCCATTCCATTCCATTCCAGTCGGGTTGATTCCATTCCATTCCATTCCATTTCATTCCATTCCATTCCATTCCATTCCATTCCATTCCATTCCACTCCATTCCATTCCATTCTTTCCAATCGGGTTGATTCCATTCCATTCCATTCCATTCCATTCTCTCTGGTTGATTCCATTCCATTCCATGCAATTCCTTTCCATTCCATTCTATTTTATTTGATTCCATTTCTTTCCATTCCATTGCATTTTCCCATTCCATTCCATTCCAGTTGATTCCATTCCAATGCATTGCTTTCCAATGCATTCCATTCCATTCCATTCCACTCCATTCCATTATGTTCCGCTCGGTTTGATTCCATTCCATTCCATTCCTTTGTATTCCATTCCATTCCATTCCAATTCATTCCATTCCATTCTATTCCATTCCAGTTGATTCCATTCCATTCCATTCCATTCCATTCCATTCCATTCCATTCCATTCCATTCCATTCCAGAAGTGTTGATTCAATTCCATTCCATTCCATTCCATTCCACTCGGGTTGATTCCATTCCATTCCATTTCTTTCCTTTCCCTTCCGCTCCACTCAAATCCACTTCACTCCACTCTGCTCGGGTTGATTCCGTTCCATTATATTCCGTTCCATTCAATTCCATTCCATTCCACTCGGGTTGAATCGATTGCATTCCGTTTCATTCCATTCCATTCCCTTCCATTCCATTCCATTGCATTCCATTCGGGTTGATTCCATTCCATTCCATTCCATTCCATTCCATTGCATTCCATTCCACTCGGGTTGATTCCAATCCATTCCATTCCATTCCATTCCACTCCATTCCATTACACTTGGGTTGATTCCATTCGATTCCATTCCATTCCAATACACTGCTTTCCGTTGCATTCATTTTTTCTCGGGTTGATTCCATTCCATTCTACTCATTCCATTCCATTCCATTCCATTGCATTCCATTTCTTTCCATTCCATTCCATTCCATTCCATTCCTTTCCATTCCACTGCATTCCATTCCAATGTGGTTGATTCCATTCTATTCCATTCCATTCCATTGCATTCCTTTCCATTCCATTCCACTCGGTATAATTCCATTCCATTCCATGCAATTCCATTCCATTCCATTCCATTTTATTTGATTCCATTCCTTTCCATTCCATTCCACTTTCCCATTCCATTCCATTCCTTTCCATTATATTTTCTTCGGTTGATTCTATTCCATTCCATTCCCTTCCATACCATTCCATTCCATACCGTTCCTTTCCGTTCCATTCCTTTCCATTCCATTCCATTCCATTCCATTCCATTCCATTCCATTCCACTCGGGTTCATTCAAATGAATTCCATTCTTTTTCACCCCATTTTATTCTATTCCATTTCATTCCATTCCATTCCATTCCATTCCATTCCATTCCATTCCATTCCATTGTATTCCATTCCATTCCTCACGGGTTGATTCCATTGCATTCCATGGCATTCTATTCCATTCAATTCCATTTCATTCCAATTGAGTTGGTTCCATTCCATTCCATTCCATTCCATTCCATTCCATTCCATTCCATTCCATTCCATTCCATTCCATTCCATTCCATTCCATTGCTTTCCATTCCATTCCATTCCACTAGGGTTGATTCCATTCCATTCCATTGCATTCCCTTCCATTGCTTTCCATTCCATTCCATTCCAGTTAATTCCATTCCGTTGCATTCCATTCCAATCCACTCCATTCCACTCGTGTTGGTTCCTTTCCATGCCATTGCATTCCATTCCATTCCATTTCATTCCATTCCAGTTGATTCCATTCCTTTTCAATCCATTCCATTCCATTCCTTTCCACTGGGTTTGATTGCATTCCATTCCATTCAATTCCTTTCCCTTCTTCCATGCCATTCCATTACATTGCACTCAGGTTGATTCTGTTCCATTCCATTCCATTCGATTCCATTCCATTTTTCCATTCCTTTCCATTCCATTCCACTCCGGTTTATTCCATTCCATTAAATTTCATTCCATTCCATTCCATTCCAATCCATTCCACTCCACTCAACTCTACTCCACTCGGGTTGATTCCATTCCATTCGATTTCATTATATTCCATTGCATTCCATTCCATTCCATTTCATTCTGATTGGGTTGATTCCATTGTACTCCATTCCAATTCTTTCCATTCCTTTGCATTCCATTCCATTCCTTTCCTCTCTGGTTGATTCCAATACATTCCATTTCATTCCATTCCATTCCATTCCATTCCATTCCTCCGCAGGTGATTCAATTGCATTCCATTCCCATCCATTACTTTCCATTCCATTCCATTCCAGTTGATTCCATTCCATTTCATTCTATTCCACTCCATTGCATTCCACTCGGGTTGATTTCTTTCCATTCCATTGCATTCCATTCCATTCTTTTTTATTCCATTCCTGTTGATTCCATTCATTTAATTCCATTCCATTCCATTCCATTCCACTCGGGTTGATTGCATTACTTTCCATTCCATTCCTTTCCAGTCTTCCATGCCATTTCATTCCATTCCACTCGGATGGATTGTTTTCCATTCTTTCCATTCGATTTGATTGCATTCCATTCCATTCCATTCCATTCCATTCCATTCCATTCCATTCCATTCTTCCGTTCCTTTCGATTCCATTCCACTCGGGTTTATTCCAATCCATTCCATTTCATTCCATTCCATTTCATTCCACTCCACTCCACTCCACTCAGGTTCATTCCATTCCATTCCATTCCATTCCGTTCCATTGCATTCCATTCCATTCCATTTCATTGCAATTGGGTTGATTCCATTCCATTCCTTTCCATTCCATTCCCGTCGATTTGATTCCATTCCATTCCATTCCATTCCATTCCATTCCATTCCATTCCATTCCACTAGAGTTGATTCCATTCCATTTCATTCCTTTCCGTTACTTTCCATTCCATTCCATTCCAGTTAATTCCATTTCATTCCATTCCTTTCCATTCCATTCCATTTCATTCTATCCCATTCCAGTTGATTCCATTCCATTCCATTCCTTTCCGTTCCATTCCATTCCATTCCATTCCATTCCATTCCGGTAGTGTTGATTCCATTCCATTCCATTCCATTCCATTCCATTCCATTCCATTCCATTCCATTCCTTTCCATTCCATTCCATTCCATTCCATTCCGCTCTACTCAGGTAGATTGCATCCCATTCCATTCCATTCCTTTCCATTCCATTCCATTCCATTCCATTCCATTCCATTCCATTCCATTCCACTCAGGTTGATTCCATTCTAATCCATTCCATTCCATTCTACTCTGGTTGATTCCATTCCATTCATTTGGTTGCATTCCATTCCATTTCTCTCCACTCCACTCCACTCCACTCCATCCACTCGAGTCATCTCCATTCAATTCCATTCCTTTCCATTCCGTTCCATTCCATTCCATACCACTGCATTCCATTTCTTTCCATTCCATTCCATTCCATTCAATTCCATTCCATTCCATTCCAGTAGTGTTGATTCCATTCCATTCCATTCCATTCCATTCCATTCCTTTCCATTCCATTCCATTCCACTCAGGTTGATTCCATTCCATTCCATTCCATTCCACTCGGGTTGATTCCATTCCATTCCATTCCATTCCATTCCACTCGGGTTGATTCTATTGCATTCCATTCCATACCATTCAATTCGTTTCCATTCTTTGAATCCATTCCATTCCATTCCATTTCTTTCCTTTCCCTTCCATTCCACTCAAATCCACTCCACTCCTCTTCACTCGGGTTCATTCCATTAGATTCCATTTCATTCAATTCCATTCCGTTCGATTGCATTCCATTCCATTCCATTTCATTCCAATTGGGTTGATTCCATTCCACTCCTTTCCATTCCATTCCCGTCGAGTTGATTCCATTCCAATCCACTCCATTCCACTTCATTCGATTCCACTAGAGTTGATTCCATTCCATTTCATTCCCTTTCATTACTTTCCATTCCATTCCATTCCAGTTGATTCCATTTCATTCCATTCCTTTCCATTCCATTCCATTTCATTCCATTACATTCTATTCCATTCCAGTTGATTCCATTCCATTCCATTCCTTTCCGTTCCGTTCCATTCCATTCCATTCCATTCCATTCCATTCCATTCCATTCCATTCCAGTAGTGTTGATTCCATTCCATTCCATTCCATTCCATTCCATTCCAGTAGTGTTGATTCCATTCCCTTCCATTCCATTCCATTCCATTCCATTCCATTCCATTCCATTCCAATCCATTCCGTTCCATTCCATTCCATTCCACTCAGGTTGATTCCATTCTATTCTATTCTATTCTACTCGGGTTGATTCCATTCCATTCATTTGGTTGCATTTCATTCCATTTCTCTCCACTCCACTCCACTCCACTCCATCCACTCGAGTGAACTCCATTCAATTCCATTCCATTCCATTCCGTTCCATTCCATTCCATACCACTGCATTCCATTTCTTTCCATTCCATTCCTTTCCATTCCATTCCATTCCATTCCATTCCATTCCATTCCATTCCAGTAGTGTTGATTCCATTCCATTCCATTCCATTCCATTCCATTCCATTCCACTCGGGTTGATTCCAATCCATTCCATTCCATTCCATTCCACTCCATTCCATTACACTCGGGTTGATTCCATTCGATTCCATTCCATTCCATTACACTACTTTCCGTTCAATTCATTTACTCTCAGGTTGATTCCAATCCATTCCATTCCATTCCATTCCACTCCATTCCATTACACTCGGGTTGATTCCATTCGATTCCATTCCATTCCATTACACTACTTTCCGTTCCATTCATTTCCTCTCGGGTTGATTCCATTCAATTCTACTTATTCCATTGCATTCCACTCCATTCCATTGCATTCTATTTCTTTCCATTCCATTCCATTCCATTCCATTCCATTCCATTCCTTTCCATTCCACTGTATTCCATTCCAATGTGGTTGATTCCGTTCCATTCCATTCCATTCCATTGCATTCCATTCCATTCCATTCCACTCAGTATAATTCCATTCCATTCCATGCAGTTCCATTCCATTCCATTCTATTTTATTTGATTCCATTTCTTTCCATTCCATTCCACTTTCAAATTTCATTCCATTCCTTTCCAGTTGATTCCATTCCTTTGCATCACGTTCCATTCCATTCCATTCCATTCCACTCCATTCCATTATATTCTCTTGGGTGGATTCCATTCAATTCCATTCCTTTCCATTCCATTCCATTCCATACCGTTCCATTCCATTCCATTCCATTCCATACCGTTCCAGTCCATTCCATTCCATTGCATTCCATTCCACTCGGGTTGATTCAAATCCATTCCATTCTTTTCCACTCCATTCTACTCTATTCCATTCCATTCCATTCCATTCCATTCCATTCCTTTGTATTCCATTCCATTCCACACAGGTTGATTCCATTCCATTCCATTCCATTCCATTCCATTCCATTCCATTCCATTCCATTCCATTCCATTCCATTCCATTCTTCACCGGTTGATTCTATTCGATTCCATTCCATTTCATTCCATTCGATTCCATTCCATTCCATTCCATTCCATTATATTCCAACCCATTCCATTGATTCCATTCCCTTCCATTCCATTCCATTCTATTCCACTCAACACGCGTTGATTCTGCTCCATTACTTTGCATTCCAGTCCACTCCATTCCATTCCATTTATTCCATTCCATTCCACTAGAGTTGATTCCATTCCATTCCATTGTATTCAATTCCATTCCATTACATTCCATTCGGGTTGATTACATTCCATTCCTTTCCACTCGTGTTGATTCCATTCCATTCCTTTCCAGTCAAGTTTATTCCTTTCCATTCCATTCCATTCCATTCCGTTCCATTCCATTCCATTGCATTCCTTTCCATTCCTTTCGTGTTGATTTCTCTCCATTCCATTCCATTCCATGCCATTACATTCAATCCCATTCCATTCAACTCCCTTCCATTCCATTCCATTCCATTCCATTCTATTGCATTCCTGTCGGATTGATTCCATTCCATTCCATTCCATTCCATTCCATTCCATTCCCTTCCATAGGGGTTGCTCCCATTCCATTCCATTCCATTCTTCTAGGGTTTATTCCATTTCATTCCATTCCTTTCCATTCCACTCCATCCCATTCCATTGTATTTCATTCCGTTCCACACGGGTTGATTCCATTCCATTCCATTCCATTCCATTCCATTGCTTTCCATTCCATTCCATTCCACTAGTGTTGATTCCATTCCATTCAATTCCCTTCCATTACTTTCCATTCCATTCCATTCCAATTGATTCCATTCCATTGCATTCCATTCCAATCTACTCCATTCCACTCGTGTTGGTTCCTTTCCATGCCATTGCATTCCATTCCATTCTATTTCATTCCATTCCAGTTGATTCCATTCCTTTTCAATCCATTCCATTCCATTGCACTGGGGTTGATTGCATTCCATTCCTTTCAATTAGTTTCCATTCTTCCATGCCATTCCATTGCATTTCACTCGGGTTTATTCCATTCCATTCCATTCCATTTTTCCATTCCTTTCCATTCCATTCCACTCGGGTTTATTCCAATCCATTAAATTTCATTCCATTCCATTCCTTTCCAATCCACTCCAGTCCACTCCACTCCACTCCCCTCCACTCTTGTTGATTCCATTCCGTTCCATTTCATTCCATTCCATTCCATTTCATTCCGATTGGATTGTTTCCATTTTATTCCATTCCATTCCATTCCATTCTATTCCATTCCATTCCATTCCATTCTATTCCATTCCATTCCATTCCATTCCTTTGCGTTCCATTCCATTCCTTTCCTCTCTGGTTGATTCCAATCCATTCCATTCCATTGCTTTCCATTCCATTCCATTCTTTTCCATTCCATTCCATTCCATTCCATTCCTCTCGAGTTGATTATATTCCATTCCATTCCATTCCTTTCCATTCCATTCCATTATTCCAATCCAATCCATTCCATTCCAATCGTGTTGATTCCATTCCATTCATTTGGTTGCATTCCATTCCATTCCTCTCCACTCTACTCCTCTCCACTCCACTCCAATCCTCTCCATCCACTCGGGTTAACTCCATTCCATTCCATTCCATTCCATTCCACTCCATTCCATTCCATTCCATTCCATTCCACTCCATTCCATTCGATTCCACTCCATTCCACTCCATTCCATTCCATTCCATTCCATTCCATTGCATTCCATTTCTTTCCATTCCATTCCATTTCACTCCATTCCATTGGATTCAATTCCATTCCATTACAATCTATTCCATTCCATTCCATTCCACTCCATTCCTTGCCATTCCATTCCCTTACATTTCTTTACATTCCATTCCATTCCATTCCATTCCGTTCCATTTCATGCCACTCGGGTTGATTGCATTCCGTTGCATTCCATTCCCTTCCATTCATTTCCTTTCCATTCCATTCCATTGCATTCTAATGAATTCCTTTCCTTTCCATTCCATTCCTTTCCATTCCATTCCATTCCATTCCATTCAATATCATTTCATTCCGTTCCATTCCATTCCATTCCAGTTGATTCCATTCCATTCCGTTTCATTCGATTCCATTCCATTCCCCTCGGGTTGATTCCATTCCATTCCATTCCAATCATTCCATTCCATTCCATTCCCCTAGGGTTGATTCCATTCCATTCCATTCATTCCATTCCAAACATTCCATTCCATTCCACACCGGTTGATTCCATTCCATTCCATTCCAATCCTTTCCATTCCATTCCATGCCACTCGGGTTGATTCCACTTCATTGCATTCCATTCCATTCCATTTCATTTCATTCCATTACACTCGGTTTGATTCCTTTCCATTCCATTCCATTGCTTTCCATTCCTTTCCATTCCACTCGGTTTGATTCCATTCCGTTCCATTCCATTTTTTTCCATTCTATTCCATTCTATCATATTCCAGTCCATTCCTGTTGATTCCATTCCATTCCGTTCCATTCCATTCCATTCCTTTCCTTTCCTTTCCGGTGGGGTTGATTCCGTTCCATTCCATTACATTACATTACATTACTTTCCACTCGGGATGATCCTTTTCCATTCCATTCCATTCCTTTCCATTCCATTCCTTTCGACACGGTTTGATTCCATTCCATTACATTTCATTCCATTGCATTCCTTTCCATTCCATTCCAGGCCATTTGGGTTGATTTCTTTCCATTCCATTCCATTCCATCCCATTGCATTCCATTCCATTCCAATTCGTTCCATTCCTTTCCATTCGTCTCGAGTTGCTTCCATTCCATTCCATTCCAATCCATTCCCTTCCAATCCACTCGAATTGATTCCATTCCATTCCATTCCATTCCATTCCATTCCATTCCATTCCATTCCATTCCATTCCATTCCATTAAACTCGTGTTGATTCCATTCCATTCCATTCCATCCCATTCCATTCCATCCCAATACATTCCATAACATTGCATTCCATTCCATTCCATTCCATACCTCTCGGGTTGATTCCATTCCATTCCATTCTAGATTGGTTCATTCCATTCCATTCCCTTCTATTCCACATGAGTTGATTCCATTTCATTCCATTCCTTTCCATTCTATTCCATTCCATTCCATTCCATTCCATTCAAATGCATTCGAATTTATTCCATTCCATTCCATTCCATTCCATTCCATTCCACTCGTCTTGACTCCATTCTAATCTATTCCATTCATTCCATTCCACTCGGGTTAATTCCATCCCATTCCATTCACTTCCACTCCATTCCATTCGGGTTGATCCCATTCCATTCCGTTCCAATCCAATCCATTCCACTTGGGTTGATTCCATTCCATTCCATTCCATTCAATTCCATTCAATTCCATTCCTTTCCATTACACTCGGGTTGATTCCATTGCCTTTCATTCCATTCCATTCCATTCCATTCCATTCCATTCCATTCCATTCCATTCCATTCCATTCCATTCCATTCCATTCCATTCCATTCTTCACCGGTTGATTTTATTCGATTCCATTCCTATTCATTCCATTCGATTCGATTCGATTCCATTCCATTCCATTATATTCCAACCCGTTCCATTGATTCCATTCCCTTCCATTCCATTCCATTCTATTCCACTCAACACGCATTGATTCTGCTCCATTACTTTGCATTCCAGTCCATTCCATTCCATTCCATTTATTCCATTCGATTCCACTAGTGTTGATTCCATTCCATTCCATTTTATTCCATTCCATTCCATTGTATTCAATTCCATTCCGTTACATTGCACTCGGTTTGATTACATTCCATTCCATTCCACTCGTGTCGATTCCATTCCATTCCATTCCACTCAAGTTTATTCCTTTCCATTCCATTCCATTCCATTCCATTCCATTCCATTCCAATCCATTCCATTCCATTGCATTCCTTTCCATTCCATTCGTGTTGATTTCTCTCCATTCCATTCCATTCCATGCCATTGCATTCCATCCCATTCCATTCCAGTCCCTTCCATTCCATTCCATTCCATTCCATTCTATTGCTTTCCATTCCATTCCATTCCACTAGGGTTGATTCCATTCCATTCCATTCCCTTCCATTACTTTCCATTCCATTCCATTCCAGTTGATTCTATTCCATTGCATTCCATTCCAATCCACTCCATTCCACTCGTGTTGTTTCCTTTCCATGCCATTGCATTCCATTCCATTCCATTTCATTCCATTCCTGTTGATTCCATTCTTTTTCAATCCATTCCATTCCATTCCATTCCACTGGGTTTTATTGCATTCCTTTCCATTCAATTCCTTTCCTTTCTTCCATGCCATTCCTTGACATTCCACTCGGGTTGATTCTGTTCCATTCCATTCTATTCCATTCAATTCCATTCCATTCCATTCCATTTTTACATTCCTTTCCATTCCATTCCACTCCAGTTTACTCCATTCCATTAAATTTCATTCCATTCCATTCCATTCCAATCCACTCCACTCCACTCAACTCCACTCCACTCGGGTTGTTTCCATTCCATTTCATTTCATTCCATTCCATTGTATTCCATTCCATTCCATTTCATTCCGATTGGGTTGATTCTATTCTATTCCATTCCATTCCATTCCATTCCTTTGCGTTCCATTCCATTCCTTTCCTCTCTGGTTGATTCCAATACATTCCATTCCATTCCATTCCATTCCATTCCATTCCATTCCACTAGAGGTGATTCCATTGCATTCCATTCCCATCCATTACTTTAGATTCCATTCCATTCCAGTTGATTCCATTCCATTCCATTCCATTCCATTCCACTCCATTTCATTCCACTCTGGATGATTCCTTTCCATTCCATTGCATTCCATTCCATTCTTTTTTATTCCACTCCTGTTGATTCCTTTCCATTCCATTCCATTCCACTCGGGGTGATTACATCCCATTCCATTCCATTCCATTCCATTCCATTCCATTCCATTCCATTCCACTTAGGTTGATTCCATTCCATTCCATTCCATTCCATTCCATTCCATTCCATTCCATTCCATAACATTGCATTCCATTTCATTCCATTCCACAACTCTCGTGTTGATTCCATTCCACTCCATTCTAGATTGGTTCATTCCATTCCATTCCCTTCTATTCCACATTGGTTGATTCCGTTTCATTCCATTCCTTTCCATTGTATTCCTTTCCATTGTATTCCATTCCATTCCATTCCATTCCATTCCATTCCATTCCATTCCATTCCATTCCATTCCATTCCATTCCTTTCAAATGCATTCGAATTTATTCCATTCCATTCAATTCCATTCCGTTCCATTTCATTCCATTCCATTCCACTCGTCTTGACTCCATTCTAATCCATTCCATTCATTCCATTCCACTCGGGTTGATTCCATTCCATTCCATTCCCTTCCACTCCATTCCATTCGGGTTGTTCCCATTCCATTCCGTTCTAATCCAATCCATTCCACTCGTGTTGATTCCATTCCATTCCATTCCATTCAATTCCATTCAATTCCATTCCATTCCATTACACTTGGGTTGATTCCATTGCCTTCCTTTCCATTCCATTCCATTCCATTCCATTCCATTCCATTCCATTCCATTCCTTTCCATTCCATTCCATTCAATTCCTTTCCATTCCATTCCATTCCATTCCATTCCATTCCATTCCATTCCATTCCATTCCATTCCATTCCATTCCATTCCATTCCGCTCAGGTTAATTTCATTCCGTTCCATTCCATTCCATTCCATTCCATTCCATTCCAATCCATTCCATTCCATTCCTCTCTTGTATATTCCTTTCCATTCCATGCCATTCCTCTCCATTCCATTCCATTCCATTCGATTCCATATCACTCTTCTTTATTCTATTCAGTTCCATTCGATTCCATTCCATTTCAATCAATTCTGTTCCATTCCATTCTCCTGGGGTTGATTCCATTCCATTCCATTCCATTGCATTCCATTCCATTCAATTCCACTCGGCTGGATTCCATTCTATTCCATTCCATTCCATTCCATTCTAGTTTATTCCGTTCCATTCCATTCCATTCCATTCCATTCCATTCCATTCCACTCAGGTTTAATCCTTTCCATTCCATTCCATTCAATTCCATTCCTTTCTATTCCATTCCATTCCGTTCCATTCCATTCCGTTCCATTCCATTCCTTTCTATTGCATTCCAGTTTATTCCATTCCATTCCATTCCATTCCGTTCCATTCCGTTCCACTCAGGTTGATTCCTTTCCATTCCATTCCATTTCACTGCATTCTGTTACATTCCTTTCCATTCCATTCCATTCCATTCTTTTCCACTCCATTCCACTCAGGTTGATTCCATTACATTCCATTCCTTTTCACTCCATTCTGTTCCATTCCATTCCATTCCTTTCCACTAGGGTTGATTCCATTCCATTCCATTCCATTTCATTCCATTCTATTCCATTCCAGTTAATTCCCTTCCATTCCATTACATTCCATTCTATTCCATTCCTTTCCATACCACTCGGGTTGATTCCATTCCATTCCATTCCATTCGGGTTGATTACATTCCATTCCACTTCATTCCATTCCCTTCCATTTCATTCCATTTCATAGTATTCCTTTCCATTCCATACTCTTCCTTTCCATTCCATTCCATTCCACTTGGGTTGATTCCATTCGATTTCGTTCCAGTTGATTCCATTCCATTCCATTTCTTTCTATTCCATTGCATTCCATTAACGTTGATTACGTTCCATTCCATTCCATTCCATTCCATTTCTTTCTATTCCATTGCATTCCATTAACGTTGATTACGTTCCATTCCATTCCATTCCATTCCATTCCATTCCATTCCGTTCCATTCCATTCCATTCCAATCAGATTGATTCCATTCCATTCCATTCCTTTCCAGTCCATTCCCTTCCATTCCATTCCGTTCCATACCATTTCATTGCATTCCATACCATTCCATTTGATTCCATTCCATTCCATTCCATTCTATTCCTTTCCCGACGGGTTGATTCCTATCCATTCGATTCCATTCCATTCGATTCCATTCCATTCCAATCCACTGGATTTGTTTCCATTCCATTCCAAGTACACAAAATACACATTACATATTGTACATAATATATCAAAGTACACAAAATACATATTATATATTGTATATAAAATATCAAAGAACACAGAATACATATTATATAGTATACGTAAAATATCAAAGTACACAAAATACATATATAGCACATAAAACATCAAAGTTCACAAAATATATATTATATACTTTACATAAAATGTCAAAGAACAAAAAATACATATTATATATAGTTCATAAAATATATTACCAAAATACCTATTATATGTTGGACATAAAATATCAAAGTACACAAAATACAAATTATATATTGTACATAAAATATCAAAGTACACAAAATATATTTTATATGTTGTACATAAAATATCAAACCACATAAAATACACATTATATATTGTACATAAAATATCAAAGTTCACAAAATACATATCATACGTTTTGTATAAAATATCAAAGTACACAAAATACAAATTTTATATTGTGCATAAAATAACAAATTACACAAAATACATATTATACATGGTACATAAAATATCAAAGTACACAAAATACATATTATATATTGTGCATAAAATTTAAAAGTACACAAAATGCATATTAATTTTGTACGTGAAATATCAAAGCACTCAAAATACATATTATATATTGTACATAAAATATCAAAGGACACAAAATACATATTTTATATTGTACCTAAAATATCAAAGTACACAAAATACATATTATATATTGTATATAAAGTATATCAAAAAGTAGACTAAATAAATACTATATATTGTACACAAAATATCAAAAAGTACACAAAATATATACTATGTTTTGTACAAAAATATCAAAGTAACAAAATATATACTATATATTTTACATTAAATATCAAATTACACGAAATATATACTATATATTGTACATAAAATATCAAAGTACACAAAATATATAGTCTACATCGTAAATAAAATACCAAAGAACACAAATATATACTCTATATTGTACATAAAATATCAAATTACACAAAATATATACTCTATATTCTACAAAAAATATCAAAGTACACAAAATATATAGTCTATATTGTACATAAAATATCACAGTACACAAAATATATACTGTATATTGTACAAAATGTCTCAAAGTAAACAAAATATATACTCTATATTTTACATAAAATATCAAAGAACACAAAATATATACTCTATATTTTACATAAAATATCAAAGTACACAAAATATATACTATATATTGTACGAAAAATATCAAAAAGCACAGAAAATATATACTATATATTGTACATAAAATATCAAAAAGTACTCAAAACATATACTATATATTGTACATAAAATATCAAAAAGTACACAAAATTTATATCATATATTGTACATAAAATATCAAAAAGTACACAAAATTTATATTATAAAATGTACATAAAATATCACAAAGTACACAAAATATATATTATAAAATGTACATAAAATATGAAAAAGTACACAAAATATGTATTATATAATGAACAAAAAATATCAAAAATTACACAAAATATATATTATATATTGTGCATAAAATTTAAAAGTACACAAAATACATATTATATATTGTACACAAAATATCAAAGTACACAAAATATATATTATATATTCTACATAAAATATCAAAGTACGCAAAGTTTGTTATATATTGTACATAAAATATCAAAGTACTCAAAATATATATATTGTACATAAAATATCAAAGTGCAAAAAGTATATATTATATATTGTACATAAAATATCAAAGTACACAGAGTATATCCTATATATTGTACATAAAATATCAAAGTACACAAATTATATACTATACACTGTACATAAAATATCAAAATACACAAAATATATACTCTATGTTGTACATAAAATATTAAAATACACAATATATACACTCTATATTGTACGTAAAATATCAAAGTATACAAAATATATATGCTATATTGTACATAAAATATCAGAGTACACAAAGTAAATACTCTATACTGTGCATAAAATATCAAAGTACACAAAATATGTATGATATATATTGCACACAAAATATCAAGGTACACAAAATATGTATCACATATTGTACCTAAAATATCAAAGTACACAAAATATGTATCACATATTTTACATAAAATATCAAAGTACACAAAATATGTATCACATATTGTACATACAATATCAAAGAACACAAAATATGTATTACTTATTGTATATAAAATATCAAATTACACAAAGTATGTATTACATATTGTACAGAAAATATCAAAGAACACAAAATATGTATTATATATTCTACATAAAATATCAAAGTACACAAAATATGTATCACATATTGTACCTAAAATATCAAAGTACACAAAATATGTATCACATATTGTACATACAATATCAAAGACCACAAATTATGTATTACTTATTGTACATAAAATATCAAATTACACAAAATATGTATTCCATATTGTACAGAAAATATGAAAGTACACAAAATATATATTATACGTTGTGCATAAAATATGAAAGTACGCAAAATATATATGATGTATTATACATAAAATATCAAAGTATGCAAAATAGGTATTATATAATGTACAAAAAATATCAAAAACTACGCAAAATATGTATTATATATTTTACACAAAATATCAAAATACACAAAAGATGAATTATATATTGTACATAAAATATCCAAGTACACAAAATATGTATTATATATTGTACATAAAATATCAAAGTACACAAAATATGTATTATATATTTTACATAAAATATCAAAGTACACAAAATACATATTATATATTGTACATAAAATATCAAAGTACACAAAATATATATTATATATTGTAGATAAAATTTCAAAAAGTACACAAAATATATATTATATATTGTACATAAAATATGAAAGTACACAAAATGTATATTATATATCGTACATGAAATATTTACACAAAATATATACTACATATTGTACATAAGATATTAAAGCACACAAAATATATATTATATATTGTACATAAGATATAAAAGTACACAAAATATATATTGTATATTGTACACAAAATATCAAAAATTACACAAAATATATATTATATATTCTACATAAAATATCAAAGTACACAAAATATGTATTGTATATAATAAATAAAATATCAAAGTACACAAATATGTATTATATATTGTACATAAAATATCAAACTACAAAAAATATGTATTACATATTGTACATAAAATATCAAAGTACACTATATATATTATATATTGTACATAAAATATGAAAGTTCACTAAATATGTATTATATATTGTATATTAAATATTAAATACACAAAATATGTATTTTATATTGTACATAAAATATCAAAGTTCACAAAATATGTATTATATATTATAAATAAAATATCAAAGTACACAAAATATGTATTACATATGGTACATAAAATATCATAATACACAAAATATATGTAACATATTGTGCATAAAATATGAAAATACACAAAATATATATTACATATTGTACATACAATATCAAATTACAGCAAATATATCTTATATACTGTACATAAAATATAAATGTTCACCAAATATATCTTATATACTGTACATAAAATATCAAAGTACAACAAATATATCTTATACACTGTGCGTAAAATATCAATGTACACCAAATACATATTATATACTGTACATAAAATATCAAAGAACACCAAATATATATTATATACTATACTTTGATATTTTATCTACAGTATGTAATACATATGTCGTGTACATTGATATTTTATGTACAGCATATAATATATATTTCGTGTATTTTGATATTTTATGTATAGTATGTAATAAGTATTTTGTGTACTTTGATATTTTATGTACAGTGTATAATATATATTTGGTGTACTTCGATATTTCATGTACAGCATATAATACATATTTGGTGAACTTTGATATTTTATGTACAGTATATTATATATATTTCATGAACTTTGATAGTTTATGTACACTATATAATACATATTTGGTTTATTTTGATATTTTATATACAGTGTATAATATGTATTTGGTGTACATTTTGATATTTTATGTACAATATATAATATATATTTGCTGTACTTTGATATTTTATATACTGTATATAATATATATTAGATTTTTTTTGTAGAGTATATAATATATATTTGACATTTTATTTAGAGTATAATATACGTTTGGCGTACTTTTTGATATTATATGTACAGTATATAATATATGTTTGTTGTAATTTGATATTTTATGTACAGTATATAATATATATTTGATATTTTATTTACAGTATATAATATATGGTATTTTATGTACAATATATAATATATGTTTAGTGTACATTTTTATATTTTATTTACAGTATATATTATATATTTTGTGTAATTTACATTTTATGTACAGTGTATAATATATATTTGGTGTACATTATATTTTATGTACAGTATATAATGTATATTTTGTGTAATTTTTGATATTTTATGTACAGAATATAATATATATGGTGAAATTTTTGATATTTTATGTACAGTGTATGATATATATTTCGTGGAGTTTTTCATATTTTATGTACAGAATATATCATATATTTGTTGTACTTTGATATTTTAATTACTGTATGTAATATATATTTGGTGTACTTTGATATTATATATACTGTATATAATATATAGGGTGTACTTTGATGTTTTATATACAGTAAATAATATATATTTGCTGTAATTTTATATTTTAAATACAGTATATTATATATATTTGGTGCACTTTCACACATTATGTACACTATATTATATATTTGGTACCCTTTGATATTTTATGTAGATTATATAATCTATATTATGTATATTTTGATACATTATGTACAGTATATAATATATATTTTGTGTACTTTGATATTTTATATACAATGTATAATATATATTAGATATACTTTGATATTTTATGTACAGTATGTAATATATATTTGGTGTACTTTGATATCTTATTTACAGTATATAGTATATATTTGGTGTACCTTGATATTTTATGTACAGTATATAATATGTTTGTTGTACTTTGATATTTTATGTACAGTATATAATATATATTTTGAGATTTTCACATTTTATGTACAGTATGTAACATTTATTTTGTATACTTTGATATTTTATGTACAGTATATAGTATATGTTTATTTTACTTTGATATATAATGTACAGAATATAATAAATATTTGCTGTACATTGATATTTTATATACAGTATATAATATATATATGGTGTACTTTGATATTTTATGTACAGTATATAAGACATTTGGTGTATTTTGATATTTTATGTATGGTATATAATACATATGGTTTACTTTGATATTTTATGTACAGTATATAATATATATTTGCTGTACTTTGATATTTTATGTACAGTGTATAATATGTATTTGGTGTACTTTGATACTTGATGTACACTATATTATATATATTTGGTGAACTTTGATATTTTATGTACAGTATATAATGTTTAATAGGTGTACTTTGATATTTTATGTACTGTATATAACATATATTTGGTGGACCTCGAAATATTATGTACAGTATATAATATATATTTTGTGTGCTTTGATATTTTATGTAAAGTATATAATACATATTTTATGAAGTTTGTTAATTTATGTACAGTTTATAATATATATTTGGTGTACTTTGATATTTTATGTACACTACATAATATATATTTTGTGCAGATTGTTATTTTATGTAGAGTACATATTATATATTTGGTGTACTTTGATATTTTATGTACAGTACGTGATATATATTTGGTGCACTTTGATATATTATGTACAGTATGTAACGTATATTTGGTTTACTTTGATATTTTATGTACAGTGTATAATATATACTACGTTTACTTTGATATTTTATGCACATTACATAATGTATATGGTGTACTGTGAAATTTTTTGTACCGTGTATAATATATTTCGTGTACTTTGATATTTTATGTATAGTATATAATATATATGGTGTGCTTTACTATTTTATGTACAGTATACAATATATTTTTGATGTTCTTTTATATTTTCTGTACAGTATATAATATATATTTGGTGTACTTTGATACTTCATGTACACTGTATAATCCGTATTTGGTGTACTTTGATATTTCATGTACAGTATATAATATATATTAGGTATATTTTGATATTTTATGTATAGTAGAGAATATAATTTTGGTGTACTTTTATATTTTATGTACAGTATATAATATATACTTTGTGTACTTTGATATTTTATGTACAGTATATACTATATATTTGGTGTAATTAGATATTGTATGTACAGCATATAATATATTTGGTGTACTTTGATATTTTATGTACTGTATATAATACATATTTGGTGTACTTTGATATTTTATGTACAGTATATAATATACATGGTGTACTATGATATTTTATATACAGTGTATAATATATGTTAGCTGTAAATTTATATTTTACACACAGTATATAATATATATTTGGTGTACTTTGATACTTTATGTACACTATATTATATATTTGGTGCACTTTGATATTTTATGTATGTTATATAATATATATTAGGTATACTTTGATATTTTATGTACAATATAAAATATACATTTTATGTAGTTTGATATTTTATTTACAGTATATAATACGTATCAGGTATATTTTGATATTTTATGTACAGTATATAATATATATTTGGTGTATGTTGATATTTTATGTACAGTACATAATATATGTTTGGTGTACCTTGATATTTTATGTACAGTATAAAATATATATTTGGTGTACTTGATATTTTATGTGCCGTATATAATATATATTTGGTGTACCGTGATATTTTATGTACAGTACATAATATATATTTGCTGTACTTTGATATTTTATCTACAGTATATAATATATATCAGGTGTACTTTGATATTTTATGTACAGTATATAATAAATTCGGTGTATTTTGAAATTTTATGTACAGTATATTATATATAGTGTACTATCATATTTTATGTATAGTACTTAATATATATTTGCGGTACTGTGATATTTTATATATTTAATATATATTTGGTGTACTTTGATATTTTATGTACAGTATACAATATATATTTGGTGTACTTTGATATTTTATATACAGAGCATAATATATATTTGGTGTACTTCTATATTTTATGTACAGTATATAATATATATTTGGTGCACTTTGGTATTTTATGTACACTATTTAATATATACTTGGTGTACTTTGATATTTTCTGTAGAGTATATAATATATATTTGGTGTAGTTTGATATTTTATGTTCGCTATATAATATATATTTGGTGTACTTTGATATTTTATGTTCAGTATATTATATATTAGGTGTTCTTTGATATTTTATGTTCAGTATATAATATATATTTGGTGTACTTTGATATTTTATGAACAGTATGTAATATATATTTGGTGTACTTTGATATTTTATGTGCACTGTATAATATATATTTGGTGTACTTTCATATTTTATATATAGTAAATAATATTCATTTTGTGTACTTTGATATACTTTTTACACTATATATTATATATTTGGTGTAGTTTGATATTTTATGTACAGTATATAATATATATTTGGTGGAATTTAATATATTATGTACAATATATAATATATATTTGGTGTACATTCATATTTTATGCACAGTATATAATACATATTTGTTTTACTTTGACATTTTATGAACAGTATATCATATATAATTGCTGTACTATGATACTTTATGTACAATATAAAATATATATATGGTGTACTTAGATATTTTATGTACAGTTTATAATATATTTGGTGTATTTTGATATTTTATGTACAGTATATAATATATATTGTGTACTTTGGCATTTTATGTACAGTATGTAATATATATTTGGTGTATTTTGATATCTTATGTACAGTATCTATTATATATTTCGTGTGCTTTGATACTTTGTGTACACTATGTAATGTATATTTGGTGTACTTTGATATTTTATGTACAGTATATAATGTTCGATCTGCCTAAGTGGGCATTGTGACATCATAACTCTGCACGGGTCATCCAGGTGACAGACCCTTGTTTTGATCTGCCTAAGGGGGCATTGTGACATCATAAATCTGCACTGGTCACCCAGGTGACAGAACCCTGTCTGTGGTATACCTAACGGGGCATTGTGACATCATAACTCAGCACGGGTCACCCAGGTGAAAGACCCTTGTCTTTGAGCTGCTGAGGGCGCATTGTGACATCGTAACTCTGCACGGGTCACCCTGGTGACTGGCCCTTGTCTGTGATCTGCCTAAGGGAGTATTGTGACAGCATAATTCTGCAATTGTCATCCAGGTGACAGACCCCTGTCTGTGATCTGCCTATGGGGGCATTGTGACATCATAACTCTGCACTGGTCACCCTGGTGTCAGGCCCTTGTCTCTGATCTGCATAAGCGGGCATTGTGACATCATAACCCTGAACTTGTCACCCAGGTGACAGACCCTTGTCTGTGATCTGCCTAAGTGGATATTGTGACAACATAACACTGCACTTGTGACCCAGGTGACAGACCCTTGTATGTGATCTGCCTATAGGGGCATTGCGACATCATAACTCTGCACTGGTCACACAGGTGACAAACCCCTGTCTTTGATCTGCCTAAGGGGGCATTGTGACATCATAACTCTGCACTGGTAACCCAGGTGACAGACCCTTGTCAGTGATCTGCCTAAGGGTGCATTGTGACATCATTAGTCTGCACGGGACAGCCAGGTGACAGACCCTTGCCTGTGATATGCCTAAGGGGACATTGTGACAGCATAACTCTGCAATGGTCACCCATGTGACAGAGCCTTGTATGCGATCTGCCTATGGGGGCATTGTGACATCATAACTCTGCACTGGTCACCTAGGTGACAGGCCCTTGTCTTTGATCTGCCAAAGGGGGCATTTTGAAATCATAAATCTGCACTGGTCATCCAGGTGACAAACCCTTTTCTGTGATCTGCCTAAGGGGGCATTGTGACATTTTAACTCTGCACGGGTCACCCAGTTGAAAGACCCTGGTCTGTGATCTGACAAAGGGGGCATTGTGAAATAATAACTCTGCAAGGGACACCCAGGTGGCAGACCCTCGTATGTGATCTGCCTAAGGGGGCATTGTGACATTATAACTCTGCACTGGTCACCCAGGTGACATACCCTTGTCAGTGATATGCTTAAGGGGGCAGTGTGACATCATAATTCTGCACGTGTCTCCCAGCTGACAGACCCTTTTCTGGTATCTGCCTAAGGGTGCATTGTGACATCATAATTCTGCACGGCTCACCCAGGTCAGAGACCCTTGTCTGTGATCTGCCTAAGGGGGCATTGTGACAACATAACTCTGCACGGGTCTCCCAGGTGACAGGCCCTTGACTGTGATCAGCCTAAGGGGGCAGTATGACATCATAACTCTGCACGGCTCACCCAGGTGACAGGCCCTTGTCTGTGATCTGCCTAAGGGAGTATTATGACAGCATAACTCTGCAATGGTCATCCAGGTGACAGACCCTTGTCTGTGATCTGCCTATGGGGGCATTGTGACATCTTAACTCTGCACTGGTCAACCAGGTGACAGGCCCTTGTCTGTGATCTGTGAAAGCGGGCATTGTGACATCATAACCCTGAACTTCACACCCAGGTGACAGACCCTTGACTGTGATCTGCCTAAGGGGGTATTGTGACATCATAACACTGCAGTTGTCACCCAGGTGACAGACACTTCTCTGTGATCTCCTTAAGGGGGCATTGTGACATCATAACTCTGCACAGGTAACCCAGGTGACAGACCCTTGCCAGTGATCTGCCTGAGGGGGCATTGTGACATCATAACTCTGCACTGGTCACCCAGGTGACAGTCCCTGGACTTTGATCTGCCTAAGGAGCATTGTGACATCATAACTCTGCACTGGTCACCCAGGTGACAGATCCTTCTCGTTGATCTGTCTAAGGGGGCATTGTGACATCATAACTCTACACTCGTCACGCAGGTGACAGACCGTTGTCTGTGATCTGCCTAAGGGGCATTGTGACATCATAAGTCTGCACGGGTCACCCAGGTGACAGGCCATTGTATGTGATCTGCCTAAGGGGACATTGTGACAGCATAACTCTGCATGGGTCACCCAGGTGACAGGCCCTTGTCTGTGATCTGCCTAAGGGGGCATAGTGACAGCATAACTCTGCAATGGTCATCCATGTGACAGACCCTTGTCTGTGATCTGCCAATAGGGGAATTGTGACATCATAACTCTGCAGTGGTCACCCAGGTGACAGGCCCTTGTCTTTGATCTGCCTAAGGGGGCATTATGACATCATAAATCTGCACTGGTCACCAAGGTGAAAAGCCCTTCTCAGTGATCTGCCTAAGGGGGCATAGTGACATCATAACTCGGCACTGGGCACCCAGGTGACAGGACCTAGTCTCTGATCTGCCAAAGGGGGCATTGTGACATCATCACTCTGCACTGGGCATCAAGGTGACAAACCCTTGACTGTGATCTGCCTAAGGGGGCATTGTGACAACATAACTCTGCACGGGTCACTCAAGTGACTTGCCCTTGACTGTGATCTGCCTAAGGGGGCATTGTGACATCATAACACTGCACTTGTCACCCAGGTGACAGTCTCTTGTCTGTGATCAACCTAAGGGGGCATTGTGACATCATAACTCTGCACTGGGCACCAAGGTGACAGGACCTTGTCTGTGATCTGCCTAAGGGGTCATTGTGACATCATAACTCGGCACTGGGCCACCAGGTGGCAGGCCATGGTCTTTGATCTGCCTAAGGGGGCATTATGACATCATATCTCTGCACTGGGAACCCAGGTGACAGGCCCTTGTATTTGTTCTGCCGAAAGGGGCATGGTGACATACTACCTCTACCCTGGTCATGCTGGTGACAGACCCTTGTCTGTGATCTGCCTAAGGGGGCATTGTGACATCATAATTCTGCACTGGTCAACCAGGTGAGAGACCCTTGCCTGTGATCTGCCTAAGGGGGCATTGTGACATCATAACTCTGCACTGGTCACACAGGTGACAGACCCTTGTCTTTGATCTGCCTAAGGGGGCATTGTGGCATCATATCTCTGCACTGGTCACCCAGGTGACAGACCCTTGTCAGTGATCTCCCTAAGTGGGCATTGTGACATCATAACTCTGCACTGGTCACCCAGGTGACAGACCTTGGCCTTTGATATGCCGAAGGGGCATTTAGATATCATAACTCTGCACTGGTCACCCAGGTGACAGACCCTTGTTTGTGATCTGCCTAAGGGGCATTGTGACATCATCAATCTGCACTGGTCACCCAGGTGTTTGACCCTTTTCTGTGATCTGCCTAAGGGTCATTGTGACATCATCAATCTGCACTGGTCACCCAGGTGTTGGACCCTTTTCTGTGATCTGCTTAAGGGGGCATTGTGACATCATAATTCTGCACTGGTCACACATGTGACAGACCCTTGTCTGTGATCTGCCTAAGGGGCATTCTGACATCATAACTCTGCACTGTTCAGCCAGCGGACAGGCAGTTGTCTTTGATCTGCCTAAGGGGGCATTGTGACATCATAACTCTGCAATGGTCACCCACGTGCCAGGCCCTGGCCTTTCATCTGCCTAAGGGGGAATTGTGACATCATAGCTCTGCACTTGTCACCCAGGTGACAGGTCCTTGTCTGTGATCTGCCTAAGGGGGCATTGTGACATCATAACTCTGCACTTGTCACCAAGGTGAGAGACCCTTGTCTCTGATCAGCCTAAGGGGGCATTGTGACATCGAAACTCTACACTGGTCACCCAGTTGACAGACCCTTGTCTGTGATCTGCCTAAAGGGGTATTGTGACATCATAAATCTGTTCTGGTAACCCAGGTGTCAGGCCCTTCTCTGTGATCCAAGGGGCATTATGACATGATAATTCTTCATTGGTCACACAGGTGACAGGCCCTCATCTGTGATCTGCATGAGGGGCATTGCGACATCATAAATCTGCACTGGTCACCCTGCTGACAGACCCTTGTCTGTGATCTGCCTAAGGCGGCATTGTGACATCATCAATCTGCACTGGTCACCCAGGTGTCAGACCCTTGTCTGCGATCTGCCTAAGGGAGCATTGTGACATCATAAATCTGCACTGGTCACCCAGGTGTCAGAACCTTGTCTGTGATCTGCTTAAGGGGTCATTGTGACATCATACGTCTTCACTAGTCACCCAGGTGACAGGACCTTGTCTGTGATCTGCCTAAGGGGGCATTGTGACATCATAACTCTGCACGGGCCACCCAGGTGACACACCCTTGTCTGTGATCTGCCTAAGGGGACATTGTGACATCATAACTCTGCACTGGTCACCCAGGTGTCAGAACCTTGACTGTCATATGCCTGAGGGGGCATTGTGACATCATAACTCTGCACTGGTCACCAAGTTGAGAGACGGTTGTCTGTGATCTGCCTAAGGGGGCATTGTGACATCATAACTCTGCACTGGTCACCAAGGTGTCAGACCGTTGACTTTGATCTGCCTAAGGGGGCATTGTGACATCATAACTCTGCACTGGGCAGCAAGGTGACAGGACCTTGTTTGTGATCTGCCTAAGGGGTCATTGTGACATCATAACTCGGCACTGGGCCACCAGGTGGCAGGCCCTCGTCTTTGATCTGCCTAAGTGGGCATTGTGACATCATATCTCCGCACTGGGCACCCTGGTGACAGGCCCTTGTATTTGTTCTGCCGAAAGGGGCATTGTGACATACTACCTCTACCCTGGTCATGCAGGTGACAGACCCTTGTCTGTGATCTGCCTAAGGTGGCATTGTGACGTCATAACTCTGCACTGGTCAACCAGGTAAGAGACCCTTGCCTGTGATCTGCCTAAGGGGGCATTGTGACATCATAACTCTGCACTGGTCACACAGGTGACAGACCCTTGTCTTTGATCTGCCTAAGGGGGCATTGTGGTATCATAACTCTGCACTGGTCACCCAGGTGACAGACCCTTGTCAGTGATCTCCCTAAGGGGTCATTGTGACATCATAACTCTGCACTGGTCACCCAGGTGACAGACCTTGGTCTTTGATATGCCAAAGGGGCATTTAGATATCGTAACTCTGCACTGGTCACCCAGGTGACAGACCCTTGTTTGTGATCTGCCTAAGGGGGCATTGTGACATCATCAATATGCACTGGTCACCCAGGTGTTTGACCCTTTTCTGTGATCTGCCTAAGGGTCATTGTGACATCATCAATCTGCACTGGTCACCAAGGTGTCGGACCCTTTTCTGTGATCTGCTTAAGGGGGCATTGTGACATCATAATTCTGCACTGGTCACACATGTGACAGACCCTTGTCTGTGATCTGCCTAAGGGGCATTCTGACATCATAACTCTGCACTGTTCAGCCTGCGGACAAGCAGTTGTCTTGGATCTGCCTAAGGGGGCATTGTGACATCATAACTCTGCACTGGTCACCCGCTTGCCAGGCCCTGGCCTTTCATCTGCCTAAGGGGGCATTGTGACATTGAAACTCTACACTGGTCACCCAGTTGACAGACCCTTGTCTGTGATCTGCCTAAGGGGGCATTGTGACATCATAACTCTGCTCTGGTCACCCAGGTGTCAGGCCCTTGTCTGTGATCCAAGGGGCATTGTGACATGATAATTCTTCATTGGTCACACAGGTGACAGGCCCTTATCTTTGATCCGCATGAGGGGCATTGTGACATCATAACTCTGCACTGGTCACCCTGCTGACAGACCCTTGTCTGTGATCTGCCTAAGGCGGCATTGTGACATCATCAATCTGCACTGGTCACCCAGGTGTCAGACCCTTGTCTGCGATCTGCCTAAGGGAGCATTGTGACATCATAAATCTGCACTGGTCACCCAGGTGTCAGACACTTGTCTGTGATCTGCTTAAGGGGTCATTGTGACATCATAAGTCTTCACTGGTCACCCAGGTGACAGGCCCTTGTCTGTGATCTGCCTAAGGGGGCATTGTGACATCATAACCCTGCACTGGTCACCGAGGTGACAGACCCTTGTCCTTGATCTGCCTAAGGTGGCATTGTGACATCATAACTGTGCACTGGGCATCAAGGTGACAGGCCCTTGTCTGTCATCTGCCTAAGGGGGCATTGTGACATCATAACTCCGCACTGGGCATCAAGGTGACAGGCCATTGTCTGTGATCTGCCTAAGGGGGCGTTGTGACATCATAACTCGGCACTGGGCACCCAGGTGACCGGCCCTACTCTGTCATCTGCCAAAGGGGGCATTGTGACATCATAACTCTGCTCTGGTCACCCGCGTGCCAGGCCCTGGCCTTTCATCTGCCTAAGTCGGCATTGTGAGATCATAACTCTGCACTGGTCTCCTAGGTGACAGGCAATTGTCTTTGATCTGCCTGAGGGGTCATTGTGACATCATAACTCTGCACTCGTCACCCAGGTGACAGTCCCTGGTCTTTCATCTCTCTAAGGGGACGTTGTGACATCATAACTCTGCGCTGGACACACAGGTAACAGACCCTTGTCCTTGATCTGCCTAAGGGGGCATTGTGACATCATAACTCTGCACTGGGCATCAAGGTGACAGGCCCTTGTCTGTGATCTGCCTAAGGGGGCATTGTGACATCATAACTCTGCACTGGGCATCAAGGTGACTGACCATTGTCTGTGATCTGCTTAAGGGGGCCATGTGACATCATAACCCGGCACTGGGTAACCAGGTGACTGGCCCTAGTCTGTGATCTGCCAAAGGGGGCATTGTGACATCATCACTCTGCACTGGGCATCAAGGTGACAAACCCTTGACTGTGATCTGCCTAAGGGGGCCTTGTGACAACATAACTGCACGGGTCACTCAAGTGACAGGCCCTTGACTGTGATCTGCCTAAGGGGTCATTGTGACTTCATAACTATGCACTTGTCACCCAGGTGACAGTCTCTTGTCTGTGATCAACCTATGGGGGCATTGTGACATCATAATTCTGCACTGCCCATCCAGGTGACAGACCCTTGTGTGTGAACTGCCTAAGGGGGCACTGTGTCACCACAACTCTGCACTGGTCACCCAGGTCACAGACCCTTGTCTGTGATCTGCCTAAGGGGGCATTGTGACATAATAACTCTACACTGGTCACCCAGGTGACAGACACTTGACTTTGATCTGCCTAAGGGGCAATGTCACATCATAACTCAGCAATGGTCACCCAGTTGACAGACCCTTTTCTTTCATCTGCCTAAGGGGGCATTGTGACATCATAACTCTGCACTGGTCAAACAGGTGACAGACCCTTGTCTGCGATCTCACTAAGGGGGCATTGTGACATCACTACATTGCACTGGGAACCCAGGAGACAGGCCCTTGTCTTTGATCTGAAAAAGGGGCATTGTGACATCATATCTCTTCACTGGGCTACAGGTGACAGGCCCTTGTCTTTGATATGCCTAAAGGGGCATTGTGACATCATAATTCTGCACTGGATATCCAGGTGACAGACCCTTGTCTGTTATCTCACTAAGGGGGCATTGTGACATCATAAATCTTCACTGGTAACCCAGGTGACAGACCCTTGTCTGTGATCTGCCTAATTCAGCATTGTGGCAACATAACTCTGCAGTGGTCACCCACGTGACAGGCCATTGACTGTGATCTGCCTAAGTGGGCATTGTGATAACACAACTCTGCACTGCTCAACCAGGAGACAGGCCCTTGTCTGTGATCTGCCTAAGGGGGCGTAGTGACATCATAAAACTGCAATGGTCACCCAGGTGACAGGCCCTTGTCTGTGATCTGCCTAAGAGGGCATCGTGACATCATAACCCTGCACTGGTCACCCAGGTGACAGACCCTTGTCTGTGATCTGCCTAAGTGGGCATTCTGACACCATAACTCTGCACTGATCACCAAGTTGAGAGACCCTTGTCTGCAATCTTCCTAAGGGTGCATTGTGACATCATAACTCTGCACTGGTCACCCAGGTGACAGACCCTTTTCTGTGATCTGCCTAAGGGGGCATTGTGACATCATAACACTGCACTGGGCACCAAGGTGGGAGACCCTTGTCTGTGATCTGCCTAAGGGTGCATTGTGACATCACAACTCTGCACTGGGCACCCAGGTGACAGACCCCTGTCTGTGATCTGCCAAAGGGGGCATCATGACATCATAACTATGCACTGTTCACGCAGGTGAGAGACCCTTGTCTGTGATCTGCCTAAGGGGGCATAGTGACATCATAACTCTGTACTGGTAACCCAGGTAACAGACCCATGTGTTTGATGTGCTTAAGTGGGCATTGTGACATCATAACTGCGCACTGGTCACCAAGGTGACAGGCCCTTACCTGCGATCTGCCTAAGGGGGCATTGTGACATCACAACATTGCACTGGGCACCCAGGAGACAGGCCCTTGTCTTTGATCTGGAAAAGGGCATTATGACATCATATCTCTGCACTGGGCACCAGGTGACAGGCCCTTGTCTTTGATATGCTTAAGTGGGCATTGTGACATCATAACTCTGCACTGGACATCCAGGTGACAGACCCTTGTCTGTGATCTCACTAAGGGGGCATTGTGACATCATAAATCTTCACTGGTAACCCAGGTGACAGACCCTTGTCTGTGATCTGCCTAAGGGGGCATTGTGACTTCATAAATCTGCACTGGTCACCCAAGTGGCAGACCCTTGTCTTTGATCTGCTTAAGGGGGCATTGTGACATCATAACTCTGAACTGGGAACCAAGATGCCAGGCCCTTCTCTGTGATATGCCTAAGGGGGCATTGTGACATCATAACCCTGCACTGGGCACCCAGGTGACAGGCCCTTGTCTTTGATCTGCCAAAGGGGGATTGTGACATCATATCTCCGCACATGGCACCCACGTGACAGGCCCTTGTCTGTGATTCCCCTAAGGGGGCATTGTGACATCATAAATCTGCACTGGTAACCCAGGTGACAGACCCTTGTCTGTGATCTGCCTACGGGGGCATTGTGACATCATAACACTCCACTGGTCACCCTTCTGACATACCCATTTCTGTGATCTCACTAAGGGGGCATTGTGACATCATAAATTTTCACTGGTAACCCAGGTGACAGACCCTTGTCTGTGATCTGCCTAATTGGGCATTGTGGCATCATAACTCTGCAATGGCCACCCAGGTGACAGGCCCTTTTCTGTGATCCAAGGGGCATTGTGACATGATAACTCTTCCCTGGTCACACAGGTGACAGGCCTTTGTCCGTGATCTGCCTAAGGGGGCGTTGTGACATCATAACTCGGCACTGGGCACCCAGGTGACCGGCCCTACTCTGTCATCTGCCAAAGGGGGCATTGTGACATCATAACTCTGCACTGGTCACCCACGTGCCAGGCCCTGGCCTTTCATCTGCCTAAGTGGGCATTGTGAGATCATAACTCTGCACTGGTCTCCTAGGTGACAGGCAGTTGTCTTTGATCTGCCTGAGGGGTCATTGTGACATCATGACTCTCCACTGGTCACCCAGGTGACAGGCCCTGGTCTTTCATCTCTCTAAGGGGGCGTTGTGACATCACAACTCTGTGCTGGACACACAGGTAACAGACCCTTGTCCTTGATCTGCCTAAGGGGGCATTGTGACATCATAACTCTGCACTGGGCATCAAGGTGACAGGCCCTTGTCTGTGATCTGCCTAAGGGGGCATTGTGACATCATAACTCTGCACTGGGCATCAAGGTGACAGACCATTGTCTGTGATCTGCTTAAGGGGGCGATGTGACATCATAACTCGGCACTGGGCAACCAGGTGACTGGCCCTAGTCTGTGATCTGCCAAAGGGGGCATTGTGACATCATCACTCTGCACTGGGCATCAAGGTGACAAACCCTTGACTGTGATCTGCCTAAGGGGGCCTTGTGACAACATAACTGCACGGGTCACTCAAGTGACAGGCCCTTGACTGTGATCTGCCTAAGGGGGCATTGTGACTTCATAACTATGCACTTTTCACCCAGGTGACAGTCTCTTGTCTGTGATCAACCTATGGGGGCATTGTGACATCATAATTCTGCACTGCCCATCCAGGTGACAGACCCTTGTGTGTGAACTGCCTAAGGGGGCACTGTGTCACCACAACTCTGCACTGGTCACCCAGGTCACAGACCCTTGTCTGTGATCTGCCTAAGGGGGCATTGTGACATAATAACTCTACACTGGTCACCCAGGTGACAGACACTTGACTTTGATCTGCCTAAGGGGCAATGTCACATCATAACTCTGCACTGGTTACCCAGTTGACAGACCCTTTTCTTTCATCTGCCTAAGGGGGCATTGTGACATCATAACTCTGCACTGGTCAAACAGGTGACAGACCCTTGTCTGCGGTCTGCCAAAGGTTGCATTGTGACATCATAACTCTGCACTGGTCACCCAGGTGAGAGACCCTTGACTTTGATCTGCCTAACGGGGCATTGTGACATCAGAACTCTGCACTGGTCACCCAGGTGACAGACCCTTTTCTGTGATCTGCCTAAGGGGTCATTGTGACATCACAACACTGCACTGGTCACCCAGATGACAGGCCCTTTTCTGTGATCTGCCTAAAGGGGCATTGTGACATGCTCCCTCAGCACTGGTCAGCCAGGTGACAGGCCCTTGTCTGTGATCTGCCTAAAGGGCCTTGTGACATCATAACTCTGCACTGGTCACCCAGGTGACAGACCCTTGTCTGCGATCTCACTAAGGGGGCATTGTGAAATCGTAAATCTTCACTGGCAACCCAGGTGACAGAACCTTGACTGTGATCTGCCTAATTAGGCATTGTGGCATCATAACTCTGCACTGGTCACCCATGTGACAGACCATTGTCTGTGATCTGCCTAAGGGGGCCTTGTGACATCATAATTCTGCACTGGTCTTCCAGGTGACAGAACCTTGTCTGTGAAGTGCCTAAGGGGGCATTGTGTCACCATAACTCTGCACTGGTCACCCAGGTCACAGACCCTTGTCTCTGATCTGCCTAAGGGGGCATTGTGACATAATAACTCTACACTATTCACCCAGGTGACAGACCCTTGCCTTTGATCTGCCTAAGGGGCAATGTCACATCATTACTCTGCACTGGTCACCCCGTTGACAGACCCTTTTATTTCATCTGCCTAAGGGGATATTGTGACATCATAACTCTGCACTGGTCAAACAGGTGACAGACCCTATTCTGTGATCTGCCTAAGAGGCCGTTGTGACATCATAACTCTGCACTGGTCAAACAGGTGACAGACGCTTGTCTTTGGTCTGCCTAAGGGGGCATTGTGACATCATATCTCTGCACTGGTCACCCAGGTGACAGACCCTTGTCTGTGATCTGCCTAAGGGGGCATTGTGACATCATAACACTGCACTGGGCATGAAGGTGGGAGACCCTTGTCTGTGATTTGCCTAAGGGTGCATTGTTACATCATAACTCTGCACTGGGCACCCAGGTGACAGACCGCTGTCTGTGATCTGCCAAAGGGGGCATTGTGACATCATAACTCTGCACTGGTCACCCAGGTGAGATACCCTTGTCTGTGATCTGCCTAAGGGGGCATAGTGACATCATAACCCTGCACTGGTCACCCAGGTGACAGACCCATATCTTTGATCTGCTTAAGGGGGGATTGTGACATCATAAATCTGCACTAGGCACCAAGGTGACAGGCCCTTACCTGCGATCTGCCTAAGGTGGCATTGTGACATCACAACATTGCACTGGGAACCCAGGAGACAGGCCCTTGTCTTTGATCTGAAAAAGGGGCATTGTGACATCATATCTCTGCACTGGGCTACAGGTGACAGGCCCTTGTCTTTGATATGCCTAAAGGGGCATTGTGACATCATAATTCTGCACTGGACATCCAGGTGACAGACCCTTGTCTGTGATCTCACTAAGGGGGCATTGTGACATCATAAATCTTCACTGGTAACCCAGGTGACAGACCCTTGTCTGTGATCTGCCTAATTCAGCATTGTGGCAACATAACTCTGCAGCGGTCACCCATGTGACAGGCCCTTGTCTGTGATCTGCCTAAGTGGGCATTGTGATAACATAACTCTGCACTGCTCAACCAGGCGACAGGCCCTTGTCTGTGATCTGCCTAAGAGGGCATCGTGACATCATAACCCTGCACTGGTCACCCAGGTGACAGACCCTTGTCTGTGATCTGCCTAAGTGGGCATTCTGACACCATAACTCTGCACTGATCACCAAGTTGAGAGACCCTTGTCTGCAATCTTCCTAAGGGTGCATTGTGACATCATAACTCTGCACTGGTCACCCAGGTGACAGACCCTTTTCTGTGATCTGCCTAAGGGGGCATTGTGACATCATAACACTGCACTGGGCACCAAGGTGGGAGACACTTGTCTGTGATCTGCCTAAGGGTGCATTGTGACATCACAACTCTGCACTGGGCACCCAGGTGACAGACCCCTGTCTGTGATCTGCCTAAGGGGGCATTGTGACATCATAACTGTGCACTTGGCATCAAGGTGACAAGCCCTTGTCTGTGATCTGCCTAAGAGGGCATTGTGACAACATAATTCTGCGCGGGTAAATCAGGTGACAGGCCCTTGACTGTGATCTGCCAAAGGAGGCATTGTGACATCATAACTCTGCACTTGGCATGAAGGTGACAAACCCTTGTCTGTGATCTGCCTAAGAGGGCATTGTGTCACCATAACTCTGCACTGGTCTCCAAGGTCACAGACCCTTGTCTGTGATCTGCCTAAGGGGGCATGGTGACATAATAACTCTACACTGGTCACCCAGGTGACATACCCTTGCCATTGATCTTCTTAAGGGGCAATGTCACATCATAACTCTGCACTGGTCACCCAGTTGACAGACCCTTTTCTTTCATCTGCCTAACTGCGCATTGTGACATCATAACTCTGCACTGATCAAACAGGTGACACACCCTTGTCTGCGATCTGCCTAAGTTTGCATTGTGACATCATAACTCTGCACGTGTCGCCCAGGTGGGAGACCCTTGACTTTGATCTGCCAAACCTGGCATTGTTACATCAGAACCCTGCACTGGTCACCCAGGTGACAGATCTTTTTTGTGATCTGACTAAGGGGGCATTGTGATAACATAACTCTGCACTGGTCACCCAGGGGGTAGAACCTTGCCTGTGATCTGCCTAAGGGGGCATTGTGACATCATAGCAATGCACTGGTCACCCAGGTGAAAGACCCATGCCTGTAATCTGCCTAAGCGGGCATTGTGACATCGTATCTCTGCACTGGGCACCCAGGTGACACTCCCTTGTCTGTGATCTAAGGGGGCATAGTGACATGATAACTCTGCACTGGTAACACAGGTGACAGGCCCTTGTCTGTGATCTGCCTAAGGGGGTATTGTGACATCATAAATCTGCACTGGTCACCCAGGTGACAGAACTTTTTCTGTGATCTGCCTAAGGGGTCATTGTTACATCATAAGTCTGCACTGGTCACCGAGGTGACAGAACCTTGTCTGTGATCTGCCAAAGGGGGCATTGTGACATCATAAATCTGCACTGGTCACCAAGGTGAGAGACCATTTTCTCTGATCTGCCTAATGGGGCATTGTGACATCATAACTCTGCACTGGTCACCCTTGACTGTGATCTGCCTAAGGGGGCATTGTGACATCATGACTCTGCAGTGGTCACCAAGCTGAGAGACCCTTGTTTGTGATCTAAGGGGGCGTTGTGACATCAGAACTCTGCACTGGGCAACCTGGTGACAGGCCCTTTTCTGTGGTCTGCCTAATGGGGCATGCGACATCATATCTCTGCACTGGGCACCCAGTTGACAGGCCCTTGTCTGTGATCTGCCTAAGTGGGCATAGTGACATCATAACTCTGCAGTGGGCCCCCAGGTGACAGACCCTTGTCTGTGATCTGCCTATGGGGGTATTGTGACATCATAACACTGCACTGGCCACCAAGGTGAGAGACCATTGTCTGTGATCTGCCTAAAGGGGCTTAGTGACATCACAACTCTGCACTGGTCATCCAGGTGAGAGACCCCTGTCTGTGATCTGTCTAAGGGGGCATTCTGACATCATAAATCTGCACTGAAAACCCAGGTGACAGACCCTTGACTTTGATCTGCTTAAGGGGGCATTGTGACAACATAACTCTGCACTAGTCCCCAAGGTGACAGGCCCTTGTCTGTGATCTGCCTAAGGTGGCATTGTGACATCATAACTCTGCACTGGGCTCCCAGGTGACAGGCCCCAGTCTTTGATCCGTCAAAGGGGCATTGTGACATCATATCTCTGCACTGGGCACCCAGGTGACAGTCTCTTGTCTTTGATCTGCTTAAGGGGGCATTGTGACATCATGACTCTGCAATGGGCTCCAAGTTGACATGCCCTTGTCTGTGATCTGCCTAAGGGGGCATTGTGACATCATAACTATGCCCTGGGCACCCACGTAACAAGCCCTTGTTTTGATCTGCCAAAGAGGCATTGTGACATTATATCTCTGCACTGGGCACCCAGGTGACAGGCCCTTGTCTTTGATCTGACTAAGGGTGGTATTGTGACGTCATAACCATCCACTGGACAGCCAGGTGACAGACCCTTGTTTGTGATCTCCCTAAGGGGGCATTGTGACATCATAAACCTTCACTGGTAACGCAGGTGACAGACCCTTGTCTGTGATCTGCCTAAGGGGGCATTGTGACATCATAACTCTGCACTGGTGACACTGGTGACAGTCCCTTGACTGTGATGTGCCTAAGGTGACATTGTGATATCATAACTCTGCACTGGTCACCCAGGTGAAAGACCCGTGTCTGTGATCTGCCTAAGGGGGCATTGTGACATCATGACACTGCACTGGTCACCCAGGTTACAGGCCCTTGACTGTGATCTGCCTAAGGGGGCATTGTGACATCATAACTCCGTACTCGTCACCTAGGTGACAGGTCCTTGTGTGTGACCTGCCTAAGGGGTCATTGTGACATCATAACTCTGCACTGGGCACACAGGTGACAGGCCTTTGTCTGTGATCTGCCTACGGGGGCTTTGTGACGTCATAACTCTGCATTGGTCACCCAGGTGACAGGCCCCTGTCTGTGATCTGCTTAAGTGGGTATTGTGACATCGTAACTCTGCACTGGGCATCCAGGTGACAGGCCCTTGTCTTTGATCTCCCTAAGGGGGCATTGTGACATCGTATCTCTCCACTGGGCACCCGGGAGACAGGCCCTTGTCTGTGATCTGCCTAAGGGGGCATTGTGACATCATTACTCTGCACTGGGCACACAGGTGACAGTCCCTTGTCTTTGATCTGCCTAAGGGGGCATTGTGACATCATCACCCTGCACTTGGCACCCAGGTGACAGGCCCTTTCCTTTGATCTGCCTAAGGGGGTATTGTGACATCATATCTCTGGACTGGGCACCCAGGTGACAGGCCCTTGCCTGTGGTCTGCCTAAGGGGGCATTGTGACATCATAAATCTGCACTGGTCACCCAGATGACTGTCCCTTGTCTGTGATCTGCCTAAGGGGGCATTGTGACATCACAACTCTGCAGTGGGCCCCCAGGTGACAGACCCTTGTCTGTGATCTGCCTAAGGGGGCATTGTGACATCATAACTCTGCACTGGTCACCCAGGTGAGAGACCCTTGTCTGTCATCTGTCTAAGGGGGCATTCTGACATCATAACTCTGCACTGGTAACCCAGGTGACAGGCCCTTGTCTTTGATCTGCCTAAGGGGTAATTGTGACATCATAACCCTGCACTGGACACCCAGGTGAGAGACCCTTGTCTGTGATCACCCTAAGGGGGCATTGTGACATCATAAATCAGCACTGGTAACCCAGGTGACAGACCCTTGTCAGTGATCTGCCTAAGGGGGCATTGTGACATCATAACTATGCTCTGGTCACCCAGGTGTCAGACCCTTGCCTGTGAACTGCCTAAGGGGTCATTGGGACATCATAATTCTGCACTGGTCACCCAGGTGACAGATCCATGGCTGTGATCTGCCTTAGGGGCCATTGTGACATCATAACCCCACACTGGTCATCAAGGTGAGAGTCTCTTGTCTGTGATCTGCCTAAGAGGACATTGTGACATCATAAATCTGCACTGGTCACCCAGGTGGCAGACCCTTGTCTGTGACCCGCCTAAGGGTGGATTGTGACGTGATAATTCTGCTCTGGTCACCAACGTGAGAGACCCCTGTCTGTCATCTGCCTAAGGGGGCATTGTGACATCATAAATCTGCACCGGTCACCCAGGTGACAGGCCCTTGCCTCTGATGTGCCTAAGGGGTCGTTGTGAAATCATAAGCCTGCACTGGTCACCAAGGTGACAGAACCTTGTCTGTGATCTGCCTAAGGGGACATTGTGACATCATAACTCTGCACTGGTCACCCAGGTGACAGACCCTTGTGTGTGATCTGCCTAAGGGTGCATTGTGACATCATAACTCTGCACTGGTCAACCAGGTGACAGACCCTTTTCTTTGATCTGCCTAAGGGTGTATTGTGACATCATAACTTTGCACTTGTCACCAACGTGAGAGACCCTTGTCTGTGATCTGCCTAAGGGGGCATTGTGACATCATAAATCTACACTGGTCACAAAGGTGACAGTCCCTTGTCTTTCATCTGCTTAAGGGGGCATTCTGACATCCTAACTCTGCACTGGGCACCCAGGTGAGAGGCCCTTGCCTTTGATCTCTCTAAGAGGGCATTGTGACATCATAACTCTGCACTGGTCACCCAGGTGACAGAGCTTTTTCTGTGATCTGCCTAAGGGGTCATTGTGACATCATAGCTCTGCACTGGTCACCCAGATGACAGAACCTTGTCTGTGTTCTGCCTAAGGGTGCATTGTGACATCATAACTCTGCACTGGTCACCAAGGTGAGAGACCCTTGTCTCTGATCTGCGTAAGGGGGCATTGTGACATCATAACTCTGCACTGGTCACCCATGTGACAGACCCTTGTCTGTGGTCTGCCTAAGGGGGCATTGTGACATCATAACTCTGCACTGGTCACCCAGGTGAGAAACCCCTGCCTGTGATCTGTCTAAGGGGGCATTGTGACATCATAGCTCTGCACTGGTCACCCAGGTGACAGAACCTTGTCTGTGTTCTGCCTAAGGGTGCATTGTGACATCATAACTCTGCACTGGTCACCAAGGTGAGAGACCCTTGTCTCTGATCTGCGTAAGGGGGCATTGTGACATCATAACTCTGCACTGGTCACCCAGGTGACAGACCCTTGTCTGTGGTCTGCCTAAGGGGGCATTGTGACATCATAACTCTGCACTGGTCACCCAGGTGAGAAACCCCTGCCCGTGATCTGTCTAAGGGGGTATTGTGACATCATAACTCTGCACTGGAAACCCAGGTGACAGACCCTTACCATTGATCTGCTTAAGGGGGCATTGTGACATCATAACTCTGCACTAGCCCCCAAGACGACAGGCCCCTGTCTGTGATCTGCCTAAGGTGGCATTGCGACATCATAACTCTACACTGAGCACCCAGGTGACAGGCCCAGTCTTTGATCCGCCAAAGGGGCATAGTGACATCATATCTCTGCACTAGCCACCCAGGTGACAGGCCCTTGTCTTTGATCTCCCTGAGGGGTATTTGTGACATCATAACCCTGCACTGGACACCCAGGTGAGAGACCATTGTCTGTGATCATCTTAAGGGGGCATTGTGACATCATAAATCTGCACTGGTAACCCAGGTGACAGACCCTTGTCAGTGATATGCCTAAGGGGGCATTGAGACATCATAACTCTGTACTGGTCACCAAGGTGACAAGCCCTTGACTTTGATCTGCTTAAGGGGTCATTGTGTCCTCATAACTCTGCACTGGTCACCCAGGTGACAGGCCGTTGTCTGTGATCTGCCTAATGGGGCACTGTGACATCATAATTCTGCACTGGTCCCCCAGGTGACAGGCCCTTTTCTGTGATCTGCCTAAGGGGGCATTGTGACATCATAACTCTGCACTGGTCACCCAGGTGACAGGCCCTTGTCTGTTATCTGCTTAAGGGGGCATTGTGACATCGTAACTCTGAACTGGGCACCCAGGTGACAGGCCCTGGTCTTTGATCAGCCTAAGGGGGCATTGTGACATCATATCTCTGGACTGGGCACCCAGTTGTCAGGCCCTTGACTGTGGTCTGCCTAAGGGGGCATTGTGACATCATAATTCTGCACCGGTCACCCAGGTGACAGTCCCTTGTCTTTGATCTGCCCAAGTGGGCATTGTGACATCATAAATCTGCAGTGGTCACCCAGGTGACAGGCCCTTGTCTGTGATCTGCCTAAGGGGGCATTGTGACATCACAACTCTGCACTGGTCACCCAGGAGACTGACCCTTGTCTGTTGTCTGCCTAAGGGAGCATTGTGACATCGTAACTCTGCACTGGTCACCGAGGGGACACACCCTTGTCTGTGATCTCCCTAAGGGGGCAGTGTGACATCATAACTCTGCACTGGGAACCCAGGTGACAGTCCCTTGTCTTTCATCTGCCTAAGGGGGCATTGTGACATCATACCTATTCACTCGTCACCCAGGTGACAGACCCTTGTCTTTGATCTGCTTACGGGGGCATTGTGACAACATGACTCTGCAATGGGCTCCAATTTGGCATGCCCTTGTCTATGATCTGCCTAAGGGGGCATTGTGACATCATAACTCTGCCCTGGGCACCCAGGTAACAAGCCCTTGTTTTGATCTGCCAAAGAGGAATTGTGACATTATATCTCTGCACTGGGCACCCAGGTGACAGGCCATTGTCTTTAATCTGACTAAGGGGGGTATTGTGACATCATAA
This sequence comes from Gorilla gorilla gorilla, assembly GCF_029281585.2. NCBI lineage: Eukaryota > Metazoa > Chordata > Mammalia > Primates > Hominidae > Gorilla > Gorilla gorilla. The sequence continues at coordinate 7,749,449 of NC_086018.1, read as the reverse complement.
CCCTGCACTGGACAGCCAGGTGACAGACCCTTGTTTGTGATCTCCCTAAGGGGGCATTGTGACATCATAAACCTTCACTGGTAATCCAGGTGACAGACCCTTGTCTGTGATCTGCCTAAGGGGCATTGTGACATCGTAACTCTGCACTGGTGACACTGGTGACAGTCCCTTGTCTGTGATCTGCCTAAAGTGACATTGTGATATCATAACTCTGCACTGGTCACCCAGGTGACAGGCCCTTGTCAGTGATCTGCCTAAGGGGGCATTGTGACATCATGACACTGCACTGGTCACCCAGGTTACAGGCCCTTGACAGTGATCTGCTTAAGGGGGCATTGTGACATCATAACTCTGCACTAGCCCCCAAGGTGCCAGGACCTTGTCTGTGATCTGCCTAAGCTGGCGTTGTGACATCATAACTCTGCACTGAGCACCCAGGTGAGAGGCCCCAGTCTTTGATCCCCCAAAGGGGCATTGTGACATCATATCTCTGCACTGGGCACCCAGGTGACAGGCCCATGTCTGTGATCTCCCTAAGGGGTAATTGTGACATCATAACCCTGCACTGGACACCCAGGTGAGAGACCCTTGTCTGTGATCACCCTAAGGGGTCATTGTGACATCATAAATCTGCACTGGTAACCCAGGTGACAGACCCTTTTCAGTGATCCGCCTAAGGAGGCACTGTGACATCATACCTATGCACTGGTCACCCAGGTGTCAGACCCTTGTCTGCCATCTGCCTAAGGGGTCATTGGGACATCATAACTCTGCACTGGTCATCAAGGTGAGAGTCTCTTGTCTGTGATCTGCCTAAGAGGGCATTGTGACATCATATCCCTACACTGGTCACCCAGGTGACAGACCCTTGTCTGTGATCCACCTAAGGGTGCATTGTTTCATCATAATTCTGCTCTGGTCACCAAAGTGAGAGACCCCAGTCTGTGATCGGCCTAAGGGGGCATTGTGACATCATAATTCTGAACTGGGCACACAGGGGACAGGCCATTGTCTGTGATCTTCCTAAGGGGGCATTGTGACATCATAACTCTGCACTGGTCACCCAGGTGACAGGCACTTGTCTGTGATCTGCCTAAGGGGGCATTGTGATATCATAACTCTGCACTGCGCACCCAGGTGACAGGACCTTGCCTCTGTTGTGCCTAAGGGGTCATTGTGATATTATAAGTCTGCCCTGGTCACCAAGGTGACAGACCCTTGTCTGTGATCTGCCTAAGAGGACATTGGGACATCATAATTCTGGACTGGTCACCCAGGTGACAGACCCTTGTCTGTTATCTGCCTAAGTTTGCATTGTGACATCATAACTCTGCACTGGTAACCCAGGTGACAGACCCTTTTCTTTGATCTGCCTAAGGGGGTATTGTGACATCATAACTTTGCACTTGTCACCAAGGTGAGAGACCCTTGTCTGTCATCTGTCTAAGGGGGCATTCTGACATCATAACTCTGCACTGGAAACCCAGGTGACAGACCCTTGCCTTTGATCTGCTTAAGGGGGCATTGTGACATCATAACTCTGCACTAGCCCCCAAGGTGACAGGCCCTTGTCTGTGATCTGCCTAAGGTGGCATTGTGACATCATAACTCTGCACTGAGCACCCAGGTGACAGGCCCCAGTCTTTGATCCTCCAAAGGGGCATTGTGACATCATATCTCTGCACTGGGCAACCAGGTGACAGGCCCTTGTCTTTGATCTGCCTAAGGGGTAATTGTGACATCATAACCCTGCACTGGACACCCAGGTGAGAGACCCTTGTCTGTGATCACCCTAAGGGGGCATTGTGACATCATAAATCAGCACTGGTAACCCAGGTGACAGACCCTTGTCAGTGATCTGCCTAAGGGGGCATTGTGACATCATAACTATGCTCTGGTCACCCAGGTGTCATACCCTTGACTGTGAACTGCCTGAGGGGTCATTGGGACATCATAACTCTGCACTGGTCACCCAGGTGACAGATCCTTGGCTGTGATCTGCCTTAGGGGCCATTGTGACATCATAACCCCACACTGGTCATCAAGGTGAGAGTCTCTTGTCTGTGATCTGCCTAAGAGGGCATTATGACATCATAAATCTTCACTGGTCACCCTGGTGGCAGACCCTTGTCTGTGACCCGCCTAAGGGTGCATTGTGACGTGATAATTCTGCTCTGGTCACCAACGTGAGAGGCCCCTGTCTGTCATCTGCCTAAGGGGGCATTGTGACATCATAACTCTGCACTGGGAACCCAGGAGACAGGCCCCAGTCTTTGATCCACCAAAGGGGCATTGTGACATCATGTCTCTGCTCTGGACACCCAGGTGACAGGCCCTTGTCTTTGATCTCCCTGAGGGGTATTTATGACATCATAACCCTGCACTGGACACCCAGGTGAGAGACCATTGTCTGTGATCACCTTAAGGGGGCATTGTGACATCATAAACCTGCCCTGGGCACCCAGGTAACAAGCCCTTGTTTTGATCTGCCAAAGAGGAATTGTGACATTATATCTCTGCACTGGGCACCCAGGTGACAGGCCATTGTCTTTGATCTGACAAAGGGGGGTATTGTGACATCATAACCCTGAACTGGACAGCCAGGTGACAGACCCTTGTTTGTGATCTCCCTAAGGAGGCATTGTGACATCATAAACCTTCACTGGTAATCCAGGTGACAGACCCTTGTCTGTGATCTGCCTAAGGGGCATTGTGACATCATAACTGTGCACTGGTGACACTGGTGACAGTCCCTTGTCTGTGATCTGCCTAAGGTGACATTGTGATATCATAACTCTGTACTGGTCACCCAGGTGACAGGCCCTTGTCAGTGATCTGCCTAAGGGGGCATTGTGACATCATGACACTGCACTGGTCACCCAGGTTACAGGCCCTTGACTGTGATCTGCTTAAGGGGGCATTGTGACATCATAACTCTGCACTAGCCCCCAAGGTGCCAGGACCTTGTCTGTGATCTGCCTAAGCTGGCATTGTGACATCATAACTCTGCACTGAGCACCCAGGTGACAGGCCTCAGTCTTTGATTCCCCCAAAGGGGCATTGTGACATCATATCTCTTCACTGGGCACCCAGGTGACAGGCCCCTGTCTGTGATCGGCATACGGGGGCATTGAGACTTCATAACTCTGCAATGGTCACCCAGGTGACAGACCCTTGTTTGTTATCTGCTTAAGGGGGAATTGTGACATCGTAAGTCTGCACTGTGCACCCAGGTGACAAGCCCTTGTCTGTTTTCTGCTTAAGGTGGAATTGCGACATCGTAACTCTGAACTGGGCACCCAAGTGACAGGCCGTGGTCTTTGATCATCCTTAGGGGTTATTGTGACATCCTGTCTCTGCGCTGGGCACCCAGGTGACAGGCCCTTGTCTGTGATCTGCCTAAGGGGGCATTGTGACATCATAACTCTGCACTGGTCACCCAGGTGACAGGCCCTTGTCTCTGATCTGCCTAAGGGAGCATTGAGACATCATAACTCTGCACTGGGCATGCCGGTGACAGGCGCATGCCTGTGATCAGCCTAAAGGGGCATTGTGACTTCATAACTCTGCCCTGGTCAGCCAGGTGACAGGCCCTTGTCTGTGATCTGCCTAAGGGGTCATTGTGAAATCAGAACTCTGCTCTGGGTAACCAGGTGACAAGCCCTTGTCTTTGATCTGCATAAGGGGGAATTGTGACATCATATACCTGCACTGGTCACCCAGGTGACAAGCCCTTGTCTGTGGTCTGCCTAAGGGGGCATTGTGACTTCATAAATCTGCACTGGAGACCCAGGTGACAGGCCCTTGTGGGTGATCTGCCTAAGGGGGCATTGTGACATCATAACACTGCACTGGGTACCCAGGTGACAGACCCTTGTCTGTCATCTTCCTAAGGGGGCATTGTGATATTATAACACTGCGCTGGTAACCAAGGTGAGAGACTCTTGTCTGTGATCTGCCTAACGGGGCATTGTGATGTCATAAATCTGCACTGGGCACGCAGGTGACAGGCGGTTGTCTGTGATCTGCCTAAGGGGTCATTGTGACATCATAAATCTCCACTGGTCAACCAGGTCACTGGCCCTTGTCTGTGATCTGCCTGAGGGGGCATTGTGACATCTTAACTCTGCACTGGGCACCCAGGTGACAAGCCCTTGCCTGTGATCTCTCTAAGGGGCCATTGAGACATCATAACACTGCACTGGGTACCCAGGAGACAGGCCTTTGTCTGTGATCTGCCAAAGGGGGACATGTGACATCATAACTCTGCACTGGTCACCAAAGCGCCAGGCCCTAGTCAGTCATCTTCCTTAGTGGGCATTGTGATATCATAACTTTGCACTGGTCACCCAGGTGACAGGCCCTAGTCTTTGATCTGCCTAAGGGGGCATTGTGACATCACATCTGTGCACTGGGCACCCAGGTGACTGGCCCTTGTGTGTGGTCTGCCTAAGGGGGCATTTTGACATCATAACTCTGCACTGGTCACCCAGCTGTCCGGCCCTTCTGTCTGATCTGCCTAAGAGGGCATTGTGACATCATAACTCTGCACTGGTCACCCAGGTGACTGACACTTGTCTGTGATATGCCTAAGGGGAATTGTGACATCATAACTATGCACTGGTCAGCCAGGTGACAGACCCTTGGCTTTTCTCTGCCTAAGGGGTCATTGTGACATCATAACTCTGCACTGGTCACCCAGGTGACAGACCCCTGTCTTTGATCTGCCTAAGGGGGCATTGTGACATCATAACATTGCACTGGTCACCCAGGGGATAGACCCTTGTCTGTGATCTCCCTAAGGGGGCATTGTGACATCACAAATCTGGACTGGTAACCCAGGAGACATAACCCTGTCTGTGTTCTGCCTACGGAGGCATTGTGACATCATAACTCTGCACTGTTCCCCCTGGTGACAGACCCTTTTCTGTGAACTGCCTAAGGGGGCATTGTCACATCATAACTCTGCACTGGTCACCCTGGTGAAAGACCCTTGTCTTTGATCTGCGTAAGGGGGCATTGTGAAATCATAACTCTGCACTGGTCACCCAGGTGACAGGCCCTTGTCTGTGAACTGCCTAAGGGGGCATTGTGACATCATAACTCTGCAATGGTCAGCCAGGTGACAGGCCCTTGTCTGTGATCTGCCTAAGTGGTCATTGTGACATCATAACTCTGCTCTGGGTACCCAGGTGACAAGCCCTTGTCTTTGATCTGCCTAGGGGGGCATTGTGACATCATGTCCCTGCACTGGTCACCCAGGTGACAAGCCCTTGTCTGTGGTCTGCCTAAGGGGGCATTGTGACTTCATCAATCTGCACTGGTGACCCAGGTGACACGCCCTTGTGTGTGATCTGCCTAAGGGGGCATTGTGACTTCATAACACTGCACTGGGCACCCAGGTGACAGACCCTTGTCTGTCATCTTCCTAAGGGGATATTGTGATATTATAACACTGCACTGGTAACCAAGGTGAGAGACCCTTGTCTGTGATCTGCCTAAGGGGCATTGTGACATCATAACTCTGCACTGGTCAACCAGGTCACTGGCCCTTGTCTGTGATCTGCCTAAGGGGGCATTGTGACATCTTAACTCTGCACTGGGCACCCAGGTGACAAGCCCTTGCCTGTGATCTCTCTATGGGGCCATTGAGACGTCATAACCCTGCACTGGGAACCCAGGAGACAGGCCCTTGTCTGTGATCTGCCAAAGGGGGAAATGTGACATCATAAATCTGCACTGGTCTCCCAAGCGCCAGGCCCTAGTCTGTCATCTGCCTTAGTGGGCATTGTGATATCATAACTTTGCACTGGTCACCCAGGTGACATTCCCTTGTCTGTGATCTGTCTAAGGGGCATTGTGATATCATAACTCTGCACTGGTCACCGAGGAGACAGGCCCTTGTCTGTGATCTGCCTACGGGGGCATTGTGACTTCATCACTCTGCAATTGTCACCCAGGTGACAGACACTTGTTTGTTATCTGCTTACGTGGGAATTGTGACATCGTAAGTCTGCACTGTGCACCCAGGTGACAAGCCCTTGTCTGTTTTCTGCTTAAGGTGGAATTGTGATATCGTAACTCTGAATTGGGCACCCAGGTGACAGGCCCTGGTCTTTGATCAGCCTTAGGGGTTATTGTGACATCCTATCTCTGCACTGGGCACCCAGGTGACAGGTCCTTGTCTGTGATCTGCCTAAGGGGGCATTGTGACATCATAACTCTGCACTGGTCACCCAGGTGACAGGCCCTTGTCTCTGATCTGCCTAAGGGATCATTGTGACATCATAACTCTGCACTGGGCATGCAGGTGACAGGCGCATGCCTGTGATCAGCCTAAGGGGGCTTTGTGACTTCGTAACTCTGCACTGGTCAGCCAGGTGACAGGCCCTTGTCTGTGATCTGCCTAAGGGGTCATTGTGAAATCAGAACTCTGCTCTGGGTAACCAGGTGACAAGCCCTTGTCTTTGATCTGCATAAGGGGGAATTGTGACATCATATCCCTGCACTGGTAACCCAGGTGACAAGCCCTTGTCTGTGGTCTGCCTAAGGGGGCATTGTGGCTTCATAAATCTGCACTGGTGACCCAGGTGATAGGCCCTTGTGTGTGATCTGCCTAAGGGGGCATTGTGACATCATAACACTGCACTGGGCACCCAGGTGACAGACCCTTGTCTGTCATCTTCCTAAGGGGGCATTGTGACATTATAACACTGCACTGGTAACCAAGGTGAGAGACCCTTGTCTGTGATCTGCCTAAGGGGGCATTGTGATGTCATAAATCTGCACTGGTCAACCAGGTCACTTGCCCTTCTCTATGATCTGCCTAAGGGGGCATTGTGACATCATAACTCTGCACTGGGCACCCAGGTGACAAGCCCTTGTCTGTGATCCGCCTAAGGGGACATTGTGACATCATAACTCTGCAATGGTCACCCAAGCGCCAGGCCCTAGTCTGTCATCTGCCTTAGTGTTCATTGTGATATCATAACTCTGCACTGGTCACCCAGGTGACAGACCCTTGTCTTTGATCTGCCTAAGGGTGCATTGTGACATCATAACCATGCACTGAGCACCCAGGTGACAGGCCCTTGTCTTTCATCTGACTGAGGGGGCATTGTGACATCAAATCTCTGCACTGGTCACCCAGGTGACAGGCCCTTGTCTTTGAACTGCTTATGGGGGCATAGTGACATCATAACTCTGCACTTGTCACCCTGGTGACAGACCCTTGTCTCTGCTCTGCCTAAGGTGGCATTGCGACATCATAACTCTGCACTGAGCACCCAGGTGACAGGCCCCAGTCTTTGATCCACCAAAGGGGCATTGTGACATCATATCTCTGCACTGGGCACCCAGGTGACAGGCCCTTGTCTTTGATCTGCCTAAGGGGTAGTTGTGACATCATAACCCTGCACTGGACACCCAGGTGAGAGACCCTTGTCTGTGATCACACTAAGGGGGCATTGTGACATCATAAATCTGCACTGGTCACCCAGGTGACAGACCCTTGTCTGTGATCCGCCTAAGGGTGCATTGTGACATAATAATTCTACTCTGGTCACCAACGTGAGAGACCCCTGTCTGTGATCCGCCTAAGGGGGCATTGTGACATCACAACTCTGCACTGTTCCCCCTGGTGACAGACCCTTGTCTGTGAACTGCCTAAGGGGGCATTGTGACATCATGACTCTGCACTGGTCACCCAGGTGACAGGCCCTTGTCTGTGATCTGCCTCAGGGTGCATTGGGACATCCTAACTCTGCACTGGGCACGCAGGTGATAGGCGCTTGTCTGTGATCTGCCTAAGGGGGCAATGTGACATCATATCTCTGTACTGGTCACCCAGGTGACAGGTCCCTGTCTGTGATCTGTCCAAAGGGGCATTGTGACATCCTAACACTGGTCTGGGTACCCAGGTGACAGGCCGTTGACTGTGATCTGCCGAAGGGGGCATTGTGACATCATATTTCTGCACTGGTCACCCAGGTGACAGGCCCTTGTCTGTGGTCTGCCTAAGGGGGTATTGTGACTTCATAAGTCTGCACTGGTCACCCAGGTGAGAGGCCCTTTTCTGTGATCTGCGTAAGGGGTCATTGTGACATCATAACACTGCACTGGGCACCCAGGTGACAGACCCTAGTCTCTGATCCACCAAAGGGGGAATTGTGACATCATAACTCTGCTCTGGTCACGCAGGTGGAAGACCCTTATCTGTTATCTGCCTAAGGGGGCATTGTGACATCATAACCATGCACTGGGCACCCATGTGACAGGCCCTTGTCTGTGATCTGCCTAAGGGGACATTGTGACTTCATAACTCTGCACTGGGCACCCAGGTGACAGGCCCATGTCTTTCATCAGACTAAGGGGGCATTGTGACATCAAACCTCTGCACTGGGCACCCAGGTGTCAGGCCCCTGACTTTGACCTGCCTAAGGGGGAATTGTGACACCATAACTCTGCACTGGGCTCCAAGTTGGCATGCCCTTGTCTGTGATCTGCCTAAGGGGGCATTGTGACATCATAACTCTGTACTTTTGACACTGGTGACAGTCCCTTGTGTGTGATCTGCCTAAGGTGACATTGTGACATCATAAATCTGCACTGGTCACCCAGGTGACATTCCCTTGTCTGTGATCTGCTTAAGGGGGCATTGTGACATCGTAACTCTGCACTGGGCACCCAATAGACATGCCCTTCTCTGTGATCTGCCTAAGTGGGCATTGTGACGTCATAACACTGCACTGGTAACCTAGGTGACAGGCCTTTGTCTGTGATCTCCCTATGGGGGGGTTGTGACATCATAACTCTCCACTGGTCACCCGGGTGACAGTCCCTTTTGTGTGATCTGCCTAAGGGGGCAATGCGACATCATAACTCTGCACTGGTTTCCGAGGTGACATCCCCTTTTCTGTGATGTGCCAAAGGGGGCATTGTGACATCATAACTCTGCCCTGGTCACCCTGGTGACAGGCCCTTGTCTGTGATCTGCCTAAGTGTGCTTTGTGACATCATAACTCTGCACTGGTCACCCTGGTGACAGGCCCTTGTCTGTGATCTGCCTAAGTGTGCTTTGTGACATCATAACTCTGCACTGGTCACCCTGGTGACAGGCCCTTGTCTGTGATCTGCCTATGGGTGCATTGTGAGATCATAACCCTGCACTGGGCACACAGGTGACAGGCGGTTGTCTGTGATCTGCCTAAAAGGTCATTGTGACATCATAACTCTGCACTGGTCACCCTGGTGACACGCCCTTGTCTGTGATCTGCCTTAGGGGGCATTGTGACATCATAACTCTGCAACGCGTTCCCAATTGACACGCCCTTGTCTTTGATCTGCCTAAGGGGGCATTGTGACATGATAACTCTGCACTGGTCACCCAGGAGATAGACTCTTGTCTGTGATCTCTCTAAGGGGGCATTGTGACATCATAACTCTGCTCTGGTCACTAACATGAGAGACCCCTGTCTGTGATCTGCCTAAGGGGGCATTGTGACATCATAACTCTGAACTGGGCACCCAGGGGACAGGCCCTTGTCTCTGATATTCATAAGGGGGCATTGTGACATCATAACCCTGCACTGGTCACCCAGGTGACAAACCCTTGTGTGTGATCTGCCTAATAGGGTATTGTGACATCATAACTCTGCACTGGTCACCCAGGTGACATGCCCTTGCCTCTGATGTGCCTAAGGGGTCATTGTGACATCATAAGTCTGCACTGGGCACCCATGTGACAGGCCCTTGTCTGTGATCTGCCTAAGGGGACATTGTGACTTCATAACTCTGCACTGGGCACCCAGGTGACAAGCCCTTGCCTGTGATCTCTCTATGGAGCCATTGAGACGTCATAACCCTGCACTGGGAACCCAGGAGACAGGCCCTTGTCTGTGATCTGCCAAAGGGGGAAATGTGACATCATAACTCTGCACTGGTCACCCAAGCGCCAGGCCCTAGTCTGTCATCTGCCTTAGTGGGCATTGTGATATCATAACTTTGCACTGGTCACCCAGGTGACAGGCCCTTAACTTTGATCTGCATAAGGGGGCATTGTGACATCATATCTGTGCCCTGGGCACCCAGGTGACTGGCCCTTGCGTGTGGTCTGCCTAAGGGGGCATTTTGACATCATAATTCTGCACTGGTCACCCAGGTGACATTCCCTTGTCTGTGATCTGTCTAAGGGGCATTGTGATATCATAACTCTGCACTGGTCACCGAGGAGACAGGCCCTTGTCTGTGATCTGCCTACGGGGGCATTGTGACTTCATCACTCTGCACTTGTCACCCAGGTGACAGACCCTTGTTTGTTATCTGCTTACGCGGGAATTGTGACATCGTAAGTCTGCACTGTGCACCCAGGTGACAAGCCCTTGTCTGTTTTCTGCTTAAGGTGGAATTGTGATATCGTAACTCTGAATTGGGCACCCAGATGACAGGCCCTGGTCTTTGATCAGCCTTAGGGGTTATTGTGACATCCTATCTCTGCACTGCGCACCCAGGTGACAGGTCCTTGTCTGTGATCTGCCTAAGGGGGCATTGTGACTTCATAACTCTGCACTGGTCACCCAGGTGACAGGCCCTTGTCTCTGATCTGCCTAAGGGAGCATTGTGACATCATAACTCTGCACTGGGCATGCAGGTGACAGGCGCATGCCTGTGATCAGCCTAAGGGGTAATTGTGACTTCATAACCCTGCACTGGACACCCACGTGAGAGACCCTTGTCTGTGATCACACTAAGGGGGCATTGTGACATCATAAATCTGCACTGGTCACCCAGGTGACAGACCCTTGTCTGTGATCCGCCTAAGGGTGCATTGTGACATAATAATTCTACTCTGGTCACCAACGTGAGAGACCCCTGTCTGTGATCCGCCTAAGGGGGCATTGTGACATCACAACTCTGCACTGTTCCCCCTGGTGACAGACCCTTGTCTGTGAACTGCCTAAGGGGGCATTGTGACATCATAACTCTGCACTGGTCACCCAGGTGACAGGCCCTTGTCTGTGATCTGCCTCAGGGTGCATTGGTACATCCTAACTCTGCACTGGGCATGCAGGTGATAGGCGCTTGTCTGTGATCTCCCTAAGGGGGCAATGTGACATCATATCTCTGTACTGGTCACCCAGGTGACAGGTTCTTGTCTGTGATCTGTCCAAAGGGGCATTGTGACATCCTAACACTGGTCTGGGTACCCAGGTGACAGGCCGTTGACTGCGATCTGCCCAAGGGGACATTGTGACATCATATTTCTACACTGGTCACCCAGGTGACAGGCCCTTGTCTGTGGTCTGCCTAAGGGGGTATTGTGACTTCATAAGTCTGCACTGGTCACCCTGGTGAAAGACCCTGGTCTTTGATCTGCGTAAGGGGGCATTGCAAATCATAACTCTGCACTGGTCACCCAGGTGACAGGCCCTTGTCTGTGAACTGCCTAAGGGGGCATAGTGACATCATAACTCTGCGCTGGTCACCCAGGTGACAGGCAATTGTCTGTGATCTGCCTCACGGTGCATTGTGACATCCTAACTCTGCACTGGGCACGCAGGTGATAGGCGCTTGTCTGTGATCTGCCTAAGGGGGCAATGTGACATCATATCTCTGTACTGGTCACCCAGGTGACAGGTCCTTGTCTGTGATCTGTCCAAGGGGGCATTGTGACATCATAACACTGGTCTGGGCACCCAGGTGACAGGCCGTTGACTGTGATCTGCCCAAGGGGGCATTGTGACATCATATTTCTGCACTGGGCACCCAGGTGACAGACCCTAGTCTCTGATCCACCAAAGGGGGAATTGTGACATCATAACTCTGCTCTGGTCACGCAGGTGGAAGACCCTTGTCTGTGATCTGCCTAAGGGGACATTGTGACATCATAACCATGCACTGGGCACCCATGTGACAGGCCCTTGTCCGTGATCTGCCTAAGGGGACATTGTGACTTCATAACTCCGCACTGGGCACCCAGGTGACAGGCCCATGTCTTTCATCAGACTAAGGGGGCATTGTGACATCAAACCTCTGCACTGGGCACCCAGGTGTCAGGCCCCTGACTTTGACCTGCCTAAGGGGGAATTCTGACACCATAACTCTGCACAGGGCTCCAAGTTGGCATGCCCTTGTCTGTGATCTGCCTAAGGGGGCATTGTGACATCATAACTCTGTACTGGTGACACTGGTGACAGTCCCTTGTGTGTGATCTGCCTAAGGTGACATTGTGACATCATAAATCTGCACTGGTCACCCAGGTGACATTCCCTTGTCTGTGATCTGCTTAAGGGGGCATTGTGACATCGTAACTCTGCACTAGGCACCCAATAGACATGCCCTTCTCTGTGATCTGCCTAAGTGGGCATTGTGACGTCATAACACTGCACTGGTAACCCAGGTGACAGGCCTTTGTCTGTGATCTCCCTATGGGGGGGTTGTGACATCATAACTCTCCACTGGTCACCCGGGTGACAGTCCCTTTTGTGTGATCTGCCTAAGGGGGCAATGCGACATCATAACTCTGCACTGGTTTCCGAGGTGACATCCCCTTTTCTGTGATGTGCCAAAGGGGGCATTGTGACATCATAACTCTGCCCTGGTCACCCTGGTGACAGTCCCTTGTCTGTGATCTGCCTAAGTGTGCTTTGTGACATCATAACTCTGCACTGGTCACCCTGGTGAAAGGCCCTTGTCTGTGATCTGCCTATGGGTGCATTGTGACATCATAACTCTGCACTGGGCAAGCAGGTGACAGGCGCTTGTCTGTGATCTGCCTAAAAGGTCATTGTGACATCATAACTCTGCACTGGTCACCTGGTGACACGCCCTTGTCTGTGATCTGCCTTAGGGGGCATTGTGACATCATAACTCTGCACCGCGTTCCCAATTGACACGCCCTTGTCTTTGATCTGCCTAAGGGGGCATTGTGACATCATAACTCTGCACTGGTCACCCAGGAGATAGACTCTTGTCTGTGATCTCTCTAAGGGGGCATTGTGACATCATAACTCTGCTCTGGTCACTAACAAGAGAGACCCCTGTCTGTGATCTGCCTAAGGGGGCATTGTGACATCATAACTCTGAACTGGGCACCCAGGGGACAGGCCCTTGTCTCTGATATTCATACGGGGGCATTGTGACATCATAACCCTGCACTGGTCACCCAGGTGACAAACCCTTGTCTGTGATCTGCCTAATAGGGTATTGTGACATCATAACTCTGCACTGGTCACCCAGGTGACATGCCCTTGCCTCTGATGTGCCTAAGGGGTCATTGTGACATCATAAGTCTGCACTGGTCACCCAGGTGACAGACCCTTGTCTGTGCTCTGCCTAAGGGTGCATTGTGACGTCATAACTCTGCACTGGTCACCCAGGAGACACACCCATTTCTATGATCTGCCGAAAGGAGCAATGTGACTTCATAACTTTGCACTGGTCACCGAGGTGAGAGACCATTGTCTGTGATCTGCCTGAAGGGGCATTGTGACATCAAAAATCTGCACAGGTCACAAAGGTGACATACCCTTGTCTGTGATCTGCCTAAGGGGGCATTGTGACACCATAACTCCGTTCGGGTCACCAAAGTGAGAGACCCTTTCCTGTGACCTCCCTAAGGGGACATTGTGACATCATAACCCAGCAGTGGGCACCCAGGTGACAGGCCCTTGTCTGTGACGTGCCTGAGGGGGCATTGTGACATCAAAACCCTGCACTGGTCACCCAGGTGGCAGACCCTTGTCTGTGATCTGCCTATGGGTGCATTGTGACATCATAACTCTCCACTGGGCACGCACGTGACAGGCGCTTGTCTGTGATCTGCCTAAGGGGTCATTGTGACATCATAAACCTGAACTGGTCTATCAGGTCACAAGCCCTTGTCTGTGATCTGCCTAAGGGGGCAGTGTGATATCATAACTCTGCACTGGTCACCCAGGTGACAGGCCTTTGTCCGCGATCTGCCTAAGGGGGCGATTGTGACATCATAACTCCTCTCTGGTCACCGAGGTGAAAAACTCTTGTCTGTGATCTTCCTATGAGGGCATTGTGTTATCATAACTCTGCACTGGTCACCCAGGTGACAGACCCTTGTCTTTGATCTGACTAAGGGGGCATTGTGAAATCATAACTCTGCACTGGGCACCCATGTGTCAGGCCCTTGTCTGTGATCTGCCTAAGGGTGCATTGTGACATCATAACTCTGTACTGGGCACACAGGTGACAGACCCTTGTCTGTGATCTGCCTAAGGGAGCACTGTGACATCATAACACTGCACTGGTAACCAAGGTGATAGGCCTTTGTCTGTGATCTGCCTCAGGGGGTATTGTGATATCACAACTCTGCACTGTTCACCCTGGTGACAGACCCTTGTCTGTGATCTGCCTAAAGGTGCAATGGGACATCATAATTCCGCACTGGTATCCCAGGTGGCAGGCCCTTGTCTGTGATGTGCCTAAGGGGGCATTGTGACTTCATAACTCTGCACTGGGCACCCAGGTGACAAGCCCTTGCCTGTGATCTCTCTATGGAGCCATTGAGACGTCATAACCCTGCACTGGGAACCCAGGAGACAGGCCCTTGTCTGTGATCTGCCAAAGGGGGAAATGTGACATCATAACTCTGCACTGGTCACCCAAGCGCCAGGCCCTAGTCTGTCATCTGCCTTAGTGGGCATTGTGATATCATAACTTTGCACTGGTCACCCAGGTGACAGGCCCTTAACTTTGATCTGCATAAGGGGGCATTGTGACATCATATCTGTGCCCTGGGCACCCAGGTGACTGGCCCTTGCGTGTGGTCTGCCTAAGGGGGCATTTTGACATCATAATTCTGCACTGGTCACCCAGGTGACATTCCCTTGTCTGTGATCTGTCTAAGGGGCATTGTGATATCATAACTCTGCACTGGTCACCGAGGAGACAGGCCCTTGTCTGTGATCTGCCTACGGGGGCATTGTGACTTCATCACTCTGCACTTGTCACCCAGGTGACAGACCCTTGTTTGTTATCTGCTTACGCGGGAATTGTGACATCGTAAGTCTGCACTGTGCACCCAGGTGACAAGCCCTTGTCTGTTTTCTGCTTAAGGTGGAATTGTGATATCGTAACTCTGAATTGGGCACCCAGATGACAGGCCCTGGTCTTTGATCAGCCTTAGGGGTTATTGTGACATCCTATCTCTGCACTGCGCACCCAGGTGACAGGTCCTTGTCTGTGATCTGCCTAAGGGGGCATTGTGACATCATAACTCTGCACTGGTCACCCAGGTGACAGGCCCTTGTCTCTGATCTGCCTAAGGGAGCATTGTGACATCATAACTCTGCACTGGGCATGCAGGTGACAGGCGCATGCCTGTGATCAGCCTAAGGGGTAATTGTGACTTCATAACCCTGCACTGGACACCCACGTGAGAGACCCTTGTCTGTGACCACACTAAGGGGGCATTGTGACATCATAAATCTGCACTGGTCACCCAGGTGACAGACCCTTGTCTGTGATCCGCCTAAGGGTGCATTGTGACATAATAATTCTACTCTGGTCACCAACGTGAGAGACCCCTGTCTGTGATCCGCCTAAGGGGGCATTGTGACATCACAACTCTGCACTGTTCCCCCTGGTGACAGACCCTTGTCTGTGAACTGCCTAAGGGGGCATTGTGACATCATAACTCTGCACTGGTCACCCAGGTGACAGGCCCTTGTCTGTGATCTGCCTCAGGGTGCATTGGTACATCCTAACTCTGCACTGGGCATGCAGGTGATAGGCGCTTGTCTGTGATCTCCCTAAGGGGGCAATGTGACATCATATCTCTGTACTGGTCACCCAGGTGACAGGTTCTTGTCTGTGATCTGTCCAAAGGGGCATTGTGACATCCTAACACTGGTCTGGGTACCCAGGTGACAGGCCGTTGACTGCGATCTGCCCAAGGGGACATTGTGACATCATATTTCTACACTGGTCACCCAGGTGACAGGCCCTTGTCTGTGGTCTGCCTAAGGGGGTATTGTGACTTCATAAGTCTGCACTGGTCACCCTGGTGAAAGACCCTGGTCTTTGATCTGCGTAAGGGGGCATTGCAAATCATAACTCTGCACTGGTCACCCAGGTGACAGGCCCTTGTCTGTGAACTGCCTAAGTGGGCATAGTGACATCATAACTCTGCACTGGTCACCCAGGTGACAGGCAATTGTCTGTGATCTGCCTCACGGTGCATTGTGACATCCTAACTCTGCACTGGGCACGCAGGTGATAGGCGCTTGTCTGTGATCTGCCTAAGGGGGCAGTGTGACATCATATCTCTGTACTGGTCACCCAGGTGACAGGTCCTTGTCTGTGATCTGTCCAAGGGGGCATTGTGACATCATAACACTGGTCTGGGCACCCAGGTGACAGGCCGTTGACTGTGATCTGCCCAAGGGGGCATTGTGACATCATATTTCTGCACTGGGCACCCAGGTGACAGACCCTAGTCTCTGATCCACCAAAGGGGGAATTGTGACATCATAACTCTGCTCTGGTCACGCAGGTGGAAGACCCTTGTCTGTGATCTGCCTAAGGGGACATTGTGACATCATAACCATGCACTGGGCACCCATGTGACAGGCCCTTGTCCGTGATCTGCCTAAGGGGACATTGTGACTTCATAACTCCGCACTGGGCACCCAGGTGACAGGCCCATGTCTTTCATCAGACTAAGGGGGCATTGTGACATCAAACCTCTGCACTGGGCACCCAGGTGTCAGGCCCCTGACTTTGACCTGCCTAAGGGGGAATTCTGACACCATAACTCTGCACAGGGCTCCAAGTTGGCATGCCCTTGTCTGTGATCTGCCTAAGGGGGCATTGTGACATCATAACTCTGTACTGGTGACACTGGTGACAGTCCCTTGTGTGTGATCTGCCTAAGGTGACATTGTGACATCATAAATCTGCACTGGTCACCCAGGTGACATTCCCTTGTCTGTGATCTGCTTAAGGGGGCATTGTGACATCGTAACTCTGCACTAGGCACCCAATAGACATGCCCTTCTCTGTGATCTGCCTAAGTGGGCATTGTGACGTCATAACACTGCACTGGTAACCCAGGTGACAGGCCTTTGTCTGTGATCTCCCTATGGGGGGGTTGTGACATCATAACTCTCCACTGGTCACCCGGGTGACAGTCCCTTTTGTGTGATCTGCCTAAGGGGGCAATGCGACATCATAACTCTGCACTGGTTTCCGAGGTGACATCCCCTTTTCTGTGATGTGCCAAAGGGGGCATTGTGACATCATAACTCTGCCCTGGTCACCCTGGTGACAGGCCCTTGTCTGTGATCTGCCTAAGTGTGCTTTGTGACATCATAACTCTGCACTGGTCACCCTGGTGAAAGGCCCTTGTCTGTGATCTGCCTATGGGTGCATTGTGACATCATAACTCTGCACTGGGCAAGCAGGTGACAGGCGCTTGTCTGTGATCTGCCTAAAAGGTCATTGTGACATCATAACTCTGCACTGGTCACCTGGTGACACGCCCTTGTCTGTGATCTGCCTTAGGGGGCATTGTGACATCATAACTCTGCACCGCGTTCCCAATTGACACGCCCTTGTCTTTGATCTGCCTAAGGGGGCATTGTGACATCATAACTCTGCACTGGTCACCCAGGAGATAGACTCTTGTCTGTGATCTCTCTAAGGGGGCATTGTGACATCATAACTCTGCTCTGGTCACTAACAAGAGAGACCCCTGTCTGTGATCTGCCTAAGGGGGCATTGTGACATCATAACTCTGAACTGGGCACCCAGGGGACAGGCCCTTGTCTCTGATATTCATACGGGGGCATTGTGACATCATAACCCTGCACTGGTCACCCAGGTGACAAACCCTTGTCTGTGATCTGCCTAATAGGGTATTGTGACATCATAACTCTGCACTGGTCACCCAGGTGACATGCCCTTGCCTCTGATGTGCCTAAGGGGTCATTGTGACATCATAAGTCTGCACTGGTCACCCAGGTGACAGACCCTTGTCTGTGCTCTGCCTAAGGGTGCATTGTGACGTCATAACTCTGCACTGGTCACCCAGGAGACACACCCATTTCTATGATCTGCCGAAAGGAGCAATGTGACTTCATAACTTTGCACTGGTCACCGAGGTGAGAGACCATTGTCTGTGATCTGCCTGAAGGGGCATTGTGACATCAAAAATCTGCACAGGTCACAAAGGTGACATACCCTTGTCTGTGATCTGCCTAAGGGGGCATTGTGACACCATAACTCCGTTCGGGTCACCAAAGTGAGAGACCCTTTCCTGTGACCTCCCTAAGGGGACATTGTGACATCATAACCCAGCAGTGGGCACCCAGGTGACAGGCCCTTGTCTGTGACGTGCCTGAGGGGGCATTGTGACATCAAAACCCTGCACTGGTCACCCAGGTGGCAGACCCTTGTCTGTGATCTGCCTATGGGTGCATTGTGACATCATAACTCTCCACTGGGCACGCACGTGACAGGCGCTTGTCTGTGATCTGCCTAAGGGGTCATTGTGACATCATAAACCTGAACTGGTCTATCAGGTCACAAGCCCTTGTCTGTGATCTGCCTAAGGGGGCAGTGTGATATCATAACTCTGCACTGGTCACCCAGGTGACAGGCCTTTGTCCGCGATCTGCCTAAGGGGGCGATTGTGACATCATAACTCCTCTCTGGTCACCGAGGTGAAAAACTCTTGTCTGTGATCTTCCTATGAGGGCATTGTGTTATCATAACTCTGCACTGGTCACCCAGGTGACAGACCCTTGTCTTTGATCTGACTAAGGGGGCATTGTGAAATCATAACTCTGCACTGGGCACCCATGTGTCAGGCCCTTGTCTGTGATCTGCCTAAGGGTGCATTGTGACATCATAACTCTGTACTGGGCACACAGGTGACAGACCCTTGTCTGTGATCTGCCTAAGGGAGCACTGTGACATCATAACACTGCACTGGTAACCAAGGTGATAGGCCTTTGTCTGTGATCTGCCTCAGGGGGTATTGTGATATCACAACTCTGCACTGTTCACCCTGGTGACAGACCCTTGTCTGTGATCTGCCTAAAGGTGCAATGGGACATCATAATTCCGCACTGGTATCCCAGGTGGCAGGGCCTTGTCTGTGATGTGCCTAAGGGGGCATTGTGACATCATGAATCTTTACTGGTCACCCGGGTGACAGGCCCTTGTCTGTGATCTGCCTAAGGGGGCATTGTGAGATCATAACTCTGCACTGGTCACCCAGGTGACAGGCCCTTGTCTGTCATCTGTCCAAGGGGGCATTTTGACATCATAACTCTGCACTGGAAACCCAGGTAACAGACCTTTGCCTTTGATCTGCTTAATAGGGCATGGTGACATCATAACTCTGCAGTAGCCCCCAAGGAGACAGGCCCTTGTCTGTGATCTGCCTAAGGTGGCATTGTGACATCATAACTCTGCACTGGGCACCCAGGTGACAGGCCCTCATCTGTGATCTGCCTACGGGGGCATCGTGACATCATAAATCTGCACTAGGCACCCAGGTGACAGGCAGTTGTCTGTGATCTGCCTAGGAGGGCATGGTCACATCATAACCCTGCACTGGTCACCCAGGCGACAGGCCCTTGTCTGTGATCTGTCTAAGGGGCATTGTGATATCATATCTCTGCACTGGTCACCCAGGTGAGAGCCCCTTTTCTGTGATCTGCCTAAGGGGGCATTGAGACATCATAACACAGCACTGGGCACCCATGTGACAGGCCCTTGTCTGTGTTCTGCCTAAGGGGGCATTGTGACTTCATAACTCCGCACTGTGCACCCAGGTGACAGGCCCATGTCTTTCATCCTATTAAGGGGGCATTGTGACATCTTAACTCCGCACTGGGCACCCAGGTGACAGGCCCATGTCTTTCATCAGACTAAGGGGGCATTGTGGCATCAAACCTCTGCACTGGGCACCCAGGTGTCAGGCCCCTGACTTTGACCTGCCTAAGGGGAAATTGTGACACCCTAACTCTGCACTGGGCTCCAAGTTGGCATGCCCTTGTCTGTGATCTGCCTAAGGGGGCATTGTGACATCATAACTCTGTACTGGTGACACTGGTGACAGTCCCTTGTCTGTGATCTGCCTAAGGTGACATTGTGACATCATAACTCTGCACTGGTCACACAGGTGAAAGACCCGTGTCTGTGATCTGCCTAAGGGGGCATTGTGACATCATAACACTGCACTGGTCAGCCAGGTGACAGGCCCTTGTCTGTGATCTGCCTAAGGGGGCATTGTGACATCATATCTCTGCACTGGTCACCCAGGTGACAGGCCCTTGTCTGTGATCTGCCTAAGGGGGCATTGTGACATCATAACTCTGCACTAGGCACACAGGTGACAGGCCCTTGTCTGTGATCTGCCTACGGGGGCATTGTGACATCATAAATCTGCACTGGTCACCCAGGTGACATTCCCTTGTCTGTGATCTGCTTAAGGGGGCATTGTGACATCGTAACTCTGCACTGGGCACCCAGGTGACATGTCCTTCTCTTGGATCTACCTAAGGGGGCATTGTGACATCGTATCTCTGCACAGGGCACCCAGGTGACAGGCCCTTGTATGTGATCTGCCTAGGACGGCATGGTCACATCATAACCCTGCACTGGTCACCCAAGTGACAGGCCCTTGTCTGTGATCTGTCTAAGGGGCATTGTGATATCATAACTCTGCACTGGTCACCGAGGAGACAGGCCCTTGTCTGTGATCTGCCTACGGGGGCATTGTGACTTCATCACTCTGCGCTTGTCACCCAGGTGACAGACCCTTGTTTGTTATCTGCTTACGCGGGAATTGTGACATCGTAAGTCTGCACTGTGCACCCAGGTGACAAGCCCTTGTCTGTTTTCTGCTTAAGGTGGAATTGTGATATCGTAACTCTGAATTGGGCACCCAGGTGACAGGCCCTGGTCTTTGATCAGCCTTAGGGGTTATTGTGACATCCTATCTCTGCACTGGGCACCCAGGTGACAGGTCCTTGTCTGTGATCTGCCTAAGGGGGCATTGTGACATCATAACCCTGCACTGGTCACCCAGGTGACAGGCCCTTGCCTCTGATCTGCCTAAGGGAGCATTGTGACATCATAACTCTGCACTGGGCATGCAGGTGACAGGCGCATGCCTGTGATCAGCCTAAGGGGGCATTGTGACTTCATAACTCTGCACTGGTCAGCCAGGTGACAGGCCCTTGTCTGTGATCTGCCTAAGGGGTCATTGTGACATCATAACTGCGCTCTGGGTACCCAGGTGACAGGCACTTGTCTTTGATCTGCCTTAGGGACATTGTGACATCATATCCCTACCCTGGTCACTCAGGTGACAATCCCTTGCCTGTGGTCTGCCTAAGGGGGCATTGTGACTTCATAAATCTGCACTGGTGACCCAGGTGACAGGCCCTTGTGTGTGATCTGCCTAAGGGGGCATTGTGACATCATAACTCTGCACTGGGCACCCAGGTGACAAGCCCTTGTCTGTGATCCGCCTAAGGGACATTGTGACATCATAACCCTGCACTGGGTACCCAGGAGACAGGCCCTTGTCTGTGATCTGCCTAACGGGGAAATGTGACCTCATGATTCTGCAATGGTCACCCAAGCCCCAGGCCCTAGTCTGTCATCTGCCTTAGTGTTCATTGTGATATCATAACTCTGCACTGGTCACCCAGGTGACAGACCCTTGTCTTTGATCTGCCTAAGGGTGCATTGTGACATCATAACTCTACACAGAGCACCCAGGTGACAGGCCCTTGTCTTTCATCTGACTGAGGGGGCATTGTGACATCAAATCTCTGCACTGGTCACCCAGGTGACAGGTCCTTGTCTTTGAACTGCCAATGGGGGCATAGTGACATCATAACTCTGCACCTGTCACCCTGGTGACAGACCCTTGTCTGTGATCTGCCTAAGGTGGCATTGCGACATCATAACTCTGCACTGAGCACCCAGGTGACAGGCCCCAGTCTTTGATCCACCAAAGGGGCATTGTGACATCATATCTGTGCCCTGGGCACCCAGGTGACAGGCCCTTGTCTTTGATCTGCCTAAGGGGTAATTGTGACATCATAACCCTGCACTGGACACCCACGTGAGAGACCCTTGTCTGTGATCACACTAAGGGGGCATTGTGACATCATAAATCTGCACTGGTCACCCAGGTGACAGACCCTTGCCTGTGATCCGCCTAAGGGTGCATTGTGACATAATAATTCTACTCTGGTCACCAACGTGAGAGACCCCTGTCTGTGATCTGCCTAAGGGGGCATTGTGACATCACAACTCTGCACTGTTCCCCCTGGTGACAGACCCTTGTCTGTGAACTGCCTAAGGGGGCATTGTGACATCATAACTCTGCACTGGTCACCCTGGTGAAAGACCCTGGTCTTCGATCCGCGTAAGGGGGCATTGCAAAATCATAACTCTGCACTGGTCACCCAGGTGTCAGGCCCTTGTCTGTGAACTGCCTAAGGGGGCATAGTGACACCATAACTCTGCACTGGTCACCCAGGTGACAGGCCCTTGTCTGTGATCTGCCTCAGGGTGCATTGTGACATCCTAACTCTGCACTGGGCACGCAGGTGATAGGCGCTTGTCTGTGATCTGCCTAAGGGAGCAATGTGACATCATATCTCTGTACTGGTCACCCAGGTGACAGGTCCTTGTCTGTGATCTGTCCAAGGGGGCATTGTGACATCACAACACTGGTCTGGGTACCCAGGTGACAGGCCGTTGACTGTGATCTGCCCAAGGGGGCATTGTGACATCATATTTCTGCACTGGTCACCCGGGTGACAGGCCCTTGTCTGTGGTCTGCGTAAGGGGTATTGTGACTTCATAAGTCTGCACTGGTCACCCAGGTGAGAGGCCCTTTTCTGTGATCTGCCTAAGGGGTCATTGTGACATCATAACACTGCACTGGGCACCCAGGTGACAGACCCTAGTCTCTGATCCTCCTAAGGGGGAATTGTGACATCATAACTCTGCTCTGGTCACGCAGGTGGAAGACCCTTGTCTGTGATCTGCCTAAGGGGGCATTGTGACATCATAACCCTGCACAGGGCACCCATGTGACAGGCTCTTGTCGGTGATCTGCCTAAGGGGGCATTGTGACTTCATAACTCCGCACTGTGCACCCAGGTGACAGGCCCATGTCTTTCATCCTACTAAGGGGGCATTGTGACATCTTAACTCCGCACTGGGCACCCGGGTGACAGGCCCATGTCTTTCATCATACTAAGGGGGCATTGTGACATCAAACCTCTGCTCTGGGCACCCAGGTGTCAGGTCCCTGACTTTGACCTGCCTAAGGGGGAATTGTGACACCATAACTCTGCACTGGTCTCCAAGTTGGCATGCCCTTGTCTGTGATCTGCCTAAGGGGGAATTGTGACATCATAACTCTGTACTGGTGACACTGGTGACAGTCCCTTGTGTGTGATCTGCCTAAGGGGGCAATGCGACATCATAACTCTGCACTGGTTTCCGAGGTGACATCCCCTTTTCTGTGATGTGCCAAAGGGGGCATTGTGACATCATAACTCTGCCCTGGTCACCCTGGTGACAGGCCCTTGTCTGTGATCTGCCTAAGTGTGCTTTGTGACATCATAACTCTGCACTGGTCACCCTGGTGAAAGGCCCTTGTCTGTGATCTGCCTATGGGTGCATTGTGACATCATAACTCTGCACTGGGCAAGCAGGTGACAGGCGCTTGTCTGTGATCTGCCTAAAAGGTCATTGTGACATCATAACTCTGCACTGGTCACCTGGTGACACGCCCTTGTCTGTGATCTGCCTTAGGGGGCATTGTGACATCATAACTCTGCACCGCGTTCCCAATTGACACGCCCTTGTCTTTGATCTGCCTAAGGGGGCATTGTGACATCATAACTCTGCACTGGTCACCCAGGAGATAGACTCTTGTCTGTGATCTCTCTAAGGGGGCATTGTGACATCATAACTCTGCTCTGGTCACTAACAAGAGAGACCCCTGTCTGTGATCTGCCTAAGGGGGCATTGTGACATCATAACTCTGAACTGGGCACCCAGGGGACAGGCCCTTGTCTCTGATATTCATACGGGGGCATTGTGACATCATAACCCTGCACTGGTCACCCAGGTGACAAACCCTTGTCTGTGATCTGCCTAATAGGGTATTGTGACATCATAACTCTGCACTGGTCACCCAGGTGACATGCCCTTGCCTCTGATGTGCCTAAGGGGTCATTGTGACATCATAAGTCTGCACTGGTCACCCAGGTGACAGACCCTTGTCTGTGCTCTGCCTAAGGGTGCATTGTGACGTCATAACTCTGCACTGGTCACCCAGGAGACAGACCCATTTCTATGATCTGCCGAAAGGGGCAATGTGACTTCATAACTTTGCACTGGTCACCGAGGTGAGAGACCATTGTCTGTGATCTGCCTGAAGGGGCATTGTGACATCAAAAATCTGCACAGGTCACAAAGGTGACATACCCTTGTCTGTGATCTGCCTAAGGGGGCATTGTGACACCATAACTCCGTTCGGGTCACCAAAGTGAGAGACCCTTTCCTGTGACCTCCCTAAGGGGACATTGTGACATCATAACCCAGCAGTGGGCACCCAGGTGACAGGCCCTTGTCTGTGACGTGCCTGAGGGGGCATTGTGACATCAAAACCCTGCACTGGTCACCCAGGTGGCAGACCCTTGTCTGTGATCTGCCTATGGGTGCATTGTGACATCATAACTCTCCACTGGGCATGCACGTGACAGGCGCTTGTCTGTGATCTGCCTAAGGGGTCATTGTGACATCATAAACCTGAACTGGTCTATCAGGTCACAAGCCCTTGTCTGTGATCTGCCTAAGGGGGCAGTGTGATATCATAACTCTGCACTGGTCACCCAGGTGACAGGCCTTTGTCCGCGATCTGCCTAAGGGGGCGATTGTGACATCATAACTCCTCTCTGGTCACCGAGGTGAAAAACTCTTGTCTGTGATCTTCCTATGAGGGCATTGTGTTATCATAACTCTGCACTGGTCACCCAGGTGACAGACCCTTGTCTTTGATCTGACTAAGGGGGCATTGTGAAATCATAACTCTGCACTGGGCACCCATGTGTCAGGCCCTTGTCTGTGATCTGCCTAAGGGTGCATTGTGACATCATAACTCTGTACTGGGCACACAGGTGACAGACCCTTGTCTGTGATCTGCCTAAGGGAGCACTGTGACATCATAACACTGCACTGGTAACCAAGGTGATAGGCCTTTGTCTGTGATCTGCCTCAGGGGGTATTGTGATATCACAACTCTGCACTGTTCACCCTGGTGACAGACCCTTGTCTGTGATCTGCCTAAAGGTGCAATGGGACATCATAATTCCGCACTGGTATCCCAGGTGGCAGGCCCTTGTCTGTGATGTGCCTAAGGGGGCATTGTGACATCATGAATCTTTACTGGTCACCCGGGTGACAGGCCCTTGTCTGTGATCTGCCTAAGGGGGCATTGTGAGATCATAACTCTGCACTGGTCACCCAGGTGACAGGCCCTTGTCTGTCATCTGTCCAAGGGGGCATTTTGACATCATAACTCTGCACTGGAAACCCAGGTAACAGACCTTTGCCTTTGATCTGCTTAATAGGGCATGGTGACATCATAACTCTGCAGTAGCCCCCAAGGAGACAGGCCCTTGTCTGTGATCTGCCTAAGGTGGCATTGTGACATCATAACTCTGCACTGGGCACCCAGGTGACAGGCCCTCATCTGTGATCTGCCTACGGGGGCATCGTGACATCATAAATCTGCACTAGGCACCCAGGTGACAGGCAGTTGTCTGTGATCTGCCTAGGAGGGCATGGTCACATCATAACCCTGCACTGGTCACCCAGGCGACAGGCCCTTGTCTGTGATCTGTCTAAGGGGCATTGTGATATCATATCTCTGCACTGGTCACCCAGGTGAGAGCCCCTTTTCTGTGATCTGCCTAAGGGGGCATTGTGACATCATAACACAGCACTGGGCACCCATGTGACAGGCCCTTGTCTGTGTTCTGCCTAAGGGGGCATTGTGACTTCATAACTCCGCACTGTGCACCCAGGTGACAGGCCCATGTCTTTCATCCTATTAAGGGGGCATTGTGACATCTTAACTCCGCACTGGGCACCCAGGTGACAGGCCCATGTCTTTCATCAGACTAAGGGGGCATTGTGGCATCAAACCTCTGCACTGGGCACCCAGGTGTCAGGCCCATGACTTTGACCTGCCTAAGGGGAAATTGTGACACCCTAACTCTGCACTGGGCTCCAAGTTGGCATGCCCTTGTCTGTGATCTGCCTAAGGGGGCATTGTGACATCATAACTCTGTACTGGTGACACTGGTGACAGTCCCTTGTCTGTGATCTGCCTAAGGTGACATTGTGACATCATAACTCTGCACTGGTCACACAGGTGAAAGACCCGTGTCTGTGATCTGCCTAAGGGGGCATTGTGACATCATAACACTGCACTGGTCAGCCAGGTGACAGGCCCTTGTCTGTGATCTGCCTAAGGGGGCATTGTGACATCATATCTCTGCACTGGTCACCCAGGTGACAGGCCCTTGTCTGTGATCTGCCTAAGGGGGCATTGTGACATCATAACTCTGCACTAGGCACACAGGTGACAGGCCCTTGTCTGTGATCTGCCTACGGGGGCATTGTGACATCATAAATCTGCACTGGTCACCCAGGTGACATTCCCTTGTCTGTGATCTGCTTAAGGGGGCATTGTGACATCGTAACTCTGCACTGGGCACCCAGGTGACATGTCCTTCTCTTGGATCTACCTAAGGGGGCATTGTGACATCGTATCTCTGCACAGGGCACCCAGGTGACAGGCCCTTGTATGTGATCTGCCTAGGACGGCATGGTCACATCATAACCCTGCACTGGTCACCCAAGTGACAGGCCCTTGTCTGTGATCTGTCTAAGGGGCATTGTGATATCATAACTCTGCACTGGTCACCGAGGAGACAGGCCCTTGTCTGTGATCTGCCTACGGGGGCATTGTGACTTCATCACTCTGCGCTTGTCACCCAGGTGACAGACCCTTGTTTGTTATCTGCTTACGCGGGAATTGTGACATCGTAAGTCTGCACTGTGCACCCAGGTGACAAGCCCTTGTCTGTTTTCTGCTTAAGGTGGAATTGTGATATCGTAACTCTGAATTGGGCACCCAGGTGACAGGCCCTGGTCTTTGATCAGCCTTAGGGGTTATTGTGACATCCTATCTCTGCACTGGGCACCCAGGTGACAGGTCCTTGTCTGTGATCTGCCTAAGGGGGCATTGTGACATCATAACCCTGCACTGGTCACCCAGGTGACAGGCCCTTGCCTCTGATCTGCCTAAGGGAGCATTGTGACATCATAACTCTGCACTGGGCATGCAGGTGACAGGCGCATGCCTGTGATCAGCCTAAGGGGGCATTGTGACTTCATAACTCTGCACTGGTCAGCCAGGTGACAGGCCCTTGTCTGTGATCTGCCTAAGGGGTCATTGTGACATCATAACTGCGCTCTGGGTACCCAGGTGACAGGCACTTGTCTTTGATCTGCCTTAGGGACATTGTGACATCATATCCCTACCCTGGTCACTCAGGTGACAATCCCTTGCCTGTGGTCTGCCTAAGGGGGCATTGTGACTTCATAAATCTGCACTGGTGACCCAGGTGACAGGCCCTTGTGTGTGATCTGCCTAAGGGGGCATTGTGACATCATAACTCTGCACTGGGCACCCAGGTGACAAGCCCTTGTCTGTGATCCGCCTAAGGGACATTGTGACATCATAACCCTGCACTGGGTACCCAGGAGACAGGCCCTTGTCTGTGATCTGCCTAACGGGGAAATGTGACCTCATGATTCTGCAATGGTCACCCAAGCCCCAGGCCCTAGTCTGTCATCTGCCTTAGTGTTCATTGTGATATCATAACTCTGCACTGGTCACCCAGGTGACAGACCCTTGTCTTTGATCTGCCTAAGGGTGCATTGTGACATCATAACTCTACACAGAGCACCCAGGTGACAGGCCCTTGTCTTTCATCTGACTGAGGGGGCATTGTGACATCAAATCTCTGCACTGGTCACCCAGGTGACAGGTCCTTGTCTTTGAACTGCCAATGGGGGCATAGTGACATCATAACTCTGCACCTGTCACCCTGGTGACAGACCCTTGTCTGTGATCTGCCTAAGGTGGCATTGCGACATCATAACTCTGCACTGAGCACCCAGGTGACAGGCCCCAGTCTTTGATCCACCAAAGGGGCATTGTGACATCATATCTGTGCCCTGGGCACCCAGGTGACAGGCCCTTGTCTTTGATCTGCCTAAGGGGTAATTGTGACATCATAACCCTGCACTGGACACCCACGTGAGAGACCCTTGTCTGTGATCACACTAAGGGGGCATTGTGACATCATAAATCTGCACTGGTCACCCAGGTGACAGACCCTTGCCTGTGATCCGCCTAAGGGTGCATTGTGACATAATAATTCTACTCTGGTCACCAACGTGAGAGACCCCTGTCTGTGATCTGCCTAAGGGGGCATTGTGACATCACAACTCTGCACTGTTCCCCCTGGTGACAGACCCTTGTCTGTGAACTGCCTAAGGGGGCATTGTGACATCATAACTCTGCACTGGTCACCCTGGTGAAAGACCCTGGTCTTCGATCCGCGTAAGGGGGCATTGCAAAATCATAACTCTGCACTGGTCACCCAGGTGTCAGGCCCTTGTCTGTGAACTGCCTAAGGGGGCATAGTGACACCATAACTCTGCACTGGTCACCCAGGTGACAGGCCCTTGTCTGTGATCTGCCTCAGGGTGCATTGTGACATCCTAACTCTGCACTGGGCACGCAGGTGATAGGCGCTTGTCTGTGATCTGCCTAAGGGAGCAATGTGACATCATATCTCTGTACTGGTCACCCAGGTGACAGGTCCTTGTCTGTGATCTGTCCAAGGGGGCATTGTGACATCACAACACTGGTCTGGGTACCCAGGTGACAGGCCGTTGACTGTGATCTGCCCAAGGGGGCATTGTGACATCATATTTCTGCACTGGTCACCCGGGTGACAGGCCCTTGTCTGTGGTCTGCGTAAGGGGTATTGTGACTTCATAAGTCTGCACTGGTCACCCAGGTGAGAGGCCCTTTTCTGTGATCTGCCTAAGGGGTCATTGTGACATCATAACACTGCACTGGGCACCCAGGTGACAGACCCTAGTCTCTGATCCTCCTAAGGGGGAATTGTGACATCATAACTCTGCTCTGGTCACGCAGGTGGAAGACCCTTGTCTGTGATCTGCCTAAGGGGGCATTGTGACATCATAACCCTGCACAGGGCACCCATGTGACAGGCTCTTGTCGGTGATCTGCCTAAGGGGGCATTGTGACTTCATAACTCCGCACTGTGCACCCAGGTGACAGGCCCATGTCTTTCATCCTACTAAGGGGGCATTGTGACATCTTAACTCCGCACTGGGCACCCGGGTGACAGGCCCATGTCTTTCATCATACTAAGGGGGCATTGTGACATCAAACCTCTGCTCTGGGCACCCAGGTGTCAGGTCCCTGACTTTGACCTGCCTAAGGGGGAATTGTGACACCATAACTCTGCACTGGTCTCCAAGTTGGCATGCCCTTGTCTGTGATCTGCCTAAGGGGGCATTGTGACATCATAACTCTGTACTGGTGACACTGGTGACAGTCCCTTGTGTGTGATCTGCCTAAGGTGACATTGTGACATCATAACTCTGCACTGGTCACACAGGTGAAAGACCCGTGTCTGTGATCTGCCTAAGGGGGCATTGTGACATCATTACACTGCACTGGTCAGCCAGGTGACAGGCCCTTGTCTGTGATCTGCCTAAGGGGGCATTGTGACATCATATCTCTGCACTGGTCACGCAGGTGACAGGCCCTTGTCTGTGATCTGCCTAAGGGGGCATTGTGACATCATAACTCTGCACTAGGCACACAGGTGACAGGCCCTTGTCTGTGATCTGCCTACGGGGGCATCGTGACATCATAAATCTGCACTGGTCACTCAGGTGACATTCCCTTGTCTGTGATCTGCTTAAGGGGGCATTGTGACATTGTAACTCTGCACTGGGCACCCAGGTGACAGGTCCTTCTCTTTGATCTCCCTAAGGGGGCATTGTGACATCGTATCTCTGCACTGGGCACCCAGGTGACAGGCCCTTGTCTGTGATCTGCCTAGGAGGGCATGGTCACATCATAACCCTGCACTGGTCATCCAGGTCACTTGCCCTTGTCTATGATTTGCCTAAGGGGGCATTGTGACATCATAACTGTGCTCTGGGTACCCAGGTGACAGGCACTTGTCTTTGATCTGCCTTAGGGACATTGTGACATCATATCCCTACCCTGGTCACCCAGGTGACAAGCCCTTGCCTGTGGTCTACCTAAGGGGGCATTGTGACTTCATAAATCTGCACTGGTGACCCAGGTGACAGGCCCTTGTGTGTGATCTGCCTAAGGGGGCATTGTGACATCATAACACTGCCCTGGGCACCCAGGTGACAGACCCTTGTCTGTCATCTTCCTAAGGGGGCATTGTGACATTATAACACTGCACTGGTAACCAAGATGAGAGACCCTTGTCTGTGATCTGCCTAAGGGGGCATTGTGACGTCATAAATCTGCACTGGGCACGCAGCTGACAGGCGCTTGTCTGTGATCTGCCTAAGGGGTCATTGTGACATCATAACTCTGCACTGGTCATCCAGGTCACTTGCCCTTGTCTATGATTTGCCTAAGGGGGCATTGTGACATCATAACTCTGCACAGGGCACCCAGGTGACAAGCCCTTGTCTGTGATCCGCCTAAGGGGACATTGTGACATCATAACCCTGCACTGGATACCCAGGAGACAGGCCCTTCTCTGTGATCTGCCTTACGGGAAAATGTGACCTCATAACTCTGCAATGGTCACCCAAGCGCCAGGCCCTAGTCTGTCATCTTCCTTAGTGTTCATTGTGATATCATCACTCTGCACTGGTCACCCAGGTGACAGACCCTTGTCTTTGATCTGACTAAGGGGGCATTGTGAAATCATAACTCTGCACTGGGCACCCAAATGACAAGCCCTTGCCTGTGATCTCTCTATGGGGCCATTGAGACATCATAACCCTACACTGGGTACCCAGGAGACAGGCCCTTGCCTGTGATCTGCCAAAGGGGGAAATGTGACATCATAACTCTGCACTGGTCACGCAAGCTCCAGGCCCTAGTCTGTCATCTGCCTTAGTGGGCATTGTGATATCATAACTTTGCACTGGTCACCCAGGTGACAGGCCATTGTCTTTGATCTGCATAAGGGGACATTGTGACATCATATCTGTGCCCTGGGCACCCAGGTGACTGGCCCTTGGGTGTGGTCTGCCTAAGGGGGCATTTTGACATCATAATTCTCCACTGGTCACCCAGGTGACATTCCCTTGTCTGTGATCTGTCTAAGGGGCATTGTGATATCATAACTCTGCACTGGTCACCGAGGAGACAGGCCCTTGTCTGTGATCTGCCTACGGGGACATTGTGACTTCATCACTCTGCACTTGTCACCCAGGTGACAGACCCTTGTTTGTTTTCTGCTTACGCGGGAATTGTGACATCGTAAGTCTGCACTGTGCACCCAGGTGACAAGCCCTTGTCTGTTTTCTGCTTAAGGTGGAATTGTGATATCGTAACTCTGAATTGGGCACCCAGGTGACAGGCCCTGGTCTTTGATCAGCCTTAGGGGTTATTGTGACATCCTATCTCTGCACTGGGCACCCAGGTGACAGGTCCTTGTCTGTGATCTGCCTAAGGGGGCATTGTGACATCATAACTCTGCACTGGTCACCCAGGTGACAGGCCCTTGTCTCTGATCTGCCTAAGGGAGCATTGTGACATCATAACTCTGCACTGGGCATGCAGGTGACAGGCGCATGCCTGTGATCAGCCTAAGGGGCATTGTGACTTCATAACTCTGCACTGGTCAGCCAGGTGACAGGCCCTTGTCTGCGATCTGCCTAAGGGATCATTGTGACATCATAACTGTGCTCTGGGTACCCAGGTGACTGGCACTTGTCATGGATCTACCTTAGGGACATTGTAACATCATATCCCTACCCTGGTCACCCAGGTGACAAGCCCTTGCCTGTGGTCTGCCTAAGGGGGCATTGTGACTTCATAAATCTGCACTGGTGACCCAGGTGACAGGCCCTTGTGTGTGATCTGCCTAAGGGGGCATTGTGACATCATAACACTGCACTGGTCACCCAGGTGACAGACCCTTGTCTGTCATCTTCCTAAGGGGGCATTGTGACATTATAACACTGCACTGGTAACCAAGGTGAGAGACCCTTGTCTGTGATCTGCCTAAGGGGGCATTGTGACGTCATAAATCTGCACTGGGCACGCAGGTGACAGGCGCTTGTCTGTGATCTGCCTAAGGGGTCATTGTGACATCATAACTCTGCACTGGTCAACCAGGTCACTTGCCCTTGTCTATGATCTGCCTAAGGGGGCATTCTGACATCATAACTCTGCACTGGGCACCCAGGTGACAAGCCCCTGTCTGTGGTCCTCCTAAGGGGACATTGTGACATCATAACCCTGCACTAGGTACCCAGGAGACAGGCCCTTGTCTGTGATCTGACTAACGGGGAAATGTGACCTCAAAGTTCTGCAATGGTCACCCAAGCGCCAGGCCCTAGTCTGTTATCTGCCTCAGTAGTCATTGTCATATCATAACTCTGCACTGGTAACTCAGGTGACATACCCTTGTCTTTGATCTGCCTAAGGGTGCATTGTGACATCATAACTCTGCACTGAGCACCCAGGTGACAGGCCCTTGTCTTTCTTCTGACTGAGGGGGCATTGTGACATCAAATCTCTGCACTGTTCCCCCTGGTGACAGACCCTTGTCTGTGAACTGCCTAAGGGGGCATTGAGACATCATAACTCTGCACTGGTCACCCTGGTGAAAGACCCTGGTCTTTGATCTGCGTAAGGGGGCATTGCAAAATCATAACTCTGCACTGGTCATCCAGTTGACAGGCCCTTGTCTGTGAACTGCCTAAGGGGGCATAGTGACATCATAACACTGCACTGGTCACCCAGGTGACAGGCCCTTGTCTGTGATTTGCCTCAGGGTGCATTGTGACATCCTAAGTCTGCACAGGGCACGCAGGTGATAGGCGCTTGTCTGTGATCACACTAAGGAGGCAATGTGACATCATATCTCTGTGCTGGTCACCCAGGTGACGGGTCCTTGTCTGTGATCTGTCCAAGGGGGCATTGTGACATCATAACACTGGTCTGGGTACCCCGGTGACAGGCCGTTGACTGTGATCTGCCGAAGGGGGCATTGTGACATCATATTTCTGCACTGGTCACCCTGGTGACAGGCCGTTGTCTGTTGTCTGCCTAAGGGGGTATTGTGACTTCATAAGTCTGCACTGGTCACCCAGGTGAGAGGCCCTTTTCTGGGATCTGCCTAAGGGGTCATTGTGACATCATAACACTGCACTGGTCAACCAGGTGACAGACCCTAGTCTCTGATCCGCCAAAGGGGGAATTGTGACATCATAACTCTGCTTTGGTCACGCAGGTGGAAGACCCTTGTCTGTGATCTGCCTAAGGGGGCATTGTGACATCATAACCCTGCACTGGGCACCCATGTGACAGGCCCTTGTCTGTGTTCTGCCTAAGGGGGCATTGTGACTTCATAACTCCGCACTGTGCACCCAGGTGACAGGCCCATGTCTTTCATCCTACTAAGGGGGCATTGTGACATCTTAACTCCGCACTGGGCAACCAGGTGACAGGCCCATGTCTTTCATCAGACTAAGGGGGCATTGTGACATCAAACCTCTGCACTGGGCACCCAGGTGTCAGGCCCCTGACTTTGACCTGCCTAAGGGGGAATTGTGACACCATAACTCTGCACTGGGCTCCAAGTTGGCATGCCCTTGTCTGTGATCTGCCTAAGGGGGCATTGTGACATCATAACTCTGTACTGGTGACACTGGTGACAGTCCCTTGTCTGTGACCTGGCTTAGGTGACATTGTGACATCATAACTCTGCACTGGTCACACAGGTGAAAGACCCGTGTCTGTGATCTGCCTAAGGGGGCATTGGGACATCATAACCCTGCAGTGGACACCCAGGTGAGAGACCCTTGTCTGTGATCACACTAAGGGGGCATTGTGACATCATAAATCTGCACTGGTCACCCAGGTGACAGACCCTTGTCTGTGATCCGCCTAAGGGTGCATTGTGACATAATAATTCTACTCTGGTCACCAACGTGAGAGACCACTGTCTGTGATCTGCCTAAGGGGGCATTGTGACATCACAACTCTGCACTGTTCCCCCTGGTGACACAACCTTGTCTGTGAACTGCCTAAAGGGGCATTGTGACATCATAACTCTGCACTGGTCACCCTGGTGAAAGACCCTTGTCTTTGATCTGCGTAAGGGGGCATTGCAAAATCATAACTCTTCACTGGGCACCCAGGTGACAGGCCCTTGTCTGTGAACTGCCTAAGGGGGCATAGTGACATCATAACTCTGCACTGGTCACCCAGGTGACAGGCCCTTGTCTGTGATCTGCCTCAGGGTGCATTGTGACATCCTAACTCTGCACTGGGCACGCAGGTGATAGGCGCTTGTCTGTGATTTGCCTAAGGGGGCAATGTGACATCATATCTCTGTACTGGTCACCCTGGTGACAGGCCCTTGTCTGTGGTCTGCCTAATGGGGTAATGTGACTTCATAAGTCTGCACTGGTCACCCAGGTGAGAGGCCCTTTTCTGTGATCTGCCTAAGGGGTCATTGTGACATCATAACACTGCACTGGGCACCCAGGTGACAGACCCTTGTCTCTGATCCTCCTAAGGGGGAATTGTGACATCATAACTCTGCTCTGGTCACGCAGGTGGAAGACCCTTGTCTGTGATCTGCCTAAGGGGGCATTGTGACATCATAACACTGCACTGGGCACCCATGTGACAGGCCCTTGTCTGTGATCTGCCTAAGGGGGCATTGTGACTTCATAACTCCGCACTGTGCAACCAGGTGACAGGCCCATGTCTTTCATCCTACTAAGGGGGCATTGTGACATCTTAACACCGCACTGGGCAACCAGGTGACAGGCCCATGTCTTTCATCAGACTAAGGGGGCATTGTGACATCAAACCTCTGCACTGGGCACCCAGGTGTCAGGCCCCTGACTTTGACCTGCCTAAGGGGGAATTGTGACACCATAACTCTGCACTGGGCTCCAAGTTGGCATGCCCTTGTCTGTGATCTGCCTAAGGGGGCATTGTGACATCATAACTCTGTACTGGTGACACTGGTGACAGTCCCTTGTCTGTGACCTGGCTTAGGTGACATTGTGACATCATAACTCTGCACTGGTCACACAGGTGAAAGACCCGTGTCTGTGATCTGCCTATGGGGGCATTGGGACATCATAACCCTGCAGTGGACACCCAGGTGAGAGACCCTTGTCTGTGATCACACTAAGGGGGCATTGTGACATCATAAATCTGCACTGGTCACCCAGGTGACAGACCCTTGTCTGTGATCCGCCTAAGGGTGCATTGTGACATAATAATTCTACTCTGGTCACCAACGTGAGAGACCACTGTCTGTGATCTGCCTAAGGGGGCATTGTGACATCACAACTCTGCACTGTTCCCCCTGGTGACACAACCTTGTCTGTGAACTGCCTAAAGGGGCATTGTGACATCATAACTCTGCACTGGTCACCCTGGTGAAAGACCCTTGTCTTTGATCTGCGTAAGGGGGCATTGCAAAATCATAACTCTTCACTGGGCACCCAGGTGACAGGCCCTTGTCTGTGAACTGCCTAAGGGGGCATAGTGACATCATAACTCTGCACTGGTCACCCAGGTGACAGGCCCTTGTCTGTGATCTGCCTCAGGGTGCATTGTGACATCCTAACTCTGCACTGGGCACGCAGGTGATAGGCGCTTGTCTGTGATTTGCCTAAGGGGGCAATGTGACATCATATCTCTGTACTGGTCACCCTGGTGACAGGCCCTTGTCTGTGGTCTGCCTAATGGGGTAATGTGACTTCATAAGTCTGCACTGGTCACCCAGGTGAGAGGCCCTTTTCTGTGATCTGCCTAAGGGGTCATTGTGACATCATAACACTGCACTGGGCACCCAGGTGACAGACCCTTGTCTCTGATCCTCCTAAGGGGGAATTGTGACATCATAACTCTGCTCTGGTCACGCAGGTGGAAGACCCTTGTCTGTGATCTGCCTAAGGGGGCATTGTGACATCATAACACTGCACTGGGCACCCATGTGACAGGCCCTTGTCTGTGATCTGCCTAAGGGGGCATTGTGACTTCATAACTCCGCACTGTGCAACCAGGTGACAGGCCCATGTCTTTCATCCTACTAAGGGGGCATTGTGACATCTTAACTCCGCACTGGGCACCCAGGTGACAGGCCCATGTCTTTCATGAGACTAAGGGGGCATTGTGACATCAAACCTCTGCACTGGGCACCCAGGTGTCAGGCCCCTGACTTTGACCTGCCTAAGGGGGAATTGTGACACCATAACTCTACACTGGACTCCAAGTTGGCATGCCCTTGTCTGTGATCTGCCTAAGAGGGCATAGTGACATCATAACTCTGCACTGGTCACCCAGGTGACAGGCCCATGTCTGTGATCTGCCTCAGGGTGCATTGTGACATCCTAACTCTGCACTGGGCACGCAGGTGATAGGCGCTGGTCTGTGATCTGCCTAAGGGGGCAATGTTACATCATAACTCTGTACTGGTCACCCAGGTGACAGACCCTTGTCTGTGATCCGCCTAAGGGTGCATTGTGACATAATAATTCTACTCTGGTCACCAACGCGAGAGACCCCTGTCTGTGATCTGCCTAAGGGGGCATTGTGACATCACAACTCTGCACTGTTCCCCCTGGTGACAGACCCTTGTCTGTGAACTGCCTAAGGGGGCATTGTGACATCATAACTCTGCACTGGTCACCCTGGTGAAAGACCCTTGTCTTTGATCTGCATAAGGGGGCATTGCTAAATCATGACTCTGCACTGGTCACCCAGGTGACAGACCTTTGTCTTTGATCTGACTGAGGGGGCATTGTGACATCAAATCTCTGCACTGGTCACCCAGGTGACAGGCCCTTGTCTGTGAACTGCCTATTGGGGCAAAGTGACATCATAACTCTGCACTTGTCACCCTGGTGACAGACCCTTGTCTGTGATCTGCCTAAGGTGGCATTGCGACATCATAACTCTGCACTGAGCACCCAGGCGACAGACCCCAGTCTTTGATCCACCAAAGGGGCATTGTGACATCATATCTCTGCACTGGGCACCCAGGTGACATGCCCTTGTCTTTGATCTGCCTAACGGGTAATTGTGACATCATAACCCTGCACTGGACACCCAGGTGAGAGACCCTTGTCTGTGATCACACTAAGGGGGCATTGTGACATCATAAATCTGCACTGGTCACCCAGGTGACAGACCCTTGTCTGTGATCCGCCTAAGGGTGCATTGTGACATAATAATTCTACTCTGGTCACCAACGTGAGAGACCCCTGTCTGTGATCTGCCTAAGGGGGCATTGTGACATCACAACTCTGCACTGTTCCCCCTGGTGACAGACCCTTGTCTGTGAACTGCCTAAGGGGGCATTGTGACATCATAACTCTGCACTGGTCACCCTGGTGAAAGACCCTGGTCTTTGATCTGCGTAAGGGGGCATTGCAAAATCATAACTCTGCACTGGTCACCCAGGTGACAAGCCCCTGTCTGTGAACTGCCTAAGGGGGCATAGTGATATCATAACTCTGCACTGGTCACCCAGGTGACAGGCCCTTGTCTGTGATCTGCCTCAGGGTGCGTTGTGACATCCTAACTCTGCACTGGGCACGCAGGTGATAGGCGCTTGTCTGTGATCTGCCTAAGGGGGCAGTGTGACATCATATCTCTGTACTGGTCACCCAGGTGACAGGTCCTTGCCTCTGATCTGTCCAAGGGGCATTGTGACATCATAACACTGGTCTCGGTACCCAGGTGACAGGCCTTTGACTGTGATCTGCCCAAGGGGGCATTGTGACATCATATTTCTGCCCTGGTCACCCAGGTGACAGGCCCTTGTGTGTGGTCTGCCTAAGGGGGTATTGTGACTTCATAAGTCTGCACTGGTCACCCAGGTGAGAGGCCCTTTTCTGTGATCTGCCTAAGGGGTCATTGTGACATCATAACCCTGCACTGGGCAACCATGTGACAGGCCCTTGTCTGTGATCTGCCTAAGGGGGCATTGTGACTTCATAACTCCGCACTGTGCACCCAGGTGACAAGCCCATGTCTTTCATCCTACAAAGGTGGCATTGTGACATCTTAACTCCGCACTGGGCACCCAGGTGACAGGCCCATGTCTTTCATCAGACTAAGGGGCATTGTGACATCAAACCTCTGCACTGGGCACCCAGGTGTCATGTCCCTGACTTTGACCTGCCTAACGGGGAATTGTGACACCATAACTCTGCACTGGGCTCCAAGTTGGCATGCCCTTGTCTGTGATCTGCCTAAGGGGGCATTGTGACATCATAACTCTGCACTAGGCACACAGGTGACAGGCCCTTGTCTGTGATCTGCCTACGGGGGCATCGTGACATCATAAATCTGCACTGGTCACCCAGGTGACATTCCCTTGTCTGTGATCTGCTTAACGGGTATTGTGACTTCATAAGTCTGCACTGGTCACCCAGGTGAGAGGCCCTTTTCTGTGATCTGCCTAAGGGGTCATTGTGACATCATAACACTGCACTGGGCACCCAGGTGACAGACCCTAGTCTCTGATCCGCCAAAGGGGGAATTGTGACATCATAACTCTGCTCTGGTCACGCAGGTGGAAGACCCATGTCTGTGATCTGCCTAAGGGGGCATTGTGACATCATAACCCTGCACTGGGCACCCATGTGACAGGCCCTTGTCTGTGATCTGCCTAAGGGGGCATTGTGACTTCATAACTCCGCACTGTGCTCCCAGGTGACAGGCCCATGTCTTTCATCCTACTAAGGGGGCATTGTGACATCAAACCTCTGCACTGGGCACCCAGGTGTCAGGCCCCTGACTTTGACCTGCCTAAGGGGGAATTGTGACACCATAACTCTGCACTGGTCTCCAAGTTGGCATGCCCTTGTCTGTGATCTGCCTAAGGGGGCATTGTGACATCATAACTCTGTACTGGTGACACTGGTGACAGTCCCTTGTCTGTGATCTGCCTAAGGTGACATTGTGACATCATAACTCTGCACTGGTCACACAGGTGAAAGACCCGTGTCTGTGATCTGCCTAAGGGGGCATTGTGACATCATAAAACTGCACTGGTCAGCCAGGTGACAGGCCCTTGTCTGTGATCTGCCTAAGGGGGCATTGTGACATCATATCTCTGCACTGGTCACCCAGGTGACAGGCCCTTGTCTGTGATCTGCCTAAGGGGGCATTGTGACATCATAACTCTGCACAAGGCACACAGGTGACAGGCCCTTGTCTGTGATCTGCCTACGGGGGCATCGTGACATCATAAATCTGCACTGGTCACCCAGGTGACATTCCCTTGTCTGTGATCTGCTTAAGGGGGCATTGTGACATTGTAACACTGCACTGGGCACCCAGGTGACAGGTCCTTCTCTTTGATCTCCCTAAGGGGGAATTATGACATCGTATCTCTGCACTGGGCACCCAGATGACGGGCCCTTGTCTGTGATCTGCCTAGGAGGGCATGGTCACATCATAACCCTGCACTGGTCACCGAGGTGACAGGCCCTTGTCTGTGATCTGTCTAAGGGTCATTGTGATATCATAACTCTGCACTGGTCACCGAGGAGACAGGCCCTTGTCTGTGATCTGCCTACGGGGGCATTGTGACTTCATCACTCTGTACTTGTCACCCAGGTGACAGAGCCTTGTTTGTTATCTGCTTACGCGGGAATTGTGACATCGTAAGTCTGCACTGTGCACCCAGGTGACAAGCCCTTGTCTGTTTTCTGCTTAAGGTGGAATTGTGATATCGTAACTCTGAATTGGGCACCCAGGTGACAGGCCCTGGTCTTTGATCAGCCTTAGGGGTTATTGTGACATCCTATCTCTGCACTGGGCACCCAGGTGACAGGTCCTTGTCTGTGATCTGCCTAAGGGTGCATTGTGACATCATAACTCTGCACTGGTCACCCAGGTGACAGGCCCTTGTCTCTGATCTGCCTAAGGGAGCATTGTGACATCATAACTCTGCACTGGGCATGCAGGTGACAGGCGCATGCCTGTGATCAGCCTAAGGGGGCATTGTGACTTCATAACTCTGCACTGGTCAGCCAGGTGACAGGCCCTTGTCTGTGATCTGCCTAAGGGGTCATTGTGACATCATAACTGTGCTCTGGGTACCCAGGTGACAGGCACTTGTCTTTGATCTGCCTTAGGGACATTGTGACATCATATCCCTACCCTGGTCACCCAGGTGACAGGCCCTTGTGTGTGATCTGCCTAAGGGGGCATTGTGACATCATAACACTGCACTGGGCACCCAGGTGACAGACCCTTGTCTGTCATCTTCCTAAGGGGGCATTGTGACATTATAACACTGCACTGGTAACCAAGGTGAGAGACCCTTGTCTGTGATCTGCCTAAGGGGGCATTGTGACGTCATAAATCTGCACTAGGCACGCAGGTGACAGGCGCTTGTCTGTGATCTGCCTAAGGGGTCATTGTGACATCATAACTCTGCACTGGTCAACCAGGTCACTTGCCCTTGTCTATGATCCGCCTAAGGGGGCATTGTGACATCATAACCCTGCACTGGGTACCCAGGAGACAGGCCCTTGTCTGTGATCTGCCTAACGGCGCAATGTGACCTCATAACTCTGCAATGGTCACCCAAGCCCCAGGCCCTAGCCTGTCATCTGCCTCAGTGGGCATTGTGATATCATCACTCTGCACTGGCCACCGAGGTGAAAGGCCCTTGTCTTTGAACTGCCTATGGGGGCATAGTGACATCATAACCCTGCACTTGTCACCCTGATGACAGACCCTTGTCTGTGATCTGCCTAAGGGGCATTGTGACAACATAACTCTGCACTGGGCACCCAATAGACATGCCCTTGTCTGTGATCTGCCTAAGGGGGCATTGTGACATCATAACACTGCACTGGTAACCCAGGTGACAGGCCTTTGCTGTGATCTCCCTACGGGGGCATTGTGACATCATAACTCTTCACTGGTCACCCTGGTGACAGACCCTTGTGTGTGATCTGCCTAAGAGGGCAATGTGACACCATAACTCCGCTCTGGTCACCAAAGTGAGAGACCCTTGTCTGTGATCTGCCTAAGGGGGCAATGTGACATCATAATTCTGCACGGGGCACCCTGGTGACAGGCCTTTGTCTCTGATCTGCCAAAGGGGGCAATGTGACATCATAACTCTGCACTGCGTTCCCAATTGACACGCCCTTGTCTTAGATCTGCCTAAGGGGGCATTGTGACATCAGAACTCGGCACTGCGTTCCCAATTGACACACCCTTGTCTTTGATCTGCCTAAGGGGGTATTGTGACATCAGAACTCTGCACTGGTCACCCAGGAGATCGACCCTTGCCTGTGATCTCTCTAAGGGGGCATTGTGACACCATAAGTCTGCTCTGGTCACCAACGTGAGAGACCCCTGTCAGTGATCTGCCTAAGGGGGCATTGTGACATCACAACTCTGAACTGGGCACCCTGGGGTCAGGCCCTTGTCTCTGATATTCATAAGGGGGCATTGTGACATCATAACTCTGCACTGGTCACCCAGGTGACAGGCCCTTGTCTGTGATCTGCCTAAGAGGAAATTGTGACATCATAAGTCTGCACTGGGCATACAGGTGACAGACCCTTGACTTTCGTCTGACTGAGGGGCATTGTGACATCAAATCTCTGCAGTGGGCACCCAGGTGACAGGCCCTTGTCTTTGAACTGCCTAAGGGGGCATAGTGATATCATAACCCTGCACTTGTCACCCTGGTGACAGACCCTTGTCTGTGATCTGCCTAAGGGGGCAATGTGACATCATAACTCTGCACTGTTCACCCAGGTGACAGACCGTTCTCTTTGATCTGCCTAAGGGGGCATTGTGACATCATAACTCTGCACAGGTCACCCAGGTGAGAGACCCTTGTCTGTGATCTGCCTAAGGGGGCATAGTGACATCATAACTCTGCACTGCATACCCAATTGACAAGCCCTTGTCTTTAATCTGCCTAAGGGGGCATTGTGACATCATAACTCTGCACTGGTCACCCAGAAGATAGACCCTTGCCTATGACCTCCCTAAGGGGTCATTGTGACATCATAAATCTGGACTGGTAACCCAGGTGACATAACCTTGTCTGTGATCTGCCTAAGGGGGCATAGTGATATCATAACTCTGCACTGGGCACCCAGGTGACAGGCCCATGTCTTTCATCTGACTAACGGGAACATTGTGACATCATAACTCCGCACT
This sequence comes from Gorilla gorilla gorilla, assembly GCF_029281585.2. Lineage (NCBI taxonomy): Eukaryota > Metazoa > Chordata > Mammalia > Primates > Hominidae > Gorilla > Gorilla gorilla. The sequence continues at coordinate 7,706,848 of NC_086018.1, read as the reverse complement.
TGTCACCCAGGTGACAGGCCCTTGTCTCTGATCTGCCTAAGGGTGCATTGTGACATCATAGCTCTGCACTGGGCATGCAGGTGACAGGCGCTTGCCTGTCATCAGCCTAAGGAGGCATTGTGACTTCATAACTCTGCACTGGTCACCCTGGTGACAGGCCCTTGTCTGTGATCTGCCTAAGGGGGCATTGTGACATCATAACTCAGCTGTGGGTACCCAGGTGACAGGCCCTTGTCTTTGATCTGCCTAAGGGGGCATTGTGACATCATATCCCTACACTGGTCACCCAGGTGACCAGCCCTTGTCTGTGGTCTGCCTAAGGGGACATTGTGACTTCATAAATCTGTACTGGTCACCCAGGTGACAGGCCCTTGTCTGTGATCTCCATAAGGGGGCATTGCGGCATCATAACACTGCACTGGGCACCCAGCTGACACACCCTTGTCTGTGATCTTCCTAAGGGTGGATTGTTTCATTATAACACTGCACTGGTAACCTAGGTGAGAGACCCTTGTCTGTGATCTGCCTAGGGGGGCATTGTGACATCATAACTCTGCACTGGGCACCCAGGAGACAGGCCCTTGCCTGTGATGTGCCTAAGGGGTCATTGTGAAATCATATGTCTGCACTGGTCACCAAGGTGACAGACCCTTGTCTGTGATCTGCCTAAGGGGACATTGTGACATCATAACTCTGCACTGGTCATCCAGGTGACAGACCCTTGCCTGTGATCTGCCTAAGGGTGCACTGTGACATCATAACTCTGCACTGGTCACCCAGGTGACAGACCCTTTACTTTGATCTGCCTAAGGGGGTATTGTGAAATTATAACTTTGCACTTGTCACCAAGGTGAGAGACCCTTGTCTGAGATCTGCCTAAAGGGGCCTTGTGACATCATAAATCTGCACTGGTCACAAAGGTGAGAGACCCTTGTCTTTCATCTGCTTAAGGAGGCATTGTGAGATCTTAACTCTGCATTGGGCACCCAGGTGAGAGGCCCTTGTCTTTGATCTCCTTAAGGGGGCATTGTGACTTCTTAACTCTGCACTGGGCACCCAGGTGACAGGCCCTTGTGTTTGATCTGCCTAAGGGGTCATTGTGACATCATAACTCTGCACTGGTCAAACCGGTGAAAGACCCTTGTCTGTGATCTCCCTATGGGGGCATTGTGACATCATAACTCTGCACTGGTCACCCAGGTGACAGGCCGTTGTCTGTGATCTGCCTAAGGGGGCATTGTGACATCATAACTCTGCACTGGACACCCAGGTGACAGGCCCTTGCATTAGAACTGCCAAAGGGGGCATTGTGACATCATAACCCTGCACTGGTCACCCAGGTGACTGGTCCTTGACTGTGATCTGCCTTAGGGGGCATTCTGACATCATAACTCAGCACTGTTCAGCCAGGTGACAGGCCCATGACTTTGGTCTGCCTAAGGGGTCATTGTGACATGATAAGTCTGCACAGGGCACCCAGGTGACAGCCCCTTGTCTGTGATCTGCCAAAGGGGGCACTGTGACATCATAACTCTGCACGGGGCACCCAGGTGACATACTCCTGTCTGAAATCTGCCTAAGGGGGCATTGTGACAACATCACACTGCACGGGTCACCCAGGTGACAGACCCTTGTCTGAGTTCCGCCTAAGGGGGCTTTGTGACATCATAACTCTGCACTGGTCACCCAGGTGACAGACCCTTGTCTCTGATCTGCCTAAGGGGGCATTGTGACATCATAACTCTCCACTGCTCACCCAGGTGACAGGCCCTTGTGTGTGATCTGACTAAAGGGGCATTGTGACAGCATAACTCTGCACTGGTCACCCAGGTGACAGACCCTTTTCTGTGATGATCCTGAGGTGACATTGTGATATCATAACTCTGCACTGGTTGCCGTGGTGGCAGACCCTTGTCTGTGATCTGCCTAAAGGGGCATTATGACAGCATAACTCTGCACTTGTCACCCAGGTGACAGACCCTTCTCTGTGACCTGCCTAAGGAGGCATTGTGACATCATACGTCTGCCCTGGTCACCCAGGTGAAAGACCCTTGTCTCTGATCTTCCTAAGGGGGCACTGTGATATCATAACACTGCACTGATCGCCCAGGTGACAGACCCTTTTCTGTGATCTGCCTTAGGGTGCATTGTGACATCCTAACTCTGCACTGGTCACCCTGCTGACAGACACTTGTCTTTGATTTGCTTAAGTGGGCATTGTGACATCATAGCTCTGCACTGGGCACACAGGTGGCAGGCCCTTGTCTGTGATCGGCCTAAGGTGACATTGTGACGTCATAACTCTGCACTTGGCACCCACGTGACAGGCTCTTGTCTGTGATGTGCCTAACGGGGCATTGTGTCATCATAACGCTGCGCTGGGCACCCATTGTACAGGCCCTTGCCAGTAATCGGCCTAAGAGGGCATTCTGACATCATAATTCTGCACGAGTCACCCAGGTGAGAATCCCTTGTCTGTGATCTGCCTAAGGGGGTATTGTGACATCATAACCCTGCATGGGTCACCCAGGTGACAGGCCCCTGTCTGTGATCTGCCTAAGGTGTCATTGTGACATCCTAACTCTGCATGGGTCACCCAGGTGACAGGCCCTTGTCTGTGATCTGCCTAAGGGGGCACTGTGACATCATAACTTTACACGGGTCACCCAGATGACAGACCCTTGGTTTGATCTCCCTATGGGGGCATTGTGACATCATAACTCTGCACGGGACAACCAGGTGACAGACCCTTGACTGTGATCTGCCTAAGGGGACATTGTGACATCATAACTCTGTACGTGTCACGCAGGTGACAGAGCCTTGTCTCTGATCTGCCTAAGGGGCCATTGTGACATCATAACAGTACACGGCTTACCCAGGTGACACGACCTTGTCTGTGATCAGCCTAAGGGGGCATTGTGACATCCTAATACTGCACTGGTCACCCTGGTGACAGACCCTTGTCTGTGATCCGCCTAAGGGGGCATTGTGACATCGTAACTCGGCACTGGTCACCCAGGTCACAGACCCTTGTCTCTCATCTGCTTAAGGGGGTAATGTGACATTATAACTCTTCATGGTCACCCAGGTAACTGACCTTTGTCTGTGATATGCCTAAGGGGGCATTGTGACATCATAAATCTGCACTGGTCATCCAGGTGACTGACCCTTGTCTTTCATCTGCCTGAGTGGGCAATGTGACATCATAAGTCTGCACTGGTCACCCGGGTGACAGACCCTTGTCTGTGATCTCCCTAAGAGGGCATTGTGACATCATAATTCTGCACTGGTCACCCAGGTGACAGACCCTTGTCTGTGATCAGCCTAAGGGGTCATTGTGTCATCATAACTCTGCACTGGTCACCCAGGCGACATATCCTTGTCTTTGATCTGCCTAAGGGAGCATTGTGACATCATAACTCTGCACTGGCCAAACAGGTGAATGACCCTTGTCTGTGATCTGCCTAAGGGGGCATTGTGACATCATAACTATGCCCGGGTCACCCAGGTGACAGACCCTTGCCTGTTATCTGCCTAAGTGTGCATTGTGACATCCTAACTCTGCATGGGTCACCCTGGTGACAGACTCTTGTCTTTGATCTGCTTAAGTGAGCATCGTGACATCATAACTCTGCACTGGTCAGCCAGGTGACAGACCATTGTCTGTGATCTGCCTGAGGGTGCATTGTGACATCATAACTCTGCACTGGTCACCCAGGTGACAGACTGTTGTCTGTGATCTGCCTCAGGGTGCATTGTGACATGATAACTCTGCACGGGTCACCCTGGTGACAGACCCTTTCATTTGATCTGCTTAAGTGGGCACTGTGACATCATAACTCTGCACTGGGCACCCAGGTGAAATGCCCTTGTCTGTGATCTCCCTAACGGGACATTGTGACATAATAACTGTTCACGGGTAACACAGGTGACAGACCCTTGTCTGTGATCTGCCTAAGGGGCCGTTGTGACATCATAACTCTGCACTGGTCACCCTGGTGAAAGATCGTTGCCTGTGATCTGCGTAAGGGGGCTTTGTGACATCATAACTCTGCAGTGGTCACCCAGGTAACCGACTCTTGTCTGTGATCTGCCTAAGGGTGCATTGTGACATCATAACTCTGCACGGCTCACCATGGTGACAGACACTTGTCTTTGATCTGCATAAGTGGGTACTGTGACTTAATAACTCTGTACTGGGCACCCATTGGGCAGGCCGTTGTCTCTTATCTGCCTAAGAGGACATTGTGACATCGAAACCCTGCAGTGGGCACCCAGGAGACAGGCCCTTGTCTGTGATGTGCATAAGGGGGCATGGTGACATCATAAATCTGTGCTGTTCCCCCAGGGGACAGAACCTTGCCTGTGATCTGCCTAAGGAGGCATTGTGACATCATAACCCTGTACTGGTCACCCAGGTGACAGACGTTGTCTTTGATCTTCCTAAGGGGGCATTGTGACATCATAACTCTTCACTGGTCACCCATGTGACATTCCCTTGTCTGTGATCTGCTTAAGGGGGCATTGTGACATTGTAACTCTGCACTGGGCACCCAGGTGACAGGTCCTTCTCTTTGATCTCCCTAAGGGGGCATTGTGACATCGTATCTCTGCACTGGGCACCCAGGTGACGGGCCCTTGTCTGTGATCTGCCTAGGAGGGCATGGTCACATCATAACCCTGCACTGGTCACCGAGGTGACAGGCCCTTGTCTGTGATCTGTCTAAGGGGCATTGTGATATCATAACTCTGCACTGGTCACCGAGGAGACAGGCCCTTGTCTGTGATCTGCCTGCGGGGGCATTGTGACTTCATCACTCTGCACTTGTCACCCAGGTGACAGACCCTTGTTTGTTATCTGCTTACGCGGGAATTGTGACATCGTAAGTCTGCACTGTGCACCCAGGTGACAAGCCCTTGTCTGTTTTCTGCTTAAGGTGGAATTGTGATATCGTAACTCTGAATTGGGCACCCAGGTGACAGGCCCTGGTCTTTGATCAGCCTTAGGGGTTATTGTGACATCCTATCTCTGCACTGGGCACCCAGGTGACAGGTCCTTGTCTGTGATCTGCCTAAGGGGGCATTGTGACATCATAACTCTGCACTGGTCACCCAGGTGACAGGCCCTTGTCTGTGATCTGCCTAAGGGAGCATTGTGACATCATAACTCTGCACTGGGCATGCAGGTGACAGGCGCATGCCTGTGATCAGCCTAAGGGGGCATTGTGACTTCATAACTCTGCACTGGTCAGCCAGGTGACAGGCCCTTGTCTGTGATCTGCCTAAGGGGTCATTGTGACATCATAACTGTGCTCTGGGTACCCAGGTGACAGGCACTTGTCTTTGATCTGCCTTAGGGACATTGTGACATCATATCCCTACCCTGGTCACCCAGGTGACAAGCCCTTGCCTGTGGTCTGCCTAAGGGGGCATTGTGACTTCATAAATCTGCACTGGTGACCCAGGTGACAGGCCCTTGTGTGTGATCTGCCTAAGGGGGCATTGTGACATCATAACACTGCACTGGGCACCCAGGTGACAGACCCTTGTCTGTCATCTTCCTAAGGGGGCATTGTGACATTATAACACTGCACTGGTAACCAAGGTGAGAGACCCTTGTCTGTGATCTGCCTAAGGGGGCATTGTGACATCATAACTCTGCACTGGTCAGCCAGGACACTTGCCCTTGTCTATGATCTGCCTAAGGGGGCATTGTGACATCATAACTCTGCACTGGGCACCCCGGTGACAAGCCCTTGTCTGTGATCTGCCTAACGGCGCAGTGTGACCTCATAACTCTGCAATGGTCACCCAAGCGCCAGGCCCTAGCCTGTCATCTGCCTCAGTGGGCATTGTGATATCATCACTCTGCACTGGCCACCGAGGTGAAAGGCCCTTGTCTTTGAACTGCCTATGGGGGCATAGTGACATCATAACCCTGCACTTGTCACCCTGATGACAGACCCTTGTCTGTGATCTGCCTAAGGGGCATTGTGACAACATAACTCTGCACTGGGCACCCAATAGACATGCCCTTGTCTGTGATCTGCCTAAGGGGGCATTGTGACATCATAACACTGCACTGGTAACCCAGGTGACAGGCCTTTGCTGTGATCTCCCTACGGGGGCATTGTGACATCATAACTCTTCACTGGTCACCCTGGTGACTGACCCTTGTGTGTGATCTGCCTAAGAGGGCAGTGTGACACCATAACTCCGCTCTGGTCACCAAAGTGAGAGACCCTTGTCTGTGATCTGCCTAAGGGGGCAATGTGACATCATAATTCTGCACGGGGCACCCTGGTGACAGGCCCTTGTCTGTGATCTGCCTCAGGGAGCATTGTGACATCGTAATTCTGCACTGGGCACCCAGGTGACAGGCCTTTGTCTCTGATCTGCCAAAGGGGGCTATGTGACATCATAACTCTGCACTGCTCACCCAAGCGACACGCCCTTGTCTGTCATATGCCTAAGGGGGCATTGTGACATCATAACTCTGCACTGCGTTCCCAATTGACACGCCCTTGTCTTAGATCTGCCTAAGGGGGCATTGTGACATCAGAACTCTGCACTGCGTTCCCAATTGACACACCCTTGTCTTTGATCTGCCTAAGGGGGTATTGTGACATCAGAACTCTGCACTGGTCACCCAGGAGATCGACCCTTGCCTGTGATCTCTCTAAGGGGGCATTGTGACACCATAAGTCTGCTCTGGTCACCAACGTGAGAGACCCCTGTCAGTGATCTGCCTAAGGGGGCATTGTGACATCACAACTCTGAACTGGGCACCCTGGGGTCAGGCCCTTGTCTCTGATATTCATAAGGGGGCATTGTGACATCATAACTCTGCACTGGTCACCCAGGTGACAGGCCCTTGTCTGTGATCTGCCTAAGAGGGTATTGTGACATCATAAGTCTGCACTGGGCATACAGGTGACAGACCCTTGACTTTCATCTGACTGAGGGGGCATTGTGACATCAAATCTCTGCAGTGGGCACCCAGGTGACAGGCCCTTGTCTTTGAACTGCCTAAGGGGGCATAGTGATATCATAACCCTGCACTTGTCACCCTGGTGACAGACCCTTGTCTGTGATCTGCCTAAGGGGCATTGTGACATCATAACTCTGCACTGTGCACCCAATAGACAGGCCCTTGTCTGTGATCTGCCTAAGGGAGCATTGTGACATCATAACACTGCACTGGTAACCCAGGTGACAGGCCTTTGTCTGTGATCTGTCTAAGGGGGTATTGTGACATCACAACTCTGCACTCTTCACCCGGGTGACAGTCCCTTGTCTGTGATCTGCCTAAGGGTGCAATGTGACATCATAATTCCTCACTGGTATCCCAGGTGACAGGCCCTTGTCTGGAATGTGCCTAAGGGGGCATTGTGACATCATGAATCTGCACTGGTCACCCTGGTGACAGGCCTTGTCTGTGATCTGCCTAAGGGTGCACTGTGACATCATAACTCTGCACTGGGCACACAGGTGAAAGGCGCTTGTCTGTGATCTGCCTAAGGGGTCATTGTGACATCATAACTCTGCACTGTTCACCCAGGTGACAGACCCTTGTCTGTGATCTGCCTAAGGGGGCAATGTGACATCATAACTCTGCAATGGTCACCCAGGTGACAGACCCTTCTCTTCGATCTGCCTAAGGGGGCATTGTGACATCATAACTCTGCACAGGTCACCCAGGTGAGAGACCCTTGTCTGTGATCTGCCTAAGGGGGCATAGTGACATCATAACTCTGCACTGCATACCCAATTGACACGCCCTTGTCTTTAATCTGCCTAAGGGGCATTGTGACATCATAACTCTGCACTGGTCACCCAGAAGATAGACCCTTGCCTATGACCTCCCTAAGGGGGCATTGTGACATCATAAATCTGGACTGGTAACCCAGGTGACATAACCTTGTCTGTGATCTGCCTAAGGGGGCATAGTGATATCATAACTCTGCACTGGGCACCCAGGTGACAGGCCCATGTCTTTCATCTGACTAACGGGAACATTGTGACATCATAACTCCGCACTTGTCACCCAGGTGACTGGCCCTTGTCTCTGATCTGCCTAAGGGTGCATTGTGACATCATAGCTCTGCACTGGGCATGCAGGTGACAGGCGCTTGCCTGTCATCAGCCTAAGGAGGCATTGTGACTTCATAACTCTGCACTGGTCACCCTGGTGACAGGCCCTTGTCTGTGATCTGCCTAAGGGGGCATTGTGACATCATAACTCAGCTGTGGGTACCCAGGTGACAGGCCTTTGTCTTTGATCTGCCTAAGGGGGCATTGTGACATCATATCCCTACACTGGTCACCCAGGTGACCAGCCCTTGTCTGTGGTCTGCCTAAGGGGACATTGTGACTTCATAAATCTGTACTGGTCACCCAGGTGACAGGCCCTTGTCTGTGATCTCCATAAGGGGGCATTGCGGCATCATAACACTGCACTGGACACCCAGCTGACACACCCTTGTCTGTGATCTTCCTAAGGGTGGATTGTTTCATTATAACACTGCACTGGTAACCTAGGTGAGAGACCCTTGTTTGTGATCTGCCTAGGGGGGCATTGTGACATCATAACTCTGCACTGGGCACCCAGGAGACAGGCCCTTGCCTGTGATGTGCCTAAGGGGTCATTGTGAAATCATAAGTCTGCACTGGTCACCAAGGTGACAGACCCTTGTCTGTGATCTGCCTAAGGGGACATTGTGACATCATAACTCTGCACTGGTCATCCAGGTGACAGACCCTTGCCTGTGATCTGCCTAAGGGTGCATTGTGACATCATAACTCTGCACTGGTCACCCAGGTGACAGACCCTTTTCTTTGATCTGCCTAAGGGGGTATTGTGACATCATAACTTTGCACTTGTCACCAAGGTGAGAGACCCTTGTCTGAGATCTGCCTAAAGGGGACTTGTGACATCATAAATCTGCACTGGTCACAAAGGTGAGAGACCCTTGTCTTTCATCTGCTTAAGGAGGCATTGTGAGATCATAACTCTGCATTGGGCACCCAGGTGAGAGGCCCTTGTCTTTGATCTCCTTAAGGGGGCATTGTGACTTCATAACTCTGCACTGGGCACCCAGGTGACAGGCCCTTGTGTTTGATCTGCCTAAGGGGTCATTGTGACATCATAACTCTGCACTGGTCAAACTGGTGAAAGAACCTTGTCTGTGATCTGCCTAAGGGGGCATTGTGACATCATAATCCTGCACTGGTCACCCGGGTGACAGACCCATGTCTGTGATATGCCTAAGGGGGCATTGTGACATCATAACTATGCCCGGGTCACAAAGGTGACAGACCCTTGCCTGTGATCTGCCTAAGGGTGCATTGTGACATCCTAACTCTGCATTGGTCACCCTGGTGACAGACACTTCTCTTTGATCTCCTTAAATGAGCATCATGACATCATAATTCTGCACCGCTCAGCTAGGTGACAGACCCTAGTCTGTGATCTGCCTAAGGGGGCATTGTGACATCATATCGCTGCACTGGTTACCCAGGTGACAGGTTCTTGTCTGTGATTTGCCTAAGGGGGCATTGTGACATCATAACTCTGCATGGGTAACTCACATGACAGACCCTTGACTTTGATCTGCCTAAGGGGGCATTGTGACATCATAACTCAGCACTGGGCACCCAGTTGACTGGCCCTTGGCTGTGATCTGCCTAAGGCGGCATTGTGACATCATAACACTGCACGGGTCACCCAGGTGACAGACCCTTGTCTATGATCTGCCTAAGGGTGCATTGTGACATCATAACTCTGCACAGGTCACCCATGTGACAGGCCCTTGACTTTGATCTGCCTAAAGGGGCATTGTGACATCATAACTCTGCGCTGGTCACCCAGGTGACAGGACCTTGACTTTGATCTCCCTAAGAGGGCATTGTGACATCATAACTCTACACTGGTCACCCAGGTGACAGGCACTGGGCTTTGATGTACCTCAGGGAGAATTGTGACATCATAACTCTGCACCGGCCACCCAGGTGACAGGCCCTGGCTTTTGATCTGCCTGAGTGGGCTTTGTGACATCATAACCCCGAACTGGTCACGCAGGTGACAGGCTCCGGGATTTGATCTGCCAAAGGGTGCATTGTGACAACATAACTCTTCACTGGTCACCCAGGTGACAGGCACTGGCCTTTGATCTGGCTAACGGGGAATTGTGACATCATAACTCTGCACTGGTCACCCAGGTGACAGGCCGTTGTCTGTGATCTGCCTAAGGGGGCATTGTGACATCATAACTCTGCACTGGACACCCAGGTGACAGGCCCTTGCATTAGAACTGCCAAAGGGGGCATTGTGACATCATAACCCTGCACTGGTCACCCAGGTGACAGGTACTTGACTGTGATCTGCCTTAGGGGGCATTCTGACATCATAACTCAGCACTGTTCAGCCAGGTGACAGGCCCATGACTTTGGTCTGCCTAAGGGGTCATTGTGACATGATAAGTCTGCACAGGGCACCCAGGTGACAGCCCCTTGTCTGTGATCTGCCAAAGGGGGCACTGTGACATCATAACTCTGCACGGGGCACCCAGGTGACATACTCCTGTCTGAAATCTGCCTAAGGGGGCATTGTGACAACATCACACTGCACGGGTCACCCAGGTGACAGACCCTTGTCTGAGTTCCGCCTAAGGGGGCTTTGTGACATCATAACTCTGCACTGGTCACCCAGGTGACAGACCCTTGTCTCTGATCTGCCTAAGGGGGCATTGTGACATCATAACTCTCCACTGCTCACCCAGGTGACAGGCCCTTGTGTGTGATCTGACTAAAGGGGCATTGTGACAGCATAACTCTGCACTGGTCACCCAGGTGACAGACCCTTTTCTGTGATGATCCTGAGGTGACATTGTGATATCATAACTCTGCACTGGTTGCCGTGGTGGCAGACCCTTGTCTGTGATCTGCCTAAAGGGGCATTATGACAGCATAACTCTGCACTTGTCACCCAGGTGACAGACCCTTCTCTGTGACCTGCCTAAGGAGGCATTGTGACATCATACGTCTGCCCTGGTCACCCAGGTGAAAGACCCTTGTCTCTGATCTTCCTAAGGGGGCACTGTGATATCATAACACTGCACTGATCGCCCAGGTGACAGACCCTTTTCTGTGATCTGCCTTAGGGTGCATTGTGACATCCTAACTCTGCACTGGTCACCCTGCTGACAGACACTTGTCTTTGATTTGCTTAAGTGGGCATTGTGACATCATAGCTCTGCACTGGGCACACAGGTGGCAGGCCCTTGTCTGTGATCGGCCTAAGGTGACATTGTGACGTCATAACTCTGCACTTGGCACCCACGTGACAGGCTCTTGTCTGTGATGTGCCTAACGGGGCATTGTGTCATCATAACTCTGCGCTGGGCACCCATTGTACAGGCCCTTGCCAGTAATCGGCCTAAGAGGGCATTCTGACATCATAATTCTGCACGAGTCACCCAGGTGAGAATCCCTTGTCTGTGATCTGCCTAAGGGGGTATTGTGACATCATAAATCTGCACAGGTCACCCAGGTGACAGGCCCTTGTCTGTGATCTGCTGAAGGGGTCATGGTGACATCATAACCCTGCATGGGTCACCCAGGTGACAGGCCCCTGTCTGTGATCTGCCTAAGGTGTCATTGTGACATCCTAACTCTGCATGGGTCACCCAGGTGACAGGCCCTTGTCTGTGATCTGCCTAAGGGGGCACTGTGACATCATAACTTTACACGGGTCACCCAGATGACAGACCCTTGGTTTGATCTCCCTATGGGGGCATTGTGACATCATAACTCTGCACGGGACAACCAGGTGACAGACCCTTGACTGTGATCTGCCTAAGGGGACATTGTGACATCATAACTCTGTACGTGTCACGCAGGTGACAGAGCCTTGTCTCTGATCTGCCTAAGGGGCCATTGTGACATCATAACAGTGCACGGCTTACCCAGGTGACACGCCCTTGTCTGTGATCAGCCTAAGGGGGCATTGTGACATCCTAATACTGCACTGGTCACCCTGGTGACAGACCCTTGTCTGTGATCCGCCTAAGGGGGCATTGTGACATCGTAACTCGGCACTGGTCACCCAGGTCACAGACCCTTGTCTCTCATCTGCTTAAGGGGGTAATGTGACATTATAACTCTTCATGGTCACCCAGGTAACTGACCTTTGTCTGTGATATGCCTAAGGGGGCATTGTGACATCATAAATCTGCACTGGTCATCCAGGTGACTGACCCTTGTCTTTCATCTGCCTGAGTGGGCAATGTGACATCATAAGTCTGCACTGGTCACCCGGGTGACAGACCCTTGTCTGTGATCTCCCTAAGAGGGCATTGTGACATCATAATTCTGCACTGGTCACCCAGGTGACAGACCCTTGTCTGTGATCAGCCTAAGGGGTCATTGTGTCATCATAACTCTGCACTGGTCACCCAGGCGACAGATCCTTGTCTTTGATCTGCCTAAGGGAGCATTGTGACATCATAACTCTGCACTGGCCAAACAGGTGAATGACCCTTGTCTGTGATCTGCCTAAGGGGGCATTGTGACATCATAACTATGCCCGGGTCACCCAGGTGACAGACCCTTGCCTGTTATCTGCCTAAGTGTGCATTGTGACATCCTAACTCTGCATGGGTCACCCTGGTGACAGACTCTTGTCTTTGATCTGCTTAAGTGAGCATCGTGACATCATAACTCTGCACTGGTCAGCCAGGTGACAGACCATTGTCTGTGATCTGCCTGAGGGTGCATTGTGACATCATAACTCTGCACTGGTCACCCAGGTGACAGACTGTTGTCTGTGATCTGCCTCAGGGTGCATTGTGACATGATAACTCTGCACGGGTCACCCTGGTGACAGACCCTTTCATTTGATCTGCTTAAGTGGGCACTGTGACATCATAACTCTGCACTGGGCACCCAGGTGAAATGCCCTTGTCTGTGATCTCCCTAACGGGACATTGTGACATAATAACTGTTCACGGGTAACACAGGTGACAGACCCTTGTCTGTGATCTGCCTAAGGGGCCGTTGTGACATCATAACTCTGCACTGGTCACCCTGGTGAAAGATCGTTGCCTGTGATCTGCGTAAGGGGGCTTTGTGACATCATAACTCTGCAGTGGTCACCCAGGTAACCGACTCTTGTCTGTGATCTGCCTAAGGGTGCATTGTGACATCATAACTCTGCACGGCTCACCATGGTGACAGACACTTGTCTTTGATCTGCATAAGTGGGTACTGTGACTTAATAACTCTGTACTGGGCACCCATTGGGCAGGCCGTTGTCTGTTATCTGCCTAAGAGGACATTGTGACATCGAAACCCTGCAGTGGGCACCCAGGAGACAGGCCCTTGTCTGTGATGTGCATAAGGGGGCATGGTGACATCATAAATCTGTGCTGTTCACCCAGGGGACAGAACGTTGCCTGTGATCTGCCTAAGGAGGCATTGTGACATCATAACCCTGTACTGGTCACCCAGGTGACAGACGTTGTCTTTGATCTTCCTAAGGGGGCATTGTGACATCATAACTCTTCACTGGTCACCCATGTGACATTCCCTTGTCTGTGATCTGCTTAAGGGGGCATTGTGACATTGAAACTCTGCACTGGGCACCCAGGTGACAGGTCCTTCTCTTTGATCTCCCTAAGGGGGCATTGTGACATCGTATCTCTGCACTGGGCACCCAGGTGACGGGCCCTTGTCTGTGATCTGTCTAGGAGGGCATGGTCACATCATAACCCTGCACTGGTCACCCAGGTGACAGGCCCTTGTCTGTGATCTGTCTAAGGGGCATTGTGATATCATAACTCTGCACTGGTCACCGAGGAGACAGGCCCTTGTCTGTGATCTGCCTGCGGGGGCATTGTGACTTCATCACTCTGCACTTGTCACCCAGGTGACAGACCCTTGTTTGTTATCTGCTTACGCGGGAATTGTGACATCGTAAGTCTGCACTGTGCACCCAGGTGACAAGCCCTTGTCTGTTTTCTGCTTAAGGTGGAATTGTGATATCGTAACTCTGAATTGGGCACCCAGGTGACAGGCCCTGGTCTTTGATCAGCCTTAGGGGTTATTGTGACATCCTATCTCTGCACTGGGCACCCAGGTGACAGGTCCTTGTCTGTGATCTGCCTAAGGGGGCATTGTGACATCATAACTCTGCACTGGTCACCCAGGTGACAGGCCCTTGTCTGTGATCTGCCTAAGGGAGCATTGTGACATCATAACTCTGCACTGGGCATGCAGGTGACAGGCGCATGCCTGTGATCAGCCTAAGGGGGCATTGTGACTTCATAACTCTGCACTGGTCAGCCAGGTGACAGGCCCTTGTCTGTGATCTGCCTAAGGGGTCATTGTGACATCATAACTGTGCTCTGGGTACCCAGGTGACAGGCACTTGTCTTTGATCTGCCTTAGGGACATTGTGACATCATATCCCTACCCTGGTCACCCAGGTGACAAGCCCTTGCCTGTGGTCTGCCTAAGGGGGCATTGTGACTTCATAAATCTGCACTGGTGACCCAGGTGACAGGCCCTTGTGTGTGATCTGCCTAAGGGGGCATTGTGACATCATAACACTGCACTGGGCACCCAGGTGACAGACCCTTGTCTGTCATCTTCCTAAGGGGGCATTGTGACATTATAACACTGCACTGGTAACCAAGGTGAGAGACCCTTGTCTGTGATCTGCCTAAGGGGGCATTGTGACATCATAACTCTGCACTGGTCAGCCAGGACACTTGCCCTTGTCTATGATCTGCCTAAGGGGGCATTGTGACATCATAACTCTGCACTGGGCACCCAGGTGACAAGCCCTTGTCTGTGATCTGCCTAACGGCGCAATGTGACCTCATAACTCTGCAATGGTCACCCAAGCGCCAGGCCCTAGCCTGTCATCTGCCTCAGTGGGCATTGTGATATCATCACTCTGCACTGGCCACCGAGGTGAAAGGCCCTTGTCTTTGAACTGCCTATGGGGGCATAGTGACATCATAACCCTGCACTTGTCACCCTGATGACAGACCCTTGTCTGTGATCTGCCTAAGGGGCATTGTGACAACATAACTCTGCACTGGGCACCCAATAGACATGCCCTTGTCTGTGATCTGCCTAAGGGGGCATTGTGACATCATAACACTGCACTGGTAACCCAGGTGACAGGCCTTTGCTGTGATCTCCCTATGGGGGCATTGTGACATCATAACTCTTCACTGGTCACCCTGGTGACTGACCCTTGTGTGTGATCTGCCTAAGAGGGCAATGTGACACCATAACTCCGCTCTGGTCACCAAAGTGAGAGACCCTTGTCTGTGATCTGCCTAAGGGGGCAATGTGACATCATAATTCTGCACGGGGCACCCTGGTGACAGGCCCTTGTCTGTGATCTGCCTCAGGGAGCATTGTGACATCGTAATTCTGCACTGGGCACCCAGGTGACAGGCCTTTGTCTCTGATCTGCCAAAGGGGGCAATGTGACATCATAACTCTGCACTGCTCACCCAAGCGACACGCCCTTGTCTGTCATATGCCTAAGGGGGCATTGTGACATCATAACTCTGCACTGCGTTCCCAATTGACACGCCCTTGTCTTAGATCTGCCTAAGGGGGCATTGTGACATCAGAACTCTGCACTTCGTTCCCAATTGACACACCCTTGTCTTTGATCTGCCTAAGGGGGTATTGTGACATCAGAACTCTGCACTGGTCACCCAGGAGATCGACCCTTGCCTGTGATCTCTCTAAGGGGGCATTGTGACACCATAAGTCTGCTCTGGTCACCAACGTGAGAGACCCCTGTCAGTGATCTGCCTAAGGGGGCATTGTGACATCACAACTCTGAACTGGGCACCCTGGGGTCAGGCCCTTGTCTCTGATATTCATAAGGGGGCATTGTGACATCATAACTCTGCACTGGTCACCCAGGTGACAGGCCCTTGTCTGTGATCTGCCTAAGAGGGTATTGTGACATCATAAGTCTGCACTGGGCATACAGGTGACAGACCCTTGACTTTCATCTGACTGAGGGGGCATTGTGACATCAAATCTCTGCAGTGGGCACCCAGGTGACAGGCCCTTGTCTTTGAACTGCCTAAGGGGGCATAGTGATATCATAACCCTGCACTTGTCACCCTGGTGACAGACCCTTGTCTGTGATCTGCCTAAGGGGCATTGTGACATCATAACTCTGCACTGTGCACCCAATAGACAGGCCCTTGTCTGTGATCTGCCTAAGGGAGCATTGTGACATCATAACACTGCACTGGTAACCCAGGTGACAGGCCTTTGTCTGTGATCTGTCTAAGGGGGTATTGTGACATCACAACTCTGCACTCTTCACCCGGGTGACAGTCCCTTGTCTGTGATCTGCCTAAGGGTGCAATGTGACATCATAATTCCTCACTGGTATCCCAGGTGACAGGCCCTTGTCTGGAATGTGCCTAAGGGGGCATTGTGACATCATGAATCTGCACTGGTCACCCTGGTGACAGGCCTTGTCTGTGATCTGCCTAAGGGTGCACTGTGACATCATAACTCTGCACTGGGCACACAGGTGAAAGGCGCTTGTCTGTGATCTGCCTAAGGGGTCATTGTGACATCATAACTCTGCACTGTTCACCCAGGTGACAGACCCTTGTCTGTGATCTGCCTAAGGGGGCAATGTGACATCATAACTCTGCAATGGTCACCCAGGTGACAGACCCTTCTCTTCGATCTGCCTAAGGGGGCATTGTGACATCATAACTCTGCACAGGTCACCCAGGTGAGAGACCCTTGTCTGTGATCTGCCTAAGGGGGCATAGTGACATCATAACTCTGCACTGCATACCCAATTGACACGCCCTTGTCTTTAATCTGCCTAAGGGGCATTGTGACATCATAACTCTGCACTGGTCACCCAGAAGATAGACCCTTGCCTATGACCTCCCTAAGGGGGCATTGTGACATCATAAATCTGGACTGGTAACCCAGGTGACATAACCTTGTCTGTGATCTGCCTAAGGGGGCATAGTGATATCATAACTCTGCACTGGGCACCCAGGTGACAGGCCCATGTCTTTCATCTGACTAACGGGAACATTGTGACATCATAACTCCGCACTTGTCACCCAGGTGACTGGCCCTTGTCTCTGATCTGCCTAAGGGTGCATTGTGACATCATAGCTCTGCACTGGGCATGCAGGTGACAGGCGCTTGCCTGTCATCAGCCTAAGGAGGCATTGTGACTTCATAACTCTGCACTGGTCACCCTGGTGACAGGCCCTTGTCTGTGATCTGCCTAAGGGGGCATTGTGACATCATAACTCAGCTGTGGGTACCCAGGTGACAGGCCTTTGTCTTTGATCTGCCTAAGGGGGCATTGTGACATCATATCCCTACACTGGTCACCCAGGTGACCAGCCCTTGTCTGTGGTCTGCCTAAGGGGACATTGTGACTTCATAAATCTGTACTGGTCACCCAGGTGACAGGCCCTTGTCTGTGATCTCCATAAGGGGGCATTGCGGCATCATAACACTGCACTGGACACCCAGCTGACACACCCTTGTCTGTGATCTTCCTAAGGGTGGATTGTTTCATTATAACACTGCACTGGTAACCTAGGTGAGAGACCCTTGTTTGTGATCTGCCTAGGGGGGCATTGTGACATCATAACTCTGCACTGGGCACCCAGGAGACAGGCCCTTGCCTGTGATGTGCCTAAGGGGTCATTGTGAAATCATAAGTCTGCACTGGTCACCAAGGTGACAGACCCTTGTCTGTGATCTGCCTAAGGGGACATTGTGACATCATAACTCTGCACTGGTCATCCAGGTGACAGACCCTTGCCTGTGATCTGCCTAAGGGTGCATTGTGACATCATAACTCTGCACTGGTCACCCAGGTGACAGACCCTTTTCTTTGATCTGCCTAAGGGGGTATTGTGACATCATAACTTTGCACTTGTCACCAAGGTGAGAGACCCTTGTCTGAGATCTGCCTAAAGGGGACTTGTGACATCCTAAATCTGCACTGGTCACAAAGGTGAGAGACCCTTGTCTTTCATCTGCTTAAGGAGGCATTGTGAGATCATAACTCTGCATTGGGCACCCAGGTGAGAGGCCCTTGTCTTTGATCTCCTTAAGGGGGCATTGTGACTTCATAACTCTGCACTGGGCACCCAGGTGACAGGCCCTTGTGTTTGATCTGCCTAAGGGGTCATTGTGACATCATAACTCTGCACTGGTCAAACTGGTGAAAGAACCTTGTCTGTGATCTGCCTAAGGGGGCATTGTGACATCATAATCCTGCACTGGTCACCCGGGTGACAGACCCATGTCTGTGATATGCCTAAGGGGGCATTGTGACATCATAACTATGCCCGGGTCACAAAGGTGACAGACCCTTGCCTGTGATCTGCCTAAGGGTGCATTGTGACATCCTAACTCTGCATTGGTCACCCTGGTGACAGACACTTCTCTTTGATCTCCTTAAATGAGCATCATGACATCATAATTCTGCACCGCTCAGCTAGGTGACAGACCCTAGTCTGTGATCTGCCTAAGGGGGCATTGTGACATCATATCGCTGCACTGGTTACCCAGGTGACAGGTTCTTGTCTGTGATTTGCCTAAGGGGGCATTGTGACATCATAACTCTGCATGGGTAACTCACATGACAGACCCTTGACTTTGATCTGCCTAAGGGGGCATTGTGACATCATAACTCAGCACTGGGCACCCAGTTGACTGGCCCTTGGCTGTGATCTGCCTAAGGCGGCATTGTGACATCATAACACTGCACGGGTCACCCAGGTGACAGACCCTTGTCTATGATCTGCCTAAGGGTGCATTGTGACATCATAACTCTGCACAGGTCACCCATGTGACAGGCCCTTGACTTTGATCTGCCTAAAGGGGCATTGTGACATCATAACTCTGCGCTGGTCACCCAGGTGACAGGACCTTGACTTTGATCTCCCTAAGAGGGCATTGTGACATCATAACTCTACACTGGTCACCCAGGTGACAGGCACTGGGCTTTGATGTACCTCAGGGAGAATTGTGACATCATAACTCTGCACCGGCCACCCAGGTGACAGGCCCTGGCTTTTGATCTGCCTGAGTGGGCTTTGTGACATCATAACCCCGAACTGGTCACGCAGGTGACAGGCTCCGGGATTTGATCTGCCAAAGGGTGCATTGTGACAACATAACTCTTCACTGGTCACCCAGGTGACAGGCACTGGCCTTTGATCTGGCTAACGGGGAATTGTGACATCATAACTCTGCACTGGTCACCCAGGTGACAGGCCGTTGTCTGTGATCTGCCTAAGGGGGCATTGTGACATCATAACTCTGCACTGGACACCCAGGTGACAGGCCCTTGCATTAGAACTGCCAAAGGGGGCATTGTGACATCATAACCCTGCACTGGTCACCCAGGTGACAGGTACTTGACTGTGATCTGCCTTAGGGGGCATTCTGACATCATAACTCAGCACTGTTCAGCCAGGTGACAGGCCCATGACTTTGGTCTGCCTAAGGGGTCATTGTGACATGATAAGTCTGCACAGGGCACCCAGGTGACAGCCCCTTGTCTGTGATCTGCCAAAGGGGGCACTGTGACATCATAACTCTGCACGGGGCACCCAGGTGACATACTCCTGTCTGAAATCTGCCTAAGGGGGCATTGTGACAACATCACACTGCACGGGTCACCCAGGTGACAGACCCTTGTCTGAGTTCCGCCTAAGGGGGCTTTGTGACATCATAACTCTGCACTGGTCACCCAGGTGACAGACCCTTGTCTCTGATCTGCCTAAGGGGGCATTGTGACATCATAACTCTCCACTGCTCACCCAGGTGACAGGCCCTTGTGTGTGATCTGACTAAAGGGGCATTGTGACAGCATAACTCTGCACTGGTCACCCAGGTGACAGACCCTTTTCTGTGATGATCCTGAGGTGACATTGTGATATCATAACTCTGCACTGGTTGCCGTGGTGGCAGACCCTTGTCTGTGATCTGCCTAAAGGGGCATTATGACAGCATAACTCTGCACTTGTCACCCAGGTGACAGACCCTTCTCTGTGACCTGCCTAAGGAGGCATTGTGACATCATACGTCTGCCCTGGTCACCCAGGTGAAAGACCCTTGTCTCTGATCTTCCTAAGGGGGCACTGTGATATCATAACACTGCACTGATCGCCCAGGTGACAGACCCTTTTCTGTGATCTGCCTTAGGGTGCATTGTGACATCCTAACTCTGCACTGGTCACCCTGCTGACAGACACTTGTCTTTGATTTGCTTAAGTGGGCATTGTGACATCATAGCTCTGCACTGGGCACACAGGTGGCAGGCCCTTGTCTGTGATCGGCCTAAGGTGACATTGTGACGTCATAACTCTGCACTTGGCACCCACGTGACAGGCTCTTGTCTGTGATGTGCCTAACGGGGCATTGTGTCATCATAACTCTGCGCTGGGCACCCATTGTACAGGCCCTTGCCAGTAATCGGCCTAAGAGGGCATTCTGACATCATAATTCTGCACGAGTCACCCAGGTGAGAATCCCTTGTCTGTGATCTGCCTAAGGGGGTATTGTGACATCATAAATCTGCACAGGTCACCCAGGTGACAGGCCCTTGTCTGTGATCTGCTGAAGGGGTCATGGTGACATCATAACCCTGCATGGGTCACCCAGGTGACAGGCCCCTGTCTGTGATCTGCCTAAGGTGTCATTGTGACATCCTAACTCTGCATGGGTCACCCAGGTGACAGGCCCTTGTCTGTGATCTGCCTAAGGGGGCACTGTGACATCATAACTTTACACGGGTCACCCAGATGACAGACCCTTGGTTTGATCTCCCTATGGGGGCATTGTGACATCATAACTCTGCACGGGACAACCAGGTGACAGACCCTTGACTGTGATCTGCCTAAGGGGACATTGTGACATCATAACTCTGTACGTGTCACGCAGGTGACAGAGCCTTGTCTCTGATCTGCCTAAGGGGCCATTGTGACATCATAACAGTGCACGGCTTACCCAGGTGACACGCCCTTGTCTGTGATCAGCCTAAGGGGGCATTGTGACATCCTAATACTGCACTGGTCACCCTGGTGACAGACCCTTGTCTGTGATCCGCCTAAGGGGGCATTGTGACATCGTAACTCGGCACTGGTCACCCAGGTCACAGACCCTTG
Source organism: Gorilla gorilla gorilla (assembly GCF_029281585.2). Lineage (NCBI taxonomy): Eukaryota > Metazoa > Chordata > Mammalia > Primates > Hominidae > Gorilla > Gorilla gorilla. Next base: position 7,685,633 of record NC_086018.1, on the reverse strand, counting down.
TCTCTCATCTGCTTAAGGGGGTAATGTGACATTATAACTCTTCATGGTCACCCAGGTAACTGACCTTTGTCTGTGATATGCCTAAGGGGGCATTGTGACATCATAAATCTGCACTGGTCATCCAGGTGACTGACCCTTGTCTTTCATCTGCCTGAGTGGGCAATGTGACATCATAAGTCTGCACTGGTCACCCGGGTGACAGACCCTTGTCTGTGATCTCCCTAAGAGGGCATTGTGACATCATAATTCTGCACTGGTCACCCAGGTGACAGACCCTTGTCTGTGATCAGCCTAAGGGGTCATTGTGTCATCATAACTCTGCACTGGTCACCCAGGCGACAGATCCTTGTCTTTGATCTGCCTAAGGGAGCATTGTGACATCATAACTCTGCACTGGCCAAACAGGTGAATGACCCTTGTCTGTGATCTGCCTAAGGGGGCATTGTGACATCATAACTATGCCCGGGTCACCCAGGTGACAGACCCTTGCCTGTTATCTGCCTAAGTGTGCATTGTGACATCCTAACTCTGCATGGGTCACCCTGGTGACAGACTCTTGTCTTTGATCTGCTTAAGTGAGCATCGTGACATCATAACTCTGCACTGGTCAGCCAGGTGACAGACCATTGTCTGTGATCTGCCTGAGGGTGCATTGTGACATCATAACTCTGCACTGGTCACCCAGGTGACAGACTGTTGTCTGTGATCTGCCTCAGGGTGCATTGTGACATGATAACTCTGCACGGGTCACCCTGGTGACAGACCCTTTCATTTGATCTGCTTAAGTGGGCACTGTGACATCATAACTCTGCACTGGGCACCCAGGTGAAATGCCCTTGTCTGTGATCTCCCTAACGGGACATTGTGACATAATAACTGTTCACGGGTAACACAGGTGACAGACCCTTGTCTGTGATCTGCCTAAGGGGCCGTTGTGACATCATAACTCTGCACTGGTCACCCTGGTGAAAGATCGTTGCCTGTGATCTGCGTAAGGGGGCTTTGTGACATCATAACTCTGCAGTGGTCACCCAGGTAACCGACTCTTGTCTGTGATCTGCCTAAGGGTGCATTGTGACATCATAACTCTGCACGGCTCACCATGGTGACAGACACTTGTCTTTGATCTGCATAAGTGGGTACTGTGACTTAATAACTCTGTACTGGGCACCCATTGGGCAGGCCGTTGTCTGTTATCTGCCTAAGAGGACATTGTGACATCGAAACCCTGCAGTGGGCACCCAGGAGACAGGCCCTTGTCTGTGATGTGCATAAGGGGGCATGGTGACATCATAAATCTGTGCTGTTCACCCAGGGGACAGAACGTTGCCTGTGATCTGCCTAAGGAGGCATTGTGACATCATAACCCTGTACTGGTCACCCAGGTGACAGACGTTGTCTTTGATCTTCCTAAGGGGGCATTGTGACATCATAACTCTTCACTGGTCACCCATGTGACATTCCCTTGTCTGTGATCTGCTTAAGGGGGCATTGTGACATTGAAACTCTGCACTGGGCACCCAGGTGACAGGTCCTTCTCTTTGATCTCCCTAAGGGGGCATTGTGACATCGTATCTCTGCACTGGGCACCCAGGTGACGGGCCCTTGTCTGTGATCTGCCTAGGAGGGCATGGTCACATCATAACCCTGCACTGGTCACCGAGGTGACAGGCCCTTGTCTGTGATCTGTCTAAGGGGCATTGTGATATCATAACTCTGCACTGGTCACCGAGGAGACAGGCCCTTGTCTGTGATCTGCCTGCGGGGGCATTGTGACTTCATCACTCTGCACTTGTCACCCAGGTGACAGACCCTTGTTTGTTATCTGCTTACGCGGGAATTGTGACATCGTAAGTCTGCACTGTGCACCCAGGTGACAAGCCCTTGTCTGTTTTCTGCTTAAGGTGGAATTGTGATATCGTAACTCTGAATTGGGCACCCAGGTGACAGGCCCTGGTCTTTGATCAGCCTTAGGGGTTATTGTGACATCCTATCTCTGCACTGGGCACCCAGGTGACAGGTCCTTGTCTGTGATCTGCCTAAGGGTGCATTGTGACATCATAACTCTGCACTGGTCACCCAGGTGACAGGCCCTTGTCTGTGATCTGCCTAAGGGAGCATTGTGACATCATAACTCTGCACTGGGCATGCAGGTGACAGGCGCATGCCTGTGATCAGCCTAAGGGGGCATTGTGACTTCATAACTCTGCACTGGTCAGCCAGGTGACAGGCCCTTGTCTGTGATCTGCCTAAGGGGTCATTGTGACATCATAACTGTGCTCTGGGTACCCAGGTGACAGGCACTTGTCTTTGATCTGCCTTAGGGACATTGTGACATCATATCCCTACCCTGGTCACCCAGGTGACAAGCCCTTGCCTGTGGTCTGCCTAAGGGGGCATTGTGACTTCATAAATCTGCACTGGTGACCCAGGTGACAGGCCCTTGTGTGTGATCTGCCTAAGGGGGCATTGTGACATCATAACACTGCACTGGGCACCCAGGTGACAGACCCTTGTCTGTCATCTTCCTAAGGGGGCATTGTGACATTATAACACTGCACTGGTAACCAAGGTGAGAGACCCTTGTCTGTGATCTGCCTAAGGGGGCATTGTGACATCATAACTCTGCACTGGTCAGCCAGGACACTTGCCCTTGTCTATGATCTGCCTAAGGGGGCATTGTGACATCATAACTCTGCACTGGGCACCCAGGTGACAAGCCCTTGTCTGTGATCTGCCTAACGGCGCAATGTGACCTCATAACTCTGCAATGGTCACCCAAGCGCCAGGCCCTAGCCTGTCATCTGCCTCAGTGGGCATTGTGATATCATCACTCTGCACTGGCCACCGAGGTGAAAGGCCCTTGTCTTTGAACTGCCTATGGGGGCATAGTGACATCATAACCCTGCACTTGTCACCCTGATGACAGACCCTTGTCTGTGATCTGCCTAAGGGGCATTGTGACAACATAACTCTGCACTGGGCACCCAATAGACATGCCCTTGTCTGTGATCTGCCTAAGGGGGCATTGTGACATCATAACACTGCACTGGTAACCCAGGTGACAGGCCTTTGCTGTGATCTCCCTATGGGGGCATTGTGACATCATAACTCTTCACTGGTCACCCTGGTGACTGACCCTTGTGTGTGATCTGCCTAAGAGGGCAATGTGACACCATAACTCCGCTCTGGTCACCAAAGTGAGAGACCCTTGTCTGTGATCTGCCTAAGGGGGCAATGTGACATCATAATTCTGCACGGGGCACCCTGGTGACAGGCCCTTGTCTGTGATCTGCCTCAGGGAGCATTGTGACATCGTAATTCTGCACTGGGCACCCAGGTGACAGGCCTTTGTCTCTGATCTGCCAAAGGGGGCAATGTGACATCATAACTCTGCACTGCTCACCCAAGCGACACGCCCTTGTCTGTCATATGCCTAAGGGGGCATTGTGACATCATAACTCTGCACTGCGTTCCCAATTGACACGCCCTTGTCTTAGATCTGCCTAAGGGGGCATTGTGACATCAGAACTCTGCACTTCGTTCCCAATTGACACACCCTTGTCTTTGATCTGCCTAAGGGGGTATTGTGACATCAGAACTCTGCACTGGTCACCCAGGAGATCGACCCTTGCCTGTGATCTCTCTAAGGGGGCATTGTGACACCATAAGTCTGCTCTGGTCACCAACGTGAGAGACCCCTGTCAGTGATCTGCCTAAGGGGGCATTGTGACATCACAACTCTGAACTGGGCACCCTGGGGTCAGGCCCTTGTCTCTGATATTCATAAGGGGGCATTGTGACATCATAACTCTGCACTGGTCACCCAGGTGACAGGCCCTTGTCTGTGATCTGCCTAAGAGGGTATTGTGACATCATAAGTCTGCACTGGGCATACAGGTGACAGACCCTTGACTTTCATCTGACTGAGGGGGCATTGTGACATCAAATCTCTGCAGTGGGCACCCAGGTGACAGGCCCTTGTCTTTGAACTGCCTAAGGGGGCATAGTGATATCATAACCCTGCACTTGTCACCCTGGTGACAGACCCTTGTCTGTGATCTGCCTAAGGGGCATTGTGACATCATAACTCTGCACTGTGCACCCAATAGACAGGCCCTTGTCTGTGATCTGCCTAAGGGAGCATTGTGACATCATAACACTGCACTGGTAACCCAGGTGACAGGCCTTTGTCTGTGATCTGTCTAAGGGGGTATTGTGACATCACAACTCTGCACTCTTCACCCGGGTGACAGTCCCTTGTCTGTGATCTGCCTAAGGGTGCAATGTGACATCATAATTCCTCACTGGTATCCCAGGTGACAGGCCCTTGTCTGGAATGTGCCTAAGGGGGCATTGTGACATCATGAATCTGCACTGGTCACCCTGGTGACAGGCCTTGTCTGTGATCTGCCTAAGGGTGCACTGTGACATCATAACTCTGCACTGGGCACACAGGTGAAAGGCGCTTGTCTGTGATCTGCCTAAGGGGTCATTGTGACATCATAACTCTGCACTGTTCACCCAGGTGACAGACCCTTGTCTGTGATCTGCCTAAGGGGGCAATGTGACATCATAACTCTGCAATGGTCACCCAGGTGACAGACCCTTCTCTTCGATCTGCCTAAGGGGGCATTGTGACATCATAACTCTGCACAGGTCACCCAGGTGAGAGACCCTTGTCTGTGATCTGCCTAAGGGGGCATAGTGACATCATAACTCTGCACTGCATACCCAATTGACACGCCCTTGTCTTTAATCTGCCTAAGGGGCATTGTGACATCATAACTCTGCACTGGTCACCCAGAAGATAGACCCTTGCCTATGACCTCCCTAAGGGGGCATTGTGACATCATAAATCTGGACTGGTAACCCAGGTGACATAACCTTGTCTGTGATCTGCCTAAGGGGGCATAGTGATATCATAACTCTGCACTGGGCACCCAGGTGACAGGCCCATGTCTTTCATCTGACTAACGGGAACATTGTGACATCATAACTCCGCACTTGTCACCCAGGTGACTGGCCCTTGTCTCTGATCTGCCTAAGGGTGCATTGTGACATCATAGCTCTGCACTGGGCATGCAGGTGACAGGCGCTTGCCTGTCATCAGCCTAAGGAGGCATTGTGACTTCATAACTCTGCACTGGTCACCCTGGTGACAGGCCCTTGTCTGTGATCTGCCTAAGGGGGCATTGTGACATCATAACTCAGCTGTGGGTACCCAGGTGACAGGCCTTTGTCTTTGATCTGCCTAAGGGGGCATTGTGACATCATATCCCTACACTGGTCACCCAGGTGACCAGCCCTTGTCTGTGGTCTGCCTAAGGGGACATTGTGACTTCATAAATCTGTACTGGTCACCCAGGTGACAGGCCCTTGTCTGTGATCTCCATAAGGGGGCATTGCGGCATCATAACACTGCACTGGACACCCAGCTGACACACCCTTGTCTGTGATCTTCCTAAGGGTGGATTGTTTCATTATAACACTGCACTGGTAACCTAGGTGAGAGACCCTTGTTTGTGATCTGCCTAGGGGGGCATTGTGACATCATAACTCTGCACTGGGCACCCAGGAGACAGGCCCTTGCCTGTGATGTGCCTAAGGGGTCATTGTGAAATCATAAGTCTGCACTGGTCACCAAGGTGACAGACCCTTGTCTGTGATCTGCCTAAGGGGACATTGTGACATCATAACTCTGCACTGGTCATCCAGGTGACAGACCCTTGCCTGTGATCTGCCTAAGGGTGCATTGTGACATCATAACTCTGCACTGGTCACCCAGGTGACAGACCCTTTTCTTTGATCTGCCTAAGGGGGTATTGTGACATCATAACTTTGCACTTGTCACCAAGGTGAGAGACCCTTGTCTGAGATCTGCCTAAAGGGGACTTGTGACATCCTAAATCTGCACTGGTCACAAAGGTGAGAGACCCTTGTCTTTCATCTGCTTAAGGAGGCATTGTGAGATCATAACTCTGCATTGGGCACCCAGGTGAGAGGCCCTTGTCTTTGATCTCCTTAAGGGGGCATTGTGACTTCATAACTCTGCACTGGGCACCCAGGTGACAGGCCCTTGTGTTTGATCTGCCTAAGGGGTCATTGTGACATCATAACTCTGCACTGGTCAAACTGGTGAAAGAACCTTGTCTGTGATCTGCCTAAGGGGGCATTGTGACATCATAATCCTGCACTGGTCACCCGGGTGACAGACCCATGTCTGTGATATGCCTAAGGGGGCATTGTGACATCATAACTATGCCCGGGTCACAAAGGTGACAGACCCTTGCCTGTGATCTGCCTAAGGGTGCATTGTGACATCCTAACTCTGCATTGGTCACCCTGGTGACAGACACTTCTCTTTGATCTCCTTAAATGAGCATCATGACATCATAATTCTGCACCGCTCAGCTAGGTGACAGACCCTAGTCTGTGATCTGCCTAAGGGGGCATTGTGACATCATATCGCTGCACTGGTTACCCAGGTGACAGGTTCTTGTCTGTGATTTGCCTAAGGGGGCATTGTGACATCATAACTCTGCATGGGTAACTCACATGACAGACCCTTGACTTTGATCTGCCTAAGGGGGCATTGTGACATCATAACTCAGCACTGGGCACCCAGTTGACTGGCCCTTGGCTGTGATCTGCCTAAGGCGGCATTGTGACATCATAACACTGCACGGGTCACCCAGGTGACAGACCCTTGTCTATGATCTGCCTAAGGGTGCATTGTGACATCATAACTCTGCACAGGTCACCCATGTGACAGGCCCTTGACTTTGATCTGCCTAAAGGGGCATTGTGACATCATAACTCTGCGCTGGTCACCCAGGTGACAGGACCTTGACTTTGATCTCCCTAAGAGGGCATTGTGACATCATAACTCTACACTGGTCACCCAGGTGACAGGCACTGGGCTTTGATGTACCTCAGGGAGAATTGTGACATCATAACTCTGCACCGGCCACCCAGGTGACAGGCCCTGGCTTTTGATCTGCCTGAGTGGGCTTTGTGACATCATAACCCCGAACTGGTCACGCAGGTGACAGGCTCCGGGATTTGATCTGCCAAAGGGTGCATTGTGACAACATAACTCTTCACTGGTCACCCAGGTGACAGGCACTGGCCTTTGATCTGGCTAACGGGGAATTGTGACATCATAACTCTGCACTGGTCACCCAGGTGACAGGCCGTTGTCTGTGATCTGCCTAAGGGGGCATTGTGACATCATAACTCTGCACTGGACACCCAGGTGACAGGCCCTTGCATTAGAACTGCCAAAGGGGGCATTGTGACATCATAACCCTGCACTGGTCACCCAGGTGACAGGTACTTGACTGTGATCTGCCTTAGGGGGCATTCTGACATCATAACTCAGCACTGTTCAGCCAGGTGACAGGCCCATGACTTTGGTCTGCCTAAGGGGTCATTGTGACATGATAAGTCTGCACAGGGCACCCAGGTGACAGCCCCTTGTCTGTGATCTGCCAAAGGGGGCACTGTGACATCATAACTCTGCACGGGGCACCCAGGTGACATACTCCTGTCTGAAATCTGCCTAAGGGGGCATTGTGACAACATCACACTGCACGGGTCACCCAGGTGACAGACCCTTGTCTGAGTTCCGCCTAAGGGGGCTTTGTGACATCATAACTCTGCACTGGTCACCCAGGTGACAGACCCTTGTCTCTGATCTGCCTAAGGGGGCATTGTGACATCATAACTCTCCACTGCTCACCCAGGTGACAGGCCCTTGTGTGTGATCTGACTAAAGGGGCATTGTGACAGCATAACTCTGCACTGGTCACCCAGGTGACAGACCCTTTTCTGTGATGATCCTGAGGTGACATTGTGATATCATAACTCTGCACTGGTTGCCGTGGTGGCAGACCCTTGTCTGTGATCTGCCTAAAGGGGCATTATGACAGCATAACTCTGCACTTGTCACCCAGGTGACAGACCCTTCTCTGTGACCTGCCTAAGGAGGCATTGTGACATCATACGTCTGCCCTGGTCACCCAGGTGAAAGACCCTTGTCTCTGATCTTCCTAAGGGGGCACTGTGATATCATAACACTGCACTGATCGCCCAGGTGACAGACCCTTTTCTGTGATCTGCCTTAGGGTGCATTGTGACATCCTAACTCTGCACTGGTCACCCTGCTGACAGACACTTGTCTTTGATTTGCTTAAGTGGGCATTGTGACATCATAGCTCTGCACTGGGCACACAGGTGGCAGGCCCTTGTCTGTGATCGGCCTAAGGTGACATTGTGACGTCATAACTCTGCACTTGGCACCCACGTGACAGGCTCTTGTCTGTGATGTGCCTAACGGGGCATTGTGTCATCATAACTCTGCGCTGGGCACCCATTGTACAGGCCCTTGCCAGTAATCGGCCTAAGAGGGCATTCTGACATCATAATTCTGCACGAGTCACCCAGGTGAGAATCCCTTGTCTGTGATCTGCCTAAGGGGGTATTGTGACATCATAAATCTGCACAGGTCACCCAGGTGACAGGCCCTTGTCTGTGATCTGCTGAAGGGGTCATGGTGACATCATAACCCTGCATGGGTCACCCAGGTGACAGGCCCCTGTCTGTGATCTGCCTAAGGTGTCATTGTGACATCCTAACTCTGCATGGGTCACCCAGGTGACAGGCCCTTGTCTGTGATCTGCCTAAGGGGGCACTGTGACATCATAACTTTACACGGGTCACCCAGATGACAGACCCTTGGTTTGATCTCCCTATGGGGGCATTGTGACATCATAACTCTGCACGGGACAACCAGGTGACAGACCCTTGACTGTGATCTGCCTAAGGGGACATTGTGACATCATAACTCTGTACGTGTCACGCAGGTGACAGAGCCTTGTCTCTGATCTGCCTAAGGGGCCATTGTGACATCATAACAGTGCACGGCTTACCCAGGTGACACGCCCTTGTCTGTGATCAGCCTAAGGGGGCATTGTGACATCCTAATACTGCACTGGTCACCCTGGTGACAGACCCTTGTCTGTGATCCGCCTAAGGGGGCATTGTGACATCGTAACTCGGCACTGGTCACCCAGGTCACAGACCCTTGTCTCTCATCTGCTTAAGGGGGTAATGTGACATTATAACTCTTCATGGTCACCCAGGTAACTGACCTTTGTCTGTGATATGCCTAAGGGGGCATTGTGACATCATAAATCTGCACTGGTCATCCAGGTGACTGACCCTTGTCTTTCATCTGCCTGAGTGGGCAATGTGACATCATAAGTCTGCACTGGTCACCCGGGTGACAGACCCTTGTCTGTGATCTCCCTAAGAGGGCATTGTGACATCATAATTCTGCACTGGTCACCCAGGTGACAGACCCTTGTCTGTGATCAGCCTAAGGGGTCATTGTGTCATCATAACTCTGCACTGGTCACCCAGGCGACAGATCCTTGTCTTTGATCTGCCTAAGGGAGCATTGTGACATCATAACTCTGCACTGGCCAAACAGGTGAATGACCCTTGTCTGTGATCTGCCTAAGGGGGCATTGTGACATCATAACTATGCCCGGGTCACCCAGGTGACAGACCCTTGCCTGTTATCTGCCTAAGTGTGCATTGTGACATCCTAACTCTGCATGGGTCACCCTGGTGACAGACTCTTGTCTTTGATCTGCTTAAGTGAGCATCGTGACATCATAACTCTGCACTGGTCAGCCAGGTGACAGACCATTGTCTGTGATCTGCCTGAGGGTGCATTGTGACATCATAACTCTGCACTGGTCACCCAGGTGACAGACTGTTGTCTGTGATCTGCCTCAGGGTGCATTGTGACATGATAACTCTGCACGGGTCACCCTGGTGACAGACCCTTTCATTTGATCTGCTTAAGTGGGCACTGTGACATCATAACTCTGCACTGGGCACCCAGGTGAAATGCCCTTGTCTGTGATCTCCCTAACGGGACATTGTGACATAATAACTGTTCACGGGTAACACAGGTGACAGACCCTTGTCTGTGATCTGCCTAAGGGGCCGTTGTGACATCATAACTCTGCACTGGTCACCCTGGTGAAAGATCGTTGCCTGTGATCTGCGTAAGGGGGCTTTGTGACATCATAACTCTGCAGTGGTCACCCAGGTAACCGACTCTTGTCTGTGATCTGCCTAAGGGTGCATTGTGACATCATAACTCTGCACGGCTCACCATGGTGACAGACACTTGTCTTTGATCTGCATAAGTGGGTACTGTGACTTAATAACTCTGTACTGGGCACCCATTGGGCAGGCCGTTGTCTGTTATCTGCCTAAGAGGACATTGTGACATCGAAACCCTGCAGTGGGCACCCAGGAGACAGGCCCTTGTCTGTGATGTGCATAAGGGGGCATGGTGACATCATAAATCTGTGCTGTTCACCCAGGGGACAGAACGTTGCCTGTGATCTGCCTAAGGAGGCATTGTGACATCATAACCCTGTACTGGTCACCCAGGTGACAGACGTTGTCTTTGATCTTCCTAAGGGGGCATTGTGACATCATAACTCTTCACTGGTCACCCATGTGACATTCCCTTGTCTGTGATCTGCTTAAGGGGGCATTGTGACATTGAAACTCTGCACTGGGCACCCAGGTGACAGGTCCTTCTCTTTGATCTCCCTAAGGGGGCATTGTGACATCGTATCTCTGCACTGGGCACCCAGGTGACGGGCCCTTGTCTGTGATCTGCCTAGGAGGGCATGGTCACATCATAACCCTGCACTGGTCACCGAGGTGACAGGCCCTTGTCTGTGATCTGTCTAAGGGGCATTGTGATATCATAACTCTGCACTGGTCACCGAGGAGACAGGCCCTTGTCTGTGATCTGCCTGCGGGGGCATTGTGACTTCATCACTCTGCACTTGTCACCCAGGTGACAGACCCTTGTTTGTTATCTGCTTACGCGGGAATTGTGACATCGTAAGTCTGCACTGTGCACCCAGGTGACAAGCCCTTGTCTGTTTTCTGCTTAAGGTGGAATTGTGATATCGTAACTCTGAATTGGGCACCCAGGTGACAGGCCCTGGTCTTTGATCAGCCTTAGGGGTTATTGTGACATCCTATCTCTGCACTGGGCACCCAGGTGACAGGTCCTTGTCTGTGATCTGCCTAAGGGGGCATTGTGACATCATAACTCTGCACTGGTCACCCAGGTGACAGGCCCTTGTCTGTGATCTGCCTAAGGGAGCATTGTGACATCATAACTCTGCACTGGGCATGCAGGTGACAGGCGCATGCCTGTGATCAGCCTAAGGGGGCATTGTGACTTCATAACTCTGCACTGGTCAGCCAGGTGACAGGCCCTTGTCTGTGATCTGCCTAAGGGGTCATTGTGACATCATAACTGTGCTCTGGGTACCCAGGTGACAGGCACTTGTCTTTGATCTGCCTTAGGGACATTGTGACATCATATCCCTACCCTGGTCACCCAGGTGACAAGCCCTTGCCTGTGGTCTGCCTAAGGGGGCATTGTGACTTCATAAATCTGCACTGGTGACCCAGGTGACAGGCCCTTGTGTGTGATCTGCCTAAGGGGGCATTGTGACATCATAACACTGCACTGGGCACCCAGGTGACAGACCCTTGTCTGTCATCTTCCTAAGGGGGCATTGTGACATTATAACACTGCACTGGTAACCAAGGTGAGAGACCCTTGTCTGTGATCTGCCTAAGGGGGCATTGTGACATCATAACTCTGCACTGGTCAGCCAGGACACTTGCCCTTGTCTATGATCTGCCTAAGGGGGCATTGTGACATCATAACTCTGCACTGGGCACCCAGGTGACAAGCCCTTGTCTGTGATCTGCCTAACGGCGCAATGTGACCTCATAACTCTGCAATGGTCACCCAAGCGCCAGGCCCTAGCCTGTCATCTGCCTCAGTGGGCATTGTGATATCATCACTCTGCACTGGCCACCGAGGTGAAAGGCCCTTGTCTTTGAACTGCCTATGGGGGCATAGTGACATCATAACCCTGCACTTGTCACCCTGATGACAGACCCTTGTCTGTGATCTGCCTAAGGGGCATTGTGACAACATAACTCTGCACTGGGCACCCAATAGACATGCCCTTGTCTGTGATCTGCCTAAGGGGGCATTGTGACATCATAACACTGCACTGGTAACCCAGGTGACAGGCCTTTGCTGTGATCTCCCTATGGGGGCATTGTGACATCATAACTCTTCACTGGTCACCCTGGTGACTGACCCTTGTGTGTGATCTGCCTAAGAGGGCAATGTGACACCATAACTCCGCTCTGGTCACCAAAGTGAGAGACCCTTGTCTGTGATCTGCCTAAGGGGGCAATGTGACATCATAATTCTGCACGGGGCACCCTGGTGACAGGCCCTTGTCTGTGATCTGCCTCAGGGAGCATTGTGACATCGTAATTCTGCACTGGGCACCCAGGTGACAGGCCTTTGTCTCTGATCTGCCAAAGGGGGCAATGTGACATCATAACTCTGCACTGCTCACCCAAGCGACACGCCCTTGTCTGTCATATGCCTAAGGGGGCATTGTGACATCATAACTCTGCACTGCGTTCCCAATTGACACGCCCTTGTCTTAGATCTGCCTAAGGGGGCATTGTGACATCAGAACTCTGCACTGCGTTCCCAATTGACACACCCTTGTCTTTGATCTGCCTAAGGGGGTATTGTGACATCAGAACTCTGCACTGGTCACCCAGGAGATCGACCCTTGCCTGTGATCTCTCTAAGGGGGCATTGTGACACCATAAGTCTGCTCTGGTCACCAACGTGAGAGACCCCTGTCAGTGATCTGCCTAAGGGGGCATTGTGACATCACAACTCTGAACTGGGCACCCTGGGGTCAGGCCCTTGTCTCTGATATTCATAAGGGGGCATTGTGACATCATAACTCTGCACTGGTCACCCAGGTGACAGGCCCTTGTCTGTGATCTGCCTAAGAGGGTATTGTGACATCATAAGTCTGCACTGGGCATACAGGTGACAGACCCTTGACTTTCATCTGACTGAGGGGGCATTGTGACATCAAATCTCTGCAGTGGGCACCCAGGTGACAGGCCCTTGTCTTTGAACTGCCTAAGGGGGCATAGTGATATCATAACCCTGCACTTGTCACCCTGGTGACAGACCCTTGTCTGTGATCTGCCTAAGGGGCATTGTGACATCATAACTCTGCACTGTGCACCCAATAGACAGGCCCTTGTCTGTGATCTGCCTAAGGGAGCATTGTGACATCATAACACTGCACTGGTAACCCAGGTGACAGGCCTTTGTCTGTGATCTGCCTAAGGGGGTATTGTGACATCACAACTCTGCACTCTTCACCCGGGTGACAGTCCCTTGTCTGTGATCTGCCTAAGGGTGCAATGTGACATCATAATTCCTCACTGGTATCCCAGGTGACAGGCCCTTGTCTGGAATGTGCCTAAGGGGGCATTGTGACATCATGAATCTGCACTGGTCACCCTGGTGACAGGCCTTGTCTGTGATCTGCCTAAGGGTGCACTGTGACATCATAACTCTGCACTGGGCACACAGGTGAAAGGCGCTTGTCTGTGATCTGCCTAAGGGGTCATTGTGACATCATAACTCTGCACTGTTCACCCAGGTGACAGACCCTTGTCTGTGATCTGCCTAAGGGGGCAATGTGACATCATAACTCTGCAATGGTCACCCAGGTGACAGACCCTTCTCTTCGATCTGCCTAAGGGGGCATTGTGACATCATAACTCTGCACAGGTCACCCAGGTGAGAGACCCTTGTCTGTGATCTGCCTAAGGGGGCATAGTGACATCATAACTCTGCACTGCATACCCAATTGACACGCCCTTGTCTTTAATCTGCCTAAGGGGCATTGTGACATCATAACTCTGCACTGGTCACCCAGAAGATAGACCCTTGCCTATGACCTCCCTAAGGGGGCATTGTGACATCATAAATCTGGACTGGTAACCCAGGTGACATAACCTTGTCTGTGATCTGCCTAAGGGGGCATAGTGATATCATAACTCTGCACTGGGCACCCAGGTGACAGGCCCATGTCTTTCATCTGACTAACGGGAACATTGTGACATCATAACTCCGCACTTGTCACCCAGGTGACTGGCCCTTGTCTCTGATCTGCCTAAGGGTGCATTGTGACATCATAGCTCTGCACTGGGCATGCAGGTGACAGGCGCTTGCCTGTCATCAGCCTAAGGAGGCATTGTGACTTCATAACTCTGCACTGGTCACCCTGGTGACAGGCCCTTGTCTGTGATCTGCCTAAGGGGGCATTGTGACATCATAACTCAGCTGTGGGTACCCAGGTGACAGGCCTTTGTCTTTGATCTGCCTAAGGGGGCATTGTGACATCATATCCCTACACTGGTCACCCAGGTGACCAGCCCTTGTCTGTGGTCTGCCTAAGGGGACATTGTGACTTCATAAATCTGTACTGGTCACCCAGGTGACAGGCCCTTGTCTGTGATCTCCATAAGGGGGCATTGCGGCATCATAACACTGCACTGGACACCCAGCTGACACACCCTTGTCTGTGATCTTCCTAAGGGTGGATTGTTTCATTATAACACTGCACTGGTAACCTAGGTGAGAGACCCTTGTTTGTGATCTGCCTAGGGGGGCATTGTGACATCATAACTCTGCACTGGGCACCCAGGAGACAGGCCCTTGCCTGTGATGTGCCTAAGGGGTCATTGTGAAATCATAAGTCTGCACTGGTCACCAAGGTGACAGACCCTTGTCTGTGATCTGCCTAAGGGGACATTGTGACATCATAACTCTGCACTGGTCATCCAGGTGACAGACCCTTGCCTGTGATCTGCCTAAGGGTGCATTGTGACATCATAACTCTGCACTGGTCACCCAGGTGACAGACCCTTTTCTTTGATCTGCCTAAGGGGGTATTGTGACATCATAACTTTGCACTTGTCACCAAGGTGAGAGACCCTTGTCTGAGATCTGCCTAAAGGGGACTTGTGACATCATAAATCTGCACTGGTCACAAAGGTGAGAGACCCTTGTCTTTCATCTGCTTAAGGAGGCATTGTGAGATCATAACTCTGCATTGGGCACCCAGGTGAGAGGCCCTTGTCTTTGATCTCCTTAAGGGGGCATTGTGACTTCATAACTCTGCACTGGGCACCCAGGTGACAGGCCCTTGTGTTTGATCTGCCTAAGGGGTCATTGTGACATCATAACTCTGCACTGGTCAAACTGGTGAAAGAACCTTGTCTGTGATCTGCCTAAGGGGGCATTGTGACATCATAATCCTGCACTGGTCACCCGGGTGACAGACCCATGTCTGTGATATGCCTAAGGGGGCATTGTGACATCATAACTATGCCCGGGTCACAAAGGTGACAGACCCTTGCCTGTGATCTGCCTAAGGGTGCATTGTGACATCCTAACTCTGCATTGGTCACCCTGGTGACAGACCCTTCTCTTTGATCTCCTTAAATGAGCATCATGACATCATAATTCTGCACCGCTCAGCTAGGTGACAGACCCTAGTCTGTGATCTGCCTAAGGGGGCATTGTGACATCATATCGCTGCACTGGTTACCCAGGTGACAGGTTCTTGTCTGTGATTTGCCTAAGGGGGCATTGTGACATCATAACTCTGCATGGGTAACTCACATGACAGACCCTTGACTTTGATCTGCCTAAGGGGGCATTGTGACATCATAACTCAGCACTGGGCACCCAGTTGACTGGCCCTTGGCTGTGATCTGCCTAAGGCGGCATTGTGACATCATAACACTGCACGGGTCACCCAGGTGACAGACCCTTGTCTATGATCTGCCTAAGGGTGCATTGTGACATCATAACTCTGCACAGGTCACCCATGTGACAGGCCCTTGACTTTGATCTGCCTAAAGGGGCATTGTGACATCATAACTCTGCGCTGGTCACCCAGGTGACAGGACCTTGACTTTGATCTCCCTAAGAGGGCATTGTGACATCATAACTCTACACTGGTCACCCAGGTGACAGGCACTGGGCTTTGATGTACCTCAGGGAGAATTGTGACATCATAACTCTGCACCGGCCACCCAGGTGACAGGCCCTGGCTTTTGATCTGCCTGAGTGGGCTTTGTGACATCATAACCCCGAACTGGTCACGCAGGTGACAGGCTCCGGGATTTGATCTGCCAAAGGGTGCATTGTGACAACATAACTCTTCACTGGTCACCCAGGTGACAGGCACTGGCCTTTGATCTGGCTAACGGGGAATTGTGACATCATAACTCTGCACTGGTCACCCAGGTGACAGGCCGTTGTCTGTGATCTGCCTAAGGGGGCATTGTGACATCATAACTCTGCACTGGACACCCAGGTGACAGGCCCTTGCATTAGAACTGCCAAAGGGGGCATTGTGACATCATAACCCTGCACTGGTCACCCAGGTGACAGGTCCTTGACTGTGATCTGCCTTAGGGGGCATTCTGACATCATAACTCAGCACTGTTCAGCCAGGTGACAGGCCCATGACTTTGGTCTGCCTAAGGGGTCATTGTGACATGATAAGTCTGCACAGGGCACCCAGGTGACAGCCCCTTGTCTGTGATCTGCCAAAGGGGGCACTGTGACATCATAACTCTGCACGGGGCACCCAGGTGACATACTCCTGTCTGAAATCTGCCTAAGGGGGCATTGTGACAACATCACACTGCACGGGTCACCCAGGTGACAGACCCTTGTCTGAGTTCCGCCTAAGGGGGCTTTGTGACATCATAACTCTGCACTGGTCACCCAGGTGACAGACCCTTGTCTCTGATCTGCCTAAGGGGGCATTGTGACATCATAACTCTCCACTGCTCACCCAGGTGACAGGCCCTTGTGTGTGACCTGACTAAAGGGGCATTGTGACAGCATAACTCTGCACTGGTCACCCAGGTGACAGACCCTTTTCTGTGATGTTCCTGAGGTGACATTGTGATATCATAACTCTGCACTGGTTGCCGTGGTGGCAGACCCTTGTCTGTGATCTGCCTAAAGGGGCATTATGACAGCATAACTCTGCACTTGTCACCCAGGTGACAGACCCTTCTCTGTGACCTGCCTAAGGAGGCATTGTGACATCATACGTCTGCCCTGGTCACCCAGGTGAAAGACCCTTGTCTCTGATCTTCCTAAGGGTGCACTGTGATATCATAACACTGCACTGATCGCCCAGGTGACAGACCCTTTTCTGTGATCTGCCTTAGGGTGCATTGTGACATCCTAACTCTGCACTGGTCACCCTGCTGACAGACACTTGTCTTTGATTTGCTTAAGTGGGCATTGTGACATCATAGCTCTGCACTGGGCACACAGGTGGCAGGCCCTTGTCTGTGATCGGCCTAAGGTGACATTGTGACGTCATAACTCTGCACTTGGCACCCACGTGACAGGCCCTTGTCTGTGATGTGCCTCACGGGGCATTGTGTCATCATAACTCTGCGCTGGGCACCCATTGTACAGGCCCTTGCCAGTAATCGGCCTAAGAGGGCATTCTGACATCATAATTCTGCACGAGTCACCCAGGTGAGAATCCCTTGTCTGTGATCTGCCTAAGGGGGTATTGTGACATCATAAATCTGCACAGGTCACCCAGGTGACAGTCCCTTGTCTGTGATCTGCTGAAGGGGTCATGGTGACATCATAACCCTGCATGGGTCACCCAGGTGACAGGCCCCTGTCTGTGATCTGCCTAAGGTGTCATTGTGACATCCTAACTCTGCATGGGTCACCCAGGTGACAGGCCCTTGTCTGTGATCTGCCTAAGGGGGCATTGTGACATCATAACTTTACACGGGTCACCCAGATGACAGACCCTTGGTTTGATCTCCCTATGGGGGCATTGTGACATCATAACTCTGCACGGGACAACCAGGTGACAGACCCTTGACTGTGATCTGCCTAAGGGGACATTGTGACATCATAACTCTGTACGTGTCACGCAGGTGACAGAGCCTTGTCTCTGATCTGCCTAAGGGGCCATTGTGACATCATAACAGTGCACGGCTTACCCAGGTGACACGCCCTTGTCTTTGATCAGCCTAAGGGGGCATTGTGACATGCTAATACTGCACTGATCACCCTGGTGACAGACCCTTGTCTGTGATCCGCCTAAGGGGGCATTGTGACATCGTAACTCAGCACTGGTCACCCAGGTCACAGACCCTTGTCTCTCATCTGCATAAGGGGGTAATGTGACATTATAACTCTTCACTGGTCACCCAGGTAACTGACCCTTGTCTGTGATCTGCCTAAGGGGGCATTGTGACATCATAAACCTGCACTGGTCACCCAGGTGACTGACCCTTGTCTTTCATCTGCCTGAGTGGGCAATGTGACATCATAAGTCTGCACTGGTCACCCGGGTGACAGACCCTTGTCTGTGATCTGCCTAAGAGGGCATTGTGACATCATAATTCTGCACTGGTCACCCAGATGACAGACCCTTGTCTGTGATCAGCCTAAGGGGTCATTGTGTCATCATAACTCTGCACTGGTCACCCTGGTGACAGACTCTTGTCTTTGATCTGCTTAAGTGAGCATCGTGACATCATAACTCTGCACTGGTCAAACAGGTGAATGACCCTTGTCTGTGATCTGCCTAAGGGGGCATTGTGACATCATAACTATGCCCGGGTCACCCAGGTGACAGACCCTTGCCTGTTATCTGCCTAAGTGTGCATTGTGACATCCTAACTCTGCATGGGTCACCCTGGTGACAGACTCTTGTCTTTGATCTGCTTAAGTGAGCATCGTGACATCATAACTCTGCACTGGTCAGCCAGGTGACAGACCATTGTCTGTGATCTGCCTGAGGGTGCATTGTGACATCATTTCTCTGCACTGGTCACCCAGGTGACAGACTGTTGTCTGTGATCTGCCTCAGGGTGCATTGTGACATGATAACTCCGCACGGGTCACCCTGGTGACAGACCCTTTCATTTGATCTGCTTAAGTGGGCACTGTGACATCATAACTCTGCACTGGGCACCCAGGTGAAATGCCCTTGTCTGTGATCTCCCTAACGGGGCATTGTGACATAATAACTGTTCACGGGTAACACAGGTGACAGACCCTTGTCTGTGATCTGCCTAAGGGGCCGTTGTGACATCATAACTCTGCACTGGTCACCCTGGTGAAAGATCGTTGTCTGTGATCTGTGTAAGGGGGCTTTGTGACATCATAACTCTGCAGTGGTCACCCAGGTAACCGACTCTTGTCTGTGATCTGCCTAAGGGTGCATTGTGACATCATAACTCTGCACGGCTCACCATGGTGACAGACACTTGTCTTTGATCTGCATAAGTGGGTACTGTGACTTAATAACTCTGTACTGGGCACCCATTGGGCAGGCCGTTGTCTGTGATCTGCCTAAGAGGACATTGTGACATCGAAACCCTGCAGTGGGCACCCAGGAGACAGGCCCTTGTCTGTGATGTGCATAAGGGGGCATGGTGACATCATAAATCTGTGCTGTTCACCCAGGGGACAGAACCTTGTCTGTGATCTGCCTAAGGAGGCATTGTGACATCATAACCCTGTACTGGTCACCCAGGTGACAGACGTTGTCTTTGATCTTCCTAAGGGGGCATTGTGACATCATAACTCTGCACTGGTCACCCATGTGACAGATCCTTGTCTGTGATCGGACTACGGGGGCATCGTGACATCATAAATATGCACTGGTCACCCAGTTGACAAGACCTTGTCTGTGATCTGCCTAAGGGGGCATTGTGACACTGTAAAGCTGCGCTGCTCACCCAGGTGACAGACCCTTTTCTGTGATCCGTCTAAGGGGGCATTGAGACATCATAACTCTGCACTGGACACCCAGGTGACAGATACTTGCCTTTTTCCAGCCTAAGGGGGCATGGTGACAATCTGAATCTGCACTGGTCACCCAGGTGACAGGCCCTTGTTCGTGATCTGCCTAAGGGGCATTGTGACATCATAACTCTGCACTGGTCACCCAGGTGACAGACCCTTGTCTGTGATCTGCCTAAGGGGGCATTGTGACATCATACATCTGCACTGGTCACCCTGTTGACAGGCCCTTGTCCGTGATCTGCCTAAGGGGGCATTGTGACATCATAACTATGCCCGGGTCACCCAGGTGACAGACCCTTGCCTGTTATCTGCCTAAGTGTGCATTGTGACATCCTAACTCTGCACGGGTCACCCTGGTGACAGACTCTTGTCTTTGATCTGCTTAAGTGAGCATCGTGACATCATAACTCTGCACTGGTCAGCCAGGTGACAGACCATTGTCTGTGATCTGCCTGAGGGTGCATTGTGACATCATAACTTTGCACTGGTCACCCAGGTGACAGACTCTTGTCTGTGATCTGCCTCAGGGTGCATTGTGACATGATAACTCTGCACGGGTCACCCTGGTGACAGACCCTTTCATTTGATCTGCTTAAGTGGGCACTGTGACATCATAACTCTGCACTGGGCACCCAGGTGAAATGCCCTTGTCTGTGATCTCCCTAACGGGGCATTGTGACATAATAACTGTTCACGGGTAACACAGGTGACAGACCCTTGTCTGTGATCTGCCTAAGGGACCGTTGTGACATCATAACTCTGCACTGGTCACCCTGGTGAAAGATCATTGTCTGTGATCTGCGTAAGGGGGCTTTGTGACATCATAACTCTGCAGTGGTCACCCAGGTAACCGACTCTTGTCTGTGATCTGCCTAAGGGTGCATTGTGACATCATAACTCTGCACGGCTCACCATGGTGACAGACACTTGTCTTTGATCTGAATAAGAGGGCACTGTGACTTAATAACTCTGTACTGGGCACCCATGGGGCAGGCCGTTGTCTGTGATCTGCCTAAGAGGACATTGTGACATCGAAACCCTGCAGTGGGCACCCAGGAGACATGCCCTTGTCTGTGATATGCATAAGGGGGCATGGTGACATCATAAAACTGTGCTGTTCACCCAGGGGACAGACCCTTGCCTGTGATCTGCCTAAGGGGCATTGTGACTTCATAACTCTGCACTGGTCAGCCAGGTGACAGGCCCTTGTCTGTGATCTGCCTAAGGGGTCATTGTGACATCATAACTGTGCTCTGGGTACCCAGGTGACAGGCACTTGTCTTTGATCTGCCTTAGGGACATTGTGACATCATATCCCTACCCTGGTCACCCAGGTGACAAGCCCTTGCCTGTGGTCTGCCTAAGGGGGCATTGTGACTTCATAAATCTGCACTGGTGACCCAGGTGACAGGCCCTTGTGTGTGATCTGCCTAAGGGGGCATTGTGACATCATAACACTGCACTGGGCACCCAGGTGACAGACCCTTGTCTGTCATCTTCCTAAGGGGGCATTGTGACATTATAACACTGCACTGGTAACCAAGGTGAGAGACCCTTGTCTGTGATCTGCCTAAGGGGGCATTGTGACGTCATAAATCTGCACTGGGCACGCAGGTGACAGGCGCTTGTCTGTGATCTGCCTAAGGGGTCATTGTGACATCATAACTCTGCACTGGTCAACCAGGTCACTTGCCCTTGTCTATGATCTGCCTAAGGAGGCATTGTGACAACATAACTCTGCACTGGGCACCCAGGTGACAAGCCCTTGTCTGTGATCCGCCTAATGGGACATTGTGACATCATAACTCTGGACTGGTGACACTGGTGACAGTCCCTTGTCTGTGATCTGCCTAAGGTGACATTGTGACATCATAACTCTGCACTGGTCACACAGGTGAAAGACACGTGTCTGTGATCTGCCTAAGGGGGCATTGTGACATCATAACACTGCACTGGTCAGCCAGGTGACAGGCCCTTGTCTGTGATCTGCCTAAGGGGGCATTGTGACATCATATCTCTGCACTGGTCACCCAGGTGACAGGCCCTTGTCTGTGATCTGCCTAAGGGGGCATTGTGTCATCATAAATCTGCACTAGGCGCACAGGTGACAGGCCCTTGTCTGTGATCTGCCTACGGGGGCATCGTGACATCATAAATCTGCACTGGTCACCCAGGTGACATTCCCTTGTCTGTGATCTGCTTAAGGGGGCATTGTGACATCGTAACTCTGCACTGGGCACCCAGGTGACAGGTCCTTCTCTTGGATCTCCCTAAGGGGCATTGTGACATCGTATCTCTGCACTGGGCACGCAGGTGACAGGCCCTTGTCTGTGATCTGCCTAGGAGGGCATGGTCACATCATAGCCCTGCACTGGTCACCCAGGTGACAGGCCATTGTCTTTGATCTGTCTAAGGGGCATTGTGATATCATAATTCTGCACTGGTCACCGAGGAGACAGGCCCTTGTCTGTGATCTGCCTACGGGGGCATTGTGACTTCGTAACTCTGCACTTGTCACCCAGGTGACAGACCCTTGTTTGTTATCTGCTTACGCGGGAATTGTGACATCGTAAGTCTGCACTGTGCACCCAGGTGACAAGCCCTTGTCTGTTTTCTGCTTAAGGTGGAATTGTGATATCGTAACTCTGAATTGGGCACCCAGGTGACAGGCCCTGGTCTTTGATCAGCCTTAGGGGTTATTGTGACATCCTATCTCTGCACTGGGCACCCAGGTGACAGGTCCTTGTCTGTGATCTGCCTAAGGGGGCATTGTGACATCATAACTCTGCACTGGTCACCCAGGTGACAGGCCCTTGTCTCTGATCTGCCTAAGGGAGCATTGTGACATCATAACTCTGCACTGGCCATGCAGGTGACAGGCGCATGCCTGTGATCAGCCAAAGGGGGCATTGTGACTTCATAACTCTGCACTGGTCAGCCAGGTGACAGGCCCTTGTCTGTGATCTGCCTAAGGGGTCATTGTGACATCATAACTGTGCTCTGGGTACCCAGGTGACAGGCACTTGTCTTTGATCTGCTTTAGGGACATTGTGACATCATATCCCTTCCCTGGTCACCCAGATGACAAGCCCTTGCCTGTGGTCTGCCTAAGGGGGCATTGTGACTTCATAAATCTGCACTGGTGACCCAGGTGACAGGCCCTTGTGTGTGATATTCCTAACGGGGCATTGTGACATCATAACACTGCACTGGGCACCCAGGTGACAGACCCTTGTCTGTCATCTTCCTAAGGGGGCATTGTGACATTATAACACTGCACTGGTAACCAAGGTGAGAGACCCTTGTCTGTGATCTGCCTAAGGGGGCATTGTGACGTCATAAATCTGCACTGGGCACAGAGGTGACAGGTCCTTGTCTGTGATCTGCCTAAGGGGGCATTGTGACATCATAACTCTGCACTGGTCACCCAGGTGACAGGCCCTTGTCTCTGATCTGCCTTAGTGTTCATTGTGATATCATCACTCTGCACTGGTCACCCAGGTGACAGACCCTTGTCTTTGATCTGACTAAGGGGGCATTGTGAAATCATAACTCTGCACTGGGCACCCAGGTGACAAGCCCTTGCCTGTGATCTCTCTATGGGGCCATTGAGACATCATAACCCTGCACTGGGTACCCAGGAGACAGGCACTTGTCTGTGATCTGCCAAAGGGGGAAATGTGACATCATAACTCTGCACTGGTCACCCAAGCATCAGGCCCTAGTCTGTCATCTGCCTTAGTGGGCATTGTGATATCATAACTTTGCACTGGTAACCCAGGTGACAGGCCCTTGTCTTTGATCTGCATAAGGGGGCATTGTGACATCATATCTGTGCCCTGGGCACCCAGGTGACTGGCCCTTGCGTGTGGTCTGCCTAAGGGGGCATTTTGACATCATAATTCTGCACTGGTCACCCAGGTGACAGACCCTTGTCTGTGATCTGCCTGAGGGGGCATTGTGACATCATAACTCTGCACTGGTCACCGTTGTGACAGACTCTTGTCTGTCATCTGCCTAAGGGGGCATTGTGACATCATAACGGTGCACTGGTCACCCAGGTGACTGACACTTGTCTTTGATCTGCCTAAGGGGGCATTGTGACACCATAACTCTGCACTGGTCACCCAAGTGAAAGACCCTTTTCTGTGATCTGCCTATGAGGGCATTGTGACATCAAACCCTGCACTGGTCACCCTGGTGACAGACCATTGTCTGTGATCTGCCAAAGGGGGCATTGTGACATCATAACTCTGCACGGGTCACGCAGGTGACAGGCCCTTGTCACTGAACTGCCTACGGGGGCATTGTGACATTGTAACATGGCACGGGTCCCTCAGGTGACAGACCCTTGTATGTGATCTGCCTAAGTGGGCATTGTAAACATCATAACTCTGCACTGGTCACCATGGTTACAGACCCTTGTCTGTGATCTGCCTAAGGGGCCACTGTGACATCATAACTCTGCACTGGGCACCCAGGTGACAGGCCCTTGCCTGTGATGTGTATAAGGGGGCATTGTGACATTATAACTCTGCACTGGGCACCAAGGTGACATGCCTTTGTCTGTCACCTGCCTAAGTTGGCATTGTGACATCATAACACTACACTGGGCACCCAGGTGACACAACCTGTCTGTGATCTGCCTAAGGGGGCATTGTGACGTCATAACTATGCACTGGGCAGCCAGCAAACAGGCCCTTCTCTGTGATCTGCATAAGAGGGCATTGTGACATCATAACTCTGCACTGGTCACCCAGGTGGCAGACCCTTGTCTGTGATCTGCCTTAGGGGACATTGTGACATCATAACTGAGCACTGGTCACCCAAGTGACAGACACTTGTGTTTGATCTGCCTAAGGGGGCAATGTGACATCATAACTCTGCACTGGTCACCCAGGTGAAAGACCCTTGTGTGTGATCTGGCTAAGGGGGCATTGTGACATCATAATTCTGCACTGGTCACCCAGGAGACAGACCCTTTTCTTTGATCTGCTAAGGGGGCACTGTGACATCGTAACTCTGCACTGGTGACCGTGGTGTAATACCCTTCTCTGTGATCTGCCTAAGGGGGCATTGTGACATCATAAGTGTGCACTGGTCACCCAGGTGACAGATCCTTGTCTGTGATCTGCCTAAGGGGTCATTGTGACATCATAAGTCTGCCCTGGTCACCCAGGTGACAGACCCTTTTCTGTGATCTGCCTAAGGGGGAATTGTGGCATCATAACTCTGCACTGGTCACCCAGGTGACACAACCTTGTCTGTGATCTGCCTAAGGGGGCATTGTGACATCATAACTGTGCACTGGGCACCCAGGAAACAGGCCCTTGTCTGTGATCTGCATAAGAGGGCATTGTGACATCATAAGTCTACACTGGTCACCCAGGTGGCAGACCCTTTCCTGTGATCTGCCTAAGGGGGCATTGTGACATCATAACTGAGCACTGGTCACCCAGGTGACAGACACTTGTGTTTGATCTGCCTAAGGGGGCATTGTGACATCACAACTCTGCACTGGTCACCCAGGTGAAAGACCCTTGTCTATGATCTGCCTAAGGGGGCTTTGTGACTTCATAACCCTGCACTGGTCACCCAGCTGACAGACACTTGTCTGTGATCTGCCAAAGGGGTCATTGTGACATGATAACCCTGCTCGGATCACCGTGGTGACAGGCCCTTCTCTCAGATCTGCCTAAGGGGGCATTGTGACATCATACCACTTCACGGGACACCCAGTAGACAGACCCTTGTCTCTGATCTGCTTAAGTGGGTATTGGGACATCATAACTCTGCACTGGTCACGCAGGTGACAGGCTCTTGATTGTGATCTGCCTGAGGGGGCATTGTTACATCGTAACTCTGCGCTGTTCACCAACGTGATAGAATCTAGCCTTTGATCTGCCTATGAGGGCATTGGGCATCATAACTCTGCACTGGACACAATGGTGACAGACCGTTGTCTGTGGTCTGCCTAAAGGGACATTGTGACATCATAACTCTGCACTGGTCAACCAGGTGGCAGACTCTTGACTGTGATCTCCCTAAGGGGGAGCTGTGACATCATAACTCTGCATTGGTCACCCAGGTGAAAGACCCTTGTCTGTGATCTGCCTAAGGGGGCATTGTGACATCATAACTCTGCACTGGTCACCCCGGTGACAGACCCTTGTCTGTGCTCTGCCTAAAGGGACATGGTGACATCATAACACTGCAATGGTCATCGAGGTGACAGACCCTTCTCTGTGATCTGCCAAAGGGGGCATTGTGACTTCATAACTGTGCACTGGTCACTCAGGTGACACACCCTTGTCTGTAATCTGCCTAAGGGGTCATTGTGACATCATAAGTCTGCACGGCTCACCCAGGTGACAGGCCCTTGTCTGAGATCAGCCTAAGGGGCATTGTGACATCATAACAACGCACGAGTCTCCCAGGTTAGTGACCCTTTTTTGAAATCAGCTTAAGGGGGCGCTGTGACATCATAAGTCTGCACTGGGCACCAAGGAGACACGCCCTTGTCTGTGATGTGCTCAAGGGGGCATTTTGACATTATAACTCTGCACTAGGCACCCAGGTGACATGCCCTTGCCTGTGATCTGCCTAAGGGGGCTTTGTAACATCATAACACTGCACCGGGCACACAGATGTCAGGCCATTGTCTGTGATCTGCCTAAGGGGGCATTGTGACATCAGAACTCTGCACTGGTCACCCTGGTGTCAGACCCTTGTCTGTGATCTGCCTAAAGGGGCATTGTGACATCATAACTCCGCACTGTTCACCCAGGAGACAGACCCTTGTCTGTGATCTGCCTAAGGGGCATTGTGACATCATAACTCTGCACGGGTAACCCAGGTGACAAACCCTTGTCTGTGATCTCCCTAAGGGGGCATTGTAACATCATACCTCGGCACTGGTCACGCCAGTGATAGATCCTTGTCGGTGAACTGCGTACGGGGGCATTGTGACATCATAACTCTACACTGGTCACCCAGGTGACAGACAATTGTGTTTCATCTGCCTAAGCCGGCATTGTGACATCATAACTCTACAAGGGGCACCCAGGTGAAAGACCCTTGTCTGTGATCTGCCTAAGGGGGCATTGTGACATCATCACTCTCTACTGGTCCCCCAGGTGACAGGCCCTTGTCTATGATCTGCTTAAGGGGGCATTGTGACATCATAACTCTGCACTGGGCACCCACGTGACACGCCCTTGTCTGTGATGTGCATAAGGGGGCATTTTGACATTTTAACTCTACACTAGGCACCCAGGTGACATGCCCTTGTCTGTGATCTGCCTAAGGGGGCTTTGTGACATCATAACTCTGCACTGGGCCCCCAGGTGTCAGGTCCTTGTCTGTGATCTGCCTAAGGGGGCATTGTGACATCATAACTCTGCACTGGTCACCCAGGTGACAGACCCTTCTCTGTGATCTGCGTAAGGGCGCATTGTGACATCATAACACTGCATGGGGCACCCTGGTGACTGGCCCTTGCCTTTGTTCTGCTTAAGTGAGTATTGTGACATCATAACTCTGCTCTGGTCACCCACGTGTCAGACCCTTGTCTCTGATCTGCCTAAGGGGTCATTGTGACATCATAACTCTGCACTGGTCACACAGGTGAAAGACCCTTGTCTGTGATCTGCCTTAGGGTGAATTGTGACATCATAACGCCGCACTGGTCACCAAGGTGACAGAGCATTGTCTATGATATGCCTAAGGAGGCATTGTGACATCATAGCTCTGCACTGGTCACCCAGGTGACAGACCCTTGTTTCTGATCTGCCTAAGGGGGCATTGTGACATCGTAACTCTGCAGGGGTCACCCAGGTGACAAACCCTTGTCTGTGATCTCCCTAAAGGGGCATTGTGACATCATAACCCTGCACTGGTCACCCCGGTGACAGACCCTTGTCGGTGAACTGACTAAGGGATCATTGTGACATCATAACTCTGCACTGGTCACCCAGATGACACACCCTTGTCTTTGATCTGCCTAAGGGGGCATTGTGACATCATAACTCTACACGGGGCACCCAGGTGAAAGCCCCTTGTCTGTGATCTGCCTAAGCCGGCATTGTGACATCATCACTCTGCAATGGTCCCCCTGGTGAGAGGCCCTTGTCTGTGATCTCCTTAAGGGGGCATTGTGACATGATAACTCTGCACTGGGCACCCAGGTGACACGCCGTTGTCTGTGACGTGCATAAGGGGGCATTTTGATATTATAACTCTGCACTAGGCACCCAGGTGACATGCCCTTGTCTGTGATCTTCCTAAGGGGGCTTTGTAGCATCATAACTCTGCACTGGACACCCAGGTGTCAGGCCGTTGTCTGTGATCTGCCTAAGGGGGCATTGTGACATGATGACTCTGCACTGGTCACCCAGGTGACAGACCCTTGTCTGTGATCTGCCTGACGGGGCATTGGGACATCATTAGTCTGCGCTGGTCACTGTGGTGAAAGGCCCTTGTCTGTGATCTGTCTAAGGGGGCATTGTGACATCATAACTCCGCACTGGTCACCCAGGTGACAGACAATTGTTTGTGATCTGCCTAAGGGGGCACTGTGACATCATAACTCTGCACTGGTCTCGCAGGTGAAGGACCCTTGTCTGTGATCTGCCTACGGGGATATTGTGACATCCTAACACTGCACAGGTCACCCAGGTGACAGACCCTTGTCTGTGATGTTCCTAAGGTGGCATTGTGACATCATAACACTGCACTCGTCACCCAGGCAACAGACCCTTGTCTGTGATCTGCCTAAGATGTCATTGTGACATCATAACTCTGCACTGGTCACCCAGGTGACAGAACCTTGTCTGTGATTTGCCTAAGGGTGCATTGTGACATCATAAGTCTGCACGGGTCTCCCTGGTGACAGACCCCTGTCTCTGATCTGCTTAAGTGTGCATTGAGACATCATAGCTCTGCACTGGGCACCCAGGTGACAGGCCCTTTTTTGTTATCTGCCTAAGGGGCATTGTGACATCATAACTCTGCACTGGGCATCCAGGTGACAGGCTCTTGTCTGTGTTGTGCATAAGGGAGCATTGTGACATTATAACTCTGTACTGGGCACCCAGGTGACAAGCCCTTGTCTGTTATTTGCCTAAGGGGGCATTGTGACATCAAAACTCTGCACTGGGCACCCAGGTGACAGGCCCTTACCTGTGATCTGCCTAAGGGGGAATTGTGACATCATAACTCTGCACTGGTCACCCCGGTGACAGACCCTTGTCTGTGATCTGCCTAAGGGGGCATTGTGACATCATAACTCTGCACTGGTCACCCAGGCGACAGACCCTTGTCTCTGATCTGCCTAAGGGGGCATTGTGACATCATAACTCTGCACGGGTAACCAAGGTGACAGACCCTTGTCTGTGATCTCCCTAAGGGGTCATTGTGACATCATAACTCTGCACTGGTCACCCCGGTGATAGATCCTTGATGATGAACTGCCTAAGGGGTCATTGTGACATCATAACTCTGCACTGGTCACCCAGGTGACAGACACTTGTCTTTGATCTGCCTAAGCAGGCATTGTGTCATCATAACCCTACACGGGGCAACCCAGTTGAAAGACCCTTCTCTGTGATCTGCGTAATGGTGCATTGTGACATCATAACACTGCATGGGACACCCTGGTGACTGGCCCTTGTCTTTATTCTGCTTAAGTGGGTATTGTGACATCATAACTCTGCCCTGGTCACCCACGTGGCAGACCCTTGTCTGTGATCTGCCAAAGGGGTCATTGTGACATCCTAAAACTGCACTGGTCACACAGGTGAAAGACCCTTGTCTGTGATCTGCCTTAGGGGGAATTGTGACATCATAACGCCCCACTGGTCACCAAGGTGACAGAGCATTGTCTCTGATATGCCTAAGGAGGCATTGTGACATCATAGCTCTGCATTGGTCACCCAGGTGACAGACCCTTGTCTGTGATCTGCCTAAGTGGGCATTGTGACATCATAACTCTGCACTGGTCACCCCGGTGACAGACCCTTGTCTGTGATCTGCCTAAGGGGGCATTGTGACTTCATAACTTTGCACTGGTCAGCCAGGTGACAGGCCCTTGTCTGTGATCTGCCTAAGGGGTCATTGTGACATCATAACTGTGCTCTGGGTACCCAGGTGACAGGCACTTGTCTTTGATCTGCCTTAGGGACATTGTGACATCATATCCCTACCCTGGTCACCCAGGTGACAAGCCCTTGCCTGTGGTCTGCCTAAGGGGGCATTGTGACTTCATAAATCTGCACTGGTGACCCAGAGGACAGGCCCTTGTGTTTCATCTGCCTAAGGGGGCATTGTGACATCATAACACTGCACTGGGCACCCAGGTGACAGACCCTTGTCTGTCATCTTCCTAAGGGGGCATTGTGACATTATAACACTGCACTGGTAACCAAGGTGAGAGACCCTTGTCTGTGATCTGCCTAAGGGGGCATTGTGACGTCATAAATCTGCACTGGGCACGCAGGTGACAGGCGCTTGTCTGTGATCTGCCTAAGGGGTCATTGTGACATCATAACTCTGCACTGGTCAACCAGGTCACTTGCTCTTGTCCATGATCTGCCTAAGGGGGCATTGTGACATCATAACTCTGCACTGGGCACCCAGGTGACAAGCCCTTGTCTCTGATCCGCCTAAGGGGACATTGTGACATCATAACCCTGCACTGGGTACCCAGGAGACAGGCCCTTGTCTGTGATCTGCCTAACGGGGAAATGTGACCTCATAACTCTGCAATGGTCACCCAAGCGCCAGGCCCTAGTCTGTCATCTGCCTTAGTGTTCATTGTGATATCATCACTCTGCACTGGTCACCCAGGTGACAGACCCTTGTCTTTGATCTGACTAAGGGGGCATTGTGAAATCATAACTCTGCACTGGGCACCCAGGTGACAAGCCCTTGCCTGTGATCTCTCTATGGGGCCATTGAGACATCATAACCCTGCACTGGGTAACCAGGAGACAGGCCCTTGTCTGTGATCTGCCAAAGGGGGAAATGTGACATCATAACTCTGCACTGGTCACCCAGGTGAAAGACCCTTGTGTGTGATCTGGCTAAGGGGGCATTGTGACATCATAATTCTGCACTGGTCACCCAGGAGACAGACCCTTTTCTTTGATCTGCTAAGGGGGCACTGTGACATCGTAACTCTGCACTGGTGACCGTGGTGTAATACCCTTCTCTGTGATCTGCCTAAGGGGGCATTGTGACATCATAAGTGTGCACTGGTCACCCAGGTGACAGATCCTTGTCTGTGATCTGCCTAAGGGGTCATTGTGACATCATAAGTCTGCCCTGGTCACCCAGGTGACAGACCCTTTTCTGTGATCTGCCTAAGGGGGAATTGTGGCATCATAACTCTGCACTGGTCACCCAGGTGACACAACCTTGTCTGTGATCTGCCTAAGGGGGCATTGTGACATCATAACTGTGCACTGGGCACCCAGGAAACAGGCCCTTGTCTGTGATCTGCATAAGAGGGCATTGTGACATCATAAGTCTACACTGGTCACCCAGGTGGCAGACCCTTTCCTGTGATCTGCCTAAGGGGGCATTGTGACATCATAACTGAGCACTGGTCACCCAGGTGACAGACACTTGTGTTTGATCTGCCTAAGGGGGCATTGTGACATCACAACTCTGCACTGGTCACCCAGGTGAAAGACCCTTGTCTATGATCTGCCTAAGGGGGCTTTGTGACTTCATAACCCTGCACTGGTCACCCAGCTGACAGACACTTGTCTGTGATCTGCCAAAGGGGTCATTGTGACATGATAACCCTGCTCGGATCACCGTGGTGACAGGCCCTTCTCTCAGATCTGCCTAAGGGGGCATTGTGACATCATACCACTTCACGGGACACCCAGTAGACAGACCCTTGTCTCTGATCTGCTTAAGTGGGTATTGGGACATCATAACTCTGCACTGGTCACGCAGGTGACAGGCTCTTGATTGTGATCTGCCTGAGGGGGCATTGTTACATCGTAACTCTGCGCTGTTCACCAACGTGATAGAATCTAGCCTTTGATCTGCCTATGAGGGCATTGGGCATCATAACTCTGCACTGGACACAATGGTGACAGACCGTTGTCTGTGGTCTGCCTAAAGGGACATTGTGACATCATAACTCTGCACTGGTCAACCAGGTGGCAGACTCTTGACTGTGATCTCCCTAAGGGGGAGCTGTGACATCATAACTCTGCATTGGTCACCCAGGTGAAAGACCCTTGTCTGTGATCTACCTAAGGGGGCATTGTGACATCATAACTCTGCACTGGTCACCCCGGTGACAGACCCTTGTCTGTGCTCTGCCTAAAGGGACATGGTGACATCATAACACTGCAATGGTCATCGAGGTGACAGACCCTTCTCTGTGATCTGCCAAAGGGGGCATTGTGACTTCATAACTGTGCACTGGTCACTCAGGTGACACACCCTTGTCTGTAATCTGCCTAAGGGGTCATTGTGACATCATAAGTCTGCACGGCTCACCCAGGTGACAGGCCCTTGTCTGAGATCAGCCTAAGGGGCATTGTGACATCATAACAACGCACGAGTCTCCCAGGTTAGTGACCCTTTTTTGAAATCAGCTTAAGGGGGCGCTGTGACATCATAAGTCTGCACTGGGCACCAAGGAGACACGCCCTTGTCTGTGATGTGCTCAAGGGGGCATTTTGACATTATAACTCTGCACTAGGCACCCAGGTGACATGCCCTTGCCTGTGATCTGCCTAAGGGGGCTTTGTAACATCATAACACTGCACCGGGCACACAGATGTCAGGCCATTGTCTGTGATCTGCCTAAGGGGGCATTGTGACATCAGAACTCTGCACTGGTCACCCAGGTGTCAGACCCTTGTCTGTGATCTGCCTAAAGGGGCATTGTGACATCATAACTCCGCACTGTTCACCCAGGAGACAGACCCTTGTCTGTGATCTGCCTAAGGGGCATTGTGACATCATAACTCTGCACGGGTAACCCAGGTGACAAACCCTTGTCTGTGATCTCCCTAAGGGGGCATTGTAACATCATACCTCGGCACTGGTCACGCCAGTGATAGATCCTTGTCGGTGAACTGCGTACGGGGGCATTGTGACATCATAACTCTACACTGGTCACCCAGGTGACAGACAATTGTGTTTCATCTGCCTAAGCCGGCATTGTGACATCATAACTCTACAAGGGGCACCCAGGTGAAAGACCCTTGTCTGTGATCTGCCTAAGGGGGCATTGTGACATCATCACTCTCTACTGGTCCCCCAGGTGACAGGCCCTTGTCTATGATCTGCTTAAGGGGGCATTGTGACATCATAACTCTGCACTGGGCACCCACGTGACACGCCCTTGTCTGTGATGTGCATAAGGGGGCATTTTGACATTTTAACTCTACACTAGGCACCCAGGTGACATGCCCTTGTCTGTGATCTGCCTAAGGGGGCTTTGTGACATCATAACTCTGCACTGGGCCCCCAGGTGTCAGGTCCTTGTCTGTGATCTGCCTAAGGGGGCATTGTGACATCATAACTCTGCACTGGTCACCCAGGTGACAGACCCTTCTCTGTGATCTGCGTAAGGGCGCATTGTGACATCATAACACTGCATGGGGCACCCTGGTGACTGGCCCTTGCCTTTGTTCTGCTTAAGTGAGTATTGTGACATCATAACTCTGCTCTGGTCACCCACGTGTCAGACCCTTGTCTCTGATCTGCCTAAGGGGTCATTGTGACATCATAACTCTGCACTGGTCACACAGGTGAAAGACCCTTGTCTGTGATCTGCCTTAGGGTGAATTGTGACATCATAACGCCGCACTGGTCACCAAGGTGACAGAGCATTGTCTATGATATGCCTAAGGAGGCATTGTGACATCATAGCTCTGCACTGGTCACCCAGGTGACAGACCCTTGTTTCTGATCTGCCTAAGGGGGCATTGTGACATCGTAACTCTGCAGGGGTCACCCAGGTGACAAACCCTTGTCTGTGATCTCCCTAAAGGGGCATTGTGACATCATAACCCTGCACTGGTCACCCCGGTGACAGACCCTTGTCGGTGAACTGACTAAGGGATCATTGTGACATCATAACTCTGCACTGGTCACCCAGATGACACACCCTTGTCTTTGATCTGCCTAAGGGGGCATTGTGACATCATAACTCTACACGGGGCACCCAGGTGAAAGCCCCTTGTCTGTGATCTGCCTAAGCCGGCATTGTGACATCATCACTCTGCAATGGCCCCCTGGTGAGAGGCCCTTGTCTGTGATCTCCTTAAGGGGGCATTGTGACATGATAACTCTGCACTGGGCACCCAGGTGACACGCCGTTGTCTGTGATGTGCATAAGGGGGCATTTTGATATTATAACTCTGCACTAGGCACCCAGGTGACATGCCCTTGTCTGTGATCTTCCTAAGGGGGCTTTGTAGCATCATAACTCTGCACTGGACACCCAGGTGTCAGGCCGTTGTCTGTGATCTGCCTAAGGGGGCATTGTGACATGATGACTCTGCACTGGTCACCCAGGTGACAGACCCTTGTCTGTGATCTGCCTGACGGGGCATTGGGACATCATTAGTCTGCGCTGGTCACTGTGGTGAAAGGCCCTTGTCTGTGATCTGTCTAAGGGGGCATTGTGACATCATAACTCCGCACTGGTCACCCAGGTGACAGACAATTGTTTGTGATCTGCCTAAGGGGGCACTGTGACATCATAACTCTGCACTGGTCTCGCAGGTGAAGGACCCTTGTCTGTGATCTGCCTACGGGGATATTGTGACATCCTAACACTGCACAGGTCACCCAGGTGACAGACCCTTGTCTGTGATGTTCCTAAGGTGGCATTGTGACATCATAACACTGCACTCGTCACCCAGGCAACAGACACTTGTCTGTGATCTGCCTAAGATGTCATTGTGACATCATAACTCTGCACTGGTCACCCAGGTGACAGAACCTTGTCTGTGATTTGCCTAAGGGTGCATTGTGACATCATAAGTCTGCACGGGTCTCCCTGGTGACAGACCCCTGTCTCTGATCTGCTTAAGTGTGCATTGAGACATCATAGCTCTGCACTGGGCACCCAGGTGACAGGCCCTCTTTTGTTATCTGCCTAAGGGGCATTGTGACATCATAACTCTGCACTGGGCATCCAGGTGACAGGCTCTTGTCTGTGTTGTGCATAAGGGAGCATTGTGACATTATAACTCTGTACTGGGCACCCAGGTGACAAGCCCTTGTCTGTTATTTGCCTAAGGGGGCATTGTGACATCAAAACTCTGCACTGGGCACCCAGGTGACAGGCCCTTACCTGTGATCTGCCTAAGGGGGAATTGTGACATCATAACTCTGCACTGGTCACCCCGGTGACAGACCCTTGTCTGTGATCTGCCTAAGGGGGCATTGTGACATCATAACTCTGCACTGGTCACCCAGGCGACAGACCCTTGTCTCTGATCTGCCTAAGGGGGCATTGTGACATCATAACTCTGCACGGGTAACCAAGGTGACAGACCCTTGTCTGTGATCTCCCTAAGGGGTCATTGTGACATCATAACTCTGCACTGGTCACCCCGGTGATAGATCCTTGATGATGAACTGCCTAAGGGGTCATTGTGACATCATAACTCTGCACTGGTCACCCAGGTGACAGACACTTGTCTTTGATCTGCCTAAGCAGGCATTGTGTCATCATAACCCTACACGGGGCAACCCAGTTGAAAGACCCTTCTCTGTGATCTGCGTAATGGTGCATTGTGACATCATAACACTGCATGGGACACCCTGGTGACTGGCCCTTGTCTTTATTCTGCTTAAGTGGGTATTGTGACATCATAACTCTGCCCTGGTCACCCACGTGGCAGACCCTTGTCTGTGATCTGCCAAAGGGGTCATTGTGACATCCTAAAACTGCACTGGTCACACAGGTGAAAGACCCTTGTCTGTGATCTGCCTTAGGGGGAATTGTGACATCATAACGCCCCACTGGTCACCAAGGTGACAGAGCATTGTCTCTGATATGCCTAAGGAGGCATTGTGACATCATAGCTCTGCATTGGTCACCCAGGTGACAGACCCTTGTCTGTGATCTGCCTAAGTGGGCATTGTGACATCATAACTCTGCACTGGTCACCCCGGTGACAGACCCTTGTCTGTGATCTGCCTAAGGGGGCATTGTGACTTCATAACTTTGCACTGGTCAGCCAGGTGACAGGCCCTTGTCTGTGATCTGCCTAAGGGGTCATTGTGACATCATAACTGTGCTCTGGGTACCCAGGTGACAGGCACTTGTCTTTGATCTGCCTTAGGGACATTGTGACATCATATCCCTACCCTGGTCACCCAGGTGACAAGCCCTTGCCTGTGGTCTGCCTAAGGGGGCATTGTGACTTCATAAATCTGCACTGGTGACCCAGAGGACAGGCCCTTGTGTTTCATCTGCCTAAGGGGGCATTGTGACATCATAACACTGCACTGGGCACCCAGGTGACAGACCCTTGTCTGTCATCTTCCTAAGGGGGCATTGTGACATTATAACACTGCACTGGTAACCAAGGTGAGAGACCCTTGTCTGTGATCTGCCTAAGGGGGCATTGTGACGTCATAAATCTGCACTGGGCACGCAGGTGACAGGCGCTTGTCTGTGATCTGCCTAAGGGGTCATTGTGACATCATAACTCTGCACTGGTCAACCAGGTCACTTGCCCTTGTCTATGATCTGCCTAAGGAGGCATTGTGACAACGTAACTCTGCACTGGGCACCCAGGTGACAAGCCCTTGTCTGTGATCCGCCTAAGGGTACATTGTGACATCATAACCCTGCACTGGGTACCCAGGAGACAGGCCCTTGTCTGTGATCTGCCTAACGGGGAAATGTGACCTCATAACTCTGCAGTGGTCACCCAAGCGCTAGGCCCTAGTCTGTCATCTGCCTTAGTGTTCATTGTGATATCATCACTCTGCACTGGTCACCCAGGTGACAGACCCTTGTCTTTGATCTGACTAAGGGGGCATTGTGAAATCATAACTCTGCACTGGGCACCCAGGTGACAAGCCCTTGCCTGTGATCTCTCTATGGGGCCATTGAGACATCATAACCCTGCACTGGGTAACCAGGAGACAGGCCCTTGTCTGTGATCTGCCAAAGGGGGAAATGTGACATCATAACTCTGCACTGGTCACCCAAGCGCCAGGCCCAAGTCAGTCATCTGCCATAGTGGGCATTGAGATATCATAACTTAGCACTGGTCACCCAGGTGACAGGCCCTTGTCTTTGATCTGCATAAGGGGGCATTGTGACATCATATCTGTGCCCTGGGCACCCAGGTGACTGGCCCTTGCGTGTGGTCTGCCTAAGGGGGCATTTTGACATCATAATTCTGCACTGGTCACCCAGGTGACAGGCCCTTGTCTGTGATCTGTCTAAGGGGCATTGTGATATCATAACTCTGCACTGGTCACCGAGGAGACAGGCCCTTGTCTGTGATCTGCCTACGGGGGCATTGTGACTTCATCACTCTGCACTTGTCACCCAGGTGACAGACCCTTGTTTGTTATCTGCTTATGCGGGAATGGTGACATCATAAGTCTGCACTGTGCACCCAGGTGACAAGCCCTTGTCTGTTTTCTGCTTAAGGTGGAATTGTGATATTGTGACTCTGAATTGGGCACCCAGGTGACAGGCCCTGGTCTTTAATCAGCCTTAGGTGTTATTGTGACATCCTATCTCTGCACTGGGTACCCAGGTGACAGGTCCTTGTCTGTGATCTGCCTAAGGGGGCATTGTGACATCATAACTCTGCACTGGTCACCCAGGTGACAGGCCCTTGTCTGTGATCTGTCTAAGGGAGAATTGTGACATCATAACTCTGCACTGGGCATGCAGGTGACAGGCGCATGCCTGTGATCAGCCTAAGGGGCATTGTGACTTCATAACTCTGCACTGGTCAGCCAGGTGACAGGCCCTTGTCTGTGATCTGCCTAAGGGGTCATTGTGACATCATAACTGTGCTCTGGGTACCCAGGTGACAGGCACTTGTCTTTGATCTGCCTTAGGGACATTGTGACATCATATCCCTACCCTGGTCACCCAGGTGACAAGCCCTTGCCTGTGGTCTGCCTAAGGGGGCATTGTGACTTCATAAATCTGCACTGGTGACCCAGGTGACAGGCCCTTGTGTGTGATCTGCCTAAGGGGGCATTGTGACATCATAACACTGCACTGGGCACCCAGGTGACAGACCCTTGTCTGTCATCTTCCTAAGGGGGCATTGTGACATTATAACACTGCACTGGTAACCAAGGTGAGAGACCCTTGTCTGTGATCTGCCTAAGGGGGCATTGTGACGTCATAAATCTGCACTGGGCACGCAGGTGACAGGCGCTTGTCTGTGATCAGCCTAAGGGGTCATTGTGACATCATAACTCTGCACTGGTCAACCAGGTCACTTGCCCTTGTCTATGATCTGCCTAAGGAGGCATTGTGACAACATAACTCTGCACTGGGCACCCAGGTGACAAGCCCTTGTCTGTGATCCGCCTAATGGGACATTGTGACATCATAACTCTGGACTGGTGACACTGGTGACAGTCCCTTGTCTGTGATCTGCCTAAGGTGACATTGTGACATCATAACTCTGCACTGGTCACACAGGTGAAAGACACGTGTCTGTGATCTGCCTAAGGGGGCATTGTGACATCATAACACTGCACTGGTCAGCCAGGTGACAGGCCCTTGTCTGTGATCTGCCTAAGGGGGCATTGTGACATCATATCTCTGCACTGGTCACCCAGGTGACAGGCCCTTGTCTGTGATCTGCCTAAGGGGGCATTGTGTCATCATAAATCTGCACTAGGCGCACAGGTGACAGGCCCTTGTCTGTGATCTGCCTATGGGGGCATCGTGACATCATAAATCTGCACTGGTCACCCAGGTGACATTCCCTTGTCTGTGATCTGCTTAAGGGGGCATTGTGACATCGTAACTCTGCACTTGGCACCCAGGTGACAGGTCCTTCTCTTGGATCTCCCTAAGGGGCATTGTGACATCGTATCTCTGCACTGGGCACGCAGGTGACAGGCCCTTGTCTGTGATCTGCCTAGGAGGGCATGGTCACATCATAGCCCTGCACTGGTCACCCAGGTGACAGGCCATTGTCTTTGATCTGTCTAAGGGGCATTGTGATATCATAATTCTGCACTGGTCACCGAGGAGACAGGCCCTTGTCTGTGATCTGCCTACGGGGGCATTTTGACTTCATCACTCTGCACTTGTCACCCAGCTGACAGACCCTTGTTTGTTATCTGCTTACACGGGAATTGTGACATCGTAAGTCTGCACTGTGCACCCAGGTGACAAGCCCTTGTCTGTTTTCTGCTTAAGGTGGAATTGTGATATCGTAACTCTGAATTGGGCACCCAGGTGACAGGCCCTGGTCTTTGATCAGCCTTAGGGGTTATTGTGACATCCTATCTCTGCACTGGGCACCCAGGTGACAGGTCCTTGTCTGTGATCTGCCTAAGGGGGCATTGTGACATCATAACTCTGCACTGGTCACCCAGGTGACAGGCCCTTGTCTCTGATCTGCCTAAGGGAGCATTGTGACATCATAACTCTGCACTGGCCATGCAGGTGACAGGCGCATGCCTGTGATCATCCAAAGGGGGCATTGTGACTTCATAACTCTGCACTGGTCAGCCAGGTGACAGGCCCTTGTCTGTGATCTGCCTAAGGGGTCATTGTGACATCATAACTGTGCTCTGGGTACCCAGGTGACAGGCACTTGTCTTTGATCTGCTTTAGGGACATTGTGACATCATATCCCTTCCCTGGTCACCCAGATGACAAGCCCTTGCCTGTGGTCTGCCTAAGGGGGCATTGTGACTTCATAAATCTGCACTGGTGACCCAGGTGACAGGCCCTTGTGTGTGATATTCCTAAGGGGGCATTGTGACATCATAACACTGCACTGGGCACCCAGGTGACAGACCCTTGTCTGTCATCTTCCTAAGGGGGCATTGTGACATTATAACACTGCACTGGTAACCAAGGTGAGAGACCCTTGTCTGTGATCTGCCTAAGGGGGCATTGTGACGTCATAAATCTGCACTGGGCACAGAGGTGACAGGCGCTTGTCTGTGACCTGCCTAAGGGGTCATTGTGACATCATAACTCTGCACTGGTCAACCAGGTCACTTGCCCTTGTCTATGATGTGCCTAAGGAGGCATTGTGACATCATAACTCTGCACTGGGCACCACGGTGACAATCCCTTGTCTGTGATCCGCCTAAGGGGACATTG
The DNA here is from genome assembly GCF_029281585.2 of Gorilla gorilla gorilla. Lineage (NCBI taxonomy): Eukaryota > Metazoa > Chordata > Mammalia > Primates > Hominidae > Gorilla > Gorilla gorilla. The sequence goes on along the minus strand of NC_086018.1, from coordinate 7,645,470 downwards.
TGACATCATAACTCTGTACTGGTGACACTGGTGACAGTCCCTTGTCTGTGATCTGCCTAAGGTGAGATTGTGACATCATAACTCTGCACTGGTCACACAGGTGAAAGACCCGTGTCTGTGATCTGCCGAAGGGGGCATTGTGACATCATAACACTGCACTGGTCAGCCAGGTGACAGGCCCTTGTCTGTGATCTGCCTAAGGGGGCATTGTGACATCATATCTCTGCACTGGTCACCCAGGTGACAGGCCCTTGTCTGTGATCTGCCTAAGGGGGCATTGTGACATCATAACTCTGCACTAGGCGCACAGGTGACAGGCCCTTGTCTGTGATCTGCCTACGGGGGCATCGTGACATCATAAATCTGCACTGGTCACCCAGGTGACATTCCCTTGTCTGTGATCTGCTTAAGGGGGCATTGTGACATCGTAACTCTGCACTGGGCACCCAGGTGACAGGTCCTTCTCTTGGATCTCCCTAAGGGGCATTGTGACATCGTATCTCTGCACTGGGCACGCAGGTGACAGGCCCTTGTCTGTGATCTGCCTAGGAGGGCATGGTCACATCATAACCCTGCACTGGTCACCCAGGTGACAGGCCATTGTCTTTGATCTGTCTAAGGGGCATTGTGATATGATAACTCTGCACTGGTCACCGAGGAGACAGGCCCTTGTCTGTGATCTGCCTACGGGGGCATTGTGACTTCGTAACTCTGCACTTGTCACCCAGGTGACAGACCCTTGTTTGTTATCTGCTTACGCGGGAATTGTGACATCGTAAGTCTGCACTGTGCACCCAGGTGACAAGCCCTTGTCTGTTTTCTGCTTAAGGTGGAATTGTGATATCGTAACTCTGAATTGGGCACCCAGGTGACAGGCCCTGGTCTTTGATCAGCCTTAGGGGTTATTGTGACATCCTATCTCTGCACTGGGCACCCAGGTGACAGGTCCTTGTCTGTGATCTGCCTAAGGGGGCATTGTGACATCATAACTCTGCACTGGTCACCCAGGTGACAGGCCCTTGTCTCTGATCTGCCTTAGTGTTCATTGTGATATCATCACTCTGCACTGGTCACCCAGGTGACAGACCCTTGTCTTTGATCTGACTAAGGGGGCATTGTGAAATCATAACTCTGCACTGGGCACCCAGGTGACAAGCCCTTGCCTGTGATCTCTCTATGGGGCCATTGAGACATCATAACCCTGCACTGGGTACCCAGGAGACAGGCACTTGTCTGTGATCTGCCAAAGGGGGAAATGTGACATCATAACTCTGCACTGGTCACCCAAGCATCAGGCCCTAGTCTGTCATCTGCCTTAGTGGGCATTGTGATATCATAACTTTGCACTGGTAACCCAGGTGACAGGCCCTTGTCTTTGATCTGCATAAGGGGGCATTGTGACATCATATCTGTGCCCTGGGCACCCAGGTGACTGGCCCTTGCGTGTGGTCTGCCTAAGGGGGCATTTTGACATCATAATTCTGCACTGGTCACCCAGGTGACAGACCCTTGTCTGTGATCTGCCTGAGGGGGCATTGTGACATCATAACTCTGCACTGGTCACCGTTGTGACAGACTCTTGTCTGTCATCTGCCTAAGGGGGCATTGTGACATCATAACGGTGCACTGGTCACCCAGGTGACTGACACTTGTCTTTGATCTGCCTAAGGGGGCATTGTGACACCATAACTCTGCACTGGTCACCCAAGTGAAAGACCCTTTTCTGTGATCTGCCTATGAGGGCATTGTGACATCAAACCCTGCACTGGTCACCCTGGTGACAGACCATTGTCTGTGATCTGCCAAAGGGGGCATTGTGACATCATAACTCTGCACGGGTCACGCAGGTGACAGGCCCTTGTCACTGAACTGCCTACGGGGGCATTGTGACATTGTAACATGGCACGGGTCCCTCAGGTGACAGACCCTTGTATGTGATCTGCCTAAGTGGGCATTGTAAACATCATAACTCTGCACTGGTCACCATGGTTACAGACCCTTGTCTGTGATCTGCCTAAGGGGCCACTGTGACATCATAACTCTGCACTGGGCACCCAGGTGACAGGCCCTTGCCTGTGATGTGTATAAGGGGGCATTGTGACATTATAACTCTGCACTGGGCACCAAGGTGACATGCCTTTGTCTGTCACCTGCCTAAGTTGGCATTGTGACATCATAACACTACACTGGGCACCCAGGTGACACAACCTGTCTGTGATCTGCCTAAGGGGGCATTGTGACGTCATAACTATGCACTGGGCAGCCAGCAAACAGGCCCTTCTCTGTGATCTGCATAAGAGGGCATTGTGACATCATAACTCTGCACTGGTCACCCAGGTGGCAGACCCTTGTCTGTGATCTGCCTTAGGGGACATTGTGACATCATAACTGAGCACTGGTCACCCAAGTGACAGACACTTGTGTTTGATCTGCCTAAGGGGGCAATGTGACATCATAACTCTGCACTGGTCACCCAGGTGAAAGACCCTTGTGTGTGATCTGGCTAAGGGGGCATTGTGACATCATAATTCTGCACTGGTCACCCAGGAGACAGACCCTTTTCTTTGATCTGCTAAGGGGGCACTGTGACATCGTAACTCTGCACTGGTGACCGTGGTGTAATACCCTTCTCTGTGATCTGCCTAAGGGGGCATTGTGACATCATAAGTGTGCACTGGTCACCCAGGTGACAGATCCTTGTCTGTGATCTGCCTAAGGGGTCATTGTGACATCATAAGTCTGCCCTGGTCACCCAGGTGACAGACCCTTTTCTGTGATCTGCCTAAGGGGGAATTGTGGCATCATAACTCTGCACTGGTCACCCAGGTGACACAACCTTGTCTGTGATCTGCCTAAGGGGGCATTGTGACATCATAACTGTGCACTGGGCACCCAGGAAACAGGCCCTTGTCTGTGATCTGCATAAGAGGGCATTGTGACATCATAAGTCTACACTGGTCACCCAGGTGGCAGACCCTTTCCTGTGATCTGCCTAAGGGGGCATTGTGACATCATAACTGAGCACTGGTCACCCAGGTGACAGACACTTGTGTTTGATCTGCCTAAGGGGGCATTGTGACATCACAACTCTGCACTGGTCACCCAGGTGAAAGACCCTTGTCTATGATCTGCCTAAGGGGGCTTTGTGACTTCATAACCCTGCACTGGTCACCCAGCTGACAGACACTTGTCTGTGATCTGCCAAAGGGGTCATTGTGACATGATAACCCTGCTCGGATCACCGTGGTGACAGGCCCTTCTCTCAGATCTGCCTAAGGGGGCATTGTGACATCATACCACTTCACGGGACACCCAGTAGACAGACCCTTGTCTCTGATCTGCTTAAGTGGGTATTGGGACATCATAACTCTGCACTGGTCACGCAGGTGACAGGCTCTTGATTGTGATCTGCCTGAGGGGGCATTGTTACATCGTAACTCTGCGCTGTTCACCAACGTGATAGAATCTAGCCTTTGATCTGCCTATGAGGGCATTGGGCATCATAACTCTGCACTGGACACAATGGTGACAGACCGTTGTCTGTGGTCTGCCTAAAGGGACATTGTGACATCATAACTCTGCACTGGTCAACCAGGTGGCAGACTCTTGACTGTGATCTCCCTAAGGGGGAGCTGTGACATCATAACTCTGCATTGGTCACCCAGGTGAAAGACCCTTGTCTGTGATCTGCCTAAGGGGGCATTGTGACATCATAACTCTGCACTGGTCACCCCGGTGACAGACCCTTGTCTGTGCTCTGCCTAAAGGGACATGGTGACATCATAACACTGCAATGGTCATCGAGGTGACAGACCCTTCTCTGTGATCTGCCAAAGGGGGCATTGTGACTTCATAACTGTGCACTGGTCACTCAGGTGACACACCCTTGTCTGTAATCTGCCTAAGGGGTCATTGTGACATCATAAGTCTGCACGGCTCACCCAGGTGACAGGCCCTTGTCTGAGATCAGCCTAAGGGGCATTGTGACATCATAACAACGCACGAGTCTCCCAGGTTAGTGACCCTTTTTTGAAATCAGCTTAAGGGGGCGCTGTGACATCATAAGTCTGCACTGGGCACCAAGGAGACACGCCCTTGTCTGTGATGTGCTCAAGGGGGCATTTTGACATTATAACTCTGCACTAGGCACCCAGGTGACATGCCCTTGCCTGTGATCTGCCTAAGGGGGCTTTGTAACATCATAACACTGCACCGGGCACACAGATGTCAGGCCATTGTCTGTGATCTGCCTAAGGGGGCATTGTGACATCAGAACTCTGCACTGGTCACCCAGGTGTCAGACCCTTGTCTGTGATCTGCCTAAAGCGGCATTGTGACATCATAACTCCGCACTGTTCACCCAGGAGACAGACCCTTGTCTGTGATCTGCCTAAGGGGCATTGTGACATCATAACTCTGCACGGGTAACCCAGGTGACAAACCCTTGTCTGTGATCTCCCTAAGGGGGCATTGTAACATCATACCTCGGCACTGGTCACGCCAGTGATAGATCCTTGTCGGTGAACTGCGTACGGGGGCATTGTGACATCATAACTCTACACTGGTCACCCAGGTGACAGACAATTGTGTTTCATCTGCCTAAGCCGGCATTGTGACATCATAACTCTACAAGGGGCACCCAGGTGAAAGACCCTTGTCTGTGATCTGCCTAAGGGGGCATTGTGACATCATCACTCTCTACTGGTCCCCCAGGTGACAGGCCCTTGTCTATGATCTGCTTAAGGGGGCATTGTGACATCATAACTCTGCACTGGGCACCCACGTGACACGCCCTTGTCTGTGATGTGCATAAGGGGGCATTTTGACATTTTAACTCTACACTAGGCACCCAGGTGACATGCCCTTGTCTGTGATCTGCCTAAGGGGGCTTTGTGACATCATAACTCTGCACTGGGCCCCCAGGTGTCAGGTCCTTGTCTGTGATCTGCCTAAGGGGGCATTGTGACATCATAACTCTGCACTGGTCACCCAGGTGACAGACCCTTCTCTGTGATCTGCGTAAGGGCGCATTGTGACATCATAACACTGCATGGGGCACCCTGGTGACTGGCCCTTGCCTTTGTTCTGCTTAAGTGAGTATTGTGACATCATAACTCTGCTCTGGTCACCCACGTGTCAGACCCTTGTCTCTGATCTGCCTAAGGGGTCATTGTGACATCATAACTCTGCACTGGTCACACAGGTGAAAGACTCTTGTCTGTGATCTGCCTTAGGGTGAATTGTGACATCATAACGCCGCACTGGTCACCAAGGTGACAGAGCATTGTCTATGATATGCCTAAGGAGGCATTGTGACATCATAGCTCTGCACTGGTCACCCAGGTGACAGACCCTTGTTTCTGATCTGCCTAAGGGGGCATTGTGACATCGTAACTCTGCAGGGGTCACCCAGGTGACAAACCCTTGTCTGTGATCTCCCTAAAGGGGCATTGTGACATCATAACCCTGCACTGGTCACCCCGGTGACAGACCCTTGTCGGTGAACTGACTAAGGGATCATTGTGACATCATAACTCTGCACTGGTCACCCAGATGACACACCCTTGTCTTTGATCTGCCTAAGGGGGCATTGTGACATCATAACTCTACACGGGGCACCCAGGTGAAAGCCCCTTGTCTGTGATCTGCCTAAGCCGGCATTGTGACATCATCACTCTGCAATGGCCCCCTGGTGAGAGGCCCTTGTCTGTGATCTCCTTAAGGGGGCATTGTGACATGATAACTCTGCACTGGGCACCCAGGTGACACGCCGTTGTCTGTGATGTGCATAAGGGGGCATTTTGATATTATAACTCTGCACTAGGCACCCAGGTGACATGCCCTTGTCTGTGATCTTCCTAAGGGGGCTTTGTAGCATCATAACTCTGCACTGGACACCCAGGTGTCAGGCCGTTGTCTGTGATCTGCCTAAGGGGGCATTGTGACATGATGACTCTGCACTGGTCACCCAGGTGACAGACCCTTGTCTGTGATCTGCCTGACGGGGCATTGGGACATCATTAGTCTGCGCTGGTCACTGTGGTGAAAGGCCCTTGTCTGTGATCTGTCTAAGGGGGCATTGTGACATCATAACTCCGCACTGGTCACCCAGGTGACAGACAATTGTTTGTGATCTGCCTAAGGGGGCACTGTGACATCATAACTCTGCACTGGTCTCGCAGGTGAAGGACCCTTGTCTGTGATCTGCCTACGGGGATATTGTGACATCCTAACACTGCACAGGTCACCCAGGTGACAGACCCTTGTCTGTGATGTTCCTAAGGTGGCATTGTGACATCATAACACTGCACTCGTCACCCAGGCAACAGACCCTTGTCTGTGATCTGCCTAAGATGTCATTGTGACATCATAACTCTGCACTGGTCACCCAGGTGACAGAACCTTGTCTGTGATTTGCCTAAGGGTGCATTGTGACATCATAAGTCTGCACGGGTCTCCCTGGTGACAGACCCCTGTCTCTGATCTGCTTAAGTGTGCATTGAGACATCATAGCTCTGCACTGGGCACCCAGGTGACAGGCCCTTTTTTGTTATCTGCCTAAGGGGCATTGTGACATCATAACTCTGCACTGGGCATCCAGGTGACAGGCTCTTGTCTGTGTTGTGCATAAGGGAGCATTGTGACATTATAACTCTGTACTGGGCACCCAGGTGACAAGCCCTTGTCTGTTATTTGCCTAAGGGGGCATTGTGACATCAAAACTCTGCACTGGGCACCCAGGTGACAGGCCCTTACCTGTGATCTGCCTAAGGGGGAATTGTGACATCATAACTCTGCACTGGTCACCCCGGTGACAGACCCTTGTCTGTGATCTGCCTAAGGGGGCATTGTGACATCATAACTCTGCACTGGTCACCCAGGCGACAGACCCTTGTCTCTGATCTGCCTAAGGGGGCATTGTGACATCATAACTCTGCACGGGTAACCAAGGTGACAGACCCTTGTCTGTGATCTCCCTAAGGGGTCATTGTGACATCATAACTCTGCACTGGTCACCCCGGTGATAGATCCTTGATGATGAACTGCCTAAGGGGTCATTGTGACATCATAACTCTGCACTGGTCACCCAGGTGACAGACACTTGTCTTTGATCAGCCTAAGCAGGCATTGTGTCATCATAACCCTACACGGGGCAACCCAGTTGAAAGACCCTTCTCTGTGATCTGCGTAATGGTGCATTGTGACATCATAACACTGCATGGGACACCCTGGTGACTGGCCCTTGTCTTTATTCTGCTTAAGTGGGTATTGTGACATCATAACTCTGCCCTGGTCACCCACGTGGCAGACCCTTGTCTGTGATCTGCCAAAGGGGTCATTGTGACATCCTAAAACTGCACTGGTCACACAGGTGAAAGACCCTTGTCTGTGATCTGCCTTAGGGGGAATTGTGACATCATAACGCCCCACTGGTCACCAAGGTGACAGAGCATTGTCTCTGATATGCCTAAGGAGGCATTGTGACATCATAGCTCTGCATTGGTCACCCAGGTGACAGACCCTTGTCTGTGATCTGCCTAAGTGGGCATTGTGACATCATAACTCTGCACTGGTCACCCCGGTGACAGACCCTTGTCTGTGATCTGCCTAAGGGGGCATTGTGACTTCATAACTTTGCACTGGTCAGCCAGGTGACAGGCCCTTGTCTGTGATCTGCCTAAGGGGTCATTGTGACATCATAACTGTGCTCTGGGTACCCAGGTGACAGGCACTTGTCTTTGATCTGCCTTAGGGACATTGTGACATCATATCCCTACCCTGGTCACCCAGGTGACAAGCCCTTGCCTGTGGTCTGCCTAAGGGGGCATTGTGACTTCATAAATCTGCACTGGTGACCCAGAGGACAGGCCCTTGTGTTTCATCTGCCTAAGGGGGCATTGTGACATCATAACACTGCACTGGGCACCCAGGTGACAGACCCTTGTCTGTCATCTTCCTAAGGGGGCATTGTGACATTATAACACTGCACTGGTAACCAAGGTGAGAGACCCTTGTCTGTGATCTGCCTAAGGGGGCATTGTGACGTCATAAATCTGCACTGGGCACGCAGGTGACAGGCGCTTGTCTGTGATCTGCCTAAGGGGTCATTGTGACATCATAACTCTGCACTGGTCAACCAGGTCACTTGCTCTTGTCCATGATCTGCCTAAGGGGGCATTGTGACATCATAACTCTGCACTGGGCACCCAGGTGACAAGCCCTTGTCTGTGATCCGCCTAAGGGGACATTGTGACATCATAACCCTGCACTGGGTACCCAGGAGACAGGCCCTTGTCTGTGATCTGCCTAACGGGGAAATGTGACCTCATAACTCTGCAATGGTCACCCAAGCGCCAGGCCCTAGTCTGTCATCTGCCTTAGTGTTCATTGTGATATCATCACTCTGCACTGGTCACCCAGGTGACAGACCCTTGTCTTTGATCTGACTAAGGGGGCATTGTGAAATCATAACTCTGCACTGGGCACCCAGGTGACAAGCCCTTGCCTGTGATCTCTCTATGGGGCCATTGAGACATCATAACCCTGCACTGGGTAACCAGGAGACAGGCCCTTGTCTGTGATCTGCCAAAGGGGGAAATGTGACATCATAACTCTGCACTGGTCACCCAAGCGCCAGGCCCAAGTCAGTCATCTGCCATAGTGGGCATTGAGATATCATAACTTTGCACTGGTCACCCAGGTGACAGGCCCTTGTCTTTGATCTGCATAAGGGGGCATTGTGACATCATATCTGTGCCCTGGGCTCCCAGGTGACTGGCCCTTGCGTGTGGTCTGCCTAAGGGGGCATTTTGACATCATAATTCTGCACTGGTCACCCAGGTGACAGGCCCTTGTCTGTGATCTGTCTAAGGGGCATTGTGATATCATAACTCTGCACTGGTCACCGAGGAGACAGGCCCTTGTCTGTGATCCGCCTACGGGGGCATTGTGACTTCATCACTCTGCACTTGTCACCCAGGTGACAGACCCTTGTTTGTTATCTGCTTACGCGGGAATTGTGACATCGTAAGTCTGCACTGTGCACCCAGGTGACAAGCCCTTGTCTGTTTTCTGCTTAAGGTGGAATTGTGATATCGTGACTCTGAATTGGGCACCAAGGTGACAGGCCCTGGTCTTTAATCAGCCTTAGGTGTTATTGTGACATCCTATCTCTGCACTGGGTACCCAGGTGACAGGTCCTTGTCTGTGATCTGCCTAAGGGGGCATTGTGACATCATAACTCTGCACTGGTCACCCAGGTGACAGGCCCTTGTCTGTGATCTGTCTAAGGGAGAATTGTGACATCATAACTCTGCACTGGGCATGCAGGTGACAGGCGCATGCCTGTGATCAGCCTAAGGGGCATTGTGACTTCATAACTCTGCACTGGTCAGCCAGGTGACAGGCCCTTGTCTGTGATCTGCCTAAGGGGTCATTGTGACATCATAACTGTGCTCTGGGTACCCAGGTGACAGGCACTTGTCTTTGATCTGCCTTAGGGACATTGTGACATCATATCCCTACCCTGGTCACCCAGGTGACAAGCCCTTGCCTGTGGTCTGCCTAAGGGGGCATTGTGACTTCATAAATCTGCACTGGTGACCCAGGTGACAGGCCCTTGTGTGTGATCTGCCTAAGGGGGCATTGTGACATCATAACACTGCACTGGGCACCCAGGTGACAGACCCTTGTCTGTCATCTTCCTAAGGGGGCATTGTGACATTATAACACTGCACTGGTAACCAAGGTGAGAGACCCTTGTCTGTGATCTGCCTAAGGGGGCATTGTGACGTCATAAATCTGCACTGAGCACGCAGGTGACAGGCGCTTGTCTGTGATCTGCCTAAGGGGTCATTGTGACATCATAACTCTGCACTGGTCAACCAGGTCACTTGCCCTTGTCTATGATCTGCCTAAGGAGGCATTGTGACAACGTAACTCTGCACTGGGCACCCAGGTGACAAGCCCTTGTCTGTGATCCGCCTAATGGGACATTGTGACATCATAACTCTGTACTGGTGACACTGGTGACAGTCCCTTGTCTGTGATCTGCCTAAGGTGACATTGTGACATCATAACTCTGCACTGGTCACACAGGTGAAAGACACGTGTCTGTGATCTGCCTAAGGGGGCATTGTGACATCATAACACTGCACTGGTCAGCCAGGTGACAGGCCCTTGTCTGTGATCTGCCTAAGGGGGCATTGTGACATCATATCTCTGCACTGGTCACCCAGGTGACAGGCCCTTGTCTGTGATCTGCCTAAGGGGGCATTGTGTCATCATAAATCTGCACTAGGCGCACAGGTGACAGACCCTTGTCTGTGATCTGCCTACGGGGGCATCGTGACATCATAAATCTGCACTGGTCACCCAGGTGACATTCCCTTGTCTGTGATCTGCTTAAGGGGGCATTGTGACATCGTAACTCTGCACTGGGCACCCAGGTGACAGGTCCTTCTCTTGGATCTCCCTAAGGGGCATTGTGACATCGTATCTCTGCACTGGGCACGCAGGTGACAGGCCCTTGTCTGTGATCTGCCTAGGAGGGCATGGTCACATCATAGCCCTGCACTGGTCACCCAGGTGACAGGCCATTGTCTTTGATCTGTCTAAGGGGCATTGTGATATCATAATTCTGCACTGGTCACCGAGGAGACAGGCCCTTGTCTGTGATCTGCCTACGGGAGCATTTTGACTTCATCACTCTGCACTTGTCACCCAGGTGACAGACCCTTGTTTGTTATCTGCTTACGCGGGAATTGTGACATCGTAAGTCTGCACTGTGCACCCAGGTGACAAGCCCTTGTCTGTTTTCTGCTTAAGGTGGAATTGTGATATCGTAACTCTGAATTGGGCACCCAGGTGACAGGCCCTGGTCTTTGATCAGCCTTAGGGGTTATTGTGACATCCTATCTCTGCACTGGGCACCCAGGTGACAGGTCCTTGTCTGTGATCTGCCTAAGGGGGCATTGTGACATCATAACTCTGCCCTGGTCACCCACGTGGCAGACCCTTGTCTGTGATCTGCCAAAGGGGTCATTGTGACATCCTAACACTGCACTGGTCACACAGGTGAAAGACCCTTGTCTGTGATCTGCCTTAGGGGGAATTGTGACATCATAACGCCCCACTGGTCACCAAGGTGACAGAGCATTGTCTCTGATATGCCTAAGGAGGCATTGTGACATCATAGCTCTGCATTGGTCACCCAGGTGACAGACCCTTTTCTGTGATCTGCCTAAGTGGGCATTGTGACATCATAACTCTGCACTGGTCACCCCGGTGACAGACCCTTGTCTGTGATCTGCCTAAGGGGGCATTGTGACTTCATAACTTTGCACTGGTCAGCCAGGTGACAGGCCCTTGTCTGTGATCTGCCTAAGGGGTCATTGTGACATCATAACTGTGCTCTGGGTACCCAGGTGACAGGCACTTGTCTTTGATCTGCCTTAGGGACATTGTGACATCATATCCCTACCCTGGTCACCCAGGTGACAAGCCCTTGCCTGTGGTCTGCCTAAGGGGGCATTGTGACTTCAAAAATCTGCACTGGTGACCCAGAGGACAGGCCCTTGTGTTTCATCTGCCTAAGGGGGCATTGTGACATCATAACACTGCACTGGGCACCCAGGTGACAGACCCTTGTCTGTCATCTTCCTAAGGGGGCATTGTGACATTATAACACTGCACTGGTAACCAAGGTGAGAGACCCTTGTCTGTGATCTGCCTAAGGGGGCATTGTGACGTCATAAATCTGCACTGGGCACGCAGGTGACAGGCGCTTGTCTGTGATCTGCCTAAGGGGTCATTGTGACATCATAACTCTGCACTGGTCAACCAGGTCACTTGCTCTTGTCCATGATCTGCCTAAGGGGGCATTGTGACATCATAACTCTGCACTGGGCACCCAGGTGACAAGCCCTTGTCTGTGATCCGCCTAAGGGTACATTGTGACATCATAACCCTGCACTGGGTACCCAGGAGACAGGCCCTTGTCTGTGATCTGCCTAACGGGGAAATGTGACCTCATAACTCTGCAGTGGTCACCCAAGCGCTAGGCCCTAGTCTGTCATCTGCCTTAGTGTTCATTGTGATATCATCACTCTGCACTGGTCACCCAGGTGACAGACCCTTGTCTTTGATCTGACTAAGGGGGCATTGTGAAATCATAACTCTGCACTGGGCACCCAGGTGACAAGCCCTTGCCTGTGATCTCTCTATGGGGCCATTGAGACATCATAACCCTGCACTGGGTAACCAGGAGACAGGCCCTTGTCTGTGATCTGCCAAAGGGGGAAATGTGACATCATAACTCTGCACTGGTCACCCTGGTGACACGCCCTTGTCTGTGATCTGCCTTTAGGGGCATTGTGACATCATAACTCTGCACCGCGTTCCCAATTGACACGCCCTTGTCTTTGATCTGCCTAAGGGGGCATTGTGACATCATAACTCTGCACTGGTCACCCAGGAGATAGACTCTTGTCTGTGATCTCTGTAAGGGGGCATTGTGACATCATAACTCTGCTCTGGTCACTAACATGAGAGACCCCTGTCAGTGATCTGCCTAAGGGGGCATTGTGACATCATAACTCTGAACTGGGCACCCAGGGGACAGGCCCTTGTCTCTGATATTCATACGGGGGCATTGTGACATCATAACTCTGCACTGGTCACCCAGGTGACAGACCCTTGTCTGTGATCTGCCTAATAGGGTATTGTGACATCATAACTCTGCACTGGTCACCCAGGTGACATGCCCTTGCCTCTGATGTGCCTAAGGTGTCATTGTGACATCATAAGTCTGCACTGGTCACCCATTTGACAGACCGTTGTCTGTGCTCTGCCTAAGGGTGCATTGTGACGTCATAACTCTGTACTGGTCACCCAGGTGACAGACCCATTTCTATGATCTGCCGAAAGGGGCAATGTGACTTCATAACTTTGCACTGGTCACCGAGGTGAGAGACCATTGTCTGTGATCTGCCTGAAGGGGCATTGTGACATCAAAAATCTGCACAGGTCACAAAGGTGACATACCCTTGTCTGTGATCTGCCTAAGGGGGCATTGTGACACCATAACTCCGTTCGGGTCACCAAAGTGAGAGACCCTTTCCTGTGACCTCCCTAAGGGGACATTGTGACATCATAACCCAGCAGTGGGCACCCAGGTGACAGGCCCTTGTCTGTGACGTGCCTGAGGGGGCATTGTGACATCAAAACCCTGCACTGGTCACCCAGGTGGCAGACCCTTGTCTGTGATCTGCCTATGGGTGCATTGTGACATCATAACTCTGCACTGGGCACGCACGTGACAGGCGCTTGTCTGTGATCTGCCTAAGGGGTCATTGTGACATCATAAACCTGAACTGGTCTATCAGGTCACAGGCCCTTGTCTGTGATCTGCCTAAGGGGGCAGTGTGATATCATAACTCTGCACTGGTCACCCAGGTGACAGGCCTTTGTCCGTGATCTGCCTAAGGGGGCGATTGTGACATCATAACTCCTCTCTGGTCACCGAGGTGAAAAACTCTTGTCTGTGATCTTCCTATGGGGCATTGTGATATCGTAACTCTGCACTGGTCACCCAGGTGACAGACCCTTGTCTTTGATCTGACTAAGGGGGCATTGTGAAATCATAACTCTGCACTGGGCACCCATGTGTCAGGCCCTTGTCTGTGATCTGCCTAAGGGTGCATTGTGACATCATAACTCTGTACTGGGCACACAGGTGACAGACCCTTTTCTGTGATCTGCCTAAGGGGGCATTGTGACATCATAACTCTGCACTGGTCACCCAGGTGACAGGCCCTTGTCTCTGATCTGCCTTAGTGTTCATTGTGATATCATCACTCTGCACTGGTCACCCAGGTGACAGACCCTTGTCTTTGATCTGACTAAGGGGGCATTGTGAAATCATAACTCTGCACTGGGCACCCAGGTGACAAGCCCTTGCCTGTGATCTCTCTATGGGGCCATTGAGACATCATAACCCTGCACTGGGTACCCAGGAGACAGGCACTTGTCTGTGATCTGCCAAAGGGGGAAATGTGACATCATAACTCTGCACTGGTCACCCAAGCATCAGGCCCTAGTCTGTCATCTGCCTTAGTGGGCATTGTGATATCATAACTTTGCACTGGTAACCCAGGTGACAGGCCCTTGTCTTTGATCTGCATAAGGGGGCATTGTGACATCATATCTGTGCCCTGGGCACCCAGGTGACTGGCCCTTGCGTGTGGTCTGCCTATGGGGGCATTTTGACATCATAATTCTGCACTGGTCACCCAGGTGGCATTCCCTTGTCTGTGATCTGTCTAAGGGGCATTGTGATATCATAACTCTGCACTGGTCACCGAGGAGACAGGCCCTTGTCTGTCATCTGCCTACGGGGGCATTGTGACTTCATCACTCTGCACTTGTCACCCAGGTGACAGACCCTTGTTTGTTATCTGCTTACGCGGGAATTGTGACATCGTAAGTCTGCACTGTGCACCCAGGTGAAAAGCCCTTGTCTGTTTTCTGCTTAAGGTGGAATTGTGATATCGTAACTCTGAATTGGGCACCCAGGAGACAGGCCCTGGTCTTTGATCAGCCTTAGGGGTTATTGTGACATCCTATCTCTGCACTGGGCACCCAGGTGACAGGTCCTTGTCGGTGATCTGCCTAAGGGGGCATTGTGACATCATAACTCTGCACTGGTCACCCAGGTGACAGGCCCTTGTCTCTGATCTGCCTAAGGGAGCATTGTGACATCAAAACTCTGCACTGGGCATGCAGCTGACAGGCGCATGCCTGTGATCTGCCTAAGGGGGCATTGTGACTTCATAACTCTGCACTGGTCAGCCAGGTGACAGGCCCTTGTCTGTGATCTGCCTAAGGGGTCATTGTGACATCATAACTGTGCTCTGGGTACCCAGGTGACAGGCACTTGTCTTTGATCTGCCTTAGGGACATTGTGACATCATATCCCTACCCTGGTCACTCAGGTGACAAGCCCTTGCCTGTGGTATACCTAAGGGGGCATTGTGACTTCATAAATCTGCACTGGTGACCCAGGTGACAGGCCCTTGTGTGTGATCTGCCTAAGGGGGCATTGTGACATCATAACACTGCACTGGGCACCCAGGTGACAGACCCTTGTCTGTCATCTTCCTAAGGGGGCATTGTGACATTATAACACGGCACTGGTAACCAAGGTGAGAGACCCTTGTCTGTGATCTGCCTAAGGGGGCATTGTGACGTCATAAATCTGCACTGGGCACGCAGGTGACAGGCGCTTGTCTGTGATCTGCCTAAGGGGTCATTGTGACATCATAACTCTGCACTGGGCACCCAGGTGACAAGCCCTTGTCTGTGATCCGCCTAATGGGACATTGTGACATCATAACCCTGCACTGGGTACCCAGGAGACAGGCCCTTCTCTGTGATCTGCCTAACGGGGAAATGTGACCTCATAACTCTGCAATGGTCACCCAAGCGCCAGGCCCTAGTCTGTCATCTGCCTTAGTGTTCATTGTGATATCATCACTCTGCACTGGTCACCCAGGTGACAGACCCTTGTCTTTGATCTGACTAAGGGGGCATTGTGAAATCATAACTCTGCACTGGGCACCCAGGTGACAAGCCCTTGCCTGTGATCTCTCTATGGGGCCATTGAGACATCATAACCCTGCACTGGGTACCCAGGAGACAGGCCCTTGTCTGTGATCTGCCAAAGGGGGAAATGTGACATCATAACTCTGCACTGGTCACCCAAGCATCAGGCCCTAGTCTGTCATCTGCCTTAGTGGGCATTGTGATATCATAACTTTGCACTGGTCACCCAGGTGACAGGCACTTGTCTTTGATCTGCATAAGGGGGCATTGTGACATCATATCTGTGCCCTGGGCACCCAGGTGACTGGCCCTTGCGTGTGGTCTGCCTAAGGGGGCATTTTGACATCATAATTCTGCACTGGTCACCCAGGTGGCATTCCCTTGTCTGTGATCTGTCTAAGGGGCATTGTGATATCATAACTCTGCACTGGTCACCGAGGAGACAGGCCCTTGTCTGTGATCTGCCTACGGGGGCATTGTGACTTCATAACTCTGCACTTGTCACCCAGGTGACAGACCCTTGTTTGTTATCTGCTTACGCGGGAATTGTGACATCGTAAGTCTGCACTGTGCACCCAGGTGACAAGCCCTTGTCTGTTTTCTGCTGAAGGTGGAATTGTGATATCGTAACTCTGAATTGGGCACCCAGGAGACAGGCCCTGGTCTTTGATCAGCCTTAGGGGTTATTGTGACATCCTATCTCTGCACTGGGCACCCAGGTGACAGGTCCTTGTCTGTGATCTGCCTAAGGGGGCATTGTGACATCATAACTCTGCACTGGTCACCCAGGTGACAGGCCCTTGTCTCTGATCTGCCTAAGGGAGCATTGTGACATCAAAACTCTGCACTGGGCATGCAGCTGACAGGCGCATGCCTGTGATCAGCCTAAGGGGGCATTGTGACTTCATAACTCTGCACTGGTCAGCCAGGTGACAGGCCCTTGTCTGTGATCTGCCTAAGGGGTCATTGTGACATCATAACTGTGCTCTGGGTACCCAGGTGACAGGCACTTGTCTTTGATCTGCCTTAGGGACATTGTGACATCATATCCCTACCCTGGTCACCCAGGTGACAAGCCCTTGCCTGTGGTATGCCTAAGGGGGCATTGTGACTTCATAAATCTGCACTGGTGACCCAGGTGACAGGCCCTTGTGTGTGATCTGCCTAAGGGGGCATTGTGACATCATAACACTGCACTGGGCACCCAGGTGACAGACCCTTGTCTGTCATCTTCCTAAGGGGGCATTGTGACATTATAACACTGCACTGGTAACCAAGGTGAGAGACCCTTGTCTGTGATCTGCCTAAGGGGGCATTGTGACGTCATAAATCTGCACTGGGCACGCAGGTGACAGGCGCTTCTCTGTGATCTGCCTAAGGGGTCATTGTGACATCATAACTCTGCACTGGTCAACCAGGTCACTTGCCCTTGTCTATGATCTGCCTAAGGGGGCATTGTGACATCATAACTCTGCACTGGGCACCCAGGTGACAAGCCCTTGTCTGTGATCCGCCTAATGGGACATTGTGACATCATAACCCTGCACTGGGTACCCAGGAGACAGGCCCTTGTCTGTGATCTGCCTAACGGGGAAATGTGACCTCATAACTCTGCAATGGTCACCCAAGCGCCAGGCCCTAGTCTGTCATCTGCCTTAGTGTTCATTGTGATATCATCACTCTGCACTGGTCACCCAGGTGTCAGACCCTTGTCTTTGATCTGACTAAGGGGGCATTGTGAAATCATAACTCTGCACTGGGCACCCAGGTGACAAGCCCTTGCCTGTGATCTCTCTATGGGGCCATTGAGACATCATAACCCTGCACTGGGTACCCAGGAGACAGGCCCTTGTCTGTGATCTGCCAAAGGGGGAAATGTGACATCATAACTCTGCACTGGTCACCCAAGCATCAGGCCCTAGTCTGTCATCTGCCTTAGTGGGCATTGTGATATCATAACTTTGCACTGGTCACCCAGGTGACAGGCACTTGTCTTTGATCTGCATAAGGGGGCATTGTGACATCATATCTGTGCCCTGGGCACCCAGGTGACTGGCCCTTGCGTGTGGTCTGCCTAAGGGGGCATTTTGACATCATAATTCTGCACTGGTCACCCAGGTGGCATTCCCTTGTCTGTGATCTGTCTAAGGGGCATTGTGATATCATAACTCTGCACTGGTCACCGAGGAGACAGGCCCTTGTCTGTCATCTGCCTACGGGGGCATTGTGACTTCATAACTCTGCACTTGTCACCCAGGTGACAGACCCTTGTTTGTTATCTGCTTACGCGGGAATTGTGACATCGTAAGTCTGCACTGTGCACCCAGGTGACAAGCCCTTGTCTGTTTTCTGCTGAAGGTGGAATTGTGATATCGTAACTCTGAATTGGGCACCCAGGAGACAGGCCCTGGTCTTTGATCAGCCTTAGGGGTTATTGTGACATCCTATCTCTGCACTGGGCACCCAGGTGACAGGTCCTTGTCTGTGATCTGCCTAAGGGGGCATTGTGACATCATAACTCTGCACTGGTCACCCAGGTGACAGGCCCTTGTCTCTGATCTGCCTAAGGGAGCATTGTGACATCAAAACTCTGCACTGGGCATGCAGCTGACAGGCGCATGCCTGTGATCAGCCTAAGGGGGCATTGTGACTTCATAACTCTGCACTGGTCAGCCAGGTGACAGGCCCTTGTCTGTGATCTGCCTAAGGGGTCATTGTGACATCATAACTGTGCTCTGGGTACCCAGGTGACAGGCACTTGTCTTTGATCTGCCTTAGGGACATTGTGACATCATATCCCTACCCTGGTCACCCAGGTGACAAGCCCTTGCCTGTGGTATGCCTAAGGGGGCATTGTGACTTCATAAATCTGCACTGGTGACCCAGGTGACAGGCCCTTGTGTGTGATCTGCCTAAGGGGGCATTGTGACATCATAACACTGCACTGGGCACCCAGGTGACAGACCCTTGTCTGTCATCTTCCTAAGGGGGCATTGTGACATTATAACACTGCACTGGTAACCAAGGTGAGAGACCCTTGTCTGTGATCTGCCTAAGGGGGCATTGTGACGTCATAAATCTGCACTGGGCACGCAGGTGACAGGCGCTTCTCTGTGATCTGCCTAAGGGGTCATTGTGACATCATAACTCTGCACTGGTCAACCAGGTCACTTGCCCTTGTCTATGATCTGCCTAAGGGGGCATTGTGACATCATAACTCTGCACTGGGCACCCAGGTGACAAGCCCTTGTCTGTGATCCGCCTAATGGGACATTGTGACATCATAACCCTGCACTGGGTACCCAGGAGACAGGCCCTTCTCTGTGATCTGCCTAACGGGGAAATGTGACCTCATAACTCTGCAATGGTCACCCAAGCGCCAGGCCCTAGTCTGTCATCTGCCTTAGTGTTCATTGTGATATCATCACTCTGCACTGGTCACCCAGGTGTCAGACCCTTGTCTTTGATCTGACTAAGGGGGCATTGTGAAATCATAACTCTGCACTGGGCACCCAGGTGACAAGCCCTTGCCTGTGATCTCTCTATGGGGCCATTGAGACATCATAACCCTGCACTGGGTACCCAGGAGACAGGCCCTTGTCTGTGATCTGCCAAAGGGGGAAATGTGACATCATAACTCTGCACTGGTCACCCAAGCATCAGGCCCTAGTCTGTCATCTGCCTTAGTGGGCATTGTGATATCATAACTTTGCACTGGTCACCCAGGTGACAGGCACTTGTCTTTGATCTGCATAAGGGGGCATTGTGACATCATATCTGTGCCCTGGGCACCCAGGTGACTGGCCCTTGCGTGTGGTCTGCCTAAGGGGGCATTTTGACATCATAATTCTGCACTGGTCACCCAGGTGGCATTCCCTTGTCTGTGATCTGTCTAAGGGGCATTGTGATATCATAACTCTGCACTGGTCACCGAGGAGACAGGCCCTTGTCTGTCATCTGCCTACGGGGGCATTGTGACTTCATAACTCTGCACTTGTCACCCAGGTGACAGACCCTTGTTTGTTATCTGCTTACGCGGGAATTGTGACATCGTAAGTCTGCACTGTGCACCCAGGTGACAAGCCCTTGTCTGTTTTCTGCTGAAGGTGGAATTGTGATATCGTAACTCTGAATTGGGCACCCAGGAGACAGGCCCTGGTCTTTGATCAGCCTTAGGGGTTATTGTGACATCCTATCTCTGCACTGGGCACCCAGGTGACAGGTCCTTGTCTGTGATCTGCCTAAGGGGGCATTGTGACATCATAACTCTGCACTGGTCACCCAGGTGACAGGCCCTTGTCTCTGATCTGCCTAAGGGAGCATTGTGACATCAAAACTCTGCACTGGGCATGCAGCTGACAGGCGCATGCCTGTGATCAGCCTAAGGGGGCATTGTGACTTCATAACTCTGCACTGGTCAGCCAGGTGACAGGCCCTTGTCTGTGATCTGCCTAAGGGGTCATTGTGACATCATAACTGTGCTCTGGGTACCCAGGTGACAGGCACTTGTCTTTGATCTGCCTTAGGGACATTGTGACATCATATCCCTACCCTGGTCACCCAGGTGACAAGCCCTTGCCTGTGGTATGCCTAAGGGGGCATTGTGACTTCATAAATCTGCACTGGTGACCCAGGTGACAGGCCCTTGTGTGTGATCTGCCTAAGGGGGCATTGTGACATCATAACACTGCACTGGGCACCCAGGTGACAGACCCTTGTCTGTCATCTTCCTAAGGGGGCATTGTGACATTATAACACTGCACTGGTAACCAAGGTGAGAGACCCTTGTCTGTGATCTGCCTAAGGGGGCATTGTGACGTCATAAATCTGCACTGGGCACGCAGGTGACAGGCGCTTCTCTGTGATCTGCCTAAGGGGTCATTGTGACATCATAACTCTGCACTGGTCAACCAGGTCACTTGCCCTTGTGTATGATCTGCCTAAGGGGGCATTGTGACATCATAACTCTGCACTGGGCACCCAGGTGACAAG
Source organism: Gorilla gorilla gorilla (assembly GCF_029281585.2). NCBI lineage: Eukaryota > Metazoa > Chordata > Mammalia > Primates > Hominidae > Gorilla > Gorilla gorilla. The sequence continues at coordinate 7,624,875 of NC_086018.1, read as the reverse complement.
CCCTTGTCTGTGATCCGCCTAATGGGACATTGTGACATCATAACCCTGCACTGGGTACCCAGGAGACAGGCCCTTCTCTGTGATCTGCCTAACGGGGAAATGTGACCTCATAACTCTGCAATGGTCACCCAAGCGCCAGGCCCTAGTCTGTCATCTGCCTTAGTGTTCATTGTGATATCATCACTCTGCACTGGTCACCCAGGTGTCAGACCCTTGTCTTTGATCTGACTAAGGGGGCATTGTGAAATCATAACTCTGCACTGGGCACCCAGGTGACAAGCCCTTGCCTGTGATCTCTCTATGGGGCCATTGAGACATCATAACCCTGCACTGGGTACCCAGGAGACAGGCCCTTGTCTGTGATCTGCCAAAGGGGGAAATGTGACATCATAACTCTGCACTGGTCACCCAAGCATCAGGCCCTAGTCTGTCATCTGCCTTAGTGGGCATTGTGATATCATAACTTTGCACTGGTCACCCAGGTGACAGGCACTTGTCTTTGATCTGCATAAGGGGGCATTGTGACATCATATCTGTGCCCTGGGCACCCAGGTGACTGGCCCTTGCGTGTGGTCTGCCTAAGGGGGCATTTTGACATCATAATTCTGCACTGGTCACCCAGGTGGCATTCCCTTGTCTGTGATCTGTCTAAGGGGCATTGTGATATCATAACTCTGCACTGGTCACCGAGGAGACAGGCCCTTGTCTGTCATCTGCCTACGGGGGCATTGTGACTTCATAACTCTGCACTTGTCACCCAGGTGACAGACCCTTGTTTGTTATCTGCTTACGCGGGAATTGTGACATCGTAAGTCTGCACTGTGCACCCAGGTGACAAGCCCTTGTCTGTTTTCTGCTGAAGGTGGAATTGTGATATCGTAACTCTGAATTGGGCACCCAGGAGACAGGCCCTGGTCTTTGATCAGCCTTAGGGGTTATTGTGACATCCTATCTCTGCACTGGGCACCCAGGTGACAGGTCCTTGTCTGTGATCTGCCTAAGGGGGCATTGTGACATCATAACTCTGCACTGGTCACCCAGGTGACAGGCCCTTGTCTCTGATCTGCCTAAGGGAGCATTGTGACATCAAAACTCTGCACTGGGCATGCAGCTGACAGGCGCATGCCTGTGATCAGCCTAAGGGGGCATTGTGACTTCATAACTCTGCACTGGTCAGCCAGGTGACAGGCCCTTGTCTGTGATCTGCCTAAGGGGTCATTGTGACATCATAACTGTGCTCTGGGTACCCAGGTGACAGGCACTTGTCTTTGATCTGCCTTAGGGACATTGTGACATCATATCCCTACCCTGGTCACCCAGGTGACAAGCCCTTGCCTGTGGTATGCCTAAGGGGGCATTGTGACTTCATAAATCTGCACTGGTGACCCAGGTGACAGGCCCTTGTGTGTGATCTGCCTAAGGGGGCATTGTGACATCATAACACTGCACTGGGCACCCAGGTGACAGACCCTTGTCTGTCATCTTCCTAAGGGGGCATTGTGACATTATAACACTGCACTGGTAACCAAGGTGAGAGACCCTTGTCTGTGATCTGCCTAAGGGGGCATTGTGACGTCATAAATCTGCACTGGGCACGCAGGTGACAGGCGCTTCTCTGTGATCTGCCTAAGGGGTCATTGTGACATCATAACTCTGCACTGGTCAACCAGGTCACTTGCCCTTGTCTATGATCTGCCTAAGGGGGCATTGTGACATCATAACTCTGCACTGGGCACCCAGGTGACAAGCCCTTGTCTGTGATCCGCCTAAGGGGACATTGTGACATCATAACCCTGCACTGGGTACCCAGGAGACAGGCCCTTGTCTGTGATCTGCCTAACGGGGAAATGTGACCTCATAACTCTGCAATGGTCACCCAAGCGCCAGGCCCTAGTCTGTCATCTGCCTTAGTGTTCATTGTGATATCATCACTCTGCACTGGTCACCCAGGTGACAGACCCCTGTCTTTGATCTGACTAAGGGGGCATTGTGAAATCATAACTCTGCACTGTGCACCCAGGTGACAAGCCCTTGCCTGTGATCTCTCTATGGGGCCATTGAGACATCATAACCCTGCACTGGGTACCCAGGAGACAGGCCCTTGTCTGTGATCTGCCAAAGGGGGAAATGTGACATCATAACTCTGCACTGGTCACCCAAGCATCAGGCCCTAGTCTGTCATCTGCCTTAGTGGGCATTGTGATATCATAACTTTGCACTGGTCACCCAGGTGACAGGCACTTGTCTTTGATCTGCATAAGGGGGCATTGTGACATCATATCTGTGCCCTGGGCACCCAGGTGACTGGCCCTTGCGTGTGGTCTGCCTAAGGGGGCATTTTGACATCATAATTCTGCACTGGTCACCCAGGTGGCATTCCCTTGTCTGTGATCTGTCTAAGGGGCATTGTGATATCATAACTGCACTGGTCACCGAGGAGACAGGCCCTTGTCTGTCATCTGCCTACGGGGGCATTGTGACTTCATCACTCTGCACTTGTCACCCAGGTGACAGACCCTTGTTTGTTATCTGCTTATGCGGGAATTGTGACATCGTAAGTCTGCACTGTGCACCCAGGTGACAAGCCCTTGTCTGTTTTCTGCTTAAGGTGGAATTGTGATATCGTAACTCTGAATTGGGCACCCAGGTGACACGCCCTGGTCTTTGATCAGCCTTAGGGGTTATTGTGACATCCTATCTCTGCACTGGGCATGCAGGTGACAGGCGCATGCCTGTGATAAGCCTAAGGGGGCATTGTGACTTCATAACTCTGCACTGGTCAGCCAGGTGACAGGCCCTTGTCTGTGATCTGCCTTTAGGGGCATTGTGACATCATAACTCTGCACCGCGTTCCCAATTGACACGCCCTTGTCTTTGATCTGCCTAAGGGGGCATTGTGACATCATAACTCTGCACTGGTCACCCAGGAGATAGACTCTTGTCTGTGATCTCTGTAAGGGGGCATTGTGACATCATAACTCTGCTCTGGTCACTAACATGAGAGACCCCTGTCAGTGATCTGCCTAAGGGGGCATTGTGACATCATAACTCTGAACTGGGCACCCAGGGGACAGGCCCTTGTCTCTGATATTCATACGGGGGCATTGTGACATCATAACTCTGCACTGGTCACCCAGGTGACAGACCCTTGTCTGTGATCTGCCTAATAGGGTATTGTGACATCATAACTCTGCACTGGTCACCCAGGTGACATGCCCTTGCCTCTGATGTGCCTAAGGTGTCATTGTGACATCATAAGTCTGCACTGGTCACCCATTTGACAGACCGTTGTCTGTGCTCTGCCTAAGGGTGCATTGTGACGTCATAACTCTGTACTGGTCACCCAGGTGACAGACCCATTTCTATGATCTGCCGAAAGGGGCAATGTGACTTCATAACTTTGCACTGGTCACCTAGGTGAGAGACCATTGTCTGTGATCTGCCTGAAGGGGCATTGTGACATCAAAAATCTGCACAGGTCACAAAGGTGACATACCCTTGTCTGTGATCTGCCTAAGGGGGCATTGTGACACCATTACTCCGTTCGGGTCACCAAAGTGAGAGACCCTTTCCTGTGACCTCCCTAAGGGGACATTGTGACATCATAACCCAGCAGTGGGCACCCAGGTGACAGGCCCTTGTCTGTGACGTGCCTGAGGGGGCATTGTGACATCAAAACCCTGCACTGGTCACCCAGGTGGCAGACCCTTGTCTGTGATCTGCCTATGGGTGCATTGTGACATCATAACTCTGCACTGGGCACGCACGTGACAGGCGCTTGTCTGTGATCTGCCTAAGGGGTCATTGTGACATCATAAACCTGAACTGGTCTATCAGGTCACAGGCCCTTGTCTGTGATCTGCCTAAGGTGGCAGTGTGATATCATAACTCTGCACTGGTCACCCAGGTGACAGGCCTTTGTCCGCGATCTGCCTAAGGGGGCGATTGTGACATCATAACTCCTCTCTGGTCACCGAGGTGAAAAACTCTTGTCTGTGATCTTCCTATGGGGCATTGTGATATCGTAACTCTGCACTGGTCACCCAGGTGACAGACCCTTGTCTTTGATCTGACTAAGGGGGCATTGTGAAATCATAACTCTGCACTGGGCACCCATGTGTCAGGCCCTTGTCTGTGATCTGCCTAAGGGTGCATTGTGACATCATAACTCTGTACTGGGCACACAGGTGACAGACCCTTTTCTGTGATCTGCCTAAGGGAGCATTGTGACATCATAACACTGCACTGGTAACCCAGGTGACAGGCCTTTGTCTGTGATCTGCCTCAGGGGGTATTGTGATACCACAACTCTGCACTGCTCACCCTGGTAACAGACCCTTGTCTGTGATCTGCCTAAGGGTGCAATGGGACATCATAATTCCGCACTGGTATCCCAGGTGGCAGGCCCTTGTCTGTGATGTGCCTAAGGGGGCATTGTGACATCATGAATCTGTACTGGTCACCCGGGTGACAGGCCCTTGTCTGTGATCTGCCTAAGGGGGCATTGTGAGATCATAACTCTGCACTGGAAACCCAGGTAACAGACCTTTGCCTTTGATCTGCTTAATAGGGCATGTTGACATCATAACTCTGCAGTAGCCCCCAAGGTGACAGGCCCTTGTCTGTGATCTGCCTAAGGTGGCATTGCGACATCATAACTCTGCACTGAGCACCCAGGTGACAGGCCCCAGTCTTTGATCCACCAAAGGGGCATTGTGACATCATATCTCTGCACTGGGCACCCAGGTGACAGGCCCTTGTCTTTGATCTGCCTAAGGGGTAATTGTGACTTCATAACCCTGCACTGGACACCCAGGTGAGAGACCCTTGTCTGTGATCACACTAAGGGGGCATTGTGACATCATAAATCTGCACTGGTCACCCAGGTGACAGACCCTTGTCTGTGATCCGCCTAAGGGTGCATTGTGACATAATAATTCTACTCTGGTCACCAACGTGAGAGACCCCTGCCTGTGATCTGACTAAGGGGGCATTGTGACATCACAACTCTGCACTGTTCCCCCTGGTGACAGACCATTGTCTGTGAACTGCCTAAGGGGGCATTGTGACATCATAACTCTGCACTGGTCACCCTGGTGAAAGACCCTTGTCTTTGATCTGCGTAAGGGGGCATTGCAAAATCATAACTCTGCACTGGTCACCCAGGTGACAGGCCCTTTTCTGTGAACTGCCTAAGAGGGCATAGTGTCATCATAACTCTGCACTGGTCACCCAGGTGACAGGCCCTTGTCTGTGATCTGCCTCAGGGTGCATTGTGACATCCTAACTCTGCACTGGGCACGCAGGTGATAGGCGCTTGTCTGTGATCTGCCTAAGGGGGCAATGTGACATCATAACTCTGTACTGGTCACCCAGGTGACAGGTCCTTGTCTGTGATCTGTCCAAGGGGGCATTGTGACATCATAACACTGGTCTGGGTACCCAGGTGACAGGCCGTTGACTGTGATCTGCCCAAGGGGGCATTGTGACATCATATTTCTGCACTGGTCACCCAGGAGACAGGCCCTTGTCTGTGGTCTGCCTAAGGGGGTATTGTGACTTCATAAGTCTGCACTGGTCACCCAGGTGAGAGGCCCTTTTCTGTGATCTGCCTAAGGGGTCATTGTGACATCATAACACTGCACTGGGCACCCAGGTGACAGACCCTAGTCTCTGATCCGCCAAAGGGGGAATTGTGACATCATAACTCTGCTCTGGTCACGCAGGTGGAAGACCCTTGTCTGTGATCTGCCTAAGGGGGCATTGTGACATCACAACTCTGCACTGTTCCCCCTGGTGACAGACCCTTGTCTGTGAACTGCCTAAGGGGGCATTGTGACATCATAACTCTGCACTGGGCACCCAGGTGACAAGCCCTTGTCTGTGATCCGCCTAAGGGGACATTGTGACATCATAACCCTGCACTGGGTACCCAGGAGACAGGCCCTTGTCTGTGATCTGCCTAACGGGGAAATGTGACCTCATAACTCTGCAATGGTCACCCAAGCGCCAGGCCCCAGTCTGTCATCTGCCTTAGTGTTCATTGTGATATCATAACTCTGCACTGGTCACCCAGGTGACAGACCCTTGTCTTTGATCTGACTAAGGGGGCATTGTGAAATCATAACTCTGCAGTGGGCACCCAGGTGACAAGCCCTTGCCTGTGATCTCTCTATGGGGCCATTGAGACATCATAACCCTGCACTGGTTACCCAGGAGACAGGCCCTTGTCTGTGATCTGCCAAAGGGGGAAATGTGACATCATAACTCTGCACTGGTCAACCAAGCACCAGGCCCTAGTCTGTCATCTGCCATAGTGGGCATTGTGATATCATAACTTTGCACTGGTCACCCAGGTGACAGGCACTTGTCTTTGATCTGCATAAGGGGGCATTGTGACATCATATCTGTGCCCTGGGCACCCAGGTGACTGGCCCTTGCGTGTGGTCTGCCTAAGGGGGCATTTTGACATCATAATTCTGCACTGGTCACCCAGGTGGCATTCCCTTGTCTGTGATCTGTCTAAGGGGCATTGTGATATCATAACTCTGCACTGGTCACCGAGGAGACAGGCCCTTGTCTGTGATCTGCCTACGGGGGCATTGTGACTTCATCACTCTGCACTTGTCACCCAGGTGACAGACCCTTGTTTGTTATCTGCTTACGCGGGAATTGTGACATCGTAAGTCTGCACAGTGCACCCAGGTGACAAGCCCTTGTCTGTTTTCTGCTTAAGGTGGAATTGTGATATCGTAACTCTGAATTGGGCACCCAGGTGACAGGCCCTGGTCTTTGATCAGCCTTAGGGGTTATTGTGACATCCTATCTCTGCACTGGGCACCCAGGTGACAGGTCCTTGTCTGTGATCTGCCTAAGGGGGCATTGTGACATCATAACTCTGCACTGGTCACCCAGGTGACAGGCCCTTGTCTCTGATCTGCCTAAGGGAGCATTGTGACATCATAACTCTGCACTGGGCATGCAGGTGACAGGCGCATGCCTGTGATCAGCCTAAGGGGGCATTGTGACTTCATAACTCTGCACTGGTCAGCCAGGTGACAGGCCCTTGTCTGTGATCTGCCTAAGGGGGCATTGTGAGATCATAACTCTGCACTGGAAACCCAGGTAACAGACCTTTGCCTTTGATCTGCTTAATAGGGCATGTTGACATCATAACTCTGCAGTAGCCCCCAAGGTGACAGGCCCTTGTCTGTGATCTGCCTAAGGTGGCATTGCGACATCATAACTCTGCACTGAGCACCCAGGTGACAGGCCCCAGTCTTTGATCCACCAAAGGGGCATTGTGACATCATATCTCTGCACTGGGCACCCAGGTGACAGGCCCTTGTCTTTGATCTGCCTAAGGGGTAATTGTGACTTCATAACCCTGCACTGGACACCCAGGTGAGAGACCCTTGTCTGTGATCACACTAAGGGGGCATTGTGACATCATAAATCTGCACTGGTCACCCAGGTGACAGACCCTTGTCTGTGATCCGCCTAAGGGTGCATTGTGACATAATAATTCTACTCTGGTCACCAACGTGAGAGACCCCTGCCTGTGATCTGACTAAGGGGGCATTGTGACATCACAACTCTGCACTGTTCCCCCTGGTGACAGACCATTGTCTGTGAACTGCCTAAGGGGGCATTGTGACATCATAACTCTGCACTGGTCACCCTGGTGAAAGACCCTTGTCTTTGATCTGCGTAAGGGGGCATTGCAAAATCATAACTCTGCACTGGTCACCCAGGTGACAGGCCCTTTTCTGTGAACTGCCTAAGAGGGCATAGTGTCATCATAACTCTGCACTGGTCACCCAGGTGACAGGCCCTTGTCTGTGATCTGCCTCAGGGTGCATTGTGACATCCTAACTCTGCACTGGGCACGCAGGTGATAGGCGCTTGTCTGTGATCTGCCTAAGGGGGCAATGTGACATCATAACTCTGTACTGGTCACCCAGGTGACAGGTCCTTGTCTGTGATCTGTCCAAGGGGGCATTGTGACATCATAACACTGGTCTGGGTACCCAGGTGACAGGCCGTTGACTGTGATCTGCCCAAGGGGGCATTGTGACATCATATTTCTGCACTGGTCACCCAGGAGACAGGCCCTTGTCTGTGGTCTGCCTAAGGGGGTATTGTGACTTCATAAGTCTGCACTGGTCACCCAGGTGAGAGGCCCTTTTCTGTGATCTGCCTAAGGGGTCATTGTGACATCATAACACTGCACTGGGCACCCAGGTGACAGACCCTAGTCTCTGATCCGCCAAAGGGGGAATTGTGACATCATAACTCTGCTCTGGTCACGCAGGTGGAAGACCCTTGTCTGTGATCTGCCTAAGGGGGCATTGTGACATCACAACTCTGCACTGTTCCCCCTGGTGACAGACCCTTGTCTGTGAACTGCCTAAGGGGGCATTGTGACATCATAACTCTGCACTGGGCACCCAGGTGACAAGCCCTTGTCTGTGATCCGCCTAAGGGGACATTGTGACATCATAACCCTGCACTGGGTACCCAGGAGACAGGCCCTTGTCTGTGATCTGCCTAACGGGGAAATGTGACCTCATAACTCTGCAATGGTCACCCAAGCGCCAGGCCCCAGTCTGTCATCTGCCTTAGTGTTCATTGTGATATCATAACTCTGCACTGGTCACCCAGGTGACAGACCCTTGTCTTTGATCTGACTAAGGGGGCATTGTGAAATCATAACTCTGCAGTGGGCACCCAGGTGACAAGCCCTTGCCTGTGATCTCTCTATGGGGCCATTGAGACATCATAACCCTGCACTGGTTACCCAGGAGACAGGCCCTTGTCTGTGATCTGCCAAAGGGGGAAATGTGACATCATAACTCTGCACTGGTCAACCAAGCACCAGGCCCTAGTCTGTCATCTGCCATAGTGGGCATTGTGATATCATAACTTTGCACTGGTCACCCAGGTGACAGGCACTTGTCTTTGATCTGCATAAGGGGGCATTGTGACATCATATCTGTGCCCTGGGCACCCAGGTGACTGGCCCTTGCGTGTGGTCTGCCTAAGGGGGCATTTTGACATCATAATTCTGCACTGGTCACCCAGGTGGCATTCCCTTGTCTGTGATCTGTCTAAGGGGCATTGTGATATCATAACTCTGCACTGGTCACCGAGGAGACAGGCCCTTGTCTGTGATCTGCCTACGGGGGCATTGTGACTTCATCACTCTGCACTTGTCACCCAGGTGACAGACCCTTGTTTGTTATCTGCTTACGCGGGAATTGTGACATCGTAAGTCTGCACAGTGCACCCAGGTGACAAGCCCTTGTCTGTTTTCTGCTTAAGGTGGAATTGTGATATCGTAACTCTGAATTGGGCACCCAGGTGACAGGCCCTGGTCTTTGATCAGCCTTAGGGGTTATTGTGACATCCTATCTCTGCACTGGGCACCCAGGTGACAGGTCCTTGTCTGTGATCTGCCTAAGGGGGCATTGTGACATCATAACTCTGCACTGGTCACCCAGGTGACAGGCCCTTGTCTCTGATCTGCCTAAGGGAGCATTGTGACATCATAACTCTGCACTGGGCATGCAGGTGACAGGCGCATGCCTGTGATCAGCCTAAGGGGGCATTGTGACTTCATAACTCTGCACTGGTCAGCCAGGTGACAGGCCCTTGTCTGTGATCTGCCTAAGGGGTCATTGTGACATCATAACTGTGCTCTGGGTACCCAGGTGACAGGCACTTGTCTTTGATCTGCCTTAGAGACATTGTGACATCATATCCCTACCCTGGTCACCCAGGTGACAAACCCTTGCCTGTGGTCTGCCTAAGGTGGCATTGTGACTTCATAAATCTGCACTGGTGACCCAGGTGACAGGCCCTTGTGTGTGATCTGCCTAAGGGGGCAATGCGACATCATAACTCTGCACTGGTTTCCGAGGTGACAGCCCCTTTTCTGTGATGTGCCAAAGGGGGCATTGTGACATCATAACTCTGCCCTGGTCACCCTGGTGACAGGCCCTTGTCTGTGATCTGCCTAAGTGTGTTTTGTGACATCATATCTCTGCACTGGTCACCCTGGTGACAGGCCCTTGTCTGTGATCTGCCGAAGGGTGCATTTTGACATCATAACTCTGCACTGGGCACGCAGGTGACAGGCGCTTGTCTGTGATCTGCCTAAAAGGTCATTGTGACATCATAACTCTGCACTGGTCACCCTGGTGACACGCCCTTGTCTGTGATCTGCCTTAAGGGGCATTGTGACATCATAACTCTGCACCGCGTTCCCAATTGACACGCCCTTGTCTTTGATCTGCCTAAGGGGGCATTGTGACATCATAACTCTGCACTGGTCACCCTGGAGATAGACTCTTGTCTGTGATCTCTGTAAGGGGGCATTGTGACATCATAACTCTGCACTGGGCACGCAGGTGACAGGCGCTTGTCTGTGATCTGCCTAAAAGGTCATTGTGACATCATAACTCTGCACTGGTCACCCTGGTGACACGCCCTTGTCTGTGATCTGCCTTAAGGGGCATTGTGACATCATAACTCTGCACCGCGTTCCCAATTGACACGCCCTTGTCTTTGATCTGCCTAAGGGGGCATTGTGACATCATAACTCTGCACTGGTCACCCAGGAGATAGACTCTTGTCTGTGATCTCTGTAAGGGGGCATTGTGACATCATAACTCTGCTCTGGTCACTAACATGAGAGACCCCTGTCTGTGATCTGCCTAAGGGGGCATTGTGACATCATAACTCTGAACTGGGCACCCAGGCGACAGGCCCTTGTCTCTGATATTCATAAGGGGGCATTGTGACATCATAACTCTGCACTGGTCACCCAGGTGACAGACCCTTGTCTGTGATCTGCCTAATAGGGTATTGTGACATCATAACTCTGCACTGGTCACCCAGGTGACATGCCCTTTCCTCTGATGTGCCTAAGGGGTCATTGTGACATCATAAGTCTGCACTGGTCACCCAGGTGACAGACCGTTGTCTGTGCTCTGCCTAAGGGTGCATTGTGACGTCATAACTCTGCACTGGTCACCCAGGTGACAGACCGTTGTCTGTGCTCTGCCTAAGGGTGCATTGTGACGTCATAACTCTGTACTGGTCACCCAGGTGGCAGACCCTTGTCTGTGATCTGCCTATGGGTGCATTGTGACATCATAACTCTGCACTGGGCACGCACGTGACAGGCGCTTGTCTGTGATCTGCCTAAGGGGTCATTGTGACATCATAAACCTGAACTGGTCTATCAGGTCACAGGCCCTTGTCTGTGATCTGCCTAAGGTGGCAGTGTGATATCATAACTCTGCACTGGTCACCCAGGTGACAGGCCTTTGTCCGCGATCTGCCTAAGGGGGCGATTGTGACATCATAACTCCTCTCTGGTCACCGAGGTGAAAAACTCTTGTCTGTGATCTTCCTATGGGGCATTGTGATATTGTAACTCTGCACTGGTCACCCAGGTGACAGACCCTTGTCTTTGATCTGACTAAGGGGGCATTGTGAAATCATAACTCTGCACTGGGCACCCATGTGTCAGGCCCTTGTCTGTGATCTGCCTAAGGGTGCATTGTGACATCATAACTCTGTACTGGGCACACAGGTGACAGACCCTTTTCTGTGATCTGCCTAAGGGAGCATTGTAACATCATAACACTGCACTGGTAACCTAGGTGACAGGCCTTTGTCTGTGATCTGCCTCAGGGGGTATTGTGATATCACAACTCTGCGCTGCTCACCCTGGTAACAGACCCTTGTCTGTGATCTGCCTAAGCGTGCAATGGGACATCATAATTCCGCACTGGTATCCCAGGTGGCAGGCCCTTGTCTGTGATGTGCCTAAGGGGGCATTGTGACATCATGAATCTGTACTGGTCACCCGGGTGACAGGCCCTTGTCTGTGATCTGCCTAAGGGGGCATTGTGAGATCATAACTCTGCACTGGAAACCCAGGTAACAGACCTTTGCCTTTGATCTGCTTAATAGGGCATGTTGAAATCATAACTCTGCAGTAGCCCCCAAGGTGACAGGCCCTTGTCTGTGATCTGCCTAAGGTGGCATTGCGACATCATAACTCTGCACTGAGCACCCAGGTGACAGGCCCCAGTCTTTGATCCACCAAAGGGGCATTGTGACATCATATCTCTGCACTGGGCACCCAGGTGACAGGCCCTTGTCTTTGATCTGCCTAAGGGATAATTGTGACTTCATAACCCTGCACTGGACACCCAGGTGAGAGACCCTTGTCTGTGATCACACTAAGGGGGCATTGTGACATCATAAATCTGCACTGGTCACCCAGGTGACAGACCCTTGTCTGTGATCCGCCTAAGGGTGCATTGTGACATAATAATTCTACTCTGGTCACCAACGTGAGAGACCCCTGCCTGTGATCTGACTAAGGGGGCATTGTGACATCACAACTCTGCACTGTTCCCCCTGGTGACAGACCCTTGTCTGTGAACTGCCTAAGGGGCATTGTGACATCATAACTCTGCACTGGTCACCCTGGTGAAAGACCCTTGTCTTTGATCTGCGTAAGGGGGCATTGCAAAATCATAACTCTGCACTGGTCACCCAGGTGACAGGCCCTTTTCTGTGAACTGCCTAAGAGGGCATAGTGACATCATAACTCTGCACTGGTCACCCAGGTGACAGGCCCTTGTCTGTGTTCTGCCTCAGGGTGCATTGTGACATCCTAACTCTGCACTGGGCACGCAGGTGATAGGCGCTTGTCTGTGATCTGCCTAAGGGGGCAATGTGACATCATAACTCTGTACTGGTCACCCAGGTGACAGGTCCTTGTCTGTGATCTGTCCAAGGGGGCATTGTGACATCATAACACTGGTCTGGGTACCCAGGTGACAGGCCGTTGACTGTGATCTGCCCAAGGGGGCATTGTGACATCATATTTCTGCACTGGTCACCCAGGAGACAGGCCCTTGTCTGTGGTCTGCCTAAGGGGGTATTGTGACTTCATAAGTCTGCACTGGTCACCCAGGTGAGAGGCCCTTTTCTGTGATCTGCCTAAGGGGTCATTGTGACATCATAACACTGCACTGGGCACCCAGGTGACAGACCCTAGTCTCTGATCCGCCAAAGGGGGAATTGTGACATCATAACTCTGCTCTGGTCACGCAGGTGGAAGACCCTTGTCTGTGATCTGCCTAAGGGGGCATTGTGACATCACAACTCTGCACTGTTCCCCCTGGTGACAGACCCTTGTCTGTGAACTGCCTAAGGGGGCATTGTGACATCATAACTCTGCACTGGGCACCCAGGTGACAAGCCCTTGTCTGTGATCCGCCTAAGGGGACATTGTGACATCATAACCCTGCACTGGGTACCCAGGAGACAGGCCCTTGTCTGTGATCTGCCTAACGGGGAAATGTGACCTCATAACTCTGCAATGGTCACCCAAGCGCCAGGCCCTAGTCTGTCATCTGCCTTAGTGTTCATTGTGATATCATCACTCTGCAGTGGTCACCCAGGTGACAGACCCTTGTCTTTGATCTGACTAAGGGGGCATTGTGAAATCATAACTCTGCAGTGGGCACCCAGGTGACAAGCCCTTGCCTGTGATTTCTCTATGGGGCCATTGAGACATCATAACCCTGCACTGGTTACCCAGGAGACAGGCCCTTGTCTGTGATCTGCCAAAGGGGGAAATGTGACATCATAACTCTGCACTGGTCACCCAAGCACCCGGCCCTAGTCTGTCATCTGCCTTAGTGGGCATTGTGATATCATAACTTTGCACTGGTCACCCAGGTGACAGGCACTTCTCTTTGATCTGCATAAGGGGGCATTGTGACATCATATCTGTGCCCTGGGCACCCAGGTGACTGGCCCTTGCGTGTGGTCTGCCTAAGGGGGCATTTTGACATCATAATTCTGCACTGGTCACCCAGGTGGCATTCCCTTGTCTGTGATCTGTCTAAGGGGCATTGTGATATCATAACTCTGCACTGGTCACCGAGGAGACAGGCCCTTGTCTGTGATCTGCCTACGGGGGCATTGTGACTTCATCACTCTGCACTTGTCACCCAGGTGACAGACCCTTGTTTGTTATCTGCTTACGCGGGAATTGTGACATCGTAAGTCTGCACAATGCACCCAGGTGACAAGCCCTTGTCTGTTTTCTGCTTAAGGTGGAATTTTGATATCGTAACTCTGAATTGGGCACCCAGGTGACAGGCCCTGGTCTTTGATCAGCCTTAGGGGTTATTGTGACATCCTATCTCTGCACTGGGCACCCAGGTGACAGGTCCTTGTCTGTGATCTGCCTAAGGGGGCATTGTGACATCATAACTCTGCACTGGTCACCCAGGTGACAGGCCCTTGTCTCTGATCTGCCTAAGGGAGCATTGTGACATCATAACTCTGCACTGGGCATGCAGGTGACAGGCGCATGCCTGTGATCAGCCTAAGGGGGCATTGTGACTTCATAACTCTGCACTGGTCAGCCAGGTGACAGGCCCTTGTCTGTGATCTGCCTAAGGGGTCATTGTGACATCATAACTGTGCTCTGGGTACCCAGGTGAGAGGCACTTGTCTTTGATCTGCCTTAGGGACATTGTGACATCATATCCCTACCCTGGTCACCCAGGTGACAAACCCTTGCCTGTGGTCTGCCTAAGGTGGCATTGTGACTTCATAAATCTGCACTGGTGACCCAGGTGACAGGCCCTTGTGTGTGATCTGCCTAAGGGGGCAATGCGACATCATAACTCTGCACTGGTTTCCGAGGTGACAGCCCCTTTTCTGTGATGTGCCAAAGGGGGCATTGTGACATCATAACTCTGCCCTGGTCACCCTGGTGACAGGCCCTTGTCTGTGATCTGCTTAAGTGTGCTTTGTGACATCATATCTCTGCACTGGTCACCCTGGTGACAGGCCCTTGTCTGTGATCTGCCGCAGGGTGCATTGTGACATCATAACTCTGCACTGGGCACGCAGGTGACAGGCGCTTGTCTGTGATCTGCCTAAAAGGTCATTGTGACATCATAACTCTGCACTGGTCACCCTGGTGACACGCCCTTGTCTGTGATCTGCCTTAAGGGGCATTGTGACATCATAACTCTGCACCGCGTTCCCAATTGACACGCCCTTGTCTTTGATCTGCCTAAGGGGGCATTGTGACATCATAACTCTGCACTGGTCACCCTGGAGATAGACTCTTGTCTGTGATCTCTGTAAGGGGGCATTGTGACATCATAACTCTGCTCTGGTCACTAACATGAGAGACCCCTGTCAGTGATCTGCCTAAGGGGGCATTGTGACATCATAACTCTGAACTGGGCACCCAGGGGACAGGCCCTTGTCTCTGATATTCATACGGGGGCATTGTGACATCATAACTCTGCACTGGTCACCCAGCTGACAGACCCTTGTCTGTGATCTGCCTAATAGGGTATTGTGACATCATAACTCTGCACTGGTCACCCAGGTGACATGCCCTTGCCTCTGATGTGCCTAAGGGGTCATTGTGACATCATAAGTCTGCACTGGTCACCCAGGTGACAGACCGTTGTCTGTGCTCTGCCTAAGGGTGCATTGTGACGTCATAACTCTGCACTGGTCACCCAGGTGACAGACCCATTTCTATGATCTGCTGAAAGGGGCAATGTGACTTCATAACTTTGCACTGGTCACCGAGGTGAGAGACCATTGTCTGTGATCTGCCTGAAGGGGCATTGTGACATCAAAAATCTGCACAGGTCACAAAGGTGACATACCCTTGTCTGTGATCTGCCTAAGGGGGCATTGTGACACCATAACTCCGTTCGGGTCACCAAAGTGAGAGACCCTTTCCTGTGACCTCCCTAAGGGGACATTGTGACATCATAACCCAGCAGTGGGCACCCAGGTGACAGGCCCTTGTCTGTGACGTGCCTGAGGGGGCATTGTGACATCAAAACCCTGCACTGGTCACCCAGGTGGCAGACCCTTGTCTGTGATCTGCCTATGGGTGCATTGTGACATCATAACTCTGCACTGGGCACGCACGTGACAGGCGCTTGTCTGTGATCTGCCTAAGGGGGCATTGTGACATCAGAACTCTGCACTGGTCACCCAGGAGATCGACCCTTGCCTGTGATCTCTCTAAGGGGGCATTGTGACACCATAAGTCTGCTCTGGTCACCAACGTGAGAGACCCGTGTCAGTGATCTGCCTAAGGGAGCATTGTGACATCACAACTCTGAACTGGGCACCCTGGGGTCAGGCCCTTGTCTCTGATATTCATAAGGGGGCATTGTGACATCATAACTCTGCACTGGTCACCCAGGTGACAGGCCCTTGTCTGTGATCTGCCTAAGAGGGTATTGTGACATCATAAGTCTGCACTGGGCATACAGGTGACAGACCCTTGACTTTCATCTGACTAAGGGGGCATTGTGACATCAAATCTCTGCAGTGGGCACCCAGGTGACAGGCCCTTGTCTTTGAACTGCCTAAGGGGGCATAGTGATATCATAACCCTGCACTTGTCACCCTGGTGACAGACCCTTGTCTGTGATCTGCCTAAGGGGGCAATGTGACATCATAACTCTGCAATGGTCACCCAGGTGACAGACCCTTCTCTTTGATCTGCCTAAGGGGGCATTGTGACATCATAACTCTGCACAGGTCACCCAGGTGAGAGACCCTTGTCTGTCATCTGCCTAATGGGGCATAGTGACATCATAACTCTGCACTGCATACCCAATTGACACGCCCTTGTCTTTAATCTGCCTAAGGGGGCATTGTGACATCATAACTCTGCACTGGTCACCCAGAAGATAGACCCTTGCCTATGACCTCCCTAAGGGGGCATTGTGACATCATAAATCTGGACTGGTAACCCAGGTGACATAACCTTGTCTGTGATCTGCCTAAGGGGGCATAGTGATATCATAACTCTGCACTGGGCACCCAGGTGACAGGCCCATGTCTTTCATCTGACTAACGGGAACATTGTGACATCATAACTCCGCACTTGTCACCCAGGTGACAGGCCCTTGTCTCTGATCTGCCTAAGGGTGCATTGTGACATCATAGCTCTGCACTGGGCATGCAGGTGACAGGCGCTTGCCTGTCATCAGCCTAAGGAGGCATTGTGACTTCATAACTCTGCACTGGTCACCCTGGTGAAAGGCCCTTGTCTGTGATCTGCCTAAGGGGGCATTGTGACATCATAACTCAGCTGTGGGTACCCAGGTGACAGGCCCTTGTCTTTGATCTGCCTAAGGGGGCATTGTGACATCATATCCCTACACTGGTCACCCAGGTGACCAGCCCTTGTCTGTGGTCTGCCTAAGGGGACATTGTGACTTCATAAATCTGTACTGGTCACCCAGGTGACAGGCCCTTGTCTGTGATCTCCATAAGGGGGCATTGCGGCATCATAACACTGCACTGGGCACCCAGCTGACACACACTTGTCTGTGATCTTCCTAAGTGTGGATTGTTTCATTATAACACTGCACTGGTAACCTAGGTGAGAGACCCTTGTCTGTGATCTGCCTAGGGGGGCATTGTGACATCATAACTCTGCACTGGGCACCCA
Organism: Gorilla gorilla gorilla; assembly: GCF_029281585.2. NCBI lineage: Eukaryota > Metazoa > Chordata > Mammalia > Primates > Hominidae > Gorilla > Gorilla gorilla. The sequence continues at coordinate 7,607,327 of NC_086018.1, read as the reverse complement.
GGAGACAGGCCCTTGCCTGTGATGTGCCTAAGGGGTCATTGTGAAATCATAAGTCTGCACTGGTCACCAAGGTGACAGACCCTTGTCTGTGATCTGCCTAAGGGGACATTGTGACATCATAACTCTGCACTGGTCATCCAGGTGACAGACCCTTGCCTGTGATCTGCCTAAGGGTGCATTGTGACATCATAACTCTGCACTGGTCACCCAGGTGACAGACCCTTTACTTTGATCTGCCTAAGGGGGTATTGTGACATCATAACTTTGCACTTGTCACCAAGGTGAGAGACCCTTGTCTGAGATCTGCCTAAAGGGGCCTTGTGACATCATAAATCTGCACTGGTCACAAAGGTGAGAGACCCTTGTCTTTCATCTGCTTAAGGAGGCATTGTGAGATCATAACTCTGCATTGGGCACCCAGGTGAGAGGCCCTTGTCTTTGATCTCCTTAAGGGGGCATTGTGACTTCTTAACTCTGCACTGGGCACCCAGGTGACAGGCCCTTGTGTTTGATCTGCCTAAGGGGTCATTGTGACATCATAACTCTGCACTGGTCAAACCGGTGAAAGACCCTTGTCTGTGATCTGCCTAAGGGGGCATTGTGACATCATAATCCTGCACTGGTCACCCGGGTGACAGACTCATGTCTGTGATATGCCTAAGGGGGCATTGTGACATCATAACTCTGCACTGGTCACCCATGTGACAGGCCCTTGTCTTTGATCTGCCTAAAGGGGCATTGTGACATCATAACTCTGCGCTGGTCACCCAGGTGATAGGACCTTGACTTTGATCTCCCTAAGAGGGCATTGTGACATCATAACTCTACACTGGTCACCCAGGTGACAGGCACTGGGCTTTGATGTACCTCAGGGAGAATTGTGACATCATAACTCTGCACTGGCCACCCAGGTGACAGGCCCTGGCTTTTGATCTGCCTGAGTGGGCTTTGTGACATCATAACCCCGAACTGGTCACGCAGGTGACAGGCTCCGGGATTTGATCTGCCAAAGGGTGCATTGTGACAACATAACTCTTCACTGGTCACCCAGGTGACAGGCACTGGCCTTTGATCTGGCTAACGGGGAATTGTGACATCATAACTCTGCACTTGTCACCCTGGTGACAGGCCGTTGTCTGTGATCTGCCTAAGGGGGCATTGTGACATCATAACTCTGCACTGGACACCCAGGTGACAGGCCCTTGCATTAGAACTGCCAAAGGGGGCATTGTGACATCATAACCCTGCACTGGTCACCCAGGTGACAGGTCCTTGACTGTGATCTGCCTTAGGGGGCATTCTGACATCATAACTCAGCACTGTTCAGCCAGGTGACAGGCCCATGACTTTGGTCTGCCTAAGGGGTCATTGTGACATGATAAGTCTGCACAGGGCACCCAGGTGACAGCCCCTTGTCTGTGATCTGCCAAAGGGGGCACTGTGACATCATAACTCTGCACGGGGCACCCAGGTGACATACTCCTGTCTGAAATCTGCCTAAGGGGGCATTGTGACAACATCACACTGCACGGGTCACCCAGGTGACAGACCCTTGTCTGAGTTCCGCCTAAGGGGGCTTTGTGACATCATAACTCTGCACTGGTCACCCAGGTGACAGACCCTTGTCTCTGATCTGCCTAAGGGGGCATTGTGACATCATAACTCTCCACTGCTCACCCAGGTGACAGGCCCTTGTGTGTGATCTGACTAAAGGGGCATTGTGACAGCATAACTCTGCACTGGTCACCCAGGTGACAGACCCTTTTCTGTGATGATCCTGAGGTGACATTGTGATATCATAACTCTGCACTGGTTGCCGTGGTGGCAGACCCTTGTCTGTGATCTGCCTAAAGGGGCATTATGACAGCATAACTCTGCACTTGTCACCCAGGTGACAGACCCTTCTCTGTGACCTGCCTAAGGAGGCATTGTGACATCATACGTCTGCCCTGGTCACCCAGGTGAAAGACCCTTGTCTCTGATCTTCCTAAGGGGGCACTGTGATATCATAACACTGCACTGATCGCCCAGGTGACAGACCCTTTTCTGTGATCTGCCTTAGGGTGCATTGTGACATCCTAACTGTGCACTGGTCACCCTGCTGACAGACACTTGTCTTTGATTTGCTTAAGTGGGCATTGTGACATCATAGCTCTGCACTGGGCACACAGGTGGCAGGCCCTTGTCTGTGATCGGCCTAAGGTGACATTGTGACGTCATAACTCTGCACTTGGCACCCACGTGACAGGCTCTTGTCTGTGATGTGCCTAACGGGGCATTGTGTCATCATAACTCTGCGCTGGGCACCCATTGTACAGGCCCTTGCCAGTAATCGGCCTAAGAGGGCATTCTGACATCATAATTCTGCACGAGTCACCCAGGTGAGAATCCCTTGTCTGTGATCTGCCTAACGGGGTATTGTGACATCATAAATCTGCACAGGTCACCCAGGTGACAGTCCCTTGTCTGTGATCTGCTGAAGGGGTCATGGTGACATCATAACCCTGCATGGGTCACCCAGGTGACAGGCCCCTGTCTGTGATCTGCCTAAGGTGTCACTGTGACATCCTAACTCTGCATGGCTCACCCAGGTGACAAGCCCTTGTCTGTGATCTGCCTAAGGGGGCATTGTGACATCATAACTTTACACGGGTCACCCAGATGACAGACCCTTGGTTTGATCTCCCTATGGGGGCATTGTGACATCATAACTCTGCACGGGACAACCAGGTGACAGACCCTTGACTGTGATCTGCCTAAGGGGACATTGTGACATCATAACTCTGTACGTGTCACGCAGGTGACAGAGCCTTGTCTCTGATCTGCCTAAGGGGCCATTGTGACATCATAACAGTGCACGGCTAACCCAGGTGACACGCCCTTGTCTGTGATCAGCCTAAGGGGGCATCGTGACATCCTAATACTGCACTGGTCACCCTGGTGACAGACCCTTGTCTGTGATCCGCCTAAGGGGGTATTGTGACATCGTAACTCGGCACTGGTCACCCAGGTCACAGACCCTTGTCTCTCATCTGCTTAAGGGGGTAATGTGACATTATAACTCTTCACTAGTCACCCAGGTAACTGACCCTTGTCTGTGATCTGCCTAAGGGGGCATTGTGATATCATAAATCTGCACTGGTCACCCAGGTGACTGACCCTTGTCTTTCATCTGCCTGAGTGGGCAATGTGACATCATAAGTCTGCACTGGTCACCCGGGTGACAGACCCTTGTCTGTGATCTCCCTAAGAGGGCATTGTGACATCATAATTCTGCACTGGTCACCCAGGTGACAGACCCTTGTCTGTGATCAGCCTAAGGGGTCATTGTGTCATCATAACTCTGCACTGGTCACCCAGGCGACAGATCCTTGTCTTTGATCTGCCTAAGGGAGCATTGTGACATCATAACTCTGCACTGGTCAAACAGGTGAATGACCCTTGTCTGTGATCTGCCTAAGGGGGCATTGTGACATCATAACTATGCCCGGGTCACCCAGGTGACAGACCCTTGCCTGTTATCTGCCTAAGTGTGCATTGTGACATCCTAACTCTGCATGGGTCACCCTGGTGACGGACTCTTGTCTTTGATCTGCTTAAGTGAGCATCGTGACATCATAACTCTGCACTGGTCAGCCAGGTGACAGACCATTGTCTGTGATCTGCCTGAGGGTGCATTGTGACATCATAACTCTGCACTGGTCACCCAGGTGACAGACTGTTGTCTGTGATCTGCCTCAGGGTGCATTGTGACATGATAACTCTGCACGGGTCACCCTGGTGACAGACCCTTTCATTTGATCTGCTTAAGTGGGCACTGTGACATCATAACTCTGCACTGGGCACCCAGGTGAAATGCCCTTGTCTGTGATCTCCCTAACGGGGCATTGTGACATAATAACTGTTCACGGGTAACACAGGTGACAGACCCTTGTCTGTGATCTGCCTAAGGGGCCGTTGTGACATCATAACTCTGCCCTGGTCACCCTGGTGAAAGATCGTTGTCTGTGATCTGCGTAAGGGGGCTTTGTGACATCATAACTCTGCAGTGGTCACCCAGGTAACCGACTCTTGTCTGTGATCTGCCTAAGGGTGCATTGTGACATCATAACTCTGCACGGCTCACCATGGTGACAGACACTTGTCTTTGATCTGCATAAGTGGGTACTGTGACTTAATAACTCTGTACTGGGCACCCATTGGGCAGGCCGTTGTCTGTGATCTGCCTAAGAGTACACTGTGACATCGAAACCCTGCAGTGGGCACCCAGGAGACAGGCCCTTGTCTGTGATGTGCATAAGGGGGCATGGTGACATCATAAATCTGTGCTGTTCACCCAGGGGACAGAACCTTGTCTGTGATCTGCCTAAGGAGGCATTGTGACATCATAACCCTGTACTGGTCACCCAGGTGACAGACGTTGTCTTTGATCTTCCTAAGGGGGCATTGTGACATCATAACTCTGCACTGGTCACCCATGTGACATTCCCTTCTCTGTGATCTGCTTAAGGGGCCATTGTGACATTGTAACTCTGCACTGGGCACCCAGGTGACAGGTCCTTCTCTTTGATCTCCCTAAGGGGGCATTGTGACATCGTATCTCTGCACTGGGCACCCAGGTGACAGGCCCTTGTCTGTGATCTGCCTAGGAGGGCATGGTCACATCATAACCCTGCACTGGTCACCGAGGTGACAGGCCCTTGTCTGTGATCTGTCTAAGGGGCATTGTGATATCATAACTCTGCACTGGTCACCGAGGAGACAGGCCCTTGTCTGTGATCTGCCTGCGGGGGCATTGTGACTTCATCACTCTGCACTTGTCACCCAGGTGACAGACCCTTGTTTGTTATCTGCTTACGCGGGAATTGTGACATCGTAAGTCTGCACTGTGCACCCAGGTGACAAGCCCTTGTCTGTTTTCTGCTTAAGGTGGAATTGTGATATCGTAACTCTGAATTGGGCACCCAGGTGACAGGCCCTGGTCTTTGATCAGCCTTAGGGGTTATTGTGACATCCTATCTCTGCACTGGGCACCCAGGTGACAGGTCCTTGTCTGTGATCTGCCTAAGGGGGCATTGTGACATCATAACTCTGCACTGGTCACCCAGGTGACAGGCCCTTGTCTCTGATCTGCCTAAGGGAGCATTGTGACATCATAACTCTGCACTGGCCATGCAGGTGACAGGCGCATGCCTGTGATCAGCCTAAGGGGGCATTGTGACTTCATAACTCTGCACTGGTCAGCCAGGTGACAGGCCCTTGTCTGTGATCTGCCTAAGGGGTCATTGTGACATCATAACTGTGCTCTGGGTACCCAGGTGACAGGCACTTGTGTTTGATCTGCCATAGGGACATTGTGACATCATATCCCTACCCTGGTCACCCAGGTGACAAGCCCTTGCCTGTGGTCTGCCTAAGGGGGCATTGTGACTTCATAAATCTGCACTGGTGACCCAGGTGACAGGCCCTTGTGTGTGATCTGCCTAAGGGGGCATTGTGACATCATAACACTGCACTGGGCACCCAGGTGACAGACCCTTGTCTGTCATCTTCCTAAGGGGGCATTGTGACATTATAACACTGCACTGGTAACCAAGGTGAGAGACCCTTGTCTGTGATCTGCCTAAGGGGGCATTGTGACGTCATAAATCTGCACTGGGCACGCAGGTGACAGGCGCTTGTCTGTGATCTGCCTAAGGGGTCATTGTGACATCATAACTCTGCACTGGTCAACCAGGTCACTTGCCCTTGTCTATGATCTGCCTAAGGGGCCATTGTGACATCATAACAGTGCACGGCTTACCCAGGTGACCAGCCCTTGTCTGTGATCAGCCTAAGGGGGCATTGTGACATCCTAATACTTCACTGGTCACCCTGGTGACAGACCCTTGTGTGTGATCCGCCTAAGGGGGCATTGTGACATCGTAACTCGGCACTGGTCACCCAGTCACAGACCCTTGTCTCTCATCTGCTTAAGGGGGTAATGTGACATTATAACTCTTCACTGGTAACCCAGGTAACTGACCCTTGTCTGTGATCTGCCTAAAGGGGCATTGTGACATCATAAATCTGCACTGGTCACCCAGGTGACTGACCCTTGTCTTTCATCTGCCTGAGTGGGCAATGTGACATCATAAGTCTGCACTGGTCACCCGGGTGACAGACCCTTGTCTGTGATCTCCCTAAGAGGGCATTGTGACATCATAATTCCGCACTGGTCACCCAGGTGACAGACCCTTGTCTGTGATCAGCCTAAGGGGTCATTGTGTCATCATAACTCTGCACTGGTCACCCAGGCGACAGATCCTTGTCTTTGATCTGCCTAAGGGGGCATTGTGACATCATAACTCTGCACTGGTCAAACAGGTGAATGACCCTTCTCTGTGATCTGCCTAAGGGGTCATTGTGACATCATAACTCTGCACTGGTCACCCAGGTGACAGACTGTTGTCTGTGATCTGCCTCAGGGTGCATTGTGACATGATAACTCCGCACGGATCACCCTGGTGACAGACCCTTTCATTTGATCTGCTTAAGTGGGCACTGTGACATCATAACTCTGCACTGGGCACCCAGGTGAAATGCCCTTGTCTGTGATCTCCCTAACGGGGCATTGTGACATAATAACTGTGCACGGGTAACACAGGTGACAGACCCTTGTCTGTGATCTGCCTAAGGGGCCGTTGTGACATCATAACTCTGCCCTGGTCACCCTGGTGAAAGATCGTTGTCTGTGATCTGCGTAAGGGGGCTTTGTGACATCATAACTCTGCAGTGGTCACCCAGGTAACCGACTCTTGTCTGTGATCTGCCTAAGGGTGCATTGTGACATCATAACTCTGCACGGCTCACCATGGTGACAGACACTTGTCTTTGATCTGCATAAGTGGGTACTGTGACTTAATAACTCTGTACTGGGCACCCATTGGGCAGGCCGTTGTCTGTGATCTGCCTAAGAGGACAGTGTGACATCGAAACTCTGCAGTGGGCACCCAGGAGACAGGCCCTTGTCTGTGATGTGCATAAGGGGGCATGGTGACATCATAAATCTGTGCTGTTCACCCAGGGGACAGAACCTTGTCTGTGATCTGCCTAAGGAGGCATTGTGACATCATAACCCTGTACTGGTCACCCAGGTGACAGACGTTGTCTTTGATCTTCCTAAGGGGGCATTGTGACATCATAACTCTTCACTGGTCACCCATGTGACATTCCCTTGTCTGTGATCTGCTTAAGGGGGCATTGTGACATTGTAACTCTGCACTGGGCACCCAGGTGACAGGTCCTTCTCTTTGATCTCCCTAAGGGGGCATTGTGACATCGTATCTCTGCACTGGGCACCCAGGTGACGGGCCCTTGTCTGTGATCTGCCTAGGAGGGCATGGTCACATCATAACCCTGCACTGGTCACCGAGGTGACAGGCCCTTGTCTGTGATCTGTCTAAGGGGCATTGTGATATCATAACTCTGCACTGGTCACCGAGGAGACAGGCCCTTGTCTGTGATCTGCCTGCGGGGGCATTGTGACTTCATCACTCTGCACTTGTCACCCAGGTGACAGACCCTTGTTTGTTATCTGCTTACGCGGGAATTGTGACAACGTAAGTCTGCACTGTGCACCCAGGTGACAAGCCCTTGTCTGTTTTCTGCTTAAGGTGGAATTGTGATATCGTAACTCTGAATTGGGCACCCAGGAGACAGGCCCTGGTCTTTGATCAGCCTTAGGGGTTATTGTGACATCCTATCTCTGCACTGGGCACCCAGGTGACAGGTCCTTGTCTGTGATCTGCCTAAGGGGGCATTGTGACATCATAACTCTGCACTGGTCACCCAGGTGACAGGCCCTTGTCTCTGATCTGCCTAAGGGAGCATTGTGACATCATAACTCTGCACTGGGCATGCAGGTGACAGGCGCATGCCTGTGATCAGCCTAAGGGGGCATTGTGACTTCATAACTCTGCACTGGTCAGCCAGGTGACAGGCCCTTGTCTGTGATCGGCCTAAGGGGTCATTGTGACATCATAACTGTGCTCTGGGTACCCAGGTGACAGGCACTTGTGTTTGATCTGCCTTAGGGACATTGTGACATCATATCCCTACCCTGGTCACCCAGGTGACAAGCCCTTGCCTGTGGTCTGCCTAAGGGGGCATTGTGACTTCATAAATCTGCACTGGTGACCCAGGTGACAGGCCCTTGTGTGTGATCTGCCTAAGGGGGCATTGTGACATCATAACACTGCACTGGGCACCCAGGTGACAGACCCTTGTCTGTCATCTTCCTAAGGGGGCATTGTGACATTATAACACTGCACTGGTAACCAAGGTGAGAGACCCTTGTCTGTGATCTGCCTAAGGGGGCATTGTGACATTATAACACTGCACTGGCCACGCAGGTGACAGGCGCTTGTCTGTGATCTGCCTAAGGGGTCATTGTGACATCATAACTATGCCCGGGTAACCCAGGTGACAGACCCTTGCCTGTTATCTGCCTAAGTGTGCATTGTGACATCCTAACTCTGCATGGGTCACCCTGGTGACAGACTCTTGTCTTTGATCTGCTTAAGTGAGCATCGTGACATCATAACTCTGCACTGGTCAGCCAGGTGACAGACCATTGTCTGTGATCTGCCTGAGGGTGCATTGTGACATCATAACTCTGCACTGGTCACCCAGGTGACAGACTGTTGTCTGTGATCTGCCTCAGGGTGCATTGTGACATGATAACTCCGCACGGATCACCCTGGTGACAGACCCTTTCATTTGATCTGCTTAAGTGGGCACTGTGACATCATAACTCTGCACTGGGCACCCAGGTGAAATGCCCTTGTCTGTGATCTCCCTAACGGGGCATTGTGACATAATAACTGTGCACGGGTAACACAGGTGACAGACCCTTGTCTGTGATCTGCCTAAGGGGCCGTTGTGACATCATAACTCTGCCCTGGTCACCCTGGTGAAAGATCGTTGTCTGTGATCTGCGTAAGGGGGCTTTGTGACATCATAACTCTGCAGTGGTCACCCAGGTAACCGACTCTTGTCTGTGATCTGCCTAAGGGTGCATTGTGACATCATAACTCTGCACGGCTCACCATGGTGACAGACACTTGTCTTTGATCTGCATAAGTGGGTACTGTGACTTAATAACTCTGTACTGGGCACCCATTGGGCAGGCCGTTGTCTGTGATCTGCCTAAGAGGACAGTGTGACATCGAAACTCTGCAGTGGGCACCCAGGAGACAGGCCCTTGTCTGTGATGTGCATAAGGGGGCATGGTGACATCATAAATCTGTGCTGTTCACCCAGGGGACAGAACCTTGTCTGTGATCTGCCTAAGGAGGCATTGTGACATCATAACCCTGTACTGGTCACCCAGGTGACAGAAGTTGTCTTTGATCTTCCTAAGGGGGCATTGTGACATCATAACTCTGCACTGGTCACCCATGTGACATTCCCTTGTCTGTGATCTGCTTAAGGGGGCATTGTGACATTGTAACTCTGCACTGGGCACCCAGGTGACAGGTCCTTCTCTTTGATCTCCCTAAGGGGGCATTGTGACATCGTATCTCTGCACTGGGCACCCAGGTGACAGGCCCTTGTCTGTGATCAGCCTAGGAGGGCATGGCCACATCATAACCCTGCACTGGTCACCGAGGTGACAGGCCCTTGTCTGTGATCTGTCTAAGGGGCATTGTGATATCATAACTCTGCACTGGTCACCGAGGAGACAGGCCCTTGTCTGTGATCTGCCTGCGGGGGCATTGTGACTTCATCACTCTGCACTTGTCACCCAGGTGACAGACCCTTGTTTGTTATCTGCTTACGCGGGAATTGTGACATCGTAAGTCTGCACTGTGCACCCAGGTGACAAGCCCTTGTCTGTTTTCTGCTTAAGGTGGAATTGTGATATCGTAACTCTGAATTGGGCACCCAGGTGACAGGCCCTGGTCTTTGATCAGCCTTAGGGGTTATTGTGACATCCTATCTCTGCACTGGGCACCCAGGTGACAGGTCCTTGTCTGTGATCTGCCTAAGGGGGCATTGTGACATCATAACTCTGCACTGGTCACCCAGGTGACAGGCCCTTGTCTCTGATCTGCCTAAGGGAGCATTGTGACATCATAACTCTGCACTGGGCATGCAGGTGACAGGCGCATGCCTGTGATCAGCCTAAGGGGGCATTGTGACTTCATAACTCTGCACTGGTCAGCCAGGTGACAGGCCCTTGTCTGTGATCGGCCTAAGGGGTCATTGTGACATCATAACTGTGCTCTGGGTACCCAGGTGACAGGCACTTGTGTTTGATCTGCCTTAGGGACATTGTGACATCATATCCCTACCCTGGTCACCCAGGTGACAAGCCCTTGCCTGTGGTCTGCCTAAGGGGGCATTGTGACTTCATAAATCTGCACTGGTGACCCAGGTGACAGGCCCTTGTGTGTGATCTGCCTAAGGGGGCATTGTGACATCATAACACTGCACTGGGCACCCAGGTGACAGACCCTTGTCTGTCATCTTCCTAAGGGGGCATTGTGACATTATAACACTGCACTGGTAACCAAGGTGAGAGACCCTTGTCTGTGATCTGCCTAAGGGGGCATTGTGACATTATAACACTGCACTGGCCACGCAGGTGACAGGCGCTTGTCTGTGATCTGCCTAAGGGGTCAATGTGACATCATAACTATGCCCGGGTAACCCAGGTGACAGACCCTTGCCTGTTATCTGCCTAAGTGTGCATTGTGACATCCTAACTCTGCATGGGTCACCCTGGTGACAGACTCTTGTCTTTGATCTGCTTAAGTGAGCATCGTGACATCATAACTCTGCACTGGTCAGCCAGGTGACAGACCATTGTCTGTGATCTGCCTGAGGGTGCATTGTGACATCATAACTCTGCACTGGTCACCCAGGTGACAGACTGTTGTCTGTGATCTGCCTCAGGGTGCATTGTGACATGATAACTCCGCACGGATCACCCTGGTGACAGACCCTTTCATTTGATCTGCTTAAGTGGGCACTGTGACATCATAACTCTGCACTGGGCACCCAGGTGAAATGCCCTTGTCTGTGATCTCCCTAACGGGGCATTGTGACATAATAACTGTGCACGGGTAACACAGGTGACAGACCCTTGTCTGTGATCTGCCTAAGGGGCCGTTGTGACATCATAACTCTGCCCTGGTCACCCTGGTGAAAGATCGTTGTCTGTGATCTGCGTAAGGGGGCTTTGTGACATCATAACTCTGCAGTGGTCACCCAGGTAACCGACTCTTGTCTGTGATCTGCCTAAGGGTGCATTGTGACATCATAACTCTGCACGGCTCACCATGGTGACAGACACTTGTCTTTGATCTGCATAAGTGGGTACTGTGACTTAATAACTCTGTACTGGGCACCCATTGGGCAGGCCGTTGTCTGTGATCTGCCTAAGAGGACAGTGTGACATCGAAACTCTGCAGTGGGCACCCAGGAGACAGGCCCTTGTCTGTGATGTGCATAAGGGGGCATGGTGACATCATAAATCTGTGCTGTTCACCCAGGGGACAGAACCTTGTCTGTGATCTGCCTAAGGAGGCATTGTGACATCATAACCCTGTACTGGTCACCCAGGTGACAGAAGTTGTCTTTGATCTTCCTAAGGGGGCATTGTGACATCATAACTCTGCACTGGTCACCCATGTGACATTCCCTTGTCTGTGATCTGCTTAAGGGGGCATTGTGACATTGTAACTCTGCACTGGGCACCCAGGTGACAGGTCCTTCTCTTTGATCTCCCTAAGGGGGCATTGTGACATCGTATCTCTGCACTGGGCACCCAGGTGACAGGCCCTTGTCTGTGATCAGCCTAGGAGGGCATGGCCACATCATAACCCTGCACTGGTCACCGAGGTGACAGGCCCTTGTCTGTGATCTGTCTAAGGGGCATTGTGATATCATAACTCTGCACTGGTCACTGAGGAGACAGGCCCTTGTCTGTGATCTGCCTGCGGGGGCATTGTGACTTCATCACTCTGCACTTGTCACCCAGGTGACAGACCCTTGTTTGTTATCTGCTTACGCGGGAATTGTGACATCGTAAGTCTGCACTGTGCACCCAGGTGACAAGCCCTTGTCTGTTTTCTGCTTAAGGTGGAATTGTGATATCGTAACTCTGAATTGGGCACCCAGGTGACAGGCCCTGGTCTTTGATCAGCCTTAGGGGTTATTGTGACATCCTATCTCTGCACTGGGCACCCAGGTGACAGGTCCTTGTCTGTGATCTGCCTAAGGGGGCATTGTGACATCATAACTCTGCACTGGTCACCCAGGTGACAGGCCCTTGTCTCTGATCTGCCTAAGGGAGCATTGTGACATCATAACTCTGCACTGGGCATGCAGGTGACAGGCGCATGCCTGTGATCAGCCTAAGGGGGCATTGTGACTTCATAACTCTGCACTGGTCAGCCAGGTGACAGGCCCTTGTCTGTGATCGGCCTAAGGGGTCATTGTGACATCATAACTGTGCTCTGGGTACCCAGGTGACAGGCACTTGTGTTTGATCTGCCTTAGGGACATTGTGACATCATATCCCTACCCTGGTCACCCAGGTGACAAGCCCTTGCCTGTGGTCTGCCTAAGGGGGCATTGTGACTTCATAAATCTGCACTGGTGACCCAGGTGACAGGCCCTTGTGTGTGATCTGCCTAAGGGGGCATTGTGACATCATAACACTGCACTGGGCACCCAGGTGACAGACCCTTGTCTGTCATCTTCCTAAGGGGGCATTGTGACATTATAACACTGCACTGGTAACCAAGGTGAGAGACCCTTGTCTGTGATCTGCCTAAGGGGGCATTGTGACATTATAACACTGCACTGGCCACGCAGGTGACAGGCGCTTGTCTGTGATCTGCCTAAGGGGTCAATGTGACATCATAACTATGCCCGGGTAACCCAGGTGACAGACCCTTGCCTGTTATCTGCCTAAGTGTGCATTGTGACATCCTAACTCTGCATGGGTCACCCTGGTGACAGACTCTTGTCTTTGATCTGCTTAAGTGAGCATCGTGACATCATAACTCTGCACTGGTCAGCCAGGTGACAGACCATTGTCTGTGATCTGCCTGAGGGTGCATTGTGACATCATAACTCTGCACTGGTCACCCAGGTGACAGACTGTTGTCTGTGATCTGCCTCAGGGTGCATTGTGACATGATAACTCCGCACGGATCACCCTGGTGACAGACCCTTTCATTTGATCTGCTTAAGTGGGCACTGTGACATCATAACTCTGCACTGGGCACCCAGGTGAAATGCCCTTGTCTGTGATCTCCCTAACGGGGCATTGTGACATAATAACTGTGCACGGGTAACACAGGTGACAGACCCTTGTCTGTGATCTGCCTAAGGGGCCGTTGTGACATCATAACTCTGCCCTGGTCACCCTGGTGAAAGATCGTTGTCTGTGATCTGCGTAAGGGGGCTTTGTGACATCATAACTCTGCAGTGGTCACCCAGGTAACCGACTCTTGTCTGTGATCTGCCTAAGGGTGCATTGTGACATCATAACTCTGCACGGCTCACCATGGTGACAGACACTTGTCTTTGATCTGCATAAGTGGGTACTGTGACTTAATAACTCTGTACTGGGCACCCATTGGGCAGGCCATTGTCTGTGATCTGCCTAAGAGGACAGTGTGACATCGAAACTCTGCAGTGGGCACCCAGGAGACAGGCCCTTGTCTGTGATGTGCATAAGGGGGCATGGTGACATCATAAATCTGTGCTGTTCACCCAGGGGACAGAACCTTGTCTGTGATCTGCCTAAGGAGGCATTGTGACATCATAACCCTGTACTGGTCACCCAGGTGACAGAAGTTGTCTTTGATCTTCCTAAGGGGGCATTGTGACATCATAACTCTGCACTGGTCACCCATGTGACATTCCCTTGTCTGTGATCTGCTTAAGGGGGCATTGTGACATTGTAACTCTGCACTGGGCACCCAGGTGACAGGTCCTTCTCTTTGATCTCCCTAAGGGGGCATTGTGACATCGTATCTCTGCACTGGGCACCCAGGTGACAGGCCCTTGTCTGTGATCAGCCTAGGAGGGCATGGCCACATCATAACCCTGCACTGGTCACCGAGGTGACAGGCCCTTGTCTGTGATCTGTCTAAGGGGCATTGTGATATCATAACTCTGCACTGGTCACTGAGGAGACAGGCCCTTGTCTGTGATCTGCCTGCGGGGGCATTGTGACTTCATCACTCTGCACTTGTCACCCAGGTGACAGACCCTTGTTTGTTATCTGCTTACGCGGGAATTGTGACATCGTAAGTCTGCACTGTGCACCCAGGTGACAAGCCCTTGTCTGTTTTCTGCTTAAGGTGGAATTGTGATATCGTAACTCTGAATTGGGCACCCAGGTGACAGGCCCTGGTCTTTGATCAGCCTTAGGGGTTATTGTGACATCCTATCTCTGCACTGGGCACCCAGGTGACAGGTCCTTGTCTGTGATCTGCCTAAGGGGGCATTGTGACATCATAACTCTGCACTGGTCACCCAGGTGACAGGCCCTTGTCTCTGATCTGCCTAAGGGAGCATTGTGACATCATAACTCTGCACTGGGCATGCAGGTGACAGGCGCATGCCTGTGATCAGCCTAAGGGGGCATTGTGACTTCATAACTCTGCACTGGTCAGCCAGGTGACAGGCCCTTGTCTGTGATCGGCCTAAGGGGTCATTGTGACATCATAACTGTGCTCTGGGTACCCAGGTGACAGGCACTTGTGTTTGATCTGCCTTAGGGACATTGTGACATCATATCCCTACCCTGGTCACCCAGGTGACAAGCCCTTGCCTGTGGTCTGCCTAAGGGGGCATTGTGACTTCATAAATCTGCACTGGTGACCCAGGTGACAGGCCCTTGTGTGTGATCTGCCTAAGGGGGCATTGTGACATCATAACACTGCACTGGGCACCCAGGTGACAGACCCTTGTCTGTCATCTTCCTAAGGGGGCATTGTGACATTATAACACTGCACTGGTAACCAAGGTGAGAGACCCTTGTCTGTGATCTGCCTAAGGGGGCATTGTGACATTATAACACTGCACTGGCCACGCAGGTGACAGGCGCTTGTCTGTGATCTGCCTAAGGGGTCAATGTGACATCATAACTATGCCCGGGTAACCCAGGTGACAGACCCTTGCCTGTTATCTGCCTAAGTGTGCATTGTGACATCCTAACTCTGCATGGGTCACCCTGGTGACAGACTCTTGTCTTTGATCTGCTTAAGTGAGCATCGTGACATCATAACTCTGCACTGGTCAGCCAGGTGACAGACCATTGTCTGTGATCTGCCTGAGGGTGCATTGTGACATCATAACTCTGCACTGGTCACCCAGGTGACAGACTGTTGTCTGTGATCTGCCTCAGGGTGCATTGTGACATGATAACTCCGCACGGATCACCCTGGTGACAGACCCTTTCATTTGATCTGCTTAAGTGGGCACTGTGACATCATAACTCTGCACTGGGCACCCAGGTGAAATGCCCTTGTCTGTGATCTCCCTAACGGGGCATTGTGACATAATAACTGTGCACGGGTAACACAGGTGACAGACCCTTGTCTGTGATCTGCCTAAGGGGCCGTTGTGACATCATAACTCTGCCCTGGTCACCCTGGTGAAAGATCGTTGTCTGTGATCTGCGTAAGGGGGCTTTGTGACATCATAACTCTGCAGTGGTCACCCAGGTAACCGACTCTTGTCTGTGATCTGCCTAAGGGTGCATTGTGACATCATAACTCTGCACGGCTCACCATGGTGACAGACACTTGTCTTTGATCTGCATAAGTGGGTACTGTGACTTAATAACTCTGTACTGGGCACCCATTGGGCAGGCCGTTGTCTGTGATCTGCCTAAGAGGACAGTGTGACATCGAAACTCTGCAGTGGGCACCCAGGAGACAGGCCCTTGTCTGTGATGTGCATAAGGGGGCATGGTGACATCATAAATCTGTGCTGTTCACCCAGGGGACAGAACCTTGTCTGTGATCTGCCTAAGGAGGCATTGTGACATCATAACCCTGTACTGGTCACCCAGGTGACAGAAGTTGTCTTTGATCTTCCTAAGGGGGCATTGTGACATCATAACTCTGCACTGGTCACCCATGTGACATTCCCTTGTC
Organism: Gorilla gorilla gorilla; assembly: GCF_029281585.2. Taxonomy (NCBI): domain Eukaryota; kingdom Metazoa; phylum Chordata; class Mammalia; order Primates; family Hominidae; genus Gorilla; species Gorilla gorilla. Next base: position 7,591,158 of record NC_086018.1, on the reverse strand, counting down.
TGTGATCTGCTTAAGGGGGCATTGTGACATTGTAACTCTGCACTGGGCACCCAGGTGACAGGTCCTTCTCTTTGATCTCCCTAAGGGGGCATTGTGACATCGTATCTCTGCACTGGGCACCCAGGTGACAGGCCCTTGTCTGTGATCAGCCTAGGAGGGCATGGCCACATCATAACCCTGCACTGGTCACCGAGGTGACAGGCCCTTGTCTGTGATCTGTCTAAGGGGCATTGTGATATCATAACTCTGCACTGGTCACTGAGGAGACAGGCCCTTGTCTGTGATCTGCCTGCGGGGGCATTGTGACTTCATCACTCTGCACTTGTCACCCAGGTGACAGACCCTTGTTTGTTATCTGCTTACGCGGGAATTGTGACATCGTAAGTCTGCACTGTGCACCCAGGTGACAAGCCCTTGTCTGTTTTCTGCTTAAGGTGGAATTGTGATATCGTAACTCTGAATTGGGCACCCAGGTGACAGGCCCTGGTCTTTGATCAGCCTTAGGGGTTATTGTGACATCCTATCTCTGCACTGGGCACCCAGGTGACAGGTCCTTGTCTGTGATCTGCCTAAGGGGGCATTGTGACATCATAACTCTGCACTGGTCACCCAGGTGACAGGCCCTTGTCTCTGATCTGCCTAAGGGAGCATTGTGACATCATAACTCTGCACTGGGCATGCAGGTGACAGGCGCATGCCTGTGATCAGCCTAAGGGGGCATTGTGACTTCATAACTCTGCACTGGTCAGCCAGGTGACAGGCCCTTGTCTGTGATCGGCCTAAGGGGTCATTGTGACATCATAACTGTGCTCTGGGTACCCAGGTGACAGGCACTTGTGTTTGATCTGCCTTAGGGACATTGTGACATCATATCCCTACCCTGGTCACCCAGGTGACAAGCCCTTGCCTGTGGTCTGCCTAAGGGGGCATTGTGACTTCATAAATCTGCACTGGTGACCCAGGTGACAGGCCCTTGTGTGTGATCTGCCTAAGGGGGCATTGTGACATCATAACACTGCACTGGGCACCCAGGTGACAGACCCTTGTCTGTCATCTTCCTAAGGGGGCATTGTGACATTATAACACTGCACTGGTAACCAAGGTGAGAGACCCTTGTCTGTGATCTGCCTAAGGGGGCATTGTGACATTATAACACTGCACTGGCCACGCAGGTGACAGGCGCTTGTCTGTGATCTGCCTAAGGGGTCATTGTGACATCATAACTCTGCACTGGTCAACCAGGTCACTTGCCCTTGTCTATGATCTGCCTAAGGGGGCATTGTGACATCATAACTCTGCACTGGGCACCCAGGTGACAAGCCCTTGTCTGTGATCCGCCTAAGGGGACATTGTGACATCATAACCCTGCACTGGGTACCCAGGAGACAGGCCCTTGTCTGTGATCTGCCTAACGGCGCAATGTGACCTCATAACTCTGCAATGGTCACCCAAGCGCCAGGCCCTAGCCTGTCATCTGCCTCAGTGGGCATTGTGATATCATAACTCTGCACTGGCCACCCAGGTGAAAGGCCCTTGTCTTTGAACTGCCTATGGGGGCATAGTGACATCATAACCCTGCACTTGTCACCCTGATGACAGACTCTTGTCTGTGATCTGCCTAAGGGGCATTGTGACAACATAACTCTGCACTGGGCACCCAATAGACATGCCCTTGTCTGTGATCTGCCTAAGGGGGCATTGTGACATCATAACACTGCACTGGTAACCCAGGTGACAGGCCTTTGCTGTGATCTCCCTACGGGGGCATTGTGACATCATAACTCTTCACTGGTCACCCTGGTGACAGACCCTTGTGTGTGATCTGCCTAAGAGGGCAATGTGACACCATAACTCCGCTCTGGTCACCAAAGTGAGAGACCCTTGTCTGTGATCTGCCTAAGGGGGCAATGTGACATCATAATTCTGCACGGGGCACCCTGGTGACAGGCCTTTGTCTCTGATCTGCCAAAGGGGGCAATGTGACATCATAACTCTGCACTGCGTTCCCAATTGACACGCCCTTGTCTTAGATCTGCCTAAGGGGGCATTTTGACATCAGAACTCTGCACTGCGTTCCCAATTGACACACCCTTGTCTTTGATCTGCCTAAGGGGGTATTGTGACATCAGAACTCTGCACTGGTCACCCAGGAGATCGACCCTTGCCTGTGATCTCTCTAAGGGGGCATTGTGACACCATAAGTCTGCTCTGGTCACCAACGTGAGAGACCCCTGTCAGTGATCTGCCTAAGGGGGCATTGTGACATCACAACTCTGAACTGGGCACCCTGGGGTCAGGCCCTTGTCTCTGATATTCCTAAGGGGGCATTGTGACATCATAACTCTGCACTGGTCACCCAGGTGACAGGCCCTTGTCTGTGATCTGCCTAAGAGGGTATTGTGACGTCATAAGTCTGCACTGGGCATACAGGTGACAGACCCTTGACTTTCATCTGACTGAGGGGGCATTGTGACATCAAATCTCTGCAGTGGGCACCCAGGTGACAGGCCCTTGTCTTTGAACTGCCTAAGGGGGCATAGTGATATCATAACCCTGCACTTGTCACCCTGGTGACAGACCCTTGTCTGTGATCTGCCTAAGGGGGCAATGTGACATCATAACTCTGCAATGGTCACCCAGGTGACAGACCCTTCTCTTTGATCTGCCTAAGGGGGCATTGTGACATCATAACTCTGCACAGGTCACCCAGGTGAGAGACCCTTGTCTGTGATCTGCCTAAGGGGGCATAGTGACATCATAACTCTGCACTGCATACCCAATTGACACGCCCTTGTCTTTAATCTGCCTAAGGGGGCATTGTGACATCATAACTCTGCACTGGTCACCCAGAAGATAGACCCTTGCCTATGACCTCCCTTAGGGGGCATTGTGACATCATAAATCTGGACTGGTAACCCAGGTGACATAACCTTGTCTGTGATCTGCCTAAGGGGGCATAGTGATATCATAACTCTGCACTGGGCACCCAGGTGACAGGCCCATGTCTTTCATCTGACTAACGGGAACATTGTGACATCATAACTCCGCACTTGTCACCCAGGTGACAGGCCCTTGTCTCTGATCTGCCTAAGGGTGCATTGTGACATCATAGCTCTGCACTGGTCATGCAGGTGACAGGCGCTTGCCTGTCATCAGCCTAAGGAGGCATTGTGACTTCATAACTCTGCACTGGTCACCCTGGTGACAGGCCCTTGTCTGTGATCTGCCTAAGGGGGCATTGTGACATCATAACTCAGCTGTGGGTACCCAGGTGACAGGCCCTTGTCTTTGATCTGCCTAAGGGGGCATTGTGACATCATATCCCTACACTGGTCACCCAGGTGACCAGCCCTTGTCTGTGGTCTGCCTAAGGGGACATTGTGACTTCATAAATCTGTACTGGTCACCCAGGTGACAGGCCCTTGTCTGTGATCTCCATAAGGGGGCATTGCGGCATCATAACACTGCACTGGGCACCCAGCTGACACACCCTTGTCTGTGATCTTCCTAAGGGTGGATTGTTTCATTATAACACTGCACTGTTAACCTAGGTGAGAGACCCTTGTCTGTGATCTGCCTAGGGGGGCATTGTGACATCATAACTCTGCACTGGGCATCCAGGAGACAGGCACTTGCCTGTGATGTGCCTAAGGGGTCATTGTGAAATCATAAGTCTGCACTGGTCACCAAGGTGACAGACCCTTGTCTGTGATCTGCCTAAGGGGACATTGTGACATCATAACTCTCCACTGGTCATCCAGGTGACAGACCCTTGCCTGTGATCTGCCTAAGGGTGCATTGTGACATCATAACTCTGCACTGGTCACCCAGGTGACAGACCCTTTTCTTTGATCTGCCTAAGGGGGTATTGTGACATCATAACTTTGCACTTGTCACCAAGGTGAGAGACCCTTGTCTGAGATCTGCCTAAAGGGGACTTGTGACATCATAAATCTGCACTGGTCACAAAGGTGAGAGACCCTTGTCTTTCATCTGCTTAAGGAGGCATTGTGAGATCATAACTCTGCATTGGGCACCCAGGTGAGAGGCCCTTGTCTTTGATCTCCTTAAGGGGGCATTGTGACTTCATAACTCTGCACTGGGCACCCATGTGACAGGCCCTTGACTTTGATCTGCCTAAAGGGGCATTGTGACATCATAACTCTGCGCTGGTCACCCAGGTGACAGGACCTTGACTTTGATCTCCCTAAGAGGGCATTGTGACATCATAACTCTACACTGGTCACCCAGGTGACAGGCACTGGGCTTTGATGTACCTCAGGGAGAATTGTGACATCATAACTCTGCACTGGCCACCCAGGTGACAGGCCCTGGCTTTTGATCTGCCTGAGTGGGCTTTGTGACATCATAACCCCGAACTGGTCACGCAGGTGACAGGCTCCGGGATTTGATCTGCCAAAGGGTGCATTGTGACAACATAACTCTTCACTGGTCACCCAGGTGACAGGCACTGGCCTTTGATCTGGCTAACGGGGAATTGTGACATCATAACTCTGCACTGGTCACCCAGGTGACAGGCCGTTGTCTGTGATCTGCCTAAGGGGGCATTGTGACATCATAACTCTGCACTGGACACCCAGGTGACAGGCCCTTGCATTAGAACTGCCAAAGGGGGCATTGTGACATCATAACCCTGCACTGGTCACCCAGGTGACAGGTCCTTGACTGTGATCTGCCTTAGGGGGCATTCTGACATCATAACTCAGCACTGTTCAGCCAGGTGACAGGCCCATGACTTTGGTCTGCCTAAGGGGTCATTGTGACATGATAAGTCTGCACAGGGCACCCAGGTGACAGCCCCTTGTCTGTGATCTGCCAAAGGGGGCACTGTGACATCATAACTCTCCACTGCTCACCCAGGTGACAGGCCCTTGTGTGTGATCTGACTAAAGGGGCATTGTGACAGCATAACTCTGCACTGGTCACCCAGGTGACAGACCCTTTTCTGTGATGATCCTGAGGTGACATTGTGATATCATAACTCTGTACTGGTTGCCGTGGTGGCAGACCCTTGTCTGTGATCTGCCTAAAGGGGCATTATGACAGCATAACTCTGCACTTGTCACCCAGGTGACAGACCCTTCTCTGTGACCTGCCTAAGGAGGCATTGTGACATCATACGTCTGCCCTGGTCACCCAGGTGAAAGACCCTTGTCTCTGATCTTCCTAAGGGGGCACTGTGATATCATAACACTGCACTGATCGCCCAGGTGACAGACCCTTTTCTGTGATCTGCCTTAGGGTGCATTGTGACATCCTAACTCTGCACTGGTCACCCTGCTGACAGACACTTGTCTTTGATTTGCTTAAGTGGGCATTGTGACATCATAGCTCTGCACTGGGCACACAGGTGGCAGGCCCTTGTCTGTGATCGGCCTAAGGTGACATTGTGACGTCATAACTCTGCACTTGGCACCCACGTGACAGGCCCTTGTCTGTGATGTGCCTAACGGGGCATTGTGTCATCATAACTCTGCGCGGGGCACCCATTGTACAGGCCCTTGCCAGTAATCGGCCTAAGAGGGCATTCTAACATCATAATTCTGCACGAGTCACCCAGGAGAGAATCCCTTGTCTGTGATCTGCCTAAGGGGGTATTGTGACATCATAAATCTGCACAGGTCACCCAGGTGACAGTCCCTTGTCTGTGATCTGCTGAAGGGGTCATGGTGACATCATAACCCTGCATGGGTCACCCAGGTGACAGGCCCCTGTCTTTGATCTGCCTAAGGTGTCATTGTGACATCCTAACTCTGCATGGGTCACCCAGGTGACAGGCCCTTGTCTGTGATCTGCCTAAGGGGGCATTGTGACATCATAACTTTACACGGGTCACCCAGATGACAGACCCTTGGTTTGATCTCCCTATGGGGGCATTGTGACATCATAACTCTGCACGGGACAACCAGGTGACAGACCCTTGACTGTGATCTGCCTAAGGGGACATTGTGAAATCATAACTCTGTACGTGTCACGCAGGTGACAGAGCCTTGTCTCTGATCTGCCTAAGGGGCCATTGTGACATCATAACAGTGCACGGCTTACCCAGGTGACACGCCCTTGTCTGTGATCAGCCTAAGGGGGCATTGTGACATCCTAATACTGCACTGGTCACCCTGGTGACAGACCCTTGTCTGCGATCCGCCTAAGGGGGCATTGTGACATCGTAACTCAGCACTGGTCACCCAGTCACAGACCCTTGTCTCTCATCTGCTTAAGGGGGTAATGTGACATTATAACTCTTCACTGGTCACCCAGGTAACTGACCCTTGTCTGTGATCTGCCTAAAGGGGCATTGTGACATCATAAATCTGCACTGGTCACCCAGGTGACTGACCCTTGTCTTTCATCTGCCTGAGTGGGCAATGTGACATCATAAGTCTGCACTGGTCACCCGGGTGACAGACCCTTGTCTGTGATCTGCCTAAGAGGGCATTGTGACATCATAATTCTGCACTGGTCACCCAGGTGACAGACCTTTGTCTGTGATCAGCCTAAGGGGTCATTGTGTCATCATAACTCTGCACTGGTCACCCAGGCGACAGATCCTTGTCTTTGATCTGCCTAAGGGGGCATTGTGACATCATACATCTGCACTGGTCAAACAGGTGAATGACCCTTGTCTGTGATCTGCCGAAGGGGGCATTGTGACATCATAACTATGCCCGGGTCACCCAGGTGACAGACCCTTGCCTGTTATCTGCCTAAGTGTGCATTGTGACATCCTAACTCTGCATGGGTCACCCTGGTGATAGACTCTTGTCTTTGATCTGCTTAAGTGAGCATCGTGACATCATAACTCTGCACTGGTCAGCCAGGTGACAGACCATTGTCTGTGATCTGCCTGAGGGTGCATTGTGACATCATAACTCTGCACTGGTCACCCAGGTGACAGACTGTTGTCTGTGATCTGCCTCAGGGTGCATTGTGACATGATAACTCTGCACGGGTCACCCTGGTGACAGACCCTTTCATTTGATCTGCTTAAGTGGGCACTGTGACATCATAACTCTGCACTGGGCACCCAGGTGAAATGCCCTTGTCTGTGATCTCCCTAACGGGGCATTGTGACATAATAACTGTTCACGGGTAACACAGGTGACAGACCCTTGTCTGTGATCTGCCTAAGGGGCCGTTGTGACATCATAACTCTGCACTGGTCACCCTGGTGAAAGATCGTTGTCTGTGATCTGCGTAAGGGGGCTTTGTGACATCATAACTCTGCAGTGGTCACCCAGGTAACCGACTCTTGTCTGTGATCTGCCTAAGGGTGCATTGTGACATCATAACTCTGCACGGCTCACCATGGTGACAGACACTTGTCTTTGATCTGCATAAGTGGGTACTGTGACTTAATAACTCTGTACTGGGCACCCATTGGGCAGGCCGTTGTCTGTGATCTGCCTAAGAGGACATTGTGACATCGAAACCCTGCAGTGGGCACCCAGGAGACAGGCCCTTGTCTGTGATGTGCATAAGGGGGCATGGTGACATCATAAATCTGTGCTGTTCACCCAGGGGACAGAACCTTGTCTGTGATCTGCCTAAGGAGGCATTGTGACATCATAACCCTGTACTGGTCACCCAGGTGACAGACGTTGTCTTTGATCTTCCTAAGGGGGCATTGTGACATCATAACTCTGCACTGGTCACCCATGTGACAGATCCTTGTCTGTGATCTGCCTACGGGGGCATTGTGACATCATAAATATGCACTGGTCACACAGGTGACAAGACCTTGTCTGTGATCTGCCTAAGGGGGCATTGTGACACTGTAAAGCTGCGCTGCTCACCCAGGTGACAGACCCTTTTCTGTGATCCGTCTAAGGGGGCATTGAGACATCATAACTCTGCACTGGACACCCAGGTGACAGATCCTTGCCTTTTTCCAGCCTAAGGGGGCATGGTGACAATCTGAATCTGCACTGGTTACCTAGGTGACAGGCCCTTGTCCGTGATCTGCCTAAGGGGCATTGTGACATCATAACTCTGCACTGGTCACCCAGGTGACAGACCCTTGTCTGTGATCTGCCTAAGGGGGCATTGTGACATCATACATCTGCACTGGTCACCCTGTTGACAGGCCCTTGTCCGTGATCTGCCTAAGGGGGCATTGTGACATCATAACTATGCCCGGGTAACCCAGGTGACAGACCCTTGCCTGTTATCTCCCTAAGTGTGCATTGTGACATCCTAACTCTGCACGGGTCACCCTGGTGACAGACTCTTGTCTTTGATCTGCTTAAGTGAGCATCGTGACATCATAACTCTGCACTGGTCAGCCAGGTGACAGACCATTGTCTGTGATCTGCCTGAGGGTGCATTGTGACATCATAACTCTGCACTGGTCACCCAGGTGACAGACTCTTGTCTGTGATATGCCTCAGGGTGCATTGTGACATGATAACTCTGCACGGGTCACCCTGGTGACAGACCCTTTCATTTGATCTGCTTAAGTGGGCACTGTGACATCATAACTCTGCACTGGGCACCCAGGTGAAATGCCCTTGTCTGTGATCTCCCTAACGGGGCATTGTGACATAATAACTGTTCACGGGTAACACAGGTGACAGACCCTTGTCTGTGATCTGCCTAAGGGGCCGTTGTGACATCATAACTCTGCACTGGTCACCCTGGTGAAAGATCGTTGTCTGTGATCTGCGTAAGGGGGCTTTGTGACATCATAACTCTGCAGTGGTCACCCAGGTAACCGACTCTTGTCTGTGATCTGCCTAAGGGTGCATTGTGACATCATAACTCTGCACGGCTCACCATGGTGACAGACACTTGTCTTTGATCTGCATAAGTGGGTACTGTGACTTAATAACTCTGTACTGGGCACCCATTGGGCAGGCCGTTGTCTGTGATCTGCCTAAGAGGACATTGTGACATCGAAACCCTGCAGTGGGCACCCAGGAGACAGGCCCTTGTCTGTGATGTGCATAAGGGGGCATGGTGACATCATAAATCTGTGCTGTTCACCCAGGGGACAGACCCTTGTCACTGATCTGCCTAAGGAGGCATTGTGACATCATAACCCTGTACTGGTCACCCAGGTGACAGACGTTGTCTTTGATCTTCCTAAGGGGGCATTGTGACATCATAACTCTGCACTGGTCACCCATGTGACAGATCCTTGTCTGTGATCTGCCTACGGGGGCATTGTGACATCATAAATATGCACTGGTCACCCAGGTGACAAGACCTTGTCTGTGATCTGCCTAAGGGGGCATTGTGACACTGTACAGCTGTGCTGCTCACCCAGGTGACAGACCCTTTTCTGTGATCCGTCTAAGGGGGCATTGAGACATCATAACTCTGCACTGGACACCCAGGTGAGAGATCCTTGCCTTTTTCCAGCCTAAGGGGGCATGGTGACAATCTGAATCTGCACTGGTCACCTAGGTGACAGGCCCTTGTCCGTGATCTGCCTAAGGGGCATTGTGACATCATAACTCTGCACTGGTCACCCAGGTGACAGACCCTTGTCTGTGATCTGCCTAAGGGGGCATTGTGACATCATACATCTGCACTGGTCACCCTGTTGACAGGCCCTTGTCCGTGATCTGCCTAAGGGGGCATTGTGACATCATAACTATGCCCGGGTAACCCAGGTGACAGACCCTTGCCTGTTATCTGCCTAAGTGTGCATTGTGACATCCTAACTCTGCACGGGTCACCCTGGTGACAGACTCTTGTCTTTGATCTGCTTAAGTGAGCATCGTGACATCATAACTCTGCACTGGTCAGCCAGGTGACAGACCATTGTCTGTGATCTGCCTGAGGGTGCATTGTGACATCATAACTCTGCACTGGTCACCCAGGTGACAGACTCTTGTCTGTGATCTGCCTCAGGGTGCATTGTGACATGATAACTCTGCACGGGTCACCCTGGTGACAGACCCTTTCATTTGATCTACTTAAGTGGGCACTGTGACATCATAACTCTGCACTGGGCACCCAGGTGAAATGCCCTTGTCTGTGATCTCCCTAACGGGGCATTGTGACATATTAACTGTGCACGGGTAACACAGGTGACAGACTCTTGTCTGTGATCTGCCTAAGGGGCCGTTGTGACATCATAACTCTGCACTGGTCACCCTGGTGAAAGATCATTGTCCGTGATCTGCGTAAGGGGGCTTTGTGACATCATAACTCTGCAGTGGTCACCATGGTGACAGACACTTGTCTTTGATCTGAATAAGAGGGCAGTGTGACTTAATAACTCTGTACTGGGCACCCATGGGGCAGGCCGTTGTCTGTGATCTGCCTAAGAGGACATTGTGACATCGAAACCCTGCAGTGGGCACCCAGGAGACATGCCCTTGTCTGTGATGTGCATAAGGGGGCATGGTGACATCATAAAACTGTGCTGTTCACCCAGGGGACAGACCCTTGTCTGTGATCTGCCTAAGGAGGCATTGTGACATCATAAGCCTGTACTGGTCACCCAGGTGACAGACGTTGTCTTTGATCTTCCTAAGGGGGCATTGTGACATCATAACTCTGCACTTGTCACCCATTTGACAGATCCTTGTCTGTGATCTGCCTACAGGGGCATTGTGACATCATAAATATGCACTGGTCACCCAGGTGACATGACCTTGTCTGTGATCTGCCTAAGGGGGCATTGTGACACTGTAAAGCTGCGCTGCTCACCCAGGTGACAGACCCTTTTCTGTGATCCGTCTAAGGGGGCATTGAGACATCATAACTCTGCACTGGACACCCAGGTGACAGATCCTTGCTTTTTCCAGCCTAAGGGGGCATGGTGACAATCTGAATCTGCACTGGTCACCCAGGTGACAGGCCCTTGTCTGTGATCTGCCTAAGGGGGCATTGTGACATCATAACTCTGCACTGGTCACCCAGGTGACAGACCCTTGTCTGTGATCTGCCTTAGGGGGCATTGTGACATCATACAACTGCACTTGTCACCCTGTTGACAGACCCTTGTCCGTGATCTGCCTAAGGGGGCATTGTGACATCATAACTCTGCACTGGTCACACAGGTGACAGACTCTTGTCTGTGATCTGGCTAACGGGGCATTGTGACATCGTAACCCTGCACTGATCACCCAGGTGACAGACCCTTCTCTGTTATCTAACTAAGGGGGCATTAAGACATCTTAATTCTGCACTGGACACCCAGGTGCAGACCCTTGTCTATGATCTGCCTAAGGGGGCATAGTGACGTCATAACTGTGCACTGGTCACCCAGCTGACAGGCCGTTGTCTGTGATCTGCCTAAGTGAATATTGTGACATCTTAACTCTGCACTGGACACCCAGGTGTCAGACCCTTGTCTTTCGTCTGCCTAAGGGGCATTGTGACATCATAACTCTCCACTGGTCACCCAGTGACAGACCTTTGTCAGTGATCTGCCTATGGGGGCATTGTAACATCATAACACTGCTCTGGTCCCTTGTGTGTGTTCTCCCTGAAGGGGCATTGTGATATCATAACTCAGCACTGGTCACCGTGGTGACAGACCCTTGTCTGTGATCCGCCTAAGGTGGCATTGTGACAACATAACGGTGCAGTTGTCACCCAGATGACTGACACTTACCTTTGATCTGCCCAAGGGGGCATTGTGACATCATAACTCTGCACTGGTCAGCCAGGTGAAAGACCCCTGACTGTGATCTGCCTAAGGGGGCATTGTGACATCATAACCCTGCAATGATCACCCAGGTGACAGGCCCTTGTCTGTGAATTGCCTAAGGGGGCATTGCGACATCATAACTCTCTATGGGTCACCCAGGTGACAGGACGTTATCTGTGATTTGCCTAAGGGGGCATTGTGACATCATAACTCTGCACTGGTCACACAGGTGACAGACACATGTCTGTAATCTGCCTAAGGGGCATTGTGACGTCATAACCCTGCACTGGTCGCCCAGGTGACAGACCGTTGTCTGATATCTGCCTAAGGCGGAATTGTGACATCATAACTCTGCACTGGACAACGAGGTGCAGACCCCTGTCTTTGATCTGCCTAAGGGGGCATTGTGACGTCATAACTGTGCACTTGTTACCCAGGTGACAGGCCCCTGTCTGTGATCTGCCAGGGGGTTATTGAGACATCATAACTCTGCGCTGTTCACCAGGTGACAGAATCTTGTCTTTGATTTGCCGAAGCGGGCATTGTATCATCATAAGTCTGCCCTGGTCACAATGGTGACTGACTCTTGTCCATGATCTGCCTAAGGGGGCATTGTGATATCATAACTCTGCACTGGACAGCCAGGTGTAGACTCTTGTCTTTGATCTGCCTAAGGGGGCATTGTGACGTCATAAATGTGCACTGGTCACCCAGGTGACAGGGCCTTGACTGTGATCTGCCTAAGGGGGCAACGTGACATGATAACGCTGCACTGGACACCCAGGTGACAGACCCTTGTCTTTGATCGGCCTAAGGGCCTTTGTGACATCATAACTCTCCACTGGGCACCCAGTGACAGACCTTTGTCAGTGATCTGCCTAAGGGGGCATTGTGACATAATTACTCTGCACTGGACACCCAGGTGACAGACCCTTGTCTGTGATCTGCCTGAGGGGGCATTGTGACATCATAACTCTGCACTGGTCACCGTTGTGACAGACTCTTGTCTGTCATCTGCCTAAGGGGGCATTGTGACATCATAAGGGTCCACTGGTCACCCAGGTGACTGACACTTGTCTTTGATCTGCCTAAGGGGGCATTGTGACACCATAACTCTGCACTGGTCACCCAAGTGAAAGACCCTTTTCTGTGATCTGCCTATGAGGGCATTGTGACATCAAACCCTGCACTGGTCACCCTGGTGACAGACCATTGTCTGTGATCTGCCTAAGGGGGCATTGTGACATCATAACTCTGCACGGGTCACGCAGGTGACAGGCCCTTGTCACTGAACTGCCTACGGGGGCATTGTGACATTGTAACACGGCACGGGTCCCTCAGGTGACAGACCCTTGAATGTGATCTGCCTAAGTGGGCATTGTAATCATCATAACTCTGCACTGGTCACCATGGTGACAGACCCTTGTCTGTGATCTGCCTAAGGGGCCACTGTGACATCATAACTCTGCACTGGGCACCCAGGTGAAAGGCCCTTGCCTGTGATGTGTATAAGGGGGCATTGTGACATTATAACTCTGCTCTGGGCACCAAGGTGACATGCCTTTGTCTGTCACCTGCCTAAGTTGGCATTGTGACATCATAACACTACATTGGGCACCAAGGTGACACAACCTTGTCTGTGATCTGCCTTAGGGGGCATTGTGACGTCATAACTGTGCACTGGGCAGCCAGCAAACAGGCCCTTCTCTGTGATCTGCATAAGAGGGCATTGTGACATCATAACTCTGCACTGGTCACCCAGGTGGCAGACCCTTGTCTGTGATCTGCCTTAGAGGACATTGTGACATCATAACTGAGCACTGGTCACCCAAGTGACAGACACTTGTGTTTGATCTGCCTAAGGGGGCAATGTGACATCATAACTCTGCACTGGTCACCCAGGTGAAAGACCCTTGTGTGTGATCTGGCTAAGGGGGCATTATGACATCATAATTCTGCACTGGTCACCCAGGAGACAGACCCTTTTCTTTGATCTGCTAAGGGGGCACTGTGACATCGCAACTCTGCACTGGTGACCGTGGTGTAATACCCTTCTCTGTGATCTGCCTAAGGGGGCATTGTGACATCATAAGTGTGCACTGGTCACCCAGGTGACAGATCCTTGTCTGTGATCTGCCTAAGGGGTCATTGTGACATCATAAGTCTGCCCTGGTCACCCAGGTGACAGACCCTTTTCTGTGATCTGCCTAAGGGGGAATTGTGGCATCATAACTCTGCACTGGTCACCCAGGTGACACAACCTTGTCTGTGATCTGCCTAAGGGGGCATTGTGACATCATAACTGTGCACTGGGCACCCAGGAAACAGGCCCTTGTCTGTGATCTGCATAAGAGGGCATTGTGACATCATAAGTCTACACTGGTCACCCAGGTGGCAGACCCTTTCCTTTGATCTGCCTAAGGGGGCATTGTGACATCATAACTGAGCACTGGTCACCCAGGTGACAGACACTTGTGTTTGATCTGCCTAAGGGGGCATTGTGACATCATAACTCTGCACTGGTCACCCAGGTGAAAGACCCTTGTCTATGATCTGCCTAAGGGGGCTTTGTGACTTCATAACCCTGCACTGGTCACCCAGCTGACAGACACTTGTCTGTGATCTGCCTAAGGGGTCATTGTGACATGATAACCCTGCTCGGATCACCGTGGTGAGAGGCCCTTCTCTCAGATCTGCCTAAGGGGGCATTGTGAAATCATACCACTTCACGGGACACCCAGTAGACAGACCCTTGTCTCTGATCTGCTTAAGTGGGTATTGGGACATCATAACTCTGCACTGGTCACGCAGGTGACAGGCTCTTGATTGTGATCTGCCTGAGGGGGCATTGTTACATCGTAACTCTGCGCTGTTCACCAAGGTGATAGAATCTAGTCTTTGATCTGCCTATGGGGGCATTGGGCATCATAACTCTGCACTGGACACAATGGTGACAGACCGTTGTCTGTGGTCTGCCTAAAGGGACATTGTGACATCATAACTCTGCACTGGTCAACCAGGTGGCAGACTCTTGATTGTGATCTCCCTAAGGGGGAACTGTGACATCATAACTCTGCATTGGTCACCCAGGTGAAAGACCCTTGTCTGTGATCTGCCTTAGGGGGCATTGTGACATCGTAACTCTGCACTGGTCACCCCGGTGACAGACCCTTGTCTGTGCTCTGCCTAAAGGGACATGGTGACATCATAACACTGCAATGGTCATCGAGGTGACAGACCCTTCTCTGTGATCTGCCAAAGGGGGCATTGTGACTTCATAACTGTGCACTGGTCACTCAGGTGACACACCCTTGTCTGTAATCTGCCTAAGGGGTCATTGTGACATCATAAGTCTGCACGGCTCACCCAGGTGACAGGCCCTTGTCTGAGATCAGCCTAAGGGGCATTGTGACATCATAACAACGCACGAGTCTCCCAGGTTAGTGACCCTTTTTTGAAATCAGCTTAAGGGGGCGCTGTGACATCATAAGTCTGCACTGGGCACCAAGGAGACACGCCCTTGTCTGTGATGTGCTCAAGGGGGCATTTTGACATTATAACTCTGCACTAGGCACCCAGGTGACATGCCCTTGCCTGTGATTTGCCTAAGGGGGCTTTGTAACATCATAACACTGCACCGGGCACACAGATGTCAGGCCATTGTCTGTGATCTGCCTAAGGGGGCATTGTGACATCAGAACTCTGCACTGGTCACCCAGGTGTCAGACCCTTGTCTGTGATCTGCCTAAGGGGGCATTGTGACATCATAACTCTGCACTGTTCACCCAGGAGACAGACCCTTGTCTGTGACCTGCCTAAGGGGCATTGTGACATCATAACTCTGCACGGGTAACGCAGGTGACAAACCCTTGTCTGTGATCTCCCTAAGGGGGCATTGTAACATCATACCTCGGCACTGGTCACGCCAGTGATAGATCCTTGTCGGTGAACTGCGTACGGGGGCATTGTGACATCATAACTCTACACTGGTCACCCAGGTGACAGACAATTGTGTTTCATCTGCCTAAGCCGGCATTGTGACATCATAACTCTACAAGGGGCACCCAGGTGAAAGACCCTTGTCTGTGATCGGCCTAAGGGGGCATTGTGACATCATCACTCTCTACTGGTCCCCCAGGTGACAGGCCCTTGTCTATGATCTGCTTAAGGGGGCATTGTGACATCATAACTCTGCACTGGGCACCCACGTGACACGCTCTTGTCTGTGATGTGCATAAGGGGGCATTTTGACATTTTAACTCTACACTAGGCACCCAGGTGACATGCCCTTGTCTGTGATCTGCCTAAGGGGGCTTTGTGACATCATAACTCTGCACTGGGCCCCCAGGTGTCAGGTCCTTGTCTGTGATCTGCCTAAGGGGGCATTGTGACATCATAACTCTGCACTGGTCACCCAGGTGACAGACCCTTCTCTGTGATCTGCGTAAGGGCGCATTGTGACATCATAACACTGCATGGGACACCCTGGTGACTGGCCCTTGCCTTTGTTCTGCTTAAGTGAGTATTGTGACATCATAACTCTGCTCTGGTCACCCACGTGTCAGACCCTTGTCTCTGATCTGCCTAAGGGGTCATTGTGACATCATAACTCTGCACTGGTCACACAGGTGAAAGACCCTTGTCTGTGATCTGCCTTAGGGTGAATTGTGACATCATAACGCCGCACTGGTCACCAAGGTGACAGAGCATTGTCTATGATATGCCTAAGGAGGCATTGTGACATCATAGCTCTGCACTGGTCACCCAGGTGACAGACCCTTGTTTCTGATCTGCCTAAGGGGGCATTGTGACATCGTAACTCTGCAGGGGTCACCCAGGTGACAAACCCTTGTCAGTGATCTCCCTAAAGGGGCATTGTGACATCATAACCCTGCACTGGTCACCCCGGTGACAGACCCTTGTCGGTGAACTGACTAAGGGATCATTGTGACATCATAACTCTGCACTGGTTACCCAGGTGACACACCCTTGTCTTTGATCTGCCTAAGGGGGCATTGTGACATCATAACTCTACACGGGGCACCCAGGTGAAAGCCCCTTGTCTGTGATCTGCCTAAGCCGGCATTGTGACATCATCACTCTGCAATGGTCCCCCTGGTGAGAGGCCCTTGTCTGTGATCTCCTTAAGGGGGCATTGTGACATGATAACTCTGCACTGGGCACCCAGGTGACACGCCGTTGTCTGTGATGTGCAAAAGGGGGCATTTTGATATTATAACTCTGCACTAGGCACCCAGGTGACATGCCCTTGTCTGTGATCTTCCTAAGGGGGCTTTGTAGCATCATAACTCTGCACTGGACACCCAGGTGTCAGGCCCTTGTCTGTGATCATTGAGACATGATGACTCTGCACTGGTCACCCAGGTGACAGACCCTTGTCTGTGATCTGCCTGAGGGGGCATTGGGACATCATAAGTCTGCGCTGGTCACTGTGGTGAAAGGCCCTTGTCTGTGATCTGTCTAAGGGGGCATTGTGACATCATAACTCCGCACTGGTCACCCAGGTGACAGACACTTGTTTGTGATCTGCGTAAGGGGGCACTGTGACATCATAACTCTGCACTGGTCTCGCAGGTGAAGGACCCTTGTCTGTGATCTGCCTACGGGGATATTGTGACATCCTAACACTGCACAGGTCACCCAGGTGACAGACCCTTGTCTGTGATGTTCCTAAGGTGGCATTGTGACATCATAACACTGCACTCGTCACCCATGCAACAGACCCTTGTCTGTGATCTGCCTAAGATGTCATTGTGACATCATAACTCTGCACTGGTCACCCAGGTGACAGACCCTTGTCTGTGATTTGCCTAAGGGTGCATTGTGACATCATAAGTCTGCACGGGTCTCCCTGGTGACAGACCCCTGTCTCTGATCTGCTTAAGTGTGCATTGAGACATCATAGCTCTGCACTGGGCACCCAGGTGACAGGCCCTTTTTTGTTATCTGCCTAAGGAGCATTGTGACATCATAACTCTGCACTGGGCATCCAGGTGACAGGCTCTTGTCTGTGTTGTGCATAAGGGAGCATTGTGACATTATAACTCTGTACTGGGCACCCAGGTGACAAGCCCTTGTCTGTTATTTGCCTAAGGTGGCATTGTGACATCAAAACTCTGCACTGGGCACCCAGGTGACAGGCCCTTACCTGTGATCTGCCTAAGGGGGAATTGTGACATCATAACTCTGCACTGGTCACCAAGGTGACAGACCCTTGTCTGTGATCTGCCTAAGGGGGCATTGTGACATCATAACTCTGCACTGGTCACCCAGGCGACAGACCCTTGTCTCTGATCTGCCTAAGGGGGCATTGTGACATCATAACTCTGCACGGGTAACCAAGGTGACAGACCCTTGTCTGTGATCTCCCTAAGGGGTCATTGTGACATCATAACTCTGCACTGGTCACCCCGGTGATAGATCCTTGATGATGAACTGCCTAAGGGGGCATTGTGACATCATAACTCTGCACTGGTCACCCAGGTGACAGACACTTGTCTTTGATCTGCCTAAGCAGGCATTGTGTCATCATAACCCTACACGGGGCAACCCAGTTGAAAGACCCTTCTCTGTGATCTGCGTAATGGTGCATTGTGACATCATAACACTGCATGGGACACCCTGGTGACTGGCCCTTGTCTTTATTCTGCTTAAGTGGGTATTGTGACATCATAACTCTGCCCTGGTCACCCACGTCGCAGACCCTTGTCTGTGATCTGCCTAAGGGGTCATTGTGACATCATAATTCTGCACTGGTCACACAGGTGAAAGACCCTTGTCTGTGATCTGCCTTAGGGGGAATTGTGACATCATAACGCCCCACTGGTCACCAAGGTGACAGAGCATTGTCTCTGATATGCCTAAGGAGGCATTGTGACATCATAGCTCTGCATTGGTCACCCAGGTGACAGACCCTTGTCTGTGATCTGCCTAAGGGGGCATTGTGACAACATAACTCTGCACTGGTCACCCCGGTGACAGACCCTTGTCAGTGATCTGCCTAAGGGGGCATTGTGACTTCATAACTTTGCACTGGTCAGCCAGGTGACAGGCCCTTGTTTGTGATCTGCCTAAGGGGTCATTGTGACATCATAACTGTGCTCTGGGTACCCAGGTGACAGGCACTTGTCTTTGATCTGCCTTAGGGACATTGTGACATCATATCCCTACCCTGGTCACCCAGGTGACAAGCCCTTGCATGTGGTCTGCCTAAGGGGGCATTATGACTTCATAAATCTGCACTGGTGACCCAGAGGACAGACCCTTGTGTGTCATCTGCCTAAGGGGGCATTGTGACATCATAACACTGCACTGGGCACCCAGGTGACAGACCCTTGTCTGTCATCTTCCTAAGGGGGCATTGTGACATTATAACACTGCACTGGTAACCAAGGTGAGAGACCCTTGTCTGTGATCTGCCTAAGGGGGCATTGTGACTTCATAAATCTGCACTGGGCACGCAGGTGACAGGCGCTTGTCTGTGATCTGCCTAAGGGGTCATTGTGACATCATAACCCTGCACTGGTCAACCAGGTCACTTGCTCTTGACCATGGTCTGCCTAAGGGGGCATTGTGACATCATAACTCTGCACTGGGCACCCAGGTGACAAGCCCTTGTCTGTGATCCGCCTAAGGGGACATTGTGACATCATAACCCTGCACTGGGTACCCAGGAGACAGGCCCTTGTCTGTGATCTGCCTAACGGGGAAATGTGACCTCATAACTCTGCAATGGTCACCCAAGCGCCAGGCCCTAGTCTGTCATCTGCCTTAGTGTTCATTGTGATATCATCACTCTGCACTGGTCACCCAGGTGACAGACCCTTGTCTTTGATCTGACTAAGGGGGCATTGTGAAATCATAACTCTGCACTGGGCACCCAGGTGACAAGCCCTTGCCTGTGATCTCTCTATGGGGCCATTGAGACATCATAACCCTGCACTGGGTACCCAGGATACAGGCCCTTGTCTGTGATCTGCGAAAGGGGGAAATGTGACATCATAACTCTGCACTGGTCACCCAAGCGCCAGGCCCATGTCTGTCATCTGCCTTAGTGGGCATTGAGATATCATAACTTTGCACTGGTCACCCAGGTGACAGGCCCTTGTCTTTGATCTGCATAAGTTGGCATTGTGACATCATATCTGTGCCCTGGGCACCCAGGTGACTGTCCCTTGCGTGTGGTCTGCCTAAGGGGGCATTTTGACATCATAATTCTGCACTGGTCACCCAGGTGACATTCCCTTGTCTGTGATCTGTCTAAGGGGCATTGTGATATCATAACTCTGCACTGGTCACCGAGGAGACAGGCCCTTGTCTGTGATCTGCCTACGGGGGCATTGTGACTTCATCACTCTGCACTTGCCACCCAGGTGACAGACCCTTGTTTGTTATCTGCTTACGCGGGAATTGTGACATCGTAAGTCTGCACTGTGCACCCAGGTGACAAGCCCTTGTCTGTTTTCTACTTAAGGTGGAATTGTGATATCGTGACTCTGAATTGGGCACCCAGGTGACAGGCCCTGGTCTTTGATCAGCCTTAGGTGTTATTGTGACATCCTATCTCTGCACTGGGCACCCAGGTGACAGGTCCTTGTCTGTGATCTGCCTAAGGGGGCATTGTGACATCATAACTCTGCACTGGTCACCCAGGTGACAGGCCCTTGTCTCTGATCTGTCTAAGGGAGAATTGTGACATCATAACTCTGCACTGGGCATGCAGGTGACAGGCGCATGCCTGTGATCACCCTAAGGGGGCATTGTGACTTCATAACTCTGCACTGGTCAGCCAGGTGACAGGCCCTTGTCTGTGATCTGCCTATGGGGTCATTGTGACATCATAACTGTGCTCTGGGTACCCAGGTGACAGGCACTTGTCTTTGATCTGCCTTAGGGACATTGTGACATCATATCCCTACCCTGGTCACCCAGGTGACAAGCCCTTGCCTGTGGTATGCCTAAGGGGGCATTGTGACTTCATAAATCTGCACTGGTGACCCAGGTGACAGGCCCTTGTGTGTGATCTGCCTAAGGGGGCATTGTGACATCATAACACTGCACTGGGCACCCAGGTGACAGACCCTTGTCTGTCATCTTCCAAAGGGGGCATTGTGACATTATAACACTGCACTGGTAACCAAGGTGAGAGACCCTTGTCTATGATGTGCCTAAGGAGGCATTGTGACATCATAACTCTGCACTGGGCACCCAGGTGACAAGCCCTTGTCTGTGATCCGCCTAAGGGGACATTGTGACATCATAACTCTGTACTGGTGACACTGGTGACAGTACCTTGTCTGTGATCTGCCTAAGGTGATATTGTGACATCATAACTCTGCACTGGTCACACAGGTGAAAGACCCGTGTCTGTGATCTGCCTAAGGGGGCATTGTGACATCATAACATTGCACTGGTCAGCCAGGTGACAGGCCCTTGTCTGTGATCTGCCTAAGGGGGCATTGTGACATCATATCTCTGCACTGGTCACCCAGGTGACAGGCCCTTGTCTGTGATCTGCCTAAGGGGGCATTGTGACATCATAACTCTGCACTAGGCGCACAGGTGACAGGCCCTTGTCTGTGATCTGCCTACGGGGGCATCGTGACATCATAAATCTGCACTGGTCACCCAGGTGACATTCCCTTGTCTGTGATCTGCTTAAGGGGGCATTGTGACATCGTAACTCTGCACTGGGCACCCAGGTGACAGGTCCTTCTCTTGGATCTCCCTAAGGGGCATTGTGACATTGTATCTCTGCACTGGGCACGCAGGTGACAGGCCCTTGTCTGTGATCTGCCTAGGAGGGCATGGTCACATCATAACCCTGCACTGGTCACCCAGGTGACAGGCCATTGTCTTTGATCTGTCTAAGGGGCATTGGGATATGATAACTCTGCACTGGTCACCGAGGAGACAGGCCCTTGTCTGTGATCTGCCCACGGGGGCATTGTGACTTCGTAACTCTGCACTTGTCACCCAGGTGACAGACCCTTGTTTGTTATCTGCTTACGCGGGAATTGTGACATCGTAAGTCTGCACTGTGCACCCAGGTGACAAGCCCTTGTCTGTTTTCTGCTTAAGGTGGAATTGTGATATCGTAACTCTGAATTGGGCACCCAGGTGACAGGCCCTGGTCTTTGATCAGCCTTAGGGGTTATTGTGACATCCTATCTCTGCACTGGGCACCCAGGTGACAGGTCCTTGTCTGTGATCTGCCTAAGGGGGCATTGTGACATCATAACTCTGCACTGGTCACCCAGGTGACAGGCCCTTGTCTCTGATCTGCCTAAGGGAGCATTGTGACATCATAACTCTGCACTGGGCATGCAGGTGACAGGCGCATGCCTGTGATCAGCCTAAGGGGGCATTGTGACATCATAACTCTGCACTGGTCAGCCAGGTGACAGGCCCTTGTCTGTGATCTGCCTAAGGGGTCATTGTGACATCATAACTGTGCTCTGGGTACCCAGGTGACAGGCACTTGTCTTTGATCTGCCTTAGGGACATTGTGACATCATATCCCTACCCTGGTCACCCAGGTGACAAGCCCTTGCCTGTGGTATGCCTAAGGGGGCATTGTGACTTCATAAATCTGCACTGGTGACCCAGGTGACAGGCCCTTGTGTGTGATCTGCCTAAGGGGGCATTGTGACATCATAACACTGCACTGGGCACCCAGGTGACAGACCCTTGTCTGTCATCTTCCAAAGGGGGCATTGTGACATTGTAACACTGCACTGGTAACCAAGGTGAGAGACCCTTGTCTGTGATCTGCCTAAGGGGGCATTGTGACGTCATAAATCTGCACTGGGTACGCAGGTGACTGGCGCTTGTCTGTGATCTGCCTAAGGGGTCATTGTGACATCATAACTCTGCACTGGTCAACCAGGTCACTTGCCCTTGTCTATGATGTGCCTAAGGAGGCATTGTGACATCATAACTCTGCACTGGGCACCCAGGTGACAAGCCCTTGTCTGTGATCCGCCTAAGGGGACATTGTGACATCATAACTCTGTACTGGTGACACTGGTGACAGTCCCTTGTCTGTGATCTGCCTGAGGTGATATTGTGACATCATAACTCTGCACTGGTCACACAGGTGAAAGACCCGTGTCTGTGATCTGCCTTAGGGGGCATTGTGACATCATAACACTGCACTGGTCAGCCAGGTGACAGGCCCTTGTCTGTGATCTGCCTAAGGGGGCATTGTGACATCATATCTCTGCACTGGTCACCCAGGTGACAGGCCCTTGTCTGTGATCTGCCTAAGGGGGCATTGTGACATCATAACTCTGCACTAGGCGCACAGGTGACAGGCCCTTGTCTGTGATCTGCCTACGGGGGCATCGTGACATCATAAATCTGCACTGGTCACCCAGGTGACATTCCCTTGTCTGTGATCTGCTTAAGGGGGCATTGTGACATCGTAACTCTGCACTGGGCACCCAGGTGACAGGTCCTTCTCTTGGATCTCCCTAAGGGGCATTGTGACATCGTATCTCTGCACTGGGCACGCAGGTGACAGGCCCTTTTCTGTGATCTGCCTAGGAGGGCATGGTCACATCATAACCCTGCACTGGTCACCCAGGTGACAGGCCATTGTCTTTGATCTGTCTAAGGGGCATTGGGATATGATAACTCTGCACTGGTCACCGAGGAGACAGGCCCTTGTCTGTGATCTGCCCACGGGGGCATTGTGACTTCGTAACTCTGCACTTGTCACCCAGGTGACAGACCCTTGTTTGTTATCTGCTTACGCGGGAATTGTGACATCGTAAGTCTGCTCTGTGCACCCAGGTGACAAGCCCTTGTCTGTTTTCTGCTTAAGGTGGAATTGTGATATCGTAACTCTGAATTGGGCACCCAGGTGACAGGCCCTGGTCTTTGATCAGCCTTAGGGGTTATTGTGACATCCTATCTCTGCACTGGGCACCCAGGTGACAGGTCCTTGTCTGTGATCTGCCTAAGG
Organism: Gorilla gorilla gorilla; assembly: GCF_029281585.2. NCBI lineage: Eukaryota > Metazoa > Chordata > Mammalia > Primates > Hominidae > Gorilla > Gorilla gorilla. Next base: position 7,567,543 of record NC_086018.1, on the reverse strand, counting down.
GGGCATTGTGACATCATAACTCTGCACTGGTCACCCAGGTGACAGGCCCTTGTCTCTGATCTGCCTAAGGGAGCATTGTGACATCATAACTCTGCACTGGGCATGCAGGTGACAGGCGCATGCCTATGATCAGCCTAAGGGGGCATTGTGACATCATAACTCTGCACTGGGCACCCAGGTGACAAGCCCTTGTCTGTGATCCGCCTAAGGGGACATTGTGACATCATAACCCTGCACTGGGTACCCAGGAGACAGGCCCTTGTCTGTGATCTGCCTAACGGGGAAATGTGACCTCATAACTCTGCAATGGTCACCCAAGCGCCAGGCCCTAGTCTGTCATCTGCCTTAGTGTTCATTGTGATATCATCACTCTGCACTGGTCACCCAGGTGACAGACCCTTGTCTTTGATCTGACTAAGGGGGATTTGTGAAATCATAACTCTGCACTGGGCACCCAGGTGACAAGCCCTTGCCTGTGATCTCTCTATGGGGCCATTGAGACATCATAACCCTGCACTGGGTACCCAGGAGACAGGCCCTTGTCTGTGATCTGCCAAAGGGGGAAATGTGACATCATAACTCTGCACTGGTCACCCAAGCACCAGGCCCTAGTCTGTCATCTGCCTTAGTGGGCATTGTGATATCATAAATTTGCACTGGTAACCCAGGTGACAGGCCCTTGTCTTTGATCTGCATAAGGGGGCATTGTGACATCATATCTGTGCCCTGGGCACCCAGGTGACTGGCCCTTGCGTGTGGTCTGCCTAAGGGGGCATTTTGACATCATAATTCTGCACTGGTCACCCAGGTGGCATTCCGTTGTCTGTTATCTGTCTAAGGGGCATTGTGATATCATAACTCTGCAGTGGTCACCGAGGAGACAGGCCCTTGTCTGTGATCTGCCTACGGGGGCATTGTGACTTCATAACTCTGCACTTGTCACCCAGGTGACAGACCCTTGTTTGTTATCTGCTTACGCGGGAATTGTGACATCGTAAGTCTGCACTGTGCACCCAGGTGACAAGCCCTTGTCTGTTTTCTGCTTAAGGTGGAATTGTGATATCGTAACTCTGAATTGGGCACCCAGGTGACAGGCCCTGGTCTTTGATCAGCTTTAGGGGTTATTGTGACATCCTATCTCTGCACTGGGCACCCAGGTGACAGGTCCTTGTCTGTGATCTGCCTAAGGGGGCATTGTGACATCATAACTCTGCACTGGTCACCCAGGTGACAGGCCCTTGTCTCTGATTTGCATAAGGGAGCATTGTGACATCATAACTCTGCACTGGGCATGCAGGTGACAGGCGCATGCCTGTGATCAGCCTAAAGGGGCATTGTGACTTCATAACTCTGCACTGGTCAGCCAGGTGACAGGCCCTTGTCTGTGATCTGCCTATGGGGTCATTGTGACATCATAACTGTGCTCTGGGTACCCAGGTGACAGGCACTTGTCTTTGATCTGCCTTAGGGACATTGTGACATCATATCCCTACCCTGGTCACCCAGGTGACAAGCCCTTGCCTGTGGTATGCCTAAGGGGGCATTGTGACTTCATAAATCTGCACTGGTGACCCAGGTGACAGGCCCTTGTGTGTGATCTGCCTAAGGGGGCATTGTGACATCATAACACTGCACTGGGCACCCAGGTGACAGACCCTTGTCTGTCATCTTCCTAAGGGGGCATTGTGACATTATAACACTGCACTGGTAACCAAGGTGAGAGACCCTTGTCTGTGATCTGCCTAAGGGGGCATTGTGACGTCATAAATCTGCACTGGGCACGCAGGTGACAGGCGCTTGTCTGTGATCTGCCTAAGGGGTCATTGTGACATCATAACCCTGCACTGGTCAACCAGGTCACTTGCTCTTGACCATGGTCTGCCTAAGGGGGCATTGTGACATCATAACTCTACACTGGGCACCCAGGTGACAAGCCCTTGTCTGTGATCCGCCTAAGGGGACATTGTGACATCATAACTCTGTACTGGTGACACTGGTGACAGTCCCTTGTCTGTGATCTGCCTAAGGTGACATTGTGACATCATAACTCTGCACTGGTCACACAGGTGAAAGACCCGTGTCTGTGATCTGCCTAAGGGGGCATTGTGACATCATAACACTGCACTGGTCAGCCAGGTGACAGGCCCTTGTCTGTGATCTGCCTAAGGGGGCATTGTGACATCATATCTCTGCACTGGTCACCCAGGTGACAGGCCCTTGTCTGTGATCTGCCTAAGGGGGCATTGTGACATCATAACTCTGCACTAGGCGCACAGGTGACAGGCCCTTGTCTGTGATCTGCCTACGGGGGCATCGTGACATCATAAATCTGCACTGGTCACCCAGGTGACATTCCCTTGTCTGTGATCTGCTTAAGGGGGCATTGTGACATCATAACTCTGCACTGGGCACCCAGGGGACAGGTCCTTCTCTTGGATCTCCCTAAGGGGCATTGTGACATCGTATCTCTGCACTGGGCACGCAGGTGACAGGCCCTTGTCTGTGATCTGCCTAGGAGGGCATGGTCACATCATAACCCTGCACTGGTCACCCAGGTGACAGGCCATTGTCTTTGATCTGTCTAAGGGGCATTGGGATATGATAACTCTGCACTGGTCACCGAGGAGACAGGCCCTTGTCTGTGATCTGCCCACGGGGGCATTGTGACTTCGTAACTCTGCACTTGTCACCCAGGTGACAGACCCTTGTTTGTTATCTGCTTACGCGGGAATTGTGACATCGTAAGTCTGCACTGTGCACCCAGGTGACAAGCCCTTGTCTGTTTTCTGCTTAAGGTGGAATTGTGATATCGTAACTCTGAATTGGGCACCCAGGTGACAGGCCTTGGTCTTTGATCAGCCTTAGGGGTTATTGTGACATCCTATCTCTGCACTGGGCACCCAGGTGACAGGTCCTTGTCTGTGATCTGCCTAAGGGGGCATTGTGACATCATAACTCTGCACTGGTCACCCAGGTGACAGGCCCTTGTCTCTGATCTGCCTAAGGGAGCATTGTGACATCATAACTCTGCACTGGGCATGCAGGTGACAGGCGCATGCCTGTGATCAGCCTAAGGGGGCATTGTGATATCATAACTCTGCACTGGGCACCCAGGTGAGAAGCCCTTGTCTGTGATCCGCCTAAGGGGACATTGTGACATCATAACCCTGCACTGGGTACCCAGGAGACAGGCCCTTGTCTGTGATCTGCCTAACGGGGAAATGTGACCTCATAACTCTGCAATGGTCACCCAAGCGCCAGGCCCTAGTCTGTCATCTGCCTTAGTGTTCATTGTGATATCATAACTCTGCACTGGTCACCCAGGTGACAGACCCTTGTCTTTGATCTGACTAAGGGGGCATTGTGAAATCATAACTCTGCACTTGGCACCCAGATGACAAGCCCTTGCCTGTGATCTCTCTATGGGGCCATTGAGACATCATAACCCTGCACTGGGTACCCAGGAGACAGGCTCTTGTCTGTGATCTGCCAAAGGGGGAAATGTGACATCATAACTCTGCACTGGTCACCCAAGCCCCAGGCCCTAGTCTGTCATCTGCCTTAGTGGGCATTGTGATATCATAACTTTGCACTGGTCACCCAGGTGACAGGCCCTTGACTTTGATCTGCATAAGGGGGCATTGTGACATCATATCTGTGCCCTGGGCACCCAGGTGACTGGCCCTTGCGTGTGGTCTGCCTAAGGGGGCATTTTGACATCATAATTCTGCACTGGTCACCCAGGTGACATTCCCTTGTCTGTGATCTGTCTAAGGGGCATTGTGATATCATAACTCTGCACTGGTCACCGAGGAGACAGGCCCTTGTCTGTGATCTGCCTACGGGGGCATTGTGACTTCATCACTCTGCACTTGCCACCCAGGTGACAGACCCTTGTTTGTTATCTGCTTACGCGGGAATTGTGACATCGTAAGTCTGCACTGTGCACCCAGGTGACAAGCCCTTGTCTGTTTTCTGCTTAAGGTGGAATTGTGATATCGTAACTCTGAATTGGGCCCCCAGGAGACAGGCCCTGGTCGTTGATCAGCCTTAGGGGTTATTGTGACATCCTATCTCTGCACTGGGCACCCAGGTGACAGGTCCTTGTCTGTGATCTGCCTAAGGGGGCATTGTGACATCATAACTCTGCACTGGTCACCCAGGTGACAGGCCCTTGTCTCTGATCTGCCTAAGGGAGCATTGTGACATCATAACTCTGCACTGGGCATGCAGGTGACAGGCGCATGCCTGTGATCAGCCTAAGGGGGCATTGTTACTTCATAACTCTGCACTGGTCAGCCAGGTGACAGGCCCTTGTCTGTGATCTGCCTAAGGGGTCATTGTGACATCATAACTGTGCTCTGGGTACCCAGGTGACAGGCACTTGTCTTTGATCTGCCTTAGGGACATTGTGACATCATATCCCTACCCTGGTCACCCAGGTGACAAGCCCTTGCCTGTGGTATGCCTAAGGGGGCATTGTGACTTCATAAATCTGCACTGGTGACCCAGGTGACAGGCCCTTGTGTGTGATCTGCCTAAGGGGGCATTGTGACATCATAACACTGCACTGGGCACCCAGGTGACAGACCCTTGTCTGTCATCTTGCTAAGGGGGCATTGTGACATTATAACACTGCACTGGTAACCAAGGTGAGAGACCCTTGTCTGTGATCTGCCTAAGGGAGCATTGTGACATCATAACTCTGCACTGGGCATGCAGGTGACAGGCGCATGCCTGTGATCAGCCTAAGGGGGCATTGTGACTTCATAACTCTGCCCTTGTCAGCCAGGTGACAGGTCCTTGTCTGTGATCTGCCTAAGGGGTCATTGTGACATCATAACTGTGCTCTGGGTACCCAGGTGACAGGCACTTGTCTTTGATCTGCCTTAGGGACATTGTGACATCATATCCCTACCCTGGTCACCCAGGTGACAAGCCCTTGCCTGTGGTATGCCTAAGGGGGCATTGTGACTTCATAAATCTGCACTGGGCACGCAGGTGACAGGCGCTTGTCTGTGATCTGCCTAATGGGTCATTGTGACATCATAACTCTGCACTGGTCACCCAGGTGACAGACACTTGTCTTTGATCTGCCTAATCAGGCATTGTGTCATCATAACCCTACACGGGGCAACCCAGTTGAAAGACCCTTCTCTGTGATCTGCGTAATGGTGCATTGTGACATCATAACACTGCATGGGACACCCTGGTGACTGGCCCTTGTCTTTATTCTGCTTAAGTGGGTATTGTGACATCATAACTCTGCACTGGTCACCCCGGTGACAGACCCTTGTCAGTGATCTGCCTAAGGGGGCATTGTGACTTCATAACTTTGCACTGGTCAGCCAGGTGACAGGCCCTTGTTTGTGATCTGCCTAAGGGGTCATTGTGACATCATAACTGTGCTCTGGGTACCCAGGTGACAGGCACTTGTCTTTGATCTGCCTTAGGGACATTGTGACATCATATCCCTACCCTGGTCACCCAGGTGACAAGCCCTTGCATGTGGTCTGCCTAAGGGGGCATTATGACTTCATAAATCTGCACTGGTGACCCAGAGGACAGACCCTTGTGTGTCATCTGCCTAAGGAGGCATTGTGACATCATAACACTGCACTGGGCACCAAGGTGACAGACCCTTGTCTGTCATCTTCCTAAGGGGGCATTGTGACATTATAACACTGCACTGGTAACCAAGGTGAGAGACCCTTGTCTGTGATCTGCCTAAGGGGGCATTGTGACTTCATAAATCTGCACTGGGCACGCAGGTGACAGGCGCTTGTCTGTGATCTGCCTAAGGGGTCATTGTGACATCATAACCCTGCACTGGTCAACCAGGTCACTTGCTCTTGACCATGGTCTGCCTAAGGGGGCATTGTGACATCATAACTCTGCACTGGGCACCCAGGTGACAAGCCCTTGTCTGTGATCCGCCTAAGGGGACATTGTGACATCATAACCCTGCACTGGGTACCCAGGAGACAGGCCCTTGTCTGTGATCTGCCTAACGGGGAAATGTGACCTCATAACTCTGCAATGGTCACCCAAGCGCCAGGCCCTAGTCTGTCATCTGCCTTAGTGTTCATTGTGATATCATCACTCTGCACTGGTCACCCAGGTGACAGACCCTTGTCTTTGATCTGACTAAGGGGGCATTGTGAAATCATAACTCTGCACTGGGCACCCAGGTGACAAGCCCTTGCCTGTGATCTCTCTATGGGGCCATTGAGACATCATAACCCTGCACTGGGTACCCAGGATACAGGCCCTTGTCTGTGATCTGCGAAAGGGGGAAATGTGACATCATAACTCTGCACTGGTCACCCAAGCGCCAGGCCCATGTCTGTCATCTGCCTTAGTGGGCATTGAGATATCATAACTTTGCACTGGTCACCCAGGTGACAGGCCCTTGTCTTTGATCTGCATAAGTTGGCATTGTGACATCATATCTGTGCCCTGGGCACCCAGGTGACTGTCCCTTGCGTGTGGTCTGCCTAAGGGGGCATTTTGACATCATAATTCTGCACTGGTCACCCAGGTGACATTCCCTTGTCTGTGATCTGTCTAAGGGGCATTGTGATATCATAACTCTGCACTGGTCACCGAGGAGACAGGCCCTTGTCTGTGATCTGCCTACGGGGGCATTGTGACTTCATCACTCTGCACTTGCCACCCAGGTGACAGACCCTTGTTTGTTATCTGCTTACGCGGGAATTGTGACATCGTAAGTCTGCACTGTGCACCCAGGTGACAAGCCCTTGTCTGTTTTCTACTTAAGGTGGAATTGTGATATCGTGACTCTGAATTGGGCACCCAGGTGACAGGCCCTGGTCTTTGATCAGCCTTAGGTGTTATTGTGACATCCTATCTCTGCACTGGGCACCCAGGTGACAGGTCCTTGTCTGTGATCTGCCTAAGGGGGCATTGTGACATCATAACTCTGCACTGGTCACCCAGGTGACAGGCCCTTGTCTCTGATCTGTCTAAGGGAGAATTGTGACATCATAACTCTGCACTGGGCATGCAGGTGACAGGCGCATGCCTGTGATCAGCCTAAGGGGGCATTGTGACTTCATAACTCTGCACTGGTCAGCCAGGTGACAGGCCCTTGTCTGTGATCTGCCTATGGGGTCATTGTGACATCATAACTGTGCTCTGGGTACCCAGGTGACAGGCACTTGTCTTTGATCTGCCTTAGGGACATTGTGACATCATATCCCTACCCTGGTCACCCAGGTGACAAGCCCTTGCCTGTGGTATGCCTAAGGGGGCATTGTGACTTCATAAATCTGCACTGGTGACCCAGGTGACAGGCCCTTGTGTGTGATCTGCCTAAGGGGGCATTGTGACATCATAACACTGCACTGGGCACCCAGGTGACAGACCCTTGTCTGTCATCTTCCAAAGGGGGCATTGTGACATTATAACACTGCACTGGTAACCAAGGTGAGAGACCCTTGTCTGTGATCTGCCTAAGGGGGCATTGTGACGTCATAAATCTGCACTGGGCACGCAGGTGACTGGCGCTTGTCTGTGATCTGCCTAAGGGGTCATTGTGACATCATAACTCTGCACTGGTCAACCAGGTCACTTGCCCTTGTCTATGATGTGCCTAAGGAGGCATTGTGACATCATAACTCTGCACTGGGCACCCAGGTGACAAGCCCTTGTCTGTGATCCGCCTAAGGGGACATTGTGACATCATAACTCTGTACTGGTGACACTGGTGACAGTACCTTGTCTGTGATCTGCCTAAGGTGATATTGTGACATCATAACTCTGCACTGGTCACACAGGTGAAAGACCCGTGTCTGTGATCTGCCTAAGGGGGCATTGTGACATCATAACATTGCACTGGTCAGCCAGGTGACAGGCCCTTGTCTGTGATCTGCCTAAGGGGGCATTGTGACATCATATCTCTGCACTGGTCACCCAGGTGACAGGCCCTTGTCTGTGATCTGCCTAAGGGGGCATTGTGACATCATAACTCTGCACTAGGCGCACAGGTGACAGGCCCTTGTCTGTGATCTGCCTACGGGGGCATCGTGACATCATAAATCTGCACTGGTCACCCAGGTGACATTCCCTTGTCTGTGATCTGCTTAAGGGGGCATTGTGACATCGTAACTCTGCACTGGGCACCCAGGTGACAGGTCCTTCTCTTGGATCTCCCTAAGGGGCATTGTGACATTGTATCTCTGCACTGGGCACGCAGGTGACAGGCCCTTGTCTGTGATCTGCCTAGGAGGGCATGGTCACATCATAACCCTGCACTGGTCACCCAGGTGACAGGCCATTGTCTTTGATCTGTCTAAGGGGCATTGGGATATGATAACTCTGCACTGGTCACCGAGGAGACAGGCCCTTGTCTGTGATCTGCCCACGGGGGCATTGTGACTTCGTAACTCTGCACTTGTCACCCAGGTGACAGACCCTTGTTTGTTATCTGCTTACGCGGGAATTGTGACATCGTAAGTCTGCACTGTGCACCCAGGTGACAAGCCCTTGTCTGTTTTCTGCTTAAGGTGGAATTGTGATATCGTAACTCTGAATTGGGCACCCAGGTGACAGGCCCTGGTCTTTGATCAGCCTTAGGGGTTATTGTGACATCCTATCTCTGCACTGGGCACCCAGGTGACAGGTCCTTGTCTGTGATCTGCCTAAGGGGGCATTGTGACATCATAACTCTGCACTGGTCACCCAGGTGACAGGCCCTTGTCTCTGATCTGCCTAAGGGAGCATTGTGACATCATAATTCTGCACTGGGCATGCAGGTGACAGGTGCATGCCTGTGATCAGCCTAAGGGGGCATTGTGACATCATAACTCTGCACTGGTCAGCCAGGTGACAGGCCCTTGTCTGTGATCTGCCTAAGGGGTCATTGTGACATCATAACTGTGCTCTGGGTACCCAGGTGACAGGCACTTGTCTTTGATCTGCCTTAGGGACATTGTGACATCATATCCCTACCCTGGTCACCCAGGTGACAAGCCCTTGCCTGTGGTATGCCTAAGGGGGCATTGTGACTTCATAAATCTGCACTGGTGACCCAGGTGACAGGCCCTTGTGTGTGATCTGCCTAAGGGGGCATTGTGACATCATAACACTGCACTGGGCACCCAGGTGACAGACCCTTGTCTGTCATCTTCCAAAGGGGGCATTGTGACATTGTAACACTGCACTGGTAACCAAGGTGAGAGACCCTTGTCTGTGATCTGCCTAAGGGGGCATTGTGACGTCATAAATCTGCACTGGGTACGCAGGTGACTGGCGCTTGTCTGTGATCTGCCTAAGGGGTCATTGTGACATCATAACTCTGCACTGGTCAACCAGGTCACTTGCCCTTGTCTATGATGTGCCTAAGGAGGCATTGTGACATCATAACTCTGCACTGGGCACCCAGGTGACAAGCCCTTGTCTGTGATCCGCCTAAGGGGACATTGTGACATCATAACTCTGTACTGGTGACACTGGTGACAGTCCCTTGTCTGTGATCTGCCTGAGGTGATATTGTGACATCATAACTCTGCACTGGTCACACAGGTGAAAGACCCGTGTCTGTGATCTGCCTTAGGGGGCATTGTGACATCATAACACTGCACTGGTCAGCCAGGTGACAGGCCCTTGTCTGTGATCTGCCTAAGGGGGCATTGTGACATCATATCTCTGCACTGGTCACCCAGGTGACAGGCCCTTGTCTGTGATCTGCCTAAGGGGGCATTGTGACATCATAACTCTGCACTAGGCGCACAGGTGACAGGCCCTTGTCTGTGATCTGCCTACGGGGGCATCGTGACATCATAAATCTGCACTGGTCACCCAGGTGACATTCCCTTGTCTGTGATCTGCTTAAGGGGGCATTGTGACATCGTAACTCTGCACTGGGCACCCAGGTGACAGGTCCTTCTCTTGGATCTCCCTAAGGGGCATTGTGACATTGTATCTCTGCACTGGGCACGCAGGTGACAGGCCCTTTTCTGTGATCTGCCTAGGAGGGCATGGTCACATCATAACCCTGCACTGGTCACCCAGGTGACAGGCCATTGTCTTTGATCTGTCTAAGGGGCATTGGGATATGATAACTCTGCACTGGTCACCGAGGAGACAGGCCCTTGTCTGTGATCTGCCCACGGGGGCATTGTGACTTCGTAACTCTGCACTTGTCACCCAGGTGACAGACCCTTGTTTGTTATCTGCTTACGCGGGAATTGTGACATCGTAAGTCTGCACTGTGCACCCAGGTGACAAGCCCTTGTCTGTTTTCTGCTTAAGGTGGAATTGTGATATCGTAACTCTGAATTGGGCACCCAGGTGACAGGCCCTGGTCTTTGATCAGCCTTAGGTGTTATTGTGACATCCTATCTCTGCACTGGGCACCCAGGTGACAGGTCCTTGTCTGTGATCTGCCTAAGGGGGCATTGTGACATCATAACTCTGCACTGGTCACCCAGGTGACAGGCCCTTGTCTCTGATCTGCCTAAGGGAGCATTGTGACATCATAACTCTGCACTGGGCATGCAGGTGACAGGCGCATGCCTGTGATCAGCCTAAGGGGGCATTGTGACATCATAACTCTGCACTGGGCACCCAGGTGACAAGCCCTTGTCTGTGATCCGCCTAAGGGGACATTGTGACATCATAACCCTGCACTGGGTACCCAGGAGACAGGCCCTTGTCTGTGATCTGCCTAACGGGGAAATGTGACCTCATAACTCTGCAATGGTCACCCAAGCGCCAGGCCCTAGTCTGTCATCTGCCTTAGTGTTCATTGTGATATCATCACTCTGCACTGGTCACCCAGGTGACAGACCCTTGTCTTTGATCTGACTAAGGGGGATTTGTGAAATCATAACTCTGCACTGGGCACCCAGGTGACAAGCCCTTGCCTGTGATCTCTCTATGGGGCCATTGAGACATCATAACCCTGCACTGGGTACCCAGGAGACAGGCCCTTGTCTGTGATCTGCCAAAGGGGGAAATGTGACATCATAACTCTGCACTGGTCACCCAAGCACCAGGCCCTAGTCTGTCATCTGCCTTAGTGGGCATTGTGATATCATAACTTTGCACTGGTAACCCAGGTGACAGGCCCTTGTCTTTGATCTGCATAAGGGGGCATTGTGACATCATATCTGTGCCCTGGGCACCCAGGTGACTGGCCCTTGCGTGTGGTCTGCCTAAGGGGGCATTTTGACTTCATAATTCTGCACTGGTCACCCAGGTGGCATTCCGTTGTCTGTTATCTGTCTAAGGGGCATTGTGATATCATAACTCTGCAGTGGTCACCGAGGAGACAGGCCCTTGTCTGTGATCTGCCTACGGGGGCATTGTGACTTCATAACTCTGCACTTGTCACCCAGGTGACAGACCCTTGTTTGTTATCTGCTTACGCGGGAATTGTGACATCGTAAGTCTGCACTGTGCACCCAGGTGACAAGCCCTTGTCTGTTTTCTGCTTAAGGTGGAATTGTGATATCGTAACTCTGAATTGGGCACCCAGGTGACAGGCCCTGGTCTTTGATCAGCCTTAGGGGTTATTGTGACATCCTATCTCTGCACTGGGCACCCAGGTGACAGGTCCTTGTCTGTGATCTGCCTAAGGGGGCATTGTGACATCATAACTCTGCACTGGTCACCCAGGTGACAGGCCCTTGTCTCTGATTTGCCTAAGGGAGCATTGTGACATCATAACTCTGCACTGGGCATGCAGGTGACAGGCGCATGCCTGTGATCAGCCTAAAGGGGCATTGTGACTTCATAACTCTGCACTGGTCAGCCAGGTGACAGGCCCTTGTCTGTGATCTGCCTATGGGGTCATTGTGACATCATAACTGTGCTCTGGGTACCCAGGTGACAGGCACTTGTCTTTGATCTGCCTTAGGGACATTGTGACATCATATCCCTACCCTGGTCACCCAGGTGACAAGCCCTTGCCTGTGGTCTGCCTAAGGGGGCATTGTGACTTCATAAATCTGCACTGGTGACCCAGGTGACAGGCCCTTGTGTGTGATCTGCCTAAGGGGGTATTGTGACATCATAACACTGCACTGGGCACCCAGGTGACAGACCCTTGTCTGTCATCTTCCTAAGGGGGCATTGTGACATTATAACACTGCACTGGTAACCAAGGTGAGAGACCCTTGTCTGTGATCTGCCTAAGGGGGCATTGTGACGTCATAAATCTGCACTGGGCACGCAGGTGACAGGCGCTTGTCTGTGATCTGCCTAAGGGGTCATTGTGACATCATAACCCTGCACTGGTCAACCAGGTCACTTGCTCTTGACCATGGTCTGCCTAAGGGGGCATTGTGACATCATAACTCTACACTGGGCACCCAGGTGACAAGCCCTTGTCTGTGATCCGCCTAAGGGGACATTGTGACATCATAACTCTGTACTGGTGACACTGGTGACAGTCCCTTGTCTGTGATCTGCCTAAGGTGACATTGTGACATCATAACTCTGCACTGGTCACACAGGTGAAAGACCCGTGTCTGTGATCTGCCTAAGGGGGCAATGTGACATCATACCACTGCACTGGTCAGCCAGGTGACAGGCCCTTGTCTGTGATCTGCCTAAGGGGGCATTGTGACATCATATCTCTGCACTGGTCACCCAGGTGACAGGCCCTTGTCTGTGATCTGCCTAAGGGGGCATTGTGACATCATAACTCTGCACTAGGCGCACAGGTGACAGGCCCTTGTCTGTGATCTGCCTACGGGGGCATCGTGACATCATAAATCTGCACTGGTCACCCAGGTGACATTCCCTTGTCTGTGATCTGCTTAAGGGGGCATTGTGACATCATAACTCTGCACTGGGCACCCAGGGGACAGGTCCTTCTCTTGGATCTCCCTAAGGGGCATTGTGACATCGTATCTCTGCACTGGGCACGCAGGTGACAGGCCCTTGTCTGTGATCTGCCTAGGAGTGCATGGTCACATCATAGCCCTGCACTGGTCACCCAGGTGACAGGCCATTGTCTTTGATCTGTCTAAGGGGCATTGTGATATCATAACTCTGCACTGGTCACCGAGGAGACAGGCCCTTGTCTGTGATCTGCCTACGGGGGCATTGTGACTTCATCACTCTGCACTTGTCACCCAGGTGACAGACCCTTGTTTGTTATCTGCTTACGCGGGAATTGTGACATCGTAAGTCTGCACTGTGCACCCAGGTGACAAGCCCTTGACTGTTTTCTGCTTAAGGTGGAATTGTGATATCGTAACTCTGAATTGGGCACCCAGGTGACAGGCCCTGGTCTTTGATCAGCCTTAGGGGTTATTGTGACATCCTATCTCTGCACTGGGCACCCAGGTGACAGGTCCTTGTCTGTGATCTGCCTAAGGGGGCATTGTGACATCATAACTCTGCACTGGTCACCCAGGTGACAGGCCCTTGTCTCTGATCTGCCTAAGGGAGCATTGTGACATCATAACTCTGCACTGGGCATGCAGGTGACAGGCCCATGCCTGTGATCAGCCTAAGGGGGCATTGTGACTTCATAACTCTGCACTGGTCAGCCAGGTGACAGGCCCTTGTCTGTGATCTGCCTAAGGGTTCATTGTGACATCATAACTGTGCTCTGGTTACCCAGGTGAGAGGCACTTGTCTTTGATCTGCCTTAGGGACATTGTGACATCATATCCCTACCCTGGTCACCCAGGTGACAAGCCCTTGAATGTGGTCTGCCTAAGGTGGCATTGTGACTTCATTAATCTGCACTGGTGACCCAGGTGACAGGCCCTTGTGTGTGATCTGCCTAAGGGAGCATTGTGACATCATAACACTGCACTGGGCACCCAGGTGACAGACCCTTGTCTGTCATCTTCCAAAGGGGGCATTGTGACATTATAACACTGCACTGGTAACCAAGGTGAGAGACCCTTGTCTGTGATCTGCCTAAGGGGTCATTGTGACATCATAACTGTGCTCTGGGTACCCAGGTGACAGGCACTTGTCTTTGATCTGCCTTAGGGACATTGTGACATCATATCCCTACCCTGGTCACCCAGGTGACAAGCCCTTGCCTGTGGTATGCCTAAGGGGGCATTGTGACTTCATAAATCTGCACTGGTGACCCAGGTGACAGGCCCTTGTGTGTGATCTGCCTAAGGGGGCATTGTGACATCATAACACTGCACTGGGCACCCAGGTGACAGACCCTTGTCTGTCATCTTCCAAAGGGGGCATTGTGACATTATAACACTGCACTGGTAACCAAGGTGAGAGACCCTTGTCTGTGATCTGCCTAAGGGGGCATTGTGACGTCATAAATCTGCACTGGGCACGCAGGTGACAGGCGCTTGTCTGTGATCTGCCTAAGGGGTCATTGTGACATCATAACTCTGCACTGGTCAACCAGGTCACTTGCCCTTGTCTATGATGTGCCTAAGGAGGCATTCTGACATCATAACTCTGCACTGGGCACCCAGGTGACAAGCCCTTGTCTGTGATCCGCCTAAGGGGACATTGTGACATCATAACTCTGTACTGGTGACACTGGTGACAGTCCCTTGTCTGTGATCTGCCTAAGGTGACATTGTGACTTCATAACTCTGCGCTGGTCACACAGGTGAAAGACCCGTGTCTGTGATCTGCCTAAGGGGGCATTGTGACATCATAACACTGCACTGGTCAGCCAGGTGACAGGCCCTTGTCTGTGATCTGCCTAAGGGGGCATTGTGACATCATATCTCTGCACTGGTCACCCAGGTGACAGGCCCTTGTCTGTGATCTGCCTAAGGGGGCATTGTGACATCATAACTCTGCACTAGGCGCACAGGTGACAGGCCCTTGTCTGTGATCTGCCTACGGAGGCATCGTGACATCATAAATCTGCACTGGTCACCCAGGTGACATTCCCTTGTCTGTTATCTGCTTAAGGGGGCATTGTGACATCGTAACTCTGCACTGGGCACCCAGGTGACAGGTCCTTCTCTTGCATCTCCCTAAGGGGCATTGTGCCATCGTATCTCTGCACTGGGCACGCAGGTGACAGGCCCTTGTCTGTGATCTGCCTAGGAGGGCATGGTCACATCATAACCCTGCACTGGTCACCCAGGTGACAGGCCATTGTCTTTGATCTGTCTAAGGGGCATTGGGATATGATAACTCTGCACTGGTCACCGAGGAGACAGGCCCTTGTCTGTGATCTGCCCACGGGGGCATTGTGACTTCGTAACTCTGCACTTGTCACCCAGGTGACAGACCCTTGTTTGTTATCTGCTTACGCGGGAATTGTGACATCGTAAGTCTGCACTGTGCACCCAGGTGACAAGCCCTTGTCTGTTTTCTGCTTAAGGTGGAATTGTGATATCGTAACTCTGAATTGGGCACCCAGGTGACAGGCCTTGGTCTTTGATCAGCCTTAGGGGTTATTGTGACATCCTATCTCTGCACTGGGCACCCAGGTGACAGGTCCTTGTCTGTGATCTGCCTAAGGGGGCATTGTGACATCATAACTCTGCACTGGTCACCCAGGTGACAGGCCCTTGTCTCTGATCTGCCTAAGGGAGCATTGTGACATCATAACTCTGCACTGGGCATGCAGGTGACAGGCGCATGCCTGTGATCAGCCTAAGGGGGCATTGTGACATCATAACTCTGCACTGGGCACCCAGGTGAGAAGCCCTTGTCTGTGATCCGCCTAAGGGGACATTGTGACATCATAACCCTGCACTGGGTACCCAGGAGACAGGCCCTTGTCTGTGATCTGCCTAACGGGGAAATGTGACCTCATAACTCTGCAATGGTCACCCAAGCGCCAGGCCCTAGTCTGTCATCTGCCTTAGTGTTCATTGTGATATCATAACTCTGCACTGGTCACCCAGGTGACAGACCCTTGTCTTTGATCTGACTAAGGGGGCATTGTGAAATCATAACTCTGCACTTGGCACCCAGATGACAAGCCCTTGCCTGTGATCTCTCTATGGGGCCATTGAGACATCATAACCCTGCACTGGGTACCCAGGAGACAGGCTCTTGTCTGTGATCTGCCAAAGGGGGAAATGTGACATCATAACTCTGCACTGGTCACCCAAGCACCAGGCCCTAGTCTGTCATCTGCCTTAGTGGGCATTGTGATATCATAACTTTGCACTGGTCACCCAGGTGACAGGCCCTTGACTTTGATCTGCATAAGGGGGCATTGTGACATCATATCTGTGCCCTGGGCACCCAGGTGACTGGCCCTTGCGTGTTGTCTGCCTAAGGGGGCATTTTGACATCATAATTCTGCACTGGTCACCCAGGTGACATTCCCTTGTCTGTGATCTGTCTAAGGGGCATTGTGATATCATAACTCTGCACTGGTCACCGAGGAGACAGGCCCTTGTCTGTGATCTGCCTACGGGGGCATTGTGACTTCATCACTCTGCACTTGCCACCCAGGTGACAGACCCTTGTTTGTTATCTGCTTACGCGGGAATTGTGACATCGTAAGTCTGCACTGTGCACCCAGGTGACAAGCCCTTGTCTGTTTTCTGCTTAAGGTGGAATTGTGATATCGTAACTCTGAATTGGGCCCCCAGGAGACAGGCCCTGGTCGTTGATCAGCCTTAGGGGTTATTGTGACATCCTATCTCTGCACTGGGCACCCAGGTGACAGGTCCTTGTCTGTGATCTGCCTAAGGGGGCATTGTGACATCATAACTCTGCACTGGTCACCCAGGTGACAGGCCCTTGTCTCTGATCTGCCTAAGGGAGCATTGTGACATCATAACTCTGCACTGGGCATGCAGGTGACAGGCGCATGCCTGTGATCAGCCTAAGGGGGCATTGTTACTTCATAACTCTGCACTGGTCAGCCAGGTGACAGGCCCTTGTCTGTGATCTGCCTAAGGGGTCATTGTGACATCATAACTGTGCTCTGGGTACCCAGGTGACAGGCACTTGTCTTTGATCTGCCTTAGGGACATTGTGACATCATATCCCTACCCTGGTCACCCAGGTGACAAGCCCTTGCCTGTGGTATGCCTAAGGGGGCATTGTGACTTCATAAATCTGCACTGGTGACCCAGGTGACAGGCCCTTGTGTGTGATCTGCCTAAGGGGGCATTGTGACATCATAACACTGCACTGGGCACCCAGGTGACAGACCCTTGTCTGTCATCTTCCTAAGGGGGCATTGTGACATTATAACACTGCACTGGTAACCAAGGTGAGAGACCCTTGTCTGTGATCTGCCTAAGGGAGCATTGTGACATCATAACTCTGCACTGGGCATGCAGGTGACAGGCGCATGCCTGTGATCAGCCTAAGGGGGCATTGTGACTTCATAACTCTGCCCTTGTCAGCCAGGTTACAGGTCCTTGTCTGTGATCTGCCTAAGGGGTCATTGTGACATCATAACTGTGCTCTGGGTACCCAGGTGACAGGCACTTGTCTTTGATCTGCCTTAGGGACATTGTGACATCATATCCCTACCCTGGTCACCCAGGTGACAAGCCCTTGCCTGTGGTATGCCTAAGGGGGCATTGTGACTTCATAAATCTGCACTGGGCACGCAGGTGACAGGCGCTTGTCTGTGATCTGCCTAATGGGTCATTGTGACATCATAACTCTGCACTGGTCAAACAGGTCACTTGCCCTTGTCTATGATCTGCCTAAGGGGGCATTGTGACATCATAACTCTGCACTGGGCACCCAGGTGACAAGCCCTTGTCTGTGATCCGCCTAAGGGGACATTGTGACATCATAACCCTGCACTGGGTACCCAGGAGACAGGCCCTTGTCTGTGATCTGCCTAACTGGGAAATGTGACCTCATAACTCTGCAATGGTCACCCAAGCGCCAGGCCCTAGTCTGTCATCTGCCTTAGTGTTCATTGTGATATCATAACTCTGCACTGGTCACCCAGGTGACAGACCCTTGTCTTTGATCTGACTAAGGGGGTATTGTGAAATCATAACTCTGCACTGGGCACCCAGGTGACAAGCCCTTGCCTGTGATCTCTCTATGGGGCCATTGAGACATCATAACCCTGCACTGGGTACCCAGGAGACAGGCTCTTGTCTGTGATCTGCCAAAGGGGGAAATGTGACATCATAACTCTGCACTGGTCACCCAAGCACCAGGCCCTAGTCTGTCATCTGCCTTAGTGGGCATTGTGATATCATAACTTTGCACTGGTCACCCAGGTGACAGGCCCTTGTCTTTGATCTGCATAAGGGGGCATTGTGACATCATATCTGTGCCCTGGGCACCCAGGTGACTGGCCCTTGCGTGTGGTCTGCCTAAGGGGGCATTTTGACATCATAATTCTGCACTGGTCACCCAGGTGACATTCCCTTGTCTGTGATCTGTCTAAGGGGCATTGTGATATCATAACTCTGCACTGGTCACCGAGGAGACAGGCCCTTGTCTGTGATCTGCCTACGGGGGCATTGTGACTTCATCACTCTGCACTTGTCACCCAGGTGACAGACCCTTGTTTGTTATCTGCTTACGCGGGAATTGTGACATCGTAAGTCTGCACTGTGCACCCAGGTGACAAGCCCTTGTCTGTTTTCTGCTTAAGGTGGAATAGTGATATCGTAACTCTGAATTGGGCACCCAGGTGACAGGCCCTGGTCTTTGATCAGCCTTAGGGGTTATTGTGACATCCTATCTCTGCACTGGGCACCCAGGTGACAGGTCCTTGTCTGTGATCTGCCTAAGGGGGCATTGTGACATCATAACTCTGCACTGGTCACCCAGGTGACAGGCCCTTGTCTCTGATCTGCCTAAGGGAGCATTGTGACATCATAACTCTGCACTGGGCATGCAGGTGACAGGCGCATGCCTGTGATCAGCCTAAGGGGGCATTGTGACTTCATAACTCTGCACTGGTCAGCCAGGTGACAGGCCCTTGTCTGTGATCTGCCTAAGGGGTCATTGTGACATCATAACTGTGCTCTGGGTACCCAGGTGACAGGCACTTGTCTTTGATCTGCCTTAGGGACATTGTGACATCATATCCCTACCCTGGTCACCCAGGTGACAAGCCCTTGCCTCTGGTCTGCCTAAGGGGGCATTGTGACTTCATAAATCTGCACTGGTGACCCAGGTGACAGGCCCTTGTGTGTGATCTGCCTAAGGGGGCAATGCGACATCATAACTCTGCACTGGTTTCCGAGGTGACAGCCCCTTTTCTGTGATGTGCCAAAGGGGGCATTGTGACATCATAACTCTGCCCTGGTCACCCTGGTGACAGGCCCTTGTCTGTGATCTGCCGCAGGGTGCATTGTGACATCATAACTCTGCACTGGGCACGCAGGTGACAGGCGCTTGTCTGTGATCTGCCTAAAAGGTCATTGTGACATCATAACTCTGCACTGGTCACCCTGGTGACACGCCCTTGTCTGTGATCTGCCTTAAGGGGCATTGTGACATCATAACTCTGCACCGCGTTCCCAATTGGCACGCCCTTGTCTTTGATCTGCCTAAGGGGGCATTGTGACATCATAACTCTGCACTGGTCACCCAGGAGATAGACTCTTGTCTGTGATCTCTGTAAGGGGGCATTGTGACATCATAACTCTGCTCTGGTCACTAACATGAGAGACCCCTGTCTGTGATCTGCCTAAGGGGGCATTGTGACATCATAACTCTGAACTGGGCACCCAGGGGACAGGCCCTTGTCTCTGATATTCATAAGGGGGCATTGTGACATCATAACTCTGCACTGGTCACCCAGGTGACAGACCCTTGTCTGTGATCTGCCTAATAGGGTATTGTGACATCATAACTCTGCACTGGTCACCCAGGTGACATGCCCTTTCCTCTGATGTGCCTAAGGGGTCATTGTGACATCATAAGTCTGCACTGGTCACCCAGGTGACAGACCGTTGTCTGTGCTCTGCCTAAGGGTGCATTGTGACGTCATAACTCTGCACTGGTCACCCAGGTGACAGACCGTTGTCTGTGCTCTGCCTAAGGGTGCATTGTGACGTCATAACTCTGTACTGGTCACCCAGGTGGCAGACCCTTGTCTGTGATCTGCCTATGGGTGCATTGTGACATCATAACTCTGCACTGGGCTCGCACGTGACAGGCGCTTGTCTGTGATCTGCCTAAGGGGTCATTGTGACATCATAAACCTGAACTGGTCTATCAGGTCACAGGCCCTTGTCTGTGATCTACCTAAGGTGGCAGTGTGATATCATAACTCTGCACTGGTCACCCAGGTGACAGGCCTTTGTCCGCGATCTGCCTAAGGGGGCGATTGTGACATCATAACTCCTCTCTGGTCACCGAGGTGAAAAACTCTTGTCTGTGATCTTCCTATGGGGCATTGTGATATTGTAACTCTGCACTGGTCACCCAGGTGACAGACCCTTGTCTTTGATCTGACTAAGGGGGCATTGTGAAATCATAACTCTGCACTGGGCACCCATGTGTCAGGCCCTTGTCTGTGATCTGCCTAAGGGTGCATTGTGACATCATAACTCTGTACTGGGCACACAGGTGACAGACCCTTTTCTGTGATCTGCCTAAGGGAGCATTGTAACATCATAACACTGCACTGGTAACCTAGGTGACAGGCCTTTGTCTGTGATCTGCCTCAGGGGGTATTGTGATATCACAACTCTGCGCTGCTCACCCTGGTAACAGACCCTTGTCTGTGATCTGCCTAAGGGTGCAATGGGACATCATAATTCCGCACTGGTATCCCAGGTGGCAGGCCCTTGTCTGTGATGTGCCTAAGGGGGCATTGTGACATCATGAATCTGTACTGGTCACCCGGGTGACAGGCCCTTGTCTGTGATCTGCCTAAGGGGGCATT
The DNA here is from genome assembly GCF_029281585.2 of Gorilla gorilla gorilla. NCBI lineage: Eukaryota > Metazoa > Chordata > Mammalia > Primates > Hominidae > Gorilla > Gorilla gorilla. Next base: position 7,546,773 of record NC_086018.1, on the reverse strand, counting down.
GTGAGATCATAACTCTGCACTGGAAACCCAGGTAACAGACCTTTGCCTTTGATCTGCTTAATAGGGCATGTTGAAATCATAACTCTGCAGTAGCCCCCAAGGTGACAGGCCCTTGTCTGTGATCTGCCTAAGGTGGCATTGCGACATCATAACTCTGCACTGAGCACCCAGGTGACAGGCCCCAGTCTTTGATCCACCAAAGGGGCATTGTGACATCATATCTCTGCACTGGGCACCCAGGTGACAGGCCCTTGTCTTTGATCTGCCTAAGGGGTAATTGTGACTTCATAACCCTGCACTGGACACCCAGGTGAGAGACCCTTGTCTGTGATCACACTAAGGGGGCATTGTGACATCATAAATCTGCACTGGTCACCCAGGTGACAGACCCTTGTCTGTGATCCGCCTAAGGGTGCATTGTGACATAATAATTCTACTCTGGTCACCAACGTGAGAGACCCCTGCCTGTGATCTGACTAAGGGGGCATTGTGACATCACAACTCTGCACTGTTCCCCCTGGTGACAGACCCTTGTCTGTGAACTGCCTAAGGGGCATTGTGACATCATAACTCTGCACTGGTCACCCTGGTGAAAGACCCTTGTCTTTGATCTGCATAAGGGGGCATTGCAAAATCATAACTCTGCACTGGTCACCCAGGTGACAGGCCCTTTTCTGTGAACTGCCTAAGAGGGCATAGTGACATCATAACTCTGCACTGGTCACCCAGGTGACAGGCCCTTGTCTGTGTTCTGCCTCAGGGTGCATTGTGACATCCTAACTCTGCACTGGGCACGCAGGTGATAGGCGCTTGTCTGTGATCTGCCTAAGGGGGCAATGTGACATCATAACTCTGTACTGGTCACCCAGGTGACAGGTCCTTGTCTGTGATCTGTCCAAGGGGGCATTGTGACATCATAACACTGGTCTGGGTACCCAGGTGACAGGCCGTTGACTGTGATCTGCCCAAGGGGGCATTGTGACATCATATTTCTGCACTGGTCACCCAGGAGACAGGCCCTTGTCTGTGGTCTGCCTAAGGGGGTATTGTGACTTCATAAGTCTGCACTGGTCACCCAGGTGAGAGGCCCTTTTCTGTGATCTGCCTAAGGGGTCATTGTGACATCATAACACTGCACTGGGCACCCAGGTGACAGACCCTAGTCTCTGATCCGCCAAAGGGAGAATTGTGACATCATAACTCTGCTCTGGTCACGCAGGTGGAAGACCCTTGTCTGTGATCTGCCTAAGGGGGCATTGTGACATCATAACTCCGCACTGTGCACCCAGGTGACAGGCCCATGTCTTTCATCCTCCTAAGGGGGCATTGTGACATCTTAACTCCACACTGGGCACCCAGTTGACAGGCCCATGTCTTTCATCAGACTAAGGGGGCATTGTGACATCAAACCTCTGCACTGGGCACCCAGGTGTCAGGCCCCTGACTTTGACCTGCCTAAGGGGGAATTGTGACACCATAACTCTGCACTGGGCTCCAAGTTGACATGCCCTTGTCTGTGATCTGCCTAAGGGGGCATTGTGACATCATAACTCTGTACTGGTGACACTGGTGACAGTCCCTTGTGTGTGATCTGCCTAAGGTGACACTGTGACATCATAACTCTGCACTGGTTTCCGAGGTGACAGCCCCTTTTCTGTGATGTGCCAAAGGGGGCATTGTGACATCATAACTCTGCCCTGGTCACCCTGGTGACAGGCCCTTGTCTGTGATCTGCCTAAGGGGTCATTGTGACATCATAACTCTGCACTGGGCACGCAGGTGACAGGCGCTTGTCTGTGATCTGCCTAAAAGGTCATTGTGACATCATAACTCTGCACTGGTCACCCTGGTGACACGCCCTTGTCTGTGATCTGCCTTAAGGGGCATTGTGACATCATAACTCTGCACCGCGTTCCCAATTGACACGCCCTTGTCTTTGATCTGCCTAAGGGGGCATTGTGACATCATAACTCTGCACTGGTCACCCAGGAGATAGACTCTTGTCTGTGATCTCTGTAAGGGGGCATTGTGACATCATAACTCTGCTCTGGTCACTAACATGAGAGACCCCTGTCTGTGATCTGCCTAAGGGGGCATTGTGACATCATAACTCTGAACTGGGCACCCAGGCGACAGGCCCTTGTCTCTGATATTCATAAGGGGGCATTGTGACATCATAACTCTGCACTGGTCACCCAGGTGACAGACCCTTGTCTGTGATCTGCCTAATAGGGTATTGTGACATCATAACTCTGCACTGGTCACCCAGGTGACATGCCCTTTCCTCTGATGTGCCTAAGGGGTCATTGTGACATCATAAGTCTGCACTGGTCACCCAGGTGACAGACCGTTGTCTGTGCTCTGCCTAAGGGTGCATTGTGACGTCATAACTCTGCACTGGTCACCCAGGTGACAGACCGTTGTCTGTGCTCTGCCTAAGGGTGCATTGTGACGTCATAACTCTGTACTGGTCACCCAGGTGGCAGACCCTTGTCTGTGATCTGCCTATGGGTGCATTGTGACATCATAACTCTGCACTGGGCACGCACGTGACAGGCGCTTGTCTGTGATCTGCCTAAGGGGTCATTGTGACATCATAAACCTGAACTGGTCTATCAGGTCACAGGCCCTTGTCTGTGATCTGCCTAAGGTGGCAGTGTGATATCATAACTCTGCACTGGTCACCCAGGTGACAGGCCTTTGTCCGCGATCTGCCTAAGGGGGCGATTGTGACATCATAACTCCTCTCTGGTCACCGAGGTGAAAAACTCTTGTCTGTGATCTTCCTATGGGGCATTGTGATATTGTAACTCTGCACTGGTCACCCAGGTGACAGACCCTTGTCTTTGATCTGACTAAGGGGGCATTGTGAAATCATAACTCTGCACTGGGCACCCATGTGTCAGGCCCTTGTCTGTGATCTGCCTAAGGGTGCATTGTGACATCATAACTCTGTACTGGGCACACAGGTGACAGACCCTTTTCTGTGATCTGCCTAAGGGAGCATTGTAACATCATAACACTGCACTGGTAACCTAGGTGACAGGCCTTTGTCTGTGATCTGCCTCAGGGGGTATTGTGATTTCACAACTCTGCGCTGCTCACCCTGGTAACAGACCCTTGTCTGTGATCTGCCTAAGCGTGCAATGGGACATCATAATTCCGCACTGGTATCCCAGGTGGCAGGCCCTTGTCTGTGATGTGCCTAAGGGGGCATTGTGACATCATGAATCTGTACTGGTCACCTGGGTGACAGGCCCTTGTCTGTGATCTGCCTAAGGGGGCATTGTGAGATCATAACTCTGCACTGGAAACCCAGGTAACAGACCTTTGCCTTTGATCTGCTTAATAGGGCATGTTGAAATCATAACTCTGCAGTAGCCCCCAAGGTGACAGGCCCTTGTCTGTGATCTGCCTAAGGTGGCATTGCGACATCATAACTCTGCACTGAGCACCCAGGTGACAGGCCCCAGTCTTTGATCCACCAAAGGGGCATTGTGACATCATATCTCTGCACTGGGCACCCAGGTGACAGGCCCTTGTCTTTGATCTGCCTAAGGGATAATTGTGACTTCATAACCCTGCACTGGACACCCAGGTGAGAGACCCTTGTCTGTGATCACACTAAGGGGGCATTGTGACATCATAAATCTGCACTGGTCACCCAGGTGACAGACCCTTGTCTGTGATCCGCCTAAGGGTGCATTGTGACATAATAATTCTACTCTGGTCACCAACGTGAGAGACCCCTGCCTGTGATCTGACTAAGGGGGCATTGTGACATCACAACTCTGCACTGTTCCCCCTGGTGACAGACCCTTGTCTGTGAACTGCCTAAGGGGCATTGTGACATCATAACTCTGCACTGGTCACCCTGGTGAAAGACCCTTGTCTTTGATCTGCATAAGGGGGCATTGCAAAATCATAACTCTGCACTGGTCACCCAGGTGACAGGCCCTTTTCTGTGAACTGCCTAAGAGGGCATAGTGACATCATAACTCTGCACTGGTCACCCAGGTGACAGGCCCTTGTCTGTGTTCTGCCTCAGGGTGCATTGTGACATCCTAACTCTGCACTGGGCACGCAGGTGATAGGCGCTTGTCTGTGATCTGCCTAAGGGGGCAATGTGACATCATAACTCTGTACTGGTCACCCAGGTGACAGGTCCTTGTCTGTGATCTGTCCAAGGGGGCATTGTGACATCATAACACTGGTCTGGGTACCCAGGTGACAGGCCGTTGACTGTGATCTGCCCAAGGGGGCATTGTGACATCATATTTCTGCACTGGTCACCCAGGAGACAGGCCCTTGTCTGTGGTCTGCCTAAGGGGGTATTGTGACTTCATAAGTCTGCACTGGTCACCCAGGTGAGAGGCCCTTTTCTGTGATCTGCCTAAGGGGTCATTGTGACATCATAACACTGCACTGGGCACCCAGGTGACAGACCCTAGTCTCTGATCCGCCAAAGGGAGAATTGTGACATCATAACTCTGCTCTGGTCACGCAGGTGGAAGACCCTTGTCTGTGATCTGCCTAAGGGGGCATTGTGACATCATAACTCCGCACTGTGCACCCAGGTGACAGGCCCATGTCTTTCATCCTCCTAAGGGGGCATTGTGACATCTTAACTCCACACTGGGCACCCAGTTGACAGGCCCATGTCTTTCATCAGACTAAGGGGGCATTGTGACATCAAACCTCTGCACTGGGCACCCAGGTGTCAGGCCCCTGACTTTGACCTGCCTAAGGGGGAATTGTGACACCATAACTCTGCACTGGGCTCCAAGTTGACATGCCCTTGTCTGTGATCTGCCTAAGGGGGCATTGTGACATCATAACTCTGTACTGGTGACACTGGTGACAGTCCCTTGTGTGTGATCTGCCTAAGGTGACACTGTGACATCATAACTCTGCACTGGTCACACAGGTGAAAGACCCATGTCTGTGATCTTCCTAAGGGGGCATTGTGACATCATAACACTGCACTGGTCAGCCAGGTGACAGGCCCTTGTCTGTGATCTGCCTAAGGGGGCATTGTGACATCATATCTCTGCACTGGTCACCCAGGTGACAGGCCCTTGTCTGTGATCTGCCTAAGGGGCATTGTGACAACATAACTCTGCACTAGGCACACAGGTGACAGGCCCTAGTCTGTGATCTGCCTACGGGGGCATCGTGATATCATAAATCTGCACTGGTCACCCAGGTGACATTCCCTTGTCTGTGATCTGCTTAAGGGGGCATTGTGACATCGTAACTCTGCACTGGGCACCCAGGTGACAGGTCCTTCTCTTTGATCTCCCTAAGGGGGCATTGTGACATCGTATCTCTGCACTGGGCACCCAGGTGACAGGCCCATGTCTGCGATCTGCCTAGGAGGGCATGGTCACATCATAACCCTGCACTGGTCACCCAGGTGACAGGCCCTTGTCTGTGATCTGTCTAAGGGGCATTGTGATATCATATCTCTGCAATGGTCACCCAGGTGAGAGGCCCTTTTCTGTGATCTGCCTAAGGGGGCATTGTGACATCATAACCCTGCACTGGGCACCCATGTGACAGTCCCTTGTCTGTGTTCTGCCTAAGTTGGAATTGTGACTTCATAACTCCGCACTGTGCACCCAGGTGACAGGCCCATGTCTTTCATCCTAAGGCGGCATTGTGACATCTTAACTCCGCACTGGGCACCCAGGTGTCAGGCCCCTGACTTTGACCTGCCTAAGGGGAAATTGTGACACCATAACTCTGCACTGGGCTCCAAGTTGTCATGCCCTTGTCTGTGATCTGCCTAAGGGGGCATTGTGACATCATAACTCTGTACTGGTGACACTGGTGACAGTCCCTTGTCTGTGATCTGCCTAAGGTGACATTGTGACATCATAACTCTGCACTGGTCACACAGGTGAAAGACCCGTGTCTGTGATCTGACTAAGGGGGCATTGTGACATCATAACACTGCACTGGTCAGCCAGGTGACAGGCCCTTGTCTGTGATCTGTCTAAGGGGCATTGTGATATCATAACTCTGCACTGGTCACCGAGGAGACAGGCCCTTGTCTGTGATCTGTCTAAGGGGCATTGTGATATCATAACTCTGCACTGGTCACCGAGGAGACAGGCCCTTGTCTGTGATCTGCCTACAGGGGCATTGTGACTTCATCACTCTGCACTTGTCACCCAGGTGACAGACCCTTGTTTGTTATCTGCTTACGCGTGAGTTGTGACATCGTAAGTCTGCACTGTGCACCCAGGTGACAAACCCTTGTCTCTTTTCTGCTTAAGGTGGAATTGTGATATCGTAACTCTGAATTGGGCACCCAGGTGACAGGCCCTGGTCTTTGATCAGCCTTAGGGGTTATTGTGACATCCTATCTCTGCACTGGGCACCCAGGAGACAGGTCCTTGTCTGTGATCTGCCTAAGGGGGCATTGTGACATCATAACCCTGCACTGGTCACCCAGGTGACAGGCCCTTGCCTCTGATCTGCCTAAGGGAGCATTGTGACGTCATAAATCTGCACTGGGCACGCAGGTGACAGGCGCTTCTCTGTGATCTGCCTAAGGGGGCATTGTGACATCATAACTCTGCACTGGGCACCCAGGTGACAAGCCCTTGTCTGTGATCCGCCTAAGGGGACATTGTGACATCATAACCCTGCACTGGGTACCCAGGAGACAGGCCCTTGTTTTTGATCTGCCTAATGGGGAAATGTGACCTCATAATTCTGCAATGGTCACCCAAGCGCCAGGCCCTAGTCTGTCATCTGCCTTAGTGTTCATTGTGATATCATAACTCTGCACTGGTCACCCAGGTGACAGACCCTTGTCTTTGATCTGACTAAGGGGGCATTGTGAAATCATAACTCTGCACTGGGCACCCAGGTGACAAGCCCTTGCCTGTGATCTCTCTATGGGGCCATTGAGACATCATAACCCTGCACTGGGTACCCAGGAGACAGGCCCTTGTCTGTGATCTGCCAAAGGGGGAAATGTGACATCATAACTCTGCACTGGTCACCCAGGCGCCAGGCCCAAGTCTGTCATCTGCCTTAGTGGGCATTGTGATATCATAACTTTGCACTGGTCACCCAGGTGACAGGCCCTTGTCTTTGATCTGAATAAGGGGGCATTGTGACATCATATCTGTGCCCTGGGCACCCTGGTGACAGGCCCTTGTCTGTGATCTGCCAAGGAGGGCATGGTCACATCATAACCCTGCACTGGTCACCCAGGTGACCGGCCCTTGTCTGTGATCTGTTTAAGGGGCATTGTGATATCATAACTCTGCACTGGTCACCGAGGAGACAGGCCCTTGTCTGTGATCTGCCTGCGGGGGCATTGTGACTTCATCACTCTGCACTTGTCACCCAGGTGACAGACCCTTGTTTGTTATCTGCTTACGCGGTAATTGTGACATCGTAAGTCTGCACTGTGCACCCAGGTGACAAGCCCTTGTCTGTTTTCTGCTTAAGGTGGAATTGTGATATCGTAACTCTGAATTGGGCACCCAGGTGACAGGCCCTGGTCTTTGATCAGCCTTAGGGGTTATTGTGACATCCTATCTCTGCACTGGGCACCCAGGTGACAGGTCCTTGTCTGTGATCTGCCTAAGGGGGCATTGTGACATCATAACTCTGCACTGGTCACCCAGGTGACAGGCCCTTGTCTCTGATCTGCCTAAGGGAGCATTGTGACATCATAACTCTGCACTGGGCATGCAGGTGACAGGCGCATGCCTGTGATCAGCCTAAGGGGGCATTGTGACTTCATAACTCTGCACTGGTCAGCCAGGTGACAGGCCCTTGTCTGTGATCTGCCTAAGGGGTCATTGTGACATCATAACTGTGCTCTGGGTACCCAGGTGACAGGCACTTGTGTTTGATCTGCCTTAGGGACATTGTGACATCATATCCCTACCCTGGTCACCCAGGTGACAAGCCCTTGCCTGTGGTCTGCCTAAGGGGGCATTGTGACTTCATAAATCTGCACTGGTGACCCAGGTGACAGGCCCTTGTGTGTGATCTGCCTAAGGGGGCATTGTGACATCATAACACTGCACTGGGCACCAAGGTGACAGACCCTTGTCTGTCATCTTCCTACGGGGGCATTGTGACATTGTAACACTGCACTGGTAACCAAGGTGAGAGACCCTTGTCTGTGATCTGCCTAAGGGGGCATTGTGACGTCATAAATCTGCACTGGCCACGCAGGTGACAGGCGCTTGTCTGTGATCTGCCTAAGGGGTCATTGTGACATCATAACTCTGCACTGGTCAACCAGGTCACTTGCCCTTGTCTATGATCTGCCTAAGGGGGCATTGTGACATCATAACTCTGCACTAGGCACCCAGGTGACAAGCCCCTGTCTGTGATCCGCCTAAGGAGACATTGTGACATCATAATCCTGCACTGGGTACCCAGGGGACAGGCCCTTGTCTGTGATCTGCCTAACGGGGAAATGTGACCTCATAACTCTGCAATGGTCACCCAAGCGCCAGGCCCTAGTCTGTCATCTGCCTTAGTGTTCATTGTGATATCATAACTCTGCACTGGTCACTCAGGTGACAGACCCTTGTCTTTGATCTGCCTAAGGGTGCATTGTGACATCATAACTCTGCACTGAGCACCCAGGTGACAGGCCCTTGTCTTTCATCTGACTGAGGGGGCATTGTGACATCAAATCTCTGCACTGGTCACCCAGGTGACAGGCCCTTGTCTTTGAACTGCCAATGGGGGCATAGTGACATCATAACTCTGCACTTGTCACCCTGGTGACAGACACTTGTCTGTGATCTGCCTAAGGTGGCATTGCAACATCATAACTCTGCACTGAGCACCCAGGTGACAGGCCCCAGTCTTTGATCCACCAAAGGGGCATTGTGACATCATATCTGTGCCCTGGGCACCGAGGTGACAGGCCCTTGTCCTTGATCTGCCTAAGGGGTAATTGTGACATCATAACCCTGCACTGGACACCCACGTGAGAGACCCTTGTCTGTGATCACACTAAGGGGGCATTGTGACATCATAAATCTGCACTGGTCACCCAGGTGACAGACCCTTGTCTGTGATCCGCCTAAGGGTGCTTTGTGACATAATAATTCTACTCTGGTCACCAACGTGAGAGACCCCTGTCTGTGATCTGCCTAAGGGGGCATTGTGACATCATAACTCTGCACTGGTCACCCTGGTGAAAGACCCTGGTCTTTGATCTGCGTAAGGGGGCATTGCAAAATCATAACTCTGCACTGGTCACCCAGGTGTCAGGCCCTTGTCTGTGATCTGCCTCAGGGTGCATTGTGACATCCTAACTCTGCACTGGGCAGGCAGGTGATAGGCGCTTGTCTGTGATCTGCCTAAGGGGGCAATGTGACATCATATCTCTGTACTGGTCACCCAGGTGACAGGTCCTTTTCTGTGATCTGTCCAAGGGGGCATTGTGACATCATAACACTGGTCTGGGTACCCAGGTGACAGGCCGTTGACTGTGATCTGCCCAAGGGGGCATTGTGACATCATATTTCTGCACTGGTCACCCAGGTGACAGGCCCTTGTCTCTGGTCTGCCTAAGGGGGTATTGTGACTTCATAAGTTGGCACTGGTCACCCAGGTGAGAGGCTCTTTTCTGTGATCTGCCTAAGGGGTCATTGTGACATCATAACACTGCACTGGGCACCCAGGTGACAGACCCTAGTCTCTGATCCTCCTAAGGGGGAATTGTGACATCATAACTCTGCTCTGGTCACACAGGTGGAAGACCCTTGTCTGTGATCTGCCTAAGGGGGCATTGTGACATCATAACCCTGCACTGGGCACCCATGTGACAGGCTCTTGTCTGTGATCTGCCTAAGGGGGCATTGTGACTTCATAACTCCGCACTGTGCACCCAGGTGACAGGCCCATGTCTTTCATCCTACTAAGGGGGCATTGTGACATCTTAACTCCGCACTGGGCACCCAGGTGACAGGCCCATGTCTTTCATCGGACTAAGGGGGCATTGTGACATCAAACCTCTGCACTGGGCACCCAGGTGTCAGGCCCCTGACTTTGACCTGCCTAAGGGGGAATTGTGACACCATAACTCTGCAGTGGGCTCCAAGTTGGCATGCCCTTGTCTGTGATCTGCCGAAGGGGGCATTGTGACATCATAACTCTGTACTGGTGACACTGGTGACAGTCCCTTGTGTGTGATCTGCCTAAGGTTACATTGTGACATCATAACTCTGCACTGGTCACACAGGTGAAAGACCCGTGTCTGTGATCTGCCTAAGGGGGCATTGTGATATCATAACACTGCACTGGTCAGCCAGGTGACAGGCCCTTGTCTGTGATGTGCCTAAGGGGGCATTGTGACATCATATCTCTGCACTGGTCACCCAGGTGACAGGCCCTTGTCTGTGATCTGCCTAAGGGGGCATTGTGACATCATAACACTGCACTAGGCACACAGGTGACAGGCCCTTGTCTGTGATCTGCTTACGGGGGCATCGTGACATCATAAATCTACACTGGTCACCCAGGTGACATTCCCTTGTCTGTGATCTGCTTAAGGGGGCATTGTGACATTGTAACTCTGCACTGGGCACCCAGGTGACAGGTCCTTCTCTTTGATCTCCCTAAGGGGGCATTGTGACATCGTATCTCTGCAATGGGCACCCAGGTGACAGGCCCTTGTCTGTGATCTGCCTAGGAGGGCATGGTCACATCATAACCCTGCACTGGTCACCCAGGTGACAGGCCATTGTCTGTGATCTGTCTAAGGGGCATTGTGATATCATAACTCTACACTGGTCACCGAGGAGACAGGCCCTTGTCTGTGATCTGCCTACGGGGGCATTGTGACTTCATAACTCTGCACTTGTCACCCAGGTGACAGACCCTTGTTTGTTATCTGCTTACGCGGGAATTGTGACATCGTAAGTCTGCACTGTGCACCCAGGTGACAAGCCCTTGTCTGTTTTCTGCTTAAGGTGGAATTGTGATATCGTAACTCTGAATTGGGCACCCAGGTGACAGGCCCTGGTCTTTGATCAGCCTTAGGGGTTATTGTGACATCCTATCTCTGCACTGGGCACCCAGGTGACAGGTCCTTGTCTGTGATCTGCCTAAGGGGGCATTGTGACATCATAACTCTGCACTGGTCACCCAGGTGACAGGCCCTTGTCTCTGATCTGCCTAAGGGATCATTGTGACATCATAACTCTGCACTGGGCATGCAGGTGACAGGCGCATGCCTGTGATCAGCCTAAGGGGGCATTGTGACTTCATAACTCTGCACTGGTCAGCCAGGTGACAGGCCCTTGTCTGTGATCTGCCTAAGGGGTCATTGTGACATCATAACTGTGCTCTGGGTACCCAGGTGACAGGCACTTGTCTTTGATCTGCCTTAGGGACATTGTGACATCATATCCCTACCCTGGTCACCCAGGTGACAAGCCCTTGCCTGTGGTCTGCCTAAGGGGGCATTGTGACTTCATAAATCTGCACTGGTGACCCAGGTGACAGGCCCTTGTGTGTGATCTGCCTAAGGGGGTATTGTGACATCATAACACTGCACTGGGCACCCAGGTGACAGACCCTTGTCTGTCATCTTCCTAAGGGGGCATTGTGACATTATAACACTGCACTGGGCACGCAGGTGACAGGCGCTTGTCTGCGATCTGCCTAAGGGGTCATTGTGACATCATAACTCTGCACTGGTTAACCAGGTCACTTGCCCTTGTCTATGATCTGCCTAAGGAGGCATTCTGACATCATAACTCTGCACTGGGCACCCAGGTGACAAGCCCTTGTCTGTGATCCGCCTAAGGGGACATTGTGACATCATAACCCTGCACTGGGTACCCAGGAGACAGGCCCTTGTCTGTGATCTGCCTAACGGGGAAATGTGACCTCATAACTCTGCAATGGTCACCCAAGCGCCAGGCCCTAGTCTGTCATCTGCCTTAGTGTTCATTGTGATATCATAACTCTGCAGTGGTCACCCAGGTGACAGACCCTTGTCTTTGATCTGCCAAAGGGTGCATTGTGACATCATAACTCTGCACAGAGCACCCAGGTGACAGGCCCTTGTCTTTCATCTGACTGAGGGGGCATTGTGACATCAAATCTCTGCACTGGTCACCCAGGTGACAGGCCCTTGTTTTGAACTGCCAATGGGGGCATAGTGACATCATAACTCTTCACTTGTCACCCTGGTGACAGACCCTTGTCTGTGATCTGCCTAAGGTGGCATTGCAACATCATAAATCTGCACTGAGCACCCAGGTGACAGGCCCCAGTCTTTGATCCACCAAAGGGGCATTGTGACTTCATATCTGTGCCCTGGGCACCCAGGTGACAGGCCCTTGTCTTTGATCTGCCTAAGGGGTAATTGTGACATCATAACCCTGCACTGGGCACCCAGGTGACAAGCCCTTGTCTGTGATCCGCCTAAGGGGACATTGTGACATCATAACCCTGCACTGGGTACCCAGGAGACAGGCCCTTGTCTGTGATCTGCCTAACGGGGAAATGTGACCTCATAACTCTGCAATGGTCACCCAAGCGCCAGGCCCTAGTCTGTCATCTGCCTTAGTGTTCATTGTGATATCATCACTCTGCACTGGTCACCCAGGTGACAGACCCTTGTCTTTGATCTGACTAAGGGTGATTTGTGAAATCATAACTCTGCACTGAGCACCCAGGTGACAGGCCTTTGTCTTTCATCTGACTGAGGGGGCATTGTGACATCAAATCTCTGCACTGGTCACCCAGGTGACAGGCCCTTGTCTTTGAACTGCCTATGGGGGCATAGTGACATCATAACTCTGCACTTGTCACCCTGGTGACGGACCCTTGTCTGTGATCTGCCTAAGGTGGCATTGCAACATCATAACACTGCACTGAGCACCCAGGTGACAGATCCCAGTCTTTGTTCCACCAAAGGGGCAGTGTGACATCATATCTATGCACTGGGCACCCAGGTGACAGGCCCTTGTCTTTGATCTGCCTAAGGGGTAATTGTGACATCATAACCCTGCACTGGACACCCAGGTGAGAGACCCTTGTCTGTGATCACACTAAGGGTTCATTGTGACATCATAAATCTGCACTGGTCACCCAGGTGACAGACCCTTGTCTGTGATCCGCCTAAGGGTGCATTGTGACATAATAATTCTACTCTGGTCACCAACGTGAGAGACCCCTGTCTGTGATCTGCCTAAGGGGGCATTGTGACATCACAACTCTGCACTGTTCCCCCTGGTGACAGACCCTTGTCTGTGAACTGCCTAAGGGGGCATTGTGACATCATAACTCTGCACTGGTCACCCTGGTGAAAGACCCTGGTCTTTGATCTGCGTAAGGGGACATTGCAAAATCATAACTCTGCACTGGTCACCCAGGTGACAGGCCCCTGTCTGTGAACTGCCTAAGGGGGCATAGTGATATCATAACTCTGCACTGGTCACCCAGGTGACAGGCCCTTGTCTGTGATCTGCCTCAGGGTGCGTTGTGACATCCTAACTCTGCACTGGGCACGCAGGTGATAGGCGCTTGCCTGTGATCTGCCTAAGGAGGCAAGGTGACATCATATCTTTGTACTGGTCACCCAGGTGACAGGTCCTTGCCTGTGATCTGCCCAAGGGGGCATTGTGACATCATATTTCTGCACTGGTCACCCAGGTGAGAGGCCCTTTTCTGTGATCTGCCTAAGGGGCATTGTGACATCATAACCCTGCACTGGGCACCCATGTGACAGGCCCTTGTCTGTGATCTGCCTAAGGGGGCATTGTGACTTCATAACTCCGCACTGTGCTCCCAGGTGACAGGCCCATGTCTTTCATCCTACTAAGGGGGCATTGTGACATCTTAACTCCGCACTGGGCACCCAGGTGACAGGCCCATGTCTTTCATCAGACTAAGGGGGCATTGTGACATCAAACCTCTGCACTGGGCACCCAGGTGTCAGGCCCCTGACTTTGACCTGCCTAAGGGGGAATTGTGACATCATAACTCTGCACTGGTCAACCAGGTCACTTGCCCTTGTCTATGATCTGCCTAAGGGGGCATTGTGACATCATAACTCTGCACTGGGCACCCAGGTGACAAGCCCTTGTCTGTGATCCGCCTAAGGGGACATTGTGACATCATAACCCTGCACTGGGTACCCAGGAGACAGGCCCTTGTCTGTGATCTGCCTAACGGCGAAATGTGACCTTATAACTCTGCAATGGTCACCCAAGCGCCAGGCCCTAGCCTGTCATCTGCCTCAGTGGGCATTGTGATATCATAACTCTGCACTGGCCACCAAGGCGAAAGGCCCTTGTCTTTCAACTGCCTATGGGGGCATAGTGACATCATAACCCTGCACTTGTCACCCTGATGACAGACCCTTGTCTGTGATCTGCCTAAGGGGCATTGTGACAACATAACTCTGCACTGGGCACCCAATAGACATGCCCTTGTCTGTGATCTGCCTAAGGGGGCATTGTGACATAATAACACTGCACTGGTAACCCAGGTGACAGGCCTTTGCTGTGATCTCCCTATGGGGGCATTGTGACATCATAACTCTTCACTGGTCACCCTGGTGACAGACCCTTGTGTGTGATCTGCCTAAGAGGGCAATGTGACACCATAACTCCGCTCTGGTCACCAAAGTGAGAGACCCTTGTCTGTGATCTGCCTAAGGGGGCAATGTGACATCATAATTCTGCACGGGGCACCCTGGTGACAGGCCCTTGTCTGTGATCTGCCTCAGGGAGCATTGTGACATCGTAATTCTGCACTGGGCACCCAGGTGACAGGCCTTTGTCTCTGATCTGCCAAAGGGGGCAATGTGACATCATAACTCTGCACTGCTCACCCAAGCGACACGCCCTTGTCTGTCATATGCCTAAGGGGGCATTGTGACTTCATAACTCTGCACTGCGTTCCCAATTGACACGCCCTTGTCTTAGATCTGCCTAAGGGGGCATTGTGACATCAGAACTCTGCACTGCGTTCCCAATTGACACACCCTTGTCTTTGATCTGCCTAAGGGGGTATTGTGACATCAGAACTCTGCACTGGTCACCCAGGAGATCGACCCTTGCCTGTGATCTCTCTAAGGGGGCATTGTGACACCATAAGTCTGCTCTGGTCACCAACGTGAGAGACCCCTGTCAGTGATCTGCCTAAGGGAGCATTGTGACATGACAACTCTGAACTGGGCACCCTGGGGTCAGGCCCTTGTCTCTGATATTCATAAGGGGGCATTGTGACATCATAACTCTGCACTGGTCACCCAGGTGACAGGCCCTTGTCTGTGATCTGCCTAAGAGGGTATTGTGACATCATAAGTCTGCACTGGGCAAACAGGTGACAGAACCTTGTCTGTGATCTGCCTAAGGGGCATTGTGACATCATAGCTCTGCACTGTGCACCCAATAGACAGGCCCTTGTCTGTGATCTGCCTAAGGGAGCATTGTGACATCATAACACTGCACTGGTAACCCAGGTGACAGGCCTTTGTCTGTGATCTGCCTAAGGGGGTATTGTGACATCACAACTCTGCACTCTTCACCCGGGTGACAGTCCCTTGTCTGTGATCTGCCTAAGGGTGCAATGTGACATCATAATTCCTCACTGGTATCCCAGGTGACAGGCCCTTGTCTGGAATGTGCCTAAGGGGGCATTGTGACATCATGAATCTGCACTGGTCACCCTGGTGACAGGCCTTGTCTGTGATCTGCCTAAGGGTGCACTGTGACATCATAACTCTGCACTGGGCACACAGGTGAAAGGCGCTTGTCTGTGATCTGCCTAAGGGGTCATTGTGACATCATAACTCTGCACTGTTCACCCAGGTGACAGACCCTTGTCTGTGATCTGCCTAAGGGGGCAATGTGACATCATAACTCTGCAATGGTCACCCAGGTGACAGACCCTTCTCTTTGATCTGCCTAAGGGGGCATTGTGACATCATAACTCTGCACAGGTCACCCAGGTGAGAGACCCTTGTCTGTGATCTGCCTAAGGGGGCATAGTGACATCATAACTCTGCACTGCATACCCAATTGACACGCCCTTGTCTTTAATCTGCCTAAGGGGGCATTGTGACATCATAACTCTGCACTGGTCACCCAGAAGATAGACCCTTGCCTATGACCTCCCTAAGGGGGCATTGTGACATCATAAATCTGGACTGGTAACCCAGGTGACATAACCTTGTCTGTGATCTGCCTAAGGGGGCATAGTGATATCATAACTCTGCACTGGGCACCCAGGTGACAGGCCCATGTCTTTCATCTGACTAACGGGAACATTGTGACATCATAACTCCGCCCTTGTCACCCAGGTGACTGGCCCTTGACTCTGATCTGCCTAAGGGTGCATTGTGACATCATAGCTCTACACTGGGCATGCAGGTGACAGGCGCTTGCCTGTCATCAGCCTAAGGAGGAATTGTGACTTCATAACTCTGCACTGGTCACCCTGGTGACAGGCCCTTGTCTGTGATCTGCCTAAGGGGGCATTGTGACATCATAACTCAGCTGTGGGTACCTAGGTGACAGGCCCTTGTCTTTGATCTGCCTAAGGGGGCATTGTGACATCATATCCCTACACTGGTCACCCAGGTGACCAGCCCTTGTCTGTGGTCTGCCTAAGGGGACATTGTGACTTCATAAATCTGTACTGGTCACCCAGGTGACAGGCCCTTGTCTGTGATCTCCATAAGGGGGCATTGCGGCATCATAACACTGCACTGGGCACCCAGCTGACACACCCTTGTCTGTGATCTTCCTAAGGGTGGATTGTTTCATTATAACACTGCACTGGTAACCTAGGTGAGAGACCCTTGTCTGTGATCTGCCTAGGGGGGCATTGTGACATCATAACTCTGCACTGGGCACCCAGGAGACAGGCCCTTGCCTGTGATGTGCCTAAGGGGTCATTGTGAAATCATAAGTCTGCACTGGTCACCAAGGTGACAGACCCTTGTCTGTGATCTGCCTAAGGGGACATTGTGACATCATAACTCTGCACTGGTCATCCAGGTGACAGACCCTTGCCTGTGATCTGCCTAAGGGTGCATTGTGACATCATAACTCTGTACTGGTCACCCAGGTGACAGACCCTTTTCTTTGATCTGCCTAAGGGGGTATTGTGACATCATAACTTTGCACTTGTCACCAAAGTGAGAGACCCTTGTCTGAGATCTGCCTAAAGGGGCCTTGTGAGATCATAAATCTGCACTGGTCACTAAGGTGAGAGACGCTTGTCTTTCATCTGCTTAAGGAGGCATTGTGAGATCATAACTCTGCATTGGGCACCCAGGTGAGAGGCCCTTGTCTTTGATCTCCTTAAGGGGGCATTGTGACTTCATAACTCTGCACTGGGCACCCAGGTGACAGGCCCTTGTGTATGATCTGCCTAAGGGGTCATTGTGACATCATAACTCTGCACTGGTCAAACCGGTGAAAGACCCTTGTCTGTGATCTGCCTAAGGGGGCATTGTGACATCATAATCCTGCACTGGTCACCCGGGTGACAGACCCATGTCTGTGATATGCCTAAGGGGGCATTGTGACATCATAACTATGCCCGGGTCACAAAGGTGGCAGACCCTTGCCTGTGATCTGCCTAAGGGTGCATTGTGACATCCTAACTCTGCATTGGTCACCCTGGTGACAGACCCTTCTCTTTGATCTCCTTAAATGAGCATCATGACATCATAATTCTGCACCGCTCAGCTAGGTGACAGACCCTAGTCTGTGATCTGCCTAAGGGGGCATTGTGACATCATATCGCTGCACTGGTCACCCAGGTGACAGGTTCTTGTCTGTGATTTGCCTAAGGGGGCATTGTGACATCATAACTCTGCATGGGTAACTCACATGACAGACCCTTGACTTTGATCTGCCTAAGGGGGCATTGTGACATCATAACTCAGCACTGGGCACCCATTTGACTGGCCCTTGGCTGTGATCTGCCTAAGGCGGCATTGTGACATCATAACACTGCACGGGTCACCCAGGTGACAGACCCTTGTCTATGATCTGCCTAAGGGTGCATTGTGACATCATAACTCTGCACTGGTCACCCATGTGACAGGCCCTTGACTTTGATCTGCCTAAAGGGGCATTGTGACATCATAACTCTGCGCTGGTCACCCAGGTGACAGGACCTTGACTTTGATCTCCCTAAGAGGGCATTGTGACATCATAACTCTACACTGGTCACCCAGGTGACAGGCACTGGGCTTTGATGTACCTCAGGGAGAATTGTGACATCATAACTCTGCACTGGCCACCCAGGTGACAGGCCCTGGCTTTTGATCTGCCTGAGTGGGCTTTGTGACATCATAACCCCGAACTGGTCACGCAGGTGACAGGCTCCGGGATTTGATCTGCCAAAGGGTGCATTGTGACAACATAACTCTTCACTGGTCACCCAGGTGACAGGCACTGGCCTTTGATCTGGCTAACGGGGAATTGTGACATCATAACTCTGCACTAGTCACCCAGGTGACAGGCTGTTGTCTGTGATCTGCCTAAGGGGGCATTGTGACATCATAACTCTGCACTGGACACCCAGGTGACAGGCCCTTGCATTAGAACTGCCAAAGGGGGCATTGTGACATCATAACCCTGCACTGGTCACCCAGGTGACAGGTCCTTGACTGTGATCTGCCTTAGGGGGCATTCTGACATCATAACTCAGCACTGTTCAGCCAGGTGACAGGCCCATGACTTTGGTCTGCCTAAGGGGTCATTGTGACATGATAAGTCTGCACAGGGCACCCAGGTGACAGCCCCTTGTCTGTGATCTGCCAAAGGGGGCACTGTGACATCATAACTCTGCACGGGGCACCCAGGTGACATACTCCTGTCTGAAATCTGCCTAAGGGGGCATTGTGACAACATCACACTGCACGGGTCACCCAGGTGACAGACCCTTGTCTGAGTTCCGCCTAAGGGGGCTTTGTGACATCATAACTCTGCACTGGTCACCCAGGTGACAGACCCTTGTCTCTGATCTGCCTAAGGGGGCATTGTGACATCATAACTCTCCACTGCTCACCCAGGTGACAGGCCCTTGTCTCTGATCTTCCTAAGGGGGCACTGTGATATCATAACACTGCACTGATCGCCCAGGTGACAGACCCTTTTCTGTGATCTGCCTTAGGGTGCATTGTGACATCCTAACTCTGCACTGGTCACCCTGCTGACAGACACTTGTCTTTGATTTGCTTAAGTGGGCATTGTGACATCATAGCTCTGCACTGGGCACACAGGTGGCAGGCCCTTGTCTGTGATCGGCCTAAGGTGACATTGTGACGTCATAACTCTGCACTTGGCTCCCACGTGACAGGCCCTTGTCTGTGATGTGCCTAACGGGGCATTGTGTCATCATAACTCTGCGCTGGGCACCCATTGTACAGGACCTTGCCAGTAATCGGCCTAAGAGGGCATTCTGACATCATAATTCTGCACGAGTCACCCAGGTGAGAATCCCTTGTCTGTGATCTGCCTAAGGGGGTATTGTGACATCATAAATCTGCACAGGTCACCCAGGTGACAGTCCCTTGTGTGTGATCTGCTGAAGGGGTCATAGTGACATCGTAACCCTGCATGGGTCACCCAGGTGACAGGCCCCTGTCTGTGATCTGCCTAAGGTGTCATTGTGACATCCTAACTCTGCATGGGTCACCCAGGTGACAGGCCCTTGTCTGTGATCTGCCTAAGGGGGCATTGTGACATCATAACTTTACACGGGTCACCCAGATGACAGACCCTTGGTTTGATCTCCCTATGGGGGCATTGTGACATCATAACTCTGCACGGGACAACTAGGTGACAGACCCTTGACTGTGATCTGCCTAAGGGGCCATTGTGACATCATAACAGTGCACGGCTTACCCAGGTGACACGCCCTTGTCTGTGATCAGCCTAAGGGGGCATTGTGACATCCTAATACTGCACTGGTCACCCTGGTGACAGACCCTTGTCTGTGATCCGCCTAAGGAGGCATTGTGACATCGTAACTCAGCACTGGTCACCCAGGTCACAGACCCTTGTCTCTCATCTGCTTAAGGGGGTAATGTGACATTATAACTCTTCACTGGTCACCCAGGTAACTGACCCTTGTCTGTGATCTGCCTAAGGGGGCATTGTGACATCATAAATCTGCACTGGTCACCCAGGTGACTGACCCTTGTCTTTCATCTGCCTGAGTGGGCAATGTGACATCATAAGTCTGCACTGGTCACCCGGGTGACAGACCCTTGTCTGTGATCTGCCTCAGAGGGCATTGTGACATCATAATTCTGCACTGGTCACCCAGGTGACAGACCCTTGTCTGTGATCAGCCTAAGGGGTCATTGTGTCATCATAACTCTGCACTGGTCACCCAGGCGACATATCCTTGTCTTTGATCTGCCTAAGGGAGCATTGTGACATCATAATTCTGCACTGGTCAAACAGGTGAATGACCCTTGTCTGTGATCTGCCTAAGGGGGCATTGTGACATCATAACTATGCCCGGGTCACCCAGGTGACAGACCCTTGCCTGTTATCTGCCTAAGTGTGCATTGTGACATCCTAACTCTGCATGGGTCACCCTGGTGACAGACTCTTGTCTTTGATCTGCTTAAGTGAGCATCTTGACATCATAACTCTGCACTGGTCAGCCAGGTGACAGACCATTGTCTGTGATCTGCCTGAGGGTGCATTGTGACATCATAACTCTGCACTGGTCACCCAGGTGACAGACTCTTGTCTGTGATCTGCCTCAGGGTGCATTGTGACATGATAACTCTGCACGGGTCACCCTGGTGACAGACCCTTTCATTTGATCTGCTTAAGTGGGCACTGTGACATCATAACTCTGCACTGGGCACCCTGGTGAAATGCCCTTGTCTTTGATCTCCCTAACGGGGCATTGTGACATAATAACTGTTCACGGGTAACACAGGTGACAGACCCTTGTCTGTGATCTGCCTAATGGGCCGTTGTGACATCATAACCCTGCACTGGTCACCCTGGTGAAAGATCGTTGTCTGTGATCTGCGTAAGGGGGCTTTGTGACATCATAACTCTGCAGTGGTCACCCAGGTAACCAACTCTTGTCTGTGATCTGCCTAAGGGTGCATTGTGACATCATAACTCTGCACGGCTCACCATGGTGATAGACACTTGTCTTTGATCTGCATAAGTGGGTACTGTGACTTAATAACTCTGTACTGGGCACCCATTGGGCAGGCCATTGTCTGTGATCTGCCTAAGAGGACATTGTGACATCGAAACCCTGCAGTGGGCACCCAGGAGACAGGCCCTTGTCTGTGATGTGCATAAGGGGGCATGGTGACATCATAAATCTGTGCTGTTCACCCAGGGGACAGAACCTTGTCTGTGATCTGCCTAAGGAGGCATTGTGACATCATAACCCTGTACTGGTCACCCAGGTGACAGACGTTGTCTTTGATCTTCCTAAGGGGGCATTGTGACATCATAATTCTGCACTGGTCACCCATGTGACAGATCCTTGTCTGTGATCGGACTACGGGGGCATTGTGACGTCATAAATATGCACTGGTCACCCAGGTGACAAGACCTTGTCTGTGATCTGCCTAAGGGGGCATTGTGACACTGTAAAGCTGCGCTGCTCACCCAGGTGACAGACCCTTTTCTGTGATCCGTCTAAGGGGGCATTGAGACATCATAACTCTGCACTGGACACCCAGGTGACAGATCCTTGCCTTTTTCCAGCCTAAGGGGCATGGTGACAATCTGAATCTGCACTTGTCACCCAGGTGACAGGCCCTTGTCCGTGATCTGCCTAAGGGGCATTGTGACATCATAACTCTGCACTGGTCACCCAGGTGACAGACCCTTGTCTGTGATCTGCCTAAGGGGGCATTGTGACATCATACATCTGCACTGGTCACCCTGTTGACAGGCCCTTGTCCGTGATCTGCCTAAGGGGGCATTGTGACATCATAACTATGCCCGGGTCACCCAGGTGACAGACCCTTGCCTGTTATCTGCCTAAGTGTGCATTGTGACATCCTAACTCTGCACGGGTCACCCTGGTGACAGACTCTTGTCTTTGATCTGCTTAAGTGAGCATCGTGACATCATAACTCTGCACTGGTCAGCCAGGTGACAGACCATTGTCTGTGATCTGCCTGAGGGTGCATTGTGACATCATAACTCTGCACTGGTCACCCAGGTGACAGACTCTTGTCTGTGATCTGCCTCATGGTGCATTGTGACATGATAACTCTGCACGGGTCACCCTGGTGACAGACCCTTTCATTTGATCTGCTTAAGTGGGCACTGTGCCATCATAACTCTGCACTGGGCACCCAGGTGAAATGCCCTTGTCTGTGATCTCCCTAACGGGGCATTGTGACATAATAACTGTGCACGGGTAACACAGGCGACAGACCCTTGTCTGTGATCTGCCTAAGGGGCCGTTGTGACATCATAACTCTGCACTGGTCACCCTGGTGAAAGATCATTGTCTGTGATCTGCGTAAGGTAGCTTTGTGACATCATAACTCTGCAGTGGTCACCCAGGTAACCAACTCTTGTCTGTGATCTTCCTAAGGGTGCATTGTGTCATCATAACTCTGCACGGCTCACCATGGTGACAGACACTTGTCTTTGATCTGAATAAGAGGGCACTGTGACTTAATAACTCTGTACTGGGCACCCATGGGGCAGGCCGTTGTCTGTGATCTGCCTAAGAGGACATTGTGACATCGAAACCCTGCAGTGGGCACCCTGGAGACATGCCCTTGTCTGTGATGTTCATAAGGGGGCATGGTGACATCATAAATCTGTGCTGTTCACCCAGGGGACAGACCCTTGTCTGTGATCTGCCTAAGGAGGCATTGTGACATCATAAGCCTTTACTGGTCACCCAGGTGACAGACGTTGTCTTTGATCTTCCTAAGGGGGCATTGTGACATCATAATCCTGCACTGGTCACCCATTTGACAGATCCTTATCTGTGATCTGCCTACAGGGGCATTGTGACATCATAAATATGCACTGGTCACCCAGGTGACAAGACCTTGTCTGTGATCTGCCTAAGGGGGCATTGTGACACTGTAAAGCTGCGCTGCTCACCCAGGTGACAGTCCCTTTTCTGTGATCCGTCTAAGGGGGCATTGAGACATCATAACTCTGCACTGGACACCCAGGTGACAGATCCTTGCCTTTTTCCAGCCTAAGGGGGCATGGTGACAATCTGAATCTGCACTGGTCACCTAGGTGACAGGCCCTTGTCTGTGATCTGCCTAAGGGGGCATTGTGACATCATAACTCTGCACTGGTCACCCAGGTGACAGACCCTTGTCTGTGATCTGCCTAAGGGGGCATTGTGACATCATACAACTGCACTGGTCACCCTGTTGACAGACCCTTGTCCGTGATCTGCCTAAGGGGGCATTGTGACATCATAACTCTGCACTGGTCACACAGGTGACAGACTCTTGTCTGTGATCTGGCTAACGGGGAATTGTGACATCGTAACCCTGCACTGATCACCCAGGTGACACACCCTTCTCTGTTATCTAACTTAGGGGGCATTAAGACATCTTAACTCTGCACTGGACACCCAGGTGCAGACCCTTGTCTATGATCTGCCTAAGGGGGCATAGTGACGTCATAACTGTGCACTGGTCACCCAGCTGACAGGCCGTTGTCTGTGATCTGCCTAAGTGAATATTGTGACATCTTAACTCTGCACTGGACACCCAGGTGTCAGACCCTTGTCTTTCGTCTGCCTAAGGGGCATTGTGACATCATAACTCTCCACTGGTCACCCAGTGACAGACCTTTGTCAGTGATCTGCCTATGGGGGCATTGTAACATCATAACACTGCTCTGGTCCCTTGTGTGTGTTCTGCCTGAAGGGCATTGTGATATCATAACTCAGCACTGGTCACCGTGGTGACAGACCCTTGTCTGTGATCCGCCTAAGGTGGCATTGTGACAACATAACGGTGCAGTTGTCACCCAGATGACTGACACTTACCTTTGATCTGCCCAAGGGGGCATTGTGACATCATAACTCTGCACTGGTCAGCCAGGTGAAAGACCCCTGACTGTGATCTGCCTAAGGGGGCATTGTGACATCATAACCCTGCAATGATCACCCAGGTGACAGGCCCTTGTCTGTGAATTGCCTAAGGGGGCATTGCGACATCATAACTCTCTATGGGTCACCCAGGTGACAGGACGTTATCTGTGATTTGCCTAAGGGGGCATTGTGACATCATAACTCTGCACTGGTCACACAGGTGACAGACACATGTCTGTAATCTGCCTAAGGGGCATTGTGACGTCATAACCCTGCACTGGTCGCCCAGGTGACAGACCGTTGTCTGATATCTGCCTAAGGCGGAATTGTGACATCATAACTCTGCACTGGACAACGAGGTGCAGACCCTTGTCTTTGATCTGCCTAAGGGGGCATTGTGACGTCATAACTGTGCACTTGTTACCCAGGTGACAGGCCCCTGTCTGTGATCTGCCAGGGGGTTATTGAGACATCATAACTCTGCGCTGTTCACCAGGTGACAGAATCTTGTCTTTGATTTGCCGAAGCGGGCATTGTATCATCATAAGTCTGCCCTGGTCACAATGGTGACTGACTCTTGTCCATGATCTGCCTAAGGGGGCATTGTGATATCATAACTCTGCACTGGACAGCCAGGTGTAGACTCTTGTCTTTGATCTGCCTAAGGGGGCATTGTGACGTCATAAATGTGCACTGGTCACCCAGGTGACAGGGCCTTGACTGTGATCTGCCTAAGGGGGCAATGTGACATGATAACGCTGCACTGGACACCCAGGTGACAGACCCTTGTCGTTGATCGGCCTAAGGGCCTTTGTGACATCATAACTCTCCACTGGGCACCCAGTGACAGACCTTTGTCAGTGATCTGCCTAAGGGGGCATTGTGACATAATTACTCTGCACTGGACACCCAGGTGACAGACCCTTGTCTGTGATCTGCCTGAGGGGGCATTGTGACATCATAACTCAGCACTGGGCACCCATTTGACTGGCCCTTGGCTGTGATCTGCCTAAGGCGGCATTGTGACATCATAACACTGCACGGGTCACCCAGGTGACAGACCCTTGTCTATGATCTGCCTAAGGGTGCATTGTGACATCATAACTCTGCACTGGTCACCCATGTGACAGGCCCTTGACTTTGATCTGCCTAAAGGGGCATTGTGACATCATAACTCTGCGCTGGTCACCCAGGTGACAGGACCTTGACTTTGATCTCCCTAAGAGGGCATTGTGACATCATAACTCTACACTGGTCACCCAGGTGACAGGCACTGGGCTTTGATGTACCTCAGGGAGAATTGTGACATCATAACTCTGCACTGGCCACCCAGGTGACAGGCCCTGGCTTTTGATCTGCCTGAGTGGGCTTTGTGACATCATAACCCCGAACTGGTCACGCAGGTGACAGGCTCCGGGATTTGATCTGCCAAAGGGTGCATTGTGACAACATAACTCTTCACTGGTCACCCAGGTGACAGGCACTGGCCTTTGATCTGGCTAACGGGGAATTGTGACATCATAACTCTGCACTAGTCACCCAGGTGACAGGCTGTTGTCTGTGATCTGCCTAAGGGGGCATTGTGACATCATAACTCTGCACTGGACACCCAGGTGACAGGCCCTTGCATTAGAACTGCCAAAGGGGGCATTGTGACATCATAACCCTGCACTGGTCACCCAGGTGACAGGTCCTTGACTGTGATCTGCCTTAGGGGGCATTCTGACATCATAACTCAGCACTGTTCAGCCAGGTGACAGGCCCATGACTTTGGTCTGCCTAAGGGGTCATTGTGACATGATAAGTCTGCACAGGGCACCCAGGTGACAGCCCCTTGTCTGTGATCTGCCAAAGGGGGCACTGTGACATCATAACTCTGCACGGGGCACCCAGGTGACATACTCCTGTCTGAAATCTGCCTAAGGGGGCATTGTGACAACATCACACTGCACGGGTCACCCAGGTGACAGACCCTTGTCTGAGTTCCGCCTAAGGGGGCTTTGTGACATCATAACTCTGCACTGGTCACCCAGGTGACAGACCCTTGTCTCTGATCTGCCTAAGGGGGCATTGTGACATCATAACTCTCCACTGCTCACCCAGGTGACAGGCCCTTGTCTCTGATCTTCCTAAGGGGGCACTGTGATATCATAACACTGCACTGATCGCCCAGGTGACAGACCCTTTTCTGTGATCTGCCTTAGGGTGCATTGTGACATCCTAACTCTGCACTGGTCACCCTGCTGACAGACACTTGTCTTTGATTTGCTTAAGTGGGCATTGTGACATCATAGCTCTGCACTGGGCACACAGGTGGCAGGCCCTTGTCTGTGATCGGCCTAAGGTGACATTGTGACGTCATAACTCTGCACTTGGCTCCCACGTGACAGGCCCTTGTCTGTGATGTGCCTAACGGGGCATTGTGTCATCATAACTCTGCGCTGGGCACCCATTGTACAGGACCTTGCCAGTAATCGGCCTAAGAGGGCATTCTGACATCATAATTCTGCACGAGTCACCCAGGTGAGAATCCCTTGTCTGTGATCTGCCTAAGGGGGTATTGTGACATCATAAATCTGCACAGGTCACCCAGGTGACAGTCCCTTGTGTGTGATCTGCTGAAGGGGTCATAGTGACATCGTAACCCTGCATGGGTCACCCAGGTGACAGGCCCCTGTCTGTGATCTGCCTAAGGTGTCATTGTGACATCCTAACTCTGTATGGGTCACCCAGGTGACAGGCCCTTGTCTGTGATCTGCCTAAGGGGGCATTGTGACATCATAACTTTACACGGGTCACCCAGATGACAGACCCTTGGTTTGATCTCCCTATGGGGGCATTGTGACATCATAACTCTGCACGGGACAACTAGGTGACAGACCCTTGACTGTGATCTGCCTAAGGGGCCATTGTGACATCATAACAGTGCACGGCTTACCCAGGTGACACGCCCTTGTCTGTGATCAGCCTAAGGGGGCATTGTGACATCCTAATACTGCACTGGTCACCCTGGTGACAGACCCTTGTCTGTGATCCGCCTAAGGAGGCATTGTGACATCGTAACTCAGCACTGGTCACCCAGGTCACAGACCCTTGTCTCTCATCTGCTTAAGGGGGTAATGTGACATTATAACTCTTCACTGGTCACCCAGGTAACTGACCCTTGTCTGTGATCTGCCTAAGGGGGCATTGTGACATCATAAATCTGCACTGGTCACCCAGGTGACTGACCCTTGTCTTTCATCTGCCTGAGTGGGCAATGTGACATCATAAGTCTGCACTGGTCACCCGGGTGACAGACCCTTGTCTGTGATCTGCCTCAGAGGGCATTGTGACATCATAATTCTGCACTGGTCACCCAGGTGACAGACCCTTGTCTGTGATCAGCCTAAGGGGTCATTGTGTCATCATAACTCTGCACTGGTCACCCAGGCGACATATCCTTGTCTTTGATCTGCCTAAGGGAGCATTGTGACATCATAATTCTGCACTGGTCAAACAGGTGAATGACCCTTGTCTGTGATCTGCCTAAGGGGGCATTGTGACATCATAACTATGCCCGGGTCACCCAGGTGACAGACCCTTGCCTGTTATCTGCCTAAGTGTGCATTGTGACATCCTAACTCTGCATGGGTCACCCTGGTGACAGACTCTTGTCTTTGATCTGCTTAAGTGAGCATCTTGACATCATAACTCTGCACTGGTCAGCCAGGTGACAGACCATTGTCTGTGATCTGCCTGAGGGTGCATTGTGACATCATAACTCTGCACTGGTCACCCAGGTGACAGACTCTTGTCTGTGATCTGCCTCAGGGTGCATTGTGACATGATAACTCTGCACGGGTCACCCTGGTGACAGACCCTTTCATTTGATCTGCTTAAGTGGGCACTGTGACATCATAACTCTGCACTGGGCACCCTGGTGAAATGCCCTTGTCTTTGATCTCCCTAACGGGGCATTGTGACATAATAACTGTTCACGGGTAACACAGGTGACAGACCCTTGTCTGTGATCTGCCTAATGGGCCGTTGTGACATCATAACCCTGCACTGGTCACCCTGGTGAAAGATCGTTGTCTGTGATCTGCGTAAGGGGGCTTTGTGACATCATAACTCTGCAGTGGTCACCCAGGTAACCAACTCTTGTCTGTGATCTGCCTAAGGGTGCATTGTGACATCATAACTCTGCACGGCTCACCATGGTGATAGACACTTGTCTTTGATCTGCATAAGTGGGTACTGTGACTTAATAACTCTGTACTGGGCACCCATTGGGCAGGCCATTGTCTGTGATCTGCCTAAGAGGACATTGTGACATCGAAACCCTGCAGTGGGCACCCAGGAGACAGGCCCTTGTCTGTGATGTGCATAAGGGGGCATGGTGACATCATAAATCTGTGCTGTTCACCCAGGGGACAGAACCTTGTCTGTGATCTGCCTAAGGAGGCATTGTGACATCATAACCCTGTACTGGTCACCCAGGTGACAGACGTTGTCTTTGATCTTCCTAAGGGGGCATTGTGACATCATAATTCTGCACTGGTCACCCATGTGACAGATCCTTGTCTGTGATCGGACTACGGGGGCATTGTGACATCATAAATATGCACTGGTCACCCAGGTGACAAGACCTTGTCTGTGATCTGCCTAAGGGGGCATTGTGACACTGTAAAGCTGCGCTGCTCACCCAGGTGACAGACCCTTTTCTGTGATCCGTCTAAGGGGGCATTGAGACATCATAACTCTGCACTGGACACCCAGGTGACAGATCCTTGCCTTTTTCCAGCCTAAGGGGCATGGTGACAATCTGAATCTGCACTTGTCACCCAGGTGACAGGCCCTTGTCCGTGATCTGCCTAAGGGGCATTGTGACATCATAACTCTGCACTGGTCACCCAGGTGACAGACCCTTGTCTGTGATCTGCCTAAGGGGGCATTGTGACATCATACATCTGCACTGGTCACCCTGTTGACAGGCCCTTGTCCGTGATCTGCCTAAGGGGGCATTGTGACATCATAACTATGCCCGGGTCACCCAGGTGACAGACCCTTGCCTGTTATCTGCCTAAGTGTGCATTGTGACATCCTAACTCTGCACGGGTCACCCTGGTGACAGACTCTTGTCTTTGATCTGCTTAAGTGAGCATCGTGACATCATAACTCTGCACTGGTCAGCCAGGTGACAGACCATTGTCTGTGATCTGCCTGAGGGTGCATTGTGACATCATAACTCTGCACTGGTCACCCAGGTGACAGACTCTTGTCTGTGATCTGCCTCATGGTGCATTGTGACATGATAACTCTGCACGGGTCACCCTGGTGACAGACCCTTTCATTTGATCTGCTTAAGTGGGCACTGTGCCATCATAACTCTGCACTGGGCACCCAGGTGAAATGCCCTTGTCTGTGATCTCCCTAACGGGGCATTGTGACATAATAACTGTGCACGGGTAACACAGGCGACAGACCCTTGTCTGTGATCTGCCTAAGGGGCCGTTGTGACATCATAACTCTGCACTGGTCACCCTGGTGAAAGATCATTGTCTGTGATCTGCGTAAGGTGGCTTTGTGACATCATAACTCTGCAGTGGTCACCCAGGTAACCAACTCTTGTCTGTGATCTTCCTAAGGGTGCATTGTGTCATCATAACTCTGCACGGCTCACCATGGTGACAGACACTTGTCTTTGATCTGAATAAGAGGGCACTGTGACTTAATAACTCTGTACTGGGCACCCATGGGGCAGGCCGTTGTCTGTGATCTGCCTAAGAGGACATTGTGACATCGAAACCCTGCAGTGGGCACCCTGGAGACATGCCCTTGTCTGTGATGTTCATAAGGGGGCATGGTGACATCATAAATCTGTGCTGTTCACCCAGGGGACAGACCCTTGTCTGTGATCTGCCTAAGGAGGCATTGTGACATCATAAGCCTTTACTGGTCACCCAGGTGACAGACGTTGTCTTTGATCTTCCTAAGGGGGCATTGTGACATCATAATCCTGCACTGGTCACCCATTTGACAGATCCTTATCTGTGATCTGCCTACAGGGGCATTGTGACATCATAAATATGCACTGGTCACCCAGGTGACAAGACCTTGTCTGTGATCTGCCTAAGGGGGCATTGTGACACTGTAAAGCTGCGCTGCTCACCCAGGTGACAGTCCCTTTTCTGTGATCCGTCTAAGGGGGCATTGAGACATCATAACTCTGCACTGGACACCCAGGTGACAGATCCTTGCCTTTTTCCAGCCTAAGGGGGCATGGTGACAATCTGAATCTGCACTGGTCACCTAGGTGACAGGCCCTTGTCTGTGATCTGCCTAAGGGGGCATTGTGACATCATAACTCTGCACTGGTCACCCAGGTGACAGACCCTTGTCTGTGATCTGCCTAAGGGGGCATTGTGACATCATACAACTGCACTGGTCACCCTGTTGACAGACCCTTGTCCGTGATCTGCCTAAGGGGGCATTGTGACATCATAACTCTGCACTGGTCACACAGGTGACAGACTCTTGTCTGTGATCTGGCTAACGGGGAATTGTGACATCGTAACCCTGCACTGATCACCCAGGTGACACACCCTTCTCTGTTATCTAACTAAGGGGGCATTAAGACATCTTAACTCTGCACTGGACACCCAGGTGCAGACCCTTGTCTATGATCTGCCTAAGGGGGCATAGTGACGTCATAACTGTGCACTGGTCACCCAGCTGACAGGCCGTTGTCTGTGATCTGCCTAAGTGAATATTGTGACATCTTAACTCTGCACTGGACACCCAGGTGTCAGACCCTTGTCTTTCGTCTGCCTAAGGGGCATTGTGACATCATAACTCTCCACTGGTCACCCAGTGACAGACCTTTGTCAGTGATCTGCCTATGGGGGCATTGTAACATCATAACACTGCTCTGGTCCCTTGTGTGTGTTCTGCCTGAAGGGCATTGTGATATCATAACTCAGCACTGGTCACCGTGGTGACAGACCCTTGTCTGTGATCCGCCTAAGGTGGCATTGTGACAACATAACGGTGCAGTTGTCACCCAGATGACTGACACTTACCTTTGATCTGCCCAAGGGGGCATTGTGACATCATAACTCTGCACTGGTCAGCCAGGTGAAAGACCCCTGACTGTGATCTGCCTAAGGGGGCATTGTGACATCATAACCCTGCAATGATCACCCAGGTGACAGGCCCTTGTCTGTGAATTGCCTAAGGGGGCATTGCGACATCATAACTCTCTATGGGTCACCCAGGTGACAGGACGTTATCTGTGATTTGCCTAAGGGGGCATTGTGACATCATAACTCTGCACTGGTCACACAGGTGACAGACACATGTCTGTAATCTGCCTAAGGGGCATTGTGACGTCATAACCCTGCACTGGTCGCCCAGGTGACAGACCGTTGTCTGATATCTGCCTAAGGCGGAATTGTGACATCATAACTCTGCACTGGACAACGAGGTGCAGACCCTTGTCTTTGATCTGCCTAAGGGGGCATTGTGACGTCATAACTGTGCACTTGTTACCCAGGTGACAGGCCCCTGTCTGTGATCTGCCAGGGGGTTATTGAGACATCATAACTCTGCGCTGTTCACCAGGTGACAGAATCTTGTCTTTGATTTGCCGAAGCGGGCATTGTATCATCATAAGTCTGCCCTGGTCACAATGGTGACTGACTCTTGTCCATGATCTGCCTAAGGGGGCATTGTGATATCATAACTCTGCACTGGACAGCCAGGTGTAGACTCTTGTCTTTGATCTGCCTAAGGGGGCATTGTGACGTCATAAATGTGCACTGGTCACCCAGGTGACAGGGCCTTGACTGTGATCTGCCTAAGGGGGCAATGTGACATGATAACGCTGCACTGGACACCCAGGTGACAGACCCTTGTCGTTGATCGGCCTAAGGGCCTTTGTGACATCATAACTCTCCACTGGGCACCCAGTGACAGACCTTTGTCAGTGATCTGCCTAAGGGGGCATTGTGACATAATTACTCTGCACTGGACACCCAGGTGACAGACCCTTGTCTGTGATCTGCCTGAGGGGGCATTGTGACATCATAACTCTGCACTGGTCACCGTTGTGACAGACTCTTGTCTGTCATCTGCCTAAGGGGGCATTGTGACATCATAACGGTGCACTGGTCACCCAGGTGACTGACACTTGTCTTTGATCTGCCTAAGGGGGCATTGTGACACCATAACTCTGCACTGGTCACCCAAGTGAAAGACTCTTTTCTGTGATCTGCCTATGAGGGCATTGTGACATCAAACACTGCACTGGTCACCCTGGTGACAGACCATTGTCTGTGATCTGCCTAAGGATGCATTGTGACATCATAACTCTGCACGGGTCACGCAGGTGACAGGCCCTTGTCACTGATCTGCCTACGGGGGCATTGTGACATTGTAACATGGCACGGGTCCCTCAGG
The DNA here is from genome assembly GCF_029281585.2 of Gorilla gorilla gorilla. Classification (NCBI taxonomy): domain Eukaryota; kingdom Metazoa; phylum Chordata; class Mammalia; order Primates; family Hominidae; genus Gorilla; species Gorilla gorilla. The sequence continues at coordinate 7,514,277 of NC_086018.1, read as the reverse complement.
TGACAGACCCTTGTATGTGATCTGCCTAAGTGGGCATTGTAAACACCATAACTCTGCACTGGTCACCATGGTGACAGACCCTTGTCTGTGATCTGCCTAAGGGGCCACTGTGACATCATAACTCTGCACTGGGCACCCAGGTGACAGGCCCTTGCCTGTGATGTGTATAAGGGGGCATTGTGACATTATAACTCTGCACTGGACACCAAGGTGACATGCCTTTGTCTGTCACCTGCCTAAGTTGGCATTGTGACATCATAACACTACACTGGGCACCCAGGTGACACAACCTTGTCTGTGATCTGCCTAAGGGGGCATTGTGACGTCATAACTATGCACTGGGCAGCCAGCAAACAGGCCCTTCTCTGTGATCTGCATAAGAGGGCATTGTGACATCATAACTCTGCACTGGTCACCCAGGTGGCAGACCCTTGTCTGTGATCTGCCTTAGGGGACATTGTGACATCATAACTGAGCACTGGTCACCCAAGTGACAGACACTTGTGTTTGATCTGCCTAAGGGGGCAATGTGACATCATAACTCTGCACTGGTCACCCAGGTGAAAGACCCTTGTGTGTGATCTGGCTAAGGGGGCATTGTGACATCATAATTCTGCACTGGTCACCCAGGAGACAGACCCTTTTCTTTGATCTGCTAAGGGGGCACTGTGACATCGTAACTCTGCACTGGTGACCGTGGTGTAATACCCTTCTCTGTGATCTGCCTAAGGGGGCATTGTGACATCATAAGTGTGCACTGGTCACCCAGGTGACAGATCCTTGTCTGTGATCTGCCTAAGGGGTCATTGTGACATCATAAGTCTGCCCTGGTCACCCAGGTGACAGACCCTTTTCTGTGTTCTGCCTAAGGGGGAATTGTGGCATCATAACTCTGCACTGGTCACCCAGGTGACACAACCTTGTCTGTGATCTGCCTAAGGGGGCATTGTGACATCATAACTGTGCACTGGGCACCCAGGAAACAGGCCCTTGTCTGTGATCTGCATAAGAGGGCATTGTGACATCATAACTCTACACTGGTCATCCAGGTGGCAGACCCTTCCCTGTGATCTGCCTAAGGGGGCATTGTGACATCATAACTGAGCACTGGTCACCCAGGTGACAGACACTTGTGTTTGATCTGCCTAAGGGGGCATTGTGACATCATAACTCTGCACTGGTCACCCAGGTGAAAGACCCTTGTCTATGATCTGCCTAAGGGGGCTTTGTGACTTCATAACCCTGCACTGGTCACCCAGCTGACAGACACTTGTCTGTGATCTGCCTAAGGGGTCATTGTGACATGATAACCCTGCTCGGATCACCGTGGTGACAGGCCCTTCTCTCAGATCTGCCTAAGGGGGCATTGTGACATCATACCACTTCACGGGACACCCAGTAGACAGACCCTTGTCTCTGATCTGCTTAAGTGGGTATTGGGACATCATAACTCTGCACTGGTCACGCAGGTGACAGGCTCTTGATTGTGATCTGCCTGAGGGGGCATTGTTACATCGTAACTCTGCGCTGTTCACCAAGGTGATAGAATCCAGTCTTTGATCTGCCTATGGGGGCATTGGGCATCATAACTCTGCACTGGACACAATGGTGACAGACCGTTGTCTGTGGTCTGCCTAAAGGGACATTGTGACATCATAACTCTGCACTGGTCAACCAGGTGGCAGACTCTTGACTGTGATCTCCCTAAGGGGGAACTGTGACATCATAACTCTGCTTTGGTCACCCAGGTGAAAGACCCTTGTCTGTGATCTGCCTAAGGGGGCATTGTGACATCATAACTCTGCACTGGTCACCCCGGTGACAGACCCTTGTCTGTGCTCTGCCTAAAGGGACATGGTGACATCATAACACTGCAATGGTCATCGAGGTGACAGACCCTTCTCTGTGATCTGCCAAAGGGGGCATTGTGACTTCATAACTGTGCACTGGTCACTCAGGTGACACACCCTTGTCTGTAATCTGCCTAAGGGGTCATTGTGACATCATAAGTCTGCACGGCTCACCCAGGTGACAGGCCCTTGTCTGAGATCAGCCTAAGGGGCATTGTGACATCATAACAACGCACGAGTCTCCCAGGTTAGTGACCCTTTTTTGAAATCAGCTTAAGGGGGCACTGTGACATCATAAGTCTGCACTGGGCACCAAGGAGACACGCCCTTGTCTGTGATGTGCTCAAGGGGGCATTTTGACATTATTACTCTGCACTAGGCACCCAGGTGACATGCCCTTGCCTGTGATCTGCCTAAGAGGGCTTTGTAACATCATAACACTGCACCGGGCACACAGATGTCAGGCCATTGTCTGTGATCTGCCTAAGGGGGCATTGTGACATCAGAACTCTGCACTGGTCACCCAGGTGTCAGACCCTTGTCTGTGATCTGCCTAAGGGGGCATTGTGACATCATAACTCTGCACTGTTCACCCAGGAGACAGACCCTTGTCTGTGATCTGCCTAAGGGGCATTGTGACATCATAACTCTGCACGGGTAACCCAGGTGACAAACCCTTGTCTGTGATCTCCCTAAGGGGGTATTGTAACATCATACCTCGGCACTGGTCACGCCAGTGATAGATCCTTGTCGGTGAACTGCGTACGGGGGCATTGTGACATCATAACTCTACACTGGTCACCCAGGTGACAGACAATTGTGTTTCATCTGCCTAAGCCGGCAGTGTGACATCATAACTCTACAAGGGGCACCCAGGTGAAAGACCCTTGTCTGTGATCTGCCTAAGGGGGCATTGTGACATCATCACTCTCTACTGGTCCCCCAGGTGACAGGCCCTTGTCTATGATCTGCTTAAGGGGGCATTGTGACATCATAACTCTGCACTGGGCACCCACGTGACACGCCCTTCTCTGTGATGTGCATAAGGGGGCATTTTGACATTTTAACTCTACACTAGGCACCCAGGTGACATGCCCTTGTCTGTGATCTGCCTAAGGGGGCTTTGTGACATCATAACTCTGCACTGGGCCCCCAGGTGTCAGGTCCTTGTCTGTGATCTGCCTAAGGGGGCATTGTGACATCATAACTCTGCACTGGTCACCCAGGTGACAGACCCTTGTTTCTGATCTGCCTAAGGGGGCATTGTGACATCGTAACTCTGCAGGGGTCACCCAGGTGACAAACCCTTGTCTGTGATCTCCCTAAAGGGACATTGTGACATCATAACCCTGCACTGGTCACCGCGGTGACAGACCCTTGTCGGTGAACTGACTAAGGGATCATTGTGACATCATAACTCTGCACTGGTCACCCAGGTGACACACCCTTGTCTTTGATCTGCCTAAGGGGGCATTGTGACATCATAACTCTACACGGGGCACCCAGGTGAAAGCCCCTTGTCTGTGATCTGCCTAAGCCGGCATTGTGACATCATCACTCTGCAATGGTCCCCCTGGTGAGAGGCCCTTGTCTGTGATCTCCTTAAGGGGGCATTGTGACATGATAACTCTGCACTGGGCACCCAGGTGACACGCCGTTGTCTGTGATGTGCATAAGGGGGCATTTTGATATTATAACTCTGCACTAGGCACCCAGGTGACATGCCCTTGTCTGTGATCTTCCTAAGTGGGCTTTGTAGCATCATAACTCTGCACTGGACACCCAGGTGTCAGGCCCTTGTCTGTGATCTGCCTAAGGGGTCATTGTGACATGATAACTCTGCACTGGTCACCCAGGTGACAGACCCTTGTCTGAGATCTGCCTGAGGGGGCATTGGGACATCATAAGTCTGCGCTGGTCACTGTGGTGAAAGGCCCTTGTCTGTGATCCGTCTAAGGGGGCATTGTGACATCATAACTCCGCACTGGTCACCCAGGTGACAGACACTTGTTTGTGATCTGCCTAAGGGCGCACTGTGACATCATAACTCTGCACTGGTCTCGCAGGTGAAGGACCCTTGTCTGTGATCTGCCTACGGGGATATTGTGACATCCTAACTCTGCACAGGTCACCCAGGTGACAGACCCTTGTCTGTGATGTTCCTAAGGTGGCATTGTGACATCATAACACTGCACTCGTCACCCAGGCAACAGACCCTTGTCTGTGATCTGCCTAAGATGTCATTGTGACATCATAACTCTGCACTGGTCACCCAGGTGACAGACCCTTGTCTGTGATTTGCCTAAGGGTGCATTGTGACATCATAAGTCTGCACGGGTCTCCCTGGTGACAGACCCCTGTCTCTGATCTGCTTAAGTGTGCATTGAGACATCATAGCTCTGCACTGGGCACCCAGGTGACAGGCCCTTATTTGTTATCTGCCTAAGGGGCATTGTGACATCATAACTCTGCACTGGGCATCCAGGTGACAGGCTCTTGTCTGTGTTGTGCATAAGGGAGCATTGTGACATTATAACTCTGTACTGGGCACCCAGGTGACAAGCCCTTGTCTGTTATTTGCCTAAGGGGGCATTGTGACATCAAAACTCTGCACTGGGCACCCAGGTGACAGGTCCTTACCTGTGATCTGCCTAAGGGGGCATTGTGACATCATAACTCTGCACGGGTAACCAAGGTGACAGACCCTTGTCTGTGATCTCCCTAAGGGGTCATTGTGACATCATAACTCTGCACTGGTCACCCCGGTGATAGATCCTTGATGATGAACTGCCTAAGGGGGCATTGTGACATCATAACTCTGCACTGGTCACCCAGGTGACAGACACTTGTCTTTGATCTGCCTAAGCAGGCATTGTGTCATCATAACCCTACACGGGGCAACCCAGTTGAAAGACCCTTCTCTGTGATCTGCATAATGGTGCATTGTGACATCATAACACTGCATGGGACACCCTGGTGACTGGCCCTTGTCTTTGTTCTGCTTAAGTGGGTATTGGGACATCATAACTCTGCCCTGGTCACCCACGTGGCAGACCCTTGTCTGTGATCTGCCTTAGGGGGAATTTTGACATCATAACGCCCCACTGGTCACCAAGGTGACAGAGCATTGTCTCTGATATGCCTAAGGAGGCATTGTGACATCATAGCTCTGCATTGGTCACCCAGGTTACAGACCCTTGTCTGTGATCTGCCTAAGTGGGCATTGTGACATCATAACTCTGCACTGGTCACCCCGGTGACAGACCCTTGTCTGTGATCTGCCTAAGGGGGCATTGTGACATCATAACTCTGCACTGGTCACCCAGGTGACAGACCCTTGTCTCTGATCTGCCTAAGTGGGCATTGTGACATCATAACTCTGCACTGGTCACCCCGGTGACAGACCCTTGTCTGTGCTCTGCCTAAGGGGACATGGTGACATCATAACACTGCAATGGTCATCGAGGTGACAGACCCTTCTCTGTGATCTGCCAAAGGGGGCATTGTGACTTCATAACTGTGCACTGGTCACTCAGGTGACACACCCTTGTCTGTAATCTGCCTAAGGGGTCATTGTGACATCATAAGTCTGCACGGCTCACCCAGGTGACAGGCCCTTGTCTGAGATCAGCCTAATGGGCATTGTGACATCATAACAACGCACGAGTCTCCCAGGTTAGTGACCCTTTTTTGAAATCAGCTTAAGGGGGCACTGTGACATCATAAGTCTGCACTGGGCACCAAGGAGACACGCCCTTGTCTGTGATGTGCTCAAGGGGGCATTTTGACATTATAACTCTGCACTAGGCACCCAGGTGACATGCCCTTGCCTGTGATCTGCCTAAGGGGGCTTTGTAACATCATAACACTGCACCGGGCACACAGATGTCAGGCCATTGTCTGTGATCTGCCTAAGGGGGCATTGTGACATCAGAACTCTGCACTGGTCACCCAGGTGTCAGACCCTTGTCTGTGATCTGCCTAAAGGGGCATTGTGACATCACAACTCTGCACTGTTCACCCAGGAGACAGACCCTTGTCTGTGATCTGCCTAAGGGGCATTGTGACATCATAACTCTGCACGGGTAACCCAGGTGACAAACCCTTGTCTGTGATCTCCCTAAGGGGGCATTGTAACATCATACCTCGGCACTGGTCACGCCAGTGATAGATCCTTGTCGGTGAACTGCGTACGGGGGCATTGTGACATCATAACTCTACACTGGTCACCCAGGTGACAGACCCTTGTCTGTGATCTGCCTGAGGGGGCATTGGGACATCATAAGTCTGCGCTGGTCACTGAGGTGAAAGGCCCTTGTCTGTGATCTGTCTAAGGGGGCATTGTGACATCATAACTCCGCACTGGTCACCCAGGTGACAGACACTTGTTTGTGATCTGCCTAAGGGCGCACTGTGACATCATAACTCTGCACTGGGCACCCACGTGACACGCCCTTGTCTGTGATGTGCATAAGGGGGCATTTTGACATTTTAACTCTACACTAGGCACCCAGGTGACATGCCCTTGTCTGTGATCTGCCTAAGGGGGCATTGTGACATCATCACTCTCTACTGGTCCCCCAGGTGACAGGCCCTTGTCTATGATCTGCTTAAGGGGGCATTGTGACATCATAACTCTGCACTGGGCACCCACGTGACACGCCCTTGTCTGTGATGTGCATAAGGGGGCATTTTGACATTTTAACTCTACACTAGGCACCCAGGTGACATGCCCTTGTCTGTGATCTGCCTAAGGGGGCTTTGTGACATCATAACTCTGCACTGGGCCCCCAGGTGTCAGGTCCTTGTCTGTGATCCGCCTAAGGGGGCATTGTGACATCATAACTCTGCACTGGTCACCCAGGTGACAGACCCTTCTCTGTGATCTGCGTAAGGGCGCATTGTGACATCATAACACTGCATGGGACACCCTGGTGACTGGCCCTTGCCTTTGTTCTGCTTAAGTGAGTATTGTGACATCATAACTCTGCTCTGGTCACCCACGTGTCAGACCCTTGTCTCTGATCTGCCTAAGGGGTCATTGTGACATCATAACTCTGCACTGGTCACACAGGTGAAAGACCCTTGTCTGTGATCTGCCTTAGGGTGAATTGTGACATCATAACGCCGCACTGGTCACCAAGGTGACAGAGCATTGTCTATGATATGCCTAAGGAGGCATTGTGACATCATAGCTCTGCACTGGTCACCCAGGTGACAGACCCTTGTTTCTGATCTGCCTAAGGGGGCATTGTGACATCGTAACTCTGCAGGGGTCACCCAGGTGACAAACCCTTGTCTGTGATCTCCCTAAGGGGGCATTGTGACATCATAACCCTGCACTGTTCACCCCGGTGACAGACCCTTGTCGGTGAACTGACTAAGGGATCATTGTGACATCATAACTCTGCACTGGTTACCCAGGTGACACACCCTTGTCTTTGATCTGCCTAAGGGGGCATTGTGACATCATAACTCTACACGGGGCACCCAGGTGAAAGCCCCTTGTCTGTGATCTGCCTAAGCCGGCATTGTGACATCATCACTCTGCCATGGTCCCCCTGGTGAGAGGCCCTTGTCTGTGATCTCCTTAAGGGGGCATTGTGACATGATAACTCTGCACTGGGCACCCAGGTGACACGCCGTTGTCTGTGATGTGCATAAGGGGGCATTTTGATATTATAACTCTGCACTAGGCACCCAGGTGACATGCCCTTGTCTGTGATCTTCCTAAGGGGGCTTTGTAGCATCATAACTCCGCACTGAACACCCAGGTGTCAGGCCCTTGTCTGTGATCTGCCTAAGGGGGCATTGTGACATGATAACTCTGCACTGGTCACCCAGGTGACAGACCCTTGTCTGTGATCTGCCTGAGGGGGCATTGGGACATCATAAGTCTGCGCTGGTCACTGTGGTGAAAGGCCCTTGTCTGTGATCTGTCTAAGGGGGCATTGTGACATCATAACTCCGCACTGGTCACCCAGGTGACAGACACTTGTTTGTGATCTGCCTAAGGGAGCACTGTGACATCATAACTCTGCACTGGTCTCGCAGGTGAAGGACCCTTGTCTGTGATCTGCCTACGGGGATATTGTGACATCCTAACTCTGCACAGGTCACCCAGGTGACAGACCCTTGTCTGTGATGTTCCTAAGGTGGCATTGTGACATCATAACACTGCACTCGTCACCCAGGCAACAGACCCTTGTCTGTGATCTGCCTAAGATGTCATTGTGACATCATAACTCTGCACTGGTCACCCAGGTGACAGACCCTTGTCTGTGATTTGCCTAAGGGTGCATTGTGACATCATAAGTCTGCACGGGTCTCCCTGGTGACAGACCCCTGTCTCTGATCTGCTTAAGTGTGCATTGAGACATCATAGCTCTGCACTGGGCACCCAGGTGACAGGCCCTTTTTTGTTATCTGCCTAAGGGGCATTGTGACATCATAACTCTGCACTGGGCATCCAGGTGACAGGCCCTTGTCTGTGTTGTGCATAAGGGAGCATTGTGACATTATAACTCTGTACTGGGCACCCAGGTGACAAGCCCTTGTCTGTTATTTGCCTAAGGGGGCATTGTGACATCAAAACTCTGCACTGGGCACCCAGGTGACAGGCCCTTACCAGTGATCTGCCTAAGGGGGAATTGTGACATCATAACTCTGCACTGGTCACCCCGGTGACAGACCCTTGTCTGTGATCTGCCTAAGGGGGCATTGTGACATCATAACTCTGCACTGGTCACCCAGGCGACAGACCCTTGTCTCTGATCTGCCTAAGGGGGCATTGTGACATCATAACTCTGCACGGGTAACCAAGGTGACAGACCCTTGTCTGTGATCTCCCTAAGGGGTCATTGTGACATCATAACTCTGCACTGGTCACCCCGGTGATAGATCCTTGATGATGAACTGCCTAAGGGGACATTGTGACATCATAACTCTGCACTGGTCACCCAGGTGACAGACACTTGTCTTTGATCTGCCTAAGCAGGCATTGTGTCATCATAACCCTACACGGGGCAACCCAGTTGAAAGACCCTTGTCTGTGATCTGCATAATGGTGCATTGTGACATCATAACACTGCATGGGACACCCTGGTGACTGGCCCTTGTCTTTGTTCTGCTAAAGTGGGTATTGTGACATCATAACTCTGCCCTGGTCACCCACGTGGCAGACCCTTGTCTGTGATCTGCCTAAGGGGTCATTGTGACATCATAACTCTGCACTGGTCACACAGGTGAAAGACCCTTGTCTGTGATCAGCCTTAGGGGGAATTGTGACATCATAACGCCCCACTGGTCACCAAGGTGACAGAGCATTGTCTCTGATATGCCTAAGGAGGCATTGTGACATCATAGCTCTGCATTGGTCACCCAGGTGACAGACCCTTGTCTGTGATCTGCCTAAGTGGGCATTGTGACATCATAACTCTGCACTGGTCACCCCGGTGACAGACCCTTGTCTGTGATCTGCCTAAGGGGGCATTGTGACATCATAACTCTGCACTGGTCACCCAGGTGACAGACCCTTGTCTCTGATCTGCCTAAGTGGGCATTGTGACATCATAACTCTGCACTGGTCACCCCGGTGACAGACGCTTGTCTGTGATCTGCCTAAGGGGGCATTGTGACATCATAACTCTGCACTGGTCACCCAGGCGACAGACCCTTGTCTCTGATCTGCCTAAGGGGGCATTGTGACACCATAACTCTGCACCTGTCACCCAGGTGACAGACACTTGTCTTTGATCTGCCTAAGCAGGCATTGTGACATCATAACTCTACACGGAGCAACAAAGTTGAAAGACCCTTGTCTCTGATCTGCGTAAGGGTGCATTGTAACATCATAACACTGCATGGGACACCCTGGTGACTGGCCCTTGTCTTTGTTCTGCTTAAGTGTGTATTGTGACATCATAACTCTGCCCTGATCACCCACGTGGCAGACCCTTGTCTGTGATCTGCCTAAGGGGTCATTGTGACATCATAACTCTGCACTGGTCACACAGGTGAAAGACCCTTGTCTGTGATCTGCCTTAGGGGGAATTGTGACATCATAATGCCGCACTGGTCACCAAAGTGACAGAACATTGTCTCTGATATGCCTAAGGAGGCATTGTGACATCATAGCTCTGCACTGGTCACCCAGGTGACAGACCCTTGTTTCTGATCTGCCTAAGGGAGCATTGTGACATCATAACTCTGCACGGGTCACCCAGGTGACAGACCCTTGTCTGTGATTTCCCGAAGGGGGCACTGTGACATCATAACTCTGCACTGGTCACCCCGGTGACAGACCCTTGTCGGTGAACTGACTAAGGGATCATTGTGACTTCATAACTCTGCACTGGTCACCGAGGTGACACACCCTTGTCTTTGATCTGCCTAAGGGGGGATTGTGACATCATAACTCTACACGGGGCACCCAGGTGAAAGCCCCTTGTCTGTGATCTGCCTAAGCTGGCATTGTGACATCATCACTCTGCAATGGTCCCCCTGGTGAGAGGCCCTTGTCTGTGATCTTCTTAAGGGGGCATTGTGACATGATAACTCTGCACTGGTCACCCAGGTGACACGCCGTTGTCTGTGATGTGCATAAGGGGGCATTTTGATATTATAACTCTGCACTAGGCACCCAGGTGACACGCCCTTGTCTGTGATCTTCCTAAGGGGGCTTTGTAGCATCATAACTCTGCACTGGACACCCTGGTGTCAGGCCCTTGTCTGTGATCTGCCTAAGGGGGCATTGTGACATGATAACTCTGCACTGGTCACCCAGGTGACAGACCCTTGTCTGTGATCTGCCTGAGGGGGCTTTGGGACATCATAACTCTGCATGGGTCACCCCGGTGACAGGCCCTTTTCTGAGATCTGCCTAAGGGGCATTGTGACATCATAACAATGCATGGGTCTCTCAGGTGAGAGACCCTTGTATGTGATCTGCTTAAGGGGCCCTGTGACATCATAACCCTGCACTGGGCACCTAGGTGACACGCCCTTGTCTGTGATATGCACAAGGGGGCATTTTGACATTATAACTCTGCACTAGGCACCCAGGTGACATGCCCTTGCCTGTGTTCTCCCTATGGGGGCTTTGTAACATCATAACACTGCACCGGGCACACAGATGTCAGGCCATTGTCTGTGATCTGCCTAAGGGGGCACTGTGACGTCATAACTCTGCACAGGTCACGTTGGTGAAAGACCCTTGTCTGTGACCTGCCAATGGGGATATTGTGACATCATAACTCTGCACAGGTCACACAGGTGACAGACCCTTGTCTCTGATGTGCCTAAGGGGGCATTGTGACATCATAACCCTGCACTCGTCACCCAGGCAACAGACCCCTGTCTGTGATCTGCCTATGGGGTCATTGAGACATCATAAGTCTGCACTGGTCACCCAGGCAACAGACCCTTGTCTGTGATTTGCCTACGGGTGCATTGTGACATCATAACTCTGCACAGGTCTCCCTGGTGACAGACCCTTGTCTCTGATCTACTTAAGTGGTTATTGAGACATCATAACTCTGCACTGGGCACCCAGGTGACAGGCCCTTGACTGTGATCTGCCTAAGAGGCATTGTGACATCATAACTCTGCACTGGTCACCCAGGCAACAGACGCTTGTCTGTGATTTGCCTAAGGGTGCATTGTGACATCATAACTCTGCACATTTCTCCCAGGTGACAGACCCTTTTCTGTCATCTGCCTAAGTGGTCATTGTGACATCATAACTCTGCACTGGGCACCCAGGTGACATGCCCTTCTCTGTGATCTGACTAAGGGGGCTTTGTAACTTTATAACTCTGCACTGGGCACCCAGGTGTCAGAACCTTGTCTGTGATCGGCCTAAGGGGGCATTGTGACATCATAACTCTACACGGGTCTCCGAGGTGACAGACCCTTGTCTTTGATCTGAGTAAGGGTGCATTGTGACATCATAACACTGCAAGGGACACCCTGGTGACAGGCCCTGGTCTTTGTTCTGCTTAAGTGGGTATTGTGACTTCATAACTCTGCCCTGGTCACCCACGTGGCAGACCCTTGTCTGTGATCTGCCTAAGGGGTCATTGTGACATCATAACTCTGCACTGGTCACACAGGTGAAAGACCCTTGTCTGTGATCTCCCTAAGGGGGAATTGTGACATCATAACTCTGTACGGGTCACCCAGGTGACAGACCCATGTCTGTGATCTCCCTAAGTGGGAATTGTGACATCATAACTCTGCACGGGTCACCCAGGTGACAGACCCTTGTCTGGGATCTCCCAAAGGGCTCATTGTGACATCATAACTCAGCACTGGTCACCCCGGTGACAGACCCTTTTCAGTGAACTGCCTAAGGTGGCATTGTGACATCATAACTCTGCGCTGGTCACCGAGGTGACAGACCCTTGTCTTTGATCTGCCTAATGGGGCATTGTGACATCATAACTCTACACGGGGCACCCAGGTGAAAGCCCCTTGTCTGTGATCTGCCTAAGGGGGCATTGTGACATCATCACTCTGCACTGGTCCCGCAGGTCACAGGCCCTTGTCTGTGATATTCTTAAGGGGGCATTGTGACATCATAACTCTGCACTGGGCACCAGATGACACGCCCTTGTCTGTGATGTCCATAAGGGTGCATTGTGATATAATAACTCTGCACTAGGCACCCAGGTGACATGCCCTTGTATGTGATCTGCCTAAGGGGGCTTTGTAGCATCATAACTCTGCACTGGTCACCCAGATGACAGACCATTGTCTGTGATCTGCCTGAGGGGGCATTGTGACATCATAAGTCTGCACTGGTCACTGTGGTGACAGACCCTTGTCTGTGATCTGCCTAAGGGGGCATTGTGACATCTTAACTCCACACTGGTCACCCAGGTGACAGACACTTGTCCGTGATCTGCCTAAGGGGGCACTGTGACATCATAACTCTGCACTGGTCACGCAGGTGTAAGACCCTTGTCTGTGTTCTGCCTACGGGGATATTGTGACATCATAACTCTGCAAAGGTCACCCAGGTGACAGACCCTAGTCTGTGATGTGCCTAAGGGGGCATTGTGGCATCATAACCCTGCACTCGTCACTCAGGCAACAGACCCTTGTCTGTGATCTGCCTAAGGGGTCATTGTGACATCATAACTCTGCACTAGGCACCCAGGTGACAGACACTGGTCTGTGATTTGCCTAAGGGTGCATTGTGACATCATAACTCTGCACGAGTCTCCCTGGTGACAGACCCTCGTCTCTGATCTGCTTAAGTGGGCATTGAGACGTCAAAACTCTGCGCTGGGCATGCAGGTGACAGGCCCTTTTCTGTGATCTGCCTAAGGGGCATTGTAACATCATAACTCTGCACTGGGCACGCAGGTGACAGGCTCTTGTATGGGTTGTGCATAAGGGGGCATTGTGACATTATATCTCTGCACGGGACACCCAGGTGACAGGCCCTTATCTGAGATCTGCCTGAGGGGCATTATGACATCATAACAATGCACGGGTCTCCCAGGTGAGAGACCCTTGTACGTGATCTGCTTAAGGGGGCACTGTGACATCATAACTCTACACAGGGCACCAAGGTGACACGCCCTTGTCTGTGATGTGCACAAGGGGGCATTTTGACATTATAACTCTTCACTAGGAACCCAGGTGACTTGCCCTTGCCTGTGATCTGCCTAAGGGGGCTTTGTAACATCATAACACTGCACTGGTCACACAGATGTCAGGCCATTGTCTGTGATCTGCCTAAGGGGGCATTGTGACATCATAACTCTGCACTGGTCACCCAGGTGACAGACCCCTGTCTGTGATTTGCTTAAGGGTGCATTGTGACATCATAACTCTGCGCGGGTCACCCAGGTGACAGACCCATGTCTGTGATCTCCCTAAGGGGGCATTGTGACATCATAACTCTGCACAGGTCTCCCAGGTGACAGACCCTTTTCTGTCATCTGCCTAAGTGGTCATTGTGACATCATAACTCTGCACTGGGCACCCAGGTGACATGCCCTTGTCTGTGATCTGCCTGAGGGGGCTTTGTAACATCATAACTCTGCACTGGGCACCCAGGTGTCAGACCCTTGTCTGTGATCTGCCTAAGGGGACATTGTGACATCATAACTCTGCACGGGTCTCCGAGGTGACAGACCCTTGTCTGTGATCTGCGCAAGGGTGCATTGTGACATCATAATACTGCATGGGACACCCTGGTGACAGGCCCAGGTCTTTAGTCTGCTTAAGTGTGTATTGTGACATCATAACTCTGCCCTGGTCACCCACGTGGCAGACCCTTGTCTGTGATCTGCCTAAGGGGTCATTGTGACATCATAACTCTGCACTGGTCACACAGGTGAAAGAACCTTGTCTGTGATCTGCCTTAGGGGGAATTGTGACATCATTACGCCGCACTGGTCACCAAGGTGACAGAGCATTGTCTCTGATATGTCTAAGGGGGCATTGTGACATCATAGCTCTGCACTGGTCACGCAGGTGACAGACCCTTGTCTGTGATCTGCCTAAGGGGGCATTGTGACATCATAACTCTGCACTGGTCACAGTGGTGACAGAGCCTTTTCTGTGATCTGCCGAAGGGGCCATTGTGACATCATAACTCTGTACTGGACACCCAGGTGACAGACCCTTCTCTTTGATATGCCTAAGGGGGCATTGTGACGTCATAACTCTGCACTGGTCACCCAGGTGACAGGTCTTGGACTTTCATCTGCCTAAGGGGGAATTGTGAGATCATAACTGTGCACTGGTCACCCAGGTTACAGACCCTTGCCTCCGATCTGCCTAAGGGGGCATTGTGACATCATAACTCTGCACTGGTCACCCAGGTGACAGACCCTTGTCTGTGATCTGCCTAAGGGGCATTGTGACATTATAACTCTGCACTGGTCACCCAGGAGACAGGCCCTTTTCTGTGATATGCCTAAGGGGGCATTGTGACATCATTACTCTTCACTGGTCACCCAGGTGACAGACCCTTATGTGTGGTCTGCCTAAGGGGGCATTGTGACATCATAACTCTGCACTGGTCACCCAGGTGAAAGGCCTTTGTCTGTGATCTGCCTAAGGGGAATTGTGACATCATAACTCTGCACGGGTCACCCAGGTGACAGGCCCTTGTCTATGATCTGCCTAAGGGGGCATTGTGATATCATAAATCTGCACGGGTCACCCTGGTGACAGGCCGTTGTCTGTGATCTGCCTAAGGGGTCATTGTGACATCATAACTCTCCACGGTTCACCCAGGTGACAGACCCTTGTCTTTCATCTACCTAAGGGGGCATTGTGACATCGTAACATTGCACGGGTCACCCAGGTGACAGACCCTACTCTGTGATCTGCCTAAGGGGGCATTGTGGCATCTTAACTCTGCACTGGTCAGCCAGGTGACAGACACTTATCTGTGATCATACTAAGGAGGCATTGTGACATCGTAACTCTGCACGGGTCACCCAGGTGACAGACCCTTGTCTGTGATATGCCCAAGGGGGCATTGTGGCATCATGACTCTGCACTGGTCACCCAGGTGACAGACCCTTGTCTGTGATATGCCCAAGGGGGCATTGTGGCATCATGACTCTGCACTGGTCACCCAGGTGACAGTCCCTTGTCTGTGATCTTCCTAACGGGGCATTGTGACATCATAACTCTGCACTGTTCACCCAGATGACAGACGCTTGTCTGTGCTCTGCATAAGGGGGCATTGTGACATCATAACTCTGCATTGGACTCCCATGTGACAGGCCCTTGTTTGTGATCTGCCTAAGAGGGTATTGTGACATCATAACTCTGCACTGGTCACCCAGGTGAGAGGCACTGGCCTTTGGTCTGCCTTAGGTGGCATTGTGACATCATAACACTGCACCGGTCACCAAGGTGACCCGCCCTGGACTTTCATCTGCCTAAGGGGGCATTGTGACATAATAAATCTGCAGTGGTCACACAGGCAACAGGGTCTGGCTTTTGATCTGCCTAAGGTGGTATTGTGACATCATAACTCTGCACTGGTCACGCAGGTGAAATGCACTGGCCTTTGATCTGCCTAAGGGGGCAAAGTGAAATCATAACACTGCACTGGTCACACAGTTGACAGGCCCTAGTCTCTGATCTGCCTAAGGGGGCATTGTGACATCATAACTCTGCACAAGTCACCCAGGTGACAAGCCCTTGTCTGTGATCTGCCTTAGGGGGAATTGTGACATTATAACTTTGCACTGGTCAGCGAGGTGACAGGCCCTTGACTGTGATATGCCTAAGGGGGCATTGTGACATCATAACTCTGCACTCGTCACCCAGGTGACAGTCCCTTGTCTGTGATCTGCCTAAGGGTGCATTGTGACATCATAATCCTGCACTGGTGACCCAGGTGACAGGCCCTTGTCTCTGATCTGCCTAAGGGGGCATTGTGACATCATAACTCTGCACTGGTCACCCATGTGACTGGCCCTTGTCTGTGATCTGCCTAAGGGGCATTGTGACATCATAATTCTGCACTGGGCACCCAGGTGACAGGAAATTGTCTGAGATCTCCTGAAGTTGGCATTGATACATCATCACTCTGCACTGGTCACCATGGTGACAGGCCCTTGTCTCTGATCTGCCTAAGGGGACATGTGACATCATAACTCTTCACTGGGCACCCAGGTGACAGGCGCTTGTCTGTGATCTGCATAAGGGGGCATTGTGACATCATATCTCTGCACTGGGCACCCAGGTGACAGGCCATTTACTGTGATCTGCCTAAGGGAACATTGTGACATCATAACTCTTCACTGAGCACCCAGGTGACAGGCCCTTGTCTGTTATCTTCCTAATGGGGTATTGTGACATCATAACTCTGCACGGGTCCCACAGGTGACAGACCGTTGTCTTTGTTCTGCCTAAGGGGTCATTGTGATGTCATAGCTCTGCAAGGGTCACCAAGGTGACAGATCCTTGTCAGTGATCTGCCTACGGGGGCATTGTGACATTGACACTCTGCACGGGTCGCCCAGGTGACAGACCCCACTCCGTGATCTGCCTGAGGGGGCATTGTAGCATCTTAATTCTGCACTGGTCAGCCAGGTGACAGACACTTCTCTGTGATCATACTAAGGGGGCATTGCGACATTATAACTCTGCACTCTTCACCCAGGTCCCAAGCCCTCTTCTTTGATCTGCATAAGAGGGCATTAAGACATCCTAACTCTGCAGTGGTCACCCAGGTGACAGGCCCCTGTCTTTCATCTGCCTAAGGAGACATTGTGACATCATAACTATTCACTGGGCACCCAGTTGAAAAGACCTTGTCTGTGATCGGCCTAATGGGGCATTGTGACATCAAAACTCTGCACTGGTCATCCAAGTGACAGGCACTTGTCAGTGATCTGCCTAAGGGGTCATTGTGACATCATAACTCTGCACTGGTCACGCAGGTGAGCGGCACTGGCCTTTGATCTGCTTAGGGGGCATTGTGACATCATAACTCTGCCCTGGTCACCCAGGTGACAGGACCCCATCTTTGATCTTCCTAAGGGGGCATTGTGTCATCGTACCTGTGCACTGGTCACCTAAGTGAGAGGCCCTGGACCTTGATCTGCCTAAGGGGGCATTGTGGCATCATAACTCTTCACTGGTAACCCAGGTGACAGGCCCTAGTCTTTGATCTGCCTAACGGGGTATTGTGACATCATAACTCTGCACAGGTCACCCAGGTGACAGGCTGTTGGCTGTGATCTGCCTAAGGAGGCATTGTGACACCATAACTCTGCACAGGTCACCCAGGTGACAGGCCTTTGTCTGTGATCCGCCTAAGGGGGCATTTTTACATCATAACTCTGCAATGGTCACCCAGGTGACAGGCCCTTGTCTGTGATCTGCCTAAGGGGGCATTGTGACATCATAACTTTGCACTGGCCCCCCAGGTGACAGGCCCTGGACTGTGATCTGCCTAAGGGGATATTGTGACATCATAACTCTCCACGGGTAACCCAGGTGACAGGCCTTTGTCTATGATCTGCCTAAGGAGAGATAGTGACATCATATCTCTGCATGGGTCACCCAGGTGAGAGGCCCTT
Source organism: Gorilla gorilla gorilla (assembly GCF_029281585.2). Lineage (NCBI taxonomy): Eukaryota > Metazoa > Chordata > Mammalia > Primates > Hominidae > Gorilla > Gorilla gorilla. The sequence goes on along the minus strand of NC_086018.1, from coordinate 7,496,360 downwards.
GTGTGTGATCTCCCTAAGTGGGCATTGTGACATCATAACTCAGCACAGGTCACCGACGTGACAGACCCTTCTCTTTGATCTGCCTAAGGGGGCATTGTGACATCATAAGTCAGCACTGGTCACCCAAGTGACAGGACCTTGTCTGTGATCTGCCTAAGCGGGCATTGTGATATCATAACTCTGCACTGGACACCAAGGTCACAGACCCTTGTGTGTGACCCGTCTAAGGGGGCATTGTGACATCATAACACTGCATTGGTCACCAAGGTGAGATACCCTTGTCTGTGATCTGCCTAAGTGTGCAATGTGACATCATAATTCTGCCCTGGTCACCCATGTGACAGGCCATTGTCTGTGATCTGCCTAATGGGGCATTGTGACATCATAACTCTGCACTTGTCAAACAGGTGAGAGACCCTTGACTGTGATCTGCCTAAGGTTGATTTGTGACATCATAACTCTGCACTGATCATCCAGGTGACAGACCCTTGTCTGTGATCTGCCTAAGGGGTCACTGCAACATCATAACTCTACAATGGTCACCCAGGTGACAGACCCTTTTCTGTGATCTGACTAAGGGGGCATTTTGATATCATAACTCTGCACTGGTCACCAAGGTGACAGAAAATTGTCTGTTATCTGTCAAAGGGGGCATTGTAACATCATAGCTCTGCACTGGTCACCCAGGTGACAGGCCCTTGTCTGTGATCTGCCTAAGGTGGCATTGCGACATCCTACCTCTGCACTGGTCACCCAGGTGACAGGCCCTTGTCTGAGATCTGCCTAAGGTGGCATTGCGACATCCTACCTCTGCACTGGTCACCCAGGAAACATGCCCTTTTCTGTGATCTGCCTAAGGGGGAATTGTGACATCATAACTCTGCACTGGTCACCCAGGTGACAGGCCATTGTCTGTTATTTGACTAGGGGGACATTGTGACATCACAACTCTGCACTGATCATCCAATGACAGGCCCTTGTCTGTGATCTGCCTAAGGGGGCATTGTGACATCATAACTCTGCACTGGTCACACAGGTGACAGAACCATGTCTGCGATCTGCCTAAGGGGTCATTGTGACATCATAACCCTGCACTTTTCAGCCAGGTGACAGATTCTTGTCTTTCATCTGCCTAAGGCGGCATTGTGACATCATAACCCTGCAATGGTCACCCATTTGACAGACTCTTGTCTTTCATCTGCCTAAGGCGGCATTGTGACATCATAACTCTGCACTGGTCACCCAGGTGACAGACCCTTGCATTTGAACTGCCTAAGGGGACATTGTGACATCATAACACGGCACTGGGCACCCAGGTGACAGTCCCCTGTCTTTGATCTGCCTAAGGGGGCATTGTGACATCATATCTCCACACTGGGCACTCAGGTGACAGGCGCTTGTCTTTGATCTGCCTGAGGGGGCATTGTAACATCATAACTCTGCACTGGTCAACCTGGTGACAGACCCTTGTCTGTGATCTCCCTAAGGAGGCCTTGTGACATCATAACTCTGCACTTGTCACCCAGGTGACAGTATGTTGTCTGTGATCAACCTAACGGGGCATTGTGACATCATAATTCTGCACTGCCCACCAAGGTGACAGACCCTTGTCTGTGATCTGCCTAAGGGGGCATTGTGACATCATAACTCCGCACGGGTCACCGAGGTGACACATCCTTGTCTGTGATCTGCCTAAGGGTGCATTGTGTCATCATAACCCTGCAGGGGTCACCCAGGTGACAGACGCTTGTCTCTGATCTGCCTAAAGGGGCATTGTGACAATGTAACTCTGCACTGGTCACTCAGGTGACAGTCCCTTGACTGTCACCTGCCTAAGGGGGCATTGTGACATCATAACACTGCACTGGTCACCGAGATGACTGGCCCTTGTCTGTGATCTGCCTAATGGGGCATTGTGACATCCTACCTCTGAACTGGTCACCCAGGTGACAGACCCTTGTCTTTGATCTGCCTAAGGGGGCAGTGTGTCATCATAACTCTGCACTGGTCTCCCGGGTGACAGACCATTGTTTGTGACCTGCCTTAGGGGACATTGTGACATCTTAACTCTGCATTGGTCACCCAGGTGACAGGCCCTTGTCTGTGATCTTCCTAAGGGGGCATTGTGACATCATAACTATGCACTGGTCACCCCGGTAACAGACCCTTATCTGTTATCTGCCTAATGGGTCATTGTGACATCATAACTCTGCACTGGTCACCCAGGTGTCAGAACCTTGTCTGTGATCTGCCTAAGGGGGCATTGTGAAATCATAACACTGCACTGGTCACCAAGTTGAGAGACCCTTGTCTGTGATCTGCCTAAGGGGGCATTGTGACATCATAATACTGTACTGGTCGCCCAGGTGACAGACCCTTGTCTTTGATCTGCCTAAGGGGGCATTCTGACATAATAACTCTGCACTGGGCACCAAGGTGTCAGGCCCTTGTCTGTGATCTGCGTAAGGGGGCATAGTGACATCATAACACGGCACTGGGCACCCAAGTGACAGTCTCCTGTCTTTGATCTGCCTAAGGGGGCATTGTGACATCATATCTCCACACTGGGCACTCAGGTGACAGGCGCTTGTCTTTGATCTGCCTGAGGGGGCCTTGTAACATCATAACTCTGCACTGGTCAACCTGGTCACATACCCTTGTCTGTGATCTCTCTAAGGAGGCCTTGTGACATCATAAATCTGCACTGGAAACCCAGGTGACAGACCCTTGTCTGTGATCTACCTAAGGGGGCATTGTGACATAATAACTCTGCATTGTTCACCCAGGTGACAGGCCCTTGTCTGTGATGGGAATAAAGGGGGCATTGTGACATCATAACCCTTCACGGGTCACCCAGGTCACAGGCCCTTGTCTGTGATCTCCCTAAGGGCGCATTGTGTCATCATAACTCTGCACTGCTCACCCAGGCGAGAGGCCCTGGACTTTGAACTGCCGAAGGGGGCATTGTGACATCATAACTCTGCACTGTTCACCCAGGTGACAGACCCTTTTCTGTGATCTGTCTAAGTGGGCATTGTGATATCATAACTCTGCACTGGTCATGGAGGTGACAGACCCTAGACTGTGATCTGCCTAACGGTTCATTGTGATATCATAACTCTGCACTGGGCACCCAGGTAGCAAGTCCTTGTCTGTGATCTGCCTAAGGGGGCAATGTGACATCATAACTCTGCTCTGGGAACCCAGGTGACAGGCCCTTGTCTGTGATCTGCCGAAGTGGGCATTGTGACATCATAATTCTGCACTGGGCACCCAGGTGACAGGCCCTTGTCTGTGATCTGCCTAAGGTGGCATTGCGACATCATAACTCTGCACTGGGTAGCCATTTGACAGGCCGTTGCCTGTGACCTGCCTAAGGGGGAATTGTGACATCATAATTGTGCACTGGTCACCCAGGTGACAAGCCGTTGTCAGTGATCTGCCTAAGGGGGCATTGTGACTTCATAATTCTGCACGAGACACCCAGATGACAAGCTGTTGTCTGTGATCTGCCTAAGGGGGCATTGTGACATCTTAACACTGCACGGGTCACCCAGGTGACAGACCCTCGTCTGTGATATGCCTAAGGGGGTATTGTGACATCATAACTCTGCATGGGTCACCCAGGTGACAGGCCCTTGTCTGTGATCTCCGTAAGGGGGCATTGTGACATCATAACTCTGCACTGGGTACCCAGGTGACAGGCACATGTCTGTGATGTGCCTAAGGGGGAAATGTGACATCACAACCCAGCACTGGGCGCCCATTGGACAGGCCCTTGCCTGTGATCTGCCTAACGGGGCATTGTGACATCATAATTCTGCACGAGACACCCAGGTGAGAAGCCATTGTCTGTGATCTGCCTAAGGGGGCATTGTGATATCATAACTCTGCACAGGTCACCCAGGTGACAGACCCTTGTCTGTGAGCTGCCTAAGGGGGCATGGTGACATATTAACTCTGCACGGGTCACCCAGGTGACAGGCCCTTGTCCGTTATCTACATAAGGGGGCATTGTGACATCATAATTCTGCACGGGTCACCCAGGTGACATGCCCTTGTCTGTGATCTGCTGAAGGGGGCATTGTGACATGATAACTCTGCACTGGTCAGCCAGGTGACACTCCCTTAAATGTGATCTGCCGAAGGGGCCATTGTGACATCATAAGTCTGCAATGGTAACCCAGGTGACAGGCCCTTGTCTTTGATCTGCCTAAGGGGGCATTGTGACATCATAACTGTGCACTGGTCACCCAAGTGACAGGCCCTTGTCTTTGATCTGCCTAAACGGGCATTGTGACATCATAACACTGCACTGGTCACCCAGGTGACAGGCCCTTGTCTGTGATCTGCCTCAGGGGGCATTATGACATAATAACACTGCACGGGTCACCCAGGTGACAGACTCTTGCCTGTGATCTGCCTCAGGTTGCTTTGTGACCTCATAACACTCCACGGGTCACGCTGGTGACAGACCCTTGCCTTTTATATGCTTAAGTGGGTATTGTGACATCATAACTCTGCACTGGCCAACGAGGTGGCAGGCCATTGTCTGTGATCTGCCTAAGGTGGGATTGTGACAACATAAGTCTGCACTGGGCACCCAGGTGACAGGCCATTGTCTCTGATGTGCATAAGGGGGCACTGTGACATTATAACTCTGCACTGGGCACCCAGGTGACATGCCCTTGTCTGTGATCTGCCTAAGGGGGCATTGTGACGTCATAACTCTGCACTGGGCACCCAGGTGACAGGCCCTTATCTGTGATCTGCCTAAGGGGTCACTGTGACATCATAACACTGCACGGGTCACGAAGGTGACAGGCCCTTGTCTGTGATCTGCTGATGGGGACGCTGTGACATCATAACACTGCACGGGTCACCCAGGTGACAGACCCTTGTCTGTGATCTGTCTAAGAGGGCATTATGACATCATAAGCCTGCATTGGTCACCGTGGTGACAGAACCTTGTCCGTGATGTGACTAAGGAGTCATTGTGACATCATAATTCTGCACTGGTCACCCAGGTGACTGACCCTTGTCTTTGCTCTGCGTAAATGGGCATTGTGTCATCACAACTCTGCACGGGTTACCCAGCTAAGAGACCCTTTTCTGTTATCTTCCTAAGGGGGCATTGTGACATCATAACTCTGCACTGGACACCCAGGTGACAGGCGATAGTCTGCGATCTGCCTTAGGCGGCAATGTGACTTCATGACTCTGCACTTGTAACCCAGGTGACAGACCCTTGTCTCTGATATGCCTAAGGGGGCATTGTGACATCATAACCCTGCACTGGTCACCCAGGTGACAGACCCTTGGCTGTGATCTGCCTAAGGGGGCATTGTGACAACATAACTCTGCGCTGGAAACCCAGGTGACAGACCCTTGTCTGTGATCTGCCTAAGGGGACATTGTGACATCAAAACTCTGCACTGGACACCCAGGTGACAGACCTTTGTCTTTGATCTGCCTAAGGGGGCATTGTGACATCATAGCTCTGCCCTCATCACCCACGTGACAGGCCCTTGTCTGTGATCTGCGTAAGGGGCATTGCTCCATCATAACTCTGCACTCGTCACCCAAGTGAGAGACCCTTGTCTGTGATCTGCCTAAGGGGGAATTGTGTCATCATAACTCTGCACTGGTCACCCTGGTGACCGACCCTTATCATTGATCTGCCTAAGGGGGCATTGTGACATTATAACTCTGCACTGGTCACCCCGGTGACAGACTTTTGTCTGTGACATCCCTAATGGGCATTGTGACATTATAACTGTGCACTTGTCACACAGGTGACATAACCATGTCTGCTTTTTGCCTAAGTTGGCATTGTGACATCATAATTTTGCACGGGTCACCCAGGTGACAGACCCTTGGCTGTGATCTGCCTAAGGGGGCATTGTGACATCATAACTCTGCACTGGACACCCAGGTGACAGACCCTTGTCTGTGATCTGCCTAAGGGGCAATGTGACATCATAACTCTGCACTGGTCACCAAGGTGACAGAACCTTGTCTGTGATCTGTCTAAGGGGATATTGTGACATCAAAACTCTGCACTGGTCACCCAGGTAACTGACCCTTGTCTGTGATCTGCCTAAGGGGGCATTGTGACATCATAAATCTGCACTGGTCACCCAGGTGACAGACCGTTGTCTTTCATCTGCCTAAGTGGTCATTGTGACATCATAATTCTGCACTGGTCTCCGAGGTGACAGACCCTTGTTTTCGATCTGCCTAAGGGGGCATTGTGACATCATAACAATACACAGGTCACGGTGGTGACATACCCTTGTTTGTGATCTGCCTAACGGGACATTGTGAAATCATAACCCAGCACTTGTCATAGTGGTGACAGACCCATCTCTGTGATCTGCCTAAGGGTGCATTGTGACATCCTAACTGTACACTGGTCACCCAGGTGACAGACACTTGTCTGTAATCTGCCTAAGGGGGCATTGTGACCCCCTAACTCTGCACGGGTCACCCTGGTGACAAACCCTTGTCTTTGATTTGCTTAAGTGGGTATTGTGACATCATAAATCTGCACTGGGCACCCAAGTGCCAGGCCGTTGTCTGTGATCTGCCTAAGGGGGCATTGTGACATCATAACTCTGCAATGGGTACCCAAGTGACAGACCCTTGTCTGTGTTCTGCCTAAGTGGGAATTGTGACATCATAACACTGCGCTGTTCACCCAGGTGACAGACCCTTCTCTGTGATCAGCCTTAGGGGGCATTTTGACATCATAACTGTGCACGGGTCACCCAGGTGACAGTTTCTTGTCTGTGATCTGCCTAAGGGTGCATTGTGACATCATAACACTGCATGGGTCACCCTGTAGACAGACCCTTGACTTTGAACTCCTTAAGTGGGCATTGTGACATCATAACTCTGCACTGTGCAACCAGGTGGCAGGCCCTTGTCTGTGATCCGCCTAAGGGGGCATTTTGACATCATAACTCTGCACTGGGCACCCAGGTGACATGCCCTTGTCTGTGATCTGCCTAAGGGGGCATTGTGACTTTATAACTCTGCACTGGGCACCCAGGTGACAGGTTTTTCTCTGTGATGTAATTAAGGTGGCATTGTGACTTCATAACTCTGCACTGGTCACCCATAGGGCAGGCCCTTGCTTTGATCTGCCTAAGGGGGAATTGTGACATCGTAACTCTGCACTGGTCACCCAGGTGACAGGTCCTTGTCTGTGATCTCTCTAAGGGGGCATTGTGACATCATAAGTCTGCACTGGGCACCCAGGTGACAGGCCCTTGTCTGTCATATGCCTAAGTGGGCATTGTGACTTCATAACTCTGCACTGGTCACCCAGGTGACAAACCCTTGTCTTTGATCTGCCTAAGGGGGCATTGTGACATCACAACCCAGCACAGGTCACCGTGGTGACAGACCCTTTTCTGTGATCTGCCTAAGGGGCCATTGTGACATCATAACTCTGCACTGGACACCCAGGTGACAGAGCCTTCTGTTTGATATGCCTAAGGGGGCATTGTGAGATCATAACTCAGCACTGTTCACCCAGGTGACAGGCCCTTGTCTGTGATCTGCTTTAGGGGGCATTTTGACATCATAACTCTGCACTGGTCACCCAGGTGACTGGCCCTTGTTTCGATCTGCTCAAGGGAGCATTGTGACGTCATAACTTTGCACCGGTCACCCAGTTGACAGGTCCTGGACTTTCATCTGCCTAAGGGGGATTTGTGACATCATAACTGTGCACTGGTCACCCAGGTGACAGACCCTTCTCTGTGATCTGCCTAAAGGTTCATTGTAACATCATAACACTGCACTGCACACCCAGGTGACAGAACCTTGTGTTTGATCTCCCTAAGAGGGCATTGTGACATCATAAACCTGCGCTGGTCACCGAGGAGACAGACCTTTGTCTGTGATCTGCCTAAGGCGGCATAGTGACATCACAACTCTGCATTGATCACCCAGGTGACAGACCCTTGTCTGTGATCCGCCTAAGGGTCATTGTGACATCATAACACTGCACGGGTCACCCAGGTGACAGACCCTTGTCTGTGATCTGCATAAGGGTGCATTGTGACATCCTAACTCTGCGCGGGTTACCCTGTTGACAGACCCTTTTATTTGATCTGCTTAAGTGGTAATTGTGACGTCATAACTCTGCACTGGTCATCCAGGTGACTGGCCCTTGTCTGTGATCTGCCTAAGGGGGCGTTGTTACATCATAACTCTGCACTGGTCACCCAGGAGACAGGCCCTGGACTTTCATCTGCCTAAGGGGCATTGTGACATCATAACTCTGCACTGGTCACCCAGGTGACAGGCCCTTGTCTGTGATCTGCCTAAGGGGGCATTGTGACATCATAACTCTGCACTGGACACCCAGGTGACAGACCCTTCTCTTTGATATGCCTAAGGGGGCATTTTGACATCATAACTCTGCACTGGTCACCCAGGTGACAGGCTCTTGTCTGTGATCTGCCTTATCAGGCATTTTGACATCATAACTCTGCACTGGTCACCCAGGTGACTGCCCCTTGTTTTGATCTGCCCAAGATGGCAGTGCGACGTCATAAATCTGCACTGGTCCCCCAGGTGACAGGCCCTGGACTTTCATCTGCCTAAGGGGGCATTGTGACTTCATAACTCGACGCTGGTCACCCAGGTGAGAGATCCTTGTCCGTGATCTGCCTAAGGGGGCATTGTGACATCGTAACTCTGCACTTTTCACCCAGGTGACAGACCCTTGTCTTTGATCTGCCTAAGTAGGCAATGTGACATCATAACTCAGCACTGGTCACCCAGGTGACAGACCCTTGTCTGTGATCTGCCTAAGGGGGCATTGTGACACCCTAACTCTGCACGGGTCAACCTGGTGACAGACCCTTGTCTTTGATCTGCCTAAGGGGGCATTGTGACATCATAACTCTGCACTGGTCACTGAGGTGACAGACCCTTGTCTGTGAACTGCCTAAGGGGACATTGTGACATCATAACACAGCACTGGTCACCCAGGTGACAAACCCTTGTCTTTGATCTGCCTAAGGGGGCACTGTGACATCATAACTCTACACTGGTCACCGTACTGACAGACCATTGATTGTGATCTGCCTAAGGGGGCATTGTGACATCATAAGGGTGCAAAGGCCACCCAGCTGATGGGCCGTTGTCTGTGATCTGCCTAAGGGGACATTGTGACATCATAACTGTGCATTGGTCACCCAGGTGACAGACCCTTGTCTGTGAACTGCCGAAGGGGCATTGAGACATCGTAACTCTACACTGGTCACCAAGGTGACAGACCCTTGTCTGTGATCTTACTAAGGGTGCATCATGACATCATAAATCTGCACAGGTCACCCAGGTGACAGACCCTTGTCTGTGAACTGCCTAAGGGGACATTGTGACATCAGAACACTGCACTGGTCACCCAGGTGACAAACCCTTGTCTTTGATCTGCCTAAGGGGGCATTGTGACATCATAACTCTGCTCGGGTCACCCAGGTGACAGACCATCGTCTGTGATCTGCCAAAGGGAGCATTGTGACATCATAACTCTGCACGGGTCACCCCGGTGACAGGTTGTTGTTGATGATCGGCCTAAGGGGTTATGTATACATCACTACTCTGCACGGGTCACCCAGGTGACAGACCGTTGTCTTCCATCTGCCTAAGTGGGCTTTGTGACATCATAATTCTGCACTGGTCTCCGAGGTGACTGACCCTTGTCTTTGATCTGCCTAAGGGGGTATTGTGACATCATAACTGTGTACTGGTCACAGTGGTGACATACCCTTGTCTGTGATTTGCCTAATGGGACATCGTGACATCATAACCCTGCACTGGTCACAGTGGTGACAGACCCTTCTCTGTGTTCTGCCTAAGGGGGCATTGTGACACCCTAACTGTGCACTGGTCACCCAGGTGACATACCCTTGTCTGTGATCTGCCTCAAGGGGCTTTGTGACACCCTAACTCTGCCCGGGTCACCCTGGTGACAGACCCTTGTCTTTGATCTGCTTAAGTGGATATTGTGACATCATAAATCTGCACTGGGCACCCAGGTGTCAGGCCATTGTCTGTGATCTGCCTAAGGGGGCATTGTGACATCACAACTCTGCACTGGACCCCCAGGTGACAGAAGCTTGTCTGTGATCAGCCTAAGTGGGAACTGTGACATCATAACACAGCGCTGTTCACCCAGGTGACAGACACTTGTCTGCGATCAGCCTTGGGGGGCATTGTGAAATCTTAACTCTACACTGGTCACCCAGGTGACAGGCCCTTGTCTGTGATCTGCTAAGGGGGCATTGTGACATCATGACTCTGCAGTGGCCACCCAGGTGACAGGCCTTTCTCTGTGATCTGCCTAAGGGGGCATTGTGACATCTTAACTCTGCACTGGGCACCCAGGTGAAAGGCCCTTGTCTGTCATCTGCCTAAGGGGGCATTGTGACTTTATAACTCTGCACTGGGCACCCAGGTGACAGGTTCTTCTCTGTGATGTAATTAAGGTGGCATTGTGACTTCATAACTCTGCACTGGTCACCCATAGGGCAGGCCCTTGCTTTGATCTGCCTAAGGGGGCATTGTGACATCGTAACTCTGCACTGGTCACCCAGGTGACAGGTCCTTGTCTGTGATCTCTCTAAGGGGGCATTGTGACATCATAACTCTGCACTGGTCACCCAGGTGACAGGCCGTAGTCTGTGATCCGCCTAAGGGGTCATTGTGACATCATAACTCTGCACTGTGCACCCATTTGACAGGCCCTTGCCTGTGATCTTCCTAAGGGGACATTGTGACATCATAACTCTGCACGATCCACCCAGGTGACAAGACCTTGTCTGTGATCTGCCTAAGGGGGCATTATGACATCATAACTCTGCATGGGCGACCCAGGTGACAGGCCCTTGTCTGTGATCTGCCTAAGGGGGCACTGTGACATCATAACACAGCACTGGTCACCATGGTGACATACCTTTCTCCGTGATCTGCCTAAGGTGGAATTGTGTCATCATAACTCTACGCAAGTCACCCAGGTGACAGAACATTTTCTGTGATCTGCCTACGGTGGCATTGTGACATCATAACTGTGCGCTGATTTCCCAGGAGACAGACCATTGTCTGTGATCTGCCTAAGGGGGCATTGTGACATCATAACTCTGCACCGGACAACCAGGTGACAGACCCTTGTCTGTGATCTGCCTTAGGGTGCATTGTGACATCATAGCTCTGCACTGGTCACCCAGGTGACTGGCCCTTTTCTGTGATCTGCCTAAGAGGGCATTGTGTCATCATAACGGTGCACTCGTCACGCAGGTGACAGACCCTTGTCTTTAATCTGCGTAAGGGGGCATTTTGACATCATAACTGTGCACAGGTCACCCAGGTGGCAGACTCTTGTCTGTGATCTGCCTAACGGTGCATTGTGACATCATAGCACTGCACGGGTCACCCTGTAGACAGACCCTTGACTTTGATCTGCTTAAGTGGGCATTGTGACATCATAACTCTGCAGTGTGCACAAGGTGGCAGGACCTTGTTGGTCATCTGCCTAAGGGGACATTGTGACTTTATAACTCTGCAGTGGGCACCCAGGTGACAGGATCTTCTCTGTGATCTAATTAAGGTGGCATTGTGACTTCATAACTCTGCACTGGTCACCCATGGGACAGGCCCTTGCTTTTATCTGCCTAAGGGGGCATTTAGACATCATAACTCTGCACTGGTCACCGTGGTGAGAGACCCTTGTCCGTGATCTGCCTAAGGCGGAATTGTGACATCATAACTCTGCACGAGTCACCCAGGTGACAGGCCATTGTCTGTGATCTTCCTAAGGTGGCATTGTGAGATAACTCTGCATGTGTCACCCAGGTAACAGGCCCTTGTCTGTGATCTGCCTAAGGGGACATTGTGACATCATATCACTGCACTGCTCACCCAGGTGGCAGACACTTGTCTGTGATCTGGTAAGGGGGCATTCTCACATCATAACTCTGCACTGGACACCCCAGTGACAGACCCTTGCCTTTGATCTGCCAAAGGGTGCATTGTGACATCATAACACTGCACTGGTCACCCAGGTGACAGCCCATTATCTGTGATCTGCCTAAGGGGTCATTGTGACATCATAACCCTTCACTGGTCACCGAGGTGACAGACCCCTGTCCGTGATCTGCCTAAGGGGGCATTGTGACATCATAACTCTGCACTGGTCACCCAGGTGACAGACCCTTGTCTGAGATCTGCCTAAGGGGGCATTGTGACATCATAATTCTGCACTGGTGACCGAGGTGACAGACCCTTGTCTTTGATCTGCCTAAGTGCGCATTGTGACATCATAACCCAACAGTGGTCACCGTGGTGACAGACCCTTCTCTGTCATCTGCCTAAGGGGGCATTGTGACATCCTAACTGTGCACTGGTCACCCAGGTGTCAAACCCTTGTCTGTCATTTGCCTAAGGGGGCATTGTGACACCCTAACTCTGCACGGGTCACGCTGGTGACAGACCCTTCTCTTTGATCTGCTTAAGTTGGTATTGCGACATCATAAATCTGCACTGGGCACCCAGGTGTCAGGCCATTGTCTGCGATCTGCCTAAGGGGGCGTTGTGACATCATAACTCTGCAATGGACACCCAGGTAACAGACCCTTGTCTGTGATCTGCCAAAGTGGTAAATGTGACATCATAACACCGCGCTGTTCACCCAGGTGACAGACCCTTGTCTGTGATCAGCCTTAGGGGGCATTTTCACATCATAACTGTGCATGGGTTACCCAGGTGACAGTTTCTTGTCTGTGATCTGCCGAAGGGTGCATTGTGAGATCATAACACTGCATGGGTCACCCTGTAGACAGACCCTTGACTTTCATCTGCTTAAGAGGGCATTGTGACATCATACCTCAGCACTGGGCACCCTGGTGACAGGTTCTTGTCTGTGATCTGCCTAAGGGGGCATTTTGACATCATAACTCTGCACTGGGCACCAAGGTGATAGGCCCTTGACTGTGATGTGCATAAGGTGGCATTGTGACGTTTTAACTCTGCACTGGGCACCCAGGAAACAGGTTCTTCTCTGTGATCTGATTAAGGTGGCATTGTGACTTCATAACTCTGCACTGGTCACCCATGTGACCGGCGCTTGCCTTGATCTGCCTAAGGGGGCAATGTGACATCATAACTCTGCCCTGGTCACCCTGGTGACAGGCCCTTGTCTGTTATCTGCCTTAGGGAGCATTGTGACATCATAACACTGCACTGGTCACCGTGGTGACAGACACTTGTCCGTGATCTGCCTAAATTGGAATTGTGACATAATATATCTGCACGAGTCACCCAGGTGACAGGCCCTTGTCTGTGATCTTCCTAAGGTGGCATTGTGACATAACTCTGCACGGGTCACCGAGGCAACAGTCCCTTGTCTGTGATCTGCCAAAGGGGGCATTGTGACATCATATCCCTGCACTGCTCACCCAGGTGGCAGACATTTGTCTGTGATCTGGTAAGGGGGCATTCTGACATCATTACTCTGCACTGGACACCCAGGTGACAGACCCTTGCCTTTGATCTGCCAAAGGGGGCATTGTGACATCATAACTCTGCACTGGTCACCCAGGTGACAGCCACTTGTCTGTGATCTGCCTAAGTGGTCATTGTGACATCATAACTCTTCACTGGTCACCGAGGTGACAGACCCCTGTCGGTGATCAGGCTAAGGGGGCATTGTGACAGCATAACTCTGCACTGATCACCCTGGTGACAAATTCTTGACCGCGATCTGCCTAAGGGGGAATTGTGACATCATAACACTGCCGTGGTCTCCCAGGTAACAAACCCTTGTCTGTGATCTACCTAAGGGGGCATTGTGACATCATAACTCTGCACTGGTGACCCAGGTGACAGACCCTTGTCTGAGATCTGCCTGAGGGGGCACTGTGACATCATAATTCTGCACTGGTGACCGAGGTAACAGACCCTTGTCTTTGATCTGCCTAAGTGGGCATTGTGACATCATAACTCTGCAATGGTCATCGTGGTGACAGACCCTTGTCTGCGATCTGCCTAATGGGTCATTGTGACATCATAACCCTACACTGGTCACCGTGGTGAAAGACCCTTCTCTGTCATCTGCCTAAGGGGGAATTGTGACATCATAACAGTGCACTGGTCACCCAGGTGACAGACTCTTGTCTGTGATCTGCCTAAGGGGGCATTGTGACATCCTAACTCTGCACGAGTCACTCTGGTGACCGACCCTTTTCTTTGATATGCTTCAGTGGGCATTGTGACATCCTAACTCTGCACTGGGCACCCAGGTGACAGGCCCTTGTCTGTGATCTGCTTAAGGGGGCATTGTGACATCATAACTCTGCACTGGACACCCAGGTGACAGACCCTTGTCTGTGATCTGCCTAAGGGGGAATTGTGAAATCATAGCTCTGCGCTGTTCACCCAGGTGATAAACCCTTGTCTTTCATCTGCCTAAGAGGGCATTGATATATCATAACGCTGCACTGGTCACCCAGGTGACAGACCCTTGTCTTTGATCAGTCTAAGGGGGCATTGTGACATCATAACTCTGCACGGGACACCCAGGTGACAGACTCTTGGCTGTGATCTGCCTAAGGGTGCATTGTGACATCATAACACTGCACGGGTCACCCTGGTGACCGACCAAGGACTTTGATCTGCTTAAATGGGCATTGTGACATCATAACTCTGCACTGGGCACCCAGGTGGCCGGCCCTTGTCTGTGATCTTCCTAAGGGGGCATTTTGACGTCATAACTCTGCACTGGGCACCCAGGTGACAGGCCCTTGTCTGTGATGTGCCTAAGAGGCCATTGTGACATCATAACTTTGCAGTGGGCACCCATTTGACTGGCCTGTGCTTGGGATCGGCCTAAGGGGGCATTGTGACATCATAATTCTGCACGAGTCACCAAGGTGACAAGCCCTTTTCTGATATCTGCCTAAGGGGGCATTGTGACATCATAAGTCTGCACAGGTCACCCAGGTGCCAGGCCCTTGTCTGTGATCTGCCTAAGGTTGCATTGTGACATCATAACTCTGCACAGGACACCCAGGTGACAGTCCCTTGTCTGTGATCTGCCTAATTGGGCATTGTGACATCATAACTCTGCACTGGTCAACGTGGTGACAAACCATTGTCCGTGATCTGCCTAAGGGGGCATTGTGACATCATAACTGTGCACTGGTCACCCAGGTGACCGACCCTCGACTGTGATGTGCCTTAAGGGGCATTGTGACATCCTAACACTGCACGGGTCACCCTGGTGGCTGACCCTTGTCTTTGATCTGCATAAGTGGGCATTGTGACATCATAACTCTGCACTGGTCATCCAGGAAACAGAGCCTTGGCTGTGATTTGCCTAAGAGGGCATTGTGACATCATAATTCTGCCCAGGTCACCGTGGTGACAGACACTTGTCTTTGGTCTGCAGAAGTGGCCATTCTGACATCATAACCCTGCACAGGTCACCCATGTGACAGACACTTTTCTTTGATCTGCTTAAGTGGGCATTGTGACATCATAACCCTGCGCTGGTCACCGAGGTGACAGACCCCTGTCTGTGATCTGCCTAAAGCGTCATTGTGACATCATAACTCTCCACTGCTCCCGGTGGTGGCAGACCCTTGTCTGTGATCTGCCTAAGGGGGCATTGTGACACCATAAGTGTGCACTGGTCAACCAGGTGACGGACTGTTGCCTTTGATCGGCCTAAGGGAACATTGTGACATCATAATTCTGCATTGGTCACCCAGGTGAAAGACCCTTTTCTGTGATCTGCCTAAGGGGACATTGTGACATCATAACTCTGCACTGGTCACCGTGGTAACAGACCGCTGTCTGTGATCTGCCTAAGGGGGAATTGTGACATCATAACTCTACACGGGGCACCCAGGGGCAGACCCATGTCTGTGAATTGCCTAAAGGGGCATTGTGACATCATAACTCTGCTCAGGTCACCCATGTTAGAGGACCTTGAATGTGATCTGCCTAAGGGGTCATTGTGACATCATAACACTGCACGGGTCTCCCAGGTGACAGACCCTTCTCTGTGATCTGCCTAAGGTGGCATTGTGACATCAAAACTCTGCACTGGTCACCCAGGTGACAGACCATTGTCTGTGATCTGCCTAAGGGGGCATTCTGACATCAAAACCCTGCACTGGTCACCCAGGTGAAAGACCCTTGTCTGTGATCTGCCTAAGGGGGCACTGTGGCATCATAACTCTGCACGGGTCACCCAGGTGACAGGCCCTTGTCTCTGATCTGCCTAAGGGGTCATTGCGACATCATAACATAGCACGGGATGCTCAGGTGACAGACAATTGTATGTGATCAGCCTAAGTGGGCATTGTGACATCATAACTCTGCACTGGTCACCGTGGTGACATACTCTTGTCTGTGATCTGCCTAAGGGGCCATTGTGACATCATAACTCTGCACTGGGCACCCAGGTGACAGGCCCTTGTCTGTGATGTGTATAAGGGACATTGTGAAATCATAACACTACACTGGGAATCCAGGTGACAGGCCCTTGTCTGTGATCTTTCTAAGGAGGCATTATGACATCATAATTCTGCATGGGTCCCCCAGGTGGCAGGCCCTTGTCTTTGATCTGCCTAAGGGGGCATTGTGTCATCATAACCCTTGACTGGTCACCCTGGTTACAGAACCTTGTCCGTGATCTGCCTAAGGGGGCATTGTGACATCATAACTCTGCACTGGTCACCCAGGTGACAGACTTTTGTCTGTGATCTGCCTAAGGGCCTTTGTGACATTATAACTCTGCACTGGTCACCCAGGGGAAATACCCTTGTCTGTGTTCTGCCTCAGTGGGCGTTGTGACATCATAACTCTGCACTTTTCACCGTGGTGACAGACTCTTGCCTGTGATCTGCCTCAGTGGGCGTTGTGACATCATAACTCTGCACTGTTCACCCAGGTGACAGACCCTTGTCTTTGATCTGCCTAAGGGGGCATTGTGTCATCATAACTCTTGACTGGTCACCCTGGTTACAGACCCTTGTCCGTGATCTGCCTAAGGGAGCATTGTGACATCATAACTCTGCACTTTTCACCGTGGTGACAGACTCTTGCCTGTGATCTGCCTCAGGGGCATTGTGACATCATAACTGTGTGTGCACTGGTCACCCAGGTGACAGACCCTTGTCTGTGATCTGCCTAAGGGGGCATTTGGACATCATAACTCTGCACTGGTCACCCAGGTGAAAGACCCTTTTCTGTGATTTGCCTAACGGGGCATTGTGACATCATAATTCTGCACTTGTCACAATGGTTACAGACCCTTGTCTTCGATCTGCTGAAGTGGGCATTGTGATATCGGAACTCTGCACTGGGCACACAGCCGACATGCCCTTGTCTGTGATCTGCCTAAGAGGGCATTGTGACATCATGACTCTACACTGGGCACCCAGGTGACAGACCCTTGTCTGTGATCTGCCCAAGGGGGCATTGTGTCATCATAACTCTGCACTGGTCACCCAGGTGACGGAACCTTATCTGTGACCAACCTGAGGGGGCATAGTGACATCATTATTCTGCACTGGTCACCGTGGTGACAGACCTTTTTCTGTGATCTGCCTTAGGGGGCATTGAGACATCATTACTGTGCACTGGTCACCCAGGTGACAGACCCTTGTCTGTGACCAGCCTAAGGGGGCATTGTGACATCACAACTCTGCACTGGTCACCCAGGTGAAAGACCCTTTTCTGTGATCTGCCTAAGGGGGCATTGTGACATCATAAGTCTGCACTGGGCACCCAGGTGTCAGGCCCTTGTCTGTGATGTGCCTGAGGGGTCATTGTGACATCATAACACTGCACTGGACACCCAGGAGAAAGACCCTGGACTGTGATCTGCCAAAGGGGGCATTGTGACATCATAACTCTTATCTGGTTACCCAGGTGACAGACTCCTGTCTGTGATCTCCCTAAGGGGCATTGTGACGTTATAACTCTGCACTTGTCACCCAGGTGAAACACCCTTGTCTGTGTTCTGCCTCAGGGGGAGTTGTGACATCACAACTCTGCACAGGTCACCCAGGTGACAGACACTTGTCTGTGATCTGTCTAAGGGGCATTGTGACATCATAACTCTACATTGGTCACCCTGGTGACAGAACCTTGTCCGTGATCTGCCTAAGGGCCATTGTGACATCATAACACTGCACTGGTCACCCAGGTGACAGACCCTTGTCTGTGATCTGCCTAAAGGGGCGTTGTGACATCATATCTCTGCACTGGTCACCAAGGTGGCCGAGCCTTCTCTGTGACCTACCTGAGGGGGTATTGTGACATCATAACTCTGCACTGGTCACCGTGGGGACAGACACTTTTTGTGATCTGCCTAAGGGAGCATTGAGACATCATAACTGTGCACTGGTCACCGTGTTGACAGACACTTTTTGTGATCTGCCTAAGGGAGCATTGAGACATCATAACTGTGCACTGGTCACCCAGGTGACAGATCTTTGTCTGTGATCTGCCTAAGGGGACATTATGACATCATAACTCTGCACTTTTTACCCAGGTGTCAGACCCTTGAATTTGATCTGCCTAAGTTGGCAATGTGACATCATAACTCTGCACTGGTCACCCAGGTGACAGACCCTTGTCTGCGATCTGCCTTAGGGGGCATTGTGACATCGTAACTCAGCACTGGTCACCCAGGTGACAGACCCTGCTCTGTGATCTGCCTAATGGGGAATTGTGACATCATAACTCTGTGCTGGACACCCAGGTGACAGACCCTTGTCTTTGATCTGCCTAAGGGGGCATTGTGACATCATAACTCTGCACTGGTCACCCAGGTGACAGACCCTTGTCTGTGATCTGCCTAAGGGGAAATTGTGACATCAAAACTCTGCACTGGTCACCCAGGTGACAGACCCTTGTCTTTGATCTACCTAAGGTTGCGTTGTGACATCCTGACACTGCGCTGGTCACCCATGTGAGAGGCCCTTGTCTGTGATCTGCCTAAGCGGCATTGTTCCATCATAACTCTGCACTGGTCACCCAGGTGACAGACCCTTGTCTTTGATCTGCCTAAGGGGGCATTGTGTCATCATAACTCTTGACTGGTCACCCTGGTTACAGACCCTTGTCCGTGATCTGCCTAAGGGGGCATTGTGACATCATAACTCTGCACTGGTCACCCAGGTGACAGACTTTTGTCTGTGATCTGCCTAAGGGCCTTTGTGACATTATAACTCTGCACTAGTCACCCAGGGGAAATACCCTTGTCTGTGTTCTGCCTCAGCGGGCGTTGTGACATCATAACTCTGCACTTTTCACCGTGGTGACAGACTCTTGCCTGTGATCTGCCTAAGGGGGCATTGTGACATCATAACTGTGTGTGCACTGGTCACCCCGGTGACAGACCCTTGTCTGTGATCTGCCTAAGGGGGCATTTGGACATCATAACTCTGCACTGGTCACCCAGGTGAAAGACCCTTTTCTGTGATTTGCCTAAGGGGGCATTGTGACATCATAATTCTGCACTTGTCACAATGGTTACAGACCCTTGTCTTTGATCTGCTGAAGTGGGCATTGTGATATCGGAACTCTGCACTGGGCACACAGCCGACATGCCCTTGTCTGTGATCTGCCTAGGAGGGCATTGTGACATCATGACTCTACACTGGGCACCCACGTGACAGACCCTTGTCTGTGATCTGCCCAAGGGGGCATTGTGTCATCATAACTCTGCACTGGTCACCCAGGTGACGGAACCTTATCTGTGACCAACCTGAGGGGGCATTGTGACATCATTACTCTGCACTGGTCACCGTGGTGACAGACCTTTTTCTGTGATCTGCCTTAGGGGGCATTGAGACATCATTACTGTGCACTGGTCACCCAGGAGACAGACCCTTGTCTGTGACCAGTCTAAGGGGGCATTGTGACATCACAACTCTGCACTGGTCACCCAGGTGAAAGACCGTTTTCTGTGATCTGCCTAAGGGGGCATTGTGACATCATAACTCTGCACTGGGCCCCCAGGTGTCAGGCCCTTGTCTGTGATGTGCCTGAGGGGTCATTGTGACATCATAACACTGCACTGGACACCCAGGAGAAAGACCCTGGACTGTGATCTGCCAAAGGGGGCATTGTGACATCATAACTCTTATCTGGTTACCCAGGTGACAGACTCCTGTCTGTGATCTCCCTAAGGGGCATTGTGACGTTATAACTCTGCACTTGTCACCCAGGTGAAATACCCTTGTCTGTGTTCTGCCTCAGGGGGTGTTGTGACATCATAACTCTGCACTGGTCACCCAGGTGACAGACACTTGTCTGTGATCTGTCTAAGGGGCATTGTGACATCATAACTCTACACTGGTCAACCTAGTGACAGAACCTTGTCCGTGATCTGCCTAAGGGCCATTGTGACATCATAACACTGCACTGGTCACCCAGGTGACAGACCCTTGTCTGTGATCTGCCTAAAGGGGCGTTGTGACATCATATCTCTGCACTGGTCACCCAGGTGGCCGAGCCTTCTCTGTGACCTACCTGAGGGGGTATTGTGACATCATAACTCTGCACTGGTCACCGTGGTGACAGACACTTTTTGTGATCTGCCTAAGGGAGCATTGAGACATCATAACTGTGCACTGGTCACCGTGTTGACAGACACTTTTTGTGATCTGCCTAAGGGAGCATTGAGACATCATAACTGTGCACTGGTCACCCAGGTGACAGATCTTTGTCTGTGATCTGCCTAAGGGGACATTATGACATCATAACTCTGCACTTTTCACCAAGGTGTCAGACCCTTGAATTTGATCTGCCTAAGTTGGCAATGTGACATCATAACTCTGCACTGGTCACCCAGGTGACAGACCCTTGTCTGCGATCTGCCTTAGGGGGCATTGTGACATCGTAACTCAGCACTGGTCACCCAGGTGACAGACCCTGCTCTGTGATCTGCTTAACGGGGTATTGTGACATCATAACTCTGTGCTGGACATCCAGGTGACAGACCCTTGTCTTTGATCTGCCTAAGGGGGCATTGTGACATCATAACTCTGCACTGGCCACCCAGGTGACAGACCCTTGTCTGTGATCTGCCTAAGGGGAAATTGTGACATCAAAACTCTGCACTGGACACCCAGGTGACAGACCCTTGTCTTTGATCTGCCTAAGGTTGCGTTGTGACATCGTGACACTGCACTGGTCACCCACGTGACAGGACCTTGTCTGTGATCTGCCTAAGGGGCATTGTTCCATCATAACTCTGCACTGGTCACCCAGGTGACAGACCCTTGTCTGTGATCTGCCTAAGGGGAAATTGTGACATCAAAACTCTGCACTGGACACCCAGGTGACAGACCCTTGTCTTTGATCTGCCTAAGGTTGCGTTGTGACATCATGACACTGCACTGGTCACCCACGTGACAGGCCCTTGTCTGTGATCTGCCTAAGGGACACTGTTCCATCATAACTCTGCACTGGTCACCCAGGTGACAGACCCTTGTCTTTGATCTGCCTAAGGGGGCATTGTGTCATCATAACTCTTGACTGGTCACCCTGGTTACAGACCCTTGTCCGTGATCTGCCTAAGGGAGCATTGTGACATCATAACTCTGCACTTTTCACCGTGGTGACAGACTCTTGCCTGTGATCTGCCTAAGGGGCATTGTGACATCATAACTGTGTGTGCACTGTTCACCCAGGTGACAGACCCTTGTCTGTGATCTGCCTAAGGGGGCATTTGGACATCATAACTCTGCACTGGTCACCCAGGTGAAAGACCCTTTTCTGTGATTTGCCTAAGGGGGCATTGTGACATCATAATTCTGCACTTGTCACAATGGTTACAGACCCTTGTCTTCGATCTGCTGAAGTGGGCATTGTGATATCGGAACTCTGCACTGGGCACACAGCCGACATGCCCTTGTCTGTGATCTGCCTAAGAGGGCATTGTGACATCATGACTCTACACTGGGCACCCAGGTGACAGACCCTTGTCTGTGATCTGCCCAAGGGGGCATTTTGTCATCATAACTCAGCACTGGTCACCCAGGTGACGGAACCTTATCTGTGACCAACCTGAGGGGGCATAGTGACATCATTACTCTGCACTGGTCACCGTGGTGACAGACCTTTTTCTGTGATCTGCCTTAGGGGGCATTGAGACATCATTACTGTGCACTGGTCACCCAGGCGACAGACCCTTGTCTGTGACCAGCCTAAGGGGGCATTGTGACATCACAACTCTGCACTGGTCACCCAGGTGAAAGACCCTTTTCTGTGATCTGCCTAAGGGGGCATTGTGACATCATAAGTCTGCACTGGGCACCCAGGTGTCAGGCCCTTGTCTGTGATGTGCCTGAGGGGTCATTGTGACATCATAACACTGCACTGGACACCCAGGAGAAAGACCCTGGACTGTGATCTGCCAAAGGGGGCATTGTGACATCATAACTCTTATCTGGTTACCCAGGTGACAGACTCCTGTCTGTGATCTCCCTAAGGGGCATTGTGACGTTATAACTCTTCACTTGTCACCCAGGTGAAATACCCTTGTCTGTGTTCTGCCTCCGGGGGTGTTGTGACATCATAACTCTGCACAGGTCACCCAGGTGACAGACACTTGTCTGTGATCTGTCTAAGGGGCATTGTGACATCATAACTCTACATTGGTCACCCTGGTGACAGAACCTTGTCCGTGATCTGCCTAAGGGCCATTGTGACATCATAACACTGCACTGGTCACCCAGGTGACAGACCCTTGTCTGTGATCTGCCTAAAGGGGCGTTGTGACATCATATCTCTGCACTGGTCACCCAGGTGGCCGAGCCTTCTCTGTGACCTACCTGAGGGGGTATTGTGACATCATAACTCTGCACTGGTCACCGTGGTGACAGACACTTTTTGTGATCTGCCTAAGGGAGCATTGAGACATCATAACTGTGCACTGGTCACCGTGTTGACAGACACTTTTTGTGATCTGCCTAAGGGAGCATTGAGACATCATAACTGTGCACTGGTCACCCAGGTGACAGATCTTTGTCTGTGATCTGCCTAAGGGGACATTATGACATCATAACTCTGCACTTTTCACCCAGGTGTCAGACCCTTGAATTTGATCTGCCTAAGTTGGCAGTGTGACATCATAACTCTGCACTGGTCACCCAGGTGACAGACCCTTGTCTGCGATCTGCCTTAGGGGGCATTGTGACATCGTAACTCAGCACTGGTCACCCAGGTGACAGACCCTGCTCTGTGATCTGCCTAACGGGGAATTGTGACATCATAACTCTGCGCTGGACACCCAGGTGACAGACCCTTGTCTTTGATCTGCCTAAGGGAGCATTGTGACATCATAACTCTGCACTGGTCACCCAGGTGACAGACCCTTGTCTGTGATCTGCCTAAGGGGAAATTGTGACGTCAAAACTCTGCACTGGACACCCAGGTGACAGACCCTTGTCTTTGATCTGCCTAAGGTTGCGTTGTGACATCGTGACACTGCACTGGTCACCCACGTGACAGGCCCTTGTCTGTGATCTACCTAAGGGGCATTGTTCCATCATAACTCTGCATTGGTCACCCAGGTGACAGACCCTTGTCTTTGATCTGCCTAAGGGGGCATTGTGTCATCATAACTCTTGACTGGTCACCCTGGTTACAGACCCTTGTCCGTGATCTGCCTAAGGGGGCATTGTGACATCATAACTCTGCACTGGCCACCCAGGTGACAGACTTTTGTCTGTGATCTGCCTAAGGGCCTTTGTGACATTATAACTCTGCACTGGTCACCCAGGGGAAATACCCTTGTCTGTGTTCTGCCTCAGCGGGCGTTGTGACATCATAACTCTGCACTTTTCACCGTGGTGACAGACTCTTGCCTGTGATCTGCCTAAGGGGGCATTGTGACATCATAACTGTGTGTGCACTGGTCACCCCGGTGACAGACCCTTGTCTGTGATCTGCCTAAGGGGGCATTTGGACATCATAACTCTGCACTGGTCACCCAGGTGAAAGACCCTTTTCTGTGATTTGCCTAACGGGGCATTGTGACATCATAATTCTGCACTTGTCACAATGGTTACAGACCCTTGTCTTTGATCAGCTGAAGTGGGCATTGTGATATCGGAACTCTGCACTGGGCACACAGCCGACATGCCCTTGTCTGTGATCTGCCTAAGAGGGCATTGTGACATCATGACTCTACACTGGGCACCCAGGTGACAGACCCTTGTCTGTGATCTGCCCAAGGGGGCATTGTGTCATCATAACTCTGCACTGGTCACCCAGGTGACGGAACCTTATCTGTGACCAACCTGAGGGGGCATTGTGACATCATTAATCTGCACTGGTCACCGTGGTGACAGACCTTTTTCTGTGATCATCCTTAGGGGGCATTGAGACATCATTACTGTGCACTGGTCACCCAGGCGACAGACCCTTGTCTGTGACCAGCCTAAGGGGGCATTGTGACATCATAAATCTGCACTGGTCACCCAGGTGAAAGACCCTTTTGTGTGATCTGCCTAAGGGGGCATTGTGACATCATAACTCTGCACTGGACCCCCAGGTGTCAGGCCCTTGTCTGTGATGTACCTGAGGGGTCATTGTGACATCATAACACTGCACTGGACACCCAGGAGAAAGACCCTGGACTGTGATCTGCCAAAGGGGGCATTGTGACATCATAACTCTTATCTGGTTACCCAGGTGACAGACTCCTGTCTGTGATCTCCCTAAGGGGCATTGTGACGTTATAACTCTGCACTTGTCACCCAGGTGAAATACCCTTGTCTGTGTTCTGCCTCAGGGGGCGTTGTGACATCATAACTCTGCACTGGTCACCCAGGTGACAGACACTTGTGTGTGATCTGTCTAAGGGGCATTGTGACATCATAACTCTTCATTGGTCACCCTGGTGACAGTACCTTGTCTGTGATCTGCCTAAGGGCCATTGCGACATCATAACACTGCACTGGTCACCCAGGTGACAGACCCTTGTCTGTGATCTGCCTAAAGGGGCGTTGTGACATCATATCTCTGCACTGGTCATCCAGGTGGCCGAGCCTTCTCTGTGACCTACCTGAGGGGGTATTGTGACATCATAACTCTACACTGGTCACCGTGGTGACAGACACTTTTTGTGATCTGCCTAAGGGAGCATTGAGACATCATAACTGTGCACTGGTCACCATGTTGACAGACACTTTTTGTGATCTGCCTAAGGGAGCATTGAGACATCATAACTGTGCACTGGTCACCCAGGTGACAGATCTTTGTTTGTGATCTGCCTAAGGGGACATTATGACATCATAACTCTGCACTTTTCACCCAGGTGTCAGACCCTTGAATTTGATCTGCCTAAGTTGGCAATGTGACATCGTAACTCTGCACTGGTCACCCAGGTGACAGACCCTTGTCTGCGATCTGCCTTAGGGGGCATTGTGACATCGTAACTCAGCACTGGTCACCCAGTTGACAGACCCTGCCCTGTGATCTGCCTAATGGGGAATTGTGACATCATAACTCTGCGCTGGACACCCAGGTGACAGACCCTTCTCTTTGATCAGCCTAAGGGGGCATTGTGACATCATAACTCTGCACTGGTCACCCAGGTGACAGACCCTTGTCTGTGATCTGCCTAAGGGGAAATTGTGACATCAAAACTCTGCACTGGACACCCAGGTGACAGACCCTTGTCTTTGATCTGCCTAAGGTTGCGTTGTGACATCGTGACACTGCACTGGTCACCCACGTGACAGGCCCTTGTCTGTGATCTGCCTAAGGGGCATTGTTCCATCATAACTCTGCACTGGTCACCCAGGTGACAGACCCTTGTCTTTGATCTGCCTAAGGGGGCATTGTGTCATCATAACTCTTGACTGGTCACCCTGGTTACAGACCCTTGTCCGTGATCTGCCTAAGGGGGCATTGTGACATCATAACTCTGCACTGGTCACCCAGGTGACAGACTTTTGTCTGTGATCTGCCTAAGGGCCTTTGTGACATTATAACTCTGCACTGGTCACCCAGGGGAAATACCCTTGTCTGTGTTCTGCCTCAGCGGGCGTTGTGACATCATAACTCTGCACTTTTCACCGTGGTGACAGACTCTTGCCTGTGATCTGCCTAAGGGGGCATTGTGACATCATAACTGTGTGTGCACTGGTCACCCAGGTGGCAGACCCTTGTCTGTGATCTGCCTAAGGGGGCATTTGGACATCATAACTCTGCACTGGTCACCCAGGTGAAAGACCCTTTTCTGTGATTTGCCTAAGGGGGCATTGTGACATCATAATTCTGCACTTGTCACAATGGTTACAGACCCTTGTCTTTGATCTGCTGAAGTGGGCATTGTGATATCGGAACTCTTCACTGGGCACACAGCCGACATGCCCTTGTCTGTGATCTGCCTAAGAGGGCATTGTGACATCATGACTCTACACTGGGCACCCAGGTGACAGACCCTTGTCTGTGACGTGCATAAGGGGGCATTGTGACATCATAACTTTGCACTGGTCACCCAGTTGACAGACCCTTGCCTGTGATCTGCTTAAGGGGCATTGTGACATCATAACTCTGAACTGGTCACCCATGTGACTGGCCCTTGTCTGTGATCTGCCTAAGGGGCATTGTGACATCATAATTCTGCACTGCGCACCCAGGTGACAGGCCCTTGTCAGAGATCTGCCGAAGGGGGCATTGATACATCATAACTCTGCCATGGGCACCCAGGTGACAGGCCCTTATCTGTGATCTGCCCAAGGTGGCATTGTGACATCATATCTAGGAACTGGGCAACCAGGTGACAAGCCCTTGACTGTGATCTGCCTAAGGGGACATTATGACATCATAACTCTGCACGGGTCACCCAGGTGACAGACAATTCTCTGTGATCTGAGTAAGAGGTCATTGTGACATCATAACTCTGCACGGGTCACCCAGGTGACAGACCCTTGTCTGTGATCTGTCTAAGGGGGCATTGTGACATCATAACTCTGCAGTGGTCACCAAGGTGACAGACCCTTGTGTGTTACCTGCCTAGGGGGGCAATGTGACATCATAACTCGGAACTTGTCACCCAGGTGACACACCCTCGTCTGTGATCTGCCTAAGTTGTCATTGCGGCATCATAACTCTACACTGTTCACGCAGGTGACAGACCCTTCACTGTGATCTGCCTGAGGTGGCATTGTGACATCATAACTCTGCACTGGTCACCCAGGTGGCAGACCCTTGTCTGTGATCTGCCTAAGGGGGCATTGTTACAATGTAACTTTGCACTGGTTATCCAGGTGACAGGCCATGCTCTGTGATCGGCCTGAGGGGGCATTGTGACATCATAACTCTGCACTGGTTCCCCACGTGACAGTCCCTTGTCTGTGATCTGCCTAAGGGGGCATTGTGACATCATATCTCTGCACTGGTCACCCAGGTGACAGGCCCTTGTCAGAGATCTGCCGAAGGGGGCATTGATACATCATAACTCTGCCATGGGCACCCAGGTGACAGGCCCTTATCAGTGAGCTGCCCAATGGGGCATTGTGACATCATATCTAGGAACTGGGCACCCAGGTGACAAGCCCTTGACTGTGATCTGCCTAAGGGGACATTATGACATCATAATTCTGCACGGGTCACCCAGGTGACAGACAATTCTCTGTGATCTGAGTAAGAGGGCATTGTGACATCATAACTCTGCACGGGTCACCCAGGTGACAGACCCTTGTCTGTGATCTGTCTAAGGGGGCATTGTGACATCATAACTCTGCAGTGGTCACCAAGGTGACAGACCCTTGTGTGTTACCTGCCTAGGGGGACAATGTGACATCATAACTCGGAACTTGTCACCCAGGTGACACACCCTCGTCTGTGATCTGCCTAAGTTGTCATTGCGGCATCATAACTCTACACTGTTGACGCAGGTGACAGACCCTTCTCTGTGATCTGCCTGAGGTGGCATTGTGACATCATAACTCTGCACTGGTCACCCAGGTGGCAGACCCTTGTCTGTGATCTGCCTAAGGGGGCATTGTTACAATGTAACTTTGCACTGGTCATCCAGGTGACAGGCCTTTCTCTGTGATCGGCCTGAGGGGGCATTGTGACATCATAACTCTGCACTGGTCCCCCACGTGACAGTCCCTTGTCTGTGATCTGCCTAAGGGGGCATTGTGACATCATATCTCTGCACTGGGGACCCAGATGACAGGCACTCGTCTGTGATGTGCCTAACGGGGCATTGTGACATCATAACTCTGCACGGGTCACCCAGGTGACAGGCCCTTGTCTGTGATCTGCCTAAGGGGCACTGTGACATCATAACTCTGCATGGGTCACCCTGGTGACAGTCCCTTGTCTATGATCTGCCTAAGGGGGCATTGTGATATCATAACTCTGCACGGGTCACCCAGGTGACAGGCCCTTGTCTGTGATCTGCCTAAGGGGTCATTGTGACATCATAACTCTGCACAGTTCACCCAGGTGACAGACCCCTATCTTTCATCTACCTAAGGGGGCATTGTGATATCGTAAGATTGCACGGGTCACCCAGGTGAGAGACCCTACACTGTGATCTGCCTAAGGGGGCATTGTGGCATCTTAACTCTGCACTGGTCAGCCAGGTGACAGACACTTGTCTGTGATCATACTAAGGAGGCATTGTGACATCGTAATTCTGCACGGGTCACCCAGGTGACAGACCCTTGTATGTGATCTGCCCAAGGGGGCATTGTGGCATCATAACTCTGCACGGGTCACCCAGGTGACAGTCCCTTGTCTGTGATCTTCCTAACGGGGCATTGTGACATCATAACTCTGCACTGTTCACCCAGATGACAGACCCTTTTCTGTGATCTGCATAAGGGAGCATTGTGACATCATAACTCTGCATTGGACTCCCATGTGACAGGCCCTTGACTGTGATCTGCCTAAGGAGGTATTGTGACATAATAACTCTGCACTGGTCACCCAGGTGAGAGGAACTGGCCTTTGATCTGCCTAAGGTTGCATTGTGACATCATAACACTGCACCGGTCACCGAGGTGACCGGCCCTACACTTTCATCTGCCTAAGGGGGCATTGTGACATCATAAATCTGCACTGGTCACACAGGCAACAGGGTCTGGCTTTTGATGTGCCTAATTTGGCATTGTGACATCATAACTCTGCACTGGTCATGCAGGTGAGATGCACTGGCCTTTGATCTGCCTAAGGGGGCAAAGTGAAATCATAACACTTCACTGGTCACACAGTTCACAGGCCCTAGTCTGTGATCTGCCTAAGGGGGCATTGTGACATCATAACTCTGCACAAGTCACCCAGCTGACAAGCCCTTGTCTGTGATCTGCCTAAGGGGGCATTGTGACATCATAATCCTGCATTGGTCAGCCCAGTGACAGGCCCTTGTCTATGATCTGCCTAAGGGGACATCTGACATCATAACTCTGCACTGGGCACCCAGGTGACAGGCGCTTGTCTGTGATCTGCGTAAGGGGGCATTGTGACATCATATCTCTGCACTGGGCACCCAGGTGACAGGCCCTTGTCTGTTATCTTCCTAAGGGGGCATTGTGACATCATAACTCTGCACGGGTCACCCAGGTGACGGAACCTTATCTGTGACCAACCTGAGGGGGCATTGTGACATCATTACTCTGCACTGGTCACCGTGGTGACAGACCTTTTTCTGTGATCTGCCTTAGGGGGCATTGAGACATCATTACTGTGCACTGGGCCCCCGGGTGTCAGGCCCTTGTCTGTGATGTGCCTGAGGGGTCATTGTGACATCATAACACTGCACTGGACACCCAGGAGAAAGACCCTGGACTGTGATCTGCCAAAGGGGGCATTGTGACATCATAACTCTTATCTGGTTACCCAGGTGACAGACTCCTGTCTGTGATCTCCCTAAGGGGCATTGTGACGTTATAACTCTGCACTTGTCACCCAGGTGAAATACCCTTGTCTGTGTTCTGCCTCAGGGGGCGTGGTGACATCATAACTCTGCACTGGTCACCCAGGTGACAGACACTTGTCTGTGATCTGCCTAAGGGCCATTGTGACATCATAACACTGCACTGGTCACCCAGGTGACAGACCCTTGTCTGTGATCTGTCTAAAGGGGCGTTGTGACATCATATCTCTGCACTGGTCACCCAGGTGGCCGAGCCTTCTCTGTGACCCACCTGAGGGGGTATTGTGACATCATAACTCTGCACTGGTCACCGTGGTGACAGACACTTTTTGTCATCTGCCTAAGGGAGCATTCAGACATCATAACTGTGCACTGGTCACCGTGTTGACAGACACTTTTTGTGATCTGCCTAAGGGAGCATTGAGACATCATAACTGTGCACTGGTCACCCAGGTGACAGATCTTTGTCTGTGATCTGCCTAAGGGGACATTATGACATCATAACTCTGCACTTTTCACCCAGGTGTCAGACCCTTGAATTTGATCTGCCTAAGTTGGCAATGTGACATCATAACTCTGCACTGGTCACCCAGATGACAGACCCTTGTCTGCGATCTGCCTTAGGGGGCATTGTGACATCGTAACTCAGCACTGGTCACCCAGGTGACAGACCCTGCTCTGTGATCTGCCTAACGGGGAATTGTGACATCATAACTCTGCGCTGGACACCCAGGTGACAGACCCTTGTCTTTGATCTGCCTAAGGGGGCATTGTGACATCATAACTCTGCACTGGTCACCCAGGTGACAGACCCTTGTCTGTGATCTGCCTAAGGGGAAATTGTGACATCAAAACTCTGCACTGGACACTCAGGTGACAGACCCTTGTCTTTGATCTGCCTAAGGTTGCGTTGTGACATCGTGACACTGCACTGGTCACCCACGTGACAGGCCCTTGTCTGTGATCTACCTAAGGGGCATTGTTCCATCATAACTCTGCACTGGTCACCCAGGTGACAGACCCTTGTCTTTGATCTGCCTAAGGGGGCATTGTGTCATCATAACCCTTGACTGGTCACCCTGGTTACAGACCCTTGTCCGTGATCTGCCTAAGGGGGCATTGTGACATTATAACTCTGCACTGGTCACCCAGGTGACAGACTTTTGTCTGTGATCTGCCTAAGGGCCTTTGTGACATTATAACTCTGCACTGGTCACCCAGGGGAAATACCCTTGTCTGTGTTCTGCCTCAGCGGGCGTTGTGACATCATAACTCTGCACTTTTCACCGTGGTGACAGACTCTTGCCTGTGATCTGCCTAAGGGGGCATTGTGACATCATAACTGTGTGTGCACTGGTCACCCAGGTGGCAGACCCTTGTCTGTGATCTGCCTAAGGGGGCATTTGGACATCATAACTCTGCACTGGTCACCCAGGTGAAAGACACTTTTCTGCGATTTGCCTAAGGGGGCATTGTGACATCATAATTCTGCACTTGTCACAATGGTTACAGACCCTTGTCTTTGATCTGCTGAAGTGGGCATTGTGATATCGGAACTCTTCACTGGGCACACAGCCGACATGCCCTTGTCTGTGATCTGCCTAAGAGGGCATTGTGACATCATGACTCTACACTGGGCACCCAGGTGACAGACCCTTGTCTGTGACGTGCATAAGGGGGCATTGTGACATCATAACTTTGCACTGGTCACCCAGTTGACAGACCCTTGCCTGTGATCTGCTTAAGGGGCATTGTGACATCATAACTCTGAACTGGTCACCCATGTGACTGGCCCTTGTCTGTGATCTGCCTAAGGGGCATTGTGACATCATAATTCTGCACTGGGCACCCAGGTGACAGGCCCTTGTCAGAGATCTGCCGAAGGGGGCATTGATACATCATAACTCTGCCATGGGCACCCAGGTGACAGGCCCTTATCTGTGATCTGCCCAAGGTGGCATTGTGACATCATATCTAGGAACTGGGCAACCAGGTGACAAGCCCTTGACTGTGATCTGCCTAAGGGGACATTATGACATCATAACTCTGCACGGGTCACCCAGGTGACAGACAATTCTCTGTGATCTGAGTAAGAGGTCATTGTGACATCATAACTCTGCACGGGTCACCCAGGTGACAGACCCTTGTCTGTGATCTGTCTAAGGGGGCATTGTGACATCATAACTCTGCAGTGGTCACCAAGGTGACAGACCCTTGTGTGTTACCTGCCTAGGGGGGCAATGTGACATCATAACTCGGAACTTGTCACCCAGGTGACACACCCTCGTCTGTGATCTGCCTAAGTTGTCATTGCGGCATCATAACTCTACACTGTTCACGCAGGTGACAGACCCTTCACTGTGATCTGCCTGAGGTGGCATTGTGACATCATAACTCTGCACTGGTCACCCAGGTGGCAGACCCTTGTCTGTGATCTGCCTAAGGGGGCATTGTTACAATGTAACTTTGCACTGGTTATCCAGGTGACAGGCCATGCTCTGTGATCGGCCTGAGGGGGCATTGTGACATCATAACTCTGCACTGGTTCCCCACGTGACAGTCCCTTGTCTGTGATCTGCCTAAGGGGGCATTGTGACATCATATCTCTGCACTGGTCACCCAGGTGACAGGCCCTTGTCAGAGATCTGCCGAAGGGGGCATTGATACATCATAACTCTGCCATGGGCACCCAGGTGACAGGCCCTTATCAGTGAGCTGCCCAATGGGGCATTGTGACATCATATCTAGGAACTGGGCACCCAGGTGACAAGCCCTTGACTGTGATCTGCCTAAGGGGACATTATGACATCATAATTCTGCACGGGTCACCCAGGTGACAGACAATTCTCTGTGATCTGAGTAAGAGGGCATTGTGACATCATAACTCTGTACGGGTCACCCAGGTGACAGACCCTTGTCTGTGATCTGTCTAAGGGGGCATTGTGACATCATAACTCTGCAGTGGTCACCAAGGTGACAGACCCTTGTGTGTTACCTGCCTAGGGGGACAATGTGACATCATAACTCGGAACTTGTCACCCAGGTGACACACCCTCGTCTGTGATCTGCCTAAGTTGTCATTGCGGCATCATAACTCTACACTGTTGACGCAGGTGACAGACCCTTCTCTGTGATCTGCCTGAGGTGGCATTGTGACATCATAACTCTGCACTGGTCACCCAGGTGGCAGACCCTTGTCTGTGATCTGCCTAAGGGGGCATTGTTACAATGTAACTTTGCACTGGTCATCCAGGTGACAGGCCTTTCTCTGTGATCGGCCTGAGGGGGCATTGTGACATCATAACTCTGCACTGGTCCCCCACGTGACAGTCCCTTGTCTGTGATCTGCCTAAGGGGGCATTGTGACATCATATCTCTGCACTGGGGACCCAGATGACAGGCACTCGTCTGTGATGTGCCTAACGGGGCATTGTGACATCATAACTCTGCACGGGTCACCCAGGTGACAGGCCCTTGTCTGTGATCTGCCTAAGGGGCACTGTGACATCATAACTCTGCATGGGTCACCCTGGTGACAGTCCCTTGTCTATGATCTGCCTAAGGGGGCATTGTGATATCATAACTCTGCACGGGTCACCCAGGTGACAGGCCCTTGTCTGTGATCTGCCTAAGGGGTCATTGTGACATCATAACTCTGCACAGTTCACCCAGGTGACAGACCCCTATCTTTCATCTACCTAAGGGGGCATTGTGATATCGTAAGATTGCACGGGTCACCCAGGTGAGAGACCCTACACTGTGATCTGCCTAAGGGGGCATTGTGGCATCTTAACTCTGCACTGGTCAGCCAGGTGACAGACACTTGTCTGTGATCATACTAAGGAGGCATTGTGACATCGTAATTCTGCACGGGTCACCCAGGTGACAGACCCTTGTATGTGATCTGCCCAAGGGGGCATTGTGGCATCATAACTCTGCACGGGTCACCCAGGTGACAGTCCCTTGTCTGTGATCTTCCTAACGGGGCATTGTGACATCATAACTCTGCACTGTTCACCCAGATGACAGACCCTTTTCTGTGATCTGCATAAGGGAGCATTGTGACATCATAACTCTGCATTGGACTCCCATGTGACAGGCCCTTGACTGTGATCTGCCTAAGGAGGTATTGTGACATAATAACTCTGCACTGGTCACCCAGGTGAGAGGAACTGGCCTTTGATCTGCCTAAGGTTGCATTGTGACATCATAACACTGCACCGGTCACCGAGGTGACCGGCCCTACACTTTCATCTGCCTAAGGGGGCATTGTGACATCATAAATCTGCACTGGTCACACAGGCAACAGGGTCTGGCTTTTGATGTGCCTAATTTGGCATTGTGACATCATAACTCTGCACTGGTCATGCAGGTGAGATGCACTGGCCTTTGATCTGCCTAAGGGGGCAAAGTGAAATCATAACACTTCACTGGTCACACAGTTCACAGGCCCTAGTCTGTGATCTGCCTAAGGGGGCATTGTGACATCATAACTCTGCACAAGTCACCCAGCTGACAAGCCCTTGTCTGTGATCTGCCTAAGGGGGCATTGTGACATCATAATCCTGCATTGGTCAGCCCAGTGACAGGCCCTTGTCTATGATCTGCCTAAGGGGACATCTGACATCATAACTCTGCACTGGGCACCCAGGTGACAGGCGCTTGTCTGTGATCTGCGTAAGGGGGCATTGTGACATCATATCTCTGCACTGGGCACCCAGGTGACAGGCCCTTGTCTGTTATCT
Organism: Gorilla gorilla gorilla; assembly: GCF_029281585.2. Taxonomy (NCBI): domain Eukaryota; kingdom Metazoa; phylum Chordata; class Mammalia; order Primates; family Hominidae; genus Gorilla; species Gorilla gorilla. The sequence continues at coordinate 7,461,674 of NC_086018.1, read as the reverse complement.
TCCTAAGGGGGCATTGTGACATCATAACTCTGCACGGGTCACCCAGGTGACGGAACCTTATCTGTGACCAACCTGAGGGGGCATTGTGACATCATTACTCTGCACTGGTCACCGTGGTGACAGACCTTTTTCTGTGATCTGCCTTAGGGGGCATTGAGACATCATTACTGTGCACTGGGCCCCCGGGTGTCAGGCCCTTGTCTGTGATGTGCCTGAGGGGTCATTGTGACATCATAACACTGCACTGGACACCCAGGAGAAAGACCCTGGACTGTGATCTGCCAAAGGGGGCATTGTGACATCATAACTCTTATCTGGTTACCCAGGTGACAGACTCCTGTCTGTGATCTCCCTAAGGGGCATTGTGACGTTATAACTCTGCACTTGTCACCCAGGTGAAATACCCTTGTCTGTGTTCTGCCTCAGGGGGCGTGGTGACATCATAACTCTGCACTGGTCACCCAGGTGACAGACACTTGTCTGTGATCTGTCTAAGGGGCATTGTGACATCATAACTCTACATTGGTCAACCTGGTGACAGAACCTTGTCCGTGATCTGCCTAAGGGCCATTGTGACATCATAACACTGCACTGGTCACCCAGGTGACAGACCCTTGTCTGTGATCTGTCTAAAGGGGCGTTGTGACATCATATCTCTGCACTGGTCACCCAGGTGGCCGAGCCTTCTCTGTGACCCACCTGAGGGGGTATTGTGACATCATAACTCTGCACTGGTCACCGTGGTGACAGACACTTTTTGTGATCTGCCTAAGGGAGCATTGAGACATCATAACTGTGCACTGGTCACCATGTTGACAGACACTTTTTGTGATCTGCCTAAGGGAGCATTGAGACATCATAACTGTGCACTGGTCACCCAGGTGACAGATCTTTGTCTGTGATCTGCCTAAGGGGACATTATGACATCATAACTCTGCACTTTTCACCCAGGTGTCAGACCCTTGAATTTGATCTGCCTAAGTTGGCAATGTGACATCATAACTCTGCACTGGTCACCCAGATGACAGACCCTTGTCTGCGATCTGCCTTAGGGGGCATTGTGACATCGTAACTCAGCACTGGTCACCCAGGTGACAGACCCTGCTCTGTGATCTGCCTAACGGGGAATTGTGACATCATAACTCTGCGCTGGACACCCAGGTGACAGACCCTTGTCTTTGATCTGCCTAAGGGGGCATTGCGACATCATAACTCTGCACTGGTCACCCAGGTGACAGACCCTTGTCTGTGATCTGCCTAAGGGGAAATTGTGACATCAAAACTCTGCACTGGACACTCAGGTGACAGACCCTTGTCTTTGATCTGCCTAAGGTTGCGTTGTGACATCGTGACACTGCACTGGTCACCCACGTGACAGGCCCTTGTCTGTGATCTACCTAAGGGGCATTGTTCCATCATAACTCTGCACTGGTCACCCAGGTGACAGACCCTTGTCTTTGATCTGCCTAAGGGGGCATTGTGTCATCATAACCCTTGACTGGTCACCCTGGTTACAGACCCTTGTCCGTGATCTGCCTAAGGGGGCATTGTGACATTATAACTCTGCACTGGTCACCCAGGTGACAGACTTTTGTCTGTGATCTGCCTAAGGGCCTTTGTGACATTATAACTCTGCACTGGTCACCCAGGGGAAATACCCTTGTCTGTGTTCTGCCTCAGCGGGCGTTGTGACATCATAACTCTGCACTTTTCACCGTGGTGACAGACTCTTGCCTGTGATCTGCCTAAGGGGGCATTGTGACATCATAACTGTGTGTGCACTGGTCACCCAGGTGGCAGACCCTTGTCTGTGATCTGCCTAAGGGGGCATTTGGACATCATAACTCTGCACTGGTCACCCAGGTGAAAGACCCTTTTCTGCGATTTGCCTAAGGGGGCATTGTGACATCATAATTCTGCACTTGTCACAATGGTTACAGACCCTTGTCTTTGATCTGCTGTAGTGGGCATTGTGATATCGGAAATCTGCACTGGGCACACAGCCGACATGCCCTTGTCTGTGATCTGCCTAAGGGGGCATTGTGACATCATGACTCTACACTGAGCACCCAGGTGACAGACCCTTGTCTGTGATCTGCCTAAGGGGAAATTGTGACATCAAAACTCTGCACTGGACACTCAGGTGACAGACCCTTGTCTTTGATCTGCCTAAGGTTGCGTTGTGACATCGTGACACTGCACTGGTCACCCACGTGACAGGCCCTTGTCTGTGATCTACCTAAGGGGCATTGTTCCATCATAACTCTGCACTGGTCACCCAGGTGACAGACCCTTGTCTTTGATCTGCCTAAGGGGGCATTGTGTCATCATAACTCTTGACTGGTCACCCTGGTTACAGACCCTTGTCCGTGATCTGCCTAAGGGGGCATTGTGACATCATAACTCTGCACTGGTCACCCAGGTGACAGACTTTTGTCTGTGATCTGCCTAAGGGCCTTTGTGACATTATAACTCTGCACTGGTCACCCAGGGGAAATACCCTTGTCTGTGTTCTGCCTCAGCGGGCGTTGTGACATCATAACTCTGCACTTTTCACCGTGGTGACAGACTCTTGCCTGTGATCTGCCTAAGGGGGCATTGTGACATCATAACTGTGTGTGCACTGGTCACCCAGGTGGCAGACCCTTGTCTGTGATCTGCCTAAGGGGGCATTTGGACATCATAACTCTGCACTGGTCACCCAGGTGAAAGACCCTTTTCTGTGATTTGCCTAAGGGGGCATTGTGACATCATAATTCTGCACTTGTCACAATGGTTACAGACCCTTGTCTTTGATCTGCTGAAGTGGGCATTGTGATATCGGAACTCTGCACTGGGCACACAGCCGACATGCCCTTGTCTGTGATCTGCCTAAGAGGGCATTGTGACATCATGACTCTACACTGGGCACCCAGGTGACAGACCCTTGTCTGTGACGTGCATAAGGGGGCATTGTGACATCATAACTTTGCACTGGTCACCCAGTTGACAGACCCTTGCCTGTGATCTGCATAAGGGGCATTGTGACATCATAACTCTGCACGGGTCACCCAGGTGACAGGCCTTTGTCTGTGATCTGCCTAAGGGGCACTGTGACATCATAACTCTGCATGGGTCACCCTGGTGACAGTCCCTTGTCTATGATCTGCCTAAGGGGGCATTGTGATATCATAACTCTGCACGGGTCACCCAGGTGACAGGCCCTTGTCTGTGATCTGCCTAAGGGGTCATTGTGACATCATAACTTTGTACAGTTCACCCAGGTGACAGACCACTATCTTTCATCTTCCATAGTGGGCATTGTGACATCGTAAGATTGCACGGGTCACCCAGGTGGGAGACCCTACACTGTGATCTGCCTAAGGGGGCATTGTGGCATCTTAACTCTGCACTGGTCAGCCAGGTGACAGACACTTGTCTGTGATCATACTAAGGAGGCATTGTGACATCGTAACTCTGCACGGGTCACCCAGGTGACAGACCCTTGTATGTGATCTGCTCAAGGGGGCGTTGTGGCATCATAACTCTGCACGGGTCACCCAGGTGACAGTTCCTTGTCTGTGATCTGCCTAAGGTTGCATTGTGACACCATAATTCTGCACTGGTCATCCAGGTGTCTGGCCCATGTCTGTGATTGGCCTAAGGGGGCATTTTGGCTTCATAACTCTGCACTGGTCACCCAGGTGACAGGCCCTGGTCTGTAATCTGCCTAAGGGGGAATTTTGACATCCTAACTATGCACTGGTCACCCAGGTGACAGGCCCTTGTCTGTGATCTGCCTAAAGGGGCATTGTGACATCATAACTCTCCACTGGTCTCCCTGGTGACAGGCCCTTGTGTGTGATCTGCCTAAAGGTGCATTGTGACATCATAACTCTGCACGGGTCACCCAGGTGAAAGACCCTTGTCTGTTATCTGCCTAAGGGTTCATTGTGACATCATAATTCTGCACCGTTCAGCCAGGTGACAGACCCTTGTCTGCAATCTGCCTGAGGGGTCAATGATACATCATAACTCTGCACGGGTCACCCAGGTGACAGGCCCTTGCTGTGATCTTCCTAAGGGGCATTGTGACATCATAACTCTGCACGGGTCACCCAGGTGACAGATCTTTGTCTGTGATCTGCCTAAGGGTGCATTGTGACATCATTACCATGCTGGGGTGACCCAGGTGACAGACACTTGTCTGTGATCTGTCTAAGGGGGCATTGTGACATCATAACTCTGCACTGGTCACCCAGGTGACAGACCCTTGTCTTTGATCTGTCTAAGGGGGCATTGTGACATCATAACTCTTCACTGGTCCCCAGGTGACATGCCCTTGTCTTTGATCTGCCCAAGGGGACATTGTGACATCATAATTCTGCACTGGTCACCCAAGTGACAGGCCCTTGCCTGTGATCTGCCTAAGGGGGCATTGTGACTTCATCACTCTGCACTGGTCACCCAGGTGACAGAACCTTGTCTCTGATCTGCCTAAGGGAGCATTGTGACATCATAACACTGCCCTGGTCACCTAGGTGACAGGCCTTCGTCTGTGATCTGCCTAAGCTGGCATTTTGACATGATAACTCTGCACTGGTCACCCAGGTGACAGACTCTTGTCTGCGATCTGCCAAAGGTGTCATTTTGACATCATAACTCTGCACTGGTCACCCATGTATCATGCCCTTGTCTGTGATCTGCCTAAGGGGGAATTGTGACATCATATCCCTACATTGGTCACCCAGGTGACAGACCCTTGTCTCTGATCTGCCTAAGGGGAAATTGCGACATCATAACTCTGCACTGATCACCCAGGTGAGAGAACCTTGTCTGTGATCTGCCTAAGGGGGCATTGTGATATCATAACTCTGCACTGTTCAGCCAGGTGGCAGACCCTTGTCTGTGATCTGCCTATGGGTACACTGTGACATCATAACACTGCCCTGGTCACCTAGGTGAAGGGCCTTTGTCTGTGATCTGCCTAAGCGGGCACTGTGACATCATAAGTCTGCACTGGTCACCCAGGTGACAGGCCCTTGTCTGCGATTTGTCTAAGGGGGCATTGTGTCATGATAACTCTGCACTGGTCACCCAGGTGACAGACTCTTGTCTGTGATCTGCCTAAGTGGGCATTGTGACATCATAACCCTGCACTGGTCACCCTGGTGACAGACCTATGTCTGTGATCTGCCTAAGGAGACATTGTGACATCATTACTGCACTGGTCAACCGCGTGAAAGACCCTTCTCTGTGGTCTGCCTAAGTTTCATTGTGACATCATAACTCTGAACTGGGCACCCAGGTGACAGACCCTTGTCTGTGATCTGCCTAAGGGGATATTTTGACCTCATAACTCTGCACTGGTAACCCAGGTGACAGACCATTGTCTGTGATCTGCATAAGGGGGCATTGTGAAATCATAACTCTGCACTGGCCACCCAGGTGACAGGCCCTTGTCTGTGATCTGCCTATGGGTCCATTGTGACATCATAACTCTGCACGGGTCGCCCAGGTGGGACGCCCGTGTCCGTGATCTGCCTAAGGGGGCATTGTGACCTCATAACTGCACGGGTTACCCAGGTGACAGCCCTTTGTCTGTGATCTGCCTAAGGGTGCATTGTGACATCATAACTCTGCACTTTTCACCCAGGTGACAGGCCCTTGTCTGTGATCTGCCTAAGGGGACATTGTGACAATGTAACTTTGCACTGGTCATCCAGGTGACAGGCCTTTCTCTGTGATCGGCCTGAGGGGGCATTGTGACATCATAACTCTGCACTGGTCCCCCACGTGACAGTCCCTTGTCTGTGATCTGCCTAAGGGGGCATTGTGACATCATATCTCTGCACTGGGGACCCAGATGACAGGCACTCGTCTGTGATGTGCCTAACGGGGCATTGTGACATCATAACTCTGCACGGGTCACCCAGGTGACAGGCCCTTGTCTGTGATCTGCCTAAGGGGCACTGTGACATCATAACTCTGCATGGGTCACCCTGGTGACAGTCCCTTGTCTATGATCTGCCTAAGGGGGCATTGTGATATCATAACTCTGCACGGGTCACCCAGGTGACAGGCCCTTGTCTGTGATCTGCCTAAGGGGTCATTGTGACATCATAACTCTGCACAGTTCACCCAGGTGACAGACCCCTATCTTTCATCTACCTAAGGGGGCATTGTGACATCGTAAGATTGCACGGGTCACCCAGGTGAGAGACCCTACACTGTGATCTGCCTAAGGGGGCATTGTGGCATCTTAACTCTGCACTGGTCAGCCAGGTGACAGACACTTGTCTGTGATCATACTAAGGAGGCATTGTGACATCGTAATTCTGCATGGGTCCCCCAGGTGACAGACTATTGTTTGTGATCTGCCCAAGGGGGCATTGTGGCATCATAACTCTGCACGGGTCACCCAGGTGACAGTCCCTTGTCTGTGATCTTCCTAACGGGGCATTGTGACATCATAACTCTGCACTGTTCACCCAGATGACAGACCCTTTTCTGTGATCTGCATAAGGGAGCATTGTGACATCATAACTCTGCATTGGACTCCCATGTGACAGGCCCTTGACTGTGATCTGCCTAAGGAGGTATTGTGACATAATAACTCTGCACTGGTCACCCAGGTGAGAGGAACTGGCCTTTGATCTGCCTAAGGTTGCATTGTGACATCATAACACTGCACCGGTCACCGAGGTGACCGGCCCTACACTTTCATCTGCCTAAGGGGGCATTGTGACATCATAAATCTGCACTGGTCACACAGGCAACAGGGTCTGGCTTTTGATGTGCCTAATTTGGCATTGTGACATCATAACTCTGCACTGGTCATGCAGGTGAGATGCACTGGCCTTTGATCTGCCTAAGGGGGCAAAGTGAAATCATAACACTTCACTGGTCACACAGTTCACAGGCCCTAGTCTGTGATCTGCCTAAGGGGGCATTGTGACATCATAACTCTGCACAAGTCACCCAGCTGACAAGCCCTTGTCTGTGATCTGCCTAAGGGGGCATTGTGACATCATAATCCTGCATTGGTCAGCCCAGTGACAGGCCCTTGTCTATGATCTGCCTAAGGGGACATCTGACATCATAACCCTGCACTGGGCACCCAGGTGACAGGCGCTTGTCTGTGATCTGCGTAAGGGGGCATTGTGACATCATATCTCTGCACTGGGCACCCAGGTGACAGGCCCTTGTCTGTTATCTTCCTAAGGGGGCATTGTGACATCATAACCCTGCACGGGTCACCCAGGTGACGGAACCTTATCTGTGACCAACCTGAGGGGGCATTGTGACATCATTACTCTGCACTGGTCACCGTGGTGACAGACCTTTTTCTGTGATCTGCCTTAGGGGGCATTGAGACATCATTACTGTGCACTGGGCCCCCGGGTGTCAGGCCCTTGTCTGTGATGTGCCTGAGGGGTCATTGTGACATCATAACACTGCACTGGACACCCAGGAGAAAGACCCTGGACTGTGATCTGCCAAAGGGGGCATTGTGACATCATAACTCTTATCTGGTTACCCAGGTGACAGACTCCTGTCTGTGATCTCCCTAAGGGGCATTGTGACGTTATAACTCTGCACTTGTCACCCAGGTGAAATACCCTTGTCTGTGTTCTGCCTCAGGGGGCGTTGTGACATCATAACTCTGCACTGGTCACCCAGGTGACAGACACTTGTCTGTGATCTGTCTAAGGGGCATTGTGACATCATAACTCTACATTGGTCAACCTGGTGACAGAACCTTGTCCGTGATCTGCCTAAGGGCCATTGTGACATCATAACACTGCACTGGTCACCCAGGTGACAGACCCTTGTCTGTGATCTGTCTAAAGGGGCGTTGTGACATCATATCTCTGCACTGGTCACCCAGGTGGCCGAGCCTTCTCTGTGACCCACCTGAGGGGGTATTGTGACATCATAACTCTGCACTGGTCACCGTGGTGACAGACACTTTTTGTGATCTGCCTAAGGGAGCATTGAGACATCATAACTGTGCACTGGTCACCGTGTTGACAGACACTTTTTGTGATCTGCCTAAGGGAGCATTGAGACATCATAACTGTGCACTGGTCACCCAGGTGACAGATCTTTGTCTGTGATCTGCCTAAGGGGACATTATGACATCATAACTCTGCACTTTTCACCCAGGTGTCAGACCCTTGAATTTGATCTGCCTAAGTTGGCAATGTGACATCATAACTCTGCACTGGTCACCCAGGTGACAGACCCTTGTCTGCGATCTGCCTTAGGGGGCATTGTGACATCGTAACTCAGCACTGGTCACCCAGGTGACAGACCCTGCTCTGTGATCTGCCTAACGGGGAATTGTGACATCATAACTCTGCGCTGGACACCCAGGTGACAGACCCTTGTCTTTGATCTGCCTAAGGGGGCATTGTGACATCATAGCTCTGCACTGGTCACCCAGGTGACAGACCCTTGTCTGTGATCTGCCTAAGGGGAAATTGTGACATCAAAACTCTGCACTGGACACTCAGGTGACAGGCCCTTGTCTTTGATCTGCCTAAGGTTGCGTTGTGACATCGTGACACTGCACTTGTCACCCACGTGACAGGCCCTTGTCTGTGATCTACCTAAGGGGCATTGCTCCATCATAACTCTTCACTGGTCACCCAGGTGACAGACCCTTGTCTTTGATCTGCCTAAGGGGGCATTGTGTCATCATAACCCTTGACTGGTCACCCTGGTTACAGACCCTTGTCCGTGATCTGCCTAAGGGGGCATTGTGACATCATAACTCTGCACTGGTCACCCAGGTGACAGACTTTTGTCTGTGATCTGCCTAAGGGCCTTTGTGACATTATAACTCTGCACTGGTCACCCAGGGGAAATACCCTTGTCTGTGTTCTGCCTCAGCGGGCGTTGTGACATCATAACTCTGCACTTTTCACCGTGGTGACAGACTCTTGCCTGTGATCTGCCTAAGGGGGCATTGTGACATCATAACTGTGTGTGCACTGGTCACCCAGGTGGCAGACCCTTGTCTGTGATCTGCCTAAGGGGGCATTTGGACATCATAACTCTGCACTGGTCACCCAGGTGAAAGACCCTTTTCTGCGATTTGCCTAAGGGGGCATTGTGACATCATAATTCTGCACTTGTCACAATGGTTACAGACCCTTGTCTTTGATCTGCTGTAGTGGGCATTGTGATATCGGAAATCTGCACTGGGCACACAGCCGACATGCCCTTGTCTGTGATCTGCCTAAGGGGGCATTGTGACATCATGACTCTACACTGGGCACCCAGGTGACAGACCCTTGTCTGTGATCTGCCTAAGGGGAAATTGTGACATCAAAACTCTGCACTGGACACTCAGGTGACAGACCCTTGTCTTTGATCTGCCTAAGGTTGCGTTGTGACATCGTGACACTGCACTGGTCACCCACGTGACAGGCCCTTGTCTGTGATCTACCTAAGGGGCATTGTTCCATCATAACTCTGCACTGGTCACCCAGGTGACAGACCCTTGTCTTTGATCTGCCTAAGGGGGCATTGTGTCATCATAACTCTTGACTGGTCACCCTGGTTACAGACCCTTGTCCGTGATCTGCCTAAGGGGGCATTGTGACATCATAACTCTGCACTGGTCACCCAGGTGACAGACTTTTGTCTGTGATCTGCCTAAGGGCCTTTGTGACATTATAACTCTGCACTGGTCACCCAGGGGAAATACCCTTGTCTGTGTTCTGCCTCAGCGGGCGTTGTGACATCATAACTCTGCACTTTTCACCGTGGTGACAGACTCTTGCCTGTGATCTGCCTAAGGGGGCATTGTGACATCATAACTGTGTGTGCACTGGTCACCCAGGTGGCAGACCCTTGTCTGTGATCTGCCTAAGGGGGCATTTGGACATCATAACTCTGCACTGGTCACCCAGGTGAAAGACCCTTTTCTGTGATTTGCCTAAGGGGGCATTGTGACATCATAATTCTGCACTTGTCACAATGGTTACAGACCCTTGTCTTTGATCTGCTGTAGTGGGCATTGTGATATCGGAACTCTGCACTGGGCACACAGCCGACATGCCCTTGTCTGTGATCTGCCTAAGAGGGCATTGTGACATCATGACTCTACACTGGGCACCCAGGTGACAGACCCTTGTCTGTGACGTGCATAAGGGGGCATTGTGACATCATAACTTTGCACTGGTCACCCAGTTGACAGACCCTTGCCTGTGATCTGCATAAGGGGCATTGTGACATCATAACTCTGCACGGGTCACCCAGGTGACAGGCCTTTGTCTGTGATCTGCCTAAGGGGCACTGTGACATCATAACTCTGCATGGGTCACCCTGGTGACAGTCCCTTGTCTATGATCTGCCTAAGGGGGCATTGTGATATCATAACTCTGCACGGGTCACCCAGGTGACAGGCCCTTGTCTGTGATCTGCCTAAGGGGTCATTGTGACATCATAACTTTGTACAGTTCACCCAGGTGACAGACCACTATCTTTCATCTTCCATAGTGGGCATTGTGACATCGTAAGATTGCACGGGTCACCCAGGTGGGAGACCCTACACTGTGATCTGCCTAAGGGGGCATTGTGGCATCTTAACTCTGCACTGGTCAGCCAGGTGACAGACACTTGTCTGTGATCATACTAAGGAGGCATTGTGACATCGTAACTCTGCACAGGTCACCCAGGTGACAGACCCTTGTATGTGATCTGCTCAAGGGGGCGTTGTGGCATCATAACTCTGCACGGGTCACCCAGGTGACAGTCCCTTGTCTGTGATCTGCCTAAGGTTGCATTGTGACACCATAATTCTGCACTGGTCATCCAGGTGTCTGGCCCATGTCTGTGATTGGCCTAAGGGGGCATTTTGGCTTCATAACTCTGCACTGGTCACCCAGGTGACAGGCCCTTGTCTGTAATCTGCCTAAGGGGGAATTTTGACATCCTAACTATGCACTGGTCACCCAGGTGACAGGCCCTTGTCTGTGATCTGCCTAAAGGGGCATTGTGACATCATAACTCTCCACTGGTCTCCCTGGTGACAGGCCCTTGTGTGTGATCTGCCTAAAGGTGCATTGTGACATCATAACTCTGCACGGGTCACCCAGGTGAAAGACCCTTGTCTGTTATCTGCCTAAGGGTTCATTGTGACATCATAATTCTGCACCGTTCAGCCAGGTGACAGACCCTTGTCTGCAATCTGCCTGAGGGGTCAATGATACATCATAACTCTGCACGGGTCACCCAGGTGACAGGCCCTTGCTGTGATCTTCCTAAGGGGCATTGTGACATCATAACTCTGCACGGGTCACCCAGGTGACAGATCTTTGTCTGTGATCTGCCTAAGGGTGCATTGTGACATCATTACCATGCTGGGGTGACCCAGGTGACAGACACTTGTCTGTGATCTGTCTAAGGGGGCATTGTGACATCATAACTCTGCACTGGTCACCCAGGTGACAGACCCTTGTCTTTGATCTGTCTAAGGGGGCATTGTGACATCATAACTCTTCACTGGTCCCCAGGTGACATGCCCTTGTCTTTGATCTGCCCAAGGGGACATTGTGACATCATAATTCTGCACTGGTCACCCAAGTGACAGGCCCTTGCCTGTGATCTGCCTAAGGGGGCATTGTGACTTCATCACTCTGCACTGGTCACCCAGGTGACAGAACCTTGTCTCTGATCTGCCTAAGGGAGCATTGTGACATCATAACACTGCCCTGGTCACCTAGGTGACAGGCCTTCGTCTGTGATCTGCCTAAGCTGGCATTTTGACATGATAACTCTGCACTGGTCACCCAGGTGACAGACTCTTGTCTGCGATCTGCCAAAGGTGTCATTTTGACATCATAACTCTGCACTGGTCACCCATGTATCATGCCCTTGTCTGTGATCTGCCTAAGGGGGAATTGTGACATCATATCCCTACATTGGTCACCCAGGTGACAGACCCTTGTCTCTGATCTGCCTAAGGGGAAATTGCGACATCATAACTCTGCACTGATCACCCAGGTGAGAGAACCTTGTCTGTGATCTGCCTAAGGGGGCATTGTGATATCATAAATCTGCACTGTTCAGCCAGGTGGCAGACCCTTGTCTGTGATCTGCCTATGGGTACACTGTGACATCATAACACTGCCCTGGTCACCTAGGTGAAGGGCCTTTGTCTGTGATCTGCCTAAGCGGGCACTGTGACATCATAAGTCTGCACTGGTCACCCAGGTGACAGGCCCTTGTCTGCGATTTGTCTAAGGGGGCATTGTGTCATGATAACTCTGCACTGGTCACCCAGGTGACAGACTCTTGTCTGTGATCTGCCTAAGTGGGCATTGTGACATCATAACCCTGCACTGGTCACCCTGGTGACAGAACTATGTCTGTGAACTGCCTAAGGAGACATTGTGACATCATTACTGCACTGGTCAACCGCGTGAAAGACCCTTCTCTGTGGTCTGCCTAAGTTTCATTGTGACATCATAACTCTGAACTGGGCACCCAGGTGACAGACCCTTGTCTGTGATCTGCCTAAGGGGATATTTTGACCTCATAACTCTGCACTGGTCACCCAGGTGACAGACCATTGTCTGTGATCTGCATAAGGGGGCATTGTGAAATCATAACTCTGCACTGGCCACCCAGGTGACAGGCCCTTGTCTGTGATCTGCCTATGGGTCCATTGTGACATCATAACTCTGCACGGGTCGCCCAGGTGGGACGCCCGTGTCCGTGATCTGCCTAAGGGGGCATTGTGACCTCATAACTGCACGGGTTACCCAGGTGACAGCCCTTTGTCTGTGATCTGCCTAAGGGTGCATTGTGACATCATAACTCTGCACTTTTCACCCAGGTGACAGGCCCTTGTCTGTGATCTGCCTAAGGGGACATTGTGACATCATAAATATGCACTGGTCACCGAGGAGTCAGAACCTTGTCTGTGATCTGCCTAATGGGGTATTGTGACATTATAACTCTGCAGTGGTCACCAAGGAGAGAGAACCTTGTCTCTGATCTGCCTAAGGGGGCATTGTGACATCATAAGTCTGCACTGGCCACCCAGGTGACAGGCACTTGGCTCAGGTCTGCCTAAGGTGGCATGGTGACTTCATATCTCTGCACTGGGCACCCACGTGACAGGCCCTTGTCTGTGATCTGCCTAAAGGGGAATTGTGACATCATAACACTGCACTGGGCAACAAGGTGAGAGACCCTTGCCTGTGTTCTGCCTAAGGGTGAATTGTGACATAACAACTCTGCACTAGGCACCCAGGTGACAGACCCCTGTCTGTGATCTGCCTAAGCTGGCATTCTGACATCATAACTCTGCACTGGTCATCCAGATGAGAGACCCTTGTCTGTGATCTGCCTAAGGGGGCATAGTGACATCATAACTCTGGACTGGTCACCCAGGTGACAGACCCATGTCTTTGATCTGCTTAAGGGGGCATTGTGACATCACAACACTGCACTGGGAGCCCCGGAGACAGGCCCTTGTCTTTGATCTGCCAAAGGGTTATTGTGAAATCATATCTCTGCACTGGGCACCATGTGACAGGCCTTTGTCTTTGATATGCCAAAGGGTCATTGTGACATCATAACACTGCACTGGATATCCAGGTGACAGACCCTTGTCTGTGATCTCACTAAGGGGGCATTGTGAAATCATAAATCTTCATTGGTAACCCAGGTGACAGACCCTTGTCTGTGATCTGCCTAATTGGGCATTGTGGCATCATAACTCCGCACTGGTCACCCATGTGACAGGCTATTGTCTGTGATCTGCCTAAGGGGGCATTGTGACATCATTACCATGCTGGGGTGACCCAGGTGACAGACACTTGTCTGTGATCTGTCTAAGGGGGCATTGTGACATCATAACTCTGCACTGGTCACCCAGGTGACAGACCCTTGTCTTTGATCTGTCTAAGGGGGCATTGTGACATCATAACTCTTCACTGGTCCCCAGGTGACATGCCCTTGTCTTTGATCTGCCCAAGGGGACATTGTGACATCATAATTCTGCACTGGTCACCCAAGTGACAGGCCCTTGCCTGTGATCTGCCTAAGGGGGCATTGTGACTTCATCACTCTGCACTGGTCACCCAGGTGACAGAACCTTGTCTCTGATCTGCCTAAGGGAGCATTGTGACATCATAACACTGCCCTGGTCACCTAGGTGACAGGCCTTCGTCTGTGATCTGCCTAAGCTGGCATTTTGACATGATAACTCTGCACTGGTCACCCAGGTGACAGACTCTTGTCTGCGATCTGCCAAAGGTGTCATTTTGACATCATAACTCTGCACTGGTCACCCATGTATCATGCCCTTGTCTGTGATCTGCCTAAGGGGGAATTGTGACATCATATCCCTACATTGGTCACCCAGGTGACAGACCCTTGTCTCTGATCTGCCTAAGGGGAAATTGCGACATCATAACTCTGCACTGATCACCCAGGTGAGAGAACCTTGTCTGTGATCTGCCTAAGGGGGCATTGTGATATCATAAATCTGCACTGTTCAGCCAGGTGGCAGACCCTTGTCTGTGATCTGCCTATGGGTACACTGTGACATCATAACACTGCCCTGGTCACCTAGGTGAAGGGCCTTTGTCTGTGATCTGCCTAAGCGGGCACTGTGACATCATAAGTCTGCACTGGTCACCCAGGTGACAGGCCCTTGTCTGCGATTTGTCTAAGGGGGCATTGTGTCATGATAACTCTGCACTGGTCACCCAGGTGACAGACTCTTGTCTGTGATCTGCCTAAGTGGGCATTGTGACATCATAACCCTGCACTGGTCACCCTGGTGACAGAACTATGTCTGTGAACTGCCTAAGGAGACATTGTGACATCATTACTGCACTGGTCAACCGCGTGAAAGACCCTTCTCTGTGGTCTGCCTAAGTTTCATTGTGACATCATAACTCTGAACTGGGCACCCAGGTGACAGACCCTTGTCTGTGATCTGCCTAAGGGGATATTTTGACCTCATAACTCTGCACTGGTCACCCAGGTGACAGACCATTGTCTGTGATCTGCATAAGGGGGCATTGTGAAATCATAACTCTGCACTGGCCACCCAGGTGACAGGCCCTTGTCTGTGATCTGCCTATGGGTCCATTGTGACATCATAACTCTGCACGGGTCGCCCAGGTGGGACGCCCGTGTCCGTGATCTGCCTAAGGGGGCATTGTGACCTCATAACTGCACGGGTTACCCAGGTGACAGCCCTTTGTCTGTGATCTGCCTAAGGGTGCATTGTGACATCATAACTCTGCACTTTTCACCCAGGTGACAGGCCCTTGTCTGTGATCTGCCTAAGGGGACATTGTGACATCATAAATATGCACTGGTCACCGAGGAGTCAGAACCTTGTCTGTGATCTGCCTAATGGGGTATTGTGACATTATAACTCTGCAGTGGTCACCAAGGAGAGAGAACCTTGTCTCTGATCTGCCTAAGGGGGCATTGTGACATCATAAGTCTGCACTGGCCACCCAGGTGACAGGCACTTGGCTCAGGTCTGCCTAAGGTGGCATGGTGACTTCATATCTCTGCACTGGGCACCCACGTGACAGGCCCTTGTCTGTGATCTGCCTAAAGGGGAATTGTGACATCATAACACTGCACTGGGCAACAAGGTGAGAGACCCTTGCCTGTGTTCTGCCTAAGGGTGAATTGTGACATAACAACTCTGCACTAGGCACCCAGGTGACAGACCCCTGTCTGTGATCTGCCTAAGCTGGCATTCTGACATCATAACTCTGCACTGGTCACCCAGATGAGAGACCCTTGTCTGTGATCTGCCTAAGGGGGCATAGTGACATCATAACTCTGGACTGGTCACCCAGGTGACAGACCCATGTCTTTGATCTGCTTAAGGGGGCATTGTGACATCACAACACTGCACTGGGAGCCCCGGAGACAGGCCCTTGTCTTTGATCTGCCAAAGGGTTATTGTGAAATCATATCTCTGCACTGGGCACCATGTGACAGGCCTTTGTCTTTGATATGCCAAAGGGTCATTGTGACATCATAACACTGCACTGGATATCCAGGTGACAGACCCTTGTCTGTGATCTCACTAAGGGGGCATTGTGAAATCATAAATCTTCATTGGTAACCCAGGTGACAGACCCTTGTCTGTGATCTGCCTAATTGGGCATTGTGGCATCATAACTCCGCACTGGTCACCCATGTGACAGGCTATTGTCTGTGATCTGCCTAAGGGGGCATTGTGACATCATAACTCTGCACTGGTCACCCAGGTGACAGGCCCTTGTCTGTGATCTTCCTTAGGGGGCATTGTGACATCATAACTCTGCACGGGTCACCCAGGTGAATGGCCCTTGTCTGTGATCTGCCTAAGGGCGCATTGTGACATCATAACTCTGCACGGGTCACCGAGTTGGCAGGCCCTTGTCTCTGATCTGCCTAAGGGGGCATCATAACCTCATAACCCTGCACGGGTCACACAGGTGACAGACCGTTGTCAGTGATCTGCCGAAGTTGGCATTGTGACATCATAACTGAGCACTGATCACCCAGGTGAAAGACCTTTTTCTGTGATCTGCCTAACGGGATATTGTGACATCATAACTCTCCACTGGTCACCCAGGTGACAGAACCTTGTCTGTGAACTGCCTAAGGAGGCATTGTGACATCTTAACACTGCAATGGTCACCCAGGTGACAGACACTTGTCCGTGATCTGCCTATTGTGGCATTGTGACATCGTAACACTGCAATGCTCACCCAGGTGACAGACACTTGCCCGTGATCTGCCTAAGGGGGCATTCTGACATCAAAACTCAGCACTTGTCCCCCAGGTGACAGGCCCGTGTCTGTGATCTGCCTAAGGGGGCATTGTGACATTATAACTCAGCACTGGTCACCCAGGTGACAAGCCCTTTTGTGAGATCTGCGTAAGGGGGCATTGTGACATCATAAAACTGCACTGGTCACCAAGGTGAGAGACCCTTGTCTGTGATCTGCCTAAGGGTACATTTTGACATCATAGCTCTGCCCTGGTCACCCAGGTGACAGGCCTTTGTCTATGATCTGCCTAAGCGGGCATTGTGACATCATAAGTCTGCACTGGTCACCCAGGTGACAGGCGCTTGTCTGTGATATGCGTAAGGGAGCATTGTGACATGATATCTCTGCCCTGGTCACCCAGGTGACAGGCTATTGTCTGTGATCTGCCTAAGGGGTCATTGTGACATCATAACCCTGCCCTGGTCCCCCAGGTGACAGACCCTTGACTTTGATCTGCCTAAGGGTGCATTGTTATGTCATAACTCTGCACTGGGCATCAAGGTGACAGGCCCTTATCTGTGATCTGCCTCAGGGGGCATTGTGACATCATAACTCTGCACTGGGCACCCTGGTGACAGGCCCTTGTGTGTGGTCTGCCTAAGGGGGCATTGTGACTTTATAACTCTGCACTGGGAACCCTGGCGACAGGCCCTTGTCTGTGATCGCCATGAGGGGTCATTGTGATAACATAACTCTTCACTGGAAACACAGGTGACAGACCCTTGTCTGTGATCTGCCTAAGGGGGCATTGTAACATCATAACACTGCACTGGTCACCAAGGTGAGAGACCCTTGTCTGTGATCTGAATAAGTATGCTTTGTGACATCATAACTCTGCACTTTGCACCCAGGTGACAGACCCTTTTCTGTGATCTGCCTAAGGGGACATTGTGACCTCATAAATCTGCACTAGTCACACAGGTGAGGGACCCTTGTCTGTGATCTGCCTAAGGGGGCATTCTGACATCATATCTCAGCACTGGTCACCAAGGTGACAGACTCTTGTCTTTGATCTGCTTAGGGAGGCATTGTGACATCATAACTCTGCACTGGGCACTGAGGTGAGAGGCCCTTGTCTTTGATCTGCCTAAAGGGGCATTGTGACATCATAAGTCTGCACTAGTCACGCCGGGGAAAGCCACTTGTTTGTGATCAAAGGTGGCATAGTGACATGATAACTCAGCACTGGTCACAGAGGTGACACGCCCTTGTCTGTGATCTGCCAAAGGCGGCATTGTGACATCATAACTCTGCACTGGTCACCCAGGTGACAGGCCCTTGTCTGTGATCTTCCTTAGGGGGCATTGTGACATCATAACTCTGCACGGGTCACCCAGGTGAATGGCCCTTGTCTGTGATCTGCCTAAGGGCGCATTGTGACATCATAACTCTGCACGGGTCACCGAGTTGGCAGGCCCTTGTCTCTGATCTGCCTAAGGGGGCATCATAACCTCATAACCCTGCACGGGTCACACAGGTGACAGACCGTTGTCAGTGATCTGCCGAAGTTGGCATTGTGACATCATAACTGAGCACTGATCACCCAGGTGAAAGACCTTTTTCTGTGATCTGCCTAACGGGATATTGTGACATCATAACTCTCCACTGGTCACCCAGGTGACAGAACCTTGTCTGTGAACTGCCTAAGGAGGCATTGTGACATCTTAACACTGCAATGGTCACCCAGGTGACAGACACTTGTCCGTGATCTGCCTATTGTGGCATTGTGACATCGTAACACTGCAATGCTCACCCAGGTGACAGACACTTGCCCGTGATCTGCCTAAGGGGGCATTCTGACATCAAAACTCAGCACTTGTCCCCCAGGTGACAGGCCCGTGTCTGTGATCTGCCTAAGGGGGCATTGTGACATTATAACTCAGCACTGGTCACCCAGGTGACAAGCCCTTTTGTGAGATCTGCGTAAGGGGGCATTGTGACATCATAAAACTGCACTGGTCACCAAGGTGAGAGACCCTTGTCTGTGATCTGCCTAAGGGTACATTTTGACATCATAGCTCTGCCCTGGTCACCCAGGTGACAGGCCTTTGTCTATGATCTGCCTAAGCGGGCATTGTGACATCATAAGTCTGCACTGGTCACCCAGGTGACAGGCGCTTGTCTGTGATATGCGTAAGGGAGCATTGTGACATGATATCTCTGCCCTGGTCACCCAGGTGACAGGCTATTGTCTGTGATCTGCCTAAGGGGTCATTGTGACATCATAACCCTGCCCTGGTCCCCCAGGTGACAGACCCTTGACTTTGATCTGCCTAAGGGTGCATTGTTATGTCATAACTCTGCACTGGGCATCAAGGTGACAGGCCCTTATCTGTGATCTGCCTCAGGGGGCATTGTGACATCATAACTCTGCACTGGGCACCCTGGTGACAGGCCCTTGTGTGTGGTCTGCCTAAGGGGGCATTGTGACTTTATAACTCTGCACTGGGAACCCTGGCGACAGGCCCTTGTCTGTGATCGCCATGAGGGGTCATTGTGATAACATAACTCTTCACTGGAAACACAGGTGACAGACCCTTGTCTGTGATCTGCCTAAGGGGGCATTGTAACATCATAACACTGCACTGGTCACCAAGGTGAGAGACCCTTGTCTGTGATCTGAATAAGTATGCTTTGTGACATCATAACTCTGCACTTTGCACCCAGGTGACAGACCCTTTTCTGTGATCTGCCTAAGGGGACATTGTGACCTCATAAATCTGCACTAGTCACACAGGTGAGGGACCCTTGTCTGTGATCTGCCTAAGGGGGCATTCTGACATCATATCTCAGCACTGGTCACCAAGGTGACAGACTCTTGTCTTTGATCTGCTTAGGGAGGCATTGTGACATCATAACTCTGCACTGGGCACTGAGGTGAGAGGCCCTTGTCTTTGATCTGCCTAAAGGGGCATTGTGACATCATAAGTCTGCACTAGTCACGCCGGGGAAAGCCACTTGTTTGTGATCAAAGGTGGCATAGTGACATGATAACTCAGCACTGGTCACAGAGGTGACACGCCCTTGTCTGTGATCTGCCAAAGGCGGCATTGTGACATCATAACTCTGCACTTGTCACCCAGGTGACAGAAAATTGTCTGTGATCTGCCTAAGGGGGCATTGTGACATCATAACTCTGCACTGGTCACAAAGGTGAGAGACCCTTGTCTCTGATCTGCCTAAGGGGGCATGGTGACATCATAACTCAGCACTGGGCAACGTGGTGACAGGCCCTTGTCAGCGGTCTCCCTAAAGGGGCATTGTGACATCATATCTCTGCACTGGGCACCCAAGTGACAGACCCTTGTCTTTGATCTGTTTAAGGGTACATTGTGACTTCATAACTCTGCACTGGGCACCTAGCTGACAGGCCCTTCTCTGTGATCTGCCTATGGGGGCATTGTGACATCATAACTCTGCACTGGGCACCCAGGTGACAGGCCCTTGTCTTTGATCTGCCAAAGGGGCATTGTGACATCATAGCTCTGCACTGGACACCCAGGTGACAGACCCTTGTCTGTGATCTCCCTAAGGGGGCATTGTGGCATCATAAATCTGCACTGGTAACCCAGGTGACAGACCCTTGCCTGTGATCTGCCTAAGGGGGCATTGTGACATCATAACACTCCACTGGTCACCCTGGTGACAGACCCTTGTATGTGACCTCACTAAGGGGGCATTGTGACATCATAAATCTTCACTGGTAACCCAGGTGACAGATCCTTGTCTGTGATCTGCCTAATAGGGCATTGTGGCATTATATCTCTGCACTGGTCACCCATGAGACAGGCCATTTTCTGGGATCTCACTAAGGGTGCATTGTGACATCATAACTCTGCAATGGACAAACAGGTGACAGACCCTTGTCTTTGATCTGCCTAAGGGGGCATTGTGTTATATCTCAGCACTGGGCATCAAGGTGACAGTCCCTTGTCTGTGACCTGCCTAAGGGGGCTTTGTGACATCATAACTCGGCTCTGGGCAACCAGGTGACAGGCCCTAGTCTGTGATCTGCCAAAGAGGGCATTGTGACATCATAACTCTTCACTGGGCATCAAGGTGACAAACCCTTGACTGTGATCTGCCTAAGGGGGCATTGTGACAACATAACTCTTCATGGGTCACTGAAGTTACTGGCCCTTGACTGTGATCTGCCTAAGGGGGCATTGTGACATCATAACACTGCACTTGTCACCCAGGTGACAGTCTCTTGTCTGTGATCAACCTAAGGGGGCATTGTGACATCATAATTCTGCACTGCCCATCCAGGTGACAGATCCTTGTCTATGAAATGCCAAAGTGGGCATTGTGTCACCATATCTCTGCACGGGTCACCCAGGTCACAGACCCTTGTCTGTGATCTGCCTAAGGGGGCATTGTGACATCATAACTCTACACTGGTCACCCAGGTGACAGACCCTTGCATTTGATCTGCATAAGGGGCAATGTCACATCATAACTCTGCACTGGTCACCCAGTTGACAGACCCTTTTACTTCATCTGCCTAAGGGGGCATTGTGACATCATAACTCTGCACTGGTCAAACAGGTGACAGACCCTTGTCTCTGATCTGCCTAAGGTTGCATTGTGACATCATAACTCTGCACTGGTCACCCAGGTGAGATACCATTGACTTTGATCTGCCTAACGGGGCATTGTGACATCAGAAATCTGCACTGGTCCCCCAGGTGACAGACCCTTTTCTGTGATCTGACTAAGGGGGCATTTTGATATCATACCTCTGCACTGGTCACCCAGTTTGCAGACCCTTGTCTTTGATCTGCCTAAGGGGCATTGGGACAGAATAACTCTGCACTGGGCACCTAGGTGACAGGCCCTTGTCTGTGATCTCCCTAAGGGGCATTGTGATATCATAACTCGGCACTGGGCCACCAGGTGACAGGCCGTTGTCTCTGATCTGCCTAAAGGGGTATAGTGACATCATATCTCTGCACTGTGCACCCAGGTGACAGGCCCTTGCCTTTGATCTGCCTAAGGGGACATTCTGACATCATAACTCTGCACTGGTCACCCAGGTGACAGGCCCTTGTCTGTGATCTCCCAAAGGGGGCATTGTGACTTCATAAATCTGCACTGGAAACCCAGGTGACACACCCATGTCTGTGATCTGCCTAAGGGGGTACTGTGACATCATAACTCTGCACTGGTCACCAGTTGGCAGGCCCTTGTCTGTGATCTGCCTAAGGTTGCATTGTGACATCATAACTCTGCACTGGTCACCCAGGTGACAGGCCCTTGTCTCTGATCTGCCTAAGGGGGCATTGTGACATGATAACTCTGCACAGGTCATCCAGGTGACAGGCCCTTGTCTGTGATCTGCCTAAGTGGGCTTTGAGACATCGTAACTCCGCACTGCTCACCCAGGTGACAGGCCCTTGTCTGCGATCTACCTAAGGGGGAATTGTGACATCATAACTCTGCACGGGTCACCCAGGTGAAAGACCCTTGTCTGTGATCTGCCTAAGGGGACTTTGTGACATCAAAACTCTGCACGGGTCACCCAGGTGACAGGTCCTTGTCTCTGATCTGCCTAAGTGGGCATTGTTACATTATAACTCTGCACGGGTCACTCAGGTGACAGACCCTTGTCAGTGATCTGCCTATGGGTGCATTGTGACATCATAACCCTGCACGGGTCCCCCAGGCGACAGACCCTTGTCTGTGATCTGCCTAAGGGGGAACTGTGACAACATAACTCTGCACGGGTCACTCAGGTAAGAGTACCTTTACTGTGATCTGCCCATGGGGGCATTGTGACATCATAACTCTGCACGGGTCACCCAGGTGTCATGCCCATGTCTGTGATCTGCCTAAGGGTGCATTGTGACATCATAACTCTGCACGGGTCACCCAGGTGACAGACCCTTGTCTGTGATCTGCCTAAGGGAGCATGGTGACAGCATATCACTGCAATGGTGATCCAGGTGACAGACCCTTCTCTATGATCTGCCTAAGGGGGCATTGTGACATCATAACACTGCACTGGACACCCAGGTGACAGACCCTTGTATGTGAACTGCCTAATGGAGCATTGTGACATCTTAACTCTGCACTTGCCACCCAGGTGACAGTCTCTTGTCTGTGATCAACCTAAGGGGGCATTGTGACATCATAATTCTTCACTGCCCACCAAGATGACAGACCCTTTTCTGTGAACTGCCTAAGGGGTCATTGTGACATCATAACTCTACACTGGTCACCCAGGTGACAGATCCTTCCCTTTCATCTGCCTAAGGGGGCATTGTGACATCATAAATCTGCACTGGTCAAACAGGTCACAGACCCTTGTCTGTGAACTGCCTAAGGATTAATTTAGACATCATAACTCTGCACTGGTCACCCTGGTCACAGACTCTTGTCTGTGATCTGCCTAAGCGGGCATTGTGACACCATAACTGTGCACTGGTCAAACAGGTGACAGACCCATGTCTTTGATCTGCTTAAAGGGGCATTGTGACATCACAATACTGCACTGGGCACCCAGGAGACAGGCCCTTGTCTTTGATCTGCCAAAGGGTTATTGTGACATCATATCCCTGCACTGGGCACCACGTGACAGGCCCTTGTCTTTGATATGCCTAAGAGTCATTGTGACATCATAACTCTGCACTGGTTACCAAGTTGAGAGACCCTTGTCTCTGATCTGCCTAAGGGGGCAGTGTGACATCATAACTCTTCACTGGTCACCCAGGTGACAGACCCTTGTCTGTGATCTGCCTATGGTGGCATTGTGACATCATTACTCTGCACTGGTCACCCAGGTGACAGGTCCTTCTCTGTGATCCAAGGGGCATTGTGACATGATAACTCTTCACTGGTCACACAGGTGACAGGCCATTGTTTGTGATCTGCATAAGGGGGCATTGTGACATCATCAATCTGCACTGGTCATCCAGGTGTCAGACCCTTGTCTGTGATCTGCCTAAGCGGGCATAGTGACATCATAAATCTGCACTGCTCACCCAGGTGTCAGACCTTTGTTTGTCATCTGCCTAAGGGGTCATTGTGACAGCATAATTCTGCACTGGTCATCCAGGGGACAGGCCCTTGTCTGTGATCCAAGGGGCATTGTGACATGATAACTCTTCACTGGTCACACAGGTGACAGACCCTTGTTTGTGATCCGCCTAAGGTGGAATTGTGACATCAAAACTCTGCACGGGTCACCCAGGTGAGAGGCCCTTGTCTGTGATCTGCCTAAGGGCGCATTGTGACATCATAACTCTGCAGGGGTCACCCTGGAGGCAGGCCTTTGTCTGTGATCTGCCTAATGGGGCATTGTGACCTCAAAACACTGCACGGGTCACCCAGGTTACAGACCCTTGTCTGTTCTCTGCCTAAGCGGGCATTGTGAGATCATAACTGTGCACTGGTCACCCAGGTGCCAGACCCTTTTCTGTGATCTGCCTAAGGGGGCATTTTGACATCATAACTCTGCACTGGTCAAGCAGGTGAAAGAACCTTGTCTGTTATCTGCCTAAGGGGACATTGTGACATCATAACTCTGCACTTGTCACCCAGGTGACAGACCCATGTCTGTGATCTTCCTAAGGGAGCATTGTGACATCATAATACTTCAATGGTCACCCAGGTGACAGGCCCTTGTCTGTGATCTGCCTTAGGGGGCATTGTGACATCATAACTCTGCACTGATCACCCAGGTGAGAGACCCTTGTCTGTGATCTTCCTAAGGGGGCATAGTGACATCACAACTCTGCACTGGTCACCCAGGTGACAGACCCATGTCTTTGATCTGCTTAAGGGGGCGTTGTGACATCATAACTCTGCAGTGGGCACCAAGGTGTCAGGCTCTTACCTGCGATCTGCCTAAGGGTGCATTGTGACATCACAACATTGCACTGGGCTCCCAGGAGACAGGCCCTTGTCTTTGATCTGCCAAAGGGGCATTGCAACGTCTTATCCCTGCACTGGGCACCAGGTGACATGCCCTTGTCTTTGATATGCCAAAGGGGGCATTGTGACATCATAACTCTGCACTAGACATCCACGTGACAGACCCTTGTCTGTGATCTCACTAAGGGGGCATTGTGACATCATAAATCTTCACTAGTAACTCAGGTGACAGACTCTTGTCTGTGATCTGCCTAATTGGGCATTGTGGCATCATAACCCTGCACTGGTCTCCCACGTGACAGGCCATTGACTGTGATCTAAGGTTCATTGTGACTTCATAACTCTGCACTGGTCACCCAGGTGACAGGTCCTTGTCTGTGATCTGCCTAAGGGGGCATTGTGACATCATAAATCTGCACTGGTCACCCAGGTGACGGGCCCTTCTCTGTGATCTGCCTAAGGGGGCATTGTGCATAATAACTCTGCACTTGTCACCCAGGTGACACACCTTTGTGTGTGATCTGCTTAAGGGGGAATTGTGACATCATAAAACTGCACTGATCACCAAGGTGAGAGACCCTTGCCTGTGATCTGCCTAAGGGTGCATTGTGACACCATAACTCTCCCCTGGTCACCCAGGTGACAGGCCTTTGTCTCTGATCTGTCTAAGCGGTCATTGTGACATCATAACACTGCACCGGTCACCCAGGTGACAGACCTCTGTCTTTGATCTGCTTAACGGGGCATTGTGACATCATAACTCTGCACTGGGCACCAAGATGCCAGGCCCTTCTCTGTGATCTGCCTAAAGGGGCACTGTGACATCATAACTCTGCACTGGGCACCCAGGTGACAGGCCCTTGACTTTGATCGGCCAAAGAGGCATTGTGACATCATATCTCTGCACTGGGCACACAGGTGACAGGACCTTGTCTTTGATCTGCCTAAGGGGGCATTGTGACATCATAACTCTGCACTGGACACCCAGGTGACACACTCTTGTCTGCGATCTCCCTAAGGGGGCATTGTGACATCATAAATCTTCATTGGTAACCCAGGAGACAGACCCTTGTCTGTGATCTGCCTAACTGGGTATGGTGGCATTATAACTCTGCACTGGTCACCCATGTGATGGGCCATTTTCTGTGATCTACCTACGGGGGCATTGTGACATCATAACTCGGCACTGGTCACCCAGGTGACAGGCCCTTGTCAGTGATCTGCCTAAGGGGGCATTGTGACATCATTACTCTGCACTGGTCACCAAGTTGAGAGACCCTTGTCTCTGATCTGCCTAAGGGGGCATTGTGACATCATAACTGTGCACTGGTCACCCAGGTGAAAGACCATTTGCTGTGATCTGCCTAACGTGGTACTTGGACATCATCACTCTGCACTGGTCACCCAGGTGACAGAACCTTGTCTTTGAACTGCCTAAGGGGGCATTGTGACATCATAAGTCTGCAGTGGTCACGCAGGAGACAGAACCTTGTCTGTGATCTGCCTAAGGTGGCATTGTGACGTCATAACACTGCAATGGTCACCCAGGTGACAGGCACTTGTCTGTGATCTCCCTAAGGGCCATTGTGACATCATAACCCAGCACTGGTCACCCAGGTGACAGGCCCTTGTCTGTGATCTGCCTAACGGGGCATTGTGACATAATAACTCTGCACTTGTCTCCCAGGTGACACACCCTTGTGTGTGATCTGCTTAAGGGGGCATTGTGACATCATAAAACTGCACTGATCACCAAGGTGAGAGACCCTTGTCTGTGATCTGCCTAAGGTTGCATTGTGACATCATAACTCTGCCCTGGTCACCCAGGTGACAGGCCATTGTCAGTGATCTGCCTAAGCGGTCACTGTGACATCATAACTCTGCACTGGTCAGCCAGGTGACACAACATTTTCTGTGATCCGCCTAAGGGGGCATTGTGACATCATAACTCTGCAGTGGGCACCAAGGTGTCAGGCCCTTACCTGCGATCTGCCTAAGGGTGCATTGTGACATCACAACATTGCACTGGGCACCCAGGAGACATGCCCTTGTCTTTGATATGCCAAAGGGGGCATTGTGACATCATAACTCTGCACTGGACATCCCGGTGACAGACCCTTGTCTGTGATCTCACTAAGGGCGCATTGTGACGTCATAAATCTTCACTGGTAACTCAGGTGACAGACCCTTGTCTGTGATCTGCCTAATTGGGCATTGTGGCATCATAACTCTGCACTGGTCTCCCATGTGACAGGCCGTTGTCTGTGATCTAAGGTTCATTGTGACATCATAACTCTGCACTGGTCACCCAGGTGACAGGCCCTTGTCCGTGATCTGCCTAAGGGGGCATTGTGACATCATAAATCTGCACTGGTCACCCAGGTGACAGGCCCTTCTCTGTGATCTGCCTAAGAGGGCATTGTGACATAATAACTGTGCACTTGTCACCCAGGTGACACACCCTTGTGTGTGATCTGCTTAGGGGGGAATTGTGACATCATAAAACTGCACCGATCACCAAGGTGAGAGACCCTTGCCTGTGATCTGCCTAAGGGTGCATTGTGACACCATAACTCTGCCCTGGTCACCCAGGTGACAGGCCTTTGTCTCTGATCTGTCTAAGCGGTCATTGTGACATCATAACACTGCACTGGTCACCCAGGTGACAGACCTTTGTCTTTGATCTGCTTAACGGGGCATTGTGACATCATAACTCTGCACTGGGCACCAAGATGCCTGGCCCTTCTCTGTGATCTGCCTAAGGGGGCACTGTGACATCATAACTCTGCACTGGGCACCCAGGTGACAGGCCCTTGACTTTGATCTGCCTAAGGGGGCATTGTGACATCATAACTCTGCACTGGACACCCAGGTGACAGACTCTTGTCTGTGATCTCCCTAAGGGGGCATTGTGACACCATAAATCTTCACTGGTAACCCAGGTGACAGACCCTTGTCTGTGATCTGCCTAATTGGGTATTGTGGCATTATTACTCTGCACTGGTAACCCATGTGACGGGCCATTTCCTGTGATCTACTTAAGGGGGCATTGTGACATCATAACTCTGCACTGGTCACCCAGGTGACAGGCCCTTGTCAGTGATCTGCCTAAGGGGGCATTGTGACATCATAACTCTGCACTGGTCACCAAGTTGAGAGACCCTTGTCTCTGATCTGCCTAAGGGGGCATTGTGACATCATAACTGTGCACTGGTCACCCAGGTGAAAGACCATTTTCTGTGATGTGCCTAACGGGGTACTGTGACATCATCACTCTGCACTGGTCACCCAGGTGACAGTACCTTGTCTGTGAACTGCCTAAGGGGGCGTTGTGACATCATAAGTCTGCAGTGGTCACGCAGGAGACAGACCCTTGTCTGTGATCTGCCTAAGGTGGCTTTGTGACGTCATAACACGGCAATGGTCACCCAGGTGACAGGCACTTGTCTGTGATCTGCCTAAGGGCCATTGTGACATCATAACTCAGCGCTGGTCACCCAGGTGACAGACTCTTGTCTGTGATCTGCCTAAGGGGGCATTGTGACACCATAACTGTGCACTGGTCAAACAGGTGACAGACCCATGTCTTTGATCTGCTTAAAGGGGCATTGTGACATCACAACACTGCACTGGGCACCCAGGAGACAGGCCTTTGTCTTTGATCTGCCAAAGGGTTATTGTGACATCATATCCCTGCACTGGGCACCACGTGACAGGCCCTTGTCTTTGATATGCCTAAGAGTCATTTTGACATCATAACTCTGCACTGGTTACCAAGTTGAGAGACCCTTGTCTCTGATCTGCCTAAGGGGGCAGTGTGACATCATAACTCTTCACTGGTCACCCAGGTGACAGACCCTTGTCTGTGATCTGCCTATGGTGGCATTGTGACATCATTACTCTGCACTGGTCACCCAGGTGACAGGTCCCTGTCTGTGATCCAAGGGGCATTGTGACATGATAACTCTTCACTGGTCACACAGGTGACAGGCCATTGTTTGTGATCTGCATAAGGGGGCATTGTGACATGATAATTCTGCACGGATAACCCTGGTGATAGGCCTTTGTCTCTGATCTGCCTAAGGGGGCATTGTGACATCATAACACTGCACGGGTCACCCAGGTGACAGACACTTGTCTCTCATCTGCTTAAGTGGGCATTGGGACATCATAAATATTCACTGGTCACGCAGGTGACAGGCCCTTGTCTGTGCTCCGCCTAAGGGGACATTGTGACATCACAACTCTGCAATGGTCATCGAGGTGACAGACCCTTCTCTGTGATCTGCCAAAGAGGTCATTGTGACATCATAACTCTGCACTAGTCACCCAGGTGACAGACCCTTGTCTTTGATCTGCCTAAGTGGGAAATGTGACATCATAGCTCTGCACTGGTAACCCTGGTGATGGACCCTTTTCTGTGATCTCCCTAAGGTGTCATTGGGACATCATAACTCTGCACGCATCACCCAGGTGACAGACCCTTATCGGTGATCTGCCTAAGGGGGCATTGTGACATCATAATTATGCACTGGTCGCCCAGGTGACAGACTCTTGTCTGTGATCTGCCTAAGTGGGCATTGTGACATCATAACTCTGCACTGGTCACCCAGGTGACATACCATTTTCTGTGATCTACCTAATTGGGCATTGTGACACAATAACTCTGCACTTGGTACCCAGGTTGCAAGACCTTGTCTTTGATCTGCCTAAGGGGGCATTGTGACAACATAACCCTGCACTGGGAACCCAGGTGACAGGCCCTTGCGTATGATTTGCCTAAGGGGGAAATGTGACATCATAACACTGCACTTGGCACCCATTTGACAGACCCTTGCTTGTGATCTGCCTAAGGGGGCATTGTGATATCATAACTCTGCTCTGGTCACCCATGCGACAGACCCTTTTCTGTGATCTGCCTAATAGGCATTGTGACATCATAACTCTCCACTGGACACCCTGGGGACAGACCCTTGAAAGTTATCTGCCTAAGGTTTCATTGTGACATCATAACTCTGCACTGGTTACGCAGGGGACAGACCCTTGTCTGTGATCTGCCTAAGGGGGCATTGTGACATCATAACCCTGCACACGTCACTCAGGTGACAGACCCTTGTCTGTGATCTGCCTAAATGGGCATTGTGACATCATAACACTGTACTGGTCACCCAGGTGACAGACCGTTGTCTGTGATCTGTGAAAGGGGGCACTGTGATATAAGTCTGCACCTGTCACCCAGGTGACAGACCCTTGTCTGTAAACTGCCTAAGGGGACATTGTGACATCACAACTATGCACGAGTCACCCAGGTGACAGTCCCTTTTCTGTGATCTGCCTAAGGGTGCATTGTGACATCATAACTCTGCACGGGTCACCCTGGTGACAGACCCTTGTCTTTGTTGTGCTTAAGTGGGCATTTGACATCAAAACTCTGCATTGGTCACCAAGGTGACAGACCCTTGTCTGTGATCTGCCTAACGGGGCATTGTGACATCATAATTCTGCACTGTTCACCCTGGTGACAGACCCTTGACTGTCATCTGCCTAAGGGGGAATTGTGACACCATAACTCTACACTGGACACTGTGGTGACACACCCTTGTCTGTGATCTGCCTAAGGGGGCATTGTGACATCACAACTCTGCACTGGTCACGAAGATGACAGACCCTTGTCTGTGATCTGAATACGGAGGCATTGTGACATCATAAGTCTGCATTGGGAACCCAGGTGACAGGCCCTTGTCTGTGATCTGCCTATGGGGGCTATGTGACATCAAAACTCCGCACTGGTAACCCAGATGACAGACCCTTGTCTGTGATCTTCCTAAGGTGGCATTGTGATATCATAACTCTGCACTGGACACCCTGGTGACATACCCTTGTCTGTTATCTGCCTAAGGGGGCATTGTGACTTCATAACTCTGCACGTGTCACCCAGATGACAGACCCCTGTCAGTGATCTGCCTAAGGGGCCATTGTGTCCTCATAATTCTGCACTGGTCACCCAGGTGACAGACCCTTGTCTGTGATCTTCCTAAGGGGGCATTGTGACATCATAACTCAGCAGTGGTCACCCAGGTGACAGAACCTTGTCTGTGATATGCCTAAGGTGGCATTGTGACACCATAACTCTACACTGATCACCAAGGTGACAGACCCTTGTCTGTGATCTGCCTAAGGGGGCATTGTGACATCATAGCTCTACACGTGTCACCCAGGTGACACACCCTTGTCTGCGATCTGCCTAAGCGTGCATTGTGACATCATAACTCTGCAAGTGTCACCCTGGTGACAGACCCTTGTCTTTGAACTGCTTACGTGAGCATTGTGACATCATAAGTCTGCACTGGTCACCCACGTGACAGACGCTTGTCTGTGATTTGCCTAAGGGCGCATTGTGACATCATAACTCTGCACGGGTCACCCAGGTGACAGACTCTGGTCTGTGATCTGACTAAGGGTGCTTTGTGACATCATAACTCTGCACGGGTCACCCTGGTGACAGACCGTTGTCTCTGATCTGCTTAAGTGGGCATTGGGACATCATAACTCTGCACTGGGCACCCAGGTTACCGGCCCTTGCCTGTGATCCTCCTAACGGGGAATTTTGACATCATAACTCCGCACTGGGCACCCAGGAGACAGGCTTTTGCCTCTGATGTGCATAAGGGGGCATTGTGACATTAAAACTCTGCACTGGGCACCCAGGTGACAAGCCCTTGTCTGTGATCTGCCTAAGGTGGCATTGTGACATCATAATTCTGCACTGGGCACCCAGGTCACAGGCCCTTGTCTTTGATCTGCCTAAGGGGACATTGTGACATCATAACCCTGCACTGGTCATGCAGGTGACAGGACCTTGTCTTTGATCTCCCTAAGTGGGCAGTGTGACATCATAGCTCTGCACTGGTCACCCAGGTGACAGGCACTGGACTTTGATGTACCTAAGGGGGCATTGTGACATCATAACTCTGCACTGGCCACCCAGTTGACAGTCCCTGAACTTTGATCTGCCTAAGGGGGTTTTGTGACATCATAACTCTGAACTCGTGACCCAGGTGACGGGCCCTGGACTTTGATCTGCCAAAGGGGGCATTGTGACAACATAACAGTGCATTGGTCACCCAGGTGACCAGCACTGGCCTTTGATCTGGCTAAGGGGGCATTGTGACATCATAACTCTGCACCAGTCACCCAGGCGAGAAGCTCTGGCCTTTGATCTGCCAAAGGGGCCTTGAGGTATCATAACTCTGCTCCGGTCACCCAGGTGACAGGCCCTGGACTTTGATCTGCCTAAGTGTCATTGTGACACCATAATTCTGCACTGGTAACCCAGGTGAGAGGCCCTTGTCTTTGATCGGCCTAAGTGGGCATTGTGACATCATAATTCTGCACTGGTCACCCAGGTGACAGACCCTTTTCTGTGATCTGCCTAAGGGGGCATTGTGACATCATAATTCTGCACTGGTCACCCAGGTGACAGACCGTTTTCTGGGATCTTCCTAAGGGGGCTTTGTGACATAATAACTCTGCACTATGCACCCAGGTTGCAAGACCTTCACTTTGATCTGCATAAGGGGGCATTGTGACATCATAACCCTGCACTGGGCACCCAGGTGACAGGCCCTGGTCTTTGATCTGCCTAAGGGGGTTTTGTGACATCATAACTCTGAACTCGTCACCCAGGTGACAGGCCCTGGACTTTTATCTGCCCAAGGGGACATTGTGACAACATAACAGTGCACTGGTCACCCAGGTGATGTGCACTGGCCTTTGATCTTGCTAAGGGGGCATTGTGACATCATAACTCTGCACCGGTCACCCAGGCGAGAGACCCTGGCCTTTCATCTGCCAAAGGTGGCCCTGTGATATCATAACTCTGCACTGGTCACCCAGGTGACAGGCCCTGGACTTTGATCTGCCTAAGGGGGCATTGTGACATCACAATTCTGCACTGGTCACCCAGGTGACAGACCCTTGTCTGTGATCTGCCTAAGGGGTCATTGTGACATCATAATTCTGCACTGGTCACCCAGGTGACTGATGCTTTTCTGTGATCTGCCTAAGGGGGCATTGTGACATCATAACTCTGCACTGCTCACCCAGGCGAGAGGCATTGGCCTTTGATCTGACGAAGGGGGCATTGTGACATCATAAGTCTGCACTGGTCACCCAGGTGACAGGCCCTGGATTTTCATCTGCCTAAGGTGGCATTGTGACATCATAATTGTGCACTGGTCACCCAGGTGACAGGCCCTTGTCTGTGATCTCCCTAAAAGGGCATTGTGACATCATGAATCTGCACTGGTCACCCAGGTGGCAGACCCTTGTCTGTGATCTGCCTAAGAGGGCATTGTGACATCATAACTCTGCACTTGTCACCCTGGTGACAGACCATTTACTGTGATCTGCCTAAGGGGGCATTGTGACATCATAACACTTCACTGGGCACCCAGGTGGCAAGACCTTGTCTATGATCTGCCTAAGGGGGCATTGTGACATCATAACCCTGCACTGGGCACCCAGGTGACAGCCCCTTGCGTATGATCTGCCTAAGGGGGAAATGTGACATCATAACTCTGCACTGGGCGCCCATTTGACAGGCCCTTGTCTGTGATCTGCCTAAGGGAGTATTGTGACATCATAACTCTTCACGGGCCACCCAGGTGACAGGCCCTTGTCTTTGATCTGCCAAGGGGGCAATGTGACATCATTCCTCTGCACGGGCGACCAAGGTGACAGACCCTTGTCTATGATATGCCTAAGGCCGCATTGTGACATCATAACTCTGCACTGGTCACCCAGGTGACCGGCCCTTGCCTTTGATCTGCCTAATGGGGCATTGTGACATCATAATCCTGCACTGGTCACCCAGGTGACAGGACCTTGCCTTTGACCTCCCCAATGGGGCATGGTTACATCATAACTCTGCACTGGCCACACAGATGACAGGCCCTGGACTTTGATCTGCCCAAGGGGTCATTGTGACATCATAACTCTGAACTGGTCACACAGGTGACAGACCTTGGACATTGATCTGCCAAAGGGGGCATTGTGAAAACATAACTCTGTACTGGTCACCCAGGTGACAGGCACTGGTCTTTGATCTGGCTAACGGGGTATTGTGACATCATAACTCTGCACTGGTCACCCAGGCCACAGGCCCTAGACTTTGATCTGCCTAAGGGTGTATTGTGACATCATAACTCTGCACTGCTCACCCAGGCGAGAGGCCCTGGCCTTTGATCTGACGAAGGGGGCATTGTGACATCATAAGTCTGCACTGGTCACCCAGGTGACAGGCCCTGGATTTTCATCTGCCTAAGGTGGCATTGTGACATCATAATTGTGCACCGGTCACCCAGGTGACAGGCCCTTGTCTGTGATCTCCCTAAGAGGGCATTGTGACATCATAACTCTGCACTGGTCACCCAGGTGGCAGACCCTTGTCTGTGATCTGCCTAAGAGGGCATTGTGACATCATAACTCTGCACTTGTCACCCTGGTGACAGACCATTTACTGTGATCTGCCTAAGGGGGCATTGTGACATCATAACACTTCACTGGGCACCCAGGTGGCAAGACCTTGTCTATGATCTTCCTAAGGGGGCATTGTGACATCATAACTCTGCACTGGGCACCCAGGTGACAGGCCCTTGTCTGTCATCTGCCTAAGGGGGTATTGAGACATCATAACTCTGCACCGGGCACCCAGGTGACATGCCGTTGTCTGTGATCTGCCTAAGGGGGCATTGTGATATCATAACTCTCCACCGGACACCCAGGTGACATGCCCTTGTCTGTGATGTGCCTATGGGGGCATTGTGACATCATAACGCTGCACTGGTCACCCCGGTGACAGACCCTTGTTGGTGAACAGCCTAAGGGGGCATTGTGACATCATAACTCTGCACTGGTCACCCAGCTGGCAGACCCTTGTCTTTGATCTTCCTAAGGGGGCATTGTGACATCATAACTCTACACAGGTCACCCAGGTGAAAGACCATTGTCTGTGATCTGCCTCACGGGGCATTGTGACATCATAATTCTGCTCTGGTCACCCAGGTGACAGACCCTTTACTGTGATCTGCCTATTGGGGCATTGTGACATCATAAATTTCCTCTGGTCACCCGGGGGACAGACCCTTGCAAGTTGTCTGCCTAAGGGGTCATTGTGACATCATAACTCTGCACTGGTTACCCAGGGGACAGACCCTTGTCTGTGATCTGCCTAAGGGGGCATTGTGACATCATAACACTCCACTGGTCACCCAGGTGACAGACCCTTGTCTGTGATTTGCTTAAGGGGGCAAGGTGACATCATACCTCTACACTGGGCACCCGGGTGACAGACCCTTGTCTGTGATCTGCCTAAGGGGGCAATGAGACATCATAACTCCGCACTGGTCACCCAGGGGACAGACCCTTTCCTGTGATCTGCCTAATGGGGCATTGCGACATCATAACGCTGCACTGGTCACCCAGGTGACAGACCCTTTTCCGTTATCTGCCTAAGGGGGCATTGTGACATCATAACTCTGCACGGGTCACCCTGGTGACAGACCCTTGTCTCCGATCTGCTTAAGTGGGCATTGTGACATCATAACTCTGCACTGGGCACCCAGGTGACAGGCTCTTGTCTGTGTTGTGAATAAGGGGACATTGTGACATTATAACTCTGCACTGGGCACACAGGTGACAAGCCCTTGTCTGTTATCTGCCTAAGGGGGCATTGTGACATCATAACTCTGCACTGAGCACCCAGGTGACAGACCCTTGTCTGTGATCTGCCTAAGGGGGCATTGTGACATCATAACTCTGCACAGGTCACCCAGGTGACAGGCCCTTGTCTGTGATCTGCTTGGGGGCATTGTGACATCATAACAAGGCACGGGTCTCCCAGGTGAGAGACCCTTTTCTGTGATCTGCTTAAGGGGGCATTGCTACATCATAACTATACACTGGTCACCCTGGTGACAGACCCTTGCTTGTGATCTGCCTTACGGGGCATTGTGACATCATAATTCTGCTCTGGTCACCCAGGTGACAGACCCTTTACTGTGATCTGCCTAAGGGGTCATTGTGACATCATAACTCTGCACTGGTTACCCAGGGGACAGGCCCTTGTCTGTGATCTGCCTAAGGGGGCATTGTGACATCATAACACTCCACTGGTCACCCAGGTGACAGACCCTTGTCTGTGATCTGCTTAAAGGGCAAGGTGACATCTTACTTCTACACTGGGCACCCGAGTGACAGACCCTTGTCTGTGATCTGCCTAAGGGGGCAATGAGACATCATAACTCCGCACTGGTCACCCAGGGGACAGACCCTTTCCTGTAATCTGCCTAATAGGGCATTGCGACATCATAACGCTGCACTGGTCACCCAGGTGACAGACCTTTTTCCGTTATCTGCCTAAGGGGGCATTGTGACATCATAACTCTGCACTGGTTACCCAGGTGAGAGACCCTTGTGTGTGATCTGCCTAAGAGGGCATTATGACTTCATAACTCTCCACTGGTCACCCACTGACAGACCCTTGTCAGTGATCTGCCTAAGGGGGCATTGTGGCATCATAACTCTGCACTGGTCACCCAGGTGACAGACCCTTGTCTGTGATCTGCCTAAGGGGGCATTGTGACATCATAAATCTGCGCTGGTCAGGCACGTGACAGACCCTTGTCTGTGTTCTGCCAAAGGGGTCATCGTGACATCATAACCCTGCTCTGGTCACCCAGGTGACAGACCCTTGTTTTTGATCAGTCTAAGGGGGCATTGTGTCATCATAACCCTGCACGGGTCACAATGGTGACAAACCCTTGTCCGTGATCTTCCTTAGGGTGCATTGTGATATCATAACTCTGCACTGGTCACGCATGTGACATACCCATGTGTTTGATCTGCCTAAGGTGGCATTGTGACATCATAACTCTGCACTAGTCACCAAGGTGACAGACCCTTGTCTGTGATCTGCCTAAGGGTGCACTGTGACATCATAACTCTGCAATGGTTATCGTGGTGACAGACCCTTCTCTGTTATCTGCCTAAGGTGACATTGTGACATCATAAATCTGCACTGGTCACCCAGGTGACAGACCCTTTCCTGTGATTTGTTTAAGGGGTCATTGTGACATCATACCTCTACACTGGGCACCCTTGTGACGGTCCCTTCTCTGTGATCTGCCTAAGGGGGCATTGTGACATCATAACTCTGCACTGGTCACCAAGGTGACAGACCCTTTTCTGTGATCTGCGGAAAGGGGCATTGTGACATCATAACTCTGCACTGGTCACCGAGGTGACAGACCTTTGTCCGTTATCTGCCTAAGGGGGCATTGTGACATCACAACTCTACACTGGTCACCCAGGCGACAGACCCCTGTCTGTGATCTGCCTAAGGGGGCATTGTGACATCGTAACTCTGCAATGGTCACCCAGGTGACAGAACCTTGTCTGTGATCTGCTTAAGTGGGCATTGTGACATCATAACTCTGCACTGGGCACCCAGGTGACAGGCCCTTGTCTGTGATCTCCCTAAGGGGCATTGTGCCATCATAACTCTGCACTGGGAACCCAGGTGACAGGCCCTAGACTTTCGTGTTCATAAGGGGGCATTATGACATTATACCTCTGCACTGGGCACCCAGGTGACATGCTCTTGTCTATGATATGCGAAAGGGTGCATTGTGATATCATAACTCCGCACTGGGCACCCAGGTGACTCCCCCCTGTCTGTGATCTGCCTAAGGGGCATTGTGACATCATAACTCTGCATGGGTCCACAGGTGACAGGCCCTTGTCTGTGATCTGCCTAAGGTTGCGTTGTGACATCATAATTCTGCACGGGTCACCCTGGTGACAGACCATTGTCTTTGATCTGCTTAAGTGGGCATTGTGGCATCATAATTCTACACTGGGC
The DNA here is from genome assembly GCF_029281585.2 of Gorilla gorilla gorilla. Classification (NCBI taxonomy): domain Eukaryota; kingdom Metazoa; phylum Chordata; class Mammalia; order Primates; family Hominidae; genus Gorilla; species Gorilla gorilla. Next base: position 7,424,078 of record NC_086018.1, on the reverse strand, counting down.
ACCCAGGTTACAGACCCTTGTCTGTGATCTGCCTAAGGGGGAATTTTGACATCATAACTCTGCACTGGTCACACAGGTGACAGACCCTTGTCTGTGATCTGCTTAAGTTGGCATTGTGACATCACAACTCTGCACGGGTCACCCAGGTGACAGACCCTTGTCTGTGATCTGCCTAAAGGTTCATTGTGACATCATACCTTGGCACGGGTCACCCTGGTGACAAACCATTTTCTCTGATCTGATTAACTGGGCATAATGACATCGTAACTATGCACGGGTCACCCAGGTGTCAGACTCTTGTCTGTGATCTCCCTAAGGGTGCATTGTGACATCATAACACTGCCCTGGTCTCCCTGGTGACAGACCTTTGTCTTTGGTCTGCTTAAGTTGGCATTCTGACATTGTAACTCTGCACTTAGTACCCAGGTGGCAGGCCCTTGTCTGTGATCTGCCTAATGGGGCACTGTGACATCATAAATCTGCACAGGGCACCCAGGTGACAGGCTCTTGTCTGTGACGTGCGTAAGGTGGCATTGTGACATTATAACTCTGCACTGGGCACCCAGGTGACATGCCCTTGTCTGTGATCTGCCTAAAGCTGCATTGTGACATCATAACTCTGCACTGGGCACCCAGGTGACAGGCCACTGTCTTTGACCTGCCTAAGGGGTCATTGTGACATCAGAAATCTGCTCCAGTCACCCAGGTGACAGACCCTCGTCTGTGATCTGCCTAAGGGCCATTGTCACATCAGAACTCTGCACGGGTCACCCAGGAGACAGGCCGTTGTCGGTGATCGGCCTAAGGGGTTATGGAGACATCATAACTCTGCACTGGTCAACCAGGTGACAGACCCTTGTCTGTGATCTGCCTTAGGGGGCAATGTGACATAATAATTCTACACTGGTCACCCAGTAGAAAGACCCTTGACTGTGGTTTGCTAAGGGGGCATTGTGACATCATAACTCTGCACTGGTCACCCAGGTGACAGACCTTGTCTGTGATCTGCCTAAGGGGGCATTGTCACATCAGAACTCTGCACGGGTCTCCCTGGTGACAGACCATTTTCTTTGATCTGCTTAAGTGGGCATTGTGACATCATAAGACTGCACTGGTAACCCAGCTGACAGACCGTTGTCTGTTATCTGCCTAAGGGGGCATTGTGACATCATAACTCTGCTCTGTTCAACCAGGTGACAGACACTTGGCTTTGATCTGCCTAAGGGGGCATTGTGACACCAGAACTCTTCAAGGGTCACCCAGGAGCCAGACCCATGACAGTGATCTGCCTAAGGGGGTAGTGTGACATCATAACTCTGCACTGGTCACCGTGGTGACAGACCCTAGTCTGTGATCTGCCTACGGGACCATTGTGACATCATAACTCTGCACTGGTCACCGAGGTGACAGACCCTTGTCCGTGATCTGCCTAAGGGGGAATTGTGACATCATAACACTGCACTGGTCACCCAGGTGACTGACCCTTTTCTCTGATCGGCCTAAGGGCGCATTGTGACATCATAACTCTGCAGTGGTCACCCAGGTGACAGACCCTTGTCTTTGATCTGCCTAAGTGGGCATTGTGACATCATAATTCTGCACTGGTCACCGAGGTGACAGATCCTTGTCTGTGATCTGCCTAAGGGGACATTGTGACATCATAACTCTGCACTGGTCGCCCAGGTGACAGACCCTTGTCTGTGATCTGCTTAAGGATCATGGTGACATCATACCTCTACTCTTGGCACCCGGGTGACAGACCCTTGTCTGTGATCTCCCTAAGGGAGAACTGTGACCTCATAACTCTGCACTGGTCACCCAGGTGACAGACCCTTTTCTGTTATCTGCCTAATGGGGCATTGTGACATCATAACGCTGCACTGGTCACCCAGGTGACAGACCCTTGTCCGTCATCTGCCTAAGAGGGCATTGTGAAATCATAACCATGCTCTGGTTACCCAGGTGACAGACCCTTGTGTGTTATCTGCCTAAGAGGGCATTGTGACTTCATAACTCTCCACTGGTCACCCACTGACAGACCCTTGTCAGTGATCTGCTTAAGGGGGCATTGTGACATCATAACACTGCACTGGTCCCCCAGGTGACAGACCCTTGTCTGTGATCTGCCTAAGGGGGATTGTGACATCATAACTCTGCACTGGTCCCCCAGGTGACAGACCCTTGTCTGTGATCTGGTTAAGGGGACGTTGTGACATCATAACTCTACACTGGGCACCCAGGTGACAGACCCTTGTCTGTGATCTGCCTAAGGGTCATTGTGACATCTTAAATCTGCACTGGTCACCCAGGTGACAGACCCTTGTCCGTTATCTGCCTAAGAGGGCATTGTGACATCATAACTAAGCTCAGGTCACCCAGGTGACGGGCCCTTGTCTGTGATCTTCCAAAGAGGGAATTGTGACATCAAAACACTGCACTTGTCACACAGGTGACAGGCCATTGTCTGTGATCTGCCTAAGGGGGCATTGTGACATCATGACTCCGCAGTGGTAACCCAGGTGAGATGCCCTCGTTTGTGATCTGCCTTATGGGGCATTGTGACATCACATCCCTGCTCTGGTCACCCAGTTGTCAGGCCCTGGTCTTTCATCTGCCATAGGGGTCATTGGGACATAATAACTCTGCACTGCTCAACCAGGTTACAGGATCTTGTCTGTGATCTGCCTAAGGGGGCATTGAGACATCATAACTCTGCACTGGTCACCCAGGTGACAGACCCTTGCCTGTAAACTGCCTAATGGGGCACTGTGACATCATAACTCTGCTCTGCTGACCCAGGTGACAGACCCTTGCCATTCATCTGCCTAAGGGGTGATTGTGACATCAAAACTCTGCACGGGGCACGCAGGTGACAGACCCTTGTATGTGACCAGCCTACGTGGGCGTTCTGACATCATAGCTCTGCACTTGTCACCCAGGTGACAGGCCCTTGTCTGTGATCTGCCTAAGCGGGCTTTGAGATATCATAACTCTGCACGGGTCACCCAGTTGACAGACTCTTGTCTTTGATCTGCCTAAGGGGCCATTTTGACATCATAACTATGCACTGGTCACCGAGGTGACAGACCCTTGTCTTTGATCTGCCTAAGGGGGCATTGTGACATCATAACTCTGCACTGGACACCCAGGTGACGGAACCTTTTCTTTGATCTGCCTAAGGGGCCCTTGTGACTTCATAACTCTGCACTGGTCACCCATGTGACAGACCCTTGTCTGTGATCTTCCTAAGGGGGCATTGTGACATCATAACTCGGCACGGGGCACCCAGGTGACAGACCTTTGTCTGTGATCTGCCTAAGGGGGCATTGTGACATCATAACAATGCCCGGGTCACCCATGGGTCAGGCCCTTGTCTGTCATCAGCCTAAGGGTGCATTGTGACATCAAAACTCTGCACTGGTCAGCCTGCTGACAGACCCTTGCCTGTAATCTGCCTAAGGGAGCATTGTGACATCATAACTCTGTACGTGTCACCCAGATGACAGACCCTTCTCTGTGATCTGCCCAATGGGGGCATTGTGACATCATATCTCTGCACTGTTCACCCACGTGACCAATCCTTTTCTGTGATCTTCCTAAGGGTGCATTGTGACATCATAACTCTGCAGTGGTCACCCTGGTGACAGACCCTTGTCATTGATCTGCTTTAGTGGGCGTTGGGACATCATAACACTGCACTGGGCACACAGGTGACAGGCCCTTGTCTGTGATCTGCCTAAGTACGCCTTGTGACATCATAACTCTGCACTGGGCACCCAGGTGACAGGACTTTGTCTTTGATGTGCATAAGGGTGCATTGTGACATTATAACTCTTCACTTGGCACAAAGGTGACATGCACTTGTCTGTGATCTGCGTAAGGGGGCATTGTGACATCAGAACTCTGCACTGGGCACCCAGGTGACAGGCCCTTGTCTATGATCTTCCTAAGGGTGCATTGTGATATCATAATTCTGCACAGGTCACCCAGGTGACAGACAATTGTCTGTGATCTGCCTAAGGGGGTATTGTGACATCATAACTCTGCACTGGTCACTCAGGTGACAGACCTTTGTCTGTGATCTGCTTAAGGGGGCATTGTGACATCGTAACTCTCCACTGGTCACCCAGGTGACAGACCCTTGACTGTGAACTGCCTAACAGGGCGTTGTGACATCATAAGTCTGCACGGGTCCCCCTGGGGACAGACCCTTGTTCGTTTTCTGCCTAAGGGGCTATTGTGACATTATAACTCTGCACTGGTCACCCAGGTGACAGACGATTGTCTGTGATCTGCCTAAGGATCATTGTTACATCATTACTCTGCACTGGTCATGCAGGTGACAGACCCTTGTCTGTGATATGCCTAAGGGGGCATTGTGACATCGTAACTCTGCACTGGTCACCCAGGTGACATACCCTTGTCTGTGATATGCCTAATAATTTATTGTGACATCATAACTCTGCACTGGTCACCGTGATGACAGACGCTTGTCTCTGATCTGCCTAATGGGACATAGTGACATCATAACTCTGTGCTAGTAACCCAGGTGAAAGACAACTGTCTGTGATCTGCCTAAGTGGGCATTGTGACATCATAACTCTGCAGTGGACACCCAGGTGACAGACCCTTGTCTGTGAACTGCCTAAGGGGTCATTGTGACATCATAACTCTGCACTGGTCACACAGGAGACTGACCCTTGTCTTTCATCTGCCTTAGTGTTCATTGTGATATCATAACTCTGCTCGGGGCAACCAGGTGACAGACCCTTTTGTGTGATGTGCGTAAGGGGCATTGTGACTTCATAAGTCTGCACGTGTCACTCACGTGACAGGCTATTGTCTGTGATCTGCCTAAGGGGGCAATGAGACATCATAACTGTGCACTGGTTACCCAGGTGACAGACCCTTGTATTTGATCTGCCTAAGGGGGCATTGTGACATCATAACCCTGCACTGGTCACCGAGGTGACTGACCCTTGTATTTGATCTGCCTAAGTGGGCATTGTGTCATCATAACTCTGCACTGGTCACCGTCGTGACAGACCCTTGTCTGTGATCTGCCTAAGGGTGCATTGTGACATCATAACTCTGCACGGGTCACCCTGGTGACATACCCTTGCCTTAAATCTGCTTAAGTGGGCATTTGGACATCATAACTCTGCAGTGGGCACCCAGGTGACAGACCCTTGTGTGTGATCTGCCTAAGGGGGCATTGTGACATCATAACTCTGCACTAGTCACCCAGGTGACAGAGCCTTGTCTGTGATCTGCCTAAGGGGGCATTGTGACATCATAAATGTGCACTGGTCTCCCAGGTGACAGGCCCTTTTCTGTGATCTGCCTAAGGGGTCATTGTGACATCATAAGTGTGCACTAGTCACACAGGTGACAGACCCTTGTCTGTGATCTGCCTAAGGGGATATTTTGACATCATAACTCTGCACTGGTCACCCTGGTGAAAGACCCTTGTCTGTGATCTGTCTAAGGGGGTATTGTGACATCAGAACTCTGCCTTGGACACGCAGGTGAGAGACCCTTGTCTTTGATCTGCCTAAGGGGGCATTGTTGCATCATAACTCTGCACTGTTCAACCAGAAGACAGACCCTTGTCTGTAATCTGTCTAAGGGGGCATTGCGACACCAAAACTCTGCACTGGTCAAAGTGGTAACAGAACCTTGTCTGTGATCTGCCTTAGGGGGCATTGTGACATCTTTACTTTGCACTGGCAACCCAGGTGACGGAAACTTGTCTGCGATCTGCCTAAGAGGGCATTGTGACATCATAAATCTGCACTGGTCACCCAGGTGTAAGACCCTTGTCTGAGATCTGCGTAAGGGGCCATTGTGACATCATAAGTCTACACTGCTCGCCAAGGTGACGGACCGTTGTCTGTGATCTGTCTAAGGGTGCATTGTGACATCATAACCCTTCACGGGTCACCCTGGTGACAGACCCTTGTCTTTGATCTGCTTAAGTGGGCATTGGGACATCATAACTCTGCACTGGGCACTCTGGTGACAAGCCCTTGTCTGTGATCTGCCTAAGTGCGCCTTGTGACATCATAACTCTGCACTGGGCACCCAGGTGACAGGAGCTTGTCTTTGATGTGCATAAGGGTACACAGTGACATTATAACTCTGCACTAGGCACCAAGGTGACATGCCCTTGTCTGTTATCTGCCTAAAGGGGCATTGTGACATCATAACTCTCCACTGGGCACCCAGGTGACAGGCCCTTGTCTGTGATCTGCCCAAGAGGGCATTGTGACATCATAATTCTGCACGGGTCACCCACGTTACAGACCCTTGACTGTGAACTGCCTAACAGGGCATTGTGACATCATAAGTCTGCACGGGTCACCCTGGGGATAGACCCTTGTCCGTTTTCTGCCAAAGGGGGTATTGTGACATCATAACACTGCACTGGTCACCCAGGTGACAGATGATTGTCTGTGATCTGCCTAAGGGTCATTGTTACATCATAACTCTGCACTGGTCACCCAGGTGACAGACCCTTGTCTGTGATCTGCCTGAGGGGGCATTGTGACATCGTAACTCTGCACTGGTCACCCAGGTGACATACCCTTGTCTGTGATAGGCCTAAGAAGTCATTGTGACATCATAAGTCTGCACTGGTCACCGTGGTGATAAACCCTTGTCTGTGATCTGCCTAAGGGGGCATTGTGACGTCATAGGTGTGCACTGGTAGCCGTGGTGACAGACCCTTGTTTTGATCTGCCTAAGGGGTCATTTTGACATCATAATTCTGCAATGGTCACCGTGGTGACAGACTCTTGTCTGTGATCTGCCTAAGGGGTCATTGTGACATCATAACCCTGCACTGGTCACTCAAGTGACAGACCCTTGTCTGTGATCTGCCTAAGGGGGCATTTTGACATCATAACTCTGCAATGGTCACCATGGTGACAGACTCTTGCCTTTATCTGCTAAGGGGGCATAGTGACATCATAACTGTGCACTGGTCACCCAGGTGACAGTCCCTTGTCTGTGATCTGCCTAAGGGGTCATTTTGACATCACAACACTGCACTGGTCACCCAAGTGACAGACCCTTATCTGTGATCTGCCTAAGGGTGCATTGTGATATCATAACTCTGCAGTGGACACTCAGGTTACAGACCCTTGTCTGTGAACTGCCTAAGGGGTCATTGTGACATCATAACTCTGCACTGGTCATGCAGGAGACTGACCCTTGTCTGTGATCTGCCTAAGGGCACATTGTGACATCCTAACTCTGCACGGGTCTCCATGGTGACAGGCCCTTGTCTGTGATCTGCCTAAGGGGGCATTTTGACATCATAAATCTGCAATGGTCACCGTGGTGACAGACCCTTGTCTGTGATCTGCCTAAGGGGGCTTTGTGACATCATAACTCTGTACTGGTCACTAAGGTGACACACCCCTGTCTGTGATCTGCCTAAGGGGGTATTTTGACTTCATAACTCTGCACTGGACAGCCAGGTAACAGACCGTGGCCTTTGATCTGCCTAAGGGGGCACTGTGACATCATAACTCTCCACTGGTCACCCAGGTGACAGACCCTTGACTGTGAACTGCCTAACGGGGCCTTGTGACATCATAAATTGTCACTAGTCACCCTGGTGACAGACCCTTTTCTGTGAACTGCCTAAGGGGTCATTGTGACATGATAACTGTGCACTGGTCACCCAGGTGACCGGCCCTTGTCTGTGATCTGCCTAAGGGGGCATTTTGACATCATAAATCTACAATGGTCACCGTAGTAACAGACCGTTGTCTGTGATCTGCCTAAGGGGGCATTGTGACGTCGTAACTCTGCACTGGTCACCCAGGTGACAGAACCCTGTCTGTGATCTGCTTAAGGGGGTATTTTGACATCATAACTCTGCACTGGACAGCCAGGTAACAGACCCTTGACTTTGATCTGCCTAAGGGGGCATTGTGACATGATAACTGTTCACTGGTCACCCAGGTGACAGGCCCTTGTCTGTGATCTGCCTAAGGGGGCATTGTGATATCATAACTCTGCACTGGTCCCCCAGGTGACAGACCCTTGTCTGTGATCTGCTCAAGGGGGCATTGTGACATCATAACTCTGCACTGGTCACCCTGGTGACAGACCCGTGTCCGTTTTCTGTCTAAGGGGGGATTGTGACATCAGAACTATTTACTGGTCACTGAGGTGAAAGACCCTTGTCTTTGATCTGCCAAAGGGGGCATTGTGACATCACAACTCAGCACTGGTCACCGTCGTGAGAAACCTTTGTCTGTGATCTGCCTAAGGGCGCATTGTGACATAACTCTGCACGGGTCACGCTGGTGACAGACCCTTGTCTTTGACGTGCTTAAGCTGGCATTGGGACATCATAACACTGCACTGGGCACCCAGGTAACAGGCCCTTGTCTGTGATCTGTCTAAGGGGGCCTTGTGACATCATAACTCTGTACTGGGCACCCAGGTGACAGGCCCTTGTCTGTGATGTGCATAAGGCGTCATTGTGTCATTATAACTCTGCACTAGGCGCCCAGGTGTGATGCCCTTGTCTGTGATCTGCCTAAGGGGGCTTTGTGACATTATAACTCTACACTGGGCACCTAGGTGACAGACCCTTGTCTGTGATCTGCCTAAGGGGGCATTGTGACATCATAATTCTGCACGGGTAACCCAGGTGACAGAACCTTGTCTGTCATCACCCTAAGGAGACATTGTGACATCATAACTCTGAACTGGTCACCCAGGTGACAGGCCCCGGGCTTTCATCTGCCTAATAGGGCATTGTGACATCATCACTCTACACTTTTCACCCAGGTGACAGGCCCTGGTCTTTCATCTTCCTATGGGTGCTTTGCGACATCATAATTCTGCACTGGTCAACCACGTTACAGACCCTGGTCTTTCATCTGCCTGAGGGGCCATTGTGACATAATAACTCTGTGCTGGTCAACCAGGTGACAGGCCCCTGTCTGTGATCTGCCTAAGGGGGCATTGTGACATCATTACCCTACACTTGGCACCCAGGTGACAGTTCCTTGTCTGTGATCTGCCTAAGGGGGCATTGTGACATCATGACTCTGCAGTGGTCACCCAGGTGACAGGCCCTTGTCTGTGATCTGCCTAAGGCGGCATTGTGATATCACAGCTCTGCACTGGGAACCCAGGTGACAGTCTCTTGTCTGTGATCTGCCCAAGGGGGCATTGTGACATCATAACTCTGCACTGGGCACCCAAGTGACAGGCCCTTGTCATTGATCTGCCTAAGTGGGCATTGTGACGTAATAAATCTGCACTGGTCACCCAGGTGGCAGGCCCATGTCTGTGATCTGACTAAGGGGGCATTGTGACATCATAACTCTGCACTGGGCTCCGAGGTTACAGGGCCTGGGCTTTCATCTGCCTAAGGGGTCATTGTGAAATCATCACTCCGCACTGGTCACCCAGGTGACAGGCCCTGGTCTTTCATCTGCCTATGGGTGCATTGTGACATTATAATTCTGCACTGGTCAACCAGGTTACAGGCCCTTGTCTGTGATCTGGCTAAGGGGTCATTGTGACATCATTACCCTACACTGGGCACCCAGGTGACAGTCTCTTGTCTGTGATCTGCCTAAGGGGGCATTGTGACATCACATGTATGCACTGGTCACCCAGGTGACAGACCCTTGTCTTTGATCTGGCTAAGGGGGCATTGTGACATCATAGCACTGCACGGGTCACCCAGGTGACAGTCCCTTTTCTGTGATCTGCCTAAGGGGGAATAGTGAAATCATAACTCATCACTGGGCACCCAGGTGACAGGCCCTTGTCTGTAATCTGCCCATGGAGGCATTGTGACATCACAATTCTGCACTGGTCAACCAGGTGACAGGCCCTTGTCTACCATCTGCGTGAAGGGGCATTGTGACATCATAACCCTGCATGCGTCACCCAGGTGACAGGCCCTGGACTTTCATCTGCCTAAGGTGGCAATGTGACCTCATAACTCTGCACTGGTCACCCAGGTGACAGGCCCTTGTCTTTCACCTGCCTAAGGGGGCATTATGACTTTATAACCCTGCACGGGTCACCCGGGTGACAAGCCCCTGTCTTTGGTCTGCCTAAGGGGCCATTGTGACATCATAACTCTACACGGGTCACCCAGGTGACAGTCCCAGGTCTGTGATCTGCCTAAGGGGTCTATGTGACATCATAACTGTGCACTGGTCACACAGGTGACAGGCCCTTGTCTGTGATCTGCCTAAGGGGGCATTGTGACATCATAACTCTGCACTGGGCACCCAGGTGGTAAGTTCTTGTCTGTGATCTGCTAAGGGGATATTGTGACATAATAACTGCACACTGGTGACCCAGGTGAAAGGCCCTTTTCTGTTATCTGCCTAAGGGGGCATTGTGACATCATAACTGTGCACTGGTCACACAGGTGACAGGCCCTTGATTGAGATCTGCGTAAGGGGGCACTGTGACATCATAACCCTGAACTAGGCACCCAGGCGACATGCCCTTGTCTGTGATCTGCCTTAGGGGTCATTGTGAGATCATAACTCTGCACGGGTCACCCAGGTGACAGACCCTTGTCTGTGATCAGCCTAAGGGGGCATTATGACATCATAACTCTGCACGGGCCACACAGGTGACAGACCCTTGACTGTGATCTGCCTATGGGGCACTGGGAAATCATAACTCCGCACTGGGCACCCAGGTGACAAACCTTTGTCTATGATCTGCCAAAGGGGGAATTGTGAGATCATAACTCTTTTCTGGGCACCGAGGTGACAGGCCCTTTTCTTTGATCTACCTAAGGGGTATTGTGATATCATAACTGTGCACTGGTCACCCAGGTGACAGACCCTTGTCTGTGATCTGCATAAGGGGACAATGTGACATCGTAACTCTGCACGGGTCATCCAGGAGACAGTCCCTTGTCTGTGATTGGCCTAAGGTGGCATTGTGACATCGTAATACTTCACTGGGCACCCAGGTTACTAGCCCTAGTCTATGATCTGCCTAAGGGGGATTTGTGACATAATAAGTCTGCACTGGTCACCCAGGTGACAGTCCCTTGACTTTGATATGCCTAAGGGGGCATTGTTACATCATAACTCTGCACTGGTCACCCGGGAGACAGGCCCTTGACTTTAATCTTCCTAAGGGGGCATTGTGACATCATAACACTGCACTGGTCACCCAGGTTACAGGACCTTGCCTTTGATCTGCCTTAGGGGGCATTGTGACATCATGACTCTGCGCTTGTCACCCAGGTAACAGGCACTGGTCTTCGATTTGCTTAAGGGTGCATTGTGACAATCTGAACTGGTCACCCAGGTGACAGACTCTGGCCTTTGATCTGCAAAAGGGGTCATTGTGACAACATAACTCTTCTCGTGTCACCCAGGTGACAGACCCTTGACTTTGATCTGCCAAGGGGGCCTTGTGACATCATAATTCTGTACTGGTCACCCAAGGGAGAGGCACTGGCCTTTGATGTGCCTAAGGGGCATGGTGACATCATGACTCTGCACTGGTCACCGAGGTGAAAGTCCATGACCTTTGTTCTGCCTAAGGGGGCTTTGTGACATCATAATTGTGAACTGGTAAACTAGGTGACAGGCCCTGCCCTTCCATCTGCCAGAGGGGGCATTGTGACATCACAACTCTGCTCTGGTCACCCAGGTGACTGGCACTGACCTTTGATCTGGCTAACGGGGAATTGGACACCATAACCCTGCACTGGTCAGCCAGGTGACAGACCCTGGGCTTTCATCTGCCTAAGGGTGCATTGGGACATCATAACTCTGCACTGGTCACCCAGGTCACAGGCCCTGGTCTTCAATCCGCCTAAGGGGGCATTGTGACATCATAACACTGCACTGGGACACCTGGTGACACACCCTTGTCTGTGATCTGCCTAAGGGGGCATTGTGACATCATAACTCTGCACTGGTCACCCAGGTGAAAGACCCTTGTCTTTGATCTGCCTAAAGGGCCATTGTGACACCATAACCCTGAACTGGGCACCCATTTAACAGGCCCTTGTCTGTGATCTGCCTAAGGGGTATTGTGACATCATAACTCTGCACTGGGCTCCCAGGTGACAGGCCCTTGTCTGTGATCTGCCTAAGTGGGCATTGTGACATCATAATCTGCACTGGGCACCCAGGTGACAAACCTTTGTCTATGATCTGCCTAAGGGGGAATTGTGAGATCATAACTCTGCACTGGGCACCGAGATGACAGGCCCTTGTCTTTGATCTACGTAAGGGGCATTGTGACACCATAACACTGCACTGGTCACCCATGTGACAGGCCCTTGCCTGTGATCTGCATAAGGGGGTATTGTGACATCATAACTCTGCACTTGCAAGCAAGGTGGCAGGTCCTGGCCTTTAATCTACCTAAGGTGGCATTCTGACATCATAACTGCACTGTTCACCCACGGGACAGGCCCTTGTCTTTGATCTGCCTAATGGGGCATTGTGCCATCATAACTCTGCAGTGGTCACCCATGTGGCATGCCCTTGTCTGTGATCTGCCTAAGGGCGCATTGTGACATCATAAATGTGCTCTGGTCACACAGGTGACAGGCCCTTGTCTGTGATCTTCCGAAGGGGGTATTGTGACATCATAACACTGCACTGGTCACCAAGGTGAGAGACACTTGTCTGTGATCTAACTAAGGGTGCATTGTGACATGATAAATCTGCACTGGGCACCCAGGTGACAGGCCCTTGTCTGTGATCTGCCTAAGGGGGCATTGTGACATAATAACTCTGCACTGGTCACCCAGGTGACAGGCCCTTGTCTGTGATCAGCGTAAGGGGGCATGATGATATCATAACTCTGCACTGGTCACCCAAGCGACAGGCCGTTGTCTGTGGTCAGCCTAAGCAGAAATTGTGACACCATGAGTCTGCACTGGGCACCCAGGAGACTGGCGCTAGCCTGTGGTCTGCCTAAGGAGGCATTGTGACATCATAATTCTCCACTGGGCAACCAGGTGACAGACCCATATCTGTGATCTGCGTAAGGGGGCATTGTGACATCATAACTCTGTACTGGTCATCAAGGTGACAGACCTTTGACTGTGATCTGCCTAAGGGGGCATTGTGACATCATAACTCTGCTCTCGTCACCAACGTGACAGACCCTTGTCTGTGATCTGCCTAAGGAGGCATTGTGACATCATAACACTGCACTGTGCACCCAGGTGACAGGCCCTTCTCTGGGATCTGCCTCAGGGAGCATTGTGATATCACAACTCTGCACTGGGCGCCAAGGTGACAGTCCCTTGTCTTTCATCTGCCTAAGGGGGCACTGTGACATCATAACTCTGCACTGGGCACGCAGGTGACAGGCCCCTCTCTGTGATCTGCCTAAGGGGCATTGTGACATCATAACTCTGCAGTCGTCACCCGTGTGACAGGCCCTTGTCTGTGATCTGCTTAAGGGGGCATTGTGACATCATAAATCTGCGCTGGTCACCTAGGTGAAAGACCCTTGTCTTTGATCTGCCTAAAGGGCCATTGTGACACCATAACTGTGCACTGGGCACCCATTTGACAGGCCCTTGTCTGTGATCTGCCTTAGGGGGTATTGTGACATCATAACTCTGCACTGGGTTCCCAGGTGACAGACACTTGTCTGTGATCTGCCTAAGTGGGCATTGTGACATCATAACTCTGCACTGGGCACCCAGGTGACAAACCTTTGTCTATGATCTGCCTAATGGGGAATTGTGAGATCATAACTCTGCACTGGGCACCGAGATGATAGGCCCTTGTCTTTGATCTACGTAAGGGGCATTGTGACACCATAACACTGCACTGGTCATCCAGGTGACAAACCCTTGCCTGTGATCTGCATAAGGGGGTATTGTGACATCATAACTCTGTACTGGTAACCAAAGTGGCAGGTCCTGGCCTTTAATCTACCTAAGGTGGCATTCTGACATCATAACTCTGCACTGTTCACCCACAGGACAGACCCTTGTCTTTGATCTGCCTAATGGGGCATTGTGCCATCATAACTCTGCAGTGGTCACCCATGTGGCAGGCCCTTGTCTGTGATCTGCCTAAGGGGGCATTGTGACATCATAAATGTGCTCTGGTCACACAGGTGACAGGCCCTTGTCTGTGATCTTCCGAAGGGGGTATTGTGACATCGTAACACTGCACTGGTCACCAAGGTGAGAGACACTTGTCTGTGATCTAACTAAGGGTGCATTGTGACATGATAACTCTGCACTGGGCACCCAGGTGAGAGGCCCTTGTCTGTGATCTGCCTAAGGGGGCATTGTGACATAATAACTCTGCACTGGTCACCCAGGTGACAGGCCCTTGTCTGTGATCAGAGTAAGGGGGCATGATGATATCATAACTCTGCACTGATCACCCAAGTGACAGGCCCTTGTCTGTGGTCAGCCTAAGCAGAAATTGTGACATCATGAGTCTGCACTGGGCACCCAGGTGACTGGCGCTAGCCTGTGGTCTGCCTAAGGGCACATTGTGACATCATAAGTCTCCACTGGGCAACCAGGTGACAGACCTATAACTGTGATCTGCGTAAGGGGGCATTGTGACATCATAACTCTGTACTGGTCATCAAGGTGACAGACCTTTGTCTGTGATCTGCCTAAGGGGGCATTGTGACATCATAACTCTGCTCTCGTCACCAACGTGACAGACTCTTGTCTGTGATCTGCCTAAGGGGGCATTGTGACATCATAACTCTGCACTGGTCACCCAGGTTACAGACCCTTGTCTGTGATCTCCCTAAGGGGGCATTGTGACATGATAAATCTGCTCTGGTAACCCAGGTGACAGACCTCTGTCTGTGATCTGACTAAGGGGGCATTGTGACATCATAACTCTGCACTGGTCACCCAGGTGACAGGCCCTTGTTTGTGATCTGCCTAAGGGGCCTTGTGATATCATAGGTCTACACTGGGCACCGATGTAACAGGCCCCTGCCAGTGATCTTCCTAGGGGGGCATTGTGACTTCATAAGTCTGCACTGCACACCCAGGTGACAGGCCCTTGTCTGTGATCTGCCTAAGGAAGCATTGTGATATCATAACTCTGTACTGGGCACCCAGGTGACATGCCCTTTTCTGTGATCTGCCTAAGGGGGCTTTGTGACACCATAACCCTGCACTGGTCACCCAGGAGATAAGCCCTTGTCTTTGATCTGCCTCAGGGGAAAATGTTACATCATATCTCTGCATTCGACGCCCAGGTAACAGGCCCTTGTCTTTCACCTGCCTAAGGGGGCATTGTGACATCATAACACTGCACTGGGCACCCTGTGGACAGGCCCTTGTCTGTGAACTGCCAAAGGGGGCATTGTGACATCATAAATCTGCACTTGGCACCCAGGTGACAGACACTTGTCTGTGATCTGCCTTAGGGGGCATTGTGGCATCATAACACTGCACAGGTCACCAAGGTGAGAGACTCTTGTCTGTGATTTGCCTAAGGGGGCATTGTGAAATCATAAATCTGCACTGATCACCCAGGTGACAGACCCTTGACTGTGATCTGCCTAAGGGGGCATTGTGACATCATAATTCTGCTCTTGTCAACAACGTGAGAGACTCCTGTCTGTGATCTGCCTAAGGGTATTGTGACATCATAACTCTGCATTGGGCACCCAGGTGACAGTCCCTTCCCTGTGATCTGCCTAAGGGGGCATAGTGACATCATAACTCTACACTGGTCACCCCAGTGACAGGCCCTTGTCTTTGATCTGCCTCAGGGGGCATTGTGACATCATATCTCTGCACTGGGCACCCAGGAAACAGGCCCTTGTCTTTCATCTGCCTAAGGGGGCATTGTGACATCATAACTCTGCACTGGTCACCCAGGTGATATGCCCTTGACTGCGATCTGCCTAAGGGGGCATTGTGACATCATAACTCTGCAAAGGGAACCTAGGGGACAGGCCCATGTCTGTGATCTGCCTAAGGGGGCATTGTGTCATCATAGCTCTGCACTGGGCACCCAGGTGGCAGGCCCATGTCTGTGATCTGCCTAAGGGGACATTGTGACATCATAACTCTGCACTGGACACCCAGGTGACAGACCCGTTACTGTGATCTGCCTAAGGCAGCATTGTGACATCATAACCCAGCTCTGGTCCCCCAGGTGACAGACCGTTGTCTGTGATCTGCCTAAGGGAGCATTGTGACATCATAATTCTGCACTGATCAACCAGGTTAAAGACTCTTGTCTGTGATCTGCCTATGGGGGCATAGTGACATCAGAACTCTGCACAAGTCTCCCAGGAGACAGATCCTTGTCTGTGACCTCCCTAAGCGGGCATTGTGACATCATAAATCTGCACTGGAATCCAGGTGACAGACCCTTGTCTGTGGTCTGCCTAAGGGGGCATTGTGACATCACAACTCTGCACTGGACACCCTGGTGGCAGACCGTTCTCTGTGAACTGCCTAAGGGGGCATTGTGACATCATAACTCTGCACTGGTTGCCCAGGTGAAAGACCAGTGTCTGTGATCTGCCTAATGGGGCATTATGACATCATAACTCTGCCCTGGTAACCCAGGTGACAGACCCTTGTCTGTGATCTGCCTAAGAGGGCATTGTGACATCATAACCCTATACAGGTCACCCAGGTGAAGACCGATGTCTGTAATCTGCCTAAGGGGGCATTGTGACATCATAACCCTGAACTGGTCACCCAGGAGACAGGCCCTTGTCTGTGATCTGCCTAAAGTGGCATTGTGACATCATAACCCTGCACTGGTCACGCAGGAGACAGGCCCTTATCTGTAATCTGCCTAAGGTGGCATTGTGACATCATAACTCTACACTGGTCACCCAGGTAACAGGCCCTAGTCTGTGATCTGCCTAAGCGGGCATTGTGACATCATAACTCTGCAAGGCACACCCAGGTGACATGCCCTTGTCTTTGATCAACCTAAGGGGGCATTGTGACATCATAACTTTGCGCTGGGCACCCAGGTGACAGGCCCTGGTCTGTGATCTGCCTAAGGGGGTATTGTGACATGATAACTCTGCACTGGTCACCCAGGTGTCACGCCCTGGTCTGTGATCAGGCCTAAGGAGGCATTGTGACATCATAACTCTGCAAAGGGAACCTAGGGGACAGGCCCATGTCTGTGATCTGCCTAAGGGGGCATTGTGTCATCATAGCTCTGCACTGGGCACCCAGGTGGCAGGCCCATGTCTGTGATCTGCCTAAGGGGACATTGTGACATCTTAACTCTGCACTGGACACCCAGGTGACAGACCCGTTACTGTGATCTGCCTAAGGCAGCATTGTGACATCATAACCCAGCTCTGGTCCCCCAGGTGACAGACCGTTGTCTGTGATCTGCCTAAGGGAGCATTGTGACATCATAATTCTGCACTGATCAACCAGGTTAAAGACTCTTGTCTGTGATCTGCCTATGGGGGCATAGTGACATCAGAACTCTGCACAAGTCTCCCAGGAGACAGATCCTTGTCTGTGACCTCCCTAAGCGGGCATTGTGACATCATAAATCTGCACTGGAATCCAGGTGACAGACCCTTGTCTGTGGTCTGCCTAAGGGGGCATTGTGACATCACAACTCTGCACTGGACACCCTGGTGGCAGACCGTTCTCTGTGAACTGCCTAAGGGGGCATTGTGACATCATAACTCTGCACTGGTTGCCCAGGTGAAAGACCAGTGTCTGTGATCTGCCTAATGGGGCATTATGACATCATAACTCTGCCCTGGTAACCCAGGTGACAGACCCTTGTCTGTGATCTGCCTAAGAGGGCATTGTGACATCATAACCCTATACAGGTCACCCAGGTGAAGACCGATGTCTGTAATCTGCCTAAGGGGGCATTGTGACATCATAACCCTGAACTGGTCACCCAGGAGACAGGCCCTTGTCTGTGATCTGCCTAAAGTGGCATTGTGACATCATAACCCTGCACTGGTCACGCAGGAGACAGGCCCTTATCTGTAATCTGCCTAAGGTGGCATTGTGACATCATAACTCTACACTGGTCACCCAGGTAACAGGCCCTAGTCTGTGATCTGCCTAAGCGGGCATTGTGACATCATAACTCTGCAAGGCACACCCAGGTGACATGCCCTTGTCTTTGATCAACCTAAGGGGGCATTGTGACATCATAACTTTGCGCTGGGCACCCAGGTGACAGGCCCTGGTCTGTGATCTGCCTAAGGGGGTATTGTGACATGATAACTCTGCACTGGTCACCCAGGTGTCACGCCCTGGTCTGTGATCAGGCCTAAGGAGGCATTGTGACATCAAAACTCTGCACTGGTCACCCAGGTGACAGGCCGTTGTCTGTGATCTGCCTAAGGTGCGTTATGACATCATAGCTCTGCACTGGGCACCCAGGTGTCAGACTATTGTCTGTGATCTGCTTAAGGGGGAATTGTGACATCATAAATCATCACTGGCCACCCAGGTGACAGACCCTTGTCTCCGATCTGCCTAAGGGGGGATTGTGACATAATAACTCTGCTCTGGTCACCAACGTGAGAGACCCCTGTCTGTGATCTGCCTAAGGGGGCATTGTAACATCATAACAGTGCACTGGGCATCCAGGTGACAGGCCCTTCTCTGTGATCTGCCTAAGGGTCACTGTGACATAATAACTCTGCACTGGTCACCCAGGTGACAGGCCCTTGTCAGTGATGTGCCTAAGTGTGCATTGTGACATCATAACTCGGCACTGGTCTCTCAGCCGACTGGCCCTTGTCTGTGATCTGCCTAAGGGGGCATTGTGACATCATAACACTACACTGGGCCCCCAGGTGACGGGCCCTTGTCTGTGGTCTGCCTAAGGGGGCATTGTGACAACATAACTCTGCTCTGGTCACCAAAGTGAAAGACCCATGTCTGTGATCTGCCTAAGTGGGCATTGTGACATCATAACTCTGCACTGGGCACCCAGGTGACAGGCCCTTATCTGTGGTCTGCCTAAGGGGGCATTGTGACATCATAACTATGAACTAGGGACCCAGGTGACAGGCCCTTGTCTGTGGTCTGCCTAAGGGGGAAATGTGACATCATAACTCTGCACTGGTCACCCAGGGGACAGGACCTTGTCTGTGATCTGCCTAAGGGGGCATTGTGACATCATAACTCTGCACTGTTCATCCTGTTGACAGACCCTTTTCAGTGATCTGCCTAAGGGTGCATTGTGACATCATAAATCTGCACTGGTCACCCAGGTGAAAGACCCTTGTCTTTGATCTACCTAAGGGGGCATTGTGACATCATAACTCTGCACTGGTCACCCAGGTGACAGGCCCTTGTCTGTGAACTGCCTAAGGGGGCATTTTGACATCATAACTCTGCACTGGTCAAGCAGTTGACAGGCCCTTGTCTGCGATCTGCCTAAGGCGGCATTGTGACTTCATAACTCTACACTGGGCACACAGTTGGCAGGCCCTTGTCTGTGATCTGCCTAAGGGGGCCTTGTGTTATCATAACTCTGCATTGGGCACCCAGGTGGCATGCCCTTCTCTGTCATCTCCCTAAGGGTGCATTGTGACAACATAACCCTGCACTACTCACACAGGAGACAGTCCCTTGTCTTTGAATTGCCTCAAGAGGCATTGTGACATCATAACTCTGCAATGGGCACCCAGGTAACAGGCACTTGTCTTTCATCTGCCTAAGGGGGCATTGTGACATCATAAACCTGCGGTGGGCACCCAGGTGACAGGAGCTTGTCTGTGATCTGCCTAAGGGGGCATTGTGACATCATAACTCTGCACTCGGCACCCAGGTGACAGGTAATCGCCTGTGATCTGTCTGAGGTGGCATTGCGACTTCATAACTCTACACTTGTCACCCAGGTGACAGGCTCTTGTCTGTGATCTGCCTAACGTGGCATTGCGACATCATAACGGTGCACTGGTCACCGGGGTGACAGGACCTCGTCTATGATCTGCCTATGTGGGCGTTGTGACATCATAACTCTGCACTGGTCACCCAGGTGACAGACCCTTGTCTGTGATCTGCCTAAGGGGGCATTGTCATATCATAACTCTGCACTTTCACCCAGGTGACATTCCCTTCTCTGTGATATGCCTAAGGTGGCATTGTGACATCGTAACTCTGTACTGGTCACCCAGGTGACAGACCCTTGACTGTGATCTGCCTAAGGGGGCATTGTGACATCATAACTCTGCTCTGGTCACCAAGGTGAAATACCCGGGTCTGTGATCTGCCTAAGGGGGCACTGTGACATCATTATTCTGCACTGGTCACCAAGGTGACAGACCCTTGTCTGTGATCTGCCTAAGGGGGCATTGTGACATCATAATTCCGCACTGTCACCCAGGTGAAAGACCCTTGAGTGTCAAGTGCCTAAGGGGGCATTGTGACATCATAACTCTGCACTGGTCACCCAGGTGACAGGCACTTGTCTTTGATCTGCCTAAGGGGACTTTGTGACGTCATAACTCAGTACTGGCCACGCAGGTGACAGACCCTTTTCTTTCTTCTGCCTAAGGGGGCATTGTGACATCATAACTCTGCAGTGCTCACCCAGGTGACAGGCCCTTGTCTGTGATCTGCCTAATTGGGCATTGTGACATCATAACTCTCCTGTGGTCACCCAGGTGAAATACCCTGGTCTGTGATCTACCTAAGGGGGCACTGTGACATCATTAGTCTGCACTGGTCACCCAGGAGACAGACCCTTGTCTTTGATCTGCCTAAGGAGGCATTGTGATATCATAACTCTGCAGTGGTCACCCAGGTGACAGACCCTTGTGTGTGATCTGCCTAAGGGGGCATTGTGACAACATAATTCTTCACTGCTTACCCAGGTAACAGACCCTTGTCTGTGAATTGCCTAAGGGGGAATTGTGACATCATATCTCCACACTGGTCACCCAGATCACAGACCCTTTTCTGTGATCTGCCTATGGGGGCATTGTGACATCGTAACTCTGCACTTGTCACCCAGGTGACAGACCCTTGACTGTGATATGCGTAAGGGTGCATTGTGACATCATAACTCTGCTCTGGTCACCCAGGTGAAATTCCCGGGTCTGTGATCTGCCTAAGGGGGCACTGTTACATCTTTAGTCTGCACTGGTCACCCAGGAGACAGACCCTTATCTTTGATTTGCCTAAGAGGGCATTGTGATATCATAACTCTACACTGGTCACCCAGGTGACAGACCCTTGTCTGTGATCTGCCTAAGGGGGCATTGTGACATCATAATTCTGCACTGCTCACCCAGGTGACAGACCCTTGTCTGTGAATTGCCTAAGGGGGCATTGTGACATCATAACTCTGCACTGGGCACCCAGGTGACATACCCTTGACTGTGATATGCCTAAGGGTGCATTGTGACATCATAACTCTGCTCTGGTCACCCAGGTGAAATTCCCGGGTCTGTGGTCTGCTTAAGGGGGCACTGTGACATCATTAGTCTGCCCTGGTCACCCAGGAGACAGACCCTTGTCTGTGATCTGCCTAAGGGAGCATTGTGACATCATAATTCTGCACTGCTCACCCAGGTGACAGACCCTTGTCTGTGAATTGCCTAAGGGGTAATTGTGACATTATAACTGCGCACTGGTCACCCAGATCACAGACCCTTCTCTGTCATCTGCCTATGGGGGCATTGTGAAATCATAACTCTGCACTGGTCACCCAGGTTACAGGTCCTGGTCTGTGATTGGCCTAAGGAGGCATGGTGACACGAGAGTTCTCCACTGGTCACCCAAGTGACAGTCCCTTGTCTGTGATCTGCCTAAGGGGGTATTGTGACATCTTAACCATGCATGGGTCACCCAGGTGACAGAACCTTTTCTTTGATCTGCCTAAGTGGGCAATGTGACATCATAACTCTGCAAGGGTCGCCCTGGTGACAGACCCTTGTCTGTGATCTGACAAAAGGGCTTTGTGACATCATAACTCTGCACTGGTAACCCGGGTGACAGACCCTTTTCTGTGATCTGCCTAATGGGGTATTGTGACATCATAAGTCTGCACTGGTCACCGAGGTGACAGACGCTTGTCTCTGATCTGTCTAAGGGGGCATAGTGACATCATAATTCTGCACTGTCACCCAGGTGAAAGACCCTTGACTGTCAACTGCTTAAGGGGGCATTGTGACATCATAATTCTGCACTGGTCACCCAGGAGACAGACCCTTGTCTATGATCTGCCTATGGGGCCATTGTGACATCATAACTCTGCAGTGGTCACCCAGGTGACAGGCACTTGTCTTTTATCTGCCTAAGGGGGCATTGTGACATCATAACTCCGCACTGGTCACGCAGGTGATAGACACTTTTCTTTCATCTGCCTAAGGGGGCATTGTGACATCATAACTCTGCACTGCTCACCCAAGTGACAGGCCCTTGTCTGTGAGCTGCCTAAGGGGTCATTGTGAAATCATAACTCTGTACTGGCCACCAAGGTGACAGGCCCTTGTCTGTGATCAGCGTAATGGGGCATTGTGACATCATAACTCTTCACTAGTCCCCCAGATGACAGGACCTTGTCTGTTATCTCCCTAAGGGGGCATTGTGATTTCATAACTCTACACTGGTCCCCCCGGTGACAGGCCCATGTCTGCGATCTGCCTAAGGGGTCATTGTGACATCATAACTCTGCACTGATCACAGAGGTGACAGGCTGTTGTCTGTGATCTGCCTAAGTGGGCATTGTGTCATGATAACTCTGCGCTCGTCAGCCAGGTGACAGACCCTTGTCTGTGATCAGCCTAAGGGAGCATTTTGACATCATAACACTGCACTTGTCACACAGGTGACAGGCCCTTTTCTGTGATCTAGCTAAACGGGGCATTGTGACATCGTATGTCTGCACTGGTCACCCAGGTGACAGACCCTTGTCTGTGATCTGGCTGAGGGGCACTGTGACATCATAACTCTGCATTGGTTACTCAGGTGACAGACCCTTGTCTTTGATCTGCTTAAGGGGGCACTGTGATATCATAACTCTGCACTGGTCACACAGGTGACACACCCTTGTTTGTGATCTGCCTAAGGGTGCAATGTGACATCATAAATCTGCACTGCTCACCCAGGTGACAGACCCTTGTCTGTGAATTGCCTAACGGGGCATTGTGACATCATAACTCCGCACTGGTCACCCAGATCACCGACCCTTGTCTCTGATCTGCCTAAGGGGGCATTGTTACATCATAACTCTGCACTGGTCACCCAGGAGACTGACCCTTGTCTTTATTCTGACTAAGGGGGCTTTGTGACATCATAACTCTGCACTGGTCACCCTGGTGACAGGACCTTGAATGTGATCTGCCTAAAGGGGCATTGTGACTTCATAACTCTACTCCGGTCACCCAGGTGACACGCCCTTTGTGTGATCTGCCTAAGAGGGCATTGTGACATCATATCTCTGCCCAGGTCACCCAGGTGACAGGCTCTTGTCTGAGATCTGCCTAAGGGGCATTGTGATATCATAACCCTGCAGTGGTCACCCAGGTGACAAACCTTGTCTGTGATCTGCCTAAGGGTGAATTGTGACATCATAACTCTGCACTGGTAACCAAGCTGACAGGCCCTTGTCTGTGATCTCCCTAAGGGGGCATTGTGATATCATAACTCTGCACTGGTCTCCCAGTAGAAAGGCCCATGTCTCTGATCTCCCTAAGGAGGGATTGTGACATCAAACTTCTGCACTGGTATCCCAGGTGATAGGCCCGTGTCTGTGATTGGCCTAAGGGTGCATTGTGATATCATAACCCTGCATGGGTCACCGAGGTGACAGACCCTTGTCTGTGATCTGCTGAAGGGGGCAATGTGATATCATAACTCTACACTGGTCACCCAGGTGACAGACCATTGTCTGTCATCTGCGTAAGGGAGCATTGTGACATCATAACTCTGTACTAGTCACCCAGGTGACAGACCCATGTCTGTGAACTGCCTAAGAAGGCATTGTGACATCATAACTCTGCACTGGTCACACAGGTGACACACACTTGTCTTTGAGCTGCCTAAGGGGGCCTTGTGACATCATAACTGCGCTGGTCACCCAGCTGACAGACCCTTTTCTGTGATCTGCCTAAGATTACATTGTGACATCATAACTCTGCACTGGTCACCCAGGTGACAGACCCTGGTCTTTGATCTGGCAAATGGGGCATTGTGACATCATAACTATGCACTGGTCACAAACGTAACAGGCTCTTGTCTGTGATCTGCCTAAGGGGGCATTGTGACTTCATAACTCTGCACTGGTCAGACAGGTGACAGACCCTTGACTGCGATCTGCCTAAGGGTTCATTGTGACATCATAATTCTGCACTGCTCACCCAGATGACAGACCCCTGTCTGTGAATTGCCTAAGGGTGCATTGTGACATCATAACTCCACTCTGGTCAGCCAGATCACCGACCCTTGTCTGTGAACTGCCTAACGGGCTTTTTGACATCATAACCTTGCACTGGTCACCCGGGTAACAGCCTTGTCTGTGATCTGCCTAAGAGGGCGTTGTGACATCACAACTCTGCACTGTTCACCCAGGTGACAGACCCTTGTCTGTGATCTGCCTAAAGTGGAGTTGTGACATCATAAATCTGCACTGGTCACCCTGGTGACAGACCCTTTTCTGTGATCTGCCTAAGGGGGCATGGTGAACTGATAACTCTGCACTGGTCACCCTGGTGGAAGGCACTGGTTTTTTATCTGCCTAAGGGGGCATTGTGACATCATAACTCTGCATTGGTCAGCCAGGTGACAGACCCTTTTTTTCATCTGCCTAACGGGGTATTGTGACATCATAACTCTGAACTGCTGACCCAGGTGACAGGCCCTTGTCTGTGATCTGCCTAAGGGGGCATTGTGACATCATAACTCTGCACTGGTCAGACAGGTGACAGGCCCTTGCCTGTGATCTGCCTGAGGGTGCATTGTGACTTCATAACTCTACACTGGTCACCCAGGTGACAGTCCCTTGTCTGTGATCTGCCTAAGGGGGAATTGTGACATCATAGCTCTGCCCTGGTTACCCAGGTGACAGGCCGTTGTCTGTGATCTGCCTAAGGGGGCATTGGGACATCATAACCCTGCACTGGTCACCCAGGTGACAGGCCCTTGTATGTCATCTGCCTATGTGTGCATTGTGACATCATAACTCTGCACTGGCCAGCCAGCTGACAGGCCCTTATCTGTGATCTGCCTAAGGACGCATTGGGATAACATAATTCTGCACTGCTCACCCAGGTGAAAGACCCTTGTCTGTGAATTGCCTAAGGGGGAATTATGACATCATAACTCACACTGGTCACACAGATCACAGACCCTTCTCTGTGATCTGCCTATGGGGGCATTGTGACATCATTACTATGCACTGGTCACCCAGGTTACAGGCCCTTTACTGTGATCGGCCAAGGGAGGCATTGTCACATTAAAATTGTCCACTGGTCACTCATGTGACAGGCCCCTGTCTGTGATCTGCCTAAGGGTGTATTGTGACTTCTTAACCATGCACGGGTCACACAGGTGACAGACTCTTTACTTTGATCTGCCTAAGTGGGCAAGGTGACATCATAAATCTGCAAGGGTCAGCCAGGTGACAGACCCTTGTGTGTGATCTGCCTAGGGTGGCATTGTGACATCATAAATCTGCACTGGACACCAAGGTGACAGGCCCTTGTCTGTGATCTGTCTAAGGGGGCATTGTGACCTGATAACTCTGCACTGGTCACCCAGGTGACAGGCACTTGTCTTTGATCTGCCTAAGGGGACATTATGACATTATAACTCTGCAGTGGTCACCGAGGTGACAGGCCCTTGTCTGTGATCTGCCTAAGGGTGCATTGTGACATCACAACTGTGCACTGGTCACCCAGGTGACAGGCCCTTGTCTGTGATCTGCCTAACGGGGCATTGTGACATCATAACTCTGCACTGGTCACCCAGTGGACACGCCCATGTCTGTGATCTGTCTAAGGGACAATTCTGACATGATAACTCTGCACTTGTCACCCAGGTGACAGGCCCTTTTCTGTGATCTGCCTAAGGGGGCATTGTGACATCATAAATCTGCACGGGTTACCCAGGTGACAGGCCCCTGTCTGTGATCTGCCTAAGGGGGCATTGTGACATCGTAACACTGCACTGGTCACCCAGGTGACAGTCCCTTTCCTGTGATCTGCATAAGGGGGCATTGTGACTTCATAACTCTACACTGGTTACCCAGGTGACAGGCCCTTGTCTCTGATCTGCCTAAGCGGGCATTGTGACATCATAACTCTGCCCTGGTCACCCAGGCGAAAGACCCTTGTCTGTGATCTGCATCAGGGGGCATTGTGACTTCATAAACCTGTACTGCTCACCCAGGTGACAGACCCTTGTCTGTGAATTGCCTTAGGGGGCATTGTGACAACATAACTACGCACTGGTGACCCAGATCACCGACCCTTGTTTGTGATCTGCCTAAGGGGGCATTGTTACATCATAACTATGCACTGGTTACCCAGGGGACTGACCCTTGTCTTTGATCTGCCTAAGGGGGCATTGTGACATCCTAACTCTCCTCTGGTCACCCAGGTGACAAACTCCTATCTGTGATATGACTAAGGTGACATTGAGACATCATAACTCTGCACTGGTCAGCCAGGTGAAATACCCTGGTCTGTGATCTGCCTAAGGGGGCACTGTGACATCATTTCTCTGCACTGGTGACCCAGGTGACAGGCCCTTGTTTGTGATCTACCTAATGGGGCATTGTGACATGATAACTCTGTACTGGTCACCCAACTGACATGCCCGTGTCTGGGATCTGCCTAAGGGGGCACTGTGACATCATAAATCAGCACTGGTCCCCAGGAGACAGGCCCTTGTCTGTGATCTGCCTAAGGGGGCAATGTGACATCATAACTCTGCGCTTGTCAACCAGGTGACACGCTATTGTCTGTGATCTGCCTAAGGGGGCATTGTGACATTATAACTCTGCATTGTTCACCCAGGTGACAGGCCCTTGTCTGTGATCGGCCTAAGGGTGCATTGTGACATCATAAATCTGCACGGGTCACCCAGGTGACAGGCCCTTGTCTGTTACCTGCCTAAGTGGGCATTGTGACATCATAACTCTGCACTGGTCAACCAGGTGACGCGCTCTTGTCTGTGATCTGCCTAAGGGGGCATTGTGATATTATAACTCTGCATTGGTCCCCCAGGTGACAGGTCCTTGTCTGTGATATGCCTAAGGGTGCATTGTGACATCATAAATATGCACGGGTCACCCAGGTGACAGGCCGTTGTCTGTGATCTGCCTAAGGGTGCATTGTGACATCGTAACTCTGCACTGGTCACCCAGGTGACAGTTCCTTGCCTGTGATCTGCATAAGGGGGCATTGTGACTTCATAACTCTACACTGGTGATCGAAGTGACAGGCCCTTGTCTTTGATATGCCTAAGGGGGCATTGTGACATCATAACTCTGCCCTGGTCACCCAGGTGACAGACCCTTGTCTGTGATCTGCCTAAGGGGGCATTGTGACACAGAAACTCTGTACTTATCAACCAGGTGACAGGCCCTTTTCTGTGATTTGCCAAAGGGTGCAGTGTGACATCATAAGCCTGCACGGGTCACCGAGGTGACAGACCCTTGTCTGTGATCTTCCTAAGGGGGCATTGTGACATCATAACTCTGCGCTGGTCACCCTGGCTCGAGGCCCTAGTCTTTGATCTGCCGAAGGGAGCATTGTGACAGCATAGATGTTCACTGGTCACCCAGGTGACAGGCCGTGGATTTTGATCTGCCTAAGGGGGCATTGTGACATCATAATTCTGCACTGGTAACGCAGGTGACAGGCGCTTGTCTGTGATCTGCCTAAGCTGGCATTGTGACATTGTAACTCTGCACTGGTCACCCAGGTGACAGACCCATGTGTTTGATCTGCTTAACGGTGCATTGTGTCTTCATAACTATGCACTTGTCACCCAGGTGACAGACCCTTGTCTGTGATCTGCCTAAGGTTGCATTGTGACATCATAACTCTGCACTGGGCACCCATTTGACAGGCCGTTGCCCGTGATCTGCCTAATGCGGCATTGTGACATCATAATTCTGCACGAGTCACCCAGGTGACAAGCCCTTGTCTGTGATCTGCCTAAGGGGGCATTGTGACATCATAACTCTGCACTGGGCACCCAGGTGACTGGCCCTTTTCTGTGATCTGCCTAAGGTGTTATTGTGACATCATTACTCTGCACTGGGCACCCATTTGGCAGGCCCTTGTCTGTGATCTGCCAAAGGGGCCATTGTGACATCATAATTCTGCACGACACACGCTGGTGACAAGCCGTTGTCTGTGACATGCCTAAGGGGGCTTTGTGACATCATAACTCTGCACGGGTCAACCAGGTGACAGTCCCTTGTCTGTGATCTGCCTAAGGGAGTATTGTGACATCATAACACTGCACGGGTCACTTGGGTGACAGGCCCATGTCTGTGATCTGCCTAAGGGGGCATTGTGACAACATAACTCTGCACGGGTCACCCAGGTGACAGGAAATTGTCTTTCATCTGCCGAAGGGGTCCTTGTCACATCATACCTCAGCACTCATCACCCAGGTGACACGCACCGGACTTTGATGTGCCTAAGGTGGCATTGTGACATCATAAGTATGCACGAGTCACCCAGGTGACAGGCCCTGGACTTTGATCTTCCTAAGGGTGCTTTGTGACATCATAACTCTGCACTGCTCACCCAGGTGACAGGCACTGGCATTAGATCTGGCTAACGGGGCATTGTGACATTATAACTCTGCACTGTTCACCCAGGCGACGGGCCATGGCCTTTGCACTGTCTAAGGGGGCATTGTGACATCATAACCCTGCATTGGTCACACAGGCGAGAGGCCCTGGCCTTTCATCTGCTGAAGTTAGCATTGTGACATCATAACTCTGCACTGGTCACACAGGTGACAGGACGTGGATTTTGATCTGCCTAAGGTGGTATTGTGACATCATAATTCTGCACTGGTAACCAAGCTGACAGGCCCTTGACTGTGATCTGCCTAAGGGGGCATTGTGACATCATAACTCTGCACTGGTTACCCCGGTGACTGACCCTTGTCTGTGATCTGCCTAAGGGAACATTGAGATATCATAACTCTGCACTGTTCACCCAGTTGACAGACCCTTGTCTATGATCTGCCTAAGGGGGAATTGTGACAACATAACTCTGCACTGGGCACCCAGGTGGCAAGCCCTTGTCTGTGATCTGCCTAAGGGTGCATTGTGACATCATAACTCTGCACTGGGCACCCATTTGGCAGGAATTTGCCTGTGATCTGCCTAAGGGGCCATTGTGACATCATAATTCTGCACGAGTCACCCAGGAGACAAGCTGTTGTCTGTGATCTGTCTAAGGGGGCATTGTGACATCATAACTCTGCACTGGTTACCCCGGTGACTGACCCTTGTCTGTGATCTGCCTAAGGGGACATTGAGATATCATAACTCTGCACTGTTCACCCAGTTGACAGACCCTTGTCTATGATCTGCCTAAGGGGGAATTGTGACAACATAACTCTGCACTGGGCACCCAGGTGGCAAGCCCTTGTCTGTGATCTGCCTAAGGGTGCATTGTGACATCATAACTCTGCACTGGGCACCCATTTGGCAGGAATTTGCCTGTGATCTGCCTTAGGGGCCATTGTGACATCATAATTCTGCACCAGTCACCCAGGAGACAAGCCGTTGTCTGTGATCTGCCTAAGGGGGCATTGTGACATCATAACTCTGCACTGGTTACCCCGGTGACTGACCCTTGTCTGTGATCTGCCTAAGGGGACAT
This sequence comes from Gorilla gorilla gorilla, assembly GCF_029281585.2. Taxonomy (NCBI): domain Eukaryota; kingdom Metazoa; phylum Chordata; class Mammalia; order Primates; family Hominidae; genus Gorilla; species Gorilla gorilla. The sequence goes on along the minus strand of NC_086018.1, from coordinate 7,394,270 downwards.
TGAGATATCATAACTCTGCACTGTTCACCCAGTTGACAGACCCTTGTCTATGATCTGCCTAAGGGGGAATTGTGACAACATAACTCTGCACTGGGCACCCAGGTGGCAAGCCCTTGTCTGTGATCTGCCTAAGGGTGCATTGTGACATCATAACTCTGCACTGGGCACCCATTTGGCAGGAATTTGCCTGTGATCTGACTAAGGGGCCATTGTGACATCATAATTCTGCACGAGTCACCCAGGAGACAAGCCGTTGTCTGTGATCTGCCTAAAGGGGCAATGTGACATCATAACTCTGCACTGGTCACCCAGGTGACAGGCCCTTGTCTGTGATCTGCCTAAGGGGGCATTGTGAGATCATAACTCTGCACGCGTCACCCAGGTGACAGGCCCTTGTCTGTGATTTATCTAAGGGGGCAATGTGACATCATAACTCTGCACGGGTCACCCAGATGACAGACACTTGACTTTGATCTGCCTAAGGGGGCATTGTGACATCATAACTCTGCATGGGTCATCCAGGAGACAGGCCCTTTTCTGTGATCTGCCTAAGGGGGCATTGTGAGATCATAAATCTGCACTGGTCAACCAGGTGACAGACCCTTGTCTGTGATCTGCCTAAGGGGCCATTGTGACATCATAACACTGCACTGGTCACCAAGGTGACAGGCCCTTGTCAGTGATCTGCCTAAGGGGTCACTGTGACATCATAACTCTGCACTGGTCACCAATGTGACAGGCCCTTGTCTGTGATCTGCCTAAGGGGGCATTGTGACATCATAACTCTGCACTGGTCCCCCAGGTGACAGGCCCTTGTCTGTGATCTGCCTAAGGGGGCATTGTGACATCAGAACTCTGCTCTGGTCCCCCAGGTGACAGGCCCTTGTCTCTGATCTGCCTAAGGGGGCATTTTGACATCATAAATCTGCACTGGTCACCCCGGTGACAGGCGCTGGAATTTGATCTGCCTAAGGGGGCATTGTGACATCCTAATTCTGCATTGGCAACGCATGTGAAAGGCCCTTGTCTGTGATCTGCCTAAGGGGGCATTGTGACATCATAACTCTGCACTGGTCACCCAGGTGACATACCCTTGTCTGTGATCTGCCTAAGGGGGCATTGTGACATCATAACTCTGTACTGAGCACCCAGGTGGCAAGCCCTTGTCTGTGATCTGCCTAAGGTGGCATTGTGACATCATAACCCTCCACTGGGCAACCAGGTGACAGGCCCTTGACTTTCATCTGCCTAAGGGGGCATTGTGACATCATAAGTCTGCACTAGTCACCCAGGTGACAGGCCATTGTCTTTGATCTCCTTACGGGGGCATCGTAACCCTGCACTGGTCACCAAGGTGACAGGCACTGGTATTTGAGGTGCGTAAGGGGGCTTTGTGACATCATAACTCTGAACTGGCCACCCAGGTGACAGATCCTGACGTTTGATCTGCCTAAGGGGGCTTTGTGACATCATAAATTTGAACTGGTCACCCTGTTGACAGGCCCTGGCCTTTCATCTGCCAAAGGGGTCATTGTGACACCATAACTCTGCACTGGTCACACAGGAAAGGCACTGGCCTTTGATCTGGCTAATGGGGAAATGTCACATCATAACTCTTCACTGGTCACCCAGGCGACAGGCCCTGTTCTTTGATCTGCCTAAGAGGGCCTTGTGACCTCATAAATATTCACCGGTCACCCAGGCGAGAGGTCCTGGCATTTGATCTGCCAAAGGGGGCATTGTGACATCGTAACTCTGCACTGGTCAACCAGGTGACAGGCCCTGGCCTTTGATCTGCCAAAGGGGGCATTGTAACCCCATAACTATGCACTGGTGACCCAGAAAAGGCACTGGCCTTTGATCTGGCTAACGGGGCAATGTCACATCATTACTCTTCACTGGTCAACCAGGCGACAGTCCCTGGACTTTCATCTGCCTAAGAGGGCATTGTGACATCATAAATCTTCACTGGTCACCCAGGCGAGAGGTCCAGTCCTTTGATCTGCGAAGGGGGCATTGTGACATCATAACTCTTCACTGGTCAACCAGGTGACAGACCCAGGACTTTGATCTGCCTATGGGGGTATTGTGACAACATAACTCTGCATTGGGCACCCAGGTGACAGGCCCTTGTCTTTGATCTGCCTAAGGGGGCATTGTGACATCATAACTCTGCACTGGGCAACCGGGTGACAGTCCCTTGTCTGTGATCTGCCTAAGGGGTCATTTTGAAATCATAACTCTGCTCTGGGCACCCATTTGGCAGGCCCTTGCCTGTGATGTGCCTAAGGGGGCATTGTGACATCATAATTCTGCACGAGTCACACTGGTCACAAGCCATTGTCTGTGATCTGCCTAAGGGGGCATTGTGACATCATAACTCTGCACGGGTCACCCAGGTGACAGGCCCTTGTCTGTGATCTGCCTAAGGGGGTATTGTGACATCATAACACTGCACGGGTCTCTCAGGTGACAGGCCCTTGTCTCTCATCTGCCTTAGGCGGCATTGTGACATCATAACTCTGCACGGGTCACCCAGGTGACAGGTCCCTGTCTGTGATTTGCCTAAGGGTGCATTGTGACATCATAACTCTGCACGGGTCACCCAGATGACAAGCCATTGACTTTGATGTGCCTAAGGGGGCATTGTGACATCATAACTCTGCACGGCTCATCTAGGTGACAGACCCTTGTCTGTGATCTGCCTGAGGGGGCACTGTGACATCATAACTCTGCACGTGTCATCCAGGAGACAGGCCCTTGTCTGTGAACTGCCTAAGGGGGCATTGTGACATCATAAATCTGCAAGGGTCACCCAGGTGACAGACCCTTGTCTGTGATCTGCCTAAGGGGGCATTGTGACATCATAACTCTGCACGGCGCACCCATGTGGCAGGCCCTTGTATGTGATCAGCGTAAGGGGGCATTCTGACATTAACTCTGCACCGGTCACCCAGGTGACAGACCCTTGTCTTTGATCTGTCAGGGGTCCATTGTGACATGATAACTCTGCACGGTTTTCCCTGGTGACAGACCCTTGTCTACGATCTGCCTAATGGGGCATTGTGACATCATAACTCTGCATGGGTCACCCACGTGAAAGACCCTTGGATGTGATATGCCTAAGGCGTCATTGTGACATCATAACTGCATAGGTCACCCAGGTGACAGACCCTTGTCTTTGATCTGCCAAGGGGTTATTGTGACATCATAACACAGCACTGGTCACCCAGATGACAGACCCTTGTATTTGATCTTCCTAAGGGGGCAATGTGACATCATAACTCTGCACTGGTCAGCCAGGTGACAGGCCCTTGACTTTCATCTGCCTAAGTGGGCATAGTGACATCATAAGTCTGCACTAGTCACCCAGGTGTCAGGCCCTTGTGTTTGATCTGCCAAAGGGGGCATTGTGACATCATAACTCTGCACTGGTCACCCACGTGACAGGCCATTGTCTCTGATCTGCCTAAGGTGGCATTGTGACATCATAACACTGCACTGGTCACCCAGGTGACATGACATTGTCTTTGATCTGCCTAAGGGGGCATTGTGACATCATAACCCTGCACTGGTCTCCAAGGTGACAGGCACTGCTCTGTGATCTGCCTAAGGGGGCATTGTGACACGAAAGCTCTGCACTCATCAACCAGGTGACAGGCACTTGTCTGTGATTTGCCAAAGGGTGCATTGTGACATCATAAGACTGCATGGGTTACCGAGGTCACAGACCCTTGTCAGTGATCTTCCTAAGTGGGCATTGTGACATCATAACTCTGCACTGGTCACCCAGGCGACAGACCCTTGTCTTTGATCTGCCTAAGTGGGCATTGTGACATCATAACTCTGCAGTGGTCACCCAGGCTGGAGGCCCTAGTCTTTGTTCTGCCGAAGGGAGCATTGTGGCATCATCAATGTGCACTGGTCACCCAGGTGACAGGCCCTGGACTTTGATCTGCCTAAGGGGGCATTGTGACATCATAATTCTGCACTGGTAACGCAGGTGACAGGCGCTTGTCTGTTATCTGCCTATGGGGGCATTGTGACATCATAACTCTGCACTGGTCACCCAGGTGACAGACCCATGTCTGTGTTTTGCCTAAGGGTGCATTGTGTCATCATAACTATGCACTGGTCACCCAGGTGACAGACCCTTGTCTGTGATCTGCCTAAGGGGGAGTTGTGACATCATAACTCTGCACTGGTTACCCATTTGACAGGCCGTTGCCCGTGATCTGCCTAAGGCGGCATTGTGACATCATAATTCTGCACGAGTCACCCAGGTGACAAGCCCCTGTCTGTGATCTGCCTAAGTGGGCGTTGTGATATCATAACTCTGCACGGGTCAACCAGGGGACAGTCCCTTGTGTGTGATCTGCCTAAGGTAGTATTGTGACATCATAACACTGCAATGGACACCCAGGTGACAGGCCTGTGTCTGTGATCTGCCTAAGCGGGCATTGTGACATCGTAACTCTGCACGGGTCACCCAGGTGACAGGAAATTGTCTTTGATCTGCCAAAGGGGTCATTGTGACAGCATAACTCGGCACTGATCACCCAGGTGACAGGCACTGGACTTTGATGTGCCTAAGGGGCATTGTGACATCATAACTATGCACGGGTCACCCAGGTGACAGGCCCTGGCCTTTGATCTTCCTAAGGGGGCTTTGTGAAATCATAAATCTGACCTGGTCACCCAGGTGACATGCCCTGACGTTTAATCTTCCAAAGGGGTCATTGTGACAACATAACCCTGCACTTGTCACACAGGCGAGAGGCCCTGGACTTTCATCTGCTGAAGGGAGCATTGTGACATCATAACTCTGCACTGGTCACTCAGGTGACAGGCCCTGGATTTTGATCTGCCTAAGGTGGCATTGTGACATCATAATTCTGCACTGGTAACCAAGGTGACAGGCCCTTGGCTGTGATCTGCCTAAGGGGGCATTGTGACATCATAAGTCTGCACTGGGCACCCATTTGGCAGGCCTTTGCCTGTGATCTGCCTAAGGGGCCATTGTGACATCATAACTCTGCACTGGTTACCCCAGTGACTGACAATTGTCTGTGATCTGCCTAAGGGGGCATTGAGATATCATAACTCTGCACTGTTCACTCAGGTGACAGATCCTTGTCTATGATCTGCCTAAGGTGGAATTGTGACAACATAACTCTGCACTGGGCACCCAGGTGGCAAGCCCTTGTCTGTGATCTGCCTAAGAGTGCATTGTGACATCATAAGTCTGCACTGGGCACCCATTTGGCAGGCCTTTGCCTGTGATCTGCCTAAGGGGCCATTGTGACATCATAATTCTGCACGAGTCACCCAGGTGACAAGCGGTTGTCTGTGATCTAAGGGGGCATTGTGACATCATAACTCTCCATGGGTCACCCAGGTGACAGGCCCTGGTCTGTGATCTGCCTACCGGGGCATTGTGACATCATAACTTTGCACGGGTCATCCAGGTGACAGGTCTTTGTGATCTGTCTAAGGTGGCATTGTGAGATCATAACACTGCACGTGACACCCAGGTGACAGGCCCTTGTCTGTGATTTATCTAAGGGTCAGTGTGACATCATAACTCTGCACGGGTCACCCGGATGACCGACCCTTTACTTTGATTTGCCCAAGGGGGCATTGTGACATCATAACTCTGCACGGGTCATCCAGGAGACAGGCCCTTTTCTGTGATCTGCCTAAGGGGGCATTGTGACGTCATAACCCTGCACTGGTCAACCAGGTAACAGACCCTTGTCTGTGATCTGCCTTAGGGCTCATTGTGACATCATAACACTGCACTGGTCACCAAGGTGACAGGCCCTTGACTGTGATCTGCCTAAGAGGGAATTGCGACATCATAACTCTGCACAGGTCAAACAGGTGATGGACCCTTGTCTGTGATATGCCTAAGGGGGCATTTTGACATCATAACTCTGCACTGGTCACCCAGGTGACAGGCCTTTGTCTGTGATCTGCCTAGGGGTCATTGTGACATCATACCTCTTCACTGGTCACCCACGTAACAGGCCCTTGTCTGTGATATGCCTCAGGGGGCTTTGTGACATCATAACTCTCCACTGGTAACCCAGGTGATAGGCACCAGACTTTGATCTGGCTAACGGGGCACTGTGACATCATAAGTCTGCACTGGTCACCCAGGCGACGGGCCCTGGCCTTTGATTTGCCTAAGGTGGCATTGTGACATCGTAACTCCGCACTGGTCACCCAGGCGAGACGCCCGGGTCTTTGATCACCAGAAGGGGGCATTGTGACATCATAACTCTGCACGGCTCAACCAGGTGACAGGCCCTTGTCTGTGATCAGCCTAAGGGGGCATTGTGACATCATAACTCGGCACGGGTCACCCAGGTGTCCAACCCTTGTCTTTGATCTGCCAAGGGGGCATTTTGACATCATAACTCTGCACAGGTCACCCAGGTGACAGACCCTTGACTATGATCTGCCTAAGGGGGCATTGTGACATCATAACTCTGCACGGGTCACCCAGGTGAAAGATGATTGGCTGTGATATGCCTAAGTGGTCACTGTGACATCATAACTCTGCACGGGTCACCCAGGTGACAGACCCTTGTCTTTGATCTGACAGGGGGGCATTGTGACATCATAACTCAGCACTGGTCAGCCAGGTGACAGGTCCTTGAGTTTGATCTGCCTATAGGAGCATTGTGACATCATAATTCTGCACTGGTCAGCCAGGTGACAGGTCTTTGGATTTGATCTGCCTAAGGGGGCATTGTGACATCATAAGTCTGCACGGGTCACCCAGGTGACAGGCCCTTGTCTGTGATTTCCCTAAGGGGGCATTGTGACATTATAACTCTGCACGGGTCACCCAGATGACATACCTTGACTTTGATCTGCCTAAGGGGGAATTGGGACATCATAACCCTGCACGGGTCACCCAGGTGACAGGCCCTTGTCGGTGATCTGCCTAAGGGTGCATTGTGACATCATAACTCTACACGGGTAACCCAGGTGACAGGCCCTTGTCTGTGATCGGAATAATGGGGCGATGTGACATCATAACTCTGCACGGGTCACCCAGCTGACAGACGCTTGTGTTTGATCTGCTTAAGGGCACATTGTGACATCATTACTCTTCACTGGTAACCAGGTGACAGACCCTACTCTGTGATCTGCCCAAGGTGCCATTGAGACATCATAACTCTGCAATGGTCAGCCAGGTGACAGACCCTTGTCTGTGATCTGCCTAAAGGGGCATTGTGACATCAAAACTCTGCATGGGTCACCCAGGTGACAGACCCTTGTGTGTGAACTGCCTAAGAGGGCATTGTGACATCATAACTCTGCACTGGTAACCCAGGTGACAGACCCTTGTCTGTGATATGCCTAAGGGGGCATTTTGACATCATCACTCTTCACCGGTCACTCAGGTGACAAGTCCTTGTCTGTGATCTGCCTAAGGGGGGTATTGTGACATCTTCACTCTGCACTGGTCACCCAGGTGACAGGCCCTTTTCTGTGATCTGCCTAAGGGGGCATTGTGACATCACAACTCTGCAGTGGTCACCAAGGTGACAGGCCATGGTCTCTGATCTCCCTAAGGCGGCATTGTGATATCATAACTCTGCATTGGGCACCCAGGTGACGGGATCTTTTCTGTGATCTGCCTAACGGGTCATTGTGACATCATAACTCTGCACGGGTAAAACAGGTGACACACCCTTGTGTGTGATCTGCCGAAAAGGGCAATGTGACTTCATAACCCTGCAAGGGTCACCCAGGTGACAGACCGTTGTCTGTGAACTGCCTAAGGGGGCATTGTGACATCACAATTCTGCACGGGTAACCCAGGTGACAGATCCTTGTCTGTGATCTGCCTTAGGGGGCATTGTGACATCATAACTCTGCCCTGGTCACCCAAGTGACAGGCCATTGTCTGTGATCCGCCAAAGGGTGCATTGTGACATCATAACTCTGCACTGCTCACCCAGGTGACAGGGCCTTGTCTGTGATCTGCCTAAGGTGGCACTGTGACATCATAACTCTGCACTGGTCACCCAGGGTAGAGGCCCTTTCCTGTGATCTGCCTAATGGGGCATTGTGACATCATAACTCTGCATGGGTCACCCCCGTGAAAGGCCCTTGTCTGCGATCTGCCTAAGGGGGCATTGTGACATCACAATTCTGCACGGGTCACCCAGGTGACATGCCCTTGTCTGGGATCTGCCAACGGGGGCATTGTAACATCATAATTCTGCATGGGTCACCCAGGTGACACATGCTTCTCTTTGATCTGCCTAAGGGGGAATTGTGACATCATAACTCTGTACGGGTCACCCAGGTGACAGACCCTTGTTTGTGATCTGCCTAAGTGGGCAATCTGATATCATAAATATGCAGGGGTCATCCACGTGACAGGCCCTTGTCTGTGAACTGCCTAAGGGGGCATCGTTATATCATAACTCTGCACTGGTCACCCAGGTGACAGACCCTTGTCTGTGATCTGCCTTAGGGGGCATTGTGACATCATAACTCTGCCCTGGTCACCCAAGTGACAGGCCATTGTCTGTGATCCGCCAAAGGGTGCATTGTGACATCATAACTCTGCACTGCTCACCCAGGTGACAGGGCCTTGTCTGTGATCTGCCTAAGGTGGCACTGTGACATCATAACTCTGCACTGGTCACCCAGGGTAGAGGCCCTTTCCTGTGATCTGCCTAATGGGGCATTGTGACATCATAACTCTGCATGGGTCACCCCCGTGAAAGGCCCTTGTCTGCGATCTGCCTAAGGGGGCATTGTGACATCACAATTCTGCACGGGTCACCCAGGTGACATGCCCTTGTCTGGGATCTGCCAACGGGGGCATTGTAACATCATAATTCTGCATGGGTCACCCAGGTGACACATGCTTCTCTTTGATCTGCCTAAGGGGGAATTGTGACATCATAACTCTGTACGGGTCACCCAGGTGACAGACCCTTGTTTGTGATCTGCCTAAGTGGGCAATCTGATATCATAAATATGCAGGGGTCATCCACGTGACAGGCCCTTGTCTGTGAACTGCCTAAGGGGGCATCGTTATATCATAACTCTGCACTGGTCACCCAGGTGACAGACCCTTGTCTGTGATCTGCCTAAGGGGGCATTGTGACATCATAACTGTGCACTGGACACCCAGGTGACAGACCCTTGTCTGTGATCTGCCTAAGGGTGCATAGTGACATGATTACTCTGCACTGGTCACCCAGGTGACAGAGCTTTGTCTGTGATCTGCCTAAACGGGCATTGTGACATCATAACTCTGCACTGGTCACCCAGGGGACAGGCCCTGGTCTGTGATCAGCAAAAGGGTCATTGTGACATCATAACTCTACACTGGTCCCCCAGGTGACAGTCCCTTGCCTTTGATCTTCCTAAGGGGGCATTGTGACTTCATAACTCTGCCCTGGTCATCCAGGTGAGAGGCCCTTGCTTTTGATCTCCCTAAGGGGGCGTTATGACTTCATAACACTGCACTGGCAACCCAGGTGACAGGCCCTGTACTTTGATCTGCCTAAAGGTTCATTGTGACATCATAACTCTGCAAGGGTCACCCAACTGACAGACCCTTGTCTGTGATCTGCCTAAGGGGGCATTGTGACATCATAACTCTGCATAGGTCACACAGCTGACAGGCCCTTGTCTGTGATCTGCCTAAGTGGGCATTGTGACATCGTAACTCTGCACTGGTCAACCAGGTGACAGGCCCTGGCCTTTGATCTGCCAAAGGGGGCATTGTAACCCCATAACTATGCACTGGTGACCCAGAAAAGGCACTGGCCTTTGATCTGGCTAACGGGGCAATGTCACATCATTACTCTTCACTGGTCAACCAGGCGACAGTCCCTGGACTTTCATCTGCCTAAGAGGGCATTGTGACATCATAAATCTTCACTGGTCACCCAGGCGAGAGGTCCAGTCCTTTGATCTGCGAAGGGGGCATTGTGACATCATAACTCTTCACTGGTCAACCAGGTGACAGACCCAGGACTTTGATCTGCCTATGGGGGTATTGTGACAACATAACTCTGCATTGGGCACCCAGGTGACAGGCCCTTGTCTTTGATCTGCCTAAGGGGGCATTGTGACATCATAACTCTGCACTGGGCAACCGGGTGACAGTCCCTTGTCTGTGATCTGCCTAAGGGGTCATTTTGAAATCATAACTCTGCTCTGGGCACCCATTTGGCAGGCCCTTGCCTGTGATGTGCCTAAGGGGGCATTGTGACATCATAATTCTGCACGAGTCACACTGGTCACAAGCCATTGTCTGTGATCTGCCTAAGGGGGCATTGTGACATCATAACTCTGCACGGGTCACCCAGGTGACAGGCCCTTGTCTGTGATCTGCCTAAGGGGGTATTGTGACATCATAACACTGCACGGGTCTCTCAGGTGACAGGCCCTTGTCTCTCATCTGCCTTAGGCGGCATTGTGACATCATAACTCTGCACGGGTCACCCAGGTGACAGGTCCCTGTCTGTGATTTGCCTAAGGGTGCATTGTGACATCATAACTCTGCACGGGTCACCCAGATGACAAGCCATTGACTTTGATGTGCCTAAGGGGGCATTGTGACATCATAACTCTGCACGGCTCATCTAGGTGACAGACCCTTGTCTGTGATCTGCCTGAGGGGGCACTGTGACATCATAACTCTGCACGTGTCATCCAGGAGACAGGCCCTTGTCTGTGAACTGCCTAAGGGGGCATTGTGACATCATAAATCTGCAAGGGTCACCCAGGTGACAGACCCTTGTCTGTGATCTGCCTAAGGGGGCATTGTGACATCATAACTCTGCACGGCGCACCCATGTGGCAGGCCCTTGTATGTGATCAGCGTAAGGGGGCATTCTGACATTAACTCTGCACCGGTCACCCAGGTGACAGACCCTTGTCTTTGATCTGTCAGGGGTCCATTGTGACATGATAACTCTGCACGGTTTTCCCTGGTGACAGACCCTTGTCTACGATCTGCCTAATGGGGCATTGTGACATCATAACTCTGCATGGGTCACCCACGTGAAAGACCCTTGGATGTGATATGCCTAAGGCGTCATTGTGACATCATAACTGCATAGGTCACCCAGGTGACAGACCCTTGTCTTTGATCTGCCAAGGGGTTATTGTGACATCATAACACAGCACTGGTCACCCAGATGACAGACCCTTGTATTTGATCTTCCTAAGGGGGCAATGTGACATCATAACTCTGCACTGGTCAGCCAGGTGACAGGCCCTTGACTTTCATCTGCCTAAGTGGGCATAGTGACATCATAAGTCTGCACTAGTCACCCAGGTGTCAGGCCCTTGTGTTTGATCTGCCAAAGGGGGCATTGTGACATCATAACTCTGCACTGGTCACCCACGTGACAGGCCATTGTCTCTGATCTGCCTAAGGTGGCATTGTGACATCATAACACTGCACTGGTCACCCAGGTGACATGACATTGTCTTTGATCTGCCTAAGGGGGCATTGTGACATCATAACCCTGCACTGGTCTCCAAGGTGACAGGCACTGCTCTGTGATCTGCCTAAGGGGGCATTGTGACACGAAAGCTCTGCACTCATCAACCAGGTGACAGGCACTTGTCTGTGATTTGCCAAAGGGTGCATTGTGACATCATAAGACTGCATGGGTTACCGAGGTCACAGACCCTTGTCAGTGATCTTCCTAAGTGGGCATTGTGACATCATAACTCTGCACTGGTCACCCAGGCGACAGACCCTTGTCTTTGATCTGCCTAAGTGGGCATTGTGACATCATAACTCTGCAGTGGTCACCCAGGCTGGAGGCCCTAGTCTTTGTTCTGCCGAAGGGAGCATTGTGGCATCATCAATGTGCACTGGTCACCCAGGTGACAGGCCCTGGACTTTGATCTGCCTAAGGGGGCATTGTGACATCATAATTCTGCACTGGTAACGCAGGTGACAGGCGCTTGTCTGTTATCTGCCTATGGGGGCATTGTGACATCATAACTCTGCACTGGTCACCCAGGTGACAGACCCATGTCTGTGTTTTGCCTAAGGGTGCATTGTGTCATCATAACTATGCACTGGTCACCCAGGTGACAGACCCTTGTCTGTGATCTGCCTAAGGGGGAGTTGTGACATCATAACTCTGCACTGGTTACCCATTTGACAGGCCGTTGCCCGTGATCTGCCTAAGGCGGCATTGTGACATCATAATTCTGCACGAGTCACCCAGGTGACAAGCCCCTGTCTGTGATCTGCCTAAGTGGGCGTTGTGATATCATAACTCTGCACGGGTCAACCAGGGGACAGTCCCTTGTGTGTGATCTGCCTAAGGTAGTATTGTGACATCATAACACTGCAATGGACACCCAGGTGACAGGCCTGTGTCTGTGATCTGCCTAAGCGGGCATTGTGACATCGTAACTCTGCACGGGTCACCCAGGTGACAGGAAATTGTCTTTGATCTGCCAAAGGGGTCATTGTGACAGCATAACTCGGCACTGATCACCCAGGTGACAGGCACTGGACTTTGATGTGCCTAAGGGGCATTGTGACATCATAACTATGCACGGGTCACCCAGGTGACAGGCCCTGGCCTTTGATCTTCCTAAGGGGGCTTTGTGAAATCATAAATCTGACCTGGTCACCCAGGTGACATGCCCTGACGTTTAATCTTCCAAAGGGGTCATTGTGACAACATAACCCTGCACTTGTCACACAGGCGAGAGGCCCTGGACTTTCATCTGCTGAAGGGAGCATTGTGACATCATAACTCTGCACTGGTCACTCAGGTGACAGGCCCTGGATTTTGATCTGCCTAAGGTGGCATTGTGACATCATAATTCTGCACTGGTAACCAAGGTGACAGGCCCTTGGCTGTGATCTGCCTAAGGGGGCATTGTGACATCATAACTCTGCACTGGTTACCCCAGTGACTGACAATTGTCTGTGATCTGCCTAAGGGGGCATTGAGATATCATAACTCTGCACTGTTCACTCAGGTGACAGATCCTTGTCTATGATCTGCCTAAGGTGGAATTGTGACAACATAACTCTGCACTGGGCACCCAGGTGGCAAGCCCTTGTCTGTGATCTGCCTAAGAGTGCATTGTGACATCATAAGTCTGCACTGGGCACCCATTTGGCAGGCCTTTGCCTGTGATCTGCCTAAGGGGCCATTGTGACATCATAATTCTGCACGAGTCACCCAGGTGACAAGCGGTTGTCTGTGATCTAAGGGGGCATTGTGACATCATAACTCTCCATGGGTCACCCAGGTGACAGGCCCTGGTCTGTGATCTGCCTACCGGGGCATTGTGACATCATAACTTTGCACGGGTCATCCAGGTGACAGGTCTTTGTGATCTGTCTAAGGTGGCATTGTGAGATCATAACACTGCACGTGACACCCAGGTGACAGGCCCTTGTCTGTGATTTATCTAAGGGTCAGTGTGACATCATAACTCTGCACGGGTCACCCGGATGACCGACCCTTTACTTTGATTTGCCCAAGGGGGCATTGTGACATCATAACTCTGCACGGGTCATCCAGGAGACAGGCCCTTTTCTGTGATCTGCCTAAGGGGGCATTGTGACGTCATAACCCTGCACTGGTCAACCAGGTAACAGACCCTTGTCTGTGATCTGCCTTAGGGCTCATTGTGACATCATAACACTGCACTGGTCACCAAGGTGACAGGCCCTTGACTGTGATCTGCCTAAGAGGGAATTGCGACATCATAACTCTGCACAGGTCAAACAGGTGATGGACCCTTGTCTGTGATATGCCTAAGGGGGCATTTTGACATCATAACTCTGCACTGGTCACCCAGGTGACAGGCCTTTGTCTGTGATCTGCCTAGGGGTCATTGTGACATCATACCTCTTCACTGGTCACCCACGTAACAGGCCCTTGTCTGTGATATGCCTCAGGGGGCTTTGTGACATCATAACTCTCCACTGGTAACCCAGGTGATAGGCACCAGACTTTGATCTGGCTAACGGGGCACTGTGACATCATAAGTCTGCACTGGTCACCCAGGCGACGGGCCCTGGCCTTTGATTTGCCTAAGGTGGCATTGTGACATCGTAACTCCGCACTGGTCACCCAGGCGAGACGCCCGGGTCTTTGATCACCAGAAGGGGGCATTGTGACATCATAACTCTGCACGGCTCAACCAGGTGACAGGCCCTTGTCTGTGATCAGCCTAAGGGGGCATTGTGACATCATAACTCGGCACGGGTCACCCAGGTGTCCAACCCTTGTCTTTGATCTGCCAAGGGGGCATTTTGACATCATAACTCTGCACAGGTCACCCAGGTGACAGACCCTTGACTATGATCTGCCTAAGGGGGCATTGTGACATCATAACTCTGCACGGGTCACCCAGGTGAAAGATGATTGGCTGTGATATGCCTAAGTGGTCACTGTGACATCATAACTCTGCACGGGTCACCCAGGTGACAGACCCTTGTCTTTGATCTGACAGGGGGGCATTGTGACATCATAACTCAGCACTGGTCAGCCAGGTGACAGGTCCTTGAGTTTGATCTGCCTATAGGAGCATTGTGACATCATAATTCTGCACTGGTCAGCCAGGTGACAGGTCTTTGGATTTGATCTGCCTAAGGGGGCATTGTGACATCATAAGTCTGCACGGGTCACCCAGGTGACAGGCCCTTGTCTGTGATTTCCCTAAGGGGGCATTGTGACATTATAACTCTGCACGGGTCACCCAGATGACATACCTTGACTTTGATCTGCCTAAGGGGGAATTGGGACATCATAACCCTGCACGGGTCACCCAGGTGACAGGCCCTTGTCGGTGATCTGCCTAAGGGTGCATTGTGACATCATAACTCTACACGGGTAACCCAGGTGACAGGCCCTTGTCTGTGATCGGAATAATGGGGCGATGTGACATCATAACTCTGCACGGGTCACCCAGCTGACAGACGCTTGTGTTTGATCTGCTTAAGGGCACATTGTGACATCATTACTCTTCACTGGTAACCAGGTGACAGACCCTACTCTGTGATCTGCCCAAGGTGCCATTGAGACATCATAACTCTGCAATGGTCAGCCAGGTGACAGACCCTTGTCTGTGATCTGCCTAAAGGGGCATTGTGACATCAAAACTCTGCATGGGTCACCCAGGTGACAGACCCTTGTGTGTGAACTGCCTAAGAGGGCATTGTGACATCATAACTCTGCACTGGTAACCCAGGTGACAGACCCTTGTCTGTGATATGCCTAAGGGGGCATTTTGACATCATCACTCTTCACCGGTCACTCAGGTGACAAGTCCTTGTCTGTGATCTGCCTAAGGGGGGTATTGTGACATCTTCACTCTGCACTGGTCACCCAGGTGACAGGCCCTTTTCTGTGATCTGCCTAAGGGGGCATTGTGACATCACAACTCTGCAGTGGTCACCAAGGTGACAGGCCATGGTCTCTGATCTCCCTAAGGCGGCATTGTGATATCATAACTCTGCATTGGGCACCCAGGTGACGGGATCTTTTCTGTGATCTGCCTAACGGGTCATTGTGACATCATAACTCTGCACGGGTAAAACAGGTGACACACCCTTGTGTGTGATCTGCCGAAAAGGGCAATGTGACTTCATAACCCTGCAAGGGTCACCCAGGTGACAGACCGTTGTCTGTGAACTGCCTAAGGGGGCATTGTGACATCACAATTCTGCACGGGTAACCCAGGTGACAGATCCTTGTCTGTGATCTGCCTTAGGGGGCATTGTGACATCATAACTCTGCCCTGGTCACCCAAGTGACAGGCCATTGTCTGTGATCCGCCAAAGGGTGCATTGTGACATCATAACTCTGCACTGCTCACCCAGGTGACAGGGCCTTGTCTGTGATCTGCCTAAGGTGGCACTGTGACATCATAACTCTGCACTGGTCACCCAGGGTAGAGGCCCTTTCCTGTGATCTGCCTAATGGGGCATTGTGACATCATAACTCTGCATGGGTCACCCCCGTGAAAGGCCCTTGTCTGCGATCTGCCTAAGGGGGCATTGTGACATCACAATTCTGCACGGGTCACCCAGGTGACATGCCCTTGTCTGGGATCTGCCAACGGGGGCATTGTAACATCATAATTCTGCATGGGTCACCCAGGTGACACATGCTTCTCTTTGATCTGCCTAAGGGGGAATTGTGACATCATAACTCTGTACGGGTCACCCAGGTGACAGACCCTTGTTTGTGATCTGCCTAAGTGGGCAATCTGATATCATAAATATGCAGGGGTCATCCACGTGACAGGCCCTTGTCTGTGAACTGCCTAAGGGGGCATCGTTATATCATAACTCTGCACTGGTCACCCAGGTGACAGACCCTTGTCTGTGATCTGCCTTAGGGGGCATTGTGACATCATAACTCTGCCCTGGTCACCCAAGTGACAGGCCATTGTCTGTGATCCGCCAAAGGGTGCATTGTGACATCATAACTCTGCACTGCTCACCCAGGTGACAGGGCCTTGTCTGTGATCTGCCTAAGGTGGCACTGTGACATCATAACTCTGCACTGGTCACCCAGGGTAGAGGCCCTTTCCTGTGATCTGCCTAATGGGGCATTGTGACATCATAACTCTGCATGGGTCACCCCCGTGAAAGGCCCTTGTCTGCGATCTGCCTAAGGGGGCATTGTGACATCACAATTCTGCACGGGTCACCCAGGTGACATGCCCTTGTCTGGGATCTGCCAACGGGGGCATTGTAACATCATAATTCTGCATGGGTCACCCAGGTGACACATGCTTCTCTTTGATCTGCCTAAGGGGGAATTGTGACATCATAACTCTGTACGGGTCACCCAGGTGACAGACCCTTGTTTGTGATCTGCCTAAGTGGGCAATCTGATATCATAAATATGCAGGGGTCATCCACGTGACAGGCCCTTGTCTGTGAACTGCCTAAGGGGGCATCGTTATATCATAACTCTGCACTGGTCACCCAGGTGACAGACCCTTGTCTGTGATCTGCCTAAGGGGGCATTGTGACATCATAACTGTGCACTGGACACCCAGGTGACAGACCCTTGTCTGTGATCTGCCTAAGGGTGCATAGTGACATGATTACTCTGCACTGGTCACCCAGGTGACAGAGCTTTGTCTGTGATCTGCCTAAACGGGCATTGTGACATCATAACTCTGCACTGGTCACCCAGGGGACAGGCCCTGGTCTGTGATCAGCAAAAGGGTCATTGTGACATCATAACTCTACACTGGTCCCCCAGGTGACAGTCCCTTGCCTTTGATCTTCCTAAGGGGGCATTGTGACTTCATAACTCTGCCCTGGTCATCCAGGTGAGAGGCCCTTGCTTTTGATCTCCCTAAGGGGGCGTTATGACTTCATAACACTGCACTGGCAACCCAGGTGACAGGCCCTGTACTTTGATCTGCCTAAAGGTTCATTGTGACATCATAACTCTGCAAGGGTCACCCAACTGACAGACCCTTGTCTGTGATCTGCCTAAGGGGGCATTGTGACATCATAACTCTGCATAGGTCACACAGCTGACAGGCCCTTGTCTGTGATCTGCCTAAGTGGGCATTGTGACATCGTAACTCTGCACTGGTCAACCAGGTGACAGGCCCTGGCCTTTGATCTGCCAAAGGGGGCATTGTAACCCCATAACTATGCACTGGTGACCCAGAAAAGGCACTGGCCTTTGATCTGGCTAACGGGGCAATGTCACATCATTACTCTTCACTGGTCAACCAGGCGACAGTCCCTGGACTTTCATCTGCCTAAGAGGGCATTGTGACATCATAAATCTTCACTGGTCACCCAGGCGAGAGGTCCAGTCCTTTGATCTGCGAAGGGGGCATTGTGACATCATAACTCTTCACTGGTCAACCAGGTGACAGACCCAGGACTTTGATCTGCCTATGGGGGTATTGTGACAACATAACTCTGCATTGGGCACCCAGGTGACAGGCCCTTGTCTTTGATCTGCCTAAGGGGGCATTGTGACATCATAACTCTGCACTGGGCAACCGGGTGACAGTCCCTTGTCTGTGATCTGCCTAAGGGGTCATTTTGAAATCATAACTCTGCTCTGGGCACCCATTTGGCAGGCCCTTGCCTGTGATGTGCCTAAGGGGGCATTGTGACATCATAATTCTGCACGAGTCACACTGGTCACAAGCCATTGTCTGTGATCTGCCTAAGGGGGCATTGTGACATCATAACTCTGCACGGGTCACCCAGGTGACAGGCCCTTGTCTGTGATCTGCCTAAGGGGGTATTGTGACATCATAACACTGCACGGGTCTCTCAGGTGACAGGCCCTTGTCTCTCATCTGCCTTAGGCGGCATTGTGACATCATAACTCTGCACGGGTCACCCAGGTGACAGGTCCCTGTCTGTGATTTGCCTAAGGGTGCATTGTGACATCATAACTCTGCACGGGTCACCCAGATGACAAGCCATTGACTTTGATGTGCCTAAGGGGGCATTGTGACATCATAACTCTGCACGGCTCATCTAGGTGACAGACCCTTGTCTGTGATCTGCCTGAGGGGGCACTGTGACATCATAACTCTGCACGTGTCATCCAGGAGACAGGCCCTTGTCTGTGAACTGCCTAAGGGGGCATTGTGACATCATAAATCTGCAAGGGTCACCCAGGTGACAGACCCTTGTCTGTGATCTGCCTAAGGGGGCATTGTGACATCATAACTCTGCACGGCGCACCCATGTGGCAGGCCCTTGTATGTGATCAGCGTAAGGGGGCATTCTGACATTAACTCTGCACCGGTCACCCAGGTGACAGACCCTTGTCTTTGATCTGTCAGGGGTCCATTGTGACATGATAACTCTGCACGGTTTTCCCTGGTGACAGACCCTTGTCTACGATCTGCCTAATGGGGCATTGTGACATCATAACTCTGCATGGGTCACCCACGTGAAAGACCCTTGGATGTGATATGCCTAAGGCGTCATTGTGACATCATAACTGCATAGGTCACCCAGGTGACAGACCCTTGTCTTTGATCTGCCAAGGGGTTATTGTGACATCATAACACAGCACTGGTCACCCAGATGACAGACCCTTGTATTTGATCTTCCTAAGGGGGCAATGTGACATCATAACTCTGCACTGGTCAGCCAGGTGACAGGCCCTTGACTTTCATCTGCCTAAGTGGGCATAGTGACATCATAAGTCTGCACTAGTCACCCAGGTGTCAGGCCCTTGTGTTTGATCTGCCAAAGGGGGCATTGTGACATCATAACTCTGCACTGGTCACCCACGTGACAGGCCATTGTCTCTGATCTGCCTAAGGTGGCATTGTGACATCATAACACTGCACTGGTCACCCAGGTGACATGACATTGTCTTTGATCTGCCTAAGGGGGCATTGTGACATCATAACCCTGCACTGGTCTCCAAGGTGACAGGCACTGCTCTGTGATCTGCCTAAGGGGGCATTGTGACACGAAAGCTCTGCACTCATCAACCAGGTGACAGGCACTTGTCTGTGATTTGCCAAAGGGTGCATTGTGACATCATAAGACTGCATGGGTTACCGAGGTCACAGACCCTTGTCAGTGATCTTCCTAAGTGGGCATTGTGACATCATAACTCTGCACTGGTCACCCAGGCGACAGACCCTTGTCTTTGATCTGCCTAAGTGGGCATTGTGACATCATAACTCTGCAGTGGTCACCCAGGCTGGAGGCCCTAGTCTTTGTTCTGCCGAAGGGAGCATTGTGGCATCATCAATGTGCACTGGTCACCCAGGTGACAGGCCCTGGACTTTGATCTGCCTAAGGGGGCATTGTGACATCATAATTCTGCACTGGTAACGCAGGTGACAGGCGCTTGTCTGTTATCTGCCTATGGGGGCATTGTGACATCATAACTCTGCACTGGTCACCCAGGTGACAGACCCATGTCTGTGTTTTGCCTAAGGGTGCATTGTGTCATCATAACTATGCACTGGTCACCCAGGTGACAGACCCTTGTCTGTGATCTGCCTAAGGGGGAGTTGTGACATCATAACTCTGCACTGGTTACCCATTTGACAGGCCGTTGCCCGTGATCTGCCTAAGGCGGCATTGTGACATCATAATTCTGCACGAGTCACCCAGGTGACAAGCCCCTGTCTGTGATCTGCCTAAGTGGGCGTTGTGATATCATAACTCTGCACGGGTCAACCAGGGGACAGTCCCTTGTGTGTGATCTGCCTAAGGTAGTATTGTGACATCATAACACTGCAATGGACACCCAGGTGACAGGCCTGTGTCTGTGATCTGCCTAAGCGGGCATTGTGACATCGTAACTCTGCACGGGTCACCCAGGTGACAGGAAATTGTCTTTGATCTGCCAAAGGGGTCATTGTGACAGCATAACTCGGCACTGATCACCCAGGTGACAGGCACTGGACTTTGATGTGCCTAAGGGGCATTGTGACATCATAACTATGCACGGGTCACCCAGGTGACAGGCCCTGGCCTTTGATCTTCCTAAGGGGGCTTTGTGAAATCATAAATCTGACCTGGTCACCCAGGTGACATGCCCTGACGTTTAATCTTCCAAAGGGGTCATTGTGACAACATAACCCTGCACTTGTCACACAGGCGAGAGGCCCTGGACTTTCATCTGCTGAAGGGAGCATTGTGACATCATAACTCTGCACTGGTCACTCAGGTGACAGGCCCTGGATTTTGATCTGCCTAAGGTGGCATTGTGACATCATAATTCTGCACTGGTAACCAAGGTGACAGGCCCTTGGCTGTGATCTGCCTAAGGGGGCATTGTGACATCATAACTCTGCACTGGTTACCCCAGTGACTGACAATTGTCTGTGATCTGCCTAAGGGGGCATTGAGATATCATAACTCTGCACTGTTCACTCAGGTGACAGATCCTTGTCTATGATCTGCCTAAGGTGGAATTGTGACAACATAACTCTGCACTGGGCACCCAGGTGGCAAGCCCTTGTCTGTGATCTGCCTAAGAGTGCATTGTGACATCATAAGTCTGCACTGGGCACCCATTTGGCAGGCCTTTGCCTGTGATCTGCCTAAGGGGCCATTGTGACATCATAATTCTGCACGAGTCACCCAGGTGACAAGCGGTTGTCTGTGATCTAAGGGGGCATTGTGACATCATAACTCTCCATGGGTCACCCAGGTGACAGGCCCTGGTCTGTGATCTGCCTACCGGGGCATTGTGACATCATAACTTTGCACGGGTCATCCAGGTGACAGGTCTTTGTGATCTGTCTAAGGTGGCATTGTGAGATCATAACACTGCACGTGACACCCAGGTGACAGGCCCTTGTCTGTGATTTATCTAAGGGTCAGTGTGACATCATAACTCTGCACGGGTCACCCGGATGACCGACCCTTTACTTTGATTTGCCCAAGGGGGCATTGTGACATCATAACTCTGCACGGGTCATCCAGGAGACAGGCCCTTTTCTGTGATCTGCCTAAGGGGGCATTGTGACGTCATAACCCTGCACTGGTCAACCAGGTAACAGACCCTTGTCTGTGATCTGCCTTAGGGCTCATTGTGACATCATAACACTGCACTGGTCACCAAGGTGACAGGCCCTTGACTGTGATCTGCCTAAGAGGGAATTGCGACATCATAACTCTGCACAGGTCAAACAGGTGATGGACCCTTGTCTGTGATATGCCTAAGGGGGCATTTTGACATCATAACTCTGCACTGGTCACCCAGGTGACAGGCCTTTGTCTGTGATCTGCCTAGGGGTCATTGTGACATCATACCTCTTCACTGGTCACCCACGTAACAGGCCCTTGTCTGTGATATGCCTCAGGGGGCTTTGTGACATCATAACTCTCCACTGGTAACCCAGGTGATAGGCACCAGACTTTGATCTGGCTAACGGGGCACTGTGACATCATAAGTCTGCACTGGTCACCCAGGCGACGGGCCCTGGCCTTTGATTTGCCTAAGGTGGCATTGTGACATCGTAACTCCGCACTGGTCACCCAGGCGAGACGCCCGGGTCTTTGATCACCAGAAGGGGGCATTGTGACATCATAACTCTGCACGGCTCAACCAGGTGACAGGCCCTTGTCTGTGATCAGCCTAAGGGGGCATTGTGACATCATAACTCGGCACGGGTCACCCAGGTGTCCAACCCTTGTCTTTGATCTGCCAAGGGGGCATTTTGACATCATAACTCTGCACAGGTCACCCAGGTGACAGACCCTTGACTATGATCTGCCTAAGGGGGCATTGTGACATCATAACTCTGCACGGGTCACCCAGGTGAAAGATGATTGGCTGTGATATGCCTAAGTGGTCACTGTGACATCATAACTCTGCACGGGTCACCCAGGTGACAGACCCTTGTCTTTGATCTGACAGGGGGGCATTGTGACATCATAACTCAGCACTGGTCAGCCAGGTGACAGGTCCTTGAGTTTGATCTGCCTATAGGAGCATTGTGACATCATAATTCTGCACTGGTCAGCCAGGTGACAGGTCTTTGGATTTGATCTGCCTAAGGGGGCATTGTGACATCATAAGTCTGCACGGGTCACCCAGGTGACAGGCCCTTGTCTGTGATTTCCCTAAGGGGGCATTGTGACATTATAACTCTGCACGGGTCACCCAGATGACATACCTTGACTTTGATCTGCCTAAGGGGGAATTGGGACATCATAACCCTGCACGGGTCACCCAGGTGACAGGCCCTTGTCGGTGATCTGCCTAAGGGTGCATTGTGACATCATAACTCTACACGGGTAACCCAGGTGACAGGCCCTTGTCTGTGATCGGAATAATGGGGCGATGTGACATCATAACTCTGCACGGGTCACCCAGCTGACAGACGCTTGTGTTTGATCTGCTTAAGGGCACATTGTGACATCATTACTCTTCACTGGTAACCAGGTGACAGACCCTACTCTGTGATCTGCCCAAGGTGCCATTGAGACATCATAACTCTGCAATGGTCAGCCAGGTGACAGACCCTTGTCTGTGATCTGCCTAAAGGGGCATTGTGACATCAAAACTCTGCATGGGTCACCCAGGTGACAGACCCTTGTGTGTGAACTGCCTAAGAGGGCATTGTGACATCATAACTCTGCACTGGTAACCCAGGTGACAGACCCTTGTCTGTGATATGCCTAAGGGGGCATTTTGACATCATCACTCTTCACCGGTCACTCAGGTGACAAGTCCTTGTCTGTGATCTGCCTAAGGGGGGTATTGTGACATCTTCACTCTGCACTGGTCACCCAGGTGACAGGCCCTTTTCTGTGATCTGCCTAAGGGGGCATTGTGACATCACAACTCTGCAGTGGTCACCAAGGTGACAGGCCATGGTCTCTGATCTCCCTAAGGCGGCATTGTGATATCATAACTCTGCATTGGGCACCCAGGTGACGGGATCTTTTCTGTGATCTGCCTAACGGGTCATTGTGACATCATAACTCTGCACGGGTAAAACAGGTGACACACCCTTGTGTGTGATCTGCCGAAAAGGGCAATGTGACTTCATAACCCTGCAAGGGTCACCCAGGTGACAGACCGTTGTCTGTGAACTGCCTAAGGGGGCATTGTGACATCACAATTCTGCACGGGTAACCCAGGTGACAGATCCTTGTCTGTGATCTGCCTTAGGGGGCATTGTGACATCATAACTCTGCCCTGGTCACCCAAGTGACAGGCCATTGTCTGTGATCCGCCAAAGGGTGCATTGTGACATCATAACTCTGCACTGCTCACCCAGGTGACAGGGCCTTGTCTGTGATCTGCCTAAGGTGGCACTGTGACATCATAACTCTGCACTGGTCACCCAGGGTAGAGGCCCTTTCCTGTGATCTGCCTAATGGGGCATTGTGACATCATAACTCTGCATGGGTCACCCCCGTGAAAGGCCCTTGTCTGCGATCTGCCTAAGGGGGCATTGTGACATCACAATTCTGCACGGGTCACCCAGGTGACATGCCCTTGTCTGGGATCTGCCAACGGGGGCATTGTAACATCATAATTCTGCATGGGTCACCCAGGTGACACATGCTTCTCTTTGATCTGCCTAAGGGGGAATTGTGACATCATAACTCTGTACGGGTCACCCAGGTGACAGACCCTTGTTTGTGATCTGCCTAAGTGGGCAATCTGATATCATAAATATGCAGGGGTCATCCACGTGACAGGCCCTTGTCTGTGAACTGCCTAAGGGGGCATCGTTATATCATAACTCTGCACTGGTCACCCAGGTGACAGACCCTTGTCTGTGATCTGCCTTAGGGGGCATTGTGACATCATAACTCTGCCCTGGTCACCCAAGTGACAGGCCATTGTCTGTGATCCGCCAAAGGGTGCATTGTGACATCATAACTCTGCACTGCTCACCCAGGTGACAGGGCCTTGTCTGTGATCTGCCTAAGGTGGCACTGTGACATCATAACTCTGCACTGGTCACCCAGGGTAGAGGCCCTTTCCTGTGATCTGCCTAATGGGGCATTGTGACATCATAACTCTGCATGGGTCACCCCCGTGAAAGGCCCTTGTCTGCGATCTGCCTAAGGGGGCATTGTGACATCACAATTCTGCACGGGTCACCCAGGTGACATGCCCTTGTCTGGGATCTGCCAACGGGGGCATTGTAACATCATAATTCTGCATGGGTCACCCAGGTGACACATGCTTCTCTTTGATCTGCCTAAGGGTGAATTGTGACATCATAACTCTGTACGGGTCACCCAGGTGACAGACCCTTGTTTGTGATCTGCCTAAGTGGGCAATCTGATATCATAAATATGCAGGGGTCATCCACGTGACAGGCCCTTGTCTGTGAACTGCCTAAGGGGGCATCGTTATATCATAACTCTGCACTGGTCACCCAGGTGACAGACCCTTGTCTGTGATCTGCCTAAGGGGGCATTGTGACATCATAACTGTGCACTGGACACCCAGGTGACAGACCCTTGTCTGTGATCTGCCTAAGGGTGCATAGTGACATGATTACTCTGCACTGGTCACCCAGGTGACAGAGCTTTGTCTGTGATCTGCCTAAACGGGCATTGTGACATCATAACTCTGCACTGGTCACCCAGGGGACAGGCCCTGGTCTGTGATCAGCAAAAGGGTCATTGTGACATCATAACTCTACACTGGTCCCCCAGGTGACAGTCCCTTGCCTTTGATCTTCCTAAGGGGGCATTGTGACTTCATAACTCTGCCCTGGTCATCCAGGTGAGAGGCCCTTGCTTTTGATCTCCCTAAGGGGGCGTTATGACTTCATAACACTGCACTGGCAACCCAGGTGACAGGCCCTGTACTTTGATCTGCCTAAAGGTTCATTGTGACATCATAACTCTGCAAGGGTCACCCAACTGACAGACCCTTGTCTGTGATCTGCCTAAGGGGGCATTGTGACATCATAACTCTGCATAGGTCACACAGCTGACAGGCCCTTGTCTGTGATCTGCCTAAGTGGGCATTGTGACATCGTAACTCTGCACTGGTCAACCAGGTGACAGGCCCTGGCCTTTGATCTGCCAAAGGGGGCATTGTAACCCCATAACTATGCACTGGTGACCCAGAAAAGGCACTGGCCTTTGATCTGGCTAACGGGGCAATGTCACATCATTACTCTTCACTGGTCAACCAGGCGACAGTCCCTGGACTTTCATCTGCCTAAGAGGGCATTGTGACATCATAAATCTTCACTGGTCACCCAGGCGAGAGGTCCAGTCCTTTGATCTGCGAAGGGGGCATTGTGACATCATAACTCTTCACTGGTCAACCAGGTGACAGACCCAGGACTTTGATCTGCCTATGGGGGTATTGTGACAACATAACTCTGCATTGGGCACCCAGGTGACAGGCCCTTGTCTTTGATCTGCCTAAGGGGGCATTGTGACATCATAACTCTGCACTGGGCAACCGGGTGACAGTCCCTTGTCTGTGATCTGCCTAAGGGGTCATTTTGAAATCATAACTCTGCTCTGGGCACCCATTTGGCAGGCCCTTGCCTGTGATGTGCCTAAGGGGGCATTGTGACATCATAATTCTGCACGAGTCACACTGGTCACAAGCCATTGTCTGTGATCTGCCTAAGGGGGCATTGTGACATCATAACTCTGCACGGGTCACCCAGGTGACAGGCCCTTGTCTGTGATCTGCCTAAGGGGGTATTGTGACATCATAACACTGCACGGGTCTCTCAGGTGACAGGCCCTTGTCTCTCATCTGCCTTAGGCGGCATTGTGACATCATAACTCTGCACGGGTCACCCAGGTGACAGGTCCCTGTCTGTGATTTGCCTAAGGGTGCATTGTGACATCATAACTCTGCACGGGTCACCCAGATGACAAGCCATTGACTTTGATGTGCCTAAGGGGGCATTGTGACATCATAACTCTGCACGGCTCATCTAGGTGACAGACCCTTGTCTGTGATCTGCCTGAGGGGGCACTGTGACATCATAACTCTGCACGTGTCATCCAGGAGACAGGCCCTTGTCTGTGAACTGCCTAAGGGGGCATTGTGACATCATAAATCTGCAAGGGTCACCCAGGTGACAGACCCTTGTCTGTGATCTGCCTAAGGGGGCATTGTGACATCATAACTCTGCACGGCGCACCCATGTGGCAGGCCCTTGTATGTGATCAGCGTAAGGGGGCATTCTGACATTAACTCTGCACCGGTCACCCAGGTGACAGACCCTTGTCTTTGATCTGTCAGGGGTCCATTGTGACATGATAACTCTGCACGGTTTTCCCTGGTGACAGACCCTTGTCTACGATCTGCCTAATGGGGCATTGTGACATCATAACTCTGCATGGGTCACCCACGTGAAAGACCCTTGGATGTGATATGCCTAAGGCGTCATTGTGACATCATAACTGCATAGGTCACCCAGGTGACAGACCCTTGTCTTTGATCTGCCAAGGGGTTATTGTGACATCATAACACAGCACTGGTCACCCAGATGACAGACCCTTGTATTTGATCTTCCTAAGGGGGCAATGTGACATCATAACTCTGCACTGGTCAGCCAGGTGACAGGCCCTTGACTTTCATCTGCCTAAGTGGGCATAGTGACATCATAAGTCTGCACTAGTCACCCAGGTGTCAGGCCCTTGTGTTTGATCTGCCAAAGGGGGCATTGTGACATCATAACTCTGCACTGGTCACCCACGTGACAGGCCATTGTCTCTGATCTGCCTAAGGTGGCATTGTGACATCATAACACTGCACTGGTCACCCAGGTGACATGACATTGTCTTTGATCTGCCTAAGGGGGCATTGTGACATCATAACCCTGCACTGGTCTCCAAGGTGACAGGCACTGCTCTGTGATCTGCCTAAGGGGGCATTGTGACACGAAAGCTCTGCACTCATCAACCAGGTGACAGGCACTTGTCTGTGATTTGCCAAAGGGTGCATTGTGACATCATAAGACTGCATGGGTTACCGAGGTCACAGACCCTTGTCAGTGATCTTCCTAAGTGGGCATTGTGACATCATAACTCTGCACTGGTCACCCAGGCGACAGACCCTTGTCTTTGATCTGCCTAAGTGGGCATTGTGACATCATAACTCTGCAGTGGTCACCCAGGCTGGAGGCCCTAGTCTTTGTTCTGCCGAAGGGAGCATTGTGGCATCATCAATGTGCACTGGTCACCCAGGTGACAGGCCCTGGACTTTGATCTGCCTAAGGGGGCATTGTGACATCATAATTCTGCACTGGTAACGCAGGTGACAGGCGCTTGTCTGTTATCTGCCTATGGGGGCATTGTGACATCATAACTCTGCACTGGTCACCCAGGTGACAGACCCATGTCTGTGTTTTGCCTAAGGGTGCATTGTGTCATCATAACTATGCACTGGTCACCCAGGTGACAGACCCTTGTCTGTGATCTGCCTAAGGGGGAGTTGTGACATCATAACTCTGCACTGGTTACCCATTTGACAGGCCGTTGCCCGTGATCTGCCTAAGGCGGCATTGTGACATCATAATTCTGCACGAGTCACCCAGGTGACAAGCCCCTGTCTGTGATCTGCCTAAGTGGGCGTTGTGATATCATAACTCTGCACGGGTCAACCAGGGGACAGTCCCTTGTGTGTGATCTGCCTAAGGTAGTATTGTGACATCATAACACTGCAATGGACACCCAGGTGACAGGCCTGTGTCTGTGATCTGCCTAAGCGGGCATTGTGACATCGTAACTCTGCACGGGTCACCCAGGTGACAGGAAATTGTCTTTGATCTGCCAAAGGGGTCATTGTGACAGCATAACTCGGCACTGATCACCCAGGTGACAGGCACTGGACTTTGATGTGCCTAAGGGGCATTGTGACATCATAACTATGCACGGGTCACCCAGGTGACAGGCCCTGGCCTTTGATCTTCCTAAGGGGGCTTTGTGAAATCATAAATCTGACCTGGTCACCCAGGTGACATGCCCTGACGTTTAATCTTCCAAAGGGGTCATTGTGACAACATAACCCTGCACTTGTCACACAGGCGAGAGGCCCTGGACTTTCATCTGCTGAAGGGAGCATTGTGACATCATAACTCTGCACTGGTCACTCAGGTGACAGGCCCTGGATTTTGATCTGCCTAAGGTGGCATTGTGACATCATAATTCTGCACTGGTAACCAAGGTGACAGGCCCTTGGCTGTGATCTGCCTAAGGGGGCATTGTGACATCATAACTCTGCACTGGTTACCCCAGTGACTGACAATTGTCTGTGATCTGCCTAAGGGGGCATTGAGATATCATAACTCTGCACTGTTCACTCAGGTGACAGATCCTTGTCTATGATCTGCCTAAGGTGGAATTGTGACAACATAACTCTGCACTGGGCACCCAGGTGGCAAGCCCTTGTCTGTGATCTGCCTAAGAGTGCATTGTGACATCATAAGTCTGCACTGGGCACCCATTTGGCAGGCCTTTGCCTGTGATCTGCCTAAGGGGCCATTGTGACATCATAATTCTGCACGAGTCACCCAGGTGACAAGCGGTTGTCTGTGATCTAAGGGGGCATTGTGACATCATAACTCTCCATGGGTCACCCAGGTGACAGGCCCTGGTCTGTGATCTGCCTACCGGGGCATTGTGACATCATAACTTTGCACGGGTCATCCAGGTGACAGGTCTTTGTGATCTGTCTAAGGTGGCATTGTGAGATCATAACACTGCACGTGACACCCAGGTGACAGGCCCTTGTCTGTGATTTATCTAAGGGTCAGTGTGACATCATAACTCTGCACGGGTCACCCGGATGACCGACCCTTTACTTTGATTTGCCCAAGGGGGCATTGTGACATCATAACTCTGCACGGGTCATCCAGGAGACAGGCCCTTTTCTGTGATCTGCCTAAGGGGGCATTGTGACGTCATAACCCTGCACTGGTCAACCAGGTAACAGACCCTTGTCTGTGATCTGCCTTAGGGCTCATTGTGACATCATAACACTGCACTGGTCACCAAGGTGACAGGCCCTTGACTGTGATCTGCCTAAGAGGGAATTGCGACATCATAACTCTGCACAGGTCAAACAGGTGATGGACCCTTGTCTGTGATATGCCTAAGGGGGCATTTTGACATCATAACTCTGCACTGGTCACCCAGGTGACAGGCCTTTGTCTGTGATCTGCCTAGGGGTCATTGTGACATCATACCTCTTCACTGGTCACCCACGTAACAGGCCCTTGTCTGTGATATGCCTCAGGGGGCTTTGTGACATCATAACTCTCCACTGGTAACCCAGGTGATAGGCACCAGACTTTGATCTGGCTAACGGGGCACTGTGACATCATAAGTCTGCACTGGTCACCCAGGCGACGGGCCCTGGCCTTTGATTTGCCTAAGGTGGCATTGTGACATCGTAACTCCGCACTGGTCACCCAGGCGAGACGCCCGGGTCTTTGATCACCAGAAGGGGGCATTGTGACATCATAACTCTGCACGGCTCAACCAGGTGACAGGCCCTTGTCTGTGATCAGCCTAAGGGGGCATTGTGACATCATAACTCGGCACGGGTCACCCAGGTGTCCAACCCTTGTCTTTGATCTGCCAAGGGGGCATTTTGACATCATAACTCTGCACAGGTCACCCAGGTGACAGACCCTTGACTATGATCTGCCTAAGGGGGCATTGTGACATCATAACTCTGCACGGGTCACCCAGGTGAAAGATGATTGGCTGTGATATGCCTAAGTGGTCACTGTGACATCATAACTCTGCACGGGTCACCCAGGTGACAGACCCTTGTCTTTGATCTGACAGGGGGGCATTGTGACATCATAACTCAGCACTGGTCAGCCAGGTGACAGGTCCTTGAGTTTGATCTGCCTATAGGAGCATTGTGACATCATAATTCTGCACTGGTCAGCCAGGTGACAGGTCTTTGGATTTGATCTGCCTAAGGGGGCATTGTGACATCATAAGTCTGCACGGGTCACCCAGGTGACAGGCCCTTGTCTGTGATTTCCCTAAGGGGGCATTGTGACATTATAACTCTGCACGGGTCACCCAGATGACATACCTTGACTTTGATCTGCCTAAGGGGGAATTGGGACATCATAACCCTGCACGGGTCACCCAGGTGACAGGCCCTTGTCGGTGATCTGCCTAAGGGTGCATTGTGACATCATAACTCTACACGGGTAACCCAGGTGACAGGCCCTTGTCTGTGATCGGAATAATGGGGCGATGTGACATCATAACTCTGCACGGGTCACCCAGCTGACAGACGCTTGTGTTTGATCTGCTTAAGGGCACATTGTGACATCATTACTCTTCACTGGTAACCAGGTGACAGACCCTACTCTGTGATCTGCCCAAGGTGCCATTGAGACATCATAACTCTGCAATGGTCAGCCAGGTGACAGACCCTTGTCTGTGATCTGCCTAAAGGGGCATTGTGACATCAAAACTCTGCATGGGTCACCCAGGTGACAGACCCTTGTGTGTGAACTGCCTAAGAGGGCATTGTGACATCATAACTCTGCACTGGTAACCCAGGTGACAGACCCTTGTCTGTGATATGCCTAAGGGGGCATTTTGACATCATCACTCTTCACCGGTCACTCAGGTGACAAGTCCTTGTCTGTGATCTGCCTAAGGGGGGTATTGTGACATCTTCACTCTGCACTGGTCACCCAGGTGACAGGCCCTTTTCTGTGATCTGCCTAAGGGGGCATTGTGA
The DNA here is from genome assembly GCF_029281585.2 of Gorilla gorilla gorilla. Lineage (NCBI taxonomy): Eukaryota > Metazoa > Chordata > Mammalia > Primates > Hominidae > Gorilla > Gorilla gorilla. The sequence continues at coordinate 7,363,080 of NC_086018.1, read as the reverse complement.
CATCACAACTCTGCAGTGGTCACCAAGGTGACAGGCCATGGTCTCTGATCTCCCTAAGGCGGCATTGTGATATCATAACTCTGCATTGGGCACCCAGGTGACGGGATCTTTTCTGTGATCTGCCTAACGGGTCATTGTGACATCATAACTCTGCACGGGTAAAACAGGTGACACACCCTTGTGTGTGATCTGCCGAAAAGGGCAATGTGACTTCATAACCCTGCAAGGGTCACCCAGGTGACAGACCGTTGTCTGTGAACTGCCTAAGGGGGCATTGTGACATCACAATTCTGCACGGGTAACCCAGGTGACAGATCCTTGTCTGTGATCTGCCTTAGGGGGCATTGTGACATCATAACTCTGCCCTGGTCACCCAAGTGACAGGCCATTGTCTGTGATCCGCCAAAGGGTGCATTGTGACATCATAACTCTGCACTGCTCACCCAGGTGACAGGGCCTTGTCTGTGATCTGCCTAAGGTGGCACTGTGACATCATAACTCTGCACTGGTCACCCAGGGTAGAGGCCCTTTCCTGTGATCTGCCTAATGGGGCATTGTGACATCATAACTCTGCATGGGTCACCCCCGTGAAAGGCCCTTGTCTGCGATCTGCCTAAGGGGGCATTGTGACATCACAATTCTGCACGGGTCACCCAGGTGACATGCCCTTGTCTGGGATCTGCCAACGGGGGCATTGTAACATCATAATTCTGCATGGGTCACCCAGGTGACACATGCTTCTCTTTGATCTGCCTAAGGGTGAATTGTGACATCATAACTCTGTACGGGTCACCCAGGTGACAGACCCTTGTTTGTGATCTGCCTAAGTGGGCAATCTGATATCATAAATATGCAGGGGTCATCCACGTGACAGGCCCTTGTCTGTGAACTGCCTAAGGGGGCATCGTTATATCATAACTCTGCACTGGTCACCCAGGTGACAGACCCTTGTCTGTGATCTGCCTTAGGGGGCATTGTGACATCATAACTCTGCCCTGGTCACCCAAGTGACAGGCCATTGTCTGTGATCCGCCAAAGGGTGCATTGTGACATCATAACTCTGCACTGCTCACCCAGGTGACAGGGCCTTGTCTGTGATCTGCCTAAGGTGGCACTGTGACATCATAACTCTGCACTGGTCACCCAGGGTAGAGGCCCTTTCCTGTGATCTGCCTAATGGGGCATTGTGACATCATAACTCTGCATGGGTCACCCCCGTGAAAGGCCCTTGTCTGCGATCTGCCTAAGGGGGCATTGTGACATCACAATTCTGCACGGGTCACCCAGGTGACATGCCCTTGTCTGGGATCTGCCAACGGGGGCATTGTAACATCATAATTCTGCATGGGTCACCCAGGTGACACATGCTTCTCTTTGATCTGCCTAAGGGTGAATTGTGACATCATAACTCTGTACGGGTCACCCAGGTGACAGACCCTTGTTTGTGATCTGCCTAAGTGGGCAATCTGATATCATAAATATGCAGGGGTCATCCACGTGACAGGCCCTTGTCTGTGAACTGCCTAAGGGGGCATCGTTATATCATAACTCTGCACTGGTCACCCAGGTGACAGACCCTTGTCTGTGATCTGCCTAAGGGGGCATTGTGACATCATAACTGTGCACTGGACACCCAGGTGACAGACCCTTGTCTGTGATCTGCCTAAGGGTGCATAGTGACATGATTACTCTGCACTGGTCACCCAGGTGACAGAGCTTTGTCTGTGATCTGCCTAAACGGGCATTGTGACATCATAACTCTGCACTGGTCACCCAGGGGACAGGCCCTGGTCTGTGATCAGCAAAAGGGTCATTGTGACATCATAACTCTACACTGGTCCCCCAGGTGACAGTCCCTTGCCTTTGATCTTCCTAAGGGGGCATTGTGACTTCATAACTCTGCCCTGGTCATCCAGGTGAGAGGCCCTTGCTTTTGATCTCCCTAAGGGGGCGTTATGACTTCATAACACTGCACTGGCAACCCAGGTGACAGGCCCTGTACTTTGATCTGCCTAAAGGTTCATTGTGACATCATAACTCTGCAAGGGTCACCCAACTGACAGACCCTTGTCTGTGATCTGCCTAAGGGGGCATTGTGACATCATAACTCTGCATAGGTCACACAGCTGACAGGCCCTTGTCTGTGATCTGCCTAAGTGGGCATTGTGACATCATAACTCTGCACTGGTCACCCAGGTGACAGGCATTTGTCTGTGATCTGCCTAAGGGGGCATTGTGACATCATACCTCTTCACTGGTCACCCAGGTGACAGGTCCGTGTCTGTGATATGCCTAAGGGGGCTTTGTGACATCCTAACTCTGCACTGGTAACCCAGGTGATAGGCACCGGACTTTGATCTGGCTAATGGGGCATTGTGACATCATAAGTCTGCACTGGTCACCCCGGCGACGGACACTTTCCTTTGATATGCCTAAGGGGGCATTGTTACATCATAACTCTGCACTGGCCACCCACTCGAGACGCCCTGGTCTTTGATCAGCAGAAGGGGGCATTGTGACATCATAACTCTGCAATGATCAACCAGGTGACAGGCCCTGGAATTGATCTGCCTATGTGGGCATTGTTACATCATAATTCTGTACTGGTAACCCAGGTGACAGGCCCTTGTCTGTGATCCGCCTAAGGGGGCATTGTGATGTCATAACTCTGCACTGGTCACCGAGGTGACAGACCCTTGTCTGTGATGTGCCTTAGGGGGCATTGTGACATAACCCGGCACTGGGCAACCAGGTGACAGGCCCTTGTCTGTGATCCGCCTAATGGGGCTTTGTGATATAATAAACCTACACTGGTCACCGAGGTGACAGACCCTTGTCTGTGATGTGCCTTAGGGGGCATTGTGACATCATAACCCGGCACTGGGCAACCAGGTGACATGCGCTTGTCTGTGATCTGCCTACGGGGGCATTGTGACATCATAACTCAGCACAGATCACCCAGGTGACAGGCCCTTGTCTGTGATGTGCCTAAGGGGGCATTGTGACATCATAACTCTCCACTTGTCAGCCAGGTGACAGGCCCTTGCCTGTGATCTGCCTAAGGGGGCATTGTGACATCATAACTCTGCACTGGTCACCCAGGTGCCAGACCCCTGTCTGTGATCTGCCTAAGGGGGCCTTGTGACACCATAACCCTGCACTGGTCACCGTGGTAACAGACCCTTCTCTGTGATCTGCCTAAGGGTACATTGTGACATCATAACTCTGCACGGGTCACCCTGGAGACAGACCCTTGTCTTTGAACTGCTTAAGAGCGCATTGTGACATCATAATTCTGCACTGGTCACCCAGGTGACAGACCCTTGTCTGCGAACTGCCTAACGGGGCATTGTGACATCATTACTCTGCACTGGTCACGCTTGTGACAGACAATTGTCCGTTATCTTCCTCAGGGGGCATTGTGACATCATAACTCTGCACGGGGCACCCAGGTGACAGTCCCTTGTCTGTGATATGCCTAAGGGTGCATTGTGACATCATTACCATGCACTGGTCACCCAGGTAACAGACCCTTGTGTTTCATCTGCCTAAAGGGGAATTTTGACATCATAACTCTGCACTGGTCACCGAGGTGACAGACCCTTGTCTGTGATCTGCCTATGGGGTCATTGTGACATCATAACTCTCCACTGGTCACCCAGGTGACAGACCCTTGTCTGTGATCTGCCTAAGGGGGCATTGTGACATCATAACTCTGCACTGGACACCCGGGTTAGAGATCCTTGTATTTGATCTGCCTAAGGGGCACTGTGAGATCATAACTATGTACTGGTCACTCAGGTGACAGACCCTTGTCTGTGATCTGCCTAAGGGCGCATTGTGACATCATAATTCTGCACCGGTCACCCTGGTGACAGACCCATGTCTTTGATCTTCTTTAGTGGGCATTGTGACTTCATAACTATGCACTGGCCACACAGGAGACAGGGCCTTGTCTGTAATCTGCCTAAGGGGGCATTGTGACATCATAACTATGCACTTGGCGCCCAGGTGACAGACCCTTGTCTTTGATCTGCCGAAAGGGGCATTTTGACTTCATAACTCTGCACTGGTCACCGAGGTAACAGACCCTTGTCTGTGATTTGCCAAAGGGGTCCTTGTGACATCATAACTCTCCACTGGTCACCCAGGTCACAGACCGTTGTCTGTGAACTGCCTAAAGGGGCATTGTGACATCATAACTCTGCACTGGTTGCCCTGGTGACAGAACCTTGTCCGTTATCTGCCTAAGGGGGCATTGTGACATCATAACTCTGCACGGGGCCCCCAGGTGACAGACCCTTGTCTGTGATCTGCCTAAGGGTGCATTGTGACGTCATAACTCTGCACTGGTCACCCAGGTGACATACCCTAGGTTTTGATCTGCCTAAAGGGGCATTTTGATATCATAACTCTGCACTGGTCACTGAGGTGACAGACCATTTTCTGTGATCTGCCTAATGGGGCATTTTGACATCATAAATCTGCACTGCACACCCAGGTGACAGACCATTGTCTGTGATCTGCCTAAGGGGGCATTGTGAAATCATAATTCTGCACTGGTCTCCCAGGTGAAAAACCCTTGTCTGTGATCTGCCTAAGGGTGCATAGTGACATGATTACTCTGAACTGGTCACCCAGGTGACAGACCCTTGTCTGTGATCTGCCTAAGCGGGCATTGTGACATCATAACTCTGCACTGGTCACCCAGGGGACAGGCCCTTGTGTGTGATCCGCAAATGGGGCATTGTGACATCATAACCCTACACTGGTCACCCAGGTAACAGACCCTTGTGTTTCATCTGCCTAAAGGGGAATTTTGACATCATAACTCTGCACTGGTCACCGAGGTGACAGACCCTTGTCTGTGATCTGCCTAAGCGGGCTTTGTGACATCATAACTCTGCACTGGTCACCCAGGTGACAGGCCCTTGCCTTTGATCTTCCTAAGGGGACATTGTGACTTCATAACTCTGCCCTGGTCATCCAGGTGAGAGGCCCTTGCTTTTGATCTGCCTAAAGGGCCGTTATGACTTCATAACTCTGCACTGGTAACCCAGGTGACAGGCCCTGTCCTTTGATCTGCCTAACGGGGCATTGTGACATCATAATTCTGCACGGGGCCCCCAGGTGACAGACCCTTGTCTGTGTTCTGCCTAAGGGTGCATTGTGACGTCATAACTCTGCACTGGTCACCCAGGTGACAGGCCTTTGTCTGTGATCTTCCTAAGGGGGCATTGTGACATCATAACTCTCCACTGGTCACCCCGGAGGGACGCCCTGGCCTTTGGTCAGCAGAAGGGGGCATTGTGACTTCATAACTCTGCAATGATCAACCAGGTGACAGGCCCTGGACTTTGATCTGCCTAAGGGGGCGTTGTTACATCACAATTCTGTACTGGTAACCCAGGCGACAGGCCCTTGTCTGTGATCTGCCTAAGGGGGCACTCTGACGTCATAACTCTGCACTGGTCACTGAGGTGACAGACCCTTGTCTGTGATCTGCCTAAGGGGGCTTTGTGACATAATAAACCTGCACTGGTCACCCAGGTGACAGACTCTTTTCTGTGATCTGCCTAAGGGGCCTTTGTGACATTATAACTCTGCACTGGGCACCCAGGTGGCAGGCCCTTGTCTGTGATCTTCCTAAGGGGGCATTGTGACATCATAACTCTGCACTGCTCACACATTTGACAGGCCCTTGCCTGTGATATGCCTAAGGAGGCATTGTGACATCATAATACTGCACGGGTCACCCAGGTGACAGGTCCTTGTCTGTGATTTGCCTAAGCGGGGAGTGTGACATCATAACTCTGCACGGGTCACCCAGGTGACAGACCCTAGACTGTGATCGGACTAAGGGGCATTGTGACATCATAACTCTGTCCTGGTCATCCAGGTGACAGGCCCTTGCTTTTGATCTCCCTAAGGGGGAGTTATGACTTCATAACTCTGCACTAGTCAACCAGCTGACAGGCCTTTGTCTGTGATCTGCCGAATGGGGCATTGTGACATCAAAACTGTGCACGGGTCATCCATGTGACAGGCCCTAGTCTCTGATCTGTCTAAGGGGGCATTGTGACATCATAACTCGGCACGGGTCATCCAGGAGACAGGCCCTTGTCTGTGATCTGCCTACGGGGCATTGTGACATCATAATACTACACGGCTCACCCAGCTGACAGAACCTTGTCTATGATCTGCCTAAGGGGCAATGTGATATCATAAATATGCAGGGGTCATCCAGGTGACAGGCCCTTGTCTGTGATCGGCCAAAGGGGGCATTGTGACATAAAAACTCTGCACTGGTCACCCAGGTGACAGATCCTTGTCTGTGATCTGCCTAAGGGGGCATTTTGACATCATAACCCTGCACTGGTCACCCAGGTGACAGGCCCTTGTCTGTGATCCGCCAAAGGGGGCATTGTGACATCATAACTCTGCACAGCTCACCCAGGTGGCAGGTCCTTGTCTGTGATCTGCCTAAGGTGGCATTGTGACGTCATAACTCTGCACTGGTCACCCTGGGGACAGGCCCTTGTCTGTGAACCGCCAAAGGGGGCATTGTGACATCATAACTCTACACTGGTCACCCAGGTGACAGGCCCCTGCCTTTGATCTCCCTAACGGGGCGTTGTGACATCATAACTCTACACCGGTAATCCAGGTTACAGGCCCTGGCCTTTGATCTGCCTAACGGGGCATTGTAACATCATAACTCTGCACTGGCCACCCAGGCGACAGGCCCTGGATTTTTATCTGCCTAACCTGGCATTGTGACATCAAAACTCTGCACTGGTCACCCAGGTGACAGGTGCTGGTCTTCAATCTGCCTAATGGGGCATTGTGACATCATAACAATGCACGGGTCACCCAGGTGAAAGGCCCTTGTCTGTGATCTGCCTAAGGGGGCATTGTGACATCATAACTCTGCACTGGTCACCGAGGTGACAGACCCTTGTCTTTGATCTGCCTAAGGGGGCATTGTGATATCATAACTCTGCACTGATCACAGTGGTGATAGACCCTTGTCTGTGATCCGCCTAAGAGGCCATTGTGAAGTCATAACTCTGCACTGGTCAGCCAGGTGACAGACGATTGTCTGTGATGTGCCTAATGGGGCATTGTGACATCATAATTCTGCACTGGTCACCCAGGTGACACACCCTTGCCTTTGATCTGCTTAAGTGGGCATTGTGACATCATAACTCTGCACTGGGCACCCAAGTGACCGGCTCTTGTCTGTGATGTGTCTAATGGGGCATTGTGACATCATAACTCTGCACCGGACACCCAGGTGACAGAGCCTTGTCTGTGATCTGCTTAACGGGGCATTGTGACATCATAACTCTACACTGGGCACCCAGGTGACAGAGCCTTGTCTGTGATCTGGTAAAGGGGCATTGTGACATCATAACTCTGCAGTGGTCAACAAGGTGACAGACCATTGTCTGTGATCTGCCTAAGGAGGCATTGTGACGTCATAACACGGCACAGGTCACCCAGGTGACAGACCCCTGTCTGTGATCTGCCTAAGCGTGCATTGTGACATCATAATTCTGCACCGGTCACCCTGGTAAGAGACCCACGACTTTGACCTGCTTAAGTGGGCATTGTGACATCATAACTATGCACTGGTCACCCAGGTGACAGGCCCTCGTCTGTAATCTGCCTAGGGCGCATTGTGACGTCATAACTCTGCACTGAGCACCCAGGATACAGACCCTTGACTTTGATCTGCCTAAAGGGGCATTTTGGCATCATAACTCTGCACTGCTCACTGAGGTGACCGACCCTTGTCTGTGATCTGCCTAAAGGGGCATTGTGACATCATATCTCTGCACTGGTCACCCAGGTGAAATACCCTAGTCTGAGATCTGCCTAAGCGGGTATTATGACATCATAAGTCTGCACTGGTCACCAAGGTGACAGACCCTTGTCTGTGATCTTCCTAAGGGGGCATTGTGACATCATAACTCTGCACTGGACACCCGGGTTAGAGATCCTTGTATTTGATCTGCCTAAGGGGCACTGTGAGATCATAACTATGTACTGGTCACTCAGGTGACAGACCCTTGTCTGTGATCTACCTAAGGGTGCATTGTGACATCATAATTCTGCACCGGTCACCCTGGTGACAGACCCATGTCTTTGATCTGCTTTAGTGGGCATTGTGACTTCATAACTATGCACTGGCCACACAGGAGACAGGGCCTTGTCTGTAATCTGCCTAAGGGGGCATTGTGACATCATAACTATGCACTTGGCACCCAGGTGACAGACCCTTGTCTTTGATCTGCCGAAAGGGGCATTTTGACTTCATAACTCTGCACTGGTCACCGAGATAACAGACCCTTGTCTGTGATTTGCCAAAGGGGTCCTTGTGACATCATAACTCTCCACTGGTCACCCAGGTCACAGACCGTTGTCTTTGAACTGCCTAAAGGGGCATTGTGACATCATAACTCTGCACTGGTTGCCCTGGTGACAGACCCTTGTCCGTTATCTGCCTAAGGGGGCATCGTTATATCATAACTCTGCACTGGTCACCCAGGTGACAGACCCTTGTCTGTGATCTGCCTAAGGGGGCATTGTGACATCATAACTGTGCACTGGACACCCAGGTGACAGACCCTTGTCTGTGATCTGCCTAAGGGTGCATAGTGACATGATTACTCTGCACTGGTCACCCAGGTGACAGAGCTTTGTCTGTGATCTGCCTAAACGGGCATTGTGACATCATAACTCTGCACTGGTCACCCAGGGGACAGGCCCTGGTCTGTGATCAGCAAAAGGGTCATTGTGACATCATAACTCTACACTGGTCCCCCAGGTGACAGTCCCTTGCCTTTGATCTTCCTAAGGGGGCATTGTGACTTCATAACTCTGCCCTGGTCATCCAGGTGAGAGGCCCTTGCTTTTGATCTCCCTAAGGGGGCGTTATGACTTCATAACACTGCACTGGCAACCCAGGTGACAGGCCCTGTACTTTGATCTGCCTAAAGGTTCATTGTGACATCATAACTCTGCAAGGGTCACCCAACTGACAGACCCTTGTCTGTGATCTGCCTAAGGGGGCATTGTGACATCATAACTCTGCATAGGTCACACAGCTGACAGGCCCTTGTCTGTGATCTGCCTAAGTGGGCATTGTGACATCATAACTCTGCACTGGTCACCCAGGTGACAGGCATTTGTCTGTGATCTGCCTAAGGGGGCATTGTGACATCATACCTCTTCACTGGTCACCCAGGTGACAGGTCCGTGTCTGTGATATGCCTAAGGGGGCTTTGTGACATCCTAACTCTGCACTGGTAACCCAGGTGATAGGCACCGGACTTTGATCTGGCTAATGGGGCATTGTGACATCATAAGTCTGCACTGGTCACCCCGGCGACGGACACTTTCCTTTGATATGCCTAAGGGGGCATTGTTACATCATAACTCTGCACTGGCCACCCACTCGAGACGCCCTGGTCTTTGATCAGCAGAAGGGGGCATTGTGACATCATAACTCTGCAATGATCAACCAGGTGACAGGCCCTGGAATTGATCTGCCTATGTGGGCATTGTTACATCATAATTCTGTACTGGTAACCCAGGTGACAGGCCCTTGTCTGTGATCCGCCTAAGGGGGCATTGTGATGTCATAACTCTGCACTGGTCACCGAGGTGACAGACCCTTGTCTGTGATGTGCCTTAGGGGGCATTGTGACATAACCCGGCACTGGGCAACCAGGTGACAGGCCCTTGTCTGTGATCCGCCTAATGGGGCTTTGTGATATAATAAACCTACACTGGTCACCGAGGTGACAGACCCTTGTCTGTGATGTGCCTTAGGGGGCATTGTGACATCATAACCCGGCACTGGGCAACCAGGTGACATGCGCTTGTCTGTGATCTGCCTACGGGGGCATTGTGACATCATAACTCAGCACAGATCACCCAGGTGACAGGCCCTTGTCTGTGATGTGCCTAAGGGGGCATTGTGACATCATAACTCTCCACTTGTCAGCCAGGTGACAGGCCCTTGCCTGTGATCTGCCTAAGGGGGCATTGTGACATCATAACTCTGCACTGGTCACCCAGGTGCCAGACCCCTGTCTGTGATCTGCCTAAGGGGGCCTTGTGACACCATAACCCTGCACTGGTCACCGTGGTAACAGACCCTTCTCTGTGATCTGCCTAAGGGTACATTGTGACATCATAACTCTGCACGGGTCACCCTGGAGACAGACCCTTGTCTTTGAACTGCTTAAGAGCGCATTGTGACATCATAATTCTGCACTGGTCACCCAGGTGACAGACCCTTGTCTGCGAACTGCCTAACGGGGCATTGTGACATCATTACTCTGCACTGGTCACGCTTGTGACAGACAATTGTCCGTTATCTTCCTCAGGGGGCATTGTGACATCATAACTCTGCACGGGGCACCCAGGTGACAGTCCCTTGTCTGTGATATGCCTAAGGGTGCATTGTGACATCATTACCATGCACTGGTCACCCAGGTAACAGACCCTTGTGTTTCATCTGCCTAAAGGGGAATTTTGACATCATAACTCTGCACTGGTCACCGAGGTGACAGACCCTTGTCTGTGATCTGCCTATGGGGTCATTGTGACATCATAACTCTCCACTGGTCACCCAGGTGACAGACCCTTGTCTGTGATCTGCCTAAGGGGGCATTGTGACATCATAACTCTGCACTGGACACCCAGGTTAGAGATCCTTGTATTTGATCTGCCTAAGGGGCACTGTGAGATCATAACTATGTACTGGTCACTCAGGTGACAGACCCTTGTCTGTGATCTGCCTAAGGGCGCATTGTGACATCATAATTCTGCACCGGTCACCCTGGTGACAGACCCATGTCTTTGATCTGCTTTAGTGGGCATTGTGACTTCATAACTATGCACTGGCCACACAGGAGACAGGGCCTTGTCTGTAATCTGCCTAAGGGGGCATTGTGACATCATAACTATGCACTTGGCGCCCAGGTGACAGACCCTTGTCTTTGATCTGCCGAAAGGGGCATTTTGACTTCATAACTCTGCACTGGTCACCGAGGTAACAGACCCTTGTCTGTGATTTGCCAAAGGGGTCCTTGTGACATCATAACTCTCCACTGGTCACCCAGGTCACAGACCGTTGTCTGTGAACTGCCTAAAGGGGCATTGTGACATCATAACTCTGCACTGGTTGCCCTGGTGACAGAACCTTGTCCGTTATCTGCCTAAGGGGGCATTGTGACATCATAACTCTGCACGGGGCCCCCAGGTGACAGACCCTTGTCTGTGATCTGCCTAAGGGTGCATTGTGACGTCATAACTCTGCACTGGTCACCCAGGTGACATACCCTAGGTTTTGATCTGCCTAAAGGGGCATTTTGATATCATAACTCTGCACTGGTCACTGAGGTGACAGACCATTTTCTGTGATCTGCCTAATGGGGCATTTTGACATCATAAATCTGCACTGCACACCCAGGTGACAGACCATTGTCTGTGATCCGCCTAAGGGGGCATTGTGAAATCATAATTCTGCACTGGTCTCCCAGGTGAAAAACCCTTGTCTGTGATCTGCCTAAGGGTGCATAGTGACATGATTACTCTGAACTGGTCACCCAGGTGACAGACCCTTGTCTGTGATCTGCCTAAGCGGGCATTGTGACATCATAACTCTGCACTGGTCACCCAGGGGACACGCCCTTGTGTGTGATCCGCAAATGGGGCATTGTGACATCATAACCCTACACTGGTCACCCAGGTAACAGACCCTTGTGTTTCATCTGCCTAAAGGGGAATTTTGACATCATAACTCTGCACTGGTCACCGAGGTGACAGACCCTTGTCTGTGATCTGCCTAAGCGGGCTTTGTGACATCATAACTCTGCACTGGTCACCCAGGTGACAGGCCCTTGCCTTTGATCTTCCTAAGGGGACATTGTGACTTCATAACTCTGCCCTGGTCATCCAGGTGAGAGGCCCTTGCTTTTGATCTGCCTAAAGGGCCGTTATGACTTCATAACTCTGCACTGGTAACCCAGGTGACAGGCCCTGTCCTTTGATCTGCCTAACGGGGCATTGTGACATCATAATTCTGCACGGGGCCCCCAGGTGACAGACCCTTGTCTGTGTTCTGCCTAAGGGTGCATTGTGACGTCATAACTCTGCACTGGTCACCCAGGTGACAGGCCTTTGTCTGTGATCTTCCTAAGGGGGCATTGTGACATCATAACTCTCCACTGGTCACCCCGGAGGGACGCCCTGGCCTTTGGTCAGCAGAAGGGGGCATTGTGACTTCATAACTCTGCAATGATCAACCAGGTGACAGGCCCTGGACTTTGATCTGCCTAAGGGGGCGTTGTTACATCACAATTCTGTACTGGTAACCCAGGCGACAGGCCCTTGTCTGTGATCTGCCTAAGGGGGCACTCTGACGTCATAACTCTGCACTGGTCACTGAGGTGACAGACCCTTGTCTGTGATCTGCCTAAGGGGGCTTTGTGACATAATAAACCTGCACTGGTCACCCAGGTGACAGACTCTTTTCTGTGATCTGCCTAAGGGGCCTTTGTGACATTATAACTCTGCACTGGGCACCCAGGTGGCAGGCCCTTGTCTGTGATCTTCCTAAGGGGGCATTGTGACATCATAACTCTGCACTGCTCACACATTTGACAGGCCCTTGCCTGTGATATGCCTAAGGAGGCATTGTGACATCATAATACTGCACGGGTCACCCAGGTGACAGGTCCTTGTCTGTGATTTGCCTAAGCGGGGAGTGTGACATCATAACTCTGCACGGGTCACCCAGGTGACAGACCCTAGACTGTGATCGGACTAAGGGGCATTGTGACATCATAACTCTGTCCTGGTCATCCAGGTGACAGGCCCTTGCTTTTGATCTCCCTAAGGGGGAGTTATGACTTCATAACTCTGCACTAGTCAACCAGCTGACAGGCCTTTGTCTGTGATCTGCCGAATGGGGCATTGTGACATCAAAACTGTGCACGGGTCATCCATGTGACAGGCCCTAGTCTCTGATCTGTCTAAGGGGGCATTGTGACATCATAACTCGGCACGGGTCATCCAGGAGACAGGCCCTTGTCTGTGATCTGCCTACGGGGCATTGTGACATCATAATACTACACGGCTCACCCAGCTGACAGAACCTTGTCTATGATCTGCCTAAGGGGCAATGTGATATCATAAATATGCAGGGGTCATCCAGGTGACAGGCCCTTGTCTGTGATCGGCCAAAGGGGGCATTGTGACATAAAAACTCTGCACTGGTCACCCAGGTGACAGATCCTTGTCTGTGATCTGCCTAAGGGGGCATTTTGACATCATAACCCTGCACTGGTCACCCAGGTGACAGGCCCTTGTCTGTGATCCGCCAAAGGGGGCATTGTGACATCATAACTCTGCACAGCTCACCCAGGTGGCAGGTCCTTGTCTGTGATCTGCCTAAGGTGGCATTGTGACGTCATAACTCTGCACTGGTCACCCTGGGGACAGGCCCTTGTCTGTGAACCGCCAAAGGGGGCATTGTGACATCATAACTCTACACTGGTCACCCAGGTGACAGGCCCCTGCCTTTGATCTCCCTAACGGGGCGTTGTGACATCATAACTCTACACCGGTAATCCAGGTTACAGGCCCTGGCCTTTGATCTGCCTAACGGGGCATTGTAACATCATAACTCTGCACTGGCCACCCAGGCGACAGGCCCTGGATTTTTATCTGCCTAACCTGGCATTGTGACATCAAAACTCTGCACTGGTCACCCAGGTGACAGGTGCTGGTCTTCAATCTGCCTAATGGGGCATTGTGACATCATAACAATGCACGGGTCACCCAGGTGAAAGGCCCTTGTCTGTGATCTGCCTAAGGGGGCATTGTGACATCATAACTCTGCACTGGTCACCGAGGTGACAGACCCTTGTCTTTGATCTGCCTAAGGGGGCATTGTGATATCATAACTCTGCACTGATCACAGTGGTGATAGACCCTTGTCTGTGATCCGCCTAAGAGGCCATTGTGAAGTCATAACTCTGCACTGGTCAGCCAGGTGACAGACGATTGTCTGTGATGTGCCTAATGGGGCATTGTGACATCATAATTCTGCACTGGTCACCCAGGTGACACACCCTTGCCTTTGATCTGCTTAAGTGGGCATTGTGACATCATAACTCTGCACTGGGCACCCAAGTGACCGGCTCTTGTCTGTGATGTGTCTAATGGGGCATTGTGACATCATAACTCTGCACCGGACACCCAGGTGACAGAGCCTTGTCTGTGATCTGCTTAACGGGGCATTGTGACATCATAACTCTACACTGGGCACCCAGGTGACAGAGCCTTGTCTGTGATCTGGTAAAGGGGCATTGTGACATCATAACTCTGCAGTGGTCAACAAGGTGACAGACCATTGTCTGTGATCTGCCTAAGGAGGCATTGTGACGTCATAACACGGCACAGGTCACCCAGGTGACAGACCCCTGTCTGTGATCTGCCTAAGCGTGCATTGTGACATCATAATTCTGCACCGGTCACCCTGGTAAGAGACCCACGACTTTGACCTGCTTAAGTGGGCATTGTGACATCATAACTATGCACTGGTCACCCAGGTGACAGGCCCTCGTCTGTAATCTGCCTAGGGCGCATTGTGACGTCATAACTCTGCACTGAGCACCCAGGATACAGACCCTTGACTTTGATCTGCCTAAAGGGGCATTTTGGCATCATAACTCTGCACTGCTCACTGAGGTGACCGACCCTTGTCTGTGATCTGCCTAAAGGGGCATTGTGACATCATATCTCTGCACTGGTCACCCAGGTGAAATACCCTAGTCTGAGATCTGCCTAAGCGGGTATTATGACATCATAAGTCTGCACTGGTCACCAAGGTGACAGACCCTTGTCTGTGATCTTCCTAAGGGGGCATTGTGACATCATAACTCTGCACTGGACACCCGGGTTAGAGATCCTTGTATTTGATCTGCCTAAGGGGCACTGTGAGATCATAACTATGTACTGGTCACTCAGGTGACAGACCCTTGTCTGTGATCTACCTAAGGGTGCATTGTGACATCATAATTCTGCACCGGTCACCCTGGTGACAGACCCATGTCTTTGATCTGCTTTAGTGGGCATTGTGACTTCATAACTATGCACTGGCCACACAGGAGACAGGGCCTTGTCTGTAATCTGCCTAAGGGGGCATTGTGACATCATAACTATGCACTTGGCACCCAGGTGACAGACCCTTGTCTTTGATCTGCCGAAAGGGGCATTTTGACTTCATAACTCTGCACTGGTCACCGAGATAACAGACCCTTGTCTGTGATTTGCCAAAGGGGTCCTTGTGACATCATAACTCTCCACTGGTCACCCAGGTCACAGACCGTTGTCTTTGAACTGCCTAAAGGGGCATTGTGACATCATAACTCTGCACTGGTTGCCCTGGTGACAGACCCTTGTCCGTTATCTGCCTAAGGGGGCATCGTTATATCATAACTCTGCACTGGTCACCCAGGTGACAGACCCTTGTCTGTGATCTGCCTAAGGGGGCATTGTGACATCATAACTGTGCACTGGACACCCAGGTGACAGACCCTTGTCTGTGATCTGCCTAAGGGTGCATAGTGACATGATTACTCTGCACTGGTCACCCAGGTGACAGAGCTTTGTCTGTGATCTGCCTAAACGGGCATTGTGACATCATAACTCTGCACTGGTCACCCAGGGGACAGGCCCTGGTCTGTGATCAGCAAAAGGGTCATTGTGACATCATAACTCTACACTGGTCCCCCAGGTGACAGTCCCTTGCCTTTGATCTTCCTAAGGGGGCATTGTGACTTCATAACTCTGCCCTGGTCATCCAGGTGAGAGGCCCTTGCTTTTGATCTCCCTAAGGGGGCGTTATGACTTCATAACACTGCACTGGCAACCCAGGTGACAGGCCCTGTACTTTGATCTGCCTAAAGGTTCATTGTGACATCATAACTCTGCAAGGGTCACCCAACTGACAGACCCTTGTCTGTGATCTGCCTAAGGGGGCATTGTGACATCATAACTCTGCATAGGTCACACAGCTGACAGGCCCTTGTCTGTGATCTGCCTAAGTGGGCATTGTGACATCATAACTCTGCACTGGTCACCCAGGTGACAGGCATTTGTCTGTGATCTGCCTAAGGGGGCATTGTGACATCATACCTCTTCACTGGTCACCCAGGTGACAGGTCCGTGTCTGTGATATGCCTAAGGGGGCTTTGTGACATCCTAACTCTGCACTGGTAACCCAGGTGATAGGCACCGGACTTTGATCTGGCTAATGGGGCATTGTGACATCATAAGTCTGCACTGGTCACCCCGGCGACGGACACTTTCCTTTGATATGCCTAAGGGGGCATTGTTACATCATAACTCTGCACTGGCCACCCACTCGAGACGCCCTGGTCTTTGATCAGCAGAAGGGGGCATTGTGACATCATAACTCTGCAATGATCAACCAGGTGACAGGCCCTGGAATTGATCTGCCTATGTGGGCATTGTTACATCATAATTCTGTACTGGTAACCCAGGTGACAGGCCCTTGTCTGTGATCCGCCTAAGGGGGCATTGTGATGTCATAACTCTGCACTGGTCACCGAGGTGACAGACCCTTGTCTGTGATGTGCCTTAGGGGGCATTGTGACATAACCCGGCACTGGGCAACCAGGTGACAGGCCCTTGTCTGTGATCCGCCTAATGGGGCTTTGTGATATAATAAACCTACACTGGTCACCGAGGTGACAGACCCTTGTCTGTGATGTGCCTTAGGGGGCATTGTGACATCATAACCCGGCACTGGGCAACCAGGTGACATGCGCTTGTCTGTGATCTGCCTACGGGGGCATTGTGACATCATAACTCAGCACAGATCACCCAGGTGACAGGCCCTTGTCTGTGATGTGCCTAAGGGGGCATTGTGACATCATAACTCTCCACTTGTCAGCCAGGTGACAGGCCCTTGCCTGTGATCTGCCTAAGGGGGCATTGTGACATCATAACTCTGCACTGGTCACCCAGGTGCCAGACCCCTGTCTGTGATCTGCCTAAGGGGGCCTTGTGACACCATAACCCTGCACTGGTCACCGTGGTAAAAGACCCTTCTCTGTGATCTGCCTAAGGGTACATTGTGACATCATAACTCTGCACGGGTCACCCTGGAGACAGACCCTTGTCTTTGAACTGCTTAAGAGTGCATTGTGACATCATAATTCTGCACTGGTCACCCAGGTGACAGACCCTTGTCTGCGAACTGCCTAACGGGGCATTGTGACATCATTACTCTGCACTGGTCACGCTTGTGACAGACAATTGTCCGTTATCTTCCTCAGGGGGCATTGTGACATCATAACTCTGCACGGGGCACCCAGGTGACAGTCCCTTGTCTGTGATATGCCTAAGGGTGCATTGTGACATCATTACCATGCACTGGTCACCCAGGTAACAGACCCTTGTGTTTCATCTGCCTAAAGGGGAATTTTGACATCATAACTCTGCACTGGTCACCGAGGTGACAGACCCTTGTCTGTGATCTGCCTATGGGGTCATTGTGACATCATAACTCTCCACTGGTCACCCAGGTGACAGACCCTTGTCTGTGATCTGCCTAAGGGGGCATTGTGACATCATAACTCTGCACTGGACACCCAGGTTAGAGATCCTTGTATTTGATCTGCCTAAGGGGCACTGTGAGATCATAACTATGTACTGGTCACTCAGGTGACAGACCCTTGTCTGTGATCTGCCTAAGGGCGCATTGTGACATCATAATTCTGCACCGGTCACCCTGGTGACAGACCCATGTCTTTGATCTGCTTTAGTGGGCATTGTGACTTCATAACTATGCACTGGCCACACAGGAGACAGGGCCTTGTCTGTAATCTGCCTAAGGGGGCATTGTGACATCATAACTATGCACTTGGCGCCCAGGTGACAGACCCTTGTCTTTGATCTGCCGAAAGGGGCATTTTGACTTCATAACTCTGCACTGGTCACCGAGGTAACAGACCCTTGTCTGTGATTTGCCAAAGGGGTCCTTGTGACATCATAACTCTCCACTGGTCACCCAGGTCACAGACCGTTGTCTGTGAACTGCCTAAAGGGGCATTGTGACATCATAACTCTGCACTGGTTGCCCTGGTGACAGAACCTTGTCCGTTATCTGCCTAAGGGGGCATTGTGACATCATAACTCTGCACGGGGCCCCCAGGTGACAGACCCTTGTCTGTGATCTGCCTAAGGGTGCATTGTGACGTCATAACTCTGCACTGGTCACCCAGGTGACATACCCTAGGTTTTGATCTGCCTAAAGGGGCATTTTGATATCATAACTCTGCACTGGTCACTGAGGTGACAGACCATTTTCTGTGATCTGCCTAATGGGGCATTTTGACATCATAAATCTGCACTGCACACCCAGGTGACAGACCATTGTCTGTGATCTGCCTAAGGGGGCATTGTGAAATCATAATTCTGCACTGGTCTCCCAGGTGAAAAACCCTTGTCTGTGATCTGCCTAAGGGTGCATAGTGACATGATTACTCTGAACTGGTCACCCAGGTGACAGACCCTTGTCTGTGATCTGCCTAAGCGGGCATTGTGACATCATAACTCTGCACTGGACACCCAGGGGACAGGCCCTTGTGTGTGATCCGCAAATGGGGCATTGTGACATCATAACCCTACACTGGTCACCCAGGTAACAGACCCTTGTGTTTCATCTGCCTAAAGGGGAATTTTGACATCATAACTCTGCACTGGTCACCGAGGTGACAGACCCTTGTCTGTGATCTGCCTAAGCGGGCTTTGTGACATCATAACTCTGCACTGGTCACCCAGGTGACAGGCCCTTGCCTTTGATCTTCCTAAGGGGACATTGTGACTTCATAACTCTGCCCTGGTCATCCAGGTGAGAGGCCCTTGCTTTTGATCTGCCTAAAGGGCCGTTATGACTTCATAACTCTGCACTGGTAACCCAGGTGACAGGCCCTGTCCTTTGATCTGCCTAACGGGGCATTGTGACATCATAATTCTGCACGGGGCCCCCAGGTGACAGACCCTTGTCTGTGTTCTGCCTAAGGGTGCATTGTGACGTCATAACTCTGCACTGGTCACCCAGGTGACAGGCCTTTGTCTGTGATCTTCCTAAGGGGGCATTGTGACATCATAACTCTCCACTGGTCACCCCGGAGGGACGCCCTGGCCTTTGGTCAGCAGAAGGGGGCATTGTGACTTCATAACTCTGCAATGATCAACCAGGTGACAGGCCCTGGACTTTGATCTGCCTAAGGGGGCGTTGTTACATCACAATTCTGTACTGGTAACCCAGGCGACAGGCCCTTGTCTGTGATCTGCCTAAGGGGGCACTCTGACGTCATAACTCTGCACTGGTCACTGAGGTGACAGACCCTTGTCTGTGATCTGCCTAAGGGGGCTTTGTGACATAATAAACCTGCACTGGTCACCCAGGTGACAGACTCTTTTCTGTGATCTGCCTAAGGGGCCTTTGTGACATTATAACTCTGCACTGGGCACCCAGGTGGCAGGCCCTTGTCTGTGATCTTCCTAAGGGGGCATTGTGACATCATAACTCTGCACTGCTCACACATTTGACAGGCCCTTGCCTGTGATATGCCTAAGGAGGCATTGTGACATCATAATACTGCACGGGTCACCCAGGTGACAGGTCCTTGTCTGTGATTTGCCTAAGCGGGGAGTGTGACATCATAACTCTGCACGGGTCACCCAGGTGACAGACCCTAGACTGTGATCGGACTAAGGGGCATTGTGACATCATAACTCTGTCCTGGTCATCCAGGTGACAGGCCCTTGCTTTTGATCTCCCTAAGGGGGAGTTATGACTTCATAACTCTGCACTAGTCAACCAGCTGACAGGCCTTTGTCTGTGATCTGCCGAATGGGGCATTGTGACATCAAAACTGTGCACGGGTCATCCATGTGACAGGCCCTAGTCTCTGATCTGTCTAAGGGGGCATTGTGACATCATAACTCGGCACGGGTCATCCAGGAGACAGGCCCTTGTCTGTGATCTGCCTACGGGGGCATTGTGACATCATAATTCTACACGGCTCACCCAGGTGACACACCCTTGTCTTTGATCTGCCTAAGGGGGAATTGTGACATCATAACTCTGTACGGGTCACCCAGCTGACAGAACCTTGTCTATGATCTGCCTAAGGGGCAATGTGATATCATAAATATGCAGGGGTCATCCAGGTGACAGGCCCTTGTCTGTGATCGGCCAAAGGGGGCATTGTGACATAAAAACTCTGCACTGGTCACCCAGGTGACAGATCCTTGTCTGTGATCTGCCTAAGGGGGCATTTTGACATCATAACCCTGCACTGGTCACCCAGGTGACAGGCCCTTGTCTGTGATCCGCCAAAGGGGGCATTGTGACATCATAACTCTGCACAGCTCACCCAGGTGGCAGGTCCTTGTCTGTGATCTGCCTAAGGTGGCATTGTGACGTCATAACTCTGCACTGGTCACCCTGGGGACAGGCCCTTGTCTGTGAACCGCCAAAGGGGGCATTGTGACATCATAACTCTACACTGGTCACCCAGGTGACAGGCCCCTGCCTTTGATCTCCCTAACGGGGCGTTGTGACATCATAACTCTACACCGGTAATCCAGGTTACAGGCCCTGGCCTTTGATCTGCCTAACGGGGCATTGTAACATCATAACTCTGCACTGGCCACCCAGGCGACAGGCCCTGGATTTTTATCTGCCTAACCTGGCATTGTGACATCAAAACTCTGCACTGGTCACCCAGGTGACAGGTGCTGGTCTTCAATCTGCCTAATGGGGCATTGTGACATCATAACAATGCACGGGTCACCCAGGTGAAAAGCCCTTGTCTGTGATCTGCCTAAGGGGGCATTGTGACATCATAACTCTGCACTGGTCACCGAGGTGACAGACCCTTGTCTTTGATCTGCCTAAGGGGGCATTGTGATATCATAACTCTGCACTGATCACAGTGGTGATAGACCCTTGTCTGTGATCCGCCTAAGAGGCCATTGTGAAGTCATAACTCTGCACTGGTCAGCCAGGTGACAGACGATTGTCTGTGATGTGCCTAATGGGGCATTGTGACATCATAATTCTGCACTGGTCACCCAGGTGACACACCCTTGCCTTTGATCTGCTTAAGTGGGCATTGTGACATCATAACTCTGCACTGGGCACCCAAGTGACCGGCTCTTGTCTGTGATGTGCCTAATGGGGCATTGTGACATCATAACTCTGCACCGGACACCCAGGTGACAGAGCCTTGTCTGTGATCTGCTTAACGGGGCATTGTGACATCATAACTCTACACTGGGCACCCAGGTGACAGAGCCTTGTCTGTGATCTGGTAAAGGGGCATTGTGACATCATAACTCTGCAGTGGTCAACAAGGTGACAGACCATTGTCTGTGATCTGCCTAAGGAGGCATTGTGACGTCATAACACGGCACAGGTCACCCAGGTGACAGACCCCTGTCTGTGATCTGCCTAAGCGTGCATTGTGACATCATAATTCTGCACCGGTCACCCTGGTAAGAGACCCACGACTTTGACCTGCTTAAGTGGGCATTGTGACATCATAACTATGCACTGGTCACCCAGGTGACAGGCCCTCGTCTGTAATCTGCCTAGGGCGCATTGTGACGTCATAACTCTGCACTGAGCACCCAGGATACAGACCCTTGACTTTGATCTGCCTAAAGGGGCATTTTGGCATCATAACTCTGCACTGCTCACTGAGGTGACCGACCCTTGTCTGTGATCTGCCTAAAGGGGCATTGTGACATCATATCTCTGCACTGGTCACCCAGGTGAAATACCCTAGTCTGAGATCTGCCTAAGCGGGTATTATGACATCATAAGTCTGCACTGGTCACCAAGGTGACAGACCCTTGTCTGTGATCTTCCTAAGGGGGCATTGTGACATCATAACTCTGCACTGGACACCCGGGTTAGAGATCCTTGTATTTGATCTGCCTAAGGGGCACTGTGAGATCATAACTATGTACTGGTCACTCAGGTGACAGACCCTTGTCTGTGATCTACCTAAGGGTGCATTGTGACATCATAATTCTGCACCGGTCACCCTGGTGACAGACCCATGTCTTTGATCTGCTTTAGTGGGCATTGTGACTTCATAACTATGCACTGGCCACACAGGAGACAGGGCCTTGTCTGTAATCTGCCTAAGGGGGCATTGTGACATCATAACTATGCACTTGGCACCCAGGTGACAGACCCTTGTCTTTGATCTGCCGAAAGGGGCATTTTGACTTCATAACTCTGCACTGGTCACCGAGATAACAGACCCTTGTCTGTGATTTGCCAAAGGGGTCCTTGTGACATCATAACTCTCCACTGGTCACCCAGGTCACAGACCGTTGTCTTTGAACTGCCTAAAGGGGCATTGTGACATCATAACTCTGCACTGGTTGCCCTGGTGACAGACCCTTGTCCGTTATCTGCCTAAGGGGGCATCGTTATATCATAACTCTGCACTGGTCACCCAGGTGACAGACCCTTGTCTGTGATCTGCCTAAGGGGGCATTGTGACATCATAACTGTGCACTGGACACCCAGGTGACAGACCCTTGTCTGTGATCTGCCTAAGGGTGCATAGTGACATGATTACTCTGCACTGGTCACCCAGGTGACAGAGCTTTGTCTGTGATCTGCCTAAACGGGCATTGTGACATCATAACTCTGCACTGGTCACCCAGGGGACAGGCCCTGGTCTGTGATCAGCAAAAGGGTCATTGTGACATCATAACTCTACACTGGTCCCCCAGGTGACAGTCCCTTGCCTTTGATCTTCCTAAGGGGGCATTGTGACTTCATAACTCTGCCCTGGTCATCCAGGTGAGAGGCCCTTGCTTTTGATCTCCCTAAGGGGGCGTTATGACTTCATAACACTGCACTGGCAACCCAGGTGACAGGCCCTGTACTTTGATCTGCCTAAAGGTTCATTGTGACATCATAACTCTGCAAGGGTCACCCAACTGACAGACCCTTGTCTGTGATCTGCCTAAGGGGGCATTGTGACATCATAACTCTGCATAGGTCACACAGCTGACAGGCCCTTGTCTGTGATCTGCCTAAGTGGGCATTGTGACATCATAACTCTGCACTGGTCACCCAGGTGACAGGCATTTGTCTGTGATCTGCCTAAGGGGGCATTGTGACATCATACCTCTTCACTGGTCACCCAGGTGACAGGTCCGTGTCTGTGATATGCCTAAGGGGGCTTTGTGACATCCTAACTCTGCACTGGTAACCCAGGTGATAGGCACCGGACTTTGATCTGGCTAATGGGGCATTGTGACATCATAAGTCTGCACTGGTCACCCCGGCGACGGACACTTTCCTTTGATATGCCTAAGGGGGCATTGTTACATCATAACTCTGCACTGGCCACCCACTCGAGACGCCCTGGTCTTTGATCAGCAGAAGGGGGCATTGTGACATCATAACTCTGCAATGATCAACCAGGTGACAGGCCCTGGAATTGATCTGCCTATGTGGGCATTGTTACATCATAATTCTGTACTGGTAACCCAGGTGACAGGCCCTTGTCTGTGATCCGCCTAAGGGGGCATTGTGATGTCATAACTCTGCACTGGTCACCGAGGTGACAGACCCTTGTCTGTGATGTGCCTTAGGGGGCATTGTGACATAACCCGGCACTGGGCAACCAGGTGACAGGCCCTTGTCTGTGATCCGCCTAATGGGGCTTTGTGATATAATAAACCTACACTGGTCACCGAGGTGACAGACCCTTGTCTGTGATGTGCCTTAGGGGGCATTGTGACATCATAACCCGGCACTGGGCAACCAGGTGACATGCGCTTGTCTGTGATCTGCCTACGGGGGCATTGTGACATCATAACTCAGCACAGATCACCCAGGTGACAGGCCCTTGTCTGTGATGTGCCTAAGGGGGCATTGTGACATCATAACTCTCCACTTGTCAGCCAGGTGACAGGCCCTTGCCTGTGATCTGCCTAAGGGGGCATTGTGACATCATAACTCTGCACTGGTCACCCAGGTGCCAGACCCCTGTCTGTGATCTGCCTAAGGGGGCCTTGTGACACCATAACCCTGCACTGGTCACCGTGGTAACAGACCCTTCTCTGTGATCTGCCTAAGGGTACATTGTGACATCATAACTCTGCACGGGTCACCCTGGAGACAGACCCTTGTCTTTGAACTGCTTAAGAGTGCATTGTGACATCATAATTCTGCACTGGTCACCCAGGTGACAGACCCTTGTCTGCGAACTGCCTAACGGGGCATTGTGACATCATTACTCTGCACTGGTCACGCTTGTGACAGACAATTGTCCGTTATCTTCCTCAGGGGGCATTGTGACATCATAACTCTGCACGGGGCACCCAGGTGACAGTCCCTTGTCTGTGATATGCCTAAGGGTGCATTGTGACATCATTACCATGCACTGGTCACCCAGGTAACAGACCCTTGTGTTTCATCTGCCTAAAGGGGAATTTTGACATCATAACTCTGCACTGGTCACCGAGGTGACAGACCCTTGTCTGTGATCTGCCTATGGGGTCATTGTGACATCATAACTCTCCACTGGTCACCCAGGTGACAGACCCTTGTCTGTGATCTGCCTAAGGGGGCATTGTGACATCATAACTCTGCACTGGACACCCAGGTTAGAGATCCTTGTATTTGATCTGCCTAAGGGGCACTGTGAGATCATAACTATGTACTGGTCACTCAGGTGACAGACCCTTGTCTGTGATCTGCCTAAGGGCGCATTGTGACATCATAATTCTGCACCGGTCACCCTGGTGACAGACCCATGTCTTTGATCTGCTTTAGTGGGCATTGTGACTTCATAACTATGCACTGGCCACACAGGAGACAGGGCCTTGTCTGTAATCTGCCTAAGGGGGCATTGTGACATCATAACTATGCACTTGGCGCCCAGGTGACAGACCCTTGTCTTTGATCTGCCGAAAGGGGCATTTTGACTTCATAACTCTGCACTGGTCACCGAGGTAACAGACCCTTGTCTGTGATTTGCCAAAGGGGTCCTTGTGACATCATAACTCTCCACTGGTCACCCAGGTCACAGACCGTTGTCTGTGAACTGCCTAAAGGGGCATTGTGACATCATAACTCTGCACTGGTTGCCCTGGTGACAGAACCTTGTCCGTTATCTGCCTAAGGGGGCATTGTGACATCATAACTCTGCACGGGGCCCCCAGGTGACAGACCCTTGTCTGTGATCTGCCTAAGGGTGCATTGTGACGTCATAACTCTGCACTGGTCACCCAGGTGACATACCCTAGGTTTTGATCTGCCTAAAGGGGCATTTTGATATCATAACTCTGCACTGGTCACTGAGGTGACAGACCATTTTCTGTGATCTGCCTAATGGGGCATTTTGACATCATAAATCTGCACTGCACACCCAGGTGACAGACCATTGTCTGTGATCTGCCTAAGGGGGCATTGTGAAATCATAATTCTGCACTGGTCTCCCAGGTGAAAAACCCTTGTCTGTGATCTGCCTAAGGGTGCATAGTGACATGATTACTCTGAACTGGTCACCCAGGTGACAGACCCTTGTCTGTGATCTGCCTAAGCGGGCATTGTGACATCATAACTCTGCACTGGACACCCAGGGGACAGGCCCTTGTGTGTGATCCGCAAATGGGGCATTGTGACATCATAACCCTACACTGGTCACCCAGGTAACAGACCCTTGTGTTTCATCTGCCTAAAGGGGAATTTTGACATCATAACTCTGCACTGGTCACCGAGGTGACAGACCCTTGTCTGTGATCTGCCTAAGCGGGCTTTGTGACATCATAACTCTGCACTGGTCACCCAGGTGACAGGCCCTTGCCTTTGATCTTCCTAAGGGGACATTGTGACTTCATAACTCTGCCCTGGTCATCCAGGTGAGAGGCCCTTGCTTTTGATCTGCCTAAAGGGCCGTTATGACTTCATAACTCTGCACTGGTAACCCAGGTGACAGGCCCTGTCCTTTGATCTGCCTAACGGGGCATTGTGACATCATAATTCTGCACGGGGCCCCCAGGTGACAGACCCTTGTCTGTGTTCTGCCTAAGGGTGCATTGTGACGTCATAACTCTGCACTGGTCACCCAGGTGACAGGCCTTTGTCTGTGATCTTCCTAAGGGGGCATTGTGACATCATAACTCTCCACTGGTCACCCCGGAGGGACGCCCTGGCCTTTGGTCAGCAGAAGGGGGCATTGTGACTTCATAACTCTGCAATGATCAACCAGGTGACAGGCCCTGGACTTTGATCTGCCTAAGGGGGCGTTGTTACATCACAATTCTGTACTGGTAACCCAGGCGACAGGCCCTTGTCTGTGATCTGCCTAAGGGGGCACTCTGACGTCATAACTCTGCACTGGTCACTGAGGTGACAGACCCTTGTCTGTGATCTGCCTAAGGGGGCTTTGTGACATAATAAACCTGCACTGGTCACCCAGGTGACAGACTCTTTTCTGTGATCTGCCTAAGGGGCCTTTGTGACATTATAACTCTGCACTGGGCACCCAGGTGGCAGGCCCTTGTCTGTGATCTTCCTAAGGGGGCATTGTGACATCATAACTCTGCACTGCTCACACATTTGACAGGCCCTTGCCTGTGATATGCCTAAGGAGGCATTGTGACATCATAATACTGCACGGGTCACCCAGGTGACAGGTCCTTGTCTGTGATTTGCCTAAGCGGGGAGTGTGACATCATAACTCTGCACGGGTCACCCAGGTGACAGACCCTAGACTGTGATCGGACTAAGGGGCATTGTGACATCATAACTCTGTCCTGGTCATCCAGGTGACAGGCCCTTGCTTTTGATCTCCCTAAGGGGGAGTTATGACTTCATAACTCTGCACTAGTCAACCAGCTGACAGGCCTTTGTCTGTGATCTGCCGAATGGGGCATTGTGACATCAAAACTGTGCACGGGTCATCCATGTGACAGGCCCTAGTCTCTGATCTGTCTAAGGGGGCATTGTGACATCATAACTCGGCACGGGTCATCCAGGAGACAGGCCCTTGTCTGTGATCTGCCTACGGGGCATTGTGACATCATAATACTACACGGCTCACCCAGCTGACAGAACCTTGTCTATGATCTGCCTAAGGGGCAATGTGATATCATAAATATGCAGGGGTCATCCAGGTGACAGGCCCTTGTCTGTGATCGGCCAAAGGGGGCATTGTGACATAAAAACTCTGCACTGGTCACCCAGGTGACAGATCCTTGTCTGTGATCTGCCTAAGGGGGCATTTTGACATCATAACCCTGCACTGGTCACCCAGGTGACAGGCCCTTGTCTGTGATCCGCCAAAGGGGGCATTGTGACATCATAACTCTGCACAGCTCACCCAGGTGGCAGGTCCTTGTCTGTGATCTGCCTAAGGTGGCATTGTGACGTCATAACTCTGCACTGGTCACCCTGGGGACAGGCCCTTGTCTGTGAACCGCCAAAGGGGGCATTGTGACATCATAACTCTACACTGGTCACCCAGGTGACAGGCCCCTGCCTTTGATCTCCCTAACGGGGCGTTGTGACATCATAACTCTACACCGGTAATCCAGGTTACAGGCCCTGGCCTTTGATCTGCCTAACGGGGCATTGTAACATCATAACTCTGCACTGGCCACCCAGGCGACAGGCCCTGGATTTTTATCTGCCTAACCTGGCATTGTGACATCAAAACTCTGCACTGGTCACCCAGGTGACAGGTGCTGGTCTTCAATCTGCCTAATGGGGCATTGTGACATCATAACAATGCACGGGTCACCCAGGTGAAAAGCCCTTGTCTGTGATCTGCCTAAGGGGGCATTGTGACATCATAACTCTGCACTGGTCACCGAGGTGACAGACCCTTGTCTTTGATCTGCCTAAGGGGGCATTGTGATATCATAACTCTGCACTGATCACAGTGGTGATAGACCCTTGTCTGTGATCCGCCTAAGAGGCCATTGTGAAGTCATAACTCTGCACTGGTCAGCCAGGTGACAGACGATTGTCTGTGATGTGCCTAATGGGGCATTGTGACATCATAATTCTGCACTGGTCACCCAGGTGACACACCCTTGCCTTTGATCTGCTTAAGTGGGCATTGTGACATCATAACTCTGCACTGGGCACCCAAGTGACCGGCTCTTGTCTGTGATGTGCCTAATGGGGCATTGTGACATCATAACTCTGCACCGGACACCCAGGTGACAGAGCCTTGTCTGTGATCTGCTTAACGGGGCATTGTGACATCATAACTCTACACTGGGCACCCAGGTGACAGAGCCTTGTCTGTGATCTGGTAAAGGGGCATTGTGACATCATAACTCTGCAGTGGTCAACAAGGTGACAGACCATTGTCTGTGATCTGCCTAAGGAGGCATTGTGACGTCATAACACGGCACAGGTCACCCAGGTGACAGACCCCTGTCTGTGATCTGCCTAAGCGTGCATTGTGACATCATAATTCTGCACCGGTCACCCTGGTAAGAGACCCACGACTTTGACCTGCTTAAGTGGGCATTGTGACATCATAACTATGCACTGGTCACCCAGGTGACAGGCCCTCGTCTGTAATCTGCCTAGGGCGCATTGTGACGTCATAACTCTGCACTGAGCACCCAGGATACAGACCCTTGACTTTGATCTGCGTAAAGGGGCATTTTGGCATCATAACTCTGCACTGCTCACTGAGGTGACCGACCCTTGTCTGTGATCTGCCTAAAGGGGCATTGTGACATCATATCTCTGCACTGGTCACCCAGGTGAAATACCCTAGTCTGAGATCTGCCTAAGCGGGTATTATGACATCATAAGTCTGCACTGGTCACCAAGGTGACAGACCCTTGTCTGTGATCTTCCTAAGGGGGCATTGTGACATCATAACTCTGCACTGGACACCCGGGTTAGAGATCCTTGTATTTGATCTGCCTAAGGGGCACTGTGAGATCATAACTATGTACTGGTCACTCAGGTGACAGACCCTTGTCTGTGATCTACCTAAGGGTGCATTGTGACATCATAATTCTGCACCGGTCACCCTGGTGACAGACCCATGTCTTTGATCTGCTTTAGTGGGCATTGTGACTTCATAACTATGCACTGGCCACACAGGAGACAGGGCCTTGTCTGTAATCTGCCTAAGGGGGCATTGTGACATCATAACTATGCACTTGGCACCCAGGTGACAGACCCTTGTCTTTGATCTGCCGAAAGGGGCATTTTGACTTCATAACTCTGCACTGGTCACCGAGATAACAGACCCTTGTCTGTGATTTGCCAAAGGGGTCCTTGTGACATCATAACTCTCCACTGGTCACCCAGGTCACAGACCGTTGTCTTTGAACTGCCTAAAGGGGCATTGTGACATCATAACTCTGCACTGGTTGCCCTGGTGACAGACCCTTGTCCGTTATCTGCCTAAGGGGGCATCGTTATATCATAACTCTGCACTGGTCACCCAGGTGACAGACCCTTGTCTGTGATCTGCCTAAGGGGGCATTGTGACATCATAACTGTGCACTGGACACCCAGGTGACAGACCCTTGTCTGTGATCTGCCTAAGGGTGCATAGTGACATGATTACTCTGCACTGGTCACCCAGGTGACAGAGCTTTGTCTGTGATCTGCCTAAACGGGCATTGTGACATCATAACTCTGCACTGGTCACCCAGGGGACAGGCCCTGGTCTGTGATCAGCAAAAGGGTCATTGTGACATCATAACTCTACACTGGTCCCCCAGGTGACAGTCCCTTGCCTTTGATCTTCCTAAGGGGGCATTGTGACTTCATAACTCTGCCCTGGTCATCCAGGTGAGAGGCCCTTGCTTTTGATCTCCCTAAGGGGGCGTTATGACTTCATAACACTGCACTGGCAACCCAGGTGACAGGCCCTGTACTTTGATCTGCCTAAAGGTTCATTGTGACATCATAACTCTGCAAGGGTCACCCAACTGACAGACCCTTGTCTGTGATCTGCCTAAGGGGGCATTGTGACATCATAACTCTGCATAGGTCACACAGCTGACAGGCCCTTGTCTGTGATCTGCCTAAGTGGGCATTGTGACATCGTAACTCTGCACTGGTCAACCAGGTGACAGGCCCTGGCCTTTGATCTGCCAAAGGGGGCATTGTAACCCCATAACTATGCACTGGTGACCCAGAAAAGGCACTGGCCTTTGATCTGGCTAACGGGGCAATGTCACATCATTACTCTTCACTGGTCAACCAGGCGACAGTCCCTGGACTTTCATCTGCCTAAGAGGGCATTGTGACATCATAAATCTTCACTGGTCACCCAGGCGAGAGGTCCAGTCCTTTGATCTGCGAAGGGGGCATTGTGACATCATAACTCTTCACTGGTCAACCAGGTGACAGACCCAGGACTTTGATCTGCCTATGGGGGTATTGTGACAACATAACTCTGCATTGGGCACCCAGGTGACAGGCCCTTGTCTTTGATCTGCCTAAGGGGGCATTGTGACATCATAACTCTGCACTGGGCAACCGGGTGACAGTCCCTTGTCTGTGATCTGCCTAAGGGGTCATTTTGAAATCATAACTCTGCTCTGGGCACCCATTTGGCAGGCCCTTGCCTGTGATGTGCCTAAGGGGGCATTGTGACATCATAATTCTGCACGAGTCACACTGGTCACAAGCCATTGTCTGTGATCTGCCTAAGGGGGCATTGTGACATCATAACTCTGCACGGGTCACCCAGGTGACAGGCCCTTGTCTGTGATCTGCCTAAGGGGGTATTGTGACATCATAACACTGCACGGGTCTCTCAGGTGACAGGCCCTTGTCTCTCATCTGCCTTAGGCGGCATTGTGACATCATAACTCTGCACGGGTCACCCAGGTGACAGGTCCCTGTCTGTGATTTGCCTAAGGGTGCATTGTGACATCATAACTCTGCACGGGTCACCCAGATGACAAGCCATTGACTTTGATGTGCCTAAGGGGGCATTGTGACATCATAACTCTGCACGGCTCATCTAGGTGACAGACCCTTGTCTGTGATCTGCCTGAGGGGGCACTGTGACATCATAACTCTGCACGTGTCATCCAGGAGACAGGCCCTTGTCTGTGAACTGCCTAAGGGGGCATTGTGACATCATAAATCTGCAAGGGTCACCCAGGTGACAGACCCTTGTCTGTGATCTGCCTAAGGGGGCATTGTGACATCATAACTCTGCACGGCGCACCCATGTGGCAGGCCCTTGTATGTGATCAGCGTAAGGGGGCATTCTGACATTAACTCTGCACCGGTCACCCAGGTGACAGACCCTTGTCTTTGATCTGTCAGGGGTCCATTGTGACATGATAACTCTGCACGGTTTTCCCTGGTGACAGACCCTTGTCTACGATCTGCCTAATGGGGCATTGTGACATCATAACTCTGCATGGGTCACCCACGTGAAAGACCCTTGGATGTGATATGCCTAAGGCGTCATTGTGACATCATAACTGCATAGGTCACCCAGGTGACAGACCCTTGTCTTTGATCTGCCAAGGGGTTATTGTGACATCATAACACAGCACTGGTCACCCAGATGACAGACCCTTGTATTTGATCTTCCTAAGGGGGCAATGTGACATCATAACTCTGCACTGGTCAGCCAGGTGACAGGCCCTTGACTTTCATCTGCCTAAGTGGGCATAGTGACATCATAAGTCTGCACTAGTCACCCAGGTGTCAGGCCCTTGTGTTTGATCTGCCAAAGGGGGCATTGTGACATCATAACTCTGCACTGGTCACCCACGTGACAGGCCATTGTCTCTGATCTGCCTAAGGTGGCATTGTGACATCATAACACTGCACTGGTCACCCAGGTGACATGACATTGTCTTTGATCTGCCTAAGGGGGCATTGTGACATCATAACCCTGCACTGGTCTCCAAGGTGACAGGCACTGCTCTGTGATCTGCCTAAGGGGGCATTGTGACACGAAAGCTCTGCACTCATCAACCAGGTGACAGGCACTTGTCTGTGATTTGCCAAAGGGTGCATTGTGACATCATAAGACTGCATGGGTTACCGAGGTCACAGACCCTTGTCAGTGATCTTCCTAAGTGGGCATTGTGACATCATAACTCTGCACTGGTCACCCAGGCGACAGACCCTTGTCTTTGATCTGCCTAAGTGGGCATTGTGACATCATAACTCTGCAGTGGTCACCCAGGCTGGAGGCCCTAGTCTTTGTTCTGCCGAAGGGAGCATTGTGGCATCATCAATGTGCACTGGTCACCCAGGTGACAGGCCCTGGACTTTGATCTGCCTAAGGGGGCATTGTGACATCATAATTCTGCACTGGTAACGCAGGTGACAGGCGCTTGTCTGTTATCTGCCTATGGGGGCATTGTGACATCATAACTCTGCACTGGTCACCCAGGTGACAGGCATTTGTCTGTGATCTGCCTAAGGGGGCATTGTGACATCATACCTCTTCACTGGTCACCCAGGTGACAGGTCCGTGTCTGTGATATGCCTAAGGGGGCTTTGTGACATCCTAACTCTGCACTGGTAACCCAGGTGATAGGCACCGGACTTTGATCTGGCTAATGGGGCATTGTGACATCATAAGTCTGCACTGGTCACCCCGGCGACGGACACTTTCCTTTGATATGCCTAAGGGGGCATTGTTACATCATAACTCTGCACTGGCCACCCACTCGAGACGCCCTGGTCTTTGATCAGCAGAAGGGGGCATTGTGACATCATAACTCTGCAATGATCAACCAGGTGACAGGCCCTGGAATTGATCTGCCTATGTGGGCATTGTTACATCATAATTCTGCACTGGTCACCCAGGTGACAGGCCTTTGTCTGTGATCTTCCTAAGGGGGCATTGTGACATCATAACTCTCCACTGGTCACCCCGGAGGGACGCCCTGGCCTTTGGTCAGCAGAAGGGGGCATTGTGACTTCATAACTCTGCAATGATCAACCAGGTGACAGGCCCTGGACTTTGATCTGCCTAAGGGGGCGTTGTTACATCACAATTCTGTACTGGTAACCCAGGCGACAGGCCCTTGTCTGTGATCTGCCTAAGGGGGCACTCTGACGTCATAACTCTGCACTGGTCACTGAGGTGACAGACCCTTGTCTGTGATCTGCTTAAGGGGGCTTTGTGACATAATAAACCTGCACTGGTCACCCAGGTGACAGACTCTTTTCTGTGATCTGCCTAAGGGGCCTTTGTGACATTATAACTCTGCACTGGGCACCCAGGTGGCAGGCCCTTGTCTGTGATCTTCCTAAGGGGGCATTGTGACATCATAACTCTGCACTGCTCACACATTTGACAGGCCCTTGCCTGTGATATGCCTAAGGAGGCATTGTGACATCATAATACTGCACGGGTCACCCAGGTGACAGGTCCTTGTCTGTGATTTGCCTAAGCGGGGAGTGTGACATCATAACTCTGCACGGGTCACCCAGATGACTGACCCTTGACTTTGATCTGCCTAAGGGGGCATTGTTGCATCATAACTCTGCACGGGTCACCCAGGTGACAGACCCTAGACTGTGATCGGACTAAGGGGCATTGTGACATCATAACTCTGTCCTGGTCATCCAGGTGACAGGCCCTTGCTTTTGATCTCCCTAAGGGGGAGTTATGACTTCATAACTCTGCACTAGTCAACCAGCTGACAGGCCTTTGTCTGTGATCTGCCGAATGGGGCATTGTGACATCAAAACTGTGCACGGGTCATCCATGTGACAGGCCCTAGTCTCTGATCTGTCTAAGGGGGCATTGTGACATCATAACTCGGCACGGGTCATCCAGGAGACAGGCCCTTGTCTGTGATCTGCCTACGGGGGCATTGTGACATCATAATTCTACACGGCTCACCCAGGTGACACACCCTTGTCTTTGATCTGCCTAAGGGGGAATTGTGACATCATAACTCTGTACGGGTCACCCAGCTGACAGAACCTTGTCTATGATCTGCCTAAGGGGCAATGTGATATCATAAATATGCAGGGGTCATCCAGGTGACAGGCCCTTGTCTGTGATCCGCCAAAGGGGGCATTGTGACATAAAAACTCTGCACTGGTCACCCAGGTGACAGATCCTTGTCTGTGATCTGCCTAAGGGGGCATTTTGACATCATAACCCTGCACTGGTCACCCAGGTGACAGGCCCTTGTCTGTGATCCGCCAAAGGGGGCATTGTGACATCATAACTCTGCACAGCTCACCCAGGTGGCAGGTCCTTGTCTGTGATCTGCCTAAGGTGGCATTGTGACGTCATAACTCTGCACTGGTCACCCTGGGGACAGGCCCTTGTCTGTGAACCGCCAAAGGGGGCATTGTGACATCATAACTCTACACTTGTCACCCAGGTGACAGGCCCCTGCCTTTGATCTTCCTAAAGGGGCATTGTTACATCATAACTCTGCACTGGTCATCCAGGTGACAGACCCTTGCCTTTGATCTCCCTAACGGGGCGTTGTGACATCATAACTCTACACCGGTAATCCAGGTTACAGGCCCTGGCCTTTGATCTGCCTAACGGGGCATTGTAACATCATAACTCTGCACTGGCCACCCAGGCGACAGGCCCTGGATTTTTATCTGCCTAACGTGGCATTGTGACATCAAAACTCTGCACTGGTCACCCAGGTGACAGGTGCTGGTCTTTAATCTGCCTAAGGGGGCATTGTGACATCATAACAATGCACGGGTCACCCAGGTGACAGGCCCTTGTCTGTGATCTGCCTAAGGGGGCATTGTGACATCATAACAATGCACGGGTCACCCAGGTGACAGGCCCTTGTCTGTGATCTGCCTAAGGGGGCATTGTGACATCATAACTCTGCACTGGTCACCGAGGTGACAGACCCTTGTCTTTGATCTGCCTAAGAGGGCATTGTGATATCATAACTCTGCACTTATCACAGAGGTGATAGACCCTTGTCTGTGATCTGCCTAAGAGGCCATTGTGAAGTCATAACTCTGCACTGGTCAGCCAGGTGACAGACGATTGTCTGTGATGTGCCTAATGGGGCATTGTGACATCATAATTCTGCACTGGTCACCCAGGTGACACACCCTTGCCTTTGATCTGCTTAAGTGGGCATTGTGACATCTTAACTCTGCACTGGGCACCCAAGTGACCGGCTCTTGTCTGTGATGTGCCTAATGGGGCATTGTGACATCATAACTCTGCACCGGACACCCAGGTGACAGAGCCTTGTCTGTGATCTGCTTAACGGGGCATTGTGACATCATAACTCTACACTGGGCACCCAGGTGACAGAGCCTTGTCTGTGATCTGGTAAAGGGGCATTGTGACATCATAACTCTGCAGTGGTCAACAAGGTGACAGACCACTGTCTGTGATCTGCCTAAGGAGGCATTGTGATGTCATAACTCGGCACAGGTCACCCAGGTGACAGACCCCTGTCTGTGATCGGCCTAAGCGTGCATTGTGACATCAGAATTCTGCACCGGTCACCCTGGTAAGAAACCCAGGACTTTGACCTGCTTAAGTGGGCATTGTGACATCATAACTATGCACTGGTCACCCAGGTGACAGGCCCTTGTCTGTAATCTGCCTAGGGCGCATTGTGACATCATAACTCTGCACTGAGCACCCAGGTGACAGACCCTTGACTTTGATCTGCCTAAAGGGGCATTTTGGCATCATAACTCTGCACTGGTCACTGAGGTGACCGACCCTTGTCTGTGATCTGCCTAAATTGGCATTGTGACATCATATCTCTGCACTGGTCACCCAGGTGAAAGACCCTAGTCTGCGATCTGCCTAAGTGGGTATTATGACATCATAAGTCTGCACTGGTCACCGAGGTGACAGACCCTTGTCTGTGATCTTCCTAAGGGGGCATTGTGACATCATAACTCTACACGGGTCACCCAGGTGACAGACACGTGTCTGCGATCTGCCTAAGGGTGCAATGTGACATCATAGCTCTGCACGGGTCACCCGGGAGACAGACCCTTGTCTTTGAACTGCTTAAGTGGGCATTGTGACATCATAACTCTGCACTGGACACCCAGGTGACAGATCCTTGTCTTTGATCTGCCTAAGGAGGCATTGTGACATCATAACTCTGCATTGGTCACCTAGGTGACAGGCCCTTTTCTGTGATCTGCCTAAGAGGGCATTGTGACACCATAACTCTGCACCTGTCACCCAGGTGACAGACCCTTTTCTGTGATCTGCCTAAGGGTGCATTGTGACTTCATAATTCTGCACCAGTCACCCTGCTGTCAGACCTATGTCTTTCATCTGCTTAAGTGGGAATTGTGACATCATAACAATGCACTGGGCACCCAGGTGAAATGCCCTTGTCTGTAATCTGCCTAAGAGGGCATTGTCACATCATAACTCTGCACTGGGTACCCAGGGGACAGGCCCTAGGCTGTGATGTGCAAAACGGGGCATTGTGACCTTATAATTCTGCACGTGTCACCCAGGTGACAGACCCTTGTCTGTGAAATGCCTAAGTGGGCATTGTCACATCATAACTCTGCACTGGTCAGCCAGGTGACAGAACCTTGTCTGTGATCTGCCTAAGGGGGCATTGTGACACCATAAGTCAGCACTGGTCACCGTGGTGACTCACCCTTGTCTGTGATCTGCCTAACGGGCATTGTGACATCATAACTCTGCACTGTTCACCCTGGTGAAAGGTCCTGGTCTTTCATCTGCCTAAGGGGGCATTGTGACATAATAACTCTGCACTGGTCAACCAGGTGACAGGCCCTTGTCTGTAATCTGCCTAAGGGGGCATTGAGACATCATAACTCTGCATTGGTCACCCAGGTGACTGGCCCTTGTCTTTGTTCTGCCTAAGGGGGCATTGTGACATCATAACACTGCACGGGTCACCCAGGTGACAGACCCTTGACTGTGATCTGCCTAAGGGGGCATTTTGACACCATAACTCTGCACTGGTCACCCTGATGACAGACCCTTGTCCGTCATCTGCCTAAGGGGGCATAGTGACATCATAACTCTGCACTGGTCACCCAGGTGCCAGACCCTTGTCTGTGATCTGCCTAAGGGGGCCTTGTGACACCATAACCCTGCACTGGTCACCGTGGTAACAGACCCTTGTCTGTGATCTGCCTAAGGGTACATTGTGACATCATAACTCTGCACGGGTCACCCTGGAGACAGACCCTTGTCTTTGAACTGCTTAAGAGCGCATTGTGACATCATAATTCTGCACTGGTCACCCAGGTGACAGACCCTTGTTTGCGAACTGCCTAACGGGGCATTGTGACATCATAACTCTACACTGGGCACCCAGGTGACAGACGCTTGTCTGTGATCTGGTAAAGGGGCATTGTGACATCATAACTCTGCACTGTTCACCCTGGTGAAAGGTCCTGGTCTTTCATCTGCCTAAGGGGGCATTGTGAGATAATAACTCTGCACTGGTCAACCAGGTGACAGGCCCTTGTCTGTAATCTGCCTAAGGGGGCATTGAGACATCCTAACTCTGCATTGGTCACCCAGGTGACTGGCCCTTGTCTGTAATCTGCCTAAGGGGGCATTGAGACATCATAACTCTGCATTGGTCACCCAGGTGACTGGCCCTTGTCTTTGTTCTGCCTAAGGGGGCATTGTGACATCATAACACTGCACGGGTCACCCAGGTGACAGACCCTTGACTGTGATCTGCCTAAGGGGCATTGTGACATCATAACTCTGCACTGGTGACCCTGATGACAGACCCTTGTCCGTCATCTGCCTAAGGGGGCATAGTGACATCATAACTCTGCACTGGTCACCCAGGTGCCAGACCCTTGTCTGTG
This sequence comes from Gorilla gorilla gorilla, assembly GCF_029281585.2. Lineage (NCBI taxonomy): Eukaryota > Metazoa > Chordata > Mammalia > Primates > Hominidae > Gorilla > Gorilla gorilla. Next base: position 7,325,162 of record NC_086018.1, on the reverse strand, counting down.
ATCTGCCTAAGGGGGCCTTGTGACACCAAAACCCTGCACTGGTCACCGTGGTAACAAACCCTTGTCTGTGATCTGCCTAAGGGTACGTTGTGACATCATAACTCTGCACGGGTCACCCTGGAGACAGACCCTTGTCTTTGAACTGCTTAAGAGCGCATTGTGACATCATAATTCTGCACTGGTCACCCAGGTGACAGACCCTTGTTTGCGAACTGCCTAACGGGGCATTGTGACATCATAACTCTTCACTGGGCACCCAGGAGACAGACCCTTGTCTGTGATCTGGTAAAGGGGCATTGTGACATCATAACTCTGCACTGTTCACCCTGGTGAAAGTCCTGGTCTTTCATCTCCCTAAGGGGGCATTGTGACATAATAACTCTGCACTGGTCACCCAGGTGACAGGCCCTTGTCTGTAATCTGCCTAAGGGGGCATTGAGACATCATAACTCTGCATTGGTCACCCAGGTGACTGGCCCTTGTCTTTGTTCTGCCTAAGGGGGCATTGTGACATCATAACACTGCACGGGTCACCCAGGTGACAGACCCTTGACTGTGACCTGCCTAAGGGGGCATTGTGACATCATAACTCTGCACTGGTCACCCTGATGACAGACCCTTGTCCGTCATCTGCCTAAGGGGGCATAGTGACATCATAACTCTGCACTGGTCACCCAGGTGCCAGACCCTTGTCTGTGATCTGCCTAAGGGGGCCTTGTGACACCATAACCCTGCACTGGTCACCGTGGTAACAGACCCTTGTCTGTGATCTGCCTAAGGGTACATTGTGACATCATAACTCTGCACGGGTCACCCTGGAGACAGACCCTTGTCTTTGAACTGCTTAAGAGTGCATTGTGACATCATAATTCTGCACTGGTCACCCAGGTGACAGACCCTTGTCTGCGAACTGCCTAACGGGGCGTTGTGACATCATTACTCTGCACTGGTCACGCTTGTGACAGACAATTGTCCGTTGTCTTCCTCAGGGGGCATTGTGACATCATAACTCTGCACGGGGCACCCAGGTGACAGTCCCTTGTCTGTGATATGCCTAAGGGTGCATTGTGACATCATAACCCTGCACTGGTCACCCAGTTAACAGACCCTTGTGTTTCATCTGCCTAAAGGGGAATTTTGACATTATAACTCTGCACTGGTCACTGAGGTGACAGACCCTTGTCTGTGATCTGCCTATGGGGTCATTGTGACATCATAACTCTCCACTGGTCACCCAGGTGACAGACCCTTGTCTGTGATCTGCCTAAGGGGGCATTGTGACATCATAACTCTGCACTGGACACCCAGGTTAGAGATCCTTGTATTTGATCTGCCTAAGGGGCACTGTGAGATCATAACTATGTACTGGTCACTCAGGTGACAGACCCTTGTCTGTGATCTGCCTAAGGGCGCATTGTGACATCATAATTCTGCACCGGTCACCCTGGTGACAGACCCATGTCTTTGATCTGCTTTAGTGGGCATTGTGACTTCATAACTATGCACTGGCCACACAGGAGACAGGGCCTTGTCTGTAATCTGCCTAAGGGGGCATTGTGACATCATAACTACGCACTTGGCACCCAGGTGACGGACCCTTGTCTTTCATCTGCCTAAGGGGGCATTGTGGCATCATAACTATGCACTGATCAGCCAGGTGACGGATCCTTGTCTGTGATCTGCCTAAGAGGGCATTGTGATGTCATAACTGTGCACTGGTCACCCAGGTGAATGACCCTTATCTGTGATCTACCTAAGGCGGCATTGTGAAACCATAACTCTGCACTGGTCACCAAGGTGACAAGGCCTTGTCTGTGATATGCCTAAGGGGTCATTTTGACAACATAACTCTTCACTGGTTTCCCAGGTGAAAGACCCTTTTCTGTGATCTGCCTAAGGTGGCATTGTGACATCATAACTCTACACTGGCCACGCAGGTGACAGACCCTTGTCTGTGATCCGCCTAAGGGGGCATTGTGATATCATAACCCTGCATTGGTAACCAAGGTGACAGACCACTGTCTGTGATCTGCCTAAGGGGGCGTTGTGACATTATAACCCTACACTGATCACCATGGTGACAGGCCCCAGTCTGTTTTCTGCCTAAGGGGGCATTGTGACATCATAAATTTGCACGTGTCACCCAGGAGACAGGTCCTTATCTTTGATCTACCTAAGGGGGCATTGTGACATTATAACTCTTCACTAGTCACCGAGGTGACAGACCCTTCTATTTGATCTGCCTAAGGGGGCATTGTGACATCATAACTCTGCACTGGTCAGCCAGGTGACAGAACCTTGTCTGTGATCTGTCTAAGGGTGCATAGTGACATCATAACTCTGCACTGGTCTCCCAGGTGACAGACCCTTGTCTGTGATCTGCCTAAGGGGGCATTGTGACATCATAACTCTGCACAGGACACACAGATGACAGACCCTTGTCTTTGATCTACGTAAGGGGGCATTGTGGTATCATAACTCTGCACTGGTCACGCAGGTGACAGACCCTTGTCTGTGGTCTGCCTAACGCGACATTGTGACATCATAACTCTGCACTGGTCACCCAGGTGACAGACACTTGCTGGTGATCTGCCTAAAGTGGCATTGTGACATCAAAACACTGTACGGGTCACCCAGGTGACAGACCCTTTGCTTTCATCTACCTCAGGGGGAATTGTGACATCGTAACTCTGCACTGGTCACTGTAGTGACAGACCCTTGACTGTGATCTGCCTAAGGGGACATTGTGACATCGTAAGTCTGCATTTGTCACCCAGGTGACAAACCATTGTCTGTGATCTGCCTAAGGGGGCATTGTACATGATAATTCTGCACTGGTCACCCAGGTGATTGACCCTTGCCTGTGATCTGCCTAAGTGGACATTGTGTCGTCATAACTCTGCACTGGTGACTCAGGTGACAGACCCTTGTCTGTCATCTGCGTAAGGGTGCATTGTGACATCATAACTCTGCAATAGTCACCCAGGGGACAGACATTTGTCTGTGATCTGCCTAAGTTGCCATTGTGACATCATAACTCTGCACTGGTCACCCAGGTGACAGACCCTTGTCTGTGATCTTCTTAAGGGGGCATTGGGACATCATTACCCTGCCCGGGTCACCCAGGTGACAGGCCCTTGTCTGTGATCTGACTAAGGGGGTATTGTGACATCATAACTCTGCACTGATCACCGTGGTGACAGACCCTTGTCTGTTATCTCCCAAAGGGCTAATTGTGACATCATAATAGTGCACTGCTTACCCAGGTGTCTGACCATTGTCTGTGATCTCCCTAAGGGGGCATTGTGACATCATAACTCTGCAATGGACACCCAGGTGACAGGCCCTTGTCTGTGATCAGCCTAAGGGGGCATTGTGACATTATAACCCTGCACTGGGCACCCAGGTGACAGGCCCTTGTATGTGATGTGCCTAAGGAGGCACTGTGACATTATAACTCTACAATGGGCACCCAGGTGACATGCGCTTGTCTGTGATCTGCTTAAGGGTGAATTGTGATATCATAACTCTGCACCGCGCACCTAGGTGACAGGACCTTGTCTGTGATCGGCCTAAGGGGGCATTGTGACATCATAACTCTGCACGGGTCACCCAGGTGACAGGCCCTTGCCTGTGATCTGCCTAAGGGGGTATTGTGACATCGTAACACTGCACGGGTCACCCAGGTGACAGACCCTTGTCTGCTATCTGCCTAAGGGGGCATTGTGATATCATTACTCTGCACTGGTCACCCAGCTGACAGACCCTTGTCTGTGATCTGTCTAATAGGGCATTGTGACATCATAACTCTGCACTGGTCACCCAGCTGATGGGCCCTTGTCTGTGATCTGCCTAAGGGGGCATTGTGACATCATAACTCTGCACTGCTCACCCAGGTGACAGACCAAAGTCCGTCATCTGCCTAAGGGGGCATTGTGACATCATAACTCTGCACTAGTCACCCAGGAGATGGACCCATGTCTTTGATCTGCCTAAGGGGTACTGTGACATCATAACTCTGCACGGGTCACCCAGGTGACAGGCCCTTGTCTGCGATCTGCCTAAGGGGGCATTCTGACATCATTAATCTGCACTGGTCACCCAGCTGACAGACCCTTGTCTGTGATCTGCCTAAGGGGGCATTGTGACATCATAACTCTGCAATGGACACCCAGGTAACAGACCCTTAACTTTGATCTGCCTAAGAGGGCATTGTGACATCATAACTCTGCACTGGTCACCCAGATGATGGGCCCTTGTCTGTGATCTGCCTAAGGGGGCATTGTGACATCATAACTCTGCACTGCTCACCCAGGTGACAGACCGAAGTCCGTCATCCGCCTAAGGGGGCATTGTGACATCATAACTCTGCACTGCTCACCCAGGTGACAGACCCTTGTCTTTGATCTGCCTAAGGGGGCATTGTGACATCTTAACTCTGTAAGGGGCACCCAGGTGACAGACCCTGGTCTGTGATCTGCCTAACAGGGCATTGTGACCTCATAACTCTGCACTGGGCAACCAGGTTACATGCCCTTGTCTGTGATCTGCCTAAGGGTGCTTTGTGACATCATAAAACTGCTCGGGTCACCCATGTAACAGGCCCTTGAGTGTGATCTCCCTAAGGGGTCATTGTGACATCATAACTCTGCACTGGTCACCCAGGTGATAGAACCTTGTCTGTGATCTGCCTAAGGGGGCACTGTGACATCACAACTCTGCACTGGTCACACAGGTGACAGACCCTTTTCTGTGATCTGCCTAAGGGGGATTTGTGACATCATAACTCTGCATTGGTCACCAACGTGACAGACCATTGTCTGTGATCTGCCTAGGGGGGCTTTGTGACCTCATAAATCTGCGCTGGTCACCAAGGTGACAGACCATTGTCTGTAATCTTTCCAAGGTGGCATTGTGACATCATAACTCTACACTGGTCACCCAGGTGACAGAACCTTACCTGCAAACTCCCTAACGGGGCATTGTGACATCATAACTCTGCACTGGTCACCCAGATGACTGGCCCTTCTTGTGATCTGCCTAAGGGGGCATTGTGACATCATATCTCTGTACTCGGCACCCAGGTGACAGACCCTTGCCTGCGATCTGCCTAAGGGGGCATTGTGACATCATATCTCTGCATGGGTCACCCAGGTGACCGACCCTTTTCTTTGATCTGCCTAAGTGGGCATTGTCACATCATAACTCTGCACGGGTCACCCAGGTGACAGAGCATTGTCTGTGATCTGCCTATGAGGGCATTGTGACATCGTAACACTGCATTGGTCACCATGGTGACAGACCCTTGTCTGTGTTCTGCCTAAGGGGGCATGGTGACATCATCAGTGTGCACTGGTCACCCAGGTGACGGACTTTTGTCTATGATCTGACTAAGTTGACATTGTGACTTCATAATTCTGCACTGGGAACCCAGGTGACAGGCCCATGACTGTGATCTGACTTAGGGGGCATTGAGACATCATAACTCTGCACTGGGCACCCAGGTGACAGGCCCTTTTCTGTGATCTGCCTAACGGGGCATTGTGACATCATAACTCTGCACTGGGCATCCAGGTTACATGCCCTTGTCTGTGATCTGCCTAAGGGTGCTTTGTGACATCATAACTCTGCACAGGTCACCCAGGTGACAGGCCCTGGTCTGTGATCTGCCTAACGGGGCATTGTGACCTCATAACTCTGCACTGGGCAAGCAGGTTACATGCCCTTGTCTGTGATCTGCCTAAGGGTGCTTTGTGACATCATAAAACTGTACGGGTCACCCTGGTGACAGACCATTGTCTTTCATCTGCTTAAGTGGGCATTGTGACATTATAACTCTGCACTGTTCACCAAGGTGACAGACCCCTGTCTGTGATCTGCCTAAGAGGGCATTGTGACATCATAACTCTGCACTGGTCACCCAGCTGACAGACCCTTGTCTGTGATCTGCCTAAGAGGGCATTGTGACATCATAACTCTGCACTGGTCACCCAGCTGACGGGCCCTTGTCTGCAATCTGCCTAAGGGGGCATTGTGACATAGTAACTCTGCACTGCTCACCCAGGTGACAGACCAAAGTCCGTCATCTGCCTAAGGGGGCATTGTCACATCATAACTCTGCACGGGTCACCCAGGTGACAGGCCCTTGTCTGCGATCTGCCTAAGGGGGCATTGTGACATCAATACTCTGCACTGGTCACCCAGCTGACAGACCCTTGTCTGTGATCTGCCTAAGGGGGCATTGTGACATCATAACTCTGCACTGGACACCCAGGTGACAGACCCTTAACTTTGATCTGCCTAAGAGGGCATTGTGACATCATAACTCTGCACTGGTCACCCAGATGACGGGCCCTTGTCTGTGATCTGCCTAAGGGGGCATTGTGACATCATAACTCTGCACTGCTCACCCAGGTGACAGACAGAAGTCCGTCATCCGCCTTAGGGGGCATTGTGACATCATAACTCTGCACTGGTCACCCAGGTGACAGACCCTTGTCTTTGATCTGCCTAAGAGGGCATTGTGACATCATAACCGTGCACTGGTCACCCAGGTGACAGGCCATAGTCTGTGAAGTGCGTAAGGGGGTATTGTGACATTATAACTCTGCATGGGTCACCAATGTGACAGACCCTTGTCTGTGTTCTGCCTAAGGGGGCATTGTGGCATAATAACTATGCACTGATCAGCCAGGTGACGGATCCTCGTCAGTGATCTGCCTAAGGGGGCAATTTGACACCATAACCCTGCACTGGTCTCTGTGGTGACAGACCCTGGTCTGTGATCTGCCTAAGGGGGCATTGTGACATCATAACTGTGCACTGGTCACCCAGGTGGTGGACCCTTGTCTGTGATCTGCCTAAGAGGGCATTGTGACATCATAACTGTGCACTGGTCACCCAGGTGAATGACCCTTTTCTGTGATCTACCTAAGGAGGCATTGTGACACCATAACTCTGCACTGGTCACCAAGGTGAAAAGGCCTTGTCTGTGATATACCTAAGGGGGCATATTGACAACATAACTCTTCACTGGTTTCCCAGGTGAAAGACCCTTTTCTGTGATCTGCCTAAGGTGGCATTGTGACATCATAACTCTACACTGGTCACCAAGGTGACAAACCGTTGTCTGTGATCTGCCTAAGGGTGCATTCTGACATCATAACTGCACTGGCCATGCAGGTGACAGACCCTTGTCTGTGATCTGCCTAAGGGGGCATTGTGACATCATAACTGTGCACTGGTCACCCAGGTGGTGGACCCTTGTCTGTGATCTGCCTAAGAGGGCATTGTGACATCATAACTGTGCACTGGTCACCCAGGTGAATGACCACTGTCTGTGATCTGCCTAAAGGGGCGTTGTGACATTATAACCCTACACTGGTCACCATGGTGACAGGCCCTAGTCTGTTTTCTGCCTAAGGCGGCATTGTGACATCATAAATCCGCACGTGTCACCCAAGAGACAGGCCCTTATCTTAGATCTACCTAAGAGGGCATTGTGACATTATAACTCTTCACTGGTCACCGAGGTTACAGACCCTTCTATTTGATCTGCCTAAGGGGGCATTGTGACATCATAACTCTGCAGTGGTTAGCCAGGTGACAGAACCTTGTCTGTGATCTGTCTAAGGGTGCCTAGTGACATCATAACTCTGCACTGGTCTCCCAGGTGACAGATCCTTGTCTGTGATCTGCCTAAGGGGGCATTGTGACATCATAACTCTGCACAGGACACCCAGATGACAGACCCCTGTCGTTGATCTACGTAAGGGGGCATTGTGGTATCATAACTCTGCACTGGTCACGCAGGTGACAGACCCTTGTCTGTGGTCTGCCTAAGGCGGCATTGTGACATCATAACTCTGCACTGGTCACCCAGGTGACAGACACTTGCCGGTGATCTGCCTAAGGTGGCATTGTGACATCAAAACACTGTATGGGTCACCCAGGTGACAGACCCTTTGCTTTCATCTACCTCAGGGGGAATTGTGACATCGTAACTCTGCACTGGTCACCGTAGTGACAGACCCTTGACTGTGATCTGCCTAAGGGGACATTGTGACATCGTAAGTCTGCATTTGTCACCCAGGTGACAAACCATTGTCTGTGATCTGCCTAAGGGGGCATTGTACATGATAATTCTGCACTGGTCACCCAGGTGAGAGACCCTTGCCTGTGATCTGCCTAAGTGGACATTGTGTCGTCATAACTCTGCACTGGTGACCCAGGTGACAGACCCTTGTCTGTGATCTGTGTAAGGGTGCATTGTGACATCATAACTCTGCAATAGTCACCCAGGGGACAGACATTTGTCTGTGATCTGCCTAAGTTGCCATTGTGACATCATAACTCTGCACTGGTCACCCAGGTGACAGACCCTTGTCTCTGATCTTCTTAAGGGGGCATTGGGACATCATTACTCTGCCCGGGTCACCCAGGTGACAGGCCCTTGTCTGTGATCTGACTAAGGGGGTATTGTGACATCATAACTCTGCACTAGTCACCGTGGTGACAGACCCTTGTCTGTTATCTCCCAAAGGGTTAATTGTGACATCAGTATAGTGCACTGCTCACCCAGGTGACTGACCATTGTCTGTGATCTCCCTAAGGGGGCATTGTGACATCATAACTCTGCACTGGCCACCCTGGTGACAGATCCTTGTTTGTGATCTGCCAAGGGGGCATTGTGATATCATAACTCTGCACTGGTCTCCCAGGTCACAGGCCCTTGTCTGTGATGCGACTAAGTGGGTATTGTGACATCACAACTCTGCACTGGAAACCCAGGTGACACACACTTGTCTTTTATCTGGCTAAGGGGACATTGTGACATCATAACTATGCACTGGTCACCCAGGTGACAGGCCCTTGTCTGTTGTCTGCCTAAGGGGGCATTGTGACTTCATAACTCTGCACTGGTCACACAGGTGACAGGCTCTTGTCTGTGATATGCCTAAGGGGGCATTATGACATCATAACTCTGCACTTGGCATCCACGTGACAGGCCCTTTTCTGTATTCTGCCTAAGGGTGCATTGGGACATCATAACTGTGCACGGGTCATCCAGCTGACAGACCCTTGTCTGTGATCTGCCTAAGCGGGCATTTTGACATCATAACACTGCACTGGTCACCCAGGTGAAAGACGCTTGTCTGTGATCTGCCTAAGGGGGCATTGTGACATCATAACTCTGCACTGGTCACCCAGGTGACAGACCCTTGACTGTGATCTGCCTAAGGGGGCATTGTGACATCATATCTCTGCATGGGTCACCCAGGTGATAGACCCTTGTCAGTGATCTGCCTAAGGGGGCATTGTGACTTCATAACTCTCCACGGGTCACCCAGGTGTCAGGTCCTTGTCTGTGATCTGCCTAAGGGGGCATTGAGACATCATAACTCTGCATTGGTCACACAGGTGACAGATCGTTGTCTGTCATCTGCCTATGGGGGTATTGTGACATCATAACTCTCCACGGGTCACCCAGGTGTCAGGTCCTTGTCTGTGATCTGCCTAAGGGGGCATTGAGACATCATAACTCTGCATGGGTCACACAGGTGACAGATCGTTGTCTGTCATCTGCCTATGGGGGTATTGTGACATCATAACTCTGCAATGGGAACCCAGTTGACAGACCCTTGACTGTGATCTGCCTAAGGGGGCATTGTGACATCATATCTCTGCATGGGTCACCCAGGTGATAGACCCTTGTCAGTGATCTGCCTAAGGGTGCATTGTGACATCATAACTCTGCACTGGTCACCCATGTGACAGACCCATGTCTCTGATCTGCCTAAGGGGGCATTGTGACTTCATAACTCTCCACGGGTCACCCAGGTGTCAGGTCCTTGTCTGTGATCTGCCTAAGGGGGCACTGAGACATCATAACTCTGCATTGGTCACACAGGTCACAGATCGTTGTCTGTCATCTGCCTATGGGGGTATTGTGACATCATAACTCTGCACTGGGAACCCAGTTGACAGACCCTTGTCTGTGATCTGCCTAAGGGGGCATTGTGAAATCATAACTCTGCACTGGTCACCCAGGTGACAGACCCTTGTCTGTGAACTGCCTAAGGGGGCATTGTGAAATCATAACTCTGCACTGGTCACCCAGGTGACAGACCCTTGTCTGTGAACTGCCTAAGGGGGCATTGTGACATCATAAGTATGCACTGGTCAGCCAGGTGACAGACCCTTGTCTTTGATCTGCCTAAGGGGTCATTGTGACATCATAACCCTGCACGGGTCACCCAGGTGACAGACCCTTGACTGTGATCATCCTAAAGGGACACTGAGACATCATAACACTGCACTGGTCACCCAGGTGACAGTCCCTGGGCTTTCATCTGCCTAAGGCGGCATTGTGACAACATAACTCCTCACTGGTCACCCAGGTGACAGGCCCTGGACTTTCGTCTGCCTAAGGGGTCATTGTGACATCATAACTCTGCACTGTTCACCCTGGTGAAAGGCCCTGGTCTTTCATCTGCCTAAGGGGGCATTGTGAGATAATAACTCTGCACTGGTTAACCAGGTGACAGGCCCTTGTCTGTAATCTGCCTAAGGGGGCATTGAGACATCATAACTCTGCATTGGTCACCCAGGTGACTGGCCCTTGTCTTTCTGCTGCCTAAGGGGGCATTGTGACATCATAACTCTGCACTGGGCACCCAGGTGACAGACGTTTCTCTTTGATCTGCCTAAGGGGGCATTGTGACATCACAACACTGCACTAGTCACCCTGTTGACAGACCATTGTCTGTGATCTCCCTAAGGGGTCACTGTGACATCATAACTCTGCACTGGTCACCCAGGTGACAGACCCTTGTCTGTGATCTGCCTACAGGGGCATTGTGCTATCATAACTCTGCACTGGTCACCCAGGAGACAGGCCCTTGTCAGTGATCTATCTAAAGGGGCATTGTAACATCATAACTCTGCGCTGGTCACCCAGGTGCAGGACTTTGTCTGCGATCTGCCTAAGGGGGCATTGTGACATCATAACTCTGCACTGGTCACCCAGCTGACGGGCCCTTGTCTGTGATCTGCCTAACGGGGTATTGTGACATCATAATTCTGCACTAGTTACCCAGGTGACGGGCCCTTGTCTGTGATCTGCCTAAGGGGGCATTGTGACATCATAACTCTGCACGGGCCACCCAGGTGACAGGGCCTTGTCTGTGATCTGCCTAAGGGGGCACTGTGATATCCTAATTCTGTACTGGGTACCCAGGTGACAGGCCCTTATCTCTGATCTGCCTAAGGGGGCATTGTGACATCATAACTCTGCACTGAGCACCCAGGTGACAGGCCCTTGTCTGTGATCTGCCTGAGGGGGCCTTGTGACATCATAACTCTGCACTTGTCACCCAGGTGACAGGACCTTTTCTTTGATCTGCCTTAGGGGGTATTGTGATATCATAACTCTGCACTGGTCACGCCGGTGACAGGCCCTTGTCTGTGATGTGACTAACGGGGCATTCTGATATTATATCTCTGCACTGGGCACCCTGGTGTCATGCCCTTGTCTGTGATCTATCTAAGGAGTCACTGTGACATCATAACTCGTCACTGGTCACCCAAGTGACAGACGCCTGTCTGTGAACTGCCTAAGGGATCATTGTGAAATCATAACACTGCACTGGGCACCCAGGTGACAGGTCCTTGTCTTTGATGTGACTAAGGGGGCATTGTGACATTATAACTCTGCACTGGGAACCCAGGTGACATGCCTTTGTCTGTTATCTACCTAAGGTGTCACTGTAAAATCATAACCCTACACTGGGCACCCAGGTGACAGGGCCTTTTCTGTGATCTGTCAAAGGGGCATTACAACATCATAACTGTACACGGGTCACGCAGGTGACAGGCCCTTGTCTGTGATCTGCCTAAGGGGGCATCGTGACATCACAACACTGCACGTGTCACCCAGGTGACAGACCCTTGTCTGTGATCTGCCTAAGGGGCATTGTGACATCATAACTCTGCAAGGGTCACCAAGGTGACAGACCCTTGTCGTTGATCTGCCTAAAGGGGCATTGTGACATCATAACTCTGCACGGGTAACCCAGGTGACAGACCCCTGTCTGTGATCTGCCTAAGGAGGTATTGTGACATCATAACTCTGTAGTGGTCACCAAGGGGACAGAAACTTTTCTCTGATCTCCCTTAGTGGCCATTGTGACATTATAACTCTGCACTGGTCACCCAGGTGACAGACCCTTGCTGTGATCTGCCTAAGGGGGCATTGTGACATCATAACTGTGCACTAGTCACCAAGGTGACAGGGCATTGGGTGTGATCTGCCTAAGGGGGCACTGTGACATTCTAACTCTGTACTGGGCACCCAGGAGACAGGCCCTTATCTTTGATCTGCCTAAGGGGGCATTGTGACATAATAACTCTGCACTGAGCACCCAGGGGACAGGCCCTTGTCTGTGATCTACCTAAGGGGTCATTGTGATATCATAACTCTGCACTGGTCACCCGGGTGACAGACCCTTGTCTGTGATCTCCTTAAGTGTGCATTGTGACATCATAAATCTACACTGGGCACCCAGGTGACGTACCTTTCTCTTTGATCTGCCAAAGGGGGCATTGTGACATCATAACTCTGCACTGGTCACCCAGGTGACAGACCTTTCTCTTTGATCTGCCTAAGGGGGCATTGTGACATCATAACTCTGCACTGGTCATCCACGTGACAGACCCTTGTCTGTGATCTGCCTAAGGGGGCATTGTGATGTCATAACTCTGCACTGGTCACCCAGGTGACAGGTCCTTGTCTGCGATCTGTCTAAGGGGGCTTTGTGACATCATAACTCTGCACTGCTCACCCACGTGACAGGCCCTTGTCTGTGATCTGCCTAAGGGGCATTGTGACATCATAACTCTGCACTGGTCACCCAGCTGACGGGCCCTTTTCTGTGATCTGTCTAAGGGAGCATTGTGACATCAAAACTGTGCACTGATAATCCAGGTGACCGACCGTTGACTGTGATCTGCCTAAGGCTACATTGTGACATCATAAGTCTGCACTAGTCACCCAGGTGACGGGCCCTTGTCTGTGTTCTGCCTATGGGGGTATTGTGACATCATAACTCTGCACGGGTAACCCAGGTGACAGGGCATTGTGTGCGACCTGCCTAAGGGGACATTGTGACATCCTAACTCTGTACTGGGCACCCAGGTGACAGGCCCTTATCTTTGATCTGCCTAAGTTGGCATTGTGACATCATAACTCTGCACTGAGCACCCAGGGAACAGGCCCTTGTCTGTGATCTGCCTAAGGGGGCATTGTGACATCATAACTCTGCACTGGTCACCCAGGTGACAGGCCCATGTCTGTGATCTGCCTAAGGGGATATTGTGACATCATAACTCTGCACTGGTCACCCAGGAGACAGACCCTTGACTGTGATCTGCCTAAGGGGGCATTGTGACATCATAACTCTGCACTGGGCACCCAGGTGAGAGGCCGTTTTCTGTGATATGCCTAAGTGGGTATTGCAACATAATAACTCTCCACGGGTCACCCAGGTGACAGGCCTTGTCTGCGATCTGCGTAATGGGGCACTGTGACATCATAATACTGCACGGGTAACCCAGGTGACAGGCTCTTGTCTGTGATGTGCCTAAGGGGGCACTGTGACATCATAACACTGCACGGGTCACCCAGGTGACAGACCCTTGTCTTTGATCTACCTAAGGGGCATTGTGACATAGTAAATCTGCAAGTGTCACCCAGGTGACAGACCCTTGTCTTTGATATGCCTAAAGGGGCATTGTGACATCATAACTCTGCACGGGTCTCCCAGGTGACCCACCCTTGTCTGTGATGTGGCTAAGGGGGCATTTTGACCCCATAAATCTGCACTTGTCACCTTGGAGACAGACCCTTGTCTGTGATCTGCCCTAGGGGCCATTGTGACATCATAATTCTGCACTGGTCACCCAGGTGAAAGACCCTTGTGTGTGATCAGCCTAAGGGGGCATTGTGACATCATAATTGTGCCCTGGTCACCCAGGTGACAGAAGCTTGTTTGTGATCTGCCAATGAGGTCATTGTGACATCATAACTCTGCACTGGTCACCCAGGTGACAGACCTTTCTCTTTGATCTGCCTAAGGGTGCATTGTGACATCATAACTCTGCACTGGTCACCCTGGTGACAAACCCTTGTCTTTATCTGCTCAACTGGGCATTATGACATCAAAACTCTGCACTGGTCACCCAGGTGACACACCTTTCTCTTTGATCTGCCTAAAGAGGCATTGTGACATCATAAGTCTGCACTGGTCACCCAGGTGGCAGACCCTTGTCTCTGATCTCCCTAAGCGGTCATTGTGACATCATAACTCTGCACTGGTCACCCAGGTGACAGACCCTTTTCTGTGATCTGCCTAACGGTTCATTGTGACATCATAACTCTGTACTGCTCACCCGGGTGACAGACCCTTGACTGTGATCTCCTTAAGTGTGCATTGTGACATCATAAATCTACACTGGGCATCCAGGTGACATAGCTTTCTCTTTGATCTGCCAAAGGGGGCATTGTGACATCATAACTCTGCACTGGCCACCCAGCTGACAGAACCTTGACTGTGATCACCCTAAGGGGGCATTATGACATCATAAATCTGCTCGGGTCACCCTGGTGACAGACGCTTGTCTTTGATCTGCTTATGTGGGCATTGTGACCTCATAACTCTGCACTGGTCAGCCAGGTGACAGACCTTTCTCTTTGATCTGCCTAAGGGGGCATTGTGACATCATAACTCTGCACTGGTCACCGAGGTGACAGACCCTTGTCTGTGATCTGCCTAAGGGGGCATTGTGATGTCCTAACTCTGCACTGGTCACCCAGGTGACAGGGCCTTCTGTGTGATCTGCCTAAGGGTGCACTGTGACATCCTAACTCTGTACTGGGCACCCAGGTGACAGACCCTTGTCTGTGATCTGCCTAAGGGGGCATTCTGACATCATAACACTGTACTGGGCACACAGGTGACAGGCCCTTGTCTGTGATGTGACTAAGGGGGCAATGTAACATTATAACTCTGCACTGGGCACCCAGGTGACATGCCCTATTCTGTGATCTACCTAAGGGGGCATTGTGAAATCATAACTCTGCACTGGGCACCCAGGTGACAGTCCGTTTTCTGTGATCTGCAAAAGGGGCATTATGACATAATAACTCTACACTGGTCACCCAGGTGACAGGCCCTTGTCTGTGATTTTCCTAAGGGGGCATTGTGACATTATTATTCTGCATGGGTCACACAGGTGACAGGCCCTTTTCTGTGATGTGCCTAACGGGTCATTGTGACATCACAACACAGCAAGTGTCACCCAGGTGACAGACCCTTGTCATTGATCTGCCTAACGGGGGATTGTGACATCATAACTCTGCACGGGTAACACCAGGTGACAGACCCTTGTCTGTGATCTGCCTAAGGAGGCACTGTGACATCATAACTCTGCAGTGGACACCATGGAGTCAGAAACTTTTCTCTGATCTGCCTTAGGGGCCATTGTGACATCATAACTCTGCACTGGTCACCCAGGTGACAGACCCTTGCTGTGATCTGCATAAGGGGGCATTGTGACATCATAACTGTCCACTAGTAACCCAGATGACAGGCCCTTCTCTGTGATCTGCCTAAGGGGGCATTGTGACTTCATAACTCTGCACGGGTCACCCAGGTGACGGACCATTGTCTGTGATCTGCCTAAGGGGGAATTGTGACATCATAACTCTGCACTGGTCACCCAGGTGACAGTCCCTTGTCTGCGATCTGCCTAAGCTGGCATTGTGACATCATAACTCTGCACTGGTCACCCAGGCGACGGGCCCTTGTCTGTGATCTGCCTATGGGGGCATTGTGACATCATAACTCTGCACTAGTCACACAGGTGACAGAACCTTTTCTGTGATCTCCCTAAGGGGTATTTCTGACATCATAACACGGTACTGGTCACCGAGGTGACAGGCCCTTGCCTGCGATCTACCTAAGGGGGCGTTGTGACATCATTACTCGGCACTGGTCATCCAGGTGAAAGTCCCTTGTCTGTGATCTGCCTAAGGGGTCATTGTGACTTCATAACTCTGAACTGGTTCCCAATGTGACAGGCTCTTGACTGTGATCTGCCTAAGGGGCATTGTAACATCATAAATCTGCACAGGTCACCCAGATAACAGGGCCTTGTCTGTGATCTGCCTCAAGGGGCACTGTGACATCATAACTCTGCACTTGTCACCCAGGTTACAAGCCCTTATCTGCGATCTGCCTAAGGGGACATTGTAACATCATAAATCTGCACTGAGCACCCAGGTGACAGGCCATTGTCTGCGATCTGCCTAAGGGGGAATTGTGACATCATAACTCTGCACAGGTCACCCTGGTTAGAGACCCATGTCTTTGATCTGCTTAAGTGGGCATTGTGACATCATAACTCTGCACTGGTCACCCAGATGACAGACCTTTCACTTTGATCTGCCTAAGTGGGCATTGTGACATCATAACACTGCACTGGTCACCCAGTTGACAAACCCTTGTCTGCGATCTCCCTTAGGGGTCACTGTGACATCTTAACTCTGCACTGGTCACCCAGGTGTCAGACCCTTGTCTGTGATCTGCCTAAGGGGGCATTGTGATATCATTACTCTGCACTGGTCAACAAGGTGACAGGCACTTGTCTGCGATCTGCCTAAGGGGGCATTGTGACATCATAACTCTGCACTGGTCAACAAGGTGACAGGCACTTGTCTGCGATCTGCCTAAGGGGGCATTGCGACATCATAATTCTGCACTGGTCACCCAGCTGACGGGCCCTAGTCTGTGATCTGCCTAAGGTTGCATTGTGACATCATAACTCTGCACTAGTCACCCAGGTGACAGGGCTTTGTCTGTGATCTGCCTACGGGGGCACTGTGACATCCTAACTCTGTAGTGGGCACCCAGGTGACAGGCCCTTATCTTTGATCTGCCTAAGGGGGCATTGTAACATCATAACTCTTCGCTGGTCACCCAGGTGACAGGCCCATGTCAGTGATCTGCCTAAGGGGACATTGTGACATCATAACTCTGCACTGGTCACCCAGCTTACGGACCATTGACTGTGATCTGCCTAAGGGGGCATTAGGACATCATAACTCTGCACTGGGCACCCAGGTGACAAACCATTGTCTGTGATCTGCCTAAGGGGGCATTGTGACATCATAACACTGCACTGGTCACCCAGGTGACAGACCCTTGTCTTTGGCCTGCCTATGTGGGCATTGTGATATTATTACCATGCACTGGTCACACAGGTGACAGACCATTGTCTGTGATCTGCCTAAGGGGCCATTGTGACATCAAAATTCTGCACACATCACCCAGGTGACAGGCCCTTTTCTGTGATCTGCCTAAGGGGGAATTGCGACATAATAACTCTACACGGGTCACCCAGGTGACCGGCCATTGTCTGTGATGTGCCTAAGGGGGCATTGTGACATCATAACTCTGCACTGGTCGCCCAGGTGACAGACCGTGCACTTTCATCTGCGTAAGGCAGCATTGTGACATCATAACTCTGCACAGGTCACCCAGGTGACAGTCCCTTGTCTTTGATCTGCCTAAGGGGGCATCATGACATCATAACTCTGCACTGGTCACCCTGGTGACTGTCTCTTGTTTTTTATCTGCCTCAGGGGCATCGTGTCATCATAACTATGCACTGGTCACCCGGGTGACAGGCCACAGTCTTTGATCTGCCTAAGGGGGCATCGTGACATCATAAATCTGCACTGGTCACCCAGGTGACATACCCTTGTCTGTGATCTGCCTAATGGGGCATCATGACATCATAACTCTGCACTTTTCACCCAGATGACAGACCATTGTCTGTGATCTGCCTAAGGGGTCATTGTGACATCATAACTCTGCACCGGTCACCCAAGTGACAGCCCAATGTCTGTGATCTGCCTAATGGGGCATCGTGACATAATAACTGTGCACGGATCCCCCAGGTAACAGGCCCTTGTCTTTGATCTGCCTAAGGGGGCATCATGACATCATAACTCTGCACTGGACACCCAGGTGACAGACCCTGGTTTTGATCTGCCTAAGGGGGCATTGTGACATCATACCTCTGCCCTGGTCACCCAGGTGACAGACCCTGGTCTTTGATCTGCGTAAGGCGGCATTCTGACATCATAACTCTGCACTGCTCACCCAGGTGACAGACCCTTGTCTTTGATCTGCCTAAGGGGGCTTTGTGACATCATAACTCTGCACTGGGCACCCAGGTGACAGGCCCTGACCTTTGATCTGCCTAAGAGGGCATTGTGACATCAAAACCCTGCACTGGTCACGCAGGTGACAGTCCCTGGCCTTTTATCTGCCTAAAGGGTCAGTGTGACGTCATAACTCTGCACTGGTCGCCCAGGTGACATTCCCCAGACTTTGATTTGCCTAACGGGGTATTGTGACATCATAATTCTGCACTGGTCACCAGGTGACAGGCCCTGGAATTTCATCTGCCTAAGCGTGCATTGTGACATCGTAACTCTGCACAGGGCAACCAGGTGACAGGCCCTTGTCTGTGATCTGCCTAAGGGGGCATTGTGACATCACAACTCTGCACAGGTCACACAGGTGACAGACCCTTGACTTTGATCTGCGTAAGGGGGAATTGTGACATAATATCTCGGAATGGGTAACCCAGGTGACACACCCTTGTCTGTGATCTGCCTAAGGGGGCATTGTGACATCATAACTCTGCACGGGACATCCAGGAGACAGGCCCTTGTCTGTGATCTGCCTAAGGGGGCATTGTGACATCATAACTCCGCACCGGTCATCCAGGTGACAGGCCCTGGTCTGTGATCTGCCAAAGGGGGCATCGTGACTTCATAACTCTGCACGGGTCACCCAGGTGCCAGGCCTTTTCTGCGATGTGCCCAAGGGGCATTGTGACATCATAACTCTGCACGGGTCACCCAGGAGTCAGGCCCTTGTCTGTGTTCAGCCTAAGGGGGAATTGTGACATCATAACTCTGCACGGGTCACCCAGGTGACAGACCCTTGCCTTTGATCTGCCAAGGGGGCATTATGACATCATAACCCTGCACGGGTCACTCGGGTGACAGACCCTTGTCTATGATCTGCCTAAGGCACCGTTATTACATCATAATTCTGCTTGGGTCACCCAGGAGAAAGACCCTTCACTGTGATATGCCTAAGGGGTAATTGTGACATCATAACTCTGCATGGGCCACCCAGGTGACAAGCCCTTGTCTGTGATCTGCCTAAGGTGGCATTGTGACATCATAAATCTGCACAGGTCACCCAGGTGACAAGCCCTTGTCTGTGATCCGCCTAAGTTGGCATTGTGACATCATAACTCTTCACAGGTCACCCAGGTGACAGACCCTTGACTTTGATCTGCGTAAGGGGGCATTGTGACATCATATCTCTGAATGGGTCACCCAGGTGACAGACCCTTGTCTGAGATCTGCCTAAGGGGGCATTGTGATATCATAACTCTGCACGGGTCATCCAGGAGACAGGCCCTTGTCTGTGATCTGCCTAAGGGGGCATTGTGACATCATAACTCTGCACTGGTCATCCAGGTCACAGGCCTTTGTCTGTGATCTGACTAAGGGTTCATTGTGACATCATAACTCCGCACCGGTCATCCAGGTGACAGGCCCTGGTCTGTGATCTGCCAAAGGGGGCATCGTGACTTCATAACTCTGCACGGGTCACCCAGGTGCCAGGCCTTTTCTGCGATGTGCCCAAGGGGCATTGTGACATCATAAGTCTGCACGGGTCCCCCAGGTGACAGGCCCTTGTCTGTGATCTGCCAAAGGGGTCATTGTGACATCGTAACTCTGCATGGGTCAACCAGGTGATAGACCCTTGTCTGTGTTCTGCCTAAGGGGGCATTTTGATATCATGACTCTGCACTGGGCACCCATTTGACAGGCCCTTGACTTTGATCGGCCTAAGGGGGCATTGTGACATCATAACTCTGAATGGGTTACCCAGGTGACAGGCCCTGGCCTTTGATCTGCCTAAGGGGGCATTGTGACATCATAACTCTGCACTCGGCACCCAGGTGACAGGCTCTTGACTTTGATCTGCCTAAGGGGGCATTGTGACATCATAAGTTTGCACTGCTCAGCCAAGTGACAGGCCCTAGACTTTGACCTGCCTAAGGGGGCATTGTGACATCATAACTCTGCACTGGTCACCTAGGTGACAGGCCCTGGCCTTTGATCTGCCTAAGTGGGCTTTGTGATATCATAACTCTTAACTGGTCACCGAGGTGACAGGCCCTGGCTTTTGATCTGCCAAAGGGGGCATTGTGACATCATAACTCTGCACTGTTCACCCAGGTGTCAGTCACTGGCCTTTGATCTGGCTAACGGGGCATTGTGACATAATAACTCTGCACGGGTCGCCCAGGCGACTGGCCCTGGCCTTTGTTCTTCCTAAGGGGTCATTGTGACATCATAATTCTGCACTGGTCTCCCAGGCGAGAGGCCCTGACATTTGATCTGTCGAAGGAGGAATTGTGACATCATAACTCTGCACTGGTCACCCAGGTGACATGCCCTGGACTTTGATCTGCCTAAGGGGGCATTGTGACATCATAATTCTGCACTGGTAACCCAGGTGACAGGCCCTTGCCTGATATGTGCCTAAGAGGGCATTGTGACGTCATAACTCTGCACTGGGCACCCAGGTGACAGACCCTTGTCTGGAATCTGCCTAAGGGGGCATTGTGACATCATAACTCTCCACTGGCCACCCAGGTGACAGACCCTTGTCTGCGATCAGCCTAAAGGGGCATTCAGATATCAAAATTCTGCACTGGGCACCCAGGTGGGAATCCCTTGTCTGTGATCTGCCTAAGGTGCATTGTGATATCATAACTCTGCACTGGTCACCCAGGTGACAGGCCCTGGAATTTGATCTGCCTAAGGGGGCATTGTGACATCATAATTCTGCACTGGGCACCGATTTGACAGGCCCTTGCCTGTGATCTGCCTAAGGGGGCAATGTGACATCGTAACCCAGCACTGGGAACCCAGGTTACAGACCCTTGTCTGGAATCTGCCTAAGGGGACATTGTGACATCATAACTCTGCACTGGTCACCCAGGTGACTGAACCTTGTCTGTGATCCGCCTAAGGGGGCATTGTGACATCATAACCCTGCACTGGGCACCCATTTGACAGACCCTTGCCTGTGATCTGCATAAGAGGGCATTGTGACATCATAATTCTGCACGAGTCTCCCAGGTGACAACCCGTTGCCTGTGATCTGCCTAAGGGGCATTGTGACATCATAACTCTGCACAGGTCACCCAGGTGACAGGCCCTTGTCTGTGATCTGCCTGAGGGGGCATTGTGACATCATAACTCTGCACTGGTCAGCCAGGTGACAGGCCCTTGATTTTGATCCGCCTAAGGGGGCATTGTGACATCATAAATCTGCACGGCTCACCCAGATGACAGACCCTTGACTTTGATCTGCCTAACGGGGGCATAGTGACATCATAGTACTGCACGGGTCACCCAGGAGAAAGATCCTTCGCTGTGATATGCCTAAGGGGTTATTGTGACATCATAACCCTGCATGGGTCACCCAGGTGACAGACCCTTGTCTTTGATCTGAAAAGGTGGCATTGTGACATCATAAAGCCCCACTGGTCTCCCAGGTGACAGGCCCTTGTATTTTATCTTCTTAAGGGGGCATTGTGACATCATAACTCTGCACTGCTCAGCCAGGTATCAGGCCCTTGACTTTGCTCTTCCTAAGGGGGTATTGTGACATCATAACTCTGCACTGGTCAGCCAGGTGACAGGCCCTTGACTTTGATCTGCCTAAGGGGGCATTGTGACATCATAACTCTGCACAGGTCACCCAGGTGACAGGCCCTTGTCTGTGATCTGCCTGAGGGGGCATTGTGACATCATAACTCTGCACTGGTCAGACAGGTGACAGGCCCTTGGCTTTGATCCGCCTAAGGGGGCATTGTGACATCATAAATCTGCACGGGTCACCCAGATGACAGACCCTTGACTTTGATCTGCCTAAGGGGGCATAGTGACATCATAATACTGCACGGATCACCCAGGAAAAAGACCCTTCGCTGTGATATGCCTAAGGGGTTATTGTGACATCATAACTCTGCACGGGTCACCCAGGTGACAGACCCTTGTCTTTGATCTGCCAAGGGGGCATTGTGACATCATAAAGCACCACTGGTCTCCCAGGTCACAGGCCCTTGTATTTTATCTTCCTAAGGGGGCATTGTGACATCATAACTCTGCACTGGTCAGCCAGGTGACAGGCCCTTGACTTTGATCTGCCTAAGGGGGCATTGTGACAACATAAGTCTGCACTGGTCAGCCAGGTGACAGGCCCTTGACTTTGATCTGCCTAATTGGGCATTGTGACATCATAAATCTGCATGGGTCACCCAGGTGACAGACCCTTGTCTTTGATCTGCCAAGGGGGCATTGTGACATCGTAACTCTGCACTGGTAATCCAGGTGACTGTCCCTTGCCTTATATCTGCCTAAGGGGGCATTGTGACATCATAATTCTGCACTGGGCACCCAGGTGACAGACCCTTGTCTAGAAGCTGCCTAAGGGGGCATTGTGACATCATAACTCTGCACTGGTCACCCAGGTGGCAGACCCTTGTCTGTGATCTGCCTAAAGGGGCATTGGGACATCATAACTCTGCACTGGGCACCCAGGTTTGAAGCCCTTGTCTGTAATCTGCCAAAGGGGGCTTCGTGATATCATAACTGTGCCCGGGTCACCCAGGTGACAGGCCCTGGAATTTGATCTGCCTAAGGGGGCATTGTGAGATCGTAACTCTGCACTGAGCACCCATTTGACACGCCCTTGCCTGTGATTTGCGTACGGGGGCATTGTGACCGCATAAATCTGCACTGGGCACCCAGGTGACAGACCCTTGTCTGGAATCTGCCTAAGGCGGCATTGTGACACCATAACTCTGCACTAGTCACCCAGGTGACAAACCCTTGTCTGTGATCTGCCTAAGGGTGCATTGTGTCATCATAACTCTGCACGGAACACCCAGGTGACAGACCCTTGTCTGTGATTTGCCTAAGGGGACATTGTGACAATGTAACTCTGCACTGGTCACTCAGGTGACAGTCCCTTGTCTGTGATATGCCTAAGGGGGCATTGTGACATTATAACTCTGCATGTCTCACCGAGGTGAAAGGCCCTTGTCTGTGATCAGCCAAAGGGGGCATTGTGACATCATAACTCTTCACGGGTCACCCAGGTGACAGACCCTTGTCTTTGATCTGCCAAGGGGGCATTCTGACATCATAACTCTGCACAGGACACCCAGGTGAAAGACCCATGGCTGTGATTTGCCTAAGGGGTCATTGTGACATCATAACAATGCACGGGTCACCCAGGTGACAGACCCTTGTTTTTGATCTGGATAGGGGGCATTGTGACATCATAAAGCACCACTGGTCTCCCAGGTGACAGGCCCTTGTATTTTATCTTCCTAAGGGGGAATTGTGACATCATAACTATGCACTGGTTTGCCAGGTGACAGGCTCTTGACTTTGATCTGCCTAAGGGGGCATTGTGACATCATAAGTCTGCACTTGTCAGCCAGGTGACCGGCCCTTGACTTTGATCTGCCTAAGGGGGCATTGTGACATCATAATTCTGCACTGGTCACCCAGGTGACAGGCTCTTGTCTTTGATCTGCCTAAGGGGGCATTGTGACACCATAAATCTGCACGGGTCACCCAGGTGACAGACCCTTGTCTGGAATCTGCCTAAGGCGGCATTGTGAGATCATAACTCTGCACTTGTCACCCAGGTGACAGACCCTTGTCTGTGATCTGCCTAAGGGGGAATTGGGACATCGTAACTCTGCACTGGGCACCCAGGTGGGAAGCTCTTGTCTGTGATCTGCCTAAGTGGGCACTGTGACATCATAACTCTGCACTGGTCACCCAGGTGACAGGCCCTTGAATGTGATCTGCCTAAGGGGGCATTGTGACATCATAGCAGTGCACGGGTAACCCAGGTGACAGGCCCTTGTCTGTGATCTGCCTAAGGGGGCACTGTGATTTCATAGCTCTGCACGGGTCACCCAGGTGACAGACCCTTGTCTTTGATCACCCATGGGGTATTGTGACTTCATAACTCTGCACGGGTCACCCAGGTGACAGACCCCTGTTAATGATCTGCCTAAGGGGCCATTGTGACATCATAACTCCGCACTTGTCACCCAGGAGAAAGACCCTTGGATGTGATATGCCCAAGGGGTCATACCCTTACCCTGTCGGGCCAATCTTAGCCCTGGCCAATCTACTAGCCAACATGATGCAGCTACCTGGCCATGTCTCCACATTTCTGGGGAGGGCCCCACACCCAGCCACAGAAGAGCCCCTCCTGCATTCCGTCCTCACACACAGGCCTGTCCATCCACTTGCTACTGTCACACTCTTGCCAGCAGAAGAGGCCCCCGTAATGGCCGATATCACCGCCCAGTCTATCCTCACCCCACAGCTGTGCAGCGGGACACTCCTGCTGGCCCACGTGGCTGCCAGAGCCCATGCTGGCACGGCGCTCCAGCATGTCGGCGTCCCTGCGGGCCACGCTACCGGTGACATGGCTCGCATGACCCTCCTTCCTGGCAGTGACACTGCCGATGTGAACCCCATTTTCACAGCTGTCATTTGTAAATAGGACCATTTTCTCTTTTCTCTCTCCCTTCCATTCACAGGGCTTCTCATTCTCTCTGTTTCTGCCTCCATTTCAGAGATTTGCTCACCTTTTTCTCTCTCACTATGTCTGCCGTGGTCCCCAGAGAAGTGTGCCACATAAAATTGCCCCATTAAAGGTCATGAATTGAGTGAATTTTAGTGTATTTGTGCTTGTGCACATTCAATTTCAATTCGCAATCCATTTTAGAAGGTTTTATCACCCCCGACCAGAGAAAAACCCTGTGGACATTAGTCACTCTTCATTCTGTCTCAAACCCTCTCCCTGACCGTCAGCCCTAGGTAACAACTGCATAGAACGATCAACCCCATATGCATAGATTTCCATATTGTGGACATTTCCTATAAACGGAATTGCACAATACGTGAGCTTTTATGACTGACATAACACTTTTAGCACAATATTTTCAAGATTCATCCACATTGCAGCCTTACCCACAGGGGGAAACCGCATTTTGTGGTTTCAGTAACACCGGGTGTTTTCTCCTTCCTTCCATCTTTCTTTCCTTCCTTCCTTCCTTCCTTCCTTCCTTCCTTCCTTCCTTCCTTCCTTCCTCCTTTTTCTCTCTTATTCCTTCTGCCCTCTCTCTTTCATATGCCTTAGGTGCATCCTACGTCCTGTGTCTTTTTGGGGAATCCTCAACTGGTGCTGGAAAATTGTGTTATTGTAATTATTTACCGCTATCTCTCTTTCATGGTTCTCCATCAGTTGTAAGCATCTATTGGTTTATCCCAGGTCACTAAGTATATTTTAATTAGGTACACCTGTTTTCCTTTATACCCCTGTTTCTGGAGTATAGGGTCGCATACTCATAAACCCAGTGTATCTCAGAAATCCATCTAATATTCCAATAAACCCATCATAACGTTGAAAAATCATAAATCAAACCAACATAAATCACGGTTTGTCGGTGGATATGGGCTCCATCAATTCCATTGTCTTCAATAATGCTGTACACCATTACCAATGGCAGACTGATTGGGCGTGGATGTGGATAACATTATAAAAATCAGTTATTAGAGTGATACTTTAACCTGACTGAAGAGCTGATCTAATGGTATTAGTACAGTGCATGATTATGTGAGATGTTTTGAGACAGAGTAGGACATTTGTGTATGAAATTCTGTGGCTTTTTTCACTTAGTAGGAACCTTTGTGTGTGGAAAACTGAGAAAATTGCTTTCTGCTGTAGAGTCTGGCATTCATGGTAGATTAAAGCTTATTTTTCTGGAAGTAAATCTTATTCAATAAAATACTACTCTTTATAATAAAAAACAAAGACACTGGTGATGTGAAGTCATTATCCTCAGCAAACTAATCCAGGAACAGAAAACCAAACGCCACATTCTCACTTAGAATGGGAGCTGAGAAATGGGATCCCATGGACACAGGAAGGGGAACAACACACACTGGGGCCTTTCGGGAGGCAGAGCGTTAAGAAAAACAGCTACTGCATGCTGGGCTGAATACCTAGGTGATGGGTTGACAGGTGCAGCAAACCACCATGGCACACGTTTACCTTAGTAACAAATCTGCACACCCTGCCCATATATCCCAGAACTTAGAAACAAAACGAAAGCAAAGAAAACGAGAAAGCAATAGCAAAACGCTAACGGCAAAACAAAGTTTCAAACTCAGAAAGTGACAGACCAATTTTTGGTTCAAATCATGGTTCTCGACCCAGTTGCCATAAGGTCAGGATAAAGAATTTGATTACGTATTGTAAAGAAGACATGCAGCGGATGACCAGAAAAATTGTTCTCAACATACGTGTGGCTTCGAGTTCAACGGTGACGCTATCTACCGGGACATAGCATTAGATTCCAAAGGGCCGAGTCCCGCAAGACTGGCCTCCCACACTAATAACAATGGGAAGCCCTACGTTGTTTTATCTGTGTTTCTCATCAACTGGCTATAAATCAGGTTTCCACCACTCCCAGTTTTAGTTGCATTCATTTGCTGGAAGAGCTCACAGCACGCAGGGAAACACTGACATTTCCCATTTTTTGTATTTTAGCAGGTATTGCAAAAACTTCAAAAAAATCTTTTGGGCCCGGCATGTGGTGAGGGGCGCACTGCCTTCCATGAAGTGTTAACCAGAAGCTCTATAAACCCAGTCCTTTTGGGTTTTTATGGAGACCTCATTCTATAGGCATGATGGGTTAAACCATAGGCTATTGGTCATCAACTCAAACTGAGGCTCTCAGCCCTCCCTTGAAATTGGGGTTGAGGCTTTGCCATTCTCAGTCTGAGGATTATATATTTGTTGTACATTGTTTTTTTATGTACAGTATATAATATTCATTTGGTAAACTTTGATATATTATGTACAGTATATAATAAATATTTGGTGTACTTTGATATTTTATATACAGTATATAATATATATTTGGGGTACTTTGATATTTTATCTACAGTATATAATACATATTTGGTGTACTTTGATATTTTATGTACAATATATAATATATAGTTGGTGTACTTTGGAATTTTATGTACAGTATATAATATATATGGTGTACTTTGGTATTTTATGTTCAGTATATAATACATTCTTCTACTTTCATATTTCATATGCAGTATATACTATATATTTGGTGTACCTTGATATTTTATGTACAGTATATAATATATATTTGTTGTACTTTGATATTTTTTGTACAGTATATAATATATATTGGTGTACTTTGATATTCAATGTACAGTATACAATATATTTTTAGTGTATTTTATATTTTATATACAGTATATAATATATATTTGGTGTACTTTGACATTTTATGAACAGTATATAATCTATATTTGGTGTACTTTGATATTTAATGTACAGTATAAAATACATTCTTGTACTTTCATATTACATGTACAGTATATACTATATATTAGATGTACTTTGATATTTTATGTACAGTATATAAAATATATTTGTTGTACTTTGATATATTATGTACAGTGTAAAATATATATTTGGTGTGCTTTGATATTCTATGTACAGTATATGATATATATGTGGCATACTTTGATATTTTATGTACAGTATGTAACATTAATTTGCTGTATTTTTATATTTTATGTACAGTATTTAGTATATATTGGGTGTACTTTGATATTTTATGTACAGCATATAATATATATTTGGTGAAATTTGATATTTAATTGCAGTATATAATATACTTTTCGTGTACTTTGATATTTTATGTACGGTGTATATTATATATTTGGTGTATTTTGTTATTTTATGTACAGTATATAATATATATTTGGTGTATTTTGATATTTTACGTACAGTATATAATATACATTTGGTGTACATCGATATTTTATTTACAGTATATATTATAAATTTGGGGTATTTTGATATTTTATGTACAGTATATAATATATGATTGGTGTACTTTGATATTTTATGTACAGTATATAATACACTCTTTTTGGACTTTCATATTTTATGTACAGCATATACTATATATTTGGTGTACTTTTATATTTTTTGTACAGTATATAATATATATTTGTTGTACTTTGATATTTTATGTACAGTATATAATATATATTTGGTGTACTTTGATATTCAATGTACAGTATATAATATATATTTGGTGTACTTTGATATTTTATGTACAGTATATAATACATATTTGGCGTACTTTGATATTTTATGTACAGTATGTAACATTAATTTGCTGTATTTTTATATTTTATGTACAGTATTTAGTATATATTTGGTGTACTTTGATATTTTATGTACAGCATATAATATATATTTGGTGAAATTTGATATTTAATTGCAGTATATAATATACTTTTCGTGTACTTTGATATTTTATGTACGGTGTATATTATATATTTGGTGTATTTTGTTATTTTATGTACAGTATATAATATATATTTGGTGTATTTTGATATTTTACGTACAGTATATAATATACATTTGGTGTACATTGATATTTTATTTACAGTATATATTATATATTTGGGGTATTTTGATATTTTATGTACAGTATATAATATATGATTGGTGTACTTTGATATTTTATGTACAGTATATAATACACTCTTTTTGGACTTTCATATTTTATGTACAGCATATACTATATATTTGGTGTACTTTTATATTTTTTGTACAGTATATAATATATATTTGTTGTACTTTGATATTTTACGTACAGTATATAATATATATTTGGTGTACTTTGATATTCAATGTACATTATATAATATATATTTGGTGTACTTTGATATTTTATGTACAGTATATAATACATATTTGGCGTACTTTGATATTTTATGGACAGTATATAATCTATATTTGGTGTACTTTGATATTTTATGTACAGTATATAATATATTCTTGTTGTGCTTTCATATTTTATGTACAGTATATACTATATATTTGGTGTACTCTTATATTTTATGTAGAGTACATAATATATATTTGTTGTATTTTGATAAATTATGTACAGTATATAATATATATTTGGAGTACTTTGATATTCTATGTACAGTATATAATATATATTTGGTGCACTTTGATATTTTATGTACAGAATATGTTATATATTCGGTGTACTTTGATATTTTATGTACAGCATATAATCTATATTTGGTGTACTTTGATATTTTATGTACAGTGTATAACATTAATTTGCTGTATTTTTATATTTTATGTACAGTATTTACTATATATTTGGTGTAATTTGATATTTTATATACAGTACATAATATATATTGGTTATACTTTGATATTTTATGTACAGTATATAATATATATTTGGTGTACTTTGATATTCTATGTACAGTATACAATATATACTTAGTGTACTTTTATATTTTATGTACAGAATATAATATATATTTGGTGTAATTTGATGTTTTATGTAGAGTATATAATATATATTTGGTGTATTTTGATGCTCCATGTACAATACATAATATATATTTGGTGTACTTTGATAATTTATGTACAGTATATAATATTAATTTGCTGTATTTTTATATTTTATGTACAGTATATAATATATATTTGGTGTACTTTGATATTTTATGTACAGCACATAATATATATTTGGTGTACGTTGATATTTTATGTACAGCATATAATATATATTTGGTGAAATTTTATATTTTATCTACAGTATATAATATACATTCGGTGTACTTTGATATTTTATGTACGGTATATATTATATATTTGGTGTACTTTGATATTTTATGTACAGTATATAATCTATATTTGGTGTACTTTGATATTTTATGTTCAGTATATAATATATATTTGATGTACTTTGATATTTTATGTACAGTATATAATATATCTTTGCTGTACTTTGATATTTTATGTACAGTATATAATATTCATTTGGTTTACTTTGATATTTTATGTAGTCTATAATATTAATTAGCTGTATTTTGATATTTTATGTACCGTATATAATATATATTTTGTGAACTCTGATATTTTATGTATAGTATACGATATGTATTTGGCATAGTTTGATATTTTTTGTACAGTATGTAATATATATTTGCTTTACTTTGATATTTTATGTACAGTATATATTACATATTTGGTGTTCTTTGAAATTTTATGTACAGTATATAATCTATATTTGGTGTACTTTCATATTTTATGTACAGTATATAATACATTCTTGTTGTACTTTCATATTTTATGTACAGTATATACTACATATTTGGTGTACTTTTATATGTTATGTACTGTACATAATATATATTTGTTGTACTTTGATATTTTATGTACAGTTTATAATATATATTTGGTGTACTTTGATATTCAATGTACTGTATATAATATATATTTGGTGTTCTTTGATATTTTTTGTACAGTGTATAATATTAATTTTCTGTATTTTTATATTTTATGTACAGTACATAATATATATTTGTTATTCTTTGATATTTCATGTACAGTATAAGATATATAATTGGTGTACTTTGATATTTTATGCACAGTATATAATATGTATTTGGTGAAATTTGATATTTTATGTACAGTATATAATATATATTTGGTGTAGTTTGATATATTAAGTAGCGTATATAACGTATATTTGGTGTACTTTGGTATTCTATGTACGGTATAAAATATATATTTGGTGTACTTTGATATTTTATGTACAGCATATAATATTAATTTGCCATATTTTGATATTTTATCTTCAGTATATAACATATATTTGGTGTAATTTGATATTTTATGTACAGTATATAATATGTATTTGGTGTACTTTCATATTTCATGTACAATATATAATATATATTTGGTGAAATTTGATATCTTATGGACAGTATATTATATATATTTGGTGTACTTTGATATTTTATGTACAGTATACATTATATGTTTGGTGTACTTGGATATTTTATGTACTGTATATAATCTATATTTGGTGTACCTGGATATTTTATGTACAGTAAATAATCTATATACGGTGTACTTTGATACTTTATGTACAGTATATAATACATTCTTTTACTTTGATATTTTATGTATAGTATATACTATATATTTGGTGTACTTTGATATTTTATGTACAGTATATAATGTATATTTCTTGAACTTTGATATTTTATGTACTCTATTTAATATATATTTAGTGTACTTTGATATTCTATGTACAGTAAAAAATATATTGTTATGTACTTTGATATTTTATGTACAGTATATAATATATATTTGATGTAGTTTCATATTCAATGTACAGTATGAAATATATTTTTAGTGTTCTTTTATATTTTATGTACAGTATATAATATATATTTGGTGTACTTTGATATTTTATGTAAAGTATATAATATACATTTGGTTTACTTTGATATTTTATGTACAGTATATAATATATATTTGGTGTACTTTGATATTTTATGTACAGTATATAATCTATATTTGGTGTACTTTGATATTTTATGTACAGTATATAATACATTCTTGTTGTACTTTGATATTTTATGTACAGTATATTATATAATTGGTGTACTTTGATATTTTTTGTACAGTATATAATATATATTGCTTGAACTTTGATATTTTATATACAGTATATAATATATATTTGGTGTACCTTGATATTCTATGTACAGTATAAAATGTATAATTGGTGTACTTTGATATTTTATGAACAGTATATAATATATATTTGTGTACTTTGATATTCTATGTACAGTATATAATATATATTTTGTGTACTTTGATATTTTATGTACCATATATAACATATATTTGGTGAAATTTGGTATGTTATGTACAGTATATAATATATATTTGGTGTATTTTGATATTTTATGTACAGTATATATTATATATTTGGTGTACTTTGATATTTTATGTACAGTATATAATCTATATTTGGTGAACTCTGATATTTTATGCACAGACTATAACGTACATTTGGTGTACTTTGTTATTTTATGTACAGTATATAATATATATTTACTGTACTTTGATTTTTTTGTACTGTATATAATGTATATTTTGTGTACTCTAATGCTTTATGTAAACTATATAATATATATTTAGTGTACTTTGATATTTTATGTTCAATATATAATATATATTTCGTGTGGTTTGTAATTTTATGTACAGTGTATAATGTATTTGTTGTACTTTCATATTTTATGTACAGAATATAATATATATGGAGTACTTTGTTATTTTATGTGGAGTATATAATATATATTTGGTGGACTTAGATATTTTATGTACAGCATAAATATATATTTGGTGTACTTTGAAATTTTATGTACAGTGTGTAATACATTTGGTGTACTATTATATTTTTTGTACAGTATATAATATATACGGTGTACTTTATTATTTTACATACAGTATATAACATATTTGCTGTACTTTTATATTTTATGTACAGTATATATAAATTTGCTGTACTTTGAT
The DNA here is from genome assembly GCF_029281585.2 of Gorilla gorilla gorilla. Taxonomy (NCBI): domain Eukaryota; kingdom Metazoa; phylum Chordata; class Mammalia; order Primates; family Hominidae; genus Gorilla; species Gorilla gorilla. Next base: position 7,292,454 of record NC_086018.1, on the reverse strand, counting down.
ACTTTCTGTACACTATATAATCCATGATAATTGTACCTTTATATTTTATGTGCAGTATATAATATGTATTTTGTGTGGTTTGATATTTTATGTAAAGTACATAATACATATGTACATATGTAAAGTACATAATACGTAACTCTGCACGGGTCACCCAGGTGACAGGAAATTGTCTGTGATCTGCCTAAGGGTTCATTGTCACAACATAACACTGTAAGTGTCACCGAGGTGACAGGCCCTTGTCTGTGATCTGCCTAAGGAAGTATTGTGACATCATAACTCTGCACGGGTCACCCCGGTGACAGCCTCACATCTGTCATCTGCCTAAGGGGGCATTGTGACATCATAACTCTGCACTGGGCACCCAGGTGACAGGCCCTGGCATTTGATCTGCCTAAGGGGGCATTGTGACATCATAACTCTGCAGTGGTCACTCAGGTGACAGGCCCTTGTCTTTGATCAGCCTAAGGGGGCAATGTGACATCATAACTCTGCACTGGGCACCCAGCTGACAGGCCCCTGTCTGTGATCTGCCTAACTGGGCATTGTGACATTATAACTCTGCACTGGGCACCAAGGTGACAGGCCCTTGTCTGTGATCTGCCTAAGGGGGCATTGTGACATCATAAATCTGCACTGGGCCCCCAGGTGACAGGCCATTGTCTGTGATCAGCTGAAGGGTGGACTGTGACATCATAACTCTGAACTGGGCACCCAGGTGACAGGCACTTGTATGTGATCAGCCTAAGGGGGCATAGTGATATCATAACTCTGCACTGAACACCAAGGTGACAGGCCCATGTCTATGATCTCCCTAAAGGGGCATAGTGACATCATAACTGTGCACGGGTCACCCATGTGAGAGGCACTTGTCTGTGATCTGCCTAAGGTGGCATTGAGACATCATAACTCTTCACTGGGAACCCAGGTGACTGGCCCTTGCCTTTGATCTGCCTAAGGAAGCATTGTCACATCATAACAATGCACTGGTCACCCAGGTGACAAGCCCTTGTCTGTGATCTGAATAAGCGGTCATTGTGACATCACAACCCTTCACTGGTCACCCAGGTGACAGGCCCTTGTCTGTGATCTGCCTAAGGGGGCACAGTGACATCATAACTCTGCACGGGTCAACCAGGTGACAGGTCCTTGTCTGTGATCTGCCTAAGGTGGCATTGAGACATCATAACTCTGCACTGTGCACCCAGGAGACAGACCATTGACTTTGATCGGCCAAGGGAGGCATTGTCACATCATAACACTGCACTGGTCACCCAGGTGACAAGCCCTTGCCTGTGATCTGCCTAAGGGGGCATTGTGACATCATAACTCTGCACGGGTCACCCAGGTGACAGGCCCTTGTCTGTTATCTGCTAAGGGGGCATTGTGACATCATGACTCTGCAGTGGTCACCCAGGTGATAGGCCCTTCTCTGTGATCTGCCTAAGGGGGCATTGTGACATCTTAACTCTGCACTGGGCACCCAGGTGAAAGGCCCTTGTCGGTGATCTGCCTAAGGGGGCATAGTGACATCATAACTCTGCACGACTCACCCAGGTGACAGGCCCTTGTCTGTGATCTGCCTAAGGGGGTATTGTGACATCATAATTCTGGACGGGTCACCCAGGTGACAGACCCTTCTCTGTGATCTGCCTAAGGGGGCATTTTGACATCTTAACTCTGCACTGGGCACCCAGGTGACAGGCCCTGGCATTTGATCTGCCTAAGGGGTCATTGGGACATCATAACTCTGCACTGGGCACCCAGGTGACAGGCCTTTGTGATCTGCCTAAGGGGGCATAGTGACATCGTAACTCTGCATGGGTCACCCAGGTAACAGACCCTTGTCTGGGATCTGCCTAAGGTGGCATTGAGACATCGTAACTGTGCACGGGGCACCCAGGTGACAGGCCCTTGTCTTTGATCTGCCTAAGGAGGCATTGTGACATCATAACTCTGCACGGGTCACCGAGGTGACAGGCCATTGTCTGTGATCTGCCTAAGGGGGCATTGTGACACCATAACTCTGCACTGGGCAGCAAGGTGACATGCCCTGGCATTTGATCTGCCTAAGGGTGCATTGTGACATCGTAACTCTGCACTGGTCACCCAGGTGACATATAATGGACTTTGATCTGCCTAAGCTGGCATTGTGATATCATAACTCCGCACTAGGCACCCAGGAGACAGGCCATTGTCTGTGATCTGCCTAAGGGGGCATTGTGACATCATAACTCTGCACTGTTCACCCAGGTGACAGGCCCTGGCCTTTCATCTGCCTAAGAGGGCATTGGGACATCATATCTCTGCACTGGGCACCTAGGTGACATTCCCTTGTCTGTGATCTGCCTAAGGGGTCATTGTGACATCATAAGTCTGCACTGGTCACACAGGTGACATATCCTGGACTTTGATCTGCCTATGGGGGCATTGGGACATCATAACTCTGCACTGGTCACCCAGGTGACAAGCCCTTGTCTGTGATCTGCCAAAGGGGGCATTGTGACATCATAACTCTGCACTGGTCACCCAGGTGACAGACCCCTGTCTGTGATCTCACTAAGAGGGCATTGTGACTTCATAAATCTGCCCTGGTGACAGACACTTGTCTGTGATCTGCCTAAGGGGGCATTGTGACATCATAACTCTGCACTTGTCACCCAGGTGAAAGGTCTTTGTCTGTTATCTGCTTAAGGGGTCATTGAGACATCGTAACTCTGCACTGGGCACCCAGGTGACAGGCGCTTGTCTTTGATCTGCCTAAGGGGGAATTGTGACATCATACCTCTGCACTGGCCACCCAGGTGACAGGCCCTTGTCTGTGATCTGCCTAAGGGTGCATTGTGACATCATAACTTTGCCCTGGTCACCCAGGTGACAGGTCCTTGTCTGTGATCTGCATAAGCGGGCAACGTGAAATCATAAGTCTGCACTGGTCACCCACGTGACAGGCCCTTGTCTGTGATCTGCCTCAGAGGGAAATGTGACAACATAACTCTGCACTGGTCACCAAGGTGAGAGACCTTTGTCTGTGATCTGCCGAAGGGGGCATTGTGACATCATAATTCTGCATGGGTCAAACAGGTGACAGTCCCTTGACTGTGATCTGCCTAAGGGGGCATTGTGACAACATAACTCTGCACATGTAACCCAGGTGAAAGGCCCTAGTCTGTGATCTGCCTAAGGGGTCACTGTGATATCATAACTCCGCACTGGGCACCCAGATGACAGGCCCTGGCATTTGATCTGCCTAAGGGGGAATGGTGACATCATAACTCTGCACTGGTCACCCAGGTGACAGGCCCTGGCCTGTCTTCTGCCTAAGGGGGCATTGTGACATCATAGCTCTGCACTGGGCTCCCAGGTGACAGGCCTTTGTCTGAGATCTGCCAAATGTGTCATTGTGACGTAATAATTCTGCACTGGGCACCAAGGTGAGATTCCCTTGTCTGTGATCTGCCTAAGCTGGCATTGTGACATCATAACCCTGCACTGGTCACCCAGGTGAAAGACCCTTGTCTGTGAACTTCCCAAGGGGGCATTGTGACATCATAACTCTGCACTGGTCACCCAGGTCACAGAACCTTGTCTGTGATCTTCCTAAGGGGGCATTGTGATATCATAACGACTCTGTTCATGCAGGTGAGAGACACTTCTCTTTGATCTGCCTAAGGGGGCATTGTGACATCATAACTCTGCACTGGTCACCCAGGTGACAGGCCCTTGTCTTTCTTCTGCCTAAGGGATCATTGTGACATCACAACTCAGCATGGGTAACCCAGGTGACAGACCCTTGTCTCTGATCTGCCTAAGGGGGCATTCTGACATCCTAAATATACACGGGTCACCCAGGTGACAGGCCCTTGTCTGTCAAATGCTTAAGGGGGTATTGTGACATCATAAATCTGCATGGGTGACTGCGGTGACAGATCTTTGTCTTTGATCTGGTTGAGGGAGCATTGGAACGTCATAACCCTGCACTGGTCATCCAGGTGACAGGCCCTGGATTTTGATCTGCCTGAGGGGCATTGTGACATCAAACCTCTGCACTGGTCACACATGCGACAGGCCCTGCCCTTTGATCTGCCTATGGGGTTATTGTGACATCATAACTCTGCACTGGTCACCCAGGTGACAGACCCTTGTCTTTCATCTGCCTAAGGGGGAATTGTGAAATCATAAATCTGCACTGGACACCCATGTGACAGACCCTTGTCTGTGATTTGCCTAAGAGGGAATTGTGACATCATAACTCTGCACTGGTCACCCAGGTGACAAGCCCTTGCCTGTGATCTGCCTAAGGGGGCATTGTGACATCATAACTCTGCACGGGTCACCCAGGTGACAGGCCCTTGTCTGTTATCTGCTAAGGGGGCATTGTGACATCATGACTCTGCAGTGGTCACCCAGGTGATAGGCCCTTCTCTGTGATCTGCCTAAGGGGGCATTGTGACATCTTAACTCTGCACTGGGCACCCAGGTGAAAGGCCCTTGTCGGTGATCTGCCTAAGGGGTTATTGTGACATCATAATTCTGGACGGGTCACCCAGGTGACAGACCCTTCTCTGTGATCTGCCTAAGGGGGCATTTTGACATCTTAACTCTGCACTGGGCACCCAGGTGACAGACCCTGGCATTTGATCTGCCTAAGGGGTCATTGTGACATCATAACTCTGCACTGGGCACCCAGGTGACAGGCCTTTGTGATCTGCCTAAGGGGGCATAGTGACATCGTAACTCTGCATGGGTCACCCAGGTGACAGACCCTTGTCTGGGATCTGCCTAAGGTGGCATTGAGACATCGTAACTGTGCACGGGGCACCCAGGTGACAGGCCCTTGTCTTTGATCTGCCTAAGGAGGCATTGTGACATCATAACTCTGCACGGGTCACCGAGGTGACAGGCCATTGTCTGTGATCTGCCTAAGGGGGCATTGTGACACCATAACTCTGCACTGGGCAGCAAGGTGACATGCCCTGGCATTTGATCTGCCTAAGGGTGCATTGTGACATCGTAACTCTGCACTGGTCACCCAGGTGACATATAATGGACTTTGATCTGCCTAAGCTGGCATTGTGACATCATAACTCCGCACTGGGCACCCAGGAGACAGGCCCTTGTCTGTGATCTGCCTAAGGGTGCATTGTGACATCATAACTCTGCACTGTTCACCCAGGTGACAGGCCCTGGCCTTTCATCTGCCTAAGAGGGCATTGGGACATCATAACTCTGCACTGGGCACCTAGGTGACATTCCCTTGTCTGTGATCTGCCTAAGGGGTCATTGTGACATCATAAGTCTGCACTGGTCACATAGGTGACATATCCTGGACTTTGATCTGCCTATGGGGGCATTGGGACATCATAACTCTGCACTGGTCACCCAGGTGACAGGCCCTTGTCTGTGATCTGCCAAAGGGGGCATTGTGACATCATAACTCTGCACTGGTCACCCAGGTGACAGACCCCTGTCTGTGATCTCACTAAGAGGGCATTGTGACTTCATAAATCTGCCCTGGTGACAGACACTTGTCTGTGATCTGCCTAAGGGGGCATTGTGACATCATAACTCTGCACTTGTCACCCAGGTGAAAGGTCTTTGTCTGTTATCTGCTTAAGGGGTCATTGAGACATCGTAACTCTGCACTGGGCACCCAGGTGACAGGCGCTTGTCTTTGATCTGCCTAAGGGGGAATTGTGACATCATACCTCTGCACTGGCCACCCAGGTGACAGGCCCTTGTCTGTGATCTGCCTAAGGGTGCATTGTGACATCATAACTTTGCCCTGGTCACCCAGGTGACAGGTCCTTGTCTGTGATCTGCATAAGCGGGCAACGTGAAATCATAAGTCTGCACTGGTCACCCACGTGACAGGCCCTTGTCTGTGATCTGCCTCAGAGGGAAATGTGACATCATAACTCTGCACTGGTCACCAAGGTGAGAGACCCTTGTCTGTGATCTGCCGAAGGGGGCATTGTGACATCATAATTCTGCATGGGTCAAACAGGTGACAGTCCCTTGACTGTGATCTGCCTAAGGGGGCATTGTGACATCATAACTCTGCACATGTAACCCAGGTGAAAGGCCCTAGTCTGTGATCTGCCTAAGGGGTCATTGTGATATCATAACTCCGCACTGGGCACCCAGATGACAGGCCCTGGCATTTGATCTGCCTAAGAGGGAATGGTGACATCATAACTCTGCACTGGTCACCCAGGTGACAGGCCCTGGCCTGTCTTCTGCCTATGGGGGCATTGTGACGTCATAACTCTGCACTGGTCACCCAGGTGACAGGCCCTTGTCTGTGATCTGCCAAAGGGGGCATTGTGACATCATAACTCTGCACTGGTCACCCAGGTGACAGACCCCTGTCTGTGATCTCACTAAGAGGGCATTGTGACTTCATAAATCTGCCCTGGTGACAGACACTTGTCTGTGATCTGCCTAAGGGGGCATTGTGACATCATAACTCTGCACTTGTCACCCAGGTGAAAGGTCTTTGTCTGTTATCTGCTTAAGGGGTCATTGAGACATCGTAACTCTGCACTGGGCACCCAGGTGACAGGCGCTTGTCTTTGATCTGCCTAAGGGGGAATTGTGACATCATACCTCTGCACTGGCCACCCAGGTGACAGGCCCTTGTCTGTGATCTGCCTAAGGGTGCATTGTGACATCATAACTTTGCCCTGGTCACCCAGGTGACAGGTCCTTGTCTGTGATCTGCATAAGCGGGCAACGTGAAATCATAAGTCTGCACTGGTCACCCACGTGACAGGCCCTTGTCTGTGATCTGCCTCAGAGGGAAATGTGACATCATAACTCTGCACTGGTCACCAAGGTGAGAGACCCTTGTCTGTGATCTGCCGAAGGGGGCATTGTGACATCATAATTCTGCATGGGTCAAACAGGTGACAGTCCCTTGACTGTGATCTGCCTAAGGGGGCATTGTGACATCATAACTCTGCACATGTAACCCAGGTGAAAGGCCCTAGTCTGTGATCTGCCTAAGGGGTCATTGTGATATCATAACTCCGCACTGGGCACCCAGATGACAGGCTCTGGCATTTGATCTGCCTAAGAGGGAATGGTGACATCATAACTCTGCACTGGTCACCCAGGTGACAGGCCCTGGCCTGTCTTCTGCCTATGGGGGCATTGTGACATCATAGCTCTGCACTGGGCTCCCAGGTGACAGGCCTTTGTCTGAGATCTGCCAAATGTGTCATTGTGACGTAATAATTCTGCACTGGGCACCAAGGTGAGATTCCCTTGTCTGTGATCTGCCTAAGCTGGCATTGTGACATCATAACCCTGCACTGGTCACCCAGGTGAAAGACCCTTGTCTGTGAACTTCCCAAGGGGGCATTGTGACATCATAACTCTGCACTGGTCACCCAGGTCACAGAACCTTGTCTGTGATCTTCCTAAGGGGGCATTGTGATATCATAACGACTCTGTTCATCCAGGTGGGAGACACTTCTCTTTGATCTGCCTAAGGGGGCATTGTGACATCATAACTCTGCACTGGTCATCCAGGTGACAGGCCCTTGTCTGTGATCTAAGGGGCATTGTGACATGATAACTCTGCTCTGGTCACCCAGGTGACAGGCCCTTGTCTTTCTTCTGCCTAAGGGATCATTGTGACATCACAACTCAGCATGGGTAACCCAGGTGACAGACCCTTGTCTCTGATCTGCCTAAGGGGGCATTCTGACATCCTAAATATACACGGGTCACCCAGGTGACAGGCCCTTGTCTGTCAAATGCTTAAGGGGGTATTGTGACATCATAAACCTGCATGGGTGACAGCGGTGACAGATCTTTGTCTTTGATCTGGCTGAGGGAGCATTGGAACGTCATAACCCTGCACTGGTCATCCAGGTGACAGGCCCTGGATTTTGATCTGCCTGAGGGGCATTGTGACATCAAACCTCTGCACTGGTCACACATGCGACAGGCCCTGCCCTTTGATCTGCCTATGGGGTTATTGTGACATCATAACTCTGCACTGGTCACCCAGGTGACAGACCCTGGCATTTGATCCGCCTAAGGGTGCATTGTGACATCATAACTCTGCACTGTTCACACAGGTAGCAGACCCTGCCATTTGATCTGCCTAAGGGGGCATTGTGACATCATATCTCTGCAGTGGTCACCCAGGTGACAGGGCCTGGCATTTGATGTGCCTAAGGGGGCATTGTGACATCATAACTCCCCACGGGTCTCCCAGGTGTCAGGCACTGGCCTTTCATCTGCTTAAGAGGGCAATGTGACATCATAACCCTGCACTGGGCACCCAGGTGACAAGCCCCTGTTGGTGATATGCCTAAAGGGGCATTGTGACATCATAACTCTGCACGGCTCACCCAGGTGGCAGGCCCTTGTCTGTGATCTGTCTAACGGGGCATTTTAACATCATAACTGTGCACTGGTCACCCAGGTGACAGGCCCTTGTCTGTGATCTGCCTAAGGGTGCATTGTGACATCATAACTCTGCACTGGGCACTCAGATGACAGACCCTGGCATTTGATCTGCCTAAGGGGGCATTGTCACTTCATAACTCTGCACTGGTCACACAGGTGACAGGCCCTGGCCTTTCATCTGCCTATGGGGGCATTGTGACATCATAACTCTGCACTGGGCACCCAGGTGACAGGGCTTTGTCTGAGATCTGCCAAAGACGTCATTCTGACATCATAATTCTGTACTGGTCACCCATGTGAGAGTCCCTTGTCTGTGATCTGCCTAAGGGGCATTGTGACATCGTAACTCTGCATGGGTCACCCAGGTGACAGGCCCTTGTCTGCGATCTGCCTAACGGGGCATTGTGACATCAGAAATCTGCATGGGTCACCCAGGTGAAAGTCCCTTGTTTGTGATCTCCTTAAGGGGGCATTGTGACATAATAATTCTGCACGGGTCCCCAAGGTGACAGACCCTTGACTTTGTTCTGACTAATGGGTCATTGAGACATCATAACTCTGCACTGGGAACCCAGGTGGCAGGGGTTTCTCTGTTATCTGCCTAAGGGTGCATTGTGACATCATAACAGCACTGGGCACCCACGTGACAGGCCATTGTCTGTGATCTGCCTAAGGGGGCATTGTGACATCATAACACTGCACGGGTCACCCACTTGACAGGCTCTTGTATCTGATCTGCCTCAGGGGTTCTTGTGACATCATAACTCTGCACTGGGCACCCATGTGACAAGCCCTGGCCTTTGATCTGCCTAAGGGGGCATTGTGACATCATAACTGTGCACTCGTCACCCAGGTGACAGGCCATAGCCTTTGATCTGCCTAAGGGTTCATTGTGACATCGTAACTCTACAATGGTCACACAGGCGACAGGCATTGGCCTTTCATCTGCCTAAGGGGGCATTGTGACATCATAACTCTGCGGTAGCCACCCAGGTGACATGCTCTGGCATTTGATCTGCCTAAGGGGGCATTGTGACATCATAAGTCTGCACTGGTTACCCAGGTGACAGGCCCTGCCCTTTCATCTGCCTAAGGGGGCATTGTGATATCATAACTCTGCACTGGGCAGCCAGGTGACAGGCCTTTGTCTGTGATCTGCCTAAGGGGGCATTGTGACATCATAACTCTGCACTGGTTACACAGGTGACCGGCCCTGGACTTTCTTCTGCGTAAGGGGGCATTGTGACACCATAACTATTCACTGGGCAACCAGGTGACAGGCCCTTGTCTTTGATCTGCGGAAGGGATCATTTTGACATCATAACTCCGCACTGGGCACCCAGGTGACAGGCCCTTGTCTGTGATCTGCGTAAGGGGCAATAGTGACATCATAACTCTGCTCAGTTCACCCAGTTGACAGGCTCTTGTCTGTGATCTGCCTAAGGGGGGATTCTGACATCATAACTCTGCATAGGTCACCCAGGTGACAGGCCCTTGTCTGTGGTCAGCCTAAGGGGGCATCGTGACATCATAACTCTGCACTGGGCACCCAGGTGACAGGTCCTGGCATTTGATCTGCCTAAGGGGGCATTGTGACATCATAACTCTGCACTGGTCACACAGGTGACAGGCCCTTTTCTGTGATCTGCCTAAGGGGCATTGGGACATCATAACTCTGCACTGGTCACCCAGGTGACAGAACCTTGTCTGTGATCTGCGTAAGGGGGAATGTGACATCATAATTCAGCACTGGTCACCCAGATGACAGGCTCTGGCATTTGATCTGCCTAAGGGGGCATTGTGATATCATAACTCTGCACTGGTCAACCTGCTGACATACCCAGGGCTTTGATCTGCCTAAGGGGGAATTGTGACATCATAACTCTGCACTGGTGACCCAGGTGACAGACCCTTGTCTGTGATCTGCCTAAGGAGGCTTTGTGACATCATAACTCTGCACTGGTCACCCAGGTGACAGGCCTTTGTCTGTGATCTGCCTAAGGGGGCAATGTGACACCATAACACTGCACTGTTCACCCTGGTGACAGGCCCTTGTGTTTGGCCTGCCTAAGGGGGCATTGTGACGTGATAACTCTGCACTGGTCACCGAGGTGACAGACCCTTGTCTTTGATCTGCCTAAGCGGTCATTGTGACATCATAACTATGCACTGGTCAGCCAGGTTACAGGCCCTGGTCTGTGATCTGCCTAAGGGGGCACTGTGACATCATAACTCTCCAATGGTCACACAGGTGACAGGCCCTTGTCTGTGATCTGCCTAAGGGGTCATTGTGACATCATAATCCTGCACTGGTCACCCAGGTGACAGACCCTAGTCTGTGATCTGCCTAAGGGGGCATTGTGACATCATAACTCTGCACTGGTCACCCAGGTGACAGGCTCTTGTCTGTGATCTGCCTAAGGGGTCATTGTGACATCATAACTATGCACTGGTCAGCCAGGTGACAGGCCCTGGTCTGTGATCTGCCTAAGGGGGCACTGTGACATCATAACTCTCCAATGGTCACACAGGTGACAGGCCCTTGTCTGTGATCTGCCTAAGGGGTCATTGTGACATCATAACCCTGCACTGGTCACCCAGGTGACAGGCCCTTGTCTCTGACCTGCCTAAGGGGTCATTGTGAGATCATAACTCTGCACTGGTCACCCTGGTGACAGACCCTTGTCTGTGATCTGCCTAAGGGGGCATTGCAACATCATAACTCTGCACGGGTCACCCAGGTGACAAGCCCTTTTCGGTGATCTGCCTAAGGGGACATTGTGACATCATAAACCTGCACTGGTCACCCAGGTGACAGGCCCTTGTCTGTGATCTGCCTAAGGGCTCATTGTGACATCATGTTTCTGCACTGGTAACCCAGGTTACATACCCTGGATTTTGATGTTCCTAAGGGGGCACTGTGACATCATAACTCTCCACTGGTCACCCAAGTGACAGCCCCTGGCCTTTGATCTGCCTAAGGGGCATTGTGACATCATAACTATGCACTGGTCACCCAGGTGACAGGCCCTGGACTGTGACCTGCCTAAGGGGGCACAGTGACATCAAAACTCTGCAATGGTCACACAGGTGACAGGCCCATGCCTGTGATGTGCCTAAGGGGGCATTGTGACATCATAACGCTGCATGGGTCACCCAGGTGACAGACCCCAGTCTGTGATCTGCTTAAGGGGGCATTGTGATATCATAACTCTGCACGGGTCACCCTGGTGACAGACCCTTGTCTGTGATCTGCCTAAGGGGGAATTGTGACATCATAACTATCCACGGGTCACCCCAGTGACTGTCCCTTGTCTTTGTTCTGCCCAAGGTGTCATTGTGACATCATAATTCTGCACGGGTCACCCAGGAGAGAGACCCTTGTCTGTGATCTGCCTAAGGGGGCATTCTGACATCATAACTCTGCACGGGTCACCCAGGTGACAGGCCCTTGTCTGTGATCTGCCTTAGGGGGCATTGTGACATCATAACTCTGCACTGAGAACCCAGGTGACAGGACCTTGTCTGTGATCTGCCTAAGGGGGCATTGTGACATCATAACCCTGCAATGTGCAACCATGTGACAGGCCCTTGTCTGTGATCTGCCTAAGGGGGTATTGTGACATCATAACTCTGCACGGGTCACCCAGGTGACAGGCCCTTGTCTGTGATCTGCCTAAGGGCTCATTGTGAAATCATGTCTCTGCACTGGTAACCCAGGTTACATACCCTGGAATTTGATGTGCCTAAGGGGGCATTGTGATATCATAACCCTGCACTGGGCACCCAGGTGACAGGCCCTGGTATTTGATCTTCCTAAGGGGGCATTGTGACATCATAACTCTGCACTGGTCACCCAGGTGAGAGCCACTGGACTTTGATCTGCCTAAGGGGTCATTGTGACATCATAACTCTGCACTGGTCACCCAGGTGACAGGCCCTGGCATTTGATGTGCCTAAGGGGGCATTTTGGCATCATAACTCTGCACTGGTCACCCAGGTGACAGGCCCTTTTCTGTGATCTGCCTAAGGGCGCATTGTGACATCATAACTCTGCACTGGTCACCCAGGTGAGAGCCACGGGCCTTTGATCTGCCTAAGGGGGCATTGTGACATCATAACTCTGCACTGATCACACAGGTGACAGGCTCTGGCGTTTGATGTGCCTAAGGGGGCATCTTGGCATCATTACACTGCACTGGTCAACCAGGTGAGAGGCCCTGTCCTTTCATCTGCCTAAGTGGGCATTGTGACATCATAACTCTGCCCTGAGCACCCAGGTGACAGGCCGTTGTCTGTGATCTGCCCAAGGGGGCATTGTGACATAATAACTCTGCACTGGTCACAGTGGAGACAGAACCTTGTCTGTGATCTGCCTAAGGGGACATTTTGACATCATAAGGGTGCACTGGTCACCCAGGTGATGGATCCTTGTCTGTGATCTGCCTAAGTGGGCATTGTGACATCGTAACTCTGCACTGGTCACCCAGGTGACAGAGCTTTGTCTGTGATCTGCCTAAGGGGGCATTGTGACATCATCAGTCTGCACTGATTACCCAGGTGACAGACCCTTGTATTTGATCTGCCTAAGGGGCCATTGTGACATCATAACTCTGCACGGGGCACCCAGGTGACAGACCCTTGTGTGCGATCTGCCTAAGGGGCAATGTGACATCATTACTCTGCACGGATCACCCAGGTGTCAGGCCCTTGTCTGTGATCTGCCTAAGTGGGCATTGAGACATCAAAAGCCTACACTGGTCACCCCGGTGATAGAACTTTGTCTTTGATCTGCCAAAGGGGGCATTGTGACATCATAACTCTTCACTGGTCATAGAGGTGACAGACCATTTTCTTTGATCTGCCTAAGGGGCCACTGTGACATCATAAACCTGCTCTGGTCACCCAGGTGACAGACCATTTTCTATGTTCTGCCTAAGGGGTTATTGTGATATCATTACCCTGCACTGGTCACCCAGGTGACAGACCCATTTTTGTGAACTGCCTAAGGGTCATTGTGACATCATAACTCTGCACTGGTCACTCAGGTGACAGACACTTGTCTGTGATCTGCCTAAGGGGGAACTGTGACATCATAACTCTGCAGTGGTCACACAGGTGACAGGCCCTTCTCTGCGATCTGCCTAAGGGGGCACTGTGACATCATAACACTGCAATGGTCACACAGGTGACAGTCCCTTGCCTGTGATCTGCCTAAGGGGGCATTGTGACATCATAACTCTGCACGGGTCACCCAGGTGACAAGCCCTTTGCGGTGATCTGCCTTAGGGGACATTGTGACATCATAACCCTGCACTGGTCACCCAGGTGACAGGCCCTTGTCTGTGATCTGCCTAAGGGGTCATTGTGATATCATAACTCTGCACTGGTCACCCTGGTGACAGACCCTTGTCTGTGATCTGCCTAAGGCGGCATTGTGACATCTTAACTCTGCACGGGTCATCCAGGTGACAAGCACTTTTCGGTGATCTGCCTAAGGGGGCATTGTGACATCATAAACCTGCACTAGTCACCCAGGTGGCAGGCCCATGTCTGTAATCTGCCTAAGGGCTCATTGTGATATCATGTCTCTGCACTGGTAACCCAGGTTACATACCCTGGATTTTGATGTGCCTAAGGGGGCATTGTGACATCATAACTGTGTACTGGTCACCCAAGTGACAGGCCCTGGCGTTTGATCTGCCTAAGGGGGCATTGTAACTTCGTACCTCTACACTGGTCACACAGGCGACAGGCCCTGGCCTGTCATCTGCCTAAGGGGGCATTGTGACATCAAAACTCTGCGGTAGCCACACAGGTGATATGCCTTGGCATTTGATCTGCCTAAGGGGCCATTGTGACATCATAACTCTGCACTGGTTACCGAGGTCACAGGCCCTGACCTTTCATCTGGCTAAGGGGGCATTGTGACATCATAACTTGGCACTGGTCACCCAGTTGACAGGCCCTGGTCTGTGATCTGCCTAAGGGGTCATTGTGACGTCATAACTCTGCTATGGTCACACAGGTGACAGGCCCTTGTCTGTGATGTGCCTAAGGGGGCATTGTGACATCATAACTCTGCATGGGTGACCCAGGTGACAGGCCCTTGTCTGTGTTCTGCCTAAGGGGTCATTGTGACATCATAACTCTGCACTCGGCACACAGGTGTCATGCCCTTGTCTGTGATCTGCCTTAGGGGGTCATTGTGACATCATAACCCTGCACTGGGCACCCAGGTGACAGGTCCTGGTATTTCATCTGCCTAAGGGGGCATTGTGACATCATAACTCTGCACTGGTCACCCAGGTGACAGGAACTGGCCTTTGATCTGCCTAAGGGGGCATTGTGACATCATAACTCTGCACTGGTCACCCAGGTGACAGGCCCTTTTCTGTGATCTGCCTAAGGGCGCATTGTGACATCATAACTCTGCACTGGTCGCCCAGGTGAGAGCCACTGGCATTTGATCTGCCTAAGGGGCCATTGTGACATCATAACACTTCACTGGTCACCGAGGTGACAGATCCTTGTCTTTGATCTGCCTAAGGGGTCATTGTGACATCATAAACCTGCTCTGGTCACCCAGGTGACAGACCATTTTCTATGTTCTGCCTAAGGGGTTATGGTGATATCATTACTCAGCATTGCTCACGCAGGTGACAGGCCCATTTCTGTGAACTGCCTATGGGGCATTGTGACATCATAACTCTGCACTGGTCACTCAGGTGACAGACACTTGTCTGTGATCTGTCTAAGGGGGCACTGTTTCATCATAATTCTGCACTGGTCACCCTAGTGACAGACTCTTGTCTGTGATCTGCCTAAGGGGTCAATGTCATATCATAACTCTGCACTGGTCACCCAGGTGACAGCCCCTTGTCTGTGATCGGCCTAAGGGAGCATTGTGACATCATAACTCTGCACTTGTCACCCAGCTGACATGCCCTTGTCAGTGATCGGCCTAAGGAGGCATTGTGACATCGTAACTCTGCACTGGTCACCCAGGTGACAGACCCAAGTCTGTCATCTTCCTAAGGGGGCATTGTAACATCATAACTCTGCTCTGGTCACCCAGGTGACAGAACCTTGTCTGTGATCTGCCTAAGGGCGCATTGTGACAACATAACTCTGCACTGGGCAACCAGATGACAGGCCCTTGCCTGTGATCTGCCTAAGGAGGAATTGTGACATCATAACTCTTCACAGGTCACCCTAGAGACAGGCCCTTGTCTGTTAACTGCCTAAGGGGGCATTGTGACATCATAATTCTGCACTGGTCACCCAGGTGACAGACCCTTGTCTCTGATCTGCCTAAGGGGGCATTGTGGCATCATAACTCTGCACTGGACACCCAGGTGACAGGCCCTTGTCTGTGATCTGCCTAAGGGGGTATTGTGACATCATAACTCTGCTCAGGTCACCCAGTTGACAGTCTCTTGTCTGTGATCTGCCTAAGGGGGCATTGTGACATCATAACACTGCACAGGTCACCCAGGGGACAGGCCCTTGTCTCTGATCTGCCTAAAGGGGCATAGTGACATCATATCACAGCACGGGTCAGTCAGGTGACAGGCCCTTGTCTGTGATCTCCCTAAGGGGCATTGTGACATCATAGCTCTGCACTGGGCACACAGGTGACAGGCCCTTGTCTTTGGTCTCTCTCAGGTGGCATTGTGACATCATAACTCTGCACTGGTCACCCAGGTGAGAGCCACTGCCCTTTGATCTGCCTAAGGGGGCATTGTGACATAATAACTCTGCACTTGTCACCCAGGTGAGAGCCACTGGCCTTTGATCTGCCTAAGGGGGCATTGTGACATCATAACTCTGCACTCGTCACTCAGGTAACAGGCCCTGGCATTTGATGTGCCTAATGGGGCATTTTGGCATCATAACTCTGCACTGGTCACCCAGGTGACAGGCCCTTTTCTGTGATCTGCCTAAGGGCGCATTGTGACATCATAACTGCACTGGTCACCCACGTGAGAGCCACTGGCCATTGATCTGCATAAGTGGGAATTGTGTCATCATAACTCTGCACTGGTCACCCAGGTGACAGGCCCTGGAATTTGATGTGCCTAAGGGGGTCTTGGCATCATAACTCTGCACTGGTCACCCACGTGAGAGGCCCTGTCCTTTCATCTGCCTAAGGGGGCATTTTGAAATCATAACTCTGCACTCGGCACCCAGGTGACAGGCCGTTGTCTGTGATCTGCCCAAGGGGGCATTGTGACATCATAACTCTGCACTGGTCACAGTGGAGACAGAACCTTGTCTGTGATCTGCCTAAGGGGACATTGTGACATCATAGCTCTGCACTGGGCACACAGGTGACAGTCCCTTTTTTTGGTCTCTCTCAGGTGGCATTGTGACATCATAACTCTGCACTGGTCACCCAGGTGAGAGCCACTGCCCTTTGATCTGCCTAAGTGGGCATTGTGACATCATGACTCTGCACAGGTAACCCAGGTGACAGGCCCTGGCCTTTGATATGCCTAAGGGGGCATTGTGACATCATAACTCTGCACTCGTCACCCAGGTGACAGGCCCTGGCATTTGATGTGCCTAAGGGGGCATTTTGTCATCATAACTCTGCACTGGTCACCCAGGTGACAGGCCCTTTTCTGTGATCTGCCTAAGGGCGCATTGGGACATCATAACTCTGCACTGGTCACCCAGGTGAGAGCCACTGGCCTTTGATCTGCCTAAGGGGACATTGTGTCATCATAAGTCTGCACTGGTCACCCAGGTGACAGGCTCTGGCATTTGATGTGCCTAAGGGGGCATCTTGGCATCATAACTCTGCACTGGTCACCCACGTGAGAGGCCCTGTCCTTTCATCTGCCTAAGGGGGCATTGTGACATCATAACTCTGCTCTGGGCACCCAGGTGACAGGCCCTTGCCTGTGATCTGCCTAAAGGGGCATAGTGACATCATAAGTCTGCACGGGTCACCCATGTGACAGGCACTTGCCTGTGATCTGCATATAGGGGGCATTGTTACATCATAGCTCTGCACAGGTCACCCAGGTGACAGGACCTTGTCTGTGATCAGCCTAACGGGGCATTGTGACATCATAACTCTGCACTGGTCACCCAGGTGACAGGCTCTTGACTGTGATCTGCCTAAGGGGGCATTGTGACATCAGAAATCTGCAAGGGTCACCCAGGTTACAGGCCCTTGTCTGTGATCTGCCTAAGGGGGCATTGTGACATCATAATTCTACACCGGTCGCCCTGGTGACAGACCCTTCTCTTCGTTCTGACTAAGGGGTCATTGTAACATCATAACTCTTCACTGGTAACCCAGGTGGCAGGCGCTTCACTGTTATCTGCCTAAAGGGGAATTGTGACATCATAACTGTGCACTGGGCCCCCAGGTGACAGGCCTTTGTCTGTGATCTGCCTAAGGGGGTATTGTGACATCATAACTCTGCACTGGTCACCCAGGTGACAGGCCCTGGCCTTTCATATACCTAATGGGGCATTGTGACATCATAACTCTGCACTGGGCTCCCAGGTGACAGGCCCTTGTCTATGATCTGCCTATGGGGGCATTGTGACATCACATCCCTAAACAGGACACCCAGGTGACAGGCCCTTGTCTGTGATCTCCCTCAGGTGGCCTTGTGACATCATAACTCTGCACTGGTCACCCAGGTGACAGGCCCTTTTCTGTGATCTGCCTACGGGGGCATTGTGACATCATAAGTTTGCACAGGTCACCCAGTTGAGAGTTCCTGGTCTGTGATACGCCTAAGGGGGCATTGTGACATCAAAACTCTGCACTGGTCACCCAGGTGACATACCCTAGGCTGCGATCTGCGTAAGGGGGCATTGTGACATCATAACTCTGCACGGGTCACCCAGGTGACAAGCCCTTTTCGGTGATCTGCCTAAGGGGGCATTTTGACCTCATAACCCTGCACTGGTCACCCAGGTGACAGGCCCTTGTCTGTGATCCGCCTAAGGGTTCATTGTGACATCATAACTCTGCACTGGTCACCCTGGTGACAGACCCTTGTCTGTGATCTGCCTAAGGGGGCATTGTGACATCATAACTCTGCACGGGTCACCCAGGTGACAAGCCCTTTTCGGTGATCTGCCTAAGGGGGCATTGTGACATCATAAACCTGCACTGGTCACCCAGGTGACAGGCCCTTGTCTGTGATCCGCCTAAGGGTTAATTGTGACATCATGTCTCTGCACTGGTAACCCAGGTCCCATACACTGGATTTTGATGTGCCTAAGGGGGCACTGTGACATCATAACTGTGAACTGGTCACCCAAGTGACAGGCTCTGGACTTTGATCTGCCTAAGGGGGCATTGTGACATCATAACGCTGCACTCGTCATCCAGGTGACAGGACCTGGCCTTTCATCTGCCTAAGGGGGCATTGTGACTTCATACCTGTACACTGGTCACACAGGCGACAGGCTCTGGCCTGTCATCTGCCTAAGGGGGCATTGTGTCATCAAAACTCTGTGGTAGCCACACAGGTGACATGCCTTGGCATTTGATCTGCCTAATGGGCCATTGTGACATCATAACTCTGCACTGGTTACCCAGGTGACAGGCCCTGCCCTTTCATCTGGCTAAGGGGGCATTGTGACATCATAACTTGGCACTGGTCACCCAGTTGACAGGCCCTGGTCTGTGATCTGCCTAAGGGGTCATTGTGACATCATAACTCTGCAATGTTCACACAGGTGACAGGCCCTTGTCTGTGATGTGCCTAAGGGGGCATTGTGACATCATAACTCTGCATAGGTCACCCAGGTGACAGGCCCTTGTCTGTGTTCTGCCTAAGGGGGCATTGTGACATCATAACTCTACACTAGGTACACAGGTGTCATGCCCTTGTCTGTGATATGCCTTAGGGGGGCGTTGTGACATCATAACCCTGCACTGGGCACCCAGGTGACAGGCCCTGGTATTTGATCTTCCTAAGGGGGCATTGTGACATCATAACTCTGCACTGGTCACCCAGTTGAGAGCCACTGGCGTTTGATCTGCCTAAGGGGACATTGTGACATCATAACTCTGCACTGGTCACCCAGGTGACAGGCCCTGGCATTTGATGTGCCTAAGGGGGCATCTTGGCATCATAACTCTGCACTGGTCACCCAGGTGAGAGGCCCTGTCCTTTCATCTGCCTAAGGGGGCATTGTGACATCATAACTCTTCACTGGGCACCCAGGTGACAGGCCGTTGTCTGTGATCTGCCCAAGGGGGCATTGTGACATCATAATTCTGCACTGGTCACAGTGGAGACAGAACCTTGTCTGTGATCTGCCTAAGGGGACACTGTGACATCATAAGTGTGCACTGGTCACCCAGGTGATGGATCCTTTTCTGTGATCTGCCTAAGGGGGCATTGTGACATCAGAACTCTGCACTGGCCACCCAGGTGAAAGAACCTTTGCTCTGATCTGCTTAAGTGGGCATTGTGACATCATAACTCTGCACTGGTCACCCAGGTGACAGAGCTTTGCCTGTGATCTGCCTAAGGGGCATTGTGACATATCACTCTGCACTGGTTACCCAGGTGACAGACCCTTGTCTTTGATCTGCCTAAGGGGCCATTGTGACATCATAACTCTGCACGGGGCACCCAGGTGACAGACCCTTGTGTGCGATCTGCCTAAGGGGCAATGTGACATCACTACTCTGCATGGATCACCGAGGTGTCAGGCCCTTGTCTGTGATCCGCCTAAGTGGGCATTGAGACATCATAAGCCTACACGAGTCACCCTGGTGATAGAACCTTGTCTTTCATCTGCCTAATGGGTCATTGTGACTTCATAACTCTTCACTGGTCACCGAAGTGACAGACCCTTGTCTTTGATCTGCCTAAGGGGTCACTGTGACGTCATAAACCTGCTCTGGTCACCTAGGTGACAGACCATTTTCTATGTTCTGCCTAAGGGGTTATTGTGATATCATTACTGTGCACTGGTCACCCAGGTGACAGACCCATTTCTGTGAACTGCCTAAGGGGCATTGTGACATCATAACTCTGCACTGGTCACTCAGGTGACAGACACTTGTCTGTGATCTGCCTAAGGGGGCATTGTTTCATCATAATTCTGCACTGGTCACCCTAGTGACAGACCCTTGTCTGTGACCTGCCGAAGGGGTCAATGTCATATCATAACTCTGCACTGGTCACCCAGGTGACAGACCCATGTCTGTGATCGGTGTAAGGGGGCATTGTGACATCATAAATCTGCACTTGTCACCCAGCTGACAGGCCCTTGGCAGTGATCTGCCTAAGGGGGCATTGTGACATCATAACTCTGCACTGGTCACCCAGGTGACAGACCCAAGTCCGTCATCTTCCGAAGGGGGCATTGTGACATCATAACTCTGCACTGGTCACCCAGGTGACAGACCCCTGTCTGTGATCTGTCTAAGGGGGCATTGTGACAACATAACTCTGCACTGGGCACACAGGTGACAGGCCCTTGTCTGTGATCTGCCTAAGGCCGCATTGTGACATCATAACTCTTCACAGGTCACCCTAGACACAGGCCCTTGTCTGTTAACTGCCTAAGGGGGCATTGAGACATCATAACTCTGCACTTGTCACCCAGGTGACAGTCCCTTGACTTTGATCTGCCTAAGGGGCCATTGTGACATCATAACTGTGCACAGGTCACTGAGGTGACAGACCCGTGTCTTTGATCTGCCTAAGGGGTCATTGTGACATCATAAATCTGCACTGGTCACCGTGGTGACAGACCCCTGTCTGTGATCTGCCTAAGGGGGCATTGTGACATCATAACTCTGCACTGGTCACCCAGGTGACAGACCCATGTCCGTCATCTTCCTAAGGGGGCATTGTGACATCATAATTATGCACTGGTCACCCAGGTGACAGAACCTTGTCTCTGGTCTTCCTAAGGGCGCATTGCGACAACATAACTCTGCACTGGGCACCCAGGAGACAGGCCCTTGTCTGTGATCTGCCTAAGGGGCCATTGTGACATCATAATTGTACACTGGTCACCGTGGTGACAAACCCTTGTGTGTGATATGCCTAAGAGGGCATTGTGACATCATAATTCTGCACTGGTCACCCAAGTAACAGACCCTTCTCTGTGATCTGACTAAGCGGTCATTGTGACATCATAACTCTGTACGCGTCACCCAGGTGACAGACCCTTGTCTGTAATCTGCGTAAGGGGGCAATGTCATATCATAACTCTGCACTGGTCACCGTGGAGACAGACGGCTTTCTGTGATCTGCGTAGGTGGCCATTGTGACATAATAACTATGCACTGGTCACCCAGCTGACAGGCCCTTTTCAGTGATCTGCCTATGGGGGCATTGTGACATCATAACTCTGCACTGGTCACCCAGGGGATAGACTCAGGTCCGTCGTCTCCCTAAGGGGGCATAGTGACATCATAACTAGGCACTGGTTACCCAGGTGACAGGCCCTGGTCTGTGATCTGCCAAAGGGGGCACTGTGAGATCGTAACTCTGCAATGGTAACACAGGTGACAGGCCCTTGTCTGTGATCTGCCTAAGGAGGCATTGTGACATCATTACACTGCATGGGTCACCCAGGTGAGAGACCCTAGTCTGTGATCTGCTTAAGGTGGCATTGTGCTATCATAACTCTGCACGGGTCACCCTGGTGACAGACCCTTGTCTGTGATCTGCCTAAGGGGGCATTGTGACATCATAACCCTCCACAGGTCACCCCGGTGACAGGCCCTTGTCTTTGTTCTGCCTAAGGTGTCATTGTGACATCATAATACTGCACGGTTCACCCAGGTGAGAGACCCTTGTCTGTGATCTGCCTATGGGGGCATTCTGACATCATAACTCTGCAAGGGTCACCCAGGTGACAGGCCCTTGTCTGTGATCTGCCTTAGGGGGCTTTGCGATATCATAACTCTGCACTGAGAACCCAGGTGACAGGCCCTTGTCTGTGATCTGTCTAAGGGGACATTGTGACATAATAACCCTGCAATGGGCAACCAGGTGACAGGCCCTTGTCTTTGATCTGCCTAAGGGGGCATTCTCACATCATAACTCTGCACGGGTCACCTAGGAAACAGACCCTAGTCTGTGATCTGCCTATGGGGGCATTGTGACATCATAACACTGCACTGATCACCCAGGTAACAGGCCCTTTTCTGTGATCTGCTTAAGGGTGCATTGTGACATCATAACTCTGCACTGGTCTCCCAGGTGACAGACCGTTGTCTGTGATCTGCCTAAGGGGGCATTGTGACATCATAACACTGCACTGATCACCCAGGTAACAGGCCCTTTTCTGTGATCTGCTTAAGGGTGCATTGTGACCTCATAACTCTGCACGGGTCACCCAGGTGACAGACACTTGTCTTTGTTCTGCCTAAGGGGTCATTGTTACATCATAACTCTGCACGGGTCACCAAGGTGAGAGACCCTTGTCTGAGATCTGCCTAAGGGGGCATTCTGACATCATAACTCTGCATGGGTCACCCAGGTGACAGGTTCTTGTCTGTGATCTGCCTTAGGGGGCATTGTGACATCATAAATCTTCACGGGTCACCGAGGTGACAGACCCTTGTCTTTGATCTTCCTAAGGGGGTATTCTGATATCATAACTCGGCACGGGTCACCCAGGTGACAGTCCCTAGCCTTTGATCTGACTAAGGGGTCATTGTGACATCATAACTGTGCACTGGTAACCCAGGTGACCAGCCCTGGCGTTTGATCTGCCTAAGTGGGCATTGTGACATCATAACTCTGCACTGGTCAACCAGGTGACAGGCCCTGGCCTTTGATCTGCTAAAGTGGTCATTGTGACATCGTAACTCTACACTGGTCACACAGGCGACAGGCCCTGGCCTTTCATCTGCCTCAGGGGGCATTGTGACATCATAACTCTGCGGTAGACACCCAGGTGACAGGCCCAGCCATTTGTTCTGCCTAAAGGGGCATTGTGACATCATAACTCTGCACTAGGCACCCAGGTGACAGGCCCTTGTCTGTGATCTGCCTATCGGGGCATTGTGACCTCATAACTCTACACTGGTCACCCTGGTGACAAGCCCTTGTCTGTGATCTGCCTAAGGGGGCATTGTGACATCATAACTCTCCAATGGGCACCCAGGTGACAGGCCCTGGTCTTTGATCTCCCTAAGGGGGCATTGTCACATCATAACTCTGCACTGGGCACCCAGGTGACAGTCCCATTACTGTGATCTGCATAAGAGGGCATTGTGACATCATAACTCTGCACTGAGCACCCAGGTGACAGGCCCTTGTCTGTGATCTGCCTAAGGGGGCCTTGTGACATCATAACTCTGCACGGGTGACCCATGTGACAGGAACTTGTCTGTGATCTGCCTAAGGGGGGCATTGTGACATCATAACTCTGCATGGGTCACCCAGGTGACAGGCCCTTGTCTGTGATCTGCCTAACGGGGCATTGTGACATCATAACTCTGCACGGGTCACACAGGTGACAGACCCTTGCCTGTGATCTGCCTAAGGGGCATTGTGACTTCATAACTCTGCACTGATCACAGAGGTGACAGACCCTTGTCTTTGATCTTCCTAAGGGGGCATTCTCACATCATAACTCTGCATGGGTTACCCAGGTGTCAGGCCCTTGTCTGTTATCTGCCTAAGGGGGCATTGTGACATCATAACCCTGCACTGGGCAGCCAGATGACAGGCCCTTGTCTTCGATCCGTCTAAGGGGGCATTCTCACATCATAACACTGCACGAGTCACCCAGGAGACAGACCCTAGTCTGTGATCTGCCTAAGGGGGCGTTGTGACATCATAACTCTTTACTGGTCACCCAGGTGACAGGCCCTTGTCTGTGATCTGCTTAAGGGTGCATTGTTACATCATAACTCTGCACGGGTCATCCAGGTGACAAACGCTGGACTGTGATCTGCCTAAGGGGGCATTGTGACATGATAACTCTCCACTGGGCACCCAGGTGACAAGCCCTTGTCGGTGATCTGCCTAAGGGGGCATTGTGACATCATAACTCTGCACAGGTCACCCAGGTGACAGGCCCCTGTCTGTGATCTGCCTAAGGGGGCATTGTGACATCGTAGCCCTGCACTGGGCAACCATGTGACAGGCCCTTGTCTTTGGTCTGCCTAAGGTGGCATTGTGACATCATAACTCTGCACTGGTCACCCAGGTGAGGGCCACTGGCCTTTGATCTGCCTAAGGGGGCATTGTGACGTCATGACTCTGCATTTGTAACCCAGGTGACAGGCCCTGGGCTTTGATGTGCCTAAGGGGCATTGTGACATCATAACTCTGCACAGGTCACCCAGGTTACAGGCCCTGACATTTGATCTGCCTACAGGGACATTGTGACATCATAAAACTTCACTGGTCACCAAGGTGCCAGGCCGTGGCCATTGATCTGCCAAAGGTGGCATTGTGACATCGTAACTCTGCATTGGTCACACAGGCGACAGGACCTGGCTTTTGATCTGCCTAAGCGGGCATTTTGACATCATAACTCCTCACTGGGCACCAAGCAGAAAGGCCCTGGCATTTGATTTGCCTAAGGGGGCATTGTGACATCACAACTCTGCACTCATCACCCAGGTGACAGGACGTGGCCTTTCATCTGCCTATGGGGGCATTGTGACATCATAACTCTGCACTGGGCACCCAGGGGGCAGGACCTTGTCTCTGGTCTGCATAAGGGGGCATTGTGACATCATAACTCTGCACTTTGCACCCAGTGGAGTCTCCCTTGTCTGTGATCTGCCTAAGGGGGCATAGTGACATCATAACTCTGCACAGGTCACCCATGTGACAGGCACCTGCCTGTGATCTGCGTAAGGGGGGCATTGAGACATCATAACTCTGCACAGGTCACCCAGGTGACTGGACCTTGTCTTAGATCTGCCTAACGGGGCATTGTGACATCATAACTCTGCATGGGACACCCAGGTGACAGGTTCCTCACTGTGATCTGCCTAAGGGGGCATTTTGACATCAGAAATCTGCACGGGTCACCCAGGTGACAAGCCCTTGTCTGTGATCTGCCTAAGGGGGCATTGTGACATCATAATTCAGCGCGGGTCACCCAGGTGACAGAGCCTTGTCTTTGTTCTGACTAAGCGGTCATTGTGACATCATAACTCCACACTGGGAAAACAAGTGGCAGGCGCTTCTCTGTTATCTGCCTAAGGGGGCATTGTGACATCATAACTGTACACTGGGCACCCAGGTGACAGGCCTTTGTCTGTGATCTGCCTAAGGGGGTATTGTGACTTCATAACTCTGCACTGGTCACCCAGGTGACAGGCCCTGGCCTTTCATCTGCCTTAGGGGGCATTGTGACATATTAACTCTGCAATGGTCACCCAGGTGACAAACGATTGTCTGATCTGCCTAAGGGGGCATTGTCACATCATAACTCTGCACTGGTCACCCAGGTGAGAGAGCCTTGTCTGTGACCTTCCTAAGGGGGAATTGTGACATCATATCTCTGCACTGGTCACCCAGGTGACAGACCTTTGTCTGTGATCTGCCTAAGGGGGCAATGTGATATCATACCTCTGCACTGGTCACCCAGGTGACATACCCTTGTCTGTGTCCTGCCTAAGGGGGCATTGTGACATCATAACTCTGCACTGGTCCCTGTGGTGACAGACGCTTGTCTATGATCTGCCTAAGGGGGCATTGTGACATCATAACCTTGCTCTGGTCACCCAGGTGACAGACCATTGTATAAGTTCTGCCTAAGGGGGTATTGTGATATCATAACTCTGCACTGGTCACCCAGGTGACAGACCCTTCTATGTGATATGCCTAAGGGAGCACTGTGACATCATAATTCTGCACTGCTTACCGAGGAGACAGACCATTGTCTGTAATCTGCCTAAGAGGGAAATGGGACATCATAACTCTGCAGGGGGCACCCAGGTGACAGACCCTTGTCTGTGATGTGCCTAAAGGGGCATTGTGACATCATAACTCTGCACGGGTCACCCTAGAGACAGGCCCTTGTCTGTGCTCTCCCTAAAGGGGCATTGAGACATCGTAACTCTACCCTGGTCACCCAGGTGTCAGACTCTTGACTTTGATCTGCCTAAGGGGCCATTGTGACATCATAACTGTGCACAGGTCACTGAGGTGACAGACCCTTGTCTTTGATCTGCCTAAGGGGACATTGTGACATCATAACTCTGCACTGGTAACCGTCGTGACAGACCCTTGTCTGTGATCTGATTAAGGCGGCATTGTGACATCATAACTCTGCAATGGTCAGACAGGTGACAAACCATTATCTGTGATCTGCCTAAGGGGGCATTGTGACATCATAACTCTGAACTGGTCCCACAGGTTACAGACCTTCGACTTTGATCTGCCTAAGTGGGCATTGTGACATCAAAACTACTCACTGGTCACCCAGGTGACAGAACCTTGTCTGTGATCTCCCTAAGGGGGCAATGTGACATCATAATTATGCACTGCTCACACAGGTGATGGATCCTTGTCTGTGATCTGCCTAAGGGGGCATTGTGACATCATAACCCTGCACTGGTCACCCAGGTGAAAGACCCTTCTCTGTGATCTGCCTACGTGGGCATTGTGGCATCATAACTCTGCACTGGTCACCCAGGCGACAGACGCTTGTCTTTCAACTGCCTAAGAGGTCATTGTGACATCACAACTCTGCAATGGTCACCCAGGTGACAGACCCTTGACTGTGATCTGCCTAAGAGAGCATTGTGACATCATAACACTGCACGGGTCACCGAGGTGACAGTCCTTTGTCTGTGATCTGCCTCAGGAGGAATTGTGACATCAGAACTCTGCACTGGACACCGTGCAGAAAGACCCTTGTCCGTGATCTGCCTTAGGGGCCATTGTGACCTCATACCTCTGCACTGGTCACCCAGATGACAGACCCTTGTCTTTGATCTGCATAAGGGGGCATTGTGACATCATAACTCTGCACTGTTCACCATGGTGACAGAACTTTGTCTATGATCTGCCTAAGGGGGCATTATGACATCATAACTCTGCACTGGTCACCCAGGTGACAGACACTTGTCTGTGATCTGTCTGAGGGGACATTGTGACATCATACCTCTGCACTGGGCACCCAGGTGACAGGCCCTTGTCTGTGATCTGCCTAAGGGGGCATTGTGACATCATAACTCTGCACTGGGCACCAGGTGACAGGCCCTTGTCTGTGATCTGCCTAAGGGGGCATTGTGACATAGTAACTCTGCACTGGGCACCCAGGTGACAGGCCCTTATCTGTGATGCGCCTAAAGGGGCATTGTGACGTTGTAACTCTGCACTGGGCAGCCAGGTGACAGGCCCTTGTCTGTGATCTGCCTAAGAGGGCATTGCGACAACATAACTCTGCACTGGGCACCCAGGTGACAGGCCCATTTCTGTGATCTGCTTAAGGGGGCATTGCGACATCATACCTCTACACTGGGCACCCAGGTGACAGACTCTTGTCTGTGATCTGCCTAAGGGGGCATTGTGACATCATACCTCTACACTGGGCACCCAAGTGACAGACCCTTGTCTGTGATGTCCCTAAGGGGGCTTTGAGACATCATAACTCTGCACTGGGCACCCATTTCCCAGGCGCTTGCCTGTGATCTTCCTAAGGGGGAATTGTGACATCATAACTCTGCACGAGTCATCCTGGTGACATGCCCTTGTCAGTGATCTGCCTTAGTGGGCATTGTGACATCACAACTCTGCACTTGTCACCCAGGTGACAGGCCCCTGTATGTGATCTGCCTAAGGGGGCACTGTGACATCATAATTCTGCAAAGGTCACCCAGGTGACAGACCCTTGTCTGTGATCTGCCTAAGGGGGCATTGTGACATCATAACACGGCATGCGTCACCCAGGTGACAGACCCTTTTCTGTGATCTCCGTAAGGGGTCATTGTGACATTATAACTCTACACGGGTCACCCAGATGACATTCCCTTGACTTTGATCTGCCTGAGGGGGCATTGTGACATCAAAACTCTGCACGGGCCACCCATGTTACAGACCTTTGTCTGTGATCTGCCAAAGGGGGCATTGTGACATCATAAGTGTGCACTGGTCATCTAGGTGACGGACCCTTGTCTGTGATCTGCCTAAGGGGACATTGTGACATCATAACTCTGCACTGGTCAACCAGGTAAAAGACCCTTGTCTGTGATCTGCTTAAGGGGGCATTGTGACATCATAACTCTGCATTGGTCACCCAGGTGAGAGACCGTTGTCTGTGATCTGCCTAAGGGTGCATTGTGACATCATAAGTCCGCACTAGTCACCCAATTGACAGACCCTTGTCTGTGAACTTCCTAAGGGGGCATAGTGACATAATAAGCCTGCACTGGTCACCCAGGTGACAGACCCTTTTCTTTCATCTGCCTATGGGGGCATTGTGTCACCATAACTCTGCACTGGTCACCCAGGTGACTGACCCTTGTCTTTGATCTGCCTAAGGGGGCATTGTGACATCATAACCCTGCACGGGTCACACTGGTGACATACCCTTGTCTTTCATCTGCTTAAGTGGGCATTGTGACATCATAACTCTGTAATAGTCACCCAGGTGACAGACCCTTGTCTCTGATCTGCCTAAGGGTGCATTGTGACATCATAACTCTGCACTGGTCACCCAGGTGACAGACCCATGTCTGTGAACTGCCTAAGTTGGGATTGTGACATCATAACTCTGCACTGGTCACCCAGGTGACAGACCCTTGTCTGTGATTTGCCTAAGAGGGCATTGTGACATCATAACTCTACACGGGTCACCCAGGTGACAGACCCCTGTCTGTGATCTGCATGAGGGTGCATTGTGACATCATAATTCTGCACGGGTCACCCTGGTGACACACCCTTGTATTTGATCTGCTTAAGGGGTCAAGGTGACATCATAACTCTGCATTGGTCACCCAGGTGACATGCCCTTGTTTACGATCTGACTAACGGGGCACTGTGACATCATAACTCTGCACTGGGCACCCAGGTGACAGGCCCTTCTCTGTGATCTACCTAAGGTGGCATTGTGACATCATAACCCCGCACTAGACACCCAGGTGACAGACGGTTTTCAGTGATCTGCCTAAGGGCACATTGTGACATCATACCTCTGCGCAGTTCACCCAGGTGACAGACCCTTGACTTTGATCTGCCTAAGGGGGAATTGTGACATCATAACTCTAAACTGATCACCCAGGTGACAGGCCCTTATCTGTGATCTGCTAAGGGGGCATTGTGACATCATAACTCTGCACTGTTCACCCAGTTGACAGACCCTTGTCCGGGATCTGCCTGAGGGGGAATTGTGTCATCCTATCTCTGCACTGGTCACCCTGGTGAAAGACCCTTGTCCGTGATCTGCCTAAGGGGGTATTGTGACATCATAACTCTGCACTGGTCACCCAGGTGACCAACGCTTGACTGTGATCTGCCTAAGGGAGCATTGTTACATCCTAACTCTGCACTGGTCACCCAGGTGACAGACCCTTGTCTGTGAACTGCCTAAGGGGGCATTGTGTCATTATAACTCTGCAGTGGTCACCGTGGTGGGAGACCCTTGTCTGTGATCTGCCTAAGGGGGCATTGTGACTTCAAAACTGTGCACTGGTCACCCAGGTGACAGACCCTTGTCTGTGAACTGCCTAAGGGGGCATTGTGTCATTATAACTCTGCAGTGGTCACCGTGGTGGGAGACCCTTGTCTGTGATCTGCCTAAGGGGGCATTGTGACTTCAAAACTGTGCACTGGTCACCCAGGTGACACACCCTTGCCTGTGATCTGCCTAAGGGGGCATTGTGACATCATAACTCTCCACGGGTCACCCAGGTGACACACCCTTGTCTGTGATCTGCCTAAGGGGGCATTGTGACATCATAACTCTCCACGGGTCACCCAGTTGACAGGACCTTGTCTCTGAACTGCCTAAGGGGGCATTGAGACATCATAACTCTGCATGGATCACCCAGGTTACACACCCTTGTCTTTCATCTGCCTAAGGGGGCATCGTGACATCATAACTCTTCACTGGTCACCCTTGTGAAAGACCCTTGTCCGTGATCTGTCTAAGGGGGTATTGTGACATCATAACTCTGCACTGGTCACCCAGGTGAGAGACCCTGGTCTCTGATCTGCCTAAGGGGGCGTTGTGACATCATAACTCTGCACTGGTCACCCAGGTGACAGACCCTTGTCTGTAATTTGCCTAAGGGGGCATTGTCACATCATAACTCTGCACTGGGCACCCACGTGGCAAGCCCTTGTCTGTGTTCTGACTAAGGGCGCATTGTGACATAAAAGCTGTGCATTGGGCACCCAGGTGTCAGGCCCTTGTCTGTGATCTGCCTAAGGGGGCGTTGTGACATCATAACTCTGCACTGGTCATCCAGGTGACAGACCACTGTCTGTGATCTGTTTAAGGGGGCATTGTGACATCAGAACTCAGCACTGGTCACACAGGTGACAGAGCCTTGTCTGTGACCTGCCTAAGGGGGCATTGTGACATCATAACTCTGCACTGGTCACCCAGGTGACAGGCTCTTGTCTGTGATCTGCCTTAGGGGGTATAGTGACAACATTACTCTTCAATGGGCACCCATTTGACAGGAAATTGTCTATGATCTGCCTAAGGGGACATTGTGACATCATAACTCTCCCCGAGTCACCCAGGTGACAGGCCGTTCCCTGTGATCTGCCTAAGGGGGCATTGTCACATCATAACTCTGCACTGGTCACCCAGGGGACAGGTCCTTGTCTGTCATCTGCCTAAGGGGTATTGTGACATCATAAATCTGCACTGGTCACCCAGGTGACAGGCCCTTCTCTGTGATCTGCCTAAGGGGTCATTGTGACATCATAACTCTGCACTTGTCGCCCTAGGGACAGGCCCTTTTCTGTGATCTGCCTAAGGTGGCATTGTGATATCATAACTCTACACTGGGCACCCAGGTGACAGACACGTGTCTGTGATGTGCCTAAGGGGGCATTGTGACATCATAACTCTGCACTGGGCACCCATTTCGCAGGCCCTTGACTTTGATCTTCCTAAGGGGGAATTGTGACATCATAACTCTGCATGAATCACCCTGGTGACATGCCCTTGTCTGTGGTCTGCCTAAGTGGGCATTGTGACATCATAACCCTGCACTGGTCACCCAGGTGACAGGCCCCTGTATGTGATCTGCCTCAGGGGCATTGTGACTTCATAATTCTGCACTGGTTACCCAGGTGACAGACACCTGTCTGTGATCTGCCTAAGGGGGCATTGTGACATCATAACACGGCACGCATCACCCAGGTGACAGACCCTTGTCTGCGATCTACGTAACGGGTCATTGTGACATCGTAACTCTGCACAGGTCACCCAGATGACATTCCCTTGTCTTTGATCTGCCTGAGGGGGCATTGTGCCGTCATAACTCTGTACGGGTCACCCAGGTGACAGACCATTGTCTGTGATCTGCCTAAGGGGGCATTGTGACATCATAACTCTGCAAGCCTAACCCAGGTGACAGGCCCTTGTCTGTGATCAGCCAAAGGGGGCATTGTGACATCATAACTCTGCACGGGTCACGCAGGTGACAGACCCTTGTCTTTCATCTGCCTAAGGTTCATTCTGACATCATAACTCTGCACGGATCACCCAGGTGAGAGACCCTTGCCTGTTATCTGCCTAAGGGCTCATTGTGACATCTTAACTCTGTACGGGTCACACAGGTGACAGACCCTTGTTTTTGATTTGCCTAAGGGGGCATTGTGGCATCATAACTCTGCACTGGTCACCCAGGTGACAGGCCCCTGTATGTGATCTGCCTAAGGGGGCTTTGTGACATAATAACTCTGCACTGGTCACCCAGGTGACAGGCCCTTGTCTGTGATCTGCCTAAGAGGGCATTGTGACATCATAAGTCTGCACTGCTCACCCAGGTGACAGGCCCTTGTCTTAGATCTGCCTAAGGGGGCATTGTGACATCATAACTCTGCACTGGTCATCCAGGTGACAGACCCTTGTCCGTGATCTGCCTAAGGGGGCATTGTGATATCATAATTCTGCACTGGACACCCAGATTACAGACCCTTGACTTTTTTCTGCCTAAGGGGGTAGTGTGACATCAAAACTCTGTACTGGTCACCCAGGTGACATGCCCTTGTGTGTGATCTGCCTAAGGGGACATTGTGACATCATAACTGCACTGGTCACCCTGGTGACAGACCCCTGTCTGTGATCCGCCTAAGGGGTCATTGTGACATCATAACTGTTGACTGGTCACCCAGGTGGCAGACCCTTTTGTGTGATGTGCCTGAGGGGGCATTGTGACATAATAACTCTGCATTGGTAACCGTGGTGACAGACTCTTTTCTGTGATCTGCCTAAAAGGGCATTGTGACATCATGGGTGTGCACTGGTCACCCAGGTGATGGACCGCTGTCTGTGATCTGCCTAAGGGCACTTTGTGACATCACAACTCTGCACTGGTCACCCTGGTGGAAGACCCTTTTCGGTGATCTGCCTAACGGGGCATTGTGACATCATAACTCTTCACTGGTCACACAGGTGAGAGACCCTTGCCTGTGCTCTGCCTAAGGGTGGATTGTGACATCATAAATCTGCACTGGTCACCCAGGTGAGAGACCCTTGTCTGTGATCTGCCTAAGTGTGCATTGTGACATCATAGCTCTGCACTGGTCACCCAGGTGACAGACCCATGTCTGTGAACTTCCTGAGTTGGCATTGTGACATCATAACTCTGCACTTGTCACCCTGGTGACAGACCCTTGTCTTCAATCTGCCTAAGGGGGAATTGTGAAATCATAACCCTGTACTGGACACCCATGTGACAGAGCCTTGTCTGTGATTTGCCTAAGGGGGAATTGTGACATCATAATTCTGCACTGGTCAACCAGGTGACAGACTCTTGCCTGTGATCTGCCTAAGGGGGCATTGAGACATCATAACTCTGCACTGGGCACGCAGGTGACAGACCCTTGTCTTCGATCTGCCTAAGGGGCATTGTGACATCATAACTCTGCATTGGACACCCAGGTGACATGCCCTTGTCTACGATCTGTCTAAGGGGGCATAGTGACATCGTAACTCTGCACTGGTCACCCAGGTGACAGGCCTGTCTCTGTGATCTGCCTTAGGGGGCATTGTGACATCATAACTCTTCACTAGACATCCTGGTGACAGATGCTTTTCTGTGATCTGCCTAAGGGCTCATTGTGACATCATAACTCTGTGCAATTCACCCTGGTGACAGACCCCTGTCTTTGATCTGTCTAAGGGGGAACTGTGACATCATAACTCCAAAGTGGTCACCCAGGTGACAGGCCCTTGTCTGTGATCTGCTAAGTGGGCATTGTGACATCTGAACTCTGCACTGTTCACCCAGGTGACAGACACTTGTCCGTGATCTGCCTGTAGGGGAATTGTGTCATCCTATCTCTGCACTGGTCACCCTGTTGAAGGACCCTTGTCTGTGATCTGCCTTAGAGGGCATTGTGACTTCAAAACTGTACACTGGTCACCCAGGTGACAGACGCTTGTCTGTGAACTGCCTCAGTGGGCCTTGTGACATCATAACTCTGTACTGGTCACCCAGGTGACAGACCCCTGTCTTTGATCTGCCTAAGGGGGCATTGTGACATCATAACTCTGTATTGGTTACCCAGGTGACATGCCCTTGTCTATGATCTGCCTAAGGGGGCATTGTGACATCAAAGCTCTGCACTGGGCACCCAGGTGACAGGCCCTTCTCTGTGATCTGCCTAAGGGGCATTGTGACATCATAACTCTGCACTGGTCACACAGGTGAGAGACCCTTGCCTGTGCTCTGCCTAAGGGTGGATTGTGACATCATAAATCTGCACTGGTCACCCAAGTGAGAGACCCTTGTCTGTGATCTGCCTAAGTGTGCATTGTGACATCATAGCTCTGCACTGGTCACCCAGGTGACAGACCCATGTCTGTGAACTTCCTGAGTTGGCATTGTGACATCATAACTCTGCACTGGTCACCCTGGTGACAGACCCTTGTCTTCAATCTGCCTAAGGGGGGCATTGTGAAATCATAACCCTGTAGTGGACACCCATGTGACAGAGCCTTGTCTGTGATTTGCCTAAGGGGGAATTGTGACATCATAATTCTGCACTGGTCAACCAGGTGACAGACTCTTGTCTGTGATCTGCCTAAGGGGGCATTGAGACATCATAACTCTGCACTGGGCACGCAGGTGACAGACCCTTGTCTTCGATCTGCCTAAGGGGCATTGTGACATCATAACTCTGCATTGGACACCCAGGTGACATGCCCTTGTCTACGATCTGTCTAAGGGGGCATTGTGACATCGTAACTCTGCACTGGTCACCCAGGTGACAGGCCCGTCTCTGTGATCTGCCTTAGGGGGCATTGTGACATCATAACTCTTCACTAGACATCCAGGTGACAGA
This sequence comes from Gorilla gorilla gorilla, assembly GCF_029281585.2. Classification (NCBI taxonomy): domain Eukaryota; kingdom Metazoa; phylum Chordata; class Mammalia; order Primates; family Hominidae; genus Gorilla; species Gorilla gorilla. Next base: position 7,257,574 of record NC_086018.1, on the reverse strand, counting down.
TGCTTTTCTGTGATCTGCCTAAGGGCTCATTGTGACATCATAACTCTGTGCAATTCACCCTGGTGACAGACCCCTGTCTTTGATCTGTCTAAGGGGGAACTGTGACATCATAACTCCAAAGTGGTCACCCAGGTGACAGGCCCTTGTCTGTGATCTGCTAAGTGGGCATTGTGACATCTGAACTCTGCACTGTTCACCCAGGTGACAGACACTTGTCCGTGATCTGCCTGTAGGGGCATTGTGACATCATAACCCTTCACTAGACACCAAGGTAACAGACGCTTTTCTGTGATCTGCCTAAGGGCGCATTGTGAGATCATAAGTCTGCGCAGTTCACCCAGGTGACAGAGCCTTGTCTGTGATTTGCCTAAGGGGACATTGTGACATCATAACTCTGCACTGATCAACCATGTGACAGACTGTTGTCTGTGATCTGCCTAAGGGGGCATTGTGACATCCTATCTCTGCCTTGGACACCCAGATGACAGACCCTTGTCTTTGATATGCCTAAGGGGGAATTGTGACATCAAAACTCTAAAGTGGTCACGCAGGTGACAGGCCCTTGTCTGTGATCTGCTAAGGGTGCATTGTGAGATCATAACTCTGCACTGTTCACCCAGGTGACAGACCCTTGTCCGTGAACTGCCTGAGGGGGAATTGTGTCATCCTATCTCTGCACTGCTCATCCTGGTGAAAGACCCTTGTCCGTGATGTGCCTTAGAGGGCATTGTGACTTCAAAACTGTGCCCTGGTCACCCAGGTGACAGACCCTTTTTCATTATCTGCCTAAGGGGGCATTGTGACATCATAACACTGCACTGATCACCCAGGTGACAGACTCGTTTTTGTGATCTGCCTAAGGGGGCATTGTGACTTCAGAACACTGCAGTGGTCACCCAGGTGACAGACCCTTGTCTGTGATCCGCCTAAGGGGGAATTGTGACATCATAACTCTACACTGGTCACCGAGGTGACAGACCCTTGTTTGTGAACTGCCTCAGTGGGCATTGCGACATCATAACTCTGTACTGGTCACCAAGGTGACAGACCGCTGTCTTTGATCTGCCTAAGGGGGCATTATGACATCATAACTCTGCACTGGTCACCCAGGTGACAGACCCTTGTCCGTGATCTGCCTAAGGGGGCATTGTGATACCATAACTCTGCTGTGGACACCCAGATGACAGACCCTTGCCTTTTTTCTGCCTAAGGGGGCATTGTGACATCATAACTCTGCACTTGTCACCCAGGTGACAGACCCCTGTCTGTGATCTGTCTAAGAGTTCATTGTGACATCATAATTATGGACTGGTCACCCAGGTGTCAGAACCTTGTCTGTGATGTGCGTGAGGGGGCATTGTGACATAATAACTCTGCACTGGTAACCGTGGTGACAGACTCCTTTCTGTGATCTGCCTAAGGGGGCATTGTGACATCATAACTCTGCAGTGTTCACCCAGGTGACAGACCCTTGTCTGTGAACCGCCTAAGGAAGAATTGTGACATCATAACTCTGCACTGGCCACCCAGGTGACAGACCCTTGTCTGTGATCCGCTAAAATGGCATTGTGACATCATAACTCTGCACTGGTCCCCCAGGTGACAGACCCTTGTTTGTGATCCATCTAAGGTGGAATTGTGACATAATAATTCTGCACTGGTCACCCAGGTGACAGACCCTTCTCTGTGATCTGCCTAAAAGGGCATTGTGACATCATAACTCTGCACTGGTCACCGTGGTGACAGACCCTTGTCTGTGATCTGCCTAAGGGGGCATTGTGACATCATAAGTGTGCACTGGTCACCCAGGTGACGGACCCTTCTCTGTGATCTGCCTAAGGGAACATTGTGACGTCATAACTCTGCACTGGTCACCCTGGTGAAAGACTCTTTTCGGTGATCTGCCTAACGGGGCATTGTGACATCATAACTCTGCACTGGTCACACAGGTGAGAGACCCTTGTCTGTGATCTGCCTAAGGGCACATTGTGACATCATACATCTGCACTGGTCACCCAGGTGAGAGACCCTTGTCTGTGATCTGCCTAAGTGTACATTGTGACATCATAGCTCTGCACTGGTCACCCAGGTGACAGACCCATGTCTGTGAACTGCCTAAGTTGGCATTGTGACATCATAACCCTGCACTGGTCACCCTGGTGACAGACCCTTGTCTTTCATCTGCCTAAGGGGGAATTGTGAAATCATAACCCCTCACTGGACACCCATGTGACAGACCCTTGTCTGTGATTTGCCTTAGGGGGCATTGTGACATCATAACTCTGCACTGGTCAACCAGGTGACAGACTCTTGTCTGTGATCTGCCTAAGGGGGCATTGTGACATCATAACTCTGCAATGGGCACCCAGGTGACATGCCCTTGTCTACGATCTGCCTAAGAGGGCATTGTGACATCATAACTCTGCACTGGGCCCCCAGGTGACAGGCCCGTCTCTGTGATCTGCCTTAGGGGGCATTGTGACATCATAACTCTTCACTAGACACACAGGTGACAGACACCTTTCTGTGATCTGCCTAAGGGTGCATTGTGACATCACAACTCTGCGCAATTCACCCTGGTGACAGACCCCTGTCTTTGATCTGTCTAAGGGGGAATTGTGACATCATAACTCCAAAGTGGTCACCCATGTGACAGGCCCTTGTCTGTGATCTGCTAAGGGGGCATTGTGACATCAGAACTCTGCACTGTTCACCCAGGTGACTGACACTTGTCCGTGATCTGCCTGCGGGGGAATTGTGTCATCCTATCTCTACACTGGTCACCCTGGTGAAAGACCCTTGTCTGTGATCTGCCTAAGATGGCATTGTGAATTCAAAACTGTCCACTGGTCACCCAGGTGACATACGTTTGTCTGCGAACTGCCTCAGTGGGACTTGTGACATCATAACTCTGTACTGGTCACCAGGTGACAGACCCCTGTCTTTGATCTGCCTAAGGGGGCATTGTGACATCATAACTCTGCACGGGGCACCCAGGTGACAGACCCTTGTCCGTGATCTGCCTAAGGGGGCATTGTGACATCATAGCTCTGCTCGGGTCACCCATGTGACAGGCCCTTGAATTTGATCTGCGTAAGGGGTAATTGTGACATCATAACTCTGCACTGGTCACCCAGGTTACCGACCCTTCTCTGTGATTTGCCTAAGGGGAAATTGTGACATCATAACTCTGCAGTGGTCTCCCAGGTGACAGGCCCTTGTCTGTGATCTGCCTAAGAGGGCATTGCGACATCATAACCCTGCACTGGTCAACCAGGACAGAGACCCCTGTCTGTGATCTGCCTATGGGTGCATTGTGACATCATAACTCTGCACTGGTCACCCAGGTGACAGACGCTTGTCTGTGAACTGTCTAACGGGGAATTGTGACATTATAACTCTGCACTGGTCACCCAGGTGACAGACCCTTGTCTTTCATCTGCCAAAGGGGGCATTGTGACATCATAACACTGCATGGGGCACCCAGGTGACAGACCCTTGTCTGTGATCTGCCTAAGGGGGCATTGAGACCGCATAAATCTGCACTGGTCACCCAGGTGACAGACCCTTGTCTTTGATCTGCCTAAGGGTGCATTTTGACATCATAACTATGCACTAGTCACCGAGGGGACAGACCCTTATCTTTGATCTGCCTAAGGGGGAACTGTGACATCATAAATCTGCACTGGTCGCCCTGGTGACAGACCCTTGTCTGTGATATGAATAAGGGTGCATTGTGACATCATAACTCTCTGCTGGTCACCCAGGTGACAGACCCTTGTCTGTGATCTGCCTAAGGGGGCATTGTGACATCATAACTCTTCACTGGTCCCCCAGGTGACAGACCCTTGTTTGTGATCCGCCTAAGGTGGAATTGTGACATCATAACTCTGCACTGGTCACCCAGGTGACAGACCCTTGCCTGTGATCTGCCCAAAAGGGCATTGTGACATCATAACTCTGCACTAGTCACACAGGTGAGAGACCCTTTTCTGTAATCTGCCTAAGGGTGCATTGTGACACCATAGCTCTGCACCGGTCACCCAGGTGACAGACCCTTGTTTGTGAACTGCCTCAGTGGGCATTGTGACATCATAACTCTGTACTGGTCACCCAGGCGACAGACCCTTGTCCGTGATCCCCCTAAGGGGGCATTATGACATCATAACTCTGCTCGGGTCACCCATGTGACAGGCCCTTGAATGTGATCTGCGTAAGAGGTCATTGTGACATCATAACTCTGCACTGGTCACCCAGGTTACCGACCTTTCTCTGTGATTTTCCTAAGGGGGAATTGTGACATCATAACTCTGCAGTGGTCTCCCAGGTGACAGGCCCTTGTCTGTGATCAGCCTAAGAGGGCATTGCGACATCATAACCCTGCACTGGTCAACCAGGAGAGAGACCCTTGTCTGTGATCTGCCTAAGGGTGCATTGTGACATCATAACTCTGCACTGGTCACCCAAGTGACAGACCCTTGTCTGTGAACTGTCTAAGGGGGCATTGTGACGTCATAACTCTGCACTGGTCACCCAGGTGACAGACCCTTGTCTTTCATCTGCCTATGGGGGCATTCTGACATCGTAACTCAGCATGGGGCACCCGGGTAACAGACCCTTGTCTGTGATCTGCCTAAGGGGGCATTGAGACAGCATAAATCTGCACTGGTCACCCAGGTGAGGGACCCTTGTCTTTGATCTGCCTAAGGGTGCATTTTGAAATCATAACTATGCACCAGTCACCGAGGGGACAGACCCTTATCTTTGATCTGCCTAAGGGGGCACTGTGACATCATAAATCTGCACTGATCGCCCTGGTGACAGACCCTTGTCTGTGATCTGAATAAGGGTGCATTGTGACATCATAACTCACCGCTAGTCACCCAGGTTACAGAGCCTTGTCTGTGATCTGCCTAAGGCGGCATTGTGACATCATAACTCAGCACTGTTCCCCCAGGTGACAGACCCTTGTTTGTGATCCGCCTAAGGTGGAATTGTGACATCATAACTCTGCACTTGACACCCAGGTAACAGACACTTGTCTGTCATCTACCTAAAAGGGCATTGTGACATCATAACTCTGCACTGGTCACCGTGGTGACAGACCCTTGTCTGTGATCTGCCTAAGGGGGCATTGTGACATCATAAGTGTGCACAGGTCCCCCAGGTGACGGACCCTTCTCTGTGATCTGCCTAAGGGCATATTGTGACATCATAACTCTGCACTGGTCAAACTGGTGAAAGACTCTTTTCGGTGATCTGCCTAACGGGGCATTGTGACATCATACCTCTGCACAGGTCACACAGGTGAGAGACCCCTGTCTGTGATCTGCCTAAGGGCGCATTGTGACACCATAGCTCTGCACTGGGCACCCAGGTGACAGGCCCTTCTCTGTGATCTGCCTAAGGGGGCATTGTGACATCATAACCCTTCACTAGACACCCAGGTGACAGACGCTTTTCTGTGATCTGCCTAAGGGCGCATTGTGAGATCATAAGTCTGCGCAGTTCACCCAGGTGACAGACCCTTGTCTGTGATCTGCCTAAGGGGATATTGTGACATCATAACTCTGCACTGATCAACCAGGTGACAGACTGTTGTCTGTTATCTGCCTAATGGGGCATTGTGACATCCTATCTCTGCCCTGGACACCCAGATGACAGACCCTTGTCTTTGATCTGCCTAAGGGGGAATTGTGACATCAAAACTCTAAAGTGGTCACCCAGGTGACAGACCCTTGTCTGTGATCTGCTAAGGGGGCATTGTGACATCATAACTCTGCACTGTTCACCCAGGTGACAGACCCTTGTTTGTGAACTGCCTCAGTGGGCATTGTGACATCATAACTCTGTACTGGTCACCCAGGTGACAGACCGCTGTCTTTGATCTGCCTAAGGGGGCATTGTGACATCATAACTCTGCACTGGTCACCCAGGTGACAGACCCTTGTCCGTGATCTGCCTAAGGGGGCATTGTGATATCATAAGTCTGCTGTGGACACCCAGATGACAGACCCTTGCCTTTTTTCAGTCTAAGAGGGCATTGTGACATTCTAACTCGGCACTGGTCACGCAGGTGACAGACCCTTGTCTTTGATCTGCCTAAGGGAGAATTTTGACATCAAAACTCTAAAGTGGTCACCCAGGTGACAGACCCTTGTCTGTGATCTGCCTAAGGGTGAATTGTGACATCATAACTGTGGACTGGTCACCCAGGTGACAGACCCTTGCCTGTGATGTGCGTGAGGGGGCATTGTGACATAACAACTCTGCACTGGTAACCGTGGTGACAGACTCTTTTCTATGATCTGCTTAAGGGGGCATTGTGACATCATAACTCTGCACTGGTCCCCCAGGTGACAGACCCTTGCCTGTGATCTGCCTAAGGGGGCATTGTGACAGCATAACTCTGCACTGATCACCCAGGTGACAGACCATTGTCTGTGATACGCCTAAGGGAGAATTGTGACATCATAACTCTGCACTGGTCAGCCAGGTAACATACCCTTGTCTGTGATCCGCCTAAAATGGCAATGTGACATCATAACTCTGCACTGGTCACCGTGGTGACAGACCCCTGTCTGTGATCTGCCTAAGAGGGCATTGTGACATCATAAGTGTGCACTGGTCACCCAGCTGGTGGACCCTTGTCTGTGATCTGCCTAAGGACACATAGTTACATCATAACTCTGCACTGGTCACCCTGGTGACAGACCCTTGTCCGTGATCTGCCTAAGGGGGCATTGTGACATCATAACTCTGCAGTGATCACCCAGGTGACATACCCTTGCCTGTGATCTGCCTAAGGGTCCATTGTGACATCATAACTCTGCACTGATCATCCAGGTGAAAGGCCCTTGTCTGTGATCTGCCTAAGGGAGCATTGTCACATCATAACTATGCACTGGTCAACCAGGTGACAGACCGTTGTCTTTGAACTGCCTAACCGGGCATTGTGACATCATAACTCTACAACGGTCACCCAAGTGACAGACACTTGTCCGTTATCTGCCTAAGGGGGCATTGTGACATAATAACACTGCACTGATCTCCCAGGTGACAGACTCTTTTTGTGATCTGCCTAAGGGGGCATTGTGACATCATAACTCTGCACTGGTCACCCAGGTGACAGACCCTTGTCTGTGATCCGCCTAAAATGGCATTGTGACGTCATAACTCTGCACCGGTCACCGTGGTGACAGGCCCTTGTCTGTGATCTGCCTAACGGGGCATTGTGACATCATAAGTGTGCACTGGTCACCCAGGTGATGGACCCTTGTCTGCGATCTGCCTAAGGGCAATTTTAGACATCACAACTCTGCACTGATCTCCCTGGTGAAAGACCCTTTTAGGTGATCTGCCTAATGGGGCATTGTGACGTCATAACTCTGCACTGGTCACACAGGTGAGAGACCCTTGTCTGTGATCTGCCTAAGTGTGCACTGTGACATCATAGCTCTGCACTGGACACCCAGGTGACAGACCCATGTCTGTGAATTGCCTAAGTTGGCATTGTGACATCATAACTCTGCACTGGTCATCCAGGTGACAGACCCTTGTCTTTCATCTGCCTAAGGGGGAATTGTGAAATCATAACCCTTCACTGGACACCCATGTGACAGACCCTTGTCTGTGATCTGCCTAAGGGGGCATTGTGACATCATAACTCTGCACTGGGCACCCAGGTGACAGACCCTTGTCTTCGATCTGCGTAAGGGGGCATTGTGACATCATTACTTTAAATTGGTCGCCCAGGTGACATGCCCTTGTCTACGATCTGCCTAAGGGGGCATTGTGACATCATAACTCTGCACTGGGCCCCCCGGTGACAGGCCCGTCTCTGTGATCTGCCCTAGTGGGCATTGTGACATCATAACTCTTCATTAGACAACCAGGTGACGTACGCTTTTTTGTGACCTGAGTAAGGGCGCATTGTGACATCATAACTCTGGGCAGTTCACCCTGGTGACAGACCCTTGTCTTTGATCTGCCTAACGGGGAGTTGTGACATCATAACTCCAAAGTGGTCACCCAGGTGACAGGCCCTTGTCTGTGATCTGCTAAGGGGTCATTGTGACATCAGAACTCTGCACTGTTCACCCAGTTGACAGACACTTGTCCGTGATCTGCCTGAGGGTGAACTGTGTCATCCTATCTCTGCACTGGTCACCCTGGTGAAAGACCCTTGTCTGTGATCTGCCTAAGAGGGCATTGTGACTTCAAAACTGTACACTGGTCACCCAGGTGACAGACGCTTGTCTGTGAACTGCCTCAGTGGGCCTTTTGACATCATAACTCTGTACTGGTTACCCAGGTGACAGACCCCTGTCTTTGATCTGCCTAAGAGGGCATTGTGACATCATAACTCTGCACGGGGCACCCAGGTGACAGACCCTTGTCCGTGATCTGCCTAAGTGGGCATTGTGACATCATAACCCTGCTCGGGTCACCCATGTGACAGGCCCTTGAATGTGAACTGCTTACGGGGTCATTGTGACATCATAACTGTGGACTGGTCACCCTGGTGACAGACCCTTGTTTGTGATGTGCCTCAGGTGGCATTGTGACATAATAACTCTGCACTGGTAACCGTGGTGTCAGACTCTTTTCTACGATCTGCCTAAGGGGGCATTGTGACATCATAATCCTGCACTGTTCACCCAGGTGAAAGGCCCTTGTCTGTGATCTGCCTAAGGGAGCATTGTGACATCATAAATATACACTGGTCAACCAGGTGACAAACCCATGTCTTTGAACTGCCTAACGGGGCATTGTGACATCATAACTCTACAGTGGTCACCAACGTGACAGACCATTGTCCTTTATCTGCCTAAGGGGGCATTGTGACATCATAACACTGCACTGATCACACAGGTGACAGAATCTTTTTAGAGATCTATCTAAGGGGGCATTGTGACATCATAACTCTGCACGGGTCACCCAGGTGACAGGCCCTTGTCTGTGATCTGCCTAATGGGGCATTGTGACATCATAACTCTGCACTGGTCACCCAGATGACAGACCCTTGCCCGTGATCTGCCGAAGGGGGCATTGTGATATCTTAACTCTGCAGTGGACACCCAGATGACAGACCCTTGCCTTTTATCTGCCTAAGGGGGTAGTGTGTCATCAAAACTCTGCACTGGTCACACAGGTGACAGGCCCTTGTCTGTGATCTGCCTAAGGGGGCATTGTGACATCACAACTGTGGATTGGTCACCCAGGTGACACACCCTTGACTGTGATGAGCCTGAGGGGACGTTGTGACATAATAACTCTGCACTGGTAACCGTGGTGACAGACTCTTTTCTATGATCTGCCTAAGGGGGCATTGTGACATCATAACTCTGCACTGGTCACCCAGGTGACAGACCCTTGCCTGTGATCTGCCTAAGGGGGCATTGTGACATCATAACTCTGCATTGATCACCCAGGTGAAAGGCGCTCGTCTGTGATCTGCCTCAGGGAGCATTGTGACATCATAACTATGCACTGGTCAACCAGGTGACAGACCCTTGTCATTCAACTGCCTAACGGGGCATTGTGACATCATAACTCTACAATGGTCACCCAAGTGACAGACCCTTACCCGTTGTCTGCCTAAGGGGGCATTACGACATCATAACACTGCACTGATCACCCAGGTGACAGACTCTTTTTAGTGATCTGCCTAAGGGGGCATTGTGACATCATAACCCTGCAGTGGTCACCCAGGTGACAGACCCATATCTGTGATCCGCCTAAGGGGGAATTGTGACATCATAACACTGCACAGGTCACCCAGGTGACAGACCCTTGTCTGTGACCCGCCTAAAATGGCATTGTGACAACATAACTCTGCACCGGTCAACGTGGTGACAGACCCTTGACTGTGATCTGCCTAAGGGGGAATTGTGACATCATAACTCTGCACAGGTCACCCAGGTGACAGACCCTTGTCTATGATCCGCCTAAAATGGCATTGTGACATCATAACTCTGCACCGATCACCGTGGTGACACACCCTTGTCAGTGATCTGCCTAAGGGGGCATTGAGACATCATAAGTGTGCACTGGTCACCGAGGTCACGGACCCTTGTCTGTGATCAGCCTAAGGGAACTTTGTGACATCACAACTCTGCACTGGTCACCCTGGTAAAAGACCCTTTTCGGTGATCTGCCTAACGGGACATTGTGACATCATAACTCTACACTGGCTACACAAGTGAGAGACCCTTGTCTGTGATCTGCCTAAGGGTGTATTGTGACATCATAGATCTGCACTGGTCACCCAGGTGAGAGACCCTTGTCTGTGATCTCCCTAAGGGTGCTTTGTGACATCATAGCTCTGGACTGGTCACCCAGGTGACAGACCCATGTCAGTGAACTGCCTAAGTTGGCATTGTGACATCATAACTCTGCACTGGTCACCCAGGTGACAGACCATTGTCTTCCATCTGCCTAAGGGGGAATTGTGAAATCATAATGCTGCACTGGACACCCATGTGACAGAACCTTGCTGTGATTTGCCAAGGGGGGCATTGTAACATCATAACTCTGCACGGGTCACCCAGGTGACAGACCCTTGTCTGTGATCTGCATGAGGGTGCATTGTGACATCATAATTCTGGACGGTTCACCTTGTCGACAGACCCTTGTATTTGATCTGCTTAAGGGGGCATTGTGACATCATACCTCACCACTGGGCACCCAGGTGACAGGCCCTTGTCTGAGATCTGCTTCAGGGGGCATTGTGACATCATAACTCTGCACTGGGCACCCAGGTGAGAGGCCCTAGTCTGTGATAAGCCTAAGGGGGCATTGTGACATTATAGCTCTGCACTGGGCCCCCAGCTGGCATGCCCTTGTCTGCGATCTGCCTAAGGGGGATTTGTGACATCATAACTTTGTCCTGGGCACCCAGGTGACAGGCCCTTGACTTTGATCTGCCTAAGGGGGCATTGTGACATCAGAACTCTGCATTGGTAACCCAGGTGACTGGCCCTTGTCTACGATCTGCCTAAGGGGGCATTGTGACATCATAACTCTGCACTGGGCACCCGGGTGACAGGCCCTTCTCTGTGATCTGCCCAAGGGGGCATTGTGACATCATAACTCTGCACTGATCAACCAGGTGACAGACTCTTCTCTGTGATCTGCCTAAGGGGGCATTGTGACATCATAACTCTGCACTGGGCACCCAGGTGACAGACCCTTGCATTTTTTCTGCCTAAGGGGGCATTGTGACATCATAACTCTACAATGGTCACCAAAGTGACAGACCCTTGTCCTTTATCTGCCTAAGGGTTCATTGTGACATCATAACACTGGACTGATCACCCAGGTGACAGACTCTTTTTTGTGATCTGCGTAAGGGGGCATTGTGACATCATAACTCTGCACTGGTCACCCAGGTGACAGACCCTTGCCTGTGATCTCCCTAAGGGGGCATTGTGACATCATAACTCTGCAGTGATCACCCAGGTGAAAGGCGCTTGTCTGTGATCTGCCTCAGGGAGCATTGTGACATCATAACTATGCACTGGTCAACCAGGTGACAGGCCCTTGTCTTTGAACTGCCTAACGGGGCATTGAGACATCATAACTCTACAATGGTCACCAAAGTGACAGACCCTTGTCCTTTATCTGCCTAAGGGTTCATTGTGACATCATAACACTGGACTGATCACCCAGGTGACAGACTCTTTTTTGTGATCTGCGTAAGGGGGCATTGTGACATCATAACTCTGCACTGGTCACCCAGGTGACAGACCCTTGCCTGTGATCTGCCTAAGGGGGCATTGTGACATCATAACTCTGCTGTGATCACCCAGGTGAAAGGCGCTTGTCTGTGATCTGCCTCAGGGAGCATTGTGACATCATAACTATGCACTGGTCAACCAGGTGACAGACCCTTGTCTTTGAACTGCCTAACGGGGCATTGAGACATCATAACTCTACAATGGTCACCAAAGTGACAGACCCTTGCCTGTTGTCTGCTTAAGAGGGCATTGTGACATCATAACACTGCACTGATCACCCAGGTGACAGACTCTTTTTAGTGATCTGCCTAAGGGGGCATTGTGACATCATAACTCTGCAGTGGTCACCCAGCTGACAGACACTTATCTGTGATCCGCCTAAAGGGGAATTGTGACATCATAACTCTGCACTGGTCACCCAGGTGACAGACCCTTGTCTTTCATCCGCCTAAAATGGCATTGTGACATCATAACTCTGCACCGGTCACCATGGTGGCAGACCCTAGTCTGTGATCTGCCTAAGGGGGTATTGAGACATCATAAGTGTGCACTGATCACCCAGGTGACGGACCTTTGTCTGTGATCAGCCTAAGGGCACTTTGTGACATCACAACTCTGCACTGGTCACCCTGGTGAAAGACCCTTTTTGGTGATCTGCCTAACGGGGCATTGTGACATCATAACTCTACACTGGCTACACAAGTGAGAGACCCTTGTCTGTGATCTGCCTAAGGGTGTATTGTGACATCATAGATCTGCACTGGTCACCCAGGTGAGAGACCCTTGTCTGTGATCTCCCTAAGGGTGCTTTGTGTCATCATAGCTCTGGACTGGTCACCCAGGTGACAGACCCATGTCTGTGAACTGCCTAAGTTGGCATTGTGACATCATAACTCTGCACTGGTCACCCAGGTGACAGACCCTTGTCTTTCATCTGCCTAAGGGGGAAATGTGAAATCATAACGCTGCACTGGACACCCATGTGACAGAACCTTGCTGTGATTTGCCTAAGTGGGCATTGTGACATCAGAACTCTGCACGGGTCACCCAGGTGACAGACCCTTGTCTGTGATCTGCATGAGGGTGCATTGTGACATCATAATTCTGCACGGGTCACCTTGGTGACAGACCCTTGTATTTGATCTGCTTAAGGGGGCATTGTGACATCATACCTCAGCACTGGGCACCCAGGTGACAGGCCCTTGTCTGTGATCTGCCTCAGGGGGCATTGTGACATCATAACTCTGCACTGGGCACCCAGGTGAGAGGCCCTAGTCTGTGATATGCCTAAGGGGGCATTGTGACTTTATAGCTCTGCACTGCACCCCCAGCTGACATGCCCTTGTCTGCGATCTGCCTAACGGGACATTGTGACATCATAACTTTGCACTGGATACCCAGGCGACGGGCCCTTGACTTTGATCTGTCTAAAGGGTCATTGTGACATCAGAACTTTGCGTTGGTCACCCAGGTGACTGGCTCTTGTCTACGATCTGCCTAAGGGGGCATTGTGACATCATAACTCTTCACTGGGCACTCGGCTGACAGGCCCTTCCTGTGATCTGCCCAAGGGGGCATTGTGACATCATAACTCTGCACTGGACACCCAGGTAACAGACTCTTGTCTGTGATCTGCCTAAGGACGCATTGTGACATCATAACTATGCGCAGTTCACCCAGGTAACAGACCCTTGTCTGTGATCTGCCTAAGGGGGCATTGTGACATCATAAGTGTGCTCTGGTCACACAGGTGACGGACCCTTGTATGTGATCTGCCTAAGGGCACTTTGTGACATCACAATTCTGCACTGGTCACCCTGGTGAAAGACCCTTTTCGGTGATCTGCCTAACGGGGCATTGTGTCATCATAACTCTGCACTGGTCACACAGGTGAGAGACCCATGTCTGTGATCTGCCTAAGGGTGCATTGTGACATCATAGCTCTGCACTGGTCACCCAGGTGACAGACCCATGTCTGTGAATTGCCAGAGTTGGCATTGTCCATCATAACTCTGCACTGGTCACCCAGGTGACAGACCCTTGTCTTTCATCTGCCTAAGGGGGAATTGTGAAATCATAACTCTGCACTGGACACCCATGTGACAGACCCTTGTCTGTGATTTGTCTAAGAGGGAATTGTGACATCATAACTCTGCACTGGTCAACCAGGTGACAGACTCTTGTCTGTGATCTGCCTAAGGGGGCATTGTGACATCATAACTCTGCACTGGGCACCCAGGTGACAGGCCCTTGTCTTTGATCTGCTTAAGGGGGCATTGTGACATCATAACTCTGCATTGGTCACCCAGGTGACATGCCCTTGTCTACGATCTGCCTAAGGGGGCATTGTGACATCATAACTCTGCACTGGGCCCCCAGGTGACAGGCCCGTCTCTGTGATCTGCCTAAGGGGGCATTGTGACATCATAACTCTTCAGTAGACACCCAGGTGACAGACGCTTTTCTGTGATCTGCCTAAGGGCGCATTGTGACATCATAACTCGGCGCAGTTCACCCTGGTGACAGACCTTTGTCTTTGATCTGCCTAAGGGGGAATTGTGACATCATAAGTCCAAAGTGGACACCCAGGTGACAGGCCCTTGTCTGTGATCTGCCTGAGGGGGAATTGTGTCATCCTATCTCTGCACTGGTCACCCTGGAGAAAGACCTTTTTCTGTGATCTGCCTAAGGGTGCATTGTGACTTCAAAACTGCGCACTGTCACCCAGGTGACAGACCCTTGTCTGTGAACTGCCTCAGTTGGCCTTGTGACATCATTACTAAGTACTGGTCACCCAGCTGACAGACCCTTGCTTTCATCTGCCTAAGGGGGCAATGTGACATCATAACTCTGCACGGGGCACCCAGGTGACAGACCCTTGTCTGTGATCTGCCTAAGGGGGCATTGTGACATCATAACTCTGCTCCGGTCACCCATGTGACAGGCCCTTGAATGTGATCTGCGTAAGGGGTCATTGTGACATCATAACTCTGCACTGGTCACCCAGGTTACCGACCCTTCTCTGTGATCTGCCTAAGGGGGAATTGTGACATCATAACTCTGCAGTGGTCTCCCAGGTGACAGGCCCTTGTCTGTGATCTGCCTAAGAGGGTATTGCGACATCATAACCCTGCACTGGTCACCCAGGAGAGAGACCCTTGTCTGTGATCTGCCTAAGGGTGCATTGTGACATAATAACTCTCTGCTGGTCACCCAGGTGACAGATCCTTGTCTGTGATCTGCCTAAGGGTGCATTGTGACATCATAACTCAGCACTGGTCACCCAGGTGACAGACCCTTGTCTGTGATCCGCCTAAAAGGGCATTGTGACATGATAACTCTGCACCGTTCACCGTGGTGACAGACCCTTATCTGTGATCTGCCTAAGGTGGCACTGTGACATCATAACTCTCCACGGGTCACCCAGTTGATAGGCCCTTGTCTCTGAACTGCCTAAGGGGGCATTGAGAAATCATAACTCTGCACGGGTCACCCAGGTGACAGACCCTTGTCTTTCATCTGCCTAAGGGGGCATTGTGACATCATAATTCTGCACTGGTGACCCGGCTGAAAGACCCTTGTCTCTGATATGCCTAAGGGGGCATTGTGACATCATAACTCTGCACTGGTCACCCAGGTGACAGACCCTTGTCTGTGATCTGCCTAAGGGGGCATTGTGACATGATAACTCTTTACGGGTCACCCAGGTGAGAGACCCTTGTCTTTGATCTGCCTAAGGGGGAATTGTGACATCCTAACTCAGCACGGGTTACCCTGGTGACAGACCCTAGACTTTGATCTGCTTAAGTGAGCATTTTGACATCATAACTCTGCCCTGGGAACCCAGGTGACAGACCCTTGTCTGTGATCTGCCTAAGGGGGCATTGTGACATCATAACCGTGCACTGTTCACCCAGGTGACAGACCCTTGACTGTGATCTGCCTAAGGGGACATAGTGACGTCATAACTCTGTGCTGGTCACCCAGGTGTCAGACTCTTTCTCTGATCTACCTAAGGGGGCATTGTGACATCATGACTCTGCACTGGACACCCAGGTGACAGACCCTTGTCTTTGATCTGCCTAAGGGGGCATTGTGACATCTGAACTCTCAACTGGTCACTCAGGTGAGAGGCCCTAGTCTTTCATCTGCTATGGGGGCATTGTGACATCTTACCTCTCCACTGTTCACCGTGGTGACAGACCCTTGTCTGTGATCGGCATCAGGGTGCATTGTGATATCATAACTGTGCACTGGTAACCCAGGTGACAGACCATTGTCTGTCATCTGCCTAAGTGGACATAGTGACATCATAACTCTGCGCAGGTCACCCAGGTGACAGACCCTTGTCTGTCATTTGCCTAAGGGGGCATTGTGACATGATAACTCTGCACTGGTCACCCAGGTGAGAGACCCTTGTCTTTGATCTGCCTAAGGGGGCCATGTGACATCATAACACTGCATTGGTCCCACAGGTGACAGACCCTTCTCTGTGATCTGCCTAATTGGGCATTGTTGCGTCTTAACTCTGCACTGATCACCTTGGTGACAGACCCTTGTCTCTGATCTGCCTAAGGAGGCATTGTGACATCATAACTATGCACTA
Source organism: Gorilla gorilla gorilla (assembly GCF_029281585.2). Classification (NCBI taxonomy): domain Eukaryota; kingdom Metazoa; phylum Chordata; class Mammalia; order Primates; family Hominidae; genus Gorilla; species Gorilla gorilla. The sequence continues at coordinate 7,241,227 of NC_086018.1, read as the reverse complement.
GTCACCCAGGTGACAGACCCTTGTCTGTGATCCGCCTAAAATGGCATTGTGACATCATAACTCTGCACCGGTCACCGTGGTGACAGACCCTTGTCTGTGATCTGCCTAAGGGGGCATTGAGACATCATAAGTGTGCACTGGTCACCCAGATGACAGACCCTTGCCTTTTTTCTGCCTAAGGGGGTAGTGTGACATCAAAACTCTGCACTGGTCACACAGGTGACAGGCCCTTGTCTGTGATCTGCCTAAGGGGGCATTGTGACATCATAACTGTGGACTGGTCACCCAGGTGACAGACCCTTGTCTGTGATGTGCCTGAGGGGACGTTGTGACATAATAACTCTGCACCGGTAACCGTGGTGACAGACTCTTTTCTATGATCTGCCTAAGGGGGCATTGTGACATCATAACTCTGCACTGGTCACCCAGGTGACAGACCCTTGCCTGTGATCTGCCTAAGGGGGCATTGTGACATCATAACTCTGCAGTGATCACCCAGGTGAAAGGCGCTTGTCTGTGATCTGCCTCAGGGAGCATTGTGACATCATAACTATGCACTGGTCAACCAGGTGACAGACCCTTGTCTTTGAACTGCCTAACGGGGCATTGAGACATCATAACTCTACAATGGTCACCAAAGTGACAGACCCTTGCCTGTTGTCTGCTTAAGAGGGCATTGTGACATCATAACACTGCACTGATCACCCAGGTGACAGACTCATTTTAGTGATCTGCCTAAGGGGGCATTGTGACATCATAACACTGCAGTGGTCACCCAGGTGACAGACCCTTGTCTGTCATCCGCCTAAAATGGCATTGTGACATCATAACTCTGCACCGGTCACCGTGGTGACAGACCCTTGTCTGTGATCTGCCTAAGGGGGTATTGAGACATCATAAGTGTGCACTGATCACCCAGGTGACGGACCTTTGTCTGTGATCAGTCTAAGGGCACTTTGTGACATCACAACTCTGCACTGGTCACCCTGGTGAAAGACCCTTTTTGGTGATCTGCCTAACGGGGCATTGTGACATCATAACTCTACACTGGCTACACAAGTGAGAGACCCTTGTCTGTGATCTGCCTAAGGGTGTATTGTGACATCATAGATCTGCACTGGTCACCCAGGTGAGAGACCCTTGTCTGTGATCTCCCTAAGGGTGCTTTGTGTCATCATAGCTCTGGACTGGTCACCCAGGTGACAGACCCATGTCTGTGAACTGCCTAAGTTGGCATTGTGACATCATAACTCTTCACTGGTCACCCAGGTGACAGACCCTTGTCTTTCATCTGCCTAAGGGGGAAATGTGAAATCATAACGCTGCACTGGACACCCATGTGACAGAACCTTGCTGTGATCTGCCTAAGTGGGCATTGTGACATCAGAACTCTGCACGGGTCACCCAGGTGACAGACCCTTGTCTGTGATCTGCATGAGGGTGCATTGTGACATCATAATTCTGCACGGGTCACCTTGGTGACAGACTCTTGTCTGTGATCTGCCTAAGGGGGCATTGTGACATCCTAACTCTGAACTGGACACCCAGATGACAGACCCTTGTCTTTGATCTGCCTAAGGGGGAATTGTGACATCAAAACTCCAAAGTGGTCACCCAGGTGACAGGCCCTTGTCTGTGATCTGCTAAGGGGGCATTGTGACATCAGAACTGTGCACTGTTCACCCAGGTGACAGACCCTTGTCCGTGATCTGCCTGAGGGGGAATTGTGTCATCCTATCACTGCACTGGTCACCCTGGTGAAAGACCCTTGTTCGTGATCTGCCTAAGAGGGCATTGTGACTTCAAAACTCTGCACTAGTCACCCAGGTGACAGACCCTTGTTTGTGAACTGCCTAAGGGGGCATTGTGACATCATAACTCTGCACTGGTCACCCAGATGACAGACCCTTGCCCGTGATCTGCCGAAGGGGGCATTGTGATATCTTAACTCTGCAGTGGACACCCAGATGAGAGACCCTTGCCTTTTTTCTGCCTAAGGGGGTAGTGTGACATCAAAACTCTGCACTGGTTACACAGGTGACAGGCCCTTGTCTGTGATCTGCCTAAGGGGGCATTGTGACATCATAAATGTGGACTGGTCACCCAGGTGACAGACCTTTGTCTGTGATGTGCCTTAGGGGATATTGTGACATAATAACTCTGCACTGGGAACCGTGGTGACAGACTCTTTTCTATGATCTGCCTAAGGGGGCTTTGTGACAACATAACTCTGCACTGGTCACCCAGGTGACAGACCCTTGCCTGTGATCTGCCTAAGGGGGCATTGTGACATCATAACTCTGCACTGATCACCCAGGTGAAAGGCGCTTCTCTGTGATCTGCATGAGGGTGCATTGTGACATCATAATTCTGCACGGGTCACCTTGGTGACAGACCCTTGTATTTGATCTGCTTAAGGGGGCATTGTGACATCATACCTCAGCACTGGGCACCCAGGTGACAGGCCCTTGTCTGTGATCTGCCTCAGGGGGCATTGTGACATCATAACTCTGCACTGGGCACCCAGGTGAGAGGCCCTAGTCTGTGATATGCCTAAGGGGGCATTGTGACTTTATAGCTCTGCACTGCGCCCCCAGCTGACATGCCCTTGTCTGCGATCTGCCTAACGGGGCATTGTGACATCATAACTTTGCCCTGGATACCCAGGCGACGGGCCCTTGACTTTGATCTGTCTAAAGGGTCATTGTGACATCAGAACTTTGCGTTGGTCACCCTGGTGACTGGCCCTTGTCTACGATCCGCCTAAGGGGGAATTGTGACATCATAACTGTTCACTGGGCACTCGGCTGACAGGCCCTTCCTGTGATCTGCCCAAGGGGGCATTGTGACATCATAATTCTGCACTGGACACCCAGGTGACAGACTCTTGTCTGTGATCTGCCTAAGGACGCATTGTGACATCATAACTATGCGCAGTTCACCCAGGTGACAGACCCTTGTCTGTGATCTGCCTAAGGGGACATTGTGACATCATAACTCTGCACTGGTCAACCAGGTGACAGACTCTTGTCTGTGATCTGCCTAAGGGGGCATTGTGACATCCTAACTCTGAACTGGACACCCAGATGACAGACCCTTGTCTTTGATCTGCCTAAGGGGGAATTGTGACATCAAAACTCCAAAGTGGTCACCCAGGTGACAGGCCCTTGTCTGTGATCTGCTAAGGGGGCATTGTGACATCAGAACTGTGCACTGTTCACCCAGGTGACAGACCCTTGTCCGTGATCTGCCTGAGGGGGAATTGTGTCATCCTATCACTGCACTGGTCACCCTGGTGAAAGACCCTTGTTTGTGAACTGCCTCAGTGGGCATTGTGACATCATAACTCTGTACTGGTCACGAGGTGACAGGCCCATGTCTTTCATCTGCCTAAGGGGGCATTCTGACATCGTAACTCAGCATGGGGCACCCAGGTGACAGACCCTTGTCTGTGATCTGCCTAAGGGGGTATTGAGACACCATAAGTGTGCACTGATCACCCAGGTGACGGACCTTTGTCTGTGATCAGCCTAAGGGCACTTTGTGACATCACAACTCTGCACTGGTCACCCTGGTGAAAGACCCTTTTTGGTGATCTGCCTAACGGGGCATTGTGACATCATAACTCTACACTGGCTACACAAGTGAGAGACCCTTGTCTGTGATCTGCCTAAGGGTGTATTGTGACATCATAGATCTGCACTGGTCACCCAGGTGAGAGACCCTTGTCTGTGATCTCCCTAAGGGTGCTTTGTGTCATCATAGCTCTGGACTGGTCACCCAGGTGACAGACCCATCTCTGTGAACTGCCTAAGTTGGCATTGTGACATCATAACTCTGCACTGGTCACCCAGGTGACAGACCCTTGTCTTTCATCTGCCTAAGGGGCAAATGTGAAATCATAACGCTGCACTGGACACCCATGTGACAGAACCTTGCTGTGATTTGCCTAAGTGGGCATTGTGACATCAGAACTCTGCACGGGTCACCCAGGTGACAGACCCTTGTCTGTGATCTGCATGAGGGTGCATTGTGACATCATAATTCTGCACGGGTCACCTTGGTGACAGACCCTTGTATTTGATCTGCTTAAGGGGGCATTGTGACATCATACCTCAGCACTGGGCACCCAGGTGACAGGCCATTGTCTGTGATCTGCCTCAGGGGGCATTGTGACATCATAACTCTGCACTGGGCACCCAGGTGAGAGGCCCTAGTCTGTGATATGCCTAAGGGGGCATTGTGACTTTATAGCTCTGCACTGCACCCCCAGCTGACATGCCCTTGTCTGCGATCTGCCTAACGGGACATTGTGACATCATAACTTTGCACTGGATAACCAGGTGACGGGCCCTTGACTTTGATCTGTCTAAAGGGTCATTGTGACATCAGAACTTTGCGTTCGTCACCCAGGTGACTGGCTCTTGTCTACGATCTGCCTAAGGGGGCATTGTGACATCATAACTCTTCACTGGGCACTCGGCTGACAGGCCCTTCCTGTGATCTGCCCAAGGGGGCATTGTGACATCATAATTCTGCACTGGACACCCAGGTGACAGACTCTTGTCTGTGATCTGCCTAAGGACGCATTGTGACATCATAACTATGCGCAGTTCACCCAGGTGACAGACCCTTGTCTGTGATCTGCCTAAGGGGGCATTGTGACATCATAAGTGTGCTCTGGTCACACAGGTGACGGACCCTTGTATGTGATCTGCCTAAGGGCACTTTGTGACATCACAATTCTGCACTGGTCACCCTGGTGAAAGACCCTTTTCGGTGATCTGCCTAACGGGGCATTGTGTCATCATAACTCTGCACTGGTCACACAGGTGAGAGACCCATGTCTGTGATCTGCCTAAGGGTGCATTGTGACATCATAGCTCTGCACTGGTCACCCAGGTGACAGACCCATGTCTGTGAATTGCCAGAGTTGGCATTGTCCATCATAACTCTGCACTGGTCACCCAGGTGACAGACCCTTGTCTTTCATCTGCCTAAGGGGGAATTGTGAAATCATAACTCTGCACTGGACACCCATGTGACAGACCCTTGTCTGTGATTTGTCTAAGAGGGAATTGTGACATCATAACTCTGCACTGGTCAACCAGGTGACAGACTCTTGTCTGTGATCTGCCTAAGGGGGCATTGTGACATCATAACTCTGCACTGGGCACCCAGGTGACAGGCCCTTGTCTTTGATCTGCTTAAGGGGGCATTGTGACATCATAACTCTGCATTGGTCACCCAGGTGACATGCCCTTGTCTACGATCTGCCTAAGGGGGCATTGTGACATCATAACTCTGCACTGGGCCCCCAGGTGACAGGCCCGTCTCTGTGATCTGCCTAAGGGGGCATTGTGACATCATAACTCTTCAGTAGACACCCAGGTGACAGACGCTTTTCTGTGATCTGCCTAAGGGCGCATTGTGACATCATAACTCGGCGCAGTTCACCCTGGTGACAGACCTTTGTCTTTGATCTGCCTAAGGGGGAATTGTGACATCATAAGTCCAAAGTGGACACCCAGGTGACAGGCCCTTGTCTGTGATCTGCCTGAGGGGGAATTGTGTCATCCTATCTCTGCACTGGTCACCCTGGTGAAAGACCTTTTTCTGTGATCTGCCTAAGGGTGCATTGTGACTTCAAAACTGCGCACTGTCACCCAGGTGACAGACCCTTGTCTGTGAACTGCCTCAGTTGGCCTTGTGACATCATTACTATGTACTGGTCACCCAGGTGACAGACCCTTGCTTTCATCTGCCTAAGGGGGCATTGTGACATCATAACTCTGCACGGGGCACCCAGGTGACAGACCCTTGTCTGTGATCTGCCTAAGGGGGCATTGTGACATCATAACTCTGCTCGGGTCACCCATGTGACAGGCCCTTGAATGTGATCTGCGTAAGGGGTCATTGTGACATCATAACTCTGCACTGGTCACCCAGGTTACCGACCCTTCTCTGTGATCTGCCTAAGGGGGAATTGTGACATCATAACTCTGCAGTGGTCTCCCAGGTGACAGGCCCTTGTCTGTGATCTGCCTAAGAGGGTATTGCGACATCATAACCCTGCACTGGTCACCCAGGAGAGAGACCCTTGTCTGTGATCTGCCTAAGGGTGCATTGTGACATAATAACTCTCTGCTGGTCACCCAGGTGACAGATCCTTGTCTGTGATCTGCCTAAGGGTGCATTGTGACATCATAACTCAGCACTGGTCACCCAGGTGACAGACCCTTGTCTGTGATCCGCCTAAAAGGGCATTGTGACATGATAACTCTGCACCGTTCACCGTGGTGACAGACCCTTATCTGTGATCTGCCTAAGGTGGCACTGTGACATCATAACTCTCCACGGGTCACCCAGTTGATAGGCCCTTGTCTCTGAACTGCCTAAGGGGGCATTGAGAAATCAAAACTCTGCACGGGTCACCCAGGTGACAGACCCTTGTCTTTCATCTGCCTAAGGGGGCATTGTGACATCATAATTCTGCACTGGTGACCCGGCTGAAAGACCCTTGTCTCTGATATGCCTAAGGGGGCATTGTGACATCATAACTCTGCACTGGTCACCCAGGTGACAGACCCTTGTCTGTGATCTGCCTAAGGGGGCATTGTGACATGATAACTCTTTACAGGTCACCCAGGTGAGAGACCCTTGTCTTTGATCTGCCTAAGGGGGAATTGTGACATCAAAACTCCAAAGTGGTCACCCAGGTGACAGGCCCTTGTCTGTGATCTGCTAAGGGGGCATTGTGACATCAGAACTGTGCACTGTTCACCCAGGTGACAGACCCTTGTCCGTGATCTGCCTGAGGGGGAATTGTGTCATCCTATCACTGCACTGGTCACCCTGGTGAAAGACCCTTGTTCGTGATCTGCCTAAGAGGGCATTGTGACTTCAAAACTCTGCACTAGTCACCCAGGTGACAGACCCTTGTTTGTGAACTGCCTAAGGGGGCATTGTGACATCATAACCCAGCGCTGTTCACCCAGGTGACAGACCCTTGACTGTGATCTGCCTAAGGGGACATAGTGACGTCATAACTCTGTGCTGGTCACCCAGGTGTCAGACTCTTTCTCTGATCTACCTAAGGGGGCATTGTGACATCATGACTCTGCACTGGACACCCAGGTGACAGACCCTTGTCTTTGATCTGCCTAAGGGAGCATTGTGACATCATAACTCAGCACTGGTCACCCAGGTGACAGGCCCTTGTCTGTGATCCACCTAAAAGGGCATTGTGACATGATAACTCTGCACCGTTCACCGTGGTGACAGACCCTTATCTGTGATCTGCCTAAGGTGGCACTGTGACATCATAACTCTCCACGGGTCACCCAGTTGATAGGCCCTTGTCTCTGAACTGCCTAAGGGGGCATTGAGAAATCATAACTCTGCACGGGTCACCCAGGTGACAGACCCTTGTCTTTCATCTGCCTAAGGGGGCATTGTGACATCATAATTCTGCACTGGTGACCCGGCTGAAAGACCCTTGTCTCTGATATGCCTAAGGGGGCATTGTGACATCATAACTCTGCACTGGTCACCCAGGTGACAGACCCTTGTCTGTGATCTGCCTAAGGGGGCATTGTGACATGATAACTCTTTACGGGTCACCCAGGTGAGAGACCCTTGTCTTTGATCTGCCTAAGGGGGAATTGTGACATCCTAACTCAGCACGGGTTACCCTGGTGACAGACCCTAGACTTTGATCTGCTTAAGTGAGCATTTTGACATCATAACTCTGCCCTGGGAACCCAGGTGACAGACCCTTGTCTGTGATCTGCCTAAGGGGGCATTGTGACATCATAACCGTGCACTGTTCACCCAGGTGACAGACCCTTGACTGTGATCTGCCTAAGGGGACATAGTGACGTCATAACTCTGTGCTGGTCACCCAGGTGTCAGACTCTTTCTCTGATCTACCTAAGGGGGCATTGTGACATCATGACTCTGCACTGGACACCCAGGTGACAGACCCTTGTCTTTGATCTGCCTAAGGGGGCATTGTGACATCTGAACTCTCAACTGGTCACTCAGGTGAGAGGCCCTAGTCTTTCATCTGCTATGGGGGCATTGTGACATCTTACCTCTCCACTGTTCACCGTGGTGACAGACCCTTGTCTGTGATCGGCATCAGGGTGCATTGTGATATCATAACTGTGCACTGGTAACCCAGGTGACAGACCATTGTCTGTCATCTGCCTAAGTGGACATAGTGACATCATAACTCTGCGCAGGTCACCCAGGTGACAGACCCTTGTCTGTCATTTGCCTAAGGGGGCATTGTGACATGATAACTCTGCACTGGTCACCCAGGTGAGAGACCCTTGTCTTTGATCTGCCTAAGGGGGCCATGTGACATCATAACACTGCATTGGTCCCACAGGTGACAGACCCTTCTCTGTGATCTGCCTAATTGGGCATTGTTGCATCTTAACTCTGCACTGATCACCTTGGTGACAGACCCTTGTCTCTGATCTGCCTAAGGAGGCATTGTGACATCATAACTATGCACTAGTCACCCAGGTGACAGACCCTTGTCTGTGATCCGCCTAAAATGGCATTGTGACATCATAACTCTGCACCAGTCACCGTGGTGACAGACCCTTGTCTGTGATCTGCCTAAGGGGGCATTGAGACATCATAAGTGTGCACTGGTCACCCAGATGACAGACCCTTGCCTTTTTTCTGCCTAAGGGGGTAGTGTGACATCAAAACTCTGCACTGGTCACACAGGTGACAGGCCCTTGTCTGTGATCTGCCTAAGGGGGCATTGTGACATCATAACTGTGGACTGGTCACCCAGGTGACAGACCCTTGTCTGTGATGTGCCTGAGGGGACGTTGTGACATAATAACTCTGCACCGGTAACCGTGGTGACAGACTCTTTTCTATGATCTGCCTAAGGGGGCATTGTGACATCATAACTCTGCACTGGTCACCCAGGTGACAGACCCTTGCCTGTGATCTGCCTAAGGGGGCATTGTGACATCATAACTCTGCAGTGATCACCCAGGTGAAAGGCGCTTGTCTGTGATCTGCCTCAGGGAGCATTGTGACATCATAACTATGCACTGGTCAACCAGGTGACAGACCCTTGTCTTTGAACTGCCTAACGGGGCATTGAGACATCATAACTCTACAATGGTCACCAAAGTGACAGACCCTTGCCTGTTGTCTGCTTAAGAGGGCATTGTGACATCATAACACTGCACTGATCACCCAGGTGACAGACTCTTTTTAGTGATCTGCCTAAGGGGGCATTGTGACATCATAACACTGCAGTGGTCACCCAGGTGACAGACCCTTGTCTGTCATCCGCCTAAAATGGCATTGTGACATCATAACTCTGCACCGGTCACCGTGGTGACAGACCCTTGTCTGTGATCTGCCTAAGGGGGTATTGAGACATCATAAGTGTGCACTGATCACCCAGGTGACGGACCTTTGTCTGTGATCAGTCTAAGGGCACTTTGTGACATCACAACTCTGCACTGGTCACCCTGGTGAAAGACCCTTTTTGGTGATCTGCCTAACGGGGCATTGTGACATCATAACTCTACACTGGCTACACAAGTGAGAGACCCTTGTCTGTGATCTGCCTAAGGGTGTATTGTGACATCATAGATCTGCACTGGTCACCCAGGTGAGAGACCCTTGTCTGTGATCTCCCTAAGGGTGCTTTGTGTCATCATAGCTCTGGACTGGTCACCCAGGTGACAGACCCATGTCTGTGAACTGCCTAAGTTGGCATTGTGACATCATAACTCTTCACTGGTCACCCAGGTGACAGACCCTTGTCTTTCATCTGCCTAAGGGGGAAATGTGAAATCATAACGCTGCACTGGACACCCATGTGACAGAACCTTGCTGTGATCTGCCTAAGTGGGCATTGTGACATCAGAACTCTGCACGGGTCACCCAGGTGACAGACCCTTGTCTGTGATCTGCATGAGGGTGCATTGTGACATCATAATTCTGCACGGGTCACCTTGGTGACAGACTCTTGTCTGTGATCTGCCTAAGGGGGCATTGTGACATCCTAACTCTGAACTGGACACCCAGATGACAGACCCTTGTCTTTGATCTGCCTAAGGGGGAATTGTGACATCAAAACTCCAAAGTGGTCACCCAGGTGACAGGCCCTTGTCTGTGATCTGCTAAGGGGGCATTGTGACATCAGAACTGTGCACTGTTCACCCAGGTGACAGACCCTTGTCCGTGATCTGCCTGAGGGGGAATTGTGTCATCCTATCACTGCACTGGTCACCCTGGTGAAAGACCCTTGTTTGTGAACTGCCTCAGTGGGCATTGTGACATCATAACTCTGTACTGGTCACGAGGTGACAGGCCCATGTCTTTCATCTGCCTAAGGGGGCATTCTGACATCGTAACTCAGCATGGGGCACCCAGGTGACAGACCCTTGTCTGTGATCTGCCTAAGGGGGTATTGAGACACCATAAGTGTGCACTGATCACCCAGGTGACGGACCTTTGTCTGTGATCAGCCTAAGGGCACTTTGTGACATCACAACTCTGCACTGGTCACCCTGGTGAAAGACCCTTTTTGGTGATCTGCCTAACGGGGCATTGTGACATCATAACTCTACACTGGCTACACAAGTGAGAGACCCTTGTCTGTGATCTGCCTAAGGGTGTATTGTGACATCATAGATCTGCACTGGTCACCCAGGTGAGAGACCCTTGTCTGTGATCTCCCTAAGGGTGCTTTGTGTCATCATAGCTCTGGACTGGTCACCCAGGTGACAGACCCATCTCTGTGAACTGCCTAAGTTGGCATTGTGACATCATAACTCTGCACTGGTCACCCAGGTGACAGACCCTTGTCTTTCATCTGCCTAAGGGGCAAATGTGAAATCATAACGCTGCACTGGACACCCATGTGACAGAACCTTGCTGTGATTTGCCTAAGTGGGCATTGTGACATCAGAACTCTGCACGGGTCACCCAGGTGACAGACCCTTGTCTGTGATCTGCATGAGGGTGCATTGTGACATCATAATTCTGCACGGGTCACCTTGGTGACAGACCCTTGTATTTGATCTGCTTAAGGGGGCATTGTGACATCATACCTCAGCACTGGGCACCCAGGTGACAGGCCATTGTCTGTGATCTGCCTCAGGGGGCATTGTGACATCATAACTCTGCACTGGGCACCCAGGTGAGAGGCCCTAGTCTGTGATATGCCTAAGGGGGCATTGTGACTTTATAGCTCTGCACTGCACCCCCAGCTGACATGCCCTTGTCTGCGATCTGCCTAACGGGACATTGTGACATCATAACTTTGCACTGGATAACCAGGTGACGGGCCCTTGACTTTGATCTGTCTAAAGGGTCATTGTGACATCAGAACTTTGCGTTGGTCACCCAGGTGACTGGCTCTTGTCTACGATCTGCCTAAGGGGGCATTGTGACATCATAACTCTTCACTGGGCACTCGGCTGACAGGCCCTTCCTGTGATCTGCCCAAGGGGGCATTGTGACATCATAATTCTGCACTGGACACCCAGGTAACAGACTCTTGTCTGTGATCTGCCTAAGGACGCATTGTGACATCATAACTATGCGCAGTTCACCCAGGTGACAGACCCTTGTCTGTGATCTGCCTAAGGGGGCATTGTGACATCATAAGTGTGCTCTGGTCACACAGGTGACGGACCCTTGTATGTGATCTGCCTAAGGGCACTTTGTGACATCACAATTCTGCACTGGTCACCCTGGTGAAAGACCCTTTTCGGTGATCTGCCTAACGGGGCATTGTGTCATCATAACTCTGCACTGGTCACACAGGTGAGAGACCCATGTCTGTGATCTGCCTAAGGGTGCATTGTGACATCATAGCTCTGCACTGGTCACCCAGGTGACAGACCCATGTCTGTGAATTGCCAGAGTTGGCATTGTCCATCATAACTCTGCACTGGTCACCCAGGTGACAGACCCTTGTCTTTCATCTGCCTAAGGGGGAATTGTGAAATCATAACTCTGCACTGGACACCCATGTGACAGACCCTTGTCTGTGATTTGTCTAAGAGGGAATTGTGACATCATAACTCTGCACTGCTCAACCAGGTGACAGACTCTTGTCTGTGATCTGCCTAAGGGGGCATTGTGACATCATAACTCTGCACTGGGCACCCAGGTGACAGGCCCTTGTCTTTGATCTGCTTAAGGGGGCATTGTGACATCATAACTCTGCATTGGTCACCCAGGTGACATGCCCTTGTCTACGATCTGCCTAAGGGGGCATTGTGACATCATAACTCTGCACTGGGCCCCCAGGTGACAGGCCCGTCTCTGTGATCTGCCTAAGGGGGCATTGTGACATCATAACTCTTCAGTAGACACCCAGGTGACAGACGCTTTTCTGTGATCTGCCTAAGGGCGCATTGTGACATCATAACTCGGCGCAGTTCACCCTGGTGACAGACCTTTGTCTTTGATCTGCCTAAGGGGGAATTGTGACATCATAAGTCCAAAGTGGACACCCAGGTGACAGGCCCTTGTCTGTGATCTGCCTGAGGGGGAATTGTGTCATCCTATCTCTGCACTGGTCACCCTGGTGAAAGACCTTTTTCTGTGATCTGCCTAAGGGTGCATTGTGACTTCAAAACTGCGCACTGTCACCCAGGTGACAGACCCTTGTCTGTGAACTGCCTCAGTTGGCCTTGTGACATCATTACTATGTACTGGTCACCCAGGTGACAGACCCTTGCTTTCATCTGCCTAAGGGGGCATTGTGACATCATAACTCTGCACGGGGCACCCAGGTGACAGACCCTTGTCTGTGATCTGCCTAAGGGGGCATTGTGACATCATAACTCTGCTCGGGTCACCCATGTGACAGGCCCTTGAATGTGATCTGCGTAAGGGGTCATTGTGACATCATAACTCTGCACTGGTCACCCAGGTTACCGACCCTTCTCTGTGATCTGCCTAAGGGGGAATTGTGACATCATAACTCTGCAGTGGTCTCCCAGGTGACAGGCCCTTGTCTGTGATCTGCCTAAGAGGGTATTGCGACATCATAACCCTGCACTGGTCACCCAGGAGAGAGACCCTTGTCTGTGATCTGCCTAAGGGTGCATTGTGACATAATAACTCTCTGCTGGTCACCCAGGTGACAGATCCTTGTCTGTGATCTGCCTAAGGGTGCATTGTGACATCATAACTCAGCACTGGTCACCCAGGTGACAGACCCTTGTCTGTGATCCGCCTAAAAGGGCATTGTGACATGATAACTCTGCACCGTTCACCGTGGTGACAGACCCTTATCTGTGATCTGCCTAAGGTGGCACTGTGACATCATAACTCTCCACGGGTCACCCAGTTGATAGGCCCTTGTCTCTGAACTGCCTAAGGGGGCATTGAGAAATCATAACTCTGCACGGGTCACCCAGGTGACAGACCCTTGTCTTTCATCTGCCTAAGGGGGCATTGTGACATCATAATTCTGCACTGGTGACCCGGCTGAAAGACCCTTGTCTCTGATATGCCTAAGGGGGCATTGTGACATCATAACTCTGCACTGGTCACCCAGGTGACAGACCCTTGTCTGTGATCTGCCTAAGGGGGCATTGTGACATGATAACTCTTTACAGGTCACCCAGGTGAGAGACCCTTGTCTTTGATCTGCCTAAGGGGGAATTGTGACATCAAAACTCCAAAGTGGTCACCCAGGTGACAGGCCCTTGTCTGTGATCTGCTAAGGGGGCATTGTGACATCAGAACTGTGCACTGTTCACCCAGGTGACAGACCCTTGTCCGTGATCTGCCTGAGGGGGAATTGTGTCATCCTATCACTGCACTGGTCACCCTGGTGAAAGACCCTTGTTCGTGATCTGCCTAAGAGGGCATTGTGACTTCAAAACTCTGCACTAGTCACCCAGGTGACAGACCCTTGTTTGTGAACTGCCTAAGGGGGCATTGTGACATCATAACTCTGCACTGGTCACCCAGATGACAGACCCTTGCCCGTGATCTGCCGAAGGGGGCATTGTGATATCTTAACTCTGCAGTGGACACCCAGATGAGAGACCCTTGCCTTTTTTCTGCCTAAGGGGGTAGTGTGACATCAAAACTCTGCACTGGTTACACAGGTGACAGGCCCTTGTCTGTGATCTGCCTAAGGGGGCATTGTGACATCATAAATGTGGACTGGTCACCCAGGTGACAGACCTTTGTCTGTGATGTGCCTTAGGGGATATTGTGACATAATAACTCTGCACTGGGAACCGTGGTGACAGACTCTTTTCTATGATCTGCCTAAGGGGGCTTTGTGACAACATAACTCTGCACTGGTCACCCAGGTGACAGACCCTTGCCTGTGATCTGCCTAAGGGGGCATTGTGACATCATAACTCTGCACTGATCACCCAGGTGAAAGGCGCTTCTCTGTGATCTGCATGAGGGTGCATTGTGACATCATAATTCTGCACGGGTCACCTTGGTGACAGACCCTTGTATTTGATCTGCTTAAGGGGGCATTGTGACATCATACCTCAGCACTGGGCACCCAGGTGACAGGCCCTTGTCTGTGATCTGCCTCAGGGGGCATTGTGACATCATAACTCTGCACTGGGCACCCAGGTGAGAGGCCCTAGTCTGTGATATACCTAAGGGGGCATTGTGACTTTATAGCTCTGCACTGCGCCCCCAGCTGACATGCCCTTGTCTGCGATCTGCCTAACGGGGCATTGTGACATCATAACTTTGCCCTGGATACCCAGGCGACGGGCCCTTGACTTTGATCTGTCTAAAGGGTCATTGTGACATCAGAACTTTGCGTTGGTCACCCTGGTGACTGGCCCTTGTCTACGATCCGCCTAAGGGGGAATTGTGACATCATAACTGTTCACTGGGCACTCGGCTGACAGGCCCTTCCTGTGATCTGCCCAAGGGGGCATTGTGACATCATAATTCTGCACTGGACACCCAGGTGACAGACTCTTGTCTGTGATCTGCCTAAGGACGCATTGTGACATCATAACTATGCGCAGTTCACCCAGGTGACAGACCCTTGTCTGTGATCTGCCTAAGGGGACATTGTGACATCATAACTCTGCACTGGTCAACCAGGTGACAGACTCTTGTCTGTGATCTGCCTAAGGGGGCATTGTGACATCCTAACTCTGAACTGGACACCCAGATGACAGACCCTTGTCTTTGATCTGCCTAAGGGGGAATTGTGACATCAAAACTCCAAAGTGGTCACCCAGGTGACAGGCCCTTGTCTGTGATCTGCTAAGGGGGCATTGTGACATCAGAACTGTGCACTGTTCACCCAGGTGACAGACCCTTGTCCGTGATCTGCCTGAGGGGGAATTGTGTCATCCTATCACTGCACTGGTCACCCTGGTGAAAGACCCTTGTTTGTGAACTGCCTCAGTGGGCATTGTGACATCATAACTCTGTACTGGTCACGAGGTGACAGGCCCATGTCTTTCATCTGCCTAAGGGGGCATTCTGACATCGTAACTCAGCATGGGGCACCCAGGTGACAGACCCTTGTCTGTGATCTGCCTAAGGGGGTATTGAGACACCATAAGTGTGCACTGATCACCCAGGTGACGGACCTTTGTCTGTGATCAGCCTAAGGGCACTTTGTGACATCACAACTCTGCACTGGTCACCCTGGTGAAAGACCCTTTTTGGTGATCTGCCTAACGGGGCATTGTGACATCATAACTCTACACTGGCAACACAAGTGAGAGACCCTTGTCTGTGATCTGCCTAAGGGTGTATTGTGACATCATAGATCTGCACTGGTCACCCAGGTGAGAGACCCTTGTCTGTGATCTCCCTAAGGGTGCTTTGTGTCATCATAGCTCTGGACTGGTCACCCAGGTGACAGACCCATCTCTGTGAACTGCCTAAGTTGGCATTGTGACATCATAACTCTGCACTGGTCACCCAGGTGACAGACCCTTGTCTTTCATCTGCCTAAGGGGCAAATGTGAAATCATAACGCTGCACTGGACACCCATGTGACAGAACCTTGCTGTGATTTGCCTAAGTGGGCATTGTGACATCAGAACTCTGCACGGGTCACCCAGGTGACAGACCCTTGTCTGTGATCTGCATGAGGGTGCATTGTGACATCATAATTCTGCACGGGTCACCTTGGTGACAGACCCTTGTATTTGATCTGCTTAAGGGGGCATTGTGACATCATACCTCAGCACTGGGCACCCAGGTGACAGGCCATTGTCTGTGATCTGCCTCAGGGGGCATTGTGACATCATAACTCTGCACTGGGCACCCAGGTGAGAGGCCCTAGTCTGTGATATGCCTAAGGGGGCATTGTGACTTTATAGCTCTGCACTGCACCCCCAGCTGACATGCCCTTGTCTGCGATCTGCCTAACGGGACATTGTGACATCATAACTTTGCACTGGATAACCAGGTGACGGGCCCTTGACTTTGATCTGTCTAAAGGGTCATTGTGACATCAGAACTTTGCGTTGGTCACCCAGGTGACTGGCTCTTGTCTACGATCTGCCTAAGGGGGCATTGTGACATCATAACTCTTCACTGGGCACTCGGCTGACAGGCCCTTCCTGTGATCTGCCCAAGGGGGCATTGTGACATCATAATTCTGCACTGGACACCCAGGTAACAGACTCTTGTCTGTGATCTGCCTAAGGACGCATTGTGACATCATAACTATGCGCAGTTCACCCAGGTGACAGACCCTTGTCTGTGATCTGCCTAAGGGGGCATTGTGACATCATAAGTGTGCTCTGGTCACACAGGTGACGGACCCTTGTATGTGATCTGCCTAAGGGCACTTTGTGACATCACAATTCTGCACTGGTCACCCTGGTGAAAGACCCTTTTCGGTGATCTGCCTAACGGGGCATTGTGTCATCATAACTCTGCACTGGTCACACAGGTGAGAGACCCATGTCTGTGATCTGCCTAAGGGTGCATTGTGACATCATAGCTCTGCACTGGTCACCCAGGTGACAGACCCATGTCTGTGAATTGCCAGAGTTGGCATTGTCCATCATAACTCTGCACTGGTCACCCAGGTGACAGACCCTTGTCTTTCATCTGCCTAAGGGGGAATTGTGAAATCATAACTCTGCACTGGACACCCATGTGACAGACCCTTGTCTGTGATTTGTCTAAGAGGGAATTGTGACATCATAACTCTGCACTGGTCAACCAGGTGACAGACTCTTGTCTGTGATCTGCCTAAGGGGGCATTGTGACATCATAACTCTGCACTGGGCACCCAGGTGACAGGCCCTTGTCTTTGATCTGCTTAAGGGGGCATTGTGACATCATAACTCTGCATTGGTCACCCAGGTGACATGCCCTTGTCTACGATCTGCCTAAGGGGGCATTGTGACATCATAACTCTGCACTGGGCCCCCAGGTGACAGGCCTGTCTCTGTGATCTGCCTAAGGGGGCATTGTGACATCATAACTCTTCAGTAGACACCCAGGTGACAGACGCTTTTCTGTGATCTGCCTAAGGGCGCATTGTGACATCATAACTCGGCGCAGTTCACCCTGGTGACAGACCTTTGTCTTTGATCTGCCTAAGGGGGAATTGTGACATCATAAGTCCAAAGTGGACACCCAGGTGACAGGCCCTTGTCTGTGATCTGCCTGAGGGGGAATTGTGTCATCCTATCTCTGCACTGGTCACCCTGGTGAAAGACCTTTTTCTGTGATCTGCCTAAGGGTGCATTGTGACTTCAAAACTGCGCACTGTCACCCAGGTGACAGACCCTTGTCTGTGAACTGCCTCAGTTGGCCTTGTGACATCATTACTATGTACTGGTCACCCAGGTGACAGACCCTTGCTTTCATCTGCCTAAGGGGGCATTGTGACATCATAACTCTGCACGGGGCACCCAGGTGACAGACCCTTGTCTGTGATCTGCCTAAGGGGGCATTGTGACATCATAACTCTGCTCGGGTCACCCATGTGACAGGCCCTTGAATGTGATCTGCGTAAGGGGTCATTGTGACATCATAACTCTGCACTGGTCACCCAGGTTACCGACCCTTCTCTGTGATCTGCCTAAGGGGGAATTGTGACATCATAACTCTGCAGTGGTCTCCCAGGTGACAGGCCCTTGTCTGTGATCTGCCTAAGAGGGTATTGCGACATCATAACCCTGCACTGGTCACCCAGGAGAGAGACCCTTGTCTGTGATCTGCCTAAGGGTGCATTGTGACATAATAACTCTCTGCTGGTCACCCAGGTGACAGATCCTTGTCTGTGATCTGCCTAAGGGTGCATTGTGACATCATAACTCAGCACTGGTCACCCAGGTGACAGACCCTTGTCTGTGATCCGCCTAAAAGGGCATTGTGACATGATAACTCTGCACCGTTCACCGTGGTGACAGACCCTTATCTGTGATCTGCCTAAGGTGGCACTGTGACATCATAACTCTCCACGGGTCACCCAGTTGATAGGCCCTTGTCTCTGAACTGCCTAAGGGGGCATTGAGAAATCATAACTCTGCACGGGTCACCCAGGTGACAGACCCTTGTCTTTCATCTGCCTAAGGGGGCATTGTGACATCATAATTCTGCACTGGTGACCCGGCTGAAAGACCGTTGTCTCTGATATGCCTAAGGGGGCATTGTGACATCATAACTCTGCACTGGTCACCCAGGTGACAGACCCTTGTCTGTGATCTGCCTAAGGGGGCATTGTGACATGATAACTCTTTACAGGTCACCCAGGTGAGAGACCCTTGTCTTTGATCTGCCTAAGGGGGAATTGTGACATCAAAACTCCAAAGTGGTCACCCAGGTGACAGGCCCTTGTCTGTGATCTGCTAAGGGGGCATTGTGACATCAGAACTGTGCACTGTTCACCCAGGTGACAGACCCTTGTCCGTGATCTGCCTGAGGGGGAATTGTGTCATCCTATCACTGCACTGGTCACCCTGGTGAAAGACCCTTGTTCGTGATCTGCCTAAGAGGGCATTGTGACTTCAAAACTCTGCACTAGTCACCCAGGTGACAGACCCTTGTTTGTGAACTGCCTAAGGGGGCATTGTGACATCATAACTCTGCACTGGTCACCCAGATGACAGACCCTTGCCCGTGATCTGCCGAAGGGGGCATTGTGATATCTTAACTCTGCAGTGGACACCCAGATGAGAGACCCTTGCCTTTTTTCTGCCTAAGGGGGTAGTGTGACATCAAAACTCTGCACTGGTTACACAGGTGACAGGCCCTTGTCTGTGATCTGCCTAAGGGGGCATTGTGACATCATAAATGTGGACTGGTCACCCAGGTGACAGACCTTTGTCTGTGATGTGCCTTAGGGGATATTGTGACATAATAACTCTGCACTGGGAACCGTGGTGACAGACTCTTTTCTATGATCTGCCTAAGGGGGCTTTGTGACAACATAACTCTGCACTGGTCACCCAGGTGACAGACCCTTGCCTGTGATCTGCCTAAGGGGGCATTGTGACATCATAACTCTGCACTGATCACCCAGGTGAAAGGCGCTTCTCTGTGATCTGCATGAGGGTGCATTGTGACATCATAATTCTGCACGGGTCACCTTGGTGACAGACCCTTGTATTTGATCTGCTTAAGGGGGCATTGTGACATCATACCTCAGCACTGGGCACCCAGGTGACAGGCCCTTGTCTGTGATCTGCCTCAGGGGGCATTGTGACATCATAACTCTGCACTGGGCACCCAGGTGAGAGGCCCTAGTCTGTGATATGCCTAAGGGGGCATTGTGACTTTATAGCTCTGCACTGCGCCCCCAGCTGACATGCCCTTGTCTGCGATCTGCCTAACGGGGCATTGTGACATCATAACTTTGCCCTGGATACCCAGGCGACGGGCCCTTGACTTTGATCTGTCTAAAGGGTCATTGTGACATCAGAACTTTGCGTTGGTCACCCTGGTGACTGGCCCTTGTCTACGATCCGCCTAAGGGGGAATTGTGACATCATAACTGTTCACTGGGCACTCGGCTGACAGGCCCTTCCTGTGATCTGCCCAAGGGGGCATTGTGACATCATAATTCTGCACTGGACACCCAGGTGACAGACTCTTGTCTGTGATCTGCCTAAGGACGCATTGTGACATCATAACTATGCGCAGTTCACCCAGGTGACAGACCCTTGTCTGTGATCTGCCTAAGGGGACATTGTGACATCATAACTCTGCACTGGTCAACCAGGTGACAGACTCTTGTCTGTGATCTGCCTAAGGGGGCATTGTGACATCCTAACTCTGAACTGGACACCCAGATGACAGACCCTTGTCTTTGATCTGCCTAAGGGGGAATTGTGACATCAAAACTCCAAAGTGGTCACCCAGGTGACAGGCCCTTGTCTGTGATCTGCTAAGGGGGCATTGTGACATCAGAACTGTGCACTGTTCACCCAGGTGACAGACCCTTGTCCGTGATCTGCCTGAGGGGGAATTGTGTCATCCTATCACTGCACTGGTCACCCTGGTGAAAGACCCTTGTTTGTGAACTGCCTCAGTGGGCATTGTGACATCATAACTCTGTACTGGTCACGAGGTGACAGGCCCATGTCTTTCATCTGCCTAAGGGGGCATTCTGACATCGTAACTCAGCATGGGGCACCCAGGTGACAGACCCTTGTCTGTGATCTGCCTAAGGGGGTATTGAGACACCATAAGTGTGCACTGATCACCCAGGTGACGGACCTTTGTCTGTGATCAGCCTAAGGGCACTTTGTGACATCACAACTCTGCACTGGTCACCCTGGTGAAAGACCCTTTTTGGTGATCTGCCTAACGGGGCATTGTGACATCATAACTCTACACTGGCAACACAAGTGAGAGACCCTTGTCTGTGATCTGCCTAAGGGTGTATTGTGACATCATAGATCTGCACTGGTCACCCAGGTGAGAGACCCTTGTCTGTGATCTCCCTAAGGGTGCTTTGTGTCATCATAGCTCTGGACTGGTCACCCAGGTGACAGACCCATCTCTGTGAACTGCCTAAGTTGGCATTGTGACATCATAACTCTGCACTGGTCACCCAGGTGACAGACCCTTGTCTTTCATCTGCCTAAGGGGCAAATGTGAAATCATAACGCTGCACTGGACACCCATGTGACAGAACCTTGCTGTGATTTGCCTAAGTGGGCATTGTGACATCAGAACTCTGCACGGGTCACCCAGGTGACAGACCCTTGTCTGTGATCTGCATGAGGGTGCATTGTGACATCATAATTCTGCACGGGTCACCTTGGTGACAGACCCTTGTATTTGATCTGCTTAAGGGGGCATTGTGACATCATACCTCAGCACTGGGCACCCAGGTGACAGGCCATTGTCTGTGATCTGCCTCAGGGGGCATTGTGACATCATAACTCTGCACTGGGCACCCAGGTGAGAGGCCCTAGTCTGTGATATGCCTAAGGGGGCATTGTGACTTTATAGCTCTGCACTGCACCCCCAGCTGACATGCCCTTGTCTGCGATCTGCCTAACGGGACATTGTGACATCATAACTTTGCACTGGATAACCAGGTGACGGGCCCTTGACTTTGATCTGTCTAAAGGGTCATTGTGACATCAGAACTTTGCGTTCGTCACCCAGGTGACTGGCTCTTGTCTACGATCTGCCTAAGGGGGCATTGTGACATCATAACTCTTCACTGGGCACTCGGCTGACAGGCCCTTCCTGTGATCTGCCCAAGGGGGCATTGTGACATCATAATTCTGCACTGGACACCCAGGTGACAGACTCTTGTCTGTGATCTGCCTAAGGACGCATTGTGACATCATAACTATGCGCAGTTCACCCAGGTGACAGACCCTTGTCTGTGATCTGCCTAAGGGGGCATTGTGACATCATAAGTGTGCTCTGGTCACACAGGTGACGGACCCTTGTATGTGATCTGCCTAAGGGCACTTTGTGACATCACAATTCTGCACTGGTCACCCTGGTGAAAGACCCTTTTCGGTGATCTGCCTAACGGGGCATTGTGTCATCATAACTCTGCACTGGTCACACAGGTGAGAGACCCATGTCTGTGATCTGCCTAAGGGTGCATTGTGACATCATAGCTCTGCACTGGTCACCCAGGTGACAGACCCATGTCTGTGAATTGCCAGAGTTGGCATTGTCCATCATAACTCTGCACTGGTCACCCAGGTGACAGACCCTTGTCTTTCATCTGCCTAAGGGGGAATTGTGAAATCATAACTCTGCACTGGACACCCATGTGACAGACCCTTGTCTGTGATTTGTCTAAGAGGGAATTGTGACATCATAACTCTGCACTGGTCAACCAGGTGACAGACTCTTGTCTGTGATCTGCCTAAGGGGGCATTGTGACATCATAACTCTGCACTGGGCACCCAGGTGACAGGCCCTTGTCTTTGATCTGCTTAAGGGGGCATTGTGACATCATAACTCTGCATTGGTCACCCAGGTGACATGCCCTTGTCTACGATCTGCCTAAGGGGGCATTGTGACATCATAACTCTGCACTGGGCCCCCAGGTGACAGGCCCGTCTCTGTGATCTGCCTAAGGGGGCATTGTGACATCATAACTCTTCAGTAGACACCCAGGTGACAGACGCTTTTCTGTGATCTGCCTAAGGGCGCATTGTGACATCATAACTCGGCGCAGTTCACCCTGGTGACAGACCTTTGTCTTTGATCTGCCTAAGGGGGAATTGTGACATCATAAGTCCAAAGTGGACACCCAGGTGACAGGCCCTTGTCTGTGATCTGCCTGAGGGGGAATTGTGTCATCCTATCTCTGCACTGGTCACCCTGGTGAAAGACCTTTTTCTGTGATCTGCCTAAGGGTGCATTGTGACTTCAAAACTGCGCACTGGTCATCCAGGTGACAGACCCTTGTCTGTTAACTGCCTCAGTTGGCCTTGTGACATCATTACTATGTACTGGTCACCCAGGTGACAGACCCTTGCTTTCATCTGCCTAAGGGGGCATTGTGACATCATAACTCTGCACGGGGCACCCAGGTGACAGACCCTTGTCTGTGATCTGCCTAAGGGGGCATTGTGACATCATAACTCTGCTCGGGTCACCCATGTGACAGGCCC
The DNA here is from genome assembly GCF_029281585.2 of Gorilla gorilla gorilla. NCBI lineage: Eukaryota > Metazoa > Chordata > Mammalia > Primates > Hominidae > Gorilla > Gorilla gorilla. Next base: position 7,218,146 of record NC_086018.1, on the reverse strand, counting down.
TTGAATGTGATCTGCGTAAGGGGTCATTGTGACATCATAACTCTGCACTGGTCACCCAGGTTACCGACCCTTCTCTGTGATCTGCCTAAGGGGGAATTGTGACATCATAACTCTGCAGTGGTCTCCCAGGTGACAGGCCCTTGTCTGTGATCTGCCTAAGAGGGTATTGCGACATCATAACCCTGCACTGGTCACCCAGGAGAGAGACCCTTGTCTGTGATCTGCCTAAGGGTGCATTGTGACATAATAACTCTCTGCTGGTCACCCAGGTGACAGATCCTTGTCTGTGATCTGCCTAAGGGTGCATTGTGACATCATAACTCAGCACTGGTCACCCAGGTGACAGACCATTGTCTGTGATCAACCTAAAAGGGCATTGTGACATGATAACTCTGCACCGTTCACCGTGGTGACAGACCCTTATCTGTGATCTGCCTAAGGTGGCACTGTGACATCATAACTCTCCACGGGTCACCCAGTTGATAGGCCCTTGTCTCTGAACTGCCTAAGGGGGCATTGAGAAATCATAACTCTGCACGGGTCACCCAGGTGACAGACCCTTGTCTTTCATCTGCCTAAGGGGGCATTGTGACATCATAATTCTGCACTGGTGACCCGGCTGAAAGACCCTTGTCTCTGATATGCCTAAGGGGGCATTGTGACATCATAACTCTGCACTGGTCACCCAGGTGACAGACCCTTGTCTGTGATCTGCCTAAGGGGGCATTGTGACATGATAACTCTTTACGGGTCACCCAGGTGAGAGACCCTTGTCTTTGATCTGCCTAAGGGGGAATTGTGACATCCTAACTCAGCACGGGTTACCCTGGTGACAGACCCTAGACTTTGATCTGCTTAAGTGAGCATTTTGACATCATAACTCTGCCCTGGGAACCCAGGTGACAGACCCTTGTCTGTGATCTGCCTAAGGGGGCATTGTGACATCATAACCCAGCGCTGTTCACCCAGGTGACAGACCCTTGACTGTGATCTGCCTAAGGGGACATAGTGACGTCATAACTCTGTGCTGGTCACCCAGGTGTCAGACTCTTTCTCTGATCTACCTAAGGGGGCATTGTGACATCATGACTCTGCACTGGACACCCAGGTGACAGACCCTTGTCTTTGATCTGCCTAAGGGAGCATTGTGACATCATAACTCAGCACTGGTCACCCAGGTGACAGGCCCTTGTCTGTGATCCACCTAAAAGGGCATTGTGACATGATAACTCTGCACCGTTCACCGTGGTGACAGACCCTTATCTGTGATCTGCCTAAGGTGGCACTGTGACATCATAACTCTCCACGGGTCACCCAGTTGATAGGCCCTTGTCTCTGAACTGCCTAAGGGGGCATTGAGAAATCATAACTCTGCACGGGTCACCCAGGTGACAGACCCTTGTCTTTCATCTGCCTAAGGGGGCATTGTGACATCATAATTCTGCACTGGTGACCCGGCTGAAAGACCCTTGTCTCTGATATGCCTAAGGGGGCATTGTGACATCATAACTCTGCACTGGTCACCCAGGTGACAGACCCTTGTCTGTGATCTGCCTAAGGGGGCATTGTGACATGATAACTCTTTACGGGTCACCCAGGTGAGAGACCCTTGTCTTTGATCTGCCTAAGGGGGAATTGTGACATCCTAACTCAGCACGGGTTACCCTGGTGACAGACCCTAGACTTTGATCTGCTTAAGTGAGCATTTTGACATCATAACTCTGCCCTGGGAACCCAGGTGACAGACCCTTGTCTGTGATCTGCCTAAGGGGGCATTGTGACATCATAACCGTGCACTGTTCACCCAGGTGACAGACCCTTGACTGTGATCTGCCTAAGGGGACATAGTGACGTCATAACTCTGTGCTGGTCACCCAGGTGTCAGACTCTTTCTCTGATCTACCTAAGGGGGCATTGTGACATCATGACTCTGCACTGGACACCCAGGTGACAGACCCTTGTCTTTGATCTGCCTAAGGGGGCATTGTGACATCTGAACTCTCAACTGGTCACTCAGGTGAGAGGCCCTAGTCTTTCATCTGCTATGGGGGCATTGTGACATCTTACCTCTCCACTGTTCACCGTGGTGACAGACCCTTGTCTGTGATCGGCATCAGGGTGCATTGTGATATCATAACTGTGCACTGGTAACCCAGGTGACAGACCATTGTCTGTCATCTGCCTAAGTGGACATAGTGACATCATAACTCTGCGCAGGTCACCCAGGTGACAGACCCTTGTCTGTCATTTGCCTAAGGGGGCATTGTGACATGATAACTCTGCACTGGTCACCCAGGTGAGAGACCCTTGTCTTTGATCTGCCTAAGGGGGCCATGTGACATCATAACACTGCATTGGTCCCACAGGTGACAGACCCTTCTCTGTGATCTGCCTAATTGGGCATTGTTGCATCTTAACTCTGCACTGATCACCTTGGTGACAGACCCTTGTCTCTGATCTGCCTAAGGAGGCATTGTGACATCATAACTATGCACTAGTCACCCAGGTGACAGACCCTTGTCTGTGATCCGCCTAAAATGGCATTGTGACATCATAACTCTGCACCAGTCACCGTGGTGACAGACCCTTGTCTGTGATCTGCCTAAGGGGGCATTGAGACATCATAAGTGTGCACTGGTCACCCAGATGACAGACCCTTGCCTTTTTTCTGCCTAAGGGGGTAGTGTGACATCAAAACTCTGCACTGGTCACACAGGTGACAGGCCCTTGTCTGTGATCTGCCTAAGGGGGCATTGTGACATCATAACTGTGGACTGGTCACCCAGGTGACAGACCCTTGTCTGTGATGTGCCTGAGGGGACGTTGTGACATAATAACTCTGCACCGGTAACCGTGGTGACAGACTCTTTTCTATGATCTGCCTAAGGGGGCATTGTGACATCATAACTCTGCACTGGTCACCCAGGTGACAGACCCTTGCCTGTGATCTGCCTAAGGGGGCATTGTGACATCATAACTCTGCAGTGATCACCCAGGTGAAAGGCGCTTGTCTGTGATCTGCCTCAGGGAGCATTGTGACATCATAACTATGCACTGGTCAACCAGGTGACAGACCCTTGTCTTTGAACTGCCTAACGGGGCATTGAGACATCATAACTCTACAATGGTCACCAAAGTGACAGACCCTTGCCTGTTGTCTGCTTAAGAGGGCATTGTGACATCATAACACTGCACTGATCACCCAGGTGACAGACTCTTTTTAGTGATCTGCCTAAGGGGGCATTGTGACATCATAACACTGCAGTGGTCACCCAGGTGACAGACCCTTGTCTGTCATCCGCCTAAAATGGCATTGTGACATCATAACTCTGCACCGGTCACCGTGGTGACAGACCCTTGTCTGTGATCTGCCTAAGGGGGTATTGAGACATCATAAGTGTGCACTGATCACCCAGGTGACGGACCTTTGTCTGTGATCAGTCTAAGGGCACTTTGTGACATCACAACTCTGCACTGGTCACCCTGGTGAAAGACCCTTTTTGGTGATCTGCCTAACGGGGCATTGTGACATCATAACTCTACACTGGCTACACAAGTGAGAGACCCTTGTCTGTGATCTGCCTAAGGGTGTATTGTGACATCATAGATCTGCACTGGTCACCCAGGTGAGAGACCCTTGTCTGTGATCTCCCTAAGGGTGCTTTGTGTCATCATAGCTCTGGACTGGTCACCCAGGTGACAGACCCATCTCTGTGAACTGCCTAAGTTGGCATTGTGACATCATAACTCTTCACTGGTCACCCAGGTGACAGACCCTTGTCTTTCATCTGCCTAAGGGGGAAATGTGAAATCATAACGCTGCACTGGACAGCCATGTGACAGAACCTTGCTGTGATCTGCCTAAGTGGGCATTGTGACATCAGAACTCTGCACGGGTCACCCAGGTGACAGACCCTTGTCTGTGATCTGCATGAGGGTGCATTGTGACATCATAATTCTGCACGGGTCACCTTGGTGACAGACTCTTGTCTGTGATCTGCCTAAGGGGGCATTGTGACATCCTAACTCTGAACTGGACACCCAGATGACAGACCCTTGTCTTTGATCTGCCTAAGGGGGAATTGTGACATCAAAACTCCAAAGTGGTCACCCAGGTGACAGGCCCTTGTCTGTGATCTGCTAAGGGGGCATTGTGACATCAGAACTGTGCACTGTTCACCCAGGTGACAGACCCTTGTCCGTGATCTGCCTGAGGGGGAATTGTGTCATCCTATCACTGCACTGGTCACCCTGGTGAAAGACCCTTGTTTGTGAACTGCCTCAGTGGGCATTGTGACATCATAACTCTGTACTGGTCACGAGGTGACAGGCCCATGTCTTTCATCTGCCTAAGGGGGCATTCTGACATCGTAACTCAGCATGGGGCACCCAGGTGACAGACCCTTGTCTGTGATCTGCCTAAGGGGGTATTGAGACACCATAAGTGTGCACTGATCACCCAGGTGACAGACCTTTGTCTGTGATCAGCCTAAGGGCACTTTGTGACATCACAACTCTGCACTGGTCACCTTGGTGAAAGACCCTTTTTGGTGATCTGCCTAACGGGGCATTGTGACATCATAACTCTACACTGGCAACACAAGTGAGAGACCCTTGTCTGTGATCTGCCTAAGGGTGTATTGTGACATCATAGATCTGCACTGGTCACCCAGGTGAGAGACCCTTGTCTGTGATCTCCCTAAGGGTGCTTTGTGTCATCATAGCTCTGGACTGGTCACCCAGGTGACAGACCCATCTCTGTGAACTGCCTAAGTTGGCATTGTGACATCATAACTCTGCACTGGTCACCCAGGTGACAGACCCTTGTCTTTCATCTGCCTAAGGGGCAAATGTGAAATCATAACGCTGCACTGGACACCCATGTGACAGAACCTTGCTGTGATTTGCCTAAGTGGGCATTGTGACATCAGAACTCTGCACGGGTCACCCAGGTGACAGACCCTTGTCTGTGATCTGCATGAGGGTGCATTGTGACATCATAATTCTGCACGGGTCACCTTGGTGACAGACCCTTGTATTTGATCTGCTTAAGGGGGCATTGTGACATCATACCTCAGCACTGGGCACCCAGGTGACAGGCCATTGTCTGTGATCTGCCTCAGGGGGCATTGTGACATCATAACTCTGCACTGGGCACCCAGGTGAGAGGCCCTAGTCTGTGATATGCCTAAGGGGGCATTGTGACTTTATAGCTCTGCACTGCACCCCCAGCTGACATGCCCTTGTCTGCGATCTGCCTAACGGGACATTGTGACATCATAACTTTGCACTGGATAACCAGGCGACGGGCCCTTGACTTTGATCTGTCTAAAGGGTCATTGTGACATCAGAACTTTGCGTTCGTCACCCAGGTGACTGGCTCTTGTCTACGATCTGCCTAAGGGGGCATTGTGACATCATAACTCTTCACTGGGCACTCGGCTGACAGGCCCTTCCTGTGATCTGCCCAAGGGGGCATTGTGACATCATAATTCTGCACTGGACACCCAGGTAACAGACTCTTGTCTGTGATCTGCCTAAGGACGCATTGTGACATCATAACTATGCGCAGTTCACCCAGGTGACAGACCCTTGTCTGTGATCTGCCTAAGGGGGCATTGTGACATCATAAGTGTGCTCTGGTCACACAGGTGACGGACCCTTGTATGTGATCTGCCTAAGGGCACTTTGTGACATCACAATTCTGCACTGGTCACCCTGGTGAAAGACCCTTTTCGGTGATCTGCCTAACGGGGCATTGTGTCATCATAACTCTGCACTGGTCACACAGGTGAGAGACCCATGTCTGTGATCTGCCTAAGGGTGCATTGTGACATCATAGCTCTGCACTGGTCACCCAGGTGACAGACCCATGTCTGTGAATTGCCAGAGTTGGCATTGTCCATCATAACTCTGCACTGGTCACCCAGGTGACAGACCCTTGTCTTTCATCTGCCTAAGGGGGAATTGTGAAATCATAACTCTGCACTGGACACCCATGTGACAGACCCTTGTCTGTGATTTGTCTAAGAGGGAATTGTGACATCATAACTCTGCACTGGTCAACCAGGTGACAGACTCTTGTCTGTGATCTGCCTAAGGGGGCATTGTGACATCATAACTCTGCACTGGGCACCCAGGTGACAGGCCCTTGTCTTTGATCTGCTTAAGGGGGCATTGTGACATCATAACTCTGCATTGGTCACCCAGGTGACATGCCCTTGTCTACGATCTGCCTAAGGGGGCATTGTGACATCATAACTCTGCACTGGGCCCCCAGGTGACAGGCCCGTCTCTGTGATCTGCCTAAGGGGGCATTGTGACATCATAACTCTTCAGTAGACACCCAGGTGACAGACGCTTTTCTGTGATCTGCCTAAGGGCGCATTGTGACATCATAACTCGGCGCAGTTCACCCTGGTGACAGACCTTTGTCTTTGATCTGCCTAAGGGGGAATTGTGACATCATAAGTCCAAAGTGGACACCCAGGTGACAGGCCCTTGTCTGTGATCTGCCTGAGGGGGAATTGTGTCATCCTATCTCTGCACTGGTCACCCTGGTGAAAGACCTTTTTCTGTGATCTGCCTAAGGGTGCATTCTGACTTCAAAACTGCGCACTGTCACCCAGGTGACAGACCCTTGTCTGTGAACTGCCTCAGTTGGCCTTGTGACATCATTACTATGTACTGGTCACCCAGGTGACAGACCCTTGCTTTCATCTGCCTAAGGGGGCATTGTGACATCATAACTCTGCACGGGGCACCCAGGTGACAGACCCTTGTCTGTGATCTGCCTAAGGGGGCATTGTGACATCATAACTCTGCTCGGGTCACCCATGTGACAGGCCCTTGAATGTGATCTGCGTAAGGGGTCATTGTGACATCATAACTCTGCACTGGTCACCCAGGTTACCAACCCTTCTCTGTGATCTGCCTAAGGGGGAATTGTGACATCATAACTCTGCAGTGGTCTCCCAGGTGACAGGCCCTTGTCTGTGATCTGCCTAAGAGGGTATTGCGACATCATAACCCTGCACTGGTCACCCAGGAGAGAGACCCTTGTCTGTGATCTGCCTAAGGGTGCATTGTGACATAATAACTCTCTGCTGGTCACCCAGGTGACAGATCCTTGTCTGTGATCTGCCTATGGGTGCATTGTGACATCATAACTCAGCACTGGTCACCCAGGTGACAGACCCTTGTCTGTGATCCACCTAAAAGGGCATTGTGACATGATAACTCTGCACCGTTCACCGTGGTGACAGACCCTTATCTGTGATCTGCCTAAGGTGGCACTGTGACATCATAACTCTCCACGGGTCACCCAGTTGATAGGCCCTTGTCTCTGAACTGCCTAAGGGGGCATTGAGAAATCATAACTCTGCACGGGTCACCCAGGTGACAGACCCTTGTCTGTGATCTGCCTAAGGGGGCATTGTGACATGATAACTCTTTACGGGTCACCCAGGTGAGAGACCCTTGTCTTTGATCTGCCTAAGGGGGAATTGTGACATCCTAACTCAGCACGGGTTACCCTGGTGACAGACCCTAGACTTTGATCTGCTTAAGTGAGCATTTTGACATCATAACTCTGCCCTGGGAACCCAGGTGACAGACCCTTGTCTGTGATCTGCCTAAGGGGGCATTGTGACATCATAACCCTGTGCTGTTCACCCAGGTGACAGACCCTTGACTGTGATCTGCCTAAGGGGACATAGTGACGTCATAACTCTGTGCTGGTCACCCAGGTGTCAGACTCTTTCTCTGATCTACCTAAGGGGGCATTGTGACATCATGACTCTGCACTGGACACCCAGGTGACAGATCCTTGTCTGTGATCTGCCTAAGGGTGCATTGTGACATCATAACTCAGCACTGGTCACCCAGGTGACAGACCCTTGTCTGTGATCCACCTAAAAGGGCATTGTGACATGATAACTCTGCACCGTTCACCGTGGTGACAGACCCTTATCTGTGATCTGCCTAAGGTGGCACTGTGACATCATAACTCTCCACGGGTCACCCAGTTGATAGGCCCTTGTCTCTGAACTGCCTAAGGGGGCATTGAGAAATCATAACTCTGCACGGGTCACCCAGGTGACAGACCCTTGTCTTTCATCTGCCTAAGGGGGCATTGTGACATCATAATTCTGCACTGGTGACCCGGCTGAAAGACCCTTGTCTCTGATATGCCTAAGGGGGCATTGTGACATCATAACTCTGCACTGGTCACCCAGGTGACAGACCCTTGTCTGTGATCTGCCTAAGGGGGCATTGTGACATGATAACTCTTTACGGGTCACCCAGGTGAGAGACCCTTGTCTTTGATCTGCCTAAGGGGGAATTGTGACATCCTAACTCAGCACGGGTTACCCTGGTGACAGACCCTAGACTTTGATCTGCTTAAGTGAGCATTTTGACATCATAACTCTGCCCTGGGAACCCAGGTGACAGACCCTTGTCTGTGATCTGCCTAAGGGGGCATTGTGACATCATAACCCTGCGCTGTTCACCCAGGTGACAGACCCTTGACTGTGATCTGCCTAAGGGGACATAGTGACGTCATAACTCTGTGCTGGTCACCCAGGTGTCAGACTCTTTCTCTGATCTACCTAAGGGGGCATTGTGACATCATGACTCTGCACTGGACACCCAGGTGACAGACCCTTGTCTTTGATCTGCCTAAGGGGGCATTGTGACATCTGAACTCTCAACTGGTCACTCAGGTGAGAGGCCCTAGTCTTTCATCTGCTATGGGGGCATTGTGACATCTTACCTCTCCACTGTTCACCGTGGTGACAGACCCTTGTCTGTGATCGGCATCAGGGTGCATTGTGATATCATAACTGTGCACTGGTAACCCAGGTGACAGACCATTGTCTGTCATCTGCCTAAGTGGACATAGTGACATCATAACTCTGCGCAGGTCACCCAGGTGACAGACCCTTGTCTGTCATTTGCCTAAGGGGGCATTGTGACATGATAACTCTGCACTGGTCACCCAGGTGAGAGACCCTTGTCTTTGATCTGCCTAAGGGGGCCATGTGACATCATAACACTGCATTGGTCCCACAGGTGACAGACCCTTCTCTGTGATCTGCCTAATTGGGCATTGTTGCGTCTTAACTCTGCACTGATCACCTTGGTGACAGACCCTTGTCTCTGATCTGCCTAAGGAGGCATTGTGACATCATAACTATGCACTAGTCACCCAGGTGACAGACCCTTGTCTGTGATCCGCCTAAAATGGCATTGTGACATCATAACTCTGCACCAGTCACCGTGGTGACAGACCCTTGTCTGTGATCTGCCTAAGGGGGCATTGAGACATCATAAGTGTGCACTGGTCACCCAGATGACAGACCCTTGCCTTTTTTCTGCCTAAGGGGGTAGTGTGACATCAAAACTCTGCACTGGTCACACAGGTGACAGGCCCTTGTCTGTGATCTGCCTAAGGGGGCATTGTGACATCATAACTGTGGACTGGTCACCCAGGTGACAGACCCTTGTCTGTGATGTGCCTGAGGGGACGTTGTGACATAATAACTCTGCACCGGTAACCGTGGTGACAGACTCTTTTCTATGATCTGCCTAAGGGGGCATTGTGACATCATAACTCTGCACTGGTCACCCAGGTGACAGACCCTTGCCTGTGATCTGCCTAAGGGGGCATTGTGACATCATAACTCTGCAGTGATCACCCAGGTGAAAGGCGCTTGTCTGTGATCTGCCTCAGGGAGCATTGTTACATCATAACTATGCACTGGTCAACCAGGTGACAGACCCTTGTCTTTGAACTGCCTAACGGGGCATTGAGACATCATAACTCTACAATGGTCACCAAAGTGACAGACCCTTGCCTGTTGTCTGCTTAAGAGGGCATTGTGACATCATAACACTGCACTGATCACCCAGGTGACAGACTCTTTTTAGTGATCTGCCTAAGGGGGCATTGTGACATCATAACACTGCAGTGGTCACCCAGGTGACAGACCCTTGTCTGTCATCCGCCTAAAATGGCATTGTGACATCATAACTCTGCACCGGTCACCGTGGTGACAGACCCTTGTCTGTGATCTGCCTAAGGGGGTATTGAGACATCATAAGTGTGCACTGATCACCCAGGTGATGGACCTTTGTCTGTGATCAGTCTAAGGGCACTTTGTGACATCACAACTCTGCACTGGTCACCCTGGTAAAAGACCCTTTTTGGTGATCTGCCTAACGGGGCATTGTGACATCATAACTCTACACTGGCTACACAAGTGAGAGACCCTTGTCTGTGATCTGCCTAAGGGTGTATTGTGACATCATAGATCTGCACTGGTCACCCAGGTGAGAGACCCTTGTCTGTGATCTCCCTAAGGGTGCTTTGTGTCATCATAGCTCTGGACTGGTCACCCAGGTGACAGACCCATGTCTGTGAACTGCCTAAGTTGGCATTGTGACATCATAACTCTTCACTGGTCACCCAGGTGAAAGACCCTTGTCTTTCATCTGCCTAAGGGGGAAATGTGAAATCATAACGCTGCACTGGACAGCCATGTGACAGAACCTTGCTGTGATCTGCCTAAGTGGGCATTGTGACATCAGAACTCTGCACGGGTCACCCAGGTGACAGACCCTTGTCTGTGATCTGCATGAGGGTGCATTGTGACATCATAATTCTGCACGGGTCACCTTGGTGACAGACTCTTGTCTGTGATCTGCCTAAGGGGGCATTGTGACATCCTAACTCTGAACTGGACACCCAGATGACAGACCCTTGTCTTTGATCTGCCTAAGGGGGAATTGTGACATCAAAACTCCAAAGTGGTCACCCAGGTGACAGGCCCTTGTCTGTGATCTGCTAAGGGGGCATTGTGACATCAGAACTGTGCACTGTTCACCCAGGTGACAGACCCTTGTCCGTGATCTGCCTGAGGGGGAATTGTGTCATCCTATCACTGCACTGGTCACCCTGGTGAAAGACCCTTGTTCGTGATCTGCCTAAGAGGGCATTGTGACTTCAAAACTCTGCACTAGTCACCCAGGTGACAGACCCTTGTTTGTGAACTGCCTAAGGGGGCATTGTGACATCATAACTCTGCACTGGTCACCCAGATGACAGACCCTTGCCCGTGATCTGCCGAAGGGGGCATTGTGATATCTTAACTCTGCAGTGGACACCCAGATGAGAGACCCTTGCCTTTTTTCTGCCTAAGGGGGTAGTGTGACATCAAAACTCTGCACTGGTTACACAGGTGACAGGCCCTTGTCTGTGATCTGCCTAAGGGGGCATTGTGACATCATAAATGTGGACTGGTCACCCAGGTGACAGACCTTTGTCTGTGATGTGCCTTAGGGGATGTTGTGACATAATAACTCTGCACTGGGAACCGTGGTGACAGACTCTTTTCTATGATCTGCCTAAGGGGGCTTTGTGACAACATAACTCTGCACTGGTCACCCAGGTGACAGACCCTTGCCTGTGATCTGCCTAAGGGGGCATTGTGACATCATAACTCTGCACTGATCACCCAGGTGAAAGGCGCTTCTCTGTGATCTGCATGAGGGTGCATTGTGACATCATAATTCTGCACAGGTCACCTTGGTGACAGACCCTTGTATTTGATCTGCTTAAGGGGGCATTGTGACATCATACCTCAGCACTGGGCACCCAGGTGACAGGCCCTTGTCTGTGATCTGCCTCAGGGGGCATTGTGACATCATAACTCTGCACTGGGCACCCAGGTGAGAGGCCCTAGTCTGTGATATGCCTAAGGGGGCATTGTGACTTTATAGCTCTGCACTGCGCCCCCAGCTGACATGCCCTTGTCTGCGATCTGCCTAACGGGGCATTGTGACATCATAACTTTGCCCTGGATACCCAGGCGACGGGCCCTTGACTTTGATCTGTCTAAAGGGTCATTGTGACATCAGAACTTTGCGTTGGTCACCCTGGTGACTGGCCCTTGTCTACGATCCGCCTAAGGGGGAATTGTGACATCATAACTGTTCACTGGGCACTCGGCTGACAGGCCCTTCCTGTGATCTGCCCAAGGGGGCATTGTGACATCATAATTCTGCACTGGACACCCAGGTGACAGACTCTTGTCTGTGATCTGCCTAAGGACGCATTGTGACATCATAACTATGCGCAGTTCACCCAGGTGACAGACCCTTGTCTGTGATCTGCCTAAGGGGACATTGTGACATCATAACTCTGCACTGGTCAACCAGGTGACAGACTCTTGTCTGTGATCTGCCTAAGGGGGCATTGTGACATCCTAACTCTGAACTGGACACCCAGATGACAGACCCTTGTCTTTGATCTGCCTAAGGGGGAATTGTGACATCAAAACTCCAAAGTGGTCAACCAGGTGACAGGCCCTTGTCTGTGATCTGCTAAGGGGGCATTGTGACATCAGAACTGTGCACTGTTCACCCAGGTGACAGACCCTTGTCCGTGATCTGCCTGAGGGGGAATTGTGTCATCCTATCACTGCACTGGTCACCCTGGTGAAAGACCCTTGTTTGTGAACTGCCTCAGTGGGCATTGTGACATCATAACTCTGTACTGGTCACGAGGTGACAGGCCCATGTCTTTCATCTGCCTAAGGGGGCATTCTGACATCGTAACTCAGCATGGGGCACCCAGGTGACAGACCCTTGTCTGTGATCTGCCTAAGGGGGTATTGAGACACCATAAGTGTGCACTGATCACCCAGGTGACGGACCTTTGTCTGTGATCAGCCTAAGGGCACTTTGTGACATCACAACTCTGCACTGGTCACCCTGGTGAAAGACCCTTTTTGGTGATCTGCCTAACGGGGCATTGTGACATCATAACTCTACACTGGCTACACAAGTGAGAGACCCTTGTCTGTGATCTGCCTAAGGGTGTATTGTGACATCATAGATCTGCACTGGTCACCCAGGTGAGAGACCCTTGTCTGTGATCTCCCTAAGGGTGCTTTGTGTCATCATAGCTCTGGACTGGTCACCCAGGTGACAGACCCATCTCTGTGAACTGCCTAAGTTGGCATTGTGACATCATAACTCTGCACTGGTCACCCAGGTGACAGACCCTTGTCTTTCATCTGCCTAAGGGGCAAATGTGAAATCATAACGCTGCACTGGACACCCATGTGACAGAACCTTGCTGTGATTTGCCTAAGTGGGCATTGTGACATCAGAACTCTGCACGGGTCACCCAGGTGACAGACCCTTGTCTGTGATCTGCATGAGGGTGCATTGTGACATCATAATTCTGCACGGGTCACCTTGGTGACAGACCCTTGTATTTGATCTGCTTAAGGGGGCATTGTGACATCATACCTCAGCACTGGGCACCCAGGTGACAGGCCATTGTCTGTGATCTGCCTCAGGGGGCATTGTGACATCATAACTCTGCACTGGGCACCCAGGTGAGAGGCCCTAGTCTGTGATATGCCTAAGGGGGCATTGTGACTTTATAGCTCTGCACTGCACCCCCAGCTGACATGCCCTTGTCTGCGATCTGCCTAACGGGACATTGTGACATCATAACTTTGCACTGGATAACCAGGCGACGGGCCCTTGACTTTGATCTGTCTAAAGGGTCATTGTGACATCAGAACTTTGCGTTGGTCACCCAGGTGACTGGCTGTTGTCTACGATCTGCCTAAGGGGGCATTGTGACATCATAACTCTTCACTGGGCACTCGGCTGACAGGCCCTTCCTGTGATCTGCCCAAGGGGGCATTGTGACATCATAATTCTGCACTGGACACCCAGGTAACAGACTCTTGTCTGTGATCTGCCTAAGGACGCATTGTGACATCATAACTATGCGCAGTTCACCCAGGTGACAGACCCTTGTCTGTGATCTGCCTAAGGGGTCATTGTGACATCATAAGTGTGCTCTGGTCACACAGGTGACGGAACCTTGTATGTGATCTGCCTAAGGGCACTTTGTGACATCACAATTCTGCACTGGTCACCCTGGTGAAAGACCCTTTTCGGTGATCTGCCTAACGGGGCATTGTGTCATCATAACTCTGCACTGGTCACACAGGTGAGAGACCCATGTCTGCGATCTGCCTAAGGGTGCATTGTGACATCATAGCTCTGCACTGGTCACCCAGGTGACAGACCCATGTCTGTGAATTGCCAGAGTTGGCATTGTGCATCATAACTCTGCACTGGTCACCCAGGTGACAGACCCTTGTCTTTCATCTGCCTAAGGGGGAATTGTGAAATCATAACTCTGCACTGGACACCCATGTGACAGACCCTTGTCTGTGATTTGTCTAAGAGGGAATTGTGACATCATAACTCTGCTCTGGTCAACCAGGTGACAGACTCTTGTCTGTGATCTGCCTAAGGGGGCATTGTTACATCATAACTCTGCACTGGGCACCCAGGTGACAGGCCCTTGTCTTTGATCTGCTTAAGGGGGCATTGTGACATCATAACTCTGCATTGGTCACCCAGGTGACATGCCCTTGTCTACGATCTGCCTAAGGGGGCATTGTGACATCATAACTCTGCACTGGGCCCCCAGGTGACAGGCCCGTCTCTGTGATCTGCCTAAGGGGGCATTGTGACATCATAACTCTTCAGTAGACACCCAGGTGACAGACGCTTTTCTGTGATCTGCCTAAGGGCGCATTGTGACATCATAACTCGGCGCAGTTCACCCTGGTGACAGACCTTTGTCTTTGATCTGCCTAAGGGGGAATTGTGACATCATAAGTCCAAAGTGGACACCCAGGTGACAGGCCCTTGTCTGTGATCTGCCTGAGGGGGAATTGTGTCATCCTATCTCTGCACTGGTCACCCTGGTGAAAGACCTTTTTCTGTGATCTGCCTAAGGGTGCATTGTGACTTCAAAACTGCGCACTGTCACCCAGGTGACAGACCCTTGTCTGTGAACTGCCTCAGTTGGCCTTGTGACATCATTACTATGTACTGGTCACCCAGGTGACAGACCCTTGCTTTCATCTGCCTAAGGGGGCATTGTGACATCATAACTCTGCACGGGGCATCCAGGTGACAGACCCTTGTCTGTGATCTGCCTAAGGGGGCATTGTGACATCATAACTCTGCTCGGGTCACCCATGTGACAGGCCCTTGAATGTGATCTGCGTAAGGGGTCATTGTGACATCATAACTCTGCACTGGTCACCCAGGTTACCGACCCTTCTCTGTGATCTGCCTAAGGGGGAATTGTGACATCATAACTCTGCAGTGGTCTCCCAGGTGACAGGCCCTTGTCTGTGATCTGCCTAAGAGGGTATTGCGACATCATAACCCTGCACTGGTCACCCAGGAGAGAGACCCTTGTCTGTGATCTGCCTAAGGGTGCATTGTGACATAATAACTCTCTGCTGGTCACCCAGGTGACAGATCCTTGTCTGTGATCTGCCTAAGGGTGCATTGTGACATCATAACTCAGCACTGGTCACCCAGGTGACAGACCCTTGTCTGTGATCCACCTAAAAGGGCATTGTGACATGATAACTCTGCACCGTTCACCGTGGTGACAGACCCTTATCTGTGATCTGCCTAAGGTGGCACTGTGACATCATAACTCTCCACGGGTCACCCAGTTGATAGGCCCTTGTCTCTGAACTGCCTAAGGGGGCATTGAGAAATCATAACTCTGCACGGGTCACCCAGGTGACAGACCCTTGTCTTTCATCTGCCTAAGGGGGCATTGTGACATCATAATTCTGCACTGGTGACCCGGCTGAAAGACCCTTGTCTCTGATATGCCTAAGGGGGCATTGTGACATCATAACTCTGCACTGGTCACCCAGGTGACAGACCCTTGTCTGTGATCTGCCTAAGGGGGCATTGTGACATGATAACTCTTTACGGGTCACCCAGGTGAGAGACCCTTGTCTTTGATCTGCCTAAGGGGGAATTGTGACATCCTAACTCAGCACGGGTTACCCTGGTGACAGACCCTAGACTTTGATCTGCTTAAGTGAGCATTTTGACATCATAACTCTGCCCTGGGAACCCAGGTGACAGACCCTTGTCTGTGATCTGCCTAAGGGGGCATTGTGACATCATAACCCAGCGCTGTTCACCCAGGTGACAGACCCTTGACTGTGATCTGCCTATGGGGACATAGTGACGTCATAACTCTGTGCTGGCCACCCAGGTGTCAGACTCTTTCTCTGATCTACCTAAGGGGGCATTGTGACATCATGACTCTGCACTGGACACCCAGGTGACAGACCCTTGTCTTTGATCTGCCTAAGGGGGCATTGTGACATCTGAACTCTCAACTGGTCACTCAGGTGAGAGGCCCTAGTCTTTCATCTGCTATGGGGGCATTGTGACATCTTACCTCTCCACTGTTCACCGTGGTGACAGACCCTTGTCTGTGATCGGCATCAGGGTGCATTGTGATATCATAACTGTGCACTGGTAACCCAGGTGACAGACCATTGTCTGTCATCTGCCTAAGTGGACATAGTGACATCATAACTCTGCGCAGGTCACCCAGGTGACAGACCCTTGTCTGTCATTTGCCTAAGGGGGCATTGTGACATGATAACTCTGCACTGGTCACCCAGGTGAGAGACCCTTGTCTTTGATCTGCCTAAGGGGGCCATGTGACATCATAACACTGCATTGGTCCCACAGGTGACAGACCCTTCTCTGTGATCTGCCTAATTGGGCATTGTTGCGTCTTAACTCTTCACTGATCACCTTGGTGACAGACCCTTGTCTCTGATCTGCCTAAGGAGGCATTGTGACATCATAACTATGCACTAGTCACCCAGGTGACAGACCCTTGTCTGTGATCCGCCTAAAGTGGCATTGTGACATCATAACTCTGCACCGGTCACCGTGGTGACAGACCCTTGTCTGTGATCTGCCTAAGGGGGCATTGAGACATCATAAGTGTGCACTGGTCACCCAGATGACAGACCCTTGCCTTTTTTCTGCCTAAGGGGGTAGTGTGACATCAAAACTCTGCACTGGTCACACAGGTGACAGGCCCTTGTCTGTGATCTGCCTAAGGGGGCATTGTGACATCATAACTGTGGACTGGTCACCCAGGTGACAGACCCTTGTCTGTGATGTGCCTGAGGGGACGTTGTGACATAATAACTCTGCACCGGTAACCGTGGTGACAGACTCTTTTCTATGATCTGCCTAAGGGGGCATTGTGACATCATAACTCTGCACTGGTCACCCAGGTGACAGACCCATGCATGTGATCTGCCTAAGGGGGCATTGTGACATCATAACTCTGCAGTGATCACCCAGGTGAAAGGCGCTTGTCTGTGATCTGCCTCAGGGAGCATTGTGACATCATAACTATGCACTGGTCAACCAGGTGACAGACCCTTGTCTTTGAACTGCCTAACGGGGCATTGAGACATCATAACTCTGCAATGGTCACCAAAGTGACAGACCCTTGCCTGTTGTCTGCTTAAGAGGGCATTGTGACATCATAACACTGCACTGATCACCCAGGTGACAGACTCTTTTTAGTGATCTGCCTAAGGGGGCATTGTGACATCATAACTCTCCAGTGGTCACCCAGCTGACAGACCCTTATCTGTGATCCGCCTAAGGGGGAATTGTGACATCATAACTCTGCACTGGTCACCCAGGTGACAGACCCTTGTCTGTCATCCGCCTAAAATGGCATTGTGACATCATAACTCTGCACCGGTCACCGTGGTGACAGACCCTTGTCTGTGATCTGCCTAAGGGGGTATTGAGACATCATAAGTGTGCACTGATCACCCAGGTGACGGAACTTTGTCTGTGATCAGCCTAAGGGCACTTTGTGACATCACAACTCTGCACTGGTCACCCTGGTAAAAGACCCTTTTTGGTGATCTGCCTAACGGGGCATTGTGACATCATAACTCTACACTGGCTACACAAGTGAGAGACCCTTGTCTGTGATCTGCCTAAGGGTGTATTGTGACATCATAGATCTGCACTGGTCACCCAGGTGAGAGACCCTTGTCTGTGATCTCCCTAAGGGTGCTTTGTGTCATCATAGCTCTGGACTGGTCACCCAGGTGACAGACCCATGTCTGTGAACTGCCTAAGTTGGCATTGTGACATCATAACTCTGCACTGGTCACCCAGGTGACAGACCCTTGTCTTCCATCTGCCTAAGGGGGAAATGTGAAATCATAACGCTGCACTGGACACCCATGTGACAGAACCTTGCTGTGATTTGCCTAAGTGGGCATTGTGACATCAGAACTCTGCACGGGTCACCCAGGTGACAGACCCTTGTCTGTGATCTGCATGAGGGTGCATTGTGACATCATAATTCTGCACGGGTCACCTTGGTGACAGACCCTTGTATTTGATCTGCTTAAGGGGGCATTGTGACATCATACCTCAGCACTGGGCACCCAGGTGACAGGCCCTTGTCTGTGATCTGCCTCAGGGGGCATTGTGACATCATAACTCTGCACTGGGCACCCAGGTGAGAGGCCCTAGTCTGTGATATGCCTAAGGGGGCATTGTGACTTTATAGCTCTGCACTGCACCCCCAGCTGACATGCCCTTGTCTGCGATCTGCCTAACGGGACATTGTGACATCATAACTTTGCACTGGATACCCAGGCGACGGGCCCTTGACTTTTATCTGTCTAAAGGGTCATTGTGACATCAGAACTTTGCGTTGGTCACCCAGGTGACTGGCCCTTGTCTACGATCTGCCTAAGGGGGCATTGTGACATCATAACTCTTCACTGGGCACTCGGCTGACAGGCCCTTCCTGTGATCTGCCCAAGGGGGCATTGTGACATCATAATTCTGCACTGGACACCCAGGTAACAGACTCTTGTCTGTGATCTGCCTAAGGACGCATTGTGACATCATAACTATGCGCAGTTCACCCAGGTGACAGACCCTTGTCTGTGATCTGCCTAAGGGGACATTGTGACATCATAACTCTGCACTGGTCAACCAGGTGACAGACTCTTGTCTGTGATCTGCCTAAGGGGGCATTGTGACATCCTAACTCTGAACTGGACACCCAGATGACAGACCCTTGTCTTTGATCTGCCTAAGGGGGAATTGTGACATCAAAACTCCAAAGTGGTCACCCAGGTGACAGGCCCTTGTCTGTGATCTGCTAAGGGGGCATTGTGACATCAGAACTGTGCACTGTTCACCCAGGTGACAGACCCTTGTCCGTGATCTGCCTGAGGGGGAATTGTGTCATCCTATCACTGCACTGGTCACCCTGGTGAAAGACCCTTGTTCGTGATCTGCCTAAGAGGGCATTGTGATTTCAAAACTCTGCACTGGTCACCCAGGTGACAGACCCTTGTTTGTAAACTGCCTCAGTGGGCTTTGTGACATCATAACTCTGTACTGGTCACGCGGTGACAGGCCCTTGTCTGAGATCTGCTTCAGGGGGCATTGTGACATCATAACTCTGCACTGGGCACCCGGGTGAGAGGCCCTAGTCTGTGATAAGCCTAAGGGGGCATTGTGACATTATAGCTCTACACTGAGCCCCCAGCTGACATGCCCTTGTCTTCGATCTGCCTAAGGGGGATTTGTGACATCTCAACTTTGTCCTGGGCACCCAGGTGACAGGCCCTTGACTTTGATCTGCCTAAGGGGGCATTGTGACATCATAACTCTGCACTGGTCAACCAGGTGACAGACTCTTGTCTGTGATCTGCCTAAGGGGGCATTGTGACATCATAACTCTGCACTGGGCACCCAGGTGACAGACCCTTGCATTTTTTCTGCCTAAGGGGGATTGTGACATCATAACTCTACAATGGTCACCAAAGTGACAGACCCTTGTCCTTTATCTGCCTAAGGGTTCATTGTGACATCATAACACTGGACTGATCACCCAGGTGACAGACTCTTTTTTGTGATCTGCCTAAGGGGGCATTGTGACATCATAACTCTGCAGTGGTCACCCAGGTGACAGACCCTTATCTGTGATCCACCTAAGGGGGAATTGTGACATCATAACTCTGCACTGGTCACCCAGGTGACAGACCCTTGTCTGTGATCTGCCTAAGGGGGCATTGTGACATCATAAGTGTGCTCTGGTCACACAGGTGACGGACCCTTGTATGTGATCTGCCTAAGGGCACTTTGTGACATCACAATTCTGCACTGGTCACTCTGGTGAAAGACCCTTTTCAGTGATCTGCCTAACGGGGCATTGTGTCATCATAACTCTGCACTGGTCACACAGGTGAGAGACCCATGTCTGTGATCTGCCTAAGGGTGCATTGTGACATCATAGCTCTGCACTGGTCACCCAGGTGACAGACCCTTGTCTTTCATCTGCCTAAGGGGGAATTGTGAAATCATAACTCTGCACTGGACACCCATGTGACAGACCCTTGTCTGTGATTTGTCTAAGAGGGAATTGTGACATCATAACTCTGCACTGGTCAACCAGGTGACAGACTGTTGTCTGTGATCTGCCTAAGGGGGCATTGTTACATCATAACTCTGCACTGGTCACCCAGGTGACAGACCCTTGTCTGTCATCTGCCTAAGGGGGCATTGTGACATCATAAGTGTGCTCTGGTCACACAGGTGACGGACGCTTGTATGTGATCTGCCTAATGGCACTTTGTGACATCACAATTCTGCACTGGTCACTCTGGTGAAAGACCCTTTTCGGTGATCTGCCTAACGGGGCATTGTGTCATCATAACTCTGCACTGGTCACACAGGTGAGAGACCCATGTCTGTGATCTGCCTAAGGGGGCATTGTGACATCATAACTCTGCACTGGGCCCCCAGGTGACAGGCCCTTCTCTGTGATCTGCCTAAGGGGGCATTGTGACATCATAACTCTTCAGTAGACACCCAGGTGACAGACGCTTTTCTGTGATCTGCCTAAGGGTGCATTGTGACATCATAACTCGGCGCAGTTCACCCTGGTGACAGACCTTTGTCTTTGATCTGCCTAAGGGGGAATTGTGACATCATAAGTCCAAAGTGGACACCCAGGTGACAGGCCCTTGTCTGTGATCTGCCTGAGGGGGAATTGTGTCATCCTATCTCTGCACTGGTCACCCTGGTGAAAGACCTTTTTCTGTGATCTGCCTAAGGGTGCATTGTGACTTCAAAACTGCGCACTGTCACCCAGGTGACAGACCCTTGTCTGTGAACTGCCTCAGTTGGCCTTGTGACATCATTACTATGTACTGGTCACCCAGGTGACAGACCCTTGCTTTCATCTGCCTAAGGGGGCATTGTGACATCATAACTCTGCACGGGGCACCCAGGTGACAGACCCTTGTCTGTGATCTGCCTAAGGGGGCATTGTGACATCATAACTCTGCTTGGGTCACCCATGTGACAGGCCCTTGAATGTGATCTGCGTAAGGGGTCATTGTGACATCATAACTCTGCACTGGTCACCCAGGTTACCGACCCTTCTCTGTGATCTGCCTAAGGGGGAATTGTGACATCATAACTCTGCAGTGGTCTCCCAGGTGACAGGCCCTTGTCTGTGATCTGCCTAAGAGGGTATTGCGACATCATAACCCTGCACTGGTCACCCAGGAGAGAGACCCTTGTCTGTGATCTGCCTAAGGGTGCATTGTGACATAATAACTCTCTGCTGGTCACCCAGGTGACAGATCCTTGTCTGTGATCTGCCTAAGGGTGCATTGTGACATCATAACTCAGCACTGGTCACCCAGGTGACAGACCCTTGTCTGTGATCCGCCTAAAAGGGCATTGTGACATGATAACTCTGCACCGTTCACCGTGGTGACAGACCCTTATCTGTGATCTGCCTAAGGTGGCACTGTGACATCATAACTCTCCACGGGTCACCCAGTTGATAGGCCCTTGTCTCTGAACTGCCTAAGGGGGCATTGAGAAATCATAACTCTGCACGGGTCACCCAGGTGACAGACCCTTGTCTTTCATCTGCCTAAGGGGGCATTGTGACATCATAATTCTGCACTGGTGACCCGGCTGAAAGACCCTTGTCTCTGATATGCCTAAGGGGGCATTGTGACATCATAACTCTGCACTGGTCACCCAGGTGACAGACCCTTGTCTGTGATCTGCCTAAGGGGGCATTGTGACATGATAACTCTTTACGGGTCACCCAGGTGAGAGACCCTTGTCTTTGATCTGCCTAAGGGGGAATTGTGACATCCTAACTCAGCACGGGTTACCCTGGTGACAGACCCTAGACTTTGATCTGCTTAAGTGAGCATTTTGACATCATAACTCTGCCCTGGGAACCCAGGTGACAGACCCTTGTCTGTGATCTGCCTAAGGGGGCATTGTGACATCATAACCCTGCGCTGTTCACCCAGGTGACAGACCCTTGACTGTGATCTGCCTAAGGGGACATAGTGACGTCATAACTCTGTGCTGGTCACCCAGGTGTCAGACTCTTTCTCTGATCTACCTAAGGGGGCATTGTGACATCATGACTCTGCACTGGACACCCAGGTGACAGACCCTTGTCTTTGATCTGCCTAAGGGGGCATTGTGACATCTGAACTCTCAACTGGTCACTCAGGTGAGAGGCCCTAGTCTTTCATCTGCTATGGGGGCATTGTGACATCTTACCTCTCCACTGTTCACCGTGGTGACAGACCCTTGTCTGTGATCGGCATCAGGGTGCATTGTGATATCATAACTGTGCACTGGTAACCCAGGTGACAGACCATTGTCTGTCATCTGCCTAAGTGGACATAGTGACATCATAACTCTGCGCAGGTCACCCAGGTGACAGACCCTTGTCTGTCATTTGCCTAAGGGGGCATTGTGACATGATAACTCTGCACTGGTCACCCAGGTGAGAGACCCTTGTCTTTGATCTGCCTAAGGGGGCCATGTGACATCATAACACTGCATTGGTCCCACAGGTGACAGACCCTTCTCTGTGATCTGCCTAATTGGGCATTGTTGCATCTTAACTCTGCACTGATCACCTTGGTGACAGACCCTTGTCTCTGATCTGCCTAAGGAGGCATTGTGACATCATAACTATGCACTATTCACCCAGGTGACAGACCCTTGTCTGTGATCCGCCTAAAATGGCATTGTGACATCATAACTCTGCACCGGTCACCGTGGTGACAGACCCTTGTCTGTGATCTGCCTAAGGGGGAATTGAGACATCATAAGTGTGCACTGGTCACCCAGATGACAGACCCTTGCCTTTTTTCTGCCTAAGGGGGTAGTGTGACATCAAAACTCTGCACTGGTCACACAGGTGACAGGCCCTTGTCTGTGATCTGCCTAAGGGGGCATTGTGACATCATAACTGTGGACTGGTCACCCAGGTGACAGACCCTTGTCTGTGATGTGCCTGAGGGGACGTTGTGACATAATAACTCTGCACCGGTAACCGTGGTGACAGACTCTTTTCTATGATCTGCCTAAGGGGGCATTGTGACATCATAACTCTGCACTGGTCACCCAGGTGACAGACCCTTGCCTGTGATCTGCCTAAGGGGGCATTGTGACATCATAACTCTGCAGTGATCACCCAGGTGAAAGGCGCTTGTCTGTGATCTGCCTCAGGGAGCATTGTGACATCATAACTATGCACTGGTCAACCAGGTGACAGACCCTTGTCTTTGAACTGCCTAACGGGGCATTGAGACATCATAACTCTACAATGGTCACCAAAGTGACAGACCCTTGCCTGTTGTCTGCTTAAGAGGGCATTGTGACATCATAACACTGCACTGATCACCCAGGTGACAGACTCTTTTTAGTGATCTGCCTAAGGGGGCATTGTGACATCATAACACTGCAGTGGTCACCCAGGTGACAGACCCTTATCTGTGATCCGCCTAAGGGTGAATTGTGACATCAGAACTCTGCACTGGTCACCCAGGTGACAGACCCTTGTCTGTCATCCGCCTAAAATGGCATTGTGACATCATAACTCTGCACCAGTCACCGTGGTGACAGACCCTTGTCTGTGATCTGCCTAAGGGGGTATTGAGACATCATAAGTGTGCACTGATCACCCAGGTGACGGACCTTTGTCTGTGATCAGTCTAAGGGCACTTTGTGACATCACAACTCTGCACTGGTCACCCTGGTGAAAGACCCTTTTTGGTGATCTGCCTAACGGGGCATTGTGACATCATAACTCTACACTGGCTACACAAGTGAGAGACCCTTGTCTGTGATCTGCCTAAGGGTGTATTGTGACATCATAGATCTGCACTGGTCACCCAGGTGAGAGACCCTTGTCTGTGATCTCCCTAAGGGTGCTTTGTGTCATCATAGCTCTGGACTGGTCACCCAGGTGACAGACCCATGTCTGTGAACTGCCTAAGTTGGCATTGTGACATCATAACTCTGCACTGCTCACCCAGGTGACAGACCCTTGTCTTTCATCTGCCTAAGGGGGAAATGTGAAATCATAACGCTGCACTGGACACCCATGTGACAGAACCTTGCTGTGATCTGCCTAAGTGGGCATTGTGACATCAGAACTCTGCACGGGTCACCCAGGTGACAGACCCTTGTCTGTGATCTGCATGAGGGTGCATTGTGACATCATAATTCTGCACGGGTCACCTTGGTGACAGACTCTTGTCTGTGATCTGCCTAAGGGGGCATTGTGACATCCTAACTCTGAACTGGATACCCAGATGACAGACCCTTGTCTTTGATCTGCCTAAGGGGGAATTGTGACATCAAAACTCCAAAGTGGTCACCCAGGTGACAGGCCCTTGTCTGTGATCTGCTAAGGGGGCATTGTGACATCAGAACTGTGCACTGTTCACCCAGGTGACAGACCCTTGTCCGTGATCTGCCTGAGGGGGAATTGTGTCATCCTATCACTGCACTGGTAACCCTGGTGAAAGACCCTTGTTCGTGATCTGCCTAAGAGGGCATTGTGACTTCAAAACTCTGCACTGGTCACCCAGGTGACAGACCCTTGTTTGTGAACTGCCTAAGGGGGCATTGTGACATCATAACTCTGCACTGGTCACCCAGATGACAGACCCTTGCCCGTGATCTGCCGAAGGGGGCATTGTGATATCTTAACTCTGCAGTGGACACCCAGATGAGAGACCCTTGCCTTTTTTCTGCCTAAGGGGGTAGTGTGACTTCAAAACTCTGCACTGGTTACACAGGTGACAGGCCCTTGTCTGTGATCTGCCTAAGGGGGCATTGTGACATCATAACTGTGGACTGGTCACCCAGGTGACAGACCCTTGTCTGTGATGTGCCTGAGGGGACGTTGTGACATAATAACTCTGCACTGGGAACCGTGGTGACAGACTCTTTTCTATGATCTGCCTAAGGGGGCTTTGTGACAACATAACTCTGCACTGGTCACCCAGGTGACAGACCCTTGCCTGTGATCTGCCTAAGGGGGCATTGTGACATCATAACTCTGCACTGATCACCCAGGTGAAAGGCGCTTCTCTGTGATCTGCATGAGGGTGCATTGTGACATCATAATTCTGCACGGGTCACCTTGGTGACAGACCCTTGTATTTGATCTGCTTAAGGGGGCATTGTGACATCATACCTCAGCACTGGGCACCCAGGTGACAGGCCCTTGTCTGTGATCTGCCTCAGGGGGCATTGTGACATCATAACTCTGCACTGGGCACCCAGGTGAGAGGCCCTTGTCTGTGATATGCCTAAGGGGGCATTGTGACTTTATAGCTCTGCACTGCGCCCCCAGCTGACATGCCCTTGTCTGCGATCTGCCTAACGGGGCATTGTGACATCATAACTTTGCCCTGGATACCCAGGCGACGGGCCCTTGACTTTGATCTGTCTAAAGGGTCATTGTGACATCAGAACTTTGCGTTGGTCACCCTGGTGACTGGCCCTTGTCTACGATCCGCCTAAGGGGGAATTGTGACATCATAACTGTTCACTGGGCACTCGGCTGACAGGCCCTTCCTGTGATCTGCCCAAGGGGGCATTGTGACATCATAATTCTGCACTGGACACCCAGGTGACAGACTCTTGTCTGTGATCTGCCTAAGGACGCATTGTGACATCATAACTATGTGCAGTTCACCCAGGTGACAGACCCTTGTCTGTGATCTGCCTAAGGGGACATTGTGACATCATAACTCTGCACTGGTCAACCAGGTGACAGACTCTTGTCTGTGATCTGCCTAAGGGGGCATTGTGACATCCTAACTCTGAACTGGACACCCAGATGACAGACCCTTGTCTTTGATCTGCCTAAGGGGGAATTGTGACATCAAAACTCCAAAGTGGTCACCCAGGTGACAGGCCCTTGTCTGTGATCTGCTAAGGGGGCATTGTGACATCAGAACTGTGCACTGTTCACCCAGGTGACAGACCCTTGTCCGTGATCTGCCTGAGGGGGAATTGTGTCATCCTATCACTGCACTGGTCACCCTGGTGAAAGACCCTTGTTTGTGAACTGCCTCAGTGGGCATTGTGACATCATAACTCTGTACTGGTCACGAGGTGACAGGCCCATGTCTTTCATCTGCCTAAGGGGGCATTCTGACATCGTAACTCAGCATGGGGCACCCAGGTGACAGACCCTTGTCTGTGATCTGCCTAAGGGGGCATTGAGACAGCATAAATCTGCACTGGTCACCCAGGTGAGGGACCCTTGTCTTTGATCTGCCTAAGGGTGCATTTTGACATCATAACTATGCAGCAGTCACCGAGGGGACAGACCCTTATCTTTGATCTGCCTAAGGGGGCACTGTGACATCATAAATCTGCACTGATCGCCCTGGTGACAGACCCTTGTCTGTGATCTGAATAAGGGTGCATTGTGACATCATAACTCACCGCTAGTCACCCAGGTTACAGAGCCTTGTCTGTGATCTGCCTAAGGCGGCATTGTGACATCATAACTCTGCACTGTTCCCCCAGGTGACAGACCCTTGTTTGTGATCCGCCTAAGGTGGAATTGTGACATCATAACTCTGCACTTGACACCCAGGTA
Organism: Gorilla gorilla gorilla; assembly: GCF_029281585.2. Taxonomy (NCBI): domain Eukaryota; kingdom Metazoa; phylum Chordata; class Mammalia; order Primates; family Hominidae; genus Gorilla; species Gorilla gorilla. Next base: position 7,191,244 of record NC_086018.1, on the reverse strand, counting down.
ACAGACACTTGTCTGTCATCTACCTAAAAGGGCATTGTGACATCATAACTCTGCACTGGTCACCGTGGTGACAGACCCTTGTCTGTGATCTGCCTAAGGGGGCATTGTGACATCATAAGTGTTCACAGGTCCCCCAGGTGACGGACCCTTCTCTGTGATCTGCCTAAGGGCACATGGTGACATCATAACTCTGCACTGGTCAAACTGGTGAAAGACTCTTTTCGGAGATCTGCCTAACGGGGCATTGTGACATCATACCTCTGCACAGGTCACACAGGTGAGAGACCCCTGTCTGTGATCTGCCTAAGGGTGCATTGTGACACCATAGCTCTGCACTGGTCACCCAGGTGACAGACCCATGTCTGTGATTTGCCTAAGGGGCCATTTTGACATCATAACTCTGCAAGAGTAACCCAGGTGACAGACCGTTGTCTGTGATCTGAATGAGGGTGCATTGTGACATCATAATTCTGCACGGGTCACCCTGGTGACAGACGCTTGTATTTGATCTGCTTAAGGGGGCATTGTGACATCATAACTCTGCACTGGGCACCCAGATGACTGGCCCTTGTCTGTGATCTGCCTAAGGGGCATTGTGACATCATTACTCTGTACTGGGCACCCAGGTGAGGGGCCCTAGTCTGTGAAATGCCTAAGGGGGCATTGTGACATTATGGCTCTGCACTGGGCACCCAGGTGACATGCCCCTGTCTGCGATCTGCCTAAGGGGGCATTGTGACATCATAGCTCTGCACTGGGCACCCAGGTGACAGGCCCTTGACTTTGATCTGCCTAATGGGGCATTGTGACATCATAACTCTGTATTGGTCACCCAGGTGACATGCCCTTGTCTACGATCTGCCTAAGGGGGCATTGTGACATCATAGCTCTGCACTGGGCACCCAGGTGACAGGCCCTTCTCTGTGATCTGCCTAAGGGGGCATTGTGACATCATAACCCTTCACTAGACACCCAGGTGACAGACGCTTTTCTGTGATCTGCCTAAGGGCGCATTGTGAGATCATAAGTCTGCGCAGTTCACCCAGGTGACACACCCTTGTCTGTGATCTGCCTAAGGGGACATTGTGACATCACAACTCTGCACTGATCAACCAGGTGACAGACTGTTGTCTGTTATCTGCCTAATGGGGCATTGTGACATCCTATCTCTGCCCTGGACACCCAGATGACAGACCCTTGTCTTTGATCTGCCTAAGGTGGAATTGTGACATCAAAACTCTAAAGTGGTCACCCAGGTGACAGTCCCTTGTCTGTGATCTGCTAAGGGGGCATTGTGACATCATAACTCTGCACTGTTCACCCAGGTGACAGACCCTTGTTTGTGAACTGCCTCAGTGGGCATTGTGACATCTTAACTCTGTACTGGTCACCCAGGTGACAGACCGCTCTCTTTGATCTGCCTAAGGGGGCATTGTGACATCATAACTCTGCACTGGTCACCCAGGTGACAGACCCTTGTCCGTGATCTGCCTAAGGGGGCATTGTGATATCATAACTCTGCTGTGCACACCCAGATGACAGACCCTTGCCTTTTTTCTGTCTAAGAGGGCATTGTGACATTCTAACTCTGCACTGGTCACCCAGGTGACAGACCCTTGTCTTTGATCTGCCTAAGGGAGAATTTTGACATCAAAACTCTAAAGTGGTCACCCAGGTGACAGACCCTTGTCTGTGATCTGCCTAAGGGTGAATTGTGACATCATAACTGTGGACTGGTCACCCAGGTGACAGACCCTTGCCCGTGATGTGCGTGAGGGGGCATTGTGACATAATAACTCTGCACTGGTAACCGTGGTGACAGACTCTTTTCTATGATCTGCTTAAGGGGGCATTGTGACATCATAACTCTGCACTGGTCCCCCAGGTGACAGACCCTTGCCTGTGATCTGCCTAAGGGGGCATTGTGACAGCATAACTCTGCACTGATCACCCAGGTGACAGACCATTGTCTGTGATACGCCTAAGGGAGAATTGTGACATCATAACTCTGCACTGGTCAGCCAGGTAACATACCCTTGTCTGTGATCCGCCTAAAATGGCAATGTGACATCATAACTCTGCACCGGTCACCGTGGTGACAGACCCCTGTCTGTGATCTGCCTAAGAGGGCATTGTGACATCATAAGTGTGCACTGGTCACCCAGCTGGTGGACCCTTGTCTGTGATCTGCCTAAGGACACATAGTTACATCATAACTCTGCACTGGTCACCCTGGTGACAGACCCTTGTCCATGATCTGCCTAAGGGGGCATTGTGACATCATAACTCTGCAGTGATCACCCAGGTGACATACCCTTGACTGTGATCTGCCTAAGGGTCCATTGTGACATCATAACTCTGCACTGATCATCCAGGTGAAAGGCCCTTGTCTGTGATCTGCCTAAGGGAGCATTGTCACATCATAACTATGCACTGGTCAACCAGGTGACAGACCGTTGTCTTTGAACTGCCTAACCGGGCATTGTGACATCATAACTCTACAATGGTCACCCAAGTGACAGACACTTGTCCGTTATCTGCCTAAGGGGGCATTGTGACATCATAACACTGCACTGATCTCCCAGGTGACAGACTCTTTTTGTGATCTGCCTAAGGGGGCATTGTGACATCATAACTCTGCAGTGGTCACCCAGGTGACAGACCCTTGTCTGTGTCCGCCTAAGGGGGATTCTGACATCATAACTCTGCACTGGTCACCCAGGTGACAGACCCTTGTCTGTGATCCGCCTAAAATGGCATTGTGACGTCATAACTCTGCACCGGTCACCGTGGTGACAGGCCCTTGTCTGTGATCTGCCTAACGGGGCATTGTGACATCATAAGTGTGCACTGGTCACCCAGGTGATGGACCCTTGTCTGCGATCTGCCTAAGGGCAATTTTAGACATCACAACTCTGCACTGATCTCCCTGGTGAAAGACCCTTTTCGGTGATCTGCCTAATGGGGCATTGTGACGTCATAACTCTGCACTGGTCACACAGGTGAGAGACCCTTGTCTGTGATCTGCCTAAGTGTGCACTGTGACATCATAGCTCTGCACTGGACACCCAGGTGACAGACCCATGTCTGTGAATTGCCTAAGTTGGCATTGTGACATCATAACTCTGCACTGGTCATCCAGGTGACAGACCCTTGTCTTTCATCTGCCTAAGGGGGAATTGTGAAATCATAACCCTTCACTGGACACCCATGTGACAGACCCTTGTCTGTGATCTGCCTAAGGGGCATTGTGACATCATAACTCTGCACTGGGCACCCAGGTGACAGACCCTTGTCTTCGATCTGCGTAAGGGGGCATTGTGACATCATTACTTTAAATTGGTCGCCCAGGTGACATGCCCTTGTCTACGATCTGCCTCAGGGGGCATTGTGACATCATAACTCTGCACTGGGCCCCCCGGTGACAGGCCCATCTCTGTGATCTGCCCTAGTGGGCATTGTGACATCATAACTCTTCATTAGACCACCAGGTGACATACGCTTTTCTGTGACCTGAGTAAGGGCGCATTGTGACATCATAACTCTGGGCAGTTCACCCTGGTGACAGACCCTTGTCTTTGATCTGCCTAACGGGGAGTTGTGACATCATAACTCCAAAGTGGTCACCCAGGTGACAGGCCCTTTTCTGTGATCTGCTAAGGGGTCACTGTGACATCAGAACTCTGCACTGTTCACCCAGTTGACAGACACTTGTCCGTGATCTGCCTGAGGGTGAACTGTGTCATCCTATCTCTGCACTGGTCACCCTGGGGAAAGACCCTTGTCTGTGATGTGCCTAAGAGGGCATTGTGACTTCAAAACTGTACACTGGACACCCAGGTGACAGACGCTTGTCTCTGAACTGCCTCAGTGGGCCTTTCGACATCATAACTCTGTACTGGTCACCCAGGTGACAGACCCCTGTCTTTGATCTGCCTAAGAGGGCATTGTGACATCATAACTCTGCACGGGGCACCCAGGTGACAGACCCTTGTCCGTGATCTGCCTACGGGGGCATTGTGACATCATAACCCTGCTCGGGTCACCCATGTGACAGGCCCTTGAATGTGATCTGCGTACGGGGTCATTGTGACATCATAACTGTGGACTGGTCACCCAGGTGACAGACCCTTGTCTGTGATGTGCCTCAGGTGGCATTGTGACATAATAACTCTGCACTGGTAACCGTGGTGTCAGACTCTTTTCTACGATCTGCCTAAGGGGGCATTGTGACATCATAATCCTGCACTGTTCACCCAGGTGAAAGGCCCTTGTCTGTGATCTGCCAAAGGGAGCATTGTGACATCATAAATATACACTGGTCAACCAGGTGACAAACCCTTGTCTTTGAACTGCCTAACGGGGCATTGTGACATCATAACTCTACAGTGGTCACCAACGTGACAGACCATTGTCCTTTATCTGCCTAAGGGGGCATTGTGACATCATAACACTGCACTGATCACACAGGTGACAGAATCTTTTTAGAGATCTATCTAAGGGGGCATTGTGACATCATAACTCTGCACGGGTCACCCAGGTGACAGGCCCTTGTCTGTGATCTGCCTAATGGGGCATTGTGACATCATAACTCTGCACTGGTCAACCAGATGACAGACCCTTGCCCGTGATCTGCCGAAGGGGGCATTGTGATATCTTAACTCTGCAGTGGACACCCAGATGACGGACCCTTGCCTTTTTTCTGCCTAAGGGGGTAGTGTGACATCAAAACTCTGCACTGGTCACACAGGTGACAGGCCCTTGTCTGTGATCTGCCTAAGGGGGCATTGTGACATCACAACTGTGGACTGGTCACCCAGGTGACACACCCTTGTCTGTGATGAGCCTGAGGGGACGTTGTGACATAATAACTCTGCACTGGTAACCGTGGTGACAGACTCTTTTCTATGATCTGCCTAAGGGGGCATTGTGACATCATAACTCTGCACTGGTCACCCAGGTGACAGACCCTTGCCTGTGATCTGCCTAAGGGGGCATTGTGACATCATAACTCTGCATTGATCACCCAGGTGAAAGGCGCTCGTCTGTGATCTGCCTCAGGGAGCATTGTGACATCATAACTATGCACTGGTCAACCAGGTGACAGACCCTTGTCTTTGAACTGCCTAACGGGGCATTGTGACATCATAACTCTACAATGGTCACCCAAGTGACAGACCCTTGCCTGTTGTCTGCTTAAGAGGGCATTGTGACATCATAACACTGCACTGATCACCCAGGTGACAGACTCTTTTTAGTGATCTGCCTAAGGGGGCATTGTGACATCATAACCCTGCAGTGGTCACCCAGGTGACAGACCCATATCTGTGATCCGCCTAAGGGGGAATTGTGACATCATAGCACTGCACAGGTCACCCAGGTGACAGACCCTTGTCTGTGACCCACCTAAAATGGCATTGTGACATCATAACTCTGCACCGGTAAACGTGGTGACAGACCCTTGACTGTGATCTGCCTAAGGGGGAATTGTGACATCATAACTCTGCACAGGTCACCCAGGTGACAGACCCTTGTGTATGATCCGCCTAAAATGGCATTGTGACATCATAACTCTGCAGCGATCACCGTGGTGACACACCCTTGTCAGTGATCTGCCTAAGGGGGCATTGAGACATCATAAGTGTGCACTGGTCACCGAGGTCACGGACCCTTGTCTGTGATCAGCCTAAGGGCACTTTGTGACATCACAACTCTGCACTGGTCACCCTGGTAAAAGACCCTTTTCGGTGATCTGCCTAACGGGGCATTGTGACATCATAACTCTACACTGGCTACACAGGTGAGAGACCCTTGTCTGTGATCTGCCTAAGGGGACATTGTGACATCATAGATCTGCACTGGTCACCCAGGTGAGAGACCCTTGTCTGTGATCTCCCTAAGGGTGCTTTGTGACATCATAGCTCTGGACTGGTCACCCAGGAGACAGACCCATGTCAGTGAACTGCCTAAGTTGGCATTGTGACGTCATAACTCTGCACTGGTCACCCAGGTGACAGACCATTGTCTTCCACCTGCCTAAGGGGGAAATGTGAAATCATAACGCTGCACTGGACACCCATGTGACAGGACCTTGCTGTGATTTGCCAAGGGGGGCATTGTGACATCATAACTCTGCACGGGTCACCCAGGTGACAGACCCTTGTCTGTGATCTGCACGAGGGTGCATTGTGACATCATAATTCTGCACGGTTCACCTTGGCGACAGACCCTTGTATTTGATCTGCTTAAGGGGGCATTGTGACATCATACCTCACCACTGGGCACCCAGGTGACAGGCCCTTGTCTGAGATCTGCTTCAGGGGGCATTGTGACATCATAACTCTGCACTGGGCACCCAGGTGACAGACCCTTGTCTGTGATTTGTCTAAGAGGGAATTGTGACATCATAACTCTGCACTGGTCAACCAGGTGACAGACTCTTGTCTGTGATCTGCCTAAGGGGGCATTGTTACATCATAACTCTGCACTGGGCACCCAGGTGACAGGCCCTTGTCTTTGATCTGCTTAAGGGGGCATTGTGACATCATAACTCTGCATTGGTCACCCAGGTGACATGCCCTTGTCTACGATCTGCCTAAGGGGGCATTGTGACATCATAACTCTGCACTGGGCCCCCAGGTGACAGGCCCGTCTCTGTGATCTGCCTAAGGGGGCATTGTGACATCATAACCCTTCAGTAGACACCCAGGTGACAGACGCTTTTCTGTGATCTGCCTAAGGGCGCATTGTGACATCATAACTCGGCGCAGTTCACCCTGGTGACAGACCTTTGTCTTTGATCTGCCTAAGGGGGAATTGTGACATCATAAGTCCAAAGTGGACACCCAGGTGACAGGCCCTTGTCTGTGATCTGCCTGAGGGGGAATTGTGTCATCCTATCTCTGCACTGGTCACCCTGGTGAAAGACCTTTTTCTGTGATCTGCCTAAGGGTGCATTGTGACTTCAAAACTGCGCACTGTCACCCAGGTGACAGACCCTTGTCTGTGAACTGCCTCAGTTGGCCTTGTGACATCATTACTATGTACTGGTCACCCAGGTGACAGACCCTTGCTTTCATCTGCCTAAGGGGGCATTGTGACATCATAACTCTGCACGGGGCACCCAGGTGACAGACCCTTGTCTGTGATCTGCCTAAGGGGGCATTGTGACATCATAACTCTGCTCGGGTCACCCATGTGACAGGCCCTTGAATGTGATCTGTGTAAGGGGTCATTGTGACATCATAACTCTGCACTGGTCACCCAGGTTACCGACCCTTCTCTGTGATCTGCCTAAGGGGGAATTGTGACATCATAACTCTGCAGTGGTCTCCCAGGTGACAGGCCCTTGTCTGTGATCTGCCTAAGAGGGTATTGCAAAATCATAACCCTGCACTGGTCACCCAGGAGAGAGACCCTTGTCTGTGATCTGCCTAAGGGTGCATTGTGACATAATAACTCTCTGCTGGTCACCCAGGTGACAGATCCTTGTCTGTGATCTGCCTAAGGGTGCATTGTGACATCATAACTCAGCACTGGTCACCCAGGTGACAGACCCTTGTCTGTGATCCGCCTAAAAGGGCATTGTGACATCATAACTCTGCACCGTTCACCGTGGTGACAGACCCTTATCTGTGATCTGCCTAAGGTGGCACTGTGACATCATAACTCTCCACGGGTCACCCAGTTGATAGGCCCTTGTCTCTGAACTGCCTAAGGGGGCATTGAGAAATCATAACTCTGCACGGGTCACCCAGGTGACAGACCCTTGTCTTTCATATGCCTAAGGGGGCATTGTGACATCACAATTCTGCACTGGTGACCCGGCTGAAAGACCCTTGTCTCTGATATGCCTAAGGGGGCATTGTGACATCATAACTCTGCACTGGTCACCCAGGTGACAGACCCTTGTCTGTGATCTGCCTAAGGGGGCATTGTGACATGATAACTCTTTACGGGTCACCCAGGTGAGAGACCCTTGTCTTTGATCTGCCTAAGGGGGAATTGTGACATCCTAACTCAGCACGGGTTACCCTGGTGACAGACCCTAGACTTTGATCTGCTTAAGTGAGCATTTTGACATCATAACTCTGCCCTGGGAACCCAGGTGACAGACCCTTGTCTGTGATCTGCCTAAGGGGGCATTGTGACATCATAACCCTGCGCTGTTCACCCAGGTGACAGACCCTTGACTGTGATCAGCCTAAGGGGACATAGTGATGTCATAACTCTGTGCTGGTCACCCAGGTGTCAGACTCTTTCTCTGATCTACCTAAGGGGGCATTGTGACATCATGACTCTGCACTGGACACCCAGGTGACAGACCCTTGTCTTTGATCTGCCTAAGGGGGCATTGTGACATCTGAACTCTCAACTGGTCACTCAGGTGAGAGGCCCTAGTCTTTCATCTGCTATGGGGGCATTGTGACATCTTACCTCTCCACTGTTCACCGTGGTGACAGACCCTTGTCTGTGATCGGCATCAGGGTGCATTGTGATATCATAACTGTGCACTGGTAACCCAGGTGACAGACCATTGTCTGTCATCTGCCTAAGTGGACATAGTGACATCATCACTCTGCGCAGGTCACCCAGGTGACAGACCCTTGTCTGTCATTTGCCTAAGGGGGCATTGTGACATGATAACTCTGCACTGGTCACCCAGGTGAGAGACCCTTGTCTTTGATCTGCCTAAGGGGGCCATGTGACATCATAACACTGCATTGGTCCCACAGGTGACAGACCCTTCTCTGTGATCTGCCTAATTGGGCATTGTTGCGTCTTAACTCTGCACTGATCACCTTGGTGACAGACCCTTGTCTCTGATCTGCCTAAGGAGGCATTGTGACATCATAACTATGCACTAGTCACCCAGGTGACAGACCCTTGTCTGTGATCCGCCTAAAATGGCATTGTGACATCATAACTCTGCACCGGTCACCGTGGTGACAGACCCTTGTCTGTGATCTGCCTAAGGGGGCATTGAGACATCATAAGTGTGCACTGGTCACCCAGATGACAGACCCTTGCCTTTTTTCTGCCTAAGGGGATAGTGTGACATCAAAACTCTGCACTGGTCACACAGGTGACAGGCCCTTGTCTGTGATCTGCCTAAGGGGGCATTGTGACATCATAACTGTGGACTGGTCACCCAGGTGACAGACCCTTGTCTGTGATGTGCCTGAGGGGACGTTGTGACATAATAACTCTGCAGTGATCACCCAGGTGAAAGGCGCTTGTCTGTGATCTGCCTCAGGGAGCATTGTGACATCATAACTATGCACTGGTCAACCAGGTGACAGACCCTTGTCTTTGAACTGCCTAACGGGGCATTGAGACATCATAACTCTACAATGGTCACCAAAGTGACAGACCCTTGCCTGTTGTCTGCTTAAGAGGGCATTGTGACATCATAACACTGCACTGATCACCCAGGTGACAGACTCTTTTTAGTGATCTGCCTAAGGGGGCATTGTGACATCATAACTCTGCAGTGGTCACCCAGCTGACAGACCCTTATCTGTGATCCGCCTAAGGGGGAATTGTGACATCATAACTCTGCACTGGTCACCCAGGTGACAGACCCTTGACTGTCATCCGCCTAAAATGGCATTGTGACATCATAACTCTGCACCGGTCACCGTGGTGACAGACCCTTGTCTGTGATCTGCCTAAGGGGGTATTGAGACATCATAAGTGTGCACTGATCACCCAGGTGATGGACCTTTGTCTGTGATCAGCCTAAGGGCACTTTGTGACATCACAACTCTGCACTGGTCACCCTGGTGAAAGACCCTTTTTGGTGATCTGCCTAACGGGGCATTGTGACATCATAACTCTACACTGGCTACACAAGTGAGAGACCCTTGTCTGTGATCTGCCTAAGGGTGTATTGTGACATCATAGATCTGCACTGGTCACCCAGGTGAGAGACCCTTGTCTGTGATCTCCCTAAGGGTGCTTTGTGTCATCATAGCTCTGGACTGGTCACCCAGGTGACAGACCCATGTCTGTGAACTGCTTAAGTTGGCATTGTGACATCATAACTCTGCACTGCTCACCCAGGTGACAGACCCTTGTCTTTCATCTGCCTAAGGGGGAAATGTGAAATCATAACGCTGCACTGGACACCCATGTGACAGAACCTTGCTGTGATTTGCCTAGGTGGGCCTTGTGACATCATAACTCTGCACGGGTCACCCAGGTGACAGACCCTTGTCTGTGATCTGCATGAAGGTGCATTGTGACATCATAATTCTGCACGGGTCACCTTGGTGACAGACCCTTGTGTTTGATCTGCTTAAGGGGGCATTGTGACATCACACCTCAGCACTGGGCACCCAGGTGACAGGCCCTTGTCTGTGATCTGCCTCAGGGGGCATTGTGACATCATAACTCTGCACTGGGCACCCAGGTGAGAGGTCCTAGTCTGTGATATGCCTAAGGGGGCATTGTGACTTTATAGCTCTGCACTGCACCCCCAGCTGACATGCCCTTGTCTGCGATCTGCCTAACGGGACATTGTGACATCATAACTTTGCACTGGATACCCAGGCGACGGGCCCTTGACTTTGATCTGTCTAAAGGGTCATTGTGACATCAGAACTTTGCGTTGGTCACCCAGGTGACTGGCCCTTGTCTACGATCTGCCTAAGGGGGCATTGTGACATCATAACTCTTCACTGGGCACTCGGCTGACAGGCCCTTCCTGTGATCTGCCCAAGGGGGCATTGTGACATCATAATTCTGCACTGGACACCCAGGTGACAGACTCTTGTCTGTGATCTGCCTAAGGACGCATTGTGACATCATAACTATGCGCAGTTCACCCAGGTGACAGACCCTTGTCTGTGATCTGCCTAAGGGGACATTGTGACATCATAACTCTGCACTGGTCAACCAGGTGACAGACTCTTGTCTGTGATCTGCCTAAGGGGGCATTGTGACATCCTAACTCTGAACTGGACACCCAGATGACAGACCCTTGTCTTTGATCTGCCTAAGGGGGAATTGTGACATCAAAACTCCAAAGTGGTCACCCAGGTGACAGGCCCTTGTCTGTGATCTGCTAAGGGGGCATTGTGACATCAGAACTGTGCACTGTTCACCCAGGTGACAGACCCTTGTCCGTGATCTGCCTGAGGGGGAATTGTGTCATCCTATCACTGCACTGGTCACCCTGGTGAAAGACCCTTGTTCGTGATCTGCCTAAGAGGGCATTGTGACTTCAAAACTCTGCACTGGTCACCCAGGTGACAGACCCTTGTTTGCGAACTGCCTCAGTGGGCTTTGTGACATCATAACTCTGTACTGGTCACGAGGTGACAGGCCGTTGTCTGTGATCTGCCTAGGGGGCATTGTGACATCATAACTCTGCACTGGTCACCCAGATGACAGACCCTTGCCCGTGATCTGCCGAAGGGGGCATTGTGATATCTTAACTCTGCAGTGGACACCCAGATGAGAGACCCTTGCCTTTTTTCTGCCTAAGGGGGTAGTGTGACATCAAAACTCTGCACTGGTTACACAGGTGACAGGCACTTGTCTGTGATCTGCCTAAGGGGGCATTGTGACATCATAACTGTGGACTGGTCACCCAGGTGACAGACCCTTGTCTGTGATGTGCCTGAGGGGACGTTGTGACATAATAACTCTGCACTGGTAACCGTGGTGACAGACTCTTTTCTATGATCTGCCTAAGGGGGCATTGTGACAACATAACTCTGCACTGGTCACCCAGGTGACAGACCCTTGCCTGTGATCTGCCTAAGGGGGCATTGTGACATCATAACTCTGCACTGATCACCCAGGTGAAAGGCGCTTCTCTGTGATCTGCATGAGGGTGCATTGTGACATCATAATTCTGCACGGGTCACCTTGGTGACAGACCCTTGTATTTGATCTGCTTAAGGGGGCATTATGACATCATACCTCAGCACTGGGCACCCAGGTGACAGGCCCTTGTCTGTGATCTGCCTCAGGGGGCATTGTGACATCATAACTCTGCACTGGGCACCCAGGTGAGAGGCCCTAGTCTGTGATATGCCTAAGGGGGCATTGTGACTTTATAGCTCTGCACTGCGCCCCCAGCTGACATGCCCTTGTCTGCGATCTGCCTAACGGGATATTATGACATCATAACTTTGCCCTGGATACCCAGGCGACGGGCCCTTGACTTTGATCTGTCTAAAGGGTCATTGTGACATCAGAACTTTGCGTTGGTCACCCAGGTGACTGGCCCTTGTCTACGATCTGCCTAAGGGGGAATTGTGACATCATAACTCTTCACTGGGCACTCGGCTGACAGGCCCTTCCTGTGATCTGCCCAAGGGGGCATTGTGACATCATAATTCTGCACTGGACACCCAGGTGACAGTCTCTTGTCTGTGATCTGACTAAGGACGCATTGTGACATCATAACTATGCGCAGTTCACCCAGGTGACAGACCCTTGTCTGTGATCTGCCTAAGGGGACATTGTGACATCATAACTCTGCACTGGTCAACCAGGTGACAGACTCTTGTCTGTGATCTGCCTAAGGGGACATTGTGACATCCTAACTCTGAACTGGACACCCAGATGACAGACCCTTGTCTTTGATCTGCCTAAGGGGGAATTGTGACATCAAAACTCCAAAGTGGTCACCCAGGTGACAGGCCCTTGTCTGTGATCTGCTAAGGGGGCATTGTGACATCAGAACTGTGCACTATTCACCCAGGTGACAGACCCTTGTCCGTGATCTGCCTGAGGGGGAATTGTGTCATCCTATCACTGCACTGGTCACGCTGGTGAAAGACCCTTGTTTGTGAACTGCCTCAGTGGGCATTGTGACATCATAACTCTGTACTGGTCACGAGGTGACAGGCCCATGTCTGTGATCTGCCTAAGGGTGCATTCTGACATCATAACTCTGCACTGGTCACCCAGCTGACAGACCCTTGCCCGTGATCTGCCGAAGGGGGCATTGTGATGTCTTAACTCTGCAGTGGACACCCAGATGAGAGACCCTTGCCTTTTTTCTGCCTAAGGGGGTAGTGTGACATCAAAACTCTGCACTGGTTACACAGGTGACAGGCCCTTGTCTGTGATCTGCCTAAGGGGGCATTGTGACATCATAACTGTGGACTGGTCACCCAGGTGACAGACCCGTGTCTGTGATGTGCCTGAGGGGACGTTGTGACATAATAACTCTGCACTGGTAACCGTGGTGACAGACTCTTTCCTATGATCTGCCTAAGGGGGCATTGTGACATCATAACTCTGCACTGGTCACCCAGGTGACAGACCCTTGCCTGTGATCTGCATAAGGGGGCATTGTGACATCATAACTCTGCACTGATCACCCCGGTGAAAGGCGCTTCTCTGTGATCTGCCTCAGGGATCATTGTGACATCATAACTATGCACTGGTCAACCAGGTGACAGACCCTTGTCTTTGAGCTGCCTAACGTGGCATTGTGACATCATAACTCTACAATGGTCACCCAAGTGACAGACCCTTGCCTGTTGTCTGCTTAAGAGGGCATTGTGACATCATAACACTGCTCTGATCACCCAGGTGACAGACTCTTTTTAGTGATCTGCCTATGGGGGCATTGTGACATCATAACACTGCAGTGGTCACCCAGGTGACAGACCCTTATCTGTGATCCGCCTAAGGGGGAATTGTGACATCAGAACTCTGCACTGGTCACCCAGGTGACAGACCCTTGTCTGTGATCCGCCTAAAATGGCATTGTGACATCATAACTCTGCACCGGTCACCGTGGTGACAGACCCTTGTCTGTGTCTGCCTAAGGGGGCATTGAGACATCATAAGTGTGCACTGATCACCCAGGTGACGGACCTTTGTCTGTGATCAGCCTAAGGGCACTTTGTGACATCACAACTCTGCACTGGTCACCCTGGTAAAAGACCCTTTTTGGTGATCTGCCTAACGGGGCATTGTGACATCATAACTCTACACTGGCTACACAGGTGAGAGACCCTTGTCTGTGATCTGCCTAAGGGTGTATTGTGACATCATAGATCTGCACTGGTCACCCAGGTGAAAGACCCATGTCTGTGAACTGCCTACGTTGGAATTGTGACATCATAACTCTGCAGTGGTCACCCAGGTGACAGACCCTTGTCTTTCATCTGCCTAAGGGGGAATTGTGAAATCATAACGCTGTACTGGACACCCATGTGACAGGACCTTGCTGTGATTTGCCTAAGTGGGCATTGTGACATCATAACTCTGCACGGGTCACCCAGGTGACAGACCCTTGTCTGTGATCTGCATGAGGGTGCATTGTGACATCATAATTCTGCACGGGTCACCTTGGTGACAGACCCTTGTATTTGATCTGCTTAAGGGGGCATTGTGACATCATACCTCAGCACTGGGCACCCAGGTGACAGGCCCTTGTCTGTGATCTGCCTCAGGGGGCATTGTGACATCATAACTCTGCACTGGGCACGCAGGTGAGAGGCCCTAGTCTGTGATATGCCTAAGGGGTCATTGTGACATTATAGCTCTGCACTGGGCCCCCAGCTGACATGCCCTTGTCTGCGATCTGCCTAAGGGGGAATAGTGACATCATAACTTTGCTCTGGGCACCCAGGTGACAGGCACTTGACTTTGATCTGCCTATGGGGGCATTGTGACATCAGAACTCTGCATTGGTAACCCAGGTGACTGGCCCTTGTCTACGATCTGCCTAAGGGGGCATTGTGACATCATAACCCTGCACTGGGCAGTTGGGTGACAGGCCCTTCTCTGTGATCTGCCCAAGGAGGCATTGTGACATCATAACTCTGCACTGGTCAACCAGGTGACAGACTCTTGTCTGTGATCTGCCTAAGGGGGCATTGTGAAATCATAACTCTGCACTGGGCAACCAGGTGTCAGACCCTTGCCTTTTTTCTGCCTAAGGGTGTAGTGTGACATCAAAACTCTGCACTGGGCACCCAGATGACAGGCCCTTGTCTGTGATCTGCCTAAGTGGCATTGTGACATCATTACTCTGCACTGGGCACCCAGGTGAGGGGCCCTAGTCTGTGATATGCCTAAGGGGGCATTGTGACATTATAGCTCTGCACTGGGCCCCCAGGTGACATGACCATGCCTGCGATCTGCCTAAGGGGGCATTGTGACACCATAACTCTGCACTGGGCACCCAGGTGACAGGCCTTTGACTTTGATCTGCCTAAGGGGGCATGGTGACATCATAACTCCGTATTGGTCAC
Organism: Gorilla gorilla gorilla; assembly: GCF_029281585.2. NCBI lineage: Eukaryota > Metazoa > Chordata > Mammalia > Primates > Hominidae > Gorilla > Gorilla gorilla. The sequence continues at coordinate 7,176,014 of NC_086018.1, read as the reverse complement.
CCAGGTGGCATGCCCTTGTCTACGATCTGCCTAAGGGGGCACTGTGACATCATAACTCTGCACTGGGCACCCAGGTGACAGACCCTTGTCTGTGATCTGCCTAAGGGGGAATTGTGATATCATAACTCTGCACTGGACACCCAGATGACAGACCCTTGCCTTTTTTCTGCCTAAGGGGGTAGTGTGACATCAAAATTCTGCACTGGTCACCCAGGTGGCAGGCCCTTGTCTGTGATCTTCCTAATGGGGCATTGTGACATCATAACTCTGCACTGGTCACCAAGATGACAGACCCTTTCCCGTGATCTGCCGAAGGGGGCATTGTGATATCTTAACTCTGCAGTGGACACCCAGATGACAGACCCTTGCCTTTTTTCTGCCTAAGGGGGTAGTGTGACATCAAAACTCTGCACTGGTCACCCAGGTGACAGGCCCTTGTCTGTGATCTGCCTAAGGGGGCATTGTGACATCATAACTGTGGACTGGTCACCCAGGTGACAGACCCTTGTCTGTGATGTGCCTGAGGGGACGTTGTGACATAATAACTCTGCACTGGTAACCGTGGTGACAGACTCTTTTCTATGATCTGCCTAAGGGGGCATTGTGACATCATAACTCTGCACTGGTCCCCCAGGTGACAGACCCTTGCCTGTGATCTGCCTAAGAGGGCATTGTGACATCATAACTCTGCACTGATCACCCAGGTGAAAGGCGCTTGTCTGTGATCTGCCTCAGGGAGCATTGTGACATCATAACTATGCACTGGTCAACCAGGTGACAGACCCTTGACTTTGAACTGCCTAACGGGGCATTTTGACATCATAACTCTACAATGGTCACCAAAGTGACAGACCCTTGCCTGTTGTCTGCTTAAGAGGGCATTGTGACATCATAACACTGCACTGATCACCCAGGTGACAGACTCTTTTTAGTGATCTGCCTAAGGGGGCATTGTGACATCATAACTCTGCAGGGGTCACCCAGGTGACAAACCCTCATCTGTGATCCGCCTAAGGGGGAATTGTGACATCAGAACTCTGCACTGGTCACCCAGGTGACAGACCCTTGTCTGTCATCCGCCTAAAATGGCATTGTGACATCATAACTCTGCACTGGGCACCCAGGTGACAGGCCCTTCTCCGTGATCTGCCTAAGGGGGCATTGTGACATCATAACTCTGCAGTGGTCACCCAGGTGACAAACCCTTATCTGTGATCCGCCTAAGGGGGAATTGTGACATCAGAACTCTGCACTGGTCACCCAGGTGACAGACCCTTGTCTGTCATCCGCCTAAAATGGCATTGTGACATCATAACTCTGCACCGGTCACCGTGGTGACAGACCCTTGTCTGTGATCTGCCTAAGGGTCATTGAGACATCATAAGTGTGCACTGATCACCCAGGTGACGGACCTTTGTCTGTGATCAGCCTAAGGGCACTTTGTGACATCACAACTCTGCACTGGTCACCCTGGTAAAAGACCCTTTTTGGTGATCTGCCTAACGGGGCATTGTGACATCATAACTCTACACTGGCTACACAGGTGAGAGACCCTTGTCTGTGATCTGCCTAAGGGTGTATTGTGACATCATAGATCTGCACTGGTCACCCAGGTGAGAGACCATTGTCTGTGATCTGCCTAAGGGTGCTTTGTGACATCATAGCTCTGGACTGGTCACCCAGGTGACAGACCCATGTCTGTGAACTGCCTAAGTTGGCATTGTGACATCATAACTCTGCACTGGTCACCCAGGTGTCCGACCCTTGTCTTTCATCTGCCTAAGGGGGAATTGTGAAATCATAACGCTGTACTGGACACCCATATGACAGAACCTTGCTGTGATTTGCCTAAGTGGGCATTGTGACCTCATAACTCTGCACGGGTCACCCAGGTGACAGACCCTTGTCTGTGATCTGCATGAGGGTGCATTGTGACATCATAATTCTGCACGGTTCACCTTGGTGACAGACCCTTGTATTTGATCTGCTTAAGGGGACATTGTGACATCATACCTCAGCACTGGGGACCCAGGTGACAGGCCCTTGTCTGCGATCTGCCTCAGGGGGCATTGTGACATCATAACTCTGCACTGGGAACCCAGGTGAGAGGCCCTTGTCTGTGATATGCCTAAGGGGGCATTGTGACATTATAGCTCTTCACTGGGCACCCAGGTGACAGGCCCTTCTCTGTGATCTGCCTAAGGGGGCATTGTGACATCATAACTCTTCACTAGACACCCAGGTGACAGACCCTTGTCGGTGATCTGCCTGAGGGGAATTGTGTCATCCTATCTCTGCCCTGGTCACCCTGGTGAAAGACCCTTGTCCGTGATCTGCCTAAAAGGGCATTGTGACTTCAAAACCGTGCACTGGTCACCCAGGTGACAGACCCTTCTTTGTGAACTGCCTCAGTGGGCATTGTGACATCATAACACTGTACTGGTCACCCAGGCGGCAGACCACTGTCTTTGATCTGCCTAAGGGGGCATTGTGACATCATAACTCTGCACTGGTCACCCAGGTGACAGACCCTTGTCTGTGATCTGCCTAAGGGGGCAATGTGATATCATAACTCTGCACTGGACACCCAGATGACAGAACCTTGCCTTTTTTCTGCCTAAGGGGGTAGTGTGACATCAAAACTCTGCACTGGTCACCCAGGTGACAGGCCCTTGTCTGTGATCTGCCTAATGGGGCATTGTGACATCATAACTCTGCACTGGTCACCCAGATGACAGACCCTTGCCCGTGATCTGCCGAAGGGGGCATTGTGATATCTTAACTCTGCAGTGGACACCCAGATGACAGACCCTTGCCTTTTTTCTGCCTAAGGGGGTAGTGTGACATCAAAACTCTGCACTGGTCACTCAGGTGACAGGCCCTTGTCTGTGATCTGCTTAAGGGGGCATTGTGACATCATAACTGTGGACTTGTCACCCAGGTGACAGACCCTTGCCTGTGATGTGCCTGAGGGGACGTTGTGACATAATAACTCTGCACTGATCACCCAGGTGAAAGGCGCTTGTCTGTGATATGCCTCAGGGAGCATTGTGACATCATAACTATGCACTGGTCAACCAGGTGACAGACCCTTGTCTTTGAACTGCCTAACGGGGCATTGTGACATCATAACTCTACAATGGTCACCCAAGTGACAGACCCTTGCCTGTTGTCTGCTTAAGAGGGCATTGTGACATCATAACACTGCACTGATCACCCAGGTGACAGACTCTTTTTAGTGATCTGCCTAAGGGGGCATTGTGACATCATAACTCTGCAGTGGTCACCCAGGTGACAGACCCTTATCTGTGATCCGCCTAAGGGGGAATTGTGACATCAGAACTCTGCACTGGTCACCCAGGTGACAGACCCTTGTCTGTCATCCGCCTAAAATGGCATTGTGACATCATAACTCTGCACCGGTCACCGTGGTGACAGACCCTTGTCTGTGATCTGCCTAAGGGTCATTGAGACATCATAAGTGTGCACTGATCACCCAGGTGACGGACCTTTGTCTGTGATCAGCCTAAGGGCACTTTGTGACATCACAACTCTGCACTGGTCACCCTGGTAAAAGACCCTTTTTGGTGATCTGCCTAACGGGGCATTGTGACATCATAACTCTACACTGGCTACACAGGTGAGAGACCCTTGTCTGTGATCTGCCTAAGGGTGTATTGTGACATCATAGATCTGCACTGGTCACCCAGGTGAGAGACCATTGTCTGTGATCTGCCTAAGGGTGCTTTGTGACATCATAGCTCTGGACTGGTCACCCAGGTGACAGACCCATGTCTGTGAACTGCCTAAGTTGGCATTGTGACATCATAACTCTGCACTGGTCACCCAGGTGTCCGACCCTTGTCTTTCATCTGCCTAAGGGGGAATTGTGAAATCATAACGCTGTACTGGACACCCATATGACAGAACCTTGCTGTGATTTGCCTAAGTGGGCATTGTGACCTCATAACTCTGCACGGGTCACCCAGGTGACAGACCCTTGTCTGTGATCTGCATGAGGGTGCATTGTGACATCATAATTCTGCACGGTTCACCTTGGTGACAGACCCTTGTATTTGATCTGCTTAAGGGGACATTGTGACATCATACCTCAGCACTGGGGACCCAGGTGACAGGCCCTTGTCTGCGATCTGCCTCAGGGGGCATTGTGACATCATAACTCTGCACTGGGAACCCAGGTGAGAGGCCCTTGTCTGTGATATGCCTAAGGGGGCATTGTGACATTATAGCTCTTCACTGGGCACCCAGGTGACAGGCCCTTCTCTGTGATCTGCCTAAGGGGGCATTGTGACATCATAACTCTTCACTAGACACCCAGGTGACAGACCCTTGTCGGTGATCTGCCTGAGGGGAATTGTGTCATCCTATCTCTGCCCTGGTCACCCTGGTGAAAGACCCTTGTCCGTGATCTGCCTAAAAGGGCATTGTGACTTCAAAACCGTGCACTGGTCACCCAGGTGACAGACCCTTCTTTGTGAACTGCCTCAGTGGGCATTGTGACATCATAACACTGTACTGGTCACCCAGGCGGCAGACCACTGTCTTTGATCTGCCTAAGGGGGCATTGTGACATCATAACTCTGCACTGGTCACCCAGGTGACAGACCCTTGTCTGTGATCTGCCTAAGGGGGCAATGTGATATCATAACTCTGCACTGGACACCCAGATGACAGAACCTTGCCTTTTTTCTGCCTAAGGGGGTAGTGTGACATCAAAACTCTGCACTGGTCACCCAGGTGACAGGCCCTTGTCTGTGATCTGCCTAATGGGGCATTGTGACATCATAACTCTGCACTGGTCACCCAGATGACAGACCCTTGCCCGTGATCTGCCGAAGGGGGCATTGTGATATCTTAACTCTGCAGTGGACACCCAGATGACAGACCCTTGCCTTTTTTCTGCCTAAGGGGGTAGTGTGACATCAAAACTCTGCACTGGTCACTCAGGTGACAGGCCCTTGTCTGTGATCTGCTTAAGGGGGCATTGTGACATCATAACTGTGGACTTGTCACCCAGGTGACAGACCCTTGCCTGTGATGTGCCTGAGGGGACGTTGTGACATAATAACTCTGCACTGATCACCCAGGTGAAAGGCGCTTGTCTGTGATATGCCTCAGGGAGCATTGTGACATCATAACTATGCACTGGTCAACCAGGTGACAGACCCTTGTCTTTGAACTGCCTAACGGGGCATTGTGACATCATAACTCTACAATGGTCACCCAAGTGACAGACCCTTGCCTGTTGTCTGCTTAAGAGGGCATTGTGACATCATAACACTGCACTGATCACCCAGGTGACAGACTCTTTTTAGTGATCTGCCTAAGGGGGCATTGTGACATCATAACTCTGCAGTGGTCACCCAGGTGACAGACCCTTATCTGTGATCTGTCTAAGGTGGCATTGTGACATCATAACTCTCCCCGGGTCACAAGGTTGATAGGCCCTTGTCTCTGAACTGCCTAAGGGGGCATTGAGAAATCATAACTCTGCATGGGTCACCCAGGTGACAGACTCTTTTCTGTGATCTGCCTAAGGGGGCATTGTGACATCATAACGCTGCGCAGTTCACCCTGGTGACAGTCCTTTGTCTTTGATTTGCCTAAGGGGGAATTGTGACATCATAACTCCAAAGTGGACACCCAGGTGACAGGACCTTGTCTGTGATCTGACTGAGGGGGAATTGTGTCATCCTATCTCTGCACTGGTCACCCTGGTGAAAGACCCTTGTCTGTGATCTGCTAAGGGTGCATTGTGACTTCAAAACTGCGCACTGGTCACCCAGGTGACAGACCCTTGTCTGTGATCTGCCTCAGTTGGCCTTGTGACATCATTACTCTGTACTGGTCACCCAGGTGACAGACCCTTGCTTTCATCTGCCTAAGGGGGCATTGTGACATCATAACTCTGCACGGGGCACCCAGGTGACAGACCCTTGTCTGTGATCTGCATAAGGGGGCATTGTGACATCATAACTCTGCTCGGGTCACCCATGTGACAGGCCCTTGAATGTGATCTGCGTAAGGGGTCATTGTGACATCATAACTCTGCACTGGTCACCCAGGTTACCGACCCTTCTCTGTGATCTGCCTAAGGGGAAATTGTGACATCATAACTCTGCAGTGGTCTCCCAGGTGACAAGCCCTTGTCTGTGATCTGCCTAAGAGGGCATTGCGACGTCATAACCCTGCACTGGTCACCCAGGAGAGAGACCCATGTCTGTGATCTGCCTAAGGGTGCATTGTGTCATCATAACTCAGCACTGGTCACCCAGGTGACAGACCCTTGTCTGTGATCCGCCTAAAAGGGCATTGTGACATGATAACTCTGCACCGTTCACCGTGGTGACAGACCCTTATCTGTGATCTGCCTAAGGTGGCATTGTGACATCATAACTCTCCACGGGTCACAAGGTTGATAGGCCCTTGTCTCTGAACTGCCTAAGGGGGCATTGAGAAATCATAACTCTGCACGGGTCACCCAGGTGACAGACTCTTTTTTGTGATCTGCCTAAGGGGGCATTGTGACATCATAACTCTGCAGTGGTCACCCAGGTGACAGACCCTTGTCTGTCATCTGCCTAAAATGACATTGTGACATCATAAATCTGCACCGGTCACCGTGGTGACAGACCCTTGTCTGTGATCTGCCTAAGGGGGCATTGTGACATCATAAGTGTGCTCTGGTCACACAGGTGACGGACCCTTGTATGTGATCTGCCTAAGGGCACTTTGTGACATCACAACTCTGCACTGGTCACCCTGGTGAAAGACCCTTTTCGGTGATCTGCCTAATGGGGCATTGTGTCATCATAACTCTGCACTGGTCACACAGGTGAGAGACCCTTGTCTGTGATCTGCCTAAGGGTGCATTGTGACATCGTAGCTCTGCACTGGTCACCCAGGTGACAGACCCATGTCTGTGAATTGCCAAAGTTGGCATTGTGCATCATAACTCTGCACTGGTCACCCAGGTGAAAGACCCTTGTTTTTCATCTGCCTAAGGGGGAATTGTGAAATCATAACTCTTCACTGGACACCCATGTGACAGAACCTTGTCTGTGATTTGCCTAAGAGGGAATTGTGACATCATAACTCTGCACTGGTCAACCAGGTGACAGACCATTGTCTTTGATCTGCCTCAGGGGGCATTGTGACATCATAACTCTGCACTGGGCACCCAGGTGACAGGCCCTTGTCTTTGATCTGCCTAAGGGAGCATTGTGACATCATAACTCTGCATTGGTCACCCAGGTGACATGCCCTTGTCTACGATCTGCCTAAGGGGGCATTGTGACATCATAACTCTGCACTGGGCCCCCAGGTGACAGGCCCGTCTCTGTGATCTGCCTAAGGGGGCATTGTGACATCATAACTCTTCACTAGACACCCAGGTGACAGACGCTTTTCTGTGATCTGCCTAAGGGCGCATTGTGACATCATAACTCTGCGCAGTTCACCCTGGTGACAGACCTTTGTCTTTGATCTGCCTGAGGGGGAATTGTGACATCATAACTCCAAAGTGGACACCAAGGTGACAGGCCCTTGTGTGTGATCTGCCTGAGGGGGAATTGTGTCATCCTATCTCGTCACTGGTCACCCTGGTGAAAGACCCTTGTCTGTTATCTGCGTAACGGTGCATTGTGACTTCAAAACTGCGCACTGGTCACCGAGGTGACAGACCCTTGTCTTTCATCTGCCTAAGGGGGAATTGTGAAATCATAACGCTGCACTGGACACCCATGTGACAGAACCTTGCTGTGATTTGCCTAAGGGGGCATTGTGACTTCATAACTCTGCACTGATCACCCAGGTGAAAGGCCCTTGTCTGTGATCTGCCTAAGGGAGGATTGTGATATCATAAATATGCACTGGTCAACCAGGTGACAAACCCTTGTCTTTGAACTGCCTAACGGGGCATTGTGACATCATAACTCTACAATGGTCACCAAAGTGACAGACCCTTGTCCTTTATCTGCCTAAGGGTTCATTGTGACATCATAACACTGGACTGAACACCCAGGTGACAGACTCTTTTTAGTGATCTGCCTAAGGGGGCATTGTGACATCATAACTCTGCAGTGGTCACCCAGGTGACAGACCCTTATCTGTGATCCGCCTAAGGGGGAATTGTGACATCATAACTCTGCACTGGTCACCCAGGTGACAGACCCTTGTCTGTCATCCGCCTAAAATGACATTGTGACATCATAAATCTGCACCGGTCACCGTGGTGACAGACCCTTGTCTGTGATCTGCCTAAGGGGGCATTGTGACATCATAAGTGTGCTCTGGTCACACAGGTGACGGACCCTTGTATGTGATCTGCCTAAGGGCACTTTGTGACATCACAACTCTGCACTGGTCACCCTGGTGAAAGACCCTTTTCGGTGATCTGCCTAACGGGGCATTGTGTCATCATAACTCTGCACTGGTCACACAGGTGAGAGACCCTTGTCTGTGATCTGCCTAAGGGTGCATTGTGACATCATAGCTCTGCACTGGTCACCCAGGTGACAGACCCATGTCTGTGAATTGCCAAAGTTGGCATTGTGCATCATAACTCTGCACTGGTCACCCAGGTGACAGACCCTTGTCTTTCATCTGCCTAAGGGGGAATTGTGAAATCATAACTCTGCACTGGATACCCATGTGACAGACCCTTGTCTGTGATTTGCCTAAGAGGGAATTGTGACATCATAATTCTGCACTGGTCAAACAGGTGACAGACTCTTGTCTGTGATCTGCCTAAGGGGGCATTGTGACATCATAACTCTGCACTGGGCACCCAGGTGACAGGCCCTTGTCTTTGATCTGCCTCAGGGGGCATTGTGACATCATAACTCTGCATTGGTCACCCAGGTGACATGCCCTTGTCTACGATCTGCCTCAGGGGGCATTGTGACGTCATAACTCTGCACTGGGCCCCCAGGTGACAGGCCCGTCTCTGTGATCTGCCTAAGGGGGCATTGTGACATCATAACTCTTCACTAGACACCCAGGTGACAGACGCTTTTCTGTGATCTGCCTAAGGGCGCATTGTGACATCATAACTCTGCGCAGTTCACCCTGGTGACAGACCTTTGTCTTTGATCTGCCTGAGGGGGAATTGTGACATCATAACTCCAAAGTGGACACCAAGGTGACAGGCCCTTGTGTGTGATCTGCCTGAGGGGGAATTGTGTCATCCTATCTCGGCACTGGTCACCCTGGTGAAAGACCCTTGTCTGTTATCTGCGTAACGGTGCATTGTGACTTCAAAACTGCGCACTGGTCACCGAGGTGACAGACCCTTGTCTTTCATCTGCCTAAGGGGGAATTGTGAAATCATAACGCTGCACTGGACACCCATGTGACAGAACCTTGCTGTGATTTGCCTAAGGGGGCATTGTGACTTCATAACTCTGCACTGATCACCCAGGTGAAAGGCCCTTGTCTGTGATCTGCCTAAGGGAGGATTGTGATATCATAAATATGCACTGGTCAACCAGGTGACAAACCCTTGTCTTTGAACTGCCTAACGGGGCATTGTGACATCATAACTCTACAATGGTCACCAAAGTGACAGACCCTTGTCCTTTATCTGCCTAAGGGTTCATTGTGACATCATAACACTGGACTGAACACCCAGGTGACAGACTCTTTTTAGTGATCTGCCTAAGGGGGCATTGTGACATCATAACTCTGCAGTGGTCACCCAGGTGACAGACCCTTATCTGTGATCCGCCTAAGGGGGAATTGTGACATCATAACTCTGCACTGGTCACCCAGGTGACAGACCCTTGTCTGTCATCCGCCTAAAATGACATTGTGACATCATAAATCTGCACCGGTCACCGTGGTGACAGACCCTTGTCTGTGATCTGCCTAAGGGGGCATTGTGACATCATAAGTGTGCTCTGGTCACACAGGTGACAGACCCTTGTATGTGATCTGCCTAAGGGCACTTTGTGACATCACAACTCTGCACTGGTCACCCTGGTGAAAGACCCTTTTCGGTGATCTGCCTAACGGGGCATTGTGTCATCATAACTCTGCACTGGTCACACAGGTGAGAGACCCTTGTCTGTGATCTGCCTAAGGGTGCATTGTGACATCATAGCTCTGCACTGGTCACCCAGGTGACAGACCCATGTCTGTGAATTGCCAAAGTTGGCATTGTGCATCATAACTCTGCACTGGTCACCCAGGTGACAGACCCTTGTCTTTCATCTGCCTAAGGGGGAATTGTGAAATCATAACTCTGCACTGGATACCCATGTGACAGACCCTTGTCTGTGATTTGCCTAAGAGGGAATTGTGACATCATAATTCTGCACTGGTCAACCAGGTGACAGACTCTTGTCTGTGATCTGCCTAAGGGGGCATTGTGACATCATAACTCTGCACTGGGCACCCAGGTGACAGGCCCTTGTCTTTGATCTGCCTCAGGGGGCATTGTGACATCATAACTCTGCATTGGTCACCCAGGTGACATGCCCTTGTCTACGATCTGCCTCAGGGGGCATTGTGACGTCATAACTCTGCCCTGGGCCCCCAGGTGACAGGCCCGTCTCTGTGATCTGCCTAAGGGGGCATTGTGACATCATAACTCTTCACTAGACACCCAGGTGACAGACGCTTTTGTGTGATCTGCCTAAGGGCGCATTGTGACATCATAACTCTGCGCAGTTCACCCTGGTGACAGACCTTTGTCTTTGATCTGCCTGAGGGGGAATTGTGACATCATAAGTCTAAAGTGGACACCCAGGTGACAGGCCCTTGTCTGTGATCTGTCTGAGGGGGAATTCTGTCATCCTATCTCTGCACTGGTCACCCTGGTGAAAGACCCTTGTCTGTGATCTGCCTAAGGGTGTATTGTGACTTCAAAACTGCGCACTGGTCACCCAGGTGACAGACCCTTGTCTGTGATCTGCCTCAGTTGGCCTTGTGTCATCATTACTCTGTACTGGTCACCCACGTGTCAGACCCTTGCTTTCATCTACCTAAGGGGGCATTGTGACATCATAACTCTGCACGGGGCACCCAGGTGACAGACCCTTGTCTGTGATCTGCCTAAGGTGGCATTGTGACATCATAACTCTGCTCGGGTCACCCATGTGACAGGCCCTTGAATGTGATCTGCGTAAGGGGTCATTGTGACATCATAATTCTGCACTGGTCACCCAGGTTACCGAACCTTCTCTGTGATCTGCCTAAGGGGGAATTGTGACATCATAACTCTGCAGTGGTCTCCCAGGTGACAAGCCCTTGTCTGCGATCTGCCTAAGAGGGCATTGCGACATCATAACCCTGCACTGGTCACCCAGGAGAGAGACCCATGTCTGTGATCTGCCTAAGGGTGCATTGTGACATCATAACTCTCTGCTGGTCACCCAGGTGACAGACCCTTGTCTGTGATCCGCCTAAAAGGGCATTGTGACATGATAACTCTGCACCGTTCACCGTGGTGACAGACCCTTATCTGTGATCTGCCTAAGGTGGCATTCTGACATCATAACTCTCCACGGGTCACAAGGTTGATAGGCCCTTGACTCTGAACTGCCTAAGGGGCCATTGAGAAATCATAACTCTGCACGGGTCACCCACGTGACAGACTCTTTTTTGTGATCTGCCTAAGGGGGCATTGTGACATCATAACTCTGCAGTGGTCACCCAGGTGACAGACCCTTATCTGTGATCCACCTAAGGGGGAATTGTGACATCATAACTCTGCACTGGTCACCCAGGTGACAGACCCTTGTCTGTGATCTGCCTAAGGGGGCATTGTGACATCATAAGTGTGCTCTGGTCACACAGGTGACGGACCCTTGTATGTGATCTGCCTAAGGGCACTTTGTGACATCACAACTCTGCACTGGTCTCCCTGGTGAAAGACCCTTTTTGGTGATCTGCCTAACGGGGCATTGTGTCATCATAACTCTGCACTGGTCACACAGGTGAGAGACCCTTGTCTGTGATCTGCCTTAGGGTGCATTGTGACATCATAGCTCTGCACTGGTCACCCAGGTGACAGACCCATGTCTGTGAATTGCCAAAGTTGGCATTGTGCATCATAACTCTGCACTGGTCACCCAGGTGACAGACCCTTGTCTTTCATCTGCCTAAGGGGGAATTGTGAAATCATAACTCTGCACTGGACACCCATGTGACAGACCCTTGTCTGTGATTTGCCTAAGAGGGAATTGTGACATCATAACTCTGCACTGGTCAACCAGGTGACAGACCCTTGTCTGTGATCTGCCTAAGGGGGCATTGTGACATCATAACTCTGCACTGGGCACCCAGGTGACAGGCCCTTGTCTTTGATCTGCCTAAGGGGGCATTGTGACAACATAACTCTGCATTGGTCACCCAGGTGACATGCCCTTGTCTACGATCTGCCTCAGGGGGCATTGTGACGTCATAACTCTGCACTGGGCCCCCAGGTGACAGGCCCGTCTCTGTGATCTGCCTAAGGGGGCATTGTGACATCATAACTCTTCCCTAGACACCCAGGTGACAGACGCTTTTGTGTGATCTGCCTAAGGGCGCATTGTGACATCATAACTCTGCACAGTTCACCCTGGTGACAGACCTTTGTCTTTGATCTGCCTGAGGGGGAATTGTGACATCATAACTCCAAACTGGACACCCAGGTGACAGGCCCTTGTCTGTGATCTGACTGAGGGGAAATTGTGTCATCCTATCTCTGCACTGGTCACCCTGGTGAAAGACCCTTGTCTGTGATCTGCCTAAGGGTGCATTGTGACTTCAAAACTGCGCACTGGTCACCCATGTGACAGACCCTTGTCTTTCATCTGCCTAAGGGGGAATTGTGAAATCATAAGGCTGCACTGGACACCCATGTGACAGAACGTTGCTGTGATTTGCCTAAGGAGGCATTGTGACATCATAATTCTGCACGGGTCACCCAGGAGACAGACCCCTGTCTGTGATCTGCCTAAGGGGTCATTGTGACATCATAACTGTGGACTGGTCACCCAGGTGACAGACCCTTGTCTGTGATGTGCCTGAGGTGGCATTGTGACATAATAACTCTGTACTGGTAACCGTGGTGTCGGAATCTTTTCTATGATCTCCCTAAGGGGGCATTGTGACATCATAACCCTGCACTGTTCACCCAGGTGACAGACCCTTGCCTGTGATCTGACTAAGGGGGCATTGTGACATCATAACTCTGCACTGATCACCCAGGTGAAAGGCCCTTGTCTGTGATCTGCCTAAGGGAACATTGTGATATCATAAATATGCACTGGTCAACCAGGTGACAAACCCTTGTCTTTGAACTGCCTAACGGGGCATTGTGACATCATAACTCTACATTGGTCACCAAAGTGACAGACCCTTGTTCTTTATCTGCCTAAGGGTTCATTGTGACATCATAACACTGGACTGATCACCCAGGTGACAGACTCTTTTTTGTGATCTGCCTAAGGGGGCATTGTGACATCATAACTCTGCAGTGGTCACCCAGGTGACAGACCCTTATCTGTGATCCGTCTAAGGGGAAATTGTGACACCATAACTCTGCACTGGTCACCCAGGTGACAGACCCTTGTCTGTCATCCGCCTAAAATGACATTGTGACATCATAAATCTGCACCGGTCACCGTGGTGACAGACCCTTGTCTGTGATCTGCCTAAGGGGGCATTGTGACATCATAAGTGTGCTCTGGTCACACAGGTGACGGACCCTTGTATGTGATCTGCCTAAGGGCACTTTGTGACATCACAACTCTGCACTGGTCACCCTGGTGAAAGACCCTTTTCGGTGATCTGCCTAACGGGGCATTGTGTCATCATAACTCTGCACTGGGCACCCAGGTGACAGGCCCTTGTCTGTGATCTGCCTAAGGGTGCATTGTGACATCATAGCTCTGCACTGGTCACCCAGGTGACAGACCCATGTCTGTGAATTGCCAAAGTTGGCATTGTGCATCATAACTCTGCACTGGTCACCCAGGTGACAGACCCTTGTCTTTCATCTGCCTAAGGGGGAATTGTGAAATCATAACTCTGCACTGGACACCCATGTGACAGACCCTTGTCTGTGATTTGCCTAAGAGGGAATTGTGACATCATAACTCTGCACTGGTCAACCAGGTGACAGACTCTTGTCTGTGATCTGCCTAAGGGGGCATTGTGACATCATAACTCTGCATAGGTCACACAGCTGACAGGCCCTTGTCTGTGATCTGCCTAAGTGGGCATTGTGACATCATAACTCTGCACTGGTCACCCAGGTGACAGGCATTTGTCTGTGATCTGCCTAAGGGGGCATTGTGACATCATACCTCTTCACTGGTCACCCAGGTGACAGGTCCGTGTCTGTGATATGCCTAAGGGGGCTTTGTGACATCCTAACTCTGCACTGGTAACCCAGGTGATAGGCACCGGACTTTGATCTGGCTAATGGGGCATTGTGACATCATAAGTCTGCACTGGTCACCCCGGCGACGGACACTTTCCTTTGATATGCCTAAGGGGGCATTGTTACATCATAACTCTGCACTGGCCACCCACTCGAGACGCCCTGGTCTTTGATCAGCAGAAGGGGGCATTGTGACATCATAACTCTGCAATGATCAACCAGGTGACAGGCCCTGGAATTGATCTGCCTATGTGGGCATTGTTACATCATAATTCTGTACTGGTAACCCAGGTGACAGGCCCTTGTCTGTGATCCGCCTAAGGGGGCATTGTGATGTCATAACTCTGCACTGGTCACCGAGGTGACAGACCCTTGTCTGTGATGTGCCTTAGGGGGCATTGTGACATAACCCGGCACTGGGCAACCAGGTGACAGGCCCTTGTCTGTGATCCGCCTAATGGGGCTTTGTGATATAATAAACCTACACTGGTCACCGAGGTGACAGACCCTTGTCTGTGATGTGCCTTAGGGGGCATTGTGACATCATAACCCGGCACTGGGCAACCAGGTGACATGCGCTTGTCTGTGATCTGCCTACGGGGGCATTGTGACATCATAACTCAGCACAGATCACCCAGGTGACAGGCCCTTGTCTGTGATGTGCCTAAGGGGGCATTGTGACATCATAACTCTCCACTTGTCAGCCAGGTGACAGGCCCTTGCCTGTGATCTGCCTAAGGGGGCATTGTGACATCATAACTCTGCACTGGTCACCCAGGTGCCAGACCCCTGTCTGTGATCTGCCTAAGGGGGCCTTGTGACACCATAACCCTGCACTGGTCACCGTGGTAACAGACCCTTCTCTGTGATCTGCCTAAGGGTACATTGTGACATCATAACTCTGCACGGGTCACCCTGGAGACAGACCCTTGTCTTTGAACTGCTTAAGAGCGCATTGTGACATCATAATTCTGCACTGGTCACCCAGGTGACAGACCCTTGTCTGCGAACTGCCTAACGGGGCATTGTGACATCATTACTCTGCACTGGTCACGCTTGTGACAGACAATTGTCCGTTATCTTCCTCAGGGGGCATTGTGACATCATAACTCTGCACGGGGCACCCAGGTGACAGTCCCTTGTCTGTGATATGCCTAAGGGTGCATTGTGACATCATTACCATGCACTGGTCACCCAGGTAACAGACCCTTGTGTTTCATCTGCCTAAAGGGGAATTTTGACATCATAACTCTGCACTGGTCACCGAGGTGACAGACCCTTGTCTGTGATCTGCCTATGGGGTCATTGTGACATCATAACTCTCCACTGGTCACCCAGGTGACAGACCCTTGTCTGTGATCTGCCTAAGGGGGCATTGTGACATCATAACTCTGCACTGGACACCCGGGTTAGAGATCCTTGTATTTGATCTGCCTAAGGGGCACTGTGAGATCATAACTATGTACTGGTCACTCAGGTGACAGACCCTTGTCTGTGATCTGCCTAAGGGCGCATTGTGACATCATAATTCTGCACCGGTCACCCTGGTGACAGACCCATGTCTTTGATCTTCTTTAGTGGGCATTGTGACTTCATAACTATGCACTGGCCACACAGGAGACAGGGCCTTGTCTGTAATCTGCCTAAGGGGGCATTGTGACATCATAACTATGCACTTGGCGCCCAGGTGACAGACCCTTGTCTTTGATCTGCCGAAAGGGGCATTTTGACTTCATAACTCTGCACTGGTCACCGAGGTAACAGACCCTTGTCTGTGATTTGCCAAAGGGGTCCTTGTGACATCATAACTCTCCACTGGTCACCCAGGTCACAGACCGTTGTCTGTGAACTGCCTAAAGGGGCATTGTGACATCATAACTCTGCACTGGTTGCCCTGGTGACAGAACCTTGTCCGTTATCTGCCTAAGGGGGCATTGTGACATCATAACTCTGCACGGGGCCCCCAGGTGACAGACCCTTGTCTGTGATCTGCCTAAGGGTGCATTGTGACGTCATAACTCTGCACTGGTCACCCAGGTGACATACCCTAGGTTTTGATCTGCCTAAAGGGGCATTTTGATATCATAACTCTGCACTGGTCACTGAGGTGACAGACCATTTTCTGTGATCTGCCTAATGGGGCATTTTGACATCATAAATCTGCACTGCACACCCAGGTGACAGACCATTGTCTGTGATCTGCCTAAGGGGGCATTGTGAAATCATAATTCTGCACTGGTCTCCCAGGTGAAAAACCCTTGTCTGTGATCTGCCTAAGGGTGCATAGTGACATGATTACTCTGAACTGGTCACCCAGGTGACAGACCCTTGTCTGTGATCTGCCTAAGCGGGCATTGTGACATCATAACTCTGCACTGGTCACCCAGGGGACAGGCCCTTGTGTGTGATCCGCAAATGGGGCATTGTGACATCATAACCCTACACTGGTCACCCAGGTAACAGACCCTTGTGTTTCATCTGCCTAAAGGGGAATTTTGACATCATAACTCTGCACTGGTCACCGAGGTGACAGACCCTTGTCTGTGATCTGCCTAAGCGGGCTTTGTGACATCATAACTCTGCACTGGTCACCCAGGTGACAGGCCCTTGCCTTTGATCTTCCTAAGGGGACATTGTGACTTCATAACTCTGCCCTGGTCATCCAGGTGAGAGGCCCTTGCTTTTGATCTGCCTAAAGGGCCGTTATGACTTCATAACTCTGCACTGGTAACCCAGGTGACAGGCCCTGTCCTTTGATCTGCCTAACGGGGCATTGTGACATCATAATTCTGCACGGGGCCCCCAGGTGACAGACCCTTGTCTGTGTTCTGCCTAAGGGTGCATTGTGACGTCATAACTCTGCACTGGTCACCCAGGTGACAGGCCTTTGTCTGTGATCTTCCTAAGGGGGCATTGTGACATCATAACTCTCCACTGGTCACCCCGGAGGGACGCCCTGGCCTTTGGTCAGCAGAAGGGGGCATTGTGACTTCATAACTCTGCAATGATCAACCAGGTGACAGGCCCTGGACTTTGATCTGCCTAAGGGGGCGTTGTTACATCACAATTCTGTACTGGTAACCCAGGCGACAGGCCCTTGTCTGTGATCTGCCTAAGGGGGCACTCTGACGTCATAACTCTGCACTGGTCACTGAGGTGACAGACCCTTGTCTGTGATCTGCCTAAGGGGGCTTTGTGACATAATAAACCTGCACTGGTCACCCAGGTGACAGACTCTTTTCTGTGATCTGCCTAAGGGGCCTTTGTGACATTATAACTCTGCACTGGGCACCCAGGTGGCAGGCCCTTGTCTGTGATCTTCCTAAGGGGGCATTGTGACATCATAACTCTGCACTGCTCACACATTTGACAGGCCCTTGCCTGTGATATGCCTAAGGAGGCATTGTGACATCATAATACTGCACGGGTCACCCAGGTGACAGGTCCTTGTCTGTGATTTGCCTAAGCGGGGAGTGTGACATCATAACTCTGCACGGGTCACCCAGGTGACAGACCCTAGACTGTGATCGGACTAAGGGGCATTGTGACATCATAACTCTGTCCTGGTCATCCAGGTGACAGGCCCTTGCTTTTGATCTCCCTAAGGGGGAGTTATGACTTCATAACTCTGCACTAGTCAACCAGCTGACAGGCCTTTGTCTGTGATCTGCCGAATGGGGCATTGTGACATCAAAACTGTGCACGGGTCATCCATGTGACAGGCCCTAGTCTCTGATCTGTCTAAGGGGGCATTGTGACATCATAACTCGGCACGGGTCATCCAGGAGACAGGCCCTTGTCTGTGATCTGCCTACGGGGCATTGTGACATCATAATACTACACGGCTCACCCAGCTGACAGAACCTTGTCTATGATCTGCCTAAGGGGCAATGTGATATCATAAATATGCAGGGGTCATCCAGGTGACAGGCCCTTGTCTGTGATCGGCCAAAGGGGGCATTGTGACATAAAAACTCTGCACTGGTCACCCAGGTGACAGATCCTTGTCTGTGATCTGCCTAAGGGGGCATTTTGACATCATAACCCTGCACTGGTCACCCAGGTGACAGGCCCTTGTCTGTGATCCGCCAAAGGGGGCATTGTGACATCATAACTCTGCACAGCTCACCCAGGTGGCAGGTCCTTGTCTGTGATCTGCCTAAGGTGGCATTGTGACGTCATAACTCTGCACTGGTCACCCTGGGGACAGGCCCTTGTCTGTGAACCGCCAAAGGGGGCATTGTGACATCATAACTCTACACTGGTCACCCAGGTGACAGGCCCCTGCCTTTGATCTCCCTAACGGGGCGTTGTGACATCATAACTCTACACCGGTAATCCAGGTTACAGGCCCTGGCCTTTGATCTGCCTAACGGGGCATTGTAACATCATAACTCTGCACTGGCCACCCAGGCGACAGGCCCTGGATTTTTATCTGCCTAACCTGGCATTGTGACATCAAAACTCTGCACTGGTCACCCAGGTGACAGGTGCTGGTCTTCAATCTGCCTAATGGGGCATTGTGACATCATAACAATGCACGGGTCACCCAGGTGAAAGGCCCTTGTCTGTGATCTGCCTAAGGGGGCATTGTGACATCATAACTCTGCACTGGTCACCGAGGTGACAGACCCTTGTCTTTGATCTGCCTAAGGGGGCATTGTGATATCATAACTCTGCACTGATCACAGTGGTGATAGACCCTTGTCTGTGATCCGCCTAAGAGGCCATTGTGAAGTCATAACTCTGCACTGGTCAGCCAGGTGACAGACGATTGTCTGTGATGTGCCTAATGGGGCATTGTGACATCATAATTCTGCACTGGTCACCCAGGTGACACACCCTTGCCTTTGATCTGCTTAAGTGGGCATTGTGACATCATAACTCTGCACTGGGCACCCAAGTGACCGGCTCTTGTCTGTGATGTGTCTAATGGGGCATTGTGACATCATAACTCTGCACCGGACACCCAGGTGACAGAGCCTTGTCTGTGATCTGCTTAACGGGGCATTGTGACATCATAACTCTACACTGGGCACCCAGGTGACAGAGCCTTGTCTGTGATCTGGTAAAGGGGCATTGTGACATCATAACTCTGCAGTGGTCAACAAGGTGACAGACCATTGTCTGTGATCTGCCTAAGGAGGCATTGTGACGTCATAACACGGCACAGGTCACCCAGGTGACAGACCCCTGTCTGTGATCTGCCTAAGCGTGCATTGTGACATCATAATTCTGCACCGGTCACCCTGGTAAGAGACCCACGACTTTGACCTGCTTAAGTGGGCATTGTGACATCATAACTATGCACTGGTCACCCAGGTGACAGGCCCTCGTCTGTAATCTGCCTAGGGCGCATTGTGACGTCATAACTCTGCACTGAGCACCCAGGATACAGACCCTTGACTTTGATCTGCCTAAAGGGGCATTTTGGCATCATAACTCTGCACTGCTCACTGAGGTGACCGACCCTTGTCTGTGATCTGCCTAAAGGGGCATTGTGACATCATATCTCTGCACTGGTCACCCAGGTGAAATACCCTAGTCTGAGATCTGCCTAAGCGGGTATTATGACATCATAAGTCTGCACTGGTCACCAAGGTGACAGACCCTTGTCTGTGATCTTCCTAAGGGGGCATTGTGACATCATAACTCTGCACTGGACACCCGGGTTAGAGATCCTTGTATTTGATCTGCCTAAGGGGCACTGTGAGATCATAACTATGTACTGGTCACTCAGGTGACAGACCCTTGTCTGTGATCTACCTAAGGGTGCATTGTGACATCATAATTCTGCACCGGTCACCCTGGTGACAGACCCATGTCTTTGATCTGCTTTAGTGGGCATTGTGACTTCATAACTATGCACTGGCCACACAGGAGACAGGGCCTTGTCTGTAATCTGCCTAAGGGGGCATTGTGACATCATAACTATGCACTTGGCACCCAGGTGACAGACCCTTGTCTTTGATCTGCCGAAAGGGGCATTTTGACTTCATAACTCTGCACTGGTCACCGAGATAACAGACCCTTGTCTGTGATTTGCCAAAGGGGTCCTTGTGACATCATAACTCTCCACTGGTCACCCAGGTCACAGACCGTTGTCTTTGAACTGCCTAAAGGGGCATTGTGACATCATAACTCTGCACTGGTTGCCCTGGTGACAGACCCTTGTCCGTTATCTGCCTAAGGGGGCATCGTTATATCATAACTCTGCACTGGTCACCCAGGTGACAGACCCTTGTCTGTGATCTGCCTAAGGGGGCATTGTGACATCATAACTGTGCACTGGACACCCAGGTGACAGACCCTTGTCTGTGATCTGCCTAAGGGTGCATAGTGACATGATTACTCTGCACTGGTCACCCAGGTGACAGAGCTTTGTCTGTGATCTGCCTAAACGGGCATTGTGACATCATAACTCTGCACTGGTCACCCAGGGGACAGGCCCTGGTCTGTGATCAGCAAAAGGGTCATTGTGACATCATAACTCTACACTGGTCCCCCAGGTGACAGTCCCTTGCCTTTGATCTTCCTAAGGGGGCATTGTGACTTCATAACTCTGCCCTGGTCATCCAGGTGAGAGGCCCTTGCTTTTGATCTCCCTAAGGGGGCGTTATGACTTCATAACACTGCACTGGCAACCCAGGTGACAGGCCCTGTACTTTGATCTGCCTAAAGGTTCATTGTGACATCATAACTCTGCAAGGGTCACCCAACTGACAGACCCTTGTCTGTGATCTGCCTAAGGGGGCATTGTGACATCATAACTCTGCATAGGTCACACAGCTGACAGGCCCTTGTCTGTGATCTGCCTAAGTGGGCATTGTGACATCATAACTCTGCACTGGTCACCCAGGTGACAGGCATTTGTCTGTGATCTGCCTAAGGGGGCATTGTGACATCATACCTCTTCACTGGTCACCCAGGTGACAGGTCCGTGTCTGTGATATGCCTAAGGGGGCTTTGTGACATCCTAACTCTGCACTGGTAACCCAGGTGATAGGCACCGGACTTTGATCTGGCTAATGGGGCATTGTGACATCATAAGTCTGCACTGGTCACCCCGGCGACGGACACTTTCCTTTGATATGCCTAAGGGGGCATTGTTACATCATAACTCTGCACTGGCCACCCACTCGAGACGCCCTGGTCTTTGATCAGCAGAAGGGGGCATTGTGACATCATAACTCTGCAATGATCAACCAGGTGACAGGCCCTGGAATTGATCTGCCTATGTGGGCATTGTTACATCATAATTCTGTACTGGTAACCCAGGTGACAGGCCCTTGTCTGTGATCCGCCTAAGGGGGCATTGTGATGTCATAACTCTGCACTGGTCACCGAGGTGACAGACCCTTGTCTGTGATGTGCCTTAGGGGGCATTGTGACATAACCCGGCACTGGGCAACCAGGTGACAGGCCCTTGTCTGTGATCCGCCTAATGGGGCTTTGTGATATAATAAACCTACACTGGTCACCGAGGTGACAGACCCTTGTCTGTGATGTGCCTTAGGGGGCATTGTGACATCATAACCCGGCACTGGGCAACCAGGTGACATGCGCTTGTCTGTGATCTGCCTACGGGGGCATTGTGACATCATAACTCAGCACAGATCACCCAGGTGACAGGCCCTTGTCTGTGATGTGCCTAAGGGGGCATTGTGACATCATAACTCTCCACTTGTCAGCCAGGTGACAGGCCCTTGCCTGTGATCTGCCTAAGGGGGCATTGTGACATCATAACTCTGCACTGGTCACCCAGGTGCCAGACCCCTGTCTGTGATCTGCCTAAGGGGGCCTTGTGACACCATAACCCTGCACTGGTCACCGTGGTAACAGACCCTTCTCTGTGATCTGCCTAAGGGTACATTGTGACATCATAACTCTGCACGGGTCACCCTGGAGACAGACCCTTGTCTTTGAACTGCTTAAGAGCGCATTGTGACATCATAATTCTGCACTGGTCACCCAGGTGACAGACCCTTGTCTGCGAACTGCCTAACGGGGCATTGTGACATCATTACTCTGCACTGGTCACGCTTGTGACAGACAATTGTCCGTTATCTTCCTCAGGGGGCATTGTGACATCATAACTCTGCACGGGGCACCCAGGTGACAGTCCCTTGTCTGTGATATGCCTAAGGGTGCATTGTGACATCATTACCATGCACTGGTCACCCAGGTAACAGACCCTTGTGTTTCATCTGCCTAAAGGGGAATTTTGACATCATAACTCTGCACTGGTCACCGAGGTGACAGACCCTTGTCTGTGATCTGCCTATGGGGTCATTGTGACATCATAACTCTCCACTGGTCACCCAGGTGACAGACCCTTGTCTGTGATCTGCCTAAGGGGGCATTGTGACATCATAACTCTGCACTGGACACCCAGGTTAGAGATCCTTGTATTTGATCTGCCTAAGGGGCACTGTGAGATCATAACTATGTACTGGTCACTCAGGTGACAGACCCTTGTCTGTGATCTGCCTAAGGGCGCATTGTGACATCATAATTCTGCACCGGTCACCCTGGTGACAGACCCATGTCTTTGATCTGCTTTAGTGGGCATTGTGACTTCATAACTATGCACTGGCCACACAGGAGACAGGGCCTTGTCTGTAATCTGCCTAAGGGGGCATTGTGACATCATAACTATGCACTTGGCGCCCAGGTGACAGACCCTTGTCTTTGATCTGCCGAAAGGGGCATTTTGACTTCATAACTCTGCACTGGTCACCGAGGTAACAGACCCTTGTCTGTGATTTGCCAAAGGGGTCCTTGTGACATCATAACTCTCCACTGGTCACCCAGGTCACAGACCGTTGTCTGTGAACTGCCTAAAGGGGCATTGTGACATCATAACTCTGCACTGGTTGCCCTGGTGACAGAACCTTGTCCGTTATCTGCCTAAGGGGGCATTGTGACATCATAACTCTGCACGGGGCCCCCAGGTGACAGACCCTTGTCTGTGATCTGCCTAAGGGTGCATTGTGACGTCATAACTCTGCACTGGTCACCCAGGTGACATACCCTAGGTTTTGATCTGCCTAAAGGGGCATTTTGATATCATAACTCTGCACTGGTCACTGAGGTGACAGACCATTTTCTGTGATCTGCCTAATGGGGCATTTTGACATCATAAATCTGCACTGCACACCCAGGTGACAGACCATTGTCTGTGATCCGCCTAAGGGGGCATTGTGAAATCATAATTCTGCACTGGTCTCCCAGGTGAAAAACCCTTGTCTGTGATCTGCCTAAGGGTGCATAGTGACATGATTACTCTGAACTGGTCACCCAGGTGACAGACCCTTGTCTGTGATCTGCCTAAGCGGGCATTGTGACATCATAACTCTGCACTGGACACCCAGGGGACACGCCCTTGTGTGTGATCCGCAAATGGGGCATTGTGACATCATAACCCTACACTGGTCACCCAGGTAACAGACCCTTGTGTTTCATCTGCCTAAAGGGGAATTTTGACATCATAACTCTGCACTGGTCACCGAGGTGACAGACCCTTGTCTGTGATCTGCCTAAGCGGGCTTTGTGACATCATAACTCTGCACTGGTCACCCAGGTGACAGGCCCTTGCCTTTGATCTTCCTAAGGGGACATTGTGACTTCATAACTCTGCCCTGGTCATCCAGGTGAGAGGCCCTTGCTTTTGATCTGCCTAAAGGGCCGTTATGACTTCATAACTCTGCACTGGTAACCCAGGTGACAGGCCCTGTCCTTTGATCTGCCTAACGGGGCATTGTGACATCATAATTCTGCACGGGGCCCCCAGGTGACAGACCCTTGTCTGTGTTCTGCCTAAGGGTGCATTGTGACGTCATAACTCTGCACTGGTCACCCAGGTGACAGGCCTTTGTCTGTGATCTTCCTAAGGGGGCATTGTGACATCATAACTCTCCACTGGTCACCCCGGAGGGACGCCCTGGCCTTTGGTCAGCAGAAGGGGGCATTGTGACTTCATAACTCTGCAATGATCAACCAGGTGACAGGCCCTGGACTTTGATCTGCCTAAGGGGGCGTTGTTACATCACAATTCTGTACTGGTAACCCAGGCGACAGGCCCTTGTCTGTGATCTGCCTAAGGGGGCACTCTGACGTCATAACTCTGCACTGGTCACTGAGGTGACAGACCCTTGTCTGTGATCTGCCTAAGGGGGCTTTGTGACATAATAAACCTGCACTGGTCACCCAGGTGACAGACTCTTTTCTGTGATCTGCCTAAGGGGCCTTTGTGACATTATAACTCTGCACTGGGCACCCAGGTGGCAGGCCCTTGTCTGTGATCTTCCTAAGGGGGCATTGTGACATCATAACTCTGCACTGCTCACACATTTGACAGGCCCTTGCCTGTGATATGCCTAAGGAGGCATTGTGACATCATAATACTGCACGGGTCACCCAGGTGACAGGTCCTTGTCTGTGATTTGCCTAAGCGGGGAGTGTGACATCATAACTCTGCACGGGTCACCCAGGTGACAGACCCTAGACTGTGATCGGACTAAGGGGCATTGTGACATCATAACTCTGTCCTGGTCATCCAGGTGACAGGCCCTTGCTTTTGATCTCCCTAAGGGGGAGTTATGACTTCATAACTCTGCACTAGTCAACCAGCTGACAGGCCTTTGTCTGTGATCTGCCGAATGGGGCATTGTGACATCAAAACTGTGCACGGGTCATCCATGTGACAGGCCCTAGTCTCTGATCTGTCTAAGGGGGCATTGTGACATCATAACTCGGCACGGGTCATCCAGGAGACAGGCCCTTGTCTGTGATCTGCCTACGGGGCATTGTGACATCATAATACTACACGGCTCACCCAGCTGACAGAACCTTGTCTATGATCTGCCTAAGGGGCAATGTGATATCATAAATATGCAGGGGTCATCCAGGTGACAGGCCCTTGTCTGTGATCGGCCAAAGGGGGCATTGTGACATAAAAACTCTGCACTGGTCACCCAGGTGACAGATCCTTGTCTGTGATCTGCCTAAGGGGGCATTTTGACATCATAACCCTGCACTGGTCACCCAGGTGACAGGCCCTTGTCTGTGATCCGCCAAAGGGGGCATTGTGACATCATAACTCTGCACAGCTCACCCAGGTGGCAGGTCCTTGTCTGTGATCTGCCTAAGGTGGCATTGTGACGTCATAACTCTGCACTGGTCACCCTGGGGACAGGCCCTTGTCTGTGAACCGCCAAAGGGGGCATTGTGACATCATAACTCTACACTGGTCACCCAGGTGACAGGCCCCTGCCTTTGATCTCCCTAACGGGGCGTTGTGACATCATAACTCTACACCGGTAATCCAGGTTACAGGCCCTGGCCTTTGATCTGCCTAACGGGGCATTGTAACATCATAACTCTGCACTGGCCACCCAGGCGACAGGCCCTGGATTTTTATCTGCCTAACCTGGCATTGTGACATCAAAACTCTGCACTGGTCACCCAGGTGACAGGTGCTGGTCTTCAATCTGCCTAATGGGGCATTGTGACATCATAACAATGCACGGGTCACCCAGGTGAAAGGCCCTTGTCTGTGATCTGCCTAAGGGGGCATTGTGACATCATAACTCTGCACTGGTCACCGAGGTGACAGACCCTTGTCTTTGATCTGCCTAAGGGGGCATTGTGATATCATAACTCTGCACTGATCACAGTGGTGATAGACCCTTGTCTGTGATCCGCCTAAGAGGCCATTGTGAAGTCATAACTCTGCACTGGTCAGCCAGGTGACAGACGATTGTCTGTGATGTGCCTAATGGGGCATTGTGACATCATAATTCTGCACTGGTCACCCAGGTGACACACCCTTGCCTTTGATCTGCTTAAGTGGGCATTGTGACATCATAACTCTGCACTGGGCACCCAAGTGACCGGCTCTTGTCTGTGATGTGTCTAATGGGGCATTGTGACATCATAACTCTGCACCGGACACCCAGGTGACAGAGCCTTGTCTGTGATCTGCTTAACGGGGCATTGTGACATCATAACTCTACACTGGGCACCCAGGTGACAGAGCCTTGTCTGTGATCTGGTAAAGGGGCATTGTGACATCATAACTCTGCAGTGGTCAACAAGGTGACAGACCATTGTCTGTGATCTGCCTAAGGAGGCATTGTGACGTCATAACACGGCACAGGTCACCCAGGTGACAGACCCCTGTCTGTGATCTGCCTAAGCGTGCATTGTGACATCATAATTCTGCACCGGTCACCCTGGTAAGAGACCCACGACTTTGACCTGCTTAAGTGGGCATTGTGACATCATAACTATGCACTGGTCACCCAGGTGACAGGCCCTCGTCTGTAATCTGCCTAGGGCGCATTGTGACGTCATAACTCTGCACTGAGCACCCAGGATACAGACCCTTGACTTTGATCTGCCTAAAGGGGCATTTTGGCATCATAACTCTGCACTGCTCACTGAGGTGACCGACCCTTGTCTGTGATCTGCCTAAAGGGGCATTGTGACATCATATCTCTGCACTGGTCACCCAGGTGAAATACCCTAGTCTGAGATCTGCCTAAGCGGGTATTATGACATCATAAGTCTGCACTGGTCACCAAGGTGACAGACCCTTGTCTGTGATCTTCCTAAGGGGGCATTGTGACATCATAACTCTGCACTGGACACCCGGGTTAGAGATCCTTGTATTTGATCTGCCTAAGGGGCACTGTGAGATCATAACTATGTACTGGTCACTCAGGTGACAGACCCTTGTCTGTGATCTACCTAAGGGTGCATTGTGACATCATAATTCTGCACCGGTCACCCTGGTGACAGACCCATGTCTTTGATCTGCTTTAGTGGGCATTGTGACTTCATAACTATGCACTGGCCACACAGGAGACAGGGCCTTGTCTGTAATCTGCCTAAGGGGGCATTGTGACATCATAACTATGCACTTGGCACCCAGGTGACAGACCCTTGTCTTTGATCTGCCGAAAGGGGCATTTTGACTTCATAACTCTGCACTGGTCACCGAGATAACAGACCCTTGTCTGTGATTTGCCAAAGGGGTCCTTGTGACATCATAACTCTCCACTGGTCACCCAGGTCACAGACCGTTGTCTTTGAACTGCCTAAAGGGGCATTGTGACATCATAACTCTGCACTGGTTGCCCTGGTGACAGACCCTTGTCCGTTATCTGCCTAAGGGGGCATCGTTATATCATAACTCTGCACTGGTCACCCAGGTGACAGACCCTTGTCTGTGATCTGCCTAAGGGGGCATTGTGACATCATAACTGTGCACTGGACACCCAGGTGACAGACCCTTGTCTGTGATCTGCCTAAGGGTGCATAGTGACATGATTACTCTGCACTGGTCACCCAGGTGACAGAGCTTTGTCTGTGATCTGCCTAAACGGGCATTGTGACATCATAACTCTGCACTGGTCACCCAGGGGACAGGCCCTGGTCTGTGATCAGCAAAAGGGTCATTGTGACATCATAACTCTACACTGGTCCCCCAGGTGACAGTCCCTTGCCTTTGATCTTCCTAAGGGGGCATTGTGACTTCATAACTCTGCCCTGGTCATCCAGGTGAGAGGCCCTTGCTTTTGATCTCCCTAAGGGGGCGTTATGACTTCATAACACTGCACTGGCAACCCAGGTGACAGGCCCTGTACTTTGATCTGCCTAAAGGTTCATTGTGACATCATAACTCTGCAAGGGTCACCCAACTGACAGACCCTTGTCTGTGATCTGCCTAAGGGGGCATTGTGACATCATAACTCTGCATAGGTCACACAGCTGACAGGCCCTTGTCTGTGATCTGCCTAAGTGGGCATTGTGACATCATAACTCTGCACTGGTCACCCAGGTGACAGGCATTTGTCTGTGATCTGCCTAAGGGGGCATTGTGACATCATACCTCTTCACTGGTCACCCAGGTGACAGGTCCGTGTCTGTGATATGCCTAAGGGGGCTTTGTGACATCCTAACTCTGCACTGGTAACCCAGGTGATAGGCACCGGACTTTGATCTGGCTAATGGGGCATTGTGACATCATAAGTCTGCACTGGTCACCCCGGCGACGGACACTTTCCTTTGATATGCCTAAGGGGGCATTGTTACATCATAACTCTGCACTGGCCACCCACTCGAGACGCCCTGGTCTTTGATCAGCAGAAGGGGGCATTGTGACATCATAACTCTGCAATGATCAACCAGGTGACAGGCCCTGGAATTGATCTGCCTATGTGGGCATTGTTACATCATAATTCTGTACTGGTAACCCAGGTGACAGGCCCTTGTCTGTGATCCGCCTAAGGGGGCATTGTGATGTCATAACTCTGCACTGGTCACCGAGGTGACAGACCCTTGTCTGTGATGTGCCTTAGGGGGCATTGTGACATAACCCGGCACTGGGCAACCAGGTGACAGGCCCTTGTCTGTGATCCGCCTAATGGGGCTTTGTGATATAATAAACCTACACTGGTCACCGAGGTGACAGACCCTTGTCTGTGATGTGCCTTAGGGGGCATTGTGACATCATAACCCGGCACTGGGCAACCAGGTGACATGCGCTTGTCTGTGATCTGCCTACGGGGGCATTGTGACATCATAACTCAGCACAGATCACCCAGGTGACAGGCCCTTGTCTGTGATGTGCCTAAGGGGGCATTGTGACATCATAACTCTCCACTTGTCAGCCAGGTGACAGGCCCTTGCCTGTGATCTGCCTAAGGGGGCATTGTGACATCATAACTCTGCACTGGTCACCCAGGTGCCAGACCCCTGTCTGTGATCTGCCTAAGGGGGCCTTGTGACACCATAACCCTGCACTGGTCACCGTGGTAAAAGACCCTTCTCTGTGATCTGCCTAAGGGTACATTGTGACATCATAACTCTGCACGGGTCACCCTGGAGACAGACCCTTGTCTTTGAACTGCTTAAGAGTGCATTGTGACATCATAATTCTGCACTGGTCACCCAGGTGACAGACCCTTGTCTGCGAACTGCCTAACGGGGCATTGTGACATCATTACTCTGCACTGGTCACGCTTGTGACAGACAATTGTCCGTTATCTTCCTCAGGGGGCATTGTGACATCATAACTCTGCACGGGGCACCCAGGTGACAGTCCCTTGTCTGTGATATGCCTAAGGGTGCATTGTGACATCATTACCATGCACTGGTCACCCAGGTAACAGACCCTTGTGTTTCATCTGCCTAAAGGGGAATTTTGACATCATAACTCTGCACTGGTCACCGAGGTGACAGACCCTTGTCTGTGATCTGCCTATGGGGTCATTGTGACATCATAACTCTCCACTGGTCACCCAGGTGACAGACCCTTGTCTGTGATCTGCCTAAGGGGGCATTGTGACATCATAACTCTGCACTGGACACCCAGGTTAGAGATCCTTGTATTTGATCTGCCTAAGGGGCACTGTGAGATCATAACTATGTACTGGTCACTCAGGTGACAGACCCTTGTCTGTGATCTGCCTAAGGGCGCATTGTGACATCATAATTCTGCACCGGTCACCCTGGTGACAGACCCATGTCTTTGATCTGCTTTAGTGGGCATTGTGACTTCATAACTATGCACTGGCCACACAGGAGACAGGGCCTTGTCTGTAATCTGCCTAAGGGGGCATTGTGACATCATAACTATGCACTTGGCGCCCAGGTGACAGACCCTTGTCTTTGATCTGCCGAAAGGGGCATTTTGACTTCATAACTCTGCACTGGTCACCGAGGTAACAGACCCTTGTCTGTGATTTGCCAAAGGGGTCCTTGTGACATCATAACTCTCCACTGGTCACCCAGGTCACAGACCGTTGTCTGTGAACTGCCTAAAGGGGCATTGTGACATCATAACTCTGCACTGGTTGCCCTGGTGACAGAACCTTGTCCGTTATCTGCCTAAGGGGGCATTGTGACATCATAACTCTGCACGGGGCCCCCAGGTGACAGACCCTTGTCTGTGATCTGCCTAAGGGTGCATTGTGACGTCATAACTCTGCACTGGTCACCCAGGTGACATACCCTAGGTTTTGATCTGCCTAAAGGGGCATTTTGATATCATAACTCTGCACTGGTCACTGAGGTGACAGACCATTTTCTGTGATCTGCCTAATGGGGCATTTTGACATCATAAATCTGCACTGCACACCCAGGTGACAGACCATTGTCTGTGATCTGCCTAAGGGGGCATTGTGAAATCATAATTCTGCACTGGTCTCCCAGGTGAAAAACCCTTGTCTGTGATCTGCCTAAGGGTGCATAGTGACATGATTACTCTGAACTGGTCACCCAGGTGACAGACCCTTGTCTGTGATCTGCCTAAGCGGGCATTGTGACATCATAACTCTGCACTGGACACCCAGGGGACAGGCCCTTGTGTGTGATCCGCAAATGGGGCATTGTGACATCATAACCCTACACTGGTCACCCAGGTAACAGACCCTTGTGTTTCATCTGCCTAAAGGGGAATTTTGACATCATAACTCTGCACTGGTCACCGAGGTGACAGACCCTTGTCTGTGATCTGCCTAAGCGGGCTTTGTGACATCATAACTCTGCACTGGTCACCCAGGTGACAGGCCCTTGCCTTTGATCTTCCTAAGGGGACATTGTGACTTCATAACTCTGCCCTGGTCATCCAGGTGAGAGGCCCTTGCTTTTGATCTGCCTAAAGGGCCGTTATGACTTCATAACTCTGCACTGGTAACCCAGGTGACAGGCCCTGTCCTTTGATCTGCCTAACGGGGCATTGTGACATCATAATTCTGCACGGGGCCCCCAGGTGACAGACCCTTGTCTGTGTTCTGCCTAAGGGTGCATTGTGACGTCATAACTCTGCACTGGTCACCCAGGTGACAGGCCTTTGTCTGTGATCTTCCTAAGGGGGCATTGTGACATCATAACTCTCCACTGGTCACCCCGGAGGGACGCCCTGGCCTTTGGTCAGCAGAAGGGGGCATTGTGACTTCATAACTCTGCAATGATCAACCAGGTGACAGGCCCTGGACTTTGATCTGCCTAAGGGGGCGTTGTTACATCACAATTCTGTACTGGTAACCCAGGCGACAGGCCCTTGTCTGTGATCTGCCTAAGGGGGCACTCTGACGTCATAACTCTGCACTGGTCACTGAGGTGACAGACCCTTGTCTGTGATCTGCCTAAGGGGGCTTTGTGACATAATAAACCTGCACTGGTCACCCAGGTGACAGACTCTTTTCTGTGATCTGCCTAAGGGGCCTTTGTGACATTATAACTCTGCACTGGGCACCCAGGTGGCAGGCCCTTGTCTGTGATCTTCCTAAGGGGGCATTGTGACATCATAACTCTGCACTGCTCACACATTTGACAGGCCCTTGCCTGTGATATGCCTAAGGAGGCATTGTGACATCATAATACTGCACGGGTCACCCAGGTGACAGGTCCTTGTCTGTGATTTGCCTAAGCGGGGAGTGTGACATCATAACTCTGCACGGGTCACCCAGGTGACAGACCCTAGACTGTGATCGGACTAAGGGGCATTGTGACATCATAACTCTGTCCTGGTCATCCAGGTGACAGGCCCTTGCTTTTGATCTCCCTAAGGGGGAGTTATGACTTCATAACTCTGCACTAGTCAACCAGCTGACAGGCCTTTGTCTGTGATCTGCCGAATGGGGCATTGTGACATCAAAACTGTGCACGGGTCATCCATGTGACAGGCCCTAGTCTCTGATCTGTCTAAGGGGGCATTGTGACATCATAACTCGGCACGGGTCATCCAGGAGACAGGCCCTTGTCTGTGATCTGCCTACGGGGGCATTGTGACATCATAATTCTACACGGCTCACCCAGGTGACACACCCTTGTCTTTGATCTGCCTAAGGGGGAATTGTGACATCATAACTCTGTACGGGTCACCCAGCTGACAGAACCTTGTCTATGATCTGCCTAAGGGGCAATGTGATATCATAAATATGCAGGGGTCATCCAGGTGACAGGCCCTTGTCTGTGATCGGCCAAAGGGGGCATTGTGACATAAAAACTCTGCACTGGTCACCCAGGTGACAGATCCTTGTCTGTGATCTGCCTAAGGGGGCATTTTGACATCATAACCCTGCACTGGTCACCCAGGTGACAGGCCCTTGTCTGTGATCCGCCAAAGGGGGCATTGTGACATCATAACTCTGCACAGCTCACCCAGGTGGCAGGTCCTTGTCTGTGATCTGCCTAAGGTGGCATTGTGACGTCATAACTCTGCACTGGTCACCCTGGGGACAGGCCCTTGTCTGTGAACCGCCAAAGGGGGCATTGTGACATCATAACTCTACACTGGTCACCCAGGTGACAGGCCCCTGCCTTTGATCTCCCTAACGGGGCGTTGTGACATCATAACTCTACACCGGTAATCCAGGTTACAGGCCCTGGCCTTTGATCTGCCTAACGGGGCATTGTAACATCATAACTCTGCACTGGCCACCCAGGCGACAGGCCCTGGATTTTTATCTGCCTAACCTGGCATTGTGACATCAAAACTCTGCACTGGTCACCCAGGTGACAGGTGCTGGTCTTCAATCTGCCTAATGGGGCATTGTGACATCATAACAATGCACGGGTCACCCAGGTGAAAAGCCCTTGTCTGTGATCTGCCTAAGGGGGCATTGTGACATCATAACTCTGCACTGGTCACCGAGGTGACAGACCCTTGTCTTTGATCTGCCTAAGGGGGCATTGTGATATCATAACTCTGCACTGATCACAGTGGTGATAGACCCTTGTCTGTGATCCGCCTAAGAGGCCATTGTGAAGTCATAACTCTGCACTGGTCAGCCAGGTGACAGACGATTGTCTGTGATGTGCCTAATGGGGCATTGTGACATCATAATTCTGCACTGGTCACCCAGGTGACACACCCTTGCCTTTGATCTGCTTAAGTGGGCATTGTGACATCATAACTCTGCACTGGGCACCCAAGTGACCGGCTCTTGTCTGTGATGTGCCTAATGGGGCATTGTGACATCATAACTCTGCACCGGACACCCAGGTGACAGAGCCTTGTCTGTGATCTGCTTAACGGGGCATTGTGACATCATAACTCTACACTGGGCACCCAGGTGACAGAGCCTTGTCTGTGATCTGGTAAAGGGGCATTGTGACATCATAACTCTGCAGTGGTCAACAAGGTGACAGACCATTGTCTGTGATCTGCCTAAGGAGGCATTGTGACGTCATAACACGGCACAGGTCACCCAGGTGACAGACCCCTGTCTGTGATCTGCCTAAGCGTGCATTGTGACATCATAATTCTGCACCGGTCACCCTGGTAAGAGACCCACGACTTTGACCTGCTTAAGTGGGCATTGTGACATCATAACTATGCACTGGTCACCCAGGTGACAGGCCCTCGTCTGTAATCTGCCTAGGGCGCATTGTGACGTCATAACTCTGCACTGAGCACCCAGGATACAGACCCTTGACTTTGATCTGCCTAAAGGGGCATTTTGGCATCATAACTCTGCACTGCTCACTGAGGTGACCGACCCTTGTCTGTGATCTGCCTAAAGGGGCATTGTGACATCATATCTCTGCACTGGTCACCCAGGTGAAATACCCTAGTCTGAGATCTGCCTAAGCGGGTATTATGACATCATAAGTCTGCACTGGTCACCAAGGTGACAGACCCTTGTCTGTGATCTTCCTAAGGGGGCATTGTGACATCATAACTCTGCACTGGACACCCGGGTTAGAGATCCTTGTATTTGATCTGCCTAAGGGGCACTGTGAGATCATAACTATGTACTGGTCACTCAGGTGACAGACCCTTGTCTGTGATCTACCTAAGGGTGCATTGTGACATCATAATTCTGCACCGGTCACCCTGGTGACAGACCCATGTCTTTGATCTGCTTTAGTGGGCATTGTGACTTCATAACTATGCACTGGCCACACAGGAGACAGGGCCTTGTCTGTAATCTGCCTAAGGGGGCATTGTGACATCATAACTATGCACTTGGCACCCAGGTGACAGACCCTTGTCTTTGATCTGCCGAAAGGGGCATTTTGACTTCATAACTCTGCACTGGTCACCGAGATAACAGACCCTTGTCTGTGATTTGCCAAAGGGGTCCTTGTGACATCATAACTCTCCACTGGTCACCCAGGTCACAGACCGTTGTCTTTGAACTGCCTAAAGGGGCATTGTGACATCATAACTCTGCACTGGTTGCCCTGGTGACAGACCCTTGTCCGTTATCTGCCTAAGGGGGCATCGTTATATCATAACTCTGCACTGGTCACCCAGGTGACAGACCCTTGTCTGTGATCTGCCTAAGGGGGCATTGTGACATCATAACTGTGCACTGGACACCCAGGTGACAGACCCTTGTCTGTGATCTGCCTAAGGGTGCATAGTGACATGATTACTCTGCACTGGTCACCCAGGTGACAGAGCTTTGTCTGTGATCTGCCTAAACGGGCATTGTGACATCATAACTCTGCACTGGTCACCCAGGGGACAGGCCCTGGTCTGTGATCAGCAAAAGGGTCATTGTGACATCATAACTCTACACTGGTCCCCCAGGTGACAGTCCCTTGCCTTTGATCTTCCTAAGGGGGCATTGTGACTTCATAACTCTGCCCTGGTCATCCAGGTGAGAGGCCCTTGCTTTTGATCTCCCTAAGGGGGCGTTATGACTTCATAACACTGCACTGGCAACCCAGGTGACAGGCCCTGTACTTTGATCTGCCTAAAGGTTCATTGTGACATCATAACTCTGCAAGGGTCACCCAACTGACAGACCCTTGTCTGTGATCTGCCTAAGGGGGCATTGTGACATCATAACTCTGCATAGGTCACACAGCTGACAGGCCCTTGTCTGTGATCTGCCTAAGTGGGCATTGTGACATCATAACTCTGCACTGGTCACCCAGGTGACAGGCATTTGTCTGTGATCTGCCTAAGGGGGCATTGTGACATCATACCTCTTCACTGGTCACCCAGGTGACAGGTCCGTGTCTGTGATATGCCTAAGGGGGCTTTGTGACATCCTAACTCTGCACTGGTAACCCAGGTGATAGGCACCGGACTTTGATCTGGCTAATGGGGCATTGTGACATCATAAGTCTGCACTGGTCACCCCGGCGACGGACACTTTCCTTTGATATGCCTAAGGGGGCATTGTTACATCATAACTCTGCACTGGCCACCCACTCGAGACGCCCTGGTCTTTGATCAGCAGAAGGGGGCATTGTGACATCATAACTCTGCAATGATCAACCAGGTGACAGGCCCTGGAATTGATCTGCCTATGTGGGCATTGTTACATCATAATTCTGTACTGGTAACCCAGGTGACAGGCCCTTGTCTGTGATCCGCCTAAGGGGGCATTGTGATGTCATAACTCTGCACTGGTCACCGAGGTGACAGACCCTTGTCTGTGATGTGCCTTAGGGGGCATTGTGACATAACCCGGCACTGGGCAACCAGGTGACAGGCCCTTGTCTGTGATCCGCCTAATGGGGCTTTGTGATATAATAAACCTACACTGGTCACCGAGGTGACAGACCCTTGTCTGTGATGTGCCTTAGGGGGCATTGTGACATCATAACCCGGCACTGGGCAACCAGGTGACATGCGCTTGTCTGTGATCTGCCTACGGGGGCATTGTGACATCATAACTCAGCACAGATCACCCAGGTGACAGGCCCTTGTCTGTGATGTGCCTAAGGGGGCATTGTGACATCATAACTCTCCACTTGTCAGCCAGGTGACAGGCCCTTGCCTGTGATCTGCCTAAGGGGGCATTGTGACATCATAACTCTGCACTGGTCACCCAGGTGCCAGACCCCTGTCTGTGATCTGCCTAAGGGGGCCTTGTGACACCATAACCCTGCACTGGTCACCGTGGTAACAGACCCTTCTCTGTGATCTGCCTAAGGGTACATTGTGACATCATAACTCTGCACGGGTCACCCTGGAGACAGACCCTTGTCTTTGAACTGCTTAAGAGTGCATTGTGACATCATAATTCTGCACTGGTCACCCAGGTGACAGACCCTTGTCTGCGAACTGCCTAACGGGGCATTGTGACATCATTACTCTGCACTGGTCACGCTTGTGACAGACAATTGTCCGTTATCTTCCTCAGGGGGCATTGTGACATCATAACTCTGCACGGGGCACCCAGGTGACAGTCCCTTGTCTGTGATATGCCTAAGGGTGCATTGTGACATCATTACCATGCACTGGTCACCCAGGTAACAGACCCTTGTGTTTCATCTGCCTAAAGGGGAATTTTGACATCATAACTCTGCACTGGTCACCGAGGTGACAGACCCTTGTCTGTGATCTGCCTATGGGGTCATTGTGACATCATAACTCTCCACTGGTCACCCAGGTGACAGACCCTTGTCTGTGATCTGCCTAAGGGGGCATTGTGACATCATAACTCTGCACTGGACACCCAGGTTAGAGATCCTTGTATTTGATCTGCCTAAGGGGCACTGTGAGATCATAACTATGTACTGGTCACTCAGGTGACAGACCCTTGTCTGTGATCTGCCTAAGGGCGCATTGTGACATCATAATTCTGCACCGGTCACCCTGGTGACAGACCCATGTCTTTGATCTGCTTTAGTGGGCATTGTGACTTCATAACTATGCACTGGCCACACAGGAGACAGGGCCTTGTCTGTAATCTGCCTAAGGGGGCATTGTGACATCATAACTATGCACTTGGCGCCCAGGTGACAGACCCTTGTCTTTGATCTGCCGAAAGGGGCATTTTGACTTCATAACTCTGCACTGGTCACCGAGGTAACAGACCCTTGTCTGTGATTTGCCAAAGGGGTCCTTGTGACATCATAACTCTCCACTGGTCACCCAGGTCACAGACCGTTGTCTGTGAACTGCCTAAAGGGGCATTGTGACATCATAACTCTGCACTGGTTGCCCTGGTGACAGAACCTTGTCCGTTATCTGCCTAAGGGGGCATTGTGACATCATAACTCTGCACGGGGCCCCCAGGTGACAGACCCTTGTCTGTGATCTGCCTAAGGGTGCATTGTGACGTCATAACTCTGCACTGGTCACCCAGGTGACATACCCTAGGTTTTGATCTGCCTAAAGGGGCATTTTGATATCATAACTCTGCACTGGTCACTGAGGTGACAGACCATTTTCTGTGATCTGCCTAATGGGGCATTTTGACATCATAAATCTGCACTGCACACCCAGGTGACAGACCATTGTCTGTGATCTGCCTAAGGGGGCATTGTGAAATCATAATTCTGCACTGGTCTCCCAGGTGAAAAACCCTTGTCTGTGATCTGCCTAAGGGTGCATAGTGACATGATTACTCTGAACTGGTCACCCAGGTGACAGACCCTTGTCTGTGATCTGCCTAAGCGGGCATTGTGACATCATAACTCTGCACTGGACACCCAGGGGACAGGCCCTTGTGTGTGATCCGCAAATGGGGCATTGTGACATCATAACCCTACACTGGTCACCCAGGTAACAGACCCTTGTGTTTCATCTGCCTAAAGGGGAATTTTGACATCATAACTCTGCACTGGTCACCGAGGTGACAGACCCTTGTCTGTGATCTGCCTAAGCGGGCTTTGTGACATCATAACTCTGCACTGGTCACCCAGGTGACAGGCCCTTGCCTTTGATCTTCCTAAGGGGACATTGTGACTTCATAACTCTGCCCTGGTCATCCAGGTGAGAGGCCCTTGCTTTTGATCTGCCTAAAGGGCCGTTATGACTTCATAACTCTGCACTGGTAACCCAGGTGACAGGCCCTGTCCTTTGATCTGCCTAACGGGGCATTGTGACATCATAATTCTGCACGGGGCCCCCAGGTGACAGACCCTTGTCTGTGTTCTGCCTAAGGGTGCATTGTGACGTCATAACTCTGCACTGGTCACCCAGGTGACAGGCCTTTGTCTGTGATCTTCCTAAGGGGGCATTGTGACATCATAACTCTCCACTGGTCACCCCGGAGGGACGCCCTGGCCTTTGGTCAGCAGAAGGGGGCATTGTGACTTCATAACTCTGCAATGATCAACCAGGTGACAGGCCCTGGACTTTGATCTGCCTAAGGGGGCGTTGTTACATCACAATTCTGTACTTGTAACCCAGGCGACAGGCCCTTGTCTGTGATCTGCCTAAGGGGGCACTCTGACGTCATAACTCTGCACTGGTCACTGAGGTGACAGACCCTTGTCTGTGATCTGCCTAAGGGGGCTTTGTGACATAATAAACCTGCACTGGTCACCCAGGTGACAGACTCTTTTCTGTGATCTGCCTAAGGGGCCTTTGTGACATTATAACTCTGCACTGGGCACCCAGGTGGCAGGCCCTTGTCTGTGATCTTCCTAAGGGGGCATTGTGACATCATAACTCTGCACTGCTCACACATTTGACAGGCCCTTGCCTGTGATATGCCTAAGGAGGCATTGTGACATCATAATACTGCACGGGTCACCCAGGTGACAGGTCCTTGTCTGTGATTTGCCTAAGCGGGGAGTGTGACATCATAACTCTGCACGGGTCACCCAGGTGACAGACCCTAGACTGTGATCGGACTAAGGGGCATTGTGACATCATAACTCTGTCCTGGTCATCCAGGTGACAGGCCCTTGCTTTTGATCTCCCTAAGGGGGAGTTATGACTTCATAACTCTGCACTAGTCAACCAGCTGACAGGCCTTTGTCTGTGATCTGCCGAATGGGGCATTGTGACATCAAAACTGTGCACGGGTCATCCATGTGACAGGCCCTAGTCTCTGATCTGTCTAAGGGGGCATTGTGACATCATAACTCGGCACGGGTCATCCAGGAGACAGGCCCTTGTCTGTGATCTGCCTACGGGGCATTGTGACATCATAATACTACACGGCTCACCCAGCTGACAGAACCTTGTCTATGATCTGCCTAAGGGGCAATGTGATATCATAAATATGCAGGGGTCATCCAGGTGACAGGCCCTTGTCTGTGATCGGCCAAAGGGGGCATTGTGACATAAAAACTCTGCACTGGTCACCCAGGTGACAGATCCTTGTCTGTGATCTGCCTAAGGGGGCATTTTGACATCATAACCCTGCACTGGTCACCCAGGTGACAGGCCCTTGTCTGTGATCCGCCAAAGGGGGCATTGTGACATCATAACTCTGCACAGCTCACCCAGGTGGCAGGTCCTTGTCTGTGATCTGCCTAAGGTGGCATTGTGACGTCATAACTCTGCACTGGTCACCCTGGGGACAGGCCCTTGTCTGTGAACCGCCAAAGGGGGCATTGTGACATCATAACTCTACACTGGTCACCCAGGTGACAGGCCCCTGCCTTTGATCTCCCTAACGGGGCGTTGTGACATCATAACTCTACACCGGTAATCCAGGTTACAGGCCCTGGCCTTTGATCTGCCTAACGGGGCATTGTAACATCATAACTCTGCACTGGCCACCCAGGCGACAGGCCCTGGATTTTTATCTGCCTAACCTGGCATTGTGACATCAAAACTCTGCACTGGTCACCCAGGTGACAGGTGCTGGTCTTCAATCTGCCTAATGGGGCATTGTGACATCATAACAATGCACGGGTCACCCAGGTGAAAAGCCCTTGTCTGTGATCTGCCTAAGGGGGCATTGTGACATCATAACTCTGCACTGGTCACCGAGGTGACAGACCCTTGTCTTTGATCTGCCTAAGGGGGCATTGTGATATCATAACTCTGCACTGATCACAGTGGTGATAGACCCTTGTCTGTGATCCGCCTAAGAGGCCATTGTGAAGTCATAACTCTGCACTGGTCAGCCAGGTGACAGACGATTGTCTGTGATGTGCCTAATGGGGCATTGTGACATCATAATTCTGCACTGGTCACCCAGGTGACACACCCTTGCCTTTGATCTGCTTAAGTGGGCATTGTGACATCATAACTCTGCACTGGGCACCCAAGTGACCGGCTCTTGTCTGTGATGTGCCTAATGGGGCATTGTGACATCATAACTCTGCACCGGACACCCAGGTGACAGAGCCTTGTCTGTGATCTGCTTAACGGGGCATTGTGACATCATAACTCTACACTGGGCACCCAGGTGACAGAGCCTTGTCTGTGATCTGGTAAAGGGGCATTGTGACATCATAACTCTGCAGTGGTCAACAAGGTGACAGACCATTGTCTGTGATCTGCCTAAGGAGGCATTGTGACGTCATAACACGGCACAGGTCACCCAGGTGACAGACCCCTGTCTGTGATCTGCCTAAGCGTGCATTGTGACATCATAATTCTGCACCGGTCACCCTGGTAAGAGACCCACGACTTTGACCTGCTTAAGTGGGCATTGTGACATCATAACTATGCACTGGTCACCCAGGTGACAGGCCCTCGTCTGTAATCTGCCTAGGGCGCATTGTGACGTCATAACTCTGCACTGAGCACCCAGGATACAGACCCTTGACTTTGATCTGCGTAAAGGGGCATTTTGGCATCATAACTCTGCACTGCTCACTGAGGTGACCGACCCTTGTCTGTGATCTGCCTAAAGGGGCATTGTGACATCATATCTCTGCACTGGTCACCCAGGTGAAATACCCTAGTCTGAGATCTGCCTAAGCGGGTATTATGACATCATAAGTCTGCACTGGTCACCAAGGTGACAGACCCTTGTCTGTGATCTTCCTAAGGGGGCATTGTGACATCATAACTCTGCACTGGACACCCGGGTTAGAGATCCTTGTATTTGATCTGCCTAAGGGGCACTGTGAGATCATAACTATGTACTGGTCACTCAGGTGACAGACCCTTGTCTGTGATCTACCTAAGGGTGCATTGTGACATCATAATTCTGCACCGGTCACCCTGGTGACAGACCCATGTCTTTGATCTGCTTTAGTGGGCATTGTGACTTCATAACTATGCACTGGCCACACAGGAGACAGGGCCTTGTCTGTAATCTGCCTAAGGGGGCATTGTGACATCATAACTATGCACTTGGCACCCAGGTGACAGACCCTTGTCTTTGATCTGCCGAAAGGGGCATTTTGACTTCATAACTCTGCACTGGTCAC
The DNA here is from genome assembly GCF_029281585.2 of Gorilla gorilla gorilla. Classification (NCBI taxonomy): domain Eukaryota; kingdom Metazoa; phylum Chordata; class Mammalia; order Primates; family Hominidae; genus Gorilla; species Gorilla gorilla. The sequence goes on along the minus strand of NC_086018.1, from coordinate 7,134,571 downwards.
CGAGATAACAGACCCTTGTCTGTGATTTGCCAAAGGGGTCCTTGTGACATCATAACTCTCCACTGGTCACCCAGGTCACAGACCGTTGTCTTTGAACTGCCTAAAGGGGCATTGTGACATCATAACTCTGCACTGGTTGCCCTGGTGACAGACCCTTGTCCGTTATCTGCCTAAGGGGGCATCGTTATATCATAACTCTGCACTGGTCACCCAGGTGACAGACCCTTGTCTGTGATCTGCCTAAGGGGGCATTGTGACATCATAACTGTGCACTGGACACCCAGGTGACAGACCCTTGTCTGTGATCTGCCTAAGGGTGCATAGTGACATGATTACTCTGCACTGGTCACCCAGGTGACAGAGCTTTGTCTGTGATCTGCCTAAACGGGCATTGTGACATCATAACTCTGCACTGGTCACCCAGGGGACAGGCCCTGGTCTGTGATCAGCAAAAGGGTCATTGTGACATCATAACTCTACACTGGTCCCCCAGGTGACAGTCCCTTGCCTTTGATCTTCCTAAGGGGGCATTGTGACTTCATAACTCTGCCCTGGTCATCCAGGTGAGAGGCCCTTGCTTTTGATCTCCCTAAGGGGGCGTTATGACTTCATAACACTGCACTGGCAACCCAGGTGACAGGCCCTGTACTTTGATCTGCCTAAAGGTTCATTGTGACATCATAACTCTGCAAGGGTCACCCAACTGACAGACCCTTGTCTGTGATCTGCCTAAGGGGGCATTGTGACATCATAACTCTGCATAGGTCACACAGCTGACAGGCCCTTGTCTGTGATCTGCCTAAGTGGGCATTGTGACATCGTAACTCTGCACTGGTCAACCAGGTGACAGGCCCTGGCCTTTGATCTGCCAAAGGGGGCATTGTAACCCCATAACTATGCACTGGTGACCCAGAAAAGGCACTGGCCTTTGATCTGGCTAACGGGGCAATGTCACATCATTACTCTTCACTGGTCAACCAGGCGACAGTCCCTGGACTTTCATCTGCCTAAGAGGGCATTGTGACATCATAAATCTTCACTGGTCACCCAGGCGAGAGGTCCAGTCCTTTGATCTGCGAAGGGGGCATTGTGACATCATAACTCTTCACTGGTCAACCAGGTGACAGACCCAGGACTTTGATCTGCCTATGGGGGTATTGTGACAACATAACTCTGCATTGGGCACCCAGGTGACAGGCCCTTGTCTTTGATCTGCCTAAGGGGGCATTGTGACATCATAACTCTGCACTGGGCAACCGGGTGACAGTCCCTTGTCTGTGATCTGCCTAAGGGGTCATTTTGAAATCATAACTCTGCTCTGGGCACCCATTTGGCAGGCCCTTGCCTGTGATGTGCCTAAGGGGGCATTGTGACATCATAATTCTGCACGAGTCACACTGGTCACAAGCCATTGTCTGTGATCTGCCTAAGGGGGCATTGTGACATCATAACTCTGCACGGGTCACCCAGGTGACAGGCCCTTGTCTGTGATCTGCCTAAGGGGGTATTGTGACATCATAACACTGCACGGGTCTCTCAGGTGACAGGCCCTTGTCTCTCATCTGCCTTAGGCGGCATTGTGACATCATAACTCTGCACGGGTCACCCAGGTGACAGGTCCCTGTCTGTGATTTGCCTAAGGGTGCATTGTGACATCATAACTCTGCACGGGTCACCCAGATGACAAGCCATTGACTTTGATGTGCCTAAGGGGGCATTGTGACATCATAACTCTGCACGGCTCATCTAGGTGACAGACCCTTGTCTGTGATCTGCCTGAGGGGGCACTGTGACATCATAACTCTGCACGTGTCATCCAGGAGACAGGCCCTTGTCTGTGAACTGCCTAAGGGGGCATTGTGACATCATAAATCTGCAAGGGTCACCCAGGTGACAGACCCTTGTCTGTGATCTGCCTAAGGGGGCATTGTGACATCATAACTCTGCACGGCGCACCCATGTGGCAGGCCCTTGTATGTGATCAGCGTAAGGGGGCATTCTGACATTAACTCTGCACCGGTCACCCAGGTGACAGACCCTTGTCTTTGATCTGTCAGGGGTCCATTGTGACATGATAACTCTGCACGGTTTTCCCTGGTGACAGACCCTTGTCTACGATCTGCCTAATGGGGCATTGTGACATCATAACTCTGCATGGGTCACCCACGTGAAAGACCCTTGGATGTGATATGCCTAAGGCGTCATTGTGACATCATAACTGCATAGGTCACCCAGGTGACAGACCCTTGTCTTTGATCTGCCAAGGGGTTATTGTGACATCATAACACAGCACTGGTCACCCAGATGACAGACCCTTGTATTTGATCTTCCTAAGGGGGCAATGTGACATCATAACTCTGCACTGGTCAGCCAGGTGACAGGCCCTTGACTTTCATCTGCCTAAGTGGGCATAGTGACATCATAAGTCTGCACTAGTCACCCAGGTGTCAGGCCCTTGTGTTTGATCTGCCAAAGGGGGCATTGTGACATCATAACTCTGCACTGGTCACCCACGTGACAGGCCATTGTCTCTGATCTGCCTAAGGTGGCATTGTGACATCATAACACTGCACTGGTCACCCAGGTGACATGACATTGTCTTTGATCTGCCTAAGGGGGCATTGTGACATCATAACCCTGCACTGGTCTCCAAGGTGACAGGCACTGCTCTGTGATCTGCCTAAGGGGGCATTGTGACACGAAAGCTCTGCACTCATCAACCAGGTGACAGGCACTTGTCTGTGATTTGCCAAAGGGTGCATTGTGACATCATAAGACTGCATGGGTTACCGAGGTCACAGACCCTTGTCAGTGATCTTCCTAAGTGGGCATTGTGACATCATAACTCTGCACTGGTCACCCAGGCGACAGACCCTTGTCTTTGATCTGCCTAAGTGGGCATTGTGACATCATAACTCTGCAGTGGTCACCCAGGCTGGAGGCCCTAGTCTTTGTTCTGCCGAAGGGAGCATTGTGGCATCATCAATGTGCACTGGTCACCCAGGTGACAGGCCCTGGACTTTGATCTGCCTAAGGGGGCATTGTGACATCATAATTCTGCACTGGTAACGCAGGTGACAGGCGCTTGTCTGTTATCTGCCTATGGGGGCATTGTGACATCATAACTCTGCACTGGTCACCCAGGTGACAGGCATTTGTCTGTGATCTGCCTAAGGGGGCATTGTGACATCATACCTCTTCACTGGTCACCCAGGTGACAGGTCCGTGTCTGTGATATGCCTAAGGGGGCTTTGTGACATCCTAACTCTGCACTGGTAACCCAGGTGATAGGCACCGGACTTTGATCTGGCTAATGGGGCATTGTGACATCATAAGTCTGCACTGGTCACCCCGGCGACGGACACTTTCCTTTGATATGCCTAAGGGGGCATTGTTACATCATAACTCTGCACTGGCCACCCACTCGAGACGCCCTGGTCTTTGATCAGCAGAAGGGGGCATTGTGACATCATAACTCTGCAATGATCAACCAGGTGACAGGCCCTGGAATTGATCTGCCTATGTGGGCATTGTTACATCATAATTCTGCACTGGTCACCCAGGTGACAGGCCTTTGTCTGTGATCTTCCTAAGGGGGCATTGTGACATCATAACTCTCCACTGGTCACCCCGGAGGGACGCCCTGGCCTTTGGTCAGCAGAAGGGGGCATTGTGACTTCATAACTCTGCAATGATCAACCAGGTGACAGGCCCTGGACTTTGATCTGCCTAAGGGGGCGTTGTTACATCACAATTCTGTACTGGTAACCCAGGCGACAGGCCCTTGTCTGTGATCTGCCTAAGGGGGCACTCTGACGTCATAACTCTGCACTGGTCACTGAGGTGACAGACCCTTGTCTGTGATCTGCTTAAGGGGGCTTTGTGACATAATAAACCTGCACTGGTCACCCAGGTGACAGACTCTTTTCTGTGATCTGCCTAAGGGGCCTTTGTGACATTATAACTCTGCACTGGGCACCCAGGTGGCAGGCCCTTGTCTGTGATCTTCCTAAGGGGGCATTGTGACATCATAACTCTGCACTGCTCACACATTTGACAGGCCCTTGCCTGTGATATGCCTAAGGAGGCATTGTGACATCATAATACTGCACGGGTCACCCAGGTGACAGGTCCTTGTCTGTGATTTGCCTAAGCGGGGAGTGTGACATCATAACTCTGCACGGGTCACCCAGATGACTGACCCTTGACTTTGATCTGCCTAAGGGGGCATTGTTGCATCATAACTCTGCACGGGTCACCCAGGTGACAGACCCTAGACTGTGATCGGACTAAGGGGCATTGTGACATCATAACTCTGTCCTGGTCATCCAGGTGACAGGCCCTTGCTTTTGATCTCCCTAAGGGGGAGTTATGACTTCATAACTCTGCACTAGTCAACCAGCTGACAGGCCTTTGTCTGTGATCTGCCGAATGGGGCATTGTGACATCAAAACTGTGCACGGGTCATCCATGTGACAGGCCCTAGTCTCTGATCTGTCTAAGGGGGCATTGTGACATCATAACTCGGCACGGGTCATCCAGGAGACAGGCCCTTGTCTGTGATCTGCCTACGGGGGCATTGTGACATCATAATTCTACACGGCTCACCCAGGTGACACACCCTTGTCTTTGATCTGCCTAAGGGGGAATTGTGACATCATAACTCTGTACGGGTCACCCAGCTGACAGAACCTTGTCTATGATCTGCCTAAGGGGCAATGTGATATCATAAATATGCAGGGGTCATCCAGGTGACAGGCCCTTGTCTGTGATCCGCCAAAGGGGGCATTGTGACATAAAAACTCTGCACTGGTCACCCAGGTGACAGATCCTTGTCTGTGATCTGCCTAAGGGGGCATTTTGACATCATAACCCTGCACTGGTCACCCAGGTGACAGGCCCTTGTCTGTGATCCGCCAAAGGGGGCATTGTGACATCATAACTCTGCACAGCTCACCCAGGTGGCAGGTCCTTGTCTGTGATCTGCCTAAGGTGGCATTGTGACGTCATAACTCTGCACTGGTCACCCTGGGGACAGGCCCTTGTCTGTGAACCGCCAAAGGGGGCATTGTGACATCATAACTCTACACTTGTCACCCAGGTGACAGGCCCCTGCCTTTGATCTTCCTAAAGGGGCATTGTTACATCATAACTCTGCACTGGTCATCCAGGTGACAGACCCTTGCCTTTGATCTCCCTAACGGGGCGTTGTGACATCATAACTCTACACCGGTAATCCAGGTTACAGGCCCTGGCCTTTGATCTGCCTAACGGGGCATTGTAACATCATAACTCTGCACTGGCCACCCAGGCGACAGGCCCTGGATTTTTATCTGCCTAACGTGGCATTGTGACATCAAAACTCTGCACTGGTCACCCAGGTGACAGGTGCTGGTCTTTAATCTGCCTAAGGGGGCATTGTGACATCATAACAATGCACGGGTCACCCAGGTGACAGGCCCTTGTCTGTGATCTGCCTAAGGGGGCATTGTGACATCATAACAATGCACGGGTCACCCAGGTGACAGGCCCTTGTCTGTGATCTGCCTAAGGGGGCATTGTGACATCATAACTCTGCACTGGTCACCGAGGTGACAGACCCTTGTCTTTGATCTGCCTAAGAGGGCATTGTGATATCATAACTCTGCACTTATCACAGAGGTGATAGACCCTTGTCTGTGATCTGCCTAAGAGGCCATTGTGAAGTCATAACTCTGCACTGGTCAGCCAGGTGACAGACGATTGTCTGTGATGTGCCTAATGGGGCATTGTGACATCATAATTCTGCACTGGTCACCCAGGTGACACACCCTTGCCTTTGATCTGCTTAAGTGGGCATTGTGACATCTTAACTCTGCACTGGGCACCCAAGTGACCGGCTCTTGTCTGTGATGTGCCTAATGGGGCATTGTGACATCATAACTCTGCACCGGACACCCAGGTGACAGAGCCTTGTCTGTGATCTGCTTAACGGGGCATTGTGACATCATAACTCTACACTGGGCACCCAGGTGACAGAGCCTTGTCTGTGATCTGGTAAAGGGGCATTGTGACATCATAACTCTGCAGTGGTCAACAAGGTGACAGACCACTGTCTGTCATCTGCCTAAGGAGGCATTGTGATGTCATAACTCGGCACAGGTCACCCAGGTGACAGACCCCTGTCTGTGATCGGCCTAAGCGTGCATTGTGACATCAGAATTCTGCACCGGTCACCCTGGTAAGAAACCCAGGACTTTGACCTGCTTAAGTGGGCATTGTGACATCATAACTATGCACTGGTCACCCAGGTGACAGGCCCTTGTCTGTAATCTGCCTAGGGCGCATTGTGACATCATAACTCTGCACTGAGCACCCAGGTGACAGACCCTTGACTTTGATCTGCCTAAAGGGGCATTTTGGCATCATAACTCTGCACTGGTCACTGAGGTGACCGACCCTTGTCTGTGATCTGCCTAAATTGGCATTGTGACATCATATCTCTGCACTGGTCACCCAGGTGAAAGACCCTAGTCTGCGATCTGCCTAAGTGGGTATTATGACATCATAAGTCTGCACTGGTCACCGAGGTGACAGACCCTTGTCTGTGATCTTCCTAAGGGGGCATTGTGACATCATAACTCTACACGGGTCACCCAGGTGACAGACACGTGTCTGCGATCTGCCTAAGGGTGCAATGTGACATCATAGCTCTGCACGGGTCACCCGGGAGACAGACCCTTGTCTTTGAACTGCTTAAGTGGGCATTGTGACATCATAACTCTGCACTGGACACCCAGGTGACAGATCCTTGTCTTTGATCTGCCTAAGGAGGCATTGTGACATCATAACTCTGCATTGGTCACCTAGGTGACAGGCCCTTTTCTGTGATCTGCCTAAGAGGGCATTGTGACACCATAACTCTGCACCTGTCACCCAGGTGACAGACCCTTTTCTGTGATCTGCCTAAGGGTGCATTGTGACTTCATAATTCTGCACCAGTCACCCTGCTGTCAGACCTATGTCTTTCATCTGCTTAAGTGGGAATTGTGACATCATAACAATGCACTGGGCACCCAGGTGAAATGCCCTTGTCTGTAATCTGCCTAAGAGGGCATTGTCACATCATAACTCTGCACTGGGTACCCAGGGGACAGGCCCTAGGCTGTGATGTGCAAAACGGGGCATTGTGACCTTATAATTCTGCACGTGTCACCCAGGTGACAGACCCTTGTCTGTGAAATGCCTAAGTGGGCATTGTCACATCATAACTCTGCACTGGTCAGCCAGGTGACAGAACCTTGTCTGTGATCTGCCTAAGGGGGCATTGTGACACCATAAGTCAGCACTGGTCACCGTGGTGACTCACCCTTGTCTGTGATCTGCCTAACGGGCATTGTGACATCATAACTCTGCACTGTTCACCCTGGTGAAAGGTCCTGGTCTTTCATCTGCCTAAGGGGGCATTGTGACATAATAACTCTGCACTGGTCAACCAGGTGACAGGCCCTTGTCTGTAATCTGCCTAAGGGGGCATTGAGACATCATAACTCTGCATTGGTCACCCAGGTGACTGGCCCTTGTCTTTGTTCTGCCTAAGGGGGCATTGTGACATCATAACACTGCACGGGTCACCCAGGTGACAGACCCTTGACTGTGATCTGCCTAAGGGGGCATTTTGACACCATAACTCTGCACTGGTCACCCTGATGACAGACCCTTGTCCGTCATCTGCCTAAGGGGGCATAGTGACATCATAACTCTGCACTGGTCACCCAGGTGCCAGACCCTTGTCTGTGATCTGCCTAAGGGGGCCTTGTGACACCATAACCCTGCACTGGTCACCGTGGTAACAGACCCTTGTCTGTGATCTGCCTAAGGGTACATTGTGACATCATAACTCTGCACGGGTCACCCTGGAGACAGACCCTTGTCTTTGAACTGCTTAAGAGCGCATTGTGACATCATAATTCTGCACTGGTCACCCAGGTGACAGACCCTTGTTTGCGAACTGCCTAACGGGGCATTGTGACATCATAACTCTACACTGGGCACCCAGGTGACAGACGCTTGTCTGTGATCTGGTAAAGGGGCATTGTGACATCATAACTCTGCACTGTTCACCCTGGTGAAAGGTCCTGGTCTTTCATCTGCCTAAGGGGGCATTGTGAGATAATAACTCTGCACTGGTCAACCAGGTGACAGGCCCTTGTCTGTAATCTGCCTAAGGGGGCATTGAGACATCCTAACTCTGCATTGGTCACCCAGGTGACTGGCCCTTGTCTGTAATCTGCCTAAGGGGGCATTGAGACATCATAACTCTGCATTGGTCACCCAGGTGACTGGCCCTTGTCTTTGTTCTGCCTAAGGGGGCATTGTGACATCATAACACTGCACGGGTCACCCAGGTGACAGACCCTTGACTGTGATCTGCCTAAGGGGCATTGTGACATCATAACTCTGCACTGGTGACCCTGATGACAGACCCTTGTCCGTCATCTGCCTAAGGGGGCATAGTGACATCATAACTCTGCACTGGTCACCCAGGTGCCAGACCCTTGTCTGTGATCTGCCTAAGGGGGCCTTGTGACACCAAAACCCTGCACTGGTCACCGTGGTAACAAACCCTTGTCTGTGATCTGCCTAAGGGTACGTTGTGACATCATAACTCTGCACGGGTCACCCTGGAGACAGACCCTTGTCTTTGAACTGCTTAAGAGCGCATTGTGACATCATAATTCTGCACTGGTCACCCAGGTGACAGACCCTTGTTTGCGAACTGCCTAACGGGGCATTGTGACATCATAACTCTTCACTGGGCACCCAGGAGACAGACCCTTGTCTGTGATCTGGTAAAGGGGCATTGTGACATCATAACTCTGCACTGTTCACCCTGGTGAAAGTCCTGGTCTTTCATCTCCCTAAGGGGGCATTGTGACATAATAACTCTGCACTGGTCACCCAGGTGACAGGCCCTTGTCTGTAATCTGCCTAAGGGGGCATTGAGACATCATAACTCTGCATTGGTCACCCAGGTGACTGGCCCTTGTCTTTGTTCTGCCTAAGGGGGCATTGTGACATCATAACACTGCACGGGTCACCCAGGTGACAGACCCTTGACTGTGACCTGCCTAAGGGGGCATTGTGACATCATAACTCTGCACTGGTCACCCTGATGACAGACCCTTGTCCGTCATCTGCCTAAGGGGGCATAGTGACATCATAACTCTGCACTGGTCACCCAGGTGCCAGACCCTTGTCTGTGATCTGCCTAAGGGGGCCTTGTGACACCATAACCCTGCACTGGTCACCGTGGTAACAGACCCTTGTCTGTGATCTGCCTAAGGGTACATTGTGACATCATAACTCTGCACGGGTCACCCTGGAGACAGACCCTTGTCTTTGAACTGCTTAAGAGTGCATTGTGACATCATAATTCTGCACTGGTCACCCAGGTGACAGACCCTTGTCTGCGAACTGCCTAACGGGGCGTTGTGACATCATTACTCTGCACTGGTCACGCTTGTGACAGACAATTGTCCGTTGTCTTCCTCAGGGGGCATTGTGACATCATAACTCTGCACGGGGCACCCAGGTGACAGTCCCTTGTCTGTGATATGCCTAAGGGTGCATTGTGACATCATAACCCTGCACTGGTCACCCAGTTAACAGACCCTTGTGTTTCATCTGCCTAAAGGGGAATTTTGACATTATAACTCTGCACTGGTCACTGAGGTGACAGACCCTTGTCTGTGATCTGCCTATGGGGTCATTGTGACATCATAACTCTCCACTGGTCACCCAGGTGACAGACCCTTGTCTGTGATCTGCCTAAGGGGGCATTGTGACATCATAACTCTGCACTGGACACCCAGGTTAGAGATCCTTGTATTTGATCTGCCTAAGGGGCACTGTGAGATCATAACTATGTACTGGTCACTCAGGTGACAGACCCTTGTCTGTGATCTGCCTAAGGGCGCATTGTGACATCATAATTCTGCACCGGTCACCCTGGTGACAGACCCATGTCTTTGATCTGCTTTAGTGGGCATTGTGACTTCATAACTATGCACTGGCCACACAGGAGACAGGGCCTTGTCTGTAATCTGCCTAAGGGGGCATTGTGACATCATAACTACGCACTTGGCACCCAGGTGACGGACCCTTGTCTTTCATCTGCCTAAGGGGGCATTGTGGCATCATAACTATGCACTGATCAGCCAGGTGACGGATCCTTGTCTGTGATCTGCCTAAGAGGGCATTGTGATGTCATAACTGTGCACTGGTCACCCAGGTGAATGACCCTTATCTGTGATCTACCTAAGGCGGCATTGTGAAACCATAACTCTGCACTGGTCACCAAGGTGACAAGGCCTTGTCTGTGATATGCCTAAGGGGTCATTTTGACAACATAACTCTTCACTGGTTTCCCAGGTGAAAGACCCTTTTCTGTGATCTGCCTAAGGTGGCATTGTGACATCATAACTCTACACTGGCCACGCAGGTGACAGACCCTTGTCTGTGATCCGCCTAAGGGGGCATTGTGATATCATAACCCTGCATTGGTAACCAAGGTGACAGACCACTGTCTGTGATCTGCCTAAGGGGGCGTTGTGACATTATAACCCTACACTGATCACCATGGTGACAGGCCCCAGTCTGTTTTCTGCCTAAGGGGGCATTGTGACATCATAAATTTGCACGTGTCACCCAGGAGACAGGTCCTTATCTTTGATCTACCTAAGGGGGCATTGTGACATTATAACTCTTCACTAGTCACCGAGGTGACAGACCCTTCTATTTGATCTGCCTAAGGGGGCATTGTGACATCATAACTCTGCACTGGTCAGCCAGGTGACAGAACCTTGTCTGTGATCTGTCTAAGGGTGCATAGTGACATCATAACTCTGCACTGGTCTCCCAGGTGACAGACCCTTGTCTGTGATCTGCCTAAGGGGGCATTGTGACATCATAACTCTGCACAGGACACACAGATGACAGACCCTTGTCTTTGATCTACGTAAGGGGGCATTGTGGTATCATAACTCTGCACTGGTCACGCAGGTGACAGACCCTTGTCTGTGGTCTGCCTAACGCGACATTGTGACATCATAACTCTGCACTGGTCACCCAGGTGACAGACACTTGCTGGTGATCTGCCTAAAGTGGCATTGTGACATCAAAACACTGTACGGGTCACCCAGGTGACAGACCCTTTGCTTTCATCTACCTCAGGGGGAATTGTGACATCGTAACTCTGCACTGGTCACTGTAGTGACAGACCCTTGACTGTGATCTGCCTAAGGGGACATTGTGACATCGTAAGTCTGCATTTGTCACCCAGGTGACAAACCATTGTCTGTGATCTGCCTAAGGGGGCATTGTACATGATAATTCTGCACTGGTCACCCAGGTGATTGACCCTTGCCTGTGATCTGCCTAAGTGGACATTGTGTCGTCATAACTCTGCACTGGTGACTCAGGTGACAGACCCTTGTCTGTCATCTGCGTAAGGGTGCATTGTGACATCATAACTCTGCAATAGTCACCCAGGGGACAGACATTTGTCTGTGATCTGCCTAAGTTGCCATTGTGACATCATAACTCTGCACTGGTCACCCAGGTGACAGACCCTTGTCTGTGATCTTCTTAAGGGGGCATTGGGACATCATTACCCTGCCCGGGTCACCCAGGTGACAGGCCCTTGTCTGTGATCTGACTAAGGGGGTATTGTGACATCATAACTCTGCACTGATCACCGTGGTGACAGACCCTTGTCTGTTATCTCCCAAAGGGCTAATTGTGACATCATAATAGTGCACTGCTTACCCAGGTGTCTGACCATTGTCTGTGATCTCCCTAAGGGGGCATTGTGACATCATAACTCTGCAATGGACACCCAGGTGACAGGCCCTTGTCTGTGATCAGCCTAAGGGGGCATTGTGACATTATAACCCTGCACTGGGCACCCAGGTGACAGGCCCTTGTATGTGATGTGCCTAAGGAGGCACTGTGACATTATAACTCTACAATGGGCACCCAGGTGACATGCGCTTGTCTGTGATCTGCTTAAGGGTGAATTGTGATATCATAACTCTGCACCGCGCACCTAGGTGACAGGACCTTGTCTGTGATCGGCCTAAGGGGGCATTGTGACATCATAACTCTGCACGGGTCACCCAGGTGACAGGCCCTTGCCTGTGATCTGCCTAAGGGGGTATTGTGACATCGTAACACTGCACGGGTCACCCAGGTGACAGACCCTTGTCTGCTATCTGCCTAAGGGGGCATTGTGATATCATTACTCTGCACTGGTCACCCAGCTGACAGACCCTTGTCTGTGATCTGTCTAATAGGGCATTGTGACATCATAACTCTGCACTGGTCACCCAGCTGATGGGCCCTTGTCTGTGATCTGCCTAAGGGGGCATTGTGACATCATAACTCTGCACTGCTCACCCAGGTGACAGACCAAAGTCCGTCATCTGCCTAAGGGGGCATTGTGACATCATAACTCTGCACTAGTCACCCAGGAGATGGACCCATGTCTTTGATCTGCCTAAGGGGTACTGTGACATCATAACTCTGCACGGGTCACCCAGGTGACAGGCCCTTGTCTGCGATCTGCCTAAGGGGGCATTCTGACATCATTAATCTGCACTGGTCACCCAGCTGACAGACCCTTGTCTGTGATCTGCCTAAGGGGGCATTGTGACATCATAACTCTGCAATGGACACCCAGGTAACAGACCCTTAACTTTGATCTGCCTAAGAGGGCATTGTGACATCATAACTCTGCACTGGTCACCCAGATGATGGGCCCTTGTCTGTGATCTGCCTAAGGGGGCATTGTGACATCATAACTCTGCACTGCTCACCCAGGTGACAGACCGAAGTCCGTCATCCGCCTAAGGGGGCATTGTGACATCATAACTCTGCACTGCTCACCCAGGTGACAGACCCTTGTCTTTGATCTGCCTAAGGGGGCATTGTGACATCTTAACTCTGTAAGGGGCACCCAGGTGACAGACCCTGGTCTGTGATCTGCCTAACAGGGCATTGTGACCTCATAACTCTGCACTGGGCAACCAGGTTACATGCCCTTGTCTGTGATCTGCCTAAGGGTGCTTTGTGACATCATAAAACTGCTCGGGTCACCCATGTAACAGGCCCTTGAGTGTGATCTCCCTAAGGGGTCATTGTGACATCATAACTCTGCACTGGTCACCCAGGTGATAGAACCTTGTCTGTGATCTGCCTAAGGGGGCACTGTGACATCACAACTCTGCACTGGTCACACAGGTGACAGACCCTTTTCTGTGATCTGCCTAAGGGGGATTTGTGACATCATAACTCTGCATTGGTCACCAACGTGACAGACCATTGTCTGTGATCTGCCTAGGGGGGCTTTGTGACCTCATAAATCTGCGCTGGTCACCAAGGTGACAGACCATTGTCTGTAATCTTTCCAAGGTGGCATTGTGACATCATAACTCTACACTGGTCACCCAGGTGACAGAACCTTACCTGCAAACTCCCTAACGGGGCATTGTGACATCATAACTCTGCACTGGTCACCCAGATGACTGGCCCTTCTTGTGATCTGCCTAAGGGGGCATTGTGACATCATATCTCTGTACTCGGCACCCAGGTGACAGACCCTTGCCTGCGATCTGCCTAAGGGGGCATTGTGACATCATATCTCTGCATGGGTCACCCAGGTGACCGACCCTTTTCTTTGATCTGCCTAAGTGGGCATTGTCACATCATAACTCTGCACGGGTCACCCAGGTGACAGAGCATTGTCTGTGATCTGCCTATGAGGGCATTGTGACATCGTAACACTGCATTGGTCACCATGGTGACAGACCCTTGTCTGTGTTCTGCCTAAGGGGGCATGGTGACATCATCAGTGTGCACTGGTCACCCAGGTGACGGACTTTTGTCTATGATCTGACTAAGTTGACATTGTGACTTCATAATTCTGCACTGGGAACCCAGGTGACAGGCCCATGACTGTGATCTGACTTAGGGGGCATTGAGACATCATAACTCTGCACTGGGCACCCAGGTGACAGGCCCTTTTCTGTGATCTGCCTAACGGGGCATTGTGACATCATAACTCTGCACTGGGCATCCAGGTTACATGCCCTTGTCTGTGATCTGCCTAAGGGTGCTTTGTGACATCATAACTCTGCACAGGTCACCCAGGTGACAGGCCCTGGTCTGTGATCTGCCTAACGGGGCATTGTGACCTCATAACTCTGCACTGGGCAAGCAGGTTACATGCCCTTGTCTGTGATCTGCCTAAGGGTGCTTTGTGACATCATAAAACTGTACGGGTCACCCTGGTGACAGACCATTGTCTTTCATCTGCTTAAGTGGGCATTGTGACATTATAACTCTGCACTGTTCACCAAGGTGACAGACCCCTGTCTGTGATCTGCCTAAGAGGGCATTGTGACATCATAACTCTGCACTGGTCACCCAGCTGACAGACCCTTGTCTGTGATCTGCCTAAGAGGGCATTGTGACATCATAACTCTGCACTGGTCACCCAGCTGACGGGCCCTTGTCTGCAATCTGCCTAAGGGGGCATTGTGACATAGTAACTCTGCACTGCTCACCCAGGTGACAGACCAAAGTCCGTCATCTGCCTAAGGGGGCATTGTCACATCATAACTCTGCACGGGTCACCCAGGTGACAGGCCCTTGTCTGCGATCTGCCTAAGGGGGCATTGTGACATCAATACTCTGCACTGGTCACCCAGCTGACAGACCCTTGTCTGTGATCTGCCTAAGGGGGCATTGTGACATCATAACTCTGCACTGGACACCCAGGTGACAGACCCTTAACTTTGATCTGCCTAAGAGGGCATTGTGACATCATAACTCTGCACTGGTCACCCAGATGACGGGCCCTTGTCTGTGATCTGCCTAAGGGGGCATTGTGACATCATAACTCTGCACTGCTCACCCAGGTGACAGACAGAAGTCCGTCATCCGCCTTAGGGGGCATTGTGACATCATAACTCTGCACTGGTCACCCAGGTGACAGACCCTTGTCTTTGATCTGCCTAAGAGGGCATTGTGACATCATAACCGTGCACTGGTCACCCAGGTGACAGGCCATAGTCTTTGAAGTGCGTAAGGGGGTATTGTGACATTATAACTCTGCATGGGTCACCAATGTGACAGACCCTTGTCTGTGTTCTGCCTAAGGGGGCATTGTGGCATAATAACTATGCACTGATCAGCCAGGTGACGGATCCTCGTCAGTGATCTGCCTAAGGGGGCAATTTGACACCATAACCCTGCACTGGTCTCTGTGGTGACAGACCCTGGTCTGTGATCTGCCTAAGGGGGCATTGTGACATCATAACTGTGCACTGGTCACCCAGGTGGTGGACCCTTGTCTGTGATCTGCCTAAGAGGGCATTGTGACATCATAACTGTGCACTGGTCACCCAGGTGAATGACCCTTTTCTGTGATCTACCTAAGGAGGCATTGTGACACCATAACTCTGCACTGGTCACCAAGGTGAAAAGGCCTTGTCTGTGATATACCTAAGGGGGCATATTGACAACATAACTCTTCACTGGTTTCCCAGGTGAAAGACCCTTTTCTGTGATCTGCCTAAGGTGGCATTGTGACATCATAACTCTACACTGGTCACCAAGGTGACAAACCGTTGTCTGTGATCTGCCTAAGGGTGCATTCTGACATCATAACTGCACTGGCCATGCAGGTGACAGACCCTTGTCTGTGATCTGCCTAAGGGGGCATTGTGACATCATAACTGTGCACTGGTCACCCAGGTGGTGGACCCTTGTCTGTGATCTGCCTAAGAGGGCATTGTGACATCATAACTGTGCACTGGTCACCCAGGTGAATGACCACTGTCTGTGATCTGCCTAAAGGGGCGTTGTGACATTATAACCCTACACTGGTCACCATGGTGACAGGCCCTAGTCTGTTTTCTGCCTAAGGCGGCATTGTGACATCATAAATCCGCACGTGTCACCCAAGAGACAGGCCCTTATCTTAGATCTACCTAAGAGGGCATTGTGACATTATAACTCTTCACTGGTCACCGAGGTTACAGACCCTTCTATTTGATCTGCCTAAGGGGGCATTGTGACATCATAACTCTGCAGTGGTTAGCCAGGTGACAGAACCTTGTCTGTGATCTGTCTAAGGGTGCCTAGTGACATCATAACTCTGCACTGGTCTCCCAGGTGACAGATCCTTGTCTGTGATCTGCCTAAGGGGGCATTGTGACATCATAACTCTGCACAGGACACCCAGATGACAGACCCCTGTCGTTGATCTACGTAAGGGGGCATTGTGGTATCATAACTCTGCACTGGTCACGCAGGTGACAGACCCTTGTCTGTGGTCTGCCTAAGGCGGCATTGTGACATCATAACTCTGCACTGGTCACCCAGGTGACAGACACTTGCCGGTGATCTGCCTAAGGTGGCATTGTGACATCAAAACACTGTATGGGTCACCCAGGTGACAGACCCTTTGCTTTCATCTACCTCAGGGGGAATTGTGACATCGTAACTCTGCACTGGTCACCGTAGTGACAGACCCTTGACTGTGATCTGCCTAAGGGGACATTGTGACATCGTAAGTCTGCATTTGTCACCCAGGTGACAAACCATTGTCTGTGATCTGCCTAAGGGGGCATTGTACATGATAATTCTGCACTGGTCACCCAGGTGAGAGACCCTTGCCTGTGATCTGCCTAAGTGGACATTGTGTCGTCATAACTCTGCACTGGTGACCCAGGTGACAGACCCTTGTCTGTGATCTGTGTAAGGGTGCATTGTGACATCATAACTCTGCAATAGTCACCCAGGGGACAGACATTTGTCTGTGATCTGCCTAAGTTGCCATTGTGACATCATAACTCTGCACTGGTCACCCAGGTGACAGACCCTTGTCTCTGATCTTCTTAAGGGGGCATTGGGACATCATTACTCTGCCCGGGTCACCCAGGTGACAGGCCCTTGTCTGTGATCTGACTAAGGGGGTATTGTGACATCATAACTCTGCACTAGTCACCGTGGTGACAGACCCTTGTCTGTTATCTCCCAAAGGGTTAATTGTGACATCAGTATAGTGCACTGCTCACCCAGGTGACTGACCATTGTCTGTGATCTCCCTAAGGGGGCATTGTGACATCATAACTCTGCACTGGCCACCCTGGTGACAGATCCTTGTTTGTGATCTGCCAAGGGGGCATTGTGATATCATAACTCTGCACTGGTCTCCCAGGTCACAGGCCCTTGTCTGTGATGCGACTAAGTGGGTATTGTGACATCACAACTCTGCACTGGAAACCCAGGTGACACACACTTGTCTTTTATCTGGCTAAGGGGACATTGTGACATCATAACTATGCACTGGTCACCCAGGTGACAGGCCCTTGTCTGTTGTCTGCCTAAGGGGGCATTGTGACTTCATAACTCTGCACTGGTCACACAGGTGACAGGCTCTTGTCTGTGATATGCCTAAGGGGGCATTATGACATCATAACTCTGCACTTGGCATCCACGTGACAGGCCCTTTTCTGTATTCTGCCTAAGGGTGCATTGGGACATCATAACTGTGCACGGGTCATCCAGCTGACAGACCCTTGTCTGTGATCTGCCTAAGCGGGCATTTTGACATCATAACACTGCACTGGTCACCCAGGTGAAAGACGCTTGTCTGTGATCTGCCTAAGGGGGCATTGTGACATCATAACTCTGCACTGGTCACCCAGGTGACAGACCCTTGACTGTGATCTGCCTAAGGGGGCATTGTGACATCATATCTCTGCATGGGTCACCCAGGTGATAGACCCTTGTCAGTGATCTGCCTAAGGGGGCATTGTGACTTCATAACTCTCCACGGGTCACCCAGGTGTCAGGTCCTTGTCTGTGATCTGCCTAAGGGGGCATTGAGACATCATAACTCTGCATTGGTCACACAGGTGACAGATCGTTGTCTGTCATCTGCCTATGGGGGTATTGTGACATCATAACTCTCCACGGGTCACCCAGGTGTCAGGTCCTTGTCTGTGATCTGCCTAAGGGGGCATTGAGACATCATAACTCTGCATGGGTCACACAGGTGACAGATCGTTGTCTGTCATCTGCCTATGGGGGTATTGTGACATCATAACTCTGCAATGGGAACCCAGTTGACAGACCCTTGACTGTGATCTGCCTAAGGGGGCATTGTGACATCATATCTCTGCATGGGTCACCCAGGTGATAGACCCTTGTCAGTGATCTGCCTAAGGGTGCATTGTGACATCATAACTCTGCACTGGTCACCCATGTGACAGACCCATGTCTCTGATCTGCCTAAGGGGGCATTGTGACTTCATAACTCTCCACGGGTCACCCAGGTGTCAGGTCCTTGTCTGTGATCTGCCTAAGGGGGCACTGAGACATCATAACTCTGCATTGGTCACACAGGTCACAGATCGTTGTCTGTCATCTGCCTATGGGGGTATTGTGACATCATAACTCTGCACTGGGAACCCAGTTGACAGACCCTTGTCTGTGATCTGCCTAAGGGGGCATTGTGAAATCATAACTCTGCACTGGTCACCCAGGTGACAGACCCTTGTCTGTGAACTGCCTAAGGGGGCATTGTGAAATCATAACTCTGCACTGGTCACCCAGGTGACAGACCCTTGTCTGTGAACTGCCTAAGGGGGCATTGTGACATCATAAGTATGCACTGGTCAGCCAGGTGACAGACCCTTGTCTTTGATCTGCCTAAGGGGTCATTGTGACATCATAACCCTGCACGGGTCACCCAGGTGACAGACCCTTGACTGTGATCATCCTAAAGGGACACTGAGACATCATAACACTGCACTGGTCACCCAGGTGACAGTCCCTGGGCTTTCATCTGCCTAAGGCGGCATTGTGACAACATAACTCCTCACTGGTCACCCAGGTGACAGGCCCTGGACTTTCGTCTGCCTAAGGGGTCATTGTGACATCATAACTCTGCACTGTTCACCCTGGTGAAAGGCCCTGGTCTTTCATCTGCCTAAGGGGGCATTGTGAGATAATAACTCTGCACTGGTTAACCAGGTGACAGGCCCTTGTCTGTAATCTGCCTAAGGGGGCATTGAGACATCATAACTCTGCATTGGTCACCCAGGTGACTGGCCCTTGTCTTTCTGCTGCCTAAGGGGGCATTGTGACATCATAACTCTGCACTGGGCACCCAGGTGACAGACGTTTCTCTTTGATCTGCCTAAGGGGGCATTGTGACATCACAACACTGCACTAGTCACCCTGTTGACAGACCATTGTCTGTGATCTCCCTAAGGGGTCACTGTGACATCATAACTCTGCACTGGTCACCCAGGTGACAGACCCTTGTCTGTGATCTGCCTACAGGGGCATTGTGCTATCATAACTCTGCACTGGTCACCCAGGAGACAGGCCCTTGTCAGTGATCTATCTAAAGGGGCATTGTAACATCATAACTCTGCGCTGGTCACCCAGGTGCAGGACTTTGTCTGCGATCTGCCTAAGGGGGCATTGTGACATCATAACTCTGCACTGGTCACCCAGCTGACGGGCCCTTGTCTGTGATCTGCCTAACGGGGTATTGTGACATCATAATTCTGCACTAGTTACCCAGGTGACGGGCCCTTGTCTGTGATCTGCCTAAGGGGGCATTGTGACATCATAACTCTGCACGGGCCACCCAGGTGACAGGGCCTTGTCTGTGATCTGCCTAAGGGGGCACTGTGATATCCTAATTCTGTACTGGGTACCCAGGTGACAGGCCCTTATCTCTGATCTGCCTAAGGGGGCATTGTGACATCATAACTCTGCACTGAGCACCCAGGTGACAGGCCCTTGTCTGTGATCTGCCTGAGGGGGCCTTGTGACATCATAACTCTGCACTTGTCACCCAGGTGACAGGACCTTTTCTTTGATCTGCCTTAGGGGGTATTGTGATATCATAACTCTGCACTGGTCACGCCGGTGACAGGCCCTTGTCTGTGATGTGACTAACGGGGCATTCTGATATTATATCTCTGCACTGGGCACCCTGGTGTCATGCCCTTGTCTGTGATCTATCTAAGGAGTCACTGTGACATCATAACTCGTCACTGGTCACCCAAGTGACAGACGCCTGTCTGTGAACTGCCTAAGGGATCATTGTGAAATCATAACACTGCACTGGGCACCCAGGTGACAGGTCCTTGTCTTTGATGTGACTAAGGGGGCATTGTGACATTATAACTCTGCACTGGGAACCCAGGTGACATGCCTTTGTCTGTTATCTACCTAAGGTGTCACTGTAAAATCATAACCCTACACTGGGCACCCAGGTGACAGGGCCTTTTCTGTGATCTGTCAAAGGGGCATTACAACATCATAACTGTACACGGGTCACGCAGGTGACAGGCCCTTGTCTGTGATCTGCCTAAGGGGGCATCGTGACATCACAACACTGCACGTGTCACCCAGGTGACAGACCCTTGTCTGTGATCTGCCTAAGGGGCATTGTGACATCATAACTCTGCAAGGGTCACCAAGGTGACAGACCCTTGTCGTTGATCTGCCTAAAGGGGCATTGTGACATCATAACTCTGCACGGGTAACCCAGGTGACAGACCCCTGTCTGTGATCTGCCTAAGGAGGTATTGTGACATCATAACTCTGTAGTGGTCACCAAGGGGACAGAAACTTTTCTCTGATCTCCCTTAGTGGCCATTGTGACATTATAACTCTGCACTGGTCACCCAGGTGACAGACCCTTGCTGTGATCTGCCTAAGGGGGCATTGTGACATCATAACTGTGCACTAGTCACCAAGGTGACAGGGCATTGGGTGTGATCTGCCTAAGGGGGCACTGTGACATTCTAACTCTGTACTGGGCACCCAGGAGACAGGCCCTTATCTTTGATCTGCCTAAGGGGGCATTGTGACATAATAACTCTGCACTGAGCACCCAGGGGACAGGCCCTTGTCTGTGATCTACCTAAGGGGTCATTGTGATATCATAACTCTGCACTGGTCACCCGGGTGACAGACCCTTGTCTGTGATCTCCTTAAGTGTGCATTGTGACATCATAAATCTACACTGGGCACCCAGGTGACGTACCTTTCTCTTTGATCTGCCAAAGGGGGCATTGTGACATCATAACTCTGCACTGGTCACCCAGGTGACAGACCTTTCTCTTTGATCTGCCTAAGGGGGCATTGTGACATCATAACTCTGCACTGGTCATCCACGTGACAGACCCTTGTCTGTGATCTGCCTAAGGGGGCATTGTGATGTCATAACTCTGCACTGGTCACCCAGGTGACAGGTCCTTGTCTGCGATCTGTCTAAGGGGGCTTTGTGACATCATAACTCTGCACTGCTCACCCACGTGACAGGCCCTTGTCTGTGATCTGCCTAAGGGGCATTGTGACATCATAACTCTGCACTGGTCACCCAGCTGACGGGCCCTTTTCTGTGATCTGTCTAAGGGAGCATTGTGACATCAAAACTGTGCACTGATAATCCAGGTGACCGACCGTTGACTGTGATCTGCCTAAGGCTACATTGTGACATCATAAGTCTGCACTAGTCACCCAGGTGACGGGCCCTTGTCTGTGTTCTGCCTATGGGGGTATTGTGACATCATAACTCTGCACGGGTAACCCAGGTGACAGGGCATTGTGTGCGACCTGCCTAAGGGGACATTGTGACATCCTAACTCTGTACTGGGCACCCAGGTGACAGGCCCTTATCTTTGATCTGCCTAAGTTGGCATTGTGACATCATAACTCTGCACTGAGCACCCAGGGAACAGGCCCTTGTCTGTGATCTGCCTAAGGGGGCATTGTGACATCATAACTCTGCACTGGTCACCCAGGTGACAGGCCCATGTCTGTGATCTGCCTAAGGGGATATTGTGACATCATAACTCTGCACTGGTCACCCAGGAGACAGACCCTTGACTGTGATCTGCCTAAGGGGGCATTGTGACATCATAACTCTGCACTGGGCACCCAGGTGAGAGGCCGTTTTCTGTGATATGCCTAAGTGGGTATTGCAACATAATAACTCTCCACGGGTCACCCAGGTGACAGGCCTTGTCTGCGATCTGCGTAATGGGGCACTGTGACATCATAATACTGCACGGGTAACCCAGGTGACAGGCTCTTGTCTGTGATGTGCCTAAGGGGGCACTGTGACATCATAACACTGCACGGGTCACCCAGGTGACAGACCCTTGTCTTTGATCTACCTAAGGGGCATTGTGACATAGTAAATCTGCAAGTGTCACCCAGGTGACAGACCCTTGTCTTTGATATGCCTAAAGGGGCATTGTGACATCATAACTCTGCACGGGTCTCCCAGGTGACCCACCCTTGTCTGTGATGTGGCTAAGGGGGCATTTTGACCCCATAAATCTGCACTTGTCACCTTGGAGACAGACCCTTGTCTGTGATCTGCCCTAGGGGCCATTGTGACATCATAATTCTGCACTGGTCACCCAGGTGAAAGACCCTTGTGTGTGATCAGCCTAAGGGGGCATTGTGACATCATAATTGTGCCCTGGTCACCCAGGTGACAGAAGCTTGTTTGTGATCTGCCAATGAGGTCATTGTGACATCATAACTCTGCACTGGTCACCCAGGTGACAGACCTTTCTCTTTGATCTGCCTAAGGGTGCATTGTGACATCATAACTCTGCACTGGTCACCCTGGTGACAAACCCTTGTCTTTATCTGCTCAACTGGGCATTATGACATCAAAACTCTGCACTGGTCACCCAGGTGACACACCTTTCTCTTTGATCTGCCTAAAGAGGCATTGTGACATCATAAGTCTGCACTGGTCACCCAGGTGGCAGACCCTTGTCTCTGATCTCCCTAAGCGGTCATTGTGACATCATAACTCTGCACTGGTCACCCAGGTGACAGACCCTTTTCTGTGATCTGCCTAACGGTTCATTGTGACATCATAACTCTGTACTGCTCACCCGGGTGACAGACCCTTGACTGTGATCTCCTTAAGTGTGCATTGTGACATCATAAATCTACACTGGGCATCCAGGTGACATAGCTTTCTCTTTGATCTGCCAAAGGGGGCATTGTGACATCATAACTCTGCACTGGCCACCCAGCTGACAGAACCTTGACTGTGATCACCCTAAGGGGGCATTATGACATCATAAATCTGCTCGGGTCACCCTGGTGACAGACGCTTGTCTTTGATCTGCTTATGTGGGCATTGTGACCTCATAACTCTGCACTGGTCAGCCAGGTGACAGACCTTTCTCTTTGATCTGCCTAAGGGGGCATTGTGACATCATAACTCTGCACTGGTCACCGAGGTGACAGACCCTTGTCTGTGATCTGCCTAAGGGGGCATTGTGATGTCCTAACTCTGCACTGGTCACCCAGGTGACAGGGCCTTCTGTGTGATCTGCCTAAGGGTGCACTGTGACATCCTAACTCTGTACTGGGCACCCAGGTGACAGACCCTTGTCTGTGATCTGCCTAAGGGGGCATTCTGACATCATAACACTGTACTGGGCACACAGGTGACAGGCCCTTGTCTGTGATGTGACTAAGGGGGCAATGTAACATTATAACTCTGCACTGGGCACCCAGGTGACATGCCCTATTCTGTGATCTACCTAAGGGGGCATTGTGAAATCATAACTCTGCACTGGGCACCCAGGTGACAGTCCGTTTTCTGTGATCTGCAAAAGGGGCATTATGACATAATAACTCTACACTGGTCACCCAGGTGACAGGCCCTTGTCTGTGATTTTCCTAAGGGGGCATTGTGACATTATTATTCTGCATGGGTCACACAGGTGACAGGCCCTTTTCTGTGATGTGCCTAACGGGTCATTGTGACATCACAACACAGCAAGTGTCACCCAGGTGACAGACCCTTGTCATTGATCTGCCTAACGGGGGATTGTGACATCATAACTCTGCACGGGTAACACCAGGTGACAGACCCTTGTCTGTGATCTGCCTAAGGAGGCACTGTGACATCATAACTCTGCAGTGGACACCATGGAGTCAGAAACTTTTCTCTGATCTGCCTTAGGGGCCATTGTGACATCATAACTCTGCACTGGTCACCCAGGTGACAGACCCTTGCTGTGATCTGCATAAGGGGGCATTGTGACATCATAACTGTCCACTAGTAACCCAGATGACAGGCCCTTCTCTGTGATCTGCCTAAGGGGGCATTGTGACTTCATAACTCTGCACGGGTCACCCAGGTGACGGACCATTGTCTGTGATCTGCCTAAGGGGGAATTGTGACATCATAACTCTGCACTGGTCACCCAGGTGACAGTCCCTTGTCTGCGATCTGCCTAAGCTGGCATTGTGACATCATAACTCTGCACTGGTCACCCAGGCGACGGGCCCTTGTCTGTGATCTGCCTATGGGGGCATTGTGACATCATAACTCTGCACTAGTCACACAGGTGACAGAACCTTTTCTGTGATCTCCCTAAGGGGTATTTCTGACATCATAACACGGTACTGGTCACCGAGGTGACAGGCCCTTGCCTGCGATCTACCTAAGGGGGCGTTGTGACATCATTACTCGGCACTGGTCATCCAGGTGAAAGTCCCTTGTCTGTGATCTGCCTAAGGGGTCATTGTGACTTCATAACTCTGAACTGGTTCCCAATGTGACAGGCTCTTGACTGTGATCTGCCTAAGGGGCATTGTAACATCATAAATCTGCACAGGTCACCCAGATAACAGGGCCTTGTCTGTGATCTGCCTCAAGGGGCACTGTGACATCATAACTCTGCACTTGTCACCCAGGTTACAAGCCCTTATCTGCGATCTGCCTAAGGGGACATTGTAACATCATAAATCTGCACTGAGCACCCAGGTGACAGGCCATTGTCTGCGATCTGCCTAAGGGGGAATTGTGACATCATAACTCTGCACAGGTCACCCTGGTTAGAGACCCATGTCTTTGATCTGCTTAAGTGGGCATTGTGACATCATAACTCTGCACTGGTCACCCAGATGACAGACCTTTCACTTTGATCTGCCTAAGTGGGCATTGTGACATCATAACACTGCACTGGTCACCCAGTTGACAAACCCTTGTCTGCGATCTCCCTTAGGGGTCACTGTGACATCTTAACTCTGCACTGGTCACCCAGGTGTCAGACCCTTGTCTGTGATCTGCCTAAGGGGGCATTGTGATATCATTACTCTGCACTGGTCAACAAGGTGACAGGCACTTGTCTGCGATCTGCCTAAGGGGGCATTGTGACATCATAACTCTGCACTGGTCAACAAGGTGACAGGCACTTGTCTGCGATCTGCCTAAGGGGGCATTGCGACATCATAATTCTGCACTGGTCACCCAGCTGACGGGCCCTAGTCTGTGATCTGCCTAAGGTTGCATTGTGACATCATAACTCTGCACTAGTCACCCAGGTGACAGGGCTTTGTCTGTGATCTGCCTACGGGGGCACTGTGACATCCTAACTCTGTAGTGGGCACCCAGGTGACAGGCCCTTATCTTTGATCTGCCTAAGGGGGCATTGTAACATCATAACTCTTCGCTGGTCACCCAGGTGACAGGCCCATGTCAGTGATCTGCCTAAGGGGACATTGTGACATCATAACTCTGCACTGGTCACCCAGCTTACGGACCATTGACTGTGATCTGCCTAAGGGGGCATTAGGACATCATAACTCTGCACTGGGCACCCAGGTGACAAACCATTGTCTGTGATCTGCCTAAGGGGGCATTGTGACATCATAACACTGCACTGGTCACCCAGGTGACAGACCCTTGTCTTTGGCCTGCCTATGTGGGCATTGTGATATTATTACCATGCACTGGTCACACAGGTGACAGACCATTGTCTGTGATCTGCCTAAGGGGCCATTGTGACATCAAAATTCTGCACACATCACCCAGGTGACAGGCCCTTTTCTGTGATCTGCCTAAGGGGGAATTGCGACATAATAACTCTACACGGGTCACCCAGGTGACCGGCCATTGTCTGTGATGTGCCTAAGGGGGCATTGTGACATCATAACTCTGCACTGGTCGCCCAGGTGACAGACCGTGCACTTTCATCTGCGTAAGGCAGCATTGTGACATCATAACTCTGCACAGGTCACCCAGGTGACAGTCCCTTGTCTTTGATCTGCCTAAGGGGGCATCATGACATCATAACTCTGCACTGGTCACCCTGGTGACTGTCTCTTGTTTTTTATCTGCCTCAGGGGCATCGTGTCATCATAACTATGCACTGGTCACCCGGGTGACAGGCCACAGTCTTTGATCTGCCTAAGGGGGCATCGTGACATCATAAATCTGCACTGGTCACCCAGGTGACATACCCTTGTCTGTGATCTGCCTAATGGGGCATCATGACATCATAACTCTGCACTTTTCACCCAGATGACAGACCATTGTCTGTGATCTGCCTAAGGGGTCATTGTGACATCATAACTCTGCACCGGTCACCCAAGTGACAGCCCAATGTCTGTGATCTGCCTAATGGGGCATCGTGACATAATAACTGTGCACGGATCCCCCAGGTAACAGGCCCTTGTCTTTGATCTGCCTAAGGGGGCATCATGACATCATAACTCTGCACTGGACACCCAGGTGACAGACCCTGGTTTTGATCTGCCTAAGGGGGCATTGTGACATCATACCTCTGCCCTGGTCACCCAGGTGACAGACCCTGGTCTTTGATCTGCGTAAGGCGGCATTCTGACATCATAACTCTGCACTGCTCACCCAGGTGACAGACCCTTGTCTTTGATCTGCCTAAGGGGGCTTTGTGACATCATAACTCTGCACTGGGCACCCAGGTGACAGGCCCTGACCTTTGATCTGCCTAAGAGGGCATTGTGACATCAAAACCCTGCACTGGTCACGCAGGTGACAGTCCCTGGCCTTTTATCTGCCTAAAGGGTCAGTGTGACGTCATAACTCTGCACTGGTCGCCCAGGTGACATTCCCCAGACTTTGATTTGCCTAACGGGGTATTGTGACATCATAATTCTGCACTGGTCACCAGGTGACAGGCCCTGGAATTTCATCTGCCTAAGCGTGCATTGTGACATCGTAACTCTGCACAGGGCAACCAGGTGACAGGCCCTTGTCTGTGATCTGCCTAAGGGGGCATTGTGACATCACAACTCTGCACAGGTCACACAGGTGACAGACCCTTGACTTTGATCTGCGTAAGGGGGAATTGTGACATAATATCTCGGAATGGGTAACCCAGGTGACACACCCTTGTCTGTGATCTGCCTAAGGGGGCATTGTGACATCATAACTCTGCACGGGACATCCAGGAGACAGGCCCTTGTCTGTGATCTGCCTAAGGGGGCATTGTGACATCATAACTCCGCACCGGTCATCCAGGTGACAGGCCCTGGTCTGTGATCTGCCAAAGGGGGCATCGTGACTTCATAACTCTGCACGGGTCACCCAGGTGCCAGGCCTTTTCTGCGATGTGCCCAAGGGGCATTGTGACATCATAACTCTGCACGGGTCACCCAGGAGTCAGGCCCTTGTCTGTGTTCAGCCTAAGGGGGAATTGTGACATCATAACTCTGCACGGGTCACCCAGGTGACAGACCCTTGCCTTTGATCTGCCAAGGGGGCATTATGACATCATAACCCTGCACGGGTCACTCGGGTGACAGACCCTTGTCTATGATCTGCCTAAGGCACCGTTATTACATCATAATTCTGCTTGGGTCACCCAGGAGAAAGACCCTTCACTGTGATATGCCTAAGGGGTAATTGTGACATCATAACTCTGCATGGGCCACCCAGGTGACAAGCCCTTGTCTGTGATCTGCCTAAGGTGGCATTGTGACATCATAAATCTGCACAGGTCACCCAGGTGACAAGCCCTTGTCTGTGATCCGCCTAAGTTGGCATTGTGACATCATAACTCTTCACAGGTCACCCAGGTGACAGACCCTTGACTTTGATCTGCGTAAGGGGGCATTGTGACATCATATCTCTGAATGGGTCACCCAGGTGACAGACCCTTGTCTGAGATCTGCCTAAGGGGGCATTGTGATATCATAACTCTGCACGGGTCATCCAGGAGACAGGCCCTTGTCTGTGATCTGCCTAAGGGGGCATTGTGACATCATAACTCTGCACTGGTCATCCAGGTCACAGGCCTTTGTCTGTGATCTGACTAAGGGTTCATTGTGACATCATAACTCCGCACCGGTCATCCAGGTGACAGGCCCTGGTCTGTGATCTGCCAAAGGGGGCATCGTGACTTCATAACTCTGCACGGGTCACCCAGGTGCCAGGCCTTTTCTGCGATGTGCCCAAGGGGCATTGTGACATCATAAGTCTGCACGGGTCCCCCAGGTGACAGGCCCTTGTCTGTGATCTGCCAAAGGGGTCATTGTGACATCGTAACTCTGCATGGGTCAACCAGGTGATAGACCCTTGTCTGTGTTCTGCCTAAGGGGGCATTTTGATATCATGACTCTGCACTGGGCACCCATTTGACAGGCCCTTGACTTTGATCGGCCTAAGGGGGCATTGTGACATCATAACTCTGAATGGGTTACCCAGGTGACAGGCCCTGGCCTTTGATCTGCCTAAGGGGGCATTGTGACATCATAACTCTGCACTCGGCACCCAGGTGACAGGCTCTTGACTTTGATCTGCCTAAGGGGGCATTGTGACATCATAAGTTTGCACTGCTCAGCCAAGTGACAGGCCCTAGACTTTGACCTGCCTAAGGGGGCATTGTGACATCATAACTCTGCACTGGTCACCTAGGTGACAGGCCCTGGCCTTTGATCTGCCTAAGTGGGCTTTGTGATATCATAACTCTTAACTGGTCACCGAGGTGACAGGCCCTGGCTTTTGATCTGCCAAAGGGGGCATTGTGACATCATAACTCTGCACTGTTCACCCAGGTGTCAGTCACTGGCCTTTGATCTGGCTAACGGGGCATTGTGACATAATAACTCTGCACGGGTCGCCCAGGCGACTGGCCCTGGCCTTTGTTCTTCCTAAGGGGTCATTGTGACATCATAATTCTGCACTGGTCTCCCAGGCGAGAGGCCCTGACATTTGATCTGTCGAAGGAGGAATTGTGACATCATAACTCTGCACTGGTCACCCAGGTGACATGCCCTGGACTTTGATCTGCCTAAGGGGGCATTGTGACATCATAATTCTGCACTGGTAACCCAGGTGACAGGCCCTTGCCTGATATGTGCCTAAGAGGGCATTGTGACGTCATAACTCTGCACTGGGCACCCAGGTGACAGACCCTTGTCTGGAATCTGCCTAAGGGGGCATTGTGACATCATAACTCTCCACTGGCCACCCAGGTGACAGACCCTTGTCTGCGATCAGCCTAAAGGGGCATTCAGATATCAAAATTCTGCACTGGGCACCCAGGTGGGAATCCCTTGTCTGTGATCTGCCTAAGGTGCATTGTGATATCATAACTCTGCACTGGTCACCCAGGTGACAGGCCCTGGAATTTGATCTGCCTAAGGGGGCATTGTGACATCATAATTCTGCACTGGGCACCGATTTGACAGGCCCTTGCCTGTGATCTGCCTAAGGGGGCAATGTGACATCGTAACCCAGCACTGGGAACCCAGGTTACAGACCCTTGTCTGGAATCTGCCTAAGGGGACATTGTGACATCATAACTCTGCACTGGTCACCCAGGTGACTGAACCTTGTCTGTGATCCGCCTAAGGGGGCATTGTGACATCATAACCCTGCACTGGGCACCCATTTGACAGACCCTTGCCTGTGATCTGCATAAGAGGGCATTGTGACATCATAATTCTGCACGAGTCTCCCAGGTGACAACCCGTTGCCTGTGATCTGCCTAAGGGGCATTGTGACATCATAACTCTGCACAGGTCACCCAGGTGACAGGCCCTTGTCTGTGATCTGCCTGAGGGGGCATTGTGACATCATAACTCTGCACTGGTCAGCCAGGTGACAGGCCCTTGATTTTGATCCGCCTAAGGGGGCATTGTGACATCATAAATCTGCACGGCTCACCCAGATGACAGACCCTTGACTTTGATCTGCCTAACGGGGGCATAGTGACATCATAGTACTGCACGGGTCACCCAGGAGAAAGATCCTTCGCTGTGATATGCCTAAGGGGTTATTGTGACATCATAACCCTGCATGGGTCACCCAGGTGACAGACCCTTGTCTTTGATCTGAAAAGGTGGCATTGTGACATCATAAAGCCCCACTGGTCTCCCAGGTGACAGGCCCTTGTATTTTATCTTCTTAAGGGGGCATTGTGACATCATAACTCTGCACTGCTCAGCCAGGTATCAGGCCCTTGACTTTGCTCTTCCTAAGGGGGTATTGTGACATCATAACTCTGCACTGGTCAGCCAGGTGACAGGCCCTTGACTTTGATCTGCCTAAGGGGGCATTGTGACATCATAACTCTGCACAGGTCACCCAGGTGACAGGCCCTTGTCTGTGATCTGCCTGAGGGGGCATTGTGACATCATAACTCTGCACTGGTCAGACAGGTGACAGGCCCTTGGCTTTGATCCGCCTAAGGGGGCATTGTGACATCATAAATCTGCACGGGTCACCCAGATGACAGACCCTTGACTTTGATCTGCCTAAGGGGGCATAGTGACATCATAATACTGCACGGATCACCCAGGAAAAAGACCCTTCGCTGTGATATGCCTAAGGGGTTATTGTGACATCATAACTCTGCACGGGTCACCCAGGTGACAGACCCTTGTCTTTGATCTGCCAAGGGGGCATTGTGACATCATAAAGCACCACTGGTCTCCCAGGTCACAGGCCCTTGTATTTTATCTTCCTAAGGGGGCATTGTGACATCATAACTCTGCACTGGTCAGCCAGGTGACAGGCCCTTGACTTTGATCTGCCTAAGGGGGCATTGTGACAACATAAGTCTGCACTGGTCAGCCAGGTGACAGGCCCTTGACTTTGATCTGCCTAATTGGGCATTGTGACATCATAAATCTGCATGGGTCACCCAGGTGACAGACCCTTGTCTTTGATCTGCCAAGGGGGCATTGTGACATCGTAACTCTGCACTGGTAATCCAGGTGACTGTCCCTTGCCTTATATCTGCCTAAGGGGGCATTGTGACATCATAATTCTGCACTGGGCACCCAGGTGACAGACCCTTGTCTAGAAGCTGCCTAAGGGGGCATTGTGACATCATAACTCTGCACTGGTCACCCAGGTGGCAGACCCTTGTCTGTGATCTGCCTAAAGGGGCATTGGGACATCATAACTCTGCACTGGGCACCCAGGTTTGAAGCCCTTGTCTGTAATCTGCCAAAGGGGGCTTCGTGATATCATAACTGTGCCCGGGTCACCCAGGTGACAGGCCCTGGAATTTGATCTGCCTAAGGGGGCATTGTGAGATCGTAACTCTGCACTGAGCACCCATTTGACACGCCCTTGCCTGTGATTTGCGTACGGGGGCATTGTGACCGCATAAATCTGCACTGGGCACCCAGGTGACAGACCCTTGTCTGGAATCTGCCTAAGGCGGCATTGTGACACCATAACTCTGCACTAGTCACCCAGGTGACAAACCCTTGTCTGTGATCTGCCTAAGGGTGCATTGTGTCATCATAACTCTGCACGGAACACCCAGGTGACAGACCCTTGTCTGTGATTTGCCTAAGGGGACATTGTGACAATGTAACTCTGCACTGGTCACTCAGGTGACAGTCCCTTGTCTGTGATATGCCTAAGGGGGCATTGTGACATTATAACTCTGCATGTCTCACCGAGGTGAAAGGCCCTTGTCTGTGATCAGCCAAAGGGGGCATTGTGACATCATAACTCTTCACGGGTCACCCAGGTGACAGACCCTTGTCTTTGATCTGCCAAGGGGGCATTCTGACATCATAACTCTGCACAGGACACCCAGGTGAAAGACCCATGGCTGTGATTTGCCTAAGGGGTCATTGTGACATCATAACAATGCACGGGTCACCCAGGTGACAGACCCTTGTTTTTGATCTGGATAGGGGGCATTGTGACATCATAAAGCACCACTGGTCTCCCAGGTGACAGGCCCTTGTATTTTATCTTCCTAAGGGGGAATTGTGACATCATAACTATGCACTGGTTTGCCAGGTGACAGGCTCTTGACTTTGATCTGCCTAAGGGGGCATTGTGACATCATAAGTCTGCACTTGTCAGCCAGGTGACCGGCCCTTGACTTTGATCTGCCTAAGGGGGCATTGTGACATCATAATTCTGCACTGGTCACCCAGGTGACAGGCTCTTGTCTTTGATCTGCCTAAGGGGGCATTGTGACACCATAAATCTGCACGGGTCACCCAGGTGACAGACCCTTGTCTGGAATCTGCCTAAGGCGGCATTGTGAGATCATAACTCTGCACTTGTCACCCAGGTGACAGACCCTTGTCTGTGATCTGCCTAAGGGGGAATTGGGACATCGTAACTCTGCACTGGGCACCCAGGTGGGAAGCTCTTGTCTGTGATCTGCCTAAGTGGGCACTGTGACATCATAACTCTGCACTGGTCACCCAGGTGACAGGCCCTTGAATGTGATCTGCCTAAGGGGGCATTGTGACATCATAGCAGTGCACGGGTAACCCAGGTGACAGGCCCTTGTCTGTGATCTGCCTAAGGGGGCACTGTGATTTCATAGCTCTGCACGGGTCACCCAGGTGACAGACCCTTGTCTTTGATCACCCATGGGGTATTGTGACTTCATAACTCTGCACGGGTCACCCAGGTGACAGACCCCTGTTAATGATCTGCCTAAGGGGCCATTGTGACATCATAACTCCGCACTTGTCACCCAGGAGAAAGACCCTTGGATGTGATATGCCCAAGGGGTCATACCCTTACCCTGTCGGGCCAATCTTAGCCCTGGCCAATCTACTAGCCAACATGATGCAGCTACCTGGCCATGTCTCCACATTTCTGGGGAGGGCCCCACACCCAGCCACAGAAGAGCCCCTCCTGCATTCCGTCCTCACACACAGGCCTGTCCATCCACTTGCTACTGTCACACTCTTGCCAGCAGAAGAGGCCCCCGTAATGGCCGATATCACCGCCCAGTCTATCCTCACCCCACAGCTGTGCAGCGGGACACTCCTGCTGGCCCACGTGGCTGCCAGAGCCCATGCTGGCACGGCGCTCCAGCATGTCGGCGTCCCTGCGGGCCACGCTACCGGTGACATGGCTCGCATGACCCTCCTTCCTGGCAGTGACACTGCCGATGTGAACCCCATTTTCACAGCTGTCATTTGTAAATAGGACCATTTTCTCTTTTCTCTCTCCCTTCCATTCACAGGGCTTCTCATTCTCTCTGTTTCTGCCTCCATTTCAGAGATTTGCTCACCTTTTTCTCTCTCACTATGTCTGCCGTGGTCCCCAGAGAAGTGTGCCACATAAAATTGCCCCATTAAAGGTCATGAATTGAGTGAATTTTAGTGTATTTGTGCTTGTGCACATTCAATTTCAATTCGCAATCCATTTTAGAAGGTTTTATCACCCCCGACCAGAGAAAAACCCTGTGGACATTAGTCACTCTTCATTCTGTCTCAAACCCTCTCCCTGACCGTCAGCCCTAGGTAACAACTGCATAGAACGATCAACCCCATATGCATAGATTTCCATATTGTGGACATTTCCTATAAACGGAATTGCACAATACGTGAGCTTTTATGACTGACATAACACTTTTAGCACAATATTTTCAAGATTCATCCACATTGCAGCCTTACCCACAGGGGGAAACCGCATTTTGTGGTTTCAGTAACACCGGGTGTTTTCTCCTTCCTTCCATCTTTCTTTCCTTCCTTCCTTCCTTCCTTCCTTCCTTCCTTCCTTCCTTCCTTCCTCCTTTTTCTCTCTTATTCCTTCTGCCCTCTCTCTTTCATATGCCTTAGGTGCATCCTACGTCCTGTGTCTTTTTGGGGAATCCTCAACTGGTGCTGGAAAATTGTGTTATTGTAATTATTTACCGCTATCTCTCTTTCATGGTTCTCCATCAGTTGTAAGCATCTATTGGTTTATCCCAGGTCACTAAGTATATTTTAATTAGGTACACCTGTTTTCCTTTATACCCCTGTTTCTGGAGTATAGGGTCGCATACTCATAAACCCAGTGTATCTCAGAAATCCATCTAATATTCCAATAAACCCATCATAACGTTGAAAAATCATAAATCAAACCAACATAAATCACGGTTTGTCGGTGGATATGGGCTCCATCAATTCCATTGTCTTCAATAATGCTGTACACCATTACCAATGGCAGACTGATTGGGCGTGGATGTGGATAACATTATAAAAATCAGTTATTAGAGTGATACTTTAACCTGACTGAAGAGCTGATCTAATGGTATTAGTACAGTGCATGATTATGTGAGATGTTTTGAGACAGAGTAGGACATTTGTGTATGAAATTCTGTGGCTTTTTTCACTTAGTAGGAACCTTTGTGTGTGGAAAACTGAGAAAATTGCTTTCTGCTGTAGAGTCTGGCATTCATGGTAGATTAAAGCTTATTTTTCTGGAAGTAAATCTTATTCAATAAAATACTACTCTTTATAATAAAAAACAAAGACACTGGTGATGTGAAGTCATTATCCTCAGCAAACTAATCCAGGAACAGAAAACCAAACGCCACATTCTCACTTAGAATGGGAGCTGAGAAATGGGATCCCATGGACACAGGAAGGGGAACAACACACACTGGGGCCTTTCGGGAGGCAGAGCGTTAAGAAAAACAGCTACTGCATGCTGGGCTGAATACCTAGGTGATGGGTTGACAGGTGCAGCAAACCACCATGGCACACGTTTACCTTAGTAACAAATCTGCACACCCTGCCCATATATCCCAGAACTTAGAAACAAAACGAAAGCAAAGAAAACGAGAAAGCAATAGCAAAACGCTAACGGCAAAACAAAGTTTCAAACTCAGAAAGTGACAGACCAATTTTTGGTTCAAATCATGGTTCTCGACCCAGTTGCCATAAGGTCAGGATAAAGAATTTGATTACGTATTGTAAAGAAGACATGCAGCGGATGACCAGAAAAATTGTTCTCAACATACGTGTGGCTTCGAGTTCAACGGTGACGCTATCTACCGGGACATAGCATTAGATTCCAAAGGGCCGAGTCCCGCAAGACTGGCCTCCCACACTAATAACAATGGGAAGCCCTACGTTGTTTTATCTGTGTTTCTCAGCAACTGGCTATAAATCAGGTTTCCACCACTCCCAGTTTTAGTTGCATTCATTTGCTGGAAGAGCTCACAGCACGCAGGGAAACACTGACATTTCCCATTTTTTGTATTTTAGCAGGTATTGCAAAAACTTCAAAAAAATCTTTTGGGCCCGGCATGTGGTGAGGGGCGCACTGCCTTCCATGAAGTGTTAACCAGAAGCTCTATAAACCCAGTCCTTTTGGGTTTTTATGGAGACCTCATTCTATAGGCATGATGGGTTAAACCATAGGCTATTGGTCATCAACTCAAACTGAGGCTCTCAGCCCTCCCTTGAAATTGGGGTTGAGGCTTTGCCATTCTCAGTCTGAGGATTATATATTTGTTGTACATTGTTTTTTTATGTACAGTATATAATATTCATTTGGTAAACTTTGATATATTATGTACAGTATATAATAAATATTTGGTGTACTTTGATATTTTATATACAGTATATAATATATATTTGGGGTACTTTGATATTTTATCTACAGTATATAATACATATTTGGTGTACTTTGATATTTTATGTACAATATATAATATATAGTTGGTGTACTTTGGAATTTTATGTACAGTATATAATATATATGGTGTACTTTGGTATTTTATGTTCAGTATATAATACATTCTTCTACTTTCATATTTCATATGCAGTATATACTATATATTTGGTGTACCTTGATATTTTATGTACAGTATATAATATATATTTGTTGTACTTTGATATTTTTTGTACAGTATATAATATATATTGGTGTACTTTGATATTCAATGTACAGTATACAATATATTTTTAGTGTATTTTATATTTTATATACAGTATATAATATATATTTGGTGTACTTTGACATTTTATGAACAGTATATAATCTATATTTGGTGTACTTTGATATTTAATGTACAGTATAAAATACATTCTTGTACTTTCATATTACATGTACAGTATATACTATATATTAGATGTACTTTGATATTTTATGTACAGTATATAAAATATATTTGTTGTACTTTGATATATTATGTACAGTGTAAAATATATATTTGGTGTGCTTTGATATTCTATGTACAGTATATGATATATATGTGGCATACTTTGATATTTTATGTACAGTATGTAACATTAATTTGCTGTATTTTTATATTTTATGTACAGTATTTAGTATATATTGGGTGTACTTTGATATTTTATGTACAGCATATAATATATATTTGGTGAAATTTGATATTTAATTGCAGTATATAATATACTTTTCGTGTACTTTGATATTTTATGTACGGTGTATATTATATATTTGGTGTATTTTGTTATTTTATGTACAGTATATAATATATATTTGGTGTATTTTGATATTTTACGTACAGTATATAATATACATTTGGTGTACATCGATATTTTATTTACAGTATATATTATAAATTTGGGGTATTTTGATATTTTATGTACAGTATATAATATATGATTGGTGTACTTTGATATTTTATGTACAGTATATAATACACTCTTTTTGGACTTTCATATTTTATGTACAGCATATACTATATATTTGGTGTACTTTTATATTTTTTGTACAGTATATAATATATATTTGTTGTACTTTGATATTTTATGTACAGTATATAATATATATTTGGTGTACTTTGATATTCAATGTACAGTATATAATATATATTTGGTGTACTTTGATATTTTATGTACAGTATATAATACATATTTGGCGTACTTTGATATTTTATGTACAGTATGTAACATTAATTTGCTGTATTTTTATATTTTATGTACAGTATTTAGTATATATTTGGTGTACTTTGATATTTTATGTACAGCATATAATATATATTTGGTGAAATTTGATATTTAATTGCAGTATATAATATACTTTTCGTGTACTTTGATATTTTATGTACGGTGTATATTATATATTTGGTGTATTTTGTTATTTTATGTACAGTATATAATATATATTTGGTGTATTTTGATATTTTACGTACAGTATATAATATACATTTGGTGTACATTGATATTTTATTTACAGTATATATTATATATTTGGGGTATTTTGATATTTTATGTACAGTATATAATATATGATTGGTGTACTTTGATATTTTATGTACAGTATATAATACACTCTTTTTGGACTTTCATATTTTATGTACAGCATATACTATATATTTGGTGTACTTTTATATTTTTTGTACAGTATATAATATATATTTGTTGTACTTTGATATTTTACGTACAGTATATAATATATATTTGGTGTACTTTGATATTCAATGTACATTATATAATATATATTTGGTGTACTTTGATATTTTATGTACAGTATATAATACATATTTGGCGTACTTTGATATTTTATGGACAGTATATAATCTATATTTGGTGTACTTTGATATTTTATGTACAGTATATAATATATTCTTGTTGTGCTTTCATATTTTATGTACAGTATATACTATATATTTGGTGTACTCTTATATTTTATGTAGAGTACATAATATATATTTGTTGTATTTTGATAAATTATGTACAGTATATAATATATATTTGGAGTACTTTGATATTCTATGTACAGTATATAATATATATTTGGTGCACTTTGATATTTTATGTACAGAATATGTTATATATTCGGTGTACTTTGATATTTTATGTACAGCATATAATCTATATTTGGTGTACTTTGATATTTTATGTACAGTGTATAACATTAATTTGCTGTATTTTTATATTTTATGTACAGTATTTACTATATATTTGGTGTAATTTGATATTTTATATACAGTACATAATATATATTGGTTATACTTTGATATTTTATGTACAGTATATAATATATATTTGGTGTACTTTGATATTCTATGTACAGTATACAATATATACTTAGTGTACTTTTATATTTTATGTACAGAATATAATATATATTTGGTGTAATTTGATGTTTTATGTAGAGTATATAATATATATTTGGTGTATTTTGATGCTCCATGTACAATACATAATATATATTTGGTGTACTTTGATAATTTATGTACAGTATATAATATTAATTTGCTGTATTTTTATATTTTATGTACAGTATATAATATATATTTGGTGTACTTTGATATTTTATGTACAGCACATAATATATATTTGGTGTACGTTGATATTTTATGTACAGCATATAATATATATTTGGTGAAATTTTATATTTTATCTACAGTATATAATATACATTCGGTGTACTTTGATATTTTATGTACGGTATATATTATATATTTGGTGTACTTTGATATTTTATGTACAGTATATAATCTATATTTGGTGTACTTTGATATTTTATGTTCAGTATATAATATATATTTGATGTACTTTGATATTTTATGTACAGTATATAATATATCTTTGCTGTACTTTGATATTTTATGTACAGTATATAATATTCATTTGGTTTACTTTGATATTTTATGTAGTCTATAATATTAATTAGCTGTATTTTGATATTTTATGTACCGTATATAATATATATTTTGTGAACTCTGATATTTTATGTATAGTATACGATATGTATTTGGCATAGTTTGATATTTTTTGTACAGTATGTAATATATATTTGCTTTACTTTGATATTTTATGTACAGTATATATTACATATTTGGTGTTCTTTGAAATTTTATGTACAGTATATAATCTATATTTGGTGTACTTTCATATTTTATGTACAGTATATAATACATTCTTGTTGTACTTTCATATTTTATGTACAGTATATACTACATATTTGGTGTACTTTTATATGTTATGTACTGTACATAATATATATTTGTTGTACTTTGATATTTTATGTACAGTTTATAATATATATTTGGTGTACTTTGATATTCAATGTACTGTATATAATATATATTTGGTGTTCTTTGATATTTTTTGTACAGTGTATAATATTAATTTTCTGTATTTTTATATTTTATGTACAGTACATAATATATATTTGTTATTCTTTGATATTTCATGTACAGTATAAGATATATAATTGGTGTACTTTGATATTTTATGCACAGTATATAATATGTATTTGGTGAAATTTGATATTTTATGTACAGTATATAATATATATTTGGTGTAGTTTGATATATTAAGTAGCGTATATAACGTATATTTGGTGTACTTTGGTATTCTATGTACGGTATAAAATATATATTTGGTGTACTTTGATATTTTATGTACAGCATATAATATTAATTTGCCATATTTTGATATTTTATCTTCAGTATATAACATATATTTGGTGTAATTTGATATTTTATGTACAGTATATAATATGTATTTGGTGTACTTTCATATTTCATGTACAATATATAATATATATTTGGTGAAATTTGATATCTTATGGACAGTATATTATATATATTTGGTGTACTTTGATATTTTATGTACAGTATACATTATATGTTTGGTGTACTTGGATATTTTATGTACTGTATATAATCTATATTTGGTGTACCTGGATATTTTATGTACAGTAAATAATCTATATACGGTGTACTTTGATACTTTATGTACAGTATATAATACATTCTTTTACTTTGATATTTTATGTATAGTATATACTATATATTTGGTGTACTTTGATATTTTATGTACAGTATATAATGTATATTTCTTGAACTTTGATATTTTATGTACTCTATTTAATATATATTTAGTGTACTTTGATATTCTATGTACAGTAAAAAATATATTGTTATGTACTTTGATATTTTATGTACAGTATATAATATATATTTGATGTAGTTTCATATTCAATGTACAGTATGAAATATATTTTTAGTGTTCTTTTATATTTTATGTACAGTATATAATATATATTTGGTGTACTTTGATATTTTATGTAAAGTATATAATATACATTTGGTTTACTTTGATATTTTATGTACAGTATATAATATATATTTGGTGTACTTTGATATTTTATGTACAGTATATAATCTATATTTGGTGTACTTTGATATTTTATGTACAGTATATAATACATTCTTGTTGTACTTTGATATTTTATGTACAGTATATTATATAATTGGTGTACTTTGATATTTTTTGTACAGTATATAATATATATTGCTTGAACTTTGATATTTTATATACAGTATATAATATATATTTGGTGTACCTTGATATTCTATGTACAGTATAAAATGTATAATTGGTGTACTTTGATATTTTATGAACAGTATATAATATATATTTGTGTACTTTGATATTCTATGTACAGTATATAATATATATTTTGTGTACTTTGATATTTTATGTACCATATATAACATATATTTGGTGAAATTTGGTATGTTATGTACAGTATATAATATATATTTGGTGTATTTTGATATTTTATGTACAGTATATATTATATATTTGGTGTACTTTGATATTTTATGTACAGTATATAATCTATATTTGGTGAACTCTGATATTTTATGCACAGACTATAACGTACATTTGGTGTACTTTGTTATTTTATGTACAGTATATAATATATATTTACTGTACTTTGATTTTTTTGTACTGTATATAATGTATATTTTGTGTACTCTAATGCTTTATGTAAACTATATAATATATATTTAGTGTACTTTGATATTTTATGTTCAATATATAATATATATTTCGTGTGGTTTGTAATTTTATGTACAGTGTATAATGTATTTGTTGTACTTTCATATTTTATGTACAGAATATAATATATATGGAGTACTTTGTTATTTTATGTGGAGTATATAATATATATTTGGTGGACTTAGATATTTTATGTACAGCATAAATATATATTTGGTGTACTTTGAAATTTTATGTACAGTGTGTAATACATTTGGTGTACTATTATATTTTTTGTACAGTATATAATATATACGGTGTACTTTATTATTTTACATACAGTATATAACATATTTGCTGTACTTTTATATTTTATGTACAGTATATATAAATTTGCTGTACTTTGATACTTTCTGTACACTATATAATCCATGATAATTGTACCTTTATATTTTATGTGCAGTATATAATATGTATTTTGTGTGGTTTGATATTTTATGTAAAGTACATAATACATATGTACATATGTAAAGTACATAATACGTAACTCTGCACGGGTCACCCAGGTGACAGGAAATTGTCTGTGATCTGCCTAAGGGTTCATTGTCACAACATAACACTGTAAGTGTCACCGAGGTGACAGGCCCTTGTCTGTGATCTGCCTAAGGAAGTATTGTGACATCATAACTCTGCACGGGTCACCCCGGTGACAGCCTCACATCTGTCATCTGCCTAAGGGGGCATTGTGACATCATAACTCTGCACTGGGCACCCAGGTGACAGGCCCTGGCATTTGATCTGCCTAAGGGGGCATTGTGACATCATAACTCTGCAGTGGTCACTCAGGTGACAGGCCCTTGTCTTTGATCAGCCTAAGGGGGCAATGTGACATCATAACTCTGCACTGGGCACCCAGCTGACAGGCCCCTGTCTGTGATCTGCCTAACTGGGCATTGTGACATTATAACTCTGCACTGGGCACCAAGGTGACAGGCCCTTGTCTGTGATCTGCCTAAGGGGGCATTGTGACATCATAAATCTGCACTGGGCCCCCAGGTGACAGGCCATTGTCTGTGATCAGCTGAAGGGTGGACTGTGACATCATAACTCTGAACTGGGCACCCAGGTGACAGGCACTTGTATGTGATCAGCCTAAGGGGGCATAGTGATATCATAACTCTGCACTGAACACCAAGGTGACAGGCCCATGTCTATGATCTCCCTAAAGGGGCATAGTGACATCATAACTGTGCACGGGTCACCCATGTGAGAGGCACTTGTCTGTGATCTGCCTAAGGTGGCATTGAGACATCATAACTCTTCACTGGGAACCCAGGTGACTGGCCCTTGCCTTTGATCTGCCTAAGGAAGCATTGTCACATCATAACAATGCACTGGTCACCCAGGTGACAAGCCCTTGTCTGTGATCTGAATAAGCGGTCATTGTGACATCACAACCCTTCACTGGTCACCCAGGTGACAGGCCCTTGTCTGTGATCTGCCTAAGGGGGCACAGTGACATCATAACTCTGCACGGGTCAACCAGGTGACAGGTCCTTGTCTGTGATCTGCCTAAGGTGGCATTGAGACATCATAACTCTGCACTGTGCACCCAGGAGACAGACCATTGACTTTGATCGGCCAAGGGAGGCATTGTCACATCATAACACTGCACTGGTCACCCAGGTGACAAGCCCTTGCCTGTGATCTGCCTAAGGGGGCATTGTGACATCATAACTCTGCACGGGTCACCCAGGTGACAGGCCCTTGTCTGTTATCTGCTAAGGGGGCATTGTGACATCATGACTCTGCAGTGGTCACCCAGGTGATAGGCCCTTCTCTGTGATCTGCCTAAGGGGGCATTGTGACATCTTAACTCTGCACTGGGCACCCAGGTGAAAGGCCCTTGTCGGTGATCTGCCTAAGGGGGCATAGTGACATCATAACTCTGCACGACTCACCCAGGTGACAGGCCCTTGTCTGTGATCTGCCTAAGGGGGTATTGTGACATCATAATTCTGGACGGGTCACCCAGGTGACAGACCCTTCTCTGTGATCTGCCTAAGGGGGCATTTTGACATCTTAACTCTGCACTGGGCACCCAGGTGACAGGCCCTGGCATTTGATCTGCCTAAGGGGTCATTGGGACATCATAACTCTGCACTGGGCACCCAGGTGACAGGCCTTTGTGATCTGCCTAAGGGGGCATAGTGACATCGTAACTCTGCATGGGTCACCCAGGTAACAGACCCTTGTCTGGGATCTGCCTAAGGTGGCATTGAGACATCGTAACTGTGCACGGGGCACCCAGGTGACAGGCCCTTGTCTTTGATCTGCCTAAGGAGGCATTGTGACATCATAACTCTGCACGGGTCACCGAGGTGACAGGCCATTGTCTGTGATCTGCCTAAGGGGGCATTGTGACACCATAACTCTGCACTGGGCAGCAAGGTGACATGCCCTGGCATTTGATCTGCCTAAGGGTGCATTGTGACATCGTAACTCTGCACTGGTCACCCAGGTGACATATAATGGACTTTGATCTGCCTAAGCTGGCATTGTGATATCATAACTCCGCACTAGGCACCCAGGAGACAGGCCATTGTCTGTGATCTGCCTAAGGGGGCATTGTGACATCATAACTCTGCACTGTTCACCCAGGTGACAGGCCCTGGCCTTTCATCTGCCTAAGAGGGCATTGGGACATCATATCTCTGCACTGGGCACCTAGGTGACATTCCCTTGTCTGTGATCTGCCTAAGGGGTCATTGTGACATCATAAGTCTGCACTGGTCACACAGGTGACATATCCTGGACTTTGATCTGCCTATGGGGGCATTGGGACATCATAACTCTGCACTGGTCACCCAGGTGACAAGCCCTTGTCTGTGATCTGCCAAAGGGGGCATTGTGACATCATAACTCTGCACTGGTCACCCAGGTGACAGACCCCTGTCTGTGATCTCACTAAGAGGGCATTGTGACTTCATAAATCTGCCCTGGTGACAGACACTTGTCTGTGATCTGCCTAAGGGGGCATTGTGACATCATAACTCTGCACTTGTCACCCAGGTGAAAGGTCTTTGTCTGTTATCTGCTTAAGGGGTCATTGAGACATCGTAACTCTGCACTGGGCACCCAGGTGACAGGCGCTTGTCTTTGATCTGCCTAAGGGGGAATTGTGACATCATACCTCTGCACTGGCCACCCAGGTGACAGGCCCTTGTCTGTGATCTGCCTAAGGGTGCATTGTGACATCATAACTTTGCCCTGGTCACCCAGGTGACAGGTCCTTGTCTGTGATCTGCATAAGCGGGCAACGTGAAATCATAAGTCTGCACTGGTCACCCACGTGACAGGCCCTTGTCTGTGATCTGCCTCAGAGGGAAATGTGACAACATAACTCTGCACTGGTCACCAAGGTGAGAGACCTTTGTCTGTGATCTGCCGAAGGGGGCATTGTGACATCATAATTCTGCATGGGTCAAACAGGTGACAGTCCCTTGACTGTGATCTGCCTAAGGGGGCATTGTGACAACATAACTCTGCACATGTAACCCAGGTGAAAGGCCCTAGTCTGTGATCTGCCTAAGGGGTCACTGTGATATCATAACTCCGCACTGGGCACCCAGATGACAGGCCCTGGCATTTGATCTGCCTAAGGGGGAATGGTGACATCATAACTCTGCACTGGTCACCCAGGTGACAGGCCCTGGCCTGTCTTCTGCCTAAGGGGGCATTGTGACATCATAGCTCTGCACTGGGCTCCCAGGTGACAGGCCTTTGTCTGAGATCTGCCAAATGTGTCATTGTGACGTAATAATTCTGCACTGGGCACCAAGGTGAGATTCCCTTGTCTGTGATCTGCCTAAGCTGG
This sequence comes from Gorilla gorilla gorilla, assembly GCF_029281585.2. Taxonomy (NCBI): domain Eukaryota; kingdom Metazoa; phylum Chordata; class Mammalia; order Primates; family Hominidae; genus Gorilla; species Gorilla gorilla. Next base: position 7,089,852 of record NC_086018.1, on the reverse strand, counting down.
CATTGTGACATCATAACCCTGCACTGGTCACCCAGGTGAAAGACCCTTGTCTGTGAACTTCCCAAGGGGGCATTGTGACATCATAACTCTGCACTGGTCACCCAGGTCACAGAACCTTGTCTGTGATCTTCCTAAGGGGGCATTGTGATATCATAACGACTCTGTTCATGCAGGTGAGAGACACTTCTCTTTGATCTGCCTAAGGGGGCATTGTGACATCATAACTCTGCACTGGTCACCCAGGTGACAGGCCCTTGTCTTTCTTCTGCCTAAGGGATCATTGTGACATCACAACTCAGCATGGGTAACCCAGGTGACAGACCCTTGTCTCTGATCTGCCTAAGGGGGCATTCTGACATCCTAAATATACACGGGTCACCCAGGTGACAGGCCCTTGTCTGTCAAATGCTTAAGGGGGTATTGTGACATCATAAATCTGCATGGGTGACTGCGGTGACAGATCTTTGTCTTTGATCTGGTTGAGGGAGCATTGGAACGTCATAACCCTGCACTGGTCATCCAGGTGACAGGCCCTGGATTTTGATCTGCCTGAGGGGCATTGTGACATCAAACCTCTGCACTGGTCACACATGCGACAGGCCCTGCCCTTTGATCTGCCTATGGGGTTATTGTGACATCATAACTCTGCACTGGTCACCCAGGTGACAGACCCTTGTCTTTCATCTGCCTAAGGGGGAATTGTGAAATCATAAATCTGCACTGGACACCCATGTGACAGACCCTTGTCTGTGATTTGCCTAAGAGGGAATTGTGACATCATAACTCTGCACTGGTCACCCAGGTGACAAGCCCTTGCCTGTGATCTGCCTAAGGGGGCATTGTGACATCATAACTCTGCACGGGTCACCCAGGTGACAGGCCCTTGTCTGTTATCTGCTAAGGGGGCATTGTGACATCATGACTCTGCAGTGGTCACCCAGGTGATAGGCCCTTCTCTGTGATCTGCCTAAGGGGGCATTGTGACATCTTAACTCTGCACTGGGCACCCAGGTGAAAGGCCCTTGTCGGTGATCTGCCTAAGGGGTTATTGTGACATCATAATTCTGGACGGGTCACCCAGGTGACAGACCCTTCTCTGTGATCTGCCTAAGGGGGCATTTTGACATCTTAACTCTGCACTGGGCACCCAGGTGACAGACCCTGGCATTTGATCTGCCTAAGGGGTCATTGTGACATCATAACTCTGCACTGGGCACCCAGGTGACAGGCCTTTGTGATCTGCCTAAGGGGGCATAGTGACATCGTAACTCTGCATGGGTCACCCAGGTGACAGACCCTTGTCTGGGATCTGCCTAAGGTGGCATTGAGACATCGTAACTGTGCACGGGGCACCCAGGTGACAGGCCCTTGTCTTTGATCTGCCTAAGGAGGCATTGTGACATCATAACTCTGCACGGGTCACCGAGGTGACAGGCCATTGTCTGTGATCTGCCTAAGGGGGCATTGTGACACCATAACTCTGCACTGGGCAGCAAGGTGACATGCCCTGGCATTTGATCTGCCTAAGGGTGCATTGTGACATCGTAACTCTGCACTGGTCACCCAGGTGACATATAATGGACTTTGATCTGCCTAAGCTGGCATTGTGACATCATAACTCCGCACTGGGCACCCAGGAGACAGGCCCTTGTCTGTGATCTGCCTAAGGGTGCATTGTGACATCATAACTCTGCACTGTTCACCCAGGTGACAGGCCCTGGCCTTTCATCTGCCTAAGAGGGCATTGGGACATCATAACTCTGCACTGGGCACCTAGGTGACATTCCCTTGTCTGTGATCTGCCTAAGGGGTCATTGTGACATCATAAGTCTGCACTGGTCACATAGGTGACATATCCTGGACTTTGATCTGCCTATGGGGGCATTGGGACATCATAACTCTGCACTGGTCACCCAGGTGACAGGCCCTTGTCTGTGATCTGCCAAAGGGGGCATTGTGACATCATAACTCTGCACTGGTCACCCAGGTGACAGACCCCTGTCTGTGATCTCACTAAGAGGGCATTGTGACTTCATAAATCTGCCCTGGTGACAGACACTTGTCTGTGATCTGCCTAAGGGGGCATTGTGACATCATAACTCTGCACTTGTCACCCAGGTGAAAGGTCTTTGTCTGTTATCTGCTTAAGGGGTCATTGAGACATCGTAACTCTGCACTGGGCACCCAGGTGACAGGCGCTTGTCTTTGATCTGCCTAAGGGGGAATTGTGACATCATACCTCTGCACTGGCCACCCAGGTGACAGGCCCTTGTCTGTGATCTGCCTAAGGGTGCATTGTGACATCATAACTTTGCCCTGGTCACCCAGGTGACAGGTCCTTGTCTGTGATCTGCATAAGCGGGCAACGTGAAATCATAAGTCTGCACTGGTCACCCACGTGACAGGCCCTTGTCTGTGATCTGCCTCAGAGGGAAATGTGACATCATAACTCTGCACTGGTCACCAAGGTGAGAGACCCTTGTCTGTGATCTGCCGAAGGGGGCATTGTGACATCATAATTCTGCATGGGTCAAACAGGTGACAGTCCCTTGACTGTGATCTGCCTAAGGGGGCATTGTGACATCATAACTCTGCACATGTAACCCAGGTGAAAGGCCCTAGTCTGTGATCTGCCTAAGGGGTCATTGTGATATCATAACTCCGCACTGGGCACCCAGATGACAGGCCCTGGCATTTGATCTGCCTAAGAGGGAATGGTGACATCATAACTCTGCACTGGTCACCCAGGTGACAGGCCCTGGCCTGTCTTCTGCCTATGGGGGCATTGTGACGTCATAACTCTGCACTGGTCACCCAGGTGACAGGCCCTTGTCTGTGATCTGCCAAAGGGGGCATTGTGACATCATAACTCTGCACTGGTCACCCAGGTGACAGACCCCTGTCTGTGATCTCACTAAGAGGGCATTGTGACTTCATAAATCTGCCCTGGTGACAGACACTTGTCTGTGATCTGCCTAAGGGGGCATTGTGACATCATAACTCTGCACTTGTCACCCAGGTGAAAGGTCTTTGTCTGTTATCTGCTTAAGGGGTCATTGAGACATCGTAACTCTGCACTGGGCACCCAGGTGACAGGCGCTTGTCTTTGATCTGCCTAAGGGGGAATTGTGACATCATACCTCTGCACTGGCCACCCAGGTGACAGGCCCTTGTCTGTGATCTGCCTAAGGGTGCATTGTGACATCATAACTTTGCCCTGGTCACCCAGGTGACAGGTCCTTGTCTGTGATCTGCATAAGCGGGCAACGTGAAATCATAAGTCTGCACTGGTCACCCACGTGACAGGCCCTTGTCTGTGATCTGCCTCAGAGGGAAATGTGACATCATAACTCTGCACTGGTCACCAAGGTGAGAGACCCTTGTCTGTGATCTGCCGAAGGGGGCATTGTGACATCATAATTCTGCATGGGTCAAACAGGTGACAGTCCCTTGACTGTGATCTGCCTAAGGGGGCATTGTGACATCATAACTCTGCACATGTAACCCAGGTGAAAGGCCCTAGTCTGTGATCTGCCTAAGGGGTCATTGTGATATCATAACTCCGCACTGGGCACCCAGATGACAGGCTCTGGCATTTGATCTGCCTAAGAGGGAATGGTGACATCATAACTCTGCACTGGTCACCCAGGTGACAGGCCCTGGCCTGTCTTCTGCCTATGGGGGCATTGTGACATCATAGCTCTGCACTGGGCTCCCAGGTGACAGGCCTTTGTCTGAGATCTGCCAAATGTGTCATTGTGACGTAATAATTCTGCACTGGGCACCAAGGTGAGATTCCCTTGTCTGTGATCTGCCTAAGCTGGCATTGTGACATCATAACCCTGCACTGGTCACCCAGGTGAAAGACCCTTGTCTGTGAACTTCCCAAGGGGGCATTGTGACATCATAACTCTGCACTGGTCACCCAGGTCACAGAACCTTGTCTGTGATCTTCCTAAGGGGGCATTGTGATATCATAACGACTCTGTTCATCCAGGTGGGAGACACTTCTCTTTGATCTGCCTAAGGGGGCATTGTGACATCATAACTCTGCACTGGTCATCCAGGTGACAGGCCCTTGTCTGTGATCTAAGGGGCATTGTGACATGATAACTCTGCTCTGGTCACCCAGGTGACAGGCCCTTGTCTTTCTTCTGCCTAAGGGATCATTGTGACATCACAACTCAGCATGGGTAACCCAGGTGACAGACCCTTGTCTCTGATCTGCCTAAGGGGGCATTCTGACATCCTAAATATACACGGGTCACCCAGGTGACAGGCCCTTGTCTGTCAAATGCTTAAGGGGGTATTGTGACATCATAAACCTGCATGGGTGACAGCGGTGACAGATCTTTGTCTTTGATCTGGCTGAGGGAGCATTGGAACGTCATAACCCTGCACTGGTCATCCAGGTGACAGGCCCTGGATTTTGATCTGCCTGAGGGGCATTGTGACATCAAACCTCTGCACTGGTCACACATGCGACAGGCCCTGCCCTTTGATCTGCCTATGGGGTTATTGTGACATCATAACTCTGCACTGGTCACCCAGGTGACAGACCCTGGCATTTGATCCGCCTAAGGGTGCATTGTGACATCATAACTCTGCACTGTTCACACAGGTAGCAGACCCTGCCATTTGATCTGCCTAAGGGGGCATTGTGACATCATATCTCTGCAGTGGTCACCCAGGTGACAGGGCCTGGCATTTGATGTGCCTAAGGGGGCATTGTGACATCATAACTCCCCACGGGTCTCCCAGGTGTCAGGCACTGGCCTTTCATCTGCTTAAGAGGGCAATGTGACATCATAACCCTGCACTGGGCACCCAGGTGACAAGCCCCTGTTGGTGATATGCCTAAAGGGGCATTGTGACATCATAACTCTGCACGGCTCACCCAGGTGGCAGGCCCTTGTCTGTGATCTGTCTAACGGGGCATTTTAACATCATAACTGTGCACTGGTCACCCAGGTGACAGGCCCTTGTCTGTGATCTGCCTAAGGGTGCATTGTGACATCATAACTCTGCACTGGGCACTCAGATGACAGACCCTGGCATTTGATCTGCCTAAGGGGGCATTGTCACTTCATAACTCTGCACTGGTCACACAGGTGACAGGCCCTGGCCTTTCATCTGCCTATGGGGGCATTGTGACATCATAACTCTGCACTGGGCACCCAGGTGACAGGGCTTTGTCTGAGATCTGCCAAAGACGTCATTCTGACATCATAATTCTGTACTGGTCACCCATGTGAGAGTCCCTTGTCTGTGATCTGCCTAAGGGGCATTGTGACATCGTAACTCTGCATGGGTCACCCAGGTGACAGGCCCTTGTCTGCGATCTGCCTAACGGGGCATTGTGACATCAGAAATCTGCATGGGTCACCCAGGTGAAAGTCCCTTGTTTGTGATCTCCTTAAGGGGGCATTGTGACATAATAATTCTGCACGGGTCCCCAAGGTGACAGACCCTTGACTTTGTTCTGACTAATGGGTCATTGAGACATCATAACTCTGCACTGGGAACCCAGGTGGCAGGGGTTTCTCTGTTATCTGCCTAAGGGTGCATTGTGACATCATAACAGCACTGGGCACCCACGTGACAGGCCATTGTCTGTGATCTGCCTAAGGGGGCATTGTGACATCATAACACTGCACGGGTCACCCACTTGACAGGCTCTTGTATCTGATCTGCCTCAGGGGTTCTTGTGACATCATAACTCTGCACTGGGCACCCATGTGACAAGCCCTGGCCTTTGATCTGCCTAAGGGGGCATTGTGACATCATAACTGTGCACTCGTCACCCAGGTGACAGGCCATAGCCTTTGATCTGCCTAAGGGTTCATTGTGACATCGTAACTCTACAATGGTCACACAGGCGACAGGCATTGGCCTTTCATCTGCCTAAGGGGGCATTGTGACATCATAACTCTGCGGTAGCCACCCAGGTGACATGCTCTGGCATTTGATCTGCCTAAGGGGGCATTGTGACATCATAAGTCTGCACTGGTTACCCAGGTGACAGGCCCTGCCCTTTCATCTGCCTAAGGGGGCATTGTGATATCATAACTCTGCACTGGGCAGCCAGGTGACAGGCCTTTGTCTGTGATCTGCCTAAGGGGGCATTGTGACATCATAACTCTGCACTGGTTACACAGGTGACCGGCCCTGGACTTTCTTCTGCGTAAGGGGGCATTGTGACACCATAACTATTCACTGGGCAACCAGGTGACAGGCCCTTGTCTTTGATCTGCGGAAGGGATCATTTTGACATCATAACTCCGCACTGGGCACCCAGGTGACAGGCCCTTGTCTGTGATCTGCGTAAGGGGCAATAGTGACATCATAACTCTGCTCAGTTCACCCAGTTGACAGGCTCTTGTCTGTGATCTGCCTAAGGGGGGATTCTGACATCATAACTCTGCATAGGTCACCCAGGTGACAGGCCCTTGTCTGTGGTCAGCCTAAGGGGGCATCGTGACATCATAACTCTGCACTGGGCACCCAGGTGACAGGTCCTGGCATTTGATCTGCCTAAGGGGGCATTGTGACATCATAACTCTGCACTGGTCACACAGGTGACAGGCCCTTTTCTGTGATCTGCCTAAGGGGCATTGGGACATCATAACTCTGCACTGGTCACCCAGGTGACAGAACCTTGTCTGTGATCTGCGTAAGGGGGAATGTGACATCATAATTCAGCACTGGTCACCCAGATGACAGGCTCTGGCATTTGATCTGCCTAAGGGGGCATTGTGATATCATAACTCTGCACTGGTCAACCTGCTGACATACCCAGGGCTTTGATCTGCCTAAGGGGGAATTGTGACATCATAACTCTGCACTGGTGACCCAGGTGACAGACCCTTGTCTGTGATCTGCCTAAGGAGGCTTTGTGACATCATAACTCTGCACTGGTCACCCAGGTGACAGGCCTTTGTCTGTGATCTGCCTAAGGGGGCAATGTGACACCATAACACTGCACTGTTCACCCTGGTGACAGGCCCTTGTGTTTGGCCTGCCTAAGGGGGCATTGTGACGTGATAACTCTGCACTGGTCACCGAGGTGACAGACCCTTGTCTTTGATCTGCCTAAGCGGTCATTGTGACATCATAACTATGCACTGGTCAGCCAGGTTACAGGCCCTGGTCTGTGATCTGCCTAAGGGGGCACTGTGACATCATAACTCTCCAATGGTCACACAGGTGACAGGCCCTTGTCTGTGATCTGCCTAAGGGGTCATTGTGACATCATAATCCTGCACTGGTCACCCAGGTGACAGACCCTAGTCTGTGATCTGCCTAAGGGGGCATTGTGACATCATAACTCTGCACTGGTCACCCAGGTGACAGGCTCTTGTCTGTGATCTGCCTAAGGGGTCATTGTGACATCATAACTATGCACTGGTCAGCCAGGTGACAGGCCCTGGTCTGTGATCTGCCTAAGGGGGCACTGTGACATCATAACTCTCCAATGGTCACACAGGTGACAGGCCCTTGTCTGTGATCTGCCTAAGGGGTCATTGTGACATCATAACCCTGCACTGGTCACCCAGGTGACAGGCCCTTGTCTCTGACCTGCCTAAGGGGTCATTGTGAGATCATAACTCTGCACTGGTCACCCTGGTGACAGACCCTTGTCTGTGATCTGCCTAAGGGGGCATTGCAACATCATAACTCTGCACGGGTCACCCAGGTGACAAGCCCTTTTCGGTGATCTGCCTAAGGGGACATTGTGACATCATAAACCTGCACTGGTCACCCAGGTGACAGGCCCTTGTCTGTGATCTGCCTAAGGGCTCATTGTGACATCATGTTTCTGCACTGGTAACCCAGGTTACATACCCTGGATTTTGATGTTCCTAAGGGGGCACTGTGACATCATAACTCTCCACTGGTCACCCAAGTGACAGCCCCTGGCCTTTGATCTGCCTAAGGGGCATTGTGACATCATAACTATGCACTGGTCACCCAGGTGACAGGCCCTGGACTGTGACCTGCCTAAGGGGGCACAGTGACATCAAAACTCTGCAATGGTCACACAGGTGACAGGCCCATGCCTGTGATGTGCCTAAGGGGGCATTGTGACATCATAACGCTGCATGGGTCACCCAGGTGACAGACCCCAGTCTGTGATCTGCTTAAGGGGGCATTGTGATATCATAACTCTGCACGGGTCACCCTGGTGACAGACCCTTGTCTGTGATCTGCCTAAGGGGGAATTGTGACATCATAACTATCCACGGGTCACCCCAGTGACTGTCCCTTGTCTTTGTTCTGCCCAAGGTGTCATTGTGACATCATAATTCTGCACGGGTCACCCAGGAGAGAGACCCTTGTCTGTGATCTGCCTAAGGGGGCATTCTGACATCATAACTCTGCACGGGTCACCCAGGTGACAGGCCCTTGTCTGTGATCTGCCTTAGGGGGCATTGTGACATCATAACTCTGCACTGAGAACCCAGGTGACAGGACCTTGTCTGTGATCTGCCTAAGGGGGCATTGTGACATCATAACCCTGCAATGTGCAACCATGTGACAGGCCCTTGTCTGTGATCTGCCTAAGGGGGTATTGTGACATCATAACTCTGCACGGGTCACCCAGGTGACAGGCCCTTGTCTGTGATCTGCCTAAGGGCTCATTGTGAAATCATGTCTCTGCACTGGTAACCCAGGTTACATACCCTGGAATTTGATGTGCCTAAGGGGGCATTGTGATATCATAACCCTGCACTGGGCACCCAGGTGACAGGCCCTGGTATTTGATCTTCCTAAGGGGGCATTGTGACATCATAACTCTGCACTGGTCACCCAGGTGAGAGCCACTGGACTTTGATCTGCCTAAGGGGTCATTGTGACATCATAACTCTGCACTGGTCACCCAGGTGACAGGCCCTGGCATTTGATGTGCCTAAGGGGGCATTTTGGCATCATAACTCTGCACTGGTCACCCAGGTGACAGGCCCTTTTCTGTGATCTGCCTAAGGGCGCATTGTGACATCATAACTCTGCACTGGTCACCCAGGTGAGAGCCACGGGCCTTTGATCTGCCTAAGGGGGCATTGTGACATCATAACTCTGCACTGATCACACAGGTGACAGGCTCTGGCGTTTGATGTGCCTAAGGGGGCATCTTGGCATCATTACACTGCACTGGTCAACCAGGTGAGAGGCCCTGTCCTTTCATCTGCCTAAGTGGGCATTGTGACATCATAACTCTGCCCTGAGCACCCAGGTGACAGGCCGTTGTCTGTGATCTGCCCAAGGGGGCATTGTGACATAATAACTCTGCACTGGTCACAGTGGAGACAGAACCTTGTCTGTGATCTGCCTAAGGGGACATTTTGACATCATAAGGGTGCACTGGTCACCCAGGTGATGGATCCTTGTCTGTGATCTGCCTAAGTGGGCATTGTGACATCGTAACTCTGCACTGGTCACCCAGGTGACAGAGCTTTGTCTGTGATCTGCCTAAGGGGGCATTGTGACATCATCAGTCTGCACTGATTACCCAGGTGACAGACCCTTGTATTTGATCTGCCTAAGGGGCCATTGTGACATCATAACTCTGCACGGGGCACCCAGGTGACAGACCCTTGTGTGCGATCTGCCTAAGGGGCAATGTGACATCATTACTCTGCACGGATCACCCAGGTGTCAGGCCCTTGTCTGTGATCTGCCTAAGTGGGCATTGAGACATCAAAAGCCTACACTGGTCACCCCGGTGATAGAACTTTGTCTTTGATCTGCCAAAGGGGGCATTGTGACATCATAACTCTTCACTGGTCATAGAGGTGACAGACCATTTTCTTTGATCTGCCTAAGGGGCCACTGTGACATCATAAACCTGCTCTGGTCACCCAGGTGACAGACCATTTTCTATGTTCTGCCTAAGGGGTTATTGTGATATCATTACCCTGCACTGGTCACCCAGGTGACAGACCCATTTTTGTGAACTGCCTAAGGGTCATTGTGACATCATAACTCTGCACTGGTCACTCAGGTGACAGACACTTGTCTGTGATCTGCCTAAGGGGGAACTGTGACATCATAACTCTGCAGTGGTCACACAGGTGACAGGCCCTTCTCTGCGATCTGCCTAAGGGGGCACTGTGACATCATAACACTGCAATGGTCACACAGGTGACAGTCCCTTGCCTGTGATCTGCCTAAGGGGGCATTGTGACATCATAACTCTGCACGGGTCACCCAGGTGACAAGCCCTTTGCGGTGATCTGCCTTAGGGGACATTGTGACATCATAACCCTGCACTGGTCACCCAGGTGACAGGCCCTTGTCTGTGATCTGCCTAAGGGGTCATTGTGATATCATAACTCTGCACTGGTCACCCTGGTGACAGACCCTTGTCTGTGATCTGCCTAAGGCGGCATTGTGACATCTTAACTCTGCACGGGTCATCCAGGTGACAAGCACTTTTCGGTGATCTGCCTAAGGGGGCATTGTGACATCATAAACCTGCACTAGTCACCCAGGTGGCAGGCCCATGTCTGTAATCTGCCTAAGGGCTCATTGTGATATCATGTCTCTGCACTGGTAACCCAGGTTACATACCCTGGATTTTGATGTGCCTAAGGGGGCATTGTGACATCATAACTGTGTACTGGTCACCCAAGTGACAGGCCCTGGCGTTTGATCTGCCTAAGGGGGCATTGTAACTTCGTACCTCTACACTGGTCACACAGGCGACAGGCCCTGGCCTGTCATCTGCCTAAGGGGGCATTGTGACATCAAAACTCTGCGGTAGCCACACAGGTGATATGCCTTGGCATTTGATCTGCCTAAGGGGCCATTGTGACATCATAACTCTGCACTGGTTACCGAGGTCACAGGCCCTGACCTTTCATCTGGCTAAGGGGGCATTGTGACATCATAACTTGGCACTGGTCACCCAGTTGACAGGCCCTGGTCTGTGATCTGCCTAAGGGGTCATTGTGACGTCATAACTCTGCTATGGTCACACAGGTGACAGGCCCTTGTCTGTGATGTGCCTAAGGGGGCATTGTGACATCATAACTCTGCATGGGTGACCCAGGTGACAGGCCCTTGTCTGTGTTCTGCCTAAGGGGTCATTGTGACATCATAACTCTGCACTCGGCACACAGGTGTCATGCCCTTGTCTGTGATCTGCCTTAGGGGGTCATTGTGACATCATAACCCTGCACTGGGCACCCAGGTGACAGGTCCTGGTATTTCATCTGCCTAAGGGGGCATTGTGACATCATAACTCTGCACTGGTCACCCAGGTGACAGGAACTGGCCTTTGATCTGCCTAAGGGGGCATTGTGACATCATAACTCTGCACTGGTCACCCAGGTGACAGGCCCTTTTCTGTGATCTGCCTAAGGGCGCATTGTGACATCATAACTCTGCACTGGTCGCCCAGGTGAGAGCCACTGGCATTTGATCTGCCTAAGGGGCCATTGTGACATCATAACACTTCACTGGTCACCGAGGTGACAGATCCTTGTCTTTGATCTGCCTAAGGGGTCATTGTGACATCATAAACCTGCTCTGGTCACCCAGGTGACAGACCATTTTCTATGTTCTGCCTAAGGGGTTATGGTGATATCATTACTCAGCATTGCTCACGCAGGTGACAGGCCCATTTCTGTGAACTGCCTATGGGGCATTGTGACATCATAACTCTGCACTGGTCACTCAGGTGACAGACACTTGTCTGTGATCTGTCTAAGGGGGCACTGTTTCATCATAATTCTGCACTGGTCACCCTAGTGACAGACTCTTGTCTGTGATCTGCCTAAGGGGTCAATGTCATATCATAACTCTGCACTGGTCACCCAGGTGACAGCCCCTTGTCTGTGATCGGCCTAAGGGAGCATTGTGACATCATAACTCTGCACTTGTCACCCAGCTGACATGCCCTTGTCAGTGATCGGCCTAAGGAGGCATTGTGACATCGTAACTCTGCACTGGTCACCCAGGTGACAGACCCAAGTCTGTCATCTTCCTAAGGGGGCATTGTAACATCATAACTCTGCTCTGGTCACCCAGGTGACAGAACCTTGTCTGTGATCTGCCTAAGGGCGCATTGTGACAACATAACTCTGCACTGGGCAACCAGATGACAGGCCCTTGCCTGTGATCTGCCTAAGGAGGAATTGTGACATCATAACTCTTCACAGGTCACCCTAGAGACAGGCCCTTGTCTGTTAACTGCCTAAGGGGGCATTGTGACATCATAATTCTGCACTGGTCACCCAGGTGACAGACCCTTGTCTCTGATCTGCCTAAGGGGGCATTGTGGCATCATAACTCTGCACTGGACACCCAGGTGACAGGCCCTTGTCTGTGATCTGCCTAAGGGGGTATTGTGACATCATAACTCTGCTCAGGTCACCCAGTTGACAGTCTCTTGTCTGTGATCTGCCTAAGGGGGCATTGTGACATCATAACACTGCACAGGTCACCCAGGGGACAGGCCCTTGTCTCTGATCTGCCTAAAGGGGCATAGTGACATCATATCACAGCACGGGTCAGTCAGGTGACAGGCCCTTGTCTGTGATCTCCCTAAGGGGCATTGTGACATCATAGCTCTGCACTGGGCACACAGGTGACAGGCCCTTGTCTTTGGTCTCTCTCAGGTGGCATTGTGACATCATAACTCTGCACTGGTCACCCAGGTGAGAGCCACTGCCCTTTGATCTGCCTAAGGGGGCATTGTGACATAATAACTCTGCACTTGTCACCCAGGTGAGAGCCACTGGCCTTTGATCTGCCTAAGGGGGCATTGTGACATCATAACTCTGCACTCGTCACTCAGGTAACAGGCCCTGGCATTTGATGTGCCTAATGGGGCATTTTGGCATCATAACTCTGCACTGGTCACCCAGGTGACAGGCCCTTTTCTGTGATCTGCCTAAGGGCGCATTGTGACATCATAACTGCACTGGTCACCCACGTGAGAGCCACTGGCCATTGATCTGCATAAGTGGGAATTGTGTCATCATAACTCTGCACTGGTCACCCAGGTGACAGGCCCTGGAATTTGATGTGCCTAAGGGGGTCTTGGCATCATAACTCTGCACTGGTCACCCACGTGAGAGGCCCTGTCCTTTCATCTGCCTAAGGGGGCATTTTGAAATCATAACTCTGCACTCGGCACCCAGGTGACAGGCCGTTGTCTGTGATCTGCCCAAGGGGGCATTGTGACATCATAACTCTGCACTGGTCACAGTGGAGACAGAACCTTGTCTGTGATCTGCCTAAGGGGACATTGTGACATCATAGCTCTGCACTGGGCACACAGGTGACAGTCCCTTTTTTTGGTCTCTCTCAGGTGGCATTGTGACATCATAACTCTGCACTGGTCACCCAGGTGAGAGCCACTGCCCTTTGATCTGCCTAAGTGGGCATTGTGACATCATGACTCTGCACAGGTAACCCAGGTGACAGGCCCTGGCCTTTGATATGCCTAAGGGGGCATTGTGACATCATAACTCTGCACTCGTCACCCAGGTGACAGGCCCTGGCATTTGATGTGCCTAAGGGGGCATTTTGTCATCATAACTCTGCACTGGTCACCCAGGTGACAGGCCCTTTTCTGTGATCTGCCTAAGGGCGCATTGGGACATCATAACTCTGCACTGGTCACCCAGGTGAGAGCCACTGGCCTTTGATCTGCCTAAGGGGACATTGTGTCATCATAAGTCTGCACTGGTCACCCAGGTGACAGGCTCTGGCATTTGATGTGCCTAAGGGGGCATCTTGGCATCATAACTCTGCACTGGTCACCCACGTGAGAGGCCCTGTCCTTTCATCTGCCTAAGGGGGCATTGTGACATCATAACTCTGCTCTGGGCACCCAGGTGACAGGCCCTTGCCTGTGATCTGCCTAAAGGGGCATAGTGACATCATAAGTCTGCACGGGTCACCCATGTGACAGGCACTTGCCTGTGATCTGCATATAGGGGGCATTGTTACATCATAGCTCTGCACAGGTCACCCAGGTGACAGGACCTTGTCTGTGATCAGCCTAACGGGGCATTGTGACATCATAACTCTGCACTGGTCACCCAGGTGACAGGCTCTTGACTGTGATCTGCCTAAGGGGGCATTGTGACATCAGAAATCTGCAAGGGTCACCCAGGTTACAGGCCCTTGTCTGTGATCTGCCTAAGGGGGCATTGTGACATCATAATTCTACACCGGTCGCCCTGGTGACAGACCCTTCTCTTCGTTCTGACTAAGGGGTCATTGTAACATCATAACTCTTCACTGGTAACCCAGGTGGCAGGCGCTTCACTGTTATCTGCCTAAAGGGGAATTGTGACATCATAACTGTGCACTGGGCCCCCAGGTGACAGGCCTTTGTCTGTGATCTGCCTAAGGGGGTATTGTGACATCATAACTCTGCACTGGTCACCCAGGTGACAGGCCCTGGCCTTTCATATACCTAATGGGGCATTGTGACATCATAACTCTGCACTGGGCTCCCAGGTGACAGGCCCTTGTCTATGATCTGCCTATGGGGGCATTGTGACATCACATCCCTAAACAGGACACCCAGGTGACAGGCCCTTGTCTGTGATCTCCCTCAGGTGGCCTTGTGACATCATAACTCTGCACTGGTCACCCAGGTGACAGGCCCTTTTCTGTGATCTGCCTACGGGGGCATTGTGACATCATAAGTTTGCACAGGTCACCCAGTTGAGAGTTCCTGGTCTGTGATACGCCTAAGGGGGCATTGTGACATCAAAACTCTGCACTGGTCACCCAGGTGACATACCCTAGGCTGCGATCTGCGTAAGGGGGCATTGTGACATCATAACTCTGCACGGGTCACCCAGGTGACAAGCCCTTTTCGGTGATCTGCCTAAGGGGGCATTTTGACCTCATAACCCTGCACTGGTCACCCAGGTGACAGGCCCTTGTCTGTGATCCGCCTAAGGGTTCATTGTGACATCATAACTCTGCACTGGTCACCCTGGTGACAGACCCTTGTCTGTGATCTGCCTAAGGGGGCATTGTGACATCATAACTCTGCACGGGTCACCCAGGTGACAAGCCCTTTTCGGTGATCTGCCTAAGGGGGCATTGTGACATCATAAACCTGCACTGGTCACCCAGGTGACAGGCCCTTGTCTGTGATCCGCCTAAGGGTTAATTGTGACATCATGTCTCTGCACTGGTAACCCAGGTCCCATACACTGGATTTTGATGTGCCTAAGGGGGCACTGTGACATCATAACTGTGAACTGGTCACCCAAGTGACAGGCTCTGGACTTTGATCTGCCTAAGGGGGCATTGTGACATCATAACGCTGCACTCGTCATCCAGGTGACAGGACCTGGCCTTTCATCTGCCTAAGGGGGCATTGTGACTTCATACCTGTACACTGGTCACACAGGCGACAGGCTCTGGCCTGTCATCTGCCTAAGGGGGCATTGTGTCATCAAAACTCTGTGGTAGCCACACAGGTGACATGCCTTGGCATTTGATCTGCCTAATGGGCCATTGTGACATCATAACTCTGCACTGGTTACCCAGGTGACAGGCCCTGCCCTTTCATCTGGCTAAGGGGGCATTGTGACATCATAACTTGGCACTGGTCACCCAGTTGACAGGCCCTGGTCTGTGATCTGCCTAAGGGGTCATTGTGACATCATAACTCTGCAATGTTCACACAGGTGACAGGCCCTTGTCTGTGATGTGCCTAAGGGGGCATTGTGACATCATAACTCTGCATAGGTCACCCAGGTGACAGGCCCTTGTCTGTGTTCTGCCTAAGGGGGCATTGTGACATCATAACTCTACACTAGGTACACAGGTGTCATGCCCTTGTCTGTGATATGCCTTAGGGGGGCGTTGTGACATCATAACCCTGCACTGGGCACCCAGGTGACAGGCCCTGGTATTTGATCTTCCTAAGGGGGCATTGTGACATCATAACTCTGCACTGGTCACCCAGTTGAGAGCCACTGGCGTTTGATCTGCCTAAGGGGACATTGTGACATCATAACTCTGCACTGGTCACCCAGGTGACAGGCCCTGGCATTTGATGTGCCTAAGGGGGCATCTTGGCATCATAACTCTGCACTGGTCACCCAGGTGAGAGGCCCTGTCCTTTCATCTGCCTAAGGGGGCATTGTGACATCATAACTCTTCACTGGGCACCCAGGTGACAGGCCGTTGTCTGTGATCTGCCCAAGGGGGCATTGTGACATCATAATTCTGCACTGGTCACAGTGGAGACAGAACCTTGTCTGTGATCTGCCTAAGGGGACACTGTGACATCATAAGTGTGCACTGGTCACCCAGGTGATGGATCCTTTTCTGTGATCTGCCTAAGGGGGCATTGTGACATCAGAACTCTGCACTGGCCACCCAGGTGAAAGAACCTTTGCTCTGATCTGCTTAAGTGGGCATTGTGACATCATAACTCTGCACTGGTCACCCAGGTGACAGAGCTTTGCCTGTGATCTGCCTAAGGGGCATTGTGACATATCACTCTGCACTGGTTACCCAGGTGACAGACCCTTGTCTTTGATCTGCCTAAGGGGCCATTGTGACATCATAACTCTGCACGGGGCACCCAGGTGACAGACCCTTGTGTGCGATCTGCCTAAGGGGCAATGTGACATCACTACTCTGCATGGATCACCGAGGTGTCAGGCCCTTGTCTGTGATCCGCCTAAGTGGGCATTGAGACATCATAAGCCTACACGAGTCACCCTGGTGATAGAACCTTGTCTTTCATCTGCCTAATGGGTCATTGTGACTTCATAACTCTTCACTGGTCACCGAAGTGACAGACCCTTGTCTTTGATCTGCCTAAGGGGTCACTGTGACGTCATAAACCTGCTCTGGTCACCTAGGTGACAGACCATTTTCTATGTTCTGCCTAAGGGGTTATTGTGATATCATTACTGTGCACTGGTCACCCAGGTGACAGACCCATTTCTGTGAACTGCCTAAGGGGCATTGTGACATCATAACTCTGCACTGGTCACTCAGGTGACAGACACTTGTCTGTGATCTGCCTAAGGGGGCATTGTTTCATCATAATTCTGCACTGGTCACCCTAGTGACAGACCCTTGTCTGTGACCTGCCGAAGGGGTCAATGTCATATCATAACTCTGCACTGGTCACCCAGGTGACAGACCCATGTCTGTGATCGGTGTAAGGGGGCATTGTGACATCATAAATCTGCACTTGTCACCCAGCTGACAGGCCCTTGGCAGTGATCTGCCTAAGGGGGCATTGTGACATCATAACTCTGCACTGGTCACCCAGGTGACAGACCCAAGTCCGTCATCTTCCGAAGGGGGCATTGTGACATCATAACTCTGCACTGGTCACCCAGGTGACAGACCCCTGTCTGTGATCTGTCTAAGGGGGCATTGTGACAACATAACTCTGCACTGGGCACACAGGTGACAGGCCCTTGTCTGTGATCTGCCTAAGGCCGCATTGTGACATCATAACTCTTCACAGGTCACCCTAGACACAGGCCCTTGTCTGTTAACTGCCTAAGGGGGCATTGAGACATCATAACTCTGCACTTGTCACCCAGGTGACAGTCCCTTGACTTTGATCTGCCTAAGGGGCCATTGTGACATCATAACTGTGCACAGGTCACTGAGGTGACAGACCCGTGTCTTTGATCTGCCTAAGGGGTCATTGTGACATCATAAATCTGCACTGGTCACCGTGGTGACAGACCCCTGTCTGTGATCTGCCTAAGGGGGCATTGTGACATCATAACTCTGCACTGGTCACCCAGGTGACAGACCCATGTCCGTCATCTTCCTAAGGGGGCATTGTGACATCATAATTATGCACTGGTCACCCAGGTGACAGAACCTTGTCTCTGGTCTTCCTAAGGGCGCATTGCGACAACATAACTCTGCACTGGGCACCCAGGAGACAGGCCCTTGTCTGTGATCTGCCTAAGGGGCCATTGTGACATCATAATTGTACACTGGTCACCGTGGTGACAAACCCTTGTGTGTGATATGCCTAAGAGGGCATTGTGACATCATAATTCTGCACTGGTCACCCAAGTAACAGACCCTTCTCTGTGATCTGACTAAGCGGTCATTGTGACATCATAACTCTGTACGCGTCACCCAGGTGACAGACCCTTGTCTGTAATCTGCGTAAGGGGGCAATGTCATATCATAACTCTGCACTGGTCACCGTGGAGACAGACGGCTTTCTGTGATCTGCGTAGGTGGCCATTGTGACATAATAACTATGCACTGGTCACCCAGCTGACAGGCCCTTTTCAGTGATCTGCCTATGGGGGCATTGTGACATCATAACTCTGCACTGGTCACCCAGGGGATAGACTCAGGTCCGTCGTCTCCCTAAGGGGGCATAGTGACATCATAACTAGGCACTGGTTACCCAGGTGACAGGCCCTGGTCTGTGATCTGCCAAAGGGGGCACTGTGAGATCGTAACTCTGCAATGGTAACACAGGTGACAGGCCCTTGTCTGTGATCTGCCTAAGGAGGCATTGTGACATCATTACACTGCATGGGTCACCCAGGTGAGAGACCCTAGTCTGTGATCTGCTTAAGGTGGCATTGTGCTATCATAACTCTGCACGGGTCACCCTGGTGACAGACCCTTGTCTGTGATCTGCCTAAGGGGGCATTGTGACATCATAACCCTCCACAGGTCACCCCGGTGACAGGCCCTTGTCTTTGTTCTGCCTAAGGTGTCATTGTGACATCATAATACTGCACGGTTCACCCAGGTGAGAGACCCTTGTCTGTGATCTGCCTATGGGGGCATTCTGACATCATAACTCTGCAAGGGTCACCCAGGTGACAGGCCCTTGTCTGTGATCTGCCTTAGGGGGCTTTGCGATATCATAACTCTGCACTGAGAACCCAGGTGACAGGCCCTTGTCTGTGATCTGTCTAAGGGGACATTGTGACATAATAACCCTGCAATGGGCAACCAGGTGACAGGCCCTTGTCTTTGATCTGCCTAAGGGGGCATTCTCACATCATAACTCTGCACGGGTCACCTAGGAAACAGACCCTAGTCTGTGATCTGCCTATGGGGGCATTGTGACATCATAACACTGCACTGATCACCCAGGTAACAGGCCCTTTTCTGTGATCTGCTTAAGGGTGCATTGTGACATCATAACTCTGCACTGGTCTCCCAGGTGACAGACCGTTGTCTGTGATCTGCCTAAGGGGGCATTGTGACATCATAACACTGCACTGATCACCCAGGTAACAGGCCCTTTTCTGTGATCTGCTTAAGGGTGCATTGTGACCTCATAACTCTGCACGGGTCACCCAGGTGACAGACACTTGTCTTTGTTCTGCCTAAGGGGTCATTGTTACATCATAACTCTGCACGGGTCACCAAGGTGAGAGACCCTTGTCTGAGATCTGCCTAAGGGGGCATTCTGACATCATAACTCTGCATGGGTCACCCAGGTGACAGGTTCTTGTCTGTGATCTGCCTTAGGGGGCATTGTGACATCATAAATCTTCACGGGTCACCGAGGTGACAGACCCTTGTCTTTGATCTTCCTAAGGGGGTATTCTGATATCATAACTCGGCACGGGTCACCCAGGTGACAGTCCCTAGCCTTTGATCTGACTAAGGGGTCATTGTGACATCATAACTGTGCACTGGTAACCCAGGTGACCAGCCCTGGCGTTTGATCTGCCTAAGTGGGCATTGTGACATCATAACTCTGCACTGGTCAACCAGGTGACAGGCCCTGGCCTTTGATCTGCTAAAGTGGTCATTGTGACATCGTAACTCTACACTGGTCACACAGGCGACAGGCCCTGGCCTTTCATCTGCCTCAGGGGGCATTGTGACATCATAACTCTGCGGTAGACACCCAGGTGACAGGCCCAGCCATTTGTTCTGCCTAAAGGGGCATTGTGACATCATAACTCTGCACTAGGCACCCAGGTGACAGGCCCTTGTCTGTGATCTGCCTATCGGGGCATTGTGACCTCATAACTCTACACTGGTCACCCTGGTGACAAGCCCTTGTCTGTGATCTGCCTAAGGGGGCATTGTGACATCATAACTCTCCAATGGGCACCCAGGTGACAGGCCCTGGTCTTTGATCTCCCTAAGGGGGCATTGTCACATCATAACTCTGCACTGGGCACCCAGGTGACAGTCCCATTACTGTGATCTGCATAAGAGGGCATTGTGACATCATAACTCTGCACTGAGCACCCAGGTGACAGGCCCTTGTCTGTGATCTGCCTAAGGGGGCCTTGTGACATCATAACTCTGCACGGGTGACCCATGTGACAGGAACTTGTCTGTGATCTGCCTAAGGGGGGCATTGTGACATCATAACTCTGCATGGGTCACCCAGGTGACAGGCCCTTGTCTGTGATCTGCCTAACGGGGCATTGTGACATCATAACTCTGCACGGGTCACACAGGTGACAGACCCTTGCCTGTGATCTGCCTAAGGGGCATTGTGACTTCATAACTCTGCACTGATCACAGAGGTGACAGACCCTTGTCTTTGATCTTCCTAAGGGGGCATTCTCACATCATAACTCTGCATGGGTTACCCAGGTGTCAGGCCCTTGTCTGTTATCTGCCTAAGGGGGCATTGTGACATCATAACCCTGCACTGGGCAGCCAGATGACAGGCCCTTGTCTTCGATCCGTCTAAGGGGGCATTCTCACATCATAACACTGCACGAGTCACCCAGGAGACAGACCCTAGTCTGTGATCTGCCTAAGGGGGCGTTGTGACATCATAACTCTTTACTGGTCACCCAGGTGACAGGCCCTTGTCTGTGATCTGCTTAAGGGTGCATTGTTACATCATAACTCTGCACGGGTCATCCAGGTGACAAACGCTGGACTGTGATCTGCCTAAGGGGGCATTGTGACATGATAACTCTCCACTGGGCACCCAGGTGACAAGCCCTTGTCGGTGATCTGCCTAAGGGGGCATTGTGACATCATAACTCTGCACAGGTCACCCAGGTGACAGGCCCCTGTCTGTGATCTGCCTAAGGGGGCATTGTGACATCGTAGCCCTGCACTGGGCAACCATGTGACAGGCCCTTGTCTTTGGTCTGCCTAAGGTGGCATTGTGACATCATAACTCTGCACTGGTCACCCAGGTGAGGGCCACTGGCCTTTGATCTGCCTAAGGGGGCATTGTGACGTCATGACTCTGCATTTGTAACCCAGGTGACAGGCCCTGGGCTTTGATGTGCCTAAGGGGCATTGTGACATCATAACTCTGCACAGGTCACCCAGGTTACAGGCCCTGACATTTGATCTGCCTACAGGGACATTGTGACATCATAAAACTTCACTGGTCACCAAGGTGCCAGGCCGTGGCCATTGATCTGCCAAAGGTGGCATTGTGACATCGTAACTCTGCATTGGTCACACAGGCGACAGGACCTGGCTTTTGATCTGCCTAAGCGGGCATTTTGACATCATAACTCCTCACTGGGCACCAAGCAGAAAGGCCCTGGCATTTGATTTGCCTAAGGGGGCATTGTGACATCACAACTCTGCACTCATCACCCAGGTGACAGGACGTGGCCTTTCATCTGCCTATGGGGGCATTGTGACATCATAACTCTGCACTGGGCACCCAGGGGGCAGGACCTTGTCTCTGGTCTGCATAAGGGGGCATTGTGACATCATAACTCTGCACTTTGCACCCAGTGGAGTCTCCCTTGTCTGTGATCTGCCTAAGGGGGCATAGTGACATCATAACTCTGCACAGGTCACCCATGTGACAGGCACCTGCCTGTGATCTGCGTAAGGGGGGCATTGAGACATCATAACTCTGCACAGGTCACCCAGGTGACTGGACCTTGTCTTAGATCTGCCTAACGGGGCATTGTGACATCATAACTCTGCATGGGACACCCAGGTGACAGGTTCCTCACTGTGATCTGCCTAAGGGGGCATTTTGACATCAGAAATCTGCACGGGTCACCCAGGTGACAAGCCCTTGTCTGTGATCTGCCTAAGGGGGCATTGTGACATCATAATTCAGCGCGGGTCACCCAGGTGACAGAGCCTTGTCTTTGTTCTGACTAAGCGGTCATTGTGACATCATAACTCCACACTGGGAAAACAAGTGGCAGGCGCTTCTCTGTTATCTGCCTAAGGGGGCATTGTGACATCATAACTGTACACTGGGCACCCAGGTGACAGGCCTTTGTCTGTGATCTGCCTAAGGGGGTATTGTGACTTCATAACTCTGCACTGGTCACCCAGGTGACAGGCCCTGGCCTTTCATCTGCCTTAGGGGGCATTGTGACATATTAACTCTGCAATGGTCACCCAGGTGACAAACGATTGTCTGATCTGCCTAAGGGGGCATTGTCACATCATAACTCTGCACTGGTCACCCAGGTGAGAGAGCCTTGTCTGTGACCTTCCTAAGGGGGAATTGTGACATCATATCTCTGCACTGGTCACCCAGGTGACAGACCTTTGTCTGTGATCTGCCTAAGGGGGCAATGTGATATCATACCTCTGCACTGGTCACCCAGGTGACATACCCTTGTCTGTGTCCTGCCTAAGGGGGCATTGTGACATCATAACTCTGCACTGGTCCCTGTGGTGACAGACGCTTGTCTATGATCTGCCTAAGGGGGCATTGTGACATCATAACCTTGCTCTGGTCACCCAGGTGACAGACCATTGTATAAGTTCTGCCTAAGGGGGTATTGTGATATCATAACTCTGCACTGGTCACCCAGGTGACAGACCCTTCTATGTGATATGCCTAAGGGAGCACTGTGACATCATAATTCTGCACTGCTTACCGAGGAGACAGACCATTGTCTGTAATCTGCCTAAGAGGGAAATGGGACATCATAACTCTGCAGGGGGCACCCAGGTGACAGACCCTTGTCTGTGATGTGCCTAAAGGGGCATTGTGACATCATAACTCTGCACGGGTCACCCTAGAGACAGGCCCTTGTCTGTGCTCTCCCTAAAGGGGCATTGAGACATCGTAACTCTACCCTGGTCACCCAGGTGTCAGACTCTTGACTTTGATCTGCCTAAGGGGCCATTGTGACATCATAACTGTGCACAGGTCACTGAGGTGACAGACCCTTGTCTTTGATCTGCCTAAGGGGACATTGTGACATCATAACTCTGCACTGGTAACCGTCGTGACAGACCCTTGTCTGTGATCTGATTAAGGCGGCATTGTGACATCATAACTCTGCAATGGTCAGACAGGTGACAAACCATTATCTGTGATCTGCCTAAGGGGGCATTGTGACATCATAACTCTGAACTGGTCCCACAGGTTACAGACCTTCGACTTTGATCTGCCTAAGTGGGCATTGTGACATCAAAACTACTCACTGGTCACCCAGGTGACAGAACCTTGTCTGTGATCTCCCTAAGGGGGCAATGTGACATCATAATTATGCACTGCTCACACAGGTGATGGATCCTTGTCTGTGATCTGCCTAAGGGGGCATTGTGACATCATAACCCTGCACTGGTCACCCAGGTGAAAGACCCTTCTCTGTGATCTGCCTACGTGGGCATTGTGGCATCATAACTCTGCACTGGTCACCCAGGCGACAGACGCTTGTCTTTCAACTGCCTAAGAGGTCATTGTGACATCACAACTCTGCAATGGTCACCCAGGTGACAGACCCTTGACTGTGATCTGCCTAAGAGAGCATTGTGACATCATAACACTGCACGGGTCACCGAGGTGACAGTCCTTTGTCTGTGATCTGCCTCAGGAGGAATTGTGACATCAGAACTCTGCACTGGACACCGTGCAGAAAGACCCTTGTCCGTGATCTGCCTTAGGGGCCATTGTGACCTCATACCTCTGCACTGGTCACCCAGATGACAGACCCTTGTCTTTGATCTGCATAAGGGGGCATTGTGACATCATAACTCTGCACTGTTCACCATGGTGACAGAACTTTGTCTATGATCTGCCTAAGGGGGCATTATGACATCATAACTCTGCACTGGTCACCCAGGTGACAGACACTTGTCTGTGATCTGTCTGAGGGGACATTGTGACATCATACCTCTGCACTGGGCACCCAGGTGACAGGCCCTTGTCTGTGATCTGCCTAAGGGGGCATTGTGACATCATAACTCTGCACTGGGCACCAGGTGACAGGCCCTTGTCTGTGATCTGCCTAAGGGGGCATTGTGACATAGTAACTCTGCACTGGGCACCCAGGTGACAGGCCCTTATCTGTGATGCGCCTAAAGGGGCATTGTGACGTTGTAACTCTGCACTGGGCAGCCAGGTGACAGGCCCTTGTCTGTGATCTGCCTAAGAGGGCATTGCGACAACATAACTCTGCACTGGGCACCCAGGTGACAGGCCCATTTCTGTGATCTGCTTAAGGGGGCATTGCGACATCATACCTCTACACTGGGCACCCAGGTGACAGACTCTTGTCTGTGATCTGCCTAAGGGGGCATTGTGACATCATACCTCTACACTGGGCACCCAAGTGACAGACCCTTGTCTGTGATGTCCCTAAGGGGGCTTTGAGACATCATAACTCTGCACTGGGCACCCATTTCCCAGGCGCTTGCCTGTGATCTTCCTAAGGGGGAATTGTGACATCATAACTCTGCACGAGTCATCCTGGTGACATGCCCTTGTCAGTGATCTGCCTTAGTGGGCATTGTGACATCACAACTCTGCACTTGTCACCCAGGTGACAGGCCCCTGTATGTGATCTGCCTAAGGGGGCACTGTGACATCATAATTCTGCAAAGGTCACCCAGGTGACAGACCCTTGTCTGTGATCTGCCTAAGGGGGCATTGTGACATCATAACACGGCATGCGTCACCCAGGTGACAGACCCTTTTCTGTGATCTCCGTAAGGGGTCATTGTGACATTATAACTCTACACGGGTCACCCAGATGACATTCCCTTGACTTTGATCTGCCTGAGGGGGCATTGTGACATCAAAACTCTGCACGGGCCACCCATGTTACAGACCTTTGTCTGTGATCTGCCAAAGGGGGCATTGTGACATCATAAGTGTGCACTGGTCATCTAGGTGACGGACCCTTGTCTGTGATCTGCCTAAGGGGACATTGTGACATCATAACTCTGCACTGGTCAACCAGGTAAAAGACCCTTGTCTGTGATCTGCTTAAGGGGGCATTGTGACATCATAACTCTGCATTGGTCACCCAGGTGAGAGACCGTTGTCTGTGATCTGCCTAAGGGTGCATTGTGACATCATAAGTCCGCACTAGTCACCCAATTGACAGACCCTTGTCTGTGAACTTCCTAAGGGGGCATAGTGACATAATAAGCCTGCACTGGTCACCCAGGTGACAGACCCTTTTCTTTCATCTGCCTATGGGGGCATTGTGTCACCATAACTCTGCACTGGTCACCCAGGTGACTGACCCTTGTCTTTGATCTGCCTAAGGGGGCATTGTGACATCATAACCCTGCACGGGTCACACTGGTGACATACCCTTGTCTTTCATCTGCTTAAGTGGGCATTGTGACATCATAACTCTGTAATAGTCACCCAGGTGACAGACCCTTGTCTCTGATCTGCCTAAGGGTGCATTGTGACATCATAACTCTGCACTGGTCACCCAGGTGACAGACCCATGTCTGTGAACTGCCTAAGTTGGGATTGTGACATCATAACTCTGCACTGGTCACCCAGGTGACAGACCCTTGTCTGTGATTTGCCTAAGAGGGCATTGTGACATCATAACTCTACACGGGTCACCCAGGTGACAGACCCCTGTCTGTGATCTGCATGAGGGTGCATTGTGACATCATAATTCTGCACGGGTCACCCTGGTGACACACCCTTGTATTTGATCTGCTTAAGGGGTCAAGGTGACATCATAACTCTGCATTGGTCACCCAGGTGACATGCCCTTGTTTACGATCTGACTAACGGGGCACTGTGACATCATAACTCTGCACTGGGCACCCAGGTGACAGGCCCTTCTCTGTGATCTACCTAAGGTGGCATTGTGACATCATAACCCCGCACTAGACACCCAGGTGACAGACGGTTTTCAGTGATCTGCCTAAGGGCACATTGTGACATCATACCTCTGCGCAGTTCACCCAGGTGACAGACCCTTGACTTTGATCTGCCTAAGGGGGAATTGTGACATCATAACTCTAAACTGATCACCCAGGTGACAGGCCCTTATCTGTGATCTGCTAAGGGGGCATTGTGACATCATAACTCTGCACTGTTCACCCAGTTGACAGACCCTTGTCCGGGATCTGCCTGAGGGGGAATTGTGTCATCCTATCTCTGCACTGGTCACCCTGGTGAAAGACCCTTGTCCGTGATCTGCCTAAGGGGGTATTGTGACATCATAACTCTGCACTGGTCACCCAGGTGACCAACGCTTGACTGTGATCTGCCTAAGGGAGCATTGTTACATCCTAACTCTGCACTGGTCACCCAGGTGACAGACCCTTGTCTGTGAACTGCCTAAGGGGGCATTGTGTCATTATAACTCTGCAGTGGTCACCGTGGTGGGAGACCCTTGTCTGTGATCTGCCTAAGGGGGCATTGTGACTTCAAAACTGTGCACTGGTCACCCAGGTGACAGACCCTTGTCTGTGAACTGCCTAAGGGGGCATTGTGTCATTATAACTCTGCAGTGGTCACCGTGGTGGGAGACCCTTGTCTGTGATCTGCCTAAGGGGGCATTGTGACTTCAAAACTGTGCACTGGTCACCCAGGTGACACACCCTTGCCTGTGATCTGCCTAAGGGGGCATTGTGACATCATAACTCTCCACGGGTCACCCAGGTGACACACCCTTGTCTGTGATCTGCCTAAGGGGGCATTGTGACATCATAACTCTCCACGGGTCACCCAGTTGACAGGACCTTGTCTCTGAACTGCCTAAGGGGGCATTGAGACATCATAACTCTGCATGGATCACCCAGGTTACACACCCTTGTCTTTCATCTGCCTAAGGGGGCATCGTGACATCATAACTCTTCACTGGTCACCCTTGTGAAAGACCCTTGTCCGTGATCTGTCTAAGGGGGTATTGTGACATCATAACTCTGCACTGGTCACCCAGGTGAGAGACCCTGGTCTCTGATCTGCCTAAGGGGGCGTTGTGACATCATAACTCTGCACTGGTCACCCAGGTGACAGACCCTTGTCTGTAATTTGCCTAAGGGGGCATTGTCACATCATAACTCTGCACTGGGCACCCACGTGGCAAGCCCTTGTCTGTGTTCTGACTAAGGGCGCATTGTGACATAAAAGCTGTGCATTGGGCACCCAGGTGTCAGGCCCTTGTCTGTGATCTGCCTAAGGGGGCGTTGTGACATCATAACTCTGCACTGGTCATCCAGGTGACAGACCACTGTCTGTGATCTGTTTAAGGGGGCATTGTGACATCAGAACTCAGCACTGGTCACACAGGTGACAGAGCCTTGTCTGTGACCTGCCTAAGGGGGCATTGTGACATCATAACTCTGCACTGGTCACCCAGGTGACAGGCTCTTGTCTGTGATCTGCCTTAGGGGGTATAGTGACAACATTACTCTTCAATGGGCACCCATTTGACAGGAAATTGTCTATGATCTGCCTAAGGGGACATTGTGACATCATAACTCTCCCCGAGTCACCCAGGTGACAGGCCGTTCCCTGTGATCTGCCTAAGGGGGCATTGTCACATCATAACTCTGCACTGGTCACCCAGGGGACAGGTCCTTGTCTGTCATCTGCCTAAGGGGTATTGTGACATCATAAATCTGCACTGGTCACCCAGGTGACAGGCCCTTCTCTGTGATCTGCCTAAGGGGTCATTGTGACATCATAACTCTGCACTTGTCGCCCTAGGGACAGGCCCTTTTCTGTGATCTGCCTAAGGTGGCATTGTGATATCATAACTCTACACTGGGCACCCAGGTGACAGACACGTGTCTGTGATGTGCCTAAGGGGGCATTGTGACATCATAACTCTGCACTGGGCACCCATTTCGCAGGCCCTTGACTTTGATCTTCCTAAGGGGGAATTGTGACATCATAACTCTGCATGAATCACCCTGGTGACATGCCCTTGTCTGTGGTCTGCCTAAGTGGGCATTGTGACATCATAACCCTGCACTGGTCACCCAGGTGACAGGCCCCTGTATGTGATCTGCCTCAGGGGCATTGTGACTTCATAATTCTGCACTGGTTACCCAGGTGACAGACACCTGTCTGTGATCTGCCTAAGGGGGCATTGTGACATCATAACACGGCACGCATCACCCAGGTGACAGACCCTTGTCTGCGATCTACGTAACGGGTCATTGTGACATCGTAACTCTGCACAGGTCACCCAGATGACATTCCCTTGTCTTTGATCTGCCTGAGGGGGCATTGTGCCGTCATAACTCTGTACGGGTCACCCAGGTGACAGACCATTGTCTGTGATCTGCCTAAGGGGGCATTGTGACATCATAACTCTGCAAGCCTAACCCAGGTGACAGGCCCTTGTCTGTGATCAGCCAAAGGGGGCATTGTGACATCATAACTCTGCACGGGTCACGCAGGTGACAGACCCTTGTCTTTCATCTGCCTAAGGTTCATTCTGACATCATAACTCTGCACGGATCACCCAGGTGAGAGACCCTTGCCTGTTATCTGCCTAAGGGCTCATTGTGACATCTTAACTCTGTACGGGTCACACAGGTGACAGACCCTTGTTTTTGATTTGCCTAAGGGGGCATTGTGGCATCATAACTCTGCACTGGTCACCCAGGTGACAGGCCCCTGTATGTGATCTGCCTAAGGGGGCTTTGTGACATAATAACTCTGCACTGGTCACCCAGGTGACAGGCCCTTGTCTGTGATCTGCCTAAGAGGGCATTGTGACATCATAAGTCTGCACTGCTCACCCAGGTGACAGGCCCTTGTCTTAGATCTGCCTAAGGGGGCATTGTGACATCATAACTCTGCACTGGTCATCCAGGTGACAGACCCTTGTCCGTGATCTGCCTAAGGGGGCATTGTGATATCATAATTCTGCACTGGACACCCAGATTACAGACCCTTGACTTTTTTCTGCCTAAGGGGGTAGTGTGACATCAAAACTCTGTACTGGTCACCCAGGTGACATGCCCTTGTGTGTGATCTGCCTAAGGGGACATTGTGACATCATAACTGCACTGGTCACCCTGGTGACAGACCCCTGTCTGTGATCCGCCTAAGGGGTCATTGTGACATCATAACTGTTGACTGGTCACCCAGGTGGCAGACCCTTTTGTGTGATGTGCCTGAGGGGGCATTGTGACATAATAACTCTGCATTGGTAACCGTGGTGACAGACTCTTTTCTGTGATCTGCCTAAAAGGGCATTGTGACATCATGGGTGTGCACTGGTCACCCAGGTGATGGACCGCTGTCTGTGATCTGCCTAAGGGCACTTTGTGACATCACAACTCTGCACTGGTCACCCTGGTGGAAGACCCTTTTCGGTGATCTGCCTAACGGGGCATTGTGACATCATAACTCTTCACTGGTCACACAGGTGAGAGACCCTTGCCTGTGCTCTGCCTAAGGGTGGATTGTGACATCATAAATCTGCACTGGTCACCCAGGTGAGAGACCCTTGTCTGTGATCTGCCTAAGTGTGCATTGTGACATCATAGCTCTGCACTGGTCACCCAGGTGACAGACCCATGTCTGTGAACTTCCTGAGTTGGCATTGTGACATCATAACTCTGCACTTGTCACCCTGGTGACAGACCCTTGTCTTCAATCTGCCTAAGGGGGAATTGTGAAATCATAACCCTGTACTGGACACCCATGTGACAGAGCCTTGTCTGTGATTTGCCTAAGGGGGAATTGTGACATCATAATTCTGCACTGGTCAACCAGGTGACAGACTCTTGCCTGTGATCTGCCTAAGGGGGCATTGAGACATCATAACTCTGCACTGGGCACGCAGGTGACAGACCCTTGTCTTCGATCTGCCTAAGGGGCATTGTGACATCATAACTCTGCATTGGACACCCAGGTGACATGCCCTTGTCTACGATCTGTCTAAGGGGGCATAGTGACATCGTAACTCTGCACTGGTCACCCAGGTGACAGGCCTGTCTCTGTGATCTGCCTTAGGGGGCATTGTGACATCATAACTCTTCACTAGACATCCTGGTGACAGATGCTTTTCTGTGATCTGCCTAAGGGCTCATTGTGACATCATAACTCTGTGCAATTCACCCTGGTGACAGACCCCTGTCTTTGATCTGTCTAAGGGGGAACTGTGACATCATAACTCCAAAGTGGTCACCCAGGTGACAGGCCCTTGTCTGTGATCTGCTAAGTGGGCATTGTGACATCTGAACTCTGCACTGTTCACCCAGGTGACAGACACTTGTCCGTGATCTGCCTGTAGGGGAATTGTGTCATCCTATCTCTGCACTGGTCACCCTGTTGAAGGACCCTTGTCTGTGATCTGCCTTAGAGGGCATTGTGACTTCAAAACTGTACACTGGTCACCCAGGTGACAGACGCTTGTCTGTGAACTGCCTCAGTGGGCCTTGTGACATCATAACTCTGTACTGGTCACCCAGGTGACAGACCCCTGTCTTTGATCTGCCTAAGGGGGCATTGTGACATCATAACTCTGTATTGGTTACCCAGGTGACATGCCCTTGTCTATGATCTGCCTAAGGGGGCATTGTGACATCAAAGCTCTGCACTGGGCACCCAGGTGACAGGCCCTTCTCTGTGATCTGCCTAAGGGGCATTGTGACATCATAACTCTGCACTGGTCACACAGGTGAGAGACCCTTGCCTGTGCTCTGCCTAAGGGTGGATTGTGACATCATAAATCTGCACTGGTCACCCAAGTGAGAGACCCTTGTCTGTGATCTGCCTAAGTGTGCATTGTGACATCATAGCTCTGCACTGGTCACCCAGGTGACAGACCCATGTCTGTGAACTTCCTGAGTTGGCATTGTGACATCATAACTCTGCACTGGTCACCCTGGTGACAGACCCTTGTCTTCAATCTGCCTAAGGGGGGCATTGTGAAATCATAACCCTGTAGTGGACACCCATGTGACAGAGCCTTGTCTGTGATTTGCCTAAGGGGGAATTGTGACATCATAATTCTGCACTGGTCAACCAGGTGACAGACTCTTGTCTGTGATCTGCCTAAGGGGGCATTGAGACATCATAACTCTGCACTGGGCACGCAGGTGACAGACCCTTGTCTTCGATCTGCCTAAGGGGCATTGTGACATCATAACTCTGCATTGGACACCCAGGTGACATGCCCTTGTCTACGATCTGTCTAAGGGGGCATTGTGACATCGTAACTCTGCACTGGTCACCCAGGTGACAGGCCCGTCTCTGTGATCTGCCTTAGGGGGCATTGTGACATCATAACTCTTCACTAGACATCCAGGTGACAGATGCTTTTCTGTGATCTGCCTAAGGGCTCATTGTGACATCATAACTCTGTGCAATTCACCCTGGTGACAGACCCCTGTCTTTGATCTGTCTAAGGGGGAACTGTGACATCATAACTCCAAAGTGGTCACCCAGGTGACAGGCCCTTGTCTGTGATCTGCTAAGTGGGCATTGTGACATCTGAACTCTGCACTGTTCACCCAGGTGACAGACACTTGTCCGTGATCTGCCTGTAGGGGCATTGTGACATCATAACCCTTCACTAGACACCAAGGTAACAGACGCTTTTCTGTGATCTGCCTAAGGGCGCATTGTGAGATCATAAGTCTGCGCAGTTCACCCAGGTGACAGAGCCTTGTCTGTGATTTGCCTAAGGGGACATTGTGACATCATAACTCTGCACTGATCAACCATGTGACAGACTGTTGTCTGTGATCTGCCTAAGGGGGCATTGTGACATCCTATCTCTGCCTTGGACACCCAGATGACAGACCCTTGTCTTTGATATGCCTAAGGGGGAATTGTGACATCAAAACTCTAAAGTGGTCACGCAGGTGACAGGCCCTTGTCTGTGATCTGCTAAGGGTGCATTGTGAGATCATAACTCTGCACTGTTCACCCAGGTGACAGACCCTTGTCCGTGAACTGCCTGAGGGGGAATTGTGTCATCCTATCTCTGCACTGCTCATCCTGGTGAAAGACCCTTGTCCGTGATGTGCCTTAGAGGGCATTGTGACTTCAAAACTGTGCCCTGGTCACCCAGGTGACAGACCCTTTTTCATTATCTGCCTAAGGGGGCATTGTGACATCATAACACTGCACTGATCACCCAGGTGACAGACTCGTTTTTGTGATCTGCCTAAGGGGGCATTGTGACTTCAGAACACTGCAGTGGTCACCCAGGTGACAGACCCTTGTCTGTGATCCGCCTAAGGGGGAATTGTGACATCATAACTCTACACTGGTCACCGAGGTGACAGACCCTTGTTTGTGAACTGCCTCAGTGGGCATTGCGACATCATAACTCTGTACTGGTCACCAAGGTGACAGACCGCTGTCTTTGATCTGCCTAAGGGGGCATTATGACATCATAACTCTGCACTGGTCACCCAGGTGACAGACCCTTGTCCGTGATCTGCCTAAGGGGGCATTGTGATACCATAACTCTGCTGTGGACACCCAGATGACAGACCCTTGCCTTTTTTCTGCCTAAGGGGGCATTGTGACATCATAACTCTGCACTTGTCACCCAGGTGACAGACCCCTGTCTGTGATCTGTCTAAGAGTTCATTGTGACATCATAATTATGGACTGGTCACCCAGGTGTCAGAACCTTGTCTGTGATGTGCGTGAGGGGGCATTGTGACATAATAACTCTGCACTGGTAACCGTGGTGACAGACTCCTTTCTGTGATCTGCCTAAGGGGGCATTGTGACATCATAACTCTGCAGTGTTCACCCAGGTGACAGACCCTTGTCTGTGAACCGCCTAAGGAAGAATTGTGACATCATAACTCTGCACTGGCCACCCAGGTGACAGACCCTTGTCTGTGATCCGCTAAAATGGCATTGTGACATCATAACTCTGCACTGGTCCCCCAGGTGACAGACCCTTGTTTGTGATCCATCTAAGGTGGAATTGTGACATAATAATTCTGCACTGGTCACCCAGGTGACAGACCCTTCTCTGTGATCTGCCTAAAAGGGCATTGTGACATCATAACTCTGCACTGGTCACCGTGGTGACAGACCCTTGTCTGTGATCTGCCTAAGGGGGCATTGTGACATCATAAGTGTGCACTGGTCACCCAGGTGACGGACCCTTCTCTGTGATCTGCCTAAGGGAACATTGTGACGTCATAACTCTGCACTGGTCACCCTGGTGAAAGACTCTTTTCGGTGATCTGCCTAACGGGGCATTGTGACATCATAACTCTGCACTGGTCACACAGGTGAGAGACCCTTGTCTGTGATCTGCCTAAGGGCACATTGTGACATCATACATCTGCACTGGTCACCCAGGTGAGAGACCCTTGTCTGTGATCTGCCTAAGTGTACATTGTGACATCATAGCTCTGCACTGGTCACCCAGGTGACAGACCCATGTCTGTGAACTGCCTAAGTTGGCATTGTGACATCATAACCCTGCACTGGTCACCCTGGTGACAGACCCTTGTCTTTCATCTGCCTAAGGGGGAATTGTGAAATCATAACCCCTCACTGGACACCCATGTGACAGACCCTTGTCTGTGATTTGCCTTAGGGGGCATTGTGACATCATAACTCTGCACTGGTCAACCAGGTGACAGACTCTTGTCTGTGATCTGCCTAAGGGGGCATTGTGACATCATAACTCTGCAATGGGCACCCAGGTGACATGCCCTTGTCTACGATCTGCCTAAGAGGGCATTGTGACATCATAACTCTGCACTGGGCCCCCAGGTGACAGGCCCGTCTCTGTGATCTGCCTTAGGGGGCATTGTGACATCATAACTCTTCACTAGACACACAGGTGACAGACACCTTTCTGTGATCTGCCTAAGGGTGCATTGTGACATCACAACTCTGCGCAATTCACCCTGGTGACAGACCCCTGTCTTTGATCTGTCTAAGGGGGAATTGTGACATCATAACTCCAAAGTGGTCACCCATGTGACAGGCCCTTGTCTGTGATCTGCTAAGGGGGCATTGTGACATCAGAACTCTGCACTGTTCACCCAGGTGACTGACACTTGTCCGTGATCTGCCTGCGGGGGAATTGTGTCATCCTATCTCTACACTGGTCACCCTGGTGAAAGACCCTTGTCTGTGATCTGCCTAAGATGGCATTGTGAATTCAAAACTGTCCACTGGTCACCCAGGTGACATACGTTTGTCTGCGAACTGCCTCAGTGGGACTTGTGACATCATAACTCTGTACTGGTCACCAGGTGACAGACCCCTGTCTTTGATCTGCCTAAGGGGGCATTGTGACATCATAACTCTGCACGGGGCACCCAGGTGACAGACCCTTGTCCGTGATCTGCCTAAGGGGGCATTGTGACATCATAGCTCTGCTCGGGTCACCCATGTGACAGGCCCTTGAATTTGATCTGCGTAAGGGGTAATTGTGACATCATAACTCTGCACTGGTCACCCAGGTTACCGACCCTTCTCTGTGATTTGCCTAAGGGGAAATTGTGACATCATAACTCTGCAGTGGTCTCCCAGGTGACAGGCCCTTGTCTGTGATCTGCCTAAGAGGGCATTGCGACATCATAACCCTGCACTGGTCAACCAGGACAGAGACCCCTGTCTGTGATCTGCCTATGGGTGCATTGTGACATCATAACTCTGCACTGGTCACCCAGGTGACAGACGCTTGTCTGTGAACTGTCTAACGGGGAATTGTGACATTATAACTCTGCACTGGTCACCCAGGTGACAGACCCTTGTCTTTCATCTGCCAAAGGGGGCATTGTGACATCATAACACTGCATGGGGCACCCAGGTGACAGACCCTTGTCTGTGATCTGCCTAAGGGGGCATTGAGACCGCATAAATCTGCACTGGTCACCCAGGTGACAGACCCTTGTCTTTGATCTGCCTAAGGGTGCATTTTGACATCATAACTATGCACTAGTCACCGAGGGGACAGACCCTTATCTTTGATCTGCCTAAGGGGGAACTGTGACATCATAAATCTGCACTGGTCGCCCTGGTGACAGACCCTTGTCTGTGATATGAATAAGGGTGCATTGTGACATCATAACTCTCTGCTGGTCACCCAGGTGACAGACCCTTGTCTGTGATCTGCCTAAGGGGGCATTGTGACATCATAACTCTTCACTGGTCCCCCAGGTGACAGACCCTTGTTTGTGATCCGCCTAAGGTGGAATTGTGACATCATAACTCTGCACTGGTCACCCAGGTGACAGACCCTTGCCTGTGATCTGCCCAAAAGGGCATTGTGACATCATAACTCTGCACTAGTCACACAGGTGAGAGACCCTTTTCTGTAATCTGCCTAAGGGTGCATTGTGACACCATAGCTCTGCACCGGTCACCCAGGTGACAGACCCTTGTTTGTGAACTGCCTCAGTGGGCATTGTGACATCATAACTCTGTACTGGTCACCCAGGCGACAGACCCTTGTCCGTGATCCCCCTAAGGGGGCATTATGACATCATAACTCTGCTCGGGTCACCCATGTGACAGGCCCTTGAATGTGATCTGCGTAAGAGGTCATTGTGACATCATAACTCTGCACTGGTCACCCAGGTTACCGACCTTTCTCTGTGATTTTCCTAAGGGGGAATTGTGACATCATAACTCTGCAGTGGTCTCCCAGGTGACAGGCCCTTGTCTGTGATCAGCCTAAGAGGGCATTGCGACATCATAACCCTGCACTGGTCAACCAGGAGAGAGACCCTTGTCTGTGATCTGCCTAAGGGTGCATTGTGACATCATAACTCTGCACTGGTCACCCAAGTGACAGACCCTTGTCTGTGAACTGTCTAAGGGGGCATTGTGACGTCATAACTCTGCACTGGTCACCCAGGTGACAGACCCTTGTCTTTCATCTGCCTATGGGGGCATTCTGACATCGTAACTCAGCATGGGGCACCCGGGTAACAGACCCTTGTCTGTGATCTGCCTAAGGGGGCATTGAGACAGCATAAATCTGCACTGGTCACCCAGGTGAGGGACCCTTGTCTTTGATCTGCCTAAGGGTGCATTTTGAAATCATAACTATGCACCAGTCACCGAGGGGACAGACCCTTATCTTTGATCTGCCTAAGGGGGCACTGTGACATCATAAATCTGCACTGATCGCCCTGGTGACAGACCCTTGTCTGTGATCTGAATAAGGGTGCATTGTGACATCATAACTCACCGCTAGTCACCCAGGTTACAGAGCCTTGTCTGTGATCTGCCTAAGGCGGCATTGTGACATCATAACTCAGCACTGTTCCCCCAGGTGACAGACCCTTGTTTGTGATCCGCCTAAGGTGGAATTGTGACATCATAACTCTGCACTTGACACCCAGGTAACAGACACTTGTCTGTCATCTACCTAAAAGGGCATTGTGACATCATAACTCTGCACTGGTCACCGTGGTGACAGACCCTTGTCTGTGATCTGCCTAAGGGGGCATTGTGACATCATAAGTGTGCACAGGTCCCCCAGGTGACGGACCCTTCTCTGTGATCTGCCTAAGGGCATATTGTGACATCATAACTCTGCACTGGTCAAACTGGTGAAAGACTCTTTTCGGTGATCTGCCTAACGGGGCATTGTGACATCATACCTCTGCACAGGTCACACAGGTGAGAGACCCCTGTCTGTGATCTGCCTAAGGGCGCATTGTGACACCATAGCTCTGCACTGGGCACCCAGGTGACAGGCCCTTCTCTGTGATCTGCCTAAGGGGGCATTGTGACATCATAACCCTTCACTAGACACCCAGGTGACAGACGCTTTTCTGTGATCTGCCTAAGGGCGCATTGTGAGATCATAAGTCTGCGCAGTTCACCCAGGTGACAGACCCTTGTCTGTGATCTGCCTAAGGGGATATTGTGACATCATAACTCTGCACTGATCAACCAGGTGACAGACTGTTGTCTGTTATCTGCCTAATGGGGCATTGTGACATCCTATCTCTGCCCTGGACACCCAGATGACAGACCCTTGTCTTTGATCTGCCTAAGGGGGAATTGTGACATCAAAACTCTAAAGTGGTCACCCAGGTGACAGACCCTTGTCTGTGATCTGCTAAGGGGGCATTGTGACATCATAACTCTGCACTGTTCACCCAGGTGACAGACCCTTGTTTGTGAACTGCCTCAGTGGGCATTGTGACATCATAACTCTGTACTGGTCACCCAGGTGACAGACCGCTGTCTTTGATCTGCCTAAGGGGGCATTGTGACATCATAACTCTGCACTGGTCACCCAGGTGACAGACCCTTGTCCGTGATCTGCCTAAGGGGGCATTGTGATATCATAAGTCTGCTGTGGACACCCAGATGACAGACCCTTGCCTTTTTTCAGTCTAAGAGGGCATTGTGACATTCTAACTCGGCACTGGTCACGCAGGTGACAGACCCTTGTCTTTGATCTGCCTAAGGGAGAATTTTGACATCAAAACTCTAAAGTGGTCACCCAGGTGACAGACCCTTGTCTGTGATCTGCCTAAGGGTGAATTGTGACATCATAACTGTGGACTGGTCACCCAGGTGACAGACCCTTGCCTGTGATGTGCGTGAGGGGGCATTGTGACATAACAACTCTGCACTGGTAACCGTGGTGACAGACTCTTTTCTATGATCTGCTTAAGGGGGCATTGTGACATCATAACTCTGCACTGGTCCCCCAGGTGACAGACCCTTGCCTGTGATCTGCCTAAGGGGGCATTGTGACAGCATAACTCTGCACTGATCACCCAGGTGACAGACCATTGTCTGTGATACGCCTAAGGGAGAATTGTGACATCATAACTCTGCACTGGTCAGCCAGGTAACATACCCTTGTCTGTGATCCGCCTAAAATGGCAATGTGACATCATAACTCTGCACTGGTCACCGTGGTGACAGACCCCTGTCTGTGATCTGCCTAAGAGGGCATTGTGACATCATAAGTGTGCACTGGTCACCCAGCTGGTGGACCCTTGTCTGTGATCTGCCTAAGGACACATAGTTACATCATAACTCTGCACTGGTCACCCTGGTGACAGACCCTTGTCCGTGATCTGCCTAAGGGGGCATTGTGACATCATAACTCTGCAGTGATCACCCAGGTGACATACCCTTGCCTGTGATCTGCCTAAGGGTCCATTGTGACATCATAACTCTGCACTGATCATCCAGGTGAAAG
The DNA here is from genome assembly GCF_029281585.2 of Gorilla gorilla gorilla. Classification (NCBI taxonomy): domain Eukaryota; kingdom Metazoa; phylum Chordata; class Mammalia; order Primates; family Hominidae; genus Gorilla; species Gorilla gorilla. The sequence continues at coordinate 7,051,588 of NC_086018.1, read as the reverse complement.
GCCCTTGTCTGTGATCTGCCTAAGGGAGCATTGTCACATCATAACTATGCACTGGTCAACCAGGTGACAGACCGTTGTCTTTGAACTGCCTAACCGGGCATTGTGACATCATAACTCTACAACGGTCACCCAAGTGACAGACACTTGTCCGTTATCTGCCTAAGGGGGCATTGTGACATAATAACACTGCACTGATCTCCCAGGTGACAGACTCTTTTTGTGATCTGCCTAAGGGGGCATTGTGACATCATAACTCTGCACTGGTCACCCAGGTGACAGACCCTTGTCTGTGATCCGCCTAAAATGGCATTGTGACGTCATAACTCTGCACCGGTCACCGTGGTGACAGGCCCTTGTCTGTGATCTGCCTAACGGGGCATTGTGACATCATAAGTGTGCACTGGTCACCCAGGTGATGGACCCTTGTCTGCGATCTGCCTAAGGGCAATTTTAGACATCACAACTCTGCACTTATCTCCCTGGTGAAAGACCCTTTTAGGTGATCTGCCTAATGGGGCATTGTGACGTCATAACTCTGCACTGGTCACACAGGTGAGAGACCCTTGTCTGTGATCTGCCTAAGTGTGCACTGTGACATCATAGCTCTGCACTGGACACCCAGGTGACAGACCCATGTCTGTGAATTGCCTAAGTTGGCATTGTGACATCATAACTCTGCACTGGTCATCCAGGTGACAGACCCTTGTCTTTCATCTGCCTAAGGGGGAATTGTGAAATCATAACCCTTCACTGGACACCCATGTGACAGACCCTTGTCTGTGATCTGCCTAAGGGGGCATTGTGACATCATAACTCTGCACTGGGCACCCAGGTGACAGACCCTTGTCTTCGATCTGCGTAAGGGGGCATTGTGACATCATTACTTTAAATTGGTCGCCCAGGTGACATGCCCTTGTCTACGATCTGCCTAAGGGGGCATTGTGACATCATAACTCTGCACTGGGCCCCCCGGTGACAGGCCCGTCTCTGTGATCTGCCCTAGTGGGCATTGTGACATCATAACTCTTCATTAGACAACCAGGTGACGTACGCTTTTTTGTGACCTGAGTAAGGGCGCATTGTGACATCATAACTCTGGGCAGTTCACCCTGGTGACAGACCCTTGTCTTTGATCTGCCTAACGGGGAGTTGTGACATCATAACTCCAAAGTGGTCACCCAGGTGACAGGCCCTTGTCTGTGATCTGCTAAGGGGTCATTGTGACATCAGAACTCTGCACTGTTCACCCAGTTGACAGACACTTGTCCGTGATCTGCCTGAGGGTGAACTGTGTCATCCTATCTCTGCACTGGTCACCCTGGTGAAAGACCCTTGTCTGTGATCTGCCTAAGAGGGCATTGTGACTTCAAAACTGTACACTGGTCACCCAGGTGACAGACGCTTGTCTGTGAACTGCCTCAGTGGGCCTTTTGACATCATAACTCTGTACTGGTTACCCAGGTGACAGACCCCTGTCTTTGATCTGCCTAAGAGGGCATTGTGACATCATAACTCTGCACGGGGCACCCAGGTGACAGACCCTTGTCCGTGATCTGCCTAAGTGGGCATTGTGACATCATAACCCTGCTCGGGTCACCCATGTGACAGGCCCTTGAATGTGAACTGCTTACGGGGTCATTGTGACATCATAACTGTGGACTGGTCACCCTGGTGACAGACCCTTGTTTGTGATGTGCCTCAGGTGGCATTGTGACATAATAACTCTGCACTGGTAACCGTGGTGTCAGACTCTTTTCTACGATCTGCCTAAGGGGGCATTGTGACATCATAATCCTGCACTGTTCACCCAGGTGAAAGGCCCTTGTCTGTGATCTGCCTAAGGGAGCATTGTGACATCATAAATATACACTGGTCAACCAGGTGACAAACCCATGTCTTTGAACTGCCTAACGGGGCATTGTGACATCATAACTCTACAGTGGTCACCAACGTGACAGACCATTGTCCTTTATCTGCCTAAGGGGGCATTGTGACATCATAACACTGCACTGATCACACAGGTGACAGAATCTTTTTAGAGATCTATCTAAGGGGGCATTGTGACATCATAACTCTGCACGGGTCACCCAGGTGACAGGCCCTTGTCTGTGATCTGCCTAATGGGGCATTGTGACATCATAACTCTGCACTGGTCACCCAGATGACAGACCCTTGCCCGTGATCTGCCGAAGGGGGCATTGTGATATCTTAACTCTGCAGTGGACACCCAGATGACAGACCCTTGCCTTTTATCTGCCTAAGGGGGTAGTGTGTCATCAAAACTCTGCACTGGTCACACAGGTGACAGGCCCTTGTCTGTGATCTGCCTAAGGGGGCATTGTGACATCACAACTGTGGATTGGTCACCCAGGTGACACACCCTTGACTGTGATGAGCCTGAGGGGACGTTGTGACATAATAACTCTGCACTGGTAACCGTGGTGACAGACTCTTTTCTATGATCTGCCTAAGGGGGCATTGTGACATCATAACTCTGCACTGGTCACCCAGGTGACAGACCCTTGCCTGTGATCTGCCTAAGGGGGCATTGTGACATCATAACTCTGCATTGATCACCCAGGTGAAAGGCGCTCGTCTGTGATCTGCCTCAGGGAGCATTGTGACATCATAACTATGCACTGGTCAACCAGGTGACAGACCCTTGTCATTCAACTGCCTAACGGGGCATTGTGACATCATAACTCTACAATGGTCACCCAAGTGACAGACCCTTACCCGTTGTCTGCCTAAGGGGGCATTACGACATCATAACACTGCACTGATCACCCAGGTGACAGACTCTTTTTAGTGATCTGCCTAAGGGGGCATTGTGACATCATAACCCTGCAGTGGTCACCCAGGTGACAGACCCATATCTGTGATCCGCCTAAGGGGGAATTGTGACATCATAACACTGCACAGGTCACCCAGGTGACAGACCCTTGTCTGTGACCCGCCTAAAATGGCATTGTGACAACATAACTCTGCACCGGTCAACGTGGTGACAGACCCTTGACTGTGATCTGCCTAAGGGGGAATTGTGACATCATAACTCTGCACAGGTCACCCAGGTGACAGACCCTTGTCTATGATCCGCCTAAAATGGCATTGTGACATCATAACTCTGCACCGATCACCGTGGTGACACACCCTTGTCAGTGATCTGCCTAAGGGGGCATTGAGACATCATAAGTGTGCACTGGTCACCGAGGTCACGGACCCTTGTCTGTGATCAGCCTAAGGGAACTTTGTGACATCACAACTCTGCACTGGTCACCCTGGTAAAAGACCCTTTTCGGTGATCTGCCTAACGGGACATTGTGACATCATAACTCTACACTGGCTACACAAGTGAGAGACCCTTGTCTGTGATCTGCCTAAGGGTGTATTGTGACATCATAGATCTGCACTGGTCACCCAGGTGAGAGACCCTTGTCTGTGATCTCCCTAAGGGTGCTTTGTGACATCATAGCTCTGGACTGGTCACCCAGGTGACAGACCCATGTCAGTGAACTGCCTAAGTTGGCATTGTGACATCATAACTCTGCACTGGTCACCCAGGTGACAGACCATTGTCTTCCATCTGCCTAAGGGGGAATTGTGAAATCATAATGCTGCACTGGACACCCATGTGACAGAACCTTGCTGTGATTTGCCAAGGGGGGCATTGTAACATCATAACTCTGCACGGGTCACCCAGGTGACAGACCCTTGTCTGTGATCTGCATGAGGGTGCATTGTGACATCATAATTCTGGACGGTTCACCTTGTCGACAGACCCTTGTATTTGATCTGCTTAAGGGGGCATTGTGACATCATACCTCACCACTGGGCACCCAGGTGACAGGCCCTTGTCTGAGATCTGCTTCAGGGGGCATTGTGACATCATAACTCTGCACTGGGCACCCAGGTGAGAGGCCCTAGTCTGTGATAAGCCTAAGGGGGCATTGTGACATTATAGCTCTGCACTGGGCCCCCAGCTGGCATGCCCTTGTCTGCGATCTGCCTAAGGGGGATTTGTGACATCATAACTTTGTCCTGGGCACCCAGGTGACAGGCCCTTGACTTTGATCTGCCTAAGGGGGCATTGTGACATCAGAACTCTGCATTGGTAACCCAGGTGACTGGCCCTTGTCTACGATCTGCCTAAGGGGGCATTGTGACATCATAACTCTGCACTGGGCACCCGGGTGACAGGCCCTTCTCTGTGATCTGCCCAAGGGGGCATTGTGACATCATAACTCTGCACTGATCAACCAGGTGACAGACTCTTCTCTGTGATCTGCCTAAGGGGGCATTGTGACATCATAACTCTGCACTGGGCACCCAGGTGACAGACCCTTGCATTTTTTCTGCCTAAGGGGGCATTGTGACATCATAACTCTACAATGGTCACCAAAGTGACAGACCCTTGTCCTTTATCTGCCTAAGGGTTCATTGTGACATCATAACACTGGACTGATCACCCAGGTGACAGACTCTTTTTTGTGATCTGCGTAAGGGGGCATTGTGACATCATAACTCTGCACTGGTCACCCAGGTGACAGACCCTTGCCTGTGATCTCCCTAAGGGGGCATTGTGACATCATAACTCTGCAGTGATCACCCAGGTGAAAGGCGCTTGTCTGTGATCTGCCTCAGGGAGCATTGTGACATCATAACTATGCACTGGTCAACCAGGTGACAGGCCCTTGTCTTTGAACTGCCTAACGGGGCATTGAGACATCATAACTCTACAATGGTCACCAAAGTGACAGACCCTTGTCCTTTATCTGCCTAAGGGTTCATTGTGACATCATAACACTGGACTGATCACCCAGGTGACAGACTCTTTTTTGTGATCTGCGTAAGGGGGCATTGTGACATCATAACTCTGCACTGGTCACCCAGGTGACAGACCCTTGCCTGTGATCTGCCTAAGGGGGCATTGTGACATCATAACTCTGCTGTGATCACCCAGGTGAAAGGCGCTTGTCTGTGATCTGCCTCAGGGAGCATTGTGACATCATAACTATGCACTGGTCAACCAGGTGACAGACCCTTGTCTTTGAACTGCCTAACGGGGCATTGAGACATCATAACTCTACAATGGTCACCAAAGTGACAGACCCTTGCCTGTTGTCTGCTTAAGAGGGCATTGTGACATCATAACACTGCACTGATCACCCAGGTGACAGACTCTTTTTAGTGATCTGCCTAAGGGGGCATTGTGACATCATAACTCTGCAGTGGTCACCCAGCTGACAGACACTTATCTGTGATCCGCCTAAAGGGGAATTGTGACATCATAACTCTGCACTGGTCACCCAGGTGACAGACCCTTGTCTTTCATCCGCCTAAAATGGCATTGTGACATCATAACTCTGCACCGGTCACCATGGTGGCAGACCCTAGTCTGTGATCTGCCTAAGGGGGTATTGAGACATCATAAGTGTGCACTGATCACCCAGGTGACGGACCTTTGTCTGTGATCAGCCTAAGGGCACTTTGTGACATCACAACTCTGCACTGGTCACCCTGGTGAAAGACCCTTTTTGGTGATCTGCCTAACGGGGCATTGTGACATCATAACTCTACACTGGCTACACAAGTGAGAGACCCTTGTCTGTGATCTGCCTAAGGGTGTATTGTGACATCATAGATCTGCACTGGTCACCCAGGTGAGAGACCCTTGTCTGTGATCTCCCTAAGGGTGCTTTGTGTCATCATAGCTCTGGACTGGTCACCCAGGTGACAGACCCATGTCTGTGAACTGCCTAAGTTGGCATTGTGACATCATAACTCTGCACTGGTCACCCAGGTGACAGACCCTTGTCTTTCATCTGCCTAAGGGGGAAATGTGAAATCATAACGCTGCACTGGACACCCATGTGACAGAACCTTGCTGTGATTTGCCTAAGTGGGCATTGTGACATCAGAACTCTGCACGGGTCACCCAGGTGACAGACCCTTGTCTGTGATCTGCATGAGGGTGCATTGTGACATCATAATTCTGCACGGGTCACCTTGGTGACAGACCCTTGTATTTGATCTGCTTAAGGGGGCATTGTGACATCATACCTCAGCACTGGGCACCCAGGTGACAGGCCCTTGTCTGTGATCTGCCTCAGGGGGCATTGTGACATCATAACTCTGCACTGGGCACCCAGGTGAGAGGCCCTAGTCTGTGATATGCCTAAGGGGGCATTGTGACTTTATAGCTCTGCACTGCACCCCCAGCTGACATGCCCTTGTCTGCGATCTGCCTAACGGGACATTGTGACATCATAACTTTGCACTGGATACCCAGGCGACGGGCCCTTGACTTTGATCTGTCTAAAGGGTCATTGTGACATCAGAACTTTGCGTTGGTCACCCAGGTGACTGGCTCTTGTCTACGATCTGCCTAAGGGGGCATTGTGACATCATAACTCTTCACTGGGCACTCGGCTGACAGGCCCTTCCTGTGATCTGCCCAAGGGGGCATTGTGACATCATAACTCTGCACTGGACACCCAGGTAACAGACTCTTGTCTGTGATCTGCCTAAGGACGCATTGTGACATCATAACTATGCGCAGTTCACCCAGGTAACAGACCCTTGTCTGTGATCTGCCTAAGGGGGCATTGTGACATCATAAGTGTGCTCTGGTCACACAGGTGACGGACCCTTGTATGTGATCTGCCTAAGGGCACTTTGTGACATCACAATTCTGCACTGGTCACCCTGGTGAAAGACCCTTTTCGGTGATCTGCCTAACGGGGCATTGTGTCATCATAACTCTGCACTGGTCACACAGGTGAGAGACCCATGTCTGTGATCTGCCTAAGGGTGCATTGTGACATCATAGCTCTGCACTGGTCACCCAGGTGACAGACCCATGTCTGTGAATTGCCAGAGTTGGCATTGTCCATCATAACTCTGCACTGGTCACCCAGGTGACAGACCCTTGTCTTTCATCTGCCTAAGGGGGAATTGTGAAATCATAACTCTGCACTGGACACCCATGTGACAGACCCTTGTCTGTGATTTGTCTAAGAGGGAATTGTGACATCATAACTCTGCACTGGTCAACCAGGTGACAGACTCTTGTCTGTGATCTGCCTAAGGGGGCATTGTGACATCATAACTCTGCACTGGGCACCCAGGTGACAGGCCCTTGTCTTTGATCTGCTTAAGGGGGCATTGTGACATCATAACTCTGCATTGGTCACCCAGGTGACATGCCCTTGTCTACGATCTGCCTAAGGGGGCATTGTGACATCATAACTCTGCACTGGGCCCCCAGGTGACAGGCCCGTCTCTGTGATCTGCCTAAGGGGGCATTGTGACATCATAACTCTTCAGTAGACACCCAGGTGACAGACGCTTTTCTGTGATCTGCCTAAGGGCGCATTGTGACATCATAACTCGGCGCAGTTCACCCTGGTGACAGACCTTTGTCTTTGATCTGCCTAAGGGGGAATTGTGACATCATAAGTCCAAAGTGGACACCCAGGTGACAGGCCCTTGTCTGTGATCTGCCTGAGGGGGAATTGTGTCATCCTATCTCTGCACTGGTCACCCTGGAGAAAGACCTTTTTCTGTGATCTGCCTAAGGGTGCATTGTGACTTCAAAACTGCGCACTGTCACCCAGGTGACAGACCCTTGTCTGTGAACTGCCTCAGTTGGCCTTGTGACATCATTACTAAGTACTGGTCACCCAGCTGACAGACCCTTGCTTTCATCTGCCTAAGGGGGCAATGTGACATCATAACTCTGCACGGGGCACCCAGGTGACAGACCCTTGTCTGTGATCTGCCTAAGGGGGCATTGTGACATCATAACTCTGCTCCGGTCACCCATGTGACAGGCCCTTGAATGTGATCTGCGTAAGGGGTCATTGTGACATCATAACTCTGCACTGGTCACCCAGGTTACCGACCCTTCTCTGTGATCTGCCTAAGGGGGAATTGTGACATCATAACTCTGCAGTGGTCTCCCAGGTGACAGGCCCTTGTCTGTGATCTGCCTAAGAGGGTATTGCGACATCATAACCCTGCACTGGTCACCCAGGAGAGAGACCCTTGTCTGTGATCTGCCTAAGGGTGCATTGTGACATAATAACTCTCTGCTGGTCACCCAGGTGACAGATCCTTGTCTGTGATCTGCCTAAGGGTGCATTGTGACATCATAACTCAGCACTGGTCACCCAGGTGACAGACCCTTGTCTGTGATCCGCCTAAAAGGGCATTGTGACATGATAACTCTGCACCGTTCACCGTGGTGACAGACCCTTATCTGTGATCTGCCTAAGGTGGCACTGTGACATCATAACTCTCCACGGGTCACCCAGTTGATAGGCCCTTGTCTCTGAACTGCCTAAGGGGGCATTGAGAAATCATAACTCTGCACGGGTCACCCAGGTGACAGACCCTTGTCTTTCATCTGCCTAAGGGGGCATTGTGACATCATAATTCTGCACTGGTGACCCGGCTGAAAGACCCTTGTCTCTGATATGCCTAAGGGGGCATTGTGACATCATAACTCTGCACTGGTCACCCAGGTGACAGACCCTTGTCTGTGATCTGCCTAAGGGGGCATTGTGACATGATAACTCTTTACGGGTCACCCAGGTGAGAGACCCTTGTCTTTGATCTGCCTAAGGGGGAATTGTGACATCCTAACTCAGCACGGGTTACCCTGGTGACAGACCCTAGACTTTGATCTGCTTAAGTGAGCATTTTGACATCATAACTCTGCCCTGGGAACCCAGGTGACAGACCCTTGTCTGTGATCTGCCTAAGGGGGCATTGTGACATCATAACCGTGCACTGTTCACCCAGGTGACAGACCCTTGACTGTGATCTGCCTAAGGGGACATAGTGACGTCATAACTCTGTGCTGGTCACCCAGGTGTCAGACTCTTTCTCTGATCTACCTAAGGGGGCATTGTGACATCATGACTCTGCACTGGACACCCAGGTGACAGACCCTTGTCTTTGATCTGCCTAAGGGGGCATTGTGACATCTGAACTCTCAACTGGTCACTCAGGTGAGAGGCCCTAGTCTTTCATCTGCTATGGGGGCATTGTGACATCTTACCTCTCCACTGTTCACCGTGGTGACAGACCCTTGTCTGTGATCGGCATCAGGGTGCATTGTGATATCATAACTGTGCACTGGTAACCCAGGTGACAGACCATTGTCTGTCATCTGCCTAAGTGGACATAGTGACATCATAACTCTGCGCAGGTCACCCAGGTGACAGACCCTTGTCTGTCATTTGCCTAAGGGGGCATTGTGACATGATAACTCTGCACTGGTCACCCAGGTGAGAGACCCTTGTCTTTGATCTGCCTAAGGGGGCCATGTGACATCATAACACTGCATTGGTCCCACAGGTGACAGACCCTTCTCTGTGATCTGCCTAATTGGGCATTGTTGCGTCTTAACTCTGCACTGATCACCTTGGTGACAGACCCTTGTCTCTGATCTGCCTAAGGAGGCATTGTGACATCATAACTATGCACTAGTCACCCAGGTGACAGACCCTTGTCTGTGATCCGCCTAAAATGGCATTGTGACATCATAACTCTGCACCGGTCACCGTGGTGACAGACCCTTGTCTGTGATCTGCCTAAGGGGGCATTGAGACATCATAAGTGTGCACTGGTCACCCAGATGACAGACCCTTGCCTTTTTTCTGCCTAAGGGGGTAGTGTGACATCAAAACTCTGCACTGGTCACACAGGTGACAGGCCCTTGTCTGTGATCTGCCTAAGGGGGCATTGTGACATCATAACTGTGGACTGGTCACCCAGGTGACAGACCCTTGTCTGTGATGTGCCTGAGGGGACGTTGTGACATAATAACTCTGCACCGGTAACCGTGGTGACAGACTCTTTTCTATGATCTGCCTAAGGGGGCATTGTGACATCATAACTCTGCACTGGTCACCCAGGTGACAGACCCTTGCCTGTGATCTGCCTAAGGGGGCATTGTGACATCATAACTCTGCAGTGATCACCCAGGTGAAAGGCGCTTGTCTGTGATCTGCCTCAGGGAGCATTGTGACATCATAACTATGCACTGGTCAACCAGGTGACAGACCCTTGTCTTTGAACTGCCTAACGGGGCATTGAGACATCATAACTCTACAATGGTCACCAAAGTGACAGACCCTTGCCTGTTGTCTGCTTAAGAGGGCATTGTGACATCATAACACTGCACTGATCACCCAGGTGACAGACTCATTTTAGTGATCTGCCTAAGGGGGCATTGTGACATCATAACACTGCAGTGGTCACCCAGGTGACAGACCCTTGTCTGTCATCCGCCTAAAATGGCATTGTGACATCATAACTCTGCACCGGTCACCGTGGTGACAGACCCTTGTCTGTGATCTGCCTAAGGGGGTATTGAGACATCATAAGTGTGCACTGATCACCCAGGTGACGGACCTTTGTCTGTGATCAGTCTAAGGGCACTTTGTGACATCACAACTCTGCACTGGTCACCCTGGTGAAAGACCCTTTTTGGTGATCTGCCTAACGGGGCATTGTGACATCATAACTCTACACTGGCTACACAAGTGAGAGACCCTTGTCTGTGATCTGCCTAAGGGTGTATTGTGACATCATAGATCTGCACTGGTCACCCAGGTGAGAGACCCTTGTCTGTGATCTCCCTAAGGGTGCTTTGTGTCATCATAGCTCTGGACTGGTCACCCAGGTGACAGACCCATGTCTGTGAACTGCCTAAGTTGGCATTGTGACATCATAACTCTTCACTGGTCACCCAGGTGACAGACCCTTGTCTTTCATCTGCCTAAGGGGGAAATGTGAAATCATAACGCTGCACTGGACACCCATGTGACAGAACCTTGCTGTGATCTGCCTAAGTGGGCATTGTGACATCAGAACTCTGCACGGGTCACCCAGGTGACAGACCCTTGTCTGTGATCTGCATGAGGGTGCATTGTGACATCATAATTCTGCACGGGTCACCTTGGTGACAGACTCTTGTCTGTGATCTGCCTAAGGGGGCATTGTGACATCCTAACTCTGAACTGGACACCCAGATGACAGACCCTTGTCTTTGATCTGCCTAAGGGGGAATTGTGACATCAAAACTCCAAAGTGGTCACCCAGGTGACAGGCCCTTGTCTGTGATCTGCTAAGGGGGCATTGTGACATCAGAACTGTGCACTGTTCACCCAGGTGACAGACCCTTGTCCGTGATCTGCCTGAGGGGGAATTGTGTCATCCTATCACTGCACTGGTCACCCTGGTGAAAGACCCTTGTTCGTGATCTGCCTAAGAGGGCATTGTGACTTCAAAACTCTGCACTAGTCACCCAGGTGACAGACCCTTGTTTGTGAACTGCCTAAGGGGGCATTGTGACATCATAACTCTGCACTGGTCACCCAGATGACAGACCCTTGTCTGTCATCCGCCTAAAATGGCATTGTGACATCATAACTCTGCACCGGTCACCGTGGTGACAGACCCTTGTCTGTGATCTGCCTAAGGGGGTATTGAGACATCATAAGTGTGCACTGATCACCCAGGTGACGGACCTTTGTCTGTGATCAGTCTAAGGGCACTTTGTGACATCACAACTCTGCACTGGTCACCCTGGTGAAAGACCCTTTTTGGTGATCTGCCTAACGGGGCATTGTGACATCATAACTCTACACTGGCTACACAAGTGAGAGACCCTTGTCTGTGATCTGCCTAAGGGTGTATTGTGACATCATAGATCTGCACTGGTCACCCAGGTGAGAGACCCTTGTCTGTGATCTCCCTAAGGGTGCTTTGTGTCATCATAGCTCTGGACTGGTCACCCAGGTGACAGACCCATGTCTGTGAACTGCCTAAGTTGGCATTGTGACATCATAACTCTTCACTGGTCACCCAGGTGACAGACCCTTGTCTTTCATCTGCCTAAGGGGGAAATGTGAAATCATAACGCTGCACTGGACACCCATGTGACAGAACCTTGCTGTGATCTGCCTAAGTGGGCATTGTGACATCAGAACTCTGCACGGGTCACCCAGGTGACAGACCCTTGTCTGTGATCTGCATGAGGGTGCATTGTGACATCATAATTCTGCACGGGTCACCTTGGTGACAGACTCTTGTCTGTGATCTGCCTAAGGGGGCATTGTGACATCCTAACTCTGAACTGGACACCCAGATGACAGACCCTTGTCTTTGATCTGCCTAAGGGGGAATTGTGACATCAAAACTCCAAAGTGGTCACCCAGGTGACAGGCCCTTGTCTGTGATCTGCTAAGGGGGCATTGTGACATCAGAACTGTGCACTGTTCACCCAGGTGACAGACCCTTGTCCGTGATCTGCCTGAGGGGGAATTGTGTCATCCTATCACTGCACTGGTCACCCTGGTGAAAGACCCTTGTTCGTGATCTGCCTAAGAGGGCATTGTGACTTCAAAACTCTGCACTAGTCACCCAGGTGACAGACCCTTGTTTGTGAACTGCCTAAGGGGGCATTGTGACATCATAACTCTGCACTGGTCACCCAGATGACAGACCCTTGCCCGTGATCTGCCGAAGGGGGCATTGTGATATCTTAACTCTGCAGTGGACACCCAGATGAGAGACCCTTGCCTTTTTTCTGCCTAAGGGGGTAGTGTGACATCAAAACTCTGCACTGGTTACACAGGTGACAGGCCCTTGTCTGTGATCTGCCTAAGGGGGCATTGTGACATCATAAATGTGGACTGGTCACCCAGGTGACAGACCTTTGTCTGTGATGTGCCTTAGGGGATATTGTGACATAATAACTCTGCACTGGGAACCGTGGTGACAGACTCTTTTCTATGATCTGCCTAAGGGGGCTTTGTGACAACATAACTCTGCACTGGTCACCCAGGTGACAGACCCTTGCCTGTGATCTGCCTAAGGGGGCATTGTGACATCATAACTCTGCACTGATCACCCAGGTGAAAGGCGCTTCTCTGTGATCTGCATGAGGGTGCATTGTGACATCATAATTCTGCACGGGTCACCTTGGTGACAGACCCTTGTATTTGATCTGCTTAAGGGGGCATTGTGACATCATACCTCAGCACTGGGCACCCAGGTGACAGGCCCTTGTCTGTGATCTGCCTCAGGGGGCATTGTGACATCATAACTCTGCACTGGGCACCCAGGTGAGAGGCCCTAGTCTGTGATATGCCTAAGGGGGCATTGTGACTTTATAGCTCTGCACTGCGCCCCCAGCTGACATGCCCTTGTCTGCGATCTGCCTAACGGGGCATTGTGACATCATAACTTTGCCCTGGATACCCAGGCGACGGGCCCTTGACTTTGATCTGTCTAAAGGGTCATTGTGACATCAGAACTTTGCGTTGGTCACCCTGGTGACTGGCCCTTGTCTACGATCCGCCTAAGGGGGAATTGTGACATCATAACTGTTCACTGGGCACTCGGCTGACAGGCCCTTCCTGTGATCTGCCCAAGGGGGCATTGTGACATCATAATTCTGCACTGGACACCCAGGTGACAGACTCTTGTCTGTGATCTGCCTAAGGACGCATTGTGACATCATAACTATGCGCAGTTCACCCAGGTGACAGACCCTTGTCTGTGATCTGCCTAAGGGGACATTGTGACATCATAACTCTGCACTGGTCAACCAGGTGACAGACTCTTGTCTGTGATCTGCCTAAGGGGGCATTGTGACATCCTAACTCTGAACTGGACACCCAGATGACAGACCCTTGTCTTTGATCTGCCTAAGGGGGAATTGTGACATCAAAACTCCAAAGTGGTCACCCAGGTGACAGGCCCTTGTCTGTGATCTGCTAAGGGGGCATTGTGACATCAGAACTGTGCACTGTTCACCCAGGTGACAGACCCTTGTCCGTGATCTGCCTGAGGGGGAATTGTGTCATCCTATCACTGCACTGGTCACCCTGGTGAAAGACCCTTGTTTGTGAACTGCCTCAGTGGGCATTGTGACATCATAACTCTGTACTGGTCACGAGGTGACAGGCCCATGTCTTTCATCTGCCTAAGGGGGCATTCTGACATCGTAACTCAGCATGGGGCACCCAGGTGACAGACCCTTGTCTGTGATCTGCCTAAGGGGGTATTGAGACACCATAAGTGTGCACTGATCACCCAGGTGACGGACCTTTGTCTGTGATCAGCCTAAGGGCACTTTGTGACATCACAACTCTGCACTGGTCACCCTGGTGAAAGACCCTTTTTGGTGATCTGCCTAACGGGGCATTGTGACATCATAACTCTACACTGGCTACACAAGTGAGAGACCCTTGTCTGTGATCTGCCTAAGGGTGTATTGTGACATCATAGATCTGCACTGGTCACCCAGGTGAGAGACCCTTGTCTGTGATCTCCCTAAGGGTGCTTTGTGTCATCATAGCTCTGGACTGGTCACCCAGGTGACAGACCCATCTCTGTGAACTGCCTAAGTTGGCATTGTGACATCATAACTCTGCACTGGTCACCCAGGTGACAGACCCTTGTCTTTCATCTGCCTAAGGGGCAAATGTGAAATCATAACGCTGCACTGGACACCCATGTGACAGAACCTTGCTGTGATTTGCCTAAGTGGGCATTGTGACATCAGAACTCTGCACGGGTCACCCAGGTGACAGACCCTTGTCTGTGATCTGCATGAGGGTGCATTGTGACATCATAATTCTGCACGGGTCACCTTGGTGACAGACCCTTGTATTTGATCTGCTTAAGGGGGCATTGTGACATCATACCTCAGCACTGGGCACCCAGGTGACAGGCCATTGTCTGTGATCTGCCTCAGGGGGCATTGTGACATCATAACTCTGCACTGGGCACCCAGGTGAGAGGCCCTAGTCTGTGATATGCCTAAGGGGGCATTGTGACTTTATAGCTCTGCACTGCACCCCCAGCTGACATGCCCTTGTCTGCGATCTGCCTAACGGGACATTGTGACATCATAACTTTGCACTGGATAACCAGGTGACGGGCCCTTGACTTTGATCTGTCTAAAGGGTCATTGTGACATCAGAACTTTGCGTTCGTCACCCAGGTGACTGGCTCTTGTCTACGATCTGCCTAAGGGGGCATTGTGACATCATAACTCTTCACTGGGCACTCGGCTGACAGGCCCTTCCTGTGATCTGCCCAAGGGGGCATTGTGACATCATAATTCTGCACTGGACACCCAGGTGACAGACTCTTGTCTGTGATCTGCCTAAGGACGCATTGTGACATCATAACTATGCGCAGTTCACCCAGGTGACAGACCCTTGTCTGTGATCTGCCTAAGGGGGCATTGTGACATCATAAGTGTGCTCTGGTCACACAGGTGACGGACCCTTGTATGTGATCTGCCTAAGGGCACTTTGTGACATCACAATTCTGCACTGGTCACCCTGGTGAAAGACCCTTTTCGGTGATCTGCCTAACGGGGCATTGTGTCATCATAACTCTGCACTGGTCACACAGGTGAGAGACCCATGTCTGTGATCTGCCTAAGGGTGCATTGTGACATCATAGCTCTGCACTGGTCACCCAGGTGACAGACCCATGTCTGTGAATTGCCAGAGTTGGCATTGTCCATCATAACTCTGCACTGGTCACCCAGGTGACAGACCCTTGTCTTTCATCTGCCTAAGGGGGAATTGTGAAATCATAACTCTGCACTGGACACCCATGTGACAGACCCTTGTCTGTGATTTGTCTAAGAGGGAATTGTGACATCATAACTCTGCACTGGTCAACCAGGTGACAGACTCTTGTCTGTGATCTGCCTAAGGGGGCATTGTGACATCATAACTCTGCACTGGGCACCCAGGTGACAGGCCCTTGTCTTTGATCTGCTTAAGGGGGCATTGTGACATCATAACTCTGCATTGGTCACCCAGGTGACATGCCCTTGTCTACGATCTGCCTAAGGGGGCATTGTGACATCATAACTCTGCACTGGGCCCCCAGGTGACAGGCCCGTCTCTGTGATCTGCCTAAGGGGGCATTGTGACATCATAACTCTTCAGTAGACACCCAGGTGACAGACGCTTTTCTGTGATCTGCCTAAGGGCGCATTGTGACATCATAACTCGGCGCAGTTCACCCTGGTGACAGACCTTTGTCTTTGATCTGCCTAAGGGGGAATTGTGACATCATAAGTCCAAAGTGGACACCCAGGTGACAGGCCCTTGTCTGTGATCTGCCTGAGGGGGAATTGTGTCATCCTATCTCTGCACTGGTCACCCTGGTGAAAGACCTTTTTCTGTGATCTGCCTAAGGGTGCATTGTGACTTCAAAACTGCGCACTGTCACCCAGGTGACAGACCCTTGTCTGTGAACTGCCTCAGTTGGCCTTGTGACATCATTACTATGTACTGGTCACCCAGGTGACAGACCCTTGCTTTCATCTGCCTAAGGGGGCATTGTGACATCATAACTCTGCACGGGGCACCCAGGTGACAGACCCTTGTCTGTGATCTGCCTAAGGGGGCATTGTGACATCATAACTCTGCTCGGGTCACCCATGTGACAGGCCCTTGAATGTGATCTGCGTAAGGGGTCATTGTGACATCATAACTCTGCACTGGTCACCCAGGTTACCGACCCTTCTCTGTGATCTGCCTAAGGGGGAATTGTGACATCATAACTCTGCAGTGGTCTCCCAGGTGACAGGCCCTTGTCTGTGATCTGCCTAAGAGGGTATTGCGACATCATAACCCTGCACTGGTCACCCAGGAGAGAGACCCTTGTCTGTGATCTGCCTAAGGGTGCATTGTGACATAATAACTCTCTGCTGGTCACCCAGGTGACAGATCCTTGTCTGTGATCTGCCTAAGGGTGCATTGTGACATCATAACTCAGCACTGGTCACCCAGGTGACAGACCCTTGTCTGTGATCCGCCTAAAAGGGCATTGTGACATGATAACTCTGCACCGTTCACCGTGGTGACAGACCCTTATCTGTGATCTGCCTAAGGTGGCACTGTGACATCATAACTCTCCACGGGTCACCCAGTTGATAGGCCCTTGTCTCTGAACTGCCTAAGGGGGCATTGAGAAATCAAAACTCTGCACGGGTCACCCAGGTGACAGACCCTTGTCTTTCATCTGCCTAAGGGGGCATTGTGACATCATAATTCTGCACTGGTGACCCGGCTGAAAGACCCTTGTCTCTGATATGCCTAAGGGGGCATTGTGACATCATAACTCTGCACTGGTCACCCAGGTGACAGACCCTTGTCTGTGATCTGCCTAAGGGGGCATTGTGACATGATAACTCTTTACAGGTCACCCAGGTGAGAGACCCTTGTCTTTGATCTGCCTAAGGGGGAATTGTGACATCAAAACTCCAAAGTGGTCACCCAGGTGACAGGCCCTTGTCTGTGATCTGCTAAGGGGGCATTGTGACATCAGAACTGTGCACTGTTCACCCAGGTGACAGACCCTTGTCCGTGATCTGCCTGAGGGGGAATTGTGTCATCCTATCACTGCACTGGTCACCCTGGTGAAAGACCCTTGTTCGTGATCTGCCTAAGAGGGCATTGTGACTTCAAAACTCTGCACTAGTCACCCAGGTGACAGACCCTTGTTTGTGAACTGCCTAAGGGGGCATTGTGACATCATAACCCAGCGCTGTTCACCCAGGTGACAGACCCTTGACTGTGATCTGCCTAAGGGGACATAGTGACGTCATAACTCTGTGCTGGTCACCCAGGTGTCAGACTCTTTCTCTGATCTACCTAAGGGGGCATTGTGACATCATGACTCTGCACTGGACACCCAGGTGACAGACCCTTGTCTTTGATCTGCCTAAGGGAGCATTGTGACATCATAACTCAGCACTGGTCACCCAGGTGACAGGCCCTTGTCTGTGATCCACCTAAAAGGGCATTGTGACATGATAACTCTGCACCGTTCACCGTGGTGACAGACCCTTATCTGTGATCTGCCTAAGGTGGCACTGTGACATCATAACTCTCCACGGGTCACCCAGTTGATAGGCCCTTGTCTCTGAACTGCCTAAGGGGGCATTGAGAAATCATAACTCTGCACGGGTCACCCAGGTGACAGACCCTTGTCTTTCATCTGCCTAAGGGGGCATTGTGACATCATAATTCTGCACTGGTGACCCGGCTGAAAGACCCTTGTCTCTGATATGCCTAAGGGGGCATTGTGACATCATAACTCTGCACTGGTCACCCAGGTGACAGACCCTTGTCTGTGATCTGCCTAAGGGGGCATTGTGACATGATAACTCTTTACGGGTCACCCAGGTGAGAGACCCTTGTCTTTGATCTGCCTAAGGGGGAATTGTGACATCCTAACTCAGCACGGGTTACCCTGGTGACAGACCCTAGACTTTGATCTGCTTAAGTGAGCATTTTGACATCATAACTCTGCCCTGGGAACCCAGGTGACAGACCCTTGTCTGTGATCTGCCTAAGGGGGCATTGTGACATCATAACCGTGCACTGTTCACCCAGGTGACAGACCCTTGACTGTGATCTGCCTAAGGGGACATAGTGACGTCATAACTCTGTGCTGGTCACCCAGGTGTCAGACTCTTTCTCTGATCTACCTAAGGGGGCATTGTGACATCATGACTCTGCACTGGACACCCAGGTGACAGACCCTTGTCTTTGATCTGCCTAAGGGGGCATTGTGACATCTGAACTCTCAACTGGTCACTCAGGTGAGAGGCCCTAGTCTTTCATCTGCTATGGGGGCATTGTGACATCTTACCTCTCCACTGTTCACCGTGGTGACAGACCCTTGTCTGTGATCGGCATCAGGGTGCATTGTGATATCATAACTGTGCACTGGTAACCCAGGTGACAGACCATTGTCTGTCATCTGCCTAAGTGGACATAGTGACATCATAACTCTGCGCAGGTCACCCAGGTGACAGACCCTTGTCTGTCATTTGCCTAAGGGGGCATTGTGACATGATAACTCTGCACTGGTCACCCAGGTGAGAGACCCTTGTCTTTGATCTGCCTAAGGGGGCCATGTGACATCATAACACTGCATTGGTCCCACAGGTGACAGACCCTTCTCTGTGATCTGCCTAATTGGGCATTGTTGCATCTTAACTCTGCACTGATCACCTTGGTGACAGACCCTTGTCTCTGATCTGCCTAAGGAGGCATTGTGACATCATAACTATGCACTAGTCACCCAGGTGACAGACCCTTGTCTGTGATCCGCCTAAAATGGCATTGTGACATCATAACTCTGCACCAGTCACCGTGGTGACAGACCCTTGTCTGTGATCTGCCTAAGGGGGCATTGAGACATCATAAGTGTGCACTGGTCACCCAGATGACAGACCCTTGCCTTTTTTCTGCCTAAGGGGGTAGTGTGACATCAAAACTCTGCACTGGTCACACAGGTGACAGGCCCTTGTCTGTGATCTGCCTAAGGGGGCATTGTGACATCATAACTGTGGACTGGTCACCCAGGTGACAGACCCTTGTCTGTGATGTGCCTGAGGGGACGTTGTGACATAATAACTCTGCACCGGTAACCGTGGTGACAGACTCTTTTCTATGATCTGCCTAAGGGGGCATTGTGACATCATAACTCTGCACTGGTCACCCAGGTGACAGACCCTTGCCTGTGATCTGCCTAAGGGGGCATTGTGACATCATAACTCTGCAGTGATCACCCAGGTGAAAGGCGCTTGTCTGTGATCTGCCTCAGGGAGCATTGTGACATCATAACTATGCACTGGTCAACCAGGTGACAGACCCTTGTCTTTGAACTGCCTAACGGGGCATTGAGACATCATAACTCTACAATGGTCACCAAAGTGACAGACCCTTGCCTGTTGTCTGCTTAAGAGGGCATTGTGACATCATAACACTGCACTGATCACCCAGGTGACAGACTCTTTTTAGTGATCTGCCTAAGGGGGCATTGTGACATCATAACACTGCAGTGGTCACCCAGGTGACAGACCCTTGTCTGTCATCCGCCTAAAATGGCATTGTGACATCATAACTCTGCACCGGTCACCGTGGTGACAGACCCTTGTCTGTGATCTGCCTAAGGGGGTATTGAGACATCATAAGTGTGCACTGATCACCCAGGTGACGGACCTTTGTCTGTGATCAGTCTAAGGGCACTTTGTGACATCACAACTCTGCACTGGTCACCCTGGTGAAAGACCCTTTTTGGTGATCTGCCTAACGGGGCATTGTGACATCATAACTCTACACTGGCTACACAAGTGAGAGACCCTTGTCTGTGATCTGCCTAAGGGTGTATTGTGACATCATAGATCTGCACTGGTCACCCAGGTGAGAGACCCTTGTCTGTGATCTCCCTAAGGGTGCTTTGTGTCATCATAGCTCTGGACTGGTCACCCAGGTGACAGACCCATGTCTGTGAACTGCCTAAGTTGGCATTGTGACATCATAACTCTTCACTGGTCACCCAGGTGACAGACCCTTGTCTTTCATCTGCCTAAGGGGGAAATGTGAAATCATAACGCTGCACTGGACACCCATGTGACAGAACCTTGCTGTGATCTGCCTAAGTGGGCATTGTGACATCAGAACTCTGCACGGGTCACCCAGGTGACAGACCCTTGTCTGTGATCTGCATGAGGGTGCATTGTGACATCATAATTCTGCACGGGTCACCTTGGTGACAGACTCTTGTCTGTGATCTGCCTAAGGGGGCATTGTGACATCCTAACTCTGAACTGGACACCCAGATGACAGACCCTTGTCTTTGATCTGCCTAAGGGGGAATTGTGACATCAAAACTCCAAAGTGGTCACCCAGGTGACAGGCCCTTGTCTGTGATCTGCTAAGGGGGCATTGTGACATCAGAACTGTGCACTGTTCACCCAGGTGACAGACCCTTGTCCGTGATCTGCCTGAGGGGGAATTGTGTCATCCTATCACTGCACTGGTCACCCTGGTGAAAGACCCTTGTTTGTGAACTGCCTCAGTGGGCATTGTGACATCATAACTCTGTACTGGTCACGAGGTGACAGGCCCATGTCTTTCATCTGCCTAAGGGGGCATTCTGACATCGTAACTCAGCATGGGGCACCCAGGTGACAGACCCTTGTCTGTGATCTGCCTAAGGGGGTATTGAGACACCATAAGTGTGCACTGATCACCCAGGTGACGGACCTTTGTCTGTGATCAGCCTAAGGGCACTTTGTGACATCACAACTCTGCACTGGTCACCCTGGTGAAAGACCCTTTTTGGTGATCTGCCTAACGGGGCATTGTGACATCATAACTCTACACTGGCTACACAAGTGAGAGACCCTTGTCTGTGATCTGCCTAAGGGTGTATTGTGACATCATAGATCTGCACTGGTCACCCAGGTGAGAGACCCTTGTCTGTGATCTCCCTAAGGGTGCTTTGTGTCATCATAGCTCTGGACTGGTCACCCAGGTGACAGACCCATCTCTGTGAACTGCCTAAGTTGGCATTGTGACATCATAACTCTGCACTGGTCACCCAGGTGACAGACCCTTGTCTTTCATCTGCCTAAGGGGCAAATGTGAAATCATAACGCTGCACTGGACACCCATGTGACAGAACCTTGCTGTGATTTGCCTAAGTGGGCATTGTGACATCAGAACTCTGCACGGGTCACCCAGGTGACAGACCCTTGTCTGTGATCTGCATGAGGGTGCATTGTGACATCATAATTCTGCACGGGTCACCTTGGTGACAGACCCTTGTATTTGATCTGCTTAAGGGGGCATTGTGACATCATACCTCAGCACTGGGCACCCAGGTGACAGGCCATTGTCTGTGATCTGCCTCAGGGGGCATTGTGACATCATAACTCTGCACTGGGCACCCAGGTGAGAGGCCCTAGTCTGTGATATGCCTAAGGGGGCATTGTGACTTTATAGCTCTGCACTGCACCCCCAGCTGACATGCCCTTGTCTGCGATCTGCCTAACGGGACATTGTGACATCATAACTTTGCACTGGATAACCAGGTGACGGGCCCTTGACTTTGATCTGTCTAAAGGGTCATTGTGACATCAGAACTTTGCGTTGGTCACCCAGGTGACTGGCTCTTGTCTACGATCTGCCTAAGGGGGCATTGTGACATCATAACTCTTCACTGGGCACTCGGCTGACAGGCCCTTCCTGTGATCTGCCCAAGGGGGCATTGTGACATCATAATTCTGCACTGGACACCCAGGTAACAGACTCTTGTCTGTGATCTGCCTAAGGACGCATTGTGACATCATAACTATGCGCAGTTCACCCAGGTGACAGACCCTTGTCTGTGATCTGCCTAAGGGGGCATTGTGACATCATAAGTGTGCTCTGGTCACACAGGTGACGGACCCTTGTATGTGATCTGCCTAAGGGCACTTTGTGACATCACAATTCTGCACTGGTCACCCTGGTGAAAGACCCTTTTCGGTGATCTGCCTAACGGGGCATTGTGTCATCATAACTCTGCACTGGTCACACAGGTGAGAGACCCATGTCTGTGATCTGCCTAAGGGTGCATTGTGACATCATAGCTCTGCACTGGTCACCCAGGTGACAGACCCATGTCTGTGAATTGCCAGAGTTGGCATTGTCCATCATAACTCTGCACTGGTCACCCAGGTGACAGACCCTTGTCTTTCATCTGCCTAAGGGGGAATTGTGAAATCATAACTCTGCACTGGACACCCATGTGACAGACCCTTGTCTGTGATTTGTCTAAGAGGGAATTGTGACATCATAACTCTGCACTGCTCAACCAGGTGACAGACTCTTGTCTGTGATCTGCCTAAGGGGGCATTGTGACATCATAACTCTGCACTGGGCACCCAGGTGACAGGCCCTTGTCTTTGATCTGCTTAAGGGGGCATTGTGACATCATAACTCTGCATTGGTCACCCAGGTGACATGCCCTTGTCTACGATCTGCCTAAGGGGGCATTGTGACATCATAACTCTGCACTGGGCCCCCAGGTGACAGGCCCGTCTCTGTGATCTGCCTAAGGGGGCATTGTGACATCATAACTCTTCAGTAGACACCCAGGTGACAGACGCTTTTCTGTGATCTGCCTAAGGGCGCATTGTGACATCATAACTCGGCGCAGTTCACCCTGGTGACAGACCTTTGTCTTTGATCTGCCTAAGGGGGAATTGTGACATCATAAGTCCAAAGTGGACACCCAGGTGACAGGCCCTTGTCTGTGATCTGCCTGAGGGGGAATTGTGTCATCCTATCTCTGCACTGGTCACCCTGGTGAAAGACCTTTTTCTGTGATCTGCCTAAGGGTGCATTGTGACTTCAAAACTGCGCACTGTCACCCAGGTGACAGACCCTTGTCTGTGAACTGCCTCAGTTGGCCTTGTGACATCATTACTATGTACTGGTCACCCAGGTGACAGACCCTTGCTTTCATCTGCCTAAGGGGGCATTGTGACATCATAACTCTGCACGGGGCACCCAGGTGACAGACCCTTGTCTGTGATCTGCCTAAGGGGGCATTGTGACATCATAACTCTGCTCGGGTCACCCATGTGACAGGCCCTTGAATGTGATCTGCGTAAGGGGTCATTGTGACATCATAACTCTGCACTGGTCACCCAGGTTACCGACCCTTCTCTGTGATCTGCCTAAGGGGGAATTGTGACATCATAACTCTGCAGTGGTCTCCCAGGTGACAGGCCCTTGTCTGTGATCTGCCTAAGAGGGTATTGCGACATCATAACCCTGCACTGGTCACCCAGGAGAGAGACCCTTGTCTGTGATCTGCCTAAGGGTGCATTGTGACATAATAACTCTCTGCTGGTCACCCAGGTGACAGATCCTTGTCTGTGATCTGCCTAAGGGTGCATTGTGACATCATAACTCAGCACTGGTCACCCAGGTGACAGACCCTTGTCTGTGATCCGCCTAAAAGGGCATTGTGACATGATAACTCTGCACCGTTCACCGTGGTGACAGACCCTTATCTGTGATCTGCCTAAGGTGGCACTGTGACATCATAACTCTCCACGGGTCACCCAGTTGATAGGCCCTTGTCTCTGAACTGCCTAAGGGGGCATTGAGAAATCATAACTCTGCACGGGTCACCCAGGTGACAGACCCTTGTCTTTCATCTGCCTAAGGGGGCATTGTGACATCATAATTCTGCACTGGTGACCCGGCTGAAAGACCCTTGTCTCTGATATGCCTAAGGGGGCATTGTGACATCATAACTCTGCACTGGTCACCCAGGTGACAGACCCTTGTCTGTGATCTGCCTAAGGGGGCATTGTGACATGATAACTCTTTACAGGTCACCCAGGTGAGAGACCCTTGTCTTTGATCTGCCTAAGGGGGAATTGTGACATCAAAACTCCAAAGTGGTCACCCAGGTGACAGGCCCTTGTCTGTGATCTGCTAAGGGGGCATTGTGACATCAGAACTGTGCACTGTTCACCCAGGTGACAGACCCTTGTCCGTGATCTGCCTGAGGGGGAATTGTGTCATCCTATCACTGCACTGGTCACCCTGGTGAAAGACCCTTGTTCGTGATCTGCCTAAGAGGGCATTGTGACTTCAAAACTCTGCACTAGTCACCCAGGTGACAGACCCTTGTTTGTGAACTGCCTAAGGGGGCATTGTGACATCATAACTCTGCACTGGTCACCCAGATGACAGACCCTTGCCCGTGATCTGCCGAAGGGGGCATTGTGATATCTTAACTCTGCAGTGGACACCCAGATGAGAGACCCTTGCCTTTTTTCTGCCTAAGGGGGTAGTGTGACATCAAAACTCTGCACTGGTTACACAGGTGACAGGCCCTTGTCTGTGATCTGCCTAAGGGGGCATTGTGACATCATAAATGTGGACTGGTCACCCAGGTGACAGACCTTTGTCTGTGATGTGCCTTAGGGGATATTGTGACATAATAACTCTGCACTGGGAACCGTGGTGACAGACTCTTTTCTATGATCTGCCTAAGGGGGCTTTGTGACAACATAACTCTGCACTGGTCACCCAGGTGACAGACCCTTGCCTGTGATCTGCCTAAGGGGGCATTGTGACATCATAACTCTGCACTGATCACCCAGGTGAAAGGCGCTTCTCTGTGATCTGCATGAGGGTGCATTGTGACATCATAATTCTGCACGGGTCACCTTGGTGACAGACCCTTGTATTTGATCTGCTTAAGGGGGCATTGTGACATCATACCTCAGCACTGGGCACCCAGGTGACAGGCCCTTGTCTGTGATCTGCCTCAGGGGGCATTGTGACATCATAACTCTGCACTGGGCACCCAGGTGAGAGGCCCTAGTCTGTGATATACCTAAGGGGGCATTGTGACTTTATAGCTCTGCACTGCGCCCCCAGCTGACATGCCCTTGTCTGCGATCTGCCTAACGGGGCATTGTGACATCATAACTTTGCCCTGGATACCCAGGCGACGGGCCCTTGACTTTGATCTGTCTAAAGGGTCATTGTGACATCAGAACTTTGCGTTGGTCACCCTGGTGACTGGCCCTTGTCTACGATCCGCCTAAGGGGGAATTGTGACATCATAACTGTTCACTGGGCACTCGGCTGACAGGCCCTTCCTGTGATCTGCCCAAGGGGGCATTGTGACATCATAATTCTGCACTGGACACCCAGGTGACAGACTCTTGTCTGTGATCTGCCTAAGGACGCATTGTGACATCATAACTATGCGCAGTTCACCCAGGTGACAGACCCTTGTCTGTGATCTGCCTAAGGGGACATTGTGACATCATAACTCTGCACTGGTCAACCAGGTGACAGACTCTTGTCTGTGATCTGCCTAAGGGGGCATTGTGACATCCTAACTCTGAACTGGACACCCAGATGACAGACCCTTGTCTTTGATCTGCCTAAGGGGGAATTGTGACATCAAAACTCCAAAGTGGTCACCCAGGTGACAGGCCCTTGTCTGTGATCTGCTAAGGGGGCATTGTGACATCAGAACTGTGCACTGTTCACCCAGGTGACAGACCCTTGTCCGTGATCTGCCTGAGGGGGAATTGTGTCATCCTATCACTGCACTGGTCACCCTGGTGAAAGACCCTTGTTTGTGAACTGCCTCAGTGGGCATTGTGACATCATAACTCTGTACTGGTCACGAGGTGACAGGCCCATGTCTTTCATCTGCCTAAGGGGGCATTCTGACATCGTAACTCAGCATGGGGCACCCAGGTGACAGACCCTTGTCTGTGATCTGCCTAAGGGGGTATTGAGACACCATAAGTGTGCACTGATCACCCAGGTGACGGACCTTTGTCTGTGATCAGCCTAAGGGCACTTTGTGACATCACAACTCTGCACTGGTCACCCTGGTGAAAGACCCTTTTTGGTGATCTGCCTAACGGGGCATTGTGACATCATAACTCTACACTGGCAACACAAGTGAGAGACCCTTGTCTGTGATCTGCCTAAGGGTGTATTGTGACATCATAGATCTGCACTGGTCACCCAGGTGAGAGACCCTTGTCTGTGATCTCCCTAAGGGTGCTTTGTGTCATCATAGCTCTGGACTGGTCACCCAGGTGACAGACCCATCTCTGTGAACTGCCTAAGTTGGCATTGTGACATCATAACTCTGCACTGGTCACCCAGGTGACAGACCCTTGTCTTTCATCTGCCTAAGGGGCAAATGTGAAATCATAACGCTGCACTGGACACCCATGTGACAGAACCTTGCTGTGATTTGCCTAAGTGGGCATTGTGACATCAGAACTCTGCACGGGTCACCCAGGTGACAGACCCTTGTCTGTGATCTGCATGAGGGTGCATTGTGACATCATAATTCTGCACGGGTCACCTTGGTGACAGACCCTTGTATTTGATCTGCTTAAGGGGGCATTGTGACATCATACCTCAGCACTGGGCACCCAGGTGACAGGCCATTGTCTGTGATCTGCCTCAGGGGGCATTGTGACATCATAACTCTGCACTGGGCACCCAGGTGAGAGGCCCTAGTCTGTGATATGCCTAAGGGGGCATTGTGACTTTATAGCTCTGCACTGCACCCCCAGCTGACATGCCCTTGTCTGCGATCTGCCTAACGGGACATTGTGACATCATAACTTTGCACTGGATAACCAGGTGACGGGCCCTTGACTTTGATCTGTCTAAAGGGTCATTGTGACATCAGAACTTTGCGTTGGTCACCCAGGTGACTGGCTCTTGTCTACGATCTGCCTAAGGGGGCATTGTGACATCATAACTCTTCACTGGGCACTCGGCTGACAGGCCCTTCCTGTGATCTGCCCAAGGGGGCATTGTGACATCATAATTCTGCACTGGACACCCAGGTAACAGACTCTTGTCTGTGATCTGCCTAAGGACGCATTGTGACATCATAACTATGCGCAGTTCACCCAGGTGACAGACCCTTGTCTGTGATCTGCCTAAGGGGGCATTGTGACATCATAAGTGTGCTCTGGTCACACAGGTGACGGACCCTTGTATGTGATCTGCCTAAGGGCACTTTGTGACATCACAATTCTGCACTGGTCACCCTGGTGAAAGACCCTTTTCGGTGATCTGCCTAACGGGGCATTGTGTCATCATAACTCTGCACTGGTCACACAGGTGAGAGACCCATGTCTGTGATCTGCCTAAGGGTGCATTGTGACATCATAGCTCTGCACTGGTCACCCAGGTGACAGACCCATGTCTGTGAATTGCCAGAGTTGGCATTGTCCATCATAACTCTGCACTGGTCACCCAGGTGACAGACCCTTGTCTTTCATCTGCCTAAGGGGGAATTGTGAAATCATAACTCTGCACTGGACACCCATGTGACAGACCCTTGTCTGTGATTTGTCTAAGAGGGAATTGTGACATCATAACTCTGCACTGGTCAACCAGGTGACAGACTCTTGTCTGTGATCTGCCTAAGGGGGCATTGTGACATCATAACTCTGCACTGGGCACCCAGGTGACAGGCCCTTGTCTTTGATCTGCTTAAGGGGGCATTGTGACATCATAACTCTGCATTGGTCACCCAGGTGACATGCCCTTGTCTACGATCTGCCTAAGGGGGCATTGTGACATCATAACTCTGCACTGGGCCCCCAGGTGACAGGCCCGTCTCTGTGATCTGCCTAAGGGGGCATTGTGACATCATAACTCTTCAGTAGACACCCAGGTGACAGACGCTTTTCTGTGATCTGCCTAAGGGCGCATTGTGACATCATAACTCGGCGCAGTTCACCCTGGTGACAGACCTTTGTCTTTGATCTGCCTAAGGGGGAATTGTGACATCATAAGTCCAAAGTGGACACCCAGGTGACAGGCCCTTGTCTGTGATCTGCCTGAGGGGGAATTGTGTCATCCTATCTCTGCACTGGTCACCCTGGTGAAAGACCTTTTTCTGTGATCTGCCTAAGGGTGCATTGTGACTTCAAAACTGCGCACTGTCACCCAGGTGACAGACCCTTGTCTGTGAACTGCCTCAGTTGGCCTTGTGACATCATTACTATGTACTGGTCACCCAGGTGACAGACCCTTGCTTTCATCTGCCTAAGGGGGCATTGTGACATCATAACTCTGCACGGGGCACCCAGGTGACAGACCCTTGTCTGTGATCTGCCTAAGGGGGCATTGTGACATCATAACTCTGCTCGGGTCACCCATGTGACAGGCCCTTGAATGTGATCTGCGTAAGGGGTCATTGTGACATCATAACTCTGCACTGGTCACCCAGGTTACCGACCCTTCTCTGTGATCTGCCTAAGGGGGAATTGTGACATCATAACTCTGCAGTGGTCTCCCAGGTGACAGGCCCTTGTCTGTGATCTGCCTAAGAGGGTATTGCGACATCATAACCCTGCACTGGTCACCCAGGAGAGAGACCCTTGTCTGTGATCTGCCTAAGGGTGCATTGTGACATAATAACTCTCTGCTGGTCACCCAGGTGACAGATCCTTGTCTGTGATCTGCCTAAGGGTGCATTGTGACATCATAACTCAGCACTGGTCACCCAGGTGACAGACCCTTGTCTGTGATCCGCCTAAAAGGGCATTGTGACATGATAACTCTGCACCGTTCACCGTGGTGACAGACCCTTATCTGTGATCTGCCTAAGGTGGCACTGTGACATCATAACTCTCCACGGGTCACCCAGTTGATAGGCCCTTGTCTCTGAACTGCCTAAGGGGGCATTGAGAAATCATAACTCTGCACGGGTCACCCAGGTGACAGACCCTTGTCTTTCATCTGCCTAAGGGGGCATTGTGACATCATAATTCTGCACTGGTGACCCGGCTGAAAGACCGTTGTCTCTGATATGCCTAAGGGGGCATTGTGACATCATAACTCTGCACTGGTCACCCAGGTGACAGACCCTTGTCTGTGATCTGCCTAAGGGGGCATTGTGACATGATAACTCTTTACAGGTCACCCAGGTGAGAGACCCTTGTCTTTGATCTGCCTAAGGGGGAATTGTGACATCAAAACTCCAAAGTGGTCACCCAGGTGACAGGCCCTTGTCTGTGATCTGCTAAGGGGGCATTGTGACATCAGAACTGTGCACTGTTCACCCAGGTGACAGACCCTTGTCCGTGATCTGCCTGAGGGGGAATTGTGTCATCCTATCACTGCACTGGTCACCCTGGTGAAAGACCCTTGTTCGTGATCTGCCTAAGAGGGCATTGTGACTTCAAAACTCTGCACTAGTCACCCAGGTGACAGACCCTTGTTTGTGAACTGCCTAAGGGGGCATTGTGACATCATAACTCTGCACTGGTCACCCAGATGACAGACCCTTGCCCGTGATCTGCCGAAGGGGGCATTGTGATATCTTAACTCTGCAGTGGACACCCAGATGAGAGACCCTTGCCTTTTTTCTGCCTAAGGGGGTAGTGTGACATCAAAACTCTGCACTGGTTACACAGGTGACAGGCCCTTGTCTGTGATCTGCCTAAGGGGGCATTGTGACATCATAAATGTGGACTGGTCACCCAGGTGACAGACCTTTGTCTGTGATGTGCCTTAGGGGATATTGTGACATAATAACTCTGCACTGGGAACCGTGGTGACAGACTCTTTTCTATGATCTGCCTAAGGGGGCTTTGTGACAACATAACTCTGCACTGGTCACCCAGGTGACAGACCCTTGCCTGTGATCTGCCTAAGGGGGCATTGTGACATCATAACTCTGCACTGATCACCCAGGTGAAAGGCGCTTCTCTGTGATCTGCATGAGGGTGCATTGTGACATCATAATTCTGCACGGGTCACCTTGGTGACAGACCCTTGTATTTGATCTGCTTAAGGGGGCATTGTGACATCATACCTCAGCACTGGGCACCCAGGTGACAGGCCCTTGTCTGTGATCTGCCTCAGGGGGCATTGTGACATCATAACTCTGCACTGGGCACCCAGGTGAGAGGCCCTAGTCTGTGATATGCCTAAGGGGGCATTGTGACTTTATAGCTCTGCACTGCGCCCCCAGCTGACATGCCCTTGTCTGCGATCTGCCTAACGGGGCATTGTGACATCATAACTTTGCCCTGGATACCCAGGCGACGGGCCCTTGACTTTGATCTGTCTAAAGGGTCATTGTGACATCAGAACTTTGCGTTGGTCACCCTGGTGACTGGCCCTTGTCTACGATCCGCCTAAGGGGGAATTGTGACATCATAACTGTTCACTGGGCACTCGGCTGACAGGCCCTTCCTGTGATCTGCCCAAGGGGGCATTGTGACATCATAATTCTGCACTGGACACCCAGGTGACAGACTCTTGTCTGTGATCTGCCTAAGGACGCATTGTGACATCATAACTATGCGCAGTTCACCCAGGTGACAGACCCTTGTCTGTGATCTGCCTAAGGGGACATTGTGACATCATAACTCTGCACTGGTCAACCAGGTGACAGACTCTTGTCTGTGATCTGCCTAAGGGGGCATTGTGACATCCTAACTCTGAACTGGACACCCAGATGACAGACCCTTGTCTTTGATCTGCCTAAGGGGGAATTGTGACATCAAAACTCCAAAGTGGTCACCCAGGTGACAGGCCCTTGTCTGTGATCTGCTAAGGGGGCATTGTGACATCAGAACTGTGCACTGTTCACCCAGGTGACAGACCCTTGTCCGTGATCTGCCTGAGGGGGAATTGTGTCATCCTATCACTGCACTGGTCACCCTGGTGAAAGACCCTTGTTTGTGAACTGCCTCAGTGGGCATTGTGACATCATAACTCTGTACTGGTCACGAGGTGACAGGCCCATGTCTTTCATCTGCCTAAGGGGGCATTCTGACATCGTAACTCAGCATGGGGCACCCAGGTGACAGACCCTTGTCTGTGATCTGCCTAAGGGGGTATTGAGACACCATAAGTGTGCACTGATCACCCAGGTGACGGACCTTTGTCTGTGATCAGCCTAAGGGCACTTTGTGACATCACAACTCTGCACTGGTCACCCTGGTGAAAGACCCTTTTTGGTGATCTGCCTAACGGGGCATTGTGACATCATAACTCTACACTGGCAACACAAGTGAGAGACCCTTGTCTGTGATCTGCCTAAGGGTGTATTGTGACATCATAGATCTGCACTGGTCACCCAGGTGAGAGACCCTTGTCTGTGATCTCCCTAAGGGTGCTTTGTGTCATCATAGCTCTGGACTGGTCACCCAGGTGACAGACCCATCTCTGTGAACTGCCTAAGTTGGCATTGTGACATCATAACTCTGCACTGGTCACCCAGGTGACAGACCCTTGTCTTTCATCTGCCTAAGGGGCAAATGTGAAATCATAACGCTGCACTGGACACCCATGTGACAGAACCTTGCTGTGATTTGCCTAAGTGGGCATTGTGACATCAGAACTCTGCACGGGTCACCCAGGTGACAGACCCTTGTCTGTGATCTGCATGAGGGTGCATTGTGACATCATAATTCTGCACGGGTCACCTTGGTGACAGACCCTTGTATTTGATCTGCTTAAGGGGGCATTGTGACATCATACCTCAGCACTGGGCACCCAGGTGACAGGCCATTGTCTGTGATCTGCCTCAGGGGGCATTGTGACATCATAACTCTGCACTGGGCACCCAGGTGAGAGGCCCTAGTCTGTGATATGCCTAAGGGGGCATTGTGACTTTATAGCTCTGCACTGCACCCCCAGCTGACATGCCCTTGTCTGCGATCTGCCTAACGGGACATTGTGACATCATAACTTTGCACTGGATAACCAGGTGACGGGCCCTTGACTTTGATCTGTCTAAAGGGTCATTGTGACATCAGAACTTTGCGTTCGTCACCCAGGTGACTGGCTCTTGTCTACGATCTGCCTAAGGGGGCATTGTGACATCATAACTCTTCACTGGGCACTCGGCTGACAGGCCCTTCCTGTGATCTGCCCAAGGGGGCATTGTGACATCATAATTCTGCACTGGACACCCAGGTGACAGACTCTTGTCTGTGATCTGCCTAAGGACGCATTGTGACATCATAACTATGCGCAGTTCACCCAGGTGACAGACCCTTGTCTGTGATCTGCCTAAGGGGGCATTGTGACATCATAAGTGTGCTCTGGTCACACAGGTGACGGACCCTTGTATGTGATCTGCCTAAGGGCACTTTGTGACATCACAATTCTGCACTGGTCACCCTGGTGAAAGACCCTTTTCGGTGATCTGCCTAACGGGGCATTGTGTCATCATAACTCTGCACTGGTCACACAGGTGAGAGACCCATGTCTGTGATCTGCCTAAGGGTGCATTGTGACATCATAGCTCTGCACTGGTCACCCAGGTGACAGACCCATGTCTGTGAATTGCCAGAGTTGGCATTGTCCATCATAACTCTGCACTGGTCACCCAGGTGACAGACCCTTGTCTTTCATCTGCCTAAGGGGGAATTGTGAAATCATAACTCTGCACTGGACACCCATGTGACAGACCCTTGTCTGTGATTTGTCTAAGAGGGAATTGTGACATCATAACTCTGCACTGGTCAACCAGGTGACAGACTCTTGTCTGTGATCTGCCTAAGGGGGCATTGTGACATCATAACTCTGCACTGGGCACCCAGGTGACAGGCCCTTGTCTTTGATCTGCTTAAGGGGGCATTGTGACATCATAACTCTGCATTGGTCACCCAGGTGACATGCCCTTGTCTACGATCTGCCTAAGGGGGCATTGTGACATCATAACTCTGCACTGGGCCCCCAGGTGACAGGCCCGTCTCTGTGATCTGCCTAAGGGGGCATTGTGACATCATAACTCTTCAGTAGACACCCAGGTGACAGACGCTTTTCTGTGATCTGCCTAAGGGCGCATTGTGACATCATAACTCGGCGCAGTTCACCCTGGTGACAGACCTTTGTCTTTGATCTGCCTAAGGGGGAATTGTGACATCATAAGTCCAAAGTGGACACCCAGGTGACAGGCCCTTGTCTGTGATCTGCCTGAGGGGGAATTGTGTCATCCTATCTCTGCACTGGTCACCCTGGTGAAAGACCTTTTTCTGTGATCTGCCTAAGGGTGCATTGTGACTTCAAAACTGCGCACTGGTCATCCAGGTGACAGACCCTTGTCTGTTAACTGCCTCAGTTGGCCTTGTGACATCATTACTATGTACTGGTCACCCAGGTGACAGACCCTTGCTTTCATCTGCCTAAGGGGGCATTGTGACATCATAACTCTGCACGGGGCACCCAGGTGACAGACCCTTGTCTGTGATCTGCCTAAGGGGGCATTGTGACATCATAACTCTGCTCGGGTCACCCATGTGACAGGCCCTTGAATGTGATCTGCGTAAGGGGTCATTGTGACATCATAACTCTGCACTGGTCACCCAGGTTACCGACCCTTCTCTGTGATCTGCCTAAGGGGGAATTGTGACATCATAACTCTGCAGTGGTCTCCCAGGTGACAGGCCCTTGTCTGTGATCTGCCTAAGAGGGTATTGCGACATCATAACCCTGCACTGGTCACCCAGGAGAGAGACCCTTGTCTGTGATCTGCCTAAGGGTGCATTGTGACATAATAACTCTCTGCTGGTCACCCAGGTGACAGATCCTTGTCTGTGATCTGCCTAAGGGTGCATTGTGACATCATAACTCAGCACTGGTCACCCAGGTGACAGACCATTGTCTGTGATCAACCTAAAAGGGCATTGTGACATGATAACTCTGCACCGTTCACCGTGGTGACAGACCCTTATCTGTGATCTGCCTAAGGTGGCACTGTGACATCATAACTCTCCACGGGTCACCCAGTTGATAGGCCCTTGTCTCTGAACTGCCTAAGGGGGCATTGAGAAATCATAACTCTGCACGGGTCACCCAGGTGACAGACCCTTGTCTTTCATCTGCCTAAGGGGGCATTGTGACATCATAATTCTGCACTGGTGACCCGGCTGAAAGACCCTTGTCTCTGATATGCCTAAGGGGGCATTGTGACATCATAACTCTGCACTGGTCACCCAGGTGACAGACCCTTGTCTGTGATCTGCCTAAGGGGGCATTGTGACATGATAACTCTTTACGGGTCACCCAGGTGAGAGACCCTTGTCTTTGATCTGCCTAAGGGGGAATTGTGACATCCTAACTCAGCACGGGTTACCCTGGTGACAGACCCTAGACTTTGATCTGCTTAAGTGAGCATTTTGACATCATAACTCTGCCCTGGGAACCCAGGTGACAGACCCTTGTCTGTGATCTGCCTAAGGGGGCATTGTGACATCATAACCCAGCGCTGTTCACCCAGGTGACAGACCCTTGACTGTGATCTGCCTAAGGGGACATAGTGACGTCATAACTCTGTGCTGGTCACCCAGGTGTCAGACTCTTTCTCTGATCTACCTAAGGGGGCATTGTGACATCATGACTCTGCACTGGACACCCAGGTGACAGACCCTTGTCTTTGATCTGCCTAAGGGAGCATTGTGACATCATAACTCAGCACTGGTCACCCAGGTGACAGGCCCTTGTCTGTGATCCACCTAAAAGGGCATTGTGACATGATAACTCTGCACCGTTCACCGTGGTGACAGACCCTTATCTGTGATCTGCCTAAGGTGGCACTGTGACATCATAACTCTCCACGGGTCACCCAGTTGATAGGCCCTTGTCTCTGAACTGCCTAAGGGGGCATTGAGAAATCATAACTCTGCACGGGTCACCCAGGTGACAGACCCTTGTCTTTCATCTGCCTAAGGGGGCATTGTGACATCATAATTCTGCACTGGTGACCCGGCTGAAAGACCCTTGTCTCTGATATGCCTAAGGGGGCATTGTGACATCATAACTCTGCACTGGTCACCCAGGTGACAGACCCTTGTCTGTGATCTGCCTAAGGGGGCATTGTGACATGATAACTCTTTACGGGTCACCCAGGTGAGAGACCCTTGTCTTTGATCTGCCTAAGGGGGAATTGTGACATCCTAACTCAGCACGGGTTACCCTGGTGACAGACCCTAGACTTTGATCTGCTTAAGTGAGCATTTTGACATCATAACTCTGCCCTGGGAACCCAGGTGACAGACCCTTGTCTGTGATCTGCCTAAGGGGGCATTGTGACATCATAACCGTGCACTGTTCACCCAGGTGACAGACCCTTGACTGTGATCTGCCTAAGGGGACATAGTGACGTCATAACTCTGTGCTGGTCACCCAGGTGTCAGACTCTTTCTCTGATCTACCTAAGGGGGCATTGTGACATCATGACTCTGCACTGGACACCCAGGTGACAGACCCTTGTCTTTGATCTGCCTAAGGGGGCATTGTGACATCTGAACTCTCAACTGGTCACTCAGGTGAGAGGCCCTAGTCTTTCATCTGCTATGGGGGCATTGTGACATCTTACCTCTCCACTGTTCACCGTGGTGACAGACCCTTGTCTGTGATCGGCATCAGGGTGCATTGTGATATCATAACTGTGCACTGGTAACCCAGGTGACAGACCATTGTCTGTCATCTGCCTAAGTGGACATAGTGACATCATAACTCTGCGCAGGTCACCCAGGTGACAGACCCTTGTCTGTCATTTGCCTAAGGGGGCATTGTGACATGATAACTCTGCACTGGTCACCCAGGTGAGAGACCCTTGTCTTTGATCTGCCTAAGGGGGCCATGTGACATCATAACACTGCATTGGTCCCACAGGTGACAGACCCTTCTCTGTGATCTGCCTAATTGGGCATTGTTGCATCTTAACTCTGCACTGATCACCTTGGTGACAGACCCTTGTCTCTGATCTGCCTAAGGAGGCATTGTGACATCATAACTATGCACTAGTCACCCAGGTGACAGACCCTTGTCTGTGATCCGCCTAAAATGGCATTGTGACATCATAACTCTGCACCAGTCACCGTGGTGACAGACCCTTGTCTGTGATCTGCCTAAGGGGGCATTGAGACATCATAAGTGTGCACTGGTCACCCAGATGACAGACCCTTGCCTTTTTTCTGCCTAAGGGGGTAGTGTGACATCAAAACTCTGCACTGGTCACACAGGTGACAGGCCCTTGTCTGTGATCTGCCTAAGGGGGCATTGTGACATCATAACTGTGGACTGGTCACCCAGGTGACAGACCCTTGTCTGTGATGTGCCTGAGGGGACGTTGTGACATAATAACTCTGCACCGGTAACCGTGGTGACAGACTCTTTTCTATGATCTGCCTAAGGGGGCATTGTGACATCATAACTCTGCACTGGTCACCCAGGTGACAGACCCTTGCCTGTGATCTGCCTAAGGGGGCATTGTGACATCATAACTCTGCAGTGATCACCCAGGTGAAAGGCGCTTGTCTGTGATCTGCCTCAGGGAGCATTGTGACATCATAACTATGCACTGGTCAACCAGGTGACAGACCCTTGTCTTTGAACTGCCTAACGGGGCATTGAGACATCATAACTCTACAATGGTCACCAAAGTGACAGACCCTTGCCTGTTGTCTGCTTAAGAGGGCATTGTGACATCATAACACTGCACTGATCACCCAGGTGACAGACTCTTTTTAGTGATCTGCCTAAGGGGGCATTGTGACATCATAACACTGCAGTGGTCACCCAGGTGACAGACCCTTGTCTGTCATCCGCCTAAAATGGCATTGTGACATCATAACTCTGCACCGGTCACCGTGGTGACAGACCCTTGTCTGTGATCTGCCTAAGGGGGTATTGAGACATCATAAGTGTGCACTGATCACCCAGGTGACGGACCTTTGTCTGTGATCAGTCTAAGGGCACTTTGTGACATCACAACTCTGCACTGGTCACCCTGGTGAAAGACCCTTTTTGGTGATCTGCCTAACGGGGCATTGTGACATCATAACTCTACACTGGCTACACAAGTGAGAGACCCTTGTCTGTGATCTGCCTAAGGGTGTATTGTGACATCATAGATCTGCACTGGTCACCCAGGTGAGAGACCCTTGTCTGTGATCTCCCTAAGGGTGCTTTGTGTCATCATAGCTCTGGACTGGTCACCCAGGTGACAGACCCATCTCTGTGAACTGCCTAAGTTGGCATTGTGACATCATAACTCTTCACTGGTCACCCAGGTGACAGACCCTTGTCTTTCATCTGCCTAAGGGGGAAATGTGAAATCATAACGCTGCACTGGACAGCCATGTGACAGAACCTTGCTGTGATCTGCCTAAGTGGGCATTGTGACATCAGAACTCTGCACGGGTCACCCAGGTGACAGACCCTTGTCTGTGATCTGCATGAGGGTGCATTGTGACATCATAATTCTGCACGGGTCACCTTGGTGACAGACTCTTGTCTGTGATCTGCCTAAGGGGGCATTGTGACATCCTAACTCTGAACTGGACACCCAGATGACAGACCCTTGTCTTTGATCTGCCTAAGGGGGAATTGTGACATCAAAACTCCAAAGTGGTCACCCAGGTGACAGGCCCTTGTCTGTGATCTGCTAAGGGGGCATTGTGACATCAGAACTGTGCACTGTTCACCCAGGTGACAGACCCTTGTCCGTGATCTGCCTGAGGGGGAATTGTGTCATCCTATCACTGCACTGGTCACCCTGGTGAAAGACCCTTGTTTGTGAACTGCCTCAGTGGGCATTGTGACATCATAACTCTGTACTGGTCACGAGGTGACAGGCCCATGTCTTTCATCTGCCTAAGGGGGCATTCTGACATCGTAACTCAGCATGGGGCACCCAGGTGACAGACCCTTGTCTGTGATCTGCCTAAGGGGGTATTGAGACACCATAAGTGTGCACTGATCACCCAGGTGACAGACCTTTGTCTGTGATCAGCCTAAGGGCACTTTGTGACATCACAACTCTGCACTGGTCACCTTGGTGAAAGACCCTTTTTGGTGATCTGCCTAACGGGGCATTGTGACATCATAACTCTACACTGGCAACACAAGTGAGAGACCCTTGTCTGTGATCTGCCTAAGGGTGTATTGTGACATCATAGATCTGCACTGGTCACCCAGGTGAGAGACCCTTGTCTGTGATCTCCCTAAGGGTGCTTTGTGTCATCATAGCTCTGGACTGGTCACCCAGGTGACAGACCCATCTCTGTGAACTGCCTAAGTTGGCATTGTGACATCATAACTCTGCACTGGTCACCCAGGTGACAGACCCTTGTCTTTCATCTGCCTAAGGGGCAAATGTGAAATCATAACGCTGCACTGGACACCCATGTGACAGAACCTTGCTGTGATTTGCCTAAGTGGGCATTGTGACATCAGAACTCTGCACGGGTCACCCAGGTGACAGACCCTTGTCTGATCTGCATGAGGGTGCATTGTGACATCATAATTCTGCACGGGTCACCTTGGTGACAGACCCTTGTATTTGATCTGCTTAAGGGGGCATTGTGACATCATACCTCAGCACTGGGCACCCAGGTGACAGGCCATTGTCTGTGATCTGCCTCAGGGGGCATTGTGACATCATAACTCTGCACTGGGCACCCAGGTGAGAGGCCCTAGTCTGTGATATGCCTAAGGGGGCATTGTGACTTTATAGCTCTGCACTGCACCCCCAGCTGACATGCCCTTGTCTGCGATCTGCCTAACGGGACATTGTGACATCATAACTTTGCACTGGATAACCAGGCGACGGGCCCTTGACTTTGATCTGTCTAAAGGGTCATTGTGACATCAGAACTTTGCGTTCGTCACCCAGGTGACTGGCTCTTGTCTACGATCTGCCTAAGGGGGCATTGTGACATCATAACTCTTCACTGGGCACTCGGCTGACAGGCCCTTCCTGTGATCTGCCCAAGGGGGCATTGTGACATCATAATTCTGCACTGGACACCCAGGTAACAGACTCTTGTCTGTGATCTGCCTAAGGACGCATTGTGACATCATAACTATGCGCAGTTCACCCAGGTGACAGACCCTTGTCTGTGATCTGCCTAAGGGGGCATTGTGACATCATAAGTGTGCTCTGGTCACACAGGTGACGGACCCTTGTATGTGATCTGCCTAAGGGCACTTTGTGACATCACAATTCTGCACTGGTCACCCTGGTGAAAGACCCTTTTCGGTGATCTGCCTAACGGGGCATTGTGTCATCATAACTCTGCACTGGTCACACAGGTGAGAGACCCATGTCTGTGATCTGCCTAAGGGTGCATTGTGACATCATAGCTCTGCACTGGTCACCCAGGTGACAGACCCATGTCTGTGAATTGCCAGAGTTGGCATTGTCCATCATAACTCTGCACTGGTCACCCAGGTGACAGACCCTTGTCTTTCATCTGCCTAAGGGGGAATTGTGAAATCATAACTCTGCACTGGACACCCATGTGACAGACCCTTGTCTGTGATTTGTCTAAGAGGGAATTGTGACATCATAACTCTGCACTGGTCAACCAGGTGACAGACTCTTGTCTGTGATCTGCCTAAGGGGGCATTGTGACATCATAACTCTGCACTGGGCACCCAGGTGACAGGCCCTTGTCTTTGATCTGCTTAAGGGGGCATTGTGACATCATAACTCTGCATTGGTCACCCAGGTGACATGCCCTTGTCTACGATCTGCCTAAGGGGGCATTGTGACATCATAACTCTGCACTGGGCCCCCAGGTGACAGGCCCGTCTCTGTGATCTGCCTAAGGGGGCATTGTGACATCATAACTCTTCAGTAGACACCCAGGTGACAGACGCTTTTCTGTGATCTGCCTAAGGGCGCATTG
Source organism: Gorilla gorilla gorilla (assembly GCF_029281585.2). Taxonomy (NCBI): domain Eukaryota; kingdom Metazoa; phylum Chordata; class Mammalia; order Primates; family Hominidae; genus Gorilla; species Gorilla gorilla. Next base: position 7,011,507 of record NC_086018.1, on the reverse strand, counting down.
TGACATCATAACTCGGCGCAGTTCACCCTGGTGACAGACCTTTGTCTTTGATCTGCCTAAGGGGGAATTGTGACATCATAAGTCCAAAGTGGACACCCAGGTGACAGGCCCTTGTCTGTGATCTGCCTGAGGGGGAATTGTGTCATCCTATCTCTGCACTGGTCACCCTGGTGAAAGACCTTTTTCTGTGATCTGCCTAAGGGTGCATTCTGACTTCAAAACTGCGCACTGTCACCCAGGTGACAGACCCTTGTCTGTGAACTGCCTCAGTTGGCCTTGTGACATCATTACTATGTACTGGTCACCCAGGTGACAGACCCTTGCTTTCATCTGCCTAAGGGGGCATTGTGACATCATAACTCTGCACGGGGCACCCAGGTGACAGACCCTTGTCTGTGATCTGCCTAAGGGGGCATTGTGACATCATAACTCTGCTCGGGTCACCCATGTGACAGGCCCTTGAATGTGATCTGCGTAAGGGGTCATTGTGACATCATAACTCTGCACTGGTCACCCAGGTTACCAACCCTTCTCTGTGATCTGCCTAAGGGGGAATTGTGACATCATAACTCTGCAGTGGTCTCCCAGGTGACAGGCCCTTGTCTGTGATCTGCCTAAGAGGGTATTGCGACATCATAACCCTGCACTGGTCACCCAGGAGAGAGACCCTTGTCTGTGATCTGCCTAAGGGTGCATTGTGACATAATAACTCTCTGCTGGTCACCCAGGTGACAGATCCTTGTCTGTGATCTGCCTATGGGTGCATTGTGACATCATAACTCAGCACTGGTCACCCAGGTGACAGACCCTTGTCTGTGATCCACCTAAAAGGGCATTGTGACATGATAACTCTGCACCGTTCACCGTGGTGACAGACCCTTATCTGTGATCTGCCTAAGGTGGCACTGTGACATCATAACTCTCCACGGGTCACCCAGTTGATAGGCCCTTGTCTCTGAACTGCCTAAGGGGGCATTGAGAAATCATAACTCTGCACGGGTCACCCAGGTGACAGACCCTTGTCTGTGATCTGCCTAAGGGGGCATTGTGACATGATAACTCTTTACGGGTCACCCAGGTGAGAGACCCTTGTCTTTGATCTGCCTAAGGGGGAATTGTGACATCCTAACTCAGCACGGGTTACCCTGGTGACAGACCCTAGACTTTGATCTGCTTAAGTGAGCATTTTGACATCATAACTCTGCCCTGGGAACCCAGGTGACAGACCCTTGTCTGTGATCTGCCTAAGGGGGCATTGTGACATCATAACCCTGTGCTGTTCACCCAGGTGACAGACCCTTGACTGTGATCTGCCTAAGGGGACATAGTGACGTCATAACTCTGTGCTGGTCACCCAGGTGTCAGACTCTTTCTCTGATCTACCTAAGGGGGCATTGTGACATCATGACTCTGCACTGGACACCCAGGTGACAGATCCTTGTCTGTGATCTGCCTAAGGGTGCATTGTGACATCATAACTCAGCACTGGTCACCCAGGTGACAGACCCTTGTCTGTGATCCACCTAAAAGGGCATTGTGACATGATAACTCTGCACCGTTCACCGTGGTGACAGACCCTTATCTGTGATCTGCCTAAGGTGGCACTGTGACATCATAACTCTCCACGGGTCACCCAGTTGATAGGCCCTTGTCTCTGAACTGCCTAAGGGGGCATTGAGAAATCATAACTCTGCACGGGTCACCCAGGTGACAGACCCTTGTCTTTCATCTGCCTAAGGGGGCATTGTGACATCATAATTCTGCACTGGTGACCCGGCTGAAAGACCCTTGTCTCTGATATGCCTAAGGGGGCATTGTGACATCATAACTCTGCACTGGTCACCCAGGTGACAGACCCTTGTCTGTGATCTGCCTAAGGGGGCATTGTGACATGATAACTCTTTACGGGTCACCCAGGTGAGAGACCCTTGTCTTTGATCTGCCTAAGGGGGAATTGTGACATCCTAACTCAGCACGGGTTACCCTGGTGACAGACCCTAGACTTTGATCTGCTTAAGTGAGCATTTTGACATCATAACTCTGCCCTGGGAACCCAGGTGACAGACCCTTGTCTGTGATCTGCCTAAGGGGGCATTGTGACATCATAACCCTGCGCTGTTCACCCAGGTGACAGACCCTTGACTGTGATCTGCCTAAGGGGACATAGTGACGTCATAACTCTGTGCTGGTCACCCAGGTGTCAGACTCTTTCTCTGATCTACCTAAGGGGGCATTGTGACATCATGACTCTGCACTGGACACCCAGGTGACAGACCCTTGTCTTTGATCTGCCTAAGGGGGCATTGTGACATCTGAACTCTCAACTGGTCACTCAGGTGAGAGGCCCTAGTCTTTCATCTGCTATGGGGGCATTGTGACATCTTACCTCTCCACTGTTCACCGTGGTGACAGACCCTTGTCTGTGATCGGCATCAGGGTGCATTGTGATATCATAACTGTGCACTGGTAACCCAGGTGACAGACCATTGTCTGTCATCTGCCTAAGTGGACATAGTGACATCATAACTCTGCGCAGGTCACCCAGGTGACAGACCCTTGTCTGTCATTTGCCTAAGGGGGCATTGTGACATGATAACTCTGCACTGGTCACCCAGGTGAGAGACCCTTGTCTTTGATCTGCCTAAGGGGGCCATGTGACATCATAACACTGCATTGGTCCCACAGGTGACAGACCCTTCTCTGTGATCTGCCTAATTGGGCATTGTTGCGTCTTAACTCTGCACTGATCACCTTGGTGACAGACCCTTGTCTCTGATCTGCCTAAGGAGGCATTGTGACATCATAACTATGCACTAGTCACCCAGGTGACAGACCCTTGTCTGTGATCCGCCTAAAATGGCATTGTGACATCATAACTCTGCACCAGTCACCGTGGTGACAGACCCTTGTCTGTGATCTGCCTAAGGGGGCATTGAGACATCATAAGTGTGCACTGGTCACCCAGATGACAGACCCTTGCCTTTTTTCTGCCTAAGGGGGTAGTGTGACATCAAAACTCTGCACTGGTCACACAGGTGACAGGCCCTTGTCTGTGATCTGCCTAAGGGGGCATTGTGACATCATAACTGTGGACTGGTCACCCAGGTGACAGACCCTTGTCTGTGATGTGCCTGAGGGGACGTTGTGACATAATAACTCTGCACCGGTAACCGTGGTGACAGACTCTTTTCTATGATCTGCCTAAGGGGGCATTGTGACATCATAACTCTGCACTGGTCACCCAGGTGACAGACCCTTGCCTGTGATCTGCCTAAGGGGGCATTGTGACATCATAACTCTGCAGTGATCACCCAGGTGAAAGGCGCTTGTCTGTGATCTGCCTCAGGGAGCATTGTGACATCATAACTATGCACTGGTCAACCAGGTGACAGACCCTTGTCTTTGAACTGCCTAACGGGGCATTGAGACATCATAACTCTACAATGGTCACCAAAGTGACAGACCCTTGCCTGTTGTCTGCTTAAGAGGGCATTGTGACATCATAACACTGCACTGATCACCCAGGTGACAGACTCTTTTTAGTGATCTGCCTAAGGGGGCATTGTGACATCATAACACTGCAGTGGTCACCCAGGTGACAGACCCTTGTCTGTCATCCGCCTAAAATGGCATTGTGACATCATAACTCTGCACCGGTCACCGTGGTGACAGACCCTTGTCTGTGATCTGCCTAAGGGGGTATTGAGACATCATAAGTGTGCACTGATCACCCAGGTGATGGACCTTTGTCTGTGATCAGTCTAAGGGCACTTTGTGACATCACAACTCTGCACTGGTCACCCTGGTAAAAGACCCTTTTTGGTGATCTGCCTAACGGGGCATTGTGACATCATAACTCTACACTGGCTACACAAGTGAGAGACCCTTGTCTGTGATCTGCCTAAGGGTGTATTGTGACATCATAGATCTGCACTGGTCACCCAGGTGAGAGACCCTTGTCTGTGATCTCCCTAAGGGTGCTTTGTGTCATCATAGCTCTGGACTGGTCACCCAGGTGACAGACCCATGTCTGTGAACTGCCTAAGTTGGCATTGTGACATCATAACTCTTCACTGGTCACCCAGGTGAAAGACCCTTGTCTTTCATCTGCCTAAGGGGGAAATGTGAAATCATAACGCTGCACTGGACAGCCATGTGACAGAACCTTGCTGTGATCTGCCTAAGTGGGCATTGTGACATCAGAACTCTGCACGGGTCACCCAGGTGACAGACCCTTGTCTGTGATCTGCATGAGGGTGCATTGTGACATCATAATTCTGCACGGGTCACCTTGGTGACAGACTCTTGTCTGTGATCTGCCTAAGGGGGCATTGTGACATCCTAACTCTGAACTGGACACCCAGATGACAGACCCTTGTCTTTGATCTGCCTAAGGGGGAATTGTGACATCAAAACTCCAAAGTGGTCACCCAGGTGACAGGCCCTTGTCTGTGATCTGCTAAGGGGGCATTGTGACATCAGAACTGTGCACTGTTCACCCAGGTGACAGACCCTTGTCCGTGATCTGCCTGAGGGGGAATTGTGTCATCCTATCACTGCACTGGTCACCCTGGTGAAAGACCCTTGTTCGTGATCTGCCTAAGAGGGCATTGTGACTTCAAAACTCTGCACTAGTCACCCAGGTGACAGACCCTTGTTTGTGAACTGCCTAAGGGGGCATTGTGACATCATAACTCTGCACTGGTCACCCAGATGACAGACCCTTGCCCGTGATCTGCCGAAGGGGGCATTGTGATATCTTAACTCTGCAGTGGACACCCAGATGAGAGACCCTTGCCTTTTTTCTGCCTAAGGGGGTAGTGTGACATCAAAACTCTGCACTGGTTACACAGGTGACAGGCCCTTGTCTGTGATCTGCCTAAGGGGGCATTGTGACATCATAAATGTGGACTGGTCACCCAGGTGACAGACCTTTGTCTGTGATGTGCCTTAGGGGATGTTGTGACATAATAACTCTGCACTGGGAACCGTGGTGACAGACTCTTTTCTATGATCTGCCTAAGGGGGCTTTGTGACAACATAACTCTGCACTGGTCACCCAGGTGACAGACCCTTGCCTGTGATCTGCCTAAGGGGGCATTGTGACATCATAACTCTGCACTGATCACCCAGGTGAAAGGCGCTTCTCTGTGATCTGCATGAGGGTGCATTGTGACATCATAATTCTGCACAGGTCACCTTGGTGACAGACCCTTGTATTTGATCTGCTTAAGGGGGCATTGTGACATCATACCTCAGCACTGGGCACCCAGGTGACAGGCCCTTGTCTGTGATCTGCCTCAGGGGGCATTGTGACATCATAACTCTGCACTGGGCACCCAGGTGAGAGGCCCTAGTCTGTGATATGCCTAAGGGGGCATTGTGACTTTATAGCTCTGCACTGCGCCCCCAGCTGACATGCCCTTGTCTGCGATCTGCCTAACGGGGCATTGTGACATCATAACTTTGCCCTGGATACCCAGGCGACGGGCCCTTGACTTTGATCTGTCTAAAGGGTCATTGTGACATCAGAACTTTGCGTTGGTCACCCTGGTGACTGGCCCTTGTCTACGATCCGCCTAAGGGGGAATTGTGACATCATAACTGTTCACTGGGCACTCGGCTGACAGGCCCTTCCTGTGATCTGCCCAAGGGGGCATTGTGACATCATAATTCTGCACTGGACACCCAGGTGACAGACTCTTGTCTGTGATCTGCCTAAGGACGCATTGTGACATCATAACTATGCGCAGTTCACCCAGGTGACAGACCCTTGTCTGTGATCTGCCTAAGGGGACATTGTGACATCATAACTCTGCACTGGTCAACCAGGTGACAGACTCTTGTCTGTGATCTGCCTAAGGGGGCATTGTGACATCCTAACTCTGAACTGGACACCCAGATGACAGACCCTTGTCTTTGATCTGCCTAAGGGGGAATTGTGACATCAAAACTCCAAAGTGGTCAACCAGGTGACAGGCCCTTGTCTGTGATCTGCTAAGGGGGCATTGTGACATCAGAACTGTGCACTGTTCACCCAGGTGACAGACCCTTGTCCGTGATCTGCCTGAGGGGGAATTGTGTCATCCTATCACTGCACTGGTCACCCTGGTGAAAGACCCTTGTTTGTGAACTGCCTCAGTGGGCATTGTGACATCATAACTCTGTACTGGTCACGAGGTGACAGGCCCATGTCTTTCATCTGCCTAAGGGGGCATTCTGACATCGTAACTCAGCATGGGGCACCCAGGTGACAGACCCTTGTCTGTGATCTGCCTAAGGGGGTATTGAGACACCATAAGTGTGCACTGATCACCCAGGTGACGGACCTTTGTCTGTGATCAGCCTAAGGGCACTTTGTGACATCACAACTCTGCACTGGTCACCCTGGTGAAAGACCCTTTTTGGTGATCTGCCTAACGGGGCATTGTGACATCATAACTCTACACTGGCTACACAAGTGAGAGACCCTTGTCTGTGATCTGCCTAAGGGTGTATTGTGACATCATAGATCTGCACTGGTCACCCAGGTGAGAGACCCTTGTCTGTGATCTCCCTAAGGGTGCTTTGTGTCATCATAGCTCTGGACTGGTCACCCAGGTGACAGACCCATCTCTGTGAACTGCCTAAGTTGGCATTGTGACATCATAACTCTGCACTGGTCACCCAGGTGACAGACCCTTGTCTTTCATCTGCCTAAGGGGCAAATGTGAAATCATAACGCTGCACTGGACACCCATGTGACAGAACCTTGCTGTGATTTGCCTAAGTGGGCATTGTGACATCAGAACTCTGCACGGGTCACCCAGGTGACAGACCCTTGTCTGTGATCTGCATGAGGGTGCATTGTGACATCATAATTCTGCACGGGTCACCTTGGTGACAGACCCTTGTATTTGATCTGCTTAAGGGGGCATTGTGACATCATACCTCAGCACTGGGCACCCAGGTGACAGGCCATTGTCTGTGATCTGCCTCAGGGGGCATTGTGACATCATAACTCTGCACTGGGCACCCAGGTGAGAGGCCCTAGTCTGTGATATGCCTAAGGGGGCATTGTGACTTTATAGCTCTGCACTGCACCCCCAGCTGACATGCCCTTGTCTGCGATCTGCCTAACGGGACATTGTGACATCATAACTTTGCACTGGATAACCAGGCGACGGGCCCTTGACTTTGATCTGTCTAAAGGGTCATTGTGACATCAGAACTTTGCGTTGGTCACCCAGGTGACTGGCTGTTGTCTACGATCTGCCTAAGGGGGCATTGTGACATCATAACTCTTCACTGGGCACTCGGCTGACAGGCCCTTCCTGTGATCTGCCCAAGGGGGCATTGTGACATCATAATTCTGCACTGGACACCCAGGTAACAGACTCTTGTCTGTGATCTGCCTAAGGACGCATTGTGACATCATAACTATGCGCAGTTCACCCAGGTGACAGACCCTTGTCTGTGATCTGCCTAAGGGGTCATTGTGACATCATAAGTGTGCTCTGGTCACACAGGTGACGGAACCTTGTATGTGATCTGCCTAAGGGCACTTTGTGACATCACAATTCTGCACTGGTCACCCTGGTGAAAGACCCTTTTCGGTGATCTGCCTAACGGGGCATTGTGTCATCATAACTCTGCACTGGTCACACAGGTGAGAGACCCATGTCTGCGATCTGCCTAAGGGTGCATTGTGACATCATAGCTCTGCACTGGTCACCCAGGTGACAGACCCATGTCTGTGAATTGCCAGAGTTGGCATTGTGCATCATAACTCTGCACTGGTCACCCAGGTGACAGACCCTTGTCTTTCATCTGCCTAAGGGGGAATTGTGAAATCATAACTCTGCACTGGACACCCATGTGACAGACCCTTGTCTGTGATTTGTCTAAGAGGGAATTGTGACATCATAACTCTGCTCTGGTCAACCAGGTGACAGACTCTTGTCTGTGATCTGCCTAAGGGGGCATTGTTACATCATAACTCTGCACTGGGCACCCAGGTGACAGGCCCTTGTCTTTGATCTGCTTAAGGGGGCATTGTGACATCATAACTCTGCATTGGTCACCCAGGTGACATGCCCTTGTCTACGATCTGCCTAAGGGGGCATTGTGACATCATAACTCTGCACTGGGCCCCCAGGTGACAGGCCCGTCTCTGTGATCTGCCTAAGGGGGCATTGTGACATCATAACTCTTCAGTAGACACCCAGGTGACAGACGCTTTTCTGTGATCTGCCTAAGGGCGCATTGTGACATCATAACTCGGCGCAGTTCACCCTGGTGACAGACCTTTGTCTTTGATCTGCCTAAGGGGGAATTGTGACATCATAAGTCCAAAGTGGACACCCAGGTGACAGGCCCTTGTCTGTGATCTGCCTGAGGGGGAATTGTGTCATCCTATCTCTGCACTGGTCACCCTGGTGAAAGACCTTTTTCTGTGATCTGCCTAAGGGTGCATTGTGACTTCAAAACTGCGCACTGTCACCCAGGTGACAGACCCTTGTCTGTGAACTGCCTCAGTTGGCCTTGTGACATCATTACTATGTACTGGTCACCCAGGTGACAGACCCTTGCTTTCATCTGCCTAAGGGGGCATTGTGACATCATAACTCTGCACGGGGCATCCAGGTGACAGACCCTTGTCTGTGATCTGCCTAAGGGGGCATTGTGACATCATAACTCTGCTCGGGTCACCCATGTGACAGGCCCTTGAATGTGATCTGCGTAAGGGGTCATTGTGACATCATAACTCTGCACTGGTCACCCAGGTTACCGACCCTTCTCTGTGATCTGCCTAAGGGGGAATTGTGACATCATAACTCTGCAGTGGTCTCCCAGGTGACAGGCCCTTGTCTGTGATCTGCCTAAGAGGGTATTGCGACATCATAACCCTGCACTGGTCACCCAGGAGAGAGACCCTTGTCTGTGATCTGCCTAAGGGTGCATTGTGACATAATAACTCTCTGCTGGTCACCCAGGTGACAGATCCTTGTCTGTGATCTGCCTAAGGGTGCATTGTGACATCATAACTCAGCACTGGTCACCCAGGTGACAGACCCTTGTCTGTGATCCACCTAAAAGGGCATTGTGACATGATAACTCTGCACCGTTCACCGTGGTGACAGACCCTTATCTGTGATCTGCCTAAGGTGGCACTGTGACATCATAACTCTCCACGGGTCACCCAGTTGATAGGCCCTTGTCTCTGAACTGCCTAAGGGGGCATTGAGAAATCATAACTCTGCACGGGTCACCCAGGTGACAGACCCTTGTCTTTCATCTGCCTAAGGGGGCATTGTGACATCATAATTCTGCACTGGTGACCCGGCTGAAAGACCCTTGTCTCTGATATGCCTAAGGGGGCATTGTGACATCATAACTCTGCACTGGTCACCCAGGTGACAGACCCTTGTCTGTGATCTGCCTAAGGGGGCATTGTGACATGATAACTCTTTACGGGTCACCCAGGTGAGAGACCCTTGTCTTTGATCTGCCTAAGGGGGAATTGTGACATCCTAACTCAGCACGGGTTACCCTGGTGACAGACCCTAGACTTTGATCTGCTTAAGTGAGCATTTTGACATCATAACTCTGCCCTGGGAACCCAGGTGACAGACCCTTGTCTGTGATCTGCCTAAGGGGGCATTGTGACATCATAACCCAGCGCTGTTCACCCAGGTGACAGACCCTTGACTGTGATCTGCCTATGGGGACATAGTGACGTCATAACTCTGTGCTGGCCACCCAGGTGTCAGACTCTTTCTCTGATCTACCTAAGGGGGCATTGTGACATCATGACTCTGCACTGGACACCCAGGTGACAGACCCTTGTCTTTGATCTGCCTAAGGGGGCATTGTGACATCTGAACTCTCAACTGGTCACTCAGGTGAGAGGCCCTAGTCTTTCATCTGCTATGGGGGCATTGTGACATCTTACCTCTCCACTGTTCACCGTGGTGACAGACCCTTGTCTGTGATCGGCATCAGGGTGCATTGTGATATCATAACTGTGCACTGGTAACCCAGGTGACAGACCATTGTCTGTCATCTGCCTAAGTGGACATAGTGACATCATAACTCTGCGCAGGTCACCCAGGTGACAGACCCTTGTCTGTCATTTGCCTAAGGGGGCATTGTGACATGATAACTCTGCACTGGTCACCCAGGTGAGAGACCCTTGTCTTTGATCTGCCTAAGGGGGCCATGTGACATCATAACACTGCATTGGTCCCACAGGTGACAGACCCTTCTCTGTGATCTGCCTAATTGGGCATTGTTGCGTCTTAACTCTTCACTGATCACCTTGGTGACAGACCCTTGTCTCTGATCTGCCTAAGGAGGCATTGTGACATCATAACTATGCACTAGTCACCCAGGTGACAGACCCTTGTCTGTGATCCGCCTAAAGTGGCATTGTGACATCATAACTCTGCACCGGTCACCGTGGTGACAGACCCTTGTCTGTGATCTGCCTAAGGGGGCATTGAGACATCATAAGTGTGCACTGGTCACCCAGATGACAGACCCTTGCCTTTTTTCTGCCTAAGGGGGTAGTGTGACATCAAAACTCTGCACTGGTCACACAGGTGACAGGCCCTTGTCTGTGATCTGCCTAAGGGGGCATTGTGACATCATAACTGTGGACTGGTCACCCAGGTGACAGACCCTTGTCTGTGATGTGCCTGAGGGGACGTTGTGACATAATAACTCTGCACCGGTAACCGTGGTGACAGACTCTTTTCTATGATCTGCCTAAGGGGGCATTGTGACATCATAACTCTGCACTGGTCACCCAGGTGACAGACCCATGCATGTGATCTGCCTAAGGGGGCATTGTGACATCATAACTCTGCAGTGATCACCCAGGTGAAAGGCGCTTGTCTGTGATCTGCCTCAGGGAGCATTGTGACATCATAACTATGCACTGGTCAACCAGGTGACAGACCCTTGTCTTTGAACTGCCTAACGGGGCATTGAGACATCATAACTCTGCAATGGTCACCAAAGTGACAGACCCTTGCCTGTTGTCTGCTTAAGAGGGCATTGTGACATCATAACACTGCACTGATCACCCAGGTGACAGACTCTTTTTAGTGATCTGCCTAAGGGGGCATTGTGACATCATAACTCTCCAGTGGTCACCCAGCTGACAGACCCTTATCTGTGATCCGCCTAAGGGGGAATTGTGACATCATAACTCTGCACTGGTCACCCAGGTGACAGACCCTTGTCTGTCATCCGCCTAAAATGGCATTGTGACATCATAACTCTGCACCGGTCACCGTGGTGACAGACCCTTGTCTGTGATCTGCCTAAGGGGGTATTGAGACATCATAAGTGTGCACTGATCACCCAGGTGACGGAACTTTGTCTGTGATCAGCCTAAGGGCACTTTGTGACATCACAACTCTGCACTGGTCACCCTGGTAAAAGACCCTTTTTGGTGATCTGCCTAACGGGGCATTGTGACATCATAACTCTACACTGGCTACACAAGTGAGAGACCCTTGTCTGTGATCTGCCTAAGGGTGTATTGTGACATCATAGATCTGCACTGGTCACCCAGGTGAGAGACCCTTGTCTGTGATCTCCCTAAGGGTGCTTTGTGTCATCATAGCTCTGGACTGGTCACCCAGGTGACAGACCCATGTCTGTGAACTGCCTAAGTTGGCATTGTGACATCATAACTCTGCACTGGTCACCCAGGTGACAGACCCTTGTCTTCCATCTGCCTAAGGGGGAAATGTGAAATCATAACGCTGCACTGGACACCCATGTGACAGAACCTTGCTGTGATTTGCCTAAGTGGGCATTGTGACATCAGAACTCTGCACGGGTCACCCAGGTGACAGACCCTTGTCTGTGATCTGCATGAGGGTGCATTGTGACATCATAATTCTGCACGGGTCACCTTGGTGACAGACCCTTGTATTTGATCTGCTTAAGGGGGCATTGTGACATCATACCTCAGCACTGGGCACCCAGGTGACAGGCCCTTGTCTGTGATCTGCCTCAGGGGGCATTGTGACATCATAACTCTGCACTGGGCACCCAGGTGAGAGGCCCTAGTCTGTGATATGCCTAAGGGGGCATTGTGACTTTATAGCTCTGCACTGCACCCCCAGCTGACATGCCCTTGTCTGCGATCTGCCTAACGGGACATTGTGACATCATAACTTTGCACTGGATACCCAGGCGACGGGCCCTTGACTTTTATCTGTCTAAAGGGTCATTGTGACATCAGAACTTTGCGTTGGTCACCCAGGTGACTGGCCCTTGTCTACGATCTGCCTAAGGGGGCATTGTGACATCATAACTCTTCACTGGGCACTCGGCTGACAGGCCCTTCCTGTGATCTGCCCAAGGGGGCATTGTGACATCATAATTCTGCACTGGACACCCAGGTAACAGACTCTTGTCTGTGATCTGCCTAAGGACGCATTGTGACATCATAACTATGCGCAGTTCACCCAGGTGACAGACCCTTGTCTGTGATCTGCCTAAGGGGACATTGTGACATCATAACTCTGCACTGGTCAACCAGGTGACAGACTCTTGTCTGTGATCTGCCTAAGGGGGCATTGTGACATCCTAACTCTGAACTGGACACCCAGATGACAGACCCTTGTCTTTGATCTGCCTAAGGGGGAATTGTGACATCAAAACTCCAAAGTGGTCACCCAGGTGACAGGCCCTTGTCTGTGATCTGCTAAGGGGGCATTGTGACATCAGAACTGTGCACTGTTCACCCAGGTGACAGACCCTTGTCCGTGATCTGCCTGAGGGGGAATTGTGTCATCCTATCACTGCACTGGTCACCCTGGTGAAAGACCCTTGTTCGTGATCTGCCTAAGAGGGCATTGTGATTTCAAAACTCTGCACTGGTCACCCAGGTGACAGACCCTTGTTTGTAAACTGCCTCAGTGGGCTTTGTGACATCATAACTCTGTACTGGTCACGCGGTGACAGGCCCTTGTCTGAGATCTGCTTCAGGGGGCATTGTGACATCATAACTCTGCACTGGGCACCCGGGTGAGAGGCCCTAGTCTGTGATAAGCCTAAGGGGGCATTGTGACATTATAGCTCTACACTGAGCCCCCAGCTGACATGCCCTTGTCTTCGATCTGCCTAAGGGGGATTTGTGACATCTCAACTTTGTCCTGGGCACCCAGGTGACAGGCCCTTGACTTTGATCTGCCTAAGGGGGCATTGTGACATCATAACTCTGCACTGGTCAACCAGGTGACAGACTCTTGTCTGTGATCTGCCTAAGGGGGCATTGTGACATCATAACTCTGCACTGGGCACCCAGGTGACAGACCCTTGCATTTTTTCTGCCTAAGGGGGATTGTGACATCATAACTCTACAATGGTCACCAAAGTGACAGACCCTTGTCCTTTATCTGCCTAAGGGTTCATTGTGACATCATAACACTGGACTGATCACCCAGGTGACAGACTCTTTTTTGTGATCTGCCTAAGGGGGCATTGTGACATCATAACTCTGCAGTGGTCACCCAGGTGACAGACCCTTATCTGTGATCCACCTAAGGGGGAATTGTGACATCATAACTCTGCACTGGTCACCCAGGTGACAGACCCTTGTCTGTGATCTGCCTAAGGGGGCATTGTGACATCATAAGTGTGCTCTGGTCACACAGGTGACGGACCCTTGTATGTGATCTGCCTAAGGGCACTTTGTGACATCACAATTCTGCACTGGTCACTCTGGTGAAAGACCCTTTTCAGTGATCTGCCTAACGGGGCATTGTGTCATCATAACTCTGCACTGGTCACACAGGTGAGAGACCCATGTCTGTGATCTGCCTAAGGGTGCATTGTGACATCATAGCTCTGCACTGGTCACCCAGGTGACAGACCCTTGTCTTTCATCTGCCTAAGGGGGAATTGTGAAATCATAACTCTGCACTGGACACCCATGTGACAGACCCTTGTCTGTGATTTGTCTAAGAGGGAATTGTGACATCATAACTCTGCACTGGTCAACCAGGTGACAGACTGTTGTCTGTGATCTGCCTAAGGGGGCATTGTTACATCATAACTCTGCACTGGTCACCCAGGTGACAGACCCTTGTCTGTCATCTGCCTAAGGGGGCATTGTGACATCATAAGTGTGCTCTGGTCACACAGGTGACGGACGCTTGTATGTGATCTGCCTAATGGCACTTTGTGACATCACAATTCTGCACTGGTCACTCTGGTGAAAGACCCTTTTCGGTGATCTGCCTAACGGGGCATTGTGTCATCATAACTCTGCACTGGTCACACAGGTGAGAGACCCATGTCTGTGATCTGCCTAAGGGGGCATTGTGACATCATAACTCTGCACTGGGCCCCCAGGTGACAGGCCCTTCTCTGTGATCTGCCTAAGGGGGCATTGTGACATCATAACTCTTCAGTAGACACCCAGGTGACAGACGCTTTTCTGTGATCTGCCTAAGGGTGCATTGTGACATCATAACTCGGCGCAGTTCACCCTGGTGACAGACCTTTGTCTTTGATCTGCCTAAGGGGGAATTGTGACATCATAAGTCCAAAGTGGACACCCAGGTGACAGGCCCTTGTCTGTGATCTGCCTGAGGGGGAATTGTGTCATCCTATCTCTGCACTGGTCACCCTGGTGAAAGACCTTTTTCTGTGATCTGCCTAAGGGTGCATTGTGACTTCAAAACTGCGCACTGTCACCCAGGTGACAGACCCTTGTCTGTGAACTGCCTCAGTTGGCCTTGTGACATCATTACTATGTACTGGTCACCCAGGTGACAGACCCTTGCTTTCATCTGCCTAAGGGGGCATTGTGACATCATAACTCTGCACGGGGCACCCAGGTGACAGACCCTTGTCTGTGATCTGCCTAAGGGGGCATTGTGACATCATAACTCTGCTTGGGTCACCCATGTGACAGGCCCTTGAATGTGATCTGCGTAAGGGGTCATTGTGACATCATAACTCTGCACTGGTCACCCAGGTTACCGACCCTTCTCTGTGATCTGCCTAAGGGGGAATTGTGACATCATAACTCTGCAGTGGTCTCCCAGGTGACAGGCCCTTGTCTGTGATCTGCCTAAGAGGGTATTGCGACATCATAACCCTGCACTGGTCACCCAGGAGAGAGACCCTTGTCTGTGATCTGCCTAAGGGTGCATTGTGACATAATAACTCTCTGCTGGTCACCCAGGTGACAGATCCTTGTCTGTGATCTGCCTAAGGGTGCATTGTGACATCATAACTCAGCACTGGTCACCCAGGTGACAGACCCTTGTCTGTGATCCGCCTAAAAGGGCATTGTGACATGATAACTCTGCACCGTTCACCGTGGTGACAGACCCTTATCTGTGATCTGCCTAAGGTGGCACTGTGACATCATAACTCTCCACGGGTCACCCAGTTGATAGGCCCTTGTCTCTGAACTGCCTAAGGGGGCATTGAGAAATCATAACTCTGCACGGGTCACCCAGGTGACAGACCCTTGTCTTTCATCTGCCTAAGGGGGCATTGTGACATCATAATTCTGCACTGGTGACCCGGCTGAAAGACCCTTGTCTCTGATATGCCTAAGGGGGCATTGTGACATCATAACTCTGCACTGGTCACCCAGGTGACAGACCCTTGTCTGTGATCTGCCTAAGGGGGCATTGTGACATGATAACTCTTTACGGGTCACCCAGGTGAGAGACCCTTGTCTTTGATCTGCCTAAGGGGGAATTGTGACATCCTAACTCAGCACGGGTTACCCTGGTGACAGACCCTAGACTTTGATCTGCTTAAGTGAGCATTTTGACATCATAACTCTGCCCTGGGAACCCAGGTGACAGACCCTTGTCTGTGATCTGCCTAAGGGGGCATTGTGACATCATAACCCTGCGCTGTTCACCCAGGTGACAGACCCTTGACTGTGATCTGCCTAAGGGGACATAGTGACGTCATAACTCTGTGCTGGTCACCCAGGTGTCAGACTCTTTCTCTGATCTACCTAAGGGGGCATTGTGACATCATGACTCTGCACTGGACACCCAGGTGACAGACCCTTGTCTTTGATCTGCCTAAGGGGGCATTGTGACATCTGAACTCTCAACTGGTCACTCAGGTGAGAGGCCCTAGTCTTTCATCTGCTATGGGGGCATTGTGACATCTTACCTCTCCACTGTTCACCGTGGTGACAGACCCTTGTCTGTGATCGGCATCACGGTGCATTGTGATATCATAACTGTGCACTGGTAACCCAGGTGACAGACCATTGTCTGTCATCTGCCTAAGTGGACATAGTGACATCATAACTCTGCGCAGGTCACCCAGGTGACAGACCCTTGTCTGTCATTTGCCTAAGGGGGCATTGTGACATGATAACTCTGCACTGGTCACCCAGGTGAGAGACCCTTGTCTTTGATCTGCCTAAGGGGGCCATGTGACATCATAACACTGCATTGGTCCCACAGGTGACAGACCCTTCTCTGTGATCTGCCTAATTGGGCATTGTTGCATCTTAACTCTGCACTGATCACCTTGGTGACAGACCCTTGTCTCTGATCTGCCTAAGGAGGCATTGTGACATCATAACTATGCACTATTCACCCAGGTGACAGACCCTTGTCTGTGATCCGCCTAAAATGGCATTGTGACATCATAACTCTGCACCGGTCACCGTGGTGACAGACCCTTGTCTGTGATCTGCCTAAGGGGGAATTGAGACATCATAAGTGTGCACTGGTCACCCAGATGACAGACCCTTGCCTTTTTTCTGCCTAAGGGGGTAGTGTGACATCAAAACTCTGCACTGGTCACACAGGTGACAGGCCCTTGTCTGTGATCTGCCTAAGGGGGCATTGTGACATCATAACTGTGGACTGGTCACCCAGGTGACAGACCCTTGTCTGTGATGTGCCTGAGGGGACGTTGTGACATAATAACTCTGCACCGGTAACCGTGGTGACAGACTCTTTTCTATGATCTGCCTAAGGGGGCATTGTGACATCATAACTCTGCACTGGTCACCCAGGTGACAGACCCTTGCCTGTGATCTGCCTAAGGGGGCATTGTGACATCATAACTCTGCAGTGATCACCCAGGTGAAAGGCGCTTGTCTGTGATCTGCCTCAGGGAGCATTGTGACATCATAACTATGCACTGGTCAACCAGGTGACAGACCCTTGTCTTTGAACTGCCTAACGGGGCATTGAGACATCATAACTCTACAATGGTCACCAAAGTGACAGACCCTTGCCTGTTGTCTGCTTAAGAGGGCATTGTGACATCATAACACTGCACTGATCACCCAGGTGACAGACTCTTTTTAGTGATCTGCCTAAGGGGGCATTGTGACATCATAACACTGCAGTGGTCACCCAGGTGACAGACCCTTATCTGTGATCCGCCTAAGGGTGAATTGTGACATCAGAACTCTGCACTGGTCACCCAGGTGACAGACCCTTGTCTGTCATCCGCCTAAAATGGCATTGTGACATCATAACTCTGCACCAGTCACCGTGGTGACAGACCCTTGTCTGTGATCTGCCTAAGGGGGTATTGAGACATCATAAGTGTGCACTGATCACCCAGGTGACGGACCTTTGTCTGTGATCAGTCTAAGGGCACTTTGTGACATCACAACTCTGCACTGGTCACCCTGGTGAAAGACCCTTTTTGGTGATCTGCCTAACGGGGCATTGTGACATCATAACTCTACACTGGCTACACAAGTGAGAGACCCTTGTCTGTGATCTGCCTAAGGGTGTATTGTGACATCATAGATCTGCACTGGTCACCCAGGTGAGAGACCCTTGTCTGTGATCTCCCTAAGGGTGCTTTGTGTCATCATAGCTCTGGACTGGTCACCCAGGTGACAGACCCATGTCTGTGAACTGCCTAAGTTGGCATTGTGACATCATAACTCTGCACTGCTCACCCAGGTGACAGACCCTTGTCTTTCATCTGCCTAAGGGGGAAATGTGAAATCATAACGCTGCACTGGACACCCATGTGACAGAACCTTGCTGTGATCTGCCTAAGTGGGCATTGTGACATCAGAACTCTGCACGGGTCACCCAGGTGACAGACCCTTGTCTGTGATCTGCATGAGGGTGCATTGTGACATCATAATTCTGCACGGGTCACCTTGGTGACAGACTCTTGTCTGTGATCTGCCTAAGGGGGCATTGTGACATCCTAACTCTGAACTGGATACCCAGATGACAGACCCTTGTCTTTGATCTGCCTAAGGGGGAATTGTGACATCAAAACTCCAAAGTGGTCACCCAGGTGACAGGCCCTTGTCTGTGATCTGCTAAGGGGGCATTGTGACATCAGAACTGTGCACTGTTCACCCAGGTGACAGACCCTTGTCCGTGATCTGCCTGAGGGGGAATTGTGTCATCCTATCACTGCACTGGTAACCCTGGTGAAAGACCCTTGTTCGTGATCTGCCTAAGAGGGCATTGTGACTTCAAAACTCTGCACTGGTCACCCAGGTGACAGACCCTTGTTTGTGAACTGCCTAAGGGGGCATTGTGACATCATAACTCTGCACTGGTCACCCAGATGACAGACCCTTGCCCGTGATCTGCCGAAGGGGGCATTGTGATATCTTAACTCTGCAGTGGACACCCAGATGAGAGACCCTTGCCTTTTTTCTGCCTAAGGGGGTAGTGTGACTTCAAAACTCTGCACTGGTTACACAGGTGACAGGCCCTTGTCTGTGATCTGCCTAAGGGGGCATTGTGACATCATAACTGTGGACTGGTCACCCAGGTGACAGACCCTTGTCTGTGATGTGCCTGAGGGGACGTTGTGACATAATAACTCTGCACTGGGAACCGTGGTGACAGACTCTTTTCTATGATCTGCCTAAGGGGGCTTTGTGACAACATAACTCTGCACTGGTCACCCAGGTGACAGACCCTTGCCTGTGATCTGCCTAAGGGGGCATTGTGACATCATAACTCTGCACTGATCACCCAGGTGAAAGGCGCTTCTCTGTGATCTGCATGAGGGTGCATTGTGACATCATAATTCTGCACGGGTCACCTTGGTGACAGACCCTTGTATTTGATCTGCTTAAGGGGGCATTGTGACATCATACCTCAGCACTGGGCACCCAGGTGACAGGCCCTTGTCTGTGATCTGCCTCAGGGGGCATTGTGACATCATAACTCTGCACTGGGCACCCAGGTGAGAGGCCCTTGTCTGTGATATGCCTAAGGGGGCATTGTGACTTTATAGCTCTGCACTGCGCCCCCAGCTGACATGCCCTTGTCTGCGATCTGCCTAACGGGGCATTGTGACATCATAACTTTGCCCTGGATACCCAGGCGACGGGCCCTTGACTTTGATCTGTCTAAAGGGTCATTGTGACATCAGAACTTTGCGTTGGTCACCCTGGTGACTGGCCCTTGTCTACGATCCGCCTAAGGGGGAATTGTGACATCATAACTGTTCACTGGGCACTCGGCTGACAGGCCCTTCCTGTGATCTGCCCAAGGGGGCATTGTGACATCATAATTCTGCACTGGACACCCAGGTGACAGACTCTTGTCTGTGATCTGCCTAAGGACGCATTGTGACATCATAACTATGTGCAGTTCACCCAGGTGACAGACCCTTGTCTGTGATCTGCCGAAGGGGACATTGTGACATCATAACTCTGCACTGGTCAACCAGGTGACAGACTCTTGTCTGTGATCTGCCTAAGGGGGCATTGTGACATCCTAACTCTGAACTGGACACCCAGATGACAGACCCTTGTCTTTGATCTGCCTAAGGGGGAATTGTGACATCAAAACTCCAAAGTGGTCACCCAGGTGACAGGCCCTTGTCTGTGATCTGCTAAGGGGGCATTGTGACATCAGAACTGTGCACTGTTCACCCAGGTGACAGACCCTTGTCCGTGATCTGCCTGAGGGGGAATTGTGTCATCCTATCACTGCACTGGTCACCCTGGTGAAAGACCCTTGTTTGTGAACTGCCTCAGTGGGCATTGTGACATCATAACTCTGTACTGGTCACGAGGTGACAGGCCCATGTCTTTCATCTGCCTAAGGGGGCATTCTGACATCGTAACTCAGCATGGGGCACCCAGGTGACAGACCCTTGTCTGTGATCTGCCTAAGGGGGCATTGAGACAGCATAAATCTGCACTGGTCACCCAGGTGAGGGACCCTTGTCTTTGATCTGCCTAAGGGTGCATTTTGACATCATAACTATGCAGCAGTCACCGAGGGGACAGACCCTTATCTTTGATCTGCCTAAGGGGGCACTGTGACATCATAAATCTGCACTGATCGCCCTGGTGACAGACCCTTGTCTGTGATCTGAATAAGGGTGCATTGTGACATCATAACTCACCGCTAGTCACCCAGGTTACAGAGCCTTGTCTGTGATCTGCCTAAGGCGGCATTGTGACATCATAACTCTGCACTGTTCCCCCAGGTGACAGACCCTTGTTTGTGATCCGCCTAAGGTGGAATTGTGACATCATAACTCTGCACTTGACACCCAGGTAACAGACACTTGTCTGTCATCTACCTAAAAGGGCATTGTGACATCATAACTCTGCACTGGTCACCGTGGTGACAGACCCTTGTCTGTGATCTGCCTAAGGGGGCATTGTGACATCATAAGTGTTCACAGGTCCCCCAGGTGACGGACCCTTCTCTGTGATCTGCCTAAGGGCACATGGTGACATCATAACTCTGCACTGGTCAAACTGGTGAAAGACTCTTTTCGGAGATCTGCCTAACGGGGCATTGTGACATCATACCTCTGCACAGGTCACACAGGTGAGAGACCCCTGTCTGTGATCTGCCTAAGGGTGCATTGTGACACCATAGCTCTGCACTGGTCACCCAGGTGACAGACCCATGTCTGTGATTTGCCTAAGGGGCCATTTTGACATCATAACTCTGCAAGAGTAACCCAGGTGACAGACCGTTGTCTGTGATCTGCATGAGGGTGCATTGTGACATCATAATTCTGCACGGGTCACCCTGGTGACAGACGCTTGTATTTGATCTGCTTAAGGGGGCATTGTGACATCATAACTCTGCACTGGGCACCCAGATGACTGGCCCTTGTCTGTGATCTGCCTAAGGGGCATTGTGACATCATTACTCTGTACTGGGCACCCAGGTGAGGGGCCCTAGTCTGTGAAATGCCTAAGGGGGCATTGTGACATTATGGCTCTGCACTGGGCACCCAGGTGACATGCCCCTGTCTGCGATCTGCCTAAGGGGGCATTGTGACATCATAGCTCTGCACTGGGCACCCAGGTGACAGGCCCTTGACTTTGATCTGCCTAATGGGGCATTGTGACATCATAACTCTGTATTGGTCACCCAGGTGACATGCCCTTGTCTACGATCTGCCTAAGGGGGCATTGTGACATCATAGCTCTGCACTGGGCACCCAGGTGACAGGCCCTTCTCTGTGATCTGCCTAAGGGGGCATTGTGACATCATAACCCTTCACTAGACACCCAGGTGACAGACGCTTTTCTGTGATCTGCCTAAGGGCGCATTGTGAGATCATAAGTCTGCGCAGTTCACCCAGGTGACACACCCTTGTCTGTGATCTGCCTAAGGGGACATTGTGACATCACAACTCTGCACTGATCAACCAGGTGACAGACTGTTGTCTGTTATCTGCCTAATGGGGCATTGTGACATCCTATCTCTGCCCTGGACACCCAGATGACAGACCCTTGTCTTTGATCTGCCTAAGGTGGAATTGTGACATCAAAACTCTAAAGTGGTCACCCAGGTGACAGTCCCTTGTCTGTGATCTGCTAAGGGGGCATTGTGACATCATAACTCTGCACTGTTCACCCAGGTGACAGACCCTTGTTTGTGAACTGCCTCAGTGGGCATTGTGACATCTTAACTCTGTACTGGTCACCCAGGTGACAGACCGCTCTCTTTGATCTGCCTAAGGGGGCATTGTGACATCATAACTCTGCACTGGTCACCCAGGTGACAGACCCTTGTCCGTGATCTGCCTAAGGGGGCATTGTGATATCATAACTCTGCTGTGCACACCCAGATGACAGACCCTTGCCTTTTTTCTGTCTAAGAGGGCATTGTGACATTCTAACTCTGCACTGGTCACCCAGGTGACAGACCCTTGTCTTTGATCTGCCTAAGGGAGAATTTTGACATCAAAACTCTAAAGTGGTCACCCAGGTGACAGACCCTTGTCTGTGATCTGCCTAAGGGTGAATTGTGACATCATAACTGTGGACTGGTCACCCAGGTGACAGACCCTTGCCCGTGATGTGCGTGAGGGGGCATTGTGACATAATAACTCTGCACTGGTAACCGTGGTGACAGACTCTTTTCTATGATCTGCTTAAGGGGGCATTGTGACATCATAACTCTGCACTGGTCCCCCAGGTGACAGACCCTTGCCTGTGATCTGCCTAAGGGGGCATTGTGACAGCATAACTCTGCACTGATCACCCAGGTGACAGACCATTGTCTGTGATACGCCTAAGGGAGAATTGTGACATCATAACTCTGCACTGGTCAGCCAGGTAACATACCCTTGTCTGTGATCCGCCTAAAATGGCAATGTGACATCATAACTCTGCACCGGTCACCGTGGTGACAGACCCCTGTCTGTGATCTGCCTAAGAGGGCATTGTGACATCATAAGTGTGCACTGGTCACCCAGCTGGTGGACCCTTGTCTGTGATCTGCCTAAGGACACATAGTTACATCATAACTCTGCACTGGTCACCCTGGTGACAGACCCTTGTCCATGATCTGCCTAAGGGGGCATT
The DNA here is from genome assembly GCF_029281585.2 of Gorilla gorilla gorilla. Taxonomy (NCBI): domain Eukaryota; kingdom Metazoa; phylum Chordata; class Mammalia; order Primates; family Hominidae; genus Gorilla; species Gorilla gorilla. Next base: position 6,988,721 of record NC_086018.1, on the reverse strand, counting down.
GTGACATCATAACTCTGCAGTGATCACCCAGGTGACATACCCTTGACTGTGATCTGCCTAAGGGTCCATTGTGACATCATAACTCTGCACTGATCATCCAGGTGAAAGGCCCTTGTCTGTGATCTGCCTAAGGGAGCATTGTCACATCATAACTATGCACTGGTCAACCAGGTGACAGACCGTTGTCTTTGAACTGCCTAACCGGGCATTGTGACATCATAACTCTACAATGGTCACCCAAGTGACAGACACTTGTCCGTTATCTGCCTAAGGGGGCATTGTGACATCATAACACTGCACTGATCTCCCAGGTGACAGACTCTTTTTGTGATCTGCCTAAGGGGGCATTGTGACATCATAACTCTGCAGTGGTCACCCAGGTGACAGACCCTTGTCTGTGTCCGCCTAAGGGGGATTCTGACATCATAACTCTGCACTGGTCACCCAGGTGACAGACCCTTGTCTGTGATCCGCCTAAAATGGCATTGTGACGTCATAACTCTGCACCGGTCACCGTGGTGACAGGCCCTTGTCTGTGATCTGCCTAACGGGGCATTGTGACATCATAAGTGTGCACTGGTCACCCAGGTGATGGACCCTTGTCTGCGATCTGCCTAAGGGCAATTTTAGACATCACAACTCTGCACTGATCTCCCTGGTGAAAGACCCTTTTCGGTGATCTGCCTAATGGGGCATTGTGACGTCATAACTCTGCACTGGTCACACAGGTGAGAGACCCTTGTCTGTGATCTGCCTAAGTGTGCACTGTGACATCATAGCTCTGCACTGGACACCCAGGTGACAGACCCATGTCTGTGAATTGCCTAAGTTGGCATTGTGACATCATAACTCTGCACTGGTCATCCAGGTGACAGACCCTTGTCTTTCATCTGCCTAAGGGGGAATTGTGAAATCATAACCCTTCACTGGACACCCATGTGACAGACCCTTGTCTGTGATCTGCCTAAGGGGCATTGTGACATCATAACTCTGCACTGGGCACCCAGGTGACAGACCCTTGTCTTCGATCTGCGTAAGGGGGCATTGTGACATCATTACTTTAAATTGGTCGCCCAGGTGACATGCCCTTGTCTACGATCTGCCTCAGGGGGCATTGTGACATCATAACTCTGCACTGGGCCCCCCGGTGACAGGCCCATCTCTGTGATCTGCCCTAGTGGGCATTGTGACATCATAACTCTTCATTAGACCACCAGGTGACATACGCTTTTCTGTGACCTGAGTAAGGGCGCATTGTGACATCATAACTCTGGGCAGTTCACCCTGGTGACAGACCCTTGTCTTTGATCTGCCTAACGGGGAGTTGTGACATCATAACTCCAAAGTGGTCACCCAGGTGACAGGCCCTTTTCTGTGATCTGCTAAGGGGTCACTGTGACATCAGAACTCTGCACTGTTCACCCAGTTGACAGACACTTGTCCGTGATCTGCCTGAGGGTGAACTGTGTCATCCTATCTCTGCACTGGTCACCCTGGGGAAAGACCCTTGTCTGTGATGTGCCTAAGAGGGCATTGTGACTTCAAAACTGTACACTGGACACCCAGGTGACAGACGCTTGTCTCTGAACTGCCTCAGTGGGCCTTTCGACATCATAACTCTGTACTGGTCACCCAGGTGACAGACCCCTGTCTTTGATCTGCCTAAGAGGGCATTGTGACATCATAACTCTGCACGGGGCACCCAGGTGACAGACCCTTGTCCGTGATCTGCCTACGGGGGCATTGTGACATCATAACCCTGCTCGGGTCACCCATGTGACAGGCCCTTGAATGTGATCTGCGTACGGGGTCATTGTGACATCATAACTGTGGACTGGTCACCCAGGTGACAGACCCTTGTCTGTGATGTGCCTCAGGTGGCATTGTGACATAATAACTCTGCACTGGTAACCGTGGTGTCAGACTCTTTTCTACGATCTGCCTAAGGGGGCATTGTGACATCATAATCCTGCACTGTTCACCCAGGTGAAAGGCCCTTGTCTGTGATCTGCCAAAGGGAGCATTGTGACATCATAAATATACACTGGTCAACCAGGTGACAAACCCTTGTCTTTGAACTGCCTAACGGGGCATTGTGACATCATAACTCTACAGTGGTCACCAACGTGACAGACCATTGTCCTTTATCTGCCTAAGGGGGCATTGTGACATCATAACACTGCACTGATCACACAGGTGACAGAATCTTTTTAGAGATCTATCTAAGGGGGCATTGTGACATCATAACTCTGCACGGGTCACCCAGGTGACAGGCCCTTGTCTGTGATCTGCCTAATGGGGCATTGTGACATCATAACTCTGCACTGGTCAACCAGATGACAGACCCTTGCCCGTGATCTGCCGAAGGGGGCATTGTGATATCTTAACTCTGCAGTGGACACCCAGATGACGGACCCTTGCCTTTTTTCTGCCTAAGGGGGTAGTGTGACATCAAAACTCTGCACTGGTCACACAGGTGACAGGCCCTTGTCTGTGATCTGCCTAAGGGGGCATTGTGACATCACAACTGTGGACTGGTCACCCAGGTGACACACCCTTGTCTGTGATGAGCCTGAGGGGACGTTGTGACATAATAACTCTGCACTGGTAACCGTGGTGACAGACTCTTTTCTATGATCTGCCTAAGGGGGCATTGTGACATCATAACTCTGCACTGGTCACCCAGGTGACAGACCCTTGCCTGTGATCTGCCTAAGGGGGCATTGTGACATCATAACTCTGCATTGATCACCCAGGTGAAAGGCGCTCGTCTGTGATCTGCCTCAGGGAGCATTGTGACATCATAACTATGCACTGGTCAACCAGGTGACAGACCCTTGTCTTTGAACTGCCTAACGGGGCATTGTGACATCATAACTCTACAATGGTCACCCAAGTGACAGACCCTTGCCTGTTGTCTGCTTAAGAGGGCATTGTGACATCATAACACTGCACTGATCACCCAGGTGACAGACTCTTTTTAGTGATCTGCCTAAGGGGGCATTGTGACATCATAACCCTGCAGTGGTCACCCAGGTGACAGACCCATATCTGTGATCCGCCTAAGGGGGAATTGTGACATCATAGCACTGCACAGGTCACCCAGGTGACAGACCCTTGTCTGTGACCCACCTAAAATGGCATTGTGACATCATAACTCTGCACCGGTAAACGTGGTGACAGACCCTTGACTGTGATCTGCCTAAGGGGGAATTGTGACATCATAACTCTGCACAGGTCACCCAGGTGACAGACCCTTGTGTATGATCCGCCTAAAATGGCATTGTGACATCATAACTCTGCAGCGATCACCGTGGTGACACACCCTTGTCAGTGATCTGCCTAAGGGGGCATTGAGACATCATAAGTGTGCACTGGTCACCGAGGTCACGGACCCTTGTCTGTGATCAGCCTAAGGGCACTTTGTGACATCACAACTCTGCACTGGTCACCCTGGTAAAAGACCCTTTTCGGTGATCTGCCTAACGGGGCATTGTGACATCATAACTCTACACTGGCTACACAGGTGAGAGACCCTTGTCTGTGATCTGCCTAAGGGGACATTGTGACATCATAGATCTGCACTGGTCACCCAGGTGAGAGACCCTTGTCTGTGATCTCCCTAAGGGTGCTTTGTGACATCATAGCTCTGGACTGGTCACCCAGGAGACAGACCCATGTCAGTGAACTGCCTAAGTTGGCATTGTGACGTCATAACTCTGCACTGGTCACCCAGGTGACAGACCATTGTCTTCCACCTGCCTAAGGGGGAAATGTGAAATCATAACGCTGCACTGGACACCCATGTGACAGGACCTTGCTGTGATTTGCCAAGGGGGGCATTGTGACATCATAACTCTGCACGGGTCACCCAGGTGACAGACCCTTGTCTGTGATCTGCACGAGGGTGCATTGTGACATCATAATTCTGCACGGTTCACCTTGGCGACAGACCCTTGTATTTGATCTGCTTAAGGGGGCATTGTGACATCATACCTCACCACTGGGCACCCAGGTGACAGGCCCTTGTCTGAGATCTGCTTCAGGGGGCATTGTGACATCATAACTCTGCACTGGGCACCCAGGTGACAGACCCTTGTCTGTGATTTGTCTAAGAGGGAATTGTGACATCATAACTCTGCACTGGTCAACCAGGTGACAGACTCTTGTCTGTGATCTGCCTAAGGGGGCATTGTTACATCATAACTCTGCACTGGGCACCCAGGTGACAGGCCCTTGTCTTTGATCTGCTTAAGGGGGCATTGTGACATCATAACTCTGCATTGGTCACCCAGGTGACATGCCCTTGTCTACGATCTGCCTAAGGGGGCATTGTGACATCATAACTCTGCACTGGGCCCCCAGGTGACAGGCCCGTCTCTGTGATCTGCCTAAGGGGGCATTGTGACATCATAACCCTTCAGTAGACACCCAGGTGACAGACGCTTTTCTGTGATCTGCCTAAGGGCGCATTGTGACATCATAACTCGGCGCAGTTCACCCTGGTGACAGACCTTTGTCTTTGATCTGCCTAAGGGGGAATTGTGACATCATAAGTCCAAAGTGGACACCCAGGTGACAGGCCCTTGTCTGTGATCTGCCTGAGGGGGAATTGTGTCATCCTATCTCTGCACTGGTCACCCTGGTGAAAGACCTTTTTCTGTGATCTGCCTAAGGGTGCATTGTGACTTCAAAACTGCGCACTGTCACCCAGGTGACAGACCCTTGTCTGTGAACTGCCTCAGTTGGCCTTGTGACATCATTACTATGTACTGGTCACCCAGGTGACAGACCCTTGCTTTCATCTGCCTAAGGGGGCATTGTGACATCATAACTCTGCACGGGGCACCCAGGTGACAGACCCTTGTCTGTGATCTGCCTAAGGGGGCATTGTGACATCATAACTCTGCTCGGGTCACCCATGTGACAGGCCCTTGAATGTGATCTGTGTAAGGGGTCATTGTGACATCATAACTCTGCACTGGTCACCCAGGTTACCGACCCTTCTCTGTGATCTGCCTAAGGGGGAATTGTGACATCATAACTCTGCAGTGGTCTCCCAGGTGACAGGCCCTTGTCTGTGATCTGCCTAAGAGGGTATTGCAAAATCATAACCCTGCACTGGTCACCCAGGAGAGAGACCCTTGTCTGTGATCTGCCTAAGGGTGCATTGTGACATAATAACTCTCTGCTGGTCACCCAGGTGACAGATCCTTGTCTGTGATCTGCCTAAGGGTGCATTGTGACATCATAACTCAGCACTGGTCACCCAGGTGACAGACCCTTGTCTGTGATCCGCCTAAAAGGGCATTGTGACATCATAACTCTGCACCGTTCACCGTGGTGACAGACCCTTATCTGTGATCTGCCTAAGGTGGCACTGTGACATCATAACTCTCCACGGGTCACCCAGTTGATAGGCCCTTGTCTCTGAACTGCCTAAGGGGGCATTGAGAAATCATAACTCTGCACGGGTCACCCAGGTGACAGACCCTTGTCTTTCATATGCCTAAGGGGGCATTGTGACATCACAATTCTGCACTGGTGACCCGGCTGAAAGACCCTTGTCTCTGATATGCCTAAGGGGGCATTGTGACATCATAACTCTGCACTGGTCACCCAGGTGACAGACCCTTGTCTGTGATCTGCCTAAGGGGGCATTGTGACATGATAACTCTTTACGGGTCACCCAGGTGAGAGACCCTTGTCTTTGATCTGCCTAAGGGGGAATTGTGACATCCTAACTCAGCACGGGTTACCCTGGTGACAGACCCTAGACTTTGATCTGCTTAAGTGAGCATTTTGACATCATAACTCTGCCCTGGGAACCCAGGTGACAGACCCTTGTCTGTGATCTGCCTAAGGGGGCATTGTGACATCATAACCCTGCGCTGTTCACCCAGGTGACAGACCCTTGACTGTGATCAGCCTAAGGGGACATAGTGATGTCATAACTCTGTGCTGGTCACCCAGGTGTCAGACTCTTTCTCTGATCTACCTAAGGGGGCATTGTGACATCATGACTCTGCACTGGACACCCAGGTGACAGACCCTTGTCTTTGATCTGCCTAAGGGGGCATTGTGACATCTGAACTCTCAACTGGTCACTCAGGTGAGAGGCCCTAGTCTTTCATCTGCTATGGGGGCATTGTGACATCTTACCTCTCCACTGTTCACCGTGGTGACAGACCCTTGTCTGTGATCGGCATCAGGGTGCATTGTGATATCATAACTGTGCACTGGTAACCCAGGTGACAGACCATTGTCTGTCATCTGCCTAAGTGGACATAGTGACATCATAACTCTGCGCAGGTCACCCAGGTGACAGACCCTTGTCTGTCATTTGCCTAAGGGGGCATTGTGACATGATAACTCTGCACTGGTCACCCAGGTGAGAGACCCTTGTCTTTGATCTGCCTAAGGGGGCCATGTGACATCATAACACTGCATTGGTCCCACAGGTGACAGACCCTTCTCTGTGATCTGCCTAATTGGGCATTGTTGCGTCTTAACTCTGCACTGATCACCTTGGTGACAGACCCTTGTCTCTGATCTGCCTAAGGAGGCATTGTGACATCATAACTATGCACTAGTCACCCAGGTGACAGACCCTTGTCTGTGATCCGCCTAAAATGGCATTGTGACATCATAACTCTGCACCGGTCACCGTGGTGACAGACCCTTGTCTGTGATCTGCCTAAGGGGGCATTGAGACATCATAAGTGTGCACTGGTCACCCAGATGACAGACCCTTGCCTTTTTTCTGCCTAAGGGGATAGTGTGACATCAAAACTCTGCACTGGTCACACAGGTGACAGGCCCTTGTCTGTGATCTGCCTAAGGGGGCATTGTGACATCATAACTGTGGACTGGTCACCCAGGTGACAGACCCTTGTCTGTGATGTGCCTGAGGGGACGTTGTGACATAATAACTCTGCAGTGATCACCCAGGTGAAAGGCGCTTGTCTGTGATCTGCCTCAGGGAGCATTGTGACATCATAACTATGCACTGGTCAACCAGGTGACAGACCCTTGTCTTTGAACTGCCTAACGGGGCATTGAGACATCATAACTCTACAATGGTCACCAAAGTGACAGACCCTTGCCTGTTGTCTGCTTAAGAGGGCATTGTGACATCATAACACTGCACTGATCACCCAGGTGACAGACTCTTTTTAGTGATCTGCCTAAGGGGGCATTGTGACATCATAACTCTGCAGTGGTCACCCAGCTGACAGACCCTTATCTGTGATCCGCCTAAGGGGGAATTGTGACATCATAACTCTGCACTGGTCACCCAGGTGACAGACCCTTGACTGTCATCCGCCTAAAATGGCATTGTGACATCATAACTCTGCACCGGTCACCGTGGTGACAGACCCTTGTCTGTGATCTGCCTAAGGGGGTATTGAGACATCATAAGTGTGCACTGATCACCCAGGTGATGGACCTTTGTCTGTGATCAGCCTAAGGGCACTTTGTGACATCACAACTCTGCACTGGTCACCCTGGTGAAAGACCCTTTTTGGTGATCTGCCTAACGGGGCATTGTGACATCATAACTCTACACTGGCTACACAAGTGAGAGACCCTTGTCTGTGATCTGCCTAAGGGTGTATTGTGACATCATAGATCTGCACTGGTCACCCAGGTGAGAGACCCTTGTCTGTGATCTCCCTAAGGGTGCTTTGTGTCATCATAGCTCTGGACTGGTCACCCAGGTGACAGACCCATGTCTGTGAACTGCTTAAGTTGGCATTGTGACATCATAGCTCTGCACTGCTCACCCAGGTGACAGACCCTTGTCTTTCATCTGCCTAAGGGGGAAATGTGAAATCATAACGCTGCACTGGACACCCATGTGACAGAACCTTGCTGTGATTTGCCTAGGTGGGCCTTGTGACATCATAACTCTGCACGGGTCACCCAGGTGACAGACCCTTGTCTGTGATCTGCATGAAGGTGCATTGTGACATCATAATTCTGCACGGGTCACCTTGGTGACAGACCCTTGTGTTTGATCTGCTTAAGGGGGCATTGTGACATCACACCTCAGCACTGGGCACCCAGGTGACAGGCCCTTGTCTGTGATCTGCCTCAGGGGGCATTGTGACATCATAACTCTGCACTGGGCACCCAGGTGAGAGGTCCTAGTCTGTGATATGCCTAAGGGGGCATTGTGACTTTATAGCTCTGCACTGCACCCCCAGCTGACATGCCCTTGTCTGCGATCTGCCTAACGGGACATTGTGACATCATAACTTTGCACTGGATACCCAGGCGACGGGCCCTTGACTTTGATCTGTCTAAAGGGTCATTGTGACATCAGAACTTTGCGTTGGTCACCCAGGTGACTGGCCCTTGTCTACGATCTGCCTAAGGGGGCATTGTGACATCATAACTCTTCACTGGGCACTCGGCTGACAGGCCCTTCCTGTGATCTGCCCAAGGGGGCATTGTGACATCATAATTCTGCACTGGACACCCAGGTGACAGACTCTTGTCTGTGATCTGCCTAAGGACGCATTGTGACATCATAACTATGCGCAGTTCACCCAGGTGACAGACCCTTGTCTGTGATCTGCCTAAGGGGACATTGTGACATCATAACTCTGCACTGGTCAACCAGGTGACAGACTCTTGTCTGTGATCTGCCTAAGGGGGCATTGTGACATCCTAACTCTGAACTGGACACCCAGATGACAGACCCTTGTCTTTGATCTGCCTAAGGGGGAATTGTGACATCAAAACTCCAAAGTGGTCACCCAGGTGACAGGCCCTTGTCTGTGATCTGCTAAGGGGGCATTGTGACATCAGAACTGTGCACTGTTCACCCAGGTGACAGACCCTTGTCCGTGATCTGCCTGAGGGGGAATTGTGTCATCCTATCACTGCACTGGTCACCCTGGTGAAAGACCCTTGTTCGTGATCTGCCTAAGAGGGCATTGTGACTTCAAAACTCTGCACTGGTCACCCAGGTGACAGACCCTTGTTTGCGAACTGCCTCAGTGGGCTTTGTGACATCATAACTCTGTACTGGTCACGAGGTGACAGGCCGTTGTCTGTGATCTGCCTAGGGGGCATTGTGACATCATAACTCTGCACTGGTCACCCAGATGACAGACCCTTGCCCGTGATCTGCCGAAGGGGGCATTGTGATATCTTAACTCTGCAGTGGACACCCAGATGAGAGACCCTTGCCTTTTTTCTGCCTAAGGGGGTAGTGTGACATCAAAACTCTGCACTGGTTACACAGGTGACAGGCACTTGTCTGTGATCTGCCTAAGGGGGCATTGTGACATCATAACTGTGGACTGGTCACCCAGGTGACAGACCCTTGTCTGTGATGTGCCTGAGGGGACGTTGTGACATAATAACTCTGCACTGGTAACCGTGGTGACAGACTCTTTTCTATGATCTGCCTAAGGGGGCATTGTGACAACATAACTCTGCACTGGTCACCCAGGTGACAGACCCTTGCCTGTGATCTGCCTAAGGGGGCATTGTGACATCATAACTCTGCACTGATCACCCAGGTGAAAGGCGCTTCTCTGTGATCTGCATGAGGGTGCATTGTGACATCATAATTCTGCACGGGTCACCTTGGTGACAGACCCTTGTATTTGATCTGCTTAAGGGGGCATTATGACATCATACCTCAGCACTGGGCACCCAGGTGACAGGCCCTTGTCTGTGATCTGCCTCAGGGGGCATTGTGACATCATAACTCTGCACTGGGCACCCAGGTGAGAGGCCCTAGTCTGTGATATGCCTAAGGGGGCATTGTGACTTTATAGCTCTGCACTGCGCCCCCAGCTGACATGCCCTTGTCTGCGATCTGCCTAACGGGATATTATGACATCATAACTTTGCCCTGGATACCCAGGCGACGGGCCCTTGACTTTGATCTGTCTAAAGGGTCATTGTGACATCAGAACTTTGCGTTGGTCACCCAGGTGACTGGCCCTTGTCTACGATCTGCCTAAGGGGGAATTGTGACATCATAACTCTTCACTGGGCACTCGGCTGACAGGCCCTTCCTGTGATCTGCCCAAGGGGGCATTGTGACATCATAATTCTGCACTGGACACCCAGGTGACAGTCTCTTGTCTGTGATCTGACTAAGGACGCATTGTGACATCATAACTATGCGCAGTTCACCCAGGTGACAGACCCTTGTCTGTGATCTGCCTAAGGGGACATTGTGACATCATAACTCTGCACTGGTCAACCAGGTGACAGACTCTTGTCTGTGATCTGCCTAAGGGGACATTGTGACATCCTAACTCTGAACTGGACACCCAGATGACAGACCCTTGTCTTTGATCTGCCTAAGGGGGAATTGTGACATCAAAACTCCAAAGTGGTCACCCAGGTGACAGGCCCTTGTCTGTGATCTGCTAAGGGGGCATTGTGACATCAGAACTGTGCACTATTCACCCAGGTGACAGACCCTTGTCCGTGATCTGCCTGAGGGGGAATTGTGTCATCCTATCACTGCACTGGTCACGCTGGTGAAAGACCCTTGTTTGTGAACTGCCTCAGTGGGCATTGTGACATCATAACTCTGTACTGGTCACGAGGTGACAGGCCCATGTCTGTGATCTGCCTAAGGGTGCATTCTGACATCATAACTCTGCACTGGTCACCCAGCTGACAGACCCTTGCCCGTGATCTGCCGAAGGGGGCATTGTGATGTCTTAACTCTGCAGTGGACACCCAGATGAGAGACCCTTGCCTTTTTTCTGCCTAAGGGGGTAGTGTGACATCAAAACTCTGCACTAGTTACACAGGTGACAGGCCCTTGTCTGTGATCTGCCTAAGGGGGCATTGTGACATCATAACTGTGGACTGGTCACCCAGGTGACAGACCCGTGTCTGTGATGTGCCTGAGGGGACGTTGTGACATAATAACTCTGCACTGGTAACCGTGGTGACAGACTCTTTCCTATGATCTGCCTAAGGGGGCATTGTGACATCATAACTCTGCACTGGTCACCCAGGTGACAGACCCTTGCCTGTGATCTGCATAAGGGGGCATTGTGACATCATAACTCTGCACTGATCACCCCGGTGAAAGGCGCTTCTCTGTGATCTGCCTCAGGGATCATTGTGACATCATAACTATGCACTGGTCAACCAGGTGACAGACCCTTGTCTTTGAGCTGCCTAACGTGGCATTGTGACATCATAACTCTACAATGGTCACCCAAGTGACAGACCCTTGCCTGTTGTCTGCTTAAGAGGGCATTGTGACATCATAACACTGCTCTGATCACCCAGGTGACAGACTCTTTTTAGTGATCTGCCTATGGGGGCATTGTGACATCATAACACTGCAGTGGTCACCCAGGTGACAGACCCTTATCTGTGATCCGCCTAAGGGGGAATTGTGACATCAGAACTCTGCACTGGTCACCCAGGTGACAGACCCTTGTCTGTGATCCGCCTAAAATGGCATTGTGACATCATAACTCTGCACCGGTCACCGTGGTGACAGACCCTTGTCTGTGTCTGCCTAAGGGGGCATTGAGACATCATAAGTGTGCACTGATCACCCAGGTGACGGACCTTTGTCTGTGATCAGCCTAAGGGCACTTTGTGACATCACAACTCTGCACTGGTCACCCTGGTAAAAGACCCTTTTTGGTGATCTGCCTAACGGGGCATTGTGACATCATAACTCTACACTGGCTACACAGGTGAGAGACCCTTGTCTGTGATCTGCCTAAGGGTGTATTGTGACATCATAGATCTGCACTGGTCACCCAGGTGAAAGACCCATGTCTGTGAACTGCCTACGTTGGAATTGTGACATCATAACTCTGCAGTGGTCACCCAGGTGACAGACCCTTGTCTTTCATCTGCCTAAGGGGGAATTGTGAAATCATAACGCTGTACTGGACACCCATGTGACAGGACCTTGCTGTGATTTGCCTAAGTGGGCATTGTGACATCATAACTCTGCACGGGTCACCCAGGTGACAGACCCTTGTCTGTGATCTGCATGAGGGTGCATTGTGACATCATAATTCTGCACGGGTCACCTTGGTGACAGACCCTTGTATTTGATCTGCTTAAGGGGGCATTGTGACATCATACCTCAGCACTGGGCACCCAGGTGACAGGCCCTTGTCTGTGATCTGCCTCAGGGGGCATTGTGACATCATAACTCTGCACTGGGCACGCAGGTGAGAGGCCCTAGTCTGTGATATGCCTAAGGGGTCATTGTGACATTATAGCTCTGCACTGGGCCCCCAGCTGACATGCCCTTGTCTGCGATCTGCCTAAGGGGGAATAGTGACATCATAACTTTGCTCTGGGCACCCAGGTGACAGGCACTTGACTTTGATCTGCCTATGGGGGCATTGTGACATCAGAACTCTGCATTGGTAACCCAGGTGACTGGCCCTTGTCTACGATCTGCCTAAGGGGGCATTGTGACATCATAACCCTGCACTGGGCAGTTGGGTGACAGGCCCTTCTCTGTGATCTGCCCAAGGAGGCATTGTGACATCATAACTCTGCACTGGTCAACCAGGTGACAGACTCTTGTCTGTGATCTGCCTAAGGGGGCATTGTGAAATCATAACTCTGCACTGGGCAACCAGGTGTCAGACCCTTGCCTTTTTTCTGCCTAAGGGTGTAGTGTGACATCAAAACTCTGCACTGGGCACCCAGATGACAGGCCCTTGTCTGTGATCTGCCTAAGTGGCATTGTGACATCATTACTCTGCACTGGGCACCCAGGTGAGGGGCCCTAGTCTGTGATATGCCTAAGGGGGCATTGTGACATTATAGCTCTGCACTGGGCCCCCAGGTGACATGACCATGCCTGCGATCTGCCTAAGGGGGCATTGTGACACCATAACTCTGCACTGGGCACCCAGGTGACAGGCCTTTGACTTTGATCTGCCTAAGGGGGCATGGTGACATCATAACTCCGTATTGGTCACCCAGGTGGCATGCCCTTGTCTACGATCTGCCTAAGGGGGCACTGTGACATCATAACTCTGCACTGGGCACCCAGGTGACAGACCCTTGTCTGTGATCTGCCTAAGGGGGAATTGTGATATCATAACTCTGCACTGGACACCCAGATGACAGACCCTTGCCTTTTTTCTGCCTAAGGGGGTAGTGTGACATCAAAATTCTGCACTGGTCACCCAGGTGGCAGGCCCTTGTCTGTGATCTTCCTAATGGGGCATTGTGACATCATAACTCTGCACTGGTCACCAAGATGACAGACCCTTTCCCGTGATCTGCCGAAGGGGGCATTGTGATATCTTAACTCTGCAGTGGACACCCAGATGACAGACCCTTGCCTTTTTTCTGCCTAAGGGGGTAGTGTGACATCAAAACTCTGCACTGGTCACCCAGGTGACAGGCCCTTGTCTGTGATCTGCCTAAGGGGGCATTGTGACATCATAACTGTGGACTGGTCACCCAGGTGACAGACCCTTGTCTGTGATGTGCCTGAGGGGACGTTGTGACATAATAACTCTGCACTGGTAACCGTGGTGACAGACTCTTTTCTATGATCTGCCTAAGGGGGCATTGTGACATCATAACTCTGCACTGGTCCCCCAGGTGACAGACCCTTGCCTGTGATCTGCCTAAGAGGGCATTGTGACATCATAACTCTGCACTGATCACCCAGGTGAAAGGCGCTTGTCTGTGATCTGCCTCAGGGAGCATTGTGACATCATAACTATGCACTGGTCAACCAGGTGACAGACCCTTGACTTTGAACTGCCTAACGGGGCATTTTGACATCATAACTCTACAATGGTCACCAAAGTGACAGACCCTTGCCTGTTGTCTGCTTAAGAGGGCATTGTGACATCATAACACTGCACTGATCACCCAGGTGACAGACTCTTTTTAGTGATCTGCCTAAGGGGGCATTGTGACATCATAACTCTGCAGGGGTCACCCAGGTGACAAACCCTCATCTGTGATCCGCCTAAGGGGGAATTGTGACATCAGAACTCTGCACTGGTCACCCAGGTGACAGACCCTTGTCTGTCATCCGCCTAAAATGGCATTGTGACATCATAACTCTGCACTGGGCACCCAGGTGACAGGCCCTTCTCCGTGATCTGCCTAAGGGGGCATTGTGACATCATAACTCTGCAGTGGTCACCCAGGTGACAAACCCTTATCTGTGATCCGCCTAAGGGGGAATTGTGACATCAGAACTCTGCACTGGTCACCCAGGTGACAGACCCTTGTCTGTCATCCGCCTAAAATGGCATTGTGACATCATAACTCTGCACCGGTCACCGTGGTGACAGACCCTTGTCTGTGATCTGCCTAAGGGTCATTGAGACATCATAAGTGTGCACTGATCACCCAGGTGACGGACCTTTGTCTGTGATCAGCCTAAGGGCACTTTGTGACATCACAACTCTGCACTGGTCACCCTGGTAAAAGACCCTTTTTGGTGATCTGCCTAACGGGGCATTGTGACATCATAACTCTACACTGGCTACACAGGTGAGAGACCCTTGTCTGTGATCTGCCTAAGGGTGTATTGTGACATCATAGATCTGCACTGGTCACCCAGGTGAGAGACCATTGTCTGTGATCTGCCTAAGGGTGCTTTGTGACATCATAGCTCTGGACTGGTCACCCAGGTGACAGACCCATGTCTGTGAACTGCCTAAGTTGGCATTGTGACATCATAACTCTGCACTGGTCACCCAGGTGTCCGACCCTTGTCTTTCATCTGCCTAAGGGGGAATTGTGAAATCATAACGCTGTACTGGACACCCATATGACAGAACCTTGCTGTGATTTGCCTAAGTGGGCATTGTGACCTCATAACTCTGCACGGGTCACCCAGGTGACAGACCCTTGTCTGTGATCTGCATGAGGGTGCATTGTGACATCATAATTCTGCACGGTTCACCTTGGTGACAGACCCTTGTATTTGATCTGCTTAAGGGGACATTGTGACATCATACCTCAGCACTGGGGACCCAGGTGACAGGCCCTTGTCTGCGATCTGCCTCAGGGGGCATTGTGACATCATAACTCTGCACTGGGAACCCAGGTGAGAGGCCCTTGTCTGTGATATGCCTAAGGGGGCATTGTGACATTATAGCTCTTCACTGGGCACCCAGGTGACAGGCCCTTCTCTGTGATCTGCCTAAGGGGGCATTGTGACATCATAACTCTTCACTAGACACCCAGGTGACAGACCCTTGTCGGTGATCTGCCTGAGGGGAATTGTGTCATCCTATCTCTGCCCTGGTCACCCTGGTGAAAGACCCTTGTCCGTGATCTGCCTAAAAGGGCATTGTGACTTCAAAACCGTGCACTGGTCACCCAGGTGACAGACCCTTCTTTGTGAACTGCCTCAGTGGGCATTGTGACATCATAACACTGTACTGGTCACCCAGGCGGCAGACCACTGTCTTTGATCTGCCTAAGGGGGCATTGTGACATCATAACTCTGCACTGGTCACCCAGGTGACAGACCCTTGTCTGTGATCTGCCTAAGGGGGCAATGTGATATCATAACTCTGCACTGGACACCCAGATGACAGAACCTTGCCTTTTTTCTGCCTAAGGGGGTAGTGTGACATCAAAACTCTGCACTGGTCACCCAGGTGACAGGCCCTTGTCTGTGATCTGCCTAATGGGGCATTGTGACATCATAACTCTGCACTGGTCACCCAGATGACAGACCCTTGCCCGTGATCTGCCGAAGGGGGCATTGTGATATCTTAACTCTGCAGTGGACACCCAGATGACAGACCCTTGCCTTTTTTCTGCCTAAGGGGGTAGTGTGACATCAAAACTCTGCACTGGTCACTCAGGTGACAGGCCCTTGTCTGTGATCTGCTTAAGGGGGCATTGTGACATCATAACTGTGGACTTGTCACCCAGGTGACAGACCCTTGCCTGTGATGTGCCTGAGGGGACGTTGTGACATAATAACTCTGCACTGATCACCCAGGTGAAAGGCGCTTGTCTGTGATATGCCTCAGGGAGCATTGTGACATCATAACTATGCACTGGTCAACCAGGTGACAGACCCTTGTCTTTGAACTGCCTAACGGGGCATTGTGACATCATAACTCTACAATGGTCACCCAAGTGACAGACCCTTGCCTGTTGTCTGCTTAAGAGGGCATTGTGACATCATTACACTGCACTGATCACCCAGGTGACAGACTCTTTTTAGTGATCTGCCTAAGGGGGCATTGTGACATCATAACTCTGCAGTGGTCACCCAGGTGACAGACCCTTATCTGTGATCTGTCTAAGGTGGCATTGTGACATCATAACTCTCCCCGGGTCACAAGGTTGATAGGCCCTTGTCTCTGAACTGCCTAAGGGGGCATTGAGAAATCATAACTCTGCATGGGTCACCCAGGTGACAGACTCTTTTCTGTGATCTGCCTAAGGGGGCATTGTGACATCATAACGCTGCGCAGTTCACCCTGGTGACAGTCCTTTGTCTTTGATTTGCCTAAGGGGGAATTGTGACATCATAACTCCAAAGTGGACACCCAGGTGACAGGACCTTGTCTGTGATCTGACTGAGGGGGAATTGTGTCATCCTATCTCTGCACTGGTCACCCTGGTGAAAGACCCTTGTCTGTGATCTGCTAAGGGTGCATTGTGACTTCAAAACTGCGCACTGGTCACCCAGGTGACAGACCCTTGTCTGTGATCTGCCTCAGTTGGCCTTGTGACATCATTACTCTGTACTGGTCACCCAGGTGACAGACCCTTGCTTTCATCTGCCTAAGGGGGCATTGTGACATCATAACTCTGCACGGGGCACCCAGGTGACAGACCCTTGTCTGTGATCTGCATAAGGGGGCATTGTGACATCATAACTCTGCTCGGGTCACCCATGTGACAGGCCCTTGAATGTGATCTGCGTAAGGGGTCATTGTGACATCATAACTCTGCACTGGTCACCCAGGTTACCGACCCTTCTCTGTGATCTGCCTAAGGGGAAATTGTGACATCATAACTCTGCAGTGGTCTCCCAGGTGACAAGCCCTTGTCTGTGATCTGCCTAAGAGGGCATTGCGACGTCATAACCCTGCACTGGTCACCCAGGAGAGAGACCCATGTCTGTGATCTGCCTAAGGGTGCATTGTGTCATCATAACTCAGCACTGGTCACCCAGGTGACAGACCCTTGTCTGTGATCCGCCTAAAAGGGGATTGTGACATGATAACTCTGCACCGTTCACCGTGGTGACAGACCCTTATCTGTGATCTGCCTAAGGTGGCATTGTGACATCATAACTCTCCACGGGTCACAAGGTTGATAGGCCCTTGTCTCTGAACTGCCTAAGGGGGCATTGAGAAATCATAACTCTGCACGGGTCACCCAGGTGACAGACTCTTTTTTGTGATCTGCCTAAGGGGGCATTGTGACATCATAACTCTGCAGTGGTCACCCAGGTGACAGACCCTTGTCTGTCATCTGCCTAAAATGACATTGTGACATCATAAATCTGCACCGGTCACCGTGGTGACAGACCCTTGTCTGTGATCTGCCTAAGGGGGCATTGTGACATCATAAGTGTGCTCTGGTCACACAGGTGACGGACCCTTGTATGTGATCTGCCTAAGGGCACTTTGTGACATCACAACTCTGCACTGGTCACCCTGGTGAAAGACCCTTTTCGGTGATCTGCCTAATGGGGCATTGTGTCATCATAACTCTGCACTGGTCACACAGGTGAGAGACCCTTGTCTGTGATCTGCCTAAGGGTGCATTGTGACATCGTAGCTCTGCACTGGTCACCCAGGTGACAGACCCATGTCTGTGAATTGCCAAAGTTGGCATTGTGCATCATAACTCTGCACTGGTCACCCAGGTGAAAGACCCTTGTTTTTCATCTGCCTAAGGGGGAATTGTGAAATCATAACTCTTCACTGGACACCCATGTGACAGAACCTTGTCTGTGATTTGCCTAAGAGGGAATTGTGACATCATAACTCTGCACTGGTCAACCAGGTGACAGACCATTGTCTTTGATCTGCCTCAGGGGGCATTGTGACATCATAACTCTGCACTGGGCACCCAGGTGACAGGCCCTTGTCTTTGATCTGCCTAAGGGAGCATTGTGACATCATAACTCTGCATTGGTCACCCAGGTGACATGCCCTTGTCTACGATCTGCCTAAGGGGGCATTGTGACATCATAACTCTGCACTGGGCCCCCAGGTGACAGGCCCGTCTCTGTGATCTGCCTAAGGGGGCATTGTGACATCATAACTCTTCACTAGACACCCAGGTGACAGACGCTTTTCTGTGATCTGCCTAAGGGCGCATTGTGACATCATAACTCTGCGCAGTTCACCCTGGTGACAGACCTTTGTCTTTGATCTGCCTGAGGGGGAATTGTGACATCATAACTCCAAAGTGGACACCAAGGTGACAGGCCCTTGTGTGTGATCTGCCTGAGGGGGAATTGTGTCATCCTATCTCGTCACTGGTCACCCTGGTGAAAGACCCTTGTCTGTTATCTGCGTAACGGTGCATTGTGACTTCAAAACTGCGCACTGGTCACCGAGGTGACAGACCCTTGTCTTTCATCTGCCTAAGGGGGAATTGTGAAATCATAACGCTGCACTGGACACCCATGTGACAGAACCTTGCTGTGATTTGCCTAAGGGGGCATTGTGACTTCATAACTCTGCACTGATCACCCAGGTGAAAGGCCCTTGTCTGTGATCTGCCTAAGGGAGGATTGTGATATCATAAATATGCACTGGTCAACCAGGTGACAAACCCTTGTCTTTGAACTGCCTAACGGGGCATTGTGACATCATAACTCTACAATGGTCACCAAAGTGACAGACCCTTGTCCTTTATCTGCCTAAGGGTTCATTGTGACATCATAACACTGGACTGAACACCCAGGTGACAGACTCTTTTTAGTGATCTGCCTAAGGGGGCATTGTGACATCATAACTCTGCAGTGGTCACCCAGGTGACAGACCCTTATCTGTGATCCGCCTAAGGGGGAATTGTGACATCATAACTCTGCACTGGTCACCCAGGTGACAGACCCTTGTCTGTCATCCGCCTAAAATGACATTGTGACATCATAAATCTGCACCGGTCACCGTGGTGACAGACCCTTGTCTGTGATCTGCCTAAGGGGGCATTGTGACATCATAAGTGTGCTCTGGTCACACAGGTGACGGACCCTTGTATGTGATCTGCCTAAGGGCACTTTGTGACATCACAACTCTGCACTGGTCACCCTGGTGAAAGACCCTTTTCGGTGATCTGCCTAACGGGGCATTGTGTCATCATAACTCTGCACTGGTCACACAGGTGAGAGACCCTTGTCTGTGATCTGCCTAAGGGTGCATTGTGACATCATAGCTCTGCACTGGTCACCCAGGTGACAGACCCATGTCTGTGAATTGCCAAAGTTGGCATTGTGCATCATAACTCTGCACTGGTCACCCAGGTGACAGACCCTTGTCTTTCATCTGCCTAAGGGGGAATTGTGAAATCATAACTCTGCACTGGATACCCATGTGACAGACCCTTGTCTGTGATTTGCCTAAGAGGGAATTGTGACATCATAATTCTGCACTGGTCAAACAGGTGACAGACTCTTGTCTGTGATCTGCCTAAGGGGGCATTGTGACATCATAACTCTGCACTGGGCACCCAGGTGACAGGCCCTTGTCTTTGATCTGCCTCAGGGGGCATTGTGACATCATAACTCTGCATTGGTCACCCAGGTGACATGCCCTTGTCTACGATCTGCCTCAGGGGGCATTGTGACGTCATAACTCTGCACTGGGCCCCCAGGTGACAGGCCCGTCTCTGTGATCTGCCTAAGGGGGCATTGTGACATCATAACTCTTCACTAGACACCCAGGTGACAGACGCTTTTCTGTGATCTGCCTAAGGGCGCATTGTGACATCATAACTCTGCGCAGTTCACCCTGGTGACAGACCTTTGTCTTTGATCTGCCTGAGGGGGAATTGTGACATCATAACTCCAAAGTGGACACCAAGGTGACAGGCCCTTGTGTGTGATCTGCCTGAGGGGGAATTGTGTCATCCTATCTCGGCACTGGTCACCCTGGTGAAAGACCCTTGTCTGTTATCTGCGTAACGGTGCATTGTGACTTCAAAACTGCGCACTGGTCACCGAGGTGACAGACCCTTGTCTTTCATCTGCCTAAGGGGGAATTGTGAAATCATAACGCTGCACTGGACACCCATGTGACAGAACCTTGCTGTGATTTGCCTAAGGGGGCATTGTGACTTCATAACTCTGCACTGATCACCCAGGTGAAAGGCCCTTGTCTGTGATCTGCCTAAGGGAGGATTGTGATATCATAAATATGCACTGGTCAACCAGGTGACAAACCCTTGTCTTTGAACTGCCTAACGGGGCATTGTGACATCATAACTCTACAATGGTCACCAAAGTGACAGACCCTTGTCCTTTATCTGCCTAAGGGTTCATTGTGACATCATAACACTGGACTGAACACCCAGGTGACAGACTCTTTTTAGTGATCTGCCTAAGGGGGCATTGTGACATCATAACTCTGCAGTGGTCACCCAGGTGACAGACCCTTATCTGTGATCCGCCTAAGGGGGAATTGTGACATCATAACTCTGCACTGGTCACCCAGGTGACAGACCCTTGTCTGTCATCCGCCTAAAATGACATTGTGACATCATAAATCTGCACCGGTCACCGTGGTGACAGACCCTTGTCTGTGATCTGCCTAAGGGGGCATTGTGACATCATAAGTGTGCTCTGGTCACACAGGTGACAGACCCTTGTATGTGATCTGCCTAAGGGCACTTTGTGACATCACAACTCTGCACTGGTCACCCTGGTGAAAGACCCTTTTCGGTGATCTGCCTAACGGGGCATTGTGTCATCATAACTCTGCACTGGTCACACAGGTGAGAGACCCTTGTCTGTGATCTGCCTAAGGGTGCATTGTGACATCATAGCTCTGCACTGGTCACCCAGGTGACAGACCCATGTCTGTGAATTGCCAAAGTTGGCATTGTGCATCATAACTCTGCACTGGTCACCCAGGTGACAGACCCTTGTCTTTCATCTGCCTAAGGGGGAATTGTGAAATCATAACTCTGCACTGGATACCCATGTGACAGACCCTTGTCTGTGATTTGCCTAAGAGGGAATTGTGACATCATAATTCTGCACTGGTCAACCAGGTGACAGACTCTTGTCTGTGATCTGCCTAAGGGGGCATTGTGACATCATAACTCTGCACTGGGCACCCAGGTGACAGGCCCTTGTCTTTGATCTGCCTCAGGGGGCATTGTGACATCATAACTCTGCATTGGTCACCCAGGTGACATGCCCTTGTCTACGATCTGCCTCAGGGGGCATTGTGACGTCATAACTCTGCACTGGGCCCCCAGGTGACAGGCCCGTCTCTGTGATCTGCCTAAGGGGGCATTGTGACATCATAACTCTTCACTAGACACCCAGGTGACAGACGCTTTTGTGTGATCTGCCTAAGGGCGCATTGTGACATCATAACTCTGCGCAGTTCACCCTGGTGACAGACCTTTGTCTTTGATCTGCCTGAGGGGGAATTGTGACATCATAAGTCCAAAGTGGACACCCAGGTGACAGGCCCTTGTCTGTGATCTGTCTGAGGGGGAATTCTGTCATCCTATCTCTGCACTGGTCACCCTGGTGAAAGACCCTTGTCTGTGATCTGCCTAAGGGTGTATTGTGACTTCAAAACTGCGCACTGGTCACCCAGGTGACAGACCCTTGTCTGTGATCTGCCTCAGTTGGCCTTGTGTCATCATTACTCTGTACTGGTCACCCACGTGTCAGACCCTTGCTTTCATCTACCTAAGGGGGCATTGTGACATCATAACTCTGCACGGGGCACCCAGGTGACAGACCCTTGTCTGTGATCTGCCTAAGGTGGCATTGTGACATCATAACTCTGCTCGGGTCACCCATGTGACAGGCCCTTGAATGTGATCTGCGTAAGGGGTCATTGTGACATCATAATTCTGCACTGGTCACCCAGGTTACCGAACCTTCTCTGTGATCTGCCTAAGGGGGAATTGTGACATCATAACTCTGCAGTGGTCTCCCAGGTGACAAGCCCTTGTCTGCGATCTGCCTAAGAGGGCATTGCGACATCATAACCCTGCACTGGTCACCCAGGAGAGAGACCCATGTCTGTGATCTGCCTAAGGGTGCATTGTGACATCATAACTCTCTGCTGGTCACCCAGGTGACAGACCCTTGTCTGTGATCCGCCTAAAAGGGCATTGTGACATGATAACTCTGCACCGTTCACCGTGGTGACAGACCCTTATCTGTGATCTGCCTAAGGTGGCATTCTGACATCATAACTCTCCACGGGTCACAAGGTTGATAGGCCCTTGACTCTGAACTGCCTAAGGGGCCATTGAGAAATCATAACTCTGCACGGGTCACCCACGTGACAGACTCTTTTTTGTGATCTGCCTAAGGGGGCATTGTGACATCATAACTCTGCAGTGGTCACCCAGGTGACAGACCCTTATCTGTGATCCACCTAAGGGGGAATTGTGACATCATAACTCTGCACTGGTCACCCAGGTGACAGACCCTTGTCTGTGATCTGCCTAAGGGGGCATTGTGACATCATAAGTGTGCTCTGGTCACACAGGTGACGGACCCTTGTATGTGATCTGCCTAAGGGCACTTTGTGACATCACAACTCTGCACTGGTCTCCCTGGTGAAAGACCCTTTTTGGTGATCTGCCTAACGGGGCATTGTGTCATCATAACTCTGCACTGGTCACACAGGTGAGAGACCCTTGTCTGTGATCTGCCTTAGGGTGCATTGTGACATCATAGCTCTGCACTGGTCACCCAGGTGACAGACCCATGTCTGTGAATTGCCAAAGTTGGCATTGTGCATCATAACTCTGCACTGGTCACCCAGGTGACAGACCCTTGTCTTTCATCTGCCTAAGGGGGAATTGTGAAATCATAACTCTGCACTGGACACCCATGTGACAGACCCTTGTCTGTGATTTGCCTAAGAGGGAATTGTGACATCATAACTCTGCACTGGTCAACCAGGTGACAGACCCTTGTCTGTGATCTGCCTAAGGGGGCATTGTGATATCATAACTCTGCACTGGGCACCCAGGTGACAGGCCCTTGTCTTTGATCTGCCTAAGGGGGCATTGTGACAACATAACTCTGCATTGGTCACCCAGGTGACATGCCCTTGTCTACGATCTGCCTCAGGGGGCATTGTGACGTCATAACTCTGCACTGGGCCCCCAGGTGACAGGCCCGTCTCTGTGATCTGCCTAAGGGGGCATTGTGACATCATAACTCTTCCCTAGACACCCAGGTGACAGACGCTTTTGTGTGATCTGCCTAAGGGCGCATTGTGACATCATAACTCTGCACAGTTCACCCTGGTGACAGACCTTTGTCTTTGATCTGCCTGAGGGGGAATTGTGACATCATAACTCCAAACTGGACACCCAGGTGACAGGCCCTTGTCTGTGATCTGACTGAGGGGAAATTGTGTCATCCTATCTCTGCACTGGTCACCCTGGTGAAAGACCCTTGTCTGTGATCTGCCTAAGGGTGCATTGTGACTTCAAAACTGCGCACTGGTCACCCATGTGACAGACCCTTGTCTTTCATCTGCCTAAGGGGGAATTGTGAAATCATAAGGCTGCACTGGACACCCATGTGACAGAACGTTGCTGTGATTTGCCTAAGGAGGCATTGTGACATCATAATTCTGCACGGGTCACCCAGGAGACAGACCCCTGTCTGTGATCTGCCTAAGGGGTCATTGTGACATCATAACTGTGGACTGGTCACCCAGGTGACAGACCCTTGTCTGTGATGTGCCTGAGGTGGCATTGTGACATAATAACTCTGTACTGGTAACCGTGGTGTCGGAATCTTTTCTATGATCTCCCTAAGGGGGCATTGTGACATCATAACCCTGCACTGTTCACCCAGGTGACAGACCCTTGCCTGTGATCTGACTAAGGGGGCATTGTGACATCATAACTCTGCACTGATCACCCAGGTGAAAGGCCCTTGTCTGTGATCTGCCTAAGGGAACATTGTGATATCATAAATATGCACTGGTCAACCAGGTGACAAACCCTTGTCTTTGAACTGCCTAACGGGGCATTGTGACATCATAACTCTACATTGGTCACCAAAGTGACAGACCCTTGTTCTTTATCTGCCTAAGGGTTCATTGTGACATCATAACACTGGACTGATCACCCAGGTGACAGACTCTTTTTTGTGATCTGCCTAAGGGGGCATTGTGACATCATAACTCTGCAGTGGTCACCCAGGTGACAGACCCTTATCTGTGATCCGTCTAAGGGGAAATTGTGACACCATAACTCTGCACTGGTCACCCAGGTGACAGACCCTTGTCTGTCATCCGCCTAAAATGACATTGTGACATCATAAATCTGCACCGGTCACCGTGGTGACAGACCCTTGTCTGTGATCTGCCTAAGGGGGCATTGTGACATCATAAGTGTGCTCTGGTCACACAGGTGACGGACCCTTGTATGTGATCTGCCTAAGGGCACTTTGTGACATCACAACTCTGCACTGGTCACCCTGGTGAAAGACCCTTTTCGGTGATCTGCCTAACGGGGCATTGTGTCATCATAACTCTGCACTGGGCACCCAGGTGACAGGCCCTTGTCTGTGATCTGCCTAAGGGTGCATTGTGACATCATAGCTCTGCACTGGTCACCCAGGTGACAGACCCATGTCTGTGAATTGCCAAAGTTGGCATTGTGCATCATAACTCTGCACTGGTCACCCAGGTGACAGACCCTTGTCTTTCATCTGCCTAAGGGGGAATTGTGAAATCATAACTCTGCACTGGACACCCATGTGACAGACCCTTGTCTGTGATTTGCCTAAGAGGGAATTGTGACATCATAACTCTGCACTGGTCAACCAGGTGACAGACTCTTGTCTGTGATCTGCCTAAGGGGGCATTGTGACATCATAACTCTGCACTGGGCACCCAGGTGACAGGCCCTTGTCTTTGATCTGCCTAAGGGGGCATTGTGACATCATAACTCTGCATTGGTCACCCAGGTGACATACCCTTGTCTACGATCTGCCTCAGGGGGCATTGTGACGTCATAACTCTGCACTGGGCCCCCAGGTGACAGGCCCGTCTCTGTGATCTGCCTAAGGGGGCATTGTGACATCATAACTCTCCACTAGACACCCAGGTGACAGACGCTTTTCTGTGATCTGCCTAAGGGTGCATTGTGACATCATAACTCTGCGCAGTTCACCCTGGTGACAGACCTTTGTCTTTGATCTGCCTGAGGGGGAATTGTGACATCATAACTCCAAACTGGACACCCAGGTGACAGACCCTTGTCTGTGATCTGACTGAGGGGAAATTGTGTCATCCTATCTCTGCACTGGTCACCCTGGTGAAAGACCCTTGTCTGTGATCTGCCTAAGGGTGCATTGTGACTTCAAAACTGCGCACTGGTCATCCAGGTGACAGACCCTTGTCTGTGATCTGCCTCAGTTGGCCTTGTGACATCATTACTCTGTACTGGTCACCCAGGTGACAGACCCTTGCTTTCATCTGCCTAAGGGGGCTTTGTGACATCATAACTCTGCACAGGGCACCCAGGTGACAGACCCTTGTCTGTGATCTGCCTAAGGGGGCATTGTGACATCATAACTCTGCTCGGGTCACCCATGTGACAGGCCCTTGAATGTGATCTGCGTAAGGGGTCATTGTGACATCATAACTCTGCACTGGTCACCCAGGTTACTGACCCTTCTCTGTGATCTGCCTAAGGGGGAATTGTGAAATCATAACTCTGCAGTGGTCTCCCAGGTGACAGGCCCTTGTCTGTGATCTGCCTAAGAGGGCATTGCGACATCATAACCCTGCACTGGTCACCCAGGATAGAGACCCTTGTCTGTGATCTGCCTAAGGGTGCATTGTGACATCATAACTCTCTGCTGGTCACCCAGGTGACAGACCCTTGTCTGTGATCTGCCTAAGGGTGCACTGTGACATCATAACTCAGCACTGGTCACCCAGGTGACAGACCCTTGTCTGTGATCCGCCTAAAAGGGCATTGTGACATGATAACTCTGCACCGTTCACCGAGGTGACAGACCCTTATCTGTGATCTGCCTAAGGTGGCATTGTAACATCATAACTCTCCACGGGTCACCCAGTTGATAGGCCCTTGTCTCTGAACTGCCTAAGGGTGCATTGAGAAATCATAACTCTACACGGGTCACCCAGGTGACAGACCCTTGTCTTTCATCTGCCTAAGGGGGCATTGTGACATCATAATTCTGCACTGGTGACCCGGCTGAAAGACCCTTGTCTCTGATATGCCTAAGGGGGCATTGTGACATCATAACTCTGCACTGGTCACTCAGGTGACAGACCCTTGTCTGTGATCTGCCTAAGGGGGCATTGTGACATGATAACTCTTTACGGGTCACCCAGGTGAGAGACCCTTGTCTTTGATCTGCCTAAGGGGGAATTGTGACATCCTAACTCAGCACGGGTTACCCTGCTGACAGACCCTAGACTTTGATCTGCTTAAGTGACCATTTTGACATCATAACCCTGCACTGGGAACCCAGGTGACAGTCCCTTCTGTGTTACCTGCCTAACGGGGCATTGGAACATCATAACTCTGCACTGGTCACCCAGACGACAGACCCTTGCCCGTGATCTGCCGAAGGGGGCATTGTGATATCTTAACTCTGCAGTGGACACACAGATGACAGACCCTTGCCTTTTTTCTGCCTAAGGGGGTAGTGTGACATCAAAACTCTGCACTGGTCACACAGGTGACAGGCCCTTGTCTCTGATCTGCCTAAGGGGCATTGTGACATCATAACTGTGGACTGGTCACCCAGGTGACAGACCCTTGTCTGTGATGTGCCTGAGGGGACGTTGTGACATAATAACTCTGCACCGGTAACCGTGGTGACAGACTCTTTTCTGTGATCTGCCTAAGGGGGCATTGTGACATCATAACTCTGCACTGGTCACCCAGGTGACAGACCCTTGCCTGTGATCTGCCTAAGGGGGCATTGTGACATCATAACTCTGCACTGATCACCCCGGTGAAAGGCACTTGTCTGTGATCTGCCTCAGGGAGCATTGTGACATCATAACTATGCACTGGTCAACCAGGTGACAGACCCTTGTCTTTGAACAGCCTAACGGGGCATTGTGACATCATAACTCTACAATGGTCACCCAAGTGACAGACCCTTGCCCGTTGTCTGCCTAAGGAGGCATTGTGACATCATAACTCTGTGCTGTTCACCCAGGTGGCAGACCCTTGACTGTGATCTGCCTAAGGGGACATAGTGACATCATAACTCTGCGCTGGTCACCCAGGTGTCAGACTTTTTCTCTGATCTACCTAAGGGGGCATTGTGACATCATGACTCTGCACTGGACACCCAGGTGACAGACCCTTGTCTTTGATCTGCCTATGGGGGCATTGTGACATCTGAACTCTCAACTGGTCACTCAGGTGAGAGGCTCTAGTCTGTCATCTGCTATGGGGGCATTGTGACATCTTAACTCTCCACTGTTCACCGTGGTGACAGACCCTTGTCTGTGATCGGCATCAGGGTGCATTGTGATATCATAACTCTGCACTGGTAACCCAGGTGACAGACCATTGTCTGTCATCTGCTTAAGTGGACATAGTGACATCATAACTCTGCGCAGGTCACCCAGGTGACAGACCCTTTTCTGTCATTTGCCTAAGGGGGCATTGTGACATGATAACTCTGCACTGGTCACACAGGTTGGAGACCCTTGTATTTGATCTGCCTCAGGGGACCTTGTGACATCATAACACTGCATTGGTCCCACAGGTGACAGACCCTTCTCTGTGATCTGCCTAATTGGGCATTGTTGCGTCTTAACTCTGCACTAGTCACCTTGGTGACAGACCCTTGTCTGTGATCTGCCTAAGGAGGCATTGTGACATCATAACTATGCACTAGTCACCCAGGTGACAGACCCTTGTCTGTGATCCGCCTAAAATGGCATTGTGACATCATAACTCTGCACCGGTCACCGTGGTG
Organism: Gorilla gorilla gorilla; assembly: GCF_029281585.2. NCBI lineage: Eukaryota > Metazoa > Chordata > Mammalia > Primates > Hominidae > Gorilla > Gorilla gorilla. The sequence continues at coordinate 6,960,586 of NC_086018.1, read as the reverse complement.
ACAGACCCTTGTCTGTGATCTGCCTAAGGGGGCATTGAGACATCATAAGTGTGCACTGGTCACCCAGGTGACGGACCCTTGTCTGTGATATGCCTAAGGGCACTTTGTGACATCACAACTCTGCACTGGTCACCCTGGTGAAAGACCCTTTTCAGTGTTCTGCCTAACGGGGCATTGTGACATCATAATTCTACACTGGTTACACAGGTGAGAGACCCTTGTCTGTGATCTGCCTAAGGGGGCATTGTGACAACATAACTTTGCACTGGTCACCCAGGTGACGGACCCTTGTCTGTGATATGCCTAAGGGCACTTTGTGACATCACAACTGTGCACTGGTCACCCTGGTGAAAGACCCTTTTCAGTGTTCTGCCTAACGGGGCTTTGTGACATCATAATTCTACACTGGTTACACAGGTGAGAGACCCATGTCTGTGATCTGCCTAAGGGGGCATTGTGACATCATAACTTTGCACTGGTCACCCAGGTGACAGGCCCTGGTCTGTGATCTGCCTAAGGGGGCATTGTGACATCATAACTCTGCTCTGGTCACCCAGGTGACATACCCTTGTCTCTGATATGCCTAAGGTGGCTTTGTGACATCAAAACTATGCACTGGTCACCCAGGTGCCAGACACTTGTCTGTGATCTGCCTAAGGGGGACTTGTGACACCATAACACTGCACTGGTCACTGTGGTGACAGACGCTTGTCTGTGATCTGCCTAAGGGGGCATTGTGACATCATAACTTTGCACTGGTCACCCAGGTGACTGGCCCTGGTCTGTGATCTGCCTAAGGGGTCATTGTGACATCATAACTCTGCTCTGGTCACCCAGGTGACATACCCTTGTCTCTGATATGCCTAAGGGGGCTTTGTGACATCAAAACTATGCACTGGTCACCCAGGTGCCAGACCCTTGTCTGTGATCTGTCTAAGGGGGACTTGTGACACCATAACACTGCACTGGTCACCGTGGTGACAGACGCTTGTCTGTGATCTGCCTAAGGGGGCATTGTGACATCATAACTCTGCACTGGTCACCCAGGTGAGAGACCCTTGCCTGTGATCTGCCTAAGGGGGCATTGTGACATCATAAGTGAGCACTGGTCACCCAGGTGACAGACCCTTGCCTGTGATCTGCCTAAGGGGGCATGTGACATCATAACTCTGGACTGGGCACCAAGGTGACAGACCCTTGACTGTGATCTGCCTAAGGGACATTTTGACATCTTAATTCTGCACTGGTCACCCAGGTGACAGACCCATGTCTTTGATCTGCCTAAGTGGGCAATGTGACATCATAACTCTGCACGGGTCACACAGGTGACAGGCCCTTGTCTGTGAACTGCCTAAGGGGGCATTGTGACATCATAACACTGCACGGGTCACCCAGTTGACAAACCCTTGTCTGTGATCTGCCTAAGGGGGCATGTGACATCATACCTCTGCACTGGTCACACAGGTGACAGACCCTTGTCAGTGATCTGCCTATGGGGGTATTGTGACATCATAACTCTGCACAGGTGACCCAGGTGACAGACCCTTGTCTGCGATCTGCCTAAGGGGGCATTGTGATGTCATAACTATGCACTGGTCACCCAGGTAACAGGCCATTGCCTGAGATCTGCCTAAGGGGCATTGTTACAGCATAACCCTGCACTGGCCACCCAGGTGACAGGCCCTTTTCTGTGATCTGCCTAAAGGGGCATTGTGACTTCACAACTCTGCACTGGTCACCCAGGTGACAGACCATTGTCTATGATCTGCGTAAGGGGGCATTGTGACGTCATAACCCTGCACTGGTCACCCAGGTGACAGGCCCTTCTGTGTGTTCTGCCTAAGGGGGCATTGTGACATCCTAACTCTGCACTGGACACCCAGGTGACAGACCCTTGTCTTTGATCTGCCTAAGGGGGCGTTGTGAAATCATAACTCTGCATTGGTCACCCAGGTGACAGGCCCTTGTCTGTGATCTGCCTACGGGGACATTGTGACATTATAACTTTGCACTGGTCAACCAGGTGACAGACTCTTGTCTGTGATATGCCTAAGGGGGCATTGTGACATCCTAACTCTGCACTGGACACCCAGGTGACAGACCCTTGTCTTTGATCTGCCTAAAGGGGAATTGTGACATCATAACTCTAAAGTGGTCATCCAGGTTCCAGACCCTAGTCTGTGAGCTGCCTAAGGGGGCATTGTGAGGTTATAACTTTGTGCTGGTCACCCAGGTGACAGGCCCTTGTCTGTGGTCTGCCTAAGTGGGCATTTTGACATCATAACTCTGCACTGGTCACCCACATGACAGACCCTTGTCCGTGATCTGCCTAAGGGGGCATTGTGACATCATAACTCTGCACTGGTAACCCCGGCAACAGTCCCTGGCCTTTGATCTACCTAAGGAGGCATTGTGGCATCATACCTCTGCACTGGTCACACAAGCGACAGGCCCTGGCTTTTGATATGCCAAAGGGGGCAATGTGACTTCATAATCCTGCAGTGGTCACCCAGGTGACAGGCCCTGGCCTTTCATCTGCCTAAGGTGGCATTGTGACCTTGTAACTCTATACTGGTCACACAGGTGACAGACCCTGGCCTTTGATCTGCCTAAGGGGTCATTGTGACATCATAACGCTGCAGTGGCCGCCTAGGTGACAGGCCCTTGTCTGTGATCTGCCTAAGGGGGCATTGTGACATCATAACTCTGCACTGGTTACCCAGGTGACAGGCCCTGGCCTTTCTTCTGCCTAAGGGGGAATTGTGACACCATAACTCTGCACTGGGCACTCAGGTGACAGGCCCTTGTCTTTGATCTGCCTAAGGGGTCATTGTGACATCATAACTCTGCACTGGGCACCCAGGTAACTGGCCATTGTCTGTGATCTGCCTAAGGGGACATTGTGACATAGTTACTATTCAGTGGGCACCCAGGTGACCGGCCCTTGTCTGTGAACTGCCTAAGGGGGCATTGTGACATCATAACTCTGCATGGGGCAGCCAGGTGACAGACCCTGTCCTTTGATCCACCTAAAGGGGCATTGATACATCATAACTCTGACCTGGGCACCCAGGTGACAGGCCCTTGTCTGTCATCTGCCTATGGGGTCATTGGGACACCACAGCTCCGCACTGGACACCCAGGTGACAGGCCCTTGTCTGTGATCTGCCTAAGGGGGCATTGGGACATTATAACTCTGCACTGGGCACTGATGTCACAGGCCATTGTCTGTGATCGGCCTAAGGGGGCATTGTGACATAATTACTCTGCAGTGGGCACCCAGGTGACAGGCCCTTCTCGGTGCTCTGCCTAGGGGGGCATTGTGACATCATAACTGTGCACTGGTCACCAAGGTGACAGACCCTGGCCTTTCATACGCCTAAGGGGGCATTGATACATCATAACTCTGACCTGGGCACCCAGGTGACAGGCCCTTGTCTGAGATCTGCCTACGGGGGCATTGGGACATCACAACTGTGCACTGGGCACCCAGGTGACAGGCCCTTGTCTGTGATCTGCCAAAGGGGGCATTGTGATATTATAACTCTGCACTGGGCACCCAGGTGAGAGGCTCTTTTCTGTGATCTGCCTAAGGGGGCATAGTGACATCCTAACTCTGCACGGGTCACCTATGTGACAGGCACTTCTCTGTGATCTGCCTAAGGGGGGCATTGTGACATCATAACTCTCCACGGGTCACTCAGGTGACAGGCCCTTGTCTGTGATCTGCCTAAGGGGGCATTGTGACATCATAACTCTGCACTGGTCACCCAGGTGACAGGCCCTTGACTGTGATCTGCCTAAGGGGGCATTGTAATATCATGAATCTGCACATGTCACCCAGGTGACAGGCCCTGGTCTGTGATGTGTCTAAGGTGGCATTGTGACATCATAATTCAGCACCGGTCACCCAGGTGACAGACCCTTGACATTGTTATGACTAAGGGGTCATTGTGAAATCATAACTCTGCACGGGCCACCCAGGTGAGAGACCCTTGTCTGTGATCTGCCTAAGGGGGCATTGTGACATCATAACTTTGCGCTGGTCACCCAGGTGACAGGCCCTGGTCTGTGATCTGCCTAAGGGGGCATTGTGACATCATAACTCTGCTCTGGTCACCCAGGTGACATACCCTTGTCTCTGATATGCCTAAGGGGGCTTTGTGACATCAAAACTATGCACTGGTCACCCAGGTGCCAGACCCTTGTCTGTGATCTGCCTAAGGGGGACTTGTGACACCATAACACTGCACTGGTCACCGTGGTGACAGACGCTTGTCTGTGATCTGCCTAAGGGGACATTGTGACATCATAACTCTGCACTGGTCACCCAGGTGAGAGACCCTTGCCTGTGATCTGCCTAAGGGGGAATTGTGACATCATAAGTGAGCACTGGTCACCCAGGTGACAGACCCTTGCCTGTGATCTGCCTAAGGGGGCATGTGACATCATAACTCTGGACTGGGCACCAAGGTGACAGACCCTTGACTGTTATCTGCCTAAGGGACATTTTGACATCTTAATTCTGCACTGGTCACCCAGGTGACAGACCCATGTCTTTGATCTGCCTAAGTGGGCATTGTGACTTCATAACCCTGCAGTGGTCACCCAGGTGACAGGCCCTGGCCTTTGATCTGCCTAAGGGTTCATTGTGACATCATAACACTGCAGTGGCCGCCTAGGTGTCAGGCCCTTGTCTGTGATCTGCCTAAGGGGGCACTGTGACATCATAACTCTGCACGGTTGACCCAGGTGACAGACCCTTGTGTATGATCTACCTAAGGGGGCATTGTGACATCATAATTCTTCACTGGTCACCCAGGTGGCAGACCCTTCTCTTTGATCGGCCTAAGAGGGCATTGGGACATCATAAATCTGCACTGGTCACCCAGTTGACAGACTCTTGTCTGTGATCTGCCAAAGGGGGCATTTTGACATCATACCTCTACACTGCTCACCCAGGTGACGGACCCTTTTCTGTGATCTGCCTAAGTTGGCATTGTGACGTCATAATTCTGCACAGGTAACCCAGGTGACAGACCGCTGTCTGTGATCTGCCTAAGGGTGCATTGTGACATCATAATTCTGCATGGGTCACCCAGGTGACAGACCCTTGTCTGTGATGTGCCTGAGGGGACGTTGTGACATAATAACTCTGCACCGGTAACCGTGGTGACAGACCCTTGTCTGTGATCTGCCTAAGGGGGCATTGTGACATCATAAGTGTGCTCTGGTCACACAGGTGACGGACCCTTGTATGTGATCTGCCTAAGGGCACTTTGTGACATCACAACTCTGCACTGGTCACCCTGGTGAAAGACCCTTTTCGGTGATCTGCCTAACGGGGCATTGTGTCATCATAACTCTGCACTGGTCACACAGGTGAGAGACCCTTGTCTGTGATCTGCCTAAGGGTGCATTGTGACATCATAGCTCTGCACTGGTCACCCAGGTGACAGACCCATGTCTGTGAATTGCCAAAGTTGGCATTGTGCATCATAACTCTGCACTGGTCACCCAGGTGACAGACCCTTGTCTTTCATCTGCCTAAGGGGGAATTGTGAAATCATAACTCTGCACTGGATACCCATGTGACAGACCCTTGTCTGTGATTTGCCTAAGAGGGAATTGTGACATCATAATTCTGCACTGGTCAACCAGGTGACAGACTCTTGTCTGTGATCTGCCTAAGGGGGCATTGTGACATCATAACTCTGCACTGGGCACCCAGGTGACAGGCCCTTGTCTTTGATCTGCCTCAGGGGGCATTGTGACATCATAACTCTGCATTGGTCACCCAGGTGACATGCCCTTGTCTACGATCTGCCTCAGGGGGCATTGTGACGTCATAACTCTGCACTGGGCCCCCAGGTGACAGGCCCGTCTCTGTGATCTGCCTAAGGGGGCATTGTGACATCATAACTCTTCACTAGACACCCAGGTGACAGACGCTTTTCTGTGATCTGCCTAAGGGCGCATTGTGACATCATAACTCTGCGCAGTTCACCCTGGTGACAGACCTTTGTCTTTGATCTGCCTGAGGGGGAATTGTGACATCATAACTCCAAAGTGGACACCAAGGTGACAGGCCCTTGTGTGTGATCTGCCTGAGGGGGAATTGTGTCATCCTATCTCGGCACTGGTCACCCTGGTGAAAGACCCTTGTCTGTTATCTGCGTAACGGTGCATTGTGACTTCAAAACTGCGCACTGGTCACCGAGGTGACAGACCCTTGTCTTTCATCTGCCTAAGGGGGAATTGTGAAATCATAACGCTGCACTGGACACCCATGTGACAGAACCTTGCTGTGATTTGCCTAAGGGGGCATTGTGACTTCATAACTCTGCACTGATCACCCAGGTGAAAGGCCCTTGTCTGTGATCTGCCTAAGGGAGGATTGTGATATCATAAATATGCACTGGTCAACCAGGTGACAAACCCTTGTCTTTGAACTGCCTAACGGGGCATTGTGACATCATAACTCTACAATGGTCACCAAAGTGACAGACCCTTGTCCTTTATCTGCCTAAGGGTTCATTGTGACATCATAACACTGGACTGAACACCCAGGTGACAGACTCTTTTTAGTGATCTGCCTAAGGGGGCATTGTGACATCATAACTCTGCAGTGGTCACCCAGGTGACAGACCCTTATCTGTGATCCGCCTAAGGGGGAATTGTGACATCATAACTCTGCACTGGTCACCCAGGTGACAGACCCTTGTCTGTCATCCGCCTAAAATGACATTGTGACATCATAAATCTGCACCGGTCACCGTGGTGACAGACCCTTGTCTGTGATCTGCCTAAGGGGGCATTGTGACATCATAAGTGTGCTCTGGTCACACAGGTGACGGACCCTTGTATGTGATCTGCCTAAGGGCACTTTGTGACATCACAACTCTGCACTGGTCACCCTGGTGAAAGACCCTTTTCGGTGATCTGCCTAACGGGGCATTGTGTCATCATAACTCTGCACTGGTCACACAGGTGAGAGACCCTTGTCTGTGATCTGCCTAAGGGTGCATTGTGACATCATAGCTCTGCACTGGTCACCCAGGTGACAGACCCATGTCTGTGAATTGCCAAAGTTGGCATTGTGCATCATAACTCTGCACTGGTCACCCAGGTGACAGACCCTTGTCTTTCATCTGCCTAAGGGGGAATTGTGAAATCATAACTCTGCACTGGATACCCATGTGACAGACCCTTGTCTGTGATTTGCCTAAGAGGGAATTGTGACATCATAATTCTGCACTGGTCAACCAGGTGACAGACTCTTGTCTGTGATCTGCCTAAGGGGGCATTGTGACATCATAACTCTGCACTGGGCACCCAGGTGACAGGCCCTTGTCTTTGATCTGCCTCAGGGGGCATTGTGACATCATAACCCTGCATTGGTCACCCAGGTGACATGCCCTTGTCTACGATCTGCCTCAGGGGGCATTGTGACGTCATAACTCTGCACTGGGCCCCCAGGTGACAGGCCCGTCTCTGTGATCTGCCTAAGGGGGCATTGTGACATCATAACTCTTCACTAGACACCCAGGTGACAGACGCTTTTGTGTGATCTGCCTAAGGGCGCATTGTGACATCATAACTCTGCGCAGTTCACCCTGGTGACAGACCTTTGTCTTTGATCTGCCTGAGGGGGAATTGTGACATCATAACTCCAAAGTGGACACCCAGGTGACAGGCCCTTGTCTGTGATCTGTCTGAGGGGGAATTGTGTCATCCTATCTCTGCACTGGTCACCCTGGTGAAAGACCCTTGTCTGTGATCTGCCTAAGGGTGTATTGTGACTTCAAAACTGCGCACTGGTCACCCAGGTGACAGACCCTTGTCTGTGATCTGCCTCAGTTGGCCTTGTGTCATCATTACTCTGTACTGGTCACCCACGTGTCAGACCCTTGCTTTCATCTACCTAAGGGGGCATTGTGACATCATAACTCTGCACGGGGCACCCAGGTGACAGACCCTTGTCTGTGATCTGCCTAAGGTGGCATTGTGACATCATAACTCTGCTCGGGTCACCCATGTGACAGGCCCTTGAATGTGATCTGCGTAAGGGGTCATTGTGACATCACAATTCTGCACTGGTCACCCAGGTTACCGAACCTTCTCTGTGATCTGCCTAAGGGGGAATTGTGACATCATAACTCTGCAGTGGTCTCCCAGGTGACAAGCCCTTGTCTGCGATCTGCCTAAGAGGGCATTGCGACATCATAACCCTGCACTGGTCACCCAGGAGAGAGACCCTTGTCTGTGATCTGCCTAAGGGTGCATTGTGACATCATAACTCTCTGCTGGTCACCCAGGTGACAGACCCTTGTCTGTGATCCGCCTAAAAGGGCATTGTGACATGATAACTCTGCACCATTCACCGTGGTGACAGACCCTTATCTGTGATCTGCCTAAGGTGGCATTCTGACATCATAACTCTCCACGGGTCACAAGGTTGATAGGCCCTTGACTCTGAACTGCCTAAGGGGCCATTGAGAAATCATAATTCTGCACGGGTCACCCACGTGACAGACTCTTTTTTGTGATCTGCCTAAGGGGGCATTGTGACATCATAACTCTGCAGTGGTCACCCAGGTGACAGACCCTTATCTGTGATCCACCTAAGGGGGAATTGTGACATCATAACTCTGCACTGGTCACCCAGGTGACAGACCCTTGTCTGTCATCCGCCTAAAATGACATTGTGACATCATAAATCTGCACCGGTCACCGTGGTGACAGACCCTTGTCTGTGATCTGCCTAAGGGGGCATTGTGACATCATAAGTGTGCTCTGGTCACACAGGTGACGGACCCTTGTATGTGATCTGCCTAAGGGCACTTTGTGACATCACAACTCTGCACTGGTCTCCCTGGTGAAAGACCCTTTTTGGTGATCTGCCTAACGGGGCATTGTGTCATCATAACTCTGCACTGGTCACACAGGTGAGAGACCCTTGTCTGTGATCTGCCTTAGGGTGCATTGTGACATCATAGCTCTGCACTGGTCACCCAGGTGACAGACCCATGTCTGTGAATTGCCAAAGTTGGCATTGTGCATCATAACTCTGCACTGGTCACCCAGGTGACAGACCCTTGTCTTTCATCTGCCTAAGGGGGAATTGTGAAATCATAACTCTGCACTGGACACCCATGTGACAGACCCTTGTCTGTGATTTGCCTAAGAGGGAATTGTGACATCATAACTCTGCACTGGTCAACCAGGTGACAGACCCTTGTCTGTGATCTGCCTAAGGGGGCATTGTGACATCATAACTCTGCACTGGGCACCCAGGTGACAGGCCCTTGTCTTTGATCTGCCTAAGGGGGCATTGTGACAACATAACTCTGCATTGGTCACCCAGGTGACATGCCCTTGTCTACGATCTGCCTAATGGGGCATTGTGACGTCATAACTCTGCACTGGGCCCCCAGGTGACAGGCCCGTCTCTGTGATCTGCCTAAGGGGGCATTGTGACATCATAACTCTTCCCTAGACACCCAGGTGACAGACGCTTTTCTGTGATCTGCCTAAGGGCGCATTGTGACATCATAACTCTGCACAGTTCACCCTGGTGACAGACCTTTGTCTTTGATCTGCCTGAGGGGGAATTGTGACATCATAACTCCAAACTGGACACCCAGGTGACAGGCCCTTGTCTGTGATCTGACTGAGGGGAAATTGTGTCATCCTATCTCTGCACTGGTCACCCTGGTGAAAGACCCTTGTCTGTGATCTGCCTAAGGGTGCATTGTGACTTCAAAACTGCGCACTGGTCACCCATGTGACAGACCCTTGTCTTTCATCTGCCTAAGGGGGAATTGTGAAATCATAAGGCTGCACTGGACACCCATGTGACAGAACGTTGCTGTGATTTGCCTAAGGAGGCATTGTGACATCATAATTCTGCACGGGTCACCCAGGAGACAGACCCCTGTCTGTGATCTGCCTAAGGGGTCATTGTGACATCATAACTGTGGACTGGTCACCCAGGTGACAGACCCTTGTCTGTGATGTGCCTGAGGTGGCATTGTGACATAATAACTCTGTACTGGTAACCGTGGTGTCGGAATCTTTTCTATGATCTCCCTAAGGGGGCATTGTGACATCATAACCCTGCACTGTTCACCCAGGTGACAGACCCTTGCCTGTGATCTGACTAAGGGGGCATTGTGACATCATAACTCTGCACTGATCACCCAGGTGAAAGGCCCTTGTCTGTGATCTGCCTAAGGGAACATTGTGATATCATAAATATGCACTGGTCAACCAGGTGACAAACCCTTGTCTTTGAACTGCCTAACGGGGCATTGTGACATCATAACTCTACATTGGTCACCAAAGTGACAGACCCTTGTTCTTTATCTGCCTAAGGGTTCATTGTGACATCATAACACTGGACTGATCACCCAGGTGACAGACTCTTTTTTGTGATCTGCCTAAGGGGGCATTGTGACATCATAACTCTGCAGTGGTCACCCAGGTGACAGACCCTTATCTGTGATCCGTCTAAGGGGAAATTGTGACACCATAACTCTGCACTGGTCACCCAGGTGACAGACCCTTGTCTGTCATCCGCCTAAAATGACATTGTGACATCATAAATCTGCACCGGTCACCGTGGTGACAGACCCTTGTCTGTGATCTGCCTAAGGGGGCATTGTGACATCATAAGTGTGCTCTGGTCACACAGGTGACGGACCCTTGTATGTGATCTGCCTAAGGGCACTTTGTGACATCACAACTCTGCACTGGTCACCCTGGTGAAAGACCCTTTTCGGTGATCTGCCTAACGGGGCATTGTGTCATCATAACTCTGCACTGGGCACCCAGGTGACAGGCCCTTGTCTGTGATCTGCCTCAGGGTGCATTGTGACATCATAGCTCTGCACTGGTCACCCAGGTGACAGACCCATGTCTGTGAATTGCCAAAGTTGGCATTGTGCATCATAACTCTGCACTGGTCACCCAGGTGACAGACCCTTGTCTTTCATCTGCCTAAGGGGGAATTGTGAAATCATAACTCTGCACTGGACACCCATGTGACAGACCCTTGTCTGTGATTTGCCTAAGAGGGAATTGTGACATCATAACTCTGCACTGGTCAACCAGGTGACAGACTCTTGTCTGTGATCTGCCTAAGGGGGCATTGTAACATCATAACTCTGCACTGGGCACCCAGGTGACAGGCCCTTGTCTTTGATCTGCCTAAGGGGGCATTGTGACATCATAACTCTGCATTGGTCACCCAGGTGACATACCCTTGTCTACGATCTGCCTCAGGGGGCATTGTGACGTCATAACTCTGCACTGGGCCCCCAGGTGACAGGCCCGTCTCTGTGATCTGCCTAAGGGGGCATTGTGACATCATAACTCTCCACTAGACACCCAGGTGACAGACGCTTTTCTGTGATCTGCCTAAGGGTGCATTGTGACATCATAACTCTGCGCAGTTCACCCTGGTGACAGACCTTTGTCTTTGATCTGCCTGAGGGGGAATTGTGACATCATAACTCCAAACTGGACACCCAGGTGACAGACCCTTGTCTGTGATCTGACTGAGGGGAAATTGTGTCATCCTATCTCTGCACTGGTCACCCTGGTGAAAGACCCTTGTCTGTGATCTGCCTAAGGGTGCATTGTGACTTCAAAACTGCGCACTGGTCATCCAGGTGACAGACCCTTGTCTGTGATCTGCCTCAGTTGGCCTTGTGACATCATTACTCTGTACTGGTCACCCAGGTGACAGACCCTTGCTTTCATCTGCCTAAGGGGGCTTTGTGACATCATAACTCTGCACAGGGCACCCAGGTGACAGACCCTTGTCTGTGATCTGCCTAAGGGGGCATTGTGACATCATAACTCTGCTCGGGTCACCCATGTGACAGGCCCTTGAATGTGATCTGCGTAAGGGGTCATTGTGACATCATAACTCTGCACTGGTCACCCAGGTTACTGACCCTTCTCTGTGATCTGCCTAAGGGGGAATTGTGAAATCATAACTCTGCAGTGGTCTCCCAGGTGACAGGCCCTTGTCTGTGATCTGCCTAAGAGGGCATTGCGACATCATAACCCTGCACTGGTCACCCAGGATAGAGACCCTTGTCTGTGATCTGCCTAAGGGTGCATTGTGACATCATAACTCTCTGCTGGTCACCCAGGTGACAGACCCTTGTCTGTGATCTGCCTAAGGGTGCACTGTGACATCATAACTCAGCACTGGTCACCCAGGTGACAGACCCTTGTCTGTGATCCGCCTAAAAGGGCATTGTGACATGATAACTCTGCACCGTTCACCGAGGTGACAGACCCTTATCTGTGATCTGCCTAAGGTGGCATTGTAACATCATAACTCTCCACGGGTCACCCAGTTGATAGGCCCTTGTCTCTGAACTGCCTAAGGGTGCATTGAGAAATCATAACTCTACACGGGTCACCCAGGTGACAGACCCTTGTCTTTCATCTGCCTAAGGGGGCATTGTGACATCATAATTCTGCACTGGTGACCCGGCTGAAAGACCCTTGTTTCTGATATGCCTAAGGGGGCATTGTGACATCATAACTCTGCACTGGTCACTCAGGTGACAGACCCTTGTCTGTGATCTGCCTAAGGGGGCATTGTGACATGATAACTCTTTACGGGTCACCCAGGTGAGAGACCCTTGTCTTTGATCTGCCTAAGGGGGAATTGTGACATCCTAACTCAGCACGGGTTACCCTGCTGACAGACCCTAGACTTTGATCTGCTTAAGTGACCATTTTGACATCATAACCCTGCACTGGGAACCCAGGTGACAGTCCCTTCTGTGTTACCTGCCTAACGGGGCATTGGAACATCATAACTCTGCACTGGTCACCCAGACGACAGACCCTTGCCCGTGATCTGCCGAAGGGGGCATTGTGATATCTTAACTCTGCAGTGGACACACAGATGACAGACCCTTGCCTTTTTTCTGCCTAAGGGGGTAGTGTGACATCAAAACTCTGCACTGGTCACACAGGTGACAGGCCCTTGTCTCTGATCTGCCTAAGGGGCATTGTGACATCATAACTGTGGACTGGTCACCCAGGTGACAGACCCTTGTCTGTGATGTGCCTGAGGGGACGTTGTGACATAATAACTCTGCACCGGTAACCGTGGTGACAGACTCTTTTCTGTGATCTGCCTAAGGGGGCATTGTGACATCATAACTCTGCACTGGTCACCCAGGTGACAGACCCTTGCCTGTGATCTGCCTAAGGGGGCATTGTGACATCATAACTCTGCACTGATCACCCCGGTGAAAGGCACTTGTCTGTGATCTGCCTCAGGGAGCATTGTGACATCATAACTATGCACTGGTCAACCAGGTGACAGACCCTTGTCTTTGAACAGCCTAACGGGGCATTGTGACATCATAACTCTACAATGGTCACCCAAGTGACAGACCCTTGCCCGTTGTCTGCCTAAGGAGGCATTGTGACATCATAACTCTGTGCTGTTCACCCAGGTGGCAGACCCTTGACTGTGATCTGCCTAAGGGGACATAGTGACATCATAACTCTGCGCTGGTCACCCAGGTGTCAGACTTTTTCTCTGATCTACCTAAGGGGGCATTGTGACATCATGACTCTGCACTGGACACCCAGGTGACAGACCCTTGTCTTTGATCTGCCTATGGGGGCATTGTGACATCTGAACTCTCAACTGGTCACTCAGGTGAGAGGCTCTAGTCTGTCATCTGCTATGGGGGCATTGTGACATCTTAACTCTCCACTGTTCACCGTGGTGACAGACCCTTGTCTGTGATCGGCATCAGGGTGCATTGTGATATCATAACTCTGCACTGGTAACCCAGGTGACAGACCATTGTCTGTCATCTGCTTAAGTGGACATAGTGACATCATAACTCTGCGCAGGTCACCCAGGTGACAGACCCTTTTCTGTCATTTGCCTAAGGGGGCATTGTGACATGATAACTCTGCACTGGTCACACAGGTTGGAGACCCTTGTATTTGATCTGCCTCAGGGGACCTTGTGACATCATAACACTGCATTGGTCCCACAGGTGACAGACCCTTCTCTGTGATCTGCCTAATTGGGCATTGTTGCGTCTTAACTCTGCACTAGTCACCTTGGTGACAGACCCTTGTCTGTGATCTGCCTAAGGAGGCATTGTGACATCATAACTATGCACTAGTCACCCAGGTGACAGACCCTTGTCTGTGATCCGCCTAAAATGGCATTGTGACATCATAACTCTGCACCGGTCACCGTGGTGACAGACCCTTGTCTGTGATCTGCCTAAGGGGGCATTGAGACATCATAAGTGTGCACTGGTCACCCAGGTGACGGACCCTTGTCTGTGATATGCCTAAGGGCACTTTGTGACATCACAACTCTGCACTGGTCACCCTGGTGAAAGACCCTTTTCAGTGTTCTGCCTAACGGGGCATTGTGACATCATAATTCTACACTGGTTACACAGGTGAGAGACCCTTGTCTGTGATCTGCCTAAGGGGGCATTGTGACAACATAACTTTGCACTGGTCACCCAGGTGACGGACCCTTGTCTGTGATATGCCTAAGGGCACTTTGTGACATCACAACTGTGCACTGGTCACCCTGGTGAAAGACCCTTTTCAGTGTTCTGCCTAACGGGGCTTTGTGACATCATAATTCTACACTGGTTACACAGGTGAGAGACCCATGTCTGTGATCTGCCTAAGGGGGCATTGTGACATCATAACTTTGCACTGGTCACCCAGGTGACAGGCCCTGGTCTGTGATCTGCCTAAGGGGGCATTGTGACATCATAACTCTGCTCTGGTCACCCAGGTGACATACCCTTGTCTCTGATATGCCTAAGGTGGCTTTGTGACATCAAAACTATGCACTGGTCACCCAGGTGCCAGACACTTGTCTGTGATCTGCCTAAGGGGGACTTGTGACACCATAACACTGCACTGGTCACTGTGGTGACAGACGCTTGTCTGTGATCTGCCTAAGGGGGCATTGTGACATCATAACTTTGCACTGGTCACCCAGGTGACTGGCCCTGGTCTGTGATCTGCCTAAGGGGTCATTGTGACATCATAACTCTGCTCTGGTCACCCAGGTGACATACCCTTGTCTCTGATATGCCTAAGGGGGCTTTGTGACATCAAAACTATGCACTGGTCACCCAGGTGCCAGACCCTTGTCTGTGATCTGTCTAAGGGGGACTTGTGACACCATAACACTGCACTGGTCACCGTGGTGACAGACGCTTGTCTGTGATCTGCCTAAGGGGGCATTGTGACATCATAACTCTGCACTGGTCACCCAGGTGAGAGACCCTTGCCTGTGATCTGCCTAAGGGGGCATTGTGACATCATAAGTGAGCACTGGTCACCCAGGTGACAGACCCTTGCCTGTGATCTGCCTAAGGGGGCATGTGACATCATAACTCTGGACTGGGCACCAAGGTGACAGACCCTTGACTGTGATCTGCCTAAGGGACATTTTGACATCTTAATTCTGCACTGGTCACCCAGGTGACAGACCCATGTCTTTGATCTGCCTAAGTGGGCAATGTGACATCATAACTCTGCACGGGTCACACAGGTGACAGGCCCTTGTCTGTGAACTGCCTAAGGGGGCATTGTGACATCATAACACTGCACGGGTCACCCAGTTGACAAACCCTTGTCTGTGATCTGCCTAAGGGGGCATGTGACATCATACCTCTGCACTGGTCACACAGGTGACAGACCCTTGTCAGTGATCTGCCTATGGGGGTATTGTGACATCATAACTCTGCACAGGTGACCCAGGTGACAGACCCTTGTCTGCGATCTGCCTAAGGGGGCATTGTGATGTCATAACTATGCACTGGTCACCCAGGTAACAGGCCATTGCCTGAGATCTGCCTAAGGGGCATTGTTACAGCATAACCCTGCACTGGCCACCCAGGTGACAGGCCCTTTTCTGTGATCTGCCTAAAGGGGCATTGTGACTTCACAACTCTGCACTGGTCACCCAGGTGACAGACCATTGTCTATGATCTGCGTAAGGGGGCATTGTGACGTCATAACCCTGCACTGGTCACCCAGGTGACAGGCCCTTCTGTGTGTTCTGCCTAAGGGGGCATTGTGACATCCTAACTCTGCACTGGACACCCAGGTGACAGACCCTTGTCTTTGATCTGCCTAAGGGGGCGTTGTGAAATCATAACTCTGCATTGGTCACCCAAGTGACAGGCCCTTGTCTGTGATCTGCCTACGGGGACATTGTGACATTATAACTTTGCACTGGTCAACCAGGTGACAGACTCTTGTCTGTGATATGCCTAAGGGGGCATTGTGACATCCTAACTCTGCACTGGACACCCAGGTGACAGACCCTTGTCTTTGATCTGCCTAAAGGGGAATTGTGACATCATAACTCTAAAGTGGTCATCCAGGTTCCAGACCCTAGTCTGTGAGCTGCCTAAGGGGGCATTGTGAGGTTATAACTTTGTGCTGGTCACCCAGGTGACAGGCCCTTGTCTGTGGTCTGCCTAAGTGGGCATTTTGACATCATAACTCTGCACTGGTCACCCACATGACAGACCCTTGTCCGTGATCTGCCTAAGGGGGCATTGTGACATCATAACTCTGCACTGGTAACCCCGGCAACAGTCCCTGGCCTTTGATCTACCTAAGGAGGCATTGTGGCATCATACCTCTGCACTGGTCACACAAGCGACAGGCCCTGGCTTTTGATATGCCAAAGGGGGCAATGTGACTTCATAATCCTGCAGTGGTCACCCAGGTGACAGGCCCTGGCCTTTCATCTGCCTAAGGTGGCATTGTGACCTTGTAACTCTATACTGGTCACACAGGTGACAGACCCTGGCCTTTGATCTGCCTAAGGGGTCATTGTGACATCATAACGCTGCAGTGGCCGCCTAGGTGACAGGCCCTTGTCTGTGATCTGCCTAAGGGGGCATTGTGACATCATAACTCTGCACTGGTTACCCAGGTGACAGGCCCTGGCCTTTCTTCTGCCTAAGGGGGAATTGTGACACCATAACTCTGCACTGGGCACTCAGGTGACAGGCCCTTGTCTTTGATCTGCCTAAGGGGTCATTGTGACATCATAACTCTGCACTGGGCACCCAGGTAACTGGCCATTGTCTGTGATCTGCCTAAGGGGACATTGTGACATAGTTACTATTCAGTGGGCACCCAGGTGACCGGCCCTTGTCTGTGAACTGCCTAAGGGGGCATTGTGACATCATAACTCTGCATGGGGCAGCCAGGTGACAGACCCTGTCCTTTGATCCACCTAAAGGGGCATTGATACATCATAACTCTGACCTGGGCACCCAGGTGACAGGCCCTTGTCTGTCATCTGCCTATGGGGTCATTGGGACACCACAGCTCCGCACTGGACACCCAGGTGACAGGCCCTTGTCTGTGATCTGCCTAAGGGGGCATTGGGACATTATAACTCTGCACTGGGCACTGATGTCACAGGCCATTGTCTGTGATCGGCCTAAGGGGGCATTGTGACATAATTACTCTGCAGTGGGCACCCAGGTGACAGGCCCTTCTCGGTGCTCTGCCTAGGGGGGCATTGTGACATCATAACTGTGCACTGGTCACCAAGGTGACAGACCCTGGCCTTTCATACGCCTAAGGGGGCATTGATACATCATAACTCTGACCTGGGCACCCAGGTGACAGGCCCTTGTCTGAGATCTGCCTACGGGGGCATTGGGACATCACAACTGTGCACTGGGCACCCAGGTGACAGGCCCTTGTCTGTGATCTGCCAAAGGGGGCATTGTGATATTATAACTCTGCACTGGGCACCCAGGTGAGAGGCTCTTTTCTGTGATCTGCCTAAGGGGGCATAGTGACATCCTAACTCTGCACGGGTCACCTATGTGACAGGCACTTCTCTGTGATCTGCCTAAGGGGGGCATTGTGACATCATAACTCTCCACGGGTCACTCAGGTGACAGGCCCTTGTCTGTGATCTGCCTAAGGGGGCATTGTGACATCATAACTCTGCACTGGTCACCCAGGTGACAGGCCCTTGACTGTGATCTGCCTAAGGGGGCATTGTAATATCATGAATCTGCACATGTCACCCAGGTGACAGGCCCTGGTCTGTGATGTGTCTAAGGTGGCATTGTGACATCATAATTCAGCACCGGTCACCCAGGTGACAGACCCTTGACATTGTTATGACTAAGGGGTCATTGTGAAATCATAACTCTGCACGGGCCACCCAGGTGAGAGACCCTTGTCTGTGATCTGCCTAAGGGGGCATTGTGACATCATAACTTTGCGCTGGTCACCCAGGTGACAGGCCCTGGTCTGTGATCTGCCTAAGGGGGCATTGTGACATCATAACTCTGCTCTGGTCACCCAGGTGACATACCCTTGTCTCTGATATGCCTAAGGGGGCTTTGTGACATCAAAACTATGCACTGGTCACCCAGGTGCCAGACCCTTGTCTGTGATCTGCCTAAGGGGGACTTGTGACACCATAACACTGCACTGGTCACCGTGGTGACAGACGCTTGTCTGTGATCTGCCTAAGGGGACATTGTGACATCATAACTCTGCACTGGTCACCCAGGTGAGAGACCCTTGCCTGTGATCTGCCTAAGGGGGAATTGTGACATCATAAGTGAGCACTGGTCACCCAGGTGACAGACCCTTGCCTGTGATCTGCCTAAGGGGGCATGTGACATCATAACTCTGGACTGGGCACCAAGGTGACAGACCCTTGACTGTTATCTGCCTAAGGGACATTTTGACATCTTAATTCTGCACTGGTCACCCAGGTGACAGACCCATGTCTTTGATCTGCCTAAGTGGGCATTGTGACTTCATAACCCTGCAGTGGTCACCCAGGTGACAGGCCCTGGCCTTTGATCTGCCTAAGGGTTCATTGTGACATCATAACACTGCAGTGGCCGCCTAGGTGTCAGGCCCTTGTCTGTGATCTGCCTAAGGGGGCACTGTGACATCATAACTCTGCACGGTTGACCCAGGTGACAGACCCTTGTGTATGATCTACCTAAGGGGGCATTGTGACATCATAATTCTTCACTGGTCACCCAGGTGGCAGACCCTTCTCTTTGATCGGCCTAAGAGGGCATTGGGACATCATAAATCTGCACTGGTCACCCAGTTGACAGACTCTTGTCTGTGATCTGCCAAAGGGGGCATTTTGACATCATACCTCTACACTGGTCACCCAGGTGACGGACCCTTTTCTGTGATCTGCCTAAGTTGGCATTGTGACGTCATAATTCTGCACAGGTAACCCAGGTGACAGACCGCTGTCTGTGATCTGCCTAAGGGTGCATTGTGACATCATAATTCTGCATGGGTCACCCAGGTGACAGACCCTTGACTTCGATCCGCTTTAGTGGGCATTGTGACATCATAACTCTGCACTGGTCACCCAGGTGACAGGCCCTTGTCCGTGATCTGCCTAAGGGGGCATTGTGACATCATAACTATGCACTGGTCACCCAGGTGACAGGCCCTTGTCTGTGATCTGCCTAAGGGGTCATTGTGACATCATAACTTTGCACTGGTCACCCATGTGACAGGCCCTTGACTGTGATCTGCCTAAGGGGGCGTTGTGACATAATAATTCTGCACTGGGCACCCAGGTCAAAGGCCCTTGTCTGAGATCTGCCGAAGGGGGCATTGTGACATCATAACTAGGCACTGATCATGCCGGTGACAGGCCCGTGTCTGTGATACGCCTAAGGGGGCATTGTGAAATCATAACTCTGCACCGGTCACCCAGGTGACATGCCCTTGTCTGTGATCAGCCTAAGGGGGCATTGTGACGTCACAACTCTGCACTGGTCACCCAGGTGACAGACCCTTGTCTCTGATCTGCCTAATGGGGCATTGTGACATCATAACACTGCACTGGTCACACAGGCAACAGACCCTAGTCTGTGAGCTGCCTAAGGGGGTATTGTGAGGTTATAACTTTGTGCTGGTCACCCAGGTGACAGGCCCTTGTCTGTTATATGCCTAACGGGCCATTGTGACATCATAATTCTGCACTGGTCTCCCAGGTGACAGGCCCTTGTCTGTGATCTGCCTAAGGGGGCATTCTGACATCATAACTCTGCACACGTCACCCAGGTGTCAGACCCTTGTCTGTGATCTGCGTAAGGGTGCATTCTGACATCATCACTCTGCACGGGTCACCCAGGTGACAGACCCTAGTCTTTGATCTGCCTAAATGGGCATTGTGATATCATAACTCTGCACTGGTAACCCAGGTGACAGACCCTTGTCTGTGGTCTGCCTATGGGGGCATTGTGACATCACACCTCAGCACGGGTCACCCAGGTGACAGACCCTTGTCTGTAATCTGCCTCCGGGGGCATTGTGACATCATAATTCTGCATGGGTCACTGAGGTGACAGGCCCTAGTCTGCGATCTGCCTAAGGGGGCATTGTGACATCATAACTCTGCAATGGTCACCCAGGTGACAGGTGCTTGTCTGATATCTGCCTAAGGGGGCATTGTGACATCACAACTCTGCACTGGTCATCCAGGTGACAGGCCCTTGTCTGTGATCTGCCTAAGGGGGCATTGTGACATCATAATTCTGCACTGATCACTCAGGTGACAGGCCCTTTACTGTGATCAGCCTAAGGGGGCATTATGACATCATAACTCTGCACTGGTCGCCCAGGTGACAGGCCCTTGTCTTTGATGTGCCTAAGGGGGCATTGTGACATCATACTTCTGCACTGGTCAACCAGGTGAGAGGCCTTTGTCTGCGATCTGCTTATGGGAGCATTGTGACTTCATAACTCTGCACTGGTCATCCACGTGACAGGCCCTTGTCTGTGATCTGCCTAAGGGTGCATTGTGACATATTAACTATGCACTGTGCACCCAGGTGACAGACCCTTGTCTGTGATTTGCCTCAGGGGGCATTGTGACATCTTAACACTGCACTGGTCACCGAGGTGACAGAACCTTGTCTGTGATCTGCCTGAGGGGTCTTTGTGACATCATGACTCTGCACGGGACACCCTGGCGACAGGTCCTTGGTTTTGATCTGCCTAAGTGGGCATTGAAACGTTATAATTCTGCACGTGTCACCCAGGTGACAGACCCTTGTCTGTGATCTGCCTAAGGGGGCATTGTGACATCATAATTCTGCACTGATCACTCAGGTGACAGGCCCTTGACTGTGATCAGCCTAAGGGGTCATTATGACATCATAACTCTGCACTGGTCGCCCAGGTGACAGACCCTAGTCTTTGATCTGCCTAAATGGGCATTGTGATATCATAACTCTGCACTGGTAACCCAGGTGACAGACCCTTGTCTGTGATCTGCCTATGGGGGCATTGTGACATCACACCTCGGCACGCGTCACCCAGGTGACAGACTCTTGTCTGTAATCTGCCTCCGGGGGCATTGTGACATCATAATTCTGCATGGGTCACCGAGGTGACAGGCGGTAGTCTGCGATCTGCCTAAGGGGGCATTGTGACATCATAACTCTTCAATGGTCACCCAGGTGACAGGTGCTTGTATGATATCTGCCTAAGGGGGCATTGTGACGTCATAATTCTGCACAGGTAACCCAGGTGACAGACCGCTGTCTGTGATCTGCCTAAGGGTGCATTGTGACATCATAATTCTGCATGGGTCACCCAGGTGACAGACCCTTGACTTCGATCCGCTTTAGTGGGCATTGTGACATCATAACTCTGCACTGGTCACCCAGGTGACAGGCCCTTGTCCGTGATCTGCCTAAGGGGGCATTGTGACATCATAACTATGCACTGGTCACCCAGGTGACAGGCCCTTGTCTGTGATCTGCCTAAGGGGTCATTGTGACATCATAACTTTGCACTGGTCACCCATGTGACAGGCCCTTGACTGTGATCTGCCTAAGGGGGCGTTGTGACATAATAATTCTGCACTGGGCACCCAGGTCAAAGGCCCTTGTCTGAGATCTGCCGAAGGGGGCATTGTGACATCATAACTAGGCACTGATCATGCCGGTGACAGGCCCTTGTCTGTGATACGCCTAAGGGGGCATTGTGAAATCATAACTCTGCACCAGTCACCCAGGTGACATGCCCTTGTCTGTGATCAGCCTAAGGGGGCATTGTGACGTCACAACTCTGCACTGGTCACCGAGGTGACAGACCCTTGTCTCTGATCTGCCTAATGGGGCATTGTGACATCATAACACTGCACTGGTCACACAGGCAACAGACCCTAGTCTGTGAGCTGCCTAAGGGGGTATTGTGATTTTATAACTTTGTGCTGGTCACCCAGGTGACAGGCCCTTGTCTGTTATATGCCTAACGGGGCATTGTGACATCATAATTCTGCACTGGTCTCCCAGGTGACAGGCCCTTGTCTGTGATCTGCCTAAGGGGGCATTCTGACATCATAACTCTGCACACGTCACCCAGGTGTCAGACCCTTGTCTGTGATCTGCGTAAGGGTGCATTCTGACATCATAACTCTGCACGGGTCACCCAGGTGACAGACCCTAGTCTTTGATCCGCCTAAATGGGCATTGTGATATCATAACTCTGCACTGGTAACCCAGGTGACAGACCCTTGTCTGTGGTCTGCCTATGGGGGCATTGTGACATCACACCTCGGCACGGGTCACCCAGGTGACAGACCCTTGTCTGTAATCTGCCTCCGGGGGCATTGTGACATCATAATTCTGCATGGGTCACCGAGGTGACAGGCCCTAGTCTGCGATCTGCCTAAGGGGCATTGTGACATCATAACTCTGCAATGGTCACCCAGGTGACAGGTGCTTGTCTGATATCTGCCTAAGGGGGCATTGTGACATCATAACTCTGCACTGGTCATTCACGTGACAGGCCCTTGTCTGTGATCTGCCTAAGGGTGCATTGTGACATATTAACTATGCACTGTGCACCCAGATGACAGACCCTTGTCTGTGATCTGCCTCAGGGGGCATTGTTACATCTTAACACTGCACTGGTCACCGAGGTGACAGAACATTGTCTGTGATCTGCCTAAGGGGTCTTTGTGACATCTTGATTCTGCACGGGACACCCTGGCGACAGGTCCTTGGTTTTGATCTGCCTAAGTGGGCATTGAAACGTTATAATTCTGCACGTGTCACCCAGGTGACAGACCCTTTTCTGTGATCTGCCTAAGGGGGCATTGTGACATCATAATTCTGCACTGATCACTCAGGTGACAGGCCCTTGACTGTGATCAGCCTAAGGGGGCATTATGACATCATAACTCTGCACTGGTCGCCCAGGTGACAGACCCTAGTCTTTGATCTGCCTAAATGGGCATTGTGATATCATAACTCTGCACTGGTAACCCAGGTGACAGACCCTTGTCTGTGATATGCCTATGGGGGCATTGTGACATCACACCTCGGCACGGGTCACCCAGGTGACAGATTCTTGTCTGTAATCTGCCTCCGGGGGCATTGTGACATCATAATTCTGCATGGGTCACCGACGTGACAGGCGGTAGTCTGCGATCTGCCTAAGGGGGCATTGTGACATCATAACTCTGCACTGGGCACCCAGGTGACAGACCCTTTTCTGCGATCTCCCTAAGGGGACATTGTGAAATCATAAATCTGCACTCATCACCCAGGAGATAGACCCTTGTCTGTGATCTGCCTAACGGGGCATTGTGACATCTTAACCCTGCACTGGTCACCCAGGTGACAGACCCCTGCCTGTGATCTGCCTAAGGGGGGACTGTGACATCATAACTGTGCACTGGTAACCCAGGAGGCGGACCCTTGAATGTCATCTGCCTAAGGGGACATTGTGACATCATAATGCTGTAACGGTCACGCAGGAGAAAGACCCTTGTCTGTGATCTGCCTAATGGCGCATTGTGACATCATAACTCTGCACAGGTCACCCAGGTGACAGACCATTGTCTGTGATCTGGTAAGGGTGCATTGTGACATCATAACTCTGCACGGGTCACCCTGGTGACTGACCCTTGTCTTTGATCTGCTTAAGTGGGCATTGGGATATCATAACTCTGCACTGGGAAGCCAGGTGTCAGGCCCTTGTTTGTGATCTGCCTTAGGGGTCATTGTGACATCATAACACTGCAGTGGTCACCGTGGTGACAGACCCTTGTATGTGATCTGCATAAGGGGCCATTGTGACATCATAACTCTGCCCTGGTCACACAGGTGACAGACCCTTGTCTGTGATCTGCCTATGGGGTCATTGTGGCATCATAATTCTGCACTGGTCACCCAGGTGACAAACCCTTATCTTTGAACTGCCTAATTGGGCAATGTGACATCATAACTCTGCACTGGTCACCCAGGTGACAGACCCTTGACTGTGATATGCCTAAGGGGGCATTGTGACATCATAACTCTGCGCTGGTAACCCAGGTGAGACACCCTTTTCTGTGATCTGCCTAAGGGGGCATTGTGACAGCATAATATGGCTCGTGTCACCCAGGTGACAGAGCCTTGTCTGTGATTGGCCTAAGGGTGCATTGTGACATCATAACTCTGCATAGGTCACCCTGGTGACAGACCCTTGACTTTGATCCGCTTAAGTGGGCATTGTGACATCATAACACTGCACTGGTCACCCAGGTGACAGACCCTTGTCTTTGATCTGCCTAAGGGGGCATTGTGACATCATAACTCTGCACTAGTCACCCAGGTGACAGACCCTTGTCTGTGATGTGCCTAAGGGTTCATTGTGACATCACAAAGCTACATTGGTCACCCAGGTGACAGACCCTTCTCTGAGATGTGCCTCAGGGTGCATTGGGACATCATAACTCTGCACGGGACAACGTGGCGACAGTCTCTTGTCTTTGATCTGCTTACATGGGCATTGTGACATCATAACTCTGCACTGGTAACCCAGTTGACAGACCCTTGTCTTTGAACTGCCTAAGGGGGCCTTGTGACCTCATAACGCAGCACTGGTCACCCAGGTGACAGACCCTTGTCTGTGATCTGCCTAAGGGGTCATTGTGAAATCATAAATCTGCACTGGTCACCCAGGTGAGAGACCCTTTTCGGTGATCTGCCTAAGGGGTCATTGTGATATGATAACTCTGCACTGGTCACCCAGGTGACATTCCCTTCTCAGTTATCAGCTTAAGGGGGCATTGTGACATCATAACTCTACACTGGGCACCCAGGTGACAGAATCTTGTCCGTGATCTGCCTAAGGGGATACTGTGACATCATAACTCTGCAATGGTCACCCAGGTGAAAGACCCTGTTCTGTGATCTGCCTAATGGGGCATGGTGACATCGTAACTCTTCAATGGTCACCCTGCTGACAGACCGTTGTCCATTATCTGCCTAACGGGGCATTATGACATCATAGCTCTTCACTGGTTACCCAGGTGACAGACTGTTGTCTGTGATCTGCCTAAGGGGGCATTGTGACATCATAACTCTGCACTCATCACCCAGGCGACAGACCCTTCTCTGTGATGTGCCTAAGGGGGCATTGTGACATCATAACTCTGCACTGGCCACCCAGGTGAAAGACCCCTGTTTGTGATCTGTCTAATGGGACATTGTGACATCATAACCCTGCACTGGTCACCCAGGTGACAGACCCTTGTCTGTGATCTGCCTAAGGGTGCATAGTGACATCATACCTCTGCATGGGTCACCCTGGTGACAGATCCTTGTCTTTGATCTGCTTAAGTGGGAATTGTGACATCATAACTCTGCACTGCTCACTCAGGTGACAGACCCTTGTCTGTGATTTGCCTAAGGGGCATTGTGACATCATAACTCTGCACTGGTCCCCCACGTGACAGACCCTTGTCTGTGATCTGCCTAAGGGGGCATTGTGACATCATAACTCTGCACTGGTCGCCCAGGTGACAGACCTTTGTCTGTGATGTGCCTAAGGGGTCATTGTGACATCATAACTCTGCACTGGTCGCCCAGGTGACAGACCTTTGTCTGTGATGTGCCTAAATGGTCATTGTGACATCATAACCCTGCACTGGTCACACAGGTGACAGACACTTGTCTGTGATCTGCCAAAGTGGTCATTGTGAAATCATAACTCTGCACTGGTCACCCAAGTGACAGAACATTGCCTGTGATCAGGCTAATTGGGTATTGTGACACCAAAATTCTGCACTGGACACCCAGGTGACAGGCCCTTGTCTGTGGTCTGCCTAAGAGGGCATTGTGACATCATAACTCGGCGCTGGTCACCCAGGTGACAGACCCTTGTCTGTGATCTGCCTAAGGGGGCATTGTAACATCATAACTCTGCACTGGTCACCCTGATGAGAGACCCTTGTCCGTCATCTGCCTTAGGGAGCATAGTGACATCATAACTCTGCACTGGTCACCCATTTGCCAGACCCTTGTCTGTGATCTGCCTAAGGGGGCCTTGTGACACCATAACACTGCACTGTTCATCGACGTGACAGATCCTTGTCTGTGATCTGCCTAAGGGGCCATTGTGAAGTCATAACTCTGCACTGTTCTCCCTGGTGGCAGACCCTTGTCTGTGATCTGCCTAAGTGGGCATTGTGACATCATAATTATGCACATGTCACCCAGGTGTCAGAACCTTGTCTGTGATCTGCGCAAGGGGGCATTCTGATATCATAACTCTGCACGGGTCGTCCAAGTGACAGACCCTTCTGTTTGATCTGCCTAAATGGGCATTGTGATATCATAACTCTGCACTGGAAACCTAGGTGACAGACCCTTGTCTGTGATCTGCCTAAGGGGGCATTGTAATATCATGAATCTGCACATGTCACCCAGGTGACAGGCCCTGGTCTGTGATGTGTCTAAGGTGGCATTGTGACATCATAATTCAGCACCGGTCACCCAGGTGACAGACCCTTGACATTGTTATGACTAAGGGGTCATTGTGAAATCATAACTCTGCACGGGCCACCCAGGTGAGAGACCCTTGTCTGTGATCTGCCTAAGGGGGCATTGTGACATCATAACTTTGCGCTGGTCACCCAGGTGACAGGCCCTGGTCTGTGATCTGCCTAAGGGGGCATTGTGACATCATAACTCTGCTCTGGTCACCCAGGTGACATACCCTTGTCTCTGATATGCCTAAGGGGGCTTTGTGACATCAAAACTATGCACTGGTCACCCAGGTGCCAGACCCTTGTCTGTGATCTGCCTAAGGGGGACTTGTGACACCATAACACTGCACTGGTCACCGTGGTGACAGACGCTTGTCTGTGATCTGCCTAAGGGGACATTGTGACATCATAACTCTGCACTGGTCACCCAGGTGAGAGACCCTTGCCTGTGATCTGCCTAAGGGGGAATTGTGACATCATAAGTGAGCACTGGTCACCCAGGTGACAGACCCTTGCCTGTGATCTGCCTAAGGGGGCATGTGACATCATAACTCTGGACTGGGCACCAAGGTGACAGACCCTTGACTGTTATCTGCCTAAGGGACATTTTGACATCTTAATTCTGCACTGGTCACCCAGGTGACAGACCCATGTCTTTGATCTGCCTAAGTGGGCATTGTGACTTCATAACCCTGCAGTGGTCACCCAGGTGACAGGCCCTGGCCTTTGATCTGCCTAAGGGTTCATTGTGACATCATAACACTGCAGTGGCCGCCTAGGTGTCAGGCCCTTGTCTGTGATCTGCCTAAGGGGGCACTGTGACATCATAACTCTGCACGGTTGACCCAGGTGACAGACCCTTGTGTATGATCTACCTAAGGGGGCATTGTGACATCATAATTCTTCACTGGTCACCCAGGTGGCAGACCCTTCTCTTTGATCGGCCTAAGAGGGCATTGGGACATCATAAATCTGCACTGGTCACCCAGTTGACAGACTCTTGTCTGTGATCTGCCAAAGGGGGCATTTTGACATCATACCTCTACACTGGTCACCCAGGTGACGGACCCTTTTCTGTGATCTGCCTAAGTTGGCATTGTGACGTCATAATTCTGCACAGGTAACCCAGGTGACAGACCGCTGTCTGTGATCTGCCTAAGGGTGCATTGTGACATCATAATTCTGCATGGGTCACCCAGGTGACAGACCCTTGACTTCGATCCGCTTTAGTGGGCATTGTGACATCATAACTCTGCACTGGTCACCCAGGTGACAGGCCCTTGTCCGTGATCTGCCTAAGGGGGCATTGTGACATCATAACTATGCACTGGTCACCCAGGTGACAGGCCCTTGTCTGTGATCTGCCTAAGGGGTCATTGTGACATCATAACTTTGCACTGGTCACCCATGTGACAGGCCCTTGACTGTGATCTGCCTAAGGGGGCGTTGTGACATAATAATTCTGCACTGGGCACCCAGGTCAAAGGCCCTTGTCTGAGATCTGCCGAAGGGGGCATTGTGACATCATAACTAGGCACTGATCATGCCGGTGACAGGCCCGTGTCTGTGATACGCCTAAGGGGGCATTGTGAAATCATAACTCTGCACCGGTCACCCAGGTGACATGCCCTTGTCTGTGATCAGCCTAAGGGGGCATTGTGACGTCACAACTCTGCACTGGTCACCCAGGTGACAGACCCTTGTCTCTGATCTGCCTAATGGGGCATTGTGACATCATAACACTGCACTGGTCACACAGGCAACAGACCCTAGTCTGTGAGCTGCCTAAGGGGGTATTGTGAGGTTATAACTTTGTGCTGGTCACCCAGGTGACAGGCCCTTGTCTGTTATATGCCTAACGGGCCATTGTGACATCATAATTCTGCACTGGTCTCCCAGGTGACAGGCCCTTGTCTGTGATCTGCCTAAGGGGGCATTCTGACATCATAACTCTGCACACGTCACCCAGGTGTCAGACCCTTGTCTGTGATCTGCGTAAGGGTGCATTCTGACATCATCACTCTGCACGGGTCACCCAGGTGACAGACCCTAGTCTTTGATCTGCCTAAATGGGCATTGTGATATCATAACTCTGCACTGGTAACCCAGGTGACAGACCCTTGTCTGTGGTCTGCCTATGGGGGCATTGTGACATCACACCTCAGCACGGGTCACCCAGGTGACAGACCCTTGTCTGTAATCTGCCTCCGGGGGCATTGTGACATCATAATTCTGCATGGGTCACTGAGGTGACAGGCCCTAGTCTGCGATCTGCCTAAGGGGGCATTGTGACATCATAACTCTGCAATGGTCACCCAGGTGACAGGTGCTTGTCTGATATCTGCCTAAGGGGGCATTGTGACATCACAACTCTGCACTGGTCATCCAGGTGACAGGCCCTTGTCTGTGATCTGCCTAAGGGGGCATTGTGACATCATAATTCTGCACTGATCACTCAGGTGACAGGCCCTTTACTGTGATCAGCCTAAGGGGGCATTATGACATCATAACTCTGCACTGGTCGCCCAGGTGACAGGCCCTTGTCTTTGATGTGCCTAAGGGGGCATTGTGACATCATACTTCTGCACTGGTCAACCAGGTGAGAGGCCTTTGTCTGCGATCTGCTTATGGGAGCATTGTGACTTCATAACTCTGCACTGGTCATCCACGTGACAGGCCCTTGTCTGTGATCTGCCTAAGGGTGCATTGTGACATATTAACTATGCACTGTGCACCCAGGTGACAGACCCTTGTCTGTGATTTGCCTCAGGGGGCATTGTGACATCTTAACACTGCACTGGTCACCGAGGTGACAGAACCTTGTCTGTGATCTGCCTGAGGGGTCTTTGTGACATCATGACTCTGCACGGGACACCCTGGCGACAGGTCCTTGGTTTTGATCTGCCTAAGTGGGCATTGAAACGTTATAATTCTGCACGTGTCACCCAGGTGACAGACCCTTGTCTGTGATCTGCCTAAGGGGGCATTGTGACATCATAATTCTGCACTGATCACTCAGGTGACAGGCCCTTGACTGTGATCAGCCTAAGGGGTCATTATGACATCATAACTCTGCACTGGTCGCCCAGGTGACAGACCCTAGTCTTTGATCTGCCTAAATGGGCATTGTGATATCATAACTCTGCACTGGTAACCCAGGTGACAGACCCTTGTCTGTGATCTGCCTATGGGGGCATTGTGACATCACACCTCGGCACGCGTCACCCAGGTGACAGACTCTTGTCTGTAATCTGCCTCCGGGGGCATTGTGACATCATAATTCTGCATGGGTCACCGAGGTGACAGGCGGTAGTCTGCGATCTGCCTAAGGGGGCATTGTGACATCATAACTCTTCAATGGTCACCCAGGTGACAGGTGCTTGTATGATATCTGCCTAAGGGGGCATTGTGACGTCATAATTCTGCACAGGTAACCCAGGTGACAGACCGCTGTCTGTGATCTGCCTAAGGGTGCATTGTGACATCATAATTCTGCATGGGTCACCCAGGTGACAGACCCTTGACTTCGATCCGCTTTAGTGGGCATTGTGACATCATAACTCTGCACTGGTCACCCAGGTGACAGGCCCTTGTCCGTGATCTGCCTAAGGGGGCATTGTGACATCATAACTATGCACTGGTCACCCAGGTGACAGGCCCTTGTCTGTGATCTGCCTAAGGGGTCATTGTGACATCATAACTTTGCACTGGTCACCCATGTGACAGGCCCTTGACTGTGATCTGCCTAAGGGGGCGTTGTGACATAATAATTCTGCACTGGGCACCCAGGTCAAAGGCCCTTGTCTGAGATCTGCCGAAGGGGGCATTGTGACATCATAACTAGGCACTGATCATGCCGGTGACAGGCCCTTGTCTGTGATACGCCTAAGGGGGCATTGTGAAATCATAACTCTGCACCAGTCACCCAGGTGACATGCCCTTGTCTGTGATCAGCCTAAGGGGGCATTGTGACGTCACAACTCTGCACTGGTCACCGAGGTGACAGACCCTTGTCTCTGATCTGCCTAATGGGGCATTGTGACATCATAACACTGCACTGGTCACACAGGCAACAGACCCTAGTCTGTGAGCTGCCTAAGGGGGTATTGTGATTTTATAACTTTGTGCTGGTCACCCAGGTGACAGGCCCTTGTCTGTTATATGCCTAACGGGGCATTGTGACATCATAATTCTGCACTGGTCTCCCAGGTGACAGGCCCTTGTCTGTGATCTGCCTAAGGGGGCATTCTGACATCATAACTCTGCACACGTCACCCAGGTGTCAGACCCTTGTCTGTGATCTGCGTAAGGGTGCATTCTGACATCATAACTCTGCACAGGTCACCCAGGTGACAGACCCTAGTCTTTGATCCGCCTAAATGGGCATTGTGATATCATAACTCTGCACTGGTCACCCAGGTGACAGACCCTTGACTGTGATATGCCTAAGGGCGCATTGTGACATCATAACTCTGCGCTGGTAACCCAGGTGAGACACCCTTTTCTGTGATCTGCCTAAGGGGGCATTGTGACAGCATAATATGGCTCGTGTCACCCAGGTGACAGAGCCTTGTCTGTGATTGGCCTAAGGGTGCATTGTGACATCATAACTCTGCATAGGTCACCCTGGTGACAGACCCTTGACTTTGATCCGCTTAAGTGGGCATTGTGACATCATAACACTGCATTGGTCACCCAGGTGACAGACTCTTGTCTTTGATCTGCCTAAGGGGGCATTGTGACATCATAACTCTGCACTAGTCACCCAGGTGACAGACCCTTGTCTGTGATGTGCCTAAGGGTTCATTGTGACATCATAAAGCTACATTGGTCACCCAGGTGACAGACCCTTCTCTGAGATGTGCCTCAGGGTGCATTGGGACATCAAAACTCTGCACGGGACAACGTGGCGACAGACTCTTGTCTTTGATCTGCTTACGTGGGCATTGTGACATCGTAACTCTGCACTGGTAACCCAGTTGACAGACCCTTGTCTGTGAACTGCCTAAGGGGGCCTTGTGACCTCATAACGCAGCACTGGTCACCCAGGTGACAGACCCTTGTCTGTGATCTGCCTAAGGGGTCATTGTGAAATCATAAATCTGCACTGGTCACCCAGGTGAGAGACCCTTTTCGGTGATCTGCCTAAGGGGTCATTGTGATATGATAACTCTGCACTGGTCACCCAGGTGACATTCCCTTCTCAGTTATCAGCTTAAGGGGGCATTGTGACATCATAACTCTACACTGGGCACCCAGGTGACAGAATCTTGTCCGTGATCTGCCTAAGGGGATACTGTGACATCATAACTCTGCAATGGTCACCCAGGTGAAAGACCCTGTTCTGTGATCTGCCTAATGGGGCATGGTGACATCGTAACTCTTCAATGGTCACCCTGCTGACAGACCGTTGTCCGTTATCTGCCTAACGGGGCATTATGACATCATAGCTCTTCACTGGTTACCCAGGTGACAGACTGTTGTCTGTGATCTGCCTAAGGGGGCATTGTGACATCATAACTCTGCACTCATCACCCAGGCGACAGACCCTTCTCTGTGATGTGCCTAAGGGGGCATTGTGACATCAAAACTCTGCACTGGCCACCGAGGTGAAAGACCCTTGTTTGTGATCTCTCTAATGGGGCATTGTGACATCATAACCCTGCACTGGTCACCCAGGTGACAGACCCTTGTCTGTGATCTGCGTAAGGGGGCATTGTGACATCATAACTCTGCATGGGTCACCCAGGTGACAGACCCTTGTCGGTGATCTGCCTAAGGGTGCATAGTGACATCATACCTCTGCATGGGTCACCCTGGTGACAGATCCTTGTCTTTGATCTGGTTAAGTGGGAATTGTGACATCATAACTCTGCACTGCTCACTCAGGTGACAGACCCTTGTCTGTGATTTGCCTAAGGGGCATTGTGACATCATAACTCTGCACTGGTCCCCCACGTGACAGACCCTTGTCTGTGATCTGCCTAAGGGGGCATTGTGACATCATAACTCTGCACTGGTCGCCCAGGTGACAGACCATTGTCTGTGATGTGCCTAAGGGGTCATTGTGACATCATAACACTGCACTGGTCACACAAGTGACAGACTCTTGTCTGTGATCTGCCTAAGTGGTCATTGTGAAATCATAACTCTGCACTGGTCACCCAAGTGACAGAACATTGCCTGTGATCAGGCTAATTGGGTATTGTGACACCAAAATTCTGCACTGGACACCCAGGTGACAGGCCCTTGTCTGTGGTCTGCCTAAGAGGGCATTGTGACATCATAACTCGGCGCTGGTCACCCAGGTGACAGACCCTTGTCTGTGATCTGCCTCAGGGGGCATTGTGACATCATAACTCTGCACTGGTCACCCTGATGAGAGACCCTTGTCCGTCATCTGCCTAAGGGAGCATAGTGACATCATAACTCTGCACTGGTCACCCATTTGCCAGACCCTTGTCTGTGATCTGCCTAAGGGGGCCTTGTGACACCATAACACTGCACTGTTCATCGACGTGACAGATCCTTGTCTGTGATCTGCCTAAGGGGCCATTGTGAAGTCATAACTCTGCACTGTTCTCCCTGGTGGCAGACCCTTGTCTGTGATCTGCCTAAGTGGGCATTGTGACATCATAATTATGCACACGTCACCCAGGTGTCAGAACCTTGTCTGTGATCTGCGCAAGGGGGCATTCTGATATCATAACTCTGCATGGGTCACCCAAGTGACAGACCCTTCTGTTTGATCTGCCTAAATGGGCATTGTGATATCATAACTCTGCACTGGAAACCTAGGTGACAGACCCTTGTCTGTGATCTGCCTAAGGGGGCATTGTGACATCACACCTCTGCACGGGTCACCCAGGTGACAGACCCTTGTCTGTGATCTTCCTCAGGGGGCATTGTGACATCATACTTCTGCACGGTCACTCAGGTGCCAGACCCTTTTCTGTGATTTGCTTAAGGGGGCATTGTGACATCATAACTCTGCACTGCTCACCGAGGTGACAGACGCTTGTCTGTAATCTGCCTTAGTGGGATTGTGACATCATAACTGCACTAATCACCCAGGTGACAGACCCTTGTCTGTGATCTGCCTGAGGGGGCATTGTGACATCATAACTCTGCACTGGTCACCGAGGTGACAGACCTTTGTCTGTGATGTGCCTAAGGGGTCATTGTGACATCATAACTCTGCACTGGTCACCGAGGTGACAGACCCTTGTCTGTGATCTGCCAAAGGGGGCATTGTGAAATGATAACTCTGCACTGGTATCCCAGGTGACAGACCCTTTTCTGTGATCTGCCTAAGGGGGCATTGTGACACCATAACTCTGCACACGTCACTCAGGTGTCAGAACCTTGTCTGTGATCTGTGCAAGGGTGCATTCTGACATCATAACTCTGCATGGGTCACCCAGGTGACAGACCCTTGTGTTTTATCTGCCTAAATGGGCATTGTGATATCATAACTCTGCACTGGTAACCCAGGTGACAGACCCTTGTCTGTGATCTGCCTAAGGAGGCATTGAGACATCATATCCCTGCAGTGGTCACCCAGGTGACAGACCCTTGTCTGTGATCTGCCTATGGGGGCATTGTGATATCATAACTCTGCACCGGTCACCCAGGTGACAGACCCTTTTCTGTAAGCTGCCTAAGGGCGATTGAGACATCTTACCTCTGCACTAGTCACCCAGGTGACAGACCGTTTTCTGTGATTTCCCTAAGCGGGCATTGTGACATCATAATTCTGCACTGATCAACCAGGTGACAGACCTTTGTCTGTGAACTGCCTAAGTTGGCATTGTGACATCATAACTCTGCACTGGTCACCGAGGTGAGAGACCCTTGTCTGTGATCTGCCTAAGGCGGCATTTTGAAATCATAACTCTGCACTGGTCTCCCAGGTGACAGGTGCTTGTCTGTGATCTGCCTAAGGGGGCATTGTGACATCATAACACTGGACGGGTCACCCAGTTGACAAACCCTTGTCTGTGATCTGCCTAAGGGGGCACTGTGACATCATAACTCTGCAATGACCACCCAGGTGACAGGCCCTTGTCTGTGATCGGCCTAAGGGGGCATTGTTTCATCATAACACTGCATTGCTTACCGAGGTGACAGACCCTTCTCTGTGATGTGCCTAGGGTGGCATTGTGACATCATAACTCTGCACTGGTCATCCACGTGACAGGCCCTTGTCTGTGATCTGCCTAAGGGTGCATTGTGACATATTAACTATGCACTGTGCACCCAGGTGACAGACCCTTGTCTGTGATCTGCCTCAGGGGGCATTGTGACATCTTAACAATGCACTGGTCACCGAGGTGACAGAACCTTGTCTGTGATCTGCCTAAGCGGTCTTTGTGACATCATGACTCTGCACGGGACACCCTGGCGACAGGTCCTTGATTTTGATCTGCCTAAGTGGGCATTGAAACGTTATAATTCTGCACGTGTCACCCAGGTGACAGACCCTTGTCTGTGATCTGCCTAAGGGGGCATTGTGACATCATAAATATGCACAGGTCACCCAGGTGAAAGACCCTTGTCTTTGATCTGCCTAATTGGGAATGGTGACATCATAACTCTGCACTGGTCACCCAGGTGACAGACCATTCTCTTTGATCTGCCTAAGCGGGCATTGTGACCTCATAACTCTGCACTGGTCACCCAGGTGACAGACCCGTATGTGTGATCTGCCTAAGGGAGCATTGCGACATCATAACTCCGCACTGGTCACACAGGTGACAGACTCTTTTCCGTGATCTGCCTAAGGGGTCATCGTGACATCATAATTCTGCAGGGGTAACCCAGGTGACAGTCCCTTGTCTTTGATCTGCCTAAGGGGATATTGTGACATCATAACTCTGCACTGGTCACCCAGGTGACAGGCCCTTGTCTGTGATCTGCCTAAGGGGGCATTTTGACATCACAACTCTACACTGGGCACCAATGTGACAGGCCCTTGTCTGTGATCTGCCTAAGGGTTCATCGTGGCATCATAACTCTGCACTGGGCACCCAGGTGACAGACCCTTGTCTGTGATCTGCCTAATGGGGCAACGTGACATTATAACTCTGCACTGGGCACCCGTGTGACAGACCCTTTTCTGTGATCTGCCTAAGGGAGCATTGTGAAATCATAACTCTACACTTGTCACCCAGGTGACAGACCATTGTCTGTGATCTGCCTAAGGGAGCATTGTGACATCATAACTCTGCACTGGTCACCCAGGTGACACAACCTTGTCTGTGATCTGCCTGAGGTGACATTGTGACATCATAACTCTGCACTTGTCACCCAGGTGACAGACCAAAGTCTGTGATCTGCCTAAGGGGGCATTGTGACATCATAACTCTGCACGGGTCACCCAGGTGAGAGACTCTTCTCTGTGATCTGCCTAAGGGGGCATTGTGACATCATAACTCTTCACTGGACACCCAGGTGAAAGACCCTTGTCTGTGATCTGCCTAAGGGGACATTGTGACATCATAACTCTGCACTTGTCACCCAGGTGACAGACCCTTGTCTTTGATCTGCCTAAGAGGCATTGTGACACCATAACTCTTCATGGGTCACCCAGGTGTCAGACCCTTGTCTGTCATCTGCCGGAGAGGGCATTGTGACAACATACCTCTGCACTGGTCACCCTGATGGCAGACCCTTGTCCGTTATTGGCCTAAGGGTGCATTGTGACACCATAACTCTGCACTGGTCACCCAGGCGACACGCCCTTGTCTGTGATATGCCTAAGAGGGCACTGTGACATCATAACACTGCACTGGGCACCCAGGTGACAGGCCCTTGTCTGTGACCATCCTAAGGGGGAACTGTGACATCATAACCCTGCACTAGGCACCCAGGTGACAGGCCCATGTCTGTGATCTGCGTAACTTGGCATTGTGACTTCATAACTCTGCACTGGGCTCCCAGGTGACAGGCCCTTCTCTGTGATGTGCCTAAAGGGGCATTGTGACATTATAACTCTGCACTGGGCACCCAGGTGACATGCACTTGTCTGTGATCTGCCTAAGGGGGCATTGTGACATGATATCTCTGCACCGGTCATACAGGTGACAGACCCTTGTCTGTGATCTGCCTATGGGGGCATTGAGACATCATAACTCTGCCATGGTCACCCTGGTGACAGACTCTTTACTGTGATCTGCCTAAGGGGGCATTGTGACATCATAACTCTGCACTGGTAACCCAGGTGACAGACCCTTGTCTGTGATCTGCATAAGGGGGCATTGTGACATCACACCTCTGCACGGGTCACCCAGGTGACAGCCCCTTGTCTGTGATATGCCGCAGGGGGCACTGTGACATCATAATTTTGCAAGGGTCACCCAGGTGACCGACCCTTGTCTGTGATCTGCCTAAGGGGGCATTGTGACTTCATAACTCTGCACTGCTCACCGAGGTGACAGACGCTTGTCTGTTATATGCCTAACGGGGCATTGTGACATCATAATTCTGCACTGGTCTCCCAGGTGACAGGCCCTTGTCTGTGATCTGCCTAAGGGGGCATTGTGACATCATAACTCATCACTGATCACCCAGGTGACAGGCCCTTGTCTGTGATCCGCCTAAGGGGGCATTGTGACATCATAACTCTGCACTGGTCACCCAGGTGACAGGCTCTTGTCTTTGATCTGCCTAAGGGGGCATTTTGACATCATATCTCTGCACTGGTCACCCAGGAGGCACGCCCTTGTCTGTGATCTGCCTAAGGGGGCATTGTGACTTCATAAATCTGCACTGGTCACCCACGTGACAGGCCCTTGTCTGTGAACTGCCTAAGGGGGCATTGTGACATCATAACTCTGCATTGGGCACCCAGGTGAAAGGCCCGTGTGTGTGATCTGCCTAAGGGTTCATTGTGACATCATAACTCTGCACTGGTCATCCAGGTGACAGACCATTGTCTGTGATCTGCCTATGGGGGCATTGTGATATCATAACTCTGCACTGGTCACCCAGGTGACAGACCCTTTTCTGTGATCTGCCTAAGGGGGCATTGAGACATCATATCCCTGCAGTGGTCACCCAGGTGACAGACCCTTGTCTGTGATCTGCCTATGGGGGCATTGTGATATCATAACTCTGCACCGGTCACCCAGGTGACAGACCCTTTTCTGTAAGCTGCCTAAGGGCGATTGAGACATCTTACCTCTGCACTAGTCACCCAGGTGACAGACCGTTTTCTGTGATTTCCCTAAGCGGGCATTGTGACATCATAATTCTGCACTGATCAACCAGGTGACAGACCTTTGTCTGTGAACTGCCTAAGTTGGCATTGTGACATCATAACTCTGCACTGGTCACCGAGGAGAGAGACCCTTGTCTGTGATCTGCCTAAGGCGGCATTTTGAAATCATAACTCTGCACTGGTCTCCCAGGTGACAGGTGCTTGTCTGTGATCTGCCTAAGGGGGCATTGTGACATCATAACACTGGACGGGTCACCCAGTTGACAAACCCTTGTCTGTGATCTGCCTAAGGGGGCACTGTGACATCATAACTCTGCAATGACCACCCAGGTGACAGGCCCTTGTCTGTGATCGGCCTAAGGGGGCATTGTTTCATCATAACACTGCATTGCTTACCGAGGTGACAGACCCTTCTCTGTGATGTGCCTGAGGGGGCCTTGTGACACCATAACTCTGCACTGGTCACCTTGGTAATAGACCCTTGTCTGTGATGTGCCTAGGGTGGCATTGTGACATCATAACTCTGCACTGGTCATCCACGTGACAGGCCCTTGTCTGTGATCTGCCTAAGGGTGCATTGTGACATATTAACTATGCACTGTGCACCCAGGTGACAGACCCTTGTCTGTGATCTGCCTCAGGGGGCATTGTGACATCTTAACAATGCACTGGTCACCGAGGTGACAGAACATTGTCTGTGATCTGCCTAAGGGGTCTTTGTGACATCATGACTCTGCACGGGACACCCTGGCGACAGGTCCTTGATTTTGATCTGCCTAAGTGGGCATTGAAACGTTATAATTCTGCACGTGTCACCCAGGTGACAGACCCTTGTCTGTGATCTGCCTAAGGGGGCATTGTGACATCATAAATATGCACAGGTCACCCAGGTGAAAGACCCTTGTCTTTGATCTGCCTAAGTGGGAATGGTGACATCATAACTCTGCACTGGTCACCCAGGTGACAGACCATTCTCTTTGATCTGCCTAAGCGGGCATTGTGACCTCATAACTCTGCACTGGTCACCCAGGTGACAGACCCGTATGTGTGATCTGTCTAAGGGAGCATTGCGACATCATAACTCCGCACTGGTCACACAGGTGACAGACTCTTTTCTGTGATCTGCCTAAGGGGTCATCGTGACATCATAATTCTGCACGGGTAACCCAGGTGACAGTCCCTTGTCTTTGATCTGCCTAAGGGGACATTGTGACATCATAACTCTGCACTGGTCACCCAGGTGACAGGCCCTTGTCTGTGATCTGCCTAAGGGGGCATTTTGACATCACAACTCTACACTGGGCACCAATGTGACAGGCCCTTGTCTGTGATCTGCCTAAGGGTTCATCGTGGCATCATAACTCTGCACTGGGCACACAGGTGACAGACCCTTGTCTGTGATCTGCCTAATGGGGCAACGTGACATTATAACTCTGCACTGGGCACCCGTGTGACAGACCCTTTTCTGTGATCTGCCTAAGGGAGCATTGTGAAATCATAACTCTACACTTGTCACCCAGGTGACAGACCATTGTCTGTGATCTGCCTAAGGGAGCATTGTGACATCATAACTCTGCACTGGTCACCCAGGTGACACAACCTTGTCTGTGATCTGCCTGAGGTGACATTGTGACATCATAACTCTGCACTTGTCACCCAGGTGACAGACCAAAGTCTGTGATCTGCCTAAGGGGGCATTGTGACATCATAACTCTGCACGGGTCACCCAGGTGAGAGACTCTTCTCTGTGATCTGCCTAAGGGGGCATTGTGACATCATAACTCTTCACTGGACACCCAGGTGAAAGACCCTTGTCTGTGATCTGCCTAAGGGGACATTGTGACATCATAACTCTGCACTTGTCACCCAGGTGACAGACCCTTGTCTTTGATCTGCCTAAGAGGCATTGTGACACCATAACTCTTCATGGGTCACCCAGGTGACAGACCCTTGTCTGTCATCTGCCGGAGAGGGCATTGTGACATCATACCTCTGCACTGGTCACCCTGATGGCAGACCCTTGTCCGTTATTGGCCTAAGGGTGCATTGTGACACCATAACTCTGCACTGGTCACCCAGGCGACACGCCCTTGTCTGTGATATGCCTAAGAGGGCACTGTGACATCATAACACTGCACTGGGCACCCAGGTGACAGGCCCTTGTCTGTGACCATCCTAAGGGGGAACTGTGACATCATAACCCTGCACTAGGCACCCAGGTGACAGGCCCATGTCTGTGATCTGCGTAACTTGGCATTGTGACTTCATAACTCTGCACTGGGCTCCCAGGTGACAGGCCCTTCTCTGTGATGTGCCTAAAGGGGCATTGTGACATTATAACTCTGCACTGGGCACCCAGGTGACATGCACTTGTCTGTGATCTGCCTAAGGGGGCATTGTGACATGATATCTCTGCACCGGTCATACAGGTGACAGACCCTTGTCTGTGATCTGCCTATGGGGGCATTGAGACATCATAACTCTGCCATGGTCACCCTGGTGACAGACTCTTTACTGTGATCTGCCTAAGGGGCATTGTGACATCATAACTCTGCACTGGTCACCCAGGTGACAGACCCTTGTCTTTGACCTGCCAAAGGGGGCACTGTGGCATCATACCTCTGCACTGGACACCCATGTGACAGGCCCTGGCCTTTGATCTGCGTAAGGGGGCATTGTGACATCATAACTCTGCTCTGTTACCCCCGGGTGACAGGCCGTGATCTTTGATCCTCCTAAGGTGGCATTGTGACATCATAAATCTGCCCTGGTCACCCAGGTGACAGGCTCTGGCCTTTGATCTGCCTAAGGGGTCATTGTGACATCACAAATCTGCACTGGTCACCCAGGTGACAGGCCCTGGCCTATTATCTGCCTAAGTGGGCATTGTGACATCATAACTCATCACTGGTCTCCCAGGTGACAGGCCCTTGTCTGTGATCTGCCTAAGGTGGCATTGTGACTTCATATCTTTGCACTGGTCATCCAGGTGACAGGCCCTTGTCTGTCATCTGCCTAAGGGGGCATTGTGACATGATAACTCTGCACTGGGTACCCAGGTGTCAGGCCCTTGTCTGTGATCTGCCTAAGGGGGCATTGTGACACCATAAGTCTGCACTGGTCACCCAGGTGGCAGGCCCTTGTCTTTGATCTGCCTAAGGGGCATTGTGATATCATAACACAGCACGGCTGACTCAGGTGACAGACCCTTGTCTGTGACCTGCCTAAGGGGCATTGTGACATCATAACTCTTCATGGGTCACCCAGGTGAGAGGCCCTTCTCTGTGATCTGCCTAAGGGGGTATTGTGACATCATTACTCTGCAGTGGTCACCCAGGTGACAGACCCTTCTCTGTGATCTGCCTAAGGGGGCGTTGTGATATTATAACTCTTCACTGGGTACCTAGGTGACATGCCCTTGTCTGTGATCTCCCTAAGGGGGCACTGTGAGATCATAACTCTGCACTGGCCAGCCAGCTGTCATACCCTTGTCTGTGATGTGCCTAAAGGGGGCATTGTGACATCATAAACCTGCACAGGTCACCCAGGTGACATGCCCTTGTCTGTGACCTGCCTAAGGGGCATTGTGAAATCCTAACTCTGCACGGGTCACCCAGGTGACACACCCTTGTCTTTGATCTGCCTGAGGGGTCATTGTGACATCATAACTGTGCACTGGTCACCCAGGTTACAGAGCCTTGTCTGTGATCTGCCTAAGGGGGCATTATGACATCATAACTCTGCAATGGTCACCCAGGTGACAGACCCTTGTCTGTGATCTGCCTAAGGGGGCATTGTGACATCATAACTCTGCTCTTGTCAGCCAGGTGACAGGCACTTGTCTTTGATCTGCCTAACGGGGCTTTGTGACATCATAAGTCTGCACTGATCACCCAGGTGACAGGCACCTGTCTTTGATCTGCCTATGGGGGCATTGTGACATCATAACACTGCACGGGTCAGTCAGCTGATCGACCATTGTCTCTGATCTGCATAAGGGGGCATTGTGACATCATAACTCTGCACTGGGCACCCAGGTGGCAGGCCCTTGACTGTGATCTGCCTAATGGTGCATTGTGACATCATAAATCTGCACTGGGCACCCAAGTGACAGGCCCTTGTCTGTGATGTGCATAAGGGGGCATTGTGACATTATAACTCTGCACTGGGCACCCAGGTGACAGGCCCTTATCTGTGATCTGCTTATGGGGGCATTGTGACATCATAATTCTGCACAGTCACCCAGGTGACAGGCCCTTGCCATTATCTACCTAAGGGGGCAGAGTGACATCATAACTCTGCACTGGTCCCCCAGGTGACAGACCGTTGTCTGTGATCTGCTTAAGGGGGCATTGTGACATCATAACTCTGAACTGGTCACCATTTTGACACACCATTTTCTGTGAACTGCCTAAGGGGGCATTGTGTCATCATAACTCTGCACTAGTCACCCTGGTGACAGACTCTTGTCTTTCATCTGCCTAAGCGGGCATTATGACATCATAACTCTGCACTGGGCACCCAGGTGTCTGACCCTCGTATGTGATCTGCCTAAGCGGGCATTGTGACATCATAACTCTGCACGTGTCACCCAGGTGACAGGCCATTGTTTGTGATCTGCCTAAGGCGGCTTTGAGACATCATAACTCTGCACTGGTCACCGAGGTGACAGACCCTTGTCTGTGATCTCCCTAAGGGGGCATTGTGACATCATAAGCCTGCACTTGTGACCGTGGTGACAGACCCTTGTCTGTGATCTGCCTAAGGGGGCATTGTGATACCTTAACTCAGCACTGGTCACCCATGTGACTGGCCCTTGTCTGTGATCTGCCTAAGGGGGAATTGTGACATCATAACTCTGCACTGGTCATGCTGGTGACAGACCCTTGTCCGTGATCTGCCTACGGGGGCATTGTGACATCACAAATCTACACTGGTCACCAAGGTGACAGACCGTTGTCTGTGATCTGTCTACTGGGGCATTGTGACATCATAACTCTGCACTGGTCACCCAGGTGGAAGACCCATGTCTGTGATCTGCCAAAGGGGCATTATGATATCATTACTCTGCACATGTCACTAAGGTGACAGACCATTGTTTCTGATCTGCCTAAGGAGGCATTGTGACGTCATAACTCTGCACTGTTCACGCAGGTGACAAACTCTTGTCTGTGAACTCCTTAAAGGGGCATTGTGACGTCATAACTCTGCACTTGTCACCCAGGTGACAGACCCTTTTCTGTGATCTGCCTAAGCGGTCATTGTGACATTATAACTCTCCACTGGTCACCCAGGTGAGAGACCCTTGTCTGTGATCTGTGTAAGGGGTCATTGTGACATCATAACTCTGCACTGGTCACCCAGGTGGCAGACCTTTGTCTGTGATCTGCTTAAGGGGGCATATGTGACATCATGACTCTACACTGGGCACCCAGGTGACAGACCCTTGTCTGTGATCTGCCTAAGGGGGCATTGTGACATCATAACTCTGCGCTGGTAACCCAGGTGACAGACCATTGTCTGTGATCCACCTAAGGGTGTGTTGTGATTTCATAACTCTGCACTGGTCACGCAGGTGAGAGATCCTGGTCTGTAAACTGCCTAAGGGGGCATTGTGACATCATAACTCTGCAATAGTCACAGAGGTGACAGGGCCTTGTCTGTGATCTGCCTAAGGAGGCATTGTGACATCATAACTCTGCTCTTGTCAGCCAGGTGAGAGATCCTGTTCTGCAAACTGCCTAAGGGGGCATTGTGACATCATAACTCTGCAATAGTCACAGAGGTGACAGGGCCTTGTCTGTGATCTGCCTAAGGAGGCATTGTGACATCATAACTCTGCTCTTGTCAGCCAGGTGACAGGCACTTGTCTTTGATCTGCCTAACGGGGAATTGTGACATCATACGTCTGCACAGGTCAGCCAGATGACAGGCCCTTGTATTTGATCTCCCTTAGGGGGCATTGTGATATCATAACTCTACACTGATCACCCAGGTGACAGGCCCCTGTCTTTGATCTGCCTATGGGGGCTTTTTGACATCATAACACTGCACGGGTCACTCAGCTGATCGACCATTGTCTCTGATCTGCATAAGGGGGCATTGTGACATCATAACTCTGCACTGGGCACCCAGGTGACTGGCCTTTGACTGTGATCTGCCAAATGGTGCATTGTGACATCATAACTCTGCACTGGGCACCCAAGTGACAGGCCCTTGTCTGTGATGTGCATAAGGGGGCATTGTGACATTATAACTCTGCACTGGGCACCCAGGTGACAGGCCCTTATCTGTGATCTGCTTATGGGGGCTTTGTGACATGATAATTCTGCACGGTCACCCAGGTGACAGGCCCTTGTCTGTGAACTGCCTATGGGGGCATTGTGACATCACCACACGGCACACGTCACCCAGGTGACAGACCCTTGTATGTAATCTGCCTGAGGGGGTATTGTGATATCAGAACTCTGCACTGGTCACCGTGGTGACAGACTCTTGTCTGTGATCTGCCTAAGGGGCCATTGTGACATCATAACTCTGCACTGGTCAACCATGTGACAGACTCTTGTCTGTGATCTTCCTAAAGTGGCATTGTGAAATCAGAATTCTCCACTGGTCACCTAGGTGACAGATCTTGTCCGTGAAATGCCTAAAGGGGAACTGTGACATCATAAATCTGCACTGGTCACCATGGTGACAGACCCTTGCCATTATCTACCTAAGGGAGCATTGTGACATCATAACCCTGCACTGGTCACCCACGTGACAGACCCTTGTCTGTGATCTGCCTAAGTGGGCATAGTGACAT
The DNA here is from genome assembly GCF_029281585.2 of Gorilla gorilla gorilla. Lineage (NCBI taxonomy): Eukaryota > Metazoa > Chordata > Mammalia > Primates > Hominidae > Gorilla > Gorilla gorilla. The sequence continues at coordinate 6,915,715 of NC_086018.1, read as the reverse complement.
CATAACTCTGCACGGGTCACACAGTTGACAGGCCCTTGTCTGTGATCTGCTTAAGGGGGCATTGTGACATCATAACTCTGCACAGGTCACCCAGATGACAGACCCTTGTCTTTGTTGTGCCTAAGGGGTAATTGTGACATCATAACTCTGCAGGGGTCAACCAGGTGACAGACCCTTGTCTGTGATCTGCCTAAGTTGGCATTGTGGCATCATAACTCTGCACTGGTCACCCAGGTGACAGGCCATTGCCTGTGATCTGCCTAAGGGGGCATTGTGACATCATAACTCTGCACTGGTCACCCAGGTGGAAGACCCATGTCTGTGATCTGCCTAAGGGGGCATTGTGACATCATTACTCTGCACTTGTCACCAAGGTGACAGACCATTGTTTGTGATCTGCCAAAGGAGGCATTGTGACGTCATAACTCTGCACTGTTCACCCCGGTGACAGACCCTTGTCTGTGAACTCCTTAAAGGGGCATTGTGACATCATAACTCTGCACTGGTCACCCAGGTGACAGACCCTTTTCTGTGATCTGCCTAAGAGGGGATTGTGACATCATAACTCTCCACTGCTCACCCAGGTGACAGACTCTTGTTGGTGATCTGTGTAAGTGGTCATTGTGACATCATAACTCTGCACTGGTCACCCAGGTCACATACCCTTGTCTGTGATCTGCTTAAGGGGGCACTGTGACATCATAACTCAACACTGGGCACCCAGGTGACAGACCCTTGTCTGTGATCTGCCTAAGGGGGCATTGTGACATCATAACTCTGCACTGGTAACCCAGGTGACAGATCATTTTCTGTGGTCTGCCTAAGGGTGCATTGTGATTTCATAACTCTGCACTGGTCACGCAGGTGGGAGACCCTTGTCTGTAAACTGCCGAAGGGGGCATTGTGACATCATAACTCTGCACTAGTCACAGAGGTGACAGAGCCTTGTCTGTTATCTGCCTAAGGAGGCATTGTGACATCATATCTCTGCACTGTTCACCCAGGTGACAGACACTTGTCTGTGATCTGCCTAAGGGGGCATTGTGACATCATAACTCTGCACGGGTCACCCAGTTGACAGGCCCTGGCCTTTGATCTGCCTAAAGGGGCATTGTGACATCATAAGTCTGCACTGGTCACCCAGGCGACAGGCCCTGGCGTTTGATCTGCCTAAGGGGGCATTGTGACATCTTAACTCTGCAGTGGTCACCTTGGTGACAGGCCCTGGCATTTCATCTGCATAAGGGGCCATAGTGACATCATAACTCTGCACTGGTCACCCAGGTGACGGGCCCTGGCCTTTCATCTGCCTAAGGGGGCATTGTGACATCATAACTCAGCACTGGGCAACGAGGTGACAGGCCGTTGTCTGTGATCTGCCAAAGGGCACTGTGACGTCATAAGTCTGCTCTGGGCACCCAGGTGACAGGCCCTTGTCCGTGATCTGCCTAAGGGGGCATAGTGACATCGTAACTCTGTATGGGTCACCCAGGTGACAGGCCCTTGTCTGTGATCTGCCTAAGGGGGCATTTTGACATCATACCTCTGCACGGGTCACACAGGTGACAAGCCCTTGTCTGTGATCTGCCTAAGGGAACATTGTGACCTCATAGCTCTGCACTGGTCACCCAGGTGACAGGCCCTGAACTTTCATCTACCTAAGGGGGCATTTTGACATCATAACTCTTCACTGGGCACCTGGGTGACAGGCCCTTTTCTGTGATCTGCCTAAGGGGGCATAGTGACATAATAACTCTGCACTGGTCACCCAGGTGACAGGCCCTGGCCTTTCGTTTGCCTAATGCGGCATTGTGACATCATAGCTCTGCACGGGTCACCCAGGTTATGGGCCCTTGTCTGTGATCTGCCTAAGGGGGCATTGTGACATCATAACTCTGCCCGGGTCACACAGTTGACAGGCCCTTGCCTGTGATCTGCTTAAGGGGGCATTGTGACATCATGACTCTGCAGAGGTCACCCAGATGACAGACCCTTGTCTTTCTTGTGCCTAAGGGGTAATTGTGACATCATAACTCTGCAGGGGTCAACCAGGTGACAGACCCTTGTCTGTGATCTGCCTAAGTTGGCATTGTGGCATCATAACTCTGCACTGGTCACCCAGGTGACAGGCCCTTGTCTGTGATCTGCCTATGGGGGCATTGTGACATCATAACTCTGCACAACGCACCCAGGTGACAGACCCTTGTCTGTGATCTGCCTAAGGGACAGTGTGACATCGTAACTCTGCACTGGTCACTCAGGTGACAGACCCTTGTTGTTGATCTGCCTAAGGGGGCATTGGGAAATGATAACTCTGCGTTGGTCACCGAGGTGACATTCCCTTATCTTTGGTCTGCCTAAGGAGACATTGTGACATCATAACCCTGCACTGGTTACCGTGGTGACAGACCCTTGTCTCTGATCTGCCTAAGGGGGCATAGTGACATCATTACTTTGCACTGGTCACCCAGGTGACAGACCTTGTCTGTGATCTGCCTAAGGGAGCATTGTGACATCATAAATCTGCACTTGTCACCCAGGTGACCGACTCTTGTCTGTGATCTGCCTAAGCGGGCATTGTGACATCATAACACTTCACAGGGCACCGTTGTGACACACCATTGTCTGTGATCTGCCTAAGAAGGCATTGTGACATCATAAGTGTGCACTGGTCACCCAGCTGACGGACCATTGTCTGTGATCTGCCTAAGTGGACGTTGAGACAACATAAGTTTGCAACGGTTGCGCAGGTGAAAAACCCTTGTCTGCGATCTGCCTAAGGGGGAATTGTGACATCATAACTCTGAACAGGTCACCCAGGTTACAGACACTTTTCTGTGATCTGACTAAGGGTGCATTGTGACATCATAATTCTGCACTGGTCACCCAGGTGACAGACCTTTGTCTTTGATCTGCCTAAGGGGGCATTGTGACATCATAACTCTGCACGGGTCACCCAGGTGACAGACCCTTTCCTGTGATCTGTCTAAGGGGGCAGTGTGACACCATAACTCTGCATGGGTCACCCAGGTGACAGGCCCTTGTCCGTGATCTGCCTCAGGGGGCATTGAGACACGATAACTCTACACTGGTCACCGAGGTCTCAGACCCTTGTCTTTCAACTGCCTAAGGGGGCATTGTGACATCATAACCCTGCACTGGTCACCCACGTGACAGACCCTTGTCTGTGATCTGCCTAAGTGGGCATAGTGACATCATAACTCTGCACGGGTCACACAGTTGACAGGCCCTTGTCTGTGATCTGCTTAAGGGGGCATTGTGACATCATAACTCTGCACAGGTCACCCAGATGACAGACCCTTGTCTTTGTTGTGCCTAAGGGGTAATTGTGACATCATAACTCTGCAGGGGTCAACCAGGTGACAGACCCTTGTCTGTGATCTGCCTAAGTTGGCATTGTGGCATCATAACTCTGCACTGGTCACCCAGGTGACAGGCCATTGCCTGTGATCTGCCTAAGGGGGCATTGTGACATCATAACTCTGCACTGGTCACCCAGGTGGAAGACCCATGTCTGTGATCTGCCTAAGGGGGCATTGTGACATCATTACTCTGCACTTGTCACCAAGGTGACAGACCATTGTTTGTGATCTGCCAAAGGAGGCATTGTGACGTCATAACTCTGCACTGTTCACCCCGGTGACAGACCCTTGTCTGTGAACTCCTTAAAGGGGCATTGTGACATCATAACTCTGCACTGGTCACCCAGGTGACAGACCCTTTTCTGTGATCTGCCTAAGAGGGGATTGTGACATCATAACTCTCCACTGCTCACCCAGGTGACAGACTCTTGTTGGTGATCTGTGTAAGTGGTCATTGTGACATCATAACTCTGCACTGGTCACCCAGGTCACATACCCTTGTCTGTGATCTGCTTAAGGGGGCACTGTGACATCATAACTCAACACTGGGCACCCAGGTGACAGACCCTTGTCTGTGATCTGCCTAAGGGGGCATTGTGACATCATAACTCTGCACTGGTAACCCAGGTGACAGATCATTTTCTGTGGTCTGCCTAAGGGTGCATTGTGATTTCATAACTCTGCACTGGTCACGCAGGTGGGAGACCCTTGTCTGTAAACTGCCGAAGGGGGCATTGTGACATCATAACTCTGCACTAGTCACAGAGGTGACAGAGCCTTGTCTGTTATCTGCCTAAGGAGGCATTGTGACATCATATCTCTGCACTGTTCACCCAGGTGACAGACACTTGTCTGTGATCTGCCTAAGGGGGCATTGTGACATCATAACTCTGCACGGGTCACCCAGGTGACAGGCCCTGGCCTTTGATCTGCCTAAAGGGGCATTGTGACATCATAAGTCTGCACTGGTCACCCAGGCGACAGGCCCTGGCGTTTGATCTGCCTAAGGGGGCATTGTGACATCTTAACTCTGCAGTGGTCACCTTGGTGACAGGCCCTGGCATTTCATCTGCATAAGGGGCCATAGTGACATCATAACTCTGCACTGGTCACCCAGGTGACGGGCCCTGGCCTTTCATCTGCCTAAGGGGGCATTGTGACATCATAACTCAGCACTGGGCAACGAGGTGACAGGCCGTTGTCTGTGATCTGCCAAAGGGCACTGTGACGTCATAAGTCTGCTCTGGGCACCCAGGTGACAGGCCCTTGTCCGTGATCTGCCTAAGGGGGCATAGTGACATCGTAACTCTGTATGGGTCACCCAGGTGACAGGCCCTTGTCTGTGATCTGCCTAAGGGGGCATTTTGACATCATACCTCTGCACGGGTCACACAGGTGACAAGCCCTTGTCTGTGATCTGCCTAAGGGAACATTGTGACCTCATAGCTCTGCACTGGTCACCCAGGTGACAGGCCCTGAACTTTCATCTACCTAAGGGGGCATTTTGACATCATAACTCTTCACTGGGCACCTGGGTGACAGGCCCTTTTCTGTGATCTGCCTAAGGGGGCATAGTGACATAATAACTCTGCACTGGTCACCCAGGTGACAGGCCCTGGCCTTTCGTTTGCCTAATGCGGCATTGTGACATCATAGCTCTGCACGGGTCACCCAGGTTATGGGCCCTTGTCTGTGATCTGCCTAAGGGGGCATTGTGACATCATAACTCTGCCCGGGTCACACAGTTGACAGGCCCTTGCCTGTGATCTGCTTAAGGGGGCATTGTGACATCATGACTCTGCAGAGGTCACCCAGATGACAGACCCTTGTCTTTCTTGTGCCTAAGGGGTAATTGTGACATCATAACTCTGCAGGGGTCAACCAGGTGACAGACCCTTGTCTGTGATCTGCCTAAGTTGGCATTGTGGCATCATAACTCTGCACTGGTCACCCAGGTGACAGGCCCTTGTCTGTGATCTGCCTATGGGGGCATTGTGACATCATAACTCTGCACAACGCACCCAGGTGACAGACCCTTGTCTGTGATCTGCCTAAGGGACAGTGTGACATCGTAACTCTGCACTGGTCACTCAGGTGACAGACCCTTGTTGTTGATCTGCCTAAGGGGGCATTGGGAAATGATAACTCTGCGTTGGTCACCGAGGTGACATTCCCTTATCTTTGGTCTGCCTAAGGAGACATTGTGACATCATAACCCTGCACTGGTTACCGTGGTGACAGACCCTTGTCTCTGATCTGCCTAAGGGGGCATAGTGACATCATTACTTTGCACTGGTCACCCAGGTGACAGACCTTGTCTGTGATCTGCCTAAGGGAGCATTGTGACATCATAAATCTGCACTTGTCACCCAGGTGACCGACTCTTGTCTGTGATCTGCCTAAGCGGGCATTGTGACATCATAACACTTCACAGGGCACCGTTGTGACACACCATTGTCTGTGATCTGCCTAAGAAGGCATTGTGACATCATAAGTGTGCACTGGTCACCCAGCTGACGGACCATTGTCTGTGATCTGCCTAAGTGGACGTTGAGACAACATAAGTTTGCAACGGTTGCGCAGGTGAAAAACCCTTGTCTGCGATCTGCCTAAGGGGGAATTGTGACATCATAACTCTGAACAGGTCACCCAGGTTACAGACACTTTTCTGTGATCTGACTAAGGGTGCATTGTGACATCATAATTCTGCACTGGTCACCCAGGTGACAGACCTTTGTCTTTGATCTGCCTAAGGGGGCATTGTGACATCATAACTCTGCACGGGTCACCCAGGTGACAGACCCTTTCCTGTGATCTGTCTAAGGGGGCAGTGTGACACCATAACTCTGCATGGGTCACCCAGGTGACAGGCCCTTGTCCGTGATCTGCCTCAGGGGGCATTGAGACACGATAACTCTACACTGGTCACCGAGGTCTCAGACCCTTGTCTTTCAACTGCCTAAGGGGGCATTGTGACATCATAAGTCTGCACTAGTCACCCAGGTGACAGAACCTTTCCTTTGATCTGCCTAAGGGGGCATTGTCACATCATAACTCTGCACTAGTCACCCAGGTGGCAGGCCCTTGTCTGTGATCTGCCTAAGGGGGCATTGTGACATCATAACCCTCCACTGGTCACCCTAGCGACAGACCCTTGTCTGTGAATTGCCTAACGGGGCATTGTGATATCATAACTCTGCACAGGTCTCCGTGGTGACACACCCTTGTCTGTGATCTGTCTAAGGGGGCATGGTGACATCATAAGTGTGCACTGGTCACCCAGGTGAAAGACCGTTGTCTCTGATCTGCCTAAGGGGACATTGTGACATCATAACTTTGCAATGGTCGCCCAGGTGAAAGACCCTTCTCGGTGATCTGCTTAAGGGTCATTGTGACATCATAACTCTGCACTGGTCACCGAGGTGAGAGACCCTTTTCTGTGATCTGCCTTAGGGTGCGTTGTGACATCATAAATCTACACTGGTCACCCAGGTGACAAACCCTTGTCTGTGAACTGCCTAAGTGGGCATTGTGACATCATAACTCTGCACTCGTCACCCAGGTGACAGACCCTTGTGTTTGATCTGCCTAAGGGGGCATTGTGACATCATATCTCTGCACTGTTCACCCAGGTGACAGACACTTGTCTGTGATCTGCCTAAGGGGGCATTGTGACATCATAACTCTGCACGGGTCACCCAGGTGACAGGCCCTGGCCTTTGATCTGCCTAAAGGGGCATTGTGACATCATAAGTCTGCACTGGTCACACAGGCGACAGGCCCTGGCGTTTGATCTGCCTAAGGGGGCATTGTGACATCATAACTCTGCAGTGGGCACCCGGGTCACAGGCCCTGGCATTTTATCTGCCTAAGGGGGCATAGTGACATCATACCTCTGCATGGGTCACACAGGTGACAGGCCCTTGTCTGTGATCTGCCTAAGGGGCACAGTGACGTCATAAATCTGCTCCGGGCACCCAGGTGTCAGGTCCTTGTCCGTGATCTGCCTAAGGGGGCATAGTGACATCATAACTCTGTACAGGTCACCCAGGTGACAGGCCCTTGTCTGTGATCTGCCTAAGGGGGCATTGTGACATCATAACTCTGCAGTGGTCACCCAGGTGACAGGCCCTGGCATTTCATCTGCCTAAGGGGGCATAGTGACATCATAACTCTGCACTGGTCACCCAGGTGACAGGCCCTGGCCTTTCATCTGCCTAAGGGGGCATTGTGACATCATAACTCAGCACTGGGCACCAAGGTGACAGGCCCTTGTCTGTGATCTGCCTAAGGGGCACTGTGACGTCATAAATCTGCTCTGGGCACCCAGGTGACAGGCCCTTGTCCGTGATCTGCCTAAGGGGGCATAGGGACATCGTAACTTTGTACAGGTCAGCCAGGTGACAGGCCCTTGTCTGTGATCTGCCTAAGGGGGCATTGTGACATCATACCTCTGCACGGGTCACACAGGTGACAGGCCCTTGACTGTGATCTGCCTAAGGGGGCATTGTGACATCATAACTCTGTACTGGGCACCCAGGTGACAGGCGCTGACATTTGATCTGCCAAAGGGTGCATTGCGATATCATAACTTTGCACTGGTCACCCAGGTGACAGGCCCTGGACTTTCATCTACCTAAGGGGGCATTGTGACATCATAACTCTTCACTGGGCACCCGGGTGACAGGCCTTTGTCTGTGATCTGCCTAAGGTGGCATTGTGACATCATAACTCTCCACTGGGCACCCAGGTGACAGGCCCTTTTCTGTGATCTGCCTAAGGGGGCATAGTGACATAATAACTCTGCACTGGTCACCCAGGTGACTGGCCCTGGCCTTTCATTTGCCTAATGTGGCATTGTGACATCATAACTCTGTACGGGTCACCCAGGTGACGGGCCCTTGTCTGTGATCTGCCTAAGGGGGCATTGTGACATCATAACTCTGCACGGGTCACACAGTTGACAGGCCCTTGTCTGTGATCTGCTTAAGGGGGCATTGTGACATCATAACTCTGCACAGGTCACCCAGATGTCAGACCCTTGTCCTTGTTGTGCCTAAGGGGTAATTGTGACATCATAACTCTGCAGGGGTCAACCAGGTGACAGACCCTTGTCTGTGATCTGCCTAAGTTGGCATTGTGGCATCATAACTCTGCACTGGTCACCCAGGTGACAGGCCCTTGTCTGTTATCTGCCTATGGGGGCATTGTGACATCATAACTCTGCACTGGTCACCCAGGTGACAGTCCCTTGTCTGTGATCTGCCTAAGGGTGCATTGTGACATCATAACTTTGCAGGGGTCACCCAGGTGACAGGTCCTTTTCTGTGATCTGCCTAAGGGGGATTGTGACATCATAACTCTGCACGGGACACCCAGGTGACAGACCCTTGACTTTGTTCTGCCTAAGGGGGCATTGTCGCATCATAACTCTGCACTGGTCACACAGGCGACAGGCCCTGGTCTTTGATCTGCCTAAGGGGGCATTGTGACATCATAACTCTGCACTGGGCACCCAGGTGACAGACCCTGGCATTCGATCTGCCTAAGGGGGAATTGTGACTTCATAACTCTGCACTGGGCACCCAGGTGAAAGGCCTTTGTCTGTGATCTGCCTAAGGTGGCATTGTGACATCATAGCTCTGCACTGGGCACCCAGGTGACAGGCCCTTTTCTCTGATCTGCCTAAGCGTGCATTGTGACATCGTAACTCTGCACGGGTCACCCAGGTGACAGGCCCTTGTCTGTGATCTGCCTAAGGGGGCATTGTGACATCATAACTCTGCACGGGTCACCCAGGTGACAGGCCCTTGTCTGTGATCTGCCTAAGGGGGCATTGTGACATCATAACTCTGCACTGGGCACCCAGGTGTCAGGCCCTTGTCCGTGATCTCCGTAAGGGGGCATTGTGACATCATAACTCTGCACTGGTCACCCAGGCAACATATCCGGGACTTTGATCTGCCTAACGGGGCATTGTGACATCATAATTCTGCACTGGGCACTCAGATGACAGGCCCTTGTCTTTGATCTGCCTAAGGGGGCATTGTGACATCATAACTCTGCAGAGGTCTCCCAGGTGACAGAACCTTGTGTGCGATCTGCCAAAGGGTGCATTGTGACATCATAACTCTTCACGGTTCACCCAGGTGACAGACCCTTGTCTGTGATCTGCCTAAGGGGGCATTGTGATATCATAACTCTGCACCGGTCACCGAGATGACAGACCCTTGTTTTGATCCTCCTAAGGGGTTATTTTGAGATCATTACTCTGCACGGGTCACAGAGGTTACAGACCCTAGTCTGTGATCTGCCTAAGGGGGCATTGTGATATCATAACTCTGTACTGGTCACCCAGGTGACAGGCTCTTGTCTGTGATCTGCCTAAGGGGGCATTGTGACATCATAACTTTGCGCTGGTCACCCAGGTGTCTGGCCCTGGTCTGTGATCGGCCTAAGGGGGCATTGTGACATCATAACACTGCACGGGTCACCCAAGTGACAGGCCCTTGTCTGTGATCTGCCACAATGAGATTTTAAAATAATTCTGATTTCCTGCTGTTGAGCAGGGAGCTGAGCAAATTCAACATATCATGGGCCTAAAGTTGGAGAAGACTGAGGTCAAACTCTTGAATGCACGTGATTAAATTAACTACTATTGAAACCAAATCAAATTTAATAAGGCTGTACCTCTTAGTCTCAAGGTGTTTCCCCTCGTTTTGAAATGTGGTGTTATTCAGTGGAAAAGAATACTAGTGTTCATCTCCAGAGTAAAGAACAGGGTTCCCTGCAGGGATTGATTGACTAAGAGCTATGACTCAGGATTAAAAATCCTTCTTTTTCCCACTTATAAATTAAAAATAAATTTTTAAGCCCGTAATGACTAAATGAACCCCTCTTCTTGGATAAGGACATTCCAAAGTTAACCTGAAAAGCTAGTTCAAGCCATGGGTCACACATGCCTCATTATACTCTCCTCCCTTTGCTTTTAATTTTAATTTCAATCTTTAATTTATATTTGTGAGTACATAGTTGGTGTATATATTTATGGGGGTACATGACATACTTTGATATAGGCATGCAATGAGTGATACATAATAAAAAATGGTGTATCCATCCCTCAAGCATTTATAGCTTGTGTTATAAACAATCCAATTATACTCTTTTAGTTTTTTTAATGTATGAATTATTTTTGACTATAATCATCCTGTTTTGCTATCAAATACTGTCTTATTAGTTCTTTCTAACAATTTTTTGAATGCATATAGCATCCCCACTATCCCCCTGTTCCCTCACTGCCCTTCCCAGCCTCTGGTAACCATTCTTATACTCTCTATCTCTATGACACCTATTCTTTTGAATTTTAGCACCCACATATAAGTGAGAACATGTCACATTTGTCTTTCTGTGCCTGACTTATTTCACTTAACACAAAGACTTTCATTTCCATTTATGTTATTGCAAATGGCATACTCTCATTCTTTCTTATAGCTGAATAGTACTCCGTTGTGTATATGTACCACATTTTCTCTATCCAGTTATCTGTTGATGGACATTTAGGTTCCTTCCAAATCTTGGCTATTATAAACCCTGCTGCAGCAAACATGAGAGTGCCAATATGTCTTTGATTTACCAATTTTATTTCTTTTAGGCATATACTGAGCAGTGGGATTACTAGACCATATGTAGCTCTATTTATAGTTATATCAGGAACATCCAAACTGTTCTTAACTGTGCTCCCAACAACAGTGTACAAAGGTTCCCTTCACTCCACATACTCACCAGCATTTGTTTTTGACTGACTTCTGGATAAAAACAACCTTAACTGGGGTGAAATGATATCTCATTTTGGGTTTGATTTGCATTTCTATGAAGATCAGTAATGTGGAGCACCTTTTCATTTGCCTGTTTGACATTTGCATGTCTTCTTTTCATAAATGTCTATTTAAATTTTTTGTCCACTTTTTAATTAGATTATTACATTTTTTCTGTATAAGTTTTTGAACTCCATATATTGTAATGTATTAGTCTCTTTCTGCATTGCTATAAAAATAAATACCCGAGACTGGGTTATCTATTTTTTTATTGAGATGAAGTCTTGATCTGTTGCCCAGGCTGAAGTGCAGTGGTGCAATCTTGGCTCACTGCATCCTCCACCTCCTGGTCAAAGCAATTGTCTGACTCAGCCTCCTGAGTAGCTGGGATTACAGGCACCTGCCAGCACACTCAGCTAATTTTTTGCCACCATGCCTGTCTAGTTTTTGTATTTTTAGCAGAGACGGGATTTCACCATCTTGGCCAGGCTGGTCTTGAACTCCTGACCTCGTGATCCACCCGCCTCAGCCTCTCAAAACGGTGAAATTACAGGCTTAAGCCACTGCACCTGGCAAGACTGAATAATTTATAAAGGAAATGGGTTTAATTAACTCACAGTTCCAAATGGCTGGGGAGGCCTCAGGAAACTCACAATCATGGCAGATGGGGAAGCAGGCACCTCTTATATGACAGCAGGCGAGAGCATCTATGTGAAGCAAAGGGGGAAGAGTCCCTTATAAAACCATCAGATCTCATGAGAACTCCCTCATTATCAGAAGAACAGCATGGGGGAAACCACCCCTATGATCCAATCGCCTTCTACCATGTCTCTCCCTCAACATCTGGGGATTACAATTCAATATGAGATTTGGGTGGGGACACAAAGCCTAATCATATCAGGTAGCTATTAGTTGCTTTTCAGATGGATAATTTAAAAATATTTTCTCCCGTTCTGTGGATTTTCTCTTCACTTTTTTTATTGTTTCCTTCACTTTAGAAAGGTTTTCTGACTTGCTTTAATCCCATTTGTCCATGTTTCCTTTGGTTGTCTGTGCTTATGGGGCATTATTTAAGAAATTTTTGCCCAAACCAATGCCCTAAAGAGTTTCCCCAATATTTTCTTGTAAAAGTTTAATAGTTTGAGGTGTTAGGTTTAAGTCTTTATTTCATTTTAATTTGATTTTTGTATGTGGAAAGAAATAGGTTCTAGTTTTATTCTTCTGCCTCTGGCTTGCCAGTTTTCCCAGCCCTATTTATTACAAAACCTGTCTTATTTTTTATTGTATGTTCTTGGCACTTTTGTTGAAAATAAGTTTAGTTTAGCTGTATGAGTTTGTATCTAAGGTCCCTATTTCATTCCATTTTTCTTTATGTCTGTTTTTATGCTAGTGTCATGCTGTTTTAATTACTATAACTTAGTAGTATAATTTAAAACCAGGTAATGGAATTCCTCCAGTTTTGTTTTACATACTGAGCATAGCTTTGACTATTATGGTGTTTTGTGATGGTTCCATATACATTTCAGAATTTTTTGTCTATTTCTGTGAGGAATGTCTTCTTTTTTTTTTTTTTTTTTAGATGGTGTCTCACTCTGTCACCTAGACTGGAGTGCAGTGATGCGATCTTGGCTCACTGCAACCTCTGCCTCCTGGGTTCAAGCAATTCTCTGCCTCAGCGTCCTGAGTAGCTGGGATTATAGGCACCCACCACCACACCCAGCTAATTTTTCTGTATTTTTAGTAGAGACGGGGTTTCACCAAGTTGGGCAGGCTGGTCTTGAACTCCTCACCTCATGATCCACCCATCTCGGCCTCCCAAAGTGCTGGGATTACAGGCATGAGCCACTGCCCCTGGCCTGTTATTTTGATAGAGATGGCATGAAATGTATAGATTGCTTTGGATTGTATGGACATTTTAAAAAATACTGATTCTTCCAATCAGTGAACATAAAAATATCTTTCCAATTTTTGGGTCCTCTTTCATTTCTTTTATCGGTGTCTTACAGTTTCAATTGTTGAGAACTTTTATTTCTTTGGTAAATTCCCACACATTTTGTTTCATTTGTGGCTATTGCAAATAGTATTACATTTTTTTAATGCTTTTTCAGTTTGTTGACTCTTGGCATATAGAAATCCTACTGATTTGTATATGTTGATTGTGTATTCCGCAAATTTACTCAAGTTATTACTGCTAATAGTTTTTTGGTGGATGTATTAGGCCATTCTCACATTGCTATTTAAAATAATCAGTGACTGGTTAATTTATAAAGAAAATAGGTTTAATTGGCTCATGGCTCTACAGGGTGTACAGAAAGCATTGCACTGGCTTCTGCTTCTGGGGAAGCCTCTGACAACTGACAAGGTGAAAAATAAATCCAGTGCTTACACATCACATGGTAAGTGTGAGGGCAGGGGGGAAGTGCTACACACACTTGTAGGTAACCAGCTCTCATGAAAGCTAACTATTGTGGGAATGGCACCAAAGGAAATGATGCCAAACTGTTCATGGAAATCCTGCTGTCATGATTCAATCACCTCCCCACTAGGCCCACTTCCAACATTGAGGATTACATTTCAATATAAGATTTTGGTGGGAACACCCACCCAAACTATATCATTTTGCCCCTGGCCATTGCAGATCTCATATCCTTCTCATATTTCAAAATACAATCATGACTTCCCAATAATCCCCAAAGTCTTAACTCATTTCAGCCTTAACTCAAAAGTCAAAAGTCCCATCCAAGACAAAGCTAGTTTCTTCCTCCTATAAGCCTGTAAAATAGAACACAAGTTAGGCACTTCCAAGATACAAATGAGGCAGAGGCATTGGGTAAATAATCCTGTTCTAAAAGGAAGAAATCAGCCAAAAGAAATGGACTTCAGGACCCATGAAAGTCTGAAACCCAGAAGGGCAGTTATTGAATTGTAAGGCTCCAAAATAATTATTTTTGACTCTGTGTCCCATTTTCAGGGCACACTAATGCCTTGGGAAGGTCCTACCTTCTGCCTTTGCATGGTTCAGCCCACACAGCTGCTCTTATGAGCTGGCATTGTGTACTTCTGACTGTTATTGTGTGCCTCTGGCTTTTCCAGGTGCAAGGTGCAAGCTGTAGCTAGATCTACCATTATGGGGTCTGGAGGACAGTGATCTTCTCCTCACAGATCTCCTAGGTCATGCCCCAGTGGGGAGCCTGCCTGGGGACTGTTAACCCACATTTCTTTTCTCCATTGTTTTAGTAGAGATTCTCCATGAGTGCTCCACCCCTGCAGAATGCTTCTGCCTGCACAACCTGGCTTTTTCATACATCCTTTGAAATAAAGGTGGAGACTCCCAAGTCTCAACTCTTGCATTTTGTATACCCACAGGCCTAACACCACATGGAAGCTACCAAGGCTATGGCTTGCACCCCCTGAAGCAGTGACTGGAGTTGTAACTTAGTCAATTTGACTTATACCTGGAGCTGAAGCAGTGGCCAGGATGCAGGGAGCCATGTTCCAAATCTACCCAAGGCAGCAGGTCCTGGGCATGATCCCAGAAACTATTCTCTTCTTTTAGGCCTCAGGGCCTATGATGGGGGGCTGCCTTTTAGATTTCTAAAATGCCTTCAATTCCTCTTTCCCATTGTCTTGGCTATCAACACTTGCTTTTTTTTTTAGGTTATACAAATATCTCTAACAAGTAGTTGCTCCATAGTCGGCTTGAGTTCCTCTCTTATAAAAGCTTTTATTTTTCAGACACATGACTAGGCTGCAAAGCTTTCAAGCTTTTAAACTATGCTTCCCTAGTAATTTTAAATTGCAACCTTTTTTTTTTTTTTTGCTAGAACATGTGAGCATAGGTTGTTAGAAGCAGCCAGGCCACATCTCAAATGCTTTGCTGTTTAGACATTTTTCCAAAAGAAACCATAAATCATCAATTTCAAATTCAAACTTTTATATGCCCTAGGGCATGACAGAAATTCAGCCAACCACTTTGCTAAGACAACATGTGTGACCTTTGTTTCGGTCCTAATTAGTTTCTAATTTTCATCTGAGACCTCCTCAGCCCAGACCTCACTGTCCAAATCACTATCAGCATTTTGGTCACAGCCATTCAACCAGTCTCTAAGAAAATCTCAACTTTCCCTCATTTTTCTGTCTTCTTCTGAATCCAACAAACTCTTCCAACCTCTGCCTATTTACCCAATTACAAAGCTGATTCCACATTTTCAGGTATTTTTATAACAATTTTCCACTCCTTGGTGCCAGTTTTATGTATTAACCTATTTTTGAATCAATGTAAGAGTGGGACTGGATAATTTATTTTTAAGAAAGGAGGTTTAAGTGGCTCCTGGTTCTACAGGCTGTAGAGAAGACATAGCACTGGCATATGCTTCTGGGGTGGCCTGTGGAAGTTTACAGTCATGGCAGAAGTTGAAGCAGAATCTTGCACATCACACAGCAAAAAGCAGGAGTAAAAAAAAACAGAGGTGCAAGTTGTTACACACTTTTAATAACCAGATCTTATAGGAACTCACTTACTATTATGAGGATAGTACCAAATGGGATGGTGCTAAGCCATTTATGAGTAGTCCACCCCGGTGATTAAATCACCTTTCACCAGGCCCACCTCCAACATTGAGAATTACATTTAAATATGAGATTTGGGAGGGGACATACATTCAAACCCTATCAGAGGAGTCTTTATGTTTTTGCCAATATAAGATTATATCATTGGCAAACACAGATAATTTGACTTCTTTTCCAATTGGGATGCCTTTTATTGCTTTCTCTTGTCTGATTGCTCCAGATAGGACTTTCAGAATTATGTTGAATAACAGTGGTAAAAGTGGACATTTTTGTCATCTTCCAGATTTTAGCGGAAAGGATTTTAGTTTTTCCACACTTAGTATGATACTAGCTGTGGGTCTGTCATATATGACTTTTACCATATTGAGGTATGTTCACTCCATACCTAGTTTTCAAAGGGTTTTTTATTATTAAAGAATATTAAATTTTATCAAAAATTTTTTAGTGTAATTGAAATGATTATATGGATTTTGTCCTTTTATTTATTTTTTTTGAGATGAAGTCTCCCTCTGTCACCCAGGCTGGAGTGCAATAGCATGATCTCAGCTCACTGAAACCTCTGTCTCCTGGATTCAAGTGATTCTCCTGCTTCAGCCTCCCGAGTAGCTGGGATTACAGGCACCCACTACCGTGCCTGGTTAATTTTTGTATTTTTAGTAGAGACAGGGTTTTGCCATGTTGGCCATACTGGTTTAGAACTCCTGAACTCGGGTGATCTGCCCACCTCGGCTTCCCAAAATGCTGGGATTACAGGCATGAGCCACTGTTCCTGGCCCCTTCATTCTGTTTATGTGAGTATCACATTGATTGATTTGCATGTTGAACCATCCTTGCATCCCTGGGATAAATCCCTCTTGGTCATTATGAATTACCTGTTTATGTGTTGTTTAATTCAGTTTGCTAGGTTTTTTGCAAATTTTTGCATCAATATTCTCAGATATGGGCCTGTAGTTTGCTTTTTTAATGTGTATTTGTCTGGTTTTGATGTCAGGGTAATACTAGCCTCAAAGAATGAGTTTGGAATGTTCTTTCCTTTTTTATTTTTCAGTCTGGTCCTACAGACTTTTTTATTAAGGCTTTAATTTTGTTAATTGTTATTGGTCTGTTCAGGTTTTAGATTGTTTCCTAGTTCAATCTCGGTAAGCTGTGTTTGTCTGAGAATTAATTTCCTGTAGGTTTTCTAATTTGTTGGCACACAATTGCTGATAGTAACCACTAATGATTCTTTGATTTTCTGAAGCATTACTTGTAATGTCTCCTTTTGCACCTCTGATTTTACTAATTTGTATCTTCTCTGTTTTTTAGTTAGCCTGTCTAAATATTTGTCAATTGTTTTACTTTTCAAAAAATGAACTTTTTGTTTATTAGTCTTTTGCATCGTTTTCTTCATTTTAACTTTATTTACTTCCACTCTAATCTTATTATTTCTTTCCTTCTAATTTTGGATTTGGCTTGGCCTTTTTATTCTAGTTAATTAAGATGTATTGTTAGGTTATTTATTTGAAGCTTTTCTGTTTTTTATATCGGCACTTACAGTTATAAATTTTCCTTTTATAATAGTACCTCTTTCACTATATTCCATACGTTTTGCTATGCTGTGTTTCTATTATCATTTGTTTCAAGAAATTTTTCTATTTTCTTCTTAACTTTTTTATCGACCTACTAATCATTCAGGAGCATATTGTTTAACGTCTTTGTGTTTGTATAGTTTCTGAAATTCCTTTTCAAATTGATTTATAGTTTTATTCCCTGTAGTCAGAAAAAATACTCGATATTACTTTAATTTTTTGGAATGTCTTTAGACGTGTTACTTAACATATGGTCTATCCTTGAGAATAACCCATGTGCTGAGGAGAGGAATGTATATTCTGCAGCTGTTGGATGAAATTTTCTGTAAATATCTATTAGGTTCATTTGTTCTGTAGTGCAGATTAAGTCTGATGCTTCTTTGTTGATTTTCTGTTTGGAAGGTCTATCCAATGACTAAAGTAGGGTGTTGAAGTGTTCAGCCATTATTGTATTGAGGTCTCTTTCTTTAGCTCTTATAATATTTGGTTTATTTATCTAGGTGCTTTAGTGTTGGGTGCATATATATGTTCAATTATTATATCCTCTTGATGAATTGATCTCTTCATTATTATATAATGACGTTTTAATTTCTTCCTACAGTCTTTTGTTGAAATCTATTTTTGTCTGGTGTAAGTATAGCTATTTCTGCTCTTTTTTGGTTTCCATTGGCATGGAATAACTTTTTCCATTCTTTTATTTTCAGTCTAAATGAATCTTTATAGGTAAAGTATGTTTTTTGTATGTCACAGATTATTGTCCTGCTTCTCTATCCATTCATCCACTATTTTTCTTTTGAGTGGAGTATTTAGTTAATTTACATTCAATGTTATTATTGATAAGCACTTACTCCTACCATTTTGTTATTTGTTTTCTGATTGATTTTTGTCCTCTCTTCATTCTTTTCTTTCTTCCTGTCTTCCTTTTAGTGAAGGTGATTTCTCTTGTATTATAATCTAATTTCTTGCTTTTTACTTTTTGTACATCTGTGGTACACTTTTTGATTTGAAATTATCATGAGGTTTGTAAATAATATAATATATGATTTTAGACTGTGGACAATTTAACACTGATTGCAACAACAAAGAAACAAGCAAAACAACTAATAAAAACTCTATACTTTATTGCCGTTCTTTTAACCTTTTTGTTGTTTCTCTTCATTCCCTATTTTACTGTCTATGTCTTGGAAATATGTTGTAGTTATTATTTTCATTGGTTTATTGTTTACTCTTTCTATTTGAGATTTTTGCACCCCATAATTACCATGTTATAATATTCAGTGTTTTTCCATGTGCTATTGCTAGTGAGTTCTGTACCTTCAGATGATTTCTTATTGCTCACTAACTTTTTTTCTTTTAGGTCTAGAAATCCCTTTAGCATTTCCTGTAGTACAGGTCCGGTGTTAATGAAATCTGACAGTTTTTATTTGTTGAGAAAAGTTCTTATTTCTCTGTCAAGTTTAAAGGACGTATTTGCCAGATACATTATTCTAAAGTAAAAGTCTTTTTTTCTTCAGCTTTTTTAATATGTCACGCCAGTCTCCCAGCCTGTAAATTTTCCCCTGAAAAGTCTGCTGTCAGATGTATTGGAGTTCCACTGAATGTTATTTGTATCTCTTCTCTGGATGCTTTTAGAATCATTTCTTTATCTTTAACCTTTGGGAGTTCAGTTAAGTGCCTTGAGGTGGTCTTCTTTGGGTTAAATCTGCTTTATGTTTTGTAACTTTCTGTTACACGAATGTTGATATCAAATGTTGAGGAATTGTTTAATATTATTTAATATTATTTATTTAAATAAATGTTCAACTCATCTCTTTTTCTACCTCCTCTTTAAGGCCAATAACTCTTAGATTTGCTATTTTGAGGCTATTTTTTAGATTCTGTAGGCATGCTTTATTTTTTATTCTTTTTTGTCTCCTCTGACTTTGTATTTTTATAGTCTGACTTCAAGTTCACTAACTCTATCTTCTCCTTGATCAATTCTTTTAAGTGATTCTGATCCATTCTTCAGTATGACAATATCATTTTAACTTCAGAATTTCTGCTTTATTCTTTTTGTTTCAATCTCATTGTTAAATTTATCTGATAGAATTTTGAATTCCTTCTCTGTGTTATATTGCATTTCTTTGAATTACCTCAACCAGCTATTTTGGATTTCCTGTATGAAAAGTCACATACCTCTGTTTTTCCAGGATTTGTCCCTGGTGCTTTATTTAGCTTGTTTGGTGAGGTCATGTTTTCCTGGATGGCCTTGATACTTGTAGATGTTCATCTATATCTGGGCATTGAAGAGTTCAGTCTTTATCGTAGTCTTCACAGTCTGGGCTTGTTTGTGCCCATTATCCTTGGGAACACTTTCCAGGTATTAAAAGAAACTTGGGTCCCAAACCCAATAGCACAGTAGTTTATGCAAACACGTAGAGGTAGTGCCTTCGTGGCCTTGAATTAACATCAAGAAAAATTATCTTGATTTATCAAGTAGAGACTCTTGTTCTCTTCCCTTACTTTCTCTCAAATCAGCAGTCTCTCTTTCTGTGCTGAGACATATGGAGCTGGGGTTGGGGTAACATAAGCACTTCTGTGGCCACCACCACTGAGACTGTGCTGGTTCACACCTGAATTAGGCACAGAACTTGGTCTCACCCAAGGCCCACTGTAACCACTACTTGGCTACCATATAAGTTTATTCAAAGCTCTAGGACTCTGTGATTAATAGGTGGTAAAGCCAGCCAGGTTTGTGTCTCTGTCTATAGGTTGTCAAGTTCCCCTACCCATAAGTGGGTCCACAGATGCTACCTGGGAGCCACAGATTAAAGCATAGAATCTTCAAAATTTACCTGCTCTTCTATTTTACTGTTGCTAACCTGGTACTTAGGGAATAAGACAAAGTATTTTCTACTCTTCCTTCCCCTGTCTGCAGGCAGAAGAGCCTCTTCTGTGACTGCCAACACTACTGGCCCATGGGAGTGTTCCACAAAATCATCATCCCTTTCTCACTTAAAGCCCAAGTACTCTTTAGTTAGCTTGTGATAAATTCTGCAATGCCTGGGACTCGACCTTTGGCCCAGGGCAAGTGCAGAAATGCTGACCAAGACCCTAAGCCTGGAGTCAGGAACTCTAAGAATCGGCTTGGTGCTCTACCCCACTGTGGTTGAGCTGGTGTATCAGGCGCAATGCAGAGTTCCCTTTACTTTCCCCCCTGCTTTTCTCAAACAGAAGTCTTTCACCATAGCTACCACAGCTAGAAATGCACTGGGTCTCACCGGAAGTTAGCACTTCTCAGAGCCCAATGCCCATGGTGTATTACCTGGTTGTCACTGTTTTTTATTCTGGGTACAGGGGTTCTTTAGTCAGCGGGTGATGAATTCTGCCAGGTCTTTACTGACATGGCAGCACGGAGTTTAATGTAAAGTCCTCCAGTCCCTATGCTCTCCGTCTCCCAAATTCACAGGTTTCTCTGTGTTGTGTGGCGGCTGCTGGGTGGAGTGTGGGGGAGTGGTGTTGTGAGCACTCCCTTAGCTGCTTCGGCTGCTGTCTCAGTAGACCCCATACTCTCCACCCTCCACATTCCACTGGCTCTGAGCCCAGCTAGGAGTATGACTTGCGTAATAATTGAAGTCCTTGTGGCCTAGAATGCCCCTTAAGTTCTCTTAGAGTCCAATAGCATGTCAACTCATGATGGCAAGACTTGTAAAAACTCAAGCTCCCAACACTAGGATGGGAGATTTTCCTCTTGCTAGGGCCAATATAAATGCTCCCTCCATTGGCAGATGTCAACTGAGTACAGTCTGGTTCTGCTTTTCACTGTGACGGGGTAGTAATGAGTTTATTGCAAAGCCTCACAAAATATGCTCTCCGTCTCCCAAACATACTATCTCTGCACCATGTAGCCGCTACTGGTGGTTGAAAAAGAGGTGGCATCGTGCTTTTAGACCATCTTTTTTTTTGTTTTTGTCTTCTCCAATGTGTCTTTCAGTGATATGAAGTTAATACCAGGTACTGTCATTGTTCACCCAATTTTTGGTCCCTTTGACAGTGCTTCTTGAATGTAGTGAGTTGGGAAAATTTGGTGTTTTTGTGTGGGGGTTGAGAGTGGTGTAGGCTTCTATTCTGCCCTCTTACTCTGTCTCTGCCTTAAGTTTTTTAGATTCAGGGAGTATATTTGCAGGTTGGTTACATGGATATATTGTGTGATGCTGAGCTATCTGAAATATTATTGATCCCATCACCAAGGTAGTGAGCATATATTGTGGAATATAATTGATCCCATCACCTAGGCAGTAAGCATAGCACTCATAGTTTCTCACCCCCTGCCCTCCTCCTTCCCTCCTTCATCTAGTAGTTCTCAGTGTCTATTGTTGTCATCTTTATATTCATGAGTACCCCATGTTTAGATTCTACTTATAGGCAAGAACATGTGGTGTTTGGTTTTCTGTTCCTTTATTAATTTCCTTAGGATAATGGCCTCCAGACATATGAATGTTGCTGCACAGGACATGACTGTATTCTTTTTAATGTGTGCATAGTATTTTATGGTGTATATGTGGCACATATTTCTACCCAGTTTATTGATTCACAGATAAGTTAATTCCATGCCTTCCCTATTGTGAATAGCAATATGACGAATATACAAGTGCGTGTGGGGTTTCTGTTTGTAGAATTTTTAATTTTCTTTTGGATATATACTCAGTAATGGAATTGCTGGTTGAATGGTACTTCTGTTTTAAATTCTTTGAAAAATCTCCAAACTGCTTTTCACAGTGGCTGAACTAATTTACATTCTCACCAATAGTGTAGAAGCATTTCATTTTCTCTGAAGTCTAGCCAGAATTTGTTCTTTTTTTATTTATTAATAGTAGCCATTCTGACTAATGTGACATGGTATCTCACATTGATTTGCATTTCTCTGATGATTAGTAATGTTGAACATTAAGAAAACAGCCCATTGAAACATTGACAAGGGACATAAGAAGACACTTCTCAAAAGAAGACGAGCTGAGCACAGTGGCTCACGCCTGTAATCGCAGCAATTTGGGAGGCCAGGGTGGGCAGATCACAAGGTCAGGAGATCGAGACCATCCTGGCTAACACGGTGAAAACCCGTCTCTACAAAAAATTAGCCGGGTGTGGTGGTGGGCGCCTGTAGTCCCAGCTACTCAGGAGGCTGGGACAGGAGATAGCATGAATTGGGGAGGCAGAGCTTGCAGTGAGCCAAGATCGCACCACTGCACTCCAGCCTGGGCGACAGAGTGAGATTCTGTCTCAAAAAAAAAAAAAATAGATATAGAAGTGGGATTCTTATTCTATCACAGTAAACTGCCTTTCCTTTGCAAATACAAAATCAAACCATTTGAAAAATCACTTTAATTGTAGGGATTGACAGTATGTTTCCCGTTCTCTATCTCCTTTCCTCTTTTGTGATTTTTTTCTGATCACTATGAATCCACTCAGCAGATTAACTTCCATTCTTAATCTGTATGAATTGTGCTGATGAGCAAGTCAGCTCTCTTAAAATCGCTAACAAAAAAGTTTTAAATTTCCTAGTTAGTAATACATTTTTAGCATGCCATAGGATACTCTTAGAATAAGGACTTCTGGTCCAGGCATTATGGATTATGATGATTAGTTCTCTGGATTTCTATAAGCTTTGAAATTAAAGGTAAAAATCTAAGATAAATTGGACTTCATACTATTTATACATTTATTTGGTTTATTAATTATTCCATAGGAAAACAGATGAAAGACTTTTGTAGCATTCAATTCTGTTTCACCATATTTAGGGTTACAAGAAGGGAATTATATTGATTTAATTGACAGACTGAATTAACTCAGTCATCACATGTAATTTTTCTAGAGTTTTTTAATGGTACTGACATTCTTTTCAGTATGTAAATGCCTAGCTTGGTTTTCTCGGGGAGAGATGAATAGCTAATACTACCCATCCAAAACATAATGTTCATTAGTTGAAATAATGGTGTGATATGATAGTCTTCAATGTGTCCATGCCTAGCTTGGGTTTCTGGGGGAGACATGAGTAGCTAGTACTACCCATCTAAAACATAATGTTCATTAGCTGGAATAATGGTGTGATATGATAGTCTTCAAGATGATGCCCTCAATTTCTTTCCTCCCTGCATGCACATGCTGCTTTTTACCTTGACAAGTAGAGTCTACTCTCCCATTTCGTGAATCTGTGCTGGTCACAATGACTTGCTTTACCAATAGGATGCAGCAGAGTTCATATTCTAAGACCTCCAAGGCTAGGTCATAAGAAGCTTTGTAGTATTTGCCTATGTGTCTTGGGACAAACGACCACATTGTGAGAACTCCGGGTAACATGGAGAAGACAGATAGGCATCACACTCAGCAGCCAATATGCACTGCCAGCCATGTGAGTGACCTATCTATGCTCTTTAGCCTAGCTGAGCTTTCAAGTGACTTCAGCAGCAGCCAACCAACAGCAACTGCAAGAAAGACTCCAAAAGAAAACTTTTGTAGTGTCCATCAACCCGCAAAACTATGAGAAATAACCTTATTTAAAATTACTAAACAAATAATAACAATAAACAATATTAAACAATAAATAATTCCTTAAGTTTTGGAATGGCTTACTATTCAGCAAGAGATAGCTAGAACAAGTACTAATTATTGTAAAATACTGAATAAGTGTAAGTTTAGTTGTATAATATACTTCTATATTTTAAAGCCATTGACATTTCTGAAAAGAGTGTAAAAGTGAGCACTGATTAAATGGTTCCCAAGAGAAGTTGCCTGTTGTATCTTAATATCATCATTTACCAATGGGAGCTGTATTTTGTTTTTGGAAAATACACATTTTAATGTTCATTTTAAAAAATATACTAACAATGAAAAAAACATTTGAAAAAATCAATGAATCCAATCCAACTCTATAATGACAGAGATGATGTAACTAGTAGACAAGGACATTTATAACTGTCATTGTAACTGAATTCCATATGTTCAACAAGCTAGAGAGAAGACTGACCGTGATAGAGGTAAAGAAAACATTAATAAGATCCATACTGAACTTGTCCTAATGAAGTTCATATAAATGAACCTGTCCATTGAACTCGTCCATTCATACTGAAGACAGAAAAAAAATAGAAGAAATAATGGCCACGAATTTTTCAAGTTTGATGAAAACTATAAACTCATAAATCCAAGATGCTCAACAAAACCCAAGCAAAAGAAACATGATGAAAGTGACATCAAGACACATCACAATCAAATTCACTGAAACCAAGGCTACAGGGAAAAATCTGAAAAGGAGTCAGAGAAAAAAGACACAGAGGAATAAAACTAAAAATGAGGGTAACAGAAGACTTCTCATCACAAGTAATGTGCATAAGATGACAGTGGAGCAGCGTCATTAAAGTACTAAAAGAAAAAAATTTCAATTTAGAATTCTATGTCTCAGAAAAAAATATCTTTGCAAAAGGAAGGCTAAATAAAATAAAAATAAAAACTTTTACAGACATTTGTATGTCTTTAAAATAAAAACTTTTACAGACATACAAATGTTGAAAGAATCACCAGCAGGACTGTACTACAAAAAATCTTAAAGGAAGTCCTTCAGGCAGAAGAAAAATGATACAAAATAGATATCTTCTACACAAAAGAAATGAAAACTACATGGGTAGACACAAAATAGTTTTTTCTCTTATTATTTAAATCTTTTTAAAGAATAAATGACTATGCTGTATTATGGGATTTATAGCATAAAAAAAATAGCACCAAAGGTTGGGAGGGAACAAATGTAAGTACAGGTGACCCTCAAACAATGTTTTGAGATGCCGGGGTTCACTTATAAACAAATTTTCTTCCATCTATGCCACCCTTCATATGCCAAGACCAACCCCCCAACTTCCTCCTCTTCAGCCTACTCAGTGTGAAGATGATGCGGATGAAGTCTTTTATGATGATCCATTTCCACTTAATAAATAGTAAATATATTTTCTCATTCTTATCAAAAATAAAAAATAAAAAAATAAAAATAAAAAATGTACTATCAATTGTTTAGAAAGGCATATGCTATTTTGAAGAACATTTGAGCGAACCAGAAAAGTATAAATTTTAAGGCTCTAATCATATTTATATGCTATTTAACCGATAAATCCAATGTCTGATGACAAATACGTTTGTGTAATACTGATACTTGGATAAATAAGTTAAACTAACAGTTTTCTTTTTAAATGATAGGCCTTATAATTGGTATGATGTTGAGATGGCTGCAGTGGATGGACTCATCATAATAATAATATTTTCTCTTTAATACTTTTTTAGAATATTAAGTGAAAACCAGAGAGTCTAAAACTGGGTTACACAGCAGTAATAAGATCAGAGTGACACTTACTTTGCAGCAGCAGGAATGGAATTCTTGCTGTTGGGGTTGGTGGCAGCAAACTCAATTATGGGTGTCTTCTGCTTCATGCTTAGATGGTGTGTTGGAACATTTCCTGTTTAGGACTTTCTAACACTTTCTGACTAGAGCTGTTTAAAATAGAAACAAACCCCTCTGATTTTGAATTTAGCCTATTTATTATTATAATTTGTTCATATGTTTCTACTTTTTAGACTGTGGCTTTCTTGTAGACAGAAGTCGTAACTTATACCTCTTTTTCTTCAACAGTGGTGTGCCTGGCACCTAGTTGAATTGTCAGGTTCATTGAATAAGTAAAGTAAAATTATACTAGAAGTAAACTATTAAATTTATCAATTTTACTCAAAAAATATATAGCTAAGTATGACATTTGAATCAATTCACTCACTTATTCAACAGACATTTTTTAAGTGACTACAGTATGCTATGAGCTAGGAATATGGCAGTAAACAAATCTCACCTTGTCTCAAACTTCAGTGGATTCAGGAGTCTCTAGAAGTTTAATTTCTGCTCAATCAGCAATTCCTTTTCACTGAAGACTTGGCAAGAAGGTTTGAGAAGGCAAGTGTGTGTGAACTTAGCAGATGTTTGTGATGCACCTACTGTGTGCCAGCTGTAGTGTCATAGGGTCTGCCTGTGTCTCCTAGGAAAGGTGAAAACTAAGGATAATATTTTAAACAACAAATAATGCCAAGTATGCCACGTGATGGAGAAGGAAAGCACTGGGTCCCAAGAGTATAACAGGCACTGAGCCTAGCGTGGGGTCCAGGCCTCTCTGGCATGGTGCCCTCCTAGGTCGTGGTTGTCCCTCCTTGTTGCTCTTGCTGTCTTCTTCAGTTACATCTGCTTCTCTGCATTTCCTCGTTTTACAGTGTGTGGGATGCAGTCATCTCTGAACAGGAATAGGCAACTGTGCACCTGTTACACCGTGCTTGATGTTCTGCATTGATGTACACTGGGCCCAGGTTTCCCTGGTGGACTGCTTGGGCCATTCTTGTCATCTGGCTCTGAAGTCTTTGTTCACAGAGGTGCACTTGCCATACCGGGAAACCAGAGATCTGGGGTCCTCTGATGAGGCCACTCTCACCCTACTTATCTTCCCTGACATACCTAACAGATGAAACTCAGGTGGGCGATGCGCCTCAGGACACAGTGTGGATTGTTTTAACCAAGCGAGTTATAGAGGAACACCACACTTTGAGACAAATTAAGGAGTCCTTTATTAGCCGGCGACCGAGAGGCACCTAACGCTCAAAATTCTCTCGGCCCCGAGGAAGGTGCTGGTTTTGTTTTTATACCGTGTTCTAAATAGGGGAGGGGCGAGTTTGGCTGAAGCAATTTTTACAGAAGCAGAGCTGGCAAAAAGTTAAAAAAATAATTGGTTACAAAAGCAGTTGCAAAAAAAATAAACAGTTTCAGGTGCAGGAACTTAAACTATCACAAAGAGAGAAATGCAGGGGTTTTGGATGCCATTCACCGAGCGCATCCCCAGGAGCTGCTGGTACAGCTTGCCTCAATATCTTATCAGTAAGTGATTCCTGGATGTGCTTTGAGTCAGTTTACACTAGTTATGCCCTTAAGGGAGGGAGGTAAAGGGGGCTGCACGTGAAGAAACTAAAATAGAGTCTGTCCAGCTCTCTGCTAGGAGACAATCACTGGGGTTAAAACAAGGTAGGGTATCACAGGACTATGTACAATTCTTCAAGCTCCAGCTTCAACTCTTTTTCTTATTTCTCTCTTAGGACAGTATATTTAGATGGGAGTAAATGAAAGTAATGTTATTAGGGGATAAGATTAAAATCGATCCCATTTGTAAAACAGGAAGTAGATTATTTGTGAACTGTAATACTTTTTTTAGTGAAGAATCACCTTAAAACTTGAACCTGGATACAAGATAATTCCTTCATTCTGCTAATGTTTAGTAGCAAACTATATGCCAAGACTGTGCTGGGTACTAGGGATACATGGTTGAATATATAGTATAAGATGCCTTGGAGTGTCAGATAGTTTCACATAAATGG
Organism: Gorilla gorilla gorilla; assembly: GCF_029281585.2. Taxonomy (NCBI): domain Eukaryota; kingdom Metazoa; phylum Chordata; class Mammalia; order Primates; family Hominidae; genus Gorilla; species Gorilla gorilla. The sequence goes on along the minus strand of NC_086018.1, from coordinate 6,887,962 downwards.
CTCATGCAGTATATAGACAGTGTGGTAAAAAGAGACTACTAAGATGTCCAGAGGACAGACAATAAAGGGTCTTTGAATGGTGGATAAATGTGTTTGGACTTTTCACTCAAGGCTGTTGAAGCTTTTGAAGGTCAGTGGTCTCAGCGTTTTGGTGTTTTCAAGCACTGCTAAATACTTTGTTTCTAGCTGATGATTGGCCACGATTACTGATCAACTATTGGCTCTGTCTGATTCGGCAATCCCACCACTGGGTATCTATGCAAAGGAAAAGAAATCAATGTACGAGAAAGATAACTGTACTTGTATATTTGTTGCAACAACATTCACAGCAGCACAGATATAAAATCAACCTAAATGTCCATCAACAAATGATTGGAGAAAGAAAATGTAGAAAATATACAAAAAGAAATACTATTCAGGCACAAAAAATAGAATAATAACTTTTGCAGACACATGGATGGAACTGGAGGCCATTGTTGTAAGTGAAGCAAGCCAGACACAGAGTAAACATCGTATTTTATCAGTCATAAGAGGGTGCTAAAAGATGTGTAAGTATTGATGTAGAGAGTGGAATAATAATGGAGACTCAACAGGGTGAGGGGATGGAAGGGGTGAACAGTGAGAAATTACTTAATGGGTACAATGTGCATTATTCCGGTGATGGATACCCTAAAAGCCCTGACTCTCTACTATGCCATCCATGCTTACAGCAAAATTGCACTTGGAACCCTTAAATTTATACACAAAAAGTCTTAGACCTCTCTCTCTTCTCTCAGAAGACTCAGAGCTCAGTGATCCCCTTGGATCTCCTCAGCCTGCTGAGTTTTGATTTTCCTACCCAAGGTGATTTTGGGCAGAGACAAGGGAGTGTTTCAGGAAGATGTTCTCAGGCACACGCTTCTGAAGAAGCATTGGAGGCTCTTCTAGTGGCATTTATCTAGTCACTGCTTTAAGCAAGGAACAAAACATCTGTAGCTAAAATTTTAAAAACTGTGTTTCCCACCCACCCTTCAGACCTGACAAGATATTTTAGGATTTTAAGGGAACAGCTTTTTCCTGACTCAAAAGGGCACCGTAGTGCAAAGGCCAATGTCACGTAAGTACGTTTTCCTCATCTGTAAAATAACTTTCAGCTACTATTCCCACAGCTGGAATCAGTACAATGTTTTCACTGAGGTATTGGAAAAGCCTATGAGCTCATTATCATTTGAACGTATGAGTAATGTAAAATTTAGGCAGAATTTTATTTGAAAGGATTATTTATGCAATTTTAAATTAACTGATTTATATTGCAGTTATTTCAAACAATAAAAATCAGGTTGTTGTGTTGTGAGCTAGAAATATTTACAATAACACATGGTCTTGATTATCTCACCTGATGAATTGAAGATTAAAGCAAAATAATTTATCTTAGGGAATTCTGTGACAGCTTTGTTTCACTTTGCTTAATAATGACTTCAAACAACTGTTGTACGTATATAGAGAACTCCTGACTAAAGAGAATTTTTTTGACTATTGTGCTATGTTTCTGTAGCTTTTTAAGATCTAGAGGAACATACATTTAGTCTCAGTTGGCCAACTAAATGTTATGGAGTCAGTTTCTGTGTTATGTGCTGAGCATTGAAGGAATGGTGGAGACAAGGCTGCTGCCCTCGCAGAGTCTGCGGAGAAAGCCTGATGGAGTGTGGCAGGGAACATGCTGGGATCATCCCAGGATGACAAAAGCGTACACGGATGGAACATCTGCCTTAGAACAGGGGAGGGTCAGACAAGGAGAAGTGCCAGGAAAAACAAGGAGAAGTGTCAGGAAAAACAAGGAAATTTTAATCTGCAGGAATAGAAACACACTTGAGAAATCCATGGGGAATGAAAAGAGAATGGCTGAGCATCAGCAGATTGTCAAGAAGGACATCAAGAAGGAGCAGCCTAAGAGGTTGATGGAGAACAAGGAGAAAGAAGGTGACACTGAAGCCAAGGGAAGGAAAGTGTTTCAACATTTCTGGGAAAAAAATGACATGCTCTGTCTTAACGTTGCTGTTTTATGAGTCATATAGCCACATTCCAGGTTCTGAGAAGTCCAGCACTAAAGATGTTTCTTTTAGTTTGCTTAACCCAGCATTTGCCAGAATAATCTGGGCTCACTGTGAGTGTGTGTGCGTGTGTGTGCCTGTGTGTTCCACTAATATCTCACTGGGGCTAATGCTGTATACAACATAATTTTTAAAACACTGGTTTTATCCATCTTATGTTCAGCTGCAGCAATACTTACAAAGGTCAACTTTGATCACGTGTCTTAGTTACTAAAGAAAACAAAACAAACTAATGAATAAAGCCCACCCGACAGTGGATCCTCACTACCTGTACTATGGAGCCCACCTGGCTTGGCCTGGGTGCTCTGTGCTGACCTGGCCTTGCTGTCCTCTGCCTGCTGCTTTGCCGCCCCTTTCCTCCTGGAGAAGGTGGAGATGCTCTGAGCTTTGGCCTGTCTGCAACATGTGTCCTTCTCCTAAAGTGGTCCATGTTTTCCTGAGTCCACTTTAATCTCTTTTAAGGGCATAGAACTTTCCTTAAAGCTTTTGGTCAGGTCTCACTCTCTATGCAGTCTTCCTGCCACTTCTACAATGTACATACTTTACTGATACATTAATTATGCTATACCAGCCCAGGACTTTGCTTATATATCATTTTATATCATCATCTTTTTTTCTTAGAGCTTAGTTCACTTATTTATTCGGTCTTTCCACAGTATAATTGTATGTCATATAATTTCATATCTATTTTCATTGGTATTTATAAGTCTTTTCTGTAAAAATGGAGGCTTTCTTAATAGATCTTCATTAATGTTGAAAGAACAAGGTTTTAAGACTTGGTCTCAGCCAAAAGTAGTTCCCCGCATATCCAGGAGGGAAAGAAACACTTGCATTGTTGCATTAGATATTCTTACAGAGAAAGAGAACCACGTGTAATGGAGAATTGCTAACTTTGCCTCAGGGAGACCAGGTTGATTCACTGAGAAAGTTTGAATTGGTTTAGAAAGCATAGTTCTGAGTTTTCTAGGAGAAGGAGAAAAGTTAGAGTAGGGATAAGAAGTAATCCCCATATCAAAAAGTTAGAAAGATCCCAAATTAACAACCTAACATCACAACTCAAAGAATTAGAGAAGCAAGAAGAACTCAACCACAAAGCTTATAGAAGATAAGAAATAACTAAAATCAGAGCTGAATTGAAAGAAATTGAGACAAGAAAAGCGTTCAAAAGATCACTTAATCAAGGTTTTTGAAAAAATTAGTAAGATAGATAGGCACTAGCTCGACTAATAAAGAAGAAAAGAGAGAAGATTCAAGGAAACACAATTAGAAATGCTGAAGGGAATGTTACCACTGACCCCACAGAAATAAAAAAAACAACCAGCAACTACCATGAACACCTCTATACACACAAACTAGAAACCGTAGAAGAGATGAATAAATTCCTGGACACCTACACTCTCTCAAGACTGAACCAGGAAGAAATTCAGTCTCTGAACAGACCAACTGTGAGCTCCAAAAATTCAATCCATAATAAATAGCTTACCAACCTCCCAAAAAAGCCCAGGACCTGATAGAGTAACAAATTTTAACAGACATACAAAGAAGAGCCAGTACCAGTCCTACTAAAACTATTTCAAGAAATAGAGGAGAAGGGACTCTTCCCCAACTTGTTCTACAAGGCCAGCATCATCCTGATACCAAAGCCTGGCAGTGACACAACAAAAAAAGAAAACTTCAGGCCAGTATCCTTGATGAACATCCATTCAATAATCCACAACAAAATACTTGCAAACTGAATCTTGCAACACATCAAAAGGCTAATTCACCATAGTGAAGTAAGCTTCTTCCCTGTAATGGAAGGTTGCTCCATCATGGGCAAATCAATAAGATGTGATTCATAACTTAAATAAAACTAAAGATAAGAACCATGTGATTGTCTCAACAGATGCAGAAAAGGCTTTCAGTAAAATTCAACAAATCTTCATGTTAAAAATTCTTAATAAACGAGGTATCAAAGGAACATAACTCAAAATAATAAAGGCCACCTATGACAAACTCACAGCCAACATTATACTAAATGGGCAAAATCTGGAAGCATTCTCCTTGAAACCCGCACAAGACAAGGATGCCCTCTCTCACCACTCCTATTCAACATAGTATTAGAAGTCCTTTCCAGAGCAATCGGACAAGAGAAAGAAATAAAGCGTATTTAAATAGAAAGAGAAGTCCAACTACCTCTGTTTGCAGACAATATAATTCTCCATCTAAACCCTATAGTTGTGACCCAAAAGCTCCTTAAGCTGATAAACAACTTCCACAAAGTTTCAGGATACAAAATCAATGTACGAAATTTGCTAGCATTCCTATACACCAAGAAGAGCCAAACTAAGAGCCAAATCAGAGAGGCAATTTTAATCACAATTTCCACAAAAAGAATAAAATACGTACGAATACAGCTAACCAGGGAGGTGAAAAATCTCTACAATGAAAATTATAAAACACTTCTCAAAGAAGTCAGAGAAGACACAAACAAATGAAAAATCCATGTTAATAGAGAGAAAGAAGTAATATCATTTAAATGGTCATACTGCCCAAAGCTATTCCTATTAAACTACCAATGACATGCTTCACAGAAGTAGATGAAGCTATTTAAAAATTCATATAGAACCAAGAAAGAACCTAAGTAGCCAAGGAAATCCTAAGCAAAAAGAACAAAGCTTGAGGCATCGCATTACCTGACTTTAAACTATACTACAGCCTATAGTAACCAAAACAGCATGGTACTAGTACAAAAACAGACACATACACCAATGGAACAGAATAGAAAGCTTAGAAATAAGACCACATACCTACAACTATCTGATCTTTGAAAAAGCTGGCAAAAACAAGCAATGGGGAAAAGATGCCCTATTCAATAAATGATGCTGTGATAACTGGCTAGCCATATGCAGAAGATTGAAGTTGGACTGCTTCCTTATACCGTACACAAAAATCAACTCAAGATGGATTAAATACTTAAATGTAAAACCCAAAACTATAAAAGCCCTGGAAGACAACATAGGCAATACCACCCTGGACATAGAAACAGGTAAAGATTTCATGATAAAGACACCAAAAACAACAAATGCAACTATTGACAAGTGGAATCTAATTAAACTTAAAATCTTCTGCTCAGCAGAAGAAATTATCAATAGAGTGAACAGACAACCTATAGAATGAGAAAAAATATTTACAAACTATGTATCTGACAAAGATCTAATATTTAATAGAAGGAACTTAAATTTACAAGAGAAAAACAAACAACCTTATTAAAAAGTGGCCAAAGAATTGTCTATTCATGTCCTTAGCCTACTTTTTGATGGGATTGTTTGTTTTCTTCTTGCTAATTTGTTTGAGCTCGTTGTAGATTCTGGACATTATTTCTTTGTCAGATATACAGATTGTGAAGATTTTCTCCCAATCTGTGGATTTTCTGTTAGCTCTGCTGACTGTTCCTTTTGCCGTGAAAAAGCTCTTTAGTTTAATTATATCCCACCTATTTATCTTTGTTTTTCTTGCATTTGCTGTTGGGTTCTTGGTCATGAAATCCTTGCTAAGCCAATGTCTAGAAGGGTGTTTTTGATATCATCTTCTAGAATTTTTATACTTTCAGGTCCTAGATTTAAGTCCTTGATCCATCTTGAGTTGATTTTTGTATAAGGTGAGAGATAAAGATCCAGTTTCATTCTCCTATACTTGTGGCTTGCCAATTATCCCAGCACCATTTGTCGGGTAGGGTGTTCTTTCCCCACTTTGTTTTTGTTTGCTTTGTCAAAGATCAGTTGGTTGTAAATATTTGGGTTAATTTCTGGGCTCTCCATTATGTTCCATTTGTCTATGTGCCTGTTTTTATACCAGAACCGTGCTGTTTTGGTGACTATGGTCTTACGATACAGTTTGAAATCAGGTAATGTGATGCCTTCTGATTTGTTCTTTTTGTTTAGTATTGCTTTGGCTATGTGGGCTCTTTTTTGGTTCCATATGAATTTTAGGATTGTTTTTTCTAGTTCTGTGAAGAATGATGATGGTTTTTTGATGGCAATTGCATTGAATTTGTAGATTGCTTTTGGCAGTATGGTCAAAGACAATTCTCAGAAGATATACAAATGGCCAACAAACATATGAAAATATGCTCAATATTACTAATGATCAGGGAAATGCAAATTACAACCACAATGTGATACCACCTTATTCTCTCAAGAACGGTCATAATAAAAAAAAAAAAAGATGTTGGTGTGAATGTAGTGAAAAGGAAACACTTCTACACTGCTGGTGGGAATGTAAACTAGTACAATCACTATGGACAGCAGTGTGGAGATTCCTTAAAGAACTAAAAGTAGAAGTACTATTTGACCCACCAATCCCACTACTGGCTATGTACCCAGAGGAAAATAAAAGTCATTATACAAAAAAGATACCTGCACATATATATTTATAGCAGCACAATTTGCAATTGCAAAAATATAGAACCAATCCAAATGCCCATCAATCAATGAGTGGATGAAGAAACCGTGGTATATATGCACAATGGAATACTACTCAGCCATAAAGAGCAAATGAATTAATGGCAGTTGCAGCAACCTGGATGGGATTGAAGACTATTAATCTAAGTGAAGTAACTCAGGAATGGAGAACCAAATATATATTCTCACTTCTAATTGGGAGCTAAGCTATAAGGATGCAAAAGCTTAAGAATGACACAATAGACTTTGGGGACTCAGGGAGAAATGGGAGAACGGTGTGAGTGATAAAAGGCTACAAATTGGGTTCAGTGTATACAGATGAGGTGGTGGATGCACCAAAATCTTACAAATCAATAAAGAATTTACTAATGTAACCAATTGCCACCTGTTGTCCTAAAACCTATGGAAATAAAACAAATGTTTAAAAAGTGGGCAAAGGACATGAACACTTTTCAAAAGAATACATACATGTGACCAACAACCATAGAATACAAAGCTCAATATCACTGATCATTAGAGAAATGCAAATCCAAGGCACAGTGAGACACCATCTCACACTAGTCAGAATGGCTATTGTGAAAAAGTAAAAAAATAACAGATGCTGGCAACGTTGTGGAGAAAGAGAACACATACACAGTTGGTGGGAGTGTACATTGGTCCCACCTTTGTGGAAAGCACAACAGTGTTCTCCTCGAAAGATATAAAAGCAGAACTATCACTTGACCCAGCAATCTCATTACTGGGTATATACCCAGAGGTGCATAAATTGTTCTGTCATAAAGACACAAGAACTTAAATGTTTATTGCAGCACTATTCACAATAGTAAAGACACGGAATCAACCTAAATGCCCAATGACAGATTGGATACAGATAATATGGCACATTGTGCAGAAAAATTTAATATTAAATTTGAACTCTATTGAACAGGGACAGAAACAATGGTCACTAAGTCCTGGAACGAGTTGTGTGAGCCCCTTGAGGCATTCATCCAGTGCTGTTTCGGAGAAGTAGTTATTGAAAAACAACAGACAATGGCAAAAACAAGTTGACTTTTTGTATTCCTTGAGCCCAGTCACGAAGGACCCTCAGGACTGGGCCTCATGACAAACAACTTGTTACAAAAAGAGCTCGGTTCCCAGACCACGCCGAAGGTTCATGGGACCTCTCCTCGTCTGTGCATGGACTGCTGGCCAACTCTGGAGACCAGGCTGTTGCTTCCTGGTCTGGTGATGAATCCTCCATAGTCTGGCGAGTGTAACACAAAAATATATATATATATATGTGTATATATATACACATATATACGTATATATACACATATATTTATATACATGTATACGTATATACATACATACATATATGTATATTCGTATATATGTACATATATCCGTATATATATTAAATGTATATGTACATATATACGGATATATGTACATATATACGTATATATACGTATATATGTACATATATACTTATATATACGTATATATGTACATATATACGTTATATATACGTATATATGTACATATATCCGTATATATGTACATATATACGTTATATATACGGTATATATGTACTTATATACTTATATATACGTATATATGTACATATATACGTATATATTACATATATACGTATATATATTACATATATATACACACACAATTTATATACACATTTTCCCTTCTCCCCTTCCCATTACAATTTGTTTATTGTATCATTTGCTTATTATATCTATATTGCCATATACTTGGGATAAAGTCTGTTTAGCCTTAAAAGTATTGTGTGTTTCTTTTCTTCTTTCCTCACACATTTCCCACACAGAACACACATATGCACCATGGAATACTATGCAGCTATGTGTTCTCACTTATAGGTCGGAGCTAAATAATGAGAACTTATGAACACAAAGAAGGAAACAACAGACAACAGACACTGGGGTCTACTTGAGGGGGGAAGGTGGAGGAGGGAGAGGAACAGAAAAGATAACTATGGGGTATTGGGCTTAATACCTGGGTTATGAAATAATCTGTATAACAAGCCCCTGTGATAGGAGTTTGTCTATGTAACAAACCTTCACCTGTTCCCCCAAGCCTAAAATAAAAAAAAATTTTAATCCTTTATGTAAGCTATAAGATCTGCTCCTGTGTGTTTGTATGTCTATATGTGTTACATGTATGTGATAATATTTTGTAAAAGCTCATTCTTAAATCGTTAGTAAAATAGAAATGGCTTTATAATTATCCATTAAAAATAATTAGATATTTGCTTGATTTAACTGTGAGCTTATATCTTTTGTTGAGAGTTTCTGGATTCAGGGGGTATTGATAGGTGACCATGATGAAGTATGGAGACACGTTCTCAGTGCCTAGATCAGCAGCTAAAAGCCAGAATCAAGCCCAATCGGCCCCTTCTTTCTATGCTTTCCCTGTTTTGCCTCCTGGCTATGTTAGAAGGGGTTGGATCCTCCAGGTATAGCCTTCACAGCTCTGTCTTTAGTCCTAATGGACTCAGGCAGGCCCTGATCTTCATAGTTTTCCTGCGTGCCATGTGGCTACCTGGGACCTAAAATTACTGAGGGAAGACATTATGCATGCTACCTGTGTCATGGTTTCAAAATTCTGTTCAGTAATTTAAAATCTTAAAGTCACGTTAAATTAAGTAATAGATAGCCATAAAATATCTTGAGTCATTTGTAAGCTAAAATAGTGAAACATCAACCATTAAAAATTAGTTTAGTTCTATATACCATGACATGTTACTTGAATATGGTATAGAAAACCTAAATATCTTTAGTTCTGTTAATAAGCAGTAATTTGAAGAACTATATTTCTTAGAAGTTGTAAAATGGTTTTATCTAAAAATACTGATATAAGACAGTTGAAAAATCACTTTTTAGGGGTTTCATTGAATATTGGGGCTCTTAAGACTTAATTAGTAGATATGAGAGAAACAATTCTGCATACAGAGAGTATAAAAAGCAAGATATGCCTTATTTTTCTTTTTTGAGACTGAGTCTTGTTCTGTTGCCCAGGCTGGCATGCAGTGGCATGATCTCAGCTCACTACAACTTCTGCCTCCCCGGTTCAAGTGATTCACCTGCCTCAGCCTCCCAAGTAGCTGGGATTACAGGTGCTCTCCACCACACCCAGCTAATTTTTGTATTTTTAGTTGAGACAGAATTTCACCATGTTGGCCGGGCTGGTCTTGAACCCCTGACCTCAAGTGATGCACCTGCCCTGGTCTCCCAAATTGTTGGGATTATAGGATTGTGAAAATATGTTTTTGATGATAAAACTTATAAAGACATAAAACTGTGATTTAATTTCTTTTTGGTTTGAAGTTACTTAAAGGTTTCAAATTGAAGAAGTAAAAAAAACTAGATAAAACTAGATAAATGTAGAAAGTTGGGGGAAAATGCAAAGCATAGGTTCACAAAAATCTGGGATTAAAAGATAACATTTGATAAATGCATTTATAAAGTTTTATTAAATTAGCTTTAGAGGCCTGGCGCTGTGGCTCATGCCTATAAATAATTAAATTTTCTTGTCAATTGTGTCTGACTATGACAACTTAAAGTCATTTCCACAGTAAATTGCTTAATTCTGAGGCAGTTTCTGAAAACTTTACAAGCTTGCAAAATCCTGGAATATTGTATCTTTAAGGAAGTTCATGAAAGGATAGAGAAGGCCCTGAGAAGCACTCTTGAATACAGGTTTTTGAGAACTTTAGAATGATATTATTTGAACTGGGTAAGAATTCCCAGAACTTTAATGAAGAGACTAATTGGTTAATAAAACTGCTAACCCAAGCAGAATAAAAATCAATTGAATACCAAGAAAACACTTTGCCAGATTTTCATGCCAAATCAGCTAGTACTTAAATTGTCTAGATAAAGAATTTGAATGAACGGCATAGTCCAAGTCAAATTATCTATGATAATCCCAGATTAGTCAGTGCTATGCACCTAAGTTGAAGAAACAGTCCAATGTTAAGCATGGAGAACCAGAATGTCTTCCTTGTCCTTCCTGAGTTCTGAAAGCTTTTCTTATTAAAAGTTCTGAATTCTGATTCTTGGGTGTGAGAGTAAAGCAAGATGGCAGAAAGAAGGCTCCACTGATTGTCCCTCCTGCAAGGACACCAGATGAACAACTATTAATATCCACATAGAAAATACATTCATAAGAACCAAAGATCAGCTGAGTACTCAAAGTACCTAGTTTTAACCTCAGATCACTGAAAGAGGCACTGAAGAGACAGAAAAAACAGTCCTGAAATCACCGTTTCTTCATCCCCAGCAGTGATGGCATGGTGCAGAGAACAACTCTGGGTTCTGCGGGAGGGAGAACACAGCAATTGTGAGGCATTGCACTCAGTGCTGTCCTGTTAGAACAGAAAGGAAAACCAGACCAAGTGCAGTTAATGCCCATCTACAGAGGGATCAATTAAACCAGCCCTAGCCAGAGGAGAATCAGATTCCAGTGGTTGGAACTTCAGTGTTTGGAAACATGGCAACTAAGGGCTCCCACACTCTGTGTGTCTAAGAAAACTTGAAAGGCAGCCTAGGCCATCAGGACTGCAACTCTTAGGTGAGGCCTAGGGCTGAACGGGGCCCAGGGACCGTGGACTGGAGTGGGGAGGGCATGCAACATACTGAGTCACCAGCTGGGGCAGCCAAAGGAGTTCTGGCATTATCACTCTGCTAACACCAGATTGCACAGCTCATGGCTCCAAAAGGGACACCATCCTTCTGCTTGAGGAGAGGAGGGAAAAGAATAGGGAGTACTTTGTCTTTCATCCTGGACACCAGCTCAGCCACAGCAAGATAGTGCACTGGTCAGAATCCTGCAACCTCCTTTCCAGTCTCTGGCTCCTAGACATTCCTAGACACACCCTGGGCCAGAAGGAAACCTGCTGCCTTGAAGAAAAGGACCATGTGCTGGCAGGATTTATTGCCTGCAAACTTGAAATCCTTTGGGCTCTGAATAACCAGCAGCCATACCCAGGTACTACATCAAGGGCCTTGGATGACCGTCATAGACTTGTTAGATTTAGGTGAACTCAGCACATTACCAGCTCTGGTGGCTAAAAGGCAAAACTGCTTCTTCTTGGGAAAAGTAGAGGGAAAATTAAAGTGGACTTTGTCTTGCCCCTTAGGTACTAGCAAGGCTAGAGGTGGGTATAGCACCAAGCGAACTTTCGGAATCCCTGATTCTAGGACTTGATTCTTGGTTGGCATTTATGAAGCTGCCCAGGGCCAGTAGGGATCCCATTGTCCTGAAAACGCAAGTCCCAGGCCAGGCAGTATTCATCACAAGCTGACAAGAGGCTTTGGGCCTTAAGGGAACATTGGTGGTAGCATGGCAGTACTCATTGTGGCCTGAGGTGGTGGTGGCTACCCTGCCTTTAGGAAAGGAAGGGAGGAACAGGAAGGACTATGTCTTGTGGTTTGAGTGCCAGATCAGCTGCAATGCAATAGAATGTCAAGTGGACTTCTAAAATTTTTGACTCTACTCCCTGACTTCTGAGTGGCACTTCTGGACCCAGCCAGGGACTGAGGGCACTCACTGCCCTAAAGGAAAGAACACAGGCCTGTCTGGCTTGGCCACCTGCTAATTATAGAGACCAAAGGCCTTGAGTGAACATAGGCAGTCGTCAGAAAGTGCATGCAGCAGGACTTGAGCAAGACCCAGTGCTGTGCTAGCTTCAGGTCTGATCCAGGGCAGTCATAGTGCTGGTGGCCAGGGGTGCTTGTGTCTTTCTTCTCCCAGCTTTAGGTGGCTTAGAACAGAGAGAAAGACTCTGTATCTTTGAGAGAAAATAACGGTAGAGAACAAGAGTCTCTGGCTAGTAATCCAGAAAATTCTCCTGGATCTTGTTGAAGGCTGTCAAGGTGGTACTTCTCTGAGTCTGGAAGAATTACAGCATTATTGGGTATAAGGTACCCACAAAGCAGATATGGCTTAGATCACAACACCCAAGTCTTTTCAAATATGTGAAAAGTCTTCCCAAGAAAGACAGCTACAAATAAGCCCAGACAGTGGAGACTACAATAAATACTCATCTTTTGTCTTTTTTAATTTTATTTTTTAAACCTCTCATAAGGTGCTGCATGCCCAAGATTTTAATGTCCAGACACTGAAGAACATCTACTAGCATCAACACCATCCAGGAAAACATGACCTCACCAAGTGTACTTAATAAGGCACCGGGGACAAATCATGGAGAAAAAGAGATATGTGACCTTTCAGACAGATAATTTAAAATAGCTGTATTAAAAAAAATTGAAAGAACTTTAAGATAACAAAGTAAAGAAATTCCAAATTTTATCAGCTAAACTCAACAAAGAGACTGAAATAGTTACAACAAATTAAGCAGAAATTCTGGAGCTGAAAAATGCAATTGGCATGCTGAAGAATGCATTAGAGCCATTTAATAGCAGAATGGATCAAGCAGAAGAAATAGTGAGCTTGGAGACAGACTATTTGAAAATACATAGTCAGAAGAGGAAAAGAAAAAATAAAAACAACAAATCATGCCTACAGGATCTAGAAAAATAGCCTCACAAAGACAGATCTAAGAGCTATTGGTTTTAAAGAAGATGTAGAGAAAGAGGCAGGGGTAGAAAAATTTATTCAAAGGGATAATAACAAAAAAACTTTCCAAACCTAGAGAAAGATATCCATATCCAACTACAAAAATGTTATAGGACATTAAGCAGATTTAACCCAAAAAAGACTACTTCAAAACATTCAATAGTTCTTCCAAAAGTCAAAGATAAAGAAAAGTTCTAAAGGAAGAAAGAGAAAGGAAACAAGTAACATACCGGTGAGCTCCAACACGTCTGGCAGCAGACTTTACAGTGGAAACCCTACCGGCAGGGAGAGAGAAGCAATAAATATTTAAAGTACTAAAGAAAAAAAACTTTTACCTTAGAATAGCATATACAGTGAAAATGTTCTTCAAATAAAAAGAAGAAATACTGACTTTTCCAGACAAACAAAAGCTGAAGTATTTTATGAATACCATGTCTGTCCTAAAGGAATGCTAAAGAGAGTACCTCAATCAGGAAGAAAAGGACATTAATGAGCAATAAATGATCACCTAAAGGTAAAAAAATTCCTCACTGCTAATAGGATACAAAACAAAACAGAATATTATAACATATAGCTGTGGGGTGTGCAAACTACTCTTATTCAAAGTAGGAATACTAAATAATATCCAATCAAAAGTAATAACTACAACATTTCAAGACATAGCACAATAAAATATAAATAGAAACAACAAAAAGTTAAAAAGTGAAGGGATGAGCATACCTGTCCTGAGCTGGCTGATGTGGTGGAAGCTCGGACCTCGGGAGCAGGGGAAGCCCTGGAGCGTGGGCGGAAGGGAGGCAGCCCCAAGAGCCGGAAGCCTGGGCAAGGGACGGAGGCCTCCGGCGCCCCCCAGCAACAGCAGGGCGGCGCCACATTGGTCCTGCGTGAGGCCTGGCCGCCGGCGATGGCGGGACGCTCTGGGAGGCCGGCGGAAAGCGCAGCGCAGCGACTGGTGGTGTTTGGGCTGAGAGGGGGAGAGCAGCCAGGCCACGGGCAAGCGGCTCCAGGGTGCCTGATCCCAACCTCATGGCCCCGGGTTGGTTATGACGCCTTGAATCAGGCGCACATAGCTGGACCGGGCTCTTGTCCACTGCCATTGTCTACAGCCATACCACCCTGAACACGAGAGAAACCCAAGCGGCGGCCCGTGGGCATGCTCGGCGCCACTGCTCCCGCCACAGGGACAGGCTCACTCGACAACTTTCAGGCCCATGGCACCAAGAGGACAGGGAGAAGCCAACAAAGGAATGACGCTAGGAAACGCACCCCCAAAGCCACCAGCCAATCCAAGTAAAAACACGTTTCAGGGCTCCGTTGGTTTTCCCGCTTGGGCGGCCTTGCCCCCCTGTTCCAGCCCGGCCCAGGCACCCTCCACCCTACCCTGGCCAAAGGGTCCCCTGTATACCAGAGCAGAGCCTCCCTCTCCAAGGCTCTGTTGCTATCCCTCTCTAGCTCCCTCACCCTCTCCCTTTCTCTACTTCCCTATCCACCTTGCCCGCTCTCTCTCTCCCTCCTTCTCTCTCTCTCTCTCTCTCTCGCAATTTCCCCGGTCCCTCTCTGTCTCTCTCTCGATCGCTGTTTCTCTCTCTCCTTCCGTTTCTATCTCTCCATCCCTCTGTCCCTTGCTCTTCTTCAAGCTGTCTGTGTCTTTGTGTGTCTGCGTGTATGCTTGTGTTCCCGTGCGTGCGCCCGTGTGTGTCTGTGTGTTTGGGAGTGGGTTTGCTAGTGATTGTGGCAGGGTGTGTCTGGATGTCCGTCAGTACCTTTGTCACGGGATCAGGCTGCCGACTCTATTGCCAGTGCGTGGGTGTCACAGTTGCCGTGATAGTCTCACACATGCAGGTGTGTGGATCTCGTTCATTTTCATGTAGACAACGAGAGCGAAAGCACAGAGAAAAGAAACTTCCGGTGCATCAAGGCTTGAGGATGGATTCCTGTTTTCTGCAAAATGGGGAGTCTCCCATATAGCCTGTTTGAAAACTGGAAAGGAGAGCACCGACACGATGCTGGTCTTCAACGCGTTCCTGGAAGTTTCTGGGTCCCCACAGTGCTCGGGAAACAGTCAACATGGTCACGCTTTCGGGGGGCGGCAGAGTCTTGAGTAACAGGCACCTTTGCAGAGAGCAAAGAAACGTGGAATCCAGAATAACGCTTTACTTGGCCTGAGCGTGACTCCTGTGTGGATGGGACTATCTGCCTCGCGCTCTGTTGCAGGGCTCAAGGTGGGGACATGTCATCTGTGAACCATGTGGATGAAAAACAGACAACCACCTGAGTCTGGGCTCATTGCTCTCTGGGGAATTCACTCATTCCTTCGGAAACGGAATTGGTCTGAATCGCTCCGGGATGAAGTAACCCAGGCTGGCGATCCGGAGGGCCGCTGAGCGCCCCGCTGGCCAAAGGGGCTGTGGGCCCAGCACTTAGCCCGCACTGGGCACCCAACATTTTCCCGGAGTGCTGGCTCCTGTTGGTTCTGGACTCAGAAGACCGTTTTTCTCTCTGCCTTCCTTTATCTGTTTCTTGCTCCTTTTGTCCCTCGGTCCATCCTTCCCTCTGTTCTTCCCTCCCTCCCCTGGTTTTTTCCTCCCTTTCTCCCTCCCTCCTTCTCTCCCTTCCAGGGTCCCTCAGTCCATCCATCCTTTCCTAGCTCCATCCTTCCGTCCCACTCTGTCTCCGTTCCTGTCCTCATCTCTGCCTGCCTTGCCTCTTGCCTGGAAAGGGCAGCACCCCGGTTTACAAGGGGTCTCGGGTCTTTATTTAGTTACAAGGCGCTCCATGGTGCTGGCGAGGAGGCTGGCAGGACACGGGTTGGCAAGTGATAGTGAGCGAAGAGGCAGAGGAATCGAGCCGCAGAAAAGAGAACTGGCCTGGCTTCTGCCCCAACCCAGTGTTTCGCGGACTGAGGTCTCCGCCAACCCGACTGAAGAAAGCGCGGGGAAAAGGGATGAGAGCTCCGCCTGGGCTGCTTAGAAAACCTAGGCTGCGGCCTGCAAACCCACGCATGAGCTGTAGACAGTCCACCTCCCGGTACCTGGAGGGGCCCTGGGATCCCCGGGATTCTCAGGAAAGAATGACAGCCCTCATCTGTGTGGAGTCACTCGCCAGACCTGGAACTCAGGGATCCTAGACAGCTCAGCTGGAAGGGAAGACACGCCTCTCCATACCGAGCCAGAGGTTCACCACGAAAGAGAGGCCGCCGCCCTGCCCCTGCCCCGCCCCAACCCCACGTCCTAAAGCTCCTCCAGCAGAGCCCGGTGTTCTTCCTGGCTGAGGAGTGGTTCAGCGGAGCGGGCTCTTCCACCTCCTTCAGCTCCCCCAGTGACACCGGATCTAGGAAAATTTGTGTCTTTTGATGAAACTCTGGGGTTGACAGGAGCTCATCTAACAGGCTGGAGGTGAGTGCAGACGAGCGCCCCGGCTCCTGGAACGGTTCGGAGGCGCCTTGATGGCTGGCATCTGTGCTTGACGCGGAGGCCTCTGGGGTCGCGAGCTTCGGAAGTGGAGGTGCCCCGTCTTCGGGTTCCCACGCCGCCCTGGCGACCTGGGGCTCCAGCCCCACCGCGGACTCTGGTGGGACATGGGTGGCGCAAGCACACCTTGCCCCTGTGACTCAGCTTGAGGGGACCCAAGCTGTCCCACTAAGCACGCGCCCAGCAGGCCGTCGCGCTGCGGGTCCTGGTCCTCTTTGCATTTGTTGGGGTGCGGAGGCCTCCGAAGAGTCTGAGGGTGGGACAGTCCCACTTCCGGAGGAGCCAGGGCAGGGAACACAAATCCTAGCGTGCCGGGGCAGGTTGGGAGAGTCCTTCTGCCTGCGCGTCCTGGCTGGGCTGGAGCAGGGGTACGGCCCTTGCTCCCTGGCTCACAAAAGCCTCCTGTGGGAGAGCCCCAGGCGCGCAGGGCATGTGGGGTGCGGGAAGCGCCGTTCCCCACACCCCAGTGTGGGTGAACTCGATAGAGGAGGGAGCAGGCTGACACCTGCCGGGGGTCGAGTTGCAAAAACCGCCTACGTGCGCGGGTGGCCTGCCTCCCTGTCCCGGGTGCCTGGCCCTTCGATTCTGAAACCAAATGTGAATCCTGGACTCAGGGAGGCCCGTCTCTCTGGCCAGTTCTTCCCTGGTTGCGATGCCCGGAAAGCGATCCTCCTCAAAGGCTCGGAGGAGCAGGGCGGTCTGGGATCGGGTGGCAGCGGTCCACTTTCGCCTGCCTTCTTGCGGGCCGCGTCTCCCAGGCCAGGGCTGAGATTCCCGCCGGTGCTGCCTCAGCTGGCGTGACCTCTCATTCTGAAACCAAATCTGGACCCTGGGCTCCGGAATGCCGATGGCCTGGGCCTGCCTTTCTCTGGTGGCGATGCCCGGGTACGGGTTCCGCTCAAAGCAGGCTTGCAGGGCCTCACTTTGGATCGGGGTCCAAACGAGTCTCCTTCGCCGTCCTCGTCCTCGGGGTTCCGCGGGGAGGGTGCTGTCCGAAGGTGTCGGGAGAGCCATCGCCGGGAGCCCCGGTCGGAATTTCACGGATGGACACGGGCAGAGAGAGGCCGGTGGGCTCCCGTGCACCTCAGCCGGCCTCTGCGCTACAGGCAGGTCCAGCTCGGAGGCCCTTAGAAAAACCTACCACCTCCACCCCGTTATGAACATGCATGTGCTCAGGACCCAAGGTCCCGGGGTAGCCCGCCCTCCAAAGCCGAAAACCACAGGGACCAGGGCCTTGTGGGGTGGGTGGGTGTAGGACCAGATTGGAGGGGAAAAAGGGGCTTCGGGGGCTGGCTCTCTGGGTTCTCCAGTAATTCTATGGAAACTGAAGCCGCTCTCTTGACTCCCACAGTTTTCAGGCAGAAACCACCCCGAAGGGTGGAGTGTGGAACTGAACTTCCATGACAGTCTTGAGTTTTCCAGGCCCTCTCCGTGAAGGCGGCAATGCCTGTGGGTGTCGCCGTTGCCGTGATAGTCTCACACACGCAGGGGTGTGGATCTCGTTCATTTTCATGTAGAAAACAAGAGCGAAACTACAGAGAAAAACGTCCCGTGCATCACGGCCTGACCACGGATTCCTGTTTCCTGCAACAAGGGAAGTCTCCACTGTGACCTGTTTGGAAACTGGAAAGGAGAGCGAAGACAGGATGCTGCTTTTCCACACTTTGCTGGAGGTTTCTGGGCCCCCACAGAGTTCGGGAAGCAAATAGTCAACATGGTCATGCTTTTGGGGGCCGGAGACACGTGAACAACAGGCCCCCTTGCAGAGGGCAAAGGAGTGGGCCTGAATGTGACTCCTGTGTAGACCGGACTATCCGCCTCGCGCTCTGTTGCAGGCTCAACCTGGGGCTATCTCATCTGTGAACCATGTGGATGAAAAACTGACAATCACCCGAATCTCGGCTCACTGCTCTCTGGGTAATTCGCTCATTCCTTGGGAGGCGGAATTCATCTGAATCACTGCGGGATGAAGTGACCCAGGCTGGCGATCCAGAGGGCCCGTGAGCGCCCCACAGGCAGACGTGGCTGTGGGCCGAGCACTTAGCCTGCACTGGGCACCCAACATTTTCCCGGAGTGCGAGGTCCTGCTGGTCCTGGAGGCAGAAGACCGCTTTTCTCTCTGCCTTCCTCTCTCTGTCTCTTGCCCCCTTCTCTCTCTGTCCTTCCCTTCCTCCCTCCCCACTCTCTACCTCCCTTCCTCCCCCTCTCCCCACTTTCTCCTTTCCAATGTCCCTCTGTCCATCTGTCCTTTTCTCGCTCCATTCCTCCCTTTCTCTCTATTTCTGTTCCTCTCCCCATCTCTATTTTTCAACATTATATGATCCCATTGTGTGTATCTGTGTGTTAACATTTTTAGCAAAAAAGTTCATTTTTATTAAGATATGTATACTGTTATTTAGACATGTTATTTATGTGTGTGTGCGTTTGTTTAATAGACATAAATTTATTTCAGTGTTATTCTACAGCATAGTGTAAGCATAACTCATAAGCAGTGTCAACCCAAAAATTGTGTGACTCGCGTTACTGTGATTCTTTTATACTGCAGTGGTCGAGAATAAAATCTCTATATCTCCAATTTATATCTGTGTATTACCATTAAATTGGCCCCATTTCCTGTAGTGATAGAACACTATTCCCAGACTATGACAAGAGCTGTGGACTGTGGGGAGGTCAAGATGATGCAGAAGTGAAGTTAAGACGTTCTCTTTTTCACATCTTTATTAAATACAAATTCCAGATGCAAGAAATTTAAAATTCCAAACAATGTTAATGTTTATTTCATTATTACATAAAATGGAAATTATAAAGCAATCAAACAAGTCATTAATACACTTAGATAATGAAAGATTGTATGATCTCAGTACAAAATACAAGTAGAATATATGTCAAATATAACAAAATACACTGTACTGTAGTATGTGATGAAATCTCCATATCCTGCAATACAGTGCAATCAAGTGAAATGTATGAAATACAATAAAATATAAATTCAGGATGTTTAAAATAAAATAAAACATGAGACAGATGAATAAATAAGTACAATCATTTACCATTTAGTATATCTTGACTTAAATTTTATGTAGAAATATTAAAAGTAAACAGCTTGCATAGTAATTTTACTATGCAAACTGTAAAAATGTATAGACATTTTCCCACAGGGAGTGCTATTAATGGTTTGTGGATATTAGTACTCCATGTGTTCAGGCTGGAAGAGTGAGAGCCTACAACCTTTTCCGAATTAAAAGAGAAGCAATTTCTTGGTAAAGCGGCTCATGCCTGTAACCCCAGCACTTTGGGAGGCGGAGGCTGGTGGATCACTTGAGTCCGAGGCCAACCTTGCCAATGTGACAAAACTCTACTAACAATACAAGAAAAAAATCAGCCAGGCATGGCAGTACATGCCTGTAGTCCCAGCTACTTGGGAGGCTGAGGCATGAGAATTGTTTGAACCCAGGAAGCAGAGGTTGCAGTGAGCTAAGATTGTGCCACTGCACTCCAGCCTGAGTGACATAGCAAGACTGTCTCAAAAAAAAAAAATAGAGCATATAATTTTATATTTACTTTTCTACAATCTAAAATATGCAAATTCACGATTACAATCTAATACTTTTCTGATTATATAGAAATGCACGACTGTCATCAGACTTCCAAAAGGTATCAAATATCTAACATGAAATATAAAATTTGTCTATAGCCTTAGCGGTCTGCAAAATTCAGGGCTCACCATTCTGAGTATACCGCGCAAGTTTCTTTCCTATGACTTCTTCAGGTTCTGTCATTTATTAACACAGTGCATCTAAAATTGTCACTGTTGGTCATCTGGAAGAATCTGAGAAGAAGCAGGTCCTTGTTCTCATTCCCAGAGCTGCATCTCTGCTGAATAGGGTCACGGTGCTCCCAGCTTAGCCTCATCTGATCCACTGACAGGCTCAGTTATCTCCTGCCCAGGGAAGGGATGGGCTTCTCTATCCAGGGCTGAATCCCCAGGACCAGGCAGTGTGGCTGGGACAAGCCAGCTCTCAGCAGGGAAGACATAAGCTGCCTGGGTGGCCATGGAATACAAGGTCTGCACCTGGGCACACAGAGGCCCCCGGAGCCTAGTGAGCAGTGTCAGCTGCTCACAGGTCAGTGGAGAATGGATCTGCTGTGCCCACACCTGGGCTAGGTCTTGATAAACAGCCTCCGACATAGCTCGCACAGAGGTCACCAAGCTTTTTCAAAGTGACGGTGTTTGGTCTCCTAGGGCCCGAGACCTATGCCGCTTGCTGCGCCCAGTGCAATCCCTGGAACTTCCCCTATGGTGGGCATCACAGGTCTGGATTTCACTGTGGTGCACAGCAGTGGAGGCTGTTGATTTTTTATTCAACGTCAAGCTGCACTCCTCTTCTGGACAGTTCCCTGCAAAGAAAGCATGTGAGAGCTTTCCCCACAGACCCTCATTTCCAGAACCCCCTGTGCACACAGGTGAACCCCATTTGTCTCTCCCACTCCTTCCTGACCGTCTCAGCACTGGAATGAAGTGAAGCTGAACCCCTTGTGAGTCCCCAGATATTCTCAGAGTGCTAGGATCTCAAAAATTTACTTGTCAATAAATAACTCCCTTTCTGCCCAAGCCTCATATAAGTTTCCTGATTATTTGCCTTTTGGGGCAAACCAAAAACAAAAAACCACCACCACCAGCAACAACAACAAACACCAAGATTCTACCTGCTGTGTCTTGGCAGCTATCCTTGGAACTGATTTTTCTTTTCCTGCAGTTTTCCCGATATGAGCTGGACTCTGGTTCTGTGAACACAATGAGAGTTTGAGAGAGTGCCTCAAACTGAACACCCTGAAATTCCTAGTCCATCCTGGACACACAGGAGCTGAGGTTACCACCAAACCCCAGCTCTCTTCTGTTCTCCAGTGTCCAGGATCTGTACGGCCCTGGCTGCGAAGGAGCTCCCAGTTTCCTTGCCAGGGGAGCCTGTGTTGCTGCCCTGTCCCTTCTCACCTTGAAAGAGTCAAATCTTACCTGATCCAGCAGTGCTGTTCCCGGCCTTGAGCTTGGTTTCCTCAGAATTCTCCTTATTTGGATTGGGCTCCGATCCTGCTGCAAAAGAAAGTTTAGATGACTCACCTCTCCCTAGGCAGAGTCCCATAGTCTATCTCTGATGCAATTTTGCGAATCAGTCTTACATGTGAAGCTCTTCTGCCAGTGTCACGAGTGAACACATTTCTCAAAGTCCCCTGAGGGCACTAAGCCATTTCACATCCCCTAATCTCAAAATAAAGCCCTGCTAAAGACACATAGCTCAGTATCCCTGATTCCAACCCTCCTTCCAGCCTCCATAGGAGCAGCCCAAGGCCTTACCTTGCCTTTGCGTGTGCTTCTCACTGGAATGGGAGAAGGTGGTCTTGCCTTTTCCTTTGAATGGTTTCTTCTCATCTGAGCCCTTTTCTGAAAAGGAGATCAGTTGGAAAGGGGGCTGGTCAGTGGAGCTCTGGATGGAGGAGCAGTGGAGATCGGGGTCTTCATTTCCCTTTCCCATGTTGAAGCTCAAGTGAAAGGTGCACTCTCTCACACGTCCAAAGGCAGAGTGTGGGTTATTCTGCTAGACCTGCCTTTTATACGTCCCTCGGCTGGGTGTGGCTTACTCTTATTGGCTGAAGAGTTTTCTCATTCCTGCCGCTTCTTAGAGCCTCAATCAGAAGTTTCTTGCTGTAGTTCTACTGCGGACCTAGAAACAGTTAAGGGGAGACATTTTCAGGATCTTGTCATAATGTCAAGAAAACAAAGAACTGGGAGCACAGGTACCAGAAGATCAGGGAATCATTTCATCCGATTTCTGTCCCAGTTCCTACCTGGAAGTATTTATGATCCTGTTCACCTTTCAAGATGCACAATTAAACATGCCTATATTGACATATGTTACATATTTTGCACAGAAAGAAAATTTATTATACATGGTGTTAACATTTTATGCATAGATATTATAATTTCTTAAATGCTTGGAAACAGCAAATGTCAAATTATGGTTGATTGTATTAGATCCACACATATATGATGAAATAAAAATGCAGAGAAAAAATAAATACCAAATGAAATGGCCCTTCCTACCTTAAAAATGGGGAAGATAATTAGATCAAATGCAATAAAATTAAATTGATTAGGTTGAGCCAGTGCTAACCTAATCAGCCCCTGATCCCTGAGGTAGCAGAAAGTCTAGGTGGAAAAACTTTCCTCCTTCCTCAGTTATCCTGGGAGCGCCATTGTGTTCTGTGGAATTTATTCAGCCTCCCTAGTAAAAATGGACTTGGTCTCAAACAGGTAACCCAACTGATCACAAGAAAAACAGCCTTGATTCTGAACATTCAGCTCCTGTCTTCACACCGCAGACACCACCTGAATCCCGTCAAAGCCCACATTATTTCTCAACATCCACCATATTCTGGGGCAGCCTCTCAAAATTGCCTCAGTGAGACGGGACAAGGTGTGGTGGAGCTCCATGTTCAGAATAGCTGCCTCATCCCTTCCTACTGCGGCGGAGTCTATCTCTGCTGGTCAGAGCCCTCCAGCTAACCTAGTCTATGTCCAAGCAAGTGTCCCCTAAAAGGACCTTCTTCTCTCCCCCTCTGCTGAGGAAAGCATGCAGGAATGAGACTTTCTATGTTAGGGAGTACTCAGCCTCCAGTCCCAAATGACTTGATTGACTGATGAACTGATTCCTTGAGGAGGAGAAAGCCACGGGGAAGAGACTGTGTTGGGTGAGTCTGTGTTTTCCCAGCTGTGCTGCCTGTGCAAATAGTGGAACCAAAAAAGAATTAGTGGTAGACAGACACTGCCTAGTGAAATTGTCTGAATGTAAATGGAACTTATCATAATATGATATTGTTATATATTATAATATTATATTATAAAATTTATTTGACATCTAAATAAATTTTGATATGATATAACATATAAAATTTGGTCAAGTAATTTCATAAGAAAATTGAGTTAAATTTTTTAACAATATTAACATATAAACTCAATAGAAAGCTAGGAAAATTGTCTGCTCTTGTGTAAATGACTTCTTTTTGGATAACTCTGTAAAAGGTGTGAAGAGGGGTCTGCTACTTACTTGATGGTAAGTACTTGATAAGACATCGACTTCCACATCTTTGCTGTTTTTAACCAGTGCCCTCTCAAGATATGAGAATATTTTACTCTAAGAAAGTATTTTCATAGATATCATATTAGGAATTTCGTTCATTTTAGTTAATAAATTATTATAACATTTAGTGATTATTAATAATTTATGTCACCATTAAAATATACTCCTACAGACAACATATTACATATGTGTTTTGATTTGTCCTTTAATCTCAGGTAAATTTTTTAAATTTTTATTTATTAAATTCTATATATTTTAGATAAAAGAGACCTTGTAATTGCCATATGATGTACTTTCTTAGAAAGAGAAATTCTCAGGCAAAACTCAGGCCTGTTTGGGCACGGTGGCTCATGCCTGTAATCCCAGCACTTTGCGAGGCCAAGGTGGGTGGATCACCTTAGGTCAGGAGTTCAAGGCTAGCCTAGCCAATATAAGGAAACCCCATCTATACTAAAAATACAAAAAAAAAAAATTAACTAAATGTGGTGGCTCACGCCTGTAATCCCAGCTAGTTGGGAGGCAGGAGGATTGCTTGAACCTGGGAGGCAGAGGTTTTAGTGAGCCGAGATCATAACACTACACTCCAGTTGGGTGACAGAGCAAAACTCCGTCTCAAAAAAAGAAAAAACTCAGGCTTATTTTTATCAAAATCTAGATTTTAAATAACATTTCTAGGTGTCTCCTTTCAATAAAAATCCAAACCAAAACAAACAAAAAATTTCTAGGTAATTCCCATGAATATTATTAACTGTTAAATTGGGTACTTTTATTTTTAAGAGAGGGATTGTTTATATGGATGTGTTCATGTGTCAAACACGTACAGTTAAAATTGTACCTTTTTTTGACAGAGCCTCACTCTGTCCCTCTGGATGGAGTGCAGTGGTGCAATCACAGCTCACTGCAGCCTTGACCTCCCAGACTCCAGTGATCCTCCCAAGTCTGCCTCCCAAATTGCTGTGACTACAAGTGTGCACCACTATGCCCAACTAACTTTTAAAAAATTGTTGGAGAGATGAGGTCTCACTATCTTGCCCCAGTGAGGTCTTCTTGTGTTGCCTAGGCTGGTCTCAAACTCCTGAGCTCTGGCTTCCAAAGTGATGAGGTTACGAATGTGAGCCACTGTGCCCAGCCAAGATTAGACCTTTCAATGAGTGCACATCTTACTCCAAAAAAAATAAAAAGGAACTTATTAAAAGATAAAGTCTGAGTTAAAAATGGGTTCACATTAATGATTTTTAATTTGGTACTTCTATTGTTAAAAGAGGGATTGTTTATATGGGTGTGTTTATGTGTAAAAAGCTAGTTAAGGTTGAACTTTTATTTTTTTTTTCAGACAGAGTCTCACTCTGTCACCCAGGCTGATGTGAGGTGGCACAATCACAACTCACTGTAGCCTCAAACTCCTAGAATCAAGGGATTCTGCTATGTCAACATCCCAAGTAGCTGGAACTACAGTCGTGCACCACCGTGCCTGATTAATTTTAAAAAAATTAATAAAGATGTGGTCTCACTATGCTGCCCAGGGTGCTCTCAAACTCCTGACCTCAAATGATCCTCCTGCCTTGTCATTACAAAGTGATGGGATTACACAGGCTTAAGCCATTGTGCTCAGCCAAGATTTTACCTTCAATGAGCACACATTTTATATCAGAAAAAATAATAATAAATAATAAAATCTGTGTGGGAAATGAGTTGAAGTATAGATAACATAAAATTGGCATGTTATTAGTTGTTGTTGAGCCTGGGTAACAGGCCTATTGTACTGTTTCTTTTATTTTGTGTATGTTTTAAATTTTCTGCAATAAAACATGTATAATAATACAAAGTTGATATACAATGTTAGCTTTTAAGATCTTAGTGACTTTGGGGGAGCAAAAAGAGAGAAAGTGGTTGCCAGGGCATTAGTGAAGCTGGTTCTATTTCTAGGTTACACACGTGTGTTCACTTTGTAATAATTCATTGAACCTTACATGATTTCTTTGTACACATCTTTCTGCATGAAAGTTATTCATATATAAAAATTTAAATATTACCTATTTGCACAAAATTTTAACATCATATCTCAGAAGAATAGCACTGTTTTGTATTGTTTTAAAGTGGGACATGTTTGCTCAGAGCATCATCAGATGGATATTAATATTCCAAGGTATTTACTTATGTCCTAACACTTCGGTGACCTTCTAGGTCTTCCCATGTTTACATCAATTTAGTAAGCAAGATAGTTTTAATTTTTTAGGGTATAGGCCAAGCACGGTGGCTCATGCCTACACTCCCAGCTCTTTGGGAGGCCAAGGCAGGAGGATCATTCGAGTCCAGTGTTTTGAGTTTTTTTTGGATGCAATTATTATTCAGCAAAGTCCTCTCCCCACAGTGAAGTTCAGCAATGCAAGGGCACCTAGTGCGTAGTATGCATTTGGTATGAGTAGAACTGGATTGAATCAGGAATAAAATGTGTAGCAGAGGTCAGTTCGGCAAGGAAAAGTAGGTAATGCAGGTAAGATCAGAAGACCACAACCCAGGAGCAAATCTTTCCATTTATTTCAGGAACCCATTTGCCACTAGTTCACTGGAAGAGGCTTATTAAACCATTCATTTCAGGAAACCACTTGCCACTAGTTCACTGGAAGAGGCTGACTTAAAGCAGCAGTTTGGGGGCTTGGTTGTACCCCATAGTCACCCAGAGAGCTTTAAACGGCACTGTGGCTCAGGTCCCACTGCAGGGATTCTGAATTCATTTATCTATTGCCTTTTGAGTTTAGGTAATTTTAAAGCCTCCCTGATGATTCTCATGTGCACCCACGGGGAAAAATCCCTGGTTCAGGGTGAGAAATGCATTTACTGCTCATGCATTCTATGTGTGCAGCTGTGATTTGCCCCATGGCCACTCCTGAGTTTGGGGTCTTAGAAAACACACTTGTCCTGTTAAAAATCAAAAAACAACTTCAAGATACACTCAGCTGTTTGGCTAAAATGCAACAGGAGAAAATATCTTCTCAACAGATGTACCTGGATGGCACTTGCTTTCAGAGTAAAAGGTGGTTTCAAGTGCAATATAGCACTTTTTTCCTACAGGCTTTCAAGGCCTTTTACTATCATACCCTTATGAATCACAGGAATAAAAAATCATAGTTATATAACTGTCAAATATTGTATTAGGAAAAAAATTAAGGGCATGTCTTCCTTGCTTAGGTACCCTGATTAAAATCAGTTAAGACCCATCTGCCCGGTGTGGTGGCTCACACCTGTAATTCCAGCACTTTGAAAGGCAGAGGCTGGAGGATCACTTGAGCTCAGGAGTTCAAGACCAGCCTGCTCAACATAACAAAACCTCATCTCTGGCAAAAATACAAATATTATCTGGTTGTGGTAGTGTGCATGTGTGGTCCCAGCTACTTGGGAGTCTGAGGTGGGAGAATCGCTGGAGCACAGAATGTCAAAGCTGCAGTAAGCCACTGCACCCCAGCCAGAATGACAGGGAAAGAGACCCTGTCTCAGAAATAAAAATAAATAAAGAGACCCATTCTTTCAGACACCCTCCTTCTTCTACATAAAACACGGGGCTTTTGACTGAAATGTTTTAAGATGAACTGAAGATTCTCCCACGATCAGGAGCAGTAGATGGGGGTTGCTCCCTTCCTGTTCTTTGAGTTGAAGCAAGGCAGAGGTCTGGAGATCAAACTGGTAAATACTCAAACTGGTAAATATATCAATTGCTTTCTTTTCATGATGTATTAAGCTATTCTTGCATTGCTATTTAAAAAACCTGAGACTGGGTAATTTATAAGAAAAGAGTTTGACTGGCTCATGGTTCTGAAGGCTGTACAGGAAGCATAGCACCAGCATCTGCTTCTGGGAAGGCCTGGGGAAGCTTACAATCATGGTGAAAGAGAAGCAGGCATCTCACATGGTAGAAGCAGAAACAAGAAAGATGAGGAAGGGATGGGCCACACTTCTAAACAACCAGATCTCACGAGTACTCACTATCACAAGGATGGCACAGAGCCATGAGGGACTCACCCGGTGATTCAACCACCTCCTCCCCAGGCCCCACCTGCCACATTGGGGATTAAAATTCAATATGAGATTTGGAGGGGACATCTAAACTACATCACATGACCATCAGAAAAACAGATGAAGAATTCATGGTTTCTATTGTCCAGGAACTTTTCATCTAGAGCAAACGGATTAATAGCTGAATTCAGCATCCTGTGGTCAGAAGGGAAACGGATTAATGCCTGAATTCAGCATCCTGTAGTCGGAAGGGAGATGGATTAATGGCTGAATTCAGCATCCTGTGGTCAGAAGGGAAATGGATTAATGCCTGAATTCAGCATCCTGTAGTCAGAAGGGAGAAGGGAGCTGCACAGAGGGCCTTGGCTGCGTTTGCCCCACTTCCCTTATGCTGTCCCTTGGGTTCTGATGTCACCATCTGAAGGGCTATTAATGGACAGAAGAATTATTGTTATTGTTGTGATTATTTCTATTTCTTTCATCTTGGTAAAAGTAAGTTTTTAGCTTCTCATATAATTGTCCTAAAAAACCCTAAGAGTTTTGCTTAAGTTTCTTGTTATCATGTGTTATAAAAATTGACAGGGAAGTGGCTAAAACAGATTAAAATTATGCAAGCTCTAAGAGTTAAGTCTCTGTTGGGCAGGCTTAGGAAAGACAGAACTGGAAATACTCCACCAGCATGAACATCAGAAACATGGGGTCCGCTTTCTGTTCCAGCCCTGCCCAGATCCATCCTCTTCTATGGCCTCATCCAGGTCTGGCATCACCCTAGAATCTTCTCTCACAGAACTGATTAAAGGAGGCCAGAGATTCGGGCAGGGGTTCCTGCTGCCTCTCCTGAGCTGGTGCCCACAATTTCCTAAAATGGAAAAGCAGATAAATGAAAGCAAATAATTCTATATTTGGGAGTTATAATTTCTTTTCCATTGAAGCCAGTGCTTCTAGAGACACCCCACCTAGCAACTTGTTTTCCATTCCTGCAAATTCAGTAGCTGCTCCACAAGGCACAAAAAGGTAAATATAAATATAAAACATCTCTCTGAACAGTTCACCCTTTTTTCTCTGTCCTTCTCGTCTGTCGATATAGCATTTATTCTGCACATTTTATTTTCCAGGTAAATAATTTTTAAAATGGAAGAAAAAATAGAAATGCTAGGCCCTTCATTTAAATCCTGAAAATTACAGAAAACTTAGCACCCAACCCCCAGGGTGCTATGAGGATTAACTCACATCATGTAAGGTTTCCTGAACATTGCTCGTAACAGACTTCTGAACACATAGTATGTGCTCAGTAAACATTGTATTAACTCATGTGTAAGTGTTTTCCAAATGCAGACTTACTCAAACATTGTTGCCTTCTCTAGGCTTTCTAAACTGTAAAGAGCCGGCAGAAAATGACATGTTTGAAAATGGTGATTTGTGGCTTCCACTTTGGACCAAAAGTATTTGTGTTGCGGTAACAGTGTTGGGTGTCAGGAGCTCTGTGCTGTGCCTACTTTCTCTAGCTAAGTGCTACTATATTGGATGTAGTGGAAGAAACATCAGCATTAAGAGGAGGCTTTTTAAAGAAGCCAATTCATGGACCCCTTCCAAACCTGCAGAATCACATCACTAAGAGAGAGCCTGGAATCAGAAATAATTCATAGGCACATTGAAACTTGAGAGTCAGGCACGGTGACTGACGCCTGTAATCCCATCACTTTGGGAGGCTGAAGTGGGCAGATCACCTGAGGTCAGATGTTCAAGACTAGCCTGGGTAACATGGCCAAATCATGTCTCTACTAAAACATACAAAAATTAGCCAGGTGTTGTGGCTGGTGCCTATAATCCTAGCTACTCGGGTGGCTGAGACTGCAGAATCACTCGAACCAGGGTGGTGGAGGTTGCCATGGGCCAAGATGGCGCCACTGGCCCATGCTTCCAGCCATAATCACATAGTCAGCTTAAAGAAATACCATCACCTGTGACCTCCCCAGAGACTCTGTCTATTGGTCTTGGTGGGAGCAACTATGTGGTTGTAATTAGAAAGTCAAATTGTCCCTCTTTGATGATTATATAATATCATATATACAAAAATTCTAAAGACCACCAAAAAAACTCTTAGATTTGATAAATAAATTTAATAATGTTTCAGGATGCAAAAATCAATGTACAAAAATTGGTAGCATTTTTATATACTAATGATGATCAAGCTGAGAACTGAATTAAAAAGTCACTTCCTTCTACAATAGCTACAAAAAAGGTAAAATACTTAGTAATACAATTAGTCAAAGAGATGAACGATCCATACAAGCAAAACTACAAAACACTGATGAAAGAAATTGTACATGACACAAATGAGAAAAACATCCCATGCTCATGGATTGGAAGAATTATGATCATTAAAATGACTCTACTGCCCAAAGCAATCTACATATTAAATGCAATTCCTACCAAACTGCCAACGTTATTTTTTATAAAATTAGAAAAAAAACAGTCAAATTCACATGGAACCACAAAAAGAGCCTGAATAGCCAAAGCAAATCTAAGCAAAGAGAATAAAGCTGGAGATATTACATTATCTGACTTAAAATTATGCTAGAAGGCTGTAGTAACCAAAACAGCATGGTACTGATATAAATTGACGTATAGATCAATGGTACAGAATAGAGAACCTAGAAATAAAGCCACATACCTACAAACAACTGATCTTTTACAAAGTCAACAAAAACATACACTGGAGAAATCCTATTCAATAAATTTTGCTGGAAAAATTATATTGCCGTATGCAGAAGTATGGAATGGGACCCCTATGTCTCACCATATACAAAAATCAACTCAATATGGGTTAAAAGACTAAAATGTAAGACCTGAAACTATAAAAATGCTAGAAGAAACTCTAAGATAAACTCTTCTAGACATTGACTTGGACAAAGAATTTATGAATAAGATCTCAAAAGCAGATGCAACAATAACAAAAATAGACAAAAGGAACTCAAACTAAAAAGCTCCTGAAAATGAGCTTTTTAATTAACGCAGTGAACAGAAAACCTATGGAATGACATAAACGTTTACAAGTTTTGCATGTGACAAAGATCTAATGTCCAGAATATACAAGGAACTCAAATAGCTCAACAAAAATAAAACAAGTAACCTCATTAAAAAGCAAGCAAAGAACATGAACATTAAAAAAAAGACACTGATGGTCAATGGTCAACAAGCACGTAAAACATGCTCAACGTTGTCAATGATCAGAGAAATGCCAATTAAAAACCAAAATGAGATACCAACTTACACCATGCAGAATGGCTATTACTAAAAAGCAGAAAAATGAGCTATCGGCAAGGATACAGAGAAAAGAGAACACTTAAAAATTGTTTGTGGGAAAGTAACTTTCTGCAATCTCTATGGAAAACAGTATGGAGATTTCAAAATAGACTAAAAATAGAACTTCCATTTGATTCAGCATTCCCACTACTTGGTATCTACCCAAAGGAAAATAATTTGTTACATAAAGAAAATACCCATGCTCACATGTTTATCACAGCACTATTCACAATAGCCAATACATGAAATCAATTTAAATTTATCAATCAATAATCGAATAAAGAAAATGTGCTACACAAGTATACCATGGAATGTTACTCAGCCATGAAGAAGAATAAAATCATGTCTTTTGCAACAACATGAATAAAACCAGAGGCCACTATTGTAAGTGAAAAAACTCAGAAACAGAAAATCTAATCTGTATTTTCTCACTTGCAAGTGAGATCTCAATTATGCATACACTTGGATATAGAGACTGGAAAAATAGACACTGGAGACTCAGAAAGATGGGAGGTTGGAGAGGGTTTAGGAATGAGAAAATAACTAATTGGGACAATAAACAACATCCAGATGATTGTCACACCAAAAGCCCATACTTCATCCCTATGCAACATGCTTCTGTAAGGGAGCTGCATTTGTACTCTCTAACGTATTAATAAAGAGATTTAAAAAAAAAGTCCTGGGGCGGTGGCTCAAACCTATAATCCCAGCACTTTGGGAGGCTGAGGCAGGCGGATCACGTGGTCAGGAGTTCAAGACCAGCCTGGCCAATACAGTGAAACCCCGTCTCTACTAAAAATACAAAAATTAGCCGGGCATGGTGGAGCACGCCTGTAGTCCCAGCTACTCAGGAGGCTAAGGCAGGAGAATCACCTGAACCCGGGAAGCGGAAGTTGTGGTGAGCTGAGATTTTGTCACTGCACTCCAGCCTGGGGAATAGAGGGAGACTTCGTCTCAAAAAAAAAAAAAAAAAAGAGAGAGAGAGAAGAAAAACCTTTGGCTTTTATCAAGAGGACAAACTATTCAGTTCAGACCTCATAATTTTCATAAATAATTAGATTAGGCAAAAAAAATTAACAAAAATAAATAAAAAATAATATTGTATTTTAAGAATGATATAGAAAGATAATTTGATGAATTAGAGTAGTTAGTACTTAGCACATACAATATATTAGGCAAGATTCTAAGCCACTTAGACCTTTATGTACAGAATATGTAACAGAGTAAAATAAATAACACAAAGATTCATTGGCAATGACAAATTGACATATTTTCAATCATATTAGATGATATTAAAACCATTAACAAATTTACTGTTTTATTTCATAATAAAAAAGAATGTTAAATAACTTCATTAAAAAGTTTGACTAATTAGGCATATAGATAAATGGGCAGCATTTTGACCAGAACACAGAGGATACACATTTTCAAAGACCAGACAAAATTATTTATTTATTTTTTGTGGGGAGAGAACAGTTTTATTATCTGGGGATACACTGGGGTCCTCTCCCTGGGAGGTGGGTCTTCCACTGGTTATCCCCGCCAGGGCTCCAGGGGGCACCATGCGATTCAGTGCTGGGCTCCGCTGGGGGCCGGGCCTTGGAGAAGACGAACTGTGCAGGGAAGCAGCAGCTGTGGGGTCCTCACCGCCCGCTCCGCCCGGCTGCACCCGGCCTCCTGGTGCTCCTCAGGCTCCCGCCGAGTCTGCGTCTCTGGAGGGCAGCGAACCATCCTGCCCAGAACCTTATCCTCACAGCCCAGTTTGACGCAGGTCAGCCATTTCTGCTTCCTCCTCTCGGGCTGCACTTTGCACTTGGGTTTTTCCAGTCATTACTCCGGCCCCTTCTCTGTCTGCCGGAGCTTAAATTTCAGCCTCACACATGTTCCAGCTGGGAAGGGCGTGTCCAGGGCGCTGTCCACACTGGTCTCCTGGAAGGCCCGCTGCACGGGCAGGTGCTTGCAGATTCCTCCAGGACCACCTGCAGGCCCCGGCGCTGGCCCCGTGAGCTCGGCCCCTCCCGCGTCCCCCGCGCCCACCCACTGGACCAGCGAGATCCGCAGCCCTCTCAGGCTTCCCCTGTCACCCCAGCCCTGCGAAGCGGGTGTGCACCCCTTAGTTCTCCGAGCCTGCCGGGAGCCACCTCCTCCCCTGCCCTGCCCCTGGAGAGGCCATGCCCGCAGAACGCTGGGCAGAGGCGAAGGAGCCGGGAAATGTCCCTTTCTCCACACTGACCTTCGGGTCTGCTGGGTCCTCTCCACTCCCTCCCACCCTGCCCGAGCTGTTCCCTGGGGCCCGCAGTTTCAGCAAAGTTCCCTGCCGCGCCGGGAAGCCGTCCTGTTGCTCACTCTCACCCTTCCTCCTTTTCTGGCCCATTCTCTCTCCCCACTGGGTCTCCGATACGACCCTTCCTCCTCCCGGCTGTCCCCGGAGCCCCTCTCTGCTTCCCCAGCTCAGCCTCCTCTCTGACGGCTTCTCCCTCCCACCCCCAAGTGAATCTCCATACTCTCACGGGGTGCCCCCGATCCCCGGGGGCTAGGTCAACCAGACAAAATTATTTTAAATGGGAATTCCATTGAATTCATGAAAGCAGGAATCCATCTGGTCATAATTTAAATAATTTTGAAATGATAATAGCAACTATCAATTTAACCAGAATTCAGAATACCCACCATTTTACCAGAAAAAAAAAAAACTTGTTATAACTAACCAAGTCAGTAAATTCTCAGGATACAATATTAACATATGAACATCAGTGGCTTTTTTTTACAGTAACAACAAAATATCTGAAACAGGAATAAAGATAGTTCAATTTACAATATTATCAAATAGAATGAAATACTTAGGAATGAGTTAACAAAGAATAT
Organism: Gorilla gorilla gorilla; assembly: GCF_029281585.2. NCBI lineage: Eukaryota > Metazoa > Chordata > Mammalia > Primates > Hominidae > Gorilla > Gorilla gorilla. The sequence continues at coordinate 6,854,045 of NC_086018.1, read as the reverse complement.
GAAAGATCTGCATACTGAAAACTGTAAAATGTTGAGGAAAGAAAATGAAAAATACAAAATGGGAAATATATTATGTGTTCATGGATTCTAAAAATTAATATTATTAAAATATCCATACTACACAAAGTGATCTACAGAGTTAAATTTCTATCAAAATTTTAATGCCATTTTATTAAAAATGTAGAACAACAATTTTAAAATTAGTATGGAACCACAAAAGACCTCAAATAGCCAAATACTTAGAAGAACAAAAAGGCTGAAAGCCTTACGCTTCCTGATTTCAAACTATATTACAAAGCTGTAGTCATCAATATAGTATAGTACCTACATAAAAACCAATAGAACAGAATACAAGATCCAGAAATAAACTCACAAATATGCAGTCGACCAGTCCCACAGAATGGAGAAAGGATAAACACATCAAGGAGTGGTGTAAGAAAAACTAGATATGCACAGAAAAAAGTGAACCTTTCTCTCATGTCATCACAAAATGAATTCGAAATGAAATAAAGACTTAAACATAAGAACTGAAATCATGAATCCTCTAAAAAAAAAATGGGGAAAAACCTTGACACTGGTCATGGCAATGATGCTTTGTGTATGACACCAAGAACACAGTCAACAAAAGCCAAAATGAACAAGTGGAGCTATGTCAAAGTTAAAATTTTCTGCACAATAAAGGAAACAATCAGCAAAATGTAAAGGCATTATAGGAAATGGGAGAAAATATTTGTAAACCATATGTAGGATAATATGTTACTATCCAAAATATATGTCATACTAATCGATACAAAAAACCCACAGCAGAATTAAAAGCAATTTCTTGATTAATAATTGGGCAAAATATATAAATAGCAATTTTTCCAAAGATATACAAATGGCCAGCAGGTATATAAAAAATGCTCGACATCACTAATTTTCAGAGTAATTAAAATCAAAATCACAATGAGGTATCACCTTATCGTGGTGTTTGGATGCCTATTATCAAAAAGTCAAAAGATAAAAAGTGTTAGGGTGTGGAAAAAGAGAACACTTGTGCACTGTTGCTGAGGATGTCAATTGGTGCAGCTATTATGAAAAACGGTATGGAGGTTCCTTAAAATTTTTAAACTAGAACTACCACTAATCCCAATTAAGAGTATATAGCCAAAGGACATAAAATGAGGATCATCAAGGGTATCTGCACTCCTGTGATACAGATAAATAAACTGAGAGATACATAATTTCAGCTTTAATAAAAATGAAGCTCTTTCATCCACAACAATATTGATAAATCTTGAAGACATTATGCTAAGTGAAATAAGCCAAATACAGAAAGATAACTACTGCATGATCTCGTTTGTATGTAAAATCTAAAAAAGTAAATAAAAATTTAAAAAGCCATGGAAACAGCAGAACGGTGGTTCCCATGGGCTAGGAAGTGGGGAAAATAGGGAGATATCCATGGAAGGGGCGCACCTTCAGTTACAAGGTGAGTAACTGCTGGGGACCTAATGTACAGAATAGTGACTATAGTTAACAATACTCTGTACTTGAAATTTGCTACAAAAGTAGATCTCAGGTGCTCTCACCACACACACAGGAACGTATTAACTATGTGAGGGGATAGATAGGCTAACTAGCTTAACCGAGGTAATTTAAAGACTACTGATATCTCAAAACACTCTATTGTACACCCTAAAATATACACTTTTCAATTTGTCAATCATAGCTCAACGAATGGAGAAAAAAATAAGAGTAACCAGCAGGTCATATCTAGCCACACGGAAACTCGATTTAAAACACGCTTGGCCACTGTTTCCAGCTCAACTCGGGAACGTCCGGAGCGCTTCTGGCCCCTGGACTTCGACGCTCCTCCCGTGGCCCCCGTGGCTGGGGAAGGTACAGTCGTTCCCAGGATTCCAGGCACGCAGATCGGGCAGGGCCATCGCCGTCCCCTTGCTCTTGCCGCAGCCCCATTAGGCTCCACGTTTCGGGGCCTCCTGGAAGGGGAGGCTGCCTGTGGCTGCCTGCGCGCCCCTGTGGCTGTGGCTCAGCCGGCCCCCGATTCGGCCCCGTGCAGCCCCTCCGGGGCCGCAGCCGTCTGGCGCCCGAACTCACGGCCTCGGGCCGGTACCCGCCGCCAGCGCCTTCGCTGTGGCCGCTCCTCCCCCTCGCCGAGCCCGAGCTGGCCCAGCGGAGAAGGAGGACGGAGAAGCTGGAACCCGAAAGCTGAGCTGCAGGCGGCAGGTGCGGGAACGGGAGAAGCTATGGCCTCGCACAGGACGGCTGCTCAGAGCGACACGGACAACGCCAGGAGCTCTGCACGCAGCTGGAAGAACTCAGTAATGTACTCTGCTGTGGGGGAAATGGAGATAATAAAACCTGATGTAGAAGTACTCGCAGACAACCATGCTCTTTGGTCAATCTCAGATTATTATCAGACCTACTGTAATGATGTTAGTCTTCCAAATAAAGTGAGTGACTGAACTGTCCAAATCAGCAAGATCAGGATATTGAAACTCTTGCTTTGAATTCTAACGACCAGTTGTAAATAGAAAATGATGCTCACCCTGGTACTGACAGGACAGCAAATGTTAAATGTACACAAGAGGGTCATTTGCCTCAAATTCACAGGAGCCAGCATCTGCATTAGCCGCACAAGATACGTCCTTAGAAGGTTCGTCATTAGCTGGAAGTTTGAGAGCTGCAGCAGAAGCGGCTTTATCACAGACTGGATTTAGTTACGATGAAAATACTGGACTGTATTTTGACCACAGCACTGGTTTCTATTAAGATTCTGAGAATCAAATATATTATGATTTAATTTATTACTACTGTGATGTAGAAAGTGGTCGCTATCGGTTTCATTCTCAAGTAGCTTTGCCACCTTATCAGACTTATAGCACAAAACAGAAATAAAAAATTGAGAAAAGAAAGGATCCAGATTCTTCTACAAAAAAAAAAAAAGAGGAAAAGGATTTGAATTCAGAGGATCAAGAAGCCTTCAGTGTTGAACATACAAGCTGCAATGGGAAAGACAATTTCACAAATGTGAAAAAAAAAAGCCAAAATCATTCATCACAAAAATAATCCCCCAAAATTCACTGTTCCAGTTAGTGGAAATACTATGGAATCTCCTCCTAATGAAAACATCTCAATTCATCTTTAAGGATGAGAAAATCACACAGACTGATAGTGAACCAGAAGAAGGTGAAATTACAGACTCTCAGACCGAGGGTAGTTATGATGAAGTCGTTACCAGTAAAGGCAATGCAACTGCAAAAGATACTGAGGAGGAAGATGAGGAAAAAGTGTGGCCCTCATATATGAGAGTAATTGTCATTAGATCTCCTGTGTTACAGACAGGATCATTCTTCATCATTACTGCTGTAAAATCTGCTACAATTGGAAGAGAAAATGACATGGAGCATACACTTCTAATCCCTGAAGTTGGTGTAAGTTTCATGAAGAAATTTATTTTGACCATGACTTACAAAGTTATGTCCTTTTGGATCAGGCAGTCAAAATGGAACAATTGTTAATGTAAAATGGATTGTTCAGCTGAAAACTAAATGTGACCCTTATGAACCTGAGCATGGAGGTAAAGTGAAAATTGGAGACACTGTGTTATCTTATTACATTCACCCTGGCAGAAATAGCTGTGTTGGATGTGAACCAGGGCAGGTTAGAGCTCACCTTTTCCTTGATAAAAAGATGAATCATTTGTTGGTCCATCATTAACTAAGAAGGAAACTAGCTGGAAAGAAGAAAAGGATTTTAAAAATATATGAGTAAAATATGGTTTACAGAATACAGACTACAAAGATGACAAGATACTGGAGAATCAAAAATGTAAAGATAGAGCTGGAAAACATAGGGAGCAGATTGGAAGTGAAGGAAATTTCCAAAGAGATGATGCTCCTGCATCTGTTCATTCTGAAATTACTGATGGAGACAAAGGTCAGAAGATGTTGAAAAAGATGTGTTGAAAACAGGAGAAGGCCCGGGGAAGGATGGTGGAAAAATGAAAACTCCAATACAGCTTCAGCTTCGGCAAACACATGCAGGATTGGAGACAGACAAACCGTCCTCAATTAAAGAGACTCATCTTCTCCAAAACAAGAACAGCAACAATAACAAAAACTGGGACAAAGCACAGGAGAGGTTTGCTGAAAACTTTCCAGAAACTAAACTTCAAAAAGATGACCTAGGAACCATTCCTTGGGTAAAAGGGACTGAGGAGTGAAGGTTAATCACAAAAGAAAACTCAAGCTTTTTTATAAATAGAGTTTGGAAACTCTTATTGCAGAATGTCTCTCCTCAAAAAAGTCAGTGGCACAAGAAAGCTGTGTCACGGTTTACCCCTTCCTGATTCAGAAATGTGTAATAAAATGTGGTTTGCAGCTTTGAAAAAACACTTTTTAAACTAATTATTGGTGACTGAATTAATTTATACAGTAAGTGAACTGAAGTTCACAGGGCACAGATAAGTTTATCAAACTTTACTATTTTATCTTGTCATTGACAACATTCATATAAGCAAATAGCCATATAAGCAAAATTCTTATAACTACTTAAATGCTCATTTGTCCTTGTCTCCATATATTCATAGTAGTATGTACAGAAAATACAGCAAAAGAAACATCTAAATTCTACAAAAATAAATCTGACAATATACATTCTTGTTTATACCCTTCAGGACCTAGATAAAAAATATTGAGACAACATGAATAGTGATGCATACATTTTCTTATATTTGGAATAGTCTAAATCATATTAAATAACTAATGAACAGGTGACATGTCACAGAAAATTTGTCTTTTATTGTTTTCTTTGGTGAAGAATCTGAATTTGTTGATATATACTATACATTCAGTATTTGTATTTGGTTTGTTTCATAGATAATGAAATGTTTATACATGAACAAATGAGTACAGTATTGAAATAGTCCATGTGCTGGCATTCATACTTTTTATAAATACCATTGCAGGCAATGAAGTTGTGCCAGAAAAATGTGATTTCGAGTGCAAAAGGAATATTTAGCCAGGGCCTCAAGCTCAATATATTTATTGAAAATGTCCTAAATTGCCATAAAACTTTATAATGTTAAATTATTCATTTCAATAAATTATGAATTAAACAAAAAATACAAATGATGTATTTTATGGATCAGAGAAGTGCTAATGAGACAGAATGGCCATTGAAGCCAAAAGGTCTGAATTCAGGTAGATAATTTTACTCATATTAGTTTTATGTTAGAGAAAACAATGCTTCTGACCATATACTATTTATTGCAGTGGAGTATTTCAAAAATATGTACATAATATATAATTAATTTTCTAATGGTATAAAAGTAATCACATTCTACAAATTATTACAATATGGTCTATTGATGAGGGGGTGTTTCAAATGAAAAAACTTGGAATTTCTCATGGTGATAGATGCCATAGAAAATCTATGTAAAATATTTCACTCATGTATGCAACTATGGATATTTCTGCTTTTCAGAAAAATAATATACTTTAAAAACCTAATGCAGACAATTAAAATCACCAAGAAGTTACAAGAATCACAGAATGTGTAATATAGTTGAAAGGAAATTAAGAAAACTTGCCAGGACTGGAAGTAAATAAAGGTAATGATCCAGAGAAGTAATCAACCTAAGAGGCCAGGGCTCCACTCAGATGCGTCTGATTACAAGAATGTCAGGTCCATGTGGGTTGTTCCCTTCTGACAAGGCAAATGGAATAGACAAAGAGAAACTGCCTGAAGGCATTGGAATGCGGTGTCTCCCATATGTGAGGATTAAATTATAAATTATGTTGCACACAAGGAGATGAACTACTGGGGTGAAGCATCAGAAGAAATTATATGGCACATAAATCTCAGATATTGAATTTATATTTAAATGTTTAAGTCAATATAATGGAAAAACAAGAAACCAAAATAATGTGGAAACTATGAGCTTGTCAAGCTATCTTTGGAAAAGAGGCAAATGAAAAGTAAAGTATTAAAAGTGTTGTAAAACAATTTAATGTACAACATACAAATTACATATTAAAATAGGCTGAGCCGAAAAGAGGACTAGTAAAGTGAAAGGCTGATCACAATTAATGTAGTCATATATATTATAGAAGGCAAATTAACAGAAAATATAAATGTATTTATATATGAAGATTAGATTGAGAAGAAATAAAAAACATTTAATTGTTTTACCAGACTCTCTAAATAGGAAGGCAACAGTCAAAGAATCAGCGACTCATAAGTTTCAGCAACTGGAAACCAGACACGAATCCTTTAAAAGTTTAGGGCATAATATATGAAAAAAAGGTAAATTAAGAAGTACTTAGAAGAAATAATGGTTTGGGTTATTGTGAATACTGCTTAATAAACATGAGAATGCAGTTATCTTTTTTGACATGCTTATTTTGTTTCCTTTTGATATAAACCCAGCAATAAGATTGCTCTATCATATGGTAGTTCTATTTATAATTTATTGAAAAACCTCCATACTGTTCTCCCTAGAGAAATGTGAAATGATTGTACTAATTTACATTCCTACCAACAGTGTATAAGTGCCCATCTACAGAATAAATAAAGAAAATGTTATACACACACACACGCACACACACACAGGAATAATGTTCAGTCATAAAACAGAATGAAGTTCTGTCATTTGTGTCAACATGGATGAGCCTAGAGGACATTATGTTAAGTGGAATAAGCCAGGCACAGAAAGAAAAAGACCACGTGCTCTCACTCACGTGAAATCTGAAGAAGTCCATCTCATAGAAGTAGACAGTAGGATGGTGGTTACCAGAGGTTGGTGATGGCAGAAGGATGAGGGAGTGGGGAGAGCTTTGTCACTGGGTTACAAAGTTACAGTTAGGAAGAATAAATCCTGGTGTTCTATTACACAGCACGATGACTATAGCTAATAATAATGTATGTTTAATCTATAATAGCTTGAAGCGAGGATTTTGAACTTTATTAGCACAAGGAAATAAATGTTTAAAGTGTTAAATATGCTAATTACTCTGGTTGGATCACTGTACAGTGTGTATGGTACAATGTGATGCAGTGAAACATCATATAATTAACATAATTTTACATGTTTGTGGAGTACAGTGTGATGTCTCACTGCATCACACTGTACCTTGTAGCATGATGCAGTGAAACATCATGTAATTAACACATGATAGTTATATGTGTTTACAGAGTACAATGTTGTTTCACCTGCATCTCACTGTACCATGTAGTATGATGCAGTGAAACATCACACTGTGCCCCATAAATATTACTGGTTCAGCAGGGAACTGTGGGACATAGAGCAGCTCCGGGTTAGCCATGACCAGCAGCTTCACCTGTGTGGGGTAGCGAGAGGGGAAGGGCCCTGTGCTCGGCTGAGAGTTGACCCCTGACCACATCCACTTTGACTGCTAGGTGCCAACAGAGGTCAGGGACGCCTAACTTCAGGCAGAGTCAGGAAGCAAGGTCATTACCTGTTTTTTTTTGTTTTGTTTTTTTTGAGAGAGTCTCACTCTATCGCCGAGGCTGGAGTGCAGTGGTGCGATCTCGGCTCACTGCAACATACATAGAAGTGTACGTCAGAATCACACCTGCAGGAAGGTCCCTGGATGAGATTAACAATCCCACATAGAGGTGTACATGAGAATCACACCTGCAGGAAGGTCCCTGGGTGAGATTAACAATCCCACATAAATGCCGGTTCTGGGTATGAGAGTCAAGGCCTCCTGTATGTTGCATCTATGTACATAAGTCACACTCTCAATGGTGGAATGGATTTTTCCATGAGAACCTTAATGCCTTTTGAAAATTGAGTTATCTTAGTGGAGTCACAGCTTCACAAGTGTTTTGGATCTTGGTCAGAGAGTCACAAACCCACTTGTGGACAACATCCACTTATGAGAGCCAAATTTCCAACTTTTGACTGTCTCTGGGTGTGAGATTCAGAACCTCAATTATGGGCTGTGTCCATGTGGGAGAATGATAATTTTTACTGATGGCTGGGCTCAGGCAGAAGCCTTTCATCCTGCAGGCTTTCAGATAAATTATACATCACAATACCCAAAATATGCTGGTTGCAGGCAAAAGAGGAGAGTCATATTAGCTGGTTGCTAGGTCCAGTTATATGTCACCACCTCCGTTTTTGGCAAGGCTAAGGCAGAAGAGGAGAGTCAGAGCTAAAGAAATGTCACAATGTTCCTGTGGGTAAGGCCTATGCATAAGAATTGCATCACCTAGTCATTGAACCCAGCCATATATTACAATACACAATGTATACAGGGCCCAGGCAAGAAAGGAGAGTATATCACATGGGTACTGGGTCCAGCAATGTGTCACAATACCACCTGAGGGGAGGCTCCAGGCAACAGGGTAACATTACCTAAGTGAAGTGCCCAGAGAGATGTTTCAATGCCCCTGGTGGGTAGGATTTTGAAAAAGGAGAAGTTACATAACCTAGGGGCCAGGCCTAGCTGTGTGTCACATTCATCTCCAAGACGGAGCCCAGACATGAGAGAAAAGTCACATCATGTAGGTACTGGGCAAAGTAATATGTCACAATTCTTATGTGAGCAGACCCTAGGAAGAAGTAGAGAGTCACATAGTCTAGATGATGGGCACAGAGGTATTTGACAATGACTCCTGTAGGTAGGGACCAGGCAGAAGAATCACTTCACCTGTGTGCCGTGCCCAGTTATAAGTCACACTTCCCTCTGTGGGCATGACCAAGGCAGGGAGAAGAGTCACATCATCCTGGTGCTTCGCCCAAAGACATGTTACAATCTCTCTTGTGGGCAATTCTCAGGTGAGAGAGGAGAGTCACATCAAATAGGTAGTGGACACAGAGGTATGTCACAAGGCCTTCTGTGAACTTGATCCAGGCAGAAGATTCACATCAACTTGGTGCTAAGCCCAGCAACATGTCACAATCCCTTCTGTGTAAAGGAAACAGACAGGAAAAGAGAATCACATTACCTGGCCAATGAGCACAGAGATATGTCACAGTGCCCCTTGTAGGCAGGGCCCAGGCAGAGGAGTTACATCACCTGGGTAGCAGACCCAGCAATATACCACAGTGTCCCATATGGGCACAAGCCAGAGAGTCACATAACCTGGGTGACAGGCCAAGCTATATAGAACAACCCTTCCTGTGGGCAGCACCAAGACAGAAGAGAAGACTCACATCGTCTGGGTGCAAGGTCTAGCGATATGTCAAAATGCTCACTGTGGGCAGTGCCAAGGAAGGAGAATAGAGTTACACCCTCAAGGTGCTGGATCCAGCAATATATTAATATCCCATCTGTGGGCTGGGTCCATGCAAGAGCGTCAAGTCACTCAGGTGCTAGGCACTGGGAAATTTCACCTTGAAACCTGCAGAATGCTCCGGGAATGAGATTAATAATCCCACAACTGTCACAGTTGTAGGCATGACATTCAACACCTCTTGTATGTTGGGTCTAAGCCCACGAGTAACCATCTCAACAACAGACTGGATTTGTGCATAACAGCCTCAATTCCTCTGCAGACTGAAGTCACAGCCTCACAGTTATGCTGAATCTCGGTCTGAGAGTCACCAACCCATGAGTATTCATATATAAGTCAATTTTTCCCACCTTTGACTGACTACAGGTGTGAGATTCAGAACCTCAACAGCGACCTGTGTTCCTGTGAGAGGATGACAATAGTTACTGTTGGCTGGGTGTGCATATGAGTGCCACAATCTCACCTGTGGGCTCGGCCCAGTTAGCCATCTCTGTGTACTATCCAATGGTGCTATACAGTATGAATGAGAGTTGCAATCAACTTTGAGACCTTCCTGCTGGTAGGGACCCATGATCGTACCTGTGGCATTAAGCCCGGGTATGAGAGTCAACATCATTACAATTAACTAGGTCAGGATAGGAGAGTCCTCCCTTGTCTATAAGCTGGGCTTAGAAATGAGCCACCATTTCAACTCTGGTTGAATATTTATACGTGAACACTGGCCTAGCACCAAGGTGATGTGAGTCTTTGGCCTAACAAGAGGCAACGTGACATATCTCTCTGCCTAACAACTATTTGATGTGAACTGCTTTTTCACCTGAGCTTTTCCCATAAAAGAGACGTGACATATGTCTAGACCCAGCACCTAGGTGATGTGGCTCTCCTTTTTTGACTAAGCCCTGTGTATTTTGGGTATTCTGACATATCCCTAGACCTAACATCTAGAAGATAAGAAGATCCAGTATGGGCCCTGTCTAAAAAGTTTCTTGTGACATATTTATATGTTAATCACCTTGGAGATGTGACTCTCCTCTCTTACCTGGGCTTTGCCCATAAGAGAGATTGTTACCTACCTCTGCAGGAAGCACCTAAATGCCGTGACTCTTCTTTCTTGCCTGGGTCATGCCCATAGATGAAAGGGTGGCTTATCGCTGTGTCCAGCACACCGGTTATGTGATTATTCTGCCTGATCTCTGCTCACAGGAGCCATTGTGACATATCCCTGGGCCCAGAAACTATTTAATATGACTCTCCTCTATTACCTTAACTTTGTGCATAGGACAAATTGTGACGTATCTCTGGGTCCAGCACCTAGGTGATGTGACTCCTTTTCTGCATGGACTATGCCCACAGGAAGGAGGCTTGTTTATTGCCGTGTTGAGAGCTGATGTGATACCTCGGTCCTTGTCTTCTTAGTTTATAACAATTTAAACAAGAGACACAGAGAAAAGAAGTACAGCATAATTTATTGGAAAAGGAAAAAAAATTTTGAAAGTTAAGTGCAGAATACAGTACACCATGAGAGAGATATTCTAGGGCGGGCTGCTCATAAGAGTGAGACAGCGTGGATTGTCGCTGGAGAAACCCCCTTATGGGAGTTTTACATTATTATTAATAAGGAGGGGGGAAGAGGAGCTGCTAGTAAGCCTGTTCTGAGTGGTCTTCTGGGTGCACATGTGCAGTAGCTGTACATGCTTATTCATATTTTGCATGTCTCATTAGCATCTTAGACCTCTAGCCAGGAGTGTATTTTTGTTTGTTTGCTTGAGACAGAGTCTCGCTCTGTTGCCCAGGCTGGAGTGTGGTGGTGCAATCTCTGCTCACTGCAATCTCTGCCTCCCGAGTTCAAGCCATTCTCTTGCCTCAGCCTCCTGAGTAGCTGGGATTACAGGCATGCACCACCATACCTGGCTAATTTTTGTATTTTTAGTTGAGATGGGGTTTCACTATGTTGGCCAGTCTAGTCTTGAGCTTCTCGTTTCAAGCAATCCATTCTTCTCAGCTTCCCAAAGTGCTGGGAGTACAGGTGTGAGCCACTGTGCCCAGCTGGGGGGTGTATTTTTTGCTATTAAAATAAGCAAAAGTTAAGTTTGAGGACAGGTAAAATCAAAATGCACATGCTCTCTAGAACAGAAAGTCCTTAATGAAGATAGCTTTGCTTGAATGAGCCCAATTACAATGCGAATGCTAAGGCTCATTGTGTTGGCTGTACAGTCACCACAGTTTCAATGAAGGGATGGCCTACCCCTCCACACCTGTGGGTGTTTCTTATCAGGTGGAATGAGAGACTGAGAAAAGAAAGAGACACAGAGACAAAGTATAGAGAAAGAAAAGTGAGCCCAGGGGACTCGCGCTCAGCATACAGAGGACCCACGCCGGCAATGGTCTCTGAGTTCCCTCAGTATTTATTGATCACTATTTCTACCATCTTGGAGAGGGGGATGTGGCAGGACACTAGGGTAATAGTGGGGAGAGGGTCAGCAGGAAAACATGTGAACAAATGTCTCTGTGTCATAAACAAGGTTAGAAAAGGTACTGTGCCTTGATATGCATGTATACAAACATCTCGCATTAAAAAGAGTATTGCCACCAGCATGTCTCAACTCCAGCCCTAAGGCGGTTTTCTCATATCTCAGTAAATAGAACATGCACTCGGGTTTTACACCGAGACATTCCATTGCCCAAGGATGAGCAGGAGACAGATGCCTTCCTCTTATCTCAACTGCAAATAGGTCTTCCTCTTTTACTAATCCTTCTCAGCACAGACCCTTTATGGGTGTCGGGCTGGGGGATGGTCAAGTCTTTACCTTCCCACGAGGCCATATTTCAGACTATCACATGGGGAGAAACCTTGGACAATACCTGGCTTTCCTAGGCAGAGGTCCCTGTGGCCTTCCACAGTGTATTGTGTCCCTGGGTACTTGAGATTAGAGAGTGGTGATGAATTTTAACAAGCATACTGCCTTCAAGCACTTTTTTAACAAAGCACGTTCTGCATAGCCCTAAATCCATTAAACCTTGAGTCAACACAGCACAAGTCTCTGTGAGCACAGGGTTGGGGCTAGGGTTACAGATTAACAGCATCTCAAGGCAGAAGAATTTTTCTTAGTACAGAGCAAAATGGAGTCTCTTATGTCTACTTCTTTCTACAGAGACACAGTAACAGTCTGATCTCTCTTTCTTTTCCCCACATTTCTGTAACCCGAGATCATGGTCATTTTCTTGACTATCTATTCTGATCTATTCTGCCTCAGTTTCCCGTTAAGAGATCTTAGGGTCATAATCATATTGGACGTTGAGGGGCTAGGTCACTTTTTCTGGATCTGTTTCCTGCTGAGTGGGTGTTATTTCTGCCTAGTCTGGGCCCTAAAGTTTCTTCCTGTGTGATCCAGCCGGGTGTAAACCATGCAATTCTTGGAACCAGTGGGCAAGATGTTGGCAGCCAAATGTTGAAAGTCTTGCAAAACCATCACGCAAACATGGAGTTGCCGTAAGCAAGAGAGCAAGGAATCAGTTAACATTTTAAACAAAATTGGAACAAAAGTAAAAGCTAAAAGTATAGTAATGACTGTTACTATTAAAGAAAGTAGGGCAGGTAATAGACATTGCTTTCATGTTCCCATGGAAGTTCCTAGAGATTCAATTCTGTCTGCCTGGGTGATGATATTATTAATATTTTCTTGGACTAAACCGGGCTGATTGATCTCAAAAACAGCATTCCTCTTTTAGATATAAACTTGTTCCTCTTTGCCCGGCTGGGAGAAGATTCCAGGCTCTTTGCTTTTGTTGATCTACAGGGGTCATGGAGTCCAGACGTTGTTGAAATCTATTGAGGCCCTCTGCTGCTTGTTGCGGATCCATTGAGGCTTTCTGAGATAGTTTATACTGGATTCCAAAGGCTCCACCTTATGGTGACATTTGTGCTGCAAAAGTATTTTGCATTAACATTTTGAAAGCAACAAATGTTTTAAGTATTTTCTATTTTTTGCCAATAAGCAAAATTTTGTGCAGCTAAGTTGGCAGCAGTCACTCGGTTCGTCTATGGATGGTGTAGTTGAATGGTGGTCAAAGTTAGAGCCTGGAAGCCTTCAGTAAATGCGCTGAAGTTGTCTGAGGGCCATCAGAGTTGTTGCTTATATTGGATTAGATCATTTATTGAGAGTAGAACAAGCACTCTGATGGTCCTCTCTCCATTTGGGACTTTCTGTACGGGGAGCAATTTCTCTGGCCCTGGATGGTGTGAAGTCCCACTGTGAGTAACTGCAGCTGGGCTGGTCTCTATTGTACCTGGCAAAGGCCGATAGAGAGGAGCATAAGGAGGAGATTAAACAAGCTTAGATTCTACAGAAGACTCTGATAGTGTGAGGATGCTGGGGATTCTAAAGGAGGTGTGGGCCTCTGAGGGCCCCTATCTGGAGCTGGTGTTGGGCTGTTGGGTCTGGGGTCCCTTCCCCTTAATAAGAGATGATCTTCTAATGCTTCTGAGGGGTTTTCTGGCTTACTAGGCTTTAGCCCACAGGTGCTGCATAGAGCTGGGTTTTGTTGTCAGGCCAGAAAGGCTTGCACATAGGATACTTCAGACCATTTTCCCTGATTTCCACAGAAACGATCTAACTGGAGGATGGAGTTAAAGTTCACAGTCTCATTCTCCAGCCATGTTTTGTCAGCTAATCTGTAGGCAGGGTACATAGTGTTACGAAAGAAGATAAGGTTTTCTTTTTTCTAAGTTTATTTAGCCAAAAGCTGTTCTAATTTTTAGATATACATCCCAGGGGTGTTTCAGTGACAGTAGAGGAAGCGGCTCCCACGGTGCCGAGAGAATCCTGCAACGACAGAACATTTACTGAAGTCCAGAAGGCTGTGGGCATCTTCATGAGCCAAGTGGAACCACTAAGGTGTCCAGCGCATCCCCTCGAAACCCTATTAACTGAAGCTCTAGGAGGTCATAGGCATTTGTCACACACCGTCCTAGCTCTCACCAGAGGTGGACATCTCCAGCCCTACCGAGATGACCCCCACTGCTGGCTGGGGAGCAGATGTTTGGCTGACAAGGCTTGCCCTACCTAATTCACTGGTTTGCCATTTGAGATGCCCAATTATAACACCTGGAATGCTGAGATGCAATCCCTATGACCGGGCATCTACATGACTGTGCATCTTTTGTTCAGTAAAGAAATCCTGTTGAAGAAAAATTTCAAGGAGCTGAGAAATGCATAGAGCCTCAAGGGACAGGGTTCTCTTAATGTGCCGCTCAAAACAAAACAAAAAATTTTGTAAACAGAAAACCTGACCAGAAAAATACATTACAATGACCACTAGGTGGCGATGGAGTATTGCTGAAGGGACAGCAAACAACAAGCTGAGTCTGAACTGTGGCCAGAAAGATGTGAAACTAAGCGGCAAAGCAGCCCAAATATGAAATATTGAGGGCAACCGATGTGGTTAATGTGTTTATCGATACCACAGAAGCAGCAGCCAAAAGGAGAGCGGACATATATTGTCTCTGTAAAGAATACAGTTGACTTAAAAACGTTTCCCACAGAACTTTACTGAAATAGCACTGGAACAAGCAGTGATAGTTAACCAGGGAGTCTGGAACTGCCATAGTATTCACTGCAAGAAAAGGGAAACTGAAATTAATGAAGCAGACAAACCTCTCCCCAGGTCATGGTACCAGAAATGTTGATGGCTGATGTAATACCTTGGTTCTTATCTTCTTAGTTTAAAAGAATTTAAACAAGAGACACACAGCAAAAGAAGTACAGCATAATTTATTGCAAAAAGAATATTTTGAAAATTAAGTGCAGAATAGACGGTACAGTCTGAGAAAGAGATTCCAGGGCAGCCTGCTCATAAAAGTGAGACAGCGCTAATTATTGCTGGAGAAACCCTCTTTATGGGAGTTTTGCATGATTATTCATAAGAAGGTGGAAAGAAGTGTTGCAGAAAGCATGTTCTGACTGGTCTTCTGGGTGCACAGTGCAGTAGCTGTACACATTTGTGCATACATTGCATGTCTCATTAGCATCTTAAATCTCCACCCAGGAATGTGTTTTTTACTGTTAAAATAAACAAAGGGTCAGGTTGAAGACAGATAAAATCAAAATGCAAATGCTTTTTAGAAGTAAAAGTCCCTACTGATAATAGCGGGTTTCAAATGACCCCAAGTGCTCCACATCTTAAAACTTGCTCCCATAAAGCTGGAACACTATCTGTTCCTGAGGTATCAGGTCCCATATGTGTCTCTGAGTCACTGGCAAGCCAGGCCTGACTTGAGATGAGACCATTAATTTCAAGTGTAAAATGCCTAAATAGTCAGCAACTTCAGGTTGCATTTTGGAGCTTGTCCACTTAAATGGGTTGATGAAAATGGCTCACAGGACTCACGCCTCGGCGTCTTAGCAGATTTTGTGCAACCCAATAATTAACCTTCTGATGACTAGACTTTCACAGTTGTGAAAAAGGCGACTTTGAGAGTGACATTTCCAGGAAGCCACAACCCTTGTCACCCCCTGCAGAGCTCTGAAGCTGCTCACAAGCAGGCCAGGTGAAAGATTTCTCTCAAAAACGGTTGAGTGCGTGCTCTGGCTAGAGAAAAAAGGGGGCTGTGGCACAATGGACAGTGTCTTGGACATCAGGAAAGTTTCCACAGCAGTTTAGGAAAGAAGGCAGCGCCTAGGGCTGCAGAAGACGTAATGCTCTGGAAAGAACCCTGGGTGCAATTGAAAGAGGAACCTGAGAAGGATAGGGCCTATCGGGTGAGGACAAACCGCCCGATTTGGTAAAAGGGAAGGTGTCTTCGTAGGGTAATACCCTCCTCAATGAGCAGCCCAGACCTGCCCTCCAGGTGCACCTCTGTACTCATTCTCCTTGCAAAGAGTCGGCATAGCATAAGAACTCAACAGTGCTTTGGACTCCGGGAAGTCCACACAGCTCTGACCCTCCCTCCAGGGCTATGCACCCCGTATCCTGGTACGTGCTGGGAGTATAGTTCTGAAGCCTACCGACAAACAGGCTGAGAGCAGTTAACGGACTACAGCTGCCAGCATATTAGGTGGGGCGCGTACCACTCTGCCCCTTCTTCCAGGTCTGCGCCTCGCCCTGGAGCCTGGCGCATGCTGGGATTGTAGTCCTGTAGCCCTTTGACCAAAGGGTTGGGAGTGTTTATGAGAATACATCTTCCAGCAATCCTAGGGAGGCACACACAGCCCAGTCTCTTCCTCCAGTGACACGCATTGTCCCTGAGACTAGTGCATGCTAAGATTGTAGTCCTGCAGCTCTTTGAGGAAAGGGCTGGAAGAGTTTATGAGCATATATCGCCTAGCAAACCTAGGGAGACGCACACAGCCCCGTCTCTTTTTCCAGTGACGCGCACTGTCCCCGACCCTGGTGAATACTGGGATGGTAGTCCTGTAGCCACGGGACCGGAAAGTCTGGGAGTTTTTATGAAACTACATCTCCCAGCAAGTAGAAGGAGGCACCCACAGTCCAGTCTCTTCCACCAGTAATGGGCACTGTCCCCGAGCTGTGTGCATGCTGGGACTGTAGTCTTGCAGCCTGGTGATGAAAGCGCTGGGAGTGTTTATGAGACTACATCTCCCAGCAAGCCCACTGAGGCGCGCACGGCCCTGTGTCTTCCTCCAGTGACGCGCACTTTCCCTGAGTTCGGTGCATGCTAGGATTGTAGTGCTACAGCCCTGTGACCAAAGGACTGGGATCGTTTATGAGACTGCATCTCCCAGCAAGGCCAGCGAGAAGTGCGGAGCCTCGTCCCTTCCTCCAGAGATTAGCGCACTCTTCCTGAGCCTGGTGCATGCTGAGATTGCAGTGCTGCAGCCCTGTGACCAAAGAGCTTCGTTATAGTTATCTGTGAAGTATTCAACAAACTACTTTACTTAATTATTACTGGAAGCCAGAACCTCAGTTGCTTTCGCTTTTTGGATTTTATATGAGTGAAATTGTATAATATGTATACTTTTACATCGACTTTCTTCTATGCAACATTATAGTTACGGTATTAATTCATGATATTGCAGATAGCTATAGTTTGTTTATTTAAAAATTATTTTTTTTACTTTGTGGTAAAGTGTACATCAAATTAACCATTTTAGCTATTGTAAGTGTGCAGCTTAGAAAAATTAACTACATTCACATTGTTTTGCAACTATCATTCCCATTCATAGGGATCTTCTTTCAACTTGCAGAAACAAAACTCTATACCCATTAAATAAGCTCCTTGTTACTCCCCTTCAGGCTCCTAGGAACCACTCTTCTACTTGGGTTTCTAGAATTTCTTTACTCTAAGTACCTCATAATTGGAATGATTCAGTATTTGTTCTTTTATGACTGGCTCGTGTCACTTTGCGCAATGTCCTTAAGGTTCATGCATGACATACCATGTGTCAGAATTTCCTTATTTTACATAGCTGAATAATATTCCACTGTATGTATAAATCACATTTTATCTAATTATTCATTGATGGTAATTCAAACAACACTTGAGTAATTCAAACAGCTTTCTGGTGATGTAAGTAATGCTGCTGTGAACCTAGGTGTACGTGTATTATTTTCTGTCTTTGCTTTCCTATCTTTTGCTACATACCCAGATGTGAAATTGCTGGATCGTATGGTGACATTACGTGTAAATTTTTAGTTACTATGTTGTTATTTTATAGCAAATGTAGCATTTTACATTTCCACCAACAGTGTACAAGGGTTCTAATTGCTCCACATCCTCACCAACACTTGTGATTTTCTGTTTTGTTTTCTTTCTTTTGGTAGTAGCTATGCTGATGGGTATTAAGTGATATGTCATTTGGGGTTAGATTTGCATTTGACTAATGATGAGTTTTGTTGAGCATCTTTTCATGTGCTTTTTAGCCACTTTACATAATTTTTAGAGAAATGTCTGCTTAGGATTTTGCCAATATTTTAAACAGGTAGTTTGTGTTATTGTTGCTGAATTGTTCTTTGCATATTCTGGATAGATTCCGATTCATCTATTTTTCTTTTGTTTCTTGTGTTTTGGGTGTCCTGTTAAAAAAAAAAAAAAAAAAAAAAGCACTGCCAAATCCAGTGTATGACATGTTTCCCCTATATTTTGTTCTAATAATTTTGTAGTTTTAGCTCTTACATTTAGGTATTTGATCCAGTTAGTTAATTTTTTCTTATGGTATAAGTGAAGGGCCCAGGTTCATTCTTTTACATGTTGGTACCCAATTTCCCCAGCACCGTTCTGCCTCTGACCGTCGGTCCTGTGTGGGTTTACTTGGAGGTGCTTTGCCTTGGAGAAAGGAGGTGGGTGGACGGTGGGGGGGCAATTCAGCCCTGATAACACCTTGACTTAAGCCCACTAAGACACGTGAGCAACAGGCCCCCTTGCAGAGGGCAAAGCAACGTGGAATCCGAAACCACGCTTCAGTCGGCCTGAGTGTGACTCCTGTGTGGGCGGGACTATCCGCCTCGCGCTCCTTTGCAGGCTCAACATGGGGCTATCTCATCTGTGAACCATGTGGATGAAAAATGGACAACCACCCGAGTCTCGGCTCATTGCTCTCTGGGCAATTCTCTCATTCCCTGGGAGACGAAATTCGTCTGAATCGCTCCCGGATGAAGTAACCCAAGCTGGTGATCCGGAGGGCGGGTGGGCGCCCCGCAGGCCAACGCGGCTGTGGGCCGAGCACTTAGCCCGCACTGGGCACACAACATTTTTCCGGAGTACGAGGTCCTGCTGGTCCTGGAGGCAGAAGACCGCTTTTCTCTCTGCCTTCTTTTCTCTGTCCCTTGCTCCCTCCCTCCGTCCCTCCCTCAGTTCCTCCCTTCCTCCTTCCCTCTCTTCCTCTATCCCTCCATCCCTTCCAAGGTCCCTCCGTCCATCCGTTCTTTCCTCCCTCCATCGCTCCCTTCCTCTCTGTCTCCGTTCCTCTCCTGCTCTCTGCCTGAGTTCCCTCCAGCGTAGAAAGGGCAGCGCCCTGGTTTGCGCGGGGTCTCGGGTCTGCATTTAGCTGTCAGGCGCTCCACGGTGATGGCGAGGAAGCTGGCGGGGCACGGGTAGGCGAGTGACGGTGGAGGGGGAAAGGCAGAGGTGGCGAGACGAGGAAAGAAGAGCAGGCCTGGCGGCTGCCCGGGCCAGTGTTTCCTGGGATGGAGGTCTCCGCCCACTCTACTGAAGAACGCGGGTGGGTGGGGGGAAAAAGGATGAGAGCTCCGCCTGGGCTAGTTAGAAAACCTAGGCTGCTGCCTGCTAACCCGCGCGTGAGCAGTAGACAGTCCACCTCCCCGTACCTGGACGGGCTCTGGGATCCCCGGGATGCTCAGGAAGGAATGACGGCCCTCCACTGTGTGGGGTCTCTCACGGGACCTGGAAC
The DNA here is from genome assembly GCF_029281585.2 of Gorilla gorilla gorilla. Taxonomy (NCBI): domain Eukaryota; kingdom Metazoa; phylum Chordata; class Mammalia; order Primates; family Hominidae; genus Gorilla; species Gorilla gorilla. Next base: position 6,834,408 of record NC_086018.1, on the reverse strand, counting down.
TCAGGGATCCTAGGCAGGTCAGCTGGAAGGGAAGACACGCCTCTCCATACCGAGTCAGAAGTTCACCGCAAAAGAGAGGCCACCGCCCCAACCCCGCGTCCTAAAGCTCCTCCAGCAGAGCCCGGTGTTCTTCCTGGCTGAGGAGTGGTTCCAGCGGAGAGGGCTATTCCACGTCCTTCAGCTCCCCCAGTGGAGCCGGATCTAGGAAAGGTTGTACCTTTTGCTGAAACTCTAGGGTCGACAGGAGCTCATCTAATAGGCTGGGGGTGAGTGCAAACGAGCGCCTCGGCTCCTGGAGCGGTTCGGAGGCGCCTGAATGGCTTGCATCTGTGCTTGACGCGGAGGCCTCCGGGGTCACGAGCTTCGGAGGTGGAGGTGCCCAGTCTTTGGTTTCCCACGCAGCCCTGGAGATCTGGGGCTCCAGTCCCACCGCAGACTCCGGTGGGACGTGGGTGGCACAAGCACACCTTGGCCCTGTGACTCAGCTTGAGGGGGCCCAAGCTGTCCCACTGAGCACGCGCCCAGCAGGTCGCCGTGCTGCGGGTCCTGGTCCTCTTGGCATTTGTTGGGGTGCAGAGGCCACCGAGGAGTCTGAGGGTGGGACAACCCCACTTCCGGAGAAGCCAGGGCAGTGAACACAAAATTCTCGCATGCCGGAGCAGGTTGGGAGATTCCTTCTGCCTGTGCAGTCTGGCTGGGCTGGCATGGCCTGGCTGGGGCAGGGCCTGGCTCAGCCAGGGCCAGGCCAGGCCAGGCCTTGCTGCCTGGTTCATTAAAGCCCCCTGTGGGAGACCCCAAGGCGCGCAGTGTGTGTGGGGTGTGGGAAGCCCCATTCCCCACGCCCGGGTGTGGGTGAACTCGATTGAGGAGGGAGGAGGGTGACACCCGCCAGGGGCGTTAATTAGTAACCACGATGGCCTCAAAGAGCTCAAATGAAAGGAAGAACTGCATGTCTCTTAGTTTAAGTCAAGAGCTAGAAATGATTAGGCTTAGCGAAGATGTAAAATTTTCATTGCTAGAGAGACATCAACGCTTGGCTTCAAAACTTCAAAGGATGGGCTGACTCTCTTTGAGGACCACTGCAATTGGTGACTTTAAGTTACAGCCAATGCTCATTGACCACTCTGAAAATCTCAGGGCCCTTAAGAATTATGCAAATCTATTCTTTCTGTGCCCTAGAAATGGAACATCACAGTCTGAGTGACAACATATCTGTTAACAGCATGGTTTACGGAATATTTTAATCCCACTATTGAGACCTACTGCTCAGAAGAAAAAAAGAAAATGATTCCTTTAAAGAGATTGCTGCTTGGCCAGGTGCAGTGGCTCACACCTGTAATCCCTGCACTTTGGGAGGCCGAGGTGGGTGTATCACGAGGCCAAGAATTTGAGATCAGCCTGGCCAATATGGTGAAAACCCGTCTCTACTAAAAATACAAAAAAATTAGCCAGACATGGTGGTTGTACCTGTAATTTCAGCTACTTGGGAGGCTGAGGCAGAAGAATGGCTTGAACCCTGGAGGCAGACATTGCAGTGAGCCGAGACCATACCATTACCCTCCAGCCTGGGCAACAAGAGCGAAACTACGTAAAGGAAAAAAGAAAAGGAAAGAAAAGAAAAAAGGAAAAATTATTGCTGCTTATTGACAATTCACCTAGCTACCCAGAAGCTTAGATGGAGATGTACTTGGAAATTAATGTTATTTTCATGGCTGCTAATACAATATCTATCCGTCAGCCTGTGGATCAAGGAGTGGTTTTGGCTTTCAAGTGTTTTTATTAATTAATAATTGCATTTTGTAAAGGTATAGCTGTCATAGATAGTGATTTCTTTGATGAATCTGGATAAAAAACTGAATTGAAAACCTTTTGGAAAGATTCACCATTAATCCTTTCATGATATTTTAACCTCCTCCCGTGAATCACAAATGTCCTTAATAGCAATCCTTAAATTCCATTAAGGACATTTGTGATTGATGGGAGGAGGTTGAAATATCATTAACAGGAGTTTGGAAGAAGTTGATTCCAGGCCTCATGGATGACTTTGAGAGCTTGGGATGTCAGTGGAGGAAGTCCCTACAAATGTGGTAGAAATCACAATACAACCAGAATTAGAATTAGGGCCTTAAGATGAGATTAAATTGCTCTGAATTCATGATGAAACTTGAACAAATGTGGAGTTGCTTCTTATGGACGAGCAAAGAAAATATTTTCTTGAAGTGGAATCTACTCCAGGTGGAGATGCTATGAACATTGTTGATATAACAACAAAGGATTTAGAATATTCCATAAACCTAGTTGATAAAGCAGCAGCAGGGTTTGAGAGGGTTTATTCCAACTTTGAAGGAAGTTCTACTGTGGATAAAATGCTATCAAACAGCATCACATGCTACAGGGAAATCTTTCGTGAAAGGAACAAACATCATTGTTTAAAAAATTGACACAGGCATCCAACCTTCAGCAGCCCCCATGCTGATCAGTCAGCAGCCATCAATATAGAGGCAAGACCCTCACCAGCAAAAAGATTATGACTTGGTAAGGCTCAGATATTCATTAGTATCTTTCAGCAATGAGGAATTTTAAGTTAAAGTATGTACATAGCTTTTTAGACGTAATGCGGTTACTAATCAATTAATAATTAATTATTAAATACTCATTAGACTACAACATAGTTTAAGCATAACTTTTATAAGCACTGGGAAACAAAATGTTTATGGGACTAACTTGATTGTAACATTTGCCTTATTGCAGTTGTCTGGAACCAAACCCACACTATCTCTGAGTATGCTTGTAGGTTTTTGTTTGTTCCTTGTTTTGAGATGGGGTTTCACTCTGTCACCCAGGACAGAGTGCAGTGGCATGATCATAGCTCACTGCAGCCTCTAACTGCTGGGTCAAGTGATTTTTCTACCGTAGCCTCCTGAGTAGTTGGGACAACAGGCATGCAACACAATGCATGGCCTTTTTTTTTTTTTTTTTTTTTTTTGAGATGGAGTCTCGCTCTCTCGCCCAGGCCGGAGTGCAGTGGTGTGGTCTTGGCTCACTGCAAGCTCCGCCTCCCTGGTTCACGCCATTCTCCTGCCTCAGCCTCCCAAGTAGATGAGACTACAGGAGCCCACCACAAGGCCCGGCTACTTTTTTGTGTGTTTTTTAGTAGAGATGGGGTTTCACCATGTTAGCCAGGATGGTCTCAATCTCCTGACCTCGTGATCTGCCTGCCTCGGCCTCCCAAAGTGCTGGGATTACAGGCGTTAGCCACTGCGCCCAGCCGGCTATTTTTTTAATACTTTTTTTTTGCAGAAACGGGGTCTCACTATGTAGCCAAGCTGGTCTTGAACTCTGGGGCTCAAGCAATCCAGCCACTTCAGCCTCCCAAAATGAAGCCATTACAGGCTTGAGCCACTGCACCCAGCTTGTCTGTAGTTTTTAAAACAAAAACTGCTGGGCGTGGTGGCTTACGCCTGTAATCCCAGCACTTTGGAAGGCCGAAGCAGGTGGATCACGAGGTCAGGATTTCGAGAGCAGCCTGGCCAAGATGGTGAACCTGGTCTCTACTAAAATTAAAAAAATTAGCCGGGCGTGGTGGCGGGCACCTCTAGTCCCAGCTACTCAGGAGGCTGAGGCAGGAGAATCGTTTGAACCGAGGAGGCAGAGGTTGCAGTGAGCAGAGATCATGCCACTGCACTCCAGCCTGGCCACAGAGCAGGACTCCGTCAAAAAAAAATAATTAAGATTAAAAGTTAGGATAGATTTTTACATATATATATATATATCTACAATTATAGTGTCATACAGAATGATTTTAGTGCCGTGAAGATTCTCTGTGCTCTGTGTATCCATCTCTTCCTTCCCCTTGGTCCATGGCAACCACTGATCTTTCTACTGTTCCCATGGTTTCATCGTTTCCAGAACGTCATTTAATTGGAATCGAACAGTACGTAGGCTCTTCGGATTGGCTTCTTCTTTTAGCAATATGCATTTAAGTTTCCTCCATGTATTTTTTTCTGGCTTGATAGATCATCTCTTGCTAGCAGTGAATAATATCCCATTGCCATTATACTTTTATCAAGACTCAGAATGTACAATGTGAAGAGTAAACGTGAATGTGCACTGTAAGCTTTGAGTGATAATGAAGGGTCAAGGTAGGTTCCTCGTTGTCACAAGTGTGCTCCTGTGGGCAGGAAGCTGTAGTGGGGAAGCTGTGTGCGGGGAAAGGGATATATGGGAAGCCTGTCCTCTCTGCTCCGTTTAGTTGTGAACCTGCACTTCTCTAAAAAATAAAATTAATTAAAATTGAAAGCCAAAAATTAGAGAAATTAAAACATTACAATGTGTCATATAGTTTTCAAATCACAAGATAGAAAAAGACATAATAACAGAAACTATAGAAAACAAAAAGGATAGGAATAAAACATCAGTGATAGAAGGCAGAAGACAGAAACGTGCAGCCAAACATATTATTTTAATGATTATTTATATTCATTTATACCAATTTATATTGATGTAACATATTAATTTTGACTAAATGGCATTAAAGAAGGTTTGAGTAATTTGTGTGTCACATTCTGGATGAGAGGACTCAATAATATTAACTCTTTAGTTTGCTGTAAATCATTTAAAAATATGCTCAAATTCCAATAAAAATTCCAAGAAAAATATTTTTGAACAAGAAAACCTGATTTTAAATTCGTCTGTTGAGCACACACACGAGAGCCAATATTATAAAATTTACTATAAGATATTTAATATTATTACTATTCAAAGTAAACAAATTTGAAATGGCACAAAAATAAACACATTAATGAAAGAGAACTACAAACATAGAAATTGAGTGTAATTTTATCTAGTAACAGGGTAACATTTTAAATTCACAAAACAAGAGGGATTGTTCCATTTATGGTATTAAAATACTGGGTAATGATTTGAGAATATAAAATGATAGAATTGAATCATGGTCCCACACCTTGCGTAAAAGTTAATTCCAGTATTAAATGTTAAAAAATAAGAGAGAGAGAGAAAAGAAAATTAGATGTATGTGTGTTTTTCGTTCTTGAGAATGAATGTCTTCTAAAATCAAAATTTCAAACAGAAACCATATAAAAAGGAATAAACCTAACGTACCTAAAAGGTAAATTCTTACACATTTCAACACCAGGTAAATAGCACAAAACAAACTGGGAAAATTTTACAACAATTATGTTACATGAAAGTTAAAATCCTTATGACATATGCAATGTATAAAACAGTATGATTACTGCTATTATTAATAGTATTATGATTACCTGGCCTTCCCGCACACCAGTCCTCTTCTGGTGCCCTGTGGTGAAGCAGAGCCCTCCCTCTCTGGCCACAGTGAGGGATCCAGCAGGAACCCTGCCTAAACCCACAGAGGGTGTGAGCCAAGCCAGGACATCACATTCCCTCCTGCGAAATGACGCAGACACCCACTCACGACAGAAATGTGGTCCCTCTCTGGAAAAGTTGCATAACAATTATTGCAGAAACTTTTTTCTTTTGTTCCCAGACACATGGAGAAAGCTGGTCTGGAAGACTGATGTCCACATGCTCAGAGAAGCAGTCACTCATAACACACACACAGCGCACACCACACCATGTGCACACGTACACACACCCCACACACAGACACCACACAAACAGCACACACACCATGTGCACACGCATACACACCCCACACACAGACACCACACAAACAGCACACACACCATGTGCACATGCACACACACCCCACAGACACCACACACTGCACACACACCATGTGCACACGCACACACCCCACAGAAACCAAACAGCACACACACCATGTGCACATGCACACACAACACCCACGCCCACTGCACACACCCCACACACACCACACCCACTGCACACACAGCATGTGCACATGCACACACCCCATACAGACACCACACACCCCCCACACACAGACACCACACACTGCACACACCACACCATGTGCACACACACACCAGACACCACATACACTACACACACACACCATGTGCACATGTACAAACCCCAGAATCCACACACTGCACACACTACACTATGTGCACATGCACACACACCCCACACACAGACACCACACAAACAGCACACACACCATGTGCACATGCATGCACACAACTCCCCCACACTGCACACACATACCACACCCACTGAACACGCCACACCATGTGCACACGCACACAGACCCCACACACCACACACACTGCACACCACACGAACCTACTACACACACCACACACATACAGCACCACACACCAACCACACACACATCAGACACCCCACACATACTCCCCAAACACTGCACACGTACATATAGCACCACACACAGAGCAAACACACACATCACATACATACGCCACACACACTGTGCACACACACACCACACCACACACCACACACATACACCACAGATATTCTACACACACCAAACACTACACACACTGCACACACAGCACCATACACACACAAAATGCACACATCACATACACCACACACACACGTATCACAAGCACACCATACCACACATAGTACACATACACACCACACACATACACCACAAACACAGCCCATACACACACCATACACCACCCACAGTATTCACACGGCACCCCCAGTACACACCACACACACATATACGTACCCCATGCACTTACTACACACACAGACCACACACACACACCATACATATACATCACACACATACACCTGCGCACACCTCACAGAGTACATACAATCCTCACTTTTAGAACTTAATTCAGCTTTTAAGGAGCCTTGATAGTAAAGTATTTTATTGGCGTTTGAATGAGCTAAGAAAATGCATATAAATATACATGCGTAACTATGATTGCACAAGAAGCACTTTCGAAATCACAACATTAGATTAAACCGTGTAATTTTTTCATTGTCTTTGAAAAATCAAGTCTTTATCATTTTACTAGGAACTATTTACAGAATAAACTAATGAGATTCTTCCTGAGGTATAAAGACTTTTTGGAAAAACTTCTCCTTGATGAAATTTCACTGAAAACATCACTTCCATCGTGAAGTATTTCTTTAAGATAGTCTTGGTCCCTTCCTTTTATGTGGAATCGTCAATTCAAATTTTAAAGGAGACTTTGAGATGTGTTTCATCTATTATTTTAAAAATGTTGAAGGGGTTTTTAATTCTGCCTTCTACAGAGATGGACACACCTCTAATTATGATGTAAAACTGAATACGTTACTGTGACAGGCTTTCTCCTCTGCAGCTCAGCTGCCTTCATTATTAATAAGGATTGTATGCTTTTACTCCATGCACAATCTGTATTCCCTGCTTTATAAAGAATAGAAATCTAATTCTCACTATGAAGGCAGATAAAAGTAATCCCTTCAACCTACAGATGACAGAATCATTTACCAAAGCACTCAGACTTTAAATAGCATTTATCCAATGTGTCTATATTTCTACACAGATTCATATGAAGAACATGTAGTTTAAATCATTGCACAATTTATGCTTTTAATGAGTTGTGATGGTCATTAATATTTTTATCACATTGGTGGGCTACTTACTGTTATTATTTTCAGTTAGAAATATAGATGTATTTTCTATTTTTGATGAATTTGAAACATACTCCTTGGAATATAATATCTGTGTATAATATCTGTGGAACGCATGAAAATAATATTCAAATAGTATGCATTTTTTCCAGAATGAAAATTTCCTCTATAATAACATTCATCTTTTTTTTACTGATGGGCACATAAAAGTCAACATTTGTAACATTGCTGGACATTATTTACATTAAACATGCATCAGCTTCAAGTGTTGCAGAAACTGGGCAAGAGGCCACAAGGTACACAATACACACACACACGCTCACACACATACACACACACAAAACTTGTATTATTATACTTACCTAAGTGTCTAAAGAGGTGGATAAATATATTAGATTGCTCTAGAGCAAGGATTTTTGTGGAGCCTATTGGAAAATATGACTGTAGTTTGAGTGAGATTCCTCTAAGAGATTCAACTTGGCCACTATTTATTGAGTATTCAATTTTAAAAATACTAACAGAAGGCTTATGGGATGAAAATTTCCATCTAAATCTATAGGAAATGTGCTACTAGATGCTGTAGTAAAAAGACTGGTGTGGTAATTGTAAAATATATCTAATATCTAAACCTTTGTTTGTTTGTTTTTTACCTGAAATCCTTATGGTTGTGATTGTGTATATCAATTTGAATCTTCCCATCAACAAGATACATTAATAAATAGCCAGCCTACCTCTATAAATTAATAATTTAGTTCACCTGCTCTATATTTTGAGGGCAGTGCTTCTCTTCCTTTGACATGCACAAGATTCACCCGGGGATCTTATTAAAATGCAAACTCATAGACTACACTTTGACTAGCTAAGATAAGGGGTCAGAGCATCGAAATAAGTGTGTAGGTGACTGTGCTAAGATTCTACTGCTCATTTGGGCACTGGCTCACCATACAAACAAAGCTTAGGACCTCTAGTCCTTGCTGGAAAAGAAATACACACACATAGGATGTGACTGTGCATATGGAATATCTGTTGTGTTCTGGACATTGTGCTAGACAACAGAGATAAGAAGTCAAATAATCTCTTGTCTCTATCTGAAAGGAGCTTCATACACAGTGGCTTCTGGATGTCTCTGAAACTGGGTTCACTTTCAGATGTGATTATTATATTTATGATTTGACATTGGCATTGAACGCCATGATGTGATAAATTTTTCCAGAACCTGCCAGAACAACTGGCTTTGCTCTCAGCATCAGGAAGCCACTGGGGCACATAAATAATTCATTTATGTTTGTATTTCACCAGACAGGAACAACTTGAGCTACTTTTCTAGCAACATTTGTTTAGAGCTGTTTTTGTTTGTTTTTTTTTGTTTGTTTGTTTATTTTTGAGACAGAGTCTCACTCTGTCACCTACGCTGGAATGCAGTGGTGTGATCAGAGCTCACTGCAGCCTCTACCTTCTGGGCTCAAGCAATCCTCTCACCTCAGCCTCCTGAGAAGCTGGAACCACAGGCTTATACCACCATACCCAGCTAATTAAAAAAATTTTTTTTTTGTAGAGACAGGGTTTTTCCATGTTTCCTAGACTTGTCTCCCACTCCTGAGCTGAGCAATCTGCCTGTCTCAACTTCCTAAAGTGTAGAGCTGTGTTTTTAGTCTTTTTTGAGCTGTTTTACAATCCAGTGTTGAATTGATAAGTGTGGATTCACTCTGATATTTGCAGATTTAACATCCTACTTCACAAGATGCTCATAGCCTTGATCCATTACAGCCCCTGCCTCATCCATCTCTGCTCATATCCTTGATCCAATATAGCAGCCACCTCGTCCATCTCTGCTCGTAGCCTAAACTAATAGAAGCCAGAGGGAAGAAATGGAAGCCAACGTGAGTCCAGAACACACATTTTATAAGAGCGTAAGAAATTTAAAAATAGCAAAGTACATAATGAAGTTTGTAATAGATATTCATGGCTAAAATTTATTCTTATATTAATCAATATATTCTATAAATTGGGAGAAAATATTAAACACATGAAAAGTAAGGAACTTTCATCATTAATATATAATTAATATGACAAGAATGTAGTTTATGTTTTTATCTTTACGAGATTTAGGAACATTTGGTGCAAGGAGGAAGAATGTATAATCATGGGGAGCGTGTATGATACTGGAGGGAGCCTTTTGGCAAGGGGGAAATGGCATCACGAGATATGCTATAGTCATAGCTATGTAGGAACACAGCTACCTATGGTCTCCCCATCAAATCCACTGGGCAGTGTTCAGTTACCAACACTGAGGTAGAGCTCACTCTCCCAGATCAGAAGAGAAAATATACACTGCAGTCAGAAGCCACTGAGTAGGAAGCTCCTTTCAATAGAGGCAAGGGATATTTGACTTTTTATCTCTAGTGTCTAGTAAAATATCCAGAACACAACAGATATTCCATATGCACAGTCACATCCTATGTGTCTGTATTTCTTTTCCAGCAGGGATGGGAAGTCCTAAGTTTTGTTAATATGATGAGCCAGTGCCCACATGAACAGTAGCATCTTAGCACAGTCACCAGGACATCCATTTAAATGCTCTTATCTTAGCTAGTCAAAGTGTGGTCTATAGTTTGCATTTTAATAAGATCCCCGGGTGAATCTTGTGCATGTTACAGAGGAAGCACTGTCCTACATCACATGTGACAGGCTCTCATAGTCACCATCATCATGGGAATCTTGTGCATGTTACAGGGAAGTGCTGTCCTACATCATATGTGACAGTCTCTCATAGTCACCATCATCACAGGAATCTTGCGCATGTTACAGGGAAGCACTGTCTTACATCATACGTGACAGGCTCTCATAGTTACCATCATCACAGGAATCTTGCGCATGTTACAGGGAAGCACTATCCTACATAGTATGTGACAGGCTGTCATAGTCAACATCACCATGGGAAGCTGCATTTAGAGCATTTAACTATATGGCCTCTGAAATCAGATGACTTAGGTTTAGACTTCTTCTACTTCTTACTAAGCAGAGAACTCTGGGGTGAAAACTTTACAACGCTGTTTTATCACGTCCAAATTGGAGGCACGGGGAGATTATAACATTTTGCATAGAATATTGTTTTACATATAAAAAGAAATAGTACATAGGAAGCTTCTGCCATGCACTAACTGCACAATAAATATTAGTTAATAGTAACTCATTTAGTCCTAAGAAGAGGTCTATAAATTTGTACACTATAATTTTTTGTGACTACCCAAATTTTTATAATTAATGTAGATTTAAAGTCAAGGAATGTTTTTCCGTGTAGTTGGCAATCAATATGACATGCCAAAATTATATGTAAGTATTTTATTTTTGGTGGGGATATAAGAAATTTGCCATCAAAAGAGGGAAGATAATCTATGTTTGCAGACTCCAGAAAGCTGTCACTCACCTAAGAGTTTGCAATTTCTGTCTGGGGGAAAAGAAGAGAAAGTTGACTGTGAGAGGAGCCAAGATGGCCGAATAGGAACAGCTCCGGTCTACAGCTCCCAGCGTGAGCGACGCAGAAGACGGGTGATTTCTGCATTTCCATCTGAGGTACCGGGTTCATCTCACTAGGGAGTGCCAGACAGTGGGCGCAGGCCAGTGGGTGCGCGCAAAGTGCGCGAGCCGAAGCAGGGCGAGGCATTGCCTCACCTGGGAAGCGCAAGGGGTCAGGGAGTTCCCTTTCCCAGTCAAAGAAAGGGGTGACGGACGCACCTGGAAAATCGGGTCACTCCCACCCGAATATTGCACTTTTCAGACCTGCTTAAAAAACGGCGCACCACGAGACTATATCCCACACCTGGCTCGGAGGGTCCTACGCCCACGGAATCTCGCTGATTGCTAGCACAGCAGTCTGAGATCAAACTGCAAGGCCGCAGCGAGGCTGGGGGAGGGGCGTCCGCCATTGCCCGGGCTTGCTTAGGTAAACAAAGCAGCCTGGAAGATCGAACTGGGTGGAGCCCACCACAGCTCAAGGAGGCCTGCCTGCCTCTGCAGGCTCCACCTCTGGGGGCAGGGCACAGACAAACAAAAAGACAGGAGTAACCTCTGCAGACTTAAATGTCCCTCTCTGACAGCTTTGAAGACAGCAGTGGTTCTCCCAGCACGCAGCTGGAGATCTGAGAACCGGCAGACTGCCTCCTCAAGTGGGTCCCTGACTCCTGACCCCCGAGCAGCCTAACTGGGAGGCACCCCCCAGCAGGGGCACACTGACACCTCACACGGCAGGGTATTCGAACAGACCTGCAGCTGAGGGTCCTGTCTGTTAGAAGGAAAACTAACAAACAGAAAGGACATCCACACCAAAAACCCATCTGTACATCACCATCATCAAAGACCAAAAGTAGATAAAACAACAAAGACGGGGAAAAAACAGAACAGAAAAACTGGAAACTCTAAAACGCAGAGTGCCTCTCCTCCTTCAAAGGAACGCAGTTCCTCACCAGCAACGGAACAAAGCTGGATGGAGAATGACTTTGACGAGCTGAGAGAAGAAGGCTTCAGACGATCAAATTACTCTGAGCTACGGGAGGACATTCAAACCAAAGGCAAAGAAGTTGAAAACTTTGAAAAAAATTTAGAAGAATGTATAACTAGAATAACCAATACAGAGAAGTGCTTAAAGGAGCTGATGGAGCTGAAAACCAAGGCTCGAGAACTACTTGAAGAATGCAGAAGCCTCAGGAGCCGATGCGATCAACTGGAAGCAAGGGTATCAGCAATGGAAGATGAAATGAATGAAATGAAGCGAGAAGGGAAGTTTAGAGAAAAAATAATGAAAAGAAATGAGCAAAGCCTCCAAGAAATATGGGATTATGTGAAAAGACCAAATCTACGTCTGATTGGTGTACCTGAAAGTGATGGCGAGAATGGAACCAAGTTGGAAAACACTCTGCAGGATATTATCCAGGAGAACTTCCCCAATCTAGCAAGGCAGGCCAACGTTCAGATTCAGGAAATACAGAGAACGCCACAAAGATACTCCTCGAGAAGAGCAACTCCAAGACACATAATTGTCAGATTCACCAAAGTTGAAATGAAGGAAAAAATGTTAAGGGCAGCCAGAGAGAAAGGTTGGGTTACCCTCAAAGGGAAGCCCATCAGACTAACAGCGGATCTCTCGGCAGAAACCCTACAAGCCAGAAGAGAGTGGGGGCCAATATTCAACATCCTTAAAGAAAAGAATTTTCAACCCAGAATTTCAAATCCAGCCAAACTAAGCTTCATAAGTGAAGGAGAAATAAAATACTTTACAGACAAGCAAATGCTGAGAGATTTTGTCACCACCAGGCCTGCCCTGAAAGAGCTCCTGAAGGAAGCGCTAAACATGGAAAGGAACAACCGGTACCAGCCGCTGCAAAATCATGCCAAAATGTAAAGACCATCGACACTAGGAAGAAACTGCATCAACTAACGAGCAAAACCACCAGCTAACATCATAATGACAGGATCAAATTCACACATAACAATATTAACTTTAAATGTAAATTGACTAAATTCTCCAATTAAAAGACACAGACTGGCAAATTGGATAAAGAGTCAAGACCCATCAGTGTGCTGTATTCAGGAAACCCATCTCACGTGCAGAGACACACATAGGCTCAAAATAAAAGGATGGAGGAAGATCTACCAAGCAAATGGAAAACAAAAAACGGCAGGGGTTGCAATCCTAGTCTCTGATAAAACAGACTTCAAACCAACAAAGATCAAAAGAGACAAAGAAGGCCATTACATAATAGTAAAGGGATCAATTCAACAAGAAGAGCTAACTATCCTAAATATGTATGCACCCAATACAGGAGCACCCAGATTCATAAAGCAAGTCCTGAGTGACCTACAAAGAGACTTAGACTCCCACACATTAATAATGGGAGACTTTAACACCCCACTGTCAACATTAGACAGATCAACGAGACAGAAAGTCTACAAGGATACTCAGGAATTGAACTCAGCTCTGCACCAAGCGGACCTAATAGACATCTACAGAACTCTCCATCCCAAATCAACAGAATATACATTTTTTTCAGCACCAAACCACACCTATTCCAAAATTGACCACATAGTTGGAAATAAAGCTCTCCTCAGCAAATGTAAAAGAACAGAAATTATAACAAACTATCTCTCAGACCACAGTGCAATCAAACTAGAACTCAGGAATAAGAATCTCACTCAAAGCCGCTCAACTACGTGGAAACTGAACAACCTGCTCCTGAATGACTACTGGGTACATAACGAAATGAAGGCAGAAATAAAGATGTTCTTTGAAACCAATGAGAACAAAGACAGAACATACCAGAATCTCTGGGACGCATTCAAAGCAGTGTGTAGAGGGAAATTTATAGCACTAAATGCCCACAAGAGAAAGCAGGAAAGATACAAAATTGACACCCTAACATCACAATTAAAAGAACTAGAAAAGCAAGAGCAAACACATTCAAAAGCTAGCAGAAGGCAAGAAATAACTAAAATCAGAGCAGAACTGAAGGAAATAGAGACACAAAAAACCCTTCAAAAAATCAATGAATCCAGGAGCTGGTTTTTTTGAAAGGATCAACAAAATTGATAGACCGCTAGCAAGACTAATAAAGAAAAAAAGAGAGAAGAATCAAATAGACACAATAAAAAATGATAAAGGGGATATCACCACCGATCCCACAGAAATACAAACTACCATCAGAGAATACTACAAACACCTCTACACAAATAAACTAGAAAATCTAGAAGAAATGGATACATTCCTCGACACATACACTCTCCCAAGACTAAACCAGGAAGAAATTGAATCTCTGAATAGACCAATAACAGGAGCTGAAATTGTGGCAATAATCAATAGTTTACCAACCAAAAAGAGTCCAGGACCAGATGGATTCACAGCCGAATTCTACCAGAGGTACAAGGAGGAACTGGTACCATTCCTTCTGAAACTATTCCTATCAATAGAAAAAGAGGGAATCCTCCCTAACTCATTTTATGAGGCCAGCATCATTCTGATACCAAAGCCGGGCAGAGACACAACCAAAAAAGAGAATTTTAGACCAATATCCTTGATGAACATTGATGCAAAAATCCTCAATAAAATACTGGCAAACCAAATCCAGCAGCACATCAAAAAGCTTATCCACCATGATCAAGTGGGCTTCATCCCTGGGATGCAAGGCTGGTTCAATATACACAAATCAATAAATGTAATCCAGCATATAAACAGAGCCAGAGACAAAAACCACATGATTATCTCAATAGATGCAGAAAAAGCCTTTGACAAAATTCAACAACCCTTCATGCTAAAAACTCTCAATAAATTAGGTATTGCTGGGACGTATTTCAAAATAATAAGAGCTATCTATGACAAACCCACAGCCAATATCATACTGAATGGGCAAAAACTGGAAGCATTCCCTTTGAAAACTGGCACAAGACAGGGATGCCTTCTCTCACCACTCCTATTCAACATAGTGTTGGAAGTTCTGGCCAGGGCAATTAGGCAGGAGAAGGAAATAAAGGATATTCAATTAGGAAAAGAGGAAGTCAAATTGTCCCTGTTTGCAGACGACATGATTGTATATCTAGAAAACCCCATTGTCTCAGCCCAAAATCTCCTTAAGCTGATAAGCAACTTCAGCAAAGTCTCAGGATACAAAATCAATGTACAAAAATCACAAGCATTCTTATACACCAACAACAGACAAACAGAGAGCCAAATCATGAGTGAACTCCCATTCACAATTGCTTCAAAGAGAATAAAATACCTAGAAATCCAACTTACAAGGGATGTGAAGGACCTCTTCAAGGAGAACTACAAACCACTGCTCAAGGAAATAAAAGAGGATACAAACAAATGGAAGAACATTCCATGCTCATGGGTAGGAAGAATCAATATCGTGAATATGGCCATACTGCCCGAGGTAATTTACAGATTCAATGCCATTCCCATCAAGCTACCAATATCTTTCTTCAAAGAATTGGGAAAAACTAGTTTAAAGTTCATATGGAACCAAAAAAGAGCCCGCATCGCCAAGTCAATCCTAAGCCAAAAGAACAAAGCTGGAGGCATCACACTACCTGACTTCAAACTATACTACAAGGCTACAGTAACAAAAACAGCATGGTACTGGTACCAAAACAGAGATATAGATCAATGGAACAGAACAGAGCCCTCAGAAATAATGCTGCATACCTACAACTATCTGATCTTTGACAAACCTGAGAAAAACAAACAATGGGGAAAGGACTCCCTATTTAATAAATGGTGCTGGGAAAACTGGCTAGCCATATGTAGAAAGCTGAAACTGGATCCCTTCCTTACACCTTATACAAAAATCAATTCAAGATGGATTAAAGATTTAAACGTTAGACCTAAAACCATAAAAACACTAGAAGAAAACCTAGGCATTACCATTCAGGACATAGGCATGGGCAAGGACTTCATGTCTAAAACACCAAAAGCAATGGCAATAAAAGACAAAATTGACAAATGGGATCTAATTAAACTAAAGAGCTTCTGCACAGCAAAAGAAACTACCATCAGAGTGAACAGGCAACCTACAAAATGGGAGAAAATTTTCACAACCTACTCATCTGACAAAGGGCTAATATCCAGAATCTACAATGAACTCAAACAAATTTACAAGAAAAAAACAAACAACCCCATCAAAAAGTGGGCAAAGGACATGAACAGACACTTCTCAAAAGAAGACATTTATGCAGCCAAAAAACACATGAAAAAATGCTCATCATCACTAGCCATCAGAGAAATGCAAATCAAAACCACTATGAGATACCATCTCACACCAGTTAGAATGGCAATCATTAAAACGTCAGGAAACAACAGGTGCTGGAGAGGATGTGGAGAAATAGGAACACTTTTACACTGTTGGTGGGACTGTAAACTAGTTCAACCATTGTGGAAGTCAGTGTGGCGATTCCTCAGGGATCTAGAACTAAAAATACCATTTGACCCAGCCATCCCATTACTGGGTATATACCCAAATGACTATAAATCATGCTGCTATAAAGACACATGCACACGTATGTTTATTGTGGCATTATTCACAATAGCAAAGACTTGGAACCAACCCAAATGTCCAACAATGATAGACTGGATTAAGAAAATGTGGCACATATACACCATGGAATACTATGCAGCCATAAAAAATGATGAGTTCATGTCCTTTGTAGGGACATGGATGAAATTGGAAATCATCATTCTCAGTAAACTATCGCAAGAACAAAAAACCAAACACTGCATATTCTCACTCATAGGTGGGAATTGAACAATGAGATCACATGGACACAGGAAGGGGAATATCACACTCTGGGGACTGTGGTGGGGTGGGGGAGGGGGGAGGGATAACATTGGGAGATATACCTAATGCTAGATGACGAGTCAGTGGGTGCAGCACATCAGCATGGCACATGTATACATATGTAACTAACCTGCACAATGTGCACATGTACCCTAAAACTTAAAGTATAATAAAAAAAACACTAAAAAAAAAAAAGAATACACTTATACTCCTCAAAAAAAAAAAAAAAAAGTTGACTGTGAAAATAAGCATTACCATAGAGTCTTCTCTATGGCAACATCAAAAATGAAAACTGATTCTCATCTTCCTAACAATCTGCAAAGACAAGTGAAACACAACCTACTGAGCATCAAGTTAAAGAAGGAGTGAGTTTGAGTGGCACAGGAGGAAACCATGTTTTCGCCACTAGGGAAATAAATATGACCACTGTTCCTCTGCCCTCCTCCGAGGCTAAAGATGGGTTAAATATCAGTGCCTAACCTCAGATAATGGAATGAACAAAAAAGCTATAAAATGCATGTATTACATAATTAAGAGGGTGGGAAGGGATTTTTTTAAAAAGGCAATTCCTAGTTGGGTTCCTTCCTGTTCACGCCATTAGTGAAGAAACTAGTCTTGCCCTAGAATTCTGGGGATGGCTGCAGACACAACAAACACTGAGCAGACGAAATTCACGGTAATTTATTCATCGCGCATACTCAGCCCAACAGGGGATGACGCTGAATCTATGCGGGTGTACCCAGGGGTTCACCCTAGAGCACAGAGTGCTGGAGGCAGGCTTGGTAGAAATCAGAGGGTGAGGTAACCCCTAGTCCCTTGAGGGATGTGCTTGACTAATTCAAAGAGTTTAGCAGTCTGTTGTGGGCATGAAAGCCATTAGGCTGAGGACCTGGTGTGATGCAGCATAAAATTTTAGGTGTCACAGTACCATTGACCCTGATGCTTTAACATCAGACATTTATTTTAATGATGACTAATATTTTGAGAGGCTGAGAGAAGGCTGCTGAGACATTGTAATAAGTGCTAAGGGGCATGAGACATTAGGAAGGCCACAATTATGAGTAATGAAATGTGGAAGCTGATGAGAAGCTTCTGCTCCCATTTGTTTAGCAGGAGGCAGGAAAAGTGATCTGGGGTCTCTGGCAGCACAAGCGTGTTGGTAAATATTTGGGTGAAGTCATGCATTCCCCATGCATTGGTTTTCATGTCTCCAGTGAGTTGTTGGGCAAGTCTGATATTACTGATCCACATGCAGCAGGCAGCTTCCTGTATGGAGCTACCTCCAACCCTTGGACAGTTCAGGACTGAAAGGTTGTCAAAAATGTGAACTCCTTGATGCCCAGTAAAGGCAATTGAGGGAACTGTCTAGCATTGGTGTAAAAAGTGCACTTTCCTAAGGAGCATGAACTTAGAGTAATCAAAGCCTGTGGCAACAGTGGAATCCAGCAGGACATCCACTCGCTGCTTTGTACCTTAAATAGGAATTCTTTGAGGAGCTCAGTGTATCTCTCAACTGAAGCAGCTGCCTGCAGCCTACAGGGGCAGTGGAAGCTCTGCTGGACATCTTCTTCACAAGCCCAGCACTGTGTTTTCTGATGAAATGTTGCTTTGGTGACCATCAGTGCTGTCTGGAACTCTGCAGGGGATAAGGAGTGTCCCTGTGAGATCCGTACTGTATCCTTAGTTAAAATAAAGGCATTTGTTACCTTGATTGGTATTCTGAGTGTCCATGAGACAAGAAGTTTATTTAATTCAATGGAGAGGGAAGGTGGACAATTCTTGGCATTGTCAAAAAGTTTGTAAAAATGTACAAATGGGGCTAATAGTTGGCCCAGCATCAGTGCTATGATGAGCACCTCAAGTTTGGCCAGTTGTGCTGAGGCTTGGGTGTCATCCTTTATCAGGGACATCCTAGCTATGGGAGGGAAAGCAGCAGCATCCCACTGAGCTCCATCACGTCCGATCATGGCATCCATTCAGAAGGTGGACTAACTTCACTGCTGGTCACTCAGTCGATCCCAAGGGCCTCGCAGAGGGGTGACATCCAGCACCACAGTCTGAGGATGAAGGAGGCCAGTGTCATCACTGTAGCCTAAGGATGACGGAGGCCAGTGCTTCCTGCAGATGAGAATTGCAGGGGGTACAGATTTGACTCCATTGGGAGGCAAGGAGGTCTCTGCAGCTGTGCCAAAGCTGGTGGGGTGCTGCTTCCCAAGGCCTGATGGCCAGATGGGCATGAAGTCTCATGGACATGGATGCAGAGCCCTCTGTTTCAAGGGTCCAGTATGTGGCCAGTAATCACTGCCCTGATGCTGTACAGCACAAGGTCAAAAGAGGCAGGTTTGTTTTTTACATCAGAAGCCCATGGACTACTTATGGCCACCACATGCAAACCAGATACTTCAGGAGGCATGGGAAGAGGTTGCTAAAGCATTTACAGTGTGTTCTCTGATGGAATTCATAGAAGCGCCTGTTAATTTAAATTCGGATGGATTCCAGACTTGTTGGAGGAGGCTTCATTCAAGGTGGGTCAGCTTTCAAATGACAGCATCAGCGAGATTAAGTAAAATTTGTAAGCAAGAAATATGTAGTCACCTGAACCCCAAGTAAAGAATTAAAGGGCTGGGCACAGGGACTCACACCTGTAATCCCAGAACTTTGGGAGTCCGAGGTCAGAGGATCGCTTGAGACCAGGAGTTCGAGACCAGCCTGGGTAACATAGCGAGAGCTTTTCTCTACAAAAAAATAAACAAAATTAGCTGAGTGTCGTGGCACACACCTGTAGTCCTAGTTACTTGGAAAGCTGAAATGGGAGAATTGCTTGAGGTCAGGAGGTCGAGGCTGCAGTGAGCTGAGATCATGCCACTTCATACCAGCCTGGGTGACAGAGCAAGACTGTGTCTCCAAGAAACAAAACACAAATTAAAGAATGTTGGGCTTGTATTAACATTGTGGATGCTGAGAGGATGAATAACTATTTCCTGAAAGTGTCAGAAATAGAGCATCCCCAAGTTTACCAAGGAATTTTCAGGAATTGAAGCAAAGTGGCAGGGCCTTGCACTACTGTGTTGAGGAAAGGTCCACTCCCTTTGTATAAGGCTCTTTGTGTCTGTGTGTCCTTAGTGTGTAAAATGAATTTTCTCTGAGAATGATGTCATCAGTATAATGTCACACCTGTACTCCTGTAGAAAGGTGGTTGCAGTGAGATATTGTCTGTGAAGATTGCATGCAATGACGAGGCTGCCAAGGCACTCCGTGGGTTACTTGGTCCCTTCAGAGATGAAGGCAGGCTATGACTGAGGCTCTGTTAAAATAGGCCCAAAAAGAACATGGTAGCCAAATCTATAACAACAAAATATTTACCAGTTGCATGAATATATATAGGTTTATTATAAGCAATTGGCTCATGTGGTTATGGAGGCTAACAAGTCCCAGGACCTGCAGTCAGAAAGCTGGAGACCCAGGACTGCCAATGGTGGAGTTCCAGTCCAAGCCTAAAGTCCTGAGAACCAGGAAAGCTGATGGCATAAGTTACAGTCCACCTCTGACTTCAAAGGCGAGAGAAGATCTACGTCTCAGCTCTGAAAGCATCAAAGAGAGTGAATTCTCTCTTCCTCTACCCTTGTGTTTTATTTGGGCTTTAATGGATTGGATGAGGCCCACTCACACTGGGAAGGGCAACTACTTTACTAAGTCTACATATTCAAATGTTCATCTCATCAAGGAAAACCCTCACAGACACATCCAGGGTGTTTAACCAAATATCTAGGCAACCCAACTTGGCAAATAAAGTTAACCATCAGGTGAAAGATGTATACGTTCTGAAGAGAAACCAGGGATGCAGGACGGTTAAACATCTGCAAGTCAATAAATGTGATATGCCATATAAACAGAATTAAAAAACAAAAATCACATGATCATCTCAATACACGCAGAAAAAGGATTTGACTAAATCCAGCATCCTTTTATGCCTAAAACTCTCAGCAAAATCGACATAGAAAAAGCATTTGACAAAATCCAGAATCTCTTTATGATTAAAAGCCTCAGCAAAATCAACATCGAAGGGACATACCTTAAGGCAATAAAAGCTATATATGACAAACACACAGCCAACATTACACTGAATGGGGAATAGTTGAAAGCATTCCCCCTGAGAACTGGAACAAGACAATGATGCCCACTTTCACCACTTCTATTCAACACAGTACTAGAAGTCCTCGCCAGAGCAATCAGATAAGAGAAATAAAGGGCATCAAAATCGGTAAAGAGGAAGTCGAACTGTCACTCCCTGCTGATGACATGATCGTATACCTAGAAAACCCTAAAGACTCATCCCAAAAGCTACTAGAACTGGTAAATGAATTCAGCAAAGTTTCAGGATACAAAATTAATGTACACAAGTCGGTGGCTCTGCTATACTGTAACAGTGAACAAGCTGAGAATCAAATCCAAAACTTACTCCCTTTTACAATAGCTGCAATAAAAACCTGAGGAATATTATGATTCCTATAATTATAATAGTATATTCCTATAATTGTCAATTGCATGCAATCTTTGCAGACAAAATATTAATTATATCCGGAATACTTAACCAAAGAGACAAAAGACCTCTACAAGGAAAAGTACAAAACACTGCTGATAGAAATCATAGATACAAACAAATGGAAACATATCCCATGCTCACGGACGGGTAAAATCAATATTGTGAAAATACCATACTGCCAAAGGCTATCTACAAACTCAATGCAATCCCCATTAAAGTACCAACATCAGTCTTCACAGAACTACAAAAATTCACATGGAACTAAAAAAGACATAGACGGGATATACCTTAAGGTAATAAAAGCCTAGAACCAAAAAAGAGTCTGTATAGCCAAAACAAGACTAAGCAAAAAGAACAAATCTAGAAGCCGACTTCAAACTATACTAGAAGGCCATAGTCACCAAAACAGCATGGTACTGGTATAAAAATAGCCATGAAGATCAATGGAGCATAATAGAGAACCGAGAAATAAAACCAAATACTTACAGTCATCTAATCTTCAACAAAGCAAACGAAAACACAAAGCAGAGAAAGAATACCCTATTCAACAAATGGTGCTGGGATAAATGGCAAGCCACACATAGAAGAATGAAAGTGGATGCTCATTTCTCACCCTATTCAAAAATCAACTCAAGATGGATCAAGGACTTAAATCTAATACCTGAAACTTTAAAAATTCTAGAAGACGACATTGAAAAAACCCTTCTAGACATTGGCTTAGGCAAAGACTTCATGACCAATAACCCAAAAAGCAAATGCAACTAAAACAAAGATAAATAGATGAGACTTAATTAAACTAAAAGACTTCTGCACAGCAAAAGAAATAATCAGCAGAGTAAACAGATAACCTAAAGAGTGGGAGAAAATCTTTGCAATCTGTACTTCTGATTAAAGGACTAATAGCCAGAATCTGCAAGGAACTCAAACAAACCAGCAAGAAAAAAATCCCATCAAAAAGTGGGCTAAGGACATGAACAGACAGTTCTCAAAAGAAGATAAGCAACTGGCCAACAAACACATGAAAAAATGCTCAACGTAACTAATTATCAGGGAAATGCAAATCAAAACCACAATAAAATATAATAACCCCTTCACTCCTGCAAGAATGGTCATAATCAAAAAATCAAAAACTAATAGATGTTGGCATGGATGTGGTAAAAAGGGAACACTTTTACACTTTTTGGAGGGAATGTAAGCTAGTACAACAGCTATGGAAAACAGTGAGGAGATTTCCAAAGAAATAAAAGCGGATCTATCATTCGATCCAGTAATTCCACTCCTGGGTATCTACTCAGAGGAAAATAAGTCATTATATGAAAAAGATACTTGCACACTCATGTTTATAGCAGCACAATATGCAATTGCAAGAATTTGAAACCAGCCTAAATGCCCATCAATCAGTAAGTGGATAAAGAAAATGTGGTATAAATATTTACCACATGGAATACTACTCAGCCGTAAGATGGAATGAAGTAATGCATTCACAGCAACCTGGATGAAACTGGACACCATTATTCTAAGTGAAGCAACTTAGGAATGGAAAACCAAACATTGTATGTTCTTACTCATAAGTGGGAGCTAAGCTGTGAGGATGCAAAGGCATAAGAATGATACAATGGTCTTCGGGGACTCAGGGAAAGGCTGGGAGTGGTGGGTGGGTGCGGTGAGGGATGAAACACTACACATCGGGTATAGTGTACTCTGCTTCGGTGATGGTTGCACCACAAATCTCAGAAATCGCCACTGAAGAACTTATTCATGTAACCAAACACCACCTGTTCCCCAAAAACCTATTGAAATAAAAAAAAAAACCATCATATTCCCCAAAAACCTACTGAAATAAAAAAAATAACCACAATAATATTTGGCATTGGGTACGAGGGCCTTAATGGATGGGAGCACTGCACTCACATTACAGCAATCCACTGTGAAACACCATTTATTCTTTGCAGGTTTAAGAACAGGCCAAATTCTACGGCTAAATGTTGAAGCAATGAGGATAATCACCCCTTCACTAATTAATTAGGTCTTATATAATAAGTTTTATTTATTTGAAGTCATGTTGTAATTTCTGTTGGACCATATTTGCTACTTTATCAAGATGGGGAGGCTAGGCACCATGGCTCCCACCTGTAATCTCAGCACTTTGGGAGGCCGAGACAGGAGGATTGCTTGAGGCCAGAAGTTAGAGACCAGCCTAGGCAACGTAGCAAGACTGCACTTCTATAAATTTTTTTAATTGGCTGTGTTGGTGCATGCCTGTAATCCCAGCAACTTGGAAGGCTAAAATGGGAGGATTGCTTGAGCCCAGGAGTTCGAGGCAACAGTGAGCTATGATTGTGCCACCACACTTCATTCAGCCTGGGTAATGGAGCAAGACCCCATCTGTAAAAAAATGAAAAATTAAAAATAAATCAAATTAGAAAAAACAGGAGAGGGAGTTCTGTAAGGTTACATTTGGTGAAATCAATGTGTAAGTGCAAAAGATTTAATATCAATTTGTTACTCATTAGGTCAGAGCATCCAGGTCCCCTATGGACAAAGGCTTCTATGACTACGGGAAATTTAGTCAAGGTAACAAATGTGAGGCATATCTATGTGTCCTCTATTCTATATGCAGTTACTCTGCTAGGATTAGGGGATGCAAAGTTTAAATTTAGTGAAATCTCAGGTATAACAAAGTTTGAGTTCCAGTATTGATTAAGTTTGTGAAGGTATACCAATTGGTGGATTTCAGCAGATGTTAAAATTGATTCAGAATATATGCTGGAGAGTTACAAATACCAATCAGCACCCTTTTATCTTTGGACTGTATAAATTGTTTTAGAAGATAGTACATTTCCAGTTAGGTCAGATGATAGACTTCCGTTTTAATTTAAATTTTGTTTTTGTGTATATCAAATTTCCTTCCCTTCCTTTCTTCCTTGCTTCCTTCCCTCCCTCCTTCCTTCCCTCCCTCTTTCCTTCCTTCCCTCTTTCCTTCCTTTTTTCTTCCCTCCTTCCTTCCCTCCTTCCTTTCCTTTCTCCTTCGTTCCCTCTCTCCTTCCTTCCCTCCCTCCTTCCCTCTCTCCTTCCTTCCTTCATTCCTCCCTTCCCTCTCTCCTTCCTTCCTTCCAACCCTACCTCCCTCCCTACTTCCTTCCTTCCCTCTCTCCTTCCTTCCCTCCTTCCTTCCTTCCCTCTCCCTCATTTTTTTGCCACTGGATATGGGGAAGGTTTTTCTCTTTCCCACTCATATTTATAATTTTTTTATGTGAAACAGCCCCAAATCAGTATCTTCAGAGTTAAGGTCCTGCTTGTGAGAAGATTCTTTGGTTTAAGAACCCAAGACTTAAGTCAGGTTTGGATTTCTCCCTTCTCTGCCTCAGGGGTACCGCAGGTGTCTTTTCCTATAACCCTGGGAATTAGATCTTTGTTGCGGCCAAACCATCAGTCGCAGAGTGATGCAGCACAACCAGCCCACAATTCAGGGATCCGTGGATTGAAATCATCTTCTGCTACGGCTCCATCTGGTTCTTCCAGGACTTCCCTCCCTCCTTTTTTTCCTTTTAGGGTGTTGAAATTTTAGTGGTATATACATTGCCTCATAATCAGTCAAAACTCCCCTTATCCCACATAATGGATTAAAGAGAACATTGCCAGGAGCCCTTCATTCTTCAAGAAGGACTTTATTTGATAGGTCCTTTTTCCATAGCTTAGAATAAAAGAGGTAATAACTAGAAATGTCTCCCTCATAATAGGCTCTACAGCAAATTCTACTTTAAAGGCTGTTGTTCATGTCTTCAACTGTGGCTGCCCTTAATGTTTTTGTCATCCATAGACGGTTGTTGTCTCATTCTGGTCCTCTTTAAATGATGGTTTTATAATCAGCTATAAAATTTAACAGATGCCCTTAAATGCAGGATTCTGATTAATAACACTGGAGATTGTGACATTAGAATAGAGGGAAAACTTTCAAATAGAAGATTGAATGGTGTTTGGTCTACTTTGGACCGTATTTTTATAAATATGTTATTAGTATGTATTCCAAAATTATTGGAAACTTCTATAGAAATGTAATCCCCAGTGTTGGAAATGGAGCCAGCTGGGAGGTGGCTGGTCCATGGAAGCAGCTTCCAGTGGTTCCCACTGTCGGAGATGGGGCCTGCTGGGAGGTGGTTTGTCCATGTAAGCAGTTTCTAATGGTTAAGCTTCATCCCCCTAGCGCTGCTCTTGTGATAGAGTTCTCATGAGATCTTGTTTCTAAAATGTGTAGGACCTTCCCCCACTCTCTCTTCCTCCTGCTCTTGCTTTACCTTCCACCATGATTGTTAAGTTTCCTGAGGCCTCCCCAGAAGCTGAGCAGATGTCGGCATCATGCTTGCTGTACAGGCTGTGGAAGTGTGAGCCAATTATCAGTACTCTTCTGTTTTCCTTTTGTTTTATTTTATTTTATTAAATTTTATTTTAAGTTCCAGGATACATGTGCAGGACATGCAAGTTTGTTACATAGGTAAACGTGCACTATGATGATTTTCTCTACCTATCAACCCACCGCCTAGGTATTAAGCCCCACATGCATTAGCTATTTATCCTGATGCTCTCCCTCCCTGTCCCCACCGACAAGCCCCAGTGTGTGTTGTTCCCCTCCCTGTGTCCATGTGTTCTCATTATTCAGCTCCCACTTATAAGTGAGAACATGCAGTGTTTGGTCTTCTGTTCCTGTATTAGTTTGCTGAAGATGATGGCTTCCAGATTGATTCATGTCCCTGAAAAAGACATGATCTCATTCCTTTTTATTGCTGCATAATATTCCATGGTGTGTATGTACCACATTTTCTTTATCCAGTCTATCATTGACGGGCATTTGGATTGAGTCCATGTTTTTGCTATTATGAATAGTGCTGCTATAAACATACGCAGGCATATATCTTTCTAATAGAATGATTTATAGTCCTTTGGATATATACCCAGTAATGGGATTTCTGGGTCAAATGGTAGTTCTGGTTCTAGATCCTTGCAGAATCGCCAAACTGTCTTCCACAATGATGGAACTAATTCACATTCCTGCCAACAGTGTAAAAGTGTTTATTTCTCCAAGCTTTGCCAGCATCTGTTGTTTCTTGACTTTTTTTTTTATTATACTTTAAGTTTTAGGGTACATGTGCACAACGTGCAGGTTTGTTACATATGTATACATGTGCAATGTTGGTGTGCTGCACCCATTAACTCGTCATTTAGCATTAGGTATATCTCCTAATGCTATCCCTCTCACGTCCCCCCACCCGACAACTGTCCTCAGTGTGTGATGTTCCCCTTCCTGTGTCCAAGTGTTCTTATTGTTCAATTTCCATCTCTGAGGGAGAACATGCGGTGTTTGGTTTTTTATCCTTGCAATACTTTGCTGAGAATGATGGTTTCCAGCTTCATCCATGTCCCTACAAAGGACATGAACTCTTCATTTTTTATGGCTGCGTAGTATTCCATGGTGTATATGTGCCACATTTTCTTAATCCAGTCTATCATTGTTGGATATTTGGGTTGGTTCCAAGTCTTCGCTATTGTAAATAGTGCTGCAATAAACATACGTGTGCTTGTGTCTTTATCGCAGCATGATCTATAATCCTTTGGGTATATACCCTGTAATGGGATGGCTGGGTCAAATGGTATTTCTAGTTCTAGATCCCTGAGGAATCGCCACACTGACTTCCACAATGGTTGAACTAGACAGTCCCACCAACAGTGTAAAAGTGTTCCTATTTCTCCACATCTTCTGCAGCACCTGTTGTTTCCTGACTTTTTAATGGTCACCATTCTAACTGGTGTGAGATGGTATCTCATTGTGGTTTTGATTTGCAATTCTCTGATGGCCAGTGATGATGAGAATTTTCTCATGCGTTTTTTGGCTGCATAAATGTTTTCTTTTGAGAAGTGTCTGTTCATATCCTTGGCCGACTTTTTCATGGGGTTGTTTGTTTTTTTCTTGTAAATTTGTTTGGGTTCATTATAGATTCGGAATATTAGCCCTTTGTCAGATGAGTAGGTGGTGAAAATTTTCTCCCATTTTGTAGGTTGCCTGTTCACTCTGATGGTAGTTTCTTTTGCTGTGCAGAAGCTCTTTAGTTTAATTAGATCCCATTTGTCAATTTTGGCTTTTATTGCCATTGCTTTTGGTGTTTTAGACACGAAGTAGTTACCCATGCCTAGGTCTTGAATGGTAATGCCTAGGTTTTCTTCTAGGGTTTTTATGGTTTTAGGTGAAACGTTTAAGTCTTTGATCCATCTGGAATTAATTTTTGTATAAAATGTAAGGAAGGGATCCAGTTTCAGCTTTCTACATATGGCTCGCAAGTTTTCCCAACACCATTTATTAAATAGGGAATTCTTTCCCCATTGCTTGTTTTTCTCAGGTTTGTCAAAGATCAGATAGTTGAAGATATGCGGCATTATTTCTGAGGGCTCTGTTCTGTTCCGTTGATCTATGTCTCTGTTTTGGTACAAGTACCATGCTGTTTTGGTTACTGTAGCCTTGTAGTATACTTTGAACTCAGGTAGCATGATGCCTCCAGCTTTGTTCTTTTGGCTTAGGATTGACTTGGTGATGTGGGCTCTTTTTGGTTCCATATGAACTTTAAAGTAGTTTTTCCAATTCTGTGAGGAAAGTCATTGGTAGCTTGATGGGGATGGCATTGAATCAATAAATTACATTGGGCAGTATGGGCATTTTCATGATATTGATTCTTCCCACCCATGAGCAAGGAATGTTCTTCCATTTGTTTGTATCCTCTTTTATTTCATTGAACAGTGGTTTGTAGTTCTCCTCGAAGAGGTCCTTCACGTCCCTTTTAAGTTGGATTCCTAGTTATTTTATTCTCTTTGAAGCAATTGTGAATGGGAGTTCACTCATGATTTGGCTCTCTGTTTGTCTATTATTGGTGTATAAGAATGGTTGTGATTTTTGTACATTGATTTTGTATCCTGAGACTTTGCTGAAGTTGCTTATCAGCTTAAGGAGATTTTGGCTGAGACAATGGGGTTTTCTAGATATACAGTCATGTCATCTGCAAACAGGGACAATTTGACTTCCTCTTTTCCTAATTGAATACCCTTTATTTCCTTCTCCTGCCTGATTGCCTTGGCCAGAACTTCCAACACTATGTTGAATAGGAGTGGTGAGAGATTGCATCCCTGTCTTGTGCCAGTTTTCAAAGGGAATGCTTCCAGTTTTTGCCCATTCAGTATGATATTGGCTGTGGGTTTGTCATAGATAGCTCTTATTATTTTGAGATACATCCCATCAATATCTAATTTATTGAGGGTTTTTAGCATGAAGGTTGTTGAATTTTATCAAGGGCCTTTTCTGCATCTATTGAGATAATCATGTGGTTTTTGTCTTTGGTTCTGTTTATATGCTGGATTACATTTATTGATTTGTGTATATTGAACCAGCGTTGCATCCCAATGATGAAGCCCACTTGATCTTGGTGGATAAGCTTTTTGATGTGCTGCTGGAGTCAGTTTGCCAGTATTTTATTGAGTATTTTTGCACCAATGTTCATCGAGGATATTGGTCTAAAATTCTCTTTTTTTGTTGTGTCTCTGCCAGGCTTTGGTATCAAGATGATTCTGGCCTCATAAAATGAGTTAGGGAGGATTTCCTCTTTTCTATTGATTGGAATAGTTTCAGAATGAATGGTACCAGTTCCTCCTTGTAACTCTGGTTGAATTCGGCTGTGAATCCATCTGGTCCTGGACTCTTTTTGGTTGGTAAGCTATTGATTATTGCCACAATTTCAGATCCTGTTATTGGTCTATTCAGAGATTTTTCTTCTTCCTTGTTAGTCTTGAGAGGGTGTATGTGTCGAGGAATTTATCCATTTCTTCTAGATTTTCTAGTTTATTTGCATAGAGGTGTTTGTAGTATTCTCTGATGGTAGTTTGTATTTCTATTGGATCGGTGGTGATATCCCCTTTATCATTTTTTATTGCGTCTATCTGATTCTTCTCTCTTTTCTTCTTTATTAGTCTTGCTAGCAGTGTATCCATTTTGTTGATCCTTTCAAAAAACCAGCTCCTGGATTCATTATTTTTTTGAAGGGTTTTTTGTGTCTCTATTTCCTTCAGTTCTGCTCTGATTTTAGTTATTTCTTGCCTTCTGCTAGCTTTTGAATGTGTTTGCTCTTGCTTTTCTAGTTCTTTTAATTGTGATGTTAGGGTGTCAATTTTGGATCTTTCCTGCTTTCTCTTGTGGGCATTTAGTGCTATAAATTTCCCTCTACACACTGCTTTGAATGTGTCCCAGAGATTCTGGTATGTTGTGTCTTTGTTCTCGTTGGTTTCAAAGAACATCTTTATTTCTGCCTTCATTTTGTTATGACCAGTAGTCATTCAGGAGCACGTTGTTCAGTTTCCATGTAGTTGAGCAGTTTTGAGTGGGTTTCTTAATCCTGAGTTCTAGTTTGATTACACTGTGGTCTGAGAGACAGTTTGTTATAATTTCTGTCTTTTACATTTGCTGAGGAGAGCTTTACTTCCAAGTATGTGGTCAATTTTGGAATAGGTGTGGTGTGGTGCTGAAAAAAAATGTATATTCTCTTGATTTGGGGTGGAGAGTTCTGTAGATGTCTATTAGGTCCACTTGGTTCAGAGCTGAGTTAAATTCCTGGATATCCTTGTTAACTTTCTGTCTTGTTGATCTGTCTAATGTTGACAGTGGGGTGTTAAAGTCTCCCCTTATTATTGTGCGGGTATCTAAGTCTCTTTGTAGGTCACTCAGGACTTGCTGTATGAATCTGGGTGCTCCTGTATTGAGTCCATATATATTTAGGATACTTAGCTCTTCTTGTTGAATTGATCCCTTTAACATTATGTAGTGGCCTTCTTTGTGTCTTTTGATCTTTGTTGGTTTAAAGTCTTTTTTTTCAGAGACGAAGATTGCAACCCCTGACTTTTTTTGTTTTCCATTTGCTTCATAGATCTTCCTCCATCCTTTCATTTTCAGCCTATGTGTGTCTCTGCACATGAGATAGGTTTCCTGAATACAGCACACTGATGGGTCTCGACTCTTTATCCAATTTGCCATTCTGTGTCTTTTAATTGGAGCATTTAGTCTATTTATATTCAAAGTTAATGTAGTTATGTGTGAATCTGATCCTGTCATTATGGTGTTAGCTGATTATTTGCTCATTAGTTGATGCAGTTTCTTCCTAGCTTTGACGGTCTTTACAATTTGGGATGATTTTGCAGTGGCTGGTACCGGTTGTTCCTTCCCATGTTTAGTGCTTCCTTCGGGAGCTCTTTTAGAGCAGGCCTGGTGATGATAAAATCTCTCAGCATTTGCTTGTCAGTAAAGTATTTTATTTCTCCTTCACTTATGAAGCTTAGTTTGGCTGGAAATGAAATTCTGGGTTGAAAATTCTTTTATTTAAGAACGTTGAATATTGGCACCCACTCTTTTCTGGCTTGTAGAGTTTCTGCCGAGAGATCTGCTGTTAGTCCAATGGGCTTCCCTTTGTGGGTAACCCGACCTTTCTCTCTGTCTGCCCTGAACATTTTTTCTTTGATTTCAACTTTGGTGATTCTGACAATTACGTGTCTTGGAGTTACTCGTCTCGAGGCATTCTTTGTGGCGTTCTTTGTGGCATTCTCTGTATTTCCTGAGTCTGAATGTTGGCCTGTCTTGCTAGATTGGGGAAGTTCTCCTGGATAATATCCTACAGAGTGTTTTCCAACTTGGTTCCATTCTCCCCGTCACTTTCAGATACACCAATCAGACGTAGATTTGTTCTTTTCACATAGTCCCATATTTCTTGCAGGCTTTTTTTCATTTCTTTTTCTTCTTTTTTCTCTAAACTTCCCTTCTTACTTCGTTTAATTCATTTCATCTTCCATCACTGATACCCTTTCTTCCAGTTGATCGCATCAGCTCCTGAGTCTTCTGCATTCTTCAAGTAGTTCTCAAGCCTTGGCTTTCAGCTCCATCAACTCCTTTAAGCACTTCTCTGTATTGGTTATTCTAGTTATACATTCGTCTAAATTTTTTCAAAGTTTTTAACTTTTTTGCCTTCAGTTTGAATTTCCTCCTGTAGCTCAGAGTAGTTTGATCGTCTGAAGCCTTCTTCTCTCAACTCGTCAAAGTCATTCTTGATCCAGCTTTGTTCCATTGCTGGTGAGGAACTGTGTTCCTTTGGAGTAGGAGTGGCACTCTGATTTTTAGAGTTTCCAGTTTTTCTGCTCTGTTTTTTCCCCATCTTTGTGGTTTTATCTACTTTTGGTCTTTGATGATGGTGATGTAAAGATGGGTTTTTGGTGTGAATGTCCTTTCTGTTTGTTAGTTTTCCTTCTAACTGACAGGACTCTCAGCTGCAGGTCTGTTGGAGTTTGCTAGAGGTCCACTCCAGGCCCTGTCTGCCTGGGTATCAGCAGCGGTGGCTGCAGAACAGCAGATTTTCATGAATCGCGAATGCTGCTCTCTGATCGTTCCTCTGGAAGTTTTGTCTCAGAGGAGTACCCAGCCGTGTGAGGTGTCAGTCTGCCTCTACTGGGGGGTGCCTCCCTGTTAGGCTGCTCGGGTGTCGGGGTCTAGGACCCACTTGAGGAGGCAGTCTGCCCACTCTCAGATCTCCAGCTTTGTGCTGGGAGAACCACTGCTCTCTTCAAATCTGTCAGACAGGGACCTTTAAGTCTGCAGAGGCTACTGCTGTCTTTTTGTTTGTCTGTGCCCTGCCCCCAGAGGTGGAGCCTACAGAGGCAGGCAGGCCTCCTTGAGCTGTGTTGGGCTCCACCCAGTTCGAGCTTCCTGGCTGATTTGTTTACCTAAGCAAGCCTGGGCAATGGCGGGCACCACTCCCCCAGCCTCGCTGACGACTTGCAGTTTGATATCAGACTGCTGTGCAGGCAATCAATGAGACTCCATGGGTGTAGGACCCTCCGAGCCATGTGCGGGATATAATCTCCTGGTGGGCCTTTTTTTAAGGCCGTTGCAAAAGTGCAGTATTATGGTGGGAGTGACACGATTTTCCAGGTGCCATCTGTCACCCCTTTCTTTGACTAGGAAAGGGAACTCCCTGACCCTTTGCACTTCCCGAGTGAGGCAATGCCTCATCCTGCTTTGACTCATGCATGGTGCGCTGCACCCACAGTCCTGCACCCACTGTCTGGCACTCCCTAGTGAGATGAACCTGGTACCTCAGATGGAAATGCAGAAATCACCTGTCTTCTGCATAGCTCATGCTGGGAGCTGTAGACCGGAGCTGTTCCTATTCAGCCATCTTGACTGCCACCCCGAAAATTCTTTTCTTTAAGAACGTTGAATATTGACCCCCACTCTCTTCTGGCTTGTAGAGTTTCTTATGAGAGATCAGCTGTTAGTCTGATGGGCTTCCCTATTTGGGTAACCCGACCTTTCTCTCTGGCTGCCCTTAAGATTTTTCCACAATGGTTGAACTAGTTTACAGTCCCACCAACAGTGTAAAAGTGTTCCTATTTCTCCACATCCTCTCCAGCACCTGTTGTTTCCTGACTTTTTAATGATCGCCATTCTAACTGGTGTGAGATGGTATCTCATTGTTGTTTTGATTTGCATTTCTCTGATGGCCAGTGATGGTGAGCATTTTTTCATGTGTTTTTTGGCTGCATAAATGTCTTCTTTTAAGAAATGTCTGTTCATGTCCTTTGCCCACTTTTTGATGGGGTTGTTTGTTTTTTTCTTGTAAATTTGTTTGAGTTCATTGTAGATTCCGGATATTAGCCCTTTGTCAGATGAGTAGGTTGCAAAAATTTTCTCCCATTTTGTAGGTTGCCTGTTCACTCTGATGGTAGTTTAACCATGGTGGAAGTCAGTGTGGCAATTCCTCAGGGATCTAGAACTAGAAATACCATTTGACCCAGCCATCCCATTACTGGGTATATACCCAAAGGACTATAAATCATGCTGTGATAAAGACACACGCACACATATGTTTGTTGCGGCACTATTCACAATAGCAAAGACTTGGAACCAACCCAAATGTCCAACAATGATAGACTGGATTAAGAAAATGTGGCACATATACACCATGGAATACTATGCAGCCATAAAAAATGATGAGTTCGTGTCCTTTGTAGGGACATGGATGAAATTGGAAATCATCATTCTCAGTAAACTATCACTAGAACAAAAAACCCAACAGCGCATATTCTCACTCATAGGTGGGAATTGAACCATGAGAACACATGGACACAGGAAGGGGAACATCACACTCTGGGGACTGTTGTGGGGTCGGGGGAGGGAGGAGGGATGGCATTGGGAGATATACCTAATGCTAGATGACAAGTTGGTGGGTGTAGCTCACCAGCATGGCACATGTATACATATGTAACTAACCTGCACATTGTGCACATGTACCCTAAAACTTAAAGTATAATAATAATAAATATATATATATAAAGATTTTTTCCTTCATTTCAACTTTGGTGAATCTAACAATTGTGTCTTGGAGTTGCTGTTCTCGAGGAATATCTTTGTGGTGTTCTCTGTATTTCCTGAATTTGAATGTTGGCCTGCTTTGCTAGATTGGGGAAGTTCTCCTGGATAATATCCTGCAGAGTGTTTTCCAACTTGGTTCTGTTCTCCCCGTCACTTTCAGGTACACCAGTGAGACGTAAATTTGGTCTTTACACATAGTCCCATATTTCTTGGAGGCTTTGTTCGTTTCTTTTTATTATTTTTGCTCTAAACTTCTCTTCACTGTTCATTTCATTCATCTTCTATCACTGATACCCTTTCTTCCAGTTGATTGCATCAGTTACTGAGGCTTCTGCATTCGTCACATAGTTCATGTGCCATAGCTTTCAGCTCCATCACATCCTTTAAGGACTTCTCTACATTCATTATTCTGGTTATCCATTTGTCTAATTTTTTTTTTCAGTTTTTAACTTCTCTGCCATTGGTTTGAACTTCCTCCTTTAACTTGGAGTAGTTTGATCTTCTGAAGCCTTCCTCTCTCAATTTGTGAAAGTCATTCTCTGCCCAGCTTTGTTCCATTGCTGGTGAGGAGCTGCATTCCTTTGGAGGAGGAGAGGTGCTCTGATTCTTAGAGTTTTCAGTTTTTCTTCTCTGTTTTTTCCCCATCTTTGTGCTTTTATCTACCTTTGGTCTTTGATGATGGTGACGTATAGATAGGTTTTGGTGTGGATGTCCTTTCTGTTTGTTATTTTTCCTTCTAACAGTAAGGACCCTCAGCTGCAGGTCTGTTGGAGTTTGCTGGAGGTCCACTTCAGACCCTGTTTGCCTGGGTATCAGCAGTGGAGGCTGCAGAACAGCAGATATTGGTGTATTGAAAATGCTGCTGTCTGATCATTCCTCTAGAAATTTTGTCTCAGAGGAGTACCCAGCCGTGTGAGGTGTCAGTCTGCCCCTACTTGGGGATGCCTCCCAGTTAGGCTATTCAGGAGTCAGGGACCCACTTGAGGAGGCAGTCTGCCCATTCTCAGACATCAAGCTGAGTGCTGGGAGTACCACTACTCTCTTCAAATCTGTGGGACAAGGACATTTAAATCTTCAGGGGTTATTGCTGTCTTTTGTTTGTCTGTGCCCTGCCCCCAGAGGTGGATATTACAGAGGCAGGCAGGCCTCCTTTAGCTGTGGTGGGCTCCTCCCAATTCGAGCTTCCCAGACACTTTGTTTACCTAGTCAAGCTTGAGCAATTGTGGGCGCCCCTCCCCCAGCCTCACTGCCACCTTACAGTTTGATCTCAGACTGATGTGCTAGCAATGAGCGAGGCTCCACGGGCATAGGACCTTCCGGGCCATGTGTGGGATATAATCTCCTGGTGTGCCGTTTGTGAAGCCCATTGGAAAAGTGCAGTATTAGGGTGGGAGTGACCCGATTTTCCAGGTGCTGTCTGTCACCCCTTTCTTTGACTAGGAAAGGGAATTCCCTGACCCCTTGCACTTCCCGGGTGAGATGATGCCTCGCCCTGCTTTGGCTCATGCACAGTGCACTGCATCCACTGTCCTGCACCCACTGTCCAGCAGTCCCCAGTGAGATGAGCCCGGTACCTCAGTTGGAAATGCAGAAATCACCCATCTTCTGCATCACTCACACTGGGAGCTGTAGACTGGACCTGTTCCTATTCGGCCATCTTGGCTCCACCTAGTCTTCTGTTTTCTAGATTTTTCAGTACACTTCTGTTTTCTAGATTAAGACTTCCCTATGGAAAATTTTTCTCTCATTCTTTTTTTTTTTTTTTTTAGCACAAAAGACATCCTTAAAAAAATCCTGTTTTTTTAAGATTTTCTACTTATCTTTGGTTTTTTAGTGATAAGTGGTTTGAAAATGAACTGCATTCATATAGTTTTCTTCACATTTCTTGTGCTTGAGGTTATTTGAGATTCTTAAAACTGTGGGTTTATTGTTTTCATCAGTTTTGTATTTTTTCCTACTATTATTTCTTCAATTTTCTGGGGCTTTTTTAGCTTTTGTTTTGTTTTGTTTTGTTTATTCTCCTTTGGGTATTCCAATAACATGTAAGTTATGCTACTAAAAGTTATTCTACAGCTCACTGATTTTTTTTTTTAATGTGTACTTTCTTTCTGTGATTTATGCTGGTTGGTTTCTACTGTGTTCGCAGGGTTGGCCTGGTGTGGCTCTGTGGCTTTCTTGAGACATTTGAATAGTACCGAATTTCATCTAAAAATTTTAACCAACACACTATGTTTACTCATATTTGAAGGAAAGCTCTTGGCTGTTACTCTTTTTTCTGCCTCACTCTTACCAATGTAGATGACAGAGACTTGCAGACTCATCTAAGCCTTGTAAGACTCCATACCACGTTTAAAAAAATCATAACTGCTTTTTTGGTTACATATGATCTAGCTTTAAATTTTTGTTTAAAGTAGGAAATATTTTTTGTTCCCACTTAATGCTATTGAGTAGGTATATTTGTGTTGCTGCTTACTTGAGGACTAATAATTATAGTTGGCCATGAAGCAAAAATCACATATTTCTAAATTACCCTTTCAAAGGATTCATTAAGTTGCCTGTAAATCACAATGTGGACCAAAGTATTTATGCAGTACTTTAGAGACTCTCAATAACGACAAATATCCAGGTTTATCTCTAGTAGAAAAGAACAGTTGAGTACCAAATAGTTTGCATTTTATCACCTAATGTGCTTCAAAAATAAAATTTTAAGCATGAGAATTACACTCAGAGCAGTGAGAGGCGTTTAGGATGTGAAAGTGAGAAAACAAGATTTTGTGAATGTAGTCTTGGGATTACTCACTGTGTGTCTTTCAGCCACTTCCCCTCTCCCTTTCCTTTCATCACTTTCTTCTCCTTGATTTTGCATTGATTTTTGTATATTTATAATGGAATTTCCCAGTGTCATATTGTCTCAACAGCACATTATGAAACAAGTACTTTTAAATTTACATTCAAACACAGAGAAGTAGAGGTTCTTCTTGGAAAGTAGGGGTTCTTCTTTGAATGAACCCTACATTGCCTTTAGGGGGTGGTCATTTTGTATAATTTTTAGAAATTGGTAACATCTGAAGCTAAAATTCATTTTTTTGTATTAAGTCTAATACATTTTTTAACTTAAGTGTAGATTTTTTTAAATGCTCCGTAACGGTTTTATTTATACGGTTTTTGTCACTGCAATTTGATTGCTTCATTCATTGCTTTCTTTGTAATACCATTTCTTCCAAATATCATGCTTTCATTGGTTTCATGAACAGATTTATACTTTAGAGTGTGAGCAAGGATGTTCTGTTAAATAAATGGGAAAATTAATCCTCCCTAATTTATATTGTCATGTGGAAGTGAAGAGTATGTTTAATTTTGTAGCATTTCATCCAGCTTTGTCTCCATCCTTTGATACATGAACAAATTACATGAGTCAAGAACACCACTGTGTTTTCTTAAATAACTTTTCAACTTCAGTAAGTCATGCAAGGATCAAATGTGAGAGAAATAGAGAACCTCAGGATCAACTCAAGTATTTGGAAAAAGTACTGAAAAATGAGGTGGGGTAGTTTCCAATCTGACCTGCTCAACATTGAAAGGATCTTGTTTCTTAAGGAAGCCATGGAGTTTTATCAGCTTAAAAGTGAGTGGTTTGTAAAATGAAATTTTTTTTCTTTTAAACTTACTTTTGAAACTTCCATTATTGTTCGTGGATTGTGGTTTGTTAGAATAGTGATTATTTAGTTTTTATGAGATGTTTCTTGTATTTTTATTTATTTTTTTAAGGCAGAGTCTTGCTCTGCTGCCCAGGCTGGAGTACAGTGGCTCAGTCTCAGTTCACTGCAACCTCCACCTCCTAGGTTCAAGGGATTCTCCTGACTCAGCCTCCTGAGTAGCTGGGATTACAGGCGCCTCCTGCCACATCCAGCTAATTTTTGTATTTTTAGTAGAAATGGGGTTTCACCATGTTGGCCAGGCTTGTCTCAAACTCCTGACCTCAAGTGATCCACCCGCCTCAGCCTCCCAAAGTGCTGGGATTACAGGTGTGAGCAACCGTGTCTGGCCTGTTTCTTGTATTTGATGATGAAAATCTGTTATTGACAGGCACTGGGCCTGTTTCTTTTGTTTTATCATGAAAATCTGTTATTGACAGTAACAGGATGGGGGCTCAGGTTAGCAACAAGGTGTTAGAAAAGCAGCAGTAAAATTTTGGTTCTCAAAATATTTGATGTCTTATTCCGTTTTTTGAACATGGGTTTTGCTAAAAAAGACCAGTCATTTTGAAACTTGATTTTATTGTCATGTTCTTATTTTGAAATTCATCTAATTGTTTGTACGAATTGGCAGCCGTATGAGGGAAATTTCGGTTTTGCATATTTTCAGATTATTTTCATTTTTACATCAGAGATTTTGAACAGATGCTATACAAAAGTATTCATTTATTTATTCAACAAAATTTAGTGCTGGTTATATTGTAAGCACTTAGTGAACTTCATGCTGTACGTGCCTCAGATACTTTTGTGATTGTAATGGCAACATCAAAAACTTTGCCCTTATGCACCTTATAAACCTTTAATTTCAAGGCATGTTGATGAGTGAGCATCTGCTATAACATACTTTCATTGTCATTTAATTCACCATTATTTGGGTATACCTTGTAGTAAAGCTGATTATTAAAAACTGGAAGATATTTAACACATCTTCATCTTGACTTTTTCCTTAACATATGTAGATCAAGGGAATCACGAGAATCAATTTTAGGGATAGTTATAAAAGTCTTAACTTTGCAGCTATAACTTTGTCCTCGATGTAATAACTGGAAAAAATAATTTACGTTTCAAAGGCTTTAATTTTTGTATTTTTTTGAAAAGGAGTCTTCACCGAGATTCTTTAAAAATTCTTGCTCTGTCCTACAGTAGAGCCTTATAGACTCATGGATATGGTCCTCTAGTGGTTCTGTACCACCTCAGTTCTCTGATTGTCGCCCTCCTGTGGTGAAAAGTAAGGCTTATTTTCATTTCATGTCTAAGATGTAGTATGTTCTTGTTGGGAAAAAATGATGTTGCTGAGAAATAAGTGCCTTCAGTATCACTATGTGTCACTTAATAAATATAACTAATATCTACTTTTAACAATTGCTGCAATTTGATCCTTAAACATCTATCTTTAAATTATACTTTTTCTTTGGATAAAGAAAAGTAATTATAATAGACATTATTTTTATATAATTTTCTTATGTGGACAGCCATTCTTAGAACTAAAACTTTCAGATGTTTATATTACAGTACAATTATTATTTATTATTATTAATGTCATCTCTTTTCTTCTGTAGCCAAATGTAATCAACTCTCTTCCTTTTACTTCCTTTTTTGAATCAAAATGTTACACTTATACAAGCAAAAGCAATAGCTCTATATCTGGATCACTGCAGTGCCTAGAAGATAGAACAGCACAATTTACAAATCCAAATTTCCAGGAAGTCTCTGCACACACCTCTAGTACAAAAGATGCTTCAAAGACTAGAGGGTCAGAGGGCAAAGAGAGGAAATATTCAACTCCCAGCTCAGGTCAAAAGGGAAGAAAGCCTGGTGTTGAAAGAAATCCAAGAATGACTGTGTCTGCAACTCGCTCCTTTCTGTAAAGTATTCATGGTGTTTTACTTAAAATATTTGTTCTTATGGTGGTCAATAATATTAATAGTTATGGTTTGTAAAAGAATTTATTCTTTACTTATAATTAATGGATCAGTCTAAATTATTATATGTTTAGTTGCTATAGTAAGATGATGTCAAATATTTGTTGCCTGTTAAATGTTTCTGGGATCTTTGCTTTATTTTTGTATTATGATCTGTGCTTCCAAGGTTGAGCTGTAATTTATTATTTATACAAATGTAGAATAAAGCTTAAGTTTGGGGAGAAAAATAAAAGCTAGCATTTTCCTTTCAGCTCTATAGAACAGTCATTCATTTCTATAAATGTTCCTTATGTAGCTTTCCTAGTTCCACATTTAAAAACATAAATATGGGGATCTACACAGGCCTCAGAAAATAATAGTTCTTGATTAATAATGCATTTATTATAAAGCTTGAAGTGTAAAGTAGAATTTTGCTCAGCCTACATATCTTTTATGGTCAGGCTGCTATAATTATGTAATACCCAGTTAAGTTTCAATTTCAGATAAACAAGGAATAATATTTTAGTATAAGGGTGTCCCAAATATTGCATGGGATATACTTACACTGAAAAAAGTATTTGTTTATCTGAAATGTAAAATTAACTGAGCATGCTATATTTTCTGTGGCAACCTGCTTTATAGAGAACAGAGTAAGTCAGCTAAATTTTAGAATACTTAATCCTAACCTGGTGTTCTAGGTCTTTCCTTTTTGTAATTATTATTATTATTTGGAGTCAGGGTCGTGCTCGATCACCCAGGCTGGAGTGCAGTGGCACAATCACAGTGCCCTGCAGCCTTGAGCTTCTGGGCTCAAGTGATTATGGCACCTCTGCCTTTGCCTCCCAAGTAGCTAGTACCACAGGTACGTGGGTCAGCTAATTTTTTTTTTTTTTTTTTTTTTTTTTTGTAGAGACAGGGTTTCAGGGTGGTCTGGAACTCCTGGGCTCAAGCAATCCTCCCACCTCTGCCTTCACTTCCCAAATAGCTGAGACCACAGGCACACACCACCAGCATACCCAGCTTATTTTTTATCAGGTTGGTGCAATAGTAATTGCTGGTTTTGCCATTGAAAGTAATGGCAAAACCCGCAATTACTTTTTGCACCACCCTAATAACTTTTTGTGGAGACAGAGTCTCCACAGACAGAGCCCTGTAGTCTAGGCTGGTTTCCAACTCCTGGGTTTGAGTGACCCTCCTGCCTTGGCCTCTAAAAGTGCTGGGATTACAGATGGGAGCCACTGAACCGAGATACTTTTTATAATTTTTAACATAAACACAAATATTTTGAGAAATAGAAATGTTAAAACCCTTGGAGGAAAATGTATTGTAAAGTATACAATATAAAAAAAATCAAACAAAATACAACAAATACAACAAAAAATTATCAAAATTTTCAGAGGAACAAAACAAAATCTAGTTTTACAATCTTCAGAATTCAATCCCATTATATCAAACATATAAAGAAACATATTCAAAGAAAAAGAAGGCAATCAATAGAGACTGACCTCGAGATGACCCAGATGTTGGAATTAGTGTGGATTTTTAAAATCGTTATTGTAATTCTTACTAAAATCAAAACCCCAAAACACTTAAAATAAATGGATAGGAAGTCACAGCAGAGAAGAAGAAACTACAATAATAACAAAGGCTCAAGTGGAAATTCCAGAAGTGAAAAAGTTTTCGAAATTAAAAAATAATAATTAGTTGTGTTCAGGAGCAGCTTGGAGATGGTAAAGAGTCAATGAAACTTAAAATACAATTGAAATGATTCAATGTGAAAAATGTGAGCAGTCATAGGTTGGAGTGAGGGAGCTTTTCCTTTGATTAGTGCTTTTAGGTAATCTTGGTTTTGATAAGATTACTAGACTGATACATCAGGGGCATGCTAAGCCAGAGTTTATCTTGGTTTCAGTAGTACTTTAAACAAAACTCATGATATCCTTATGTACAAGATGGAAGAAGAGTGGACCAGATGACAATATTTAGATGCAGTCATTCTTAACCTCCGTTGCTCTCCCAGTGGTCTAGCTGGGGTTTCTATAAAGTGGAATGGGAGGAATAGGGAAGGAGCCCTCACCTACTCTCTCCCCTTGTCCACTTGTCCTCCACTAGTGGATAAAGTCCAAGGGAACAGACAAGTTATTTTAAATCTGTATCTTCTGTTGTCAAGATCTGTAATCAGTTCTGCTCGCTGTACTGGGGACAGGAACCAAGGGAACATGAGGGTGAACGAGTTGACATGGAGTCCAGGAACACACTGTGCCTACATTCAGAATGTTTGTGCCAGGAAAGCCAGTCAGCAGGCAGATGGTCTCAGATAACAAGCTAGTGTTGGGAAGCAAGATTCAGTCTCTCTCTTGAAGGCGGTGTTCCTCATTGTGTGGTTTGTATCACTTGCTTCAGAATGACCTAGAGTACTTGTTAAAATGCAAATTTTGAGTCCAATCCTCGATCTCCTAAGCCTGCGTCTCTACGGATGTGTCTCAGTAGTCAATATTGGAAACGTGCAGGTCCCTAGGCGATGCTTATGCATATAGATTTGAACTGTTGTTTAAGGGTTAGGGAGCTGGCAAGAGCAAGGAATAGACCAAGCCCTTGGGTGGGAAGGCTCCATAACCTTGGCACTGTTAGCATTCTGGGCGGAACAGGATTCTGCCACGTGCTTCACAGCATCCCTAGCCTCTACTCTCTAACACCATATTCCAATTGTGAAAACCAAAAATGTCCCGAGAGGCAAAATAGTCAGCAGTGGGGAACCGGAACCACTGCTTTGTGGGATCACAGTGGTTACTTTGTTCCCAATCCTATGATCAGAACACACGATGAGAGAAAGTGCGGCTATTGGAACTGGAGTGCCAAGTTGAAGCTAGACCTACAAGCTCCAAAAGCTCCTTTGTAGGGCTGATCCCATGCCTCAGCTACCTAGCTTCTACAGATACCAGGTAACTCTAGATTTGGTGACAGGAGGAATTTAAAGTCTAGAACTAGATAGGGTCTTTCAGGTTAGGCCAGCACACAATGTGGACTTTTGACATCATCCAGATGCTTGAACCAACCTCAGTCCTGAGGCAGAATTTCCTGTGGCATCTGATACACAGCCTGGATTTGGAGCACTCAATGGGATTAGATGCCACGGGAATATTGTGTTTAGGAACTCTGAAAGAGACAGGCTTCAGCAAAGCAGTCCTAAGCAACAGGTAGCGTCTGAACTTCTTCATCAGCTTCCATTCTAGCCCACGGGGACAAAAGCATCACATACATATCCACTGTGGCTAACGTGTCCTCAGTAGGGAGTTTCCCCAGTACTACTCTCCTCTCTGTTCTGAGCCTACTCGCTCCTTTGTAATGTTTCCACTTTCTGTCGCACTCCCTAATAGATGATTTGTCCTCTCTGCCCAGCCCCCTAGTTCTGATATTTGGATTGTCTGTGATCTGAGTAGTACTTAGGAAGTAGAATCAAAGCCTTGTTGATTGGATTGGGAGTTTCTAACTTCCTATTAAAGGGCTGATTAAGCATCTATTGTATAAAGGAAAGTAAGATTATGATCCAGTAAGACAGATTCCAAAAGTAGTGCAGGAAGAATTGGTTTCTAGTACACTTCATGCTTCAGGACAGGAAATCCAGAAAAAAATTCTGAGGTACGTTAAGTGTGTACTGTAAGTTTCATTTCCATGTGAAAAACTGTAGTTAGCTAAAAAGTACATCCATGAAGAATTCTGATTAAACTTGTTTAATCCTGGTTAAACTAGCTACTAGCTGAACAATAATTTCACAACAACTCAAGAACTCTGTAAAAGCATTTCCTCTGAATATTTTATTCAGAAAAAAACACAAAAAGATAAGGCAGAAACAAAAATCCCAGTCATTTGCACTATCTGTCGGCTTTCAATTTGGCTCTCCTGTTTAAGCAAAGAAAAATAGTAAAATTAATCTATGTAAAACTTGCCATATATATTCAACTGCTACTAAATATAAAAAGCTTTAAAACTGTGTGTTCAATTTTGGTTATTATATTACCACAACACTTATATTAAAATATGTACACTTTTAAATTTGGTTTCTATAAAAAATGGATTCTAATCTTATAAAAGTTATTTCCTAATATTCAATAAATGTTGCCTAAGGGCTTTTTCAATCCAAATAGTAATTTTAATTATTCTGGAATTTAAGGGTGCTCTAAATTTCCATTTAACAGGGTGAGAATGCTGTATTATTACAAGGGAGAAAAGTTACAGGACATAGAGCTTATTCCGTTTTAGAGTCCACATCCTGATTATATTTTGTATCCTCTTCTTCATTTCTTACAACTAGACACGTATTCATTTGCTCAGCTGGAAAAAATTCTTAACATTATTTACTGAATTTAGGTATGAACTCTACCAGCTAGTTAACAGGAAATATGTAATTAAACATTGCCTTTATCAAGTAATGTAAAAAAAGGGTAAGAGTCACTTTGCAACATAGGACTTGAATGAGCAGCTGGTGATTATCAAAATCTGGCACTTAATTGATTTATACTTGTACACTCACAGCTAAACATCTCTGTTTTTCTATGTTGTAAATCTAGGACATCACTTATCTACATAGGAAGAGTAATAAATATTAACAATATGCTATGATAAACATCCTTCACTCTTCCAAATCTTACATAAAACTGCTTCACTTCTTTAGCTTTTATACTTAGTTTTTTAGTTGATCTATTCTTATTTTAAGGAACCTGAACTACTCTAACAGAATCCAAATAATTTTTATGTTACTCAAACTGCTTCTTTCTAACTCTGGTTCTATTAGTTATAAAAAGGTAATCATAAATTTATGAAGTAGATACAGTCAAACCTGAATTTCTTAAAGTATATACTTAGAATCAGTTATAATT
Source organism: Gorilla gorilla gorilla (assembly GCF_029281585.2). Lineage (NCBI taxonomy): Eukaryota > Metazoa > Chordata > Mammalia > Primates > Hominidae > Gorilla > Gorilla gorilla. The sequence continues at coordinate 6,789,998 of NC_086018.1, read as the reverse complement.
TTTAGATATTCTTTCTTGACAGTCTTTTCCCAAACTCATGATGTCCTCTCTAGGTAATATTGCCACACTCATAAATCAGAAATAAAGACAAAAATGTGAAAACTACAGTAATTTAAGAGAATATAGGTTTTCTACATGCCATTTCTATTGGCTACTGAAAATAGTGGAAATAAGTAAATAAATAGCTACCTGTCCAGAAGCGTCTCATGCAAAAATCCATCTTTCTGAGCCTTTTTAAGAATTTTACGGTCTTCTTTACTTATTTTAAGTTTGTGGTCTTGGAAGCTCTGAAATTTCTTTCTGCAAATAAAATGTCTTCATTAAAAAATACCTCAAACTCTGATTACACATATTTACTATTAAATTTATAAATATTGTAAATTTCTTTTCCACTTATTAAAAAAGTCTAATTGTAGGCCAGGCGCAGTGGCTCAAGCCTGCAATCCCAGCATTTTGGGAAGCCAAGGGAGGTGGATCACTCGAGGTCAGGAGTTCGAGAACAGCCTGGCCAACATGGTGAAACCCCGTGTCTACTGAAAATACAAAAAATAGCCAAGCGTAGTGGTGCTTGTCTATAATCTCAGCTACTCAGGAGGCTGAGGCAGGAGAATCACATGAACCTGGGAGGCGGAGGTTGTGATGAGCCGAGATTGTGGCACTGCACTCCAGTCTGGGAGACAGAGTGAGACTCCCTCTTGGGGGAGAAAAAAAAAAGTGTAATTGTATTTTTTTTTAATAAGCTGGAGCTTTTGAACAACAAAGATGACCTTCGTGACCTCTCAAGAGGAGGGCCACTCATTGACTGGGTAGCACAAGGCCCCACTTCTACTAGGGCATGCTAGCTGGAGTCCCCTGTGTCCTGGCCATAGCACAGCCTTTGACTGGCATCTCTCCCATTCTATGAATGAATAGAGAGATTGACTAACCCGACTGACTAGCTTTGGGAGCTGGTAGGATGATTAGGAAAACTGAACCCTCAAGAAAAGAAAAACATTTAGCTCACAGCTCTGTCCCAGAGGCTACATTGTGTTGCCTCTTCTTGTCCATCAGTTTTCATTTTTTCAGACAGGGTCTTGCTCTGTCACCCAGGCTGGAATGCAGTGGTGATTAGAGCTCACTGCAGCCTTGAACTCCTGGGCTCATACAATCCTCCTGTCTCAGCCTCCCGAGTAGCTGGGCCCACAGGCATGCACCACCATCCCCAGCTAATTAGGTAATTTATTTTGAAAGCACTTTAAGAAGCACTTCAGTGTCAAATCTGTAGGTCTAAAAGGAAAAGCATACATACACATAATTGATTTCACATTGTTTTACATTTCCTTTGTCTTCTTCTGGAATGTCATCTTTTTTCTTGATTTCTCTTTCAGCACAGGATATAATCTAGATATTGGAAAAGAGAATCCAATGGGTTATATGTTTATCTTCCACTTTCCCCACTTTACGTATCACATAAGAACATTCGAGATGATTTCTTATGCAGAAGAAAAAATTAACTGAGCAACTATATTCAGAAAAAGACAGGTTCTGGCTACGTGTTTTTACTTCATATATATAATCTATATGAGTAAGTGCTATCACATGCTTCCTCCACAGCCCTTTTGTCAGAAAAACTACAGACAAAATTATTGCAGAAACATTTTACACATCAGATCCTGCTAGGCAATAAAGCAATCGTTAACTAATTTAATTTTGTCCTCCAAGTGAACACACTAGGATCAAATTATCCCTAGTAAACAAGTGTTCATTTGATCAGATTGAAAGCTTAATAGCTATTTTTCTTTGCACAGACTATTACCAAAGTATTAAAACTTTTAACATTACACAACTCGTTTTTAATTAATTGGAACCCACCTCTTTTACTAGCTTTTTATATCCTCCTAAGTTTGGATAGATGTTTACTGTCACATGTCGCAAGTTAATTGATCTGCATTCAACAATTAGGATTGCCCACAGAACAGGCAATTGACAATGGTAAGGACTCATGTCTCCTAAGGGATCTCTGTGGCCAGAGTCCAGTTCCACGGCTGCTTAAAAAGTGATGACAAATAATGTGTTTGTGCCAATGACATCTTTGTGACAGTTTTGATTAGAGGGGTCCCAGACCTGAAAACATTCCCTGCTAGGGCCTGTAACACAATGCTACCTTCAGTAAGAGAGATCTGTGTTCTGGTAGATAAGGCAAGGTCCTAAAGTTGAAGGGCTGACAGAGATTAGGAGAGCCTGCAATTAAATGGTATGACAAGAGTCCTAAATAATCTCTGTTCAGAGCTTCCAAGTACTTGACTAATGAAAGAGACCCCGAAAACTTGTATTTCATCGAAAATTGCTTTAAATAGTGAAAAACGCAATCTTTGTTTATCTTTGTATCTTTGTATAAGTGCAAAGCACTGCACATATATGATATCCAGATGAAAAACAATTTAAACATGATACAATAAAATATAAATAAATAAAAGTAAATGTAAGTCACAAAACCATCTGCATTTCCCCAATGACCTGTTTCCTGAGAAGCAATGTGCTATGAAATACTGAGAGTGGCCTCTGGAGTCAGCTGGGCCTGGGTACACATCCTGTCCTACCACACCTTGAAATCACTGTGATTTCCATGAACTGACTGACAAAAACCACGAGGATGTAAGGAGGGTCAGAGGCTGTCTTCCTGTCTGTAAGGCTGAGCTCACATCCACCTCACAGGAGCATTATGGAAATTCAAGACTACAACGCATGTGCTGGATGCATGCAACGAAAAAATATAACATTTCACTTCTCTAACTTTAAGAAAAACCTACATTTTAGATTGAAATTGTTTGAGCTTTAGATTTGAAATTATCTGAAATCAAGACTATTCTAAAAAGAAAATCAAACATATGACCAGAAATCTAACATGAAACATGTACAGAGATTTGACAAATGCTTTTAAATTACACTGGTAGTAGAGAAAAATGTAACATAAATTTGTATGCTCTAATTATAAGAATGAAGGACATTTTAGAAAAGGCATTTGCCCCCTCTCTTAGAGCCTTCCACTCTGGCCCCCACAATGCCTTACAGAGCAAATCTGGGTCAGACTGGATGCAACCTGTGATTCCCAACAGAGACAAACAAAGCAAGGTTCAGGATGCTCAGTACTGCGATGGAATGCCAAGACACAGAAAAGCCATGTGTGAAGAAGGCGGGAGTTATTCTTTAGACACATCCTGGTATATGTTTATCATTAAAGATCAGTGGCTTTTGTGAGACTAAAAAATTAAGCCTTAAATGTTTTCATCAAATTCCAGTTAACTACCTGATTTATCTAGGTTATATTAACAGTAATATTTGGAATTTCACCTTGATATGAAGATGCCTGTGTAACTTTTACAATGATGTAAAACAAAGAGTAGGACTAGGGAGTTCACAGGCCACTGGTTCAATGGATAACGCATCTGACTACGGATGAAGGAATTTAGCCTGGAATAAGGAACTTTTATTTCCAGCTTAGTGATGCACACAAATTTTCAAAATAAAATAAAAATCATGTTTTATGTGATTCATGTTTCTCCTAATGCAAAGAAGACGGGTACTATTAATAAAAATATTTTTAAAATGTGAGGGTTAAGGCCCCAGAAGTTCTGCTATGATTTTTTGTTTCATAGAGTGATTATCATCACAGAAGCTCAAGCATTACATAAATACAAACACGTATACCCTGACCTGGTAATTCTGCTTCTGGAAATTTATCTTCAGGTCCACCCGCACATCTACAAATTGATGCATATTCAATGTTATGTACTGCAGCACTGTTTATAAGAGCAAAAGACTGGAAACAGCCTAAATTTCTATCTACAAAAGACTAAATAAATTAAGGTACATCCCTAAAATGGAATATTATGTGGCTGTTAAAAAAGAGAGAGAGAGAAAGAGAGGAAAAGCAAGAAAAGAGAAAACTTTCTACATTCAAACTAATAGTAGAAAACTCTCCAAGATATGACTTTAAGGAAAAAAAAAAATCAAAGTCGAGAAGACTATAAAGGAGGCTGCCTTTAGTGTAAAACAGTTGAAAATTATAAATATATTCGTATGTTTATAAAGAAATTTTAGGAGGCTATTAAAAAACAAAACAAAGGGAAAGAGGAACAGGAGCTGGGACACAGGTGAGTAAGATGCATGGCAGGCATACGTCTTCATCTTCATATGCTTTTATTTAAAAATGTTGGATCACGTGTATGTGTTATCTATTTTAAAAATTAGATTTTAAAATACAAACAAGAAAACAAGAAAATGAAAGTTTAAAAAGAGCATGTGGAACTACCAGAAAAAGATACTAATCCATGGAGATAATGGCAAGGTATCTCCTAGATGCACTGATTTCTCTACCACATTGTATAAACAAGCCATCAACTATGGGATTTATAATTAAAAATTAGTCTATTGGAAACACCACATTATAAAAAGCTATTAACTAAATCTTTAAAGTGACAGTAAATGATGACTTAACATTTTAAAGAGATACAGTCAATTCGCATGTGTGAACGCAGTCATCTGTATAAAATGTCATCATTACCTTGATCATTTCTTCTTCTCCTGCTGTTTTACTTTTTGCTTCTATGTCCCCTGCTTCATTATATCTAATAAAGCAGCTATTTGAGGCCAACAAAGTCATTTTCCCCTAAGTGAAACAAAATAACAAAATAGCCATGAGGATACTTCTTGTAGAAGAAACATTAGGTGTTTAGACTGAATTAATTTTTCCTCCCTGATTTAAAAATCACAGAAAAGAACTTAGAGAAAAACCTGAAAAATATAATACAAGAACATATAGAAAAGGAAACCAAAATCACCTTTCATTTTACTATTCAAAGATTACCACAATAAACATTTGTAGTGTATCTTCCTAGCAGGACTAAATTCTAATTAGATGAGGTAGGATTGCTTCCTTTCTAAAAGATCTACTGAAGATAAAACTGATTTAGTTCGGTTTGAAAAATTAAAGACGAGAACATAATTATGAATGCATACTTTATTCAAATATTACCATTTTAAGTAAAATTTATTTTCTTCACAATTAGAAAACATGAAAAGGTATATACAATGCCTTTGGTGTTTTGAATTTAAGAATCAATGTCTGAGGGACTTTTGTGTGTGAAAATAAATATTCATATAAATTTTTAGTTGTTTAACGTTTGATGTATTACACTGCTTTCTATTAAACAAAACTTTAAAAACTGATTTTCTTGTGTATCTAAATCTGAGTTGTAAATTTGGTTAGCTTAACTCCCGTAACAAATATAATATTTATTTATAACTTGTATTTGGTTGATCCTTTTGGAAAACTTGGAATACCATAACATTTAGACAAAATATTTATAAATACAATGATTACAAAACATGTTAACCTTATATCACATCCAGTTAAAAACGTGCTGATAACATGGATTTCTTAGTCAAGTCACAAGGGCTGGGTGGTCTCTCATCTGGATGGCTCCTGGTGAGCCCTGGAACATGGCGGTGTGGTCCAAGGCGATTTAAACCTGTGCCACAGATTATTCAGCTGAGTCCTCTTTGCAATAGAGTTTTAAGACCCTCTTTCATTTAAATTTAAATTTTTGAAACTTAGTGTCCTTCCTAAAAATAAAATGAAATGAACTTTCCTAAAGTGTTGTATTATTAGTACTATCTAAGCCATCATCCTGGCCTTATGAAATATTGGCATTTTCTACTGGTGTAACTTTTATTAGAAGCATCTCATCATAATAAGTAGGATCATCTCAAAGGGGTTGCAACACATTAGCAGGTAATGAAATCAATATAGTGTTTCCTGAATGGTATTGGGTGGGTGAGGGGGAAAGGAATACACACAGACACACAGAGGAAGGGGTAAAAGAGAATAAGAAATATCAAGGTGCATAACACATGGATAAGTTAAGTATTGTTAAGTACAACTCTTGCTTCATTTACACATATGTGTGTGCTGGGGTGCAATGTAAAAATGCATTTCTCAATGGATTGGGTCAAAATAGTTTTCAAGTCACTGACTTAAGATTTTATCCTAGGGGATGAGGAAATTAGTCTAAGTGATTATCTCTTTCTGGTGGGATGTTTGTTTAATCTGTCATCTTAGAAAACACTGCTGAGTTCCTATTTTCAGTCCATTATTTTATACTACCAAAGCTGCTACTCAAAGGCTGAGCTTATCTTCTATTTGCTTGTTCTGCGTGGTGCCCACTGGTCCTTACTGTTTTTGATATACTTATCTACTTTTTAAAGACAGTTTAGCACTCACATATTTTTGTTCAATCTTTACTTCTCACACAAACAGAAAAAGGAAATTATGTATTATGTATCAACAAAGATTTAACAAAACATCCATATACTACAACTGTCTACTTACTAAAATCAAGAATTAGTATATTATCTTTTTTCTTCTTATATTAAAACTATCTTTTCATACACTATTTTAAGCTTATGAACTGAAAGTCTTTTAGAGATAATTTACTTCAATGAACTATTATTATTTATATTTTATACGCAAATTGTAACAACTTGCTCTTAGCTAGCTCCAACGTTCGCTTACAGTCTGTAATGTTTCTGAAAGCATCCATGATTTCTGCTACAAAGAAGATACTTAGGAACTATTCTGTTTTCCTACTCTGTGACCTAAAATTGACTGGTTCTTCAATGGAAATGAGATCCATATCTAGGCACTAAGGTTATACAGAAATAATTGTGGGCTAAAGTACTAATGCTGTTTTTGTTGCACTATATTTTGAGATCTCTTTAAGCCTCTGTGTTCTTACTGATTTATTCCAATTTAATGTGTTATACTATTGCATCCTACTTTTTCTTTTTAAATATATTATGATTGACTGTTACAGTCTTTGTGTTAAACTGACAGGAAGTTTTTATAAACAATAACAGCACTTACATTTTGAAAGACTGGTTCCCATTGTTCCCTTGGTCCAATTGCATCTGAACGCCCAACAACGAGTTCATCTGAATTTATACCAAGATATTTTCCATAGCCAGATTTCAGGGCAATTCTGTATATTAATAAGATAGATAAAAGGTAAAAACTGAGAGAAAATTAATTATGGAAAATCAAAACAGGACATGCGTATGTGTGTGGGTGTGTACTTATCTAAAATTTCAGACTGGACATATTCCAAGAGTTCAAAAGATGCATGTGGCCGAGTGGTGTCTCGCTCCTGTAATCTCTGTGCTTTGGGAAGGCAATGGGAGAATTGCTTGAGGCAAGAAGTTCAAGATCAGCCTTGACAACACAGTGAGACCCAATCTCTACAAAACATTTAAAAAGTTAGCTGGGCATGGTGGTGTGCACATGTAATACCAGCTACTTGGGGAAGCTGATGCAGGAGGAGTGCTTGAGACCAGAAATTTGAGGTTATAGTGAGCTATGATCACACCACTGCCCTCCAGCCTGGGTGACAGAGTGAGACTCTGTGCCTTCAAAAAAAAAAAAAAAAAGCTACATATGACTAGTTGTTGCCATATTGGACAGTGCAGTTTTAAATTTAGTTTTATATTTTGCTTTTTTAATATAAACATTGTACCTTATATATTACATAACAAATATTTTCAAAATTCATCATTTTTCCATTATACCTCTTTAGTTATAAACTTCAATAATAAATTACCAAAACTTTATGTCATCAAACAGTTTTCCAGAAAATGCTGCTTCCATTTACATTCTTACCACAAATTAACAGAATATGTTTTGTATCATGGATTTTTTTTTAAACATTATGAGTCTAAAAAAATACTTGAAAACCTGATATGGAAAAAAAGCAGTATCCTATTAATTTGCATTTTAGTAGTTAACTAGAATAACAATTGTTTCTCTTTTCCTTTCCTTTTTAGTTTTTAGATTATCTGGTAATGTCCCTTGTCCATTTTTCTATTCAGATCTGATTGTTCGCAATTTTTCTACTGGGGTCTTCAGTGCTATGAATTCTATACAAGATACATATGAAGAGTAAGAACTCACTGCCTATTAAGATTGTTGCAAATATTTTCCTCATTTGTCAGTTCATTTTCTTTATAATCCTTTTTTGTTTATAATTGTAAAGCAGTTTAAAACTATTGAATTTTTTCTTCGTCTGCTTTTATTTTTTTGTCTTTCACTCTATTTATCAGACTTCCAAAGAAAGTATAGAAATAATCATCTTACTTTTGATGATTTGGACATGAAGTCCTTGCCCACGCCTATGTCCTGAATGGTAATGCCTAGGTTTTCTTCTAGGGTTTTTATGGTTTTAGGTCTAACGTTTAAATCTTTAATCCATCTTGAATTGATTTTTGTATAAGGTGTAAGGAAGGGATCCAGTTTCAGCTTTCTACATATGGCTAGCCAGTTTTCCCAGCACCATTTATTAAATAGGGAATCCTTTCTCCATTGCTTGTTTTTCTCAGGTTTGTCAAAGATCAGATAGTTGTAGGTATGCGGCGTTATTTCTGAGGGCTCTGTTATGTTCCATTGATCTATATCTCTGTTTTGGTACCAGTACCATGCTGTTTTTGTTACTGTAGCCTTGTAGTATAGTTTGAAGTCAGGTAGTGTGATGCCTCCAGCTTTGTTCTTTTGGCTTAGGATTGACTTGGCGATGCGGGCTCTTTTTTGGTTCCATATGAACTTTAAAGTAGTTTTTTCCAATTCTGTGAAGAAAGTCATTGGTAGCTTGATGGGGATGGCATTGAATCTGTAAATGACCTTGGGCAGTATGGCCATTTTCACGATATTGATTCTTCCTACCCATGAGCATGGAATGTTCTTCCATTTGTTTGTATCCTCTTTTATTTCCTTGAGCAGTGGTTTGTAGTTCTCCTTGAAGAGGTCCTTCACATCCCTTGTAAGTTGGATTCCTAGGTATTTTATTCCCTTTGAAGCAATTGTGAATGGGAGTTCACTCATGATTCGGCTCTCTGTTTGTCTGTTGTTGGTGTATAAGAATGCTTGTGATTTTTGTACATTGATTTTGTATCCTGAGACTTTGCTGAAGTTGCTTATCAGCTTAAGGAGATTTTGGGCTGAGACAATGGGGTTTTCTAGATAAACAATCATGTCGTCTGCAAACAGGGACAATTTGACTTCCTCTTTTCCTAATTGAATACCCTTTATTTCCTTCTCCTGCCTGATTGCCCTGGCCAGAACTTCCAACACTATGTTGAATAGGAGCGGTGAGAGAGGGCATCCCTGTCTTGTGCCAGTTTTCAAAGGGAATGCTTCCAGTTTTTGCCCATTCAGTATGATATTGGCTGTGGGTTTGTCATAGATAGCTCTTATTATTTTGAAATACGTCCCATCAATACCTAATTTATTGAGAGTTTTTAGCATGAAGGGTTGTTGAATTTTGTCAAAGGCTTTTTCTGCATCTATTGAGATAATCATGTGGTTTTTGTCTTTGGCTCTGTTTATATGCTGGATTACATTTATTGATTTGCATATATTGAACCAGCCTTGCATCCCAGGGATGAAGCCCACTTGATCATGGTGGATAAGCTTTAAGTGGGCGAAGGATATGAACAGACACTTCTCAAAAGAAGACATTTATGCAGCCAAAAAACACATGAAAAAATGCTCATCATCACTGGCCATCAGAGAAATGCAAATCAAAACCACTATGAGATATCATCTCACACCAGTTAGAATGGCAATCATTAAAAAGTCAGGAAACAACAGGTGCTGGAGAGGATGTGGAGAAATAGGAACACTTTTACACTGTTGGTGGGACTGTAAGCTAGTTCAACCATTGTGGAAGTCAGTGTGGCGATTCCTCAGGGATCTAGAACTAGAAATACCATTTGACCCAGCCATCCCATTACTGGGTATATACCCAAAGGACTATAAATCATGCTGCTATAAAGACACATGCACACGTATGTTTATTGTGGCATTATTCACAATAGCAAAGACTTGGAACCAACCCAAATGTCCAACAATGATAGACTGGATTAAGAAAATGTGGCACATATACACCATGGAATACTATGCAGCCATAAAAAATGATGAGTTCATGTCCTTTGTAGGGACATGGATGAAATTGGAAACCATCATTCTCAGTAAACTATCGCAAGAACAAAAAACCAAACACCGCATATTCTCACTCATAGGTGGGAATTGAACAATGAGATCACATGGACACAGGAAGGGGAATATCACACTCTGGGGACTGTTGTGGGGTGGGGGGAGGGGGGAGGGATAGCATTGGGAGATATACCTAATGCTAGATGACGAGTTAGTGGGTGCAGCGCACCAGCATGGCACATGTATACATATATAACTAACCTGCACAATGTGCACATGTACCCTAAAACTTGAAGTATAAAAAAAAAAAAAAAAAAGAGGTGGAGAGAAAAAAAAAATAAAAATAATTAAAAAAAAAAGAAATAATCATCTTAATGTGATTTTTTAAAATTATGATTTCTTTTACCTTACCAAGAATCTCCTCGGATGCCAGAATTGACTTTTAGTCTTTTACACGTTAATGATTATATAACAGAAATCATTATCATGTCGATGTAACCAATTACTAAAATATATAAATTCACTTTCAGTATCTTTTACCCAAAGAATCATTCCATACTTCTGCACAAGGTGAGAATAAAAAAGGCTGCTTTATAAAATGACTGTAAAAATACTGAGTAAAAATATTCTTTTGGTCTTTATGATGCTGTAACTTTCTCTGCTGGTTTCAACAATATTCCTTTTTTTAGTCTTCCTGTTTGTCTTTAGACTTCCAAACAGTGAGTTTAAATATCATAGCAACAGTGAACCAGGTTTCGTACTATTTGATTTATTTATTTATTTATTTATTTTTTGACTGAGGAAAGGTAAACACTAAACTGGAAGCAATTTTATTTCAGGCCAGGGGTCACAGAGTAGAATTAATGGAAACTATAATTTTTTCCCTATGTACCACTAGGTTATTAAAATTCTTCACAAAGAACATAGGTTCATGTATTATTTGTGTGATTAAAAATACATAAAGTGTCAAGTTCAAAGAAATTTAGTAATCACTGTTATAAAAATATAATAACTGTCTTGTCTCATAATGTGCAAAGAGGAGTGTAACTGACTCATGTTTATGTTCAAGACATGAATTAAACAACCCATCAAACAAGCCTGGCCTTTGTCCACAGCTGCTACACTACTATGCCAAAATAAATATTTTAATTAATGTCTATGCAACTGTGTACTGTCACAGAAATCTGCTCATGAAATAATGCTAAATAAAGATGCAAATTATTTTTTAATCTATCTTATTTGGTGTGTGAAATTATTAGTCTTCATTTTTTAACTTACAAATCTTTTTACCAGCCTAGCATTATATACTGATAGGAAATCCACTAAAAGTAAATCACAAAATCTATTTTTCAAAAAAGCTATTTTGTTTTTTATATCAAAATTACCATGGGCTTAAGACAGATACTAAAATTTTTAATGAATACAATTAAATTTTTAAAATAACTGATTACTAATTATATTACAACATAAGCTCACCTGTAATCAGATAATTTGACAGCCATAAACTGTTCTGTTGGACTAGGACCCTCATCAACTATTGGAGAAAAAACATTTGAAAATAAATTTGACATTTGCTATAAATATAAAGACATGATTTTGCTTTAAAAAATATGGTTATTTTCTTCTGCAATTAAATGTAAGAATATTCAGATATACTGATGTCACTGTAATACTGTTCTTTGGAATCAAGATCTATTTTACCTTCTTTTAACTACAGTGCTAATTTTATACACTGAGTAAGACAGGGTGATATAATGCTTATTTAATAACTTTTGAGATAGCTTCTCTTTATGTTTTAAAATACAGTCATAAATAAGCACTTATTTAAAAAAGCTAAATGCTTTCATTTATTCAATGGATGGCCTTGCTGACCAAATGATTCTGCTTTTTGTCTTCTAATTACTTTGTATCTCATTAGTGCTTCTTCTAATGGGCTAAAGAAAATGAGGAAGCTTCAAATTGTTAAATGCACCCAGTTTAGTTTTGGTAACAGGTCTGAATAAAAAAGAAATTCAAACATATTTGACTCAAATAGGTTTTCTTTTTTCTTTCCACTTACTATGTTAATTATTCATATTGTTTTGATTTCCAAAGATACTCTTCTGGAACTATACGGAATGTTTTCAAATGCTTATATTAGAAAGAGGGACTTGTCAATGGCTGGTAAATATTAAGGAATTAAAAAAAAATGGAAGAGTCAAATGCAATGGTTCCATTCCTTTGGAAAACGTTTGAGACTAGTTAGAGTTTGGCCTAAGTGAATGAATGTCCTAAAATCTACACTTGTGGCAGCCTCTTCCCTTCCAGACACAAACCTTCACTGTGTGGAGCTCACAGGGTAAAAAGACCATTGTCGAGTGAATGTATATAGGTTCCCTCATCCATTTCAATGGCTATAGTTCCTGAAATTTCACCAAAGTTTGTTACTGTCCACCAGATTCCTAAAAAATAAAATTGATATTTCAACTTCATATTTTAGTTTTGACAGAGAGTTCTTTGTTATTATAACTTAGTTTAAAAAACTTTTTATTTTGCAATCATAAGAAATAATATGAAAATCTCACATACCCTTTACTCACTTTGTCTCAATGATGACATCTTGCATAAGTATCATACATTGTTAGAATCAGAAACTGACATTGATATAATCCATGAAGGTTATTCGGATTTCACCAGTTTTACATGTACTTGTTTGCATGTATGTGCACAGATTCATGCGACTACCAGCACAGTCAGGATTAGGTTTTTAAAATACAAAATAAGCAACATACAGCCAGGCATGGGGGTGCATGCCTGTAATCCCAGCTACTTGGGGAGATGTGAAAGAGGATCACTTGAGCCCAGGAGTTCAAGGTTATAGTGAGCTATGATCACACCACTGCACTCTAGCCTGAGTGACAGAGCAAGGTCCTGTCTCAAAAAAAGACCAAAACAAAAGGCAATATGTCAAGGTACAAAGTGATATATGGAGAACGGCCTCTCTCATGATAGACCCCAGCCATCTATTCTTGCCTGCTTTCCAGAGGCAAAGCCTATCATAATGCTTCTTAAAAATGCCTCTACAGGAAGACTTTCTAGCACAGTAATTTTTTTATTTTGAGACAGAGTCTCGCTCTGTCACCCAGGCTGGAGTGCAGTGACACGATCTTGGCTCACTGTGACCTCCGCCTCCTGGGTTCAAACAATTCTCTGCCTCAGCTTCCCGAGTAGCTAGGTTTACAAGAGCCTACCACCATGCCTGAATATTTTTTTGTGTGTTTTTAGTAGAAACGGGGTTTCATCTCATTGGCCAGGCTGGCCTTGAACTCCTGACCTCGTGATCCACCCACCTCTGCCTCCCAAAGTGCTGGTATTACAGGTGTGAACCACCGCGCCCAGCCAGTAATCTTAACTGTGATTTTAGATTGAAAGCAAAATGAGCAGAATCTATGTCTATGTATACTAATTTCCAATTGGCCAATAGAAATGTTAGACTCTAGCAACAATTATTTTAGCAGTTTTTATAAAAGTTTATATCTTAATGTTAAAAAATATCCTCAAACCTCCTCCTAAATTGTGCTTTAACTAGAGTAGAAATGAGTCAATCATTAACTGGATATGACATAGTAAGGAATTCTTGTTAATTTTACAAGGTCTGAAAATGACACAGTATAATGTATAAAAGTAAAGAACAAAACACGTGATGAGAGAAAGACATACCACGTTAAGAAATGTGTATTTATATACTTATGGGTAAAATGATGTAATATCTGTGATTTTTCTTAAAATTTTCTAGGAAAAAATGTGTGTGGGGGTGTGTATGTAAATGAAACGAGATTGGCAAAATATTGATAATTAATGCTGGGGCCTGGGCACATCAGGGACTCATTATATTCTTCTATATATAGATTAGTTTGGATTTTTCCATAATAAAAACGTTTTAAGGATTCAGTTAATTCCACTGCACAAAATTTTCTACTCAACTAAACATTTCATCCTTTTCATAATCAATTTTAAAATACATAAAATTTTAGTTAAAATGAAGTTGGACCCTTATATAACACCAAATACAAAAAGTAACTTAAAATAGACCAAAGACCTAAATGTAAGAGCTAAAGTTAGAAAACTTTTAGAAGAAAATGGAAAAAGCTTCACGACAATGAATTTGGCAATGATTTCTTATATAGAACATCAAAGGCACAGGCAACAAAAGAAAACACAGATAAACTGGACTTCATCAGAATTAAAAACTTTTGTGCATCAAGAACCACTGTCAACAGAGTAAAAGGCAACCCAGAGAATGGAGAAAATATTTGTAAACTACATACATGATAAGGAATTAATATCCAGACTATATCGAGAACTCCAAAAAGACAAATACCACAATTCAAAACTGGGCAAAGGATATACACGAACACAGCTGCAAAGATGATATACAAATGGCCAATAAGCACTCGAAAAGACGCTCAACATCACTAGTCACTAGGGAAATATAAATCAAAACCATAATGCAATACCACTTCACACCCATTAGAATGCTATTATCAAAACAAACAAAAAAACAGAAACCAAGAAAACCAGAAAAACAAATGTTGGGCAGGATGTGGAGAAACTGAAACCCTTTGCAATGCTGGTGGGAAGGTAAAATGGTGCATGTATTTAAATGCCACTGAAGCGTACATGTAAAAATAGAAAAACTGGCTAATTCGATATTCTGTATATTTTACCTCGACACACACACAAAACCAATGGAGAAAAAGAAAATTAATCCAAATTAAAATTTCAGCTAAAGACGATTAGAAAGCAATAAAACTAATGACAATTTAGATGATTGAGTTATAGCTACAATTGTTTTCAGTAAAATAATGCTTTATTCAGAATCATTATGAACAGTGTTATGATTAGCAAGTCTTTCTTATAAATGTAATAGTTAATAATTTTAAATTAGTTTTATTTTCTTTGTTCTATGCCACGTTCACCAAGTACACTTAATATTAAATAAAATCATTTAAATATAATATCTCATTAATGTTTTGCAAATGAAGAATAAATTTCTGGCAGACAAGCTCCTCAAAATTTTCACACTCTGTCCAAGTAGAGAAATGATACAATAACATTCCTTATAATATTGTCAACTGAAAAAGGAATTACTTTGAGCAGATGCCAGTATTTTTTCTCAATGAGATTTCAAAGAATAAGAAAGCTAAACACATTATCATCAAGAATTAAATGTGAGCATTCTGCCCACTTTCTGCAAGTGGCCTACATTTGACCTTTGGAGGTATGCTTATATGTTTAACGAATAAAGTAACATAACATAATACTTAACAGTGCCACTCGGGGGTTTTAGCTGTGAAAAAGCAGTGGATCCTAAGAACAGTGGGCACTGAAGTTGCCTGTCTCTACGTCAGGTGACAGCTCAAGCTGTATATAGGCTGCAGACGCCCGAGCTGAATTTAAGAGAATCCACTCTAAAACATTACTTGCTATTTAGACACATGCTTAAAGTTATTTCCTTTTAAACCTTAGGCAGATGATGAAACATTCCCGCTGTGTTGTCTCACAATGCATAAGATATTCACATATTTTCACATAGTTGAGAATGTTTCCATATGTCTGCCATGTCTGTAATCCAGCACTTTGAGAGGTGGAAGCAGGAGAATCACTTAAGCCCAGGAGTTCAAAATCAGCCTAGGCAACAAAAGGAGACCCCCATCTCTACAAAAAAATTAAGAAATTAGCTGGGTATGGTGGTACGAGCCTGTGGTCCCAGCTACTCGGTAGTCCAAGGTGAGAGGATTGCTTGAGCCTATGAGGTCGAGCGTGCACTGAGCCATGATCATGTCACTGTACTCCAGCCTGAGAAATAAAGCAAGAGCCTGTCTCAAAAAAAAAAAAAAAATGACCCGATGCACCAGTGTCATGGCTGATAAGATACTACCAGGGCACCCTCATTCTAGCATCAAGGCTGTGTGACAGCTCACATCACCTTCTGACTAACCCAGTGCTTCTGTGCTAAGGGCCCCATTAAACCTCTACATTCATTATGTGCTTGGCACAAAGGAATGATATATCTTAGATTTGGAAATGGAATTTTCTTCCCCAATCTTACTGTAGTCTAAGTACCCTTCACGGACCTTCTATTAACCCATAGCTGACTTAGCTTTAGTTCCTGGGTAAATCAAATCTGTGTTTTGCAAACTACGATGTTGTAAGTTCAATTGCTTCTAAATCTAGCAGAGCTCAGTGAAACTCTTTGCTTACAGACATGCTCATTTTTATTAATGTCACACATGGTATTCTCCATGTGAAAGACAGAATTTCTTTCATCCTATTTACCAGTCCCTTCAGATCCTTGTGAGGAACCAACAGAACAGCTTTAAAAAATTAAAAGGGTTTTTTCTTTCCCTTCACAAATAGGCACATGATTACTTATACGGCAAGTTTAGAATATCCGCAATGCAAAAGAAGGTGGAAGGACAAAGAGAAAAAGACGCAGAAGGACTTCCTCTTCCAGCCAAGATGGACTTGCCCTCCCACCATGACCAATGAGAAAACTGAAACTGGATAGAATATTTGAGAAAACTGTTTTCGGGGATTGGAACACAGGCAGAACAGGACTGTGATATTTGAGAACAGGAAAACACAGGAGGCAAATCTCACACACACTTCTGTTTTCTGCCCAATGGAAATTTCTTGATCATGCAGAGAGAGGTTGAGACCTCCAAAAATGAGGCCATGTCACTGTCACTAAGCTGAGAGTCTTGCAGTGCTAACGTGTTTGGAGTTTATAGAATAAGGTACTGGAGAAGAGGGAACTACATACAGGTGAGGCCTCAAAAGAGTATGCAAAAGTTCTCTGCAGGTCTGGGGCCAAGGGCTGGGTGGAGTGCATACAGCAGGCAGGCTCCACAAGGCCTCTGCAGAGTGGCTGGCACTTCTGAGGGCTGACTGGAGATGACAGAGTTCACACAAATTTGGGACATAGCAGAGTGGGGAGAACTCACCAAGTATACCTAGAACATGTGGCGGAGGTTCATCCCATGAGGTTGAACCTTTCCTAGAGTAAGAGTCACTGTCTAAGTCTACAGGCAAAAACCTAATAAATAAGCACAAACTAACAAAGGCTCAGGCTTGACAGGAGCAAAAGAGTGGTCAAATAATTTAACTAGGCATCAAGACATTTAACAGAAATAAAGGTTAAAATGTTATGAAAATGAAAGACTGAATTTATAAGGAAGACTTAACAATCCTAAATGTGTACACATGACAGCTTCAAAATACTTTAAGCAAAAACTGCTCAAGTAGACAGATCTAGAATTACAGCTGGAGATCTTAACATAACTCTCAATACATTGTAGGATGAGTAAAAAGTCAGTAAGGACACAGAAGATGTGCATAGTCACAAGCTCCACCAGTTGATCTAACTGACATCTAAAGAACACTGAACCACTGGGCACCACAGCTCACGCCGGTAATCCCAGCACTTTGGGAGGCTGAGGTTGGTGGATAGCCTGAGGTCAGGAGTTTGAGACCAGCTTGGCCAATGTGGTGAAACCCCGCCTCTATTAAAAATATTTAAAAAAAAATTAGCCAGCGTGGTGGCAGGTGCCTGTAATTCCAGCTCCTTCGGAGGCTGAGGCAGGAGAATCACTTGAACTTGGGAGGTGGAGGCTGAGGCAGGAGAATCACTTGAACTTGGGAGGCGGAGGCTGCAGTGACCCGAGATCATGCCACTGCACTCCACCCTTCTGGGCAACAGAGCGCGACTTCATCTCCAAAAAAAACAAAATACAAAAAAACCCTGAACCAACATCTGCAGAATACACATTCTTTTCAAGTGTACATGGAAATTCACTAAGAAAATATGTTCTCCAACTATACTATAAATGAATTAGAAATCAGCAACAATAACATACCTATAATATCTCTATGTAGTAGAAATTAAAAACAATACACTTTTAAATAACTCAAGTATCCATGAAAAGAAAAATCACAAGGAAAACTAGATGATATTTTGAATGGAATGAAAATGAAAACAAAATGTGTTAACTATAACTAAAACTAACATGGAATGAAGAGATCTAACTACCTTCTTAAGAAGCAATAAAACAAGAGCAAAGTAAACTGAAAATAAGTTAAAGGGAGGAAAAACAAAGACTAAAAATAAATTAAATAAAAAATGAAAAAAAGAGAAAATAAGTAATACTGAAACAGGCTTGTCCAACCTGAGGGCTGCATGTGGCCCAGGCCAGCTTTGAATGCAGCCCAACACAAATTCATAAACGTCCTTGAAACATTATGAGATTTTTTTCCTTTTTTTGGCTCATCAGCTTATCGTTAGTGTATTCCATGTGTGGCCCAAGACAATTCTTATCCTTCCACTGTGGCCCAGGGGAGTTAAAGATTGAATACCTCTGTACTAAAAGATCATTAATGATCTAAAATAAGTGATCTTATAAAGAATTGATAAACCTCCAGGAAAAAATAGAAAAAACACAAATTACCAATATGAAGAGACTGCAATACAGATTCGATTCTACAGACATTAAAAGGATATTAAACGGATATTCTGAACAATTTTATGCCAACAAATCCAACAACTTAGATGAAATGAAATTTTCCTAATAGACACAAATTACCAAAACTGACAACAGAAAAATCTGAAAATATCTCTTAAAGAATCTTAATTATCCCACAAAAAACTAAAACCAAACCAAACAAAACCCTCTAGGTTCAGATGACTTCACTGGTAAATCCTATCAAACATGTAAAGAAGAAATCATACCGATCTTACACAGCTATTTCCAAAAACAGGGAAGGAGACAGCACTTCCCATCTAATTTTATGACACCCAATATCACCTTGACACCAAAATCAAATAAAGACATTACAAGAAAAGGATACAAAAGTCCAATATCTCCCATCAACACCAATATAGAAATCTTAAAAAAAAAAAAAAAAAACACCTAGAAATCAAATCTAGCAATATCTCAAAGGACAACACACCACAACCAAGTGGGGTTTATCTCAGGGATGTAAAGTTAGTTTAAAAGTTGAAAATGAAACCAATGTAATTCATTGTCAGTATGAAGAAAGTTGTATAATAATCTCAACAGACACAGAAAGAGGCATTTGACAGCATTAAACATCTTTATGATAAAAACTCCCAAGAAACAAAGTTTAAAAGGAATGTCCTCATTTTGATAAAGCTTTTCTCTGCAGATCCTGCAGACATCATACCATATGGTGGACTACTGAAAGCTTTCTGCCTAAGCTTGGAAACAATGCAATTATGCCCATTCTCGTGACTTCTGTTCAACATTATGGAAGTCCTGGACAGTATAATAAACCAATAAAAAGCAAGACAAGACATAAGGATTAGAAAGAAAGAAGTAAAACGACAGTCACAGGAAACATAATTACAAATTTCTTAGTTTTCTATATAAACAAACCACTAGAAGTAATAAGTAAAACAGACTTATCAGACTACAAAGTCACTATACAAAAATCAATTGCATATCTACATACTGACAGCAAACAACTGGAAAATCAAATTCAAAAGTTCTACTGACAGTAGTGTAAAACTATAAAAAACTTAAGAATAAATTTTTAAACATTCATTCAAGACTGCTACATTGAAAATTATAAAATATTAAGGTCCAATATTAAGATGTTGATTCTCCCCCAAATGATCTGGACTCAATACAATTCTCCGAGAAAATCCAACAGGCTTCACTGTAGAAATTAATAAACTAATAGTTAGTACAAAGTTGGAGGACACACACTACCTGATCTCAAGACTTCGGGAAATTATAACAATCAAGAGAAATATAACAAAAGAAAAACAGACAATCGATAGAACAGGGCCCAGAAATAGACCAATACATAGAAAGTCAATTGATTTTTTTTATGAAGATACGAAACTGGATTAATGGAAAAAGGAAACACCAGTGGTGCTGGCAAAAATGGCTATCAAGATGTTAAAAAAAAAAAAAAAAGTAAATCTCGAAACCAAACTCACATCATGCCAAAAATTAATTTGTGATTAATGACAGATTTAATGTAAAAATTAAAACTATGATACCTCTAAAAGACAATGTAGAATATTTTTCTGACTTTGGGGTAAACAAAGATCTCTTAGATCAAAGAGATAAGGCAGTAACCATAAAACAAAAAAAAATAAACTAAGCTGTATAAAAATTAAAAGCTTCTGACCATCCTGGCTAACATGGTGAAACCCTGTCACTACTAGAAACACAAAAAATTAGCTGGGCGTGGTGGCAGGTGCCTGTAGTCCCAGCTACTTGGGAGGCTGAGGCAGGAGAATGGCGTGAACCTGGGAGGTAGAGCTTGCAGCGAACCGAGATCGAGCTACTGCCCTCCAGCCTGGGTGACAGAGCGAGGCTCTATCTCGAAAAACAAACAAACAAAAAAATACAAAACAAAACAAAACAAAACAAAAGCTGTCCATCCAAAAACCACCAATAAGAAACTCAAATGGTAAAACTCAGACTGGGAGAAAAGAATGATAACACCATCAACTCTTGGCAAAGATGTAACTGGAGAACTAATTCATTCTTGGTGGGAGGATAAAATAGCACAACCGCTTTAGAAAATTTTTGGCAGTTTCTTATATAGTTAAACATTCACCTATCGTTTGACACAGCAATTCCACATCTACTTATCTACCCTAGATATTTACCCTAATTTTAGAATTGTTGATTTGCCATTTCAAAAGCAATGATTCTTCCAGAACATTAGCTTTATACCATTCCATATTTTATATATTTTTTAAGCTTCCATAATTTATGAAGGTTCCAAATGCAACTTGCCAAGTTTTAAAAGAGAAAAAAAAAAGTATGGAAACAGCTAAACGGAAAACAGGCTGTTTAAGTGTGTTTGGGTCAGTTTATTTCTAGTATCATTTACAGGTTACCCTGATATTGTATTTAAAATTTTCATTCATTTCAGAGTTCACTAAATAATGATTTTTCCTGTGAAGATACTTCGTTTAAGAGACAACTGACTTCTACAACTAAAATGTATACATGTTCAAAGAAAATAACTTGTAAACTATATCTGGTTGAATAACATTTACATTAAGCCTTTAAAATTCTGTATCAGAATCTCCAGCTATTAAGCAGTCTAATGGTGCCTACTAAGTCAGAGAGTTGTAATTCTTCTCTCCTGTGCTCTGTTCTGATAATGAAGTAAAGACATCAGTAGCATCTACTGTGCTAAAGAATAAATGGAATTTGCAACTGTAGGTAATATTTAAGCACTTTAAGACAAATATGAATACATCATCAATTTCTAACTAGGAAAATATTTTCAATGAGATCTCAAGAAATGTTTACTTTTTTTCAAAATAAAGCACTGAAAACTGACTCACCAACATATCAAGCTGGGTTTCTTCATCTTCTCTTTTTCTCTTCTTATTTTTGCTCTTTTTCTTCTTACTACAGGACATAATTTATATAGATGAGTTTAGGTATAGTGATTTGTGTGATAAATAAATATCGTAAGATTGAAACTTGGAAGTCTTTTAAGCTGTTTCATTTATAAATTATTGATTTAGGAAGACTTACATTGCTATGCCCTCTTGAATACAGTACTGAGAATTTGCTTCAGGCTTTGTGCATATTATGTTAAAGTTCAAAGCAGATTGTAGAGCCACACTGCCAGATTTTAAATCCTGATTTTGTCACTTCTTAGCTCTGAAATTTTTGGAAAAGGTACTGAATCTCTCTTTGAGTCAGTTTCCCCACTTAAAAAATTAGGATAATAACTTAACTCTTAAGGCTATTGTGAGGATTAAGAGGTAATATGTATCTTCACACATTGCTGGTGGAAATGTAAAATGGTGCAGCATCTACAGGAAACAGTTTGGGGTTCCTCAAAACGTTAAAGAGTTACCATATGACCCAGCAATTGTACTCCTAAGTATGTATACCCAAGGGAAATGAAAACATACACCCACAAAAATAGTTACATAAGAATATTCACACTAGCATTAGTCACAATAGTCAAAAAGGTGAAACAACCTAAATGTTCATCAACTGATGAATGGATGAACAAAATGTTACATCCATACAATGGACTACTACGCAGTCATGAAAAGGAACAAGTGCTACAACAATGATGGACCTCAAGAATGTTATAAGTGAAAGAAGCCAGATACAAAAGGCCACATGTTGCATGATTTCTTAGGAAATATTCAGAATAGGCAATTTCCCATAGATAGCAGACTAGTGGTTGCCAAAGACTAGGAGAGGGGGAGGATGGGATGTGACTGCTTTAATGGGTAGGAAGAGATTCTTCTGAGGTGATGAAAATGCTGAGCAACTACACAGTAGTGAACCTCTTGAATATATACTAAAAACCACTGACTGTACAAAGGGTTAATTTTATAATTATGAATTTCATCGCAATAAAAAAATAAAAACCCAAGAGCGATTTGAAAAAAGTTAACGTGCAACGTGCCTACAACAATTTCTTGGCGCATTGAAAGTGCTATATAAGCATTAATTATGATTATTACGATAATCTTAAGACACTCTTGTCTGCATTTTCCTCATAAAGTTTTCAGAAGATAACTCACCACTCCTCACAGGAAATTCACAGGGTAAAAATCTCACATTCATTCAGGATATACCTGCCACTTATTCTGGCATCTTCATGAGCCCAGACTCCTCGAGAGGGTTCTCAAGGGCAGTGGCTTCAGCTCACTCCTTGATACTTTCTTTTCATCTCTCCTAACAATATCAAAACCTTTGTTTATCACGGAGACCAGGAGAAAATGCTCAATATTTGTATGTACAGTCAACCTCAGGCAAATCTGCCAGTTAAAAAAGAAGCGGGGATATGAATGCACAGGTACTTTTCTCCTAAAGAGCTAATAAATTACCACTATGACCTCCTCCTCACATTTGGCTCAATTTATTTACTGCATATATGTTCTCTCATTTAATCATCACAGTCTTCTAAAGGTATAAAAAATGGTCTGAAAGTATAAATGTGTAAACGGAGGTTCAAAGATATTTGATCTCTTAATGAGTAAATGGAAGTTCAGACATATTAACCAATTTGCCACAAATTACAAAATTAGTAAATGACAGAGTGCAGGTTCCAGCCCATATCCCTATCAAAGCCCATATACACCTCAACCACTGTGTGATTCATCCTGGTTTCACTCTACATATTAGCTTAGAAAAAAATAATCAATAATTTTTCCAGGAAGAAACAATGGAGAAAAGAATAATCCCTAATAAAGGAAGTTATTATCATGAACTACGAGATCAGACTAACGGAGACCCACCAGGCAGAGGCCTGGAGAGAGGCCTCAGGGGAAACAAACTCGTGGGTACGGGGTCACGGGTCACCAGCCCGTCTATCCTGTTTCCAGGGTCGTCCGCGCGGAAGGCTGCCCCTCTCTGCACAGGCGCCAGGAACCGCGGTGCGGCCTCCGTCCAGCCCGGACAGGTGCCAGGGCGAAGCCTGGGAGGCCACAAAGCCGGCTCTCTGCGCCACGGCTTCCACCGGATTCGCGGGGGTGGAGTGCGTCCGAAAAGAACTGAGGAGGCTCCCGCCGGAGCTGCAGGACCCACCTCTTCGCCTTGGTTCCATTGAGCACAAGCTTGGTAGACTTCACGTAAGAGTACTCGGCCATGGCTCCAGGAGACTTCTGCTCGGAGAGGCTGAAGGCGGCTCAGGATGAGTATGTGACCCGGAGCAGCACCAGGGCGGGGAGGAACAGAAGTGGAGGCGAAGTAAACACTCCCTGATAGTGTACGTCTGTCCAGAACCCGCCTTCGTCTTCACCCAAACCCTGAATGGCTGAGATTTCCACTTCCGGGTTTCTGCCGGGGAGCTACGGCGGCTGCAGAGGGCCGAAAGGTGTCCGCACGCAGCTGCTCCCTGGCGCCCTTTCGAGGAGTCCCTGAGGATTCGTGCCTCCCAGAGGTGGGGAAAGCCCGCCCGAGGCGCCGGTGCTGACGGTGGCGGGGCTGCCGGGCGCGCTGTGGAACCGCCTCCCGCTAGAGCTGCGGGCTGGCGACGGTCTCCAAGGGAGCGGGAAGCGGCTCAGGCTTCCCTCGCCGGCCTGCGGCGGCGCGTCTGGAAGCGCGGGCCACTTGTGCGCGGGTTACTACGGGCTGTGCCTCGCGCGACTGTGTGTGCAGGAAACAAGCAGGGAATACTCTAAAATAGAATGAAGCGCCATGTTGAGGGCCGCGGACGTCGCAAGTGCTGTGGGAATGTGGAGAGTTACAGGCGCGTGTTACAGGCTCAGGGCTCAGGAAGAAGCCTAATCGTGGAGGCGGCATCTGAGGAGGGTCTTGAACTCTGGGCAGGCTTTTTCCCGATAGAGATGGAGGAAGCTAGCCCTGTCTGATGGAGATAACAGGGCAGAGGCGTGGAGGGAGCCGTGCAGCGCTGGTGTGAGGAGCCGCAAGCAGGCCAGGCCTGTAAAGCAGAGTGATGGGAACCAGGATAGAGAAGGCAATTTGGGGTCCTGTGGTCGCTGAAGAATTTGAATGAAATCAGTAAACAGGTGAGAGGGATCCATCGCAAGAGCATGGGATGAAACGAGTAGTCCACGGTGATTCCTCTGCAGCGGTGGGTATTATTAATCGCGTATGTGACACCAAAATGGTGGGTATTATTGATAGCGTATGTGACACCACAACCACCCCACTCAAGCTGTAGCTCGTTCCTTAAAGTAGAAAACAGAGACCAGTTGGGTTCCAAGCATCCACGAAGATCTTATTAAATTCGTGATCCCTGGTGGCACCACGGAGTCAGGATTGGCTCATCTCAAACCTGACTCAGAAAGAAAACCATCTCAATGTGCAGAGATGAGCGTTCTTACCCGCTATCATAACATATTTTCTGGTGTTTTCACAGTGCTGCTCTTCCTAATCCCCATTCCACGGCAATCCACATGCCATGATGCCCAGAGGCATTAACAAAGGAGACACACAGGGGCTCCTCACGTTGGCTTTCCATGGTTTTGACGAAAATCTCAATGTCTTCATCTCATACAATGTGGTTAGTAATAGTACCATTTGGGGTTGAAGAATTAAATGGTATGAATAATATAGGGTGCTAATTATAACCTACATGGAAAATGCCTAGGATATGTTAGCTATGCTCATCACCAACATCGTTATATGATGGTAATAATCAGATAGTCAGGAAGGCCGACACCAAAGAAATGGATACATGCTCTGAGGGAATGAATGTGGAGAGATCAGAAGGTCAAGAACAAAGCCATACAACATGTCTGCAGTAAAGGGATAGAGAAAAGAAAGGCTATAAAAGAAGGAATGAAACAGAGTTAGAGTAAAATTATAAAATCAAAGCTGAGGAGAATTTCCAGAAAGGGTAATATCATTTAATATCATAGAAGTTTAGGAGCACAAGATGGAAAAAAGGCCTCTGGGTAACTAACATTGAGGCAGTCTTCAGGGAAGCTCCATTTCTGATAGAGAAGTAGACACAAAGTCAGCTTGAAGCAGGGACTAGGTGAAAAAGCTGTTGGTTGGTCGCATGGGGAAATAAATAAGGGATGGCATATGCCATATTTCTGGATTTCTTTCTTTCTTGCCCAGCCTCTATATATGCATAGAGTTTGGCAAAAACTTACAAAAAATAAAAATGAAACCAATTTCATTTGTAGACTCAAATACAATGCTTTGTGTTAGAATCAAGATAAATTCATGCCTCTCCCTTCTATTGTCACCGTTAGTTTTGAAATTAAACATCAGCTTTTCTTCTTCATTAAAATCATTTTCAACTCCTTCCAGGTGTTGGTGGTTTGGGAAAGTTACATAAGCAGTCAGGTCTTGATGAGTAGAGGAGGAGGGAACAAACACTTTCAGCAAAGGCAGAATTCTGAAATTCTGCCCATATTTTTCTCCAGTAACTTTCCTATGTTTGTGAGGTTATTCAGTCATAAAGATACTAGTGAAATTTTTTTCAAGCTTTACTAATCGTAATCACTGTGGACGTTTGTTTAAAATGTGTATTCCCAGGCCTCTCATCTGCTGATTCTGATTCAGGAGATCACAGATGGGACTCAGAATACATGTGTTTGACAAATACCACAAGTGGTTCTTATGGTCAGTCAAATTTGGGAATCTAACCAGGAATTTATGTTTTTATGACTGGCAGCTGGAAAAGATTCCTAGAGTCTTTGCTTTTTGAAATTAAAATACTTCTTTTTTAAATGGAAAATTGTATGACTAGATACAACATTTATACATGTGGCACATGTACTATACTGTGTGTTTTTGTCATATTTACAGTTAAAGATGTGTAAGAACACTCTGAGAAAAATTATATATTAAATGCAAAGAGAGGTAAGTCAGGGTGGGGGAGAAATGGGAAGGGTGTGCTTATTGTTGCTAAAAGGTAGAAAAGCCAGAATGATAGCATCTAAGGTTGTAAATAGCACATTGTAATTTGAGGGAGCTTCATAATCATGTCTGAAACCTTCTTTGATATATTGAGTTGTAAACAGTGGCTTTGGACAAGATTTGAGGGAGAAACTAACTATGCTTTAAAGTGTTCATTTAAAAGACTTTAATTAAAGCAAAGCCTTTGTATTTACTTGAGCTAATTTAACTTCAGGACTTTAACAAATTACGAGCCCTTAACCTCTTAAAAATTATCTTTCATTTCAAATGAAAGTTTAAGGTGGCCTTTATGTTCGATTGGTATACTTGTGCGAAGACTTAACAGCAAGGTACTGTACATTTCTAAATGTTTACTTCTTAGTTTTGCTGGAAGAAATATACTACTCAATTGATTATTTTTAAAGCAAAGTAAAACAATTTATTTTGACAAGGGACACTGTATTTTCCCAGTTTTCTAGTGGCAAAGATTAGGCTTAACATCACTAATCATCAGAGAAATGCAAATCAAAACCAAAACGAGATACCATCCTACACCAGTCAGAATAGCTACTATTAAAAAATCGAAAAACAACAGATCTTGGGAGGCTGTGGAGAAAAGGGAACATTTACACATAATTGGTGTGAATGTAAATTAGTTCAGCCACTGTTGAAAGCAGTTTGGAAATTTCTCAGAGAATTTAAAATAGAATTACCTTTCAAGCCAACAATTCCATTACTCGTATATGACCCAAAGAAAGTCAGTTATTCTACCAAAAAGACATATGCACTTGCATGTTCATCGCAGCACTATTCACAATAGCAAAGATATGGAGTCAGCCTAGGTGCCCATCAACAGTGGATTGGATCAATAAAATGTGGTACATCCACACAGTATTATTAGGCCATTCTTGCATTGCTATGAAGAAATAACTGAGACTGGGTAATTTACAAGGAAAAGAGATTTAATTGGCTCATAGCTCTGCAGACTGTACAGGAAGCGTGGTGACAGCATCTGCATGGCACCTGTGGAGTCTCCAGGGAGCTTTTACTCATGATGGAAGGCCAAGAGGGAGTAGGCACATCACATGGCCAGAGCAAGAGCAAGAGAGAATGGGAGTGGGGGTACGTACCACACACCCTTACACAACCAGATCTTGAAAGAATTCGCTATCACAAGGACGGCATCTGGCCATGAGAGATCCACCCCCATGACCCAAACACCTCCTACCAGGCCCCACCTCCAACACTGAGGATTACATTTCACCATGAGATTTATAGGGGCCACCTTCCAAACCATTTCACACACCGTGGAATACTATGCAGCCATAAAAGTAACAAAATCATGTCCTTTGAAACAACATGGATGCAGCTGAAGGCCATTATCCTAAGTAAATTAATGCAGGAATACAAAACGAAATACCACATGATCTCACGTATAAATGGGAGCTAAACACTAGGTACTCATGGACATAAAGATGGAAAGAATAAACACCAGGACTACTAGAGGGGAGAAGGAGGAAGGCAAGGTTTGGCAAACTAACTATTTGGTACCATGCTCATGTATTAGTCTGTTCTCACACTGCTATATAGAACTACCTGAGACTGGGTAATTTATAAAGAAAAGAGGTTTAACTGACTCACAGTTCCACAGGCTGTACAGGAAGCATGGCTGGGAGGCTTCAGGAAACTTATAATCATGGCAGAAGGTGAAGGGGGAAGCAAGGCACGTTCTACCATGGCGGCAGGAGAGCAAGTGAGCCAGGGGGGATGTGCCATATGTTTAAACCATCAGATCTCATGAGAACTCACTTATCATCTAAGAACAGCAAGGGGGAAATCTGCCCTCATGAGCTAATCACCTCCCACCATGTCATTCCCCCTACATTGGGAATTACAATTCAACATGAGATTAGGGTGGGGACGCAGAGTCAAACCATACCAAATCAGCATCTGGATGATGGGATCATTCGTACCCCAAAACTCAGCATTATGAGATATACCCATGTAACCAACTGGCACATGTACCTCTGAATGTAGAATACAAGCTAAATTATTTTCAAAATAAATTAATTAATGAATAAATAAATATGATTAAATGAAATTAAATTTTTGAATTAAAAAATTTGAGAGTGATTTCAGCTTGACAGTTATGTAAGTTATGTAAATGCAAACAGTGAGTTCTGTAGGGTTCGGATCAATTGCACTATCTGTACTAAGTTGATGACCAGTTGTTTGGATGAAAAGAGGAGAAACATATAGATCTTACAGGAAAAAAATGGACCAGTTTTTATGATAGCAAAAAGAAGAATAGAGGAAATAGGACTGAGTTTATAGTGACTGATAGATATTAATAGATGACTAAGTCAGAAGCCACTGGTTGCAGAAAATATTGATTAATTTTGTTTTATTCCAGTCAGACAACAAAATCCTATAAGCTGCCTCTAGAGAAAAACCCTTTTAGCCCTGTAATTATCTTTATTCCAAGCAGCATTCCATTCATTAAGTAGTGTATAGGGTGATTAATAAGTGAATTATTCACAGAATTAAGACAGAATTTTTGAGTATTTCAGGATATTAATAGTATAGTCAGTGAACTAAAATAAAATTTGACTAGAGGTGTGATCACCATGAATGCCATGTTGGTATCTTGTTAGATTTGGCAACCTAAAGTTGACAAATTTATTAATAAAATAAACGTTCCTTGATGATTAATTTACATTTAGTGGACATGCTCTTTCTTCCTCCTTCCCTTTCTTATTCATTCATTCATTCATTCCTACAGAATAGTGACTTTCATTCTAAGATTCCCAGAATCCTAAGGAATTCTTGAATGTCATCATAGGGAGCCAGGTGTGAGGATTCCCAAAAGTTGTATTTAGTAATTGAAAAATCTCGAAAAGTTATATATTTACATCAGAAAAAGCTATACAGGTTTTAAGTTATACATATATATAGTTGAATACTTTTTATTTCTATCCAGAACTAAGTCATTAGAGTAAATAATGTTGATTATTTCATACTGACCTAATGGGTAGCCTTTATATATCATTGATTACTTATTAGTAAAATAAGAACCCGCACAAAATTACAAAATAAATATATTTTGTGGGTTTTTCTTAAGGCTTTTGAAACATAAAATCAGAGGAGAGGATTAAAAGTAATCCTTGATTTTTAAAAAGGCAGAGAACTGCTAACTTAGAAAACTGTATGAAAACAGCAAGATATATACATGGCCCTCAGACCAGCTGTCTGTTTTAATAAAACTTTATTGGAGCACATCCATGGGTCTATGGTGCTTTCCTGCTACAATGGTAGAGATGAATGGTTGCTATAGAGACCGTATGGTTTGCAAAGCCTAAAATATTTATCATCTTGTCCTTTATAGCAAAAGTGAACCCAGTTTTAGAACATTCACTTTACAAATTAAGATACAGTGGATGCTGCCTTAACTGACCTTCAGTTAACTGATTTGCACTTTCTGGTACCCCTGTACAACTTATTGACTGATGTCCACTGCAAACTGAAAGCCTTTGAGCTACTTTTAATGCCTGTACATTTCTCCTTCCATCATAGATATTGTATAGTTTCTAAGAGGAAGCTGTGTTCATTCCTAAATATGTTTACACCATTTGTTCTTGTTCTTGTAGTTATGCAATTTAATTAAATATTACTTTGAGAGGCTGAGACGGGCGGATCACTAGGTCAGGAGATCGCGACCATCCTGGCTAACTCGGTGAAACACCGTCTCTACTGAAAATACAAAAAAATTAGCTGTGCTTGGTGGCGGGTGCCTGTACTCCCAGCTACTGGGGAGGCCGAGGCAGGAGAATGGCATGAACCTGGGAGGCGGAGCTTGCAGTGAGCAGAGATCGCACTACTGCACTCTAGCCTGGGTGGCAGAGCGAGACTCCATCTCAAAATAAATAAATAAATAAATAAATAAATAAATAAATAAATAAATAAATAAATATTACGTAAACTGAGAAAATGAGTATAATAAGAGTAGTATTGTTGTTTCTTTGAGAAATAAACTAAATGTGTTGGAAAAATGATAAACTCAGTTGCTGTCAGCTTAAGTGTAGGCAAGACAACTAGAAACAAATGGTAAAAATTGTGTAATCTAGGATTTCAGATTGCTTTACCCCAGTTGTCTTCACCAAAAGTGAACAAGAAATCAATGACAACATATCATTGGCATAGTTTCCACAAGAAACGCCACTCTGAATCCGTGCAAGGCTTTGACCTTGTCATTAAAATTCTGGCAAATTTATTTACACATGTCTTTTAAATTAAAGTTAAGTTTTAAGGACCTACATCTAATACTTCTTACGATTCCTGCATCTAACTTAAATTTGTGATTAATCTGTTTATTACTGGTCCCAATCTGACTGAATAATGGGGTTTCAACCGTTTTTGCTAACCAAAAGTTTACTTTGATGAAGATGGAATTATAAATACAGTAATTCAAGTTTAAAGATTTAGAATGGTAATTGTTAATACAATTTAGTATGCCTAAAAATCACTTGAAAAGCTTACTAACAATGTAAATTCTTGAGCCTTAGGCCTGAGATTTTGATTCAATAGGTCTAGCATGGGGCATAGGCATCTGTATTTTTAGGAATGATAAAGGAAAATTGCTTAAAGTAGGGTAAATTATGACTTACAAATATAAAATGAACACTTGTCTAAGATTTTTGTTTAACTCATTTATCTAATGAGGGAGCCAGTAAGATATTATTCTGAGTTTTATGGAAAATTAAAAGAGCCACACATATCTAGGCACTAAGGAACACTGAAATAAATTTGCTTGATAGGTTCAAAACTGACTTCTTGATGGAAGGTGGAAAAAGGAAAATTAATTATACTTCCACCAAAATCAATCATTTGTCTGTCTATAGACAAGAATATTTGCATTACTATCAGTAATCTACAACTAACGGAATTGCAAATAACAAAGAAAATGAAAGGCACAGAGACCCCATAGAAACAGATAACCCAGGTTATTCTAGACAAGGCTGAGATTTCCATTAAAGACACTCAGTGGTAATTTCGTTGGTCCATCTTAAAACCTTTCCATTTTCTCCTGAAACAAATTGCTCAAGCAATTCAAATACAATGAATGTGGTCAGTGAGTCACACCTGGAGAAATCATTTTCTAACCTGTAATCAAGACTGTTGAATTACTTCCTTCACTGGAAAGAATAAAATATTACCACATAAATTCGTATTATGATAATGGCCCACTATGAATGCTTTGGTGTTCTTAATTTTCTTAAGATTTATTAATATTTCTGAAGTAACTACTAAATGCTAAGCAATATATTTTCTAATTTAATCTTTCATTGACTTTTACTTCCACTTCAATTGAGCTACTCACTTTCATGGCTATAAACTTAACTTTTCAATAACTTAAAAATTCATTTCTAATGTTATAAACTTTAATGTTCCACTCTGTGACCTGCTCTTTCAGACTCTCTCTTCATTACTGCCAATTCACCTTCTCTTCTATCTCTTCCAGTGCCCCAGCATCTTGACTCTTCCATTTTCTTTTTTCTTTTCTTTTATTAAGTGGATACATGATAATTTCACATGTTGATGGGGTGCAATGTGGTATTTTGATACATGACACATTGTTAAAACCTCTCCTCCCTATCTTTCCCAGTCTGGTAACCAGTCTTCTACTCTCTATTAGATCAGTGTTTTTAGGTTTCACATATGAATGAGATCATGTGATATTTGTCTTACCGTGGTTAGCTTATTTCACTTACCACAATGTCGTCTATTCTCATTCATGTTGTCACAAGTGGCACGATTTTACCCTTTTTTATGGCCAAATGTGCATATGATATAGTTTGGATATTTGTCCTGACCCATATCTCATGTTATATTGTAATCCCCACTGTTAGAGATGTGGCCTAGTAGGGGGTGTTTGGGTCAGGGAGGTGGATCCCTCATGGCTTGGTGCTATCCTCATGATAGTGAACCAGTTCCCAAGCTTCCTGACTAGTCAAGCAGATGTTGGCATTATGTTTCCTGTACAACCCATGGAACCAAGAGCCAATTATGTCTCTTTTCTTATAAATTATCCAATCTCAGGTATTTCTTTATAGCAATGCAAGAATGACCAAATTCAGCATATATGCCACATTTTCTTTCTCCATTCATTCATTGGTGGACCCTTAGGTTGATTCTAGGCTATTGTGAATAGTGCTGTAATAAACATGAGAGTCCAGAAATCTCTTTGACATACTGATTTAATATTCTTTGAATATATACCCAGTAGCGGGATTGCTGGATTATGTGATAAGTCTATTTTTAATGTTTTTGGAAGTTATGTTGTTTTCCATAACAATTGCTCTAATTTACATTTCCACCAACAGCATATGAACATTCCCCTTTCTTCACATCCTTGCCAGCGTTTGTTATTTTTTGACTTTTTCATAAAAATCATTCTGAGCAGGGTGAGATGATATCTCACTGTGGATTTACTTGCATTTCTCTGACTATTAGTGATGGTGAGCATTTTTTCACATACCTGTTGGTGATTTTATTGTCTTATTTGGATAAATGTCTATTCAGCTGTCTTGACTATTTTCTAATCCAATTATTTGTATTTTTGCTTTTGAGTTGTTTGAGTTTTCTATAAATTTGGGATATTAATCCCTTATGAAGTGAATAGTTTGCAGATATTTTCTCCCATTTTGTAGGTTGTCTCTTCACTCTCGTGATTGTTTCCTATGCAGTGCAGAAGTTTTTATTTGGTGTAATCCCATTTGTTTATTTTTGCTTTTGTCGTGCATGTCTTTTGATGTCTTTTCTAAAAAGTCCTTGCCCAGACCAATGACATACAACATTTCACCTATGTTTTCTTCTACTAGTTTCATAGTTTGGGGTCTTACATTTAAATATTTAATTTATTTTGAGTTGATTTTTGTATATGATGAGAGATAGGGGTCTACTTTCATTCTTTTGTATGTGGATATGCACTTTTCCCAGCACCATTTGTTGAAAAGACTGTCTTTTCCCAATTGAATGTTGGCACTTTTGTCAAAAATAAGTTGCATGTAAATAATTTGGATTTATGCCTGGGCTCTCTATTTTTGTTCCACTGGTCTACGTGCCTGTTTTTATGCCAACACCATGCTGTTTTAGTTAGGATAGCTTTGTAATATATTTTGATATTAGATAGTGTAATATCTCTAGCATTGCTCTTTTTGCTTAAGATTTATTTGGCTATTTGGGGTGTTTTGTAGTTTCACATGGATTGTAAGATATTTTTTAATATCTATGAAGAATGAAATTGGAAATTTGATAGAGATTATATTGGATTTATAGATTGATTTGAGTAGTATGGTCATTTCAACAATATTAATTCTTCTAGTCCGTGAACATGCTATATCTTTCTATTTATTTTAATTTTTTAATTGCTTTTATCAATATTTAATAATTTTCATCTTTCCATGGCTTAATTTACTTGTAGGTATTTTGTTTTTTTAATAGCTATTTTAAATGGGATTACTTTCTTGATTCCTTTTTCAGATAGTCTGCTATTGGTGTATAGAGATGTTACTGATTTTTTATGTTGCTTTTGTATCCTGAAACCTTATTGTATTCATTTACTATTTCTGATTCTCAGTGGCGTATTTAGGGTTTTTTACATATATGATCATGTCATCTGCAAAGAGGGACAATTTGACTTTTTTTTCCAATTTGGATGCCTTTTATTTCTTTCTCTTACCTAATTGTTCTGACTAGGACTTCCACTACTATGTTGAAAAAAGTGATTAAAGTGAACATCCTTGTCTTGTTCCAGATCCTAGAGACAAAGCTTTCAAGTTTTCACCATTCAGTATAATGTTGCCTGTGGGTTATCACATATGGTCTTTATTTTATTATGTTCTTTTATAACTAATTTGTTAAAAGGTTTGATTATAAAAGGATGTCTAATTTTGTCAAATGCTTTTTCTGCATCTATTGAAATGATTATATGTTTTTTATCCTTCATTGTTTAATGTGATGTATCACATTTTATTGATTTACATGTATTAGACTATCCTTACCTCCCCGGGTAAATACCACTTGATTATGGTGAATAATCTTTTTAATGTGCTTTTGAATTATCATTGCTAGAACTGCTGGTTTTGAATGTTTGCATCTATGTTTACCAATGATATTGGCCTGGAGTTTTATTTTATTTGCTGTTCTTGTCTCATTTTGGAATCAGGAAATGCTGTCTTCATAGAATGAGTTTGGAAGAGTTCCCTCCTTTTCATTGTTTTGAAATAGTTTGTAAATAATTTGTGTAAGTTTTTAAATGTTTTGTAGAATTTGTCAGTGAAAACCACCAAGCCATGAACTTTTCTTTCTTCCTCTATTTTTTTAGAGACAGGGTCTCACTCTATCACTGAGGCTGGCATACAGTGGTGCAGTCATAGCTGACTGCAGCCTCAAACTCCTGGTCTTAAGTGATCCTCCTGCCTCAGCCTCCTGAGCACAAGTACACACCACTATACCTGGGGAATTTTTATTTTTACTTTTAGAAGTGGAGTCTCGTTGTGTTGCCCAGGCTAATCTTGAACTCCTGGCCTCTAGTGATTCTCCTGCCTTGGGCTCCTAATGTGAGATTACAGGTGTGAGCTACTGTGTGAAGTCTTTTGGATTTTCCTTGACTGAGAGCCTAAATCACTCCTTCAATCTCATTATTTGTCATTAGTGTGTTCACATTTTCTATTTCTTCTTTCTTCCATTTTGATGGGTTATATGTGTCCAGAGCATACGTATTTCTTCTAAGTGTTTCAATTTCTTGGCGTATAATTGTTTGTAGTACTTACTCATGATTCCTTATATTTCCCTAGAGTCTATCATAGTATATCCTTTTTCATCTCTGATTTTATGTGAATTTTCTCTTTTTTTCTTAGTCTGACAAAACACTTGTCAATTTTACCTTTTCAAAAAAGATTCCTTCATTTAATTAGTCGTTTGTATTTTTTGTCTTCATTTTGTATATTTGTGCTCTGATCTTTATATTATTTTGCTAATTTAGGTCTTAGTTTGTTCTTGATTTTATAGTTCCTTGAAATACATTGTTAGATGTTTTATTCATTATCTTTCTTCTTTATTGATGTCAAAATATATTGCTATAAACTTCCCTCTAAGAACTGTTTTGCTGTATTTCATAAGTTTTCACATGTTCTGATTTCATTTTCATTTGTCTTAAGACGTTTTAAAATTAAATTTTTTTCATTGACCCATTGGTTGTTTAGGGATATGTTGTTTAATTTGTATGCATTTGCACAATTTCTGAAGTTCCTCCTGTTGTTTATGTCTAGCTTTATTCCATATGGTCAAAAAAACGTGATAAGATTTGATTTTTTGATTAGCTAAGACTTGTTTTGTGGTCTAACATATCTATCATGGACAATGTTCCATATGCAGGTGAAAAGACAGTGAATTATGCAATTGTTGGATGAAATATTATGTAAATAACTGTTAAATTCTTTCGATCTAGAGTGCAGTTTAAATGTTTCTTTGTTGAGATTCTCTGTCAGTGATCTTTTCAGTGTGAAAATGGGATGTCAAGGTTTCTTACTATTATTGTACAGTTTTTTGTCTCTCCTTTTAGATCCATTAATGTTTTCTTTATATATTTAGGTTCTCCAATGTTGAGTGCATTATATGTTTACAATTATTGTATTCTCTCATTGTACTGACCCCTTTATTATTACATAATGGCCTTGTTTGTCTGTGTTTACAGCTTTTTTACTTGAAGTCTATTTTATTTGATATAAATATACCTACTTCTGTATTCTTTTGATTTCCATTGTGGTAAAATATATTTTTCCATCTGATCACTTTCAATTTATGTGTGTGTTTACAGGCGATGGGAGTCTCTTGTAGAAAGAATATAGTTAGGTCTTGTTTTTAGTCCATTTACCCATTCTCTGTCTTCTTACTGGATAATTTAATCTATTTACATTTAAGATAATTATTGATACATGAGGACTTGTACTGCCGTATACTGTTTTCTTGTTGTCTTTTAGAATTTTTTTATCTTTTTGTCCCTTTATTGTCTTCCTTTGTAGTTAAGTGATTTTCTCTGTGTGTTTTTGTTTCCTGTTCTTTCATTTTTAGTGTATCTAATAAAAATTTTTGCCTTTTGCTTACTATGAGGCATGCAAAGAATATTTTATAGTTTCAATAGGTAATTTTGAATGGATAACAACTTAATTTTGATAATAAGAAATGGGGAAAAGCAATCACTCTGCTCTTTAACTCAATCACTCCCCCACATTTTGCATTTTTGATGTCTTAATTTACATCTTTTATATCACTTATCCCTTAACAAATTATTGTAGTTATTATTTTGTTTTGTATTTTTAGGTTTATTAAAAGCATGTGAGTGGTTTACATTCAATTATTACTATATTAGAGCTTTCTGAATTTGTCTGAATATTTATTTTTACCTGCGGATTTATACCTTCCAATTTTTTGTATTACATATAAGTGCCCTTTTCTTTCAGTTTGAAAACTGTTCTTTAACATTTCTTTTAAGGCAGTTATGGTTATAATGAATTCCTTCATCTTTTGTTTGTCTTAGAATGTTTTAACCTCTCCTTCATTTCTAAATGAGAGCTGTGCTGGATACTGTATTCATGGTTGACAGTTTTTTTCTTCAGCACTTGATTCTATTATCCTACTCTCTCCTAGCCCATATTTTTCTGCTGAGAAGTCTGCTGCCAGGCACATTGGAATTCTCTTATGTGTTATATGCTTCCTTTTTCTTAGTGCTTTCAGGACCTACTCTTTGTTTTTGACGTTTGAAAGTTTAATTATAATATGTCTTGTGGTTGTCTTATTCAGATTAAATCAGATTAGTGAGCTTTGGCCATCCTAAACATCTTAATCCTTCTTCAAGTTTAAAAAGTTGTCTGTTGTTTTGAATAAGCTTCTAACTCTTTTTAATTCTTAGTTCCACTTTAACACTATAGATTTGGTTTTTTTGATGGTGTCCCATGGATCTCATAAGTTTTCTTTGTTTCTTCTCATTTTTTTCTCTTTTCTACTCTGACAGTGTATTTTCAAAGGGCTTGTCTTTGGGCTATTTTTTTCTTCTACTTGATCAGTTCTGCTCTTGATGCCCTCCAGTACATTTTTCAGTTTGTTTACTGAACTTTAAACCTCCAGGATTTACATTTGATTTTTTCCCATTATTTTAAATTCTTTGTTGAATTTCTCATAAATTTCCATATTGTTTCTCTGTACTTTGTTGAAGTTCACAGACTTTTTTTAAAACAAATAACAGCTATTTGAATTTTTTTTGTCTGCCACATGATTAATTTGCATGTCTTTAGGTTCAGTTGCTGACACCTTGTTTTCTCCATTTGGTGAGGCAGTTTTTCCTACGCTAGTCTTACTTTTTGTAGATGTACATCTCTGTCTATACATTGATGAATTAAATATTTATTTCAATCTTCTCAGTCTGGGTTTGTTTTCGACTGTTTCTCAGTGGGCTTGTTTAGAAATTCGGTGTGGATTTCCATTATATTCCATTTTAGAATTAGGAGGTGCCCAAAACAAAGGTTAGACACAAGTCTTGCAATGGGGCTTCACCACTGATGCAATGTAACTGGATGGGCCCATGGGTGATCCACAGAAAGGCTCCTGTCTGTGGGGGGAGAACAAGTCAGGCCATCAAATCTGGACTGTCTGTGTATCATGTTTCCCACAGAGTGGTGCCCATAAACAACCTGTCTGGTATAATGTTTCCTCTGGTAGGAATGGCTAGCCACTGCTAAGTTTCATATAGTAAGTATTGTTAACCCAATCCCTTCTCTATGTCCCTAGCCTGCCTCTGGTGGTTCAGCTCTGTTGACACTCATGGTGCTGCTTGTGGGCTGATGCAGGAGTGAGTCTACTGTGAAGGCACTCAGTATGGTGGAAAAAAATATTCAACTTCTGCTCACTTTATTCAGTGTAAGAACTGTGAGTTCAGGAGGACTTTTTGCATATAATACCATAATGGCCTGGGGGAGGGGTATCACAGTCACAGAGTACTGGTTCCCTTACTGTCTAAGCATGTTTTTACTCCTCTTTGCAGTCCAAAGGGGCTTCATAGAGTCACTCATGTATTCAGGGTTCATTAGCTCTTGTAAAGGTAATTTCATATGTGGATAGTTGTTCATATAGATGTGTCCATAGGGGTATGATTACTGGAGAGATCTATTCCACTACCTTGCTCTGCCGAAATCCTTCCCCTTTCCAACAAGAGTTTGCCACCTCCTAGTTTTCTTTTTTCTTAACCAAACTAAGTTTAGCCTTTTAATCCTTCACCATCCTCCACTTCTAATGCCATTGCTTCTTTGTATGCTTATTGTATTTTCCATGCTATATTACTTTCAGCTGGTTATTTACAGTATGTAACTTTTAATATCCTGTAAAGGGGAATAATAATAGCATCCATTTGATAGGGATGTTAAAGATATTAAATGACACTGTCCATGTTAAATAACTTTTTGAGATATATTGAGATGTTTCTGTACTTCCTTGTTCTGGCCTTCTTGTTGAACCAGAGGAATCTATTGCCATGAAAAGCAATAAAACTGTGATAGTAGAAATTAAAAGTGAGTAGGAACTTATTTAAAAATCATCATTCTCCTTTTCAATGCAAAAATAAGAACTAGAAACTTTTAATAAGGCAACAGTCCAAAAAAATAACTTATGGAAGATAACATGGGTTTTTTAATCCTAAAGGGTTCTTTTATATATTCAAGGGTCGAGATTGGCTGCCTTGAATCCTACTAAAATTTCAATGTAAATTTTAGAGAGGGAGGAAAGAGTCAAAGAAAAAATTGCACGGGAAAAAGTTAAATAAGTAAGGAAGATATTATTCAAGCTATTGCAACAGGGGAGAGAGGCCAGACCTAGTCAGAACTCAGCTCCCCTGATACAAAGGGCAGTGGAGTTTTGGAAATTGAAGGTAAGGGGCGATCATAGGCCACCTGTCTTTGCTAACTGTCTTTTCTCAAAGGAAAAATAAACTTTCTTTTATCTTTATGATATAAGGTAATTTTTACAACTTGGAGCAAGATTAGGCTCTTACTCTTTCATGGAGACTGGGAAATAAGGTATCTTTCTCTAGGATTACATTTGAAAGGGATGGCTCCCAGATCCTTGAAAAAGGAAATTTTCTGCTTGCAAGTTACACATGCCACTTCTACCTGCATTTCACTGGCCAAACAGGTCACATGTCTAAATCTGACCCTTCCTTCAATAGGACAGAAATGTATAATCTTCTAGGAGATAGGGCCACTGCAGTAGGAAGACCAGATGATGGGAGAATGGTAATATAATCTATCAGAATGACCACAGTGAAAACATTAGTAATCCTCAGGGGTAAACCAAGTCTTCTTGGACACTTAGGTTGATTCTAGGCTATTGTCAATAGTGGAATAATAAGAAATAAAAAGAATAGCCCATTTATTTTTTGCAGAGAAGCTAGACTATTCACAGTAAGTTATGGCCTAGACAATTTTATTTCTTGATCAACACAACTCTTTATAGATGCCTGTGGTCCAAAAATGAGGATTCCTAATCATCCCCAAAAAGAAGGGATCCTCTGCAAGGCAACCTGGGAGGGAGTTTAAGATTGTTCTGAGGCAGTGAAAGCCATTGAGATTCACATGTAAGAGGGTAGAGAAAGGGAATCCACATGTTTTGATCCCTCCATGTGCTGGACATAACTTGGTCTTCATTACATTGCACCACCTTTGGTGTCAGACAGAGCTGGATTTGAATCCCAGTTCCATCATTCATTATGATTTGGTAGTGAATGTGTTTTTAACTCGTCTGAGCCTCAGTTTGCTCATCTATAAAAGATGGGATTGTTATTAGACTTGCATAAGGTAAGGGTGTAAAAATCTGGGAATAATCCCTGTAATTTAAAAGACGGGGTTGTGATGATGCTTCAATAAGTAAGTGTGTAAAAATCTGGACACAATGTTACTAATTTTGTAGGTTTTCAATATATAGAGAAGGAGGATTATTTTTATCTCCTTTAATTTTTAGAACAAGTTTATAAAATTGGTATTATTCATATTTTTGCGATAATCAAAGGATCAGTAAATTTAAATAAATCACCATAGTCACAAAGCAGTTCACAATATATTGACTGGATAATTGCTAGTGAAAAGTAGCAATGATGATCAGATTGAAAATCTTGTGTTAGGTGGTGGTTTTCTCTTGCATAAGCCTCTTCATTTGTTGAAACTATAGATTCTAAGTTTGCTCTATCAAAGTGATCATTAGAAAAATATAAGGTACTTAGTGTATAAATTTTAGAAAATTTCCTTTTTAGTCCTGTTAATTTGATTGAATATGTGCATTTTGAATTATGAATATAAATATGAATATGTACGACATATGAAATATGACTTGACATCACAGAGTAACCTTAGATCGTGGCAATGTTTTTTTCTGAAAGCACCTGCGGAAATGTATCTTCTTTCTAGTTTCCAAAAACTCAGAGGCCATGGGGGAAGAGGGGACTTTGGCTGTCAGATAGTGCATGAGGTACATTAGGATACCGTAATTTCATCATAATTCATATTCATAATTCACAGTGAGGAAACCTGAAAGTTGCTACCAGCTATCAATAAATGAAAGGTGGCGCGGGGTCGCTGGGGGTCGCAGCTTTGTCAGCCAGTGCCTGGACTCCCACGTCACAAATGGAAGGGCAGCGCGTGGAGGGAATTCAAGGCCTGATTGGTTCTTCCTAAGCAGGACACGATCTCGTTGGCAGGGCAACCGGCCTTCAGTTGGTGGCCTTCAATGGGTACCTTAAGTTGGTGGCATTTGGTTGCCTTTCCTGGGAGAGGAGGCAGGTGCTCAGCTCTGCAGGCGTGGGGGCAAGAGAAGGCCCAAGCTGCCTCGAGAAGAGCAGAGGTGCCCCATGGGGACCACGATGACACATGTGCACCAAACCCAGCCCCCGGCAGGGCCAGCGCAGGGGTTCTGCGGGGCCGTCCTGTGGCTCTGATATCTATGAGTGGGCGGCCAGCAAAGGCATAGGCACCAGCAGAAAGGAGCAGAGACGTCCAGAACATGCTGTCCCCCAATGCCAGCCCCAAGCGAGGCCAGCTTAGGGTGCGGTGGGCAGAGCCATCCTGCAGCTCTGAGATCCACGAGGTGGAGGTAGAAGTAGCGCCAGGCTCCACTGCTTTGGAGCTCTCACAATTTGAGCCCAATTTGATTCCAGAGCCATGACCTGCAGCACATTGGCGACCAGAAGACTCCCAAAGGTAGGGAGGCGACAGATACCGCTTGGCCTCAGGAGCTCCTCTGGCCTTTGCTGAACCAAGGTTCCCGCAGAGACATCCACAGCCTGGGGCTACTCCCTTCTTCACCTGGTTCCTTTCCTAGGCCCAGGCCCCAAGCATGAGGACTGGCTCTGCCTGGGGTCTCCATCCCTTCGTCTTTCCCTGCTGCGTCCAGCTGGTTTTTTTTCCCCTCCCTACACATATGCCCAGTTCTGAGCCCTCTTCTTCTTCTTCATAGAGGCTGGCCAAAAACTAAGTTTTCAAAGTACTAAATGGATGCTACAGATTTCGTTGCTGTAGTGGAAATGTCTGACACTCTTGTATTTAAACTTAAGTAGCTACACTGGGACTCATAGTTTCATATATTGAGTTCTAGACCAGAGCTCTCTACCCTAAAACAACGGCAAGGGATTAGAGGTACTCTTCTTGATTCTAATAATAAAAAATGATTTTTTTGTAGGGACAAGGTCTCACTGTGATGCCCAAGCTGATCTCAAACCTCTGGCCTCAAGAGATTCACCCACCTTGGCCTCCCACACTGCTGGGATGACAGGCAAGAGCCATCACACCTGGTCATTGGAGGTGCTCTTGCTTTGTGTGTTTGGGCTGGTCTTCAGGCGCAGCTGTCAGTAAGATGCTCCTGCCGTATAGTTCTATGTCTTTCTGCACAGATTCAGTGGATCCTGTGATTTTTTTACATGGAATAGCCCCTTTATTTTTTGCAGAGAAACTAGACAATTCACAATAACCTATGGCCTAGAAAATTTTATTTCTTGATCAACACAACTCTTTGTAGATGCTTGTGGTCCAAAAATGCAGAGTCCTAATAATCCCCACGAATAAGGGAGCCATTGCAAGACAACCTGGGAGGGAGTTTAGGACTGCTCTGACGCAGTGAAAGCTATTGAAATTCCCACATGAGGGGGCAGAAAAGGGAATCCACATGTTTTGATCCCTCCATGTTCTGGGTGTAACTTGGTCCTCGTTAAATTGCACCATTTTTGACATCAGAGAGAACCGGATTTGAATCCCAGTTCCATCCCTCATTATGATTTGATGGTGAATGTGTTTTTAATTCGTCTGAGCCTCAGTTTGCTGATCTATAAAAAATGTGATTGTTACGAGGTTTCCATAACGTACATGTGTAAAAATCATGGCAAAATGCTTGTAATTTAAAAGAGGGGGTTGTTAGGAGACTTCTTTCAGGTAAGTATGTAAGAAC
Organism: Gorilla gorilla gorilla; assembly: GCF_029281585.2. NCBI lineage: Eukaryota > Metazoa > Chordata > Mammalia > Primates > Hominidae > Gorilla > Gorilla gorilla. The sequence goes on along the minus strand of NC_086018.1, from coordinate 6,747,062 downwards.
CTGGACACAATGTCTATAATTTTGTAAGTGTTCAATATATGGAGAGGGATGATTATTTTTCTTTAATTTAATTTTTAGAGCAACTTTATAAAATTGGTGATACTCATATATTTGAGATAATCAAACCAAGGATCAGAAAGACTAAATAAATCACCATAGTCACAAAGCAGTTCACAATACATTTACTGGATAATTTCTAGTTAAAAGTAGCAATGATGATCACATTGAAAATCTTGTATTATCTGGTGGTTTTCTCTTACATAAGCTTCTTGGAATTTAGTAAGATAAATTGCAGCTCAAAAAGCAGATCTGTAGAATATTTTGTTCCAGAGATTATAGTGGGAGCCAAAGTATTCCATGAGTTTTGTTGGGAACAAGGTGTAGGCTGAGAATCTAAGCAAACTTCAGTTGGTGGTTTTCAATTGGTGGGCAGTGGCAGAAGGAGGAGGAGCTCCGTCTGTGCTCTCTCTTCCCCCAGTCACAGCCCTCAGGCTTGTTGCATCCAGGCCCTTCTAAGTTAAAGCAGACAGGTTGACAGGTTTATTTAGCATTTAGCAGACCAGTCAGCTCAGGGTAGGTGGGTGAGGTGGGATGTGGCCTGCTAGTACAGTGCCACCGTTTGACCCAGGGTTGCCTGTGCCCATGAGGCTATTCCATATATTATATATATATATATACATATACACACACATATATATATACACATATATGCATATGTGTATATATGTGTGTATATATGTATATAAGACTGTTGGTTTGTTAAAACCATAAAAACCCTACATTCTAAGTTGCTCTATCAACGTGATCATTAGAAAAAATGTGATGTACTTAGTGTGTAAATTTTAGAATATTTCTTCTGTTAGTCTTGTTAATACTCAATTCTTTTCTAAAACACCTAGCCCAAATCTCCATAGGTTTTAATCGAATTATATTATAATTTGGATTTTCTGGTCTTCCTATCTTCCAAATAATAAAGTTCTTAAAATTAATTTTCTATTGCTGCCATAATAAATTACCACAACTTTGTGGCTTAAATCAAAGACTTACGACCCTATAGTTCTGTAGGGAGAACCTCTGACTGTGGTCTTACTGGGCTTAAGTCAAGGTGTTGTCAGGGCTGTATTGCTTTCTGGAGGCTCTAGAGAGAATCCATTTCCTTTTCCGACTTTTAGATGCTGTCCCTATTCCTTGGATCATGGGACCATCCCTCCATCTTCAAAGCCAGTAATGTGGGATGTCTGTGACCATTGTTCTGTAGTCATATCACCTTCTGACTGTAGCTAGGAAAGATTCTCTGATTTTATAGACACATGCAATTAGATTGGCCCACAAGATAATCAAGGATAATCCCCCTAACTCAAGGGTTAATCACATCTCCAAAGTCCCTTTTGCCCCATGTAAAGTAATATGGTCACAGATTCCAGGGACTAGAACATCTTTATGGTGTCATTATTTTGACTATCACAAAGGCAAAGTCTTGGAGTTATGCATATCTAGATTTTCTTTGCTTAATTTCAGAGCCTAGAACACATTAGACTCTAAATAAATGTGAATGAGTGATAAATATTATATTTACAGATTGCTGCCACATTACAATTCTGTCCTCCCACTGGTGGTGGAATCCTATGTACTTTTTACCATCTCCATTTTGCATTCAGACTGAACATGGCTATGTTATTCCTTTCACCTGAGTGATTGGAAACCATCTCTCTATTTTTATTTGTAGAGATCTCATCTATCAAGCCCTTCTCAAATGCCACTTCAAAAAACTCTTTCTAATCCCCAATTGTCTTAGTCAATTTATGCTCTTACAACAAAATAATGCAGACTAGGCAATTTATGAAAACCAGACATTTTTCTGTCATAGTTCTGGAGACAAGGAAGTCCAAGATCAAGGCGTTGGCAGGTCTGATGTCTGTAAGGGCTGTTCTCTCCGTTCAAGATGGAGTCTTGATGCTGCATCTTCCAGAGACAAGGAACACTGTGTCCTCACATGGCGGAAGGCGGGAGGGCAAGAGGGATGAACTCCCTCTATGGAGCCCTTTCATGAGGGCTCCTAAACCCATTCCTGAGGTAGGAGTCCTGATGGCCTCATCACTTCCTGTAGGCTCCACCGCAACACTATCACATTGTCAATGCTGAATCTCGGAGGAGGCACAGTGAAACCACAGCACCAATCAAGTATGATCTTTCTCTCCTCAAAAACCCCCTCATATGTTTAGACCTCCCATGCACTTTTATACATTTTGTCTCATGGTTTCTTCCTGTACAAATAAGGTGCTATAAATGGATAGCTATAGTTTTGGGTTTCATTTCAACAAAACACCCTTCCTAGTTTTTTGAACCCCAAGCGAAATATGAGGACAGGCCGCACCTTCCATTACAAGAGCTGAAAGGGAGTGCATGATCCTTTTTCCAGTTTCTTGGCCACTCACGTGTGGGCACATATCTAGGCCCAGTCAACTGATGTCTCTTTATTAGAACTCGGAACCCCAATGAAATGATGCAAAAGACCTGAAAGAATCAGAGATGATTCTGAGAAATTTAGCAGAGATGCAGGTCCAGGAATGTTGCAAGTGCCTAGGTTCAGCAGAGCCCAGCTACATGGTGACAAGTGTCAAATGACAACATCCTAGTGGTGGCATCCAAGATCTGCTTCTGTCGAATGAACTTGGCTGTGCTGAGTTTCCCTCAGTTCTTACCTTGCTTCTCCAGCATCTTCAATGATTTTGTGAACTATTCAATGTCCTTTCATTCAATTCCTCTTTTGCTTAAGTTGTCTAGAATTTGTTATTTTCAGTGAAAAATATAAACCAATTATCCCCTCACATTAAAACACACTCCACTTAGGCATCTCCTGTGATCTCACTGGAGAAAAGTGTGGGGATTATTTGTAATTTGACTCCGAATGATAGGATTAGTTTGGTACTAGTAACAATGGAGATAAGTAATTAACTTTTTGTGAAACTTATTCCTGGGGTGAAACAAAATCTATTGTGGAAACTCTTTTCAATCATCTCTGGAAATTTATTAAGTGACCTAGTATATAATGATAATTTACCACGATATTTGATAAAATAGTTTTGTGTGTTCAAAATAATTTCTTTTTTCTTTACCTTTGAAAATAATGCATTGATAGTTAATTTTTTCCTAAATTGTCTGTTTTTATTTCCATAAAAGATATTTATTGAATGTCTCCTTACTTTTAATATAACTAGGCATTGTGTGATCAAAGAAAAATAAATATGTTCTTGTTTCTGGAATTACTAAAGCTTTGAAAATGGACTTATCGACCTCAAACAAATGGGACATATTCCTATGTGGCCTGCTCCCCTGTTAGGGTGCCCAGTGTAAGTGGTGATTCCTTTTCTGTCTTTTTAAAGATTTTAGAAATGCAGCTTCTGCTGTGGGCCACTAGACGGAGTACTTCAGAGCAGGGTTTGTGGGAGTAAAAAGCTAACTTCTGCTGCTTTTGCTTGATGCTTCTGCAGCTTCCTTGACTACTGTGGATGATAAGTAACCATTTTCTTCCTCTTCTTTCTTTTTCCCCTCACTCTTTGGAGTGAACTTGAAACATTTAGGAAGTTCATTGATCAACATATACCATGTTTATGAAAATTTGGCTAAGATAATATGGTAGGACTCCTTTGGTTATAAATAATAGAATTCAAACTCAAACTGGTCTAAGCCAAAAAAAAAATTAATTTGTGGACTCGTATAATGGAAAAATCCAGGGTATAGCTTCAGAATGGCTGAACGTAGAAACTCAGGGCTTGGCTCCTCTCCTCTTCCTTGCTTTTTTCTTCCCCATTGATTTTATTCTCAGACAAGTTTTCCTTTTGTGCTGCAATGTGGCCATCATCCCTCCTCCAGTTTACATTTCCTTAGTTCCACAGCCCCTGAATAACGCAAAAACAGAAACACTTCTAATAGTTTCAATAAGAGACTAGAGATTGATTTTGGGTGTGAGCTTGGATTTCATGTCCATCTCTAGTTTCATCTGTGCCAGGATTAGAAGTATATTCATTGGCCAGGCCTGTGTCACGAACTCATATAGGGTTTCCACTGTCCACACAGTGTCTTTGCAAGTATTAGAAAATGGCTCCCCTTTCTCCAGTTAGATGCAGCCCTGTATCGGGGCATGTGGCTTGGAGAAGAGAATGTAGGCTGGATTTCAGCTCCCCTTTCTCCCTTAGCTGGGTTTCTTCCTTGAGTAAACAACATACTTGTTAGTAGCTGTCCTGTGCTTGTTCCTGAAACTGGGGGTGAAATCAGCCCCCACACCAAAACTGAAGGACAGAAGGTGGCTTCATCTAGGGTATCAGATAATGGCTAATAATAAAGAGAGGGGACAGTGGGTGCTGTGTGGGCAAAAGGAGCAAAAAATAATCCTAACCTATCTAGACTTCATCTCAGAAGCCATATGCAACCTTCTTCAATGGAAATATTTAACACTTCAGGAGTGTGAAGAAGGCTATAAGGAGCATATCTCTTAAGGACCTAAGTTAGGGCATTCTAGAATGTATGATTTATGGATTTATCTTGTAAATATATAACATGGACTAATACACAGAAAATATATTGCAGAGTAACATAGATGACAGAACTTGAAATACATGACATTCTACAGCAGTCTATCATTATTTTCTAACTTATCAAAAGACTCAGAGGATCTTTTTTGTCGTATTGATAAATTTCTAACCAGAGCCCTATTTACTCGTGTCTTGAAAAACAGAGTATTTGCAAATATGTCTGAAGAGGGAAGAGAAAGAAAATGATTCCAAAAAAGCGAATAACATTAAGACAGCTTTTTTTAGAAGATGTAAATTTGCAACCACAAATTAAAAACTTATAGGAGATACACAAAATGTGAAGAAAAATAAATGAAACCAAAACACTACAAGAAATACCCAAACTAAGAAGACAGCAAGAGAGGGAAAAAAAAGAACTGCAAAACATATGAAAAACAACTAACAAAATTCAAGTTACTCCTTACCTATCAACAATGACTTTAAATGTGAAAGAATTTAACTATCTAATTAAAAGACATAGCGTGGCACAATGCATAAAAGATACTCATCATTACATATTTATAAGGGAGTCACTTTAGATATAAAGATACATAGAGGCTCAAAGTGAAGGGATGGGAAAAGATACTCTACACAAATGGTAACCAAAAAAGAGCAAGGGTATCTGTACTTAGATCAGAAAAAAATAAACTTGAAATCAAAAACTGTCACTAGAGACTAAGAAGGTCGTTATATAATTATAAAAGTTCACTTCAATGGAAAGATTATAAATATATATCCACCCAACATTAGAACACCTAAATATATAAAGTTAATATCAACAAAGCTAAGGGGAGAAATCAGTAACACTAAAATAATAGTAGCCAACTTCAGTACCCCAAATTCAATAATGGATAGAACATCTAGGCAGGAATAAAAAAAAGGGAAACAGCTGACTTGAACAACACAGTAGATTAAACACTGACATATACAAAACTTTCCATCCAACAGCAGCAGAATATACATTCTTCTCAAGTGCACACAGAATATTCTCTGAGATAGATCAAATCTTAGGTCACAGGGCATCCTACAAATTTAAGAAGTTTGATATAATGCCAAGTACCTTCTCAGACCACAATGGAATAAAATTAGATGTCAATAACAAAGAAAAGAGAAACATTTACAAAAATGCAGAAACTAAACAACACACTCTTGGACCACCATTGGGTAAAAGAAGAAATCAAAAGGGAACTTTAAAAATATATTGAGACAAACAAAAATGAACATACAACTCAACAAAACTTACAGGATGCAGCAAAAGAAGTGCTAAGAGGGAAATGTTACAGTGATGAATACCTACATTAAAAAATAAGAAAGATCTCATTCGAACAACCTAATTTTACAAATAAACAATTAGAAAAAGGAAAACTAACTAAAACCAAAGTTAGCATAATGAAGTAAATAATAAAGATTAGAATATAAATAAAATAACTATAAAATAAAAAACAATAGAAAAATCAACAAAGCTAGAGTTGAATTTTTGGAAATACAAACAAAAATAACAAACCCTTAGCTACACTAAGAAAAAAAGAGAAACTCAAGTAAATATAATCAGAAATGAAAATGGACACATTATAACAAATGTACAGGAATACAAATGATTATAAAGGACAATTAAGCAATTATATGCCGATAAATTGGATAACCTAGAAGAAATGGATAAATTCTTAGAAAGATGCTATCTACCAAGGTGGGACAAAAAAGAAATAGAACAGACCAAAAGCAAGCAAAGAGATTTAATCAGTAATCAAAAATTTCCCAACAAAGGAAAGCCCAGGTGCAGATGCTTTCATGGGCAACTTCTACCAAACATTCAAAGAAGAACCAACACCAAAACTTCTTAAACTCTTCAGAATAAATAGAAGAGAGAATACTCCCAAATTCATTTCATGAGGCCGATGTTACCATGACTTAAAAGCTAGACGAAGACAACACAAGAAAAAATAATTACAGACCAGTATCCTTAATGAATACAGGTGCAAAAATTCTCAATAAAATACAAACTAACAAACTGAATTCAAAAGCACATTGAAAAGGTCATACACCATGACCAATTGGAATTTATCTATGGGATACAAGGATGTTTCAGTGTGTAAAAATTAATAATGTGGTATACCACATTAACAGAATGAAAGACAAAAATAACATTCCAATGGATGCAGAAAACACATTTGACAAAATTCAATATACTTTTATGATAAAACTCTCAATAAAATAAGTATACAAGAAACTTACCTCCACACTATAAAGGCTGTATATGAAAAAGCTATATCTAATATTATAATCAATTGGGAAAGACTGAAAGCTTTTTCTTTAATATCTGGAACAAGACAAGGATGTATATCCTTTTCACTCCCATTCAACATAGTACTGGAAGTCCTAGTCAGAACAATCAGGCAAGAGAAATAAAGGGCATCAAAATTGAAAGGAAAGATGTAGTTACCTCTGTTAACAGAAGACATGATTATTATACATTGAAAACTCTAAAGACTCTACAGAAAATGGTTAGAAATAATACAGTCAGTCTTTCATATCTGCTGGGGATTTGTTTCAGGACCCCCTCAGATAACAAAATCTGTGATGATCAACTCCCTCACATAAAATCATGTACAGTTGGCCCTATGTATCCATGGGTCCACATCTGGGGATTCAAACCACCACAGATGGAAAATATGTACACGTTAAGTTCATGGTTGATTGAGTTCATGGTTGCAGAACGCATTGATATGAAGGACTGACTATATAATAAATTTACTAAAGTTGTAGGATACACAATCGACCTACAAAAGTCATTGCTATTTCTAAACACTAACAATGAATTGTCTGAAAGGGAAATTTAAAAAACAGTATCAAATAAGCTACTTTGGAACTAACTAACCAAAGAAGTGAAAGACTTAAACACTACAAATTATAAAAGATTGATGACAGAAATTTAAATCATAGTAAATTGAAAGACAACCCATGGATTGAAAGAGTTAGTACTGTATTATTAAAGGGTCCATATTACACAAAGCAATCTACACATTTAATGTAATCCATATCAAAATCCCAATGGTATCTCTCACAGAAATAGAAAAAAAAATCCTAAAATTCATATAGAATCACAAAAATCCCTGAGTGGCTGAAGCTATTTTGAGCAAGAACAAAGCTGCAGGTATCACACTTCCTGACTTCAAATTAAATTACAAAGCTGTAGAAAGAAAAACACTGTGGTATTGGCATAAAAACAGACACATAAACCAGTGAAACAAAATAGAGAACCTAGCCATAACCCACACATTTGCATCAATTGGTCACCCTGGAAGGTGACAAGGAGACACTATAGGCAGAAGATATGCTCTTGACCAAATGGTGTTAGGAAAGCTGGATATCTACATGTAAAAGAATGAAATCGGATTCCTAGTTCACGCCTTATGTAAAAATTAACTCAAAATGGATTAAACGTTTAAATGTAATCACTGAAATCATAAAACTCCTGGAAGAAGACAGGAGAAAACATTCTTGACATTGGTCTTGGCAATAATTTGTTTAGATATGATGCCAAAAGCACAGGCAACAAAGGCAAAATAGATAAATGAATTACATCGAACTAAAAAGCTTCTGCACAGCAAAGAAAACAACTAATGAAATGATAAGGCAACCTATGAAATTGGGAAAATGTTTGTAAACCATATCTCTTATAAGGAATTCAAAAAATAAGAAGGACACATACAAATTAATTCCAAAATTATAAATAACCTAATTTTATTTTAAGGCAAAGAACCTAAATAAATACATCTCAAAATAAGAAATTCAAATGGCTAACAGGTATATGAAAATGTGCTCAACATCTCTAAACTTCAGAGTAATGCAAATCAAAACCACAATGCGATATCATGTCACACCTGTTAAAATGGCTATTATCAAAAAGAGAAAAGATAAGTGTTGGTAAGAATGTGGAGAAAAGGAAACCATTATACACTATTGATGGGAATGCAAATTAGTAAAACACAGAAAACAGTATTGATGTTCCTCCAAAAAAAATTGAAAATAGCACTGGCCTGGTGTGATGGCTCACACCTGTAATCCCAGGGTTTGGGGAAGCTAAGGCAGGAGGCCAGGAGCTCCAGACCAGCCTGGGTAACATAGCAAGACCCCATCTCAGAAAAAAAAAAAATTAAAATTAGCCAGACATGGTGCTGTACACCTGTAGTCCCATCTACTCGGGAGGCTGAGGTAGGAGGATCGCTTGAGCCCAGGAGTTCAAGGCTGCAATGAGCTACGATCTTGCCACTGGACTTTACCCTGGATGACAGAGTGAGACCCGGTTTCAAAAATGAAAAAAAGAACTACCACATAATCCAACAATTTCACTTCTCGATATATGTACAGTGAAATTGACATGACATAAGAGTCTTAGAGAGGTGTCTGTCATCTGTTCATTGCGGCATGACACACAATGACTAAAATATGAAAATAACCTAAATGTCCTTTGGCAGAGGAACAGATGAATGGGTAAAGAAAATGTGACATGTGTACATAAAATGAAATATTATACGACCTTAAAAAAGAAGGAATCCTTCTATTTGTGAAAACATTGATGGAGCTGGAAGATATTGCGCCAAGCAAAAATGCAAGACACAGAGACAAATACTTCATGATCTCACTTACATGAGGAATCTACAACAGTCAGATTCATAAAAACAGAGAATAGGACAGTGGTTGCAAGGAGCTCAGGGAGGGGAAATGGGGTGATGTTAATTAAATTGTGCAATGTTCAAGTTATAATAATTTCTGCAGATATAATGTACAACATGGAACAACACTGTATCATATTCTTGTGTTCTGCTAAAGGACTAGATCATAAATTAATTACTGTCAACACACACAATGGTAAATATGTAGCGATAATATGCTAATTTGCTTGATTGTGGTGACCATTTCAAAACGTATAGAAATATCAAAACATTAAGTTACCTTAAATTTATATAATTTGTATATGTCATGTTATCATCATAAAGCTGTTAAGAAAGATTTAGTGAATCATGTCTACCACCTGGGAACTTTCTCATGACAGGGAGGGTTGGAGTAGGAAAATGGAATTTTGCAACAAGGATAGGGTGAGGGACATGGGAAATGATTGATCAAGTATTTAAGAAATGACCTGGGTGGAAGCTACATCAAAGGATATGAGATTTAGCGCATCGGTCCTCAAACTTTTTGGTTTCAGGAACACTTTATATTTTTAAAAGTTATAGAGGACCCCAAAGAGCTTTTATTTATTTGGATTATATCTAGCTATATTTATCATATTAAACATTAAAACTGAGAAATTAAAACAAATAAAATAATATATGTTTACATAAATCACATTTTTATTTAAAATTATCATTTTTAAGCAGTAAAGTTGGTGAGAACAGTGACATTGTTTTATATTTTTAGGTATGTCTTTAATGTCTGGTTTAATAGAAGAAAACTTGGTTCTCCTTTCTGCTTCTATGTTTAATTTCTTGTGACATCCCATGTCAGGTAGCCTCTGGGAAACTCCAATTATACTTGTGAGAGAACGAAAGTGGAAAAGGTAAACAAAACCTGTGTATTTTTATGAAAAGACTTTTGACCTTGCAGAGCCCCTGGAAGGGACTCGGGGACTTCTCAGGGTTCTCTGGCTCATGTGTTCACAGAGTAGAGGGTAAGTCCGCAAGAGAAAGCAGTGATTGGCTGTGGGAGGTCTTGCTGAGAGGTGGTAGAGAAGAGGTTGGGTGTGTAGAAAGTATGGTCATTATTTTCATTTCTTTTCCCTTTCCTTTGGCCTCTTGTTGCTGGGATTTCCTCTTTAGATGATCGTATCATAAATTAGAAATAGCATTAATGAACATTCTTGATACTGCCTAATGAAAGTTTTTGTTTTGTCTTCCTGAGTCTTGATACATTTCAAGAAGTCTTCTATCTCATTTATTTTTCCCACCCAAATTTGGAATTTAGGAAGAGTCAATATAGCTATATTTAGATGATTTATCTCCCTGAAGACATTTTGGGATCATTTATAAATCTCTATAAACAATGCTCTGATGTTCCTTTATTTTGTTTAGAGACTGGGTCTTGCCGTGTTGTCTGGAGTGGAGTGGCGCGATCTTAGCTCACAATACACGATACAACCAAACTCCTGGGCTCAAAGTGATCCTTCTACTCAGCCTCCACAGTAGCTAGGTCTGCAGGTGTGTGCCAGCACGCCTAGCTTTTGATTACTATTATTATTTTTGTAGAAATGAGGGTTTCATTATGCTGCCCAGGCTGGTCTTCCAACTCCTGGCCTCAAGCGATCCTCCTGCCTTCCGCCGTCTGAGGAGCTGAGATTACAGGTGTAAGCCACCATGCTGGTCCTGATGTCATTTAAATACAAACATGATACTATATTCCTTGTAGAAAGTGCTACATAAATATAATTTTTTTGAAATAGAGTCTTGCTGTGTCACCCAGGCTGGAATGCAGTGGTATGATCACACTCACTGCAGCCTTGACCTCCTGGGCTTAAGCGATCATCCCACCTCAGCCTTCCAAGTAGCTGGGACCTGAGATATGAGCCACCAAGCCCAGAGAATTTTTCAATTTTTGGTAAAGATCAGCGTGTCACTGTGTTGCCCAGGCTGGTTTTGAACTCTTGGGCTCAAGTTACCCTCCGCCCAGGTCTCCCAAAGTGCTGGGATTACAGGCCTGAACCACTGCACCGGGTCCTAAAAATTCATTCACTTTCTTTGTTTGTCCACAAGGTGCTGCTGTTTCCCTTCTAATAACATGAGACAGCTCACTCAAGAACATCAAGAACATGATATTCTCTTAAAAAAATCACAGTAGTTCCTTTTCCATAACCATTAAGTTTTCAAGGTGTTATCAGGTTTATTTCATAGAAAGAATGTGCAAAATTTTTCATGTAGAAACATAATCTTTTAGCAATAAGTTAGTTAAAAAATTTGGCATTGTCAGAATGAAGATTTCCTTTTCCCTATAATTTTATTTATTATAATTATATTTTTAATGACATCAGTTGCTTTATAAAAACTCATTACATTATATACCCAATGACTGTGAAATCATCTGCTTTGAAGCACAGTGAAATCATCAATCAGCATACTGGGTCTAACACAGTTCCTTCCATTTTAAGAAAGCTATTTACACTCCAATTTGCAAGTTGGATTTTACAAAAATTGAAACATTTATAAAATATACTAACTGTGATTGTTTTAAAAAGTAATGGTTTTTTGAGGTAAGGAAATAAATTGAAGCTCTGTGTTGGAAAATGCAGAAAACAAATCAGCATTCTTTATAAATAGATTTTACTGTTGGTTTAGAAATTACCTTATGTGCTTTATAGATGATGGAAAATGTAATCAGCTGCAGTTAGCAGTGTGCATGTATCGTGCTTGCTATGTCACTTTCAGAAAGGTTATGGAATATTGGCAGGTCAGGATTCTCAAAATGATAAGTTCTAAGAAGAGGCTAAATGAAAAAGAATTTTAAAAGCAAGCCTAGTTGTTTAATATATACATGGATGAGTTATGGGGAAATCCTGGACTGGGAGCTAGCAGATCTATGTTCTGACTTTTACTAAGTCATTGGCTGCTACAGCAGGCCAAGCAGACATAACTGCCAAGACTGCCTGGGAGCTGGGTTGATTGGCAATTGGCACAGGGAGAGAGGACAATTGCCAGAGTAATGGCCAAATATTCAGGGTTTCATGTTCAGTGAAGCAGGACGTGCCTTTGTATCCCAAGAGCAAAACTGACGCTAGAATCTGGGCCTCCTGGCTGAATCTGAGTCTACAGTCTGATAAATAGGATGAAGTAGTCTCAGAAATCCAAGCCAGCCAGAACCCATGAGGTGTTCTCTGCAGATATTGGCTGGTGAGCTGCATTAAGATGTTTCATTCCATAGAGCAAACATTCCTTGATTGGTTAGGTTAGCATCCCACAAGAGCAGAGACAAATTCTTCAGAATTTGTCCATGAAGCTATAGTCCCAGAGCTTATATTTCAAGGGAGGAGGGAGGAAACAGCATCTCAGGATGATAGGTGATTACAGCTAAACCGAATTCTGAAAATAAAAGGAACCCTATGTCTTTGTCTGCTCAGGCTGCTACAAACAACTGTAGACTGAGTGGCTTAAACAGCATATACTTGTTTCTCACAGTTGTGGGAATTCAAAGATTAAAATTTGGGCCAGCAGAGCCAGTGTCTGGTGAAGGCCCTCTTACTGGTTTGCAGGTGTTCTTGTTGTATCCTCACATGGCTGAGAGAAGAGGGCTCTAGTCTCCTACTCTTCTTATTAGGATGCTAACCCCATTGTGGGAACTCCGTCCTCATCGAAACCAAATTACTTCCCAAAGGTCCTCCTTCTAATGCCATTCTATTGTAAGAGTTTCAACATGTGCATTTGTTGATGCAAACATGCAGTGCACAGCATCTTATCTAATCAAATCAGTTGTCCCTTGAATAAAATTCTAGCTACTATAACAAGACTTAAAATTATGACTTGGTTGTTGCCAAAACTGTCTACCTGGATTTGCTGGAAATCAAACGTACTTGAATATTTCCTCTAAAGATTTTCTCATTCCTTCCCTATTGTGTATATTTACAGAATTCTTAAATAATTACATACACAAGGCTTCTATTAGCTCTGATGAGAGCTTCTATTAGCTTTGACTATTGCAAGCAGCTTTATAGCAGTGCAGGTAAAAGCATGTGCTTTGAAATCTTACAATAAAATTATTAAATGCTAAGCACTTTATAGTCATTATTTAATTTTATCATCTTAATCACCTTCATTATTACCTCCATTAAACCCTATTTGTTGGCTACTTATATTATTCTGATTTTGCAAATCTAAATTTGAGAGGCTTTCCCAATGTCACATAAGTTAATAAGAGGCATAGCTTGGGTTTCAATTAAAGTCTACCTGATTCCAAGATCTATTTACCATTGTTCTACAATATGTACTTTTTAGGTCCCTGAGAATGCTGACAGCCTTTCTTTTGAAATCTGCCTTCTTTCTGGGTAGCAGCTTTATTAATATGTGATTAGGGCACCATATTTCAGGCAACAAATTATTTGAAATCTTTCATTTTCATAGTGAGTTAAGGATCAGTTCTGTGGCATTGTCAGCCAGAAAACATCATTTGGAGACTATCTTGTACAAGAAGTAGAAGATACAGCTGGGGGCCTGTGGAGGAGAGAAAGCTCACAGCTTCTGTCCATACCCCTTTCACTTCCTCCTCAAGGAGATGGACCTCTGTGGTTGGTCAAGCTTAAGGATCTTTCATGGGCCACAGCTAATGATGAAATCTTCCTAACTCTAGGTAAAGATTAATGGGCAAGTTGGAGAGTTAAGATAGCTTGTGGCTGCTCCTTTTAGAAGAAAGTCTGATCATTGCTCTCTTATTTGTGGAACCCCTCTGTTCCCCCAAATGCCTGGTAAGACATGCCTGAAGACCAATCCTGTGTCAGTAGACTTCATATCTACTCTCTTCTACCAATTCCACAACTACAGACAAATAAGAAAAATAAAACAAAGCTCAGACACACTCCCCTGGCACGGAGGCCACTCTCCAGCTGGCTGCTTTTCTCTACCCTGGCGCCTCCTGGGCATTTGGCTCTTTCTTAGATCAAACCGAGACATGGGTTTGGGATTAAAGAGAAGTAGGTGAAAGGGGTTTCTAGCCTGTTTTGGCATTAGACCAAGTAAATAACAGAGTTCTGGCTTAAGCTTAGCTCTGTAGAGCTTTCTCTGTGTTTGGGGAAAATCTCCGAAAGTAATGAAGTGGTATTTTACTGTGCTTCGTTTTCTGTACATATATCTCTTTCTTAGGTATGTTGTGAGGAGATTCGTTCCCCGCACAAATACCATCTTAATCACCTTCATTATTACCGACTTTATTTATTTGCAGAATTAAAATTTAAATAGACATTCAGGAAACAATTCTGGTGAGAGAATTATGTTTTGAGGTTAATCTTTCAGCATCTGCCTTAGGGACATTGATTATTTTCCCCCTTTTTTTTCACCAAGCTCCAGGCTTGCAAAAGAATTGTGATGTGGTCTGAGGCAAACTTACTGATTGACTAGTGGTAAGTTAAACCATAACCTGTAGGACCGCTGGGAAGCACTGCTTGTCACCGGCCAGAAATCCACTGTTTGGAGGTGTGCGCTGGGAAGGCTATTCATACTTATTGATACATGCTTTGTTCTTGGAACTATGTTAAGTACTGGACACATGCAACAATTTGGAATATCGTTACATTCAACCCTCACAATAGTCTGATGTATATGTTATTAGTACCGTATTAGAGATGAGTAAACAAGATTAGAGGAAGAGAAGCACACAGCTGGAAACACACAGGCGGCACTGGGATTGGAAGCAGCTGTGTCTCACCCTGGACCACCATTTCTATGCTGTGTCTCCACTAGAGGATCCTTTCTTTGGTTCTTCTAGGTCATTAGTCATCAATAATTTATCTCCAAACTGTAGGTTTCACAGGAGGAGATGCCACTTGAAGCTTGGTGGCTTAAAATGGAGAAGGAATGTGGAACATGGTGGGAAGCACCGGGAGGAGTTTATTGATAAATTTCAAGTACTTTGTGGGGCTCTGAAAGACTGTCTTCAAATTCTTTGGCCTACTACCTCTTTCATATTAGTTCAAATGTCACATGGGTATATTTTTTGGGCTAAATTAAGGAAAATCTCCATGAAAAGTAAAAAACAAACAAAAAAAAAACCCAAAGAATGGAAAGAGATACTATGAAAAATCAACTCAGATTTCTCAGAGTTTTATTAACTCAAGGAAGCCTTGGTCCAGTTGGAAGAAGACTGAATTGATTTTGACAATCTCTAGCAAACCCTTTAGCATTCAATGCACTCTAGACCATGAGTATAAAGAAGTTCACTTAATAGGCTCACCAAATTAGTTAGTTTGTGTAGTTCAAAGGGAAACAGAGACACAGGACTGTGAGGTTTTGACAGGGGTGGAAGGCAAGTCTGGGTCCAGTGAGCTCAGGCAGGCCATGAAGGGGCAGGGCAGGAAAAGGACAGTGCTGGGAAGCTAGGGAACTGGCCACCTCTGTGCTGGCTGAAGATCACAAAAATCAACACAGCTTTTTCCAAATGCTGCCCGTGCCTGATGGAATTAAACAGAGCTCTGAGAAAGACAGCACCGGGGCAGAGGATGGGTCCTGCGCTGCCTACAGTCATCAATATCTTGGCCAGTGGCTATGCATTCAGGGGCAATTCGGCTAGCTTTCTTGATCCACACCAGAAAACTCGCTTTTGAAGTGGTTTGGAAAGCTCCAAAAGGGACGTGCTTCATGCTATTGGTATTGCTGCCAAAAAGAAAAGATTCTGCTTTTCATCAGCTGTTGATTTTTGCTCTCTGTATTTCTCTAGCATCTGTTGCTGGTGGCCTTGTTATGCTAACAAGTAGATAGTGTAGCTGTGTAAGCAAAACAAAAAAGACTCTCCTGGATTATCAGTTCCAGGCTGGCCTGGAAACAGGCTTAGGGATGTTTCAATGCTTGAATGCAGGTGAGCTGGAGATCTGTGGCAATTCTTTCGACATGAGGCTGGACATTCTTTATAGCTTCCCCAGACACAGGAATTGTCAGGGCTTGAAAAAGAATCACTGGCAGGAGGTTCATTTTCTTTATTGCTCCCTCCCCAGCCATAAAACTAAAAGCTTTTTACCTAAACCAGGTTAGCCATCTCGTGGGAGTAGGAGATCATTTCTTTCAGAGTCTTTCCCGATTGAAGTCTAGTCCTAGGATGGTTTGAACGGTCCGTTTGAATTTGAAGAGCTTTCTAATTGATGTTTCTCATCCCCTCTCCAACCAGTCTTATTTGGTGTCATCTGCCTTTCCCCTTCCTCCCTACCAAACCTCAGAGTCTTGAAACAAAAATCTTTGTATTGTAAACTTCATCATGCTAATTTCATCACTTCACACGAACCTTCCCTTGTTTAAGTTTCCTCCAACTGTGTGACTTAGGGCTGTTGAGCTCTTTCAAATACACAGGAAAATGGAAACCTCTTTTGGTGTCTAGTGATTGTATAATAAAACGTTTTCAGATGCTAATCACATGCTTTGTGCTTTGTTAATGAATGAAAATCTAAGGATATTCTTATTTGAAAGGTTTAAAAATATAATAACTGTCATTATATCTAATTCTGTCTACATTTCTGGTGTGAAATGAGAAGTCAGGAGCCCTGCCATCTACACAGTGCATGGTTCTACCAGCTATTTCTGTGTCACTTCAAGCAAATCACTTCTTTTCTGCCTTTTCTTTCTTTTTATGTAAAATGTTGATAACTATCTGTCTCAATGAATTCACAGAGTGACTGTATTATGTACAACAAAATTTATTGAAAAGCGTAAAGCTCTATAATTACGTAGACTGTTTCCTGTGATTTAATAAGCTTTTTAAATCCCAGGGCAGTGGAGGAAGTATTCCTCTTACTGTAAAAGGACATCCCTCTAATAATCTCCCTTCTTTTCCTGACTTTTCAGGGATTCTGTTCATTGTTTTTCCATTTGTCATCTGCATCTTCAATCTCTCTCCTTCTTGATGTATTCTGTCAGCATTTAAATATAAATTTTTCATTTAAAAAATCTTCTATCTTGGAGGAACCTTAACTTTGACGCTGTGTGTCTTTCTAGCTATCAAGCCATCTCCTCCTTTCTTGGCAAATTTTTCTCAAGGATTTTCCACACTTACTATCTCCTTTTGCTCATGTTCCTTTCACTCTTTATTCAGGTCAGTTTGGCTTTCACTTTCATCAAGCCTATGGAACTGCTTGTGCTAAGGTCACCATGTAAGAGTGCTAGGGGTTTCCATCACAAGCTGCCACAGATTGAGTTGTTTATCTTCTCACAGCTCTGAAGACTGGAAATCCAGGATGGAATGTCAGCCAGTTTGCCTTCTTCTGAGAACTGCTGCCTTGCAGATGCCTCCCTTCCTGCTGTGTCCTCCGGCTGTGTTACCTGTGTCTCAATCTCTTTAGATGGACACCTGCCATATTGGTTTAGGGTCCACCCATATGGCTTCATTAGACCTCACTTACCTCTTTGAATGCCTTCTCTAAATCAGTCCCCTCTGAGGCAGTGGGGATCAGCTCTTCAACATAGGAATCTGGGGGGACACAATTCAGCGCCCCCAGAATTGGTGATTCCTAAACATCATGAACACTATTCCTCTTTCTTTCTTTTCTTTCTTTCTTTCTTTCTTTCTTTCTTTCTTTCTTTCTTTCTTTCTTTCTTTCGTTCGTTCTTCTCTCTCTTTCTTTCTTCTCTCTTTTTCTCCCTTTCTTCCTTCCTTCTCTCCCTTTCCTTTGCTTTCCTCGCTCTCCCTTCCTTCTTTCCTTCCCTTCCCTTCCCTTTCCTTTCCTTTTCTTTCTTTCCTTTCCTTTCCCTTCCCTTCCTTTCCTCGCTCTCCTTTCCTTCTTTCCTTTCCTTTTGTTTCCTTTCCTTTCCTCACTCTTCCTTCCCTCCTCCTCTCTCTTTCTCCCTTCCTTTTATTTATTTACTTTTGTTTATATAAAATTTATGGGATACATGTGCAATTTTGTTCCATGCATAGTGGTCAGTTCAAAGCTATTAGGGTATCCATCAGCCAGGTAACATATATTGTACATATTATATAATATATAAGTCCAATGGGGTCTCAGGAACATTCGGTAGAGTAGACCCCTGACCTCTTCCTCTAGCTTGAACTATTTTCTTATCAGCTTCTCCCTCTTTGCCCAAACTTTAAATGTTGAAGTTCCTAAATCCTGGGTCCTCTTCTGTTCTTATTCCACATGAAGCTTGTGCAACCCATGGCCTGTGGGCCACGTGTGGTCCAGAACAGCTTTGAATGCAGCTCAACAGAAATTTGTAAACATTCTTCAAGCATTATAAGATATTTTATGATTTTTTTAGCTCATCAGATATTGTTAATGTTAGTATATTTTATGTGTGGCCTAAGACAATTCCTCTTCTTCGAATGCAGCCAGGGAAGCCAAAAGATTGGACACCCCCGCCTACACAGACTCTAGACAAGGTTTTATTAATTCCTATGGCTTTAGATATCATTTATATGCATATGGCTCCTACAGACCTCTCCTCCCAAGCTCCAAAACATTATGTGCACCTGCCATCTTGAAATCTCCACTGGGATTTTCACAGGCATTCCTAAAATCGGAATTCAAAACTCTTTAGTTCTGCCTCCACATCTATGCCACTTCCTCAATCATTTCCCTTTTGTTAGTTTATTTCTTCTTCAACCTTACCATTCTTCATAAAAATTATCTCCATTTGCTTCTTCCAAAAAGCATCATCATTGTTGATGCTTTCTTCTTCCTGCAACCCCCCTACCATCACAACTTGCAACCAAGTACTGTTATTTCACCTTCAAAATATGTGCTAAAATTATCCGCTTCTGTCATCCGCATCTTTCCCCTGGTCTGCAAACATATACTCCTCTTTCCAACTTTTTGCCTCTCCAATACCTTCTCTATGGCACACCCAGAGGTTCTTCAAAAATTTCAATTAGATCATGTCTCTCCTTCGTTTAAAAATCTTTAATGATTTTCTATCCACGAAATTATTCTGCTAGACTGCAAGCTGTAAAGATGCAATGACTAGGTTTGCCTTATTTGTTTCTGTTTATGCAGAGCCTAGCATTGCATTTAGTAGGAACTTAACACATTGACCTAGATCTAGTCCACCTCCTCAGCCTCACCTCTCATGGAAGCACTCATAGACCTCAGTCCAGTTACTCTTTTCTCAGATCCCTGAGCTGGCCTTGTCCAGGGCTGCCTGGGCCGTGATGTTTTCACTTCTGCTTTGTTGGCTGGTATCTGCTTATATTCTTGCTACTGTAACTGATGTCCAAGGCAGTCACATAGGCATCCCAGGGAGGTTTCTAGAGCTCAGGTACCACCCTAGATCCAGTGAATCAGAATCTGCATGTTGACAAGGTCCCCAGGTGGTTCATATGCACATTCAAGTTTACGGTGCTTTGCTCTAAATCCCAGGCTGAGTGTAGTTCTTTAAAGAGAACTTTCCCAACTGGCCAAATCGTATTAGGTCATGTGATGGATTCACCCACACGGTCTGTGATACAGAAGGGAAAAGCAGTTGAGACCTATTGATCAGAAGCTGCTCACTTTAGAGTTTTACCTGAGGGTGATCCTATCAAAAGATCTGGATTTTGTAGAGAAGCATACAAAGTATGTGAATAGTTTGATTTGAGCAAATTGAAAATTGCCAGTTTTGTTTGCTTTAACCAATATGTTTGCTTTCCTTCTGAAAATCCCTTGTTACAGGTCCTTAGTTTTAGTTTGCCACATTATGACACAATGGGAATAATGCACTGCAGTGATCCTCAGTTGGTTTGGGTTTTCAATACATAATTGATCCATGGTTGTGGCATGCATTGTAGAATGTCCAGCTAGAACACCTATTCTTTCAATTACTTTGATTACTTTCAATGGCAAAACCACAATTACTTTTGCACTAACCTGATAGCTTTGCTACAAGTCAGTTGTTCAGGTTTTGTTGTTGTTGTTTGTTTTTATTTTTGCAAACACTTTAGATACTGCATAGTGGATGGATTAGTTTGTGGTTCCTGGGATCTTTTGTGTATTCTGTTGAAGCTCAATAATCACGTTACTGCAGACCTCCAAAATTTTACAAAGGACTGCATAGTGAGTTTTCAGCCGATAAGCTAAACCACATCTTATTACTGTGAGATGAAAGAAAGCACACCAATTAAAAGTAAACACTGTTTAAACTTATCTCAATGCATTTCTAAAGTGTCATACATTTATTATATTCTCTACTTGTAAAATATTTTGTTGTGCATATTGCCAAGTATTTCAGGATTTTATGGGTATAATGTATTCTATTAATTTAACTGGAAAACTTGTAGTTATTCAACAAGCAAAGTAAAAGTGTTGGCAGAGATGTAATTTTAAAGCACCATCCCACTCATTCCTTCAGTATTACAGCTGCTCCTTGTTGTTTAATAATAGAACTCATGAGTAGTTAATTTGAGAGGAAAGCTGGTGCAGGTGTAGTGCTATTTAGATGTCATGGAGGACACATGTGACATCTGCAGCTAGCTATAGGGTAAAAGCAAAACAGAAGTTAAAATCAGCCCTGTGTCAAATCTGCATAGTTTTAGGCTTCAGGGAGTTTCTCTGTATGTTGAGGCAGAAAGTTTAGTAGAATTCCAAGGGAATAAAAGAGGAACCAACATTTGTAGATTTTGCCTTCTATGGGGGAACTCATTCAATCATCAGGAGAACTCTTCAATAGGTTTTATTTGCTCCGGTTTACCTAGATGAAAAATTGAGACCCAGAATCCATGCTTTTCTTTCCTGGTTACACATTAAAATCACCAATGTGACTTTAAACACACACACACACACACACACACACACACTGCACACCCATTAGGATGGCTACTATCAAAAAAGAAAATACAAAAAAATCAGGGACCAGGAACGCTGGTTCACACCTCTAATCCCAACCCTTTGGGATCACCTGAGGTTAGGAGTATGACAGCAGCCTGGTCAACATGGTGAAACCTCATCTGTACCAAAAAAGAAAAAACAAAACAAAACAAAAAACAACACACACACACACACACACACACACGCAATTAGTCGGGCATGGTGGAACACATGTGTAATCTCAGCTAATTGAGAGACAGAGGCACGAGAATCGCTTGAACCTGGGAGGCGGAAGTTGCAGTGAGCCGAGATCACGCCACTGCACTCCAGCCTGGAGACAGAAGGAGACTTGGCCTCAAAACCAAACAAAAACACCCAGAAAATAACAAGTGCTGACAAGGATGTGGAAAAATTGTAACTCTTGTGCATTGAGGTTGGGTATGAAAAATAGTACATCAGCTGTGGAAAACATACAGTTCCTCAAATATTTAGACATAGAATTACCATATGATTCAGTAATCCCACTCACATCTATAAATCTCTATATCTGTATCTTTATCTCCCTATATCTATCTTCAAAAGAATGGAAAGCAGTTACTCAAATAGATACTTGTACACCTGTGTTCTCTCCACTCCCCCCCTTTTTTTTTTTTAATAAATGGGTCTCACTGTGTTTCCCAGGCCGGAGTGCAGGGGCTGTTTATGGCACGACCCCCTGCTGCGGGGCTGTCCACAGGCACGACCCCCTGCTGAGGGGCTGTCCACAGGCACGATCTCCCTGCTGCGGGGCTGTCCACAGGCATGACCCCCTGCTGGTCAAATTGGGAGTTGTGCCCTGCTTTGTCTCCAACCCAGGCCGGTTCACCCCTCCTTAGGCAAACTGGTAGTCCCTTATCCCAGGAGGTCACTGTACTAATGTCTAATTTCGTGCAAACATCTGATCAACACAGCACACTGCAGCCCAGGACTCCTGGGCTCAAGCGATATTCCTGCCTCAGATGCCTGAGTAGCAGGAACTACAGGCGCATGCCACCACACCTGCCTGCTACACCTGTGTTCATTGCAGCATCTCAGCAGCCTTATTTACAGCAACCACAAGGTGGAAACAACCTACAAAGTCTATTGAGGGATAGATGGATAAACAAAATGTGGTATAGACATAAAATGGAATATTAGTGATCTTTGAAAATGGAGGGAATTCTGATAATTGCTACCACATAGATAAAACTTAAAAATATTATACTAAGTGAGACGTCAAACACAGACTACGTGATTCCATCTATAGGAAGAACCTGGAACGGCAAATTAATAGAGACACAAAGTAGAATAGAGGTTTTCAGGACTGGCAGGAGGTGGAAATGGGCGGAGTTAGTGTCTAATGGGCACAGAGTTCCTGTCTGGGATGATAGAATGTTTCGGAAATGGATAGTGGTGATGATTGCACAGCATTGTGAATGTAGCTAATGACATTGAATTCTTTACCAGAAAACAAAAACAAAAACAGAAACACATTGCTTAAGCTTCCCAGTCAGACAGGTGACTTCCTTGGTGTGAGCTGGGGCCTGAGACCAGGCTGCCCTCGCCAGAGCTGCTTCAAGACCCCTCTTGGTTGTACTTAGACCTGATTGCTCTGGAGAGCCCCATACATGAAAGCCAGCTCTGGTTCTATCTCTTCTCACTCCAGTCCTCCCTGCCCCCACCATCCCCCAGCTGGGCATTATGAGAAAAGCAAGATGACTATGAGTTTTCTGATTATTTATATGACCAAATAATCTCAAGGACTGTTGCTAACTAACCCTTGGGACTCCCACTACCTTCATGAGGTTCGGACGAGGTGAAGGGTCCCTAAAATCATGCCACCTAGTCAGGAACTCAGTTGTCAATAATTTCTTTATTTGTGATACAAGCAGGGGTGGGGAAAGAGAAATGAACAGACTTGGAAGCTTCTCTGAGGCCTTAGAGAAGACTTCTGGGCTCCGAACACCAGATGCCAGGAGCAAGGAGGGTAGTTGATGACTCCCCACTCTTTCTCCAGCCCCTGCTACTCTGTTTCTCCCCTTCACCCACTGCAGCTTCCTCAGGTCCTGAGTCCCGCGCCATCATCTCTTCCAATCACCTCCTTTCTATCCCTGCTAATAAAGGAGCATCAGCTAAGTGAATGTGGTGATTTGCATTCACTTACGTTGATTCAGAAATTGTGTTTAATTCCACACAAGGAAAAGAATGTGGATCTTTTTCACTGGGAAAAAAAAAAGTCGCTGTGTATCGTCTTAATCATGTTTTCCTGGGATATAATCTATACATGACACCTATTTAAGCCTTCATTTCTTCTGTGCAAGTAGTTTGCTTTCCTCTCATGTGAAATAGTGTTGGACCCCACGGGTTTGGGCCACAGCCCAGGAAGACACAATCCTGAACGTCGTAATCTCAAATGTTGAAGTCCCAAAAGATCTAAATCTGTACAGTCTAAAATCCTGAAAACTACAATCCTAAAAAACAAAATTCTGAAAATACAATTCTGGAAAAAAATTATTAACACGTTCTTTAAAAAGCATTTATTTGGCAGCACATGGTGGCTCATGCCTTTAATCCCAGAACTTTTGGAGGCTGAGGCAGGTGGATCACAAATTCAAGAGATGGAGACCATCCTGGCTAACACGGTGAAACCCCATCTTTACTAAAAATAGAAAAAAATAGCCAGGCATCATGATGGGTGCCTGTAGTCCCAGCTACTCAGGAGGCTGAGGCAGGAGAATCGCTTGAACCCAGGAGATGGAGGTTACAGTGAGCCACGATCTCACCACTGAACTCCAGCTGGGCGACAGAGTGAGACTCTGTCTAAAAACAACAACAAAATAGCATTTATTTATATTTTTAAGATGGAATGTATTTGAGAAACGTATAAAAACACAACAGAATGCTTCCTAGGCCACTTTACACAATCAACAGGCAATAATAACATGCATATATTTGCAAGCATAGAACTCAGGTATGCTAGCGATAGTCTCACGGGTATAATGGTAATGAGCAGATGAGTTGTATTTGTAAAAAAATGGGTCAAAAAGCAAAATGTATAAAAGCATGGTTGGTAACCGGATGCACTCAGCTTTATAACTTAGGTCATCTAGAATATTGTGACAGACAACCTAAGTCTTTTGACCAGATTCATCAAAAGCTGGGATGGGTCACCATCTAACATGCAGTCAAAGAGCTGAGATGTTGAGGAATTTTCTCTTTCCCAAATGCAAATGTGCAAAAAGGGTATCTTCTCATTTATTGAGGAAACTTTATTGTTTTTACGTACATGTACAATGCTTACACACAAAGTCAGTGTTGTGATAATGCACTCTTGTGGGGTCAAATTTGCAAAAGAAAATGCATAAAACTAATTAGAACTCTCTAAAAGTCTTTGCAAAATGTATACCTCCAGTATTGGAAATGATGCTAAGATAAAATACATAGCATAGCAAGTTGTAAAAAATAATGCTGACAATTTATAATAGTGGAAAAAATGGAAAAAGAACTAAAAAGAGAATTGACATATAAAAAGTATATTTCGTGGATAGATTATGGGCAATTGCAGAGTTCATCGTAGCTGGCTGACTTTCATGATCATTAACTATATTTTGAAGTCATGCATCACGATGACTTTTTTGTTTTTAGGATGAAGTCATGCATCACGATGACTTTTTTGTTTTTAGGATTTGACTCTCCTCATAAAATACATTCATATTCATTTTCTACGTGGCACTGCTTTTTTTTTTGAAATTCTTCTATAATTTGATACACACTGACATGAACATTTCCTATTACACTTTCCAATCTTCTATGCCGTTCTTGTCTATTGTTTTGAGTATGTGGAAATCCATTTTGCACGCCCTCATATACAGGCTACTCATTTGGCAGAAACAATACTCTTGATTGAACAGCAACACCGTTGCCTAAATGATTTCTTATCCTATCTTGCATATCATTATTTTCAAACCAGTATGTAATATTTCTGTCTTCTTCAGGCAATTGTGGTTTTAATTTATCAAAAGCTCCTGGAATTTTATCAGGTGGAAGGAATGCCAATACAGAAAAATGACATATTTTTAAACTAAAATTTTCATCATTGCCATATGGCCTGGCCAATCCACTCACCTGAATTTTCTGGCAAATGAGCTGGGCTGAATGGAAGATACAAACTTTACTGGTAACAACTTGCATTTCACTTTTAGAAGCCTTGATCACACCTAATTAAAAACTTGTCATTATAATTTGGGGATCCAAATGAAATCTATTTTCTTCTGCAAAGCCCTCCAAATCTTCAAATAAGCTTTTATAAAGTACTTCACTTTTTCCAGTTATTAAACCATAAACATGCAGATTAAATTACAGAATTTTGTAATCCAGTGGGGGCATAAACTGTATGAAGTTGATTAGAAAACCCACTGGGGACAGTTTTGAAAGTGCTGTTCACCAGCCAAAGTGAAACATGCACCACTTTTGTTATGTTAAACTTAGTGGTAAATAAATCTGTTTATCTTTTTTGACAGTCAAATCCCTAATCAAGAATAGTTCATGATTTAATATGTCTTGTAGCACTGGAGGAAGCTCTGTGCAAGGAGGTGTCTGGCTCAGAAGGCGACTGAATTTGTTGAGCTATTTTTATTATCTGACAAAAGGCATTTTGTGAAGGCGAGCATGGTGCTACGTGTAGAGGTGCTTGGTACATGATTACATAACTTGGCAGACAAGATTTTGTGCATTTTTTACTTTCATTTTCATTTCTTCTGTGATATTCAAGACATTCAAAACAGTGACAGCAGATCTTCCCCACCTAGTCCGCTCAGACCCACACACTGATCTCTTCTGAGAAAACCATCACAGACATACCCAAAATAATGCTTTCCCAGCTTTCCAGAGATTCCTTAATCCAGTCAAGTTGACACCTGAAATTAAGCCTGCAAGTCCACCCGTTGTAGATTTGGCACCCATATGGACCTCCTTAAACCATAAATAATTTCCAGATAAAAAGAAAACAAAGCAAGAGTTGTACCTAACACGATGCAACTAACGTGGTACAACTCTCCTGTGATTGTGATTTTCTGGATTTTAGACGTTAAGAATTTAGACTTGTAGATTCTGGATATTAGCCCTTTGTCAGATGAGTAGGTAGCGAACATTTTCTCCCATTTTGTAGGTTGCCTGTTCACTCTGATGGTAGTTTCTTTTGCTGTGCAGAAGCTCTTTAGTTTAATTAGATCCCATTTGTCAATTTTGGCTTTTGTTACCATTGCTTTTGGCGTTTTAGACATGAAGTCCTTGCCCATGTCCTGAATGGTAATGCCTAGGTTTTCTTCTAGGGTTTTTATGGTTTCAGGTATGACATTTAAGTCTTTAATCCATCTTGAATTAATTTGTGCACAAGGTGTAAGGAAGGGATCCAGTTTCAGCTTTCTACATATGGCTAGCCAGTTTTCCCAGCACCATTTATTAAATAGGGAATCCTTTCCCCATTGTTTGTTTTTCTCAGGTTTGTCAAAGATCAGATAGTTGTAGATATGCGGCGTTACTTCTGAGGGCTCTGTTCTGTTCCATTGATCTATATCTCTGTTTTGGTACCAGTACCATGCTGTTTTGGTTACTGTAGCCTTGTAGTATTGTTTGAAGTCAGGTAGCGTGATGCCTCCAGCTTTGTTCTTTTGGCTTAGGATTGACTTGGTAATGCGGGCTTTTTTTTGGTTCCATATGAACTTTAAAGTACTATTTTCCAATTCTGTGAAGAAAGTCATTGGTATCTTGATGGGGATGGCATTGAATCTGTAAATTACCTCGGGCAGTATGGCCATTTTCACGATATTGACTCTTCCTACCCATGAGCATGGAATGTTCTTCCATTTGTTTGTATCCTCTTTTATTTCATTGAGCAGTTGTTTGTAGTTCTCCTTGAAGAGGTCTTTCACATCCCTTGTAAGTTGGATTCCTAGGTATTTTATTCTCTTTGAAGCAATTGTGAATGGAAGTTCACTCATGATTTGGCTCTCTGTTTGTCTGTTGTTGGTGTATAAGAATGCTTGTGATTTTTGTACATTAATTTTGTATCTTGACACTTTGCTGAAGTTGCTTATCAGCTTAAGGAGATTTTGGGCTGAGACAATGGGGTTTTCTAGATAAACAATCATGTCATCTGAAAACAGGGACAATTTGACTTCCTCTTTTTCTAATTGAATACCCTTTATTTCCTTCTCCTGCCTAATTGCCCTGGCCAGAACTTCCAACACTATGTTGAATAGGAGTGGTGAGAGAGGGCATCCATGTCTTGTGCCAGTTTTCAAAGGGAATGCTTCCAGTTTTTGATCATTCAGTATGATATTGGCTGTGGGTTTGTCATAGATAGCTCCTATTATTTTGAAATACGTCCCATCAATACCGAATGGGACGTATTTCAAAATAATAAGAGCTATCTATGAACTCAAACAAATTTACAAGAAAAAACAAACAACCCCATTAAAAGGTGGGTGAAGGACATGAACAGACACTTCTCAAAAGAAGACATTTATGCAGCCAAAAAACACATGAAAAAATGCTCATCATCACTGGCCATCAGATAAATGCAAATCAAAACCACAATGAGATACCATCTCACACCAGTTAGAATGGCAATCATTAAAAATTCAGGAAACAACAGGTGCTGGAGAGGATGTGGAGAAATAGGAACACTTTTACACTGTTGGTGGGACTGTCAACTAGTTCAGCCATTGTGGAAGTCAGTGTGGTGATTCCTCAGGGATCTAGAACTAGAAATACCATTTGACCCAGCCATCCCATTACTGGGTATATACCCAAAGGACTATAAATCATGCTGCTATAAAGACACATGCACACATATGTTTATTGCGGCATTATTCACAATAGCAAAGACTTGGAACCAACCCAAATGTCCAGCAATGATAGGCTGGATTAAGAAAATGTGGCACATATACACCATGAAATACTATGCAGCCATAAAAAATGATGAGTTCATGTCCTTTGTAGGGACATGGATGAAATTGGAAATCATCATTCTCAGTAAACTATCGCAAGAACAAAAAACCAAACACAACATATTCTCACTCACAGGTGGGAATTGAACAATGAGATCACATGGACACAGGAAGGGGAACATCACACTCTGGGGACTGTTGTGGGGTGGGGGGAGGGGGGAGGGATAGCATTGGGAGATATACCTAATGCTAGATGACGAGTTAGTGGGTGCAGCGCACCAGCATGGCACATATATACATATGTAACTAACCTGCACAATGTGCACATGTACCATAAAACTTAAAGTATAATAATAATTTTTAAAAAACGTGAACTCATTATGTCAACAGAAATAAAATTTCTACAAAAACTAAAAATAAAAAAAAGAATTTAGGCTTTAGGACTGGGAATGGTGGCTCATGCCTGTATTCCCAGCACTTTGGGAGGCCAAGTCAGGAGGATCACTTGAGCTCAGGAGTTTGAAATCAGCCAGGACAATAAAGTGAGACCCCATGATATAGTTTGGCTGTGTCTCCAACCAAATCTCCTCTTGAATTGTAGTTTCCATAATCCTCACATATCATGATGGGGACCCAGTGGGAGGTAATTGAATCATGGAGGCAGTTACCCCCATGCTGTTCTCATGATAGTGAGTGAGTTCTCACAAGATCTGATGGTTTTATAAGGAGCTTTTCCCCCTTTGCTTGCGCTTCTCCTTCCTGCTACCTCGTGAAGAAGGTGACTTGCTTCCCGTTTGCATTCTACCATGCTTGTAAGTTTCCTGAGGCCTCCCCAGCTATGATGAACTGTGAGTCAATTAAACCTCTTTCCTTTATAAATTACCCAAGCTTGGTTATATCTTTATTAGCAGCATGAGAATGGACTGATACAGTAAATGGGTACTGAGGTAGTGGGGCATTGCTATAAGGATACCTAAAAATGTGGAAGTGAATTTGGAACTGGGTAACAGGCAGAGGTTGAACAGTTTGCAGTGTTTGGAAGAAGAGAGAAAAATGTGAGGAAGTTTGAAACTTCCTAGACACTTGCAGAATGGTTTTGAGGAAAATGCTGATAGTGACATGGACAATGAAGTCCAGGCTGAGGTGGTCTCATATGGAGATGAAGAACTTGTTGGGAACTGGAGTAAAGGTGACTCTTGCTATGCAAAGGGACTGACGGCATTTTGCCCCTGCCCTAGAAATCTGTGGAACTTTAAACTTGAGAGACATGGTTTAGGGTATCTGGCAGAAGGAATTCCTAAGTAGCAAAGTGTTCAAGAGGAAGCAAAGCATAAAAGTTTTAAAAATTTTGCAGCTTGGCTCTCCCCCTCCCCCTCCCCCTCCCTTTCCCTCTCTTTCCACGGTCTCCCTCTCCCTCTCTTTCCACGGTCTCCCTCTCCCTCTCTTTCCACAGTCTCCCTCTGATACCGAGCCGAAGCTGGACTGTACTGCTGCCATCTCGGCTCACTGCAACCTCCCTGCCTGATTCTCCTGCCTCAGCTTGCCTAGCGCCTGCGATTGCAGGCACGCGCTGCCACGCCTGACTGGTTTTCGTATTTTTTTGGTGGAGACGGGGTTTCACTGTGTTGGCCGGGCTGGTCTCCAGCTCCTAACCGCGAGTGACCCGCCAGCCTCGGCCTCCCAAGGTGCCGGGATTGCAGACGGAGTCTGGTTCACTCAGGGCTCAATGGTGCCCAGGCTGGAGTGCAGTGGCGTGATCTCAGCTTGCTACAACCTCCACCTCCCAGCCGCCTGCCTTGGCCTCCCAAAGTGCCGAGATTGCAGCCTCTGCCCGGCCGCCACCCCGTCTGGGAAGTGAGGAGCGTCTCTGCCTGACCGCCTATCATCTGGGACGTGAGGAGCCCCTCTGCCTGGCTGCCCAGTCTGGAAAGTGAGGAGCGTCTCTGCCCGGCCGCCATCCCATCAAGGAAGTGAAGAGCGCCTCTTCCCGGCCGCCATCCCATCTAGGAAGTGAGGAGCGTCTCTGCCCGGCTGCCCATCGTCTGAGATGTGGGGAGCACCTCTGCCCCACCGCCCCATCTGGGATGTGAGGAGAGCCTCTACCCGGCCACGACCCCGTCTGGGAGGTGAGGAGCGTCTTTACCCGGCTGCCCCGTCTGAGAAGTGAGGAGACCCTCTGCCTGGCAACTGCCCCATCTGAGAAGTGAGGAGCCCCTCTGCCCGGCAGCCACCCCGTCTGAGAAGTGAGGAGCCCCTCCGCCCGGCAGCCACCCCATCCGGGAAGGAGGTGGGGGTCAGCCCCCCGCCCGGCCAGCCGCCCCCTCCGGGAGGGAGGTGGGGGGGTCAGCCCCCCGCCAGGCCAGCCGCTCCCTCCGGGAGGAGAGGGGAGCCTCTGCCCAGCCGCCCCTACTGGGAAGTGAGGAGCCCCTCTGCCCGGCCAGCCACCCCGTCCAGGAGGGAGGGGGGGGTCAGCCCCCCGCCCAGCCAGCTGCCCCGTCTGGGAGGGAGGTGGGGGGGTCAGCCCCTGCCCAGCCAGCTGCTCCATCCGGGAGGTGAGGGGTGCCTCTGCCTGGCCGCCCCTACTGGGAAGTGAGGAGCCCCTCTGCCCGGCCAGCCACCCCGTCCGGGAGGGAGGTGGGGGCGTCAGTCCCCCTCCCGGCCAGCCGCCCCGTCCAGGAGGTGGGGGGCGCCTCTGCCCGGCCGCCCCTACTGGGAGGTGAGGAGCCCCTCTGCCCGGCCACCACCCCGTCTGGGAGGTGTGCCCGGCAGCTCATTGAGAACGGACCATGATGACAATGGCAGTTTTGTGGAGTAGAAAGCGGGGAAGAGGTGGGGAAAAGATTGAGAAATCGGATGGTTGCCGTGTTTGTGTAGAAGGAGGTAGACATGGGAGACTTTTCATTTTGTTCTGTACTAAGAAAAATTCTTCTGCCTTGGGATCCTGTTGATCTGTGACCTCACCCCCAACCCTGTGCTCTCTGAAACATGTGCTGTGTCCACTCATGGTTAAATGGATTAAGGGCGGTGCAAGATGTGCTTTGTTAAACAGATGCTTGAAGGCAGCATGCTCGTTAAGAGTCATCACCACTCCCTAATCTCAAGTACCCAGGGACAGAAACACTGCAGAAGGCCGTAGGGTCCTCCGCCTAGGAAAACCAGAGACCTTTGTTCACTTGTTTATCTGCTGACCTTCCCTTCACTATTGTCCTGTGACCCTGCCAAATCCCCCTCTGTGAGAAACACTCAAGAATGATCAATTAAAAATAAATAAATAAATAAATAAATAAATAAATAAATAAATAAATAAATAACAAATTTTGCAGCTTGATGATGAGATAGAAAAGGAAAACCCATTTTCTGGAGAGAAATTTAAGCCAGCTGCAGAGATTTGCATGAGTAACGAGGAGCTGAATATTAATCACCAAGACAATGGAAAAGTGTCTTCAGGCCATGTCAGAGACCTTCATGGCAACTCAAACCATCACAGGCCAGGAGGCCTAGGAGGAAAAAAATGGTTTCATGGGCCCGGTGCAGGACTTGCTGCTCTGTGCAGTCTCAGGACTTTGCGCCCTGTGTCCCAATCATGGCTAAAGGGCCAATGTACAGCTCAGGCCATGGCTTCATAGGGTACAAGCCCCAAGCCTTGGTAGCTTACATGAGGCTTTGGGCCTGTGGGTGCACAGAAGTCAAGAATTGAGGTTTGGGTATCTATGCCTAAATTTCAGAAGATGCATGGAAACGCCTGGGTGTTCAGGAACAAATTTGTGACGGGGACGGAGCCCTCATGGGGAACCTCTGCTAGGGCAGTAACTACAGAAGGGAAATGTGGGGTCAGAGCCCCCACACAGTCCCCACTGGGGCACTGCCTAGTGGAGCTGAGAGAAGAGGGCCACCATCCTCCAGACTCCAGAATGGTAGATACACTGACAGCTTGCACTGTATTGCCTGGAAAAGCCACAGACACTCAGCACCAGCCTGTGAAAGCAGCCAGGAGGAGAGCTGTACCCTGCAAATCAACAGGGGTGGAGCTGCCTAAGGCCATGAGAGCCCACCTCTTGACCTGGATGTGAGACATGAAGTCAAAGGAAATCATTTCAGAGCTTCAAGATTTGACTGACCCATTGAATTTTGGACTTGCATGGGGCCTGCAGTCCCTTCATTTTGGTCAATTTCTCCCATTTGGAACAGGTGTATTTACCCAAGGTCTATATCCTCATTGTATCTATGAAGTAACTAACTTAATTTTGATTTTACAGGCTCATAGGCAGAAGGGCCTTGCCTTGTCTAAGATAAGACTTTGGACTTGGACATTTGGGTTAATGCTGGAATGAGCTAAGGCTTTGGGGGACTGTTAGAAAGGCATGATCATGTTTTAAAATGTAAGGACATGAGATTTGGAAGGGGCTGGGGGCAGAATGATATGGTTTGGCTGTGTGCCCACCCAAATCTCACCTTGAAGTGTAGTTTCCATAGTCCCTACATATTATGGGAGGAACCCAGTTGGAGGTAATTGAATCATCGGGTTGGTTACCCCCGTGCCGTTCTCATGACAGTGAGTGATACCTGAAGGTTTTATAAGGGGCTTCTCCCCTTTTGCTCAGCACCTCCTGCTGCCTTGTGAAGAAGGTGCCTTTCTTCTTGTTTGCATTCACCATGATTGTAAGTTTTCTGAAGCCTTCCCAGCCATACTGAACTGTGAGTCAATTAAACCTCTTTCTTTTATAAATTACCCAGGCTCCTGTATGTCTTTATTGGGAGCATGAGAATGAACCAATTCACTCTGTCTCTATTAAAAAAAAAAAAGAATTTAGTCCTTAGGCATTTTAATCTTTCAGGATTTCAACATTCAGGGTTATGGTGTTTGTGACTGGGTCTTCTGGGATTATGATCCTCACCTGGACTAAATGGCCTCGCAGCTCTCTTCAAACTATGATCCTATTCTCCCACTGCCTCCTGAGTTCAGCCTCTTTCTTCAACTTGGCTAAGCCTGCCTTTCCTTTCCTATCTGTTTGCTTTCTTCCCTCTGATTAATCCAAAGTAAAATTTGACTTTTTTTTTCATTCCAACAACTCCATATTCTATCACATATATCCTTTCATGAAGTTGGCCCCTGATAATATTTCTGTTGACAACAGTATAATATAGACAAAATTGCCTATAGTTAAAGTACGTATTTTATTTGGTGGCAGCATTCTGATAAGAAATTAAAACTATTTCTTTTAAAATCATAATTTAATCATCAGGCAGAGCAAGTAAAGAGAAATAAGTTCCAGAATCTCACATCTGTCAAAAGTATATGCTGATTTTTATTGAGGACTTCCTTATTTCTGCCATCAATTGACTCTCACACAGCTTGTTCCCAATAGAATCTAGTGTGGAATTGGCAAATGTGGTGTCATACATGCAGCGCTCTACTGGAGCTGATAATTAAGTACCCAGAAATTTTATGAAGTGGTTGTCAAACCATCAGTAGAAATATTTGCACAATGGAAATCAGCAAATGCTACAAATCTGGGCTTCCCCCCACCCAACCAATAGGTTTACTAGCATACAACTTTTATTCATCTTGTAAACATTCAGAATTTCTATAAATACTCATAGAGTCTCCTATACTCAGTGTCTCAGAATAACTCGAAGTTCTTACAATATCCAGTGAGGCTGAGTGTGAGTTGACCCACCCCAGTCCCTCTTTCTGACCTGTCTCCTGTTAGCCTTCTGACTCCCAGTGTTCTCTACTTCATGCACATATGCTAGGCACCCTGCTGTTTGCCTGCCTTTTCTTCCTCGAGTGCTCTTCCCCAGATATCTGCATAGCTGGTGCCCTCACCTCCTTGGAATCTTTGTTCAAATGTTATCTTCTCAGCGAGACCTTATCTATATAAGTTTTCTAT
Organism: Gorilla gorilla gorilla; assembly: GCF_029281585.2. Classification (NCBI taxonomy): domain Eukaryota; kingdom Metazoa; phylum Chordata; class Mammalia; order Primates; family Hominidae; genus Gorilla; species Gorilla gorilla. The sequence continues at coordinate 6,713,182 of NC_086018.1, read as the reverse complement.
GACTGCTGGAATAAATTAGCACACCTCTAGTAGCCTAAAAGAACACACACTCTCTCTAGGGGAGAGAGAACACTCTCTTACCTTCTCCAGCTTTGAAAGGATGCCTGCATCCCTTGGTACCTGGCCCCCTTCCAGGCAGCAACCACATCATTCTGACCCTAGCTGTGACGCTTCTTGTCTCAGACTCTCCTGCCTCTCTCTCTTTTGCTTTTAAGTCCTCTTGTGATGATATTGGGCCAGCATGGGTAATCCAGAATAATCTCCTCATCTCATGATCCATAACTTCATCACATCCATAAGTCCTTTTTGCCATATAGGGATATGGACATGTAGAAAGGCCATTCTTATGCCTATTATTCCCTCCTTGAGCATTCTAACTACCTTCACATCTACCCGCTCCCAGCATTCCTGAGCTCCCTTCCAAACTTAATTTTTCTCTGAGCCACTTATTACCTTCTGGCATATTATATATTTTACATATTTATTTTATTAATGATCTGTCTTTTCTCACTGGAATATAATTTGCATGAGGGTAAATATTTTTATTTTATATCATTGCCATATTTTCATTATGTTGAACAGTGCCTTGCTTTTAGTAAGGATTCAAGAAATATATATGTTTTGGCTAAATAAATTAGGTTGAGAAGTTTGGGGGAAAATCCAGGCATGATACAGAAGACGGTTCCCAGTGATGGGAAAGGGCCATGTTGTGGGGCCTCTACAGGAAGCCAGGATGCTCCAGAGGTACCCCGGGGCAGAGCTGCTTTGCTCACATTGAACTCTTTGCCCGAGCTCTGATTTCTAATGTTTTCTTTCATATTTATTTTTGCTCTGCCTTTTTTTAAATTATTTTTTTATAGAGATGAGGTTTTACTATATTTCTCAGGCTGGTATCAAACTCATGAGCTCAAGCAATCTTCCCACCTCAGCCTCCCAAAGTGTTATTACTACAGGTGCAAGCCAACACACCCGGCCTGCTTTTCTCTTTCTTTGAAATATACTCAAAATGTTTATATTGGTTTCTAACTATATATCATGAACTCCTGAAGCAAAGTAACCACTTTGTTTTTCATTATTTCTTTCACTCTTCTACTCTGCACGGTGCCAGATATTGGATATGTAGATGCCAAACATTTGCTTTTCTGATTTCTTACATTTTATTTCTTAAAAATCAACCTAACCACGTTGTAGAGAGGGATAATTTCCTTCCTTTATTTTGAAAATTTGTGCATGCCCAATACTTATATTGTGCGGTTCAATGTTGCTTCAGATTTTTTTTTTTCTATTTTTGCCAGACTTCCGAATCTCTTAAAACTTGTTTGTGGTCAGCACAGCAAGGAACACGCTTTAGCTTTGAAAAAATCTTTAACATGAAAAAAATGCACTGACATTGTTTTCAATGTAACATAGGCTAGGATTTGCCTATGTTTGCACATGTTGAGAATTGTCCCACCTGGCTGATGTGTTCACCTCTTCAGCTTGGATCCTGCTGTGGATTTATTTACAAACATCAATTGCCTTCAAGCCATCCTTTCTGCTGTATGTTTTGTAGTCTTCTATAGTAGATACACAACAGATAATGTGGAGAGAAAAGACATAAGAGGAGGAAGGTAATGACAGAATTTGTCAAGGTTGTAAACTTCTTGGTTTCGTTGAAGAATTTGTTGCCTTTCTACTAAGACAGCAAAGCAGCATTTTGTTACTGACAGCCTAAAACCACTTAATCTCAGGTGAATGCATCACTTGCCAAGCTGTTGGAATGCTATTTGTGTTTTGTTGCACAATTTTTTGGTTGTTTATTTGGTTGGCTTTTTGGAAGGCAAATTTGGAAAGGGGACCTACACGGAAGGGCTGACCCACCCACATTCCCTTATTATCATTACAGACAAGAAGAAACTAGCAGAGCTAAGATTGGAGTGAAGAAAGGCAGTGTGATAAGCACCAGCAAAAAGTTGAGGGCTGTTGCTCTCTAAATTATTATTTGATTATTTTAAAAATATGGAAGTTTTCTAGTCACTGAAGAAGAGAGAGGAAAGTGCACTTATTTTTATATGAAGTTACTTAACTACCTCCTAAACACATACGTGGCAATTGTTTTTGCTTGTGCAAAGTATTTTAATTAGCAAGAATTCATATATCGAGATTATAATTAGAGAGTTCAATTTATATATTTGCTATCCTGATCAAGCCTGACATGGCAAAAAAAAAAAAAAAAGAAAGAAAACCAAGTTCACTCCAAAATATATAGCTTCAAAATAAAAAATGCTGGAAAGCTTGCTGTGATAACTATTTTGTACTTTTGTACAAAAAAACTAAAGAACAAATTTCCTAAAGAACTATTTGCTAAACATGAGATATTGCTCCCTTTGAGTATATACAGTTAAGATAGGAAGAGTGTTCAGACCAGTAAATTATAGTTTATATTGAAGATAATATTCAGTTGACTGATAACAAATAATCAACATTCATGATAACATTTCAGCATTTCCAAGGTACCAAGTGTACTAATTTTTGAAAATATATTTTAGAAGGAATTTAGAACTGGTGTTTTTAGTGAAGACTAACATCTCTGATGCTGCAACATGTATGTGAAATGGGTGTTACATCTATCCTGCTCTTTAACCCCACTGTTAACAAAGTGGCTGAAAACAAAAGTAAGAAAAAATCAGTCTAAGTGAGAAAACCACTAATGCTCTCAATTCTCTCTCTCTCTTTCTCTCTCTGTGTGTGTGTGTGTGTGTGTGTGTGTGTGTGTGTTAAGGGGGATGGCGGGAGGTGGTCTTAACTCTTGAAAGAAACCTTCTTTGTATAGGAAGCATATTTCAGTTTAGGTACAATGATAAGAAAGTATAATTTTATAATCCATAAGACCAGATACCTTCAGAAATGATTTTTCCTGTGGGATTTCTATGACTGGTATTCTGACTAGTGTGAAATGACAGGTTTGGATGTCTATATCTACACCCATCAAAACCTCAGAGCTTCATGCACTGCTATAACTTTTCTATTAACTCTGGGTAAATTAGGAGGCTGGTACAAGGAATAATTTTAACTTCAGATTTTACAGTTTGCTTATGTTAAAGGCAGAAAGATCTACTTTTCAACGATCTGTATTTTAAGATATTGACTTTTCCTGGTGCTATTTTATGATTATGGAGAAAATAGAATTCTTATTAGAAATCTCGACTCCGAATTGAGAATAGATATTTTGATACTTGTCCTGCTGTGGCCTGAGACTTGGAATCATGAATTAAAACAGACTTTGCTGTTTATCTACAGATTAGAACACACAAATAAACATCAGTGTAACCTCCTCATTGGCATTCTGGTAGTTACATTTACTTATTCCAGAGCAAAATTAATATATGATAAGAAGTGGAATATTTTCTGTTGATACCTAGGGTATTATGACAACAACCTTCCTTAGAAAAGAAACAGTGTATTATGAGGACAGTGGATGCTACAACATTATTTGCCTTCAAGACATTGCAAACAACTGGAATCAATTGAATAACCTTCTCAAGCACAAGCCAACAGTGAAATGAAAGTTATTTATCTAAAACAGCAGGCAAGGGCTTCATTGGTACACTCGGAAGGTGGCTCACTAACCCTGCTGAAGTTTTGCTCCATCTGATCAGGGCATAAATGTTTCATTGACCCAATAACCAAGGTCTTAGAGTTTCACAGTGTTTTCTCTCCAATAGCTAATACAGGGAGCATTGCTGACATTCTGCCCATGGTTGCCAAGGCTGAAAACAAACGTGCTTTGAATAATACTATAAAAACTTTGAAATTAATCTTTGCTGTAGGAACCAGTGTTCTACTGTGGGCTCTATACAAAGCCACTTAAGGTGGGAGGGAGTAAACTTTTCAAGTAGGTTTTAGGTAATAGAAACAGACGTCTTTATTGGATTTGTCTGGAAAAAAAGTAAGGAAAACCCCAACATTATCTGTTCTGGTCAAGAAGCATAAGGCTCAGTCCAGTTTTATTTCTCTCCTCCTTTGGATCCTTTTTTCTTATTCTTGACTCTATACATGGAGAAAAAGTTCAAGTGCATCTAAAGCAGTAATGCTGGGAACTTCCCAACTTATTCCCATGATGCTACTGTTGCTTATAAAGCATTTTGAGGATTCTTGTATTCAGAGATAGGGAGAAGCCGCAAGAGGAAGTCAGTCTTGCTGGTGTACAGCTGCATTTTGGGCTCATGTATAGAAGAGCTAACATGGATTTCAGAGTCTCCCAGGTGTTTGAAATCCAGGCTCTGCTCTCAGGACCTGTGAGGTCTTAGATAAGTTGCTCAATCTCTTTGAGCCTCAGTATTCTGAGTACAATGGCACATACCTTGCAGGACTGCGGTGTGGATGAATTGCGATGATGTGTATGAATCCAGCTCAGGGTCTTCTTTCCTTCCTTCTTTCTTCCCTGCCTCTGAATTTACACCAAGCTGTACTTCTGAGATCTGACTCCTGAGAGGCTAGACACACAGTGAAGCTTGATGCTTGCTAGAAACTGAGCGGCTAGACTTGAGTGTTAGGGAACCTGGGAATGACATCTCCCATCCATCCGGGAAGGCCGAGGATGAAAGCGAGGCAGGGCAGCAGAGGGGGAAGTGGTGCCATGGAGGCCACATTTGGGCTGGAGCCTGCTTAAGGCACTTTAGTGCTGAGTCATTTGGGGCCCAAGGTAGGGGCAGATAGAAGAGAAGGAGGGCATTTATCGCCTAGTCATAGGGACAGATAGAAGAGAAGGACGGCAGTTATTGGCTAATCAGGAGCTTAACAATCTCTATTTCCTTTCAAACCTCGTTTCATCCCTTCCATTCCTGTCAAATTCACAGGCAATTAAACTTCCTCCTGCATCTCGGAGTAGGCCTCTGCATCATTTCTCCTCTGCAATTGTATCTTCTTCGGGCATGTGGGAAGGTCTTAGTGTACCTGTGGTATTTAGGGACTTGATCCTCTTTCCTCTTTATTGTCAAAGTTGTGGCTTGCCAAGATTAGGACAGAGTCTGGTTATGACATGTTAGCAATCGTCACCTCTCATTTTTAAGTAAATATACTTTTATGCAGTTTGAGCTCCCTTTCATGTCATTTATTAATTTGTTCATTCGTTAACACATTCATTTGTGGAGCATTTGGCCTATAAAAGAGAAGAAACCCTTCCTTAGCATTAAGGGAGGAGAGAAAACAAAATGCACAGAGACACATGCTTGGTTTTGCATAACTTTGACAGTTTCTAAAATAAAATAAGGTCTAACTTGGAAAACCAAAACCTACCACTGAGATATTTACATAATCTAAAAAGTCAGTTTCAAAAGAACTTCCAAAATGTTTTTAAAAATGACTATTCTTTAGAATAATGATGTAGCATTCCAAGGGTTTAGTGTTCAACCAGCATTTATTACCACCTGCTGGGTGCCTGAGGCAGGAGATTTGTAATGAGAGACACAAACATGAATTGAAAAACTTCTGTCCATAGTTTCACAGTTCCTGTCAAAGCATAGAGACCCCTGTAGATAGAGCCCCTTGTGTAAGATGCCCAGTGTTCTGGGCGAGAGGATACACTCGGTCTGCAGGTATATCTGGTGGGCAGAACAGGAAAGGTGTCACTGAGGTGGTGCTATGTGAGTTAGTTGTGAAAAATGAGTACGGGTTTATGAGGCAGATATGAGAGGCACTTTGTTGAAGTTACAACTCCTACCAGGCACTCGTTTGAATTTTCTGTTTCATTTGCTCTTTGGAGGTTGCTTGTTGGTACACTTACATCTTCTATGCCAGTCTTAGAGAAGTGTGTGTGTGTGTCTGTGTTTAGTATTTTTTGCAGAGTTTCTTTGTGTTTCCAAGCTTACTTTAGAGCTGAAGCTTGTCAGAGTTCTCATAACAAATGCGTGATTGAACTAAATTCGAACCTGCCACCTCTGGTGTTGGAGTCTTACGGCACCTCAGTGCATTCATGCGGTGTGCTCTACCCTCTACTTTCGTGATTTATTTAAAGACCAAATCATAATGAATAACACTTCTTAGGCTTAAACCTATAGCAGGGGTAGGAAATAGTTCAAAGCTTCTGACTTACATAAACAAATGCAATCTTCAAAAACTACTGTTTTCTAATCTGCATGAATGTACTGAACTCGTTGCCGCCTTCATTTAAATGTGATGTATCAAAAGTGCCTTGTAAACTGTTAAATTCCAATGTTGATATTGTTATAGATATACTTTATTAAATACCGGATAATGATTTCATAAAGTACAGGGTTTTAACTGTGAAATTATTCTAAAATATGTAGAAAAAATTTGGAATAATCTTCCCATTTTGAACACAATGATTGGTTTTAAAATTCCCTTGATTTATATGTTTGTATGCTGTGGATTCTCAATTAAGTGAGTTAGTGTCTTTGCAATATAGTAAGATTTTGATACAGTTTTTAATCTGTCAGGGAAAAGGCTAGATAAGTACTATCTCATTTGTTTCATAGCACATTATTTGAAGGATGATTTAAGACCATAGGAAATACTGACTCACCTTTTCTAAAAAGACAACTGATTTTCCTACGCTTTTAAGTTCAGATTTATCTTGTCTCCTTTTGATTAATTAAAACAAAATGTTATCGAAAACCTTAACAGAAAATATTGTTTATTGAATCAGAAGAGAAACAGGAAATACTGTGCTTTCTTGGGCCTGTTTCCTATACCCAATGTAATAAGAATTGTTGTTGCTTCTATAATGTTCAGCTTCAAATTATTTTGCTTGATCAATCCAAATGAATTACCTGAATTTTCTCCTCTTGTTCAAAATGGAACCACATTCATCCACCTACCCCCAGCCATAGGACTGTTTCTTTTATTCTGATAGTTTGTGATATCCTTGACTTCACAGCAGAAAGCTGTGAGTCTCCCAAGCCCCTTCACTCAGGTCCCATGGGGCCTGCCCTTTAAAGTCTCTTCAGTCTTCTTTCTTTGAATGTTCATGGCCACCTTATCGTTTAGACTCTTATCCCTGACTGTAAGAGATCCCTCGGGTCTTCCTGCCTGTGGCCAGGCCTAATTTATACCCTTCCTAAAATGTGATGTGATCATGTCACTGCCTTGCTTAGAAGCCCTGCACTGGCTTCCAACACGTGCAGAATCAAGTGCTTGCCATTTAACATGGTCTACCCAGTCCTCCAGATTCTGGCTTCCAGTTATTTTCTCAGCCTCAAAAAAGCACCTCATTCTCCAAACATATCAAATAGCTTGTGCCCTCCTGCCTCCTGTTCACACCTCCATTCCTTCCCCTCTACCTGGATGCTCCTCCCTTCATCTGACCCCCCGCCGTAAGCTCCCATGGATTGACTGGTGCTTGAGTGTTTTATTGCACTTTGGACCTCCCGTCTTTCACTCCTGGCTTCTGTCTGTCTATCTGTCTTGACCGGCCACTTGCACTGCCTCTGGCTTTTCTGCCTCTTTCTGGTCGACAGTGTTATTTGTTAGCTTCATATCTACTGGTTCTCTTAATTATTTCTCAGCCTCCCCACACCAGGCTCCTTGACCCGTATTTATAAGCTGCTATTGGCTTGAGGGTGACTGTGCCTTTGTAATAAAACTATTTTATAGACTGATAGTTACAAGGGTATTGTAGGAAAGAAATGAATCTACCTTTGAGTGTATTTCAACATATCTAGTGATCCATGAATATTTCGTATTATTATTATCATTATTGTTATTTTTAAATAGACGATCAGGGAAGGCAGAGTCTAGGCCACCAATGTGAACTTAGACTTTCACCTTTATTAAAATATTTGGGATCGCTGCAAGTATTCTGAATTTTAAATGGCATTCAATGATTTGATAAAATAGGAATTTTGTTTTACTCTGAACTAGTTAGTGTTTCAGCAACTGGCTACTGTGTCATTATTTCTATAAATTCAAAATGTAGAAGGAACATTTACTTTTTAACAAGGGAATATCACGGATCTCAGTTCTCAACCGTTTTTCTAGGTGCACTCATGCCTCTGTGATCTCATGAAGCCCAGTGGCATTAAATTCCATGTATATGTGCATGGTCCATGAACACATATTTCCAGCTCCTACCTCTCCTCTAAAATTTAGACTCATATCTAATTATCTGCCAATTATCACTACTTGGAAGACTAATAGACAACTCAACTATCACACATCCATAAGGGAATTCTTGATCCTCCAACTTCAATCCCTGGGCCCAACACTCCTCAGTCGTCTCTGTCTCAGTAAATAGCACCTCCAGTGTACCAGTTGTTAGGCCAGAAAACTTGCCTTGACCCCTCTTTGTTTCTTGCACCTCATATCAGCATACACTGTTGAACTGTATTAAGAATCTGAGCTTCGGAGAGCCAAGATGGCCGAATAGGAACAGCTCCGGTCTACAGCTCCCAGCGTGAGCGACGCAGAAGACGGGTGATTTCTGCATTTCCATCTGAGGTACCGGGTTCGTCTCACTAGGGAGTGCCAGTCAGTGGGCGCAGGCCAGTGGGTGCGCGCACCGTGCGTGAGCCGAAGCAGGGCGAGGCATTGCCTCACCTGGAAAGCGCAAGGGGTCAGGGAGTTCCCTTTCCGAGTCAAAGAAAGGGGTGACAGACGCACCTGGAAAATCGGGTCACTCCCACCCGAATATTGCGCTTTTCAGACAGGCTTAAAAAACGGCGCACCAAGAGACTATATCCCACACCTGGCTCGGAGGGTCCTATGCCCACGGAATCTCGCTGATTGCTAGCACAGCAGTCTGAGATCAAACTGCAAGGCGGCAGCGAGGCTGGGGGAGGGGCGCCCGCCATTGCCCAGGCTTGCTTAGGTAAACAAAGCAGCCGGGAAGCTCGAACTGGGTGGAGCCCAACACAGCTCAAGGAGGCCTGCCTGCCTCTGCAGGCTCCACCTCTGGGGGCAGGGCACAGACAAACAAAAAGATAGCAGTAACCTCTGCAGACTTAAATGTCCCTGTCTGACAGCTTCGAAGAGAGCAGTGGTTCTCCCAGCACGCAGCTGGAGATCTGAGAACGGGCAGACTGCCTCCTCAAGTGGGTCCCTGACCCCTGACCCCCGAGCAGCCTAACTGGGAGGCACCCCCCAGCAGGGGCACACTGACACCTCACACGGCAGGGTATTCCAACAGACCTGCAGCTGAGGGTCCTGTCTGTTAGAAGGAAAACTAACAAACAGAAAGGACATCCACACTGAAAACCCATCTGTACGTCACCATCATCAAAGACCAAAAGTAGATAAAACCACAAAGATAGGGAAAAAACAGAACAGAAAAACTGGAAACTCTAAAACGCAGAACAACTCTCCTCCTCCAAAGGAACACAGTTACTCACCAGCAACGGAACAAAGCTGGATGGAGAATGATTTTGACGAGCTGAGAGAAGAAGGCTTCAGATGATCAAATTACTCTGAGCTACGGGAGGACATTCAAACCAAAGGCAAAGAAGTTGAAAACTTTGAAAAAAATTTGGAAGAATGTATAACTAGAATAACCAATACAGAGAAGTGCTTAAAGGAACTGATGGAGCTTAAAACCAAGGCTCGAGAACTACGTGAAGAATGCAGAAGCCTCATGAGCTGATGCGATCAACTGGAAGAAAGGGTATCAGCAATGGAAGATGAAATGAACGAAATGAAGCGAGAAGGGAAGTTTAGAGAAAAAAGAATAAAAAGAAATGAGCAAAGTCTCCAAGAAATATGGGACTATGTGAAAAGACCAAATCTACGTCTGATTGGTGTACCTGAAAGTGATGGGGAGAATGGAACCAAGTTGGAAAACACTCTGCAGGATACTATCCAGGAGAACTTCCCCAATCTAGCAAGGCAGGCCAACGTTCAGATTCAGGAAATACAGAGAACGCCACAGAGATACTCCTCAAGAAGAGCAACTCCAAGACACATAATTGTCAGATTCACCAAAGTTGAAATGAAGGAAAAAATGTTAAGGGCAGCTAGAGAGAAAGGTCGGGTTACCCTCAAAGGGAAGCCCATCAGACTAACAGCTGATCTCTCAGCAGAAACCCTACAAGCCAGAAGAGAGTGGGGGCCAATATTCAACATTCTTAAAGAAAAGAATTTTCAACCCAGAATTTCATATCCAGCCAAACTAAGCTTCATAAGTGAAGGAGAAATAAAATACTTTACAGAAAAGCAAATGCTGAGAGATTTTGTCACCACCAGGCCTGCCCTAAAAGAGCTCCTGAAGGAAGCACTAAACATGGAAAGGAATAAACGGTACCAGCCGCTGCAAAATCATGCCACAATGTAAAGACCATCAAGACTAGGAAGAAACTGCATCAACTAATGAGCAAAATAACCAGCTAACATCGTAATGACAGGATCAAATTCACACATAACAATATTAACTTTAAATGTAAATGGACTAAATTCTCCAATTAAAAGACACAGACTGGCAAGTTGGATAAAGAGTCAAGACCCATCAGTGTGCTGTATTCAGGAAACCCATCTCACGTGCAGAGACACACATAGGTTCAAAATAAAAGGATGGAGGAAGATCTACCAAGCAAATGGAAAACAAAAAAAGGCAGGGGTGCAATCCTAGTCTCTGATAAAACAGACTTTAAACCAACAAAGATCAAAAGAGACAAAGAAGGCCATTACATAATGGTAAAGGGATCAATTCAACAAGAGGAGCTAACTATCCTAAATATATATGCACCCAATACAGGAGCACCAAGATTCATAAAGCAAGTCCTGAGTGACCTACAAAGAGACTTAGACTCCCACACCTTAAAAATGGGAGATTTTAACACCCCACTGTCAACATTAGACAGATCAACGAGACAGAAAGTCAAAAAGGATACCCAGGAATTGAACTCAGCTCTGCACCAAGCAGACCTAATAGACATCTACAGAACTCTCCACCCCAAATCAACAGAATATACATTTTTTTCAGCACCACACCACACCTATTCCAAAATTGACCACACACTTGGAAGTAAAGCTCTCCTCAGCAAATGTAAAAGAACAGAAATTATAACAAACTTTCTCTCAGACCACAGTGCAATCAAACTAGAACTCAGGATTAAAAATCTCACTCAAAGCCACTCAACTACATGGAAACTGAACAACCTGCTCCTGAATGACTACTGGGTACATAACGAAATGAAGGCAGAAATAAAGATGTTCTTTGAAACCAACGAGAACAAAGACACAACATACCAGAATCTCTGGGATGCATTCAAAGCAGTGTGTAGAGGGAAATTTATAGCACTAAATGCCCACAAGAGAAAGCAGGAAAGATCCAAAATTGACACCCTAACATCACAATTAAAAGAACTAGAAAAGCAAAAGCAAACACATTCAAAAGCTAGCGGAAGGCAAGAAATAACTAAAATCAGAGCAGAACTGAAGGAAATAGAGACACAAAAAACCCTTCAAAAAATCAATGAATCCAGGAGCTGGGTTTTTGAAAGGATCAACAAAATTGATAGACCGCTAGCAAGACTAATAAAGAAAAAAAGAGAGAAGAATCAAATAGACACAATAAAAAATGATAAAGGGGATATCACCACCGATCCCACAGAAATACAAACTACCATCAGAGAATACTACAAACACCTCTACGCAAATAAACTAGAAAATCTAGAAGAAATGGATAAATTCCTCGACACATACACTCTCCCAAGACTAAACGAGGAAGAAGTTGAATCTCTGAATAGACCAATAACAGGAGCTGAAATTGTGGCAATAATCAATAGTTTACCAACCAAAAAGAGTCCAGGACCAGATGGATTCACAGCCGCATTCTACCAGAGGTACAAGGAGGAACTGGTACCATTCCTTCTGAAACTATTCCAATCAATAGAAAAAGAGGGAATCCTCCCTAACTCATTTTATGAGGCCAGCATCATTCTGATACCAAAGCCGGGCAGAGACACAACCAAAAATGAGAATTTTAGACCAATATCCTTGATGAACATTGATGCAAAAATCCTCAATAAAATACTGGCAAACCGAATCCAGCAGCACATCAAAAAGCTTATCCACCATGATCAAGTGGGCTTCATCCCTGGAACGCAAGGCTGGTTCAATATACGCAAATCAATAAATGTAATCCAGCATATAAACAGAGCCAGAGACAAAAACCACATGATTATCTCAATAGATGCAGAAAAAGCCTTTGACAAAATTCAACAACCCTTCATGCTAAAAACTCTCAATAAATTAGGTATTGCTGGGACGTATTTCAAAATAATAAGAGCTATCCATGACAAACCCACAGCCAATATCATATTGAATGGGCAAAAATTGGAAGCATTCCCTTTGAAAACTGGCACAAGACAGAGATGCCCTCTCTCACCGCTCCTATTCAACATAGTGTTGGAAGTTCTGGCCAAGGCAATCAGGCAGGAGAAGGAAATAAAGGGTATTCAATTAGGAAAAGAGGAAGTCAAATTGTCCCTGTTTGCAGACGACATGATTGTTTATCTAGAAAACCCCATTGTCTCAGCCCAAAATCTCCTTAAGCTGATAAGCAACTTCAGCAAAGTCTCAGCATACAAAATCAATGTACAAAAATCACAAGCATTCTTATACACCAACAACAGACAAACAGAGAGCCAAATCATGAGTGAACTTCCATTCACAATTGCTTCAAAGAGAATAAAATACCTGGGAATCCAACTTACAAGGGATGTGAAGGACCTCTTCAAGGAGAACTACAAACCACTGCTCAAGGAAATAAAAGAGGATACAAACAAATGGAAGAACATTCCATGCTCATGGGTAGGAAGAGTCAATATCGTGAAAATGGCCATACTGCCCGAGGTAATTTACAGATTCAATGCCATCCCCATCAAGATACCAATGACTTTCTTCACAGAATTGGAAAAAACTACTTTAAAGTTCATATGGAACCAAAAAAGAGCCCGCATTGCCAAGTCAATCCTAAGTCAAAAGAACAAAGCTGGAGGCATCACACTACCTGACTTCAAACAATACTACAAGGCTACAGTAACCAAAACAGCATGGTACTGGTACCAAAACAGAGATATAGATCAATGGAACAGAACAGAGCCCTCAGAAATAACGCTGCATATCTACAACTATCTGATCTTTGACAAACCTGAGAAAAACAAACAATGGGGAAAGGATTCCCTATTTAATAAATGGTGCTGGGAAAACTGGCTAGCCATATGTAGAAAGCTGAAACTGGATCCCTTCCTTACACCTTGTGCACAAATTAATTCAAGATGGATTAAAGACTTAAATGTCATACCTGAAACCATAAAAACCCTAGAAGAAAACCTAGGCATTACCATTCAGGACATGGGCAAGGACTTCATGTCTAAAACGCCAAAAGCAATGGTAACAAAAGCCAAAATTGACAAATGGGATCTAATTAAACTAAAGAGCTTCTGCACAGCAAAAGAAACTACCATCAGAGTGAACAGGCAACCTACAAAATGGGAGAAAATGTTCGCTACCTACTCATCTGACAAAGGGCTAATATCCAGAATCTACAAGTCTAAATTCTTAACGTCTAAAATCCAGAAAATCACAATCACAGGAGAGTTGTACCACGTTAGTTGCATCGTGTTAGGTACAACTCTTGCTTTGTTTTCTTTTTATCTGGAAATTATTTATGGTTTAAGGAGGTCCATATGGGTGCCAAATCTACAACGGGTGGACTTGCAGGCTTAATTTCAGGTGTCAACTTGACTGGATTAAGGAATCTCTGGAAAGCTGGGAAAGCATTATTTTGGGTATGTCTGTGATGGTTTTCTCAGAAGAGATCAGTGTGTGGGTCTGAGCGGACTAGGTGGGGAAGATCTGCTGTCACTGTTTTGAATGTCTTGAATATCACAGAAGAAATGAAAATGAAAGTAAAAAATGCACAAAATCTTGTCTGCCAAGTTATGTAATCATGTACCAAGCACCTCTACACGTAGCACCATGCTCGCCTTCACAAAATGCCTTTTGTCAGATAATAAAAATAGCTCAACAAATTCAGTCGCCTTCTGAGCCAGACACCTCCTTGCACAGAGCTTCCTCCAGTGCTACAAGACATATTAAATCATGAACTATTCTTGATTAGGGATTTGACTGTCAAAAAAGATAAACAGATTTATTTACCACTAAGTTTAACATAACAAAAGTGGTGCATGTTTCACTTTGGCTGGTGAACAGCACTTTCAAAACTGTCCCCAGTGGGTTTTCTAATCAACTTCATACAGTTTATGCCCCCACTGGATTACAAAATTCTGTAATTTAATCTGCATGTTTATGGTTTAATAACTGGAAAAAGTGAAGTACTTTATAAAAGCTTATTTGAAGATTTGGAGGGCTTTGCAGAAGAAAATAGATTTCATTTGGATCCCCAAATTATAATGACAAGTTTTTAATTAGGTGTGATCAAGGCTTCTAAAAGTGAAATGCAAGTTGTTACCAGTAAAGTTTGTATCTTCCATTCAGCCCAGCTCATTTGCCAGAAAATTCAGGTGAGTGGATTGGCCAGGCCATATGGCAATGATGAAAATTTTAGTTTAAAAATATGTCATTTTTCTGTATTGGCATTCCTTCCACCTGATAAAATTCCAGGAGCTTTTGATAAATTAAAACCACAATTGCCTGAAGAAGACAGAAATATTACATACTGGTTTGAAAATAATGATATGCAAGATAGGATAAGAAATCATTTAGGCAACGGTGTTGCTGTTCAATCAAGAGTATTGTTTCTGCCAAATGAGTAGCCTGTATATGAGGGCGTGCAAAATGGATTTCCACATACTCAAAACAATAGACAAGAACGGCATAGAAGATTGGAAAGTGTAATAGGAAATGTTCATGTCAGTGTGTATCAAATTATAGAAGAATTTCAAAAAAAAAAGCAGTGCCACGTAGAAAATGAATATGAATGTATTTTATGAGGAGAGTCAAATCCTAAAAACAAAAAAGTCATCGTGATGCATGACTTCATCCTAAAAACAAAAAAGTCATCGTGATGCATGACTTCAAAATATAGTTAATGATCATGAAAGTCAGCCAGCTACGATGAACTCTGCAATTGCCCATAATCTATCCACGAAATATACTTTTTATATGTCAATTCTCTTTTTAGTTCTTTTTCCATTTTTTCCACTATTATAAATTGTCAGCATTATTTTTTACAACTTGCTATGCTATGTATTTTATCTTAGCATCATTTCCAATACTGGAGGTATACATTTTGCAAAGACTTTTAGAGAGTTCTAATTAGTTTTATGCATTTTCTTTTGCAAATTTGACCCCACAAGAGTGCATTATCACAACACTGACTTTGTGTGTAAGCATTGTACATGTACGTAAAAACAATAAAGTTTCCTCAATAAATGAGAAGATACCCTTTTTGCACATTTGCATTTGGGAAAGAGAAAATTCCTCAACATCTCAGCTCTTTGACTGCATGTTAGATGGTGACCCATCCCAGCTTTTGATGAATCTGGTCAAAAGACTTAGGTTGTCTGTCACAATATTCTAGATGACCTAAGTTATAAAGCTGAGTGCATCCGGTTACCAACCATGCTTTTATACATTTTGCTTTTTGACCCATTTTTTTACAAATACAACTCATCTGCTCATTACCATTATACCCGTGAGACTATCGCTAGCATACCTGAGTTCTATGCTTGCAAATATATGCATGTTATTATTGCCTGTTGATTGTGTAAAGTGGCCTAGGAAGCATTCTGTTGTGTTTTTATACGTTTAGACCCCTGCAGCAGAGTCTGGAATCCTATGTGAGGGACAAACATTCAGACTATCGTAACAGTGTTCTGGAATCCTTTATGAGGGACAAACATTCAGACACTCGTAGCAGTGTTCTACAATTCTATGTAAGGGAAAAACATTCAGACAATCATAGCAGTGTTCTGGAATCCCACGTGAGGGACAAACATCCAGACACTCGTAGAGGGGTTCTGGAATCCTATGTGAGGACAAACAATCAGAAGCTAGGAGCAGTGTTCTGGAATCCTAAATGACAGACATATATATAGACCCCAGCAGCGTTGTTTTCGAATCCCATGTGAGGAACAAACATTCAGACCCTCGTATCAGTGTTCTGGAATTGTATGTGATGGACAAAAATTCAGACCCTCGTAGCAGTGTTCTCCAAACCTTCGTGAGGGACAAACATTCAGACAATCGTAGCAGTGTTCTGGAATCCTATGTGAGGGTCAAACATTCAGACCCCAGCAGCAGTGTTCTGGAATCCTATGTGAGGGACAAGCATTCAAACAACAGAGAGAGTTCTCTGGAGTCCTATGTTATGGACAAACATTCAGACGCTCCATGCACTGTACTGGAATTCTATGTGAGGGAGAAACACTGAGAACCCAGTACCTGTGTTCTGGAACCCTATGTAAGGGACAAACATTCAGACCACAGCAGGACTGTTCTGGAATCCTATGTGAGGGACAATCACTCAGATCAAAGCAGGAGTGTTTTGGAATCTTATGTAAGGGACAAACATTCATATCCTCATAGCAGTGTTCTGGAATCCTATTTATGGACAAACCTTCAGACCCTCGTCGCAGTGTTCTTTATTTCTACCTGAGGGAGTAACACTCAGAACCCAGTAGCAGTGTCATAGAATCCTATGTGACGGACATACATGTGAACCCCTGCAGCAGTGTTCTGGAATCCTGTATGAGGGACAAACATTCAGAAACCAGCAGCAGTGTTAGGGAATCTTATGTGAGGGACAATCATTCAGACCCTGGTAGCAGTGATCTGGAATTCTGTTTGAGAGACCAACATTCAGAACCCAGTAGCAGTGTTCTGGAATCCTGTGTGAGGGACAAAGATTCAGACACCAGCAGCAGAGTTCTGGAAACCTATGAGAGGGCCAATGTTTCAGACACTCGTAGCAGTGTTCTGGAATTCTTTGTTAGGGACAAACGTTGAGACCTGCGTAGCATTGTTCTGGATTCCTGTGTGAGGGACAAACATTCAGACCACAGCAGGAGTGTTCTGGAATCCACTGTGAAGAATAAACATTCAGACTCTCTTAGCAGTGTTCTGGAATCCTATGTGATGGATAAATATTTATATCCGAGGAGCAGTGTTCTGAAATCCTAGGTGAGAGACAAACATTCAGAATCTCGTAGCAGTGTTCTGGAATCCTATGTGAGGGACAAACATTCAGATAAACATAGCAGATTCTGGAATACTATGTGTGGGACAAACATTCAGACACAAATAACAATGTTCTGGAATGCTATGTGTGGGACAAACATTTAAACAACATCGAGAGTGTTGTGGAATCCTATTTTATGGACGAACATTCAGACCCTCGTTGTACTGTTCTGTAATTCTACGTGAGGGAGAATCACTCATAACACTGCAGCAGTGCTCTGGAACCCTATGTATGGAACAAACCTTCAGAACACAGCAGGATTGTTCTGGAATCCTATGTGAGGGACAAACACTCAGAACACAGCAGGAGTGTTTTGGAATCCTATGTGGGGGACAAACGTTCAGACCCTCATAGCAGTGCTCCGGAATCCTATGTGAGGCACAATCATACAGACCACAGCAGGATTGTTCTGGAATCCTATGTGAGGGACAAACATTCAGACACTCGTCTCAGTGTTCCAGAATCCTATGTAAGCGACAAACAGTCAGACAATCGTGGTAGCGTTCTGGAATCCTAAGTGAGGGGCAAACATTCAGACCCTCGTAGCAGTGTTCTGGAATCATGATTGAGGGACAAACAGTCAGACCACAGCAGAAGTGCTCTGGAATCCTACGTGAGGGACAAACATTCAGATTATCGTAGCAGTGTTCTGGAATCCTATGTGACGGACAAACATTCAGACTCTCGTAGCAGTGTTCTGGAATCCTATGTGAGGGACAAACGTTCAGAGAATCATAGCAGTGTTCTGGAATCCTATGTGAGGGAAAAACATTCAGACAATTGTAGCAGTGTTCCAGAATCGTATGTGAGGGAAAAACATTCAGAACTTCATAGCAGTGTTCTGGAATTCCATGTGAGGGACAAACATTCAGACTATCGTAGCAGTATTCTGGAATGATACATGAGGGACAAACATTCAGACCCCAGCAGCAGTTTTCTGGAATCCTATGAGAGGGACAAACATTCAAACAACAGCAAGAGTGTTCAGGAATCCTACGTTACAGACAAACATTCAGGCCTTCGTCACAGTGTTCTGTAATTCTATGTGAGGGAGAAACACTCAGAACGCAGCAGCCGTGTTCTGGAACCCTATGTGACGGACATACATGTAGACCCCAGCAGCAGTGTTCAGTAACACTATGTGAGGGACAAACATTCAGACGACAGAAGCAGTGTTCTGGAATTCTATGTGAGGGAAAATCATTCAGACCCGTGTAGCAGTGATCTGGAATTCTGTGTGAGGGCAAATATTCAGACCTTCATAGCAGTGTTCTGGAATCCTTTGTGAGGGACAAAGATTCAGACCACAGCAAGATTGTTCTCGAATCCCTTGTGAGGAAAAAACATGCATACCCTCGTAGCAGTTTTCTGGAATCCCATGTGATGGACAAACATTTAGACCACAGCAGCAGTGTTCTGGAATCCTATGTGAGGGACAAATATTCTGACTCTAGTAACAGTGTTCTGGAATCCAATGGGAGGGACAAACACCCAGAATGCAGCAGCAGTGTTCCTGAATGCAATGTGCGGGACAAACATTCAGACCCTCGTCGCAGTGTTCTGGAATTCTATGTGAGGGAGAAACACTCAGAACTCTGCAGCAATGTTCTGGAATCCTATCTGAAGGACATACATGTAGACCCCAGCAGCAGTGTTATGGAATCCCATTTGAAGGACAAACATTGAAACCCTCGCAGCACTGTTCTGGAATCCTATGTGAGGGACAAACATTCAGATCCCAGCAGCAGCATTCTGAAATCCCATGTGAGGGTCAAACATTCAAACAACAGCGGGAGTGTTCTCGATTCTTTTGACACGGACAAACATTCAGACCCTCGTCACAGTGTTGTGGAATTCTATGTGAGGGAGAAACACTCAGAACCCAGCAGTAGTGTTCTGGAATCCTATGTGACGGACATACATGTAGTACCCAGTGTCCTGGAGTCCCATGTGAGGGGCAAACATTCAGACCCCAGCAGTAGTGTTCTTGAATCCTATGTGAAGGACAATCGTTCAGACCCTCGTTGCAATGTACTGGAGTTCTGTGTGTGGGACAAACATTCAAACACTCGTAGCAGTGTTCTGTAATCCTGTGTGAGGGAGAAACTTTCAGACCACAGCACGAGTGTTCTGGAATCCTATGTGAGTGACAAACATTCAGACAATCGCAGAAGTGTTCTGGAATCCTATGTGAGGGACAAACATTCAGACCACATCAGGAGTGTTCTGGAATCCTGTGTGAGGGATAATCTTTCAAACCCTCGTAGAAGTGTTCTGGAATTATGTGTGAGGGACAAACATTCAGACACTTGTAGCCGTGTTCTGGAATGCTGTGCGAGGGACAAATATTCAGACCACCGCAGTACTCTTCCGGAATCCGCTGTGAGGAACAAACATTCAGGCCCTCCTCGCAGTGTTCTGGAATGCTGTGTGAGGGACAAATATTCAGACTACAGCAGGACACTTCTGGAATCCCTTGTGAAGAAAAAACCTTCAAACCCCAGCAGCAGTGTTCTGGAATCCTATGTGAGGGACAATCATTCAGACTCTTGTAGCAGGGTGAGAGGGGCAAACATTCAGAACCCCATAGCAGTGTTCTGGAATCCTGTATGAGGGACAAACTTTCAGACCCCAGCAGCGGTGTTCTGGAGTCTTAAGTGAGGAACTAACATTCAAACAACAGCAGGAGTGTTCAGGAATCATATTTTATGGACAAATATTAGGACCCTCATCGCAGTGTTGTGGAATTATATGTGAGGGAGAAACACTGAGAAAACAGCAGCAGTGTTCTGGAACCCTATATGAGGAACAAACATTCAGATCACAGCAGGATTGTTCTGGAACCCTATATGAGGAACAAACATTCAGATCACAGCAGGATTGTTCTGGAATCCTATGTGAGGGACAAACATTCAAACAACAGCGAGAGTGTTCTGGAATGCTACGTTATGGAGAAACATTCAGACCCTCGTAGCAGTGTTCTGGAATTCTATGTGAGGGAGAAATATTCACAACCCAGCATCAGTGATCTGAAATCCTATATGACGGCCATACATGTAAACCCCAGCAGCAGTGTTCTGGAATCTTATGTGAGGGACAAACACTCAGACCCTAGCAGCAGTGTTTTGGAATCCTATGTGTGTGACAAATATTCAGACCCTTGTAGCAGTGTTCCGGAATCCTATGTGAGGGACAAACACTGAGAATCTAGCAGCAGTGTTCTGCAACCCTATGTGAGGTAAAGACGTTCAGACCACAGCAGGAGTTTTTTGGAATCCTATGTGAGGGACAAATATTCAGACAATCGTAGCAGTGTTCTGGAATCCTATGAGAGGGACAAACACTCAGACTCCAGTAACAGTGTTCTGGAATCCTATGTGAGGGACAAACATTCAAACAACAGCGAGAGTGTTCTGGAATGCTACATTACAGAGAAACATTCAGACCCTCATCGCAGTTTTCTGGAATTCTATGTGAGGGAGAAACACTCAGAATCCAGCAGCAGTGATCTGAAATCCTATGTGATGGCCATACATGTAGACCCCAGCAGCAGTGTTCTGTAGTCCTATGTGAGGGACAAACATTTAGACACCAGCAACAGTGTTCTGGAATCCGAGGTTTGGGACAAACACTGAGAACCTACCAGCAGTGTTCTGGAACCATATGAGATGGACCAACGTTGTTACCCTCGTCGCAGTCTTCCAGAATTCTATGTGAGGGAGAAACACTCAGAACTCAGGGGCAGTGTTCTGTAATCCTATGTGAGGGACAAACATTCAGACCCCAGCAGCAGTGTTCTGGAATGCTACCTGAGGGAAAATCATTCAGACCCTCATAGTGGTGTTCTGGAATTCTGTGTGAGGGACAAAAATTCAGACCCTCATAGCAGTGTTCTGGAATCCTGTGTGAGGGACAAATATTCACAACACAACAAGAGTGTTCTGGAATCCCCTGTAAGGAACAAACATTCATAACCCCGTGGCACTGTTCTGGAATCCTATGTGAGGGACAAACACACAGACCCCAGTAGCAGTGTACTGGAATTTTATATGAAGGACAAACGTTCAAACAACAGTGAGAGTGTTCCAGAATGCTACGTTATGGAGAAACATTCAGACTCTCGTCGTAGAATTCTGGAATTCTATGTGAAGGAGATACATTCAGAACCCAGCAGCGGCGATCTGGAATCCTATGTGACGGCCATACATGTAGACCCCAGCAGCAGTGTTCTTGGAATCCTGTGTGAGGGACAAACTTTCAGACCCCAGCAGCAATGTTTTGGAATGCTATGTGTGTGACAATTATTCAGACCCTTGTAGCAGTGTTCCGGAATCCCATGTGAGGGACAAACAGTGACAATATAACAGCAGTGTTCTGCAACCCTATTTGAGGGACAGACATTCAGACCACAGCAGGCGTATTCTGGAATCCTATGTGAGGGACAAGCATTCAGACAATCGTAGCAGTGTTCTGGAATCCTGTGTGAGGGACAAACATTCAGATAATCGTAGCAGTGTTCTAGAGTCCTAAGTGAGGGACAAACATTCAGACCCTCGTATCACTGTTCTGGATCCTAAATGAGGGACAAACATTCAGACCACAGCAGAGTGTTCTGGAATCCACAGTGAGGGACAAACTTTCAGACCCTCTTTGCAGTGTTCTGGAATCCTACGGAGTGACAAACATTCAGACAATCGTAGCAGTGTTCTGGAATCCTGTGTGAGGGAAAAACCTTCAGACTGAAGCAGCAGTGATCTGGAATCCTATGTGAGAAACAAACATTCAAACATCAGCGGAAGTCTTCTGGAATCCTATGTTACGGACACACATTCAGACCCTCGTTGCAGTCTTCTGGAATTCTATGTGAGGGAGGAACACTCAGAATCCTGCAGCATTGTTCTGGAATCCCATGTGACGGACATACATGTAGAGCCCTGCAGCCGTGTCCTGGAATCCTATGTGAGGGACAAACATTCAGAACCCAGCAGCAGTGTTCTGGATCCCATGTGAGGCACAATCATTCAGACCATCATAGCAGTGTTCTGGAATTCTGTGTGAGGGACAAACATTCAGAACACAGCAGGAGGTTTCTGGAATCCCCTGTGAAGAGCAAATATTCAGAACCTCATATCAGTGTTCTGGAATCCTATGTGATGGACATACCTGTAGACCCCAACAGCAGTATTCTGGAATCCTACGTGAGGGACAATCATTCAAACCCTCATAGCAGTGTTCTGGAAACCTATGTGATGGACAAACATTTAGACACCAGCAGCAGTGTTCTGGAATCTGAGGTTTGGGACAAACACTGAGAACCTACCAGCAGTGTTCTGGAACCATATGAGATGAACCAAAGTTGTTACCCTCGTCGCAGTCTTCCAGAATTCTATGTGAGGGAGAAACACTCAGAACCCAGGGGCAGTGTTCTGTAATCCTATGTGAGGGACAAACATTCAGACCCCAGCAGCAGTGTTCTGGAATCCTAGGTTTGGGACAAACACTGAGAACCTACTAGCAGTGTTCTGGAACCATATGAGAGGGACCAACGTTGAGACACTCATAGGAGTGTTCTGGAATCCTGTGTGAGGGACAAATAGTCACAACACAACAGGAGTGTTCTGGAATCCCCTGTAAGGAACAAACATTCAGAACCTCGTGGCAGTGTTCTGGAGTCCTATGTGAAGGACAAACTTTCAAACAACAGTGAGAGTGTTGTTTCATAACAGAATACTACGTTATGGAGAAACATTCAGACTCTCCTCGCAGTGTTCTGGAATTCTAAGTGAGGGAGATACATTCAGAACCCAGCAGCAGTGATCTGGAATTCTAAGTGACGGCCATACATGTAGACCCCAGCAGCAGTGTTCTGGAATCCTGTGTGAGGGACAAACATTCAGACCTCAGCAGCAGTGTTTTGGAATCCTATGTGTGTGGCAAATATTCAGACCCTTTTAGCAGTGTTCCGGAATCTTATGTGAGGGACAAACACTGACAACCTGGAAGCAGTGCTCTGCAACCCTATGTGAGGGACAGACATTCAGACCACAGCAGGAGTGTTCTGGAATCCTATGTGAGGGACAAACATTCAGACAATCGTAGCAGTGTTCTGGAATCCTATGTGAGGGACAAACATTCAGACGCCCGCAGCAGGGTTCTGGAATACTATGTGAGGGACAAACATTGAGACCACAGCAGGAGTGTTCTCGAATCCTCTGTGAAGGAAGATCATTGTGACCCTCGTAGCAGTGTTCTGGAATCCTATGTGAGGGAAAAACATTCAGACAATCGTAGCCGTGTTCTGGAATCCTATGTGAGGGAAAAACATTCAGACAATCGTAGCCGTGTTCTGGAATCCTATGTAAGGGAAAAACATTCAGGCTCTCTTTGCAGTGTTTTGGAATCTTATGTCAGGGCCAAACATTCAGACAATCGTAGAATTGTTCTGGAATCCTATGTGAAGGACAAACATTCAGACCAACGTAGCAGTGTTTTGGAATCCTATGTGAGGGACAAACATTCAGACCCCAGGAGCAGTGTTCTGGAATCCTATGTGAGGGACAAACGCACAAACAACAGCGAGAGTGTTCTGGAATCCTATGTTATGGACAAACATTCAGACGCTCGTCACAGTGTTCTGGAATTCTATGTGAGGGATAAACAGTCAGAACCCAACAGCAGTGTTCTGGAATCCTATGTGAGGGGTAAACATGTAGACTCCAGCAGCAGTGTTTTGGAATCCTATGTGAGGGACAAACATTTCGACCCTTGTAGCAGTGTTCTGGAATTCTGTGTTAAGGACATAAATTCAGACCCTCGTAGCAGTGTTCTGGGATCCTATTGAGGGGCAAATTTTCAGACCACAGCAGGAGTGTTCTGGAATCTCCTGTGAGGAACAAATATTCAGAACCTCGTAGCCCTGTTCTGGTATCCTATGTGGCAGACAAAGCTTTAGACCCCTGCAGCAGTGTTCTGGTATCCTATGTGAAGGACAAACACTCAAAACTCACCATCAGGGTTCTGGAACCCTATGTGAGGGACAAATATTCAGACCACAGCAGGATTGTTCTGAAATCCCATGTGAGGGACTGACACTCAGAACACAGGAGTGTTTTGGAATCCTATGTGAGGGACAAACATTCAGACCACACAGTTCTGGAATCCCCTCTGTGGGAAAAACATTCAGACCCTCGTAGCAGTGTTCTGGAATCCTATGTGACGGACAAAGATTTAGACCACAGCAGCAGGGTTCTGAAATCCTATGTGAGGAACAAACATTCAGACCCTAGTAGCAGTGTTCTGGAATCTTATGTGAGGGACAATCATTCAGACCTCAGCAGGAGTGTTCTGGAAAACCCATGTGAGGGACAAACATTCAGATCGTTGTAGGGCTGTTCTGGAATCCTATGGGACGAACAAACATATAGAATCCAGCAGCATTGTTCTGGAATCCTATGTAGGAGACAAACATTCAGACAATAGTAGCAGTGTTCTGGAATCCTATGTGAAGGACAAACATTCAAACAACAGCGGGAGTGTTCTGGAATCCTAAGTTATGGACAAACACTCAGACCCTCGTGGCAGTGTTCTGGAATTCTATGTGATGGAGAAACACTCAAAACCCAGCAGCAGTGTTCTGGATTCCTATATGATGGACATACACGTACACCCCAGCAGCAGTGTCCTGGAATCCTATGTGAGAGACAAACATTCAGACCCCAGGAGCAGTGTTCTGGAATCCTACATGAGGGATAAACATTCAGACCCTCTAAACAGTTTTCTAAATCACTATGTCAGGGACAAAGATTCAGACCTCAGCAGCATTGTTCTGGAATCCTATATGAGGCTCAAACATTCAGACTCTCATTGCAGTCTTCTACAATCCTGTGTGAGAGACAATCATTCAGACAACAGCAGGAGTGTTCTGGAATCCCCTGTGAGGAATAAACACTCAGATCCTCCTAGCAGTGTTCTGGAAACCTATATGATGGACAAACGTTTAGACAACTGAAGCAGTGTTGTGGAATCATATATGGGAGACAAACATTCAGAAAATTGTAGCAGAGTTCTGGAATCCTTTGAGAGGGACAAACATTCAGAACCCAGCAGAAGTGTTCCGGAATCCTATGTGAGGGACAGGCATTCAGACACTCGTAGCAGTGTTCTGGAATCCTATGTGAGAGAATCCTATGTGAGAGACAAATACTCCGAACCCAGCAGCATTGTTCTGGAACCCTATGTGAGGGAAAAACATTCATACCACAGCAAGATTGCCCTGGAATCCTATGAGAGGGACAAACACTCAGAACACAGCAGGAGTGTGTTGGAATCCTATGTGAAGGAAAAACATTCAGACCCTCATAGCAGTGTTCTGGAATCCTATGTGAGGGACAAACATTCAGAGCACAGCAGGAGTGTTCTGGAATCTAATGTGAGGGACAAACATTCAAATAACAGCGGGAGTGTTCTGAAATTCTGTGTTATGGACAATCATTCAGACCATCGTGGCAGTGTTCTGGAATTCTATGTGAGGGAGAAACATTCAGAACACAGCAGCAGTGTTCCGGAAACCTATGTGATGGACATACATGCAGACCCTTGCAGGGGTGTTCTGGAATTCTATGTGAGGGACAAACATTCAGAAGCCTGCATCAGTGTTGTGGAATCTTATGTCAGGGACAAACATTCAGAAGCCTGCATCAGTGTTGTGGAATCTTATGTGAGGGACAATCATTCAGACTCTCGTAGCAGTGTTCTGGAATTCTGTGTGAGGGTAAAACATTCAGAACGTCATAGCAATGTTCTGAAATCCTACGTGAAGAACAAACATTCAGAACACAGCAGGAGTGTTCTCAAATCCTCTGTGAGGTAAAATCATTCCGACCCTCGTAGCAGTGTTCTGGAATCTTGTGTGAGGGACAAACATTCAGACCCCAGCAACAGTGTTCTGGAATCCTATGTGTTGGACAATCATTCAGAACCCCATAGCAGTGTTCTGGAATTCTGTGTGAGGGACAAACATTCACACTGTCATTGTAGTGTTCTGGAATCCCGTGTGAGGGTCAAACGTTCAGACACTCGTAGCAGTGTTCTGGAATCCTACATGAGGGACAAACATTCAGACAACAGCAGGATTGTTCTGGAATCCTATGTGAGGGACAAGCATTCAGACAATCGTAGCAGTGTTCTGGAATCCCATGTGAGGGACAGACATTCAGACCTTCGTAGCAGTGTTCTGGAATGGTATGTGATGGACAAACATTCAGACAATCGTAGCATTGTTCTGGAATCCTATGTGAGGGACAAACATTCAGACCCACGTAGCAACGTTTTGGATTCCTATGTGAGGGACCGACATTCAGAAAATCGAGGCAGTGTTCTGGAATCATACGTGCGGGACAAACATTCAGACATCAGCAGCAGTGTTCTGGAATCCTATGTTAGGGACAAACATTCAGACGCTCATCACAGTGTTCTGGAATTCTATGTGAGGGATAAACAGTCAGAACCTAATAGCAGTGTTCTGCAATCCTATGTGACGGACATACATGTAGACCCCAGCAGCAGTGTTTTGGAATCCTATGTGAGGGACAATCATTCAGACCCTTGTAGCAGTGTTCTGGAATTCTGGGTCAAGCACAAACTTTCAGACCCTCATAGCAGTATTCTGGAATCCTATGTGAGGGACAATCATTCAGGCCATAGCAGGAGTGTTCTGTAATCCCCTGTGAGGAACAAACGTTCAGACAGTCGTAGCAGTGTTCTGGAATCCTATGTGAGGGACAAACATTCAAACAACAGCGGGATTGTTCAGGAATCCTATGTTATGGACAAACATTCTGACCCTCGTGGCAGTGTTGTGGAATTCTATGTGAGGGAGAAACACTCAGAACCCAACATCAGTGTTCTGCAATCCTATGCGACGGACATACCTGTAGACCCTAGCAGCAGTGTTCTAGAATCCTATGTGAGGGACAAACATTACGACCCCAGCAGCAGTGTTCTGGAATCTTATGTGAAGGAAAATCATTCAGACACTCGTGCCAGTGTTCTGGAATTCTGCGTGAGGGACAAACATTCTGACTCCCGTAGAAGTGTTCTGTAGTCCTGTGTGAGGGAAAAACATTGAGACCACAGCAGGAGTGTTCTGGAATTTCCTGTGAGGAACAGACATTCAGACCCTCATAGGAAGGTTCTGGAATCCGGTGTGACGGACAAAAATCTAGACCCCAGCAGCAGTGTTCTGGCATCCTATGTGAGAGACAAACATTCAGACCCTTCATAGCAGTGTTCTGGAATCCTATATGAGAGACAAACACCCAGAACCCAGCAGCAGTGTTCTGAAACCCTATGTGAGAGACAAACATTCCAATTACAGGAGGATAGCTCTGGAATCGTATGTGAGGGACAAACACTCAGAAAACAGCAGGAGTGTTCTGGAATCCTAAATGAGGGACAATCATTCAGATCGTCGTAGCAGTGTTCTGGAATTTTGTGTGAGGGACAAATATTCACACCCCAGCAAAAGTGTTGTGGAATCCTAAATGAGGGAGAAACATTCAGAACCTCGTAGCAGTGCTCTGGAATAGGGTGTGACGAGAAACTTTTAGACACCAGCAGCAGAGTTCTGTAATCCTTTGTAAGGGAAAAACAAGCAGACTCTCATAGCTGTGTTCTGGAATCCCATGTGATGCACAAACACTCAGAACCTAGCAGCAGTGTTCTGTAACTATATGTGAGGGGCAACGATTCAGAACACAGCAGGATTTTTCTTGAAACCTACATGAGGGACCGACACTCAGAACACAGCAGGAGTGTTTTGGAATCCTATGTGAGGGACAAACATTCAGACACTCATAGCAGTATGCTGGAATCCTACATGAGTGGCAAACATTCAGACAGTCTTAGCAGTGTTCTGGAATACTATGTGAGCTACAAACATTCAGACCCTCGTAACAGTGTTTTGGAATACTATGTTACAGACAATCATTCATATGCTCTTAGCAGTGTTCTGGAATTCTGTGTGAGGGAGAAACATTCAAACCCTTGTAACAGTGTTATTGAATCCTGTGTGAAGGACAAACATTCAGACCACAGCAGGATTGTTCTGGAATCCCCAGTGAGGAACAAACGTTCAGACCGTCATAGCAGTGTTCTGGAATCCTGTGTGTGGGACAAACATTCAGACCACAGCAGGATTGTTCTGGAATCCCCAGTGAGGAACAAACGTTCAGACCGTCATAGCAGTGTTCTGGAATCCTATGTGACGGACAAACATTTAGACCCCAGCAGCGGTGTTCTGGAATCCTATGTGAGTGACAAACATACAGACCCTCGTAGGAATGTTCTGGAATCTATGTGAGGGACTCACTTTAAGACCACAGCAGGAGTGTTCTGGAATCCCATGTGCGGTACAAGCATTTCCACCCTCGTAGCTGTGTTCTGGAATCCTATGTGATGAACAAACATTTAGACCCCAGCAGCAGTGTTCTGGAATCCTATGTGAGGGAAAAACATACAGACCCTCATAGCAGTGTACTGGAATCCTGTGTGAGGGACAAACATTCAGACAATCAAAGCAGTGTTCTGGAATCCTAAGTGAGAGACAAATATTCAGAACACAGCAGGATTGTTCTGGAATCCTATGTGAGGAACAAACACTCAGAACTCAGCCGGAGTGTTGTGGAATCCTATGTGAGGGACAAACTTTCAGACCCTCGTAGTAGTGTCCTGGAATCCTATGTGAGGGACAAACATGCAGACAATTGTAGCAGTGTTCTGAAATCCTACGTGATGGACAAACCTTCAAACAACAGTGGAAGTGTTCTGGAATCCTATGTTACGGACAAACATTCAGAACCTCGTGGCGGTGTTCTGGAATTTTATTTGAGGGAGAAACATTCAGAGCCCAGCAGCAGTTTTCTGGAATCCTATGTGATGGACATACATGCAGACCACAGCAGCAGTGTTCTGGAATCGTATGTGAAGGACAAACATTCAGAACCCAGCAGCAGTGTTACGGAATCCTATGTGAGGGATGATCACTTGAAACCTCGTAACATTGTTCTGGAATTCTGTGTGAGGGAAAAACTTATAGACCCTCATAGAGTGTTCTGATAGAGTATGTGAGGGACAAACATTCAAAACACAGCAGGAGTGTTCTTTAATCCCCTCTGAGGAACAGACATTCAGTCCCCCGTAGCAGTGTTCTGGAATCCTATGTATCGGAGAAACATATAGACACCAGCAGCAGTGCTCTGGGATCCCATGTGAGGGAAAAACATTCAGACACTCTTAGCAGTGCCCTGGAATCATAAGTGAGAGACAAATATTAAGACCACAGCAGGAGTGTTCTCGAATCCTATGTGTGGGACAATCATTACAACCCTTTTAGCAGTGTTCTGGGATTCTATGTGAGGGACTAACATTCAGACAGTCGTAGCAATGTTCTGGAATCCTACGTGAGGGACAAATCTTCAGACCCCAGAAGCAGTGTTCTTGAATCCTATGTTAGCAACATTCATGCAGCAGTGGGAGTGTTCTGGAATCCTATGTTACAGACAAACTTTCAGACCCTCGTAGCAGTGTTCTGGAATCCTTTGTGAGGGACAAACATTAAGACAACTGCAGGAATGTCCTGGAATCCCCAGTGAGGAACATTCAGTTTCTCACAGCAGTGTTCTGGAATCCTATGTGACAGGGAAACATTTAGACACCAGCAGCAGTGTTCTGGAATCCTATGTGAGTGACAAACATTCAGACCCTTGTAGCAGTGTTCTGGAATTCTATGTGAGGGACAATCATTCAGATCACAGCAGAAGTGTTCTGGAATCCCCAGTGAGGAACAAACATTAGACCCTCCCAGTGGTATTCTCGAATCCTATGTGACGGATAATCATTCCGACACTCATAGCAGTGTTCTGGAATCCTAAGTGAGCGACAAACATTCAGAAAATCTTAGCAATATTCTGGAATCCTATCTGAGGGACAAACATTCACACCACAGCAGGATTGTTCTGGAATCCTATGTGAGGGACAAACACTCAGAACACAGCTGGAGTGTTTTTTTATCCTATCTGAGGGAGAAACATTCAGAGCGTCATCCAGTGTTCTGGAATCCTATGTGAGTGAGAACCATTCAGACAATCGTAGCAGTGTTCTGGAATCTTATGTAGGGACAATCATTCAGACAATCGTAGCAGTTTTCTGGAATCCTACGTTAGGGACAAATATTCAGACCCTTGTATGGGTGTTCTGGAATCCTATACACGGGACAAACATTCAGAAAATCGTAGCAGTGTTCTGGAATCCTGTGTGAGGGACAAACATTCAGACCTCAGCCGCAGTGTTCTGGAATCCTATGTGAGGGACAAACATTCAAACAACAACGGGAGTGTTCTGGAATCCCATGTTACTGACAAACATTCAAACCCTCGTCACAGTGTTCTGGAATTCCAAGTGACGGAGAAATACTCAGAACCCAGCAGCAGTGTTCTTTAATACTATGTGTCAGACATACATGTAGACCCCATCAGCAGTGTTCTGGAATCCTATATGCGGGACAAACATTCAGAAGCCTGGAGCATTGTTCTTGAATCCTATGTGAGGGACAAACATTCAAACAACAGCGGGAGTGTTCTCGAATACTATGTTATGGAGAAACATTCAGACTTGCGTCGCAGTTTCGTGTAACTCTATGTGAAGAAGAAACACTTAGAACCCAGCAGCAGTCTTCGGGAGTCCTGTGTGATAGACATACATGTAGATCACAACAGCAATGTTCTGGAATCCTATGTGAGGAATAAACATTCAAATGCTCATAGTAGTGTTCTGAAATCCTATGTGAGGGACAAACATTCAGACCACAGCAGCACTGTTCTGGAATCCTATGTGAGAGATAAACACCCAGACCACATCAGGAGTGTTCTGGAAGTCTATGTGATGAACAAACATTCAGAACACAGCAGGAGTGTTCTGGAATCCTATGTGAGTGACAAACATTCACACCCAACAGCATTGTTCTGGAGTCCTGTGTGTGGGACAAACATTCAGACCACAGCAGGAGTGTCCAGGAATCCCATGTGAGGGACAAACATTCAGACCCTCATAGCAGTGTTCTGGAATCCTATGTGAGAGAAAAACACTCAGAAGCCAGCAGCAGATTTCTGGAATCCTGTGTGAGGGACAAACATTCAGACGACAGCATGAGTGTTCTGGAATCCTATGTGAGGGACAAAGATTGAGAACCCCGTAGCAGTGTTCTGAAATCATATGTGAGGGACAAACTTTCAGTCCCCAGCAGCAGTGTTCTTGAATCTTATGTGAGGGACAAACATTCAGATCAAATCAGGAGTGTTTTGGAATCCTATGTGAGGGACGAACATTCAGATTAAAGCAGGACTGTTCTGGAATCCTAATTCAGGGACACACATTCAGACCACAGCAAGAGTGCCCTGGAATCCCATGTGTGGGAGAATAATTCAGACGATTGCTGCAGTGTTCTTGAATCCTATGAGAGGGAAAAACATTCAGACCCTAGCAAGAGTGCCCTGGAATCCCATGTGTGGGAGAAGAATTTAGACGATTGCTGCAGTGTTCTTGAATCCTATGAAAGGGAAAAACATTCAGACCCTCGTAGCACTGTTCTCGAATCCTATGTGAGAGACAAACACTGCGAACCCAGCAGCAGTGTTCTGGAATCCAATATGAGGGACAATCATTCAGACCACAGCTGGGGTGTTCTGGAATCCTAAGTGTAGAACAAGCATTCAGAACCTCGTACCATTGTTCTGGAATCCTCTGTTAGGAAAATACATTCAGAACACAGAAGGAGTGTTCTGGAGTCCTATGTGCAGGATAAATATTCAGACCCTCGTAGCTGTGTTCTGGAATCCTATATGAGGGAAAAACACTGAGAACCCAGCAGCAGTGTTCCAGAATCTTATGTGAGGGACAAACATTCAGACCACAACAGCAGTGTTCTGGAATCTTATGTGAGGGAGAAACATTCAGATCCTCTTAGAAGTGTTCTGGAATCCTATGTGAGGGGCAAACTTTTAGAACAAAGCAGCAGTGTTCTTGAATCTTATGTGAGGGGCAAACATTCAGACCACAGCAGGAGTGTTCTGGAATCATATGTGAGGGAGAATAATTCAGACCCTCTTAGCAGTGTTGTGGAATCCCAGGTGAGGGACAAACATTCAGACCCAGTAGCAGTGTTATGGAATCCCATTTGAGGGAGAAACACTCAGAACCCAGGTGTTCTGGAGTCGTATGTGAGGGACAGTCATTCAGACCACAGTTGGAGTGTTCTGGATTCCTAAGTGTGGGAAAAACATCCAGACCCTCAGCATTTTTCTGGAATCCTATGTGAGGAAGAACATCCAGAACACAGCAGGAGTGTTCTGGAGTCCTATGTGAGGGACAAACACTCAGAACCTCCTGGCAGTGTTCTGGAATCCTAAGTGAGGGACAAACATTCAGACCACAGCAGGAGTGTTCTGGAATCCTATGTTAGGGAGAAACATTCAGAGCACAGCAGGATTGTTCTGCAATCCTATGTGAGGCACAAACACCGGGACCACAACAGGAGTGTTCTGGAATCCTATGTGAGGGTCAACCATTGAGACGACAGCAGTAATCTTCTAGAATCCTGTATGAGGGACAAACATTCAGACCACAGCAGGCGAATTCTGGAGTCCTATGTGAGGAACAAACATTCTGAACACAGCAGCAGTGTTCTGGAATCCTATGTGAGGGACAAAACACGCAGAACCCAGCAGCAGTGATCTGGAATCCTATCTGAGGGACAAACTTTCAGAACGGAGCAGGAGTGTTCTGTATTCCTCTGTGAGGTACACTCATTCAGACCCTCGTAGCTGTGTTCTGGAATCCTACTTGAAGGAGAAACACTCAGAACCCAGCAGCAGTGTTCCGGAATTCAATGTGAGAGACAATCATTCAGACCACAGCTGGGTTGTTTGGGAATCATACGTGTGGGACAAACATTCAGACCCTCATAGCATTGTTCTGGAATGCTACATGAGAAAAATACATTCAGAACACAGCAGGAGTGTTCTGGAGTCCCATGTGCGGGACAAACATTCAGACCCCCATAGCAGTGTTAAGGAATCCTATCTGAGGGACAGACCTTTAGACCCACGTAGCAGTGTTCTGGAATCGTACGTGAGGGACAAACACTCAGAACCCAACAGCAGTGTCCTAGAATCCTGAGTGTGGGACAAACATTCAGACCACAGCAGGAATGTTCTGGAATCCTATGTGAGGGAAAATAATTCAGACACTTGTAGCAGTGTTCTGGAATCCTATGTGAGGGACAAACATTCAGACCGCAGCAGCAGTGTTGTGGAATCCTATGTGAAGGAGAAACACTCAGATAGCAGCAGCAGTGTTCTGGAATCCTATGTGAGGGACAATCATTCAGACCACAGCTGGGGTACTCTGAAATCCTACTTGTGGGGCAAACATTCAGACATTAGTAGCATTTCTCTGGAATCCTATGTGAGGAAAATACATTCAAAATACAGTAGGAGTGTTCTAGAGTCCTATGTGCGGGACAAAAATTCAGTCCCTCTTAGCACGTTTCTGAAATCCTATGTGAGGGACAAATATTTAGACCCATGTAGCAGTGTTCTGGAATCGTACGTGGGTGCAAACCCTCAGTACCCAAGAGCAGAGTTCTGGAATCCTCAGTGAGTGACAAACATTCTCACCACAGCGGGAGTGTTCTGGAAACATATTTCAGGGAGAAACACTCAGAAACCAACAGCAGTGTTCTGGAATCCTACGTGTGGGACAATCATTCAGAAAACCGCTTGGGTGTTCTGGAATCCCACGTGTGGAACAAACATTCAGACCCTTGTAGCATTGTTCTGGAATCTTATGTGAGGAAAATACCTTCAGAGCAAAGCAGGAGTGTTCCAGAGTCCTGTGTGCGGGACAAACATTCAGAGCCTCATAGCAGAGTTCTGGAATCCGATGTGACTAAGTGGAATCCATTTAGACCCATGTAACAGTGTTCTGGAATCGTATGTGAGGGACAAACAGTGAGACTCCAACAGCAGTGTTCTGGAATCCTAAGTGTGGGACAAATATTCGGACCACAGCAGGAGTGTTCTGGAATCCTATGTGAGGGAGAATAATTCAGACGCCGGTAGCAGTGCTCTGGAATCCAACGTGAGGGACAAACTTTCAGATCCCAGTAGTATTCTGGAATCCTATTTGTGGGACAAACACTTACACCACAGCAGGAATGTTTTGGAATCCTATGTGAGGGAGAAACATGCAGACCACAGCAGGATTTTTCTGGAATCCCATGTGAGACACAAACACCCAGACAAAAACAGGAGTGTTCTGGTATCCTATGTAAGGGTCAACCTTTCAGACCACAGCAGTAGTGTTCTTGAATCCTGTATGAGGGACAAACATTCAGACCACAGCAGGAGAGTTCTGGAATCCTATGTGAGGAACAAACATTCAGACCACAGCGGCAGTGTTCTGGGATCCTATGTGAGGGAAAAAAACTCAGAACCCAGCAGCGGTGATATGGAATCCTATCTGAGGGACAAACATTCAGACCAGAACAGGAGTGTTCTGGAATCCAATGTGAGAGACAATCATTCAGACCATAGCAGGAGTGTTCTGGAATCCAATGTGAGAGACAATCATTCAGACCCTCGTAGCAGTGTTCTGGAATCCTATGTGAGGGAGAAACATTCAGACCACAGGAGGAGTGTTCTGGAATGCTATGTGAGAAACAAACTTTCAGACCCTAGCAGCAGTGTTCTTTGGTCATATGTGAGGCACAAATATTCAAACCACAGCAGGAGGGTTCTGGAATCCCCTGTGAGGAACAAACATTCAGACCCGCATAACAGTGTTCTGGAATCCTATGTGATGGACGAACATTCAGACCCCAGCAACAGTGTTCTTGAATCCCATGTGAGGGAGAAACATCTAGAGCCTCGTAGCAGTGTTCTAGAATCCTATGTGAGGGAGAACCATTCATTCGACAGCAACGTGGTTCTGGAATCCTGTGTGAGGGAAAGACAGTCAAACCACAGCAGAAGTGTTAGGAATCCTATCTGAGGGACAAACATTCAGACCCTCGTAGCAGCTTTCTGAAATCCTATGTCAGGGACAAATATTCAGACCTCAGCAGCAGTGTTCTGGAATCCTGTGTGAGCCAGAAACATTCAGACCCTCATTGCAGTGTTCTGGAATCCTATGTGAGCAACAAACATTCAGAGCACAGCGGGAGTGTTCTTGAATCCTATGTGAGGGAAAAACATTCAGACCACTGCAGGAGTGTTCTGGAATCCTATCTGAGGGAAAAACATTCAGAACCTCGTAGCAGTGTTCTCGAATCCTGTGTGAGCTGCAAACATTGAGACCACAGCAGGAGTGTTCTGGAATCTCCTGTGAGGAACAAACATTCAGACCCTCTTAGCAGTGTTATGGAAACCTATGTGATGGACAAACATTTATACCCCAGCAGCAGTGTTCTGGAATCCTATGTGAGAGACAAATATTCATACACTCGTAGCATTGTACTGGAATCCTAAGTGAGGGAAAAACATCAGAATCCAGCAGCAGTGTTCTGGAACTCTGTGAGAGGGACAAACATTCAGACCACAGCAGGATTATTCTGGAATCCTACGAGAGGGACAAACACTCAGAACACAGCAGGAGTGTTTTGGAGTCCTATGTGAGGGACAAACATTCAGAACCTCGTTGCAGTTCTCTGAAATCCTATGTCAGGGACAAATATTCAGAACTCAGCAGCAGTGTTCTGTAATCCTATGCGATGGACAAACATTCAATGCAGAGCAGGAGAGTTCTGGACTCCTATGTGAGCAACAAACATGCAGACCGCAGCAGCAGTGATATTTGGTCCTATGTGAAGCACAAACATTCAGACCCTCCTAGCAGTGTTCTGGAATCCTATGAGAAGGAGAACCACTAAGAACACAGCAGGAGTGTTCTGGAGTCCTATGTGAAGGACATACATGTAGACCCCAGCAGCAGTGCTATGGAAACCTATGTGAGGGACAAACACTCAGACACAGCAGGAGTGTTCTGAAACCCTAGGTGAGGGACAAACATTCAGTTCCTCATAGTAGTGTTCTCCATCCTGTGTGAGGGACAAACATTGAGACGACAGCAGGAGTGTTGTTCAATCCTATGTGAGGGACAAACATTCAGACAATCGTAGCAGTGTTCTGGAATCCTATTTGAGGGACAAACATTGAGAAAATCGTTGCAGTGTTCTAGAATCCTTTGTGAGGGAAAAACATTCAGACCCTCTTAGCAGTGTTCTGGAATCCTATGTGAGGGACAAACTTTCGGACCCCTGCAGAAGTATTCTTGAATCCCATGTGAGGAACAAACATTTAGACCTCAATAAGAGTGTTCTGGAATATTTTCTGAGGGAGAAATATTCAGACCACAGCAGGAGAGTTCTGTAATCCTATGTGAGCAATAAACATTCAGACACTAGCAGAAATGTTCTTTGGTCCTATGTGAGGCACAAACATTCAAACCCTCGTAGCAGTCTTCTGGAATCCTATGTGAGAGACAAACACTAAGAAACCAGCAGCAGTGTCCTGGAATCCCATGAGAAGGACAAACATTCAGATCCTCGTAGCAATGTTCTGGAATCCTATGTGAGACAAACACTAAGAACCCAGCAGCAGTGTTCTGGAATCCTACGTGAGGGGCAAACATTCAGTCCACAGCAGCAGTGTTCTGGAATCCTATGTTACGGACAAACACTTAGACCCTCGTCGCAGTGTTCTGGAATTCCATGTGAGTGAGTAACACTCAGAACCCAGCAGCAGTGTTCTGGAATCCTATGTGATGGACATACATGTAGACCCCAGCAGCAGGGTTCTGCAATCCTATATGAGGGACAAACATTCAGACCCCAGCAACAGTGTTCTTGAATCCTATGTGAGGGACAATCATTCAGACCCTCAGAGCAGTGTTCTGGAATTCTGTGTGAAGGAGAAACATTCACACAATCATAGCACTGTTCTGGAATCCTGTGTGAGGGACAAACATACAGACCTTAGCAGGAGTGTTCTGGAATCCCCTGTGAGGAGCAAACATTCAGACCCTCGTAGCAGTGTTCTAGAATCCAATGTGATTGACAAACTTTCAGACAGTCGTAGCAGTGTTCTGGAAACCTATGTGAGGGAGAACCATTCATACCACAGGAGCAGGGTTTTGGAATCCTATGTGAGTGACAGATATTCAGACCACAGCAGGAGTGTTTTGGAATCCAATCTGAGGTACAAACATTCAGAGCCTCGTGGCAGTTTTCTGAAATCCCATGTCCGGAACAATCGTTCAGATCTCAGCATCAGTGTGTTGGAATCCTATGAGAGGAACAAATATTCAGACCCTCGTTGCAGTGTTCTGGAATCCTACGTGAGAGACAAACATCCAGACCACAGCAGGAGTATTCTGGAATCCCATATGAGGGAAAGACTTTTAGAAAACAGCATGAGTGTTATGGAATCCTATGTGAGGGACAAACATTCAGACCCTCATAACAGTGTTCTGGAATCTTGTGTGTGGGACAAACATTGAGAAAACAGCAGGAGTGTTCTGGAATCCCCTGTGAGGAACAAACATTCAGACCCTCGCTGCGATATTCTGGAATCTTGTGTGACAGACAAACATTTAGACCCCAGCTGCAGTGTTCTGGAATCCTATATGTGGGATAAAGATTCAGACAATCGTAGCAGTGTTCTGGAATCCTATGTGAGTGACAGACATTCAGACCCCAGCAGCCGTGTTCTGGAATCCTATCTGAGGGAAAAACATTCAAACAACAGCGGGAGTGTTCTGGAATCCTATGTTATAGGCAAACATCCAGACATTCGTCGCGGTGTTCTGTAATTGTATGTGAGGGAGAAACACTCAGAACCCAGCCGCAGTGTTCTGGAATCCTGTGGGACAGACATACATTTAGACCTCAGCAGCAGTGTTCTGGAATCCTATGAGAGGGACAAATTTTCAGACCAAAGCAGCAGTGTTCTTGAATCCTATGTGAGGGACAAACATTGAGACCTCAGCAGGAGTGTTCTGGAATCTTTTGTGAGGAACAAACATTGAGACTACAGCAGGAGTGTTTGGAATGTGATGTGAGCAACAAACATTCAGACCCTAGCAGCAGTGTTCTTTGGTCCTATGTGAGGCACAAACATTCAGATCCTCGTAGCAGTGTTCTGCAATTCTATATGAGGGAAAAACATTCAGAACCTCATAGCAGTGTTCTGGAATCCTAGGTGAGGACAAACATTCAGACCCAAGCAGCAGTGTTATGGAATCCTATGTATGGGAGAAAGATTCAGACCCTCGTAACAGTGTTCTGGAATCCTATGTAAGGGAGAACCTTTCATACCACAGCAGCAAGGTTCTGGAATCCTATGTGAGGGACAGATATTCAAAACACAGCAGAAGTGTTATGGAATCCTATCTGAGGGACAAATATTCAGGCCTTCATAACACTTTTCTGAAATCCTATGTCTGGGTCAAAGATTCAGACATCAGCAGCAGTGTTCTGGAATCCTATGTAAGGGACAAACATTCACATCCCAGCAGAAGTGTTCTGGAGTCTTTTGTGAGGGACAATCATTCATACCATCATAGCAGTGTTCTGGAATCCTGTGTGAGGGACA
This sequence comes from Gorilla gorilla gorilla, assembly GCF_029281585.2. Lineage (NCBI taxonomy): Eukaryota > Metazoa > Chordata > Mammalia > Primates > Hominidae > Gorilla > Gorilla gorilla. Next base: position 6,674,344 of record NC_086018.1, on the reverse strand, counting down.
AACATTCAGACCACAGCAGGAGTGTTCTTTAATCTTCTGTGAGGAACAAATATTCAGACACTCGTAGCAGTGTTTTGGAAAACTATGTGACGGACAAACATTTAGACCCCAGCAGGAGTGTACTGCAATCCAACATGAGGGACAAACATTCAGAACCTCGTAGCAGTATACTGGAATCCTAGGTGAGGGACCAACACTCAGAAGGCGGCAGCAGTTTTCTGCAAGCCTATGAGACGGACAAACATTCAGACCACAGCAGGGTTTTTCTGGAATTCTATGGGAGGGACAAACACTCAGAATACAGCAGGAGTGTTTTGGAATCCTATTTGAAGGACAAACATTCAGACCATCGTAACAGTGTTCTGGAATCCTGTTTGAGGGACAAACATTCAGACACTCATAGCAGTGTTCTGGAATCCTATGTGAGGGAAAAACATTCAGAACCTCGAAGCAGTGTTCTAGATTCCTACGTGAGGGAGAAACTTTCAGACCCCAGCAGCAGTGTTCTTGAATCCCATGTGCGGGGCAAACACTCAGAACCAAGCAGCAGTGTTCTGGAACTCTATGTCAGGGACAATCATTCAGACCACAGCTGGGGTGCTCTGGAATCCTGCGGGTGGGACAAATATTCAGACACTCGAAGCATTGTTCTGGACTTTTTTTGTGAGGAAAATACGTTCAGAACAGAGGACAACCGTTCTGGAGTCTTATGTGCGGGAAAAATATTCAGACCCTCGAAGCAGTGTTCTGGAATACTATGTGAGGGACAAACATTTAGATGCTCTTAGTAGTGTTCTGGAATTGTACATGAGGGACAAACACTCAGAACCCAACAACAGTGTTCCGGAATCCTAAGCGAGGGACAAACATTCAGACCACAGCAGGACTGTTCTGGAATCCTATGTGAGGGGTAATAATTCAGAACCTCGCAGCAGTGTTCTGGAATCCTATGTGAGGGACAAACTTTCGGAACCCAGTAGCACTGTTCTGGAATCCTATGTGAGGGAGAAACACTCAGAACCCAGCAGCAGTTTTCTGGAATCCTATGTGAGTTACAATCATTCAGACCACAGCTGGGGTGTTGCGGAATATCAAGTGAGCGACAAACATTCAGACCCTCGTAGCATTGTTCTGGAATCCTATGTGAGGAAAATACATTCAAAACACTGCAGGAGTGTATTGGAGCCTATATGAGGGACAAACATTCAGACCACAGCAGGAGTGTTTGGGAATCCTATATGAAGGAGACTAATTAAGACCCTTTTAGCAGTGTTCTGGAATCCTATGTGAGGGAGAAACACTCAGAACCCAACAGCAGTGTTCTGGAATCCTTTGTGAGGGACAAACATTCCAGCCACAGCTGGCCTGTTCTGGAATCCTAAGTGTGGGACAAACTTTCAGAACCTCGTAGCATTGTTCTGGAATCCTATGTGAGGAAAATACATTCAGAACACAGCAGGACTGTTCTGGAGTCCTATGGTGCAGGATAAATATTCAGATTCTCCTGGCAGTGTTCTGGAATCCTATGTGAGGGAAATACATTTAGACCCACGTAGCAGTGTTCTGGAATCGTACCTCAGGGACAAACAGTCAGAAACCAACAGCAGTGGTATGTATTCCTAAGTGAGGGACAAACAGTCAGAAACCAACAGCAGTGGTATGTATTCCTAAGTGAGGGACAAACACTCACATCAGAGCAGGAGTGTTCTGGAATCCTTTGAGAGGGATAATAATTCAGACCCTCGCAGCAGTGTTCTGCAATCCTATGTGAGGGACAAACATTGAGACCCCAGTAGCAGTGTTCTGCAATCCTACGTGTGGGGCAAACATTCAGTCCACAGTAGGAATGTTCTGGAATCCTATGTGAGGAAGAAACACTCAGAACCCAGTAGCAGTGTTCTGGAATCCTATGTGAGGGACAAACATTCAGACCCCAGTAGGAGTGTTCTGGAATCCTATTAGAGGGACAAACACTCAGACAACAACAGGAATGTTTTGGAATCCTGTGTGAGGGAGAAACATTCAGACTGCAGCAGGATTATTATGGAATCCCATATGAGGCACAAACACCCATATCACAGCAGGAGTGTTCTGGAATCCTTTGTGAGGGTCAAACATTCAGATCACATTAGTAGTGTTCTGGAATCTTTTATGAAGGTCAAACCTTCAGACCACATCAAGAATGTTCTCGAATCCTATGTGAGAAGCAAATATTCAGTCCACAGCATCAGTGTTCTGAAATCCTATGTGAGGGTCATACACGCAGAAACCAGTAGCACTCTTCTGGAATCCTATCTGAGGGACAAACATTCAGAGCAGAGCAGGAGTGTTCTGGAATCCGATGTGATGCACAAACATTCAGACCCTCGTAGAAGTGTTCTGGAATTCTATATGAGGGAGAAACACTCAGAACCCAACAGCATTGTTCTGGAATCATATGTGAGGGAAAATCATTCAGACTACAGCTGGGGTGTTCTGGAATCCCAGGTGTGGGACAAACTTTCAAAACCTTGTAACATTTTTCTGGAATCCTATGTGAGGAAAATACATTCAGAGCACAGCAGGAGTGTTCTGGAATCCTATGTGCAGGACAGACTTTCAGACCCTCGAAGCAGTGTTCTGGAATCCTATATGAGGACAAACATTTAGGCCCACACAGCAGTGTTCCAGAATCATACGTGAGGGAAAAACATTCACAAGCCAAGAACAGTGTTCTGGAATCCTAAGTGAGAGACAAACATTCAGACCACAAGAGGAGTGTTCTTCAGTCCTTTGTGAGGGAGAATAATTCAGAACCTCGTAGCAGTGTTCTGGAATCCTATGTGAGGGACAAACATTCAAACCCCAGTAGCAGTGTTCTGGAATCCATTGTGTGGGAGAAACACTCAGAACCCAGCAGCAGTGTTCTGGAATCCTATGTGAGGGACAATCATTCAGACCACAGCTGGTGTGCTCTGGAATCCTATGAGAGGGACAAACATTCAGACCCCCGTAGCATTGTTTGGAATCCCATGTGAGGAAAATACGTTCAGAAAACAGCAGGAGTGTTCTGGAGTCCTATGAGAGGGACAAACATTCAGACCCTTGTAGAAGTGCTCTAGATTCCTATGTGAGGGATAAGCATTTAGACACATGTAGCAGTGTTCTGGAATCGTACGTGAGGAACAAACACTCAGAACCCAACAGCAGTGTTCTGGAATCCTAACTGAGGGACAAACATTCGGACCACAGCAGGAGTGTTCTGGAATCTCGTGTGAGGGAGAATAATTCAGACCCTCGTAACATTGTTCTGGAATCCTATGTGAAGGACAAACTTTCAGACCCCAGTAGCAGTTTTCTGGAATCCTATGTGAGGGAGAAACACTCAGAATCCAGCAGCAATGTTCTGGAATCCTATGTGACGGACAATCATTCAGTCCACAGATGGGGTGTCCTGGAATCCTACGTGTGGGACAAACATTCAGACCCTCGTAGCATTGTTCTGAAATCCTATGGGAGGAAAACACATTCAGAACACAGCAGGAGTGTTCTGGAGTCCTATGTGCTGGAGAAACATTCAGACCCTCGTAGCAGTGTTCTGGAATCCTATGTGAGGGACAAACATTGACACCCATATAGCCATGTTCTGGAATCGTACATGAGGGACAAACACTCAAAACCCAGCAGCAGTTTTCTGGAATCCAACCTGAGAGACAAACATTCCGACCATAGTAGGAGTGTTCTGGAATCCAATGTGAGTTACAAATATTCAGACCCTCGTAGCAGTGTTCTGGAACCTTATGTGAGGGAGAAACACTCAGAACCCAGCAGCGGTGTTCCGGTATCCTATGTTAGGGACAATCATTCATACCACAGCTGGGGTGTTCTGGAATCCTACGTGTGGGGCAAACATTCAGACACTTATAGCTTTGTTTTGGAATCTTATGTGAGGAAAATACATTCAGAAAACTGCAGGAGTGTTCTGGGGTCCTATATACAGGACAAACATTCAGACCCTCGTGGCAGTGTTCTGGAATCCTATATGAGGGACAAACACTTAGACCCAACTAGCAGTATACTGGAATCGTACATCAGGGACAAACACTCAGAACCCAACAGCAGTGTTCTGGATTCCTACATGAGGGACAAACATGCAGACGCCAGTAGCAGTGTCCTGCAATCCTACGTGTGGGACAAACATTCAGACCACAGCAGGAGTGTTCTGGAATCCTATGTGAGGGAGAAACATTCAGACAACAGCGGTAGTGTTCTGGAATCCTATGTGAGTGACAAACATTTAGACAACAGCAGGAGTATTCTAGAATCCCATGTGCGTCACAAACACCCAGACCACAGCAGGAGTTTTCTGGAATCCTATGAGAGGGTCAACCATTCAGACCACAGCAGGAGTGTTCTGGAATCCTATGTGAGGGACAAATATTCAGACCACAGCAGGAGTGTTCTGGAATCCTATGTGAGGGACAATAATTCAGATGCTCGTAGCAGTGTTCTGGAATCCTATGTGAGGGACAATTTTCATACCCTCATAGCAGTGTTCTGGAATCCTTTGTGAGGGACAAACACTCAGAATCCAGGAGTAGTATTCTGGAATCCCATGTTAGGGACAATCATTTAGACCACAGCTGAGTTGTTCTTTAATCCTACGTGTGGGACAAGCATTCAGAACCTCATAGCAGTGTTCTGGAGTCATATGTGCGGGACAAACATTCAGACCCTCGTAGCAGTCTTCTGGAATCCTATGTGAGGGACATACATTTAGACCCACGTAGCAGGGTTCTGGAATCGTATGTGAGGGACAAATAGTCAGAACCCAACAGCAGTGTTCTGGAATCCTAAGTGAGGGACAAATATTCAGACCATAGCAGGAGTGTTCTGGAATCCTATGTGAGGGAGAATAATTCAGACCTTCGTAGCAGTGTTCAGGAATCCTATTTGAAGGAGAAACACTCAGACAACAGCAGGATTCTTCTGGAATCCTGTGAGGCAAAAACACACAGACCACAGCAGGAGAGTTCTGGAATCCTTTGGATGGGTCAACCATTCAGACCACAGCAGTAGTGTTCTAGAATCCTACGTGAGGGAGAAACATTCAGACCCTCGTAGCAGTGTTCAGGAATCTTATGTGAGGGACAAACATGCAGACTCTCTTAGCAGTGTTCTGGAATCTTATGTGAGGGACAAACATTCAGACTTTCGTAGCGTTCTGGAACCCTATGAGAGGGAGAAACACTCAGAACCCAGCAGCTGTGTTTTGGAATCCTATGTGAGGGTCAAATATTCAGACCACAGCAGTAGTGTTCTGGAATCCTTTGTAAGGGACAAACATTCAGACCCTCGTCACAGTGTTTTGGAATCCTATGTGAGGGAAAAACACTCAGAACCCAGCAGCAGTGTTCAGGAATCCTATGTTAGGGACAGTCATTCAGACCACAGCTGGGGTGTTCCGGAATCCTACGTGTGGGAAAAACATTCAGACCCTCGTAGCATTGTTCTGGAATCCTATGTTAGGAAAATGCATTCAGAACACAGCAGGAGTGATCTGGAGTCCTAGGTGAGGGACAAACCTTCAGACCCTCGTAGCCGTGTTCTGGAATCCCATGTGAGAGACAACCATTCAGACCACAGCAGTATTGTATTGGAATCCTAAGTGAGGGAGAAACATTCAGACCACAGCAGGAGTGTTCTGGAATCTTACATCAGGGAGAATAATACAGACCCTCGTAGCCGTGTTCTGTAATCCTATGTGAGGGACAAACACTCAGATCCCAGCAGCAGTGTTCTGGAATCCTATGTGAGGGACAGACATTCAGACCCTCGTAGAAGTGTTCTGGAATCCTACGTGAGAGAAAAAGAATCAGAACCCAGCTGCAGAGTTCTGGAATCCTATGTGAGGGACAAACATTCAGACAAGAGCGGGATTGTTCTGGAATTAAATGGGATGGACAAACATTCCTACCCTCGTAGCAGTGTTCTGGAATCCTATGTGAGGGACAAACATTCAGACAAGAGCGGGATTGTTCTGGAATTAAATGGGATGGACAAACATTCCTACCCTCGTAGCAGTGTTCTGGAATCCTATGTGAGGGAAAAACTCTCAGAACCCAGCAGTAGTGTTATGGAATTCTATGTGAGGGAGAAACATTCAGACCACGGCAGGGGTGTTCTGGAATCCTATGTGAGGGAGAATAATTCAGAACCTCGTAGCAGTCTTTTGGAATCCTATGTGAGGGAGAAAATCTCAAAACCCAGCAGCAGTTGTCTGGAATCCTATGAGAGGGACAATCATTCAGACCACAGCTGGGGTGTTCTGGAATCCTATATGTGGGACGAGCATTCAGAAACTCGTAGCATTGTTCTGGAATCCTATGTCAGGAAAATACATTCAGAACACATCAGGAGTCTTCTGGAGTACTTTGTGAGGGACAAACATTCAGACTCTCGTAGCCGTGTTCTGGAATCCTATGAGAGAGAATAATTCAGACCCTCTTAACAGGATTCTGGAATCCTTTCTGAGCGACAAACACTCAGACCACAGCAGAAATGTTTTGGAATCCTATGTGAAGTAGAAACATTAAGACCACAGGAGGATTGTTCTGGAATCCCATGTGAGGCACAAACACCCAGACCACAGCAGAAATGTTCTGGAATCCTGTGTGAGGGTCAACCATTCAGATCGCAGCAGTAGTGTTCTGGAATCCTTTGTGAAGGACAAATATTCAGACCACAGCAGGAGTGTTCTGGAATCCTATGTGAAGGAAAATAATTCAGACCCTCTTAAACTTGTTCTGGAATCCTATGTGAGAGACAAACACTCAGAACCCAGCAACAGTGTTCTGGAATCTTAAGTTTGGGACAAACATTCAGACCACAGCAGGAGTGTTCTCGAATCTCATGTGAGGAACAAACATTCAGAAACTCATAGCAGTGTTCTGGAATCCTCTCTGAGGGACAAACACTCAAAATCAAGCAACAGTGTTCTGGAATCCTATCTGAGGAACAAACATTCAGACCACAGCTGGGGTGTTCTGGAATCCTACGGGTAGGACAAGCATCCAAACCCTCGTCGCAGTGTTCTGGAGTCCTATGTGAGGAAAATACATTGAGAACACAGCAGGAGTGTTGTGAAGTCCTATGTGCGGGACAAATATTCAGACACTTGTAGCGGTGTTCTAGAGTCCTATGTGCGGGACAAACATTCAGACCCCCGTAGCAGTGTTCTGGAATCCTATGTGAGGGAGAACCTGAGGCACGAACACTCAGAACCCAACGGCAGTGTTCTGGAATCCTAATTGAGGGACAAATATTCAGACCACAGCAGGCGTATTCTGGAGGGAGAATAATTCAGACCCTCGTAACAGTATTCTGGAATCCTATGTGAGGGACAAACATTCATACCCCTATGGTAGTGTTCTGGAGTCCTATTTGAGAGACAAACACTCAGACCACATCAGGAATGTTTTGGAATCCTATGTGAGTGAGAAACATTCAGACCACAGCAGGATTGTTCTGGAATCCCATGTGAGGCACAAACACCCAGACCACAGAAGTAGTGTTCTGGAATCATATGTGAGGGTCAACCACTCAGACCACAGCAGTAGTGTTCTGGAATCTTATGTGAGGGATAAACATTCAGAACCTCGTAGCAGTGTTCTGGAATGTTACGTGAGGGACAAACATTCAGACAGTCTTAGCAGTGTTCTGGAATGTTACGTGAGGGACAAACATTCAGACAGTCTTAGCAGTGTTCTGGAATCCTATTTGAGGGAGAAAACTCAGACCACAGCAGGAGTGTTCTGGAGTCCTATGTGGGGAAAAACATTCAAACCACAGCAGGATTGTTCTGGAATTCCATGTGAGGCGCAGACCCCCACACCACAGCAGGAGTGTTCTGGAATCCTATGTGAGGACAATCATTCATACCACAGCTGGGATGTTCTGGAATCCTACGTGTGGGGCAAGCATGCAAACCCTCATAGCATTGTTCTGGAATCCTATGTGAGGAAAATACATTCAGAACACCGCTGGACAGTTCTGGACTCCCCTTTGCGAGACAAACATTCAGACCATTCGTAGCAGTGTTCAGAAATCCTATGTGAGGGACAAACTTTCAGACTCTCGTAGCAGTGTCTGGAATCTTATGTGAGGGACAAACATTCAGATCGGGGCAGGAGTGTTCTGGAATCCTATGTGAGGTATAATCATTCAGACAGTCAAGGCAGTGTTCTGGAATCCTATGTGAAGGAGAAACAGTCAGAACCCAGCAGCAGTGTTCTGGAAACCTATATGAGGGACAAACATCAGACCCTCATATCAGTGTTCTGGAATCCTAAGTGAAGGACAAACAATCAGAACCCAGCAGCAGTGTTCTGGAATCCTTTGTGCGGGAAAAACATTCAGATCACAGAAGGGGTGTTCTGGAATCCTATGTGAGGGACACATATTCAGAACACAGCAGCAGTGTTCTGGAATCCTATGTGAGGGACAAACTTTCAGACCACTGCAGGAGTGTTCTGGAATCCGATGTGAGGGACAAACTTTCAGACCCCAGAAGCAGTGTTCTGGAATCCTATTTGAGACACAATCATTTAGACCCACGTAGCAGTGTTCTGGAATCTTACATGAGGGAAAAACACTCAGAACACAACAGCAATGTTCTGGTATCCTAGGGGAGGCACAAACGTTCAGATCACAGCAGAAGTGTTCTGGATTCCTATGTGAGGGAGAATAATTCAGACCCTCGTAGCAGTGTTCTGGAATCCTATGTGAGGGACAAACTGTCAGACCCCAGTAGCAGTGTTCTGGAATCCTATTTGGGGGACAATCACTCAGATCACAGCAGGAATGTTTTGGAATCCTATGTGAGGGAGAAACATTCAGACCACAGCAGGATTGTTCTGAAATCTCACCTGAGGAACAAACACCCAGACCACAGCAGGAGTGTTCTGGAATCCTATGTGAGGATCAGCCATTCAGACCACTGCAGCAGGGTTCTGGAATCTTATCTGAGGGACAAACATTCAGACCCTGTTAGCATTGTTCTGGAATCTTATGTGAGGGACAATAATGCAGACCCTCTTAGCAATGTTCTGGAATCCTATGTGAGGGACAAACATTCAGACCCCTGTAGGAGTGTTCTGGAATCCTATGTGAGGGACAAACACTCGGAATCCAGCAGCAGTGTTCTGGAATCTTATGTGAGAGACAAACATTCAGACCACAACAGGAGTGTTCTGGACTCCTATGTAAGGGACAAACATTCAGACCCCAGCATCAGTGTTCTGGAATCCTATGTGAGGGACAAATATTTAGACCCAAGTAGTAGTGTTCTGGAATCGTACATGAGGGACAAACACTCAGAACCCCACAGTACTGTTCTGGAATCCTATGTGAGGGACAAACAATCAGACCACAGCAGCAGTGTTCTGGAATCTTATGTGAGGGACTCACATTCAGAACCTCGTAGAAGTGTTTTGGAATCTTATGTGAGGGACAAACATTGAGACACTCTTAGCAGTGTTCTGGAATCCTATGTGAGGTATAATCATTCAGACAGTCAAGGCAGTGTTCTGGAATCCTATGTGAAGGAGAAACAGTCAGAACCCAGCAGCAGTGTTCTGGAATCCTAAGTGAGGGACAAACATTTAGACCACAGCAGGAGTGTTCTGGAATCCTGAGTGAGAGACAAACATTTGGAACACAGCAGGAATGTTCTGGAATGCTATGTCAGGGAGAATAATTCAGACCCTCGTAGCAGTGTTCTGGAATCCTATGTGAGGGACAAACATTCAGACTCCAGTAGCAGTGTTTTGGAATCCTATTTGAGGGACAAACACTCAGACCAGAGAAGAAATGTTTTGGAATCCTATCTTAGGGGGAAACATTCAGAACACAGCAGGATAGATCTGGAAACCCTTGTGAGGCACAAACACCCAGATGACAGAAGGAATGTTCTGGAATCCTATGTAAGGGTCAAGCATTCAGACCACAGTAGTAGTGTTCTGGAATCCTATATGAGGGACAAACATTCAGACCCTCATAGCAGTGTTCTGGAATGCTATGTAAAAGACAAACACTCAGAAACCAGGAGCAGTGTTCTGTAATCCTTTGTGAGGGAGAAACTTTCAGACCACAGAAGGAGTGTCCTGGAATCCTATGTGAGGGAGAAACATGCAGACCAAAGCAGCAGTGTTCTGGACTCCTATGTGAGGGACAAACATTTAGACCCACGTAGCAGTGTTCTGGAATCCTATGTGAGGGACAAACATTCAGAAACTCGTAGCAGTGTTGTGGAATCCTATGTGAGAGAGAAACACTCAGAACCCAGCAGCAGTGTTCTGGAATCCTATGTGATGGACAAATACTCAGAACCCAGAAGCTGTGTTCTGGAATCCTATCTGAGGGACAAACATTCAGACCAGAGCAGGAATGTTCTGGAGTCCTATGTAAGGGACAAACTTTCAGTCCCTCATAACAGTGTTCTGGAATCTTATTTATGGACAAACATTTACAACCATGAGGCAGTGTTCTGGGGTCATACGTGAGGGACAAACACACAGATCCCAAACTCAGTGTTCTGGAATCCCATCTGTGGGACAAACATTCAGACCAGAGCAGGAGTGTTCCGTAATCCTATGTGAGGTACAATCATTCAGACCCTCGGAGCAGTGTTCTGGAGTCCTATGTGAGGGATAAACACTCAGAACCCAGCAGCAGTGTTCTGGAATCTTATATGAGGGACCATCATTCAGACCACAGCTGGCATCTCCTGGAATCCTACGTGTGGGACAAGCATTCAGACTCTCGTAGCACTGTTCTGGAATCCTAGGTTAGGAAAATACATTCAGAATACAGCAGGAGTGTTCTGGAGTCCTATGTGCGGGACAAACATTGAGACCCTCGTAACACTGTTGTGGAATCCTATGTGAGGGAGAAACACTCAGAACCCAGCAGCAGTGTTCTGGAATCCTATGTGAGGGACAATCATTCAGACCACAACTGGGGTGTTCTGGAATCCTACTTGTGGGACAAGCATTCAGACCCTCGTAGCATTGTTCTGTAATCCTATGTTAGGAAATGACATTCAGAACACAGCAGGAGTGTTCTGGAGTCCTATGTAAGGGACAAAGATTCAGACCCTCGTAACAGTGTTCTGGAATTTTATGTGAGGTACAAACATTCAAATCCCCCTAGCAGTGTTCTGGAATTGTATGTGAGGGACAAACACTCAGAACCCAGCAGCAGTGTTCTGGAATCTTATCTGAGGGACAAACATTCAGACTAGCGGAGGAGTGCTCTGGAACCCTGTGTGAGGTACAATCATTCAGACCGCAACAGGACTGTTCTGGAATCATAGGTGAGGGGCAATCATTCAGACCACAGCTGGTGTGTTCTGGAATCCTACGTGTGGGACAGGCATTCAGACCCTCGTAGCATTGTTCTGGAATCCTATGTTAAGAAAATACAAATGTAAGGCTGAAAGTTGTAAAACTCCTACACAAAAATATAAGGGAAAAATATGCAACGTTATGCCATTGAATTTGGCAGTGGGTTCTTGACTGCCAGCTGCCCCACATCCCTGGAGCATCCATCTGCTCACCGCTGCCTGGTGCTGGGTCCTTCCACACCTGTCGCACTACTTTGTGAGGGGCTCTGAGGAGCACCAGCCAGGACCCCACGCTGAGCACAGGGCACAGGCCAGGCATTGTTGGGCTATTCGCTGGCAGGCTATCCCCACGCCCGCCTCAGACGCCAGGAGGAAGGGCGGCCTGATCCGAGTCTGCGGAAGGAGGAAGAAGTTCGTTTCCTGAGCCAGCAGGGACACAGAGGAGGATGCCATAAAAATATATGGCATATATTTTGAAACATGGCCATAATTTGAATAATTAGAATATCTAAAAACTCCAAAGATTATTATGCTGAAATGACACCAAAAATTATCATTCCAGTGACTACAGGGAATTTTTAATAGTTGCTAGTTTTATAATAAAATTAAACTTTAATGAAATAACTGACTTTCAAACTTCAGCAAGAGGACAAATATTCAGCCAGAGATATCACTTCCCAGTTTCTGCTCCGGGTCTTCTCTGGTCTCCCACAGCCCCTCCTGCATCACCCAGGGCTAAAGGGCCACCTGGCCTGGCCTGAATCCCCTCGTCCCTCCGCTTCCCCACTCAGCTCCTGCAGCGCCCTCCTGGGGCAGGGGCGGCGAACTGTCCAGAGCTGGAGGCTCCCTCGACCAGGGCAGCACCGCTCGGTCCCTCTCCGCACCTGCCCAGCCCCTGGCAAAGGACGTTCCTGGGCCTGGCCCACTGCACGTCCCCCAACGCCTGCCCTGTGCCTGCAACGGCGACGCTGCCAACAAGAGGTGCCAGAGGCTGAGGCGCAACCCCCCCAGAGCGCAGGGTTCCCACTCACCTAGGAGTGGGGACATGCCCCTCCTTGTAGGTTGTACTGTTAAGATTATTTCCTTATTTATTTTACTTAAAACTGGTAGAATGTTACTATTATATGATGTACCCATGATTCTGCCAGTAAATTTGGGCATACGTTTATTCGTTTTTGTTAGATTAACTAGTTCTTTTGTTTCTGTTATTAAGGTGAAATTTAAATTCTGTCTGAAATCAGTAAGATACAGAGAGATTTTAATGAGAAGTGAGTATTTTTTTCTAAAGGGGAACTGATATCTCTGGCTGAATATGTGTCTTCTTGCTGAAGTTTGAAAGTCAGTTATTTTATTAAAGTTTAATTTTACTATAAAAATAACAACTATTAAAAATTCCCTGTCATCATTGGAAGGATAAATTTTGGTGCAGTGTTAGTATAACAATATTTCGAATTTTTAAATATTCTAATTATTCAAATTGTGGTCATGCTTTAAAATATATGCCATAGAAGTTATGTTATTTTAAAATACCATTCTTTATTATGGGAAGAAGCAGTAAATTCACCTCAACCGTAGCAGACTCTAGAGCTGGCTATAACACCCTTTAGAGGTTAAATTGTAATGAGGTAGACCATCAATGCAAAAAACAGTTTTTTTAGTTGTTCCGCTACCTGTACAAAACTTATTAGAAGAATGTTCAGAAATTAAAATCTGTGTTTGTTAAGACTTGTTTCTGCTGGGGGTTTTCGAATATAATAAAAGCTAAAAATAAAATTCTAAGCCCCGTATCAACTGAACATACTTCCTCTTGAGCAAGAAGACCGCAGAAAAAAACTTAAAAACTGAATTTCTGGCTATGACAGGAAGAGAGGTGTTATGTGCGGGAGATGCTCCAGGGAAGAAGAAAACACACACACACACAATACCTTTAAAGGTTAACAAACTCGATCCCACATAAATGGCAATGAAGATATAATAAGCAAATGATAGAATAAGCAAATTGATACAATAAGCAAATTGCAATGGGAAGGGGAGAAGGAAAAAAATGTGTGTGTGTGTGTATATATATATATATATATATATATGAGGATAGACTATGGAGGATTCATCACCAGACCGAGAAGCAACAGCCTGGGCTCCAGAGTCAGCCACTCATCCATGCACACAAGAACACAAAAAGGTCAATTTGCTTTTGCCGTTTTCTGTTGTTTTTCAATAACTAACGTATAGGAATAGATTGAAATAGAGATTTCTCTGGAACAGTGCTGGATGAATGCCTCAAGGGGCTCACAAAACCTATTCCGAGACTTGGTGACCATTATTTGTGTCCATGTTCAATTGAGTTCAAATATATTATTTAACTTTTTCTCTGTATTCGGTCCCAATTGATACTCAATTGTAGGAAAATACCCTTACAGATATACGAGGAATACATAATTGGTAGAGGTTACAGAAGCAGGGTAAGCAGAGGAGAATTAAAACACAATTAATAAAAACCACACCCACCAAGGCCAACGTCAATGCCAGTTGGACTGCTAATTCATGATGGGGTCCTGACAGTTAGATTCTAACTGTTTTACTTGTCCTTGCACGTCTTGGGCGAGGAGAGTAATATTGTGAGAACTGTCAGGGATACACATACAACATTCAGTATGCAGCAAGGCTCAAACCCTCCTTGGGCTGCGGTAAGCATACCTAATGCCATTTGATTTTGCAACACAATAGTACACAGCTGAGCAAATTCCTCTGATAACAACATACGTCCAGTGCTACTATCATTAAGAGCTTTTTCTACATGTAAGCTTAATATTTAAATTTTTTGCTGAAGCAGAATTGTACCAGTGGCAGAGGAGGACACTATTATAGGGTACACCACCATTAGGGATTCTGGCGCATTTGTAACCAGTGATGTTTGGAAGCATCTAGATTTAAGAAAGAGATTGTGTTTCACTGGGGGCAGTGCTGTTGATTTGGACTATGTGTTGACAATTGTCTGGTGGGAGAAACCCAGAGTAACATTAAAAGAGCCATTTAAGGCCTCCAGACAAAGGGGGGTGCGGTGCCATATGGAATTCAGCTACCAGTATGATAGGTTCCCTGTATATGTCTTTCCAGGTATATTGGGTAGGATACAAAGGCCTTTGATGCATTGCAAAAGTGGATTTCTCCTTTTGTCAGACTTGGGCAAAAATAGACTGTTTGATTTGATTAAAAGAAGTCCAGGTGGGATTACAGGTGCTATTCTCCTGACACCCTTGGTAGTGATGTAACCACTTGGAAATGTTGGCAGAGACAATTTTTTAAGAGAGCCCATTCCCTGCAGCCTGTAGCAATTCGACGAATAGGCAGCACTGACTGCAGTTGACTTCTTTTGCAGCGGTGGCCACCCAGTTGCTAAATTCATTATTGGCCTCAGACACAAAGAAGTAGGTGCTGACCATCATTCGATAGGCTATTCCTTGTAATAACAAAAACAGAGGGGAACATAACATTGTTTTTAAAATTTTACTACTCCCCTCATTTTCTGCCCCCATACTGTGGCCCCAGGATTTAAGCTGCCCACTTCGGTGGACCCATATCCTCCAGTTCTATATGATGTTCCTATTGGGGCAGAAATTTCCTCGGGGGTTAATTGGTGACAGGGTACTATCAGTAGCTGAGCAATCTGCATCTGTGGCTTTATGGCAAAATAATTTTCGGTGGTATTGTGTTAAAAGATTTTTAACTCTCACCGGTAATCACTATCAATTACACCACCATACACTATAATGCCTCTCATTCCAAGGGTTGGACATGTTGTAATCCATTCATCCACATTTGAGTTTGCAGTTATGGTGGAAATTTTGGCCTGTTGACGTGCCTGCTGATTAATTAGTCTGCCAAGAGAAAGCAGAGATGCATGAGCATCAGCATAACAGTGTTAATGGTAGGGTGCACAGGGATTCAGATATCTTCCCTGTATTCTTTCCCCAAACCTCTTTATTCCCAATTAACCATTTGTCTCATTGCCATTGAGGCATCTAGGTAGTAAGACCATTTGCTACTGACCAAGAGTTGGTATACAAGTGTCAAATCCCTCTGGCCTTCTTCTGAATAGCTGGGAAGATGGCTACTAGCTCAGCCAGCTGGCTGCTCCCACTCCTTCCTTCATCAGAAATGCTTATGTTTTTAACAGGATTATAAGCCATGGCCTCCCCGCGTCGGGTCCCACCAATGTATTTGGCAGATCCATCAGTAAACCAAGCATGTTTCTGATGCTTTGGATGAGGCAGGTCTCTTTCCCTGTCTGCAGGACTTGTTCGGTGGCTTCCTGAGTTGGCAAACTTTTTAAAAACGATACCCCCTTTGGTCCTGGTTTTGCCCTATCTTGTATATACCATTCCATTTTGTGATGCTACTTTCTTGAGCATGCCCTATTCGATGGGTTTTGGTGGACCTCATGACCCAAGTCATAATAGGAATTTCAGGCCTTATGAAGACATCATGGTTGAAGCAGAGAGTCTCCATTTCCAGCAAAGCCCGATAGCAAGCTAACAGTCGCTTCTCAAAAGGATTATAAGCTTCGCCAGCCTCTGGCAGCTTCCGACTTTGAAACCTCAAGAGTCCCCTCTTCCCATCTTGTTTCTGGCAAAGGCTCCAATTAGCATGTTAATCCAGGACAGTTGTTTGCAATTCTACTGGCCCATCCCATATGGGCCATCCAGGGCCAGATGCACTGCTTGCTTAACTTGCTCAAAAGCTGTGTTCTCTTTCCACCTCCAGTGAAAGTCATTATATTTTCTAGTGACTGCATACAGAGGTTGTAAGATGTTACCCAAATCGGAAAGATGTCTCCAGAATTCAAACAAGCCAATAAATTTCTGGGCCTCCTTTTTAGTGGAAGGGGTTGCAAATTCTAGTATTTTAACCATAGCCTTTGGTAAAATGGACCTTTTCCTTGCGTTCCATGGGATGCAAAGCAATTTTACAGTTTGTGCAGGTTCTTGAAATTTGTAAAGGCTAATTTCCCATTCTTCAGATAGGAACTGGGTTTTTACCCACTCCAAGCCCCAGCTGACTCGTTCTTCAGTTTTACCCTGACCGCACCACTTGCAAAGCTGTTTTTTTTCAGCAATAATCTGTTAGCTTTGAGCCTGATCAGTCAAGACATAGGCCTGAAATTGAGCCAGGGCCAGTCTGGAAGTCAGAGTAGTGTTTTCTTTTTCCAGCTTACATTTATCTTGTAGCAACTGATTTCTATCTCAACACATTAACTTATAAGCAGTAAGCAAGCACCATCTATGCTGGGAGATCCCCTTGGCATCTCCTTTGCTAACTGAAATCCCCTGCAGCACTTCATGCACAGTCAAAGGTTCAAATTCCACTAATTTAGATACCCAATTTTCACTAAGGTCAGTTCCCCCGAACCATTCAATTGCCAAGAGGGAGAACTGCAGGACTTTCTATCCTGAAATGTGGGAAGTCCCTGAGCTTCCAGCCGCGATCTTGAAGCTGAAAAGTGAATCCTCCATAGTCTGGTGGGTGTAGTGGCCAACTCTGGAGCCTAGACTGTTGCTTCCCCATCAGGCCATGAATGCTCTATAGTCTGGTGAGTACATATACATAGATATAGATATAGATATAGATAGATACATACATACATAGATATAGATAGATAGATATAGATATAGATATAGATATGTATATCTGCAATGCCATTTACATGGGATAAAAAGTTGTTTAACCTTAAAGGTATTGTGTGTGTGTCTTTTCTTCTTCCGTCACGCATCTCCCACACAGAACAGGAGGAGACAGACAGGGCCTTGTTACATCCCTGTTTGCTGTTGTACCTCTGTTTGCTGTTTAGGCACAACAAATCATCAGCACTAATGTTAAAATAGAGATCATAAGACTGACAAAACTGACTCTGCGGCAATATAATACCAAATTATTGTCATGATTTAAGGCAGTGCAAGGCAAGTGTTAAGCCATGCCTGCAGGTCAGCAATCTTGCTACATAGCATCCCTATCTCCACTTAAGAGTTAAAACTTTTATTTCTGCTGACTCCAAGTTTTAGATAGAACATTACCCCTTTAACAGTTAACCAAGAGGGAGGAGCCAAGATGGCCGAATAGGAACAGCTCCCGTCTACAGCTCCCAGCGTGAGCGACGCAGAAGACGGGTGATTTCTGCATTTCCATCTGAGGTACCGGGTTCATCTCACTAGGGAGTGCCAGACAGTGGGCGCAGGTCAGTGGGAGCGCACCGTGCGCGAGCCGAAGCAGGGCGAGGCATTGCCTCACTCGGGAATTTCAAGGGGTCAGGGAGTTCCCTTTCCTAATCAAAGAAAGGGGTGACGGACGGCACCTGGAAAACCGCGAAAATCGGGTCACTCCCAGCCGAATACTGCGCTTTTCCGACGGGCTTAAAAAACGGCGCACCACGAGATTATATCCCCCACCTGGCTCGGAGGGTCCTACCCCACGGAATCTCGCTGATTGCTAGCACAGCAGTCTGAGATCAAACTGCAAGGCCGCAGCGAGGCTGGGGGAGGAGCGCCCACCATTGCCCAGGCTTGCTTAGGTAAACAAAGCAGCCGGGAAGCTCGAACTGGGTGGAGCCCACCACAGCTCAAAGAGGCCTGCCTGCTTCTGTAGGCTCCACCTCTGGGGGCAAGGCACAGACAAACAAAAAGACTGCAGTAACCTCTGCAGACTTAAATGTCCCTGTGTGACAGATTTGAAGAGAGCAGTGGTTCTCCCAGTACGCAGCTGGAGATCTGAGAACGGACAGACTGCCTCAAGTGGGTCCCTGACCCCTGGCCCCTGAGCAGTCTAACTGGGAGGCACCCTCCAAAAGGGGCACACTGACACCTCACACTGCAGGATACTCCAACAGACCTGCAGCTGAGGGTCCTGTCTGTTAGAAGGAAAACTAACAAACAGAAAGGACATCCACACCAAAAACCCATCTGTACATCACCATCATCAAAGACCAAAAGTTGATAAAACCACAAAGATGGGAAAAAACAGAACAGAAAAACTGGAAACTCTAAAAATCAGAGCATCTCTCCTCCTCCAAAAGAATGCAGCTCCTCAACAGCAATGGAACAAAGCTGGACGGAGAATGACTTTGACGAGCTGAGAGAAGAAAGCTTCAGACGACCAAATTACTCTGAGCTACGGGACGACATTCAAAGCAAAGGCAAAGAAGTTGAAAACTTTGAAAAAAATTTAGAAGAATGTATAACTAGAATAACCAATACAGAGAAGTGCTTAAAGGAGCTGATGGAGCTGAAAACCAAGGCTCGAGAACAACGAGAAGAATGCAAAAGCCTCAGGAGCTGATGTGATCAACTGGAAGAAAGGGTATCAGCAATGGAAGATGAAATGAATGAAGTGAAGCGAGAAGGAAAGTTTAGAGAAAAAAGAATAAAAAGAAATGAGCAAAGACTCCAAGAAATATGGGACTATGTGAAAAGACCAAATCTACATCTGATTGGTGTACCTGAAAGTGATGGGGAGAATGGAACCAAGTTGGAAAACACTCTACAGGATATTATCCAGGAGAATTTCCCCAATCTAGCAAGGCAGGCCAACGTTCAGATTCAGGAAATACAGAGAACACCACAAAGATACTCCTCGAGAAGAGCAACTCCAAGACACATAATAGTCAGATTCACCAAAGTTGAAATGAATGAAAAAATGTTAAGGGCAGCCAGAGAGAAAGGTCGGGTTACCCTCAAAGGGAAGCCCATCAGACTAACAGCTGATCTCTTGGCAGAAACCCTACAAGCCAGAAGAGAGTGGGGGCCAATATTCAACATTCTTAAAGAAAAGAATTTTCAACCCAGAATTTCAAACCCAGCCAAACTAAACTTCATAAGTGAAGGAGAAATAAAATACTTTACAGACAAGCAAATGCTGAGAGATTTTGTCACCACCAGGCCTGCCCTAAAATTGCTCCTGAAGGAAACGTTAAACATGGAAAGGAACAACCGGTACCAGCCACTGCAAAATCATGCCAAAATGTAAAGACCATCGAGACTAGAAAGAAACTACATCAACTAACGAGCAAAATAACCAGCTAACATCATAATGACAGGATCAAATTCATACATAACACTATAAACTTTAAATGTAAATGGACTAAATGCTCCAATTAAAAGACACAAACTGGCAAATTGGATAAAGAGTCAAGACCCACCAGTGTGCTGTATTCAGGAAACCCATCTCATGGGCAGAGACACACATAGGCTCAAAATAAAAGGATGGAGGAAGATCTACCAAGCAAATAGAAAACAAAAACAGGCAGGGGTTGCAATCCTAGTCTCTGATGAAACAGACTTTAAACCAACAAAGATCAAAAGAGACAAAGAAAGCCATTACTTAATGGTAAAGGGATCAATTCAACAAGAAGAGCTAACTATCCTAAATATATATGCACCCAATACAGGAGCACCAAGATTCATAAAGCAAGTCCTGAGTGACCTACAAAGAGACTTAGACTCCCACACATTAATAATGGGAGACTTTAACACCCCACTGTCAAAATTAGTCAGATCAACGAGACAGAAAGTCAAAAAGGATATCCAGGAATTGAACTCAGCTCTGCACCAAGTGGACCTAATAGACATCTACAGAACTCTCCACCCCAAATCAACAGAATATACATTTTTTTCAGCACCACACCACACCTATTCCAAAATTGACCACATAGTTGGAAGTAAAGCTCTCCTCAGCAAATGTAAAAGAACGGAAATTATAACAAACTTTCTCTCAGACCACAGTGCAATCAAACTAGAACTCAGGATTCAGAATCTCACTCAAAACTGCTCAACTACACGGAAACTGAACAACCTGCTACTGACTACTGGGTACATAACGAAATGAAGGCAGAAATAAAGATGTTCTTTGAAACCAACGAGAACAAAGACACAACATACCAGAATCTCTGGGACGCATTCAAAGCAGTGTGTAGAGGGAAATTTACAGCACTGAATGCCCACAACAGAAAGCAGAAAAGATCCAAAATTGACACCCTAACATCACAATTAAAAGAACTAGAAAAGCAAGAGCAAACACATTCAAAAGCTAGCAGAAGGCAAGAAATAATTAAAATCAGAGCAGAACTGAAGGAAATAGAGACACAAAAAAACCCTTCAAAAAATTAATGAATCCAGGAACTGGCTTTTTTAAAGGATCAACAAAATTGATAGACCGCTAGCAAGACTAATAAAGAAAAAAAGAAAGAAGAATCAAATAGACGCAATAAAAAATGATAAAGGGGATATCACCACCGATCCCACAGAAATACAAACTACCATAAAGGAATACTACAGACACTTCTACACAAATAAACTAGAAAATCTAGAAGAAATGGATAAATTCCTTCAAACATACACTCTCCCAAGACTAAACCAGGAAGAAGTTGAATCTCCGAATAGACCAATAACAGGATCTGAAATTGTAGCGATAATCAATAGCTTACCAACTAAAAAGAGTCCAGGACCAGATGGATTCACAGCCGAATTCTACCAGAGGTACAAGGAGGAATTGGTACCATTCATTCTGAAACTATTCCAATCAATAGAAAAAGAAGGAATCCTCCCTAACTCATCTTATGAGGCCAGCATCATTCTGATACCAAAGCCGGGCAGAGACACAACCAAAAAAGAGAATTTGAGACCAATATCCTTGATGAACATTGATGCAAAAATCCTCAATAAAATACTGGCAAACTGAATCCAGCAGCACATCAAAAAGCTTATCCACCATGATCAAGTGAGCTTCATCCCTGGGATGCAAGGCTGGTTCAATATACGCAAATCAATAAATGTAATCCAGCATATAAACAGAGCCAAAGATAAAAACCACATGATTATCTCAATAGATGCAGAAAAGGCCTTTGACAAAATTCAACAACCTTCATGCTAAAAACTCTCAATAAATTAGGTATTGATGCGACATATTCCAAAATAATAAGAGCTATCTTTGACAAACCCACAGCCAATATCATACTGAATGGGCAAAAACTGGAAGCATTCCCTTTGAAAACTGGCACAAGACAGGGATGCCCTCTCTCACCACTCCTATTCAACATAGTGTAGGAAGTTCTGGCCAGGGCAATTAGGCAGGAGAAGGAAATAAAGGATATTCAATTAGGAAAAGAGGAAGTCAAATTGTCCCTGTTTGCAGACGACATGATTGTATATCTAGAAAACCCCATTGTCTCAGCCCAAAATCTCCTTAAGCTGATAAGCAACTTCAGCAAAGTCTCAGCATACAAAATCAATGTGCAAAAATCACAAGCATTCCTACACACCAATAACAGATAAACAGAGAGCCAAATCATGAGTGAACTCCCATTCACAATTGCTTCAAAGAGAATAAAATACCTAGGAATCCAACTTACAAGGGATGTGAAGGACCTCTTCAAGGAGAACTACAAACCACTGCTCAAGGAAGTAAAAGAGGATACAAACAAATGGAATAACATTCCATGCTCATGGGTGGGAAGAATCAATATCATGAAAATGGCCATACTGCTCAAGGAAATTTACAGATTCAATGCCATCCCCATCAAGCTGCCAATGACTTTCTTCACAGAATTGGAAAAATCTACTTTAAAGTTCATATGGAACCAAAAAAGAGCCCGCATCGCCAAGTCAATCCTAAGTCAAAAGAACAAAGCTGGAGGCATCACACTACCTGACTTCAAACTATACTACAAGGCCACAGTAACCAAAACAGCATGGTACTGGTACCAAAACAGAGATATAGATCAATGGAACAGAACAGAGCCCTCAGAAATAATGCCGCATATCTACAACTATCTGATTTTTGACAAGCCTGAGAAAAACAAGCAATGGGGAAAGGATTCCCTATTTAATAAATGGTGCTGGGAAAACTGGCTAGCCATATGTAGAAAGCTGAAACTGGATCCCTTCCTTACACCTCATACAAAAATCAATTCCAGATGGATTAAAGACTTAAACGTTTCACCTAAAACCATAAAAACCCTAGAAGAAAACCTAGGCATTACCATTCAGGACATAGGCATGGGAAAGGACTTCATGTCTAAAACACCAAAAGCAATAGCAACAAAAGCCAAAATTGACAAATGGGATCTAATTAAACTAAAGAGCTTCTGCACAGCAAAAGAAACTACCATCAGAGTGAACAGGCAACCTACAAAATGGGAGAAAATTTTCACAACCTACTCATCTGACAAAGGGCTAATATCCAGAATCTACAATGAACCCAAACAAATTTACAAGAAAAAAACAAACAACTCCATCAAAAAGTGGGCGAAGGACATGAACAGACACTTCTCAAAAGAAGACATTTATGAAGCCAAAAAACACATGAAAAAATGCTCACCATCACTGGCCATCAGAGAAATGCAAATCAAAACCACAATGAGATACCATCTCACACCAGTTAGAATGGCAATCATTAAAAATTCAGGAAACAACAGGTGCTGGAGAGGATGTGGAGAAATAGGAACACTTTTACACTGTTGGTGGGACTGTCAACTAGTTCAACCATTGTGGAAGTCAGTGTGGTGATTCCTCAGGGATCTAGAACTAGAAATACCATTTGACCCAGCCATCCCATTACTGGGTATATACCCAAAGGACTATAAATCATGCTGCTATAAAGACACATGCACACGTATGTTTATTGTGGCATTATTCACAATAGCAAAGACTTGGAACCAACCCAAATGTCCAACAATGATAGACTTGATTAAGAAAATGTGGCACATATACACCATGGAATACTATGCAGCCATAAAAAATGATGAGTTCATGTCCTTTGTAGGGACATGGATGAAATTGGAAACCATCATTCTCAGTAAACTATCGCAAGAACGAAAAACCAAACACCGCATATTCTCACTCATAGGTGGGAATTGAACAATGAGATCACATGGACACAGAAGGGGAACATCACACTCTGGGAACTGTTGTGGGTTGGGGAGAGGGGGGAGGGATAGCATTGGGAGATATACCTAATGCTAGATGACGAGTTAGTGGGTGCAGCACACCAGCATGGCACATGTATACGTATGTAACTAACCTGCACAATGTGCACATGTACCCTAAAACTTAAAGTATAATAATATAAATAAATAAATAAATAAAAACAAAACAAACAAACAAACAAAAAAAAAAACAGTTAACCAAGAAGTGACTTAGGGTAGACCTCAGTTGATAGAGGTCTATTTGGCCAAGGCTGATTCCATGCCCAGGAAAATATACAAGTCAAGAAAAAGACCAGTGCTTTTTTCAAAGGGGGTTTTGGGAGTTTCAGTATTTGAAAGGAAATAAGAAAGGAGGCATAAAAAAGATGGGGGGATGGTATGTAGTGAGACAAATGCTTACATTTTCTGATGCTCTGATTAGCCTCACTAAATCTACATTTCACATATGAAAAGAGAGAGTAGAGAAAAAAAGGCACTTGTGCAATAATCTCAGAGGCAGATGGAGAGAAGTTTCCTTGTCTTGTCTTTGTTCTGTGAAGATAAGCTGGTAATTAACGTTGTCAGGTGAGATTCAAGAGGGATTTGTTTTAGGGCTAGTTTATTGAGGGGATATGTTTCCTGAAAGATTTAGGGTCTCAGAAAGAATCTTCTTGTGAGTAATTTATGAGAGAGATTATCCGAAGTAATATGAGGCCTTCTGTCATTTTAGGAACCTGAATTATGGATGAGGCTATGACACAGGGTTGTACAATTACAGCTAACTGTTTAGAAAAAAAGAAAAACCGTACTGTGTTACTCAGTCCCAAAGCTTAACCTTCCCTTTGACATACTGAGTTTGGTGGTCCCAAAATTCTATTTTCTTTTACAACACAATTGCAAATTTAAGAACCTCTGAGTCTACCTATAACCTGTAAGCCATTGTTTCAAGATATTCCAGTTTTTTGGGTCAGGCAAATGTATACCTTCTATGTATTGATTTATGTATTCCCCTATAATTTCTCCCTCTCTAAAATGTAAAATCAACTGTAATTCAACTGCTTTGCTTGCAGTTTCTCAGGACTCTTTAAACCTGTGATTCACTGGGCCACAGTCATTCATATAAGCTCAAAATAAACCTCTTTAAAATACCTTAAAGAGTTTGATTTTTCTTCTAAAATTTTGTAATGTAAATTATAGGTAAATCATGGTAGTTGGCATTTTCCCACGCGTCAGTAAGTTGTCTCACAGTGACCAAATGTAACTTGCACAAAATAATTGGATATTATCTTCAAAATAATAGCAATCTCACTTCAGAAATTCTTTATCCAACGTAGATTTAATACCTAAGAGATAATCTATAACATAAAGATTCATTAATTATGTCATCTTCTCCACCGTTATCCATGATGATCACATACTTTGGAACTTATTCAATGGAGAATAGCCTAAGGTGAAGTCATAATAATTATCACATTGATATGCATTATCGGTCTTCTTTTTCTTTTTTTTTTTTCTTCTTTTTGAGATGGAGTCTTGCTCTTGTTGCCCAGGATGGAGTGCAACGATGCCATCTCAGCTCACTGCTACCTCCGCCTCTGGGGTTCAAGTGATTCTTCTGCCTCGGCCTCTCAAGTAGCTGGGATTGCAGGTGCACACCACCATACCTGACTAATTTTTATATCTTTTGTAGAGATGTGGTTTTGCCATGTTGGCCAGGCTGGTCTCGAATGCATTATATGTCTCCCGAGAGTGGTCAGGGGATTCACTCTAGCTTAATTGTCACTTCTTACCGTGAGTGCAGAGGTTTGTATTCAGATTTTTACAGTTTGAATGTATTTATTAGGACCTGGTTACACTCTTTTTCACTCTGACCAAACTATATGAATTCTATAAATTTTAATTCTGTATCACTTCTCCAGGTACATATCATATTTTCCAAGACCCATGATTATTTTCATGGTGGATCTAGAAGATTCAGCAAATAATCATATAGAATATACTTCAGTTCAAGATTCTGAAAAAAAGTAATAATTTTCTATTATGATATCTGCATACTTGCATGCAATAGTTATATGCAATACTTTAAATGTAAACACACTAAATTTTATCTATTATTTATCTGAAGTTCAAATTTTACTGTGTCTTTTGTTATCTCTCGACTCCAATCCATGGGAACCTTGGTGCTCTTCTGTCCAAGCTTAGATCCAACTACCTCCAGAGACTCATTGGAGAAAGACACCAGTTTTTGAGCCAACTACTACAATTCTTATAATGTGGATACCATTGTGTCTTAAACTCAATTGTTTTCTTACTATTCCTGTGTCCAAAATGACAGTAAAACACAAACAATATGACTGTGCTGATATGTGTTGATGGCACCTATCAATTATTTGGTTCTGGCACTGAAGATAAATATGTGTATTTATGAGATTAATATTTTAGCTCAGGAATAACAACCATTTAATAAAATATATAATTTTCCTTTTGTAAACTCAAATTTAGATTAAATTGTTTTTTTCAAGATGATGGATTAGAGACTTTTAGCATGCTTCAGCCACATGGACATAGCACAATAGTGCATAAATGTCAACTCTCTGAGCTTTAATTTAAGAAGAAGAAGAATGGGAATTCACCAGGATCATGAAGGACACACCAGATATCGGGAAGGAAAATGCAGGCAAACTGCCCCCATGATGGCATCCAGCTAATAAAAGTGAGTGAAGTACCAGTAAGCAAAATATATTCTAAATATATATGCAATATATATCTATTCTAAATATATATGCAGCCAACATTGGAGCACATTGATTCTTAAAACAACTACGTTTAGACCTATGAGGAGATTTAAATAGCCACACAATAATAATAAGGGACTTCAACACTCCAATGACAGTGTTAGACAGATCATTGAGGCAGAAAACTAATAAAGAAATTCTGCATTTAAATTTAATGCTTGACCAATTGGAATTACAATACACTTCACTCATCAACCACAGAACATACACTGGAGTATCATCTGTGTGCAGATGAGTATACTGCTCAAAGCAATTTACAGATTCAATACTTTTCCTACCAAACTACTAATGTTATTTTTCACAAAATAGAAAACATTCAAAATTTATACAGAACCTAAAAGGAGTCTGAATAGCCAAGCCAAAGCAATACTAAGGCTAGAGACATAGGCTAGAGACATCATATTACATGACTTCAAACTATTCTAGAAGCCTATAGTAATCAAAACAACATGGTACTGGTAGAGAAACAGACACATAGACCAATGGAGATGAGTTAAAGAGTTAAATGTAAAATCTCAAGCTATAAAACGCCTAGAAAAAACCTAGGAAATACTTTTCTTGATAATGGCCTTGGCAAATAATTTATGGCTAAGTCCTCAAAAGCAATTGTAAGTAAAACAGAAATTGAAAAGTGGGATTTAATTAAACTGAAAAACTTTTGCACAACAAGAGAAACTATCGAGGTAGTAAAGAGATAACCCACAGAATGAAAGAAAATATTCACAAACTAGGCATCTAACAGAGGTCTATTATTCAGAACCTATAAGGAACTTAAACAAATCAACAAGCAAGCAGCAAGTAACTCCATTAAAAAGTGGGCAAAAGGAAATGAAAAGACACTTCTCAAAGGAAGCCATACATACAAGCACCCAACAAACATATGTAAAAGTGCTCATCATCATTATTTATTAGAGAAATGCAAATCAAAAGCGAAATGAAATACCATTTCACACCAGTCAGAATGGCTTTTGTTGAAAAGTCAAAAGGAAAACACATATTGGTGAGGATTTAGATAATAGAGAACACTTATACACTTTCTGATAGAATGTAAATCAGTTCAGCCACTGTGGAAAGCAGGTTGGGGATTTCTTAATGAACTGAGATTTGAACTACCATTCAACCCAGTAATCCCGTTACTGGGTATATACCCAAAAGAAAATAAATATCCTACCAAAAAGACATATGTAGCCATATTTTTATCACAGCAGTGTTCACAATAACAAAGACATAGACTTAACCCAGGCGTCCATCAGAGGTGGTCTGGATAAAGACTCATGGAATACCATACAGCCATAAAAAAAACTCAAAATTCTGCCATTTGAAGCAACATGGATGCATTGCTTCCAGCAAACTATTGCAAAAGCAAAAAACAAAATACCGCATGTTCTCACTCATAAGTGGGAGCTAAATGCTGGGTACACACGGTCATAATACAGAGAGGCTGGAGGGGCCTGGAGCGGTGGCTCAAACCTGTAATACCAACACTTTGAGAGGCCAAGGTGGGCGGATCACCCGAGGTCAGGAGTTTGAGACCAGCCTGGCCAACATGGTGAAACCCCGTCTCTACTGAAAACACAAAAATTAACCAGGCATGGTGGCTGGCGCCTGTAATCCCAGCTACTCGGGAGTCTGAGGCAGAAAATCACTTGAGCCCGGGGGGCAGAGGTTGTAGTGAGCCAAGATCACGCCACATCACTCCATCCTGGGCGACGGAGCAAAATTCTGTCTCAAAAACAAACAAACAAAACAAAGAAAACAAAGAGGGAGGAGGGAGGGAATACAGATTGATAAAAACTACTGATTGGTTAGTGTACTCTCTAACTTGGTAATGAATTCAATCATTTAATTCATAATTCAGTCATTCAATTCATAATTCAGTTCCCCCTGAGGAAAAAAAAATCACCTGTCATTGAAATCTCTCTGTATCTTACTTATTTCAGATAGAAGTTAAATTTCACCTTAATAATAGAAAGAAAAGAACTAGTTAAACTGACAAAAACTAATAAACGTTTGCACAAATTTACTGACAGAGTCATGGGTACATCATATAAAAGTAACATTCCAGCAGTTTTAAGTAAAATAAATAAGGAAACAATCTTGACTCTACTGCCTACCTGGAGGGGCGTGCCCTCGCTCCCAGGTAAGTGGGAACTCTGCGCTCTGGGGGGGTTGCGCCACGGCTTCTGGCACCTCTTGTTGGCAGCGTCGCTGCTGCGGGGACAGGGCAGGCCTTCGGGGTGCGGTGCAGCGGGCCAGGCCCAGGGGCGTCCTTTGCTAGGGGCTGGGCAAGTGCGGAGAGGGGCGGAGTGGTGCTGCCCTGGGTGAGGGAGCCTCCCGCTGTAGACGGTTCGCCGCCTCTACCCCAGGAGGGTGCTGCAGGAGCTGGATGGGGAAGCAGAGGGACGAGGGGACGAAGGCCAGGCCAGGTGGCCTCTTAGCCCTGGGTGATGCAGGAGGGGCTGTGGGAGACCAGAGAAGACCCGGGGCAGAAACTGGGAACTGATATCTGTGGCTGAATATTTGTCCTCTTGCTGAAGTTTGAAAGTCAGTTATTTCATTAAAGTTTAATTTTATTATAAAAATAACAACTATTAAAAATTCCCTGTAGTCACTGGAATGATAAATTTTGGTGCCGTTTCAGTTTAACAATCTGGAGTTTTTAGATATTCTAATTATTCAAATTGCGGCCATGTTTCAAAATATGTGCCATATATTTTTATGGCATCCTCCCCTGTGTCCCTGTGTCCCACATCCACCTCTGTGTCCCTGCTGCCTCAGGAAATGAGCTTCTTCCTCCTTCCGCAGACAGGGATCAGGCCATCCTCACTCCGGCGCCTCAGGCGGGCATGGGGACAGCCTGCCCGTGAATAGTCTGAGAACGTCTGGCCTGTGCCTTGTGCTCAGCGTGGGGTCCTGGCTGGTGCCCCTCAGAGCCCTGAACAAAGCAGCGCGACAGGTGTGGAAGGACCCAGCACCCGGCAGCTGTGAGCGGATGGATGCTCCAGGGATGTAGGGCAGCTGGCAGTCAAGAACCCGTTGCAAAATTTAACGGCATAATGTTGGATTTATCCCTTATACTTTTGTGTAGGAGTTTTACAGCTTTCAGCCTTACATTTGGGTCTTTAATCCATTTTGAGTTTTTAAAAATATATTGTATGAACTACAATTCTGACTTGTATATTTTACATGTTGATAGCAAGTCTTCATGCTGTTTTTGTTAAAGGGGGCTATTCCCTCTCCATAGTTTGGCCTTTGCACCCTTGCTGAAGATAATTTTGACCATATATACAAGGCTTTTGTGGAAAGGGGGGTCTCTATTTTTTACTATGTCTACATGTCTTGATTTAATACATTTCTTTTCAGATTTTCTCCTTTTTATTTTTGGAGACAGGTTATCTGTCATCCAGGCTGGGGTGCACTGGTGCCACCATCTCTCACTGCAGCCTTGCTCTCCCAGGCTTAAACTATCCTCTCACCTCAGCTTCTGGAATAGCTGAGACTACAGGTGCATGTCACATTGCCAGGTTAATTTTATTTTATTTTATTTTTTGTAGCGATGGGTGTTCTCAATATGATGCCCGGTGTAGTTTGAATTGCTGAGTTCAAGCAATCCTCCTACCTCAGCCTCACAAGGTGCTGAGGTTACACGCGTAAGCCATAGAACCTGGCCTAAAAATACCACATTTGAAAAGAGTTCAACAGCACTGCAATTAGTTTTTGATTTAAAAATTGCGAGGGCTCCACACTTGACATTCTTTTGCAAGTTTAATTGGCTATTTTCAGTCTTGAGATTCCATATGTTTTAGAATTTTTTATTTCTGCAAGTATATATTGTTATGATTTATATAGCTATTGCATTTAACGTGTTATTGATTGCATTAGTATAGACTTAAGAATATTGTTTTCTAATTTATGAATATGGGATATACTTTCAATTGTCTAATCTATAAATATAGAATATCTTCCCAATTGTTTGTGACTTTTCTTCAGCAACATCTTGTAATTTCTAGTATACTAGTCTTACATCTCCTTGCTTGTTTATTCCAAAGTATATTCTTCTTAATGCTATTTTCAATGGAATTTTTAAAACTTAGATTGTACATTGTAGTGAAGGGAAACACACTTAATTTTGTATTCTGCAATTTTGCTAAATGCAACTATTAGTTCTAACAGGTATTGTTTTCAGCATATAGGATTTTTTGTATATAACATCATATCATAAGTAACAGGTAATTTTACTTCTTCCTTTAGAATGTGGATCTTTTCTTTTTATCACTGCCTAGTTGTTTTACCAGGACCTTCACTGCTATTTTTGAATCAATGTGGCAACAGTGAATATCTTGCCTTATTATTAATGTTAGAGGATAAACTTTCCACACTTCAGAATTCAGTATAATGTTAGTGATGTGTGTTTTTTGTTTTCTTTTTTGTTTTTTGTTGTTGTTTTTATTTTTTTGAGATAGGATCTTGCTCTGTCACCCAGTCTGGAGTGCAGTGGCATGATCTAGGCTCACTGCAACCTCCACCTCCCGAGTTCAAGCTATTCTCATGCCTCAGCCTCCCTGGTAACTGGGACTACAGGCACACACCACAATGGCCAACTAATTTTAACATTTTTCGTAGAGACAGGGATTCACCATGTTGGTCATGCTGGTCTGGATCTCCTGACCTAAAATCATCCACCCACCTCAGCCACCCAAAATGCTGGGACTATAGGCATGAGCTGTTGCACCCAGTTGGTGATGAGTTATTTACATATCTTTTATTACGTTAAAGTAGTTTCCTTTTATTTCTAGTTTATTGAGTGTTTTTTTATCTTGAAAAGATGATTAAATTTGTCAATTGACTTTTCTGTATCATTTGAGATGACTGTGTGGTTTATATATTTTAGTCTGTTAATATGACATATTAAATTGATTGATTAAACTCCCTTTCCAAGATGGCCAAATAGGAAGAACTCTGGTCTGCAGCTCCCAGTGTGATCAAAGCAAGATGGGTGATTTCTGCATTTCCAACTGAGGTACCTGATTCATCTCATTGGGATTGGTTGGACAGTGGGTTCATCCCATAGAGGGTTAGCTGAAGCAGGGCAGGACATCAACTAACCAAGGAAGTGCAAGGCATTGGGGGATTCTCCTTTCCTAGCCAAGGGAAGGCATGACAGACTGTACCCGGAAAAACAGGACACTCTCACCCAAATGCTGCACTTTTCCCACAGTCTTAGCACCTGGCAGACCAGGAGATTCTCTCCTGTGCCTGGTTCATTGAGTCCCATACCCAGAGAGCCTTGCTCACTGCTAGCACAGCAGTCTGAGATTAACCTGCAAGGCAGCAGCTGGGCAGGGGGAGGTGAATCCACAATTTTTGAGGTTTGAGTAGGTAAACAAAGTGGCCAGGAAGCTTGAACTGGGTAGAGTCACTCACAGCTCAGCAAGGCATACTGCCTTTTATAAACTCCACCACTGTGGGCAGGGCATAGCTGAATAAAAGGCAGCAGAAACTTCTGCAGACTTAAACATCCCATCTGACAGCTGTGAAGAGAGCAGTGGTTCTCCCAGCATGGTGTTTGAGCTCTGAGAATGGATATACTGCTTCCTCAAGTGGGTCCCTGAACCCCATGTAGCCTAACTGGGAGACACTTCCTAGTAAGGGCCAACAGACACCTCATAAAGGTGGGAGCCCCTCTTCAATGAAGCTTCCATGGAAGGATCAGGCAGCAATATTTGCTGTTCTGCAGCCTCCACTGGTGATACCCAGGCAAACAGGGTCTGGAGTGGACCTCCAGCAAACTCCAACAGACCTGCAGCTGAGGGACCTGACTGTTAGAAGGAAAAACTAACAAACAGAAAGGAATAGTGTCAACATAAAAAAAAGGATATCCACACCAAAACCCATCTGTGGGTTACCAACATCAAAGACCAAAGGTAGACAAAACGACAAAGATGGGAAGAATCCAGAGCACAAAAGCTGAAAATCCTGAAACCCAGAGCACCTCTTTTCCTCCAAAGGATTGCAGCTCCTCACCAGCAACAGAACAAAGCTGGAGGGAGAATGACTTTGACCTCTTGACAGAAGGAGGCTTCAGAAGGCTGGTAATAGCAAACTTCTCTGAGCTAAAGGAGCATGTTTGAACACATTGCGAGGAAGCTAAAAAGCATGAGAAATGGTCAGAAAATGGCTAACTAGTATAAACAGTGTAGAGAATACATT
This sequence comes from Gorilla gorilla gorilla, assembly GCF_029281585.2. NCBI lineage: Eukaryota > Metazoa > Chordata > Mammalia > Primates > Hominidae > Gorilla > Gorilla gorilla. The sequence goes on along the minus strand of NC_086018.1, from coordinate 6,642,009 downwards.
AAATGACCTTATGGAGATGATAACCATGGCACAAGAACTTTGTGACACATGCACAAGCTTCAATAGCTGATTCAATACAGTGGAAGAAAGCATATCAGTGATTGAAGATCAAATTAATAAAAGAAAGTGAGAAGACAAGTTTAGAGTAAAAAGATTGGAAAGAAAAAAAAAAGCCTCCAAGAAAAATGGGACAATGTGAAAAGACCAAATCTACCTTTGCTTGGTGTACCTAAATGTGATGGAGAGAATGGAACGAAGTTGGAAAACGCTCCTTAGGATATTATTCAGGAGAACTTTCCCAATGTAGCAAGGCAGGCCAACATTCAAATTCAGGAAATATAGAGAATACCACAAAGATACTTCTGGATAAGAGCAACCCCAAGACACTAATTGTTAGATTCACCAGGGTTGAAATGAAGGAAAAAATGTTAAGGGCAGCCAGAGAGAAAGGTCGGGTTACCCAAAAGGGGAAGCCCATTAGACTAACAGCAGATCTGTCAGCAGAAACCCTACAAGCCAGCAGACAGTGGGGGCCAATATTCAACATTCTTAAAGAAAAGAATTTTCAACCCAGAATTTCATATCCAGCTAAACTAAGCTTCATAAGTGAAGGAGAAATAAAATCCTTTACAGACAAGCAAATGCTGAGAGATTTTGTCACCACCAGGCCTGCCTTACAAGGGCTCCTGAAGGAAGCACTAAGAATGGAAAGGAACTACTGGTACAAGCCACTGCAAAAAAACATGTGAAATTGTAAAGACTATCGATACTATGAAGAAGCTGCATCAATTAATTGGCAAAACAGCAAGCTAACATAATAATGACAGGATCAAATTCACACATAACCATATTGACCTTAAATGTAAATGGGCTAAATGCCTCAATTAAAAGACATAGACTTACAAATAGGATAAAGAGTCAAGACCCATTAGTGTGCTGTATTCAGGAGACCCATCTCTCATGCAGAGACACACATAGGCTCAAAATAAAGAGATGCAGAAGATCTACCAAGCAAATGGAAAGCAAAAATAAAATAAAATAAAAATTAAAAAAGCAGGGGTTGCAATCCTAGTCTCTGATAAAACAGACTTTAAACCAACAAAGATCAAAAGACACAAAGAAGGCCATTATATAATGGTAAAAGAATGAATTCAGCAAGAGGAGCTAACTACCATAAATATTTATGCACCCAACACAGGAGCACCCAGATTCATAAATTAAGTCCCTAGATAAGTACAAACAGACTTAGACTCCCACCCAAAAATAATGGGAGACTTTAACACCCCACTGTCAATATTAGACAGATCAACAAGACAGAAAGTTAACAAGGATATCCAGGACTTGAACTCAGCGCTGCACCAAGCAGATGTAATAGAAATCTACAGAACTCTCCACCCCATATAAGCAGAATAAACATCCTTCTCAGCACCATATCACACTTTTTCTAAAATTGATCACATAATTGGAAGAAAGCACTCCTCAGCAAATGTAAAAGAACAGATATCACAAGAAACTGTCTCTCAGATCACAGTGCAATCAAATTAGAACTCAGGATTAAGAAACTCACTCAAAATAGCACAAATACATGGAAGCTGAACAACCTGCTCCTGAATGACTACTGAGTAAATAATGAAATGAAGGAAAAAATAAAGATGTCTTTGAAACCAGTGAGAACAAAGACAAAAAACACCAGAATCTCTGGGACACATTTAAAGCAGTGTGTAGAGGGAAATTTATAGCACTAAATGCCCACAAGAGAAAGGAGGAAAGATCTAAAATTGAAAGCCCAACATCACAATTGAAAGAACTAGAGAAACAAGAACAAACAAATTCAAAAGCAAGCAAAAGGCAAGAAAGATCAGAGTAGAACTAAAGGAGATAGAGACACAAAAAACCCTTAAAAAATCAACGAATTTAGGAGCTGATTTTTTGAAAAGATCAACAAAATTGATAGACCACTAGCAAGACTAATAATGAAGAAAAGAGACAAGAATCCAATAGACACAATAAAAAATGATAAATGATATATCATCACTGATCCCACAGAAATACAAACTACCATCAGAGAATACTATAAACTCCTGTACACAAATAAACTAGAAAATCTAGAAGAAATGGATAAATTCCTTGACACATACACCCTCTCAGGATTAAACCATGAAGAAGTTGAATCTCTGAATAGACCAATAACAGGCTCTGAAATTGAGGCAATAATTAATAGCATACCAACGAAAAAATATCTAGAACCAGATGGATTCACAGCTGAATCCTACCAGAGGTATAAAAAGGAGCTGGTACCATTCCTTCTGAAATTATTCCAATCAATAGAAAAAGAGGAAATTCTCCATAACTCATTTTATAGGGCCAGTATCATCCTGATACAAAACCCTGGCAGAGACACAACAAAAAAAAATGAGAATTTTAGACCAATATCCTTGATGAACATCGATGTGAAAATCCCAAATAAAATACTGGCAAATGGAATCCAGCAGCACATCAAAAAGCTTCTCTGCCACGATCAAGTAGTCTTCATCCCTGGAATGCAAGGCTTGTTCAACATACACAAATTAATAAATGTAATCCATTACATAAACAGAATTAATGACAAAAAATACATGACTATCTCCATAGATATAGAAAAGGCCTTTGACAAAATTCAACAGTCTTTCATGCTAAAAACTCTCAATAAACTACATATTGATGAAATGTATCTCAAAATAATCAGAGCTATTTATGACAAACCCACAGCCAATATCATACTAAATCAGTAAAACTGGAAGCATTCCCTTTGAAAACTGGCATAAGAAAAGAAAGCCCTCTCTCACCTCTCCTATTCAACATAGTGTTCTAAATTCTGGCCAGAGCAATCAGGAAGAGAAAGAAAGAAAGGTGGGGGAGGAGCCAAGATGGCCAAATAGTAAGAGATCCTGTCTACAGCTCCCAGCATGAGCGACACAGAAGATGGGTGATTTCTGCATTTCCATCTGAGATACTGGGTTCATCTCACTAGGGAGTGCCAGACAGTGGGCACAGGTCAGTGGGTGTGCTCACTGTGTGTGAGCCGAAGCAGAGTGAGGCATTGCCTCACTCAGGAAGTGCAAGGGGTCAGGGAGTTCCCCTTCCTAGTCAAAGAAAGTGGTGACAGACGAAACCTGGAAAATCGGGACACTCCCACCCGAATACTGCACTTTTCTGACGGGCTTAAAAAATGGCACACCAGGAGATTATATCCTGCTCATGGCTTGGAGGGTCCTATGCCCAGGGAGTCTCCCTGATTGCTAGCACAGTAGTCTGAGATCAAACTGCAAGGTGGTAGCGAGGCTGGGGGAGGGGCGCCAGCCATTGCCCAGGCTTGCTTAGGTAAACAAAGCAGCTGGGAAGGTAGAACAGTGTGGAGCCCACCACAGCTGAAGGAGGCCTGCCTGCCTCTGTAGGCTCCACCTCTGGGGGCAGGGCACAGACAAACAAAAAGACAACAGTAACCTCTGCAGACATAAATGTCCCTGTCTCACAGCTTTGAAGAGAGCAGTGGTTCTCCCAGCACACAGCTGGAGATCTGAGAATGGCCAGACTGCCTCCTCAAGTGGGTCCCTGACCCCTGACCCCCGAGCAGCATAACTGGGAGGCACCCCACAGCAGGGGCAGACTGACACCTCACAGGACAGGGTATTCCAACAGACCTGCAGCTGAGGGTCCTGTCTGTTAGAAGGAAAAGTAACAAACAGAAAGGACATCCACACCAAAAACCCATCTGTACATCACCATCATCAAAGACTAAAAGTAGATAAAACCACAAAGATGTGGAAAAAACAGAACAGAAAAACTGGAAACTCTAAAAAGCAGAGTGCCTCTCCTCCTCCAAAGGAAAGCAGTTCCTCACCAGTAATGGAACAAAGAGGGATGGAGAATGAGTTTGACGAGCTGAGAGAAGAAGGCTTCAGACAATCAAATTACTCCGAGTTACGGTAGGACATTCAAACCAAAGGTAAAGAAGTTGAAAACTTTGAAAAAAATTTAGAAGAATGTATAACTAGAATAACCAATACAGAGAAGTACTTAGAGGAGCTGACGGAGCTGAAAACCAAGGCTCGAGAACTACGTGAAGAATGCAGAAGCCTCATGAGCCGATGCAATCAACTAGAAGAAAGGGTATCAGCCATGGAAGATGAAATGAATGAAATGAAGTAAGAAGGGAAGTTTAGAGAAAAAGAATAAAAAGAAACAAGCAAAGCCTCCAAGAAATATGGGACCATGTGAAAAGACCAAATCTACATCAGATTGGTGTACCTGAAAGTGACGGGGAGAATGGAACCAAGTTGGAAAACACTCTGCAGGATATTATCCAGGAGAACTTCCCAATCTAGCAAGGCAGGCCACCATTCAGATTCAGGAAATACAGAGAATGCCACAAAGATACTCCTCGAGAAGAGCAACTCCAAGACACATAATTGTCAGATTCACCAAAGTTGAAATGAACGAAAAAATGTTAAGGGCAGCCAGAGAGAAAGGCCGGGTCCCCTCAAAGGGAAGTCCATTACACTAACAGCAGATCTCTTGGCAGAAACCCTACAAGCCAGAAGAGAGTGGGGGCCAATATTCAACATTCTTAAAGAAAAGAATTTTCAACCCAAAATTTCATATCCAGCCAAACTAAGCTTCATAAGTGAGGGAGAAATAAAATACTTTACAGACAAGCAAATGCTGAGAGATTTTGTCACCACCAGGGCTGCCCTAAAAGAGCTCCTGAAGGAACCGTTAAACATGGAAAGGAACAACCAGTACCAGCCACTGCAAAATCATGCCAAAATGTAAAGTCCATCGAGACTAGGAAGAAACTGCATCAACTAACGAGCAAAATAACCAGCTAACATCATAATGACAGGATCACATTCACACATAACAATATTAACTTTAAATGTAAATGGACTAAATGCTCCAATTAAAAGACACAGACTGGCAAATTGGATAAAGAGTCAAGACCCATCAGTGTGCTGTATTCAAGAAACCCATCTCATGGGCAGAGACACACATAGGCTCAAAATAAAAGGATGGAGGAAGATCTACCAAGCAAATGGAAAACAAAAAAAGACAGGGGTAGCAATCCTAGTCTCTGATGAAACGACTTTAAACCCACAAAGATCAAAAGAGACAAAGAAGGCCATTACTTAATGTAAAGGGATCAATTCAACAAGAAGAGCTAACTATCCTAAATATATATGCACCCAATACAGGAGCACCCAGATTCATAAATCAAGTCCTGAGTGACCTACAAAGAGACTTAGACTCCCATACATGAATAATGGGAGACTTTAACATCCCACTGTCAACATGAGACAGATCAATGAGACAGAAAATCAACAAGGATACCCAGGAATTGAACTCAGCTCTGCACCAAGCAGACCTAATAGATATCTACAGAACTCTCCACTCCAAATCAAAAGAATATACGTTTTTTTCAGCACCTCACCACACCTATTCCAAAATTAACCACATACTTGGAAATAAAGCACTCCTCAGCAAATGTAAAAGAACAGAAATTATAACAAGCTATCTCTCAGACCACAGTGCAAACAAACTAGAACTCAGGATTAAGAGTCTCACTCAAAACCGCTCAACTACATGGAAACTGAACAATCTGCTCCTGAATGACTACTGGGTACATAACGAAATGAAGGCAGAAATAAAGATGTTCTTTGAAACCAATGAGAACAAAGACACAACATACCAGAATCTCTGGGACACATTCATAGCAGTGTGTAGAGCGAAATTTATAGCAATAATGCCCACAAGAGAAAGCAGGAAAGATCCAAAATTGACACCCTAACCTCACAATTAAAAGAACTAGAAAAGCAAGAGCAAACACATTCAAAAGCTAGCAGAAGGCAAGAAATAACTAAAATCAAAGCAGAACTGAAGGAAATAGAGACACAAAAAACCCTTCAAAAAATTAAGGAATCCAGGAGCTGCTTTTTTGAAATGATCAATAAAATTTATAAACTGCTAGCAAGACTAATAAAGAAAAAAAGAGAGAAGAATGAAATAGATGCAATAAAAATGATAAAGGGGATATCTCCACCAAAACCACAGAAATACAAACTACCATCAAAGAATACTACAAACACCTCTACGCAAATAAACTAGAAAATCTAGAAGAAATGGATAAATTCCTTGACACATACACCCTCCCAAGACTAACAAGGAAGAAGTTGAATCTCTGAATAGACCAATAACAGGAGCTGCAATTGTGGCAATAATCAATAGATTACCTACAAAAAAGAGTCCAGGACCAGATGGATTCACAGCCGAATTCTATCAGAGGTACAAGGAGGAACTGGTACCATCCATTCTGAAACTATTCCAATCAATAGAAAAAGAGGGAATCCTCCCTAACTCATTTTATGAGGCCAGCATCATCCTGATACCAAAGCCGGGCAGAGACACAACCAAAAGAGAGACTTTTAGACCAATATACTTGATGAACATTGATGCAAAAATCCTCAATAAAATACTGGCAAACCAAATCCAGCAGCACATCTAAAAGCTTATCCACCATGATCAAGTGGGCTTTATCCCTGGGATGCAAGGCTGGTTCAATATACACAAATCAAAAAATGTAATCCAGCATATAAACAGAACCAAAGATAAAAACCACATGATTATCTCAGTAGATGCAGAAAAGGCCTTTGACAAAATTCAACAACCTTTCATGCTAAAAACTCTCAATAAATTAGGTATTGATGGGATGTATCTCAAAATAATAAGAGCTATCTATGACAAACCCACAGCCAATATCATACTGAATGGGCAAAAACTGGAAGCATTCCCTTTGAAAACTGGCACAAGACAGGGATGCCCTCTCTCACCACTCCTATTCAACATAGTGTTAGACGTTCTGGCGAGGGCAGTTAGGCAGGAGAAGGAAATAAAGGGTATTCAATTAGGAAAAGAGGAAGTCAAATTGTCCCTGTTTGCAGACGACATGATTGTATATCTAGAAAACCCCATTGTCTCAGCCCAAAATCTCCTTAAGCTGATAAGCAACTTCAGCAAAGTCTCAGCATACAAACTCAATGTGCAAAAATCACAAGCATTCCTACACACCAATAACAGATAAACAGAGAGCCAAATCATGAGTGAACTCCCATTCACAATTGCTTCAAAGAGAATAAAATACCTAGGAATCCAACTTACAAGGGATGTGAAGGACCTCTTCAAGGAGAACTACAAACCACTGCTCAATGAAATAAAAGAGGATACAAACAAATGGAAGAACATTCCATGCTCATGGGTGGGAAGAATCAATATCGTGAAAATGGCCATACTGCCCAGGGTAATTTACAGATTCAATGCCATCCCCATCAAGCTACCAATGACTTTCTTCACAGAATTGGAAAAAACTACTTTAAAGTTCATATGGAACCAAAAAAGAGCCCGCATCGCAAAGTCAATCCTGAGCCAAAAGAACAAAGCTGGAGACATCACGCTACCTGACTTCAAACTATATTACAAGGCTACAGAAACCAAAACAGCATGGTACTGGTACCAAAACAGAGATATAGATCAATGGAACAGAGCCCTCAAAAATAACACCGCATATCTACAACTATCTGATCTTTGACAAACCTGAGAAAAACAAGCGATGTGGAAAGGATTCCCTATTTAATAAATGGTGCTGGGAAAACTGGCTAGCCGTATGTAGAAAGCTGAAACTGGATCCCTTCCTTACATCTTATACAAAAATCAATTCCAGATGGATTGAAGACTTAAATGTTAGACCTAAAACCATAAAAACCCTAGAAGAAAACCTAGGCATTACCATTCAGGACATAGGCATGGGCAAGTGCTTCATGTCTAAAATACCAAAAGCAATGGCAACAAAAGACAAAATTGACAAATGGGATCTAATTAAACTAAAGAGCTTCTGCACAGCAAAAGAAACTACCATCAGAGTGAACAGGCAACCTACAAAATGGGAGAAAATTTTCGCAACCTACTCATCTGACAAAAGGCTAATATCCAGAATCTACAATGAACCCAAACAAATTTACAAGAAAAAAACAAACAACCCCATCAAAAAGTGGGCAAAGGACATGAACAGACACTTCTCAAAAGAAGACATTTATGCAGCCAAGAAACACATGAAAAAATGCTCATCATCACTGGCCATCAGATAAATGCAAATCAAAACCACAATGAGATACCATCTCACACCAGTTAGAATGGCAATCATTAAAAATTCAGGAAACAACAGGTGCTGGAGAGGATGTGGAGAAATAGAAACACTTTTACATGGTTGGTGGTACTGTAAACTAGTTCAACCATTGTGGAAGTCAGTGTGGTGATTCCTCAGGGATCTAGGACTAGAAATAACATTTGACCCAGCCATCCCATTACTGGGTATATACCCAAAGGACTATAAATCATGCTGTTATAAAGACACATGCACACGTATGTTTATTGTGGCATTTTTCACAATAGCAAAGACTTGAAATCAACCCAAATGTCCAACAATGATAGACTGGATTAAGAAAATGTGGCACATATACACCATGAAATACTATGCAGCCATAAAAAATGATGAGTTCATGTCCTTTGTAGGGACATGGATGAAATTGGAAATCATCATTCTCAGTAAACTATTGCAAGAACAAAAAACCAAACACCGCATATTCTCATTCATAGGTGGGAATTGAACAATGAGATCACATGGACACAGGAAGGGGAACATCACACTCTGGGGACTGTTGTGGGGTGGGGGGAGGGGGGAGGGAGAGCATTGGGAGATATACCTAATGCTAGATGACAAGTTAGTGGGTTCAGCGCACCTGCATGGCACATGTATACATATGTAACTAACCTGCACAATATGCACATGTACCCTAAAACTTAAAGTATAATAATAATAAATAAAAAGAAAAAAAAAGAAAGCAAAGTATTCAATTAGAAAGTCAAGTTGTCTCTGTTTGCAGATGACATAATTGTATATTTAGAAAACCTCATCATCTCAGCCCAAAATCTCCTTAAGCTGATAAGCAACTTTAGCAAAGTCTCATGATAAATCAATGTGCAAAAATCACAAGCATTTCTATACAGCAATAACAGATAAACAGAGAGCCAAATCATGAGTGAGCTTGTGAAGGACCTCTTCAAGGAAAACTACAAATCACTGCTCAACGAAGTAAAAGAGGACACAAACAAATGGACGAACATTCCATGCTTATGGATAGGAAGAATCAATATTGCAAAAATGGTCATACTGCCCTAGGTAACTTACAGATTCCAATGCCATCACCATCAAGCTACCAATGACTTTCTTCACGTAATTAGAAAATACTACTTTAAAGTTCGTATGGAACCGAAAAAGAGCCTATATTGCCAAGACAATCTAAGCAAAAGGTACAAAGCTGGAGGCATCACACTACCTGACTTCAACCTATACTACAAGGCTACAGTAACCAAACAGCATGGCACTGGTATCAAAACCGATCTATAGACCAATGGAACAGAACAGAGGCCTCAGAAATAACACCACACATCTACAACCATCTGATCTTTCACAAACCTGACCAAAACAAGCAATGGAGAAAAGATTCCCTATTTAATAAATGGTGCTGGGAAAACTGGCTAGCCATATGTAGAAAGCTGCAACTGGATCCCTTCCTTACACCTTATACACAAATTAATTCAAGAGGGATTAAAGACTTAAATGTTAGGCCTAAAACCATAAAAACCCTAGAAGAAATCCTAGGCAACACCATTCAGGACATAGGCATGGGCAAAGATTTCATGACTAAAACACCAAAAGCAATGGCAACAAAAGCGAGAATAGACAAATCAGATCTAATTAAACTTAAGCGGTTCTGCACAGCAAGATAAAGTACCACCAGCGCGAAGAGACAACCTACAGAATGGGAGAAAATTGTTGGCAATCTATCCATCTGACAAAGGGTTAATATCCAGACTCTACAAAAAACTTAAACAAATTTACAAGAAAAAAACACCATCAAAAAGTGGGCAAAGGATATGGACAGACAATTCTGAAAAGAAGACATCTATGCAGCCAACAGCCACATGAGAAAATGCTCATCATCACTGGTTATCAGAGAAATGCAAATCAAAACCACAATGAGATACAATCTCACTCCAGTTAGAATGGCGATTATTTGAAAGTCAGGAAACAACAGATGCTGGAGAGGATGTGGAAAAATAGGAAGGTTTTTACACTGTTGGTGGGCGTGTAAATTAGTTCCACCATTGTGGAAGACAGTGTGGCCATTCCTCTGGGATCTAGAACTAGAAATACCATTTGACCCAGCGATCCCATTTCTGGGTATATACCCAGAGGATTATAAATCATGCCACTATAAAGACACATGCACACGTATGTCTATTGCAGCACTATTCACAATAGCAAAAACTTGGAACCAACCCAAATATCCATCAATTAGAATTGATTAAGAAAATGCAGCACGTATTCACCATGGAATAGTATGCCGCCATAAAAACGGATGAGTTTATGTCCTTTGAGGGGACACGGATGAAGCTGGTAACCATCATTTTCAGGAAACTATCACAAGGAAACATAACCAAACACCACACGTTCTCACTCATAGATGGGAATTTAACAATGATCCAACACTTGGACACAAGGCAGGTAACATCACACAATGGGGCCTGTCAGGGGCTGGAGGGCTGGAGGAGAGATAGTAGTAGGAGAAATATCTAATGTAAATGACGAGTTGATGGGTGCAGCAAAACAACATATAAATCTATGTAACAAACCTGCACGTTGTCCACATGTACCCTAGAACTTAAAGTACAATAAAAAAATAAAAAACAAATAGATTGATTTACATGTGTTGAACAATACTTACATTGGAGAGATAACTCCTTCTTGGTCATGGTGTATAATCCTTGCAATATGTTATTGAATTTGGTGTTCTAATGTTCCGAGGAGAATTTTTACATCAATAGTCATCAGGAAAATTGATATGTAGTTGTATTTATTTTTTCTTACTGTCTTTGTGGAGTTCGGTGTTGTGTTAATGCTGGGCTCATAAAATAAGTTGGAAATTGTTTCCTCTTTTTCATTTTTCTGAAGTAGTTTAAGAAGGGTTAGTGTTAACCCTGCTTTAACATTTTGAAAAAAAATATTTAATGAAGTGATCTTGGCCTGGTCTTTTTCAGGGGAGGTTGTTGTTAATACGTATATGCCTATTCAGAATTTTTTATGGTTTATTTTCAGTATAATCTGTATTTCTAGACATTTGTCTATTTCTCTTAGCTTATCATGATTTTTGACATATATTTTGAATTAAACTTTTATAATCTCTTCTTTTCCTACTTTGGTGGCATCAGTTGTAATAGCTCCTTCTTTTATTTCTGAATTTATTTATTTGAGATATTTTCTTTTTTTCTTTTAATCTGTGTCAGTTTTCTTAATCTTTTCAATAAAACGAAACTTTAATTGATTTTTCTATGGCTTTTAATTGTTATTTATTTATAACTGCTATAATTTTTATTCTTTACTGATGTTCGGTTGCATTTACTAGTTGATTTAGAGAGATATTTTTAAATGTGCACATTTACTACTACAATTGAATACAAGCTTTAGATGCATTCAACAATTTTGTCATACTTTTCGTCTCCAGTTATGTTGAAATTTTCACTGTGGTTTCTTCTTTAACCCATAATGCTGCTTAGGAATATGTTACTTGATTTTTATGTATTTGCAAATTTTTAAATTTTTCTTCTGGTATTCACTTCTAGTTCCATTCCATTTTAGTTGTAAATGATACTTCGTATGATTTTAATTTTCTTGAATTGATTTCTTTGTGGTCCGATTTGTGATATAGTCTCAAGAATGTTCCATGTGCGCACCAGAGGCATGTGCATTCTGTTGTTGAGAAGACCGTTTCTAAAAGTTTGTTGGATTTGGTTGAATCACTCCTTGCTCAATCCTCTGTCTTCCTTTGGTCTGCCAGGTTGTCCTCTCCATTATTAAAGTCTCCTATCATTTTGGTGGTGGTCTCTATTCCTCCCTTTATTTTTATTTATTTATTTTTTTATACAGATGAAGTGTTGCTATCTTGCCCAGGTTAGTCTCAGCTCCTGGGCTCAAGCCATCCTCCTGCCTCAGCTCCTGCCAAGATGTAGGGATTACAAGCAGGCGTGAGCCACTGTACTCAGCCTATTTCTCCTTTTAATTGTGTCATTATTTGTGTTATGTGTTCGGAATAGTTGCTGATACATGTGCATATTTTAATTATGATATCTTCTTGGAGATTTATTTTTATTATATATTGTCCTTGTTTGTCTTTATGACAGTTTTTTGCTTAAAGTCTAATCATCTAATGTAAATGTGACCAACTTTGTTCTATTCTTGTTGCTATTTAGGATGACTTGGTTATCATATAGAATATTATTTTCCATCCCTGCACTTTCATTCCATGTTTATCCTTAAATAAACAGAATTTATTTGATTTTATATTTTTATTTTTATAAACAGAATTTGATTTTATATTTTTATTTTTTCACTGAACTTGTGTCTGTTACTGGAGAATTTAATATTGTTACATATAAGGTTATTATTTGCAGTTAAGGAGTGACTACCGCCGTTTTGTTAATTGTATTGTGTTTCTTTTGTAGTTCTTTTATTTATTTATTTTATTTCCTGCTGTCTTCCTTTTTGTCTAATTAATTTTTGTACTAATATGTTTTTATTTCTTTTTCTTTTGTATATATTCTGTATGTATTATCTTTGTGACTACTATACAGATTACATGAAAAATCTCAAAGTTATAACAACCTAGTTTAATCTGATGTTATCTCCAGTAACATATAAAAACTCCAGTCTTTAAGTGACTGTCTTTCCCAACACATACTTTGTTCTTGATGTCACAAATTACGCATTCTTATATGGTGTATTCTTTAACAGACATATAAAGTATTTTTGCATATTTTGTGTCAAATTCTATAAGGGAATTAAAATTACTTACCAACATCACAATAATACAGAATGCTGTATTTGTCTATATATTTGCTTTACAACAGAGTTTATAGTATTGTATGGCTTTTTTGGTAGTCTCATTTTTTAGTCTCAAAGGACTTTCTAGCAATTCTTGAAGAACAAACCTAGTGGTCATAAACTCCTTCAGCTTCAGTTTATCTGAAAAAATCTTAATTTCATTTTCATGTTTCAATGACAGTTTTGCCATATATAATGTTCTTGGTTGGTAATTTTTCTTTTTTTTTTTGAACTTGAATATATCATCCCACACTCTGAACTGCAAAATACCTTTAAAGACATCTGTTTTTAGTGGGCCTAAATTGCATGTGTTTAATCTTTTTTCTCTTGAAATTTTTGAAATTTTTTCTATAAGCTATTTCACAGTTTTATATTGTGTCTCACTTTGGTTTTCTTTAAATTTATACTGATCAAAGTCCATTAAAGTTCCTGAGTTTGTTTGTCCATTTCTTTTTTCAAATTTGAGCAGTTTTTGTCCATTAATTTTATTTATTTATTTATTTAGAGATGGATTCTCACTCTGTTGCCCAGACTAGAGTGCAGCGGTGCGATCTTAGCTCATTGCTGAGCTCTGCCACACGGGATAGAGTGATTCTCTTGCCTCAGCCTCCCAAGTAGCTGGGACCAAAGGTGAGTGCCATCAGGCTTGGTTAATTTTTTTTTTTCTTTTTTTTAGTAGAGACGGGGTTTCACTATATTGCCAGGTGGATCTTGAACTCTAGTCCTCAAGTGATCTGCCTGCCTTGGCCTTCCAAACTGCTGGGATTACAGGTATGAGACATCACGCATGGCCTGCCTTTTGTTTTTTTAATAACACACTTGGGACCTGTTATTTATCTCTTTTTGCCTATTTCTCCTTTTTGAAACAGCGATGTTTGTCCTTTGCCTTTCCCACCGTTGTATTTCAAAAACATATAACATGTTAGATTTCATAGATTCACAGCTAAAGAAAACCTTCATTAGAATGAATTATACCTTGACTTTCACCCATATGAGGTTTGGACAAGACTTTGAAGTTAGATTTTAAAGTTGATTCTGGAGTGAGCTTAGAATTATAGAATCTAGTAGATGGAATGATTGTACTTTGCGTGGAATTAAAAATAAATTGGGGACATGAGGGATGGTTTTCATGTTTTTGTCCCTTAAAACTTTATGTTGAAAATTAATCCCCTAAGCAGCAGTATTGTGAGGTGTGGTCTTTCGGGATGTGTTTAGGTCAGGACTGCTCTATCCTCATAAATAGATTACTGCTCTTATTAAAACGTTTGATGAAGAAAGTTTGGTCAATTACACATTATAACTTCTCTCCATTTCATATTAAGTAGTAGACTGAAAAAAACTGACCAATGGATTATCTACTTATCTCCAGTCATTCACCTTTTTAAAAAACATTAACCTAACACTGCACCAAGGGTGCAGATACAAATGTTCATAAGTTATTGTCCATGATCTTGTGGAATTTAACAGAAGATATACAAATAAACTCAAAATTTCCAGGACACATGGCACTTGTAATTGTTCAGGAAATGTGAAGATAATAAAAGTACAAAAGGAGGGGGCTTCAATGGCATCATGGCAGATAAGGTGTTTATGGAAAGTGAAGGAAAGGGCAGGCTGGGGGGATGGTGCATATGGGGTTGCTAGGGATAACTCAGGACGTTTTGATTGAGGAAACCATGATGGTCGGCACTGAGGAGAGTGGTGGTCTTGGTTGACATAATCATAGAAATTTTCTAAGAAGAGACTTTGTTTGTTGTCCTGTTTGTTTTTCCAGATATGCGTTTACTTTTCTGATAAAGAGCACATCTTCAAATAATAGTTCCGTAAAAGTGCTTTTTATTCCATAGCATTGGAATCTCTGTCATGTTCCTTCCCGTCTTCTGGATTTTTGCCTGCTTTTTGAGTTGCAGGCCCAGGTCCTGTGACCAGAGCATCAGTAACTAGGCCTTCATCTAAATAGTGACGCTCCTACCATGACAAACTTGTTCTCTACAGACATAGTTTGGGAAGATATTCTCTAGAGTGGCCTCAAATAGAAGCCTGCTGTCTACCTTAACAGGATAATGAGCAGCTTCTTCCCATGCACCACCTGTTCTTTGAACATACTACAAGCCATTGCCATTAATCCTAGAACCTACTGGTTGGTGCGTTTCAAAAACAACCATTTTAGTTGTACACTATGTGTTCTCTTCTTCTCATGGATTCTCAACTTCTGTATTAGTATTCACTTGCTCTACCCCACTAAAGCTAAATCAAACATAACCAGGGCAAGAATTATTTTTCTTGTTTAATCATCTATTACGAAATTTACTCTATTTAATATAACACTTGGGATAACATTTTCTTTTATTCTTCCATAAATGTGCTTCATATGGATATATCACACATTGTGTATAATTTGACACAGTGTTAATATAGTTTTGACCTATTTAGATGTTTGAACATTTATTTTATCTCAATGTTTGTTCTCAGAAAGGGTATTTGTCTTCATAAACTAAATTTTCAGCAAATTTTAAGTGCATTTTTTGAGGTAAATATACTCAGTTTACACTGCTTTTGTGTATTAAGTTACATTTTGTCCTCAATCCTGAAAATAACTTTTCAAATATATGTAATTTTTAAATTTACATGTTTTTCCCTCAGAACTTTGAAGACCATAATCTATTGGATTCTTGATCTTATTCACATATTGAGAAATAGGTTTGTTTTCATTGCTTTATAATTAATTTGAATCTTATCTTAGATGGCTTTACGTGATTTTCTCTTTTTGTATTATGCTTTCAACTATTGTTTTTCTTTTAATAAGTATGCCTTTAAGCTATTATATTTAATTATTTTAATAATTATATATTTTTATTCCCTATTTGACATTCACTCCATTTTATTTATTTAAACTTGGAATTAAACTACATGACTTATTCTAGAATTTTATGTATTGTAATTTTTCATATTGTTTATTTGTTTTATCCCTATTGGGACTTCTAAATATTCACTTCATCTACCTTCTAATTTGTAATTCCTTTTTTCATTTATGTAATTTTTCTATTTATTCTATCCTTTACATTTAAAGGTTTTTACATTTAAAATTTTTACCTAATTATTTTTGTAATATATTTTATTTTATTCTTACTTTTAAACTTTTCATCTACTATATTTAATCATTATAACTACTTATATTATTTCTACACTATATATACAATTTTGGGATTTATTAAGATCTAATGGTACAGCCGTGTTTTTATTATAATTTTGTTTCTGAATAACTTTGATCTTGATGACTTTTACTTTGTATATTTTAAAAAGAATGGTAGATTACATTTGATTATAAATGACGGACTTCAATTGATGGGGTCATTGAAGATTCTGGGTCAAGGTATTTTATTCCAGTGAAAAGATATCTGTAATGTTAACAATGCTCCCTTTACAGACACCTGAAAATGATTAAGTCAATATATTTACCTAAATGGTCCTGATTAAAACACATGGTGTACATATGAACCAGAAACTCATATGAGGATTGGTGTTAATTCCCAAATCAACCAAAGAGGAGAAGTACCACCTCCACTAACTACTCTAACCTATTTTTTCTAAACTTTTGATAATGTAAGGATTCTAGCTTTAGATAGCATAGTCAGATCCAGACACTCCTGCATCTGTGCTGCTGTTACATTATATTCACCAATCAGACATGTTAAATTCTAACAACCTGTGCTTCATTTATTAGCATTTCCCAAAGGTAGCATCAATTTCTAGTCTAATTTTTATTCTACGGCTGTGCTTCTTTATTCTTTCCTGAAAAATTATTTGTGGAGGTACATGCCTTTGAAGTTTCTCAGCATATATTGTTATTTGAAGTTGAAAAGATGAGATTATCTAAATTTTTGCCAGAATCTCTGATACCCACATTATATCTTTGAAAGCATTGGTTGTCACACTCCCACTGACATGTGCATGTAGGAGGAGCATGTAAATGTCAGTGCTTTGCAGTCTCTGAGGGGTTGAAATAAACAATACCGGCCATCTTGGCCTCTGAGGCACACATGTAGCTTTTCATTCCCAGTCCAGGCATCTAGATTCAGGGGCACCTTCCTGAGCGGCTTTTGGTCAAGGCCTTCTTCAGAAACTTTTGTTCGGGTCCCTGTTTCTGGAGAAGAAATGGAACTTTGATAATAATTTTTATACATTCTTATTAATACTCAATTATTTTTACTCTTGCTCATACATTCTCCTCTATGCTCTCGTGCCCCCTTTTCCACAAAATTGAAGGCCTGTTTTTTATGAGGGGGTCACCTCGGCAGTGAGACAGTTCCCCATGTTTGCGCTGATCCATCTGACCCTTTTCTGGTACTTTTCCATGAGGGAAAAAGGGAACAATGAGGAGTCGGTGTTTCATCTGATTTTGCCTGTTGCTTAAAACAAAAGAAGACAAAAAGGATTAACTATTACTTTGATGTGGGCCTCTTGCTTTAATTTCCAACTCTGATATCAAGCAGTTTAGTTCTTCCCAGCTCAGCTCAGCTCTTGAAATTTCAAAGAAGAAATTACGTTTTTACTGGTCTAACTTTTGTGTCATTTATATAGAAAAAACGGTATTAAAATTGCATGATATATTTAAAAATTGAATGCCTTCTGTTTTGCCATTTAACTGAGGAGAAAATTTGTGTGGCCTATTGGAATTATTAACGGTGAAGCTCCAAGTACTAATATTCAGAAAAATTAATGAATCAAAATCCAACTATTTCTGAATAGCGTTTCTTTTTTTATAAACTTTCTATTTTATTGTTTGTAATTTAAAAACTTCTGTAGAAAGGAGTTTAAAATTTTCAAAGTTAATAGAAAATTAATTTTAGAATTTCTTTTTGCATAACCGTTTTTTGTAAGAAGCTAATATTAATAAATTGCAATCATCAACTATTATCTAAGCTGCACGTTAAAAAATGTGTTAATATTTGCTGCGGCCTAAAATATAATACATATTTACGTAATCTAAGTTACTAAAAATTATATAATTTTGCAGAGTAATATACACACATATAAATAATCAGCATATACAGGTCACTTTTTTTCCATTTCTTACTTACATTTTCTGTTTGATAGTTGTATCAGAAAAAAGTGTTTATGTCCTGCTATCATAAATGGATATCTGCCTATTTTGCATTTTGTTACTTTAAATAATCAGACATATGCTTAGCTTCCCCTAGGTTAAATTTTTTACATAATCATTATTAACATAAATAACCCAGAAATTATTTTAAGTTTTTTTTAAAAAGTCCAGTGAACTCACTGTACATAATATAATTCTATTTGCCAAAGTGTTAATTCCATTTGCATTATATAAAACAACATTTTAGTGGTGTCAACTAACTACATTCCTGTAGGCATGGCTTACTTTTTCATTAGTATTTAATTTTGGTTGTACTCTGCTGTTTTTCTAAATGTCCTTGCAAATCACTTCCAGGCCACAGGGCTTTGTCTTCAACAAAATAAGAATGTCTCAGAAACCCACAGAAATAACTGCACCAAGTATTCTTATAAACAGACTTCTGATAGAATGACTTACATAACTTTGAGACACTATCAGTGGACTAAGTTATTTCTCTAATTCTAGCTGAGAAGCATATGTGCTTACAAGATAGAGTAAAACAAATACGAGTAAAATAGAACTAAATGAATTGATGATGGTTGTTAACAGGTTTTGTTTGGAATGTGAACATAAAACATTCCTGCTATTATTTCCTTGGTACCTAAACATGAGTTAATGAGAGCTGTTGTTACATGTTATACACCCTTTAGAAGGCTTGTGGTTTTTGTTCTCATCTATATTCATAGTTGTCTGTAATTGTGATTTGCAATCTCAGCTCTTTTCAT
This sequence comes from Gorilla gorilla gorilla, assembly GCF_029281585.2. Taxonomy (NCBI): domain Eukaryota; kingdom Metazoa; phylum Chordata; class Mammalia; order Primates; family Hominidae; genus Gorilla; species Gorilla gorilla. The sequence goes on along the minus strand of NC_086018.1, from coordinate 6,623,114 downwards.
AATTGTAGTTATATTTATAGTTGCATGCAATTGAGCTGCACAGTTGCAGTCAGTAGCCAGGGGATGGGGAAGGAGATGCAAAAAATTCTGCAGAGCAAGTTATTACCTTCTGTCCCAGTGGAAGTTCTTGAGGCTTCATTGCTACCTGGCACTCATCTTGTGTGAGCTCCTTTGTGTTTCTGATGCCTCTGGCATACACCAAGGGTGTGGGTTTACCTAGAGGGCAGCATCTACCTGTGGAGAACAGGGTTTTCCATGACCCAGTCATTGAATAGACTCTTCATCTACTTCTGCTGTTGAGAAAACATTATTTCTTCTTCAGGAATTTACATCTTCTTTATCAAGGACATCGTGTCATTCTTCAGGGTCACAGAATGCTCTACAGCCTACTTCCTGTATCCATAATGGAGGAGATTAGTTGCACCTGAATTCAAGGAAGATTCGAGATGGGTCACAGCTGCAGAATTGCAAGCACCCTCAGTCTTGCTGTGCTGATGTTAGAAAGACACATGGGGATCTGCCACAAGGGAGGCACTTTGCAGGAAGGCCTCAACCCCAGGGCACACCCCTGTAGGAAGTCTCTTCTCCTTGTAACAGTCACTTAGCCACTTGTAGAAAGGCAACTCTTAGAAAATTTAAATGAGGACCAAAATACTAACCCTAACCAGTTTATTATCTCAAAGAATTGGAAAAACTAATTTTTCCAATAATAGGGGATTAGAAGAGTAAACAAGTTATGTGTCTTCTTTGGGGCTACAGATATGTATTAAAAATGGGATGTACAAAGAATTTTTTTATGACATGGAGAAGTGCTTATGAGATGATATACCATTAAACATATTAATGAAAGGCATACATTAAAAGGTATAACAAATCTTATACATTACAGTTCAAAATTTGAAATGTGCAGAAAAATGACTGAGAGGAAATATGCCGAATTATAAGAATTGAGGTGTTTCTTATAGGAAGCAGGATCCTGTGAGAAATTGAATTGCCTTATTTATTCTCTTGTACTTTTATAGTTTCCAAAAGTTCTACAGAGAGTGTAATGTAGGATGTTAGTCAGGAATAAGCATCTCTTTAAATAAGCAGTAGAGAATTTCAAAGGAAGTGTGTGGTATTGTTCTGTGTGTTTCTTTTAAGATCTAATTTTTTCCATGTAGTGCTTCAGAAAGGAGAAGGTAATTTCAACAACTTTAACCCCATCATCAAGAGGGTGTTACTTAAGTACATTATGGGAGGTCATAGATAAACAACCAGCCAGCCACTAAGCATCAGAAAGTCCATGATGTCCATTGTCCTGTGAGATGGCCTGCATTTCCTTGAAGGAAAAAAGCAGGTTTTAAAACACTAGAACCGAGTCAAATCCTAAATTTAAATAGAAAGATTAGAAAGGCTTATGCATGAGAAAAAGATTCAGAGTATTCAATGGTTAATTCTGGCTATTTCTGAGTAATTTAAATTTACCTATAATTTTTCAAATTTTAAGGCCAGGTGCGGTGACTCATGCCTGTAATCCCAGCACTTTGGGAGGCCGAGGTGGGTGACTTAACTTGAGACAAGGAGTTTGAGACCAGTATGGGCACCAAGGCAAAACCCCGTATCTACAAACACCACAAAAATTAACCAGTTGGTGGTGTGTACTTGTAGTCCCAGCTACTTGGGAGACTGAGGCATGAGAAACGCTTGAACCTAGGAGATGGAGGTTGCAATAACCCAAAATCTCACCACTGCACTCCAGCCTGGGTGACAGAGCAAGACCTTGTTTCAAAAAAAAATTGTATTTTAATTAGGAATCAAATAATTAAATGTCAACTTACACTTAATTTACTTTTTAAACATTTCAAGAATTGATATTCTAATTTTGTGTCAGTACATTTTAAGAATCAATAAAATTATTTTTAAAATCCAACCGATTTTAAAACTTTTCTTCATTAGACTCCCTGGCGAGAAAGCCCTGGGAGGTTAGAAAATTTGGAGGATGTCAGAGGGAAGTTTGGGAAAAGTAGAAGAATGTACGGAGGGCAGAAGGAGTGAACATCAGGGAAACCCTCGCCTAGCTCAGTCCTCAGATATGTTGGTGGACTTCCCCACTCAGCCTGGGTCACCTTCGCCACTGACCACATCTTGTCTTCTGACTGGATGCTCCTTTCAGGAAGCTGGTGTCCGGAAAACTTTTCTCAATTTTAGTGTCAATTATTATTCAGAGGTTGAAAGGCAAGCCTCCACCTAAAGGGCCAGTCCTGGGGCCTTGGTGAGACCCTCTGCTGGGGAGAAACTCTACTTCACCTGGGGATTCTTATTTTATACAAAATGAGGACACGACGGTGCAGCCAAGCAGTAGTAAACCGAATCTTAAGCAAGAACCAAACTCTTGGGGAGTTTGTTTCTTTCTGTTACATAGTGCACAAATTCTGGAGAGATTATAGAGGTGAACAATAATGAAAGATTTTATTTTTGAAACATCTTGCATGGTTGCCCTGGTTGGAGTGCAGTAGCAAGATCATAGCTCACTACAGCCTAGAACTCCTGGCTCAAGTGATCCTCTGCCTCAAACTCCAACATAGCTAAGACTACAGTTGGGAACTATCACACCTGGCTAAATTTTTGTAACGTTTAAAGTTTTTTTGTATAAATGGGGTCTCACTATGTTGACAAGGCTGGTATCAATTTCCTGTCCTCAAGTAATTCTATCTCCTCAGGCTATCAATGTGCCACGAATAGAGGCATGAGTCACCGTCCCTGACCAGTGCTTTTTCAATGTTTTATTCTCCCAAGTTCTTCTCAAAAAAGTCAACATGCACCAAGTATCAGCTAAGACTTGAACTTCAACCCTGAGCTGAACTCAGTTGCAGGACTCTCCATTCCCAACAAGGGACAAATGGAGAAAGAAATGGTGAGAGGCAGCAGTTTGATTATGGCCGTGCTAATTGGGCACCTACTGTGTGCTGGGAAGACCTACAGAGCTCCTTCCAAGCTCCAGCTCCAGCCACAGCAGGACACCCATGGGTGTAGAAGGCCTAGCCCAGAGAAGGGAGCCTTAGCAAGTGGAGCACTCCTCCATGGAGTATTGACACTCAGTCAATTATTTGGATCAATGCTGGTTTTTTTCTGCACAAGGGAATACTTTTGGGCTGTCAGGAGCATCACATTAAGTGTTCTGAAAACTAGTAGAAGGTATGAGATATTGCACTAAACCATTGTCAGCAAGAAAATCCTTTCAATGTTCTTTGATTTGGTTAAAACAAACCTTTACTGAAAGGCAGCACAGAGTAATGCTTGCCAGTGGGAATTTTAAAACATCTTAGAAAACCACTCCTTTCTCAGTTTAAGAGGAAAGGCTAAAGGCTTGTGTGGGATAATAAGAAAAAAGCAGATTTATGTAATACTTTGAGTTTCTATTGCTCCTAACCACCATTGCTACATAATTATTTCAAAATATAGCTCTTATTTACCCACGCTACCGTTCAAAAGTACCTCACTGATTCTGTAAACTCCAACTAACCCACCCCATAGTCCCTAGATGACCACAGAGGCCTACTATCCTGCTTTTTACTGTCACTCTCCTCAGTCCAGTAATCTCATTCCTCTTCCTGCATATGCCTTCTGGGTTTCTGCCCTTTTTTATCTGCGCCATCTGCTGAGATTCTTTTGTCTTCTCGCATGCAAAACCCATCCATACTTCCACTGCTTTACCAGGGGTAATTATCTCATCCACCCAGCCTGATTTTTAACATTACCTTCCTGCCCCCACCCTCTCTCCACTCTGAACAAGCTTTTACTAGGTTGTTGTTAAGTTTTGGGGTTCAGAGAATCTAACAAGTGTGAGTTTCCCGAAGTAAAGGTAATGCCTTAATAATTTTCACTTTAATTGCTCTTGTGCAGTGTTTTGCACATAATTTAACACGATAAATCCTCCCTGGGTAAATGCATAAATCTTTGCAATCTCTTATTTCACTCCCTTAGAGTTTGGCTCTTTTCCCATACAACCATCCAGAGTCCTGTCTAACCAGAGTGAAAATGCTTGTGGTTGTCACCTAACATGGCTGAGAATTCCCCATATGTATGGGACACCTGCCTCCTTCTCAGGAACTCCCTCTTTCTGGCTGGCATCCCTGCTGAGAACAGAAATAAATGCTGTCTATGCCAACTCCCTAGAACAAGTATAGGTTTCATCTAGACAAGTTTTCAAAATGAGGAAACAGGATGCATACAAGTATTTTATTCTCACTTTTTGGCCCTGGGGTTTATTAAGAAGGTGAAATTATACAGAAGAATAAATTAGTTTAGCTGAAAAAACAAAAAAAAGTAGGTAACTGAGAAATTGAGAATGCAATAAAAATAGAAGATGTTCAGGAATTCCATGTTATTGGTGCACAGAAATGCTACTGATTTTTGTACATTGGTTTTGTGTCCTAAAACTTTACTTGCTTATCTATTCCAGGAGGCTTTTCAAGTTTTCTCCAAAAGGAGTGTTGGAGAGGCTTTAGCATTCGCTACATAGAGACTCATATTGCAAATACAGAGCGAGAATTCAACTTTTTTTTCTATTTGGATGCTTTTTTTTTCTATTATCATTGATCTGGCTAAGACTTTAAAATCTAATTAAATTGTGCTTGAGAGATTTTTGTACATTTTAATATGTCTGTAATTAATTTTATATCTGAAAGGAATATGTAGCTGTTTTATTTAGTTGTTTTATTATTGATGCACATTTGATTTGTTTTCAGTTTAGAAAAGTACCAAGTAATACTGCTTCGAGCACTTTTCTGCATTGCAAACTATGCTGGCATTTCTATTATACCTAATAGTGGAGGTGCTGGGTCCCAAAGTGTGGTTAAGTACATCGTGTAAGTTAGGAGATACTACCCAAGCGGTTTTGAATACAGTTATAACAGTTTACGCACAGAATGGTATAAGAAAGTTCCAGTTGCTTGACATCATCACTAGTACTTAATTTTATCAGTTTTCAAAAATGTTAACTATTGCATAGTGGTATTAAATTGTAATTGTAATGTGTATTTTTCTGATGCATAAGGCTGTGGATATGTTTATCTACTTGTTGGCCCTTCAGTTCTGTATGTGGAACGCCTAGTCACATGTTTGACAATTTTGTTCAATGTATGCATCTTCCTTTGTTAATTGATGGGATTTAGTTAAATAATCTAGATATAAGGCTTTTGCCACATAAATATATGGCAAATGTAGACTTCCACTTTGTTCTTGTTTTCTACTCTCCTGAAGGTTTAATTTCTATGAAGAGATGGTTTTAATTCTAATAAGATCAAATTTGTCGTATTTTTGTCTTGATGGTTAATGCACTTTGTGTCCTAAGAAATCTTGGCTGGTGCCAAGGTCATGGACATATTTACCTATGTTATCTACTAGAAATATTGTTTTCAACTTTCACCTTAAAATTTAAAATCCACTTGTCATTGAAATTTGTTAATGATGTAAGATACGAGTATTTCTTTCTCACATAAATAACCAGTTGACCCAAGGCTGTTTACCGAGAAGACTGTCTTCTCTCCACTGCTCTTCTGTGCCTCTTTTGTAATATACAAAATGTCCAAATGTGTGGGTCTGAGTTGGACTCTCGAGTTTTTCTACTTTTCTTTGTGCCTATGTTGGCATTACTAACATACATAGCTTTTATTACTATAGCTTTAATCTAAGTCTGAATATATGCCATTGCAAGCTCACAAACTTTGTTATTCTTCAGGACAGTTTTTACAGTCATTTGATTTTTTATATGTATTTAAATTTTTTAAATTGATTAGACAGTTTCCACAAGATTTTTGCCAAAATAATGTATTGTGAAAATACAAATCTATAAATCAATCTGGAGAGAAGTTACTTAGAAACAAAGCAAAACAAAACACTGATAACCTCCAAACCAAACTTAAGGAGAACGCCACAATAAGAAAAGAAGTTCCAAAATTGGAATAAATATTTGCAACTCATGAAATTACAAAGGGGCTCACACATCCACTATACAAAGATCTCTCTCTCTCTCTCTCTATCTTCTTTTTTTTGTTTGTTTTAACAGAGTCTCGCTCTGCCACCCAGTCTGTAGTGCAGTGGTGCAATCTCAGCTCACTGCAACCTCCATCTCCCAAGTTTCAGCAATTCTTCTGCCTCAGCCTCCTGAGTAGCTGGGAGTACTGGCACGGGCCACCATGTCTGGCTAATTTTTTTTTGTATTTTTAGTGGAGACGGAATTTCACCATGCTGGCCAGGTTGGTCTTGAAATCCTGACCTCAAATGATCCACCTGCCTCCGCGTCTCAAAATGCTGAAATTATAGGTCTGAGGAACCACAGCCGACCTGTAAAGACGTCTTAAAAATTAGTTAAAAAACAAACAAAACAGAAAAAGAGAAAAAAGAAATATCCACGCAGTTAAAAAGAAAAAGAAAAAAAAGGCAGAAGACATTATTTTACAGGTCCAGGGCCCTGTGCCCCTCACTGGAATGGGGGTGGACATGGGCTTCACAGGACATGAAATGCATCAAACAGTTGCTGGTTGAACGTGAGAAATTCTTGTGGGACCAGCCTCAAGAGCAGAGCCCGTGGTGCATTGTTTCATCCCCTAGCCCTGCAAAAAAACCTGGCTGCGCCATGCTCTATGCTCACCTGCATTGACCATGTCCAGAGCCCTGAGCACCTATGGACACCTAAGTCTGCCCAAACTCACCCCATCCCAATATTCTATCTGGTATTGAGCATGACACCATGTCGTCACTTAACATGTGTTTATACAGTTTTGTGTTCAACTCCTCATTTTACAACAGGAAGACTGAGGCCCAAAAGAAGCCAAAGACTTGTCCAGATCGCAGAAACTGGGCAGAACACAGAGTATTAGGGAGGGAGCCAGCTTTCTAGGCCTTGCATGCACCCTTCCCGTCAGGTTTGCTTTTGAAATGAGATCTCCTAAGTCCTGGAAAACCCTGTGCTCTACTTTCTACCTGGGCTTTCTACTATTCCACTTTTCACATAGGTGTGCAGGCATGCACACGCAAATACCACACACACACACAAGCTTCTAAAGTGGAGATCATGGAGGTGAGGTTAGGGAGGAGGAAACCAGAGAAGTGACAAAAGGGGAAGAAATAGTAGAGACAGCTGTGCCACGAGGCAGAGGCCTCCACTACCCCAGCTACATGTCCAGGAGCTGAAAGCATGGGATGAAGGATCCTCCAGGTTCCCTGGGTTCTGCCAGGCCTGGGGACCTCCGCAGCTGTTTCAAGAGGACAGGACTGGGGTTGTGACTCCCACCTCTGTGGGCACCTGGAGCTAAAATGAGCTATGCCCTCCCCCCACCACCCCATGTGATATAAAGAGAGGCTACGGGAAAGACAGAATCCGTTTTCTCCCTCATAAATAGGGGTACTTGAAGGGAATAATATCAAGGATTCCAGATACTCATAAGTGTCTGCTCCCCTTGGCTTTTCATTGGTAACTCACTGTGCTTTGAGACTCTGGGAAGAGGCTTTTCTGTTTCTAGAGGTCCTTCAGAGAAGAGAGAGGCCTAGAGACTTGGGCAGATGAGGACTTGGAATAAAGCAGAATGTGACAATGCACTGGGCTCTGGAGTGTGGGGCCCAGAAAAAATGCTAGTTTTTTGGGTTGTCCTTGAGGTCCTCATTCGGAAGTGGAAGAAAATAATGTCGCCGAATGCTGTTAAAGTGTTTAATGAGTGCACAGCACACCCAAGGCGGCTGAGGAAAATAGGAATCAAGGGAGGCTTCCGAGGTCACTTTTATGGCCCTTGGAGCCTTCAGATACTGCTCCTTTTCCCCAGGGGTCCCTGAAGAGCCACTGCCTTGAGAATCCCCCAGTACAGGTACCTGTTTTGCGATGCTTCTGCCTGGGGCTGCAGTGCTAGTGGAGGCCTCTAGGTGGCGGCAGACCCCGTGTTTCTTATGCCTGCTGGGCTTTCCTGGAGCAGCTGGAGCCAGGGGGACAGTCACGCTGAGGTCCTGCACCTCCAGTTATCATTCTTGATCTCCAAATTATTGGGTGGCCAAAAGCAGGAAGAAGGGCTTTGTGATTTTCCATGTTATTTTACTCAGCGACTCTTCCCCTAGCACTCACCCTGTGGCAGCTACCTTGGTAGATTCACCATGTGGTATCAAAAATGATTATGTTATCCCTGCCTCCTGGCGGGAGCCCACAGTCTGAGGACTGCAGGACAAAAGCGCTAAAGCAAGTACATGCGAAAGAAAAGGCATTTTATAATGGAAATCAAGTAGAATGTTGGGAGGGAGGGCTGGGGAGAGGTTGTCTGGAGGGGACATGAATGCCTCACTGAGATGACATTATGTTGTGACAAGAATGACAACTGCGCAGGTGTGGAAAGTGAGTCAGGGAAAAGCCACTGTTTGTGAAGAGACTCAGAGGCACAAGTGAATTCAGCAGAGGAGGTTAGGAAGAGACCAGTTTGGCTGCAGGCAGCCTGAGAAAGAAAGGAACAGAGGGGAGGGAGGATCCTGGGGCCTGAAAGAGGAGGTTACTCATTTGCACCTCTCTGACAACATTGCCCTGAATTTTAGCACCTTTCGACAACAAATACTATCTCACAAATTTTGTGAACCAGAATCTCGATATAGCTTAGTTGGGTGCCTCTGCCTCAAGGTCTCTTAATTGGCTGGGGCTGTGATTTCAACTGACGCTGGATTTGGGGAAGATCAGCCTCCACTCTCCCTCATAGAAATTGGCACGATTCAGTGTGAACTGAGAGCCCGAGTTCCTTCCTCTCCATGGGTCTGGGCATCTCCTCAGTTCTCTATCATGTGGGTCTGTACCTAGAGCATCTTACGACACTGGAGACCGCTTCCTTCTCTTGAGGATTACAATAGAGAGATGAAAAATGACACAGATAGACAGACATAGGCATGGAAAAAGAGAGAAAGGGAGACAGAGAGATTGAGAGAGGAAGCACAAGACAGAGCAAGTAGGAGGAAAATAATATTTTTAAAAATATATAACTTTGGAAGTTGCAGCAGACTATGTGATTTCCTCCCCCCTCCACATTCCAGAACCTTAATGCCCAGTGTGATGGCATTAAGAGTTCAGAGGTAATTAGGTCCTAAGAATGAGGCCCTCATGATGGAGATTACTGGTTTTGTAAAAGAAACCGCAGATGGCTGTCTCTCCCTCTCTCTGCTAAATGAGAATACAACCTGAAGTCCACCATGTGTATTCTCACCTCTGTCTCCCAGTCAGTAACACTATCAGTTTCCTCATCTGTCCTTTCTACTTTCTTTAAAAGAGGATGCTGATTGCAGACAACACGTGACAGATGCATTTCAAATCAGAAAGGAGTTTCTTGAGATATACCTGATTTTAGCTTTAAGTAGAATTTCCTGAAGAATTTTAGTTACAATACCACCTTCAAGAGGATGGTGGTGAAATTCATAGTAAACATTTGGCAAAATATAGGTTATGGGGCAGCCATCTCCTAGAAACACTTCATCGGGGTTTATATGTGAAATGTGAAATATCCTAGGTTTAATCCTGGCACAGAACCAAAACTGAATGCATTGCACTTGAACAGCTGACCAGTCCCCAGCATAGGTCCGTATCAGGAAACGGAGAAGAAAGAATCCTTTTAACCCCAGAAAGGTCTTCATTTGCCCAAATTGAAAACCAAATTTCACTCAGGAAGCTAATGTTCGGTTTAATTAAAACATAAATCGGTCATATGTTTTCAAAATTAAATTATATATGTGTTTGTTTTTCTATAAATATTTCCCCAACTTTGCTCACGGCTTATCTTCATATTTTTTGGCTGATTTTCAATGGTTGTCTTATCTTGTGTGGATGAAGAGTCAATGAAATAGTCTTAATTTCACTATGTGTTTAATTATAAATCTATACTTCCTTTGTGTGAGAGAAAATCTTTTGTGAACAACATTTAATTTTTGGAAAGATTTATAACTCCATATTTTGTCTTTTAAAAATGTGATCGTGGTAAAAACACATAATGTAAAATTTACCATTTTAATTATTTTTAAGTGTATATTTCATTAGTGTTAAGTACATTCACATAGTTATGCAAAACACCTGTAGAACTTCTATGTCTTGCAAAACTAACATTAAATGCCTTTTAAAACAACTGCCCATTTTACCATCTCTTCAGTCCTTGACAAACACCATTCTAACTTTTTTTTCCTATGAGTTTTTCTACTTAAGATACCTGATTATGAATGGAATCATGGACTGTCATTTTGTTCCTGGCTTATTTCAATTAACGTGATCTTCTCCACAATTATCATATAATGTATCTTTTTAAAGACTGAATAATATGCGACTTTGTGTATGTGCCACTTGTTATTAATCTGTTCATTGGTCAAGGGACAGCTGGGTTGTTTCTGCCTTTTGGCTTGTGTTAATAATACTGCAATAAATTTGCTTGTGCAAATATCTCTTCCAGATCTGCGTTGTATATTTTCAGTACATAGCCAGAAGGGGGCTTGTTGGATTATATAATAATCTCATTTTAAATTTTTTGAAGAGCTTTCATACTATTTTAAAAATCGGCTTGAGGCCATAGATTATTGTGACTTTGCTTTGCATTTTTCTAGAAGAGTGATGTCGAGTATCCTTTTATTTTTTTTAATTTTTTTAATTTCATAAACATTTATTCACAGCCCCTTTAAAAGTACAACAGTGAAGTAAAACCCCAATTAAACAACTGCCCATTAACTTGTTACTTAAAATGTAGACTTAAAAACCAATAGACTTTTTTTTGGTGTGTATGCAATTACTTTTATAAACACAGTTTAGGTTGGAATAAGGAAGTCCTAATTCATCATGTTGGAGCTTGCCCTCACTGCTGCAGGCTGTTGAAGTGAGCCTCCTTCAAGGTCTGGTTGATATGGGAATAAAGACCATGGCATGGTACATACCCCTCATGCAAGAACTGGGGAAAGTTTGCATTGGGTTCAGTAACAATCTGGTTTAAGTTGCCTTCTGGTCCACCTGCTCTCTCTGGGATATTAAGGCGGCTGCTGCTCCTTTCATTGTCACTCCATGAAAACTCTGTATCTTGAGAATCCTGAAAGATAGGGTTTCTCTTATTCCTTTTGGGCTGGGTGGAATGATGGTTGTCCTCTTTACTGCCATTTCTTCTTTTCCGTACAGGGCAGCCTCCCATAGTCCTGCCCTCGGACGAGTATCCTTTTAAATACCTAGTCATTTCTATGTCTTCTTTGGAGAAAGGTCATTTCAAACATTTACCATTCTAAATCAAGTTATTAACATTTTGTTGTTGAATTTTAGGAGTTTATATATTTTGGAAATTAACACCTACCAAATATGTGATTAGAAAATATTTTTACACTTTTTTGTTATATGTATGTATGTATGCACATATATTACCCTATACAAGACAGGGTCTTGATATATTTTCATGGCTAGTATCAAACTTTTGGCCTCAAATGATCGTTCTGCCTTGGCCTCCTAAAGTTCTAGAATTATAGGCATGAGCCAGCATGCCCAGGTTTCACCCACTTATTAGGTGACATTTGTATGCCACTAAATGTTTTCTTTGATGTGTAGAATACTTGAAGGTTAATGTAGTTCCTTTCTTTTTTGTTCTTTTCCTTGTTTCTTATGAATTTGATGTCATACTTAAGCAAAGTTTTAAGACTTATGCCATAAACTTTTCTCCTATGTTTACTTCTAAGAATTTTGTTAGTTTTTAGGTTTAAGCATTAAATCCATTAAAAAACAACTTTCCTTTTTATATATAATACAAAGGAAGCATCCAACTTTATTTTTGCTCTGTAAACATTCAATTTTGAAAATTCTTTGTTAAAGAGATTCTTATTTTTCTATTGCATGGTCATGGAAAGCATATGGAAGATTATTTTATCACGTATGCGAGGGTTTATTTCCAGGATGTCTATTCTGTTTCATCATCTATGTATCCGTTTTTGTGGCAATACCATATTGTTTTTATTTTTGTAGCTTTGTATCATGATTTTAAATCAGAAAATGTAATAACTCTTTGTCGTTTTTAAAGGGTGTTTGCCTAGTCACAGTTCCTAAACAACTTTTAGAATTATACACAAAAATTCTGCAAAAAAAATACTATTGGGATTTTGATGAAAATTACATTACATTTTTATATCATCATGGGTAATACTGACAACTTTTTTTTTTTCCTTTGGAGATGGAGTTTTAGTGAGTCACTCAGGCTGAAGGGCAGTGGTGTGAGCTGTGCTCACTGCAAGCTCTGCTTCCCATGTTCAAGCAATTCTCCAGTCTCAGCCACCAGAGTAGCTGGGATTACAGTCATGCACCAACACGTATAGCTAACTTTTGTATTTTTAGTAGAGATAGGGTTTTGCCACGTTGGCCAGGCTAGTCTCAAACTTCTGATCTCAAGTGATCCACACACTTTGGCCTCCCAAAATCCTGGGATTACAGGCATGAGTCACGCGCCGGCCCTGACATCTTAACAATATTAAATCACCTGACACTTGAGCAAGACTATATGTAAGATTTTGCTTAATTTCCTCTTATTTACGTATCTGAAACATTTTCTTGCTTTTGATTTCTAGTTTCATTTACATTGCATGACTTCAGTTTTCTTAAATTTAATAAGACATGTATCCTAACAGAATGTACCATGTGTGATTGAGAATATTGCATATTTTGCTGCTTTCAATCGCAGAGTTCTGTAAATGCTGGTTAGGTCTATAATGTTCAGGTTTGGCTTTCTTACTGATATTACATCTGACTATTCTAGTCATTATTGAAAGTGGAGTCTTGAAGTCCGCAATTGTTGTGTTGCTATATATTTCTTGCTTGACTTCTGTCAATATTTGTTTTACATATTTGAAAGACGAGAATCAGTTGAACCTGGGAGGCGGAGGTTGAAGTGAGCCAATCGCGAGATCGTGCCATTGTCCTCCAGCCTGGGAGACAGAAACTCTATCTCCAAAAAAAAAAAAAAAATAAGAAAGATATCAGTGTTATTTATAGTAATATAAAAATTTAATGTAATTTTTATCAAAATCCCAATGGTATATTTTTGCAGATTTTTCAAATTATATATATGATTTCTAAATTATTATTATGGATTTCTTGCAAGTTAATCCATCTCACCGTTACCTAATAACAATCTGTCTCTTGTTAAAATTTTTAACTTAAAATATATTTTGTTTAATATAACTATGACCATGCCCCTCCAATTGTAGCTACTCTTTGCATAAAATATATTTTCTTTATACTGCTACTTTCAACTTATTTGAGTCCTTAGAGCTAAAGTGACTCTTGAAGAGAGTACATTGCTGGATCTTCTTTGTTCTTAATGCATTAAATCATTTTATGCATTTTCTTTAAGGTATTTAATTTTTTGTATTTGAAGTAATTACTGTAGTTAATGAAGTTACTATTATTATTTGTAATTGTCTTCTGTGTTTCTTGTAGATGTGTTATTTATCATTTTTTTCTCTTACTGCTTTATTTTTCTTCGTTGATTTTGTAGTGACATGATTCAATTTATTTCTCATTTGCTTTTGCATACCATCTGCAGGTTTTTTTGTAATCATTTTGAGAAATAAAGACTTCATAAAACATCTTAAAGTTATGACAATATATAATGACTATATTTCAATGGAATGCAAAGCTGTACCTCTTTATACCCACACTTTGTTATAATATCACTTGTTATCTTTTCTTATTGAGTATCTATGAACACATATTTATGCAGCTTTCTGCCTCATTTTTTAAATTCCATAGCAATAACGTGAAAGTTTTGTGCACCATCGTTATGACAGTAGAGATTTCTATAGCTGTTTATGTATTTACCTTTAATAGAGAGCTTTCTATTTTCAAACGCTTTTATGATGCTGTGAAGCATATATTGTCATTTTTGGACGTGATAGACTTTCTTTTACATTTCCTTTAGCACTGTTCCTGTGGTTAGTTACACACTCAACTTTTATTTGTTTTGGAAATGCTTAACTTTTTTTTCTGAAGTGAAATTATTCCAGTTGAAGCTTTTTGTTTAGCATGATTTCTTCTTGTTTAATTACCTTGTCATCTAGGGAGTTCTCAGCTACTTTTTTAAAATATCCTCTTTATTATTTTTCTCCTATATTGTTTTTCTAAGACTCCTTTTATAAATACGGTGGTCCACTTGGTGGTGCGCAGTAAGTCCCAATTTTCATTTTTTCTCTAATCTGTTTAAAAAATTGTTTTCATGAATCAGTATTTATAAGTGCAATGTTACCAACTGTCTAATTTTTTCTGCTTTATTAAATCTGCTTTTGTGACTGTTGATTAAATTTTTAATATAGTTACTGTGTTCTTCAGAGTCACAATTTTTCTTGGGTTTTAAAAATCTTTTTATCGATATCTCGTTTTCTTCATGCATCATTTCTAATATTCTTTTGTTGTCTATGGTCTGTTTTTGTTCATTAAGCACTTTTTTCTAATTACATTTTAATGTAATTAGAATGTCCACCTTTACAATACACAAATACAGTAACGGTAACTCGCACTAAAACAAAGCATACTTCTGATAGCCATTATTTTTCTGTTTGGGACAAATTTAAAGTTTTTCTTTTGTCACAAAAACAGGAATGTACTTATACAAAGGCTCAAAATAGGCCATCTTTTTAAACAAAAAGGCAATGATTCACAAAAGACTATGAATAGAACATGTAACTAATTGATACAAATCTAATAGGATTTGTTAAAATCAGCCACATCCAATACATCTGAAGTGTTCTTGTATAAAATATCACGTGAAGAAAAGAAGACTTTATCAATATCTTAAAAAGTGGGCTTGTTCATAGTCTGACAAGTTACCATTAAAAGTGTTTCCTATAACATGAGGAAATGCAATATTATTTTTCTTGAACCCTTTCATTGCAAGACTTTCCACTCAATAAAATCGCAGAGGGTCTGAAACTGACAAAATATACTTGATTACTAACAGCTTGTGAAACTTAATACTTTTTTTTTGCATCATCAGCGGCTTTTACTGAACTTACAACCAACTTGCCGCTCAATACGCAGCTCAGATGTGAGAGACGCGCCTCTGTACAGGAGCCGGTACTGTCTTCAATACTATGCATGCAGGTGTCTACCACAGGCAAACAGTTTACTCCACATTTTTTAGTAATGTAATCTTCCTATTAGCAAAAAGCGGTAACCAGTCCCTGTAGACTGAAGGGACTCAAGTCACAGGATGCGGATTTCCTCTTCATGGTTTTTATTTTGATATTTGAACTGTTGATGCAACATATAAGCAGGGTGTTCAGGACCTGTTGTGCCTAAGGGACTGATAAAGGGAAAAGTTCTATTTATTCTTTGTGATGTGATGCACAGATGAAAAACTTAACACACAATAATAGAAGTTGGTCGTTAACAAATCACACCCTAGTCTTTCAGAGCTTCCGTAAGCAGACGACATTGTCAGTTTTCTAGCTCTTGTTTTAACACTGCAACAACAACGATGCATATGTCCAGAATTAGCTAAAAAGGCTGTCAGATTCTTTTTCTCTTAGATTATCTATTTTTCATTGTTCCCAAATATATCTGAATGATTACCTTCCGGCATTCTCTGCTGTTGCTCGTTGGGATGCTCTCGATTGTCCCCGTGTTTTGTGGGCTGTTGGGAGAGGGCCCTTGGGAAGGATGTACCACTGTTGGGAGGTTGTCAGTCACTGGGATGTCTCCAGGGATAATGCCTTCACTGGCTGCAAGAAGTCCTCCTGGAGCCACGCCCACCATGGCTGGCAGATATCTGTAGGTAGCACCACTGAGCTCAGGATTAATTGCTTGCTGGTCTATTATGGACCAAAGCGCTGATGTGACAAAGAATTCCTTGTTCACACAGTTTCTTAAGCTTCCCGGGATGCGACTTATGATGGCTTGGCGGATCTCAGTGGCAACTGCCTCCCTCATCTCCAGTGACACCTGCTGGCTGTAGCATGCAGTGAGAGGAGTGCAGATGAGATTCCAGGCATCTTTCAACAGACCCTGAGCAAAACCAAAGGGCTCCGACTCATTCACGTCGAGGGCTGCCCCTCGTATTCTGTCCTCCTTGAGGGTGTGTGCTCAGGCTCTCTCGTCCACCAGGCCACCACGGGCTGCGCTCACAAGGAATGCTCCCTGCCTCATCTGCTTTATGGTAAAGTCATTGATAAGGTGGTAGTTTTGTTCGTTGAGATTGCAGTGTAAGGAGACGCAGTCGTTCTGATACAGCAAATCCTGCTGGGTGTAGACCCTATGCACACCCAGGGACCACTCGATCCCATCCTGCAAAGGCCTTGGCTCCAACTGCAACCTCCTGCTGGGTGCGACTGAAGCCGATGAGGCCCAACATCTCCCCATGAATGCGGGCCTTTACTGAGGCCACCTCGCCAAAATGCTCCACGCTCTGAACTCGCGTGCCTTCCCTCAGTGCCTGGTACAGAGACCTGTTCCCCCGGTACAGATTGAGGACGTGGCCGGTGGTGGAGTCGGCTGTCTCTTCCACGGCTGCGGACGGGATGCTGCACACAGCAATTTCGAGCTCGCCAGCAGCCTTGATGGCCACGTTGTCGTAGCCACTGCCCACCTGCATGATCATTCTCAGGGCCTTGAAATTTTCCAGGTCCTCCCTGGTGATGGAGATGGTGTGGTACATCATGTCACCCACGACTTCGTTTAGAACTTTCTCATGGGTCTCCTGCATGGACTGAGCCTCACAGAAGGCTAGGTGGCCAGGTCCTTCAGGATAGGCATGTCCACAGTGCAGTCCCGTCCATCCAGCAGAGCAACCACGAGGCGGGGTTCAGGGTGACTTTCATGATCTGGGGGCGAATTCCTCACAAATTCTGTCCAATCGCTGTCTCTTGACTTAGCGCTTATCCACAAGGGCCATTCTTTAGGGAACTTTGCAACTCTCAGATCAAAAGGCAAAGCAGTCCTCTAAGAACATAGGGGAACTCGCAGGAGTCTGCTTGCATGACGCCACTATGAACCCAATATAAATTTGCTCACAAACTCCAGAGTTCACACGATGGAGTGTCCGTCTTTTTAAGGGAATACAGCTTCTTTGGTTCAAAACCATTTAAGGTGATGAAACCCGTTTGCTTGCAACTCCGCCACAATCGCGCAGCCACCAACGAATCTCACCACGACCCCAGGCCGAAGACGCCTCCATCCCCAGGGATCGCGGACTCCGGGCGCTCTAGACCTGGGGTCGTGGTGAGATTCTCCCTTGGATGCCCCTGTTCTACAGTAAAGGAAATATCTTTGGAATGTAAAAAGAGAAAATAATAGGCATCACCCCAATAGGCAAGAATGAACAAATAACAAAGATGAGAGGTGCAAAGGCCAAGGAGGAAACTTTAAAAATGTGATGTGGGAAGTTCTGCTTCAATGAAATTCGTTCTGGAAAATCCTAGATTTACTTCTTTTGCTGCCACAGATGGACATTTCCTAGCCTATGCTTATTATTCTCCTAAATCTTCTAAGGCTCCTCCTGTTCCTCCACTAACATTCCAGGGCATTCACAGTGACAGCCAAAGTTCGCCTCTTCTTTCTGTTATTCCCTTGAAGGCCTTGTGGTCTGAGTGCTTTTCCACTGTTTGGGGGGATCTGGGGAAATCTGTACATTTTGCGAGACTTCTATATTAAGCCATTTTGTAAAAATCTGTGCCTCATGTCAGAAGTTTGTGAGAGTAAAAGTGCAGGCATTGGGGTTTGGTTCACATATTTCAGAAACACCAAGGACAAATGTTTCTGCTTCATAATTTTCAGTCCTATGATTTCAAATGTGATCCTGCAAAAAAATCGGAAAAACTTTTATCAGAGCCCAAAGCACCTCAGCACATATGATATAGTGAAGCTTCTATTTCACTTTATTCTTTTTTTCATCTCTGGTAATGTAGGTCAAAAAGTTTTCTTTTCCTTGGTAGAAATTAACTTAAAAACGTGAACTCTCTATGCCAAGCACCTCACCTGTGGAATAGTTTATCGTATCTACTCACCTCAAAGAATTTTTAAAGACCTTAATGCCATAGAAAAACTTAGAAACCTGCCAAGAATAGAATAAATTCTTAATTGTTACATTATTTCTTATTGAGTTATTTTATTATTTAATCTTATATAAAGCTTAGTGGGACTGTGATCTGCACGTTTTCACTTTTTGATTTTTATGTATCCCAAATTAGCCTATAATTTTAGCTTCAGGGATTTCAGAATAGCATACTTGAATTTATGTGTTATATAAAAAGTGAATTACTTAGTATGCACCTCTCATTAATAAAATTTCAGTTTGTGTGTCTAAGTTTACTGCATAGAAAAACTTATCATTAGTGTTTCTATTTACTTTCCTCAACATTATCTGAATGATAGTATAATTTATTTCTCATTGCTTATTATATAGTAGTGTTTCATTGCATATTTTTCAATATTCATGTTGTTCCCATATTTTAAAATGTAAAGCTTTTCTTTACTTAAAAAAAATAAATTATAGGCCAGTGCGGTGGCTCACGCTTGTAATCCCAGCACTTTAAGAGGCTGAGGTGGGTGGATCACAATGTCAGGAGTTCAAGACCAGCCTGGCCAACATGGTGCAACCCCGTCGCCACTAAAACCACAAAAAGAATGAGCAGGGCATGGGGGCGGGTGCCTATAATCCCAGCTATTCGGGAGGCTGGGGCAGAGAATTGCTTGAGCCTGGGAGGTGGAGGATGCAGTGAGCTGAGGTCTCGCCACTAGACTCCAGCCTGTGTAACAGAGCGAGACTCTGTTCTCTAATATCATTGAAATCTTCATTAAAATTTTCTTCTAAATGTTCTTTATAGAAGATTATAATGCATTTGTTGTGAAATTTTGTTACTCTAACCATATGCTAATAATTCAAAATCTGTTCTTTATGAGTGTCCAGTTACGGTTGAATATTGCAGTTATCTAGAAAGAGTCTTCTTCAGTTGCATGATTTGTTTATTCAGTATTTCACAGGTTAATGTTTATCTAATTTTGTTTTGTAACATTTTATATTCCTGTATTTTCCTGTTAGGATAGGCTGTCTTACATCATTTAATTGTGTTTTTAGTTTCTGCTTATATGTTATAATTTTTTATGACTATATTTAACTGTGTACACTTTAAAAGAGTGTAAAAAAAGTCAAATATGAATCAACCATATGCGTATTGCCAACATAATTCTCTGTTCGTTTGACTGTATAAACATTACTCACGCTTTATTTATGACGTCTGTATTTATTTAATTAGTTGGTGGTCAATTATTTTTTTAATCCTCTCTGGGTGAGTAGTTGTGGAAATTGCCCTAATTTCCACAGCTATGTATTAATGAATCTATATTACATTTGCGTGAGGAAAACACTTCTGTGATGAGAAGGTAATTTTTTTTTTTTGACCACAGAAGTTTTTATTGCCCTCCTGCTCTGCAAAGGGACCTTGCTTCTGCTGGCTTAGCACCTCAAGATGTCTGTGATGTTGGCCTCAGACACCATTTTGCCGTCCACTATCCTGTGGGTGTTGGTCTTTTGGATGCTTTGCAGGTATTTGCTGCTGTCCAGAATACCACCAAGATTGAAGTCCTTCCCATCTTCTAGCAGACGGCAGTAGGTGGCAATCTCTGTGAAATGGGATACAGAGATCCAGGAGCCCCAGACCCCACGCCTGCATAGAAGCTCGCCACGCTGCTGACCTGCTGAGCACTTTAGCTGGGCGACTGGACAGATCCCAGGGACAGGTAGTAGCTGATGGAGAAGGTGTGGAGCAAGTGGTGAAGCTCGCTGTGTACGGGGAGGAAAGCGAGAGGACAGGACTCAGGTTTTGCCGAGGTCCTGAAGATAATTATTGAAATGCATTAAAATGGTATCTCACTTAGATATTATTATTGTTTACATTGTTATAAGAAACATATAAAATTGGCAATTATTTACAATTTTACAATAATCTACAATGACAATAATTATATAGTTTAGACTTTTCAGCACATTGACATTATTCGACATATCTCTAGAACATTTTTATCTTACAAAACTAAAACTCAATACACCTGAAACTACTGCCTGTCTTCTCCTTTGTTCAGCCCTTTACAAATGCTATCTTATTCTCTGTTTCTAAGGATGTTACTACTTTATATATTTTATACATGTGGATACACTCAGTATCTGTCTTGTAGCTGGCTTATTTTATTTAGCATAATGTCATCAAGATTTTATTTTTATTATAGATAAAAGGTTTTCTGCTTTTCAAAAGCTGGGTAATATTCTATGGTTTTTATATTCCAAATTGTACTCATTCATTTGTTTGTTGAGGGAAGTATGGATTGCTTTAACCTATTGATTTTTGTAAGTAAAGCTACAATAAATATGTGAGAGTTTACATCTTTTTTGCATTCTGTTTTATTACTCTATTTGTCTGTCTTTATGCCAGTAACAAACTACTTAGATTACTGTAGATTTGTAACAGGTTTTGAAAACAGGAATTGTAATGTTTCCAAAATTTTTCTCTTTTTGAAAACTGTAGAGTTCTTTGTGGTCTCCTGAAATTCCGTATACTTTCGGGAGTCACATTTTCTGTATCTGTCAAAAATAAAATTAAGAATTTTATGGGGATTGTATTAAATCTGTAGGTCACTTTTGGCGTTATATACATGTTCAAAATATTAAGTTTTCTAACTCTTGAACAGAAGCATGTTCAAGAGTAAATTGCTTAATTTTTACATATTTGTGAATTTTATGAATTTTCTTCTGTTATTGATTGCTAGTTTTCATCCTTTTTGGTCAGAAATTATGTATGTAACATTCAATTTTTTTATTATTCTTTAATTTCTAGGGTACATGTGCAGAACGTGCAGGTTTGTTACACAGGTATACATGTGCCATGTTGGTTTGCTGCTCCCATCAACTCATCATTTACATTAGGTATTTCTCCTAACGCTATTCCTTTCATAGTCCCTCACCCCCAAACAGGCCCCAATGTGAGATGTTCCGTGCCCTGTGTCCATGTGTTCTCATTGTTCAACTCCAACCTATAAGTGAGAGGTTGCGGTGTTTGGTTTTCTGTCCTTGTGATAGTTTGCTGAGAATGATGGTTTCCAGCTTCATCCATGTCCCTGCAAAGGACATGAACCCATCCTTTTTTATGGCTGCATAGTATTCCATGCTGTATATGCTCCACAATTTCTTAATCCAGTCTATCATTGATGGACATTTGGGTTGGTTCCAAGACTTTGCTATTGTGAATAATGCCGCAATGAACATATGCGTGTGTGTGTCTTTATAGTAGCATGATTTATAACTCTTTGGGTATATACCCAGTAATGGGATTGATGAGTCAAAAAGTATTTCTGGTTCTAGATCCCTGAGGAATCACCACACTGTCTTCCACAATGGTTGAACTAATTTACACTCCTACCCACAGTGTAAAAGTGTTTCTATTTTTCCACATCCTCTCCAGCATCTGTTGTTTCCTGAAATTTTAAAGATCGCCATTCTAACTGGCGTGAGATGGTATCTCATTGTGGATTTGATTAGCATTTCTCTGATGACCAATGATGATGAGCAATTTTTCATATGTCTGTTGGCTGCATAAATGTCTTCCTTTGAAAAGTGTCTGTTATATCCTTTGCCCACTTTTTGATGGGTTTTTTTTTCTTGTAAATTTGTTTTAGCTATTTGTAGATTCTTGATATTAGCCCTTTGTCAGATGGGTAGATTGCAAAAATTCTCTCCCATTCTGTAGGTTGCCTGTTCAATCTGATAATAGTTTTGTTTGCACCCTGGTTTCGAACCAGGTACGCTAGGGTCCCGAGGCCGTGAGCAAGGGCTGATGGGAAGGCACTTTCGTGCATGGGGGACACAGGCCCCGCTTCTCGGCGGTGAGGTTTTTTTCTTTTTTTTTTTTTCCCTGCCACATGTGATTCACCTCCCCTCCCTCAAACCTAACCTTCCCCTCAGGGGCTTTCTGCCCGCTTTGCGGTACCCATAGCGGGACCGAGACGCTCCCTGGGTTCGAACCAGGGACGCCAGAGTCCCCAAGGCCCAGTGCAGGGACTGATGGGAAGGCACTTTCGTCCATGGGGGAACCAGGAACGCTTCTTGGCGGCGAGTTATTTTTTTTTGTTTTGCGTTTTTTTTTCTGACACAGGTGCCTCACCTGCCCTCCCTCAAACCTTACCTTCCCCTTAGGAACCTTCTGCCCTCTTTGGGTACCCCAAGCGGGCCCTTTACAAGAAGCTCTTTAGTTTAAGTAGATCCCGTTTGTCAATTTTGGCTTTGTTGCCATCGCTTTTGGTGTTTTAGTCGTGAAATCTTTGTCCATGCCTACGGTATTGCCTAGGTTTTCTTCTAAGTTTTTATGGTTTTAGGTCTTACATTTAAGTCTTTAATCCATCTTCACTACTTTTTGTATACAGTGTAAGGAAGGGATCCAGTTTCAGTTTTCTGCATATGGCCAGCCAGTTTTCCCAGCACCATTTATTAAATAAGGAATCCTTTCCCCATTGCTTGTTTTTGTCAGTTTTTTCAAAGATCGGATGGTTGTAGATGTTTGGTGTTATTTCTGAGGCCTCTGTTCTGTTCCATTGGTCTATGTATCTGTTTTGGTACCAGTACCATGCTGCTTTCCTTGCTGTAGCCTTGTATTATAGATTGAAGTCAGGTAGCGTGATGCCTCCATCTTTGTTCTTTTTGCTTAGGATTGTCTTGACTATGCGGGCTCTTTTTTGGTTCCATATGAACTTCAAGGTAGTTTTTTCCAATTCTGTGAAGAAAGTCAATGGTAGCTTGATGGGGATGACATTGAATCTATAAATTACCTCAGGCAGCATGGCCATTTTCACAATATTGATTCTTCCTTTTCATGAGCACGGAATGTTCTTCCATTTGTTTGTGTCCTCTTTTATTTCGTTGAGCAGTGGTTTGTAGTTCTCCTTGAAGAGGTCCTTCACATCCCTTGTAAGTTGGATTCCTAGGTATTTTATTATCTTTGAAGCAATTGTGAATGGGAGTTCACTCATGATTTGACTCTCTGTATGTTATTGTAGGAATGTTTGTGATTTTTGGACGTTGATTTTCTATCCTCAGACTTTGTTGAAGTTGCTTATCAGCTTAGGAGATTTTTGGCTGAGACGACAGAGTTTTCTAAATATACAATCATGTCATCTGAAAACAGGGACAATTTGGCTTCCTCTTTTCCTAGTTGAATATACTTTATTTCTTTCTCTTGCCTGATTGCCCTGGCCATAACTTCCAACACTATGTGGAATAGGAGTGATGAGAGATGACATTCTTGTCTTGTGCCTGTTTTCAAAGGGAGTGCTTCCAGTTTTTGCCCATTCTGTATGATATTGGTTGTGAGTTTCTCGTAAATAGCTCCTATTATTTTGAGATACATTCCATCAATATGTAGTTTATTGAGCGTTTTTTAGCATGAAAGGCTGTTGAATTTTTTCGAAGGCCTTTTCTGCATCTATTGAGATAATCGTGGTTTTCGTCATTTGTTCTGTTTATGTGATGGATTATGTTTACTGATATGCATATGTTGAACCTGCATCCCAGGGATTAAACACACTTGATCTTTGTGGCTAAGCTTTTTGAAGTGCTGCCTGATTCGGTTTGCCAGTATTTTATTGAGAATGTTTGCATCGATGTTCATGAGGAATATTGGCTTAAAATTTTCTCTTTTTGTTGTGTCTTTGCCAGACTTTGGTATCAGGATGATGCTGGTCTCATGAAATGAGTTAGAGAGGATTCCGTCTTTTTCCATTGATTGGAATAGTTTCAGAAGGGATGGTACCAGCTCTCCTTTGTACCTCTGGTAGAATGCATCTGTGAATCCATCTGGTCCTCGACTTTTTTTGGTTGGTAGGCTGTTAATTATTGCCTCAATTTCAGAACCTGTTATTGGTCTATTCAGAGATTCAACTTCTTCCTGGTTTAGTCTTGTGGGGGGTGTATATGTCCAGGAATTTACCCATTTCTTATAGATTTTCTAGTTTATTTGCGTAGAGGTGTTTATAATATTCTCTGATGGTAGTTTGTATTTCTGTGGGATCAGGGGTGATAGCCCCTTTATCATTTTTTATTGCTTCTCTTTGATTCTTTTCTCTTTTCTTTATTAGTCTTGCTAGCAGTCTATTTTGTTGATCTTTTCAAAAAATAGCTCCTGGATTCATTGATTTTTTGAATTTTTTTAACATTCAATTTTTCAAAAATTCTGTTAAGAATGGTTTTTTGGCTTAATAGTTATTTTTAGGAGAATGTTTCATGAGCTTTTGAGAAGATTGTGAGTTTTGTTTTTGTGTAGAGTGTTCTCTATGCATCTGTTATATCTAATTGCTTTACAGTATTTTCATGTCGTCTGTTTACTTTTTAATATTCTATCTGGATTTTTATTAATTACAGAACTGACATATTAAAATATTATTCTTTTAGTATATTGCTGTTTTTGCTTATGTTCTGTCAAGATATTATTGATGTTTAAAAATACTCATGTAAGGGGCATACATATTTGTGTGTATACATAATTAGATATATACACACAATTATGTAAATGTGTATAATTGTCATAGGTTTCCAGTGAATAAACCCTTTTATTATTTTGTCCTTTGTTTTTTTGACAATTTGAATTTATAATATATTTTATAAACTAAGTTATTTAAAAAGCATTTTGCATACTATAATTGTGACATAGTCTGTCCTCATTTGGTTATGATTTGCATAATTTTTGGATGCATCTTGCCAGATTTAGTCTGTTTTTGTTACTATAGAGTACGATGGCTCATATCTGTCATCCTAGCATTTTAGGAGATTGAGGTGGGAGGATCACTTGAGACCAGGAGTTTGAGACCAGCCTGGGAAACAAAGAAATACCAAGTCTCTAAAATAAATAAATAAATAAATTGAGTCCCTTTAGACAGATGTAGTTAGATTTTCTTTCTTTTTTTTTTTAATTCCTATACTCAATTTATGACTTTTGGTTCAGAAGTTTAGTTTGAGAGTAGTTACATAATTTCCTGCATTTGAAGGAATTACTTTTGACACTTTGTGGGGTAAAAGTTAAATATTAAATTTGAACTCAATTGAATCTGGACTCAAACAATGGTCACCAAGTCCTGGAACACGTTGTGTGAGCCCCTTCAGGCTTTCATCCAGCGCTGTTTCGGATAAATCTCTATTTCAATTTGTTCCTATATGTTAGTTACTGAAAAGCAACAGATAATCACAAAAAACAAGTTGACCTTTTTCTTTTCCTTGAGCCCAGAAATGAAGGGCCCTCCTGACTGGACGTCATGCCAGATAACTCGTTACAAAAAGAGCTAGGGTTCCAGACTGTGCCAAAATTTCATGAGATCTCTTCTCTTCTGTTCACGGACAAGTGGCCAACTCTGGAGCCCAGGCTGTTGTTTCGCTGTCTGGTAGTGAATCCTCCATAGTCTGATGAGTGTAAGTATATATATCTCTTTTCCCTTCTCTCCGTCCCATTGCAACTTGCTTATTATATCATTTGCTTATTATATCTGCATTGCCATTTACGTGGGATAAAGTTTGTTTACCCTTAAAGGTATTGTGTGTGTGTGTCTTTCCTTCTCACCTTGAGCATTCCCTGCACAGAACATTTTTGGTGTCATGAACAGGATCCGAAAGCGAAGGCAAAATCATGCCATTTTTTTGGTGCACGGACCAGACTGGGAGCTCGGGGACTTTCCATATCTTCAGAAGGGAACTCCCCTAGTTCTTCCCCTTGGCCATTCAGTGGTCCAAGGGAGCTGGCCTTTGTAAAAATTGGGAATCTAAGTTAGTGCATTTTGAATCATTGGCTGTGTGTGAGGAGGTGCAGGGAATGCCAGTTGGTAAATGGGATGCTGAGGGAATTTCCCGGCATGGATGGTGCTTGCTTACTGCTTATAAGTTAATGTGTCAAGATAGGAATCAGCTGCTACAACAGAAATGTAAGCCAGAAAAGAAAATGCTAATCTGACTTCCAGGCTGGCCCTGGCCCATGGCCAGGCCTATGTCTTGACTGATCAGCCTCAAAGTTATCAGCCTATTGCTGAAAAAAGCAGCTGCCTGAGTGGCCCAGTCAGGGCAAAACTGAAGAACTAGTCATCTGGGGCTTGGAGCCGGTAAAAACCCAAATCCTATCTCAAGGATGGGAAGTTAACCCTAGTAAAATTCAAGGACCTGCACGAACTGTAAAGTTCCTTGGCATCCTATGGAATGCAGGGAAACGGTCCATTTTACCAAAGGCTAAGGCTAAAATACTAGAATTTGCAGCCCTACCACTGAAAAGGAGGTCCAAAGTTGTATTGGTTTGTTTGGATTCTGGAGACATCATATTCCCCACTTGGGTAACATTTTACAACCTCTGCATGCAGTCACTAGAAAACGCTATGACTTTCACTGAAGACAGAAAGAGAGCGTGGCTTTTCAACAAGCCAAACAAGCAGAGCAACAGTATGGCCCTTACAGGATGGGCCAGTAGAACTGCAAGTAACTGTCCTAGATCAACACGCTAATTGGAGCCTTAGGTAGAAACAAGATGGGAAGAGATACCTTTGGGGTTTTAGACCCAGAAGCTGTCAGAGGCTAGCAAAGCTTATACTCTTTGAGAAGCAGCTGTTGGCCTGCTACTGGGCTTTACAGGAAGAAGAACACCTTTGTTTTAATCATGATGTTTTTATGAGGCCCCAAATTCCTATTATGACTTGGGTTATGAGCTCCCTCAAACCTCATTGGATAGGGTACACTCAAGAAAGTAAATGGAAATGGCACATACAAGACCAGGCTAAGCCGGAACCAAAACGGGTATCATTTTTAAATGAGGATGTGCAAAACTTGCTAGTTCAGCAAACCACTGAGCAAGTCCTGCAGATAGGGAAGGAAACCTCCCCTGCCCAATGGGGCAAATCCTTTAAAGAACTAAGCCCAGAGGATCAGAAACATGCTTGGTTTGCTGATGGTTCCACCAAAAACATTGATGGGACCCAATGCTGGGAGGCCGTGGCTTATAATCCTGTTAAAAGCATAAGCATTTCTGAAGAAGGGAGGGGTGTTAGCAGCCAGCTGGCTGATCTAGAATCTGTTCTCTGAAGTATACAGGAGGAGGCCAGAGGGATTTGTTACTTGTATACCTACTCTTGCTTAGCAGAAAATGGTCTTACTACCTAGTTGCCCGAATGGCAATGAAACAAATGGTGAATTACGAATAAAGAGATTTAGAGAAAACAATACTAGGAAGATATCTGAATCCTGGTGCACACAACCATTATTGGTGTTTTCCAGATTGATGCTCATGCATCTCTGCTTTCTCTTGACAGACTATTCCATCAGCAGGTAGATCAACAGGTGTGAGATTCGGAACCTTAACATTGGGCTGTGTTCATGTGAAAAGATGACAATATTTGCTCTTGGCTCAGTGTACATATGAGTATCACAATCTCACCTTTGTTCTGGGCCCTATCAGGACACTCTCTTCACCACATGAAGCCTTTATAGAGTATGCATGAATGTAACAATTCTTTCTGAAACCTTAACCAGGCACAGACCCCTCCTTGTACCTTTAGCTTTAAGCCCTGGTATGACAGTCAACATCTTTCTACTTGGATGGGTCCAAATAAGAGTTCTTAACTGCCTATGAGCTGCGTTTAAAAATGAGTCACCATCCCACCTGTGGCTGGATGTTCACATATGAAAGTCAGAATCCCAATTGTGGACTGTGTCTGCATGTGTAATTCAGGACCTCAAGAGTGGGCTCTCTCCACGTGTGATAGAGACCATCCTGAATATTGGTGGGGTGTGAATCTGAGAAGCATAATCTCACCAGTGTGCTGAGCCCTTTGGTGACCATTTCTCTACCATAGTTTACACAATATGCAAGACAGTGGTACTCCTCCGTGTGACATATCACTGGGTCTTGCACACAGGTAATCTGAGTCTCCTCTCCTGCCTTGGAATGCTCACAGGAGGCATTGGGACATACCACTGAACCTGATATTCAGGTTATGTGACTGTCTTTCCTGTGCTCTGTCCATGGGCTTTTGTGACATATTTCTGGGTCCAAAACACAGGCGACGTAGCTCTCCTGTCTGGATCCTGCCTAGAGAGGGCATGGTGGTGTATCCCTGCACCAGCCACCAGATGATGTAACTCTATCTTCTCTCTAGTCCCTGCTTACAGGGTGAATTGTGACTTATCGCTAGGTGCAGCATTTAGCTGATATGACTTTTCCCTTTTTTCAGGTTCTGCCCACGGGGGAGATTGTGACATATCGATGGGTAAGACACCAAAATGATTTTACTCTTTTGTGTTTGTTCTGTCCTTAGAAGGCATTGGGACATATTGCTGAACCAGCACCAAGGTAATGTAAGTGTCCTACCTGAACCCTGCCCACAGGGAGCATTGTGACATATCTCTGAGCCCATGAACTATTTGATATGTCTCTATTCTCTTACTTGGACTTTGCCCATGACAAAGATTGTGACGTATTTCTTGGTCCAGTGCTTAGGTAATGTGATTCTCCTCTCCAGCCAAAGACATGCCCACAGAAGTAAGAGTGACATCTCTGGGCCTAGCCCACAGGTGATGTGACCCTTATCCCTTGTTTCTGCCCAGTGGAGTCATTGTGATGTACCTCTGAGACCATTATTAGAATGAAGTGACTCTCCTGTTCTTACTGCAACCTGTCCACAGTGGGGATGATGGTGTATCACTTAGGCCAGCACATATGTGGTGTGACTCTCTTCTCATGCCTGTGCCCTGCGCCCTGGGCTAATTGTGACATATAACTAGGCCCCTCCCGTAGGATATGCAACATATCCCTGTGATAACACTCTTTGTACCATTTAAGGGCTTTATATAGTATAAGAGAGAGTGGTATTCCTCTAAGACCCTCATACAAAGAGAAGATTTAGGACCTACTGATTTTCCAAAGCCTCACTAGGAAAAACAGCATTTCCGTTAGTGGCAGGTTTGAGGTATGAGAGTCATTATTAAACCTGTGAGCTGGCCAAGATATATGTTTTAATCTCTCCTCTGGGTAGGGAGTGAGCAGGAGAGTCGCATCACCTGGATGCTTGGCCAGACATCTGTCAATATCTTCCCTGATGGCAGGGACCAAGTAGGAGAGTCACATACCTAAGGCTGGGCCAGGGATATGTAACAATCTTTTATGAGGTCGGAGGCTAGGAAGGGAGTCCCATCACTTGTGTGCTCACCCGGGATATGTTATAATCCCCTCCTGAAATCAGTACAAGCAGCAGAGTCAAATCACCTGAATATTGAGCTCAGTGATATGTCACCACACTCCCTGTGGGTAAAGCCATGGCAGGAGAGACACATCACCTGATTACTGATTACTGGGCCCAGTGATATGTCAGGATCTTTCCTGTGGGCAAGGTGCAGGCAGAAAGGAGAGTCACATCATCTGGTGATGGAGGCAGAAATATGCTACAAGGCAGAAACATGCTCTGCCTCCCGGTGGACAGAATTCAGTCAGGAGCCCCCAATCTCCTAGCTGTTAATTTCAGTGATATGTTACAATGCTCCCTGTGGGCAGCACAAGGCGAGAGAATACAGTCGCATCACCTACATTCTAGGTCCAATGATATGTCTCAATTTTATTTGTGAGCTGGGCTGAAACAGAAGAGTCTAGTCACTCAGGTTGTGGACAAATGTGTATGTTTGTCACAATGACACCTGCAGGAAGTTCCAGAGATGGGATGAATCCCGCACATATTCTGGTTTTAGGCATGAGAGTGAACACCTTCTGTATGTTTGATCTAAGTACACAAGTCACTATCTCAATAGTGGACTAAATTTGTGCATGGCAGCCCCATTTTCTCTTGCAGACTTTCTCCCTTAATTGAAATCACGGCTTCACAGGTGTGCTGACTCATGATCTGAGAGTCATCAACACATCTGTGACTCTCACATATGAGAGTCAGTTTTTCAACTTTTTTTAATGGTACTTTAAGTTTTAGGGTACATGTGCACAACGTGCAGGTTTGTTACATATGTATACATGTGCCATGCTGGTGTTCTGCTCCTATTATCTCCTCATTTACATTAGGTATACCTCCTAATGCTATTCCTTCCCCCTCCCCCTATCCCACAACAGGCCCCGGTGTGTGATGCTCTCCTTCCTGTGTCCAAGTGTTCTCATTGTTCAATTCCCACCTAGGAGTGAGAACATGCGGTGTTTGGTTTTTTGTTCTTGTGATAGTTTGCTGAGAATGATGGTTTTCAGCTTCATTCATGTCCTTACGAAGGACACGAACTCATCATTTTTTATGGTTGCATAGTATTCCATGGTGCATATGTGCCACATTTTCTTAATCCAGTCTATCATTCTTGGACATTTGGGTTGGTTCCAAGTCTTTGCTATTGTGAATAATGCCACAATGAACATATGTGTGCATGTGTCTTTATAGCAGCACAGCATGGTACTGGTACCAAAAGGAACAGAACAGAGCCCTCAGAAATAGTGCCACACATCTGCAACTATCTGATCTTTGAAAAAACTTGACAAAAACAAGAAATGGGGAAATGATTCCCTATTTAATAAGTGGTGCTGGGAAAACTGGCTAGCCATATGTAGAAAGCTGAAAATGGATCCCTTCCTTACACCTTACACAAAAGTTAATTCAAGATGGATTAAAGACTTAAATGTTAGACCTAAAACCATAAAAACCCTAGAAGAAAACCTAGGCAATACCATTCAGGACATAGGCATGGGCAAGGACTTCATGTCTAAAACACCAAAAGCAATGGCGACAAAAGCCACAATTGACAAATGGTATCTAATTAAACTAAAGAGCTTCTGCACAGCAAAAGAAACTACAATCAGAGTGAACAGGCAACCTACAGAATGGTAGAAAATTTTTTCAATCTACTCATCTGACAAAGGGCTAATACCCAGAATCCACAAAGAACTCAAACAAATTTATCAGAAAAAAGCAAACAAACACATCAACAAGTGGGCGAGGATGTGAACAGACAGTTCTCAAAAGAAGACATTTATGCAGCTAAAAGGCACGTGAAAAAAATTTCAATTTTTCATCTTTTGAAACTGCCTTTGGGTATGGGATTCAGAGCCTCAAAAGTGAACTATGATCATGTGAAAGAACGACAATCTTTAATGTTGGCTGGGTCTGCATCCCAATGTCATTATATTACTGTGTGCTGAGCCCTATTAGGACTTTCTGTGTTGCACCTGAGGGTTTTATATGGTATGCATGACAGTCTCAATTCTTTCAGAGATTTTCATGCTGGTATGGACCCATGATCAAACCTGTGGCCCTAAGCCTATATATGAGTCAACATCTTTACAATTGGTGGGGTCCAGATCAGAGAATCATCACCTTTCTATGCGCTGGGTTTATAATGAAGTTCCCATTCCAACTGTGGCCAGATCTTTACATATGAGATTCGCAATTCCAACTATAAACTGCATTCATGTGTGAAATCCAGGACCTCACCAGTGGGTTCTGTTTATATGTGAGGGTGAAAATCATAATGGCCAGGAGGGTGCAGGGGGTGCATATGAGAAAGAAATTTCACCTGTGTGCTGGGCCCTGTGATGAGACTCTGTACCACCTGAGGGCTTTATGTAACATGTGAGAGAGTGGATGATCTTAACGAGGAGACCCAGGGATTTTTATTTTTTTTCATTTCCCTAAGTGTCAGTAGGAGAAGCAGGATTTCTCCTATTGGCTGGTTTGACATATGAATGTCATCATTGCACCTGTGTGTTGTGTTCCAAGATATATATCACAATTACACCTGCATATAGGAAGAGAGCAGGAGAGTAAAATCAGTTGGACGCTGGGCCAGTGATATGTCGCTTCCCTGAGAACAGGGACCAGGGAACAGAGACACATTACCTGAATGCTCAGGCATGGGTATGTTGCAATCCACTCCTTAAATTAGGAACCAGGCAGCAGAGTCACATCACCTGGGTGCTGGATCTAGCAATATGTCACAATCCTCTCTGTGGTCAGGATGCAGGTAGGAGAGTCACATCTTCTTATTGATGAATGCAGAAAAACTTCACAAGTTTCTCTGTGCATAAGGTAGAGGAATAAGCCTTTTATCCCCTAAGTGTTGGGCCCAGGGATATGTCACAATACCCAAAATATGCAAACCCAGGCAAAAGAGAACAGTCACATCACCTTGGTGGTAGGGTCACTGATATGTCACAATCCCCTCTTTTGGAAGGGCCCAGATAAGAGTGGAGAGTCACATCGCCTAGGCAATGAATAGAAAGGTATGTCATAATACCCCTGTTGGCAAGACCTATGCAGAAGAGTCACATCACCTATGTGTTCAACCCAGATATATGTTACCACACACCATGTATGCAGGGCCCAGGCAACAGAAAAGGCCACATCACCTCGGTTCTGGGCCCAGCAATATATCACAATACCCCCTAAGAGGAGGTAACAGACAGCAGAGTCACATCACCTAGGTCTGAGGAGCAGAGCTATATGGTAATGCCCTGTGTGTGTGGGCCCAAAAATACAGGAGAGTTACATCACCTGAAGACTGTACCCAGCTATAAGTCTCAATGACCCCTGTGGGCAGCACCCAGGCATGAGAAGAGAGCACCATCATGTAGGTGCTGTGCGAGGCTGTATTTCACAATCTCCACTATGGATAGGTTTCAGGGAGAAGAGGAGCGTCACATTATCTAGTTGATGAGTCTAGAGATACGTCAAAATGACCCCTCTGAAGAGACCAGGATGCAGAATCACATGATCTGTGTGCTGGGTCTAGGAATAACCCACTCTCCCTTCTGTAAACATGGCCACGCAGAAGATGAGGGTCACATATTTAAGGTGATGAACGCGGAAAGATTTCACAAGGCTCCCTGTAGGCAAGACCCAGACAGGAGATTCTCTTCCCTCAGTTGTTGGGACCAGAAATACATCACAGTGTGGGGCTCAAGCAAAAAAACTAAAGAAACATCACCTATTTTCTGAGCTCAGAATTAGTCACAATCTCTCCTATAGGCAAAGCCTTTGTTAAAAAAGAACAGTTTTATCAAATAGTTGATGGGCTCAGAGATATGTCCCAATGCCATATGTTACAAATTGCTGTAGGCAGGGTTCAGGCAGGAGATGGGCCTAATAATGTGTCACAGTGCTTTCTGCTTTCAGGGCAAAGTCAACAGAGTAATGTCACCTCGGAGTTGGACCCACCAATGTATCACAATCTCATTCCAAACAAATCCTAAAAAACAAAAGAAGAGTACCATGAGCTAGGTGCTGGGCACAGTGATATGTCACAATCCCTTCTTTAAGCAGGGACTAGGCAGCAGAAGAAAATCACACCACAGGGGTGATGGGCACATAGATATTTCACAATGTCCCCTTAGGCAAAGCTCAGGAAAGAGAGGTAGATCATCTAGGTTTTGGATGCAACAGTATGTCACAATGGCCATTGTGGACTGGGCACCGGCAGAAGAGTCACATAACATGGATGTGGGACCCAGAAATACATCACAACGCCCCGGTGAGTAGCACCAATGCAAGACAGAAAACTTACATTACCTAGGTGCAAGGCCAAGTGATATGTCCCAATGTCCCCTGTGGGCAGCACCAAGGCAGGAGATAAGAGTCACATAACCTAGGTGCTGGCTTCAGTGATATATCAGAATCCCATCTGTGAGCTGGGCATAGGAAAGAGAGCTAAAATACTCGGGAGCTGGGCAGAGATGTATGTCACAATCACACCTGCAGAAAGCGACAGGGATGAGATGAACAACTCCACACATGTCCGGATTCCAGGTATGAGAATTTGCATGTTGGGCCTAAGTACACCAGTCTCAATCTCAACAGTGAACTGGATTCATAAATGAGTCTTCTCTGGCTGACCGTGTCCCCTTAGGAGAGTTACAGTCTCACAGATGTAATGAATTTTGGTTTGAGAGTCACCCACCTACCTGTGGAAAAGATCCATATATGAGAGTCAATTTTCTTCTTTTTCTTTCTTTCTCTTTCTTTCTTTCTTTCTTTCTTTCTTTCTTTCTTTCTTTCTTTCTTTCTTTCTTTCTTTCCTTTCTTTTCTTTTTCCCTTTCTTTTCCTTCCTTCTTTCTTTCTCTTTCTTTCTTTTTTCTTTCTTTCTTTCTTTTTCTTTCTTTCTTTCTTCTTTGCTTTCTTTTTTTTTTCTCCCTTGAGATGGAGTCTCACTCTATCGCCAGGCTGGAGTGCAGTGGGACGATCTCGGTTCTCTGCAACCTCTGCCTCCTGGGTTCAAGCGACTCTCCTGCCTCAGCTTCCTGAGTAGCTGGGATTACAGGTACATGCCACCATGCCTAGCTAATTTTTGCATTTTTAGTAGAGACGGGGTGTCCAGGCGCAGTGTCCCATGCCGGTAATCCCAGAACTTTGGGAGGTCGAGGTGGGTGGATCACTTGAGGTCAGGAGTTTGACACCATTCTAATCAATATGGTGAAACCCCGTCTCTACCAAAAATATAAAAATTAACTGGGCATGGTGACATGATCCTGTAGTCCCAGCTACTCGGGAAGCTGAGACAAAAGAATTGTTTGAACCTGGGAGGCGGAGGTTGCAGTAAGCCTAGATGGTGCCACTGCACTCCAGTCTGGGTGACAGAGCAAGACTCTGTCTCAAAATAATAATAATAAATAAATAGTAGAGAGACGGGGTTTCACCATGTTGGCCAGGATGGTCTTGATCTCCTGACCTCGTGATCTACCAGCCTCGGCCTCCCAAAGTGCTGCGATTACAGGCCTCAGCCACGGCACCCGGCCGGTTGTGCTCATTTTTGAGGATAACTTTTATTGTCACCAGAGTGTGCATGAGTGTTAGAATCTCACCTGTTTGCTGGGTCCTGTTAGGACACTATGTACCTCCTATGGGCCTTGTACAGTATGCACTAAACATAATCCACTCTGAGGTCTTCATGCTGATATGAACCTATGATCATACCTGTGGCCATAAGTCCAGGTATGAGAGTCAATATCTCTCCAGCTGGCTGGATCCAGATAAGAGGATCTTTATTGGCTGTAAACTGGGTTCAGAAATAAGTCACTATCGCAACTGTGACTGGATGTTCACATATGAAAGTTATAATTCCAACTGTGGACAGCATTCAGCTATGAGATTATGAGATTTAGACCTCCGCAATCACCTCTGATCCTGTGTAAGAGTGACAATTCTGATGATTGGTGGGTGTGCACACAGAGAACACAATCTCACCTGTGTTCTGGGCCCTGTGATGACACTGTACCATCTGAGTGCTTTACATGATATGCAAGAGTGCTTATTTTCTCTGACCTTCATAGTAAGAGAAGACCCATAATTTTGCACGTTTTGTAAAGCCTGGCTATAAGACAAAGTATCTCTCCTATTGGTTGGTTTAAGGTATAAATGTCATCATCACACCTACATGCTAGGCCAAAATATATGTGACAATCTCACATTTGAGTAGTCAGCAAGCAGGAGGGTCTCATCACCTGGGTCTGTGTCAGGGATATGTCACATTCTCCCCTGAGGACAAGGACAAGGCAAGAAAGTCACATCCCTAGGTGTTCTGCCAGGGATATTTTCGTGCTCCCTCCTGAAAGCACGACACATGCAGCAGAGTCACCTCACCTGGCTTCTGGGCCCAGCGATATGTCACAATTTTCCCTGTGAGAAAGGCACAGGCAGGAGAAACACATCACTTGTTTGCGCAGCCCAGAAATATGCTAAATTTTTCTTGTGAGCAGTCCTTAGGCAGAAATGGGGGGGATCACATTTTCTAGGTGATAAATGCAGAGCTATGTCACAAGGTCCCCAGTAGTCAGGGCCTTGGCAGAAGATTCCTATTGTCTAGGCGACTGGCCCAGTGATACAACACAATAACTAAATTATGCGGGGCCCAAGGCAAAGAGGATAGTTGCATCACCTAAGTGATGAACAAAAAGATACATCATAATACCCAGGTGGAAATGGCCCATGCAGCTGAGTCACATTACCTAGTTGTTGAACCCAGTGATATGTCACAATACACAATATATGCAGGGCCCAGCCAAGAGGGGAGAGTCAAATCACCCAGGTGCTGGGCCCGGTGATATATTGTAATCTCTCTTTGGTCAGAACCCTAGCAGTAGAAGAAACTCACATCACCTCCATGCTGAAGTCAGTCATATGTCACAATACCCCTAAGAAACGAGCCCAGGAAAAGAGTCATATCATTTAAGTGAGAGGCCCATCGATATTTTGCAATGCCTCCTGTGGGTAGTGCTCAGTAAAAAGACAGTCACATTACTTAGAGTCTGTCCCAGCGATGTGTAAGAATCCCAGCTGTGAACAGCCATCAGGCAGGACAAGAGAGTCCCATCACCTGGGTGATCAGTGCACAGATATGTCACAATGCCCCCTGTAGGCAAAGTCTAGACAAGAGTTACATCACCTGGGTGTTGGACCCAGCAATATGTCACAATGGCTCGTGTGGGCAAAGCACAGGACAGAGTCATATAACAAAGTGCCAGGACCCGTGTTAGGTGAGGATACCCTTTATGGGCAGTGCCAAGACGGGAGAATAGAAGCATATTAATTAGATGGTGGATTCAAGGATATACCACAATCTCATCTGTGGGCTACACCCAGGCAAAAAAGTCAAATCACTCAGGAGCTGGCTAGAGATGTACGTCAGAATCACACCTGCAGGAAAGTCCATGGATGAGATTAACAATCCCTCATAAGTGCCAGCTCTGGATATGAGAGTGAACGCCTCCTGTATGTTGCATCTATGTGCATAAGTCACAATCTCAATGGAGGAATGGGTTTTTTCCATGAGAGCCTTAATCCCTTTTGAAAACTGAGTTATCTTAGTGTAGTCACAGCCTCAGAAGTGTTTTGGATGTTGGTCAGGGAGTCACAAACCCACTTAAGGACAATATCCACTTATAAGAGCCAATTTTCCAACTTTTGACTGCCTCTGGGTGTGAGTTTCAGAACCTCATTTATGTTCCATGTTCGTGTGGGAGAATGACAATTTTGACAGATGGCTGAGCTCAGGCAGGAGCCTTTCATCCTGCAGGTGTTGAGACAAAGGATACATCACAATACCCAAAATATGCTGGGTGCAGGCAAAAGAGGAGACTCATATTAGCTCGTTGCTAGGTCCAGTTATATGTCACCACCTCTCTTTTTGGCAGGGCTAAGGAAAAA
The DNA here is from genome assembly GCF_029281585.2 of Gorilla gorilla gorilla. Classification (NCBI taxonomy): domain Eukaryota; kingdom Metazoa; phylum Chordata; class Mammalia; order Primates; family Hominidae; genus Gorilla; species Gorilla gorilla. The sequence continues at coordinate 6,585,942 of NC_086018.1, read as the reverse complement.
GAGGAGAGTCAGAGCTAAAGAAATGTCATAATGTCCCTGTGAGTACGGCCTATGCATGAGAGTTGCATCACCTAGTCATTGAACCCAGCCATATATTATAATACACAATGTATACAAGGCCCAGGCAAGAAGGGAGAGTAATATCACATAGGTACTAGGTCCAGCAATATGTCACAATACCCCTTGAGGGGAGGCTCCAGGCAACAGGGTAACATTACCTAAGTGAAGTGCCCAGAGAGATGTTTCAATGCCCCTGGTGGGTAGGATTTTGAAAAAAGAGAAGTTACATAAGCTAGGGGCTAGGCCTAGCTATGTGTCACATTCATCTCCAAGACGGAGCCCAGACATGAGAGAAAAGTCACATGATGTAGGTACTGGGCAAAGTAATATGTCACAGTTCTTACTGTTAGCAGGCCCTAGGAAGAAGTAGAGAATCACATAGTCTAGATGATGGGCCCAGAGGCATTTGACACTGACTCCTGTATGTAGGGACCAGGCAGAAGAATCACATCACCCGTGTGCTGTGCCCAGTTATAAGTCACACTTCCTTCTGTGGGCGTGACCCAGGCAAGCAGAAGAGTCACATCATCCCGGTGCTAGACTTAGGGATATGTCGCAATCTCTCTTATGGGCAACGCTCAGGTAAGAGACGAGAGTCATATCAAATAGTTGATGGACCCAGAGGTATGTCACGATGCCTTCTGTGAACTCGATCCAGGCAGAAGATTCACATCAACATCAACTTGGTGCTAAGCCCAGCAACGTGTCACAATCCCTTCTGTGTAAAGGGACCAGGCAGGAGAAGAGAATCACATCACCTGGCTGATGAGCACAGAGATATGTCACAATGCCCCTGTAAGGCAGGGCCCAGGCAGGGGAGTTACATCGCCTGAGTAGTGGACCCAGCCATATAACACAGTGTCCCATATGGGCAGTGAACCAGTAGAAGAGTCCCATAATCTCGGTGCGAGGCCAAGCTGTTTATAACAACGCTTCCTGTGGGCAGCGCCACATCACCTGGGTGCAAGGTCTAGCGATATGTCAAAATGCTCACTGTGGGCAGTGCCAAGGAAAAAGAATAGAGTTACATCCTCAATGTACTGGATCCAGCAATAGGTTAATATCCTGTGGGCTGGGTCCATGCCAGCCCGTCAAGTCACTCAGGTGCGAGGCACTGGCAAATTTCACAAAAAAAGCTGCAGAATGGTCCAGGAATTAGATTAACAATCCCACAGCTGTCTCAGTTGTAGGCATGACATTCAACACCTCCTGTATGTTGGGTCTAAGCCCATGAATAACCATCTCAACAGCAGATTGGATTTGTGCATGACAGCCTCAATTCCTCTGCAGACTGACCTGTGTTCCTGTGAAAGGATGACAATAGTTACTGTTGGCTGGGTGTGCATATGAGTGTCACAATCTCACCTGTGTGCTCGGCCCAGTTAGCACGCTCGGTGTACTACCCAATGGCCCTATACAGTATGCATGAGAGTTGTAATCAACTTTGAGAACTTCCTGCTGGTAGGGACCCATGATCGTACTTGTAGCATTAAGCCCAGGGATGAGAGTCAACATCATTACAACTAACTAGGTCAGGATAGGAGAGTTCTCCCTTACCTATGAGCTGAGTTTAGAAACGAACCAACATTTCAACTCCGGTTGAATGTTTATATGTGAACACGGGCCTAGCACCAAGGTGATGTGAGTTTTTGGCCTAGACACTTCAAGCAGGAGGCAATATGACATATCTCTGGTCCTATCAACTGTTTAATGTGACCTTCCTTTTTTACCTGAGCTTTCCCCACAAAAGAGATGTGCCATATGTCTAGACCCAGCACCTGGGTGATGTGACTCTCCTTTATTGACTGAGCCCTGTGTATTTTGGGTATTCTGACGTATCCCTGGACCTAACATCTGGAAGATAAGAAGATCCAGCATGGGCCCTGCCTAAAAAGTTTCTTGTGACAAATTTCTACATGAATCACCTTGGAGATGTGACTCTTCTCTCTTACCCGAGCTTTGCCCATAAGAGAGATTGTTAAGTACCTCTGCAGCAAGCACCTAAATGCTGTGGCTCTTCTTTCTTGCCTGGGTCATGCCCACAGATGAAAGGGTGGCTTATCGCTGTGTCCAGCACACCGGTTATGTGATTATGCTGCCTGATCTCTGCTCACAGGAGCCATTGTGACATATCCCTGAGCCCATAAACTATTTAATATGACTTACCTCAATGACCTTAACTTTGTGCATGAGATCAATTGTGACATCTCTGGATCCAGCACCTAGGTGATGCGACTCTCCTTTTCTGCATGGGCTATGCTTACAAGAAGGAGGCTGACTTATTGCTGTGTTGACAGCTGATGTGATACCTCTGTTCTTGTCTTCTTAGTTTTTAGGAATTTAAACAAGAGACACAAAGAAAAAAGTACAGCATAATTTATTGGAAAAGAACATATTTGAAAGTTAAGTGCAGAACACAGTACACCCTGAGAGAAATACTCCAGGGCGGCTGCTCATAAGAGTGAGACAGCGTGGATTGTCGCTGGAAAAATCCCCTTATGGGAGTTTTACATTATTATTAATAAGGAGGAGGGAAGAGGAGTTGCTAGTAAGCATGTTCTCTGTGGTATTCTGGGTGCACATGCGCTGTAGCTGTACATGCTTGTTCATATGTTGCATGGTTATTAACATCTTAGATCTTCACCCAGGAGTGTATTTTTATTTGTTTGGTTGTTTGTTTGTTTGAGACAGAGTCTCGCCGTGTTGCCCAGGCTGGAGTGCAGTGGTGTGATCTCTGCTTGCTGCAATTTCCGCCTCCTGAATTCAAGCCATGCTCGTGCCTCGGCCTCCTGAGTAGCTGGGATTACAGGCATGCACTACCGTACCCCGCTAATTTTTGTATTTTTAGTTGAGACAGGGTTTCACTATGTTGGCCAGTCTAGTCTCGAGCTTCTGGTTTGAAGTGATCCATCTTCCTCAGCCTCCCAAAGTGCTGGGAGTACAGGTATGAGCCACCATGCCTGGCTAGGCGGTGTACTTTTTGCTATTAAAATAAGCAAATGTTAAGTTTGAGGACAGGTAAAATCAAAATGCACGTGCTCTCTAGAACAGAAAGTCCTTAATGAGGATAGCTTTGCTTGAATAAGCCCAATTACAATGCGAATGCTAAGGCTTATTGTGTTGGCTGTACAGTCACCACGGTTTCTATATCCCGAGATCATGGTCATTTTCTGGACTATCTATTCTCCCTCAATTTCCCCCTAAGAGATTTTAGGGCAATAATCACATTGGAGGTTGAGGGGTTAGGCCATTTTTTCTGGAGCTGTTTCCTGCTGAGTGGATGTTACTTCTGCCTAGCCTGGGCCTTAAAGTTTCTTCCTGTGTGATCTAACAGGGTGTAAACCATGTCGTTCGTGGAACCAGTGGGCAAGATGTTGGCAACCAAAGGTTGAAAGCCTTGCAAAACCATCATGCAAACATGGAGTTGCTGTAAGCAAGAAAGCAAGAAATCAGTTAACATTTTAAACAAAATGGGAACAAAAGTAAAAGCTGAAAGTATAATAATGGCTGATACTATTAAAGAGAGCAAGGCAGACAATGGACATCGCTTTCATGTTCCCATGGAAGTTCCTAGGGATTCAGTTTTGCCTGCCTGGGTGATGATATTTTTAATATTTTCCTGGACTAAACCAGACTGATTGATCTCAAAAACAGCATTCTTCTTTTAGATATAAACATGTTCCTCTTTGCCTGGCTGGGAGAAGATCCCAGGTTCTTTGGTTTTGTCGGACTACAGTGTCCATGGAGTCCAGACGTTGTTGAAGTCTATTGAGGCCCTCTGCTGCTTGTCGGTGATCCATTGAGGTTTTCTGAAATAGTTTCCACTGGATTCCCAAGGCTCCATCCTATGGTGACATTTGTGCTGCAAAGGAATTCTGCATTAAAATGGTGAAAGCAGCAAAAGTTTTAAGTATTTTCTATTTTTTGCCAATAAGCAAAGTTTTGTGTGGCTAAGTGGTCAGCAGTCACTGGGTCCATTTATGTATGGTGAAGTTGAATGGTGGTCAAAGTTAGAGCCTGGAAGGCTTCAGTAAATGCGCTGAAGTTCTCTGGGAGCCATCAGAGCTGTTGCTTGCATTGGATTAGATCATTTATTGAGAAGAGAACAAGCACTCTGATGGTCCTCTCTCCATTTGAGTCTTTCTGTAAGGGGATCAAATTCTCTGGCCCTGCATAGTGTGAAGCTCCACCCCGAGTAATTGCAGCTGGGCTGGTCTCTATTGTACCTGCCAAAGGCTGATAGAGAGGAGCGTAAGGAGGAGGTGAAACAAGCTTAGATTCTACAGAAGACTCTGATAGTGTGGGGATGCTGTGGATCCTAAAGGAGGTGTAGGCCCCTGAGGGCCCCTGTCTGGAGCTGGTGTTGGGCTATTGGGTCTGGGGTCCCTTCCCCTTAATAAGACATGATCTTCTAATGCTTCTGAGGGGCTTTGTGGCTTACTAGGCTTTTGCCCACAGGTGTTGCATAGAGCTGGGTTTTGTTGTCAGGCCATAAAGGTTTGCACATAGGATATTTGAGACCATTTTCCCTGATTTCAACAGAAAAGATCTAGCTGTAGGAGGGTGTTAAAGTTCACAGTCTCATTCTCCAGCCATGTTTTGTCAGCTAATCTGTATGCAAGCTAAATAGTAATACAAAGAAGATAAGTTTTTTTTTTTTTTTTGGTTCATCTAGCCAAAAGCTGTTTCAATTTTTAAATATACATCCCAGGGGTGTTTCAGTGACAGTAGAGGAAGCGACTCCCATGGTGCCGAGAGAATCTTGCAACGTCAGAACATGTACTAAAGTCCAGGAGGCCATGGGCATCACAATGGGACAAGTGGAACCACCAAGGTGTCCAGCGCATCCCCTCGAGACCCCATTAACTGAAGCTCTAGGAGGTCATAGGCATTTGCCATACACCGTCCTAGCTCTCACCAGCGGTGGACATCTTCAGCCCTGCCCAGATGACTGCCACTGCTGGCTGGGGGACAGATGTCTGGCTGACAAGCCTTTCCCTAATTGACTGGTTTGCCATTTATGATGCCCAATTATAACACGTGCAATGCTCAGATTCAAACCCCACGACCGGGCATCTACATGACTGTGCATCTTTTGTTCCGCAAAGAAAACCTGTTGAAGAACAATTTCAAGGAGCTCGGAAATGCATAAAGCCTGAAGGGACAGGGTTATCTTAATATTCCACTCAAAACAAAACAAAACAAAATTGTAAACAGAAAACTTCACCAGAAAATAAAGTACAATAGCCACGAGGTGGCGATCGAGTATTGCTGAAGGGACAGCAAACGATAAGCTGAGTCTGAAGTGTGGCCAGAAAGATGTGAAACTAAGCAGCAAACTAGCCCGAATATGAAATGTTGAGAGCAACCCATGCGGTGAGTGTATTTATGGATAGTACAGACGCAGCAGCCAAAAAGAGAGCGGACATATATTCTCTCTCTAGAGAATATAGGTGATTTAATCACGTTTCCCCCAGAAATTCAGTGAAACAGCACTGGAACAACCAGCGATGGTTCACCAGGTAGTCTGGAAGTGCCATAGTATTCACTGCAAGTAAAGGGAAACTGAAATTAGTGAAGCGGGCAAAGCTCTCTCCGGGCCATGGCATCAGAAATGTTGATGGCCTGATGTAATACCTTGGTTTTTATCTTCTTAGTTTAAAAGAATTTAAATAAGGAACATGCAGCAAAAGAAGTACAGCATAGAGTAATTTAATGCACACAAAAAAGAAAAGAATACATTGACAATCAAGTGCAGAATAGACGGCACAGTCTGAGAAAGAGATTCCAGGGCAGCCTGCTCATAAGAGTGAGACAGCATTAATTGTTAATGGAGAAACCCTCCTTCTGGGAGTTTTACATGATTATTCATAAGAAGGTGGAAAGAAGTGTTATAGAAGGCATGTTTTGAGTGGTCTTCTGGGTGCACATGTGCAGTAGCTGTACATATTTTTGCATATGTTGCATGTCTCATTAACATGCAATGACATTCCACCCAGGAATGTGTTTTTCCTATTAAAATGAGCAAAGGTTCAGTTTGAGGACAGATAAAATCAAAATGCACATGCTCTGTAGAAGTAAAAGTCCCTACTGAAGATAGTGGGTTTCAAATGACCCCAAGTGCTCCACTACTTAAAAGTCGCTCCCACGAAGCTGGAACACTATCTGTTCCTGAGGGATCAGGTCCCATTTGTGTGTCTGAGACACTGGCAAGTCAGGCACGACTTGGGATGAGACCGATGATTTTAAGTGTAAAATGCCTAACAGTCAGCAACTTCAGGTTGCATTTTGGAGCTTGTCCACTTAAATGGGTTGATGAAAATGGCTCACAAGACTCATGCCTTGGAAATGGGGTTTTCTCCTTTGCTCTTAGAATTTCTGCAACCCAATATTTAACCTTCCTGATGCCTCGACTTTCACGTTTGTGAAAAAGGCGACTTTGAGAGTGACATTTCCAGGAAGGCTCAGCCCTTGTCAGCCCCTGCAGAGCTCTGAAGCTGTTCACAAGCAGGCCAGGTGGAAGATTTCTCTAAAAAGCGATTGAGCACGCGCTCTGGCTAGAGAAAAAAGAGGGCTGCAGCACAATGGACAGTGTCTCAGACATCAGGACAATTTCCACAGCAGTTTAGGAAGGAAGGCAGTGCCATGAGCTGCAGAAGGCGCAATGCTCTGGAAGGAACCCTGGGTGCAGCTGAAAGAGGAACCCGAGAAGCATAGGGCCAATCGGGTGAGGACAACCCGCCCGATTTGGGCAAAGGTAAGGTGCCTACATAGGGTAATGCCCTCCTCAATGCTCGGCCCAGACCTGTCCTCCAGGTCCACCTCTGTACTCACTCTCAGTGGAAAAGAGTCGGCATAGCATAAGAACTCAGCAATGCTTTCGACACTGGGAAGTCCACACCGCTCTGTCCCTCCCTCTAGGGCTACGCACCCCGGATCCCACATGCTGGGATTATAGTTCTAAAGCCTACCGATGAATAGGCTGAGAGCACTTAACGGACTACAGCTCCCAGCATATTTGGTGGGGGCATGTACCACTTTGCCCCTTCTTCCAGGGCTATGACTTACCCCGGAGACTGGCGCATGCTGGGATTGTAGTCCTGTAGCCCTTTGACCAAAAGGCTAGGAGTGTTTATGAGAATACATCTCCCAGCAATCCTAGGGAGGCGCACACAGCCCCACCTCTTCCTCCAGTGACACTCATTGTCCCTGAGACAGGTGCATGCTAAGATTGTAGTCCTGAAGCTCTGCGACCAAAGGGCTGGGAGTGCTTATGAGAATACATCTCCCAGTACTCCCAGGAGTTGCACACAGCCCTGCCTCTTCCTGCAGTGACTAGCGCACTGTCCCTGAGCTGGGTGCATGCTGGGATTGCAGTCCTGGCGCTCTATGACCAAAGGGCTAGGAGTGTTAATGAGACTGCATCTCCCAAAAAAGCATAGTGAGAAGCGCACAGCCCTCCCTCTTCCTCCAGTGACGTGCGCTGTCCCTGAGCCCAGTGTATGCTGGGGCTAGAAGTGTAGTCCTTCAGCCCTGTGACGAAAGGGCTGGGAGGGTTTATGAGAATACATCTCCCAGCAAGCAACAAAAAACCCCGCCTCTTCCTCCAGTGACGCGCAATTTCCTTGAGCCCGGTGCTGGCTGGGATTGTAGTCCTGCAGCCCTGTGACCAAAGGGTTGGGAGTATTTATGAGAATACATATCCCTCCAAGCCCAGCGAGCCGTGGAAAATCCCTCCTCATCCTCCAGTAATGTGCATTATCCTTGATCTTGTGCAGACTGGGATTGTAGTTCTGCGGCCCTGTAATGAAAGATCTGGGTGACTGTATGAAACTACATCTCCCAGCAAGCCAAAGGAGGCACACAAAGCTTTGCCTCTTCATCCAGGCACACGCACGATCCCTGATCCCTGTGCATGATGGAAATGTAATCCTGCAGCCCTGTGACCAAAGGTCTGGGAGTGTTTATGAGACCGCATCTCTCAGCAAGTAAAGCAAGGCCTGCACAGCCCCGCCTTTTCCTCCAGTGACGCGCACTGTTCACTAAGGAGTGTTCATGAGATTACATTTTCCAGCAAGCCCAGCGAGTCATGCACAGCTCTACCTCTTCCTCTAGCGACGCGCACTGTGCCTGATTCCGTTGTATGCTGGGATTGTGGTGCTGCAGCCCTGTGACCAAGGGGCTGGGAGTCTTTTTAAGACTACATCTCCCAGCAAGCCCAAGAGGTGCTCACAGCCGTACACCCCCCACCCCCCGCCCCTTTTCCTTCAGTGCCGCCCACCGTCCCTTGAACCTGGTGCATGCTGGAATTGTCCTGTTGAGGGATTCAGGAGGATGAGACAGACCTCAGGTTGAAACAGGAGAATATTTATTGAGTGCACTCAGGACCAGCTGACTCATGTCAAAAAGACTGGGCCCGGAACAAAGACAGCACCTGACTTTTATACACGCTTCACAAAAGGGGGTGGGCTAGCTTGAAGCAAGCTTACAGTGGCGTGAAAGCAGGGATACAGAGGCAGGACAAAGACAGGATTGCACATGACCGTTGCCAAGCAACCCACATGTCCATTTTCTAGGTTTCCCTGGGCATGGGCTTATCCTATAACCCTCACTATGGTGCCCAAACAGCTGTAGTTCAGCCTACTCAGGCTTCTCACGGCTTTCATTGTACTTCTTCGATAAAACAGAATACTTGAAGTCACTAGTTACAGAGAACAAGAATCTGTAAACTCATTCCATAAAACAAAGGAAATTTGTTTTTCTTTTCCCTGTGTTGGGGGAGTGTTGGGAGAGTCTCCAGAGCACATTAGATAATATTATCAAGACTATTCCTGGGTCTGGGCTGTGCCTATTACTGCCTCTGGGACAAGTCAGCCTAATACAAGAAAACTTATTTCTCTTTCTTTTTAATATTATTTTTCTTTAATTTCCTTCCTTAGTCCCGCAGCCCTGTGACCAAAGGACTGGGAGTGTACAGTTACACTTCTGTTCACTTGTCATGAGACTGTTTTCCTTCACCGCCATGAACATACTTACCATAGCTTCTTTCAAATCTTATCTACCGATTACAGCATCTTGCACCTCTTGAGAATAGGTTCTATTGTCTGCTTTTTATCTTGTGAATCGATTACAGTTTCATGCTTCTTCACCCATCTCATAAATTTTTAAATTGTGTGATAGGAACTACAGGGACTCTGGATTCTGTTGTATTTCTTTGAAAATTAATATTTTAAGAGGGAGTTAAGTTGAATAGATTCAAACCCCAATCCTTATCTCTTCTACAGTGGCATAGCTAAAATCTTCATTCAGTTCTTCTAAACAGTGTGCGTTTCTATATAGCAAAAAATAAAGCTTATTAAGCTTTATTATAGTTATCTGTGAAATATTATTCAACAATCTACTCTACTTCATTATTACTGGAAGCCAGAACCTCAGTTGTGTTCACTTTCTGGATTTTATATAAGTGAAATTATACAACATGTGTACTTTTACATCTACTTTCTTCTATGCAGCTTTACATTTATGATATTAATTCATGCTATTGCAGACAGCCATAGTTTTTTTATTTAAAAAATATTTTTTACATTGCGATAAAGTATACATAAAATTAACCATTTTAGCTACTTTAAGTGTGCAGCTGACAAAAATTAACTACACACACATTGTTTTGCAACTATTATTCCCATTCATAGGGACCTTCTTTCAACTTCCAAAACCAAAATACAATACACATGAAATAAAAGCTCCCTGTTACTCCCCCTCCAGCTCCTAGGAACAACTCTTTTACTTGGGTTTCTAGAATTTACCTACTCTAAGTATCTCATAAGTGGAATGATACAATATTTGTCCTTTTATGACTGGCTCATGTCACTTTGCACAATGCCTTAAGGTTCATGCATGACGTATCATGTGTCAGAATTTCCTTATTTTACATAACTGAATAACATTCCAATGTATGTATAAATCACATTTTATCTATTTATTCATTGATGATAATTCAAACAACACGGGTTATTCAAAAACCTTTTGGGTGATGTGAGTAATGCTGCTATGAGCCTAGGTGTACGTGTATTATTTTGTGTCTTTGCTTTCACATCTTTTGCTACATACACAGATGTGAAATTGCGGGATCATATGGTGGTTTTATGTGTAAATTTTTTGGTTACTATGCTGTTATTTTATAGCAGCTGCAGCATTTTACATTTCCACCAACAGTGTACAAGGGTTCCAATTGCTCCATATCCTCAACAACACTTGTGATTTTCTGTTTTGTTTTTTTTCTTTTGGTAGTAGCTATGCTGATGCGTATTAAGTGATATATCATTTTGGGTTATATTTGCATTTTACTAATGATTAGTTTTGTTGAGCGCCTTTTCATGGACTTATTAGCCATTTCACATAATGTTTAGAGAAATGTCTGTTTAACTATTTTGCCCATATTTTAAACAAGTTATTTGTCTTATTATTGCTGAATTGTTCTTTGTATATTCTGGATAGAGTCCATTTATCTATTTTTCTTTTGTTTCTTGAGTTTTTGGTGTCCTGTTAAAAAAAATCACTGCCAAATCCAGTGTTATGACATGTTTTATCTACATTTTATACTAAGAATTTTGTAGTTTTAGCTCTTATATTTAGGTTTTGGTCCAGTTAGTTAATTTTTTCTTATGGTATAAGTTAAGGGCCCAGCTTCACTCTTTTGCATGTGGGTACCCAATTTCCCCAGCACTAATTGTAAAGGCAGTTCATTTCCCATAAAAATCATCTGACCATATATATGAGGATTTATTTATATTGGGTTTCTATATGACTCCATTAGTATATTTGTAGCATGCTCTTTTGGAATTTTGTAGTAAGTTTTGAAATCATTAAGTGTGACTTCTCTAACTTTGATATTTTTTTCAAAATTATTTTTGCAATTTTGTGTCCCTTGAGATTCCCCATAAACTTAAAAATTGATTTTTTGATATCTACACAAAAGTAATTGGCATTTTACTTCTTGGTTACATCCTAAGTATTTTATTCTTTTGATGCTATTGTAAACTGAATTGTTTTCATAGTTTTCTTCTCAGATTATTCATATTACTACATAAAATACAGTTTATTTTTCTATGTTGATTTTGTATGCTACTACTCTGCTGAATTTATTGGTTTTAACATTTTTTGGGTGGAATCTTTAAGATTTTCTACATATAAGAATATATTTTCTGTACACACTTTGATGCAGTTTATATCACTGTCTTTTTTAATTTCTCTGAATGAAACTTGTAATACTGTGTTGAATAAAAGTGGTTGGCAAGAGCAGACATTCTGTCTGTCTTCAGAGTTTGGAGGAAAGACTTTTGGTCTTTTCCTCTAGAACATGTTGTTTGCTGTGGGTTTTTATATGTGAATTTTACAAAGTTGGTTTTTCTTTATTCCTAATTTATTGTGTTTTATTATAAAATATTTTGAATTTTGTAAAATACATTTTCCGTATTAACGAGATAATGTTTTCTAAAAATGTTGTTAATGTGACATATGCATTGATTAATTTTCGTATGCTAAAACTTTTGTTAAGAAAGGCTAGCTAAGTGAACCAGTGAGACTGGAAAAAGAATACAGAAATCTATACTGGTTGTGATCAATTAGTTCTAAACCCCACTGCACTGAAACCAGCCATATGCTAAAACTTCCTTGCATTCCAATAATAAACTCCCCTTGCTCATGGGTTGTAATCTTGCTAGTATGCTGCTGAATGTAGTTAGCTAGGATGTTGCTGAGTAGTTTTGCATCCGTGTTCATAAGGGATTTTAGTCTATGGGTTTTTGTAGTCTCTTTTTCTGGCTTTGATATGAGCTAATGCTGGCATCATGGAATAAGTTTGGAACTGCTCTCTTCAGTTTTTTGGTAGACTTTGGAAAGGATTTTTGTTCTATAAATGATTGATCTAAATCACTAGTGAAGCCAACAAGACAAGGGCTTTTCTTCATGAAGAGGTTTTTAGTTACTGATTCCATTTCCTTAGTAGTTTTGTATCTATTCAGATTTTGTATTTCTTTGTAATCAAGTCTGCCCACTTTATCTGCCCACTTTATCTAGGTTTTCCAATTTATCATCCTATCATGGTTCACAGTACACTTTTTTAAACATTTTGTTTCTTTGAATTAGTAGTAATGTCCCACTTTCATTTCTCATTTTAGTATGTGAATATGCTGTTAATTTCTCGTGTGTGTAGCTGAAGGTTTGCCAATTGTTAATTTTTTGAAGAACTGAGAATGAACTTTTGGTTTTTTGGAATTCTGTTGTTTGTATAATCTCTATTGTATTTGTCTCTGCTAAAATTTTTGATATTTTCTTCTTTCTCTTTGCTTTGCATCTAATTTGGTGTTATTTTTCTAATTTACTGGTGATAAAGTTATTATTTATTTGAGATCTTTGTTCTTTTTACATGTGTTTTAGCTGCAAACTTTTCATCTTAGCACTGTTTTTGCTGTTTCCCATAACTTTTGATATGTTTTGTTTTCATTTTTCTTCCTCTGTAGTATGTTCCTATTTCCTCCGTGATTTCTTCCTTTACTTATTTGTTGTTTAAAGGTATGTTGTTTAATTTATACAATATTGTAAACTTTCTAGCATTTCATCTGTTATTGATTTAATTTGAGATCTACTATACAGCCCATCCTGGAGAATTCCCCATGTGCATTTGAGAATAGCGTGTATTCTGTTTTGTTGGATGGAGTATATTGTATATATCTGTTAGATCAATTTGGTTCATTGAGTTAGTCAAGTCCTCTATTTCCTAATTTATCATCTATCTCATTTTTCTATTCATTACTTAGAGTGGAGTATTAACATCTTCAACTATTATTTTAGAACAGCCTATTTGTCCCTTTAATTCTGTCAACTTATGCTTTCTATATCTAAATGCTTTATTATTAGGTATCTGTTTAAACTATGTCTATCTTCTTGCCAAATGGACATTCTATGGCTATATAATGTCTTATTGTCTCTTGTAACTTTTTAGAGTCTATTTTGTCTGCTATTAATATAGTCATCCCCAGTCTCTTTTTCATACTATTGGTGTAAAATAATCATTTTCTTCCTTTTTCTATAACCCTCAAGTCCTGTGGAAAGCTGACAGCAGCATTACTTAATTTAAAAAGCAGAGACATCTTAAATCAATGGCTTACTGTTTGTAAAAGCATTTAAATGGAAATGAACTACCCAGTCCACCAGGAGCAAAGGATATCAGTTGGGTCTAAGAATAATCATACCAAAAAGCTCTAGGAGGAAAAGCTGCTGGGAATTAGGACTGTGATAATGGTCTTCAGGATCAAGAAGGAAATGGGGAAATGGGGATGCTCAGGGTCACATACATGCTTAGCAAAAGACCCAGAAAACCCTAAGCTCTCACCTCTGTATTTTAAACTCTGCACAAGTAGAAAGTAGAGGCGCAAGGAGAGTTGTAACTTTATGCTGATTGGTAAAGGCATGCTCCAACGCACATATATAAACCCCAGGTGAAAAAATCAGATATTTATTTTTAGTGAGGGTTAAAAAATCTGGAGTCTTACTATCCAAATAAGGTTTAGTGAAAATATTTGGGGAGATTTGCATTGATCAATTCATCCTGAGGTCAAGAAAATCTTGATTTTGACATTTGGAGCCTCCAGTAAAGTACTAGCCTCCTCCTAGAGGTGTTCTTTGGCCTTCTGGACTCAGAGCCATCTTGCCACTACTACTCATTACATTGATTTGAAAGTCAGCTAAGAGCTTGCTACAGAACTCCTGACAAAGTAAGTTTGACTATAGAGGGCTAGGGCATCCCCAGCCGGTTGAAATTTTGTGCCTCCTTCTATCCTCTGAAGCAAAGCTACTGTCTCTCTGGGGCCCCCAATTGACTGGGTATTTCCTATATGACTGGTCCTGGTTCATAGATGAGTCAGGGAAGCTGAAACCTCATGATGTCAACTGGACTGCTGTGGCTGTTCAACCTGTGCCAGCCATACAGAACCTGAAATGAGTGGTTGCTCCTCTCAATGGACAGAACTCAGGGTTTGGGGTAATTGCCCATATTCTATCTGTTTGGTTATCTAAAATGGAAACTGTAGACTGTCTGAATGTCTTTTGGGTTGCAAACCGGAAACAATCTCAGATGCTGATCTAACTGGATCACTCATCTAGAAGTCCATGGTAAGGGTTTGTTTTCTAGAGTGACCACTATCAAGCTGCAGATTGAGCCTAAATTTGTGTCTAATGCAGAGTCTGATACTGCAAGCCAGACTCGGGGTTGCTGGTGAAAGTTGACCTATTTGTCTCATGGTTGAACAATTCCTGGACCATACCTAGCAGAATAACCAGAAGTGGACTTTTAGCCCACTTCTTGAGATATCAGTCACCACTTTTGACGTCTTCAGCATAATAGTCATCTGACTCCAGCCATACCATGTGTCCCTTGAAGCTAATCTAGCTAATCTGTGCCATCTTTTAGGCTTTTGAGACCAATTGAGCTCTGACTTCGTGGCATTTTTCACCACATGTACTAAAATGAGCCAACTCTATGATGTTCCCTCCTTTTCCACACATGTTGGTTAGATAATTCGTTGATTAGGTATGTTTTTCTCTAAAAGGGGACTATCTCTTCCAGATTGCCTCCAAGATAAGGATGAAATGGTTGGGGGATCTAGGAATCTATTTCACAAACTTGGACTTTCATGCTAATAATTCCTGGGTGAAATGTCTTTCTTTCCCATAACTGCAATTCTAGGCCAGCCTGGCTTTTGTACCCTCTGAGTTGCATCCCAGCCTAGTAGCATTTATGGGACTCCAACTTAGTTCTAGTTAAGTTTTATGTAAATATTCTTTTCTCTATTTTACCTGGCTCTACTAGATAAAATGTCTAGAAAAAAGTAGAGGGCGACTAGAATAAAGGTGAGATTATAGGTACCAGAATGAGACACACTGATTCTGTGGAGGTAGAGGGAGAACAACAACCTGGAACCTGGGGAGTGAACAACTTAGACCTCGGTAGCTACGGGGAACGGTGGGACATTAACAACATTTTTTCTTTCTGAATAACTCCTGGTGCAGCCCACAAGAGTCTGGAAATACTACTAGTAAGACCAGATGGTAAGGCAGAGGCTGTGGATTCAGCTCCTTTTGGTCCCCACATTACCCTTAAGAATCCTTTGGGACTATTCTATCTGTCTGTGATGTAGGTGTGGAACTCTAGTGGGCAGTGTGCACTCTCGGTGCCCATGGTTCAAGGCCACAGTTTTTCAGATGATGGACAACCATTGTTTTTTCCTGAAGAGAATTAGTACCCTGTGGCTGAGCTTAAGGGGGACTCTAGGCAGCATTGATTGCATTTTCTTCTTCCTCTATGAACTCGGATTTCTCCTTCAGTTTTTCTACTACCTAGAGGTGAATCTGTATTTGTCAATATTTAGGTAAATCAGAGACATAAATCAGATAAGGAATCCTAGACGCAGCTTCTAGCATAGGTGCACTCGCCTATTTCTCTTCTCACTTTATGAGATCAATTATATTGACACAGAGAGATACCCTTAGATGGGGTCTCTCAGGATCAGTTAGAGAAGCATACTTCTAGAGAAGCTGGTAGAACAGGGCACGAGAGCCAGTGAGGATCAAAGCTTCTGTCCAAATTTTTAGCCTAGCTGCGTGTGGCAGACAAATCCAGGAAAGATCCCAGATCCCTGGAAGGATTAAGAGAGGATCCATTAGATTGGAACGCTAGCGTGGGTGTTCATCCTTCACCTTCTGAGTCAGATTTTCAGGGTTAAGTCTGTGGTAGGGCTGCAGAGAAATGCTCGCCTGGAAAAGACTCTGATCACGTGCAACATAGGTGGCTCCCTCACAGGGAGAAGTCCTCGATTTGAGGAACATCATACGTGTGTGGATGTATCTGTACTCTTCCTCAGCAGAGCACCATTGACTGAACGATTGTTTGAGAATTACGAGTAAAGAGCCCTATATTATTTTGAATTTAGTAAACATTGTAACAGAAACAAACAATATTATCTACTTTCACATGGAATAACAGCATGAGCAACTTCCAAGAAAATGTCACAGGACGAAACTCCAGTGACATTTGCTCATCCCCAGAAACCTTGAAAATCCTGATGCAGCCTGTAGGGTTAACCTTATCAACATAGTTTTTTACCATATAGATTTATCTTTATAAAAAATATTTTCTTTGGGCCTTTATTTTGTTATATGCCATGAAGAATAAATCATTTATTTCCTTTGTGTTAAGAACATCACATTTTTACAGCTCAAGTATTAATGATGCCATCCACCATGTAGTTTTTGTTGCTATGGCATGAATGTTTATGTCCCTTTGCAAATTCCTATGTGGATAATTTTAGGCCTGTGGCCTTTGGGGAAGTGGTGAAGCCAAGAGTTCTTCATCTTCATGAATGGAATCAGTGCTCTTTCAAAGGAAGTTGAAGGGAATGCCCTTGTCCTGTGTGAGAGATGGTACCATCTATGGGGAACAGGCCTCTCACCATATACTAAATTTGCTGCTGCCTTGATCTTGCACTTTCCAGCCTCCATGACTGTGAAAAATACATTTCTGTTGTTTATCCTTTACCCAGTCTGAGTTATTTTGTTATAGCAGCCTGGATGCACTGTGACACCTTCTTAGGCACTTTGGTCTGTTTCTGAATTTTTAGTTTCAGTGACATATGAGTTTTTAATCAATCAAGATTTTTCACAGAGCTTGCCAGTCTTGTTTTTTGCTTTTTTTTTTCAGAGTTTTCTTGTCTATTCTTATTTGTGTTTTCATCTATATAATATTTTATAGTAACGTGTACTTCCAATATTTAATAGTATCTGTATAGGAACAAAATTGAATTCATAAATAAACTTAAGGACAATTGATGTTGATAATATTGAGTTTTTCTGCCTAAAAATATGATACAAATTGTCTATTTGCTTATGTCTACATTCATATATTTCACGAACTTTCTATGTTTTTTCTCATACTCTGTACACATTTTTGTAATATTTATTCCTAGTTTATTCTGCTAAAAAGTGATTTGAGACACAATGAAATTGTAAAGTGTTTATTTGAGTAAGAGCAATTGATAAATTATAAAATATCAGACCAAAAGATATTAAGTGCTTCACTGACAGAGTAAAAAGCAAGTATTTATTGGAAAAATGTAGAAACAAAGAAATCATTTGATTGGTGGTAGCACAACTTTTTTATTGTTTTTTGTTCGCCTGTTTACCTTGTTGGACAGTTTCTATTTATATAAGGTTGTTGGCTACTTCTGATTGGTTGAGCTTCATTTCTCTTTTTTAAATAGGCAGCTACAAGAAATAATTTAAGTTTTGCTTGTATTTGCAAATCAAGCAAAGTTGAGATCACTTATGAGACCTAACTAATTTTGTCTGCTCAGAGATTATTGAGACGTGATCTCCATTTTAATTTATTTTAACAAATTTTCTGTACTTTTGCTTCCCATCCAAACTGTAACTTATAAATTATTATTGTTGTACATATGTAGGCCCATGTTGTGTATGCTTTGAAGACATGTCCTGCTTTCAAACTCATTTGTATTATGTTATTATTGAATTTGCCCCATTTATTGGAATTATATACTGCAATCTCCCAACTACAAGAGGTATGAGTTCTGAGGAGATCACAGTAAAGATGAGTCAGAAGTGAAAACGGTTCTCCAACTCACACATGCAGTAAAAACAAATTTCACGTGGATACAATGAGTAATTATTTAAAATTTAAAATACCCTGAAAACATGAACGTTTATCTCATTACTATGTAATATGGAAATTACAAGGCCAAAAAACCCAAAGACTTATTTTTAAAATAGAAATTGAGCTTTTTATGTGATGAAATGGTCCATAATTTAAATGTAAAAAGTGAATAGGAAATATATGAAATAAAATAAAATTATTTGTATAAGTGACAATGCCGTATTAGATTTAACAATATCTTACAATGAAATAAGTTGAAACCTACAAAATAGAAGAAAGTTTAAAATTAGGCAAATATTATGAGCCAGGTGAAGAATAAATACATATATCAATAAGCATTTAATGTACTTTGTCTTAGATTTTATATAAAATAATAAAAAGTAAGCAAACCAATAGCAAGGTAATTTCACCCTGATTGATTCAAACTGAAAAAATATTAACATTTCTCCATTAGAGATTGGATTCATGGATTGGCCTCATGCTGCATTCAAGGCGCTTTGGCCAGGACCCAACACTCATTGCCAAGAGTGAGCAGGCTAGAAGTTTGCTTTTAAGATGTTCCCCGGCCTACAACCCAGACACTTTGTCTTGAATACTTCTTCAACTCTGACATAGGTTTTGCTGATATAAATGCAAACCCAGCTCTATACCTACCAAGCATCTACATGGCTAGAGCTGCACGTTGAGCATTTAGGCACTAGGCAAGAGGTCTTCCCAGGTTTCCAAGCAGACTTTCTAGAATTTCCTAAAAATACTGACATTGTCTTTTTCAGACCCCATCTCCCAAAGAGAATCAGAGTGAGGGTCTGGAAGCCATTTAGAATCTCCAGCCTCCAACCTAGTAACAATGGACTTGGATACAAAGACGCAACCTACTGATCTCAAAGACAACAGCCCAGATTCTGGGCATTGAATTCATGACTCCCCATGAAAGATCTCATCTGAGTCACATCAAAGCCCACACTCTTCTTCAACGTTCACCTTCCAGACACGCTCCAAAACAGCCCCTCAGAATTGTCTTGAGATGAAAAAAAAGGTGATGAAGCTCCAGGTTTGGATTGCCTGCCTCATTCTTCAGTCCTGAAAAGTCTACACCTGCTGGTTAGAACTCTCACACCTTAGGGAGCCCGGGCTCTCAGAGTGCATCCTCTAACAGGACCTCCTGACATTTTCCTCCTTGGAGGAGAGTGCCCAAGAATAAGAGGGAATACATGGCCTCCACTCTCACATGACTTGATTGACTGATGAACTGATGTCGGAGGAGGAAACATATGTAGGGAACAGCCTGGGTCTTGTGAATCCCTGTTTCCCCATGTATGATGCCTGTGCAAATGGAGGGAGAATCCCCAAGTATTATTGGGTGGTAGACAGACACTGACTAATAAAATTAAGTAAATGTAAGGTGACTTGAAGGGGAATTTATCATATGTAATATACAAAATTTTAATTAGTGAACTTGATTTAAAAACAGTCACAATTTTTAAGGGGGGTAAAATATAATTTTAGTAGGGAGCTGTGAAAATTATCTGCACTTGCTATGTAAATGATTGAGTCAGGGGTAACTATCTGAAGGTCATGAGCTTGATATCTGCTACTTAATTTCATAAGACATTTACTTGCAAATGGTTGCCATTTTTGCTCTCACCATATGAAGATTTTTTCTTGCTAAGAGCATTCCTATGAAAGAAAAACTAGAAATTTTGCCAATTTCGGTTATTAAAACAATAAAATTGATTTGTTTGTTATTCTTAACCAAATGCTCCTACAGATGGCACATAGTACCCATGCTTTGATTGTTTTTTTCCCACCTTAAGTCAATTGTCTTTCATTTTATTCATCAAACTGTTTTTACTGTAGATAGACATTGCAGTTGTCATGTGCCCTATGGATTTGTACTTTGTTAGAAGTATGAATTCTCAAGCCGAGTATATTGGCTCACGCCTGTAATCCCAGCAGTTTGCAAGGCTGAAGAGAGTGGATCACCTGAGGTCAGGAGTTCAAGTCCAGATTGACCAACATGGCAAAACCCCATCTCTCTAATATTTACAGTTCACATTGTACCTTGCAATGAATATACATTTTATCCAAAAAGCCTAAAAAATAATGAAATTGGGGGTGCGGGCATGGCTGGAAGTATAGATAAAACAAAAATGACACATGACTAGTAGCTGTTAAAGCTGGGTGACTGGTCTGTTATACTTTTTTTGTATTGTGTATACGTTTTTAATGATCTGTAATAAAACACTTGTACAAAATGACAAAGTTTATCTACACTTAGCTCTTAAGGTCTTGGTTACCTTTGGGAAGGAGAAAGTGTCAGGGGCATGAACAAATCTGATTCTTAGATACACAAGTGTACTTATTTAGTAATAAAAAATCAAGCATTCCATAAATGTTTTGTGCCTATATTGCTGTATGCATGTTATACATCAATAAAAATGTAAAGAGTGCATATTTGCATAACAATCCTAAATTAATATTTTAGAATAATAGCAATGTTTTGTTTTGTTTTAAAGTGGGGCGTGTGCACTCAGGACATCATAGGGTGTATGTTAATGTTCCAAGTTATTTATTTATGTTTTAACTTTTGGGTGAGCCCCCCAGCTTTTACTTCAACACAGTAAGTAGCATGGTTTCAACTTTTTGGAATGCAGCTTTGTTTTCAGAAAGGTTCTCACCGAAGAATGATGCTCACCCAAGCCAGGGCACACAGTGATCCGTGCACAGGATGCACTGAGCACACATGGCACTGGATGAATCAGGAACAGAGCGAGCAGCACTGCCTGGGTCTGCAAAATATACTTTGCAGGAAACGCAGGTAAAATTGAAAGGTCACAATTCAGCAGTAAACGTTTTTACATTCATTTGAGAAATCATTTCTAACTAAAGCTGCTGGTTAAAGCCATGGTTTTGTGGCTTGCCTACACACTGTAATCACCTGCACAACTTTCAACCATATTTTTTTCAGATCCAGCTCCGAGAATTCTGATTTAATTGATCGATTACAACTTGGGTTTAAGGGATTTTGAAAGTTTTCCTCCCTGCCAGTGATTCTATTTCACCAGGGGTAAGAAGTGCTGGATAGGGGTGAGCGATGCTTTAGCTGTGAGAGATAGCCATGTGCACTTCAGGATTTGCCCCATCGCATATCTGGAGTTCGAGGTCTTAGAAAAAGTTCTTGCACTGTTAAAAATTAAAGGATGTCTTCAATACATACTTAGCTGTTTGGCTACATTGCAGAACAAGAAAATGCCTTTCCAGAGATCAGTTTTTTGAGACAGGGTTTTGCTCTGTCAGCCAGGCTGGAGTACAGTTGTGTGATCATGGTTCATTGAAGCCTTGACCTCCCAGGCTCAAGTGATCCTCCACCTCCAGCCTTCTGAGTAGCTGGGACTGAAGGCATGCAGCACTAGGCCTGGCTAATTTTTCAATTTTTTTGTTTTGTTTTGTTTTTTTGTAGAGATGGCTTTCTCTATGCTGCCTGGGCTGGTCTCAAACTCCTGGTCTCAAGTGATCCTCCCACCTCAGTCTCCCTAATAGTTCGACCTACAGGCAAAGGAAAGCATGCCTGGTGTATTTATTAAAATGTAGCTACTAGAATATTTAAAATTCACATGTGCCTCACATATTATTTCTTAGAGAATTGCCTCCCTTTTGAAATCTCAGGCTGCCTGCTCTAAAACCTGGATATGCCAGGAAAGTAAAACATCTGAAATTTTAAAATAATTGTCATTATATTGCTTCCATATATGAATAACACATATATATTATTCATTAATACAAATAATCTTACATACAAATGTAAATGCAAATATTTTACAAGCAGGGCCAGTTTCTAGTTCACAGAGGAAGCCCTGCCAGAAAAGGATCCAGGAAAAACCTATAATTCTTGCTTTATTCAACCCATTGTCAAATAACATATGTCACTCATGGCCTGAGGGGGCAGGGTAGGGAATTGAACTACATCTAATCATGGGTGTTGGAGTGGAAACTATCTAATCAGGTGCACAGCTGGAGAAGAATGGGCAGCTTTTTGGAACTACGGGGTCCTTGGCCTGTCTCTCCACTCAGAGCTCAGGACACTAGAGCCACCTCAACATAATCACCTGTTTTTTAGTTATTTTAACACTCCAAAAGGGAACTAGTTTTCTCATGCATTTTCCAAATGTGTGGCAGGCAGAGACTCAAATCTACCTCCCTGTTGCCCCAGCCTAACTCTGGCTTGCAATAAGATTTTAAATTTCCAGTTCTTTCCTGACACTCACCAACACTAACTAATCTTCCATAATTCACAACATTATCAACTGTTCTTTATTATACATTTCAGACACAGTATTTCAATTCTTCTTTTTGTCAAAAAGCAGTGGATGTCATTTAAAAAATATTTTTTTCATTTGTAAACATTTTACAGGAGATGAAAGCAGAGAATAATCCCCTGACACCTCACTGTAAAAAAAATAAATAAAAAGCAGAAAACCTTTGTGCTCCTTTCTTTAAACTTCTCTTGGCACAGACACCCCATCAGAAAGCCTTTGGGTTGAGGTTTCATTTTGGAAACTTCACAGGGCAATACATCCTCAGCCATCTTGTTATTTTCTTGGTTTTGAGTTTCAAAACTGTTTGAGGACTCCCCAAGATGTCAACAGTGGCCATGACTCTTGAAGTGTCTAGTAAATAGCATCTCTTGTGTCATCTCCTCTCAGGGAACAGCCCAAGGTATGGGAATGCAGCCTCCCTGTGGAGTGGTTGGATGATCTGTGCCCGGAAGGAATCTCTAGGTATACCCTTGCGCTAAAAGCAAACTCCTTAGGACATTAAGATTGTCTTACCCCAAAGCTTAGTTTCCATTCCTTAGAGACACATTGCAGGCCAGGCAAATGGATGCTGATATTGAGGAAAAAATGTTCTCAGATTAGTGAAGGTAGAGAAAATATTTCAAAGGACAAAGAAACCCAACCTAGTGAGGCAGTGCAAAAACCTGCAAAGTAAAATGCACCTCACAGACACGGTGGAGCACAGCGTAGCTGCTCTTGGTAGGATGGTCATGACCCACTTCACTGAACCAGATGTGATTGGGGAAAATATCCCAAGTAATAGAATGGCTTGACTTGACCCTTGGGTCAGATATGTCTGTGTTTCAATCGGAATTGTCACCTTCTAATTTTGTCACCTTGAAAATGTTTTTGTACTTACTTTAACTTCACTTTTTAATTAACTGTAAATTGTTTTATCAGTAGAGCTTGAAAGGTATGAAAATATTTACAAAGCACATTAAGTTGGTGAATTTTGAATAAAACTAAGTAGTAATATATTTCACTTGTTAACAATTGTTACTTGCCTATTTCTTTAACAGAATGAGTTTAGCACATTTCCCAGGACTGTTTTTTATTTGTTTGAGAGGTGATTTCAAGCAGAATCTCACAGCTTACTGTTGGAAATGTTACCAGGTGTAAAGACAGGGACAGTCTCTCTTCCACTACAGTGGTAGGAAATGAATACATACCTACAAGCACGTGAGGTAGATTGATTGTTAAATTACATAAATTTATCACATCAGTTATTCTTTTTTTCAAAACAGAGAACTTGTGAAAGTATCTCTGTTCCATATGCTGCTATCTGGGTGTTTGAGGGTAATGCTAAGTTTTAGGAGCTGGGACTTGGCACCTTCTCGAAGTGTTCACATATGATTAATTGTTTACTAAATGATTTGTTATGAACATAATTAAATTACATGTTTATTTTCTGAAAGGGATAGATATTTTGGCTTTTCTTGTTGAGTTATAAAATGTAAGCCCCTTATAACTTTCTTTTTTAATTTTAATTTTATTTTTTAGACTTAGTTTCACTCTTGTTGCCCAGTCTGGAGTGCAATGGCAAGATATTGGCTCACTGCAACCTCCACCTCCCGGGTTCAAGCAATTCTCCTGCCTCAGCCTCCCAAGTAGCTGGGATTACAGGAATACACCACCACCCCCGTTTAAGTTTGTATTTTTAGTAGAGACTGTGTTTCTTCATGTTGGTGAGGCTGGTCTCGAACTCCTGACCTCAGGTAATCTGCCCGCCTCGGCCTCCCAAAATGCAGGGATTACAGGCATGAGTCACCATGCCGGGCCAACATTTCCTCCTTTTAAACCTTAGATTTGAATGATTTTTGCTGGATTCTTCAAACATGAGGTATTTTTTAAATTGAAAACTAACTGAATGACTTTAACTGGTAAGTAGAAGCCTTAGACCATTGACTAAAAGCTAAGGCTAACGTTGACCCTGCAAAAGGGGGCCACTGAAGG
Source organism: Gorilla gorilla gorilla (assembly GCF_029281585.2). Taxonomy (NCBI): domain Eukaryota; kingdom Metazoa; phylum Chordata; class Mammalia; order Primates; family Hominidae; genus Gorilla; species Gorilla gorilla. The sequence goes on along the minus strand of NC_086018.1, from coordinate 6,561,870 downwards.
CCCAGTTGATTATTCCTGGGTGTCTGCCCTGCAGGCATCGAAGCCTGCTCACACCAACCATGGAAGGAGCCTTTGTCACTGTCAGAAGGTACAGAGCTTTGGTAAGCTGGAAGTTGACAGGCAGATGCAGTTGAGGTTGAGATAGAAGAAATGTTGGGATATTCTTTCTAGAATGGAATTGTTATTGTCCTGAGACTGTTTATAGACTTTGTCTAATAAGTTACTTAAGAAGTGTTGTAACAAGGAAAAAGTACAAATGATTAGATCTTTGAGGATCTCAAAGGTTAGGTGGAAAAGGGCTTTATTTCATAGGGAGGAGAAAACAAGTTTACAAAGAAGGTTGGAAAGGAAACACAGGATGAAGTGTAGCAAAATCAGATCCCAGATAAGATAATGTTTCATCTTGAAGTCAGCCTGTTCTTAGGAGGGATATGTATAAATATGGGTTGTAGGTTCTCTGAGGCTGTGGGTGAGTCAGAGTTCAGGGGCTGAGGGAAGAAGGGGAACAAGCAAAGTTTTGTTAACAAGTACTCTGTTTTGACCACTGAAGTCTAAATTACAGAATGGTTGTTCATTTTTAAAAATAGGAATTAGTAATCTGTGTCCATCTTTGTGATAGGTTTAAAAAAATGGGGGGAACATCCACAAAGTCATAATGGGAAGCACGTTTCTCTTCACTAAGCTGTTCTTTGAGAACACAAAGAATGGGGGAATTTCTTTAAATATAGCTATTTCCAGGATTACCTTCACCCACAACTGTTCCTTGTCCTAGACATCTCTTCCATTTGTCAGTTTCTGAGTTGTATTTTTATAATAAAGTGCTAAATATAATTAGACTTATTTGTTGAGATTTTTTGAGTAATTCTATCAAATTATTTAACTTGAAAAGGGGTTTATGGGAGTCACAGATTTATAGGAGGTAGCTCAGAAGTATAGATGGGCTTCTGGGACACGTGACTAACTTCTGCAGTGAGAGGGGTGATGTGGGACTGAGCCCTGAATTTGTGGGGTCTGTGCGAACTCTAAGTTGTGTCAGAATTAAATTTTTGGGCAACAAATGGGTGTTGGAGAATCAGTGGGTTTTCAGGGAACTTTACACATTTAGGATCAAAAGTTTTGTAAGGAGAAAGACAATGTGGGGGCCTTTGCTGGAGAGAGACTCCAGGTGTCTCGGGGAAGGTAGGCTGTGCTCTGCACACAGGCTGCTACACCATGCACTGCCCTGTGGTTCCAGGCATCCTCCCATGGTAAGAAGGACCGACGACTCTGAGGGAAGAAGTTCTCAGAACAGATGCCTTCTACCCTCCTGCCAACCTGAGACCACCGCATGTTTTTCACCCACTGAACATACGCACTGCGTGTTGATGTGGTCAAGCCCCTCTCAGGACAAGGCTTCGGCATCAAGATTGTTGCCCATCCTATCTTTCCTCATAGACTTTCCCACCAAAAACCCACACACGTGCCTACAAGACCCCTGGCATATGTTCTACCTCAGATACCTAATCTGCAGTGGCAACATGGTTTTTTCACCATCCCAGATTTCCGTGCCACCTGATCATAATCTCGTCTTCCTGCATGAACATAGAAATAACTCAGAGCAAAGGTTCACCTGGGTCGGTGTCTGTAGCACGAACCAGTCCTTCCACCAACCCTGTACTGTCTCTCACTTGTGGTTCCTTAATAGCACCTTCCACTCTTTTACCTTTTAGTACACCTCAAACCCTTTTATGTGCACACAGTGTGCCCAAGGCCACCCCTCAGTTGCCTGAATCCAGCACCTACCAAAATTCAGATATCAAGTAGTTCAAGACCATGGGTCTAGACTAAGTTTTTGCAGAAGGAAATACAAATTAGAAATGAGAGGCTCTATTCTCCCATTTGAAAATAAAAAAATATTTTTTTCTTTTCCCTTTTCTTAAAGAATGCAATCTAGAAAACTTTTATTATTAATTTTTTGAGACAGAATCTTACCTTTTACTTAGCCTGAAGTGCAATGGCATAATCATAGCTCACTGTAACCTTAACCTCTTGGGTTTGAGCAGTCCTCCTGCGTCAACCTCTTAATTACCTAGGACTATAGGCATGAACCACCATGCCTGGCTAGCTTTATTTATTTTTGTTTTTTTTTCAAGACAGTGTCTTGCTCTGTGGGCCAGGCTGGAGTGTAGTGGCATGATCTTAGCTCAATGCAACCTCCACCTCACAGGTTCAAGCAATTCTCCTCTCTCAACCTTTTGAGTAGCTGGGATTACAGGCGCACACCACCATGCCTGGCTAAATTTTTGTTGTTATTATTTTTAGTAGAGAATAGGTTTCACCATTTTGGCCAGGCTGGTCATTATCCACCTGCCTCCGACTCCCAAAGTGCTGGGATTACAGGTGTGAGCCATCATGCCCAGACATATTTATTTTATTTTTTTGTAGTGACAGAATTTCACCATGTTGCCTGTACTGGACTCAAACATTTGGCTTCAAGGGATCCTCCTGCCTTGGCCTCCCCAAATGTTCAGATTACAGACATGAACCACCATGCCTAGCCTGGAAAACTTTTACATGTACCTTTTTTTCTCTGCTTCTTTGAAATATAAGCAAATCATTTTAACAGCTAAATAAGCCTTTTGTCATTCTTCATGACAGAGAATTGTCTTTATCTAAGACCTGGAAACTATTTCTTTGTTTTTTAATTTGACAAAGATTTATTTAGTTTTTATTTTCAGTCCTTTGAAGTAGGCACAGTGCAGTACAGTGGCTCATGTTTTTAATCCCAGTGCTTTGGGAGGCTGAGATGAGAGAATTGCTTGGGCCCAGGAGTTTGAGACCAGCCTGGGCAGCATAATGAGACACTTTCTTTATAACAAATTAAAATCAACTAGCAGGGCATGGTGGCACAGGAGGCTGAGGTGAGAGAATCATTTGAGCACAAGAGTTTGAGGCTGCAATGAGCCATGATCACACCACTCTACCACTGTACTCCAGCTTGGGTGACAGAGGGAGACCCTGTCTCTAAATAAATAAGCAAATAAAAAATGTGTTATTCCATACATAAAAATAAGTAAATAAACAGATAAATGAAATAGACATGGATTTGCTTAGAATAAAGCTGATTAAAAGATAACAGAAAAGTGAGAACCAAAGATAGGGTTCACCTTAGCAAATGATTCCAGCCTATTAGGACACTCACAGAATTTTCCCTGCAGCATGACCGACATGAAAGTAGGATGTTATCATGCCAGGCTGTACCAGCATCGGAAGACTAAACACTGTGGGGAAGAACCTCCCTTATGGAATATTATCAACAGGTGAGAGACCAGCTCCTGCCCTGATGGGCTACAGAGATGAATTCTTGAGATAACACATTGCAGAAACATGCATAGAGTAGTTTAACCTTTTTTGTGTGTAACCCTTTCTTCATTTTCCTGCGAAATCCTCCCTAGTAATACTGATAGCTTTTAAGTTTTGAGGGTCTGGTAGGACTGAAGCTGCATGCTGCAGGAGATACCTGGGCAGGAAACTAACACAAACTGCAGCCACAGGCACAAATACTCATGGCCTAATGTAAAGTGAAAACAATAGAAAGGTCTTTACTGTTATTCACCCAAGTGAGTGAACAGAGATTTTCCACATAACCAACTTGCCACTGAGACTAATGAAGGCCAGATTCCACTGGATCAAGACTATGAGTTACTCATGGGAAGGTCATAGGACACAGCCCAGAGATTTTTCATATTGGAGTCTGGGTACTGGCTCTGCCCCGGTCTTCTCGGGTTTCTGTCTCTAGAGACCCCTATGTGGCTGCTCTTACCGCAGCCCGGTGCTGGCAGTGGTTGCTGGTTTAGTGCACCTGCTCTTTTTCCAAAAAGAGGGAGGAGTTGGCCACATCAAACAGCTCCTAATCAATCTGAATGCAGCTCTGTAAAAAGTGCCTAGAAACCACGCAAAGAAAAGTCAGTGGTCTGCCTTGTTTTCACCGTATGTGACACCTCCACTAGAAATTCTGCTTTTCTCTGCACTCCAGCCTGGGTGACAGAGAGAGGCTTCCTCAAAAAAAAAAAAGAAAAAGAAAAAGAGAGAAAGAAAGAAAGAAGGAAGTAAGGAAGAAGAAAGAAAGAAAGAAAGAAAGAAAGAAAGAAAGAAAGAAAGAAAGAGAAAGAAAGAAGAAAGAAAGAAAGAAATAAAGAAAGAAAGAAAGGAAGAAAGAAAGAAAGAAAGAAAAAGAAAAGAAAAGAGAAAAGAAAAGAAAAGAAATTCTGCTTTTCAGATTAGGCACATAAAGAGAATCTATGTGAATCTCCAGCAAGGAAGGAAACCAGAGGCCAAGTTAAAGTCTTGGAATTCACATCTGAGTACACAGACTCTGTCTCCAACCCTCTTCTTTTTATTCTGCCAGCTATGGCCTAGGTATGAACATGACAAGTACACAAGAGTTCCAACACCTGACAATCTGCTTCAGTAAAAGAGTACCCTCCCTCTTGCTCCCAATACAACTCATGGTACTAAGAAATGGTGTGGGACTTCCCAGATGAGTTGACAAGAGAGGCCTGACTCTGGGGCCTGTCTTGGGCTGCCCTGTGTTATTTGTATGTGCACCTGACCAATAGCCAGGGGCATCAATGATGAGGCCTGAGTGGACATCCGTGTTTTCAGATAAGGCTTTTACATTGAGACTTTGTAAGGTCAAAACTCAGAAATTTCAGGGCACAATGAAAGAACATCTCACTCTCTTGATCATCTCTCACTAACAGACATGGATACAGAGGTGTCTCAAGAATGTGGGTTGCTGGTTTCTTAACCGATGTTGGGTTGTCACCAAGAAAGTGTGTTAAACTCTTCAAGTTCCATCTATTGGGTCCCTTCTTTCTGTAAGACCTACCGAAAGGCCCCACTATGCTACTAATTGCTCAGTCTCCTCTTCCATGTCAACTCTTCATTTTTACACAAATATGCAAACACAACTTCCGCTTAATTCCCTGGAAAGAAATAAATGCAGCCTGGGTTCCAGGATATAAGAGACAGCTGGAACATAATCTTGTTTTTCTTACCATCTCTGAGACCCAATAAAAGTCACTGTGTATTTGAGGCTTCCCCAGACTCCTAGCATGCACAGTGGGGATGAAGATAACATCTACTTCCTAGGGATTCTATTAGATGTATATAAGATAAAACATAAAAATCATGATGTGGTGTCACCTGTAGATAATGCACACACTTAGAGATGGAAGCATTAGGATAATAGGTGGGAGGTAGCATGGGCCACAACTCACATAGGCCTGGGGTCTGACAGGGTGACCTTGGGAATGCCACTTCTCCACTGGGCCTCATTTTCATTCTGCTCCAGTATGAAGTTGAAATTAAATGTAGATACTGTCCTCTGGCATTCATATAGTTTAGCTGTGTGTTCCACCCAAACTTCTCTGTGTATTATAACCCCCAAGTGTTAAGGGAGAAACCTGAGGGGAGATGACTGGATTATGGGGATGGGTTCTCCTCATGCTGTTCTTGTGATAGTGAGTTCTCATGAGATCTGATAGTTTCATAAACATCTGCTATATCCCCTGCTCTCACTCACTTCACTTGTCAGCCACTGTAATTGGAAGGTTTCTGAGGTGCCCCCCCAATTATGTGGAACTGTGAGTCAATTAAACTTCTTTTCTTTATCAATTACCCAGTCTCAGGTACTTCATCGGTGCAGTATGAGAATGATCTAATACAGCCATTCAACTTTCTAGTGCTTTCTCTTTATATTTAGAATCATATCCATGTGCCTTATCATGCCTATGACAGGGGAAGTCTTCACAAAGTCTCCCAGTACTAGGTGGTGAGTGACTCAGTTTTTTATTGAATAAAATGGCCTACTGCCTGATGACAGTAATATGGCCCTTGGGTTTTGAGGAAAATATCATGTTGTAGGTTGGCCAAAAAGGAGATAGCAGACCAGCTGAAATTTGTTTTCTTATACTGGCTTTAAGACAGTGATTAGAAAAGGCCTAAGAGGTGGGTTCTGTAGGGGATTGCTGGAAGGAAAGTAGGAATATGGAAAGTCATGAGACATACACAGTCATCTCTTCTTGCTTCCTCTCAGGTCACATGCAAATTCAGGGAGAGTTAGTATGAAACACACAATGGAAATTTGGGCTGTAACATCTGCAATCTGATACTTCATGGACTTCATTTGGCCATATTGGTTCCAACAATTTCAGCCAATGTTTAAAAATCTTATAAGCAGATAAAATTTTAGTGTTTCAACAAGCCATTTCCTATCTTTCATTCTGAAAATCCATTTTAAGTCATTTTTTTAACAGTGTAGGGGTACAAATTCAGCTTCTGTCCAATGAAATAGAGAAAAGGATGTCACTTTTGTATTACTTCAGGCTGCTATGTCAAAGAACCATAGATAAGCAGCTTATAGACAACAGGACTTAATTTCTCATACTTCTATAGGTTCGAAATTTGAGATCAGGTTGTCAGCATGGTTGAGGTCGGGTGATGACTCGCTTCTGAATTTCAGACTGCACACTTCAAGTTTTATCCTCATTTTGCAGAAGGAGGATGAGAGCCCTCTGCAGTTTCTTGTATAAAGCCAGTAATCTCTATTGAGGGTCCCACCCTCAGTAGTTAAGTACATCCTTCATCCTTATAGCATTACAACGGGGGTTACAATTTTAACACAAATATAGGAGAAAAATTATTGGAACTCTCAAGATTTTTGTTCCTTTTTTTTTTTTTTTTTTTTGAGATACAGTTTCGCTCTTGTATCCCAGGCTGGAGTGCAGTGGTGTGATCGCGGTTTACTGGAACTTTCGCCTCCCAGGTTCAAATGATTATCCTGCATCAGTCTCCCAAGTAGCTGGGATTACAGGCATGCACCACCACACCTTGCTCATTTTGTACTTTTAGAAGAGACGGTGGTTTTACCATGTTGTCCAGGCTGCTTTCAAACCCCTGACCTCAGGTGATCCACCCGTCTCAGCATCCCAAAGTGTTGGGATTACAGGTGTGAGTCACTGCACCCTGTCAAGATGTTTTTAAAGCCCTCATTTTTCTCCTACTGGGTTTTTCCTGTTTGCGCCCTCAATCTTTCTCTCTCTGTCTCTTTTTGTGTAAACCTTTTTGTCTAATTCTCTCTCTCTATTGTATACCTCAAACACAGGAAGCAAGCTTCAATGCTATGAGATGCTCCATGTAGAGACCCACATAACAGAGAGCTGAGGGGGTGCTCAGACCAGTAGAGAGAAGGAAAGTCAGGCTCTCCAGCCACACTAAACCCTGCCAATTTTCACGAGTCAGCTTAAAAGCTGATGCTTTCCCAGTCCAGCTTCAGTTAAGACCACAGTCCGAATCTCATAAAAGACCTGAAGGCAGAGGTACCCAACAGAACTGTGTCCAGATTCTGGTCCACACAAATTAGGAGATATTATATGTTGTTGAAAAGTGCTGAGTTTTAGGGCAATGTTGTCAGAAAGGAGCAGATATCTAACCTCATCTCCCAGGCCCTAGGATTCTCCATCCTTCTACTTATATCTTCCTCAGGCTGTCTGCAGCCAAATTAGTCCCTTTCTAACCTCTGCCAAACTCACACCTATGAATCTCTTCACTAAGGGTGGCTTCTCCCTGACACATACTTGTGCAGAGATGCCTCCCTGTTGTCATCCTTATCATGGATTAAACGTCACCTCACTGAGGTCTTAGGTCCTCCTATGCAATAATTTTCCAGCTTTTCTTCTCAACATTCTACTTTATGTTATAGTCCTTCCTCTTTTCTTTCACATATACTTGCCTTAGTGCTTTTGTCCAGCTGTCCTCAGACTGTTTGGTCCTGGGTTGGGGGGTGCAGGCATGATGTAATAATATTCTGTACCACATGTTGGACCCACCAGTGTAGCTGGCAAAGGGTGAGCGCAAGGGAAAAAGACTGGCTAAGTGATTATATGGGGGATCTCTAATATCCTTTCCTCTTTTGACCACATGATAATGTGGAGATCACTGATAACAACATGAGGTGTTTGACTCTTACTTGTTCCAGCTGCTCCAGCAAAGCTCAGTGGGCACCAGAAACAGAGCAGGCTGTAACCACCTCCAGGCCATCACTAACCCTACAGCCCCATGCAGGAGCACTACGGAACAAATCTGGTACCTTGATTTTTCTGTCCTCAAGACACTGGTTCTTCAAGGTCCTAGGGGATAAAGTAGCAGGATCTGAAGGCCCCAAGTATAATGAGTGACCTAGGAATCCCGTTTTGACCTCTCTTTGCCTCCACCTTTTGGGTTGTGCTATTTATCCATTAGATATCCTCCCCTTATCCAGTGAAATCATTTTCTACCACTTTCAAATGAGGACCTTAAGAACCCAACAGGAGCTGGGATTTTCTGTGGACTTCAGCCTCAGAGTCCAATGCTCTGGAATATTTAGCTCCGTCTCATCTTCATCTACCCAAGATGCCTCTGAAGTAGCCATGCCTCCCTCTGATTTGAAGGATCTACAGAGAGTGGATGCATTTTTCCACAGTCTCAGAGCAAGAACCAGGGCTGGAAGACACTTATGAGTATGTGAAATCATCGAGGTCACCCAGTTTAAACAGCCCTATTTGTGAGGAAGAAAACAGGCTTTCCTGTAGACATTGTCTACATTAGGCTGAGGTGGAGCATAGCTCATTTTACTTCCAGGTGCCCTCAGAGCTGGATGCAAAACCCCAGTCCTCTCATCTTGAAACTGACATGGAGAGGTCCCCATGTGAAGAGAACCGTGGATCTGCTCATTCTCTGTGCCCCTAAATGTGAAGCTACAGGCTCTAACTTCCAAAGCAAACCTGATAGGTGGGATGGAGCCAAGGCCTAGGAAGCTGGAGCCCTCTCTAATGCTCTGGAGCCTGCCCACCTCCTGAGATCTGGATCAGTCCCTGCCTCTTTTGGGGCCTCATTTTCCCAATTGTAATGTAATGAGAAATTAAATGTAAAACTGCATAAGCATATGCTCTGTGAGAATTTGGTGTAAGAGTCCTCAATACTGGATGATATATTGTGGTGGGGTGGGTTTGGGCCCCAGGGGTTCTCGGGCCGCCTGACATATCCATTGCAGTAGGTGTAGAGCTCAGGAGATCCAGGTCTTCTTTCCTGAGCCAGCTGATTACAATACAATGGACCACGAGCTCTGATCTTAAATATGATTTCACATGATACCCCACCTTCAGCCACCACCTGCTCTGTGCTTCCCATATTTTAGGGAGCTGATGACAACCCCCATTATAGTGAGGGAGTCCAAGAAACTAGACTTGTGGACCTGGAGAAAAGAAAATAACACTTTTCTATTTCTCTCAAACTGTAGAATCTGTTGTCAAATAATCAATTTTGATTATATCTGAGCTTGATAATACGTTCATGTGTTAACAGCTGCTTAAATTTATTTTTTCTGTAAAGTGTGGGATAATGTCTTTTCCCATATTTTAACTCAACTTCTAAAAGCTCTCTTTAGAGTGGAGATGTGAACATCTTTGTGATATAAACTGCACATATTTGTTGCCAGTTTGTTCTTTTTGTCTTTGTTAAAATGTTTTGTTTTTTTTCTGGTTTGGATGTCCTTCAGAGTTTTGTTTTGTGGCTATTTATTACTACAATGCAACTTCTCCCCTAATTGACTGACAGGTGTGTACATTCTCAATAAAATATTTTGGTAAAGTCTTTGTAAAAAATGTGTAGACAATTTTACAGTTTTCATAAACATAAAACAGTCAAGACTATCATGATGAAAAAGAAAGATTGAGGGCTTAAAAAGTAAAATATGACACAGCTAAAGTAGTGTGCAAAGGGAAATTTATAGCACTAAATGCCCACAAGAGAAAGCAGAAAAGGTCTAAAATCGACATCATAACATCACAATTAAAAAAACTAGGGAAGCAAGAGCAAACAAATTAAAAAGCTAGCAGAAGACAAGAATTAATTAAGATCAGAGCAGAACTGAAGGAGATAGAGACACAAAAAGCCCGTCAAAAAATCAATGAATCCAGGAGCTGGTTTTTTGAGAAGATCAAGAAATAAATAAACTGCTAGCCAGAGTAATAAGGAAGAAGAGAAGAATCAAATACATGCAATAGGAAATGATAAAGGGGATATAACCATTGATCCACAGAAATAAAAAGTACCATTAGAGAATATTATAAATAACTCTTTGCAAATTAACTAGAAAATCTAGACGAAATGGATAAATTCCTGGACACATATACCCTCCCATGTCCAAACCAGTAAGAAGCCGAATCCCTGAATATGCCAATAACAAGTTCTAAAATTGAGGCAGTAATTAATAGCCTAGCAACCAAAAGAAGTCCAGGTCCAGAAGGATTCACAGCTGAATTATACCAAAGGTACAAAGAGGAGCTGGTACCATTCCTTCTGAAACTATTTCAAACAATAGAAAAAGAGGTACTCCTCCTTAACTCATTTTATGCTTCCAGCATCATCCTGAAACCAAAACTTGGCAAAGACACACCAGAAAAAGAAAATTTCAGGCCCGTATCCCTGATGAACATCGTTGCAAAAATCCTCAATAAAATACTGGCAAACTGAATCCAGCAGCACATCAAAAAGCTTATCCACCACGATATAGTCAGCTTAATCCCTGGGATGCAAAGCTGGTTGAACATATGCAAATCAATAAATGTAGTCCATCACATAAAGAGAACTAATGACAAAAACCACATGATTATCTCAATAGATGCAAAAAAGGCCTTCAACAAAATTCAACACCTCTTCATGGTAAAAACTCTCAATGAATTATGTATTGATGGAACTTATCTCAACATGATAAGAGCTATTTATGAAAACGCACAGCCAATATCATACTGAACGGGCAAAAACTCGAAGCATTCCTTTTGAAAATCTGCACAAGACAAGAATACCCTCTCTCACCACTCCTATTCAATATAGTATTGGAAGTTCTGGCCAGGGCAATCAGTCAAGAGAAAGAAACAAAGCATAATCAAATAGGAAGAGGAACTCGAGTTGTCTCTGTTTGCAGCTGACGTGATTGTATATTTAGAAAACCCCATCGTCTCAGCCCAAAATCTCCTTAAACCGATATGCAACTTCAAACAAGTCTCATGATACAAAATCAGTGTTCAAAAATCACAAGAATTCCTATACACAATAATAGACAAACAGAGAGTCAAATCATTCATGAACTCTCATTCACAATTGCTACAAAGAGAATAAAATACCTAAGAATCCAACTTAAAAGGGATGGGAAGGACTTCTTCAAGGAGATCTGCAAACCACTGCTCAAGGAAATAAGAGAGGGCACAAACAAATGGAAAACAATCGGTGCTCATGGATAGGAAGAATCAATATTGTGAAAATGGCCATACTGCCCAAAGTAATTTATAAATTCAGTGTTATCCCCATCAAGCTCCCATTGACTTTCTTTACAGAATTAGAAAAAAAAACTACTTTAAATTTCGTATGGAATCAAAAAAGATCCTGCATAGACAAGACAATCCTAAGCAAAAAGAACAAAAGTGGAGGCATCATGCTAGCTGTCTTCAAACTATACTAAAAGGCCACAGTAACCAAGACTGGATGGTACTGGTACCAAAACAGATATATTGAAAAATGGAACAGAACAGAGGCCCCAGAAATAACATCAAACATCTACAACCATCTGATCTTTGATGAACCTGACAAAAACAAGTAATGGGGAAAGGATTCCTTATCTAATAAATGGTGTTGGAAAACTAGATAGCCATATGCAGAAAAATGAAACTGGACGTCTTCCTTACTAGTTATACAGAAGTTAACTGAACATGGATTAAAGACTTAAATGTAAGACTTAAAACCATAAAAACCCCCCCAAAAAACAAAGGGATTACCATTCAGGACATAGGCGTGGGCAAAGACTTCATGACTGAAACACCAAAAACAATGGCAACAAAAGCCAAAATTGACAAATGAGATGTAATTAAATGAAAGAGCTTCTTCACAACAAAAGAAACTATCATCAGAGTGAACAGGCAACCCACAGAATGGGAGAAAATTTCTGCAATCTATCCATCTGACAATGGGCTAATATGCAGAATCTACAGAAAACTTAAGCAAATTTACAAGAAAAAAACAAACAACCATATCAAAAATGGGCAAAGGACGTGAACAGACATTTCTCCAAAGAAGACATTTATGAAGCCAACAAACATATGAAAAAAAACTCATCATCACTGGTCATTAGAAAAATACAAATCAAAAACACAATGAGAAACAATCTCACACCAGTTAGAATGGTGATCATTAGAAAAATCAGGAAACAACAGATGCTGGAGAGGATGTGGAGAAATAGGAACACTTTTACACTGTTGGTGAGAGTGTAAATTAGTTCAACCATTGTGGAAGACAGTATGGCAATTCCTCAAGGATCTACAATGAGAAATACCATTTGACCCAGCAATCCCATTACTGGGTATATAACGAAATGATTATAAATTATTCTACTATTAAGACACATGCACACATATGTTTATTATGGCACTGTTCACACGAGCAAAAACTTTGAACCAAACCAAATGCCCATCAGTGATAGAATGAATAAAGAAAATGTGGCATGTATACATCATGGAATACAATGTAGTCATAAAAAGGATGAGTTCATGTCCTTTGCAGGGACATGGATGAAGCTGGAAACCACCATTCTCAGCAAACTAACACAAGAGTAGAAAAGCAAACATCACATGTTCTCTCTAATAGTTGGGAGTTAAACAAGGAGAACACATGGACACAGGAGGGGGAACACCACACACTGGAACCTGTCAGGAAGTGAGGGACTATGGGAGGGATAGCATTAGAAGAAATATTCCTGGCCTAGGCCACTATTTCGATTTTCTAAATTTTGTTTCTAAAACATGATATGTTTCAAAAATTGTTATTGATATGTAATTATACAAATATATAGTTCAGAAAAAAGAATCAACATTAATTATGCTTTTTCCAAAATACTTTATGGTTTTGAGCTCTTCTAGCAGTGACATTTTTGCTGTAGGTAGTTACTCTGTATCTGGTATATTCATCATAGCATCCTTTGTGCCCTTTACACTTATCCTTCAATTTCCCACTCTCCTTAAGTGTAAATTTTCAAGGCCAGAGCTCCCATATCTTCCCAATATTACTTTTTGAAAAGAAGCTTCTATGTACTGTTTTCTCTGGGTCTTGGTTGGATATAATGTTAAAAGAGCTGAAAAATAATAATTTTTTAAAAAATTCGGTGATGAGATTAAGGTAAATATATTTTATAAATCTAATGTACAAAATTAGGCCAGCTGAGAACACAATGATAGTTGAAGCAGAACCTGAGATCCTGTTTCTCTCAATGGATGAATGAAATTAACTACAATTGGGCGAGCAAAGCCAGTTAAGTTTGTAGCACCCCACATGAGAAAAAAGTCAACCATAACCACATTTAGGAGAAAGAAAATTTGGTTACATTTGTGCACTACAGAACAGTGCAGTTAGATAAAAATCTGTCCATTCCATGATTCTCCCTCGGGAAAGAAAACAGAGTGAAACGTGTATGCAAACTTCTGACTTATTGATTTATACCTTTAACATTTAGTGTTGACCAGAATAGAGATAGAGTTTAAATGACATCTTGGGTTAACTGAGAATAAAGATAAATGTTTCTTACAACAACTGAGACTGTAGTGCCTGTAACAGTGACAAAGGGAAGAGACTAAAGGCTCCTAAGAGGAAACAGTGGTAAATCTTATTAACAAGAAAATACATACAGTAGTCCAAAGAAGACACATTTTGACAACAGATTGGAGAAGCTCCCAGAATGACTAGTGTGGCTGAATGTTGTCAATTTTCCCACGTACAAAGCTATTTCATAAAGGATAAAATACGTAGTGGTTTCTTAATTGACCAAAACCTCAACAAAACCACAGTACGTAAAAGCAACCAGGAAATATAGCCTAATCAAATGAGAAAAATATATATTCAAGTGACCCTAAAGAAGTGGAGATCTATGAATTATTTTTTTAAACTTAAAATCATTTTATTTTTCTTTATTTTTTCATTTTGTGCACAGGATCTTGCTCTATATCCTGTGACAGAGTGCAGTGGTGGAATCACAGCTCACTGTAACCTCAAATTTCTGAAGTCAAGCAGTCATGCCTCCTGTCTCCTGAGTAAATATGACCACAGTTGGGCACACTACCACACCTGTATAGTTTCTTTAAAAGAATTTGTACAAACAGAATGTTGTTATGTTGCCTCGGCTGGTCTCAAACTCCTGTTCTCAGGCAATCCTACTGCCTCAGTCTGAAAGAGCTGGCATGAGCCACCATACCTGGAATTGTTTCTCTTTTAAGAAAAAAGGACTTTAAATCATTAATAGTAAAATAAAACAAAGAAAGGCATTGCATAACGATAAAGGGTTCAATTCAACAAGAAGACTTAACTATCCTAAATGTAGATACACCCAACTGTGGGGAACATAGAGTTATACAACAAGTACTGCTAGACCTACAATAAGACTCAAGTAGCCATGCAATAATAGCAGGGAAACGCAACTCCCTAATGACAGTGTTTGTCAGATTATCTAGGCAGAAACTTAACAAAGAAATTCTGGAGTTTGATTTGACACTTGATCAATTGAAACTAATAGACATTTATAGTATATGCCACACATCATCTAAGGAACATAAATTCTTCTCATCGCTCACAGAATATACTCTAGGATTGACCACTTCCTAGCCATAAAGCAATTATCCATACATTTTTTAAAAATGAAAATTATGCCAACCATACTGTCAGGCCACAATGGAACAAAGATAAAAATCAATACAAAGAAAATCTCATGAAATCACAGAATGACATTGAAATTAAACAACTTGCTCCCGAATGATTTTCGGTAAACAACAAAATTGAGGCAGAAACTTAAAAAAAATATGAAATAAATGAACAGACACAATATACTAAAATGTCTGGGATGTAGGAAAAGCTCTGTTAAGAGGAAAGTTGAGAGTGCTAAATACCTGCATCAAGAAGTTAGAATGATCTCAAACTAACAATTTAACATCACACTTAGAAAAACTAGAAAAATAAAAACAAACTAACCCCAAAGCTAGCAGAATGGGAAAAATATTCACAACCTATGAACCTGACAAAATCTAATACTCAGAACCTATAAGAAACTTAAAGAATTCACAAGCAAAAAATTACCGCATGAAAAAGTGGGCAATAACAGACGCTGTTCAAAAGAATACATACAAGTGGTCAAATAACATGAAAAAAGCTTATCATCACTAACCATCAAGGAAATGTAAATAAAAACCACAGTAAGACACCATCATACACCAGTTAGAATGGCTTTTGTTAGAAAGTAAAATGATAGTAGATGTTGATGGGGTTTTAGAGGGAAAAAACCACTTATACACTGTTTATAGGAATATAAATTAGTTCAGCCACTGTGGAGAGCAGCTTGGAGATTTTCCAAATAACTCACAGTTGAACTATGATTCAATGCAGCAATTTCTCCACTAGGTATATACCCAAAAGAGAATAAACTATTCTACCAAAATAGCACATGCACTTGTTGGTTCATCGCTGCATTATTTATAATAGGAAAGACATAAATCAACCTAGGTGTCTATTAATGGTAATTTTTTTTTTTGAGATGAAGTCTCCCTCTGTTGGCCAGGCTGGAGTGCAGTGGCACGATTTCAGCTCACTACAACCTCCACCTCCCAGGTTCCAACAATTCTCCTGCCTCAGCCACCCGAGTAGCTGGGACTATAGGCTCATGACAACACTCCCGGCTAACTTTTGTATTTTCAGTAGAGACGGGGTTTCATTATGCTGTCCAGGATGGTCTCGATCTCCTGACCTCATGATCCACTCACCTTGGCCTCCCACAGTGCTGGGATTACAGGCATCAGCCACCGTGTCCAGCCTGTTAACGGTAAATTGAATTTAAAAAGTGTCACATGTACAGCAATACTACTTAGCAAAAAAATAAATAAATAAATAAATAAACTTGTCCTTTGCAGCAACATTAATAAAACTAAAGGCCATTCTACAAAGCAAATTAATGCAGAAATGGAAAACAAAAGTACTGATGTTCTCACTTATAAATGGAAATTAACACTGGGTACACATGGACTTAAAAATAAAAATAAAACACAACTCTTAGAGGGTGGAGAGAGGGAGGGATCAAGAACTGAAAAACTGTCTATTTAATACTATGCTCACTGCATAAGTGATGGAATTACTTATATTTCAAACCTCAGCATTATACAAAATACCCACGTAAAAAACCTGTGTAGGTACCTCCTAAATCTAAAACAAATTTGAAATTCTAAAAAGAGTTCTTACTCTCTCACCAAGACAGGAATACAATAGCATGGTTATAGCTCAATGCAGCCTCAAATTCCTGGGAACTCAAGGAATAATCTTACATCAGCCTCCAACGTCCTGAGACTACAGGAACATTCTACCATGCATGATTAATCTGTAAAAATATTTTTTACATATAGCTTCTCACAATATTGCCCAGGGTGGTCTCAAACTCCTAGACTTAAGTAACTGATATGGTTTGGCTCTCTGTCCCCAACCAAATCTCAACTTGAATTGTAATAATCTCCACATGTCCTGGGAGGTACCCTGTGGGAGGTAATTGAATCATGCGGGTGGGATTTTCCCGTGCTGTTCTCATGATAGCAAAAAGTCTCAAGTGATCTGATGGTTTTATAAGTGGAGGTTCCCCTGAACAAAGTCTCTTGCTTGCTCCAATAATTGTGAGACCTCCCCAGCCATGTGAAACTGTGAGGCCATTAACCTTTTCATTATGAATTCTCTAGTCTTGGTTATGTCTTTATTAACAGCATGAGAATTTATTAATACAGTAATCCTCTTGCCTTAGCTTTCAAAGTAGCTGGAATTAGACACACATATCATTGTGCCTGGCTAAAACACCTAGCTTAAAGTTTCTCATTCAGCTAAAGAAGAACATAGAAAGCTAAACAGAAAAAGAAAACAATTCATGAAGACAATGAGATTATCAACGAAGTGATTAAAAGTACAAAATAGAAACATAAAATGTGGAGCTGAAAAATAAAATACCTGAATTTAGAGATTCACTAGAAGGTCCAACAACAGGTTTGATCTAGCAGGAAAAAATCCAGCAAGCTTGATAAGAAGTCATTTGAAATTATATGGTGAGGAGGCTAAAAATAATTTTAAAAATTAACAAAGGCTAAGGGACTTATGGGATACCATTAAGATGGCCAATATACTTATATTGGGAATTCTAAAATAAAAAGAGAGAAAAGAGAGCAGCAAAGTTATTTCAAGAAACACACAGTGGCTGAGAACTCTCAAAATTTGAGGGAGAAAATGGCCTAAAATTTAATGAAATTTACCAACTAGTAGCAACACAGGGAGACCCATGACAAGACACATTATAATCAGAGATTCAAAAGTTAAAACACCAAGAATCTTGAAATCAGCAAGAAAAAATGACTTAGCATGTACAATGTTACCCCTATAGGATGGCCAGCAGATGTCTCAGCCAAACGCATGCAGGCAAGAGGTTGTAGGATGACATACTCAAAGTGCTGAAAAAATGGCAAGTACCAACCAAGAACACTATGTCTGACAAAGCTATCATTTCAAATGAATTAAAAAATAAAAATAAAGAATATTCAAGATCAACGAAAACTGTGTTAATTTATACACACTAGGCCTGTCTTAAAAAATGCTAGTCATTCACATTAAAAAATAAAATAATGATGAGAGCAACATAGAATTATGTAAAATATAACGTTTTCTAACAGATACTTATGTACACAATTATAATATTCTTTGTTATTATAATGAAGATGCACAGAACACTTTTAATTCTGCTATGTAGTTGAGATAAAAAAGACTTAAAAATGACTATATAACTGTGTGAATAGATTTACAATACAAAATGATGTAATTCACGACATCAATAAAACACATAGGGAGCCATAAAGAGGCAGGATTTTATATGCTATAGTAGTTATTTTTGGTAATATCTATAGTAACAACAAAGAAAATACCTATAGTACTTAGGATTTTGAGACTAGTCTGGGCAACATGGCAAAACCCTGTCTCTATGCAAAATAACAACTGTTAGCCAGGAGTAGTGGTGCACATCTGTGGTCCCAGGTACTCAGAAGGCTGTGGTGGGAGGATTGTTTGAGTTGAGCCTGAGAGGCAGAGCTTGAGTAAGCAGAGATTGTGCCACTGCACTCCAGCCTGGGTGACAGAGCAAGACCCTGTCAAAAAAAAAAAAAAAGGAAATACTTATAGTACACACACACGAAGGCATACACACAGAGAGAGTAGTGAGAAAAGAAGTAAGACATGTCACTACAAAAATCAACAATACACTAAGAAAGAGAAGAAGAGAGAAAAACAGGAACAAAATACCTACAGGACTGGCCGGGAGCAGTGGCTCACGCCTGTAATCCCAGCAATTTGGGAGGCCGAGGTGGGTGGATCAACGAGGTCAGGAGATCGACACCATCCTGGCTAACAGGGTGAAACCACGTCTTTACTAAACAAGATAAATAAATAAAAATAAAAATAGCCGGACATGGTGGCGGACACCTGTATTCCCAGCTGCTGGGGAATCTGAGGCAGGAGAATGGCGTGAACCCGGGAGGTGGAGCTTGCAGTGAGCCAAGATTGCACCACTGCACTCCAGCCTGGGTAACAGAGCGAAACTCCGTCTCAAAAAAAAAAAAAAAAAGCTACAGGACCTAAAACAAAAAAGAAACAAAATTCAATAGGAAGTCATACGAAATCATTCCCTTTTAATAATGATTTTATATATATATATAAATTATGTCAATCAAAAACATACTTTCAGAAAATAAATTCATGAAACAAGATTCAACTCTGCTTCCTACAAATGACCACATTATGATCTGGAACACGTATAACCTGTACATGAAAGTATAAAAAAAATTAAATGCAAAATCAAATACTGTCATGGTAGACCAAATATATATTATATCAAAAACTTCCTCAAGAGAGAAGAAGAAAAGGACAATAAAAACAACAACAATAAAAGCAACAACAAAACAACATAGATCAATAAAAGCAACAACAATAAAACAACATACAACAATAAAAGCAACAGTAATGTATGTGCCTTACATTACAGTTCCCAAAATATGAAGCAACATTTTACAGAATTGAAACATGAAGTAGTCAGCACATAACAGTAGATGACTTTTATATCTGACTTTTAGTAATGTAAATTAAAAAACAAACATAAGATGAATAAATAAACAGAGGATTTCAACAACACAATAGAACAATTAGACCTAACAGTCACATTTGTATCTCTCCACTCAACAGTAGAATATGCAATAGTTTTAATCACACATGCCACAATATTCCAGACAGACCATCTGTTAAGTTAAAAAACACATCTTAGCAAATTTAAGCAGATGGAATTACACAAATTATTCCTAACTATGATACAATAAAACAAGAAGTTAAAAACACTAGCATGTCAAAGAATAAGTAAAAATTAAACAACAAATTCTCAAACACACTCTTGTTCAAGAGGTTATAGACTTAATATTGTTAAAATGTCACTACTACCAAAAGTGGCCTAGGGATTCAATGTTCTTTCTTTTCTTTTCTTTCTTTTTATTTTGAGACGGAGTTTTGCTCTTGTTGCCCAGGGTGGAGTGCAATGGTGTGATCTCAGTTCACTGCAACCTCCACCTCCTGGGTTCAAGCTGTTCTCTTGCCTCAGCCCCCTGAGTAGCTGGGATTACAGGCATGTGCCACCACACTTGGCTAATTTTGTATTTTTAGTAGAGATGGGGTTTCTCTATGGCTGGTCTCGAACTCCTGACCTCAGGTGATCCGTCTTCCTCAGTCTCCCAAAATGCTGGGATTACAGGCATGAGCCACGACCCTCAGCTGATTCAATATACTTTCTATCAAAATACCAATGAAACTTTTTGCAGAAGTTTTAAAATATTCCACAATTTTTATGGAATTTCAAGTGATCACAAACAGCCAAACAATATTGGGAAAAATATATAAAGACAGAGGCATCATACTTTCTAATTTCAAAACATACTACAAAGGTATAATAATCAAAACAGTTTGGTACTGACATAAAGACAAATGAATGATGAAACAGATGAGACAGTCCAGACATAAGTCCTCATGGGTATAGTAAACATATTTTTAAAATGTGTTCCAAGAATTCACAAAAAAAAAAGAACAGTCTCTTCAACAAATGGTATTGGGAATAATAAAAATTTACAAGGAAAAAATAACAAAGTTAGACCTTACCTTGCACCAGATAAAAACATAAATTCAAAGCCGGGTGCGGTGGCTCACACCTGTAATCCCAGCACTTTGGGTGGCTGAGACAAGTGAATCACAAGGTCAGGATATCAAGACCATCTTGGCCAACATGGGGAAACCATGTCTCTACTAAAAATACAAACAAAAATTAGTTGGCAGTGGTGGCACACGCCTGTAGTTCCAGACACTCAGGCGGCTGATGCAGGAGAATCTCTGGAACCCGGGAGGCAAGAGTTTCAGTGAGCCGAGATCATGCCGCTGTGCTCCAGCCTGGTGACAGAGAAAGACTCCACCACAAATAAAGAAATAAGCTCAAAATAACTAATTTTTGGTAGCTATTAAAATTTTATTTTTCAGATAGTTCGCTGTTATCATACAGAAAGCTACTACTTTGTTAATTTTCTGCAATTTTACTGAATTTGTTGAGTAGTTCTAATAGTATTTGGTGTAGTGTTTAGAGTTTTTCACATATAAGATTATTTTGTCCACAATCAGAGACCATTTGACTTCATCCTTTCCAATTAGTATGACTTTTATTCCTTTCCCTTGCCTAATTTCCTTGGCTAGGACTTCCAGTACTATGTTGAATAAGAGGGCTGAAAGTGGGGATGATTTGTCTTGTTCCAGATCTCAGAGAGAAAGCTTTCAGCTTTTCCTTATTCAGTATAAAGTTAGCATTGTTTTGTCATAAATGGCCTTTATTGTGCTAAGGCACATACCTTCTATTCCTAACTTGTTGAGAGTTTTCATCATAATGAATGCTGAGTTTCATCCAATTCTTCTTCTGCATATGCAAAAGCTACAAAAATGAAAATACTTAATGTGATGGTTGATACAGGGTGTCAAATTGATTTGATTGGAGGATAGAAAGCATTGATCCTGGGTGTGTCTGTGAGGGTGTTGTCAAAGGAGATTAACATTTGAGTCAGTGGGCTGGGAAAGGGAGACCCACTCTTAATTGGGTGAGCACCATCTAATGAGCTGACAGTGAATATAAAGCAGGCAGAAAAACTTGAAAAAGAGAGACTGGCCTAAGCTCCCAGACTACATCTTTCTCCTGTGCTGGACGCTTGCAGCCCTCAAACATCAGGCTCCAAGTTCTTCAGCTTTGGGACGTGGACCGCCTCTCCTTGCTCTTCAAACTTGCAGACAATCTATTGTGGAATCTTGTGATCTCTCTAGGGAAGCCCGACTAATACACCTAGCAACAAACTTAACTAAAAAGGTAAAAGATCTCTACTCTGAAAACGATAAAACATGGATAAAAAATATAAAATACAAATGAATAAATGAAAAATCTTGTGTTTATACACTGGAAGAATACTGTTAATATAGCTACCCAAAGTGATCTACAGACTTAATGTGATTTTTATCAAAATACCAATGACATTTTTTCACAGAAATAAAAAAAATTAAATTTTTATGGATCCACAAAAAACTCTGAATAGACAAAGCAACTTTGAGCAAAATAAAAAAAGCTAAAGGCATCACTTTATCAAACTTCAAAACTTGCTATAAAGCTATAGTAACCAAAACAGCATTGTACTGGCATAAAAACAAACACAGAGACTAATGTGCCCAATAAGCCCAGAAGTTAGTTTATGCACCTAAAGCCAACTGATTGTCAACAAAATTGCCAAGAACACACTTTAGAGAAAAGCTAATCTCTTCAATAAATGGTGCAGGGCCATTTAAATATTTATATTCAGAAAAATTACACTAGACCCTTGTGCCTTGCCTTATATGAAAATCAACTCAAACTAAAGACTTAAATGTAATGCCATCAATTATGAAACTATTAGAGAAAAACTTAAAAAATGCTTTATAACATTGGACGGGGAAAGGATTATTAAAATAAGATGTCAAAACATAGGCAACAAAATCAAAAATAAGCAAACAACATTATGTCAAACTAAAATGCTTTTTCATATTAAAAAAACTAAAAGATTGAAGAGACAGCTTAGGCAATGAAAGAAAATGTTTTCAGGCTATACGTATGACAAAAGGCTGATATTCAGAATATATAAGAAACTTTAAAATCTCAAAATAAAATACAATTATAATCTAATTTAAAAAATGCAAAAGATCTTAATAGATTTTTGTCAAAAAGTGATACAAAAATGGCTAACTGGAACATAAAAAGATGTTCTACATTACTAATCACCAAGGAACTGCAAATCCAAACCACAATGAGGTACCGCCTCACTCCCATTTACAATGGCTATAATAAAAATAAATAAATAAATAAATAAGTAAAACAAGTACTAATGAGGATATAAAAAAGAGTGAATGTATACATTGTTGGTGGAATTGTAAATTAGTGTGGCCTTTATAGAAAATAGTATGGAGGCTTCTGAAAGAAATTAAAAATAAATCTATTATATGATCCAGCAATTTTACTCCTGGCTGTATATCCAAAAGAAAGGCTATCACTGTGTCAAAAAGATATTTGTATTCCCATGTTCATTACAGAACTATTTATAATAGCTTATATATGGAATCAATTCAAATGTACAGCAACAGATAAATGGATAAGGAAAATGTACTATATATACACAGTGAAATCCTATTCAGCCATAAGAAAGGATAAAATTCTGTCAGTTAAAAGAGCATGGATGAAACTTGAGCATACCATGTTAAGTAAAATAAGCCACACAGAGAAACATAAATACTTTATTATCTTATTATCTCACTCATTTGAGGAAGCTGAAAAAAAGGGTTGATATCAGCAAAGAGTACAACAGGGGTTACCAGAGACTGAAGCAGGAGGATGGGAAAAGGCTGCTTAACATGTATTGTGTTACAATTAGATAGGAGAAATAAGTTTTTGTTTTTTTGTTACACGGTAGAATAATAATAATTAATGAAAGGGTATCGCATATTACAAAATACATAAAAGAGACTAGTTGTGGTGGCACATTCTTGCAATCCATACACTTTGGGAGACTGAGGTGGGAGAATCACTTGAAGACAGAAGTTCAAGATGATCCTGGACAACATAGTGTGACCCCATCTCTATGAAAAATTAAAACATTATCTAGGCATGGTGGCAGGTTTCCGTAATCTCAGCTAATTGGGAAGCTGAGGTTAGAAGATTGTTTGAGGTTACAGTGAGCTAGGATTGCACCTCTGCACTCCAGTCTGGGTGTTAGAGCAAGATCCTGTCTCTAAAAAAAGTTAATACATAAAGATAAAAAAAAAAACTAGAAGAAGCTTTTGAATGTTCTCAGCACAAAAATAACAAATACATGAGGCAATAAATATACTAAGTACTCTGATTTTTATTGCTATACAACATATATACATAATTGTTTCCCCAAAATATGTACAATTACATGTGTCAATTTTAAAAAATGAAGACTATAATGTAAAATCTATAGCTGTATAATTCCTAGCACAATATAGAAGGGTGAAACTTCATGACAATTGGTCCCGGCAATAATTTGGGGGATGTAACATCAACGGATGAGACAACAAAAGCAAGGGAATACACATGGTACTAAATCAGTGTGTGAAAAATATCCCAAACAGCCAAAGCAGAACATGGAATAGACATATGCACATTTATGTACACTGTAGCATTACTCACAAACATACTACCTGGAAGCAAATGTACATTTAAGGATGAGTAGATTCAACAAACAGGGCATGTATATTCACTGGGATAGCATTCCGTCTTAAAAATAAGGAAATCTTGAAAAGTACTACAAAAAGGACAAATGTTGAAAACATTCTGTTAAGTAAACCAAGACAGTCAAAAAAGAAGACTGTATAATTACACTTATGTAAAATATTTAGTGAAACTCAAAGAAACCAAGTGTTGTAGTCTCAGCAGTGCACCAAGATGTAACAGTCTCTCGTAGTCTGAGATAACACTCAGAGTTCTTTGTTCTACATTTAAGGAGATTAAGGAGCAGGAACACAAAGGTGAGGTTGGAGTGACAGTTTGATAAGCAAGAGAAGAAAGCTCTTTGCCAGCAGAGATAGGTGTCTGAACGGAGTGCTCTCTGTGAGGCTGGGGTCCAGGGTTTTTATGGACTGGGAAGGGAAGGGAATGTGCCTAGTTCACAGGCTGTCTTGAAAAACGTGTGATTCAGCTTGGCCCAGGACTTTGGCACGGGACCAATCAGGAGCTGAAGGGATGATTCACAGATGCTACATAGATTGGCCCAGGACTTATCAGAAGCTAAGGTGAAAGCTTGGCCCAGGAGCTTGGCCCAGGAGAAACCAGGGGCTGAAGTAATTATTCATAGAGGTCAGACTTACAGTCCAAATAAAGGAGAGTGTCGACCGGAATGCACCAGAGCCCACTGTGCTTATGCCCACAAAAGGAGAAGAAACTTTTTCCTGGGAGCCCACTGACTGCACAAAGGACAAAGGTGTTTCTTTTTTTCTTTTTCTTTTCTTTCTTTCTTTTTTTTTTTTTTTTTGAGATGCACTTTCTAATTATTATTTATTTATTTATTTATTTATTTATTTATTTATTTATTTATTTTGTGATGTAGTTTTGCTCTTGTTGCCCAGGCTGGAGTACAATGGTGCGATCTCGGCTCACAGCAACCTCCGCCACCTGGGTCCAAGTGATTCTCCTGCCTCAGACTCTCAAGTAGCTGGGATTACAGGCATGCGGCACCATGCCCGGCTAATTTTGTATTTTTAGTTGAGACGGGGCTTCTCCATGTTGGTCATGCTGGTCTCGAAATCCCGACCTCAGGTTGTCCGCCCACCTCTGCCTCCCAAATTGCTGGGATTACAGGCATGAGCCACTGTGTCTGGCCAAACAAAGGCATTTCTATTCCAGGTCGGTCTTGTTCCCTTATCTGAGTGAGCTGGAGGTTTCTACAAGTTTTTATCCAAATGGGCCAGAGGTTTTTCTACCTTTGCAGCCATGGGCAGGTCTCCAAGCACAACACCATGTGCTAGTTACCTTGTTAGTGTCTGCCGTTTGATTTTTTCCAGGATTCCTTTTATGTTATGCAGGGATGAGACACTGACCCAAGGACCAGGGACTTTCCAGGGACCGTTCTCTTGCTATCTACCTAAAGCAAGCTAACTAACTTCTTTCACAAGTAATGAGTATTGACTTCTACTTTTGTAAGACAAAAATTATCTAAAACCTATTGCAAAAAGAATAGAACTATACTTACCACTTCTAAACCATATACTTAAAATGTAAGAAATGAAAATGGCATGTTTTTAACTACGATTAGAAATTTAAGACTACCTGAAAGGCACAGTTACAAAATCTTCAAACAGCCCCTTCAAATAACAAAGGGTTATTCTCACATAATTATTTATATATAAATTATAAGTTGATTGTGAATTTAAGATTATTTCCCTGACTACTCACCAAGATAGAATAAAATAATCACTAAAAACCAAGAAAAGAGGGAAATGTATAGCACTAATGTCCACATCAAAAAGCTAGAAAGGGCCGGGCATGGTGGCTCATGCCTGTAATTCCAGCACTTTGAGAGGCTGGGGCAGGCAGATCACTTGAAGCCAGGTGTTCAAGACCAGCCTGGCCAACAGCAAAACCTCATCTCTACAAAAAAATACAAAAATGAGCTGGGTGTGGTGATGCACATCTGTAATCCCAGCTACTCAGGAGGCTGAGAGAGCAGAAATGACTTAAAACCGAGAAGTGGAGGTTGCAATGAGCCGAGATCATGCCACTGTACTCCAGCCTGGGCGACAGAGTGAGACTCTCCCACAAGAAAAAAAAAAAAAAAAACTAGAAACATCTAAAGTTAACAGACTAACATCTTGATTAAAAGAACAAGAAAACCAAGTGAAAACAAACCTGAAAGCTAGCAGAAAACAAGAAATAGCCAAGATCAAAGTAGAGCTGAAGGAGATAGAGAGACTGAGAACTCTTCCCCCCAAAACAAAACAAAACAAAACAAAAAAACTAAAAACAAAACTCAACCAATCCAGGAACTGTTTTTATGAAAAAAAAATTAATAAACTAGATGGAACACTAGCTAGATAAATAAATAAGAAAAGAAAGAAGAACCAAACACAATTAGAAATAATAAGGAAGATATCATCACTGATCCCATGGAAATATGAACAACCATCAGAGAATATTATAAACACCTCTATGCACATAAACCAGAAAATCTAGAAGAAATGGACAATTTTCTTGCAAAATAAACCCTCCACAAGACTGAACCCTGAATAGTTCAATAATGTGTTCTGAAATTGAGGCAGTAATAACTAGCCAACCAAGCAAGCTGAATTTGACCAAAAGTACAAAGAGGAGATGATACCTTTTCTCCTAAAACTATCCCCAAAAAAATTGAAGACAAGGAAGTTCTCTCTAACTCATTCTATCAGGCCAGCATCATCCTGATACCAAAACCTAAAATAGATACTACAACAACAACAACAACACATCATGCCAATGTCTTTGATGAACACTGTGCAAAAATCCTCAATAAAATACTGGCAAACCAAATCCAGCAGCATATTAAAAAGTGCATCCACCACAATGGAATTGGCTTTGTCCCCAGGATGCAAGGTTGGTTCAACATATGCAAATCAATAAATGTGACTCATCACATAAAGAGAACTAAATACAAAAACCAAATGATTATCTCAATAGATGCAGAAAAAGTATCCAATAAAATTCAACATTCCTTCACGTTTAAAATTCTCAATAAACTAGGAACTGAAGAAACATACCTCAAAATAATAAGAGTCATGTACAACAAACTCACAGCCAATATCTTACTGAATGCGCAAAAGCTGGAAACATTCCCCCTGAAAACTGGCACAAGAAAACTATGCCCTCTCTCACCACTCCCATTCGACACAGTATTGGAAACCTTGTCCAGGAAAATCAGGCCAGAGGAAGAAATAAAGAGTACTCAAACAGAAAGAGAGGAAGTCAAATTATCTTTGTTTGCAGATGACCTGATCCTATATCTAGAAAGCCTCATCGTCTCATCCCCAAAGCTTCTTAAGATGATAAGCAACAGTAGCAAAATCTCAGGATATAAAAATCAATGTGCAAAAGTAGCTAGCATTCCCATACACAAGCAACAGGCAAGCAGGGAGACAAATCATGAATGAACTTTCATTCACATTTGCTATAAAGAGAAAAAAATACCTAGGAATACAGCTAAGAAGGAAAGTGAAGGACCTCTTCCAGGAGAGCTACAAATGACTGCTCAGAGAAATCAGAGTGGACACAAAACAGATGGAGAAACATTCCATGCTTATGGAGAGGAAGAATCAGTACCACGAATATGAGCATATTGCCCTAAGTAATTTATAGATTGAATGCTATTCCCATTGAACTACTGACATTCTTCAGATAATTAGGAAAAAAAAACATTTAAAATTCATATGGAACCAAAAAATAGTCCAAATAGCCAAGCCAACCTTAAGGAAAAAAAAAAAAAAAAAAAGCTGAAAGCATCACTGCCTAACTTCAAACTATACTAGAAGAGTACAGTAACCAAGACAGCATGGTACTGGTATAGAAACAGACACATAGACAAATGAAACAAAATAGAAAGCATAGAAATAAAGCCAAAAACCTACAACAACCTGAACTTTGACAAAGTCAACAAAAACAAGGAATTAGGAAAGGGCTCCCTATTCAATAAATGGTGCTAGGATAACTGGCTAGTCATATGCAGAGAATTAAAACTGGAACCCTTCTTAACACCATAGACAAAAATTGACTCAAGATGGATTAAAGACTTAAATGTGCAACCCAAAACTATAAAAACCTTAGAAGAAAAAATCTAGAGAATACCATTCAGGATATAGGCATGAGGAAAGATTTGATGACAAAAAGGCCAAAAGACATAGCAACAAAAGCAAAAATTGACTAATGGGGTCTAATTAAACTAAAGAGCTTCCGCAGAGCCAAAGAAGCTATCATCAGAGCAGAGAAGCTAGAGAATGGGAGAAAAATGTTGCAACCTATCCATCTGACAAACGTCTAATACCCAGAATCTACAAGGGACTTAAAATTTACAAGAGAAAAACAAATAACCCCATTAAAAAAGGGTCAAAGGACATGAACAGACATATCACAAAACAAGACATACATGTGCCCAACAAACATGAAAAGCTCAACATCACTGATAACTGGATAAATACACATCAAAACAACAATGAGATACCATCTCACACCAATTACAATGGCTATTAATAAAAAGAAAAAAAAACAGATGCAGGTGAGGTTGTGGAGAAAAGGGAACACTTTTATACTGTTGGTGGGATTGTAAATTATTTCAAGCATTGTGGAAGAGAGTGTGGAGATTCCTCAAAGGCCTAGAAGCAGAAATACAATTTGACCCAGCAATACTATTACTGGGTATACACCCAAAGAAATATAAATCTATTTTAAATATACATGTATACATATGTTCATTGCAGCACTATTTACAATAGCAACGTCATGTAATCAATCTACGTGCCCATCAATCATAGACTGAATAAAGAAAATGTGGTACATATACACCATGGAATGCTATGAAGCCATAAAATGTAATGAGATGATGTCCCTTGCGGGAACATGGTTGGAGTTTGAAGCCATTACTCCCAGCAAACTAATGCAGGAACAGAAAACCAAACACCACCTATTATTATTCTAACTTATTAGCGGAAGTAGATCAATAAGAACACATGGACACATCAGGAAGAACAACACACTGGACACCTGTTTCATGTTATGGGGGAGGGTAAGGAGAGCATCAGGAAGAATAGCTGCGGATGCTGGGCTTAGTACCTGGGTGATGAGATGATCTGTGCAGTAGAGCACAATGGCACACGTTTATCTATGTAAGAAACCTGCATATCCTGCACATGGACCCCTAAACTTAAAATAAAAGTTGAAAAAAACGTTTATCACATATAGACCCCTGAACTTAAAATAAAACTTGGAAAAAAAAGAGTATCTGGTGGATTCTCTGTTAGACCCAAACTGAGAATCCTGAAGCTCCCGCTGGGGGAATTGGGGCTGGGGGCACCCTGGGGAGCCGCTGCCAAGGCCGTCCACCCTCCCTACAGGCCGCCTCCCTTCCCGGCCAGTGATGGAAAGGAGAGGGGGAATGTGAACAGCTGTGGAAATCAGATTCTTGGGAATTAAATCAGGCCCCAGCCCATGCCCCCCAGCCCAGTCCAGCCAGTGTGCCCGCCAGTCTTCCCACCCAGCCAGGACAGCCCTCAGGATTGTTAGATGGAACAAGTCTCCATCATCACCCAGACATGGAGGGAAGATGCTCTGGTCCTTACCAAGCAAGGCCTGGTTTCCAAAGTGCTCTCCGAAAAGGCCTCATGTTTGTCACATCTTAGAAGGTAAATTTCTGCTGTTCTTGCACCCAGCATGTCGGCCAGTCAAGATCCCCCGCTGAGCTCTCCACACATAAGGAGGAAGTCAACACCATTGCCAAGTCGGATCAGCGCCGGGGTCTGCAGTATCAGTTTTATCAGATCCCAGGAACCTGCCTGCTCCCAGAGATGACAGAGAAAAATCAAGGAACGATCTCTATGGTCACTGACCTCGATGAAACCCTTCTGCATAGCTCCTTTAAGCCAATCAGCAATGCTGACGGCCTAGTGACTGTAAAGATTGAGGGGACCATGCACCAGATCCATTTGCTCATGAGGCGAGTTCGGGGTGGGTGTGGGCTCAGCGGACCCCTCACTCTGAGTGGCCGGCCAACCCCACCAGCCCCAGGCAGTGAGGGCTTAGCACCTGGGCCAGCAGTTGGTGTGCTCAATTTCTCACCAGGCCTTAGCGGCCGTCCCGTGGGGCAGGGCTCAGGACCTGCAGCCTGCCATGCCTGAGCCTCCCACCCCACTCTGTGGGCTCCTGTGTGGCCCGAGCCTCCCCAATGAGGGCCAACCCTGCTCCATGGCGCCCAGTCCATCAACCTCCCAAGGGCTGAGGAGTGTGGGTGCATGGCACAGGACTGGCAGGCAGCTCCACCTGCAGACCCAGTGTGGGTCCACTGGGTGAAGCCAGCTGGGCTCCTGAGTCTGGTGGGGAGGTGGAGAACCTTTATGTCTAGCTAAGGGATTGTAAATACACCAATCAGCACTGTGTATCTAGCTCAAGGTTTGTAAATACACCAATCAGCACTGTGTATCTAGCTCAAGGTTTGTAAACACACCAATCAGCACCCTGTGTCTAGCTCAGGGTTTGTGAATGCACCAATTGACACTCTGTATCTAGCTACTCTGGTGGGGACGTGGAGAACCTTTATGTCTAGCTCAGGAATTGTAAATACACCAGTCGGCACTGTGTATCTAGCTCAAGGTTTGTAAACACGCCAATCAGCACCCTGTGTCTAGCTCAGGGTTTGTGAATGCACCAATTGACACTCTGTATCTAGGTACTCTGGTAGGGACAGGGAGAACTTTTGTGTCTAGCTCAGGGATTGTAAATGCACCAATCAGCCCCCTGTCAAAACAGACCACTCAGCTCTACCAATCAACAGGATGGAGATGGGGCCAGATAA
Source organism: Gorilla gorilla gorilla (assembly GCF_029281585.2). Taxonomy (NCBI): domain Eukaryota; kingdom Metazoa; phylum Chordata; class Mammalia; order Primates; family Hominidae; genus Gorilla; species Gorilla gorilla. The sequence goes on along the minus strand of NC_086018.1, from coordinate 6,531,055 downwards.
GAGAATAAAAGCAGGCTGCCCCAGCCAGCAGTGGCAACCCACTTGGGTTCCCTTCCACACTGTGGAAGATTTGTTCTTTTGCTCATTGCAATAAATCTTGCTGCTGCTCACTCTTTGGGTCCACACTGCCTTTATGAGCTGTAACACTCACCATGAAGGTCTGCAGCTTCACTCCTGAAGCCAGCAAGACAACGAACCCACCGGGAGGAAGGAACAACTCCAGACGCGCTGCCTTAAGAGCTGTAACATTCACCACGAACGTCTACAGCCTCACTCCTGAGCCAGCGAGACCACGAACCCACCAAAAGGAAGAAACTCCGAACACATCCGAATGTCAGTAGGAACAAATTCCAGACACGCCGCCTTTAAGAACTGTAACACTCACCGCAAGGGTCCGCGGCTTCATTCTTGAAGTCAGTGAGACCAAGAATACACCAATTCTGGACACACTGTGGCGAGTGTGCTGGACCAGTGTGGGGTGTTCTGGGGTTGCCTAGCCCATGAGTCGTGTTTGTTCCAACAGGGCTGCTATGTCAATGACCTCAGCTATCTGGAGAGGGACCTGAGGAAAACTATCATCCTGGACAACTCACCTGCTTCTTACATCTTCCACACAGAGAATGCAGTGCCTGTGCAGTCCTGATTTGATAATATTCCAGACAGCAGCTGCTGCACCTGATATCAACCTTCGAGGAGATGAGTGGAGCAGAGGATGTCTACGCTAGCCTTGGGCAGCAGTGGGCCCTTAGCCTTCCCTGCTTCCCAGCAATGGCCATCGCAGTAGGGGACTTTCCCACACTGTGCCTTTATGATCAGCCTGAAAGAGTGAAGGCTGGAAGACCTATCCACACATGCCTGGAAAGGGTGAGAAGTGATTGAAAAGAGCTTTAGGACAGCTTAGATGCCCAGTGGGTGAATGCCAGACCAAGGATACCCAGAGCTACCTGCCATCAAGTTGTTGGGTTCCCGAGATGTGAGTGTAAGAAAAAGAAAGAGAGCATGTGTGTTTTGCGATGAACTCTGGCCCCAATATACAGTGTTTCAGTGGGGGAGAAGCTGAAAGACAAAGACTCTTCCCAAGTTAGCTTGTCTCCTCTCCTGTCACACTACAAGCCCCTGAGCTCCATAGGGATGAAGACTATTGAAGGCTCCATTGCAAACCTGGTCTTTCCTCAGTGCTGCAAGGCCTATGCCAAGGAGAAAGGAAAGGTATGCCTTTGGGTGTTCCAAACACACATCTTTCTGAAATATTTCTCCAGCCAGTTGTTGCAGACAAAAGACAATATTTCTGGGAAGATGGGGACTTATGTCCAGACCAGTACCCAAGCCATCAGGTCTTGTGGCGCAAAGGCTATGCTTACTTAAGTCCAGCCAAGTGCCTGGGATGGATCCTTTCTGCATCTCCCCAAGACTGACCACTTAGCCATAGCCTGAAACCTGTGGGGAAGGAAGTTGTCTCCCCACCCTGCAAGAGGAAAAATAACTGATTTCTGTTCTTTTGACTCTGTTTTAAAATTATCTTAAAAAAAAAAAGCCTATCTGAAACTGAAAAGAAAAAAAACAGAAAACAAGGAAAAAGATGTCATACTTACATAGGTGAAAAACATAGTTATATCTATAAGCAACAAACACAGCTAATTCACACTTATATTAAACATCACATTGAGATAAAGTGTACCAAGCTAAAACTTATCATTCAATTCATCATATCAAGCTTTAAAAGCAAAAATACAGTTAACTGATCTGAGAAAACATACCCCCCAAGAAAAGAAACACAATAACACGGAACTGAAAATAAGAACAGAGATTTTAATGCATAAAATCCTGAATACAACATAGATTTACAATGAAAAAATAACTCTTTTTTTTTTTTTTTTTTGAGACAGAGTCTTGCCCTGTCACCCAGGCTGGAGTGCAGTGGCATGATCTTGGCTCACTGCAAGCTCTGCCCACTGGGCTCACGCCATTCTCCTGCCTCAGCCTCCCGAGTAGCTGGGAATACAGGCGCCCACAACTATGCCCAGCTAACTTTTTGTATATTTAGTAGAGATGGGGTTTCACCGTGTTAGTCAGGGTTGTCTGGATCTCCTGACCTCGTGATCCAACCACCTTGGCCTCCCAAAGTGCTGGGATTACAAGCATGAGCCACCACGCCCAGCCGAAAAATAATTCTTTAGATATCTACAGCATTCAACTGTGTGCACTCATGAAAAACAGACAATTTAAGTCATTAGAATTTAGTGGATTGCAGTAAAATTATACAGAAAATACATTGCAATCATTAATAACAGGCTCTAATCAGAAGAGTTTAATAAATAATCATTAAAAAGACAGGAGAATTTTCTTATGTTCTCAATATGTTTCTGCTCTTCTTACCACAAAATATAATAAAACCACATGACTATACTGTAGATTTCAGGAGCTAAAAAAGCCTTATATTTTCAAACAAAAGAACAACATAAATTTTGCAAAATATGATGAGCATTACCGAAGTATAAAGTAAATATCTGGAATTAAAATATACCATCATTTATATACAGACTAAAAAAAGAATATAAATGTTCATGATTCCTTTCTGCCTACAGTGAGCTTAAAATTACAACCAAAAATTTTGATAAATATGTAGCACCTACAAGAAATTTTATTAATAGCTTACATAATGTGTAAATTTGAGCAATTTATTTTAGAATTTTTGAATCTAAAAATCACCAGCTTGACATTCATTTCAGAAAGTGAAACATAAAGGAGAGTAACATAAGCAAGATGACAGAATGGGAGGTTCGGCATCCACATCCCCCACAACATAATGCAGCTGCCACAGCAAACATAAGTGCATTCATGAAAGCCTTGGGATCCAGTTCAGAGATTGTGACACCCAGCTGGAGGCAAAGACCAAGGAAGACATCTTCAGAGGGTAAGAACTTGACCAAGTGGCAAGCTTGCCAATCATGGTCCTGGCTTCAAAATTCTGCCACATCTTACTGTAGACTTGACTATAACTCATTTGACCTTGGTCCTGCCACTGCAACAATCTGCCAAAAACACAAGAGAATTCATACTCACCTGAGACTTAGGTGACAGGCCTGCAGAACTTGGTTCTCTCTATAGTCCCTGAATCAGGCAAAACACACGTTCTTTACTTCTCCAGCCATGGTCCAGAAGAAATCTTCACATTGATATGATGAAATGCTAACAAAAAATATGAAAAATACTAAAGTACAAATGTCATTACAAATGGTAAATACATACTGAAATTCAGAATACTATAAATTGTTACCATCTTAAACTAGACTATTAAAATACAAGATGTTTTACATAAGTCTCATGAGAACCACTAGGAAAAAAAATCTGTGGTTAAAAAAAGGGAAAGTAATTAAAGCATACACAAACAACAAAAATTACACATTGGATATGGTGACTCCTGCTTATAATTCCTACACTTTGGGAGGCCATGGAGGGAGAATCATAAGCTCCTTGGGTGTTGTGGTAGGTGTCTGTAGTCCAAGCTACTTGGCTGGCTAAGGTGGGAGGATTGCTTGAGCCCAGGAGGTTGAGGCTACTGTGAGCTGTGATATGCCACTGCACTTCAGTCTGAGCAAGAAAGCATAACTTTTTCTCAACAAAAATTAACAATACCACAGGAAAGACAGAACCAGAAAAAAAAAAAGCAAACTTAAAATAGACAGAAAACTACAAATTTACAATAGTAACTGCTTACCTATCACTACCTTACAAGTAAAAACATTAAATTATCTACTAAACAGATACTGCTGTAGACTGAATGTCATCTCCAAAATTTAGGATAAAATTTAATAGCCAATGTGTTAGAATTAAGAGGTGGAACCTTTAAAAATTAATTAAGCTATATGAACTTTGCCTTCATGAATGGATTAATGTTCTTATTATGGGAATGGGCTAATTATAACAAGAATGGATCTGTTATATATTAAAAAAAAAAAAAGCTGTCTCTCCCTCACATCTTTGTCTATGTTATTATCCAGCAACTAAACCTTCAACAGAAACCAGTATCATGTTGTTTTGCCTTTCCAGCCTCCAGAATCATGAGTCAAATAAAATTCTATTCTTTGTTAATTACCAGTGTGTGATATTCTGTTATAGCAGCCAAAAGAGACTAAAGCAGACAGAGTGGATAAATGAATCTTTTAAACCTCGTAATATGCTGCTTACAGGAGACTCAATTATGAATTAAGAGCATAGGTTAAAAGTGAAAGGATAGAAAATGATATTCCGTGCAAATAATAACCAAAAAAGTGCAATGGTAGTTATGCTTAAATTAGACAAAATAGACTTTCTAGCAATGTCTCTCACAAGCATGAAATGAGGTTACTATACAATAATAATAGAGGTTAATTTGTCAAGAGAATATAGCTATATATATTTATGCACCCAAAAGGGAGGCTTCTAAATATAAAAAGCAAATATGGGCAGAATTGTAGGGAGAAGTAGAAAGAAACCCAATAATAGAAAAATTTAATGAAATGTATAATAAAGGACATATAGTTAACAGCATTGTAAATTGGCAAGGGAAAGCTGGTCTCATGTGTTGCATTTGAGAATGCAGCAAAGAAAGTGGGAACTGATAATTTTACCGCAAGTCTGAGTTAGGCTGAAAAACAGGGTGGTCGATTAGAGGTTCCACTTGCCATATATTAAAAAAACACAGGAGAAAACCAGTCCTCCTCTGGTGTGTTAAAATAATTAAAGAGCAGAAAAATAGGCTAAAGTGGCTCTAGTGCCCTGTGTTCATAGGTATATATATATATATATATATATATATATATATATATATATATATATATATATATATAAAACCTAACTCAAATACATTTCCTATAAAACACTATCTTAGCCTGAAACAAAACGCAGGTTTAACCCATGACAAACATACAATTAACCTCTGATTATGTAACCAGGAAATTTCCATCTGGATAGTTCAAATAAGGTGACTACATAACTGGAACCAATTCTTGAATTTGGGTTGCTTTCTCATGCATCTTATAAAAGCCTTTCCTTTATGCCCCTCGGGTGGACCAGAAATCATGGCTGGGTGCTTTCCATTTCACCAATCACTGTTTGTTCAGATAAACTAATGAACCTTTTAACATAGACTCCAGTTAATTTTTAAAAAGAGAGACTGCGGACCCCACGAGCCGCAGCTCCTCCCACGCAAACACCCAGTCGCGGTTTTTCCCTGATGACCCACCTGGCATCCCTGAACAATCTGGGAAATACTCATGGCTGTGGGCAAAGAGCAGGGCGCTGCCCAGGGACAGGACCGGATGGGCAGGGCGGGACGTGGGGGCCTCGCTGCTGGCCCAGCGGCCATCTTGCAGCCACAGGGGACTGAGGGCCAAGCTGCGGGAGACTCGGAGCTAACCGTGGGGTGGCCGGTCCTGCCGGTTTCACAGCCTACTCTCCCCTATCGGGATGCCGAACCCCGCATACTCACCATTTCCCAGCTTCCAAGATGTCCTGGCACCTTAACTATACTTCCCCAAGGACCTACAGATCACAGGGCAACAGGGGCTGTGACAGAGTAGCCCGGGGCTCCCAAGGTGGAGGAGGCAAAAGAGGAGATGGATCCCAAGTTCCTGTGCCAGCACCAGCGAGAGACAAAGACCCCGCCAAATGCCGAAAGCCGCGCCCTCCTTTCCTCTCCTCTCCCACAGCGCGCCTGATTGGGCGGTTCCCACATCAGTGTCACTGATTGGATAAAACTCCAGGACGCACCCACCCCTGCCTGACTCCTGCCCCTACCCCAACTCCCCCTCAGCGTTAGTGCATTTTTGTTAGTTTGTTTTATTTTAAGTTCTGGAATACATGTGCAGAATGTGCAGGTTTGTTACATAGTTTTACATGTGCCATGGTGGTTTGCTGCACCTATCAACCTGCCATCTAGGATTTAAGCCCCACATGCATTAGGTATTTGTCCTAATTTTCTCCCTCCCCTTGACCTCAACCCCCTAACAGGCCCCAGTGTGTGATGTTTTGCTCCCGGTGTCCATGTGTTCTCATTATTCAACTCCCACATGTGAGTGAGAACATATGGTGTTTGGTTTCCTGTTCCCGTGTTAGTTTGCTGAGTATAATGTTTTCCAGCTTCATTCACGTCCCTGCAAAGGACATGAATTCATTCTTTTTATGGCTGCGTATTATTTCATGGTGTATATGTGCCACATTTTCTTTTTCCAATCTATCAATGATGGGCATTAGGGTTGGTTCCAAGTCTTTGCTATTGGAAACAGTGCTGCAATAGACATATGAGTGCATGTGTCTTTATGCTAGAATGATTTATATTCCTTTGGTTATACACCCAGTAATGAGATTGCTGGGTCAAATGGTATTTCTGGTTCTAGATCCTTGAGGGATCACCACACTGTCTTCCATAATGGTTGAACTAATTTACACTGCCTCCAGCAGTGTAAAAGTGTTTCTATTCCTCCACAGCCTCACCAGCATCTGTTGTTTCCTGACTTCTTAATAACTGCCATTCCATATGGTGTGAGATGGTATCCCATTGCGGTTTTGATTTGCATTTATCTAATCTCCACTGATGATGAGCTTTTTTCTTTTTGTGTGTTTGTTCACCACATAAAAGTCTTCTTCTTGTTCTTCTTTTTCTTCTTCCTCTTCTTCTTCTTGTTCTTCTTCTTCTTTTTCTATTTATTTTATTTATTATTTTTAAGATGGAGTCTTGCTCTGTCACCCAGGCTGGAGTGCAGTGGAAGGATCTCGGTTCACTGCAACATCTGCCACCCAGGTTCGAGTGATTCTCCTGCCTTAGCCTCCCCAGAAGCTGGGATTACAGGCCACCCGCCAACACACCCTACTAATTTTTTGTGTTTTTAGTAGAGATTCGGTGTCACCATGCTGCCCAGGCTGGTCTTGAACACCTGACCTCATGATCCACCTGCCTCCATGGCTGAAAGTGCTGGGATTACAGGCTTGATCAACCGTGCCCAGCCAAATATCTTCTTTTGAAAAGAGTCTGTTCATATTCTTTGCTCACTTTTTGATGGTTTGTGTGTGTGTGTGTGTTTGTGTGTGTGTGTGTGTGTGAATTTGTTTAAGTTCCTTGTAGATTCTGGATATTAGACCTCTGACACATGGATAGAGTGCAAAAATTTTCTCTCATTCTGTAGGTTGCCTGGTAACTCTGGTGATAGCTTCTTTTGCTGTGCAGAAGCTCGTTAGTTTAATTATATCTCATTTGTCAATTTTAGCTTTCGTTGAGATTGCTTTTGGTATTTTATTCATGAAGTCTTTGCTCATGCCTATGTCCTGAATGGTATTGCCTAGGTTTTCTTCTAGGGATTTTATGGTTTGGTGTCTTACATTTAAGACTTTAATCCATCTTGAGATAATGTTTGTATAAGATTTAAGGAAGGGGCCCAGTTTCTGTTTTCTGAATGTGGCTAGCCAGTTCTTTCAGCACCATTTGTTAAGTAGGAAATTTTTCCCCATTGCTTGTTTTTGTAAGGTTTGTCGGAGATCAGTTGGTTGTAGATGTGTGATGTTATTTCTGAGGCCTCTGTTCTGTTGCATTGGTCTATATACTGTTTTGGTATCAGTACTGTGCTGTTTTGGTTACTGTAGCCTTGTAGCATAGTTTGAAGTCTGGTAGCAGGATGTCTCAAACTTTGTTGCTTTTGCTTAGGATTGTTTTTGGTTGACAGGCAAACAGGCTGGTATAGTTGGGGTCACATGCCCAGAGTATCACAGCTAATTAAGAAGTGAGGCGAGACTCGAAATGCACATGCTCTTTCCCTTAACTGGGTCTGTTGTATAATGCATCTTATCAGCTATTTAACGGTAGGAATTAGAACAATTTGGACATCTTTTTAGCAACTTTTTAACCTGCACTTTGGTAATGCGGTAAAAAACTTCATCCCATCCCTGAGCCCCTCTCTCACAACACTCGACCCCACTGCTGACCACGCTGTGGTGTGGCCATTAGGAATCAGGCAGGCAGCGGGGGCCGGAAATAAATAAGCAAGGATTATGTTGCCCAAATTTGCTCATCTTAGAAAGTCCCCTCAACCATTCTGTGTGAAGTGATTATTCCAGGGTAAGTGTGCCCTGACTGTGCTGCATGTCAGTCTGACTTGTCTTTTTGAAAACCACTGGATTACTCTCATGAATGGGGGTATTTCTCTTTCTATTTGAAAATGATCAACTATCCTCTGCAGGTGTCCTCATTTGCTGGTTTACACCCTGAAGGTACCGGTGAGAAAATATTTGGGCCACATCAGAATATCTATTCTCAGCTGCAGGATATATAGAAATTTCTTCATACTATCTAACCATTTTCTCAATAACCGTTATATTTAACAGTGATAGCTTGGAAGGCAGGGAAGTACACAGATGACACAATCTAGAAAGTTTAATTTATTTATAAGTTTCTTTTTTTGGTCTTGTTTAGTTTTGCTTAGTTTTTGGATACAAGGTCTTGCTCTGGTGCCCAGGCTGCAGGGCAGTGGCATAATCATAACTCATAATTTGGTTGTAACGGTTCTTTAAAGTATATTTTTGCTGAAAGTGGTAGCTCACACCTGTAATCTAAACATTTGGGTGGCCAAGGTGGGATGATCACTTGATCCCAGGAGTTCAAGACGAGTCTGGGAACATAAGTAGGTTCAGTCTCTAGAAAAAAATTAAAAAATTGTCTGGGTGTAGCTTTGCATGCCTGTAGTCCCAGCTACTTGAGAGGCTGATTTGAAAGCATCACTGGAGCCTAAGAATTTGAAGATGCAGTGTGACCCATGATTCAGCCACTGCATTGACAGAGTGAAGTGTGTGTGTGTGTGTGTGTGTGTGTATAAAGAATTTGTATGTGAAAAAAATTCAAGCACAGGAGAAAAGTGAAAGCCCATGGTGGGGGATGTGGAGAAATGTGAGTGTGGCTCCAGCAACTCAGTGAGACTTGGTTTTCCATCTTGAAGAATTGCCCATCCACACTGAAACCATAGCCTAACAAATGCCAGTTCTCAAACTACACCTGCTGGGATACCAGTATGTAGCCTTTTGAAAAAAATAAAATCTTTCACCTAAGAGAAGGACAAGAGAAAAGGAGGGTTTCACATCTAAAGCCTTCATTTTCTTTATGAATCAGCAGCCACTTGTCATTTGAGTTGTCCAAAGGTGACTGACAGCACTAATACACTTAATGAATCAACCAGGAAAAATGGGCCTCTCAGGTGAGGAGGAGGCACAATGGTCACAAAACCCAATCCATTCTCAGCTTTGCATGGTGCTCGCATCTCAAGAAGTGGTGTTAGCCATGTGAACCGTGTTCACTGGACAAGGCCAGAGGAAAGAATATTTAGTTCAATACAACTATGAGGCTGCAAATCAAACTGGTAGTGGGAGCATGCATGAGGCATCAGTGGCCGAGACACTGGTGGCTACCCTTCGGTGTCACTTAAACTTTCGAGGTGAAGGAAACTTTTTTTTCCCAATTGGCTCAGAGAAACTAATAAACATTAAAATTGAGATTGTTTTTCTTTTCAAGATTTCTAAGACATAGAGGACTTTCTAACACTCCAAGAGACATTCAGCTATACATGCAGCTGAGGACCTGCCTGCTCTGTAGAGGGAAGGCAGAGCAGCAGCCACCAGCTTTAGGAGCTTTAAGCTCCTCCTCTCATAGGGACAGGCCACCCCCACACAACCCCCCTAACTTCATAGGCTCTGGCTGTCAGGTGCACCTGGGGAACTGTCTTCCTCCCATCTCATTAGCTGTCCAAGACAGTCCAGCTCAATCTAAAACCTACCATAGGATGGCGAGTTGTAGACTCTCCTCCATTCTCCCAGCCCAGTGTGAATTCTGGAGAGTGCTCCTCCATCCTCTTACCTCAGATGATATGAAAAGAGCCGGTTCCCGGGCAGTTAGATGTTCAGTGATATAACAGGCCCAGCATATGCAGGGCCTGGTGCCACAGCCTGGCACCTGTCCCCTACCTGGCCTTCACGCCGGACTTTTCCCTTCTGCCACCAATGTCAGGTGATGGTCACCTGTGCCACACTCTCATGAGCTTGGTAAGTAGCAGGGATGTAAACCCCAACAGATTTCCTGTGACTCTAGCCTCTTACCTCCCACTCAGGTGACATTATAAGCATAATTTTACATTTGATCTTATTTATGCATAATTTTTTAATAACATTTCTGACAACAGCCCACACAACAAAATGAGTCTGGGTTACAGAACACATGGGTGAGGCTAGGGTAGCAGGTTTCAATTACTTTATTGCAATGTGAAATGAAGATTAATGTTTTAAAAACAAGACAAAGTTGTTTATCAGCTGTGGGGTGGCTACATTTGCTAGCTCTTGCTCACTTCCTTTGAAACAAGGTATCTGGACAGACCATATTCATAAGTAGCTCTTTGCAAAACCCCAGACAGAAGCCCCAGTCAGACACAACTCCCTCAGGCTCACAGGGTGGCAACTTCCTCCTCCATGTTAGGCTCTGACAGCAGGCAAGGGAAGGAACACAGGCAGCAAGGGACAGGTAAGGCCCATGACTGTAGGGATCCCCAAATGCCCCAGAGCTATTCTCTGTAGAAGGACACACACAGGTCTCACTGAGTCAGTGCAGTGGCTGAATCATGGGTCACTGCAGCCTCAAACTCTTAGGCTCCAGTGATGCTTTTACCTCAGCCTCTCAAGTAGCTGTGTGGCAAAAAGCATCCTATATTTTTAATTAAAACCTGTACTTTAAGCCAGGTTGGACCTGGGGATAGTGGCAGCAAAAGCAGCAGCCAAATGTATACGCTCCAGATGTCTACGCTCATGGGCACAGGCATATTCCACAATTGCTGGAGGATGAGAGGCCTGAGAGGCACCTGTTTCCCAGCTGCTAATTGATGTTCACACACCCCATTCACGTGTCTTCATTTAGGTCTGTGCCTCGTGTATTCACTCAGCCAGTGCAAACACATCTTCTGGGGGGCATCATTAATTGCAGCACCAGCCCCACTTGTTCTGGGAGGGAATCAGGAGGAATCTGGTCAGCTCCTAATCCCCCAGGACAAAGGTGCTGCCCCTTTTCAGCACTCACATCCAGCAATGCCATCTCGGGATGGGTTTTTGAAACACAAGCAGCATGAGGTAGCAAGCATGGTGTGACGGGCTCAGGGCTATGGGCAGCCGGCTGCTGGAGAAACAGCACAGGGCAGGCACATCTGTGGGTGGCACCATGAAAAGCCAAGGCAGCCACAGCCCCTACCTCCAACAGCCCCAGCCCAGATGGCATTCAAATCTTCCCGGATAGTATTGGGGTGCCCGATGCCCATCACTCATCCACTCATTAGCACGGCCTTGTTGGTTACTCAGGGACTAAGGAGAGAGGGTGGGGGATGTAGATCCAGGGTGGGCACCGCCTCACAGCCAGAGTCCAACTGACTGCAGTCCAGCAAGCAAGCCCAAGCAGCTCAGCTCTAGTCACCTCTGGCTGCACTTTATGTGTATACTTTACACAAAGGCAGCAAAAGGAGGTCAACACTAGCTGTTGTGACATGAAAGTCTATGCCCCATTAAGACCTTAAAATGCTGTTGTCTTAAGCCCTCTTTATTCTTATAAAATTTATACAAATAAACACATACAAGCTGAAACTACTATAAATGAAATATTAGGATTTTTTAAACCCATAAACAGACACGAAGACAGTCACTGTTTGATTGCAGAGAAAGTGAGATTCTAAAGCAGCTGGCCACAAAACAGCCTCACCAAACCCCAGGCAGGCCAGGCAGTCTGAACACTACAAGGCCACGTGATGGTCACAGAGGATGACAGCTCTCATGAGTATTCTAAGGCACTGTGTTAGCTTCTCACTCACAGTCTCAGAATACCCTGTGAGGGGAGGACCCTCCTCACTAGAGCACAGGAGGTTCCTGAGCTCTTCCCAGAAAAATGGTCATCAAAAGATGGAGCAGGGGGAAGCCTAGACAGAACAAGTGAGTCCCTAGGGTCTCCTTAACCTCCCTCAGCTCCTCCACATGGGTCCCTGAGGGAAAGTGAGCAGCCTTCTAACCCCCTTGATACGGTTCCAGTCCTGCAGGTCTGGACTCTCTCATTTTATGCTACCTTAAGGGGTGACAATGCAACCCCAGGCCCCTTTTTTGCCATCCCTCAATGCCAGGCCAGGCCCAGAGCCCTTTGCTGACACAGCCCAGGGGATACTTAAGGCCCACCTGGGCACAGTCACCTGTAGTGTACTGAGATGAGCAAGGAGGTGCAAGTAGACACAAATCCCCAAGGGCATGGCCTCAGGCATGTTCCACAGGCTCAGGGCCTTGCTGATGAGCTCACAGCCCTCCTTCAGGAATCCTGCAGATCACACCCTCAGGGAGCAGTGCTCAGATGAGCAGGCAGGCCCCACATCCCCCACCCCATGATGCTCTGTTCCACTTTGCAGGCTTCTGCATTGGCCAGTCCCCACTGCTTTCTGGTGAGATGTCCCAATTGAAGTGAATGTTGAAGGCCACACAGCTGATAGAGCTCACTGCCTTGCACATGTTGTAAATCACCTCTTGGCTCCAAGGGTCAGCTGTGGAGACACACCTTGATGGGAGGTAGCCCCACTCCACCATCAGTGGTGCTGCTTTGACCTGATCTGCACCTTCCAGATCCTTGCTGAGATGTCTGCACGCTTCTCTAAGGGACTGGGTCACGAGGCACCCCTGGCAAGGACCAGCTGGCAGAACAGGCTGGACACTCTCCCTCAGCCTCCCCAGCAGCCCTGCCTGTGCTATCGTTTGTGCTGATCATCTCCATGGTAAGATTATGGGAAATTTTTTAAAGCATATTTTCCCCATTCACTTCCCTATCTTAATAACAGCACTGATAACTTTTAAGCCCTAGCAAGCTGAAACTGCAAGACACATGATCTTCTGCCTTAGAAGGGCCATGTTTGGGCAGTGTGTGCCCAGGTGAGAGCCCCATGGTTGTTAGTGGAAGTGGGGAGCTGGATGGGCCTGGCCCCATAGCCTAGTGAAAAGTAGGACCCTCTCCTTCCAGAGCATGAATGTCTCAGAGGCCGGAAAAAGGTGCTTGGGTGGCCTGCCAAGAAGCAGAAGGCTAGAAGGCCTGGAAGGAACCCCAACAGCCTTCAAGGTGGCTGAGAGGGCTGGGCTCATTCCAGCTTTCTTTGCTTTCATCCTGTTAGCAAGAAAACCTGCTCAAAGATGGCATGCAGGCCTGAGGCTGCCATTCCCTCATAAGGGGCTATAGGCACCTTGATTGTGGCTCTTTCTTGAAGCAGCTGCTCAGGCCGGTTCTCGAAGAGCAGTTCCCTCATTATCCACAGGTCTTTGTTCCAGCCCCGGGTCTGCAGAGGGACTAGGGAGGGAGGCAAGGGCTAGTCCTATGCCCCACAACCTGCTTTGAGACATCTCTTTTGTTACTTCCTCACAGACAGCCTGAAACTTCCAAATGAACAGGCCAGCATGGATCCTCCAGGAAAAAGTACAGAATTCTGTCTAGTACCAAGATGGAAGGGGTTTCCCAGTGAAGGCAGGGCCAGGCTGCATGCACCTCTTCAAAAATGTTCTCCTCACTGTCCAGCCTCAAGGTGTACATCCTCTGTGTGCATGCAGTCCATGGCAGGCTCTGCCTGGTGAGCCGTCCAGCTGCACACCTGCAATGTGGTGGTGACCCTCTTGAATGGGTGGTTCTGGGCCACATGACAGGCAGCAGAGAGGGAGATGCTCAGCCCACCAAGCCCAGAGCCCTGCCACAGGCTTCTTTGAGGCCTCCACCAGCTCTGGGTTCTTGCCCTGAGAGACTGCCCTGAAGTCAAACAGAAGCAGGTGGGACTCTCTTCCAGAGCTGCTCTTTCTCCCACTGACAGCTCCCTAGAGGGGGACTCAGACAGCTGGGACAGATTTCTCAGGCAAAAGGACTGGAGTTTAGGCTGACCGGTTCATTCCATACCCACCCATGACATGACACAAGGCAGGGGCTGTGGGACAAAGGCATTGCCTTTCCTTCTGGAATGAGGAATGGCTTAGGAAGCAGGGGCTGATGGGGCTGGGGTTGAGCGATGCGCTGTGGGCCACAAAGAGTGGATGGGCACTGAGCAAGTGTCCTGGTTATCTGTCCACAGACCCAGAACAAGTGGCATCCCAGGAGCCTGGGAGGGGCTGGCAGAGACTTACTGGTTCCAGCAAAATCCCCTTGTGGATACAGTAATGCTGCCTGCTGGTCCTTGGCTGTAATTACAAACAGGTACGTGAGGTCCCCATGCATCTTGCAGCTCTCAGGGAGTGGGTTCCTGTTGCTCATGGTAGGCACTTTTAGTCACTGAACATCCTTCAGGAATGGCCAAGTTTGATTAAGCCAGGCGTCTTGCTGTGAGACCCTCAACCCAACTGAGGACCCTCTTCCTTGTTCCTTCTGGCAGTTTCACCTTCCAGTTCTGGTTCTGGAGACACGAAGGCCCTTCTTGGACAACTGGGAGAATATGCTCAGATGACACACGGTCGACAGGGCCTATTTCCAAGCCATTCTTCCATTTCCCACCATTTGAGGGGCCGAGGCGGGTGATCAGCACAGGGCCACCCAGGGCCAGCTGTCTGCACCTAAACGTCATGCTGGTCTGGATGTCTCAGGGCCAGAACCCTCCAGGTGAGATGGCCTGGTCCTCAGCACCTGGTCTCCATGCTCCTTTTTCCTCTGTTCAATCCTGGCCCCAATGCCTCCCGCAACTCTCAGGTCACCATTGGAGAAGATGCTCAGGAAGAAGAAGCCGCTGCAGTCAACCCTGCTGAAGGTGGCATATGGGTCCAGGCTCTTGCGCTGGTCTTGGACATGGTACATGTAGATGCAGGCTTTGAGCAATGTGCGTAGCTCTTTCCGGAAGGAGGGGAAAAGGGTGTTACCGGGGTCCTACACCCTAGAACGACCCATCTAGCACAGAAAATAGTTTGCAAGGTGCTATCATGTGTGATTTTAATTTTCAACTTTAGGCTTTCATTTCCAAATTTCACAATAAACACATAAGGTGGGGTTCTGATTTCAACACACACACACACACACGCACACGCACACACAGACACACATTCTCGCTCTCTCTCTCAGAATCTTCCAGTGCATTCACATTGAAAGCCAAAGTCCTCCCAGAATCTTGTGAGAACCTAAATGATCTGAATAGTTTGTCATTGCTTTTGGGGATCTGGGAAAATCTCTGCACATTTCTGGAGACCGCTGTTATGTCATTTTTAATAAATCTGTTGTGCTTCAATTGAGAAGTGTGTGAGGGGAGCTGTGGAGGAATTGGCATTTGGGTTAGAAATTCCAGGAACACCAGAGACAGATGACACCTGTTTTCTGCTTTCTAATGTCAAGTCTTATGAAGGCTAAAACCTAATTCTACAAAAAAATTAGACTGAAAAACTTTATAGGCAAAAATTATCTTATTAAATAGGAAAATCTAATTATTTTATTTTAAAATTTTCTTTTTCTTAGTAGGACCTAATCATAGAAATGTAAACTCTATATGCCAACAGCCTCTACTGTAGGATGGTTTATTGTATGTACTCATTTTACAGATTTCTTACAAAAACTTTTTCCATAAAGGAAATTAGAATATTGTTTAACATATATTGAATTCCCAATTATTACCTTATTTCTCACTTCTTATTTTATGATTCTGTCTTCTTTAATATGAAGATTACTATGACTATGTTTTCACTTTCTGAATTATCATGTGTCACATTTGTCTGTAATTTCAGTCTCAGAAGTTGTAAAATAGCATGCTCCAAAGTATATATTATGTATAAATTATATAATTAATAACATTAAAATATTTGGCTTGTATGTTTAATTGAATCTAGGCACAATGTTACTATTGGCATTTTCTTCCAGTTTTCCCAACTTTTATTTGACTAATAGTACAATTTATTTCCAATTTTTATTTTATATATCAATGTTTTATACTGTATTTACAATATTTATATTGTTACCATATTTAGAAATGTAAGACTTTTCAATTAAAGGCTAGATTACAGCCTTGCCGTTTTGTGTAAGAAAAGCAGCAATGCATCAGTAGCATAATTTAACACTTTCTCTAGTATTACCTACATGCTTATTCCTTAAAACTTTCTCATCACAGCTCTTTGTAATAATTATAATGTGTTTTCTCTGCAATGTTGTTGCCCTAACTGTATCCAAATAATTCAAAATTTATACTTTTCATGGATTCACAGGAAGAGTTGAAAATTGTAGTTACCTAGGATTCTTTT
Source organism: Gorilla gorilla gorilla (assembly GCF_029281585.2). Classification (NCBI taxonomy): domain Eukaryota; kingdom Metazoa; phylum Chordata; class Mammalia; order Primates; family Hominidae; genus Gorilla; species Gorilla gorilla. The sequence continues at coordinate 6,514,792 of NC_086018.1, read as the reverse complement.
TCGGTTGGACACTATGTTTATTCAGGATTTTATGGATTAAATTTTCTCTTAATTATGTTTTATAATTTTATGTTTTTGTATTTTTTAGAGTAGGCTGTCTCACTTCAGTTAATTGTGTTTTTACTTTCTACCTATTTATTATGATTTTGAATTACATTATTCAAATAGGAATTCTGGGAGTTATTGTTTCTTTTAACTTTGTTTTGCAATTTTGTATTTCTGCATTTCATGTTTTAGGGTAGGGCACATTACATCAGTTATTGTTTTTAGTTTTAATTTGAATAATATAATTTTGTATGACAATATTCAACTCTGTACACCTTAAGACAGTGTGGGGCAAAAGTCAAATATGAACCATCCCTATGTCTTTTGTTAATATAATGATTTAAGTGTTTGTTTGCTTGTATAAATATTGCCCCTATTTTGTTTATGACTTGTATATTTTCTTCTTGTTTGATGGCCAATAACTGATTCTGTCTAAGTGAGTAATCATGGAAATTGTCTTAATTTCAAAATGTATTTTTTATATTATCTTAGTGTGAAAGAAAGATTTATGCAATTTGAAGATAATTTTTCAAAAACTTTGTAACTCTGTCTCTTTGGGTGTCTTTTTTTTTTTTTGACAGGCTCTCACCCTGTCGCCAAAGTGCAGTGGCACAATCTTGGATCATTGCAACCTACACCTCCCAGGTTAAAGCAATTCTCCAGCTGCTGCCTCTAGAGTAGCTGACATTAAAGGTATGCACCACCATGCCTGGCTAATTTTTGTATTTTTCATAGAGCTGGGGTTTCACCATGATGGCCAGGCTGGTCTTGAACTCATGGCCTTAAGTAATCTGCATGCCTCAGGCTCCCAGAGTACTGGGATTACAGGCATGAGCCATTGCTCTTGGCCCTTGGGTGTCATTTTTAATTTTGATTGTGGTAAAAATACGTAACATAAAATTTAGAATCTTTAATATTTTTTCTTATACAGTTCAGTGATGTTAAGTGTATTTACATTGCTTTGCAACATATTTGTAAAACTTTTTTCTTTTGCAAAACTGAAACTCAGTACACATGAAATGAAAACTACCCATTTTCCTTACCACCTGGCTCCTGATAAAAATCATTCTATTTTCTGGTTCTAAGTTTCAATACTTTAGATATTACATGTAAGTAGAATCATAGAGTATCTGTTTTATTGTGACTAATTTTACTTAGCATCATGTTGTCAAGATTTCTCTTTAGTGGGGATGGTACAAGATTTTCTGCCTTCAAAAGCTGAGTAATATTCCATTACTTTTATATTACAAATTATATTTATTTATTCATTCTATGAGGAAAGTTTGTGTTGCTTTCACCTATTGGCCTTTGTGAATAATGCTGCAATGAATATGGGTATGCAAATAACTATTTGCACATTTGTGCAAGGTTTACGTTTGTGCTAACTTCAGTTTTATTGGAAAAATTGTCTGTCTTTATGCCAGAAACAACCTGTTTTCATTGCTGTTGCTTTGTAATGTGCTTTGAAATCAGAAAAGGTGAGGTCACTAACGTTGTTTTTTTAAACATTTTTGGGCTCTTAATGGTCGCTTGAGATTCCATAAAATTTGTTGGTTCCTTTTTCTATTTCAAAAAAAAGTCGTTAATTTAAAAGGGATTGTATTGAATCTGTAACTCGCTTTAGGCATCATGAGCATTCTTCATAATATTCAGGCTTACAACCCTTAAACATGATCATGCTCAAAAGTGAGTTGTTTAATTTCCATATAGGTGTTGCTATTTTTGTTTTCTTCTGTTATTGATTTCTAGTTTCATTCAATTTTGATCAGAAATAATAGTCATTGAAAGGCTAAACCACTCTGGGAAGTGACCTCCATTATAGAACATTACAAAGATATGTGAGGGCACCACTTCTGCCCTGATGGGCTACAGGGATAAGTCCTCTGAGATGACACATCGCAGACAAATGCAGGAAACAATATAACCCCTTTTTCATGTAAACTCTTCCCTATTTTTGTAGAGTATTAGTGATTGTGGTGGGTTTTAAGTCTTGGAGAAGGTCTGACGGTGCCGTGAAGCTGCCTGCTACAGATGGTACCGGGGGGAATAATTAAAACTATACAAACTGTAGTAACATGAATAAATACAGCCTAGCGTAAAGGAAAAACAACACAAAGGTCTTCTCTGATATTTCTACAAGAATGTTAAAAGGGACTTTACACTTAACCAAGTTGCCATTGGGATTAGTTAAGGCTAGATTTTTGGAGGGCAGAACTTTGGGTCACTCATGGAAAACCCCTAAGAGAGAGCCCAGAGAATTTCCATATTTGGGTCTGGATCCTGGGCCCATCCTGGTTTTGTCAGGCCCCTGTCTGTAGAGACCCCCATGAGCCTCCTCTGACCGTAACTCACCGTAAGCCATGCTTGGGGGTGTGGTGAACCTGCCAGTTGTCCAAGGAGATGGGGGAGTTGAATCCATCAAATATCTGCCCACTGATTTTAATGCAGCTCTACAAAAAGTGTTCCCACCAGAGAAGCCGAAAAAAAAAAAAAAGAAGTTAATTGTCTCCTTTGTTTTTACCACCATGTGACATCTCCATTAGAAATTCTGTTTCCTAGATCTGGAACATCGGAGTATCCGCATAGACCTCCAGCCAATGAGGAAACCAGAGGACAGCTTAAGGCCTTGGGATTCACATCTGAGTAGACACACTTGGCCCACAATGCTCAACTTTTTATTCCACCAGCCATGACCTGAGTATGAACATGGCAGACCCACCAGGGTTCCAGTGCCTTAAAACCTGCGCTTGTGAGGAAGAGCCCCCTCCTTTCCTTTCCTGCTCCTCCTGCAACACATGGTAATGGTAGGCAGGGTCGGGTTGCCCAGATTAGATGACAAGGGTGGCCTGGCATGGACGGACCTCCCCTGTGCTACGCTGTGTTACCTGTGTGTGCCTATTGTCAAATGGCCAGTGGTATCAAGGATGTGGGCTGAGCCAGTATGTATTTTGTCAGAAAAGGCTCTCACTTGGAGCCTTGCTCAGGCAACAGCTTAGGAATATAGCACACAATGAGAACACAGTGCTCTCTCAAGCATCTCCCATGAAATTAGCTAGATACAGGGCTGTCTCTAGAATGTGGGTTTCTGGTTCCCAAAGTTCTAAATTCTGTTAGGTTCTGTCACAAGGGAAGTCTGTTAACTTCTTCAAGGTTTTATCCCCTGAGCCCTTTTCCTGCATAAATCTATGCGAAGGCCCTGCTGGGCTGCTGATTGCTCACTGTCATCTCCCATGTCAACTCTTTTCTTGTAAATAGTTATGCAAACACAATTATGCCCCTTACTCCCCAAAAAGATCTAAATGCAGCCAGGGCCCCAGGTTTGAGAGAACAGAGTTGGGTTAAAATCTTCCTTTCCTTTTCATTTCTGTGACCATATAAATATCACTGTGTGCTTTAAGTCTCCCCAGCCCTGAAGTATGCATAATGGGATTACGCTAAAATCAATTTCCAAAAACAGTCTTTGGCAATATATGAGATAGAATGAATAAAAATCGCTTGGATGCAGTGGATCTTGCCTGTAATCATAGCAGATTGGTAGACCAAGGTGGATGGAACACTTAAGGCCAGGGGTTTGAAACCAGCCATGGCCAGCATGGCAAAAACCCTTCTCTACTAAAAATGCAAAAATTAGCCAGATGTGTTGATGCTTGCCTGTAATCCCAGCCACTCAGGAGGCTGAGGTCTAAGAATCACTTGAGCCCAGGAAGCAGAGATTACATTGAGTCATGATCATGCCACTGCACTCCAGCCTGGGTGACAGAGCGAGACTCTGTCTCAAAAAATATATATATATATATAATGTATATATATTTATATTTATATATTATATATAACTATATATAGTATGTAAACTTATACATATATATATTTATATATAAAAGATATACATTTTATATATATGGCCTTATTTTTCCATTCTATGGCAGAAGAGGTTGAAACCAAAAGAAAGTCAGATACTGTCTTCTGGCATTAAATATTCCAGTGCTGTCCATTATATTTGGAATCATAGGTATATGCCTCATCTCAGCCTATGTGGCAGGCGCCCCCAACAAAGTCTCACAACAACACTAAGTTGTGAGTGACTGTTATTTAAAAACGCAGCTCACAGCTCAGTGCCTCAGAAGCCGGTACTGTAGCGCCGGGTTTCCAACAAAGACATGGGATTCCAGCTGAAGCCTCTTTCCCTGTGCTTACTTAAAGGTAGTAATATTCTCAGAAAGGTTTAGGAGGTGGCTTCTTCTTTAGCAGGGAATTGCTGAAAGGAAAAATGTATGGAAAGTCATTGGGCATGAACAGCCATCTTTTCTTGCTACACACAGGTCACATGTGCAAATTTTTGGGGAGTTCGTATAAAACAAGTGATGGAAATTTGGGCTCTGACATCAGTGAGCTTATTTCACTCAGACTCCAGTTGACCATATTGGTTCCGACCAATTTTAGCCAGTTTTTAGAAGTCTCATAAGTGGAATAAATTTCAGTCTTTCAACAAGTTGTATCTTTTCTTATCTGCCATTCTGCAAACTGAAGAATTTCTGCTAGTCATTGCTTTAACTCTTTGGGGACCTGGTTCTAGTTTCTGTCAAAGAGAATACAACAAATGTGATAGGTTATCACTTCTGACTTAGTTCAGGCTTCTATACCAAAAAACATAGACTAGGCAACTTATAAACAAAAGTCTTTAGTTCTGCAGGCTAGAAATCTGAGATTGGGCTTCCAGCATGGTTAAGGTCTAGTAAGGACTCTCTTCTGAGTTTCAAACTCCAGACTTCAGGTTGTATTCTCATTTAGCAGAGAGAGGGAGAGACAGCCTTCTGCAGTTTCTTTTACAAAACCAGTAATCTCTATCACGAGGGCCTCATGCTTAGGACTTAATTACCTCTGACCTGCTAAGGCCATTATACTGGGGATTAAGGTTCTGGAATGTGAATATGGTGGGGAATCACATAGTCTATTGCAACTTCCAAAGTTATATTTCTAAAACAGCTATTATTTTCCTCTTACTTGCTCTGTCCTGTGCTTCCTCTCTCAATCTCTCTGTCTCCCTTTCTCTTTTTCTGTGCATATGTCTGTCTATCTCTTTCATTTTCCATCTCTCCATTGTATTCTTCAAGATGAGGAAGCAATCTCCAGTGTCCTAAGATGCTCTAGGTACAGACCCACATGAGAGAGAACTGATGAAATGCCCAGGACAATCAAGAGGAAGAAATTGGGGTTCTCAGTTCACACTGAATCTTGCCAATTTCCATGAGGCAGATTGGAGGCTGATCTCTCCCCAAATTCAGCTTCAGTTGAAATCACAGCCCCAGCCTCATAGGAGACCTTGAGGCAGAGGCACCCAACTAAGCTATATCGAGATTCTGGTTCACAAAAATTGTGAGATAGTATTTGTTGTCAAAATGTGCTAAAATTCAGGGCAATGTTTTCAGAGAGGGGCAAATGACTAACCTCCTCTTTCAGTCCCCAGGGTCCTCCCTGCCCTCTGTTCCTTTCTTTCTCAGGCTGCCTGCAGTCACACTTGTCCCTTTATAACCTCCTCTGCTGAACTGACTTGTGCCTCTGAGTCTTTTCACAAAGAGTGGCTTTTCCCTGAAACACTTTCCACACCTGCACAGTTGTCATTCTGGTCACAACATAATGTCAGCTCAGTGAGGCATTCATGTCCCCTCCAGGCAACCTCTCCCCAGCCCTCCCTCCCAACATTCTACTTTACTTCCATTATAAAATGCTCTTTTCTTTCGCATGTACTTGCATTAGTGTTTTTGTCCCGCAGTCCTCAGACTGTGGGCTCCCCGCGGGGATACAGGGATAACATAATCATTTTTGGTACCACATGGTGAACCTACCAAGGTAGCTGCCACAGGGTGAGTGCTAGGGGAAGAGCCGCTGAGTAAAATAACATGGAAAATCACAAAGTCCTTCCTGCTTTCGGTCACCCAATAATGTGGAGATCAAGAATGATAACAGGAGGTGCAGGACCTCAGCGTGACTGTCCCCCTGGCTCCAGCTGCTCCAGGAAAGCCCAGCGGGCACAAGAAACACGGGGTCTGCCGCCACCTAGAGGCCTCCACTAGCACTGTAGTCCCAGGCAGAAGCATCACAAAACCGGTACCTGCACTGGGGAATTCTCAAGGCAGTGGCTCTTCAGGGACCCCTGGGGAAAAGGAGCAGTATCTGAAGGCTCCAAGGGCCATAAAAGTGACCTCGGAAGCCTCCCTTGATTCCTATTTTCCTCAGCCGCTTTGGGTGTGCTGTGCACTCATTAAACACTTTAACAGCATTCGGCGTCATTATTTTCTTCCACTTCCGAATGAGGACCTCAAGGACAACCCAAAAAACTAGTATTTTTTCTGGGCCCCACACTCCAGAGCCCAGTGCATTGTCACATTCGGCTTTATTCCAAGTCCTCATCTGCCCAAGTCTCTAGGCCTCTCTCTTCTCTGAAGGACCTCTAGAAACAGAAAAGCCTCTTCCCAGAGTCTCAAAGCACAGTGAGTTACCAATGAAAAGCCAAGGGCAGCAGACACCTATGAGTATCTAGAATCCTTGGTATTATTCCTTCTGAGTACCCCTATTTATGAGGGAGAAAACAAGGCTTTCTTTCCCGTAGCCTCTCTTTATATCACATGGGGTGGTGGGGGGAGGGCATAGCTCATTTTAGCTCCAGGTGCCCACAGAGGTGGGAGTCACAACCCCAGTCTTGTCCTCTTGAAACAGCTGCGGAGGTCCCCAGGCCTCGCAGAACCCAGGGAACCTGGAGGATCCTTCATCCCATGCTGTCAGCTCCTGGACATGTAGCTGGGGGAGTGGAGGCCTCTGCCTCATGGCAAAGCTGTCTCTACTATTTCTTCCCCTTTTGTCACTTCTCTGGTTTCCTCCTCCCTAACCTCACCTCCATGATCTCCACTTTAGAAGTTTGTGTGTGTGTGTGCGGTGTGTTTGTGTGTGCATGCCTGCACGCCTACGTGACAACATTGAAGAGTAGAAAGCCCAGGTAGAAAGTAGAGCACAAGGTTTTCCAGGACTTAGGGGCTCTCATTTCCAAAGCAAACCTGATGGTTGGGGTGCATGCAAGGCCTAGGAAGCTGGATCCCTCCCTAATACTCTGTGCTCTTGCCAATTTCTGGGATCTGGACCAGTCTTTGCCTTTTTTGGGGGTCTCAGTCTTCCTGTTGTAAAATGGAGAGTTGGTCACAAAACTGTATGAGCACATGCTCAGTGAAGACAGGATGTCATGCTCAATACCAGATAGAATATTGGGATGGGGAAAGTTTGGCCAGACTTAGGTGTCCACACGGGCTCAGGCCTCTGAACAGGGCCAGTGCAGACGAACATAAAGCATGGCACAGCCAGGTTTTCTTTCCAGGGCTACAGGATGAAACAGTGCCCCACAGGATCTGCTCTTGAGGCCGGTGCCGCAAGATTTTCCCACCTTCAACCAGCAACTGTTTGATGAATTTCATGTCCTGTGAAGCCCATGTCCACCCCCATTACAGTGAGGGGTACAGGGTACTAGACCTTTAAAATAATGTCTTTTTCCTTTCTTTTCTTTTTCTTTATTTTTTTTTTTAACTGAGTGGATGTTTCTTTTCTCTTTTTCTGTTTTGTTTGTTTTTTAACTAATTTTTAAGAGGTCTTTACAGGTCAGCTGTGGTGCCTCACACCTGTAATTTTAACACTTTGGGAGGATGAGGCTGGTGGATTATTTGAGGTCAGGAGTTCAAAACCAGCCTGGCAAACCTGGTGAAACTCCGTCTCTACTAAAGTTACAAAAAAATTAGCCTGGAATGGTGGCCCAAGCCTGTAGCCCCAGCTTCTCAGGAGGCTGAGACAGAAGAATTGCTGAAACTTGGGAGGTGGAGGTTGCAGTGAGCCGAGATTGCGCAACTGCACTCCAGACTGGGTGACAGTGAGTCTCTGTAAAAAAAAAAAAAAAAAAAGAGAGAGAGAGAGAGGGAGAGAAAAGAGAGAGAGAGGGAGAGAGTGCTCTTTATGGAACTGTGAGCCTCTTTGTAATTTCATGAGTTGAAAATGTTTATTCCAATTTTGGAATTTCTTTTCTTATTGTGGTGTTCTCTTTAAGTTTGGTTTGGATGTTATTAGTGTTTTGTTTTGCTTTGTTTCTATGTAACTTCTCCCTAAATTGATTTATAGATTTCCATTTTCACAATACAATATTTTGGCAGAAATCTTGTGGAAACTGTCTAATCAGTTTAAAAATTTAAATACATATAAAAAAATCAAAGAACTGTAAAAACTGTCCTGAAGAATGACAAAGTTTGTGAGCTTACAATGGTATATATTCAGACTTAGATTAAAGCTATAGTAATAAAAGCTATCTATGGTAGTAATGCAAAAATAGGCACAAAGAAAACTAGAAAAACTCGAGAGTCCAACTCAGACTCACACATTTGGACATTTTGTATATTACAAAAAAAGCACAGAAGAGAAGTGGAGAGAAAACAGTCTTCTTGGTAAATAGCCTTGGGTCAACCGGTTATTTATGTGAGAAAGAAATAATCCTATCTTATATTGTTAACAAATTTCAATGACAAGTGGATTTTAAATTTTAAGGTGAAAATTGAAAACAATATTTCTAGTAGATAACATAGATAAATATATCCATGACTTTGGCACAGGCCAAGATTTCTTGGGACACAAAATGCATAAATTATCAAGACAAAAATATGACAAATTGGACTTTATTAGAATTAAAACATTCTCTTCATAAAAAAAAACCTTCAGGAGAGCTGAACGGCTAGAACAAAGTGGAAATTAACATTAGTCATATACTTATGTGGCAAAAGCTTTTTATCTATATTATTTAGCTAAATCCCATCAATTAATAAACAAAGATGCAATACATTGAACAAAATTGGCAAAGATGTGACTAGGAGTTCTACATACAGAACCGAAGGGCCAAAAAGTAGATTAACATATCCACATCCTCATGCATCAGAGCAATGCATATGAAAACTACAATTGAATACCACTATGCAATAATTAACATTTTTGAAAACTGACAAAATTAAGTACTAGTGATGACGTCAACCAACTGGAACTTTCTTATCCCATTCTGTGTGCAAACTGTTACAACCACATTCAAAACCTCTTGAGTAGTATCTCCTTACATACCCGATGTACATTAGCACACCCTAGGACCCAGGAACTCTGCTACTAGGTATATACACCCAGTAGAAATGCCAGCATATTTTCCAATGCAGAAAAGTGCTCGAAGCAGCATTATTTGGTACTTTTCCAAACTGAAAAAAACTCAAATGTGCATCAATAATAAAATAAATAAATAAAACAGCTACATATTCCTTTATAAGGGGACATTATACAGATATAAAATTAATTGGAGACATACTAAAATATACAAAAATCTAACAAAGACAATTTAATTAGATTTAAAAGTCCTATCCAGAGCAATCAGCCAATAGAAAAGAAAAAGGCATACAAATAGAAAAAAAAAATTGAATTGTCTTTCTCCATTTGCAACATGAGTCACTACATAGAGAATGCTAAAGCCTCTCCAAAACTACTTTTGGGGAAAACTTGAACAGTCTCCTGAAATGGATAAGCAAGTAAAGTTTTAGGACACAAAACCAATGTACAAAAATCAGTAGCATTTCCACACACCAACAACTTCGAATTCCTTAACATCTTCTGGTTTTATTGCATTTTCAATTTCTTCCCTCAGTTAACTATACATTTTTTTCCTTTTTTCAGCTAAACTAATTTATTCTTCTGTATAATTTCACCTTGTTAATAAACCCCAGGCCAAAATGTGAGAATAAAGTATTTGCCTGCATCCTGTTTCCTAATTTTGAAAACTAGCCTAGATGAAACCTATACTTGTTCTAGGGAGTTGGCATAGACAGCATTTATTTCCGTTCTCAGCAATGATGTCAGCCAGAAGATGGAGTTCCGCATTTTCACTTTGGTTAGACAGGACTCTGGATGGTTGTGGGGGAAAAGATCCAAACTCTAAGGGAGCCAAATAGGACATTGCAAAGATTTATGCGTTTACTCCGGGAGCAATTATTGTGTTAAATTTTGTGCAAAACACTGCGCAAAGAGCAATTAAAGTGAAAATTATTAAGGCATTACCTTTACCTTGGGGAACTCACACTAGTCAGATTCTCCGAACCCCAGAACTTAACAGAAGCCTAGTAAAATCTTGTTCAGAGTGAAGAGGGGGTGGGAGCAGGAAGGTAAGTTTAAAAATTAGGCTGGTTGAATGAGATAATTACCCCTAGTAACGCAGTGGAAGTATGGATGGCTTTGGGATGGGTGAAAACAAAAGAATCTCAGCAGAGGGTGCAGATAAAAAAGGGCAGAAACACAGGAGGCTTATGCAGGAAGAGGAACGAGTTTGCTGGACTGGGGAGAGTGATAGTAAAAAGCAGAGGACAATAGGCATCTCTGGTCATCTAGGGACTATAGGATGGATTAGTTGGGGGTTACTGAATCAGTGAGGTACTTTTGAACAGTAGGATGGGTAAATAAGAGCTATATTTTGGAATAATTATGTAGCAATGGTGGTTAGGAGCAATAGAAACTCAAAGTATTACATAAATATATTTTTTCTTACTCTCCCACACTAGCCTTTCACCTTTCCTCTTAAATTGAGAAAGGAGTGGTTGCTATGATGTTTTTAAATTCTCACAGGCAAGCATTACTCTTTGCTGCCTTTTAGTAAAGGTCAGTTTTAACCAAATTAAAGAAGATTGAATGGATTTTCTGGCTCATAATGGTTGAGTACAACATCTCATACCTTCTACTAGTTTTCAGTGTAACTGAAATAACTGAGTGTCAATACTCCATGGAGGGGTGCTCCGCTTGCTAAGGCTCCCTCCTCTGGGCTAGGCCTTCTACACCAATGAGTGTCCTGCTGTGGCTGGAGCTGGAATTTGGATTGATCTCTGTGGGTCTTCCTAGCACACAATAGGTGCCCAGTTAGCATGGGCAGAATCAAGCTCCTCTCTCTCACCATTTATTTCTCCATTTGTCCCTTGTTGGGAATGGAGAGTCCTGCAACTGAGTTCAGCCCAGAGTTGAAGTTCAAATCTCAGCTGACACTTGGTGGATGTTGACTGTTTTGAGAAGAACTTGGGAGAATAAAACATTATAAAGGCCCTGGCCAGGCACGGTGACTCATGCCTGTATTCCTTGCATATTGATTGGCTGAGGAGATAAAATTGCTTGAGGTCAGGAATTTGATACCAGCCTTGTCAACATAGTGAGACCCCCATTTATACAAAAACTTGAAGCATTAAAAACATTTAGCCAGGTGTGATAGTTCCAAACTGTTGTCTCAGCAATGTTGGAGATTGAGGCAGAGGATCACTTGAGCCAGGAGTTCTAGGCTACAGGGAGCTATGATCATGCTGCTGCACTCCAACCAGGGCAACCACGCAAGAGGTTTCAAAAATAAATTTTATTATTCTTCACCCGTATAATCTCTCCGGAACTTGTGCACTATGTAGCAGAAAGAGTCAAACTCCCCAAGAGTTTGGTTCTTGCTTATGATTTGGTTTTCTGCTGCTTGGCTGCCCCCTCATTTCCCCATTTTGTATAAAATAGGAACCCCCAGGTGAAATGGAGTTTCTCCTCAGCAGAGGGTCTCACCAAGGCCCCAGGACTGGCACTTTAGGTGGAGGCTTGCCTTTCAACCTCTGAATAATAATTGATACTAAAATTGAGAAGTTTTCCAGACACCAGCTTCCTGAAAGGAGCATCCGGTCAAGACAAGATGAGGTCAGTAGCAAAGGTGACCCAGGCTGAGTGGGCTCTACATTCCTCTACTTTTCCCAAACTTCCCTCTGATATCCTCCAAACTTTCTATCTTCCCAGGACTTTCTTGCCAGGGAGTCTAATGAAGTAAAAGCTTTAAAATTGCTTTGATTTTAAAAAATAATTTTATTGATTCTTAAAAAGTACTGTTAAATATTACTGTTTTTCTTCCCCCCAGGGGCTACATGAACATAAGCTCATTTTTCACACTAGCAGCATTTAGAAATGTCTCTTCTGCAGGAACACTGATGCTCTCAAATCACACGTGGTAATTCTCTCCTCCAGGAACAAAATGCAGTCTCATCATCTGTGTAGCAGGAGTCACTGTCTAAGAGTCTCTCCAGAGAAATAAGCTACCCAGGCCGTCCAGCTGCTGGTGAGTTGCTTTGTGGTCATGAACTGGGTACATTTCCTCATCTCATGCTCATTGGCCACATTCAGGATTAATGATTCAATGCTTTTGTTGTTCCAGAAGCTGTGGTGAGTGGCTATGCAGGAGTCAGTCTTTCAGAGCTGATCTTTGCTGAGAAAGTAATAGTATTGTTCTAACAGTATATAGGATTTGCACTCAATATTTAATAATTTAGTGACAAAAATCTCTTAAATCCACATTATACTGATATAAAATAAGTTACTTATCTATTACCAAATTTACTCTTTTATTTAATATAACCCTTGGGATAACATTTTCTTTTATTCTTCCGTAAATATGCTTCACATGGATGTATCACATATTGTGTATAATTTGACACAGTGTTAATATAGTTCCCATCTATTTAGATGTTTGCACATTTATTTTATCTCAATATTTGTTCTCAGGAAGAGTATTTTTCTTCATAAACTAAATTTTCAGAAAATTTTAAATGCATTTTACTGACGTAATTATACTCAGTTTACATTGTATTTGTGTATTAAGTTACATTTTGTCCTCAAACCTGAAAATAACTTTTCAAATATGTGTAATTTTAAATTTACATGTTTTTCCCTCAGAACTTTGAAGACCATAACCTATTGGATTCTTGATCTTATTCACATATTGAGAAATATGTTTCTTTTCATTGCTTTATAATTAATTTGAATTTTATCTTAGATAGTTTTATGTGATTTTCTCTATTATGGTATTATGCTTTTAACTATTGTTTTTCTTTTGATCAGAATGCCTATAAGCTATTATAATTATTTTAATAATTATATATTTTTATTCCCTATTTGACATTCACTCCATTTTATTTATTTGAACTTGTACTTAAACAACAGTACTTATTCTAGATTTTTATGTATTTTAATTTTTCATATTGTTTATTTGTTTTATCCCTATTGGGACTTCTAAAGATTCACTTCATCATATCTTCTAATTCATAATTTCTTTTTCAATAATGTAATTTTTCTATGTGTTCTATCTTTATATTTAAAATTTTTACCTAATTATTTTTATAATATACCTTATTTTGATCTTACTTTTAAACTTTTCCTCTAATATATTTAAACATTATAACTACTTATATTATTTCTACACTATATATACAATTTGGGGATTTATTAAGATATAATGGTACAGCCTTGTTTTTCTTATAATTTTATTTCTTAATTATTTTGATCTTGATGACTTTTACGTTGTATATTTTAAAAAGAATAGTTGATTTCATTTTATTATAAATGACTGACCTCAATTGATGTGGCCATTGAAGATTCTGGGTCGAGGTATTTTATTTCAGTGAAAAGTTATCTGTAATGTTAATAATGCTCCCTTTACAGACATCTGAAAATGATTGTCAATATATTTACCTAAATTGTCCTGATTAAAACACAGGGTGTACATATGAACCACGAACTAATATGAGGATTGGTGTTAATTCCGAAATCAAACAAAGAGGAGAAATACCGCCTCCACTAACTACTCTAACCTATTTTTTCTAAACTTTTGAAAATGTAAGGATTCTAGCTTTAGATAGCGTAGTCAGATCCAAATACTCCTGCATCTATGCTGCTGTGACATTATATTCACCAATCAGACATGTTCAATTCTAACAACCTGTGCTTCCATTATTAGCAATTCCCACAGGTAGCATCAACTTCCAGCCTAATTTTTGTTTTACAGCTGTGCTTCTTTATTCTTTCCTGTAAAATTATTTATGGAGGTACATGCCTTTGAAGTTTCTCAGCATATATTGTTATTTGAGGTTGAAAAGATGAGATTATCTAAATTTTTGCCAGAAACTCTGATACCCGCATTATATCTTTGAAAACATTGGTTGTCACACTGCTGCTGACATGTGCATTTAGGAGAAGCATGTAAATGTCAGCGCTTTGCAGTCTCTGAGGGGTTGAAACAAACAATACCGGACATCTTGGCCACTGAGGCTCACATGTAGATTTTCATTCCCAGTCCAGCCATCTAGATTCAGGGGCACCTTCTTCAGGGGCTTTTGCCTGAGGTCTTCTTCAGAAACTTTTGTTCAGATCCCTGTTTCTGGAGAAGAAATGGAACTTTGATAATAATTTTTATACATTCCTATTAATACTCAATTCTTTTTAATCTTGCTCATACATTCTCCTCTACACTCTCCTACCCCTTTCAACAAAATTGCAGGCCTGTTTTTTATGAGGCTGCCACCTCGGCAGTGAGACAGTGCTCCATGTTTGTGCCCATCCATCTGACCCTTTCCTCGTGCTTTTCCATGAGGGAAAAATGGAACAATGAGGAGTCGGTGCTTGATCTGATGTTGCCTGTTGCTTACCACTATCACAGAAAGGAAGACAAAAAGGCTTAACTATTACTTTGATGTGGGCATCTTGCTTTAATTTAAAACTCTGATATTAAGCAGGTTAGCTCTTCCCAGCTCAGCTCAGCTCTTGAAATTTCATGGAAGGAATTCTGTTTTTATTGGTCTAAATTTTGTGTCATTTATATAGAAAAGGGGTAATAAAATTGCATCATATATTTAAAAATTGAATGCCTTCTGTTTTGCCATTTTACTGAAGATAAAATTTGTGTAGCCTATTGGAATTGTTAACAGTGAAGCTCCAAGTACTAATATTCAGAAAAAATAATGAATCAAAATCCAACTATTTCTCAGTAGCATTTTCTTTATTATAAACTTTCTATTTTATTGTTTGTAATTTAAAAACTTCTGTAGAAAAGAGTTTAAAATTTTCAGTTAATACAAAATTATATTTAGAATTTCTTTTTGCATAACGTTTGTTGTAAGTAGCTAATATTAATAAATTCTAATCATCAATTCTTTTCAAAGCTGCACATTAAAAAATGTGTTAATATTTGCTGCTGCCTAAAATATAATACATATTTACATAATCTGCTACTAAAAATATATAATTTTGCATAGTAATATACACATATATAAATAATCAATATACACACATCGTTTTTTCTATTCCTTACTTATATTTTATGTTTCATATTTGTATCAGAACAAACTCTTTATGTCCTACTATCATAAATGGAAATTTGCCTATTTTGCATCTTGTTATATTAAATAATCAGACATATGCTTAGCTTCCCCTAGGTTAAATTTTGTATGTAATTGTTATTAACATAAATAATCCAGAAATTATTTAAATTTTTTTAAAAAAAATTTCCAGTGCCCTCACTGTGCATAATATAATTCTATTTTTTAAAGTGTTAGTGCTGTTTTCATTATATAAAAGAACATTTTAGTGTATCAACTAACTACATCCCTGAAAGCATGGCTTACTTTTTCATTAGTATATACTTTTGGGTGTGCTCTGCTATTTTTCTAAAAGTGCTTGCAAATCAGTTCCAGGCCACAGGGCATTGTCTTCCACAAAATAAGAATGTCTCAGAGACCCACAGAAATAACTGCACCAAGTACTCTTATAAACAGGTTTCTGATAGAATGACTTATGTAACTTTGAGACAGTATCAGTGGACTAAGTTATTTCTCTAATTCTAGCAGAGAAGCATATGTGCTTACAAGATAGATTAAAACAAATATGAGTAAAATAGGACTAAATGAACTGATGATGAATGATAATAGGTTTTGTTTGGAAAGTGAACATAAAACATTCCTGTTATTATTTCTATTATTTCCGTGGTACATAAACATGAGCTAATGGGAGTCGTTGCTACATTTTGTACACCCTTAAGAAGGTTTACAGTTTTTCATCTCATCTATATTCGTAGTTGTCTGTATTTGTGGTTTAGAATCTCAGCTCTTTCCATAGTTGTAGCTATATTTATAGTTGCACGCAATTGAGTTGCATAGTTGCACTCAGTAGCCAGGGGATGGGCAGGGAGATGCAAACAATTCTTCAGAGTAAGTTATTATCTTCTGTTCCAGTGGAAGTTCTTGAGGCTTCATTGCTACCTGGCACTCATCTCGTATGAGCTCCTTTGTGTTTCTGAAGCCTCTGGCATACACCGAGGGTGTGGGTTTGCCTGGAATGTAGCATCAACCTGTAGAGAACAGGGTTTTCCATGACCTAGTCATTGAATAGACTCGCTATCTACTTCGGCTGTTGGAAAAACATTATTTCTCCTTCAGGAATATCCACCCTCTTCATCAAGAACATCGTGTCATTCTTCAGGGTCACAGAATGCTCTACAGCCTACTTCCTGGTGTCCACGATGGAGGAGATTATTTGCACCTGAATTCAAGGAAGATTCGAGAGGGGTCACAGCTGCAGAATTCCAAGCATGCTCAGACTGACTGTGCTCATTTTAGAAAGACTCATGGGACCTGCCACAAGGAAGGCACTTTGAGGGAGACCTCAACCCCATGGCACACCCCTTCAGGAGGGTTTTTCTCCTTGTAACAGTCACTTAGCCACTTACAGAAAGGCAACTATTAAAAAATTTAAATGGGGACAAAAATACTAACCCTAACCAGTTTATTATCTCAAAGAATTGGAAAAACAAAATTTTCCAGCAATAGGGGATTAGAAGAGTAAACAAGTTATGCCTCTTCTTTGGAGCTACAGATATGTATTAAAAATGGGATGTACAAAGAATTTTTTATCACATGGAGAAGTGCTTATGAGATGATGTACCATTAAACATATTAATTAAAGGCATACATTAAAAAGCATAACCAAACTTATACATTAGAGCTCAAAATTTAAAATGTGTAGAAAAATGACTGAGAGGAAATATGCTGAATTATAGGAATTGAGGTGTTTCTTATAGGAATCAGGATCCTATGAGAAATTAAACTACTTTATTGATTCTCTTGTACTTTTATAGTTTCCAAAAGTTCTACAGAGAGTGTAATGTAGGACGTTAGTCAGGAATAAGCGTCTCTTTAAATAAGCAGTAGAGAATTTCAAAGGAAGGGTGTGGTATGGGCCTATGTGTTTCTTTCAAGATCTAATATTTTCCACGTAGTGCTTCAGAAAAGACAAGGTAATTTCAACAACTTAACCCCATCATCAAGAGGGTGTTACTTAAGTACATTATGGGAGTTCATAGATAAACAACCAGTCAGCCACTAAGCATCAGAAAGTCCGCGATGTCCATTGGCTTGTGAGATGGTCTGCATTTCTCTGAAGAAAAAAAGCAGGTTTTAAAACGCTAGAACTGAATCAAATCCTAAATTTGAATAGAAAGATTAGAAAGGCTTATGCATGAGAAAAATATTCAGGATGTTCAACGGTTAATTCTGACTATTTCTGAGTAATTTAAATTTACCTATAATTTTTAAAAAATTTAAGGTCAGGTGTGGTGACTCAAACCTGTAATCCCAGCACTTTGGGAGGCCGAGGCAGGTGAATCACTTGAGACCGGGAGTTTGAGACCAGTATGAGCACCATGGCGAAACCTCATATCTACTAAAAACACAAAAATTAGCCCATTGGTGGTGTGTGCTTGTAGTCCCAGCTACTTGGGAGGCTGACGAATGAGAATCGCTTGAACCTAAGGGGTGGAGGTTGCAATAACCCAAGATCTCACCACTGCACTCCAGTCTGCGTGACAGTGCAAGACCTTGTTTCAAAATTTTTTTTTTGTATTTTAATTAGGAATCAAATAAGTTAATTAAATGTCAACTTACACTTAATTTACTTTTTAAACACTTCAAGAATTGATATTCTAATTTTGTGTCAGTACATTTTAAGAATCAATAAAATTATTTTTAAAATCAAAGGAATTTTAAAGCTTTTACTTCATTAGACTCCATGGCACGAAAGCCCTGGGAAGTTAGAAAGTTTGGAAGATGTCAGAGGGAAGTTTGGGAAACGTAGAGGAATTTATGGAGGGCAGAAGGAGTGAACATCAGGGAAACCCTCCCCTAGCTCAGTCTTCCTATATGCTGGTGGACTTCCCCACCCTGCCTGGGTCACCTTCGCTACTGACCTCATCTTGCCTTGACTGGATGCTCCTTTCAGGAAGCTGGTGTCTGGAAAACTTCTCAATTTTAATGTCAATTATCATTCAGAGGTTGAAAGGCAAGCCTCCACCTAAAATGCCAGTCCTGGGGCCTTGATGAGACCCTCTGCTGGGGAGAAACTCCACTTCACCTGGGGATTCTTATTTTATACAAAATGGGGACATGAGGGGGCAGCCAAGCAGCAGAAAACCAAATCATAAGCAAGAACCAAACTCTTGGGGAGTTTGACTCTTTCTGCTACATAGTGCACAAATTCTGGAGAGATTATAGGGGTGAAGAAAAATAAAAGATTTTATTTTTGAAACATCTTGCGTGGTTGCCTGGTTGGAGTGCAGTAGCATGATCATAGCTCACTGCAGCCAAGAACTCCTGGCTCAAGTGATCCTCTGCCTCAATCTCCAGCATAGCTGAGACTACAGTTTGGAACTATCACACCTGGCTAAATGTTTTTAATGCTTCAAGTTTTTGTATAAATGGGGGTCTCACTATGTTGACAAGGCTGGTATCAAATTCCTGACCTCAAGCAATTCTATCTCCTCAGCCAATCAATATGCAAGGAATACAGGCATGAGTCACCGTGCCTGGCCAGGGCCTTTATAATGTTTTATTCTCCAAGTTATTCTCAAAAAAGTCAACATCCACCAAGTATCAGCTGAGATTTGAACTTCAACTCTGGGCTGAACTCAGTTGCAGGACTCTCCATTCCCAACAAGGGACAAATGGAGAAATAAATGGTGAGAGGGAGGAGCTTGATTCTGGACACGCTAACTGGACACCTACTGTGTGCTAGGAAGACCCACAGAGGTCAATCCAAATTCCAGCTCCAGCCACAGCAGGACACTCATTGGTGTAGAAGGCCTGGCCCAAAAGAGGGAGCCTTAGCAAACGGAGCACCCCTCCATGGAGTATTGACACTCAGTTATTTCAGTTATACTGAAAACTAGTAGAAGGTATGAGATGTTGTACTCAACCACTATGAGCCAGAAAATCCATTCAATCTTCTTTAATTTGGTTAAAACTAACCTTTACTAAAAGGCAGCAAAGAGTAATGCTTGCCTGTGAGAATTTAAAAACATCATAGCAGACCACTCCTTTCTCAGTTTAAGAGGAAAGGCGAAACGCTTGTATGGGAGAATAAGAAAAAAACATATTTATGTAATACTTTGAGTTTCTATTGCTCCTAACCACCATTGCTACATAATTATTCCAAAATATAGCTCTTATTTACCCATCCTACTGTTCAAAAGTACCTCACTGATTCTGTAACCCCCAACTAATCCACCCTATTGTCCCGAGATGACCAGAGATGCCTATTATCCTCTGCTTTTTATTATAACTCTCTGCAGTCCAGCAAACTCATTCCTCTTTCTGCATAAGTCTCCTGGGTTTCTGCCCTTTTTTATCTACACCCTCTGCTGAGATTCTTTTGTCTTCACCCATCCCAAAGCCATCCATACTTCCACTGCATTACTAGGGGTAATTATCTCATTCACCCAGCCTAATTTTTAAACTTACCTTCCTGCTCCCACCCTCTCTTCACTCTGAACAAGGTTTTACTAGGTTGTTGTTTAGTTCTGGGGTTTGGAGAATCTGATTAGTGTGAGTTTCCCAAGGTAAAGGTAATGCCTTAATAATTTTCACTTTAATTGCTCTTTGCGCAGTGTTTTGCACAAAATTTAACACAATAATTGCTCCCGGAATAAAAGCATCAATCTTTGCAATGTCCGATTTGACTCCCTTAGAGTTTGGATCTTTTCCCATTCAACCATCCAGAGTCCTATCTAACCAAAGTGAAATGCGGAACTACCTCTTTCTGGCTGGCATCCCTGCTGAGAACGGAAATAAATGCTGTCTATGCCAGCTCCGTAGAACAAGTATCGATTTCATCTAGGCTAGTTTTTAAAATGAGGAAACAGGATGCAGACAAATACTTTCTTCTCACTTTTTGGCCTGGGGTTTATTAACAAGGTGAAATTATACAGAAGAATTAATTAGTTTAGCTGAAAAAAGAAAAAATGTATAGTTAACTGAGGGAAGAAATTGAAAATGCAATAAAGCCAGAAGATGTTCAGGAATTCAAAGTTGTTGATGCATAGAAATGCTATTGATTTTTGTACATTGGTTTTGTGTCCTAAAACTTTACTTGCTTATCCATTTCAGGAGACTTTTCAAGTTTTCTCCAAAAGAAGTTTTGGAAAGGCTTTAGCATTCTCTATGTAGTGACTTATATTGCAAATGGAGAAAGAGAATTCAATTTTTTTTCTATTTGTGTGCCTTTTTCTTTTCTATTGGCTGATTGCTCTGGATAGGACTTCTAAACCTAATTAAATTGTGTTTGTTAGATTTTTGTATATTTTAATATATCTCCAATTAATTTTATATCTGTATAATGTCCCCTTATAAAGGAATATGTAGCTGTTTTATTTATTTATTTTATTATTGATACACATTTGATTTTTTTTCAGTTTGGACAAGTACCAAATAATGCTGCTTCGAGCACTTTTCTGCATTGGAAAATATGCTGGCAATTCTATTGGGTGTATATACCTAGTAGCAGAGTTGCAGGGTCCTAGAATGTGCTTACGTACATCGTGTATGTAAGGAGATACTACTCAAGTGGTTTTGAATGTGGTTATAACAGTTTGCACACAGAATGGTATAAGAAAATTCCAGTTGGTTGACATCATCACTAGTACTTAATTTTGTCAGTTTTCAAAAATGTTAATTATTGCATAGTGGTATTCAATTGTAGTTTTAATATGCATTTTTCTGATGAATAAGGATGTGGATATGTTAATCTACTTGTTGGCCCTTCGGTTCTGTATGTGGAACTCCTAGTCACATCTTTGCCAATTTTGTTCAATGTATTGCATCTTTGTTTATTAATTGATGGGATTTAGTTAAATAATCTAGATAAAAGGCTTTTGCCATATAAATATATGACAAATGTTGATTTCCACTTTGTTCTTGCTTTTCAGCTCTCCTGAAGGTTTTTTTTTATGAAGAGAAGGTTTTAATTCTAATAAAGTCCAATTTGTCATATTTTTGTCTTGATAATTAATGCATTTTGTGTCCCAAGAAATCTTGGCCTGTGCCAAAGTCATGGATATATTTATCTATGTTATCTACTAGAAATATTGTTTTCAACTTTGACCTTAAAATTTAAAATCCACTTGTCATTGAAATGTATTAATAATATAAGATAGGAGTATTTCTTTCTCACATAAATAACCGGTTGACCCAAGGCTATTTACCGAGAAGACTGTCTTCTCTCCACTGCTCTTCTGTGCCTGTTTTGTAATATACAAAATGTCCAAATGTGTGAGTCTGAGTTGGACTCTCGAGTTTCTCTAGTTTGTGCCTATTTTTGCATTACTGCCATAGATAGCTTTTATTACTATAGCTTTAATCTAAGTCTGAATATATGCCATTGTAAGCTCACAAACTTTGTTATTCTTCAGGACAGTTTTCACAGTTCTTCGATTTTTTTATGTATTTACATTTTTTTAACTGATTAGATAGTTTCCACAAGATTTCTGCCAAAATATTGTATTGTGAAAATGGAAATCTATAAATCAATTTAGGGAGAAGTTACATAGAAACAAAGCAAAACAAAACACTAATAATATCCAAAATAAACTTAAAGAGAACACTACAATAAGAAAAGAAATTCCAAAATTGGAATAAATATTTGCAACTCATGAAATTACAAAGGGGCTAGCATTTCCATAAAGAGCACTCTCTCTCTCCCTCTCTTATTTTTTTTTTTTTTTTTTTTTACAGAGACTCACTCTGTCACCCAGTCTGGAGTGCAGTCGTGCAATCTCGGCTCACTGCAACCTCCGACTCCCAAGTTTCAGCAATTCTTCTGTCTCAGCCTCCTGAGTAGCTGGGGCTACAGGCTTGGCCCACCATTCTTGGCTAATTTTTTGTAATTTTAGTAGAGACGGGGTTTCACCAGGTTGACCAGGCTGGTTTTGAACTCCTGACCTCAAATGATCCACCCGCCTTAGCCTCTCAAGGTGTTGAAATTACAGATGTGAGGAACCACAGCTGAGCTGTAGAGACCTCTTAAAAACGAGTTAAAAAACAAACAAAACAGAAAAAGAGAAAGAAGTAACATCCACTCAGTTAAAAAAAAAAAAAGAAAGAAAGAAAAAGAGAAAAAAAAGAAAAAAAGGCAAAAGACATTATTTTACAGGTCTAGTGCCCTGTGCCCCTCACTGTAATGGAGGTGGATATGGGCTTCACAGGACATGAAATTCGTCAAACCGTTGCTCGTTGAAGGTGGGAAAATCTTGCGGGACTAGCCTCAAGAGCAGAGCCTGTGGTGCATTTTTTCATCCTGCAGCCCTGGAAAGAAAACCTGGCTGTGCCCTGCTTTATATTCGCCTGCCTTGGCCCCGTCCAGCGGCCTGAGCACCCGTGGACACCTAAGTCTGCCCAAACTCTCGCCATCCCAATATTCTATCTGGTATTGAGCATGACACCCTGTCTTCACTGAGCATGTGCTTATACAGTTTTGTGACCAACTCCCCATTTTACAACAGGAAGACTGAGACCCCCAAAAAAGGCAAAGACTGGTCCATATCCCAGAAATTGGGAAGAGCACAGAGTATTAGGAAGGGATCCAGCTTCCTAGGCCTTCCATACACCCCACCCATCAGGTTTGCTTTGGAAATGAGAGCTCCTAAGTACTGGAAAACCCTGTGCTCTACTTTCTACCTGGGCTTTCCACCATTCCATATTCTCACATACGTGTGCAGGCATGCACACACAAACACACCACACACACACACAGGCTTCTAAAGTGGACATCATGGAGGTGAGATTAGGGAAGAGGAAAGCAGAGAAGTGACAAAAGGGGAAGAAATATTAGAGGCAGCTTTGCCGTGAGGCAGAGGCCTCCACTCCCCCAGCTACATGTCCAGGAGCTGACAGCATGGGATGAAGGATCCTCCAGGTTCCCTGGGTTCTGCCAGTCCTGGGGACCTCCGCAGCTGTTTCAAGAGGACAAGACTGGGGTTGTGACTCCCACCTCTGTGGGCACCTGGAACTAAAATGAGCTATGCCCTCCCCCCACCACCCCATGCGATATAAAGAGAGGTTACGGGAAAGACAGAATCCGTTTTCTCCCTCATAAATAGGGGTACTCAGAAGGAATAATAACAAAGATTCTAGAAACTCATAAGTGTCTGCTCCCCTTGGCTCCTCATTGGTAACTCTGTGCTTTGAGACTCTGGGAAGAGGCTTTTCAGTTTCTAGAGGTCCTTCAGAGAAGAGAGAGGCCTAGAGACTTGGGCAGATAAGGACTTGGAATAAAGCCGAATGTGACAATGCACTGGGCTGTGGAGTGTGGGGCCCAGAAAAAATACTAGTTTTTTGGGGTGTCCTTGAGGTCTTCATTCGGAAGTGGAAGAAAATAATGTCTCTGAATGTTGTTAAAATGTTTAATGAGTGCACAGCACACCCAAAGCGGCTGAGGAAAATAGGAATCAAGGGAGGCTTCCGAGGTCACTTTTATGGTCCTTGGAGTCTTCAGATACTGCTTCTTTTCCCCAGGGGTCTCTGAAGAGCCACTGCCTTGAGAATCCCCCAGTACAGGTACCTGTTTTGCGATGCTTCTGCCTGGGGCTGTAGTGTTAGTGGAGGCCTCTAGGTGGCGGCAGACTCCATTTTTTCTTATGGCCGCTGGGCTTTCCTGGAGCAGCTGGAGCCGGGGGAGAGTCAGGCTGAGGTCCTGCACCTCTTGTTATCATTCTTGATCTCCACATTATTGGGTGGCCAAAAGCAGGAAGAAGGGCTTTGTGATTTTCCATGTTATTTTACTCAGCGACTCTTCCCCTAGCACTCACCCTGTGGCAGCTACCTTGGTAGATTCACCATGTGGTATCATAAATGATTATGTTATCCCTGCCTCCCGGTGGGAGTCCACAGTCTGAGGACGGCTGGACAAAAACACTAAAACAAGTACATGCGAAAGAAAAGAGCATTTTATAATGGAAATAAAGTAGAATGTTGGGAGGGAGGGCTGGGGAGAGGTTGCCTGGAGGGAACATGAATGCCTCACTGAGCTGACATTATGTTGTGACCAGAATGACAACTGCGCAGGTGTGGGAAGTGTGTCAGGGAAAAGCCACTCTTTGTGAAGAGACTCACAGGCGCAGGTGAGTTCAGCAGAGGAGGTTAGGAAGGGACCAGTGTGGTTGCTGACAGCCTGAAAAAGAAAGGAACAGAGGGGAGGGAGGATCCTGGGGACTGAAAGAGGAGGTTAGTCATTTGCCCATCTCTGAAAACATTGCCCTGAATTTTAGCACATTTTGACAACAAATACTATCTCACAGTTTTTGTGAACCGCAATCTCGATATAGCTTAGTTGGGTGCCTCTGCCTCAAGGTATCTTACGAGGCTGGAGCTGTGATTTCATCTGAAGCTGGATTTGGGGAGAGATCAGCCTCCAATCTGCCTCATGGAAATTGGCACAATTCAGTGTGAACTGAGAGCCGAAGTCCCTTCCTCTCTATTGGTCTGGGCATCTCCTCAGTTCTCTATCATGTGGGTCTGTGCGCAGAGCATCTTAGGATGCTGGAGATCGCTTCCTCATCTTGAGGAATACAATGGAGAGATGGAAAATCAAAGAGATGGACAGACATATGCACAGAAAAAGAGAGAAAGGGAAACAGAGAGATTGAGAGAGGAGGCACAGGACAGAGCAAGTGGGAGGAAAATAATAGCTGTTTTAGAAATATAACTTTGGAAGTTGCAATAGACTATGTGATTCCCCACCATATTCACATTCCAGAACATTAATCCCCAGTGTAATGGCCTTAGCAGATCAGAAGTAATTAAGTCCTAAGCATGAGGCCCCCATGATAGAGATTACTTGCTTTGTAAAAGAGTCCGCAGAAGGCTGTCTCTCCCTCTGTCTACTAAATGAGAATACAACCTGAAGTCTGGAATTTGAAACTCAGAAGAGATTCCTTACCAGACCCCAACCATGCTGGAAGCCCAATCTCGAATTTCTAGCCTCCAGAACTGAAGTCTTTTGTTTATAAGTTGCCTAGCCTATGTTTTTTGGTATAGAAGCCTGAACTAAGTCAGAAGTGATAAACTATCACATTTGTTGTATTCTCTTTGACAAAAACTAGAACCAGGTCCCCAAAGAGTTAAAGCAATGACTAGCAGAAATTCTTCAGTTTGCAGAATGGCAGACAAGAAAAGATACAACTTGTTGAAAGACTGAAATTTATTCCACTTATGAGACTTCTAAAAACTGGCTAAAATTGGTCGGAACCAATATGGTCAACTGGAGTCTGTGTGAAATAAGCTCACTGATGTCAGAGCCCAAATTTCCATCACTTGTTTTATACTAACTCTCCCCCAATTTGCATATGTGACCTGTGTGTAGCAAGAAAAGATGGCTGTTCACGCCCAATGACTTTCCATACATTTTTCCTTTCATCGGTTCCGTATTAATCTTTAACCCACCTCCTAAACCTTTCCGAGAATATTACTACCTTTAAGTAAGCACAGGGAAACAGACTTGAGCTGGAATCCCGTCTCTTTGTTGGAAACCCGGTGTTATCCTACCGGCTTCTGAGGCACTGAGCTGTGAGCTGCGTTTTTAAATAACAGAGTCACTCACAACTTACTGTTGTTGTGAGACTTTGTTGGGGGCGCCCACCACATAGGCTGAGATGAGGCATATACATATGATTCTAAATATAATGCACAGCACTGGAGTATTTAATGCCAGAAGACAGTATCTGATTTTCTTTTGATTTCAACGTCTTCTGCTGTAGAATGGAAAAATAAGGCCATATATATAAAATATATATCTTTATATATAAAAGATATATAAAAGATAGATATATATAAGAGATATATATAAGATATATGTAAAAGATATATATCTTTTATATATAAAGATATAGATGTAAGTTTATATATTATATATAGTTAAATATAATATATAAATATAAATATACATAATATATATATATTTTTTTTAAGACAGAGTCTCGCTCTGTCACCCAGGCTGGAGTGCAGTGGCACTATCATGGCTCAGTGTAATCTCTGCTTCCTGGGCTCAAGTGATTCTCAGACCTCAGGCTCCTGAGTGGCTGAGATTACAGGCAAGCATCAACACATCTGGCTAATTTTTGCATTTTTAGTAGAGAAGGGTTTTTGCCATGCTGGCCATGGCTGGTTTCAAACCCTTTTCTTTAAGTGTTCCACCCACCTTAGTCTACCAATCTGCTAAGATTACAGGCAAGAGCCACTGCACCCAACCGATTTTTATTCATTCTATCTCATATATCGCCAAAGACTGTTTTTGGAAGTTGATGCTAGCGAAATCCCCTTATGCATACTTCAGGGCTGGGGAGACCTGAAGCACACAGTCATTTTTATATGGTCACAGAAATGAAAAGGAAAAGAAGATTTTAACCCAACTCTGTTCTCTCAAACCTGGGGCCCTGGCTGTATTTAGATCTTTTTGGGGAGTAACGGGCATAATTGTGTTTGCGTAACTGTTTACAGGAAAAGAGTTGACATGGGAGATGAGGGTGAGCAATCAGCAGCCCAGCAGGGCCTTCGCATAGATTTATGCAGGAAAAGGGCTCAGGGGATAAAACGTTGAAGAAGTTAACAGACTTCCCTTGTGATAGAACCTAACAGAATTTAGAACTTTGGGAACCAGAAACCCACATTCTAGAGACAGCCCTGTATCTAGCTAATTTCATGGGAGATGCTTGAGAGAGCACTGTGTTCTCATTGTGTGCTATATTCCTAAGCTGTTGCCTGAGAAAGGCTCCAAGTGAGAGCCTTTTCTGACAATATACATATTGGCTCAGCCCACATCCTTGATACCACTGGCCATTCAATAAGACGCACACACAGGTAACACAGTGAAGCCCAGGTCAGGTCCGTCCATTCCAGGCCACGCTTGTCATCTAATCTAGGCAACCCGACCCTGCCTACCATTACCATGTGTTGCAGGGGGAGCAGAAAAGAAGGGGGCTTTTCCTCACAGGGGCAGGTTATCAGGCATTGGAACCCTGGTGGGTCTGTCATGTTCATACCCAGGTCATGGCTGGTGGAATAAAAAGTTGAGCGCTGTGGACCAAGTGTGTCTACTCGGATATGAATCCCAAGGCCTTAAGCTGTCTTCTGGTTTCCTCATTGGCTGGGGGTCTATGCGGATACTCCTATGTTCCTGATCTAGGAAACAGAATTTCTAATGGAGATGTCATCTGGTGGTAAAAACAAAGGAGACAATTAACTTTTTTTTTTCATTTTCTTTTTTTTTTTCTGGCTTCGCTGCTGGGAACACTCTTTATAGAGCTGCATTAAAATCAGTGAGCAGATATTTGATGGCTTCAACTCCCCCATCTCCTTGGACAACTGGCAGGTTCACCACATCCCCAAGCATGGCCTACAGTGAGTTACGGTGAGAGCAGGCACATGGGGGTCTCTACAGACAGGGGCCTGAAAAAACCAGGATGGGCCCAAGATCTAGACCCAAATATGGAATTTCTCTGGGCTCTCTCTTAGGGGGTTTCCATGAGTGACCCAAAGTTCTGCCCCCCAAAAATCTAACCTCAACTAGTCCCAATGGCAACTTGGTTAAGTGTAAAGTCCCTTTTTACATTCTTGTAGAAATATCAGAGAAGGCCTTTCTGTTGTTTTTACTTTACACTAGGCTGTGTTTATTCATGTTACTACAGTTTGTATAGTTTTAATTATTCACCCCTGGTATCACCTTTAGCAGGCAGCTTCACGGCACTGTCAGACCTTCTCCAAGACTTAAAACCCACACTATCACTAATACTCTACAAAAATAAGGAAAAGTTTACATGAAAAAGGGGTTATATTGTTCCCTGCATTTGTCTGCAATGTGTCATCTCAGAGAACACATCCCTGTAGCCCGTCAGGGCAGAAGCGGTGCCCTCACATACCTTTGTAATGTTCTATAATGGTGGTCACTTCCCAGAGTGGTTTAGCCTTTCAGTGACTATTATTTCTGATCAAAATGGAATAAAACTAGGAATGAATAACAGAAGAAAACAAAAATAGTGACTTATATATGGAAATTAAACAAGTCACTTTTGAGCATGCTCATGTTTAAGGGTTGTAAGCCTTAATATTATGAAGAATGCTCATGATGCCTAAAGCGAGTTACAGATTCAATGCAATCCCTTTTAAATTAAAAACTTTTTTTTTTAGAAATTGAAAAAGAAACGAACAAAATATATGGAATCTCAAGTTACCATGAAGAGCCCAAAAATGTTTTAAAAAACAACAATTTTAGTGAACTCACCTTTTCTTATTTCAAAGCACATTACACAGCAACAGTAGTGAAAACAGTTTCTGGCATAAAGACAGACGATTTTTCCAATAAAACAGAAGGTAGCACAGACATAAACCTCGCACATATGAGCAAACAGTTATTTACACACCCATATTCATTGCAGCATTATTCACAAAGGTCAATAGGTGAAAGCAACACAAACTTTCCTCATAGAATGAATAAATAAATATAATTTGTAATATAAAAGTAATGGAATATTACTCAGGTTTTAAAGGCAGAAAATCTTGTACCATCCACAATAAAGAGAAATCTTGACAACATGATGCTAAGTAAAATTAGTCACAATAAAACAGATACTCCATGATTCTACTTATATGTAATATCTCTAATATTGAAACTTAGAAACAGAAAATAGAATGATTTTTATCAGGAGCCAAGTGGTAAGAAAAATGGGTAGTTGTCATTTCATGTGTACTGAGTTTCAGTTTTGCAAAGGAAAAAGGTTTTACAAATATGTTGCAAAGCAATGTAAATACACTTAACATGACTGAACTGTATAGGAAAAAATATTAAAGATTCTAAATTTTATGTTATGAATTTTTACCACAATCGAAATTAAAAATGACACCCAAGGGCCAAGAGAGATGGCTCATGCCTGTAATCTCAGCAGTCTGGGAGGTGGAGGCATGCAGATTACTTGAGGCCATGAGTTCAAGACCAGCCTGGACAACATGGTGAAACCCCAGCTCTATACAAAATACAAAAATTAGCCAGGCATGGTAGTGCACATCTTTAATGCCAGCTACTGAAGAGGCAGAAGCAGGATAATTGCTTTAACCTGGGAGGTGGAGGTTGCAGTGATCCAAGATTGTGCCACTGCACTTTGGCAACAGGGTGAGAGTCTGTCAAAAAAAAAAAAAAAAAAAAAAGACACCCGAAGAGACAGAGTTACAAAGTTTTTGAAAAATTTTCTTCAAATCGCATAAATCTTTCTTTCACACTAAGATAATATAAACAATAGATTTTGAAATTAAGACAATTTCCATGATTACTCACTTAGACAGAATCAATTATTGGCCATCAAACAAGAAGAAAATATATAAGTCATAAACAAAATAGGTGTAATATTTATACTAGCAAACAAACACTTAAATCATTATATTAACAAAAGACATAGGGATGGTTCATATTTGACTTTTGCCCCACACTGTCTTAAGGTGTACAGAGTTGAATATTGTCATACAAAATTTTATTATGTAAATTAAAACTAAAAACAATAAACTGATGTAAGGTGCCCTACCCTAAAATATGAAACACAGAAATACAAAATTGCAAAACAAAGTTAAAAGATACATTAACCCCCAGAATTCTTATTTGAATAATGTAATTCAAAATTATAATAAATAAGTAGAAAGTAAAAACACAATTAACTGCTGTGAGAAGCCTACTCTAAAAAATACAAAAACATAAAATTATAAAACATAAATAAGAGAAATTTTAATCCATAAATTCCTGAATAAACATAGTGTCCAACTGAAAAAGAGTCCTAGGTAACTACAATTTTCAACTCTTCCTGTGAATCCATGAAAAGTATAAATTTTGAATTATTTGGATACAGTTAGGGCAACAACATTGCAGAGAAAACACATTATAATTATTACAAAGAGCTGTGATGAGAAAGTTTTAAGGAATAAGCATGTAGGTAATACTAGAGAAAGTTTTAAATTATGCTACTGATGCATTGTTGTTTTCCTTACACAAAAGGGTAAGGCTGTAATCTAGTCTTTAATAGAAAGGTCTTACATTTTTATATATGATAACAATATAAATATTGTAAATACAGTATAAAACATTGATATATAAAATAAAAATTGGAAATAAATTGTACTATTAGTCAAATAAAAGTTGGGAAAACTGGAAGAAAATGCTAATAGTAACATTGTGCCTAGATTTAATTAAACATACAAGCCAAATATTTTAATAAGTTATTAATTATATAATTTATACATAATATATACCTTGGAGCATGCTATTTTACAACTTCTGAAACTGAAATTACAGACAAATGTGACACATGATAATTCAGAAAGTGAAAACACAGTCATAGTAATCTTCATATTAAAGAAGACAGAATCATAAATTAATAAGTGAGAAATAACGTAATAATTGGGAATTCAATATATGTTGAACAATATTCTAATTTCCCTTATGGAAAAAGTTTTTGTAAGAAATCTGTAAAATGAGTACATACAATAAACCATCCTACAGTAGAGGCTGTTGGCATATAGAGTTTACATTTCTATGATTAGGTCCTACTAAGAAAAAGAAAATTTTAAAATAAAATAATTAGATTTTCCTATTTAATAAGATAATTTTTGCCTATAAAGTTTTTCAGTCTAATTTTTTTGTAGAATTAGGTTTTAGCCTTCATAAGACTTGACATTAGAAAGCAGGAAACAGGTGTCATCTGTCTCTGGTGTTCCTGGAATTTCTAACCCAAATGCCAATTCCTCCACAGCTCCCCTCACACACTTCTCAATTGAAGCACAACAGATTTATTAAAAATGGCATAACAGCGGTCTCCAGAAATGTGCAGAGATTTTCCCAGATCCCCAAAAGCAATGACAAACTATTCAGATCATTTAGGTTCTCACAAGATTCTGGGAGGACTTTGGCTTTCAATGTGAATGCACTGGAAGATTCTGAGAGAGAGAGCGAGAATGTGTGTGTGTGTGTGCGTGTGCGTGTGTGTGTGTGTGTGTTGAAATCAGAACCCCACCTTATGTGTTTATTGTGGAATTTGGAAATGAAAGCCTAAAGTTGAAAATTAAAATCACACCTGATAGCACCTTGCAAACTATTTTCTGTGCTAGATGGGTCGCTCTAAGGTGTAGGACCCCGGTAATACCCTTTTCCCCTCCTTCCGAAAAGAGCTACGCACACTGCTTAAAGCCTGCATCTACATGTACCATGTCCAAGACCAGCTCAAGAGCCTTGAACCATATGCCACCTTCAGCAGAGTTGACTGCAGCGGCTTGTTCTTCCTGAGCATCTTCTCCAATGGTGACCTGAGAGTTGCGGGAGGCATTGGGGCCAGGATTGAACAGAGGAAAAAGGAACACGGAGGCCAGGTGCTGAGGACCAGGCCATCTCACCTGGAGGGTTCTGGCCCTGAGACATCCAGACCAGCATGACGTTTAGGTGCAGAGAGCTGGCCCTGGGTGGCCCTGTGCTGACCACGGGCCTCGGCCCCTCAAACAATGGGAAATGAAAGAATGGCTGGGAAATAGGCCCTGTCGACTGTGTGTCACCTGAGCACATTCTCCCAGGGGTCCAAGAGGGGCCATCGTGTCTCCAGAACCAGAACTGGGAGGTGAAACTGCCAGGGGGAACAAGGAAGAGGGTCCTCAGTTGGGTGGAGGGTCTCACAGCAAGATGCCTGGCTTAATCAAGCTTGGCCATTCCTGAAGCATGTTCAGTGACTAAAAGTGCCTGCCATGAGCAGCTGGAACACACTCTGAGAACTGCAAAATGCATGGGGACCTCATGTACCTGTTTGTAATTACAGCCAAGGACCAGCAGGCAGCATTACCGCATCCACATGGGGCTTTTGCTGGAACCAGTAGGTCTCTGCCAGCCCCTCTCAGGCTCCTGGGATGCCACTAGTTCTGGGTCTGTGGACAGATAACCAGGACACTTACTCAGTGTTCAACCACTCGTTGTGGCCTACTGCCTATCGCTCAACCCCAGCCCCACCAGCCCCTTCTTCCTAAGCCATTCCTCATGCCAGAAGAAAAGGCAATGTCTTTGTCCCACAGCCGCTGCCTTGTATCATGTCATGTAGGGGTATGGAATGAGTCGATCAGCCTAAACTCCAGTTCTTTTGCCTGAGGAATCTGTTGCCATCATCTGAGTTTCCCTCTAGGGAGCTGTCAGTGTGGGAGAGATCAGCCCTGGAAGAGAGGCCCACCTGCTTCTGTTGGACTTCAGGGCAGTCTCTCAGGGCAAGAACCCAGAGCAGGTGGAGGCCTCACAGAAGCCTGTGGCAGGGCTCTGGGCTTGGTGGGCTGAGCATCTATCTCCCTCTCTGCTACCTGCCATGGGGCCCACAACCACCCATTCAAGAGGGTCACCACCACATTGCAGGTGTGCAGCTGGACAGTTCCCCAGGCAGAGCCTGCCATGGACTGCATGCACACAGAGGATGCATACCTTGAAGCTGGACCATGAGGAGAACATTCCTGAAGAGGTACATGCAGCCTGGCCCTGACCTCACTGGGAACCCCCTTCCATCTGAGTACTAGACAGAATTCTGTACACTTTCCTGGAGGCTCCATGCTGCTCTGTTCATTTGGAAGTTTGAGGCTATCTGTGAGGAAGTAACAAAAGAGATATCTCAGAGCAGGTTGTGGGGCACAGGCTGAGCCTTTGTCTCCCTCCCTAGTCCCTCTGCAGACACGGGGCTGGAAGAAGGACCTGTGGATAATAAGGGAACTGCTTTCAAGAACCAGCCTGAGCAGCTTCTTCAAGAAAGAGCCACATTAAATGTGTCTATTGCTCCTGATGAGGGAATTGCAGCCTCAGGCCCGCCTGCCATCTGTGAGCAGGTTTTCTTGCTAACAGGATGAAAGAAAACAAAGCTGGAATGAGCCTACACCTCTCAGGCACCTTGAAGGCTGTTGGGGTTCCTTCCAGGCCTTCTAGCCTTCTGCTTCTTGGCAGGCCACCCAAGCACTTTTTCTGGCCTCTGAGACTTCCATGCTCTGGAAGGAGAGGGTCCCACTTTTCACTAGGCTATGAGGCCAGACCCATCCAGCTCGCCCGCTTCCACTAACAACCATGGGGCTCTCAGCGGGGCACACACTGCCCAAACATGGCCCTTCTAAGGCAGAAGATCATGTGCCTTCCAGTTTCAGCTTGCTCGGGCTTAAAAGTTATCAGTGCTGTTATTAAGATAGGTAAGTGAGAAAGGAAAACTTGCTGTAAAAGTTTCCCATAATCTTACCACGGAGATCATCAGCACAGATGACAGCACAGGCGGGGCTGCAGGGGAGGTTGAGGGAGAGTTTCCAGCTGGTCCTTGCCAGGGGTGCCTCATGACCCAGTCCCTTAGAGAAGCATGCAGACATCTCAGGAAAGATCTGGAAGGTGCAGATCAGGGCAAACCAGCACCACTGATGGTGGAGTGGGGCTACCTCCCATCAAGCTGTGTCTCCACAGCTGAGCCTTGGAGCCAGGAGGTGATTTACAACATGTGCTAGGCAGTGAGCTCCATCAGCTGCGTGGCCTTCAACATTCACTTCAACTCGGACATCTCACCAGAAAGCAGTGGGGACTGGCCAATGCAGAAGCCTGCAAAGTGGAACAGAGCATCATGGGGTAGGGGATATGGGGCCTGCCTGCTCATCTGAGCACTGCTCCCTGAGGGTGTGATCTGCAGGATTCCTGAAGGAGGGCTGTGAGCTCATCAGCGAGGCCCTGAGCCTGTGGAACATGCCTGAGGCCATGCCCTTGGGGATTTGTGTCTACTTGCACCTCCTTGCTCATCTCAGTACACTACAGGTGACTGTGCCAAGGTGGGCCTTGAACATCCCCTGGGTTGTGTCAGCAAAGGGCTCTGGGCCTGGCCTGGCATTGAGGGATGGCAAATAAGGGGCCTGTGTTTGCATTGTCACCCCCTATGGTAGCATAAAATGAGAGAGTCCAGACCTGCAGGACTGGAACCATATCAAGGGGGTTAAGAGGCTGCTCACTTTCCCTCAGGGACCCATGTGGAGGAGCTGAGGGAGGTTAAGGAGACCCTAGGGACTCTCTCATTCTGTCTGGGCTTCCCCCTGCTCCACACTTTGATGACCATTTTCTGGGAAGAGCTCAGGAACCTCCTGTGCTCTAGTGAGGAGGGGCCTCCCCTCACAGGGTATTCTGAGACTGTGAGTGAGAAGCTAACACAGTGCCTTAGAATACTCATGAGAGCTGTCATCCTCTGTGACCATCACGTGGCCTTGTAGTGTCCAGACTGCCTGGCCTGCCTGGGGTTTGGTGAGGCTGTTTTGTGGTCAGCTGCTTTAGAATCTCACTTTCTCTGCAATCAAACAGTGACTGTTTTCGTGTCTGTTTATGGATTTAAAAAATCCTAATATTTCATTTATAGTAGTTTCAGCTTGTATGTGTTTATTTGTATAAATTTTATTAGAATAAAGAGGGCTTAAGACAATAGCATCTTAAGGTCTTAATGAGGCATAGACTTTCATGTCACAACAGCTAGTGTTGACCTCCTTTTGCTGGCTTTGTGTAAAGTATACATTGAAAGTGCAGCCAGAGGTGACTAGAGCTGAGCTGCTTGGGCTTGCTTGCTGGACTGCAGTCAGGTGGACTCTGGCTGTGAGGCGGTGCCCACCCTGGATCTCCATCCCCCGCCCCCTCTCCTTAGTCCCTGAGTAACAAACAAGGCCATGCTAATGAGAGGGCGAGTGATGGGCATCGGGCACCCCAATACTATCCGGGAAGATTTGAATACCATCTAGGCTGGGGCTGTTGGGGGTAGGGGCTGTGGCTGCCTTGGCTTTTCATGGTGCCACCCACAGATGTGCCTGCCCTGTGCTGCTTCTCCAGCAGCCGGCTGCCCATGGCCCTGAGCCTGTCACACCATGCTTGCTACCTCATGCTGCTTGTGTTTGACAAACCCATCCCGAGATGGCGCTGCCGGATGTGAGTGCTGAAAGGGGGCAGCATCTTTGTCCTGGGGGATTAGGAGCTGACCAGATTCCTCCTGATTCCCTCCCAGAACAAGTGGGGCAGGTGATGCAATTAATGATGCCCCCCAGAAGCTGTATTTGCACTGGCTGAGCAAATACACGACGCACAGACCTAAATGAAGACACGTGAATGGGGTGTGTGGACATCAGTTAGCAGCTGGGAAACAGGTGCCTCTCAGGCCTCTCGTGCTCCAGCAAGTGTGGAATATGCCTGTGCCCATGAGTGTAGACATCTGGAGTGTATACATTTGGCTGCTGCCTTTGCTGCCACTATTCCCAGGCACAACCTGGTTTAAACTCCAGGTTTTAAGTAAAAATATAGGATGCTTTTTGCCACACAGCTACTTGAGAGGCTGAGGTGAAAGCATCACTGGAGCCTAAGAGTTTGAAGCTGCAGTGACCCATGATTCAGCCACTGCACTGACAGAGTGAGACCTGTGTGCACCCTTCTACAGAGAATAGCTCTGGGGCATTTGGGGATCCCTACAGTCCCGGGCCCTCCCTGTCCCCTGCTGCCTGTGCTCCTTTCCTTGCCTGCTGTCAGAGCCTAACGTGGAGGCGGTTGCCACCCTGTCAGCCTGAGGGAGCTGTGTCTGACTGGAGCTTCTGTCTGGGGTTTTGCAAAGCGTTACTTATGAATATGGTCTGTCCAGATACCTTGTTTCAAAGGAAGTGAGCAAGAGCTAGCAAATGTAGCCACCCCACAGCTGATAAACAACTTTGTCTTGTTTTTAAATCATCAATCTTCATTTCACATTGGAATAAAGAAAGTGAAACCTGCTACCCGAGCCTCGCCCGTGTGTTCTGTAACCCAGACTCATTTGGTTGTGTGGGCTGTTGTCATAAATGTTATAAAAAAAGTTATGCATAAATTAGATCAAATATAACATTATGCTTATAATGTCACTTGAGTGGGAGGTAAGAGGGTAGAGTCACAGGAAATCTGTTGGGGTTTACATCCCTGATACTTACCAAGCTCATGAGAGTGTGGCACAGGTGACCATCACCTGACATTGGTGACAGAGGAGAAAAGGCCTACATGAAGGCCAGGTAGGGGAGAGGTGCCACGCTGTGGCACCAGGCCCTGTGCATGCTGGGCCTGTTAGGTCACTGAACATCTAACAACACGGGAACCAGCTCTTTTCACATTATTTGAG
The DNA here is from genome assembly GCF_029281585.2 of Gorilla gorilla gorilla. Classification (NCBI taxonomy): domain Eukaryota; kingdom Metazoa; phylum Chordata; class Mammalia; order Primates; family Hominidae; genus Gorilla; species Gorilla gorilla. The sequence continues at coordinate 6,478,365 of NC_086018.1, read as the reverse complement.
GTAAGACGATGGGGGAGCACTCTCCAGAAGTCACACTGCACTGGGAGAATGGAGGAGAGTCTACATCCTGCTATCCTAGGGTAGGTTTTAGATTGAGCTGGACTGTCTTGGACAGCTAATGAGATGGGAGGAAGACAGTCCCCCAGGTGCACCTGACACCCAGAGCCTATGAAGTTAGGGGGGTTGTGTGGGGGTGGCCTGTCCCTATAAGAGGAGGAGCTTAAAGCTCCTAAAGCTGGTGGCTGCTGCTCTGCCATCCCTCTACAAAGCAGGCAAGTCCTCAGCTACATGAATATCTGAATGTCTTTTGGAGTGTTAGAAAGTCCTCTGTGTCTTAGAAATCTTGAAAAGAAAAACAAATCTCAATTTCAATGTTGATTAGTTTCTCTGAGCCAATTGGGAAAAAACAACGTCCTTCACCTCAGAGGTTTAAGTGACACCGAAGGGTAGCCACCAGTGTCTCGGCCACTGAAGCCTCATGCATGCTCCCACTACCAGTTTGATTTGCGGCCTCATAGTTGTGTTGTACTAAATATTCTTTCCTCTGGCCTTGTCCAGTGAACACGGTTCACATGGCTAACACCACTTCTTGAGATGCGAGCACCATGCAAAGCTGAGAATGGATTGGGTTTTGTGACCATTGTGCCTCCTCCTCACCTGAGAGGCCTATTTTTCCTGGTTGATTCATTAAGTGTATTAGTGCTGTCAGTCACCTTTGGACAACTCAAATGACAAGTGGCTGTTGATTCATAAAGAAAATGAAGGCTTTAGATGTGAAACCCTCCTTTTCTCTTGTCCTTCTCTTAGGTGAAAGATTTTATTTTTTTCAAAAGGCTACATACTGGTATCCCAGCAGGTGTCGTGTGAGAACGAGCATTTGTTAGGCTATGGTTTCAGTGTGGATGGGCAATTCTTCAAGATGGAAAACCAAGTCTCACTGAGTTGCTGGAGCCACACTCACATTTCTCCACATCCCCCATCATGGGCTTTCGCTTTTCTCCTGTGCTTGAATTTTTTTCACATACAAATTGTTTATACACACACACACACGTCACACTCTGTCAGTGCATAGGCTGAATCTTGGTTCACTGCAGCCTCAAACTCTTAGGCTCCAGTGATGCTTTCACCTCAGCCTCTCAAGTAGCTGGGACTACAGGCATTCAAAGCTACACCCAGACAATTTTTAAATATTTTTCTGGAGACTGAGCCTACTTATGTTGCCCAGACACGTCTTGAACTCCTGGGATCAAGCGATCAGCCCACCTTGGCCACCCAAATGTTTAGATTACAGGTGTGAGCTAGCACTCTCAGCAAAAATATATTTTAAAGAAACGTTACAATCAAATTATGAGTTATGATTATGCCACTGCCCTCCAGCCTAGGCACCAGAGCAAGACCTTGTATCCAAAAACTAAGCAAAACTAAAAAAGAACAAAAAAAAACCTTATAAACAAATTAAATTTTAAGATTATGTCATCTGTGTCCTTCCCTGCCCTCCAAGCTATCAATGTTAAATATAATGGTTATTGAGAAAATGGTTAGATATTATTAAGAAATTTCTATATATCTTCCAGCTGAGAATAGGTATTCTGATGTGGCCCAAATATTTTCTCACCGCTACCTTCAGGGTCTAAACTAGCAAATCAGGACACCTGCAGAGGACAGTTGGCCATTTTCAAATAGAAAGAGAAATACCCCCGTTCATGAGAGTAATCCAGTGATTTTCAAAAAGACAAGTCAGACTGACATGCAGCGTAGTCAGGGCACAATTACCCTGGAATAATCACTTCACACAGAATGGTTGAGGAGACTTTCTAAGATGAGCAAATTTGGGCAACATAATCCTTGCTTATTTATTCCCGGCCCCCGCTGCCCGCCTGATTCCTAACGGCCACACCACAGTGTGGTCAGCAGTGGGATGTAGCGTGGTGATAGAGGGGCTCAGGGATGGGATGAAGTCTTTCCTGCTTTATCAAAATGCAGGTTAAAAAGTTGTTAAAAAGATGTCCAAATGTTCTAATTCCTGCTGTTAAATAGCTGCTAAGATGCATTATACAACAGACCCAGGTAAGAGAAGGAGCATGTGCATTTCAAGTCTCAGCTCACGTCTTAATTAGCTGCGCTACTCTGGGCATGTGACCCCAGCTATACGAGCCTGTTTGCCTGTCAACCAAAAACAATCCTAAGCAAAAAAAAAACAAAGCTTGAGGCATCCTGCTACCCGACTTCAAACCATACTACAAGGCTACAGTAACCAAAACAGCACAGTACTGATACCAAAACAAATATATAGACCAATGGAACAGAACAGAGGCCTCAGTAATAACATCACACATCTACAACCATCTGATCTCCAACAAACCTGACAAAAACAAGCAATGGAGAAAGATTTCCTACTTAACAAATGGTGCTGAAAGAACTGGCTAGCCACATTCAGAAAACAGAAACTGGGCCCCTTCCTTACACCTTATACAAACATTATCTCAAGATGGATTAAAGTCTTAAATATAAAACACCAAACCATAAAAACCCTAGAAGAGAACCTAGGCAATACCATTCAGGACATAGGCATGAGCAAAGACTTCAGGAATAAAATACCAAAAGCAATCACAACAAAAGCTAAAATTGACAAATGAGATCTAATTAAACTAATGAGCTTCTGCACAGCAAAAGAAGCTATCATCAGAGTGACCAGGCAACCTACAGAATGACAGAAAATTTTTGCAATCTATCCATGTGTCAGAGGTCTAATATCCAGAATCTACAAGGAACTTAAATTCACACACACACAAAAAAAAACATCAAAAAGGGAGTAAAGAATATGAACAGACTATTCTCAAAAGAAGACATTTGGCTGGGCGTGGTTGATCAAGCCTGTAATCCCAGCACTTTCAGCCGTGGAGGCAGGTGGATCATGAGGTCAGGTGTTCAAGACTAGCCTAGGCAACATGGTGAAACCATGTATCCACTAAAAACACAAAAAAATTAGCATGGTGTTTTGACGGGAGGCTGCGATTCCAGCTTCTTGGGAGGATAAGGCAGGAGAATCACTTGAACCTGGGTGGCAGATATTGCAGTGAGCTGAGATCCTGCCACTGGACTCCAGCCTGGGTGACAGAGCAAGACTCCATCTTAAAAATAATAATAAATAAAATAAATAAAAAGAAAAGGAAGAAGAAGAAGAAGAAGAAGAAGAAGAAGAAGAAGAAGAAGAAGAAGAAGAAGAAGAAGAAGAAGAAGAAGAAGAAGAAGAAGAAGGAGACATTTATGTGGTCAACAAACACACAAAAAGAAAAAAGAAAAAAGCTCATCATCACTGATGATTAGAGAAAAGCAAATCAAAACCACAATGGGATACCATCTCACACCATTTGGAATGGCAGTTATTAAAAAGTCAGGAAAAACAGATGCTGGTGAGGCTGTGGAGAAATAGAAACGCTTTTACACTGCTGGAGGGAGTGTAAATTAGTTCAACCATTATGGAAGACAGTGTGGTGATTCCCCAAGTATCTAGAACCAGAAATACCATTTGACCCAGCAATCTCATTACTGGGTATATACCCAAAGGAATATAAATCATTCTAGCATAAAGACACATGCACTCATATATCTATTGCAGCACTGTTTACAATAACAAAGACTTGGAACCAACCTAATGCCCATCATTGACAGACTGGAAAAAGAAAATGTGGCACATATACACCATGAAATAATATTCAGCCATAAAAAGAATGAGTTCATGTCCTTTGCAGGGACGTGAATGACGCTGGAAACCATTCTCTTCAGCAAAGTAACACTGGAACAGGAAACAAAACACCATATGTTCTCACTCATATGTTGGAGTTGAACAATGAGAACACATGGACACCGGGAACAAAACATCATACACTGGGGCCTGTTAGGGGGTTGAGGTCAAGGGAAGGGAGAAAATTAGGACAAATACCTAATGCATACGGGGCTTAAATCCTAGACGTCAGGTTGAGAGAAGCAGCAAACCACCATGGCACATGTAAAACTATGTAACAAACCTGCACGTTCTGCACATGTATTCCAGAAATTAAAGTAAAACAAACTAACAAAAATGCACTAAGGCTGAGGGGGAGTTGGGGTAGGGGCAGGAGTCAGGTGGGGGTGGGTGAGTCCTGGAGTTTTATCCAATCATTGACACTGGTGTGGGAACCGCCCAATCAGGCGCGCAGTTGGAGAGGACAGGAAAGGAGGGCGTGGCTTCCGGCGTTTGGCGGGATCTTTGTCTCTCGCTGGCGTTGGCACAGGAACTTGGGATCCATCTCCTCTTTCGCCTCCTCCACCTTGGGAGCCCCGGGCTACTCTCTCACAGACCCTGTTGCCCTGTGATCTGTAGGTCCTTGGGGACCCACAGTTAAGATACCAGGACATCCTGGAAGCTGGGAAACGGTGAGTATACGGGTTCGGCATCCCAAGAGGGGAGAGCAGGCTGTGAAACCGGCAGGACCGGCCTCCCCACGGTTAGCTCCGAGCCTCCCGCAGCTTGGCCCTCAGTACCCTGTTGCTGCAAGATGGCCGCTTGGCCAGCAGCGAGGACCCCCACGTCCGGCCCGGCCCATCCGGTCCTGTCCCTGGGCAGCGCCCTGCTCTTTGCCCACAGCCATGAGTGTTTCCCAGATTGTTCAGGGAGGCCAGGTGGGTCATCAGGGAAAAACCGCGACTGGGTGTTTGCGTGGGAGGAGCTGCGGCCCGTATGGTCCACAGTCTCTCTTGTTAAAAATTAAGGGGCATCGGCCGGGCGCGGTGGCTCACGCCTGTAATCCCAGCACTTTGGGAGGCCGAGGCGGGCGGATCACGAGGTCAAGAGATCGAGACCATCCTGGCTAACACGGTGAAACCCCGTCTCTACTAAAAATACAAAAAATTAGCCGGGCGTGGTGGCGGGCGCCTATAGTCCCAGCTACTCGGGAGGCTGAGGCAGGAGAATGGCGTGAACCTGGGAGGCGGAGCTTGCAGTGAGCCGAGATTGCGCCACTGCACTCCAGCCTGGGTGACAAAGCGAGACTCCGTCTCAAAAAAAAAAAAAAAAAATTAAGGGGCGTCTACGTTAAAACGTTAACCAGTTTATCTGAACAAACAGTGATTGGTGAAATGGAAAGCACCCAGCCATGATTTGTGGTCCACCCGAGGGGCATAAAGTAAAGGCTTTCATAAGATGCATGAGAAAGCAACCCAAATTCAAGAATTGGTTCCAGTTATGTAGTCACCTTATTTGAACTATCCAGATGGAAATGTCCTGGTTACATATTCAGAGGTTAATTGCATGTTTGCCATTGGTTAAACGTGCATTTTGTTTCAGGCTAAGATAATGGTTTATAGGAAATGTATTTGAGTTAGGTTTTAGATTTTTTTTTTTTAACCTATGAACACAGGGCACTAGAGCCACTTTAGTCTAATTCTCTGATCTTTAATTATTTTAACACTCCAGAGGAGGACTGGTTTTCTCCTGTGTTTTTTTAATATATGGCAAGTGGAACCTCTAATCGACCACCCTGTTTTTCAGCCTAACTCAGACTTGCGGTAAAATTATCAGTTCCCACTTTCTTTGCTGCATTCTCAAATGCAACACATGAGAACAGCTTTCCCTTGCCAATTTACAATGCTATTAACTATTTGTCCTTTATTATACATTTCATTAAATTTTCTATTATTGCATTTCTTTCTACTTCTCCCTACAGTTCTGCCCATATTTGCTTTTTATATTTAGAAGCCTCCCTTTTGGGTGCATAAATATATATAGCTATATTTGCTTGACAAATTAACCTCTATTATTATTGTATGGTAAACTCATTTCATGCTTGTGAGAGACATTGCTAGAAAGTCTATTTTGTCTAATTTAAGCATAACTACCATTGCACTTTTTTGGTTATTATTTGCACGGAATATCATTTTCTATCCTTTCACTTTTAGACTATGCTCTTTATTCATAATTGAGTCTCCTGTAAGCAGCATATTACGAGGTTTAAAAGTTTCATTTATCCACTCTGTCTGCTTTAGTCTCTTTTGGCTGTTATAACAGAATATCACAGACTGCTAATTAATAAAGAACAGAATTTTATTTGACTCGTGATTCTGCAGGCTGGGAAGGCAAAACAACATGTTACTGGTATCTGTTGAAGGTCTAGTTGCTGGATAATAACATGGCCAAAGATGTGAGGGAGAGAGACCTTTTTTTTTTTTTAATATATAACAGATCCATTCTTGTTAAAATTAGCCCATTCCCATAATAAGAACACTAATCTATTCATGAGGGCAGAGTGCTTATAGCATAATTAATTTTTAAAGGTTCCGCCTCTTAATTCTATCACATTGGCTATTTTATCCTAAATTTTGGAGATGACATTCAGTCTACGGCAGTATCTGTTTAGTAGATAATTTAATCTTTTTATTTGTAAGGTAGTGATAGGTAAGCAGTTACTATTGTACATTTGTAGTTTTCTGTCCATTTTAAGTTTGCTTCTTTTTTTTCTGGTTCTGTCTTTCCTGTGGTGTTGCTCATTTTTGTTGAGAAAAAGTTATGCTTTCTTGCTCAGACTGAAGTTCAGTGGCATATCACAGCTCACTGTAGCCTCAATCTCCTGGGCTCAAGGAATCCTCCCAACTTAGCCACCCAAGTAGCTTGGACTACTTGGACATGTCCCACAACAACCAGGGAGCTTATGATTCTTCCACCTTGGCCTCCGAAAGTGTTGGAATTATAAGCAAGAGCCACCATATCCAATGTGTAATTTTTGTTGTTTGTGTATGCTTTAATTACTTTCTCTTTTTCTTTACTATTTTTTTTCCCAGTGGTTCTCATGAGACTTATGTAAAACATCTTGTATTTTAATAGTCTAGTTTAAGATGATAACAATTTAGAGTATTCTGAATTTCAGTATGTATTTGCCATTTAGTGACATTTATACTTTAGTATTTTTCATATTGTTAGTTAGCATTTCATCATATCAATGTGAAGATTTCTTCCAGACCATGGCTGGAGAAGTAAAGAAGGTGTGTTTTGCCTGATTCAGGGACTATAGAGAGAACCAAGTTCTGCAGGCCTGTCACCTAAGTCTCAGGTGAGTATGAATTCTCTTGTGTTTTTCACAGATTTTTGCAGTGGCAGGACCAAAGTAAAATGAGTCATAGCCAAGTCTACAGTAAGATGTGGTAGTATTCTGTTTTGAAGCCAGGACCATGATTGGCAAGCTTGCCACTTGGTCAAGTGCTTACCCTCTAAAGATGTCTTCCTTGGTCTTTGCCTCCAGCTGGGTGTCACAAACTCTGAACTGGATTCTAAGGCTTTCATGAATGCACTTATGTTTCCTGTGGCAGCTGCATTCTGTTGTGGGGGATGTGGATGCCGAACCTCCCATTCTGTCATCTTGCTTATGTTACTCCCCTTCATGTTTCACTTTCTGAAATGAATGTCAAGCTGGTGATTTTTAGATTCAAAAATTCTAAAATAAATTGCTCAAATTTCCACATTATGTAAGCTATTAATAAAATGTCTTGTAGGTGCTACATATTTATTAAAATTTTTGGTTGTAATTTTAATCTCACTGCAGGCAGAAAGGAATCATTAACGTTTATATTCTTTTTTTTAGTCTGTATATAAATGATGGTATATTTTAATTCCAGATATTTACTTTATACTGCAGTAATGCTTGTCATATTTTGCAAAATTTATGTTGTTCTTTTGGAAAATAAGGCTTTTATAGCTCCTGAAAGCTATATTATAGTCATATAGTTTTATTATATTTTGTGGTAAGAAGTGCAGCAACACATTGAGAACATAATAAAATTATCCTGTATTTTTAATGATTATTTATTAAATTACTCTCATTAGAGCCTGTTATTAATGATTGTAATGTATTTTCTGTATAATTTTACTGCAATTTATTAAATTCTAATGACTTAAATTGTCTGCTTTTCATGAGTGCACACTGTTGAATGCTGTAGATATCTAAAGAATTATTTTTTGGCTGGTTGTGGTGGCTCATGCGTGTATTCCCAGCACTTTGGGAGGCCAAGGCGGGTGGATCACGAAGTCAGGAGATCGAGACAACCTTGACTAACATGGTGAAACCCCGTCTCTACTAAATATACAAAAAATTAGCCGGGCATAGTGGCAGGCGCCTGTATTCCCAGCTACTCAGGAGGCTGAGGCAGGAGAATGGCGTGAACCCAGTGGGCAGAGTTTGCAGTGAGCCGAGATCACGCCACTGCACTCCAGCCTGGGCAACAGGGCAAGACTCTGTCTCAAAAAAAAAAAAAAAAAAAAAAACGGTTATTTTTCATTGTAAATCTATGTTGTATTCAGGATTTTATGCACGAAAATCTCTCTTCTTATTTTCAATTCCGTGTTATTGTGTTTCTTTTCTTGGGGGTTATGTTTTCTCAGATCAGTTAACTGTATTTTTGTTTTAAAGCTTGATATCATCAGTCGAGAGATAATTTTTAGCTCGGTACACTTTATCTCAATGTGATGTTTAATATAAGTGTGAATTAGCTGTGTTTGTTGCTTATAGATATATCTGTATGTTTTTCATTTATGTAAGTATGACATCTTTTTCCTTTTTTTTTTTTGTTTTTTTCTTTTCGGTTTCAGATAGGCTTTTTTTTTTTTTTAAGAGAATTTTAAAACAGAGTCGAAAGAACAGAAATCAGTTATTTGTCCTCTTGCAGGGCGGGGAGACAGATTCCTTCCCCACAGGTTTGAGGTTATGCCTAAGTGGTGAGTCTTGGGGAGATGCAGAAAGTATCCATTCCAGGCACTTGGCTGGACTTAAGTAAGCATAGCCTTTGGGCCACAAGACCTGATGGCTTGGGTACTGGTCTGGACATAAGTCCCCATCTTCCCAGAAATATCGTCTTTTGTCTGCAACAACTGGCTGGAGAAATATTTCAGAAAGATGTGTGTCTGGAACACCCAAAGGCATACTTTTCCTTTCTCCTTGGCATAGGCCTTGCAGCACTGAGGAAAGACCAGGTTTGCAGTGGAGCCTTCAACAGTCTTCATCCCTATGGAACTCAGAGTCTCATAGGATGACAGGAGAGGAGACAAAGCTAACTTGGGAAGAGTCTTTGTCCTTCAGCTTCTCCCCTACTGAAACACTATATATTGGGCCCACAGTTCATCGCAAAACACACATGCTCTCTTTCTTTCTCTCACACCCATATCTCGGGAACCCAACAACTTGATGGCAGGTAGCTCTGGATATCCTTGGTCTGGCATTCACCCACTGGGCATCTAAGCTGTCCTAAAGCTCTTTTCAATCACTTCCCACCCTTTCCAGGCCCATGTGGATAGGTGTTCCAGCCTTCACTCTTTCAGGCTGATCATAAAGGCCCAGTGTGGGAAAATCCCCTACTGTGATGGCCATTGCTGGGAAGCAGGAAAGGCTAAGGGCCCACTGGTGCCCAAGGCTAGTGTAGACGCCCTCTGCTCCACTCATCTCCTCAAAGATTGATATCAGGTGCAGCAGCTGCTGTCTGGAATGTTATCAAAACAGGACTGCACAGGCACTGCATTCTCTGTGTGGAAGACATAAGAAGCAGGCAAGTTGTCCAGGATGAGAGTTTTCCTCAGGTCCCTCCCCAGATGGCTGAGGTCGTTGACATAGCAGCCCTGTTGGAACAAACATGATTCATGGGCTAGGCAACCCCAGAACACCCCACACTGGTCCAGCACACCCATCACAGTGTGTCTGGAATTGGTGGGTTCTTGTTCTCACTGACTTCAAGAAAGAAGCCACAGACCCTCGCGGTGAGTGTTACAGTTCTTAAAGGCGGCATGTCTGGAGTTTGTTCCTTCTGACATTCGGATGTGTTGAGAGTTTCTTCCTTCTGGTGGGCTCATGGTCTTGCTGGCTCAGGAGTGAAGCTGCAGACGTTCGCGGTGAGTGTTACAGCTCTTAAGGCGTCGCGTCTGGAGTTGTTCATTCCTCCAGGTGGGTTCGTGGTCTCGCTGGCTTCAGGAGTGAAGTTGTGGACCTTCACAGTGAGTGTTACAGCTCATAAAGGCATTATGGACCCAAAGAGTGAGGAGCAGCAAGATTTATTGCAAAGAGCGAAAGAACAAAGCTTCCACAGTGTGGAAAGGGACCCGAGTGGGTTACCACTGCTGGCTGGGGCAGCCTGCTTTTATTCTCTTATCTGGCCCCACCCACATCTTGCTGATTGTTAAAGCTGAGTGGTCTTTTTTCACAGGGCACTGATTGGTGCGTTTACAATCCCTGAGCTAGACACAAAGGTTCTCCACATCCCCACCAGTGTAGCTAGATACAGAGTGTTGATTGGTGCATTCACAAACCCTGAGCTAGACACAGGGTGCTGATTGGTGTGTTTACAAACCTTGAGCTAGATACACAGTGCCGATTGGTGTATTTACAATCCCTGAGCTAGACACAAAGGTTCTCCACATCCCCACCATACTCAGGAGCCCAGCTGGCTTCACCCAGTGGATCCCCCACAGGGTCTGCAGGTGTAGCTGCCTGCCAGTCTGGCACTGTGCACCCCCACTTCTCAGCCCTTGGGTGGTTGATGGGACTGGGTGCCATGGAGCAGGGGGCGGCACTCATCCAGGAGGCTTGGGCACACAGGAGCCCACGGATGGTGGGGAGGCTCAGGCATGGCAGGCTGCAGGACCCAACCCCTGCCCTGTGGGAAGGCAGCTAAGGCCCAGAGAGAAATTGAGCACAGCAGCTGCTGGCCGAGGTGTTAAGCCCCTCACTGCCTGGGGCCGGTGGGGCAAGCCGGCAGCTCCGATTGAAGGGTCTGCCGAGCTCACACTGGCCTGCAAGCACTGCATGCCACCCCGGTTCCCACACGCACCTCTCCCTCCACACCTCATCGCAAGCTGAGGGAGCCGGCTCCGGCCTTGGCCAGCCCAGAAAGGGGCTCCCACAGTGCAGCGACAGGCTGAAGGGCTCCTAAAGTGCCGCCAAAGTAGGAGCCCAGGCAGAGGAGGCCCCGAGAGCGAGCAAGGGTTGTGAGGACTGCCAGCACGCTGTCACCTCTCAATAGGATCTGCATACTTGTTCAGGCTGGAATGAAGAGAGCAATGAAGAAAACACATTTAAATATTTCCTCCAGTCATCTCAGGAACTCATCCATATAAGGCCTCATGGTCCCCTCAATCTCTACAGTCACTAGGCAGTCAGCATTGCTGATTGGCTTAATGGAGCTATGCACAAGGGTTTCATCCATGTCAGTGACCATACAGATCGTTCCTTGATTTTTCTCTGTCACCTCTGGGAGCAGGCAGGTCCCTGGGATCTGATAAAACTGATACTGGAGACCCTGGAGCTGATCCGACTTAGCAATGGTGTTGACTCCCTCCTTATGTGTGGAGAACTCAGTGGGGGAACTTGACTTGCCAACATGCTGGGTGCAAGAACAGCAGAAAGGTACCTTCTAAGATGTGACAAACATGAGGCCTCTTCGGAGAGCACTTTGGAAACCAAGCCTTGCTTGCTAAGGACCAGGGCATCTTCCCTCCATGCCTGGGTGATGATGGAGCCTGGTTCCATCTAACAATCCTGAGGGCTCGGCTGGCTGGGTGGGAAGACAGCGGGCACGTTGGCTGGACTGGGCTGGGGGGCATGGGCTGGGGCCTGATTCAGTTCCCGAGAGTCTGACTTCCACAGCTGTTCACATACCCCTTCTCCTTTCCATCACAGGCCGGGAAGGGAGGCGGCCTGTAGGGACAGTGGACGGCCTTGGCAGCAGCTCCCCAGGGTGCCCCCAGCCCCAATTCCCCCAGCAGGAGCTTCAGGATCCTCAGTTTGGGTCTAACATAGGGAATCCACCTGATACTCATGTTTTTTCAAGTTTTATTTTAAGTTCAGTGGTCCATATGTGATAAGCTTTTTTTTTCAACTTTTATTTTAAGTTTAGGGGTCCATATGCAGGATATGCAGGTCTCTTACATAGATAAACGTGTGCCATTGTGCTTTACTGCACAGATCATCTCAACACCCAGGTACTAAGCCCAGCATCCGCAGCTCTTCTTCCTGCTGCTCTCCTTCCCCTCCCCCATGCCATGAAACTGGTGTCAAGTGTGTGTTGTTCTTCCTGATGTGTCCATGTGTTCTTATTGATCTGCTTCCACTAATAAGTTAGAATAATAATAGGTGGTGTTTGGTTTTCTGTTCCTGCATTAGTTCGCTGGGAGTAATGGCTTCAAATTCCAACCATGTCCCTGCAAAGGACACCATCTCATTACATTTTATGGCTTCATAGTGTTCCATGGTGTATATGTACCACATTTTCTTTATCCAGTGTATCATTGATGGGCATGTAGATTGATTACATGACGTTGCTATTGTAAATATTGCTGCAATGAACATATGTATACATGTATATTTAAAATAGATTTATATTCCTTTGGGTGTATGCCCAGTAATAGTATTGCTGGGTCAAATGGTATTTCTGCTTCTAGGTCTTTGAGGAATCTCCACACTCTCTTCCACAATGCTTGAAATAATTTACAATCCCACCAACAGTGTAAAACTGTTCCCTTTTCTCCACAACCTCACCAGCATCTGTTTTTATTTCTTTTTTACTTTTTATTAATAGCCATTGTAATTGGTGTGAGATGGTATCTCATTGTTGTTTTGATGTGTATTTATCCAGTTATCAGTGATGTTGAGCTTTCCACGTTTGTTGGGCACATGTATGTCTTCTTTTGAGATATGTCTGTTCATGTCCTTTGACCACTTTTTAATGGGGTTATTTGTTTTTCTCTTGTAAATTTTAAGTCCCTCGTAGATTCTGGGTATTAGACATTTGTCAGATGAATAGGTTGCAAAATTTTTCTCCCATTCTCTAGCTTCTCTGCTCTGATGATAGCTTCTTTGGCTCTGCGGAAGCTCTTTAGTTTAATTAGACCCCATTAGTCAATTTTTGCTTTCGTTGCTATGTCTTTTGATCTTTTTGTCATCAAATCTTTCCTCATGCCTATATCCTGAATGGTATTCTCTAGATTTTTTCTTCTAAGGTTTTTATAGTTTTGGGTTTTACATTCAAGTCTTTAATCCATCTTGAGCCAATTTTTTCTATGGTGTTAAGAAGGGTTCCAGTTTTAATTCTCTGCATATGACTAGCCAGTTATCCTAGCACCATTTATTGAATAGGGAGACTTTTCCCTAATGCCTTGTTTTTGTTGACTTTGTCAAAGATCAGTTTGTTGTAGGTTTTTGGCTTTATTTCTATGCTGTTTATTTTGTTTCATTTGTCTATGTGTCTGTTTCTATACCAGTACCATGCTGTTTTTGTTACTGTACTCTTCTAGTATAGTTTGAAGTTAGTCAATGACCCTTTCAGCTTTTTTTTTTTTTTTTCTTAAGGTTGGCTTGGCCATTTGGGCTCTTTTTTGGTTCCATATGAATTTTAAAAGTTTTTTTTTCTAATTATCTGAAGAATGTCAGTAGTTCAATAGGAACAGCATTGAATCTATAAATTACTTAGGGCAATATGCTCATATTCGTGGTACTGATTCTTCCTCTCCATAAGCATGGAATGTTTCTCCATTTGTTTTGTGTCCACTCTGATTCCTCTGAGTAGTTGTTTGTAGTTCTCCTTGAAGATATCCTTCACTTTCCTTCTTAGCTGTATTCCTTGGTATTTTTTTCTCTTTATAGCAAATGTGAATGAAAGTTCATTCATGATTTGTCTCCTTGCTTGCCTGTTGCTTGTGTATGGGAATGCTAGCTATTTTTGCACATTGATTTTATATCCTGAGATTTTGCTACTGTTGCTTATCATCTTAAGAAGCTTTGGGGCTGAGATGAAGAGGCTTTCTAGATATATGATCAGGTCATCTGTAAACAAAGATAATTTGTCTTCCTCTCTTTCTGTTTGAATACTCTTTATTTCTTCCTCTGGCCTGATTTTCCTGGACAAGTTTTCCGAATGGGAGTCGTAATGGGAGTGGTGAGAGAGAGCATACTTTTCTTGTGCCGGTTTTCAGGGGTAATGTTTCCAGCTTTTGCACATTCAGTATGATATTGGCTGTGGGTTTGTTGTATATGGCTCTTATTATTTTGAGGTATGTTTCTTCAGTTCCTAGTTTATTGAGAATTTTAAACGTGAAGGAATATTGAATTTTATTGGATGCTTTTTCTGCATCTATTGAGATAATCATGTGGTTTTTTTATTTAGTTCTCTTTATGTGATGAGTCACATTTGTTGATTTGCATATGTTGAATCAACCTTGCATCCTGGGGACAAAGCCAATTCCATTGTGGTGGATGCACTTTTTAATGTGCTGCTGTATTTGGTTTGCCAGTATTTTGTTGAGGATTTTTGCACAGTGTTCATCAAAGACATTGGCATGATGTGTTGTTGTTGTTGTTGTTGTTGTATCTATGTTAGGTTTTGGTATCAGGATGATGCTGGCCTGATAGAATGAGTTAGAGAGAACTTCTTTGTCTTCAATTTTTTTTGGATAATTTTAGGAGAATATGTACTATCTCCTCTTTACCTCTGGTCAAATTCAGCTTGCTTGGTAGGCTAGTTCTTACTGCCTCAATTGCAGAACACATTATTGATCTATTCTGGGTTCAGTCTTGTGGAGAGTTTATTTTGCAAGGAAATTGTCCATTTCTTCTAGATTTTCTGGTTTATGGGCATAGAGGTGTTTATAGTATTCTCTGATGGTTGTTCATATTTCCATGGGATCAGTGATGATATCTCCCTTATTATTTCTATTTGTGTTTGGTTCTTCTTTCTTTCCTTATTTATTTGCCTAGCTAGTGCTCCATCTAGTTTATTAATTTTTTTTTTCATAAAAACAGCTCCTGGATTGGTTGAGTTTTTTTTTTTTTTTTTTTTTTGGAAGAGTTCTCAGTGTCTCTATCTCCTTCAGCTCTACTCTGATCTTGGCTATTTCTTGTTTTCTGCCAGCTTTCAGGATTGTTTTCACTTGGTTTTCCTGTTCTTTTAATCAAGATGTTAGTCTGTTAACTTTAGATCTTTCTAGTTTTTTTTTTTTTTTCTTGTGGGAGAGTCTCACTCTGTCACCCAGGCTGGAGTACAGTGGCATGATCTCGGCTCACTGCAACCTCCACTTCTCGGTTTTAAGTCATTTCTGCTGTCTCAGCCTTCTGAGTAGCTGGGATTACAGATGTGCATCACCACACCCAGCTAATTTTTGTATGTTTTTGTAGAGATATGGTTTTGCTTTTGGCCAGGCTGGTCCTGAACACCTGGTCTCAAGTGATCTGCCTACCCCAGCCTCCCAAAGTGCTGGAATTACAGGCATGAGCCACCATGACCGGCCCTTTCTAGCTTTTTGATGTGGACATTAGTGCTGTAAATTTCCCTCTTTTCTTGGTTTCTAGTGATTATTTTATTCTATCTTGGTGAGTAGTCAGGGAAATAATCTTAAATTCACAATCAACTTATAGTTTAAATCTAAATAATTATGTGAGAAGAACCCTTTGTTATTTGAAGGGGATGTTTGAAGATTTTGTAACCGTGCCTTTTAGGCAGTCCTAAATTTCTAATTGTAGTTAAAAACATGACATTTTCCTTTCTAACATTTTAAGTATATGGTTTAGAAGTGGTAAGTATAGTTCTTTTTTTTGCAATAGGTTTCAGATAATTTTTGTCTTACATATGTAAAAGTGAATACTCATTAATTGTGAAACAAGTTAGTTAGCTTGCTTTAGTTGGATAGCAAGAGAAGGGTCCCTGGAAAGTGCCTGGCCCTTGGGTGAGTGTCTCATCCCTGCATAACATAAAAGGAATCCTGGAAAAAATCAAGCTGCAGACACTAACAAGGTAACTAGCACATGGTGTTGTGCTTGGAGACCTGCCCATGGCTGCACAGACAGAAAAACCTCTGGCCCATTTGGATAAAAACTTGTACAAACCTCCAGCTCACTGAGATAAGGGAACAAGACCGACCTGGCATAGAAATGCCTTTGTTTGGCCAGGCATGGTGGCTCATGCCTGTAATTCCAGCAATTTGGGAGGCAGAAGTGGGCGGATCACCTGAGGTCGGGAGTTCGAGACCAGCATGACCAACATGGAGAAACCCCGTCTCTACTAAAAATACAAAATTAGCCAGGCATGGTGCCTCATGCCTGTAATCCCAGCTACTTGGGAGGCTGAGGCAGGAGAATCACTTAAACCCAGGTGGCGGAGGTTGCTGTGAGCCGAGATCACACCATTGCACTCCAGCCTGGGCAACAAGAGCAAAACTATGTCTCAAAATAAATAAATAAATAAATAAATAATAAGAAAGTACATCCCAAAAAAAAATGAAAGAAAGAAAGAAAAGAAAAAGAAAAAAAGAAACACCTTTGTACTTTGTGCAGTCAGTGAGCTCCCAGGAAAAAGTTTCTTCTCCTTTTGTGGGCATAAGCACAGTGGGCTCTGGTGCATTCCGGTCGACACCCTCCTTTATTTGGACTGTAAGTCTGACCTCTGTGAATAATTACTTCAGCCCCTGATTGCTCCCGGGACAAGCTCCTGCGCCAAGCTTTCACCTTAGCTTCTGATAAGTCCTGGGCCAATCTAAATA
This sequence comes from Gorilla gorilla gorilla, assembly GCF_029281585.2. Lineage (NCBI taxonomy): Eukaryota > Metazoa > Chordata > Mammalia > Primates > Hominidae > Gorilla > Gorilla gorilla. Next base: position 6,461,825 of record NC_086018.1, on the reverse strand, counting down.
GCATCTATGAATCATCCCTTCAGATCCTAATTGGTCCCGGGCCAAAGTCCTGGGCCAAGCTGAGCCACACTTTTTTCAAGACAGCCTGTGAACTAGGCACATTTCCTTCTCTTCCTTTCCCAGTCCATAAAAACCTTGGACCCTAGCCTCACAGAGGTCACCCCATTCAGAAACTATCTCTGCTGGCAAAGAGCTTTCTTTTCTTGCTTATTAAACTTTCACTCTAACCTCACGTTTGTGTTCACGCTCCTTAATCTCCTCAGAAGTAGAACAAAGAACTTTGGATGCTATCTCAGACTACGAGAGACTGTTACCCCTTGGTGCACTGCTGAGACTACAACACTTGGTTTCTTTGAGTTTGACTAAATACTTTACACAGGTGTAATTATACAGTTTTCCTTTTTGACTGTCTTGTTTTACTTAACAGAATGTTTTCGAGATTTGTCCTTATTGTAGTACTTTTCAAGATTTCCTTATTTTTAAGGCTGAATGCTATCCCAGTGAATATACGTGCCCTGTTTGTTGAATCTACTCATCCTTAAGGGTACATTTGCTTCCAGGTAGTATGTTTGTGAGTAATGCTACAGTGTACATAAATGTGCATATGTCTATTCCATGTTCTGCTTTGGCTGTTTGGGATATTTTTCACACACTGATTTAGTACCATGTGTATTCCCTTGCTTTTGTTGTCTGATCCTTTGATGTTACGTCCCCCAAATTATTGCCGAGACCAATTGTCATGAAGCTTCACCCTTCTGTATTGTGCTAGGAATTTTACAGCTATAGATTTTACATTATAGTCTTCATTTTTTAAAATTGACACATGTAATTGTACATATTTTGGGGAAACAATTATGTAGATACGTTGTATAGCAATAAAAATCAGAGTACTCAGTGTATTTATTGCCTCATAGATTTGTTATTTTTGTGGTGAGAACATTCAAAAGCTTCTTCTCTACCTATTTTTTTATCTTTATGTATTAACTTTTTTAGAGACAGGATCTTGCTCTAACACACAGATTGGAGTGCAGTGGTGCAATACTAGCTCACTGTAACCTCAAACAATCTTCTAACCTCAGCTTCCCAATTAGCTGAGACTACAGGAACCTGCTACCATTCCTGGCTAATGTTTTAATTTTTCATAGAGACGGGGTCACACTATGTTGTCCAGGCTCATCTTGAACTTCTGTCTTCAAGTGATTCTCCTACCTCATTCTCCCAAAATGTATGGATGGCAGGAATGTGCCACCACAACTGGTCTCTTTTAGCTATTTTGTAATATGCAATACCTTTTCATTAATTATTATTATTCTGCTGTGTAACAAAAAACAAAAACTTATTTTTCCTATCTAATTGTAACACAATGCTTTTGAAGCAGCCTTTTCCCATCTCCCTGCTTCAGTCTCTGGTAACCCCTGTTGTACTCTTTGCTTATATCAACCCTTTTTTTCAGCTTCCTCAAATGAGTGAGTTAATAAGATCATAAAGTATTTGTGTTTCTCTGTGTGGCTTATTTTACTTAACATGGTATGCTCAAGGTTCATCCATGCTCTTTTAACTGACAGAATTTTTTCCTTTCATATGGCTGAATAGGATTTCACTGTGCATATATAGTACATTTTCCTTATCCATTTATCTGTTGCTGTACATTTGAATTGATTCCATATATAAGCTATTATAACTAGATCTGTAACTAACATGGAAATGCAAATATCTTTTTGACACAGTGATATCCTTTCTTTTGTATATACACACAGGAGTAAAATCTCTGGATCATGTAATAGATCTATTTTTAAATTCTTTCAGAAACCTCCATAGTATTTTCTAGAGTGGCCATAGAAATTTACAATTCCACCACCAATGTATACATTCACTCATTTTATATCCTCATTAGTACTTGTTTTACTTATTTATTTATTTTTATTATAGCCATTCTAAATGGGAGTGAGGCGGTACCTCATTGTGGTTTGGATTTTCATTTCCTTGGTGATTAGTAATGTAGAACATCTTTTTATGTTCCAGTTAGCCATTTTTGTATCACTTTTTGACAAACATCTATTAAGATCTTTTACATTTTTTAAATTAGATTATAAGTGTTTTTTATTTTGAGATTTTAAAGTTTCTTATTTATTCTGAATATTAGTCTTTTGTCATATGTATAGCCTGAAAGCATTTTCTTTTATTGCCCAAGCTGTCTCTTCAATCTTTTAGTTTTTTTTAATATGAAAAAGCATTTTAGTTTGACATAATGTTGTTTGCTTATTTTTGATTTTGTTGCCTATGTTTTGACATGTTATTTTAATAATCCTTCCTCCGTCCAATGTTATAAAGCATTTTTTAGTTTTTCTCTAATAGTTTCATAATTGGTGGCATTACATTTAAGTCTTTAGTTTGAATTGATTTTCATATAAGGCAAGGCACAGGGGTCTAGTATAATTTTTCTGAATTTAAATATTTAAATGGCCCTGCACCATTTATTGAAGAGATTAGCTTTTCCCTAAAGTGTGTTGTTGGCAATTTTGTTGACAATCAGTTGGCTTTAGGTGCATAAACTAACTTCTGGGCTTATTGGGCACATTAGTCTATGTGTTTGTTTTTATGCCAGTACAGTGCTGTTTTAGTTACTATAGCTTTGTAGCAAGTTTTGAAGTTTGATAAAGTGACGCCTTTAGCTTTGCTTATTTTGCTCAAAGTTATTTGTCTATTCAGAGTTTTTTGTGGATCCACATAAATTTAAAATATTTTTTCTATTTCTGTGAAAAAATGTCATTGATATTTTGATAAAAATCACGTTACATCTGTAGATCACTTTGGGTAGCTATATTAACAATATTATTCCAGTGTATAAACACAAGATTTTTTCATTTATTCATTTGTATTTTATATTTTTTATCCATGTTTTGTCGTTTTCAGAGTAGAGATCTTTTACCTTTTTAGTTAAGTTTGTTGCTAGGTGTATTAGTCGGGCTCCCTAGAGAGATCACAAGATCCCACAATAGGTTGTCTGCAAGTTTTAGGAGCAAGGAGAGGCAGTCCACATCCCAAAGCTGAAGAACTTGGAGTCTGGTGTTTGAGGGCTGGAAGCGTCCAGCACAGGAGAAAGATGCAGGCTGGGAGATTAGGCCAGTCTCTCCTTTTTACGTTTTCCTTTCTGCTTTATATTCACTGGCAGCTTATTAGATGGTGCTCACCCAATTAAGAGTGGGCCTCCCTTTCCCAGCCCACTGACTCAAATGTTAATCTCGTTTGTCAACACCCTCACAGGCATACCCAGGATCAATGCTTTCTATCCTCCAATCCAATCAATTTGACAGCCAGTATTAACCATCACATTAAGTATTTTCATTTTTGTACCTTTTGCATATGCAGAAGAAACTTTGGATGAAATTCAACATTGATTATGATGAAAACTCTCAACAAATTAGGAATAGAAGTTATGTTCCTCAACACAATAAAGGCCATTTATGACAAAGCAATGATAACATTATACTGAATAAGGAAAAGCTGAAAGCTTTCTCTCTGAGATCCGGAACAAGAGAAATCATCCCCACTTTCAGACCTCTTATTCAACATAGTACTGGAAGTCCTAGCCAAGGACATTATGCAAGAGGTAGAAATAAACTCATACTAATAGGAAAGGATGAAGTCAAATGGTCTCTGATTGTGGACAAAATAATCTTATATGTGAAAAACTCTAAACACTACACCAAAAACTAATAGAACTACTAAACAAATTCTGTAACACTGCAGAAAATCAACAGAGTAGCAGCTTTCTGTATGCTGATAGCAAACTATCTGAAAAATAAAGTTTAAAATTCCATTTTAATAACTACCAAAAATTAGTTATTTTGAGTTTATTTCTTTATACGAGGTGGAGTCTTTCTCTGTCGCCAGGCTGGAGCACAGTGGTGTGATCTCGGCTCACTGAAACTCTTGCCTCCCGGGTTCCAGAGACTCTCCTGCCTCAGCCTCCTGAGTGTCTGGAACTATAGGCGTGTGCCACCACTGCCAACTAATTTTTGTTTGTATTTTTAGTAGAGACGTGGTTTCCCCATGTTGGCTAGGATGGTCTTGATCTCCTGACCTTGTGATTCACTTGTCTCAGCCTCCCAAAGTGCTGGGATTACAGGCGTGAGCCACCACACCTGGCCTTGAGCTTGTTTTTATTAGTGCAAGGTAAGGTCTAACTTTGTTATTTTTTCCTTGTAAATTTTTATTATTCCCAATACTGTTTGTTGAAGAGACTGTTCTTTCCTTATTGTGAATTCTTGGAACAGTTTTTAAAAATATGTTTACTAAACCCATGAGGTCTTATGTCCGAACTCTCTCATCTGTTTCATCATTCATTTGTCTTCATGTCAGTACCAAACTGTTTTGATTACTATACCTTTGTAGTATGTTTTGAAATTAGAAAGTATGATGCCTGTAGCTTTATATTTTTTTCCCAATATTATTTGACTGTTTGCAATCATTTGAAATTCCATAAAAATTATAGAATATTTTAAAACTTCTGCAAAAAGTTTCATTTGTATTTTGATAGAAAGTATACTGAATCAGCTAGGGGTGGTGGCTCATGCCTGTAATCCCAGCACTTTGGGAGACTGAGGAAGGTGGATCACCTGAGGTCAGGAGTTCGAGACCAGCCACGGAGAAACCCCGTCTTTACTAAAAATACAAAATTAGCCAGGTGTGGTGGCACTTGCCTGTAATCCCAGCTACTCAGGAGGCTGAGGCAGGAGAATTGCTTGAACCCAGGAGGTGGAGGTTGCAGTGAACTGAGATCACACCATTGCACTCCACCTTGGGCAACAAGAGCAAAAACCCATCTCAAGATAAAAAGAAAGAAAAGAAAAGAAAGAGCATGGAATCAGTAAACCACTTTCGGTAGTAGTGACATGTTAACAATATTAAGTCTATAACCTCTTGAACAAGAGTGTGTTTGAGAATTTGTTGTTTAATTTTTACTTATTCTTTGACATGCTAGTGTTTTTAACTTCTTGTTTTATTGTATCATAGTTAGCAATAATTTTGTAATTCCATCTGCTTAAATTTGCTAAGATTCACTTTTTAACTTAACAGGTGGTCTATCTGGAATATTGTGGCATGTGTGATTAAAAGTATTGCAGATTCTACTGTTGAGTGGAGAGATATAAATGTGACTGTTAGGTCTAATTGTTCTATTGTGTTGTTGAAATCCTCTGTTTACTTATCCATCTTATGTTTGTTTTTTAATTTACATTACTAAAAGTCAGATATAAAAGTCATTTACTGTTATCAGGTGCTGGCTACTTCATGTTTCAATTCTGTAAAATGTTGCTTCATATATTTGGGAACTGTGATGTAAGGCACATACGTTACTGTTGTTGCTTTTATTGTTGTATGTTGTTTTAATGTTGTTGCTTTTATTGTTGTATGTTGCTTTATTGTTGTTGCTTTTATTGTTGTTGTTTTTATTGTCCTTTTCCTCTTGTCTCTTGAGGAAGTTTTTGATATAATATGTATTTTGTCTACCATGACAGTATTTGATTTTGCATTTAATATTTTTTATTATTCTTTCATGTACAGGTTATATGTGTTCCAGATCATAATTTGGTTATTTGTAGGAAGCAGAGAGTTGAATCTTGTTTCATGAATTTATTTAGTGAAAGTATGTTTTTGATTGACATAATTGATTTATATAAAAAAATTACTAAAAGGGAATGATTTCGTATTGCATTTTGTTTCTTTTTTGTTTTAGGTCCTGTACCTTTTTTTTTTTTTTTTTTTTTTTTTGAGACGGAGTCTCGCTCTGTCGCCCAGGTTGGAGTGCAGTGGTGAGATCTTGGCTCAATGTAAGCTCCGCCTCCCGGGTTCATGCCATTCTCCTGTCTCAGATTCCCCAGCAGCTGGGATTGCAGGAGGCTGCCACCACGCCCGGCTATTTTTTTTTTTTTTTTTTTTTTGGTAGAGACGTGGTTTCACCGTGTTAGCCAGGATGGGCTCGATCGCCTGACCTCGTTGATCCACCCACCTCGGCCTCCCAAATTGCTAGGATTACAAGCGTGAGCCACCGCCCCTGGACGGTCCTGTAGCTATTTTGTTCCTGTTTTTCTCTATTGTTCTCTTTCTTAGTGTACTATTGATTTTTGTAGTGACATGTTTTAATTCTTTTCTCACTACTCTCTGTGTGTGTATGTCTTTGTGTGTGTGTACTATAGGTATTTCCTTTTTTTTTTTTTTGACAGGGTCTTACTCTGTCACCCAGGCTGGAGTGCAGTGGCACAATCTCTGCTTACTCAAGCTCTGCCTCTCAGGCTCAACTCAAACAATCCTCCCACCACAGCCTTCTGAGTACCTGGGACCACAGATGTGCACCACTACTCCTGGCTAACAGTTGTTATTTTGCATAGAGAGAGGGTTTTGCAATGTTGCCCAGACTAGTCTCAAAATCCTAAGTACTGTAGGTATTTTCTTTGTTGTTACTATAGATATTACCATGAATAACTACTATTGCATATAAAACCCTGCCTCTTTATGGCTCCCTATGTGTTTTATTGATGTCACAAATTACATCATTTTGTATTGTGAATCTATTGGCACAGATTTATAGTCATTTTTAAGTCTTTGTTATCTCAAATATATAGCAGAATTAAAGTATTCTGTGCATCTGCATTATAATTACAAATAATATTATGATTGTGTACATAATTTTCTCTATTAGAAAACGTCATATTTTACATAATTTTGTGTTGCTCTCATCATTATTTCATTTTTTAATGTGAATGACTATTTAGCATTTTTTTAGACAGGCCTAGTGGGTATAAATTTATACAGTTTTTGTTGAACTTGTATATTCTTTATTTTTATTTTTTAATTCATTTGAAATGATAGTTTTGGCAGACACAGTGTTCTTGGCTGGTACTTGCCATTTTTTCAGCACTTTGAGTATGTCATCCTACTACCTCTTGCCTGTAAGTTTTTTTGCTGAGACATCTGCTGGTCATCCTGCAGGGGTAAACTTGTACATGCTAAGTCACTTTTTTCTTGCTGACTTCAAGATTCTCGGTGTTTTAACTTTTGAATCTCTGATTATAATGTGTCTTGTCATGGGTCTCCCTGTGTTGTTACTAGTTAGAGTTGGTAAAGTTTCATTAAATTTTAGGTCATTTTCTTCCTCAAATTCTGAGTTCTCTGTCACTGTTTGTTTCTTGAAATAACTTTGCTGCTCTCTTTTCTCTTTTTATTTTAGAATTCCCATTATGAGTATATTGGCCATCTTAATGGTATCCTATAAGTCCCTTAGGCTCTCTTAATTTTTTAAATTATTTTTAGCCTCCTCACCCTATAATTTCAAATGACTTCTTATGAGGCTTGCTGAATTTTTTCCTGCTAGATCAAACCTTCTAGTGAATCTCTAAACTCAGGTATTTTACTTTTCAGCTCCACTCTTTGTTTCTAGTTTGCACTTTTAATCACTTCTTTGATAATCTCATTATCTTCATGCATTGTTTTCTTTTTCTGTTTAGTTTTCTATATTCTTCTTTAGCTGACTGAGCATCTTTAAGCTAGGTGTTTTAGCCAGGCACAGTGACATGTGCATGCAACTCCAGCTACTTTGAAAGCTAAGGCAAGAGGACGACTGTATTAATCCATTATCATGCTGATAATAAGGACATAAACAAGACTACATAATTTATCATGAAAAAAGATTTAATGGCCTCACAGTTTCACATGGTTAGGGAGGTCTCACCATTATTGGAACAAGCAAGAGACTTTGTTCATGGGAACCTCCACTTATAAAACCATCAGATCACGTGAGACTTATTTGTTATCATGAGAACAGCACGGGAAAATCCCACCCGCATGATTCAATTACCTCCCACAAGGTCCCTCCCAGGACATGTGGGGATTATTACAATTTAAGATGAGATTTGATTGGGAACACAGAGCCAAACCCTATCAATTACTTAAAGCCAGGAGTTTGAGACTACCCGGAGCAATATTGTGAGAAGCTATAGGTAAAAAATATTTTCACAGATTAGTCAGGCATTGTGGAATGTTCCTGTAGTCTCAGGAAGTTGGAGGCTGATGTAAGATTATTCCTTGAGTTCCCCAGAAACTTGAGGCTCCATTGAGGTATAATCATTGTATTGTATTCCTGTCTGCGTGAGAGAGTAAGACCTCTTTTCAGAATTTCAAATTTATTTTAGATTTAGGAGGTACCTACACAGGTTTCTTCCATGGGTATTTTGTATAATGCTGAGGTTTGAACTATGAGTAATTCCATCACTCAGGTAGGGAGCATAGTACTAAGTAGACAGTTTTTCAGTTCTTGGTCCCTCCCTCTCTCCACCCTCTAAGAGTTGTCTATTATTTTTGTTTTTATGTCCATGTGTACCCAGTGTTAATTTCCATTTATAAGTGAGAATATGCAGTATCTTCATTTTCTATTTCTGCATTAATTTGCTTTGTATAATGGCCTTTAGTTGTATTAACACTGCTGCAAAGGACAAGTTTTTTTTGTTTGTTTTTGCTATGTAGTATTGCTGTACATGTGACACTTTTTAAATTCAATTTACCATTAATAGGCTGGACACGGTGGCTGATGCTTGTAATCCCAGCACTGTGGGAGGCCAAGGCGGGTAGATCATGAGGTCAGGAGATCGAGACCATCCTGGACAACATAATGAAACCCCGTCTCTACTGGAAATACAAAAGTTGGCTGGGCTTGGTGGTATGCGCCTATTGTCCCAGCTACTCGGGTGGCTGAGGCAGGAGAATTGCTTGTACCTGGGAGGCGGAGGTTGTAGTGAGCTGAGATTGTGCCACTGCAATCCAGCCTGGGCAACAGAGTGAGACTTCATCTCAAAAAAATAAAAAATTACCATTAATAGGCACCTAGGTTGATTCATGTCTTTCCTATTATAAATAATGCAGCGATGAACCAACAAGTGCATGTGCTATTTTGGTAGAATAGTTTATTCTCTTTTGGGTATATACCCAGCGGTGAAATTGCTGGGTTGAATCACAGTTTAACTCTCAGTTATTTGGAAAATCTCCAAGCTGTTCTCCACAGTGGCTGAACTAGTTTACATTCCTATTAACAGTGTATAAGTGGTTTTTTCCCTCTAAAACCTCATCAACATCTATTATCATTTTACTTTTTAACAAAAGCCATTCTAACTGGTGTATGATGGTGTCTTACTGTGGTTTTTATTTACGTTTCCTTGATGGTTAGTGATGATAAGCTTTTTCATGTTATTTGACCACTTGTATGTATTCTTTTGAACAGTGTCTGTTGTTGCCCACTTTTTCATGGTGTAGTTTTTTCCTTGTGAATTCTTTAAGTTTCTTACAGGTTCTGAGTATTAGATTTTGTCAGGTTCATAGGTTATGAATATTTTTCCCATTCTGCTAGCTTTGGGGTTAGTTAGTTTTTATTTTTCTATTTTCTCTAAGTGTGATGTTAAATTGTTCGTTTGAAATCATTCTAACTTTTTGATGCAGGTATTTAGCACTCTAAACTTTCCTCTTAACAGTGGTTTTCCTACATCCCAGACATTTTGTTATATTGTGTCTCTTCTATTTCAAAATCTTTTTAATTTTCTGCCTTAATTTCTTTGTTTATCCAAAATTCATTGAGGAGCAAGTTGTTTAATTTCAATATCATTTTGTGATTTTGTGAGATTTTCTTGGTATTGATTTTTATCTTTGTTCCATTGTGGCCTGTCAGGATGGTTGGCATAATTTTGATTTTTTTAAAATGTATCGTACTTTCCTTAGATGATGTGTCACGTATACTATAAATGTCTATTAGTTTCAATTGATCAAGTGTCGAATCAAACTCCAGAATTTCTTTGTTAAGTTTCTGCCTAGATAATCTGACAAACACTTAGTGGGGAGTTGCATTCCCCTACTATTATTGTGTGTCTACTTGAGTCTTATTGTAGGTCTAGCAGTACTTGTTGTATAACTCTATGTTCCCCAAAGTTGGGTGCATCTACATTTAGGATAGTTAAGTCTTCTTGTTGAATTGAACCCTTTATCGTTACGCAATATCTTTCTTTGTTTTATTTTACTATTAATGATTTAAAGCTCTTTTTTCTTAAAAGAGAAACATTTCCAGGTATGGTGGCTTGTGCCAGCACTTTCAGACTGAAGCAGTCGGATTGCCTGAGACCACGAGTTTGAGACCAGCCGAGGCAACACAGCAACATACTGTTTGTACAAATTTTTTTAAAGAAACTATACAGGAGTGGTAGTGTGCACAACTGTGGTAATATTTACTCAGGAGACATAAGTGGCATGACTGCTTGACTTCAGAAATTTGAGGTTACAGTGAGCTGTGATTCCACCACTGTACTCTGTCCCAGGAGATAAAGTAAGATCCTGTGCATAAAATGAAAAAGTAAAGAAAAATAAATGATTTTAAGTTAAAAAAAATTCCTAGATCTCCACTTCTTTAGGTTCCCTTGAATATATATTTTTCTCCTTTGATTAGGTTATATTTCCTGGTTGCTTTTACATACTGTAGTTTTGTTAAGGTTTTGATCAATTAAGAAACCACTACCTATTTTATCCTTTATGAAAGAGCTTTATACATGGGAAAATTGGCAACATTCAACCACAGTAGTCATTCTGGGAGATTCTCCAATCTGTTGTCAAAATGTGTCTTCTTTGGACTACTGTATGTATTTTCTTGTTAATAAGGTTTACCTCTGTTTCCTCTTAGGAGCCTTTAGTCTCTTCCTTTCATCACTGTTGTAGGCACTACAGTCTCAGTTGTTGTAAGAAGCATTTATCTTTATTCTCAGTTAACCCAAGCTGTCATTTAAACTCTGTCTCTATTCTCGTCAACACTAAGTGTTAAAGGAAGCAATTTCCAGTCTTTGGATAACCCCGGTACAACTCAGTAAGTCAGAAGCTTGCATACGCATTTCACTCTTTTCTCTTTCCCGAAGGAGAATCATGGAATGGACATATTTTTATTTAACTGCGCTGTTCTGTAGTGCACAAATGTGACCAAGTTTTCTTCTAAATGTGGTTATGGTTGGCTTTTTTCTCATGTGGGGTGCTACAAACTCAACTGGCTTTGCTCACCCAATTGTAGTTAAGTTCATATGTCAACTGAGAGAAACAGGATCTCAGGTTCTGCTTCAACTATCACTGTCTTCTCAGCTGACCTCGTTTTGTACATTAGATTTATAAAATATATTTACCTTAATCTCATCACCGAATTTTTTAAAAAATTATTATTTTTCAGCTCTTTTAGCATTATATCCAACCAAGACCCAGAGAAAACAGTACATAGAAGCTTCTTTTCAAAAAGTAATATTGGGATGATATGGGAGCTCTGGCCTTGAACTTTTACACTTAAGGAGAGTGGGAAATTGAAGGATAAGTGTAAAGGGCACAAAGGATGCTATGATGAATATACCAGATATAGAGCAACTACCTACAGCAAAAATGTCACTGCTAGAAGAGCTCAAAACCATAAAGTATTTTGGAAAAAGCATAATTAATGTTGATTCTTTTTTCTGAACTATATATTTATATAATTACGTACCAATAACAATTTTTGAAACATATCATGTTTTAGAAACAAAATTTAGAAAATCAAAATAGTGGCCTAGGCCAGGAATATTTCTTCTAATGCTATCCCTCCCATAGTCTCTCACTTCCCGACAGGCTCCAGTGTGTGATGTTCCCCTTCCTGTGTCCATGTGTTCTCTTTGTTTAACTCCCTATTATGAGTGAGAACATGCGATGTTAGCTTTTCTACTCTTGTGTTAGTTTGCTGAGAATGATGGTTTCCAGCTTCATCCATGTCCCTGCAAAGGACATGAACTCATTCTTTTTATGACTGCATCGTATTCCATGATGTGTACGTGCCAAGTTTTCTTTATTCAGTCTATCATTGATGGTCATTTGGTTTGTTTCAAAGTTTTTGCTCTTGTGAACAGTGCCATAATAAACATACGTACGCATGTATCTTTATAATAGAATAATTTATAATCCTTTGGGTATATACCCAGTAATGGGATTGCTGGGTCAAATGGTATTTCTCATTGTGGATCCTTGAGGAATCACCATACTGTCTTCCACAATGGTTGAACTAATTTACACTCTCACCAACAGTGTATAAGTCTTCCTATTTTTCCACATCCTTTGCTGTTTCCTGATTTTTTTAATGATCACCATTCTAACTGGTGTGGGATGGTTTCTCATTGTGTTTTTGATGTGCATGTGACTAATAACTAGTGATGATGTGCTTTTTTTCATATGTTTATTGGCTGCATAAGTGTCTCCTTTTGAGAAGTGTCTGTTCAAATCCTTTGCCCATTTTCGATGTTGTTGTTTCTTTTTTTCTTGTAAATTTGTTTAAGTTCTTTGTAGATTCTACATAGCCCATTGTCAGATGGATAGATTGCAGAAATTTTCTCCCATTCTGTAGGTTGCCTGTTCACTCTGATATAGTTCATTTTCAGTTATGTTTTGTATAACGAGTAACGAAGAAGTCCAGTTTCAGTTTTTTGCATATGGCTAGCTAGTTTTCCAACACCATTTATTAAATAGGGAATCCTTTCCCCATTACTTTTTTTTGTCAGGTTCATCAAAGATCAGATGATTCTAGATGTTCAGTGTTATTTCTGAGGCCTCTGTTCTGTTCCATTTGTCAATATATCTGTTTTGGTACGAGTACCATCCTGTCTTGGTTACTGTGGCCTTTTAGTATAGTTTGAAGACAGCTAGCATGATGCCTCCAACTTTGTTCTTTTTGCTTAGTATTGTCTTGTCTATGCAAGATCTTTTTTGATTTCATATGAAATTTGAAGTAGTTTTTTTTCTAATTCTGTGAAGAAAGTCAATGGGAGCTTGATGGGGATAGCACTGAATTTATAAATTACTTTGGGCAGTATGGCCATTTTCACAATATTGATTCTTCCTATCCATAAGCATGGATTGTTTTCCAATTGTTTGTGTCCTCTTTCATTTCCTTGAGCAGTGGTTTGTAGTTCTCCTTGAAGAGGTCCTTTACATCATTTTTAAGTTGGATTCCTAGGTATTTTATTCCCTTTGTAGCAATTGTGAATGAGAGTTCACACATGATTTGGCTCTCTGTTTGCCTATTATTGCGTATAGGAATGCTTGTGATTTTTGAACATTGATTTTGTATCCTGAGACTTTGCTGAAGTTGCTTATCAGTTTAAGGAAATTTTGGGCTGAGATGGTAGGGTTTTCTAGATATACAATCATGTCATCTGCAAACAGAGACAATTTGACTTCCTCTCTTCCTATCTGAATACGCTTTCTTTCTTTCTTTCTTTGGCTGATTGCCAGAACTTCCAATACTATAATGAATAGGAGTGGGGAGAAAGGGTGTTCTTGTCTTGTACAGGTTTTCAAAGGGAATGCTTCCAGTTTTTGCCCATTCAGTATGATATTAGCTGTGCATTTGTCATGAATAACTCTTATTATGTTGAGATAGGTTCCATCAATACATAATTCATTGAGAGTTTTTACCATGAAGAGGTGTGGAATTTTATTGAAGGACTTTTTTGCATCTATTGAGATAATCATGTGGTTTTTGTCATTAGTTCTGTTTATGTGATGGATTTCATTTATTGATTTGCATATGTTGAACCAGCTTTGTATCCCAGGGATTAAGCTGACTAGATCGTGGTGGATAAGCTCTTTGATGTGCTGCTGGATTCAGTTTGCCAGTATTTTATTGAGGATTTTCACATCGATGTTCATCAGGGATACGGGCCTGAAATTTTCTTTTTTTGTTGTGCCTCTGCCAGGTTTTGGTTTCAGGATGATGCTGGCCACATAAAATGAGTTAGGGAGGAGTACCTCTGTTTCTATTGTTTGAAATAGTTTCAGAAGGAATGGTACCAGCTCCTCTTTGTACCTTTGGTAGAATTCGGCTGTGAATCCGTCTGGTCCTGGACTTCTTTCTGTTGGTAGGCTACTAATTACTGCCTCAATTTTAGAACTTTTTATTGGCCTATTCAGGGATTCGACTTCTTACTGGTTTGCACTTGGGAGGGTATATGTGTCCAGGAATTTATCCATTTCGTCTAGATTTTCTAGTTAATTTGCAAAGAGGTATTTATAATATTCTCTAATGATACTTTTTATTTCTGTGGGATCAATAGTTATATCCCCTTTATCATTTCCTATTGCATGTATTTGATTATTCCCTTCTTCCTTATTAGTCTGGCTAGAAGTTTATTTATTTTCTTGATCTTTTCAAAAAACCAGCTCCTGGATTCATTGATTTTTTTGACGGGCTTTTTGTGTCTCTATCTCCTTCAGTTCTGCTCTGATCTTAAATTTTGTCTTCTGCTAGCTTTTGAATTTGTTTGCTCTTGCTTCCCTAGTTTTCTCATTTGTGATATTACGGTGTCGATTTTAGACATTTTTCTGCTTTCTCTTGTGGGGATTTAATGCTGTAAATTTCCCTTTACACACTACTTTAGCTGTGTCATATTTTACTTTTTAAGCCCTCAATCTTTCTTTTTCATCATGATAGTCTTGACTGTTTTATGTTTATGTAATGTAAAATTGACTACACAATTTTTACAAAGATTTTACAAAAATATTTTATTGAGAATGTACAAACCTGTCAGTCAATTAGAGGAGAAGTTACACTGCAGTAATAAATAGCCACAAAGCAAAACCCCAAAAGACATCCAAATCAGAATAAAACAAAACATTTTAACAAAAATAAAAAGAACAAACTGGCAACAAATATGTGAAGTTTATATTACAAAGATGCTCACTTCTCCACTCTAAAGAGAGCTTTTAGAATTTGATTTAAAATGTGGCAAAGACATTAGCCCACACTTCACAGAAAAAATAAATTTAAGCAGCTGTTAACACATGAACGTATTATCAAGCTCAGATATAATCAAAATTAAATATTTGACAAGAGATTCTACAGTTTGGGAGAAATAGAAAAGTGTTTTTTTCTTTTCCCCAGGCCCACAAGTCTAGTTTCTGGGTCTTCCTCACTATAATGGGGTTTGTCATCAGCTCCCCAAAATATGGGAAGCACAGAGCAGGTGGTGGCTGAAGGTGGGGTATCCTGTGAAACCATATTTAAGATCAGACCCCTTGGTCCATTGTGTTGTAATCAGCTGGCTCAGGAAAGAACACCTGGCTGTCCAGAGCTCTACACCTACTGCACTGGGTGTGACAGGAGGCCTGAGAACCCATGGGTCCCAAACCCACCCCATCCCAAAATATCATCCAGTATTGAGAACTCTGACACCAAATTCTCACAGAGCATATGTTTATGCAGTTTTACATTTAATTTCTCATTACATTACAGTTGGGAAACTGAGGCCCCAGAAGAGGCAGATGCTGGTCCAGGTCTCAGGAGGTGGGCAGGCTCCAGAGCATTAGAGAGGGCTCCAGCTTCCTAGGCCTTGGCTCTGTCCCACCTATCAGGCTTGTTTTGGAAATTAGAGTCTGTAGCTACACATTCAGGAGCACAGAAAATGAGCAGATTCAGGGTTCTGTTCACATGGGGACCTCTCCATGTCAGTTTCAAGATAACAGGACTGGGGTTCTGCATCCAGCTCTGAGGGCAACTGGAAGTAAAATGAACTATGCTCCACCTCAGCCTAATGTAGACAGTGCCTACAGGAAAGCCTGTTTTCTTCCTTATAAATAGTGGTGCCTGAAGTGGGTGACCTCAATGATTTCACATACTCATAAGTGTCTGCCAGCCTGGATTCTTGCTCTGAGACTGCAAAAATGCACCCACTCTCTGCAGATCCTTCAAATCAGAGGGAGGCATGGCCACTTGAGAGGCATCTTGGGTAGATGAAGATGAGACAGAGTTAAATGTGCCAGAGCATTTGACTCTGAGGCTGATGTCCACGGAAAATCTCAGCTACTGTTGGGTTCTTAAGGTCCTCATTTGAAAGTGGTAGAAAATAATTTCACTGGATAAGGGGAGGATACCTCATGAGTAAATAGCACAACCCAAAAGGTGGAGGCAAAGAGAGGGCAAAACGGGATTCCTAGGTCACTCATTATACTTGGGGCCTTCAGATCCTGCTACTTTATCCCCTAGGACCTTGAAGAACCAGTGTCTTGAGGACAGAAAAATCAAGGTACCAGATTTATTCCGTAGTGCTCCTGCATGGGGCTGTAGGGTTAGTGATGGCCTGGAGGTGGTTACAGCCTGCTGTGTTTCTGGTGCCCACTGAGTTTTGCTGGAGCAGCTGGAACAAGTAAGAGTCACACACCTCATGTTGTTATCAGTGATCTCCACATTATCATGTGGTCAAAAGAGGAAGGGATATTAGAGATCCCCCATGTAATCACTTAGCCAGTCTTCTTTCCCTTGCACTCACCATTTGCCAGCTACCCTGGTGGGTCCAACATGTGGTACAGAAAATTATTACATGATGCCTGCACCCCCCAATGCAGGACCAAACAGTCTGAGGACCACTGGAAAAAAGCACTAAAGCAAGTATTTGTGAAAGAAAAGAGCAAAGACTATAATATAAAGTAGATTATTGAGAAGAAAAGCTGGAAAATTATTGCATGGGAGGACCTCAGGCCTCACTGAGGTGACTTCTAATCCATGATGACAGCAGGGAGGCATCTGCACAAGCATGTGTCAGGGAGAAGCCACCCTTAGTGAAAAGACTCATAGGTGTGAGTTTGGCAGAGGTAAAAAGGGAATAGTTTGGCTGCAGACAGCCTGAGGAAGAGATAAGCAGAGGGATGGAGAATCCTAGGGCCTGGGAGATGAGGTTAGATATCTGCTCCTTTCTGACAACATTGCCCTAAAACTCAGCACTTTTCAACAACATATAATATCTCATAATTTGTGTGGACCAGAATCTGGACACAGTTCAGCTGGCTACCTCTGCCTTCAGGTCTTTTATGAGACTGGGGGCTGTGGTCTTAATTGAAGCTGGACTTGGAAAGCATGAGCCTTTAAGCTGACTCATGTGAAAACTGACAGGGTTTAGTGTGGACAGAGAGCCTGACTTTCTCTCTACTCATCTGAGCACCCCCTCAGCCCTTTGTTATGTGGGTCTCTACATGGAGCATCTCATAGCATTGGAGCTTGCTTCCTGTGTTTGAGGAATACAATGGAGAGAGAGAATTAGACAAAAAGGTTTACACAAAAAGAGACAGAGAGAAAGATCGAGGGCGCAAACAAGAAAAACCCAGTAGGAGAAAAATTAGAGCTTTAAAAAAATCCTGACGGTGCGGTGTCTCACACCTGTAATCCCAGCACTTTGGGATGCTGAGACGTGTGGATCGCCTGAGGTTAAGAGTTTGAAAGCAACCTGGACAACATGGTGAAACCAACGTCTCTTCTAAAAATACAAAATGAGCCAGATGTGGTGGCACATGCCTGTAATCCCAGCTACTTGGGAGACTGAGGCAGGAGAATCAATTGAACCTGGGATGCGAAGGTTCCAATAAGCCGAAATCACACCTGGGATACAAGAGTGAAACTGCGTCTCAAAAAAAAAAAAAAAAAAAAGAAAAAAGAAAAAAAACTTGAGAGTTACTATAATTTTTCTTCTATATTTGTGTTAAAATTGTAACCCCCAGTGTAATGCTATAAGGAGGTAGGATGTAATTAACCCCTTAGGGTGGGACCCTCATAATAGAGATTACTGGCTTTATACAAGAAACCGCAGAGTGCTCTCATCCTCCTGCAAAATGAGGGTAAAACCTGAACTGTGCAGGCTGAAATTCAGAAGCGAGTCATCACCAGAGCTCAACCATGCTGACACCCTGATCTCAAATTTGAACCTCTGGTGGTATGAGAAATTAAGTCCTGTTGTCTATATGCTGCCTATCTATGGTTCTTTGGCATAGCAGCCTGAACTAATACAAAAGTGATATCCTTTTCTGTATTTCATTGGACAGAAGCTGAATTTGTACCCCCTATACTGTTAAAAAAAAGACTTAAAAGATGGATCTTCAGAATGAAAGATAGGAAACGGCTTGTTGAAACACTAAAATTTTAACTGCTATAAGATTTTTAAACATTGGCTGAAATTGTTGGAACCAATATGGCCAACTGAAGTCCATGAAGCATCAGTTTGCAGATGTTGAAGCCCAAATTTCCATTGTGTGCTTCATACTAACTCTCCCTGAATTTGCATGTGACCTTAGAGGAAGCAAGAAGAGATGACTGTGTATGTCTCATGACTTTCCATATTCCTACTTTCCTTCCAGCAATCCCCTACAGAACCCACCTCTTAGGCCTTTTCTAATCACTGCCTTAAAG
The DNA here is from genome assembly GCF_029281585.2 of Gorilla gorilla gorilla. Lineage (NCBI taxonomy): Eukaryota > Metazoa > Chordata > Mammalia > Primates > Hominidae > Gorilla > Gorilla gorilla. The sequence goes on along the minus strand of NC_086018.1, from coordinate 6,443,566 downwards.
CCAGTATGACAAAACAAATTTGATCTGATCTCCTATCTCCTTGTTAGCCAACTTACAAGATGATATTTTCCTCAAAACCGAAGGGCCATACTACTGGCATCAGGAAGTATTCCATTTTATTCAATAAAAAATTGAGTCACTCACCACCAAGTACTGGGAGACTTTGTGAAGACTTCCCTTGTCATAGGCGTGATAAGGCACATGGATATGATTCTAAATATAAAGAGAAAGCACTAGAATGTTGAATTCCTGTATTAGAACATTCTCATACTGCAATGATGAAGTACCTGAGACTGGGTAACTTATAAACAAAAGTTTAATTGACTCAGTTCCACATAATTGGGGGGGCACCTCAGAAACCTTCCAATTACAGTGGCTGACAAGTGAAGTGAGTGAGAGCAGGGGATGTACCAGATGCTTATGAAGCTATCAGATCTCGTGAGAACTCACTGTCACAAAAACAGCATGAGGAGAACCCGTCCCCATAATCCAATCATCTCCCCTCAGGTTTCTCCCTTAACACCTGGGGGTTATAATACACAATGAGTTTTGGGTGGGGACACACAGCTAAAATATATGAATGCCAGTGGACAGTATCTACATTTAATTTCAACTTCATACTGGAGCAGAATGAAAATGAGGCCCAGTGGAGAAGTGACATTCCCAAGATCACCCTGCCAGACATCAGGCCTGTTTGAGTTGTGGCCCATGCTACCTCCCACCTGTTCTCCTAATGCTTCCATCTCTAAGTGTGTGCATTATCTACAGGTGACACTACATCATTATTTTTATGTCTTATCTTATATACACCTAATACATTCCCTAGGAAGTAGATGTTAGCATCATCCCCACTGTGCATGCTAGGAAGCTGGGGAAGCCTTGAATACAGTGACTTTTACCTGGTCCCAGAGATGGTAAGAAAAACAAGGTTATGTTCCAGCTGTCTCTTCTATCCTGGAACCCAGGTTGCATTTAGGTCTTTCCAGGGAATTAAGGGGAAGTTGTGTTTGCATAATTGTGTACAAATAAAGAGTTGACATGGAAAAGGAGACTGAGCAATCAGTAGCATAGTGGGGCCTTTCGGTATGTCTTTCGGAAACAAGGGGCCCAGTAGATGGAACCTTGAAGAGTTTAACACACTTTCTTGGTGTCAGAACCCAACAGCAGTTAACAAACCAGGAATCCACATTCTTGAGACAGCTCTGTATCCACCTCTGTTGGTGAGAGTTGCTCAAGAGAGTGAGATGCTCTTTCATTGTGCCCTGAAATTTCTGAGTTTCAGCCTTACAAAGGCTCAATGTAAAAGTCTTATCTGATAACACAGATGTAACTGATGTCAACTGAGCCCTCATCACTGATGTCCCTGGCTATTGGCCGGGTGAACCTACAAATAACACAGGGCAGCCAAGGACAGGCCCCTCCACGCCAGCCTCTCTTGTCAACTCATCTGGGCAGTCCCACACCACTTCTTAGTACCATGAGTTGGATGGGGAGCAAGAGGGAGGGCACTCTTCTTGGACTGAAGTAGATTGTCTGGTGTTGGAACTCTTGTGTACCTGTCATGTTCATACCTGGGCCATAGCTGGCAGAATAAAAAGAAGAGGGTTGGAGAACGATTCTGTGTACTCAGATGTGAATTCCAAGACTTTAGCTTGTCCTCTGGTTTCCTTCCTTCATGGAGATTTATACAGATTCTCCTTATGGGCCTAATTTGAAGAGCAGAATTTCTTTCCTTTTCTTTTCTTTTCTTTTTTCCTTTCTTCTCTTCTCTTTTCTTTTCTTTCTCTCTCTTTCTTCTTTCTTTCTTTTTTCTTTCTCTTTCTTTCCTTCCGTCTCTCTCTTTCTTTCTTTCCTTCTCTCTCTCTTTCTTTTTTATTTATCATGAAGTCTCACTCTGTTACCCAGGCTGGAGTGCAGAGAAAAACAGAATTTCTAATGGAGGTGTCACATACGGTCAAAGTAAGGCAGATCACAGACTTTTCTTTGCGTGGTTTCTAGGCACATTTACAAAGCTGCATTCAGATTGATGAGGAGCTTCATCATTCACTTTGATGTGGCCAACTCCTCCCTCTAAACCAGCAAACACAGCCAGCACTGAGCTGTGCTGAGAGCAGCCACATAGGGGTCTCTAGAGACAGAAAGCCGAGAAGACCGGGACACACCCAGGGCCCAGACTCAAATATGAAAAATCTCTGGGCTTTGTCCTATGGCCTTCCCATGAGTAACTCATAGTCTTGTTCCAGTGGAATCTGGCCTTCATTCGTCTCAGTGGCAAGTTGGTTATATGGAAAATCTCTCTTCACACACTTGTGCGAATAACAGTAAAGACTTTTGTATTGTTTTCACTTTACATTAGACCATGAGTATTTATGCCTGTGGCTGCAGTTTGTATTAGTTTCCTGCCCCAGGTATCTCCTGCAGCATGCAGCTTCAGTCCTATCGGACCCTCAAAACTTAAAAGCTAACAGTATTACTAGGGAGGATTTCGCAGGAAAATGGAGAAAGGGTTACACACAAAAAAGGTTAAACTACTCTATGCATGTTTCTGCAATGTGTTATCTCAAGAACTCATTTCTGTAGCCCATCAGGGCAGGAGCTGGGCTCTCACCTGTTGATAATATTCCATAAGGGAGGTTCTTCCCCACAGTGTTTAGTCTTCCAACGCTGGTACAGCCTGGCATGATAACATCCTACTTTCATGTCGGTCATGCTGCAGGGAAAATTCTGTGAGTGTCCTAATAGGCTGGAATCATTTGCTAGGGTGAACCCCATCTTTGGTGCTCACTTTTCTGTTATCTTGTAATTAGCTTTATTCTCAACAAATCCATGTCTATTTTATTTATCTGTTTATTTACTTATTTTTATGTATGGAATAACACTTTTTTTATTTACTTATTTATTTAGAGACAGGATCTCCCTCTGTTACCCAAGCTGGAGTACAGTGGTAGAGTGGTATGATCATGGCTCATTGTAGCTTCAAACTCTTGGGCTCAAATGATTCTCTCACCTCAGCCTCCTGTGCCACCATGCCCTGCTAGTTGATTTTAATTTTTTATAAAGAACGAGACTCATTATGCTGCCCAGGCTGGTCTCAAGCTCCTGGGCCCAAGCAATTCTCTCATCTCAGCCTCCCAAAACACTGGGATTAAAAACATGAGCCACTGTACTGAGCTGTGCCTACTTCAAAAGACTGAAAATAAAAAATAAATAAATCTTTGCCAAATTAAAAAACAAAACAATAGTTTCCAGGTCTTAGACAAAGACAATTCTTTGTCATGAAGAAAGGTGAAAGGTTTATTTAGCTGTTAAAATGATTTGCTTATATTTCAAAGAAGCAGAGAAAAAAAGGTACATATAAAAGTTTTCCAGGCCAGGCATGGTTGTTCATGCCTGTAATCCCAACATTTGGGGAAGCCAAGGCAGGAGGATCTCTTGAAGCCAAATGTTTGAGTCCAGTACAGGCAACATGGTGAAATTCTGTCACCATAAAAAAATAAATAAAATAAATATGGCTGGGCATGTTGGCTCACGCTTGTAATCCCAGAACTTTGGGAGTCAGAGGCAGGTGGATAATGAGGTCAGGGATTTGAGACCAGCCTGGCCAAAATGGTGAAACCCTTTCTGTCCTAAAAATAATAACAATAAAAAATTAGCCAGGCATGGTGGTGTGCGCCTGTAATGCCAGCTACTCAAAAGGTTGAAGCAAGAGAATTGCTTGAACCTGGGAGGCAGAGGTTGCATTGAGCTAAGATCATGCCACTACACTCCAGCCTGGCCCACAGAGCAAGACACTGTCTTGAAAAAATAAATAAATAAATAAATAAATAAATAAATAAATAAATAAATAAATAAAGTTAGCCAGGCATGGTGGTGCATGCCTGTAGTCCTAGGTAATTAAGAGGTTGACGCAGGAGGACTGCTCAAACCCAAGAAGTTAAGGTTATAGTGAGCTATGATTATGCCATTGCACTTCAGACTAAGCAAAAGAGTAAGATTCCGTCTCAAAAAATTAATAATAAAAGTTTTCTAAATTACATTGTTTAAGAAAAGGGAAAAGAAAAAATATCTTTTTTTATTTTCAAATGGGAGAATAGAGCCTCTCATTTCTAATTTGTATTTCCTTCTGAAAAAACATGGTCTAGGCCCATGGTCTTGAACTACTGGATATCTGAATTTTAGTAGGTGCTGGATTCAGGCAACTGAGGGGTGGCTTGGACACACTGAGTGCACGTAAAAAAAAAGGTTTGAGGTGAACTAAAAGGTAAAATAGGGGAAGGTGCTATTAAGAACCCACAATTGGGAGATAGCACAGGGTTGGTGGAAGGACTGGTTCATGCTACAGATACTGATTTAGGTGAAACATTGCTCTGACTTATTTCTATGTTCATGCAGGAAGATGAGATTATGATCAGGTGGCACAGAAACCTGGGATGGTGAAGAAACCAGGTTGCCACTGCAGATTCGGTGTCTGACGTAGAGCATATGCCAGGGGTCTTGTAGGCACGTGTGTGGGTTTTTGGTGGGAAAGTCTATGAGGAAAGGTAGGATGGGCAACAATCTTGATGCCGAAGCCCTGCCCTGGGAGGGGCTTGACCACATCAACATGCGGTGCGTATGTTCAGTGGGTGAAAAACATGTGGTGGCCTCAGGTTGGCAGGAGGGTAGAAGTCATCTGTTCTCAGAACTTCTTCCCTCAGAGTCCTCGGTCCTTCTCACACTGGGAGGATGCCTGGAAACACAGGGCAGTTCATGGTGTATTAGCCTGTGTGCAGAGCAGAGCCTACCTTCCCCGAGACACCTGGAGTCTCTCTCCAGCGGAGGACCCCACATTGTCTTTCTTTTTACAATGCTTTTGATCCTAAATGTGGAAAGTTCCCTGAAAACCCACTGATTCTCCAACACCCATTTGTTGCCCCAAAATTTAATTCTGACACAACTTAGAGTTCGCACAGACCCCACAAATTCAGGGTTCAGTCCCACATCACCTCTCTCACTGCAGAGGAGAGTTACACGTCCCTGAAGCCCATCTACACTTCTGAGCGACCTCCTATAAATCTGAGACTATCATAAATCCCTTTTCAAGTTAAATAATTTGATAGAATTACTAAAAAAAAAAAAACCTCAACAAATAACTGTAATTATATTTACTACTTTATTATAAAAATATAACTCAGAAACAGCCAAATTGAAGAGATGTGTAGGGCAAGGAACAGTTGTGGGTGAAGGTAATCCTGGAAATAGCTATATTTAAAGAAATTCCCCCATTCTTTACATTCTCAAAGAACAGCTTAGTGAAGAGAAACGTGCTTGCCCTGATGACTTTGAGGATGCTCCCCACTGTTTTTTTAACCTATCACAAAGATGGACACAGATTGCAAATTCCCATTTTTAAAAATGAACAACCATTCAGTAATTTAGTCTTCAGTGGTCAAAATAACATACTCTTTACAGAAACTTTGCTTGTTTCTCTTCTTCCAACCAGCCCCTGAACTTTGACTCATCCACAGTTTCAGCAAACCTACAACCCTTATTTATACATACCCCTCCTAAGAACAGGCTGACTTCAAGGTGAAACATAATCTTATCTGGGATCTGATTTTGCTACACTTCATCCTGTGTTTCCTTTCCAACCTTCTTTGTAAACTTGTTTTCTCCTCCCTATGAAATAAGGCCCTTTTCCACTTAACCTTTGAGATCCTCAAAGATCTAATCATTTGTACTTTTTCTTTGTTGCAATACTTCTTAGGTAACTTCATAGACCAAGTCTAGAAACAGTCTCAGGACAATAACAATTCCATTCTAAAAAGAATCTCCCAACATTTCTTCTTTCTCAACCTCAACTGCATCTGCCTGTGAACTTCCAGTTTACCAAGGCTCTATATCTTCTGGCAGTGACAAAGGCTCCTTCCGTGGTTGGTGTGAGTAGGCTTGGACACTTGCAGGGCAGACACCCAGGAATAATCAACTGTGCCTTCAGTGGTCCTCTTTTGAAGGGTCAAGGTGGGCCTTAGCTTTTAGTCAATGGTCTAAGACTTCTACTTACCAGTTAGTCGTTCAGTTAGTTTTCAATTTAAAAAATACTTCATGTTTGAAGAATCCAGCAAAAATTATTCAAATCTAAGGTATAAAAGAGGAAATTTTGGCCGGGCATGGTGATTCATGCCTGTAATCCCTGCATTTTGGGAGGCCTAGGTGGGCAGATGACCTGAGATCAGGAGTTTGAGACCAGCCTGACCAACATGAAGAAACCCCGTCTCTACTAAAAATACAAAATTAGCCTGGTGTGGTGGTGTATGCCTGTAATCCCAGGTACTCGGGAGGCCGAGGCAGGAGAATCGCTTGAACCCAGGAGATGGAGGTTACAGTGAGCAGAGGTCTTGCCATTGCACTCCAGCCTGGGCAACAAGAGTGAAACTACTTCTAAAAAATAACAGAATAAAATAAAATAAAAACATTATAAGGGGCTTGTATCTTATAACTCATCAAGAAAAGCCAAAGTATCTATCTCTTTCAGAAAATAAACATGTAATTTAATTATGTTCATAACAAATCATTTAGTAAACAATTAATCATATGTGAACACTTCCAGGAGGTGCCAAGTCCCAGCTCCTAAAACTTAGCATTACCCTCAAACACCCAGATGGCAGCATATGAAATAGAGATATTCACTTTCACAAGTTCTCTGTTTTGAAAAAAAGAATAACTTATGTGATAAATATATGTAATTTGACAATTAATCTACCTCATGTGCTTGCAGATATGTATTCATTTCCTACCACCGTAGTGGAAGAGAGACTATCCGTGTCTTTACACCTGGTAGCATTTCCAAAAGTAAGCTGTGAGATTCTGCTTGAAATCACCTCTCAGACAAATAAAAAACAGACCTGGGAGACATGCTACACTCATTCTGCTGAAGAAATAGGTAAGTAACAATTTTTAACAAATGAAATATATTACTACTTAATTTTATTCAAAATTCACCAACTTAATGTGCTTTATAAATATTTTCATACTTTTGAAGCTCTACTGATAAAACATAATTTACAGTTAATGAAAAAGTGAAGTTAAAATAAATACAGTCATATTTTCAAGGTGACAAAATTAGAAGGTGAAAATGACGATTGAAACACAGACATATCTGACCCAAGGGTCAAGTCAATCCATTCTATTACTTGGGGTATTTTCCCTACTCCCATCTGGTTCAGTGAAGTGGGTCATGAGCGTCCTACCAGAATCCGCTACGCTGTGCTCCACTGTGTCTGTGAGGTGCATTTTACTTTGCAGGTTTTTGCACTGCCTCACTAGGTTGGGTTTCTTTGTCCTTTGAAATATTTTCTCTCCCTTCAATCTGAGGACATTTTTTCCTCAATATCAGCATCCAGTTGCCTGGCCTGCAATGTGTCTCTAAGGAATGGAAACTAAGCATTGGGGTAAGAAATTCTTAATGTCCTAAGGGGTTTGCTTTTAACGCAAAGGTATACCTGGAGATTCCTTCCAGGTATAGTGCATCCAACCACTCCAAAAAGAGGCTGCATTCCCATACCTTGGGCTGTTCCCTGAGAGGAGATGACACAAGGGATGCTATTTACTAGACACTTCAAGAGTCATGGCCAGTGTTGGTGTCTTGGGGATTCTCAAACACTTTTGAAACCCAAAACCAAGAAAATAACACAGGATGGCTGAGGATGTATTGCCCTGTGAGGTTTCCGAAATGAAACCTCAACCCAAAGACATTCTGACGGGGTGTCTGTGCCAAGGGAAGATTAAAGAAAGGGGCACAAATATTTTCTTTCCTTTTTTTTTTTTTTTTTTTTTTTTTACTGTGGATTGTCAGGGGATTATTGTCTGCTTTCATGTCCTGTAAAATGTTTACAAATGAAATTTTTTTTTAAGTGTCACCCACTACTTTTTGAAGAAATGCAGAATTAAAATACTGTCTCTAAAATGTACAATAAAGAACAGTTGATAATGTTGTGAGTTACACAAGGTTAGTTAGTGTTGGTGAGTGTCAGGAAAGAACTGGAAATTTAAAATCTGACTGCAAGCCAGAGTTAGGCTGGGGTAACAGGGTGGTAGACTTGAGGCTCTTCTTGCCACACATTTGGAAAATGAATGAGAAAACTAATTCTCTTTTGGAGTGTTAAAACAACTAAAAAACAGGCGATTGCGTTGAGGTGGCTCTAGTGTCCTGAGCTCTGAGTGGAGAGACAGGCAAAGGCCTCCCTAGATCCAAAAAGCTGCCCATTCTTCTCCAGCTGTGCATCTGATTAGATAATTTCCACTCCAGCACCCATGATTGGATATAGTTCAATTCCCCACCACGCCCCCTCAGGCCATGAGTGACATATGTGATTTGACACTGGATTGAATAAAGAAAGAATTATAGGTTTTTCCTGGATCCTTTTCTGGCAGGGCTTCCTTCATGCACTGGACACTGGCCCTGCCTGTAAAATACTTGCATTTACATTTGTGTGTAAGATTATTTGTATTTATGAAAAATATATATGTGTTATTCATACATGGAAGCAATATAATGACAATTATTTTAAAATTTCAGATTTTTTACTTTCCTGGCACATCCAGGTTTTAGAGCAGGCAGCCTGAGATTTCAAAAATGAGGCAATTCTCTAAGAAATACTATGTGAGGCACATGTAAATTTTAAATATTCTAGTAGCTACATTTTAATAAATACACCAGGCATGCCTTGCCTGTGCCTGTAGGTCGAACTGTTTGGGAGACTGATGTAGGAGGATCATTTGAGGCCAGGAGTTTGAGACCAGCCCAGGCAGCATAGAGAAAGCCATCTCTACAAAAAAAAAAAAAAAAAAAAAAAAAAAAAATTGAAAAATTAGCCAGGCCTGGTGCATGCCTTCAGTCCCAGCGACTCAGAAGGCTGGAGTTGGAGGATCATCTGAGCCTGGGAGGTCAAGGCTGCAGTGAGCCATGATCACACCACTGCACTCCAGCCTCACTGACAGAACAAAACTCTGACTCAAAAAACTGATCTCTGGAAAGGCATTTTCTTTTTCTGCAACGTAGCCAACTAGCTAAGTATGTATTGAAGCCATCCTTTAATTTTTAACCGGGCAAGAATATTTTCTAAGACCCCGAACTCCAGATATGCGATGGGGCAAATCCTGAAGCGTACATGGATATCTCTCACAGCTAAAGCATCCCTCATCCCTATCCAGCGCTTCTTACCCCTGGCGCAAGAGAATCACCTGCGGGGAGGAAAACTTCCAAAATCCCTTAAACGCAAGTTGTAACCGCACAACTAAATCAGAATCATGGGAGCTGGATCTGAAAAAAAAATACGGTTGAAAGTTGTGCAGATGATTACAATGTGTAGACAAGCCAGAAAACCATGGCTTTAACCAGCAGCTTTTGTTAGAAATGATTTCTCAAATGAATGTAAAAACGTTTGCTGCTGAATTGTGACCTTTCAATTTTACCTGCTTTTCCTGCACAGTATATTTTGCAGACCCAGGCTGGCTTCTCCTTCTGTTCCTGGTTCACCGAGTGCAGTGTGTGCTCATTGCATCCTGTGCAAGCGTCACTGTGCTGTGTGCTACTGCCTAGGTAAGCATCATTCTTCGGGGAGAACCTTTCTGAAAACAAAGCTGCATTCCAAAAAGTTAAAACCATGCTACTTACTGTACTGAGGTAAAAATTAAAAGACCTAGGGGACTCATCCAAAAGTTAAAACATAAATAAATAACTTGGAACATTAATATACACCTGATGATGTCCTGAGTGAACACGCCCCACTTTAAAACAAAACAAAACATTGCTATTATTCTAAAATATTAATTTAGGATTGTTATGCAAATATGTACTATTTAAATATTTATTGATGAATAACATGCATACAGCAATATAGGAACAAAATATTTATGGAATGCTTGATGAATTATTACTAAATAAATACACTTGTGTATGTAAGAATCAGATTTGCTCATGTCCTTGACACTTTCTCCTTCCCAAAGGTAACCAAGACCTTAAGAGCTAAGTGTAGATAAACTTTGTCATTTTCTACAAGTGTTTTATTACAGAACATTAAAAACGTATACACAATACAAAAAAAGGATAGCAGACCACTCACCCAGCTTTAACAGCTACTAGTCATGTGTCATTTTTGTTTCACCTATACTTCCAACCATTCCCACCCCAATTTCATTACTTTTTAGGCTTTTTGGATAAAATGTATATTCATTGCAAGGTACAATGTGAACTGCAAATAGTAGAGAGATGTGGTTTCACCATGTTGGCCAGGCTAGTCTTGAACTCCTGTCCTCAGGTGATCCAACCGCTTCGGCTTCCCAAAGTGCTGGGATTACAGGCGTGAGCCAATATACTCGGCCTGAGAATTCGTATTTCTAACAAAGTACAAATCCATAGGGCACATGACAACTGCAATGTCTATCTACAGTAAATGCAGTTTGATGAATAAAATGAAAGGCAATTGACCTAAGGTGGAAAAAAACCCAAAAAAGTATCAAAGCATGGGTACTATGTGCTATCGGTAACAGCATTTGGTTAAGAATAACAAACAAACCAGTTTTATCGTTTTCATAGCCGAAATTGGCAAAATTTCTACTTTTTCTTTCATAAGAATGCTCTTTGCAAGAAAAAATTTTCATACAGTGAGAGCAAAAATGGCAACCATTTGCAAGTAAATGTCTTATGAAATTAAGTAGCAGATATCAAGCTCATGACCTTCAGATAGTTACCCCTAACTCAATCATTTACATAGCAAGTGCAGATAATTTTCATAGCTCCCTATTAAAATTATATTTGAATGCCCTTACAAATTGTGACTGTTTTTAATAAAGTTGACCAACTAAAATTTTGTATATGACATATGATAAATTCACCTTCAAGTCACCTCACATTTACTTAATTTTATTAGGCAGTGTCTGTCTACCACCCAATAATACTTGAGGATTCTCCCTCCATTTGCACAGGCATCATACCTGGGGAAACAGGGATTCACAAGAACCAGGTTGTTCCCTACATATGTTTCCTCCTCTAACATCAGTTCATCAGTCAATCAAGTCATGTGAGAGTGGAGGCCATGTATTCCCTATTATTCTTGAGCACTCTCCTCCAAGGAGGAAAAGGCCAGGAGGTCCTGTTAGAGGATGCAGTCTGAGAGGCCAGGCTCCATAAGGTGTGAGAGTTCTAACCAGCAGGTGTAGACTTTTCAGGAGTGAGGAATGAGGCAGGCATTCCAAACCTGGACCTTCATCACCTTTTGTTTCATCTCAAGACAATTCTGAGGGGCTCTTTTGGAACGTGTCTGGAAGGTGAACGTTGAAGAAGAGTGTGGGCTTTGATGTGACTCAGATGAGATCTTTCACGGGGAGGAAGGAATTCAATGCCCAGAATCTGGGCTGGTGTCTTTGAGGTCAGTAGGTTGCGTCTTTGTATCCAAGTCCGTTGTTACTAGGTTGGAGGCTGGAGATTCTAAATGGCTTCCAGACCGCCTCTCTGATTCTCTTTGGGAGATGGGGTCTGAAAAAGACAATGTCAGTATTTTTGGGAAATTCTAGAAAATCTGCACGGAAACGTGGGAAGAGCTCTTGCCTAGTGCCTAAATGCTCCATTTACAGCTCTAGCCACGTAGATGCTTGGTAGGTGTAGAGCTGGGTTTGCATTTATATCAGCAAAACCTATGTCAGAGTTGAAAAAGTAGTCAGGAAAAAGTGTCTTGGTCGCAGGCCAGGGAACATCTCAAAAGCAAACTTCTAGCCTGCTGACTCTTGGCAATGAGTGTTGGATGCTGGCTAAAGTGCCTTGAATGCAGCATGAGGCCAATCCATGAATCCAACTTCTAATGCAGAAATGTTAATATTTTTTCAGTTTGAATCAATCACGGTGAAACTACCATGCTATTGGTTTGCTTACTTTTTATTATTTCATATAAAATCTAAGACAAAATATATTAAATGCTTATTGACATATGTATTTATTCTTCATCTGGCTGATAATATCTGCCTAATTTTAAACTTTCTTCCATTTTGTAGGTTTCAACTTATTTTATTGTAAGATACTGTTAAATCTAATACAGGCATTGTCACTTTTACATATAATTTTATTTTATTTCATATATTTCCTATTGGCTTTTTACATTTAAATTATGGACCACTTCATCATATAAAAAGCTTCAATTATATTTAAACAGTAAGTCTTTGGATTTTTTTGTCTTGTAATTTCCATATTACATAATAATGAGATAAACGTTAATGTTTTCAGGGTATTTAAAATTTTAGATAATTACTCATTGTATTCATGTGAAATTTGTTTTTACTGCATGTGTGGGTTGGAGGACTGTTTTCACTTCTGATTCATCTTTACTCTTATCTCATCAGAGCTCATACCTCTTGTAGTTGGGGGATTGCAGTTTATAATTCCAATAAATGGGGCAAATTCAATAATAACATAATACAAATGAGTTTGAATGCAGGACAGGTCTTCAAAGCATACACAACATGGGCCTACATATGTACAACAATAATAATTTATAAGTTACAGTTTGGATGGAAAGTAAAAGTACAGAAAATTTGTTAAAGTAAATTAAAATGGAGATCATGTCTCAATAATCTCTGAGCAGACAAAATCAGTTAGGTCTCATAAGTGATCTCAACCTTGCTTGATTTGCAAATACAAACAAAACTTAAATTATTTCTTGTAGCTGCATATTTAAAAAAGAGAAATGAAGCTCAACCAGTCAGGAGTAGCCAACAATCTTATATAAATAGAAACTGTCCAACAAGGTAAACAGACAAACAAAAAACAATAAAAAAAGTTGTGCTACCACCAATCAAATGATTTCTTTGTTTCTACATTTTTCAAATAAATACTTGCTTCTTACACTGTCAATGAAGCACTCAATATCTTTCCATCTGATATTTTATAATTTATCAATTTCTCTTACTCAAATAAACACTTTGCAATTTCATTGTCTCTTAAATTACTTTTTAGCAGAATAAGCTAGGAATAAATATTACAAAAATGTGTACGGAATATGGAAAAAACATAGAAAGTTTATGAAATATATGAATGTAGACATAAGAAAATAGACAATTTGTATCATATTCTTAGGCAGAAAAACTCAATATTATCAACATCAATTGTCCTTAAAGTTATTTATAAATTCAATTTTGTTCCTATATTGATACCATTAAATATTGCAAGTACACGTTACTATAAAATATTATATAGATGAAAACACAAACAAGAATAGACAAGAAAACTCTGAAAAAAAAAAAACACTGGCAAGCCCTGTGAAAAATCTTGATTGATTAAAAATCTCATAGATCACTGAAACTAAAAATTCAGAAATAAACCAAAGTGCCTAAGAAAGTGTCATAGTGCATCTTGGCTGCTATAACAAAATACCTTAGACTGGGTAAAGGATAAATAAGAGAAATGTATTTTTCACAGTTATGGAGGCTGGAAAGTGCAAGATCAAGGCAGCAGCAAATTTAGTATATTGTGAGAGCCCTGTTCCCCATAGATGGTACCATCTCGCACACGGGACAAGGGCATTCCCTTCAACTTCCTTTGAAAGAGCACTGATTCCATTCATGAAGATGAAGAACTCTTGGCTTCACCACTTTCCCAAAGTCCTCACGCTTAAAATTATACACATATGAATTTGAAAGGGGACATAAACATTCAGGCCATAGCAATAAAAACTACATGGGTGATGGCATCATTTATACATGAGGTGTAAAAATGTGATGTTCTTAACACAAAGGAAATAAATGATTTATTCTTCATGGCATATATCAAAATAAAGGTCCAATGGAAATATTTTTTATAAAGATAAATCTATATGGCAAAAAATTAAGTGTTGCTAAGGTTAACCCTACAGGTTGCATCAGGATTTTCAAGGTTTCCAGGGATGAGCAAGGCCCTGGAGTTTCCTCCTGTGACATTTTCCTGGAAGTTGCTCATGCTGTTATTCAATTTGAAAGTAGATAATATTGTTTGTTTCTCTTCCAATATTTACTAAATTCAAAATAATATAGGGCTCTTTACGCATAATTCTCAAACAATCATTCAGTCAGTGGGGCTCTGCTGAGGAAGAGCACAGACACATCCACACAAGTATAATGTTCCTCAAATAGAGGACTTCTCCTTGTACTGGAGCCACCTATGTTGCACTCGATCAGAGGCTTTCCCAGGCAAGCATTTCTCTGCAGCCCTACCACAGTCTTAACCCTGAAAATCCGACTCAGAAGGTGACGGATGAACACCCACCCTAGCATTCTAATCTAATGGATCCTCTCTTAACAATCCCTTTCAGGGATCTGGGATCTTTCCTGGATTCGTTGACCACACACAGCTAGGCTCAAAAATTTGGACAGAAACTTTGATCCTCATTGGCCCTCCTGCCCTGTCCTACCAGCTTCTCTAGAAGTATGCTTCTCTAATTGTTCCTGAGAGACACTATCTAAGGGTATCAACCTGTGCCAATATAATTGATCTCATAAAGTGAGAAGGGAAATAGGCAAGAGTCCAGCTAGCCTAGAAGTAGTGTCTAGGGTTCCTTACCTGATTTATGTCTCTGATTTACCTAAATATTGACAAATACAGATTCACCTCTAGGCAGTAGAAAAACAGAAGGAGAAATCCCAGTTCATAGAGGAAGAAGAAAATGCAATCAATGCTGTCTAGAGTCCCGCTTAAGCTCAGCCACAGGGTACTAAGTCTCTTCAGGGAAAAGTAATTGGTGTCCATCATCTGAAAAACTGTGGCCTGGAACCATGGGCACCGAGAGTGCACACTGCCCACTAGAGTTCCATGCCTACATCACGGCGACATAGAATAGTCTCAAAGGATTCTTAAGAGTAATGTGGGGACCAAAAGGAGATGAATCCGCAGCCTCTGCCTTACCGTCTGATCTAACTAATAGTATTTCCAGACCTTTCTGTGGGCTGCACCAGGGGTTGTTCAGAAAGAAAAAAAGTTGTTAATGTCCCACCGTTTCCCGTAGCTTCCGAGGTCTGTGTTGTTCACTCCCCAGGTTCCAGGTTGTTTTCCCACTACTTCCACAGAATCAGTGTGTCTCATTCCTGTACCTATAATCTCACCTTTATTCTAGTCGCCCTCTACTTTTTTCTAGACATTTTATCTAGTAGAGCCAGGTAAAATAGAGACAAGAAAATTTACATAAATCTTAGCTGGAACTAAGTTGGAGTCCCATAACTGCTACTAGGCTGAGATGCAACTCAGAGGATACAAAAGCCAGGCTTGCCTAGAATTGCAGTTATGGGAAAGAAAGTCACATTTCACCCAGGAATTATCAGCACGAAATTCCAAGTTTGTGAAATAGATTCCTAGATCCCCCAAACGTTTCATCCTTATCTTGGAGGCAATCAGGAAGAGATAATAAACCATACCTAATCAACAAATTATCTAACCAACATGTGTGGAAAAGGAGGGAACATCATAGAGTTGGCTCGCTTTAGTACATGTGGTGAAAAATGCCAGGAAGTCAGAGCTCAATTGGTCTCAAAAGCCTAAAAGATGGCACAGATTAGCTTCAAGGGACACATGGTATGGATGGAGTCGGCTTACTGTTATGCTGAAGATGTCAAGAGTGGTGACTGATATCTCAAGAAGTGGGCCAAAAGTCCACTTCTGGTTATTCTGCTAGGTACGGTGTAGGAATTCTTCAACCATGAGACAAGTAGGTCAACTTTCACCAGCATCCCCAAATCTGGCTTGCAGTATTAGACTCTGCGTTAGACACAGATTTAGGTTCAATCTGCAGCTTGATTGTTGTCATTCTCTAGAAAACAAACCCTTACCATGGACTTCTAGATGAGTGATCCAGTTAGATCAGCATCTGAGATTGTTTCCGGTTTGCAGCCCAAAAGACATTCAGACAGTCTACAGTTTCCATTGTAGACAACCAAACATATAGAATATGGGCAATTACCCCAAACCCTGAGTTCTGACCTTTGAGAGGAGCAACCACTCATGTCAGGTTCTGTATGGCTGGCACAGATTAAACAGCCACAGCCGCCCAGTGGACATCATGAGGTTTCACCTTCCCTGACTCATCTATGAACCAGGACCAGTCATATAGGAAATGCTCACTAAATTGGGGGCGCCACAGAGACAGCAGCTTTGCTTCAGAGGATAAAAGGAGGCATAAAATTTCTACCAGCTGGGGATGCTCTAGCCCTCTATGGGTGAAACTGAGTTTGGCAGGAGTTCTGCAGCAAGCTCTTAGCTGACTTTCAAATCAGTGTAACCAGTAGTGTGTCACTGAGTCCAAAAGCCCAAAGAACACCTCTAGGTGGAGGCTAGTCCTTTACTGGAGGCTCCAAATGCCAAAATCAACATTTTCTTGACCTCAGGATGAATTGATCAATGCAAATCTCCCCAAATATTTTCACTAAACCTAAATTGGAAAGTAAGACTCCAGATTTTTTAACCCTCACTAAAAATAAATATCTGATTTTTTCACCTGGGATCTATGTATGTGGGTTGGAGCATGCCTTTACCAATCAGCATAAAGTTACAAATTTCCTCGCGCCTCTACTTTCTACTTGTGCAGAGTTTAAAATGCAGAGGTGAGAGCTTAGGGTTTTCTGGGTCTTTTGCTAAGCATGTACCTGACCCTGAGCATCCCCATTTCCCCATTTCCTTCTTGATCCCAAAGACCATTATCACAGTCCTAATTCCAAGCAGCTTTTCCTCCTGGAGCATTTTGGCATGATTCTTCTTAGACCCAACTGATATCCTTTGTTCCTCATAGACTGCGTAGTTCATTTCCATTTAAATGCTTGTACAAATATTAAACTATTGATTTAAGATGTATCTGCTTTTTAAATTAAGTAATGCTGCTCTTAGCCTTCCACAGGACTTGAGGGTTATAAAAAAAAGGAAGAAAATAATTATTTTATACCAATAGTATGAAAAAGAGACTGGGAATGACTATATTAATAGCAGACAAAATAGACTTAAAAACTTAAAAGGGACAATAAGACATTATATAGTCATAGATTGTCCATTTGGCAGGAAGATAGAAATAGTTTAAACCCATACCTAATAATAAAACATTTAGATATAGAAAGCATAAGTGAACAGAATTAAAGGGACAAAAAGGCGGTTCTAAAATAATAGTTGAAGGTGTTAATACTCCACTCTGAGTAATGAATAGAAAAATGAGATAGATGATAAATTGGGAAATAGAGTTCTTGACTAACTCAATGAACCAAATTGATATAACCGATATATACAATATACTCCATCCAACAAAAGAGACTACACACTCTTCTCAAATGCACATGGGGAATTCTCCACGATGGGTTGTATAGTAGATCTCAAATTAAATCAATAACAGAAGAAACGTTAGAAAGTTTACAAAATTGTATAAATTAAACAACATACCCTTAAACAACCAATAAGTAAAGGAAGAAATCACAGAGGAAGTAGGAACATACTTACAGAGGAAGAAAAATAAAAACAAAACACATCAAAAGTTATGGGAAACAGCAAAAACAGTGCTAAGTTGAAAAGTTTGCAGCTAAAATACATTTAAAAAGAACAAAGATCTCAAATAATAACTTTATCACCTAGTAAATTAGAAAAATGAGACCAAATTAGATGCAAAGCAAAGAGAAAGAGGAAAATATTAAAGATTTTAGCAGAAATAAATGCAATAGAGATTATACAAACAATAGAATTCCAAAAAACCAAAAGTTCATTCTCAGTTCTTCAAAAAATTAACAATTGGCAAACTTTCAGCTACACACACGAAAAATTAACAGCATATTCACATGCTAAAATGAGAAATGAAAGTGGGACATTACTACTAATTTGAAGAAATAAAGTGTTTAAAAAAGTGTACTGTGAACTATGATAGGATGATAAATTGGAAAACCTAGATAAAGTGGGCAGATTCCTATGTATACAAGACTTGATGACAAAGAAATACAAAATCTGAATAGATACAAAACTACTAAGGAAATGGAATCAGTAATTAAAAACCTCTTCATGAAGAAAGGCTCTTGTTTTGTTGGCTTCATTAGTGACTTAGATCAAGCATTTATAGAACTAAAATCCTTTCCAAAGTCTACCAAAAGCCTGAAGAGAGCAGTTCCAAACTTATTCCATGATGCCAGCATTAGCTCATACCAAAGCTTGACAAAGAGACTACAAAAACCCATAGACTAATATCCCTTATGAACACGGATGCATAATTATTCAGCATCATCCTAGCTAACTACATTCAGCAGCATACTAGCAAGATTACAACCCATGACCAAGGGGAATTTATTATTGGAATGCAAAGAAGTTTTAGCATATGGCTGGTTTCAGTGCAGTGGTGTTTACAAATAATTGATCACAACCAGTATAGATTTCTTTATGTTTTTCCACTGTCACTTTTTCACTTAGCTAGCCTTTCTTAAGAAAAGTTTAAGCATATGAAAATTAATCAATGAATATGCCACATTAACAAAATATTTAAAAAGTATTCTCTCATTAAGACAGATAATGTATTTTACAAAATTCAAAATATTTTATAATAAAACAATAAATTAGGAATAAAAGGAAACCATCATTGTAAAATTCACATATAAAAACCCACAGCAAACAACATATTCCAGAGGAAAAGATCAAAATTCTTTCCTCTAAGCTCAGAAGACAGAGTGAATGTCTGCTCTTGCCAGCCAGTTTTATTCAACACAGTATTAGAAGTTTCAATCAGAGAAATTAAAAAAGACAATGAAATAAACTGCATCAAAGTGTGTACAGAAAATATATTCTTATATGTAGAAAATCTTTAAGATTCCACACAAAAATATTACAACTAATAAATTCAGCTGAGTAGTAGCATACAAAATCAACACAGAAAAACAAACCGTATTTTATGTAGTAATATGAATAATCTGAAAAGAAAACTCTGAAAACAATTCAATTGACAATAGCATCAAAAGAATAAAGTACTTAGGAAGTAACCAAGAAGTAAAATGCCAATTACTTTTGTGTAGATATCAAAGAATCAATTTTTAAGTTTATGGAGAATCTCAACGATCCTTAAATTGCAAAAACAATTTTGAAAAAAAATACCAACGCTAGAGAAGTCACACTTAATGATTTCAAAACTTACTACAAAATTCCAAAATAGCATTCTTCAAAGAGACTAATGGAGTAATATACAAAGCCAATATAAATAAACCCTCATATATATGGTCAAATGATTTTTATGGGAAATGAGCTGCCTTTACAACAATGAGTGATGGGGAAATTGGGTACCCACATGGAAAAGAGTGAAGCTGGGCCCTTAACTTCTACTATAAGAAAAAATTAACTAACTGGATCAAAGACCTAAATGTAAGAGCTAAAAGTACAAAATTCTTAGTATAAAATATAGGTAAAACATTTCATAACACTGGATTTGTCAGCGATTTTTTTTTAACAGGACACCAAAAACGCAAGAAACAAAAGAAAAATAAATAAATAGGACTCTATCCAAAATATACAAAGAACAATCCAGCAATAATAAAACAAACTACTTGTTTATAATATGGGCAGAATACTTAAATAGACATTTCTCGAAAAAGTATGTGAAGTGGCTAATAAGTCCGTGAAAAGGTACTCAACAAAACTAATCATTAGTAAAATGAAAATCTAACCCCAAATGACATACCGTTTAATACGCATCAGCATAGCTACTACCAAAAGAAAAAAAAAAAAACAGAAAATCACAAGTGTGAGGAAGTGGAGAAATTAGAACACTTGTGCACTGATGATGGAAATGTAAAATGCTGCAGCTGCTATGAAACAACAGCATAGTAACCAAATAATTTACACACAAAATCACCATATGATCCCGCAATTTCACATCTGTGTATGTAGCAAAAGATCTGAAAGCAAAGACACAAAATAATACACGTACACCTAGGCTCATAGCAGCATTACTCACATCACCCAAAAGGTTTTTAAATTACCTGTGTTGTTTGAATTATGATCAATCAATAGATAAAATGTAATTTATACATACAGTGGGATATTATTCAGTTATGAAAAATAAGGAAATTCTGACACAAGGTACGTCGTGCATGAACCTTAAGGACATTGTGCAAAGTGACATCAGCCAGTCAAAAAAGGACAAATACTGTATTATTCCACTTATGAGATACTTAGAGTAGTTAAATTCTGGAAACCCACGTAGAAGAGTGGTTCCCAGGAGCTGGCGGGGGAGTAACAGGGAGCTGTTATTTAATGTGCATAGAATTTTGGTTTTGGAAGTTGAAAAAATATCCCTATGAATGGGAATAATAGTTGCAAAACAATGTGAGTGTAGTTAATTTTTCTCAGCTGCACACTTAAAATAGCTAAAATGGTTAATTTTATGTATACTTTGCCAAAATGTAAAATATATTTTTAAATAAACAAACTATAGCTATCTGCAATACCATGAATTAATATCATAAATATAAATTTGCATAGAAGAAAGTAGATGTAAAAGTATACATATTATATAATTTCACTTACATAAAATCCAAAAAGTGAACACAACTGAGGTTCTGGATTCCAGTAATAATGAAGTAGAGTAGATTGTTGAATAACTGTTTCACAGATAACTATAATAAAGCTTAATAAAATACTATATTTTGCTATATAGAAACGCACACTGTTTAGAAGAACTGAATGAAGATTTTAGCTGTGCCACTGTAGAAGAGATAAGGATTGGGATTTGAATCTATTCAAATTAACTCCCTCTTAAAATAATACTTTTCAAAGAAATACAACAGAATCCAGAGTCCCTGTAGTTCCTATTACACAATTTAAAATTTCATGAGATGCGTGAAGAAGCATGAAAATGTAATCGATTCACAAGATAAAAAGCAGACAATAGAACCTATTCTCAAGAGGTGCAAGATGCTGTAATCAGTAGATAAGATTTGAAAGAAGCTATTGTTAAGTACTTTCATGGGGGTGAAGGAAAACAGTCTCATGACAAATGACAAGATGTGAAACTGTACACTCCCAGTCTTTTGGTGACAGGGCTTTGGGACTGAGGAGGGAAATTAAAGAAAAATAAAATTAGAAAGAGAAATAAATTTTCTTGTATTAGAGTGACTTGTCCCAGAGGCATCAACAGGCACAGCCAGACCCAGGAATAGTCTTGATAATATTATCTAATGTGCTCTGGAGGCTCTCCCAACACTCCCCCAACATAGGGAAAAGAAAAACAAATTTCCTTTGTTTTACGGAATGAGTTTATAGATTCTTGTTCTCTGTAACTCGTGACTTCAAGTATTCTGTTTTATCGAAGAAGTACAATGAAAGTCATCAGAAGCCTGAGTAGGCTGAACTGCAGCTGCTTGGGCACCATAGTGAGGGTTATAGGAGAAGCCCATGCCCAGGGAAACCTAGAAAATGAACATGTGGGTTGCTTGGCAACGGTCATGTGCAATCCTGTCTTTGTCCTGCCTCTGAATTCCTGCTTTCACGCCACTGTAAGCTTGTTTCAAGCTAGCCCACCCCCTTTTGCGAAGTGTGTATAAAAGTCAAGTTCTGTCTGTGTTCCGGTCCCAGTCTTTTTGACGTCAGTTAGCTGGTCCTGAGTTTCATGCGCGTCCGTGTGAAGAGACCTCCAAACAGACTTTGTGTGAGCAATAAAAGCTTTTAATCACCTGGGTGCAGGCGGGCTAAGTCCGAAAAGAGAGTCAGCAAAGGTAGATAGGGGTGGGGCCGTTTTATAGGATTTGGGTAAGTAAAGGAAAAAGGGGAGTTGTTATCTGGCGGGCAGGAGTGGGGGGTCACAAGGTACTCCGTGGGGGAGTTTTTGAGCCAGGATTAGCCAGGAGAAGGAATTTCACAAGACAATGTCATCAGTTAAGGCAGGAACAGGCCATTTTCACTTCTTTTGTGGTGGAATATCATCAGTTAAAGCAAGAACCTGCCATCTGGATGTATACGTGCAGGTCACAGAAGATACGATGGCTTAGCTTAGGCTCAGAGGCCTTACACTGAGGGCACTCAATAAAAATTCTCCTGTTTCAACCCGAGGTCTCTCTCATCCTCCTGAATCCCGCAACAGGAGAATTCCAGCATGCACCATGTTCACAGGACAGTGCGCGGTCACTGAAGGAAAAGTGGGGCTGGGAGGGTTGTGTGCAGCTGTGAGCACCTCTTGTGCTTGCTGGGAGATGTAGTCTTATAAAGACTCTCAGCCCTTTGGTCAGAGGGCTGCAGCACCGCAATTCCAGTATGCAACGGAATCAGGGAAGTGCGCGCCGGCAGAGGAAGAGGTAGAGCTGTGCGTGACTCGCTGGGCTTGATGGAAGATGTAATCTCATGAACACTCCTTAATGAACAGTGCACCTCACTGGAGGAAAAGGCGGGGCTGTGCCGGCCTTGCTTTGCTTGCTGAGAGATGCAGTCTCATAAACTCTCCCTGCCCTTTGGTCACAGGGCTGCAGGACTACATTCCCATCATGCACCAGGATCAGGGATAGTGCATGTTCCTGGGCGAAGAGACAAAGTTTTGCGCGCCTCCTTTGGCTTCCTGGGAGATGTAGTTTCATAAAGACATCCAGACTTTTCATTACAGGGCAGCAGTACTACAATCCCAGTATGAACCAAGATCAAGGATAGTGCGCGTAACTGGAGGATGAGGCGGGATTGTGCACGCCTCGCTGGACTTGGTGGGATATGTATTCTCATAAACATGCCCAACCCTTTGGTCACAGGGCGGCTGGACTACAATCCCAGCATGCACCTGGCTAAGAGACAGTGCCCGTCACTGGAGGAAGAGGCAGAAGACTACAATCCCAGCCAGCACCAGGCTCAGGGAAATTGTGCATCACTGGAGGAAGAGGCGGGGTTGTGTGCTACTCGCCGGGCTTGCTGGGAGATGTATTCTCATAAACCCTCGCAGCCCTTTCATCACAGGGTTGAAGGACTACACTGCCAGCCCCAGCATACACTGGGCTCAGGGACAGCGCGCGTCACTGGAGGAAGAGGGAGGGCTTTGTGCTTCTCGCTGTGCTTTTTTGGGAGATGTAGTGTCATTAACGCTCCCAGCCCTTTGGTCACTGGGCTGCAGCGCTACAATCCTAGCATGGACCAGGCTCAGGGAAAGTGCGCGTCACTGGAGGAAAAGGCAGGGTTGTCCGTGCCTCTCTGGGCTTGGTGGGAGATGCAGTCTCATAAACACTCCCAGACCTTTCATCACCAGGCTGCAGGACTACAATCCCAGCATGCACCCGGCTCAGGGACAGTGCGCATGACTGGAGGAAAAGGCTAGGCTGTGGACGCCTCCTTCTGCTTGCTGGGAGATGTAGTTTCATAAAGACTCCCAGAACTTTCGTCGCAGGGCTGCAGGACTACCATCCCAGTATGCATTGGGGTCAGGGACACAGCCCGTCCCTGGAGAAAGAGGCGGGGTTGTGTGCGTCTCCCTAGGCTTGCTGGGAGATGTATTCTCAGAAACACTCCCAGCCCTTTGGTCAAAGTGCCACAGGACTACAATCCCAGCATGCACCAGTCTCCGGGTCGAGGCACAGTCCTGGAAGAAGGGGCAGAGTGGTACACGCCCCACCTAATATGCTGGGAGCTGTAGTCTGTTAACTGCTCTCAACCTGTTTGTCGGTAGGCTTCAGAAATATAATCCCAGCATGTACCAGGAACTGGGGTGCATAGCCCTGGAGGGAGGGGCAGAGCGGTGTGGACTTCCCGGTGGCCAAAGCCCTGCTGAGTTCTTATGCTATGCCGACTCTTTGCCAAGGAGAATGAGTACAGAGGTGGACCTGGAGGACAGGTCTGCTCTGAGCATTGAGGAGGGTATTACCCTACGTAGGCACCTTACCTTTGCCCAAATCGGGCGGGTTGTCCTCAACTGATTGGCCCTATCCTTCTCAGGTTCCTCTTTCAGCTGTACCCAGGGTTCTTTCCAGAGCATTGCGCCTTCTGCAGCCCAGGGCGCTGCCTTCTTTCCTAAACTTCTGTGGAAATTGTCCTGATGTCTGAGACACTTTTCATTGTGCCGCAGCCCTCTTTTTCCTCTAGCCAGGGCTCATGCTCAACAGCTTTTGAGAGAAATCTTCCACGTGGCCTGCTTATGAACAGTTTCAGAACTCTGCAGGGGGTGACAAGGTCTGTGCCTTCCCGGAAATGTCAGTCTCGATGGCGCCTTTTTCACGAATGTGAAAGTCAAGGCATCAGGAAGGTTAATTATTGGGTGGCACAAAATCTGCTAAGAGCAAAGGAGAAAACCCCATTTCCAAGGAGTGAGTCTTGTGAGCCATTTTCATCAACCCATTTAAGCGGACAAGCTCCAAAATGCAACCTGAAGCTGCTGATTATTTAGGCATTTTACACTTGAAATCATCGGTCTCATCTCAAGTCACGCCTGACTTGCCAGTGTCTCAGAAACACAAATGAGACCTGATCCCTCAGGAACAGATAGTGTTCCAGCTTTGTGGGAGTGACATTTAAGATGTGGTGCACTTGGGGTCGTTTGAAACCCGCTATCTTCAGTAGGGACTTTTACTTCTAGACAGCATGTGCATTTTGATTTTATCTATCCTCAAACTGAACTTTTGCTCATTTTAATAGTAAAAACACATTTCTGGGTGGAGACTTAAGATGCTAATGAGACATGCAATGTATGAACAAATATGTACAGCTACTGCACATGTGCACCCAGAAGACCACTCAAAACCTGCTTACTATAACACTTCTTTCCACCTTCTTATGAATAATCATGTAAAACTCCCAGAAGGAGGGTTTCTTCAGTAACAATTAATGCTGTCTCACTCTTATGAGCAGGCTGCCCTGGAATCTCTTTCTCAGACTGTACCGTCTATTCTGCACTTAATTTTCAAAGTATTCTTTCTTTTTTGGTGTGCAATAAATTACTCTATGCTGTACTTCTTTTGCTGAGTGTTTCTTGTTTAAATTCTTTTAAGCTAAGAAAATAAGAACCAAGGTATTACATCAGCCATCAACATTTCTGGTGCCATGGCCTGGAGAGAAGTCTGTCCACTTCATTAATTTCACTTTCCCTTTACTTGCAGTGAATACTATGGCACTTCCAGACTACCTGGTTAACTATCGCTGGTTGTTCCAGCGCTGTTTCACTAAAGTTCTGGGGAAACCCTCTCCCTTCAGGCTTTATGCATTTCCCAGCTCCTTGAAATTGTTCTTCAACAGGATTTCTTTGCTGAACAAAAGATGCAGAGTCATGTAGGTGCCCAGTCGCAGGGTTTGAATCTGAGCATTGCAGGTGTTATAATTGGGCATCATAAATGGCAAACCAGTCAATTAGGGAAAGGCTTGTCAGCCAGACATCTGCCCCCCAGCCAGCAGTGGGGGTCATCTCGACAGGGCTGGAGATGTCCACCGCTGGTGAGAGATAGGACGGTGTATGGCAAATGCCTATGACCTCCTAGAGCTTCAGTTAACGGGGTTTTGAGGGGATGCACTGGACACCTTGGTGGCTCCACTTGGCCCATGGGGTTGCCCATCGCCTCCTGGACTTTAGTACATGTTCTGTCGTTACAGGATTCTCTCGGCACCATGGGAGTCACTTCGTCTACTGACACTGAAACACACCTGGGATGTATATTTAAAAATTGAAACAGCTTTTGGCTAGATGAAGCAAAAAAAAAAATTATCTTCTTTTGTAACACTATTTAGCCTGCA
Organism: Gorilla gorilla gorilla; assembly: GCF_029281585.2. NCBI lineage: Eukaryota > Metazoa > Chordata > Mammalia > Primates > Hominidae > Gorilla > Gorilla gorilla. The sequence goes on along the minus strand of NC_086018.1, from coordinate 6,417,882 downwards.
TACAGATTAGATCACAAAACATGGCTGGAGAATGAGACTGTGAACTTTAACACCATCCTACAGCTAGATCTTTTCTGTAGAAATCAGGGAAAATGGTCTGAAGTATCCTATGTGCAAGCCTTTCTGGCCTGACAACAAAACCCAGCTCTATGCAGCACCTGTGGGCTAAAGGCCAGTAAGCCAGAAAACCCCTCAGAACCATTAGAGGATCATCTGTTTTAAGGGGAAGGGACCCCAGACCCCACATCCCAATACCAGCTCCAGATAGGGGCCCTCAGAGGCCTACACCTCCTTTAGAATCCCCAGCGTCCCCACACTATCAGAGTCTTCTGTAGAATCTAAGCTTGTTTCATCTCCTCCTTATGCTCCTCTATCGGCCTTTGCCAGGTACAATAGAGACCAGCCCATCTGTAGTTACTCACAGTGGAGCTTCACACCATGCAGGGCCAGATAATTTGATCCCCTTACAGAAAGTCCCAAATGGAAAGAGGACCATCAGAGTGCTTGCTCTCTTAATAAATGATCTAATTAAATGTAAGCAACAGCTCTGATGGCTCTCAGACAACTTCAGAGCATTTACTGAAGGCTTCCAGGCTCTAACTCTGACCACCATTCAACTTCACCATCCATAATTGGACCCAATGACTGCTGCCAACTCAGCTGCACAAAACTTTTTCTTATTGGCGAAAAATAGAAAATACTTAAAACTTTTGCTGTTTTCACCATTTTAATGCAGAATACTTTTGCAGCACAAATGTCACCATAAGGTGGAGCCTCGGGAATCCAGTAAAAACTATCTCAGAAAATCTCAGTGTGTCCCCAACAGGCAGCAGAGGGCCTCAGTAGACTTCAACAACGTCTGGACTCCATGGCCACTGTAGTCCGATAAAATCAAAGAGCCTGGGATCTTCTCCCAGCCGGGCAAAGAGGAACGTGTTTATATCTAAAAGAAGAATGCTGTTTTTTGAGGTCAATCAGTCTGGTTTAGTCCAAGAAAATATTAATAATATCATCACTCAGGCAGACAAAATTGAATCTCTAGGAACTTCCATGGGAACGTGAAAGCAATGTCCATTGCCTGCCTTGCTCTCTTTAATAGTACCAGTCATTATTATACTTTCAGCTTTTAGTTTTGTTCCAATTTTGTTTAAAATGTTAGCTGGTTTCTTGCTGTCTTGCTTGCGACAGCTCCATGTTTGCATGATGGTTTTGCAAGGCTTTCAACCTTTGGCTGCCAGCATCTTGCCCACTGGCTCCATGAATGACATAATTTGCACCCGGTTAGATCACACAGGAAGAAACTTTAAGGCCCAGGCTAGGCAGAAGTAACACCCACTCAGCAGGAAACAGCTCCAGAAAATGTGGCCTAACCCCTCAACCCCTCAATATAGTTATTGCCCTAAAATCTATTAGGGGGAAATTGAGGCAGAATAGATAGTCCAGAAAATGACCATGATCTCGGGATACAGAAACCGTGGTGACTGTACAGCCAATACAATAAGCCTTAACTTTCGCATTGTAATTGGGCTTATTCGAGCAAAGATATCCTCATTAAGGACTTTCTGTTCTACAGAGCATGTGTATTTTGATTTTACCTGTCCTCAAACTTAAATTTTGCTTATTTTAATAGCAAAAAATGCACCCCGTAGCCAGGCACGGTGGCTCATACCTCTACTCTCAGCATTTTGGGAGGCTGAGGAAGATGGATCACTTCAAACCAGAAGCTCGAGACTAGACTGGCCAAGATAGTGAAACCCCGTCTCAATTAAAAATACAAAAATTAGCAGGGTATGGTGGTGCATGCCTGTAATCCCAGATACTCAGGAGGCCGAGGCACGACCATGGCTTGAACTCAGGAGGCAGAGGTTGTAGTGAGCAGAGATCACACCACTGCACGGCAGCTTGGGCGAGACTGTCTCAAACAAACAAACAAACAGAAATACACTCCTGGGTGGAGATCTAAGATGCTAACGAGACATGCATCATATGAACAAGCATGTACAGCTACTGCGCATGTGCACCCAGAATACCACTCAGAACATGCTTACTAGCAACTCCTCTTCCCTCCTCCTTATTAACAATAAAGTAAAACTGCCACAAAGGGGTTTCTCCAGAGACAATCCTCGCTGTCTCACTCTTATGAGCAGCCCGCCCTGGAATATCTCTCTCAGGGTGTACTGTATTCTGCACTTAACTTCCAAATATTTTCTTTTCCAATAAATTATGCTGTACTTTTTTCTTTGTGTCTCTTGTTTAAATTCTTAAAATCTAAGAAGACAAGAACAGCGGTATCACATCAGTTGTCAACACAGCAATAAGGCAGCCTCCTTCTTGTAAACATAGCTCATGCAGAAAAGGAGAGTCACATCACCTAGGTGCTGGATCCAGAGATGTCAAAATTTATCCCATGCACAAAGTTAAGGTCATTGAGGAGAGTCGTGTTAAATAGTTTCTGGGCCCAGGGATATGTCACAATGGCTCCTGTGAGCAGAGATCAGGCAGGATAATCACATAACCGGTGTGCTGGACACAGCGATAAGCCACCCTTTCATCTGTGGGCATGACCCAGGCAAGAAAGAAGAGTCACAGCATTTAGGTGCTTGCTGCAGAGGTACTTAACAATCTCTCTTATGGGCAAATCTCAGGTAAGAGAGAAGAGTCAAATCTCCAAGATGATTCATGTAGAAATTTGTCACAAGAGACTTTTTAGGCAGGGCCCATGCTGGATCTTCTTATCTTCCAGATGTTAGGTCCAGGGATATGTCAGAATACCCAAAATACACAGGGCTCAGTCAATAAAGAAGAGTCACATCACCCAGGTGCTTGGTCTAGACATATGTCACATCTCTTTTATGGAGAAAGCTCAGGTAAAAAAGGAAGGTCACATCAAATAGTTGATAGACCCAGAGATATGTCACATTTCCTCCTGCTTGAAGTGTCTAGGCCAAAGACTCACGTCACCTTGGTGCTAGGCCCGGGCAGTGATTCTCTTCTCCTGCCTGGTCCCTTTACACAGAAGGGATTGTGACATGTTGCTGGGCTTAACACCAAGTTGATGTTGATGTGAATCTTCTGCCTGGATCGAGTTCACAGAAGGCATCATGAAATACCTCTGGGTGCATCCCCTATTTGATATGACTCTCCTCTCTTACCTGAGCATTGCCCATAAGAGAGATTGTGACATATCTCGGGGTCTAGCACTGGGATGATGTGACTTCTCCCTGCCTGGGTCATGCCCACAGAAGGAAGTGTGACTTATAACTGGGCACAGCACATGGGTGATGTGATTCTTCTGCCTGGTCCCTACATACAGGAGTCATTGTCAAATGCCTCTGGGCCCATCATCTAGACTATGTGATTCTCTACTTCTTCCTAGGGCCTGCTCACATAAGGATTGTGACATACTACATGCCCTACATCATGTGACTTTTCTCTCATGTCTGCGGTCCATCTTGGAGATGAATGTGACACATAGCTAGGCCTAGCCCATAGGTTATGTAACTTCTCCTTTTTCAAAGTCCTACCCACCAGGGGCATTGAAACATCTCTGTGGGCACTTCACTTAGGTAATGTTACCCTGTTGCCTGGAGCCTCCCCTCAGGGGGTATTGTGACATATTGCTGGACCCAGTACCTATGTGATATTACTCTCCTTTCTTGCCTGGGCCTTGTATACATTGTGTATTGTAATATACGGCTGGGTTCAATGACTAGGTGATGCAACTCTTATGCATAGGCCCTACCCACAGGGACATTATGACATTTCTTTAGCTCTGGATCTCCTCTTTTTCCTTAGCCCTGCCAAAAAGGGAGGTGGTGACATATAACTGGACCTAGCAACCAGCTAATATGAGTCTCCTCTTTCGCCTGCACCCAGCATATTTTAGGTGTTGTATCATATCCTTTCTCTCAACACCTGCAGGATGAAATGCTCCTGCCTGAGCCCAGCCATCAGTCAAAATTGTCATTCTCCCACACGAACATGGACCATAATTGAGGTTCTGAAACTCACACCCAGAGGCAGTCAAAAGTTGGAAACTTGGCTCTTATAAGTGGATGTTGTCCGCAAGTGTGTTTGTGACTCCTTGACCAAGATCCGAAACACTTGTGAGGCTGTGACTACACTAAGATAACTCAGTTTTCAAAAGGGATTAAGGCTCTCATGGAAAAAATCCATTCCTCCATTGAGATTGTGACTTATGTACATAGATGCAACATACAGGAGGCCTTGACTCTCATACCCAGAACCGGCACTTATGAGGGATTGTTAATCTCATCCATGGACCTTCTTGCAGGTGTGATTCTGATGTACACCTCTAGCCAGCAACAGAGTGATTTGACATTTTTGCCTGGGTGTAGCCCACAAATGAGACTGTGATATATCCCTGCATCCAGCATCTAATTAATGCGCTTCTATTCTCCTGCCTTGGCACTGCCCAAAATGGGTATACTGACCTATCACTGGTCCTGGCATTTTGTTACGTGACTCTGTCCTGTGCTTTGCCCACATGAGCCATTGTGACATATTGCTGTGTCCAACACCCAGGTGATGTAACTCTTGTCTAGGCTTTGCCTACAGGGGGCATTGTGATATATCTCTGCACTGATCACCCAGGTGATGGGACTCCCTTCTTCTGACTGCTGCCTGTTCATAGCAGGGATTGTTACAAATCGTTGAGGGCAGAATCTAGGTAATGTGACTGTCTTTTTACTGAGCGCTACCCACAGGAGGCATTGCAAAATATCTATCAGTCTCTCACCTAAATAGTGACTCTTTGGCTGGGCCCATTTGTCAGGGGTATTGTGACATATGGCTGACCTCAGCACAGAGGTGATGTGAGTTTCTTCTACTGCTAGGGCTCTGACCAAAGAGAGATTACAATGTATCACCGGGCCCAGCACCTGAGCGATTTCACTCTCCCCTCTTGGCTGCGCCCTGCATATATTGTGTATTGTGACATATCACTGGGTCCAACACCCAGGTAATGTGACTCACGTGCATGGGCCATTTCCACCTGGGTATTATGACATATCTTTTTGTTCATCACTTAGGTGATGCAACTCTCCTCTTTGCCTTGGGCCCCACATAATTTTGCTATTGTGTTGTATCACTGGGCCAATCGCCTAGACAATAGGAAGCTTCTGCCAAGGCCCTGACTACTGGGGGCCCTGTGACATAGCTCTGCATTTATCACCTAGAAAATGTGATCCCCCCATTTCTGACTAAGCACTGCTCACAAGAAAAACTGTAGCATATTTCTGGGCTGAGCAAACAGGTGATGTGTTTCTCCTGCCTGCGCTTAGTTCACAGGAAAAATTGTGACATATCACTGGGCCCTGAAGCCAGGTGAGGTAACTCTGCTGCATGTGTCATGCTTTCAGGAGGGAGGAAGGACATATCTCTGGCAGAACACCTAGGATGTGACTCTCTTGCCTTGTCCCTGTCCTCAGGGAAGACTGCAACATATCTCTGACAGAGAACCAGGTGATGAGACTCTCCTGCTTGCTGACTACCCAAATGTGAAGTTGTCACATATATTTTGGCCTAGCACATAGGAGTGATGATGACATTCATACCTTAAACCAACCAATAGGAGAGATACTTTCTCTCATAGCCAGGCTTAACAAAACTCGCAAAATTATGGGTCTTCTCTTACTATGAAGGTCAGAGAAAATAAGCACTCTTGCATATCATGTAAAGCACTCTGATGGTACAGTGTCATCACAGGGCCCAGAACACAGGTGAGATTGTGTTCTCTGTGTGCACACCCACCAATCATCAGAATTGTCACTCTTACACAGGATCAGAGGTGATTGCGGAGGTCCTAAATCTCATAACTGAATGCAGTCCACAGTTGGAATTATAACTAACATATGTGAACATCCAGTCACAGTGGCGATACTGACTTATTTCTGAACCCAGTTTACAGCCAAGTAAAGATCCTCTTGTCTGGATCCAGCCAGCTGGAGAGATGTTGACTCTCATACCTGGGCTTATGGCCACAGGTATGATCATAGGTTCATATCAGCATGAAGACCTCAGAGTGGATTATGTTTAATGCACACTGTACAAGGCCCACAGGAGGTACATAGTGTCCTAACAGGGCCCAGCAAACAGGCGAGATTCTAACACTCATGCACACTCTGTTAACAATAAAAGTTATCCTCAAAAATGAGCACAACCGGCAGGGTGCAGTGGCTCACACCTATAATCACAGCACTTTGGGAAGCCGAGGTGGGTAGATCACGAGATCAGGAGATCAAGACCATCCTGGCCAACATGGTGAAACCGCCTCTCTCTACTATTTATGATGATGATGATGATGATGATTATTATTATTATTATTTTGAGACAGAGTCTTGCTCTGTCACCCAGACTGGAGTGCATTGGCACCATATAGGCTTACTGCAACCTCCACCTCCCAGGTTCAAACAATTCTCTTGTCTCAGCTTCCCGAGTAGCAGGGACTACAGGATCATGCCACCATTCCCAGCTAATTTTTGTATTTTTAGTGGAGACGGGGTTTCACCATATTGATTAGGCTGATCTCAAACTCATGACCTCAGGTGATCCACCCACCTCGACCTCCCAAAGTGCTGGGATTACAGGCATGGGACACTGCACCTGGCCACCCCATCTCTAATAAAAATACAAAAATTAGCTGAGCATGGTGGCATGTACCTGTAATCTCAGCTACTCGGGAAGCTGAGGCAGGAGAGTTGATTCAGCCCAGGAGGCAGAGGTTGCAGAGAGCCAAGATCGCCCCACTGCACTCCAGCCTGGCGATAGAGTGAGACTCCATCTCAAGGGACCAAAAGAAATAAAGAAAGAAAGAAAGAAGGAAGGAAAGAAAGAAGACGGAAGGAAGGAAAGAAAAATAAATAAAGAAAGAAAGAGAAAGAAAGAAAGAAAGAAAGAAAGAAAGAAAGAAAGAAAGAGAAAAAAAGAAAGAAAAAGAAAGAAAGAGAAAATTGACTCTCATATATGGATCTTTTCCACAGGTAGACGGGTGACTCTCAAACCAAAATTCATTACATCTGTGAGACTGTAACTCTCCTAAGGGGACACGGTCAGCCAGAGAAGACTCACTTATGAATCCAGTTCACTGTTGAGATTGGGACTGGTGTGCTTAGGCCCAACATACAAATTCTCATACCTGGAATCTGTACATGTGTGGAGTTGTTCATCTTGTCCCTGTCGCTTTCTGCAGGTGGGATTGTGACATACTTCTCTGCCCAGCTCCCGAGTGTTTTAGCTCTGTTTCCTGTGTCCAGCTCACAGATGGGATTCTGATGTATCACTGAAGCCAGCACCTAGGTGATGTGACTCTTATCTCCTGCCTTGGTGCTGCCCACAGAGGACATTGGGACATATCACTTGGCCTTACACCTAGGTAAGTTTTCTGTCTTGCATTAGTGCTACTCACCGGGGCGTTGTGATATATTGCTGGGTCCCACTTCCAGGGTATGTGACTCTTCTGCCGGTGCCCAGTCCACAATGGCCATTTTGACATACTGTTGCATCCAAAACCTAGATGATCTACCTCTCCTTCCTGAGCTTTGCCTAAGGGGACATTGTGAAATATCTATGTGCCCATCACCCCTGTGGTGTGATTTTCTTCTGCTGCCTAGTCCCTGCTTAAAGAAGGGATTGTGACATATCACTGTGCCCAGCACCTAGCTCATGTTACTCTTCTTTCGTTTCTTAGGATTTGTTTGGAAGGAGATTGTGATACATTGGTGGGTCCAACTTCTCAGTGACATTACTCTGTTGACTTTGCCCTGCAGGCAGAAAGCACTGTGACACATTATTGGGCCCAACACCAAAGTGAGTCTCCTGCCTGAACCCTGCCTACAGCAATTTGTAACATATGGCATTGGGACATATCTCTGAACCCATCAACTATTTGACAAGACTCTTCTGTTTTAACAAAGGCTTTGCCAATAGGAGAGATTGTGACATAATTCTGAGCCCAGAAAATAGGTGATGTTTCTTTTGGTTTCTGCTTGAGCCCCACATTGTGATATATTCCTGGTCTCAGCAACTGAGGGAAGAGAATCTCCTGCCTGGGTCTTGCCTACAGGGAGCCTTGTGAAATCTTTCCGCGTTCATCACCTTAAATATGTGACCCTCATCTTCTGCGTGGCCACGTTTACAGAAGGGAGAGTGGGTTATTCCTAGACCCAGCACACAGGTCATGTGATTCTGCATCCTGGTCTCTTCAGAGGGGTCATTTTGACGTATCTCTAGACTCATCAACTAGATAATGTGATGCTCCTCTTCTCCCTGAAACCTATCCATAGTGGAGATTGTGAAATACAGCCTCGCACAGCACCTACATGATGGTGCTCTCTTCTCATGCCTGGGTGCTGCCCACAGGGGTCATTGTGACTTAAAGCTGGGTACAGTCTTCAGGTGATGTAACTCTCCTGTATTTTTGGGCCCACACACACAGGGCATTACCATATAGCTCTGCTCCTCTGACCTAGGTGATCTGACTGTCCTGTCTGTTACCTCCTCTTAGGAGGTATTGTGATATATTGCTGGGTGAAAACCGAGGTGATGTGGCCTTTTCTCTTGCCTGGTCCCTGCATACATGGTGTGTGGTAACATATATCTGGGTTGAACACATAGGTGATGTGAGACTATTCTGCATAGGTCTTGCCAACAGGAGTATTATGACATACCTTTCTATTCATTGCCTAGGCGATGTGACTCTCCACTCTTATCTGGGCCCTTCCAAAAGAGGGGATTGTGATATATCACTGACCCTACCACCAAGGTGATGTGACTGTTCTCTTTTGCCTGGGTTTGCATATTTTGGGTATTGTGACATATCCCTGGGCCCAACACTTAGGGGATAAAAGGTTTATTCCTCTACCTTACACCAGTGAAACTTGTGACATATTTCTGCATTCATCAACAAGAAGATGTGACTCTTCTGCCTGCATCCTGACCACAGAGAGGATTGTGACAAATTGCTAGATCCAGCATGCAGGTGATGTGTCTCTGCTGCCTGGGTCCTAATTTGAGGAGTGGATTGCAACATACCCATGCCTGAGCGTTCAGGTAATGTGACTGTTGTCTGGTCCCTCTTCTCAGGGAAGCTACATATCACTGGCCCAGAGTCCAGCTGATTTTACTCTCCTGCTCTCTTCCTATATACAGGTGCAATTGTGACATATATCTTGGAACACAACACACAGGTGCAATGATGACATTCATATGTCAAACCAGCCAATAGGAGAGATCCTGCTTCTCCTACCGACACTTAGGGAAATGAGAAATAGCCGTGGGTCTCCTCGCTAAGATCATCCACTCTCTCACATATTACAGAAAGCCCTCAGGTGGTAGAGAGTCTTATCACAGGGCCCAGCGCACAGGTGAAATTTGTTTCTCGTATGCACACCCTGCACCCTCCTGACCATTATGATTTTCACCCTCACATATAAACAGAACCCACTGGTGAGGTCCTGAATTTCACACATGAATGCAGTTTATAGTTGGGATTGTGACTCTCATATGTAATCATCTGTCCAGAGTTGGAAGGGGAACTTCGTTATAAACCCAGCGCATAGAAAGGTGATGATTCTCTTATCTGGACCCCGCCAGTTGTAAAGATGTTGACTCTTATATAGGCTTAGGCCACAGGTATGATCATGGGTCCATGCCAGCATGAAAATCTCTGAAAGAATTGAGACTGTCATGCATAACATATAAAGCCCTCAGGTGCAAAACAGAAAGTCCTAATAGGGCTCAGCACACAGTAATGTAATGGCATTGGGATGCACACCCAGCCAACATTAAAGATTGTCGTTCTTTCACATGATCATAGTTCACTTTTGAGGCTCTGAATCCCATACCCGAAGGCAGTTTCAAAAGTTGAAAAATTGACTCTCATATGTGAGAAAATTTTTGCAATCTACCCATCTGACAAAGGACTCACATCCAGAATCTACAAAGAACTTAAACAAATTTACAAGAAAAAAACGAGCAATCCCATCAAAAAGTGGGCAAAGGATATGAACAGACACTTCTCAAAAGAAGAAATGTATGTAACCAACGGACATGAAAAATTGCTCATCGTCACTGGTCATCAGAGAAATGCAAATGAAAACCACAATGAGATACCATCTTACGCTAGTTAGAATGGGGATCATTAAAATGTCAGGGAACAACAGATGCTGGAGAGGATGTGGAAAAACGAAAAATGCTTTTACACTGTGGGTTGGAGTGTAAATTAGTTCAACCACTGTGGAAGAGAGTGTGGCAATTTCTCAAGTATCTACAACCAGAAATACCATTTGACCCAGCAATCCCATTACTGGGTATATATCCAAAGGATTATAAATCATGCTACTATAAAGACACATGCACACATATGTTTAATGTGGCACTGTTAAGAATAGCAAAGTCTTGGAACCATCCCAGAAGTCCATCAATGATAGACTGGATTAAGAAATTGTGGCACATATACACCATGGAATACTACGCAGCCTTAAAAAAGGATGAGTTCATGTCATTTGCAGGGACATGGATGAAGCTGGAAACCATCATTCTCAGCAAACTATCACAAGGACAGAAAAACAAACACTGCATGTTTTCACTCATAGGTAGGAGTTAAACAATGAGAACACGTGGACACAGGACAGGGAACATCAAAAGCTAGTGCCTGTTTGGGGGTGGGGGCCATGAAAGGGATAGCATTCGGAGAACACTTAATGTAAATGATGAGTTGATGGGTGCAGCAAACAAACATGGCACATGTATACCTGTGTAACAAACCTGTACGTTCTGCACATGTATCCTAGAACTTAAAGTATAATAAAAATTGAAGGTTACAGACTATAATTTCTGACCAAAATGGATTAAAACTAGAAATCAATAACAGAAGAAAATTCATAAAATTCACAAATACATGAAAATTAAACAATTTATTCTTCAACATGCTTTTATTCAAGAGTTAAAAATTTAATATTTTGAACTTGTCTATAACGCCCAAAGTGAGCTACAGATTTAATACAATCCCTATGAAATTCTTAATATTATTTTTGACAGAAACAGAGAATGTGACTCCCCAAAGTATACAGAATTTCAGGGGACCACATAAAAAAATTTGGAAGCATTACTATTCCTGATTTCAAGACATGTTAGAAATCTACAGTAATCAAAATCTTATGTTACTGGCATAAAGACAGACAACTAGACTAATAAAAAAATCTTTGCCAATTCTGCAGACAGTGCCTGCATCATCCTGCACTGCAGACTGACAATGATCATTTTGCTGCTGATGACTTTAAAGTGTGAGACAGAGCTGGCCATGTGCCAGTTTGTGGAGAGCAACATTACTGATAACACCAGTGTCACTCAGCCTCTGCTGGAGACAGAGATGGAGGCCCTCAAGGAAGAGCTGCTCTTCATGAAGAATCATGAGGAGGAAGTTAAAGGTCATAATACCTGATTTCCAGCTCTTGGTTGACCATGGAGGTAGATGTCTCCAAGTCTCAGGACCTTGGCAAGGTCATGACAGGCATCTGGGCCCAATATGACGAGATGGCTGAGAATAACTGAGAGGACCTGGACAAGTACTGGTCCCAGCAGACTGAGGAGAGCACCACAGTAGTCACCATGCAGTCCGCTGAGATCGCAGCTGCTGAGAGGATGCTCAGGGGGTTGAGATGTACAGTCCAGTCCTTGGATATCGACCTGGACTCAATGAGATATCTGAAGGCCAGCTTGGAGAACAACCTGATGGAGGCAGATGTAGATGGAGCAGCTCAACAGGATCCTGCTGCATCTGGAGTCAGAGCTATCCCAAACCCAGGAAGAGAGGAACCAGGCCCAAGAGCACGAGGACCTGTGGAACAACAAGGTCGAGCTGGAGGCTGAGATTGCCACCTACTGCCACCTGCTAGAAGACGGGGAGGATTTCAATCTCCCGGATGCTCTGGACAGCAGTAAATACCTGCAAGCCATCCAAAAGAAGAGCCCCCGCAGGATAGTGGACAGCAAAGTGGTGTCTGAGATCAACAATACAGACGTTTTGTTGTGCTAAGCCAGCAGAAACAAGGTCCCTGTGGGGAGCAGGAGGCCAGTAAAAAGTTCAGAGGTAAAAAAAAAATTACTTCAAATCACAGAAGTGTTTCCTTCGCACAAAAGTAATATAGATTCATTAATATATAGAAGTGGAAATTAAGACAATTTCCGCAACTACTCACCCAGAGAGGATTAAAAAAATAATTGACCACCAACTAATAAAACAAATACACAAGTCATAAATAAAGTATGAGTAATATTTATACAGGCAAATGAACAGAGAATTATTTTGGCAATAGACATGTGGTTGATTCATATTTGACTTATTTTGTACACCCTTGAAACTGTACACAGTTGAATATAGTCATACAAAATTATAATATATAGGCAGAATCTAAAAACACAATTAAATGATGTAAGGCAGCCTATCCTAACAAGGAAATACAAGAATATATAATATTAGAAAATAAAATTAAAAAAACATTAGCCTGTGAAATACCGAATAAACAAAGCATACAACGGAAGAAGACTCTTTCTAGATAACTAGCATGTTCAACCATAACTGGACACCCATAAAGAGCAGATTTTGAATTATTAGCATATGGTTAGAGTAACAAAATTGCACAACTAATACATTATAATCTCCCATAAAGAGCATTTAGAAGAAAATTTTAATAAAGCTTTCAATGATATTAGAGACACTTTTTATTATGTTCTTAATATATTACTCCTCTTTTTGTACAAATGGAAAGGCTATAATTTATTTATTTTTTTAATTTTTTGAGATGGAGTCTCGCTCTGTCACCCAGGCTGGAGTGTAGTGGCGAGACCTCAGCTGACTGCAACCTCCACCTCCCAGGTTCACGCCATTCTCCTGCCTCAGCCTCCTGAGTAGCTGGGACTACAGGCACCCACCATCAGGCCCAGCTAATTTTTGTGTATTTTTAGTATAGACGGGGTTTCACCGTGTTAGCCAGGAAGGTCTTGATCTTCTGACCTAGTGATCCACCTGTCTCGGCCTCCCAAAGTGCTGGGATTACAGGCTTGAGCCACCGCTCCTGGCCGGCGATATTTTTTGTAGTTTTAGTAGAGACGGGATTTCACCATGTTGGCCAGGCTGGTCTTGAACTCCTGACCTCGTGATCCACCCATCTCAACCTCTTAATGTGCTGCGATTACAAGCATGAAACACAGCACTGGCCTATAATTTATTTTTTTAAAAGCAAAGAAAAGCCCTACATTTTTACATATGGGAACAACATGAATATTGTAAAATATGCTGTGGAAAACTACAATATAATAAGCAATTAGAAATAAATTATACTATCATTCAGATAAATGTTGAGGAAAGTAAATGGAAACACTAATGTTAAGTTTTTCTATGCAGTGAACTTAGACACAAACTAAAACTTTTCTTAATGTGATGTGCATACTACCTAATTCACTTTTTATATAACACATAAATTCAAGTATTCTATTCTGAAAACCCTGAAGCTAAAATTACAGGCTAATTTGACATACATAAAAAAAGGACAGGGAAAACGTACAGATCACAGTCCCACTAAGCTTTATATAAGATTAATTAATAAAATAACTCATTAAGAAATAATGTAACAATTAAGAATTTGTTCTATTCCTGGCATGTTTCTAAGTTTTTCTATGGATTAAGGTCTTTAAAAATTCTTTGAGATGAGTAGCTACAATAAACTATTCCACAGGTGAGATGTTTGGCATAGAGAGTTCACATTTCTAAGTCAGTTTCTACTAAGGGAAAGAAAACTTTTTGACCTACATTACCAGAGATGAAAAAAAGAATAAAGTGAAATAGAAGATTCAACTTTATCATATGTGCTGAGGTGCTTTGGGCTCTGATAAATTTTTTTCCGATTTTTTTGCAGGAACACATTTGAAATCATAGGATTGAAAATTATGAAGAAGAAACATTTGTCGTTGGAGTTTCTGAAATATGTGAACCAAACCCCAATGCCTGCACTTTTATTCTCACAAACTTCTGACATGAGGCACAGATTTTTACAAAACAGCTTAACATAGAAGTCTCACAAAATGTGCAGATTTCCTCAGATCCCAAAAACAATGGAAAAGCACTCAGACCACAAGGCCTTCACGGGAATAGCAGAAAGAAGAGGAGAACTTTGGCTGTCACTGTGAATGCCCTGGAATGTTAGTGGATGAACAGGAGAAGCCTTAGAAGATTTAAGAGCATAATAAGCATAGGGTAGGAAATTTCCATCTGTGGCAGCAAAAAAAGTAAATCTAGAATTTTCCAGAACCAATTTCTTTGAAGCAGAACTTCCAACACCATATTTTTAAGGTTTTCTCCTTGGCCTTTGCTCCTCTCATCTTTGTTATTTGTTCACTTTTGCCTATTGGGTTGATGCCTATTATTCTCTCTCTTTTTACATTCCAAAGATATTTCCTTTACTGTAGAACAGGGGCATCCAAGGGAGACTACAGCCATGAGTTCTTAGTTTCTGTTTCTGGTGGAGCCAGTAAGGCCCTTTCCTCATCCCCCTTTGCCGCTTATCACTAGAGACAGAACCTGAAAACCATTGCTGCAGGCTGCTAAAAACCTAAAACAAAACAGAGCCGTAACAAAAACAAAACAAGGTGGATTGGAAAAGCTTGCTGTACAAGGCAACCAGGTCTGGCTTATATTCACCACATCCCTTCTTCTTTCCCAGAACAGCAACTGGGCTCAAGAGAAACCGTCCAACTTTTAGTATCTCCCTCAGTATAGAATGAGAAGAGTGGAACATATGTTCAAAGGTTTGGCTTTTTGGGCTACCGCTGATGACTAGATTCTGTCTCCCCCAACAGGGAATGCTCAAGGAAATGGCAGAGTAATGAGAATGACAACTTATGACTGCTGAGAAAAGAAGTTGCATGCTTATCACAGCCTCAGAGAAACAAACACTGCAATCAACTGCGGAAGCAAAGGACTACCGTGTCTGGAAAACAATGGGAAAAATATCTTTACCTTAAAAATACACACACAAGCCCAGAGAAGACATACTGAAGACCCTGTTAATGAAGCACCAGGATGTACAGCCTCACTGATTGTTGTATTATCTTGTAGTAAGAAAGTTTGTACATACTACATTACACAGTTGTTTTATAAATTTCTGAATCTCATCAAAAGATTGCAGGGCATACAGAAAAGGACGAAAACATGTCCCAGTTGAAGAAATAAAATAAACCTACAAATATTGACCTTTAAAATTCTTTGTTGACTTTTAAAGGTCAAAATTTATAGGTTTATATTTTGTTGTTGTTGTTGTTTTCGCATTATATAATTTTAAAAATCAAAATAATTATCAAAGCTCCTTAATGACATGGACACTCCTGCGGTCCGCAGGGCCCCGGCAAGGGAGGAGCCTCGACACCATGAGGGACAATCAGGTGGACCCCCAACACACGTCCGAGGCTCAGAGCAGGAGCAGGGACCTGGCTGCACTAGGCCGAAGCCGCCTCCACCCCCAGCGGTCGCGGACTCCAGGAGCTCCAGACCTGGGGTCGTGGTGAGATTTGTTGATTGCGCGATGGTGGCTGAGTTGCAAGCAAATGGGTTTCATCACCTTAAATGGTTTTGAACCAATGAAGCTATATTCCCTTAAAAAGACGGGCAGCCCATCGTGTGAACTATAGAGTTTGTGAACAAATTTATATTGGGTTCATAGTGGCATCATGCACACAGACTCCTGCGAGTTCCCCTACGTTCTTAGAGGACTGCTTTGCCTTTTGATCTGCAAAGTTCCGTAAAGAATGGCCCTTGTGGATAAGCGCTAAGTCAAGAGACAGCGATTGGATAGAATTTGTGAAGGAATTCGCCCCTAGATCATGAAAGACCCCCTAAGCCCACGCTCACTGGCAGCGTTCCTGGTCGGCTGTGACTGCACTGTGGACATGCCCATCCTGAAGGACCTGGCCACCGTGGCCTTCTGTGATGCAGTCCACGCAAGAGATCCACGAGAAAGTTCTAAACGGAGCCGGGGGAGCCATGATGTACCACAGAATCACCTCACCAGGGAGGATCTGGCAAATATCAAGGCCTTGAGGGTGATCGTGGGGGTGGACAGTGGCTATGACAACGTGGACATCAAGGCTGCTAGTGAGCTCAGAATTGCTGTGTGAAACATCCCGTCCGCAGCCGTGGAAGAGACAGCCAATTCCACCAACTGCCACATTCTCAACATATACCAGAGGAACACATGGCTGTACCAGGCACTGTGGGAAGGCAAGCGGGTTCAGAGCATGGGGCAGATCTGCGAGGTGGCCTCGGGAGTGGCCCGCGTTCATGGGAAGACGCTGGACCTCATCGGCTAGGGTCGCACGCAGCAGGCTTTTGCAGTTCCAGCCACAGCTTTTGGATTCAGCGTCATATTTTATTACCCCTACTTACAGGATGGGATCGAGCAGTCCCTGGGCATGCAGAGGGTCTGCACCCTGCAGGATTGGCTGTATCAGAGCGACTGCGTCTCCTTGCACTGCAGTCTCAACGAACATAAGCACCATCTCATCAATGACTTTACCATAAAGCAGATGAGGCAGGGAGCATTCCTTGTGAACGCAGCCCGTGGTGGCCTGGTGGACGAGAAAGCCTTAGCACAGGCCCTCAAGGAAGGTAGGATACGAGGGGCAGTCCTCGACGTGAATGAGTCGCAGCCCTTTAGCTTTGCTCAGGGTCTGTTGAAAGATGCCCCCAATCTCATCTGCACTCCTCACACTGCCTGCTACAGCCAGCAGGTGTCACTGGAGATGAGAGAGACAGCTGCCACCGAGATCCGCCGAGCCATCACGGGTCGTATCCCAGGAAGCTTAAGAAACTGTGTGAACAAGGAATTCTTTGTCACATCTGTGCTTTGGTGGGAAATAGACCAGCAAGCAATTCATCCAGGCATCGTAGGCGTGGCTCCAGGAGGACTTCCGGCATCCATGGAAGGGATCTTCCCTGGAGACATCCCGGTGACTCATAAACTCCCGACAGTGGCACATCCTTCCCAAGCACCCTTTCCCAACCAGCCCTCAAACATGGGGACAATCGAGAGCACCCCAACGAGAAATAACAGAGAATGCCGGAAGGTAATCATTCAGATACACTTTTGAACAAGAGACAGTGAAAAATAGATAAACTAAGAGAAAAAGAATCTGACGCTCTTTTTAGCTGATTCTGGACATATGCTCATTGGTATTGCAGTGTTAAAACTACGGGAGCTAGAAAACTGAAGATGTCGTCTGCTTACGGAAGCTCTGAAAGACTAGGATGTGATTTATTAATCACCAACTTCCGTTATTGTGTGTTTAGTTTATCATCTGTGCGTCAAATCACAAAGAATAAATACAACTTTTTCCTTTATCTGTCCCTTAGGCACAGCAGATCAGGAACACCCTGCTTAGAATGTTGCATCAAGACTTCAAACATCAAAATAAAAACCATGAGGAGGAAATCCCCATCTTGTGACTTGAGTTCCTTCAGCCTACAGGGACTGTTTACCGCTTTTTGCTAATCAGAAGATCACATTACTAGAAAATGTGGAGTAAACTGTTTGCCTGTGGTAGACATCCGCACGCATAGGATTGAAGACAGTACCGGCTCCTGTACAGAGACGCATCTCTCACATCTGAACTGCATACAGAGCGGGCAAGTTGGTTGTAAGTTCAGTAAAAGCCTCCGATAATGCAAAAAAAAAAAAAAGTAATAAGTTTCACTCGCTGTTTGTAATCAAGTATATTTTCTCAGTTTCACATCCTCTGCTATTTTATTTAGTGGGAAGTCTTGCACTAAAAGGGTTCAAGAAAAATAATATTGCATTTTCTTATGTCACAGGAAACACTTTTAATGGTAACTTGTCAGATTGTCTATGAACAAACCCACTTTTTAAGACATTGATAAAGTCTTCTTTTCTTCACGTTGTGTTTTATACAAGAACACTTCAGATGTATTGGATGTGACTGATTTTAACAAATCCTGTTAGATTTGCATCAATTAGTTACATGTTCTATTCATAGTCTTTTGTGAATCATTGTCTTTTTGTTTAAAAAGATGGCATATTTTGATCCTTTGATTAGGTACATCCCCGTTTTTGTAAGAAAATAAAAATTTTTTAAATTGTCCCAAACAGAAAAATAATGGCTATCAGAAGTACGTTTTGTTTTACTGTAGTGCGAATTACCGTTACTGTAGTTGTTTATTGTAAAGATGGACGTTTAGCATTCAGTGCAGTTTTCAATAAAATGTAATTAGAAAAAACTGCTTAATGAACAAAAACAGAACATAGACAACAAAATAATATTAGAAGAAGTGATACATAAAGAAAATGAGATATCAATAAAAAGATTTTTAAAAACCAACAATTGTGAATCTGAAGAACATAATAGCTATATTAAAATTTAATCAACAGTCACAAAAGCAGACTAATAGAGGAGAAAAAATTACACAATTGATGACATTGTAGTTATAAATATTGAGTGATGAAAACAAATTTTTTAAGCAGAATGGAGAAAAAAGTATGGGACGTACTGCACGTCATCAAGTGGACCATTATATTTATAAAAGGAGTCTTACAAAAACAATATAGGAGAAAAGTAATAAAGAGGTTATTTTTAAAAAGTAGCTGAGAAATCCCTAGATGACAAGGTAATTAAACAAGAAGAAATACTTCCAAACAAAAACCTTCAACTGGAATACTATCACTTCAGAAATAAAAAAACTAAACGTTTCCAAAATAAATAAAAGTTCAGTGTGTTACTAACCACTAGAACTGTCCTAAAGGAAATGTTAAAGAAAGCCTATCAAGTTGAAAAATGAAATGATGCTGCACAGCATCATAAAAGCTCATGAAAATAGAAAGTGCTATATTAAAGGTCAATATATAAACAGGTAAAGAAATCTCTACTGTCATAATGATGGTGCACAAAACTTTCAAAATATTGCCATGGAGTTTAAAAAATGAAGCAAAAATCTGCATAAATTTGTGTTCACAGACAATAAGAAAAGACAATATGTGATATTAATAAAACATTGGGGGTGTGAAGAGGTACAACTTTGCATTCAGTTGAAATATAGTTGTTATATACTGTCATAACTTTAAGATGATTCATGAAGTCTTTATTTCTCAAGATGATTACCAAAAAACCTGTAGAATGTATGCAAAGGCAAATGAGAAAGAAATTCAATCATGTCACTGCACAATCAACAAACAAAAATAAAGCAGTAAGAGAAAAAATGATAAATAACACATCTACAAGAAACACAGAAGACAATTACAAATAATAAAGTAACATCATTAACTGTAGTAATTACTTCAATTATAAAAAGTTAAATACCTTAAAGAAAATGAATAAATAATTTAATGGATTAAGAACAAAGAAGATCCAGCAATGTGCTCTCTACAAGAGTCTCTTCAGCTCTAAGGACTCAAATAAGTTGAAAGTAACAGTATAAAGAAAATATATTTTATGCAAAGAGTACCTACAACTGGAGGGCCATGGTCATAATTATATTAAACAAAATATATTTGAAATAAAAAATGTGAACAAGAGACAGATTGGTATTATGTTTTTGTTTTTGTTTTTGGAGACAGAGTCTCATTCTGTCACCAGGCTGGAGTGCAGTGGCACGATCTCGGCTCACTGCAACCTCCGCCTCCCTGGTTCAATCGATTCTCCTGCCTCAGCTTCCTGAGTAGCTGGGACTACAGGCATGAGCCACCACACCCAGCTGATTTTTGTACGTTTTAGTAGAGACGGGGTTTCACCTTGTTGGTCAGGATGGTCTCGATCTCTGTACCTCATGATTCACCCGCCTCGGCCTCCCAAAGTGCTGGGACTACAGGCGTGAGCCACTGCGCCCGGCCGAGACAGATTGGTATTATGTAATGGTGAGATGGATTAACTTTCAAGGAATCTATAACAATAATTTATAAATCATATATATATAATTTGAAAAATCTGCAAAAATATGCCATTGAGATTTTGACAAAAATTACATTAAATTTTTATATTACTGTAAATAGCACTGACATCTTTCTTTCTTTCTTTCTTTCTTTTTAGAGACAGTTTCTTTCTCCCAGGCTGGAGGGCAGTGGCACGATCTCGCGATAGTCTCTTCAACCTCCTCCTCCCAGATTCAACTGATTCTCGTCTTTCAAATATGTAACACAAATATTGACAGAACTCAAGCCAGAAATACATAGCAACACAGAAATGGTGGACTTCAAGACTCCACTTTCAATAATGACTAGAATAGTCAGATGTAATATCAGTAAGAAAGCCAAACCTGAACATTATAGACCCAACCAGCATTTACAGAACTCTACAATTGAAAGGAGCAAAATCTGCAATATTCTCAATCACACATGGTACATTCTGTTAGGATACAGGTCTTATTAAATTTAAGAAAGCTGAAGTCACACAATGTAAATGAAACTAGAATTCAAAAGCAAGAAAATGTGGCAAATACATAAATAACAGAAAATTAAGCAAAATCTTTCATATAGTCTTGCTCAAGTGTCAGGTGATTTGATATTGTTAAGATGTCAGGGCCGGCACGTGGCTCATGCCTGTAATCCCAGGACTTTGGGAGGCCAAAGTGGGTGGATCACTTGAGATCAGAAGTTTGAGACTAGCCTGGTGAATATGGCAAAACCCTATCTCTACTAAAAATACAAAAGTTAGCTATATGAGGTGGTGCATGACTGTAATCCTAGCTACTCTGGTGGCTGAGACTGGAGAATTGCTTGAACCTGGGAAGCGGAGCCTGCAGTGAGCACATCTCACACCCCTGCCCTTCAGACTGAGTGACTCACTAAAACTCCATCTCCAAAAAAAAAAAAAAAAAAAGTTGTCAGTACTACTCATGATGATATAAAAATGTAATGTAATTTTTGTCAAAATCCCAATGGTATGTTTTTTTGCAGAATTTTTGTGTACAATTCTAAAGGTTGCTTAGGAAATGTGACTAGTGAAGAACAAAGAGGTATTACATTTTCTGATTTAAAATCATGATACAAAGCTACAAAAATAAAAACAATATGGTACTGCCACAAAAAGAGATACATAGATGATGAAACAGAATAGAGATCCCAGAAATAAACCCTTGCATGTGTGATAAAATAATCTTCCATAAGCTTTCCATGACCACACAATAGAAAAATAAGAATCGCTTTAACAAAGAATTTTCCAAATTGAATATTTACAGAGAAAAAAATAAAGTAGGCTGCTTCCTTTGTATCATATATAAAAAGAAAAGTTTTTTTAATGGATTCAATACTTAAACATAAAAACTAATAAAATTCTTAGAAGTAAACATAGGGAAAAAGTTTATGACATAAGTCTTAAAACTCTTTCCTTAAGTTTGACATCAAATTCATAAGCAACAAGGAAAAGAACAACGACAAAAAAAAGGGACTACATTAAGCTTCAACTATTCTACACATGAAATAAAACATTTAGTGCCATACAAATGTCACCTAATAAGTGGGTGAAAGCTAGGCATGGTGGCTCATGCCTATAATTCTAGAACTTTAGGAGGCCAAGGCAGAACAATCACTTGATGTCAAAAGTTTGAGACTAGCCATGAAAACACAGCAAGACCCTGTCTTGTATAGGGTTATATATGTGCATAAAAACATATATACATACAACAAAAAAGGGTAAAAATATTTTCTAATCACATATTTGGTAGGTGTTAATTTTAAAAATATATAAATTCCTAAAACTCAACAACAAAAAAATTTAATGACTTGATTTAGAATGGCAAATGTTTGAAATGACTTTCTCCAAAGAAGACATAGAAATGGCTAGGCATTTAAAAGGATACTCG
The DNA here is from genome assembly GCF_029281585.2 of Gorilla gorilla gorilla. Taxonomy (NCBI): domain Eukaryota; kingdom Metazoa; phylum Chordata; class Mammalia; order Primates; family Hominidae; genus Gorilla; species Gorilla gorilla. The sequence goes on along the minus strand of NC_086018.1, from coordinate 6,396,005 downwards.
ACATCTCTCTTCTAGAAAAATGCAAAGCAAAGTCACAATAATCTATCACCTCAAACTTGTTTTTAAAATAGTATGAAAACTCTTCAAAAAATTTAAAATGAGATTATTATACAATCCAGCAAACCCCATTCTGGCTATGTATTTAAAATATGCAACACATGATCCGGAAGAGATATTTGCACAGGCAAATTTATTGCAGCATTATTAACACAAGCCAAAAGGCAGAAACAACCCAGCTGTCCCTTGACCAGTGAACAGATTAATAACAAGTGGCACATACACAAAATGGGATATTATTCAGTCTTTAAGAAGTCACATTATATGATAATTATTGAGAATATCGCGTTAACTGAAATAAGCCAGGAACAAAGTGAGAGTCTATGATTCCATTCATAATCAGGTATCTTAAGTAGACAAACTCATAGGAAAAAAAAGTTACAATGGTGTTTGTCAAGGGCTGAAGAGATGGTAAAATGGGCAGTTGTCTTAAAAGGCATTTAATGTTAGTTTTGCAAGGCATAGAAGTTCTACAGGTCTTTTGCATAACTATGTGAATGTACTTAACACTAATGAAATATACACTTAAAAAGAATTAAGATGGTAAATTTTACATTATATGTTTTTACCACAATCACAATTTTTAAAAGAAAAAATATGGACTTATAAAGCTTTCCAAAAATTAAATTTTGTTCACAAAAGATTTTCTCTCACACAAAGGAAGTGTAGATTTATAATTAAACACATGGTGAAATTAAGACTATTTCAATGACTATTCACCCAAAGAAGATAAGACAAACACTGAAAATCAGCCAAAAAATATGGAAGATAAGCCGTGAGCAAAGTTGGGGACATATTTATAGAGAAAAACAAACACATATATAACTTAATTTTGAAAACATATCACCGATTTATGTTTTAATTAAACCGAACATTAGCTTCCTGAGTGAAATTTGGTTTCCAATTTGGGCAAATGAAGACCTTTCTGGGGATAAATGGATTCTTTCTTCTCCGTTTCTTGATATGGACCTGTGCTGGGGACTGGTCAGCTGTTCAAGTGAAATGCACTCAGTTTTGGTTCTGTGCCAGGATTAAACCTACGATACCTCACATTTCATATATAAACCCCGATGAAGTGTTTCTAGGAGATGGCTGCCCCATAACCTATATTTTGCCAAATGTTTACTACGAATTTCACCACCATCCTCTTGAAGGTAGTATTGTAACTAAAACTCTTCAGGAAATTCTACTTAAAACTAAAATCACGTATATCTCAAGAAACTCCTTTCTGATTTGAAATGCCTCTGTCATGTATTGTCTGCAATCAGCATCCTCTTTCAAAGAAAGTAGAAAGGACAGATGAGGAAACTGATAGTGTTACTGCACGGGAGACAGAGGTGAGGATACACATGGCGGATGAAAACATGGAAGTTATTTCTACAGCACGATCTTGTAAGTGTCTGACTGCTATGCTCCCTTGTATATCAAATGATGTACCTTTATTGCAAGAGAAGACAGTGCGCTGTTTACCTTGACATTGAGAGGCAATTTTGAATCTCTGTCGTGATTGCTTAGGACTGAGGATTTAATGTGCTATTTTGTGGAAATCTTAGAAGCAGTAATGGGATTTAATGATCTTAACTATCATCCATCTGAAAAATCTAACGCGATTTTAAATAAAATGCCCTACAGCTTCCACCGTTCCCCTTTTTAAACCAGGAGCTGCCGTTGCTTTTAACATTATGCAGTTGAATCTATGAATAGTTTGTACTATTAAAATTTTTTTAAAAATCCACATTGACTTGAAGTGTACAGGCAGAGTTGGAAATTATAACATCCAAAGTTATAATACATACGTAAAACCCAAAATAAAATCAACTGCTTCCCTGGAACCTATTCTAAATAATCGAGACAGTAATATGGAATTGTAAAGAAAACTAAGAAACATATTTACTCATAAAATCTTGCAAGCAGAGTTTTTTTTCTTTTTTTGAGAGAGAGTCTCACTCTGTCACCCAGGCTGAAGTGCAGTGGCGAGACGACGGCTCATTTCAACCTCCGCCTCCTGAGTTCATACCATTCTCCTGCCTCAGCCTTCACTGAGATTACAAGCACCTGCTACCAGACCAGGCTACCTTGCATATAAACTTGATATATCATTTACTAAAATATTTTCTAGAGAACTAAAATATTCTACTGTGACTGTGCATTCATGAAGTTTGGGTATCTTGAATCATTGACATGTAGTGTATGACAGTAAAATTTCACAGAAAATACACTATAACCATTAATAATAGGCTCTAATAAGAGAATTTTAATGCATAAGAATTGAAAAGACACCATAAATAATTTCCGTTATATTTTTAATACACTGATGCTATTCTTACAAAAAGTAAAAAGGCTGGGTAAGTTGTGGTGGCTCACACCTGTAATTCCAGCACTTTGGGAGGCCGAAGTAGCAGATTGCTTAAGCACAAGAGTTCACAGCATGCCTGGGCAGCATAGGGAGACCCCGTCTCTGCAAATAATAATAAACAGCCAAGTGTGCTAATACACATTTGTGGTCCCAGCTGCTCAGGAGGCTGAGGCAGAATTGCCTGAGCTTGAGTGGTCAAGGCTAGAGTGAGCTGTGATTGTGCATTGCATTCCAGCCCAGGTGACACAGTGAGACCCTGTTTAAAGAAAGAAAAAAAAAAACTAACAATTAGCCAGGAGTAGTGGCATGCACCTGTACTCCCAGCTACTTCAGAAGCTGAAGTTAGAAAATCATTTGAGCCTGAGAGTTTGAGTCTGCAGTGAGCCATAATTGAGCTACTGAACTCCAGTCTGGGTGACAGAGCAAGGCCTTGCCATAGATAGGTAGATAGATAGATAGATAGATAGATAGATAGATAGATAGATAGATAGAATACACATGGAGAAACAGTAGATTTTAAAAAATGTAGTGTGATGTAATTTTTAAAATAAACTTTATGTGTATCACTTAGAAATTTGTAGAACAGGCCGGGCGCGGTGGTTCACGCCTGTAATCCCAGCACTCTGGGAAGACGAAGTGGGCAGATCAGGGGGCCGGATATCGAGACCAAGACCATCCTGGCTAACACGGTGAAACCCTGTCTCTACGAAAAATACAAAAAATTAGCCGGGCGTGGTGGCGGACACCTCTAGTCCCAGCTACTTGGGAGGCTGAGGCAGGAGAATGGCGTGAAACAGGGAGGCAGAGCTTGCAGTGAGCCGAGATCATGCCACTCCACTCCAGCCTGGGTGACAGAGCGAGACTCTTTCTCAAAAAATAAAAAAAGAAAAGAAATTTATACAACTTAGACAGAAGAATAAAAAACAACCTCTTAACAGTTTTTTCAAATAAAAAAAGTGATTTTGAAGAGAAGGGAATAAAGGGGACTTTCAGTTTATTATGTTTTTATTTTTTGAGTCAGGGTCTCACTTTGTTGCCTACATGGAAGCGCAGTGGTGTGATTACAGCTCACTGCAAACTTGGCCTCCCAGGCTCAAACAATCCTCCAACCTCAGCCTCCCTAGTAGCTGGGAATACAGGTGTACATCACCATAACTGGTTAATTTTTGTATTTTTGTAGAGAGAGGGTTTTACCATGTTGCCCACACTGGTCTTGAGCTTCTGGGCTCAAGCAATTCACCTGCCTTGGGCTCCCAAAGTGCTGGGATTGAGCCACTAGGCCAACCAAGTTTTAGTTTTGTTTTGTTTTTGAGATGGAGTCTCACTCTCTTGCCCAGGTTAGAGTGCAGTGGCATGATCTTGGCTCACTGCACCATTCACCTCCTAGGTTCAAGTGATTCTCCTGCTTCAGCCTCGTGGGTAGCTGGGATTACAGGCACCCACCACCAAGACCAGCTAATTTTTGTGTTTTTTAGTAGAGATGGGGTTCCACCATGTCAGCTAGGCTGGTCTCAAATTCCTGACCTCATGATCCACCCACCTCACCCTCACAAAGTGCTGAGATTACACGCATGAGTCACTTCTCCCGGCCACCAGCCAAGAATTTTACTTTATAAAGATATTTATGATGTGTTCTTTTCTTTTTACAGTATGTATTGCATTTATAATTGGAGATACAAAAAAAAGTGACTGTTACTGTTTGACAGCAAGGCAGTAGTATTATCTTCATCAATATTTGCAACTTCATTCGCAGGAACCTGTAAGAGAAAGCCCAGACAAAACTTTAAGGCAAAGAAATTACACTTGTAAAAAGTGAGAGGACTATTTTTTTTATAATAACAAATATTCCAGGTGAGGACTGGTCAGGATCTTCCACTGCTCCATCTCACCTGATAACTCTCACACCTGCCAGGGTAAGAAGCAGCAGAGAGAAGGACAAATGCCAGTGAGTTTTCTCTCCCACTAAGGACCTGTTTGTCAAGTTTCCTACCATCAAGTAGAAGATGTACTAAAAATAAAACATGTACCCTTGCAGATGCTAGAAGAGAGGCACAAAATAGAAAAGGAGGTAAGCCCACACGCTGTGGAGGCAGAGATCCAACTTAAGATTCAAAATGCACCAGAAAGTTGTGTAAAATTAATTAAATTACTCAAAATCCTGGAACATTAGTTTCCTCACCTGTAAAATGGGGATCATGTGCCTACTTCATAAGTTGTTTTACCAGTTAAATTCACAAAGATATTTAATAGAGCCTGCTATGGCAAGTGTTCACGTTAACAAAGTAGTATCAAACTTCAAAATATGGGAAAGGTATTTTGAATAATGTCAATGAGGCCAAGGACAACACGCCCAGCTTCATAATCAATCCCAGCCACATTACACTGAGGAGATCTACAGATAAGTATACTTCTTCAACAAATTCCATTACAGAGGAAGAGCGTGTAGTTTGACAACATGACACAAATGTGACCAGTGTACAGTGACTTAGGTAGTGGGGGGTGGAATCCGTACATATTCTCTGACTTGCAGTTACACAGTGAGTTCCCAGGAAACAAATGGAATAGAAAAGGCAACACAAAATATACTACCATAAATGGGGTGAGCATAGCAGGTTCACAACCACAAATCTAAGCAGGAGACTCAAATCACAAGGAGCACCTAGATCTGTGAACAGCAGCTGTGGTGGCATCAGGTTCAACTTTCTGAGGCCACCGGTGTGGGCAGTGTCTTTACAGGCACATACTCAGCAGCAGTGTATCTGAGATCTCAAGGCTCTTCTCTTCATTAATTATTAAGATGATAGATGATGGATACCCACACGTTACAACATCCCCACTAACGCTGTAGACAAGTGAATTCAGAAACCCCCACCTAAATACACAGTGAAGAGTAGGATGAGAATACTGCAGGATAGGTTAGGAATGCAGGCATTCGACCCCATAGAGTCTATTTAAAATAAGAGAAGGGCCCTAGTATTGTGCTGTCGTCTCCCTATATATAGTTCTTTATTTTTCCAATTTCATAAAGGCCATACAGTTTTTCTTCCTTTCTTTACAAATGTGCTGATGAACCCATGTGTAATTAATCCTGAAGGGGTTAATTCCTCATAAAGTACAGTAACATGATTCAATTGCTATGATGAGGTTTTTCAGGTTTTTTTAATAGTGTCCCATACTCACTAATCACAAGTGAAAATTATAAGAACATGTAATTTGAACAAAGTATTCTTTTCACATAGAGAAATACACAGGTTTGTACAGATTAGATGCATCATGAAACTTGCCAACATCTGGGAACAAAAGGAACCATCCTGAGACATAAGGAACTTAGGGACGTCGATTATTAAGAGGCTACCTGCAAGCGGAACTTCTGGGTTTTCATTGTCTAGACAGAAAAATTTAACGGATAAGCCCCAGCATATTAAGGTACATCCCCAACGGCTGTGGGTGATCAACTTTCCATCCAAAGAAGAGATGTAAAACATGAATGACTTCAAATGCTGCTCAAGTGCTCTGCACCTTGAAAGTCATCCCCACAAAGCTGGAGCACCACCTGTTCCTGAGGGATCAGGTCACCAACTGTGTTTTTGTGACACTCGTCAGTCAGGACTCAGTTGAGGTGAGGCTGGTGATTTCAACTGTAAAATATCTAAACCGTCATCTTTGGTAGATTCTTATGCCTGAGAATTGTGGTTTTCTCCTCTGCTGTTAGCAGATCCTGGGTAACCGAATAAATACCCTCTCTCACGCGTCAACTTCTATATCACAAGAAAGGCGCTGTAGAGGGTGACATTTTCACAAAGGAGCCACAGCCCGCATCACCCCCTGAAAGCTCTGAAGTTGCGCACGGGTGGGCCACGCAGCAGGTGGATGTCTCAGTTCCCATAGAGTTTAGCACAGCAGGCGGCTCCCTGAGCTGGAAGAGGCGCGATGCTCTGGAAACCCCCCGCGGGTGTGTATGTGAGAGGACACCGAGATGTGCAGCGGGCTGTGCAGTGAGGACCAGACCCCTCCAATTTGAGCAAGGGAGGTGCACTTCGCAGCGTCACACCGTCCTCATCGCCCAGCCTAGACCTGCCCCTCAAGTCCTTCTCCGGACTCCCTTGGCGAGGGGGTGGCACAGAATCAGCGTGTGGTATCGCTTAGGAAAGGACGAGGTCCACACCTCCCTGTCCCTCCCTCCAGGGCTGAGAACCACGGGGGAGGACAGACAGCGCATGCTGGGATTGTAGTTCGCAGTTCGGCGACCAATGGGATGGAAAACGTTAAGACACCATAACTCCCAGCACTCCTAGGTAGGGACGCGCCTCCCTATCCTTCGCTTCCATACTACACACTACCCCCAAACCCAGCGCATGCTGGGACTGTAGTCCGTTAGCCCCGCTACCAATGGACTGGAATTACTTAAAGGACTATGACTCCCAAGATGCCTTGCTAGGTACCCGCGGTCCCGATCCTTCCTCTAGGGCTGCGCACCTCCCCCAAGTCCAACGCATGCTGGGGTTGTAGTCAGGTAGTCCTGAGACCAATGGACTGGAAACTGTTAAGAGACCATAACTCCCAGCACGCCTGGCTAAGGCCGCACCTCCCTATCCTTCCCTCCAGGGCTACACACCGCCTCGAAGCCCGGTGGCTGCTGGGATTGTAGTCTGCAGGCCGGGGGCCATCGCTGGAAACCGTTAAGGGACCATAACTCCCAGCATCCCTGGCCAGGGACGCGCCTCTCTATCCTTCCCTCCAGCGTTACACACTGCCCCAATCCCGGTGCATGCCGGGATTGTAGTTCGATAGCCTTGAGATCAACGTGCTGGAAACCGTTTAAGGACTATGACTCCCAGGATGCGTTGCGAGGGACCCACCCTGTTGACCCTTCCTCCAGGGCTGGGCACCTCCCCTAAGCCCAGCGCATGCTGGGATTATAGTCCCACTGCCGCGACAAAAAGGCTGGGAGTGCGTCTGAGACTACAGTTCCAACACTACGGGGAAAATTTCTCCTTCTCTGAGACTACAGTTCCAACACTGCGGGGAAAATTTCATCTTCTCCTCCACCCCTCCATGTTTCCAGTGCAATTCCGCCCTGCTGAGGGGAGCCTATCTGTTCCCAAACTTCTCCTGCGTGCGAGGAGACAGCGTGGCCAAGGCAGGTGGTCTCACTTGTAATTGTGACACAGTCTCCCCACGTGCCAGTTGCACGACTATTTGTGCCTGAAGTTTGATTTTTCTCTGACAAGACAGAGCCCGGGAGCCTCCGACAGCCTGCCCAGCGTTCCCATAACGCTTGCTCTCGGGGAGCTGGGCGCGCCCAGACCTTTGCAGGGCCCCTCCCTCAGCCCCGACCCTTCTCCTCGCCCCTCCCCTGCCACGCCCCTTTCGACATGCTGGAAAGTCATCTACGTTTAATAAAAGCCATCTTTGCAAAAAAAAAAAAAAACTATGAGAATAACCTATCTCCCATTCTATTTATTATTTATTTCCATAGTATCCATAAATAGTAGCAATTAGATATCATAGCAGGTCAAGCAAAAGCCCTGCCTTGCCTGTTTCATAAACCACGATATGGCCTTGCTGTGGTTTTATTTGTATTTTGTTTTGTATTTATTGACCTTTTGGATATAAATATTTAGGTATTTGGACAGTTTTTGGAAGTATTCCGCTATTAGTTGTTGATTTACTTTTGTTCCATATTTAATTTTTTTTTCTCTCCCTTCTCAGACTCAGTCATTCCACAGGTCTCGAGAGCTCTGTTCATTTCCTTTAAACTTTTTGTACTTTTTTTTTTTTTCCCGACTGGATAATTTCTATTGCTGTGTCTTCTGTTTTAAATCTGTGGCTAAACTCAAAAGATTTTTTTCATTTCCTTATCTATTAGGTTTTTTATATATAAGTTCATTTCTCTGCTGAAGTTCCACATCTGTTTGTTTATGAAGAGAATATTTTCTTTTTTCCCCATGAACATATTCATAAAAACTGCCTTCAAATTCTTGTCTGCTGGTTGCAACATCCTGGGATAGCTTCTACTGCCTGCTTTTGATATTGTGTATGGATGACATTTTCACGTTTCTTTACAAGTCTTATGAATTTTAAAATTGTGTACTAGAAACTATAAATGATAATTATAGAACAGAAACTCTGGATTTTGTTGTTTCACCTTGAAGACTTTTGTTTTATAAACAGGGTTCACTGGGCTAGTGTCAAACCAATGCTTATCTCCGCTACAGTGGGCATAGCTGAAATCTTCATTCAGTTGTTAAACACACATATCATATATGTATTACGCCTAGGCGTTTTTCTATAATAATATATTTTATTCAAGTTTCATCATTGTTATTTGTGAGAGTTCAACAAGCTACTCCACACTTAGTGGAAGTCAGAACCTCAGTTTTATTTGATTGTAGTATTTTATATAAATGAAATTATACAGTATGTATACTTGTACATCTATTTTCTTTATTTCCTTTTCTGTTTTCTTTCTTTCTTTCCTTTTCTGTCTTCTTTCTGTCTTCTTTCTTTCTTTCTTTCCTTCCTTCCTTCTTTCTTTCTCTCTTCTTTTTTCTTTCTTTCTTTTCCCCAGGTTGGTGTGCAGTGGCATGATCTCACTGCAACCTCTGCCTACCAGGCTTAAGATCTCCTTCCACTTCAGCCTTTTGAGTCACTGGGACCGCAGCCGTGCACCACCATGCCCGGCTAATTGTTTTGTATTTTTGGTAGAGACAGGGTTTCACCATGTTGCCCAAGCTGGCATGTCTGCTTTCTTTTATGCAACATTACATTTGTGATATTCACCCACCAGTTGCAAATAGCTATAGTCTGTTCATTTTAGAAAGTAGTTTTTACCTTTTAGTAAAATATAAAAATACATAAAATTAACCATTTTAGTATTTTTTTGTGTGCAGTTTAAAGAAATTAAATACATTCACATTGTTTTGCAACCATTGTCCACGTTCATAAGGAAATTTTTTCAATCTTTTAAAACTGAAACTCTACACCCAGTAAACAACACTCCCCTCCCATTGCCCTTTGTGTAGTCCCTGGAAACTACTCTTCTACTTCGTGTTTCTATGAACTTAACTGCTGTAAATATCTCATATGAGTGGAAAGAGACAATATAGCAAAAAAATCATGAGGAATAATAATATATACTATATAACATATGTTTATCCATTTTAAGAAAAATGCTAGCAGAGATCAGGTCATGGTGATTATAGAGAAAGGTAGGTAACAGTGAAAAGGGGATTGGGTGCACTAAATTTACGACGTGATGCCTCAAGTGCCAGAGCAGTGAGCTTTCTGCCCCACTCGCAGGGCTGGTCAATGGTGCGGTTGGGACCCTATTCGAGCTGCCTGACTTCCAGAGCCCATGCTTAGTACAAACTTCAATGAGCCATGAAAGCAATTCCAACAACAGGCACTTAATGGCTCTGAGATTTTATCACAGCCTGTTCTTCATGGCTAGCAACTTCAGAGAAGAGTGACAGCTGTGAGGTTCCAGAAGCCACACCTCAGGTCCCCCAGTTCCTCCCCAGCAGCTGGAGTCCAGGTGCAACAGGACCTGAAGCCGACCAGGGAACCATGGCCACAGGCTGTGTGAGGCTGGCGGCAAGACAGTCTCCCCTCCTACCCTCTGCTCATCTGCTAGGTCTTTGCCTTTTGTTCTGATTGTGCTGCTCCAGGCTTGGAACCAAGCCCAAAATTCCTCTTGAGTCTGAAGATGATGATGGTTTCCAGCTATCTGGATCCGCTGCATCTCCTGGAGGACTTTAATCTTCTGGAGACAGAGGGAAAGACAGGATACTGACAGGGCCTGGGTGAAAGACTCTGTAGGGGCCTTATAAAAGAAGAAGGGAGCAGGGCTGGTCTCTGGGGTGTTTCTTTTAAGGGTCTCTCACCTCCCCTCCAATATCGTGCAGCCCTAACCTGTTCTCAGAGTTGAATGTAAACGGCCCTTCCTCTAGGAACTTGTCATCAACTTCACTCCCCTGACTACACCCTGCATTAGGATAGGTCTCCTCCTTCTCTGTGTATTACTCCCTTTCAGTAAATCTTAGATGCGGAAGACGGGGCCAGGGAATGTCCTGCCCAGGCTGATTTCTGATTTCCACCTCCACCCTCCCACAAAGTGAGGACTTCAGCTACTGCTTACCTTTCTGTTTTTCTGGGTTTTGATCACATTTCTCTGGAAGACAGAAAGCCAAAGACCATCAGAAAGGTCCGCTGGTCCATGAGTAGCCTCCATTTCCAGCGATTTCCAAGCTTCACCACCACCAGAGCCACCAGGGTCAGGGAATGTGCACAAAAGAGGCCTTGCAGCTCTGCAGCTTCACCACTCAGGGAGTGGGACTGATGGCTGCTGCGGAGCCTCCATCACTTATGGGTAAAATACCCTGTTTATGGGGTGGGGAGGGCTGTGAGGCGCTCGCAAGAAATTTTGGCAAGGACTGAGATCTAGGAGCTCAGTTCAAGACTCTCTTCTCCCAGGCCTCAGGATCCTGGTCCCTGACCTGTCTGCTCCAGGCTCACTCACATCCACACACTCCTTCATGGCAATGTCCAGCATCACCAGGTCAGTGAGGAATGTCCCCAGAGAGGGCATGACACCTGCACCATCAGAGTGGTAGTGATGAGGAGCACCTGCTCTCCAGTGCCCACTCAAGTACTGTCCCCTGAAATCTTATAAACCCCTGCCTTCTGGCCCCCTCTACCTAGGTTACCCACTTGGAGTAGCTGAGAACCCTCAGCTGCCTTTTCCCAATTCTCTATGTCTTCCCATTAGCTGGCCTCTATGGCCACCAACCTCACCATAATTACCTCCTTGGTGGGATTTTAACAAGCCACAAGATCATGTGGTCTCTGGCTACACCTGTTTTAAAAGCCACACGGAGCCCAGCTCTCCCAGGCCTTGCTCTGGTCTGTCTAATGAAGGTGTTTTAGGCACTGCAGCCCCAGGAGAAAAGGGCTGGAGTCGAAAGGCCCTCTGTTTTTTTGATTTGGAGGTTTCCAGCTGGGAGAAATAAGCTCTGTTCTCTGAAACCCTGGAGCCCTTCCCCATCACAGACACATTCACCTTCTGCTGCCACAGCCTCATCTGGGCTCTCTGGGACTCCGCTACAGGGTAGACAACTTGTAGGTGTCCACCTGCTAGGATGAGGGACAAGGTCAGTGAAAATATGCTTCTTTCAGTTACGCTTCATCCACACTAACCTTGGACATGGATAAGTGGCCTGAGTCAGCTTGTCCAATGCTATGACCACCTCCAGTGAACTCTGACTCTAGACTCACTCCCAGGTCCAACACTCCCTGGATGTGTCATTTTGGGCATGCAGTCGGGTTTTCTTGAGCTGTTTCCTCAACTGGAAAGTGTGGTGGGACCCAACTACCTCACAAGGCCTTTTAACACCTCGGTTTAATGTGGCTTTCACGATTGCTCTCGCCATCATCCCTCTCAGGATGAGCCAGACACAAGCACCCTCAGATTCTCTTTCTCCCTGAGCCCCATGATCGCCTTGTGAGTCCTGCCCAACAGGCTCATCATTCCTACATTTTCCACATAAGAAAACAGAGGCTCAAAGGGGCAATGACATGCCAAGGACCCCACAAGAGAGGCCAACTACTCCCTCAACGTGAAGGGACCATCCCAGCTGCCTTCACCCAACACCCTAGCATCACCACTGACCAGCATTCCATCTTCTAAACTCTATGAGTGACAATATTCCCAGCCAGCCCCTGTGGCAGTAGACATGGTTCTGAGAATTGGGAATCTAATGTGGAGGAAAAGTTAAATATTTATATGAACTCTGTTGAACATGGGCACAAACAATGGTCACCAAGTCCTGGAACAGGTTGCATGAGCCCCTTGAGGTGTTCATCCAGCGCTGTTTCAGAGAAATCTTTCAATCCATTCCTATACATTAGTGATTGAAAAAACAACAGACAACTTCAAAAACAAGGTGATCTTTTGTGTTCCTTGAGCCCAGTTGTGAAGGGCACCTGTGACTGCGCTTCATGCCAAACAACGCATTACAAAAAGAGCTAGGGTCCCAGACTGTGCCGAAGTTTCATGAGACCTCTCCTCATCTGTGCATGGACAGGTGGCCGACTCTGGAGCCCAGGCTGTTGCTTCCCAGTCTGGTAATGAATCCTCTATAGTCTGGTGAGTGTAAATATACATATATATATGTGTATTTTTATATATATATTTTCTTTCTCTCCTTCCCATTGCAATTTGCTTATTATGTTATTTGCTTATCATGTCTGTATTGCCATACACTTGGGATAAATGCTGTTTATCCTTAAAACTATTGTGGGTGCCTTTTCTTTTCCCTCTTGCATTTCCCGCACAGGAGCCTAGGTGATGGAATCTCGAAGTGACCTCACTTGCTTAGTTACAAACTCAAAGAAAGTTTAGAACTCTGGTAACCTGAAGCCCTCATTCTAGAGACAGCCTTGTATTTACTAAGGAGACTCTGAAGACAGCAAGATGTTCTACTGCTATGTCTTGAATTTCTGAGGCTCTCATCTCAGGAAGGCTTGAACTGAGAGTTTTTGTTTATGATGGAGACAGTGCTCATTCTGCACCACTGGCTCTTCTGGCCATTTGGAAAGGGTTATCCATAGATAACACAAGGCCACCCATGGCAGGCCTATCCAGGCCAGGTCTCACCTTTGATATCATCTCAGTAGCCACACACCCGTCCTCATCTCCACGTCTTGTGAGAAAGAAAGAGATAATGGGTCCTTTCTTGACAGGAGCAGGTTTCCAGGTATTCGGAGGCTAAAAGTCTGTCAAATTTATACCGCAGGTAATAGCTGGCAGGAGGGGAAGGTGAGTGCTGGGGGTCACTTTTGTCTGTTCAGATGTTTATTCTAAGGCTTCAAGCTGTCATCTTGTTTTCTCCCTGGCTGGAGGTCTATGCAAATGCTCCCATATGCCTGATCTGGGGAGTAGACTTTCTAACTGCAATTTCCCCTGTGGGGAAAGCCAGGATGCCATTGATGCCTCTTGGCCAGGCTTCCAGGCACTTTCTTTGCAGAACTGTATTCAGGAGATCCTTGAGGAGCTGTTTGATGAGTCCAACTACTCCATCTCATTGAACAAAAGGCAGGTGCACCATGCCAACAACCATGGTCCGTGCTAGTCTGGAGTCAAGGTGGGCACAGAGAGGTCTCCAAATGGAAAAGACCAGGGAAGCCCAGGACCCTGACCCAAATGTGAGGATTCCCCAGAAACCGTTTTAGGGCTTTCTCAGTTAAGGACCCACAGTTCATTCCCAGAGGAATCTGGCCTCCATTAGTACATAATGGCAACTTAGGTTCACAGTCACCGGTCATATGCTTGCAGGAATGCCAAAAGAAACACTTTTGTGTTGTTTTCACTTTACATTAGGTTGTGAGTATCTTTGCATGTTGCTATTATTTTTATTGTTATATCTACCCACCCCAGATACTTCCTGTAGCAGACAGCTTCGCTGCCTTGCCAGACCTTCTCTAAGTCTTAGAAGTTCACACTGTTACTAGAGAGAGGTTTTACCCAAAAAGTGGGAGTTATGCAAAAGGGTCTTATATGACTCTATACATGTGTCTCTCAGAGCCCACCTCTATAGCCCCATCAGGACAGGAGCTGTGCCCTCATATGTCTTCATAAGATTCCATAAGTGGGGCCTTTCCCTCAGTAATTTAGGCTTTTAATACTGGTGGAGCCTGACATAATAAATTCTATTTCCACTTCAGCCATGCTACAGCGAATATGTTTTTTTTTTTTTTTTTTTTTTGAGACGGAGTCTCACTCTGTCACCCAGGTGGGAGTGCAGTCGCGCAGTCTCTGCTCACTGCACTCCACCTCCTGGGTTCATGCCATTCTCCTGCTTCAGCCTCCTGAGTAGCTGGGACTACAGGCACCTGTCACCACGCCCGGCTAATTTTTTTTCTCTGTGTGTGTATGTTTTTTTTTTTTTTAGTAGAGACAGTGTTTCACCGTGTTAGCTAGGATGGTCTCGACCTCCTGACCTCGTGATCCACTCGCCTCGGACTCCCAAAGTGCTAGGATTACAGGTGTAAGCCACCGCGCGCAGCCACTACAGGGAACATCTTATCTGTGTCCTAATAGGCTGTAACGGTTTGCTATGACTTCCATAATACAGTACCACAGGCTGAAGTTCTTTAACAACAAAAATTGAATGTCGCACAATTCTGGAAGTTAGAAATCCAACCTCAGCTACTGGCTGTGTGGTTTCTCTGAGGTCTCCATCCTTGGCTTGTAGATCATCATCTACTATCTCTGTGTTCACAAGATCTTCTCTTGTGCTTTTCTGTCCTTCCTGCCTCTTCTAATAAGGGCTCCAGTCATCTGGAATTAGGATGCACCACAATTAATTCACTTAAACTTAACTACATTTGCAGAGGCTATATGTTCAAATATAGTCACGTTCTGAGACACTAGGTGTTAGGACATGAACATATAATTTTTAGGAAGGGAATGCAATCTAGCTTACAACGTTTACTAATCCCTTGTAGATTATAGTCTCCCAGGAAAATGATTAGTCAGTGAAACAGTAGGAAAGTGTAAAGTTTTAATAGGTAAAGCCGGAATATATTCCAAAAGGGTTGTGAAAGCTGTACTGTAAATAGTACTTTCTGAATTTATCTGCTTTTATGTATCCAGACCCTCTTGGATGTCAACATTCTTTTAATTTTTTGTCAATCTGCTATCTATGTGGCAAAAAAATATGTTTCTATTTCAATTTTTCAACTAATACATTTGAGTTACCTTTCAGTTGATTTATACCTATTTGAGTTTTCTGTTCCCTCAGTTAATCCGCTCAATTCCTTGGCCCTGTGAGGGGTTTCTCTCACCTTGGAGTCCCCAAGCACTGACACCTTTTTCAGGTGTGGGGTTGCTGTAGTTGTTTCTCAAGACTCCCTTTAAGGTTTTAAAAGACCCAATTAAGTTGCTTTAAGTCAAAAGGGTTGTCTTTGGGTATCTTATCCTGTGCCCTGTCTCTAAAATAGAAAGAAAGTGAGGCTTCCCCATGCCCTTCCCCCTATGTCAGGGACAGACATAGAGCGTCAGGTAGCTTAAAGGGAATTTCATGCAATCCTCCCTTGGAAGATTCTCTTTCTTACTTGTGTTTTTCTGAGCAGCCATTTGACATCACAAAGTTTGTTTTCTCATTTGTAGGCTGAGTATGTTTTTTTGGGAATTCTCTGGGATAATGCTCTTCATAAAGATTATTAATAAAAGTGGGTGCTGTTGTCTTACAGCTGATATGATATCGTGAAGGCCTTGGATGTATTCATGGATTAATTATTCTCTACCTCCACATTAAATTTGATATCAGAGGCCTAAAATCTTTTTCACCATAAACACGCATGTCCTCCACATGCCCAAGTCTCTGAAGGATGGAGATTTCCTCATCTAAGCTCCACATTCCAAGCCTCTGGTATTTCACGGTCTTGCCATGAAAAGTCTTGTCCCCTCCCCAGGAGGAAATGAGTCTATTCTTAACCTAGAGGTGTGAATGATGCCAATGCGCCAAACCAGGCACAACAGAGAAGCTGACAAAGTCCCTGACAGCAGCCTTCCAGGGTCAAACTCTCTTCTTCTTTATAATTTTTCTCAACTTTCACCAGGACTTCCTCACCACTCTGTAGTTCCTGGACCAGCTGTCTAGTAGTTGAGCATATGTCTTCTCCAAGGCACAGTGGTGACTCTGCCAGCTACTAACTGTGTCTTAGCATACCAGTGCATCTTTATCAGCCTCAATTTGCATCTTTATAGAGAATTGTAAAATGAACCTCTGTTATGTATGAGAGACATGCAAGGGGAGAAGAAAACACACACACACAAAAACTTTAAGGGTAAACAAGCTTTATCTCACGTAAATGGCAGTGCAGCTATAATAAGCAAATTGCAATGGGAAAGGGAGAAGGGAAACATATATACATATTTATGCTCACCAGACTGCGGAGGATTCATTACCAGACCGGGAAGCAATAGCCTCGACTCCAGAGTAGGTCACCCGTCCGTGCACAGACAAGAAGAGGTCTTAGGAATTTTCGGCGTGGCCTAGGGCCCTAGTTCTTTTTGTAATGAGTTGTTTGGCATGAGGCCCAGTCACGAGGGCTCTTCACAACTGGGCTCAAGGAACTTGAAAATGTTATCTTGTTTTTACAATTGTCTGTTATTTTTCAATAACTAACACATAGGAATAGATTGAAATAGATATTTCTCCAAAACAGTGCTGGACGAATGCTTCAAGCGGCTCATGCAACCTGTTCTGGGACTTAATGACCATTGCTTTTGTCCATGTTCAATTGAATTCAAATTTAATATTTAACTTTCCCCCACAACCTTATATGGTTTTTGTGAGAAATGAATGGCATAAAACATGAAAAGTGGTTCCCTAATGCTCGGCTTTGTGGAAAGGCTGCGGGGGCATGCTCTGATTGTTTGTATTTATTATTTTTTTCTCTTCTTTCACTCCAGAAGGTCTTTCATGTCACAATGACTCATGTCCCTCTATAATTGGACAATCATATAGAAAACAAACATGTCCTTACATTTGTAAAGGGCACTTGAGCTTCCTGTTAGCTGGACTTCGTCCTTGAAACAGAGAGATCCTGTAGGAAAGGGGCCCCAGACACACTCAGACATAGCTAAAGAGGTTGTAGTTAGGGCTTATTTATTCATCACATATATATATAATGCAGTTTTCCAGACATTTGGCTTAATTCAGTGAAGACAGCAGATGACAGTTCCTGGGCCACAATTTACTTCAGGGAGTCAGACACTCAGAGTGGACATCATAAGCAGGTCATGTTCACAGAATGTGAGAACTGATGTTCTCATGCTCTCCTCTAGGAATGGATGCACCTGTCAGCTTCTGATCAGAATGACAGACCCAGGATCAAGCATAACATTTAAATAGACGAAGAAAACTTTTTTCCAAAAAGTAACATCGCTTTATGATAAAAACTCTCAACAAATTAGGTGTAAAATAAATTCACTTCAAAGCATTAAAGGCCATGTATTACAAATGAATAGCTGGGCGGGCAGTTCTGCCATAAGGCAAGGACATCCGCTTCCCTAGATACATATCCAGGGTCACAGAGAATGAGCAGTTCCAGGGTTGTGTTCACCTGGGGTCCTCTCCAGGTCGGTTTCAAGAGGACAGGACTGGGGTTCTGCATTCACCTCTGTGGAGAGCTAGAAGTAAAATGAGCTACGCTCCACCTCAGCCTAATGTAGACAATGGCTACAGAAAAGACTGTTTTCTTCCTCATAAATAGGGGTGCTCGAAGTGGGTAACCTCTATTGTTTCACATACTCATAAGTGTCTGCCAGCCTTGGTTCTTCATTGGTGAACTAAGAGTCTTTGCTCTGAGACTCTGCAAAAATGCTTCTACTCCCTGGAGGCCCTTCAAATCAGAGAGAGGCATGGCCACTCCAGAGATATTTTGGGTAGATAAAGATGGGATAGAGCTAAACGTGTCAGAGCACTGGACCCTGAGTCTGAAGTCACGGGAAAATGCCAGTTCCTGTTGGGTTTTTGAGCTCCTCATTTGAAAGTCATATTAAATAATTTCCCTGGATAAGGGGAGGGTGCCTCATGAGTAAATAGCACACTCCAAATGGTGGAGGCAAAGAGAGGGCAATGAAGGATTCCAAGGTCATTGTACTTCAAGCCTTCAGATTCTGCTCCTTTGTCCTCTGGAACTCCAAAGAGTCAGTGTCTTCAGGACACAAAACAATGGTACCTGATTTGTTCCATAATGTTCCTGCATGGGGCTGCAGTGTTAGTGATGGCCTTGAGGTGGTTACAGCCTGCTGTGTTTCTGGTGCCTATTGAGCTTTGCTGGAGGAGCTGGAGCAAGTAAGAGTCACACACCTCATATTATTATCAACAATTTCCACATTGCCCACTTAGCCAATCGTTTTTCCCTTGCACTCACCCTTTGCCAGCTACCCTGGTGGGTCCAACATGTGGCACAGAAAATGATTACATCATGTCAGCATGCCCCTCCGAGGACAGAACTCTCTGAAGACAGCTCGACAAAAGCACTAAAGCAAGTATATATAAAAGAAAAGAGCAAGGACTATTATATAAAGTAGAATGTTGAGAAGAAGAGCTGCAAAGTCATTGCATGGGGGGACCCAAAGTCCTCACTGAGGTGATCTTTAATCCATGATGAGAATGACAACAGAGAGGCATCTCTGCACAAGAATGTGTCAGCGAGAAGCCACCCTTGGTGAAGAGTCTTACAGGTGTGAGTTTGGCAGAGATTAGAAAGGGACCAATTTGGTACAGACAGCCTGAGGAAGAGATAAGCAGAGGCATGGAGAATCCTGGGGCTTGGGACATGAGGCTAGATATCTGCTCCTTTCTGACAACATTGCCCTAAAACTTAGCACCTTTTAATAGTATATACTATCTCACAATTTGTGTGGACCAGAATCTGGACACAGTTTAGTCAGCTGCCTCTGCCTTCAGGTCTCTTATGAGATTGGGGCTGTGGTCTCAACTGAAGGTGGACCGGGAAAGCATCAGCCTTTAAGCTCATGCTTGTGAAAATTGGCAGGGTTAAGGGTAGACTGAGAGCATGACTTTACTTCTGTCTACTGGCCTGAGCACTCCCTCCGTTCTTTGTTATGTGTGTCTGTACATAGAGCATCTCATAGCATTGGAGCTTGCTTCCTCCGTTTGAGGAATACAGTTGAGAGACAGAATTAGGCAAAGAGGTTCACACAAAAAGAGACAGAAAGAAAGGGAAAGACTGAGGAAGCAAATAGGAAAAACCCAGTAGGAGGAATAATGACAGCTTTAAAAAAACTTGAGAGTTACAATAATTTGTATTAAAATTGTAACCCCCAGTGTAATGCTATAATGAGATAGGTTGTAATTAACTCCTGAGGTTGAGGCCATCATGATTGAGATTACTGCCTTTATACAAGAAACACCAGAGGGATGTCTGTCTCCTTCTACCAAATGAAAATAAAATTTGATGTGTGCAGTCTGAAATTCAGAAGAGTCATCACCAGAGCTCAACGATGCTGATACCCTGATCTCAAGTTTCCAACCCCTAGGAGTGTGAGAAATTAAATCCTGTTGTCTATAAGCTGTCTAGTTCATGGTTCTTTGGTATAGCAGCCTGAACTAATACAAAAGTCATACACTATTCTGTATTCCATTTGAGAGAAGCTGAATTTGTGCCTTCAAACTGTTAAAAAAAAAAGACTTTAAAAATTGGATATTTAGAATGAAAGGTAAGAAACAGCTTGTTGAAACACTTAAATCTCCTCTGCTTATAAGATTTTAAAAAATTGGCTGAAATTTGTTGGAAGCAATATGGCCAACTGAAGTCCATGGAGAATGAGTTTGCTGATGTTAGAGCCCAAATTTCCATTGCATGTTTCATATTAACTCTCCCTGAGTATTCATGTGACCTGTGAGGAAGCAAGAGGAGATGACTGTGCATGTCTCATGACTTTCCATATTACTACTTTCCTTCCAGCAATCCCCTTCTAATCCAGAGCCCACTTAAGCATTTTTTAATCAACACCTTAAAGCCTATATAAGAAAACCGATTTGAGCTGGACTCCTATCTCCTGTTGGCCAACCTACAACAAGATGCCATTTTTCTCAAAACCCAAGTGCCATACTACTGGCATCGAGCAGTGGGTCATTTTGTTCAATAACAAACTGAGTCACTAACCACCTAGTGCTGGGAGACTTTGTGAAGGCTTTCCCCGACATAGGTGAGATAAGGCACATGGATATAATTCTATATATAATAAGAAGGCACTAGAAAATTTAATGGTTGTATTAGTCCATTCTTATACTGCAATGATGGAATACCTGAGACTGGGTAATTTATAAAGAAAAGAGGTTTAATTGACTTACAGTTCCACAAGATTGGGTGGGGGAGGTTCAGAAAACGTCCAATTATGGTGGCCAACAAGTGAAGTGAGTGAGAGCAGGAGATACACCAGATGCTTATGAAACCATCAGATCTCGTGAGAACTCACTATCACAAGAACAGCATCAGGAGAACCCGTCCCCACAATTCAATCAACTCCCCTCAGGTTTCTCCCTTAACACCTGGAGGTTATAATACAAAATGAGGTTTGTGTGGGGACACACAGCTAAAATATATGAATGCCAGAGGATGATATCTGCATTTAGTTTCAACCTCGTACTGCAGCAGAATGAAACTGAAGCCCAGTGGGGAAGTGACTTTCCCAAGATTACACTGCTAGACCCCAAGCCTACTCGAGTTGTGGCCCATGCTACCTCCCCCCTATTCCCCTAATGCTTCCATCTCCAAGTGTGTGCGTTATTTACAGGTGAAACCACACCACGATTTTTATGTTTTATCTTATATACCTCTGATACATTCCCTAGGAAGTAGATAACATTATCTCCACTGTGCACGCTAGGAGGCTGGGGAAGCCTCAAATACAGAGTGACTTTTATTAAGTCCCAGAGATGGTAAGAAAAACCAGGTAATGTTCCAGCTGTCTCTTATATCCTGGAACCCAGGCCGCATTTAGGTCTTTCCATGGAATTAAAGGGAAGTTGTGTTTGCATAATTATGTACAAATAAAGAGTTGACATGGAAGAGGAGACTGAGCAATAAGTAGCCTAGTGGGGCCTTTGGGTAGGTCTTATAGAAAGAAGGGGCCCAGTGGATGGAACCTTGAAGAGTTTAGCACACTTTCCTGGTGATAGAACCCCACAGCAGTTAAGAAACCAGGAACCCACATTCTTGAGACAGCTCTGTATCCACCTCTGTTGGTGAGAGATGCTCAAGAGAGTGAGAAGTCCTTTCACTGTGCCCTGATATTTCTGAGTTCTAGCCTTACAAAGGCTCAATGTAAAAGCCTTGTCTGATAACACAGATGTCAACTCAGCCCTCATCCCTTATAACCCTGGCCATTGGCCAGGTGCACCTACAGATAACACAGAGCAGCCCAGGACAGGTCCATCCAGGCCAGACCTCTCTCATCATCTCATCTGGGCAGCCCCAAGTTACTTTGTACCATGAGTTGCAGGATGGACAAAAGGGAGGGCACTCTTCTTGGGCAGAAGCCGATTGTCAGGTGTTGGAACACTTGTGTGTCTGTTATGTTCATATTCAGTTCATAGCTGGCAGAATAAAAATAAGACAGTTGGGGACTGAGTCTGTATACTCAGATGTGAATAGCAAGACTCTAACCTGATCTCTGGTTTCCTTCCTTGCTGGAGATTTATTTATTTATTTATACTTTAAGTTCTGGGATACATGTGCAGAATGTGCAGGTTTGTTACATAGGTTTATATTTGCCATGGTGGTTTGCTGCACCTATCAAACTGTCAGCTAGGTTTTAAACCCCACATATATTAGGTATTTGTCCTAATGCTCTCCTTCACTTTGCCCCCTGACAAGCCCCAATGTGTGATGTTCCCCTCCCTGTGTCCATGTGTTTTCATTGTTCAAATTTCACTTATGAGTGAGAACATGTGGTGTTTGGTTTTCTGTTCCTGTTAGTTTGCTGAGAATGATGGCTTCCAGCTTCCTCCATATCCCTGCAATCTGAGGTCTCTGTTCTGTTCCATCTGTCTATATATCTGTTTTGGTACCAGTATGACTTCCTCTCTTCCTATTTGCTTACACTTTATTTCTTTCTCTTGCCTGATTACCCTGGCCAGAACTTCCAATACTATCTTGAATAGGAGTGCTGAGAGAGGACATCCTTGTCTTGTGCTGGTTTTCAAAGGGAATGCTTCTGGCACTTGCCTATTAAGTATGATATTGGCTAGGGGTTTGTCATAAACAGCTCTGATTATTTCGAGACTTTTTCCGTCAATAAATAGTTTATTTAGAGGTTTTAACATGAAGGGATATTAAATTTAATCAAAGGCCTTTTCTGCATCTATTGAGAAAATCCTGTGGTTTCTGTCATTGGTTCTGTTTATGTGATGGATTACATTTATTAATTTGCATACGTTGAACCAGCCTTGAATCCCAGGGATGAAGCTGACATGATCATGGTGGATAACATTTTCGATGTGCTGCTGGATTTGGTTTGCCAGTATTTTATTAAGGATTTTTACATCGATGTTCATCAGGGATATTGGCCTGAAATTTTTGTTGCGGTTGTGTCTTTGCCAGGTTTTGGTATCAGAATGATGCTGACCTCATAAAATGAATTAGGGAGGAGTCCCTCCTTTTCAATTGTTTGGAATAGTTTAAGAAGAAATGTTACCAGCTGCTCTTTATGCTTCTGGTAAAATTCGGCTGTGAATCCATCTGGTTCTGAGCGTTTTTTTATTGGTAGGCTATTAATTACTGCCTCAATTTCAGAACTTGTTACTGGTCTATTCAGGGATTCAACTTCTTCCTGGCTTAGTATTGGGAAAGTGTATGTGTCCAGAAATTTATCCATTTCTTCTATATTTTCTAGTTTATTTGTGTAGAGATGTCTACAGTGTTCTCTCATGGTAGTTTTTATTTCTGTGGAATCAGTGGTGATATCCCATTTATCATTTTTTAATGTGTCTATTTAATTCTTCTCTCTTTTCTTCTTTATTAATCTAGCTAGTGGTCCATCTATTTTGTTAATCTTTTCAAAAAACCATCTAGTGGAGTCATTGATTTTGAACAGTTTTTCTTGTCTCTATCTCCTTCAGTTCTGCTCTGATCTTAGTTGTTTCTTTCCTTCGGCTAGTTTTTGAATTTGTTTCCTCTTGATTCTCTAGTTATTTTGATTGTTATGTTAGGGTGTCAATTTTAGATCATTCCACCCTTCTGTTGTGGGCATTTAGTGCTAGCATATCGCCTCTTAAAACTGCTTTAGCTGTGTCCAAGAGATTCTGGTACATTGTCTCTTTGTTCTCATTTGTTTCAAAAAAACTTAATTTCTCTCTTAATTTTGTCATTTACTCAGTAGTCATTCAGGAGCAGGTTGTTCAATTTCCATGTATTTATGTGGTTTTGAGTGAGTTTCTTAATCCTGAGTTCTGATTTGATTGCACTGTGGTCTGAGAGGCAGTTTGTTATGGTTTCCATTCTTTTCCATTTGTCGAGGAGTGTTTTGCTTCCAATTATGTGATCAATTTTAGAATATGTGCTATGTGGCATGGAGAAGAATGTATATTCTGTTCATCTGGCATGGAGAGTTCTGTAGTTGTCTATTAGGTCCGCTTAGTCCAGAGCTGATTTCAAATACTGAATATCCTTGTTAATTTTCTGTCTCATTGATCTGTCTAATATTGGCAGTGGGGTGTTAAAGCTTCCCAGTATTATTGTGTGGGAGTCCATGTCTCTATATAGGTCTCTAAGAACTTGTTTTGTGAATCTCAGTGCTCCTGTCTTGGGTAGGTATATATTTAGGATAGTTAGCTCTTCTTGTTGCATTGATCCCTTTACCTTTATGTAGTGCCCTTCTTTGTCTTTTTTCATCTTGGTTTAAAGTCTGTTTTATAAGAAACTAGGATTGAAACCTTGCTTTTTTTTTTTTTTGCTTTCTTTGCTTTCCATTTGCCATTTCTCCTTCCCTTTATTTTGAGCCTATGTGTGTCTTTGCATGTGAGATGTGTCTCCTGAATACAGCACACCAAAGGGTCTTGACTGTTTAACCAATTTGCCAGTCTGTGTCTCTTAATTGAGGCATTTAGCCCATTTACATTTATGGTTAATAGTTATGTGTGAATTTGATCCTGTTATCATGATGCTAGCTGGTTATTTTCACATTCGTTGATGCAGTTTTTTCATAGTATCGATTGGTCTTTATATTTTGGTGTGTTTTTGCAGTGGTGTACCATATTTTCCTTTCCATATTTAGTGCTTCCTTCAGGAGCTTTTGTAAGGTATGTCTGGTGGTGACACAATCCCTCAGCATTTGCTTGTCTGTGAAGGACTTTATTTCCCCTTTGCTTTTGAAAATTAGTTTGGCTGAATATGAAATTCTGAGTTGAAAATTCTTTTATTTAAGGATGTTGAATATTGGCCCCCACTCTCTTCTGGCTTGTAGGGTTTCTGCAGAGAGATCTGCTGTTAGTCTGATGGGCCTCTATTTGTAGGTAACCTGACCTCTCTCTCTGTCTGCCCTTAACATTATTTCCTTCATTTCAACTTTGGAGAGTCTGGCGATTATGTGTCTTGGAGTTGCTCTTCTCGAGGAGTATCTTAGTGATGTTCTCTGTATTTCCTGAATTTGAATGTTGGCCTTTCTTTCTAGGTTGAGGAAGTTCTCCTGGATAATATACTGAAGTTTGTTTTCTAGCTTGGATCCATTCTTCCCGTCACTTTGAGGTATATCAATCAATCGTAGGTTTGGTCTTTTCACGTAGTCCCATATATCTTAAAAGTTTTGTTTAGCTCCATCAGGCCATTTATGTTTCTCTCTAAGCTGGTTATTCTAGTTAGCAGTTCCTATAACCTTTTATCAAGATACTTAGCTTCTTTGCATTGGGTTAGAACATGCTTCTTTAGCTCAGAAGAGTTTATTATTACCCACCTTCTGAAGCCTACTTCTGTCAATTCTTCAATTTCATTCCCCATCCAGTTTTGTGCCATTGCTGGAGAGGTGTTGTGATCATTTGGAGGAGAAAAGGCATTCTGGTTTCTGGAATTTTTGGCATTTTTGTGCTGGTTTTTCCTCTTCTTCATGGATTTATCTACTTTCAATCTTTGGGGCTGATGACCTTTGGATGGGGTTTTATTTGAGGGCCCCTTTCTGTTGATGTTGTTGCTTTCTGTTTGTAAGTTTTTCTTCTAACAGCAAGGCTCTTCTGCAGGTCCAATGCAGTTTGCTGGAGGTCCAATCCAGACCCTGTTCACCTGGGTATCACCGGTAAAGGCTGCAGAACAACAAAGATTGCTGCCTTCTCCTTCCTCTGGAAACTTCATCCCAGGAGGATGCCCGCCCAATGCCAACTGGAGCCCTTTTGTATGAGGTGTCTGTCAACCCCTGTTAGGAGGTTTCTCCCAGTCAGGAGTCACGGGGAATCCACTTGAGGAGACAGTCTGTCTCTTAGCAGAGTTGGTGCACTGTGCTGGCAGAATCCCTCTAGTCAAGATCAGCTGCTCTCTTCAGAGCCGGCAGGCAGGAATGATGAAATCCACTGAAGCTGCACCCACAGCCGCCCCTTCCCCCATGTGCTCTGTCCCAGGGAGATGGAGGTTTTCTGTGTAAGCCTCTGACTAAGGCTTTTACCTTTTCTTCAAGTATGCCCTGCCCAGTGAGGAGGACTCTAAAGAAGCAGTCTGCCACAGCCACTTTGCTGCACCCAACCCAGACCTGCCAGCCTCCTTGGCACTGTCAGGGGAAAACTGTCTACTAAAGCCTCAGTAATGGTGGACTCCACTCCCCCCAACCGATCTCAATTGACCCAGGTCAACTTCAGACTGCTGTGCTGGCAGAGAGAATTTCAGCATGAGGAACGCATTAGCTGTTTGTGATTTTCATGTCTGTTGCAGGGAATTGACCCATTGTTAGTGCTAGATTTGGAGTCTTAAAAAACAGATTTATCTTACTGAACTCAAAGTACAACTTGAAGATGTACTCAGCTGTTTAGTTAAATTGCAGCAGGAGAAAATGTATCTTTGCAGATCTATTTTTATGTCACTTGCTTTTAGAGACGAGATTGTCTCTGGCACAGTAATTCAACTTAGTCTATGTCAAAAACAGCCTGAAAAGACTTAAAAAAATTATGAATAGCAGATTGCATTCTATGTGTTTTCAAATTTCTTCTATGATGTAAAATAAATAACATAATGTTTTACCTTGGATTTCCAACCTCAGCCCTCAGCCATTTTCCCAAACTTTTTTTTTTTTTTTTTTTGAGACAGAGTCTTGCTCTGTCTCCCAGTCTGGAGTGCAGTTGTGCTATCTCGGCTCACTGCAAGCTCCACCTCCCGTGTTCATGCCATTCTCCTGCCTCAGCCTCCCAAGTAGCTGGGACTACAGGCACCGGCCACCACACCCGACTACTTTTTTGTATTTTTAGTAGAGACGGGGTTTCACCGTATTATCCAGGATGGTCTGGATCTCCTGACCTCATGATATACTCATCTCAGCCTCCCAAAGTGCTGGGATTACAGGCGTGAGCCGCCCTGCCATGCACCACTTTCCCAAACTATTAAAAGACCTTCCAAGGTGGTTCAGAAACATTTTTCGAGGAAATTATTCCTAATGGTAAAGGATAATAACAGATGGATAACAATCTCAAATAAATTATGCCTCTATTTGCAGAAGTGTCACTCTCCAGAGTCTCCAAGACCCAGAGAATTTCCATGAGGTAGAGTGGTTTATGGACATTTAGCAAAATTGGTCCTGACTGCTGTCTCAGCCTCTTAATAGCTGTGCAGCTATAGACAATTTACTGGACTTAGAACAGTTATATAAACCTGGGCTGCAAGAAAACGCATAACACTGATTGCAAGAATGGCAACCACTTCTCATTCCTCTCTGATCTGGGCCCTCTGCAATGTACACTTGAGGCTGCTTCCATGGAGGGAAAGATTTTCTTTTCCCAAATCTTGGATCTGGCTGGCCTTATTTGCTCTGCCTCATTCATACTTTTTGTTCTAATAAAATAATTAACATGTTTAGCGTCTCATCCCAGCCTTTATCTTGTTAAAACTGTATCTTATAATATGTCATCTCTCTTTATTATATTTGGTTATATTCATTCTATTCAATACTCAGATAATCTTTTTATCTCTGTTTAATTTAGTGTTTCACCTATACATTGTCCTAATTTTTTTATTCTTTACATTCTACCGAGCTGTGATTCAAATATGCTATTTTAATATGGAAAACGGTGGCCTAGTTTTTCTTCAGAAATTTCTTTTTATTTACTTGTGTTATTCAGTTTTTAACTTGGTTCCAATATTTGGGAAATATCACATTTGAAATGTCTGTAGTCATGTTATTTCTGTGCTTATTCCATTTTTCCTTGGAGGAAGGTGGACAGCACACAGACTTGACATCCTTGTGATCTATCAGTATCTGAAGGGATCACTTTTTTTCAGTTTGATTACTTCTCTGGCTTATTCTCTTGATTTACTTTAGCTTTCATCAAGTGCTTATATATTTTTAAACTGTATTCATTATTTTCATGGTTCTTGTAGCTTCTTGAGAACTTTTACTTGTCTACACTAAAATATTTAAAAATATGTAGCCTTTTCTTCTGAAAGCACAAATATCCAGTGTACACATGCGTAGAATATTTCATAGGCATTGGGCGGCATACAACCACATCCTATGAGATATTCCGTTTCTTCATTCAAAACATCTCTCTCAAATATGTAGTAATAGTCACTTGTAAAAGATAGTTCTTTTGATACTTAAAATTTTGCTTTATGTGCCTTTTTGAAAATATATACTTAACTACAGTGAACAGAACGGACTTAGATACAAACAGAGCTACTGTTTTTGTAAAACATTAAGTTAATAGAATGACTTATCTTATTTCAAGTCTTTTGAGTCTAGTCACTGTGCTTCCTTTTAGTATGTCCTTGACCTCACAAAAATAATTCGTGGAATCTTATATTTATTTTATAAATTAATTTAAAGAAACAAAATTTGTGCATGGATAAATATTACTTGTTGAGTACAATTTAGAATTTCTACTGTCATTTTAGTGTCTTAAAAGATATGACCTGTCGAATTTCTGCTCTCATAAAATGAATGATATTGTTAGGCCTAAACCCTTGCCATTTATTTTCCCCCTCTCTCATACAGTGTGTATCTTTGGTTCACTGCTGAACAATTTTATTAATTTTTCTCTCTTGCTAGTAGTCAAACTTTCTAATAAAGTTATTTATCATTACTTGTGTTTATTTAGTTACTGTATGTTAAACATTTGATTTCTGATGGTCTTAATGTCATTTAATATAATTGTAAATGTTTCAATTTGTCATTATTAACAAATTTCTGTATTATATATTTTAGACTCAGCTATTAAGTATATGTGGGTAAATGACTTAGAATAGTTTCTAAAACATTGTAGGGGCTACTAAGTACTAATGGCCCTGATTCATTAAACTTTTATTCGTTATACTATTCTTTATTTACTAAATTATTTTGTAATCTTACTTAAATTTATTCTTTTCTTTTCTAAATATTTGTGAAAAAGGGGGTAGGCTAATGTGTCATTTTGATAAAACTTCATGTCAAATGTTATGCTTCACTGTTTTCTTTTAGATGTAATAGCTTTTTTGACTCAGGCAATACATGCAAGTATGAAGTATAAAAATTATAGTCTCAATCCTTAAGCAGAGGAAAAACTTGGCTATTTGTTGATTTTAACAAAGCTACATTGTCCCACATAATACATAAAACTTTCACAAAGCTACATTATCCCACATAACAGGCATGCCAGCTGCCTAGATCTGGAAAGATGGATTGTTACAAGTTAGAAGTAAATAACTTGATAGGCCCAATTTAACAAATGAAGCTCAAGACGTGGAAGATATGAGACCTATAATAAAAGATTAAATTATTTTAAAAATCTTACCACAAAGAAAAATCAGAGTCAAATACTTTAACTGTTAAATTATACAAAATATTTAATAAAAATACCAATCCTTTACAAATACACACCATACATAGATAAGAGATAAACAACCCCTAATTACTTTATGAGGCCAATATTACTATACCAAAGCCAGACAAACCCATCATGTGTTAGGAATAATATGGGTACATATGGCTGATAAACAAAGACACATAATTCTCAAAAAGTACTAGTAAATTAAATACAGAAACACCTAAAAGTAATTATACACTATGGCCAAGTACAATCTTTTTAGAAATGAAATGGTTTAATATCTAAAAACCAAAAATTTAATACACAACATTGATAAACTGAATAACATAAAATGATCCTTTTAATAGACACAGAAAAGCTTGTGATACAAACAACACTGATTCATTATAAAATCCTTAACACACTAGGAAGGAAAAACTTACTAGAACTACTAAAAAGGATTCATAAAAATTTCCCACTAATATTACACTTGCTGAAGAAAGACTAGGCGCTTTGCCTCACAGTCTGGGAAACAGATAAGAATGGCTACTTTTGCTACTCTATTAAATTGAACTAAAGGTGTTAGGCAGAGAAATTATATAATAAAAACAAATAAAACAATTCTAAATTTATAAAATAAACTCTTTTATTGTAAATGGCATCAACTTATATGCGAGAATTTTTATAGACTTTACAAAAATCAACTGGAACTAATAAATGAGTTCAGCAAGTCACAAGATACAAGATAAATGCACAATATTAAATTGCACTTTTATACACTAACTAGGAGCAATCAGTAAATAAAATTAGAAAAAATAATTCTACTCATTAGCTCAATGTGTAGTGGCTTAAAATTCCAAATATGCATTATGTCATATTTTCTGTTGGCCACAAATACTGACACAGCTTAGTTGAATGGGTCTACCACAATGTCCTCATGTGTCTGGAATTGGTGGTTTCTTGGTCTCACTGACTTCAAGAATGAAGCTGAGGACCCTCACGGTGAGTGTTACAGTTCTTAAAGGTGGCGTGCCTGGAGTTTTTCCCTTCTGATGTCAGTATGTGTTTGGAGTTTCTTCCTTCTGGTGAGTTCGTGGTCTTGCTGGCTCAGAAGTGAAGCTGTAGACCTTTGTGGTGAGTGTTACAGCTCATAAAGGCAGTGTGGACCCAAAGAGTGAGCAGCAGCAGGATTTATTGCAAAGAGCGAAAGAACAAAGCTTCCACAGTGTGGATGGGGACCCGAGAGGGTTGCCACTGCTGCCTCGGGCAGCCTGCTTTTATTCTCTTATCTGGCCCCACCCACATCCTGCTGATTGGTCCATTTTACAGAGAGCCGATTGGTCTGTTTTACAGAGAGCTGATTGGTCCATTTTGACAGGTTGCTGATTGATGCATTTACAATCCTTGAGCTAGACACAAAAGTTCACCACGTTCCCTACTAGATTCGCTAGATACAGAGTGTCGATTGGTGTATTTACAAACCCTGAGCTAGACACAGGGTGCTGATTGGTGTGTTTACAAACCTTGAGCTAGATACAAAGTGTCGATTGGTGTATTTACAATCTCTTAGCTAGACATAAAATTTCTCCAAGTCCCCACCAGACTCAGGAGCCCAGCTGGCTTCACCCAGTGGATCCCGCACCAGGGCCGCAGGTGGAGCTGCCTGCCAGTCGCACGCTGTGCTCCTGCACTCCTCAGCCCTTGGGTTGTCGATGGGACTGGGTGCCATGAAACAGGGGGTTGAGCTCGTTGGAGAGGCTCGGGCCGCACAGGAGCCCTTGGCCGGGGGGAGGCTCAGGCAAGGCGGGCTGCAGGTCCCTAGCCCTGCCTCTCGGGGAGGCAGCTAAGGCCTGGCGAGAAGTCGAGCACAGCAGCTGCTGGCCCAGGTGCTAAGCCCCTCACTGCCTGGGGCTGGCGGGGCCAGCTGGCCGCTCCAAGTGTGGGGCCCGCCAAGCCCACGCCCACCCGGAACTCGCGCTGGCCCGCAAGCACCGCGCGCAGCCTCGGTTCCCGCCCGCTCCCGGCATGATAAGGGAGCCGGCTCCGGCACTGGCCTGCTGAGAAAGGGGCTCCCACAGTGCAGCTGTGAGCTGAAGGGCTCTTCAAGCGCGGCCAGAGTGGGCGCCAAGGCCGAGGAGGCGCCAAGAGTGAGCGGGCTGTGAGGGCTGCCAGCATGCTGTCACCTCTCACTCATGAGATTGAAGCTGTGTCTCAACTGAAGCTTGACTGGGAAGGATGCACTTCTGAGCTCAATCTGGTTAGTTGTGGCATTATTGTTTTGACTGAGTTCTTAGTTTCTTTCTGTCTTTGGTCAGGGCACTCTCTCCATTCTCTGTCACACAAGCCTGTAAAAATGAAAGCTCAAAACATTGAAGCTTGCTTCTCCAGATCAAAGTATGCGACAGACAGAGAGAAAGACAGGAAAAAAGGAAGGAAACGATAACAGAAGAGAGAGGAAGTAAGAAGCAAGTGACAATCTTTTCATAATTAAATATTGGAAGTGACTTTCCCTATTTTCAAATGTATTCTACTGACATGAAGTGAGTCACTAACCATTTACTGTTTACACTTGGGTGTGTATAGTTGGAAATAAAAATTATTATGAGCCATCATGAAGGCTATTCACTACGTATGCCAAGGTGAGACAAATGGGCCTGATTCTAAATATAACGAGAAGGTATTACAATGTGTGCTGTTGTTATTGTTGTTGTTTTGGCTAAAGAATAACAACATCTAAATTGTATTCAACTTCAATGTTTTCATGGTGGAGTTTGAAAAATAAATTCAAGAGGGGACATGACTTTCTCAAGATTCAACTTATAAAACCCAGGCATGTTTGAGAGGTATTCAAGCAATGTCCCACCCCTTGTACTTTCTTTCTCTAAGTTTATGCAGTAGCTGTGTTTAATATGAAACCCACGAGTCATGCGTATATTTTATACATATCTCATGAGATCCCTTGCAGCTGGATGCCACCATAATCCCCACTGTGCAGGATGTGAGACTATGGAGCCCCTGAGAGGCACAATGACATACTTGGGATCACAGAATTAATACATTAAACATAAAGACTTTAACTCAGCTTGTATCCTCAAGCCTGTGGCTCTGGCTGCATTCCACTTCCTCCGGGACTGGTGCAGGAGGTGCTCTATTTGCATAATTGTGCACAAGTAATCAGATGACTTGGGAGAGAATGGTGAGCAGTCAGCAGTGCAGAAAAGCCTTTGAGTAGGTCTTATTGAAGGAAGATAGGTCTTATTGAAAGAAGAATAATACCTTCAAGAAGTGACCGCATTTCTTTGGTGAAAGGCCCTAACAGTACTAAGTACTCTGGTAACCAAAAACTCCCATTCTAAATACAGTCTACCATACAGCACTGTTGGCCAGAATCTCTCAAGAGAGAAAGATGTTCTGCTGTATAACAACTTTCTGAGGCTCTTTCTTGTGAGGTTCTGTTCCTCACAAGTAGCAC
Source organism: Gorilla gorilla gorilla (assembly GCF_029281585.2). NCBI lineage: Eukaryota > Metazoa > Chordata > Mammalia > Primates > Hominidae > Gorilla > Gorilla gorilla. Next base: position 6,363,610 of record NC_086018.1, on the reverse strand, counting down.
CTTCTAGCTATGTCTTCACACGACAGAAGAGGCATGAATATTCCTTTCAACCTCCTTCACATGGGCACTATTATTTTTTCGTTAGCATGCAGCCTTCCTGACTTAATAATTTTCTCAAAGTTCCAATAACTAATAGTATCACACTGAATCCACATGTGTATTAAGTTTTTAAATATGAATGTGGAGAGTGAGGAACACAAATATCCAGACCATAGCAAAAAGTTAATAAGCAATAACAATTGCAGTGGACAGTATTATTAATGCTTGGGATATGGGAATTTGAGGTTTCTATCACAAAGGTTAAAAAATGGTTTATCCTTGGCCGGGAATGATGGCTCAAGCCGGTAATCCAAGCACTTTGGGATGTCAAGGCAGGCGGATCACAAGGTCAGGAGATCTACACCATCCTGGCTAATACGGTGAAACCCCGTCTCTACTAAAAGTACAAAAAAAATGCTGGGTGTGGTGGCGGGAGCCTGTAGTCCCAGCTACTCGGGAAGCTGAGGCAGGAAAAAGGTGTGAACCCAGGAGGTGGAGCTTGCAGTGAGCTGAGATCACACCACTGCACTCCAGCCTGGGTGACAGAGCAAGACTCCAACAAAAAAAATTAAATTAAATTAAAACATATAACAAAATTAAGGTCCAATTAAAGGTAAATATATATAGCAAAAAAAAAATCAAGCTCTGATAAGGTTAATTATAACAGATTGTGCCAGAATTTTGAGATTTCTGAGGATGGACAGAGCCCAAGATTTTCCTTCTATAACAATTTCTGTGAAGTTTCTTACACTCTTATTCAATTCGAACGTGGATAAATAGGTTTTCTCTGTTTTGTTATTTAAGAAATTCATGATAAAGAAGGCCTATTTATGCATGATTCTTAAACAATTATTGAGTCAGTGGTGTCTGCTGAGGAAGGGCACAGAATCTCACGCCCACAGAAGCATGATGTTCTGTCAGATAGGAGACTTCTCCCAGAGCCAGAGCTTCATCTTTCAAATGGAATTAGAGGTTTTCACAGGCATACATTGCTCTGAAGCCCTATCAGAGGCTTAGCACTGAGAATAGGACCAAAGAAGGTGACTAATAAACATATGACCTAGTACTCTGATCTACAGTGATTCTACCCTCTCAAATAGCTCTTCCCTGGCTCTGGAATCTTTTCTGGATTCATCTACCAGAAACAGATACACTGAAAGATTGAGAAGAAGCTTTTATTCTCACTGTGAGTCTTGCCCTGTCTCACCCTCTTCTCTAGAAGTGCAAAGTTCCAACTATTCCTGAGAGACTTCATCTCAAGTAGTTCTCTCTGACAACATAATTGAGAAGAGAAACGAGCAAGACTCAGATTATCTTGAAGGCTTGTCTAGGGTTCTTACATGATTTATGTCTCCAATTTATGTCAATATTGACAAATATAGATTCATCTCTAGATGGTAGAAAAACAGAAGGAGGAGCCTCTGCTCACAGAGAAAATAAAAGATGAATTCAATGTTTTGTAGATCCAGCTTAATTTAAACCATGGGGCATTTAATCTTTTTAGAAAAAAAGCAAAAGCAATAGGGTTTTTTGTTTTTGTTTTTGCTTTTGCTTTTGTGTTTTTGTCTTTTTTTTTTGTTTTTTCCCTGAAGCAACTCAACTGCGGCCTCAGACAACTGGGCAGTGAGAACGCAAGCTCCTCATTAGAATTTCATTACTACACTGCAGAGAAATGGGATAATTCCAAAGGATTCTTTTTTTCTTTTTTGAGATGGAGTCTTCCTCTGTCATCCAAGATGGAGTGCAGTGGCATGATCTCAACTCACAGCAACCTTGGTCTCTCAGGTTGAAGCAGTTCTCCTGCCTCAGCCTCCCAAATAGCTGGGACTACAGGCATGTGCCACCTTGCCTGGCTAATTTTTGTATTTTTAGTACAGACTGGGTTCCACCATGTTGGCCAGATGGTCTCGATTTCCTGACCTCGTTATCCACCCTCCTTGGTCACCTAAAGTGCTGGGATTAGAGGTGTGATCTGCTGTGCCCAGCCCAAAGGATTCTTAAGGGTGATATGGGGGATGGAATGGAAAAAATAAACCTAGTCTTTGCACTTCCACCTGGTCTAACTAACCCTACTCTCATCCTATCCCAAAATTATTGCCAGACTTTTCTGGAGTGTGCCAGGGGTAATTCAGAAAGAAAAGAGGTTATTCATGCCTATCCATTTCCCATAGCTCCTGAGATCTAAGTCGTTCACTCCCCTGGTTTCAGGTTGTTGCTCCCCTTCTATATCCTTAGAATTAATGTGATCCATTCCAATACTTATAATTGCACCTTTATCTGATCCCCTCCTATTTTGCTGTAGACATTTTATGTAATAGAGCCAGTTGTAATAGAGACAAGAATGTTTATATACAACATAATCAGAACTAAATTGGAGTTCCATAACTCCCTTTTTGACTGGGCTGCTACTCAGAAATCATACAAACCAGGCTGCCTGGAGGTTGCAGTTAGGAGAAATCACATCTTGCCCAGGAATGTCAGTGTGGAACCTCAAATTTGGACAATAGATTCCTATAGCCCCAATCATTTTGCAACTCTTCTGCAGAGTTAAAAGAAAGCCAGTATCTAACAGAAAATGTTGAGCTTGCAGAATAACAGACAAGAAAAAAAAAACAAAAACTCAACTTGCCAAAACACTGAAATTCCCTCTACTTATGAAATAAACAAACTGGCTTAAATTGGTGGAATCAATATGGCCAAATGGTGTTTTGGCAGAATCACCTTGCTGAGGTCACAGTCTGAATTTTCACTACCTGTTTCATCACAACTCCCCTTCAGTTTGCACATGAGATCCATGAGGATGCAACAAAAGATCAGTCCTCTTGCCTGAGAACTTTCCACTTTCCCTTTCCTTCCACTAATCACCGACTAATCTCAGAATTCACCCCGTAAGTCTTTTTTAATAATTTTATTACCATAAAGCCAACACAGAGAGACAGATTTGAGCTTGAGAGTAACGTTTCAGTATAAAATTGCTTTCTCTTAAAAACCTGGTGTCATAGTATTGGCTTCTAGCACTTCAAGAAGTGAGCTCCTTTTACTCAATAACAATGTTATCTATATATTAGAGGCAGCCAACAGGAGATAATCTCTTCTGGGACCAAAGAAGGTGACTAATAAACCATTTAATCAACACATTACCTAACCAACAGCTGTGGACCCTGATGAGGAAAATAAGTTAAAATGAGACTATTGTCTCATTTTAATAGTTATGGTGGTAAAAGAAAAAAAAAAAGGGAGAAAATTTAAGCGGTCTCAAATACCTAAATGATGACATGGATTAGCTTCAAGTAACACATAATGTGGTTCTAGCCAGCTGATCTTTATGCTGAAGGTGTCAACAGTAGTGACAAATACTTCAAGTAACGTGTCAAAAGTCTAAGGCAGTCATTATGCCAGAAATGGTCTGGAACTTCCCCATACATGGGACACATAGATCAACTTTCACCAAGAACCACCAACCTGGCATGCAGTGATGACCTCTGCAGTAGACATGGATTTAGGCTTCATTGTTCTTCATCTCTTTGGAGACGTTACCCTAATTGTGAACTTCTAAATTAATGGCCTGACAATTAGATCAGCAGCTAAGATAAATTTCAGTTTGCAGCCCCAAAGAAGATGTTCTCAATTAGACAGTTAATCATTTTCAATGTGGAAGCCTAAACACGTAGAATGTGGCAATAACCCAGAACTCTCAGTTCTCACAATTGAGTGAAGTAATCACCCCTGATTCAGGTTCTTCGTTGGCTGACAATGAGATCAAACACCCACACCAGCCCAGTGAACACCATGAGGTGTTATCTTCTCTGGCACATTAGTGAACCAGGTCCAGACATTTAGAAACTATTCAGTAAATTGGGGAGTCCCACAGAGTCAGAAAGTTTGCTTGAGATAGTGGAGGGTGGCATAAAATTTCTACCAAATATGAAGTTTAATTTTTACTTTAATGCTGTTTCTATTTTAGTCTAATTTCCTTCTAGAATATGTTATTTCTATTTACCAAGTGGCCTTCTGAGTTTTTTCATAGAGTTCAAATTGACCCATCTCAAAACAGAAAGATCAAGCTAACGACCTCCCACAGGGGTCAGAATTCAGTTTCACAGCTCTGTAGCAAGCTCATTGTTGACTTACAAATTAGTGTAACCAATAGTAATGTCATGATGGCTATAACTCCAACATCCCAAAAAGTACCACAAGGTAGAGGCTGACTTCATTTATAAGAGGATTCAAATGGCAAAATCAAGCTTTACTAGATTACTGGAATACTGGAAAAAGTGAGCAATGCAATTCTGCAATATAGTTTCACTAAACTTTAACAGGAGAGCAAGACTCTAGATATTTTAGCCATCTCAAAACATGAATCTTCTGATCCTTTCATCCGGAATCTGTATGTGTGCCATAAAGTCCTAACTCTGCTTGTGCCTATACTTTCTGCTCATGCAGAGATTAAAAGACAAACAGGTGGGAGCTTAGGGTTTTAGCATTTTTCCTGAGCATCTGTCTAGCCTAGAGCATCCCCATTTTTTTCTAGATTCCAAGGAGTACTATCACAATCCTAATTCCCAGTGTCTTGTTTCCAAGTATTTCCTCCTACGATTGTCAGCATGACTATCTTCTAACACCACTGACAGTATTTGCTCCAGGTGAACTGGGTAGTTCATTTTTATTTAAATGCTTCGATAAGCATTAAGCTATTAATTTAAGATTTCTTTGTTTTTTATAAAGTAATTCTGCTGTTTCCCTCAGAGCTCAACTTTCACTAAGTCTCATAAATTTTGTTATGTTTTGTCAAAATTTCTATGTATCTTAAAATATTTTCTGACACTATTTGTAAATTTTTTTATTCATTAGTTATTTAGGAGTCTGTCATTTAATGTACACATGTTTGCGTTTCCCAAATTTCTTGCTTTTTTTGTCTCTAATTTTCTCTTTTGTGATTAGAAAACATTCATTTTATTATTTCAATCTTTCAACTTTATTGATGTTTGTTTTATGATGCAGCATATTCTCCATTCTAGAGAATGTTCTATGTGCATTTGGGAAGAATATATATTCTGATTTGGGGTGAAGAATTCTGCATATATCTTTAGTTTTATTTGGTTTATGTTATTCACGTCTTCTACTTCCTTGTTTCTCTTATGTCTAGTTCTTCTACCAAATAGCGTAAGTGGGGAAGTGAAGCTTGCAATTATCATTGTTGCAACTATTGTTCCAACTATTTCTGCCTTTATTTCTGTCAGTTTTGCTTTATGTATTTCTGTGAACTTTTGTTACATTCATACATGTTAATTTATTTTTCTCATGAATTTATCCTATTTATAATCTATCTTCATCTCTAATAATAGTATTTGTTGTCTTAAAGTATATCCTAATTTTTTAATTTTTGGTTTTTCTGGGTGCATAGTAGGTGTATATATTTATGAAGTGTATAGAATATTTTGATACACGCATAAAATGTGTAATAATTACATCAGAGTTAATGGGGTATTCATCACCTGAAGTATTTACTTTTGGATTTCAAATAACCAAGTTATACAGTTTCTGTTATTTTAAAATGTACACTTAAATTATTATTAACTAGAGTCACCTTGTGCTGTCAAATGCTAGAACTGATTCGTTCTTTCTAACTATATTTTTATACCCATTAACCATTCCCTCCTCCCCACCTCCCCACCCCCAACCTTCTACTTCTCTCGGCCTCTGGTGACCATCATCCTACTCTTTATCTCCATTAATTCTTGTGTTTTAATTTTTAGCCTTAACAAATAAGTGAGAAAGTGTGAAGTTTGTCTTTCTATACCTGGCTTATTTCACTTAATATAACGACTTTCAGTTTAACCCACGTTGTTACAAATGACAGAATCTCATTCATTTTTATGGCTGAATAGTACCACATTGTGTATATGTACCTCTTTGTTGTTTATTCATCTACTGATAAACACCTATGTTAGTTCCAAATTTTGGCAATTGTGAATAGTGTTACAAAAAACACAGGAGTACAGCTATCACTTTGATACACAGATTTTTCTCTCTTTTTGGTATATACCTAACAGTGAAACTGCTGGATTGTATAGAAGCTCTATTTTTAGTTTTCTGAAGAACCTTCAAGCTGTTCTCCATAGTGGTTCCACCAACTTACATTCCCACCAACAGCATATGAGTGTTCCCTTTTCTCCACATGCTTGTCAGCATTTGTTATTGCCTTCTAGATAAAACCCACTTTAACTGGGCTGAGGTAATAGCTCATTGTAATTTTGATTTCCATTTCTCTGATGATTCATGATGTTGATCATCTTTTCATATACCTATTTGCCATTTGCATGTCTTTATTGGAGTAATGTCTGTTTACATATTTTGCCTATTTTTTAAAATAGAATTATTAGATTTTATTTTCTATAGAGTTATTTGAGCTCCTTCTATGTTTTGGTTACAAATCCATTTTCAGCTAGGTAGTTTGAAAATATTTTCTTTCATTCTGTGGGTTGTTTTTTCACTTTGTTGATTCTTTTCTGTGCTGTGCAAAATTTTATAACTTGGTGTCATACCAATTTTTCATTTTGCTTTGGTTGCCTGTGCTTGTGAGGTGTTACTCAAGAAATCTTTTCTTAATCCAAGGTTTTTTAGAGTTTCCCCAATGTTTTCTTTCAGAAGTTTTATAGTTTGCTGTTTTACATTTAAATATTTAATCCATTTTGATTTAATTTTTGCATGTGGCAAAAGATAGAGGTCTAGTTTTATTCTTCTGCATATGGATATCCAGATTTACCAGCACTGTTTATTGAAGAGACTGATTTTTTTATTCTTAATGTATTTTCTTGGTGCCTGTGTAAAAAATGAGTTCAGTGTAGATGGATGGTTTTAGTTCTGGGTTCTCTATTCTGCTCCATTTTTCTGTGTGTCTGTTTTTATGCCAGTACTATGCTGTTTTGGTTACTACAGATAGGTAGTATAATTTTATGTAACGTAATAATGTATGTTATGTAATGGGATTCCTCCAGTTTTATTTTTTTGCTCAGGATACCTTTGGCTATTCTAGGTCTTTTGTGATTTTATATAAATTTAAGATTTTTTAGAGCTGTTCTATCTATTTGTGTGAGGAATGTCAATGGTATTTTTACAGAAATTGCATTGAATCTGTAGCTTGCTTTGTGTAGCATGGACATTTTAATAATGATTCTTCCAATCCATAAACACAGAACACTGACTAATACAATCTGCAAATGGGTAGTTTGGCTTCCTCTCTTCTTATTTGAATGCCCTTTATTTTTTTCTCTTGTCTGATTGCTCTGGCCAGGACTTTCAATACTATGTTGAACAGGGCTGGTAAGAGAGGATACCTTTGTCTTGTGCCAGTTTCCAAGGAAAATGATTCCAGTTTCACCCATTCAGTATAATGTTGGCTGTGGGTTTGTCATAGATGGCTTTTATTATTTCAAAGCATGTTTCCTCAATACCTAGTATATGGAGAGTTTAAACATAAAGGGGTTTTGAATTTTAATAAAAGCTCTTTCTGCATCTATTATGAAAATCATGAGGTTTTTGTCTTTAGTTCTGAATAATAAATATAAATAAATAAATAAATAAATATAAATAGATCAATAAATGAATCACATTTATTGATTTGCGTAAGTTGAACCAACCTTGCATCCCAGGGAAAAAGCCTACTTGATTGTGCTTGATAGGCTTTTTGGTGTGCTGCTGGATTTGGTTTGCCAGTATTTTATGAAGAATTTTTGCATCAATATTCATCAAAGATATGAAATTTTTCTTTCTTTTGCTTTTCTTCCAGGTTTTGATATCAGAAGGGTGCTGGCCTCATAGGATGAGTGACGAAGAAGGTGCTCCTCCTCAAATTTTTGGGAGTTTCAGTAGGAATGGTACCAAATTCTTCTTTGCATATCCAGTAGAATTTGGCTGGGAATTCGTCTTTTCCTGGGCTTTTTAAAGTTGATAGTCTATTTATTACTGATTCAATTTTGGAGCATGGTATTGGCCTCTTCAGGGATTCAATTTCTTCCTGGTTCAGTCTTGGAAAGGTGTACATGTCCAGGAATTTATCTATTTGTTCTAGGTGTTCTAGTTTTTTTGCATAAAGATGTTCATAATATTCTCTGATGTTTATTTGTATTTCTGAGGAGCCAGTGGTAATATCCCCTTTGTTGTTTCTGATTGTCTTTATTTGGATTTTCTCTCTTTTCCTCTATATTAGTCTAGCTAGTAGTCCACCTTTAAAACAAAACCTACTACTGGATTCATTAACCTTTTAGTTTTATTGTGTGTCCTAATCTCAGTTTATCTCTGATTTTAGTTATTTCTGTCTTCTTCTACCTTTGGAGTTGGATAGCTCTTCATTTTCACCATTTAGTTGTGATATTGAGTGGTTAAATTGAGATCTTTATTATGTTTTGTGGTGCTTGTTTAGCACCATCAGTTTTTTTCTCAACACGGATTTAGTTGTGTCTCAGGGATTCTGGAAGGTTGTGTCTTTGTTCTCATTAGTTTCAAATAACTTTTTGATTGATGCCTTAATTTCATTATTCAGACAAAAGTCGTTCAGGAGCAAGTTATTTAATTTTTATGTAATCATATGGTATTGAGTCTTGGTTTTCTCAACTTTTACCTCCAATTGTATTGTACTCTGGTCTGGGAGAGTGGTTGTCATAATTTGAATTCTTTTATAATTGCTGAGGACTGTTTTATATCTGATTATGTGGTTGATTTTAGAGTATGTGCCATGTGGCAATGAGAATGTATATGTTGTTGTTTTTGGTGGAGAGTTCTGAAGGTGTCTATTACATTTGATCCAGTGCTGCATTCAGATCTTGAATATCTTGTTAATTTTCTGCCTTAATGATCTAATATTGTAAATGGGTTGTTGAAGTCTCTCACCATAATTGTGTAGGAATCTAAGTCTTTTTGAAGACCTCTAAGAACTTGCTTTGTGAATTTGGGTGTTCCTGTGTTGGGTGTGTATATACTTAAAGTGTATATATTTAAATAAGAATACATATATTCTTGTTGAATTTAACCCTTTAATATTTTGTAATGCCTTTTTTGCTTTTTAAATCTTTGTTGTTTTAAAGTCTGCTTTGTCTAAAATTAGGGTCGCAACCCATTCTTTCTTCTGTTTTCCATTTGCTTGGTAGATTTTTTATCCCTTCATTTTGAGCCTATGAAAGTGATTGCATGTGAAATGAGTCTTGATGACAGCATATCATTGGTTCTTTGTTCTTTATCCAGTTTCCCACTCTATGCCTTTTAATTGGAACATTCAGCCCATTTACATTCATAGTCAGTATTGATATGTGTGCATTTGATGCTGCCATTATAATGGTAGCTGCTTATTATGCAGACTTGTTTGTGCATCACTGGTCTGTATACTTCAGTGTGCGTTTTTAGTGGCTGATAATGGTTTTTTTCAAATATATTTAGTTCTTCCTTCAGGAGCTCTTGTAAGGCATGTCTTGTAGTAATGAATTTCCTCAGCATTTGCCTGTTTAAAAAGAACTTTATTTCTCCTTTATTTATGAAGCTTAGTTTGGCCAAATATGAGATTCTTGATTGGAATTTATTTTCTTCAAGGATGTTAAATATTGGTATTGGGCTCTTCTGGCTTGTAGGATTTCTGCTAAGAGGCATACTTTTACACTGATGATCTTTCCTTTGTGGTTGACCTCCCTTTCCTCTCTAGCTGCCTTTGACATTTTTTCTTTTATTTCAGGCTTGAAGAATCTGATAGCTATGTGTTTTGGTGATTATTATATTGTGAAGTATCTTACTAGAGTTCTCTGCATTTCCAAAATTTGAATGCTGGCCTCTCTAGCCAGCATTCCCCACGTTGGGGAAGTTCTCATGAATGATATCCTAAAATATGTTTTTCAAATGGCTTCCATTCTCCCCACCTGTTTCATGAACATCAGCGGGTCATACATTTGGTCTCTTTACATAATCTTATATTTTTCAGAGGCTTGGGGGTTTTTATTATTTTTTTTCTGTCTGAATGTCTTACTTCACATAAACAGTCTTCAAACTCTGAGATTCTTTCTTAGCTTTGCCTATTCTACTATTAATAGTTGTGAATTTCTTATAAAAAAATTTAGTGTGATTTTTTAGCTCTCTCAGGTTAGTTATGCTCTTAATACTGGCTCTTTTGTCTGTAAGTTCCTGTATCATTCTATTATGATTCTTAACGTTTTTAAATTGAGTTTCAAGGTACTTCTGCATTTTAATGATCTTTATTTCTATTCATATTCTGAATTCGATTTCTGTAATTGTAGCCATCTTGGACTGGTTTATAACCTTACTGGAGAGGTAGTGTGGCCATTTGGAGGAAAAGAGGAACTCTGGCTTTTTGAGTTGTCAGAGTTTTTGTGCTTATTCTTTCTTATCTTTCTGGGGTGATATTTCTTTAATCTTTGAAGTTGTCAACTTTTGGATTTTTCCTTTTATTCTGCTTGATGAACCTAAGTGTTTAATTGTGTTATAAGGTTGGCTCAGTCAAGTGGTTTTGTGTTTATTCATGCAGGTGAAGGTGGCTGCTCAGGGCTGAGGAGAGTATGCTGTTTTTTGTGCTTAGTTGTACTCAAATGGCAGTGTTGGCAAGGGAGCAGTGTGCTGATGTGGTGGGGCTAGTGGGCTCTGTTTCCCTCAAGACTCTGTATGCAATGGTGGTATAGCAGGGGTGGGGGCCGGGAGTACACTCCTACCAACAGCAGTGCCAGGGCAGAATGCATATGCACATGTGCACAGACAGGGCAGGGAAAGCAAGATCCTTCCATGCATGCACACACACACACACACACACCAGCATAGTGATGTGTGGGGTGGCAATGGGCCTTGGGGGAAAGCTGCAGTGAGGAGAGGCAGCAGGCAGGCTGATGCCTGGATGGGGTCACCCACTGGAGCTGTCTACTAGTCAGACATGATCTGCCAGTTCAGGATCTATGATGCAGGCCCCCAGGGTACTCAAGGCTGCACTGCAAGCATGCATGGCCGAATTGGGGCCACAGGAGAGGCCAGCACACCAACCCAAGCTCAGGTCAAAACAGCCCCATCTGATGGGCCTCCACCATGCAGACTTTTTGTCCAAAATTTCCCGTAGGGCTAACGTCTCTTATGGGAGCAAGTTAAGCTTATTGGTGTGCGCATCCCTGGACGTGCTTCACTACACATGTTCCCACAATAAACCCTCTTGGCTCTGCACTGGCTGGTGTGCTGCCCCTATCACTTCTCTAAGCAGCTCTTCCTTTCAACTCATTTTCCATGGTGGTCAGAGGGTCTCTGCCACTGGAATTCCAGAGGCCAGTCAGGAAAGCAGGTAGCTCCTTGCCAGTTAAACTCACCTGTTTTTCTCAGAGTCATGGGGGGCCAGAAATTAGTTCCACTGTGCTTTAGCCCTGTGCAGGGTTCCCAGCTTCCGAATCTTAAGTTCGGCTTTTGTTAGCCCTGTGCAGGGTTCCCAGCTTCCGAATCTTAAGTTCGGCTTTTGTTAGCCCTGTGCAGGGTTCCCAGCTTCCGAATCTTAAGTTCGGCTTTTGTGTCTTTCGTCCATCCACTATCAGTACCTGCCCTCTGTTAAGAGTGTGCCAGTCATCCTGGTCCCTTGTTGTCAGCTGTTCCACCTTGGTTTGTCTATTCAGCCATCTTGCTCAAATACACAAAGTCTTATAAATCTATAATAAATAGACAATTGACTACTTGAAAAATGTGCAAAGAATTTCAATTAAAAATTTCTACAGATAGAAAGCAAAATTTGTCATTAAATTTAAAATATATGACATTATTAGTTTAGAGAAATGCAAATCAAAAGCTCAATGACATACCTACTAGAGGAGCTGTAAAAGGCAATAAAAAAGGTTGCCAAAGATATCAAAAATATGAAAGCCTAACACATTGTGTATGGGAGTGTATAAAACAACCGATATAAAGAACAATTTGGCAATTATTCAAAATGTTATAAATAGTATCACCATATGACTGAGACATTTTACTCTCTGTTATGTACTCAAAAGAAATGAAAACCTATGACTACACAAGGAATCAGATGTAAATGATCAAAGCAGCAGTATTTATAATAGCCCAAAGGGGATAAAACCAAAATATTCATCAAATAATAACAGAAAAAAATAATGTGTGGTGTGTCCATACAATAAAATACTATTTGCCAAACAAAGAAAATGAAGTAATAATACCTGCTATGTCAGGAGAAAACCTCAAAATCACTAAAGTAAGTAAAATAAACCAAACCCAAAAGGGCAGATAATTTATGATTTCACTTAAAATAACATTTAATATAAGGCTTATATATAAAAACAGGCTAATGATTGCCTATGACCAGGGCGATGAAATCAGTAAGTACAAAAGAGATTAATTTTTTTTCCATAGTGATAAGGTTATTTCAAAATTAGATTGTGGTTATGGTTGTCTGTAAGTATACTTTAAAAACTTGGAATTGTACACTTAAAACGTGATGGTTTTGTCATAAAATTATATCCCTCTAAAATGTTTCCAAATGAAACTGTTGACTTTTGGAGAACTAAGTCACAGACTGTAAAACCAAACCGATTTATTGTTCATCTCAATACATGTTAAATAAAGAGGAAAAGACAAATATATAGTTATAACATTAAAATGTTCATGGCAAATAGTTATAAGAAAAAAATTACATTTGTAAAATGTATTAATAGACATAAATTACCTGGTTAGATTTACCAGGCCAGAAATGTAAATTAAATAATAGTACATAATTGAAGACCACTCTGAGTCACTGATTATTAGAAACTTGTTATGATGTCATCATAGGGTTAAAATATCCCTTATCAAAAATGACTCAGAGCAAAAATGTTAAATAAAGTGTGTTAGTGGCACCCCTGTCCACAGTTGCTTGTACTTTTAGTGTATGGCCAATTAGAAAGCTGCTCTTTTGTCCCTCATTTGTAACCAATTTCAACACTCAAATTCAATATTGAACTCCTAAATTTATTGATAAAACATGTGAGAAGATGTTTGACTTGTTTTATTGTAAAACAAGGCTAATACACAGTATGTGAAAGTTTCCATAAAATTCTTAAATTATATATTTAAAAGATATTATGAAAATAAAAAATCTTAGCAAACATAGGGAGAATTATAAACTAACATTTATCATTCATACCCATCACAAGGCTTCAGCAATTCTCATATTTTTATCTTTCATTTTTAATTATCAACTTCATTTACTCTGGTAATATTTTAAAGTAAGTATATTATGTTGTTAGTTTGTAGAAATTTGAGTACCTATATCTAAGAAATAAAGAGAAAAATAAAAATAGTTCTATAAAATCTAAGTAAATACAAGTATTCTCTAATATTGTACTAAACGGTTTCTTGATTTTTTACGTGCAAAACAGTAGAACTTAGCAACCTCCAAGACTTCATGAGAAATAACAATTTAAGACTAATATTTATCCTGGAGACTCAAAGTGACTATAAATAAATATATCTTTAGTTAATAGAGCTTAAAAATAAAGCATTAGTAAAAACACATTTTGAAGATGGCTGACACCTTTGTTACTAGATATGGGGCTTGTGCTGTAAATAACTAGTTTAAAAGTCCATGGAAAAGTGATTTTCAACCAAAAAGTCTACAGAAAACAAAAAAATTTGTTTTTTCTGAACCCAGGATGTGAGGCCAGCTTTTAAAGCCCTGACTTTAAAAAGCCCTCAAGACCCTAAGCTTGATAAGCAGGTCACCAGCAGGTCTCATTTTTCAGCTCTGTGCACCAGGTGGCATGTCTAGCAAAATGTCCCCTCTCATGTCAGGTTTTTTCTATGAACTCAGAATGACCACTGTCCCTTAGTATGCAGCCCTGCAGTGGACCCAAAAATGACAATCAATCAGGTCCAGAGTTGCTCATTATGGCCTTTCCAGAATGTAATTATCTAAGGACAATTCTCCCCTTGTAAAATTAAGAAAGTATCAGAATATTTGCCTAATTTTTGATAACATCATACTGTGAGCCACAAAAAAGCAAGAATTTAAAATTTAAGGGATTATCTGGATCCTAGGGCACAGAAATACACCTCAAATAGAATAGTTTCACACACGATTTTATATGTGGACTTCCTGTGTGGAAGAAAAGAATGTGGGGGTCAATAGTAGAGAAGTCTGTATGTAGTGGAATTTTAAGAAAACAGAGAGGCCGATGGGGTTCAGGAGGGTATTTATTAATTATTTTGGTGCACTGGTCCAGTCGGATTAACATCCAAAGGAATGAGTCCTGAACAAAGAGTTAAGTTATCTTTTAAGCATTTCATGGGTGGAGGGAGATTTGTGCAGGGAGAATCATACTACAGAAGCAAGAAACAAAGACAGTTATTCAATTGAGACATGCATTACATTATTTCTTACTTTTCAAGGAAAAACTTGTTTTGTGACTTGAATTTATCTGTCTAGTGACCTTGCAGCTTCACAGCTAGGGAAACAGGGTCTTCACAATGCCTGGGATATGAGGAGTGATAAGGATCACTAGCCACAGAAAAACAGGCAGTTAGTTTTTAAAGGACTCCAGCTCTTACTCTTTCTCAACAGGAGTTGGGTTTTCTTACACACAAGTGAGTTTCTGCTTACACGCTCTTTAATCTCTTATAATTCCTGTTCCATTCTCCCCGTTGGTGCTTTTTATAACAGAGGTGTTAATAGAAAGAACCATTATTTGCCACGTCTTCATGGAGCTGAGCTTTTTCTTCTTCTGGCGGTGGCTGATATCTGATTAATTCATCAACTGTGCAGTACTGTTTTGGGCTACTATTGCCTCCATAGTTGACTGAATACTCCTAATGAACAGAGACAAAAGGCAAGGGAGGATGAGGCAGATGCAAAGAATAAGCAAGAACCTACTAATGAGGGTTTAGAATATTTCAAATGCTGAGAACCATCCTCCAAACAAGGAATCCGGGGACTACCTGGATCAAGTCTGAAGTGGAACCTGGGCCAACTTGTGCATTCTAGCTGTAATTTTTATGACCATTAATATTGATTTCTTGGCTATTGATTTCTAGGCAACAGTTGGTTAAATTAAATTTTCTACATATTCCTCCTTCTGAGGATAAGAGGTAATTTAAAGCCAGCCTATTTTCATATATAGCGTTTCCTTTTTGTATTGCTTGTATTGCCAATGAATCTAGTGCCCTCGATGTTTCATTGGTTATAATTTCAAGGACTGCCTGCAACTTCATGATGCGGCTGAGGATATAGATTATGGTGCAGTACCCTCATGACCTGTCTT
Organism: Gorilla gorilla gorilla; assembly: GCF_029281585.2. Classification (NCBI taxonomy): domain Eukaryota; kingdom Metazoa; phylum Chordata; class Mammalia; order Primates; family Hominidae; genus Gorilla; species Gorilla gorilla. Next base: position 6,348,305 of record NC_086018.1, on the reverse strand, counting down.
GCACCCAGGTAGCTGGCCCATAACATGTCATGATTCTTTCAGGAGGTCATTTATTATCTTTTTAGTGTCCTGTGTTCACATCTTTTTTGATATTTTTGTTACTTTTGTGATTATGCTTTTTCTAGTTCTTCTTTTATTTTTATTATAAACTGGATATTGTAAGAATTTCCCTTGCTTTAGAGGAATTGGAAAGAAGGATGGCTTGATTGCTTTTAACAGACATGCCCCTGCCCATTTTGCTGGCAGTTGCCAATATGCCCATGCTCCACAGATCCAATATAGTCCAGAGGGTGCCTTTCAAGCATTTCAATCATCTAGCTGATGCCAAGTGCAGCTTAGAGTAGAGAATCCAGAGAAAGTGTTTGGATCTGGTAAGTAGGAGTCATTCTGGGCATTTCTCCATAAAGTTTTGATTTTAGTCTCATAATAATACTGTTGCCCTAGGCAGGTTGTTTTTCCTACTGCCTCTGTGAAAGCCTTTCCCCATAGAGTGATACAGTACTTTCCAATTATGGAGATTTTTAACAATCAAACACTGGCTGAGGCTGTTGGTTCACTGGCAGGGTTAAGCAAAGTGAAGTTATCTTGTGGCATTAATTCCTTTGCCTCCCATTTCCACTCATTCTCCATATTAGTTTCTCTACATACATAGCATGAAGAAATTTTTAAGCTGCCATCTGTGTTTTCAGCTAGTTGAGCAAATAAGATTTTGGTTGATGGGGGAACCTCGGGCACTGGCTGATCAAAATGCTTACAGAATGACTTGGTATTGAGGGGTTGGATGCATTTGAGTCCTTATAGTATTTTTGACAATTAGTAGTGGAACTCCAAGACCTGCTCCTTGTCTATCAACTCGTAATAGTGCTGTCTGTCCTGTAGACCAAAAAGGTAGCTCTGGCTTTAAGATAGTAAAATTTAAAGGATCGCATGTCCTTTCCTTACAATCTGGTTTTTAGGATTATGAACATACGTGGCATGGCAGTCATCAAAGAAGAAATAGGCCCTTTTTAGAAGGGAGGGATTTCTTTGTTTTGAGCTATAAGCTTTCCTTCTTTTTCTCCCTCTAATTTAATATATACCTCAAACTAGAATTCGTAGGGTAAGAGCCCAGGGTCATAACATACATATAGCTGATTATTTCCTCAGTCACAGACTGAATAGGTGGTCTGGTTGTATGTGCATATTCCTAATTTGGTTCCTGTACCTTCATAGTAGGTATGGTACAGTAGAGTTTTAACTGTGGTATTTTTTATCCAGGTAGTGTGTACACAGTGTGGACATCCTTCAAGAGATTTATCCCCTTTTAGTATAAGCAGAAATGGTAACAACATTGTTGTATGTAATAGAAACATGCTTACACTACACATGGGCACACAAACCTTCCTCTGGGCATAGACATTTGCAGCATTTGCAGTAATAACATAACAACAGAACAATCAGTATTGACAGAATTATAACTAGGGTTATAAATTGTATTCACATTTACTTATCTGGACAAGGTCCTCTTAGCTTCAGCTGTGTGTACACTAGTCAGCTTCCGGGATGTGACTAGAGCAGAGTTTGAAGAATCCTCAAGCTTCAGCCATGTGTAGACTGAGCAGCCTCCGGTGTGGTCAGAGCAGGGCGGTTGTCCTTTTTACCGGTAGTTGAGATTTGCCATAGGGCTATTCGAGTGGGGCAATCTGGGTCTTGTTGGCTAATCCACAGGTTGTCATCAGGACTCGCTACTGCCACTGGTTTTAGCTGGCTATGGTGAATCCAAGGTGTGGCACCTGCAACTTTAACAGCAGTGGGAGTAGACATGATTACAATATGGGGCCTATCCTATACGGGTCCTAGAGTGGTTGAATTCTATTTTTTAACCTAAACGAAGTCCCTAGGTTTGAAAGGATGTACTGGGTCTGTTAGACTTATAGGCATTTTTAAATATACTTAACCATGCATTTTTGTATAGCCATACTTAAAGCCTGCATTTGCCTTCTTAAAGTTAGTTTTCCCAGTTTACAGAGATTACCCTTAATCTGATTTTTATGGTGGGTGGGCAGCTGAACAAAATCTCAGAGGGCGAATACTCAGTTTTTTTGGTGGGGGTGCACCTGACTCGGAAGAGGACCATGAGCAAGACATGATATTACTTCAGATGAGTTTTTCGACAAAATTTCTTCAACAGCTGCTTGAGTGTCCAGTTTATGCTCTCCACTTTACCTGAGATCTGCTACCTGTAGGCTGTATGTTATTTCCATTTTATTTTTAATTGTCGAGTTAAGTTCTGAACTATTTTAGCCACAAATGTTGGTCCATTCTGTGATCTTAGAGTTAGAGGCAGCCCAAATCTGGGAACGATGTCTCTTAACGCCTTGGTCACGTCTAGTGCCTTCTCTGTCCTGGTGGGAAAGGCCTTGAGCTATCCTGAAAAGGTACAAATGAACACCAACATGTACTGATAGCCCCCATCTCAGGGCCATTCAGTGAAGCCCATAAGCAGTTTTTCACAGGGCATGGCTCCTTTTTCCTGAACTCCCATGGGCCGAATAGGACCTTGTCTTGGATTGTTCTGAGTGCAAGTTAAACACAGTTTACAAATAGCCTGACTAATAGCAATGAGCCATGGCAGATAAAAATGATGCCTTAATAATGTATTTTTTTTTTAATCTGAGTTCGGTGGTGGCATTGTTTTACAAATCTGGGGGTCACCATTTCAGGTATGGCTAGCCTCCCATTGAAGAATTTGTACTATCCTCTTTCAATGTAGTTCTTATTTTCCTGGGGAAGCCAACCTCTTTTATTTGGAGTGAAGATTGGGATCTCCAGGAGGGGAATCTCCGGGAGGAGAGGCATAGCTAACGCGTCTTCTTTAGGTGGAGTTGTGATTGCAGCCTGCTTTGCCTCTTTGCCTTCCTATCTTTTTTAGCCTTTAGTGTTCTTCCTTTTTGCTGCCTCTTGCAGGACTTCACTACCATAACTTTTGGGGCCCATACAGCGTTTAAGAGCTGTAGAATTTCTTCCTTGTACTTTATTTCTTTGTTTACAGCAGTTAAAAGTCTTCTTTTTTTCTTTGTAAATAACCTTATGAACATGCAAAGTGACAGAAGCATATTTGGAATCTGTATAAATATTTGTCTTTTGGTCTTTTGCTAGTCAGAGAGCTCTTGTCAGAGCTATTAGTTCTGCTTTCTAATCAGAAGTTTCTGTAGATGAAGACTGCACCTCTACTGTTGAGTCTAAAATCACCACTGCATACACAGCTTGGCGGGCTCCTTTTAGTATGAAACTGCTTCCATCAATAGAATATTCAATGTTTGGGTCCCTGAGGGACTGGTCTGTCAAATCTCTCTGGCTTGAGAACACTTCGTCTACCACGTCCACACTGCAATGAAACGGTCCTCCTGGCACTGACTCGATGAGAGTAAGGTAGCCGGGTTTAGGGTATTCACAGTCTCTAAAGTTAGTTTACTAGCTTCCTGCACCAGTACGGCATTGGCTGCTAGTGCTTTAAGACAAGGAGGCCATCCAAGTGCAAGAGAATCTAATTGCCTGGATAAATATGCCACCAGGTGATGCCATGACCTTATGGCTTGAGTCAGAACCCCTATGGCCTCCCTTTCACTTGTGGACATACAAGAAGAAAAGCTTGATTAGTTAGATCTGGCAGTCCTAAAGCTGGGGCCTGAGTCAAGTCTTCTTTGATTTCTTTGAAATCCTTCTCCTCTTTGGCCTCCTAGAGGAGGGGCTCCTTTTTTCCTCCTCTTAGTGGCTTGGTATGATGGCTTGACCATGAGCAAGAAATTTGGGTTGTAAACGTGGCAGAAACTTGCTGCTCTTAGGAACTCTCTTACTTGACACCGGGTGGTTGGAGTAGAAAGTGCACAAACAGCCTGCTTTTGTTCAGGCCTAAGCCATCTTTCCTCTTGGCTAATATAAAAGCTTAAATATTAGACACTTTTAGAGGAGATTTGAGCTTTTTTCTGACACTTTTTATTCTGCCTTCTACAGCAGGTGCAGTGGTTCTTGGGTTTCTTCTGGGTGTAGTAGCCCTTGGCTGGTGTGTGTGTGTGGTTTTTTTGTTTTGTTTTTTTTTGGTTTGTTTTTTGTTTCTTTTACCATTACCCTGATCACTTTCATTATTTCTTTGACATTTATCCTTCCAGTGTCCTTTCCTTTTGCACCGTGCACATTAATCTCTCTCTAGCCTCGGCTGGCCTTCAAACTCCTGTCCAGACTAGCCTTTTTCATGACTACGTTCACGCCCGCGTCCATGCCTCCTTGTAAAGCCAGCTCCTCTTCCCGGAAGGGCTGCTGCTAGTAAGTTTGCCTTTCTTAAGCCTGTGATCAGCCTTTTCCCTTGCCTCCTCCTCTCGGTTAATTAACACCTTGGTTGTCACTTTAATAAGCTGAGTAGCATTCAAGCCTACGGAGCTTCTACCTTCTGCAATTTATGCCTGATATCTCCTTGGGTCTGCCTTACAAATGCTGTATTCACCCTGCACTGATTTTTGAGTAGCCTCAGGGTTAAACGGAGTGTACAATAAAAATGCCTCACAAAGTCTTTCATAAAACTTGTGTTATGCCCAGACCATTTGTTCCTCAAAGAAGACCACCAGAGTCCAGAGTCAAAGCCAAGCGGCAAGGATCTTTACTACAAGTTCGAACCTGGTCCCTCCATTCCACAGCATACAAGAGGGTCCTGAACAATGCGAGTGTTTGCTTTTTATAGCCTGAGAGTTACAGGGGAACAAAGGAATTCTTTTGGTTCCCGCTTTTTCAGTAAAACTTTGAACGGCTGTCCCCTTATCAGAGACTTTCCTGGTGGTGTTTGTACTGGGCTCAGGAAGTTTGAGAGATATATGGCGATATGTGGTGAGATGGGAAGATGGGATGTGTTTGTACTGGGCTCAGGAAGTTTGAGAGATATATGGCGATATGTGGTGAGATGGGAAGATGGGATGTGTTTGTACTGGGCTTGTTTGTTTTGAGCCCGGGTCTGAGGAATGTGCAAGGCTCCTTTCATTCCCCCCTTTTCTTTTCAGGTATTTTTAGAGCCAATCTTGGGTCTTATAAGTCTGATTCTGCTTCAGCATTTACAGGTTGGTATTGGGCTCTGAGGACCATGAGTTGTACAGTGTCAAACCTTTCTCTAACGAACCGCAAAATTCTGTTAACAACACAAGGTCCTACGGTAAGCAGAAATAGTAGACTCAGCAGGGGTCCAAGGAAGGGGGCTAACAGAGAAAACATAGATGAGTTTCACAATTGGTCTGCAGCTGAAGCAAACTGCTGTGTTCTTACTTCTGTGCTTAACTTGCGTAACTGTTGGACCCGGTCTTCCACGAGCCCTGATTTATTTATGTAGAAATAACAGTCTTCTTTTAGAAACATACACCTTCCCCTTTTTTCAGTAGTGAGTAGGTCTAAGGCCCTCCGGTTCTGCAAGGTTACCTGTGTTAGGGACGTGAGCTGCTGCTGGAGGGAGGCAAGGGACTCAGCTGACTCCTCCATAGCAATGGCAAATTGTTGGTACAGCTTGTTACTTTCTATAAGGGTGTGACCTAGGGCTCCCCCAGCCAGTCCGGCTGCCATGAAGGATGCGGTGAGGGAGATTTCTGCAATGAGGGGGAGAAATATGGCTCGTGCAGGTCTCGGTCTAGGGTCTGGGTGAATAACAGCACTAGTCCAGTTACCGGTATACCTTAGGAACTCGCCGGCAGTAAGCAGAGTTAACCGGGGAACTAATGTGACAGGAAGACACAGTAGGTTGGTAACAGAGGGGCTTGATAGGTTTTTAGATAATGTTCCATTACACCAGAAGAATATGCCTGACGAAGCCTTTAAGGTGATGTTAGGGAGCGTTGCAGTGATGCTGCAGAGGCTGGAATTAGTTCCTGAGAAAGAGTAGGGAAACTTTTCTTGACTGGGGTTTAGGTATAGTGGCACGTTAGGGATGGGGCATATGAGAGGTTTCGGTGGTTGTTAGCTTGGGCTGAGGTGGAGGATCCTCATGTCAGGGGGACAGCGGTTAGTGGTGGACGCCCTAGAGTGGCACACAGAAAGCAGCCAGACAGGCTGTGAAGTCCTGTAAGGTGGGCAAGTTCTAATCTTTCTTGCAATAATTTTAACCAGGAAAAAGGACGTAAGTCTTGTGTCAGGCGGTTTTCTTGTCATTGGATATTTCCATGGACCAGGGGCCATACCTGCACTAGACCTCGCCACAGATAGAGGTGACTGCTAGGCTATGTGGAGGCGGAGGAGTAGTATACAGCCCCGTGTTGAGGCGTGGTCTAGCGGGAGTTCCAGGGGTCTCTAACTATGTATGTATATGAAAGGTCTCTATCTCATCTGCGATGGAAGGGCCATCTGGGATCTATCTGTTCTTTTCCACCCCACCATCGGTATTTATGGATGTTACAATAGTTATAAGGGCAGCCAGCACTTTGGTGCCACCAATAGTGCTTACAATTGTATTCAGTCTGATCATACTCGAAGCATATTATTGGTGCCACTGGTTTGGCTACTGGGAAATCGGTAAAAGTTAGTAAAATTGGGCTATTGCACCTTGAGGAGGGGCAATCTGCACTGGCCACTAATTTCCTGGGCTTATGAGGTTGCCCAGGGTGGGTTTGGTTTTCATAAAGCCAGAATCTCCAGACAAAGGGATTAGGAGCTGGCTTTATGTTTTCCTCAGCGGCCACTAGGGCGACTAATGTTAGAGTTAGACTACCTAACTGCATGTTTGCAGTGAGCTATGCTGCCGGCGCAGGGTGAGTTTTAAGGGGTTGTTCTTAGCTCTGTCTACAGTCCACGTGTCCGGTGCTTTAGTCGCCGCCGTGATTGGCCTTAGAAGGTCGGAGGTTGGGTCCACTGGCTTGACGTAGGTGTAGTGGATCCACGACGCAATGCCTTCTACCTTCAGGGCGGTGGGTGTGGTCAGGAGTACTTGGAGTGGTCCTTTCCACCTGGGCTCTAGGGTCTCTTGTCGGTGTCGCTTAACCAGGACCTAGTCTCCTGGCTGGTACGGATGGGGTGTCAGTGGGGAACTGGTCTCATATAGCTCTTTCAGCTTGGGCCAGATTTCTTGGTGAATTTTCTGTAAGGCTTGTAAGGAAAATAAGAATTCAGAGACATTTTCTGTTTCAGACTTAAGCAGGTCATCTTTTAAGCTAGGAACCAGGGGTGGAGGTCTGCCATACATGATTTCGTAAGGGGTAAGGCCTAGTTTGTAAGGGGTATTACGGGCCCGGAACAGAGCATAGGGGAGAAGGACTACCTAATTAGCGCCAGTCTCTATAGCCAATTTAGTTAAGGTCTCTTTTAAGGTCCGATTCATCCTTTTTACCTGTCCTGAACTCTGGGGCCTGTAAGCGCAATGTAGTTTCTAATTTGCCCTAAGGATGGAAGCCAAGTCCTGACTTACCTTAGTGACGAAAGCGGGCCTATTATCTGACCTTATCTGGACGGGGAAGCCATACCTGGGAAGGATATCTTCCAGAATTTTCTTTGCTACGACCTGAGCAGTTTCTTTTTTTGGTTGGGAATGCTTCAGTGCACCCTGAAAAAGTATCTACAAAGACAAGTAAGTACCGGTACCCGTACTTTTCTGGCTTTATTTCAGTAAAATCTACTTCTCAGTAGATACCGGGCCTGGTTCCCCTGAGCCTTGTTCCTGTTGCAGCTTGAGATTGGGGGTATGCGTTGTTAAGCTGGCAGACTTTGCAACTTGTCATGATACTGCTGGCCGTCTCAGCTATATGTCTGATTTTGAGCTTGGAGCGTCTGATCAGGTCTTTCATCCGCCGGGCCCCCAGGTGGGTGGTTCGGTGGATGTGTTCTAACACCTGTTGTCCTAGTTTTTCTGGTAGGATGGTTTGGTTATTAGTATCAGTCCACCACCTATTCTGGATTTGTTTCAGCGGAAGTTTGTCAATCCACTGGAGATCTTGTTCTGAATATTCAGGGAAATATGGCAAGTCCCGGGGGCCTGGGTCAGGGAGCTGGAGTGCAAGGAGTTGGCTGGGAGCCTTCGCCACATCCCTTGCAGTTTGGTCTGCCAGAAAGTTGCCTTGAGCAGTTGGAGTAGTTAGTTTCTGACGCCCTGGGCAATGTACAATGGCTAACTTTTCTGGCCTCCATAGGGCTGTTAGCAGGGCTAGGATCTCTTGCTTGTTTTTTATCTCTTTTCCTTCAGCTGTCAGTAACCTTCGCTCCTTGTAAATGGCCCCATGTATATGCGCCGTTGCAAAAGCATATCGGCTGTCTGTATATACTGTCAGCTTTTTCCCCGCCCTTAAGGTAAGAGCTTGGGTGAGCGCTGTTTGGCCTTCTGGGCCGATGTCCCCGGGGGGCAGGGGTTCCACCCAGATTACCTCAGTACCTGAAGTTACTGCCGCTCCAGCATACCTCTGGCCTTGATGCATGAAGCTGCTCCTATCAGTGAACCAGACGAGGTCGGCGTCAGGAAGTGGGCGGTCCTGCAGGTCTTTGCTCAGATTATCATGCCGGGGGGGCCTCCTAGGTTGGGTGTACTCTGGCTGTAGATGCTCTTTCTGTACCACTGCTGCCAGGACCTTGGTCATTTTTTCAGTGGCCTTAAATTGCTTTTCCTCTGGAGTATCTCTGTTATTGTAAACCTGCTGGGCTATCTGAAGGAGGTCCTGAATCCGCTTTCCTTCCAAGTCTTCTAATTTCTGGAGTTTTCTCTTAATATTTGGGGCTGCCTGATTTATGAAAGGCATTATAACAGCTGCCTGACTTCCTGGAGCCTCTGGGTCTATGGGGGTGTACTGTCTAAAAGCTTCTATTAATCTTTCTAAGTAGGTAGCTGGGCTCTCTGTCTTCCTCTGCAGAATAGAATATACTTTAGCCAAATTAGTGGGCTTGCGAGCAGCTGCCCGGAGACCTGCCATTAGAGTCTGGCGATAAAGATGTAGCCGTCCCCTACCTTCTGCCGTATTGTAGTCCCACGCCGGCCTGGTCAGAGGAAAGGTTGCGTTTATGAGGTCGGGGTTGGCAGTCGGTTGACCGTCGTCCCACGGGACCAGCTTTCTAGCTTCTATCTGTATTCTCTCTTGCTCCTCCGTGGTGAACAAGATTCGGAGGAGCTGCTGACAATCATCCTAAGTGGGCTGGTGGGTGAACATGACACTATCCAGTAAAGCCAGTAAATCTTTGGGGTTGTCTGAAAACCGAGCACTCTGAGTCTTCTAGTTATACAGATCACTGGTGGAGAATGGCCAGTACTGGAGCCTGGGGATTCCTGTGTCATCTGGGGGTCCTATTTCCTGAAGGGGTAAAGCCACCGTGGAGTCAGGCGGCTGAGGGGGGCTAGTCCTCGAAGTGCGCCCTCGCGTCCGCCCCGCTGGCCCTTCAAAGTTACTTTCCCTTTCAGTGGGCCCGTGTGTGCCGGCCGCCTCCCGTCCGCCTGCTCCTTCCCGCAGCTCAGCCAGGGGGGCTGGGGCCTGGGGCCCAGAGGGGTACGGAGGGGGTTCTGTGAACAGTGGGTCCCCGCTGTCAGGTAGAACAGGATGGGGGGGGCAGTTGGCTGCTTGGATTTTAGTGGTCGAGCAACCAGTGCCTTACAGGGTTCAGAGGCTAATTGGAAAGGGGACAGCCAAGGAGGCGGGTTCTTAACAAGGTCCTGCCATATGAGGATATATGGGATTTGATCTAAGTGGCCCGCACGCCCAGGTAGGAAAATCTTGGACTTTACTCTAGTGATGACAACAAGTCGGAAGGTCCTTTCGGGTGGCCACCTCACATCAAAGGCAGGCTATTCGGAGCGACACAGAGTAATTAGCTTTCCTTTCCTGATTTTTATACCAAGATCATGGCCCCTTGCTCTAACTTCTTTGAAATTACTCTTAAGGAGAGATAGGGGAGTGCTCTGGGTATCACCTATCCTGTAATAATTTGTAGTCTCTTCCTATAAAGGAATGTGGGTTTGAATCTCTGTAAAGGAAATCTGATTTGACTTCTTAATGATATCTAATCGCAGGCGCACTTTGGCAGCCTTGGTCAGAGTTAGCTGCCTAGATCGTAGTCGCACTGAGGCAGCCCAGGTCAGAGGCAGCTGCTGCCCGCCAAACTGGGGCAGTTCAGATCACAAGCGTGCACCGGAAGCCTGGGTCAGAGTCAGCTGCTGCCCACCAAACCGGGGCAGTTCAGATCGCAAGCGCGCACCGGAAGCCCGGGTCAGAGTCAGCTGCTGCCCACCAAACCGGGGCAGTTCAGATCGCAAGCGCGCACCGGAAGCCCGGGTCAGAGTCAGCTGCTGCCCGCCAAACCGGGGCAGTTCAGATCGCAAGCGCGCACCGGAAGCCCGGGTCAGAGTCAGCTGCTGCCCGCCAAACCGGGGCAGTTCAGATCGCAAGCGCGCACCGGAAGCCCGGGTCAGAGTCAGCTGCTGCCCGCCAAACCGGGGCAGTTCAGATCGCAAGCGCGCACCGGAAGCCCGGGTCAGAGTTAGCTGCTGCCCGCCAAACCGGGGCAGTTCAGATCACAAGCGCACACCGGAAGCCCGGGTCAGAGTTAGCTGCTGCCCGCCAAACCGGGGCAGTTCAGATCACAAGCACGCACCGGAAGCCCGGGTCAGAGTTAGCTGCTGCCCGCCAAACCGGGGCAGTTCAGATCGCAAGCACGCACCGGAAGCCCGGGTCAGAGTTAGCTGCCTGGGTCGTGGTCGTGCTGAGGCAGCCTAGATTAGAGGCAGCTGCTGCCCGCCAAGCCAGGGCAGCTGAGATCAGAGACAGCTGCTGCCCGCCAAGCCGGGGCAGCTCAGACCGCAATATAGATCAGATGAGAGCCAGGGGACGTCTCCTACCGGTCTCCGCTGGCCATCCTATAGCGCGTCTGCCAGGACTGTGCCAGCTCCAGTTTCAGACCTCGTGAGTCACAGATTCAGATTCAGAACAGACACAGACAGACAAACGGAGACGAGCCAGCTCACCTATCAGTAGATCGATCCTAGCAGATCCGTTGACCAGGGGTCTGGTGGGCTTGGGGAATCCCAGACGAGCCCCCAGATGTTATGCCCAGACCATTTGTTCCTCAAAGAAGACCACCAGAGTCCAGAGTCAAAGCCAAGCGGCAAGGATCTTTACTACAAGTTCGAACCTGGTCCTTCCATTCCACAGCATACAAGAAGGCCCTGAACAATGCGAGTGTTTGCTTTTTATAGCCTGAGAGTTACAGGGGAACAAAGGAATTCTTTTGGTTCCCGCTTTTTCAGTAAAACTTTGAACGGCTGTCCCCTTATCAGAGACTTTCCTGGTGGTGTTTGTACTGGGCTCAGGAAGTTTGAGAGATATATGGCGATATGTGGTGAGATGGGAAGATGGGATGTGTTTGTACTGGGCTCAGGAAGTTTGAGAGATATATGGCGATATGTGGTGAGATGGGAAGATGGGATGTGTTTGTACTGGGCTTGTTTGTTTTGAGCCCGGGGCTGAGGAATGTGCCCGGCTCCTTTCACTTGCTGTGCTTTTATCTGCACCCTGAAGCACGCCTGAGATTTTTTAAAATATTGATTGTCTTTTTCTTTTACCATCCTTTAGCCTTTGCAGATGGGCTTCTCGGCACCTTTGTAGGTGCTGAATCTGGACTGCATCATCTGGGTCCTAGTGGGGGTCCTCCTGTCCTCTTAAGAGGCATGAGCATATCTTATGCACAACCAGACCTGAGATGGCCTGCCTGATTTTCGCTCTCATTTCACCTTCTCGGGTGAGACTGGCAGCATGTATCCATTTGAACTTAACTCCTTAGGGACAGTTACCTTGGTAAAGGGGGTAGATTGGAATGTAAGGAAGAGCGGTCTCTATTCTTTTCTGTGGTTGTTACAAAACCGGTTTTTCTGCCTTTTCTGAGATTTTTTAAATTTGTCTTCAGCTGCTGGGGCAGCTGATTTTACTTTCACTTTTGGCTGGGAGGTGCTACAAGCCTCTGTGTCTCCTTTTAACTCTGTAACTGCCAGAGCAGCTGATTTTCTCCTGCCGTGAGCTGCGAGCATTCTACAGTAAACTGCTAGGCAGCGCTGCATTCATTTAGCCATGAGTCAATATAAAGGCTAGCTCTGAATGTCCTGGCTGTTCTCTGACTCTAGTCACCACCTTAAAACACACGGCCAATTTTTCTATAGTGCCTTTGGCAAGCCATCTGACACTAAAACAGGGCTATTCTAATTCACAATATGTCCTTAACTTTTGAACACTCAGTTTCATCGTATAATCACCTCTAAATCTGTTTTAAAAATTCTTTATTATGCTTTTCAAAGGAGTCACTTTTGATGTTTTCCCTCTCATTTCCTCTCTTGCAGTTCACTTTCACTCTGACTTTCACTCTTGAGTCCACCAGACCTTGTCCTATTGCGGGAGTTTCAGATGCTGCTTAGCCAGGACCATGCCTTCCCCTGTCACAGACTGCTGCAGCTGCAAAGCTGGTACTATCAGCCATATGAAGCATCACAGGTCTGATTTTCCCCACATTCACCTCAGAGCACACAGCCACCACTAAGGGATCTGTGCCTCCCCATGTCACTCCCCACATTGGTCTCTCCCAATGTAGCAGGAAGAGCCGCAGAGAAAACCCCTTGGACACTGAGTTAAAGAAGGAAGGTGTTTATTCAGCTGGGAGCTTCAGCAAGACTTCTTTCCCAAGAGCTGAACCCTCCGAGTGAGCAACTCCCGTCCCTTTTAAGGGCTCACAACTCTAAGGGGGTCCGCATGAGAGGGTCATGATCTATTGAGCAAGCAGTGGGTATGTGACTGGGGGCTGCATACACTGGTAATTAGAAAGGTACTGAACAGGACAGGGTTCTTCATAGTGCATTTTTTATGCAAATAACCGATTAGGTCAGGGGTTGACCTTTAACTACCAGGCCCAGGGTGTGGCGCTGGGCTGTCCGCTTGTGGATTTCATTTCTGCCTTCTAGTTTTTACTTCTTCTTTCTTTGGAGGCAGAAATTGGGTATAAGACAATATAAGGGTTGGTCTCCTCCCTTATTTTCCCCCTTTGAGACTCTCACTCATTTTATTAGTGGGAGTTCTCACCTTCTTCCTCACTACCTATGTCATCCCCTATCACAGATTGATAGTGATTCATATAGTACACTTGTGCTGAAGCATTCTGGTGAACTAGAGTTGCGATGAAACCTTTTACCACTTGAATGAGTACAGCTAGTAAGCAAGAGATCAGTAAGCAGGTTCCTATTACTACTATCATTTCCATTATAAGAGTTTTAAATCCTTCTAGTGCTGGGAACCATTTTCAAACACGGCCTCAGGGTCAAATCGGTGCCACACTTGTACAGGCACATGTGCCAGTTTCATCATGTCTTTAACTATATCTTCGACTACTTGCCCCTGATCATCTATGTGCAGGCAGCAATTGGGCCTAATTACAGTCACTAAATTGGGCCTAATTACAGTCACATTTAATTTACTAAAATAACCAGACAGCAAGACAGGTTTCCAAACATTGGCAAATGTTTCAGGGAGAAAAAAATGCCCCACTAGAGAAGCATGGTTGCATCTCTGTGTGTACATACACACGGGGCCAGGCAGTTCTATGCATGATAGTCTGGGACTGTAAAAGTGACTACGCAACCCTTTACATTCTGTCACATAACTTACAATTTAAAGTGAGCATCTTTTTCTGTGATTTAGAAATTGACTTTTTTTTTTAGTTGGGAGCCACTTTTAGCATTTTTCTCTTTGTTGATACATAATAATAGTATATATTTGTGGTGCATGAGTGATATTTTGATACATGCATGCAATGTACAGTGATCAAATCAGGGTAATTAGAATATCCATCAACTCAAACATGGATATTATTTTCTTTGTGTTTGAAAAATTTCCTTTGTGTTGGGAGAATTTAAAGCCATCTCTTCTATCTATTTTAAAATATATTAAAAATTAGAGCTAACTATAGTTATCCTACTGTGCTGTCAGACACTAGAAATTATTCCTTCTATGGTAAAAAGTTTACGCTATATCCCATGGGTAGTAGGACACCACATGACTGAGTGGTCATCTGGGAAATTATCTGGAAGACTTTGGAACAGTCCTGGCTGAGCCAGGTGGCTGCTGCAACAAACTGTGGGGAAGACCCTCCCCTAATGCCCCCTAAGCCAGCTGTCACTACATTGCAGAAAACCTCCAAACCTGAGGGCCCCAGGAAACAATGACAGTCCCCACTCACGTGCAACTTGCGCTGTGCTCTGTGTCCTCCACATTGAGCCTGATCTAGCTTTACCTGAGGGCTGTGAGGTGGGACAATCAGTATCCCTTTATTTTAAAAGGCTCAGTGAAGTTTTGGGCTTAATGTGAATGAAGTGATCCTAAAAGCTGACTCTGGGATCCCGGCTCCACCACTGACCAGTCCTGCAGGTGGCGAGAGTTGCCTCTCCTCCCCTCGATTTCATTTTGTCCTCTGTGAAGTGCGGCCGTGCTGATGACTCACATATCAGGGATACATGGGAACTGTCAATGAACAGAGTGCTCTACACAGTGCCTGGAGCCTAGAATGCAGATGAGGGAGGAGGGTGAACCATAATTCTGAGGGAAGTCCCAACATAATTTAGCCCTTCCATCTAGTTGCTGGGCCCCAGTACAGAGTCCTATGTCAGTGACAGGGCAAACTGAGACCAGCTCAAACACAGCCTCTTCCTCAGCAGCAGGGCCCAACTAAGGCACTTGGTGTTTTGGTTCATTTCTTGCAGCTTCAATGTAAAGAACATTGTGAGACATTTGCTGGAAAAACTGAAAATCAGAAGAAGAGACAGCTTTTCTCCATCTCCCTGAGAGCTCTTCCCCAGAATGTGTTTATCCAGAGAGGAGGGGAAATACTTATTTTTCGTAAACAGTAAATGCTAGAGTCGATTATTATACGAAAATCTCATTCTACTACACACTCGGATTTGTGGTTGTGGTTCTTTTCATTCCACTTGTGTAAGCTTAAATGAGATACAGACTCTAACATTTCTCCTTGAATTATGAAATCCTAAAGAGTCGGCACCATAATGTATGAGGAAGAAGAGAAAAACAGCCATACTTTCTGGCTGCCGGATAAGACACCCAAGTCCATCTTTCTCAGAGCATATGTTCATTTTAGTATTAACCCAAGGAAAGAGTGAAGATAGATCATTCGAACTTGCAGAATTAATAATTTGAAGGTATTTTCACAAAGCATAGCGACAGTCTTGGAAATATGGATTTCTTTAAAAAGCAGTTGCAGAGATCAGGAGGATGAATACCTTTCTATGATTTTACAAAAAATAAATCAACTTCTGCTTCACTTGCTGAGGTTTCCTCTAAGCAACTATTAGGACATTGTCGTTTTTTCTTCCAACTCTGGAGTTGCATTAGGTCTATGTGGAAAAAAACATTATAAAATAATCAAAATGACCAACGTGAAAAGGAGAAGGCCAGGGAAAGTCTATTGACAATGGATGCAGGGCAGAAAGGAAGCTGCATTCTCAATCTTCTTCTGGTGCCCTGTGATTGAGCCTTTACCTTAGATGTAAATCCTCCCAGAGTTTTTTCTCTTACCTTAGAATCTCTATTCTTTTTTTAAGTTAGTTTCTTATCTAGAATGAAAGAATTGTAATGCCAATTTCTGGCTACACCTGGGCCTTATTCTGTAAATGTTTTTACTATCTATGAGGTAAAATTCCCAGCATTAGGGCAATTCTTTATCTATTTTTTTCTTTCTGAGACAGAGTCTTGCTGTGTCACCCAGGCTGGAGTACATTGGTACAATCTTGGCTCACTGCGATCTCCACCTCCCAGGTTCAAGAGATTCTACTGCCTCAGGCTTCTGTGTAGCTGAGATGACAGGCACCCAGCTATGTGCCCAGCTAATTTTTGTACGTTTAGTATGTTTAGTAAATTTTGTATTTTTAGTTTCACTATGTTGGTCAGGCTGGTCTTGAACTCCTAACCTAAAATAATCTGCCCACCTCGGCCTTCCAAAGTGCTGGAATTACAGGTGTGAACCAATTCTTTTTGAGGAATAAATTACCTGAAAGTCCTCAAGCCTTTCTGTCAGGCATATCTTGGCCTTTTCTCTCTGACTGGGGTCCGATGAATCACAGGTGGGAACTATTTTTCTATATTCCTAACCAGTGATAATCCTTGCACTCTTTATTTCTAATTAAAAGAAATCCAAAATGGAGATAGTTATTTGAGAGGTCTCTAAAGACACACTAGGAGGACATGAGGAGTTGAATTAATACTCATACACACCCAGGTGAAATTTTACCTGTTCGAACTGGGAAAATTACAGATGTCCTAAAAAGGCAACTGCATTTGACTTGAATTGTTTATACTGAGCCTGATCACAAACCTCCTGAAGAGAAAGCTGTGCTGAATTAAGCTGATGATTGCCTAGATACAGTCTAAGCTGGCAACAAACCATTGTCCGTCATAGACTGTGCTAAAATCTTTCACTTGTGTAAACTTGCAGTAAAACTTTATAAGTCCCTCCCTAACCTCATCTGAATGGAACATGATATAGCTTCTTGCTAAATTTGTGTCTCCCAAATAGCAATTTATAAAAAATCATGATTAAAATGCCTTTTATTTTATTTTCCACAGGGTTTGTTTTAGTCCCATGTTATAAAATGCTTTTCTCAAGAAAGCATACAGCCCATTCTCTTCTCTGGAGAGAATCGCAGCCTTGCAAAAGAGACAACTAAAAATACATACATATAAGTAGCAAGAATTTAAAACTAAAAATATTAAATATGTTACAAAAGTATATAAGGGATAGAATAAATAGGATGAATAGCAAAATGGATAAAATCAACTGTGAGTTGAAAGCCTGAAACTTCAGGTGAAGGTGCTGAAAATGCTTCAGAAAAAACTAAAGAGAGAAATATTTATAAAAATAAAGAGCTGGGCTCAGTGGCTCACACTTGAAATTTAAGCTGCTAGGGATGCTGAGGCCAGAGGATCAATTAAGGCCAGAAGTTTGAGACAAGCCTAAGCAAGACCTTGTCACTAAAAATGTTTTAAAAATTATTTTGACATTATAGCATGTAACTGTGGTCTCAACTACTTAGAAGGCTGAGGCAGGAGGATCACTTGAGCTCAGGAAGTTGAGGTTACAGTGAACTATAATCATGTCACCATACTCCAGCCTGGAGTGAGGCAAAATCTAGTCACATTAAAATAAAATAAAATAAAATAAAATAAAATAAAATAAATAAAATCTAGTCACATTAAAATAAAGTACAATTATCAAGGACAAAAATAAAATTCTACAACATGGCAATAGAAAAAATAGAGCATAGAGCAATTGGGGGAAAGGGGCTTGAAAGTATAATTTCCTTTTTATTTCCTTAGTTGGTCATTACTTAGACTTTTTCACTTAATTAAAATTTTCTTATACTTTGGTGCCCAGTTAACCCCAGAGCATTTTTAATTAATTGGTTTAGAGGTAGATACTCATATAAGCTTTCTACTGCAAATTACAAGAGCCAAATTTTAAATAAATGTTGCACCTCTAAATTTTCTATTTGCAATATTTAAGGAAATAAAAATTATAAAAAACACTTTGTAAAACATTTAGTACGTAACTGCTGTTTCTAACGTATAATAAATCCAATTATGGCAGAGACTCACTCTGTTGTTGAGAATCTCTCCATTATATGACTGCTGCTTGTGGTGCTTAAACCTCAGCAAGAAAGGATATATAAATGTCTGAACATTGCTTTAAAACGACAATGTACACTTAATGTAGAGATATGTGACCAGCTTAGAAAGCTGCACTTTTTCCACAGCAGGCAAACCGGAGCCTGGACACCCCAGGGTCACAGCTCATGAAAACCTAGGGCTGGACTCTGAGAAAACAAGAAGCAATTAGTGCAGAGGAGTTGACAAGCCACCAACTGGGCTGAGAAAAAAGAGCTGGTAGTTTAATTTCCAAATTATACCACAAAACATACAATAAACAGATCCCATGGCTTTATACAGTAAAACCAAATGATGACATATAGTGAGGATTGCATTAAATTAAATTACGAGCAGGTAAAGACTGGTTTATGATCTTGAAACTTTAGTCTCTCTCCACAGTTCAATCCCATGACCTAGTAATTATTTCCTCCCTTCTGCATGCCTTGGGCACTGGTCCGTTTCTGGCCCCAAAGTGTTCCTTTTTCTAATAAGAGTACTTACTTCATCTCTTAATACACTTCCTTTCCTTGCATAGTGTTCCCCAAAGAAGAAATATTAAAAACTTTCCTGATGTTTTTCTGCTGGGGGTTGATGGGCTCAGAGTGATGATAAGAACAGCCAATGAGTGTGTGGAGCCAGATAGTGCTTAAAATATGGACTTTTGTCCAGTGAAGTCTCACAAGATTGGCACCTGAGCACTCTTCTCTGAGACCTGAGGATGGACTCACTGAACCTGGAGCTACTACCGCAGCTGGTACCCGCACATATGCACCACCTGTGTTCCTAGAAACTGGCCTTCCGAGCCCATCACAGCCAACACCAACACCAGCATGGAATGCTTGGGAGTCAAAGGTTTTCCTTGTCATTCCTACTGCCATCATCCATGCCATAACCACTGTCCAGGAGCTCAAGAAGCTGCCGACCCACCTTGCTCACTGCTGGCACCTGAGCAAGTCACATGAAGGCCAAATAATTAGTCTTCCTGGACCTGCTAGCACTGCTGCCAGCATAACTGCTTTGAGGCCCAAAAGCAGGCGTGCTAAGCTCACCACTGCCACCACTGGGATCCAATGACTAAACCTCTGGTGCCCCTATCCCCAGCAAAACTTTACCACAGCCTCTGCTAAAAACGATACCCTAAGCCACTGAGAAAGGTACAGACACCACTGATACTATTTACAGCCAAAGAAATCATATAAAGACAGGCCGGGTATTGTGGCTCATGCCTGTAATTCCAGCACTTTGGGAGGCCAAGGCCAGTGGCTCGCTTGAGGTCAAGACTATGAGACCAGCCTGGGGAACATGGCAAAACCCTGACTCTACTAAACACACACAAATTTGCTGGGCATAGTGGTAGGCACCTGTAATCCCAGCTACTTGGGAGACTGAGGCATGAGAATCGCCTGAACTCAGAGGTGGAGGCTACAGTGAGCCGAGATAGTGCCACTACACTCCATCCTGGGCAACAAAGCAAGATTCTATCTTAAAATATATACATATACAGAGTTTAAAGTCTGTGCTCTCCTCTCCTCAGCTGCCTTGTGACTGTGTAAGTGTATGTTTGGGAAGGGAGGGATAGGATGAGGACAGGCCAGTAGAGAGTCATCAGCACTGGCTAAAGGTCTCAGACCATATTTTATACTCTTGACCAGGAGAAACTTCTCTGTTACTCTAATCGCATTAAACTCAAGCATTTTCTTTCTTTCTTTCTTTCTTTTGAGAAATCACATCGAACTTCCAAAATTATAAAGTTGAAAAGATGTAATAATTGACAATTGGAAACATGAAAGAGGATTAGCTATAAAAATAACTCAGGACAATGTATTTATCATGAAAAGATGGTCTTGGTGGAAGAAAGTTTCATGCCCAGCCAGCCCATTCTTCAATATCTGCTAAAAAAAAGAGCAAAGGAAACTTTTAAAGATATCATAGACTTAGGAATTTCATCTCACAGTGCATTAATTACCCAAATCACATGTGGAAGAGAAGTTGTTGCATATTAGACTAACTAGTTTTACTGAATGTTGTCTGTTGATTTAAAAATTAATACTCTTATCAAGGGCAAATTGAAACACTGAAAGTTATTTACTAAACACCAAAGAATATTTTCAGTATATAAAAGATTTTAAAAAACATTGACACCTTAACTGAATCTGACACAAATTTAAAAGTAAAAGTAAATAGAAAATGAAAGAGGCGTCTTAGAAGTATGTGATGCACCCTCTGTTGCACCAACTGCTCCTGTTTGTTGATCCCCTCCTGTATTCTGCCTCCTCCATCTCCTTGCTGATTCCTCTTTTTGTCTATTTTAATTTCTCTCTCTACTCCTTTCTCAGGTCACCATCTCACATTCTTTTTGTGTCTTTTGATGTCCAATCTCACCCAAACCACCTTCATTCTCTATTTTATCTTTACAAATGGTTAATTGGGAATAAAGAGGGAAAACACTACTGGGAAGATACCTGAATCCTGGCGCACACTATCATTATCACTGTTTTCCATGTTGATGCTCATGTGTCTCTGCTTTCTCGACAGACTATTGAATCAGTGGACAGATCAACAGGCCAAAATTTCCACCATAGTTGCAAATTTGAATGCGGATGAATGGATTAAAACACATTCAAGTCTTGCAATGAAAGGCATAATGTATGGTGGTATAATTGAGAGTGGTTACCGGGGAGAGTTAAAGGTCATTTTATACAATATCACTCCAGATTCTTTTGCTATAAAACCGCAGATGTGGGTTGCTCAGTTTTTAGTGATACCTTGTCAACAATTAACCCCTGAGGAAGTCTCTGCCCCAACAGAGGCTACATACAGAACTGGGGGATTCACAGGCACTGGTACAGGTAGCTTAAATCCTGGAGCCAAAATATGAGTACAGCGTCCATCACATCCTACCCCTATGGCTGGTGAACTTGTAGCTGTGGGAGCAGAAAGTGAAGACATAGTACAGTTTCCTAAAGATGAAAAACAATATTATGTTCCCCTCTGTTTTGGTTATTACAGAGAGTAACCTGTTTACTAATGGTCAGTACCTGTGTCTCTGTGTCTGAGGCCAAGAATAAATTCATCATCTGCGTAGCCACCACTGCAACAGAAGCCAACTGCAGTCAATGTTGGCTATGCGTGGAATTGCCAGAGGCAAATGGGCTACCTTGGAGAATCGTCCCTGTACGTTACTGCATACTGAATGTTGTGTGTATATCCCTGACAATTCTCACTCTATGACTCTCCTTGCACAGCCATGGTGTTTGTGGTTTTTATTAACTGTGTTTTTAATTCTCCTGTGCTTACCCTGAATCTGTAATCTGTATCAGCTATGCTTTCCCCAAGTATCTGTAAGAGTATTTTCCTACAATTAAGTATCAAATTGAGGCCAAATTTGGAAGAAAAGTTAAATATTAAATTTTATCTCAATTGAACACTGACACAAACAATGGTCTCCAAGTCCCGGAGCAGGTTCTGTGACCTTCTTCAGGTGTTCATCCAGCAGTGTTTCAGAGAAATCTCTATTTTAATCTGTTCCTGTATGTTAGTTATTGAAAAACAACAGACAATCGCCAAAACAAGTTGACATTTTTGTGGTTTTTGAGCCCAGTAGTGAAGAGTCCTCGTTACTCGGCCTTATGCCAAAGAACGCATTACAAAAAGAGCTAGGGTCCCAGATGGCACTAGAGCTTCCTGAGACCTCTCCTCATCTGTGCAGGGATGAGGGGCCAACTCTGTAGCTTCTCTATCTGGTGATGCTTCCTCCATACTCTGTAGTCTGCTGTGTGTGTATATATATATATACATATACATACATATATATATACACACACATATATTTTTTAATTTATACATATAACTATAAATAAAAATAATTATATAATTATTTATATAAATAAGTATTAAAAACATATATAATATATATTATATATATGTATCTTTTCCCTTCTCTCCTTCTCATATCAATTTGCTTATCATATCATTTACTTATTATATCTGTATTGCCATATAATTGGGACAAAAGCTGTTTACTCTTAAAAGTATTGTGTGTGCCTTTTCTTCTTCCTCATGCATCTCCCATGCAGAACACACGCCTGACAAATTTTTATATTTTTAGTGGAGGTTGGGTTTAGCCATGTTGGCCAGGCTGATCCCAAACTCCTGACCTCAGGTGATCCTTCAATCTCGGCATCCCAAAGTGCTGAGATTACAGGCGTGAAACACCCAGCCAGGAGGAGGCATTTCTATAAAGAAAACATACAAATGGCAAACAGGCATATAAATGTTGCTAAACATCATTAAACCTCAGAGAAATGCAAATCAGGACCACAATAAGATACTATCTCACCCCAGTTAAAATGTCTTATATCCAAAAGACAGACAATAACAAGTGCTGACGAGGATGTGGAGAAAACTTTAGTGCACTCTTGGTGGCAATGTAAATTAGTATAACCACTATTAAAAAGTTTGGAGGTTACTCAAAAAGCTAAAAATTGTGCTGCCACAGCTACAATGCAACCCAACAATCCCAGTGGTCGGCATTGACCCAAAAGAAAGAAAATCGGCTTGTTGCTGCAGTGTTTACAATAGCTAAGATTTGAAAGCAAACTGTCTACAAATGAATGAATGTATAAAAAAAAGTAGTACATATATACAATGGAGTAGTATTCAGCCATAAAAATGAGATTTTGTCTTTTACGACAACATGGATAAAAGAGAAGAGTATGTTAAGTGAAATAAACCAGGCACAGAAAGATAAACACTGTGTGTTCTCACTTATTCGTGGGATGGAAGAATTAATACAACTGAATTCACGGACATAGAGAGCAGAAGGATGGTTTTCAGAGGCTAAGAAAGACAGTGGAGGCTGGGGGAAAGGTGGGGACTGTTAATGTGTACAAAAAAATAGAATAAATAAGACCTATTATTTGACAGCACAACGAGAAGACTCTGGTCAATAATAATGTAATTGTACATTTCAAACTAGCTAAGAAGGTATAATCAGATTTTAACCCAAAGAATAAATGCTTGAGTGGGTGGGTATCCCATTCTCTATGACGTGATTATTATGCATTACGAGACCGCATCAAAACATCTCATGAACCCCATAAGTATATACACCTACAATGTATCCTCAAAAATTACAAATTAACTGAAGTAAATAAAATAAAACTATTTAAAAATAAAATATCATAACATTAACTAGGCCCAGAAATATAAGATTTTAATGAAATAAAAATGCCTATATAATAATCAAAAAGTGAGAAGAAAGTCACACTTTACTCCTATTTTTGTTTCTGATCTATCTTCTATCTAGTTTCAAGTTGTAGAATTTTCTTTTTTCATTTCTAATTAAATTTTATTTTATTTTATTTTTTTATTATACTTTAACTTTTACGGTACATGCGCACAACGTGCAGGTTTGTTACATATGTATACATGTGCCATGTTGGTGTGCCGCACCCAGTAACTCGCCATTTAACATTAGGTATATCTCCAAATGCTATCCGTCCCCCCTCACCCCACCCCATAACAGGCCCCGGAGTGTGATGTTCCCCTTTTTCTGCCCATATATTCTCTTTGGTCAATTCCCACCTATGAGCAAGAACATGCGGTGTTTGGTGTTTTGTGCTTGTGATAGTTTGCTGAGAATGATGGTTTCCAGCTTCATCCATGTCCCTATAAAGGACATGAACTCTTCATTTTTTATGTCTGCATTGTATTCCATGGTGTATATGTGCCACATTTTCTTAATCCAGTCTATCATTGTTGGACATTTGGGTTGGTTCCAAGTCTTCGCTATTGTGAACAGTGCCGCAATAAACATACTTGTGCTTGTGCCTTTATAGCAGCATGATTTATACTCCCTTGTGTGTATACCCCGTAATGGGATGGCTGGGTCAAATGGTATTTCTAGTTCTAGAGCCCTGAGGAATCGCCACACTGACTTCCACAATGGTTGAACTAGTTTATAGTCCCACCAACCGTGTAAAAGTGTTTCTATTTCTCCACATCCTCTCCAGCACCTGTTGTTTCCTGATTTTTTAATGATCGCCATTCTAACTGGTGTGAGATGGTATCTCATTGTGGTTTTGATTTGCATTTCTCTGATGGCCAGTGATGATGAGCATTTTTTCATGTGTCTTTATGCTGCATAAATGTCTTCTTTTGAGAAGTGTCTTCACATCCTTCACCCACTTTTTGATGGGGTTGTTTTTTTCTTGTAAATTTGTTTGAGTTCATTGTAGATTCTGGATATTAGCCCTTCATCAGATGAGTAGATGGCAAAAATTTTCTCCCATTCTGTAGGTTGCCTGTTCAGTCTGATGGTAGTTTCTTTTGCTGTGCAGAAGCTCCTTAGTTTAATTAGATCCCATTTGTCAATTTTGTCTTTTGATGCCATTGCTTTTGGTGTTCTAGACACGAAGTCCTTCCCCATGCCTATGTCCTGAATGGTATTGCCTAGGTTTTCTTCTAGGGTTTTTACGGTTTTAGGTCTAACATTTAAGTCTTGAATCTATCTTGAATTAATTTTTGTATAAGGTGTAAGGAAGGGATCCAGTTTCAGCTTTCTACATATGGCTAGGCAGTTTTCCCAGCACCATTTATTAACTAGGGAATAATTTCCCCATTTCTTGTGTTTGTCAGCTTTGTGAAAGATCAGATGGTTGTAGATATGTGGCATTATTTCTCAGGGCTCTGTTCTATTCCATTGGTCTATATCTCTGTTTTGGTACCAATACCATGCTGTTTTGGTTACTGTAGCCTTGTAGTATAGTTTGATGACTTGGCAATGCGGGCTCTTTTTTAGTTCCATATGAACTTTAAAGTAGTTTTTTCCAGTTCTGTGAAGAAAGTATTTGGTAGCTTGATGGGGATGGCATTGAATCTATAAATTACCTTGGGCAGTATGGCCATTTTCACGATATTGATTCTTCCTACCCATGAGCATGGAATGTTCTTCCATTTGTTTGTATCCTCTTTTATTTCCTTTAGCAGTGGTTTGTAGTTCTACTTGAAGAGGTCCTTCACGTCTCTTGTAAGTTGGATTCCTAGGTATTTTATTCTCTTTGAAGCAATTGTGAATGGGAGTTCACTCACGATTTGGCTCTCTGTTTGTCTGTTATTGGTGTATAAGAATGCTAGTGATTTTTGCACACTGATTTTGTATCCTGAGACTTTGCTGAAGTTGCCTATCAGCTTTAGGAGATTTTGGGCTGAGATGATGGGGTTTTCTAGATATACAATCATGTCATCTGCAAACAGGGACAATTTGACTTCATCTTTTCCTAACTGAATACCCTTTATTTCCTTCTCCTTCCTGATTGCCCTGGCCAGAATTTCCAGCATTATGTTGAATAGGAGTGGTGAGAGAGGGCATCCCTTTCTTGTGCCTGTTTTCAAAGGGAATGCTTCCAGCTTTTGCCCATTTAGTATGATATTGGCTATGGCTTTGTCAGAGATAGCTCCTATTACTTTGAGATACGTCTCATTAATTCCTGATTTATTGAGAGTTTTTTGCAGGAAGAGTTGTTGAATTTTGTCAAAGGCCTTTTCTGCATCTCTTGAGATAATCACATGGTTTTTTTTGTCATTGGTTCTCTTTATAAGGTGGATTACGTTTATTGATTTGTGTATGTTGAACCAGCCTTGCATCCCAGGGATGAAGCCCACTTGATCATGGTGGATAAGCTTTTTGATATGCTGCTGGATTCAGTTTGCCAGTATTTTATTGAGGATTTTTGCATAGATCTTCATCGGAGATATTGGTCTAAAATTCTCTTTTTTTCTTGTGTCTCTGCCAGGCTTTGGTATCAGGATGATGCTGGCCTCATAAAATGAGTTAGGGAGGATTCCCTCTTTTTCTATTGATTGGAATAGTTTCAGAAGGAATGGTACCAACTCTTCCTTGTACCTCTGGTAGATTTTGGCTGTGAATCCATCTGGTCCTGGACTTTTTCTAGTTGGAAAGCTAATTATTAATTATTGCCTCAATTTCAGAGCCTGTTATTGGTCTATTCAGAGATTCAAATTCTTCTTGGTTTAGTCTTGGGAGGGTGTATGTGTCAAGGAATTTATCCATTTCTTCTAGATTTTCTAGTTTATTTGCATGGAGGTGTTTATAGTATTCTCTGATGGTAGTTTGTATTTCTGTGGGATCGGTGGTGATATCCCCTTGGGTTTAATAAACAGATAAAATCGAACAGTCAACTAATCAAATAAAAACAAATTTTATTCATTTGAGAATGTGTTTTCCAGAGCAAACTTATATATTACGTTTTAACTTCATAATTTATGTTTTATAAAAACATAACTAATTCAAGTTAATCTTCTCTAATTTTTAATTCAATAGAATTTTTATCAGGATCACTATATTTAAATAAAAATTACCTGAATTTCTCACATCATAATTTACAGATTCTGCTTCTACAAATTGTCTGTAGGGACCATTATTTCTACACGGTCAACTTTCCTGGGTTAAGTGGTGGATACTCAAATGTTTTTTAGAATAATGTTTTCTTATATCAGTTTTTAGTCAATGATACATTGCACCGTGTTTAATTTTAAGCATTATCAGTTTTCTTTCTTGTGCATTATTTTCACAGTAATATAAATCATGGACATCAAAATATCCACAGGGTTAAGAATGTTGGAGTCCAAGCATTCTATATTTTTGATTTGTATGGTTTCAATTATGACTCAGCATTTTAGGAAAACATTGGCTCTATAATCTGTCACCCTCACCCCATTTAAATAAAAACATACTTTTTTGGACACACAAAGATCAGGCAGACACATCTACACAGTGGATCACATCATTTTTTGGGGCAAACTGAAAACTGTTTTTATACTCAAACATACTGTTGGGAAACTGAAATAAAAATTTCTGATGTTTGTTAAAAATTGGGAAGAAAGACATTAATACTATTGTAGTAGATTTTATGGCCATCGTAATAGGGTTCAGTTCAGAAATTGATCATAACTCTGAACACAGACAACGAAGAATTTATAATCAATAAGCAGAATAAATCAGTGGATAAAAATTATTGAAAAATATTTGATAAAATACCAAAGGAAGAGGAATTTTTTTATAGCAGAAGCCTGGTTACAGGTTGGCTAAGGACTTAAATATCAAAGAAAGGGAATCACGATATTAGTAGATGTAAGGGTTATGTGGATTTTTACTAAACAGTATTAGCAGGATTTATGAAAATGAGCCTCTCAAACCAGGAGCAGGGCAAGAAGTCAAGGTTGGCTTAGTCAAAAAGAGGGTTCAGTTAAGCTAACATTTGGTCATAAAGGGAGCGCTTACAAGAACCCAGATTTTTTTCCCATCTGATCTGAAAATAAATTATCACCAAAAAAGGCTTTGTTTGAAAAATGAATGCCCACTTCACCTGAGAAAACCTCCATCTTCTTCTGTTTATCTTTGAATTTAGTGTAGAAAAAGAGCACTTGTCATTGTCACAGTTTTAATTTTGCTTTCACTCTTAAAAACAGAGAGTCAGGGCCGGGTGTGGTGGTTCATGCCTGTAATCCCAGCATTTTGGACATGGTGATGCAAACGCGCCTGTAATCCCAGCTACTTGAAAGGCTGAGGCAGGAGAATCACTTGAACCCAGGAGTCAGAGGTTGCAGTGAGCCAAAATCACACCACTGCACTCCAGCCTGGTGACAGAGTGAGACTCCATCAAACAAAACAAAACAAAACAAAACAAAACACAAAATTAGAAATTTAGTTTTATTCAAACAGCAACTTACAAACACAAAGGTTATAGTTTCTGACTCCTATTCAAGACAATTGGTTGTAACCATAAGTATTGATAGGACTTCAGGGAGATTTCTCAGATGGAGCTGATGCAGCTGTACAAGCCACTTTGACCTTGCATCTTTCCTACTTCTTGGCCTTTGAAATGGACATGGTTGCTGGTGCAGGCTTGTGCTCCTACAGCCAGCCATATGGGGCCATGAGACAGCCTACAGGATAAAAACCATCTACTGAAATATTGTAGCAAAGTGTGCCAAGAGGGCTGACTAGAAGTAGCTATGGTGTGTGGCTTTCATGAAAAGAAACAAAGAGGGAAAATAAATAAAGCACTATCAACTGAAACACCCAGATATTTGCAGTGGGACTAATGAAGGAAACAGCTCAACCCATGGGAAAAAGAAGGGCATGGCAACTGCCCACCCGGGAGTAACACAGACCAAAGGGAACCTACCCTGCCCAGGGAAGTGGTGAGCAAATACGTGACCCTGAGAAACCACACTTCTCCCATGGATCTTTGCAACTCTTAGGTCAGGAGATTTTCTCGTAAACTTATTCCACAAGGGCCTTTGGTCTGATACACAGAGCTGCGTGTTCCTGGCAGAACAACTGCTCAGACACAAACAGAATCGCAGGAGCTTTACATACTTTGGCTCTGAGATCTCTGGCAAAGGTGACTGCAACTCAGACAAGGTGGGAGGTTGGATCTCCGTAAATGCCCCTAGAAAGGAAGCTGAATCCGTGGGCCTGAGCAGTATCAGTGGGCCCCACTTCCATGACGCCTCACAGGATAAGACCCACTGGCTTGGAATTCCATCCAGCCCCCAGCAACAGCATTGCAATTACCTGGGATGGAACAACGATCCTGGAGGCAGGGGCTGGCTGCTATATTTGCTGTTTGGATGACTCAGCCATTCCAGCCTGTGGGTTTAGGAGAGTTAAAAAAAAAAAAAAAACTCATGGCAGATGGAAGAAATCCCTCAGCACGGCACAGTGGCTCTAGCAAAGTTTGGCCGGACTATTTCTTAAAGTAGAACCCAGATACCTTTTTCATCTCAGAGTGGGGCCTCCTACCAGAGCCTCCAGACAGCCCCTTCCATATTCTCCGGCAGGCAGAGTTTTGATTTATTCCTGGATGCAGTGCACATTGGGAGCAGTGGGTCTTCATATATGTTGTTTGGAGAACTCAGCCATAACAATCAGTAGGCTTAGGAGAGTCCAAACCATCCCGGGGCAGAAGGAATCCCCCAGCATAGCACAGTGGATCTGCCATAATGTGATCAGATTGCTTCTTTAAGTGGGACCTAATATGCTCTGCATCTCTGGGTGGAACTTCCCAACCAGGGCCTCCAGCAACTCCCACTGGTGTTGTCTGGCTGGCAGAGGCTTAAAAACTTCCTGGGACAGAGTTCCTAGAGAGAGGGGTTGGCCACCATCTTTGCTGTTTCAGCAACTTTGCTGTTTCAGCCTCCAGGCTTTGGAGAGCCCAATCTGATGAAGGGCAGAAATGGTACTCAGCACAGCATGGCTGATCTATGAAAGTGGGGCTAGATGGCTTCTTTAAGTGGGTCCCCAATCCTGTTCCTCCTAGCTGGGTGAGACTTACCAACTGGGGTTTCCAGTCACCTCCTACAGGTGTGTTCGAGCCCACAACATGTCTGCATCCCCCCTGGGATGGAGCTCCCAGGGAAGGGAGTGGGCTGCTAGCTTTCTTGTTTCACAACCTTCACTGGCGATACCCCCAGATACTGAAAAATCCGAGGTGACTAGAGAGTGGAGCAGATGCCCAACAAACTACAGCAGCCCCACACAAAACGGTCAAACAGTTAAAAGGAAGAGAAACAAACAAAAACCTCATTCAAAGGCCAACAACCTCATAGATTAAAGATAGATAGGCACACAAAGGTGAGACTCACCACAAGAATACTAAAAACTCAAAAATCAGAGTGCTCTCCCTCTCCCAAATGACCACACTACTCCTCCAGCTAGAGTTCAGAATAAGGGTGAGGCTGTGATCCCTGAAATAACAGAAGTAGACCCCAGAATGTGGATAAAAATGAACTTCACTGATCTAAAGGAGCATGCTCTAACTCAATACAAGAAAGCTAAAAATTACAATATAATATTGCAGGAGCTGACAAACAAATTAGCCAGGATAGAGAAGAGCCTAACCAACCCGATAGCACTGTAAAACACAATACAAAAATTTCATAATGCAATCACAAGTATTAATGAGGAAAGAAACTCAGAGCTTGAAGTTTGTATTTCTGAAATAAGACATGCAGAGAAGAATAGAAAAAAAGAATGAAAGGAATAAACAAAACCTTTGAGAAATATGGGCTTATGTAAAGAGACCAAATCTACAACTGATTGGTGTACTTGGAAGAGCTGGGGAGAATGGAACCAATTAGGAAAACATATTTCAGGATATCATCCATGAGAACTTCCCCAACCTTGCTATACTGGCCAACAATTCAGAAAATGCAGAGAACTTCAGTAAGATACTCCAAGAAAAAATCATACCCAAGACACATAATCGTCAGATTCCCCATACTTGAAATGGAAGAAAGAAAAAAGAAAAAAAAGGTCAGCCTCAGAGAAAAGCCAAGTCACCTACAAAAAGAAGTTGATCAGATGAACAGCAGAGCTCTCAGTGAAAACCCTACAAGCCAAAAGAGATTGGGTGCCAATATTTAACATTCTTAAAGAAAATAAACTGTAAGCCAGAATTTTATATCTGGCCAAACTAAGCTTAATCTGGGGAGAAATAACATCCCTTTCAGACAAGCAAATTCTGAGTTAATTCATGAATACCAGACATGCTTTTCAAGAGCTCCTGAAGGAAGCACCAATTTGGAAAGGGAAAATTATTACCAGCTACCACAAAAACACACTCAAATACACAGACCATTGACACTATAAATCAACCACATAAACAAGTCTGAAAAATAAAAATAACCAGCTAGCATCAAGATAAAAGGATAAAATCTACACATAACAATACTTACCTTAAATGTAAATGGGCTAAATGCCCCGGTTGAAACACAGAGGGTGGCAATTGGATAAAAACCAAGACCCATTGGTATGCTCTTCAAGACACCCATCTCACATGCGGGGACACACGTAGGCTAAAAATAAAGGGATGGGGGAAATTTCACCAAGCAAATGGAAAACCGAAAAAGCAAGGGTTGCAATCTTACTTTCCAACAAAACAGATTTTAAACCAACACAGATTAAAAACAACAACAACAACAAAGAGGGTCATTACACAATGGCAAAGGATTCAATTCAAGAAGAACTAACTATTCTAAATATATATGCGCCCAACACAAGAGTACCCAGATTCATATAACAAGTTTCCAGATATCTTGAAAGAGACTTAGAACACCACACAATAATAGTGGCAGACTTTAACATCCTACTGACAATATTAGAAAGATTATTGAGACAGAAAATTAACAAAGGTGTTCAGGACATGAACTTAGCTCTGGATCAAATGGACATGATATATATTTACAGAACTCTCCACACGAAAACAGCAGAATATACATTCTTCTCATCACTACATGGACCTTTCTCTGAAATTGGTCACATAGCCGGAAGTAAAACACTCTTCAGTAAATGCAAAACAACTGAAATCATAATAAACAGTGGCTCAGATCACAGCACAATCAAATTAAAACTCACGATGAAGTAGTTTACTGAAAACCATAAAATTAAATGGAAATTGAATCACCTGCTCCTGAATAACTTTTGGGTAAATAATGAAATTAAGGCAGATATCAAGGAGTTGTTTGAAACCAATGAGAACAAAGACAAAACATACCAGAATCTCTGAGACACAGCTAAGGCAGTATTAAGATGAAAATTTATGGCATTAAATGCCCACATTAAAAAGCTAGAAAGGTCTCAAGTTACAACTTAACATCACAACAAAATTAACGACAGAAACAAGAGCAAAGAAGTTCTAGAGCTAGCAGAAGACAAGAAATAACCAAAATCAGACCTGAACTGTTGGAGATAGAGACAAGAGAAACCTTCCAACAGATCAACAAATTCACAGCTGTTTCTTTTTCTTTGAAAAAACCAGTAATATAAATACACCACTAGTAGACTAATAAGGAAGAAAAGATCAAAAATTCAAATGAACACAATCAGAAATAATAAGGGTTACCACTGACTCCACAGAAATAAAAATAACCATCATAAAATATCATAAACAACTCTATGCCTATAAGATAACAAATCCAGTAGAAATGGATAAATTTCTGGACACGTACACCCTTCAAGAATAAACCAGGAAGAAATTGAATCCCTGAAAAGACAAACAACAGGCTCTGAAATTCAGGCAGTAATAAATAAATAATACATAGCCTACCAACCACAAAAAGCCCAGAAACACAAAGATTAAAAGCTGAAGGTTACCAGATTTATGAAGAAGAACTGGTACAATTCCCACTAAAATTATTTCAAAAAATTGAAACGGAGGGTCTTCTTCCCAACTCTTTCTATGAGACCACGTCATCCGGGTACCAAAACCTGGCAGACACACAAGAAAAAACACAAAACTTCATGCCAATATTCTTGATGAACATTGATGCAAACTTTCTTAACAAAATAGAGGCAAACCAAATCCAGCAGCACATCAGAAAGCTTATCCACCACAATCAAGTAGGCTTCATCTGTGGGATGCAACTTTAATTCAACATACACAAATCAATATGTGATTTATCACGTAAACAGAACTAAAGACAAAAGCCACATGATTGTCTGAATAGATGCAGAAAAAGCTTTCCATCCATAAAATTCAACATCCATTCATGTAAAGACTCTCAATAAACTAGGTATTGAAAAAAACTTACCTCAAAATAATAAGAGCTATATATGACAAACCCACAGCCAACATCATACTGAAATGGCAGAAGCTGAAAGCATTCCCTTTTAAAACGGGCTCAAGAGAAGGATGCCCTCTTTCACGACTCCTGTTTCAGATAGTATTGGAAGTACTGGCCAGAGAAATCAGGTAAGAGACAAAGGCATTCAAATTGAAAGAAAAGAGATTAAACTACACCTGATGGCATATGACATGATCCTATATATTGAAAACCCCTATTGTCTCAACCCCAAAGATTCTTAAGCTGATAAACACCTTTAACAAAGTCTCAAGATACAAAATAAATGAGCAAAAATCACTAGCACTAACATGCTTATATACCAACAACAGTCAAGCCAAGAGCAAAATCATGAATGAACTCTCATTCACAGTTGCCACAAAAAGAATAAGATACCAAGGAATGTATCTAACAAGAGAATTGGAAGGCCTCTACAAGGAGAACTATAAACCACTTCTCAAAGAAATCAGACACGACATAAACAAATAGAAAAACATTTCATGCTTATGGATAGAAAGAATTAATATTGTTAAAGTAGACACACTCCCCAAAGAAATTTACAGAGTTAATACTATTTCCGTTAAACTACCAATGATATTTTTCAGAAAACTAGAAAAGCTATATTAAAATTTATATGGAACAAATAAAGGCCTGAATAGTCAAGACAACCCCAAGCAAAAAGAACTAAGCTGGAGGCATCACACTACCCAACTTCAACCGGTGCTACAGGGCTACAGAAACCAAAACAGCATGGTTTGCTGTTTGACGTATGTTACATAACTAATAGGTAGTAGACTTAATACCTGGGTGATAAAACAATCTGCACAACCAAACTTCGGGACGTATGTGCAGAACCTGCACATCCTGCCCATGTACCCCGAACTTAAAACAAAGTTCAAAAAAGAAAAACATTTTAGCAAAATGACAGACTATTTTTGACTACCTTCGTGCACAGTTCAGAGTCAGACTGCCCAGCTCTAAGATCCTTATTTATGAGAAAGAAAGCATTCTCTGTCTTATGTGCACTATTATATTGGGTTTTCCTTTTTAATTTTTTTGAGACGGAGTTTCACTCTTATTGCCCAGACTGGAGTGCAATGGCGCGATCTCGGTTCACTGCAATCTCTACCTCCCGGGTTCAAGCGATTCTCCTGCCTCAGCCTCTCAAGAAGCAGGGATTACAGGCATGCACCACCACGCCTGGATAATTTTGTATTTTTAGTAGAGACGGGGTTTCTCTATGTTGGTCAGGCTGGTCTTAAACTCCACACCTCTGGTGATCCGCCTGCCTCAACCTCCCAATGTGTTGGGATAACAGGCGTGAACTACAGCACCCGGTCTGGGTTTTCTTCTATATGTAGGAAAATGTAAACCTAACTAAAGTGCTAGCTTTGCCATGCAATCTCTGTGTAATTTTGGATAAGTTATATCAATTTCCTAAGACATTTTTCTATCTCCGTAGTGGTGGAGGCAGCAGGGGGGAAGATTTAATTATAGAAAGGGTCCATCAGTCCATGTGTTAAGTGAGGAGGTCACTAATTTCCAGACTCAGAGGACAGGGGACATACCGGTATGCTCCATGGGAAGTAGTTGGGAGATGGAGGTGGGTCTCACTTGCACACATTGTCTGTGGGCCTTGAAAGATCAAGTGTGCATGACACTTCTTGAACAGAAGGTCCATGTGCCCAGTGCCGAACCAATCTATTTCTTCCCAAGTGAGGAAGATCTGGGAACACTATGATCACAGCCTTGCTACACCTATCCTAGTTGGTAGGGAGCTTAGATCATATGCATGCTGAGCTGTGGCTTAAGCACTTTGACATCTCACATCTCATTGGATAACTGAAAAATTGAGGTCTGGAGAGAACCAGAGACTGGTCCAGAGAACATGAAGTGGGCAGAGTCCAAGGGATAAAAGAGCATTCTGACCTCCTAGGCCAGGGCTCAACCCTCTCATGGGGTTTGCTTTGGGAATGAGTCCCTGAGATCCTGGGGATTTTTGCCAATTTTCTCATCATATGAATGAAACTCATGTCTGCACCATTACACTTCCACAGGTTTGTGCATACACACACATGCATGCACACACACACAGACTTCTCAGGCTAAAAGTCATAAGAGGAGTTAACACTGATGGAGGTAGAGAAGAAAAAAGATAGAGGATAGGGGCAGCTTTGTCATGGGGTAGAAGCACCCCATCTTCTGGTAACATGCCCAGGACCCATAACATGGGGAGGGAAAACCAATAGGCTGATGGCTTGGGAGGCTGAAGGCTTCCATGGATCTGACTAGGCTGCAGCCAACACCAGGAAAGCTTTCCAAGGACAAAAACTTACTTCCTGCGTTCATTAACCTGCATAATTAAAATTGAAAGGAACCCCCCTACACCCAATATGGAGAGGAATACAGTAGTGAAAACCTTCAATTTTTTTCTGTATAAATTGACATAATTGAACTGGGTAACCACTAAATTTCAAAGGCTTAAAGAAGTGAGTTGACCTTACTGTCTACCAATTGCCACTGTACTCTCAGACCTTTGGAAATTTCTCTGTATCCTCCAAACGTCTTTCAGAGCAGAAAGTGGCCTAGGGGTTTGAAGGACTGAGGACTCAGGCTGGTATAGAATATGACAGATCGTCAGACCACTGCTCTGGGATCCAAGGAGAAGACCTTCTCGGTCAGAGCTTTGAGGATTTTTTGGGGGGGGAGGGGCGATCTTTTTTGAAAGTGGAGAAAGAATCGTTTACCAGGGCTCCCTCATTTGTCCTCCTGTTTCATAGTCTTACTTCTTTCTTTCTTTCTTTCTTTCTTTCTTTCTTTCTTTCTTTCTTTCTTTCTTTCTTTCTGTCTTTCTTTCATTCATTCATTCTTTCTTTCTTCTTTCTTCGTTTCTTTTTCTTTCTCTTTCTTTCTTTCTCCTTCCTTTCTTTTCTTTTCTCTTTCTTTTTTCTTTCTTTCTTCTTTCTTTCTCTTTCTTTCATTCTTCTTCCTTCATTCCTTCCTTCCTTTTCTTTCTTTCTTCTTCCTTCTTTCCTTCCTTCCTTTTTTTTCTTTCTTTCTCTTTCTTTCTCCTTTCTTTCTTCCTCCCTTTCTTTTCTTTCTTTCCTTCTTTTCTTTTTTCTTTCTTCTTTCTTTCTTTCTCTCTCTTCTCACTCTTTCACAGGACTGGAGTGGAGTGGCACAATCTCGGCTTACTGCAACCTCCACCTCCCGGGTTCAAGTGATTCTCCTTCCTCAGCCTCCTGAGTAGCTAGGACTATAAGGGCGTGCCACCAAGCCTGGCTAATTTTTGTGTTATTAGTAGAGACGGGGTTTCGCCATGTTGTATAGCATGGTCTCGATCTCCTGACGTCGTGATCTGCCTGCTTCGGCCTCCCAAAGCGCTGGGATTACAGGCATGAGCCACAGCACCCGGCTTCTATTTCTAGTTTTCTATTCTAGTCACTTTATAGAAATATAATAACATAATATGTGACCTTTTTTCTTTGGCTTTTCTCATTGAGCATGTTTTCATTATTTATCCATGTTGTGGTACATATCAGTTCTGTATTTATTTTTATGGCTGACTAATACTTCACTGTATAAATAATATTCTATTGGCCAGGCATGATGGCTCACACCTATAAACTCAGTATTTTGGGAAGCTGAGGTGGGTGGATCACCTGAGGTCAGGAGTTCTAGACCAGCCTGGCCGACATGGTGAAACAGTGTGTCTACTAAAAATACAAAAATTAGCCAGGCGTGGTTCCTGAAAGCCCAACTGCTTAGGAGGCTGAGGCCAGAGAATCTCTTGAACCTAGGAGGCGGAGGTTACAGTGAGCTGAGATCATGCCATTGCACGCTAGCATAGGTGACAGAGTAAGACTGTCTCAAAAAAAAAAGAAAGAAAATGAGAGGAAATATGTGCAAACTACACAGCTGACAAGCGATTGATAAGCAGAATACAGAAGAAACAAAATACTCAATAAAAAATTAGTTTAACTTTAAAATGGGCAAAAATCTTCAGAGACATTTCTCAAAAATATAAGGGGCATAAACATAGAACCTAAAAGTTAGAGAAGAATTATGAAAAAACTGAAGGATATAGAAAAAATAACTTCAGACTAGTCACATTAAAATTTAATTAGAGACGGGGTGGAGCCAAAATGGCTGAATAGGAACAGCCTTAGTCTAGAACTCCCAGCATTGGCAATGCAGAACACAGCTGATTTCTGAATTTCCAACTGAGGTACTGGTATCATCTCACTGGGGAGTGTCAGAAAGTGGGTGCAGGACAGTGGGTGCAGCACACCCCATGTGAGCCAAAGCAGGGTGAGGCATTGCCTCACCCAGGAAGTGCAAGGGGTCAGGGAATACCCTTTCCTAGTCAAAGAAAGGGGTGAGAGACAGCACCTGGAAAATCGGGTCACTCCCACCCTAACACTGCATTGTTCCAAAGGTCTTAGCAAACGACACACCAGGAGATTATATCCCGCACATGGCTCAGACGGTCCTACGCCCACGGAGCCTCACTCATTGCTAGCACAGCAATCTGAGATCAAACTGCAAGGCAGCAACGAGGCTGGGGGAGGGGCGCCTACCATTGCCGTGGCTTGAGTAGGTAAACAAACCAGCTGGGAAGCTCTAACTGGGTGGAGCCAACTGCATCTCAAGGAGGCCTGCCTGACTCTGTAGACTCCACCTCTGGGGGCAGGGAATAGCCAAACAAATGGCAGCAGAATCCTCTGCAGACTTAAATGTCCCTGTCTGACAGCTTTGAAGAGAGTAGTGGTTATCCCAGCCTGCAACTGGAGATCTCAGAACGGACAGACTGCCTCCTCAAGTCGGTCCCTGACCCCTGAGTAGCCTAACTGGGAGGCCTCCCCCAGTAGGGGAAGACTGACACCTCACATGGCTGGGTACTCCCCTGAGACAAAACTTCCAGAGGAACAATCATGCAGCAATATTTGCTGTTCATCAATATCCGCTGTTCTGCAGCCTCCACTGCTGATACCCAGGCAAACAGGGTCTGGAGTG
Source organism: Gorilla gorilla gorilla (assembly GCF_029281585.2). NCBI lineage: Eukaryota > Metazoa > Chordata > Mammalia > Primates > Hominidae > Gorilla > Gorilla gorilla. The sequence continues at coordinate 6,310,977 of NC_086018.1, read as the reverse complement.
GACCTCCAGCAAACTCCAACAGACCTGCAGCTGACGGTCCTGACTGTTAGAAGGAAAACTAACAAACAGAAAGGACATCCACAACAAAACCCCATCTGCACATCACAATCATCAAAGACCAAAGTAGAGAAAACCACAAAGATGGGGAATAAACAGAGCAGAAAAACTGAAAATTCTAAAAATCAGAGCACCTCTCCTCCTCCAAAGGAACACAGCTCCTCACCAGCAATGGAACAAAGCTGGACAGAGAATGACTTTGATGAGTTGAGAGAAGAAAGCTTCAGATGATCAAACTACTCTGAGCTAAAGGAGAAAGTTCGAACCCGTGGCAAAGAAGTGAAAAACCTTTAAAAAAAAATTAGATGAATAGCTAACTAGAATAACCTATGCAGAGAAGTTCTTAAAGGACATGATGGAGCTGAAAACCAAGGCACGAGAAGTAAATGATGAATGCACAAGCCTCAGTAGCCAATTCGATCACCTGGAAGAAAGGGTGTCAGTGATGGAAGATCAAATGAATGAAATGAAGTGAGAAAAGAAGTTTAGAGAAAAAATAATAAAAAGAAATGAACAAAGCCTCCAAGAAATATGAGACAGTGTGAAAAGACCAAATCTACATCTGATTAGTGTACCTGAAAGTGATGAGGAGAATGGAACCAAGTTGGAAAACACTCTGAAGGATATTATACAGGAGAACTTCCCCAATCTAGCAAGGCAGGGTGACATTCAAATTCAGGAAATACAGAGAACACCACAAAGACACTCCTCGAGAAGAGCAACTCCAAGACACGTAATTGTCAGATTCACCAAAGTTGAAATGAAGGAAAAAATGTTAAGGGCAGACAGAGAGAAAGGTCGGGTTACCCACAAAGGGAAGCCCATCAGACTAACAGAGGATCTCTCGGCAGAAACTCTACAATCCAGAAGAGTGGGGGACAATATTCAACATTCTTAAAGAAAAGAATTTTCAACCCAGAATTTCATATTCAGTCAAACTAAGCTTCATAAGTGAAGGAGAAATAAAATCCTTTACAGACAAGCAAATGATGAGAGATTTTGTCACCACCAGGCCTGCCTTACAAGAGCTCCTGAAGGAAGCACTAAACATGGAAAGGACCAATTGGTACCAGCCACTGCAAAAACATGCCAAATTGTAAAGACCATCGAGGCTAGGAAGAAACTGCGTCAACTAACGAGCAAAACAACCAGCTAACATCATAATGACAGGATCAAATGCACACATAACAATATTAACTTTAAAAGTAAATGGACTAAAAGCTCCAATTAAAAGACACAGACTGGCAAATTTGATAAAGAGTCAAGCCCCATCAGTGTGCTGTATTCAGGAAACGCATCTCACGTGCAGAGACACACATTGATTCAAAATAAAGGGATGGAGAAAGATCTACCAAGCAAATGGAAAACAGAAAAAGGCAGGGGTTGCAATCCTAGTCTCTGATAAAACAGACTTTAAACCAATAAAGATCAAAAGAGACAAAGAAGTCCATTACATAATGATGAAGGGATCAATGCAGTAAGAAGAGCTAATTATCCTGAATATATATGCACCCAATATAGGAGCACACAGATTCATAAAGCAAGTCCTTAGAGACCTAGAAAGAGACTTAGACTCCCACACAATAATAATGGGAGATTTTAACACCCCACTGTCAACATTAGACAGATCAATGAGACAGAAAGTTAACAAGGATATCCAGGAATTGAACTCAGGTCTGCACCAAGTAGACCTAATAGACATCTACAGAACTCTCCACCCCAAATCAACAGAATATACATTCTTCTCAGCACCACACCACACTTATTCCAAAATTGACCACATAGTTGGAAGTAAAGCACTGCTCAGCAAATGTAAAAGAACAGAAATTATAACAAACTCTCTCTCAGACCACAGTGCAATCAAAGTAGAACTCAGGATTAAGAAGCTCACTCAAAACTGCTCAACTACATGGAAAGCAAACAGCCTGCTCCTGAATGACTACTGGGTATATAACGAAAGGAAGGCAGAAATAAAGATGTTCTTTGAAACCAAAGAGAACAAAGACACAACATACCAGAATCTATGGGACATATTCGAAGCAGTGTGTAGAGGGAAATTTATAGCACTAAATGCCCACAAGAGAAAGCAGGGAGGATCTAAAATAGACACCCTAACATCAGAATTAAAAGAACTAGAGAAGCAAGAGCAAACACATTCAAAAGCTAGCAGAAGGCAAGAAATAACTAAGATCAGAGCAGAACTGAAAGAAATAGAGACACAAAAAACCCTTCAAAAAATCAATGAATACAGGAGCTGGTTTTTGAAAAGATCAACAAAATTGATAGACCGCTAGCAAGACTAGCAAAGAAGAAAAGAGAGAAGAATCAAGTAGACGCGATAAAAACTGATAATTTATGTGTCTCAAATTCTCTAATATAACATAGTACGGTCAAAAATGGAAGGATAAAAATTGCAAGACCAACTTAACTTTTGTCATCTTAAGTGTACTATAACAATGCCTTTTAAATTAATTCAGTGAATAGGTTTTTAAGTGCGTGTTTTAGGTTATGCTGAAATGTCAAATACCACCACATTCTTAATTTGCAGTAGATTAACAGCACGTTTTAGCACACATCACTGTGCTGTTTGGTGGCCAAATAGAAAAGGCAACTCTTCTCCATGTGGTCATTCAAAAACTCAAAGTTCTTTCATTATTTGTCTTCATCATCCATGAGTCGTGGTTGCTGTTTGTGTTCAGCCCCCTGAAAATAAAGTACTTTAAGAAATGCATGTGGGAAGACTTGATGGACTTATCTTAATGAGACTCACATCCATCTCACTCTACAACCATTAAAAATAACTGGTCACGTTTCCACATCCAATGCAAATGAGGCTAAGAAATGTAATTCTGCTGTGTCCCTAATAAATGGGAGAATAGAATTTGTTGAACGACCAGAGTTTTCCATAACATTGTGTCACTCATATGGATTTACTGTGTTTCTCAAATATTTATTAAACATCTGTCATAGCCAAGCACTGTGATAAGGACTACAGGGAGGACAGAGAGCTGACTCAGGAGAGTCCTAGTCTGAAAGAAACTCATAATCTAAGAAAATAAGAAAAGACATGCTAGGTGCTGCTATAAAGGCACACGCACATGTATGTATATTGCGGCACTGTTCACAATAGTGAAGACTTGGAACCAACCCAAACGTCCAACAATGATAGACTGGATCAAGAAAATGTGGCACATATACACCGTGGAGTACTATGCAGTCATAAAAAATGATGAGTTCATGTCCTTTGTAGGGACATGGATGAAGCTGGAAAAGATCATTCTCAGCAAACTATCACAATGACAAAAAAACCAAACACCGCATGTTCTTGCTTATAGGTGGGAATTGAACAATGAGAACACTTGGACACAGGAAGGGTAACATTACACACGGGGGAATGTTGTGGGGTGAGGGGAGGGGGGAGGGATAGCATTTGGAGATATACCTAATGTAAATGATGAATTAATGGGTGCAGCACACCAACATGGCCCATGTATACATAAGTAACAAGCCTGCACGTTGTGCACTTGTACCCTAGAACTTAAAGTACAATAAATATATGTATAACATACATATATATATTATATACATGTTCAAGGAGTTCTCCTGCCTCAGCCTCCCAAGTAGCTGGGATTACAAGCGCTGCCATTACGCCCAGCTATTTTTTGTATTTTTAGTAGAGAAGGAGTTTTGCCATGTTGGCCAGGATGGTCTCGATCTCCTGACCTCATGATCCACACCCCTTGGCCTCCCAGAGTGCTGGGATTACAGGTGTGAGCCACAGCCCCCGGCCTATATGAGTTTTAAAATAGTTTTTTCTAGATCCGTAAAAAATTTCATTGGCAGTTTGATGGAAATAGTATTAGATCTGTAAATTGCTTTGTGAAGTATAGCCATTTTAGACATATTGGATCTTCCTATCCATGAGCATGGGATGGTTTTCCATTTGTTTGTATCTTTTCTGATTTCTTTGAGCAGTGTTTTGTAATTCTCATTGTAGAGCTCTTTCACCTCCCTGGTGAACTGCATTTCCAGATATTTTATTATTTTAGTGGCAATTGTGAATGGGATGGCCTTTCTGATTTTGCTGTCAGTGTGGCTATCGTTGGTGTAGAAAAATGTTAGTGATCTTTGCACTTTGATTTAGTATCTTGAAACTTTGCTGAAGCTGTTTGTTAACTAAAGAAGCTTTGTAGATGAAACTACAGGGTTTTCTAGATAGAGAATTATGTTATCTGCAAACAGAAATAGTTTGGCTTTCTCTCTTCCTATTTGGATGTTCTTTGGATTTCTTTCTCTAGCCTGATTGCTCTGGCCAGTACTTTCAATACTAAGTTGAATAGAAATGGCGAGAGAGGGCATTCTTGCCTTCTACTGGTTTTCAAAGATAATGTTCCCGGCTTTTGCCTATTCAACAGATTGTTGGCTGTGGGTTTGTTATAGACGGCTTTTATTATTTTCTGCGTCTATTGAGATAATCATCTTTTTTTGTTTGTTTTTAGTTCTGTTTATGTAATGTATTACATTTATTGATTTGCACATGATGGACCAACCTTGCGTCCTAAGGAGGAAGCCTACTTGATCATGACGGATTACCTGTTTGATGTGCTGCTGGATTTGCTTTCCAAATATTTTGTTGAGAACTTTTGTATTGATGTTCGTCAAGAATATTAGCCCGAAGTTTTCTTTCCTTTCTTTTTTTTTTTTTTTTTGACGGAGTCTCCCTCTGTTGCCCAGGCTGGAGTGGATTGCACTGGCGCGATCTCTGCTTAATGCAAGCTCCTCCTCCTGCGGTCACGCCATTCTCCTGCTTCAGCCTCCCAAGTAGCTGGGACTACAGGTGTCTGCTACCAAGCCCGGCTAATTTTTTGTGTTTTTGTTGTGTCTCTGCCATGTTTTGGTGTCAAGATCATGCTGTCCTCATAGAATGAGTTGGGGAGAAGACCCTCCTTCTCAATTTTTGGGTATAGTTTCTGTAGGAATTTTACCAGCTCTTCTTTGTACATTTGGTAGAATTTGGCTGTGAGTCCATAAAGTCCAGGGCTTTTATTTTTTTGATTGGCAAGCTACTTATTACCTATTTAATATCAGAGTTTTTTACTGGTCTGTTCAGGAAATCATTGTCTTCCTGGCTTAATCTTGAGAGAGTGTGTATATCTAGGAATCTATTTATTTCTTTAAAGTTTTCTAGTTTGTGTGTATAAAGTTGTTCATGTTACTACTGTCCCCACATAAATAAAAACAACTATTAGAAACCACTGAAGTTTAACACTTGTTTTTACATCTTTAATCAATTTTTATTTAATTTTTCTACTTGGAATGTGATAAAGATTCAACTTTACTGGTTTAAATGTGGACTTGTTTTCCCAGCATTTCTAGTGTAACAAACTGTCTTTACCTAATGATTAAGGCACACTTTTAAAAAGACAAACAATAATTTACGCAAGGGTTTTTTGGAGTATCTATTTTATTTATTTGATCTCCACAATTGTTCTTATGCCACTATCAAACTGTTATATTTATAGTAGCTTTTTAAGTTTTCAAATTTAAAATTGTGAGCCACCTAATTTTGTCCTTCTTTTCAAGATTATTCTGTACATGCAGAGGATGTTCAAATTCCATATGAAGTTTTAAATGAGCTATTTTGTTTTTGCAGAAGAAAAGTTGGAAAAATGAAAACTTGAGATTACACGACATCTGTACACTCCTTTGGGTAGTGGTATTGTCATCTTAACTTCATTAAATCTTCCGGTTCAGGATCATGGAATTTGTTGCCAGTTATTTAAGTCCTTTTTAGTTTTTTTTATAAATATTCTGATCCTGTATTTTTTATTGTACAAGATATTTACCTCCTTATTAAATTTATTGCTAAGAATTATATTATTTTAATGTTGCGAACAATTGTTTTCTTAATTTACTGTCAAATTGTTCATTGTATATGGAAATGCAGTTTATGTTTCTGTGTTGTAAAAATAATTATTTCATGTCTCAAATCTAGATTAGCAATTCATTCGGAATAAATATGCTGTATATATTACTAGTCATTTAACTTTTTCCAATAAGCTAACCAATTTCAATATGTCTAAATATGTAAAAATGTTGAATTGTGTTAGATTTTCACTTACTCTCACCTGTCATTTATCTGTCAGAATTACATCAATGCGCACTAGAGCTTTCATTTCTGGGGCCGGGCACGGAGGCTCGAGCCTATATTCCTAGCATTTTGTGAGGCCAAGGCAGGCGGACCACCTGAGATCAGGAGTTCGAGACCAGCCTGGCCAATATGGTAAAACCCCGCCTCTACTAAAAATACAAAAATAAGCTGAACTTGGTCGTGGGAGCCTGTATTCCCAGCTACTTTGGAGGCGGACACAGGAGAATCACTTGACCAATCACGCAACACAAAACAACTTTCTTCATGTCGAAAGTCTTCAATGGATTTTTTTTTTTATCACAGGATTGCTTAGTGCAACATTTAATGGAAAAGATGCATGCTACTGAGATGTAGTTCTCCAAAAGTCTCAGAGTTTGTTGTTTTGTTGTGTCTTACATCACTTACCTGTCCTGTTCCAGGCTATTTTTCAAAGATCTTTGTACACAAATAACCTGGGAAAAGGGTAGTAGTTTTTCTCTTCAGGTAAATGGCAGATAAACTACTCAATCAATATATTAAAGACAATTTTTCTCTGTGAGGCAAAGTTTGGACAGGTTTGCATGTAACCTACTTTAAAAAGATTGAGTTTTCTTAGTCTTGAGTCTGCTCAGCTGTGACACAAATCTTCCCCATGTACAATGTCCATCTGAGCCTTTTGAAATCCTTCTAAAAAATGTAGTATGGACAAGGAGAACTAATACAAATATGAGGCTTTTGCCTCCAGGTAAGAAGTAAATAGTAGGTATTTTTTTTTCATACTTCAGTGTCTCATGCCTTCTACCAGCTTCGATGAAAATGGAAGGTTAATATGTTGGTTTACAAATACTATAAAATCTTAGATCCTTCACAATTATTTAATTTTGGAGATGAGAATGGGATGCTGAGATAAACACAACTTTCTGAAAGGGGAAAGGCACAAATACTTGAAGAGCTTGCAAGGGATATGAGAAGTTCCCCCAGGACCAACAGCAAATTCTCTCGGCCAAGTGGTTAGTTTGGTGAAACAAGAGATCAAGACTCTGCTGTCTGCTAATGAGACTCATCCTTGAGAGGATTATAACAATGAACCTGAGAGCTTTGCATGTTCATTTTTCCCCTGCTGGAAAGATCAAGGAGCTCTTAAAACTAATGTTGAGGCTTGGATGAGTCCAAAACACTAGTAGTTCATGTGGTTCAGCTGTGAGCAGCCAAAAGACTGCAAAAAGCTACATTAAACAGGTCTTGTAAGTCTCTCTTTACCCACATGAAGGAGCCCAGTCCCTCTGCACTTCTAATTTTTTTCCTTTGTCTATAGCTAACTTCAGCAACTTTAAATATTAAACTACATGAGATTGGCGATTTGGATGGGGGAACACAAATGTATGTAGTTCCTTTGGATACAGGTATCTAATTCACCACTCTGTGTAGTCCCCTAGGGTGCACAGGGAGATATAGGTGTTAGGGTGGCTGGAAGTGCTGACAAACCTATCATTCTATTAATCCAGTTGCTTCCGGATAATGGAAAGCATGGTAAGTCCACGGACTTCCGTGAAGATGAGCACAGTGCTACACTTTGGCTGTGAAGTGAGTTTCTTGGTCTGAGCAATGCTAAGTGGAATATCATAGGGATGGATGAGGGATTCTGTGAGTCCATGGAGGGTAGTTTTGGCAGAATTCCACGCAGGGAAAGCAAATTTGTATCCATAGTAAGAGCCTACTCCAGTGAGTACAAACTGTTGCCGCCTATATTATAAAAGTTATTCAACGTAATAAATTTACTACCAGGTGCCTGGTGAATCACCCTGGAAATGATGTCATATGAAAGACTCAGTGTAGATCTGTGCTGCTGTCAAATTAAACATTCAGGATTGACTGTAGCCAGACTGGCCTTTGGGATTCAAAGTTCAGGTTGCTTAGCCCGTGCATTGCTTCTATTTCTGCTACTATGTTGACCTTGTTTATAAGCCCATTGGGTGATGATGGGGGTGACAGGGAGGTAAGAATGACCCATACTCATAGAACAAGACATTCTGTCCACATCATTATCAAAATCCTGCTCTGATACAGTTACCCCTTAGTAGGGATTCATATAGAACAGACATATCTTTATGTAATTTACCCAGTGAGAGAGGTTTATCCACAAAAGTTTTTCTATTTTTTTTCCAGGAATTATCTAATCATGTTCCTTCCGTGTCATTGGTCATGTAGCCAATTCATGGGCCACAGCAGTGTTGCAGGAGTGGGTATCATAGGATCTCAAACTCCTGGTCTTAAGCAATCCTTACCTCCACCTCCTAAGTAGCTGAGACTACAGGTGCACCCCACAACGCCTAGCTAATTTTGTTTTATTTCTAGTAGAGATTAGATTTTGCTGTGTTTTCCAGTCTGTTCTCACACTCCCCACCTCAAGCAATTCTCCCAGCTTTGCCTACAAAGTGCTTTGACTAGAGGCACAAACCACCACACCCAGCACCTATAATTTGATATTTTAAACAATACTATGTAGTGAAAGCTATTACGAAGTTATCTAGGGAAAGAAAGCTCACTATCACAGTGTAAAATTGTATGGATATGATGCGGGCATGTGTGTGTATACATGCTTGCTTGTGTGCGTAGGTGCGTGTTTTCTGAGAAATGGTACCTTATTGCTACCAGGCTAGGATAGCACTCATGTTCTTCTGATGATGTCAAATATTGAAACTCCAGGATTCATAGAACAAGATTCCTAACTGGTTCACGAGAGGGTGAACGATTGAGTAATGGGTATTTTGGAAGAAACAACTGGCCTAGGGACAAGAATAAGTGTGCAAATCATCTGTGTGACACGCTTTCTTCGGAGCACGCATTTCATGCACTTCATTCTACGGTGACAGATATTGCTACTCTGAGTTTGTGAGAGATTGAACCTAGGGTCTACTGTGAAACTCTGTAGACTAGACTTCTGTCTGAGGCAGCCCCTTCCTCTACCTGTAACCTGCGCCAAACCCCAATGGAGCATTCTTCTCAATAGGTAAATGGAAATTCCGGATGATCCGATGGGCAGAGAGTGCGACTGTTTTTCTCATGAGCTCTGGTTGAATAGTTTTGGGGACTTTCTGGGAGGATGCTCTGCACCCAGAAACGTTGTCCAAGGGGAATCATGAGAAAATGGGCGACCCCGTGTGCCTCCGTCCCCTCCCATTTCCTCACCCACCCCTCCATCAGGGATCCCACGTATTCCAGGATGACACGTGTTTTAGTTGTCTTTGGGCGACAACTAGCGGTGACCGTTATTGAAAATGTAAGCCGTAGAGAACAAAAAATACTCTGGTCGCCTGTGCACAGCTCACTCACTGCAACGTTGATTGCTTAAGCAATCCTCCTGCCTCAGCTTCCTGAGTAGCTGAAAATATAGGCACGTGCCACAATGCTGGGCAATATTTTTAAGTAGTGGTAATCTCTCTCGATGTGTAGCCCAGGTTATTCTCAAACTCCTGGCCTCTATCCAGCCTCCCACTTTGGTCTTCAGAAGTCCTGGGATTACAGGCATGAGCCACTGTGCTCACTCCTATAATTTGATGTTTTCAACAATACTATGTAGTGAAATGCATCACGAAGACGTTTTGCAAAAGAAAGCTCACTATCACATATAAACTTGTATACTTATCATGTGCTCACGTGAGCGCATGTGCTTGCCTGTCTGAATGTTTTCTGAGAACTGATAATCTTTTCCCCAGGGACACTGGTTGAAGAGCTGCGGGTATTGTCTGGGAGGGTGTCTCGGGCCCGGAAACGTAATCCAAGAGAGATCAGAAGACCGGCGACCCCATGTGCCTCCATCTCCTTCTCCTTCCTCGACAACCCCTAAACCAGTTACCCCACTCATTCCAGGCTGGCATGTCTTTCGGTTGTCATTTGGCGTCACCTAGCGGTCACTGTTATTGAAAATGGAGGCATCACACCAAAACTTCTGGCCGCCTGCGCACAGCCAGGGAAAACTGGTTTCTCTCGGGCCCCACCCTGACCTCAGAGGCACTCCTTCCGTCCCTCCCCCAATGTCTTGTTGCCTAGGAAACCTCCACCCTGGCTGGGCCTGATTATTTCTTTACTTATTTAGAGACAGAGACAGTTTCGCTCTTGTAGCCCAGGTTGAAGTGCAACGGCGCCATCTGGGCTCACTGCAACCTCTGCCTCCTTGATTCAAGCGATTCTCCTGCCTCAGCCTCCCCAGTAGCTGGTATTACAGGCGCCTGCCTCTACTCCCAGCAAATTTTTGTATTTTTAGTAGGGACGTCCTTTCGCCATGTTGGCCAGTCTGGTCTTGAAGTCCTGACTTCAGATGATCCACCCACCTCAGCCTCCTAAAGTGCTGGGATTACAGGAATAAGCCAGGGCGCCTGGCCTATCATTTGTTTTTGTTTCTTCCTTTTTTTTTTTTTTTTAAATAAGCATGAACCCTTCTACCTGGGTTTTAAAAATTGTGTGTGTGAAAGAAAAATAAATCTTGGGGCTTCCAAATCACTAAAGTAAAGGGAAAAGTCAAGCTGGCAACTGTTTAGGGCCAACCTGCCATTCTATTCAAAGTCACACCTCTGCTCTTTTCTCTTTTTTTTTTTCTTTTTTGAGATGGAGTCTCGCTCAGATGCTCAAGCTGGAGCCCAGTGGAGCGATCTCTGCTCACTGTAACATTCGCTCCCTGGTTTCAAGAGATAAATGCTTATTTGATTGCCTCTTTGGAGAGGCTAATTAGAAAATCCAAAGAATGTAACCATTTGTCTCTTAACTACCTGTGACCAGGAAGTCCCCTCCTCTCTTTGAGTCTTCCCGCGTTTGCTAAGTTGTCCCGCCTTTGCAGACCGAACCAATGTTCATCTTGCATACTTTGATTGATGTCTCATGTCTCCCTAGAATGTATAAAACGATAATGTTCTCTGTTTACCTTAGGCACATGTCCTCAGAACCTCCTGAGGCTGTGACGGGTATGCGTCCTGTACCTTGATTACGTAAACTTTCTAAATTAACTGAGACCTCTCTCAAGTTTTCAGGGTTCACAACGGAAAGTGCATTGTAGCTCCACCCTAGGACTTATCATTAAGAAAAACTATCCTAAATCTCTGCAGATACAGTGAAACCAGTTGTATGTAAACTGTATGAAACTAAATGCACTTACTACAAGTAAATGAATAAATGCTGAGAAAAAAATCATGAACCTCTCACCTCTCAAAGAAGCAATAATACTATGAATTCTGTGTAATTTCCAGAGTCAGCTTGTTTCAAAAGTTGTCCCCACCAAACTTGGAAACATTCCAGAGTGCGCTACTGTGCTTCCAGCCTTTGCCCCTCCCCCCTTTTTTCACCTGCGCCCTCCCCTCAACATTTGCCGGCAATCACATTATCTGATTCTGCAAAAGCACATGGAAGCCCTAGAGAGAGTTCTCATTTCTTTTTTTTCTTTTTTCTTTTTTGAGATGGAGTCTCTCTTAGAGGCTCAGGATGGAGCCCAATGGAGCGATCTCGGCTCATTGCAATATCCGCTTCCTGGTTTCAAGCGATTTTCCTGCCTCAGCCTACCGAGGAGCTGGGATAACAAGCACCCGCTATTATGCCCAGCTAATTTTTGTATTTTCATAGAGACAGGGTTTAACCATGTTGGCCACGCTGGACTCGAACTCCTGCCTTCAGGTGATCCGTCGGCCTCAGCCTCTCAATATGCCGGGATTACAGGCGTGAGCCACTGTGGCCAGCGAGTCCTCTTTTCTTTGTGAAGGGCAAGGCAAAGTGGAATGGATTCACCTAAAAGCGGAGCGCATGCCCTGGAAAGCATCATGGTTAGACCCATGTGAGACAGGTTAGTTTTACTGCGTGTGTTCTCCATGTGTTGTTGCCCATGTGTTGCTACCATGGTAATCCTGCTGAGTATGAGAGGAATCAAAGTTTCACACATTTGGTGTATGTGCTTGGCTGAGGAACAAATGGGGCGAAGGTACCATCTGTGGGATTATGACTGAACGCCTCTAAGTCAGAATCCCGCCCAGAAGAAAGGATGCAGCAGCGCTGGCAAGACTCGGTTGGCCTCAGATAGCCAGTCCCCAGCCTTTGCCACCGGCCGGACGCTCCGCCCCGCTGTGCGCCAAGACCTGGCTCCGGTGCGGAGAGCCCCTCATCCTAAAAAACGGGGTGCAGCCAGAAAGCCGTTTGCTCCCTGGCCCATCACATAACATGCTCATGGGGAATCTGATACTAAACTATTTGTAAACGCCCTGCTTCTGGGTCAGGGTTTCCTGTGGAGCAGAGCAACTCCGTCACTGCAACCTATTGAAAGTCAGCCCTCCACACAAGAGTCTCTCAACCAGTGTGCGGGAAACCTAGCGTTGTGGCGGGTTCTGTGTAATTCAGCCCTGGACGTCTACCTTCCTTCTTCCCCCTTTTTGCCCCCGGGGACTTAGTTCCCGGGCCTGCTCAGGACCCCGCCCCGGAGCCCCAGGGCATGCAGGGCTGTCTCTCGCGAGATAACATTGGCGTCAGCCGTGCATTTGGGAGGGGTCGTTCCCCAACAGCGGGCTTTCCAAGATGCAGCGCTGGGGGTTGCGAGGTAGGGTTGGCGCCCCTGCTCGATGTTCCACCTCTCTGATTGAGCTTCCTTCTCCAACCCCACTGGGAATTCCTCCACGAGTTGGGACCGGATTCTTCGAGCCTCGTGCGAATGGCTGAGGCGCGGGTGTCAGAGGTTTTGCCCCTGCAGTCCCTGAGTAGTGTTCGAGCGATGCCCGTGGGTGGCTTTTGGGGTCACAGTCCCTCTCTCCACCCCAGGGGTGCTGGGATGAAAGACTAGCTAGTCACTACCCTTGTGTCTTTACTCGTCTCCGCTGCCCGGGTCAACCAGCGGACTGCGGGGAAATGGCTGGCAGGTCTGCCAAGTTAGACGGCCTCAAACCTGGGCCGGTTCTGTGTGATAAGGTTCCAACTTCTTCTGATCGCTTCCCTCCGCAAGCACCATATTTGGTCTTTAGGGTGGACCCTGTCGATTAGATGCTGGCATTTGGCTTCCCGATCAGCCAGCGAACCAACCGACTGCGGAAGCAAGCAACTTCCGGTTGACACGGCCACGGGCTTCTCTGTCTGGAAGACCAGGGACCAGGGCCTAAGGCCCCAGTCCTCAGGTCTCGGGTCGCCGTGCCCACCTGATGTCCGCGGCAAGCGTTGGACTTGACCGTCAACTTGGGATTTCTAAGGTAGACCTTAGAACTACCTTGAACTTTGGTCAGCAGCAGTACCACCCACATTCACTAGGTGTCGCTTTTTCCTTGCTTTGTTTCTTCCTCTCCAACTGTTTCCACAGTACTTTCAGTTTCTCTTCGTTTTGTCTTTCTTTTATTTTTCTTGCTCCTCTTTGTACACACTGAAGTTACTGTTGTTTTACATTTACCTTTTATTTATTTATAATTTTTGAGGCAGGTTGGAGTGTAAGAATGCAATCTCGGCTTACCGCCGCCTCGACATTCCAGGCCTCCCTCAGGTGATCTTCCTATCTCAGCCTTCCAAGTGGCTAAGACTACAGGAGTCACTTAATTCTGTGATGTCGAAGCTGAAGTGAGCCGTGATCATGCCATTGCCCTCCAGTCTGAGTGTTTCAGAAGGTAAGAGAGACAGGTTAAAGAAAAAAATTCCTTGAAATAAACTGCAATTAACTGTGATCTAAATTACCTTTTATATTTTTTCACTCCCACGAGTTTATTTATTATTATTGCTGTTTGTCATTATTTCTTTTTATTACTGTTTGTCATTATTGTTATTGTTTTTATTATTTATGTAATTATTTAGAGATGGAGTCTTGCTCTATCACCCAGAGTGCAGTACAGTGGCGCGGCTTTGGGTCACTGCAGCTTCAAATTCCTGGGTTCAAATTCGCAATATGGCGAAACACCCTGCATACTAAAATCTGTCAATGACACCTTCAGGACCGTTGGTTGTGGCGGCTGCAATTTCGGAGGCTGAGGAGGGCAGTTCGCTAGAGCTCGGGAGGTCAAGACGGCCTGGGAAACAGACTGCAGAGCATTTGTCTGACCAAGGCCCGCTGCAGCCTCCACCTCCCGATACCAAGCGATGCTCTCACCTCAGGCTCCAAAGGATCTGGGACCACAGGCGCCTGCCATCACGATGCGCGGATTTTTTTCTTTTCTTTTCTTTTTCAGTAGAGACGGGGTCTCACTGCGTTGCCAGGGCTAGTCTCAAAGTCCTGGGCCCCAGCAATTTTTCCACCTCAGCCTCCCAAAGTGCTGGGATTATAGGTGTGAGCCATGATGCCCTGCCCTCTCTTTTGTTTCCTTCATTTTTTCTCTTTTTTCTTTCTCTTTCTTTCTATCTTTTCTTTTTCTTCTCTCTCTTTTTCTTCCTCCCTTTTTTCTCTCATTTCTCATTCTTTTTTTTTCTGTTTCTATGTCTTTAGGTTTTCTTTTTCATCTTTCTTCCCTTTACATCTCTGTCTATTTTTTTCTTGATCTTCCTTACTCTTTCTATCTTTTCTTCATTTGTTTCTTTCCATCCCTCTGTTTGTCTGTCTTTGTGTGGATTTTGGAAAAGTCTCCTTATTCTGTATCTCCCTGTGTATCACAAGCCTCTGTGACTTTCACTTTGTTGTTTTTCCTCCTTGTCGCGTAAAATGCATTCACTGCTCTTTTATTTTGGTGCTCTGTGGATGTTCGAAGGGTGGGGAAAAAGTGGACCACGAATTTGATTGGTGTCATGAGAGACATGGGAGACCAAAGAACATATGATGATTACTTCGCTAAATGCCCTGTTTATTCTTTCAACTGCACTCATAAAAGTAAGGACGCAGTTGGTGGGTTGAGAGATCTGTGTGTAGTCATGACTCCACAATTATACTTGACGAGAGCGGTGATGATGAACGGGCAGCATGGAAACTTGCCCTTCTTTGGTGTCAGTTGAGCACAGTGAGAAGAGATTCAGAATGGCCTGTATCTCAACCTGATCGTACTGTGTTTCTGCTCTGATCTTTAGGAATGAGAGAAGCATTCCCGTGCATTCCCGCCATGTCCTTGCAGTTTTGTTTTTATACTTTTCGATTAACTAACGTATTTATTAATTTCTTTGAGATGGAGTCTTGTTCTGTTGGTCAGGCCATGGCGCAGTATCGGGCCACTGCAACCTCCGCCTCCCAGGTTCCAACGATTCTCTTGCCTTAGCCTCTTGAGTAGCTGGGATAACAGGCACGTGCCACCATACCCAGCTAACTTTTACCTTTTTAGTAAAGACAGGGTTTCACCATGTTGCCCAGGCTGGTCTTGAACTCCAACTTC
Source organism: Gorilla gorilla gorilla (assembly GCF_029281585.2). Taxonomy (NCBI): domain Eukaryota; kingdom Metazoa; phylum Chordata; class Mammalia; order Primates; family Hominidae; genus Gorilla; species Gorilla gorilla. Next base: position 6,295,494 of record NC_086018.1, on the reverse strand, counting down.
CAGGAATCCGGTGGCCTCGGCCTCCCAAAGTGCAGGGAGGTCCCAGGTCATCAGACTCGAGAAAGAATGTTGGTTGATATAGAGAGGCGAGACACACTGCGCCCGACCCAAATTGCTATTTTTAAAAATAAACCAGTAGGCTGGGTGCGGTGGGTCACTCCTGTCATCTCAGCACTTTGCTAGGTGTAGGTGGGAGGATTATGAGGTCAGGAGTTTGAGACCAGCCTGGCCAACATAGTCAAACCCTGTCTGTACGAAGAATACAAAAATTAGCCAGGTGTGGTGGCACGCACCTCTAGTCCAAGCTACTCGATATGCTGAGGTAGGAGAATCTGTTGAAGCCGGGAGGTGGAGATTGCAGTCAGCCCAGATCATGCCACCGGACTCCAGCTTGGGTGACAAAGTCAGACTCCATCTAAAAAAAAAAAAAGTAATTAAAAATAAGTGAGTTTCCAAGAAAAAATAGAAATCCACAGTGACACAAACATATGCCTCTCGCCTTTCGAGGCAGCAATGACACTAAAAACTTGTAAACTCATTTCATTTCTTGAGTGGAGACCACGGGTATCTGTGATGCTTCCTCTTGGAACATAATTCTGTGTGACACCATACCCAGCTAACATTTACCTTTTTAGTAGTCAGAATTTTGCTATGTTGCCCAGACTGCTCTTGAACTCATGAACTCCAGGTATCCGCCCGCCCAAAAAAAATGGCTGTGATGAAAGGAGAGACCCAGACGGATTTCAGCCCTCAAAATGGTGCACACTGCCACATTTCACAGATCTTCCCTGGGCCTTATTGGTATTTGCCCAACAAAGAAACGCTTTCTAAAAAGTGACAATTTGCTAACATAATATTTCCACAAGCGATGCCTTGGTCTGTGTTTGCTTTTATGTTTTTTTTTTTTTGTAGTTTTTCCTTTACTTATCTCTTTTCAGTTGAAGTAGATTTTACCAATTTTAGGAAGATGTGTATTTTCCCGAAAACCTGTTAGCTGGTGTTTTCTTCTGTCATTAAGTAGCGATTTTTGGAATCTCTCAAGGTACAGTGAGAGCCGATTGATATAAACTACTTCATAACATATTCTTTCCTTTTCTTTTTTTTTTTTATTCCAAGTGGAGTTTCTCTCTTATTTCCCAGGCTGGAGTTCAGTGGCGTGACCTAAGCTCACCGCAACCTCTGCCGCCTGTATTCAAGCGATTTTCCAGTCTTCAGCCTTTCGAGTAGCTGAAATCACAGGCAAACACCGCCAGGCCTGGCTAACTTTTTTTTTTTTTCATAGAGACTAGGTAGCTCCTTAATGGTCAGCCTGGTCTAGAACACCCAACCTGAGGCGTACCACCCAACTTGGCCACCCAAAGTGCTGAGATTAAAGGGGTGAGCCCCGCGTCGGCCGTAACATCTTATCCTATAGAAACCCAGAGAGGTTAGGTCTGTAGTCCCTGAGACCAGCCTTCCTTGGATGAACTCCAAAGTGATGGCTGAGGATTAGGGAGTGTGTGGGGGGCTGGAAAGTCGGTCCCCTATTTTTGCTACCTAGGCCATGACATCCCCCGACCCCCATCGCTTGCTCACCCTTTGAGATTCTCCCCCTCCACCGCCTTGGTGGCTGAACCCTTACTTTAATTTCTGTCTTTCTTCGTTTGTTGGGTTTCAGGAGGGGGTGCAGGAAAGACGGTGTGTGTGGGGAGGGGGTGTAAGGTGGGGATGGAAGGGAGCGTCCTAAGGCTCGATGTAGTGTCATGTTTCTTTCATCACCACCACGGAAGATGAAAGCAACAATCATCTAAATACCGCGTGTTCTCACCCATAAGTGGGAAATAAATAATGAGAATGCATGGGAAGAAGTAGGGGGACGAGAGACGCAGGAGACTACATGAGGGAGGAGGTGTGGAAGGACAGACAGCTTCAGGACAAAGCAAAACGAGCAAAACACAAAAACTGTCGGGCACTGCGCTGAGAATCCGGGTGATGAAATCACCTGCACACTGAACCCCCTACTCAGAAGTTTACCTATGAAACAATGTTTCACATGTATGCTTCAAAAACAAAAGTTAGGGGAGAAAGAGAGAGAGAAGTAAAATAAAACACCATCTTCTTGACCTGAGTCAGGGGGTTTGGGGTCTTCTGGGGAAACATCCAGAAACAATGGAGTATTTTGGTCTATCCTTTCTTGTGTCTTTTCTTTTTTTTTTTTTTTTAAGACGGATTCTCACTCAGCCACCAAGGATGGAATGCACTGGTGAACTCTCGGATCACTGCAGTAAATGCCTCCCGGGTTGAAGTGATTCTCCACCCTCATCCTCCTGAGTGGCTGGGATTACAGTCACCCGCCAAAATGCCCCGCTAAAATTCGCACCTTAGTAGAGACGGAGAATTGCCATGCTTGCGACGCTGGAATTGAAAACAAAATGAAAACAAAAATGAAATGCAACAAAATAATTAAAAAGTGAGTTTCCAGGAAAAAAGAAAAAAAAGAAAAAAAAAAAAGAAGAAAACAACCCCACCGTGACGTACACATACGCCTCTCGCCTTTCCAGGCATCAGACACGTTAGGAATCATGCGTGATTTCCTTTTTTAACTTAATTTTATTTTATCATGATGATTTATGTTTCGAGACGGAGTCTCGGAGGCCCGCCCTCCCTCCGTCCCATTCCCTGGTTGCCCAGACCACCTCAGGAGACAGACCCTGGCTGGGCCAGATTGTTCTTCTCCTTGGTCAATGGTTTCCTTGTCTTTCTTCGTGTCTTTAACCCGCATGGACGCTTCCGCTCGGGTTTTACAGATGGCAGCTCCACTTTAGGCCTTGTTGTTGTTGGGGACTTTCCTGATTCTCCCCAGATGTAGTGAAAGCAGGTAGATTTGCCTTGCCTGGACTTGCCTGGCCTTGCCTTTTCTTTCTTTCTTTATTACTTTCTCTTTTTTTTCTTCTTCTTCCTTTTTTTTTTTTTTTTTTGAGACAGAGTTTCACTCCTGTTGCCCAGGCTAGAGGGCAATGGCGCGATCTCGGCCCACCGCACCCTCCGCCTCCCAGGTTCAAGCGATTCTCCTGGCTCAGCCTCCTGATTAGCTGGGATTATAGGCATGGGCCAGCGTGCCTGGCTGATGTTTGTACTTTTAGTAGAGACGGTGTTTTTCCATGTTGGTCAGGCTGGTCTCCAACTCCGAACCTCAGGTGATCCGCCTGCCTTGGCCTCCCAAAGTGCTGGGATGACAGGCGTGAGCCGCCGCGCCCAGCCTCTCTCTCTCTCTCTCTCTCTCTCTCTCTCTCTCTCGCTTGCTTACTTGCTTGCTTGCTTGCTTTCGTGCTTTCCTGTTTTCTTGCTTTCTTTCTTTCTTTTGTTTCTTTCTTGCTTGCTTTCTTGCTTCCTTGTTTTCTTGCTTTCTTGCTTGCTTGCTTTCGTGCTTTCTTTCTTGCTTTCTTTTCTTTCTTGCTTGCTTGCTTTCTTTTCTTTTTCTTTCTTTCTTTCTTTTCATTCATTCATTCTTTCTTTCTTCTTTCTTTCTTTCTTTCTTTCTTTCTTTCTTTCTTTCTTTCTTTCTCTGTTTCTTTCTGTTTCGTCCTTTTGAGACAGAGTTTCACTCTTGTTTCCACGGCTAGAGTGCCATGGCGCGATCTTGGCTCACCGCACCTTCTGCCTCCTGGGTTCGAGCGCTTCTCCCGCCTCAGCCTCCTGATTAGCGGGGATTACAGGGAGGCACCCCCACGCCTGGCTTGGCTGATGTTTGTATTTTTAGTAGGCACACCGTGTCTCTCCATGTGGGTCAGGCTGGTCTCCAACTCCCGACCTCATGTGATGCGCCCACCTCGGCCTCTCAAAGTGCTGGGATGACAGGCGTGGGTCACCGTGCCCGGCCTGTTGATTCGTTTCGTTTTTCTGTTTCTTTCGTTTCCATGTGTTCGCTTATAGTTATCGACGTAAACGTTTGTATACATTTATATGTAAACGAAAATGTGTATCTTTACGTTGAATACGCTTGTGTATAGTAAATACGCATCGATTATGTAGAAACATACCTCTATGTGATAGATGCAGGTGTTTATTTCACATAAATAAATACACGTCGCTCTATAAAGAAGCGATCGCCGACAAATACGTGTATGCTTACGTATGAAAAGTGTTGTATTTATGTTTCTAAATGAACGAGTGTACGTATTTGTCTCTGTTTTCTTTCTTCCTCTCTTTTATGTTTTTCTTCCTTCCTTTCTTCGTTTCTCTCCTTCTTTAGGCGTTTCTTCCTCTCTTCCTTTCCTTCTTTCTCTCTTTCTGTTCTTTTTTCTTTCGTGCTTTATTTCTCTTTCGTTCCCTGTCTTTCCTTCTTTTTTCTTTCCTCTCTGTTTCTTTTTCCCTTTTTTCCTTCGTTTCTTTCCTCATTCTTTCTCTCTTTTTCATGTGTCTTTCCTTTCCGTCTGTCTTTTAAAAATGGACTGTTTCAAAAGTTTTCTTTGCGTATCTACGTTTTTTAAACGGTCTCTCTTTTCTCCATTTTCTTCCTCCCTCCCTCCCTGCTCCCTTCCCTCCCTCCTTCCCTTTCGCCGTCTGTCTCTTTGCCCCATTCCCCCCGTCCCTCCCTCTTTCTCTCCCTCTGTCTGTCTCTGTGTGGATTCTGGAAGAGCCTACGCATTCTGCCTCTCCGTGTGTCTGCAGCGACCGGCGACCGAGTCCTTGTGTGTTCTTTCTCCCTCCCTCCCTCCCTCCCTCCCTGCTTCCGAGATGCATCTCCAAACACCCACACGCCGTGGGTTGTCTTCTGACTCTGTCGCGGTCGAGGCAGAGACCCGTTTTGGGTACCGTTTGTGTGGGGTTGGGGTAGAGGGGCTGCGTTTTTGGCCTCGGGAAGAGCTTCTCGGCTCACGGTTTCGCTTTTGCGGTCCCCGGGCCGCCCTGCCATCCGGATCTGTCTCGCTGACGTTCGCGGCGGTCGTCGGGCTCCATCTGGCGGCCGCTTTTAGATCGTGCTCTCGGCTTCCGGAGCTGCGGTGGCAGCTGCCGAGGGAGGGGACCGTCCCCGCTGTGAGCTAGGCAGAGCTCCGGAAAGCCCGCGGTCGCGGTCGTCAGCCCGGCTGGCCCGGTGGCGCCAGAGCTGTGGCGCGTCGCTTGTGAGTCAGAGCTCTGGCGTGCAGGTTTATGTGGGGGAGAGGCTGTCGCTGCGCTTCTGGGCCCGAGCCGGGCGTGGGGCTGCCCGGGCTGGTCGACCAGAGTGCCACAGCTCCCGAGGCCCGAGCCGCGACCCGCGGGGACCCGCAGCGCGTGGCGAGGGAGGCTGGGGACGCCCTTCCCGGCCCGGTCGCGGGTCCGTCCGCGCTCATCCTGGCCGTCTGAGGCGGTGGCCGAATTCGTTTCCGACGAGTCCCCGTGGGGTGCCGGGGATCGGTCCCCGGGCCGGGCCGCCGTCCCTCTGCCGCGATCCTTTCTGGCGAGTCCCCGTGCGGAGTCGGAGAGCGCTCCCTGAGTGCGCGTGCGGCCCGAGAGGTCGCGCCTGGCCGGCCTTCGGTCCCTCGTGTGTCCCGGTCGTAGGAGGGGCCGGCCGAAAATGCTTCCGGGTCCCGCTCTGGAGACACGGGCCGGCCCCCTGCGTGTGGCACGGGCGGCCGGGAGGGCGTCCCTGGCCCGGCGCTGCTCCCGCGTGTGTCCTGGGGTTGACCAGAGGGCCCCGGGCGCTCCGTGTGTGGCCGCGATGGTGGCGTTTTTGGGGACAGGTGTCCGTGTCGCGCGTTTCGTGGGCCGGCGGTGTGGTCGGTGACTCGACCTCCCGGCCCCGGGGGAGGTATATCCCTCACTCCGAGTCGGCATTTTGGGCCACCGAGTTATTGCTGACACGCTGTCCTCTGGCGATCTGTCGCTGGAGAGGTTGGGCCTCCGGATGCGTGCGGGGCTCTGGCCTACCGGTGACCCGGCTAGCCGGCCGTGCTCCTGCTTGAGCCGCCTGCTGGGGCCCGCGGGCCTGCGGTTCTCTCGCGCGTCCGAGCGTCCCGACTCCCGGTGCCGGCCCGGGTCCGGGTCTCTGACCCACCCGGGGGGCGGCGGGGAAGGCGGCGGGGGCCACCCTGCCCCCGTGCGCTCTCCGCTGCGGGCGCCCGGGCGGCTGCGACAACCCCACCCCGCTGGCTCCGTGCCGTGCGTGTCAGGCGTTCTCGTCTCCGCTGGGTTGTCCGCCGCCCCTTCCCCGGGGTGGGGAGTTGGCCGGGGCCGATCGGCTGGTCTGGCTGGCCGGCCGGCCGGATGGCCGACCTCCGCTCCCGGGGGGCTCTTCGCGATCGATGTGGTGACGTCATGCTCTCCCGGGCCGGGTCCGAGCCGCGCCGGGCGAGGGGCGGATGTTCGTGGCGAACGGGTCCGTTCTTCTCGCTCCGCCCCGCGGGAGCCCCTCGTCTCTCCTCTCCCCGCCTGCGGGTGGTGTGTGTGGGAAGGCGTGGGGTGCGGAACCCGGCCCGACCTCGGCGTCCCGCCCGCTGCCTTGTGCGTCGCGGGACGGGTCGGCGGGGTCCTCTGACGCGGCAGACAGCCCTCGCTGTCGCCTCCCGTGGTTGTCGACTTGCGGGCGGGCCCCCTCCGCGGCGGTGGGGGTGCCGTCCCGCCGGCCCGTCGTGCTGCCCTCTCCGGGGGTTAGCTCGAGCGTCGGCTCCGCCTGGGCCCTTGCGGTGCTCCTGGAGCGCTCCGGGTTGTCCCTCAGGTGCCCGAGGCCGAGCGGTGGTGTGTCGTTCCCGCCCCCAGCGCCCCCCCTCCTCCGGTCGCCACCGCGGTGTCCGCGCGTGGGTCCTGAGGGAGCTCGTAGGTGTGGGGTTCGAGGCGGTTGAGTGAGACGAGATGCGCCCCTCCCACGCGGGGAAGGGCGCCCGCCTGGTCCGGCGAGTGCACGTCCCGTGCTCCCCTTTGGCGGGTGCGCGCGGGCCGTGTGAGCGATCGCGGTGGGTTCGGGCCGGTGACGCGTGCGCCGGCTGGCCGCCGAGGGGCTGCCGTTCCGCCTCCGACCGGTTTTGTGTGGGTTGACTTCAGAGGTGCTTTGCCTCGGAAGGAAGGAGGTGGGGGGACTGGGGGGGCCTCATGGGGTTGCGCGCACGCGCGCACCGGCCGAGCCCCCGCCCTGACCGCGAACGCTCAAGGTGGCCGCATGCAGGTGTTTCCTCGTACCGCAGGCCCCCTCACTTCCCCAGGCGTCCCTCGGCGCCTCTGCGGGCCCGAGGAGGGGTGGCTGGCAGTTGGGGAGTGTGACCCACCCTCGGTGAGAAAGCCTTCTCTAGCGATCCGAGAGTTGTGCCTTGGGGTACCGGATCCCCCGGACTGCCGCCTCTGTCTCTGCCTCTGTTATAGTAGCGCTGCCGTAGCGACTCGCTCGCAGAGGACCCTCCTCTGCCTCCCCCTCGACGGGGTTGTGGGGGGAGAGCGAGGGTTCCGCCGGCCACCGCTGTGGTGGCCGAGCGCGGCTCGTCGCCTACTGTGGCCAGCGCCTCCCCCTTCCGAGTCGGGGGAGGATCCCGCCGGGCCCGGCGTCCTGGCGGGTTGGGACGTGGCGGCCGGCGAGCGGTGGGTGTGTGCGCGCGGCGTACCGTC